>NW_027480425.1:5115000-10115000 GCF_051401765.1 Calliopsis andreniformis | reverse complement strand
CGCCCTAGAGTGAAGCCTAGGTTGCCCGGAAAGGAGAAATGACCATCACTTTCAAACTGGTTGCAATTAATAATGTTATACATTGGAAAAACTGTTGTATTTTTATTGCATTTTATGCTTCTGGCGTTAACTTCTTAGGCCCTAACTATTCGATCTGGTGGAGCAACGGCCTAGGGTGAAGCCTAGCTTGCCCGGAACGTAGAAAAGACCATTACCTTCACACTGTTTGCAATTATTCCTTTTATACGATGGAAATGCTGTTGTATTTATATCGTATTTTATGCTTCTGGCGTTTGCTTCTAAGGTCCTAACTATTCGATCTGGTGGAGCGACGCCCTAGAGTGAATCCTAGGTTGCTCGGAATGTAGAAATGACCATAACTTTCACACTGGTTGCAATTATTCGTTTTATACGATGCAAACGCTGTTGTATCTATATCGTATTTTATGCTTCTGGCGTTTACTTCTAAGGACCTAACTATTCGATCTGGTAGAGCAACGCGCTAGAGTGGATCCTAGGTTGCTCGGAATGTAGAAATGACCATAAGTTTCACACTGGTTGCAATTATTCGTTTTATACGATGGAAACGCTGTTGTATTTATATTGTACTTTATGCCTCTGGCGTTGACTTCTAAGGCCGTAGCTAATAGATGTGGTGGAGCAACGCCCTAGAGAGACGCCTAGGGTGCTCGGAACGTAGAAATGACCATTACTTTCACAATGGTTGCAATTATTCGTTTTATACGATGGAAAAGCTGTTGTATTTATAACGTACTTTATGCTTCTGGCGTTGACTTCTTAGGCCGTAACTATTCGGTCTGGTGGAGCAGCGCTCTGGAGTGAAACCTAGGGTGCTCGGAACGTAGAAATGACCATTACTTTCACACTGGTTGCAATTATTCGTTTTATACGATGGAAAAGCTGTTGTATTTATATCGTATTTTATGCTTCTGGCATTGACTTCTTAGGCCGTAACTATTCGGTCTGGTGGAGCAACGCCCTGAAGTGAAACCTAGGTTGCCCGGAACGTAGAATTGACCATCACTTTCAAACTGGTTGCATTTATTCGTGTTATATGATGGAAACACTGTTGCATTTTTTTTGCATTTTATGGTTCGGGCGTTGACTTCTAAGGCCCTAACTATTCAATCCGTTGGAGCAACGCCCTAGGGTGAAGCCTTGGTTGCTCGGAAAGTAGAAATGACCATAAGTTTCATACAGGTTGCAATTGTTTGTTTCATACGATGGAAAAACTGTTGTATTTATATTGTATTTTATGCTTCTGGCGTTGACTTCTAAGGCACTGACTATTCGATCTGGTGGAGCAACGCCATAGAGTGAAGCCTAGGTTGCCCGGAACGTAGAATTGGCCATCACTTTCCACTGGTTGCAATTATTCGTTTTATACGATGGAAAAGCTGTTGTATTTATATCGTATTTTATGCTTCTGGCGTTTACTTCTAAGGACCTAACTATTCGATCTGGTAGAGCAACGGCCTAGAGTGGATCCTAGGTTGCTCGGAATGTAGAAATGACCATAAGTTTCACACTGGTTGCAATTATTCGTTTTATACGATGGAAACGCTGTTGTATTTATATTGTACTTTATGCCTCTGGCGTTGACTTCTAAGGCCCTAACTATTCAATCTGTTGGAGCAACGCCCTAGGGTGAAGCCTAGGTTGCTCGGAAAGTAGAAATGACCATCAGTTTCATACTGGTTGCAATTATTCGTTTTATACGATGGAAAAACTGTTGTATTTATAATGTATTTTATGCTTCTGGCGTTGACTTCTAAGGCCCTAGCTATTCGATCTAGTGGAGCAACGCCCTAGAGTGAAGCCTAGGTTGCCCGGAAAGGAGAAATGACCATCACTTTCAAACTGGTTGCTATTAATCCTGTTATACGATGGAAACACGGTTGTATTTTTATTGCATTTTATGCTTCTGGCGTTCACTTCTTAGGCCCTAACTATTCGATCTGGTGGAACAACGGCCTATGGTGAAGCCTAGCTTGCCCGGAACGTAAAAATGACCATTACTTTCACACTATTTGCAATTATTCCTTTTATACGATGGACAAGCTGTTGTATTTATATCGTATTTTACGCATCTGGCGTTTACTTCTAAGGACCTAACTATTCGATCTGGTGGAGCAACGCCCTAGAGTGAATCCTAGGTTGCACAGAATGTAGAAATGACCATAACTTTCACACTGCTGGCAATTATTCCTTTTATACGATGGAAAAGCTGTTGTATTTATATCGTATTTTATGCTTCTGGCGTTTACTTCTAAGGCCGTAGCTATTAGATGTGGTGGAGCAACGCCCTAGAGTGACGCCAAGGGTGCTCGGAACGTAGAAATGACCATTACTTTCACACTGGTTGCAATTATTCGTTTTATACGATGGAAAAGCTGTTGTATTTATATCGTATTTTATGCTTCTGGCGTTGACTTCTTAGGCCGTAACTATTCGGTCTGGTGGAGCAACGCCATGGAGTGAAACCTAGGTTGCCCGGAACGTAGAATTGACCATCACTTTCAAACTGGTTGCAATTATTCCTGTTATATGATGGAAACACTGTTGTATTTTTTTTGCATTTTATAGTTCGGGCGTTGACTTCTAAGGACCTAACTATTCAATCCGTTGGAGCAACGCCCTAGGGTGAAGACTAGGTTGCTCGGAAAGTAGAAATGACCATAAGTTTCATACAGGTTGCAATTATTTGTTTCATACGATGGAAAAACTGTTGTATTTATATTGTATTTTATGCTTCTGGCGTTGACTTCTAAGGCACTAAGTATTCGATCTGGTGGAGCAACGCCCTAGAGTGAAGCCTAGGTTGCCCGGAACGTAGAATTGGCCATCACTTTCACACTGGTTGCAATTATTCGTTTTATACGATGGAAAAGCTGTTGTATTTATATTGTATTTTATGCCTCTGGCGTTGTCTTCTAAGGCCCTAACTATTCAATCTGTTGGAGCAACGCCCTAGGGTGAAGCCTAGGTTGCTCGGAAAGTAGAAATGACCATAAGTTTCATACTGGTTGCAATTATTCGTTTTATACGATGGAAAAACTGTTGTATTTATATTGTATTTTATGCTTCTGGCGTTGACTTCTAAGGCACTAACTATTCGATCTGGTGGAGCAACGCCCTAGAGTGAAGGCTAGGTTGCCCGGAAGGTAGAATTGGCCATCACTTTCAAACTGGTTGCAATTATTCGTTTTATACGATGGAATAACTGTTGTATTTATATTGTATTTTATGCTTCTGGCGTTGACTTCTAAGGCACTAACTATTCGATCTGGTGGAGCAACGCCCTAGAGTGAAGCCTAGGTTGCCTGGAACGTAGAAATGACCATCACTTTCACACGGGTTGCAATTATTCCGGTTATAGGATGGAAAGACTGTTGTATTTTTATTGTATTTTATACTTCAGGCGTTGACTTCTGAGGCCGTAGCAATTCGATATGGTGGAAGAACGCCATAGAGTGAAGCCTAGGTTGCCCGGAACGTAGAAATGACCACAACTTTTACACTGGTAGCAATTATTCGTTTTATACGATGGAATAACTGTTGTATTTATATTGTATTTTATGCTTCTGGCGTTGACTTCTAAGGCACTAACTATTCGATCTGGTGGAGCAACGCCCTAGAGTGAAGCCTAGGTTGCCTGGAACGTAGAAATGACCATCACTTTCACACGGGTTGCAATTATTCCGGTTATATGATGGAAACACTGTTGTATTTTTTTTGCATTTTATGGTTCGGGCGTTGACTTCTAAGGCCCTAACTATTCGATCTGTTGGAGCAACGCCCTTGGGTGAAGCCTAGGTTCCTCGGAAAGTAGAAATGTCCATAAGTTTCGTTCTGGTTGCAATTATTCGTTCTATACGATGGAAAAGCTGTTGTATTTATATTGTCTTGTATGCTTCTGGCGTTGACTTCTAAGGCACAAACTATTCGATCTGGTGGAGCAACGCAATAGAGTGAAGCGTAGGTTGCCCGGAACGTAGAATTGGCCATCCATTTCAAACTGGTTGCAATTATACCTGTTATATGATGGAAACACTGCTGTATTTTTTTTGCATTTTATGGTTCGGGCGTTGTCTTCTAAGGCCCTAACTATTCAATCTGTTGGAGCAACGCCCTAGGGAGATGCCTAGGTTGCTCGGAAAGTAGAGATGACCATAAGTATCGTACTGGTTGCAATTATTCGTTTTATACGATGGAAACACTGTTGTATTTATATTGTATTTTATGCTTCTGGCGTTCACTTCTTAGGCCCTAACTATTCGATCTGGTGGTACAACGGCCTAGGGTGAAGCCTAGCTTGCCCGGAACGTAGAAATAGCCATAACTTTTACACTGGTAGCAATTATCCGTTTTATACAATGGAAAAACTGTTCTATTTATTCTGTATTTAATGCTTCGGGCGTTGGCTTCTAAGGCCCTAACTGTTTGATCTGGTGGAGCGACGCCCTAGTGTGAAGCCTAGGTTGCCCGGAACGTAGAAATGGCCATAACTTTCACACTGGTTTCTTTATTCGTTTTATACGATGGAAAAACTGTTATATTTATGTTGTATTTTATGCTTCTGACGTTGACTTCTTAGGCCCTAACTATTCGATCTGGTGGAACAACGCAATAGAGTGAAGCCTAGCTTGCCCGGAACGTAGAATTGGCCATCACTTTCAAACTGGTTGCAATTATTCCTGTTATATGATGGAAACACTGTTGTATTTTTTTAGCATTTTATGGCTCGGGCGTTGACTTCTAAGGCCCTAACTATTCAATCTGTTGGAGCAACGCCCTAGGGTGAAGCCTAGGTTGCTCGGAAAGTAGAAATGACCATAAGTTTCATACGGGTTGCAATTATTCGTTTTATACGATGCAAATGCTGTTGTATTTATATCGTATTTTATGCTTCTGGCGTTTGCTTCTAAGGTCCTAACTATTCGATCTGGTGGAGCGACGCCCTAGAGTGAATCCTAGGTTGCTCGGAATGTAGAAATGACCATAACTTTCACACTGGTTGCAATTATTCGTTTTATACGATGCAAACGCTGTTGTATCTATATCGTATTTTATGCTTCTGGCGTTTACTTCTAAGGACCTAACTATTCGATCTGGTAGAGCAACGCGCTAGAGTGGATCCTAGGTTGCTCGGAATGTAGAAATGACCATAAGTTTCACACTGGTTGCAATTATTCGTTTTATACGATGGAAACGCTGTTGTATTTATATTGTACTTTATGCCTCTGGCGTTGACTTCTAAGGCCGTAGCTAATAGATGTGGTGGAGCAACGCCCTAGAGAGACGCCTAGGGTGCTCGGAACGTAGAAATGACCATTACTTTCACACTGGTTGCAATTATTCGTTTTATACGATGGAAAAGCTGTTGTATTTATAACGTACTTTATGCTTCTGGCGTTGACTTCTTAGGCCGTAACTATTCGGTCTGGTGGAGCAGCGCTCTGGAGTGAAACCTAGGGTGCTCGGAACGTAGAAATGACCATTACTTTCACACTGGTTGCAATTATTCGTTTTATACGATGGAAAAGCTGTTGTATTTATATCGTATTTTATGCTTCTGGCATTGACTTCTTAGGCCGTAACTATTCGGTCTGGTGGAGCAACGCCCTGAAGTGAAACCTAGGTTGCCCGGAACGTAGAATTGAACATCACTTTCAAACTGGTTGCATTTATTCGTGTTATATGATGGAAACACTGTTGCATTTTTTTTGCATTTTATGGTTCGGGCGTTGACTTCTAAGGCCCTAACTATTCAATCCGTTGGAGCAACGCCCTAGGGTGAAGCCTTGGTTGCTCGGAAAGTAGAAATGACCATAAGTTTCATACAGGTTGCAATTGTTTGTTTCATACGATGGAAAAACTGTTGTATTTATATTGTATTTTATGCTTCTGGCGTTGACTTCTAAGGCACTGACTATTCGATCTGGTGGAGCAACGCCCTAGAGTGAAGCCTAGGTTGCCCGGAACGTAGAATTGGCCATCACTTTCACACTGGTTGCAATTATTCGTTTTATACGATGGAAAAGCTGTTGGATTTATATTGTATTTTATGCCTCTGGCGTTGACTTCTAAGGCCCTAACTATTCAATCTGTTGGAGCAACGCCCTAGGGTGAAGCCTAGGTTGCTCGGAAAGTAGAAATGACCATCAGTTTCATACTGGTTGCAATTATTCGTTTTATACGATGGAAAAACTGTTGTATTTATATTGTATTTTATGCTTCTGGCGTTGACTTCTAAGGCCCTAGCTATTCGATCTAGTGGAGCAACGCCCTAGAGTGAAGCCTAGGTTGCCCGGAAAGGAGAAATGGCCATCACTTTCAAACTGGTTGCAATTAATAATGTTATACATTGGAAAAACTGTTGTATTTTTATTGCATTTTATGCTTCTGGCGTTAATTTCTTAGGCCCTAACTATTCGATCTGGTGGAACAACGGCCTAGGGTGAAGCCTAGCTTGCCCGGAACGTAGAAATGACCATTACCTTCACACTGTTTGCAATTATTCCTTTTATACGATGGAAATGCTGTTGTATTTATATCGTATTTTATGCTTCTGGCGTTTGCTTCTAAGGTCCTAACTATTCGATCTGGTGGAGCAACGCCCTAGAGTGAATCCTAGGTTGCTCGGAATGTAGAAATGACGATAACTTTCACACTGGTTGCAATTATTCGTTTTATACGATGCAAACGCTGTTGTATCTATAACGTATTTTATGCTTCTGGCGTTTACTTCTAAGGACCTAACTATTCGATCTGGTAGAGCAACGGCCTAGAGTGGATCCTAGGTTGCTCGGAATGTAGAAATGACCATTACTTTCACACTGGTTGCAATTATTCGTTTTATACGATGGAAAAGCTGTTGTATTTATATCGTACTTTATGCTTCTGGCGTTGACTTCTTAGGCCGTAACTATTCGGTCTGGTGGAGCAGCGCTCTGGAGTGAAACCTAGGGTGCTCGGAACGTAGAAATGACCATTACTTTCACACTGGTTGCAATTATTCGTTTTATACGATGGAAAAGCTGTTGTATTTATATCGTATTTTATGCTTCTGGCATTGACTTCTTAGGCCGTAACTATTCGGTCTGGTGGAGCAACGCCCTGAAGTGAAACCTAGGTTGCCCGGATCGTAGAATTGACCATCACTTTCAAACTGGTTGCATTTATTCGTGTTATATGATGGAAACACTGTTGCATTTTTTTTGCATTTTATGGTTCGGGCGTTGACTTCTAAGGCCCTAACTATTCAATCCGTTGGAGCAACGCCCTAGGGTGAAGCCTTGGTTGCTCGGAAAGTAGGAATGACCATAAGTTTCATACAGGTTGCAATTGTTTGTTTCATACGATGGAAAAACTGTTGTATTTATATTGTATTTTATGCTTCTGGCGTTGACTTCTAAGGCACTGACTATTCGATCTGGTGGAGCAACGCCCTAGAGTGAAGCGTAGGTTGCCCGGAACGTAGAATTGGCCATCACTTTCACACTGGTTGCAATTATTCGTTTTATACGATGGAAAAGCTGTTGTATTTATATTGTATTTTATGCCTCTGGCGTTGACTTCTAAGGCCCTAACTATTCAATCTGTTGGAGCAACGCCCTAGGGTGAAGCCTAGGTTGCTCGGAAAGTAGAAATGACCATCAGTTTCATACTGGTTGCAATTATTCGTTTCATACGATGGAAAAACTGTTGTATTTATATTGTATTTTATGCTTCTGGCGTTGACTTCTAAGGCCCTAGCTATTCGATCTAGTGGAGCAACGCCCTAGAGTGAAGCCTAGGTTGCCCGGAAAGGAGAAATGACCATCACTTTCAAACTGGTTGCAATTAATCCTGTTATACGATGGAAAAACTGTTTTATTTTTATTGCATTTTATGCTTCTGGCGTTCACTTCTTAGGCCCTAACTTTCGATCTGGTGGAACAACTGCCTAGGGTGAAGCCTAGCTTGCCCGGAATGTAGAAATGACCACAACTTTTACACTGGTTACAATTATTCGTTTTATACGATGGAATAACTGTTGTATTTATATTGTATTTTATGCTTCTGGCGTTGACTTCTAAGGCACTAACTATTCGATCTGGTGGAGCAACGCCCTAGAGTGAAGCCTAGGTTGCCTGGAACGTAGAAATGACCATCACTTTCAAACTGGTTGCAATTATACCTGTTATATGATGGAAACACTGTTGTATTTTTTTTGCATTTTATGGTTCGGGCGTTGACTTCTATGGCCCTAACTACTCAATCCGTTGGAGCAACGCCCTAGGGTGAAGCCTAGGTTGCTCGCAAAGTAGAAATGACCATAAGTTTCATACTGGTTGGAATTATTCGTTTTATACGATGGAAAAGCTGTTGTATTTATATTGTATTTTATGCCTCTGGCGTTGACTTCTAAGGCCGTAGCTATTAGATGTGGTGGAGCTACGCCCTAGAGAGACGCCTAGGGTGCTCGGAACGTAGAAATGACCATTACTTTCACACTGGTTGCAATTATTCGTTATATACGATGGAAAAGCTGTTGTATTTATATCGTATTTTATGCTTCTGGCGTTGACTTCTTAGGCCGTAACTATTCGGTCTGGTGGAGCAACGCCCTGGAGTGAAACCTAGGTTGCCCGGAACGTAGAATTGGCCATCACTTTCAAACTGGTTGCAATTATTGCTGTTATATGATGGAAACACTGTTGTATTTTTTTTGCATTTTATGGTTCGGGCGTTGACTTCTAAGGCCCTAACTATTCAATCCGTTGGAGCAACGCCCTAGGGTGAAGCCTAGGTTGATCGGAAAGTAGAAATGACCATAAGTTTCATACTGGTTGCAATTATTCGTTTTATACGATGGAAAAACTGTTGTATTTAGATTGTATTTTATGCCTCTGGCGTTGACTTCTAAGGCCCTAACTATTCAATCTGTTGGAGCAACGCCCTAGGGTGCAGCCTAGGTTGCTCGAAAAGTAGAAATGACCATAACTTTCATACTGGTTGCAATTATTCGTTTTATACGATGGAAAAACTGTTGTATTTATATTGTATTTTATGCTTCTGGCGTTGACTTCCAAGGCCCTAGCTGTTCGATCTAGTGGAACAACGCCCTAGAGTGAAGCCTAGGTTGCCCGGAAGGGAGAAATGACCATCACGTTCAAACTGGTTGCAATTAATCCTTTTATACGATGGAAAAGCTGTTGTATCTATATTGTATTTTATGCTTCTGGCGTTTGCTTCTAAGGACCTAACTATTCGATCTGGTGGAGCAACGCCCTAGAGTGAATCCTAGGTTGCTCGGAATGTAGAAATGACCATAACTTTCACACTGGTGGCAATTATTCGTTTTATACGATGCAAACGCTGTTGTATTTATATCGTATTTTATGCTTCTGGCGTTTACTTCTAAGGACCTAACTATTCGATCTGGTGGAGCAACGCCCTAGAGTGGATCCTAGGTTCATCGGAATGTAGAAATGACCATAACTTTCACACTGGTTGCAATTATTCGTTTTATACGATGGAAACGCTGTTGTATTTATATTGTACTTTATGCCTCTGGCGTTGACTTCTAAGGCCGTAGCTATTAGATGTGGTGGAGCAACGCCCTAGAGTGACGCCTACGGTGCTCGGAACGTAGAAATGACCATTACTTTCACACTGGTTGCAATTATTCGCTTTATACGATGGAAAAGCTGTTGTATTTATATCGTATTTTATGCTTCTGGCGTTGACTTCATAGGCCGTAATTATTCGGTCTGGTGGAGCAACGCCCTGGAGTGAAATCTAGGTTGCCCGTAACGTAGAATTGGCCATCACTTTCAAACTGGTTGCAATTATTCCTGTTATGTGATGGAAACACTGTTGTATTTTTTTTGCATTTTATGTTTCGGGCGTTGACGTCTAAGGCCCTAACCATTCAATCCGTTGGAGCAACGCCCTAGGGTGAAGCCTAGGTTGCTCGGAAAGTAGAAATGACCATAAGTTTCATACTGGTTGCAATTATTCGTTTTATACGATGGAAAAACTGTTGTATTCATATTGTATTTTATGCTTGTGGCGTTCACTTCTAAGGCACTAACTATTCGATCTAGCGGAGCAACACCCTAGAGTGAAGCCTAGGTTGCCCGGAAGGGAGAAATGACCATCACTTTCAAACTGGTTGCAATTAATCCTGTTATACGATGGAAAAACTGTTTCATTTTTATTGCATTTTATGCTTCTGGCGTTCACTTCTTAGGCCCTAACTATTCAATCTGTTGGAGCAACGCCGTAGGGTGAAGCCTAGGTTGCTCGGAAAGTAGAAATGACCATCAGTTTCATACTGGTTGCAATTATTCGTTTTATACGATGGAAAAACTGTTGAATTTATATTTTATTTTATGCTTCTGGCGTTGACTTCTAAGGCCCTAGCAATTCGGTCTAGTGGAGCAACGCCCTAGAGTGAAGCCTAGGTTGCCCGGAAAGGAGAAATGACCATCACTTTCAAACTGGTTGCAATTAATCCTGTTATACGATGGAAAAACTGTTTCATTTTTATTGCATTTTATGCTTCTGGCGTTCACTTCTTAGGCCCTAACTATTCGATCTGGTGGAACAACTGCCTAGGGTGAAGCCTAGCTTGCCCGGAATGTAGACATGACCATTACTTTCACACTGGTTACAATTATTCGTTTTATACGATGGAATAGCTGTTGTATTTATATCGTATTTTATGCTTCTGGCGTTGACTTCTTAGGCCGTAACTATTCGGTCTGGTGGAGCAACGCCCTGGAGTGAAACCTAGGTTGCCCGGAACGTAGAATTGGCCATCACTTTCAAACTGGTTGCAATTATACCTGTTATATGATGGAAACACTGTTGTATTTTTTTTGCATTTTATGGTTCGGGCGTTGCCTTCTATGGCCCTAACTACTCAATCCGTTGGAGCAACGCCCTAGGGTGAAGCCTAGGTTGCTCGCAAAGTAGATGTTGAAATCGCTTAAAATAAGGGATCCAACGGAGGTCCGGATGAGGTGAGATTGAGGGGATACGAAAGAAAACGAAGACACGAGTTTTATATTTTGTCGGCCCTGAAAAGGGCTTGGAAACGACGTTTATTTAGCTTCTGTGTAGGGGGCTGGGCGCTGGCTCCGGTCCTCGTCGGCTGGAATGGACGGCGGCGGATCGGAGGGCCTTGGCTGGTGGTGACGCCGGCTCCCCTTAGCGACGTTGACGTCTGAAAAAGAGATAGCGGCGGAACCGCGGCGGTAAGCAAGAGTGTAAATCTGGCTATACCAAAGATTCCCAACTCCAGGCTGCGCTCGCGAGCCTATTTGGAGGGGATAGCAAAACCTTGCCTGTAACGCAAAGGTAATGCAGTGGACTGTATTATCGACTCTTCTTCTGGCGCGAAGAAGAAGTCGATGAACGAGTGGCTTGAGAGGAGGAGGGACCTCTTCTCTTCGCCTTGCACCTTTTGGAAAGGTTCGTTCCGTACGAATCCAAGTAATTTAGGGATTCGTGAGCGGAGGGACACGCTATAACCAGCGAATTGCTGGTCCTGGAGGCTGAGGACGGCCAGAGGCTCGGCGACTCCGTTCACCTTACCGTGTGCTTCTATTCGTCACACGGGGGTTGCTACTAAACGGGGTGGCAGAGCACGAGTAACGCAGAGGTGATAGGCACGTACGTTATCTCTCTCTGTTGTAACCCGTCTCTCAGGGATCCAACAGGCAGCGGCCTTTGTTGCTCCGAGACGAAACGAGACTCAGAGAATCAGGGCAGGCCCCGATTCCAAGAGTGCAAATCTCGATCAATTGTCTCCTAAAACAAACCAGGTGCTCTTTCGTACGTATTATACGTACGAATCGAGCAGAGTTTCCTAGTCTGTCGGCGACAGAGGTTCAGCTTTTTAGAGCTAGTGAGATTTCAAGTGTCTGGTAACCAAACTACTTGAAATCTGAAAACTGGCGAGCTGAGAGGCGCTTGACGTACGGTCGCACTGACTGCGTCAAGCTTGATTGTCGAAAGACGACTGGGGCCGAGAGCCGCGCGTGTCTCCGCGAAGCGGAAGACGTGCCAAATTTTACCACTACGCGGCGCTCACAAATTATCTTTTGTCTCGTGCTAATGTAGTACGATGTACTCTCTCTCTCCTTCAGGCTCCGATGTCCCCACTCGACATCGAGCCTGGAGTTCAAAACCGTTGCTCGACAACGCTTACTTTGTTTGAACTTTAATTTTGACGACAAAAACAAGTCATACGACAGCTGATCGTGTTTTGCTGCTAGGACAACGTATGCTCCGACCGAAGGCCACCTTCGGTCGGTCACGTATACCAACAAATTACGAATCTCGCGGACGAGCCAAATGCCCGTTATATAACCGCTTTTTAAACATACCGCCCCCCTTGCACGGTCCGTGCAACGGAGAATCGGTAATGCTCTGTCGTATGCACATCGTAACGCGAGACTCGAAAGACTAATACTTTCTTCGCGAATGAGAGAGAGAGGTGCTGCAAGTGAAGTTCAATTGAAGTGAACTCACTCGCAGCGTTGTCGTATATTCAATCAAAATATAAATTCAATTGAACTTACTTATGCGCTGGTGGAGACGCGCTCTGCTGCGGGTGTAGCTGCTGCTGTTGCTGCAGCAGCCGCATCGAGGTTTCCACCGCGATGCCGACTGCTGCGCGCGTCAGCTCCTCTAACGTCGGTCCTTGAGGCCGGGGTGGTCGCCGGGTGCGGCTGGCAGTCGGGGAGGGCCTAGCCGCCACCAAGGCCCTGGAGGTCGTCGGTGCTTGTGCCTGTTGACGGTTATCCTCCCTCGCCTTTGGTCGGGGCCTGTTGGGCGTCCTCCCGCCCGCTTGGCTCGCTGCAGCCGCGGGGGCGGTACTCTTTTCTTGGCCTCTCGGCGTTGGGGGGTCCACCGCCGGCCGCCAAAGCAGTGATGTTAATCGCTGCTCCCGGTCCCATCTGAGGGCGTACCGCCCTCCTGGGACGGTGCAGCGATACCGCCGCGTGGTGCGCGGAATGTGCTCCGGCACCCTGAGCTGTACTGGGCCCATTCTTGGTGGGCCGATGGTTATTGTCCACTCCTCTTGAGTGGTTTCTTGTACTGCTTCCTGGTGCGACTTCTCCAGTGGCGAGGGTGTACGCGTCTCTTGCTGGAGAGCCTGCTCCCCAATCTTCAAACAGCGATCAAAGGTCGCCGAGATTTGGTTCTGCGTGTTTTGTGTGTCGCTTTCCATTGCTTGATTTCTACTGACTCGGCCGGCGCGACGCTCGCAACCGATTTCGGTAGCGCCCGCGATTTCGCGGGGGCGCTTTTTCCCTTGGAGAGATAGAGACGGAAATACTTCGTCTCCCCTCCCAAGGGGATTGGGGGTCAAGGAAGAGGGGGTCCCGATCGTTCGATTTTCTTCTAGAACAATCGGTCTCACCTTGGTGTCTCCCTGGTTTTTTCCGAAAATTCTTTACAGGTGTTTATTTTGCCCGCTCGACCTCGGCGCCGGTCGTCGTAGCGGGCTCATCCACGGGTAACCTACACATCCTTGTGATGGGGCGTGTGTAAGTTGACTTTGCGGTACGTACTTTTACCACACGTACATTTCCGTCTTTCCCCGGGAACACCTCCTCAATTCTTCCCATCTCCCACTGATTGGGGGGAAGAAGAGGATTCTGCACTAGCACCAGGTCTCCTGGTTGCAGTTGCAGTTGGGTGGCGCGCCACTTGTAGCGATTTTGGAGGTGCGTGAGGTAATCGCGCGTCCAATGCCTCCACAGTTGCTCGTGGAATTTCTGAATCGCTCTCCAACGCGACAGTCGCGAGAGTTTTTCATTTTCCACGGACTGCAGCGGAATCGCATTTAGTGGTCCGCCTGTCAGGAAGTGACCGGGCGTAAGAGACGCATAGTCGTCTGGGTCGTCAGTCAGGGGAGCGATCGGTCGCGAGTTAAGACTCGCTTCGATCTTGCAGAGCAGCGTCTGCATTTCCTCTCCCGTTGGTGTGAACTCTCCCAACGTGCGTTTCAAATGGTGTTTCACCGATTTCACGCCGGCCTCCTGCATTCCACCGAAGTGTGGGGCACTGGGTGGATTAAACCGCCACTGAATGCCGATAGCACCGCATTTATTATGCGTGTCCGTTGCAGAAAATACTGCACGACAGTGCTGTTGTAATTCTCGATCGGCACCGACGAAATTGGTTCCATTGTCACTGAAAATGCAGGACGGGATTCCTCGTCGTGCAACAAACCGATCGAGTGCGGCTAAGAACGCGCTCGTCGTGTAGTCATGGACGAGTTCGATATGGACAGCCCTCGTAGCGTAACAAACAAACACCGCGATGTACGCTTTGTGAGCTGTTTTGCCTCGGCCCGCGGAGTCGCGGACACGGTAAGGTCCCGCGTAATCCACTCCGCAATTGTCGAATGCTCTTGACGGGCGACAGCGCTCCGGGGTCAGATGCTGCATTATTTGCGTGGACGTGTTGCCTCGCCACCTTACGCATCGCATGCATTTGTTGACCACGGTTTTCGCTGCATTTCGACAACCGAGAATCCAATAATTTTGCCTGACAGTGTGCAAGGTCAACTGCAAGCCCCCATGCAACGTATCTACGTGGCACTGCCTAATTATTAATGTCGAAACATAATGCTTAGGCAGTATTATCGGGTGCTTGGTTTCCCATGCAAGTGTCGCATTCTCCAGTCTTCCACCGACTCGCAGGACGTCCTTATCGTCGAGGAACGGGTTGAGACTTTTTAAGGGAGATTTCACAGGGATACTGCGATGATTTTTTAAGCATCGGTATTCCTCTGCGAAATGCGAGCCCTGTATATGGCGTGCGAGGCGCTCAGCTGCGTTACGCATTTCTGCCGCCTCGATTACTTGACCGGCGTTTGACCTTTGATTGACGCGCGACGGTCTTCGCCAACGAAGACAGTACGCCGTTACACGTAACAGTTTTCTCCATGATTGAAAACGGAACAGAAAATCCCATTCCGGCTTCGGAGTTGCTACGTGTGCATGCGCTACGCGCTTGCTTTCATCGGTCTCAACGGAAGCGGGTATGGCGGGCCATTGCGCTTCCGCTTCGCTCAGCCATGTCGGTCCAAACGTCCATAGGTTCGACTGCAGAAATTCTGCCGCGTCGATCCCGCGCGAATTTAAATCCGCGGGGTTCGAACGGGTCGGCACGTAACGCCATTCCGCGTTCGGGAGGGCCGTTTGGATTTTCGACACTCGGTTGGCCACTATAACCTTCCAGGTCGATGGGTGTTTTTTCAGCCAAGCTAGAGCGATCGTTGAGTCTGTCCAGCAGACTACACGATCTATTTTCATTGCAAGTGAGTCTCTCACGTGCAAGATTAGCTCGGCTAGCAGTACGGCCCCGTTCAATTCAAGAACTGGGATCGACTGTGTTTTTATTGGAGCCACTCGCGTTTTTGCCATCAACAGCGATGTAAACACACCGTTGTCTATCGTCGTCACTCTTAAATAAGTGACGGCCGAATAGGCTGCGAGCGATGCGTCACAAAATCCGTGCAGTTCCACAGAAGTCGTGTCGGCTCCATAACGGATCCATCGGGGAAGTTTCCACTGGTTCAATCTGCTCCAATCCGCACAAAATGTGTTCCACATTTTGAGCGTTTCTGCGGAAACTTGCTCGTCCCACTGGATTTTCTCCAGCCATTGGGACTGCATTAAAGTTTTCGCGCGAATCACGACTGGCGAAAGCCAGCCGAGAGGGTCGTATAATTTTGCAATTTCCGAAAACAAAGTACGCTTTGTGATCGGTGTTGCAGACGGTTGGAAGCGTTGCAGATTAAAGTAGAAAAAATCTCCTGATGGAATCCATCGCAGACCGAGTACCTTTAATTCGGAATTATCAAACAAATCAAGGTCGACTGCGTGGGAGTGCGAGCTATGTGGAATATTGCCTAATAAATCTGGCGAATTTCCAGCCCACTTACGAAGGTTAAATCCACCTTGCTGTAAGAGCTCGCACGTTTGTTTACGGATTTGCTCCAACAATAGTTTGTCCGGAGCTCCCATAAACACGTCGTCAACATAGACGTCCTTCTCGAGGATAGGAGCGGCGAGCGGGAAGCGGTCGCCGTCCTGTTTTTTCAGCTCGAGAAGCGTTCGCATCGATAAATATGGGGCACACGCCGTACCGTAGGTCACGGTTTTTAACTCGAACGCTATATTTCGTTCGGTTTCTGGCGTGCGCCACACGATGCATTGGAATCGACGATCCTCTGCAGCTACGAGAATTTGTCGAAACATTTTCTCTATATCTGCTACTAGCACGTATTGATACAGACGCCACCGCGTTAATACAGCGGTGATATCGTTCTGTAGCTTCGGTCCTACGTGGAGGATGTCGTTCAGCGAGCGTCCGCCCGCTGTTTTACTGGAAGCGTTAAACACGACGCGCAGCTTCGTCGTAGCGCTTTCCGTTCGAACAACCGCTCTATGTGGAATGTAGAGTCGTGTCTTGTCGAGGAACTCTAGGCGAGTCATATGACTCAACGACTCATATTCAGTGAGAAACTCACTGTATTCCCTCATGAGGGTTGGATCCAGGTCCAGTTTTTTCCTTAACCTAGTCAACGCGGAGAGAGCTATTGGAAGAGATTCTCCCAACAGCTCGTCCTGGTTTTCGTGGTTGAAGGGCAACCGAACGATGAATCGTCCCGTCGCGTCTCGCGCGACGGTTTTTGCGAAGTATTCTTCGCATTCGTCCTCGGCCTTGGTATTCACCAATTTCGAGGGAATCTCCTCTATCTCCCAGAACCTTCGTATCGCTTTGTCGAGCGATTCGAGGACGGTGCAATGCAGCGTCCTCACGGGGTTTGGGGAAGAGGTGGCTGCATCGACCGGGCCTGACAGTATCCAGCCTAAAGCTGTTTCCTGCGCGATCGGCCCTCGCTTACCGAATCGCCGAAGCCCTGGTCGAATGATACTCGCATATGTCCCAGCTCCGATCAGCACCTCTATTGGGCGGTCTGAAGCGGGGTCAGGATCCGCGAGTGTCAGTTCACGCAACGCGGTGTATTCCGGCACGTGAACCGACGGCGGGGCATACGAGGTGATTCGGGACACCACGTATGCACTGGTGCGGAACGCCTCCTCAGTGCAACGTGTCGAACCGAACTCGATATCCACGCTATATTTTATATCCTGGGCTTTTCCGCCCCCCAAGCCCGTAACTGTGGCTGGGGTTTTCCTTCTCGCGAGTCGCAAGTCATTTGCGAGGTTCGCGGAAATGAAGGAGGCTTCCGAGCCCTGGTCTATGAGTGCACGCGCGATGCGCGTCGTGCCTCCCTTTCCTGTGACTCGCACATTTGCCGTCGCCAGAAACACAGCTGGTGTTCCGCTCTCCGTCGCACTACAGTGCGACGTCACGTCGGCGCTTGATGTAGAAGCACGAGATTTCGTGTTTACATTCGCGGGCTCACGTGCGGAGACGTTACTCCGTCCCGCTTCCCGCTGGCCCTGCTGTGGCTTTTTCGTCGACCGACGATTGCCTGTGCCGACTTGTGGTGCGTCAAAGTGCAGAATAGTGTGATGCTTCTTACTGCACTTTGTACACGCTGCGTTCTTAGGGCAGCGCGCGACTGTGTGAGTCGAAGCGAGGCAGTTTATACACAACTGATTCGCTTTAATATAATGGAAGCGCAATTCAGGCGTGAGTAGCTTGAACTTTTTGCACGTTGTAATTCCGTGCGTCAGTCCGCAGAATGTACACTCCAAGGTTGGACTGGGAGAACTTTCGACTACGGCGTTATGTTGCCGTATGCGAGGTTTTGCCTTGGGGTCAACCGCTTGTTTCTGTAGCGGGTTGATCAGCACGTGCAGCCTGTGCTCTTGCTCCCTGAGAAAATCCAACATCTCATTAAATGAGGGGATTTCTGCATTGAGCTTTTGCGTGCCCTCCCACTCCCATTCTAGGGATTGGTCCAACTTAGATTTGATCAGGATGACCAACACGTCGCTGTAATGCTCTACCTTGCGCCCCAGCTTCTGGAGCGCGGCGAGCGTTTGTTTCCAGCCGACGGTGACCTGTTGCAGGCTTTCTATGTCGCCCGTCCTGATCGGCTTCAGCTTCGTGAATGTTGCGAGAAGCTGAAGCACCATGCGACGTGGGTTCCCGAATTGTTCGGTCAGGGTATCCCACGCCGGCTTGAAATTGCGATCCGCAATTTCAAGCGTGGCAATCGATGCGAGTGCCTCTCCTTCCAAGCAGCCGTTCAGATATTGCAAACGTTGCGCATCTGACAACCGTTGATCTTTGATTATGCTGGCGGTGAACAGATCCGCAAAGTGACACCACTTTCGCGGATCTCCGCTAAATCTCGGTAAATTCTGCTTGGGAAGCTCAAGCGTACTAGGCTGGCCGGTTGCTCCGGCACCCGCGGTATTCCCGGGGTTGCCGAATCCAGCCGATTCCTTTTCCTGTATGAGGCTGTCCAATTCCGTCATCAGGAAGTTCTGAGCTTCATGGAACGCATCTTCTGCATCATCCATCGTGCTCTCGCCGAAGAAGGGTATGACCTTCCGTTTGCTGTCAGGGACCTCCTTTTTGAGCTGTTTAACTCGCTCTTGGATGTCCCTCCAAACGTCAGTTACATACTCCAACTTCTGCTTGAGGAGAGAGATGGTATAATTATTTCGCCCCTTTTTCTTCAGATTAGTCACGAGTCGGGTCATTCCCCGAATTCGTGACTGAATATCCTCCATCTCGACCTCCAGGGCAGGAAGAGTCAACTGCTCCTTTACGGGGTTCGACATGGTGATATACTTCGAGAGGTAAACACTGCTCGAAGGTCAACCTGAAGTGATCGTTTCTTTCACCCTTTCTCAACCTTTCGATCCGGCTCGAAGGACCTTATGTTGAAATCGCTTAAAATAAGGGATCCAACGGAGGTCCGGATGAGGTGAGATTGAGGGGATACGAAAGAAAACGAAGACACGAGTTTTATATTTTGTCGGCCCTGAAAAGGGCTTGGAAACGACGTTTATTTAGCTTCTGTGTAGGGGGCTGGGCGCTGGCTCCGGTCCTCGTCGGCTGGAATGGACGGCGGCGGATCGGAGGGCCTTGGCTGGTGGTGACGCCGGCTCCCCTTAGCGACGTTGACGTCTGAAAAAGAGATAGCGGCGGAACCGCGGCGGTAAGCAAGAGTGTAAATCTGGCTATACCAAAGATTCCCAACTCCAGGCTGCGCTCGCGAGCCTATTTGGAGGGGATAGCAAAACCTTGCCTGTAACGCAAAGGTAATGCAGTGGACTGTATTATCGACTCTTCTTCTGGCGCGAAGAAGAAGTCGATGAACGAGTGGCTTGAGAGGAGGAGGGACCTCTTCTCTTCGCCTTGCACCTTTTGGAAAGGTTCGTTCCGTACGAATCCAAGTAATTTAGGGATTCGTGAGCGGAGGGACACGCTATAACCAGCGAATTGCTGGTCCTGGAGGCTGAGGACGGCCAGAGGCTCGGCGACTCCGTTCACCTTACCGTGTGCTTCTATTCGTCACACGGGGGTTGCTACTAAACGGGGTGGCAGAGCACGAGTAACGCAGAGGTGATAGGCACGTACGTTATCTCTCTCTGTTGTAACCCGTCTCTCAGGGATCCAACAGGCAGCGGCCTTTGTTGCTCCGAGACGAAACGAGACTCAGAGAATCAGGGCAGGCCCCGATTCCAAGAGTGCAAA
The DNA here is from genome assembly GCF_051401765.1 of Calliopsis andreniformis. Taxonomy (NCBI): domain Eukaryota; kingdom Metazoa; phylum Arthropoda; class Insecta; order Hymenoptera; family Andrenidae; genus Calliopsis; species Calliopsis andreniformis. The sequence continues at coordinate 10,095,278 of NW_027480425.1, read as the reverse complement.
TCTCGATCAATTGTCTCCTAAAACAAACCAGGTGCTCTTTCGTACGTATTATACGTACGAATCGAGCAGAGTTTCCTAGTCTGTCGGCGACAGAGGTTCAGCTTTTTAGAGCTAGTGAGATTTCAAGTGTCTGGTAACCAAACTACTTGAAATCTGAAAACTGGCGAGCTGAGAGGCGCTTGACGTACGGTCGCACTGACTGCGTCAAGCTTGATTGTCGAAAGACGACTGGGGCCGAGAGCCGCGCGTGTCTCCGCGAAGCGGAAGACGTGCCAAATTTTACCACTACGCGGCGCTCACAAATTATCTTTTGTCTCGTGCTAATGTAGTACGATGTACTCTCTCTCTCCTTCAGGCTCCGATGTCCCCACTCGACATCGAGCCTGGAGTTCAAAACCGTTGCTCGACAACGCTTACTTTGTTTGAACTTTAATTTTGACGACAAAAACAAGTCATACGACAGCTGATCGTGTTTTGCTGCTAGGACAACGTATGCTCCGACCGAAGGCCACCTTCGGTCGGTCACGTATACCAACAAATTACGAATCTCGCGGACGAGCCAAATGCCCGTTATATAACCGCTTTTTAAACAGTAGAAATGACCATAAGTTTCATACTGGTTGGAATTATTCGTTTTATACGATGGAAAAGCTGTTGTATTTATATTGTATTTTATGCCTCTGGCGTTGACTTCTAAGGCCGTAGCTATTAGATGTGGTTGAGCTACGCCCTAGAGAGACGCCTAGGGTGCTCGGAACGTAGAAATGACCATTACTTTCACACTGGTTGCAATTATTCGTTATATACGATGGAAAAGCTGTTGTATTTATATCGTATTTTATGCTTCTGGCGTTGACTTCTTAGGCCGTAACTATTCGGTCTGGTGGAGCAACGCCCTGGAGTGAAACATAGGTTGCCCGGAACGTAGAATTGGCCATCACTTTCAAACTGGTTGCAATTATTGCTGTTATATGATGGAAACACTGTTGTATTTTTTTTGCATTTTATGGTTCGGGCGTTGACTTCTAAGGCCCTAACTATTCAATCCGTTGGAGCAACGCCCTAGGGTGAAGCCTAGGTTGATCGGAAAGTAGAAATGACCATAAGTTTCATACTGGTTGCAATTATTCGTTTTATACGATGGAAAAACTGTTGTATTTAGATTGTATTTTATGCCTCTGGCGTTGACTTCTAAGGCCCTAACTATTCAATCTGTTGGAGCAACGCCCTAGGGTGAAGCCTAGGTTGCTCGAAAAGTAGAAATGACCATAACTTTCATACTGGTTGCAATTATTCGTTCTATACGATGGAAAAACTGTTGTATTTATATTGTATTTTATGCTTCTGGCGTTGACTTCCAAGGCCCTAGCTGTTCGATCTAGTGGAGCAACGCCCTAGAGTGAAGCCTAGGTTGCCCGGAAGGGAGAAATGACCATCACGTTCAAACTGGTTGCAATTAATCCTTTTATACGATGGAAAAGCTGTTGTATCTATATTGTATTTTATGCTTCTTGCGTTTGCTTCTAAGGACCTAACTATTCGATCTGGTGGAGCAACGCCCTAGAGTGAATCCTAGGTTGCTCGGAATGTAGAAATGACCATAACTTTCACACTGGTGGCAATTATTCGTTTTATACGATGCAAACGCTGTTGTATTTATATCGTATTTTATGCTTCTGGCGTTTACTTCTAAGGACCTAACTATTCGATCTGGTGGAGCAACGCCCTAGAGTGGATCCTAGGTTGATCGGAATGTAGAAATGACCATAACTTTCACACTGGTTGCAATTATTCGTTTTAAACGATGGAAACGCTGTTGTATTTATATTGTACTTTATGCCTCTGGCGTTGACTTCTAAGGCCGTAGCTATTAGATGTGGTGGAGCTACGCCCTAGAGAGACGCCTAGGGTGCTCGGAACGTAGAAATGACCATTACTTTCACACTGGTTGCAATTATTCGTTATATACGATGGAAAAGCTGTTGTATATATATCGTATTTTATGCTTCTGGCGTTGACTTCTTAGGCCGTAACTATTCGGTCTGGTGGAGCAACGCCCTGGAGTGAAACCTAGGTTGCCCGGAACGTAGAATTGGCCATCACTTTCAAACTGGTTGCAATTATTGCTGTTATATGATGGAAACACTGTTGTATTTTTTTTGCATTTTATGGTTCGGGCGTTGACTTCTAAGGCCCTAACTATTCAATCCGTTGGAGCAACGCCCTAGGGTGAAGCCTAGGTTGATCGGAAAGTAGAAATGACCATAAGTTTCATACTGGTTGCAATTATTCGTTTTATACGATGGAAAAACTGTTGTATTTAGATTGTATTTTATGCCTCTGGCGTTGACTTCTAAGGCCCTAACTATTCAATCTGTTGGAGCAACGCCCTAGGGTGAAGGCTAGGTTGCTCGAAAAGTAGAAATGACCATAACTTTCATACTGGTTGCAATTATTCGTTCTATACGATGGAAAAACTGTTGTATTTATATTGTATTTTATGCTTCTGGCGTTGACTTCTTAGGCCGTAATTATTCGGTCTGGTGGAGCAACGCCCTGGAGTGAAATCTAGGTTGCCCGTAACGTAGAATTGGCCATCACTTTCAAACTGGTTGCAATTATTCCTGTTATGTGATGGAAACACTGTTGTATTTTTTTTGCATTTTATGTTTCGGGCGTTGACGTCTAAGGCCCTAACCATTCAATCCGTTGGAGCAACGCCCTAGGGTGAAGCCTAGGTTGCTCGCAAAGTAGAAATGACCATAAGTTTCATACTGGTTGGAATTATTCGTTTTATACGATGGAAAAGCTGTTGTATTTATATTGTATTTTATGCCTCTGGCGTTGACTTCTAAGGCCGTAGCTATTAGATGTGGTGGAGCTACGCCCTAGAGAGACGCCTAGGGTGCTCGGAACGTAGAAATGACCATTACTTTCACACTGGTTGCAATTATTCGTTATATACGATGGAAAAGCTGTTGTATTTATATCGTATTTTATGCTTCTGGCGTTGACTTCTTAGGCCGTAACTATTCGGTCTGGTGGAGCAACGCCCTGGAGTGAAACCTAGGTTGCCCGGAACGTAGAATTGGCCATCACTTTCAAACTGGTTGCAATTATTGCTGTTATATGATGGAAACGCTGTTGTATTTTTTTTGCATTTTATGGTTCGGGCGTTGACTTCTAAGGCCCTAACTATTCAATCCGTTGGAGCAACGCCCTAGGGTGAAGCCTAGGTTGATCGGAAAGTAGAAATGACCATAAGTTTCATACTGGTTGCAATTATTCGTTTTATACGATGGAAAAACTGTTGTATTTAGATTGTATTTTATGCCTCTGGCGTTGACTTCTAAGGCCCTAACTATTCAATCTGTTGGAGCAACGCCCTAGGGTGAAGCCTAGGTTGCTCGAAAAGTAGAAATGACCATAACTTTCATACTGGTTGCAATTATTCGTTCTATACGATGGAAAAACTGTTGTATTTATATTGTATTTTATGCTTCTGGCGTTGACTTGCAAGGCCCTAGCTGTTCGATCTAGTGGAGCAACGCCCTAGAGTGAAGCCTAGGTTGCCCGGAAGGGAGAAATGACCATCACGTTCAAACTGGTTGCAATTAATCCTTTTATACGATGGAAAAGCTGTTGTATCTATATTGTATTTTATGCTTCTGGCGTTTGCTTCTAAGGACCTAACTATTCGATCTGGTGGAGCAACGCCCTAGAGTGAATCCTAGGTTGCTCGGAATGTAGAAATGACCATAACTTTCACACTGGTGGCAATTATTCGTTTTATACGATGCAAACGCTGTTGTATTTATATCGTATTTTATGCTTCTGGCGTTTACTTCTAAGGACCTAACTATTCGATCTGGTGGAGCAACGCCCTAGAGTGGATCCTAGGTTGATCGGAATATAGAAATGACCATAACTTTCACACTGGTTGCAATTATTCGTTTTATACGATGGAAACGCTGTTGTATTTATATTGTACTTTATGCCTCTGGCGTTGACTTCTAAGGCCGTAGCTATTAGATGTGGTGGAGCAACGCCCTAGAGTGACGCCTAGGGTGCTCGGAACGTAGAAATGACCATTACTTTCACACTGGTTGCAATTATTCGCTTTATACGATGGAAAAGCTGTTGTATTTATATCGTATTTTATGCTTCTGGCGTTGACTTCTTAGGCCGTAATTATTCGGTCTGGTGGAGCAACGCCCTGGAGTGAAATCTAGGTTGCCCGTAACGTAGAATTGGCCATCACTCTCAAACTGCTTGCAATTATACCTGTTATATGATGGAAACACTGTTGTATTTTTTTTGCATTTTATGGTTCGGGCGTTGACTTCTATGGCCCTAACTACTCAATCCGTTGGAGCAACGCCCCAGGGTGAAGCCTAGGTTGCTCGCAAAGTAGAAATGACCATAAGTTTCATACTGGTTGGAATTATTCGTTTTATACGATGGAAAAGCTGTTGTATTTATATTGTATTTTATGCCTCTGGCGTTGACTTCTAAGGCCGTAGCTATTAGATGTGGTGGAGCTACGCCCTAGAGAGACGCCTAGGGTGCTCGGAACGTAGAAATGACCATTACTTTCACACTGGTTGCAATTATTCGTTATATACGATGGAAAAGCTGTTGTATTTATATCGTATTTTATGCTTCTGGCGTTGACTTCTTAGGCCGTAACTATTCGGTCTGGTGGAGCAACGCCCTGGAGTGAAACCTAGGTTGCCCGGAACGTAGAATTGGCCATCACTTTCAAACTGGTTGCAATTATTGCTGTTATATGATGGAAACGCTGTTGTATTTTTTTTGCATTTTATGGTTCGGGCGTTGACTTCTAAGGCCCTAACTATTCAATCCGTTGGAGCAACGCCCTAGGGTGAAGCCTAGGTTGATCGGAAAGTAGAAATGACCATAAGTTTCATACTGGTTGCAATTATTCGTTTTATACGATGGAAAAACTGTTGTATTTAGATTGTATTTTATGCCACTGGCGTTGACTTCTAAGGCCCTAACTATTCAATCTGTTGGAGCATCGCCCTAGGGTGAAGCCTAGGTTGCTCGAAAAGTAGAAATGACCATAACTTTCATACTGGTTGCAATTATTCGTTTTATACGATGGAAAAACTGTTGTATTTATATTGTATTTTATGCTTCTGGCGTTGACTTCCAAGGCCCTAGCTGTTCGATCTAGTGGAGCAACGCCCTAGAGTGAAGCTTAGGTTGCCCGGAAGGGAGAAATGACCATCACGTTCAAACTGGTTGCAATTAATCCTTTTATACGATGGAAAAGCTGTTGTATCTATATTGTATTTTATGCTTCTGGCGTTTGCTTCTAAGGACCTAACTATTCGATCTGGTGGAGCAACGCCCTAGAGTGAATCCTAGGTTGCTCGGAATGTAGAAATGACCATAACTTTCACACTGGTGGCAATTATTCGTTTTATACGATGCAAACGCTGTTGTATTTATATCGTATTTTATGCTTCTGGCGTTTACTTCTAAGGACCTAACTATTCGATCTGGTGGAGCAACGCCCTAGAGTGGATCCTAGGTTGATCGGAATGTAGAAATGACCATAACTTTCACACTGGTTGCAATTATTCGTTTTATACGATGGAAACGCTGTTGTATTTATATTGTACTTTATGCCTCTGGCGTTGACTTCTAAGGCCGTAGCTATTAGATGTGGTGGAGCAACGCCCTAGAGTGACGCCTAGGGTGCTCGGAACGTAGAAATGACCATTACTTTCACACTGGTTGCAATTATTCGCTTTATACGATGGAAAAGCTGTTGTATTTATATCGTATTTTATGCCTCTGGCGTTGACTTCTTAGGCCGTAATTATTCGGTCTGGTGGAGCAACGCCCTGGAGTGAAATCTAGGTTGCCCGTAACGTAGAATTGGCCATCACTTTCAAACTGGTTGCAATTATTCCTGTTATGTGATGGAAACACTGTTGTATTTTTTTTGCATTTTATGTTTCGGGCGTTGACGTCTAAGGCCCTAACCATTCAATCCGTTGGAGCAACGCCCTAGGGTGAAGCCCAGGTTGCTCGGAATGTAGAAATGACCATAACTTTCACTCTGGTTGCAATTATTCGTTTTATACGATGGAAACGCTGTTGTATTTATATTGTACTTTATGCCTCTGGCGTTGACTTCTAAGGCCGTAGCTATTAGATGTGGTGGAGCAACGCCCTAGAGAGCCGCCTAGGGTGCTCGGAACGTAGAAATGACCTCTACTTTCACACTGGTTGCAATTATTCCTTATATACGATGGAAAAGCTGTTGTATTTATATCGTATTTTATGCTTCTGGCGTTGACTTCTTAGGCCGTAACTACTCGGTCTGGTGGAGCAACGCCCTGGAGTGAAACCTAGGTTGCCCGGAACGTAGAATTGGCCATCACTTTCAAACTGGTTGCAATTATTGCTGCTATATGATGGAAACACTGTTCTATTTTTTTTGCATTTTATGGTTCGGGCGTTGACTTCTAAGGACCTAACTATTCAATCCGTTGGAGCAACGCCCTAGGGTGAAGCCTAGGTTGTTCGGAAAGTAGAAATGACCATCACTTTCATACTGGTTGCAATTATTCGTTTTATACGATGGAAAAACTGTTGCATTTATATTGTATTTTATGCTTCTGGCGTTGACTTCTAAGGCCCTAGGTGTTCGATCTAGCGGAGCAACACCCTAGAGTGAAGCCTAGGTTGCCGGGAAGGGAGAAATGACCATCACGTTCAAAGTGGTTGCAATTAATCCTTTTATACGATGGAAAAGCTGTTGTATTTATATCGTATTTTATGCCTCTGGCGTTGACTTCTTAGGCCGTAATTATTCGGTCTGGTGGAGCAACGCCCTGGAGTGAAATCTAGGTTGCCCGTAACGTAGAATTGGCCATCACTTTCAAACTGGTTGCAATTATTCCTGTTATGTGATGGAAACACTGTTGTATTTTTTTTGCATTTTATGTTTCGGGCGTTGACGTCTAAGGCCCTAACCATTCAATCCGTTGGAGCAACGCCCTAGGGTGAAGCCTAGGTTGCTCGGAAAGTAGAAATGACCATAAGTTTCATACTGGTTGCAATTATTCGTTTTATACGATGGAAAAACTGTTGTATTCATATTGTATTTTATGCTTGTGGCGTTCACTTCTAAGGCACTAACTATTCGATCTGGTGGAGCAACGCCCTAGAGTGAATCCTAGGTTGCTCGGAATGTAGAAATGACCATAACTTTCACACTGGTGGCAATTATTCGTTTTATACGATGCAAACGCTGTTGTATTTATATCGTATTTTATGCTTCTGGCGTTTACTTCTAAGGACCTAACTATTCGATCTGGTGGAGCAACGCCCTAGAGTGGATCCTAGGTTGATCGGAATGTAGAAATGACCATAACTTTCACACTGGTTGCAATTATTCGTTTTAAACGATGGAAACGCTGTTGTATTTATATTGTACTTTATGCCTCTGGCGTTGACTTCTAAGGCCGTAGCTATTAGATGTGGTGGAGCTACGCCCTAGAGAGACGCCTAGGGTGCTCGGAACGTAGAAATGACCATTACTTTCACACTGGTTGCAATTATTCGTTATATACGATGGAAAAGCTGTTGTATATATATCGTATTTTATGCTTCTGGCGTTGACTTCTTAGGCCGTAACTATTCGGTCTGGTGGAGCAACGCCCTGGAGTGAAACCTAGGTTGCCCGGAACGTAGAATTGGCCATCACTTTCAAACTGGTTGCAATTATTGCTGTTATATGATGGAAACACTGTTGTATTTTTTTTGCATTTTATGGTTCGGGCGTTGACTTCTAAGGCCCTAACTATTCAATCCGTTGGAGCAACGCCCTAGGGTGAAGCCTAGGTTGATCGGAAAGTAGAAATGACCATAAGTTTCATACTGGTTGCAATTATTCGTTTTATACGATGGAAAAACTGTTGTATTTAGATTGTATTTTATGCCTCTGGCGTTGACTTCTAAGGCCCTAACTATTCAATCTGTTGGAGCAACGCCCTAGGGTGAAGCCTAGGTTGCTCGAAAAGTAGAAATGACCATAACTTTCATACTGGTTGCAATTATTCGTTCTATACGATGGAAAAACTGTTGTATTTATATTGTATTTTATGCTTCTGGCGTTGACTTCTTAGGCCGTAATTATTCGGTCTGGTGGAGCAACGCCCTGGAGTGAAATCTAGGTTGCCCGTAACGTAGAATTGGCCATCACTTTCAAACTGGTTGCAATTATTCCTGTTATGTGATGGAAACACTGTTGTATTTTTTTTGCATTTTATGTTTCGGGCGTTGACGTCTAAGGCCCTAACCATTCAATCCGTTGGAGCAACGCCCTAGGGTGAAGCCTAGGTTGCTCGGAAAGTAGAAATGACCATAAGTTTCATACTGGTTGCAATTATTCGTTTTATACGATGGAAAAACTGTTGTATTCATATTGTATTTTATGCTTGTGGCGTTCACTTCTAAGGCACTAACTATTCGATCTAGCGGAGCAACACCCTAGAGTGAAGCCTAGGTTGCCCGGAAGGGAGAAATGACCATCACGTTCAAAGTGGTTGCAATTAATCCTTTTATACGAAGGAAAAGCTGTTGTATCTATATTGTATTTTATGCTTCTGGCGTTTACTTCTAAGGACCTAACTATTCGATCTGGTGGAGCAACGCCCTAGAGTGAAGCCTAGGTTACACGGAATGTGGAAATGACCATAACTTTCACACTGGTTGCATTTATTCGTTTTATACGATGGAAACGCTGTTGTATTTATATTGTATTTTATGCTTCGGGCGTTGGCTTCTAAGGCCCTAACTATTCAATCTGTTGGAGCAACGCCGTAGGGTGAAGCCTAGGTTGCTCGGAAAGTAGAAATGACCATCAGTTTCATACTGGTTGCAATTATTCGTTTTATACGATGGAAAAACTGTTGAATTTATATTTTATTTTATGCTTCTGGCGTTGACTTCTAAGGCCCTAGCAATTCGATCTAGTGGAGCAACGCCCTAGAGTGAAGCCTAGGTTGCCCGGAAAGGAGAAATGACCATCACTTTCAAACTGGTTGCAATTAATCCTGTTATACGATGGAAAAACTGTTTTACTTTTATTGCATTTTATGCTTCTGGCGTTCACTTCTTAGGCCCTAACTATTCGATCTGGTGGAACAACTGCCTAGGGTGAAGCCTAGCTTGCCCGGAATGTAGAAATGACCATTACTTTCACACTGGTTACAATTATTCGTTTTATACGATGGAATAGCTGTTGTATTTATATCGTATTTTATGCTTCTGGCGTTGACTTCTTAGGCCGTAACTATTCGGTCTGGTGGAGCAACGCCCTGGAGTGAAACCTAGGTTGCCCGGAACATAGAATTGGCCATCACTTTCAAACTGGTTGCAATTATACCTGTTATATGATGGAAACACTGTTGTATTTTTTTTGCATTTTATGGTTCGGGCGTTGACTTCTATGGCCCTAACTACTCAATCCGTTGGAGCAACGCCCTAGGGTGAAGCCTAGGTTGCTCGCAAAGTAGAAATGACCATAAGTTTCATACTGGTTGGAATTATTCGTTTTATACGATGGAAAAGCTGTTGTATTTATATTGTATTTTATGCCTCTGGCGTTGACTTCTAAGGCCGTAGCTATTAGATGTGGTGGAGCTACGCCCTAGAGAGACGCCTAGGGTGCTCGGAACGTAGAAATGACCATTACTTTCACACTGGTTGCAATTATTCGTTATATACGATGGAAAAGCTGTTGTATTTATATCGTATTTTATGCTTCTGGCGTTGACTTCTTAGGCCGTAACTATTCGGTCTGGTGGAGCAACGCCCTGGAGTGAAACCTAGGTTGCCCGGAACGTAGAATTGGCCATCACTTTCAAACTGGTTGCAATTATTGCTGTTATATGATGGAAACGCTGTTGTATTTTTTTTGCATTTTATGGTTCGGGCGTTGACTTCTAAGGCCCTAACTATTCAATCCGTTGGAGCAACGCCCTAGGGTGAAGCCTAGGTTGATCGGAAAGTAGAAATGACCATAAGTTTCATACTGGTTGCAATTATTCGTTTTATACGATGGAAAAACTGTTGTATTTAGATTGTATTTTATGCCTCTGGCGTTGACTTCTAAGGCCCTAACTATTCAATCTGTTGGAGCATCGCCCTAGGGTGAAGCCTAGGTTGCTCGAAAAGTAGAAATGACCATAACTTTCATACTGGTTGCAATTATTCGTTTTATACGATGGAAAAACTGTTGTATTTATATTGTATTTTATGCTTCTGGCGTTGACTTCCAAGGCCCTAGCTGTTCGATCTAGTGGAGCAACGCCCTAGAGTGAAGCTTAGGTTGCCCGGAAGGGAGAAATGACCATCACGTTCAAACTGGTTGCAATTAATCCTTTTATACGATGGAAAAGCTGTTGTATCTATATTGTATTTTATGCTTCTGGCGTTTGCTTCTAAGGACCTAACTATTCGATCTGGTGGAGCAACGCCCTAGAGTGAATCCTAGGTTGCTCGGAATGTAGAAATGACCATAACTTTCACACTGGTGGCAATTATTCGTTTTATACGATGCAAACGCTGTTGTATTTATATCGTATTTTATGCTTCTGGCGTTTACTTCTAAGGACCTAACTATTCGATCTGGTGGAGCAACGCCCTAGAGTGGATCCTAGGTTGATCGGAATGTAGAAATGACCATAACTTTCACACTGGTTGCAATTATTCGTTTTATACGATGGAAACGCTGTTGTATTTATATTGTACTTTATGCCTCTGGCGTTGACTTCTAAGGCCGTAGCTATTAGATGTGGTGGAGCAACGCCCTAGAGTGACGCCTAGGGTGCTCGGAACGTAGAAATGACCATTACTTTCACACTGGTTGCAATTATTCGCTTTATACGATGGAAAAGCTGTTGTATTTATATCGTATTTTATGCCTCTGGCGTTGACTTCTTAGGCCGTAATTATTCGGTCTGGTGGAGCAACGCCCTGGAGTGAAATCTAGGTTGCCCGTAACGTAGAATTGGCCATCACTTTCAAACTGGTTGCAATTATTCCTGTTATGTGATGGAAACACTGTTGTATTTTTTTTGCATTTTATGTTTCGGGCGTTGACGTCTAAGGCCCTAACCATTCAATCCGTTGGAGCAACGCCCTAGGGTGAAGCCCAGGTTGCTCGGAATGTAGAAATGACCATAACTTTCACTCTGGTTGCAATTATTCGTTTTATACGATGGAAACGCTGTTGTATTTATATTGTACTTTATGCCTCTGGCGTTGACTTCTAAGGCCGTAGCTATTAGATGTGGTGGAGCAACGCCCTAGAGAGCCGCCTAGGGTGCTCGGAACGTAGAAATGACCTCTACTTTCACACTGGTTGCAATTATTCCTTATATACGATGGAAAAGCTGTTGTATTTATATCGTATTTTATGCTTCTGGCGTTGACTTCTTAGGCCGTAACTACTCGGTCTGGTGGAGCAACGCCCTGGAGTGAAACCTAGGTTGCCCGGAACGTAGAATTGGCCATCACTTTCAAACTGGTTGCAATTATTGCTGCTATATGATGGAAACACTGTTCTATTTTTTTTGCATTTTATGGTTCGGGCGTTGACTTCTAAGGACCTAACTATTCAATCCGTTGGAGCAACGCCCTAGGGTGAAGCCTAGGTTGTTCGGAAAGTAGAAATGACCATCACTTTCATACTGGTTGCAATTATTCGTTTTATACGATGGAAAAACTGTTGCATTTATATTGTATTTTATGCTTCTGGCGTTGACTTCTAAGGCCCTAGCTGTTCGATCTAGCGGAGCAACACCCTAGAGTGAAGCCTAGGTTGCCGGGAAGGGAGAAATGACCATCACGTTCAAAGTGGTTGCAATTAATCCTTTTATACGATGGAAAAGCTGTTGTATTTATATCGTATTTTATGCCTCTGGCGTTGACTTCTTAGGCCGTAATTATTCGGTCTGGTGGAGCAACGCCCTGGAGTGAAATCTAGGTTGCCCGTAACGTAGAATTGGCCATCACTTTCAAACTGGTTGCAATTATTCCTGTTATGTGATGGAAACACTGTTGTATTTTTTTTGCATTTTATGTTTCGGGCGTTGACGTCTAAGGCCCTAACCATTCAATCCGTTGGAGCAACGCCCTAGGGTGAAGCCTAGGTTGCTCGGAAAGTAGAAATGACCATAAGTTTCATACTGGTTGCAATTATTCGTTTTATACGATGGAAAAACTGTTGTATTCATATTGTATTTTATGCTTGTGGCGTTCACTTCTAAGGCACTAACTATTCGATCTGGTGGAGCAACGCCCTAGAGTGAAGCCTAGGTTGCCCGGAAGGTAGAATTGGCCATCACTTTCAAACTGGTTGCAATTATTCGTTTTATACGATGGAAAAACTGTTGTATTTATATTGTATTTTATGCTACTGGCGTTGACTTCTTAGGCCGTAATTATTCGGTCTGGTGGAGCAACGCCCTGGAGTGAAACCTAGGTTGCCCGGAACGTAGAATTGGCCATCACTTTCAAACTGGTTGCAGTTATTCCTGATATATGATTGAAACACTGTTGTATTTTTTTTGCATTTTATGCTTCGGGCGTTGGCTTCTAAGGCCCTTACTATTCAATCTGTTGTAGCAACGCCCTAGGGTGAAGCCTAGGTTGCTCGGAAAGTAGAAATGACCATCAGTTTCATACTGGTTGCAATTATTCGTTTTATACGATGGAAAAGCTGTTGTATTTATATTGTATTTTATGCTTTTGGCGTTGACTTCTAAGGCACTAACTATTCGATCTGGTGGAGCAACGCCCTAGAGTGAAGCCTAGGTTGCCCGGAAGGTAGAATTGGCCATCACTTTCAAACTGGTTGCAATTATTCGTTTTATACGATGGAAAAACTGTTGTATTCATATTGTATTTCATGCTTCTGGCGTTTACTTCTAAGGCCGTAGCTTTTAGATGTGGTGGAGCAACGCCCTAGAGTGACGCCTAGGGTGCTCGGAACGTAGAAATGACCATTACTTTCAAACTGGTTGCAATTATTCGTTTTATACGATGGAAAAGCTGTTGTATCTATATTGTATTTTATGCTTCTGGCGTTTACTTCTAAGGACCTAACTATTCGATCTGGTGGAGCAACGCCCTAGAGTGAAGCCTAGGTTACACGGAATGTGGAAATGACCATAACTTTCACACTGGTTGCATTTATTCGTTTTATACGATGGAAACGCTGTTGTATTTATATTGTATTTTATGCTTCGGGCGTTGGCTTCTAAGGCCCTAACTATTCAATCTGTTGGAGCAACGCCCTAGGGTGAACCCTACGTTGCTCGGAAAGTAGAAATGACCATCAGTTTCATACTGGTTGCAATTATTCGTTTTATACGATGGAAAAACTGTTGAATTTATATTTTATTTTATGCTTCTGGCGTTGACTTCTAAGGCCCTAGCAATTCGGTCTAGTGGAGCAACGACCTAGAGTGAAGCCTAGGTTGCCCGCAACGTTGAATTGGCCATCACTTTCAAACTGGTCGAAATTATTCCTGTTATATTATGGAAACACTGTTGTATTTTTTTTGCATTTTATATTTCGGGCGTTGACTTCTACGGCCCTAACTATTCAATCCGTTGGAGCAACGCCCTAGGTTGAAGCCTAGGTTGCTCGGAAAGTAGAAATGACCATAAGTTTCATACTGGTTGCAATTATTCGTTTTATACGATGGAGAAACTGTTGTATTCATATTGTATTTCATGCTTCTGGCGTTCACTTCTAAGGCACTAACTATTCGATCTGGTGGAGCAACGCCCTAGAGTGAAGCCTAGGTTGCCCGGAAGGTAGAATTGGCCATCACTTTCAAACTGGTTGCAATTATTCGTTTTATACGATGGAAAAACTGTTGTATTTATATTGTATTTTATGCTTCTGGCGTTTACTTCTAAGGCCGTAGCTTTTAGATGTGGTGGAGCAACGCCCTAGAGTGAATCCTAGGTTGCTCGGAATGTAGAAATGACCATAACTTTCACACCGTTTGCAATTATTCGTTTTATACGATGCAAACGCTGTTGTATTTATATCGTATTTTATGCTTCTGGCGTTTAGTTCTAAGGACCTAAATATTCGATCTGGTGGAGCAACGCCTTAGAGTGGATCCTAGGTTGCTCGGAATGTTGAAATGACCATAACTTTCACACTGGTTGCAATTATTCGTTTTATACGATGGAAACGCTGTTGTATTTATATTGTACTTTATGCCTCTGGCGTTGACTTCTAAGGCCGTAGCTATTAGATGTGGTGGAGCAACGCCCTAGAGTGACGCCTAGGGTGCTCGGAACGTAGAAATGACCATTACTTTCACACTGGTTGCAATTATTCGCTTTATACGATGGAAAAGCTGTTGTATTTATATCGTATTTTATGCTTCTGGCGTTGACTTCTTAGGCCGTAATTATTCGGTCTGGTGGAGCAACGCCCTGGAGTGAAATCTAGGTTGCCCGTAACGTAGAATTGGCCACCACTTTCAAACTGGTTGCAATTACTCCTGTTATGTGATGGAAACACTGTTGTATTTTTTTTGCATTTTATGTTTCGGGCGTTGACGTCTAAGGCCCTAACCATTCAATCCGTTGGAGCAACGCCCTAGGGTGAAGCCTAGGTTACTGGGAAAGTAGAAATGACCATAAGTTTCATACTGGTTGCAATTATTCGTTTTATACGATGGAAAAACTGTTGTATTCATATTGTATTTTATGCTTGTGGCGTTCACTTCTAAGGCACTAACTATTCGATCTGGTGGAGCAACGCCCTAGAGTGAAGCCTAGGTTGCCCGGAAGGTAGAATTGGCCATCACTTTCAAACTGGTTGCAATTATTCGTTTTATACGATGGAAAAACTGTTGTATTTATATTGTATTTAATGCTACTGGCGTTGACTTCTTAGGCCGTAATTATTCGGTCTGGTGGAGCAACGCCCTGGAGTGAAACCTAGGTTGCCCGGAACGTAGAATTGGCCATCACTTTCAAACTGGTTGCAGTTATTCCTGATATATGATTGAAACACTGTTGTATTTTTTTTGCATTTTATGCTTCGGGCGTTGGCTTCTAAGGCCCTTACTATTCAATCTGTTGTAGCAACGCCCTAGGGTGAAGCCTAGGTTGCTCGGAAAGTAGAAATGACCATCCGTTTCATACTGGTTGCAATTATTCGTTTTATACGATGGAAAAGCTGTTGTATTTATATTGTATTTTATGCTTTTGGCGTTGACTTCTAAGGCCCTAGCTGTTCGATCTAGCGGAGCAACGCCCTAGAGTGAAGCCTAGGTTGCCCGGAAGGGAGAAATGACCATCACGTTCAAAGTGGTTGCAATTAATCCTTTTATACCATGGAAAAGCTGTTGTATCTATATTGTATTTTATGCTTCTGGCGTTTACTTCTAAGGACCTAACTATTCGATCTGGTGGAGCAACGCCCTAGAGTGAAGCCTAGGTTACACGGAATGTGGAAATGACCATAACTTTCACACTGGTTGCATTTATTCGTTTTATACGATGGAAACGCTGTTGTATTTATATTGTATTTTATGCTTCGGGCGTTGGCTTCTAAGGCCCTAACTATTCAATCTGTTGGAGCAACGCCCTAGGGTGAAGCCTAGGTTGCTCGGAAAGTAGAAATGACCATCAGTTTCATACTGGTTGCAATTATTCGTTTTATACGATGGAAAAACTGTTGAATTTATATTTTATTTTATGCTTCTGGCGTTGACTTCTAAGGCCCTAGCAATTCGGTCTAGTGGAGTAACGCCCTAGAGTGAAGCCTAGGTTGCCCGGAAAGGAGAAATGACCATCACTTTCAAACTGGTTGCAATTAATCCTGTTATACGATGGAAACACTGTTGTATTTTTATTGCGTTTTATGGTTCGGGCGTTCACTTCTAAGGTCCTAACTATTCAATCTGTTGGAGCAACGCCCTAGAGTGAAGCCTAGGTTGCCCGGAAAGGAGAAATGACCATCACTTTCAAACTGGTTGCAATTAATAATGTTATACATTGGAAAAACTGTTGTATTTTTATTGCATTTTATGCTTCTGGCGTTGACTTCTTAGGCCCTAACTATTCGATCTGGTGGAACAACGGCCTAGGGTGAAGCCTAGCTTGCCCGGAACGTAGAAATGACTATTACCTTCACACTGTTTGCAATTATTCCTTTTATACAATGGAAATGCTGTTGTATTTATATCGTATTTTATGCTTCTGGCGTTTGCTTCTAAGGACCTAACTATTCGATCTGGTGGAGCAACGCCCTAGAGTGAATCCTAGGTTGCTCGGAATGTAGAACTGACCATAACTTTCACACTGGTTGCAATTATTCGTTTTATACGATGCAAACGCTGTTGTATCTATATCGTATTTAATGCTTCTGGCGTTTACTTCTAAGGACCTAACTATTCGATCTGGTAGAGCAACGCCCTAGAGTGAAGCCTAGGTTGCCCGGAAGGTAGAATTGGCCATCACTTTCACACTGGTTGCAATTATTCGTTTTATACGATGGAAAAGCTGTTGTATTTATATTGTATTTTATGCCTCTGGCGTTGACTTCTAAGGCCCTAACTATTCAATCTGTTGGACCAACGCCCTAGGGTGAAGCCTAGGTTGCTCGGAAAGTAGAAATGACCATATGTTACATACTGGTTGCAATTATTCGTTTTATACGATGGAAAAACTGTTGTATTGATATTGTATTTTATGCTTCTGGCGTTGACTTCGAAGGCCCTAGCTGTTCGATCTAGTGGAGCAACGCCCTAGAGTGAAGCCTAGGTTGCGCGGAAGGGAGAAATGACCAGCACTTTCAAACTGGTTGCAATTAATCCTGTTATACGGTGGAAAAACTGTTGTATTTTTATTGCATTTTATGCTTCTGGCGTTTACTTCTAAGGACTTAACTATTCGATCTGGTGGAGAAACGCCCTAGAGTGAAGCCTAGGTTGCTCGGAATGTAGAAATGACCATAACTTTCACACTGGTTACAATTATTCGTTTTATACGATGGAAAAGCTTTTGTATTTATATCGTATTTTATGCTTCTGGCGTTGACTTCTTAGGCCGTAACTATTCGGTCTGGTGGAGCAACTCCCTGGAGTGAAACCTAGGTTGCCCGGAACGTAGAATTGGCCATCACTTTCAAACTGGTTGCAATTATTCCTGTTATATGATGGAAACACTGTTGTATTTTTTTTGCATTTTTAGGTTCGGGCGTTGACTTCTAAGGCCCTAACTATTCAATCCGTTGGAGCAACGCCCTAGGGTGAAGCCTAGGTTGCTCGGAAAGTAGAAATGACCATAAGTTTCATACTGGTTGGAATTATTCGTTTTATACGATGGTAAAGCTGTTGCATTTATATTGTATTTTCTGCCTCTGGCGTTGACTTCTAAGGCCGTAGCTATTAGATGTGGTGGAGCTACGCCCTAGAGAGACGCCTAGGGTGCTCGGAACGTAGAAATGACCATTACTTTCACACTGGTTGCAATTATTCGTTATATACGATGGAAAAGCTGTTGTATTTATATCGTATTTTATGCTTCTGGCATTGACTTCTTAGGCCGTAACTATTCGGTCTGGTGGAGCAACGCCCTGGAGTGGAACCTAGGTTGCCCGGAACGTAGAATTGGCAATCACTTTCAAACTGGTTGCAATTATTCCTGTTATATGATGGAAACACTGTTGTATTTTTTTTGCATTTTTAGGTTCGGGCGTTGACTTCTAAGGCCCTAACTATTCAATCCGTTGGAGCAACGCCCTAGGGTGAAGCCTAGGTTGCTCGGAAAGTAGAAATGACCATAAGTTTCATACTGGTTGGAATTATTCGTTTTATACGATGGAAAAGCTGTTGCATTTATATTGTATTTTCTGCCTCTGGCGTTGACTTCTAAGGCCGTAGCTATTAGATGTGGTGGAGCAACGCCCTAGAGAGACGCCTAGGGTGCTCGGAACGTAGAAATGACCTTTACTTTCACACTGGTTGCAATTATTCCTTATATACGATGGAAAAGCTGTTGTATCTATATTGTATTTTATGCTTCTGGCGTTTACTTCTAAGGACCTAACTATTCGATCTGGTGGAGCAACGCCCTAGAGTGAAGCCTAGGTTACACGGAATGTGGAAATGACCATAACGTTCACACTGGTAGCATTTATTCGTTTTATACGATGGAAACGCTGTTGTATTTATATTGTATTTTATGCTTCGGGCGTTGGCTTCTAAGGCCCTAACTATTCAATCTGTTGGAGCAACGCCCTAGGGTGAAGCCTAGGTTGCACGGAAAGTAGAAATGACGATCAGTTTCATACTGGTTGCAATTATTCGTTTTATACGATGGAAAAACTGTTGAATTTATATTTTATTTTATGCTTCTGGCGTTGACTTCTAAGGCCCTAGCAATTCGGTCTAGTGGAGCAACGCCCTAGAGTGAAGCCTAGGTTGCCCGGAAGGGAGAAATGACCATCACGTTCAAAGTGGTTGCAATTAATCCTTTTATACGATGGAAAAGCTGTTGTATCTATATTGTATTTTATGCTTCTGGCGTTTACTTCTAAGGACCTAACTATTCGTTCTGGTGGAGCAACGCCCTAGAGTGAAGCCTAGGCTACACGGAATGTGGAAATGACCATTACTTTCACACTGGTTGCAATTATTCGTTATATACGATGGAAAAGCTGTTGTATTTATATCGTATTTTATGCTTCTGGCGTTGACTTCTTAGGCCGTAACTATTCGGTCTGGTGGAGCAACGCCCTGGAGTGAAACCTAGGTTGCCCGGAACGTAGAATTGGCCATCACTTTCAAACTGGTTGCAATTAATCCTTTTATACGATGGAAAAGCTGTTGTATCTATATTGTATTGTAGGCTTCTGGCGTTTGCTTCTAAGGACCTAACTATTCGATCTGGTGGAGCAACGCCCTAGAGTGAATCCTAGGTTGCTCGGAATGTAGAAATGACCATAACTTTCACACTGGTGGCAATTATTCGTTTTATACGATGCAAACGCTGTTGTATTTATATCGTATTTTATGCTTCTGGCGTTTACTTCTAAGGACCTAACTATTCGATCTGGTGGAGCAACGCCCTAGAGTGGATCCTAGGTTGCTCGGAATGTAGAAATGACCATAACTTTCACACTGGTTGCAATTATTCGTTTTATACGATGGAAACGCTGTTGTATTTATATTGTACTTTATGCCTCTGGCGTTGACTTCTAAGGCCGTAGCTATTAGATGTGGTGGAGCAACGCCCTGGAGTGACACCTAGGGTGCTCGGAACGTAGAAATGACCATTACTTTCACACTGGTTGCAATTATTCGTTTTATACGATGGAAAAGCTGTTGTATTTATATCGTATTTTATGCTTCTGGCGTTGACTTCTTAGGCCGTAACTATTCGGTCTGGTGGAGCAACGCCCTGGAGTGAAACCTAGGTTGCCCGGAACGTAGAATTGGCCATCACTTTCAAACTGGTTGCAATTATTGCTGCTATATGATGGAAACACTGTTCTATTTTTTTTGCATTTTATGGTTCGGGCGTTGACTTCTAAGGACCTAACTATTCAATCCGTTGGAGCAACGCCCTAGGGTGAAGCCTAGGTTGTTCGGAAAGTAGAAATGACCATCACTTTCATACTGGTTGCAATTATTCGTTTTATACGATGGAAAAACTGTTGCATTTATATTGTATTTTATGCTTCTGGCGTTGACTTCTAAGGCCCTAGCTGTTCGATCTAGCGGAGCAACGCCCAAGAGTGAAGCCTAGGTTGCCCGGAAGGGAGAAATGACCATCACGTTCAAAGTGGTTGCAATTAATCCTTTTATACGATGGAAAAGCTGTTGTATCTATATTGTATTTTATGCTTCTGGCGTTTACTTCTAAGGACCTAACTATTCGATCTGGTGGAGCAACGCCCTAGAGTGAAGCCTAGGTTACACGGAATGTGGAAATGACCATAACTTTCACACTCGTTGCATTTATTCGTTTTATACGATGGAAACGCTGTTGTATTTATATTGTATTTTATGCTTCTGGCGTTGGCTTCTAAGGCCCTAACTATTCAATCTGTTGGAGCAACGCCCTAGGGTGAAGCCTAGGTTGCTCGGAAAGTAGAAATGACCATCAGTTTCATACTGGTTGCAATTATTCGTTTTATACGATGGAAAAACTGTTGAATTTATATTTTATTTTATGCTTCTGGCGTTGACTTCTAAGGCCCTAGCAATTCGGTCTAGTGGAGCAACGCCCTAGAGTGAAGCCTAGGTTGCCCGGAAAGGAGAAATGACCATCAGTTTCAAACTGGTTGCAATTAATCCTGTTATACGATGGAAAAACTGTTTTATTTTTATTGCATTTTATGCTTCTGGCGTTCACTTCTTAGGCCCTAACTATTCGATCTGGTGGAACAACTGCCTAGGGTGAAGCCTTGCTTGCCCGGAATGTAGAAATGACCATTACTTCCACACTGGTTACAATTATTCGTTTTATACGATGGAATAGCTGTTGTATTTATATTGTATTTTATGCTTCGGGCGTTGGCTTCTAAGGCCCTAACTATTCAATCTGTTGGAGCAACGCCCTAGGGTGAAGCCTAGGTTGCTCGGAAAGTAGAAATGACCATCAGTTTCATACTGGTTGCAATTATTCGTTTTATACGATGGAAAAACTGTTGAATTTATATTTTATTTTATGCTTCTGGCGTTGACTTCTAAGGCCCTAGCAATTCGGTCTAGTGGAGCAACGCCCTAGAGTGAAGCCTAGGTTGCCCGGAAAGGAGAAATGACCATCACTTTCAAACTGGTTGCAATTAATCCTGTTATGAGGTGGAAAAACTGTTGTATTTTTATTGCATTTTATGCTTCTGGCGTTTACTTCTAAGGACTTAACTATTCGATCTGGTGGAGCAACGCCCTAGAGTGAAGCCTAGGTTGCTCGGAATGTAGAAATGACCATAACTTTCACACTGGTTACAATTATTCGTTTTATACGATGGAAAAGCTGTTTTATTTATATCGTATTTTATGCTTCTGGCGTTGACTTCTTAGGCCGTAACTATTCGGTCTGGTGGAGCAACGCCCTGGAGTGAAACCTAGGTTGCCCGGAACGTAGAATTGGCCATCACTTTCAAACTGGTTGCAATTATTCCTGTTATATGATGGAAACACTGTTGTATTTTTTTTGCATTTTTAGGTTCGGGCGCTGACTTCTAAGGCCCTAACTATTCAATCCGTTGGAGCAACGCCCTAGGGTGAAGCCTAGGTTGCTCGGAAAGTAGAAATGACCATAAGTTTCATACTGGTTGGAATTATTCGTTTTATACGATGGAAAAGCTGTTGCATTTATATTGTATTTTCTGCCTCTGGCGTTGACTTCTAAGGCCGTAGCTATTAGATGTGGTAGAGCGACGCCCTAGAGAGACGTCTAGGGTGCTCGGAACGTAGAAATGACCTTTACTTTCACACTGGTTGCAATTATTCCTTATATACGATGGAAAAGCTGTTGCATTTATATCGTATTTTATGCTTCTGGCGTTGACTTCTTAGGCCGTAACTATTCGGTCTGGTGGAGCAACGCCCTGGAGTGAAACCTAGGTTGCCCGGAACGTAGAATTGGCCATCACTTTCAAACTGGTTGCAATTATTGCTGCTATATGATGGAAACACTGTTCTATTTTTTTTGCATTTTATGGTTCGGGCGTTGACTTCTAAGGACCTAACTATTCAATCCGTTGGAGCAACGCCCTAGGGTGAAGCCTAGGTTGTTCGGAAAGTAGAAATGACCATCACTTTCATACTGGTTGCAATTATTCGTTTTATACGATGGAAAAACTGTTGCATTTATATTGTATTTTATGCTTCTGGCGTTGACTTCTAAGGCCCTAGCTGTTCGATCTAGCGGAGCAACGCCCTAGAGTGAAGCCTAGGTTGCCCGGAAGGGAGAAATGACCATCACGTTCAAAGTGGTTGCAATTAATCCTTTTATACGATGGAAAAGCTGTTGTATCTATATTGTATTTTATGCTTCTGGCGTTTACTTCTAAGGCCCTAACTATTCAATCTGTTGGAGCAACGCCCTAGGGTGAAGCCTAGGTTGCTCGGAAAGTAGAAATGTCCGTATGTTACATACTGGGTGCAATTATTCGTTTTATACGATGGAAAAACTGTTGTATTGATATTGTATTTTATGCTTCTGGCGTTGACTTCTAAGGCCCTAGCTGTTCGATCTAGTGGAGCAACGCCCTAGAGTGAAGCCTAGGTTGCCCGGAAGGGAGAAATGACCATCACTTTCAAACTGGTTGCAATTAATCCTGTTATGCGGTGGAAAAACTGTTGTATTTTTATTGCATTTTATGCTTCTGGCGTTTACTTCTAAGGACTTAACTATTCGATCTGGTGGAGCAACGCCCTAGAGTGAAGCCTAGGTTGCTCGGAATGTAGAAATGACCATAACTTTCACACTGGTTACAATTATTCGTTTTATACGATGGAAAAGCTGTTTTATTTATATCGTATTTTATGCTTCTGGCGTTGACTTCTTAGGCCGTAACTATTCGGTCTGGTGGAGCAACGCCCTGGAGTGAAACCTAGGTTGCCCGGAACGTAGAATTGGCCATCTCTTTCAAACTGGTTGCAATTATTCCTGTTATATGATGGAAACACTGTTGTATTTTTTTTGCATTTTTAGGTTCGGGCGTTGACTTCTAAGGCCCTAACTATTCAATCCGTTGGAGCAACGCCCTAGGGTGAAGCCTAGGTTGTTCGGAAAGTAGAAATGACCATCACTTTCATACTGGTTGCAATTATTCGTTTTATACGATGGAAAAACTGTTGCATTTATACTGTATTTTATGCTTCTGGCGTTGACTTCTAAGGCCCTAGCTGTTCGATCTAGCGGAGCAACGCCCTAGAGTGAAGCCTAGGTTGCCCGGAAGGGAGAAATGACCATCACGTTCAAAGTGGTTGCAATTAATCCTTTTATACGATGGAAAAGCTGTTGTATCTATATTGTATTTTATGCTTCTGGCGTTTACTTCTAAGGACCTAACTATTCGATCTGGTGGAGCAACGCCCTAGAGTGAAGCCTAGGTTACACGGAATGTGGAAATGACCATAACTTTCACACTGGTTGCATTTATTCGTTTTATACGATGGAAACGCTGTTGTATTTATATTGTATTTTATGCTTCGGGCGTTGGCTTCTAAGGCCCTAACTATTCAATCTGTTGGAGCAACGCCCTAGGGTGAAGCCTAGGTTGCTCGGAAAGTAGAAATGACTATCAGTTTCATACTGGTTGCAATTATTCGTTTTATACGATGGAAAAACTGTTGAATTTATATTTTATTTTATGCTTCTGGCGTTGACTTCTAAGGCCCTAGCAATTCGGTCTAGTGGAGCAACGCCCTAGAGTGAAGCCTAGGTTGCCCGGAAAGGAGAAATGACCATCACTTTCAAACTGGTTGCAATTAATCCTGTTATACGATGGAAAAACTGTTTTATTTTTATTGCATTTTATGCTTCTGGCGTTCACTTCTTAGGCCCTAACTATTCGATCTGGTGGAACAACTGCCTAGGGTGAAGCCTAGCTTGCCCGGTATGTAGAAATGACCATTACTTTCAAACTGGTTACAATTATTCGTTTTATACGATGGAATAGCTGTTGTATTTATATCGTATTTTATGCTTCTGGCGTTGACTTCTTAGGCCGTAACTATTCGGTCTGGTGGAGCAACGCCCTGGAGTGAAACCTAGGTTGCCCGGAACGTAGAATTGGCCATCACTTTCAAACTGGTTGCAATTATACCTGTTATATGATGGAAACACTGTTGTATTTTTTTTGCATTTTTAGGTTCGGGCGTTGACTTCTAAGGCCCTAACTATTCAATCCGTTGGAGCAACGCCCTAGGGTGAAGCCTAGGTTGCTCGGAAAGTAGAAATGACCATAAGTTTCATACTGGTTGGAATTATTCGTTTTATACGATGGAAAAGCTGTTGCATTTATATTGTATTTTCTGCCTCTGGCGTTGACTTCTAAGGCCGTAGCTATTAGATGTGGTGGAGCAACGCCCTAGAGAGACGCCTAGGGTGCTTGGAACGTAGAAATGACCTTTACTTTCACACTGGTTGCAATTATTCCTTATATACGATGGAAAAGCTGTTGTATTTATATCGTATTTTATGCTTCTGGCGTTGACTTCTTAGGCCGTAACTATTCGGTCTGGTGGAGCAACGCCCTGGAGTGAAACCTAGGTTGCCCGGAACGTAGAATTGGCCATCACTTTCAAACTGGTTGCAATTATTGCTGCTATATGATGGAAACACTGTTCTATTTTTTTTGCATTTTATGGTTCGGGCGTTGACTTCTAAGGACCTAACTATTCAATCCGTTGGAGCAACGCCCTAGGGTGAAGCCTAGGTTGTTCGGAAAGTAGAAATGACCATCACTTTCATACTGGTTGCAATTATTCGTTTTATACGATGGAAAAACTGTTGCATTTATATTGTATTTTATGCTTCTGGCGTTGACTTCTAAGGCCCTAGCTGTTCGATCTAGCGGAGCAACGCCCTAGAGTGAAGCCTAGGTTGCCCGGAAGGGAGAAATGACCATCACGTTCAAAGTGGTTGCAATTAATCCTTTTATACGATGGAAAAGCTGTTGTATCTATATTGTATTTTATGCTTCTGGCGTTTACTTCTAAGGACCTAACTATTCGATCTGGTGGAGCAACGCCCTAGAGTGAAGCCTAGGTTACACGGAATGTGGAAATGACCATCAGTTTCATACTGGTTGCAATTATTCGTTTTATACGATGGAAAAACTGTTGAATTTATATTTTATTTTATGCTTCTGGCGTTGACTTCTAAGGCCCTAGCAATTCGGTCTAGTGGAGCAACGCCCTAGAGTGAAGCCTAGGTTGCCCGGAAAGGAGAAATGACCATCACTTTCAAACTGGTTGCAATTAATCCTGTTATACGATGGAAAAACTGTTTTACTTTTATTGCATTTTATGCTTCTGGCGTTCACTTCTTAGGCCCTAACTATTCGATCTGGTGGAACAACTGCCTAGGGTGAAGCCTAGCTTGCCCGGAATGTAGAAATGACCATTACTTTCACACTGGTTACAATTATTCGTTTTATACGATGGAAAAGCTGTTGTATTTATATCGTATTTTATGCTTCTGGCGTTGACTTCTACGGCACTAGCTATTCGATCTGGTGGAGCAACGCCCTGGAGTGAAACCTAGGTTGCCCGGAACGTAGAATTGGCCATCACTTTCAAACTGGTTGCAATTATTCCTGTTATATGATGGAAACACTGTTGTATTTTTTTTGCATTTTATGGTTCGGGCGTTGACTTCTAAGGCCCTAACTATTCAATCCGTTGGAGCAACGCCCTAGGATGAAGCCTAGGTTGCTCGGAAAGTAGAAATGACCATAAGTTTCATACTGGTTGGAATTATTCGTTTTATACGATGGAAAAGCTGTTGCATTTATATTGTATTTTCTGCCTCTGGCGTTGACTTCTAAGGCCGTAGCTATTAGATGTGGTGGAGCAACGCCCTAGAGAGACGCCTAGGGTGCTCGGAACGTAGAAATGACCTTTACTTTCACACTGGTTGCAATTATTTCTTATATACGATGGAAAAGCTGTTGCATTTATATCGTATTTTATGCCTCTGGCGTTGACTTCTTAGGCCGTAACTATTCGGTCTGGTGGAGCAACGCCCTGGAGTGAAACCTAGGTTGCCCGGAACGTAGAATTGGCCATCACTTTCAAACTGGTTGCAATTATTGCTGCTATATTATGGAAACACTGTTCTATTTTTTTTGCATTTTATGGTTCGGGCGTTGACTTCTAAGGACCTAACTATTCAATCCGTTGGAGCAACGCCCTAGGGTGAAGCCTAGGTTGTTCGGAAAGTAGAAATGACCATCACTTTCATACTGGTTGCAATTATTCGTTTTATACGATGGAAAAACTGTTGCATTTATATTGTATTTTATGCTTCTGGCGTTGACTTCTAAGGCCCTAGCTGTTCGATCTAGCGGAGCAACGCCCTAGAGTGAAGCCTAGGTTGCCCGGAAGGGAGAAATGACCATCACGTTCAAAGTGGTTGCAATTAATCCTTTTATACGATGGAAAAGCTGTTGTATCTATATTGTATTTTATGCTTCTGGCGTTTACTTCTAAGGACCTAACTATTCGATCTGGTGGAGCAACGCCCTAGAGTGAAGCCTAGGTTACACGGAATGTGGAAATGACCATAACTTTCACACTGGTTGCATTTATTCGTTTTATACGATGGAAACGCTGTTGTATTTATATTGTATTTTATGCTTCGGGCGTTGGCTTCTAAGGCCCTAACTATTCAATCTGTTGGAGCAACGCCCTAGGGTGAAGCCTAGGTTGCTCGGAAAGTAGAAATGACTATCAGTTTCATACTGGTTGCAATTATTCGTTTTATACGATGGAAAAACTGTTGAATTTATATTTTATTTTATGCTTCTGGCGTTGACTTCTAAGGCCCTAGCAATTCGGTCTAGTGGAGCAACGCCCTAGAGTGAAGCCTAGGTTGCCCGGAAAGGAGAAATGACCATCACTTTCAAACTGGTTGCAATTAATCCTGTTATACGATGGAAAAACTGTTTTATTTTTATTGCATTTTATGCTTCTGGCGTTCACTTCTTAGGCCCTAACTATTCGATCTGGTGGAACAACTGCCTAGGGTGAAGCCTAGCTTGCCCGGTATGTAGAAATGACCATTACTTTCAAACTGGTTACAATTATTCGTTTTATACGATGGAATAGCTGTTGTATTTATATCGTATTTTATGCTTCTGGCGTTGACTTCTTAGGCCGTAACTATTCGGCCTGGTGGAGCAACGCCCTGGAGTGAAACCTAGGTTGCCCGGAACGTAGAATTGGCCATCACTTTCAAACTGGTTGCAATTATACCTGTTATATGATGGAAACACTGTTGTATTTTTTTTGCATTTTTAGGTTCGGGCGTTGACTTCTAAGGCCCTAACTATTCAATCCGTTGGAGCAACGCCCTAGGGTGAAGCCTAGGTTGCTCGGAAAGTAGAAATGACCATAAGTTTCATACTGGTTGGAATTATTCGTTTTATACGATGGAAAAGCTGTTGCATTTATATTGTATTTTCTGCCTCTGGCGTTGACTTCTAAGGCCGTAGCTATTAGATGTGGTGGAGCAACGCCCTAGAGAGACGCCTAGGGTGCTTGGAACGTAGAAATGACCTTTACTTTCACACTGGTTGCAATTATTCCTTATATACGATGGAAAAGCTGTTGTATTTATATCGTATTTTATGCTTCTGGCGTTGACTTCTTAGGCCGTAACTATTCGGTCTGGTGGAGCAACGCCCTGGAGTGAAACCTAGGTTGCCCGGAACGTAGAATTGGCCATCACTTTCAAACTGGTTGCAATTATTGCTGCTATATGATGGAAACACTGTTCTATTTTTTTTGCATTTTATGGTTCGGGCGTTGACTTCTAAGGACCTAACTATTCAATCCGTTGGAGCAACGCCCTAGGGTGAAGCCTAGGTTGTTCGGAAAGTAGAAATGACCATCACTTTCATACTGGTTGCAATTATTCGTTTTATACGATGGAAAAACTGTTGCATTTATATTGTATTTTATGCTTCTGGCGTTGACTTCTAAGGCCCTAGCTGTTCGATCTAGCGGAGCAACGCCCTAGAGTGAAGCCTAGGTTGCCCGGAAGGGAGAAATGACCATCACGTTCAAAGTGGTTGCAATTAATCCTTTTATACGATGGAAAAGCTGTTGTATCTATATTGTATTTTATGCTTCTGGCGTTTACTTCTAAGGACCTAACTATTCGATCTGGTGGAGCAACGCCCTAGAGTGAAGCCTAGGTTACACGGAATGTGGAAATGACCATCAGTTTCATACTGGTTGCAATTATTCGTTTTATACGATGGAAAAACTGTTGAATTTATATTTTATTTTATGCTTCTGGCGTTGACTTCTAAGGCCCTAGCAATTCGGTCTAGTGGAGCAACGCCCTAGAGTGAAGCCTAGGTTGCCCGGAAAGGAGAAATGACCATCACTTTCAAACTGGTTGCAATTAATCCTGTTATACGATGGAAAAACTGTTTTACTTTTATTGCATTTTATGCTTCTGGCGTTCACTTCTTAGGCCCTAACTATTCGATCTGGTGGAACAACTGCCTAGGGTGAAGCCTAGCTTGCCCGGAATGTAGAAATGACCATTACTTTCACACTGGTTACAATTATTCGTTTTATACGATGGAAAAGCTGTTGTATTTATATCGTATTTTATGCTTCTGGCGTTGACTTCTACGGCACTAGCTATTCGATCTGGTGGAGCAACGCCCTGGAGTGAAACCTAGGTTGCCCGGAACGTAGAATTGGCCATCACTTTCAAACTGGTTGCAATTATTCCTGTTATATGATGGAAACACTGTTGTATTTTTTTTGCATTTTATGGTTCGGGCGTTGACTTCTAAGGCCCTAACTATTCAATCCGTTGGAGCAACGCCCTAGGGTGAAGCCTAGGTTGCTCGGAAAGTAGAAATGACCATAAGTTTCATACTGGTTGGAATTATTCGTTTTATACGATGGAAAAGCTGTTGTATTTATATTGTATTTTATGCCTCTGGCGTTGACTTCTAAGGCCGTAGCTATTAGATATGGTGGAGCAACGCCCTAGAGAGACGCCTAGGGTGCTCGGAACGTAGAAATGACCATTACTTTCACACTGGTTGCAATTATTCGTTATATACGATGGAAAAGCTGTTGTATTTATTTCGTATTTTATGCTTCTGGCGTTGACTTCTTAGACCGTAACTATTCGGTCTGGTGGAGCAACGCCCTGGAGTGAAACCTAGGTTGCCCGGAACGTAGAATTGGCCATCACTTTCAAACTGGTTGCAATTATTGCTGCTATATGATGGAAACACTGTTGTATTTTTTTTGCATTTTATGGTTGGGGCGTTGACTTCTAAGGCCCTAACTATTCAATCCGTTGGAGCAACGCCCTAGGGTGAAGCCTAGGTTGTTCGGAAAGTAGAAATGACCATAAGTTTCATACTGGTTGCAATTATTCGTTTTATACGATGGAAAAACTGTTGTATTTATATTGTATTTTATGCTTCTGGCGTTTACTTCTAAGGACCTAACTATTCGATCTGGTGGAGCAACGCCCTAGGGTGAAGCCTAGGTTACACGGAATGTGGAAGTGACCATAACTTTCACACTGGTTGCAATTATTCGTTTTATACGATGGAAAAACTGTTGTATTTATATTGTATTTTATGCTTCTGGCGTTGACTTCTAAGGCCCTAGCTGTTCGATCTAGTGGAGCAACGCCCTAGAGTGAAGCCTAGGTTGCCCGGAAGGGAGAAATGACCATCACGTTCAAACTGGTTGCAATTAATCCTTTTATACGATGGAAAAGCTGTTGTATCTATATTGTATTTTATGCTTCTGGCGTTTACTTCTAAGGACCTAACTATTCGATCTGGTGGAGCAACGCCCTAGGGTGAAGCCTAGGTTACACGGAATGTGGAAATGACCATAACTTTCACACTGGTTGCAATTATTCGTTTTATACGATGGAAAAACTGTTGTATTCATATTGTATTTTATGCTTGTGGCGTTCACTTCTAAGGCACTAACTATTCGATCTGGTGGAGCAACGCCCTAGAGTGAAGCCTAGGTTGCCCGGAAGGTAGAATTGGCCATCACTTGCAAACTGGTTGCAATTATTCGTTGTATACGATGGAAAAACTGTTGTATTTATATTGTATTTTATGCTACTGGCGTTGACTTCTAAGGCACTAACTATTCCATCTGGTGGAGCAACGCCCTAGAGTGAAGCCTACGTTGCCCGGAACGTAGAATTGGTCATCACTTTCAAACTGGTTGCAATTATTCCTGTTATATGATGGAAACACTGTTGTATTTTTATTGCATTTTATGCTTCGGGCGTTGACTTCTAAGGCCCTAACTATTCAATCTGTTGGAGCAACGCCCTAGGGTGAAGCCTAGGTTGCTCGGAAAGTAGAAATGACCATCAGTTTCATACTGGTTACAATTATTCGTTTTATACGATGGAAAAGCTGTTGTATTTATATCGTATTTTATGCTTCTGGCGTTGACTTCTACGGCACTAACTATTCGATCTGGTGGAGCAACGCCCTGGAGTGAAACCTAGGTTGCCCGGAACGTAGAATTGGCCATCACTTTCAAACTGGTTGCAATTATTCCTGTTATATGATGGAAACACTGTTGTATTTTTTTTGCATTTTATGGTTCGGGCGTTGACTTCTAAGGCCCTAACTATTCAATCCGTTGGAGCAACGCCCTAGGGTGAAGCCTAGGTTGCTCGGAAAGTAGAAATCACCATAAGTTTCATACTGGTTGGAATTATTCGTTTTATACGATGGAAAAGCTGTTGTATTTATATTGTATTTTATGCCTCTGGCGTTGACTTCTAAGGCCGTAGCTATTAGATATGGTGGAGCAACGCCCTAGAGAGACGCCTAGGGTGCTCGGAACGTAGAAATGACCATTACTTTCACACTGGTTGCAATTATTCGTTATATACGATGGAAAAGCTGTTGCATTTATATCGTATTTTATGCTTCTGGCGTTGACTTCTTAGGCCGTAACTATTCGGTCTGGTGGAGCAACGCCCTGGAGTGAAACCTAGGTTGCCCGGAACGTAGAATTGGCCATGACTTTCAAACTGGTTGCAATTATTGCTGCTATATGAAGGAAACACTGTTGTATTTTTTTTGCATTTTATGGTTGGGGCGTTGACTTCTAAGGCCCTAACTATTCAATCCGTTGGAGCAACGCCCTAGCGTGAAGCCTAGGTTGTTCGGAAAGTAGAAATGACCATAAGTTTCATACTGGTTGCAATTATTCGTTTTATACGATGGAAAAACTGCTGTATTTATATTGTATTTTTTGCTTCTGGCGTTGACTTCTAAGGCACTAACTATTCGATCTGGTTGAGCAACGCCCTAGAGTGAAGCCTAGGTTGCCCGGAAGGTAGAATTGGCCATCACTTTCATACTGGTTGCAATTATTCGTTTTATACGATGGAAAAGCTGTTGTATTTATATTGTATTTTATGCATCTGGCGTTTACTTCTAAGGACCTAACTATTCGATCTGGTGGAGCAACGCCCTAGGGTGAAGCCTAGGTTGCTCGGAAGGTAGAAATGACCATAAGTTTCATACTGGTTGGAATTATTCGTTTTATACGATGGAAAAGCTGTAGTATTTATATTGTATTTTATGCCTCTGGCGCTGACTTCTAAGGCCGTAGCTATTAGATGCGGTGGAGCAACGCCCTAGAGTGAAGCCTAGGTTGCCCGGAACGTAGAAATGACCATAACTACCACACTGGTTGCAATTATTCGTTTTATACGATGGAAAAACTGTTGTATTCATATTGTATTTTATGCTTGTGGCGTTCACTTCTAAGGCACTAACTATTCGATCTGGTGGAGCAACGCCCTAGAGTGAAGCCTAGGTTGCCCGGAAGGTAGAATTGGCCATCACTTACAAACTGGTTGCAATTATTCGTTGTATACGATGGAAAAACTGTTGTATTCATATTGTATTTTATGCTTCTGGCGTTGACTTCTACGGCACTAACTATTCGATCTGGTGGAGCAACGCCCTGGAGTGAAACCTAGGTTGCCCGGAACGTAGAATTGGCCATCACTTTCAAACTGGTTGCAATTATAGCTGTTATATGATGGAAACACTGTTGTATTTTTTTTGCATTTTATGGTTCGGGCGTTGACTTCTAAGGCCGTAACTATTGAATCCGTTGGAGCAACGCCCTAGCGTGAAGCCTAGGTTGCTCGGAAAGCAGAAATGACCATAAGTTTCATACAGGTTGCAATTATTTGTTTCATACGATGGAAAAACTGTTGTATTTATATTGTATTTTATGCTTCTGGCGTTGACTTCTAAGGCACTAACTATTCGATCTGGTGGAGCAACGCCCTAGAGTGAAGCCTAGGTTGCCCGGGACGTAGAATTGGCCATCACTTTCAAACTGGTTGCAATTATTCCTGTTATATTATGGAAACACTGTTGTATTTTTATTGCATTTTATGCTTCGGGCGTTGACTTCTAAGGCCCTAACTATTCAATCTGTTGGAGCAACGCTCTAGGGTGAAGCCTAGGTTGCTCGGAATGTAGAAATGACCATAAGTTTCATACTGGTTGCAATTATTCGTTTTATACGATGGAAAAACTGTTGTATTTATATTGTATTTTATGCTTCTGGCGTTGACTTCTAGGGCCCTAGCTGTTCGATCTAGGGGAGGAACGCCCTAGTGTGAAGCCTAGGTTGCCCGGAAAGGAGAAATGACCATCACGTTCAAACTGGCTGCAATTAATCCTTCTATACGATGCAAAAGCTGTTGTATTTATATCGTATTTTATGCTTCTGGCGTTTACTTCTAAGGACCTAACTATTCGATCTGGTGGTGCAACGCCCTAGAGTGAAGCCTAGGTTCCTCGGAATGTGGAAATGACCATAACTTTCACACTGGTTGCAATTATTCGTTTTATACGATGGAAACGCTGTTGTATTTATATTGTACTTTATGCCTCTGGCGTTGACTTCTAAGGCCGTAGCTATTAGATGTGGTGGAGCAACGCCCTGGAGCGAAACCTAGGTTGCCCGGAACGTAGAATTGGCCATCACATTCAAACTGGTTGCAATTATTCCTGTTATATGATGGAAACACTGTTGTATTTTAATTGCATTTTATGCTTCGGGCGTTTACTTCTAAGGCCCTAACTATTCAATCTGTTGGAGCTACGCCCTAGCGTGAAGCCTAGCTTGCTCGGAAAGTAGAAATGACCATAAGTTTCATACTGGTTGCAATTATTGGTTTTATACGATGGAAAAGCTGTTGTATTTATATCGTATTTTATGCTTCTGGCGTTGACTTCTTGGGCCGTAACTATTCGGTCTGGTGGAGCAACGCCCTGGAGTGAAACCTAGGTTGCCCCGAACGTAGAATTGGCCATCACTTTCAAACTGGTTGCAATTATTCCTGTTATATGATGGAAACACTGTTGTATTTTTTTTTGCAATTTATGGTTCGGGCGTTGACTTCTAAGGCCCTAACTATTCAATCTGTTGGAGCAACGCCCTAGGGTGAAGCCTAGGTTGCTGGAAAGTAGAAATGTCCATAAGGTTCATACTGGTTGCAATTATTCGTTTTATACGATGGAAAAACTGTTGTATCTATATTGTATTTTATGCTTCTGGCGTTGACTTCTAAGGCAATAACTATTCGATCTGGTGGAGCAACGCAATAGAGTGAAGCCTAGGTTGCCCGGAACGTAGAATTGGCCATCACTTTCAAACTGGTTGCAATTATTCCTGATATATGATGGAAGCACTGTTGTATTTTTTTTGCATTTTATGGTTCGGGCGTTGACTTCTAAGGCCCTAACTATTCAATCTGTTGGAGCAGCGCCCTAGGGTGAAGCCTAGGTTGTTCGGGAAGTAGAAATGACCATAAGTTTCATACCGGTTGCAATTATTCGTTTTATACGATGGAAAAACTGTTGTGTTTATTTTGTATTTTATGCTTCTGGCGTTGACTTCTAAGGCCCTAGCTGTTCGATCTAGTGGAGCAACGCCGTAGAGTGAAGCCTAGGTTGCCCGGAAGGTAGAATTGGCCATCACTTTCAAACTGGTTGCAATTATTCGTTTTATTCGATGGAAAAACTGTTGTATTTATATTGTATTTTATGCTTCTGGCGTTGACTTCTAAGGCACTAACTATTCGATCTGGTGGAGCAACGCCCTAGAGTGAAGCCTAGGTTGCCCGGAACGTAGAATTGGCCAGCACTTTCAAACTGGTTGCAATTATTCCTGTTATATGATGGAAACACTGTTGTATTTTTATTGCATTTTATGCTTCGGGCGTTTACTTCTAAGGCCCTAACTATTCAATCTGTTGGAGCAACGCCCTAGGGTGAAGCCTAGCTTGCTCGGAAAGTAGAAATGACCATAAGTTTCATACTGGTTGCAATTATTCGTTTTATACGGCGGAAAAGCTGTTGTATTTATATCGTATTTTATGCTTCTGGCGTTGACTTCTTAGGCCGTAACTATTCGGTCTGGTGGAGCAGCGCCCTAGAGTGAAGTCTAGGTTGCCCGGCACGTAGAATTGGCCATCACTTTCAAACTGGTTGCAATTATTCGCGTTATATGATGGAAACGCTGTTGTATTTTTTTTGCATTTTATGGTTCGGGCGTTGACTTCTAAGGCCCTAACTATTCAATCTGTTGGAGCAACGCCCTAGGGTGAAGGCTAGGTTGCTCGGAAAGTAGAAATGACCATAAGTTTCATACTGGTTGCAATTATTCGTTTGATACGAGGGAAAAACTGTTGTATTTATATTGTATTTTATGCTTCTGGCGTTGACTTCTAAGGCACTAACTATTCGATCTGGTGGAGCAACGCCCTAGAGTGGAGCCTAGGTTGCCGGGAACGTAGAATAGGCCATCACTTCCAAACTGGTTGCAATTATTCCTGTTATGTGATGGAAACACTGTTGTATTTTTTTTGGATTTTATGGTTCGGGCGTTGTCTTCTAAGGCCCTAACTATTCAATCTGTTGGAGCAACGCCCTAGGGTGCAGCCTAGGTTGCTCGGAAAGTAGAAATGACCATAAGTTTCATACTGGTTGCAATTATTCGTTTTATACGATGGAAAAACTGTTGTATTTATATTGTATTTTATGCTTCTGGCGTTGACTTCTAAGGCACTGACTATTCGATCTGGTGCAGCAACGCCCTAGAGTGAAGCCTAGGTTGCCCGGAACGTAGAATTGGCCATCACTTTCAAACTGGTTGCAATTATTCCTGTTATATGGTGGAAACACTGTTGTATTTTAATTGCATTTTATGCTTCGGGCGTTGACTTCTAAGGCCCTAACTATTCAATCTGTTGGAGCAACGCCCTAGGGTGAAGCGTAGCTCGCTCGGAAAGTGGAAATGACCATAAGTTTCATACTGGTTGCAATTATTCGTTTTATACGATGGAAAAGCTGTTGTATTTATATCGTATTTTATGCTTCTGGCGTTTACTTCTAAGGACCTAACTATTCGATCTGGTGGAGTAACGTCCTAGAGTGAAGCCTAGGTTGCTCGGAATGTAGAAATGACCATTACTTTCACACTGGTTGCAATTATTCGTTTTATACGATGGAAAAGCTGTTGTATTTATATCGTTTTTTATGCTTCTGGCGTTGACTTCTTAGGCCGTAACTATTCGGTCTGGTGGAGCAACGCCCTGGAGTGAAACCTAGGTTGCCCGGAACATCGAATTGGCCATCACTTTCAAACTGGTTGCAATTATTCCTGTTATATGATGGAAACACTGCTGTATTTTTTTTTGCATTTTATGGTTCGGGCGTTGACTTCTAAGGGCCTAATTATTCAATCCGTTGGAGCAACGCCCTAGGGTGAAGCCTAGGTTGCTCGGAAAGTAGAAATGACCATAAGTTTCGTACTGGTTGCAATTATTCGTTTTATACGATGGAAAGGCTGTTGTATTTTTATTGCATTTTATGCTTCGGGCGTTGACCTCTAAGACCCTAACTATTCAATCTGGTAGTGCAACGCCCTAGAGTGAAGCCTAGGTTGCCCGGAACGTAGAAATGACCATAAGTTTCATACTGGTTGCAATTATTCGTTTTATACGGTGGAAAAGCTGTTGTATTTATATCGTATTTTATGCTTCTGGCGTTGACTTCTTAGGCCGTAACTATTCGGCCTGGTGGAGCAACGCCCTAGAGTGAAGTCTAGGTTGCCCGGAACGTAGAATTGGCCATCACTTTCAAACTGGTTGCAATTATTCCTGTTATATGATGGAAACACTGTTGTATTTTTTTTGCATTTTATGGTTCGGGCGTTGACTTCTAAGGCCCTAACTATTCAATCTGTTGGAGCAACGCCCTAGGGTGAAGCCTAGGTTGCTCGGAAAGTAGAAATGACCATAAGTTTCATACTGGTTGCAATTATTCGTTTGATACGATGGAAAAGCTGTTGTATTTACATCGTATTTTATGCTTCTGGCGTTTACTTCTAAGGACCTAACTCTTCGATCTGGTGGAGTAACGTCCTAGAGTGAAGCCTAGGTTGCTCGGAATGTAGAAATGACCATTACTTTCACACTGGTTGCAATTATTCGTTTTATACGATGGAAAAGCTGTTGTATTTATATCGTTTTTTATGCTTCTGGCGTTGACTTCTTAGGCCGTAACTATTCGCTCTGGTGGAGCAACGCCCTGGAGTGAAACATAGGTTGCCCGGAATATCGAATTGGCCATCACTTTCAAACTGGTTGCAATTATTCCTGTTATATGATGGAAACACTGCTGTATTTTTTTTTGCATTTTATGGTTCGGGCGTTGACTTCTAAGGGCCTAATTATTCAATCCGTTGGAGCAACGCCCTAGGGTGAAGCCTAGGTTGCTCGGAAAGTAGAAATGACCATAAGTTTCGTACTGGTTGCAATTATTCGTTTTATACGATGGAAAAGCTGTTGCATTTATATTGTATTTTATGCTTCTGGCGTTGACTTCTAAGGCACTAACTATTCGATCTGGTAGTGCAACGCCCTAGAGTGAAGCCTAGGTTGCCCGGAACGTAGAATTGGCCATCACTTTCAAACTGGTTGCAATTATTCCTGTTATATGATGGAAACACTGTTGTATTTTTTTTGCATTTTATGGTTCGGGCGTTGACTTTTAAGACCCTAACTATTCAATCTGTTGGAGCAACGCCCTAGGGTGAAGCCTAGGTTGCTCGGAAAGTAGAAATGACCATAAGTTTCATACTGGTTGCAATTATTCGTTTGATACGATGGAAAAGCTGTTGTATTTACATCGTATTTTATGCTTCTGGCGTTGACTTCTAAGGCACTAACTATTCGATCTTGTGGAGAAACGCCCTAGAGTGAAGCCTAGGTTGCCCGGAACGTAGAATTGGCCATCACTTTCAAA
The DNA here is from genome assembly GCF_051401765.1 of Calliopsis andreniformis. Lineage (NCBI taxonomy): Eukaryota > Metazoa > Arthropoda > Insecta > Hymenoptera > Andrenidae > Calliopsis > Calliopsis andreniformis. The sequence goes on along the minus strand of NW_027480425.1, from coordinate 10,058,140 downwards.
CTGGTTGCAATTATTCCTGTTATATGATGGACACACTGTTGTATTTTAATTGCATTTTATGCTTCAGGCGTTGACTTCTAAGGCCCTAACCATTCAATCTGTTGGAGCAACGCCCTAGGGTGAAGCCTAGCTCGCTCGGAATGTGGAAATGACCATAAGTTTCATACTGGTTGCAATTATTCGTTTTATACGATGGAAAAGCTGTTGTATTCATATCGTATTTTATGCTTCTGGCGTTTACTTCTAAGGACCTAACTATTCGATCTGGTGGAGTAACGCCCTAGAGTGAAGCCTAGGTTGCTCGGAATGTAGAAATGACCATAACTTTCACACTGGTTGCAATTATTCGTTTTATACGATGGAAATGCTGTTGTATTTATATTGTATTTTATGCCTCTGGCGTTGACTTCTAAGGCCGTAGCTATTAGATGTGGTGGAGCAACGCCCTAGAGTGACGCCTAGGGTGCTCGGAACGTAGAAATGACCATTACTTTCACACTGGTTGCAATTATTCGTTTTATACAATGGAAAAGCTGTTGTATTTATATCGTTTTTTATGCTTCTGGCGTTGACTTCTTAGGCCGTAACTATTCGGTCTGGTGGAGCAACGCCCTGGAGTGAAACCTAGGTTGCCCGGAACGTAGAATTGGCCATCACTTTCAAACTGGTTGCAATTATTCCTGTTATATGATGGAAACACAGTTGTATTTTTTTTACATTGTATGGTTCGGGCGTTGACTTCTAAGGCCCTAACTATTCAATCTGTTGGAGCAACGACCTAGGGTGAAGCCTAGGTTGCTCGGAAAGTAGAAATGACCAGAAGTTTCATACTGGTTCTAATTATTCGTTTTATACGATGGAAAAACTGTTGTATTTATATTGTATTTTAAGCTTCTGGCGTTGACTTCTAAGGCCCTAGCTGTTCGATCTAGTGGAGCAACGCCCTAGAGTGAAGCCGAGGTTGCCCGGAAAGGAGAAATGACCATCACTTTCAAACGGGTTGCAATTAATCCTTTTATACGATGGAAAAGCTGTTGTATTTATATCGTATTTTATGCTTCTGGCGTTTACTTCTAAGGACCTAACTATTCGATCTTGTGGAGTAACGCCATAGAGTGAAGCCTAGGTTGCTCGGAATGTAGAAATGACCATAACTATCACACTGCTTGCAATTATTCGTTTTATACGATGGAAACGCTGTTGTATTTATATTGTATTTTATGCCTCTGGCGTTGACTTCTAAGGCCGTAGCTATTAGATGTGGTGGAGCAACGCCATAGAGTGACGCCTAGGGTGCTCGGAACGTAGAAATAACCATTACTTTCACACTGGTTGAAATTATTCGTTTTATACGGTGGAAAAGCTGTTGTATTTATATCGTTTTTTATGCTTCTGGCGTTGACTTCTTTGGCCGTAACCATTCGGTCTGGTGGAGCAACGCAACAGAGTGAAGCCTAGGTTGCCCGGTACGTAGAATTGGCCATCACATTCAAACTGGTTGCAATTATTCCTGTTATATGGTGGAAACACTGTTGTGTTTTTTTTGCATTTTATGGTTCGGGCGTTGACTTCTAAGGCCCTAACTATGCAATCTGTTGGAGCAACGCCCTAGGGTGAAGCCTAGGTTGCTCGGAAAGTAGAAATGACCATAAGTTTCATACTGGTTGCAATTATTCGTTTTATACGGTGGAAGAGCTGTTGTATTTATATTGTATTTTATGCTTCTGGCGTTGACTTCTAAGGCACTAACTATTCGATCTGGTGGATCAACGCACTAGAGTGAAGCCTATATTGCCCGGAACGTAGAATTGGCCATCACTTTCAAACTGGTTGCAATTATTCCTGTTATATGATGGAAACACTGTTGTATTTTTATTGCATTTTATGCTACGGGCGTTGACTTCTAAGGCCCAAACTATTCAATCTGCTGGAGCAACGCCCTAGGGTGAAGCCTAGGCTGCTCGGAAAGTAGAAATGACCATAAGTTTTATACGGGTTGCAATTATTCGTTTTATACGATGGAAAAACTGTTGTATTTATATTGTATTTTATGCTTCTGGCGTTGACTTCTAAGGCACTAACTATTCGATCTGGTGCAGCAACGCAATAGAGTGATGCCTAGGTTGCCCGGAACGTAGAATTGGCCATCAATTTCAAACTGGTTGCAATTATACCTGTTATATGAGGGAAACACTGCTGTATTTTTTTTTGCATTTTATGGTTCGGGCGTTGACTTCTAAGGGCCTAATTATTCAATCCGATTTTGCAACGCCCTAGGGTGAAGCCTAGGTTGCTCGGAAAGTAGAAATGACCATAAGTTTCATTCTGGTTGCAATTATTCGTTTTATACGGTGGAAAAGCTGTTGCATTTATATTGTATTTTATGCGTCTCGCGTTGACTTCTAAGGCACTAACTATTCGATCTGGTAGTGCAACGCCCTAGAGTGAAGCCTAGGTTGCCCGGAACGTAGAATTGGCCATCACTTTCAAACTGGTTGCAATTATTCCTGTTATATGATCGAAACACTGTTGTATTTTTTTTGCATTTTATGGTTCGGGCGTTGACTTTTAAGGCCCTAACTATTCAATCTGTTGGAGCAACGCCCTAGGGTGAAGTCTAGGTTGCTCGGAAAGTAGAAATGTTCATTACTTTCACACTGGTTGCAATTATTCGTTTTATACGATGGAAAAGCTGTTGTATTTATATCGTATTTTATGCTTCTGGCGTGGACTTCTTAGGACCTAACTATACGATCTGGTGGAGCAACGCGCTAGAGTGAAGCCTAGGTTGCCCGGAACGTAGAAATGACCATTACATTCACACTGGTTGCAGTTATTCCTGTAGAACGATGCAACAACTGTTGCATCTTTATTGTATTTTATGCTTCTGGCGTTGACTTCTAAGGCCCTAACTGTTCGATCTGGTGGAGCAACGCCCTAGGGTGAAGCCTAGGTTGGCCGGAATGTAGAAATGTTCATAACTTTCACACTGGTTGCAATTATTCGTTCTATACGATGGAAAAACTGTTCTATTTATTTTGTATTTTATGCTTCGGGCGTTGACTTCTAAGGCCCTAACTATTCGATCTGGTGGTGCAACGCCCTAGGGTGAAGCCTAGGTTGCCCGGAAAGTAGAAATGATCATAACTTTCATACTGGTTGCGATTATTCGTTTTATACGATGGAAAAACTGTTGTATTTATATCGTGTTTTATGCTTCTGGCGTTGACTTCTTAGGCCCTATCAATTCCATCTGGTGGAACAACGCCCTACGGTGAAGCCTAGGTTGCCCGGAAAGTAGAAATGACCATTACTTTCACACTGTTTGCAGTTATTCCTGTTATACGATGGAAAAACTGTTGCATCTTTATTGTATTTTATGCTTCTGGCGTTGACTTCTAAGGCCCTTACTATTCGATCTGGTGGAGCAACGCCCTAGAGTGAAGCTTAGGTTGCCTGGAACGTAGATATGACCATAACATTCACACTTCTTGCAATTATTCGTTTTATACGAGGGAGAAGCTGTTGTATATATATTGTGTTTTATGCTTCCGGCGTTGACTTCTTAGGCCCTAACTATTCGATCTGGTGGAGCAATGCTTCAGAGTTAAGTCTAGGATGCCCGAAACGCCGAAATGATCATTACCTGCACACTGGTTGCAATTATCCATGCTGTACAATGGAAAAACTGTTGTATTTATATTGTATTTTATGCTTCTGGCGTTGACTTCTAAGGCTCTCAACTATTCGATCTGGTGGAGCAACGCCCTAGGGTGAAGCCTAGGTTGCCCGGAAAGTAGAAATGACCCTTACTTTCACACTGTTTGCAATTATTCATTTTATGCGATGGCAAAGCTGTTGTATTTATATTGTATTTTATGCTTCTAGCGTTGACTCCATAGGCCCTAACTATTCGGTCTGGTGGAAAAACGCCCTAGAGTGAATCCTAGGTTGCTCGGAATGTAGTAATGACCATAACTTTCACACTGGTTGCAATTAGTCCTGTTATACGATGGAAAAACTGTTGCATCTTTATTGCATTTTATGCTCCTGGCGTTGACTTGTATGGCCCTAACTATTCGATCTGGTGGGGCAACGCCCTAGAGTGAAGCCTAGGCTGCTCGGAATGTAGAAATGTCTATAACTTTCACACTGGTTGCTATTATTCGTTTTATATGATGGAAAAGCTGTTATATTTATATTGCATTTTATGCTTCTGGCGTTGACTTCTGAGGCCGTAGCTATTCGATGTGGTGGAAGAACGCCATAGAGTGAAGCCTAGGTTGCCCGGAACGTAGAAATGACCATAACTTTCATACTGGTTGCAATCATTCATTTTATATGATGGAAGAACTGTTGCATTTATATTGTATTTTATGCTGCTGGCGTTCACTTCTTAGGCCCTAACTAATCGATCTGGTGGAACAACGCCCTGGGGTGAAGCCTAGGTTGCCCGAAACGTAGAAATGACCATAACTTTCACACTGGTTGCTATTATTCGTTTTATACGATGGAAAAACTGTTCTATTTATTTTGTGTTTTATGCTTCGGGCGTTGACTTCTAAGGCACTAACTATTCGATCTGGTGGAGGAACGCCCTAGAGTGAAGCCGAAGTTGCCCGGAACGTACAAATGACCATCACTTTCACACGGGTTGCAATTATTCCTGTTATAGGATGGAAAGACTGTTGTATTTTTATTGTATTTTATGCTTCAGGCGTTGACTTCTGAGGCCGTAGCTATTCGATGTGGTGGAAGAGCGCCATAGAGTGAAGCCTGGGTTGCCCGGAACGTAGAAATGACCATAACTTTCATACTGGTTGCAATCATTTGTTTTATATGAAGGAAGAACTGTTGTATTTATATTGTATTTTATGCTGCTGGCGTTCACTTCTTAGGCCCTAACTATTCGATCTGGTGGAACAACGCCCTGTGGTGAAGCCTAGGTTGCCCGGAACGTAGAAATGACCATAACTTTCACACTGCTAGCAATTCGTTTTATACAATGGAAAAACTGTTCTATTTATTTTGTATTTTATGTTTCGGGCGTTGACATCTAAGGCCCTAACTGTTTGATCTGGTGGGGCAACGCCCTAGAGTGAAGCCTAGGTTGCCCGGAACGTAGAAGTGACCATAACTTTCACACTGGTTGTTATTATTCGTTCTATACGATGGAAAAACTGTTATATTTATATTGTATCTTATGCTTCTGGCGTTGACTTCTTAGGCCCTAACAATTCGAACTGGTGGAGCAACGCCCTAGAGTGAAGCCTAGGTTGCCTGGAACGTACAAATGACCATCACTTTCACACGGGTTGCAATTACTCCTGTTATAGGATGGAAAGACTGTTGTATTTTTATTGCATTTTATGCCTCAGGCGTTGACTTCTGAGGCCGTAGCTATTCGATGTGGAGGAAGAACGACATAGAGTGAAGCCTAGGTTGCCCGGAACGTAGAAATGACCATCACTTTCACACGGGTTGCAATTATTCCTGTTATAGGATGGAAAGACTGTTTTATTTTTATTGTATTTTATGCTTCAGGCGTTGACTTCTGTGGCCGTAGCTATTCGATGTGGTGGAAGAACGCCATAGAGTGAAGCCTAGGTTGCCCGGAACGTAGAAATGACCATAACTTTCACACTAGTAGCAATTTTTCGTTTTATACGATGGAAAAACTGTTTTATTTATTTTGTATTTTAAGCTTCGGGCGTTGACTTCCAAGGCCCTAACTATTCGATCTGGTGGAGCAACGTCCTAGAGTGAAGCCTAGGTTGACCAGAACGTAGAAATGGCCATAACTTTCACACTGGTTGCAATTATTCGTTTTATACGATTGAAAAGCTGTTGTATTTATATTGTATTTTATGCTTCTGGCGTTGACTTCTTAGGCCCTAACTATTCCCTCTGGTGGATCAACGCCCTAGAGTGAAACCTACGTTGCCCGGAACGTAGAAATGACCATTACTTTCACACTGGTTGCAATTATTCCTGTTATACGATGGAAAAACTGTTGTATTTTAATTGTATTTTATGCTTTTAGCGATGAATTCTAAGTCCCTAGCTATTCAATCTGGTGGAGCAACGCCCTAGAGTGACGCCTAGGTTGCTCGGAAAGTAGAAATGACCATTACTATCACACTGGTTGCAATTATCCGTTTTATACGATGGAAAAGCTGTTGTATTTATATCGTATTTTATGGTTCTGGCGTTTACTTCTTATGACCAAACTATTCGATCTGGAGGAGCAACGCCCTGGAGTGAAACCTAGGTAGCCCGGAACGTAGAAATGACCATTACTTTCACAATGTTTGCAATTATTCATTTTATACGATGGAAAACTGTTGTATTTTTATTGTATTTTATGCTTCGGGCATTGACTTCTTAGGCCCTAACTATTCGATCTGGTGGAACAACGCCCTAGAGTGAAGCCTAGGTTGCCCGGAACATGGAAATGACCATTACTTTCACACTGTTTGCAAATATACATTATATACGGTGGAAAAACTGTTCTATTTATTTTGTATTTTATGCTTCGGGCGTTGACTTCTAAGGCCCTAGCTATTCGGTCTGGTCGAGCAACGCCCTAGAGTGAAGCCTAGGTTGCCCGGAACGTAGAAATGACCTTAACTTTCATCCTGATTGCAATTATTCGTTTTATATGATGGAAAAACTGTTGTATTTATATGGTATTTTATGCTTCTGGCGTTCACTTCTTAGGCTCTAACTATTCGATCTGGTGGAACAACGCCCTAGGGTGAAGCCTAGGTTGCCCGGAACTTAGAATTGACCATAACTTTCACACTGGTAGCAATTACTCGTTTTATACAGTGGATAACCTGTTCTATCTGTATTGTATTTTATGTTTCGGGCGTTGACTTCTAAGGCTCTAACTGTTTGATCTTTTGGACCAACGCCCTAGAGTGAAGCCTAGGTTGCCCGGAACGTAGAAATGACGATATCTTTCACACTGTTTGCAATTATCCATTTTATTCGATGGCAAAGCTGTTGTATTTATATTGTATTTTATGCTTCTGGCATTGACTTCTTAGGCCCTAACTATTCGATCTGGAGGCGCAATGCCCCAGAGTTAAGTCTAGGATGCCCGAAACGCCGAAATGATCATTACTTTCACGCTTATTGCAATTATTCCTGTAATACGATGAAAAGACTGTTGTATTTTTATTGTATCTTATGCTCCTGGCGTTGACTTCTAAGGCCCTAACTGTTCGATCTGGTGGAGCAACACCCTAGAGTGAAGCCTAGGTTACCGGAACGTCGAAATGACCAGAACTCTCACACTGGTTGCAATTATTCGTTTTATACGATGGAAAAGCTGTTGTATTTATATCGTATTTTATGCTTCTGGCGTTGGCTTCTTAGAGCCTAACTATTCGACCTGGTGGAGCAACGCCCTAGAGTGAAACCTAGATTGCCCGGAACGTAGAAATGACCACTACATTCACACTGGTTGCAATTATGCCTGTTATACGATGGAAAAACTGTTGTATTTTTATTGCATTGTATGCTTCTGGCGTTTAATTCTAAGTTGCTAGCTATTTGATCTGGTGGAGCAACGACCTATAGTGAAGCCCAGGTTGCGCGGGACGTAGAAATGACCATTACTTTCACACTGTTTGCAATTATTCATTTTATACGATGGAAAAGCTGTTGTATTTATATTGTATTGTATGCTTCTAGCGTTGACTTCTAAGGCCCTAACTATTCGATCTGGTGGAGCAACGCCCTAGAGTGAAGTCTAGGTTGCCCGGAACGTAGAAATGACCATTACCTTAACACTGTTTGCAAATATACGTTATATGCGATGGAAAAGCTGTTGTACTTGTATTGTAAGTTATGCTTCTGGCGTTGACTTCTTAGGCCCTAACTATTTGATCTGGTGGAGCACCGCCCTAGGGTGAAGCCTAGCTTGCCCGGAACGTAGACCATACCATCACCTTCACAACGGTTGCAATTATTTCTTTTATACGATGGAAAAACTGTTGCACCTTTATTGTATTTTATGCTTCTGGCGTTGACTTCTTAGGCCCTAACTACTCGATCTGGTGGAGCAACGTCCTAGAGTGAAGCCTAGGTTGACCGGAACGTAGAAATGGCCATAACTTTCACACTGGTTGCAATTATTCCTGTTATACGATGGAAAAACTGTTGTATTTTTATTGCATTTTATGCTTCGGGCATAGACTTTTAAGGCCCTAGCTATTCGATATGGTGGAGCAACGCCCTAGAGTGAGAGCTAGGTTACCCGGAACGTAGAAATGACCAGTACTTTCACACTGGTTGCAATTATTCGTTTTATATGATGGAAAAACTATTGTATTTATATTGTATTTTATGCTTCTGGCGTTCACTTCTTAGGCCCTAACTATTGGATCTGGTGGAACAACGCCCTAGGTTGAAGCCTAGGTTGCCTGGAACGTAGAAATGACCATAACTTTCATACTGGTTGCAACTATTCGTTTTATACGATGGAAAAACTGTTATATTTATATTGCATTTTATGCTTCTAGCGTTGACTTCTAAGGCCCTAACTCTTCGATCTGGTGGAGCAACGCCCTAGAGTGAAACCTAGGTTGCCCGGAACGTAGAAATGACCATCACTTTCAAACTGGTTGCAGTTATTCCTGTTATACGATGGAAAAACTGTTGTATCTTTATTGTATTTTATGCTTCTGGCGTTGACTTCTAATGCCCTAACTATTCGATCTGGTGGAGCAACTCCCTAGAGTGAACACTAGGTTGTTCGGAATGTATAAATGTCCACAACTTTCACACGGTTTGCAATTATTCATTTTATATGATGGAAAAGCTGTTGTATTTATATTGTATTTTATGCTGCTGGCGTTCACTTCTTAGGCCCTAACTAATCGATCTGGTGGAACAACGCCCTGGGGTGAAGCCTAGGTTGCCCGAAACGTAGAAATGACCATAACTTTCACACTGGTTGCTATTATTCGTTTTATACGATGGAAAAACTGTTCTATTTATTTTGTATTTTATGCTTCGGGCGTTGACTTCTAAGGCACTAACTATTCGATCTGGTGGAGGAACGCCCTAGAGTGAAGCCGAAGTTGCCCGGAACGAACAAATGACCATCACTTTCACACGGGTTGCAATTATTCCTGTTATAGGATGGAAAGACTGTTGTATTTTTATTGTATTTTATGCTTCAGGCGTTGACTTCTGAGGCCGTAGCTATTCGATGTGGTGGAAGAGCGCCATAGAGTGAAGCCTAGGTTGCCCGGAACGTAGAAATGACCATAACTTTCATACTGGTTGCAATCATTTGTTTTATATGAAGGAAGAACTGTTGTATTTATATTGTATTTTATGCTGCTGGCGTTCAGTTCTTAGGCCCTAACTATTCGATCTGGTGGAACAACGCCCTGTGGTGAAGCCTAGGTTGCCCGGAACGTAGAAATGACCATAACTTTCACACTGCTAGCAATTATTCGTTTTATACAATGGAAAAACTGTTCTATTTATTTTGTATTTTATGTTTCGGGCGTTGACATCTAAGGCCCTAACTGTTTGATCTGGTGGGGCAACGCCCTAGAGTGAAGCCTAGGTTGCCCGGAACGTAGAAGTGACCATAACTTTCACACTGGTTGTTATTATTCGTTCTATACGATGGAAAAACTGTTATATTTATATTGTATCTTATGCTTCTGGCGTTGACTTCTTAGGCCCTAACAATTCGAACTGGTGGAGCAACGCCCTAGAGTGAAGCCTAGGTTGCCTGGAACGTACAAATGACCATCACTTTCACACGGGTTGCAATTATTCCTGTTATAGGATGGAAAGACTGTTGTATTTTTATTGCATTTTATGCCTCAGGCGTTGACTTCTGAGGCCGTAGCTATTCGATGTGGAGGAAGAACGACATAGAGTGAAGCCTAGGTTGCCCGGAACGTAGAAATGACCATCACTTTCACACGGGTTGCAATTATTCCTGTTATTGGATGGAAAGACTGTTGTATTTTTATTGTATTTTATGCTTCTGGCGATGACTTCTTAGGCCGTAGCTATTCGATGTGGTGGAAGAACGCCATAGAGTGAAGCCTAGGTTGCACGGAACGTAGAAATGTCCAGAACTTTCATACTGGTTGCAATTATTCGTTTTATATAATGAAAAAACTGTTGTATTTATATTGTATTTTATGCTGCTGGCGTTCACTTCTTGGGCCCTAACTATTCGATCTGATGGAACAATGCCCTAGGGTGAAGCCTAGGTTGCCTGGAACGTAGAAATGACCATAACTTTCACACTGGTTGCTATTATTCGTTCTATACGATGGAAAAACTGCTATAATTATACTGTATCTTATGCTTCTGGCGTTGACTTCTTAGGCCCTAACAATTCGATCTGGTGGAACAACGCCCTAGAGTGAAGCCTAGGTTGCCAGGAACGTACAAATGACCATCACTTTTACACGGGTTGCAATTATTCCTGTTATAGGATGGAAAGACTGTTTTATTTTTATTGTATTTTATGCTTCAGGCGTTGACTTCTGAGGCCGTAGCTATTCGATGTGGAGGAAGAACGCCATAGAGTGAAGCCTAGGTTGCCCGGAACGTAGAAATGACCATAACTTTCACACTGGTAGCAATTTTTCGTTTTATACGATGGAAAAACTGTTTTATTTATTTTGTATTTTAAGCTTCGGGCGTTGACTTCCAAGGCCCTAACTATTCGATCTGGTGGAGCAACGCCCTAGAGTGAAGCCTAGATTGCCGGGAACGTAGAAATGACCATAACTTTCACACTGGTTGCTATCATTCGTTTTATATGATGGAAAAACTGTTGTATTTATATTGTATTTTATGCTTCTGGCGTAAACTTCTTAGGCCCTAACTATTCGATCTGGTGGAACAACGGCCTAGTGTGAAGCCTAGGTTGCCCGGAACGTAGAAATGACCATTACTTTCACACTGTTTGCAATTACTCCTTTTATACGATGGAAAAGCTGCTGTATTTATATCGTACTTTATGCTTCTGGCGTTGACTTCTAAGGACCTAACTATTCAATCTGGTGGGACAACGCCTTAGGGTGAAGCCTAGGTTGCCTGGAACGTAGAAATGACCATAACTTTTACACTAGTAGCAATTATTCGTTTTACACAATGGAAAAACTGTTCTTTTTATTTTGTATTTTATGCTTCGGGCGTTGACTTCTAAGGCCCTAACTGTTTGATCTGGTGGAGCTACGCCCTAGAATGAAGCCTAGGCTGCCCGGAACGTAGAAATGACCATAACTTTCACACTGGTAGCTATTATTCGTTTTATACGATGGAAAAACTGTTATATTTATATTGTATTTTTGCTCCTGGCGTTGACTTCTTAGGCCCTAACTATTCGATCTTGTGGAACACCGCCCTAGAGTGAAGCCTAGGTTGCCCGGAACGTAGAAATGACCATAACTTTTACACTGGTAGCAATTATTCGCTTTATACAACGGAAAAACCGTTCTATTTATTTTGTATTTTATGCTTCGGGCGTTGACTTCTAAGGCCCTAAATGTTTGATCTGGTGGAGCAACGCCCTAGAGTGAAGCCTAGGTTGCCCGGAACGTAGAAATGGCCATAACTTTCACACTGGTTGCTATTATTCGTTTTATACGATGGAAAAACTGTTATATTTATATTGTATTTTTGCTCCTGGCGTTGACTTCTTAGGCCCTAACTATTCGATCTTGTTGAACACCGCCCTAGAGTGAAGCCTAGGTTGCCTGGAACGTAGAAATGACCATCACATTCACACGGGTTGCAATTATTCCTGTTATAGGATGGAAAGACTGTTGTATTTTTATTGTATTTTATACTTCAGGCGTTGACTTCTGAGGCCCTAGCTATTCGATGTTCTGGAAGAACGCCATACAGGGAAGCCTAGGTTGCCCGGAACGTAGAAATGACCATTACTTTCACACTGTTTGCAATTATTCCTTTTATACGATGGAAAAGCTGTTGTATTTGTATCGTATTTTATGCCTCTGGCGTTGACTTCTAAGGACCTAACTGTTTGATCTGGTGGAGCTACGCCCTAGAATGAAGCCTAGGCTGCCCGGAACGTAGAAATGACCATAACTTTCACACTGGTAGCTATTATTCGTTTTATACGATGGAAAAACTGTTATATTTATATTGTATTTTTGCTCCTGGCGTTGACTTCTTAGGCCCTAACTATTCGATCTTGTGGAACACCGCCCTAGAGTGAAGCCTAGGTTGCCTGGAACGTAGAAATGACCATCACATTCACACGGGTTGCAATTATTCCTGTTATAGGATGGAAAGACTGTTGTATTTTTATTGTATTTTATACTTCAGGCGTTGACTTCTGAGGCCGTAGCTATTCCATGTGGTGCAAGAACGCCATACAGTGAAGCCTAGGTTGCCCGGAACGTAGAAATGACCATAACTTTTACACTGGTAGCAATTATTCGCTTTATACAACGGAAAAACCGTTCTATTTATTTTGTATTTTATGCTTCGGGCGTTGACTTCCAAGGCCCTAAATGTTTGATCTGGTGGAGCAACGCCCTAGAGTGAAGCCTAGGTTGCCCGGAACGTAGAAATGGCCATAACTTTCACACTGGTTGCTATTATTCGTTTTATACAATGGAAAGGCCGTTATATTTATATTGTATTTTATGCTTCTGGCGTTGACTTCTGAGGCCGTTGCTATTCGATGTGGTGCAAGAACGCCATAGAGTGAAGCCTAGGTAGCCCGGAACGTAGAAACGTCCATATCTTTCACACTGTTTGCAATTATCCATTTTATACGATGGCAAAGCTGTTGTATTTATATTGTATTTCATGCTTCTGGCGTTGACTTCTTAGGCCCTAACTGTTCGATCTGGTGGAGCGATGCCTCAGAGTTAAGTCTAGGATGCGCGAAACGCCGAAATGATCATTACTATCTCGCTTGTTGCAATTATTCCTGTTATAGGATGGAAAGACTGTTGTATTTGTATTGTATTTTATACTTCAGGCGTTGACTTCTGAGGCCCTAGCTATTCGATGTTCTGGAAGAACGCCATACAGGGAAGCCTAGGTTGCCCGGAACGTAGAAATGACCATTACTTTCACACTGTTTGCAATTATTCCTTTTATACGATGGAAAAGCTCTTGTATTTGTATCGTATTTTATGCCTCTGGCGTTGACTTCTAAGGACCTAACTATTCGGTCTGGTGGAGCAACGCCCTAGAGTGAAGCCTAGGTTGCTCGGAATGTAGAAATGACCATAACTTTCACACTGGTTGCTATCATTCGTTTTATATGATGGAAAAACTGTTGTATTTATATTGTATTTTATGCTTCTGGCGTAAACTTCTTAGGCCCTAACTATTCGATCTGGTGGAACAACGGCCTAGTGTGAAGCCTAGGTTGCCCGGAACGTAGAAATGACCATAACCTTCACACTGGTAGCAATTTTTCGTTTTATACGATGGAAAAACTGTTTTATTTATTTTGTATTTTAAGCTTCGGGCGTTGACTTCCATGGCCCTAACTATTCGATCTGGTGGAGCAACGTCCTAGAGTGAAGCCTAGGTTGACCAGAACGTAGAAATGGCCATAACTTTCACACTGGTTGCAATTATTCGTTTTATACGATTGAAAAGCTGTTGTATTTATATTGTATTTTATGCTTCTGGCGTTGACTTCTTAGGCCCTAACTATTCCCTCTGGTGGATCAACGCCCTAGAGTGAAACCTACGTTGCCCGGAACGTAGAAATGACCATTACTTTCACACTGGTTGCAATTATTCCTGTTATACGATGGAAGAACTGTTGTATTTTAATTGTATTTTATGCTTTTAGCGATGAATTCTAAGTCCCTAGCTATTCAATCTGGTGGGGCAACGCCCTAGAGTGACGCCTAGGTTGCTCGGAAAGTAGAAATGACCATTACTATCACACTGGTTGCAATTATCCGTTTTATACGATGGAAAAGCTGTTGTATTTATATCGTATTTTATGGTTCTGGCGTTTACTTCTTATGACCAAACTATTCGATCTGGAGGAGCAACGCCCTGGAGTGAAACCTAGGTAGCCCGGAACGTAGAAATGACCATTACTTTCACAATGTTTGCAATTATTCATTTTATACGATGGAAAACTGTTGTATTTTTATTGTATTTTATGCTGCTGGCGTTCACTTCTTAGGCCCTAACTAATCGATCTGGTGGAACAACGCCCTGGGGTGAAGCCTAGGTTGCCCGAAACGTAGAAATGACCATAACTTTCACACTGGTTGCTATTATTCGTTTTATACGATGGAAAAACTGTTCTATTTATTTTGTATTTTATGCTTCGGGCGTTGACTTCTAAGGCACTAACTATTCGATCTGGTGGAGGAACGCCCTAGAGTGAAGCCGAAGTTGCCCGGAACGTACAAATGACCATCACTTTCACACGGGTTGCAATTATTCCTGTTATAGGATGGAAAGACTGTTGTATTTTTATTGTATTTTATGCTTCAGGCGTTGACTTCTGAGGCCGTAGCTATTCGATGTGGTGGAAGAGCGCCATAGAGTGAAGCCTAGGTTGCCCGGAACGTAGAAATGACCATAACTTTCATACTGGTTGCAATCATTTGTTTTATATGAAGGAAGAACTGTTGTATTTATATTGTATTTTATGCTGCTGGCGTTCACTTCTTAGGCCCTAACTATTCGATCTGGTGGAACATCGCCCTGTGGTGAAGCCTAGGTTGCCCGGAACGTAGAAATGACCATAACTTTCACACTGCTAGCAATTATTCGTTTTATACAATGGAAAAACTGTTCTATTTATTTTGTATTTTATGTTTCGGGCGTTGACATCTAAGGCCCTAACTGTTTGATCTGGTGGGGCAACGCCCTAGAGTGAAGCCTAGGTTGCCCGGAACGTAGAAGTGACCATAACTTTCACACTGGTTGTTATTATTCGTTCTATACGATGGAAAAACTGTTATATTTATATTGTATCTTATGCTTCAGGCGTTGACTTCTTAGGCCCTAACAATTCGAACTGGTGGAGCAACGCCCTAGAGTGAAGCCTAGGTTGCCTGGAACGTACAAATGACCATCACTTTCACACGGGTTGCAATTATTCCTGTTATAGGATGGAAAGACTGTTGTATTTTTATTGCATTTTATGCCTCAGGCGTTGACTTCTGAGGCCGTAGCTATTCGATGTGGAGGAAGAACGACATAGAGTGAAGCCTAGGTTGCCCGGAACGTAGAAATGACCATCACTTTCACACGGGTTGCAATTATTCCTGTTATTGGATGGAAAGACTGTTGTATTTTTATTGTATTTTATGCTTCTGGCGATGACTTCTTAGGCCGTAGCTATTCGATGTGGTGGAAGAACGCCATAGAGTGAAGCCTAGGTTGCACGGAACGTAGAAATGTCCAGAACTTTCATACTGGTTGCAATTATTCGTTTTATATAATGAAAAAACTGTTGTATTTATATTGTATTTTATGCTGCTGGCGTTCACTTCTTGGGCCCTAACTATTCGATCTGATGGAACAATGCCCTAGGGTGAAGCCTAGGTTGCCTGGAACGTAGAAATGACCATAACTTTCACACTGGTTGCTATTATTCGTTCTATACGATGGAAAAACTGCTATAATTATACTGTATCTTATGCTTCTGGCGTTGACTTCTTAGGCCCTAACAATTCGATCTGGTGGAACAACGCCCTAGAGTGAAGCCTAGGTTGCCAGGAACGTACAAATGACCATCACTTTTACACGGGTTGCAATTATTCCTGTTATAGGATGGAAAGACTGTTTTATTTTTATTGTATTTTATGCTTCAGGCGTTGACTTCTGAGGCCGTAGCTATTCGATGTGGTGGAAGAACGCCATAGAGTGAAGCCTAGGTTGCCCGGAACGTAGAAATGACCATAACTTTCACACTGGTAGCAATTTTTCGTTTTATACGATGGAAAAACTGTTTTATTTATTTTGTATTTTAAGCTTCGGGCGTTGACTTCCAAGGCCCTAACTATTCGATCTGGTGGAGCAACGCCCTAGAGTGAAGCCTAGATTGCCCGGAACGTAGAAATGACCATAACTTTCACACTGGTTGCTATCATTCGTTTTATATGATGGAAAAACTGTTGTATTTATATTGTATTTTATGCTTCTGGCGTAAACTTCTTAGGCCCTAACTATTCGATCTGGTGGAACAACGGCCTAGTGTGAAGCCTAGGTTGCCCGGAACGTAGAAATGACCAGTACTTTCACACTGGTTGCAATTATTCGTTTTATATGATGGAAAAACTATTGTATTTATATTGTATTTTATGCTTCTGGCGTTCACTTCTTAGGCCCTAACTATTGGATCTGGTGGAACAACGCCCTAGGTTGAAGCCTAGGTTGCCTGGAACGTAGAAATGACCATAACTTTCATACTGGTTGCAACTATTCGTTTTATACGATGGAAAAACTGTTATATTTATATTGCATTTTATGCTTCTAGCGTTGACTTCTAAGGCCCTAACTCTTCGATCTGGTGGAGCAACGCCCTAGAGTGAAACCTAGGTTGCCCGGAACGTAGAAATGACCATCACTTTCAAACTGGTTGCAGTTATTCCTGTTATACGATGGAAAAACTGTTGTATCTTTATTGTATTTTATGCTTCTGGCGTTGACTTCTAATGCCCTAACTATTCGATCTGGTGGAGCAACTCCCTAGAGTGAACACTAGGTTGTTCGGAATGTATAAATGTCCACAACTTTCACACGGTTTGCAATTATTCATTTTATATGATGGAAAAGCTGTTGTATTTATATTGTATTTTATGCTGCTGGCGTTCACTTCTTAGGCCCTAACTAATCGATCTGGTGGAACAACGCCCTGGGGTGAAGCCTAGGTTGCCCGAAACGTAGAAATGACCATAACATTCACACTGGTTGCTATTATTCGTTTTATACGATGGAAAAACTGTTCTATTTATTTTGTATTTTATGCTTCGGGCGTTGACTTCTAAGGCACTAACTATTCGATCTGGTGGAGGAACGCCCTAGAGTGAAGCCGAAGTTGCCCGGAACGTACAAATGACCATCACTTTCACACGGGTTGCAATTATTCCTGTTATAGGATGGAAAGACTGTTGTATTTTTATTGTATTTTATGCTTCAGGCGTTGACTTCTGAGGCCGTAGCTATTCGATGTGGTGGAAGAGCGCCATAGAGTGAAGCCTAGGTTGCCCGGAACGTAGAAATGACCATAACTTTCATACTGGTTGCAATCATTTGTTTTATATGAAGGAAGAACTGTTGTATTTATATTGTATTTTATGCTGCTGGCGTTCACTTCTTAGGCCCTAACTATTCGATCTGGTGGAACAACGCCCTGTGGTGAAGCCTAGGTTGCCCGGAACGTAGAAATGACCATAACTTTCACACTGCTAGCAATTATTCGTTTGATACAATGGAAAAACTGTTCTATTTATTTTGTATTTTATGTTTCGGGCGTTGACATCTAAGGCCCTAACTGTTTGATCTGGTGGGGCAACGCCATAGAGTGAAGCCTAGGTTGCCCGGAACGTAGAAGTGACCATAACTTTCACACTGGTTGTTATTATTCGTTCTATACGATGGAAAAACTGTTATATTTATATTGTATCTTATGCTTCTGGCGTTGACTTCTTAGGCCCTAACAATTCGAACTGGTGGAGCAACGCCCTAGAGTGAAGCCTAGGTTGCCTGGAACGTACAAATGACCATCACTTTCACACGGGTTGCAATTATTCCTGTTATAGGATGGAAAGACTGTTGTATTTTTATTGCATTTTATGCCTCAGGCGTTGACTTCTGAGGCCGTAGCTATTCGATGTGGAGGAAGAACGACATAGAGTGAAGCCTAGGTTGCCCGGAACGTAGAAATGACCATCACTTTCACACGGGTTGCAATTATTCCTGTTATTGGATGGAAAGACTGTTGTATTTTTATTGTATTTTATGCTTCTGGCGATGACTTCTTAGGCCGTAGCTATTCGATGTGGTGGAAGAACGCCATAGAGTGAAGCCTAGGTTGCACGGAACGTAGAAATGTCCAGAACTTTCATACTGGTTGCAATTATTCGTTTTATATAATGAAAAAACTGTTGTATTTATATTGTATTTTATGCTGCTGGCGTTCACTTCTTGGGCCCTAACTATTCGATCTGATGGAACAATGCCCTAGGGTGAAGCCTAGGTTGCCTGGAACGTAGAAATGACCATAACTTTCACACTGGTTGCTATTATTCGTTCTATACGATGGAAAAACTGCTATAATTATACTGTATCTTATGCTTCTGGCGTTGACTTCTTAGGCCCTAACAATTCGATCTGGTGGAACAACGCCCTAGAGTGAAGCCTAGGTTGCCAGGAACGTACAAATGACCATCACTTTTACACGGGTTGCAATTATTCCTGTTATAGGATGGAAAGACTGTTTTATTTTTATTGTATTTTATGCTTCAGGCGTTGACTTCTGAGGCCGTAGCTATTCGATGTGGTGGAAGAACGCCATAGAGTGAAGCCTAGGTTGCCCGGAACGTAGAAATGACCATAACTTTCACACTGGTAGCAATTTTTCGTTTTATACGATGGAAAAACTGTTTTATTTATTTTGTATTTTAAGCTTCGGGCGTTGACTTCCAAGGCCCTAACTATTCGATCTGGTGGAGCAACGCCCTAGAGTGAAGCCTAGATTGCCCGGAACGTAGAAATGACCATAACTTTCACACTGGTTGCTATCATTCGTTTTATATGATGGAAAAACTGTTGTATTTATATTGTATTTTATGCTTCTGGCGTAAACTTCTTAGGCCCTAACTATTCGATCTGGTGGAACAACGGCCTAGTGTGAAGCCTAGGTTGCCCGGAACGTAGAAATGACCATTACTTTCACACTGTTTGCAATTACTCCTTTTATACGATGGAAAAGCTGCTGTATTTATATCGTACTTTATGCTTCTGGCGTTGACTTCTAAGGACCTAACTATTCAATCTGGTGGGACAACGCCTTAGGGTGAAGCCTAGGTTGCCTGGAACGTAGAAATGACCATAACTTTTACACTAGTAGCAATTATTCGTTTTACACAATGGAAAAACTGTTCTTTTTATTTTGTATTTTATGCTTCGGGCGTTGACTTCTAAGGCCCTAACTGTTTGATCTGGTGGAGCTACGCCCTAGAATGAAGCCTAGGCTGCCCGGAACGTAGAAATGACCATAACTTTCACACTGGTAGCTATTATTCGTTTTATACGATGGAAAAACTGTTATATTTATATTGTATTTTTGCTCCTGGCGTTGACTTCTTAGGCCCTAACTATTCGATCTTGTGGAACACCGCCCTAGAGTGATGCCTAGGTTGCCCGGAACGTAGAAATGACCATAACTTTTACACTGGTAGCAATTATTCGCTTTATACAACGGAAAAACCGTTCTATTTATTTTGTATTTTATGCTTCGGGCGTTGACTTCTAAGGCCCTAAATGTTTGATCTGGTGGAGCAACGCCCTAGAGTGAAGCCTAGGTTGCCCGGAACGTAGAAATGGCCATAACTTTCACACTGGTTGCTATTATTCGTTTTATACAATGGAAAACTGTTTTATTTATTTTGCATTTTATGCTTCGGGCGTTGACTTCTAAGGCCCTAAGTGTTTAATCTTGTGGGGCAACGCCCTAGGGTGAAGCCTAGGTTGCCCGGAACGTAGAAATGACCATAAGTTTCATAAGGGTTGCAATTAATCCTGTTATACGATGGAAAAACTGTTGTATTTTTATTGCATTTTATGCTTCGGGCGTTGACTTCTAAGGCCCTGACTATTCAATCTGTTGGAGCAACGCCCTAGAGTGAAGCCTAGGTTGCTCGGAATGTACAAATGACCATAGCTTTCACACTGGTTGCAATTATTCGTTTTATACGATGGAAAAACTGTTGTATTTATATTGTATTTTATGCTTCTGGCGTTCACGTCTTAGGCCCTAACTATTCGATCTGGTGGAACAACGCCCTAGGGTGAAGCCTAGGTTGCCCGGAACGTAGAAATGACCATAACTTTTACACTGGTAGCAATTATTCGTTTTATACAATGGAAAACTGTTTTATTTATTTTGCATTTTATGCTTCGGGCGTTGACTTCTAAGGCCCTAAGTGTTTAATCTTGTGGGGCAACGCCCTAGGGTGAAGCCTAGGTTGCCCGGAACGTAGAAATGACCATTACTTTCGCACTGTTTGCAATTATTCATTTTATACGATGGAAAAGCTGTTGTATTTATATCGTATTTTATGCTTCTGGCGTTGACTTCTATGGCCCTAGCTATTCGATCTAGTGGAGCAACGCCCTAGAGTGAAGCCTAGGTTGCCCGGAACGTAGAAATGACCATCACTTTCAAACTGGTTGCAATTAATCCTGTTATACGATGGAAAAACTGTTGTATTTTTATTGCATTTTATGCTTCGGGCGTTTACTTCGAAGGCCCTAACTATTCAATCTGTTGGAGCAACGCCCTAGAGTGAAGCCTAGGTTGGTCGGAATGTAGAAATGACCATAACTTTCACACTGGTTGCAATTATTCGTTTTATACGATGGAAAAACAGTTGTATTTATATTGCGTTTAATGCTTCTGGAGTTCACTTCTTAGGCCCTAACTATTCGATCTGGTGGAGCAATGCCTCAGAGTTAAGTCTAGGATGCCCGAAACGCCGAAATGATCATTACTTTCACGCTTGTTGCAATTATTCCTGTTATACGATGAAAAGACCGTTGTATTTTTATTGTATTTTATGCTTCAGGCGTAGGCTTCTAAGGCCGTTGCTATTCGATGTGGTGGAGCGCCGCCCTAGAGTGAAGCCTAGGTTGCCCGGAACGTAGAAATGACCATAACTTTTACACTGGTAGCAATTATTCGTTTTATACAATGGAAAAACTGTTCTATTTATTTCGTATTTTATGCTTCGGGCGTTGACTTCTAAGGCCCTAACTGTTTCATCTGGTGGAGCAACGCCCTACAGTGAAGCCAAGGTTGCCCGGAACGTAGAAATGACCATTACTTTCACACTGTACGCAATTATTCCTTTTATACGATGGAAAAACTGTTCTATTTATTCTGTATTTTATGCTTCGGGCGTTGACTTCTTTGGCCCTAACAATTCGATCTGGTGGAGCAACGCCCTAGAGGGAAGCCTAGGTTGCCTGGAACGTAGAAATGACCATCACTTTCACACGGGTTGCAATTATTCCTGTTATAGGATGGAAGGACTGTTGTATTTTTATTGCATGTTATGCTTCTGGCGTTCTCTTCTTAGGCCCTAACTATTCGATCTGGTGGAACAACGCCCTAGGGTGAAGCCTAGGTTGCCCGGAACGTAGAAATGACCATAAGTTTCATAAGGGTTGCAATTAATCCTGTTATACGATGGAAAAACTGTTGCATTTTTATTGCATTTTATGCTTCGGGCGTTGACTTATAAGGCCCGGACTATTCAATCTGTTGGAGCAACGCCCTAGAGTGAAGCCTAGGTTGCTCGGAATGTAGAAATGACCATAACTTTTACACTGGTAGCAATTATTCGTTTTATACGATGGAAAAACTGTTGGATTTATATTGTATTTTATGCTTCGGGCGTTGACTTCTTTGGCCCTAACAATTCGATCTGGTGGAGCAACGCCCTACAGTGAAGCCAAGGTTGCCCGGAACGTGGAAATGACCATTACTTTCACACTGTCTGCAATTATTCCTTTTATACGATGGAAAAACTGTTCTATTTATTCTTTATTTTATGCTTCGGGCGTTGACTTCTTTGGCCCTAACAATTCGATCTGGTGGAGCAACGCCCTAGAGGGAAGCCTAGGTTGCCTGGAACGTAGAAATGACCATCGCTTTCACACGGGTTGCAATTATTCCTGTTATAGGATGGAAGGACTGTTGTATTTTTATTGCATGTTATGCTTCTGGCGTTCTCTTCTTAGGCCCTAACTATTCGATCTGATGGAACAACGCCCTAGGGTGAAGCCTAGGTTGCCCGGAACGTAGATATGACCATAACCTTCACACAGGTTGCAATTATTCGTTTTATACGGTGTAAAGGCTGTTGTATTTATTTTGTATTTTATTCTTCTGGTGTTGACTTCTTGGGCCCTAACGATTCGATCTGGTGGAACAACGCCGTAGAGTGAAGCCTAGGTTGCCCGGAACGTAGAAATGACCATAATATTTACACTGGTAGCAATTATTCGTTTTATACAGTGGAAAAACTGTTCTTTTTATTTTGTATTTTATGCTTCGGGCGTTGACTTCTAAGGCCCTAACTGTTTGATCTTGTGGAGCAACGCCCTAGAGTGAAGCCTAGGTTGCCCGGAACGAAGAAATTACCATTACTTTCAAACTGGTTGCAATTAATCCTGTTATACGATGGAAAAGCTGTTGTATTTATATCGTATTTTATGCTTCGGGCGTTTACTTCGAAGGCCCTAACTATTCAATCTGTTGGAGCAACGCCCTAGAGTGAAGCCTAGGTTGCCCGGAACGTAGATATGACCATAACCTTCACACAGGTTGCAATTATTCGTTTTATACGGTGTAAAGGCTGTTGTATTTATAACGTGTTTTATGCTTCTGGCGTTGACTTCTAAGGACCTATCTATTCGATCTGGTGGAGCAACGCCCTAGAGTGAAGCCTAGGTTGCTCGGAATGTAGAAATAACCATAACTTTCACACTGGTTGCAATTATTCGTTCTTTACGATGGAAAAGCTGTTGTATTTATATTGTATTTTATGCCTCTGGCGTTGACTTCTAAGGCCCTAGCTATTCGATCTAGTGGAGCAACGCCCTAGAGTGAAGCCTAGGTTGCCCGGAACGCAGAAATGAACATCACTTTCAACCTGGTTGTAATTAATCCTGTTATACGATGGAAAAACTGTTGTATTTTTATTGCATTTTATGCTTCGGGCGTTGACTTATAAGGCCCGGACTATTCAATCTGTTGGAGCAACGCCCTAGAGTGAAGCCTAGGTTGCTCGGAATGTAGAAATGACCATAACTTTTACACTGGTAGCAATTATTCGTTTTATACGATGGAAAAACTGTTGTATTTATATTGTATTTTATGCTTCGGGCGTTGAATTCTTTGGCCCTAACTATTCGATCTGGTGGAGCAACGCCCTAGAGTGAAGCCTAGGTTGCCCGGAACGTAGAAATGACCATAACTTTTACACTGGTAGCAATTATTCGTTTTATACATTGGAAAGACTGTTGTATTTATTTTGTATTTTATGCTTCGGGCGTTGACTTCTTTGGCCCTAACAATTCGATCTGGTGGAGCGACGCCCTAGAGTGAAGCCTGGGTTGCCCGGAACGTAGAAATGACCATAACTTTTACACTGGTAACAATTATTCGTTTTATACAATGGGAAAACTGTTCTATTTATTTTGTATTTTATGCTTCGGGCGTTGACTTCTAAGGACCTAACTGTTTGATCTGGTGGAGCAACGCCCTAGGGTGAAGCCTAGTTTGCCCGGAACGTAGAAATGACCATTACTTTCACACTGTTTGCAATTATTCCTTTTATACGATGGAAAAGCTGTTGTATTTATATCGTATTTTATGCTTCTGGCGTTGACTTCTAAGGCCCTAGCTATTCGATCTAGTGGAGCAACGCCCTAGAGTGAAGCCTAGGTTGCCCGGAACGCAGAAATGACCTTCACTATCAAACTGGTAGCAATTAATCCTGTTATACGATGGAAAGACTGTTGTATTTTTATTGCATTTTATGCTTCGGGCGTTGACTTCTAAGGCCCTGACTATTCAATCTGTTGGAGCAACGCCCTAGAGTGAAGCCTAGGTTGCTCGGAATGTACAAATGACCATAGCTTTCACACTGGTTGCAATTATTCGTTTTATACGATGGAAAAACTGTTGTATTTATATTGTACTTTATGCTTCTGGCGTTCACGTCTTAGGCCCTAACTATTCGATCTGGTGGAACAACGCCCTAGGGTGAAGCCTAGGTTGCCCGGAACGTAGAAATGACCATAACTTTTACACTGGTAGCAATTATTCGTTTTATACAATGGAAAACTGTTTTATTTATTTTGCATTTTATGCTTCGGGCGTTGACTTCTAAGGCCCTAAGTGTTTAATCTTGTGGGGCAACGCCCTAGGGTGAAGCCTAGGTTGCCCGGAACGTAGAAATGACCATTACTTTCGCACTGTTTGCAATTATTCCTTTTATACGATGGAAAAGCTGTTGTATTTATATCGTATTTTATGCTTCTGGCGTTGACTTCTATGGCCCTAGCTATTCGATCTAGTGGAGCAACGCCCTAGAGTGAAGCCTAGGTTGCCCGGAACGTAGAAATGACCATCACTTTCAAACTGGTTGCAATTAATCCTGTTATACGATGGAAAAACTGTTGTATTTTTATTGCATTTTATGCTTCGGGCGTTTACTTCGAAGGCCCTAACTATTCAATCTGTTGGAGCAACGCCCTAGAGTGAAGCCTAGGTTGCTCGGAATGTAGAAATGACCATAACTTTCACACTGGTTGCAATTATACGTTTTATACGATGGAAAAACAGTTGTATTTATATTGCGTTTAATGCTTCTGGAGTTCACTTCTTAGGCCCTAACTATTCGATCTGGTGGAGCAATGCCTCAGAGTTAAGTCTAGGATGCCCGAAACGCCGAAATGATCATTACTTTCACGCTTGTTGCAATTATTCCTGTTATACGATGAAAAGACCGTTGTATTTTTATTGTATTTTATGCTTCAGGCGTAGGCTTCTAAGGCCGTTGCTATTCGATGTGGTGGAGCGCCGCCCTAGAGTGAAGCCTAGGTTGCCCGGAACGTAGAAATGACCATAACTTTTACACTGGTAGCAATTATTCGTTTTATACAATGGAAAAACTGTTCTATTTATTTCGTATTTTATGCTTCGGGCGTTGACTTCTAAGGCCCTAACTGTTTCATCTGGTGGAGCAACGCCCTACAGTGAAGCCAAGGTTGCCCGGAACGTAGAAATGACCATTACTTTCACACTGTACGCAATTATTCCTTTTATACGATGGAAAAACTGTTCTATTTATTCTGTATTTTATGCTTCGGGCGTTGACTTCTTTGGCCCTAACAATTCGATCTGGTGGAGCAACGCCCTAGAGGGAAGCCTAGGTTGCCTGGAACGTAGAAATGACCATCACTTTCACACGGGTTGCAATTATTCCTGTTATAGGATGGAAGGACTGTTGTATTTTTATTGCATGTTATGCTTCTGGCGTTCTCTTCTTAGGCCCTAACTATTCGATCTGGTGGAACAACGCCCTAGGGTGAAGCCTAGGTTGCCCGGAACGTAGAAATGACCATAAGTTTCATAAGGGTTGCAATTAATCCTGTTATACGATGGAAAAACTGTTGTATTTTTATTGCATTTTATGCTTCGGGCGTTGACTTATAAGGCCCGGACTATTCAATCTGTTGGAGCAACGCCCTAGAGTGAAGCCTAGGTTGCTCGGAATGTAGAAATGACCATAACTTTTACACTGGTAGCAATTATTCGTTTTATACGATGGAAAAACTGTTGGATTTATATTGTATTTTATGCTGCGGGCGTTGACTTCTTTGGCCCTAACAATTCGATCTGGTGGAGCAACGCCCTACAGTGAAGCCAAGGTTGCCCGGAACGTGGAAATGACCATTACTTTCACACTGTCTGCAATTATTCCTTTTATACGATGGAAAAACTGTTCTATTTCTTCTTTATTTTATGCTTCGGGCGTTGACTTCTTTGGCCCTAACAATTCGATCTGGTGGAGCAACGCCCTAGAGGGAAGCCTAGGTTGCCTGGAACGTAGAAATGACCATCACTTTCACACGGGTTGCAATTATTCCTGTTATAGGATGGAAGGACTGTTGTATTTTTATTGCATGCTATGCTTCTGGCGTTCTCTTCTTAGGCCCTAACTATTCGATCTGATGGAACAACGCCCTAGGGTGAAGCCTAGGTTGCCCGGAACGTAGATATGACCATAACCTTCACACAGGTTGCAATTATTCGTTTTATACGGTGTAAAGGCTGTTGTATTTATTTTGTATTTTATTCTTCTGGTGTTGACTTCTTGGGCCCTAACGATTCGATCTGGTGGAACAACGCCGTAGAGTGAAGCCTAGGTTGCCCGGAACGTAGAAATGACCATAATATTTACACTGGTAGCAATTATTCGTTTTATACAGTGGAAAAACTGTTCTTTTTATTTTGTATTTTATGCTTCGGGCGTTGACTTCTAAGGCCCTAACTGTTTGATCTTGTGGAGCAACGCCCTAGAGTGATGCCTAGGTTGCCCGGAACGAAGAAATTACCATTACTTTCAAACTGGTTGCAATTAATCCTGTTATACGATGGAAAAGCTGTTGTATTTATATCGTATTTTATGCTTCGGGCGTTTACTTCGAAGGCCCTAACTATTCAATCTGTTGGAGCAACGCCCTAGAGTGAAGCCTAGGTTGCCCGGAACGTAGATATGACCATAACCTTCACACAGGTTGCAATTATTCGTTTTATACGGTGTAAAGGCTGTTGTATTTATTTTGTATTTTATTCTTCTGGTGTTGACTTCTTGGGCCCTAACGATTCGATCTGGTGGAACAACGCCGTAGAGTGAAGCCTAGGTTACCCGGAACGTAGAAATGACCATTACTTTCACACTGTTTGCAATTATTCCTTTTATACGATGCAAAAGCTGTTGTATTTATAACGTGTTTTATGCTTCTGGCGTTGACTTCTAAGGACCTATCTATTCGATCTGGTGGAGCAACGCCCTAGAGTGAAGCCTAGGTTGCTCGGAATGTAGAAATAACCATAACTTTCATACTGGTTGCAATTATTCGTTCTTTACGATGGAAAAGCTGTTGTATTTATATTGTATTTTATGCCTCTGGCGTTGACTTCTAAGGCCCTAGCTATTCGATCTAGTGGAGCAACGCCCTAGAGTGAAGCCTAGGTTGCCCGGAACGCAGAAATGACCTTCACTATCAAACTGGTAGCAATTAATCCTGTTATACGATGGAAAGACTGTTGTATTTTTATTGCATTTTATGCTTCGGGCGTTGACTTCTAAGGCCCTGACTATTCAATCTGTTGGAGCAACGCCCTAGAGTGAAGCCTAGGTTGCTCGGAATGTACAAATGACCATAGCTTTCACACTGGTTGCAATTATTCGTTTTATACGATGGAAAAACTGTTGTATTTATATTGTATTTTATGCTTCTGGCGTTCACGTCTTAGGCCCTAACTATTCGATCTGGTGGAACAACGCCCTAGGGTGAAGCCTAGGTTGCCCGGAACGTAGAAATGACCATAACTTTTACACTGGTAGCAATTATTCGTTTTATACAATGGAAAACTGTTTTATTTATTTTGCATTTTATGCTTCGGGCGTTGACTTCTAAGGCCCTACGTGTTTAATCTTGTGGGGCAACGCCCTAGGGTGAAGCCTAGGTTGCCCGGAACGTAGAAATGACCATTACTTTCGCACTGTTTGCAATTATTCCTTTTATACGATGGAAAAGCTGTTGTATTTATATCGTATTTTATGCTTCTGGCGTTGACTTCTATGGCCCTAGCTATTCGATCTAGTGGAGCAACGCCCTAGAGTGAAGCCTAGGTTGCCCGGAACGTAGAAATGACCATCACTTTCAAACTGGTTGCAATTAATCCTGTTATACGATGGAAAAACTGTTGTATTTTTATTGCATTTTATGCTTCGGGCGTTTACTTCGAAGGCCCTAACTATTCAATCTGTTGGAGCAACGCCCTAGAGTGAAGCCTAGGTTGCTCGGAATGTAGAAATGACCATAACTTTCACACTGGTTGCAATTATTCGTTTTATACGATGGAAAAACAGTTGTATTTATATTGCGTTTAATGCTTCTGGAGTTCACTTCTTAGGCCCTAACTATTCGATCTGGTGGAGCAATGCCTCAGAGTTAAGTCTAGGATGCCCGAAACGCCGAAATGATCATTACTTTCACGCTTGTTGCAATTATTCCTGTTATACGATGAAAAGACCGTTGTATTTTTATTGTATTTTATGCTTCAGGCGTAGGCTTCTAAGGCCGTTGCTATTCGATGTGGTGGAGCGCCGCCCTAGAGTGAAGCCTAGGTTGCCCGGAACGTAGAAATGACCATAACTTTTACACTGGTAGCAATTATTCGTTTTATACAATGGAAAAACTGTTCTATTTATTTCGTATTTTATGCTTCGGGCGTTGACTTCTAAGGCCCTAACTGTTTCATCTGGTGGAGCAACGCCCTGCAGTGAAGCCAAGGTTGCCCGGAACGTAGAAATGACCATTACTTTCACACTGTACGCAATTATTCCTTTTATACGATGGAAAAACTGTTCTATTTATTCTGTATTTTATGCTTCGGGCGTTGACTTCTTTGGCCCTAACAATTCGATCTGGTGGAGCAACGCCCTAGAGGGAAGCCTAGGTTGCCTGGAACGTAGAAATGACCATCACTTTCACACGGGTTGCAATTATTCCTGTTATAGGATGGAAGGACTGTTGTATTTTTATTGCATGTTATGCTTCTGGCGTTCTCTTCTTAGGCCCTAACTATTCGATCTGGTGGAACAACGCCCTAGGGTGAAGCCTAGGTTGCCCGGAACGTAGAAATGACCATAAGTTTCATAAGGGTTGCAATTATTCGTTTTATACGATGGAAAAACTGTTGTATTTCTATTGTATTTTATGCTACGGACGTTGACTTCTTAGGCCCTAACACTTCGATCTGGTGGAGCAACTCCCTACAGTGAAGCCTAGGTTGCCCGGAACGTAGATATGACCATAACCTTCACACAGGTTGCAATTATTCGTTTTATACGGTGTAAAGGCTGTTGTATTTATTTTGTATTTTATTCTTCTGGTGTTGACTTCTTGGGCCCTAACGATTCGATCTGGTGGAACAACGCCGTAGAGTGAAGCCTAGGTTATCCGGAACGTAGAAATGACCATTACTTTCACACTGTTTGCAATTATTCCTTTTATACGATGGAAAAGCTGCTGTATTTATATCGTATTTTATGCTTCTGGCGTTGACTTCTAAGGACCTAACTATTCGATCTGGTGGAGAAACTCCCTAGAGTGAAGCCTAGGTTGCTCGGAATGTAGAAATGACCATAATATTTACACTGGTAGCAATTATTCGTTTTATACAGTGGAAAAACTATTGTATTTATATTGTACTTTATGCTTCTGGCGTTCACTTCTTGGGCCCTAACTATTCGATCTGGTGGAACAACGCCCTAGGATGAAGCCTAGGTTGCCCGGAACGTAGAAATGACCATAATATTTACACTGGTAGCAATTATTCGTTTTATACAGTGGAAAAACTGTTCTTTTTATTTTGTATTTTATGCTTCGGGCGTTGACTTCTAAGGCCCTAACTGTTTGAACTTGTGGAGCAACGCCCTAGAGTGAAGCCTAGGTTGCCCGGAACGAAGAAATGACAATTACTTTCACACTGTTTGCAATTATTCGTTTTATACGATGGAAAAACTGTTGTATTTATATTGTATTTTATGCTTCGGGCGTTGACTTCTTTGACCCTAACAATTCGATCTGGTGGAGCAACGCCCTAGAGTGAAGCCTAGGTTGCCCGGGACGTAGAAATGACCATAACTTTTACACTGGTAGCAATTATTCGTTTTATACAATGGAAAAACTGTTGTATTTATATTGTATTTTATGCTTCTGACGTTCACTTCTTAGGCCCTAACTATTCGATCTGGTGGAACAACGCCCTAGGGTGAAGCCTAGGTTGCCCGGAACGTAGAAATGACCATAACTTTTACACTGGTAGCAATTATTCGTTTTATACAATGGAAAAAATGTTGTAATTATATTGTATTTTATGCTTCTGGCGTTGACTTCTTAGGCTCTAACTATTCGATCTGGTGGAGCAATGCCTCAGAGTTAAGTCTAGGATGCCCGAAACGCCGAAATGATCATTACTTTCACGCTTGTTGCAATTATTCCTGTTATACGATGAAACGACCGTTGTATTTTTATTGTATTTTATGCTTCAGGCGTAGGCTTGTAAGGCCGTAACTATTCGATATGGTGGAGCACCGCCCTAGAGTGAAGCCTAGGTTGCTCGGAATGTACAAATGACCATAGCTTTCACACTGGTTGCAATTATTCGTTTTATACGATGGAAAAACTGTTGTATTTATATTGTATTTTATGCTTCTGGCGTTCACTTCTTAGGCCCTAACTATTCGATCTGGTGGAACAACGCCCTAGGGTGAAGCCTAGGTTGCTCGGAACGTAGAAATGACCATAACTTTTACACTGGTAGCAATTATTCGTTTTATACAATGGAAAATCTGTTCTATTTATTTTGCATTTTATGCTTCGGGCGTTGACTTCTAAGGCCCTAACTGTTTAATCTGGTGGAGCAACGCCCTAGGGTGAAGCCTAGATTGCCCGGAACGTAGAAATGACCATTACTTTCGCACTGTTTGCAATTATTCCTTTTATACGATGGAAAAGCTGTTGTATTTATATCGTATTTTATGCTTCTGGCGTTGACTTCTATGGCCCTAGCTATTCGATCTAGTGGAGCAACGCCCTAGAGTGAAGCCTAAGTTGCCCGGAACGTAGAAATGACCATCACTTTCAAACTGGTTGCAATTAATCCTGTTATACGATGGAAAAACTGTTGTATTTTTATTGCATTTTATGCTTCGGGCGTTTACTTCGAAGGCCCTAACACTTCGATCTGGTGGAGCAACGCCCTAGAGTGAAGCCTAGGTTGCTCGGAATGTAGAAATGTCCATAACTTTCACACTGGTTGCAATTATTCGTTTTATACGATGGAAAAACTGTTGTATTTATATTGTGTTTAATGCTTCTGGGGTTCACTTCTTAGGCCCTAACTATCCGATATGGTGGAGCAATGCCTCAGAGTTAAGTCTAGGATGCCCGAAACGCCGAAATGATCATTACTTTCACGCTTGTTGCAATTATTCCTGTTATACGATGAAAAGACCGTTGTATTTTTATTGTAGTTTATGCTTCAGGCGTAGGCTTCTAAGGCCGTTGCTATTCGATATGGTGGAGCACCGCCCTAGAGTGAGGCCTAGGTTGCCCGGAACGTAGAAATGACCATAACTTTTACACTGGTAGCACTTATTCGTTTTATACAATGGAAAAACTGTTCTATTTATTTCGTATTTTATGCTTCGGGCGTTGACTTCTAAGGCCCTAACTGTTTCATCTGGTGGAGCAACGCCCTACACTGAAGCCAAGGTTGCCCGGAACGTAGAAATGACCATTACTTTCACACTGTCTGCAATTATTCCTTTTATACGATGGAAAAACTGTTCTATTTATTCTGTATTTTATGCTTCGGGCGTTGACTTCTTTGGCCCTAACAATTCGATCTGGTGGAACAACGCCCTAGAGGGAAGCCTAGGTTGCCTGGAACGTAGAAATGACCATCACTTTCACACGGGTTGCAATTATTCCTGTTATAGGATGGAAAGACTGTTGTATTTTTATTGCATTTTATGCTTCTGGCGTTCACTTCTTGGGCCCTAACTATTCGATCTGGTGGAACAACGCTCTAGGGTGAAGCCTAGGTTGCCCGGAACGTAGAAATGACCATAAGTTTCATAATGGTTGCAATTATTCATTTTATACGATGGAAAAACTGTTGTATTTCTATTGTATTTTATGCTTCGGACGTTGACTTCTTAGGCCCTAACACTTCGATCTGGTGGAGCAACGCCCTACAGTGAAGCCAAGGTCGCCCGGAACGTAGATATGACCATAACCTTCACACAGGTTGCAATTATTCGTTTTATACGGTGTAAAGGCTGTTGTATTTATTTTGTATTTTATTCTTCTGGTGTTGACTTCTTGGGCCCTAACGATTCGATCTGGTGGAACAACGCCGTAGAGTGAAGCCTAGGTTACCCGGAACGTAGAAATGACCATTACTTTCACACTGTTTGCAATTATTCCTTTTATACGATGCAAAAGCTGTTGTATTTATAACGTGTTTTATGCTTCTGGCGTTGACTTCTAAGGACCTATCTATTCGATCTGGTGGAGCAACGCCCTAGAGTGAAGCCTAGGTTGCTCGGAATGTAGAAATAACCATAACTTTCACACTGGTTGCAATTATTCGTTCTTTACGATGGAAAAGCTGTTGTATTTATATTGTATTTTATGCCTCTGGCGTTGACTTCTAAGGCCCTAGCTATTCGATCTAGTGGAGCAACGCCCTACAGTGAAGCCTAGGTTGCCCGGAACGCAGAAATGAACATCACTTTCAAACTGGTTGCAATTAATCCTGTTATACGATGCAAAAACTGTTGTATTTTTATTGCATTTTATGCTTCGGGCGTTGAATTATAAGGCCCGGACTATTCAATCTGTTGGAGCAACGCCCTAGAGTGAAGCCTAGGTTGCCCGGAACGTAGAAATGACCATAACTTTTACACTGGTAGCAATTATTCGTTCTATACAATGGAAAAACTGTTGTATTTATATCGTATTTTATGCTTCTGACGTTCACTTCTTAGGCCCTAACTATTCGATCTGGTGGAACAACGCCCTAGGGTGAAGCCTAGGTTGCTCGGAACGTAGAAATGACCATAACTTTTACACTGGTAGCAATTATTCGTTTTATACAATGGAAAATCTGTTCTATTTATTTTGCATTTTATGCTTCGGGCGTTGACTTCTAAGGCCCTAACTGTTTAATCTGGTGGAGCAACGCCCTAGGGTGAAGCCTAGATTGCCCGGAACGTAGAAATGACCATTACTTTCGCACTGTTTGCAATTATTCCTTTTATACGATGGAAAAGCTGTTGTATTTATATCGTATTTTATGCTTCTGGCGTTGACTTCTATGGCCCTAGCTATTCGATCTAGTGGAGCAACGCCCTAGAGTGAAGCCTAAGTTGCCCGGAACGTAGAAATGACCATCACTTTCAAACTGGTTGCAATTAATCCTGTTATACGATGGAAAAACTGTTGTATTTTTATTGCATTTTATGCTTCGGGCGTTTACTTCGAAGGCCCTAACACTTCGATCTGGTGGAGCAACGCCCTAGAGTGAAGCCTAGGTTGCTCGGAATGTAGAAATGTCCATAACTTTCACACTGGTTGCAATTATTCGTTTTATACGATGGAAAAACTGTTGTATTTATATTGTGTTTAATGCTTCTGGGGTTCACTTCTTAGGCCCTAACTATCCGATATGGTGGAGCAATGCCTCAGAGTTAAGTCTAGGATGCCCGAAACGCCGAAATGATCATTACTTTCACGCTTGTTGCAATTATTCCTGTTATACGATGAAAAGACCGTTGTATTTTTATTGTAGTTTATGCTTCAGGCGTAGGCTTCTAAGGCCGTTGCTATTCGATATGGTGGAGCACCGCCCTAGAGTGAGGCCTAGGTTGCCCGGAACGTAGAAATGACCATAACTTTTACACTGGTAGCACTTATTCGTTTTATACAATGGAAAAACTGTTCTATTTATTTCGTATTTTATGCTTCGGGCGTTGACTTCTAAGGCCCTAACTGTTTCATCTGGTGGAGCAACGCCCTACACTGAAGCCAAGGTTGCCCGGAACGTAGAAATGACCATTACTTTCACACTGTCTGCAATTATTCCTTTTATACGATGGAAAAACTGTTCTATTTATTCTGTATTTTATGCTTCGGGCGTTGACTTCTTTGGCCCTAACAATTCGATCTGGTGGAACAACGCCCTAGAGGGAAGCCTAGGTTGCCTGGAACGTAGAAATGACCATCACTTTCACACGGGTTGCAATTATTCCTGTTATAGGATGGAAAGACTGTTGTATTTTTATTGCATTTTATGCTTCTGGCGTTCACTTCTTGGGCCCTAACTATTCGATCTGGTGGAACAACGCTCTAGGGTGAAGCCTAGGTTGCCCGGAACGTAGAAATGACCATAAGTTTCATAATGGTTGCAATTATTCATTTTATACGATGGAAAAACTGTTGTATTTCTATTGTATTTTATGCTTCGGACGTTGACTTCTTAGGCCCTAACACTTCGATCTGGTGGAGCAACGCCCTACAGTGAAGCCAAGGTCGCCCGGAACGTAGATATGACCATAACCTTCACACAGGTTGCAATTATTCGTTTTATACGGTGTAAAGGCTGTTGTATTTATTTTGTATTTTATTCTTCTGGTGTTGACTTCTTGGGCCCTAACGATTCGATCTGGTGGAACAACGCCGTAGAGTGAAGCCTAGGTTACCCGGAACGTAGAAATGACCATTACTTTCACACTGTTTGCAATTATTCCTTTTATACGATGCAAAAGCTGTTGTATTTATAACGTGTTTTATGCTTCTGGCGTTGACTTCTAAGGACCTATCTATTCGATCTGGTGGAGCAACGCCCTAGAGTGAAGCCTAGGTTGCTCGGAATGTAGAAATAACCATAACTTTCACACTGGTTGCAATTATTCGTTCTTTACGATGGAAAAGCTGTTGTATTTATATTGTATTTTATGCCTCTGGCGTTGACTTCTAAGGCCCTAGCTATTCGATCTAGTGGAGCAACGCCCTACAGTGAAGCCTAGGTTGCCCGGAACGCAGAAATGAACATCACTTTCAAACTGGTTGCAATTAATCCTGTTATACGATGCAAAAACTGTTGTATTTTTATTGCATTTTATGCTTCGGGCGTTGAATTATAAGGCCCGGACTATTCAATCTGTTGGAGCAACGCCCTAGAGTGAAGCCTAGGTTGCCCGGAACGTAGAAATGACCATAACTTTTACACTGGTAGCAATTATTCGTTCTATACAATGGAAAAACTGTTGTATTTATATCGTATTTTATGCTTCTGACGTTCACTTCTTAGGCCCTAACTATTCGATCTGGTGGAACAACGCCCTAGGGTGAAGCCTAGGTTGCCCGGAACGTAGAAATGACCATAACTTTTACACTGGTAGCAATTATTCGTTTTATACAATGGAAAAACTGTTGTATTTATATTGTATTTTATGCTGCTGGCGTTGACTTCTAAGGCCCTAACTGTTTCATCTGGTGGAGCAACGCCCTACAGTGAAGCCAAGGTTGCCCGGAACGTAGAAATGACCATAACCTTCACACAGGTTGCAATTATTCGTTTTATACGGTGTAAAGGCTGTTGTATTTATTTTGTATTTTATTCTTCTGGTGTTGACTTCTTGGGCCCTAACGATTCGATCTGGTGGAACAACGCCGTAGAGTGAAGCCTAGGTTACCCGGAACGTAGAAATGACCATTACTTTCACACTGTTTGCAATTATTCCTTTTATACGATGGAAAAGCTGCTGTATTTATATCGTATTTTATGCTTCTGGCGTTGACTTCTAAGGACCTAACTATTCGATCTGGTGGAGCAACTCCCTAGAGTGAAGCCTAGGTTGCTCGGAATGTAGAAATGACCATAACTTTCACACTGGTTGCAATTATTCGTTTTATACGATGGAAAAACTGTTGTATTTATATTGTATTTTATGATTCTGGCGTTCACTTCTTGGGCCCTAACTATTCGATCTGGTGGAACAACGCCCTAGGGTGAAGCCTAGGTTGCCCGGAACGGAGAAATGACCATAACATTTACACTGGTAGCAATTATTCGTTTTATACAGTGGAAAAGCTGTTCTATTTATTTTGTATTTTATGCTTCGGGCGTTGACTTCTAAGGCCCTAACTGTTTGATCTGGTGGAGCAACGCCCTAGAGTGAAGCCTAGGTTGCCCGGAACGAAGAAATGACAATTACTTTCACACTGTTTGCAATTATTCGTTTTTTACGATGGAAAAGCTGTTGTATTTATATTGTATTTTATGCCTCTGGCGTTGACTTCTAAGGCCCTAGCTATTCGATCTAGTGGAGCAACGCCCTAGAGTGAAGCCTAGGTTGCCCGGAACGTAGAAATGACCATTACTTTCAAACTGGTTGCAATTAATCCTGTTATACGATGGAAAAACTGTTGTATTTTTATTGCATTTTATGCTTCTGGCGTTCACTTCTTAGGCCCTAACTATTCGATCTGGTGGAACAACGCCCTAGGGTGAAGCCTAGGGTGCCCGGAACGTAGAAATGACCATTACTTTAACACTGTTTGCAATTATTCCTTTTATACGATGGAAAAACTGTTCTATTTATTTTTTATTTTATGCTTCGGGCGTTGACTTCTTTGGCCCTAACAATTCGATCTGGTGGAGCAACGCCCTAGAGTGAAGCCTAGGTTGCCTGGAACGTACAAATGACAATCACTTTCACACGGATTGCAATTATTCCTGTTATAGGATGGAAAGGCTGTTGTATTTTTATTGCATTTTATGCTTCTGGCGTTCACTTCTTAGGCCCTAACAATTCGATCTGGTGGAACAACGCCCTAGGGTGAAGCCTAGGTTGCCCGGATCGTAGATATGACCATAACCTTCACACAGGTTGCAATTATTCGTTTTCTGCGATGGAAAAACTGTTGTGTTTATATTGTATTTTATGCTTCTGGCGTTCACTTCTTAGGGCCTAGCTATTCGATCTGATGGAACAATGCCCTAGGGTGAAGCCTAGGTTGCCCGGAACGTAGAAATGACCATCACTTTCAAACTAGTTGCAATTAATCCTGTTATACGATGGAAAAACTGTTGTATTTTTATTGCATTTTATGCTTCGGGCGTTGACTTATAAGGCCCTGACTATTCAATCTGTTGGAGCAACGCCCTAGAGTGAAGCCTAGGTTGCTCGGAATGTAGAAATGACCATAGCTTTCACACTGGTTGCAATTATTCGTTTTATACGATGGAAAAACTGTTGTATTTATATTGTATTTTATGCTTCGGGCGTTGACTTCTCTGGCCCTAACAATTCGATCTGGTGGAGCAACGCCCTAGAGTGAAGCCTAGGTTGCCCGGAACGTAGAAATGACCATAACTTTTACACTGGTAGCAATTATTCGTTTTATACAATGGAAAAACTGTTGTATTTATTTTGTATTTTATGCTTCGGGCGTTGACTTCTTTGGCCCTAACAATTCGATCTGGTGGAGCAACGCCCTGGAGTGAAGCCTAGGTTGCCCGGAACGTAGAAATAACCATAACTTTTACACTGGTAACAATTATTCGTTTTATACAATGGGAAAACTGTTCTATTTATTTTGTATTTTATGCTTCGGGCGTTGACTTCTAAGGACCTAACTGTTTGATCTGGTGGAGCAACGCCCTAGAGTGAAGCCTAGGTTGCTCGGAATGTAGAAATGACCATAACTTTCACACTGGTTGCAATTATTCGTTTTATACGATGGAAAAACTGTTGTATTTATATTGTATTTTATGCTTCTAGCGTTCACTTCTTGGGCCCTAACTATTCGATCTGGTGGAACAACGCCCTAGGGTGAAGCCTAGGTTTCCCGGAACGGAGAAATGACCATAACATTTACACTGGTAGCAATTATTCGTTTTATACAGTGGAAAAACTGTTCTATTTATTTTGTATTTTATGCCTCTGGCGTTGACTTCTAAGGCCCTAGCTATTCGATCTAGTGGAGCAACGCCCTAGAGTGAAGCCTAGGTTGCCGGGAACGTAGAAATGACAATTACTTTCACACTGTTTGCAATTATTCCTTTTATACGATGCAAAAGCTGTTGTATTTATATCGTATTTTATGCTTCTGGCGGTGACTTCTAAGGACCTAACTATTCGATCTGGTGGAGCAACGCCCTAGAGTGAAGCCTAGGTTGCTCGGAATGTACAAATGACCATAGCTTTCACACTGGTTGCAATTATTCGTTTTATACGATGGAAAAACTGTTGTATTTATATTGTATTTTATGCTTCTGGCGTTCACTTCTTAGGCCCTAGCTATTGGATCTGGTGGAACAACGCGCTAGGGTGAAGCCTAGGTTGCCCGGAACGTAGAAATGACCATAACTTTTACACTGGTAGCAATTATTCCTTTTATACGATGGAAAAGCTGTTGTATTTATATCGTATTTTATGCTTCTGGCGTTGACTTCTATGGCCCTAGCTATTCGATCTAGTGGAGCAACGCCCTAGAGTGAAGCCTAGGTTGCCCGGAACGTAGAAATGACCATCACTTTCAAACTGGTTGCAATTAATCCTCTTATACGATGGAAAAACTGTTGTATTTTTATTGCATTTTATGCTTCGGGCGTTTACTTCGAAGGCCCTAACTATTCAATCTGTTGGAGCAACGCCCTAGAGTGAAGCCTATGTTGCTCGGAATGTAGAAATGACCATAACTTTCACACTGGTTGCAATTATTCGTTTTATACGATGGAAAAACTGTTGTATTTATATTGTATTTTATGCCTCTGGGGTTGACTCCTTAAGGCCGTAGCTATTAGATGTGGTGGAGCAACGCCCTAGAGTGACGCCTAGGGTGCTCGGAACGTAGAAATGACCATTACTTTCACACTGGTTGCAATTATTCGTTTTATACGATGGAAAAGCTGTTGTATTTTTTTTGCATTGTATGGTTCGGGCGTTGACTTCTAAGGCCCTAACTATTCAATCTGTTGGAGCAACGCCCTAGGGTGAAGCCTAGGTTGCTCGGAAAGTAGAAATGACCATAACTTTTACACTGGTAGCAATTATTCGTTTTATACAATGGAAAAACTGTTCTATTTATTTCGTATTTTATGCTTCGGGCGTTGACTTCTAAGGCCCTAACTGTTTCATCTGGTGGAGCAACGCCCTAGAGTGAAGCCTAGGTTGCCCGGAACGCAGAAATTACCATCACTTTCAAACTGGTTGCAATTAATCGTGTTATACGATGGAAAAACTGTTGTATTTTTATTGCATTTTATGCTTCGGGCGTTGACTTATAAGGCCCTGACTATTCAATCTGTTGGAGCAACGCCCTAGAGTGAAGCCTAGGTTGCTCGGAATGTAGAAATGACCATAGCTTTAACACTGGTTGCAATTATTCGTTTTATACGATGGAAAAGCTGTTGTATTTATATTGTATTTTATGCTTCGGGCGTTGACTTCTTTGGCCCTAACAATTCGATCTGGTGGAGCAACGCCCTAGAGTGAAGCCTAGGTTGCCCGGAACGTAGAAATGACCATAACTTTTACACTGGTAGCAATTATTCCTTTTATACAATGGAAAAACTGTTGTATTTATATTGTATTTTATGCTTCTGACGTTCACTTCTTAGGCCCTAACTATTCGATCTGGTGGAACAACGCCCTAGGGTGAAGCCTAGGTTGCCCGGAACGTAGAAATGGCCATAACTCTTACACTGGTAGCAATTATTCGTTTTATACAATGGAAAAACTGTTGTATTTATTTTGTATTTTATGCTTCGGGCGTTGACTTCTAAGGCCCTAACTGTTTGTTCTGGTGGAGCAACGCCCTGGAGTGAAGCCTAGGTTGCCCGGAACGTAGAAATGACCATCACTTTCAAACTGGTTGCAATTAATCCTGTTATACGATGGAAAAACTGTTGTATTTTTATTGCATTTTATGCTTCGGGCGTTGACTTCTAAGGCCCTAACTATTCAATCTGTTAGTGCAACGCCCTAGAGTGATGCCTAGGTTGCTCGGAATGTAGAAATGACCATAACTTTCACACTGGTTGCAAGTATTCGTTTTATACGATGGAAAAACTGTTGTATTTATATTGTATTTTATGCTATTGGCGTTCACTTCTTAGGCCCTAACTATTCGACCTGGTGGAACAACGCCCTAGGGTGAAGCCTAGGTTGGCCGGAACGTTGAAATGACCATAACTTTTACACTGGTAGCAATTATTCGTTTTATATAATGGAAAAACTGTTGTATTTATATTGTTTTTTATGCTTCTGGCGTTGACTTCTTAGGCCCTAACTATTCGATCTGGTGGAGCAATGCCTCAGAGTTAAGTCTAGGATTCCCGAAACGCCGAAATGATCATTACTTTCACGCTTGTTGCAATTATTCCTGTTATACGATGAAAAGACCGTTGTATTTTTATTGTATTTTATACCTCAGGCGTAGGCTTCTAAGGCCGTAGCTATTCGATATGGTGGAGCACCGCCCTAGAGTGAAGCCTAGGTTGCCCGGAGCGTAGAAATGACCATAACTTTTACACTGGTAGCAATTATTCGTTTTATACAATGGAAAAACTGTTCTATTTATTTTGTATTTTATGCTTCGGGCGTTGACTTCTAAGGCCCTAACTGTTTGATCTGGTGGAGCAACGCCCTAGAGTGAAGCCTAGGTTGCCCGGAACTTAGAAATGACCATTACTTTAACACTGTTTGCAATTATTCCTTTTATACGATGGAAAAACTGTTCTATTTATTTTGTATTTTATGCTTCGGGTGTTGACTTCTTTGGCCCTAACAATTCGATCTGGTGGAGCAACGCCCTAGAGTGAAGCCTAGGTTGCCTGGAACGTACAAATGACAATCACTTTCACACGGATTGCAATTATTCCTGTTATAGGATGGAAAGGCTGTTGTATTTTTATTGCATTTTATGCTTCTGGCGTTCACTTCTTAGGCCCTAACTATTCGATCTGGTGGAACAACGCCCTAGGGTGAAGCCTAGGTTGCCCGGAACGTAGATATGACCATAACCTTCACACAGGTTGCAATTATTCGTTTTCTGCGATGGAAAAACTGTTGTGTTTATAATGTATTTTATGCTTCTGGCGTTCACTTCTTAGGGCCTAGCTATTCGATCTGATGGAACAATGCCCTAGGGTGAAGCCTAGGTTGCCCGGAACGTAGACATGACCATAACTCTTACACTGGTAGCAATTATTCGTTTTATACAATGGAAAAACAGTTCTATTTATTTTGTATTTTACGCTTCGGGCGTTGACTTCTAAGGCCCTAACTGTTTGATCTGGTGGAGCAACGCCCTAGAGTGAAGCCTAGGTTGCCCGGAACGTAGAAATGACAATTACTTTCACACTGTTTGCAATTATTCCTTTTATACGATGCAAAAGCTGTTGTATTTATATCGTATTTTATGCTTCTGGTGTTGACTTCTAAGGACCTAACTATTCGATCTGGTGGAGCAACGCCCTAGAGTGAAGCCTAGGTTGCTCGGAACGGAGAAATGACCACTACTTTCACACAGTTTGCAATTATTCATTTAATACGATGGAAAAGCTGTTGCATTTATATCGTATTTTATGCTGCGGGCGTTGACTTCTTAGGCCCTAACACTTCGATCTGGTGGAGCAACGCCCTACAGTGAAGCCTAGGTTGCCCGGAACGCAGAAATGACCACTACTTTCACACAGTTTGCAATTATTCATTTAATACGATGGAAAAGCTGTTGTATTTATATCGTATTTTATGCTTCGGGCGTTGACTTCTTAGGCCCTAATACTTCGATCTGGTGGAGCAACGCCCTACAGTGAAGCCTAGGTTGCCCGGAACGTAGATGTGACCATAACCTTCACACAGGTTGCAATTATTCGTTTTCTGCGATGGAAAAACTGTTGTATTTATATTGTATTATATGCTTCTGGCGTTCACTTCTTAGGGCCTAACTATTCGATCTGATGGATCAATGCCCTAGGGTGAAGCCTAGGTTGCCAGGAACGTAGACATGACCATAACTCTTACACTGGTAGCAATTATTCGTTTTATACAATGGAAAAACTGTTCTATTTATTTTGTATTTTATGCTTCGGGCGTTGACTTCTAAGGCCCTAACTGTTTGATCTGGTGGAGCAACGCCCTAGAGTGTAGCCTAGGTTGCCCGGAACGTAGAAATGACAATTACTTTCACACTGTTTGCAATTATTCCTTTTATACGATGCAAAAGCTGTTGTATTTATATCGTATTTTATGCTTCTGGTGTTGACTTCTAAGGACCTAACTATTCGATCTGGTGGAGCAATGCCCTAGAGTGAAGCCTAGGTTGCTCGGAACGGAGAAATGACAATCACTTTCACACGGATTGCAATTATTCCTGTTATAGGATGGAAAGGCTGTTGTATTTTTATTGCATTTTATGCTTCTGGCGTTCACTTCTTAGGCCCTAACTATTCGATCTGGTGGAACAACGCCCTAGGGTGAAGCCTAGGTTGCCCGGAACGAAGATATGACCATAACCTTCACACAGGTTGCAATTAATCCTGTTATACGATGGAAAAACTGTTGTGTTTATATTGTATTTTATGCTTCTGGCGTTCACTTCTTAGGGCCTAGCTATTCGATCTGATGGAACAATGCCCTAGGGTGAAGCCTAGGTTGCCCGGAACGTAGACATGACCATAACTCTTACACTGGTAGCAATTATTCGTTTTATACAATGGAAAAACAGTTCTATTTATTTTGTATTTTATGCTTCGGGCGTTAACTTCTAAGGCCCTAACTGTTTGATCTGGTGGAGCAACGCCCTAGAGTGTAGCCTAGGTTGCCCGGAACGTAGAAATGACAATTACTTTCACACTGTTTGCAATTATTCCTTTTATACGATGCAAAAGCTGTTGTATTTATATCGTATTTTATGCTTCTGGTGTTGACTTCTAAGGACCTAACTATTCGATCTGGTGGAGCAACGCCCTAGAGTGAAGCCTAGGTTGCTCGGAACGGAGAAATGACCACTACTTTCACACAGTTTGCAATTATTCATTTAATACGATGGAAAAGCTGTTGCATTTATATCGTATTTTATGCTGCGGGCGTTGACTTCTTAGGCCCTAACACTTCGATCTGGTGGAACACCGCCCTACAGTGAAGCCTAGGTTGCCCGGAACGCAGAAATGACCACTACTTTCACACAGTTTGCAATTATTCATTTAATACGATGGAAAAGCTGTTGTATTTATATCGTATTTTATGCTTCGGGCGTTGACTTCTTAGGCCCTAACACTTCGATCTGGTGGAGCAACGCCCTACAGTGAAGCCTAGGTTGCCCGGAACGTAGATATGACCATAACCTTCACACAGGTTGCAATTATTCGTTTTATACGGTGTAAAGGCTGTTGTATTTATTTTGTATTTTATTCTTCTGGTGTTGACTTCTTGGGCCCTAACGATTCGATCTGGTGGAACAACGCCGTAGAGTGAAGCCTAGGTTACCCGGAACGTAGAAATGACCATAACTTTCACACTGGTTGCAATTATTCGTTTTATACGATGGAAAAACCGTTGTATTTATATTGTATTTTA
Source organism: Calliopsis andreniformis (assembly GCF_051401765.1). Lineage (NCBI taxonomy): Eukaryota > Metazoa > Arthropoda > Insecta > Hymenoptera > Andrenidae > Calliopsis > Calliopsis andreniformis. The sequence goes on along the minus strand of NW_027480425.1, from coordinate 10,014,932 downwards.
TGCTTCTGGCGTTCACTTCTTGGGCCCTAACTATTCGATCTGGTGGAACAACGCCCTAGGGTGAAGCCTAGGTTGCCCGGAACGTAGAAATGACCATAACATTTACACTGGTAGCAATTATTCGTTTTATACAGTGGAAAAACTGTTCTATTTATTTTGTATTTTATGCTTCGGGCGTTGACTTCTAAGGCCCTAACTGTTTGATCTGGTGGAGCAACGCCCTAGAGTGAAGCCTAGGTTGCCCGGAACGTAGAAATGACCATTACTTTAACACTGTTTGCAATTATTCCTTTTATACGATGGAAAAACTGTTCTATTTATTTTGTATTTTATGCTTCGGGCGTTGACTTCTTTGGCCCTAACAATTCGATCTGGTGGAGCAACGCCCTAGAGTGAAGCCTAGGTTGCCTGGAACGTACAAATGACAATCACTTTCACACGGTTTGCAATTATTCCTGTTATAGGATGGAAAGGCTGTTGTATTTTTATTGCATTTTATGCTTCTGGCGTTCACTTCTTAGGCCCTAACTATTTGATCTGGTCGAACAACGCCCCAGGGTGAAGCCTAGGTTGCCCGGAACGTAGATATGACCATAACCTTCACACAGGTTGCAATTATTCGTTTTCTGCGATGGAAAAACTGTTGTATTTATATCGTATTTTATGCTTCAGGCGTTGACTTCTATGGCCCTAGCTATTCGATCTAGTGGAGCAACGCCCTAGAGTGAAGCCTAGGTTGCCCGGAACGTAGAAATGACCATCACTTTCAAACTGGTTGCAATTAATCCTGTTATACGATGGAAAAACTGTTGTATTTTTATTGCATTTTATGCTTCGGGCGTTTACTTCGAAGGCCCTAACTATTCAATCTGTTGGAGCAACGCCCTAGAGTGATGCCTAGGTTGCTCGGAATGTAGAAATGACCATAACTTTCACACTGGTTGCAATTATTCGTTTTATACGATGGAAAAACTGTTGTATTTATATTGTGTTTAATGCTTCTGCCGTTCACTTCTTAGGCCCTAACTATTCGATCTGGTGGAGCAATGCCTCAGAGTTAAGTCTAGGATGCCCGAAACGCCGAAATGATCATTACTTTCACGCTTGTTGCAATTATTCCTGTTATACGATGAAAAGACCGTTGTATTTTTATTGTATTTTATGCTTCAGGCGTAGGCTTCTAAGGCCGTTGCTATTCGATGTGGTGGAGCGCCGCCCTAGAGTGAAGCCTAGGTTGCCCGGAACGTAGAAATGACCATAACTTTTACACTGGTAGCAATTATTCGTTTTATACAATGGAAAAACTGTTCTATTTATTTCGTATTTTATGCTTCGGGCGTTGACTTCTAAGGCCCTAACTGTTTCATCTGGTGGAGCAACGCCCTACTGTGAAGCCAAGGTTGCCCGGAACGTAGAAATGACCATTACTTTCACACTGTCTGCAATTATTCCTTTTATACGATGGAAAAACTGTTCTATTTATTCTGTATTTTATGCTTCGGGCGTTGACTTCTTTGGCCCTAACTATTCGATCTGGTGGAGCAATGCCCTAGAGTGAAGCCTAGGTTGCTCGGAACGGAGAAATGACCACTACTTTCACACAGTTTGCAATTATTCATTTAATACGATGGAAAAGCTGTTGTATTTATATCGTATTTTATGCTGCGGGCGTTGACTTCTTAGGCCCTAACACTTCGATCTGGTGGAGCAACGCTCTACAGTGAAGCCTAGGTTGCCCGGAACGCAGAAATGACCACTACTTTCACACAGTTTGCAATTATTCATTTAATACGATGGAAAAGCTGTTGTATTTATATCGTATTTTATGCTTCGGGCGTTGACTTCTTAGGCCCTAACACTTCGATCTGGTGGAGCAACGCCCTACAGTGAAGCCTAGGTTGCCCGGAACGTAGATGTGACCATAACCTTCACACAGGTTGCAATTATTCGTTTTCTGCGATGGAAAAACTGTTGTATTTATATTGTATTATATGCTTCTGGCGTTCACTTCTTAGGGCCTAACTATTCGATCTGATGGATCAATGCCCTAGGGTGAAGCCTAGGTTGCCAGGAACGTAGACATGACCATAACTCTTACACTGGTAGCAATTATTCGTTTTATACAATGGAAAAACTGTTGTATTTATTTTGTATTTTATGCTTCGGGCGTTGACTTCTAAGGCCCTAACTGTTTGTTCTGGTGGAGCAACGCCCTGGAGTGAAGCCTAGGTTGCCCGGAACGTAGAAATGACCATCACTTTCAAACTGGTTGCAATTAATCCTGTTATACGATGGAAAAACTGTTGTATTTTTATTGCATTTTATGCTTCGGGCGTTGACTTCTAAGGCCCTAACTATTCAATCTGTTAGTGCAACGCCCTAGAGTGATGCCTAGGTTGCTCGGAATGTAGAAATGACCATAACTTTCACACTGGTTGCAAGTATTCGTTTTATACGATGGAAAAACTGTTGTATTTATATTGTATTTTATGCTATTGGCGTTCACTTCTTAGGCCCTAACTATTCGACCTGGTGGAACAACGCCCTAGGGTGAAGCCTAGGTTGGCCGGAACGTTGAAATGACCATAACTTTTACACTGGTAGCAATTATTCGTTTTATATAATGGAAAAACTGTTGTATTTATATTGTTTTTTATGCTTCTGGCGTTGACTTCTTAGGCCCTAACTATTCGATCTGGTGGAGCAATGCCTCAGAGTTAAGTCTAGGATTCCCGAAACGCCGAAATGATCATTACTTTCACGCTTGTTGCAATTATTCCTGTTATACGATGAAAAGACCGTTGTATTTTTATTGTATTTTATACCTCAGGCGTAGGCTTCTAAGGCCGTAGCTATTCGATATGGTGGAGCACCGCCCTAGAGTGAAGCCTAGGTTGCCCGGAGCGTAGAAATGACCATAACTTTTACACTGGTAGCAATTATTCGTTTTATACAATGGAAAAACTGTTCTATTTATTTTGTATTTTATGCTTCGGGCGTTGACTTCTAAGGCCCTAACTGTTTGATCTGGTGGAGCAACGCCCTAGAGTGAAGCCTAGGTTGCCCGGAACTTAGAAATGACCATTACTTTAACACTGTTTGCAATTATTCCTTTTATACGATGGAAAAACTGTTCTATTTATTTTGTATTTTATGCTTCGGGTGTTGACTTCTTTGGCCCTAACAATTCGATCTGGTGGAGCAACGCCCTAGAGTGAAGCCTAGGTTGCCTGGAACGTACAAATGACAATCACTTTCACACGGATTGCAATTATTCCTGTTATAGGATGGAAAGGCTGTTGTATTTTTATTGCATTTTATGCTTCTGGCGTTCACTTCTTAGGCCCTAACTATTCGATCTGGTGGAACAACGCCCTAGGGTGAAGCCTAGGTTGCCCGGAACGTAGATATGACCATAACCTTCACACAGGTTGCAATTATTCGTTTTCTGCGATGGAAAAACTGTTGTGTTTATAATGTATTTTATGCTTCTGGCGTTCACTTCTTAGGGCCTAGCTATTCGATCTGATGGAACAATGCCCTAGGGTGAAGCCTAGGTTGCCCGGAACGTAGACATGACCATAACTCTTACACTGGTAGCAATTATTCGTTTTATACAATGGAAAAACAGTTCTATTTATTTTGTATTTTACGCTTCGGGCGTTGACTTCTAAGGCCCTAACTGTTTGATCTGGTGGAGCAACGCCCTAGAGTGAAGCCTAGGTTGCCCGGAACGTAGAAATGACAATTACTTTCACACTGTTTGCAATTATTCCTTTTATACGATGCAAAAGCTGTTGTATTTATATCGTATTTTATGCTTCTGGTGTTGACTTCTAAGGACCTAACTATTCGATCTGGTGGAGCAACGCCCTAGAGTGAAGCCTAGGTTGCTCGGAACGGAGAAATGACCACTACTTTCACACAGTTTGCAATTATTCATTTAATACGATGGAAAAGCTGTTGCATTTATATCGTATTTTATGCTGCGGGCGTTGACTTCTTAGGCCCTAACACTTCGATCTGGTGGAGCAACGCCCTACAGTGAAGCCTAGGTTGCCCGGAACGCAGAAATGACCACTACTTTCACACAGTTTGCAATTATTCATTTAATACGATGGAAAAGCTGTTGTATTTATATCGTATTTTATGCTTCGGGCGTTGACTTCTTAGGCCCTAATACTTCGATCTGGTGGAGCAACGCCCTACAGTGAAGCCTAGGTTGCCCGGAACGTAGATGTGACCATAACCTTCACACAGGTTGCAATTATTCGTTTTCTGCGATGGAAAAACTGTTGTATTTATATTGTATTATATGCTTCTGGCGTTCACTTCTTAGGGCCTAACTATTCGATCTGATGGATCAATGCCCTAGGGTGAAGCCTAGGTTGCCAGGAACGTAGACATGACCATAACTCTTACACTGGTAGCAATTATTCGTTTTATACAATGGAAAAACTGTTCTATTTATTTTGTATTTTATGCTTCGGGCGTTGACTTCTAAGGCCCTAACTGTTTGATCTGGTGGAGCAACGCCCTAGAGTGTAGCCTAGGTTGCCCGGAACGTAGAAATGACAATTACTTTCACACTGTTTGCAATTATTCCTTTTATACGATGCAAAAGCTGTTGTATTTATATCGTATTTTATGCTTCTGGTGTTGACTTCTAAGGACCTAACTATTCGATCTGGTGGAGCAATGCCCTAGAGTGAAGCCTAGGTTGCTCGGAACGGAGAAATGACAATCACTTTCACACGGATTGCAATTATTCCTGTTATAGGATGGAAAGGCTGTTGTATTTTTATTGCATTTTATGCTTCTGGCGTTCACTTCTTAGGCCCTAACTATTCGATCTGGTGGAACAACGCCCTAGGGTGAAGCCTAGGTTGCCCGGAACGAAGATATGACCATAACCTTCACACAGGTTGCAATTAATCCTGTTATACGATGGAAAAACTGTTGTGTTTATATTGTATTTTATGCTTCTGGCGTTCACTTCTTAGGGCCTAGCTATTCGATCTGATGGAACAATGCCCTAGGGTGAAGCCTAGGTTGCCCGGAACGTAGACATGACCATAACTCTTACACTGGTAGCAATTATTCGTTTTATACAATGGAAAAACAGTTCTATTTATTTTGTATTTTATGCTTCGGGCGTTAACTTCTAAGGCCCTAACTGTTTGATCTGGTGGAGCAACGCCCTAGAGTGTAGCCTAGGTTGCCCGGAACGTAGAAATGACAATTACTTTCACACTGTTTGCAATTATTCCTTTTATACGATGCAAAAGCTGTTGTATTTATATCGTATTTTATGCTTCTGGTGTTGACTTCTAAGGACCTAACTATTCGATCTGGTGGAGCAACGCCCTAGAGTGAAGCCTAGGTTGCTCGGAACGGAGAAATGACCACTACTTTCACACAGTTTGCAATTATTCATTTAATACGATGGAAAAGCTGTTGCATTTATATCGTATTTTATGCTGCGGGCGTTGACTTCTTAGGCCCTAACACTTCGATCTGGTGGAACACCGCCCTACAGTGAAGCCTAGGTTGCCCGGAACGCAGAAATGACCACTACTTTCACACAGTTTGCAATTATTCATTTAATACGATGGAAAAGCTGTTGTATTTATATCGTATTTTATGCTTCGGGCGTTGACTTCTTAGGCCCTAACACTTCGATCTGGTGGAGCAACGCCCTACAGTGAAGCCTAGGTTGCCCGGAACGTAGATATGACCATAACCTTCACACAGGTTGCAATTATTCGTTTTATACGGTGTAAAGGCTGTTGTATTTATTTTGTATTTTATTCTTCTGGTGTTGACTTCTTGGGCCCTAACGATTCGATCTGGTGGAACAACGCCGTAGAGTGAAGCCTAGGTTACCCGGAACGTAGAAATGACCATAACTTTCACACTGGTTGCAATTATTCGTTTTATACGATGGAAAAACCGTTGTATTTATATTGTATTTTATGCTTCTGGCGTTCACTTCTTGGGCCCTAACTATTCGATCTGGTGGAACAACGCCCTAGGGTGAAGCCTAGGTTGCCCGGAACGTAGAAATGACCATAACATTTACACTGGTAGCAATTATTCGTTTTATACAGTGGAAAAACTGTTCTATTTATTTTGTATTTTATGCTTCGGGCGTTGACTTCTAAGGCCCTAACTGTTTGATCTGGTGGAGCAACGCCCTAGAGTGAAGCCTAGGTTGCCCGGAACGTAGAAATGACCATTACTTTAACACTGTTTGCAATTATTCCTTTTATACGATGGAAAAACTGTTCTATTTATTTTGTATTTTATGCTTCGGGCGTTGACTTCTTTGGCCCTAACAATTCGATCTGGTGGAGCAACGCCCTAGAGTGAAGCCTAGGTTGCCTGGAACGTACAAATGACAATCACTTTCACACGGTTTGCAATTATTCCTGTTATAGGATGGAAAGGCTGTTGTATTTTTATTGCATTTTATGCTTCTGGCGTTCACTTCTTAGGCCCTAACTATTTGATCTGGTCGAACAACGCCCCAGGGTGAAGCCTAGGTTGCCCGGAACGTAGATATGACCATAACCTTCACACAGGTTGCAATTATTCGTTTTCTGCGATGGAAAAACTGTTGTATTTATATCGTATTTTATGCTTCAGGCGTTGACTTCTATGGCCCTAGCTATTCGATCTAGTGGAGCAACGCCCTAGAGTGAAGCCTAGGTTGCCCGGAACGTAGAAATGACCATCACTTTCAAACTGGTTGCAATTAATCCTGTTATACGATGGAAAAACTGTTGTATTTTTATTGCATTTTATGCTTCGGGCGTTTACTTCGAAGGCCCTAACTATTCAATCTGTTGGAGCAACGCCCTAGAGTGATGCCTAGGTTGCTCGGAATGTAGAAATGACCATAACTTTCACACTGGTTGCAATTATTCGTTTTATACGATGGAAAAACTGTTGTATTTATATTGTGTTTAATGCTTCTGCCGTTCACTTCTTAGGCCCTAACTATTCGATCTGGTGGAGCAATGCCTCAGAGTTAAGTCTAGGATGCCCGAAACGCCGAAATGATCATTACTTTCACGCTTGTTGCAATTATTCCTGTTATACGATGAAAAGACCGTTGTATTTTTATTGTATTTTATGCTTCAGGCGTAGGCTTCTAAGGCCGTTGCTATTCGATGTGGTGGAGCGCCGCCCTAGAGTGAAGCCTAGGTTGCCCGGAACGTAGAAATGACCATAACTTTTACACTGGTAGCAATTATTCGTTTTATACAATGGAAAAACTGTTCTATTTATTTCGTATTTTATGCTTCGGGCGTTGACTTCTAAGGCCCTAACTGTTTCATCTGGTGGAGCAACGCCCTACTGTGAAGCCAAGGTTGCCCGGAACGTAGAAATGACCATTACTTTCACACTGTCTGCAATTATTCCTTTTATACGATGGAAAAACTGTTCTATTTATTCTGTATTTTATGCTTCGGGCGTTGACTTCTTTGGCCCTAACTATTCGATCTGGTGGAGCAATGCCCTAGAGTGAAGCCTAGGTTGCTCGGAACGGAGAAATGACCACTACTTTCACACAGTTTGCAATTATTCATTTAATACGATGGAAAAGCTGTTGTATTTATATCGTATTTTATGCTGCGGGCGTTGACTTCTTAGGCCCTAACACTTCGATCTGGTGGAGCAACGCCCTACAGTGAAGCCTAGGTTGCCCGGAACGCAGAAATGACCACTACTTTCACACAGTTTGCAATTATTCATTTAATACGATGGAAAAGCTGTTGTATTTATATCGTATTTTATGCTTCGGGCGTTGACTTCTTAGGCCCTAACACTTCGATCTGGTGGAGCAACGCCCTACAGTGAAGCCTAGGTTGCCCGGAACGTAGATGTGACCATAACCTTCACACAGGTTGCAATTATTCGTTTTCTGCGATGGAAAAACTGTTGTATTTATATTGTATTATATGCTTCTGGCGTTCACTTCTTAGGGCCTAACTATTCGATCTGATGGATCAATGCCCTAGGGTGAAGCCTAGGTTGCCAGGAACGTAGACATGACCATAACTCTTACACTGGTAGCAATTATTCGTTTTATACAATGGAAAAACTGTTCTATTTATTTTGTATTTTATGCTTCGGGCGTTGACTTGTAAGGCCCTAACTATTCGATCTGGTGGAGCAATGCCTCAGAGTTAAGTCTAGGATGCCCGAAACGCCAAAATGATCATTACTTTCACGCTTGTTGCAATTATTCCTGTTATACGATGAAAAGACCGTTGTATTTTTATTGTATTTTATGCTTCAGGCGTAGGCTTCTAAGGCCGTAGCTATTCGATATGGTGGAGCACCGCCCTAGAGTGAAGCCTAGGTTGCCCGGAGCGTAGAAATGACCATAACTTTTACACTGGTAGCAATTATTCGTTTTATACAATGGAAAAACTGTTCTATTTATTTTGTATTTTATGCTTCGGGCGTTGACTTCTAAGGCCCTAACTGTTTGATCTGGTGGAGCAACGCCCTAGAGTGAAGCCTAGGTTGCCCGGAACGCAGAAATGACCATTACTTTAACACTGTTTGCAATTATTCCTTTTATACGATGGAAAAACTGTTCTATTTATTTTGTATTTTATGCTTCGGGCGTTGACTTCTTTGGCCCTATCAATTCGATCTGGTGGAGCAACGCCCTAGAGTGAAGCCTAGGTTGCCTGGAACGTACAAATGACAATCACTTTCACACGGTTTGCAATTATTCCTGTTATAGGATGGAAAGGCTGTTGTATTTTTATTGCATTTTATGCTTCTGGCGTTCACTTCTTAGGCCCTAACTATTTGATCTGGTCGAACAACGCCCTAGGGTGAAGCCTAGGTTGCCCGGAACGTAGATATGACCATAACCTTCACACAGGTTGCAATTATTCGTTTTCTGCGATGGAAAAACTGTTGTATTTATATCGTATTTTATGCTTCAGGCGTTGACTTCTATGGCCCTAGCTATTCGATCTAGTGGAGCAACGCCCTAGAGTGAAGCCTAGGTTGCCCGGAACGTAGAAATGACCATCACTTTCAAACTGGTTGCAATTAATCCTGTTATACGATGGAAAAACTGTTGTATTTTTATTGCATTTTATGCTTCGGGCGTTTACTTCGAAGGCCCTAACTATTCAATCTGTTGGAGCAACGCCCTAGAGTGATGCCTAGGTTGCTCGGAATGTAGAAATGACCATAACTTTCACACTGGTTGCAATTATTCGTTTTATACGATGGAAAAACTGTTGTATTTATATTGTGTTTAATGCTTCTGCCGTTCACTTCTTAGGCCCTAACTATTCGATCTGGTGGAGCAATGCCTCAGAGTTAAGTCTAGGATGCCCGAAACGCCGAAATGATCATTACTTTCACGCTTGTTGCAATTATTCCTGTTATACGATGAAAAGACCGTTGTATTTTTATTGTATTTTATGCTTCAGGCGTAGGCTTCTAAGGCCGTTGCTATTCGATGTGGTGGAGCGCCGCCCTAGAGTGAAGCCTAGGTTGCCCGGAACGTAGAAATGACCATAACTTTTACACTGGTAGCAATTATTCGTTTTATACAATGGAAAAACTGTTCTATTTATTTCGTATTTTATGCTTCGGGCGTTGACTTCTAAGGCCCTAACTGTTTCATCTGGTGGAGCAACGCCCTACTGTGAAGCCAAGGTTGCCCGGAACGTAGAAATGACCATTACTTTCACACTGTCTGCAATTATTCCTTTTATACGATGGAAAAACTGTTCTATTTATTCTGTATTTTATGCTTCGGGCGTTGACTTCTTTGGCCCTAACTATTCGATCTGGTGGAGCAATGCCCTAGAGTGAAGCCTAGGTTGCTCGGAACGGAGAAATGACCACTACTTTCACACAGTTTGCAATTATTCATTTAATACGATGGAAAAGCTGTTGTATTTATATCGTATTTTATGCTGCGGGCGTTGACTTCTTAGGCCCTAACACTTCGATCTGGTGGAGCAACGCCCTACAGTGAAGCCTAGGTTGCCCGGAACGCAGAAATGACCACTACTTTCACACAGTTTGCAATTATTCATTTAATACGATGGAAAAGCTGTTGTATTTATATCGTATTTTATGCTTCGGGCGTTGACTTCTTAGGCCCTAACACTTCGATCTGGTGGAGCAACGCCCTACAGTGAAGCCTAGGTTGCCCGGAACGTAGATGTGACCATAACCTTCACACAGGTTGCAATTATTCGTTTTCTGCGATGGAAAAACTGTTGTATTTATATTGTATTATATGCTTCTGGCGTTCACTTCTTAGGGCCTAACTATTCGATCTGATGGATCAATGCCCTAGGGTGAAGCCTAGGTTGCCAGGAACGTAGACATGACCATAACTCTTACACTGGTAGCAATTATTCGTTTTATACAATGGAAAAACTGTTCTATTTATTTTGTATTTTATGCTTCGGGCGTTGACTTGTAAGGCCCTAACTATTCGATCTGGTGGAGCAATGCCTCAGAGTTAAGTCTAGGATGCCCGAAACGCCAAAATGATCATTACTTTCACGCTTGTTGCAATTATTCCTGTTATACGATGAAAAGACCGTTGTATTTTTATTGTATTTTATGCTTCAGGCGTAGGCTTCTAAGGCCGTAGCTATTCGATATGGTGGAGCACCGCCCTAGAGTGAAGCCTAGGTTGCCCGGAGCGTAGAAATGACCATAACTTTTACACTGGTAGCAATTATTCGTTTTATACAATGGAAAAACTGTTCTATTTATTTTGTATTTTATGCTTCGGGCGTTGACTTCTAAGGCCCTAACTGTTTGATCTGGTGGAGCAACGCCCTAGAGTGAAGCCTAGGTTGCCCGGAACGCAGAAATGACCATTACTTTAACACTGTTTGCAATTATTCCTTTTATACGATGGAAAAACTGTTCTATTTATTTTGTATTTTATGCTTCGGGCGTTGACTTCTTTGGCCCTAACAATTCGATCTGGTGGAGCAACGCCCTAGAGTGAAGCCTAGGTTGCCTGGAACGTACAAATGACAATCACTTTCACACGGTTTGCAATTATTCCTGTTATAGGATGGAAAGGCTGTTGTATTTTTATTGCATTTTATGCTTCTGGCGTTCACTTCTTAGGCCCTAACTATTTGATCTGGTCGAACAACGCCCTAGGGTGAAGCCTAGGTTGCCCGGAACGTAGATATGACCATAACCTTCACACAGGTTGCAATTATTCGTTTTCTGCGATGGAAAAACTGTTGTATTTATATCGTATTTTATGCTTCAGGCGTTGACTTCTATGGCCCTAGCTATTCGATCTAGTGGAGCAACGCCCTAGAGTGAAGCCTAGGTTGCCCGGAACGTAGAAATGACCATCACTTTCAAACTGGTTGCAATTAATCCTGTTATACGATGGAAAAACTGTTGTATTTTTATTGCATTTTATGCTTCGGGCGTTTACTTCGAAGGCCCTAACTATTCAATCTGTTGGAGCAACGCCCTAGAGTGATGCCTAGGTTGCTCGGAATGTAGAAATGACCATAACTTTCACACTGGTTGCAATTATTCGTTTTATACGATGGAAAAACTGTTGTATTTATATTGTGTTTAATGCTTCTGCCGTTCACTTCTTAGGCCCTAACTATTCGATCTGGTGGAGCAATGCCTCAGAGTTAAGTCTAGGATGCCCGAAACGCCGAAATGATCATTACTTTCACGCTTGTTGCAATTATTCCTGTTATACGATGAAAAGACCGTTGTATTTTTATTGTATTTTATGCTTCAGGCGTAGGCTTCTAAGGCCGTTGCTATTCGATGTGGTGGAGCGCCGCCCTAGAGTGAAGCCTAGGTTGCCCGGAACGTAGAAATGACCATAACTTTTACACTGGTAGCAATTATTCGTTTTATACAATGGAAAAACTGTTCTATTTATTTCGTATTTTATGCTTCGGGCGTTGACTTCTAAGGCCCTAACTGTTTCATCTGGTGGAGCAACGCCCTACTGTGAAGCCAAGGTTGCCCGGAACGTAGAAATGACCATTACTTTCACACTGTCTGCAATTATTCCTTTTATACGATGGAAAAACTGTTCTATTTATTCTGTATTTTATGCTTCGGGCGTTGACTTCTTTGGCCCTAACTATTCGATCTGGTGGAGCAATGCCCTAGAGTGAAGCCTAGGTTGCTCGGAACGGAGAAATGACCACTACTTTCACACAGTTTGCAATTATTCATTTAATACGATGGAAAAGCTGTTGTATTTATATCGTATTTTATGCTGCGGGCGTTGACTTCTTAGGCCCTAACACTTCGATCTGGTGGAGCAACGCCCTACAGTGAAGCCTAGGTTGCCCGGAACGCAGAAATGACCACTACTTTCACACAGTTTGCAATTATTCATTTAATACGATGGAAAAGCTGTTGTATTTATATCGTATTTTATGCTTCGGGCGTTGACTTCTTAGGCCCTAACACTTCGATCTGGTGGAGCAACGCCCTACAGTGAAGCCTAGGTTGCCCGGAACGTAGATGTGACCATAACCTTCACACAGGTTGCAATTATTCGTTTTCTGCGATGGAAAAACTGTTGTATTTATATTGTATTATATGCTTCTGGCGTTCACTTCTTAGGGCCTAACTATTCGATCTGATGGATCAATGCCCTAGGGTGAAGCCTAGGTTGCCAGGAACGTAGACATGACCATAACTCTTACACTGGTAGCAATTATTCGTTTTATACAATGGAAAAACTGTTCTATTTATTTTGTATTTTATGCTTCGGGCGTTGACTTGTAAGGCCCTAACTATTCGATCTGGTGGAGCCATGCCTCAGAGTTAAGTCTAGGATGCCCGAAACGCCAAAATGATCATTACTTTCACGCTTGTTGCAATTATTCCTGTTATACGATGAAAAGACCGTTGTATTTTTATTGTATTTTATGCTTCAGGCGTAGGCTTCTAAGGCCGTAGCTATTCGATATGGTGGAGCACCGCCCTAGAGTGAAGCCTAGGTTGCCCGCAGCGTAGAAATGACCATAACTTTTACACTGGTAGCAATTATTCGTTTTATACAATGGAAAAACTGTTCTATTTATTTTGTATTTTATGCTTCGGGCGTTGACTTCTGAGGCCCTAACTGTTTGATCTGGTGGAGCAACGCCCTAGAGTGAAGCCTAGGTTGCCCGGAACGCAGAAATGACCATTACTTTAACACTGTTTGCAATTATTCCTTTTATACGATGGAAAAACTGTTCTATTTATTTTGTATTTTATGCTTCGGGCGTTGACTTCTTTGGCCCTAACAATTCGATCTGGTGGAGCAACGCCCTAGAGTGAAGCCTAGGTTGCCTGGAACGTACAAATGACAATCACTTTCACACGGATTGCAATTATTCCTGTTATAGGATGGAAAGGCTGTTGTATTTTTATTGCATTTTATGCTTCTGGCGTTCACTTCTTAGGCCCTAACTATTCGATCTGGTGGAACAACGCCCTAGGGTGAAGCCTAGGTTGCCCGGAACGTAGATATGACCATAACCTTCACACAGGTTGCAATTATTCGATTTCTGCGATGGAAAAACTGTTGTGTTTATATTGTATTTTATGCTTCTGGCGTTCACTTCTTAGGGCCTAGCTATTCGATCTGATGGAACAATGCCCTAGGGTGAAGCCTAGGTTGCCCGGAACGTAGACATGACCATAACTCTTACACTGGTAGCAATTATTCGTTTTATACAATGGAAAAACAGTTCTATTTATTTTGTATTTTATGCTTCGGGCGTTGACTTCTAAGGCCCTAACTGTTTGATCTGGTGGAGCAACGCCCTAGAGTGTAGCCTAGGTTGCCCGGAACGTAGAAATGACAATTACTTTCACACTGTTTGCAATTATTCCTTTTATACGATGCAAAAGCTGTTGTATTTATATCGTATTTTATGCTTCTGGCGTTGACTTCTAAGGACCTAACTATTCGATCTGGTGGAGCAACGCCCTAGAGTGAAGCCTAGGTTGCTCGGAACGGAGAAATGACCACTACTTTCACACAGTTTGCAATTATTAATTTAATACGATGGAAAAGCTGTTGCATTTATATCGTATTTTATGCTGCGGGCGTTGACTTCTTAGGCCCTAACACTTCGATCTGGTGGAGCAACGCCCTACAGTGAAGCCTAGGTTGCCCGGAACGCAGAAATGACCACTACTTTCACACAGTTTGCAATTATTCATTTAATACGATGGAAAAGCTGTTGTATTTATATCGTATTTTATGCTGCGGGCGTTGACTTCTTAGGCCCTAACACTTCGATCTGGTGGAGCAACGCCCTACAGTGAAGCCTAGGTTGCCCGGAACGTAGATGTGACCATAACCTTCACACAGGTTGCAATTATTCGTTTTCTGCGATGGAAAAACTGTTGTATTTATTTTGTATTTTATGCTTCTGGCGTTCACTTCTTAGGCCCTAACTATTTGATCTGATGGAACAATGCCCTAGGGTGAACCGGGCCTTGGTTGCCCGGAACGTAGACATGACCATAACTCTTACACTGGTAGTAATTATTCGTTTTATACAATGGAAAAACTGTTGTATTTATATTGTATTTTATGCTTCTGGCGTTGACTTGTTAGGCCCTAACTATTCGATCTGGTGGAGCAATGCCTCAGAGTTAAGTCTAGGATGCCCGAAACGCCGAAATGATCATTACTTTCACGCTTGTTGCAATTATTCCTATTATACAATGAAAAGACCGTTGTATTTTTATTGTATTTTATGCTTCAGGCGTAGGCTTCTAAGGCCGTAGCTATTCGATATGGTGGAGCACCGCCCTAGAGTGAAGCCTAGATTGCCCGGAGCGTAGAAATGACCATAACTTTTACACTGGTAGCAATTATTCGTTTTATACAATTGAAAAACTGTTCTATTTATTTTGTATTTTATGCTTCGGGCGTTGACTTCTAAGGCCCTAACTGTTTGATCTGGTGGAGCAACGCCCTAGAGTGAAGCCTAGGTTGCCCGGAACGTAGAAATGACCATTACTTTAACACTGTTTGCAATTATTCCTTTTATACAATGGAAAAACTGTTCTATTTATTTTGTATTTTATGCTTCGGGCGTTGACTTCTAAGGCCCTAACAATTCGATCTGGTGGAGCAACGCCCTAGAGTGAAGCCTAGGTTGCCTGGAACGTACAAATGACAATCACTTTCACACGGTTTGCAATTATTCCTGTTATAGGATGGAAAGGCTGTTGTATTTTTATTGCATTTTATGCTTCTGGCGTTCACTTCTTAGGCCCTAACTATTTGATCTGGTGGAACAACGCCCTAGGGTGAAGCCTAGGTAGCCCGGAACGTAGATATGACCATAACCTTCACACAGGTTGCAATTATTCGTTTTCTGCGATGGAAAAACTGTTGTATTTATATTGTATTTTAGGCTTCTGGCGTTCACTTCTTAGGGCCTAACTATTCGATCTGATGGAACAATGCCCTAGGGTGAAGCCTAGGTTGCCCGGAACGTAGACATGACCATAACTCTTACACTGGTAGCAATTATTCGTTTTATACAATGGAAAAACTGTTCTATTTATTTTGTATTTTATGCTTCGGGCGTTGACTTCTAAGGCCCTAACTGTTTGATCTGGTGGAGCAACGCCCTAGAGTGTAGCCTAGGTTGCCCGGAACGTAGAAATGACAATTACTTTCACACTGTTTGCAATTATTCCTTTTATACGACGCAAAAGCTGTTGTATTTATATCGTATTTTATGCTTCTGGTGTTGACTTCTAAGGACCTAACTATTCGATCTGGTGGAGCAATGCCCTAGAGTGAAGCCTAGGATGCTCGGAACGGAGAAATGACCACTACTTTCACACAGTTTGCAATTATTCATTTAATACGATGGAAAAGCTGTTGTATTTATATCGTATTTTATGCTGCGGGCGTTGACTTCTTAGGCCCTAACACTTCGATCTGGTGGAGCAACGCCCTACAGTGAAGCCTAGGTTGCCCGGAACGCAGAAATGACCACTACTTTCACACAGTTTGCAATTATTCATTTAATACGATGGAAAAGCTGTTGTATTTATATCGTATTTTATGCTTCGGGCGTTGACTTCTTAGGCCCTAACACTTCGATCTGGTGGAGCAACGCCCTACAGTGAAGCCTAGGTTGCCCGGAACGTAGATGTGACCATAACCTTCACACAGGTTGCAATTATTCGTTTTCTGCGATGGAAAAACTGTTGTATTTATATTGTATTATATGCTTCTGGCGTTCACTTCTTAGTGCCTAACTATTCGATCTGATGGATCAATGCCCTAGGGTGAAGCCTAGGTTGCCAGGAACGTAGACATGACCATAACTCTTACACTGGTAGCAATTATTCGTTTTATAAAATGGAAAAACTGTTCTATTTATTTTGTATTTTATGCTTCGGGAGTTGACTTCTAAGGCCCTAACTGTTTGATCTGGTGGAGCAACGCCCTAGAGTGTAGCCTAGGTTGCCCGGAACGTAGAAATGACAATTACTTTCACACTGTTTGCAATTATTCCTTTTATACGACGCAAAAGCTGTTGTATTTATATCGTATTTTATGCTTCTGGTGTTGACTTCTAAGGACCTAACTATTCGATCTGGTGGAGCAACGCCCTAGAGTGAAGCCTAGGTTGCTCGGAATGTAGAAATAACCATAACTTTTACACTGGTAGCAATTATTCGTTTTATACAATGGAAAAACTGTTGTATTTATATTGTATTTTATGCTTCTGGCGTTGATTTCTTATTACCTAACTATTCGATCTGGTGGAGCAATGCCTCAGAGTTAAGTCTAGGATGCCCGAAACGCCGAAATGATCATTACTTTCACACTTGTTGCAATTATTCCTGTTATACGATGAAAAGACCGTTGTATTTTTATTGTATTTTATGCTTCAGGCGTAGGCTTCTAAGGCCGTAGCTATTCGATATGGTGGAGCACCGCCCTAGAGTGAAGCCTAGGTTGCCCGGAGCGTAGAAATGACCATAACTTTTACACTGGTAGCAATTATTCGTTTTATACAATGGAAAAACTGTTCTATTTATTTTGTATTTTATGCTTCGGGCGTTGACTTCTAAGGCCCTAACTGTTTGATCTGGTGGAGCAACGCCCTAGAGTGAAGCCTAGGTTGCCCGGAACGTAGAAATGACCATTACTTTAACACTGTTTGCAATTATTCCTTTTATACGATGGAAAAACTGTTCTATTTATTTTGTATTTTATGCTTCGGGCGTTGACTTCTTTGGCCCTAACAATTCGATCTGGTGTAGCAACGCCCTAGAGTGAAGCCTAGGTTGCCTGGAACGTACAAATGACAATCACTTTCACACGGATTGCAATTATTCCTGTTATAGGATGGAAAGGCTGTTGTATTTTTATTGCATTTTATGCTTCTGGCGTTCACTTCTTAGGCCCTAACTATTCGATCTGGTGGAACAACGCCCTAGGGTGAAGCCTAGGTTGCCCGGAACGTAGATATGACCATAATCTTCACACAGGTTGCAATTATTCGTTTTCTGCGATGGAAAAACTGTTGTGTTTATATTGTATTTTATGCTTCTGGCGTTCACTTCTTAGGGCCTAGCTATTCGATCTGATGGAACAATGCCCTAGGGTGAAGCCTAGGTTGCCCGGAACGTAGACATGACCATAACTCTTACACTGGTAGCAATTATTCGTTTTATACAATGGAAAAACAGTTCTATTTATTTTGTATTTTATGCTTCGGGCGTTGACTTCTAAGGCCCTAACTGTTTGATCTGGTGGAGCAACGCCCTAGAGTGTAGCCTAGGTTGCCCGGAACGTAGAAATGACAATTACTTTCACACTGTTTGCAATTATTCATTTAATACGATGGAAAAGCTGTTGTATTTATATCGTATTTTATGCTTCGGGCGTTGACTTCTTAGGCCCTAACACTTCGATCTGATGGAGCAACGCCCTACAGTGAAGCCTAGGTTGCCCGGAACGTAGATATGACCATAACCTTCACACAGGTTGCAATTATTCGTTTTCTGCGATGGAAAAACTGTTGTATTTATATTGTATTTTATGCTTCTGGCGTTCACTTCTAAGGGCCTAACTATTCGATCTGACGGAACAATGCCCTAGGGTGAAGCCTAGGTTGCCAGGAACGTAGACATGACCATAACTCTTACACTGGTAGCAATTATTCGTTTTATACAATGGAAAAACTGTTCTATTTATTTTGTATTTTATGCTTCGTGCGTTGACTTCTAAGGCCCTAACTGTTTGATCTGGTGGAGCAACGCCCTAGAGTGTAGCCTAGGTTGCCCGGAACGTAGAAATGACAATTACTTTCACACTGTTTGCAATTATTCCTTTTATACGATGCAAAAGCTGTTGTATTTATATCGTATTTTATGTTTCTGGCGTTGACTTCTAAGGACCTAACTATTCGATCTGGTGGAGCAACGCCCTAGAGTGAAGCCTAGGTTGCTCGGAATGTAGAAATAACCATAACTTTCACACTGGTTGCAATTATTCGTTCTTTACAATGGAAAAGCTGTTGTATTTATATTGTATTTTATGCCTCTGGCTTTGACTTCTAAGGCCCTAGCTATTCGATCTAGTGGAGCAACGCCCTATAGTGAAGCCTAGGTTGCCCGGAACGTTGAAATGACCATCACTTTCAAACTAGTTGCAATTAATCCTGTTATACGATGAAAAAACTGTTGTATTTTTATTGCATTTTATGCTTCGGGCGTTGACTTATATGGCCCTGACTATTCAATCTGTTGGAGCAACGCCCTAGGGTGAAGCCTAGGTTTCCCGGAACGTAGAAATGACCATCACTTTCAAACTGGTTGCAATTATTCCTTTTATACGATGCAAAAGCTGTTGTATTTATATCGTATTTTATGCTTCTGGCGGTGACTTCTAAGGACCTAACTATTCGATCTGGTGGAGCAACGCCCTAGAGTGAAGCCTAGGTTGCTCGAAATGTAGAAATAACCATAACTTTCACACTGGTTGCAATTATTCGTTTTTTACGATGGAAAAGCTGTTGTATTTATATTGTATTTTATGACTCTGGCGTTGACTTCTAAGGCCCTAGCTATTCGATCTAGTGGAGCAACGCCCTAGAGTGAAGCCTAGGTTGCCCGGAACGTAGAAATGACCATCACTTTCAAACTGGTTGCAATTAATCCTGTTATACGATGGAAAAACTGTTGTATTTTTATTGCATTTTATGCTTCGGGCGTTGACTTCTAAGGCCCTAACTGTTTGATCTGGTGGAGCAACGCCCTAGAGTGTAGCCTAGGTTGCCCGGAACGTAGAAATGACAATTACTTTCACACTGTTTGCAATTATTCCTTTTATACGATGCAAAAGCTGTTGCATTTATATCGTATTTTATGCTTCTGGTGTTGACTTCTAAGGACCTAACACTTCGATCTGGTGGAGCAACGCCCTACAGTGAAGCCTAGGTTGCCCGGAACGCAGAAATGACCACTACTTTCACACAGTTTGCAATTATTCATTTAATACGATGGAAAAGCTGTTGTATTTATATCGTATTTTATGCTTCGGGCGTTGACTTCTTAGGCCCTAACACTTCGATCTGGTGGAGCAACGCCCTACAGTGAAGCCTAGGTTGCCCGGAACGTAGATATGACCATAACCTTCACACAGGTTGCAATTATTCGTTTTCTGCGATGGAAAAACTGTTGTATTTATATTGTATTTTATGCTTCTGGCGTTCACTTCTAAGGGCCTAACTATTCGATCTGACGGAACAATGCCCTAGGGTGAAGCCTAGGTTGCCAGGAACGTAGACATGACCATAACTCTTACACTGGTAGCAATTATTCGTTTTATACAATGGAAAAACTGTTCTATTTATTTTGTATTTTATGCTTCGTGCGTTGACTTCTAAGGCCCTAACTGTTTGATCTGGTGGAGCAACGCCCTAGAGTGTAGCCTAGGTTGCCCGGAACGTAGAAATGACAATTACTTTCACACAGTTTGCAATTATTCCTTTTATACGATGCAAAAGCTGTTGTATTTATATCGTATTTTATGTTTCTGGCGTTGACTTCTAAGGACCTAACTATTCGATCTGGTGGAGCAACGCCCTAGAGTGAAGCCTAGGTTGCTCGGAATGTAGAAATAACCATAACTTTCACACTGGTTGCAATTATTCGTTCTTTACAATGGAAAAGCTGTTGTATTTATATTGTATTTTATGCCTCTGGCGTTGACTTCTAAGGCCCTAGCTATTCGATCTAGTGGAGCAACGCCCTATAGTGAAGCCTAGGTTGCCCGGAACGTAGAAATGACCATCACTTTCAAACTAGTTGCAATTAATCCTGTTCTACGATGGAAAAACTGTTGTATTTTTATTGCATTTTATGCTTCGGGCGTTGACTTATATGGCCCTGACTATTCAATCTGTTGGAGCAACGCCCTAGAGTGAAGCCTAGGTTGCTCGGAATGTAGAAATGACCATAGCTTTCACACTGATTGCAATTATTCGTTTTATACGATAGAAAAACTGTTGTATTTATATTGTATTTTATGCTTCTGGCGTACACTTCTTAGGCCCTAACTATTCGATCTGGTGGAACAACGCCCTAGGGTGAAGCCTAGGTTGCCCGGAACGTAGAAATGACCATAACTTTTACACTGGTAGCAACTATTCGTTTTATACAATGGAAAAACTGTTCTATTTATTTTGTATTTTATGCTTCGGGCGTTGACTTCTAAGGCCCTAACTGTTTCATCTGGTGGAGCATCGCCCTAGGGTGTAGCCTAGGTTGCCCGGAACGTAGAAATGACCATTACTTTCACACTGTTTGCAATTATTCCTTTTATACGATCGAAAAGCTGTTGTATTTATATCGTATTTTATGCTTCTGGCGTTGACTTCTAAGGCCCTAGCTATTCGATCTAGTGGAGCAACGCCCTAGAGTGAAGCCTAGGTTTCCCGGAACGTAGAAATGACCATCACTTTCAAACTGGTTGCAATTATTCCTTTTATACGATGCAAAAGCTGTTGTATTTATATCGTATTTTATGCTTCTGGCGGTGACTTCTAAGGACCTAACTATTCGATCTGGTGGAGCAACGCCCTAGAGTGATGCCTAGGTTGCTCGAAATGTAGAAATAACCATAACTTTCACACTGGTTGCAATTATTCGTTTTTTACGATGGAAAAGCTGTTGTATTTATATTGTATTTTATGACTCTGGCGTTGACTTCTAAGGCCCTAGCTATTCGATCTAGTGGAGCAACGCCCTAGAGTGAAGCCTAGGTTGCCCGGAACGTAGAAATGACCATCGCTTTCAAACTGGTTGCAATTAATCCTGTTATACGATGGAAAAACTGTTGTATTTTTATTGCATTTTATGCTTCGGGCGTTGACTTCTAAGGCCCTGACTATTCAATCTGTTGGAGCAACGCCCTAGAGTGAAGCCTAGGTTGCTCGGAATGTAGAAATGACCATAGCTTTCACACTGGTTGCAATTAATCGTTTTATACGATGGAAAAACTGTTGTATTTATATTGTATTTTATGCTTCTGGCGTTCACTTCTTAGGCCCTAACTATTCGATATGGTGGAGCACCGCCCTAGAGTGAAGCCTAGGTTGCCCGCAGCGTAGAAATGACCATAACTTTTACACTGGTAGCAATTATTCGTTTTATACAATGGAAAAACTGTTCTATTTATTTTGTATTTTATGCTTCGGGCGTTGACTTCTGAGGCCCTAACTGTTTGATCTGGTGGAGCAACGCCCTAGAGTGAAGCCTAGGTTGCCCGGAACGCAGAAATGACCATTACTTTAACACTGTTTGCAATTATTCCTTTTATACGATGGAAAAACTGTTCTATTTATTTTGTATTTTATGCTTCGGGCGTTGACTTCTTTGGCCCTAACAATTCGATCTGGTGGAGCAACGCCCTAGAGTGAAGCCTAGGTTGCCTGGAACGTACAAATGACAATCACTTTCACACGGATTGCAATTATTCCTGTTATAGGATGGAAAGGCTGTTGTATTTTTATTGCATTTTATGCTTCTGGCGTTCACTTCTTAGGCCCTAACTATTCGATCTGGTGGAACAACGCCCTAGGGTGAAGCCTAGGTTGCCCGGAACGTAGATATGACCATAACCTTCACACAGGTTGCAATTATTCGATTTCTGCGATGGAAAAACTGTTGTGTTTATATTGTATTTTATGCTTCTGGCGTTCACTTCTTAGGGCCTAGCTATTCGATCTGATGGAACAATGCCCTAGGGTGAAGCCTAGGTTGCCCGGAACGTAGACATGACCATAACTCTTACACTGGTAGCAATTATTCGTTTTATACAATGGAAAAACAGTTCTATTTATTTTGTATTTTATGCTTCGGGCGTTGACTTCTAAGGCCCTAACTGTTTGATCTGGTGGAGCAACGCCCTAGAGTGTAGCCTAGGTTGCCCGGAACGTAGAAATGACAATTACTTTCACACTGTTTGCAATTATTCCTTTTATACGATGCAAAAGCTGTTGTATTTATATCGTATTTTATGCTTCTGGCGTTGACTTCTAAGGACCTAACTATTCGATCTGGTGGAGCAACGCCCTAGAGTGAAGCCTAGGTTGCTCGGAACGGAGAAATGACCACTACTTTCACACAGTTTGCAATTATTAATTTAATACGATGGAAAAGCTGTTGCATTTATATCGTATTTTATGCTGCGGGCGTTGACTTCTTAGGCCCTAACACTTCGATCTGGTGGAGCAACGCCCTACAGTGAAGCCTAGGTTGCCCGGAACGCAGAAATGACCACTACTTTCACACAGTTTGCAATTATTCATTTAATACGATGGAAAAGCTGTTGTATTTATATCGTATTTTATGCTGCGGGCGTTGACTTCTTAGGCCCTAACACTTCGATCTGGTGGAGCAACGCCCTACAGTGAAGCCTAGGTTGCCCGGAACGTAGATGTGACCATAACCTTCACACAGGTTGCAATTATTCGTTTTCTGCGATGGAAAAACTGTTGTATTTATTTTGTATTTTATGCTTCTGGCGTTCACTTCTTAGGCCCTAACTATTTGATCTGATGGAACAATGCCCTAGGGTGAACCGGGCCTTGGTTGCCCGGAACGTAGACATGACCATAACTCTTACACTGGTAGTAATTATTCGTTTTATACAATGGAAAAACTGTTGTATTTATATTGTATTTTATGCTTCTGGCGTTGACTTGTTAGGCCCTAACTATTCGATCTGGTGGAGCAATGCCTCAGAGTTAAGTCTAGGATGCCCGAAACGCCGAAATGATCATTACTTTCACGCTTGTTGCAATTATTCCTATTATACAATGAAAAGACCGTTGTATTTTTATTGTATTTTATGCTTCAGGCGTAGGCTTCTAAGGCCGTAGCTATTCGATATGGTGGAGCACCGCCCTAGAGTGAAGCCTAGATTGCCCGGAGCGTAGAAATGACCATAACTTTTACACTGGTAGCAATTATTCGTTTTATACAATTGAAAAACTGTTCTATTTATTTTGTATTTTATGCTTCGGGCGTTGACTTCTAAGGCCCTAACTGTTTGATCTGGTGGAGCAACGCCCTAGAGTGAAGCCTAGGTTGCCCGGAACGTAGAAATGACCATTACTTTAACACTGTTTGCAATTATTCCTTTTATACAATGGAAAAACTGTTCTATTTATTTTGTATTTTATGCTTCGGGCGTTGACTTCTAAGGCCCTAACAATTCGATCTGGTGGAGCAACGCCCTAGAGTGAAGCCTAGGTTGCCTGGAACGTACAAATGACAATCACTTTCACACGGTTTGCAATTATTCCTGTTATAGGATGGAAAGGCTGTTGTATTTTTATTGCATTTTATGCTTCTGGCGTTCACTTCTTAGGCCCTAACTATTTGATCTGGTGGAACAACGCCCTAGGGTGAAGCCTAGGTAGCCCGGAACGTAGATATGACCATAACCTTCACACAGGTTGCAATTATTCGTTTTCTGCGATGGAAAAACTGTTGTATTTATATTGTATTTTAGGCTTCTGGCGTTCACTTCTTAGGGCCTAACTATTCGATCTGATGGAACAATGCCCTAGGGTGAAGCCTAGGTTGCCCGGAACGTAGACATGACCATAACTCTTACACTGGTAGCAATTATTCGTTTTATACAATGGAAAAACTGTTCTATTTATTTTGTATTTTATGCTTCGGGCGTTGACTTCTAAGGCCCTAACTGTTTGATCTGGTGGAGCAACGCCCTAGAGTGTAGCCTAGGTTGCCCGGAACGTAGAAATGACAATTACTTTCACACTGTTTGCAATTATTCCTTTTATACGACGCAAAAGCTGTTGTATTTATATCGTATTTTATGCTTCTGGTGTTGACTTCTAAGGACCTAACTATTCGATCTGGTGGAGCAATGCCCTAGAGTGAAGCCTAGGATGCTCGGAACGGAGAAATGACCACTACTTTCACACAGTTTGCAATTATTCATTTAATACGATGGAAAAGCTGTTGTATTTATATCGTATTTTATGCTGCGGGCGTTGACTTCTTAGGCCCTAACACTTCGATCTGGTGGAGCAACGCCCTACAGTGAAGCCTAGGTTGCCCGGAACGCAGAAATGACCACTACTTTCACACAGTTTGCAATTATTCATTTAATACGATGGAAAAGCTGTTGTATTTATATCGTATTTTATGCTTCGGGCGTTGACTTCTTAGGCCCTAACACTTCGATCTGGTGGAGCAACGCCCTACAGTGAAGCCTAGGTTGCCCGGAACGTAGATGTGACCATAACCTTCACACAGGTTGCAATTATTCGTTTTCTGCGATGGAAAAACTGTTGTATTTATATTGTATTATATGCTTCTGGCGTTCACTTCTTAGTGCCTAACTATTCGATCTGATGGATCAATGCCCTAGGGTGAAGCCTAGGTTGCCAGGAACGTAGACATGACCATAACTCTTACACTGGTAGCAATTATTCGTTTTATAAAATGGAAAAACTGTTCTATTTATTTTGTATTTTATGCTTCGGGAGTTGACTTCTAAGGCCCTAACTGTTTGATCTGGTGGAGCAACGCCCTAGAGTGTAGCCTAGGTTGCCCGGAACGTAGAAATGACAAGTACTTTCACACTGTTTGCAATTATTCCTTTTATACGACGCAAAAGCTGTTGTATTTATATCGTATTTTATGCTTCTGGTGTTGACTTCTAAGGACCTAACTATTCGATCTGGTGGAGCAACGCCCTAGAGTGAAGCCTAGGTTGCTCGGAATGTAGAAATAACCATAACTTTTACACTGGTAGCAATTATTCGTTTTATACAATGGAAAAACTGTTGTATTTATATTGTATTTTATGCTTCTGGCGTTGATTTCTTATTACCTAACTATTCGATCTGGTGGAGCAATGCCTCAGAGTTAAGTCTAGGATGCCCGAAACGCCGAAATGATCATTACTTTCACACTTGTTGCAATTATTCCTGTTATACGATGAAAAGACCGTTGTATTTTTATTGTATTTTATGCTTCAGGCGTAGGCTTCTAAGGCCGTAGCTATTCGATATGGTGGAGCACCGCCCTAGAGTGAAGCCTAGGTTGCCCGGAGCGTAGAAATGACCATAACTTTTACACTGGTAGCAATTATTCGTTTTATACAATGGAAAAACTGTTCTATTTATTTTGTATTTTATGCTTCGGGCGTTGACTTCTAAGGCCCTAACTGTTTGATCTGGTGGAGCAACGCCCTAGAGTGAAGCCTAGGTTGCCCGGAACGTAGAAATGACCATTACTTTAACACTGTTTGCAATTATTCCTTTTATACGATGGAAAAACTGTTCTATTTATTTTGTATTTTATGCTTCGGGCGTTGACTTCTTTGGCCCTAACAATTCGATCTGGTGTAGCAACGCCCTAGAGTGAAGCCTAGGTTGCCTGGAACGTACAAATGACAATCACTTTCACACGGATTGCAATTATTCCTGTTATAGGATGGAAAGGCTGTTGTATTTTTATTGCATTTTATGCTTCTGGCGTTCACTTCTTAGGCCCTAACTATTCGATCTGGTGGAACAACGCCCTAGGGTGAAGCCTAGGTTGCCCGGAACGTAGATATGACCATAATCTTCACACAGGTTGCAATTATTCGTTTTCTGCGATGGAAAAACTGTTGTGTTTATATTGTATTTTATGCTTCTGGCGTTCACTTCTTAGGGCCTAGCTATTCGATCTGATGGAACAATGCCCTAGGGTGAAGCCTAGGTTGCCCGGAACGTAGACATGACCATAACTCTTACACTGGTAGCAATTATTCGTTTTATACAATGGAAAAACAGTTCTATTTATTTTGTATTTTATGCTTCGGGCGTTGACTTCTAAGGCCCTAACTGTTTGATCTGGTGGAGCAACGCCCTAGAGTGTAGCCTAGGTTGCCCGGAACGTAGAAATGACAATTACTTTCACACTGTTTGCAATTATTCATTTAATACGATGGAAAAGCTGTTGTATTTATATCGTATTTTATGCTTCGGGCGTTGACTTCTTAGGCCCTAACACTTCGATCTGATGGAGCAACGCCCTACAGTGAAGCCTAGGTTGCCCGGAACGTAGATATGACCATAACCTTCACACAGGTTGCAATTATTCGTTTTCTGCGATGGAAAAACTGTTGTATTTATATTGTATTTTATGCTTCTGGCGTTCACTTCTAAGGGCCTAACTATTCGATCTGACGGAACAATGCCCTAGGGTGAAGCCTAGGTTGCCAGGAACGTAGACATGACCATAACTCTTACACTGGTAGCAATTATTCGTTTTATACAATGGAAAAACTGTTCTATTTATTTTGTATTTTATGCTTCGTGCGTTGACTTCTAAGGCCCTAACTGTTTGATCTGGTGGAGCAACGCCCTAGAGTGTAGCCTAGGTTGCCCGGAACGTAGAAATGACAATTACTTTCACACTGTTTGCAATTATTCCTTTTATACGATGCAAAAGCTGTTGTATTTATATCGTATTTTATGTTTCTGGCGTTGACTTCTAAGGACCTAACTATTCGATCTGGTGGAGCAACGCCCTAGAGTGAAGCCTAGGTTGCTCGGAATGTAGAAATAACCATAACTTTCACACTGGTTGCAATTATTCGTTCTTTACAATGGAAAAGCTGTTGTATTTATATTGTATTTTATGCCTCTGGCTTTGACTTCTAAGGCCCTAGCTATTCGATCTAGTGGAGCAACGCCCTATAGTGAAGCCTAGGTTGCCCGGAACGTTGAAATGACCATCACTTTCAAACTAGTTGCAATTAATCCTGTTATACGATGAAAAAACTGTTGTATTTTTATTGCATTTTATGCTTCGGGCGTTGACTTATATGGCCCTGACTATTCAATCTGTTGGAGCAACGCCCTAGGGTGAAGCCTAGGTTTCCCGGAACGTAGAAATGACCATCACTTTCAAACTGGTTGCAATTATTCCTTTTATACGATGCAAAAGCTGTTGTATTTATATCGTATTTTATGCTTCTGGCGGTGACTTCTAAGGACCTAACTATTCGATCTGGTGGAGCAACGCCCTAGAGTGAAGCCTAGGTTGCTCGAAATGTAGAAATAACCATAACTTTCACACTGGTTGCAATTATTCGTTTTTTACGATGGAAAAGCTGTTGTATTTATATTGTATTTTATGACTCTGGCGTTGACTTCTAAGGCCCTAGCTATTCGATCTAGTGGAGCAACGCCCTAGAGTGAAGCCTAGGTTGCCCGGAACGTAGAAATGACCATCACTTTCAAACTGGTTGCAATTAATCCTGTTATACGATGGAAAAACTGTTGTATTTTTATTGCATTTTATGCTTCGGGCGTTGACTTCTAAGGCCCTAACTGTTTGATCTGGTGGAGCAACGCCCTAGAGTGTAGCCTAGGTTGCCCGGAACGTAGAAATGACAATTACTTTCACACTGTTTGCAATTATTCCTTTTATACGATGCAAAAGCTGTTGCATTTATATCGTATTTTATGCTTCTGGTGTTGACTTCTAAGGACCTAACACTTCGATCTGGTGGAGCAACGCCCTACAGTGAAGCCTAGGTTGCCCGGAACGCAGAAATGACCACTACTTTCACACAGTTTGCAATTATTCATTTAATACGATGGAAAAGCTGTTGTATTTATATCGTATTTTATGCTTCGGGCGTTGACTTCTTAGGCCCTAACACTTCGATCTGGTGGAGCAACGCCCTACAGTGAAGCCTAGGTTGCCCGGAACGTAGATATGACCATAACCTTCACACAGGTTGCAATTATTCGTTTTCTGCGATGGAAAAACTGTTGTATTTATATTGTATTTTATGCTTCTGGCGTTCACTTCTAAGGGCCTAACTATTCGATCTGACGGAACAATGCCCTAGGGTGAAGCCTAGGTTGCCAGGAACGTAGACATGACCATAACTCTTACACTGGTAGCAATTATTCGTTTTATACAATGGAAAAACTGTTCTATTTATTTTGTATTTTATGCTTCGTGCGTTGACTTCTAAGGCCCTAACTGTTTGATCTGGTGGAGCAACGCCCTAGAGTGTAGCCTAGGTTGCCCGGAACGTAGAAATGACAATTACTTTCACACAGTTTGCAATTATTCCTTTTATACGATGCAAAAGCTGTTGTATTTATATCGTATTTTATGTTTCTGGCGTTGACTTCTAAGGACCTAACTATTCGATCTGGTGGAGCAACGCCCTAGAGTGAAGCCTAGGTTGCTCGGAATGTAGAAATAACCATAACTTTCACACTGGTTGCAATTATTCGTTCTTTACAATGGAAAAGCTGTTGTATTTATATTGTATTTTATGCCTCTGGCGTTGACTTCTAAGGCCCTAGCTATTCGATCTAGTGGAGCAACGCCCTATAGTGAAGCCTAGGTTGCCCGGAACGTAGAAATGACCATCACTTTCAAACTAGTTGCAATTAATCCTGTTCTACGATGGAAAAACTGTTGTATTTTTATTGCATTTTATGCTTCGGGCGTTGACTTATATGGCCCTGACTATTCAATCTGTTGGAGCAACGCCCTAGAGTGAAGCCTAGGTTGCTCGGAATGTAGAAATGACCATAGCTTTCACACTGATTGCAATTATTCGTTTTATACGATAGAAAAACTGTTGTATTTATATTGTATTTTATGCTTCTGGCGTACACTTCTTAGGCCCTAACTATTCGATCTGGTGGAACAACGCCCTAGGGTGAAGCCTAGGTTGCCCGGAACGTAGAAATGACCATAACTTTTACACTGGTAGCAACTATTCGTTTTATACAATGGAAAAACTGTTCTATTTATTTTGTATTTTATGCTTCGGGCGTTGACTTCTAAGGCCCTAACTGTTTCATCTGGTGGAGCATCGCCCTAGGGTGTAGCCTAGGTTGCCCGGAACGTAGAAATGACCATTACTTTCACACTGTTTGCAATTATTCCTTTTATACGATCGAAAAGCTGTTGTATTTATATCGTATTTTATGCTTCTGGCGTTGACTTCTAAGGCCCTAGCTATTCGATCTAGTGGAGCAACGCCCTAGAGTGAAGCCTAGGTTTCCCGGAACGTAGAAATGACCATCACTTTCAAACTGGTTGCAATTATTCCTTTTATACGATGCAAAAGCTGTTGTATTTATATCGTATTTTATGCTTCTGGCGGTGACTTCTAAGGACCTAACTATTCGATCTGGTGGAGCAACGCCCTAGAGTGATGCCTAGGTTGCTCGAAATGTAGAAATAACCATAACTTTCACACTGGTTGCAATTATTCGTTTTTTACGATGGAAAAGCTGTTGTATTTATATTGTATTTTATGACTCTGGCGTTGACTTCTAAGGCCCTAGCTATTCGATCTAGTGGAGCAACGCCCTAGAGTGAAGCCTAGGTTGCCCGGAACGTAGAAATGACCATCGCTTTCAAACTGGTTGCAATTAATCCTGTTATACGATGGAAAAACTGTTGTATTTTTATTGCATTTTATGCTTCGGGCGTTGACTTCTAAGGCCCTGACTATTCAATCTGTTGGAGCAACGCCCTAGAGTGAAGCCTAGGTTGCTCGGAATGTAGAAATGACCATAGCTTTCACACTGGTTGCAATTAATCGTTTTATACGATGGAAAAACTGTTGTATTTATATTGTATTTTATGCTTCTGGCGTTCACTTCTTAGGCCCTAACTATTCGATCTGGTGGAACAACGCCCTAGGGTGAAGCCTAGGTTGCCCGGAACGTAGAAATGACCATAACTTTTACACTGGTAGCAACTATTCGTTTTATACAATGGAAAAAATGTTCTATTTATTTTGTATTTTATGCTTCGGGCGTTGACTTCTAAGGCCCTAACTGTTTCATCTGGTGGAGCATCGCCCTAGGGTGAAGCCTAGGTTGCCCGGAACGTAGAAATGACCATTACTTTCACACTGTTTGCAATTATTCCTTTTATACGATGGAAAAGCTGTTGTATTTATATCGTATTTTATGCTTCTGGCGTTGACTTCTAAGGCCCTAGCTATTCGATCTAGTGGAGCAACGCCCTAGAGTGAAGCCTAGGTTTCCCGGAACGTAGAAATGACCATCACTTTCAAACTGGTTGCAATTATTCCTTTTATACGTTGCAAAAGCTGTTGTATTTATATCGCATTTTATGCTTCTGGCGGTGACTTCTAAGGACCTAACTATTCGATCTGGTGGAGCAACGCCCTAGAGTGAAGCCTAGGTTGCTCGCAATGTAGAAATAACCATAACTTTCACACTGGTTGCAATTATTCGTTTTTTACTATGGAAAAGCTGTTGTATTTATATTGTATTTTATGACTCTGGCGTTGACTTCTAAGGCCCTAGCTATTCGATCTAGTGGAGCAACGCCCTAGAGTGAAGCCTAGGTTGCCCGGAACGTAGAAATGACCATCACTTTCAAACTGGTTGCAATTAATCCTGTTATACGATGGAAAAACTGTTGTATTTTTATTGCATTTTATGCTTCGGGCGTTGACTTCTAAGGCCCTGACTATTCAATCTGTTGGAGCAACGCCCTAGGGTGAAGCCTAGGTCGCTCGGAATGTAGAAATGACCATAGATTTCACACTGGTTGCAATTAATCGTTTTATACGATGGAAAAACTGTTGTATTTATATTGTATTTTATGCTTCTGGCGTTCACTTCTTAGGCCCTAACTATTCGATCTGGTGGAACAACGCCCTAGGGTGAAGCCTAGGTTGCCCGGAACGTAGAAATGACCATAACTTTTACACTGGTAGCAATTATCCGTTTTATACAATGGAAAAACTGTTATATTTATTTTGCATTTTATGCTTCGGGCGTTGACTTCTAAGGCCCTAACTGTTTAATCTGGTGGAGCAACGCCCTAGGGTGAAGCCTAGTTTGCCCGGAACGTAGAAATGACCATTACTTTCAGACTGTTTGCAATTATTCCTTTTATACGATGGAAAAGCTGTTGTATTTATAACGTATGTTGCGACGGTAGGTCCGCCGGCGACGGCCCACCGCCGCTCGAGGAACTCCACGGGGCATTTTAGTTTATAATACACTTTATTTACACTTGAGTATACAGTTAGTTGGCCGATAGTTTCGCGTACAACCAATTCACTCGCGATCGCGGTCTCCACTGACAGCTTGACAGCTGTCACTCTAATCGATCTCTTTCGATTTTCGATTATTCTTCTCGCGAGCACCAGTTGGCCGTGGCTGTGTACCGGGTGCTCGCAACATTGCTCCCCTCCTTCTAGAGCGGGCGTCCCGACCACTTCAAGTCAGTCCTCTGGAACGGTCGGCACTCGGAAACTGCTGCCTGGAAAAAGAGGTATACAAGAATAATACCTGCGTGGCCTTTCCAGACAGATGCCACCTTGGCATTCGCCCTTTGTCCCAAGGAAAACCACGCAAAAACCTTGGGCAAGGTGGTGGTTCTCTGGGACCTGGTCCTGTTTCCATGGGAGTTTTCTTCTTTGGTTCCTCACCCTTCCTCTTGCTTCTTGTGACTTGCGTGCTTCTCTCTTGACGTTTTCTCGGGTCCTGTTCCCTACGGTCTCTCCCGACGAAGCAACCCCGCCGGACGCACCTCCTTGTTTCCCACCGAGGAATCATCATTCCTCGTATGGCAAGGGGATCTCTATATAGATCCATAGGTGCGCCGCAAATCCAGGGACCGGCCCCGGAGGCCCGCCTTCCCGGGAAAGCGAGACTTCTCCGGTGTGGGGAAGCAGACCCGCGTACGGTTAAGTCCCCCACCCGCTGTCGGCCGGCCCGCACTGCGGACCCCGGGCGGCACACGATGGTAGCCGTTGTGTCCCTGGACGGCGAAGCAGTACGAAGGGTAGAGAAGGGAAACTCACCCTAGTCTTCTTCGATGGCGCATCTTCTTCTTGGGTGAGGACGGTCCGAAGTTTCGTGAACTCCCATTCTTCCTTGATTGTCTCCAGGTCCCTCCTTCGACTTCCTGTCGGTATTGTGATTGATCTCTCTTCTTCGGCGGTGACCTTGGACGTGCGTTTGGCCAGAGAAAACCATCCGGCATCCCGCGGTGGCAGGCGACGCCCTCTCGTCTCTGCGTCCTGCCAGGAGCGCAAGACCTGGCTTCAGACGTCTTACGGAGACAGGCGTCCAGTCCTACGGGACCCACGATGACGTCCTCCACATTCTTGCTCGTCCAAGTGGGGATTCATGGCTGCTTCGTTCGTCCTCTCGTTGCTGACTGGGGAAACTATACTGTGAAGGGTTTTCCTCCGGCTTCCCTTAGCTCTCCTCTTGCCTCTTGATGTTTCTTGCGACCTTGTTTCTTCTCTTCTTTGCATGTTATCCTCTTGAAGTCATGCTTGCTAAGGGAATGGGTGTTCCTGCCCTTCATACTTCGCCAAACGGTTCACGTGCACGATCTTGCATTTGCACCTCGGCGAGCGTCGAATACGGTAGATGATGTCATTTAGTTTGTCTTCCACCGTGTACGGTCCTTCCCAGTCGGACTGGAGTTTTGGACATTTTCCTTTGGTCCTCCGTGGTTGGAACAACCAGACCTTTTCGCCTGGGACGAAGACGATTGCTCGGACGTGGCTATCGTACCAGGTTTTCATTTTTGTGCTGGTCAAGTCCAGGCAATGACGAACGAATCGATGGATCCTCTTCATCTTCTCTCTGATGCGAGTGGTGTATTCTGTCTCTGCATCGTCATGCTCCTCCTCTGGTGGGGATCCTCTCCAGAGATGAGCTGGGAGGCGTATCTCTTCTCCATAAAGCACCATTGACGGTGTCATCTGTGTCGACTCGTGTTTGGAGGACCGATACGCCAGTAGGAGTAGCGGGATCCATTCGTCCCAGTCTCTTTGGTGTTCCGAAACGAACATGGCCAGGTACTGCAGCAATGTTCGATTCAGGCGTTCCACCATTCCATCTGACTGGGGGTGCAGCGGCGTAGTCCGAGTCTTCCGGATTCCCAGTATCCGCATCAACTCCTGGAACACAGCCGACTCGAAGTTTCTTCCTTGGTCCGAGTGTAGCTCCAAGGGGACTCCGTGTCGACTGATCACGTGCACCAGGAGGGCCCTGGCTACGGTCACGGCTTGCTGATTCGGCATGGGTATCGCCTCTGGCCACTTCGTGAAATAGTCGGCCACTACCAGCAAGTATTTGTTCCCTGCATTTGACTTTGGAAGTGGACCCACGACATCCAGTGCAATCCTTTCAAAAGGGGCTCCCACGTTATAAGTCTTCAGGGGTCCCGCTCCTTTCTGTCGTGGCCCTTTCTTCGCCGCGCATATCTTGCAGCGCTGGCACCACTCTTCCACGTCTCGGCGGCAGCTCGCCCAGTAGTACTGTTGCCGTGCCTTCGCAAGTGTTTTCTTGATGCCAAAGTGCCCTGCTATAGGGGATCCATGGCATTCTTGCAGGACCTGCGGTACTTTCCCTTGGGGCACAACCAAAAGCCACGTGGACGCTGTTTCATTCGCGGATTCCCACTTCCGGAATAGAAGCTCTTCTCTGACTTCCAGGGAATCCCACACCGTCCAATAGAATTTGGTCAGGGGCGAGTATTTTGCGATTTCCTGCCAGTCGGGTTTGTGCCTTTGCTGTTTCCAACGGAGGATATTCCCGACGTCTTCGTCTTCAGACTGCGCTTTCTTCCATTCTTCTGTCGTCGCAGTCTCGCATCGGGTTCTCAGGACTCTCGTTGCCTTGAGTTCCTCCTCGTTCTTTTCCATGCGTAAGCATCGCTTGCAAGCGGAAATCTCACACGGTCTCCGGGATAGTGCGTCGGCGTTCCCGTGTGCCTTTCCGTCTCGATGGCGAACTTCGAAATCATACTCCTGTAGTCGTTCGATCCATCGGGCCACTTGTCCTTCCGGATTCTTAAAGGACATCAGCCAACGCAGCGCTGCATGGTCCGTCCTTAGCAGGAATCTCCGCCCGTACAAATAATGGTGAAAGTGCCCCACCGCCTTCACTACTGCGAGTAACTCTCTTCTGCTCACGCAGTAGTTGCGTTCTGGCTTTCCAAGGGTCTTGGAGAAATAGGCGATGACCTTTTCCTGTCCCTCCTGTATCTGAGAGAGAACCGCTCCAATGGCGAAAGCGGAGGCGTCCGTATCCAGCACGAAGTCAGCTCCTGGCACAGGATACGCCAGAACAGGGGACTCAGTCATTCGCCTCTTCAATTCTTCGAAGGCTCTTTGTGCCTCTCCTGTCCACTGGAATTGTTGCCTATCCTCAGTTAAGCGATGCAGGGGCTTTGCGATGTGAGAAAAGTTCTTTACGAATTTCCTGTAGTACGTGCACAGTCCCAGGAAACTTCTCAATTCGGTTATGTTTTGCGGGACTGGCCAATCTTGAATTGCTTTAATCTTCTCAGGATCCGTCTTCACTCCCATCTCCGTCACAACATGCCCCAAATACTTCACCTCCTTTTTGAAGAATGAACACTTCTTCGGTGACATCAGGAGCTTCGCTTTTCTTAATCGGGAGAACACCAATCGCAAGTTATCTAACTCCTCTTCGAAGCTTCTTCCGTGTACGATGACGTCGTCGAGATAGACCAGGCAGATCCGCCAATTCAGCCCCTGTAGCACGTTCTCCATCAACCGCTCAAACGTAGCCGGCGCGTTGCACAAACCAAAGGGCATGACTTTGAACTGCCATAGCCCTGCGCCTACGCAGAAAGCAGTCTTCTCGCGGTCTCTTTCGTCTACCAGGACCTGCCAATATCCGCTTTGCAGATCCAAGGTAGAGAACCAGGTTGAATCGACTAGGGCGTCCAACGTGTCCTCGATCCTGGGCAGGGGATAGGAGTCCTTCTTAGTTACATCGTTCAGCCGGCGGTAGTCCACGCAGAATCTCGTGGACCCGTCCTTTTTTTTCACGAGGACGATTGGCGACGACCATGGGCTCAGCGACTCTTCTATTACGCCTTGAGCCTTCATCTTCTTAAGCAAATCTTCGACTTCTTGTCGCCGGTTGAACGGTAGTCTCCTCGGCGCCTGTTTAATCGGGGAATGGTCGCCGGTGTCAATGCGGTGTTTAACTATTCCGCACCTGCCCACTTCATCTGAATCGCTAGCGAACACGTCCTGGTATTCGTTCAACATTTTCGCGAACTGCTGTCGCTGACTATTGGACAGCTCCGTGCAGCATCGCTCGTACAGCCCTGCCAAGTGTTTTGGTACCGCTTGGTCCGGCGCGTCCTCTTCTTTCCTCCTTGTGTCTTCTTTTCTTCCTCGTACCTCCTCTTCTGCCGTTCTTCTTAACGGTACCAGCCGATTATCGGGCAGGCGAACCAGATTCCGCAACAGGTCGATCTGGCAGCGATGCTTCCGTAGGAAGGTCATCCCAAGGATGCACGGTTCCAACATCTCGACGACGTAGAATTCTTCTTCGGTAACGAACTCCTGAATCTGTAGCTTCAGGAGTTTCGTACCGAGCACTGGCATTTCTTCTCCCACGCTGGAGCGAATCTTCCATGGAGCTTCTCGTAGGCCACCGGGCGGACACAAATTCTTGTTCAATAAATTTACTGGTGAGCCCGTGTCAAGGATCATCTCACATTCGACATTTCCGATTCGCCCATGGATCACCGCGTCTTCTGTCCCACGCTGAACCGCATCGTTCTCCGTCCCACGCTGTCCCGGTGTCCTCTTCGCTCGTCGAATGCGAGCCTCGTGATTTTCTGCCCAACGCTGTTTTTTAATCCTCTTCGCTCGTCGAATGCGAGCCCCATGATCCCTCGTTGGCGGATGCAGAATTGCTGAGGACCGACGCTCCCCCGCTACGCAGTCCTCTTCGTGTTTTCCGCTAGTTTCCTCTTCTTCCTCGAACTGTTCCCGTCAGGACAGTTTCTGCTCAGGTGGCCGTTCTCTCCGCAGGTCCAGCACCCTCTGTCTCGTCCAGAGGGTGCGGTCATCCTCCTCTTGCGCCTTGTCAAGCTAACTCCTCGAAATTCAGAACATACAGTATTAATAGATGGTTCTTCACGCCGCGTCGGGGTACGCGACAGCGCCTCCACAGCCTCCACCTCGAGGGCCCTCGTCACCGCAGCCCCCAAGGTAGCGAAACCGCCGAGGCGCAGCACTTTCCGCATTTCGTCGCTGCGTAGCGCCGAAATAAATTGAGAGGCCGCCAGCTTGTCTCGCACTTCCGCAGGACAATCTGCGAAAGCAGCCCTGGCCAACCTCTCTACTTCGGCCGCAAGCGACGAAATCGACTCTCCCCCCCGCTGCCGGCAGTTTTGAAACAATACGTAATTCAAATTTGCCAAATTTCTAGCTCCAAAACGGAGCTCCAGGGCCGAAATAAGGGAGGGGTAATTTAGTAACTGGGCAGCAGAGGAAGAGGTTAAGATTCCCCTTGCCGTTCCGTCCAACGAAGCGATCAAAGCCGTAGCTTTGGCCGCCCCGTCCCAACCATTTGCCCGCGCCACCGCCTCGAACTGAATGAGGTACTCTTCCCAGGACGTTCTTCCGTCGTACCTCGCCGGCTTGACCGCGTATCCCAAGCTCAGGGGTACGCGGCGTTCACAATCCCCCGCGACAGGCAAACCCGGACACGGCAACGAGAAACAGGTCGGGGCAGCCGAGGGACCCGGAGCGATCGAAGGGGGTGCAACTACTTCGCTACTATTTACATTATTTACAGCAGCCCTCGCTCCGACCGACCCGAATCCCGCACTCCCCGCACCACATATCGCGCTATCTACAGCTGCAGGTATACACGTCACCTGCATCCGCCGTTCCAGGGCCTCAACGCGAGCACGCATAGCGGCTGCGGTCTCCTCCTGTACGGCTCGATCGGCGACTAGCAGGGCCTCAACGCGAGCTTGTAAGAAAGCCGCGGTCTCCTCCTGCCTCACCCGATCGGCGCTCCGTTGTTCCTCAATCATTCTCCGCTGTTCCTGTAGTTGATGCATCAGAGACTCGTTCAGTTCTCTGCAAAATACGCGGAGAGGGTCGCCGGAAGCGAGATCCATCCCGGGTGGAATCCCACTTCTGACACCACTGTTGCGACGGTAGGTCCGCCGGCGACGGCCCACCGCCGCTCGAGGAACTCCACGGGGCATTTTAGTTTATAATACACTTTATTTACACTTGAGTATACAGTTAGTTGGCCGATAGTTTCGCGTACAACCAATTCACTCGCGATCGCGGTCTCCACTGACAGCTTGACAGCTGTCACTCTAATCGATCTCTTTCGATTTTCGATTATTCTTCTCGCGAGCACCAGTTGGCCGTGGCTGTGTACCGGGTGCTCGCAACATTTTATGCTTCTGGGGTTGACTTCTAAGGCCCTAGCTATTCAATCTAGTGGAGCAACGCCCTAGAGTGAAGCCTAGGTTGCCCGGAACGTAGAAATGACCTTCACTATCAAACTGGTTTCAATTAATCCTGTTATACGATGGAAAACTGTTGTATTTTTATTGCATTTTATGCTTCTGGCGTTCACTTCTTAGGCCCTAACTATTCGATCTGGTGGAACAACGCCCTAGGGTGAAGCCTAGGTTGCCCGGAACGTAGAAATGACCATAAGTTTCATAATGGTTGCAATTATTGGTTTTATACGATGGAAAAACTGTTGTATTTCTATTGTATTTTATGCTTCGGGCGTTGACTTCTTAGGCCCTAACACTTCGATCTGGTGGAGCAACGCCCTACAGTGAAGCCTAGGTTGCCCGGAACGTAGATATGACCATAACCTTCACACAGGTTGCAATTATTCGTTTTATACGGTGTAAAGGCTGTTGTATTTATTTTGTATTTTATTCTTCTGGCGGTGACTTCTAAGGACCTAACTATTCGATCTGGTGGAGCAACGCCCTAGAGTGAAGCCTAGGTTGCTCGCAATGTAGAAATAACCATAACTTTCACACTGGTTGCAATTATTCGTTTTTTACGATGGAAAAGCTGTTGTATTTATATTGTATTTTATGACTCTGGCGTTGACTTCTAAGGCCCTAGCTATTCGATCTAGTGGAGCAACGCCCTAGAGTGAAGCCTAGGTTGCCAGGAACGTAGAAATGACCATCACTTTCAAACTGGTTGCAATTAATCCTGTTATACGATGGAAAAACTGTTGTATTTTTATTGCATTTTATGCTTCGGGCGTTGACTTCTAAGGCCCTGACTATTCAATCTGTTGGAGCAACGCCCTAGAGTGAAGCCTAGGTTGCTCGGAATGTAGAAATGACCATAGCTTTCACACTGGTTGCAATTAATCGTTTTATACGATGGAAAAACTGTTGTATTTATATTGTATTTTATGCTTCGGGCGTTGACTTCTAAGGCCCTAACTGTTTAACCTGGTGGAGCAACGCCCTAGGGTGAAGCCTAGTTTGCCCGGAACGTAGAAATGACCATTACTTTCACACTGTTTGCTATTATTCCTTTTATACGATGGAAAAGACCGTTGTATTTTTATTGTATTTTATGCTTCAAGCGTAGGCTTCTAAGGCCGTAGCTATTCGATATGGTGGAGCACCGCCCTAGAGTGAAGCCTAGGTTGCCCGGAGCGTAGAAATGACCATAACTTTTACACTGGTAGCAATTATTCGTTTTATACAATGGAAAAACTGTTCTATTTATTTTGTATTTTATGCTTCGGGCGTTGACTTCTAAGGCCCTAACTGTTTGATCTGGTGGAGCAACGCCCTAGAGTGAAGCCTAGGTTGCACGGAACGTAGAAATGACCATTACTTTAACACTGTTTGCAATTATTCCTTTTATACAATGGAAAAACTGTTCTATTTATTTTGTATTTTATGCTTCGGGCGTTGACTTCTTTGGCCCTAACAATTCGATCTGGTGGAGCAACGCCCTAGAGTGAAGCCTAGGTTGCCGGGAACGTACAAATGACAATCACTTTCACACGGATTGCAATTATTCCTGTTATAGGATGGAAAGGCTGTTGTATTTTTATTGCATTTTATGCTTCTGGCGTTCACTTCTTAGGCCCTAACTATTCGATCTGGTGGAACAACGCCCTAGGGTGAAGCCTAGGTTGCCCGGAACGTAGATATGACCATAACCTTCACACAGGTTGCAATTATTCGTTTTCTGCGATGGAAAAACTGTTGTATATATATTGTATTTTATGCTTCTGGCGTTCACTTCTTAGGGCCTAACTATTCGATCTGATGGAACAATGCCCTAGGGTGAAGCCTAGGTTGCCCGGAACGTAGACATGACCATAACTCTTACACTGGTAGCAATAATTCGTTTTATACAATGGAAAAACTGTTCTATTTATTTTGTATTTTATGCTTCGGGCGTTGACTTCTAAGGCCCTAACTGATTGATCTGGTGGAGCAACGCCCTAGAGTGTAGCCTAGGTTGCCCGGAACGTAGAAATGACAATTACTTTCACACTGTTTGCAATTATTCCTTTTATACGATGGAAAAACTGTTCTATTTATTTTGTATTTTATGCTTCGGGCGTTGACTTCTTTGGCCCTAACAATTCGATCTGGTGGAGCAACGCCCTAGAGTGAAGCCTAGGTTGCCGGGAACGTACAAATGACAATCACTTTCACACGGATTGCAATTATTCCTGTTATAGGATGGAAAGGCTGTTGTATTTTTATTGCATTTTATGCTTCTGGCGTTCACTTCTTAGGCCCTAACTATTCGATCTGGTGGAACAACGCCCTAGGGTGAAGCCTAGGTTGCCCGGAACGTAGATATGACCATAACCTTCACACAGGTTGCAATTATTCGTTTTCTGCGATGGAAAAACTGTTGTATATATATTGTATTTTATGCTTCTGGCGTTCACTTCTTAGGGCCTAACTATTCGATCTGATGGAACAATGCCCTAGGGTGAAGCCTAGGTTGCCCGGAACGTAGACATGACCATAACTCTTACACTGGTAGCAATAATTCGTTTTATACAATGGAAAAACTGTTCTATTTATTTTGTATTTTATGCTTCGGGCGTTGACTTCTAAGGCCCTAACTGATTGATCTGGTGGAGCAACGCCCTAGAGTGTAGCCTAGGTTGCCCGGAACGTAGAAATGACAATTACTTTCACACTGTTTGCAATTATTCCTTTTATACGATGCAAAAGCTGTTGTATTTATATCGTATTTTATGCTTCGGGCGTTGACTTCTAAGGCCCTGACTATTCGACATGGTGGAACGACGCCCTAGGGTGAAGCCTAGGTTGCCCGGAACGTAGAAATGACCATAAATTTTACACTGGTAGCAATTATTCGTTTTATACAATGGAAAAACTGTTGTATTTATATTGTATTTTATGTTTCTGGCGTTGACTTCTAAGGCCGTAGCTATTAGATGTTGTGGAGCAACGCCCTATAGTGACGCCTAGCATGCCCGGAACGTAGACACGATCATTGCTTTCACAATGTTTGCAATTATTCATCTTATACGGTGGAAAAACTCTTGTACTTTGATTGTGTTTTATTCTTCTGGCATTGAATTCTAAGTCCCTAGCTATTTGATCCGGTGGTGCAGCGCCCTAGAGTGAAACCTAGGTTACCCGGAACGTAGATATGACCAGTACATTCACACTGTTTGCAGTTATTCCTGTTATACGATGGAAAAACTGTTGCACCTTTATTGTATTTTACGCTTCTGGCGTTGACTTCTAAGGCCCTAACTATTCGATCTGGTGGAACAACGCCCTAGAGTGAAGCCTATGTTGACCGGAACGTAGAAATGACCATCATTTTCACACTGGTTGCAATTATTCCTGTGATACGGTGGAAAAACTCTTGTTTATTTATTGTATTTTATGCTTCGTGTGATGTCTTCTATGGCCCTACCTATTCGATCTGGTGGAGCAACACCCTACAGTGAAGCCTAGGTTGCCCGGAACGTAGATATGACCATAACCTTCACACAGGCTGCAATTATACGTTTTATACGATGGAAAGACTGTTGTATTTATTTTGTAGTTTATGCTTCTGGTGTTGACTTCTAAGGCCCTAACTTTTCGATCTGGTGGAACAACGCCCTAGAGTGAAGTCTGGGTTGACCGGAACATAGAAATGACCATCATTTTCACACTGATTGCAGTTATTCCTGTTATACGATGGAAAAACTGTTGCATCTTTATTGTATTTAATGCTTCTGGCGTTGACTTCTAAGTCCCTAGCTATTCGATCTGGTGGAGCAACGCCCTAGAGTGAAGCCTAGCTTGCCCGGAACGTGGAAATGTCCATTACTTTCACAATGTTTGCAATTATTCATTTCATACGATGGAAAAACTGTTGTATTTATATCGTATTTTATGCTTCTGGCGTTGACTTCTTAGGCCCTAACTTTTCGATCTGGTGGAACAACGCCCTAGAGTGAAGCCTAGGTTGCCCGGAACGTAGATATGACCATAACCTTCACACAGGCTGCAATTATACGTTTTATACGATGGAAAGACTGTTGTATTTATTTTGTAGTTTATGCTTCTGGTGTTGACTTCTAAGGCCCTAACTCTTCGATCTGGTGGAGCAACGCCCTAGAGTGAAGCCTAGGTTTCTCGGAACGTAGAAATGACCATTACCTTCACACTGTTTGCAATTATTCATTTTATACGATGGCAAAGCTGTTGTATTTATATGGTATTTTATGCTTCCGGCGTTGACTTCTAAGGCCGTAGCTATCAGATGTGGTGCAGCAACGCCCTAGAGTGACGCCTAGGTTGCCAGGAACGTAGAAATGACCATTACTTCCACATTGTTTGCAAATATTCATTTTATACAGTGGAAAAGCTGTTGTATTTATATTGTATTTTATGATTCTGGCGTTGACTTCTTAGGCCCTAACTATTCGATCTGGTGGAGCAATGCCCTAGAGTGAAGCCTAGGTTGCCCGGAACGTAGAAATGACCGTTACTTTCACAGTGTTTGAAATTATTCATTATATACGATTGAAAAACAGTTTAATTATATTGTATTTTATGCTTCTGGCGTTGACTTCTAAGGCCATATCTATTCGATGTGGTGGAGCAGCGCCCTAGAGTGAAGCCTAGGTTGCCCGGTACGTAGAAATGACCATTACTTTCACATTGGTTGCAATTATTCCTGCTATACGAAGGAAAAACTGTTGTATTTATATTGTATTTCATGCTTCTGGCGTTGACTTCTAAGGCCGTAACTATTCGATCCGGTGTAGCAACGCCCTAGAGTGAAGCCAAGGTTGCCCTGAACGTAGAAATGACCATCACATTCACACTGGTTGCAATTATTCCTGTTATACGATGGAAAACCGGTTGGATTTTTATTGTATTTTATGCTTCGGGCGTTGACTTCTAAGGCCCTATCTATTCGGTCTGGTGGAACAACGCCCTAGAGTGAGGCCTAGGTTGCCTGGAACGTAGAAATGACCTTAACTGTCATACTGGTTGCAATTATTTGTTTTATACGATGGAAAAACTGTTGTATTTATATTGTATTATATGCTCCTGGCGATGACTTCTTAG
Source organism: Calliopsis andreniformis (assembly GCF_051401765.1). NCBI lineage: Eukaryota > Metazoa > Arthropoda > Insecta > Hymenoptera > Andrenidae > Calliopsis > Calliopsis andreniformis. The sequence continues at coordinate 9,971,933 of NW_027480425.1, read as the reverse complement.
GCCCTAACTATTCGATCTGGTGGAACAACGCCCTAGGGTGAAGCCTAGGTTGCCCGGAACGTAGAAATGACCATAAGTTTCATAATGGTTGCAATTATTGGTTTTATACGATGGAAAAACTGTTGTATTTCTATTGTATTTTATGCTTCGGGCGTTGACTTCTTAGGCCCTAACTATTCAATCTGGTGGAACAACGCCCTAGAGTGAAGCATAGGTTGCCTGGAACGTAGAAATGACCATAAGTTTCATACTGGTTGCAATTATTCGTTTTATACGATGGAGAAGCTGTTGTATTTATATTGTATTTTATGCCTCTGGCGTTGACTTCTAAGGCCCTAGCTATTCGATCTAGTGGAGCAACGCCCTAGAGTGAAGCCTAGGTTGCCCGGAACGTAGAAATGACCATCACTTTCAAACTGGTTGCAATTAATCCTGTTATACGATGGAAAAACTGTTGTATTTTTATTGCATTTTTTGCTTCGGGCGTTGACTTCTAAGGCCCTGACTATTCAATCTGTTGGAGCAACGCCCTAGAGTGAAGCCTAGGTTGCTCGGAATGTAGAAATGACCATAGCTCTCACACTGGTTGCAATTAATCGTTTTATACGATGGAAAAACTGTTGTATTTATATTGTATTTTATGCTTCGGGCGTTGACTTCTAAGGCCCTAACTGTTTAACCTGGTGGAGCAACGCCCTAGGGTGAAGCCTAGTTTGCCCGGAACGTAGAAATGACCATTACTTTAACACTGTTTGCAATTATTCCTTTTATACGATGGAAAAACTGTTCTATTTATTTTGTATTTTATGCTTCGGGCGTTGACTTCTTTGGCCCTAACAATTCGATCTGGTGGAGCAACGCCCTAGAGTGAAGCCTAGGTTGCCGCGAACGTACAAATGACAATCACTTTCACACGGATTGCAATTATTCCTGTTATAGGATGGAAAGGCTGTTGTATTTTTATTGCATTTTATGCTTCTGGCGTTCACTTCTTAGGCCCTAACTATTCGATCTGGTGGAACAACGCCCTAGGGTGAAGCCTAGGTTGCCCGGAACGTAGATATGACCATAACCTTCACACAGGTTGCAATTATTCGTTTTCTGCGATGGAAAAACTGTTGTATATATATTGTATTTTATGCTTCTGGCGTTCACTTCTTAGGGCCTAACTATTCGATCTGATGGAACAATGCCCTAGGGTGAAGCCTAGGTTGCCCGGAACGTAGACATGACCATAACTCTTACACTGGTAGCAATAATTCGTTTTATACAATGGAAAAACTGTTCTATTTATTTTGTATTTTATGCTTCGGGCGTTGACTTCTAAGGCCCTAACTGATTGATCTGGTGGAGCAACGCCCTAGAGTGTAGCCTAGGTTGCCCGGAACGTAGAAATGACCGTTACTTTCACACTGGTAGCAATTATTCGTTTTATACATGAAAAAACTGTTATACTTATATTGCTTTTTATGCTTCTGGCGTTGAATTCTAAGTCCCTAGCTATTCGATCTGGTGGAGCAACGCCCTAGAGTGAAGCCTAGCTTGCCCGGAACGTGGAAATGTCCATTACTTTCACAATGTTTGCAATTATTCATTTCATACGATGGAAAAACTGTTGTATTTATATCGTATTTTATGCTTCTGGCGTTGACTTCTTAGGCCCTAACTTTTCGATCTGGTGGAACAACGCCCTAGAGTGAAGCCTAGGTTGCCCGGAACGTAGATATGACCATAACCTTCACACAGGCTGCAATTATACGTTTTATACGATGGAAAGACTGTTGTATTTATTTTGTAGATTATGCTTCTGGTGTTGACTTCTAAGGCCCTAACTCTTCGATCTGGTGGAGCAACGCCCTAGAGTGAAGCCTAGGTTTCTCGGAACGTAGAAATGACCATTACCTTCACACTGTTTGCAATTATTCATTTTATACGATGGCAAAGCTGTTGTATTTATATGGTATTTTATGCTTCCGGCGTTGACTTCTAAGGCCGTAGCTATCAGATGTGGTGCAGCAACGCCCTAGAGTGACGCCTAGGTTGCCAGGAACGTAGAAATGACCATTACTTCCACATTGTTTGCAAATATTCATTTTATACAGTGGAAAAGCTGTTGTATTTATATTGTATTTTATGATTCTGGCGTTGACTTCTTAGGCCCTAACTATTCGATCTGGTGGAGCAATGCCCTAGAGTGAAGCCTAGGTTGCCCGGAACGTAGAAATGACCGTTACTTTCACAGTGTTTGAAATTATTCATTATATACGATTGAAAAACAGTTTAATTATATTGTATTTTATGCTTCTGGCGTTGACTTCTAAGGCCATATCTATTCGATGTGGTGGAGCAGCGCCCTAGAGTGAAGCCTAGGTTGCCCGGTACGTAGAAATGACCATTACTTTCACATTGGTTGCAATTATTCCTGCTATACGAAGGAAAAACTGTTGTATTTATATTGTATTTTATGCTTCTGGCGTTGACTTCTAAGGCCGTAACTATTCGATCCGGTGTAGCAACGCCCTAGAGTGAAGCCTGGGTTGCCCGGAACGTAGGAATGACCGTTACTTTCACACTGTTTGCAATTATTCATTTTATACGATGGAAAAACTGTTTTATTTATATTGTATTTTATGCTTCGGGCGTTGACTTCCAAGGCCCTAACTATTCGATCTGGTAGATCAACGCCCTAGAGTGAAGCCAAGGTTGCCCTGAACGTAGAAATGACCATCACATTCACACTGGTTGCAATTATTCCTGTTATACGATGGAAAACCGGTTGGATTTTTATTGTATTTTATGCTTCGGGCGTTGACTTCTAAGGCCCTATCTATTCGGTCTGGTGGAAAAACGCCCTAGAGTGAGGCCTAGGTTGCCCGGAACGTAGAAATGACCTTAACTGTCATACTGGTTGCAATTATTTGTTTTATACGATGGAAAAACTGTTGTATTTATATTGTATTATATGCTCCTGGCGATGACTTCTTAGGCCCTAACTATTCGATCTGGTGGAACAACGCCCTAGGGTGAAGCCTAGGTTGCCCGGAACGTAGAAATGACCATCACTTTCAAACTAGTTGCAATTAATCCTGTTATACGATGGAAAAACTGTTGTATTTTTATTGCATTTTATGCTTCGGGCGTTCACTTATAAGGCCCTGACTATTCAATCTGTTGGAGCACCGCCCTAGAGTGATGCCTAGGTTGCTCGGAACTCAGAAATGACCACTACTTTCACATAGTTTGCAATTATTCATTTAATACGATGGAAAAGCTGTTGTATTTATATCGTATTTTATGCTTCGGGCGTTGACTTCTTAGGCCCTAACACTTCGATCTGGTGGAGCAACGCCCTACAGTGAAGCATAGGTTGCCCGGAACGTAGATATGACCATAACCTTCACACAGGTTGCAATTATTCGTTTTATACAATGGAAAAACTGTTCTATTTATTTTGTATTTTATGCTTCGGGCGTTCACTTCTAAGGCCCTAACTGTTTGATATGGTGGAGCAACGCCCTATAGTGTAGCCTAGGTTGCCCGGAACGTAGAAATGACAATTACTTTCACACTGTTTGCAATTATTCCTTTTATACGATGCAAAAGCTGTTGTATTTATATCGTATTTTATGCTTCTGGCGTTGACTTCTAAGGAGCTAACTATTCGATCTGGTGGAGCACCGCCCTAGAGTGATGCCTAGGTTGCTCGGAACTCAGAAATGACCATCACTTTCACACGGATTGCAAGTATTCCTGTTATAGGATGGAAAGGCTGTTGTATTTTCATTGCATTTTATGCTTCTGGCGTTCACTTCTTAGGCCCTAACTATTCGATCTGGTGGAACAACGCCCTAGGGTGAAGCCTAGGCTGCCCGAAACGTAGAAATGACCATAACTTTTACACTGGTAGCAATTATACGTTTTATACAATGGAAAAACTGTTCTATTTATTTTGTATTTTATGCTTCGGGCGTTCACTTCTTAGGCCCTAACTATTCGATCTGGTGGAACAACGCCCTAGGGTGAAGCCTAGGTTGCCCGGAACGTAGAAATGACCATAAATTTTACACTGGTAGCAATTATTCTTTTTATACAAGTGAAAAACTGTTGTATTTATATGGTATTTTATGCCTCTGGCGTTGACTTCTAAAGCTCTAGCTATTCGATCTAGTGGAGCAACGCCCTAGAGTGAAGCGTAGGTTGCCCGGAACGTAGAAATGACCATCACTTTCAAAATAGTTGCAATTAATCCTGTTATACGATGGAAAAACTGTTGTATTTTTATTGCATTTTATGCTTCGGGCGTCGACTTCTAAGGCCCTGACTATTCAATCTGTTGGAGCAACGCCCTAGAGTGAAGCCTAGGTTGCTCGGAATGTAGAAATGACCATAGCTTTCACCCTGGTTGCAATTATTCGTTTTATACGATAGAAAAACTGTTGTATTTATAATGTATTTTATGCTTCTGGCGTTCACTTCTTAGGCCCTAACTATTCGATCTGGTGGAACAACGCCCTAGGGTGAAGCCTAGGTTGCCCGGAACGTAGAAATGACCATAACTTTTACACTGGTAGCAACTATTCGTTTTATACAATGGAAAAACTGTTCTATTTATTTTGTATTTTATGCTTCGGGCGTTGAGTTCTAAGGCCCTAACTGTTTCATCTGGTGGAGCATCGCCCTAGGGTGAAGCCTAGGTTGCCCGGAACGTAGAAATGACCATTACTTTCACACTGTTTGCAATTATTCCTTTTATTCGATGGAAAAGCTGTTGTATTTATATCGTATTTTATGCTTCTGGCGTTGACTTCTAAGGCCCTAGCTATTCGACCTAGTGGAGCAACGCCCTAGAGTGAAGCCTAGGTTTCCCGGAACGTAGAAATGACCATCACTTTCAAACTGGTTGCAATTAATCCTGTTATACGATGGAAAAACTGTTGTATTTTTATTGCATTTTATGCTTCGGGCGTTGACTTCAAAGGCCCTAACTATTCAATCTGTTGGAGCAACGCCCTATAGTGAAGCATAGGTTGCTCGGAATGTAGAAATGACCATAACTTTCACACTGGTTGCAATTATTCGTTTTATACGATGGAAAAGCTGTTGTATTTATATTGTATTTTATGCTTCTGGCGTTCACTTCCTAGGCCCTAACTATTCGACATGGTGGAACAACGCCCTAGGGTGAAGCCTAGGTTGCCCGGAACGTAGAAATGACCATCATTTTCACACTGGTTGCAATTATTCCTGTTATACGGTGGAAAAACTCTTGTTTATTTATTGTATTTTATGCTTCGTGTGATGTCTTCTATGGCCCTACCTATTCGATCTGGTGGAGCAACACCCTACAGTGAAGCCTAGGTTGCCCGGAACGTAGATATTACCATAACCTTCACACAGGCTGCAATTATTCATTTTATACGTTGGAAAAGCTGTTGTATTTATATCGTATTTTATGCTTCTGGCGTTAACTTCTTAGGCCCTAACTTTTCGATCTGGTGGAACAACGTCCTAGAGTGAAGTCTGGGTTGACCGGAACATAGAAATGACCATCATTTTCACACTGGTTGCAGTTATTCCTGTTATACGATGGAAAAACTGTTGCATCTTTATTGTATTTAATGCTTCTGGCGTTGACTTCTAAGGCCCTAACTATTCGATCAGGTGGCGCAACGCCCTAGAGTGAAGCCTAGGTTTCTCGGAACGTAGAAATGACCATTACCTTCACACTGTTTGCAATTATTCATTTTATACGATGGCAAAGCTGTTGTATTTATATGGTATTTTATGCTTCCGGCGTTGACTTCTAAGGCCGTAGCTATCAGATGTGGTGCAGCAACGCCCTAGAGTGACGCCTAGGTTGCCCGTAACGTAGAAATGACCATAACTTTCACACTGGCTGCTATTATTCGCTTTATACGATGGAAAGGCTGTTGTATTTATATTGTATTTTATGCTTCTGGCGTTCACTTCTTAGGCCCTAACTATTCGATCTGGTGGAGCAACGCCCTAGAGTGTAACATAGGTTACCCGGGACGTAGAAATGACCAGAACTTTCACACTGGTTGCAGTTATTCGTTTTATACAATGGAAAAACTGTTCTATTTATTTTGCATTTTATGCTTCGGGCGTTGACTTCTAAGGCCCTAGCTATTCCATCTGGTGGAGCAACACCCTAGCGTGAAGTCTAGGTTGCCCGGAACGTAGAAATGACAATTACTTCCACACTGTTTGCAAATATACATTATATACGATGGAAAAGCTGTTGTACTTATATTGTAATTTATGCTTCTTGCGTTGACTTCTTAGGCCGTAACTGTTTGATCTGGTGGAGCACCGCCCTAGTGTGAAGCCTAGGTTGCCCGGAACGTAGAACATACCATTACCTTCACACTGGTTACAATTATTCCTGTTATACGATGGAAAAACTGTTGCACCTTTATTGTATTTTATGCTTCTGGCGTTGACTTCATAGGCCCTAGCTATTCGATCTGGTGGAGCAACGTCCTAGAGTGAAGCCTAGGTTGACCGGAACGTAGAAATGACCATAACTTTCACACTGGTTGTCATTATTCGTTTTATACGATGGAAAAGCTGTTGAATTTATATCGTATTTTATGCTTCTGGCGTTGACTTCTTAGGCCCTAACTATTCCATCTGGCGGAATAACACCCTAGGGTGAAGCCTAGGTTGCCAGGAACGTAGAAATGACCAGTACTTTCACACTGGTTGCAGTTATTCGTTTTATACGATGGAAAAACTGTTCTATTTATTTTGCATTTTATGCTTCTGGCGTTGACTTCTAAGGCGCTAACTATTCAATCTGTTGGAGAAACGCCCTAGGGTGTATCCTAGGTTGCCCGGAACGTTGATATGACCATAACCATCACACAGGTTGCAATTATTCGTTTTATACGGTGTAAAGGCTGATGTATTTATTTTGTATTTTATGCTTCGGGCGTTGACTTCTAAGGCCCTAACTATTCGATCTGGTAGAGCAACGCCCTAGAGTGAAGCCCAGGTTGCCCGGAGCGTAGAAATGACCATAACTTTCACACTGGTTGCAATTATTTGTTTTATACGATGGAAAAGCTGTTGTATTTATATCGTATTTTATGCTTCTGGCGTTGACTTCTTAGGCCCTAACTATTCCATCTGGTGGAACAACGCCCTAGAGCAAAGCCCAGGTTGCGCGGCACGTAGAAATGACCATAACTTTCACACTGGCAGCAATTATTCGTTTTATACAATGGAAAAACTGTTCTATTTATATTGTATTTTATGCTTCTGGCGTTGACTACTTAGGCCCTAACTATTCGATCTTGTGGAACAACGCCCTAGAGTGAAGCCTAGGTTGCCTGGAACGTAGAAATGACCATCACTTTCACACGGGTTGCAATTATTCCTGTTATAGGATGGAAAGACTGTTGTATTTTTATTATATTTTATTCTTCTGGTGTTGACTTCTTGGGCCCTAACTATTCGATCTGGTGGAACAATGCCGTAGAGTGAAGCCTAGGCTGCCCGGAACGTAGAAATGACCATTACTTTCACACTGTTTGCAATTATTCATTTTATACGATGGAACAGCTGTTGTACTTATTTTGTATTTTATGCTTCTGGCGTTGACTTCTCAGGCCCTAATTATTCGATCTGGTGGAGCAATGCCTCAGAGTTAAGTCTAGGATACCCGAAACGCGGAAATGATCATTACTTTCACGCTTGTTGCAATTATTCCTGTTATGCGATGAAAAGACTGTTGTATTTTTATTGTATTTTATGCTTCAGGCGTGGACTTCTGAGGCCGTAGCTATTCGATGTGGTGGAAGAACGCCATACAGTGAAGCCTTGGTTGCCCGGAACGTAGAAATGACACTACTTTCACACTGTTTGCAGTTATTCATTTAATACGATGGAAATGCTGTTGTATTTATATCGTATTTTATGCTTCGGGCGTTGACTTCTTAGGCCCTAACATTTCGATCTGGTGGAGCAACGCCGTAGAGTGAAGCCTAGGTTGCCCGGAACATAGATATGACCATTACTTTCACACTATTTGGAATTACTCCTTTTATACGATGGAAAAGCTGTTGTATTTATATCGTATTTTATGCTTCTGGCGTTGACTTCTTAGGCCCTAACTATTCGATCTGGTGGAACAACGCCGTAGAGTGAAGCCAAGGTTGCCCGGAACGTAGAAATGACCATAAGTTTCATACTGCTTGCAATTATTCGGTTTATACGATGGAAAAACTGTTGTATTTATATTGTATTTAAGCATCTGGCGTTCACTTCTTAGGCCCTAACTATTCGATCTGGTGGAACAACGCCCTAGGGTGAAGCCCAGGTTGCTCGGAAAGTAGAAATGACCATAAGTTTCATACTGGTTGCAATTATTCGTTTTATACGATAGAAAAACTGTTGTACTTATATTGTATTTTATGCTTCTGGCGTTGACTTCTCAGGCCCTAATTATTCGATCTGGTGGAGCAATGCCTCAGAGTTAAGTCTAGGATGCCCGTAACGCCGAAATGATCATTACTTTCACGCTTGTTGCAATTATTCCTGTTATGCGATGAAAAGACTGTTGTATTTTTATTGTATTTTATGCTTCAGCCGTGGACTTCTGAGGCCGTAGCTATTCGATGTGGTGGAAGAACGCCATACAGTGAAGCCTAGGTTGCCCGGAACGTAGAAATGACCACTACTTTCACACTGTTTGCAATTATTCATTTAATACGATGGAAATGCTGTTGTATTTATATCGTATTTTATGCTTCGGGCGTTGACTTCTTAGGCCCTATCATTTCGATCTGGTGGAGCAACGCCCTAGAGTAAAACCTAGGTTACCCGGAACGTAGAAATGACAAGTACATTCATACTGTTTGCAGTTATTCCTGTTATACGATGAAAAAACTTTTGCATCTTTATTTTATTTTATGCTTCTGGCGTTGACTTCTAAGGCCCTAGCTATTCGATTTGGTGGAGCACCGCCCTAGAGTGAAGCCTAGGTTGCCCGGCACGTAGAAATGACCATAACTTCCACACTGGTTGCAATTATTCATTTAATACGATGGAAATGCTGTTGTATTTATATCGTATTTTATGCTTCGGGCGTTGACTTCTTAGGCCCTATCATTTCGATCTGGTGGAGCAACGCCCTAGAGTAAAACCTAGGTTACCCGGAACGTAGAAATGACAAGTACATTCATACTGTTTGCAGTTATTCCTGTTATACGATGAAAAAACTTTTGCATCTTTATTTTATTTTATGCTTCTGGCGTTGACTTCTAAGGCCCTAGCTATTCGATTTGGTGGAGCACCGCCCTAGAGTGAAGCCTAGGTTGCCCGGAACGTAGAAATGACCATAACTTCCACACTGGTTGCAATTATTCGTTTTATACGATGGAAAAGCTGTTGTATTTATATCGTTTTTTATGCTCCTGGCGTTGACTTCTTAGGCCCTAACTATTCCATCTGGTGGAAGAACGATCTAGGGTGAAGCCTAGCTTGCCCACAACGTAGAAATGACCGTTACTTTCACACTGGTAGCAATTATTCGTTTTATACATGAAAAAACTGTTATACTTATATTGCTTTTTATGCTTCTGGCGTTGAATTCTAAGTCCCTAGCTATTCGATCTGGTGGAGCAACGCCCTAGAGTGAAGCCTAGCTTGCCCGGAACGTGGAAATGTCCATTACTTTCACAATGTTTGCAATTATTCATTTCATACGATGGAAAAACTGTTGTATTTATATCGTATTTTATGCTTCTGGCGTTGACTTCTTAGGCCCTAACTTTTCGATCTGGTGGAACAACGCCCTAGAGTGAAGCCTAGGTTGCCCGGAACGTAGATATGACCATAACCTTCACACAGGCTGCAATTATACGTTTTATACGATGGAAAGACTGTTGTATTTATTTTGTAGTTTATGCTTCTGGTGTTGACTTCTAAGGCCCTAACTCTTCGATCTGGTGGAGCAACGCCCTAGAGTGAAGCCTAGGTTTCTCGGAACGTAGAAATGACCATTACCTTCACACTGTTTGCAATTATTCATTTTATACGATGGCAAAGCTGTTGTATTTATATGGTATTTTATGCTTCCGGCGTTGACTTCTAAGGCCGTAGCTATCAGATGTGGTGCAGCAACGCCCTAGGGTGACGCCTAGGTTGCCAGGAACGTAGAAATGACCATTACTTCCACATTGTTTGCAAATATTCATTTTATACAGTGGAAAAGCTGTTGTATTTATATTGTATTTTATGATTCTGGCGTTGACTTCTTAGGCCCTAACTATTCGATCTGGTGGAGCAATGCCCTAGAGTGAAGCCTAGGTTGCCCGGAACGTAGAAATGACCGTTACTTTCACAGTGTTTGAAATTATTCATTATATACGATTGAAAAACAGTTTAATTATATTGTATTTTATGCTTCTGGCGTTGACTTCTAAGGCCATATCTATTCGATGTGGTGGAGCAGCGCCCTAGAGTGAAGCCTAGGTTGCCCGGTACGTAGAAATGACCATTACTTTCACATTGGTTGCAATTATTCCTGCTATACGAAGGAGAAACTGTTGTATTTATATTGTATTTTATGCTTCTGGCGTTGACTTCTAAGGCCGTAACTATTCGATCCGGTGTAGCAACGCCCTAGAGTGAAGCCTGGGTTGCCCGGAACGTAGGAATGACCGTTACTTTCACACTGTTTGCAATTATTCATTTTATACGATGGAAAAACTGTTTTATTTATATTGTATTTTATGCATCGGGCGTTGACTTCCAAGGCCCTAACTATTCGATCTGGTAGATCAACGCCCTAGAGTGAAGCCAAGGTTGCCCTGAACGTAGAAATGACCATCACATTCACACTGGTTGCAATTATTCCTGTTATACGATGGAAAACCGGTTGGATTTTTATTGTATTTTATGCTTCGGGCGTTGACTTCTAAGGCCCTATCTATTCGGTCTGGTGGAACAACGCCCTAGAGTGAGGCCTAGGTTGCCCGGAACGTAGAAATGACCTTAACTGTCATACTGGTTGCAATTATTTGTTTTATACGATGGAAAAACTGTTGTATTTATATTGTATTATATGCTCCTGGCGATGACTTCTTAGGCCCTAACTATTCGATCTGGTGGAACAACGCCCTAGGGTGAAGCCTAGGTTGCCCGGAACGTAGAAATGACCATCACTTTCAAACTAGTTGCAATTAATCCTGTTATACGATGGAAAAACTGTTGTATTTTTATTGCATTTTATGCTTCGGGCGTTCACTTATAAGGCCCTGACTATTCAATCTGTTGGTGCAACGCCCTAGAGTGAAGCCCAGGTGGCTCGGAACGTAGAAATGACCATAGATTTCACACTGGTTGCAATTATTCGTTTTATACGATGGAAAAACTGTTGTATTTATATTGTATTTTATGCTTCTGGCGTTCACTTCTTAGGCCCTAACTATTCGATCTGGTGGAACAACGCCCTAGGGTGAAGCCTAGGTTGCCCGGAACGTAGAAATGACCATAACTATCACACTGGTTGCTATTATTCGTTTTATACGATGGAAAAACTGTTCTATTTATTTTGCATTTTATGCTTCGGGCGTTGACTTCTAAGGCCCTAGCTATTCCATCTGGTGGAGCAACACCCTAGCGTGAAGTCTAGGTTGCCCGGAACGTAGAAATGACAATTACTTCCACACTGTTTGCAAATATACATTATATACGATGGAAAAGCTGTTGTACTTATATTGTAATTTATGCTTCTTGCGTTGACTTCTTAGGCCGTAACTGTTTGATCTGGTGGAGCACCGCCCTAGAGTGAAGCCTAGGTTGCCCGGAACGTAGAACATACCATTTCCTTCACACTGGTTACAATTATTCCTGTTATACGATGGAAAAACTGTTGCACCTTTATTGTATTTTATGCTTCTGGCGTTGACTTCATAGGCCCTAGCTATTCGATCTGGTGGAGCAACGTCCTAGAGTGAAGCCCAGGTTGACCGGAACGTAGAAATGACCATAACTTTGACACTGGTTGTCATTATTCGTTTTATACGATGGAAAAGCTGTTGAATTTATATCGTATTTTATGCTTCTGGCGTTGACTTCTTAGGCCCTAACTATTCCATCTGGCGGAATAACACCCTAGGGTGAAGCCTAGGTTGCCAGGAACGTAGAAATGACCAGTACTTTCACACTGGTTGCAGTTATTCGTTTTATACGATGGAAAAACTGTTCTATTTATTTTGCATTTTATGCTTCGGGCGTTGACTTCTAAGGCGCTAACTATTCAATCTGTTGGAGAAACGCCCTAGGGTGTATCCTAGGTTGCCCGGAACGTTGATATGACCATAACCATCACACAGGTTGCAATTATTCGTTTTATACGGTGTAAAGGCTGATGTATTTATTTTGTATTTTATGCTTCGGGCGTTGACTTCTAAGGCCCTAACTATTCGATCTGGTAGAGCAACGCCCTAGAGTGAAGCCTAGGTTGCCCGGAACATAGATATGACCATTACTTTCACACTATTTGGAATTACTCCTTTTATACGATGGAAAAGCTGTTGTATTTATATCGTATTTTATGCTTCTGGCGTTGACTTCTTAGGCCCTAACTATTCGATCTGGTGGAACAACGCCGTAGAGTGAAGCCAAGGTTGCCCGGAACGTAGAAATGACCATAAGTTTCATACTGGTTGCAATTATTCGTTTTATACGATAGAAAAACTGTTGTACTTATATTGTATTTTATGCTTCTGGCGTTGACTTCTCAGGCCCTAATTATTCGATCTGGTGGAGCAATGCCTCAGAGTTAAGTCTAGGATGCCCGTAACGCCGAAATGACCATAACTTCCACACTGGTTGCAATTATTCGTTTTATACGATGGAAAAGCTGTTGTATTTATATCGTTTTTTATGCTCCTGGCGTTGACTTCTTAGGCCCTAACTATTCCATCTGGTGGAACAACGCACTAGGGTAAAGCCCAGATTGCGCGGAACGTAGAAATGACCACAACTTTCACACTGGTAGCAATTTTTCGTTTTACACGATGGAAAAACCGTTCTATTTATTTTGTATTTTATGCTTCGGGCGATGACTTCTAAGGCCCTAACTAATCGATCTGGTAGAGCAACGCCCCAGAGTGAAGCCTAGGTTGCCCGGTAAGTAGAAATGACCATAAGTTTCATACTGGTTGCAATTATTTGATTTATACGATGGAAAAGCTGTTTTATTTATATCGTATTTTATGCTTCTGGCGTTGACTTCTTAGGCCCTAACTATTCCATCTGGTGGAACAACGCCCTAGGGTGAAGCCTAGGTTGCCCGGAACATAGAAATGACCATAGCTTTTACACTGGCAGCAATTATTCGTTTTATACAATGGAAAAACCGTTCTATTTATTTTGTATTTTAGGCTTCGGGCGTTGACTTCTAAGGCCCTAACTGTTTGATCTGGTGGAGCATCGCCGTAGAGTGAAGCCTAGGTTGCCCGGAACGTAGAAATGACCATAACTTTCACACTGGTTGCTATTATTCGTTGTATACGATGGAAAAACTGTTATATTTATATTGTATTTTAGCTTCTGGCGTTGACTTCTGAGGCCGTTGCTAATCGATGTGCTGGAAGAACGCCATAGAGGGAAGCCTAGGCAGCCCGGATCGTAGAAATGTCCATATCTTTCACACTGTTTGCAATTTTTCGTTTTATACGATGGAAAAACTGTTTTTTTTATTTTGTATTTTACGCTTCGGGCGTTGACTTCTATGGCCCTAACTATTCGATCTGGTGGAGCAACGCCCTAGAGTGCAGCCTAGGTTGCCCGGAACGTAGAAATGTCCATAACTTTTACACTGGTTGGAATTAAACGTTTTACACAATGGAAAAACTGTTCTATTTATTTTATATTTTTATTCTTCGGGCGTTGACTTCTAAGGCCCTAACTATTCGATCTGGTGGAGTAATGCCCTAGAGTGAAGCCTAGGTTGCTCGGAACGGAGAAATGACCACTACTTTCACACAGTTTGCAATTATTCATTTAATACGATGGAAAAGCTGTTGTATTTATATCGTATTTTATACTGCGGGCGTTGACTTCTTAGGCCCTAACACTTCGATCTGGTGGAGCAACGCCCTACAGTGAAGCCTAGGTTGCCCGGAACGCAGAAATGACCACTACTTTCAAACAGTTTGCAATTATTCATTTAATACGATGGAAAAGCTGTTGTATTTATATCGTATTTTATCCTTCGGGCGTTGACTTCTTAGGCCCTAACACTTCGATCTGGTGGAGCAACGCCCTACAGTGAAGCCTAGGTTGCCCGGAACGTAGATGTAACCATAACCTTCACACAGGTTGCAATTATTCGTTTTCTGCGATGGAAAAACTGTTGTATTTATATTGTATTATATGCTTCTGGCGTTCACTTCTTAGGGCCTAACTATTCGATCTGATGGATCAATGCCCTAGGGTGAAGCCTAGGTTGCCAGGAACGTAGACATGACCATAACTCTTACACTGGTAGCAATTATTCGTTTTATACAATGGAAAAACTGTTCTATTTATTTTGTATTTTATGCTTCGGGCGTTGACTTCTAAGGCCCTAACTGTTTGATCTGGTGGAGCAACGCCCTAGAGTGTAGCCTAGGTTGCCCGGAACGTAGAAATGACAATTACTTTCACACTGTTTGCAATTATTCCTTTTATACGATGCAAAAGCTGTTGTATTTATATCGTATTTTATGCTTCTGGCGTTGACTTCTAAGGACCTAACTATTCGATCTGGTGGAGCAACGCCCTAGAGTGAAGCCTAGGTTGCTCGGAATGTAGAAATAACCATAACTTTAACACTGTTTGCAATTATTCCTTTTATACGATGGAAAAACTGTTCTATTTATTCTGTATTTTATGCTTCGGGCGTTGACTTCTTTGGCCCTAACAATTCGATCTGGTGGAGCAACGCCCTAGAGTGAAGCCTAGGTTGCCTGGAACGTACAAATGACAGTCACTTTCACACGGTTTGCAATTATTCCTGTTATAGGATGGAAAGGCTGTTGTATTTTTATTGCATTTTATGCTTCTGGCGTTCACTTCTTAGGCCCTAACTATTTGATCTGGTGGAACAACGCCCTAGGGTGAAGCCTAGGTTGCCCGGAACGTAGATATGACCATAACCTTCACACAGGTTGCAATTATTCGTTTTCTGCGATGGAAAAGCTGTTGTATTTATATTGTATTTTAGGCTTCTGGCGTTCACTTCTTAGGGCCTAACTATTCGATCTGATGGAACAATGCCCTAGGGTGAAGCCTTGGTTGCCCGGAACGTAGACATGACCATAACTCTTACACTGGTAGCAATTATTCGTTTTATACAATGGAAAAACTGTTCTATTTATTTTGTATTTTATGCTTCGGGCGTTGACTTCTAAGGCCCTAACTGTGTGATCTGGTGGAGCAACGCCCTAGAGTGAAGCCTAGGTTGCCCGGAACGTAGAAATGACCATCACTTTCAAACTGGTTGCAATTAATCCTGTTATACGATGGAAAAACTGTTGTATTTTTATTGCATTTTATGCTTCGGGCGTTGACTTCTAAGGCCCTAACTATTCAATCTGTTAGTGCAACGCCCTAGAGTGATGCCTAGGTTGCTCGGAATGTAGAAATGACCATAACTTTCACACTGGTTGCAAGTATTCGTTTTATACGATGGAAAAACTGTTGTATTTATATTGTATTTTATGCTATTGGCGTTCACTTCTTAGGCCCTAACTATTCGACCTGGAGGAACAACGCCCTAGGGTGAAGCCTAGGTTGCCCGGAACGTTGAAATGACCATAACTTTTACACTGGTAGCAATTATTCGTTTTATACAATGGAAAAACTGTTGTATTTATATTGTATTTTATGCTTCTGGCGTTGACTTCTTAGGCCCTAACTATTCGATCTGGTGGAGCAATGCCTCAGAGTTAAGTCTAGGACGCCCGAAACGCCGAAATGATCATTACTTTCACGCTTGTTGCAATTATTCCTGTTATACAATGAAAAGACCGTTGTATTTTTATTGTATTTTATGCTTCAGGCGTAGGCTTCTAAGGCCGTAGCTATTCGATGTGGTGGACCACCGCCCTAGAGTGAAGCCTAGATTGCCAGGAGCGTAGAAATGACCATAACTTTTACACTGGTAGCAATTATTCGTTTTATACAATTGAAAAACTGTTCTATTTATTTTGTATTTTATGCTTCGGGCGTTGACTTCTAAGGCCCTAACTGTTTGATCTGGTGGAGCAACGCCCTAGAGTGAAGCCTAGGTTGCCCGGAACATAGAAATGACCATTACTTTAACACTGTTTGCAATTATTCCTTTTATACGATGGAAAAACTGTTCTATTTATTTTGTATTTTATGCTTCGGGCGTTGACTTCTTTGGCCCTAACAATTCGATCTGGTGGAGCAACGCCCTAGAGTGAAGCCTAGGTTGCCTGGAACGTACAAATGACAATCACTTTCACACGGTTTGCAATTATTCCTGTTTAAGGATGGAAAGGCTGTTGTATTTTTATTGCATTTTATGCTTCTGGCGTTCACTTCTTAGGCCCTAACTATTTGATCTGGTGGAACAACGCCCTAGGGTGAAGCCTAGGTTGCCCGGAACGTAGATATGACCATAACCTTCACACAGGTTGCAATTATTCGTTTTCTGCGATGGAAAAACTGTTGTATTTATATTGTATTTTAGGCTTCTGGCGTTCACTTCTTAGGGCCTAACTATTCGATCTGATGGAACAATGCCCTAGGGTGAAGCCTAGGTTGCCCGGAACGTAGACATGACCATAACTCTTACACAGGTAGCAATTATTCGTTTTATACAATGGAAAAACAGTTCTATTTATTTTGTATTTTATGCTTCGGGCGTTGACTTCTAAGGCCCTAACTGTTTGATCTGGTGGAGCAACGCCCTAGAGTGTAGCCTAGGTTGCCCGGAACGTAGAAATGACAATTACTTTCACACTGTTTGCAATTATTCCTTTTATACGATGCAAAAGCTGTTGTATTTATATCGTATTTTATGCTTCTGGTGTTGACTTCTAAGGACCTAACTATTCGATCTGGTGGAGCAACGCCCTAGAGTGAAGCCTAGGTTGCTCGGAACGGAGAAATGACCACTACTTTGACACAGTTTGCAATTGTTCATTTAATACGATGGAAAAGCTGTTGTATTTATATCGTAGTTTATGCTGCGGGCGTTGACTTCTTTGGCCCTAACAATTCGATCTGGTGGAGCAACGCCCTCGAGTGAAGCCTAGGTTGCCTGGAACGTACAAATGACAATCACTTTCACACGGATTGCAATTATTCCTGTTATAGGATGGAAAGGCTGTTGTATTTTTATTGCATTTTATGCTTCTGGCGTTCACTTCTTAGGCCCTAACTATTCGATCTGGTGGAACAACGCCCTAGGGTGAAGCCTAGGTTGCCCGGAACGTAGATATGACCATAACCTTCACACAGGTTGCAATTATTCGATTTCTGCGATGGAAAAACTGTTGTGTTTATATTGTATTTTGTGCTTCTGGCGTTCACTTCTTAGGGCCTAGCTATTCGATCTGATGGAACAATGCCCTAGGGTGAAGCCTAGGTTGCCCGGAACGTAGACATGACCATAACTCTTACACTGGTAGCAATTATTCGTTTTATACAATGGAAAAACTGTTCTATTTATTTTGTATTTTATGCTTCGGGCGTTGACTTCTAAGGCCCTAACTGTTTGATCTGGTGGAGCAACGACCTAGAGTGAAGCCTAGGTTGCCCGGAACGTAGAAATGACCATCACTTTCAAACTGGTTGCAATTAATCCTGTTATACGATGGAAAAACTGTTGTATTTTTATTGCATTTTGTGCTTCGGGCGTTGACTTCTAAGGCCCTAACTATTCAATCTGTTAGTGCAACGCCCTAGAGTGATGCCTAGGTTGCTCGGAATGTAGAAATGACCATAACTTTCACACTGGTTGCAAGTATTCGTTTTATACGATGGAAAAACTGTTGTATTTATATTGTATTTTATGCTATTGGCGTTCACTTCTTAGGCCCTAACTATTCGACCTGGTGGAACAACGCCCTTGGGTGAAGCCTAGGTTGCCCGGAACGTTGAAATGACCATAACTTTTACACTGGTAGCAATTATTCGTTTTATACAATGGAAAAACTGTTGTATTTATATTGTATTTTATGCTTCTGGCGTTGACTTCTTAGGCCCTAACTATTCGATCTGGTGGAGCAATGCCTCAGAGTTAAGTCTAGGATGCCCGAAACGCCGAAATGATCATTACTTTCACGCTTGTTGCAATTATTCCTGTTATACAATGAAAAGACCGTTGTATTTTTATTGTATTTTATGCTTCAGGCGTAGGCTTCTAAGGCCGTAGCTATTCGATATGGTGGAGCACCGCCCTAGAGTGAAGCCTAGATTGCCCGGAGCGTAGAAATGACCATAACTTTTACACTGGTAGCAATTATTCGTTTTATACAATTGAAAAACTGTTCTATTTATTTTGTATTTTATGCTTCGGGCGTTGACTTCTAAGGCCCTAACTGTTTGATCTGGTGGAGCAACGCCCTAGAGTGAAGCCTAGGTTGCCCGGAACGTAGAAATGACCATTACTTTAACACTGTTTGCAATTATTCCTTTTATACAATGGAAAAACTGTTCTATTTATTTTGTATTTTATGCTTCGGGCGTTGACTTCTAAGGCCCTAACTGTTTGATCTGGTGGAGCAACGCCCTAGAGTGTAGCCTAGGTTGCCCGGAAAGTAGAAATGACAATTACTTTCACACTGTTTGCAATTATTCCTTTTATACGATGCAAAAGCTGTTGTATTTATATCGTATTTTATGCTTCTGGCGTTGACTTCTAAGGACCTAACTATTCGATCTGGTGGAGCAACGCCCTAGAGTGAAGCCTAGGTTGCTCGGAATGTAGAAATAACCATAACTTTTACACTGGTAGCAATTATTCGTTTTATACAATGGAAAAACTGTTGTATTTATATTGTATTTTATGCTTCTGGCGTTGACTTCTTAGGACCTAACTATTCGATCTGGTGGAGCAATGCCTCAGAGTTAAGTCTAGGATGCCCGAAACGCCGAAATGATCATTACTTTCACACTTGTTGCAATTATTCCTGTTATACGATGAAAAGACCGTTTTATTTTTATTGTATTTTATGCTTCAGGCGTAGGCTTCTAAGGCCGTAGCTATTCGATATGGTGGAGCACCGCCCTAGAGTGAAGCCTAGGTTGCCCGGAGCGTAGAAATGACCATAACTTTTACACTGGTAGCAATTATTCGTTTTATACAATGGAAAAACTGTTCTATTTATTTTGTATTTTATGCTTCGGGCGTTGACTTCTAAGGCCCTAACTGTTTGATCTGGTGGAGCAACGCCCTAGAGTGAAGCCTAGGTTGCCCGGAACGTAGAAATGACCATTACTTTAACACTGTTTGCAATTATTCCTTTTATACGATGGAAAATCTGTTCTATTTATTTTGTATTTTATGCTTCGGGCGTTGACTTCTTTGGCCCTAACAATTCGATCTGGTGGAGCAACGCCCTAGAGTGAAGCCTAGGTTGCCTGGAACGTACAAATGACAATCACTTTCACACGGACTGCAATTATTCCTGTTATAGGATGGAAAGGCTGTTGTATTTTTATTGCATTTTATGCTTCTGGCGTTCACTTCTTAGGCCCTAACTATTCGATCTGGTGGAACAACGCCCTAGGGTGAAGCCTAGGTTGCCCGGAACGTAGATATGACCATAATCTTCACACAGGTTGCAATTATTCGTTTTCTGCGATGGAAAAACTGTTGTGTTTATATTGTATTTTATGCTTCTGGCGTTCACTTATTAGGGCCTAGTTATTCGATCTGATGGAACAATGCCCTAGGGTGAAGCCTAGGTTGCCCGGAAAGTAGACATGACCATAACTCTTACACTGGTAGGAATTATTCGTTTTATACAATGGAAAAACAGTTCTATTTATTTTGTATTTTATGCTTCGGGCGTTGACTTCTAAGGCCCTAACTGTTTGATCTGGTGGAGCAACGCCCTAGAGTGTAGCCTAGGTTGCCCGGAACGTAGAAATGACAATTACTTTCACACTGTTTGCAATTATTCATTTAATACGATGGAAAAGCTGTTGCATTTATATCGTATTTTATGCTGCGGGCGTTGACTTCTTAGGCCCTAACACTTCGATCTTGTGGAGCAACGCCCTACAGTGAAGCCTAGGTTGCCCGGAACGTAGATATGACCATAACCTTCACACAGGTTGCAATTATTCGTTTTCTGCGATGGAAAAGCTGTTGTATTTATATTGTATTTTATGCTTCTGGCGTTCACTTCTAAGGGCCTAACTATTCGATCTGACGGAACAATGCCCTAGGGTGAAGCCTAGCTTGCCAGGAACGTAGACATGACCATAACTCTTACACTGGTAGCAATTATTCGTTTTATACAATGGAAAAACTGTCCTATTTATTTTGTATTTCATGCTTCGTGCGTTGACTTCTAAGGCCCTAACTGTTTGATCTGGTGGAGCAACGCCCTAGAGTGTAGCCTAGGTTGCCCGGAACGTAGAAATGACAATTACTTTCACACTGTTTGCAATTATTCCTTTTATACGATGCAAAAGCTGTTGTATTTATATCGTATTTTATGCTTCTGGCGTTGACTTCTAAGGACCTAACTATTCGATCTGGTGGAGCAACGCCCTAGAGTGAAGCCTAGGTTGCTCGGAATGTAGAAATAACCATAACTTTAACACTGTTTGCAATTATTCCTTTTATACGATGGAAAAACTGTTCTATTTATTCTGTATTTTATGCTTCCGGCGTTGACTTCTTTGGCCCTAACAATTCGATCTGGTGGAGCAACGCCCTAGAGTGAAGCCTAGGTTGCCTGGAACGTACAAATGACAGTCACTTTCACACGGTTTGCAATTATTCCTGTTATAGGATGGAAAGGCTGTTGTATTTTTATTGCATTTTATGCTTCTGGCGTTCACTTCTTAGGCCCTAACTATTTGATCTGGTGGAACAACGCCCTAGGGTGAAGCCTAGGTTGCCCGGAACGTAGATATGACCATAACCTTCACACAGGTTGCAATTATTCGTTTTCTGCGATGGAAAAGCTGTTGTATTTATATTGTATTTTAGGCTTCTGGCGTTCACTTCTTAGGGCCTAACTATTCGATCTGATGGAACAATGCCCTAGGGTGAAGCCTTGGTTGCCCGGAACGTAGACATGACCATAACTCTTACACTGGTAGCAATTATTCGTTTTATACAATGGGAAAACTGTTCTATTTATTTTGTATTTTATGCTTCGGGCGTTGACTTCTAAGGCCCTAACTGTTTGATCTGGTGGAGCAACGCCCTAGAGTGTAGCCTAGGTTGCCCGGAACGTAGAAATGACAATTACTTTCACACTGTTTGCAATTATTCCTTTTATACGATGCAAAAGCTGTTGTATTTATATCGTATTTTATGCTTCTGGCGTTGACTTCTAAGGACCTAACTATTCGATCTGGTAGAGCAACGCCCTAGAGTGAAGCCTAGGTTGCTCGGAATGTAGAAATAACCATAACTTTAACACTGTTTGCAATTATTCCTTTTATACGATGGAAAAACTGTTCTATTTATTCTGTATTTTATGCTTCGGGCGTTGACTTCTTTGGCCCTAACAATTCGATCTGGTGGAGCAACGCCCTAGAGTGAAGCCTAGGTTGCCTGGAACGTACAAATGACAGTCACTTTCACACGGTTTGCAATTATTCCTGTTATAGGATGGAAAGGCTGTTGTATTTTTATTGCATTTTATGTTTCTGGCGTTCACTTCTTAGGCCCTAACTATTTGATCTGGTGGAACAACGCCCTAGGGTGAAGCCTAGGTTGCCCGGAACGTAGATATGACCATAACCTTCACACAGGTTGCAATTATTCGTTTTCTGCGATGGAAAAGCTGTTGTATTTATATTGTATTTTAGGCTTCTGGCGTTCACTTCTTAGGGCCTAACTATTCGATCTGATGGAACAATGCCCTAGGGTGAAGCCTTGGTTGCCCGGAACGTAGACATGACCATAACTCTTACACTGGTAGCAATTATTCGTTTTATACAATGGAAAAACTGTTCTATTTATTTTGTATTTTATGCTTCGGGCGTTGACTTCTAAGGCCCTAACTGTGTGATCTGGTGGAGCAACGCCCTAGAGTGAAGCCTAGGTTGCCCGGAACGTAGAAATGACCATCACTTTCAAACTGGTTGCAATTAATCCTGTTATACGATGGAAAAACTGTTGTATTTTTATTGCATTTTATGCTTCGGGCGTTGACTTCTAAGGCCCTAACTATTCAATCTGTTAGTGCAACGCCCTAGAGTGATGCCTAGGTTGCTCGGAATGTAGAAATGACCATAACTTTCACACTGGTTGCAAGTATTCGTTTTATACGATGGAAAAACTGTTGTATTTATATTGTATTTTATGCTATTGGCGTTCACTTCTTAGGCCGTAGCTATTCGATGTGGTGGAGCACCGCCCTAGAGTGAAGCCTAGATTGCCAGGAGCGTAGAAATGACCATAACTTTTACACTGGTAGCAATTATTCGTTTTATACAATTGAAAAACTGTTCTATTTATTTTGTATTTTATGCTTCGGGCGTTGACTTCTAAGGCCCTAACTGTTTGATCTGGTGGAGCAACGCCCTAGAGTGAAGCCTAGGTTGCCCGGAACATAGAAATGACCATTACTTTAACACTGTTTGCAATTATTCCTTTTATACGATGGAAAAACTGTTCTATTTATTTTGTATTTTATGCTTCGGGCGTTGACTTCTTTGGCCCTAACAATTCGATCTGGTGGAGCAACGCCCTAGAGTGAAGCCTAGGTTGCCTGGAACGTACAAATGACAATCACTTTCACACGGTTTGCAATTATTCCTGTTATAGGATGGAAAGGCTGTTGTATTTTTATTGCATTTTATGCTTCTGGCGTTCACTTCTTAGGCCCTAACTATTTGATCTGGTGGAACAACGCCCTAGGGTGAAGCCTAGGTTGCCCGGAACGTAGATATGACCATAACCTTCACACAGGTTGCAATTATTCGTTTTCTGCGATGGAAAAACTGTTGTATTTATATTGTATTTTAGGCTTCTGGCGTTCACTTCTTAGGGCCTAACTATTCGATCTGATGGAACAATGCCCTAGGGTGAAGCCTAGGTTGCCCGGAACGTAGACATGACCATAACTCTTACACAGGTAGCAATTATTCGTTTTATACAATGGAAAAACAGTTCTATTTATTTTGTATTTTATGCTTCGGGCGTTGACTTCTAAGGCCCTAACTGTTTGATCTGGTGGAGCAACGCCCTAGAGTGTAGCCTAGGTTGCCCGGAACGTAGAAATGACAATTACTTTCACACTGTTTGCAATTATTCCTTTTATACGATGCAAAAGCTGTTGTATTTATATCGTATTTTATGCTTCTGGTGTTGACTTCTAAGGACCTAACTAATCGATCTGGTGGAGCAACGCCCTAGAGTGAAGCCTAGGTTGCTCGGAACGGAGAAATGACCACTACTTTCACACAGTTTGCAATTGTTCATTTAATACGATGGAAAAGCTGTTGTATTTATATCGTAGTTTATGCTGCGGGCGTTGACTTCTTAGGCCCTAACACTTCGATCTGGTGGAGCAACGCCCTACAGTGAAGCCTAGGTTGCCCGGAACGCAGAAATGACCACTACTTTCACACAGTTTGCAATTATTCATTTAATACGATGGAAAAGCTGTTGTATTTATATCGTATTTTATGCTTCGGGCGTTGACTTCTTAGGCCCTAACACTTCGATCTGACGGAACAAAGCCCTAGGGTGAAGCCTAGGTTGCCAGGAACGTAGACATGACCATAACTCTTACACTGGTAGCAATTATTCGTTTTATACAATGGAAAAACTGTTCTATTTATTTTGTATTTTATGCTTCGTGCGTTGACTTCTAAGGCCCTAACTGTTTGATCTGGTGGAGCAACGCCCTAGAGTGTAGCCTAGGTTGCCCGGAACGTAGAAATGACAATTACTTTCACACTGTTTGCAATTATTCCTTTTATACGATGCAAAAGCTGTTGTATTTATATCGTATTTTATGTTTCTGGCGTTGACTTCTAAGGACCTAACTATTCGATCTGGTGGAGCAACGCCCTAGAGTGAAGTCTAGGTTGCTCGGAATGTAGAAATAACCATAACTTTCACACTGGTTGCAATTATTCGTTCTTTACAATGGAAAAGCTGTTGTATTTATATTGTATTTTATGCCTCTGGCGTTGACTTCTAAGGCCCTAGCTATTCGATCTAGTGGAGCAACGCCCTATAGTGAAGCCTAGGTTGCCCGGAACGTAGAAATGACAATTACTTTCACACTGTTTGCAATTATTCCTTTTATACGATGCAAAAGCTGTTGTATTTATATCGTATTTTATGCTTCTGGCGTTGACTTCTAAGGCCCTAGCTATTCGATCTAGTGGAGCAACGCCCTAGAGTGAAGCCTAGGTTTCCCGGAACGTAGAAATGACCATCACTTTCAAACTGGTTGCAATTATTCCTTTTATACGATGCAAAAGCTGTTGTATTTATATCGTATTTTATGCTTCTGGCGGTGACTTCTAAGGACCTAACTATTCGATCTGGTGGAGCAACGCCCTAGAGTGATGCCTAGGTTGCTCGAAATGTAGAAATGACCATAGCTTTCACACTGGTTGCAATTAATCGTTTTATACGATGGAAAAACTGTTGTATTTATATTGTATTTTATGCTTCTGGCGTTCACTTCTTAGGCCCTAACTATTCGATCTGGTGGAACAACGCCCTAGGGTGAAGCCTAGGTTGCCCGGAACGTAGAAATGACCATAACTTTTACACTGGTAGCAACTATTCGTTTTATACAATGGAAAAAATGTTCTATTTATTTTGTATTTTATGCTTCGGGCGTTGACTTCTAAGGCCCTAACTGTTTCATCTGGTGGAGCATCGCCCTAGGGTGAAGCCTAGGTTGCCCGGAACGTAGAAATGACCATTACTTTCACACTGTTTGCAATTATTCCTTTTATACGATGGAAAAGCTGTTGTATTTATATCGTATTTTATGCTTCTGGCGTTGACTTCTAAGGCCCTAGCTATTCGATCTAGTGGAGCAACGCCCTAGAGTGAAGCCTAGGTTTCCCGGAACGTAGAAATGACCATCACTTTCAAACTGGTTGCAA
This sequence comes from Calliopsis andreniformis, assembly GCF_051401765.1. Taxonomy (NCBI): domain Eukaryota; kingdom Metazoa; phylum Arthropoda; class Insecta; order Hymenoptera; family Andrenidae; genus Calliopsis; species Calliopsis andreniformis. The sequence continues at coordinate 9,946,613 of NW_027480425.1, read as the reverse complement.
TTATTCCTTTTATACGATGCAAAAGCTGTTGTATTTATATCGCATTTTATGCTTCTGGCGGTGACTTCTAAGGACCTAACTATTCGATCTGGTGGAGCAACGCCCTAGAGTGAAGCCTAGGTTGCTCGCAATGTAGAAATAACCATAACTTTCACACTGGTTGCAATTATTCGTTTTTTACTATGGAAAAGCTGTTGTATTTATATTGTATTTTATGACTCTGGCGTTGACTTCTAAGGCCCTAGCTATTCGATCTAGTGGAGCAACGCCCTAGAGTGAAGCCTAGGTTGCCCGGAACGTAGAAATGACCATCACTTTCAAACTGGTTGCAATTAATCCTGTTATACGATGGAAAAACTGTTGTATTTTTATTGCATTTTATGCTTCGGGCGTTGACTTCTAAGGCCCTGACTATTCAATCTGTTGGAGCAACGCCCTAGGGTGAAGCCTAGGTCGCTCGGAATGTAGAAATGACCATAGATTTCACACTGGTTGCAATTAATCGTTTTATACGATGGAAAAACTGTTGTATTTATATTGTATTTTATGCTTCTGGCGTTCACTTCTTAGGCCCTAACTATTCGATCTGGTGGAACAACGCCCTAGGGTGAAGCCTAGGTTGCCCGGAACGTAGACATGACCATAACTCTTACACTGGTAGCAATAATTCGTTTTATACAATGGAAAAACTGTTCTATTTATTTTGTATTTTATGCTTCGGGCGTTGACTTCTAAGGCCCTAACTGATTGATCTGGTGGAGCAACGCCCTAGAGTGTAGCCTAGGTTGCCCGGAACGTAGAAATGACAATTACTTTCACACTGTTTGCAATTATTCCTTTTATACGATGCAAAAGCTGTTGTATTTATATCGTATTTTATGCTTCGGGCGTTGACTTCTAAGGCCCTGACTATTCGACATGGTGGAACGACGCCCTAGGGTGAAGCCTAGGTTGCCCGGAACGTAGAAATGACCATAAATTTTACACTGGTAGCAATTATTCGTTTTATACAATGGAAAAACTGTTGTATTTATATTGTATTTTATGTTTCTGGCGTTGACTTCTAAGGCCGTAGCTATTAGATGTTGTGGAGCAACGCCCTATAGTGACGCCTAGCTTGCCCGGAACGTAGACACGATCATTGCTTTCACAATGTTTGCAATTATTCATCTTATACGGTGGAAAAACTCTTGTACTTAGATTGTGTTTTATTCTTCTGGCATTGAATTCTAAGTCCCTAGCTATTTGATCCGGTGGTGCAGCGCCCTAGAGTGAAACCTAGGTTACCCGGAACGTAGATATGACCAGTACATTCACACTGTTTGCAGTTATTCCTGTTATACGATGGAAAAACTGTTGCACCTTTATTGTATTTTACGCTTCTGGCGTTGACTTCTAAGGCCCTAACTATTCGATCTGGTGGAACAACGCCCTAGAGAGAAGCCTATGTTGACCGGAACGTAGAAATGACCATCATTTTCACACTGGTTGCAATTATTCCTGTGATACGGTGGAAAAACTCTTGTTTATTTATTGTATTTTATGCTTCGTGTGATGTCTTCTATGGCCCTACCTATTCGATCTGGTGGAGCAACACCCTACAGTGAAGCCTAGGTTGCCCGGAACGTAGATATGACCATAACCTTCACACAGGCTGCAATTATTCATTTTATACGATGGAAAAGCTGTTGTATTTATATCGTATTTTATGCTTCTGGCGTTGACTTCTTAGGCCCTAACTTTTCGATCTGGTGGAACAACGCCCTAGTGTGAAGTCTGGGTTGACCGGAACATAGAAATGACCATCATTTTCACACTGATTGCAGTTATTCCTGTTATACGATGGAAAAACTGTTGCATCTTTATTGTATTTAATGATTCTGGCGTTGACTTCTAAGGCCCTAACTATTCGATCAGGTGGCGCAACGCCCTAGAGTGAAGCCTAGGTTTCTCGGAACGTAGAAATGACCATTACCTTCACACTGCTTGCAATTATTCATTTTACACGATGGCAAAGCTGTTGTATTTATATGGTATTTTATGCTTCCGGCGTTGACTTCTAAGTCGCTAGCTATTTGATCCGGTGGAGCAGCGCCCTAGAGAGAAACCTAGCTTGCCCGGAACGTAGAAATGACCATTACTTTCACACTGTTTGCAATTATTCATTTCATACGATGGCAAAGCTGTTGTATTTATATCGTATTTTATGCTTCTGGCGTTGACTTCTTAGGCCCTAACTATTCCATCTGGTGGAAGAACGATCTAGGGTGAAGCCTAGCTTGCCCACAACGTAGAAATGACCGTTACTTTCACACTGGTAGCAATTATTCGTTTTATACATGAAAAAACTGTTATACTTATATTGCTTTTTATGCTTCTGGCGTTGAATTCTAAGTCCCTAGCTATTCGATCTGGTGGAGCAACGCCCTAGAGTGAAGCCTAGCTTGCCCGGAACGTGGAAATGTCCATTACTTTCACAATGTTTGCAATTATTCATTTCATACGATGGAAAAACTGTTGTATTTATATCGTATTTTATGCTTCTGGCGTTGACTTCTTAGGCCCTAACTTTTCGATCTGGTGGAACAACGCCCTAGAGTGAAGCCTAGGTTGCCCGGAACGTAGATATGACCATAACCTTCACACAGGCTGCAATTATACGTTTTATACGATGGAAAGACTGTTGTATTTATTTTGTAGTTTATGCTTCTGGTGTTGACTTCTAAGGCCCTAACTCTTCGATCTGGTGGAGCAACGCCCTAGAGTGAAGCCTAGGTTTCTCGGAACGTAGAAATGACCATTACCTTCACACTGTTTGCAATTATTCATTTTATACGATGGCAAAGCTGTTGTATTTATATGGTATTTTATGCTTCCGGCGTTGACTTCTAAGGCCGTAGCTATCAGATGTGGTGCAGCAACGCCCTAGAGTGACGCCTAGGTTGCCAGGAACGTAGAAATGACCATTACTTCCACATTGTTTGCAAATATTCATTTTATACAGTGGAAAAGCTGTTGTATTTATATTGTATTTTATGATTCTGGCGTTGACTTCTTAGGCCCTAACTATTCGATCTGGTGGAGCAATGCCCTAGAGTGAAGCCTAGGTTGCCCGGAACGTAGAAATGACCGTTACTTTCACAGTGTTTGAAATTATTCATTATATACGATTGAAAAACAGTTTAATTATATTGTATTTTATGCTTCTGGCGTTGACTTCTAAGGCCATATCTATTCGATGTGGTGGAGCAGCGCCCTAGAGTGAAGCCTAGGTTGCCCGGTACGTAGAAATGACCATTACTTTCACATTGGTTGCAATTATTCCTGCTATACGAAGGAAAAACTGTTGTATTTATATTGTATTTTATGCTTCTGGCGTTGACTTCTAAGGCCGTAACTATTCGATCCGGTGTAGCAACGCCCTAGGGTGAAGCCTAGGTTGCCCGGAACGTAGAAATGACCATCACTTTCAAACTAGTTGCAATTAATCCTGTTATACGATGGAAAAACTGTTGTATTTTTATTGCATTTTATGCTTCGGGCGTTCACTTATAAGGCCCTGACTATTCAATCTGTTGGAGCACCGCCCTAGAGTGATGCATAGGTTGCTCGGAACTCAGAAATGACCACTACTTTCACATAGTTTGCAATTATTCATTTAATACGATGGAAAAGCTGTTGTATTTATATCGTATTTTATGCTTCGGGCGTTGACTTCTTAGGCCCTAACACTTCGATCTGGTGGAGCAACGCCCTACAGTGTAGCATAGGTTGCCCGGAACGTAGATATGACCATAACCTTCACACAGGTTGCAATTATTCGTTTTATACAATGGAAAAACTGTTCTATTTATTTTGTATTTTATGCTTCGGGCGTTCACTTCTAAGGCCCTAACTGTTTGATCTGGTGGAGCATCGCCCTATAGTGTAGCCTAGGTTGCCCGGAACGTAGAAATGACAATTACTTTCACACTGTTTGCAATTATTCCTTTTATACGATGCAAAAGCTGTTGTATTTATATCGTATTTTATGCTTCTGGCGTTGACTTCTAAGGAGCTAACTATTCGATCTGGTGGAGCACCGCCCTAGAGTGATGCCTAGGTTGCTCGGAACTCAGAAATGACCATTACTTTAACACTGTTTGCAATTATTCCTTTTATACGATGGAAAAACTGTTCTATTTATTCTGTATTTTATGCTTCGGGCGTTGACTTCTTTGGCCCTAACAATTCGATCTGGTGGAGCATCGCCCTGGAGTCAAGCATAGGTTGCCTGGAACGTACAAATGACCATCACTTTCACACGGATTGCAAGTATTCCTGTTATAGGATGGAAAGGCTGTTGTATTTTCATTGTATTTTATGCTTCTGGCGTTCACTTCTTAGGCCCTAACTATTCGATCTGGTGGAACAACGCCCTAGAGTGAAGCCTAGGTTGCCCGGAACGTAGAAACGACCATAACTATCACACTGGTTGCTATTATTCGTTTTATACGATGGAAAAACTGTTATATTTATATTGTATTTTATGCTTCAGGCGTTGACTTCTGAGGCCGTAGCTATTCGATGTGGTGGAGCAACGCCCTAGAGTGTAGCCTAGGTTGCCCGGAACGTAGAAATGACAATTACTTTCACACTGTTTGCAATTATTCCTTTTATACGATGCAAAATCTGTTGTATTTATATCGTATTTTATGCTTCTGGTGTTGACTTCTAAGGACCTAACTATTCGATCTGGTGGAGCAACGCCCTAGAGTGAAGCCTAGGTTGCTCGGAACGGAGAAATGACCACTACTTTCACACAGCTTGCAATTATTCATTTAATACGATGGAAAAGCTGTTGCATTGATATCGTATTTTATGCTTCAGGCGTAGGCTTCTAAGGCCGTAGCTATTCGATATGGTGGAGCACCGCCCTAGAGTGATGCCTAGGTTGCTCGGAACGCAGAAATGACCACTACTTTCACACCGTTTGCAATTATTCATTTAATACGATGGAAAAGCTGTTGTATTTATATCGTATTTTATGCTTCGGGCGTTGACTTCTTAGGCCCTAACAATTCGATCTGGTGGAGCAACGCCCTACAGTGAAGCCTAGGTTGCCCGGAACGTAGATACGACCATAACCTTCACACAGGTTGCAATTATTCGTTTTCTGCGATGGAAAAACTGTTGTATTTATATTGTATTTTATGCTTCTGGCGTTCACTTCTTAGGGCCTAACTATTCGATCTGATGGAACAATGCCCTAGGGTGAAGCCTAGGTTGCCAGGAATGTAGACATGACCATAACTCTTACACTGGTAGCAATTATTCGTTTTATACAATGGAAAAACTGTTCTATTTATTTTGTATTTTATGCTTCGGGCGTTGACTTCTAAGGCCCTAACTGTTTGATCTGGTGGAGCAACGCCCTAGAGTGTAGCCTAGGTTGCCCGGAACGTAGAAATGACAATTACTTTCACACTGTTTGCAATTATTCCTTTTATACGATGCTTAAGCTGTTGTATTTATATCGTATTTTATGCCTCTGGCGTTGACTTCTAAGGCCCTAGCTATTCGATCTAGTGGAGCAACGCCATAGAGTGAAGCCTAGGTTGCCCGGAACGTAGAAATGACCATCACTTTCAAACTAGTTGCAATTAATCCTGTTATACGATGGAAAAACTGTTGTATTTTTATTGCATTTTATGCTTCGGGCGTTGACTTATAAGGCCCTGACTATTCAATCTGTAGGAGCAACGCCCTAGAGTGAAGCCTAGGTTGCTCGGAATGTAGAAATGACCATAGCTTTCACACTGGTTGCAATTATTCGTTTTATACGATAGAAAAACTGTTGTATTTATATCGTATTTTATGCTTCTGGTGTTCACTTCTTAGGCCCTAACTATTCGATCTGGTGGAACAACGCCCTAGGGTGAAGCCTAGGTTGCCCGGAACGTAGAAATGACCATAAATTTTACACTGGTAGCAATTATTCTTTTTATACAAGTGAAAAACTGTTGTATTTATATGGTATTTTATGCCTCTGGCGTTGACTTCTAAGGCCCTAGGTATTCGACCTAGTGGAGCAACGCCCTAGAGTGAAGCCTAGGTTTCCCGGAACGTAGAAATGACCATCACTTTCAAACTGGTTGCTATTAATCCTGTTATACGATGGAAAAACTGTTGTATTTTTATTGCATTTTATGCTTCGGGCGTTGACTTCAAAGGCCCTAACTATTCAATCTGTTGGAGCAACGCCCTATAGTGAAGCCTAGGTTGCTCGGAATGTAGAAATGACCATAACTTTCACACTGGTTGCAATTATTCGTTTTATACGATGGAAAAGCTGTTGTATTTATATTGTATTTTATGCTTCTGGCGTTCACTTCCTAGGCCCTAACTATTCGACATGGTGGAACAACGCCCTAGGGTGAAGCCTAGGTTGCCCGGAACGTAGAAATGACCATCATTTTCACACTGGTTACAATTATTCCTGTTATACGGTGGAAAAACTCTTGTTTATTTATTGTATTTCATGCTTCGTGTGATGTCTTCTATGGCCCTACCTATTCGATCTGGTGGAGCAACACCCTACAGTGAAGCCTAGGTTGCCCGGAACGTAGACATTACCATAACCTTCACACAGGCTGCAATTATTCATTTTATACGTTGGAAAAGCTGTTGTATTTATATCGTATTTTATGCTTCTGGCGTTAACTTCTTAGGCCCTAACTTTTCGATCTGGTGGAACAACGTCCTAGAGTGAAGTCTGGGTTGACCGGAACATAGAAATGACCATCATTTTCACACTGGTTGCAGTTATTCCTGTTATACGATGGAAAAACTGTTGCATCTTTATTGTATTTAATGCTTCTGGCGTTGACTTCTAAGGCCCTAACTATTCGATCAGGTGGCGCAACGCCCTAGAGTGAAGCCTAGGTTTCTCGGAACGTAGAAATGACCATTACCTTCACACTGTTTGCAATTATTCATTTTATACGATGGCAAAGCTGTTGTATTTATATGGTATTTTATGCTTCCGGCGTTGACTTCTAAGGCCGTAGCTATCAGATGTGGTGCAGCAACGCCCTAGAGTGACGCCTAGGTTGCCCGTAACGTAGAAATGACCATAACTTTCACACTGGCTGCTATTATTCGCTTTATACGATGGAAAGACTGTTGTATTTATATTGTATTTTATGCTTCTGGCGTTGACTTCTTAGGCCCTAACTATTCGATCTGGTGGAACAACGCCCTTGAGTGATTCCTAGGTTGCCTGGAACGTAGAAATGACCATCACTTTCACACGGGTTGCAGTTATTCCTGTTATAGGATGGAAAGACTGTTGCATTTTTATTGTATTTTATGCTTCAGGCGTTGGCTTCTGAGGCCGTAGCTATGCGATGTGGTGGGAGAACGCCATAGAGTGAAGCCTAGGTTGCCCGGAACGTAGAAATGACCATAAGTTTCATAATGGTTGCAATTATTCGTTTTATACGATGGAAAAACTGTTGTATTTCTATTGTATTTTATGCTTCGGGCGTTGACTTCTTAGGCCCTAACTATTCGATCAGGTGGAGCAACGCCCTAGAGTGAAGCCTAGGTTGCTCGAAATGTAGAAATGACCATAACTTTCACACTGGTTGCAATTATTCATTTTATACGATGGAAAAACTGTTGTACTTATATTGTATTTTATTCTTATGGCGTTGAATTCTAAGTCCCTAGCTATTCGATCTGGTGGAGCAACGCCCTAGAGTGAAACCTAGGTTACCCGGAACGTAGAAATGACAAGTACTTTCATACTGTTTGCAGTTATTCCTGTTATACGATGGAAAAGCTTTTGCATCTTTATTGTATTTTATGCTTCTGGCGCTGACTTCTAAGGCCCTAGCTATTCGATTTGGTGGAGCACCGCCCTAGAGTGAAGCCTAGGTTGCCCGGAACGTAGAAATGACCATACCTTCCACACTGGTTGCAATTATTCGTTTTATACGATGGAAAAGCTGTTGTATTTATATCGTTTTTTATGCTCCTGGCGTTGACTTCTTAGGCCCTAACTATTCCGTCTGGTGGAACAACGCCCTAGAGTGAAGCCTAGGTTGCTCGGAATGTAGAAATGACCATGACCTTCACACTGTTTGCAATTATTCATTTTATACGATGGCGAGGCTGTTGTATTTATATTGTATTTTATGCTTCCGGCGTTAACTTCTAAGGCCGTAGCTATCAGATGTGGAGCAGCAACGCCCTAGAGTGACGCGTAGGTTGCCAGGCACGCAGAAATGACCATTACTTTCACAATGTTCGCAATCATTCATTTTATACGATGGAAAAACTGTTGTACTTATATTGTATTTTATTCTTCTGGCGTTGACTTCTTAGGCCTTAACTATTTGATCTGGTGGAGCACCGCCCTAGAGTGAAGCCTAGGTTGGCCGGAACGTAGACCATACCATTACCTTCACACTGGTGGTAATTACTCCTGTTATGCGATGGAAAAACTCTTGCATCTTTATTGCATTTTATGCTTCGGGCGTTGACTTCTAAGGCCCTAACTATTCGATCTGGTGGAGCAACGCCCTAGAGTGATGCCTAGGTCGCCCGGAACGTAGAAATGACCATAACTTTCACACTGGTTGCTATTATTTTGGTTGTAAACGATGGCAAAGCTGTTCTATTTATATTGCATTTTATGCTCCTGGCATTGAGTTCTAAGTCCCTAGCTATTCGATCTGGTGGAGCAACGTCCTAGAGTGAAGCCTAGGTTGACGGGAACGTAGAAATGACCATAACTTTCACACTGGTTGCAATTATTCGTTTTCTACGACGGAAAAACTGTTGTATTTATATTGTATTTTGTGCTTCTGGCGTTCACTTCTTAGGCCCAAACTATTCGATCTGGTGGAGCAGTGCCTCAGAGTTAAGTCTAGGATGCCCGAAACGCCGAAATGATCATTACTTTCACGCTTGTTGCAATTATTCCTGTTATACGATGAAGAGACCGTTGAATTTTTATTGTATTTTATGCTTCAGGCGTAGGCTTCTAAGGCCGTAGCTATTCGATATGGTGGAGCACCGCCCTAGAGTGAAGCCTAGGTTTCCCGGAACGTAGAAATGACCATTACTTTCACACTGTGTGCAATTATTCCTTTTATACGATGGAAAGGCTGTTGTATTTATATTGTATTTTATGCTTCTGGCGTTCACTTCTTAGGCCCTAACTATTCGATCTGGTGGAGCAACGCCCTAGAGTGAAACATAGGTTACCCGGGACGTAGAAATGACCAGAACTTTCACACTGGTTGCAGTTATTCGTTTTATACAATGGAAAAACTGTTCTATTTATTTTGCATTTTATGCTTCGGGCGTTGACTTCTAAGGCCCTAGCTATTCCATCTGGTGGAGCAACGCCCTAGGGTGTATCCTAGGTTGCCCGGAACGTTGATATGACCATAACCATCACACAGGTTGCAATTATTCGTTTTATACGGTGTAAAGGCTGATGTATTTATTTTGTATTTTATGCTTCGGGCGTTGACTTCTAAGGCCCTAACTATTCGATCTGGTAGAGCAACGCCCTAGAGTGAAGCCCAGGTTGCCCGGAGCGTAGAAATGACCATAACTTTCACACTGGTTGCAATTATTTGTTTTATACGGTGGAAAAGCTGTTGTATTTATATCGTATTTTATGCTTCTGGCGTTGACTTCTTAGGCCCTAACTATTCCATCTGGTGGAACAACGCCCTAGAGCAAAGCCCAGGTTGCGCGGCACGTAGAAATGACCATAACTTTCACACTGGCAGCAATTATTCGTTTTATACAATGGAAAAACTGTTCTATTTATATTGTATTTTATGCTTCTGGCGTTGACTACTTTGGCCCTAACTATTCGATCTTGTGGAACAACGCCCTAGAGTGAAGCCTAGGTTGCCTGGAACGTAGAAATGACCATCACTTTCACACGGGTTCCAATTATTCCTGTTATAGGATGGAAAGACTGTTGTATTTTTATTATATTTTATTCTTCTGGTGTTGACTTCTTAGGCCCTAACTATTCGATCTGGTGGAACAATGCCGTAGAGTGAAGCCTAGGCTGCCCGGAACGTAGAAATGACCATTACTTTCACACTGTTTGCAATTATTCATTTTATACGATGGAACAGCTGTTGTATTTATTTTGTATTTTATGCTTCTGGCGTTGACTTCTCAGGCCCTAATTATTCGATCTGGTGGAGCAATGCCTCAGAGTTAAGTCTAGGATACCCGAAACGCGGAAATGATCATTACTTTCACGCTTGTTGCAATTATTCCTGTTATGCGATGAAAAGACTGTTGTATTTTTATTGTATTTTATGCTTCAGGCGTGGACTTCTGAGGCCGTAGCTATTCGATGTGGTGGAAGAACGCCATACAGTGAAGCCTTGGTTGCCCGGAACGTAGAAATGACACTACTTTCACACTGTTTGCAATTATTCATTTAATACGATGGAAATGCTGTTGTATTTATATCGTATTTTATGCTTCGGGCGTTGACTTCTTAGGCCCTAACATTTCGATCTGGTGGAGCAACGCCGTAGAGTGAAGCCTAGGTTGCCCGGAACATAGATATGACCATTACTTTCACACTATTTGGAATCACTCCTTTTATACGATGGAAAAGCTGTTGTATTTATATCGTATTTTATGCTTCTGGCGTTGACTTCTTAGGCCCTAACTATTCGATCTGGTGGAACAACGCCGTAGAGTGAAGCCAAGGTTGCCCGGAACGTAGAAATGACCATAAGTTTCATACTGGTTGCAATTATTCGGTTTATACGATGGAAAAACTGTTGTATTTATATTGTATTTAAGCATCTGGCGTTCACTTCTTAGGCCCTAACTATTCGATCTGGTGGAACAACGCCCTAGGGTGAAGCCCAGGTTGCTCGGAAAGTAGAAATGACCATAAGTTTCATACTGGTTGCAATTATTCGTTTTATACGATAGAAAAACTGTTGTACTTATATTGTATTTTATGCTTCTGGCGTTGACTTCTCAGGCCCTAATTATTCGATCTGGTGGAGCAATGCCTCAGAGTTAAGTCTAGGATGCCCGTAACGCCGAAATGATCATTACTTTCACGCTTGTTGCAATTATTCCTGTTATGCGATGAAAAGACTGTTGTATTTTTATTGTATTTTATGCTTCAGCCGTGGACTTCTGAGGCCGTAGCTATTCGATGTGGTGGAAGAACGCCATACAGTGAAGCCTAGGTTGCCCGGAACGTTGAAATGACCACTACTTTCACACTGTTTGCAATTATTCATTTAATACGATGGAAATGCTGTTGTATTTATATCGTATTTTATGCTTCGGGCGTTGACTTCTTAGGCCCTATCATTTCGATCTGGTGGAGCAACGCCCTAGAGTGAAACCTAGGTTACCCGGAACGTAGAAATGACAAGTACATTCATACTGTTTGCAGTTATTCCTGTTATACGATGAAAAAACTTTTGTATCTTTATTTTATTTTATGCTTCTGGCGTTGACTTCTAAGGCCCTAGCTATTCGATTTGGTGGAGCACCGCCCTAGAGTGAAGCCTAGGTTGCCCGGAACGTAGAAATGACCATAACTTCCACACTGGTTGCAATTATTCGTTTTATACGATGGAAAAGCTGTTGTATTTATATCGTTTTTTATGCTCCTGGCGTTGACTTCTTAGGCCCTAACTATTCCATCTGGTGGAACAACGCACTAGGGTAAAGCCCAGATTGCGCGGAACGTAGAAATGACCACAACTTTCACACTGGTAGCAATTTTTCGTTTTACACGATGGAAAAACCGTTCTATTTATTTTGTATTTTATGCTTCGGGCGATGACTTCTAAGGCCCTAACTAATCGATCTGGTAGAGCAACGCCCCAGAGTGAAGCCTAGGTTGCCCGGTAAGTAGAAATGACCATAAGTTTCATACTGGTTGCAATTATTTGATTTATACGATGGAAAAGCTGTTGTATTTATATCGTATTTTATGCTTCTGGCGTTGACTTCTTAGGCCCTAACTATTCCATCTGGTGGAACAACGCCCTAGGGTGAAGCCTAGGTTGCCCGGAACATAGAAATGACCATAGCTTTTACACTGGCAGCAATTATTCGTTTTATACAATGGAAAAACCGTTCTATTTATTTTGTATTTTAGGCTTCGGGCGTTGACTTCTAAGGCCCTAACTGTTTGATCTGGTGGAGCATCGCCGTGGAGTGAAGCCTAGGTTGCCCGGAACGTAGAAATGACCATAACTTTCACACTGGTTGCTATTATTCGTTGTATACGATGGAAAAACTGTTATATTTATATTGTATTTTAGCTTCTGGCGTTGACTTCTGAGGCCGTTGCTAATCGATGTGCTGGAAGAACGCCATAGAGGGAAGCCTAGGCAGCCCGGATCGTAGAAATGTCCATATCTTTCACACTGTTTGCAATTTTTCGTTTTATACGATGGAAAAACTGTTTTTTTTATTTTGTATTTTACGCTTCGGGCGTTGACTTCTATGGCCCTAACTATTCGATCTGGTGGAGCAACGCCCTAGAGTGCAGCCTAGGTTGCCCGGAACGTAGAAATGTCCATAACTTTTACACTGGTTGGAATTAAACGTTTTACACAATGGAAAAACTGTTCTATTTAGTTTATATTTTTATTCTTCGGGCGTTGACTTCTAAGGCCCTAACTATTCGATCTGGTGGAGCAACGCCCTAGAGTGAAGCATAGGTTGCCCGGTACGTAGAAATGACCATCACTATCAAACTGGTTGCAATTATTTGTTTTATACGATGGAAAAGCTGTTGTATTTATATCGTATTTTATGCTTCTGGCGCTGACTTCTTAGGCCCTAACTATTCCATCTGGTGGAACAACGCCCTAGGGTGAAGCCTAGGTTGCTCGGAAAGTAGAAATGACCATAACTTTCACACTGGTAGGAATTTTTCGTTTTATACGATGGAAAAACTGTTCTACTTATTTTATATTTTATGCTTCGGGCGTTGACTTCTAAGGCCCTAACTATTCGATCTGGTGGTGCAACGCCCTAGAGTGAAGCCTAGGTTGCCCGGTACGTAGAAGTGACCATAACTATCAAACTGGTTGCAATTATTTGTTTTATACGATGGAAAAACTGTTGTATTTATATTGTATTTTATGCTTCTGGCGTTCACTTCTTAGGCCCTAACTATTCGATCTGGTGGTACAGCGCCCTAGGGTGAAGCCTAGGTTGCCCGGAACGTAGAAATGACCATAGCTTTTACACTGGCAGCAATTATTCGTTTTATACGATGGAAACACTGTTATATTTCTATTGTATTTAAGCTTCAGGCGTTGACTTCTGAGGCCGTTGCTATTCGATGCGGTGGAAGAACGCCATAGAGTGAAGCCTAGGTAGCCCGGATCGTAGAAATGTCCATATCTTTTACACTGTTTGCAATTTTTCGTTTGATACGATGGAAAAACTGTTTTATTTATTTTGTATTTTATGCTTCAGGCGTTGACTTCTAAGGCCCTAACTATTCGATCTGGTGGAGCAACGCCCTAGAGTGCAGCCTAGATTGCCCGGAAAGTGGAAATGACCATAACTTTCACACTGGTAGGAATTTTTCGTTTTATACGATGGCAAATCTGTTCTATTTATTTTATATTTTATGCTTCGGGCGTTGACTTCTAAGACCCTAACTATTCGATCTGGTGGTGCAACGCCCTAGAGTGAAGCCTAGGTTGCCCGGTACGTAGAAGTGACCATCACTATCAAACTGGTTGCAATTATTTGTTTTATACGATGGAAAAACTGTTCTATTTATTTTGTATTTTATGCTTCGGGCGTTGACTTCTAAGGCCCTAACTAATCGATCTGGTAGAGCAACGCCCCAGAGTGAAGCCTAGGTTGCCCGGTAAGTAGAAATGACCATAAGTTTCATACTGGTTGCATTTATTCGTTTTATACGATGGAAAAGCTGTTGTATTTATATTGTATTTTAGGCTTCGGGCGTTGACTTCTAAGGCCCTAACTGTTTGATCTGGTGGAGCATCGCCGTAGAGTGAAGCCTAGGTTGCCCGGAACGTAGAAATGACCATAACTTTCACACTGGTTGCTATTATTCGTTGTATACGATGGAAAAACTGTTATATTTATATTGTATTTTAGCTTCTGGCGTTGACTTCTGAGGCCGTTGCTATTCGATGTGGTGGAAGAACGCCATAGAGGGAAGCCTAGGTAGCCCGGATCGTAGAAATGTCCATATCTTTCACACTGTTTGCAATTTTTCGTTTTATACGATGGAAAAACTGTTGTATTTATATCGTATTTTATGCTTCTGGCGCTGACTTCTTAGGCCCTAACTATTCGATCTGGTGGAACAACGCCCTAGGGTGAAGCCTAGGTTGCCCGGAAAGTAGAAATGACCATAACTTTCACACTGGTAGGAATTTTTCGTTTTATACGATGGAAAAACTGCTGTATTTTTATTGCATTTTATGCTTCTGGCGTTCACTTCTTAGGCCCTAACTATTCGATCTGGTAGAGCAACGCCCTAGAGTGAAGCTTAGGTTGCCCGGTACGTAGAAGTGACCATCACTATCAAACTGGTTGCAATTATTTGTTTTACACGATGGAAAAACTGTTCTATTTATTTTGTATTTTATGCTTCGGGCGTTGACTTCTAAGGCCCTAACTAATCGATCTGGTAGAGCAACGCCCCAGAGTGAAGCCTAGGTTGCCCGGTAAGTAGAAATGACCATAAGTTTCATACTGGTTGCATTTATTCGTTTTATACGATGGAAAAGCTGTTGTATTTATATTGTATTTTATGCTTCTGGCGTTCACTTCTTAGGCCCTAACTATTCGATCTGGTGGTACGACGCCCTAGGGTGAAGCCTAGGTTGCCCGGAACGTAGAAATGACCATAACTTTTACACTGGCAGCAATTATTCGTTTTATACAATGGAAAAACCGTTCTATTTATTTTGTATTTTAGGCTTCGGGCGTTGACTTCTAAGGCCCTAACTGTTTGATCTGGTGGAGCATCGCCGTAGAGTGAAGCCTAGGTTGCCCGGAACGTAGAAATGACCATAACTTTCACACTGGTTGCTATTATTCGTTGTATACGATGGAAAAACTGTTATATTTATATTGTATTTTAGCTTCTGGCGTTGACTTCTGAGGCCGTTGCTATTCGACGTGGTGGAAGAACGCCATAGAGGGAAGCCTAGGTAGCCCGGATCGTAGAAATGTCCATATCTTTCACACTGTTTGCAATTTTTCGTTTAATACGATGGAAAAACTGTTGTATTTATATCGTATTTTATGCTTCTGGCGCTGACTTCTTAGGCCCTAACTATTCGATCTGGTGGAACAACGCCCTAGGGTGAAGCCTAGGTTGCCCGGAAAGTAGAAATGACCATAACTTTCACACTGGTAGGAATTTTTCGTTTTATACGATGGAAAAACTGCTGTATTTTTATTACATTTTATGCTTCTGGCGTTCACTTCTTAGGCCCTAACTATTCGATCTGGTGGAACAACGGCCTAGGGTGAAGCCTAGGTTGCCCGCAACGTAGAAACGACCATAACTTTCACACTGGTTGCAATTATTTGTTTTATACGATGGAAAAGCTGTTGTATTTATATCGTATTTTATGCTTCTGGCGTTGACTTCTTAGGCCCTAACTATTCCATCTGGTGGAACAACGCCCTAGAGTAAAGCCCAGGTTGCGCGGAACGTAGAAATGACCATAACTTTCACACTGGCAGCAATTATTCGTTTTATACAATGGAAAAACTGTTCTATTTATATTGTATTTTATGCTTCTGGCGTTGACTACTTAGGCCCTAACTATTCGATCTTGTGGAACAACGCCCTAGAGTGAAGCCTAGGTTGCCTGGAACGTAGAAATGACCATCACTATCACACGGGTTGCAATTATTCCTGTTATAGGATGGAAAGACTGTTGTATTTTTATTGCATTTTATTCTTCTGGTGTTGACTTCTTAGGCCCTAACTATTCCATCTGGTGGAACAACGCCGTAGAGTGAAGCCTAGGTTGCCCGGAACGTAGAAATGACCACTACTTTCACACTGTTTGCAATTATTCATTTTATACGATGGAACAGCTGTTGTATTTATTTTGTATTTTATGCTTCGGGCGTTGACTTCTAAGGCCCTAACTATTCAATCTGTTGGAGCAAAGCCCTGTGGTGAAGCCTAGGTTGCTCGGAAAGTAGAAATGACCATAAGTTTCATACTGGTTGCAATTATTCGTTTTATATAATGGAAAAACTGTTGTATTTATATTGTATTTTATGCTTCTGGCGTTCACTTCTTAGGCTCTAACTATTCGATCTGGTGGAACAACGCCCTAGGGTGAAGCCTAGGTGGCCCGGAACGTAGGAATGACCATAGCTTTTACACTGGTAGCAATTATTCGTTTTATACAATGGAAAAACCGTTCTATTTATTTTGTATTTTATGCTTCGGGCGTTGACTTCTAAGGCCCTAACTATTCGATCTGGTGGAACAACGCCCTAGAGTGAAGCCTAGGTTGCCTCGAACGTAGAAATGACCATCACTTTCACACGGGTTGCAATTATTCGTGTTATAGAATGTTAAGACTGTTGTATTTCTATTGTATTTTATACTTCAGGCGTTGACTTCTGAGGCCGTAGCTATTCGATGTGGTGGAAGAACGCCATACACTGAAGCCTAGGTTGCCCGGAACGTAGAAATGACCATAAGTTTCATACTGGTTGCAATTATTCGGTTTATACGATGGAAAAACCGTTCTATTTATTTTGTATTTTATGCTTCGGGCGTTGACTTCTAAGGCCCTAACTATTCGATCTGGTGGAGCAACGCCCTAGAGTGAAGACTAGGTTGCTCGGAAAGTAGAAATGACCATAACTTTCACACTGGTTGCAATTATTCGTTTTATACGATGGAAAAGCTGTTGTATTTATATCGTATTTTATGCTTCTGGCGTTGACTTCTTAGGCCCTAACTATTCGATCTGGTGGAACAACGCCCTAGAGTGAAGCCTAGGTTGCCCGGTACGTAGAAATGACCATCACTATCAAACTGGTAGCAATTATTTGTTTTATACGATGGAAAAGCTGTTGTATTTATATCGTATTTTATGCTTCTGGCGTTGACTTCTTAGGCCCTAACTATTCCATCTGGTGGAACAACGCCCTAGGGTGAAGCTAGGTTGCCCGGAAAGTAGAAATGACCATAACTTTCACACTGGTAGCAATTATTCGTTTTATACGATGGAAAAACTGTTCTATTTATTTTGTATTTTATGCTTCGGGCGTTGACTTCTAAGGCCCTAACTATTCGATCTGGTAGAGCAACGCCCTAGAGTGAAGCTTAGGTTGCCCGGAACGTAGAAATGACCATAACTTTCACACTGGTTGCAATTATTTGTTTTATACGATGGAAAAGCTGTTGTATTTATACTGTATTTTATGCCTCTGGCGTTGACTTCTAAGGCCGTAGCTATTAGATGTGGTGGAGCAACCCCCTAGAGTGACGCCTAGGGTGCCCGGAACGTAGAAAAGACCATTACTTTCACACTGGTTGCAATTATTCGTTTTATACGATGGAAAAGCTGTTGCATTTATATTGTATTTTATGCTTCTGGCGTTGACTTCTAAGGCCCTAACTATTCGATCTGGTGGAGCAACGCCCTAGAGTGAAGCCTAGGTTGCCCGGAACGTAGAAGTGACCATAACTTTCACACTGGTTGCAATTATTCGTTTTGTACAATGGAAAAACCGTTCTATTTATTTTGTATTTTAGGCTTCGGGCGTTGACTTCTAAGGCCCTAACTGTTTGATCTGGTGGAGCATCGCCGTAGAGTGAAGCCTAGGTTGCCCGGAACGTAGAAATGACCATAACTTTCACACTGGTTGCTATTATTCGTTGTATACGATGGAAAAACTGTTATATTTATATTGTATTTTAGCTTCTGGCGTTGACTTCTGAGGCCGTTGCTATTCGATGTGGTGGAAGAACGCCATAGAGGGAAGCCTAGGTAGCCCGGATCGTAGAAATGTCCATATCTTTCACACTGTTTGCAATTTTTCGTTTTATACGATGGAAAAACTGTTCTATTTATTTTATATTTTATGCTTCGGGCGTTGACTTCTAAGGCCCAAACTATTCGATCTGGTGGTGCAACGCCCTAGAGTGAAGCCTAGGTTGCCCGGTACGTAGAAGTGACCATCACTATCAAACTGGTTGCAATTATTTGTTTTATACGATGGAAAAACTGTTCTATTTATTTTGTATTTTACGTTTCGGGCGTTGACTTCTAAGGACCTAACTAATCGATCTGGTAGAGCAACGCCCCAGAGTGAAGCCTAGGTTGCCCGGTAAGTAGAAATGACCATAAGTTTCATACTGGTTGCATTTATTCGTTTTATACGATGGAAAATCTGTTGTATTTATATTGTATTTTATGCTTCTGGCGTTCACTTCTTAAGCCCTAACTATTCGATCTGGTGGTACAACGCCCTAGGGTGAAGCCTAGGTTGCCCGGAACGTAGAAATGACCATAACTTTTACACTGGCAGCAATTATTCGTTTGATACAATGGAAAAACTGTTCTATTTATTTTGTATTTAATGCTTCGGGCGTTGACTTCTAAGGCCCTAACTGTTTGATCTGGTGGAGCATCGCCGTAGAGTGAAGCCTAGGTTGCCCGGAAAGTAGAAATGACCATAACTTTCACACTGGTAGGAATTTTTCGTTTTATACAATGGAAAAACTGTTCTATTTATTTTATATTTTATGCTTCGGGCGTTGACTTCTAAGGCCCTAACTATTCGATCTGGTAGAGCAACGCCCTAGAGTGAAGCCCAGGCTGCCCGGTACGTAGAAATGACCATAACTTTCACACTGGTTGCTATTATTCGTTTTATACGATGGAAGAACTGTTGTACTTATATTGTATTTTATTCTTATGGCGTTGAATTCTAAGTCCCTAGCTATTCGATCTGGTGGAGCAACGCCCTAGAGTGAAACCTAGGTTACCCGGAACGTAGAAATGACAAGTACTTTCATACTGTTTGCAGTTATTCCTGTTATACGATGAAAAAACTTTTGCATCTTTATTGTATTTTATGCTTCTGGCGTGGACTTCTAAGGCCCTAGCTATTCGATTTGGTGGAGCACCGCCCTAGAGTGAAGGCTAGGTTGCCCGGAACGTAGAAATGACCAAAACTTCCACACTGGTTGCAATTATTCGTTTTATACGATGGAAAAACTGTTGTACTTATATTGTATTTTATTCTTATGGCGTTGAAGTCTAAGTCCCTAGCTATTCGATCTGGTGGAGCAACGCCCTAGAGTGAAACCTAGGTTACCCGGAACGTAGAAATGACAAGTACATTCATACTGTTTGCAGTTATTCCTGTTATACGATGGAAAAACTTTTGCATCTTTATTGTATTTTATGCTTCTGGCGTTGACTTCTAAGGCCCTAGCTATTCGATTTGGTGGAGCACCGCCCTAGAGTGTAGCCTAGGTTGCCCGGAACGTAGAAATGACCATAACTTTCACACTGGTTGCAATTATTCGTTTTATACGATGGAAAAGCTGTTGCATTTATATTGTATTTTATGCTTCTGGCGTTGACTTCTAAGGCCCTAACTATTCGATCTGGTGGAGCAACGCCCTAGAGTGAAGCCTAGGTTGCCCGGAACGTAGAAGTGACCATAACTTTCACACTGGTTGCAATTATTCGTTTTGTACAATGGAAAAACCGTTCTATTTATTTTGTATTTTAGGCTTCGGGCGTTGACTTCTAAGGCCCTAACTGTTTGATCTGGTGGAGCATCGCCGTAGAGTGAAGCCTAGGTTGCCCGGAACGTAGAAATGACCATAACTTTCACACTGGTTGCTATTATTCGTTGTATACGATGGAAAAACTGTTATATTTATATTGTATTTTAGCTTCTGGCGTTGACTTCTGAGGCCGTTGCTATTCGATGTGGTGGAAGAACGCCATAGAGGGAAGCCTAGGTAGCCCGGATCGTAGAAATGTCCATATCTTTCACACTGTTTGCAATTTTTCGTTTTATACGATGGAAAAACTGTTCTATTTATTTTATATTTTATGCTTCGGGCGTTGACTTCTAAGGCCCAAACTATTCGATCTGGTGGTGCAACGCCCTAGAGTGAAGCCTAGGTTGCCCGGTACGTAGAAGTGACCATCACTATCAAACTGGTTGCAATTATTTGTTTTATACGATGGAAAAACTGTTCTATTTATTTTGTATTTTACGTTTCGGGCGTTGACTTCTAAGGACCTAACTAATCGATCTGGTAGAGCAACGCCCCAGAGTGAAGCCTAGGTTGCCCGGTAAGTAGAAATGACCATAAGTTTCATACTGGTTGCATTTATTCGTTTTATACGATGGAAAATCTGTTGTATTTATATTGTATTTTATGCTTCTGGCGTTCACTTCTTAAGCCCTAACTATTCGATCTGGTGGTACAACGCCCTAGGGTGAAGCCTAGGTTGCCCGGAACGTAGAAATGACCATAACTTTTACACTGGCAGCAATTATTCGTTTTATACAATGGAAAAACCGTTCTATTTATTTTGTATTTTAGGCTTCGGGCGTTGACTTCTAAGGCCCTAACTGTTTGATCTGGTGGAGCATCGCCGTAGAGTGAAGCCTAGGTTGCCCGGAAAGTAGAAATGACCATAACTTTCACACTGGTAGGAATTTTTCGTTTTATACAATGGAAAAACTGTTCTATTTATTTTATATTTTATGCTTCGGGCGTTGACTTCTAAGGCCCTAACTATTCGATCTGGTAGAGCAACGCCCTAGAGTGAAGCCCAGGCTGCCCGGTACGTAGAAATGACCATAACTTTCACACTGGTTGCTATTATTCATTTTATACGATGGAAGAACTGTTGTACTTATATTGTATTTTATTCTTATGGCGTTGAATTCTAAGTCCCTAGCTATTCGATCTGGTGGAGCAACGCCCTAGAGTGAAACCTAGGTTACCCGGAACGTAGAAATGACAAGTACTTTCATACTGTTTGCAGTTATTCCTGTTATACGATGAAAAAACTTTTGCATCTTTATTGTATTTTATGCTTCTGGCGTGGACTTCTAAGGCCCTAGCTATTCGATTTGGTGGAGCACCGCCCTAGAGTGAAGGCTAGGTTGCCCGGAACGTAGAAATGACCAAAACTTCCACACTGGTTGCAATTATTCGTTTTATACGATGGAAAAACTGTTGTACTTATATTGTATTTTATTCTTATGGCGTTGAAGTCTAAGTCCCTAGCTATTCGATCTGGTGGAGCAACGCCCTAGAGTGAAACCTAGGTTACCCGGAACGTAGAAATGACAAGTACATTCATACTGTTTGCAGTTATTCCTGTTATACGATGGAAAAACTTTTGCATCTTTATTGTATTTTATGCTTCTGGCGTTGACTTCTAAGGCCCTAGCTATTCGATTTGGTGGAGCACCGCCCTAGAGTGTAGCCTAGGTTGCCCGGAACGTAGAAATGACCATAACTTTCACACTGGTAGCAATTATTCGTTTGATACAATGGAAAAACTGTTCTATTTATTTTGTATTTAATGCCTCGGGCGTTGACTTCTAAGGCCTAACTATTCGATCAGGTGGAGCAACGCCCTAGAGTGAAGCCTAGGTTGCCCAGAACGTAGAAATGTCCATAACTTTTACACTGGTTGCAATTATTCGTTTTATACAATGGAAAAACTGTTCTATTTATTTTATATTTTATGCTTCGGGCGTTGACTTCTAAGGCCCTAACTATTCGATCTGGTAGAGCAACGCCCTAGAGTGAAGCCCAGGCTGCCCGGTACGTAGAAATGACCATAACTTTCACACTGGTTGCTATTATTCGTTTTATACGATGGAAGAACTGTTGTACTTATATTGTATTTTATTCTTATGGCGTTGAATTCTAAGTCCCTAGCTACTCGATCTGGTGGAGCAACGCCCTAGAGTGAAACCTAGGTTACCCGGAACGTAGAAATGACAAGTACTTTCATACTGTTTGAGTTATTCCTGTTATACGATGAAAAAACTTTTGCATCTTTATTGTATTTTATGCTTCTGGCGTTGACTTCTAAGGCCCTAGCTATTCGATTTGGTGGAGCACCGCCCTAGAGTGAAGCCTAGGTTGCCCGGAACGTAGAAATGACCATAACTTCCACACTGGTTGCAATTATTCGTTTTATACGATGGAAAAACTGTTGTACTTATATTGTATTTTATCCTTATGGCGTTGAAGTCTAAGTCCCTAGCTATTCGATCTGGTGGAGCAACGCCCTAGAGTGAAACCTAGGTTACCCGGAACGTAGAAATGACAAGTACATTCATACTGTTTGCAGTTATTCCTGTTATACGATGGAAAAACTTTTGCATCTTTATTGTATTTTATGCTTCTGGCGTTGACTTCTAAGGCCCTAGCTATTCGATTTGGTGGAGCACCGCCCTAGAGTGTAGCCTAGGTTGCCCGGAACGTAGAAATAACCATAACTTTCACACTGGTAGCAATTATTCGTTTTATACAATGGAAAAACCGTTCTATTTATTTTGTATTTTAGGCTTCGGGCGTTGACTTCTAAGGCCCTAACTGTTTGATCTGGTGGAGCATCGCCGTAGAGTGAAGCCTAGGTTGCCCGGAAAGTAGAAATGACCATAACTTTCACACTGGTAGGAATTTTTCGTTTTATACAATGGAAAAACTGTTCTATTTATTTTATATTTTATGCTTCGGGCGTTGACTTCTAAGGCCCTAACTATTCGATCTGGTAGAGCAACGCCCTAGAGTGAAGCCCAGGCTGCCCGGTACGTAGAAATGACCATAACTTTCACACTGGTTGCTATTATTCGTTTTATACGATGGAAGAACTGTTGTACTTATATTGTATTTTATTCTTATGGCGTTGAATTCTAAGTCCCTAGCTATTCGATCTGGTGGAGCAACGCCCTAGAGTGAAACCTAGGTTACCCGGAACGTAGAAATGACAAGTACTTTCATACTGTTTGCAGTTATTCCTGTTATACGATGAAAAAACTTTTGCATCTTTATTGTATTTTATGCTTCTGGCGTGGACTTCTAAGGCCCTAGCTATTCGATTTGGTGGAGCACCGCCCTAGAGTGAAGGCTAGGTTGCCCGGAACGTAGAAATGACCAAAACTTCCACACTGGTTGCAATTATTCGTTTTATACGATGGAAAAACTGTTGTACTTATATTGTATTTTATTCTTATGGCGTTGAAGTCTAAGTCCCTAGCTATTCGATCTGGTGGAGCAACGCCCTAGAGTGAAACCTAGGTTACCCGGAACGTAGAAATGACAAGTACATTCATACTGTTTGCAGTTATTCCTGTTATACGATGGAAAAACTTTTGCATCTTTATTGTATTTTATGCTTCTGGCGTTGACTTCTAAGGCCCTAGCTATTCGATTTGGTGGAGCACCGCCCTAGAGTGTAGCCTAGGTTGCCCGGAACGTAGAAATGACCATAACTTTCACACTGGTTGCAATTATTCGTTTTATACGATGGAAAAGCTGTTGCATTTATATTGTATTTTATGCTTCTGGCGTTGACTTCTAAGGCCCTAACTATTCGATCTGGTGGAGCAACGCCCTAGAGTGAAGCCTAGGTTGCCCGGAACGTAGAAGTGACCATAACTTTCACACTGGTTGCAATTATTCGTTTTGTACAATGGAAAAACCGTTCTATTTATTTTGTATTTTAGGCTTCGGGCGTTGACTTCTAAGGCCCTAACTGTTTGATCTGGTGGAGCATCGCCGTAGAGTGAAGCCTAGGTTGCCCGGAACGTAGAAATGACCATAACTTTCACACTGGTTGCTATTATTCGTTGTATACGATGGAAAAACTGTTATATTTATATTGTATTTTAGCTTCTGGCGTTGACTTCTGAGGCCGTTGCTATTCGATGTGGTGGAAGAACGCCATAGAGGGAAGCCTAGGTAGCCCGGATCGTAGAAATGTCCATATCTTTCACACTGTTTGCAATTTTTCGTTTTATACGATGGAAAAACTGTTCTATTTATTTTATATTTTATGCTTCGGGCGTTGACTTCTAAGGCCCAAACTATTCGATCTGGTGGTGCAACGCCCTAGAGTGAAACCTAGGTTACCCGGAACGTAGAAATGACAAGTACTTTCATACTGTTTGCAGTTATTCCTGTTATACGATGAAAAAACTTTTGCATCTTTATTGTATTTTATGCTTCTGGCGTGGACTTCTAAGGCCCTAGCTATTCGATTTGGTGGAGCACCGCCCTAGAGTGAAGGCTAGGTTGCCCGGAACGTAGAAATGACCAAAACTTCCACACTGGTTGCAATTATTCGTTTTATACGATGGAAAAACTGTTGTACTTATATTGTATTTTATTCTTATGGCGTTGAAGTCTAAGTCCCTAGCTATTCGATCTGGTGGAGCAACGCCCTAGAGTGAAACCTAGGTTACCCGGAACGTAGAAATGACAAGTACATTCATACTGTTTGCAGTTATTCCTGTTATACGATGGAAAAACTTTTGCATCTTTATTGTATTTTATGCTTCTGGCGTTGACTTCTAAGGCCCTAGCTATTCGATTTGGTGGAGCACCGCCCTAGAGTGTAGCCTAGGTTGCCCGGAACGTAGAAATGACCATAACTTTCACACTGGTAGCAATTATTCGTTTGATACAATGGAAAAACTGTTCTATTTATTTTGTATTTAATGCCTCGGGCGTTGACTTCTAAGGCCTAACTATTCGATCAGGTGGAGCAACGCCCTAGAGTGAAGCCTAGGTTGCCCAGAACGTAGAAATGTCCATAACTTTTACACTGGTTGCAATTATTCGTTTTATACAATGGAAAAACTGTTCTATTTATTTTATATTTTATGCTTCGGGCGTTGACTTCTAAGGCCCTAACTATTCGATCTGGTAGAGCAACGCCCTAGAGTGAAGCCCAGGCTGCCCGGTACGTAGAAATGACCATAACTTTCACACTGGTTGCTATTATTCGTTTTATACGATGGAAGAACTGTTGTACTTATATTGTATTTTATTCTTATGGCGTTGAATTCTAAGTCCCTAGCTACTCGATCTGGTGGAGCAACGCCCTAGAGTGAAACCTAGGTTACCCGGAACGTAGAAATGACAAGTACTTTCATACTGTTTGAGTTATTCCTGTTATACGATGAAAAAACTTTTGCATCTTTATTGTATTTTATGCTTCTGGCGTTGACTTCTAAGGCCCTAGCTATTCGATTTGGTGGAGCACCGCCCTAGAGTGAAGCCTAGGTTGCCCGGAACGTAGAAATGACCATAACTTCCACACTGGTTGCAATTATTCGTTTTATACGATGGAAAAACTGTTGTACTTATATTGTATTTTATCCTTATGGCGTTGAAGTCTAAGTCCCTAGCTATTCGATCTGGTGGAGCAACGCCCTAGAGTGAAACCTAGGTTACCCGGAACGTAGAAATGACAAGTACATTCATACTGTTTGCAGTTATTCCTGTTATACGATGGAAAAACTTTTGCATCTTTATTGTATTTTATGCTTCTGGCGTTGACTTCTAAGGCCCTAGCTATTCGATTTGGTGGAGCACCGCCCTAGAGTGTAGCCTAGGTTGCCCGGAACGTAGAAATAACCATAACTTTCACACTGGTAGCAATTATTCGTTTGATACAATGGAAAAACTGTTCTATTTATTTTGTATTTAATGCTTCGGGCGTTGACTTCTAAGGCCTAACTATTCGATCAGGTGGAGCAACGCCCTAGAGTGAAGCCTAGGTTGCTCGAAATGTAGAAATGACCATAACTTTCACACTGGTTGCTATCATTCGTTTTATATGATGGAAAAACTGTTGTATTTATATTGTATTTTATGCTTCTGGCGTTCACTTCTTAGGCCCTAACTATTCGATCTGGTGTGATCAACGGCCTAGGGTGAAGCCTAGGTTGCCCAGAACGTAGAAATGACCATAACTTTTACACTGGTAGCAATCATTCGTTTTATACAATGGAAAAACCGTTCTATTTATTTTGTATTTTATGCTTCGGGCGTTGACTTCTAAGGCCCTAACTATTCAATCTGTTGGAGCAACGCCCTAGGGTGAAGCCTAGGTTGCTCGGAAAGTTGAAATGACCATAAGTTTCATACTGGTTGCATTTATTCTTTTTATACAATGGAAAAACTGTAGTATTTATATTGTATTTTATGCTTCTGGCGTTGACTTCTAAGGCCCTAATTATTCGATTTGGTGGAGCAATGCCTCAGAGTTAAGTCTGGGATGCCCGAAACGCCGAAATGATCATTACTTTCACGCTTGTTGCAATTATTCCTGTTATACGATGAATAGACTGTTGTATTTTTATTGTATTTTATGCTTCAGGCGTGGACTTCTGAGGCCGTAGCTATTCGATGTGGTGGAGGAACGCCATACAGTGAAGCCTAGGTTGCCCGGAACGTTGAAATGACCATAACTTCCACACTGGTTGCAATTATTCGTTTTATACGATGGAAAAGCTGTTGTATTTATATCGTTTTTTATGCTCCTGGCGTTGACTTCTTAGGCCCTAACTATTCCATCTGGTGGAACAACGCACTAGGGTAAAGCCCAGATTGCGCGGAACGTAGAAATGACCACAACTTTCACACTGGTAGCAATTTTTCGTTTTACACGATGGAAAAACTGTTCTATTTATTTTATATTTTATGCTTCGGGCGTTGACTTCTAGGGCCCTAACTATTCGATCTGGCGGAGCAACGCCCTAGAGTGAAGCCTAGGTTGCCCGGTACGTAGAAATGACCATAACTTTTACACTGGCTGCAATTATTCGTTTTATACAATGGAAAAACCGTTCTATTTATTTTGTATTTAAGGCTTCGGGCGTTGACTTCTAAGGCTCTAACTGTTTGATCTGGTGGAGCATCGCCGTAGAGTGAAGCCTAGGTTGCCCGGAACGTAGAAATGACCATAACTTTCACACTGGTTGCTATTATTCGTTGTATACGATGGAAAAACTGTTATATTTATAATGTATTTAAGCTTCTGGCGTTGACTTCTGAGGCCGTTGCTATTCGATGTGGTGGAAGAACGCCATAGAGGGAAGCCTAGGTAGCCCGGATCGTAGAAATGTCCATATGTTTCACACTGTTTGCAATTTTTCATTTTATACGATGGAAAAACTGTTTTATTTATTTTGTATTTTACGCTTCGGGCGTTGACTTCTAAGGCCCTAACTATTCGATCTGGTGGAGCAACGCCCTAGAGTGCAGCCTAGGTTGCCCGGAACGTAGAAATGTCCATAACTTTTACACTGGTTGCAATTATTCGTTTTATACAATGGAAAAACTGTTCTATTTATTTTATATTTTATGCTTCGGGCGTTGACTTCTAAGGCCCTAACTATTCGATCTGGTGGAGCAACGCCCTAGAGTGAAGCATAGGTTGCCCGGTACGTAGAAATGACCATCACTATCAAACTGGTTGCAATTATTTGTTTTATACGATGGAAAAGCTGTTGTATTTATATCGTATTTTATGCTTCTGGCGCTGACTTCTTAGGCCCTAACTATTCCATCTGGTGGAACAACGCCCTACGGTGAAGCCTAGGTTGCCCGGAAAGTAGAAATGACCATAACTTTCACACTGGTAGCAATTTTTCGTTTTATACGATGGAAAAACTGTTCTATTTATTTTATATTTTATGCTTCGGGCGTTGACTTCTAAGGCCCTAACTATTCGATCTGGTGGTGCAACGCCCTAGAGTGAAGCCTAGGTTGCCCGGTACGTAGAAGTGACCATCACTATCAAACTGGTTGCAATTATTTGTTTTATACGATGGAAGAGCTGTTGTATTAATATCGTATTTTATGCTTCTGGCGTTGACTTCTTAGGCCCTAACTATTCCATCTGGAGGAACAACGCCCTGGGGTGAAGCCTAGGTTGCCCGGAAAGTAGAAATGTCCATAACTTTTACACTGGTTGCAATTATTCGTTTTATACAATGGAAAAACTGTTCTATTTATTTTATATTTTATGCTTCGTGCGTTGACTTCTAAGGCCCTAACTACTCGATCTGGTAGAGCAACGCCCTAGAGTGAAGCCCAGGTTGCCCGGTACGTAGAAATGACCATAACTTTCACACTGCTTGCTATTATTCGTTTTATACGATGGAAAAACTGTTGTACTTATATTGTATTTTAATCTTATGGCGTTGAATTCTAAGTCCCTAGCTATTCGATCTGGTGGAGCAACGCCCTAGAGTGAAACCTAGGTTACCCGGAACGTAGATATGACAAGTACTTTCATACTGTTTGCAGTTATTCCTGTTACACGATGAAAAAACTTTTGCATCTTTATTGCATTTTATGCTTCTGGCGTTGACTTCTAAGGCCCTAGCTATTCGATTTGGTGGAGCACCGCCCTAGAGTGAAGCCTAGGTTGCCCGGAACGTAGAAATGACCATAACTTCCACACTGGTTGCAATTATTCGTTTTATACGATGGAGAAGCTGTTGTATTTATATCGTTTTTTATGCTCCTGGCGTTGACTTCTTAGGCCCTAACTATTCGACCTGGTGGTACAACGCTCTAGGGTGAAGCCTAGGTTGCCCGGAACGTAGAAATGACCATAACTTTTACACTGGCAGCAATTATTCGTTTTATACAATGGAAAAACCGTTCTATTTATTTTGTATTTTATGCTTCGGGCGTTGACTTCTAAGGCCCTAACTATTCGATCTGGTGGTGCAACGCCCTAGAGTGAAGCCTAGGTTGCCCGGTACGTAGAAGTGACCATCACTATCAAACTGGTTGCAATTATTTGTTTTATACGATGGAAAAACTGTTCTATTTATTTTGTATTTTATGCTTCGGGCGTTGACTTCTAAGGCCCTAACTAATCGATCTGGTAGAGCAACGCCCCAGAGTGAAGCCTAGGTTGCCCGGTAAGTAGAAATGACCATAAGTTTCATACTGGTTGCATTTATTCGTTTTATACGATGGAAAAACTGTTGTATTTATATTGTATTTTATGCTTCTGGCGTTCACTTCTTAGGCCCTAACTATTCGATCTGGTGGTACAACGCCCTAGGGTGAAGCCTAGGTTGCCCGGAACGTAGAAATGACCATAACTTTTACACTGGCAGCAATTATTCGTTTTATACAATGGAAAAACCGTTCTATTTATTTTGTATTTTAGGCTTCGGGCGTTGACTTCTAAGGCCCTAACTGTTTGATCTGGTGGAGCATCGCCGTAGAGTGGAGCCTAGGTTGCCCGGAACGTAGAAATGACCATAACTTTCACACTGGTTGCTATTATTCGTTGTATACGATGGAAAAACTGTTATATTTATATTGTATTTTAGCTTCTGGCGTTGACTTCTGAGGCCGTTGCTATTCGATGTGGTGGAAGAACGCCATAGAGGGAAGCCTAGGTAGCCCGGATCGTAGAAATGTCCATATCTTTCACACTGTTTGCAATTTTTCGTTTTATACGATGGAAAAACTGTTTTATTTATTTTGTATTTTACGCTTCGGGCGTTGACTTCTAAGGCCCTAACTATTCGATCTGGTGGAGCAACGCCCTAGAGTGAAGCCTAGGTTGCCCGGTACGTAGAAATGACCATAAGTTGCATACTGGTTGCAATTATTCGTTTTATACGATGGAAGAACTGTTGTATTTATATTGTATTTTATGCTTCTGGCGTTCACTTCTTAGGCCCTAACTATACGATCTGGTGGTACAACGCCCTAGGGTGAAGCCTAGGTTGCCCGGAACGTAGAAATGACCATAACTTTTACACTGGCAGCAATCATTCGTTTTATACAATGGAAAAACCGTTCTATTTATTATGTATTTAATGCTTCGGGCGTTGACTTCTGAGGCCCTAACTGTTTGATCTGGTGGAGCAACACCCTAGAGTGAAGCCTAGGTTGCCTGGAACGTAGAAATGACCATCCCTTTCACACGGGTTGCAATTATTCCTGTTATAGGAAGGAAACACTGTTGTATTTTTATTGTATTTTATACTTCAGGCGTTGACTACTGAGGCCGTAGCTATCCGATGTGGTGGAAGAACGCCATACAGTGAAGCCTAGGTTGCCCGAACGTAGGAATGACCATTACTTTCACACTGTTTGCAATTATTCCTTTTATACGATGGAAAAGCTGTTGTATTTATATCGTATTTTATGCTTCTGGCGTTGACTTCTTAGGCCGTAAGTATTCGATCTGGTGGAGCAACGCCCTGGAGTGAAACCTGGGTTGCCCGGAACGTAGAAATGACCACTACTATCACACTGGTTGCAAATTATTCGTTTTATACGATGGAAAAGCTGTTGTATTTATATCGTATTTTATGCTTCTGGCGTTGACTTCATAGGCCCTAACTATTCCATCTGGTGGAACAACGCCCTAGGGCGAAGCCTAGGTTGCCCGGAAAGTAGAAATGACCATAACTTTCACACTGGTAGCAATTATTCGTTTTATACGATGGAAAAACTGTTTTATTTATTTTGTATTTTATGCTTCGGGCGTTGACTTCTAAGGCCCTAACTATTCGATCTGGTAGAGCAACGCCCTAGAGTGAAGCCTAGGTTGCCCGGTACGTAGAAATGACCATAAGTTTCATACTGGTTGCAATTATTCGTTTTATACGATGGAAAAGCTGTGGTATTTATATTGTATTTTATGCTTCTGGCGTTCACTTCATAGGCCCTAACTATTCGATCTGGTGGTACAACGCCCTAGGGTGAAGCCTAGGTTGCCCGGAACGTAGAAATGACCATAACTTTTACACTGGCAGCAATTATTCGTTTTATACAATGGAAAAACCGTTCTATTTATTTTGTATTTTATGCTTCGGGCGTTGACTTCTAATGCCCTATCTGTTTGATCTGGTGGAGCATCGCCGTAGAGTGAAGCCTAGGTTGCCCGGAACGTAGAAATGACCATAACTTTCACACTGGTTGCAATTATTCCTGTTATAGGAAGGAAACACTGTTGTATTTTTATTGTATTTTATACTTCAGGCGTTGACTACTGAGGCCGTAGCTATCCGATGTGGTGGAAGAACGCCATACAGTGAAGCCTAGGTTGCCCGAACATAGGAATGACCATTACTTTCACACTGTTTGCAATTATTCCTTTTATACGATGGAAAAGCTGTTGTATTTATATCGTATTTTATGCTTCTGGCGTTGACTTCTTAGGCCGTAAGTATTCGATCTGGTGGAGCAACGCCCTGGAGTGAAACCTGGGTTGCCCGGAACGTAGAAATGACCACTACTATCACACTGGTTGCAAATTATTCGTTTTATACGATGGAAAAGCTGTTGTATTTATATCGTATTTTATGCTTCTGGCGTTGACTTCATAGGCCCTAACTATTCCATCTGGTGGAACAACGCCCTAGGGCGAAGCCTAGGTTGCCCGGAAAGTAGAAATGACCATAACTTTCACACTGGTAGCAATTATTCGTTTTATACGATGGAAAAACTGTTTTATTTATTTTGTATTTTATGCTTCGGGCGTTGACTTCTAAGGCCCTAACTATTCGATCTGGTAGAGCAACGCCCTAGAGTGAAGCCTAGGTTGCCCGGTACGTAGAAATGACCATAAGTTTCATACTGGTTGCAATTATTCGTTTTATACGAT
This sequence comes from Calliopsis andreniformis, assembly GCF_051401765.1. Taxonomy (NCBI): domain Eukaryota; kingdom Metazoa; phylum Arthropoda; class Insecta; order Hymenoptera; family Andrenidae; genus Calliopsis; species Calliopsis andreniformis. The sequence goes on along the minus strand of NW_027480425.1, from coordinate 9,914,904 downwards.
GGAAAAGCTGTGGTATTTATATTGTATTTTATGCTTCTGCCGTTCACTTCATAGGCCCTAACTATTCGATCTGGTGGTACAACGCCCTAGGGTGAAGCCTAGGTTGCCCGGAACGTAGAAATGACCATAACTTTTACACTGGCAGCAATTATTCGTTTTATACAATGGAAAAACCGTTCTATTTATTTTGTATTTTATGCTTCGGGCGGTGACTTCTAATGCCCTATCTGTTTGATCTGGTGGAGCATCGCCGTAGAGTGAAGCCTAGGTTGCCCGGAACGTAGAAATGACCATAACTTTCACACTGGTTGCTATTATTCGTTTTATACGATGGAAAAACTGTTATATTTATATTGTATTTAAGCTTCTGGCGTTGACTTCTGAGGCCGTTGCTATTCGATGTGGTGGAAGAACGCCATAGAGTGAATCCTAGGTAGCCCGGATCGTAGAAATGACCATATCTCTCACACTGTTTGCAATTTTTCGTTTTGTACGATGGAAAAACTGTTTTATTTATTTTGTATTTTATGCTTCGGGCGTTGACTTCTATGGCCCTAACTATTCGATCTAGTGGAGCAACGCCCTAGAGTGCAGCCTAGATTGCCCGGAACGTAGAAATGACCATAACTATCACACTGGTTGCTATCATTCGTTTTATATGATGGAAAAACTGTTGTATTTATATTGTATTTTATGCTTCTGGCGTTCACTTCTTAGGCCCTAACTATTCGATCTGGTGGAACAACGGCCTAGGGTGAAGCCTAGGTTGCCTGGAACGTAGAAATGACCATCACTTTCACACGGGTTGCAATTATTCCTGTTATAGGATGGAAAGACGGTTGTATTTTTATTGTATTTTAAACTTCAGGCGTTGACTTCTGAGGCCGTAGGTATCCGACGTGGTGGAAGAACGCCATACAGTGAAGCCTAGGTTGCCCGGAACGTAGAAATGACCATAACTTTCATACTGGTTGCAATTATTTGATTTATACGATGGAAAAGCTGTTGTATTTATATCGTATTTTATGCTTCTGGCGTTGACTTCTTAGGCCCTAACTATTCCATCTGGTGGAACAACGCCCTAGGGTGAAGCCTAGGTTGCCCGGAACATGGAAATGACCATAGCTTTTACACTGGCAGCAATTATTCGTTTTATACAATGGAAAAACCGTTCTATTTATTTTGTATTTTATGCTTCGGGCGTTGACTTCTAAGGCCCTAACTATTCGATCAGGTGGAGCAACGCCCTAGAGTGAAGCCTAGGTTGCTCGAAATGTAGAAATGACCATAACTTTCACACTGGTTGCTATCATTCGTTTTATATGATGGAAAAACTGTTGTATTTATATTGTATTTTATGCTTCTGGCGTTCACTTCTTAGGCCCTAACTATTCGATCTGGTGGATCAACGGCCTAGGGTGAAGCCTAGGTTGCCCAGAACGTAGAAATGACCGTAACTTTTACACTGGTAGCAATCATTCGTTTTATACAATGGAAAAACTGTTCTATTTATTTTGTATTTAATGCTTCGGGCGTTGACTTCTAAGGCCCCAACTGTTTGATCTGGTGGAGCAACGTCCTAGAGTGAAGCCTAGGTTGCCTGGAACGTAGAAATGACCATCACTTTCACACGGGTTGCATTTATTCCTGTTATACGATGAAAAGACTGTTGTATTTTTATTGTATTTTATGCTTCGGGCGTGGACTTCTGAGGCCGTAGCTATTCGATGTGGTGGAAGAACGCCATACAGTGAAGCCTAGGTTGCACGGAACGCAGAAATGACCACTACTTTCACAGTGTTTGCAATTATTCATTTAATACTATGGAAATGCTGTTGTATTTATATCGAATTTTATGCTTCGGGCGTTGACTTCTTAGGCCCTAACATTTCGATCTGGTGGAGCAACGCCCGACAGTGAAGGCTAGGTTGCCCGGAACGTAGATATGACCATAACCTTCACTCAGTTTGAAATTATTCGTTTTATACGGTGTAAAGGCTGTTGTATTTATTTTGTATTTTATGCTTCTGGCGTTGACTTCTTAGGCCGTAACTATTCGATCTGGTGGAGCAACGCCCTGGAGTGAAACCTGGGTTGCCCGGAACGTAGAAATGACCACTACTATCACACTGGTTGCAAATTATTCCTGCTATACGATGGAAAAACTGCTGTATTTTTATTGCATTTTATGCTTCTGGCGTTCACTTCTTAGGCCCTAACTATTCGATCTGGTGGAACAACGGCCTAGGGTGAAGCCTAGGTTGCCCGCAACGTAGAAATGACCATAACTTTCACACTGGTTGCAATTATTTGTTTTATACGATGGAAAAGCTGTTGTATTTATATCGTATTTTATGCTTCTGGCGTTGACTTCTTAGGCCCTAACTATTCAATCTGTTGGAGCAAAGCCCTAGGGTGAAGCCTAGGTTGCTCGGAAAGTAGAAATGACCATAAGTTTCATACTGGTTGCAATTATTCGTTTTATACGATGGAAAAACTGTTATATTTATATTGTATTTAAGCTTCTGGCGTTGACTTCTGAGGCCGTTGCTATTGGATGTGGTGGAAGAACGCCATAGAGTGAATCCTAGGTTAGCCCGGATCGTAGAAATGACCATATCTCTCACACTGTTTGCAATTTTTCGTTTTGTACGATGGAAAAACTGTTTTATTTATTTTGTATTTTATGCTTCGGGCGTTGACTTCTATGGCCCTAACTATTCGATCTAGTGGAGCAACGCCCTAGAGTGCAGCCTAGATTGCCCGGAACGTAGAAATGACCATAACTATCACACTGGTTGCTATCATTCGTTTTATATGATGGAAAAACTGTTGTACTTATATTGTATTTTATGCTTCTGGCGTTCACTTCTTAGGCCCTAACTATTCGATCTGGTGGAACAACGGCCTAGGGTGAAGCCTAGGTTGCCTGGAACGTAGAAATGACCATCACTTTCACACGGGTTGCAATTATTCCTGTTATAGGATGGAAAGACGGTTGTATTTTTATTGTATTTTAAACTTCAGGCGTTGACTTCTGAGGCCGTAGGTATCCGACGTGGTGGAAGAACGCCATACAGTGAAGCCTAGGTTGCCCGGAACGTAGAAATGACCATAACTTTCATACTGGTTGCAATTATTCGTTTTATACGATGGAAAAGCTGTGGTATTTATATTGTATTTTATGCTTCTGGCGTTCACTTCATAGGCCCTAACTATTCGATCTGGTGGTACAACGCCCTAGGGTGAAGCCTAGGTTGTCCGGAACATAGAAATGACCATAGCTTTTACACTGGCAGCAATTATTCGTTTTATACAATGGAAAAACCGTTCTATTTATTTTGTATTTTATGCTTCGGGCGTTGACTTCTAAGGCCCTAACTATACGATCAGGTGGAGCAACGCCCTAGAGTGAAGCCTAGGTTGCTGGAAATGTAGAAATGACCATAACTTTCACACTGGTTGCTATCATTCGTTTTATATGATGGAAAAACTGTTGTATTTATATTGTATTTTATGCTTCTGGCGTTCACTTCTTAGGCCCTAACTATTCGATCTGGTGGAACAACGGCCTAGGGTGAAGCCTAGGTTGCCTGGAACGTAGAAATGACCATCACTTTCACACGGGTTGCAATTATTCGTGTTATAGAATGTTAAGACTGTTGTATTTCTATTGTATTTTATACTTCAGGCGTTGACTTCTGAGGCCGTAGCTATTCGATGTGGTGGAAGAACGCCATACACTGAAGCCTAGGTTGCCCGGAACGTAGAAATGACCATAAGTTTCATACTGGTTGCAATTATTCGGTTTATACGATGGAAAAACTGTTGTATTTATATTGTATTTTATGCTTCTGGCGTTCACTTCTTAGGCCCTAACTATTCGATCTGGTGGAACAACGCCCTAGGGTGAAGCCTAGGTTGCCCGGAACGTAGAAATGACCATAGCTTTTACAATGGTAGCAATTATTTGTTTTATACGATGGAAAAGCTGTTATATTTATATTGTATTTTAGCTTCTGGCGTTGACTTCTGAGGCCGTTGCTATTCGATGTGGTGGAAGAACGCCATAGAGGGAAGCCTAGGTAGCCCGGATCGTAGAAATGTCCATATCTTTCACACTGTTTGCAATTTTTCGTTTTATACGATGGAAAAACTGTTTTATTTATTTTGTATTTTACGCTTCGGGCGTTGACTTCTAAGGCCCTAACTATTCGATCTGGTGGAGCAACGCCCTAGAGTGCAGCCTAGGTTGCCCGGAACGTAGAAATATCCATAACTTTTACACTGGTTGCAATTATTCGTTTTATACAATGGAAAAACTGTTCTATTTATTTTATATTTTTATTCTTCGGGCGTTGACTTCTAAGGCCCTAACTATTCGATCTGGTGGAGCAACGCCCTAGAGTGAAGCATAGGTTGCCCGGTACGTAGAAATGACCATCACTATCAAGCTGGTTGCAATTATTTGTTTTATACGATGGAAAAGCTGTTGTATTAATATCGTATTTTATGCTTCTGGCGCTGACTTCTTAGGCCCTAACTATTCCATCTGGTGGAACAACGCCCTAGGGTGAAGCCTAGGTTGCCCGGAAAGTAGAAATGACCATAACTTTCACACTGGTAGGAATTTTTCGTTTTATACGATGGAAAAACTGTTCTATTTATTTTATATTTTATGCTTTGGGCGTTGACTTCTAAGGCCCTAACTATTCGATCTGGTGGTGCAACGCCCTAGAGTGAAGCCTAGGTTGCCCGGTACGTAGAAGTGACCATCACTATCAAACTGGTTGCAATTATTTGTTTTATACGATGGAAAAACTGTTCTATTTATTTTGTATTTTATGCTTCGGGCGTTGACTTCTAAGGCCCTAACTAATCGATCTGGTAGAGCAACGCCCCAGAGTGAAGCCTAGGTTGCCCGGTAAGTAGAAATGACAAGTACTTTCATACTGTTTGAGTTATTCCTGTTATACGATGAAAAAACTTTTGCATCTTTATTGTATTTTATGCTTCTGGCGTTGACTTCTAAGGCCCTAGCTACTCGATTTGGTGGAGCACCGCCCTAGAGTGAAACCTAGGTTGCCCGGAACGTAGAAATGACCATAACTTCCACACTGGTTGCAATTGTTCGTTTTATACGATGGAAAAACTGTTGTACTTATATTGTATTTTATTCTTATGGCGTTGAAGTCTAAGTCCCTAGCTATTCGATCTGGTGGAGCAACGCCCTAGAGTGAAACCTAGGTTACCCGGAACGTAGAAATGACAAGTACATTCATACTGTTTGCAGTTATTCCTGTTATACGATGGAAAAACTTTTGCATCTTTATTGTATTTTATGCTTCTGGCGTTGACTTCTAAGGCCCTAGCTATTCGATTTGGTGGAGCACCGCCCTAGAGTGTAGCCTAGGTTGCCCGGAACGTAGAAATGACCATAACTTTCACACTGGTAGCAATTATTCGTTTGATACAATGGAAAAACTGTTCTATTTATATTGTATTTAATGCTTCGGGCGTTGACTTCTAAGGCCTAACTATTCGATCAGGTGGAGCAACGCCCTAGAGTGAAGCCTAGGTTGCTCGAAATGTAGAAATGACCATAACTTTTACACTGGCTGCAATTATTCGTTTTATACAATGGAAAAACCGTTCTATTTATTTTGTATTTTAGGCTTCGGGCGTTGACTTCTAAGGCTCTAACTGTTTGATCTGGTGGAGCATCGCCGTAGAGTGAAGCCTAGGTTGCCCGGAACGTAGAAATGACCATAACTTTCACACTGGTTGCTATTATTCGTTGTATACGATGGAATAACTGTTATATTTATAATGTATTTAAGCTTCTGGCGTTGACTTTTGAGGCCGTTGCTATTCGATGTGGTGGAAGAACGCCATAGAGGGAAGCCTAGGTAGCCCGGATCGTAGAAATGTCCATATCTTTCACACTGTTTGCAATTATTCGTTTTATACAATGGAAAAACTGTTCTATTTATTTTATATTTTATGCTTCGGGCGTTGACTTCTAAGGCCCTAACTATTCGATCTGGTGGAGCAACGCCCTAGAGTGAAGCATAGGTTGCCCGGTACGTAGAAATGACCATCACTATCAAACTGGTTGCAATTATTTGTTTTATACGATGGAAAAGCTGTTGTATTTATATCGTATTTTATGCTTCTGGCGCTGACTTCTTAGGCCCTAACTATTCCATCTGGTGGAACAACGCCCTAGGGTGAAGCCTGGGTTGCCCGGAAAGTAGAAATGACCATAACTTTCACACTGGTAGCAATTTTTCGTTTTATACGATGGAAAAACTGTTCTATTTATTTTATATTTTATGCTTCGGGCGTTGACTTCTAAGGCCCTAACTATTCGATCTGGTGGTGCAACGCCCTAGAGTGAAGCCTAGGTTGCCCGGTACGTAGAAGTGACCATCACTATCAAACTGGTTGCAATTATTTGTTTTATACGATGGAAGAGCTGTTGTATTTATATCGTATTTTATGCTTCTGGCGTTGACTTCTTAGGCCCTAACTATTCCATCTGGTGGAACAACGCCCTGGGGTGAAGACTAGGTTGCCCGGAAAGTAGAAATGACCATAACTTTCACACTGGTTGCTATCATTCGTTTTATATGATGGAAAAACTGTTGTATTTATATTGTATTTTATGCTTCTGGCGTTCACTTCTTAGGCCCTAACTATTCGATCTGGTGGATCAACGGCCTAGGGTGAAGCCTAGGTTGCCCAGAACGTAGAAATGACCGTAACTTTTACACTGGTAGCAATCATTCGTTTTATACAATGGAAAAACTGTTCTATTTATTTTGTATTTAATGCTTCGGGCGTTGACTTCTAAGGCCCCAACTGTTTGATCTGGTGGAGCAACGCCCTAGAGTGAAGCCTAGGTTGCTCGAAATGTAGAAATGACCATAACTTTCACACTGGTTGCTATCATTCGTTTTATATGATGGAAAAACTGTTGTATTTATATTGTATTTTATGCTTCTGGCGTTCACTTCTTAGGCCCTAACTATTCGATCTGGTGGATCAACGGCCTAGGGTGAAGCCTAGGTTGCCCAGAACGTAGAAATGACCGTAACTTTTACACTGGTAGCAATCATTCGTTTTATACAATGGAAAAACTGTTCTATTTATTTTGTATTTAATGCTTCGGGCGTTGACTTCTAAGGCCCCAACTGTTTGATCTGGTGGAGCAACGTCCTAGAGTGAAGCCTAGGTTGCCTGGAACGTAGAAATGACCATCACTTTCACACGGGTTGCATTTATTCCTGTTATACGATGAAAAGACTGTTGTATTTTTATTGTATTTTATGCTTCGGGCGTGGACTTCTGAGGCCGTAGCTATTCGATGTGGTGGAAGAACGCCATACAGTGAAGCCTAGGTTGCACGGAACGCAGAAATGACCACTACTTTCACAGTGTTTGCAATTATTCATTTAATACTATGGAAATGCTGTTGTATTTATATCGAATTTTATGCTTCGGGCGTTGACTTCTTAGGCCCTAACATTTCGATCTGGTGGAGCAACGCCCGACAGTGAAGGCTAGGTTGCCCGGAACGTAGATATGACCATAACCTTCACTCAGTTTGAAATTATTCGTTTTATACGGTGTAAAGGCTGTTGTATTTATTTTGTATTTTATGCTTCTGGCGTTGACTTCTTAGGCCGTAACTATTCGATCTGGTGGAGCAACGCCCTGGAGTGAAACCTGGGTTGCCCGGAACGTAGAAATGACCACTACTATCACACTGGTTGCAAATTATTCCTGCTATACGATGGAAAAACTGCTGTATTTTTATTGCATTTTATGCTTCTGGCGTTCACTTCTTAGGCCCTAACTATTCGATCTGGTGGAACAACGGCCTAGGGTGAAGCCTAGGTTGCCCGCAACGTAGAAATGACCATAACTTTCACACTGGTTGCAATTATTTGTTTTATACGATGGAAAAGCTGTTGTATTTATATCGTATTTTATGCTTCTGGCGTTGACTTCTTAGGCCCTAACTATTCAATCTGTTGGAGCAAAGCCCTAGGGTGAAGCCTAGGTTGCTCGGAAAGTAGAAATGACCATAAGTTTCATACTGGTTGCAATTATTCGTTTTATACGATGGAAAAACTGTTATATTTATATTGTATTTAAGCTTCTGGCGTTGACTTCTGAGGCCGTTGCTATTGGATGTGGTGGAAGAACGCCATAGAGTGAATCCTAGGTTAGCCCGGATCGTAGAAATGACCATATCTCTCACACTGTTTGCAATTTTTCGTTTTGTACGATGGAAAAACTGTTTTATTTATTTTGTATTTTATGCTTCGGGCGTTGACTTCTATGGCCCTAACTATTCGATCTAGTGGAGCACCGCCCTAGAGTGCAGCCTAGATTGCCCGGAACGTAGAAATGACCATAACTATCACACTGGTTGCTATCATTCGTTTTATATGATGGAAAAACTGTTGTATTTATATTGTATTTTATGCTTCTGGCGTTCACTTCTTAGGCCCTAACTATTCGATCTGGTGGAACAACGGCCTAGGGTGAAGCCTAGGTTGCCTGGAACGTAGAAATGACCATCACTTTCACACGGGTTGCAATTATTCCTGTTATAGGATGGAAAGACGGTTGTATTTTTATTGTATTTTAAACTTCAGGCGTTGACTTCTGAGGCCGTAGGTATCCGACGTGGTGGAAGAACGCCATACAGTGAAGCCTAGGTTGCCCGGAACGTAGAAATGACCATAACTTTCATACTGGTTGCAATTATTCGTTTTATACGATGGAAAAGCTGTGGTATTTATATTGTATTTTATGCTTCTGGCGTTCACTTCATAGGCCCTAACTATTCGATCTGGTGGTACAACGCCCTAGGGTGAAGCCTAGGTTGCCCGGAACATAGAAATGACCATAGCTTTTACACTGGCAGCAATTATTCGTTTTATACAATGGAAAAACCGTTCTATTTATTTTGTATTTTATGCTTCGGGCGTTGACTTCTAAGGCCCTAACTATACGATCAGGTGGAGCAACGCCCTAGAGTGAAGCCTAGGTTGCTCGAAATGTAGAAATGACCATAACTTTCACACTGGTTGCTATCATTCGTTTTATATGATGGAAAAACTGTTGTATTTATATTGTATTTTATGCTTCTGGCGTTCACTTCTTAGGCCCTAACTATTCGATCTGGTGGAACAACGGCCTAGGGTGAAGCCTAGGTTGCCTGGAACGTAGAAATGACCATCACTTTCACACGGGTTGCAATTATTCGTGTTATAGAATGTTAAGACTGTTGTATTTCTATTGTATTTTATACTTCAGGCGTTGACTTCTGAGGCCGTAGCTATTCGATGTGGTGGAAGAACGCCATACACTGAAGCCTAGGTTGCCCGGAACGTAGAAATGACCATAAGTTTCATACTGGTTGCAATTATTCGGTTTATACGATGGAAAAACTGTTGTATTTATATTGTATTTTATGCTTCTGGCGTTCACTTCTTAGGCCCTAACTATTCGATCTGGTGGAACAACGCCCTAGGGTGAAGCCTAGGTTGCCCGGAACGTAGAACTGACCATAGCTTTTACAATGGTAGCAATTATTTGTTTTATACGATGGAAAAGCTGTTATATTTATATTGTATTTTAGCTTCTGGCGTTGACTTCTGAGGCCGTTGCTATTCGATGTGGTGGAAGAACGCCATAGAGGGAAGCCTAGGTAGCCCGGATCGTAGAAATGTCCATATCTTTCACACTGTTTGCAATTTTTCGTTTTATACGATGGAAAAACTGTTTTATTTATTTTGTATTTTACGCTTCGGGCGTTGACTTCTAAGGCCCTAACTATTCGATCTGGTGGAGCAACGCCCTAGAGTGCAGCCTAGGTTGCCCGGAACGTAGAAATATCCATAACTTTTACACTGGTTGCAATTATTCGTTTTATACAATGGAAAAACTGTTCTATTTATTTTATATTTTTATTCTTCGGGCGTTGACTTCTAAGGCCCTAACTATTCGATCTGGTGGAGCAACGCCCTAGAGTGAAGCATAGGTTGCCCGGTACGTAGAAATGACCATCACTATCAAGCTGGTTGCAATTATTTGTTTTATACGATGGAAAAGCTGTTGTATTAATATCGTATTTTATGCTTCTGGCGCTGACTTCTTAGGCCCTAACTATTCCATCTGGTGGAACAACGCCCTAGGGTGAAGCCTAGGTTGCCCGGAAAGTAGAAATGACCATAACTTTCACACTGGTAGGAATTTTTCGTTTTATACGATGGAAAAACTGTTCTATTTATTTTATATTTTATGCTTTGGGCGTTGACTTCTAAGGCCCTAACTATTCGATCTGGTGGTGCAACGCCCTAGAGTGAAGCCTAGGTTGCCCGGTACGTAGAAGTGACCATCACTATCAAACTGGTTGCAATTATTTGTTTTATACGATGGAAAAACTGTTCTATTTATTTTGTATTTTATGCTTCGGGCGTTGACTTCTAAGGCCCTAACTAATCGATCTGGTAGAGCAACGCCCCAGAGTGAAGCCTAGGTTGCCCGGTAAGTAGAAATGACAAGTACTTTCATACTGTTTGAGTTATTCCTGTTATACGATGAAAAAACTTTTGCATCTTTATTGTATTTTATGCTTCTGGCGTTGACTTCTAAGGCCCTAGCTACTCGATTTGGTGGAGCACCGCCCTAGAGTGAAACCTAGGTTGCCCGGAACGTAGAAATGACCATAACTTCCACACTGGTTGCAATTGTTCGTTTTATACGATGGAAAAACTGTTGTACTTATATTGTATTTTATTCTTATGGCGTTGAAGTCTAAGTCCCTAGCTATTCGATCTGGTGGAGCAACGCCCTAGAGTGAAACCTAGGTTACCCGGAACGTAGAAATGACAAGCACATTCATACTGTTTGCAGTTATTCCTGTTATACGATGGAAAAACTTTTGCATCTTTATTGTATTTTATGCTTCTGGCGTTGACTTCTAAGGCCCTAGCTATTCGATTTGGTGGAGCACCGCCCTAGAGTGTAGCCTAGGTTGCCCGGAACGTAGAAATGACCATAACTTTCACACTGGTAGCAATTATTCGTTTGATACAATGGAAAAACTGTTCTATTTATATTGTATTTAATGCTTCGGGCGTTGACTTCTAAGGCCTAACTATTCGATCAGGTGGAGCAACGCCCTAGAGTGAAGCCTAGGTTGCTCGAAATGTAGAAATGACCATAACTTTTACACTGGCTGCAATTATTCGTTTTATACAATGGAAAAACCGTTCTATTTATTTTGTATTTTAGGCTTCGGGCGTTGACTTCTAAGGCTCTAACTGTTTGATCTGGTGGAGCATCGCCGTAGAGTGAAGCCTAGGTTGCCCGGAACGTAGAAATGACCATAACTTTCACACTGGTTGCTATTATTCGTTGTATACGATGGAATAACTGTTATATTTATAATGTATTTAAGCTTCTGGCGTTGACTTCTGAGGCCGTTGCTATTCGATGTGGTGGAAGAACGCCATAGAGGGAAGCCTAGGTAGCCCGGATCGTAGAAATGTCCATATCTTTCACACTGTTTGCAATTATTCGTTTTATACAATGGAAAAACTGTTCTATTTATTTTATATTTTATGCTTCGGGCGTTGACTTGTAAGGCCCTAACTACTCGATCTGGTAGAGCAACGCCCTAGAGTGAAGCCCAGGTTGCCCGGTACGTAGAAACGACCATAACTTTCACACTGGTTGCTATTATTCGTTTTACACGATGGAAAAGCTGTTGCATTTATATTGTATTTTATGCTTCTGGCGTTGACTTCTAAGGCCCTAACTATTCGATCTGGTGGAGCAACGCCCTAGAGTGAAGCCTAGGTTGCCCGGAACGTAGAAGTGACCATAACTTTCACACTGGTTGCAATTATTCGTTTTGTACAATGGAAAAACCGTTCTATTTATTTTGTATTTTAGGCTTCGGGCGTTGACTTCTAAGGCCCTAACTGTTTGATCTGGTGGAGCATCGCCGTAGAGTGAAGCCTAGGTTGCCCGGAACGTAGAAATGACCATAACTTTCACACTGGTTGCTATTATTCGTTGTATACGATGGAAAAACTGTTATATTTATATTGTATTTTAGCTTCTGGCGTTGACTTCTGAGGCCGTTGCTATTCGATGTGGTGGAAGAACGCCATAGAGGGAAGCCTAGGTAGCCCGGACCGTAGAAATGTCCATATCTTTCACACTGTTTGCAATTTTTCGTTTTATACGATGGAAAAACTGTTTTATTTATTTTGTATTTTACGCTTCGGGCGTTGACTTCTAAGGCCCTAACTATTCGATCTGGTGGAGCAACGCCCTAGAGTGCAGCCTAGGTTGCCCGGAACGTAGAAATGTCCATAACTTTTACACTGGTTGCAATTATTCGTTTTATACAATGGAAAAACTGTTCTATTTATTTTATATTTTTATTCTTCGGGCGTTGACTTCTAAGGCCCTAACTATTCGATCTGGTGGAGCAACGCCCTAGAGTGAAGCATAGGTTGCCCGGTACGTAGAAATGACCATCACTATCAAGCTGGTTGCAATTATTTGTTTTATACGATGGAAAAGCTGTTGTATTAATATCGTATTTTATGCTTCTGGCGCTGACTTCTTAGGCCCTAACTATTCCATCTGGTGGAACAACGCCCTAGGGTGAAGCCTAGGTTGCCCGGAAAGTAGAAATGACCATAACTTTCACACTGGTAGGAATTTTTCGTTTTATACGATGGAAAAACTGTTCTATTTATTTTATATTTTATGCTTCGGGCGTTGACTTCTAAGGCCCTAACTATTCGATCTGGTGGTGCAACGCCCTAGAGTGAAGCCTAGGTTGCCCGGTACGTAGAAGTGACCATCACTATCAAACTGGTTGCAATTATTTGTTTTATACGATGGAAAAACTGTTCTATTTATATTGTATTTTATGCTTCTGGCGTTCACTTCTTAGGCCCTAACTAATCGATCTGGTGGTACAACGCCCTAGGGTGAAGCCTAGGTTGCCCGGAACGTAGAAATGACCATAACTTTTACACTGGCAGCAATTATTCGTTTTATACAATGGAAAAACCGTTCTATTTATTTTGTATTTTAGGCTTCGGGCGTTGACTTCTAAGGCCCTAACTGTTTGATCTGGTGGAGCATCGCCGTAGAGTGAAGCCTAGGTTGCCCGGAACGTAGAAATGACCATAACTTTCACACTGGTTGCTATTATTCGTTTTATACGATGGAAGAACTGTTGTACTTATATTGTATTTTATTCTTATGGCGTTGAATTCTAAGTCCCTAGCTATTCGATCTGGTGGAGCAACGCCCTAGAGTGAAACCTAGGTTACCCGGAACGTAGAAATGACAAGTACTTTCATACTGTTTGCAGTTATTCCTGTTATACGATGAAAAAACTTTTGCATCTTTATTGTATTTTATGCTTCTGGCGTTGACTTCTAAGGCCCTAGCTATTCGATTTGGTGGAGCACCGCCCTAGAGTGAAGCCTAGGTTGCCCGGAACGTAGAAATGACCATAACTTCCACACTGGTTGCAATTATTCGTTTTATACGATGGAAGAACTGTTGTACTTATATTGTATTTTATTCTTATGGCGTTGAAGTCTAAGTCCCTAGCTATTCGATCTGGTGGAGCAACGCCCTAGAGTGAAACCTAGGTTACCCGGAACGTAGAAATGACAAGTACATTCATACTGTTTGCAGTTATTCCTGTTATACGATGGAAAAACTTTTGCATCTTTATTGTATTTTATGCTTCTGGCGTTGACTTCTAAGGCCCTAGCTATTCGATTTGGTGGAGCACCGCCCTAGAGTGTAGCCTAGGTTGCCCGGAACGTAGAAATGACCATAACTTTCACACTGGTAGCAATTATTTGTTTGATACAATGGAAAAACTGTTCTATTTATTTTGTATTTAATGCTTCGGGCGTTGACTTCTAAGGCCTAACTATTCGATCAGGTGGAGCAACGCCCTAGAGTGAAGCCTAGGTTGCTCGAAATGTAGAAATGACCATAACTTTTACACTCGCTGCAATTATTCGTTTTATACAATGGAAAAACCGTTCTATTTATTTTGTATTTTACGCTTCGGGCGTTGACTTCTAAGGCCCTAACTATTCGATCTGGTGGAGCAACGCCCTAGAGTGAAGCATAGGTTGCCCGGTACGTAGAAATGACCATCACTATCAAACTGGTTGCAATTATTTGTTTTATACGATGGAAGAGCTGTTGTATTTATATCGTATTTTATGCTTCTGGCGTTGACTTCTTAGGCCCTAACTATTCCATCTGGTGGAACAACGCCCTGGGGTGAAGCCTAGGTTGCCCGGAAAGTAGAAATGTCCATAACTTTTACACTGGTTGCAATTATTCGTTTTATACAATGGAAAAACTGTTCTATTTATTTTATATTTTATGCTTCGGGCGTTGACTTCTAAGGCCCTAACTACTCGATCTGGTAGAGCAACGCCCTAGAGTGAAGCCCAGGTTGCCCGGTACGTAGAAATGACCATAACTTTCACACTGGTTGCTATTATTCGTTTTATACGATGGAAAAGCTGTTGCATTTATATTGTATTTTATGCTTCTGGCGTTGACTTCTAAGGCCCTAACTATTCGATCTGGTGGAGCAACGCCCTAGAGTGAAGCCTAGGTTGCCCGGAACGTAGAAGTGACCATAACTTTCACACTGGTTGCAATTATTCGTTTTGTACAATGGAAAAACCGTTCTATTTATTTTGTATTTTAGGCTTCGGGCGTTGACTTCTAAGGCCCTAACTGTTTGATCTGGTGGAGCATCGCCGTAGAGTGAAGCCTAGGTTGCCCGGAACGTAGAAATGACCATAACTTTCACACTGGTTGCTATTATTCGTTGTATACGATGGAAAAACTGTTATATTTATATTGTATTTTAGCTTCTGGCGTTGACTTCTGAGGCCGTTGCTATTCGATGTGGTGGAAGAACGCCATAGAGGGAAGCCTAGGTAGCCCGGATCGTAGAAATGTCCATATCTTTCACACTGTTTGCAATTTTTCGTTTTATACGATGGAAAAACTGTTTTATTTATTTTGTATTTTACGCTTCGGGCGTTGACTTCTAAGGCCCTAACTATTCGATCTGGTGGAGCAACGCCTTAGAGTGCAGCCTAGGTTGCCCGGAACGTAGAAATGTCCATAACTTTTACACTGGTTGCAATTATTCGTTTTATACAATGGAAAAACTGTTCTATTTATTTTATATTTTTATTCTTCGGGCGTTGACTTCTAAGGCCCTAACTATTCGATCTGGTGGAGCAACGCCCTAGAGTGAAGCATAGGTTGCCCGGTACGTAGAAATGACCATCACTATCAAGCTGGTTGCAATTATTTGTTTTATACGATGGAAAAGCTGTTGTATTAATATCGTATTTTATGCTTCTGGCGCTGACTTCTTAGGCCCTAACTATTCCATCTGGTGGAACAACGCCCTAGGGTGAAGCCTAGGTTGCCCGGAAAGTAGAAATGACCATAACTTTCACACTGGTAGGAATTTTTCGTTTTATACGATGGAAAAACTGTTCTATTTATTTTATATTTTATGCTTCGGGCGTTGACTTCTAAGGCCCTAACTATTCGATCTGGTGGTGCAACGCCCTAGAGTGAAGCCTAGGTTGCCCCGTACGTAGAAGTGACCATCACTATCAAACTGGTTGCAATTATTTGTTTTATACGATGGAAGAGCTGTTCTATTTATTTTGTATTTTATGCTTCGGGCGTTGACTTCTAAGGCCCTAACTAATCGATCTGGTAGAGCAACGCCCCAGAGTGAAGCCTAGGTTGCCCGGTAAGTAGAAATGACCATAAGTTTCATACTGGTTGCATTTATTCGTTTTATACAATGGAAAAACTGTTCTATTTATTTTATATTTTATGCTTCGGGCGTTGACTTCTAAGGCCCTAACTACTCGATCTGGTAGAGCAACGCCCTAGAGTGAAGCCCAGGTTGCCCGGTACGTAGAAATGACCATAACTTTCACACTGGTTGCTATTATTCGTTTTATACGATGGAAAAACTGTTGTACTTATACTGTATTTTAATCTTATGGCGTTGAATTCTAAGTCCCTAGCTATTCGATCTGGTGGAGCAACGCCCTAGAGTGAAACCTAGGTTACCCGGAACGTAGATATGACAAGTACTTTCATACTGTTTGCAGTTATTCCTGTTCTGCGATGAAAAAACTTTTGCATCTTTATTGCATTTTATGCTTCTGGCGTTGACTTCTAAGGCCCTAGCTATTCGATTTGGTGGAGCACCGCCCTAGAGTGAAGCCTAGGTTGCCCGGAACGTAGAAATGACCATAACTTCCACACTGGTTGCAATTATTCGTTTTATACGATGGAGAAGCTGTTGTATTTATATCGTTTTTTATGCTCCTGGCGTTGACTTCTTAGGCCCTAACTATTCGACCTGGTGGTACAACGCTCTAGGGTGAAGCCTAGGTTGCCCGGAACGTAGAAATGACCATAACTTTTACACTGGCAGCAATTATTCGTTTTATACAATGGAAAAACCGTTCTATTTATTTTGTATTTTATGCTTCGGGCGTTGACTTCTAAGGCCCTAACTATTCGATCTGGTGGTGCAACGCCCTAGAGTGAAGCCTAGGTTGCCCGGTACGTAGAAGTGACCATCACTATCAAACTGGTTGCAATTATTTGTTTTATACGATGGAAAAACTGTTCTATTTATTTTGTATTTTATGCTTCGGGCGTTGACTTCTAAGGCCCTAACTAATCGATCTGGTAGAGCAACGCCCCAGAGTGAAGCCTAGGTTGCCCGGTAAGTAGAAATGACGATAAGTTTCCTACTGGTTGCATTTATTCGTTTTATACGATGGAAAAACTGTTGTATTTATATTGTATTTTATGCTTCTGGCGTTGACTTCTAAGGCCCTAACTATTCGATCTGGTGGAGCAACGCCCTAGAGTGAAGCCTAGGTTGCCCGGAACGTAGAAGTGACCATAACTTTCACACTGGTTGCAATTATTCGTTTTGTACAATGGAAAAACCGTTCTATTTATTTTGTATTTTAGGCTTCGGGCGTTGACTTCTAAGGCCCTAACTGTTTGATCTGGTGGAGCATCGCCGTAGAGTGAAGCCTAGGTTGCCCGGAACGTAGAAATGACCATAACTTTCACACTGGTTGCTATTATTCGTTGTATACGATGGAAAAACTGTTATATTTATATTGTATTTTAGCTTCTGGCGTTGACTTCTGAGGCCGTTGCTATTCGATGTGGTGGAAGAACGCCATAGAGGGAAGCCTAGGTAGCCCGGACCGTAGAAATGTCCATATCTTTCACACTGTTTGCAATTTTTCGTTTTATACGATGGAAAAACTGTTTTATTTATTTTGTATTTTACGCTTCGGGCGTTGACTTCTAAGGCCCTAACTATTCGATCTGGTGGAGCAACGCCCTAGAGTGCAGCCTAGGTTGCCCGGAACGTAGAAATGTCCATAACTTTTACACTGGTTGCAATTATTCGTTTTATACAATGGAAAAACTGTTCTATTTATTTTATATTTTTATTCTTCGGGCGTTGACTTCTAAGGCCCTAACTATTCGATCTGGTGGAGCAACGCCCTAGAGTGAAGCATAGGTTGCCCGGTACGTAGAAATGACCATCACTATCAAGCTGGTTGCAATTATTTGTTTTATACGATGGAAAAGCTGTTGTATTAATATCGTATTTTATGCTTCTGGCGCTGACTTCTTAGGCCCTAACTATTCCATCTGGTGGAACAACGCCCTAGGGTGAAGCCTAGGTTGCCCGGAAAGTAGAAATGACCATAACTTTCACACTGGTAGGAATTTTTCGTTTTATACGATGGAAAAACTGTTCTATTTATTTTATATTTTATGCTTCGGGCGTTGACTTCTAAGGCCCTAACTATTCGATCTGGTGGTGCAACGCCCTAGAGTGAAGCCTAGGTTGCCCGGTACGTAGAAGTGACCATCACTATCAAACTGGTTGCAATTATTTGTTTTATACGATGGAAAAACTGTTCCATTTATATTGTATTTTATGCTTCTGGCGTTCACTTCTTAGGCCCTAACTAATCGATCTGGTGGTACAACGCCCTAGGGTGAAGCCTAGGTTGCCCGGAACGTAGAAATGACCATAACTTTTACACTGGCAGCAATTATTCGTTTTATACAATGGAAAAACCGTTCTATTTATTTTGTATTTTAGGCTTCGGGCGTTGACTTCTAAGGCCCTAACTGTTTGATCTGGTGGAGCATCGCCGTAGAGTGAAGCCTAGGTTGCCCGGAACGTAGAAATGACCATAACTTTCACACTGGTTGCTATTATTCGTTTTATACGATGGAAGAACTGTTGTACTTATATTGTATTTTATTCTTATGGCGTTGAATTCTAAGTCCCTAGCTATTCGATCTGGTGGAGCAACGCCCTAGAGTGAAACCTAGGTTACCCGGAACGTAGAAATGACAAGTACTTTCATACTGTTTGCAGTTATTCCTGTTATACGATGAAAAAACTTTTGCATCTTTATTGTATTTTATGCTTCTGGCGTTGACTTCTAAGGCCCTAGCTATTCGATTTGGTGGAGCACCGCCCTAGAGTGAAGCCTAGGTTGCCCGGAACGTAGAAATGACCATAACTTCCACACTGGTTGCAATTATTCGTTTTATACGATGGAAGAACTGTTGTACTTATATTGTATTTTATTCTTATGGCGTTGAAGTCTAAGTCCCTAGCTATTCGATCTGGTGGAGCAACGCCCTAGAGTGAAACCTAGGTTACCCGGAACGTAGAAATGACAAGTACATTCATACTGTTTGCAGTTATTCCTGTTATACGATGGAAAAACTTTTGCATCTTTATTGTATTTTATGCTTCTGGCGTTGACTTCTAAGGCCCTAGCTATTCGATTTGGTGGAGCACCGCCCTAGAGTGTAGCCTAGGTTGCCCGGAACGTAGAAATGACCATAACTTTCACACTGGTAGCAATTATTTGTTTGATACAATGGAAAAACTGTTCTATTTATTTTGTATTTAATGCTTCGGGCGTTGACTTCTAAGGCCTAACTATTCGATCAGGTGGAGCAACGCCCTAGAGTGAAGCCTAGGTTGCTCGAAATGTAGAAATGACCATAACTTTTACACTCGCTGCAATTATTCGTTTTATACAATGGAAAAACCGTTCTATTTATTTTGTATTTTACGCTTCGGGCGTTGACTTCTAAGGCCCTAACTATTCGATCTGGTGGAGCAACGCCCTAGAGTGAAGCATAGGTTGCCCGGTACGTAGAAATGACCATCACTATCAAACTGGTTGCAATTATTTGTTTTATACGATGGAAGAGCTGTTGTATTTATATCGTATTTTATGCTTCTGGCGTTGACTTCTTAGGCCCTAACTATTCCATCTGGTGGAACAACGCCCTGGGGTGAAGCCTAGGTTGCCCGGAAAGTAGAAATGTCCATAACTTTTACACTGGTTGCAATTATTCGTTTTATACAATGGAAAAACTGTTCTATTTATTTTATATTTTATGCTTCGGGCGTTGACTTCTAAGGCCCTAACTACTCGATCTGGTAGAGCAACGCCCTAGAGTGAAGCCCAGGTTGCCCGGGACGTAGAAATGACCATAACTTTCACACTGGTTGCTATTATTCGTTTTATACGATGGAAAAGCTGTTGCATTTATATTGTATTTTATGCTTCTGGCGTTGACTTCTAAGGCCCTAACTATTCGATCTGGTGGAGCAACGCCCTAGAGTGAAGCCTAGGTTGCCCGGAACGTAGAAGTGACCATAACTTTCACACTGGTTGCAATTATTCGTTTTGTACAATGGAAAAACCGTTCTATTTATTTTGTATTTTAGGCTTCGGGCGTTGACTTCTAAGGCCCTAACTGTTTGATCTGGTGGAGCATCGCCGTAGAGTGAAGCCTAGGTTGCCCGGAACGTAGAAATGACCATAACTTTCACACTGGTTGCTATTATTCGTTGTATACGATGGAAAAACTGTTATATTTATATTGTATTTTAGCTTCTGGCGTTGACTTCTGAGGCCGTTGCTATTCGATGTGGTGGAAGAACGCCATAGAGGGAAGCCTAGGTAGCCCGGATCGTAGAAATGTCCATATCTTTCACACTGTTTGCAATTTTTCGTTTTATACGATGGAAAAACTGTTTTATTTATTTTGTATTTTACGCTTCGGGCGTTGACTTCTAAGGCCCTAACTATTCGATCTGGTGGAGCAACGCCTTAGAGTGCAGCCTAGGTTGCCCGGAACGTAGAAATGTCCATAACTTTTACACTGGTTGCAATTATTCGTTTTATACAATGGAAAAACTGTTCTATTTATTTTATATTTTTATTCTTCGGGCGTTGACTTCTAAGGCCCTAACTATTCGATCTGGTGGAGCAACGCCCTAGAGTGAAGCATAGGTTGCCCGGTACGTAGAAATGACCATCACTATCAAGCTGGTTGCAATTATTTGTTTTATACGATGGAAAAGCTGTTGTATTAATATCGTATTTTATGCTTCTGGCGCTGACTTCTTAGGCCCTAACTATTCCATCTGGTGGAACAACGCCCTAGGGTGAAGCCTAGGTTGCCCGGAAAGTAGAAATGACCATAACTTTCACACTGGTAGGAATTTTTCGTTTTATACGATGGAAAAACTGTTCTATTTATTTTATATTTTATGCTTCGGGCGTTGACTTCTAAGGCCCTAACTATTCGATCTGGTGGTGCAACGCCCTAGAGTGAAGCCTAGGTTGCCCCGTACGTAGAAGTGACCATCACTATCAAACTGGTTGCAATTATTTGTTTTATACGATGGAAGAGCTGTTCTATTTATTTTGTATTTTATGCTTCGGGCGTTGACTTCTAAGGCCCTAACTAATCGATCTGGTAGAGCAACGCCCCAGAGTGAAGCCTAGGTTGCCCGGTAAGTAGAAATGACCATAAGTTTCATACTGGTTGCATTTATTCGTTTTATACAATGGAAAAACTGTTCTATTTATTTTATATTTTATGCTTCGGGCGTTGACTTCTAAGGCCCTAACTACTCGATCTGGTAGAGCAACGCCCTAGAGTGAAGCCCAGGTTGCCCGGTACGTAGAAATGACCATAACTTTCACACTGGTTGCTATTATTCGTTTTATACGATGGAAAAACTGTTGTACTTATACTGTATTTTAATCTTATGGCGTTGAATTCTAAGTCCCTAGCTATTCGATCTGGTGGAGCAACGCCCTAGAGTGAAACCTAGGTTACCCGGAACGTAGATATGACAAGTACTTTCATACTGTTTGCAGTTATTCCTGTTCTGCGATGAAAAAACTTTTGCATCTTTATTGCATTTTATGCTTCTGGCGTTGACTTCTAAGGCCCTAGCTATTCGATTTGGTGGAGCACCGCCCTAGAGTGAAGCCTAGGTTGCCCGGAACGTAGAAATGACCATAACTTCCACACTGGTTGCAATTATTCGTTTTATACGATGGAGAAGCTGTTGTATTTATATCGTTTTTTATGCTCCTGGCGTTGACTTCTTAGGCCCTAACTATTCGACCTGGTGGTACAACGCTCTAGGGTGAAGCCTAGGTTGCCCGGAACGTAGAAATGACCATAACTTTTACACTGGCAGCAATTATTCGTTTTATACAATGGAAAAACCGTTCTATTTATTTTGTATTTTATGCTTCGGGCGTTGACTTCTAAGGCCCTAACTATTCGATCTGGTGGTGCAACGCCCTAGAGTGAAGCCTAGGTTGCCCGGTACGTAGAAGTGACCATCACTATCAAACTGGTTGCAATTATTTGTTTTATACGATGGAAAAACTGTTCTATTTATTTTGTATTTTATGCTTCGGGCGTTGACTTCTAAGGCCCTAACTAATCGATCTGGTAGAGCAACGCCCCAGAGTGAAGCCTAGGTTGCCCGGTAAGTAGAAATGACGATAAGTTTCCTACTGGTTGCATTTATTCGTTTTATACGATGGAAAAACTGTTGTATTTATATTGTATTTTATGCTTCTGGCGTTCACTTCTTAGGCCCTAACTATTCGATCTGGTGGTACAACGCCCTAGGGTGAAGCCTAGGTTGCCCGAAACGTAGAAATGACCATAACTTTTACACTGGCAGCAATTATTCGTTTTATACAATGGAAAAACCGTTCTATTTATTTTGTATTTTAGACTTCGGGCGTCGACTTCTAAGGCCCTAACTGTCTGATCTGGTGGAGCATCGCCGTAGAGTGAAGCCTAGGTTGCCCGGAACGTAGAAATGACCATAACTTTCACACTGGTTGCTATTATTCGTTGTATACGATGGAAAAACTGTTATATTTATATTGTATTTTAGCTTCTGGCGTTGACTTCTGAGGCCGTTGCTATTCGATGTGGTGGAGGAACGCCATAGAGGGAAGCCTAGGTAGCCCGGATCGTAGAAATGTCCATATCTTTCACACTGTTTGCAATTTTTCGTTTTATACGATGGAAAAACTGTTTTATTTATTTTGTATTTTACGCTTCGGGCGTTGACTTCTAAGGCCCTAACTATTCGATCTGGTGGAGCAACGCCCTAGAGTGCAGCCTAGGTTGCCCGGAACGTAGAAATGTCCATAACTTTTACACTGGTTGCAATTATTCGTTTTATACAATGGAAAAACTGTTCTATTTATTTTATATTTTTATCCTTCGGGCGTTGACTTCTAAGGCCCTAACTATTCGATCTGGTGGAGCAACGCCCTAGAGTGAAGCATAGGTTGCCCGGTACGTATAAATGACCATCACTATCAAACTGGTTGCAATTATTTGTTTTATACGATGGAAAAGCTGTTGTATTTATATCGTATTTTAAGCTTCTGGCGCTGACTTCTTAGGCCCTAACTATTCCATCTGGTGGAGCAACGCCCTAGGGTGAAGCCTATGTTGCCCGGAAAGTATAAATGACCATGACTTTCACACTGGTAGCAGTTATTCGTTTTATAGGATGGAAAAACTGTTCTATTTATTTTGTATTTTATGCTTCGGGCGTTGACTTCTAAGGCCCTAACTATTCGATCTGGTAGAGCAACGCCCTAGAGTGAACCCTAGGTTGCCAGGTACGTAGAAATGACCATAAGTTTCATACTGGTTGCAATTATTCGTTTTATACGTTGGAAGAACTGTTGTATTTGTATTGTATTTTATGCTTCTGGCGTTCACTTCTTAGGCCCTAACTATACGATCTGGTGGTACAACGCCCTAGGGTGAAGCCTAGGTTGCCCGGAACGTAGAAATGACCATAACTTTTACACTGGCAGCAATTATTCGTTTTATACAATGGAAAAACCGTTCTATTTATTTTGTATTTAATGCTTCGGGCGTTGACTTCTGAGGCCCTAACTGTTTGATCTGGTGGAGCAACGCCCTAGAGTGAAGCCTAGGTTGCCTGGAACGTAGAAATGACCATCCCTTTCACACGGGTTGCAATTATTCCTGTTATAGGATGGAAAGACTGTTGTATTTTTATTGTATTTTATACTTCAGGCGTTGACTTCTGAGGCCGTAGCTATCCGATGTGGTGGAAGAACGCCATACAGTGAAGCCTAGGTTGCCCGAACGTAGGAATTACCATTAGTTTCACACTGTTTGCAATTATTCCTTTTATACGATGGAAAAGCTGTTGTATTTATATCGTATTTTATGCTTCTGGCGTTGACTTCTTAGGCCGTAACTATTCGATCTGGTGGAGCAACGCCCTGGAGTGAAACCTGGGTTGCCCGGAACGTAGAAATGACCACTACTATCACACTGGTTGCAAATTATTCGTTTTATACGATGGAAAGGCTGTTGTATTTATATCGTATTTTATGCTTCTGGCTTTGACTTCATAGGCCCTAACTATTCCATCTGGTGGAACAACGCCCTAGGGCGAAGCCTAGGTTGCCCGGAAAGTAGAAATGACCATAGCTTTCACACTGGTAGCAATTATTCGTTTTATACGATGGAAAAACTGTTTTATTTATTTTGTATTTTATGCTTCGGGCGTTGACTTCTAAGGCCCTAACTATTCGATCTGGTAGAACAACGCCCTAGAGTGAAGCCTAGGTTGCCCGGTACGTAGAAATGACCATAAGTTTCATACTGGTTGCAATTATTCGTTTTATACGATGGAAAAACTGTTATATTTATATTGTATTTAAGCTTCTGGCGTTGACTTCTGAGGCCGTTGCTATTCGATGTGGTGGAAGAACGCCATAGAGTGAATCCTAGGTAGCCCGGATCGTAGAAATGTCCATATCTCTCACACTGTTTGCAATTTTTCGTTTTGTACGATGGAAAAACTGTTTTATTTATTTTGTATTTTATGCTTCGGGCGTTGACTTCTATGGCCCTAACTATTCGATCTGGTGGAGCAACGCCCTAGAGTGCAGCCTAGATTGCCCGGAACGTAGAAATGACCATAACTATCACACTGGTTGCTATCATTCGTTTTATATGATGGAAAAACTGTTGTATTTATATTGTATTTTATGCTTCTGGCGTTCACTTCTTAGGCCCTAACTATTCGATCTGGTGGAACAACGGCCTAGGGTGAAGCCTAGGTTGCCCGGAACGTAGAAATGAACATTACCTTCACACTGTTTGCAATTATTCCTTTTATACGATTAAACAGCTGTTGTACTTATATCGTATTTTATGCTTCTGGCGCTGACTTCTAAGGTTCTAACTACTCGATCTGGTGGAGCAACGCCCTAGAGTGAAGCCTAGGTTGCTCGGAATGTAGAAATGACCATAAGTTGCATACTGGTTGCAATTATTCGTTTTATACGATGGAAAAACTGTTGCATCTTTATCGTATTTTATGCTTCTGGCGTTGACTTCTTAGGCCGTAACTATCCGATCTGGTGGAGCAACGCCCTGGAGTTAAACCTGGGTTGCCCGGAACGTAGAAATGACCACTACTTTCACACTGTTTGCAATTATTCATTTAATACGATGGAAATGCTGTTGTATTTATATCGTATTTTATGCTTCGGGCGTAGACTTCTTAGGCCCTAACATTTCGATCTGGTGGAGCAACGCCCGACAGTGAAGCCTAGGTTGCCCGGAACGTAGATATGACCATAACCTTCACACAGGTTGGAATTATTCGTTTTATACGGTGTAAAGGCTGTTGTATTTATTTTGTATTTTATTCTTCTGGTGTTGACTTCTTAGGCCCTCACTATTCGATCTGGTTTAACAACGCCGTAGAGTGAAGCCTAGGTTGCCCGGAACGTAGAAATGACCATTACTTTCACACTGTTTGCAATTATTCCTTTTATACGATGGAAAAGCTGTTGTATTTATATCGTATTTTATGCTTCTGGCGTTGACTTCTTAGGCCCTCACTATTCGATGTGGTGGAACAACGCCGTAGAGTGAAGCCTAGGTTGCCCGGAACGTAGAAATGACCATTACTTTCACACTGTTTGCAATTATTCGTTTTATACGATGGAAAAACTGTTGCATCTTTATCGTATTTTATGCTTCTGGCGTTGACTTCTTAGGCCGTAACTATCCGATCTGGTGGAGCAACGCCCTGGAGTTAAACCTGGGTTGCCCGGAACGTAGAAATGACCACTACTATCACACTGGTTGCAAATTATTCCTGCTATACGATGGAAAAACTGTTGTATTTTTATTGCATTTTATGCGTCTGGCGTTCACTTCTTAGGCCCTAACTATTCTATCTGGTGGAACAACGCCCTAGGGTGAAGCCTAGGTTGCCCGGAACATAGAAATGACCATAGCTTTTACACTCGTAGCAATTATTCGTTTTATACAATGGAAAAACCGTTCTATTTATTTTGTATTTTATGCTTCGGGCGTTGACTTCTAAGGCCCTAACTATTCAATCTGTTGGAGCAAAGCCCTAGGGTGAAGCCTAGGTTGCTCGGAAAGTAGAAATGACCATAAGTTTCATACTGGTTGCAATTATTCGTTTTATACGATAGAAAAACTGTTGTATTTATATTGTATTTTATGCTTCTGGCGTTGACTTGTCAGGGCCTAATTATTCGATCTGGTGGAGCAATGCCTCAGAGTTAAGTCTAGGATGCCCGTAACGCCGAAATGATCGTTACTTTCACGCTTGTTGCAATTATTCCTGTTATGCGATGAAGAGACAGTTGTATTTTTATTGTATTTTATGCTTCAGGCGTGGACTTCTGAGGCCGTAGCTATTCGATGTGGTGGAAGAACGCCGTACAGTGAAGCCTAGGTTGCCCGGAACGTAGAAATGACCACTACAATCACACTGTTTGCAATTATTCATTTAATACGATGGAAATGCTGTTGTATTTATATCGTATTTTATGCTTCGGGCGTTGACTTCATAGGCCCTAACATTTCGATCTGGTGGAGCAACGCCCGACAGTGAAGCCTAGGTTGCCCGGAACGTAGATATGACCATAACCTTCACACAGGTTGCAATTATTCGTTTTATACGGTGTAAAGGCTGTTGTATTTATTTTGTATTTTATTCTTCTGGTGTTGACTTCTTAGGACCTAACTATTCGATCTGGTGGAACAACGCCGTAGAGTGAAGCCTAGGTTGCCCGAACGTAGAAATGACCATTACTTTCACACTGTTTGCAATTATTCCTTTTATACGATGGAAAAGCTGTTGTCCTTATATCGTATTTTATGCTTCTGGCGTTGACTTCTAAGGACCTAACAATTCGATGTGGTCGAACAACGCCGTAGAGTGAAGCCTAGGTTGCCCGGAACGTAGAAATGACCATTACTTTCACACTGTTTGCAATTATTCGTTTTATACGATGGAAAAACTGTTGCATCTTTATCGTATTTTATGCTTCTGGCGTTGACTTCTTAGGCCGTAACTATCCGATCTGGTGGAGCAACGCCCTGGAGTTAAACCTGGGTTGCCCGGAACGTAGAAATGACCACTACTATCACACTGGTTCAAATTATTCCTGCTATACGATGGAAAAACTGTTGTATTTTTATTGCATTTTATGCGTCTGGCGTTCACTTCTTAGGCCCTAACTATTCTATCTGGTGGAACAACGCCCTAGGGTGAAGCCTAGGTTGCCCGGAACGTAGAATTGACCATAGCTTTTACACTCGTAGCAATTATTCGTTTTATACAATGGAAAAACCGTTCTATTTATTTTGTATTTTATGCTTCGGGCGTTGACTTCTTAGGCCCTAACTATTCCATCTGGTGGAACAACGCCCTAGAGTAAAGCCCAGGTTGCGCGGAACGTAGAAATGACCATAGCTTTCACACTGGCAGCAATTATTCGTTTTATACAATGGAAAAACTGTTCTATTTATATTGTATTTTATGCTTCTGGCGTTGACTTCTAAGGCCCTAACTATACAATCTGTTGGGGCAACGCCCTAGGGTGAAGCCTAGGTTGCTCGGAATGTTGAAATGACCATAAGTTTCATACTGGTTGCAATTATTCGTTTTATACGATGGAAAAACTGTTGTATTCATATTGTATTTTATGCTTCTGGCGTTGACTTCTAAGGCCCTAACTGTTTGATCTGGTGGAGCAACGCCCTAGAGTGAAGCCTAGGTTGCGTGGAACGTAGAAATGACCATCCCTTTCACACGGGTTGCAATTATTCCTGTTATAGGATGGAAAGACTGTTGTATTTTTATTGTATTTTATACTTCAGGCGTTGACTTCTGAGGCCGTAGCTATCCGATGTGGTGGAAGAACGCCATACAGTGAAGCCTAGGTTGCCCGGAACATAGAAATGACCATAACTTTCACACTGGTTGCAATTATTTGTTTTATACGATGGAAAAGCTGTTGTATTTATATCGTATTTTATGCTTTTGGCGTTGACTTCTTAGGCCCTAACTATTCCATGTGGTGGAACAACGTCCTAGAGTAAAGCCCAGGTTGCGCGGAACGTAGAAATGACCATAACTTTCACACTGGTAGCAATTATTCGTTTGATGCAATGGAAAAACTGTTCTATTTATTTTGTATTTAATGCTTCGGGCGTTGACTTCTAAGGCCCTAACTATTCGATCAGGTGGAGCAACGCCCTAGAGTGAAGCCTAGGTTGCTCGAAATGTAGAAATGACCATAACTTTCACACTGGTTGCTATCATTCGTTTTATATGATGGAAAAACTGTTGTATTTATATTGTATTTTATGCTTCTGGCGTTGACTTCTAAGGCCCTAACTATACAATCTGTTGGGGCAACGCCCTAGGGTGAAGCCTAGGTTGCTCGGAATGTTGAAATGACCATAAGTTTCATACTGGTTGCAATTATTCGTTTTATACGATGGAAAAACTGTTGTATTCATATTGTATTTTATGCTTCTGGCGTTGACTTCTAAGGCCCTAACTGTTTGATCTGGTGGAGCAACGCCCTAGAGTGAAGCCTAGGTTGCGTGGAACGTAGAAATGACCATCCCTTTCACACGGGTTGCAATTATTCCTGTTATAGGATGGAAAGACTGTTGTATTTTTATTGTATTTTATACTTCAGGCGTTGACTTCTGAGGCCGTAGCTATCCGATGTGGTGGAAGAACGCCATACAGTGAAGCCTAGGTTGCCCGGAACATAGAAATGACCATAACTTTCACACTGGTTGCAATTATTTGTTTTATACGATGGAAAAGCTGTTGTATTTATATCGTATTTTATGCTTTTGGCGTTGACTTCTTAGGCCCTAACTATTCCATGTGGTGGAACAACGTCCTAGAGTAAAGCCCAGGTTGCGCGGAACGTAGAAATGACCATAACTTTCACACTGGTAGCAATTATTCGTTTGATGCAATGGAAAAACTGTTCTATTTATTTTGTATTTAATGCTTCGGGCGTTGACTTCTAAGGCCCTAACTATTCGATCAGGTGGAGCAACGCCCTAGAGTGAAGCCTAGGTTGCTCGAAATGTAGAAATGACCATAACTTTCACACTGGTTGCTATCATTCGTTTTATATGATGGAAAAACTGTTGTATTTATATTGTATTTTATGCTTCTGGCGTTCACTTCTTAGGCCCTGACTATTCGATCTGGTGGAACAACGGCCTAGGGTGAAGCCTAGGTTGCCCAGAACGTAGAAATGACCATAACTTTTACACTGGTAGCAATCATTCGTTTTATACAATGGAAAAACTGTTCTATTTATTTTGTATTTAATGCTTCGGGCGTTGACTTCTAAGGCCCCAACTGTTTGATCTGGTGGAGCAACGCCCTAGAGTGAAGCCTAGGTTGCCTGGAACGTAGAAATGACCATCACTTTCACACGGGTTGCATTTATTCCTGTTATAAGATGGAAAGACTGTTGTATTTTTATTGTATTTTATACTTCAGGCGTTGACTTCTGATGCCGTAGTTATTCGATGTGGTGGAAGAACGCCATACAGTGAAGCCTAGGTTGCCGGGAACGTAGAAATGACCATAACTTCCACACTGGTTGCAATTATTTGTTTTATACGATGGAAAAGCTGTTGTATTTATATCGTATTTTACGCTTCTGGCGTTGACTTCTTAGGCCCTAACTATTCCATCTGGTGGAACAACGTCCTAGAGTAAAGCCCAGGTTGCGCGGAACGTAGAAATGACCATAACTTTCACACTGGTAGCAATTATTCGTTTGATGCAATGGAAAAACTGTTCTATTTATTTTGTATTTAATGCTTCGGGCGTTGACTTCTAAGGCCCTAACTATTCGACCAGGTGGGGCAACGCCCTAGAGTGAAGCCTAGGTTGCTCGAAATGTAGAAATCACCATAACTTTCACAC
This sequence comes from Calliopsis andreniformis, assembly GCF_051401765.1. Classification (NCBI taxonomy): domain Eukaryota; kingdom Metazoa; phylum Arthropoda; class Insecta; order Hymenoptera; family Andrenidae; genus Calliopsis; species Calliopsis andreniformis. The sequence continues at coordinate 9,885,059 of NW_027480425.1, read as the reverse complement.
TGGTTGCTATCATTCGTTTTATATGATGGAAAAGGTGTTGTATTTATATCGTATTTTATGCTTCTGGGGTTGACTTCTTAGGCCCTAACTATTCGATCTGGTGGAACGACGGCCTAGGGTGAAGCCTAGGTAACCCAGAACGTAGAAATGACCATAACTTTTACACTGGTAGCAATTATTCGTTTTATACAATGGAAAAACTGTTCTATTTAATTTGTATTTAATGCTTCGGGCGTTGACTTCTAAGGCCCTAACTATTCGATCAGGTGGAGCACCGCCCTAGAGTGAAGCCTAGGTTGCCCGGAACGTAGAAATGACCATAACTTTTACACTGGTAGCAATTATTCGTTTTATACAATGGAAAAACTGTTCTATTTATTTTGTATTTAATGCTTCGGACGTTGACCTCTAAGGCCCTAACTATTCGATCAGGTGGAGCACCGCCCTAGAGTGAAGCCTAGGTTGCGCGGAACGTAGAAATGACCATAACTTTTACACTGGTAGCAATTATTCGTTTTATAGAATGGAAAAACTGTTCTATTTATTTTGTATTTAATGCATCGGGCGTTGACTTCTAAGGCCCTAACTGTTTGATCTGGTGGAGCAACACCCTAGAGTGAAGCCTAGGTTGCCTGGAACGTAGAAATGACCATACCTTTCGCACGGGTTGCAATTATTCCTGTTATAGGATGGAAAGACTGTTGTATTTTTATTGTATTTTATACTTCAGGCGTTGACGTCTGAGGCCGTAGCTATACGATGTGGTGGAAGAACGCCATACAGTGGAGCCTAGGTTGCCCGGAACGTACAAATGACTATAACTTTTACACTGGTAGCAATTATTCGTTTTATACGATGTAAGAGCTGTTATATTTATACTGTATTTTATGCTTCTGGCGTTGACTTCTGAGGCCGTTGCTTTTCGATGTGGTGGAAGAACGCCATAGAGTGAAGCCTAGGTAGCCCGGAACGTAGAAATGTCCATATCTTTCACTGTTTGCAATTATTCATTTTATACGATGGAAAAACTGTTGCATCTTTATCGTATTTAATGCTTCGGGCGTTGACTTCTAAGGCCCTAACTATTCGATCTGGTGGAACAACGGCCTAGGGTGAAGCCTAGGTTGCCCGGAACGTAGAAATGACCATAACTTTCACACTGGTTGCAATTATTCGTTTTATACGATGGAAAAACTGTTGCATCTTTATCGTATTTTATGCTTCTGGCGTTCACTTCTTAGGCCCTAACTATTCGATCTGGTGGAACAACGCCCTAGGGTGAAGCCTAGGTTGCCCGGAACGTAGAAGTGACCATAGCTTTTACACTGGTAGCAATTATTCGTTTTATACAATGGAAAAACCGTTCTATTTATTTTGTATTTTATGCTTCGGGCGTTGACTTCTAAGGCCCTAACTATACAATCTGTTGGAGCAACGCCCTAGGGTGAAGCCTGGGTTGCGCGGAAAGTTTAAATGACCATAAGTTTCATACTGGTTGCAATTATTCGTTTTATACGATGGAATAACTGTTGTATTCATATTGTATTTTATGCTTCTGGCGTTGACTTCTAAGGCCCTAACTGTTTGATCTGGTGGAGCAACGCCCTAGAGTGAAGCCTAGGTTGCGTGGAACGTAGAAATGACCATCCCTTTCACACGGGTTGCAATTATTCCTGTTATAGGATGGAAAGACTGTTGTATTTTTATTGTATTTTATATCTCAGGCGTTGACTTCTGAGGCCGTAGCTATCCGATGTGGTGGAAGAACGCCATACAGTGAAGCCTAGGTTGCCCGGAACGTAGAAATGACCATAACTTTCACACTGGTTGCAATTATTTGTTTTATACGATGGAAAAGCTGTTGTATTTATATCGTATTTTATTCTTCTGGTGTTGACTTCTTAGGCCCTCACTATTCGATCTGGTTTAACAACGCCGTAGAGTGAAGCCTAGGTTGCCCGGAACGTAGAAATGACCATTACTTTCACACTGTTTGCAATTATTCCTTTTATACGATGGAAAAGCTGTTGTATTTATATCGTATTTTATGCTTCTGGCGTTGACTTCTTAGGCCCTCACTATTCGATGTGGTGGAACAACGCCGTAGAGTGAAGCCTAGGTTGCCTGGAACGTAGAAATGACCATAGCTTTTACACTCGTAGCAATTATTCGTTTTATACAATGGAAAAACCGTTCTATTTATTTTGTATTTTATGCTTCGGGCGTTGACTTCTAAGGCCCTAACTATTCAATCTGTTGGAGCAAAGCCCTAGGGTGAAGCCTAGGTTGCTCGGAAAGTAGAAATGACCATAAGTTTCATACTGGTTGCAATTATTCGTTTTATACGATAGAAAAACTGTTGTATTTATATTGTATTTTATGCTTCTGGCGTTGACTTGTCAGGGCCTAATTATTCGATCTGGTGGAGCAATGCCTCAGAGTTAAGTCTAGGATGCCCGTAACGCCGAAATGATCGTTACTTTCACGCTTGTTGCAATTATTCCTGTTATGCGATGAAAAGACTGTTGTATTTTTATTGTATTTTATGCTGCAGGCGTGGACTTCTGAGGCCGTAGCTATTCGATGTGGTGGAAGAACGCCATACAGTGAAGCCTAGGTTGCCCGGAACGTAGAAATGACCACTACATTCACACTGTTTGCAATTATTCATTTAATACGATGGAAATGCTGTTGTATTTATATCGTATTTTATGCTTCGGGCGTTGACTTCATAGGCCCTAACATTTCGATCTGGTGGAGCAACGCCCGACAGTGAAGCCTAGGCTGCCCGGAACGTAGATATGACCATAACCTACACACAGGTTGCAATTATTCGTTTTATACGGTGTAAAGGCTGTTGTATTTATTTTGTATTTTATTCTTCTGGTGTTGACTTCTTAGGACCTAACTATTCGATCTGGTGGAACAACGCCGTAGAGTGAAGCCTAGGTTGCCCGAACGTAGAAATGACCATTACCTTCACACTGTTTGCAATTATTCCTTTTATACGATGGAAAAGCTGTTGTCTTTATATCGTATTTTATGCTTCTGGCGTTGACTTCTAAGGACCTAACAATTCGATCTGGTGGAGCAACGCCCTAGAGTGAAGCCTAGGTTACGCGGAATGTAGAAATGACCATAACTTTCACACTGATTGCAATTATTCTTTTTATACGATGGAAAAACTGTTGCATCTTCATCGTATTTTATGCTTCTGGCGTTGACTTCTTAGGCCGTAACTATTCGATCTGGTGGGACAACGGCCTAGGGTGAAGCCTAGGTTGCCCGGAACGTAGAAATGACCATAACTTTCACACTGGTTGCAAGTATTTGTTTTATACGATGGAAAAGCTGTTGTATTTATATCGTATTTTATGCTTCTGGCGTTGACTTCTAAGGAACTAACTATTCGGTCTGGTGGAGCAACGCCCTAGAGTGAAGCCTAGGTTGCTCGGAATGTAGAAATGACCATAACTTTCACGCTGGTTGCAATTATTCGTTTTATACGATGGAAAAACTGTTGCATCTTTATCGTATTTTGTGCTTCTGGCGTTGACTTCTTAGGCCGTAACTATTCGATCTGGTGGAGCACCGCCCTGGAGTGAAGCCTAGGTTGCCCGGAACGTAGAAATGACCACTACTATCACACTGGTTGCAAATTATTCCTGCTATACGATGGAAAAACTGTTCTATTTATTTTGTATTTTATGCTTCGGTCGTTGACTTCTAAGGCCCTAACTGTTTGATCTGGCGGAGCATCGCCGTAGAGTGAAGCCTAGGTTGCCCGGAACGTAGAAATGACCATAACTTTCACACTGGTTGCTATTATTCGTTTTATACGATGGAAAAACTTTTATATTTATATTGTATTTAAGCTTCTGGCGTTGACTTCTGAGGCCGTTGCTATTCGATGTGGTGGAAGAACGCCATAGAGTGAAACCTAGGTAGCCCGGCTCGTAGAAATGTCCATATCTTTCACACTGTTTGCAATTTTTCGTTTTATACGATGGAAAAACTGTTTTATTTATTTTGTATTTTATGCTTCGGTCGTTGACTTCTAAGGCCCTAACTATTCGATCTGGTGGAGCAACGCCCTAGAGTGCAGCCTAGATTGCCCGGAACGTAGAAATGACCATAACTTTCACACTGGTTGCTATCCTTCGTTTTATATGATTGAAAAACTGGTGTATTTATATTGTATTTCATGCTTCTGGCGTTCACTTCTTAGGCCCTAACTATTCGATCTGGTGGAACAACGCCCTAGAGTAAAGACCAGGTTGCGCGGAACGTAGAAATGACCATAACTTTCACACTGGTAGCAATTATTCGTTTGATACAATGGAAAAACTGTTCTATTTATTTTGTATTTAATGCTTCGGGCGTTGACTTCTAAGGCCCTAACTATTCGATCAGGTGGAGCAACGCCCTAGAGTGAAGCCTAGGTTGCTCGAAATGTAGAAATGACCATAACTTTCACACTGGTTGCTATCATTCGTCTTATATGATGGAAAAACTGTTGTATTTATATTGTATTTTATGCTTCTGTCGTTCACTTCTTAGGCCCTAACTATTCGAACGGTGGAACAACGGCCTGGGGTGAAGCCTAGGTTGCCCAGGACGTCGAAATGACCATCCCTTTCACACGGGTTGCAATTATTCCTGTTATATAATGGAAAGGCCGTTGTATTTTTATTGTATTTTATACTTCAGGCGTTGACTTCTGAGGCCGTAGCTATACGATCTGGTGGAAGAACGCCATACAGTGAAGCCTAGGTTGCGCGGAACGTACAAATGGCTATAACTTTTACACTGGTTGCAATTATTCGTTTTATACGATGGAAAAGCTGTTATATTTATATTGTATTTTATGCTGCGGGCGTTGACTACTTAGGCACTAACTATTCGATCTTGTGGAACAACGCCCTAGAGTGAAGCCTAGGTTGCCCGGAACGTAGAAATGACCATTACTTTCACACTGTTTGCAATTAATCGTTTTATACGATGTAAAAGCTGTTGTATTTATATCGTATTTTATGCTTCTGACGCTGACTTCTTAGGCCCTAACTACTCGACCTGGAGGAGCAACGCCCTAGAGTGAAACCTAGGTTGCCCGGAACCTAGGAATGACCATTACATTCACACTGGTTGCAATTATTCCTGTTATACGATGGAAAAACTGTTGTATTTTTATTGTATTCTATGCTTCTGGCGTTTAATTCTAAGTCGCTAGCTATTTGATCTGGTGGAGCAACGACCTAGAGTGAAGCCTACGTTTCCCGAACGTAGAAATGACCATTACTTTCACACTGTTTGCAATTATTCCTTTTACACGATGGAAAAGCTGTTGTATTTATATCGTATTTTATGCTTCTGGCGTTGACTTCTAAGGACCTAACTATTCGATCTGGTGGAGCAATGCCCTAGAGTGAAGCCTAGGTTGTTCGGAATGTAGAAATGACCATAACTTTCACACTGATTGCAATTATTCGTTTTATACGATGGAAAAACTGTTGCATCTTCATCGTATTTTATGCTTCTGGCGTTGACTTCTTAGGCCGTAACTATTCGATCTGGTGGAGCAACGCCCTGGAGTGAAACATGGGTTGCCCGGAACGTAGAAATGACCACTACTATCACACTGGTTGCAAATTATTCCTGCTATACGATGGAAAAACTGTTGTATTTTTATTGCATTTTATGCTTCTGGCGTTCACTTCTTAGGCCCTAACTATTCGATCTGGTGGAACAACGGCCTAGGGTGAAGCCTACGTTGCCCGGAACGTAGAAATGACCATAACTTTCACACTGGTTGCAATTATTTGTTTTATACGATGGAAAAGCTGTTGTATTTATATCGTATTTTATGCTTCTGGCGTTGACTACTTAGGCCCTAACTATTCGATCTTGTGGAACAACGCCCTAGAGTGAAGCCTAGGTTGCCGGGAACGTAGAAATGACCATCACCTTCAAACGGGTTGCAATTATTTGTGTTATAGAATGTTAAGACTGTTGTATTTTTATTGTATTTTATACTTCAGGCGTTGACATCTGAGGCCGTTGCTATTCGATGTGGTGGAAGAACGCCATACACTGAAGCCTAGGTTGCCCGGAACGTAGAAATGTCCATAAGTTTCATACTGGTTGCAATTATTCGGTTTATACGATGGAAAAACTGTTGTATTTATATTGTATTTTATGCTTCTGGCGTTCACTTCTTAGGCCCTAACTATTCGATCTGGTGGAACAACGCCCTAGGGTGAAGCCTAGGTTGCCCGGAACGTAGAAATGACCATAGCTTTTACACTGGTAGCAATTATTCGTTTTATACAATGGAAAAACCGTTCTATTTATTTTGTATTTTATGCTTCGGGCGTTGACTTCTAAGGCCCTAACTATTCAATCTGTTGGAGCAACGCCCTAGGGTGAAGCCTAGGTTGCTCGTAAAGTAGAAATGACCATAAGTTTCATACTGGTTGCAATTATTCGTTTTATACGATGGAAAAACTGTTGTATTTATATTGTATTTTATGCTTCTGGCGTTGACTACTTAGGCACTAACTATTCGATCTTGTGGAACAACGCCCTAGAGTGAAGCCTAGGTTGCCTGGAACGTAGAAATGATCATTACTTTCACGCTTGTTGCAATTATTCCTGTTATGCGATGAAAAGACTGTTGTATTTTTATTGTATTTTATTCTTCAGGCGTGGACTTCTGAGGCCGTAGCTATTCGATGTGGTGGAAGAACGCCATACAGTGAAGCCTAGGTTGCCCGGAACGTAGAAATGACCACTACTTTCACACTGTTTGCAATTATTCATTTAATACGATGGAAATGCTGTTGTATTTATATCGTATTTTATGCTTCTGCCGTTGACTTCTTAGGCCCTAACTATTCGATCTGGTGGAACAGCGCCGTAGAGTGAAGCCTAGGTTGCCCGGAACGTAGAAATGACCATTACTTTCACACTGCTTGCAATTATTCGTTTTATACGATGGAAAAACTGTTGCATCTTCATCGTATTTTATGCTTCTGGCGTTGACTTCTTAGGCCGTAACAATTCGATCTTGTGGAACAACGCCCTAGAGTGAAGCCTAGGTTGCCTGGAACGTAGAAATGACCATCACTTTCACACGGGTTGCAATTATTCGTGTTATAGAATGTTAAGACTGTTGTATTTTTATTGTATTTTATACTTCAGGCGTTGACTTCTGAGGCCGTAGCTATTCGATGTGGTGGAAGAACGCCATACACTGAAGCCTAGGTTGCCCGGAACGTAGAAATGACCATAAGTTTCATACTGGTTGCAATTAGTCGTTTTATACGATGGAAAAACTGTTGATTTTTATTGCACTTTATGCGTCTGGCGTTCACTTCTTAGGCCCTAACTATTGGATCTGGTGGAACAACGCCCTAGGGTCAAGCCTAGGTTGCCCGGAACGTAGAAATGACCATAGCTTTTACACTCGTAGCAATTATTCGTTTTATACAATGGAAAAATCGTTCTAATTATTTTGTATTTTATGCTTCGGGCGTTGACTTGTAAGGCCCTAACTATTCGATCTGTTGGAGCAAAGCCTTAGGGTGAAGCCTAGGTTGCTCGGAAAGGAGAAATGACCATAAGTTTCATACTGGTTGCAATTATTCGTTTTATACGATTGAAAAACTGTTCTATTTATTTTATACTTTATGCCTCGGGTGTTGACTTCTAAGGCCCTAACTATTCGATCTGGTGGAGCAACGCCCTAGAGTGAAGCCTAGGTTGCCCGGTACGTAGAAATGACCATCACTATCAAACTGGTTGCAATTATTTGCTTTATACGATGGAAAAGCTGTTGTATTTATATCGTATTTTATGCTTCTGGCGTTGACTTCTTGGGCCCTAACTATTCCATCTGGTGGAACAACGCCCTAGTGTGAAGCCTAGGTTGCCCGGAAAGCAGAAATGACCATAACTTTCATACTGGTTGCAATTATTCGTTTTATATGGTGGAAAAACTGTAGTATTTATATTGTATTTTATGCTTCTGGCGTTGACTTCTAAGGCCCTAACTATTCGATCAGGTGGAGCAACGCCCTAGAGTGAAGCCTAGGTTGCTCGAAATGTAGAAAGGACCATAACTTTCACACTGGTTGCAATTATTCGTTTTATACGATGGAAAAGCTGTTGTATTTATATCGTATTTTATGCTGCTGGCGTTGACTTGATAGGCCCTAACTATTCCATCTGGTGGAACAACGCCATAGGGTAAAGCCAAGATTGCGCGGAACGTAGAAATGACCATAACTTTCACACTGGTTGCTATCATTCGTTTTATATGATGGAAAAACTGTTGTATTTATATTGTATTTTATGCTTCTGTCGTTCACTTCTTAGGCCCTAACTATTCGAACGGTGGAACAACGGCCTGGGGTGAAGCCTAGGTTGCCCAGGACGTCGAAATGACCATCCCTTTCACACGGGTTGCAATTATTCCTGTTATATAATGGAAAGGCCGTTGTATTTTTATTGTATTTTATACTTCAGGCGTTGACTTCTGAGGCCGTAGCTATACGATCTGGTGGAAGAACGCCATACAGTGAAGCCTAGGTTGCGCGGAACGTACAAATGGCTATAACTTTTACACTGGTTGCAATTATTCGTTTTATACGATGGAAAAGCTGTTATATTTATATTGTATTTTATGCTGCGGGCGTTGACTACTTAGGCACTAACTATTCGATCTTGTGGAACAACGCCCTAGAGTGAAGCCTAGGTTGCCCGGAACGTAGAAATGACCATTACTTTCACACTGTTTGCAATTAATCGTTTTATACGATGTAAAAGCTGTTGTATTTATATCGTATTTTATGCTTCTGACGCTGACTTCTTAGGCCCTAACTACTCGACCTGGAGGAGCAACGCCCTAGAGTGAAACCTAGGTTGCCCGGAACCTAGGAATGACCATTACATTCACACTGGTTGCAATTATTCCTGTTATACGATGGAAAAACTGTTGTATTTTTATTGTATTCTATGCTTCTGGCGTTTAATTCTAAGTCGCTAGCTATTTGATCTGGTGGAGCAACGACCTAGAGTGAAGCCTACGTTTCCCGAACGTAGAAATGACCATTACTTTCACACTGTTTGCAATTATTCCTTTTACACGATGGAAAAGCTGTTGTATTTATATCGTATTTTATGCTTCTGGCGTTGACTTCTAAGGACCTAACTATTCGATCTGGTGGAGCAATGCCCTAGAGTGAAGCCTAGGTTGTTCGGAATGTAGAAATGACCATAACTTTCACACTGATTGCAATTATTCGTTTTATACGATGGAAAAACTGTTGCATCTTCATCGTATTTTATGCTTCTGGCGTTGACTTCTTAGGCCGTAACTATTCGATCTGGTGGAGCAACGCCCTGGAGTGAAACATGGGTTGCCCGGAACGTAGAAATGACCACTACTATCACACTGGTTGCAAATTATTCCTGCTATACGATGGAAAAACTGTTGTATTTATATTGTATTTTATGCTTCTGGCGTTCACTTCTTAGGCCCTAACTATTCGATCTGGTGGAACAACGCCCTAGGGTGAAGCCCAGGTTGCCCGGAACGTAGAAATGACCATAGCTTTTACACTGGTAGCAATTATTCGTTTTATACAATGGAAAAACCGTTCTATTTATTTTGTATTTTATGCTTCGGGCGTTGACTTCTAAGGCCCTAACTATTCAATCTGTTGGAGCCACGCCCTAGGGTGAAGCCTAGGTTGCTCGTAAAGTAGAAATGACCATAAGTTTCATACTGGTTGCAATTATTCGTTTTATACGATGGAAAAACTGTTGTATTTATATTGTATTTTATGCTTCTGGCGTTGACTACTTAGGCACTAACTATTCGATCTTGTGGAACAACGCCCTAGAGTGAAGCCTAGGTTGCCTGGAACGTAGAAATGACCACTACTTTCACACTGTTTGCAATTATTCATTTAATACGATGGAAATGCTGTTGTATTTATATCGTATTTTATGCTTCGGGCGTTGACTTCTTAGGCCCTAACATTTCGATCTGGTGGAGCAACGCCCGACAGTGAAGAATAGGTTGCCCGGAACGTAGAAATGACCATTACTTTCACACTGTTTGCAATTATTCCTTTTATACGATGGAAAAGCCGTTGTAATTATATCGTATTTTATGCTTCTGCCGTTGACTTCTTAGGCCCTAACTATTCGATCTGGTGGAACAACGCCGTAGAGTGAAGCCTAGGTTGCCCGGAACGTAGAAATGACCATTACTTTCACACTGCTTGCAATTATTCGTTTTATACGATGGAAAAACTGTTGCATCTTCATCGTATTTTATGCTTCTGGCGTTGACTTCTTAGGCCGTAACTATTCGATCTTGTGGAACAACGCCCTAGAGTGAAGCCTAGGTTGCCTGGAACGTAGAAATGACCATCACTTTCACACGGGTTGCAATTATTCGTGTTATAGAATGTTAAGACTGTTGTATTTTTATTGTATTTTATACTTCAGGCGTTGACTTCTGAGGCCGTAGCTATTCGATGTGGTGGAAGAACGCCATACACTGAAGCCTAGGTTGCCCGGAACGTAGAAATGACCATAAGTTTCATACTGGTTGCAATTAGTCGTTTTATACGATGGAAAAACTGTTGATTTTTATTGCACTTTATGCGTCTGGCGTTCACTTCTTAGGCCCTAACTATTGGATCTGGTGGAACAACGCCCTAGGGTCAAGCCTAGGTTGCCCGGAACGTAGAAATGACCATAGCTTGTACACTCGTAGCAATTATTCGTTTTATACAATGGAAAAATCGTTCTAATTATTTTGTATTTTATGCTTCGGGCGTTGACTTCTAAGGACCTAACTATTCGATCTGGTGGAGCATCGCCCTAGAGTGAAGCCTAGGTTGCTCAGAATGTAGAAATGACCATAACTTTCACACTGATTGCAATTATTCGTTTTATACGATGGAAAAACTGTTGCATCTTCATCGTATTTTATGCTTCTGGCGTTGACTTCTTAGGCCGTAACTATTCGAACAGATGGAGCAACGCCCTGGAGTGAAACCTGGGTTGCCCGGAACGTAGAAATGACCATCACCTTCAAACGGGTTGCAATTATTTGTGTTATAGAATGTTAAGACTGTTGTATTTTTATTGTATTTTATACTTCAGGCGTTGACATCTGGGGCCGTTGCTATTCGATGTGGTGGAAGAACGCCATACACTGAAGCCTAGGTTGCCCGGAACGTAGAAATGTCCATAAGTTTCATACTGGTTGCAATTATTCGGTTTATACGATGGAAAAACTGTTGTATTTATATTGTATTTTATGCTTCTGGCGTTCACTTCTTAGGCCCTAACTATTCGATCTGGTGGAACAACGCCCTAGGGTGAAGCCTAGGTTGCCCGGAACGTAGAAATGACCATTACTTTCACACTGCTTGCAATTATTCGTTTTATACGAAGGAAGAACTGTTGCATCTTCATCGTATTTTATGCTTCTGGCGTTGACTTCTTAGGCCGTAACTATTCGATCTTGTGGAACAACGCCCTAGAGTGAAGCCTAGGTTGCCTGGAACGTAGAAATGACCATCACTTTCACACGGGTTGCAATTATTCGTGTTATAGAATGTTAAGACTGTTGTATTTTTATTGTATTTTATACTTCAGGCGTTGACTTCTGAGGCCGTAGCTATTCGATGTGGTGGAAGAACGCCATACACTGAAGCCTAGGTTGCCCGGAACGTAGAAATGACCATAAGTTTCATACTGGTTGCAATTAGTCGTTTTATACGATGGAAAAACTGTTGATTTTTATTGCACTTTATGCGTCTGGCGTTCACTTCTTAGGCCCTAACTATTGGATCTGGTGGAACAACGCCCTAGGGTCAAGCCTAGGTTGCCCGGAACGTAGAAATGACCATAGCTTGTACACTCGTAGCAATTATTCGTTTTATACAATGGAAAAATCGTTCTAATTATTTTGTATTTTATGCTTCGGGCGTTGACTTGTAAGGCCCTAACTATTCGATCTGTTGGAGCAAAGCCTTAGGGTGAAGCCTAGGTTGCTCGGAAAGGAGAAATGACCATAAGTTTCATAATGGTTGCAATTATTCGTTTTATACGATGGAAAAGCTGTTGTATTTATATCGTATTTTATGCTTCTGGCGTTGACTTCTAAGGACCTAACTATTCGATCTGGTGGAGCATCGCCCTAGAGTGAAGCCTAGGTTGCTCAGAATGTAGAAATGACCATAACTTTCACACTGATTGCAATTATTCGTTTTATACGATGGAAAAACTGTTGCATCTTCATCGTATTTTATGCTTCTGGCGTTGACTTCTTAGGCCGTAACTATTCGAACAGATGGAGCAACGCCCTGGAGTGAAACCTGGGTTGCCCGGAACGTAGAAATGACCACTACTATCACACTGGTTGCAATTTATTCCTGCTATACGATGGAAAAACTGTTGTATTTTTATTGCATTTTATGCTTCTGGCGTTCACTTCTTAGGCCCTAACTATTCGATCTGGTGGAACAACGGCCTAGGGTGAAGCCTACGTTGCCCGGAACGTAGAAATGACCATAACTTTCACACTGGTTGCAATTATTTGTTTTATACGATGGAAAAGCTGTTGTATTTATATCGTATTTTATGCTTCTGGCGTTGACTACTTAGGCCCTAACTATTCGATCTTGTGGAACAACGCCCTAGAGTGAAGCCTAGGTTGCCGGGAACGTAGAAATGACCATCACCTTCAAACGGGTTGCAATTATTTGTGTTATAGAATGTTAAGACTGTTGTATTTTTATTGTATTTTATACTTCAGGCGTTGACATCTGAGGCCGTTGCTATTCGATGTGGTGGAAGAACGCCATACACTGAAGCCTAGGTTGCCCGGAACGTAGAAATGTCCATAAGTTTCATACTGGTTGCAATTATTCGGTTTATACGATGGAAAAACTGTTGTATTTATATTGTATTTTATGCTTCTGGCGTTCACTTCTTAGGCCCTAACTATTCGATCTGGTGGAACAACGCCCTAGGGTGAAGCCTAGGTTGCCCGGAACGTAGAAATGACCATAGCTTTTACACTGGTAGCAATTATTCGTTTTATACAATGGAAAAACCGTTCTATTTATTTTGTATTTTATGCTTCGGGCGTTGACTTCTAAGGCCCTAACTATTCAATCTGTTGGAGCAACGCCCTAGGGTGAAGCCTAGGTTGCTCGTAAAGTAGAAATGACCATAAGTTTCATACTGGTTGCAATTATTCGTTTTATACGATGGAAAAACTGTTGTATTTATATTGTATTTTATGCTTCTGGCGTTGACTACTTAGGCACTAACTATTCGATCTTGTGGAACAACGCCCTAGAGTGAAGCCTAGGTTGCCTGGAACGTAGAAATGATCATTACTTTCACGCTTGTTGCAATTATTCCTGTTATGCGATGAAAAGACTGTTGTATTTTTATTGTATTTTATTCTTCAGGCGTGGACTTCTGAGGCCGTAGCTATTCGATGTGGTGGAAGAACGCCATACAGTGAAGCCTAGGTTGCCCGGAACGTAGAAATGACCACTACTTTCACACTGTTTGCAATTATTCATTTAATACGATGGAAATGCTGTTGTATTTATATCGTATTTTATGCTTCTGCCGTTGACTTCTTAGGCCCTAACTATTCGATCTGGTGGAACAGCGCCGTAGAGTGAAGCCTAGGTTGCCCGGAACGTAGAAATGACCATTACTTTCACACTGCTTGCAATTATTCGTTTTATACGATGGAAAAACTGTTGCATCTTCATCGTATTTTATGCTTCTGGCGTTGACTTCTTAGGCCGTAACAATTCGATCTTGTGGAACAACGCCCTAGAGTGAAGCCTAGGTTGCCTGGAACGTAGAAATGACCATCACTTTCACACGGGTTGCAATTATTCGTGTTATAGAATGTTAAGACTGTTGTATTTTTATTGTATTTTATACTTCAGGCGTTGACTTCTGAGGCCGTAGCTATTCGATGTGGTGGAAGAACGGCATACACCGAAGCCTAGGTTGCCCGGAACGTAGAAATGACCATAAGTTTCATACTGGTTGCAATTAGTCGTTTTATACGATGGAAAAACTGTTGATTTTTATTGCACTTTATGCGTCTGGCGTTCACTTCTTAGGCCCTAACTATTGGATCTGGTGGAACAACGCCCTAGGGTCAAGCCTAGGTTGCCCGGAACGTAGAAATGACCATAGCTTTTACACTCGTAGCAATTATTCGTTTTATACAATGGAAAAATCGTTCTAATTATTTTGTATTTTATGCTTCGGGCGTTGACTTGTAAGGCCCTAACTATTCGATCTGTTGGAGCAAAGCCTTAGGGTGAAGCCTAGGTTGCTCGGAAAGGAGAAATGACCATAAGTTTCATACTGGTTGCAATTATTCGTTTTATACGATTGAAAAACTGTTCTATTTATTTTATACTTTATGCCTCGGGTGTTGACTTCTAAGGCCCTAACTATTCGATCTGGTGGAGCAACGCCCTAGAGTGAAGCCTAGGTTGCCCGGTACGTAGAAATGACCATCACTATCAAACTGGTTGCAATTATTTGCTTTATACGATGGAAAAGCTGTTGTATTTATATCGTATTTTATGCTTCTGGCGTTGACTTCTTGGGCCCTAACTATTCCATCTGGTGGAACAACGCCCTAGTGTGAAGCCTAGGTTGCCCGGAAAGCAGAAATGACCATAACTTTCATACTGGTTGCAATTATTCGTTTTATATGGTGGAAAAACTGTAGTATTTATATTGTATTTTATGCTTCTGGCGTTGACTTCTAAGGCCCTAACTATTCGATCAGGTGGAGCAACGCCCTAGAGTGAAGCCTAGGTTGCTCGAAATGTAGAAAGGACCATAACTTTCACACTGGTTGCAATTATTCGTTTTATACGATGGAAAAGCTGTTGTATTTATATCGTATTTTATGCTGCTGGCGTTGACTTGATAGGCCCTAACTATTCCATCTGGTGGAACAACGCCATAGGGTAAAGCCAAGATTGCGCGGAACGTAGAAATGACCATAACTTTCACACTGGTTGCTATCATTCGTTTTATATGATGGAAAAACTGTTGTATTTATATTGTATTTTATGGTTCTGGCGTTGACTTCATAGGCCGTAACTATTCGATCTGGTGGAGCAACGCCCTGGAGTGAAACCTAGGTTGCCCGGTACGTAGAAATGACCATCACTATCAAACTGGTTACAATTATTTGTTTTATACGATGGAAAAGCTGTTGTATTTATGTCGTATTTTATGCTTCGGGCGTTGACTTCTAAGGCCCTAACTATTCGATCTGGTGGAGCAACGCACTAGAGTGAAGCCTAGGTTGTCCGGTACGTAGAAATGACCATCACTATCAAACTGGTTGCAATTATTTGTTTTATACGATGGAAAAGCTGTTGTATTTATATCGTATTTTATGCTTCTGGCGTTGACTTCTTAGGCCGTAACTATTCGATCTGGTGGGACAACGGCCTAGGGTGAAGCCTAGGTTGCCCGGAACGTAGAAATGACCATAACTTTCACACTGGTTGCAATTATTTGTTTTATACGATGGAAAAGCTGTTGTATTTATATCGTATTTTATGCTTCTGGCGTTGACTTCTAAGGACCTAACTATTCGGTCTGGTGGAGCAACGCCCTAGAGTGAAGCCTAGGTTGCTCGGAATGTAGAAATGACCATAACTTTCACACTGGTTGCAATTATTCGTTTTATATGATTGAAAAACTGTTGTATTTATATTGTATTTCATGCTTCTGGCGTTCACTTCTTAGGCCCTAACTATTCGATCTGGTGGTGCAACTCCCTAGGGTGAAGCCTAGGTTGCTCGGAAAGTAGAAATGACCATAACTTTCATACTGGTTGCGATTATTCGTCTTATACGATGGAAAAACTGTTGTATTTATATCGTGTTTTATGCTTCTGGCGTTGACTTCTTAGGCCCTAACTATTCCATCTGGTGGAACAACGCCCTAGGGTGAATCCTAGGTTGCCCGGAAAGTAGAAATGCCCATAACTTCCACACTGGTAGAAATTATTCGTTTTATACGATTGAAAAACTCTACTATTTATTTTGTATTTAATGCCTCGGGCGTTGGCTTCTAAAGCCCTAACTGTTTGATCTGGTCGAGCAACGCCCTAGAGTGAAGCCTAGGTTGCCCGGAACGTAGAAATGAACATAGCTTTCACACTGGTTGCTATTATTCGTTTTATACGTTGGAAAAACTGTTATATTTATATTGTATTTCATGCTTCTGGCGTTGACTTCTCAGGCCCTAACTATTCGATCTGGTGGAACAACGCCCTAGAGTGAAGCCTAGGTTGCCTGGAACGTAGAAATGACCATCACTTTCACACGGGTTGCAATTATTCCTGTTATAGGATGGAAAGACTGTTGCATTTTTATTGTATTTTATGCTTCTGGCGTTGACTTCTTGGGCCCTAACTATTCCATCTGGTGGAACAACGCCCTAGGGTAAAGCCAAGATTGCGCGGAACATAGAAATGACCATAACTTTCACACTGGTTGCTATCATTCGTTTTATATGATGGAAAAACTGTTGTATTTATATTGTATTTTATGGTTCTGGCGTTGACTTCATAGGCCGTAACTATTCGATCTGGTGGAGCAACGCCCTGGAGTGAAACCTAGGTTGGCCGGAACGTAGAAATGACCATAACTTTCACACAGGTAGCAATTATTCGTTTTATACGATGGAAAAACTGTTCTATTTATTTTGTACTTTATGCTTCGGGCGTTGACTTCTAAGGCCCTAACTATTCCTTCTGGTGGAACAACGCCCTAGGGTGAAGTCTAGGTTGCCCGGAAAGTAGAAATGACCATAACTTTCACACTGGTAGCAATTATTCGTTTTATACGATGGAAAAACTGTTCTATTTATTTTATACTTTATGCCTCGGGTGTTGACTTCTAAGGCCCTAACTATTCGATCTGGTGGAGCAACGCCCTAGAGTGAAGCATAGGTTGCCCGGTACGTAGAAATGACCATCACTATCAAACTGGTTGCAATTATTTGTTTTATACGATGGAAAAGCTGTTGTATTTATATCGTATTTTATGCTTCTGGCGTTGACTTCTTGGGCCCTAACTATTCCATCTGGTGGAACAACGCCCTAGTGTGAAGCCTAGGTTGCCCGGAAAGCAGAAATGACCATAACTTTCATACTGGTTGCAATTATTCGTTTTATATGGTGGAAAAACTGTAGTATTTATATTGTATTTTATGGTTCTGGCGTTGACTTCATAGGCCGTAACTATTCGATCTGGTGGAGCAACGCCCTGGAGTGAAACCTAGGTTGCCCGGTACGTAGAAATGACCATCACTATCAAACTGGTTACAATTATTTGTTTTATACGATGGAAAAGCTGTTGTATTTATGTCGTATTTTATGCTTCGGGCGTTGACTTCTAAGGCCCTAACTATTCGATCTGGTGGAGCAACGCACTAGAGTGAAGCCTAGGTTGTCCGGTACGTAGAAATGACCATCACTATCAAACTGGTTGCAATTATTTGTTTTATACGATGGAAAAGCTGTTGTATTTATATCGTATTTTATGCTTCTGGCGTTGACTTCTTAGGCCGTAACTATTCGATCTGGTGGGACAACGGCCTAGGGTGAAGCCTAGGTTGCCCGGAACGTAGAAATGACCATAACTTTCACACTGGTTGCAATTATTTGTTTTATACGATGGAAAAGCTGTTGTATTTATATCGTATTTTATGCTTCTGGCGTTGACTTCTAAGGACCTAACTATTCGGTCTGGTGGAGCAACGCCCTAGAGTGAAGCCTAGGTTGCTCGGAATGTAGAAATGACCATAACTTTCACACTGGTTGCAATTATTCGTTTTATACGATGGAAAAACTGTTGCATCTTTATCGTATTTTGTGCTTCTGGCGTTGACTTCTTAGGCCGTAACTATTCGATCTGGTGGAGCACCGCCATGGAGTGAAGCCTGGGTTGCCCGGATCGTAGAAATGACCATAACTTTCACACTGGTTGCTATTATTCGTTTTATACGATGGAAAAACTGTTATATTTATATTGTATTTAAGCTTCTGGCGTTGACTTCTGAGGCCGTTGCTATTCGATGTGGTGGAAGAACGCCATAGAGTGAAACCTAGGTAGCCCGGCTCGTAGAAATGTCCATATCTTTCACACTGTTTGCAATTTTTCGTTTTATACGATGGAAAAACTGTTGTATTTATATCGTGTTTTATGCTTCTGGCGTTGACTTCTTAGGCCCTAACTATTCCATCTGGTAGAACAACGCCCTAGAGTGCAGCCTAGATTGCCCGGAACGTAGAAATGACCATAACTATCACACTGGTTGCTGTCATTCGTTTTATATGATTGAAAAACTGTTGTATTTATATTGTATTTCATGCTTCTGGCGTTCACTTCTTAGACCCTAACTATTCGATCTGGTGGTGCAACTCCCTAGGGTGAAGGCTAGGTTGCTCGGAAAGTAGAAATGACCATAACTTTCATACTGGTTGCGATTATTCGTCTTATACGATGGAAAAACTGTTGTATTTATATCGTGTTTTATGCTTCTGGCGTTGACTTCTTAGGCCCTAACTATTCCATCTGGTGGAACAACGCCCTAGGGTGAATCCTAGGTTGCCCGGAAAGTAGAAATGCCCATAACTTCCACACTGGTAGAAATTATTCGTTTTATACGATTGAAAAACTGTACTATTTATTTTGTATTTAATGCTTCGGGCGTTGGCTTCTAAAGCCCTAACTGTTTGATCTGGTCGAGCAACGCCCTAGAGTGAAGCCTAGGTTGCCCGGAACGTAGAAATGAACATAGCTTTCACACAGGTAGCAATTATTCGTTTTATACGATGGAAAAACTGTTCTATCTATTTTGTACTTTATGCTTCGGGCGTTGACTTCTAAGGCCCTAACTGTTCGATCTGGTGGAACAACGCCCTAGAGTGAAGCCTAGCTTATCCGGAACGTAGAAATGACCAGTACATTCACACTGGTTGCAGTTATTCCTGTAAAACGATGGAAAAACTGTTGCATCTTTATTGTATTTTAAGCTTCTGGCGTTGACTTCTAAGGCCCTAACTATTCGATCTGGTGGAGCAACGCCCTAGGGTGAAGCCTAGGTTGGCCGGAATGTAGAAATGACCATAACTTTCACACTGGTTGCAATTATTCATTTTATACGATGGAAAAACTGTTGTACTTATATTGTATTTTATTCTTATGGCGTTGAATTCTAAGTCCCTAGCTATTCCATCTCGTGGAACAACGCCCTAGGGTAAAGCCCAGGTTGCGCGGAACGTAGAAATGACCATAACTTTCACACTGGTAGCAATTATTCGTTTTATACGATGGAAAAACTGTTTTATTTATTTTGTATTTTATGCTTCGGGCGTTGACTTCTAAGGCCCTAACTATACGATCTGGTGGAGCAACGCCCTAGAGTGAAGCCTAGGTTGCCCGGTACGTAGAAATGACCATCACTATCAAACTGGTTGCAATTATTTGTTTTATACGATGGAAAAGCTGTTGTATTTATATCGTATTTTATGCTTCTGGCGTTGACTTCTTAGGCCCTAACTATTCCATCTGGTGGAACAACGCCCTAGGGTGAATCCTAGGTTGCCCGGAAAGTAGAAATGCCCATAACTTCCACACTGGTAGAAATTATTCGTTTTATACGATTGAAAAACTGTACTATTTATTTTGTATTTAATGCTTCGGGCGTTGGCTTCTAAAGCCCTAACTGTTTGATCTGGTCGAGCAACGCCCTAGAGTGAAGCCTAGGTTGCCCGGAACGTAGAAATGAACATAGCTTTCACACTGGTTGCTATTATTCGTTTTATACGTTGGAAAAACTGTTATATTTATATTGTATTTCATGCTTCTGGCGTTGACTTCTCAGGCCCTAACTATTCGATCTGGTGGAACAACGCCCTAGACTGAAGCCTAGGTTGCCTGGAACGTAGAAATGACCATCACTTTCACACGGGTTGCAATTATTCCTGTTATAGGATGGAAAGACTGTTGCATTTTTATTGTATTTTATGCTTCTGGCGTTGACTTCTTGGGCCCTAACTATTCCATCTGGTGGAACAACGCCCTAGGGTAAAGCCAAGATTGCGCGGAACATAGAAATGACCATAACTTTCACACTGGTTGCTATCATTCGTTTTATATGATGGAAAAACTGTTGTATTTATATTGTATTTTATGGTTCTGGCGTTGACTTCATAGGCCGTAACTATTCGATCTGGTGGAGCAACGCCCTGGAGTGAAACCTAGGTTGGCCGGAACGTAGAAATGACCATAACTTTCACACAGGTAGCAATTATTCGTTTTATACGATGGAAAAACTGTTCTATCTATTTTGTACTTTATGCTTCGGGCGTTGACTTCTAAGGCCCTAACTGTTCGATCTGGTGGAACAACGCCCTAGAGTGAAGCCTAGCTTATCCGGAACGTAGAAATGACCAGTACATTCACACTGGTTGCAGTTATTCCTGTAAAACGATGGAAAAACTGTTGCATCTTTATTGTATTTTAAGCTTCTGGCGTTGACTTCTAAGGCCCTAACTATTCGATCTGGTGGAGCAACGCCCTAGGGTGAAGCCTAGGTTGGCCGGAATGTAGAAATGACCATAACTTTCACACTGGTTGCAATTATTCATTTTATACGATGGAAAAACTGTTGTACTTATATTGTATTTTATTCTTATGGCGTTGAATTCTAAGTCCCTAGCTATTCCATCTCGTGGAACAACGCCCTAGGGTAAAGCCCAGGTTGCGCGGAACGTAGAAATGACCATAACTTTCACACTGGTAGCAATTATTCGTTTTATACGATGGAAAAACTGTTTTATTTATTTTGTATTTTATGCTTCGGGCGTTGACTTCTAAGGCCCTAACTATACGATCTGGTGGAGCAACGCCCTAGAGTGAAGCCTAGGTTGCCCGGTACGTAGAAATGACCATCACTGTCAAACTGGTTGCAATTATTTGTTTTATACGATGGAAAAGCTGTTGTATTTATATCGTATTTTATGCTTCTGGCGTTGACTTCTTAGGCCCTAACTATTCCATCTGGTGGAACAACGCCCTAGGGTGAAGCCTAGGTTGCCCGGAAAGTAGAAATGACCATAACTTTCACACTGGTAGCAATTATTCGTTTTATACGATGAAAAGACTGTTGTATTTTTATTGTATTTTATGCTTCAGGCGGGGACTTCTGAGGCCGTAGCTATTCGATGTGGTGGAAGAACGCCATACAGTGAAGCCTAGGTTGCCAGGAACGTAGAAATGACCACTACTTTCACACTGTTTGCAATTATTCATTTAATAGGATGGAAATGCTGTTGTATTTATATCGTATTTTATGCTTCGGGCGTTGACTTCTTAGGCCCTAACATTTCGATCTGGTGGAACAACGCCCTAGGGTGAAGCCCAGGTTGCCCGGAACGTAGAAATGACCATAGCTTTTACACTGGTAGCAATTATTCGTTTTATACAATGGAAAAACCGTTCTATTTATTTTGTATTTTATGCTTCGGGCGTTGACTTCTAAGGCCCTAACTATTCAATCTGTTGGAGCAACGCCCTAGGGTGAAGCCTAGGTTGCTCGTAAAGTAGAAATGACCATAAGTTTCATACTGGTTGCAATTATTCGTTTTATACGATGGAAAAACTGTTGTATTTATATTGTATTTTATGCTTCTGGCGTTGACTACTTAGGCACTAACTATTCGATCTTGTGGAACAACGCCCTAGAGTGAAGCCTAGGTTGCCTGGAACGTAGAAATGATCTTTACTTTCACGCTTGTTGCAATTATTCCTGTTATGCGATGAAAAGACTGTTGTATTTTTATTGTATTTTATTCTTCAGGCGTGGACTTCTGAGGCCGTAGCTATTCGATGTGGTGGAAGAACGCCATACAGTGAAGCCTAGGTTGCCCGGAACGTAGAAATGACCACTACTTTCACACTGTTTGCAATTATTCATTTAATACGATGGAAATGCTGTTGTATTTATATCGTATTTTATGCTTCTGCCGTTGACTTCTTAGGCCCTAACTATTCGATCTGGTGGAACAACGCCGTAGAGTGAAGCCTAGGTTGCCCGGAACGTAGAAATGACCATTACTTTCACACTGCTTGCAATTATTCGTTTTATACGATGGAAAAACTGTTGCATCTTCATCGTATTTTATGCTTCTGGCGTTGACTTCTTAGGCCGTAACAATTCGATCTTGTGGAACAACGCCCTAGAGTGAAGCCTAGGTTGCCTGGAACGTAGAAATGACCATCACTTTCACACGGGTTGCAATTATTCGTGTTATAGAATGTTAAGACTGTTGTATTTTTATTGTATTTTATACTTCAGGCGTTGACTTCTGAGGCCGTAGCTATTCGATGTGGTGGAAGAACGCCATACACTGAAGCCTAGGTTGCCCGGAACGTAGAAATGACCATAAGTTTCATACTGGTTGCAATTAGTCGTTTTATACGATGGAAAAACTGTTGATTTTTATTGCACTTTATGCGTCTGGCGTTCACTTCTTAGGCCCTAACTATTCGATCTGGTGGAGCAACGCCCTAGAGTGAAGCCTAGGTTGCCCGGTACGTAGAAATGACCATCACTATCAAACTGGTTGCAATTATTTGCTTTATACGATGGAAAAGCTGTTGTATTTATATCGTATTTTATGCTTCTGGCGTTGACTTCTTGGGCCCTAACTATTCCATCTGGTGGAACAACGCCCTAGTGTGAAGCCTAGGTTGCCCGGAAAGCAGAAATGACCATAACTTTCATACTGGTTGCAATTATTCGTTTTATATGGTGGAAAAACTGTAGTATTTATATTGTATTTTATGCTTCTGGCGTTGACTTCTAAGGCCCTAACTATTCGATCAGGTGGAGCAACGCCCTAGAGTGAAGCCTAGGTTGCTCGAAATGTAGAAAGGACCATAACTTTCACACTGGTTGCAATTATTCGTTTTATACGATGGAAAAGCTGTTGTATTTATATCGTATTTTATGCTGCTGGCGTTGACTTGTTAGGCCCTAACTATTCCATCTGGTGGAACAACGCCATAGTGTGAAGCCTAGGTTGCCCGGAAAGCAGAAATGACCATAACTTTCATACTGGTTGCAATTATTCGTTTTATATGGTGGAAAAACTGTAGTATTTATATTGTATTTTATGCTTCTGGCGTTGACTTCATAGGCCGTAACTATTCGATCTGGTGGAGCAACGCCCTGGAGTGAAACCTAGGTTGCCCGGTACGTAGAAATGACCATCACTATCAAACTGGTTACAATTATTTGTTTTATACGATGGAAAAGCTGTTGTATTTATGTCGTATTTTATGCTTCGGGCGTTGACTTCTAAGGCCCTAACTATTCGATCTGGTGGAGCAACGCACTAGAGTGAAGCCTAGGTTGTCCGGTACGTAGAAATGACCATCACTATCAAACTGGTTGCAATTATTTGTTTTATACGATGGAAAAGCTGTTGTATTTATATCGTATTTTATGCTTCTGGCGTTGACTTCTTAGGCCGTAACTATTCGATCTGGTGGGACAACGGCCTAGGGTGAAGCCTAGGTTGCCCGGAACGTAGAAATGACCATAACTTTCACACTGGTTGCAATTATTTGTTTTATACGATGGAAAAGCTGTTGTATTTTTATCGTATTTTATGCTTCTGGCGTTGACTTCTAAGGACCTAACTATTCGGTCTGGTGGAGCAACGCCCTAGAGTGAAGCCTAGGTTGCTCGGAATGTAGAAATGACCATAACTTTCACACTGGTTGCAATTATTCGTTTTATACGATGGAAAAACTGTTGCATCTTTATCGTATTTTGTGCTTCTGGCGTTGACTTCTTAGGCCGTAACTATTCGATCTGGTGGAGCACCGCCATGGAGTGAAGCCTGGGTTGCCCGGAACGTAGAAATGACCATAACTTCCACACTGGTTGCTATTATTCGTTTTATACGATGGAAAAACTGTTATATTTATATTGTATTTAAGCTTCTGGCGTTGACTTCTGAGGTCGTTGCTATTCGATGTGGTGGAAGAACGCCATAGAGTGAAACCTAGGTAGCCCGGCTCGTAGAAATGTCCATATCTTTCACACTGTTTGCAATTTTTCGTTTTATACGATGGAAAAACTGTTGTATTTATATCGTGTTTTATGCTTCTGGCGTTGACTTCTTAGGCCCTAACTATTCCATCTGGTGGAACAACGCCCTAGAGTGCAGCCTAGATTGCCCGGAACGTAGAAATGACCATAACTATCACACTGGTTGCTATCATTCGTTTTATATGATTGAAAAACTGTTGTATTTATATTGTATTTCATGCTTCTGGCGTTCACTTCTTAGGCCCTAACTATTCGATCTGGTGGTGCAACTCCCTAGGGTGAAGCCTAGGTTGCTCGGAAAGTAGAAATGACCATAACTTTCATACTGGTTGCGATTATTCGTCTTATACGATGGAAAAACTGTTGTATTTATATCGTGTTTTATGCTTCTGGCGTTGACTTCTTAGGCCCTAACTATTCCATCTGGTGGAACAACGCCCTAGGGTGAATCCTAGGTTGCCCGGAAAGTAGAAATGCCCATAACTTCCACACTGGTAGAAATTATTCGTTTTATACGATTGAAAAACTGTACTATTTATTTTGTATTTAATGCTTCGGGCGTTGGCTTCTAAAGCCCTAACTGTTTGATCTGGTCGAGCAACGCCCTAGAGTGAAGCCTAGGTTGCCCGGAACGTAGAAGTGAACATAGCTTTCACACTGGTTGCTATTATTCGTTTTATACGTTGGAAAAACTGTTATATTTATATTGTATTTCATGCTTCTGGCGTTGACTTCTCAGGCCCTAACTATTCGATCTGGTGGAACAACGCCCTAGAGTGAAGCCTAGGTTGCCTGGAACGTAGAAATGACCATCACTTTCACACGGGTTGCAATTATTCCTGTTATAGGATGGAAAGACTGTTGCATTTTTATTGTATTTTATGCTTCTGGCGTTGACTTCTTGGGCCCTAACTATTCCATCTGGTGGAACAACGCCCTAGGGTAAAGCCAAGATTGCGCGGAACATAGAAATGACCATAACTTTCACACTGGTTGCTATCATTCGTTTTATATGATGGAAAAACTGTTGTATTTATATTGTATTTTATGGTTCTGGCGTTGACTTCATAGGCCGTAACTATTCGATCTGGTGGAGCAACGCCCTGGAGTGAAACCTAGGTTGGCCGGAACGTAGAAATGACCATAACTTTCACACAGGTAGCAATTATTCGTTTTATACGATGGAAAAACTGTTCTATTTATTTTGTACTTTATGCTTCGGGGGTTGACTTCTAAGGCCCTAACTATTCCTTCTGGTGGAACAACGCCCTAGGGTGAAGTCTAGGTTGCCCGGAAAGTAGAAATGACCATAACTTTCACACTGGTAGCAATTATTCGTTTTATACGATGGAAAAACTGTTCTATTTATTTTATACTTTATGCCTCGGGTGTTGACTTCTAAGGCCCTAACTATTCGCTCTGGTGGAGCAATGCCCTAGAGTGAAGCATAGGTTGCCCGGTACGTAGAAATGACCATCACTATCAAACTGGTTGCAATTATTTGTTTTATACGATGGAAAAGCTGTTGTATTTATATCGTATTTTATGCTTCTGGCGTTGACTTCTTGGGCCCTAACTATTCCATCTGGTGGAACAACGCCCTAGTGTGAAGCCTAGGTTGCCCGGAAAGCAGAAATGACCATAACTTTCATACTGGTTGCAATTATTCGTTTTATATGGTGGAAAAACTGTAGTATTTATATTGTATTTTATGGTTCTGGCGTTGACTTCATAGGCCGTAACTATTCGATCTGGTGGAGCAACGCCCTGGAGTGAAACCTAGGTTGCCCGGTACGTAGAAATGACCATCACTATCAAACTGGTTACAATTATTTGTTTTATACGATGGAAAAGCTGTTGTATTTATGTCGTATTTTATGCTTCGGGCGTTGACTTCTAAGGCCCTAACTATTCGATCTGGCGGAGGAACGCACTAGAGTGAAGCCTAGGTTGTCTGGTACGTAGAAATGACCATCACTATCAAACTGGTTGCAATTATTTGTTTTATACGATGGAAAAGCTGTTGTATTTATATCGTATTTTATGCTTCTGGCGTTGACTTCTTAGGCCGTAACTATTCGATCTGGTGGGACAACGGCCTAGGGTGAAGCCTAGGTTGCCTGGAACGTAGAAATGACCATCACTTTCACACGGGTTGCAATTATTCGTGTTATAGAATGTTAAGACTGTTGTATTTTTATTGTATTTTATACTTCAGGCGTTGGCTTCTGAGGCCGTAGCTATTCGATGTGGTGGAAGAACGCCATACACTGAAGCCTAGGTTGCCCGGAACGTAGAAATGACCATAACTTTCACACTGGTTGCAATTATTCGTTTTATACGATGGAAAAGCTGTTGTATTTATATCGTATTTTATGCTTCTGGCGTTGACTTCTTAGGCCCTACCTATTCGATCTGGTGGTGCAACTCCCTAGGGTGAAGCCTAGGTTGCTCGGAAAGTAGAAATGACCATAACTTTCATACTGGTTGCGATTATTCGTCTTATACGATGGAAAAACTGTTGTATTTATATCGTGTTTTATGCTTCTGGCGTTGACTTCTTAGGCCCTAACTATTCCATCTGGTGGAACAACGCCCTAGGGTGAATCCTAGGTTGCCCGGAAAGTAGAAATGCCCATAACTTCCAGACTGGTAGAAATTATTCGTTTTATACGATTGAAAAACTGTACTATTTATTTTGTATTTAATGCTTCGGGCGTTGGCTTCTAAAGCCCTAACTGTTTGATCTGGTGGAGCAACGCCCTAGAGTGAAGCCTAGGTTGCCCGGAACGTAGAAACGAACATAGCTTTCACACTGGTTGCTATTATTCGTTTTATACGTTGGAAAAACTGTTATATATATATTGTATTTCATGCTTCTGGCGTTGACTTCTCAGGCCCTAACTATTCGATCTGGTGGCACAACGCCCTAGAGTGAAGCCTAGGTTGCCTGGAACGTAGAAATGACCATCACTTTCACACGGGTTGCAATTATTCCTGTTATAGGATGGAAAGACTGTTGCATTTTTATTGTATTTTATGCTTCTGGCGTTGACTTCTTGGGCCCTAACTATTCCATCTGGTGGAACAACGCCCTAGGGTAAAGCCAAGATTGCGCGGAACATAGAAATGACCATAACTTTCACACTGGTTGCTATCATTCGTTTTATATGATGGAAAAACTGTTGTATTTATATTGTATTTTATGGTTCTGGCGTTGACTTCATAGGCCGTAACTATTCGATCTGGTGGAGCAACGCCCTGGAGTGAAACCTAGGTTGGCCGGAACGTAGAAATGACCATAACTTTCACACAGGAAGCAATTATTCGTTTTATACGATGGAAAAACTGTTCTATTTATTTTGTACTTTATGCTTCGGGCGTTGACTTCTAAGGCCCTAACTATTCCTTCTGGTGGAACAACGCCCTAGGGTGAAGTCTAGGTTGCCCGGAAAGTAGAAATGACCATAACTTTCACACTGGTAGCAATTATTCGTTTTATACGATGGAAAAACTGTTCTATTTATTTTATACTTTATGCCTCGGGTGTTGACTTCTAAGGCCCTAACTATTCGATCTGGTGGAGCAACGCCCTAGAGTGAAGCATAGGTTGCCCGGTACGTAGAAATGACCATCACTATCAAACTGGTTGCAATTATTTGTTTTATACGATGGAAAAGCTGTTGTATTTATATCGTATTTTATGCTTCTGGCGTTGACTTCTTGGGCCCTAACTATTCCATCTGGTGGAACAACGCCCTAGTGTGAAGCCTAGGTTGCCCGGAAAGCAGAAATGACCATAACTTTCATACTGGTTGCAATTATTCGTTTTATATGGTGGAAAAACTGTAGTATTTATATTGTATTTTATGCTTCTGGCGTTGACTTCATAGGCCGTAACTATTCGATCTGGTGGAGCAACGCCCTGGAGTGAAACCTAGGTTGCCCGGTACGTAGAAATGACCATCACAATCAAACTGGTTACAATTATTTGTTTTATACGATGGAAAAGCTGTTGTATTTATATCGTATTTTATGCTTCGGGCGTTGACTTCTAAGGCCCGAACTATTCGATCTGGTGGAGCAACGCACTAGAGTGAAGCCTCGGTTGTCCGGTACGTAGAGATGACCATCACTATCAAACTGGTTGCAATTATTTGTTTTATACGATGGAAAAGCTGTTGTATTTATATCGTATTTTATGCTTCTGGCGTTGACTTCTTAGGCCCTAACTATTCCATCTGGTGGAACAACGCCCTAGGGTGAAGCCTAGGTTCCCCGGAACGTAGAAATGACCATAACTTTTACACTGGCAGCAATTATTCGTTTTATACAATGGAAAAGCTGTTGTATTTATATCGTATTTTATGCTTCTGGCGTTGACTTCTAAGGACCTAACTATTCAATCTGTTGGAGCAACGCCCTAGGGTGAAGCCTAGGTTGCCCGGAACGTAGAAATGACCATAACTTTCACACTGTTTGCAATTATTCCATTTATACGATGGAAAAGCTGTTGTATTTATATCGTATTTTATGGTTCTGGCGTTGACTTCTTAGGCCCTAGCTGTTCGATCTGGTGGAACAACGCCGTAGAGTGAAGCCTAGGTTGCCCGGAACGTAGAAATGACCATTACTTTCACACTGTTTGCAGTTATTCGTTTTATACGATGGAAAAACTGTTGTATTTTTATTGCATTTTATGCGTCTGGCGTTCACTTCTTAGGCCCTAACTATTGGATCTGGTGCAACAACGCCCTAGGGTCAGGCCTAGGTTGCCCTGAACGTAGAAATGAGCATAGCTTTTACACTCGTAGCAATTATTCGTTTTATACAATGGAAAAACCGTTCTATTTATTTTGTATTTTATGCTTCGGGCGTTGACTTCTAAGGCCCTAACTATTCAATCTGTTGGAGCAAAGCCCTAGGGTGAAGCCTAGGTTGCTCGCAAAGTAGAAGTGACCATAAGTTTCATACTGGTTGCAATTATTCGTTTTATACGATGGAAAAACTGTTGTATTTATATTGTATTTTATGCTTCTGGCGTTGACTTCTCCGGCCCTAATTATTCGATCTGGTGGAACAATGCCGTAGAGTGAAGCCTACGTTGCCCGAACGTAGAAATGACCATAACTATCATACTGGTTGCGATTATTCGTTTTATACGATGGAAAAACTGTTGTATTTATATCGTGTTTTATGCTTCTGGCGTTGACTTCTTAGGCCCTAACGATTCCATCTGGTGGAACAACGCCCTAGGGTGAATCCTAGGTTGCCCGGAAAGTAGAAATGCCCATAACTTCCACACTGGTAGAAATTATTCGTTTTATACGATTGAAAAACTGTACTATTTATTTTGTATTTAATGCTTCGGGCGTTGGCTTCTAAGGCCCTAACTGTTTGATCTGGTCGAGCAACGCCCTAGAGTGAAGCCTAGGTTGCCCGGAACGTAGAAATGAACATAGCTTTCACACTGGTTGCTATCATTCGTTTTATATGATGGAAAAACTGTTGTATTTATATTGTATTTTATGGTTCTGGCGTTGACTTCATAGGCCGTAACTATTCGATCTGGTGGAGCAACGCCCTGGAGTGAAACCTAGGTTGGCCGGAACGTAGAAATGACCATAACATTCACACAGGTAGCAATTATTCGTTTTATACGATGGAAAAACTGTTCTATTTATTTTGTACTTTATGCTTCGGGCGTTGACTTCTAAGGCCCTAACTATTCCTTCTGGTGGAACAACGCCCTAGGGTGAAGTCTAGGTTGCCCGGAAAGTAGAAATGACCATAACTTTCACACTGGTAGCAATTATTCGTTTTATACGATGGAAAAACTGTTCTATTTATTTTATACTTTATGCCTCGGGTGTTGACTTCTAAGGCCCTAACTATTCGATCTGGTGGAGCAACGCCCTAGAGTGAAGCATAGGTTGCCCGGTACGTAGAAATGACCATCACTATCAAACTGGTTGCAATTATTTGTTTTATACGATGGAAAAGCTGTTGTATTTATATCGTATTTTATGCTTCTGGCGTTGACTTCTTGGGCCCTAACTATTCCATCTGGTGGAACAACGCCCTAGTGTGAAGCCTAGGTTGCCCGGAAAGCAGAAATGACCATAACTTTCATACTGGTTGCAATTATTCGTTTTATATGGTGGAAAAACTGTAGTATTTATATTGTATTTTATGCTTCTGGCGTTGACTTCATAGGCCGTAACTATTCGATCTGGTGGAGCAACGCCCTGGAGTGAAACCTAGGTTGCCCGGTACGTAGAAATGACCATCACAATCAAACTGGTTACAATTATTTGTTTTATACGATGGAAAAGCTGTTGTATTTATATCGTATTTTATGCTTCGGGCGTTGACTTCTAAGGCCCGAACTATTCGATCTGGTGGAGCAACGCACTAGAGTGAAGCCTCGGCTGTCCGGTACGTAGAGATGACCATCACTATCAAACTGGTTTCAATTATTTGTTTTATACGATGGAAAAGCTGTTGTATTTATATCGTATTTTATGCTTCTGGCGTTGACTTCTTAGGCCCTAACTATTCCATCTGGTGGAACAACGCCCTAGGGTGAAGCCTAGGTTCCCCGGAACGTAGAAATGACCATAACTTTTACACTGGCAGCAATTATTCGTTTTATACAATGGAAAAGCTGTTGTATTTATATCGTATTTTATGCTTCTGGCGTTGACTTCTAAGGACCTAACTATTCAATCTGGTGGAGCAACGCCCTAGGGTGAAGCCTAGGTTGCCCGGAACGTAGAAATGACCATAACTTTCACACTGTTTGCAATTATTCCATTTATACGATGGAAAAGCTGTTGTATTTATATCGTATTTTATGGTTCTGGCGTTGACTTCTTAGGCCCTAGCTGTTCGATCTGGTGGAACAACGCCGTAGAGTGAAGCCTAGGTTGCCCGGAACGTAGAAATGACCATTACTTTCACACTGATTGCAGTTATTCGTTTTATACGATGGAAAAACTGTTGTATTTTTATTGCATTTTATGCGTCTGGCGTTCACTTCTTAGGCCCTAACTATTGGATCTGGTGCAACAACGCCCTAGGGTCAGGCCTAGGTTGCCCTGAACGTAGAAATGAGCATAGCTTTTACACTCGTAGCAATTATTCGTTTTATACAATGGAAAAACCGTTCTATTTATTTTGTATTTTATGCTTCGGGCGTTGACTTCTAAGGCCCTAACTATTCAATCTGTTGGAGCAAAGCCCTAGGGTGAAGCCTAGGTTGCTCGCAAAGTAGAAGTGACCATAAGTTTCATACTGGTTGCAATTATTCGTTTTATACGATGGAAAAACTGTTGTATTTATATTGTATTTTATGCTTCTGGCGTTGACTTCTCCGGCCCTAATTATTCGATCTGGTGGAACAATGCCGTAGAGTGAAGCCTACGTTGCCCGAACGTAGCAGTTACCATCACTTTCAAACTGGTTGCAATTATTCGTTTTATATGATGGAAAAACTGTTGTATTTATATTGTATTTTATGCTTCTGTCGTTGACGTCTAAGGCCGTAGCTATTAGATGTGGTGGAGCAACGCACTAGAGTGACGCCTAGGTTGCTCGGAATGTAGAAATGACCATAACTCTCACGCTGATTGCAATTATTCTTTTTATACGATGGAAAAACTGTTGCATCTTCATCGTATTTTATGCTTCTGGCGTTGACTTCTTAGGCCGTAACTATTCGATCTGGTGGAACAACGCCGTAGAGTGAAGCCTACGTTGCCCGAACGTAGAAATGACCATTACTTTCACACTGTTTGCAATTATTCCTTTTATACGATGGAAAAGCTGTTGTCTTTATATCGTATTTTATGCTTCTGGCGTTGACTTCTAAGGACCTAACTATTCTATCTGGTGGAGCAACGCCCTAGAGTGAAGCCTAGGTTGCTCGGAATGTAGAAATGACCATAACTTTCACGCTGATTGCAATTATTCTTTTTATACGATGGAAAAACTGTTGCATCTTCATCGTATTTTATGCTTCTGGCGTTGACTTCTTAGGCCGTAACTATTCGATCTGGTGGGACAACGGCCTAGGGTGAAGCCTAGGTTGCCCGGAACGTAGAAATGACCATAACTTTCACACTGGTTGCAATTATTTGTTTTATACGATGGAAAAGCTGTTGTATTTATATCGTATTTTATGCTTCTGGCGTTGACTTCTAAGGACCTAACTATTCGGTCTGGTGGAGCAACGCCCTAGAGTGAAGCCTAGGTTGCTCGGAATGTAGAAATGACCATAACTTTCACACTGGTTGCAATTATTCGTTTTATACGATGGAAAAACTGTTGCATCTTTATCGTATTTTGTGCTTCTGGCGTTGACTTCTTAGGCCGTAACTATTCGATCTGGTGGAGCACCGCCATGGTGTGAAGCCTGGGTTGCCCGGAACGTAGAAATGACCATAACTTTCACACTGGTTGCTATTATTCGTTTTATATGATGGAAAAACTGTTGTATTTATATTGTATTTTATGCTTCTGTCGTTGACGTCTAAGGCCGTAGCTATTAGATGTGGTGGAGCAACGCACTAGAGTGACGCCTAGGTTGCTCGGAATGTAGAAATGACCATAACTTTCACGCTGATTGCAATTATTCTTTTTATACGATGGAAAAACTGTTGCATCTTCATCGTATTTTATGCTTCTGGCGTTGACTTCTTAGGCCGTAACTATTCGATCTGGTGGAACAACGCCGTAGAGTGAAGCCTACGTTGCCCGAACGTAGAAATGACCATTACTTTCACACTGTTTGCAATTATTCCTTTTATACGATGGAAAAGCTGTTGTCTTTATATCGTATTTTATGCTTCTGGCGTTGACTTCTAAGGACCTAACTATTCTATCTGGTGGAGCAACGCCCTAGAGTGAAGCCTAGGTTGCTCGGAATGTAGAAATGACCATAACTTTCACGCTGATTGCAATTATTCTTTTTATACGATGGAAAAACTGTTGCATCTTCATCGTATTTTATGCTTCTGGCGTTGACTTCTTAGGCCGTAACTATTCGATCTGGTGGGACAACGGCCTAGGGTGAAGCCTAGGTTGCCCGGAACGTAGAAATGACCATAACTTTCACACTGGTTGCAATTATTTGTTTTATACGATGGAAAAGCTGTTGTATTTATATCGTATTTTATGCTTCTGGCGTTGACTTCTAAGGACCTAACTATTCGGTCTGGTGGAGCAACGCCCTAGAGTGAAGCCTAGGTTGCTCGGAATGTAGAAATGACCATAACTTTCACACTGGTTGCAATTATTCGTTTTATACGATGGAAAAACTGTTGCATCTTTATCGTATTTTGTGCTTCTGGCGTTGACTTCTTAGGCCGTAACTATTCGATCTGGTGGAGCACCGCCATGGAGTGAAGCCTGGGTTGCCCGGAACGTAGAAATGACCATAACTTTCACACTGGTTGCTATTATTCGTTTTATACGATGGAAAAACTGTTATATTTATATTGTATTTAAGCTTCTGGCGTTGACTTCTGAGGCCGTTGCTATTCGATGTGGTGGAAGAACGCCATAGAGTGAAACCTAGGTAGCCCGGCTCGTAGAAATGTCCATATCTTTCACACTGTTTGCAATTTTTCGTTTTATACGATGGAAAAACTGTTTTATTTATTTTGTATTTTATGCTTCGGGCGTTGACTTATAAGGCCCTAACTATTCGATCTGGTGGAGCAACGCCCTAGAGTGAAGCCTAGGTTGCCCGGAACGTAGAAATGAACATAGCTTTCACACTGGTTGCTATTATTCGTTTTATACGATGGAAAAACTGTTATATTTATATTGTATTTTATGCTTCAGGCGTTGACTTCTGAGGCCGTAGCTATTCGATGTGGTGGAAGAACGCCATAGAGTGAAGCCTAGGTTGCCCGGAACGTAGAAATGTCCATATCTTTCACACTGTTTGCAATTATTCATTTTATACGGTGGCAAAGCTGTTGCATTTATATTGTATTTTATGCTTCTGGCGTTGACTCCTTAGGCCCTAACTATTCGATCTGGTGGAGCAATGCCTCAGAGTTAAGTCTAGGATGCCCGAAACGCCGAAATGATCATTACTTTCACGCATGTTGCAATTATTCCTGTTATACGATGAAAAGACTGTTGCATTTTTATTGTATTTTATGCATCAGGCGTAGGCTTCTAAGGCCGTAGCTATTCGATATGGTGGAGCACCGCACTAGAGTGAAGCCTAGGTTGCTCGGAACGCAGAAATGACCACTACTTTCACACAGTTTGCAATTATTCATTTAATACGATGGAAAAGCTGTTGTATTTATATCGTATTTTATGCTTCTGGCGTTGACTTCTAAGGACCTAGCTATTCGGTCTGGTGGAGCAACGCCCTAGAGTGAAGCCTAGGTTGCTCGGAATGTAGAAATGACCATAACTTTCACACTGGTTGCAATTATTCGTTTTATACGATGGAAAAACTGTTGCATCTTTATCGTATTTTGTGCTTCTGGCGTTGACTTCTTAGGCCGTAACTATTCGATCTGGTGGAGCACCGCCATGGAGTGAAGCCTGGGTTGCCCGGAACGTAGAAATGACCATAACTTTCACACTGGTTGCTATTATTCGTTTTATACGATGGAAAAACTGTTATATTTATATTGTATTTAAGCTTCTGGCGTTGACTTCTGAGGCCGTTGCTATTCGATGTGGTGGAAGAACGCCATAGAGTGAAACCTAGGTAGCCCGGCTCGTAGAAATGTCCATAACTTTCACACT
This sequence comes from Calliopsis andreniformis, assembly GCF_051401765.1. Taxonomy (NCBI): domain Eukaryota; kingdom Metazoa; phylum Arthropoda; class Insecta; order Hymenoptera; family Andrenidae; genus Calliopsis; species Calliopsis andreniformis. The sequence goes on along the minus strand of NW_027480425.1, from coordinate 9,850,049 downwards.
GTTTGCAATTTTTCGTTTTATACGATGGAAAAACTGTTTTATTTATTTTGTGTTTTATGCTTCGGGCGTTCACTTATAAGGCCCTAACTATTCGATCTGGTGGAGCAACGCCCTAGAGTGCAGCCTAGATTGCCCGGAACGTAGAAATGACCATAACTATCACACTGGTTGCTATCATTCGTTTTATATGATTGAAAAACTGTTGTATTTATATTGTATTTCATGCTTCTGGCGTTCACGTCTTAGGCCCTAACTATTCGATCTGGTGGTGCAACTCCCTAGGGTGAAGCCTAGGTTGCTCGGAAAGTAGAAATGACCATAACTATCATACTGGTTGCGATTATTCGTTTTATACGATGGAAAAACTGTTGTATTTATATCGTGTTTTATGCTTCTGGCGTTGACTTCTTAGGCCCTAACGATTCCATCTGGTGGAACAACGCCCTAGGGTGAATCCTAGGTTGCCCGGAAAGTAGAAATGCCCATAACTTCCACACTGGTAGAAATTATTCGTTTTATACGATTGAAAAACTGTACTATTTATTTTGTATTTAATGCTTCGGGCATTGGCTTCTAAGGCCCTAACTGTTTGATCTGGTCGAGCAACGCCCTAGAGTGAAGCCTAGGTTGCCCGGAACGTAGAAATGAACATAGCTTTCACACTGGTTGCTATCATTCGTTTTATATGATGGAAAAACTGTTGTATTTATATTGTATTTTATGGTTCTGGCGTTGACTTCATAGGCCGTAACTATTCGATCTGGTGGAGCAACGCCCTGGAGTGAAACCTAGGTTGGCCGGAACGTAGAAATGACCATAACATTCACACAGGTAGCAATTATTCGTTTTATACGATGGAAAAACTGTTCTATTTATTTTGTACTTTATGCTTCGGGCGTTGACTTCTAAGGCCCTAACTATTCCTTCTGGTGGAACAACGCCCTAGGGTGAAGTCTAGGTTGCCCGGAAAGTAGAAATGACCATAACTTTCACACTGGTAGCAATTATTCGTTTTATACGATGGAAAAACTGTTCTATTTATTTTATACTTTATGCCTCGGGTGTTGACTTCTAAGGCCCTAACTATTCGATCTGGTGGAGCAACGCCCTAGAGTGAAGCATAGGTTGCCCGGTACGTAGAAATGACCATCACTATCAAACTGGTTGCAATTATTTGTTTTATACGATGGAAAAGCTGTTGTATTTATATCGTATTTTATGCTTCTGGCGTTGACTTCTTGGGCCCTAACTATTCCATCTGGTGGAACAACGCCCTAGTGTGAAGCCTAGGTTGCCCGGAAAGCAGAAATGACCATAACTTTCATACTGGTTGCAATTATTCGTTTTATATGGTGGAAAAACTGTAGTATTTATATTGTATTTTATGCTTCTGGCGTTGACTTCATAGGCCGTAACTATTCGATCTGGTGGAGCAACGCCCTGGAGTGAAACCTAGGTTGCCCGGTACGTAGAAATGACCATCACAATCAAACTGGTTACAATTATTTGTTTTATACGATGGAAAAGCTGTTGTATTTATATCGTATTTTATGCTTCGGGCGTTGACTTCTAAGGCCCGAACTATTCGATCTGGTGGAGCAACGCACTAGAGTGAAGCCTCGGTTGTCCGGTACGTAGAGATGACCATCACTATCAAACTGGTTGCAATTATTTGTTTTATACGATGGAAAAGCTGTTGTATTTATATCGTATTTTATGCTTCTGGCGTTGACTTCTTAGGCCCTAACTATTCCATCTGGTGGAACAACGCCCTAGGGTGAAGCCTAGGTTCCCCGGAACGTAGAAATGACCATAACTTTTACACTGGCAGCAATTATTCGTTTTATACAATGGAAAAGCTGTTGTATTTATATCGTATTTTATGCTTCTGGCGTTGACTTCTAAGGACCTAACTATTCAATCTGGTGGAGCAACGCCCTAGGGTGAAGCCTAGGTTGCCCGGAACGTAGAAATGACCATAACTTTCACACTGTTTGCAATTATTCCATTTATACGATGGAAAAGCTGTTGTATTTATATCGTATTTTATGGTTCTGGCGTTGACTTCTTAGGCCCTAGCTGTTCGATCTGGTGGAACAACGCCGTAGAGTGAAGCCTAGGTTGCCCGGAACGTAGAAATGACCATTACTTTCACACTGTTTGCAGTTATTCGTTTTATACGATGGAAAAACTGTTGTATTTTTATTGCATTTTATGCGTCTGGCGTTCACTTCTTAGGCCCTAACTATTGGATCTGGTGCAACAACGCCCTAGGGTCAGGCCTAGGTTGCCCTGAACGTAGAAATGAGCATAGCTTTTACACTCGTAGCAATTATTCGTTTTATACAATGGAAAAACCGTTCTATTTATTTTGTATTTTATGCTTCGGGCGTTGACTTCTAAGGCCCTAACTATTCAATCTGTTGGAGCAAAGCCCTAGGGTGAAGCCTAGGTTGCTCGCAAAGTAGAAGTGACCATAAGTTTCATACTGGTTGCAATTATTCGTTTTATACGATGGAAAAACTGTTGTATTTATATTGTATTTTATGCTTCTGGCGTTGACTTCTCCGGCCCTAATTATTCGATCTGGTGGAACAATGCCGTAGAGTGAAGCCTACGTTGCCCGAACGTAGCAGTTACCATCACTTTCAAACTGGTTGCAATTATTCGTTTTATATGATGGAAAAACTGTTGTATTTATATTGTATTTTATGCTTCTGTCGTTGACGTCTAAGGCCGTAGCTATTAGATGTGGTGGAGCAACGCACTAGAGTGACGCCTAGGTTGCTCGGAATGTAGAAATGACCATAACTCTCACGCTGATTGCAATTATTCTTTTTATACGATGGAAAAACTGTTGCATCTTCATCGTATTTTATGCTTCTGGCGTTGACTTCTTAGGCCGTAACTATTCGATCTGGTGGAACAACGCCGTAGAGTGAAGCCTACGTTGCCCGAACGTAGAAATGACCATTACTTTCACACTGTTTGCAATTATTCCTTTTATACGATGGAAAAGCTGTTGTCTTTATATCGTATTTTATGCTTCTGGCGTTGACTTCTAAGGACCTAACTATTCTATCTGGTGGAGCAACGCCCTAGAGTGAAGCCTAGGTTGCTCGGAATGTAGAAATGACCATAACTTTCACGCTGATTGCAATTATTCTTTTTATACGATGGAAAAACTGTTGCATCTTCATCGTATTTTATGCTTCTGGCGTTGACTTCTTAGGCCGTAACTATTCGATCTGGTGGGACAACGGCCTAGGGTGAAGCCTAGGTTGCCCGGAACGTAGAAATGACCATAACTTTCACACTGGTTGCAATTATTTGTTTTATACGATGGAAAAGCTGTTGTATTTATATCGTATTTTATGCTTCTGGCGTTGACTTCTAAGGACCTAACTATTCGGTCTGGTGGAGCAACGCCCTAGAGTGAAGCCTAGGTTGCTCGGAATGTAGAAATGACCATAACTTTCACACTGGTTGCAATTATTCGTTTTATACGATGGAAAAACTGTTGCATCTTTATCGTATTTTGTGCTTCTGGCGTTGACTTCTTAGGCCGTAACTATTCGATCTGGTGGAGCACCGCCATGGTGTGAAGCCTGGGTTGCCCGGAACGTAGAAATGACCATAACTTTCACACTGGTTGCTATTATTCGTTTTATATGATGGAAAAACTGTTGTATTTATATTGTATTTTATGCTTCTGTCGTTGACGTCTAAGGCCGTAGCTATTAGATGTGGTGGAGCAACGCACTAGAGTGACGCCTAGGTTGCTCGGAATGTAGAAATGACCATAACTTTCACGCTGATTGCAATTATTCTTTTTATACGATGGAAAAACTGTTGCATCTTCATCGTATTTTATGCTTCTGGCGTTGACTTCTTAGGCCGTAACTATTCGATCTGGTGGAACAACGCCGTAGAGTGAAGCCTACGTTGCCCGAACGTAGAAATGACCATTACTTTCACACTGTTTGCAATTATTCCTTTTATACGATGGAAAAGCTGTTGTCTTTATATCGTATTTTATGCTTCTGGCGTTGACTTCTAAGGACCTAACTATTCTATCTGGTGGAGCAACGCCCTAGAGTGAAGCCTAGGTTGCTCGGAATGTAGAAATGACCATAACTTTCACGCTGATTGCAATTATTCTTTTTATACGATGGAAAAACTGTTGCATCTTCATCGTATTTTATGCTTCTGGCGTTGACTTCTTAGGCCGTAACTATTCGATCTGGTGGGACAACGGCCTAGGGTGAAGCCTAGGTTGCCCGGAACGTAGAAATGACCATAACTTTCACACTGGTTGCAATTATTTGTTTTATACGATGGAAAAGCTGTTGTATTTATATCGTATTTTATGCTTCTGGCGTTGACTTCTAAGGACCTAACTATTCGGTCTGGTGGAGCAACGCCCTAGAGTGAAGCCTAGGTTGCTCGGAATGTAGAAATGACCATAACTTTCACACTGGTTGCAATTATTCGTTTTATACGATGGAAAAACTGTTGCATCTTTATCGTATTTTGTGCTTCTGGCGTTGACTTCTTAGGCCGTAACTATTCGATCTGGTGGAGCACCGCCATGGAGTGAAGCCTGGGTTGCCCGGAACGTAGAAATGACCATAACTTTCACACTGGTTGCTATTATTCGTTTTATACGATGGAAAAACTGTTATATTTATATTGTATTTAAGCTTCTGGCGTTGACTTCTGAGGCCGTTGCTATTCGATGTGGTGGAAGAACGCCATAGAGTGAAACCTAGGTAGCCCGGCTCGTAGAAATGTCCATATCTTTCACACTGTTTGCAATTTTTCGTTTTATACGATGGAAAAACTGTTTTATTTATTTTGTATTTTATGCTTCGGGCGTTGACTTATAAGGCCCTAACTATTCGATCTGGTGGAGCAACGCCCTAGAGTGCAGCCTAGATTGCCCGGAACGTAGAAATGACCATAACTATCACACTGGTTGCTATCATTCGTTTTATATGATTGAAAAACTGTTGTATTTATATTGTATTTCATGCTTCTGGCGTTCACTTCTTAGACCCTAACTATTCGATCTGGTGGTGCAACTCCCTAGGGTGAAGCCTAGGTTGCTCGGAAAGTAGAAATGACCATAACTTTCATACTGGTTGCGATTATTCGTTTTATACGATGGAAAAACTGTTGTATTTATATCGTGTTTTATGCTTCTGGCGTTGACTTCATAGGCCCTAACTATTCCATCTGGTGGAACAACGCCCTAGGGTGAATCCTAGGTTGCCCGGAAAGTAGAAATGCCCATAACTTCCACACTGGTAGAAATTATTCGTTTTATACGATTGAAAAACTGTACTATTTATTTTGTATTTAATGCTTCGGGCGTTGGCTTCTAAGGCCCGAACTGTTTGATCTGGTCGAGCAACGCCCTAGAGTGAAGCCTAGGTTGCCCGGAACGTAGAAATGAACATAGCTTTCACACTGGTTGCTATTATTCGTTTTATACGATGGAAAAACTGTTATATTTATATTGTATTTTATGCTTCAGGCGTTGACTTCTGAGGCCGTAGCTATTCGATGTGGTGGAAGAACGCCATAGAGTGAAGCCTAGGTTGCCCGGAACGTAGAAATGTCCATATCTTTCACACTGTTTGCAATTATTCATTTTATACGGTGGCAAAGCTGTTGCATTTATATTGTATTTTATGCTTCTGGCGTTGACTCCTTAGGCCCTAACTATTCGATCTGGTGGAGCAATGCCTCAGAGTTAAGTCTAGGATGCCCGAAACGCCGAAATGATCATTACTTTCACGCATGTTGCAATTATTCCTGTTATACGATGAAAAGACTGTTGCATTTTTATTGTATTTTATGCATCAGGCGTAGGCTTCTAAGGCCGTAGCTATTCGATATGGTGGAGCACCGCACTAGAGTGAAGCCTAGGTTGCTCGGAACGCAGAAATGACCACTACTTTCACACAGTTTGCAATTATTCATTTAATACGATGGAAAAGCTGTTGTATTTATATCGTATTTTATGCTTCGGGCGTTGACTTCTTAGGCCCTAACACTTCGATCTGGTGGAGCAACGCCCTACAGTGAAGCCTAGGTTGCCCGGTACGTAGCTATGACCATAACCTTCACACAGGTTGCAATTATTCGTTTTATACGGTGTAAAGACTGTTGTATTTTTATTGCATTTTATGCTTCTGGCGTTCACTTCTTAGGCCCTAACTATCCGATCTGGTGGAACAACGTCCTAGGGTGAAGCCTAGGTTGCCCGGAACGTAGAAATGACCATAACTTTTACGCTGGTAGCAGTTATTCGTTTTATACAATGGAAAAACTGTTGTATTTATTTTGTATTTTATGCTTCGGGCGTCGACTTCTAAGGCCCTAACTGTTTGATCTGGTGGAGCAACGCCCTAGAGTAAAGCCTAGGCTGCCCGGAACGTAGAAATGACCATAACTTTCACACTGGTTGCAACTATTTGTTTTATACGATGGAAAAGCTGTTGTATTTATATCGTATTTTATGCTTCTGGCGTTGACTTCTAAGGACCTAACTATTCAATCTGTTGGAGCAACGCCCTAGGGTGAAGCCTAGGTTGCCCGGAACGTAGAAATGACCATAACTTTCACACTGTTTGCAATTATTCCATTTATACGATGGAAAAGCTGTTGTATTTATATCGTATTTTATGGTTCTGGCGTTGACTTCTTAGGCCCTAGCTATTCGATCTGGTGGAACAACGCCGTAGAGTGAAGCCTAGGTTGCCCGGAACGTAGAAAGGACCATTACTTTCACACTGTTTGCAATTATTCGTTTTATACGATGGAAAAGCTGTTGTATTTTTATTGCATTTTATGCGTCTGGCGTTCACTTCTTAGGCCCTAACTATTGGATCTGGTGGAACAACGCCCTAGGGTCAGGCCTAGGTTGCCCTGAACGTAGAAATGACCATAGCTTTTACACTCGTAGCAATTATTCGTTTTATACAATGGAAAAACCGTTCTATTTATTTTGTATTTTATGCTTCGGGCGTTGACTTCTAAGGCCCTAACTATTCAATCTGTTGGAGCAAAGCACTAGGGTGAAGCCTAGGTTGCTCGGAAAGTAGAAATGACCATAAGTTTCATACTGGTTGCAATTATTCGTTTTATACGATGGAAAAACTGTTGTATTTATATTGTATTTTATGCTTCTGGCGTTGACTTCTCCGGCCCTAATTATTCGATCTGGTGGAACAACGCCGTAGAGTGAAGCCTACGTTGCCCGAACGTAGAAATGACCATTACTTTCACACTGTTTGCAATTATTCCTTTTATACGATGGAAAAGCTGTTGTCTTTATATCGTATTTTATGCTTCTGGCGTTGACCTCTAAGGACCTAACTATTCTATCTGGTGGAGCAACGCCCTAGAGTGAAGCCTAGGTTGCTCGGAATGTAGAAATGACCATAACTTTCACGCTGATTGCAATTATTCTTTTTATACGATGGAAAAACTGTTGCATCTTCATCGTATTTTATGCTTCTGGCGTTGACTTCTTAGGCCGGAACTATTCGATCTGGTGGGACAACGGCCTAGGGTGAAGCCTAGGTTGCCCGGAACGTAGAAATGACCATAACTTTCACACTGGTTGCAATTATTTGCTTTATACGATGGAAAAGCTGTTGTATTTATATCGTATTTTATGCTTCTGGCGTTGACTTCTAAGGACCTAACTATTCGGTCTGGTGGAGCAACGCCCTAGAGTGAAGCCTAGGTTGCTCGGAATGTAGAAATGACCATAACTTTCACACTGGTTGCAATTATTCGTTTTATACGATGGAAAAACTGTTATATTTATATTGTATTTAAGCTTCTGGCGTTGACTTCTGAGGCCCTTGCTATTCGATGTGGTGGAAGAACGCCATAGAGTGAAACCTAGGTAGCCCGGCTCGTAGAAATGTCCATATCTTTCACACTGTTTGCAATTTTTCGTTTTATACGATGGAAAAACTGTTTTATTTATTTTGTATTTTATGCTTCGGGCGTTGACTTATAAGGCCCTAACTATTCGATCTGGTGGAGCAACGCCCTAGAGTGCAGCCTGGATTGCCCGGAACGTAGAAATGACCATAACTATCAAACTGGTTGCTATCATTCGTTTTATATGATTGAAAAACTGTTGTATTTATATTGTATTTCATTCTTCTGGCGTTCACATCTTAGGCCCTAACTATTCGATCTGGTGGTGCAACTCCCTAGGGTGAAGCCTAGGTTGCTCGGAAAGTAGAAATGACCATAACTTTCATACTGGTTGCGATTATTCGTTTTATACGATGGAAAGACTGTTGTATTTATATCGTGTTTTATGCTTCTGGCGTTGACTTCTTAGGCCCTAACTATTCCATCTGGTGGAACAACGCCCTAGGGTGAATCCTAGGTTGCCCGGAAAGTAGAAATGCCCATAACTTCCACACTGGTAGAAATTATTCGTTTTATACGATTGAAAAACTGTACTATTTATTTTGTATTTAATGCTTCGGGCGTTGGCTTCTAAGGCCCTAACTGTTTGATCTGGTCGAGCAACGCCCTAGAGTGAAGCCTAGGTTGCCCGGAACGTAGAAATGAACATAGCTTTCACACTGGTTGCTATTATTCGTTTTATACAATGGAAAAGCTGTTGTATTTATATCGTATTTTATGCTTCTGGCGTTGACTTCTAAGGACCTAACTATTCAATCTGGTGGAGCAACGCCCTAGGGTGAAGCCTAGGTTGCCCGGAACGTAGAAATGACCATAACTTTCACACTGTTTGCAATTATTCCATTTATACGATGGAAAAGCTGTTGTATTTATATCGTATTTTATGGTTCTGGCGTTGACTTCTTAGGCCCTAGCTGTTCGATCTGGTGGAACAACGCCGTAGAGTGAAGCCTAGGTTGCCCGGAACGTAGAAATGACCATTACTTTCACACTGTTTGCAGTTATTCGTTTTATACGATGGAAAAACTGTTGTATTTTTATTGCATTTTATGCGTCTGGCGTTCACTTCTTAGGCCCTAACTATTGGATCTGGTGCAACAACGCCCTAGGGTCAGGCCTAGGTTGCCCTGAACGTAGAAATGAGCATAGCTTTTACACTCGTAGCAATTATTCGTTTTATACAATGGAAAAACCGTTCTATTTATTTTGTATTTTATGCTTCGGGCGTTGACTTCTAAGGCCCTAACTATTCAATCTGTTGGAGCAAAGCCCTAGGGTGAAGCCTAGGTTGCTCGCAAAGTAGAAGTGACCATAAGTTTCATACTGGTTGCAATTATTCGTTTTATACGATGGAAAAACTGTTGTATTTATATTGTATTTTATGCTTCTGGCGTTGACTTCTCCGGCCCTAATTATTCGATCTGGTGGAACAATGCCGTAGAGTGAAGCCTACGTTGCCCGAACGTAGCAGTTACCATCACTTTCAAACTGGTTGCAATTATTCGTTTTATATGATGGAAAAACTGTTGTATTTATATTGTATTTTATGCTTCTGTCGTTGACGTCTAAGGCCGTAGCTATTAGATGTGGTGGAGCAACGCACTAGAGTGACGCCTAGGTTGCTCGGAATGTAGAAATGACCATAACTCTCACGCTGATTGCAATTATTCTTTTTATACGATGGAAAAACTGTTGCATGTTCATCGTATTTTATGCTTCTGGCGTTGACTTCTTAGGCCGTAACTATTCGATCTGGTGGAACAACGCCGTAGAGTGAAGCCTACGTTGCCCGAACGTAGAAATGACCATTACTTTCACACTGTTTGCAATTATTCCTTTTATACGATGAAAAGCTGTTGTCTTTATATCGTATTTTATGCTTCTGGCGTTGACTTCTAAGGACCTAACTATTCTATCTGGTGGAGCAACGCCCTAGAGTGAAGCCTAGGTTGCTCGGAATGTAGAAATGACCATAACTTTCACGCTGATTGCAATTATTCTTTTTATACGATGGAAAAACTGTTGCATCTTCATCGTATTTTATGCTTCTGGCGTTGACTTCTTAGGCCGTAACTATTCGATCTGGTGGGACAACGGCCTAGGGTGAAGCCTAGGTTGCCCGGAACGTAGAAATGACCATAACTTTCACACTGGTTGCAATTATTTGTTTTATACGATGGAAAAGCTGTTGTATTTATATCGTATTTTATGCTTCTGGCGTTGACTTCTAAGGACCTAACTATTCGGTCTGGTGGAGCAACGCCCTAGAGTGAAGCCTAGGTTGCTCGGAATGTAGAAATGACCATAACTTTCACACTGGTTGCAATTATTCGTTTTATACGATGGAAAAACTGTTGCATCTTTATCGTATTTTGTGCTTCTGGCGTTGACTTCTTAGGCCGTAACTATTCGATCTGGTGGAGCACCGCCATGGTGTGAAGCCTGGGTTGCCCGGAACGTAGAAATGACCATAACTTTCACACTGGTTGCTATTATTCGTTTTATATGATGGAAAAACTGTTGTATTTATATTGTATTTTATGCTTCTGTCGTTGACGTCTAAGGCCGTAGCTATTAGATGTGGTGGAGCAACGCACTAGAGTGACGCCTAGGTTGCTCGGAATGTAGAAATGACCATAACTTTCACGCTGATTGCAATTATTCTTTTTATACGATGGAAAAACTGTTGCATCTTCATCGTATTTTATGCTTCTGGCGTTGACTTCTTAGGCCGTAACTATTCGATCTGGTGGAACAACGCCGTAGAGTGAAGCCTACGTTGCCCGAACGTAGAAATGACCATTACTTTCACACTGTTTGCAATTATTCCTTTTATACGATGGAAAAGCTGTTGTCTTTATATCGTATTTTATGCTTCTGGCGTTGACTTCTAAGGACCTAACTATTCTATCTGGTGGAGCAACGCCCTAGAGTGAAGCCTAGGTTGCTCGGAATGTAGAAATGACCATAACTTTCACGCTGATTGCAATTATTCTTTTTATACGATGGAAAAACTGTTGCATCTTCATCGTATTTTATGCTTCTGGCGTTGACTTCTTAGGCCGTAACTATTCGATCTGGTGGGACAACGGCCTAGGGTGAAGCCTAGGTTGCCCGGAACGTAGAAATGACCATAACTTTCACACTGGTTGCAATTATTTGTTTTATACGATGGAAAAGCTGTTGTATTTATATCGTATTTTATGCTTCTGGCGTTGACTTCTAAGGACCTAACTATTCGGTCTGGTGGAGCAACGCCCTAGAGTGAAGCCTAGGTTGCTCGGAATGTAGAAATGACCATAACTTTCACACTGGTTGCAATTATTCGTTTTATACGATGGAAAAACTGTTGCATCTTTATCGTATTTTGTGCTTCTGGCGTTGACTTCTTAGGCCGTAACTATTCGATCTGGTGGAGCACCGCCATGGAGTGAAGCCTGGGTTGCCCGGAACGTAGAAATGACCATAACTTTCACACTGGTTGCTATTATTCGTTTTATACGATGGAAAAACTGTTATATTTATATTGTATTTAAGCTTCTGGCGTTGACTTCTGAGGCCGTTGCTATTCGATGTGGTGGAAGAACGCCATAGAGTGAAACCTAGGTAGCCCGGCTCGTAGAAATGTCCATATCTTTCACACTGTTTGCAATTTTTCGTTTTATACGATGGAAAAACTGTTTTATTTATTTTGTATTTTATGCTTCGGGCGTTGACTTATAAGGCCCTAACTATTCGATCTGGTGGAGCAACGCCCTAGAGTGCAGCCTAGATTGCCCGGAACGTAGAAATGACCATAACTATCACACTGGTTGCTATCATTCGTTTTATATGATTGAAAAACTGTTGTATTTATATTGTATTTCATGCTTCTGGCGTTCACTTCTTAGACCCTAACTATTCGATCTGGTGGTGCAACTCCCTAGGGTGAAGCCTAGGTTGCTCGGAAAGTAGAAATGACCATAACTTTCATACTGGTTGCGATTATTCGTTTTATACGATGGAAAAACTGTTGTATTTATATCGTGTTTTATGCTTCTGGCGTTGACTTCATAGGCCCTAACTATTCCATCTGGTGGAACAACGCCCTAGGGTGAATCCTAGGTTGCCCGGAAAGTAGAAATGCCCATAACTTCCACACTGGTAGAAATTATTCGTTTTATACGATTGAAAAACTGTACTATTTATTTTGTATTTAATGCTTCGGGCGTTGGCTTCTAAGGCCCGAACTGTTTGATCTGGTCGAGCAACGCCCTAGAGTGAAGCCTAGGTTGCCCGGAACGTAGAAATGAACATAGCTTTCACACTGGTTGCTATTATTCGTTTTATACGATGGAAAAACTGTTATATTTATATTGTATTTTATGCTTCAGGCGTTGACTTCTGAGGCCGTAGCTATTCGATGTGGTGGAAGAACGCCATAGAGTGAAGCCTAGGTTGCCCGGAACGTAGAAATGTCCATATCTTTCACACTGTTTGCAATTATTCATTTTATACGGTGGCAAAGCTGTTGCATTTATATTGTATTTTATGCTTCTGGCGTTGACTCCTTAGGCCCTAACTATTCGATCTGGTGGAGCAATGCCTCAGAGTTAAGTCTAGGATGCCCGAAACGCCGAAATGATCATTACTTTCACGCATGTTGCAATTATTCCTGTTATACGATGAAAAGACTGTTGCATTTTTATTGTATTTTATGCATCAGGCGTAGGCTTCTAAGGCCGTAGCTATTCGATATGGTGGAGCACCGCACTAGAGTGAAGCCTAGGTTGCTCGGAACGCAGAAATGACCACTACTTTCACACAGTTTGCAATTATTCATTTAATACGATGGAAAAGCTGTTGTATTTATATCGTATTTTATGCTTCGGGCGTTGACTTCTTAGGCCCTAACACTTCGATCTGGTGGAGCAACGCCCTACAGTGAAGCCTAGGTTGCCCGGTACGTAGCTATGACCATAACCTTCACACAGGTTGCAATTATTCGTTTTATACGGTGTAAAGACTGTTGTATTTTTATTGCATTTTATGCTTCTGGCGTTCACTTCTTAGGCCCTAACTATCCGATCTGGTGGAACAACGTCCTAGGGTGAAGCCTAGGTTGCCCGGAACGTAGAAATGACCATAACTTTTACGCTGGTAGCAGTTATTCGTTTTATACAATGGAAAAACTGTTGTATTTATTTTGTATTTTATGCTTCGGGCGTCGACTTCTAAGGCCCTAACTGTTTGATCTGGTGGAGCAACGCCCTAGAGTAAAGCCTAGGCTGCCCGGAACGTAGAAATGACCATAACTTTCACACTGGTTGCAACTATTTGTTTTATACGATGGAAAAGCTGTTGTATTTATATCGTATTTTATGCTTCTGGCGTTGACTTCTAAGGACCTAACTATTCAATCTGTTGGAGCAACGCCCTAGGGTGAAGCCTAGGTTGCCCGGAACGTAGAAATGACCATAACTTTCACACTGTTTGCAATTATTCCATTTATACGATGGAAAAGCTGTTGTATTTATATCGTATTTTATGGTTCTGGCGTTGACTTCTTAGGCCCTAGCTATTCGATCTGGTGGAACAACGCCGTAGAGTGAAGCCTAGGTTGCCCGGAACGTAGAAAGGACCATTACTTTCACACTGTTTGCAATTATTCGTTTTATACGATGGAAAAGCTGTTGTATTTTTATTGCATTTTATGCGTCTGGCGTTCACTTCTTAGGCCCTAACTATTGGATCTGGTGGAACAACGCCCTAGGGTCAGGCCTAGGTTGCCCTGAACGTAGAAATGACCATAGCTTTTACACTCGTAGCAATTATTCGTTTTATACAATGGAAAAACCGTTCTATTTATTTTGTATTTTATGCTTCGGGCGTTGACTTCTAAGGCCCTAACTATTCAATCTGTTGGAGCAAAGCACTAGGGTGAAGCCTAGGTTGCTCGGAAAGTAGAAATGACCATAAGTTTCATACTGGTTGCAATTATTCGTTTTATACGATGGAAAAACTGTTGTATTTATATTGTATTTTATGCTTCTGGCGTTGACTTCTCCGGCCCTAATTATTCGATCTGGTGGAACAACGCCGTAGAGTGAAGCCTACGTTGCCCGAACGTAGAAATGACCATTACTTTCACACTGTTTGCAATTATTCCTTTTATACGATGGAAAAGCTGTTGTCTTTATATCGTATTTTATGCTTCTGGCGTTGACCTCTAAGGACCTAACTATTCTATCTGGTGGAGCAACGCCCTAGAGTGAAGCCTAGGTTGCTCGGAATGTAGAAATGACCATAACTTTCACGCTGATTGCAATTATTCTTTTTATACGATGGAAAAACTGTTGCATCTTCATCGTATTTTATGCTTCTGGCGTTGACTTCTTAGGCCGGAACTATTCGATCTGGTGGGACAACGGCCTAGGGTGAAGCCTAGGTTGCCCGGAACGTAGAAATGACCATAACTTTCACACTGGTTGCAATTATTTGCTTTATACGATGGAAAAGCTGTTGTATTTATATCGTATTTTATGCTTCTGGCGTTGACTTCTAAGGACCTAACTATTCGGTCTGGTGGAGCAACGCCCTAGAGTGAAGCCTAGGTTGCTCGGAATGTAGAAATGACCATAACTTTCACACTGGTTGCAATTATTCGTTTTATACGATGGAAAAACTGTTATATTTATATTGTATTTAAGCTTCTGGCGTTGACTTCTGAGGCCCTTGCTATTCGATGTGGTGGAAGAACGCCATAGAGTGAAACCTAGGTAGCCCGGCTCGTAGAAATGTCCATATCTTTCACACTGTTTGCAATTTTTCGTTTTATACGATGGAAAAACTGTTTTATTTATTTTGTATTTTATGCTTCGGGCGTTGACTTATAAGGCCCTAACTATTCGATCTGGTGGAGCAACGCCCTAGAGTGCAGCCTGGATTGCCCGGAACGTAGAAATGACCATAACTATCAAACTGGTTGCTATCATTCGTTTTATATGATTGAAAAACTGTTGTATTTATATTGTATTTCATTCTTCTGGCGTTCACTTCTTAGGCCCTAACTATTCGATCTGGTGGTGCAACTCCCTAGGGTGAAGCCTAGGTTGCTCGGAAAGTAGAAATGACCATAACTTTCATACTGGTTGCGATTATTCGTTTTATACGATGGAAAGACTGTTGTATTTATATCGTGTTTTATGCTTCTGGCGTTGACTTCTTAGGCCCTAACTATTCCATCTGGTGGAACAACGCCCTAGGGTGAATCCTAGGTTGCCCGGAAAGTAGAAATGCCCATAACTTCCACACTGGTAGAAATTATTCGTTTTATACGATTGAAAAACTGTACTATTTATTTTGTATTTAATGCTTCGGGCGTTGGCTTCTAAGGCCCTAACTGTTTGATCTGGTCGAGCAACGCCCTAGAGTGAAGCCTAGGTTGCCCGGAACGTAGAAATGAACATAGCTTTCACACTGGTTGCTATTATTCGTTTTATACGATGGAAAAACTGTTATATTTATATTGTATTTTATGCTTCAGGCGTTGACTTCTGAGGCCGTAGCTATTCGATGTGGTGGAAGAACGCCATAGAGTGAAGCCTAGGTTGCCCGGAACGTAGAAATGTCCATATCTTTCACACTGTTTGCAATTATGCATTTTACACGGTGGCAAAGCTGTTGCATTTATATTGTATTTTATGCTTCTGGCGTTGACTCCTTAGGCCCTAACTATTCGATCTGGTGGAGCAATGCCTCAGAGTTAAGTCTAGGATGCCCGAAACGCCGAAATGATCATTACTTTCACGCATGTTGCAATTATTCCTGTTATACGATGAAAAGACTGTTGCATTTTTATTGTATTTTATGCATCAGGCGTAGGCTTCTAAGGCCGTAGCTATTCGATATGGTGGAGCACCGCCCTAGAGTGAAGCCTAGGTAGCTCGGAACGCAGAAATGACCACTACTTTCACACAGTTTGCAATTATTCATTTAATACGATGGAAAAGCTGTTGTATTTATATCGTATTTTATGCTTCGGGCGTTGACTTCTTAGGCCCTAACACTTCGATCTGGTGGAGCAACGCCCTACAGTGAAGCCTAGGTTGCCCGGTCCGTAGCTATGACCATAACCTTCACACAGGTTGCAATTATTCGTTTTATACGGTGTAAAGACTGTTGTATTTTTATTGCATTTTATGCTTCTGGCGTTCACTTCTTAGGCCCTAACTATCCGATCTGGTGGAACAACGCCCTAGGGTGAAGCCTAGGTTGCCCGGAACGTAGAAATGACCATAACTTTTACGCTGGTAGCAGTTATTCGTTTTATACAATGGAAAAACTGTTGTATTTATTTTGTATTTTATGCTTCGGGCGTCGACTTCTAAGGCCCTAACTGTTTGATCTGGTGGAGCAACGCCCTAGAGTAAAGCCTAGGCTGCCCGGAACGTAGAAATGACCATAACTTTCACACTGGTTGCTATTATTCGTTTTATAGGTTGGAAAAACTGTTATATTTATATTGTATTTCATGCTTCTGGCGTTGACTTCTCAGGCCCTAACTATTCGATCTGGTGGAACAACGCCCTGGAGTGAAGCCTAGGTTGCCTGGAACGTAGAAATGACCATAACTTTCACACGGGTTGCAATTATTCCTGTTATAGGATGGAAAGACTGTTGCATTTTTATTGTATTTTATGCTTCAGGCGTTGACTTCTGAGGCCGTAGCTATTCGATGTGGTGGAAGAACGCCATAGAGTGAAGCCTAGGTTGCCCGGAACGTAGAAATGACCATAGGTTTCATAATGGTTGCAATTATTCGATTTATACGATGGAAAAACTGTTGTATTTCTATTGTATTTTACGCTTCGAGCGTTGACTTCTTAGGCCCTAACACTTCAATCTGGTGGAGCAACGCCCTACAGTGAAGCCTAGGTTGCCCGCAACGTAGATATGACCATTACTTTCACACTGGTTGCAATTATTCGTTTTATACGATGGAAAAACTGTTGTATTTATATCGTATTTTATGCTTCTGGCGTTAACTTCTTAGGCCCTAACTATTCGATCTGGTGGTACAACGACCTAGGGTGAAGCCTAGGTTGCTCGGAAAGTAGAAATGACCATTACTTTCACACTGGTTGCAATTATTCGTTTTATACGATGGAAAAACTGTTGTATTTATATTGTATTTTATGCTTCGGGCGTTGACTTCTAAGGCCCTAACAATTCGATCTGGTGGAGCAACGCCCTAGAGTGAAGCCTAGGTTGCCCGGTACGTAGAAGTGACCATCACTATCAAACTCGTTGCAATTATTTGTTTCATACGATGGAAAAGCTGTTGTATTTATATCGTATTTTATGCTTCTGGCGTTGACTTCTTAGGCCCTAACTATTCAATCTGTTGGAGCAACGCCCTAGAGTGAAGCCTAGGTTGCTCGGAATGTAGAAATGACCATAACTTTCACACTGGTTGCAATTATTCGTTTTATACGATGGAAAAACTGTTGTATTTATATTGTATTTTATGCTTCTGGCGTTCACTTCTTAGGCCCTAAATATTCAATCTGGTGGAACAACGACCTAGGGTGAAGCCTAGGTTGACCGGAACGTAGAAATGAACATAACTTTTACACTGGTAGCAATTATTCGTTTTATACAATGGAAAAACTGTTGTATTTATATGGTATTTTATGCTTCTGGCGTTGACTTCTTAGGCGCTAACTATTCGATCTGGTGGAGCAATGCCTCAGAGTTAAGTCTAGGATGCCCGAAACGCTGAAATGATCATTACTTTCACGCTTGTTGCAATTATTCCTGTTATACGATGAAAAGACCGTTGTATTTTGATTGTATTTTATGCTTCAGGCGTAGGCTTCTAAAGCCGTAACTATTCGATATGGTGGAGCACCGCCCTAGAGTGAAGCCTAGGTTGCCCGGAACGTAGAAATGACCATAACTTTCACACTGGTAGCAATTATTCGTTTTATACGATGGAAAAACTGTTCTATTTATTTTATACTTTATGCCTCGGGCGTTGACTTCTAAGGCCCTAACTATTCGATCTGGTGGAGCAACGCCCTAGAGTGAAGCCTAGATTGCCCGGTACGTAGAAATGACAATCACTATCAAACTGGTTGCAATTATTTGTTTTATACAATGGAAAAACCGTTCTATTGATTTTGTATTTTATGCTTCGGGCGTTGACTTCCAAGGCCCTAACTGTTTGATCTGGTGGAGCATCGCCGTAGAGTGAAGCCTAGGTTGCCCGGAACGTAGAAATGACCATAACTTTCACACTGGTAGCAATTATTCGTTTTATACGATGGAAAAACTGTTCTATTTATTTTATACTTTATGCCTCGGGCGTTGACTTCTAAGGCCCTAACTATTCGATCTGGTGGAGCAACGCCCTAGAGTGAAGCCTAGGTTGCCCGGTACGTAGAAATGACCATCACTATCAAACTGGTTGCAATTATTTGTTTTATGCGATGGAAAAGCTGTTGTATTTATATCGTATTCTATGCTTCTGGCGTTGACTTCTTAGGCCCTAACTATTCCATCTGGTGGAACAACGCCCTAGGGTGAAGCCTAGGTTGTCCGGAAAGTAGAAATGACCATAAGTTTCACACTGGCAGCAATTATTCGTTTTATACAATGGAAAAACCGTTCTATTGATTTTGTATTTTATGCTTCGGGCGTTGACTTCCAAGGCCCTAACTGTTTGATCTGGTGGAGCATCGCCGTAGAGTGAAGCCTAGGTTGCCCGGAACGTAGAAATGACCATAACTTTTACACTGGTAGCAATTATTCGTTTTATACAATGGAAAAACTGTTCTATTTATTTTGTATTTAATGCTTCGGGCGTTGACTTCTAAGGCCCTAACTATTCGATCTGGTTGAACAACGCCCTAGGGTGAAGCCAAGGTTGCCCGGAGCGTAGAAATGACCATCACTTTCAAACTGGTTGCAATTAATCCTGTTATACGATGGAAAAACTGTTGTATTTTTATTGCATTTTATGCTTCGGGCGCTGACTTCTAAGGCCCTAACTATTCAATCTGTTGGAGCAACGCCCTAGAGTGAAGCCTAGGTTACCCGGAACGTAGAAATGACCATAACTTTCACACTGGTTGCTATCATTCGTTTTATATGATGGAAAAACTGTTGTATTTATATTGTATTTTATGGTTCTGGCGTTGACTTCTAAGGCCCTAACTATTCGATCAGGTGGAGCACCGCCCTAGAGTGAAGCCTAGGTTGCCCGGAACGTAGAAATGACCATCACTTTCAAACTGGTTGCAATTATTCGTTTTATACGATGGAAAAACTGTTGCATTTATATTGTATTTTATGCTTCTGGCGTTGACTTCTAAGGACCTAACTCTTCGATCTGGTGGAGCAACGCCCTACAGTGACGCCTAGGTTGCCCGGAACGTAGATATGACCATAACCTTCACACTGGTTGCTAATTATTCCTGCTATACGATGGAAAAGCTGTTGTATCTTTATTGCATTTTATGCTTCGGGCATTGACTTCTAAGGCCCTAGCTATGCAATCTGTTGGAGCAACGCCCTAGGGGGAAGCCTAGGTTGCCCGGAACGTAGAAATGACCATAACTTTCACACTGGTTGCAATTATTCGTTTTATACGATGGAAAAGCTGTTGTATTTATATCGTATTTTATGCTTCTGGCGTTGACTTCTTAGGCCCTACCTATTCCATCTGGTGGAACAACGCCCTAGTGTGAAGTCTTGGTTGCCCGGAAAGTAGAAATGACCATAACTTTCACACTGGTAGCAATTATTCGTTTTATACGATGGAAAAACTGTTCTATTTATTTTATACTTTATGCCTCGGGCGTTGACTTCTAAGGCCCTAACTGTTCGATCTGGTGGAGCAACGCCCTAGAGTGAAGCCTAGGTTGCCCGGTACGTAGAAATGACCATCACTATCAAACTGGTTGCAATTATTTGTTTTATACGATGGAAAAGCTGTTGTATTTATATCTTATTTTATGCTTCTGGCGTTGACTTCTTAGGCCCAAACTATTCCATCTGGTGGAACAACGCCCTAGGGTGAAGCCTAGGTTCCCCGGAACGTAGTAATGACCATAACTTTCACACTGGTAGCAATTATTCGTTTTATACGATGGAAAAACTGTTGTATTTTTATTGCATTTTATGCTTCGGGCGTTGACTTCTAAGGCCCTAACTATTCAATCTGTTGGAGCAACGCCCTAGAGTGAAGCCTAGGTTGCTCGGAATGTAGAAATGACCATAACTTTCACAGTGGTTGCAATTATTCGTTTTATACGATGGAAAAACTGTTGTATTTATATTGTATTTTATGCTTCTGGCGTTCACTTCTTAGGCCCTAACTATTCAATCTGGTGGAACAACGCCCTATGGTGAAGCCTAGGTTGCCCGGAACGTAGAAATGACCATAACCTTTACACTGGTAGCAATTATTCGTTTTATACAATGGAAAAGCTGTTGTATTTATATCGTATTTTATGCTTCTGGCATTGACCTCTTAGGCCCTAACTATTCCATCTGGTGGAACAACGCCCTAGGGTGAAGCCTAGGCTGTCCGGAAAGTAGAAATGACCATAACTTTCACACTGGCAGCAATTATTCGTTTTATACAATGGAAAAACCGTTCTATTGATTTTGTATTTTATGCTTCGGGCGTTGACTTCCAAGGCCCTAACTGTTTGATCTGGTGGAGCATCGCCGTAGAGTGAAGCCTAGGTTGCCCGGAACGTAGAAATGACCATAACTTTTACACTGGTAGCAATTATTCGTTTTATACACTGGAAAAACTGTTCTATTTATTTTGTATTTAATGCTTCGGGCGTTGACTTCTAAGGCCCTAACTATTCGATCGGGTTGAACAACGCCCTAGGGTGAAGCCAAGGTTGCCCGGAACGTAGAAATGACCATCACTTTCAAACTGGTTGCAATTAATCCTGTTATACGATGGAAAAACTGTTGTATATTTATTGCATTTTATGCTTCGGGCGCTGACTTCTAAGGCCCTAACTATTCAATCTGTTGGAGCAACGCCCTAGAGTGAAGCCTAGGTTACCCGCAACGTAGAAATGACCATCACTTTCAAACTGGTTGCAATTATTCGTTTTATACGATGGAAAAACTGTTGTATTTATATTGTATTTTATGCTTCTGGCGTTGACTTCTAAGCACCTAACTATTCGATCTGGTGGAGCAACGCCCTACAGTGATGCCTAGGTTGCCCGGAACGTAGATATGACCATAACCTTCACACTGGTTGCAAATTATTCCTGGTATACGATGGAAAAACTGTTGTATCTTTATTGCATTTTATGCTTCGGGCATTGACTTCTCAGGCCCTAACTATTCCATCTGGTGGTACATCGCCCTAGGGTGAAGCCTAGGTTGCCCGGAAAGCAGAAATGACCATAACTTTCATACTGGTTGCAATTATTCGTTTTATATGGTGGAAAAACTGTAGTATTTATATTGTATTTTATGCTTCTAGCGTTGACTTCTAAGGCCCTAACTATTCGATCAGGTGGAGCAACGCCCTAGAGTGAAGCCTAGGTTGCTCGAAATGTAGAAAGGCCCATAACTTTCACACTGGTTGCAATTATTCGTTTTATACGATGGAAAAGCTGTTCTATTTATTTTATACTTTATGCCTCGGGCGTTGACTTCTAAGGCCCTAACTATTCGATATTGTGGAGCAACGCCCTAGAGTGATGCCTAGGTTGCCCGGTACGTAGAAATGACCATCACTATCAAACTGGTTGCAATTATTTGTTTTATACGATGGAAAAGCTGTTGTATTTATACCGTATTTTATGCTTCTGGCGTTGACTTCTTAGGCCCTAACTATTCCATCTGGTGGAACAACGCCCTAGGGTGAAGCCTAGGTTGCCCGAAAAGCAGAAATGACCATAACTTTCATACTGGTTGCAATTATTCGTTTTATATGGTGGAAAAACTGTAGTATTTATATTGTATTTTATGCTTCTGGCGTTGACTTCTAAGGCCCTAACTATTCGATCAGGTGGAGCAACGCCCTAGAGTGAAGCCTAGGTTGCTCGAAATGTAGAAAGGACCATAACTTTCACACTGGTTGCAATTATTCGTTTTACACGATGGAAAAGCTGTTGTATTTATATCGTATTTTATGCTTCTGGCGTTGACTTCTTAGGCCCTAACTATTCCATCTGGTGGAAAAACGCGCTCGGGTAAAGCCAAGGTTGCGCGGAACGTAGAAATGACCGTAACTTTCACACTGGTTGCTATCATTCGTTTTATATGATGGAAAATCTGTTGTATTTATATTGTATTTTATGCTTCTGGCGTTGACTTCATAGGCCGTAACTATTCGCTCTGGTGGAGCAACGCCCTGGAGTGAAACCTAGGGTGCCCGGAACGTAGAAATGACCATAACTTTCACACTGGTAGCAATTATTCGTTTTATACGATGGAAAAACTGTTCTATTTATTTTGTACTTTATGCTTCGGGCGTTGACTTCTAAGGCCCTAACTATTCGATCTGGTGGAGCAACGCCCTAGAGTCAAGCCTAGGTTGTCCGGTACGTAGAAATGACCATCACTATCAAACTGGTTGCAATTATTTGTTTTATACGATGGAAAAGCTGTTGTATTTATATCGTATTTTATGCTTCTGGCGTTGACTTCTTAGGCCCTAACTATTCGATCTGGTGGAGCAACGCCCTAGAGTGAAACCTAGGTTGCCCGGAACGTAGAAATGACCATAACTTTCACACTGGTTGCTATCATTCGTTTTATAGGATGGAAAAGCTGTTGTATTTATATCGTATTTTATGCTTCTGGCGTTGACTTCTTAGGCCCTAACTATTCGATCTGGTGGAGCAACGCCCTCGAGTGAAACCTAGGTTACCCGGAACGTAGAAATGACCATAACTTTCACACTGGTAGCAATTATTCGTTTTATACAATGGAAAAACTGTTCTATTTATTTTGTATTTAATGCTTCGGGCGTTGACTTCTAAGGCCCTAACTGTTTGATCTGGTGGAGCAACGCCCTAGAGTGAAGCCTAGGTTACCTGGAACGTAGAAATGACCATCACTTTCACACGGGTTGCAATTATTCCTGTTATAGGATGGAAAGACTGTTGTATTTTTATTGTATTTTATACTTCAGGCGTTGACTTCTGAGGCCGTAGCTATTCGATGTGGTGGAAGAACGCCATACAGTGTAGCCTAGGTTGCCCGGAACGTAGAAATGACCATAACTTTCACACTGGTTGCAATTATTTGTTTTATACGATGGAAAAGCTGTTGTATTTATATCGTATTTTATGCTTCTGGCGTTGACTTCTTAGGGCCCTAACTATTCCATCTGGTGGAACAACGCCCTAGAGTAAAGCCCAGGTTGCGCGGAACGTATAAATGACCATAACTTTCACACTGGTTGCAATTATTCGTTTCATACGATGGAAAAGCTGTTGTATTTATATCGCATTTTATGCTTCTGGCGTTGACTTCTTAGGCCCTAACTATTCCATCTGGTGGAAAAACGCGCTCGGGTAAAGCCAAGATTGCGCGGAACGTAGAAATGACCGTAACTTTCACACTGGTTGCTATCATTCGTTTTATATGATGGAAAATCTGTTGTATTTATATTGTATTTTATGCTTCTGGCGTTGACTTCATAGGCCGTAACTATTCGCTCTGGTGGAGCAACGCCCTGGAGTGAAACCTAGGGTGCCCGGAACGTAGAAATGACCATAACTTTCACACTGGTAGCAATTATTCGTTTTATACGATGGAAAAACTGTTCTATTTATTTTGTACTTTATGCTTCGGGCGTTGACTTCTAAGGCCCTAACTATTCGATCTGGTGGAGCAACGCCCTAGAGTCAAGCCTAGGTTGTCCGGTACGTAGAAATGACCATCACTATCAAACTGGTTGCAATTATTTGTTTTATACGATGGAAAAGCTGTTGTATTTATATCGTATTTTATGCTTCTGGCGTTGACTTCTTAGGCCCTAACTATTCGATCTGGTGGAGCAACGCCCTAGAGTGAAACCTAGGTTGCCCGGAACGTAGAAATGACCATAACTTTCACACTGGTTGCTATCATTCGTTTTATAGGATGGAAAAGCTGTTGTATTTATATCGTATTTTATGCTTCTGGCGTTGACTTCTTAGGCCCTAACTATTCGATCTGGTGGAGCAACGCCCTAGAGTGAAACCTAGGTTACCCGGAACGTAGAAATGACCATAACTTTCACACTGGTAGCAATTATTCGTTTTATACAATGGAAAAACTGTTCTATTTATTTTGTATTTAATGCTTCGGGCGTTGACTTCTAAGGCCCTAACTGTTTGATCTGGTGGAGCAACGCCCTAGAGTGAAGCCTAGGTTACCTGGAACGTAGAAATGACCATCACTTTCACACGGGTTGCAATTATTCCTGTTATAGGATGGAAAGACTGTTGTATTTTTATTGTATTTTATACTTCAGGCGTTGACTTCTGAGGCCGTAGCTATTCGATGTGGTGGAAGAACGCCATACAGTGTAGCCTAGGTTGCCCGGAACGTAGAAATGACCATAACTTTCACACTGGTTGCAATTATTTGTTTTATACGATGGAAAAGCTGTTGTATTTATATCGTATTTTATGCTTCTGGCGTTGACTTCTTAGGGCCCTAACTATTCCATCTGGTGGAACAACGCCCTAGAGTAAAGCCCAGGTTGCGCGGAACGTATAAATGACCATAACTTTCACACTGGTTGCAATTATTCGTTTTATACGATGGAAAAGCTGTTGTATTTATATCGCATTTTATGCTTCTGGCGTTGACTTCTTAGGCCCTAACTATTCCATCTGGTGGAAAAACGCGCTCGGGTAAAGCCAAGATTGCGCGGAACGTAGAAATGACCGTAACTTTCACACTGGTTGCTATCATTCGTTTTATATGATGGAAAAACTGTTGTATTTATATTGTATTTTATGCTTCTGGCGTTGACTTCATAGGCCGTAACTATTCGCTCTGGCGGAGCAACGCCCTGGAGTGAAACCTAGGGTGCCCGGAACGTAGAAATGACCATAACTTTCACACTGGTTGCTATTATTCGTTTTATACGATGGAAAAACTGTTGTATTTATTTTGTACTTTATGCTTCGGGCGTTGACTTCTAAGGCCCTAACTATTCGATCTGGTGGAGCAACGCCCTAGGGTGAAGCCTAGGTTGCCCGGAACGTAGAAATGACCATAACTTTTACACTGGCAGCAATTATTCGTTTTATACAATGGAAAAACCGTTCTATTTATTTTGTATTTTATGCTTCGGGCGTTGACGTCTAAGGCCCTAACTGTTTGATCTGGTGGAGCATCGCTGTAGAGTGAAGCCTAGGTTGCCCGGAACGTAGAAATGACCATAACTTTCACACTGGTTGCTATAATTCGTTGTATACGATGGAAAAACTGTTTTATTTATATTGTATTTAAGCTTCTGGCGTTGACTTCTGAGGCCGTTGCTATTCGATGTGGTGGAAGATCGCCATAGAGGGAAGCCTAGGTAGCCCGGATCGTAGAAATGTCCATATCTTTCACACTGTTTTCAATTTATCGTTTTATACGATGGAAAAACTGTTTTATTTATTTTGTATTTTACGCTTCGGGCGTTGACTTCTAAGGCCCTAACTATTCGATCTGGTGGAGCAACGCCCTAGAGTGCAGCCTAGGTTGCCCGGAACGTAGAAATGACCATAGCTTTCACACTGGTTGCTATCATTCGTTTTATATGATGGAAAAACTGTTGTATTTATATTGTATTTTATGCTTCTGGCGTTCACTTCTTAGGCCCTAACTGTTTGATCTGGTGGAGCAACGCCCTAGAGTGAAGCCTAGGTTGCCTGGAACGTAGAAATGACCATCACTTTCACACGGGTTGCAATTATTCCTGTTATAGGATGGAAAGACTGTTGTATTTTTATTGTATTTTATACTTCAGGCGTTGACTTCTGAGGCCGTAGCTATTCGATGTGGTGGAAGAACGCCATACAGTGAAGCCCAGATTGCGCGGAACGTAGAAGTGACCATAACTTTCACACTGATAGCAATTATTCGTTTTATACAATGGAAAAACTGTTCTATTTATTTTGTATTTAATGCTTCGGGCGTGGACTTCTAAGGCCCTAACTATTCGATCAGGTGGAGCAACGCCCTAGAGTGAAGCCTAGGTTGCTCGAAATGTAGAAATGACCATAACTTTCACACTGGTTGCAATTATTCATTTTATAGGATGGAAAAACTGTTGTACGTATATTGTATTTTATTCTTATGGCGTTGAATTCTAAGTCTCTAGCTATTCGATCTGGTGGAGCAACGCCCTAGAGTGAAACCTAGGTTACCCGGAACGTAGAAATGACCAGTACTTTCATACTGTTTGCAGTTATTCCTGTTATAGGATGGAAAAACTTTTGCATCTTTATTGTATTTTATGCGTCTGGCGTTGACTTCTAAGGCCCTAGCTATTCGATTTGGTGGAGCACCGCCCTAGAGTGAAGTCTAGGTTGCCCGGAACGTAGAAATGACCATGACTTCCACACTGGTTGCAATTATTCGTTTTATACGATGGAAAAGCTGTTGTGTTTATATCGTTTTTTATGCTTCTGGCGTTGACTTCTCAGGCCCTAACTATTCCATCTGGTGGTACATCGCCCTAGGGTGAAGCCTAGGTTGCCCGGAAAGCAGAAATGACCATAACTTTCATACTGGTTGCAATTATTCGTTTTATATGGTGGAAAAACTGTAGTATTTATATTGTATTTTATGCTTCTAGCGTTGACTTCTAAGGCCCTAACTATTCGATCAGGTGGAGCAACGCCCTAGAGTGAAGCCTAGGTTGCTCGAAATGTAGAAAGGACCATAACTTTCACACTGGTTGCAATTATTCGTTTTATACGATGGAAAAGCTGTTCTATTTATTTTATACTTTATGCCTCGGGCGTTGACTTCTAAGGCCCTAACTATTCGATCTTGTGGAGCAACGCCCTAGAGTGATGCCTAGGTTGCCCGGTACGTAGAAATGACCATCACTATCAAACTGGTTGCAATTATTTGTTTTATACGATGGAAAAGCTGTTGTATTTATACCGTATTTTATGCTTCTGGCGTTGACTTCTTAGGCCCTAACTATTCCATCTGGTGGAACAACGCCCTAGGGTGAAGCCTAGGTTGCCCGAAAAGCAGAAATGACCATAACTTTCATACTGGTTGCAATTATTCGTTTTATATGGTGGAAAAACTGTAGTATTTATATTGTATTTTATGCTTCTGGCGTTGACTTCTAAGGCCCTAACTATTCGATCAGGTGGAGCAACGCCCTAGAGTGAAGCCTAGGTTGCTCGAAATGTAGAAAGGACCATAACTTTCACACTGGTTGCAATTATTCGTTTTACACGATGGAAAAGCTGTTGTATTTATATCGTATTTTATGCTTCTGGCGTTGACTTCTTAGGCCCTAACTATTCCATCTGGTGGAAAAACGCGCTCGGGTAAAGCCAAGGTTGCGCGGAACGTAGAAATGACCGTAACTTTCACACTGGTTGCTATCATTCGTTTTATATGATGGAAAAACTGTTGTATTTATATTGTATTTTATGCTTCTGGCGTTGACTTCATAGGCCGTAACTATTCGCTCTGGTGGAGCAACGCCCTGGAGTGAAACCTAGGGTGCCCGGAACGTAGAAATGACCATAACTTTCACACTGGTAGCAATTATTCGTTTTATACGATGGAAAAACTGTTCTATTTATTTTGTACTTTATGCTTCGGGCGTTGACTTCTAAGGCCCTAACTATTCGATCTGGTGGAGCAACGCCCTAGAGTCAAGCCTAGGTTGTCCGGTACGTAGAAATGACCATCACTATCAAACTGGTTGCAATTATTTGTTTTATACGATGGAAAAGCTGTTGTATTTATATCGTATTTTATGCTTCTGGCGTTGACGTCTTAGGCCCTAACTATTCGATCTGGTGGAGCAACGCCCTAGAGTGAAGCCTAGGTTGCTCGAAATGTAGAAATGACCATAACTTTCACACTGGTTGCAATTATTCATTTTATACGATGGAAAAACTGTTGTACTTATATTGTATTTTATCCTTATGGCGTTGAATTCTAAGTCCCTAGCTATTCGATCTGGTGGAGCAGCGCCCTAGAGTGAAACCTAGGTTACCCGGAACGTAGAAATGACCAGTACCTTTCATACTGTTTGCAGTTATACCTGTTATGGGATGGAAAAACTTTTGCATCTTTATTGTATTTTATGCTTCTGGCGTTGACTTCTAAGGCCCTAGCTATTCGATTTGGTGGAGCACCGGCCTAGAGTGAAGTCTAGGTTGCCCGGAACGTAGAAATGACCATAACTTCCACACTGGTTGCAATTATTCGTTTTATACGATGGAAAAGCTGTTGTATTTATATCGTTTTTTATGCTTCTGGCGTTGACTTCTTAGGCCCTAACTATTCCATCTGGTGGTACAACGCCCTAGGGTGAAGCCTAGGTTGCCCGGAACGTAGAAATGAAAATAACATTTACACTGGTAGCAATAATTCGTTTTATACAATGGAAAGACCGTTCTATTTATTTTATATTTTATGTTTCGGGCGTTGACTTCTAAGGCCCTAACTATTCGATCTGGTGGAGCAACGCCCTAGAGTGCAGCCTAGGTTGCCCGGAACGTAGAAATGACCATAACTTTCACACTGGTTGCTATCATTCGTTTTATATGATGGAAAAGCTGTTGTATTTATATCGTATTTTATGCTTCTGGCGTTCACTTCTTAGGCCCTAACTATTCGATCTGGTAGTACAACGCCCTAGGGTGAAGCCTAGGTTGCCCGGAACGTAGAAATGACCATAACTTTTACACTGGCAGCAATTATTCGTTTTATACAATGGAAAAACCGTTCTATTTATTTTGTATTTTATGCTTCGGGCGTTGACGTCTAAGGCCCTAACTGTTTGATCTGGTGGAACAACGGCCTAGGGTGAAGCCTAGGTTGCCCGGAACGTAGAAATGACCATAACTTTCACACTGGTTGCAATTATTCGTATTATACGATGGAAAAGCTGTTGTATTCATATCGTATTTTATGCTTCTGGCGTTGACTTCTTAGGCCCTAACTATTCCATCTGGTGGAACAACGCCCTAGAGTAATGCCCAGGTTGCGCGGAACGTAGAAATGACCATAACTTTCACACTGGTAGCAATTATTCGTTTTATACATTGGAAAAACTGTTCTATTTATATTGTATTTTATGCTTCTGGCGTTGACTTCTAAGGCCCTAAATATTCGATCTGGTGGAGCAATGCCTCAGAATTAAGTCTAGGATGCCCGAAACGCCGAAATGATCATTACTTTCACGCTTGTTGCAATTATTCCTGTTATACGATGAGAAGACTCTTGGATTTTTATTGTATTTTATGCTTCAGGCGTGGACTTCTGAGGCCGTAGCTATTCGATGTGGTGGAAGAACGCCATACAGTGAAGCCTAGGTTGCCCGGACCGTAGAAATGACCACTACTTTCACACTGTTTGCAATTATTCATTTAATACGATGGAAATGCTGTTGTATTTATATCGTATTTTATGCTTCGGGCGTAGACTTCTTAGGCCCTAACATTTCGATCTGGTGGAGCAACGCCCGACAGTGAAGCCTAGGTTGCCCGGAACGTAGATATGACCATAACCTTCACACAGGTTGCAATTATTCGTTTTATACGGTGTAAAGGCTGTTGTATTTATTTTGTATTTTATTCTTCTGGCGTTGACTTCTTAGGCCCTAACTATTCGATCTGGTTTAACAACGCCGCAGAGTGAAGCCTAGGTTGCCCGGAACGTAGAAATGACCATTACTTTCACACTGTTTGCAATTATTCCTTTTATACGATGGAAAAGCTGTTGTATTTATATCGTATTTTATGCTTCTGGCGTTGACTTCTTAGGCCCTAACTATTCGATCTGGTGGAACAACGCCCTAGAGTAAAGCCCAGGTTGCGCGGAACGTATAAATGACCATAACTTTCACACTGGTTGCAATTATTCGTTTCATACGATGGAAAAGCTGTTGTATTTATATCGCATTTTATGCTTCTGGCGTTGACTTCTTAGGCCCTAACTATTCCATCTGGTGGAAAAACGCGCTCGGGTAAAGCCAAGATTGCGCGGAACGTAGAAATGACCGTAACTTTCACACTGGTTGCTATCATTCGTTTTATATGATGGAAAATCTGTTGTATTTATATTGTATTTTATGCTTCTGGCGTTGACTTCATAGGCCGTAACTATTCGCTCTGGTGGAGCAACGCCCTGGAGTGAAACCTAGGGTGCCCGGAACGTAGAAATGACCATAACTTTCACACTGGTAGCAATTATTCGTTTTATACGATGGAAAAACTGTTCTATTTATTTTGTACTTTATGCTTCGGGCGTTGACTTCTAAGGCCCTAACTATTCGATCTGGTGGAGCAACGCCCTAGAGTCAAGCCTAGGTTGTCCGGTACGTAGAAATGACCATCACTATCAAACTGGTTGCAATTATTTGTTTTATACGATGGAAAAGCTGTTGTATTTATATCGTATTTTATGCTTCTGGCGTTGACTTCTTAGGCCCTAACTATTCGATCTGGTGGAGCAACGCCCTAGAGTGAAACCTAGGTTGCCCGGAACGTAGAAATGACCATAACTTTCACACTGGTTGCTATCATTCGTTTTATAGGATGGAAAAGCTGTTGTATTTATATCGTATTTTATGCTTCTGGCGTTGACTTCTTAGGCCCTAACTATTCGATCTGGTGGAGCAACGCCCTAGAGTGAAACCTAGGTTACCCGGAACGTAGAAATGACCATAACTTTCACACTGGTAGCAATTATTCGTTTTATACAATGGAAAAACTGTTCTATTTATTTTGTATTTAATGCTTCGGGCGTTGACTTCTAAGGCCCTAACTGTTTGATCTGGTGGAGCAACGCCCTAGAGTGAAGCCTAGGTTACCTGGAACGTAGAAATGACCATCACTTTCACACGGGTTGCAATTATTCCTGTTATAGGATGGAAAGACTGTTGTATTTTTATTGTATTTTATACTTCAGGCGTTGACTTCTGAGGCCGTAGCTATTCGATGTGGTGGAAGAACGCCATACAGTGTAGCCTAGGTTGCCCGGAACGTAGAAATGACCATAACTTTCACACTGGTTGCAATTATTTGTTTTATACGATGGAAAAGCTGTTGTATTTATATCGTATTTTATGCTTCTGGCGTTGACTTCTTAGGGCCCTAACTATTCCATCTGGTGGAACAACGCCCTAGAGTAAAGCCCAGGTTGCGCGGAACGTATAAATGACCATAACTTTCACACTGGTTGCAATTATTCGTTTTATACGATGGAAAAGCTGTTGTATTTATATCGCATTTTATGCTTCTGGCGTTGACTTCTTAGGCCCTAACTATTCCATCTGGTGGAAAAACGCGCTCGGGTAAAGCCAAGATTGCGCGGAACGTAGAAATGACCGTAACTTTCACACTGGTTGCTATCATTCGTTTTATATGATGGAAAAACTGTTGTATTTATATTGTATTTTATGCTTCTGGCGTTGACTTCATAGGCCGTAACTATTCGCTCTGGCGGAGCAACGCCCTGGAGTGAAACCTAGGGTGCCCGGAACGTAGAAATGACCATAACTTTCACACTGGTTGCTATTATTCGTTTTATACGATGGAAAAACTGTTGTATTTATTTTGTACTTTATGCTTCGGGCGTTGACTTCTAAGGCCCTAACTATTCGATCTGGTGGAGCAACGCCCTAGGGTGAAGCCTAGGTTGCCCGGAACGTAGAAATGACCATAACTTTTACACTGGCAGCAATTATTCGTTTTATACAATGGAAAAACCGTTCTATTTATTTTGTATTTTATGCTTCGGGCGTTGACGTCTAAGGCCCTAACTGTTTGATCTGGTGGAGCATCGCTGTAGAGTGAAGCCTAGGTTGCCCGGAACGTAGAAATGACCATAACTTTCACACTGGTTGCTATAATTCGTTGTATACGATGGAAAAACTGTTTTATTTATATTGTATTTAAGCTTCTGGCGTTGACTTCTGAGGCCGTTGCTATTCGATGTGGTGGAAGATCGCCATAGAGGGAAGCCTAGGTAGCCCGGATCGTAGAAATGTCCATATCTTTCACACTGTTTTCAATTTATCGTTTTATACGATGGAAAAACTGTTTTATTTATTTTGTATTTTACGCTTCGGGCGTTGACTTCTAAGGCCCTAACTATTCGATCTGGTGGAGCAACGCCCTAGAGTGCAGCCTAGGTTGCCCGGAACGTAGAAATGACCATAGCTTTCACACTGGTTGCTATCATTCGTTTTATATGATGGAAAAACTGTTGTATTTATATTGTATTTTATGCTTCTGGCGTTCACTTCTTAGGCCCTAACTGTTTGATCTGGTGGAGCAACGCCCTAGAGTGAAGCCTAGGTTGCCTGGAACGTAGAAATGACCATCACTTTCACACGGGTTGCAATTATTCCTGTTATAGGATGGAAAGACTGTTGTATTTTTATTGTATTTTATACTTCAGGCGTTGACTTCTGAGGCCGTAGCTATTCGATGTGGTGGAAGAACGCCATACAGTGAAGCCTAGGTTGCCCGGAACGAAGAAATGACCATAACTTTCACACTGGTTGCAATTATTTGTTTTATACGATGGAAAAGCTGTTGTATTTATATCGTATTTTATGCTTCTGGCGTTGACTTCTTAGGGCCCTAACTATTCCATCTGGTGGAACAACGCCCTAGAGTAAAGCCCAGATTGCGCGGAACGTAGAAGTGACCATAACTTTCACACTGATAGCAATTATTCGTTTTATACAATGGAAAAACTGTTCTATTTATTTTGTATTTAATGCTTCGGGCGTGGACTTCTAAGGCCCTAACTATTCGATCAGGTGGAGCAACGCCCTAGAGTGAAGCCTAGGTTGCTCGAAATGTAGAAATGACCATAACTTTCACACTGGTTGCAATTATTCATTTTATAGGATGGAAAAACTGTTGTACGTATATTGTATTTTATTCTTATGGCGTTGAATTCTAAGTCTCTAGCTATTCGATCTGGTGGAGCAACGCCCTAGAGTGAAACCTAGGTTACCCGGAACGTAGAAATGACCAGTACTTTCATACTGTTTGCAGTTATTCCTGTTATAGGATGGAAAAACTTTTGCATCTTTATTGTATTTTATGCGTCTGGCGTTGACTTCTAAGGCCCTAGCTATTCGATTTGGTGGAGCACCGCCCTAGAGTGAAGTCTAGGTTGCCCGGAACGTAGAAATGACCATGACTTCCACACTGGTTGCAATTATTCGTTTTATACGATGGAAAAGCTGTTGTGTTTATATCGTTTTTTATGCTTCTGGCGTTGACTTCTCAGGCCCTAACTATTCCATCTGGTGGTACATCGCCCTAGGGTGAAGCCTAGGTTGCCCGGAAAGCAGAAATGACCATAACTTTCATACTGGTTGCAATTATTCGTTTTATATGGTGGAAAAACTGTAGTATTTATATTGTATTTTATGCTTCTAGCGTTGACTTCTAAGGCCCTAACTATTCGATCAGGTGGAGCAACGCCCTAGAGTGAAGCCTAGGTTGCTCGAAATGTAGAAAGGACCATAACTTTCACACTGGTTGCAATTATTCGTTTTATACGATGGAAAAGCTGTTCTATTTATTTTATACTTTATGCCTCGGGCGTTGACTTCTAAGGCCCTAACTATTCGATCTTGTGGAGCAACGCCCTAGAGTGATGCCTAGGTTGCCCGGTACGTAGAAATGACCATCACTATCAAACTGGTTGCAATTATTTGTTTTATACGATGGAAAAGCTGTTGTATTTATACCGTATTTTATGCTTCTGGCGTTGACTTCTTAGGCCCTAACTATTCCATCTGGTGGAACAACGCCCTAGGGTGAAGCCTAGGTTGCCCGAAAAGCAGAAATGACCATAACTTTCATACTGGTTGCAATTATTCGTTTTATATGGTGGAAAAACTGTAGTATTTATATTGTATTTTATGCTTCTGGCGTTGACTTCTAAGGCCCTAACTATTCGATCAGGTGGAGCAACGCCCTAGAGTGAAGCCTAGGTTGCTCGAAATGTAGAAAGGACCATAACTTTCACACTGGTTGCAATTATTCGTTTTACACGATGGAAAAGCTGTTGTATTTATATCGTATTTTATGCTTCTGGCGTTGACTTCTTAGGCCCTAACTATTCCATCTGGTGGAAAAACGCGCTCGGGTAAAGCCAAGGTTGCGCGGAACGTAGAAATGACCGTAACTTTCACACTGGTTGCTATCATTCGTTTTATATGATGGAAAAACTGTTGTATTTATATTGTATTTTATGCTTCTGGCGTTGACTTCATAGGCCGTAACTATTCGCTCTGGTGGAGCAACGCCCTGGAGTGAAACCTAGGGTGCCCGGAACGTAGAAATGACCATAACTTTCACACTGGTAGCAATTATTCGTTTTATACGATGGAAAAACTGTTCTATTTATTTTGTACTTTATGCTTCGGGCGTTGACTTCTAAGGCCCTAACTATTCGATCTGGTGGAGCAACGCCCTAGAGTCAAGCCTAGGTTGTCCGGTACGTAGAAATGACCATCACTATCAAACTGGTTGCAATTATTTGTTTTATACGATGGAAAAGCTGTTGTATTTATATCGTATTTTATGCTTCTGGCGTTGACGTCTTAGGCCCTAACTATTCGATCTGGTGGAGCAACGCCCTAGAGTGAAGCCTAGGTTGCTCGAAATGTAGAAATGACCATAACTTTCACACTGGTTGCAATTATTCATTTTATACGATGGAAAAACTGTTGTACTTATATTGTATTTTATCCTTATGGCGTTGAATTCTAAGTCCCTAGCTATTCGATCTGGTGGAGCAGCGCCCTAGAGTGAAACCTAGGTTACCCGGAACGTAGAAATGACCAGTACCTTTCATACTGTTTGCAGTTATACCTGTTATGGGATGGAAAAACTTTTGCATCTTTATTGTATTTTATGCTTCTGGCGTTGACTTCTAAGGCCCTAGCTATTCGATTTGGTGGAGCACCGGCCTAGAGTGAAGTCTAGGTTGCCCGGAACGTAGAAATGACCATAACTTCCACACTGGTTGCAATTATTCGTTTTATACGATGGAAAAGCTGTTGTATTTATATCGTTTTTTATGCTTCTGGCGTTGACTTCTTAGGCCCTAACTATTCCATCTGGTGGTACAACGCCCTAGGGTGAAGCCTAGGTTGCCCGGAACGTAGAAATGAAAATAACATTTACACTGGTAGCAATAATTCGTTTTATACAATGGAAAGACCGTTCTATTTATTTTATATTTTATGTTTCGGGCGTTGACTTCTAAGGCCCTAACTATTCGATCTGGTGGAGCAACGCCCTAGAGTGCAGCCTAGGTTGCCCGGAACGTAGAAATGACCATAACTTTCACACTGGTTGCTATCATTCGTTTTATATGATGGAAAAGCTGTTGTATTTATATCGTATTTTATGCTTCTGGCGTTCACTTCTTAGGCCCTAACTATTCGATCTGGTAGTACAACGCCCTAGGGTGAAGCCTAGGTTGCCCGGAACGTAGAAATGACCATAACTTTTACACTGGCAGCAATTATTCGTTTTATACAATGGAAAAACCGTTCTATTTATTTTGTATTTTATGCTTCGGGCGTTGACGTCTAAGGCCCTAACTGTTTGATCTGGTGGAACAACGGCCTAGGGTGAAGCCTAGGTTGCCCGGAACGTAGAAATGACCATAACTTTCACACTGGTTGCAATTATTCGTATTATACGATGGAAAAGCTGTTGTATTCATATCGTATTTTATGCTTCTGGCGTTGACTTCTTAGGCCCTAACTATTCCATCTGGTGGAACAACGCCCTAGAGTAATGCCCAGGTTGCGCGGAACGTAGAAATGACCATAACTTTCACACTGGTAGCAATTATTCGTTTTATACATTGGAAAAACTGTTCTATTTATATTGTATTTTATGCTTCTGGCGTTGACTTCTAAGGCCCTAAATATTCGATCTGGTGGAGCAATGCCTCAGAATTAAGTCTAGGATGCCCGAAACGCCGAAATGATCATTACTTTCACGCTTGTTGCAATTATTCCTGTTATACGATGAGAAGACTCTTGGATTTTTATTGTATTTTATGCTTCAGGCGTGGACTTCTGAGGCCGTAGCTATTCGATGTGGTGGAAGAACGCCATACAGTGAAGCCTAGGTTGCCCGGACCGTAGAAATGACCACTACTTTCACACTGTTTGCAATTATTCATTTAATACGATGGAAATGCTGTTGTATTTATATCGTATTTTATGCTTCGGGCGTAGACTTCTTAGGCCCTAACATTTCGATCTGGTGGAGCAACGCCCGACAGTGAAGCCTAGGTTGCCCGGAACGTAGATATGACCATAACCTTCACACAGGTTGCAATTATTCGTTTTATACGGTGTAAAGGCTGTTGTATTTATTTTGTATTTTATTCTTCTGGCGTTGACTTCTTAGGCCCTAACTATTCGATCTGGTTTAACAACGCCGCAGAGTGAAGCCTAGGTTGCCCGGAACGTAGAAATGACCATTACTTTCACACTGTTTGCAATTATTCCTTTTATACGATGGAAAAGCTGTTGTATTTATATCGTATTTTATGCTTCTGGCGTTGACTTCTTAGGCCCTAACTATTCGATCTGGTGGAACAACGCCGTAGAGTGAAGCCTAGGTTGCCCGGAACGTAGAAATGACCATTACCTTCACACTGTTTGCAATTATTCGTTTTATACGATGGAAAAGCTGTTGTATTTATATCGTATTTTATGCTTCTGGCGTTGACTTCTTAGGCCCAAACAATTCCATCTGGTGGAACGACGCCCTAGGGTGGAGTCTAGGTTGCCCGGAAAGTAGAAATGACCATAACTTTCACACTGGTAGCAATTATTCGTTTTATCCGATGGAAAAACTGTTCTATTTATTTTATATTTTATGCTTCGGGCGTTGACTTCTAAGGCCCTAACTATACGATCTGGTGGAGCAACGCCCTAGAGTGAAGCCGAGGTTGCCCGGTACGTAGAAATGACCATCACTATCAAACTGGTTGCAATTATTTGTTTTATACGATGGAAAAGCTGTTGTATTTATATCGTATTTTATGCTTCTGGCGTTGACTTCTTAGGCCCTAACTATTCCATCTGGTGGAACAACGCCCTAGGGTGAAGCCTAGGTTGCCCGGAAAGTAGAAATGACCATAACTTTCACACTGGTAGCAATTATTCGTTTTATACGATGGAAAAACTGTTGTATTTATTTTGTATTTTATGCTTCGGGCGTTGACTTCTAAGGCCCTAACTATTCGATCTGGTAGAGCAACGCCCTAGAGTGAAGCCTAGGTTGCCCGGTACGTAGAAATGACCATAAGTTTCATACTGGTTGCAATTATTCGTTTTATACGATGGAAAAACTGTTGTATTTATATTGTATTTTATGCTTCTGGGGTTGACTTCTAAGGCCCTAAATATTCGATCTGGTGGAGCAATGCCTCAGAATTAAGTCTAGGATGCCCGAAACGCCGAAATGATCATTACTTTCACGATTGTTGCAATTATTCCTGTTATACGCTGAAAAGACTGTTGTATTTTTATTGTATTTTATGCTTCAGGCGTGGACTTCTGAGGCCGTAGCTATTCGATGTGGTGGAAGAACGCCATACAGTGAAGCCTAGGTTGCCCGGAACGTAGAAATGACCACTACTTTCACACTGTTTGCAATTATTCATTTAATACGATGTAAATGCTGTTGTATTTATATCGTATTTTATGCTTCTGGCGTCGACTTCTTGGGCACTAATTATTCGATCTGGTGGAACAACGCCGTAGAGTAAAGCCCAGGTTGCGCGGAACGTAGAAATGACCATAACTTTCACACTGGTAGCAATTATTCGTTTTATACATTGGAAAAACTGTTCTATTTATATTGTATTTTATGCTTCTGGCGTTGACTACTTAGTCCCTAACTATTCGATCTTGTGGAACAACGCCCTAGAGTGAAGCCTAGGTTGCCTGGAACGTAGAAATGACCATCACTTTCACACGGGTTGCAATTATTCGTTTTATACGATGGAAAAACTGTTGCATTTTCATCGTATTTTATGCTCCTGGCGTTGACTTCTTAGGCCCTAACTATTCGATCTTGTGGAACAACGCCCTAGAGTGAAGCCTAGGTTGCCCGGAACGTAGAAATGACCATAGCTTTCACACTGGTTATAATTATTTGTTTTATACGATGGAAAAGCTGTTGTATTTATATCGTATTTTATGCTTCTGGCGTTGACTTCTTAGGCCCTAACTATTCCATCTGGTGGAACATCGCCCTAGAGTAAAGCCCAGGCTGCGCGGAACGTAGAAATGACCATAACTTTCACACTGGTAGCAATTATTCGTTTTATACATTGGAAAAACTGTTCTATTTATATTGTATTTTATGCTTCTGGCGTTGACTACTTAGGCCCTAACTATTCGATCTTGTGGAACAACGCCCTAGAGTGAAGCCTAGGTTGCCTGGAACGTAGAAATGACCATCACTTTCACATGGGTTGCAATTATTCCTGTTATAGGATGGAAAGACTGTTGTATTTTTATTGTATTTTATTCTCCTGGTGTTGACTTCTTAGGCCCTAAGTATTCGATTTGGTGGAACAACGCCGTAGAGTGAAGCCTAGGTTGCCCGGAACGTAGAAATGACCATTACTTTCACACTGTTTGCAATTATTCCTTTTATACGATGGAACAGCTGTTGTATTTATATCGTATTTTATGCTTCTGGCGTTGACTTCTAAGGTCCTAACTATTCGATCTGGTGGAGCAACGCCCTAGAGTGAAGCCTAGGTTGCCCGGTACGTAGAAATGACCATAAGTTTCATACTGGTTGCAATTATTCGTTTTATACGATGGAAAAACTGTTGTATTTATATTGTATTTTATGCTTCTGGGGTTGACTTCTAAGGCCCTAAATATTCGATCTGGTGGAGCAATGCCTCAGAATTAAGTCTAGGATGCCCGAAACGCCGAAATGATCATTACTTTCACGATTGTTGCAATTATTCCTGTTATACGCTGAAAAGACTGTTGTATTTTTATTGTATTTTATGCTTCAGGCGTGGACTTCTGAGGCCGTAGCTATTCGATGTGGTGGAAGAACGCCATACAGTGAAGCCTAGGTTGCCCGGAACGTAGAAATGACCACTACTTTCACACTGTTTGCAATTATTCATTTAATACGATGGAAATGCTGTTGTATTTATATCGTATTTTATGCTTCTGGCGTTGACTTCTTGGGCACTAATTATTCGATCTGGTGGAACAACGCCGTAGAGTAAAGCCCAGGTTGCGCGGAACGTAGAAATGACCATAACTTTCACACTGGTAGCAATTATTCGTTTTATACATTGGAAAAACTGTTCTATTTATATTGTATGTTATGCTTCTGGCGTTGACTACTTAGTCCCTAACTATTCGATCTTGTGGAACAACGCCCTAGAGTGAAGCCTAGGTTGCCTGGAACGTAGAAATGACCATCACTTTCACACGGGTTGCAATTATTCGTTTTATACGATGGAAAAACTGTTGCATTTTCATCGTATTTTATGCTCCTGGCGTTGACTTCTTAGGCCCTAACTATTCGATCTTGTGGAACAACGCCCTAGAGTGAAGCCTAGGTTGCCCGGAACGTAGAAATGACCATAGCTTTCACACTGGTTGCAATTATTCGTTTTACACGATGGAAAAGCTGTTGTATTTATATCGTATTTTATGCTTCTGGCGTTGACTTCTTAGGCCCTAACTATTCCATCTGGTGGAACATCGCCCTAGAGTAAAGCCCAGGCTGCGCGGAACGAAGAAATGACCATAACTTTCACACTGGTAGCAATTATTCGTTTTATACATTGGAAAAACTGTTCTATTTATATTGTATTTTATGCTTCTGGCGTTGACTACTTAGGCCCTAACTATTCGATCTTGTGGAACAACGCCCTAGAGTGAAGCCTAGGTTGCCTGGAACGTAGAAATGACCATCACTTTCACATGGGTTGCAATTATTCCTGTTATAGGATGGAAAGACTGTTGTATTTTTATTGTATTTTATTCTCCTGGTGTTGACTTCTTAGGCCCTAAGTATTCGATTTGGTGGAACAACGCCGTAGAGTGAAGCCTAGGTTGCCCGGAACGTAGAAATGACCATTACTTTCACACTGTTTGCAATTATTCCTTTTATACGATGGAACAGCTGTTGTATTTATATCGTATTTTATGCTTCTGGCGTTGACTTCTAAGGTCCTAACTATTCGATCTGGTGGAGCAACGCCCTAGAGTGAAGCCTCGGTTGCTCGGAATGTAGAAATGACCATAAGTTGCATACTGGTTGCAATTATTCGTTTTATACGATGGAAAAACTGTTGCATCTTCATCGTATTTTATGCTTCTGGCGTTGACTTCTTAGGCCGTAACTATTCGATATGGTGGAGCAATGCCCTGGAGTGAAACCTGGGTTGCCCGGATCGTAGAAATGTCCACTACTATCACACTGGTTGCAAATCATTCCTGCTATACGGTGGAAAAACTGTTGTATTTATATTGTATTTTATGATTCTGGCGTTGACTACTTAGTCCCTAACTATTCGATCTTGTGGAACAACGCCCTAGAGTGAAGCCTAGGTTGCCTGGAACGTAGAAATGACCATCACTTTCACACGGGTTGCAATTATTCGTTTTATACGATGGAAAAACTGTTGCATCTTCATCGTATTTTATGCTTCTGGCGTTGACTTCTTAGGCCCTAACTATTCGATCTTGTGGAACAACGCCCTAGAGTGAAGCCTAGGTTGCCCGGAACGTAGAAATGACCATAGCTTTCACACTGGTTATAATTATTTGTTTTATACGATGGAAAAGCTGTTGTATTTATATCGTATTTTATGCTTCTGGCGTTGACTTCTTAGGCCCTAACTATTCCATCTGGTGGAACATCGCCCTAGAGTAAAGCCCAGGCTGCGCGGAACGTAGAAATGACCATAACTTTCACACTGGTAGCAATTATTCGTTTTATACATTGGAAAAACTGTT
The DNA here is from genome assembly GCF_051401765.1 of Calliopsis andreniformis. Classification (NCBI taxonomy): domain Eukaryota; kingdom Metazoa; phylum Arthropoda; class Insecta; order Hymenoptera; family Andrenidae; genus Calliopsis; species Calliopsis andreniformis. The sequence goes on along the minus strand of NW_027480425.1, from coordinate 9,808,849 downwards.
CCATTTATATTGTATTTTATGCTTCTGGCGTTGACTACTTAGGCCCTAACTATTCGATCTTGTGGAACAACGCCCTAGAGTGAAGCCTAGGTTGCCTGGAACGTAGAAATGACCATCACTTTCACATGGGTTGCAATTATTCCTGTTATAGGATGGAAAGACTGTTGTATTTTTATTGTATTTTATTGTCCTGGTGTTGACTTCTTAGGCCCTAAGTATTCGATTTGGTGGAACAACGCCGTAGAGTGAAGCCTAGGTTGCCCGGAACGTAGAAATGACCATTACTTTCACACTGTTTGCAGTTATTCCTTTTATACGATGTAACAGCTGTTGTATTTATATCGTATTTTATGCTTCTGGCGTTGACTTCTAAGGTCCTAACTATTCGATCTGGTGGAGCAACGCCCTAGAGTGAAGCCTAGGTTGCACGGAATGTAGAAATGACCATAAGTTGCATACTGGTTGCAATTATTCGTTTTATACGATGGAAAAACTGTTGCATCTTCATCGTATTTTATGCTTCTGGCGTTGACTTCTTAGGCCGTAACTATTCGATCTGGTGGAGCAATGCCCTGGAGTGAAACCTGGGTTGCCCGGATCGTAGAATTGACCACTACTATCACACTGGTTGCAAATTATTCCTGCTATACGGTGGAAAAACTGTTGTATTTTTATTGCATTTTATGCTTCTGGCGTTCACTTCTTAGGCCCTAACTATTCTATCTGGTGGGACAACGGCCTAGGGTGAAGCCTAGGTTGCCCGGAACGTACAAATGACCATAACTTTCACACTGGTTGCAATTATTTGTTTTATACGATGGAAAAGCTGTTGTATTTATATCGTATTTTATGCTTCTGGCGTTGACTTCTAAGGACCTAGCTATTCGGTCTGGTGGAAGAACGCCATACAGTGAAGCCTAGGTTGCCCGGAACGTAGAAATGACCATTACTTTCACACTGTTTGCAATTATTCCTTTTATACGATGGAAAAGCTGTTGTATTTATATCGTATTTTATGCTTCTGGCGTTGACTTCTAAGGACCTAACTATTCGATCTGGTGGAGCAACGCCCTAGAGTGAAGCCTAGGTTGCTCGGAATGTAGAAATGACCATAACTTTCACACTGATTCCAATTATTCGTTTTATACGATGGAAAAACTGTTGCATCTTCATCGTATTTTATGCTTCTGGCGTTGAATTCTTAGGCCGTAACTATTCGATCTGGTGGAGCACCGCCATGGAGTGAAGCCTAGGTTGCCCGGAACGTAGAAATGACCACTACTATCACACTGGTTGCAAATTATTCCTGCTATACGATGGAGAAACTGTTGTATTTTTATTGCATTTTATGCTTCTGGCGTTCACTTCTTAGGCCCTAACTATTCTATCTGGTGGGACAACGGCCTAGGGTGAAGCCTAGGTTGCCCGGAACGTAGAAATGACCATAACTTTCACACTGGTTGCAATTATTTGTTTTATACGATGGAAAAGCTGTTGTATTTATATCGTATTTTATGCTTCTGGCGTTGACTTCTAAGGACCTAGCTATTCGGTCTGGTGGAAGAACGCCATACAGTGAAGCCTAGGTTGCCCGGAACGTAGAAATGACCATTACTTTCACACTGTTTGCAATTATTCCTTTTATACGATGGAAAAGCTGTTGTATTTATGTCGTATTTTATGCTTCTGGCGTTGACTTCTAAGGACCTAACTATTCGATCTGGTGGAGCAACGCCCTAGAGTGAAGCCTAGGTTGCTCGGAATGTAGAAATGACCATAACTTTCACACTGATTCCAATTATTCGTTTTATACGATGGAAAAACTGTTGCATCTTCATCGTATTTTATGCTTCTGGCGTTGAATTCTTAGGCCGTAACTATTCGATCTGGTGGAGCACCGCCATGGAGTGAAGCCTAGGTTGCCCGGAACGTAGAAATGACCACTACTATCACACTGGTTGCAAATTATTCCTGCTATACGATGGAGAAACTGTTGTATTTTTATTGCATTTTATGCTTCTGGCGTTCACTTCTTAGGCCCTAACTATTCGATCTGGAGGAACAACGGCCTAGGGTGAAGCCTACGTTGCCCGGAACGTAGAAATGACCATAACTTTCACACTGGTTGCGATTATTTGTTTTATACGATGTAAAAGCTGTTGTATTTATATCGTATTTTATGCTTCTGACGTTGACTTCTTAGTCCCTAACTACTCGACCTGCAGGAGCAACGTCCTAGAGTGAAACCTATGTTGCCCGGAACCTAGAAATGACCATTACATTCACACTGGTTGCAATTATTCCTGTTATACGATGGAAAAACTGTTGTATTTTTATTGTATTCTATGCTTCTGGCGTTTAATTCTAAGTCGCTAGCTATTTGATCTAGTGGAGCAACGACCTAGAGTGAAGCCTAGGTTTCCCGAACGTAGAAATGACCATTACTTTCACACTGTTTGCAATTATTCCTTTTACACGATGGAAAAGCTGTTGTATTTATATCGTATTTTATGCTTCTGGCGTTGACTTCTAAGGACCTAACTATTCGATCTGGTGGAGCAACGCCCTAGAGTGAAGCCTAGGTTGTTCGGAATGTAGAAATGACCATAACTTTCACACTGATTGCAATTATTCGTTTTATACGATGGAAAAACTGTTGCATCTTCATCGTATTTTATGCTTCTGGCGTTGACTTCTTAGGCCGTAACTATTCGATCTGGTGGAGCAACGCCCTGGAGTGAAACATGGGTTGCCCGGAACGTAGAAATGACCACTACTATCACACTGGTTGCAAATTATTCCTGCTATACGATGGAAAAACTGTTGAATTTGTATTGTATTTTATGCTTCAGGCGTGGACTTCTGAGGCCGTAGCTATTCGATGTGGTGGAAGAACGCCATACACTGAAGCCTAGGTTGCCCGGAACGTAGAAATGACCATAAGTTTCATACTGGTTGCAATTATTCGGTTTATACGATGGAAAAACTGTTGTATTTATATTGTATTTTATGCTTCTGGGGTTGACTTCTAAGGCCCTAAATATTCGATCTGGTGGAGCAATGCCTCAGAATTAAGTCTAGGATGCCCGAAACGCCGAAATGATCATTACTTTCACGATTGTTGCAATTATTCCTGTTATACGCTGAAAAGACTGTTGTATTTTTATTGTATTTTATGCTTCAGGCGTGGACTTCTGAGGCCGTAGCTATTCGATGTGGTGGAAGAACGCCATACAGTGAAGCCTAGGTTGCCCGGAACGTAGAAATGACCACTACTTTCACACTGTTTGCAATTATTCATTTAATACGATGGAAATGCTGTTGTATTTATATCGTATTTTATGCTTCTGGCGTTGACTTCTTGGGCACTAATTATTCGATCTGGTGGAACAACGCCGTAGAGTAAAGCCCAGGTTGCGCGGAACGTAGAAATGACCATAACTTTCACACTGGTAGCAATTATTCGTTTTATACATTGGAAAAACTGTTCTATTTATATTGTATTTTATGCTTCTGGCGTTGACTACTTAGTCCCTAACTATTCGATCTTGTGGAAAAACGCCCTAGAGTGAAGCCTAGGTTGCCTGGAACGTAGAAATGACCATCACTTTCACACGGGTTGCAATTATTCGTTTTATACGATGGAAAAACTGTTGCATTTTCATCGTATTTTATGCTCCTGGCGTTGACTTCTTAGGCCCTAACTATTCGATCTTGTGGAACAACGCCCTAGAGTGAAGCCTAGGTTGCCCGGAACGTAGAAATGACCATAGCTTTCACACTGGTTATAATTATTTGTTTTATACGATGGAAAAGCTGTTGTATTTATATCGTATTTTATGCTTCTGGCGTTGACTTCTTAGGCCCTAACTATTCCATCTGGTGGAACATCGCCCTAGAGTAAAGCCCAGGCTGCGCGGAACGTAGAAATGACCATAACTTTCACACTGGTAGCAATTATTCGTTTTATACATTGGAAAAACTGTTCTATTTATATTGTATTTTATGCTTCTGGCGTTGACTACTTAGGCCCTAACTATTCGATCTTGTGGAACAACGCCCTAGAGTGAAGCCTAGGTTGCCTGGAACGTAGAAATGACCATCACTTTCACATGGGTTGCAATTATTCCTGTTATAGGATGGAAAGACTGTTGTATTTTTATTGTATTTTATTCTCCTGGTGTTGACTTCTTAGGCCCTAAGTATTCGATTTGGTGGAACAACGCCGTAGAGTGAAGCCTAGGTTGCCCGGAACGTAGAAATGACCATTACTTTCACACTGTTTGCAATTATTCCTTTTATACGATGGAACAGCTGTTGTATTTATATCGTATTTTATGCTTCTGGCGTTGACTTCTAAGGTCCTAACTATTCGATCTGGTGGAGCAACGCCCTAGAGTGAAGCCTCGGTTGCTCGGAATGTAGAAATGACCATAAGTTGCATACTGGTTGCAATTATTCGTTTTATACGATGGAAAAACTGTTGCATCTTCATCGTATTTTATGCTTCTGGCGTTGACTTCTTAGGCCGTAACTATTCGATCTGGTGGAGCAATGCCCTGGAGTGAAACCTGGGTTGCCCGGATCGTAGAATTGACCACTACTATCACACTGGTTGCAAATTATTCCTGCTATACGGTGGAAAAACTGTTGTATTTTTATTGCATTTTATGCTTCTGGCGTTCACTTCTTAGGCCCTAACTATTCTATCTGGTGGGACAACGGCCTAGGGTGAAGCCTAGGTTGCCCGGAACGTAGAAATGACCATAACTTTCACACTGGTTGCAATTATTTGTTTTATACGATGGAAAAGCTGTTGTATTTATATCGTATTTTATGCTTCTGGCGTTGACTTCTAAGGACCTAGCTATTCGGTCTGGTGGAAGAACGCCATACAGTGAAGCCTAGGTTGCCCGGAACGTAGAAATGACCATTACTTTCACACTGTTTGCAATTATTCCTTTTATACGATGGAAAAGCTGTTGTATTTATATCGTATTTTATGCTTCTGGCGTTGACTTCTAAGGACCTAACTATTCGATCTGGTGGAGCAACGCCCTAGAGTGAAGCCTAGGTTGCTCGGAATGTAGAAATGACCATAACTTTCACACTGATTCCAATTATTCGTTTTATACGATGGAAAAACTGTTGCATCTTCATCGTATTTTATGCTTCTGGCGTTGAATTCTTAGGCCGTAACTATTCGATCTGGTGGAGCACCGCCATGGAGTGAAGCCTAGGTTGCCCGGAACGTAGAAATGACCACTACTATCACACTGGTTGCAAATTATTCCTGCTATACGATGGAGAAACTGTTGTATTTTTATTGCATTTTATGCTTCTGGCGTTCACTTCTTAGGCCCTAACTATTCTATCTGGTGGGACAACGGCCTAGGGTGAAGCCTAGGTTGCCCGGAACGTAGAAATGACCATAACTTTCACACTGGTTGCAATTATTTGTTTTATACGGTGGAAAAGCTGTTGTATTTATATCGTATTTTATGCTTCTGGCGTTGACTTCTAAGGACCTAGCTATTCGGTCTGGTGGAAGAACGCCATACAGTGAAGCCTAGGTTGCCCGGAACGTAGAAATGACCATTACTTTCACACTGTTTGCAATTATTCCTTTTATACGATGGAAAAGCTGTTGTATTTATATCGTATTTTATGCTTCTGGCGTTGACTTCTAAGGACCTAACTATTCGATCTGGTGGAGCAACGCCCTAGAGTGAAGCCTAGGTTGCTCGGAATGTAGAAATGACCATAACTTTCACACTGATTCCAATTATTCGTTTTATACGATGGAAAAACTGTTGCATCTTCATCGTATTTTATGCTTCTGGCGTTGAATTCTTAGGCCGTAACTATTCGATCTGGTGGAGCACCGCCATGGAGTGAAGCCTAGGTTGCCCGGAACGTAGAAATGACCACTACTATCACACTGGTTGCAAATTATTCCTGCTATACGATGGAGAAACTGTTGTATTTTTATTGCATTTTATGCTTCTGGCGTTCACTTCTTAGGCCCTAACTATTCTATCTGGTGGGACAACGGCCTAGGGTGAAGCCTAGGTTGCCCGGAACGTAGAAATGACCATAACTTTCACACTGGTTGCAATTATTTGTTTTATACGATGGAAAAGCTGTTGTATTTATATCGTATTTTATGCTTCTGGCGTTGACTTCTTAGGCCCTAACTATTCCATCTGGTGGAACATCGCCCTAGAGTAAAGCCCAGGCTGCGCGGAACGTAGAAATGACCATAACTTTCACACTGGTAGCAATTATTCGTTTTATACATTGGAAAAACTGTTCTATTTATATTGTATTTTATGCTTCTGGCGTTGACTACTTAGGCCCTAACTATTCGATCTTGTGGAACAACGCCCTAGAGTGAAGCCTAGGTTGCCTGGAACGTAGAAATGACCATCACTTTCACATGGGTTGCAATTATTCCTGTTATAGGATGGAAAGACTGTTGTATTTTTATTGTATTTTATTCTCCTGGTGTTGACTTCTTAGGCCCTAAGTATTCGATTTGGTGGAACAACGCCGTAGAGTGAAGCCTAGGTTGCCCGGAACGTAGAAATGACCATTACTTTCACACTGTTTGCAATTATTCCTTTTATACGATGGAACAGCTGTTGTATTTATATCGTATTTTATGCTTCTGGCGTTGACTTCTAAGGTCCTAACTATTCGATCTGGTGGAGCAACGCCCTAGAGTGAAGCCTCGGTTGCTCGGAATGTAGAAATGACCATAAGTTGCATACTGGTTGCAATTATTCGTTTTATACGATGGAAAAACTGTTGCATCTTCATCGTATTTTATGCTTCTGGCGTTGACTTCTTAGGCCGTAACTATTCGATCTGGTGGAGCAATGCCCTGGAGTGAAACCTGGGTTGCCCGGATCGTAGAAATGACCACTACTATCACACTGGTTGCAAATCATTCCTGCTATACGGTGGAAAAACTGTTGTATTTATATTGTATTTTATGATTCTGGCGTTGACTACTTAGTCCCTAACTATTCGATCTTGTGGAACAACGCCCTAGAGTGAAGCCTAGGTTGCCTGGAACGTAGAAATGACCATCACTTTCACACGGGTTGCAATTATTCGTTTTATACGATGGAAAAACTGTTGCATCTTCATCGTATTTTATGCTTCTGGCGTTGACTTCTTAGGCCCTAACTATTCGATCTTGTGGAACAACGCCCTAGAGTGAAGCCTAGGTTGCCCGGAACGTAGAAATGACCATAGCTTTCACACTGGTTATAATTATTTGTTTTATACGATGGAAAAGCTGGTGTATTTATATCGTATTTTATGCTTCTGGCGTTGACTTCTTAGGCCCTAACTATTCCATCTGGTGGAACATCGCCCTAGAGTAAAGCCCAGGCTGCGCGGAACGTAGAAATGACCATAACTTTCACACTGGTAGCAATTATTCGTTTTATACATTGGAAAAACTGTTCCATTTATATTGTATTTTATGCTTCTGGCGTTGACTACTTAGGCCCTAACTATTCGATCTTGTGGAACAACGCCCTAGAGTGAAGCCTAGGTTGCCTGGAACGTAGAAATGACCATCACTTTCACATGGGTTGCAATTATTCCTGTTATAGGATGGAAAGACTGTTGTATTTTTATTGTATTTTATTGTCCTGGTGTTGACTTCTTAGGCCCTAAGTATTCGATTTGGTGGAACAACGCCGTAGAGTGAAGCCTAGGTTGCCCGGAACGTAGAAATGACCATTACTTTCACACTGTTTGCAGTTATTCCTTTTATACGATGTAACAGCTGTTGTATTTATATCGTATTTTATGCTTCTGGCGTTGACTTCTAAGGTCCTAACTATTCGATCTGGTGGAGCAACGCCCTAGAGTGAAGCCTAGGTTGCACGGAATGTAGAAATGACCATAAGTTGCATACTGGTTGCAATTATTCGTTTTATACGATGGAAAAACTGTTGCATCTTCATCGTATTTTATGCTTCTGGCGTTGACTTCTTAGGCCGTAACTATTCGATCTGGTGGAGCAATGCCCTGGAGTGAAACCTGGGTTGCCCGGATCGTAGAATTGACCACTACTATCACACTGGTTGCAAATTATTCCTGCTATACGGTGGAAAAACTGTTGTATTTTTATTGCATTTTATGCTTCTGGCGTTCACTTCTTAGGCCCTAACTATTCTATCTGGTGGGACAACGGCCTAGGGTGAAGCCTAGGTTGCCCGGAACGTAGAAATGACCATAACTTTCACACTGGTTGCAATTATTTGTTTTATACGATGGAAAAGCTGTTGTATTTATATCGTATTTTATGCTTCTGGCGTTGACTTCTAAGGACCTAGCTATTCGGTCTGGTGGAAGAACGCCATACAGTGAAGCCTAGGTTGCCCGGAACGTAGAAATGACCATTACTTTCACACTGTTTGCAATTATTCCTTTTATACGATGGAAAAGCTGTTGTATTTATATCGTATTTTATGCTTCTGGCGTTGACTTCTAAGGACCTAACTATTCGATCTGGTGGAGCAACGCCCTAGAGTGAAGCCTAGGTTGCTCGGAATGTAGAAATGACCATAACTTTCACACTGATTCCAATTATTCGTTTTATACGATGGAAAAACTGTTGCATCTTCATCGTATTTTATGCTTCTGGCGTTGAATTCTTAGGCCGTAACTATTCGATCTGGTGGAGCACCGCCATGGAGTGAAGCCTAGGTTGCCCGGAACGTAGAAATGACCACTACTATCACACTGGTTGCAAATTATTCCTGCTATACGATGGAGAAACTGTTGTATTTTTATTGCATTTTATGCTTCTGGCGTTCACTTCTTAGGCCCTAACTATTCTATCTGGTGGGACAACGGCCTAGGGTGAAGCCTAGGTTGCCCGGAACGTAGAAATGACCATAACTTTCACACTGGTTGCAATTATTTGTTTTATACGATGGAAAAGCTGTTGTATTTATATCGTATTTTATGCTTCTGGCGTTGACTTCTAAGGACCTAGCTATTCGGTCTGGTGGAAGAACGCCATACAGTGAAGCCTAGGTTGCCCGGAACGTAGAAATGACCATTACTTTCACACTGTTTGCAATTATTCCTTTTATACGATGGAAAAGCTGTTGTATTTATATCGTATTTTATGCTTCTGGCGTTGACTTCTAAGGACCTAACTATTCGATCTGGTGGAGCAACGCCCTAGAGTGAAGCCTAGGTTGCTCGGAATGTAGAAATGACCATAACTTTCACACTGATTCCAATTATTCGTTTTATACGATGGAAAAACTGTTGCATCTTCATCGTATTTTATGCTTCTGGCGTTGAATTCTTAGGCCGTAACTATTCGATCTGGTGGAGCACCGCCATGGAGTGAAGCCTAGGTTGCCCGGAACGTAGAAATGACCACTACTATCACACTGGTTGCAAATTATTCCTGCTATACGATGGAGAAACTGTTGTATTTTTATTGCATTTTATGCTTCTGGCGTTCACTTCTTAGGCCCTAACTATTCGATCTGGAGGAACAACGGCCTAGGGTGAAGCCTACGTTGCCCGGAACGTAGAAATGACCATAACTTTCACACTGGTTGCGATTATTTGTTTTATACGATGGAAAAGCTGTTGTAATTATATCGTATTTTATGCTTCAGGCGTTGACTTCTTAGGCCCTAACTATTCCATCTGGTGGAACAACGCCCTAGAGTAAAGCCCAGGTTGCGCGGAACGTAGAAATGACCATATCTTTCACACTGGTAGCAATTATTCGTTTTATACGATGGAAAAATTGTTCTATTTATTTTGTATTTTATGCTTCGGGCGTTGACTTCTAAGGCCCTAGCTATTCGATCTGGTCGAGCAACGCCGTAGAGTGAAGCCTAGGTTGCCCGGAACGTAGAAATGACCATAACTTCCACACTGGTTGCAATTATTCGTTTTATACGATGTAAAAGCTGTTGTATTTATATCGTATTTTATGCTTCTGACGTTGACTTCTTAGTCCCTAACTACTCGACCTGCAGGAGCAACGTCCTAGAGTGAAACCTATGTTGCCCGGAACCTAGAAATGACCATTACATTCACACTGGTTGCAATTATTCCTGTTATACGTTGGAAAAACTGTTGTATTTTTATTGTATTCTATGCTTCTGGCGTTTAATTCTAAGTCGCTAGCTATTTGATCTAGTGGAGCAACGACCTAGAGTGAAGCCTAGGTTTCCCGAACGTAGAAATGACCATTACTTTCACACTGTTTGCAATTATTCCTTTTACACGATGGAAAAGCTGTTGTATTTATATCGTATTTTATGCTTCTGGCGTTGACTTCTAAGGACCTAACTATTCGATCTGGTGGAGCAACGCCCTAGAGTGAAGCCTAGGTTGTTCGGAATGTAGAAATGACCATAACTTTCACACTGATTGCAATTATTCGTTTTATACGATGGAAAAACTGTTGCATCTTCATCGTATTTTATGCTTCTGGCGTTGACTTCTTAGGCCGTAACTATTCGATCTGGTGGAGCAACGCCCTGGAGTGAAACATGGGTTGCCCGGAACGTAGAAATGACCACTACTATCACACTGGTTGCAAATTATTCCTGCTATACGATGGAAAAACTGTTGAATTTGTATTGTATTTTATGCTTCAGGCGTGGACTTCTGAGGCCGTAGCTATTCGATGTGGTGGAAGAACGCCATACACTGAAGCCTAGGTTGCCCGGAACGTAGAAATGACCATAAGTTTCATACTGGTTGCAATTATTCGGTTTATACGATGGAAAAACTGTTGTATTTATATTGTATTTTATGCTTCTGGGGTTGACTTCTAAGGCCCTAAATATTCGATCTGGTGGAGCAATGCCTCAGAATTAAGTCTAGGATGCCCGAAACGCCGAAATGATCATTACTTTCACGATTGTTGCAATTATTCCTGTTATACGCTGAAAAGACTGTTGTATTTTTATTGTATTTTATGCTTCAGGCGTGGACTTCTGAGGCCGTAGCTATTCGATGTGGTGGAAGAACGCCATACAGTGAAGCCTAGGTTGCCCGGAACGTAGAAATGACCACTACTTTCACACTGTTTGCAATTATTCATTTAATACGATGGAAATGCTGTTGTATTTATATCGTATTTTATGCTTCTGGCGTTGACTTCTTGGGCACTAATTATTCGATCTGGTGGAACAACGCCGTAGAGTAAAGCCCAGGTTGCGCGGAACGTAGAAATGACCATAACTTTCACACTGGTAGCAATTATTCGTTTTATACATTGGAAAAACTGTTCTATCTATATTGTATTTTATGCTTCTGGCGTTGACTACTTAGTCCCTAACTATTCGATCTTGTGGAAAAACGCCCTAGAGTGAAGCCTAGGTTGCCTGGAACGTAGAAATGACCATCACTTTCACACGGGTTGCAATTATTCGTTTTATACGATGGAAAAACTGTTGCATTTTCATCGTATTTTATGCTCCTGGCGTTGACTTCTTAGGCCCTAACTATTCGATCTTGTGGAACAACGCCCTAGAGTGAAGCCTAGGTTGCCCGGAACGTAGAAATGACCATAGCTTTCACACTGGTTATAATTATTTGTTTTATACGATGGAAAAGCTGTTGTATTTATATCGTATTTTATGCTTCTGGCGTTGACTTCTTAGGCCCTAACTATTCCATCTGGTGGAACATCGCCCTAGAGTAAAGCCCAGGCTGCGCGGAACGTAGAAATGACCATAACTTTCACACTGGTAGCAATTATTCGTTTTATACATTGGAAAAACTGTTCTATTTATATTGTATTTTATGCTTCTGGCGTTGACTACTTAGGCCCTAACTATTCGATCTTGTGGAACAACGCCCTAGAGTGAAGCCTAGGTTGCCTGGAACGTAGAAATGACCATCACTTTCACATGGCTTGCAATTATTCCTGTTATAGGATGGAAAGACTGTTGTATTTTTATTGTATTTTATTCTCCTGGTGTTGACTTCTTAGGCCCTAAGTATTCGATTTGGTGGAACAACGCCGTAGAGTGAAGCCTAGGTTGCCCGGAACGTAGAAATGACCATTACTTTCACACTGTTTGCAATTATTCCTTTTATACGATGGAACAGCTGTTGTATTTATATCGTATTTTATGCTTCTGGCGTTGACTTCTAAGGTCCTAACTATTCGATCTGGTGGAGCAACGCCCTAGAGTGAAGCCTCGGTTGCTCGGAATGTAGAAATGACCATAAGTTGCATACTGGTTGCAATTATTCGTTTTATACGATGGAAAAACTGTTGCATCTTCATCGTATTTTATGCTTCTGGCGTTGACTTCTTAGGCCGTAACTATTCGATCTGGTGGAGCAATGCCCTGGAGTGAAACCTGGGTTGCCCGGATCGTAGAATTGACCACTACTATCACACTGGTTGCAAATTATTCCTGCTATACGGTGGAAAAACTGTTGTATTTTTATTGCATTTTATGCTTCTGGCGTTCACTTCTTAGGCCCTAACTATTCTATCTGGTGGGACAACGGCCTAGGGTGAAGCCTAGGTTGCCCGGAACGTAGAAATGACCATAACTTTCACACTGGTTGCAATTATTTGTTTTATACGATGGAAAAGCTGTTGTATTTATATCGTATTTTATGCTTCTGGCGTTGACTTCTAAGGACCTAGCTATTCGGTCTGGTGGAAGAACGCCATACAGTGAAGCCTAGGTTGCCCGGAACGTAGAAATGACCATTACTTTCACACTGTTTGCAATTATTCCTTTTATACGATGGAAAAGCTGTTGTATTTATATCGTATTTTATGCTTCTGGCGTTGACTTCTAAGGACCTAACTATTCGATCTGGTGGAGCAACGCCCTAGAGTGAAGCCTAGGTTGCTCGGAATGTAGAAATGACCATAACTTTCACACTGATTCCAATTATTCGTTTTATACGATGGAAAAACTGTTGCATCTTCATCGTATTTTATGCTTCTGGCGTTGAATTCTTAGGCCGTAACTATTCGATCTGGTGGAGCGCCGCCATGGAGTGAAGCCTAGGTTGCCCGGAACGTAGAAATGACCACTACTATCACACTGGTTGCAAATTATTCCTGCTATACGATGGAGAAACTGTTGTATTTTTATTGCATTTTATGCTTCTGGCGTTCACTTCTTAGGCCCTAACTATTCTATCTGGTGGGACAACGGCCTAGGGTGAAGCCTAGGTTGCCCGGAACGTAGAAATGACCATAACTTTCACACTGGTTGCAATTATTTGTTTTATACGATGGAAAAGCTGTTGTATTTATATCGTATTTTATGCTTCTGGCGTTGACTTCTAAGGACCTAGCTATTCGGTCTGGTGGAAGAACGCCATACAGTGAAGCCTAGGTTGCCCGGAACGTAGAAATGACCATTACTTTCACACTGTTTGCAATTATTCCTTTTATACGATGGAAAAGCTGTTGTATTTATATCGTATTTTATGCTTCTGGCGTTGACTTCTAAGGACCTAACTATTCGATCTGGTGGAGCAACGCCCTAGAGTGAAGCCTAGGTTGCTCGGAATGTAGAAATGACCATAACTTTCACACTGATTCCAATTATTCGTTTTATACGATGGAAAAACTGTTGCATCTTCATCGTATTTTATGCTTCTGGCGTTGAATTCTTAGGCCGTAACTATTCGATCTGGTGGAGCACCGCCATGGAGTGAAGCCTAGGTTGCCCGGAACGTAGAAATGACCACTACTATCACACTGGTTGCAAATTATTCCTGCTATACGATGGAGAAACTGTTGTATTTTTATTGCATTTTATGCTTCTGGCGTTCACTTCTTAGGCCCTAACTATTCGATCTGGAGGAACAACGGCCTAGGGTGAAGCCTACGTTGCCCGGAACGTAGAAATGACCATAACTTTCACACTGGTTGCGATTATTTGTTTTATACGATGGAAAAGCTGTTGTATTTATATCGTATTTTATGCTTCTGGCGTTGACTTCTTAGGCCCTAACTATTCCATCTGGTGGAACAACGCCCTAGAGTAAAGCCCAGGTTGCGCGGAACGTAGAAATGACCATATCTTTCACACTGGTAGCAATTATTCGTTTTATACGATGGAAAAATTGTTCTATTTATTTTGTATTTTATGCTTCGGGCGTTGACTTCTAAGGCCCTAGCTATTCGATCTGGTCGAGCAACGCCGTAGAGTGAAGCCTAGGTTGCCCGGAACGTAGAAATGACCATAACTTCCACACTGGTTGCAATTATTCGTTTTATACGATGTAAAAGCTGTTGTATTTATATCGTATTTTATGCGTCTGACGTTGACTTCTTAGTCCCTAACTACTCGACCTGCAGGAGCAACGTCCTAGAGTGAAACCTATGTTGCCCGGAACCTAGAAATGACCATTACATTCACACTGGTTGCAATTATTCCTGTTATACGATGGAAAAACTGTTGTATTTTTATTGTATTCTATGCTTCTGGCGTTTAATTCTAAGTCGCTAGCTATTTGATCTAGTGGAGCAACGACCTAGAGTGAAGCCTAGGTTTCCCGAACGTAGAAATGACCATTACTTTCACACTGTTTGCAATTATTCCTTTTACACGATGGAAAAGCTGTTGTATTTATATCGTATTTTATGCTTCTGGCGTTGACTTCTAAGGACCTAACTATTCGATCTGGTGGAGCAACGCCCTAGAGTGAAGCCTAGGTTGTTCGGAATGTAGAAATGACCATAACTTTCACACTGATTGCAATTATTCGTTTTATACGATGGAAAAACTGTTGCATCTTCATCGTATTTTATGCTTCTGGCGTTGACTTCTTAGGCCGTAACTATTCGATCTGGTGGAGCAACGCCCTGGAGTGAAACATGGGTTGCCCGGAACGTAGAAATGACCACTACTATCACACTGGTTGCAAATTATTCCTGCTATATGATGGAAAAACTGTTGAATTTGTATTGTATTTTATGCTTCAGGCGTGGACTTCTGAGGCCGTAGCTATTCGATGTGGTGGAAGAACGCCCGACAGTGAAGCCTAGGTTGCCCGTAACGTAGAAATGACCATTACTTTCACACTGTTTGCAATTATTCCTTTTATACGATGGAAAAGCTGTTGTAATTATATCGTATTTTATGCTTCTGCCGTTGACTTCTTAGGCCCTAACTATTCGATCTGGTGGAACAACGCCGTAGAGTGAAGCCTAGGTTGCCCGGAACGTAGAAATGACCATTACTTTCACACTGTTTGCAATTATTCGTTTTATACGATGGAAAAACTGTTGCATCTTCATCGTATTTTATGCTTCTGGCGTTGACTTCTTAGGCCGTAACTATTCGATCTTGTGGAACAACGACCTAGGGTGAAGCCTAGGTTGCCTGGAACGTAGAAATGACCATCACTTTCACACGGGTTGCAATTATTCGTGTTATAGAATGTTAAGACTGTTGTATTTTTATTGTATTTTATACTTCAGGCGTTGGCTTCTGAGGCCGTAGCTATTCGATGTGGTGGAAGAACGCCATACACTGAAGCCTAGGTTGCCCGGAACGTAGAAATGACCATAAGTTTCATACTGGTTGCAATTAGTCGTTTTATTCGATGGAAAAACTGTTGTATTTTTATTGCACTTTATGCGTCTGGCGTTCACTTCTTAGGCCCTAACTATTCGATCTGGTGGAACAACGGCCTAGGGTGAAGCCTACGTTGCCCGGAACGTAGAAATGACCATAACTTTCACACTGGTTGCAATTATTTGTTTTATACGATGGAAAAGCTGTTGTATTTATATCGTATTTTATGCTTCTGGCGTTGACTTCTTAGGCCCTAACTATTCCATCTGGTGGGACAACGCCCTAGAGTAAAGCTCAGGTTGCGCGGAACGTAGAAATGACCATAACTTTCACACTGGTAGCAATTATTCGTTCTATACATTGGACAAACTGTTCTATTTATATTGTATTTTATGCTTCTGGCGTTGACTACTTAGGCCCCACCTATTCGATCTGGTGGAACAACGCCCTAGGGTGAAGGCTAGGTTGCCCGGAACGTAGAAATGACCATAGCTTTTACACTGGTAGCAATTATTCGTTTTATACAATGGAAAAACCGTTCTATTTATTTTGTATTTTATGCTTGGGGCGTTGACTTCTAAGGCCCTAACTATTCAATCTGTTGGAGCAACGCCCTAGGGTGAAGCCTAGGTTGCTCGTAAAGTAGAAGTGACCATAAGTTTCATACTGGTTGCAATTATTCGTTTTATACGATGGAAAAACTGTTGCATTTATATTGTATTTTATGCTTCTGGCGTTGACTACTTAGGCACTAACTATTCGATCTTGTGGAACAACGCCCTAGAGTGAAGCCTAGGTTGCCTGGAACGTAGAAATGATCATTACTTTCACGCTTGTTGCATTTATTCCTGTTATGCGATGAACAGACTGTTGTATTTTTATTGTACTTTATGCTTCAGGCGTGGACTTCTGAGGCCGTAGCTATTCGATGTGGTGGAAGAACGCCATACAGTGAAGCCTAGGTTGCCCGGAACGGAGAAATGACCACTACTTTCACACTGTTTGCAATTATTCATTTAATACGATGGAAATGCTGTTGTATTTATATCGTATTTTATGCTTCGGGCGTTGACTTCTTATGCCCTAACATTTCGATCTGGTGGAGCAGCGCCCGACAGAGAAGCCTAGGTTGCCCGGAGCGAAGAAATGACCACTACTTTCATACTGTTTGCAATTATTCCTGTTATGCGATGAAAAGACTGTTGTATTTATATCGTATTTTATGCTTCTGGCGTTGACTTCTTAGGCCCTAACTATTCGATCTGGTGGAACAACACCGTAGAGTGAAGCCTAGGTGGCCCGGAACGTAGAAATGACCATTACTTTCACACTGTTTGCAATTCTTCGTTTTATACGATGGAAAAACTGTTGAATTTTTATTGCATCTTATGCGTCTGGCGTTCACTTCTTAGGCCCTAACTATTGGATCCGGTGGAACAACGCCCTAGGGTCAGGCCTAGGTTGCCCGGAACGTAGAAATGACCATAGCTTTTACTCTCGTAGCAATTATTCGTTTTATACAATGGAAAACCCGTTCTATTTATTTTGTATTTTATGCTTCGGGCGTTGACTTCTTAGGCCCTAACATTTCGATCTGGTGGAGCAACGCCCGACAGTGAAGCCTAGGTTGCCCGGAACGTAGAAATGACCACTACTTTCACACTGTTTGCAATTATTCATTTAATACGATGGAAATGCTGTTGTATTTATATCGTATTTTATGCTTCGGGCGTTGACTTCTTAGGCCCTAACATTTCGATCTGGTGGAGCAACGCCCGACAGTGAAGCCTAGGTTGCCCGGAACGTAGAAATGACCATTACTTTCACACTGTTTGCAATTATTCCTGTTATGCGATGAAAAGACTGTTGTATTTTTATTGTATTTTATGCTTCAGGCGTGGACTTCTGAGGCCGTAGATATTCGATGTGGTGGAAGAACGCCATACAGTGAAGCCTAGGTTGCCCGGAGCGTAGAAATGACCACTACTTTCATACTGTTTGCAATTATTCCTTTTATACGATGGAAAAGCTGTTGTATTTATATCGTATTTTATGCTTCTGGCGTTGACTTCTTAGGCCCTAACTATTCGATCTGGTGTAACAACGCCGTAGAGTGAAGCCTAGGTTGCCCGGAACGTAGAAATGACCATTACTTTCACACTGTTTGCAATTATTCGTTTTATACGATGGAAAAACTGTTGTATTTTTATTGCATCTTATGCGTCTGGCGTTCACTTCTTAGGCCCTAACTATTGGATCCGGTGGAACAACGCCCTAGGGTCAGGCCTAGGTTGCCCGGAACGTAGAAATGACCATAGCTTTTACTCTCGTAGCAATTATTCGTTTTATACAATGGAAAAACCGTTCTATTTATTTTGTATTTTATTCTTCTGCTGTTGACTTCTTAGGACCTAACTATTCGATCTGGTGGAACAACGCCGTAGAGTGAAGCCTAGGTTGCCCGAACGTAGAAATGACCATTACTTTCACACTGTTTGCAATTATTCCTTTTATACGATGGAAAAGCTGTTGTAATTATATCGTATTTTATGCTTCTGCCGTTGACTTCTTATGCCCTAACTATTCGATCTGGTGGAACAACGCCGTAGAGTGAAGCCTAGGTTGCCCGGAACGTAGAAATGACCATTACTTTCACACTGTTTGCAATTATTCGTTTTATACGATGGAAAAACTGTTGCATCTTCATCGTATTTTATGCTTCTGGCGTTGACTTCTTAGGCCGTAACTATTCGATCTTGTGGAACAACGACCTAGGGTGAAGCCTAGGTTGCCTGGAACGTAGAAATGACCATCACTTTCACACGGGTTGCAATTATTCGTGTTATAGAATGTTAAGACTGTTGTATTTTTATTGTATTTTATACTTCAGGCGTTGGCTTCTGAGGCCGTAGCTATTCGATGTGGTGGAAGAACGCCATACACTGAAGCCTAGGTTGCCCGGAACGTAGAAATGACCACTACTTTCACACTGTTTGCAATTATTCGTTTTATACGATGGAAAAACTGTTGCATCTTCATCGTATTTTATGCTTCTGGCGTTGACTTCTTAGGCCGTAACTATTCGATCTGGTGGAGCAACGCCCTGGAGTGAAACATGGGTTGCCCGGAACGTAGAAATGACCACTACTATCACACTGGTTGCAAATTATTCCTGCTATACGATGGAAAAACTGTTGAATTTGTATTGTATTTTATGCTTCAGGCGTGGACTTCTGAGGCCGTAGCTATTCGATGTGGTGGAAGAACGCCCGACAGTGAAGCCTAGGTTGCCCGTAACGTAGAAATGACCATTACTTTCACACTGTTTGCAATTATTCCTTTTATACGATGGAAAAGCTGTTGTAATTATATCGTATTTTATGCTTCTGCCGTTGACTTCTTAGGCCCTAACTATTCGATCTGGTGGAACAACGCCGTAGAGTGAAGCCTAGGTTGCCCGGAACGTAGAAATGACCATTACTTTCACACTGTTTGCAATTATTCGTTTTATACGATGGAAAAACTGTTGCATCTTCATCGTATTTTATGCTTCTGGCGTTGACTTCTTAGGCCGTAACTATTCGATCTTGTGGAACAACGACCTAGGGTGAAGCCTAGGTTGCCTGGAACGTAGAAATGACCATCACTTTCACACGGGTTGCAATTATTCGTGTTATAGAATGTTAAGACTGTTGTATTTTTATTGTATTTTATACTTCAGGCGTTGGCTTCTGAGGCCGTAGCTATTCGATGTGGTGGAAGAACGCCATACACTGAAGCCTAGGTTGCCCGGAACGTAGAAATGACCATAAGTTTCATACTGGTTGCAATTAGTCGTTTTATTCGATGGAAAAACTGTTGTATTTTTATTGCACTTTATGCGTCTGGCGTTCACTTCTTAGGCCCTAACTATTCGATCTGGTGGAACAACGGCCTAGGGTGAAGCCTACGTTGCCCGGAACGTAGAAATGACCATAACTTTCACACTGGTTGCAATTATTTGTTTTATACGATGGAAAAGCTGTTGTATTTATATCGTATTTTATGCTTCTGGCGTTGACTTCTTAGGCCCTAACTATTCCATCTGGTGGGACAACGCCCTAGAGTAAAGCTCAGGTTGCGCGGAACGTAGAAATGACCATAACTTTCACACTGGTAGCAATTATTCGTTCTATACATTGGACAAACTGTTCTATTTATATTGTATTTTATGCTTCTGGCGTTGACTACTTAGGCCCCACCTATTCGATCTGGTGGAACAACGCCCTAGGGTGAAGGCTAGGTTGCCCGGAACGTAGAAATGACCATAGCTTTTACACTGGTAGCAATTATTCGTTTTATACAATGGAAAAACCGTTCTATTTATTTTGTATTTTATGCTTGGGGCGTTGACTTCTAAGGCCCTAACTATTCAAACTGTTGGAGCAACGCCCTAGGGTGAAGCCTAGGTTGCTCGTAAAGTAGAAGTGACCATAAGTTTCATACTGGTTGCAATTATTCGTTTTATACGATGGAAAAACTGTTGCATTTATATTGTATTTTATGCTTCTGGCGTTGACTACTTAGGCACTAACTATTCGATCTTGTGGAACAACGCCCTAGAGTGAAGCCTAGGTTGCCTGGAACGTAGAAATGATCATTACTTTCACGCTTGTTGCATTTATTCCTGTTATGCGATGAACAGACTGTTGTATTTTTATTGTACTTTATGCTTCAGGCGTGGACTTCTGAGGCCGTAGCTATTCGATGTGGTGGAAGAACGCCATACAGTGAAGCCTAGGTTGCCCGGAACGGAGAAATGACCACTACTTTCACACTGTTTGCAATTATTCATTTAATACGATGGAAATGCTGTTGTATTTATATCGTATTTTATGCTTCGGGCGTTGACTTCTTATGCCCTAACATTTCGATCTGGTGGAGCAGCGCCCGACAGAGAAGCCTAGGTTGCCCGGAGCGAAGAAATGACCACTACTTTCATACTGTTTGCAATTATTCCTGTTATGCGATGAAAAGACTGTTGTATTTATATCGTATTTTATGCTTCTGGCGTTGACTTCTTAGGCCCTAACTATTCGATCTGGTGGAACAACACCGTAGAGTGAAGCCTAGGTGGCCCGGAACGTAGAAATGACCATTACTTTCACACTGTTTGCAATTCTTCGTTTTATACGATGGAAAAACTGTTGAATTTTTATTGCATCTTATGCGTCTGGCGTTCACTTCTTAGGCCCTAACTATTGGATCCGGTGGAACAACGCCCTAGGGTCAGGCCTAGGTTGCCCGGAACGTAGAAATGACCATAGCTTTTACTCTCGTAGCAATTATTCGTTTTATACAATGGAAAACCCGTTCTATTTATTTTGTATTTTATGCTTCGGGCGTTGACTTCTTAGGCCCTAACATTTCGATCTGGTGGAGCAACGCCCGACAGTGAAGCCTAGGTTGCCCGGAACGTAGAAATGACCACTACTTTCACACTGTTTGCAATTATTCATTTAATACGATGGAAATGCTGTTGTATTTATATCGTATTTTATGCTTCGGGCGTTGACTTCTTAGGCCCTAACATTTCGATCTGGTGGAGCAACGCCCGACAGTGAAGCCTAGGTTGCCCGGAACGTAGAAATGACCATTACTTTCACACTGTTTGCAATTATTCCTGTTATGCGATGAAAAGACTGTTGTATTTTTATTGTATTTTATGCTTCAGGCGTGGACTTCTGAGGCCGTAGATATTCGATGTGGTGGAAGAACGCCATACAGTGAAGCCTAGGTTGCCCGGAGCGTAGAAATGACCACTACTTTCATACTGTTTGCAATTATTCCTTTTATACGATGGAAAAGCTGTTGTATTTATATCGTATTTTATGCTTCTGGCGTTGACTTCTTAGGCCCTAACTATTCGATCTGGTGTAACAACGCCGTAGAGTGAAGCCTAGGTTGCCCGGAACGTAGAAATGACCATTACTTTCACACTGTTTGCAATTATTCGTTTTATACGATGGAAAAACTGTTGTATTTTTATTGCATCTTATGCGTCTGGCGTTCACTTCTTAGGCCCTAACTATTGGATCCGGTGGAACAACGCCCTAGGGTCAGGCCTAGGTTGCCCGGAACGTAGAAATGACCATAGCTTTTACTCTCGTAGCAATTATTCGTTTTATACAATGGAAAAACCGTTCTATTTATTTTGTATTTTATTCTTCTGCTGTTGACTTCTTAGGACCTAACTATTCGATCTGGTGGAACAACGCCGTAGAGTGAAGCCTAGGTTGCCCGAACGTAGAAATGACCATTACTTTCACACTGTTTGCAATTATTCCTTTTATACGATGGAAAAGCTGTTGTAATTATATCGTATTTTATGCTTCTGCCGTTGACTTCTTATGCCCTAACTATTCGATCTGGTGGAACAACGCCGTAGAGTGAAGCCTAGGTTGCCCGGAACGTAGAAATGACCATTACTTTCACACTGTTTGCAATTATTCGTTTTATACGATGGAAAAACTGTTGCATCTTCATCGTATTTTATGCTTCTGGCGTTGACTTCTTAGGCCGTAACTATTCGATCTTGTGGAACAACGACCTAGGGTGAAGCCTAGGTTGCCTGGAACGTAGAAATGACCATCACTTTCACACGGGTTGCAATTATTCGTGTTATAGAATGTTAAGACTGTTGTATTTTTATTGTATTTTATACTTCAGGCGTTGGCTTCTGAGGCCGTAGCTATTCGATGTGGTGGAAGAACGCCATACACTGAAGCCTAGGTTGCCCGGAACGTAGAAATGACCATAAGTTTCATACTGGTTGCAATTAGTCGTTTTATTCGATGGAAAAACTGTTGTATTTTTATTGCACTTTATGCGTCTGGCGTTCACTTCTTAGGCCCTAACTATTGGATCTGGTGGAACAACGCCCTAGGATCAAGCCTAGGTTGCCCGGAACGTAGAAATGACCATAGCTTTTACACTCGTAGCAATTATTCGTTTTATACAATGGAAAAACCGTTCTAATTATTTTGTATTTTATGCTTCGCGCGTTGACTTCTAAGGCCCTAACTATTCGATCTGTTGGAGCAAAGCCTTAGGGTGAAGCCTAGGTTGCTCGGAAAGGAGAAATGACCATAAGTTTCATACTGGTTGCAATTATTCGTTTTATACGATGGAAAAACTGTTGTATTTATATTGTATTTTATGCTTCTGGCGTTGACTTCTCAGGCCCTAATTATTCGATCTGGTGGAACAACGCCGTAGAGAGAAGCCTAGGTCGCCCGAACGTAGAAATGACCATTACCTTCACACTGTTTGCAATTATTCCTTTTATACGATGGAAAAGCTGTTGTATTTATATCGTATTTTATGCTTCTGGCGTTGACTTCTAAGGACCTAACTATTCGATCTGGTGGAGCATCGCCCTAGAGTGAAGCCTAGGTTGCTCGGAATGTAGAAATGACCATAACTTTCACACTGATTGCAAATATTCGTTTTATACGATGGAAAAACTGTTGCATCTTCATCGTATTTTATGCTTCTGGCGTTGACTTCTTAGGCCGTAACTATTCGATCAGATGGAGCAACGCCCTGGAGTGAAACCTGGGTTGCCCGGAACGTAGAAATGACCACTACTATCACACTGGTTGCAAATTATTCCTGCTATACGATGGAAAAACTGTTGTATTTTTATTGCATTTTATGCTTCTGGCGTTCACTTCTTAGGCCCTAACTATTCGATCTGGTGGAACAACGGCCTAGGGTGAAGCCTACGTTGCCCGGAACGTAGAAATGACCATAACTTTCACACTGGTTGCAATTATTTGTTTTATACGATGGAAAAGCTGTTGTATTTATATCGTATTTTATGCTTCTGGCGTTGACTTCTTAGGCCCTAACTATTCCATCTGGTGGAACAACGCCCTAGAGTAAAGCCCAGGTTGCGCGGAACGTAGAAATGACCATAACTTTCACACTGGTAGCAATTATTCGTTCTATACATTGGACAAACTGTTCTATTTATATTGTATTTTATGCTTCTGGCGTTGACTACTTAGGCCCTAACTATTCGATCTTGTGGAACAACGCCCTAGAGTGAAGCCTAGGTTGCCTGGAACTTAGAAATGACCATCACTTTCACACGGGTTGCAATTATTCGTGTTATAGAATGTTAAGACTGTTGAATTTTTATTGTATTTTATACTTCAGGCGTTGACTTCTGAGGCCGTAGCTATTCGATGTGGTGGAAGAACGCCATACACTGAAGCCTAGGTTGCCCGGAACGTAGAAATGACCATAAGTTTCATACTGGTTGCAATTATTCGGTTTATAGGATGGAAAAACTGTTGTATTTATATTGTATTTTATGCTTCTGGCGTTCACTTCTAAGGCCCTAACTATTCGATCTGGTGGAACAACGCCCTAGGGTGAAGCCTAGGTTGCCCGGAACGTAGAAATGACCATAGCTTTTACACTGGTAGCAATTATTCGTTTTATACAATGGAAAAACCATTCTATTTATTTTGTATTTTATGCTTCGGGCGTTGACTTCTTAGGCCCTAACATTTCGATCTGGTGGACCAACGCCCGACAGTGAAGCCTAGGTTGCCCGGAACGTAGAAATGACCACTACTTTCACACTGTTTGCAATTATTCATTTAATACGATGGAAATGCTGTTGTATTTATATCGTATTTTATGCTTCGGGCGTTGACTTCTTAGGCCCTAACATTTCGATCTGGTGGAGCAACGCCCGACAGTGAAGCCTAGGTTGCCCGGAACGTAGAAATGACCATTACTTTCACACTGTTTGCAATTATTCCTGTTATGCGATGAAAAGACTGTTGTATTTTTATTGTATTTTATGCTTCAGGCGTGGACTTCTGAGGCCGTAGATATTCGATGTGGTGGAAGAACGCCATACAGTGAAGCCTAGGTTGCCCGAAGCGTAGAAATGACCACTACTTTCATACTGTTTGCAATTATTCCTTTTATACGATGGAAAAGCTGTTGTATTTATATCGTATTTTATGCTTCTGGCGTTGACTTCTTAGGCCCTAACTATTCGATCTGGTGGAACAACGCCGTAGAGTGAAGCCTAGGTTGCCCGGAACGTAGAAATGACCATTACTTTCACACTGTTTGCAATTATTCGTTTTATACGATGGAAAAACTGTTGTATTTTTATTGCATCTTATGCGTCTGGCGTTCACTTCTTAGGCCCTAACTATTGGATCCGGTGGAACAACGCCCTAGGGTCAGGCCTAGGTTGCCCGGAACGTAGAAATGACCATAGCTTTTACTCTCGTAGCAATTATTCGTTTTATACAATGGAAAAACCGTTCTATTTATTTTGTATTTTATGCTTCGGGCGTTGACTTCTTAGGCCCTAACATTTCGATCTGGTGGAGCAACGCCCGACAGTGAAGCCTAGGTTGCCCGGAACGTAGATATGACCATAACCTTCACACAGGTTGCAATTATTCGTTTTATACGGTGTAAAGGCTGTTGTGTTTATTTTGTATTTTATTCTTCTGCTGTTGACTTCTTAGGACCTAAGTATTCGATTTGGTGGAACAACGCCGTAGAGTGAAGCCTAGGTTGCCCGGAACGTAGAAATGACCATTACTTTCACACTGTTTGCAATTATTCCTTTTATACGATGGAACAGCTGTTGTATTTATATCGTATTTTATGCTTCTGGCGTTGACTTCTAAGGTCCTAACTATTCGATCTGGTGGAGCAACGCCCTAGAGTGAAGCCTAGGCTGCTCGGAATGTAGAAATGACCATAAGTTGCATACTGGTTGCAATTATTCGTTTTATACGATGGAAAAACTGTTGCATCTTCATCGTATTTTATGCTTCTGGCGTTGACTTCTTAGGCCGTAACTATTCGATCTGGTGGAGCAATGCCCTGGAGTGAAACCTGGGTTGCCCGGAACGTAGAAATGACCACTACTATCACACTGGGTGCAAATTATTCCTGCTATACGGTGGAAAAACTGTTGTATTTTTATTGCATTTTATGCTTCTGGCGTTCACTTCTTAGGCCCTAACTATTCTATCTGGTGGGACAACGGCCTAGGGTGAAGCCTAGGTTGCCCGGAACGTAGAAATGACCATAACTTTCACACTGGTTGCGATTATTTGTTTTATACGATGGAAAAGCTGTTGTATTTATATCGTATTTTATGCTTCTGGCGTTGACTTCTTAGGCCCTAACTATTCCATCTGGTGGAACAACGCCCTAGGGTGAAGCCTAGGTTGCCCGGAAAGTAGAAATGACCATAACTTTCACACTGGTAGCAATTATTCGTTTTATACGATGGAAAAACTGTTGTATTTATTTTGTATTTTATGCTTCGGGAGTTGACTTCTAAGGCCCTAACTATTCGATCTGGTAGAGCAACGCCCTAGAGTGAAGCCTAGGTTGCCCGGTACGTAGAAATGACCATAAGTTTCATACTGGTTGCAATTATTCGTTTTATACGATGGAAAAACTGTTGTATTTATATTGTATTTTATGCTTCTGGCGTTGACTTCTCCGGCCCTAATTATTCGATCTGGGGGAACAACGCCGTAGAGTGAAGCCTAGGTTGCCCGAACGTAGAAATGACCATTATTTTCACACTGTTTGCAATTATTCCTTTTATACGATGGAACAGCTGTTGTATTTATATCGTATTTTATGCTCCTGGCGTTGACTTCTAAGGTCCTAACTATTCGATCTAGTGGAGATACGCCCTAGAGTAAAGCC
This sequence comes from Calliopsis andreniformis, assembly GCF_051401765.1. Lineage (NCBI taxonomy): Eukaryota > Metazoa > Arthropoda > Insecta > Hymenoptera > Andrenidae > Calliopsis > Calliopsis andreniformis. Next base: position 9,782,522 of record NW_027480425.1, on the reverse strand, counting down.
CAGGTTGCGCGGAACGTAGAAATGACCATAACTTTCACACTGGTAGCAATTATTCGTTTTATACATTGGAAAAACTGTTCTATTTATATTTTATTTTATGCTTCTGGCGTTGACTACTTAGGCCCTAACTATTCGATCTTGTGGGACAACGCCCTAGAGTGAAGCCTAGGTTGCCCGGAACGTAGAAATGACCATTACTTTCACACTGTTTGCAATTATTCCTTTTATACGATGGAACAGCTGTTGTATTTATATCGTATTTTATGCTTCTGGCGTTGACTTCTAAGGTCCTAACTATTCGATCTGGTGGAGCAACGCCCTAGAGTAAAGCCTAGGTTGCTCGGAATGTAGAAATGACCATAAGTTGCATACTGGTTGCAATTATTCGTTTTATACGATGGAAAAACTGTTGTATTTATATTGTATTTTATGCTTCTGGGGTTGACTTCTAAGGCCCTAAATATTCGATCTGGTGGAGCAATGCCTCAGAATTAAGTCTAGGATGCCCGAAACGCCGAAATGATCATTACTTTCACGATTGTTGCAATTATTCCTGTTATACGATGAAAAGACTGTTGTATTTTTATTGTATTTTATGCTTCAGGCGTGGATTTGTGAGGCCGTAGCTATTCGGTGTGGTGGAAGAACGCCATACAGTGAAGCCTAGGTTGCCCGGAACGTAGAAATGACCACTACTTTCACACTGTTTGCAATTATTCATTTAATACGATGGAAATGCTGTTGTATTTATATCGTATTTTATGCTTCTGGCGTTGACTTCTTGGGCACTAATTATTCGATCTGGTGGAACAACGCCGTAGAGTAAAGCCCAGGTTGCGCGGAACGTAGAAATGACTATAACTTTCACACTGGTAGCAATTATTCGTTTTATACGATGGAAAAATTGTTCTATTTATTTTGTATTTTATGCTTCGGGCGTTGACTTCTAAGGCCCTAGCTATTCGATCTGGTCGAGCAACGCCGTAGAGTGAAGCCTAGGTTGCCCGGAACGTAGAAATGACCATAACTTCCACACTGGTTGCAATTATTCGTTTTATACGATGTAAAAGCTGTTGTATTTATATCGTATTTTATGCTTCTGACGTTGACTTCTTAGTCCCTAACTACTCGACCTGGAGGAGCAACGCCCTAGAGTGAAACCTAGGTTGCCCGGAACCTAGAAATGACCATTACATTCACACTGGTTGCAATTATTCCTGTTATACGATGGAAAAACTGTTGTATTTTTATTGTATTCTATGCTTCTGGCGTTTAATTCTAAGTCGCTAGCTATTTGATCTAGTGGAGCAACGACCTAGAGTGAAGCCTAGGTTTCCCGAACGTAGAAATGACCATTACTTTCACACTGTTTGCAATTATTCCTTTTACACGATGGAAAAGCTGTTGTATTTATATCGTATTTTATGCTTCTGGCGTTGACTTCTAAGGACCTAACTATTCGATCTGGTGGAGCAACGCCCTAGAGTGAAGCCTAGGTTGTTCGGAATGTAGAAATGACCATAACTTTCACACTGATTGCAATTATTCGTTTTATACGATGGAAAAACTGTTGCATCTTCATCGTATTTTATGCTTCTGGCGTTGACTTCTTAGGCCGTAACTATTCGATCTGGTGGAGCAACGCCCTGGAGTGAAACATGGGTTGCCCGGAACGTAGAAATGACCACTACTATCACACTGGTTGCAAATTATTCCTGCTATACGATGGAAAAACTGTTGAATTAGTATTGTATTTTATGCTTCAGGCGTGGACTTCTGAGGCCGTAGCTATTCGATGTGGTGGAAGAACGCCATACACTGAAGCCTAGGTTGCCCGGAACGTAGAAATGACCATAAGTTTCACACTGGTTGCAATTATTCGGTTTATACGATGGAAAAACTGTTGTATTTATATTGTATTTTATGCTTCTGGCGTTCACTTCTTAGGCCCTAACTATTCGATCTGGTGGAACAACGCCCTAGGGTGAAGCCTAGGTTGCCCGGAACGTAGAAATGACAATAGCTTTTACACTGGTAGCAATTATTCGTTTTATACAATGGAAAAACGTTCTATTTATTTTGTATTTTATGCTCCGGGCGTTGACTTCTAAGGCCCTAACTATTCAATCTGTTGGAGCAACGCCCTAGGGTGAAGCCTAGGTTGCTCGTAAAGTAGAAATGACCATAAGTTTCATACTGGTTGCAATTATTCGTTTTATACGATGGAAAAACTGTTGTATTTATATTGTATTTTATGCTTCTGGCGTTGACTACTTAGGCACTAACTATTCGATCTTGTGGAACAACGCCCTAGAGTGAAGCCTAGGTTGCCTGGAACGTAGAAATGATCATTACTTTCACGCTTGTTGCAATTATTCCTGTTATGCGATGAAAAGACTGTTGTATTTTTATTGTATTTTATGCTTCAGGCGTGGACTTCTGAGGCCGTAGCTATTCGATGTGGTGGAAGAACGCCATACAGTGAAGCCTAGGCTGCCCGGAACGTAGAAATGACCACTACTTTCACACTGTTTGCAATTATTCCTTTTATACGATGGAAAAGCTGTTGTAATTATATCGTATTTTATGCTTCTGCCGTTGACTTCTTAGGCCCTAACTATTCGATCTGGTGGAACAACGCCGTAGAGTGAAGCCTAGGTTGCCCGGAACGTAGAAATGACCATTACTTTCACACTGTTTGCAATTATTCGTTTTATACGATGGAAAAACTGTTGCATCTTCATCGTATTTTATGCTTCTGGCGTTGACTTCTTGGGCCGTAACTATTCGATCTTGTGGAACAACGACCTAGGGTGAAGCCTAGGTTGCCTGGAACGTAGAAATGACCATCACTTTCACACGGGTTGCAATTATTCGTGTTATAGAATGTTAAGACTGTTGTGTTTTTATTGTATTTTATACTTCAGGCGTTGACTTCTGAGGCCGTAGCTATTCGATGTGGTGGAAGAACGCCATACACTGAAGCCTAGGTTGCCCGGAACGTAGAAATGACCTTAAGTTTCATACTGGTTGCAATTAGTCGTTTTATACGATGGAAAAACTGTTGTATTTTTATTGCACTTTATGCGTCTGGCGTTCACTTCTTAGGCCCTAACTATTGGATCTGGTGGAACAACGCCCTAGGATCAAGCCTAGGTTGCCCGGAACGTAGAAGTGACCATAGCTTTTACACTCGTAGCATTTATTCGTTTTATACAATGGAAAAACCGTTCTAATTATTTTGTATTTTATGCATCGGGCGCTGACTTCTAAGGCCCTAACTATTCGATCTGTTGGAGCAAAGCCTTAGGGTGAAGCCTAGGTTGCTCGGAAAGGAGAAATGACCATAAGTTTCATACTGGTTGCAATTATTCGTTTTATACGATGGAAAAACTGTTGTATTTATATTGTATTTTATGCTTCTGGCGTTGACTTCTCAGGCCCTAATTATTCGATCTGGTGGAACAACGCCGTAGAGTGAAGCCTAGGTTGCCCGAACGTAGAAATGACCATTACCATCACACTGTTTGCAATTATTCCTTTTATACGATGGAAAAGCTGTTGTATTTATATCGTATTTTATGCTTCTGGCGTTGACTTCTTAGGCCCTAACTATTCCATCTGGTGGAACAACGCCCTAGAGTAAAGCCCAGGTTGCGCGGAACGTAGAAATGACCATAACTTTCACACTGGTAGCAATTATTCGTTCTATACATTGGAAAAACTGTTCTATTTATATTGTATTTTATGCTTCTGGCGTTGACTACTTAGGCCCTAACTATTCGATCTTGTGGAACAACGCCCTAGAGTGAAGCCTAGGTTGCCTGGAACGTAGAAATGACCATCACTTTCACACGGGTTGCAATTATTCGTGTTATAGAATGTTAAGACTGTTGAATTTTTATTGTATTTTATACTTCAGGCGTTGACTTCTGAGGCCGTAGCTATTCGATGTGGTGGAAGAACGCCATACACTGAAGCCTAGGTTGCCCGGAACGTAGGAATGACCATAAGTTTCATACTGGTTGCAATTATTCGGTTTATACGATGGAAAAACTGTTGTATTTATATTGTATTTTATGCTTCTGGCGTTCACTTCTTAGGCCCTAACTATTCGATCTGGTGGAACAACGCCCTAGGGTGAAGCCTAGGTTGCCCGGAACGTAGAAATGACCATAGCTTTTACACTGGTAGCAATTATTCGTTTTATACAATGGAAAAACCGTTCTATTTATTTTGTATTTTATGCTTGGGGCGTTGACTTCTAAGGCCCTAACTATTCAATCTGTTGGAGCAACGCCCTAGGGTGAAGCCTAGGTTGCTCGTAAAGTAGAAATGACCATAAGTTTCATACTGGTTGCAATTCTTCGTTTTATACGATGGAAAAACTGTTGTATTTATATTGTATTTTATGCTTCTGGCGTTGACTACTTAGGCACTAACTATTCGATCTTGTGGAACAACGCCCTAGAGTGAAGCCTAGGTTGCCTGGAACGTAGAAATGATCATTACTTTCACGCTTGTTGCAATTATTCCTGTTATGCGATGAAAAGACTGTTGTATTTTTATTGTATTTTATGCTTCAGGCGTGGACTTCTGAGGCCGTAGCTATTCGATGTGGTGGAAGAACGCCATACAGTGAAGCCTAGGCTGCCCGGAACGTAGAAATGACCACTACTTTCACACTGTTTGCAATTATTCATTTAATACGATGGAAATGCTGTTGTATTTATATCGTATTTTATGCTTCGGGCGTTGACTTCTTAGGCCCTAACATTTCGATCTGGTGGAGCAACGCCCGACAGTGAAGCCTAGGTTGCCCGTAACGTAGAAATGACCATTACTTTCACACTGTTTGCAATTATTCCTTTTATACGATGGAAAAGCTGTTGTAATTATATCGTATTTTATGCTTCTGCCGTTGACTTCTTAGGCCCTAACTATTCGATCTGGTGGAACAACGCCGTAGAGTGAAGCCTAGGTTGCCCGGAACGTAGAAATGACCATTACTTTCACACTGTTTGCAATTATTCGTTTTATACGATGGAAAAACTGTTGCATCTTCATCGTATTTTATGCTTCTGGCGTTGACTTCTTAGGCCGTAACTATTCGATCTTGTGGAACAACGACCTAGGGTGAAGCCTAGGTTGCCTGGAACGTAGAAATGACCATCACTTTCACACGGGTTGCAATTATTCGTGTTATAGAATGTTAAGACTGTTGTATTTTTATTGTATTTTATACTTCAGGCGTTGACTTCTGAGGCCGTAGCTATTCGATGTGGTGGAAGAACGCCATACACTGAAGCCTAGGTTGCCCGGAACGTAGAAATGACCTTAAGTTTCATACTGGTTGCAATTAGTCGTTTTATACGATGGAAAAACTGTTGTATTTTTATTGCACTTTATGCGTCTGGCGTTCACTTCTTAGGCCCTAACTATTGGATCTGGTGGAACAACGCCCTAGGATCAAGCCTAGGTTGCCCGGAACGTAGAAGTGACCATAGCTTTTACACTCGTAGCATTTATTCGTTTTATACAATGGAAAAACCGTTCTAATTATTTTGTATTTTATGCATCGGGCGCTGACTTCTAAGGCCCTAACTATTCGACCTGTTGGAGCAAAGCCTTAGGGTGAGGCCTAGGTTGCCTGGAACGTAGAAATGACCATCACTTTCACACGGGTTGCAATTATTCGTGTTATAGAATGTTAAGACTGTTGAATTTTTATTGTATTTTATACTTCAGGCGTTGACTTCTGAGGCCGTAGCTATTCGATGTGGTGGAAGAACGCCATACACTGAAGCCTAGGTTGCCCGGAACGTAGAAATGACCATAAGTTTCATACTGGTTGCAATTATTCGGTTTATACGATGGAAAAACTGTTGTATTTATATTGTATTTTATGCTTCTGGCGTTCACTTCTTAGGCCCTAACTATTCGATCTGGTGGAACAACGCCCTAGGGTGAAGCCTAGGTTGCCCGGAACGTAGAAATGACCATAGCTTTTACACTGGTAGCAATTATTCGTTTTATACAATGGAAAAACCGTTCTATTTATTTTGTATTTTATGCTTGGGGCGTTGACTTCTAAGGCCCTAACTATTCAATCTGTTGGAGCAACGCCCTAGGGTGAAGCCTAGGTTGCTCGTAAAGTAGAAATGACCATAAGTTTCATACTGGTTGCAATTCTTCGTTTTATACGATGGAAAAACTGTTGTATTTATATTGTATTTTATGCTTCTGGCGTTGACTACTTAGGCACTAACTATTCGATCTTGTGGAACAACGCCCTAGAGTGGAGCCTAGGTTGCCTGGAACGTAGAAATGATCATTACTTTCACGCTTGTTGCATTTATTCCTGTTATGCGATGAAAAGACTGTTGTATTTTTATTGTACTTTATGCTTCAGGCGTGGAATTCTGAGGCCGTAGCTATTCGATGTGGTGGAAGAACGCCATACAGTGAAGCCTAGGTTGCCCGGAACGGAGAAATGACCACTACTTTCACACTGTTTGCAATTATTCATTTAATACGATGGAAATGCTGTTGTATTTATATCGTATTTTATGCTTCGGGCGTTGACTTCTTATGCCCTAACATTTCGATCTGGTGGAGCAACGCCCGACAGTGAAGCCTAGGTTGCCCGGAACGTAGAAATGACCATTACTTTCACACTGTTTGCAATTATTCCTTTTATACGATGGAAAAGCTGTTGTATTTATATCGTATTTTATGCTTCTGGCGTTGACTTCTTAGGCCCTAACTATTCGATCTGGTGGAACAACGCCGTAGAGTGAAGCCTAGGTTGCCCGGAACGTAGAAATGACCATTACTTTCACACTGTTTGCAATTATTCGTTTTATACGATGGAAAAACTGTTGTATTTTTATTGCATTTTATGCGTCTGGCGTTCACTTCTTAGGCCCTAACTACTGGATCCGGTGGAACAACGCCCTAGGGTCAAGCCTAGGTTGCCCGGAACGTAGAAATGACCATAGCTTTTACACTCGTAGCAATTATTCGTTTTATACAATGGAAGAACCGTTCTAATTATTTTGTATTTTATGCTTCGGGCGTTGACTTCTAAGCCCCTAACTATTGAATCTGTTGGAGCAAAGCCCTAGGGTGATGCCTAGGTTGCTCGGAAAGGAGAAATGACCATAAGTTTCATACTGGTTGCAATTATTCGTTTTATACGATGGAAAAACTGTTGTATTTATATTGTATTTTATGCTTCTGGCGTTGACTTCTCAGGCCCTAATTATTCGATCTGGTGGAACAACGCCGTAGAGTGAAGCCTACGTTGCCCGGAACGTAGAAATGACCATAACTTTCACACTGGTTGCAATTATTTGTTTTATACGATGGAAAAGCTGTTGTATTTATATCGTATTTTATGCTTCTGGCGTTGACTTCTTAGGCCCTAACTATTCCATCTGGTGGAACAACGCCCTAGAGTAAAGCCCAGGTTGCGCGGAACGTAGAAATGACCATAACTTTCACACTGGTTGCAATTATTTGTTTTATACGATGGAAAAGCTGTTGTATTTATATCGTATTTTATGCTTCTGGCGTTGACTTCTTAGGCCCTAGCTATTCCATCTGGAGGAGCAACGCCCTAGAGTGAAACCTAGGTTGCCCGGAACGTAGAAATGACCATAAGTTTTACACTGGCAGCAACTATTCGTTTCATACAATGGAAAAACCGTTCTATTTATTTTGTATTTTATGCTTCGGGCGTTGACTTCTAATGCCCTATCTGTTTGATCTGGTGGAGCAACGCCCTAGAGTGAAGCCTAGGTTGCCCGGTACGTAGAAATGACCATCACTATCAAACTGGTTGCAATTATTTGTTTTATACGATGGACAAGCTGTTGTATTTATATCGTATTTTATGCTTCGGGCGTTGACTTCTTAGGCCCTAACATTTCGATCTGGTGGAGCAACGCCCGACAGTAAAGCCTAGGTTGCCCGGAACGTAGATATGACCATAACCTTCACACAGGTTGCAATTATTCGTTTTATACGATGGAAAAACTGTTGTATTTATATTGTATTTTATGCTTCTGGCGTTGACTTCTCCGGCCCTAATTATTCGATCTGGTGGAACAACGCCGTAGAGTGAAACCTACGTTGCCCGGAACGTAGAAATGACCATTACATTCACACTGGTTGCAATTATTCGTTTTATACGATGGAAAAACTGTTCTATATATTTTGTATTTTATGCTTCGGGCGTTGACTTCTAAGGCCCTAGCTGTTCGATCTGGTGGAGCAACGCCCTAGAGTGAAGCCTAGGTTGCCCGGAACGTAGAAATGACCATCACTTTCAAACTGGTTGCAATTATTCCTGTTATATGATGGAAAACCTGTTGTATTTTTATTGCATTTTATGCTTCGGGCATTGACTTCTAAGTCCCTAACTATTCAATCTGTGGGAGCTACGCCGTAGAGTGAAGCCTAGGTTGCCTGGAACGTAGAAATGACCATCACTTTCACACGGGTTGCAATTATTCGTGTTATAGAATGTTAAGACTGTTGAATTTTTATTGTATTTTATACTTCAGGCGTTGACTTCTGAGGCCGTAGCTATTCGATGTGGTGGAAGAACGCCATACACTGAAGCCTAGGTTGCCCGGAACGTAGGAATGACCATAAGTTTCATACTGGTTGCAATTATTCGGTTTATACGATGGAAAAACTGTTGTATTTATATTGTATTTTATGCTTCTGGCGTTCACTTCTTAGGCCCTAACTATTCGATCTGGTGGAACAACGCCCTAGGGTGAAGCCTAGGTTGCCCGGAACGTAGAAATGACCATAGCTTTTACACTGGTAGCAATTATTCGTTTTATACAATGGAAAAACCGTTCTATTTATTTTGTATTTTATGCTTGGGGCGTTGACTTCTAAGGCCCTAACTATTCAATCTGTTGGAGCAACGCCCTAGGGTGAAGCCTAGGTTGCTCGTAAAGTAGAAATGACCATAAGTTTCATACTGGTTGCAATTCTTCGTTTTATACGATGGAAAAACTGTTGTATTTATATTGTATTTTATGCTTCTGGCGTTGACTACTTAGGCACTAACTATTCGATCTTGTGGAACAACGCCCTAGAGTGAAGCCTAGGTTGCCTGGAACGTAGAAATGATCATTACTTTCACGCTTGTTGCAATTATTCCTGTTATGCGATGAAAAGACTGTTGTATTTTTATTGTATTTTATGCTTCAGGCGTGGACTTCTGAGGCCGTAGCTATTCGATGTGGTGGAAGAACGCCATACAGTGAAGCCTAGGCTGCCCGGAACGTAGAAATGACCACTACTTTCACACTGTTTGCAATTATTCATTTAATACGATGGAAATGCTGTTGTATTTATATCGTATTTTATGCTTCGGGCGCTGACTTCTTAGGCCCTAACATTTCGATCTGGTGGAGCAACGCCCGACAGTGAAGCCTAGGTTGCCCGTAACGTAGAAATGACCATTACTTTCACACTGTTTGCAATTATTCCTTTTATACGATGGAAAAGCTGTTGTAATTATATCGTATTTTATGCTTCTGCCGTTGACTTCTTAGGCCCTAACTATTCGATCTGGTGGAACAACGCCGTAGAGTGAAGCCTAGGTTGCCCGGAACGTAGAAATGACCATTACTTTCACACTGTTTGCAATTATTCGTTTTATACGATGGAAAAACTGTTGCATCTTCATCGTATTTTATGCTTCTGGCGTTGACTTCTTAGGCCGTAACTATTCGATCTTGTGGAACAACGACCTAGGGTGAAGCCTAGGTTGCCTGGAACGTAGAAATGACCATCACTTTCACACGGGTTGCAATTATTCGTGTTATAGAATGTTAAGACTGTTGTATTTTTATTGTATTTTATACTTCAGGCGTTGACTTCTGAGGCCGTAGCTATTCGATGTGGTGGAAGAACGCCATACACTGAAGCCTAGGTTGCCCGGAACGTAGAAATGACCTTAAGTTTCATACTGGTTGCAATTAGTCGTTTTATACGATGGAAAAACTGTTGTATTTTTATTGCACTTTATGCGTCTGGCGTTCACTTCTTAGGCCCTAACTATTGGATCTGGTGGAACAACGCCCTAGGATCAAGCCTAGGTTGCCCGGAACGTAGAAGTGACCATAGCTTTTACACTCGTAGCATTTATTCGTTTTATACAATGGAAAAACCGTTCTAATTATTTTGTATTTTATGCATCGGGCGCTGACTTCTAAGGCCCTAACTATTCGACCTGTTGGAGCAAAGCCTTAGGGTGAGGCCTAGGTTGCCTGGAACGTAGAAATGACCATCACTTTCACACGGGTTGCAATTATTCGTGTTATAGAATGTTAAGACTGTTGAATTTTTATTGTATTTTATACTTCAGGCGTTGACTTCTGAGGCCGTAGCTATTCGATGTGGTGGAAGAACGCCATACACTGAAGCCTAGGTTGCCCGGAACGTAGGAATGACCATAAGTTTCATACTGGTTGCAATTATTCGGTTTATACGATGGAAAAACTGTTGTATTTATATTGTATTTTATGCTTCTGGCGTTCACTTCTTAGGCCCTAACTATTCGATCTGGTGGAACAACGCCCTAGGGTGAAGCCTAGGTTGCCCGGAACGTAGAAATGACCATAGCTTTTACACTGGTAGCAATTATTCGTTTTATACAATGGAAAAACCGTTCTATTTATTTTGTATTTTATGCTTGGGGCGTTGACTTCTAAGGCCCTAACTATTCAATCTGTTGGAGCAACGCCCTAGGGTGAAGCCTAGGTTGCTCGTAAAGTAGAAATGACCATAAGTTTCATACTGGTTGCAATTCTTCGTTTTATACGATGGAAAAACTGTTGTATTTATATTGTATTTTATGCTTCTGGCGTTGACTACTTAGGCACTAACTATTCGATCTTGTGGAACAACGCCCTAGAGTGGAGCCTAGGTTGCCTGGAACGTAGAAATGATCATTACTTTCACGCTTGTTGCATTTATTCCTGTTATGCGATGAAAAGACTGTTGTATTTTTATTGTACTTTATGCTTCAGGCGTGGAATTCTGAGGCCGTAGCTATTCGATGTGGTGGAAGAACGCCATACAGTGAAGCCTAGGTTGCCCGGAACGGAGAAATGACCACTACTTTCACACTGTTTGCAATTATTCATTTAATACGATGGAAATGCTGTTGTATTTATATCGTATTTTATGCTTCGGGCGTTGACTTCTTATGCCCTAACATTTCGATCTGGTGGAGCAACGCCCGACAGTGAAGCCTAGGTTGCCCGGAACGTAGAAATGACCATTACTTTCACACTGTTTGCAATTATTCCTTTTATACGATGGAAAAGCTGTTGTATTTATATCGTATTTTATGCTTCTGGCGTTGACTTCTTAGGCCCTAACTATTCGATCTGGTGGAACAACGCCGTAGAGTGAAGCCTAGGTTGCCCGGAACGTAGAAATGACCATTACTTTCACACTGTTTGCAATTATTCGTTTTATACGATGGAAAAACTGTTGTATTTTTATTGCATTTTATGCGTCTGGCGTTCACTTCTTAGGCCCTAACTACTGGATCCGGTGGAACAACGCCCTAGGGTCAAGCCTAGGTTGCCCGGAACGTAGAAATGACCATAGCTTTTACACTCGTAGCAATTATTCGTTTTATACAATGGAAGAACCGTTCTAATTATTTTGTATTTTATGCTTCGGGCGTTGACTTCTAAGCCCCTAACTATTGAATCTGTTGGAGCAACGCCCTAGGGTGAAGCCTAGGTTGCTCGTAAAGTAGAAATGACCATAAGTTTCATACTGGTTGCAATTCTTCGTTTTATACGATGGAAAAACTGTTGTATTTATATTGTATTTTATGCTTCTGGCGTTGACTACTTAGGCACTAACTATTCGATCTTGTGGAACAACGCCCTAGAGTGAAGCCTAGGTTGCCTGGAACGTAGAAATGATCATTACTTTCACGCTTGTTGCAATTATTCCTGTTATGCGATGAAAAGACTGTTGTATTTTAATTGTATTTTATGCTTCAGGCGTGGAATTCTGAGGCCGTAGCTATTCGATGTGGTGGAAGAACGCCATACAGTGAAGCCTAGGCTGCCCGGAACGTAGAAATGACCACTACTTTCACACTGTTTGCAATTATTCATTTAATACGATGGAAATGCTGTTGTATTTATATCGTATTTTATGCTTCGGGCGTTGACTTCTTAGGCCCTAACATTTCGATCTGGTGGAGCAACGCCCGACAGTGAAGCCTAGGTTGCCCGTAACGTAGAAATGACCATTACTTTCACACTGTTTGCAATTATTCCTTTTATACGATGGAAAAGCTGTTGTAATTATATCGTATTTTATGCTTCTGCCGTTGACTTCTTAGGCCCTAACTATTCGATCTGGTGGAACAACGCCGTAGAGTGAAGCCTAGGTTGCCCGGAACGTAGAAATGACCATTACTTTCACACTGTTTGCAATTATTCGTTTTATACGATGGAAAAACTGTTGCATCTTCATCGTATTTTATGCTTCTGGCGTTGACTTCTTAGGCCGTAACTATTCGATCTTGTGGAACAACGACCTAGGGTGAAGCCTAGGTTGCCTGGAACGTAGAAATGACCATCACTTTCACACGGGTTGCAATTATTCGTGTTATAGAATGTTAAGACTGTTGTATTTTTATTGTATTTTATACTTCAGGCGTTGACTTCTGAGGCCGTAGCTATTCGATGTGGTGGAAGAACGCCATACACTGAAGCCTAGGTTGCCCGGAACGTAGAAATGACCTTAAGTTTCATACTGGTTGCAATTAGTCGTTTTATACGATGGAAAAACTGTTGTATTTTTATTGCACTTTATGCGTCTGGCGTTCACTTCTTAGGCCCTAACTATTGGATCTGGTGGAACAACGCCCTAGGATCAAGCCTAGGTTGCCCGGAACGTAGAAGTGACCATAGCTTTTACACTCGTAGCATTTATTCGTTTTATACAATGGAAAAACCGTTCTAATTATTTTGTATTTTATGCATCGGGCGCTGACTTCTAAGGCCCTAACTATTCGACCTGTTGGAGCAAAGCCTTAGGGTGAGGCCTAGGTTGCCTGGAACGTAGAAATGACCATCACTTTCACACGGGTTGCAATTATTCGTGTTATAGAATGTTAAGACTGTTGAATTTTTATTGTATTTTATACTTCAGGCGTTGACTTCTGAGGCCGTAGCTATTCGATGTGGTGGAAGAACGCCATACACTGAAGCCTAGGTTGCCCGGAACGTAGGAATGACCATAAGTTTCATACTGGTTGCAATTATTCGGTTTATACGATGGAAAAACTGTTGTATTTATATTGTATTTTATGCTTCTGGCGTTCACTTCTTAGGCCCTAACTATTCGATCTGGTGGAACAACGCCCTAGGGTGAAGCCTAGGTTGCCCGGAACGTAGAAATGACCATAGCTTTTACACTGGTAGCAATTATTCGTTTTATACAATGGAAAAACCGTTCTATTTATTTTGTATTTTATGCTTGGGGCGTTGACTTCTAAGGCCCTAACTATTCAATCTGTTGGAGCAACGCCCTAGGGTGAAGCCTAGGTTGCTCGTAAAGTAGAAATGACCATAAGTTTCATACTGGTTGCAATTCTTCGTTTTATACGATGGAAAAACTGTTGTATTTATATTGTATTTTATGCTTCTGGCGTTGACTACTTAGGCACTAACTATTCGATCTTGTGGAACAACGCCCTAGAGTGGAGCCTAGGTTGCCTGGAACGTAGAAATGATCATTACTTTCACGCTTGTTGCATTTATTCCTGTTATGCGATGAAAAGACTGTTGTATTTTTATTGTACTTTATGCTTCAGGCGTGGAATTCTGAGGCCGTAGCTATTCGATGTGGTGGAAGAACGCCATACAGTGAAGCCTAGGTTGCCCGGAACGGAGAAATGACCACTACTTTCACACTGTTTGCAATTATTCATTTAATACGATGGAAATGCTGTTGTATTTATATCGTATTTTATGCTTCGGGCGTTGACTTCTTATGCCCTAACATTTCGATCTGGTGGAGCAACGCCCGACAGTGAAGCCTAGGTTGCCCGGAACGTAGAAATGACCATTACTTTCACACTGTTTGCAATTATTCCTTTTATACGATGGAAAAGCTGTTGTATTTATATCGTATTTTATGCTTCTGGCGTTGACTTCTTAGGCCCTAACTATTCGATCTGGTGGAACAACGCCGTAGAGTGAAGCCTAGGTTGCCCGGAACGTAGAAATGACCATTACTTTCACACTGTTTGCAATTATTCGTTTTATACGATGGAAAAACTGTTGTATTTTTATTGCATTTTATGCGTCTGGCGTTCACTTCTTAGGCCCTAACTACTGGATCCGGTGGAACAACGCCCTAGGGTCAAGCCTAGGTTGCCCGGAACGTAGAAATGACCATAGCTTTTACACTCGTAGCAATTATTCGTTTTATACAATGGAAGAACCGTTCTAATTATTTTGTATTTTATGCTTCGGGCGTTGACTTCTAAGCCCCTAACTATTGAATCTGTTGGAGCAAAGCCCTAGGGTGATGCCTAGGTTGCTCGGAAAGGAGAAATGACCATAAGTTTCATACTGGTTGCAATTATTCGTTTTATACGATGGAAAAACTGTTGTATTTATATTGTATTTTATGCTTCTGGCGTTGACTTCTCAGGCCCTAATTATTCGATCTGGTGGAACAACGCCGTAGAGTGAAGCCTACGTTGCCCGGAACGTAGAAATGACCATAACTTTCACACTGGTTGCAATTATTTGTTTTATACGATGGAAAAGCTGTTGTATTTATATCGTATTTTATGCTTCTGGCGTTGACTTCTTAGGCCCTAACTATTCCATCTGGTGGAACAACGCCCTAGAGTAAAGCCCAGGTTGCGCGGAACGTAGAAATGACCATAACTTTCACACTGGTTGCAATTATTTGTTTTATACGATGGAAAAGCTGTTGTATTTATATCGTATTTTATGCTTCTGGCGTTGACTTCTTAGGCCCTAGCTATTCCATCTGGAGGAGCAACGCCCTAGAGTGAAACCTAGGTTGCCCGGAACGTAGAAATGACCATAAGTTTTACACTGGCAGCAACTATTCGTTTCATACAATGGAAAAACCGTTCTATTTATTTTGTATTTTATGCTTCGGGCGTTGACTTCTAATGCCCTATCTGTTTGATCTGGTGGAGCAACGCCCTAGAGTGAAGCCTAGGTTGCCCGGTACGTAGAAATGACCATCACTATCAAACTGGTTGCAATTATTTGTTTTATACGATGGACAAGCTGTTGTATTTATATCGTATTTTATGCTTCGGGCGTTGACTTCTTAGGCCCTAACATTTCGATCTGGTGGAGCAACGCCCGACAGTAAAGCCTAGGTTGCCCGGAACGTAGATATGACCATAACCTTCACACAGGTTGCAATTATTCGTTTTACACGATGGAAAAACTGTTGTATTTATATTGTATTTTATGCTTCTGGCGTTGACTTCTCCGGCCCTAATTATTCGATCTGGTGGAACAACGCCGTAGAGTGAAACCTACGTTGCCCGGAACGTAGAAATGACCATTACATTCACACTGGTTGCAATTATTCGTTTTATACGATGGAAAAACTGTTCTATATATTTTGTATTTTATGCTTCGGGCGTTGACTTCTAAGGCCCTAGCTGTTCGATCTGGTGGAGCAACGCCCTAGAGTGAAGCCTAGGTTGCCCGGAACGTAGAAATGACCATCACTTTCAAACTGGTTGCAATTATTCCTGTTATATGATGGAAAACCTGTTGTATTTTTATTGCATTTTATGCTTCGGGCATTGACTTCTAAGTCCCTAACTATTCAATCTGTGGGAGCTACGCCGTAGAGTGAAGCCTAGGTTGCCCGGAACGTAGAAATGACCATTACTTTCACACTGTTTGCAATTATTCGTTTTATACGATGGAAAAACTGTTGTATTTTTATTGCATTTTATGCGTCTGGCGTTCACTTCTTAGGCCCTAACTATTGGATCTGGTGGAACAACGCCCTAGGGTCAAGCCTAGGTTGCCCGGAACGTAGAAATGACCATAGCTTTTACTCTCGTAGCAATTATTCGTTTTATACAATGGAAAAACCGTTCTAATTATTTTGTATTTTATGCTTCGGGCGTTGACTTCTAAGCCCCTGACTATTCAATCTGTTGGAGCAAAGCCCTAGGGTGATGCCTAGGTTGCTCGGAAAGGAGAAATGACCATAAGTTTCATACTGCTTGCAATTATTCGTTTTATACGATGGAAAAACTATTGTATTTATATTGTATTTTATGCTTCTGGCGTTGACTTCTCAGGCCCTAATTATTCGATCTGGTGGAACAACGCCGTAGAGTGAAGCCTAAGTTGCCCGAACGTAGAAATGTCCATTACCTTCACACTGTTTGCAATTATTCCTTTTATACGATGGAAAAGCTGTTGTATTTATATCGTATTTTATGCTTCTGGGGTAGACTTCTAAGGCCCTACATATTCGATCTGGTGGAGCAATGCCACATAATTAAGTCTAGGATGCCCGAAACGCCGAAATGATCATTACTTTCACGCTTGTTGCAATTATTCCTGTTATACGATGAAAAGACTGTTGTATTTTTATTGTATTTTATGCTTCAGGCGTGGATTTCTGAGGCCGTAGCTATTCGATGTGGTGGAAGAACGCCATACAGTGAAGCCTAGGTAGCCCGGAACGTAGAAATGACCACTACTTTCACACTGTTTGCAATTATTCATTTAATACGATGGAAATGCTGTTGTATTTATATCGTATTTTATGCTTCGGGCTGAGACTTCTTAGGCCCTAACATTTCGATCTGGTGGAGCAACGCCCGACAGTGAAGCCTAGGTTGCCCGGAATGTAGAAATGACCAGAAGTTGCATACTGGTTGCAATTATTCGTTTAATACGATGGAAATGCTGTTGTATTTATATCGTATTTTATGCATCGGGCGTTGACTTCTAATGCCCCAGCTATTCGATCTGGAGGAGCAACGCCATAGAGTGAAACCTAGGTTGCCCGGAACCTAGAAATGACCATAACTTTCACACTGGTAGCAATTATACATTTTATACGATGGAATGGCTGTTGTATTTATTTCGTAGTTTATGCTTATGGCGTTGACTTCTAAGGCCCTAACTCTTCAATCCGGTGGAGCAACGCCTCAGAGTTAAGCCTAGGATGCCCGGAACGTCGAAATGATCATTACATTCGCACTGGTGGCAATTAGTCATGCTATACGATGGAGAAACTGTTGCACTTCTATTGTAGTTTATGCTTCTGGCGTTGACTTCTAAGGTCGTAGCTATTAGCTGTGGTGGAACAACACCCTACAGTGACGTCTAGGTTGCCCGGAACGTAGAAATGACCAGTACTTTCACACTGGTTGCAGTTATTCTTTTTATACAATGGAACAACTGTTCTATTTATTTTGTATGTTATGCTTCGGGCGTTGACTTCTAAGGCCCTAACTATTCGATCTGGTGGAGAAACGTCCTAGAGTGAAGCCTAGGTTGCCCGGAACGTGGAAATGACCATAACTTTCACACTGGTTGCTATTATTCGTTTTATACGATGAAAAAACTGTTATATTTATATTGCATTTTATGCTTCTGGCGTTGACTTCTTAGGCCCTAACTATTCGATCTGGTGGAACAACGCCCTAGAGTGAAGCCTGCGATGCCCGGAACGTAGAAATGACCAGTACTTTCACACTGTTTGCAGTTATTCCTGTTGTACGATGGAAAACTGTTGCATCTTTATTGTATTTTATGCTTCTGGCGTTGACTTCTAAGGCCCTAGCTATTCGATCTGGTGGAGGAACGCCCTAGAGTGACGCCTAGGTTGCAAGGAACGTAGAAATGACCATAACTTTCACACTGGTTACCATTATTCGTTTTATAGTATGGAAAAGCTGTTGTATTTATATCGTATTTTATGCTTCTGGCGTTGACTTCTAAGGCCCTAACTATTCCATCTGGTGGAACAACGCCCTAGGGTGAAGCCTAGGTTGCCCGGAACGTAGAAATGACCATAACTTTCACACTGGTAGCAATTATACGTTTTATACGATGGAATGGCTGTTGTATATATTTTGTAGTTTATGCTTATGGCGTTGACTTCTAAGGTCCTAACTCTTCAATCCGGTGGAGCAAGGCCTCAGAGTTAAGCCTAGGATGCCCGAAACGTCGAAATGATCATTACATTCGCACTGGTTGCAATTAGTCATGCTATACGATGGAGAAACTGTTGCACTTCTATTGTAGTTTATGCTTCTGGCGTTGACTTCTAAGGTCGTAGCTATTAGCTGTGGTGGAACAACGCCCTACAGTGACGTCTAGGTTGCCCGGAACGTAGAAATGACCAGTACTTTCACACTGGTTGCAGTTATTCGTTTTATACAATGGAACAACTGTTCTATTTATTTTGTATGTTATGCTTCGGGCGTTGGCTTCTAAGGCCCTAACTATTCGATCTGGTGGAGCAACGTCCTAGAGTGAAGCCTAGGTTGCCCGGAACGTGGAAATGACCATAACTTTCACACTGGTAGCAATTATTCGTTTTATACATGGAAAAACTGTTGTATTTATTTTGTATTTTATGCTTCTGGCGTTGACTTCTAAGGCCCTACCTATTTGATCTGGCGGAGCAACACCCTACAGTGAAGCCTAGGTTGCTCGGAACGTAGACATGACCATTACCTTCACACTGTTTGCAATAATTCAATTTATACGATGGCAAAGCTGTTGTATTTATATTGTATTTTATGCTTCGGGCGTTAGCTTCTAAGGCTGTATCTTTTAGCTGTGGTGGAGCAACGCCGTAGAGTGACGCCTAGGTTGCCCGGGACGTAGAAATGACCATTACTTCCACAATGTTTGCAGTTATTCATTTTATACGATGGTAATCTGTTGTACTTATATTGCATTTTATTCTTCTGGCGTTGACTTCTTAGGCCCTAACTATTCGATCTGGTGGAACAACGCTCTAGAGTGAAGCCTAGGTTGCCAGGAACGTAGAAATGACCATTACTTTCGCACTGTTTGCTAATATACATTATATACGATGGAAAGGCTGTTGTATTTATATTGTATTTTATGCTTCTGGCGTTGACTTCTTAGGCCCTAACTATTTAACCTCGTGGAGCACCGCACTAGAGTGAAGAGTAGCTTGCCCGAACGTAGAACATACCATTACCTTCACACTGGTTGCAATTATTCCTGTTATACGATGGAAAAACTGTTGCATCTTTATTGTGTTTTATGTTTCTGGCGCTGACTTCTTAGGCCCTAACCAGTCGATCTGGTGGAACAACGCCCTAGGGTGAAGCCCAGGTTGCCCGGAACGTAGAAATGACCATAACTTTCACACTGGTAGCAATTATTCGTTTTATACATGGAAAAACTGTTCTATTTATTTTGTATTTTATGCTTCTGGCGTTGACTTCTAAGGCCCTACCTATCACATCTGGCGGAGCAACGACCTCGAGTGAAGCATAGGTTGCCCGGAACGTAGAAATGACCATAACTTCACACTGGTTGCTACTATTCGTTTTATACGATGAAAAAACTGTTATATTTATATTGCATTTTATGCTTCTGGCGTTGACTTCTTAGGCCCTAACTATTCGATCTGGTGGAACAACGCCCTAGAGTGAAGCCTGCGATGCCCGGAACGTAGAAATGATCATTACCTTCACGCTTGTTGCAATTACTCCTTTTATACGATGAAAAAACTGATGTATTTTTATTGCATTTTTTCCTTCAGGCGTTGACTTCTAAGTCCGTAGCTATTCGATGTGGTGGAGCAACGCCCTAGAGTGACGCCTAGGTTGCCCGGAACGTAGAAATGACCATTACTTTCACAATGTATGCAATTATTCATTTTATACGATGGAAAAACTGTTGTACTTATATTGCATTTTATTATTTTGGCGTTGACTTCTTAGGCCCTAACTATTCGATCTGGTGGAACAACACCCTAGAGTGAAGCCTGCGATGCCCGGAACGTAGAAATGATCATTACCTTCACGCTTGTTGCAATTATTCCTGTTATAAGATGAAAAAACTGTTATATTTATATTGCATTTTATGCTTCTGGCGTTGACTTCTAAGGCCCTACCTATTCGATCTGGCGGAGCAACACCCTACAGTGAAGCCTAGGTTGCTCGGAACGTAGAAATCACCATTACCTTCACACTGTTTGCAATAATTCATTTTATACGATGACAAAGCTGTTGTATTTATATTGTATTTTATGCTTCTGGCGTTGACTTCTAAGGCCTTATCACTTCGATTTGGTGGAGCAACGCCTCAGAGTTAAGCCTAGGTTGCCCGGAACGTAGAAATGACCATTACTTTCACAATGTATGCAATTATTCATTTTATACGGTGGAAAAACTGTTGTACTTATATTGCATTTTATTCTTCTGGCGTTGACTTCTTAGGCCCTAACTATTCGATCTGGTGGAGCAACAGCCTACAGTGAAGCCT
Source organism: Calliopsis andreniformis (assembly GCF_051401765.1). Taxonomy (NCBI): domain Eukaryota; kingdom Metazoa; phylum Arthropoda; class Insecta; order Hymenoptera; family Andrenidae; genus Calliopsis; species Calliopsis andreniformis. The sequence continues at coordinate 9,761,946 of NW_027480425.1, read as the reverse complement.
CGGTTGCCCGGAACGTTTAAATGACCATAACTTTCACACTGGAAACAATTATTCATTTTATACATGGAACAGCTGTTCTATTTATTTTGTATTTTATGCATCGGGCGTTGACTTCTATGGCCCTTCCTACTCGATCTGGTGGAGCAACACCCTACAGTGAAGCCTAGTTTGTCCGGAACGTAGATATGACCATAGCCATCACACAGGTTGCAATTATTCGTTTTATACGATTGAAAGACTGTTGTATTTATTTTGTAGCTTATGCTTCTGGCGTTGAATTCCAAGGCCCTAACACTTCGACCTGGTGGAGCAATGCATCGGAGTTAAGTCTAGGATGCCCGAAACGTCGAAATGATCGTTACTTTCACACGGGTTGCAATTATTCATGCTATACGATTGAAAAACTGTTGCATTTTTATTGTATTTTCTGCTTCAGTATTTGGATTGTAAGGTCCTAGCTATTCGATCTGGTGGGGCAACGTCCAAGAGTGAAGCCTAGGTTGCCCGGAACGTAGTTATGACCATACCTTTCACACTGCTTGCAATTATTCCTGTTATGCGATGGAACAACTGTTGTATTTATAATGTATTTTATGCTTCGGGCGTTGACTTCTAAGGCCCTGACTATTCGATCTGTTGGAGCAAAACTCTAGAGTGAAGCCTCGGTTGCCCGGAACGTAGAAATGACCATTACTTTCACACTGGCAGCAATTATTCATGCTATACGATGGAAGACCTGTTGTATTTTTATTGCATTTTATGCTTCTGGCGCTGACTTCTAAGCCCCTAACTATTCGATCTGGTGGTGCAACGCACTAGAGTGAAGCCTAGGTTGCCTGGAACGGAGAAATAACCATAACTTTCACACTGGTTGCTATTATTCGTTTTATACGATGGAAAACCTGTTATATTTATATTGTATTTCATGCTTCGGGCGTTGACTTCTAAGGCCCTAACTATTCAATCTGTTGGAACAACGCCCTAGGGTGAAGCCTAGGTTGCCCGCAATGTAGAATTGACCATAACTTTCATACTGGTTGCAATTATTCGTTTTATACGATGGAAAAACTGTTGTATTTATATTGTATTTTATGCTTCTGGCGCTGACTTCTAAGGCCCTAACTATTCGATCTGGTGGAGCAACGTCCTAGAGTGAAGCCTAGGTTGCCCGGAACGTGGAAATGACCATAACTTTCACACTGGTAGCAATTATTCGTTTTATACATGGAAAAACTGTTGTATTTATTTTGTATTTTATGCTTCTGGCGTTGACTTCTAAGGCCCTACCTATTTGATCTGGCGGAGCAACACCCTACAGTGAAGCCTAGGTTGCTCGGAACGTAGACATGACCATTACCTTCACACTGTTTGCAATAATTCAATTTATACGATGGCAAAGCTGTTGTATTTATATTGTATTTTATGCTTCGGGCGTTAGCTTCTAAGGCTGTATCTTTTAGCTGTGGTGGAGCAACGCCGTAGAGTGACGCCTAGGTTGCCCGGGACGTAGAAATGACCATTACTTCCACAATGTTTGCAGTTATTCATTTTATACGATGGTAATCTGTTGTACTTATATTGCATTTTATTCTTCTGGCGTTGACTTCTTAGGCCCTAACTATTCGATCTGGTGGAACAACGCTCTAGAGTGAAGCCTAGGTTGCCAGGAACGTAGAAATGACCATTACTTTCGCACTGTTTGCTAATATACATTATATACGATGGAAAGGCTGTTGTATTTATATTGTATTTTATGCTTCTGGCGTTGACTTCTTAGGCCCTAACTATTTAACCTCGTGGAGCACCGCACTAGAGTGAAGAGTAGCTTGCCCGAACGTAGAACATACCATTACCTTCACACTGGTTGCAATTATTCCTGTTATACGATGGAAAAACTGTTGCATCTTTATTGTGTTTTATGTTTCTGGCGCTGACTTCTTAGGCCCTAACCAGTCGATCTGGTGGAACAACGCCCTAGGGTGAAGCCCAGGTTGCCCGGAACGTAGAAATGACCATAACTTTCACACTGGTAGCAATTATTCGTTTTATACATGGAAAAACTGTTCTATTTATTTTGTATTTTATGCTTCTGGCGTTGACTTCTAAGGCCCTACCTATCACATCTGGCGGAGCAACGACCTCGAGTGAAGCATAGGTTGCCCGGAACGTAGAAATGACCATAACTTCACACTGGTTGCTACTATTCGTTTTATACGATGAAAAAACTGTTATATTTATATTGCATTTTATGCTTCTGGCGTTGACTTCTTAGGCCCTAACTATTCGATCTGGTGGAACAACGCCCTAGAGTGAAGCCTGCGATGCCCGGAACGTAGAAATGATCATTACCTTCACGCTTGTTGCAATTACTCCTTTTATACGATGAAAAAACTGATGTATTTTTATTGCATTTTTTCCTTCAGGCGTTGACTTCTAAGTCCGTAGCTATTCGATGTGGTGGAGCAACGCCCTAGAGTGACGCCTAGGTTGCCCGGAACGTAGAAATGACCATTACTTTCACAATGTATGCAATTATTCATTTTATACGATGGAAAAACTGTTGTACTTATATTGCATTTTATTATTTTGGCGTTGACTTCTTAGGCCCTAACTATTCGATCTGGTGGAACAACGCCCTAGAGTGAAGCCTGCGATGCCCGGAACGTAGAAATGATCATTACCTTCACGCTTGTTGCAATTATTCCTGTTATAAGATGAAAAAACTGTTATATTTATATTGCATTTTATGCTTCTGGCGTTGACTTCTAAGGCCCTACCTATTCGATCTGGCGGAGCAACACCCTACAGTGAAGCCTAGGTTGCTCGGAACGTAGAAATCACCATTACCTTCACACTGTTTGCAATAATTCATTTTATACGATGACAAAGCTGTTGTATTTATATTGTATTTTATGCTTCTGGCGTTGACTTCTAAGGCCTTATCACTTCGATTTGGTGGAGCAACGCCTCAGAGTTAAGCCTAGGTTGCCCGGAACGTAGAAATGACCATTACTTTCACAATGTATGCAATTATTCATTTTATACGGTGGAAAAACTGTTGTACTTATATTGCATTTTATTCTTCTGGCGTTGACTTCTTAGGCCCTAACTATTCGATCTGGTGGAGCAACAGCCTACAGTGAAGCCTCGGTTGCCCGGAACGTTTAAATGACCATAACTTTCACACTGGAAACAATTATTCATTTTATACATGGAACAGCTGTTCTATTTATTTTGTATTTTATGCATCGGGCGTTGACTTCTATGGCCCTTCCTACTCGATCTGGTGGAGCAACACCCTACAGTGAAGCCTAGTTTGTCCGGAACGTAGATATGACCATAGCCATCACACAGGTTGCAATTATTCGTTTTATACGATTGAAAGACTGTTGTATTTATTTTGTAGCTTATGCTTCTGGCGTTGAATTCCAAGGCCCTAACACTTCGACCTGGTGGAGCAATGCATCGGAGTTAAGTCTAGGATGCCCGAAACGTCGAAATGATCGTTACTTTCACACGGGTTGCAATTATTCATGCTATACGATTGAAAAACTGTTGCATTTTTATTGTATTTTCTGCTTCAGTATTTGGATTGTAAGGTCCTAGCTATTCGATCTGGTGGGGCAACGTCCAAGAGTGAAGCCTAGGTTGCCCGGAACGTAGTTATGACCATACCTTTCACACTGCTTGCAATTATTCCTGTTATGCGATGGAACAACTGTTGTATTTATAATGTATTTTATGCTTCGGGCGTTGACTTCTAAGGCCCTGACTATTCGATCTGTTGGAGCAAAACTCTAGAGTGAAGCCTCGGTTGCCCGGAACGTAGAAATGACCATTACTTTCACACTGGCAGCAATTATTCATGCTATACGATGGAAGACCTGTTGTATTTTTATTGCATTTTATGCTTCTGGCGCTGACTTCTAAGCCCCTAACTATTCGATCTGGTGGTGCAACGCACTAGAGTGAAGCCTAGGTTGCCTGGAACGGAGAAATAACCATAACTTTCACACTGGTTGCTATTATTCGTTTTATACGATGGAAAACCTGTTATATTTATATTGTATTTCATGCTTCGGGCGTTGACTTCTAAGGCCCTAACTATTCAATCTGTTGGAACAACGCCCTAGGGTGAAGCCTAGGTTGCCCGCAATGTAGAATTGACCATAACTTTCATACTGGTTGCAATTATTCGTTTTATACGATGGAAAAACTGTTGTATTTATATTGTATTTTATGCTTCTGGCGCTGACTTCTAGGGCTCTGGCTATTCGATCTGGTGCAGCAGCGCCCTAGGGTGAAGCCTAGGTTGCACGGAACGTAGAAATGACCATAACTTTCACACCGGTAGCAATTACTCGTTTTATACGATCGAAAAACTGTAGTATTTATCTTGTATTTTATGCTTGTGGCGTTGACTTCTTAGGCACTAACTATTCGATCTGGTGGAACAACGCACTAGGGTGAAGCCCAGGTTGCCCGGAACGTAGAAATGACCATAACTTTCACACTGTTAGCAATTATCCGTTTTATACAATGGAAAAACAGTTCTATCTATTTTGTAGTTTATGCTTCGGGCATTGACTTCTAAGCCCCTAACTATTCGATCTGGTGGAGCAACGCCTCAGAGTTAAGTCAAGCATGCCCGAAACGTCGAAATGAGCAATACTTTGGCACTGGTTGCAATTAGTCATGCTATACGATGGAAAAACTGTTGCATTTTTATTGTATTTTCTGCTTCTGGCTTTGACTTCTAAGGTCGTAACTATTAGCTGTGGTGGGGCAACGTCCAAGAGTGAAGCCTATGTTGCCCGGAACGCAGAAATGACCATAACTTTCACACTGGCTGCAATTACTCGTTTTATACAATGGAAAAACTGTTGTGTCTATATTGCATTTTATGCTTCTGGCGTTGACTTCTAAGGCCGTAGCTATTCGATGTGGTGGAGCAACGCCCTAGATTGAAGCCTAGGTTGACCGTAACGTAGAAATGACCATATCTTTCAAACTGGTTGCAATTATTCCTGTTATACGATGGAACAGATCTTGTATTCATATCGTATTTTATGTCTCTGGCGTTGACTTCTTAGGCCCTAACTATTCGATCTGGTGGAACGATGCCCTAGAGTGCAGCCTAGGTAGCCCAGAACGTAGAAATGCCCATCACTTTCACACTGGTAGCAATTATTCGTTTTATACTATGGAAAAACTGTTCTATTTATTTTGTATTTTATGCTTCGGGCGTTTACTTCTAAGGCCCTAACTATTCGATCTGGTGGAACGACGCCCTAGAGTTAAGCCTAGCTCGCCCAGAACGTAGAAATGACCATCACTTTCACACTGGTTGCAATTATTCCTGTTATACGATGGTAATACTCTTGTATATTTATTGTATTTTATGCTTCGGGCGTTGACTTCTAAGGCCCTAACTATTCGATCTGGTGGAACAACGCCCTAGGGTGAAGCCAAGGTTGCCCGGAACGTAGAAATGACCAGAACTTTCACACTGTTTGCTATTATTCGTTTTATACGATGGAAAAACTGTTATATTTATATTGCATTTTATGATTCTGGCGTTGACTTCTTAGGCCCTAACTTCTCGATCTGGTGGAACAACGCCCTAGAGTGAAGCCTAGGTTGCATGGAACGTAGAAGTGAACATAACATTCACACTGGTAGCAATTATTCGTTTTTTACAATGGAAAAACTGTTCTATTTATTTTGTATTTTATGCTTCGGGCGTTGACTTCTATGGCCCTACCTATTCGATCTGGTGGAGCAACACCATACAGTCAAGCCTAGGTTGCCGGACGTAGAAATGACCATAACTTTCACACTGGTAGCAATTATTCGTTTTAAACAATGAAAAAACTGTTCTATTTATTTTGTATTTTTTGCTTCGGGCGTTGAATTCTAAGGCCTAACTATTCGATCTGGTGGAACGACGCCATAGAGTTAAGCCTAGCTCGCCCAGAACGTAGAAATGACCATCACTTTCACACTGGTTGCAATTATTCCTGTTATACGATGGTAATACTCTTGTATATTTATTGTATTTTATGCTTCGGGCGTTGACTTCTATGGCCCTACCTATTCGATTTGGTGGAGCAACACCCTACAGTGAAGCCTAAGTTGTCAGAAACGTAGAAATGCCCATCACTTTCACACTGGTAGCAATTATTCGTTTTATACAATGGAAAAACTGTTCTATTTATTTTGTATTTTATGCTTCGGGCGTTGACTTCTGAGGCCCTAACTATTCGATCTGGTGGAGCAACGCCCTAGAGTGAAGCCTAGGTTGCCCGGAACGTAGAAATGAACATAACTTTCACCCTGGTAATAATTATTCGTTTTATACAGTGGAAAAACCGTTCTATTTATTTTGTATTTTATGCTTCGGGCGTTGACTTCTATGGCCCTACCTATTCGATCTAGTGGAGCAACACCCTACAGTCAAGCCTAGGTTGCCCGGAACGTAGAAATGACCATAACATTCACACCGGTTGCAGTTATTCATGCTATACGATGGAAAAACTGTTGCATTTTTATTGTATTTTATGCTTCTAGCGTTGACTTCTAAGGCCGTAGCTATTCGATGTTGTGGAGCAACGACCTAGAGTGAAGCCTAGGTTGTCCGGAACGTAGAAATGACCATTACTTTCACACTGTTTGCTATTATTCATTTTATACGATGGAAAAGGTGTTGTATTTATATTGTATTTTATGCTTCTGGCGTTGACTTCTAAGGCTGTAGCTATTAGATGTGGTGGAGCAACGCCCTAGGGTGAAACCTAGTTTGCCCGGAACGTAGAACTGACCATTACATTCACACTGGTTGCAATTATTCCTGTTATACGATGGAAAAACTGCTGCATCTTTATTGTATTTTATGCTTCTGGCGTTGACTTCTAAGTCCCTAACTATTCGATCTGGTGGAGCAACGCACTAGAGTGAAGCCTAGGTTGCTCGGAATGTAGAAATGTCCATAACCTTCACACTGGGTGCAATTATTCGTTTTATACGATGGAAAAGCTGTTGTATTTTTATTGCATTTTATGCTTCTCGCGTTAACTTCTTAGGCCCTAACTATTCGATCTGGTGGAACAACGCCCTAGGGTGAAGCCTAGGTTGCCGGAACGTACAAATGACGTTAACTTTCACACTGGTTGCTATTATTCGTTCTATACGATGGAAAAACTGTTATATTTATATTGTATCTTATGCTTCTGGCGTTTACTTCTTAGGCCCTAACAATTCGATCTGGTGGAACAACGACCTAGAGTGAGGCCTAGGTTGCCCGGAACGTAGAATTGACCATAACTATCACACTGGTTGCTATTATTCGTTCTATACGATGGAAAAACTGTTATATTTATATTGTATCTTATGCTTCTAGCGTTGACTTCTTAGGCCCTAACAATTCGATCTGGTGGAACAACGACCTAGAGTGAGGCCTAGGTAGCCCGGAACGTAGAAATGACCATCACTTCCATACTGGTAGCAATTAATCCTTTTATACGATGGAAAAACAGTTGTATTTTTATGGCATTTTATGCTTCCGGCGTTGACTTCTAAGGCCCTAACTATTCAATCTGTTGGAGCAATGCCCTAGGGTGAAGCCTAGGTTGCCCGGAACGTAGAAATGACGTTAATTTTCATACTGATTGCAATTACTCGTTTTATACGATTGAAAAGCTGTTGTATTTATATTGTTGCGAGCACCCGGTACACAGCCACGGCCAACTGGTGCTCGCGAGAAGAATAATCGAAAATCGAAAGAGATCGATTAGAGTGACAGCTGTCAAGCTGTCAGTGGAGACCGCGATCGCGAGTGAATTGGTTGTACGCGAAACTATCGGCCAACTAACTGTATACTCAAGTGTAAATAAAGTGTATTATAAACTAAAATGCCCCGTGGAGTTCCTCGAGCGGCGGTGGGCCGTCGCCGGCGGACCTACCGTCGCAACAGTGGTGTCAGAAGTGGGATTCCACCCGGGATGGATCTCGCTTCCGGCGACCCTCTCCGCGTATTTTGCAGAGAACTGAACGAGTCTCTGATGCATCAACTACAGGAACAGCGGAGAATGATTGAGGAACAACGGAGCGCCGATCGGGTGAGGCAGGAGGAGACCGCGGCTTTCTTACAAGCTCGCGTTGAGGCCCTGCTAGTCGCCGATCGAGCCGTACAGGAGGAGACCGCAGCCGCTATGCGTGCTCGCGTTGAGGCCCTGGAACGGCGGATGCAGGTGACGTGTATACCTGCAGCTGTAGATAGCGCGATATGTGGTGCGGGGAGTGCGGGATTCGGGTCGGTCGGAGCGAGGGCTGCTGTAAATAATGTAAATAGTAGCGAAGTAGTTGCACCCCCTTCGATCGCTCCGGGTCCCTCGGCTGCCCCGACCTGTTTCTCGTTGCCGTGTCCGGGTTTGCCTGTCGCGGGGGATTGTGAACGCCGCGTACCCCTGAGCTTGGGATACGCGGTCAAGCCGGCGAGGTACGACGGAAGAACGTCCTGGGAAGAGTACCTCATTCAGTTCGAGGCGGTGGCGCGGGCAAATGGTTGGGACGGGGCGGCCAAAGCTACGGCTTTGATCGCTTCGTTGGACGGAACGGCAAGGGGAATCTTAACCTCTTCCTCTGCTGCCCAGTTACTAAATTACCCCTCCCTTATTTCGGCCCTGGAGCTCCGTTTTGGAGCTAGAAATTTGGCAAATTTGAATTACGTATTGTTTCAAAACTGCCGGCAGCGGGGGGGAGAGTCGATTTCGTCGCTTGCGGCCGAAGTAGAGAGGTTGGCCAGGGCTGCTTTCGCAGATTGTCCTGCGGAAGTGCGAGACAAGCTGGCGGCCTCTCAATTTATTTCGGCGCTACGCAGCGACGAAATGCGGAAAGTGCTGCGCCTCGGCGGTTTCGCTACCTTGGGGGCTGCGGTGACGAGGGCCCTCGAGGTGGAGGCTGTGGAGGCGCTGTCGCGTACCCCGACGCGGCGTGAAGAACCATCTATTAATACTGTATGTTCTGAATTTCGAGGAGTTAGCTTGACAAGGCGCAAGAGGAGGATGACCGCACCCTCTGGACGAGACAGAGGGTGCTGGACCTGCGGAGAGAACGGCCACCTGAGCAGAAACTGTCCTGACGGGAACAGTTCGAGGAAGAAGAGGAAACTAGCGGAAAACACGAAGAGGACTGCGTAGCGGGGGAGCGTCGGTCCTCAGCAATTCTGCCTCCGCCAACGAGGGATCATGGGGCTCGCATTCGACGAGCGAAGAGGATTAAAAAACAGCGTTGGGCAGAAAATCACGAGGCTCGCATTCGACGAGCGAAGAGGACACCGGGACAGCGTGGGACGGAGAACGATGCGGTTCAGCGTGGGACAGAAGACGCGGTGATCCATGGGCGAATCGGAAATGTCGAATGTGAGATGATCCTTGACACGGGCTCACCAGTAAATTTATTGAACAAGAATTTGTGTCCGCCCGGTGGCCTACGAGAAGCTCCATTGAAGATTCGCTCCAGCGTGGGAGAAGAAATGCCAGTGCTCGGTACGAAACTCCTGAAGCTACAGATTCAGGAGTTCGTTACCGAAGAAGAATTCTACGTCGTCGAGATGTTGGAACCGTGCATCCTTGGGATGACCTTCCTACGGAAGCATCGCTGCCAGATCGACCTGTTGCGGAATCTGGTTCGCCTGCCCGATAATCGGCTGGTACCGTTAAGAAGAACGGCAGAAGAGGAGGTACGAGGAAGAAAAGAAGACACAAGGAGGAAAGAAGAGGACGCGCCGGACCAAGCGGTACCAAAACACTTGGCAGGGCTGTACGAGCGATGCTGCACGGAGCTGTCCAATAGTCAGCGACAGCAGTTCGCGAAAATGTTGAACGAATACCAGGACGTGTTCGCTAGCGATTCAGATGAAGTGGGCAGGTGCGGAATAGTTAAACACCGCATTGACACCGGCGACCATTCCCCGATTAAACAGGCGCCGAGGAGACTACCGTTCAACCGGCGACAAGAAGTCGAAGATTTGCTTAAGAAGATGAAGGCTCAAGGCGTAATAGAAGAGTCGCTGAGCCCATGGTCGTCGCCAATCGTCCTCGTGAAAAAAAAGGACGGGTCCACGAGATTCTGCGTGGACTACCGCCGGCTGAACGATGTAACTAAGAAGGACTCCTATCCCCTGCCCAGGATCGAGGACACGTTGGACGCCCTAGTCGATTCAACCTGGTTCTCTACCTTGGATCTGCAAAGCGGATATTGGCAGATCCTGGTAGACGAAAGAGACCGCGAGAAGACTGCTTTCTGCGTAGGCGCAGGGCTATGGCAGTTCAAAGTCATGCCCTTTGGTTTGTGCAACGCGCCGGCTACGTTTGAGCGGTTGATGGAGAACGTGCTACAGGGGCTGAATTGGCGGATCTGCCTGGTCTATCTCGACGACGTCATCGTACACGGAAGAAGCTTCGAAGAGGAGTTAGATAACTTGCGATTGGTGTTCTCCCGATTAAGAAAAGCGAAGCTCCTGATGTCACCGAAGAAGTGTTCATTCTTCAAAAAGGAGGTGAAGTATTTGGGGCATGTTGTGACGGAGATGGGAGTGAAGACGGATCCTGAGAAGATTAAAGCAATTCAAGATTGGCCAGTCCCGCAAAACATAACCGAATTGAGAAGTTTCCTGGGACTGTGCACGTACTACAGGAAATTCGTAAAGAACTTTTCTCACATCGCAAAGCCCCTGCATCGCTTAACTGAGGATAGGCAACAATTCCAGTGGACAGGAGAGGCACAAAGAGCCTTCGAAGAATTGAAGAGGCGAATGACTGAGTCCCCTGTTCTGGCGTATCCTGTGCCAGGAGCTGACTTCGTGCTGGATACGGACGCCTCCGCTTTCGCCATTGGAGCGGTTCTCTCTCAGATACAGGAGGGACAGGAAAAGGTCATCGCCTATTTCTCCAAGACCCTTGGAAAGCCAGAACGCAACTACTGCGTGACCAGAAGAGAGTTACTCGCAGTAGTGAAGGCGGTGGGGCACTTTCACCATTATTTGTACGGGCGGAGATTCCTGCTAAGGACGGACCATGCAGCGCTGCGTTGGCTGATGTCCTTTAAGAATCCGGAAGGACAAGTGGCCCGATGGATCGAACGACTACAGGAGTATGATTTCGAAGTTCGCCATCGAGACGGAAAGGCACACGGGAACGCCGACGCACTATCCCGGAGACCGTGTGAGATTTCCGCTTGCAAGCGATGCTTACGCATGGAAAAGAACGAGGAGGAACTCAAGGCAACGAGAGTCCTGAGAACCCGATGCGAGACTGCGACGACAGAAGAATGGAAGAAAGCGCAGTCTGAAGACGAAGACGTCGGGAATATCCTCCGTTGGAAACAGCAAAGGCACAAACCCGACTGGCAGGAAATCGCAAAATACTCGCCCCTGACCAAATTCTATTGGACGGTGTGGGATTCCCTGGAAGTCAGAGAAGAGCTTCTATTCCGGAAGTGGGAATCCGCGAATGAAACAGCGTCCACGTGGCTTTTGGTTGTGCCCCAAGGGAAAGTACCGCAGGTCCTGCAAGAATGCCATGGATCCCCTATAGCAGGGCACTTTGGCATCAAGAAAACACTTGCGAAGGCACGGCAACAGTACTACTGGGCGAGCTGCCGCCGAGACGTGGAAGAGTGGTGCCAGCGCTGCAAGATATGCGCGGCGAAGAAAGGGCCACGACAGAAAGGAGCGGGACCCCTGAAGACTTATAACGTGGGAGCCCCTTTTGAAAGGATTGCACTGGATGTCGTGGGTCCACTTCCAAAGTCAAATGCAGGGAACAAATACTTGCTGGTAGTGGCCGACTATTTCACGAAGTGGCCAGAGGCGATACCCATGCCGAATCAGCAAGCCGTGACCGTAGCCAGGGCCCTCCTGGTGCACGTGATCAGTCGACACGGAGTCCCCTTGGAGCTACACTCGGACCAAGGAAGAAACTTCGAGTCGGCTGTGTTCCAGGAGTTGATGCGGATACTGGGAATCCGGAAGACTCGGACTACGCCGCTGCACCCCCAGTCAGATGGAATGGTGGAACGCCTGAATCGAACATTGCTGCAGTACCTGGCCATGTTCGTTTCGGAACACCAAAGAGACTGGGACGAATGGATCCCGCTATTCCTACTGGCGTATCGGTCCTCCAAACACGAGTCGACACAGATGACACCGTCAATGGTGCTTTATGGAGAAGAGATACGCCTCCCAGCTCATCTCTGGAGAGGATCCCCACCAGAGGAGGAGCATGACGATGCAGAGACAGAATACACCACTCGCATCAGAGAGAAGATGAAGAGGATCCATCGATTCGTTCGTCATTGCCTGGACTTGACCAGCACAAAAATGAAAACCTGGTACGATAGCCACGTCCGAGCAATCGTCTTCGTCCCAGGCGAAAAGGTCTGGTTGTTCCAACCACGGAGGACCAAAGGAAAATGTCCAAAACTCCAGTCCGACTGGGAAGGACCGTACACGGTGGAAGACAAACTAAATGACATCATCTACCGTATTCGACGCTCGCCGAGGTGCAAATGCAAGATCGTGCACGTGAACCGTTTGGCGAAGTATGAAGGGCAGGAACACCCATTCCCTTAGCAAGCATGACTTCAAGAGGATAACATGCAAAGAAGAGAAGAAACAAGGTCGCAAGAAACATCAAGAGGCAAGAGGAGAGCTAAGGGAAGCCGGAGGAAAACCCTTCACAGTATAGTTTCCCCAGTCAGCAACGAGAGGACGAACGAAGCAGCCATGAATCCCCACTTGGACGAGCAAGAATGTGGAGGACGTCATCGTGGGTCCCGTAGGACTGGACGCCTGTCTCCGTAAGACGTCTGAAGCCAGGTCTTGCGCTCCTGGCAGGACGCAGAGACGAGAGGGCGTCGCCTGCCACCGCGGGATGCCGGATGGTTTTCTCTGGCCAAACGCACGTCCAAGGTCACCGCCGAAGAAGAGAGATCAATCACAATACCGACAGGAAGTCGAAGGAGGGACCTGGAGACAATCAAGGAAGAATGGGAGTTCACGAAACTTCGGACCGTCCTCACCCAAGAAGAAGATGCGCCATCGAAGAAGACTAGGGTGAGTTTCCCTTCTCTACCCTTCGTACTGCTTCGCCGTCCAGGGACACAACGGCTACCATCGTGTGCCGCCCGGGGTCCGCAGTGCGGGCCGGCCGACAGCGGGTGGGGGACTTAACCGTACGCGGGTCTGCTTCCCCACACCGGAGAAGTCTCGCTTTCCCGGGAAGGCGGGCCTCCGGGGCCGGTCCCTGGATTTGCGGCGCACCTATGGATCTATATAGAGATCCCCTTGCCATACGAGGAATGATGATTCCTCGGTGGGAAACAAGGAGGTGCGTCCGGCGGGGTTGCTTCGTCGGGAGAGACCGTAGGGAACAGGACCCGAGAAAACGTCAAGAGAGAAGCACGCAAGTCACAAGAAGCAAGAGGAAGGGTGAGGAACCAAAGAAGAAAACTCCCATGGAAACAGGACCAGGTCCCAGAGAACCACCACCTTGCCCAAGGTTTTTGCGTGGTTTTCCTTGGGACAAAGGGCGAATGCCAAGGTGGCATCTGTCTGGAAAGGCCACGCAGGTATTATTCTTGTATACCTCTTTTTCCAGGCAGCAGTTTCCGAGTGCCGACCGTTCCAGAGGACTGACTTGAAGCGGTCGGGACGCCCGCTCTAGAAGGAGGGGAGCAATGTTGCAAGCACCCGGTACACAGCCACGGCCAACTGGTGCTCGCGAGAAGAATAATCGAAAATCGAAAGAGATCGATTAGAGTGACAGCTGTCAAGCTGTCAGTGGAGACCGCGATCGCGAGTGAATTGGTTGTACGCGAAACTATCGGCCAACTAACTGTATACTCAAGTGTAAATAAAGTGTATTATAAACTAAAATGCCCCGTGGAGTTCCTCGAGCGGCGGTGGGCCGTCGCCGGCGGACCTACCGTCGCAACAATATTGTATTTGATACTTCTGGCGTTGACTTCTTATGCCCTAACTATTCCATCTGGTGGAACAACGCCCTATGGTGAAGCCTAGGTTGCCCGGAACGTAGAAATGACCATAACTTTCACACCGGTAGCAATTATTCGTTTTATACGATGGAAAAACTGTTCTATTTATTTTGTATTTTATGCTTCGGGCGTTGACTTCTAAGGCCCTAACTATTCAATCTGTTGAAGCAACGCCGTAGGGTGAAGCCTAGGTTGCCCGGAAAGTAGAAATGACCATAACTTTCACACTGGTAGCAATTATTCGTTTTAAACAATGAAAAAACTGTTCTATTTATTTTGTATTTTTTGCTTCGGGCGTTGACTTCTAAGGCCCTAACTATTCGATCTGGTGGAACGACGCCCTAGAGTTAAGCCTAGCGCGCCCAGAACGTAGAAATGACCATCACTTTCACACTGGTTGCAATTATTCCTGTTATACGATGGTAATACTCTTGTATATTTATTGTATTTTATGCTTCGGGCGTTGACTTCTATGGCCCTACCTATTCGATTTGGTGGAGCAACACCCTACAGTGAAGCCTAAGTTGTCAGAAACGTAGAAATGCCCATCACTTTCACACTGGAAGCAATTATTCGTTTTATACAATGGAAAAACTGTTCTATTTATTTTGTATTTTATGCTTCGGGCGTTGACTTCTAAGGCCCTAACTATTCGATCTGGTGGAGCAACGCCCTAGAGTGAAGCCTAGGTTGCCCGGAACGTAGAAATGAACATAACTTTCACACTGGTAGCAATTATTCGTTTTAAACAATGAAAAAACTGTTCTATTTATTTTGTATTTTTTGCTTCGGGCGTTGAATTCTAAGGCCCTAACTATTCGATCTGGTGGAACGACGCCATAGAGTTAAGCCTAGCTCGCCCAGAACGTAGAAATGACCATCACTTTCACACTGGTTGCAATTATTCCTGTTATACGATGGTAATACTCTTGTATATTTATTGTATTTTATGCTTCGGGCGTTGACTTCTATGGCCCTACCTATTCGATTTGGTGGAGCAACACCCTACAGTGAAGCCTAAGTTGTCAGAAACGTAGAAATGCCCATCACTTTCACACTGGTAGCAATTATTCGTTTTATACAATGGAAAAACTGTTCTATTTATTTTGTATTTTATGCTTCGGGCGTTGACTTCTAAGGCCCTAACTATTCGATCTGGTGGAGCAACGCCCTAGAGTGAAGCCTAGGTTGCCCGGAACGTAGAAATGAACATAACTTTCACCCTGGTAGCAAGTATTCGTTTTATACAGTGGAAAAACCGTTCTATTTATTTTGTATTTTATGCTTCGGGCGTTGACTTCTATGGCCCTACCTATTCGATCTAGTGGAGCAACACCCTACAGTCAAGCCTAGGTTGCCCGGAACGTAGAAAAGACCATAACATTCACACCGGTTGCAATTATTCATGCTATACGATGGAAAAACTGTTGCATTTTTATTGTATTGTATGCTTCTAGCGTTGACTTCTAAGGCAGTAGCTATTCGATGTGGTGGAGCAACGACCTAGAGTGAAGCCTAGGTTGTCCGGAACGTAGAAATGCCCATCACTTTCACACTGGTAGCAATTATTCGTTTTATAGAATGGAAAAACTGTTCTATTTATTTTGTATTTTATGCTTCGGGCGTTGACTTCTAAGGCCCTAACTATTCGATCTGGTGCAGCAACGCCCTAGAGTGAAGCCTAGGTTGCCCGGAACGTAGAAAAGAACATAACTTTCACACTGGTATCAATTATTCGTTTTATACAATGGAAAAACCGTTCTATTTATTTTGTATTTTATGCTTCGGACGTTGACTTCTATGGCCCTACCTATTCGATCTAGTGGAGCAACACCCTACAGTCAAGCCTAGGTTGCCCGGAACGTAGAAATGACCATAACATTCACACCGGTTGCAGTTATTCATGCTATACGATGGAAAAACTGTTGCATTTTTATTGTATTTTATGCTTCTAGCGTTGACTTCTAAGGCCGTAGCTATTCGATGTGGTGGAGCAACGACCTAGAGTGAAGCCTAGGTTGTCCGGAACGTAGAAATGACCATTACTTTCACACTGTTTGCTATTATTCATTTTATACGATGGAAAAGGTGTTGTATTTATATTGTATTTTATGCTTCTGGCGTTGACTTCTAAGGCTGTAGCTATTAGATGTGGTGGAGCAACGCCCTAGAGTGAAACCTAGTTTGCCCGGAACGTAGAACTGACCATTACATTCACACTGGTTGCAATTATTCCTGTTATACGATGGAAAAACTGCTGCATCTTTATTGTATTTTATGCTTCTGGCGTTGACTTCTAAGTCCCTAACTATTCGATCTGGTGGAGCAACGCACTAGAGTGAAGCCTAGGTTGCTCGGAATGTAGAAATGTCCATAACCTTCACACTGGTTGCAATTATTCGTTTTATACGATGGAAAAGCTGTTGTATTTTTATTGCATTTTATGCTTCTCGCGTTAACTTCTTAGGCCCTAACTATTCGATCTGGTGGAACAACGCCCTAGGGTGAAGCCTAGGTTGCCGGAACGTACAAATGACGTTAACTTTCACACTGGTTGCTATTATTCGTTCTATACGATGGAAAAACTGTTATATTTATATTGTATCTTATGCTTCTGGCGTTTACTTCTTAGGCCCTAACAATTCGATCTGATGGAACAACGACCTAGAGTGAGGCCTAGGTTGCCCGGAACGTAGAATTGACCATAACTATCACACTGGTTGCTATTATTCGTTCTATACGATGGTAAAACTGTTATATTTATATTGTATCTTATGCTTCTAGCGTTGACTTCTTAGGCCCTAACAATTCGATCTGGTGGAACAACGACCTAGAGTGAGGCCTAGGTAGCCCGGAACGTAGAAATGACCATCACTTCCATACTGGTAGCAATTAATCCTTTTATACGATGGAAAAACAGTTGTATTTTTATGGCATTTTATGCTTCCGGCGTTGACTTCTAAGGCCCTAACTATTCAATCTGTTGGAGCAATGCCCTAGGGTGAAGCCTAGGTTGCCCGGAACGTAGAAATGACGTTAATTTTCATACTGATTGCAATTACTCGTTTTATACGATTGAAAAGCTGTTGTATTTATATTGTATTTGATACTTCTGGCGTTGACTTCTTATGCCCTAACTATTCCATCTGGTGGAACAACGCCCTATGGTGAAGCCTAGGTTGCCCGGAACGTAGAAATGACCATAACTTTCACACCGGTAGCAATTATTCGTTTTATACGATGGAAAAACTGTTCTATTTATTTTGTATTTTATGCTTCGGGCGTTGACTTCTAAGGCCCTAACTATTCAATCTGTTGAAGCAACGCCGTAGGGTGAAGCCTAGGTTGCCCGGAAAGTAGAAATGACCATAACTTTCACACTGGTAGCAATTATTCGTTTTAAACAATGAAAAAACTGTTCTATTTATTTTGTATTTTTTGCTTCGGGCGTTGACTTCTAAGGCCCTAACTATTCGATCTGGTGGAACGACGCCCTAGAGTTAAGCCTAGCGCGCCCAGAACGTAGAAATGACCATCACTTTCACACTGGTTGCAATTATTCCTGTTATACGATGGTAATACTCTTGTATATTTATTGTATTTTATGCTTCGGGCGTAGACTTCTATGGCCCTACCTATTCGATTTGGTGGAGCAACACCCTACAGTGAAGCCTAAGTTGTCAGAAACGTAGAAATGCCCATCACTTTCACACTGGAAGCAATTATTCGTTTTATACAATGGAAAAACTGTTCTATTTATTTTGTATTTTATGCTTCGGGCGTTGACTTCTAAGGCCCTAACTATTCGATCTGGTGGAGCAACGCCCTAGAGTGAAGCCTAGGTTGCCCGGAACGTAGAAATGAACATAACTTTCACACTGGTAGCAATTATTCGTTTTAAACAATGAAAAAACTGTTCTATTTATTTTGTATTTTTTGCTTCGGGCGTTGAATTCTAACTCCCTAACTATTCGATCTGGTGGAACGACGCCATAGAGTTAAGCCTAGCTCGCCCAGAACGTAGAAATGACCATCACTTTCACACTGGTTGCAATTATTCCTGTTATACGATGGTAATACTCTTGTATATTTATTGTATTTTATGCTTCGGGCGTTGACTTCTATGGCCCTACCTATTCGATTTGGTGGAGCAACACCCTACAGTGAAGCCTAAGTTGTCAGAAACGTAGAAATGCCCATCACTTTCACACTGGTAGCAATTATTCGTTTTATACAATGGAAAAACTGTTCTATTTATTTTGTATTTTATGCTTCGGGCGTTGACTTCTAAGGCCCTAACTATTCGATCTGGTGGAGCAACGCCCTAGAGTGAAGCCTAGGTTGCCCGGAACGTAGAAATGAACATAACTTTCACCCTGGTAGCAATTATTCGTTTTATACAGTGGAAAAACCGTTCTATTTATTTTGTATTTTATGCTTCGGGCGTTGACTTCTATGGCCCTACCTATTCGATCTAGTGGAGCAACACCCTACAGTCAAGCCTAGGTTGCCCGGAACGTAGAAAAGACCATAACATTCACACCGGTTGCAATTATTCATGCTATACGATGGAAAAACTGTTGCATTTTTATTGTATTGTATGCTTCTAGCGTTGACTTCTAAGGCCGTAGCTATTCGATGTGGTGGAGGAACGACCTAGTGTGAAGCCTAGGTTGTCCGGAACGTAGAAATGACCATTACTTTCACACTGTTTGCTATTATTCATTTCATACGATGGAAAAGGTGTTGTATTTATATTTTATTTTATGCTTCTGGCGTTGACTTCTAAGGCCGTAGCTATTAGATGTGGTGGAACACCGCCCTAGAGTGAAACCTAGTTTGCCCAGAACGTAGAACTGACCATTACATTCACACTGGTTGCAATTATTCCTGTTATACGATGGAAAAACTGCTGCATCTTTATTGTATTTTATGCTTCTGGCGTTGACTTCTAAGTCCCTAACTATTCGATCTGGTGGAGCAACGCACTAGAGTGAAGCCTAGGTTGCTCGGAATGTAGAAATGTCCATAACCTTCACACTGGTTGCAATTGTTCGTTTTATACGATGGAAAAGCTGTTGTATTTTTATTGCATTTTATGCTTCTCGCGTTAACTTCTTAGGCCCTAACTATTCGATCTGGTGGAACAACGCCCTAGGGTGAAGCCTAGATTGCCGGAACGAAGAAATGACGTTAACTTTCACACTGGTTGCTATTATTCGTTCTATACGATGGAAAAACTGTTATATTTATATTGTATCTTATGCTTCTGGCGTTTACTTCTTAGGCCCTAACAATTCGATCTGGTGGAACAACGACCTAGAGTGAGGCCTAGGTTGCCCGGAACGTAGAATTGACCATAACTTTCACACTGGTTGCTATTATTCGTTCTATACGATGGAAAAGCTGTTATATTTATATTGTATCTTATGCTTCTGGCGTTGACTTCTTATGCCCTAACTATTCCATCTGGTGGAACAACGCCCTATGGTGAAGCCTAGGTTGCCCGGAACGTAGAAATGACCATAACATTCACACCGGTTGCAATTATTCGTTTTATACGATGGAAAAACTGTTCTATTTATTTTGTATTTTATGCTTCGGGCGTTGACTTCTAAGGCCCTAACTATTCAATCTGTTGAAGCAACGCCGTAGGGTGAAGCCTAGGTTGCCCGGAAAGTAGAAATGACCATAACTTTCACACTGGTAGCAATTATTCGTTTTAAACAATGAAAAAACTGTTCTATTTATTTTGTAGTTTATGCTTCGGGCGTTGACTTCTAAGGCCCTATCTGTTCGATCTGGTGGAGCAACGCCCCAGAGTGAAGCCTAGGTTGCCCGGAACGTAGAAATGACCATAACTTTCACTCTGGTTGCAATTATTCTTTTTATACGACGGAAAAGCTGTGGTATTTATATCGTATTTTATGTTTCTGGCGTTGACTTCTTAGGCCCTAACTATTCGATCTGGTGGAGCAACGCCCTAGAGTGAAACCTAGTTTCCCCGGAACGTAGAACTGACCATTACATTCACACTGGTTGGAATTATTCCTGTTATACGATGGAAAAACTGCTGCATCTTTATTGTATTTTATGCTTCTGGCGTTGACTTCTAAGTCCCTAACTATTCGATCTGGTGGAGCAACGCACTAGAGTGAAGCCTAGGTTGCTCGGAATGTAGAAATGTCCATAACCTTCACACTGGTTGCAATTATTCGTTTCATTAGATGGAAAAGCTGTTGTATTTTTATTGCATTTTATGCTTCTCGCGTTAAGTTCTTAGGCCCTCACTATTCGATCTGGTGGAACAACGCCCTAGGGTGAAGCCTGGGTTGCCGGAACGTAGAAATGACGTTAACTTTCACACTGGTTGCTATTATTCGTTCTATACGATGGAAAAACTGTTATATTTATATTGTATCTTATGCTTCTGGCGTTGACTTCTTAGGCCCTAACAATTCGATCTAGTGGAACAACGACCTAGAGTGAGGCCTAGGTAGCCCGGAACGTAGAAATGACCATCACTTCCATACTGGTAGCAATTAATCCTTTTAGACGATGGAAAAGCAGTTGTATTTTTATTGCATTTTATGCTTCCGGCGTTGACTTCTAAGGCCCTAACTATTCAATCTGTTGGAGCAATGCCCTAGGGTGAAGCCTAGGTTGCCCGGAACGTAGAAATGACCATAACTTTCACACCGGTAGCAATTATTCGTTTTATACGATGGAAAAACTGTTCTATTTATTTTGTATTTTATGCTTCGGGCGTTGACTTCTAAGGCCCTAACTATTCAATCTGTTGAAGCAACGCCGTAGGGTGAAGCCTAGGTTGCCCGGAAAGTAGAAATGACCATAACTTTCACACTGGTAGCAATTATTCGTTTTAAACAATGAAAAAACTGTTCTATTTATTTTGTATTTTTTGCTTCGGGCGTTGACTTCTAAGGCCCTAACTATTCGATCTGGTGGAACGACGCCCTAGAGTTAAGCCTAGCGCGCCCAGAACGTAGAAATGACCATCACTTTCACACTGGTTGCAATTATTCCTGTTATACGATGGTAATACTCTTGTATATTTAGTGTATTTTATGCTTCGGGCGTTGACTTCTATGGCCCTACCTATTCGATTTGGTGGAGCAACACCCTACAGTGAAGCCTAAGTTGTCAGAAACGTAGAAATGCCCATCACTTTCACACTGGTAGCAATTATTCGTTTTATACAATGGAAAAACTGTTCTATTTATTTTGTATTTTATGCTTCGGGCGTTGACTTCTAAGGCCCTAACTATTCGATCTGGTGGAGCAACGCCCTAGAGTGAAGCCTAGGTTGCCGGGAACGTAGAAATGAACATAACTTTCACACTGGTAGCAATTATTCGTTTTATACAATGGAAAAACCGTTCTATTTATTTTGTATTTTATGCTTCGGGCGTTGACTTCTATGGCCCTACCTATTCGATCTAGTGGAGCAACACCCTACAGTCAAGCCTAGGTTGCCCGGAACGTAGAAATGACCATAACATTCACACCGGTTGCAATTATTCATGCTATACCATGGAAAAACTGTTGCATTTTTATTGTATTTTATGCTTCTAGCGTTGACTTCTAAGGCCGTAGCTATTCGATGTGGTGGAGCAACGCCCTAGAGTGAAGCCTAGGTTGCCTGGAACGTAGAAATGACCATTACTTTCACACTGGTAGCAATTATTCGTTTTATACAATGGAAAAACTGTTCTATTTATTTTGTAGTTTATGCTTCGGGCGTTGACTTCTAAGGCCCTATCTGTTCGATCTGGTGGAGCAACGCCCCAGAGTGAAGCCTAGGTTGCCCGGAACGTAGAAATGACCATAACTTTCACTCTGGTTGCAATTATTCTTTTTATACGACGGAAAAGCTGTGGTATTTATATGGTATTTTATGTTTCTGGCGTTGACTTCTTAGGCCATAACTATTCGATCTGGTGGAGCAACGCCCTAGAGTGAAACCTAGTTTCCCCGGAACGTAGAACTGACCATTACATTCACACTGGTTGGAATTATTCCTGTTATACGATGGAAAAACTGCTGCATCTTTATTGTATTTTATGCTTCTGGCGTTGACTTCTAAGTCCCTAACTATTCGATCTGGTGGAGCAACGCACTAGAGTGAAGCCTAGGTTGCTCGGAATGTAGAAATGTCCATAACCTTCACACTGGTTGCAATTATTCGTTTCATACGATGGAAAAGCTGTTGTATTTTTATTGCATTTTATGCTTCTCGCGTTAAGTTCTTAGGCCCTCACTATTCGATCTGGTGGAACAACGCCCTAGGGTGAAGCCTGGGTTGCCGGAACGTAGAAATGACGTTAACTTTCACACTGGTTGCTATTATTCGTTCTATACGATGGAAAAACTGTTATATTTATATTGTATCTTATGCTTCTGGCGTTGACTTCTTAGGCCCTAACAATTCGATCTGGTGGAACAACGACCTAGAGTGAGGCCTAGGTAGCCCGGAACGTAGAAATGACCATCACTTCCATACTGGTAGCAATTAATCCTTTTAGACGATGGAAAAGCAGTTGTATTTTTATTGCATTTTATGCTTCCGGCGTTGACTTCTAAGGCCCTAACTATTCAATCTGTTGGAGCAATGCCCTAGGGTGAAGCCTAGGTTGCCCGGAACGTAGAAATGACGTTAATTTTCATACTGATTGCAATTACTCGTTGTATACGATTGAAAAGCTGTTGTATTTATATTGTATTTTATGCTTCTGGCGTTGACTTCTTATGCCCTAACTATTCCATCTGGTGGAACAACGCCCTATGGTGAAGCCTAGGTTGCCCGGAACGTTGAAATGACCATAACTTTCACACCGGTAGCAATTACTCGTTGTATACGATTGAAAAGCTGTTGTATTTATATTGTATTTTATGCTTCTGGCGTTGACTTCTTATGCCCTAACTATTCCATCTGGTGGAACAACGCCCTATGGTGAAGCCTAGGTTGCCCGGAACGTAGAAATGACCATAACTTTCACACCGGAGCAATTATTCGTTTTATACGATGGAAAAACTGTTCCATTTATTTTGTATCTTATGCTTCTGGCGTTGACTTCTAAGGCACTATCTATTCGATCTGGTGGAGCAACGCCCTAGAGTTAAGCCTAAGTTGCCCGGAACGTAGAAATTACCATCACTTTCAAACTGGTTGCAAATATTCCTGTTATATGATGGAAAAACTGTTGTATTTTTATTGCATTTTATGCTTCGGGCAATGACTTCTAAGGCCCTAACTATTCAATCTGTAGGAGCAACGCCCTAGGGTGTAGCCTAGGTTGCCCGTAAAGTAGAACTGACCATAGCTTTCATACTGGTTGCAATTATTCGTTTTATACGATGGAAAAACTGTTATATTTATATTGTATTTTATGCTTCTGGCGTTGACTTCTTAGGCCCTAACTTTTCGATCTGGTGGAACAACGCCCTAGAGTGAAGTCTAGGTTGCCCGGAACGTAGAAATGACCAGAACTTTCACACTGGTTGCTATTATTCGTTTTATACGATGGAAAAACTGTTATATTTATATTGTATTTTATGATTCTGGCGTTGACTTCTTAGGCCCAAACTTCTCGATCTGTTGGAACAACGCCCTAGGGTGAAGCCTAGGTTGCCCGGAACGTAGAAATAGCCATCACTTTCAAACTGGTTGCAATTATTCCTGTTATATGATGGAAAAACTGTTGTATTTTTATTGCATTTTATGCTTCGGGCATTGACTTCTAAGGTCCTAACTATTCAATCTGTTGGAGCAACGCCCTAGGGTGAAGCCTAGGTTGCCCGGAAAGTGGAAAAGACAATAACTTTCACACTGGTAGCAATTATTCGTTTTATACAATGAAAAAACTGTTCTATTTATTTTGTATTTTTTGCTTCGGGCGTTGACTTCTAAGGCCCTAACTATTGGATCTGGTGGAGCAACGCCCTAGGGTGAAGCCTAGGTTGCCCGGAAAGTAGAAATACCCACAACTTTCATACTTGTTGCAAATATTCGTTTTATACGATGGAAAAACTGTTATATATATATTGTATTTTGTGCTTCTGGCGTTGACTTCTTAGGCCATAACTATTCGATCTGGTGGAACGACGCCCTAGAGTGAAGCCTAGATTGCCCAGAACGTAGAAATGACCATCACTTTCACACTGGTTGCAATTATTCCTGTTATACGATGGAAATACTCTTGTATATTTATTGTATTATATGCTTCGGGCGTTGACGTCTATGGCCCTACCTATTCGATTTGGTGGAGCAACACCCTACAGTGAAGCCTAAGTTGTCAGAAACGTAGAAATGCCCATCACTTTCACACTGGTAGCTATTATTCGTTTTATACAATGGAAAAACTGTTCTATTTATTTTGTATTTTATGCTTAGGGCGTTGACTTCTAAGGCCCTAACTATTCGATCTGGTGGAGCAACGCCCTAGAGTGAAGCCTAGGTTGCCCGGAACGTAGAAATGAACATAACTTTCACCCTGGTAGCAATTATTCGTTTTTTACAATGGAAAAACTGTTCTATTTATTTTGTATTTTATGCTTCGGGCGTTGACTTCTATGGCCCTACCTATTCGATCTGGTGGAGCAACACCATACAGTCAAGCCTAGGTTGCCCGGAACGTAGAAATGAAAACAACATTCACACCGGTTGCAATTATTCATGCTATACGCTGGAAAAACTGTTGCATTTTTATTGTATTTTATGCTTCTAGCGTAGACTTCTAAGGCCGTAGCAAGTCGACGTGGTGGAGCAATGCCCTAGAGTGAAGCCTAGGTTGTCTGGAACGTAGAAATGTCCATTACTTTCACACTGTTTGCTATTATTCATTTTATACGCTGGAAAAGGTGTTGTATATATATTGTATTATATGCTTCTGGCGTTGACTTCTAAGGCCGTAGCTATTAGATGTGGTGGAGTATCGCCCTAGAGTGACGCCTAGGTTGCCTGGAACGTAGAAATGACCATTACTTTCACAATGTTTCCAATTATGCATTTTATACGATGGAAAAACTGTTGTACTCATATTGTATTTTATTCTTATGGCGTTGAATTCTAAGTCCCTAGCTATGCGATCTGGTGGAGCAACGCCCTAGAGTGAAACCGAGGTTGCCCGGAACGTAGAAATTACCATAAGTTTCACACTGATAGCAATTATTCGTTTTATACGATGGAAAAACTGTTGTATTTATATTGTATTTTATGCTTCTGGCGTTCAGTTCTTAGGCCCTGACTATTCCATCTGGTGGCACAACGCCCTGGTGTGAAGCCTAGGTTGCCCGGAACATAGAAGTGACCATAACTTTCACACTGGTTGCTATTATTCGTTTTATACGATGGAAAGACTGTTGTATTTATATTGTATTTTATGCTTCTGGCGTTGACTTCTAAGGCACAAACTATTCCATCTGGTGGAGCAATGCCCTAGAGTGAAGCCTAGGTTGCCCGGAACGTAGAAATGACCGTCACTTTCAAACTGGTTGCAATTATTCCTGTTATATGATGGAAAAACTGTTGTATTTTTATTGCATTTTATGCTTCGGGCATTGACTTCTAAGGTCCTAACTATTCAATCTGTTGGAGCAACGCCCTAGGGTGAAGCCTAGGTTGCCCGGAAAGTGGAAAAGACAATAACTTTCACACTGGTTGCAATTATTCGTTTTATACGATGGAAAAGCTGTTGCATCTTTATTGTATTTTATGCTTCTGTCGTTGACGTCTAAGGCCGTAGCTATTAGATGTGTTGGAGCAACGCACTAGAGTGACGCCTAGGTTGCCCGGAACGTAGAAATGACCATTACTTTCGCAATGTTTGCTATTATTCATTTTATACGATGGAAAAAGTGTTGTACTTATATTGTATTTTATGCTTCTGGCGTTGACTTCTTATGCCATGACAATTCCATCTGGTGGAACAACGCCCAAGGGTGAAGCCTAGGATGCCCGGAACGTAGAAATGGAAATAACTTTCACACCGGTAGCAATTATTCGTTTTATACGATGGAAAAACAGTTCTATTTATTTTGTATTTTATGCTTCGGGCGTTGACTTCTAAGGCCCTATCTATTCGATCTGGTGGAACGACGCCCTAGAGTGAAGCCTAGGTTGCCCAGAACGTAGAAATGACCATCACTTTCACACTGGTTGCAATTATTCCTGTTATACGATGGAAATCCTCTTGTATATTTATTGTATTTTATGCTTCGGGCGTTGGCTTCTATGGCCCTAACTATTCGATCAGGTGGACCAACGCCCTAGGGTGAAGCCTAGGTTGCCGGACGTAGAAATGACCATAACTTTCACACTGGTAGCAATTATTCGTTTTAAACAATGAAAAAACTGTTCTATTTATTTTGTATTTTTTGCTTCGGGCGTTGACTTCTAAGGCCCTAACTATTCGATCTGGTGGAACGACGCCATAGAGTTAAGCCTAGCTCGCCCAGAACGTAGAAATGACCATCACTTTCACACTGGTTGCAATTATTCCTGTTATACGATGGTAATACTCTTGTATATTTATTGTATTTTATGCTTCGGGCGTTGACTTCTATGGCCCTACCTATTCGATTTGGTGGAGCAACACCCTACAGTGAAGCCTAAGTTGTCAGAAACGTAGAAATGCCCATCACTTTCACACCGGTTGCAATTATTCATGCCATACGATGGAAAAACTGTTGCACTTTTATTGTATTGTATGCTTCTAGCGTTGACTTCTAAGGCCGTAGCTATTCGATCTGGTGGAGCAACGCCCTACAGTGAAGCCTAGGTTGCCCGGAACGTAGAAATGAACATAACTTTCACCCTGGTAGCAATTATTCGTTTTATACAATGGAAAAACCGTTCTATTTATTTTGTAGTTTATGCTTCGGGCGTTGACTTCTAAGGCCCTATCTATTCGATCTGGTGGAGCAACGCCCCAGAGTGAAGCCTAGGTTGCCCGGAACGTAGAAATGACCGTAACTTTCACACTGGTTGCAATTATTCGTTTTATACGACGGAAAAGCCGTGGTATTTATATCGTATTTTATGTTTTTGGCGTTGACTTCTTAGGCCCTAACTATTCGATCTGGTGGAGCAACGCCATATGGTGAAGCCTAGGTTGACCGGAACGTAGAAATGACCATAACTTTCACACCGGTAGCAATTATTCGTTTTACACGATGGAAAAACTGTTCCATTTATTTTGTATCTTATGCTTCTGGCGTTGACTTCTAAGGCACTAACTATTCGATCTGGTGGAACAACGCCCTAGAGTGAAGCCTAGGTTGCCCGGAACGTAGAAATGAAGATAACATTCACACAGACTGCAATTATTCGTGCTATACGATGGAAAAACTGTTGCATTTATATTGTATTATATGCTTCTGGCGTTGACTTCTAAGGCCGTAGCTATTAGATGTGGTGGAGTAACGCCCTAGAGTGAGGCCTAGGTTGCCTCGAACGTAGAAATGACCATTACTTTCACAATGTTTCCAATTATTCATTTTATACGATGGAAAAACTGTTGTACTCATATTGTATTTTATTCTTATGGCGATGAATTCTAAGTCCCTAGCTATGCGATCTGGTGGAGCAACGCCCTACAGTGAAACCGAGGTTGCCCGGAACGTAGAAATTACCATAAGTTTCACACTGATAGCAATTATTCGTTTTATACGATGGAAAAACTGTTGTATTTATATTGTATTTTATGCTGCTGGCGTTCAGTTCTTAGGCCCTAACTATTCGATCTGGTGGCACAACGCCCTGGGGTGAAGCCTAGGTTGCCCGGAACATAGAAGTGACCATAACTTTCACACTGGTAGCAATTATTCGTTTTATACGATGGAAAAACAGTTCTATTTATATTGTATTTTATGCTTCGGGCGTTGACTTCTAAGGCCATAACTGTTTGATCTGGTGGAGCAACGCACTAGAGTGAAGCCTAGGTTGCCCGGAACGTAGAAATGACCATTACTTTCGCAATGTTTGCAATTATTCATTTTATACGATGGAAAAACTGTTGTACTTATATTGTATATTATGCTTCTGGCGTTGACTTCTTAGGCCCTAACAATTCGATCTGGTGGAAAAACGACCTAGAGTGAGGCCTAGGTTGCCCGGAACGTAGAACTGACCATAACTTTTACACTGGTAGCAATTATTCGTTTTATACAATGGAAAAACTGTTCTATTTATTTTGTATGTTATGCTTGGGGCGTTGACTTCTAAGGCCCTAGCTGTTTGATCTGGAGGAACACCGCCCTAGAGTGAAGCCTAGGCTGCCCGGAACGTAGAAATGACCATAACTTTCACACTGGTTGCTATTATTCGTTCTATACGATGGAAAAACTGTTATATTTATATTGTATCTTATGCTTCTGGCGTTGACTTGTTGGGCCCTAACAATTCGATCTGGTGGAACAACGACCTAGAGTGAGGCCTAGGTAGCCCGGAACGTAGAAAGGACCATCACTTCCATCCTGGTAGCAATTATTCGTTTTATACGACGGAAAAACTGTTTTATTTATATTGTGTTTTATGCTTCTGGCGCTGACTTCTAAGGCTCTAGCTATTCGATCTGGTGGAGCAACGCCCTAGAGTGAAGCCTAGGTTGCCCGGAACGTAGAAATGACCATCACTTTCAATCTGGTTGCAATTATTCCTGTTATATGATGGAAAGACTGTTTTATTTTTATTGCATTTTATGCTTCGGGCATTGACTTTTAAGGTCCTAACTATACAATCTGTTGGAGCAACGCCCTAGGGTGAAGCCTAGGTTGCGCGGAAAGTAGAAATGACAATAACTTTCACACTGGGTGCAATTATTCGTTTTATACGATGGAAAAGCTGTTGCATCTTTATTGTATTTTATGATTCTGTCTTTGACGTCTAAGGCCGTAGCTATTAGATGTGGTGGAGCAACGCACTAGAGTGACGCCTAGGTTGCCCTGAACGTGGAATGACCATTACTTTCGCAATGTTTGCAATTATTCATTTTATACGTTGGAAAAACTGTTGTACTTATTTTGTATTTTATGCTTCTGGTGTTGACCTCTTACGCCATAACTATTCCATCTGGTGGAACAACGCCCTAGGGTGAAGCCTAGGTTGCCCGGAACGTAGAAATGGAAATAACTTTCACACCGGTAGCAATTATTCGTTTTATACGATGGAAAAACAGTTCTATTTATCTTGTATTTTATGCTTCGGGCGTTGACTTCTAAGGCCCTAACTGTTTGATCTGGTGGAGCAACGCCCTAGAGTGAAGCCTAGGTTGCCCGGAACGTAGAAATGACCATAACTTTCACACTGGATGCTATTATTCCTGTTATAGGACGGAAAGACTGTTGTATTTTTATTGTATTTTATGCTTCTGGCGTTGTCTTCTGAGGCCCTTGCTATTCGATGTAGTGGAAGAACGCCATAGAGTGAAGCCTAGGTCGCCCGGAACGTAGAAATGACCATAACTTTGACACTGGTTGCTATTTTTCGTTTTATACGATGGAAAAACTGTTGTATTTATTTTGTATTGTATGCTTCTAGCGTTGACTTCTAAGGCAGTAGCTATTCGATGTGGTGGAGCAACGACCTAGAGTGAAGCCTAGGTTGTCCGGAACGTAGAAATGCCCATCACTTTCACACTGGTAGCAATTATTCGTTTTATAGAATGGAAAAACTGTTCTATTTATTTTGTATTTTATGCTTCGGGCGTTGACTTCTAAGGCCCTAACTATTCGATCTGGTGCAGCAACGCCCTAGAGTGAAGCCTAGGTTGCCCGGAACGTAGAAAAGAACATAACTTTCACACTGGTATCAATTATTCGTTTTATACAATGGAAAAACCGTTCTATTTATTTTGTATTTTATGCTTCGGACGTTGACTTCTATGGCCCTACCTATTCGATCTAGTGGAGCAACACCCTACAGTCAAGCCTAGGTTGCCCGGAACGTAGAAATGACCATAACATTCACACCGGTTGCAGTTATTCATGCTATACGATGGAAAAACTGTTGCATTTTTATTGTATTTTATGCTTCTAGCGTTGACTTCTAAGGCCGTAGCTATTCGATGTGGTGGAGCAACGACCTAGAGTGAAGCCTAGGTTGTCCGGAACGTAGAAATGACCATTACTTTCACACTGTTTGCTATTATTCATTTTATACGATGGAAAAGGTGTTGTATTTATATTGTATTTTATGCTTCTGGCGTTGACTTCTAAGGCTGTAGCTATTAGATGTGGTGGAGCAACGCCCTAGAGTGAAACCTAGTTTGCCCGGAACGTAGAACTGACCATTACATTCACACTGGTTGCAATTATTCCTGTTATACGATGGAAAAACTGCTGCATCTTTATTGTATTTTATGCTTCTGGCGTTGACTTCTAAGTCCCTAACTATTCGATCTGGTGGAGCAACGCACTAGAGTGAAGCCTAGGTTGCTCGGAATGTAGAAATGTCCATAACCTTCACACTGGTTGCAATTATTCGTTTTATACGATGGAAAAGCTGTTGTATTTTTATTGCATTTTATGCTTCTCGCGTTAACTTCTTAGGCCCTAACTATTCGATCTGGTGGAACAACGCCCTAGGGTGAAGCCTAGGTTGCCGGAACGTACAAATGACGTTAACTTTCACACTGGTTGCTATTATTCGTTCTATACGATGGAAAAACTGTTATATTTATATTGTATCTTATGCTTCTGGCGTTGACTTCTAAGTCCCTAACTATTCGATCTGGTGGAGCAACGCACTAGAGTGAAGCCTAGGTTGCTCGGAATGTAGAAATGTCCATAACCTTCACACTGGTTGCAATTATTCGTTTTATACGATGGAAAAGCTGTTGTATTTTTATTGCATTTTATGCTTCTCGCGTTAACTTCTTAGGCCCTAACTATTCGATCTGGTGGAACAACGCCCTAGGGTGAAGCCTAGGTTGCCGGAACGTACAAATGACGTTAACTTTCACACTGGTTGCTATTATTCGTTCTATACGATGGAAAAACTGTTATATTTATATTGTATCTTATGCTGCTGGCGTTGACTTCTAAGGCCCTAACTGTTTGATCTGGTGGAGCAACGCCCTAGAGTGAAGCCTAGGTTGCCAGGAACGTAGAAATGACCACAACTTTCACACTGGATGCTATTATTCGTTCTATACGATGGAAAGACTGTTATATTTATATTGTATCTTATGCTGCTGGCGTTCACTTCTTAGGCCCTAACTATTCGATCTGGTCCAAGAACGCCCTGGGGTGAAGCCTAGGTTGCCCGGAACGTAGAAATGACCATAACTTTCATACTGCTTGCAATTATTCGTTTTATACTATGGAAAAACTGTTGTATTTATATTGTATTTTATACTTCGGGCGTTGACTTCTAAGGCCCTAACTATTCAATCTGTTGGATCAACGCCCTAGAGTGAAGCATAGGTTGCTCGGAATGTAGAAATGACCATAATATACACACTGGTTGAAATTATTCGTTTTATACGATGGAAAAGCTATTGTATTTATATTGTGTTTTATGCTGCTGGCGTTCACTTCTTAGGCCCTAACTATTCGATCTGGTGGAGCAACGCCCTGGGGTGAAGCCTAGGTTGCCGGGAACGTAGAAATGACCATAACCTTCACACTGGTCGCTATTATTCGTTTTATACGATGGAGAAACTGTTATATTTATATTGTATTTTATGCTTCTGGCGTTGCCATCTTAGGCCCTAGCTGTTCGATTTGGTGGAGCAACGCCCTAGAGTGAAGCCTAGGTTGCCCGGAACGTAGAAATGACCATAACTTTCACACTGGTTGCTATTATTCGTTCTATACGATGGAAAAACTGTTATATTTATATTGTATCTTATGCTTCTGGCGTGACTTCTTAGGCCCTAACAATTCGATCTGGTGGAACGACGCCCTAGAGTGAAGCCTAGGTTGCCTGGAACGTACAAATGACCACCACTTTCACACGGGTTGCAATTATTCCTATTATAGGATGGGAAGACTGTTGTATTTTTATTGTATTTTATGCTTCAGGCGTTGACTTCTGAGGCCGTAGCTATTCGGTGTGGTGGAAGAACGCCATAGAGTGAAGCCTAGGTTGCCCGGAACGTAGAAATGACCATAACTTTCATACTGGTTGCAATCATTCGTTTTATATGATGGAAGAACTGTTGTATTTATATTGTATTTTATGCTGCTGGCGTTCACTTCTTAGGCCCTAACTATTCGATCTGGTGGAACAACGCCCTGGGGTGAAGCCTAGGTTGCCCGGAACGTAGAAATGACCATAACTTTGACACTGGTTGCTATTATTCGTTTTATACGATTGAAAAACTGTTGTATTTATTTTGTATTTTATGCTTCGGGCGTTGACTTCTAAGGCCCTAACTGTTTGATCTGGTGGAGCAACGCCCTAGAGTGAAGCCTAGGTTGCCAGGAACGTAGAAATGACCACAACTTTCACACTGGATGCTATTATTCGTTCTATACGATGGAAAGACTGTTATATTTATATTGTATTTTATGCTTCTGGCGTTCACTTCTTAGGCCCTAACTATTCGATCTGGTCCAAGAACGCCCTGGGGTGAAGCCTAGGTTGCCCGGAACGTAGAAATGACCTATAACTTTGACACTGGTTGCTATTATTCGTTTTATACGATGGAAAAACTGTCCTATTTATTTTGTATTTTATGCTGCGGGCGTTGACTTCTAAGGCCCTAACTGTTTGATCTGGTGGAGCAACGCCCTAGAGTGAAGCCTAGGTTGCCAGGAACGTAGAAATGACCATAACTTTCACACTGGATGCTATTATTCGTTCTATACGATGGAAAGACTGTTACATTTATATTGTATCTTATGCTTCTGGCGTTGACTTCTTAGGCCCTAACAATTCGATCTGGTGGAACAACGCCCTAGAGTGAAGCCTAGGTTGCCTGGAACGTACAAATGACTATCACTTTCACACGGGTTGCAATTATTCCTGTTATATGATGGAAAGACTGTTGGATTTTTATTGTATTTTATGCTTCAGGCGTTGACTTCTGAGGCCCTAGCTATTCGATGTGGTGGAGGAACGCCATAGTGTGAAGCCTAGGTTGCCCGGAACGTAGAAATGTCCATAACATTCATACTGGTTGCAATTATTCGTTCTATACGATGGAAAAACTGTTATATTTATATTGTATCTTATGCTTCTGGCGTTGACTCCTTAGGCCCTAACTGTTCGATCTGGTGCAACAACGCCCTAGAGTGAAGCCTAGGTTACCCGGAACGTAGAAATGACCAGTACTTTCACACTGTTTGCAATTATTCATTTTATACGATGGAAAAGCTGTTGTATTTATATTGTATTTTATGCTTCTGGCGCTGACTTCTAGGGCACTAACTATTCGATCTGGTGGAGCAGCGCCCTAGGGTGAAGCCTAGGTAGCCAGGAACGTAGAAATGACCATCACTTTCAAACTGGGTGCAATTAATCCTTTTATACGATGGAAAGACTATTGAATTTTTATTGCATTTTATGCTTCCGGCGTTGACTTCTAAGGCTCTAACTATTCAATCTGTTGGAGCAACGCCCTAGGGTGAAGCCTAGGTTGCCCGGAAAGTAGAAATAACAATAACTTTCACACTGGTTGCAATTATTCGTTTTATACGATGGAAAAGCTGTTGCATCTTTATTGTATTTTATGCTTCTGTCGTTGACGTCTAAGGCCGTAGCTATTAGATGCGCTGGAGCAACGCACTAGAGTGACGCCTAGGTTGCCCGGAACGTAGAAATGACCATTACTTTCGCAATGTTTGCAATTATTCATTTTATACGTTGGATAAACTGTTCTATTTATCTTGTGTTTTATGCTTCGGGCGTTGACTTCTAAGGCCCTAACTGTTTGATCTTGTGGAGCAACGCCCTAGAGTGAAGCCTAGGTTGCCCGGAACGTAGAAATGACCATAACTTTCACACTGGATGCTATTATTCGTTGTATACGATGGACAAAATGTTATATTTCTATTGTATATTATGCTTCTGGCGTTGACTTCTTAGGCCCTAACTGTTCGATCTGGTGCAACAACGCCCTAGAGTGAAGCCTAGGTTACCCGGAACGTAGAAATGACCAGTACTTTCACACTGTTTGCAATTATTCATTTTATACGATGGAAAAGCTGTTGTATTTATATTGTATTTTATGCTTCTGGCGCTGACTTCTAAGGCACTAACTATTCGATCTGGTGGAGCAACGTCCTAGAGTGAAGCCTAGGTTGCCGGGAACGGAGAAATGACCATAACTTTCACACTGGTTGCTATTATTCGTTTTATACGATGGAAAAACTGTTGTATTTATATTGTATATTATGCTTCTGGCGTTGACTTCTAAGGCACTATCTATTCGATTGGTTGGAGCAACGCCCTAGAGTGAAGCCTAGGTTGCCCGGAACGTAGAAATGACCATCGCTTTCAAACTGGTTGCAATTATTCCTGTTATATGATGGATAACTGTTGTATTTTTATTGCATTTTATGCTTCGGGCACTGACTTCTAAGGTCCTACCTATTCAATCTGTTGGAGCAACGCCCTAGGGTGAAGCCTAGGTTGCGCGGGAAGTAGAA
Source organism: Calliopsis andreniformis (assembly GCF_051401765.1). Classification (NCBI taxonomy): domain Eukaryota; kingdom Metazoa; phylum Arthropoda; class Insecta; order Hymenoptera; family Andrenidae; genus Calliopsis; species Calliopsis andreniformis. Next base: position 9,727,275 of record NW_027480425.1, on the reverse strand, counting down.
ATGACAATAACTTTCACACTGGTTGCAATTATTCGTTTTATACGATGGAAAACCTGTTGCATCTTTATTGTATTTCATGCTTCTGTCGTTGGCGTCTAAGGCCGTAGCTATTAGATGTGGTGGAGCATCGCACTAGAGTGACGCCTAGGTTGCCCGGAACGTGAAATGACCATTACTTTCGCAATGTTTGCAATTATTCATTTTATACGTTGGAAAAACTGTTGTACTTATATTGTATTTTATGCTCCTGGTGTTGACTTCTTAGGCCCTAACTGTTCGATCTGGTGCAACAACGCCCTAGAGTGAAGCCTAGGTTACCCGGAACGTAGAAATGACCAGTACTTTCACACTGTTTGCAATTATTCATTTTATACGATGGAAAAGCTGTTGTATTTATATTGTATTTTATGCTTCTGGCGCTGACTTCTAGGGCACTAACTATTCGATCTGGTGGAGCAGCGCCCTAGGGTGAAGCCTAGGTTGCCCGGAACGTAGAAATGACCATCGCTTTCAAACTGGTTGCAATTATTCCTGTTATATGATGGATAACTGTTGTATTTTTATTGAATTTTATGCTTCGGGCACTGACTTCTAAGGTCCTACCTATTCAATCTGTTGGAGCAACGCCCTGGGGTGAAGCCTAGGTTGCGCGGGAAGTAGAAATGACAATAACTTTCACACTGGTTGCAATTATTCGTTTTATACGATGGAAAAGCTGTTGCATCTTTATTGTATTTTATGCTTCTGTCGTTGGCGTCTAAGGCCGAAGCTATTAGATGTGGTGGAGCAACGCACTAGAGTGACGCCTAGGTTGCCCGGAACGTGAAATGACCATTACTTTCGCAATGTTTGCAATTATTCATTTTATACGTTGGAAAAAAGGTTGTACTTATATTGTATTTTATGCTTCTGGTGTTGACCTCTTACGCCATAACTATTCCATCTGGTGGAACAACGCCCTAGGGTGAAGCCTAGGTTGCCCGGAACGTAGAAATGGAAATAACTTTCACACCGGTAGCAATTATTCGTTTTATACGATGGAAAAACAGTTCTATTTATCTTGTATTTTATGCTTCGGGCGTTGACTTCTAAGGCCCTGACTGTTTGATCTGGTGGAGCAACGCCCTAGAGTAAAGCCTAGGTTGCCCGGAACGTAGAAATGACCATAACTTTCACACTGGTTGCTCTTATTCGTTCTATACGATGGAAAAACTGTTATATTTATATTGTATTTTATGCTTCGGGCGTTGTCTTCTAAGGCCATAACTGTTTGATCTGGTGGAGCAACGCACTAGCGTGAAGCCTAGGTTGCCCGGAACGTAGAAATGACCATTACTTTCGCAATGTTTGCAATTATTCATTTTATACGATGGAAAAACTGTTGTACTTATATTGTATATTATGCTTCTGGCGTTGACTTCTTAGGCCCTAACAATTCGATCTGGTGGAAAAACGACCTAGAGTGAGGCCTAGGTTGCCCGGAACGTAGAACTGACAATAACTTTTACACTGGTAGCAATTATTCGTTTTATACAATGGAAAAACTGTTCTATTTATTTTGTATTTTATGCTTCGGGCGTTGACTTCTAAGGCCCTAGCTGTTTGATCTGGAGGAACACCGCCCTAGAGTGAAGCCTAGGCTGCCCGGAACGTAGAAATGACCATAACTTTCACACTGGTTGCTATTATTCGTTCTATACGATGGAAAAACTGTTATATTTATATTGTATCTTATGCTTCTGGCGTTGACTTGTTGGGCCCTAACAATTCGATCTGGTGGAACAACGACCTAGAGTGAGGCCTAGGTAGCCCGGAACGTAGAAATGACCATCACTTCCATCCTGGTAGCAATTATTCGTTTTATACGATGGAAAAACTGTTTTATTTATATTGTGTTTTATGCTTCTGGCGCTGACTTCTAAGGCTCTAGCTATTCGATCTGGTGGAGCAACGCCCTAGAGTGAAGCCTAGGTTGCCCGGAACGTAGAAATGACCATCACTTTCAATCTGGTTGCAATTATTCCTGTTATATGATGGAAAGACTGTTTTATTTTTATTGCATTTTATGCTTCGGGCATTGACTTTTAAGGTCCTAACTATACAATCTGTTGGAGCAACGCCCTAGGGTGAAGCCTAGGTTGCGCGGAAAGTAGAAATGACAATAACTTTCACACTGGGTGCAATTATTCGTTTTATACGATGGAAAAGCTGTTGCATCTTTATTGTATTTTATGATTCTGTCTTTGACGTCTAAGGCCGTAGCTATTAGATGTGGTGGAGCAACGCACTAGAGTGACGCCTAGGTTGCCCTGAACGTGGAATGACCATTACTTTCGCAATGTTTGCAATTATTCATTTTATACGATGGAAAAACTGTTGTACTTATATTGTATTTTATGCTTCTGGCGTTGACTTCTTAGGCCCTAACAATTCGATCTGGTGGAACAACGCCCTAGAGTGAAGCCTAGGTTGCCTGGAACGTACAAATGACCATCACTTTCACACGGGTTACAATTATTCCTGTTATAGGACGGAAAGACTGTTGTATTTTTATTGTATTTTATGCTTCTGGCGTTGTCTTCTGAGGCCCTTGCTATTCGATGTAGTGGAAGAACGCCATAGAGTGAAGCCTAGGTTGCCCGGAACGTAGAAATGACCATAACTTTGACACTGGTTGCTATTTTTCGTTTTATACGATGGAAAAACTGTTGTATTTATTTTGTATTTTATGCTTCGGGCGTTGACTTCAAAGGCCCTAACTGTTTGATCTGGTGGAGCAACGCCCTAGAGTGAAGCCTAGGTTGCCAGGAACGTAGAAATGACCACAACTTTCACACTGGATGCTATTATTCGTTCTATACGATGGAAAGACTGTTATATTTATATTGTATCTTATGCTGCTGGCGTTCACTTCTTAGGCCCTAACTATTCGATCTGGTCCAAGAACGCCCTGGGGTGAAGCCTAGGTTGCCCGGAACGTAGAAATGACCATAACTTTCATACTGCTTGCAATTATTCGTTTTATACTATGGAAAAACTGTTGTATTTATATTGTATTTTATACTTCGGGCGTTGACTTCTAAGGCCCTAACTATTCAATCTGTTGGGTCAACGCCCTAGAGTGAAGCATAGGTTGCTCGGAATGTAGAAATGACCATAATATACACACTGGTTGAAATTATTCGTTTTATACGATGGAAAAGCTATTGTATTTATATTGTGTTTTATGCTGCTGGCGTTCACTTCTTAGGCCCTAACTATTCGATCTGGTGGAGCAACGCCCTGGGGTGAAGCCTAGGTTGCCGGGAACGTAGAAATGACCATAACCTTCACACTGGTCGCTATTATTCGTTTTATACGATGGAGAAACTGTTATATTTATATTGTATTTTATGCTTCTGGCGTTGCCATCTTAGGCCCTAGCTGTTCGATTTGGTGGAGCAACGCCCTAGAGTGAAGCCTAGGTTGCCCGGAACGTAGAAATGACCATAACTTTCACACTGGTTGCTATTATTCGTTCTATACGATGGAAAAACTGTTATATTTATATTGTATCTTATGCTTCTGGCGTGACTTCTTAGGCCCTAACAATTCGATCTGGTGGAACGACGCCCTAGAGTGAAGCCTAGGTTGCCTGGAACGTACAAATGACCACCACTTTCACACGGGTTGCAATTATTCCTATTATAGGATGGGAAGACTGTTGTATTTTTATTGTATTTTATGCTTCAGGCGTTGACTTCTGAGGCCGTAGGTATTCGGTGTGGTGGAAGAACGCCATAGAGTGAAGCCTAGGTTGCCCGGAACGTAGAAATGACCATAACTTTCATACTGGTTGCAATCATTCGTTTTATATGATGGAAGAACTGTTGTATTTATATTGTATTTTATGCTGCTGGCGTTCACTTCTTAGGCCCTAACTATTCGATCTGGTGGAACAACGCCCTGGGGTGAAGCCTAGGTTGCCCGGAACGTAGAAATGACCATAACTTTAATACTGGTTGCAATCATTCGTTTTATATGATGGAAGAACTGTTGTATTTATATTGTATTTTATGCTGCTGGCGTTCACTTCTTAGGCCCTAACTGTTCGATCTGGTGCAACAACGCCCTAGAGTGAAGCCTAGGTTACCCGGAACGTAGAAATGACCAGTACTTTCACACTGTTTGCAATTATTCATTTTATACGATGGAAAAGCTGTTGTATTTATATTGTATTTTATGCTTCTGGCGCTGACTTCTAGGTTACTAACTATTCGATCTGGTGGAGCAGCGCCCTAGGGTGAAGCCTAGGTTGCCCGGAACGTAGAAATGACCATCACTTTCAAACTGGTTGCAATTATTCCGGTTATATGATGGAAGAACTGTTGTATTTTTATTGCATTTTATGCTTCGGGCATTGACTTCTAAGGCCCTAACTATTCAATCTGTTGGAGCAACGCCCTAGGGTGTAGCCTAGGTTGCCCGGAAAGTAGAAATGACCACAACTTTCATACTGGTTGCAATTACTCGTTTTATATGATGGAAAAACTGTTGTATTTATATTGTATTTTATGCTTCTGGCGTTCACTTCTTAGGCCCTAACTATTCGATCTGGTGGAACAACGCCCTAGGGTGAAGCCTAGGTTGCCCGGAACGTAGAAATGACCATAACTTTTACACTGGTAGCAATTATTCGTTTTATACGATGGAAAAGCTGTTCTATTTATTTTGTATTTTATGCTTCGGGCGTTGACTTCTAAGGCCCTAACTGTTTGATCTGGTGGAGCAACGCCCTAGAGTGATGCCTAGGTTGCCCGGAACGTAGAAATGACCATAACTTTCACACTGGATGCTATTATTCGTTCTATACGATGGAAAAACTGTTATATTTATATTGTATCTTATGCTTCTGGCGTTGACTCCTTAGGCCCTAACTGTTCGATCTGGTGCAACAACGCCCTACAGTGAAGCCTAGGTTACCCGGAACGTAGAAATGACCAGTACTTTCACACTGTTTGCAATTATTCATTTTATACGATGGAAAAGCTGTTGTATTTATATTGTATTTTATGCTTCTGGCGCTGACTTCTAGGGCACTAACTATTCTATCTGGTGGAGCAGCGCCCTAGGGTGAAGCCTAGGTTGCCAGGAACGTAGAAATGACCATCACTTTCAAACTGGGTGCAATTAATCCTTTTATACGATGGAAAGACTATTGAATTTTTATTGCATTTTATGCTTCCGGCGTTGACTTCTAAGGCCCTAACTATTCAATCTGTTGGAGCAACGCCCTAGGGTGCAGCCTAGGTTGCCCGGAAAGTAGAAATAACAATAACTTTCACACTGGTTGCAATTATTCGTTTTATACGATGGAAAAGCTGTTGCATCTTTATTGTATTTTATGCTTCTGTCGTTGACGTCTAAGGCCGTAGCTATTAGGTGCGCTGGAGCAACGCACTAGAGTGACGCCTAGGTTGCCCGGAACGTAGAAATGACCATTACTTTCGCAATGTTTGCAATTATTCATTTTATACGTTGGATAAACTGTTGTACCTATTTTGTATTTTATGCTTCTGGTGTTGACCTCTTACGCCATAACTATTCCATCTGGTGGAACAACGCCCTAGGGTGAAGCCTAGGTTGCCCGGAACGTAGAAATGGAAATAACTTTCACACCGGTAGCAATTATTCGTTTTATACGATGGAAAAACAGTTCTATTTATCTTGTATTTTATGCTTCGGGCGTTGACTTCTAAGGCCCTAACTGTTTGATCTGGTGGAGCAACGCCCTAGAGTGAAGCCTAGGTTGCCCGGAACGTAGAAATGACCATAACTTTCACACTGGATGCTATTATTCGTTCTATACGATGGAAAAACTGTTATATTTATATTGTATATTATGCTTCTGGCGTTGACTTCTTAGGCCCTAACTGTTCGATCTGGTGCAACAACGCCCTAGAGTGAAGCCTAGGTTACCCGGAACGTAGAAATGACCAGTACTTTCACACTGTTTGCAATTATTCATTTTATACGATGGAAAAGCTGTTGTATTTATATTGTATTTTATGCTTCTGGCGCTGACTTCTAGGGCACTAACTATTCGATCTGGTGGAGCAGCGCCCTAGGGTGAAGCCTAGGTTGCCCGGAACGTAGAAATGACCATCACTTTCAAACTGGTTGCAATTATTCCTGTTATATGATGGAAAAACTGTTTTATTTTTATTGCATTTTATGCTTCGGGCATTGACTTTTAAGGTCCTAACTATTCAATCTGTTGGAGCAACGCCCAAGGGTGAAGCCTAGGTTGCGCGGAAAGTAGAACTGACAATAACTAACACACTGGGTGCAATTATTCGTTTTATACGATGGAAAAGCTGTTGCATCTTTATTGTATTTTATGATTCTGTCTTTGACGTCTAAGGCCGTAGCTATTAGATGTGGTGGAGCAACGCACTAGAGTGACGCCTAGGTTGCCCGGAACGTGGAATGACCATCACTTTCAAACTGGTTGCAATTATTCCGGTTATACGATGGAAAAACTGTTATATCTATTTTGTATCTTATGCTTCTGGCGTTGACTTCTAAGGCCCTAACTATTCAATCTGTTGGAGCAACGCCCAATGGTGAAGCCTAGGTTGCCCGGAAAGAAGAAATGACGTTAACTTCCATACTGGTTGCAATTATTCGTTTTATACGATGGAAAAACTGTTGTATTTATACTGTATTTTATGCATCTGGCGTTGACTTCTAATGCACTAACTATTCGATCTGGCAGAGCAACGCCCTTGAGTGAAGCCGAAGTTTCCGGAACGTAGAAATGACCATCACTTTCAAACTGGTTGCAATTATTCCTGTTATATGACGGAAAAACAGTTGTATTTTTATTGCATTTTATGCTTCGGGCATTGACTTCTAAGGCCCTAACTATTCAATCTGTTGGAGCAACGCCCTAGGGTGTAGCCTAGGTTGCCCGGAACGTAGAAATGACCATCACTTTCAAACTGGTTGCAATTATTCCGGTTATACGATGGAAAAACTGTTATATCTATTTTGTATCTTATGCTTCTGGCGTTGACTTCTTAGGCCCTAACAATTCGATCTGGTGGAACAACGCCCTAGAGTGAAGCCTAGGTTGCCTGGAACGTACAAATGACCATCACCTTCACAAGGGTTGCAATTATTCCTGTTATACGATGGAAATACTGTTGTATTTCTATTGTATTTTATGCTTCAGGCGTTGACTTCTGAGGCCGCAGCTATTCGATGTGGTGGAGGAACGCCATAGTGTGAAGCCTAGGTTGCCGGGAACGTAGAAATGACCATAACATTCATACTGGTTGCAATTATTCGTTTTATAGGATGGAAGAGCTGTTGTATTTATATTGTATTTTATGCTGCTGGCGTTCACTTCTTAGGCCCTAACTGTTCGATCTGGTGCAACAACGCCCTAGAGTGAAGCCTAGGTTACCCGGAACGTAGAAATGACCAGTACTTTCACACTGTTTGCAATTATTCATTTTATACGATGGAAAAGCTGTTGTATTTATATTGTATTTTATGCTTCTGGCGCTGACTTCTAGGTTACTAACTATTCGATCTGGTGGAGCAGCGCCCTAGGGTGAAGCCTAGGTTGCCCGGAACGTAGAAATGACCATCACTTTCAAACTGGTTGCAATTATTCCGGTTATATGATGGAAAAACTGTTGTATTTTTATTGCATTTTATGCTTCGGGCATTGACTTCTAAGGCCCTAACTATTCAATCTGTTGGAGCAACGCCCTAGGGTGTAGCCTAGGTTGCCCGGAAAGTAGAAATGACCACAACTTTCATACTGGTTGCAATTACTCGTTTTATATGATGGAAAAACTGTTGTATTTATATTGTATTTTATGCTTCTGGCGTTCACTTCTTAGGCCCTAACTATTCGATCTGGTGGAACAACGCCCTGGGGTGAAGCCTAGGTTGCCCGGAACGTAGAAATGACCATAACTTTGACACTGGTTGCTATTATTCGTTTTATACGATGGAAAAACTGTTGTATTTATTTTGTATTTTATGCTTCGGGCGTTGACTTCTAAGGCCCTAACTGTTTGATCTGGTGGAGCAACGCCCTAGAGTGAAGCCTAGGTTGCCAGGAACGTAGAAATGACCACAACTTTCACACTGGATGCTATTATTCGTTCTATACGATGGAAAGACTGTTATATTTATATTGTATTTTATGCTTCTGGCGTTCACTTCTTAGGCCCTAACTATTCGATCTGGTCCAAGAACGCCCTGGGGTGAAGCCTAGGTTGCCCGGAACGTAGAAATGACCTATAACTTTGACACTGGTTGCTATTATTCGTTTTATACGATGGAAAAACTGTCCTATTTATTTTGTATTTTATGCTGCGGGCGTTGACTTCTAAGGCCCTAACTGTTTGATCTGGTGGAGCAACGCCCTAGAGTGAAGCCTAGGTTGCCAGGAACGTAGAAATGACCATAACTTTCACACTGGATGCTATTATTCGTTCTATACGATGGAAAGACTGTTACATTTATATTGTATCTTATGCTTCTGGCGTTGACTTCTTAGGCCCTAACAATTCGATCTGGTGGAACAACGCCCTAGAGTGAAGCCTAGGTTGCCTGGAACGTACAAATGACTATCACTTTCACACGGGTTGCAATTATTCCTGTTATATGATGGAAAGACTGTTGGATTTTTATTGTATTTTATGCTTCAGGCGTTGACTTCTGAGGCCCTAGCTATTCGATGTGGTGGAGGAACGCCATAGTGTGAAGCCTAGGTTGCCCGGAACGTAGAAATGACCATAACATTCATACTGGTTGCAATTATTCGTTCTATACGATGGAAAAACTGTTATATTTATATTGTATCTTATGCTTCTGGCGTTGACTCCTTAGGCCCTAACTGTTCGATCTGGTGCAACAACGCCCTAGAGTGAAGCCTAGGTTACCCGGAACGTAGAAATGACCAGTACTTTCACACTGTTTGCAATTATTCATTTTATACGATGGAAAAGCTGTTGTATTTATATTGTATTTTATGCTTCTGGCGCTGACTTCTAGGGCACTAACTATTCGATCTGGTGGAGCAGCGCCCTAGGGTGAAGCCTAGGTAGCCAGGAACGTAGAAATGACCATCACTTTCAAACTGGGTGCAATTAATCCTTTTATACGATGGAAAGACTATTGAATTTTTATTGCATTTTATGCTTCCGGCGTTGACTTCTAAGGCCCTAACTATTCAATCTGTTGGAGCAACGCCCTAGGGTGAAGCCTAGGTTGCCCGGAAAGTAGAAATAACAATAACTTTCACACTGGTTGCAATTATTCGTTTTATACGATGGAAAAGCTGTTGCATCTTTATTGTATTTTATGCTTCTGTCGTTGACGTCTAAGGCCGTAGCTATTAGATGCGCTGGAGCAACGCACTAGAGTGACGCCTAGGTTGCCCGGAACGTAGAAATGACCATCACTTCCATACTGGTAGCAATTATTTGTTTTATACGATGGAAAAACTGTTGTATTTATATTGTATGTTATGCTTCTGGCGTTGACTTCTAAGGCACTAACTATTCGATCTGGTGGAGCAACGCCCTAGAGTGAAGCCTAGGTTGCCGGGAACGGAGAAATGACCATAACTTTCACACTGGTTGCTATTATTCGTTTTATACGATGGCAAAACTGTTGTATTTATATTGTATACTATGCTTCTGGCGTTGACTTCTAAGGCACTGTCTATTCGATTTGTTGGAGCAACGCCCTAGAGTGAAGCCTAGGTTGCCCGGAACGTAGAAATGACCATCACTTTCAAACTGGTTGCAATTATTCCTGTTATATGATGGAAAAACTGTTTTATTTTTATTGCATTTTATGCTTCGGGCATTGACTTTTAAGGTCCTAACTATTCAATCTGTTGGAGCAACGCCCAAGGGTGAAGCCTAGGTTGCGCGGAAAGTAGAACTGACAATAACTTACACACTGGGTGCAATTATTCGTTTTATACGATGGAAAAGCTGTTGCATCTTTATTATATTTTATGATTCTGTCTTTGACGTCTAAGGCCGTAGCTATTAGATGTGGTGGAGCAACGCACTAGAGTGACGCCTAGGTTGCCCGGAACGTGGAATGACCATCACTTTCAAACTGGTTGCAATTATTCCGGTTATACGATGGAAAAACTGTTATATCTATTTTGTATCTTATGCTTCTGGCGTTGACTTCTAAGGCCCTAACTATTCAATCTGTTGGAGCAACGCCCAATGGTGAAGCCTAGGTTGCCCGGAAAGAAGAAATGACGTTAACTTTCATACTGGTTGCAATTATTCGTTTTATACGATGGAAAAACTGTTGTATTTATACTGTATTTTATGCATCTGGCGTTGACTTCTAATGCACTAACTATTCGAACTGGCAGAGCAACGCCCTTGAGTGAAGCCGAAGTTTCCGGAACGTAGAAATGACCATCACTTTCAAACTGGTTGCAATTATTCCTGTTATATGACGGAAAAACAGTTGTATTTTTATTGCATTTTATGCTTCGGGCATTGACTTCTAAGGCCCTAACTATACAATCTGTTGGAGCAACGCCCTAGGGTGTAGCCTAGGTTGCCCGGAACGTAGAAATGACCATCACTTTCAAACTGGTTGCAATTATTCCGGTTATACGATGGAAAAACTGTTATATCTATTTTGTATCTTATGCTTCTGGCGTTGACTTCTTAGGCCCTAACAATTCGATCTGGTGGAACAACGCCCTAGAGTGAAGCCTAGGTTGCCTGGAACGTACAAATGACCATCACCTTCACAAGGGTTGCAATTATTCCTGTTATACGATGGAAATACTGTTGTATTTCTATTGTATTTTATGCTTCAGGCGTTGACTCCTGAGGCCGCAGCTATTCGATGTGGTGGAGGAACGCCATAGTGCGAAGCCTAGGTTGCCCGGAACGTAGAAATGACCAGAACATTCATACTGGTTGCAATTATTCGTTTTATAGGATGGAAGAGCAGTTGTATTTATATTGTATTTTATGCTGCTGGCGTTCACTTCTTAGGCCCTAACTGTTCGATCTGGTGCAACAACGCCCTAGAGTGAAGCGTAGGTTACCCGGAACGTAGAAATGACCAGTACTTTCACACTGTTTGCAATTATTCATTTTATACGATGGAAAAGCTGTTGTATTTATATTGTATTTTATGCTTCTGGCGCTGACTTCTAGGTTACTAACTATTCGATCTGGTGGAGCAGCGCCCTAGGGTGAAGCCTAGGTTGCCCGGAACGTAGAAATGACCATCACTTTCAAACTGGTTGCAATTATTCCGGTTATATGATGGAAAAACTGTTGTATTTTTATTGCATTTTATGCTTCGGGCATTGACTTCTAAGGCCCTAACTATTCAATCTGTTGGAGCAACGCCCTAGGGTGTAGCCTAGGTTGCCCGGAAAGTAGAAATGACCACAACTTTCATACTGGTTGCAATTACTCGTTTTATATGATGGAAAGACTATTGAATTTTTATTGCATTTTATGCTTCTGGCGTTGACTCCTTAGGCCCTAACTGTTCGATCTGGTGCAACAACGCCCTAGAGTGAAGCCTAGGTTACCCGGAACGTAGAAATGACCAGTACTTTCACACTGTTTGCAATTAATCATTTTATACGATGGAAAAGCTGTTGTATTTATATTGTATTTTATGCTTCTGGCGCTGACTTCTAGGGCACTAACTATTCGATCTGGTGGAGCAGCGCCCTAGGGTGAAGCCTAGGTAGCCAGGAACGTAGAAATGACCATCACTTTCAAACTGGGTGCAATTAATCCTTTTATACGATGGAAAGACTATTGAATTTTTATTGCATTTTATGCTTCCGGCGTTGACTTCTAATGCCCTAACTATTCAATCTGTTGGAGCAACGCCCTAGGGTGAAGCCTAGGTTGCCCGGAAAGTAGAAATAACAATAACTTTCACACTGGTTGCAATTATTCGTTTTATACGATGGAAAAGCTGTTGCATCTTTGTTGTATTTTATGCTTCTGTCGTTGACGTCTAAGGCCGTAGCTATTAGATGCGCTGGAGCAACGCACTAGAGTGACGCCTAGGTTGCCCGGAACGTAGAAATGACCATTACTTTCGCAATGTTTGCAATTATTCATTTTATACGTTGGATAAACTGTTGTACTTATTTTGTATTTTATGCTTCTGGTGTTGACCTCTTACGCCATAACTATTCCATCTGGTGGAACAACGCCCTAGGGTGAAGCCTAGGTTCCCGGAACGTAGAAATGGAAATAACTTTCACACCGGTAGCAATTATTCGTTTTATACGATGGAAAAACAGTTCTATTTATCTTGTATTTTATGCTTCGGGCGTTGACTTCTAAGGCCCTAACTGTTTGATCTGGTGGAGCAACGCCCTAGAGTGAAGCCTAGGTTGCCCGGAACGTAGAAATGACCATAACTTTCACACTGGATGCTATTATTCGTTCTATACGATGGAAAAACTGTTATATTTATATTGTATATTATGCTTCTGGCGTTGACTTCTTAGGCCCTAACAGTTCGACCTGGTGCAACAACGCCCTAGAGTGAAGCCTAGGTTACCCGGAACGTAGAAATGACCAGTACTTTCACACTGTTTGCAATTATTCATTTTATACGATGGAAAAGCTGTTGTATTTATATTGTATTTTATGCTTCTGGCGCTGACTTCTAGGGCACTAACTATTCGATCTGGTGGAGCAGCGCCCTAGGGTGAAGCCTAGGTTGCCCGGAACGTAGAAATGACCATCACTTTCACACTGGTTGCAATTAATCCTTTTATACGATGGAAAGACTATTGTATTTTTATTGCATTTTATGCTTCCGGCGTTGACTTCTAAGGCCCTAACTATTCAATCTGTTGGAGCAACGCCCTAGGGTGAAGCCTAGGTTGCCGGGAACGTAGAAATGACCATCACTTCCATACTGGTAGCAATTATTCGTTTTATACGATGGAAAAACTGTTGTATTTATATTGTATGTTATGCTTCTGGCGTTGACTTCTAAGGCACTAACTATTCGATCTGGTGGAGCAACGCCCTAGAGTGAAGCCTAGGTTGCCGGGAACGGAGAAATGACCATAACTTTCACACTGGTTGCTATTATTCGTTTTATACGATGGAAAAACTGTTGTATTTATATTGTATATTATGCTTCTGGCGTTGACTTCTAAGGCACTATCTATTCGATTTGTTGGAGCAACGCCCTAGAGTGAAGCCTAGGTTGCCCGGAACGTAGAAATGACCATCGCTTTCAAACTGGTTGCAATTATTCCTGTTATATGATGGATAACTGTTGTATTTTTATTGCATTTTATGCTTCGGGCACTGACTTCTAAGGTCCTACCTATTCAATCTGTTGGAGCAACGCCCTAGGGTGAAGCCTAGGTTGCGCGGGAAGTAGAAATGACAATAACTTTCACTCTGGTTGCAATTATTCGTTTTATACGATGGAAAAGCTGTTGCATCTTTATTGTATTTTATGCTTCTGTCGTTGGCGGCTAAGGCCGTAGCTATTAGATGTGGTGGAGCAACGCACTAGAGTGACGCCTAGGTTGCCCGGGACGTGAAATGACCATTACTTTCGCAATGTTTGCAATTATTCATTTTATACGTTGGAAAAACTGTTGTACTTATTTTGTATTTTATGCTTCTGGTGTTGACCTCTTACGCCATAACTATTCCATCTGGTGGAACAACGCCCTAGGGTGAAGCCTAGGTTGCCCGGAACGTAGAAATGGAAATAACTTTCACACCGGTAGCAATTATTCGTTTTATACGATGGAAAAACAGTTCTATTTATCTTGTATTTTATGCTTCGGGCGTTGACTTCTAAGGCCCTAACTGTTTGATCTGGTGGAGCAACGCCCTAGAGTGAAGCCTAGGTTGCCCGGAACGTAGAAATGACCATAACTTTCACACTGGATGCTATTATTCGTTCTATACGATGGAAAAACTGTTATGTTTATATTGTATATTATGCTTCTAGCGTTGACTTCTTAGGCCCTAACTGTTCGATCTGGTGCAACAACGCCCTAGAGTGAAGCCTAGGTTACCCGGAACGTAGAAATGACCAGTACTTTCACACTGTTTGCAATTATTCATTTTATACGATGGAAAAGCTGTTGTATTTATATTGTATTTTATGCTTCTGGCGCTGACTTCTAGGGCACTAACTATTCGATCTGGTGGAGCAGCGCCCTAGGGTGAAGCCTAGGTTGCCCGAAACGTAGAAATGACCATCACTTTCACACTGGTTGCAATTAATCCTTTTATACGATGGAAAGACTATTGTATTTTTATTGCATTTTATGCTTCCGGCGTTGACTTCTAAGGCCCTAACTATTCAATCTGTTGGAGCAACGCCCTAGGGTGAAGCCTAGGTTGCCCGGAACGTAGAAATGACCATCACTTCCATACTGGTAGCAATTATTCGTTTTATACGATGGAAAAACTGTTGTATTTATATTGTATGTTATGCTTCTGGCGTTGACTTCTAAGGCACTAACTATTCGATCTGGTGGAGCAACGCCCTAGAGTGAAGCCTAGGTTGCCGGGAACGGAGAAATGACCATAACTTTCACACTGGTTGCTATTATTCGTTTTATACGATGGAAAAACTGTTGTATTTATATTGTATATTATGCTTCTGGCGTTGACTTCTAAGGCACTATCTATTCGATTTGTTGGAGCAACGCCCTAGAGTGAAGCCTAGGTTGCCCGGAACGTAGAAATGACCATCGCTTTCAAACTGGTTGCAATTATTCCTGTTATATGATGGATAACTGTTGTATTTTTATTGCATTTTATGCTTCGGGCACTGACTTCTAAGGTCCTACCTATTCAATCTGTTGGAGCAACGCCCTCGGGTGAAGCCTAGGTTGCGCGGGAAGTAGAAATGACAATAACTTTCACTCTGGTTGCAATTATTCGTTTTATACGATGGAAAAGCTGTTGCATCTTTATTGTATTTTATGCTTCTGTCGTTGGCGGCTAAGGCCGTAGCTATTAGATGTGGTGGAGCAACGCACTAGAGTGACGCCTAGGTTGCCCGGAACGTGAAATGACCATTACTTTCGCAATGTTTGCAATTATTCATTTTATACGTTGGAAAAACTGTTGTACTTATTTTGTATTTTATGCTTCTGGTGTTGACCTCTTACGCCATAACTATTCCATCTGGTGGAACAACGCCCTAGGGTGAAGCCTAGGTTGCCCGGAACGTAGAAATGGAAATAACTTTCACACCGGTAGCAATTATTCGTTTTATACGATGGAAAAACAGTTCTCTTTATCTTGTATTTTATGCTTCGGGCGTTGACTTCTAAGGCCCTAACTGTTTGATCTGGTGGAGCAACGCCCTAGAGTGAAGCCTAGGTTGCCCGGAACGTAGAAATGACCATAACTTTCACACTGGATGCTATTATTCGTTCTATACGATGGAAAAACTGTTATATTTATATTGTATATTATGCTTCTGGCGTTGACTTCTTAGGCCCTAACTGTTCGATCTGGTGCAACAACGCCCTAGAGTGAAGCCTAGGTTACCCGGAACGTAGAAATGACCAGTACTTTCACACTGTTTGCAATTATTCATTTTATACGATGGAAAAGGTGTTGTATTTATATTGTATTTTATGCTTCTGGCGCTGACTTCTAGGGCACTAACTATTCGATCTGGTGGAGCAGCGCCCTAGGGTGAAGCCTAGGTTGCCCGGAAAGAAGAAATGACGTTAACTTTCATACTGGTTGCAATTATTCGTTCTATACGATGGAAAAACTGTTGTATTTATACTGTATTTTATGCATCTGGCGTTGACTTCTAATGCACTGACTATTCGATCTGGCAGAGCAACGCCCTTGAGTGAAGCCGAAGTTTCCGGAACGTAGAAATGACCATCACTTTCAAACTGGTTGCAATTATTCCTGTTACATGACGGAAAAACAGTTGTATTTTTATTGCATTTTATGCTTCGGGCATTGACTTCTAAGGCCCTAACTATTCAATCTGTTGGAGCAACGCCCTAGGGTGTAGCCTAGGTTGCCCGGAACGTAGAAATGACCATCACTTTCAAACTGGTTGCAATTATTCCGGTTATACGATGGAAAAACTGTTATATCTATTTTGTATCTTATGCTTCTGGCGTTGACTTCTTAGGCCCTAACAATTCGATCTGGTGGAACAACGCCCTAGAGTGAAGCCTAGGTTGCCTGGAACGTACAAATGACCATCACCTTCACAAGGGTTGCAATTATTCCTGTTATACGATGGAAATACTGTTGTATTTCTATTGTATTTTATGCTTCAGGCGTTGACTTCTGAGGCCGCAGCTATTCGATGTGGTGGAGGAACGCCATAGTGCGAAGCCTAGGTTGCCCGGAACGTAGAAATGACCATAACATTCATACTGGTTGCAATTATTCGTTTTATAGGATGGAAGAGCAGTTGTATTTATATTGTATTTTATGCTGCTGGCGTTCACTGCTTAGGCCCTAACTGTTCGATCTGGTGCAACAACGCCCTAGAGTGAAGCGTAGGTTACCCGGAACGTAGAAATGACCAGTACTTTCACACTGTTTGCAATTATTCATTTTATACGATGGAAAAGCTGTTGTATTTATATTGTATTTTATGCTTCTGGCGCTGACTTCTAGGTTACTAACTATTCGATCTGGTGGAGCAGCGCCCTAGGGTGAAGCCTAGGTTGCCCGGAACGTAGAAATGACCATCACTTTCAAACTGGTTGCAATTATTCCGGTTATATGATGGAAAAACTGTTGTATTTTTATTGCATTTTATGCTTCGGGCATTGACTTCTAAGGCCCTAACTATTCAATCTGTTGGAGCAACGCCCTAGGGTGTAGCCTAGGTTGCCCGGAAAGTAGAAATGACCACAACTTTCATACTGGTTGCAATTACTCGTTTTATATGATGGAAAAACTGTTGTATTTATATTGTATTTTATGCTTCTGGCGCTGACTTCTAGGGCACTAACTATTCGATCTGGTGGAGCAGCGCCCTAGGGTGAAGCCTAGGTTGCCCGGAACGTAGAAATGACCATCACTTTCACACTGGTTGCAATTAATCCTGTTATACGATGGAAAGACTATTGTATTTTTATTGCATTTTATGCTTCCGGCGTTGACTTCTAAGGCCCTAACTATTCAATCTGTTGGAGCAACGCCCTAGGGTGAAGCCTAGGTTGCCCGGAACGTAGAAATGACCATCACTTCCATACTGGTAGCAATTATTCGTTTTATACGATGGAAAAACTGTTGTATTTATATTGTATTTTATGCTTCTGGCGCTGACTTCTAGGTTACTAACTATTCGATCTGGTGGAGCAGCGCCCTAGGGTGAAGCCTAGGTTGCCCGGAACGTAGAAATGACCATCACTTTCAAACTGGTTGCAATTATTCCGGTTATATGATGGAAAAACTGTTGTATTTTTATTGCATTTTATGCTTCGGGCATTGACTTCTAAGGCCCTAACTATTCAATCTGTTGGAGCAACGCCCTAGGGTGTAGCCTAGGTTGCCCGGAAAGTAGAAATGACCACAACTTTCATACTGGTTGCAATTACTCGTTTTATATGATGGAAAAACTGTTGTATTTATATTGTATTTTATGCTTCTGGCGCTGACTTCTAGGGCACTAACTATTCGATCTGGTGGAGCAGCGCCCTAGGGTGAAGCCTAGGTTGCCCGGAACGTAGAAATGACCATCACTTTCACACTGGTTGCAATTAATCCTGTTATACGATGGAAAGACTATTGTATTTTTATTGCATTTTATGCTTCCGGCGTTGACTTCTAAGGCCCTAACTATTCAATCTGTTGGAGCAACGCCCTAGGGTGAAGCCTAGGTTGCCCGGAACGTAGAAATGACCATCACTTCCATACTGGTAGCAATTATTCGTTTTATACGATGGAAAAACTGTTGTATTTATATTGTATGTTATGCTTCTGGCGTTGACTTCTAAGGCACTAACTATTCGATCTGGTGGAGCAACGCCCTAGAGTGAAGCCTAGGTTGCCGGGAACGGAGAAATGACCATAACTTTCACACTGGTTGCTATTATTCGTTTTATACGATGGAAAAACTGTTGTATTTATATTGTATATTATGCTTCTGGCGTTGACTTCTAAGGCACTATCTATTCGATTTGTTGGAGCAACGCCCTAGAGTGAAGCCTAGGTTGCCCGGAACGTAGAAATGACCATCGCTTTCAAACTGGTTGCAATTATTCCTGTTATATGATGGATACCTGTTGTATTTTTATTGCATTTTATGCTTCGGGCACTGACTTCTAAGGTCCTACCTATTCAATCTGTTGGAGCAACGCCCTAGGGTGAAGCCTAGGTTGCGCGGGAAGTAGAAATGACAATAACTTTCACTCTGGTTGCAATTATTCGTTTTATACGATGCAAAAGCTGTTGCATCTTTATTGTATTTTATGCTTCTGTCGTTGGCGGCTAAGGCCGTAGCTATTAGATGTGGTGGAGCAACGCACTAGAGTGACGCCTAGGTTGCCCGGAACGTGAAATGACCATTACTTTCGCAATGTTTGCAATTATTCATTTTATACGTTGGAAAAACTGTTGTACTTATATTGTATTTTATGCTTCTGGTGTTGACTTCTTAGGCCCTAACTGTTCGATCTGGTGCAACAACGCCCTAGAGTGAAGCCTAGGTTACCCGGAACGTAGAAATGACCAGTACATTCACACTGTTTGCAATTATTCATTTTATACGATGGAAAAGCTGTTGTATTTATATTGTATTTTATGCTTCTGGCGCTGACTTCTAGGGCACTAACTATTCGATCTGGTGGAGCAGCGCCCTAGGGTGAAGCCTAGGTTGCCAGGAACGTAGAAATGACCATCACTTTCAAACTGGGTGCAATTAATCCTTTTATACGATGGAAAGACTATTGAATTTTTATTGCATTTTATGCTTCCGGCGTTGACTTCTAAGGCCCTAACTATTCAATCTGTTGGAGCAGCGCCCTAGGGTGAAGCCTAGGTTGCCCGGAAAGTAGAAATAACAATAACTTTCACACTGGTTGCAATTATTCGTTTTATACGATGGAAAAGCTGTTGCATCTGTATTGTATTTTATGCTTCTGTCGTTGACGTCTAAGGCCGTAGCTATTAGATGCGCTGGAGCAACGAACTAGAGTGACGCCTAGGTTGCCCGAAACGTAGAAATGACCATTACTTTCGCAATGTTTGCAATTATTCATTTTATACGTTGGATAAACTGTTGCACTTATTTTGTATTTTATGCTTCTGGTATTGACCTCTTACGCCATAACTATTCCATCTGGTGGAACAACGCCCTAGGGTGAAGCCTAGGTTGCCCGGAACGTAGAAATGGAAATAACTTTCACACCGGTAGCAATTATTCGTTTTATACGATGGAAAAACAGTTCTATTTATCTTGTATTTTATGCTTCGGGCGTTGACTTCTAAGGCCCTAACTGTTTGATCTGGTGGAGCAACGCCCTAGAGTGAAGCCTAGGTTGCCCGGAACGTAGAAATGACCATAACTTTCACACTGGATGCTATTATTCGTTCTATACGATGGAAAAACTGTTATATTTATATTGTATATTATGCTTCTGGCGTTGACTTCTTAGGCCCTAACTGTTCGATCTGGTGCAACAACGCCCTAGAGTGAAGCCTAGGTTGCCCGGAACGTAGAAATGACCATCACTTTCAAACTGGTTGCAATTAATCCTTTTATACGATGGAAAGACTATTGTATTTTTATTGCATTTTATGCTTCCGGCGTTGACTTCTAAGGCCCTAACTATTCAATCTGTTGGAGCAACGCCCTAGGGTGAAGCCTAGGTTGCCCGGAACGTAGAAATGACCATCACTTCCATACTGGTAGCAATTATTTGTTTTATACGATGGAAAAACTGTTGTATTTATATTGTATGTTATGCTTCTGGCGTTGACTTCTAAGGCACTAACTATTCGATCTGGTGGAGCAACGCCCTAGAGTGAAGCCTAGGTTGCCGGGAACGGAGAAATGACCATAACTTTCACACTGGTTGCTATTATTCGTTTTATACGATGGCAAAACTGTTGTATTTATATTGTATACTATGCTTCTGGCGTTGACTTCTAAGGCACTATCTATTCGATTTGTTGGAGCAACGCCCTAGAGTGAAGCCTAGGTTGCCCGGAACGTAGAAATGACCATCACTTTCAAACTGGTTGCAATTATTCCTGTTATATGATGGAAAAACTGTTTTATTTTTATTGCATTTTATGCTTCGGGCATTGACTTTTAAGGTCCTAACTATTCAATCTGTTGGAGCAACGCCCAAGGGTGAAGCCTAGGTTGCGCGGAAAGTAGAACTGACAATAACTTACACACTGGGTGCAATTATTCGTTTTATACGATGGAAAAGCTGTTGCATCTTTATTGTATTTTATGATTCTGTCTTTGACGTCTAAGGCCGTAGCTATTAGATGTGGTGGAGCAACGCACTAGAGTGACGCCTAGGTTGCCCGGAACGTGGAATGACCATCACTTTCAAACTGGTTGCAATTATTCCGGTTATACGATGGAAAAACTGTTATATCTATTTTGTATCTTATGCTTCTGGCGTTGACTTCTAAGGCCCTAACTATTCAATCTGTTGGAGCAACGCCCAATGGTGAAGCCTAGGTTGCCCGGAAAGAAGAAATGACGTTAACTTTCATACTGGTTGCAATTATTCGTTTTATACGATGGAAAAACTGTTGTATTTATACTGTATTTTATGCATCTGGCGTTGACTTCTAATGCACTAACTATTCGATCTGGCAGAGCAACGCCCTTGAGTGAAGCCGAAGTTTCCGGAACGTAGAAATGACCATCACTTTCAAACTGGTTGCAATTATTCCTGTTATATGACGGAAAAACAGTTGTATTTTTATTGCATTTTATGCTTCGGGCATTGACTTCTAAGGCCCTAACTATTCAATCTGTTGGAGCAACGCCCTAGGGTGTAGCCTAGGTTGCGCGGAACGTAGAAATGACCATCACTTTCAAACTGGTTGCAATTATTCCGGTTATACGATGGAAAAACTGTTATATCTATTTTGTATCTTATGCTTCTGGCGTTGACTTCTTAGGCCCTAACAATTCGATCTGGTGGAACAACGCCCTAGAGTGAAGCCTAGGTTGCCTGGAACGTACAAATGACCATCACCTTCACAAGGGTTGCAATTATTCCTGTTATACGATGGAAATACTGTTGTATTTCTAATGTATTTTATGCTTCAGGCGTTGACTTCTGAGGCCGCAGCTATTCGATGTGGTGGAGGAACGCCATAGTGTGAAGCCTAGGTTGCCCGGAACGTAGAAATGACCATAACATTCATACTGGTTGCAATTATTCGTTTTATAGGATGGAAGAGCTGTTGTATTTATATTGTATTTTATGCTGCTGGCGTTCACTTCTTAGGCCCTAACTGTTCGATCTGGTGCAACAACGCCCTAGAGTGAAGCCTAGGTTACCAGGAACGTAGAAATGACCAGTACTTTCACACTGTTTGCAATTATTCATTTTATACGATGGAAAAGCTGTTGTATTTATATTGTATTTTATGCTTCTGGCGCTGACTTCTAGGTTACTAACTATTCGATCTGGTGGAGCAGCGCCCTAGGGTGAAGCCTAGGTTGCCCGGAACGTAGAAATGACCATCACTTTCAAACTGGTTGCAATTATTCCGGTTATATGATGGAAAAACTGTTGTATTTTTATTGCATCTTATGCTTCGGGCATTGACTACTAAGGCCCTAACTATTCAATCTGTTGGAGCAACGCCCTAGGGTGTAGCCTAGGTTGCCCGGAAAGTAGAAATGACCACAACTTTCATACTGGTTGCAATTACTCGTTTTATATGATGGAAAAACTGTTGTATTTATATTGTATTTTATGCTTCTGGCGTTCACTTCTTAGGCCCTAACTATTCGATCTGGTGGAACAACGCCCTAGGGTGAAGCCTAGGTTGCCCGGAACGTAGAAATGAGCATAACTTTTACACTGGTAGCAATTATTCGTTTTATACGATGGAAAAGCTGTTCTATTTATTTTGTATTTTATGCTTCGGGCGTTGACTTCTAAGGCCCTAACTGTTTGATCTGGTGGAGCAACGCCCTAGAGTGATGCCTAGGTTGCCCGGAACGTAGAAATGACCATAACTTTCACACTGGATGCTATTATTCGTTCTATACGATGGAAAAACTGTTATATTTATATTGTATCTTATGCTTCTGGCGTTGACTCCTTAGGCCCTAACTGTTCGATCTGGTGCAACAACGCCCTAGAGTGAAGCCTAGGTTACCCGGAACGTAGAAATGAAGATAACATTCACACAGATTGCAATTATTCGTGCTATACGATGGAAAAACTGTTGCATTTATATTGTATTATATGCTTCTGGCGTTGACTTCTAAGGCCGTAGCTATTAGATGTGGTGGAGTAACGCCCTAGAGTGACGCCTAGGTTGCCTCGAACGTAGAAATGACCTTTACTTTCACAATGTTTCCAATTATTCATTTTATACGATGGAAAAACTGTTGTACTCATATTGTATTTTATTCTTATGGCGATGAATTCTAAGTCCCTAGCTATGCGATCTGGTGGAGCAACGCCCTACAGTGAAACCGAGGTTGCCCGGAACGTAGAAATTACCATAAGTTTCACACTGATAGCAATTATTCGTTTTATACGATGGAAAAACTGTTGTATTTATATTGTATTTTATGCTGCTGGCGTTCAGTTCTTAGGCCCTAACTATTCGATCTGGCGGCACAACGCCCTGGGGTGAAGCCTAGGTTGCCCGGAACGTAGAGATGACCATCGCTTTCAAACTGGTTGCAATTATTCGTTTTATACGATGGAAAAGCTGTTGCATCTTTATTGTATTTTATGCTTCTGTCGTTGGCGTCTAAGGCCGAAGCTATTAGATGTGGTGGAGCAACGCACTAGAGTGACGCCTAGGTTGCCCGGAACGTGAAATGACCATTACTTTCGCAATGTTTGCAATTATTCATTTTATACGTTGGAAAAAAGGTTGTACTTATATTGTATTTTATGCTTCTGGTGTTGACCTCTTACGCCATAACTATTCCATCTGGTGGAACAACGCCCTGGGGTGAAGCCTAGGTTGCCCGGAACATAGAAGTGACCATAACTTTCACACTGGTAGCAATTATTCGTTTTATACAATGGAAAAACTGTTCTATTTATTTTGTATTTTATGCTTCGGGCGTTGACTTCTAAGGCCCTAGCTGTTTGATCTGGAGGAACACCGCCCTAGAGTGAAGCCTAGGCTGCCCGGAACGTAGAAATGACCATAACTTTCACACTGGTTGCTATTATTCGTTCTATACGATGGAAAAACTGTTATATTTATATTGTATCTTATGCTTCTGGCGTTGACTTGTTGGGCCCTAACAATTCGATCTGGTGGAACAACGACCTAGAGTGAGGCCTAGGTAGCCCGGAACGTAGAAATGACCATCACTTCCATCCTGGTAGCAATTATTCGTTTTATACGATGGAAAAACTGTTTTATTTATATTGTGTTTTATGCTTCTGGCGCTGACTTCTAAGGCTCTAGCTATTCGATCTGGTGGAGCAACGCCCTAGAGTGAAGCCTAGGTTGCCCGGAACGTAGAAATGACCATCACTTTCAATCTGGTTGCAATTTTTCCTGTTATATGATGGAAAGACTGTTTTATTTTTATTGCATTTTATGCTTCGGGCATTGACTTTTAAGGCCCTAACTATACAATCTGTTGGGGCAACGCCCTAGGGTGAAGCCTAGGTTGCGCGGAAAGTAGAAATGACAATAACTTTCACACTGGGTGCAATTATTCGTTTTATACGATGGAAAAGCTGTTGCATCTTTATTGTATTTTACGATTCTGTCTTTGACGTCTAAGGCCGTAGCTATTAGATGTGGTGGAGCAACGCACTAGAGTGACGCCTAGGTTGCCCGGAACGTGGAATGACCATTACTTTCGCAATGTTTGCAATTATTCATTTTATACGATGGAAAAACTGTTGTACTTATATTGTATTTTATGCTTCTGGCGTTGACTTCTTAGGCCCTAACAATTCGATCTGGTGGAACAACGCCCTAGAGTGAAGCCTAGGTTGCCTGGAACGTACAAATGACCACGACTTTCACACGGGTTGCAATTATTCCTATTATAGGATGGGAAGACTGTTGTATTTTTATTGTATTTTATGCTTCAGGCGTTGACTTCTGAGGCCGTAGCTATTCGGTGTGGTGGAAGAACGCCATAGAGTGAAGCCTAGGTTGCCCGGAACGTAGAAATGACCATAACTTTCATACTGGTTGCAATCATTCGTTTTATATGATGGAAGAACTGTTGTATTTATATTGTATTTTATGCTGCTGGCGTTCACTTCTTAGGCCCTAACTATTCGATCTGGTGGAACAACGCCCTGGGGTGAAGCCCAGGTTGCCCGGAACGTAGAAATGACCATAACTTTGACACTGGTTGCTATTATTCGTTTTATACGATGGAAAAACTGTTGTATTTATTTTGTATTTTATGCTTCGGGCGTTGACTTCTAAGGCCCTAACTGTTTGATCTGGTGGAGCAACGCCCTAGAGTGAAGCCTAGGTTGCCCGGAACGTAGAAATGACCATAACTTTCACACTGGATGCTATTATTCGTTGTATACGATGGACAAAATGTTATATTTCTATTGTATATTATGCTTCTGGCGTTGACTTCTTAGGCCCTAACTGTTCGATCTGGTGCAACAACGCCCTAGAGTGAAGCCTAGGTTACCCGGAACGTAGAAATGACCAGTACTTTCACACTGTTTGCAATTATTCATTTTATACGATGGAAAAGCTGTTGTATTTATATTGTATTTTATGCTTCTGGCGCTGACTTCTAGGGCACTAACTATTCGATCTGGTGGAGCAGCGCCCTAGGGTGAAGCCTAGGTTGCCCGGAACGTAGAAATGACCATCACTTTCAAACTGGTTGCAATTAATCCTTTTATACGATGGAAAGACTATTGTATTTTTATTGCATTTTATGCTTCCGGCGTTGACTTCTAAGGCCCTAACTATTCAATCTGTTGGAGCAACGCCCTAGGGTGAAGCCTAGATTGCCCGGAACGTAGAAATGACCATCACTTCCATACTGGTAGCAATTATTCGTTTTATACGATGGAAAAACTGTTGTATTTATATTGTATGTTATGCTTCTGGCGTTGACTTCTAAGGCACTAACTATTCGATCTGGTGGAGCAACGCCCTAGAGTGAAGCCTAGGTTGTCGGGAACGGAGAAATGACCATAACTTTCACACTGGTTGCTATTATTCGTTTTATACGATGGAAAACCTGTTGTATTTATATTGTATATTATGCTTCTGGCGTTGACTTCTAAGGCACTATCTATTCGATTTGTTGGAGCAACGCCCTAGAGTGAAGCCTAGGTTGCCCGGAACGTAGAAATGACCATCTTTTTCAAACTGGTTGCAATTATTCCTGTTATATGATGGATAACTGTTGTATTTTTATTGCATTTTATGCTTCGGGCACTGACTTCTAAGGTCCTACCTATTCAATCTGTTGGAGCAACGCCCTAGGGTGAAGCCTAGGTTGCGCGGGAAGTAGAAATGACAATAACTTTCACACTGGTTGCAATTATTCGTTTTATACGATGGAAAAGCTGTTGCATCTTTATTGTATTTTATGCTTCTGTCGTTGGCGTCTAAGGCCGTAGCTATTAGATGTGGTGGAGCAACGCACTAGAGTGACGCCTAGGTTGCCCGGAACGTGAAATGACCATTACTTTCGCAATGTTTGCAATTATTCATTTTATACGTTGGAAAAACTGTTGTACTTATATTGTATTTTATGCTCCTGCTGTTGACTTCTTAGGCCCTAACTGTTCGATCTGGTGCAACAACGCCCTAGAGTGAAGCCTAGGTTACCCGGAACGTAGAAATGACCAGTACTTTCACACTGTTTGCAATTATTCATTTTATACGATGGAAAAGCTGTTGCATCTTTATTGTATTTTATGCTTCTGTCGTTGGCGTCTAAGGCCGAAGCTATTAGATGTGGTGGAGCAACGCACTAGAGTGACGCCTAGGTTGCCCGGAACGTGAAATGACCATTACTTTCGCAATGTTTGCAATTATTCATTTTATACGTTGGAAAAAAGGTTGTACTTATATTGTATTTTATGCTTCTGGTGTTGACCTCTTACGCCATAACTATTCCATCTGGTGGAACAACGCCCTAGGGTGAAGCCTAGGTTGCCCGGAACGTAGAAATGGAAATAACTTTCACACCGGTAGCAATTATTCGTTTTATACGATGGAAAAACAGTTCTATTTATCTTGTATTTTATGCTTCGGGCGTTGACTTCTAAGGCCCTGACTGTTTGATCTGGTGGAGCAACGCCCTAGAGTAAAGCCTAGGTTGCCCGGAACGTAGAAATGACCATTACTTTCGCAATGTTTGCAATTATTCATTTTATACGATGGAAAAACTGTTGTACTTATATTGTATATTATGCTTCTGGCGTTGACTTCTTAGGCCCTAACAATTCGATCTGGTGGAAAAACGACCTAGAGTGAGGCCTAGGTTGCCCGGAACGTAGAACTGACCATAACTTTTACACTGGTAGCAATTATTCGTTTTATACAATGGAAAAACTGTTCTATTTATTTTGTATTTTATGCTTCGGGCGTTGACTTCTAAGGCCCTAGCTGTTTGATCTGGAGGAACACCGCCCTAGAGTGAAGCCTAGGCTGCCCGGAACGTAGAAATGACCATAACTTTCACACTGGTTGCTATTATTCGTTCTATACGATGGAAAAACTGTTATATTTATATTGTATCTTATGCTTCTGGCGTTGACTTGTTGGGCCCTAACAATTCGTTCTGGTGGAACAACGACCTAGAGTGAGGCCTAGGTAGCCCGGAACGTAGAAATGACCATCACTTCCATCCTGGTAGCAATTATTCGTTTTATACGATGGAAAAACTGTTTTATTTATATTGTGTTTTATGCTTCTGGCGCTGACTTCTAAGGCTCTAGCTATTCGATCTGGTGGAGCAACGCCCTAGAGTGAAGCCTAGGTTGCCCGGAACGTAGAAATGACCATCACTTTCAATCTGGTTGCAATTTTTCCTGTTATATGATGGAAAGACTGTTTTATTTTTATTGCATTTTATGCTTCGGGCATTGACTTTTAAGGCCCTAACTATACAATCTGTTGGGGCAACGCCCTAGGGTGAAGCCTAGGTTGCGCGGAAAGTAGAAATGACAATAACTTTCACACTGGGTGCAATTATTCGTTTTATACGATGGAAAAGCTGTTGCATCTTTATTGTATTTTACGATTCTGTCTTTGACGTCTAAGGCCGTAGCTATTAGATGTGGTGGAGCAACGCACTAGAGTGACGCCTAGGTTGCCCGGAACGTGGAATGACCATTACTTTCGCAATGTTTGCAATTATTCATTTTATACGATGGAAAAACTGTTGTACTTATATTGTATTTTATGCTTCTGGCGTTGACTTCTTAGGCCCTAACAATTCGATCTGGTGGAACAACGCCCTAGAGTGAAGCCTAGGTTGCCTGGAACGTACAAATGACCATCACTTTCACACGGGTTACAATTATTCCTGTTATAGGACGGAAAGACTGTTGTATTTTTATTGTATTTTATGCTTCTGGCGTTGTCTTCTGAGGCCCTTGCTATTCGATGTAGTGGAAGAACGCCATAGAGTGAAGCCTAGGTTGCACGGAACGTAGAAATGACCATAACTTTGACACTGTTTGCTATTTTTCGTTTTATACGATGGAAAAACTGTTGTATTTATTTTGTATTTTATGCTTCGGGCGTTGACTTCTAAGGCCCTAACTGTTTGATCTGGTGGAGCAACGCCCTAGAGTGAAGCCTAGGTTGCCAGGAACGTAGAAATGACCACAACTTTCACACTGGATGCTATTATTCGTTCTATACGATGGAAAGACTGTTATATTTATATTGTATTTTATGCTTCTGGCGTTGCCATCTTAGGCCCTAGCTGTTCGATTTGGTGGAGCAACGCCCTAGAGTGAAGCCTAGGTTGCCCGGAACGTAGAAATGACCATAACTTTCACACAGGTTGCTATTATTCGTTCTATACGATGGAAAAACTGTTATATTTATATTGTATCTTATGCTTCTGGCGTGACTTCTTAGGCCCTAACAATTCGATCTGGTGGAACGACGCCCTAGAGTGAAGCCTAGGTTGCCTGGAACGTACAAATGACCACGACTTTCACACGGGTTGCAATTATTCCTATTATAGGATGGGAAGACTGTTGTATTTTTATTGTATTTTATGCTTCAGGCGTTGACTTCTGAGGCCGAAGCTATTCGGTGTGGTGGAAGAACGCCATAGAGTGAAGCCTAGGTTGCCCGGAACGTAGAAATGACCATAACTTTCATACTGGTTGCAATCATTCGTTTTATATGATGGAAGAACTGTTGTATTTATATTGTATTTTATGCTGCTGGCGTTCACTTCTTAGGCCCTAACTATTCGATCTGGTGGAACAACGCCCTGGGGTGAAGCACAGGTTGCCCGGAACGTAGAAATGACCATAACTTTGACACTGGTTGCTATTATTCGTTTTATACGATGGAAAAACTGTTGTATTTATTTTGTATTTTATGCTTCGGGCGTTGACTTCTAAGGCCCTAACTGTTTGATCTGGTGGAGCAACGCCCTAGAGTGAAGCCTAGGTTGCCAGGAACGTAGAAATGACCACAACTTTCACACTGGATGCTATTATTCGTTCTATACGATGGAAAGACTGTTATATTTATATTGTATTTTATGCTTCTGGCGTTCACTTCTTAGGCCCTAACTATTCGATCTGGTCCAAGAACGCCCTGGGGTGAAGCCTAGGTTGCCCGGAACGTAGAAATGACCTATAACTTTGACACTGGTTGCTATTATTCGTTTTATACGATGGAAAAACTGTCCTATTTATTTTGTATTTTATGCTGCGGGCGTTGACTTCTAAGGCCCTAACTGTTTGATCTGGTGGAGCAACGCCCTAGAGTGAAGCCTAGGTTGCCAGGAACGTAGAAATGACCATAACTTTCACACTGGATGCTATTATTCGTTCTATACGATGGAAAGACTGTTACATTTATATTGTATCTTATGCTTCTGGCGTTGACTTCTTAGGCCCTAACAATTCGATCTGGTGGAACAACGCCCTAGAGTGAAGCCTAGGTTGCCTGGAACGTACAAATGACTATCACTTTCACACGGGTTGCAATTGTTCCTGTTATATGATGGAAAGACTGTTGGATTTTTATTGTATTTTATGCTTCAGGCGTTGACTTCTGAGGCCCTAGCTATTCGATGTGGTGGAGGAACGCCATAGTGTGAAGCCTAGGTTGCCCGGAACGTAGAAATGACCATAACATTCATACTGGTTGCAATTATTCGTTCTATACGATGGAAAAACTGTTATATTTATATTGTATCTTATGCTTCTGGCGTTGACTCCTTAGGCCCTAACTGTTCGATCTGGTGCAACAACGCCCTAGAGTGAAGCCTAGGTTACCCGGAACGTAGAAATGACCAGTACTTTCACACTGTTTCCAATTATTCATTTTATACGATGGAAAAGCTGTTGTATTTATATTGTATTTTATGCTTCTGGCGCTGACTTCTAGGGCACTAACTATTCGATCTGGTGGAACAGCGCCCTAGGGTGAAGCCTAGGTAGCCAGGAACGTAGAAATGACCATCACTTTCAAACTGGGTGCAATTAATCCTTTTATACGATGGAAAGACTATTGAATTTTTATTGCATTTTATGCTTCCGGCGTTGACTTCTAAGGCCCTAACTATTCAATCTGTTGGAGCAACGCCCTAGGGTGAAGCCTAGGTTGCCCGGAAAGTAGAAATAACAATAACTTTCACACTGGTTGCAATTATTCGTTTTATACGATGGAAAAGCTGTTGCATCTTTATTGTATTTTATGCTTCTGTCGTTGACGTCTAAGGCCGTAGCTATTAGATGCGCTGGAGCAACGCACTAGAGTGACGCCTAGGTTGCCCGGAACGTAGAAATGACCATTACTTTCGCAATGTTTGCAATTATTCATTTTATACGTTGGATAAACTGTTGTACTTATTTTGTATTTTATGCTTCTGGTGTTGACCTCTTACGCCATAACTATTCCATCTGGTGGAACAACGCCCTAGGGTGAAGCCTAGGTTGCCCGGAACGTAGAAATGGAAATAACTTTCACACCGGTAGCAATTATTCGTTTTATACGATGGAAAAACAGTTCTATTTATCTTGTATTTTATGCTTCGGGCGTTGACTTCTAAGGCCCTAACTGTTTGATCTGGTGGAGCAACGCCCTAGAGTGAAGCCTAGGTTGCCCGGAACGTAGAAATGACCATAACTTTCACACTGGATGCTATTATTCGTTGTATACGATGGACAAAATGTTATATTTCTATTGTATATTATGCTTCTGGCGTTGACTTCTTAGGCCCTAACTGTTCGATCTGGTGCAACAACGCCCTAGAGTGAAGCCTAGGTTACCCGGAACGTAGAAATGACCAGTACTTTCACACTGTTTGCAATTATTCATTTTATACGATGGAAAAGCTGTTGTATTTATATTGTATTTTATGCTTCTGGCGCTGACTTCTAGGGCACTAACTATTCGATCTGGTGGAGCAGCGCCCTAGGGTGAAGCCTAGGTTGCCCGGAACGTAGAAATGACCATCACTTTCAAACTGGTTGCAATTAATCCTTTTATACGATGGAAAGACTATTGTATTTTTATTGCATTTTATGCTTCCGGCGTTGACTTCTAAGGCCCTAACTATTCAATCTGTTGGAGCAACGCCCTAGGGTGAAGCCTAGATTGCCCGGAACGTAGAAATGACCATCACTTCCATACTGGTAGCAATTATTCGTTTTATACGATGGAAAAACTGTTGTATTTATATTGTATGTTATGCTTCTGGCGTTGACTTCTAAGGCACTAACTATTCGATCTGGTGGAGCAACGCCCTAGAGTGAAGCCTAGGTTGTCGGGAACGGAGAAATGACCATAACTTTCACACTGGTTGCTATTATTCGTTTTATACGATGGAAAACCTGTTGTATTTATATTGTATATTATGCTTCTGGCGTTGACTTCTAAGGCACTATCTATTCGATTTGTTGGAGCAACGCCCTAGAGTGAAGCCTAGGTTGCCCGGAACGTAGAAATGACCATCGCTTTCAAACTGGTTGCAATTATTCCTGTTATATGATGGATAACTGTTGTATTTTTATTGCATTTTATGCTTCGGGCACTGACTTCTAAGGTCCTACCTATTCAATCTGTTGGAGCAACGCCCTAGGGTGAAGCCTAGGTTGCGCGGGAAGTAGAAATGACAATAACTTTCACACTGGTTGCAATTATTCGTTTTATACGATGGAAAAGCTGTTGCATCTTTATTGTATTTTATGCTTCTGTCGTTGGCGTCTAAGGCCGTAGCTATTAGATGTGGTGGAGCAACGCACTAGAGTGACGCCTAGGTTGCCCGGAACGTGAAATGACCATTACTTTCGCAATGTTTGCAATTATTCATTTTATACGTTGGAAAAACTGTTGTACTTATATTGTATTTTATGCTCCTGCTGTTGACTTCTTAGGCCCTAACTGTTCGATCTGGTGCAACAACGCCCTAGAGTGAAGCCTAGGTTACCCGGAACGTAGAAATGACCAGTACTTTCACACTGTTTGCAATTACTCATTTTATACGATGGAAAAGCTGTTGTATTTATATTGTATTTTATGCTTCTGGCGCTGACTTCTAGGTTACTAACTATTCGATCTGGTGGAGCAGCGCCCTAGGGTGAAGCCTAGGTTGCCCGGAACGTAGAAATGACCATCACTTTCAAACTGGTTGCAATTATTCCGGTTATATGATGGAAAAACTGTTGTATTTTTATTGCATTTTATGCTTCGGGCATTGACTTCTAAGGCCCTAACTATTCAATCTGTTGGAGCAACGCCCTAGGGTGTAGCCTAGGTTGCCCGGAAAGTAGAAATGACCACAACTTTCATACTGGTTGCAATTACTCGTTTTATATGATGGAAAAACTGTTGTATTTATATTGTATTTTATGCTTCTGGCGTTCACTTCTTAGGCCCTAACTATTCGATCTGGTGGAACAACGCCCTAGGGTGAAGCCTAGGTTGCCCGGAACGTAGAAATGACCATAACTTTTACACTGGTAGCAATTATTCGTTTTATACGATGGAAAAGCTGTTCTATTTATTTTGTATTTTATGCTTCGGGCGTTGACTTCTAAGGCCCTAACTGTTTGATCTGGTGGAGCAACGCCCTAGAGTGATGCCTAGGTTGCCCGGAATGTAGAAATGACCATAACTTTCACACTGGATGCTATTATTCGTTCTATACGATGGAAAAACTGTTATATTTATATTGTATCTTATGCTTCTGGCGTTGACTCCTTAGGCCCTAACTGTTCGATCTGGTGCAACAGCGCCCTACAGTGAAGCCTAGGTTGCCAGGAACGTAGAAATGACCATCACTTTCAAACTGGGTGCAATTAATCCTTTTATACGATGGAAAGACTATTGAATTTTTATTGCATTTTATGCTTCCGGCGTTGACTTCTAAGGCCCTAACTATTCAATCTGTTGGAGCAACGCCCTAGGGTGAAGCCTAGGTTGCCCGGAAAGTAGAAATAACAATAACTTTCACACTGGTTGCAATTATTCGTTTTATACGATGGAAAAGCCGTTGCATCTTTATTGTATTTTATGCTTCTGTCGTTGACGTCTAAGGCCGTAGCTATTAGATGCGCTGGAGCAACGCACTAGAGTGACGCCTAGGTTGCCCGAAACGTAGAAATGACCATTACTTTCGCAATGTTTGCAATTATTCATTTTATACGTTGGATAAACTGTTGTACTTATTTTGTATTTTATGCTTCTGGTGTTGACCTCTTACGCCATAACTATTCCATCTGGTGGAACAACGCCCTAGGGTGAAGCCTAGGTTGCCCGGAACGTAGAAATGGAAATAACTTTCACACCGGTAGCAATTATTCGTTTTATACGATGGAAAAACAGTTCTATTTATCTTGTATTTTATGCTTCGGGCGTTGACTTCTAAGGCCCTAACTGTTTGATCTGGTGGAGCAACGCCCTAGAGTGAAGCCTAGGTTGCCCGGAACGTAGAAATGACCATAACTTTCACACTGGATGCTATTATTCGCTCTATACGATGGAAAAACTGTTATATTTATATTGTATATTATGCTTCTGGCGTTGACTTCTTAGGCCCTAACTGTTCGATCTGGTGCAACAACGCCCTAGAGTGAAGCCTAGGTTACCCGGAACGTAGAAATGACCAGTACTTTCACACTGTTTGCAATTATTCATTTTATACGATGGAAAAGCTGTTGTATTTATATTGTATTTTATGCTTCTGGCGCTGACTTCTAGGGCACTAACTATTCGATCTGGTGGAGCAGCGCCCTAGGGTGAAGCCTAGGTTGCCCGGAACGTAGAAATGACCATCACTTTCAAACTGGTTGCAATTAATCCTTTTATACGATGGAAAGACTATTGTATTTTTATTGCATTTTATGCTTCCGGCGTTGACTTCTAAGGCCCTAACTATTCAATCTGTTGGAGCAACGCCCTAGGGTGAAGCCTAGGTTGCCCGGAACGTAGAAATGACCATCACTTCCATACTGGTAGCAATTATTTGTTTTATACGATGGAAAAACTGTTGTATTTATATTGTATGTTATGCTTCTGGCGTTGACTTCTAAGGCACTAACTATTCGATGTGGTGGAGGAACGCCATAGTGTGAAGCCTAGGTTGCCCGAAACGTAGAAATGACCATAACATTCATACTGGTTGCAATTATTCGTTTTATAGGATGGAAGAGCTGTTGTATTTATATTGTATTTTATGCTGCTGGCGTTCACTTCTTAGGCCCTAACTGTTCGATCTGGTGCAACAACGCCCTAGAGTGAAGCCTAGGTTACCCGGAACGTAGAAATGACCAGTACTTTCACACTGTTTGCAATTATTCATTTTATACGATGGAAAAGCTGTTGTATTTATATTGTATTTTATGCTTCTGGCGCTGACTTCTAGGTTACTAACTATTCGATCTGGTGGAGCAGCGCCCTAGGGTGAAGCCTAGGTTGCCCGGAACGTAGAAATGACCATCACTTTCAAACTGGTTGCAATTATTCCGGTTATATGATGGAAAAACTGTTGTATTTTTATTGCATTTTATGCTTCGGGCATTGACTTCTAAGGCCCTAACTATTCAATCTGTTGGAGCAACGCCCTAGGGTGTAGCCTAGGTTGCCCGGAAAGTAGAAATGACCACAACTTTCATACTGGTTGCAATTACTCGTTTTATATGATGGAAAAACTGTTGTATTTATATTGTATTTTATGCTTCTGGCGCTGACTTCTAGGGCACTAACTATTTGATCTGGTGGAACAACGCCCTAGGGTGAAGCCTAGGTTGCCCGGAACGTAGAAATGAGCATAACTTTTACACTGGTAGCAATTATTCGTTTTATACGATGGAAAAGCTGTTCTATTTATTTTGTATTTTATGCTTCGGGCGTTGACTTCTAAGGCCCTAACTGTTTGATCTGGTGGAGCAACGCCCTAGAGTGATGCCTAGGCTGCCCGGAACGTAGAAATGACCATAACTTTCACACTGGATGCTATTATTCGTTGTATACGATGGAAAAACTGTTATATTTATATTGTATCTTATGCTTCTGGCGTTGACTCCTTAGGCCCTAACTGTTCGATCTGGTGCAACAACGCCCTAGAGTGAAGCCTAGGTTACCCGGAACGTAGAAATGACCAGTACTTTCACACTGTTTGCAATTATTCATTTTATACGATGGAAAAGCTGTTGTATTTATATTGTATTTTATGCTTCTGGCGCTGACTTCTAGGGCACTAACTATTCGATCTGGTGGAGCAGCGCCCTAGGGTGAAGCCTAGGTAGCCAGGAACGTAGAAATGACCATCACTTTCAAACTGGGTGCAATTAATCCTTTTATACGATGGAAAGACTATTGAATTTTTATTGCATTTTATGCTTCCGGCGTTGACTTCTAAGGCCCTAACTATTCAATCTGGTGGAGCAACGCCCTACGGTGAAGCCTAGGTTGCCCGGAAAGTAGAAATAACAATAACTTTCACACTGGTTGCAATTATTCGTTTTATACGATGGAAAAGCTGTTGCATCTTTATTGTATTTTATGCTTCTGTCGTTGACGTCTAAGGCCGTAGCTATTAGATGCGCTGGAGCAACGCACTAGAGTGACGCCTAGGTTGCCCGGAACGTAGAAATGACCATAACATTCATACTGGTTGCAATTATTCGTTTTATAGGATGGAAGAGCTGTTGTATTTATATTGTATTTTATGCTGCTGGCGTTCACTTCTTAGGCCCTAACTGTTCGATCTGGTGCAACAACGCCCTAGAGTGAAGCCTAGGTTACCCGGAACGTAGAAATGACCAGTACTTTCACACTGTTTGCAATTATTCATTTTATACGATGGAAAAGCTGTTGTATTTATATTGTATTTTATGCTTCTGGCGCTGACTTCTAGGTTACTAACTATTCGATCTGGTGGAGCAGCGCCCTAGGGTGAAGCCTAGGTTGCCCGGAACGTAGAAATGACCATCACTTTCAAACTGGTTGCAATTATTCCGGTTATATGATGGAAAAACTGTTGTATTTTTATTGCATTTTATGCTTCGGGCATTGACTTCTAAGGCCCTAACTATTCAATCTGTTGGAGCAACGCCCTAGGGTGTAGCCTAGGTTGCCCGGAAAGTAGAAATGACCACAACTTTCATACTGGTTGCAATTACTCGTTTTATATTATGGAAAAACTGTTGTATTTATATTGTATTTTATGCTTCTGGCGTTCACTTCTTAGGCCCTAACTATTCGATCTGGTGGAACAACGCCCTAGGGTGAAGCCTGGGTTGCACGGAACGTAGAAATGACCATAACTTTTACACTGGTAGCAATTATTCGTTTTATACGATGGAAAAGCTGTTCTATTTATTTTGTATTTTATGCTTCGGGCGTTGACTTCTAAGGCCCTAACTGTTTGATCTGGTGGAGCAACGCCCTAGAGTGATGCCTAGGTTGCCCGGAACGTAGAAATGACCATAACTTTCACACTGGATGCTATTATTCGTTCTATACGATGGAAAAACTGTTATATTTATATTGTATCTTATGCTTCTGGCGTTGACTCCTTAGGCCCTAACTGTTCGATCTGGTGCAACAACGCCCTAGAGTGAAGCCTAGGTTACCCGGAACGTAGAAATGACCAGTACTTTCACACTGTTTGCAATTATTCATTTTATACGATGGAAAAGCTGTTGTATTTATATTGTATTTTATGCTTCTGGCGCTGACTTCTAGGGCACTAACTATTCGATCTGGTGGAGCAGCGCCCTAGGGTGAAGCCTAGGTTGCCAGGAACGTAGAAATGACCATCACTTTCAAACTGGGTGCAATGAATCCTTTTATACGATGGAAAGACTATTGAATTTTTATTGCATTTTATGCTTCCGGCGTTGACTTCTAAGGCCCTAACTATTCAATCTGTTGGAGCAACGCCCTAGGGTGAAGCCTAGGTTGCCCGGAAAGTAGAAATAACAATAACTTTCACACTGGTTGCAATTATTCGTTTTATACGATGGAAAAGCTGTTGCATCTTTATTGTATTTTATGCTTCTGTCGTTGACGTCTAAGGCCGTAGCTATTAGATGCGCTGGAGCAACGCACTAGAGTGACGCCTAGGTTGCCCGGAACGTAGAAATGACCATTACTTTCGCAATGTTTGCAATTATTCATTTTATACGTTGGATAAACTGTTGTACTTATTTTGTATTTTATGCTTCTGGTGTTGACCTCTTACGCCATAACTATTCCATCTGGTGGAACAACGCCCTAGGGTGAAGCCTAGGTTGCCCGGAACGTAGAAATGGAAATAACTTTCACACCGGTAGCAATTATTCGTTTTATACGATGGAAAAACAGTTCTATTTATCTTGTATTTTATGCTTCGGGCGTTGACTTCTAAGGCCCTAACTCTTTGATCTGGTGGAGCAACGCCCTAGAGTGAAGCCTAGGTTGCCCGGAACGTAGAAATGACCATAACTTTCACACTGGATGCTATTATTCGTTCTATACGATGGAAAAACTGTTATATTTATATTGTATATTATGCTTCTGGCGTTGACTTCTTAGGCCCTAACTGTTCGATCTGGTGCAACAACGCCCTAGAGTGAAGCCTAGGTTACCCGGAACGTAGAAATGACCAGTACTTTCACACTGTTTGCAATTATTCATTTTATACGATGGAAAAGCTGTTGTATTTATATTGTATTTTATGCTTCTGGCGCTGACTTCCAGGGCACTAACTATTCGATCTGGTGGAGCAGCGCCCTAGGGTGATGCCTAGGTTGCCCGGAACGGAGAAATGACCATCACTTTCAAACTGGTTGCAATTAATCCTTTTATACGATGGAAAGACTATTGTATTTTTATTGCATTTTATGCTTCCGGCGTTGACTTCTAAGGCCCTAACTATTCAATCTGTTGGAGCAACGCCCTAGGGTGAACCCTAGGTTGCCCGGAACGTAGAAATGACCATCACTTCCATACTGGTAGCAATTATTCGTTTTATACGATGGAAAAACTGTTGTATTTATATTGTATGTTATGCTTCTGGCGTTGACTTCTAAGGCACTAACTATTCGATCTGGTGGAGCAACGCCCTAGAGTGAAGCCTAGGTTGCCGGGAACGGAGAAATGACCATAACTTTCACACTGGTTGCTATTATTAGTTTTATACGATGGAAAAGCTGTTGTATTTATATTGTATATTATGCTTCTGGCGTTGACTTCTAAGGCACTACCTATTCGATTTGTTGGAGCAACGCCCTAGAGTGAAGCCTAGGTTGCCCGGAACGTAGAAATGACCATCGCTTTCAAACTGGTTGCAATTATTCCTGTTATATGATGGATAACTGTTGTATTTTTATTGCATTTTATGCTTCGGGCACTGACTTCTAAGGTCCTACCTATTCAATCTGTTGGAGCAACGCCCTAGGGTGAAGCCTAGGTTGCGCGGGAAGTAGAAATGACAATAACTTACACACTGGGTGCAATTATTCGTTTTATACGATGGAAAAGCTGTTGCATCTTTATTGTATTTTATGATTCTGTCTTTGACGTCTAAGGCCGTAGCTATTAGATGTGGTGGAGCAACGCACTAGAGTGACGCCTAGGTTGCCTGGAACGTGGAATGACCATTACTTTCGCAATGTTTGCAATTATTCATTTTATACGTTGGATAAACTGTTGTACTTATTTTGTATTTTATGCTTCTGGTGTTGACCTCTTACGCCATAACTATTCCATCTGGTGGAACAACGCCCTAGGGTGATGCCTAGGTTGCCCGGAACGTAGAAATGGAAATAACTTTCACACCGGTAGCAATTATTCGCTTTATACGATGGAAAAACAGTTCTATTTATCTTGTATTTTATGCTTCGGGCGTTGACTTCTAAGGCCCTAACTGTTTGATCTGGTGGAGCAACGCCCTAGAGTGAAGCCTAGGTTGCCCGGAACGTAGAAATGACCATAACTTTCACACTGGATGCTATTATTCGTTCTATACGATGGAAAAACTGTTATATTTATATTGTATATTATGCTTCTGGCGTTGACTTCTTAGGCCCTAACTGTTCGATCTGGTGCAACAACGCCCTAGAGTGATGCCTAGGTTGCCCGGAACGTAGAAATGACCATAACTTTCAGACTGGATGCTATTATTCGTTCTATACGATGCAAAAACTGTTATATTTATATTGTATCTTATGCTTCTGGCGTTGACTCCTTAGGCCCTAACTGTTCGATCTGGTGCAACAACGCCCTAGAGTGAAGCCTAGGTTACCCGGAACGTAGAAATGACCAGTACTTTCACACTGTTTGCAATTATTCATTTTATACGATGGAAAAGCTGTTGTATTTATATTGTATTTTATGCTTCGGGCGTTGACTTCTAAGGCCCTAACTGTTTGACCTGGTGGAGCAACGCCCTGGGGTGAAGCCTAGGTTGCCGGGAACGTAGAAATGACCATAACCTTCACACTGGTCGCTATTGTTCGTTTTATACGATGGAGAAACTGTTATATTTATATTGTATTTTATGCTTCTGGCGTTGCCATCTTAGGCCCTAGCTGTTCGATTTGGTGGAGCAACGCCCTAGAGTGAAGCCTAGGTTGCCCGGAACGTAGAAATGACCATAACCTTCACACTGGTTGCTATTATTCGTTCTATACGATGGAAAAACTGTTATATTTATATTGTATCTTTTGCTTCTGGCGTGACTTCTTAGGCCCTAACAATTCGATCTGGTGGAACGACGCCCTAGAGTGAAGCCTAGGTTGCCTGGAACGTACAAATGACCACCACTTTCACACGGGTTGCAATTATTCCTATTATAGGATGGGAAGACTGTTGTATTTTTATTGTATTTTATGCTTCAGGCGTTGACTTCTGAGGCCGTAGCTATTCGGTGTGGTGGAAGAACGCCATAGAGTGAAGCCTAGGTTGCCCGGAACGTAGAAATGACCATAACTTTCATACTGGTTGCAATCATTCGTTTTATATGATGGAAAGACTGTTATATTTATATTGTATTTTATGCTTCTGGCGTTCACTTCTTAGGCCCTAACTATTCGATCTGGTCCAAGAACGCCCTGGGGTGAAGCCTAGGTTGCCCGGATCGTAGAAATGACCTATAACTTTGACACTGGTTGCTATTATTCGTTTTATACGATGGAAAAACTGTCCTATTTATTTTGTATTTTATGCTGCGGGCGTTGACTTCTAAGGCCCTAACTGTTTGATCTGGTGGAGCAACGCCCTAGAGTGAAGCCTAGGTTGCCAGGAACGTAGAAATGACCATAACTTTCACACTGGATGCTATTATTCGTTCTATACGATGGAAAGACTGTTACATTTATATTGTATCTTATGCTTCTGGCGTTGACTTCTTAGGCCCTAACAATTCGATCTGGTGGAACAACGCCCTAGAGTGAAGCCTAGGTTGCCTGGAACGTACAAATGACTATCACTTTCACACGGGTTGCAATTATTCCTGTTATATGATGGAAAGACTGTTGGATTTTTATTGTATTTTATGCTTCAGGCGTTGACTTCTGAGGCCCTAGCTATTCGATGTGGTGGAGGAACGCCATAGTGTGAAGCCTAGGTTGCCCGGAACGTAGAAATGACCATAACATTCATACTGGTTGCAATTATTCGATTTATAGGATGGAAGAGCTGTTGTATTTATATTGTATTTTATGCTGCTGGCGTTCACTTCTTAGGCCCTAACTGTTCGATCTGGTGCAACAACGCCCTAGAGTGAAGCCTAGGTTACCCGGAACGTAGAAATGACCAGTACTTTCACACTGTTTGCAATTATTCATT
Organism: Calliopsis andreniformis; assembly: GCF_051401765.1. Classification (NCBI taxonomy): domain Eukaryota; kingdom Metazoa; phylum Arthropoda; class Insecta; order Hymenoptera; family Andrenidae; genus Calliopsis; species Calliopsis andreniformis. Next base: position 9,686,596 of record NW_027480425.1, on the reverse strand, counting down.
TTATACGATGGAAAAGCTGTTGTATTTATATTGTATTTTATGCTTCTGGCGCTGACTTCTAGGTTACTAACTATTCGATCTGGTGGAGCAGCGCCCTAGGGTGAAGCCTAGGTTGCCCGGAACGTAGAAATGTCCATCACTTTCAAACTGGTTGCAATTATTCCGGTTATATGATGGAAAAACTGTTGTATTTTTATTGCATTTTATGCTTCGGGCATTGACTTCTAAGGCCCTAACTATTCAATCTGTTGGAGCAACGCCCTAGGGTGTAGCCTAGGTTGCCCGGAAAGTAGAAATGACCACAACTTTCATACTGGTTGCAATTACTCGTTTTATATGATGGAAAAACTGTTGTATTTATATTGTATTTTATGCTTCTGGCGTTCACTTCTTAGGCCCTAACTATTCGATCTGGTGGAACAACGCCCTAGGGTGAAGCCTAGGTTGCCCGGAACGTAGAAATGACCATAACTTTTACACTGGTAGCAATTATTCGTTTTATACGATGGAAAAGCTGTTCTATTTATTTTGTATTTTATGCTTCGGGCGTTGACTTCTAAGGCCCTAACTGTTTGATCTGGTGGAGCAACGCCCTAGAGTGATGCCTAGGTTGCCCGGAACGTAGAAATGACCATAACTTTCACACTGGATGCTATTATTCGTTCTATACGATGGAAAAACTGTTATATTTATATTGTATCTTATGCTTCTGGCGTTGACTCCTTAGGCCCTAACTGTTCGATCTGGTGCAACAACGCCCTAGAGTGAAGCCTAGGTTACCCGGAACGTAGAAATGACCAGTACTTTCACACTGTTTGCAATTATTCATTTTATACGATGGAAAAGCTGTTGTATTTATATTGTATTTTATGCTTCTGGCGCTGACTTCTAGGGCACTAACTATTCGATCTGGTGGAGCAGCGCCCTAGGGTGAAACCTAGGTTGCCAGGAACGTAGAAATGACCATCACTTTCAAACTGGGTGCAATTAATCCTTTTATGCGATGGAAAGACTATTGAATTTTTATTGCATTTTATGCTTCCGGCGTTGACTTCTAAGGCCCTAACTATTCAATCTGTTGGAGCAACGCCCTAGGGTGAAGCCTAGGTTGCCCGGAAAGTAGAAATAACAATAACTTTCACACTGGTTGCAATTATTCGTTTTATACGATGGAAAAGCTGTTGCATCTTTATTGTATTTTATGCTTCTGTCGTTGACGTCTAAGGCCGTAGCTATTAGATGCGCTGGAGCAACGCACTAGAGTGACGCCTAGGTTGCCCGGAACGTAGAAATGACCATTACTTTCGCAATGTTTGCAATTATTCATTTTATACGTTGGATAAACTGTTGTACTTATTTTGTATTTTATGCTTCTGGTGTTGACCTCTTACGCCATAACTATTCCATCTGGTGGAACAACGCCCTAGGGTGAAGCCTAGGTTGCCCGGAACGTAGAAATGGAAATAACTTTCACACCGGTAGCAATTATTCGTTTTATACGATGGAAAAACAGTTCTATTTATCTTGTATTTTATGCTTCGGGCGTTGACTTCTAAGGCCCTAACTGTTTGATCTGGTTGAGCAACGCCCTAGAGTGAGGCCTAGGTTGCCCGGAACGTAGAAATGACCATAACTTTCACACTGGATGCTATTATTCGTTCTATACGATTGAAAAACTGTTATATTTATATTGTATATTATGCTTCTGGCGTTGACTTCTTAGGCCCTAACTGTTCGATCTGGTGCAACAACGCCCTAGAGTGAAGCCTAGGTTACCCGGAACGTAGAAATGACCAGTACTTTCACACTGTTTGCAATTATTCATTTTATACGATGGAAAAGCTGTTGTATTTATATTGTATTTTATGCTTCTGGCGCTGACTTCTAGGGCACTAACTATTCGAACTGGTGGAGCAGCGCCCTAGGGTGATGCCTAGATTGCCCGGAACGTAGAAATGACCATCACTTTCAAACTGGTTGCAATTTATCCTTTTATACGATGGAAAGACTATTGTATTTTTATTGCATTTTATGCTTCCGGCGTTGACTTCTAAGGCCCTAACTATTCAATCTGTTGGAGCAACGCCCTAGGGTGAAGCCTAGGTTGCCCGGAACGTAGAAATGAAAATCACTTCCATACTGGTAGCAATTATTCGTTTTATACGATGGAAAAACTGTTGTATTTATATTGTATGTTATGCTTCTGGCGTTGACTTCTAAGGAACTAACTATTCGATCTGGTGGAGCAACGCCCTAGAGTGAAGCCTAGGTTGCCGGGAACGGAGAAATGACCATAACTTTCACACTGGCTGCTATTATTCGTTTTATATGATGGAAAAACTGTTGTATTTATATTGTATATTATGCTTCTGGCGTTGACTTCTAAGGCACTATCTATTCGATTTGTTGGAGCAACGCCCTAGAGTGTAGCCTAGGTTGCCCGGAACGTAGAAATGACCATCGCTTTCAAACTGGTTGCAATTATTCCTGTTATATGATGGATAACTGTTGTATTTTTATTGCATTTTATGCTTCGGGCACTGACTTCTAAGGTCCTACCTATTCAATCTGTTGGAGCAACGCCCTAGGGTGAAGCCTAGGTTGCGCGGGAAGTAGAAATGACAATAACTTACACACTGGGTGCAATTATTCGTTTTATACGATGGAAAAGCTGTTGCATCTTTATTGTATTTTATGATTCTGTCTTTGACGTCTAAGGCCGTAGCTATTAGATGTGGTGGAGCAACGCACTAGAGTGACGCCTAGGTTGCCCGGAACGTGGAATGACCATTACTTTCGCAATGTTTGCAATTATTCATTTTATACGATGGAAAAACTGTTGTACTTATATTGTATTTTATGCTTCTGGCGTTGACTTCTTAGGCCCTAACAATTCGATCTGGTGGAAAAACGACCTAGAGTGAGGCCTAGGTTGCCCGGAACGTAGAACTGACCATAACTTTTACACTGGTAGCAATTATTCGTTTTATACAATGGAAAAACTGTTCTATTTATTCTGTATTTTATGCTTCGGGCGTTGACTTCTAAGGCCCTAGCTGTTTGATCTGGTGGAGCAACGCCCTAGAGTGAAGCCTAGGCTGCCCGGAACGTAGAAATGACCATAACTTACACACTGGTTGCTATTATTCGTTCTATACGTTGGAAAAACTGTTATATTTATATTGTATCTTATGCTTCTGGCGTTGACTTGTTGGGCCCTAACAATTCGATCTGGTGGAACAACGACCTAGAGTGAGGCCTAGGTAGCCCGGAACGTAGAAATGACCATCACTTCCATACTGGTAGCAATTATTCGTTTTATACGATGGAAAAACTGTTTTATTTATATTGTATTTTATGCTTCTGGCGTTGACTTCTAATGCACTAACTATTCGATCTGGCGGAGCAACGCCCTAGAGTGAAGCCGAGGTTTCCCGGAACGTAGAAATGACCATCACTTTCAAACGGGTTGCAATTATTCCTGTTATATGATGGAAACACTGTTGTATTTTTATTGCATTTTATGCATCGGGCGTTGACTTCTAAGGCCCTAACTATTCAATCTGTCGGAGCAACGCCCTAGGGTGTAGCCTAGGTTGCCCGGAAAGTAGAAATGACCACAACTTTCATACTGGTTGCAATTACTCGTTTTATATGATGGAAAAACTGTTATGTTTATATTGTATCTTATGCTTCTGGCGTTGACTTCTTAGGCCCTAACAATTCGATCTGGTGGAACAACGCCCTAGAGTGAAGCCTAGGTTGCCTGGAACGTACAAATGACCATCACTTTCACAAGGGTTGCAATTATTCCTGTTATAGGATGGAAATACTGTTGTATTTCTATTGTATATTATGCTTCAGCCGTTGACTTCTGAGGCCGCAGCTATTCGATGTGGTGGAAGAACGCCATAGAGTGAAGCCTAGGTTGCCCGGAACGTAGAAATGACCATAGCTTTCACGCCGGTAGCAATTATTCGTTTTACACGATGGAAAAACTGTTCTATTTATTTTGTATTTTATGCATCGGGCGTTGACTTCTAAGGCCCTAACTATTCAATCTGTTGGAGCAACGCCCGACGGTGAAGCCTAGGTTGCCCCGAAAGTAGAAATGACGTTAACTTTCACACTGGTTGCAATTATTCGTTCTATACGATGGAAAAACTGTTATATTTATATTGTATCTTATGCTTCTGGCGTTGACTTCTTAGGCCCGAACAATTCGATCTGGTGGAAAAACGACCTAGAGTGAGGCCTAGGTTGCCCGGAACGTAGAACTGACCATAACTTTTACACTGGTAGCAATTATTCGTTTTATACAATGGAAAAACTGTTCTATTTATTTTGTATTTTATGCTTCGGGCGTTGACTTCTAAGGCCCTAGCTGTTTGATCTGGTGGAGCAACGCCATAGAGTGAAGCCTAGGCTGCCCGGAACGTAGAAATGACCATAACTTTCACACTGGTTGCTATTATTCGTTCTATACGATGGAAAAACTGTTACATTTATATTGTATCTTATGCTTCTGGCGTTGACTTGTTAGGCCCTAACAATTCGATCTGGTGGAACAACGACCTAGAGTGAGGCCTAGGTAGCCCGGAACGTAGAAATGACCATCACTTCCATACTGGTAGCAATTATTCGTTTTATACGATGGAAAAACTGTTTTATTTATATTGTGTTTTATGCTTCTGGCGCTGACTTCTAAGGCTCTAACTATTCGATCTGGTGGAGCAACACCCTAGAGTGAAGCCTAGGTTGCCCGGAACGTAGAAATGACCATCACTTTCAAACTGGTTGCAATTATTCCAATTATATGATGGAAAAACTATTCTATTTTTATTGCATTTTATGCTTCGGGCATTGACTTTTAAGGTCCTAACTATTCAATCTGTTGGAGCAACGCCCTAGGGTGAAGCCTAGGTTGCGCGGAAAGTAGAAATGACAATAACTTTCACACTGGGTGCAATTATTCGTTTTATACGATGGAAAAGCTGTTGCATCTTTATTGTATTTTATGATTCTGTCTTTGACGTCTAAGGCCGTAGCTATTAGATGTGGTGGAGCAACGCACTAGAGTGACGCCTAGGTTGCCCGGAACGTGGAATGACCATTACTTTCGCAATGTTTGCAATTATTCATTTTATACGATGGAAAAACTGTTGTACTTATATTGTATTTTATGCTTCTGGCGTTGACTTCTTAGGCCCTAACAATTCGATCTGGTGGAACAACGCCCTAGAGTGAAGCCTAGGTTGCCTGCAACGTACAAATGACCATCACTTTCACACGGGTTACAATTATTCCTGTTATAGGACGGAAAGACTGTTGTATTTTTATTGTATTTTATGCTTCTGGCGTTGTCTTCTGAGGCCGTTGCTATTCGATGTAGTGGAAGAACGCCATAGAGTGAAGCCTAGGTTGCCCGGAACGTAGAAATGACCATAACTTTCATACTGGTTGCTATTATTCGTTCTATACGATGGAAAAACTGTTATATTTATATTGTATCTTCTGCTTCTGGCGTTGACTTGTTAGGCCCTAACAATTCGATCTGGTGGAACAACGCCCTAGAGTGAAGCCTAGGTTGCCCGGAACGTAGAAATGACCATAACTTTCATACTGGTTGCAATTATTCGTTTTATACGATGGAAAAGCTGTTGCATCTTTATTGTATTTTATGATTCTGTCTTTGACGTCTAAGGCCGTAGCTATTAGATGTGGTGGAGCAACGCACTAGAGTGACGCCTAGGTTGCCCGGAACGTGGAATGACCATTACTTTCGCAATGTTTGCAATTATTCATTTTATGCGATGGAAGAACTGTTGTACTTATATTGTATTTTATGCTTCTGGCGTTGACTTCTTAGGCCCTAACATTTCGATCTGGTGGAACAACGCCCTAGAGTGAAGCCTAGGTTGCCTGGAACGTACAAATGACCATCACTTTCACACGGGTTACAATTATTCCTGTTATAGGACGGAAAGACTGTTGTATTTTTATTGTATTTTATGCTTCGGGCATTGACTTCTAAGGCCCTAACAATTCAATCTGTTTGAGCAACGCCCTAGAGTGAAGCCTAGGTTGCCCGGAACGTAAAAATGACCATAACATTCACACTGGTTGTAATTATTCGTTTTATACGATGGGAAAACTGTTATATTTATATCGTATAGTATGCTTCTGGCGTTGATTTCTTAGGCCCTAACTATTCAATCTGGTGGAACAACACCCTAGAGTGAGGCCTATGTTGCCCGTAAAGTAGAAATGACCATACCTTTCATACTGGTTGCAATTATTCGTTTTATATGATGGAAAAACTGTTATATTTATATTGTATTTTATGCTTCTGGTGTTCACTTCTTAGGCCCTAACTATTCGATCTGGTGGAATAACGCCCTATGGTGAAGCCTAGGTTGACCGGAATGTAGAAATGACCATAACTTTCACACCGGTAGCAATTATTCGTTTTACACGATGGAAAAACTGTTCTATTTATTTTGTATTTTATGCATCGTGCGTTGACTTCTAAGGCCCTAGCTGTTTGAACTGGTGGAGCAACGCCCTAGAGTGAAGTCTAGGTTGCCCGGAAAGTAGAAATGACCACAACTTTCATACTGGTTGCAATTACTCGTTTTATATGATGGAAAAGCTGTTGCATTTATATTGTGTTTTATGCTTCTGGCGTTCACTTCTTAGGCCCTAACTATTCGATCTGGTGGAACAACGCCCTAGGGTGAAGCCTAGGTTGTCCGGAACGCAGAAATGACCATAACTTTTACACTGGTAGCAATTATTCGTTTTATACAATGGAAAAACTGTTCTATTTATTTTGTATTTTATTCTTCGGGCGTTGACTTCTAAGGCCCTAACTGTTTGATCTGGCGGAGCAACGCCCTAGAGTGAAGCCGAGGTTTCCCGGAACGTAGAAATGAAAATCACTTTCAAACTGGTTGCAATTATTCCTGTTATATGATGGAAAAACTGTTGTATTTTTAATATATTTTATGCTTCTGGCGTTGACTTCTAAGGCACTAACTATTCGACCTGGTGGAGCAACGCAATAGAGTGAAGCCTAGGTTGCCCGGAACGTAGAATTGGCCATCACTTTCAAACTGGTTGCAATTATTCCTGTTATATGATGGAAACACTGTTGTATTTTTATTGCATTTTATGCATCGGGCGTTGACTTCTAAGGCCCTAACTATTCAATCTGTCGGAGCAACGCCCTAGGGTGTAGCCTAGGTTGCCCGCAAAGTAGAAATGACCACAACTTTCATACTGGTTGCAATTACTCGTTTTATATGATGGAAAAACTGTTGTATTTATATTGTATTTTATGCTTCTGGCGTTCACTTCTTAGGCCCTAACTAGTCGATCTGGTGGAACAGCGCCCTAGGGTGAAGCCTAGGCTGCCCGGAACGTAGAAATGACCATAACTTTTACACTGGTAGCAATTATTCGTTTTATACAATGGAAAAACTGTTCTATTTATTTTGTATTTTATGCTTCGGGCGTTGACTTCTAAGGCCCTAACTGTTTGATCTGGTGGAGCAACGCCGTAGAGTGAAGCCTAGGTTGCCCGGAACGTAGAAATGACCATAACTTTCACACTGGTTGCTATTATTCGTTCTATACGATGGAAAAACTGTTATATTTATATTGTATCTTATGCTTCTGGCGTTGCCTTCTTAGGCCCTAACAATTCGATCTGGTGGAACAACGCCCTAGAGTGAAGCCTAGGTTGCCTGGAACGTACAAATGACCATCACTTTCACAAGGGTTGCAATTATTCCTGTTATAGGATGGAAATACTGTTGTATTTCTATTGTATATTATGCTTCAGCCGTTGACTTCTGAGGCCGCAGCTATCCGATGTGGTGGAAGAACGCCATAGAGTGAAGCCTAGGATGCCCGGAACGTAGAAATGACCATAGCTTTCACGCCGGTAGCAATTATTCGTTTTACACGATGGAAAAACTGTTCTATTTATTTTGTATTTTATGCATCGGGCGTTGACTTCTAAGGCCCTAACTATTCAATCTGTTGGAGCAACGCCCGACGGTGAAGCCTAGGTTGCCCCGAAAGTAGAAATGACGTTAACTTTCACACTGGTTGCAATTATTCGTTCTATACGATGGAAAAACTGTTATATTTATATTGTATCTTATGCCTCTGGCGTTGACTTCTTAGGCCCGAACAATTCGATCTGGTGGAAAAACGACCTAGAGTGAGGCCTAGGTTGCCCGGAACGTAGAACTGACCATAACTTTTACACTGGTAGCAATTATTCGTTTTATACAATGGAAAAACTGTTCTATTTATTTTGTATTTTATGCTTCGGGCGTTGACTTCTAAGGCCCTAGCTGTTTGATCTGGTGGAGCAACGCCATAGAGTGAAGCCTAGGCTGCCCGGAACGTAGAAATGACCATAACTTTCACACTGGTTGCTATTATTCGTTCTATACGATGGAAAAACTGTTACATTTATATTGTATCTTATGCTTCTGGCGTTGACTTGTTAGGCCCTAACAATTCGATCTGGTGGAACAACGACCTAGAGTGAGGCCTAGGTAGCCCGGAACGTAGAAATGACCATCACTTCCATACTGGTAGCAATTATTCGTTTTATACGATGGAAAAACTGTTTTATTTATATTGTGTTTTATGCTTCTGGCGCTGACTTCTAAGGCTCTAACTATTCGATCTGGTGGAGCAACACCCTAGAGTGAAGCCTAGGTTGCCCGGAACGTAGAAATGACCATCACTTTCAAACTGGTTGCAATTATTCCAATTATATGATGGAAAAACTGTTTTATTTTTATTGCATTTTATGCTTCGGGCATTGACTTTTAAGGTGCTAACTATTCAATCTGTTGGAGCAACGCCCTAGGGTGAAGCCTAGGTTGCGCGGAAAGTAGAAATGACAATAACTTTCACACTGGGTGCAATTATTCGTTTTATAGGATGGAAAAGCTGTTGCATCTTTATTGTATTTTATGATTCTGTCTTTGACGTCTAAGGCCGTAGCTATTAGATGTGGTGGAGCAACGCACTAGAGTGACGCCTAGGTTGCCCGGAACGTGGAATGACCATTACTTTCGCAATGTTTGCAATTATTCATTTTATACGATGGAAAAACTGTTGTACTTATATTGTATTTTATGCTTCTGGCGTTGACTTCTTAGGCCCTAACAATTCGATCTGGTGGAACAACGCCCTAGAGTGAAGCCTAGGTTGCCTGCAACGTACAAATGACCATCACTTTCACACGGGTTACAATTATTCCTGTTATAGGACGGAAAGACTGTTGTATTTTTATTGTATTTTATGCTTCTGGCGTTGTCTTCTGAGGCCGTTGCTATTCGATGTAGTGGAAGAACGCCATAGAGTGAAGCCTAGGTTGCCCGGAACGTAGAAATGACCATAACTTTCATACTGGTTGCTATTATTCGTTCTATACGATGGAAAAACTGTTATATTTATATTGTATCTTCTGCTTCTGGCGTTGACTTGTTAGGCCCTAACAATTCGATCTGGTGGAACAACGCCCTAGAGTGAAGCCTAGGTTGCCTGGAACGTACAAATGACCATCACTTTCACAAGGGTTGCAATTATTCCTGTTATAGGATGGAAATACTGTTGTATTTCTATTGTATTTTATGCTTCAGGCGTTGAATTCTGAGGCCGCAGCTATTCGATGTGGTGGCGGAACGGCATAGAGTGAAGCCTAAGTTGCCCGGAACGTAGAAATGGCCATAGCTTTCACACCGGTAGCAATTATTCGTTTTACACGATGGATAAACTGTCCTATTTATTTTGTATTTTATGCATCGGGCGTTGACTTCTAAGGCCCTAACTATTCAATCTGTTGGAGCAACGCCCGACGGTGAAGCCTAGGTTGCCCGGAAAGTAGAAATGACGTTAACTTTCACACTGGTTGCAATTATTCGTTCTATACGATGGAAAAACTGTTATATTTATATTGTATCTTATGCTTCTGGCGTTGACTTCTTAGGCCCTAACAATTCGATCTGGTGGAAAAACGACCTAGAGTGAGGCCTAGGTTGCCCGGAACGTAGAACTGACCATAACTTTTACACTGGTAGCAATTATTCGTTTTATACAATGGAAAAACTGTTCTATTTATTTTGTATTTTATGCTTCGGGCGTTGACTTCTAAGGCCCTAACTATTCAATCTGTTGGAGCAACGCCCGACGGTGAAGCCTAGGTTGCCCGGAAAGTAGAAATGACGTTAACTTCCACACTGGTTGCTATTATTCGTTCTATACGATGGAAAACTGTTATATTTATATTGTATCTTATGCTTCTGGCGTTGACTTGTTAGGCCCTAACAATTCGATCTGGTGGAACAACGACCTAGAGTGAGGCCTAGGTAGCCCGGAACGTAGAAATGACCATCACTTCCATACTGGTAGCAATTATTCGTTTTATACGATGGAAAAACTGTTTTATTTATATTGTGTTTTATGCTTCTGGCGCTGACTTCTAAGGCTCTAACTATTCGATCTGGTGGAGCAATGCCCTAGAGTTAAGCCTAAGTTGCCCGGAACGTAGAAATTACCATCACTTTCAAACTGGTTGCAAATATTCCTGTTATATGATGGAAAAACTGTTTTATTTTTATTGCATTTTATGCTTCGGGCATTGACTTTTAAGGTCCTAACTATTCAATCTGTTGGAGCAACGCCCTAGGGTGAAGCCAAGGTTGCGCGGAAAGTAGAAATGACAATAACTTTCACACTGGGTGCAATTATTCGTTTTATACGATGGAAAAGCTGTTGCATCTTTATTGTATTTTATGATTCTGTCTTTGACGTCTAAGGCCGTAGCTATTAGATGTGGTGGAGCAACGCACTAGAGTGACGCCTAGGTTGCCCGGAACGTGGAATGACCATTACTTTCGCAATGTTTGCAATTATTCATTTTATACGATGGAAAAACTGTTGTACTTATATTGTATTTTATGCTTCTGGCGTTGACTTCTTAGGCCCTAACAATTCGATCTGGTGGAACAACGCCCTAGAGTGATGCCTAGGTTGCCTGGAACGTACAAATGACCATCACTTTCACACGGGTTACAATTATTCCTGTTATAGGACGGAAAGACTGTTGTATTTTTATAGTATTTTATGCTTCTGGCGTTGTCTTCTGAGGCCGTTGCTATTCGATGCAGTGGAAGAACGCCATAGAGTGAAGCCTAGGTTGCCCGGAACGTAGAAATGACCATAACTTTCATACTGGTTGCAATGATTCGTTTTATACGATGGAAAAACTGTTATATTTATATTGTATTTTATGCTTCTGGCGTTGACTTATAAGGCACTAACTATTCGATCTGGTGGAGCAACGCCCTAGAGTGAAGCCTAGGTTGCCCGGAACGTAGAAATGACCATCACTTTCAAACTGGTTGCAATTATTCCTGTTATATGATGAAAAAACTGTTGTACTTATATTGTATTTTATGCTTCGGGCGTTGACTGCTAAGGCCCTAACTATTCAACCTGTTGGCTCAACGCCCTAGAGTGAAGCCTAGGTTGCTCGGAATGTAGAAATGACCATAACATTCACACTGGTTGAAATTATTCGTTTAATACGGTGGAAAAGCTGTTGCATCTTTATTGTATTTTATGATTCTGGCGTTGACTTCTAAGGCCCTAACTATTCGATCTGGTGGAGCAACGCCCTAGAGTGAAGCCTAGGTTGCCCGGAACGTAGAAATGACCATCACTTTCAAACTGGTTGCAATTAATCCTTTTATACGATGGAAAAACTGTTGCATTTTTACTGCATTTTATGCTTCCGGCGTTGACTTCTAAGGCCCTAACTATTCAATCTGTTGGAGCAACGCCCGACGGTGAAGCCTAGGTTGCCCGGAAAGTAGAAATGACGTTAACTTTCACACTGGTTGCAATTATTCGTTCTATACGATGGAAAAACTGATATATTTATATTGTATCTTATGCTTCTGGCGTTGACTTCTTAGGCCCTAACAATTCGATCTGGTGGAAAAACGACCTAGAGTGAGCCCTAGGTTGCCCGGAACGTAGAACTGACCATAACTTTTACACTGGTAGCAATTATTCGTTTTATACAATGGAAAAACTGTTCTATTTATTTTGTATTTTATGCTTCGGGCGTTGACTTCTAAGGCCCTAACTATTCAATCTGTTGGAGCAACGCCCGACGGTGAAGCCTAGGTTGCCCGGAAAGTAGAAATGACGTTAACTTTCACACTGGTTGCTATTATTCGTTCTATACGATGGAAAACTGTTATATTTATATTGTATCTTATGCTTCTGGCGTTGACTTGTTAGGCCCTAACAATTCGATCTGGTGGAACAACGACCTAGAGTGAGGCCTAGGTAGCCCGGAACGTAGAAATGACCATCACTTCCATACTGGTAGCAATTATTCGTTTTATACGATGGAAAAACTGTTTTATTTATATTGTGTTTTATGCTTCTGGCGCTGACTTCTAAGGCTCTAACTATTCGATCTGGTGGAGCAATGCCCTAGAGTTAAGCCTAAGTTGCCCGGAACGTAGAAATTACCATCACTTTCAAACTGGTTGCAAATATTCCTGTTATATGATGGAAAAACTGTTTTATTTTTATTGCATTTTATGCTTCGGGCATTGACTTTTAAGGTCCTAACTATTCAATCTGTTGGAGCAACGCCCTAGGGTGAAGCCAAGGTTGCGCGGAAAGTAGAAATGACAATAACTTTCACACTGGGTGCAATTATTCGTTTTATACGATGGAAAAGCTGTTGCATCTTTATTGTATTTTATGATTCTGTCTTTGACGTCTAAGGCCGTAGCTATTAGATGTGGTGGAGCAACGCACTAGAGTGACGCCTAGGTTGCCCGGAACGTGGAATGACCATTACTTTCGCAATGTTTGCAATTATTCATTTTATACGATGGAAAAACTGTTGTACTTATATTGTATTTTATGCTTCTGGCGTTGACTTCTTAGGCCCTAACAATTCGATCTGGTGGAACAACGCCCTAGAGTGATGCCTAGGTTGCCTGGAACGTACAAATGACCATCACTTTCACACGGGTTACAATTATTCCTGTTATAGGACGGAAAGACTGTTGTATTTTTATAGTATTTTATGCTTCTGGCGTTGTCTTCTGAGGCCGTTGCTATTCGATGCAGTGGAAGAACGCCATAGAGTGAAGCCTAGGTTGCCCGGAACGTAGAAATGACCATAACTTTCATACTGGTTGCAATGATTCGTTTTATACGATGGAAAAACTGTTATATTTATATTGTATTTTATGCTTCTGGCGTTGACTTATAAGGCACTAACTATTCGATCTGGTGGAGCAACGCCCTAGAGTGAAGCCTAGGTTGCCGGGAACGTAGAAATGACCATCACTTTCAAACTGGTTGCAATTATTCCTGTTATATGATGAAAAAACTGTTGTACTTATATTGTATTTTATGCTTCGGGCGTTGACTGCTAAGGCCCTAACTATTCAACCTGTTGGCTCAACGCCCTAGAGTGAAGCCTAGGTTGCTCGGAATGTAGAAATGACCATAACATTCACACTGGTTGAAATTATTCGTTTAATACGGTGGAAAAGCTGTTGCATCTTTATTGTATTTTATGATTCTGGCGTTGACTTCTAAGGCCCTAACTATTCGATCTGGTGGAGCAACGCCCTAGAGTGAAGCCTAGGTTGCCCGGAACGTAGAAATGACCATCACTTTCAAACTGGTTGCAATTAATCCTTTTATACGATGGAAAAACTGTTGTATTTTTACTGCATTTTATGCTTCCGGCGTTGACTTCTAAGGCCCTAACTATTCAATCTGTTGGAGCAACGCCCAAGGGTGAAGCCTAGGTTGCCCGGAAAGAAGAAATGGCGTTAACTTTCATACTGGTTGCAATTATTCGTTTTATACGATGGAAAAACTGTTGTATTTATATTGTATTTTATGCTTCTCGCGTTGACTTCTAATGCACTAACTATTCGATCTGGCAGAGCAACGCCCTAGAGTGAAGCCTAGGTTGCCCGGAATGTAGAAATGACCATAACTTTCATACTGGTTGCAATTATTCGTTTTATACGATGGAAAAACTGTTATATTTATATTGTATTTTATGCTTCTGGCGTTGACTTCTAATGCACTAACTATTCGATCTGGCGGAGCAACGCCCTAGAGTGAAGCCGAGGTTTCCCGGAACGTAGAAATGACCATCACTTTCAAACTGGTTGCAATTATTCCTATTATATGACGGAAAAACTGTTGTATTTTTATTGCATTTTATGCTTCGGGCATTGACTTCTAAGGCCCTAACTATTCAATCTGTTGGAGCAACGCCCTAGGGTGTAGCCTAGGTTGCCCGGAACGTAGAAATGACCATAACTTTCATACTGGTTGCAATTATTCGTTCTATACGATGGAAAAACTGTTGTATTTATACTGTATTTTAAGCTTCTGGCGTTGACTTCTAAGGCACTAACTATTCGATCTGGTGGAGCAACGCAATAGAGTGAAGCCTAGGTTGCCCGGAACGTAGAAATGACCATAACTTTCACACTGGTTGCAATTATTCGTTTTATACGATGTAAAAACTGTTATATTTATATTGTATTTTATGCTTCTGGCGTTGACTTCTAATGCACTAACTATTCGATCTGGCGGAGCAACGCCCTAGAGTGAAGCCGAGGTTTCCCGGAACGTAGAAATGACCATCACTTTCAAACTGGTTGCAATTATTCCTATTATATGACGGAAAAACTGTTGTATTTTTATTGCATTTTATGCTTCGGGCATTGACTTCTAAGGCCCTAACTATTCAATCTGTTGGAGCAACGCCCTAGGGTGTAGCCTAGGTTGCCCGGAACGTAGAAATGACCATAACTTCCATACTGGTTGCAATTATTCGTTCTATACGATGGAAAAACTGTTGTATTTATACTGTATTTTAAGCTTCTGGCGTTGACTTCTAAGGCACTAACTATTCGATCTGGTGGAGCAACGCAATAGAGTGAAGCCTAGGTTGCCCGGAACGTAGAAATGACCATAACTTTCACACTGGTTGCAATTATTCGTTTTATACGATGTAAAAACTGTTATATTTATATTGTATTTTATGCTTCTGGCGTTGACTTATAAGGCACTAACTATTCGATCTGGTGGAGCAACGCCCTAGAGTGAAGCCTAGGTTGACCGGAACGTAGAATTGGCCATCACTTTCAAACTGGTTGCAATTATTCCTGTTATACGATGGAAAAACTGTTGTATTTATATTGTATTTTAAGCTTCTGGCGTTGACTTCTAAGGCACTAACTATCCGATCTGGTGGAGCAACGCCCTAGAGTGAAGCCTAGGTTGCTCGGTATGTAAAAATGACCATAACATTCACACTGGTTGTAATTATGCGTTTTATACGATGGGAAAACTGTTATATTTATATTGTATAGTATGCTTCTGGCGTTGATTTCTTAGGCCCTAACTATTCAATCTGGTGGAACAAGACCCTAGAGTGAGGCCTAGGTTGCCCGTAAAGTAGAAATGACCATACATTTCATACTGGTTGCAATTATTCGTTTTATATGATGGAAAAACTGTTATATTTATATTGTATTTTATGCTTCTGGTGTTCACTTCTTAGGCCCTAACTATTCGATCTGGTGGAATAACGCCCTATGGTGAAGCCTAGGTTGACCGGAACGTAGAAATGACCATAACTTTCACACCGGTAGCAATTATTCGTTTTACACGATGGAAAAACTGTTCCATTTATTTTGTATTTTATGCATCGTGCGTTGACTTCTAAGGCCCTAGCTGTTTGAACTGGTGGAGCAACGCCCTAGAGTGAAGTCTAGGTTGCCCGGAAAGTAGAAATGACCACAACTTTCATACTGGTTGCAATTACTCGTTTTATATGATGGAAAAGCTGTTGCATTTATATTGTGTTTTATGCTTCTGGCGTTCACTTCTTAGGCCCTAACTATTCGATCTGGTGGAACAACGCCCTAGGGTGAAGCCTAGGTTGCCCGGAACGCAGAAATGACCATAACTTTTACACTGGTAGCAATTATTCGTTTTATACAATGGAAAAACTGTTTTATTTATTTTGTATTTTATTCTTCGGGCGTTGACTTCTAAGGCCCTAACTGTTTGATCTGGTGGAGCAACGCCCTGGAGTGAAGCCTAGGTTGCCCGGAACGTAGAAATGACCGTAACTTTCACACTGGTTGCTATTAATCCTTTTATACGATGGAAAAACTGTTGCATTTATATTGTATTTTATGCTTCTGGCGTTCACTTCTTAGGCCCTAACTATTCGATCTGGTGGAACAACGGCCTAGGGTGAAGCCTAGGTAGCCCGGAACGCAGAAATGACCATAACTTTTACACTGGTAGCAATTATTCGTTTTATACAATGGAAAAACTGTTCTATTTATTTTGTATTTTATTCTTCGGGCGTTGACTTCTAAGGCCCTAACTGTTTGATCTGGCGGAGCAACGCCCTAGAGTGAAGCCGAGGTTTCCCGGAACGTAGAAATGAAAATCACTTTCAAACTGGTTGCAATTATTCCTGTTATATGATGGAATAACTGTTGTATTTTTAATGTATTTTATGCTTCTGGCGTTGACTTCTAAGGCACTAACTATTCGACCTGGTGGAGCAACGCAAAAGAGTGAAGCCTAGGTTGCCCGGAACGTAGAATTGGCCATCACTTTCAAACTGGTTGCAATTATTCCTGTTATATGATGGAAACACTGTTGTATTTTTATTGCATTTTATGCTTCGGGCGTTGACTTCTAAGGCCCTAACTATTCAATCTGTTGGAGCAACGCCCTAGGGTTGAAGCCTAGGTTTCTCGGAAAGTAGAAATGACCATAAGTTTCATGGTGGTTGCAATTATTCGTTTTATACGAAGGAAAAACTGTTGTACTTTTATTGTATTTTATGCTTCTGGCGTTGACTTCTAAGGCACTAACTATTCGATCTGGTGGAGCAACGCCCTAGGGTGTAGCCTAGGTTGCCCAAAAGTAGAAATGACCATAGCTTTCATACTGGTTACAATTATTCGTTTTATATGATGGAAAAACTGTTATATTTATATTGTATTTTATGCTTCGGGCGTTGACTTCTAAGGCCCTAACTGTTTGATCTGGTGGAGCAACGCCCTATGGTGAAGCCTAGGTTGACCGGAACGTAGAAATGACCATAACTTTCACACTGGTTGCTATTATTCGTTCTATACGATGGAAAAACTGTTGTATTTATATTGTATTTTAAGCTTCTGGCGTTGACTTCTAAGGCACTAACTATTCGATCTGGTTGAGCAACGCAATAGAGTGAAGCCTAGGTTGCCCGGAACGTAGAATTGGCCATCACTTTCATACTGGTTGCAATTATTCCTGTTATATGATGGAAACACTGTTGTATTTTTATTGCATTTTATGCTTCGGGCGTTGACTTCTAAGGCCCTAACTATTCAATCTGTTGGAGCAACGCCCTAGGGTTGAAGCCTAGGTTTCTCGGAAAGTAGAAATGACCATAAGTTTCATACTGGTTGCAATTATTCGTTTTATATGATGGAAAAACTGTTATATTTATATTGTATCTTATGCTTCTGGCGTTGACTTGTTAGGCTCTAACTATTCGATCTGGTGGAACAACGACCTAGAGTGAGGCCTAGGTAGCCCGGAACGTAGAAATGACCATCACTTCCATACTGGTAGCAATTATTCGTTTTATACGATGGAAAAACTGTTTTATTTATATTGTATTTTAAGCTTCTGGCGTTGACTTCTAAGGCTCTAACTATTCGATCTGGTGGAGCAACGCCCTAGAGTGAAGCCTAGGTTGCCCGGAACGTAGAAATGAAAATCACTTTCAAACTGGCTGCAATTATTCCTGTTATATGATGGAAAAACTGTTGTATTTTTAATGTATTTTATGCTTCTGGCGTTGACTTCTAAGGCACTAACTATTCGACCTGGTGGAGCAACGCAATAGAGTGAAGCCTAGGTTGCCCGGAACGTAGAATTGGCCATTACTTTCAAACTGGTTGCAATTATTCCTGTTATATGATGGAAACACTGTTGTATTTTTATTGCATTTTATGCTTCGGGCGTTGACTTCTAAGGCCCTAACTATTCAATCTGTTGGAGCAACGCCCTAGGGTTGAAGCCTAGGTTTCTCGGAAAGTAGAAATGTCCATAAGTTTCATGCTGGTTGCAATTATTCGTTTTATACGAAGGAAAAACTGTTGTACTTTTATTGTATTTTATGCTTCTGGCGTTGACTTCTAAGGCACTAACTATTCGATCTGGTGGAGCAACGCCCTAGGGTGTAGCCTAGGTTGCCCGTAAAGTAGAAATGACCATAGCTTTCATACTGGTTGCAATTATTCGTTTTATATGATGGAAAAACTGTTATATTTATATTGTATTTTATGCTTCGGGCGTTGACTTCTAAGGCCCTAACTGTTTGATCTGGTGGAGCAACGCCCTATGGTGAAGCCTAGGTTGACCGGAACGTAGAAATGACCATAACTTTCACACTGGTTGCTATTATTCGTTCTATACGATGGAAAAACTGTTGTATTTATATTGTATTTTAAGCTTCTGGCGTTGACTTCTAAGGCACTAACTATTCTATCTGGTGGAGCAACGCAATAGAGTGAAGCCTAGGTTGCCCGGAACGTAGAATTGGCCATCACTTTCATACTGGTTGCAATTATTCCTGTTATATGATGGAAACACTGTTGTATTTTTATTGCATTTTATGCTTCGGGCATTGACTTCTAAGGCCCTAACTATTCAATCTGTTGGAGCAACGCCCTAGGGTTGAAGCCTAGGTTTCTCGGAAAGTAGAAATGACCATCAGTTTCATACTGGTTGCAATTATTCGTTTTATATGATGGAAAAACTGTTATATTTATATTGTATTTTATGCTTCTGGCGTTCACTTCTTAGGCCCTAACTATTCGATCTGGTGGAACAACGCCCTATGGTGAAGCCTAGGTTGACCGGAACGTAGAAATGACCATAACTTTCACACCGGTAGCAATTATTCGTTTTACACGATGGAAAAACTGTACTATTTATTTTGTATTTTATGCATCGCGCGTTGACTTCTAAGGCCCTAACTATTCAATCTGTTGGAGCAACGGCCGAGGGTGAAGCCTAGGTTGCCCGAAAAGTAGAAATGACGTTAACTTTCACACTGGTTGCTATTATTCGTTCTATACGATGGAAAAACTGTTACATTTATATAGTATCTTATGCTTCTGGCGTTGACTTCTTAGGCCCTAACACTTCGATCTGGTGGAAAAACGACCTAGAGTGAGGTCTAGGTTGCCTGGAACGTAGAACTGACCATAACTTTTACACTGGTAGCAATTATTCGTTTTATACAATGGAAAAACTGTTCTATTCATTTTGTATTTTATGCATCTTGCATTGACTTCTAAGGCCCTAACTATTCAATCTGTTGGAGCAACGCCCGAGGGTGAAGTCTACGTTGCCCGGAACGTAGAAATGACCATAACTTTCACACTGGTTGCTATTATTCGTACTATACGATGGAAAAACTGTTATATTTATATTGTATCTTATGCTTCTGGCGTTGACTTGTTAGGCTCTAACAATTCGATCTGGTGGAACAACGACTTAGAGTGAGGCCTAGGTAGCCCGGAACGTAGAAATGACCATCACTTCCATACTGGTAGCAATTATTCGTTTTATACGATGGAAAAACTGTTTTATTTATATTGTATTTTATGCTTCTGGCGTTGACTTCTTAGGCCCTAACTGTTCGATCTGGTGGAACAACGCCCTAGAGTGAAGCCGAGGTTATCCGGAACGTAGAAATGACCAGTACATTCACACTGGTTGCAGTTATTCCTGTAAAACAATGGAAAAACTGTTGCATCTTTATTGTATTTTATGTTTCTGGCGTTGACTTCTTAGGCCCTAACTATTCCATCTGGTGGAACAACGCCCTAGGGTGAAGTCTAGGTTGCCCGGAAAGTAGAAATGACCATATCTTTCACACTGGTAGCAATTATTCGTTTTATACGATGGAAAAACTGTTCTATATATTTTATATTTTATGCTTCGGGCGTTGACTTCTAAGGCCCTAACTATTCGATCTGGTGCAGCAACGCCCTAGAGTGAAACCTAGGTTGCCCGGTACGTAGAAATGACCATCACTATCAAACTGGTTGCAATTATTTGCTTTATACGATGGAAAAGCTGTTGTATTTATATCGTATTTTATGCTTCTGGCGTTGACTTCTTAGGCCCTAACTATTCCATCTGGTGGAACAACGCCCGAGGGCGAAGCCTAGGTTGCCCGGAAAGTAGAAATGACCATAACTTTCACACTGGTAGCAATTATTCGTTTTATACGATGGAAAAACTGTTCTATTTATTTTGTATTTTATGCTTCGGGCGTTGACTTCTAAGGCCCTAACTATTCGATCTGGTAGAGCAACGCCCTAGAGTGAAGCCTAGGTTGCCCGGTACGTAGAAATGACCATAAGTTTCATACTGGTTGCAATTATTCGTTTTATACGATGGAAAAACTGTTGTATTTATATTGTATTTTATGCTTGCGACGTTGACTTCTTAGGCCCTAACTATTCCATCTGGTGGAACAACGCCCTAGGGTAAAGCCAAGGTTGCGCGGAACGTAGAAATGACCATAACTTTCACACTGGTTGCTATCATTCGTTTTATATGATGGAAAGACTGTTGTAGTTTTATTGTATTTTATACTTCAGGCGTTGACTTCTGAGGCCGTAGCTACTCGATGTGGTGGAAGAACGCCCTACTGTGAAGCCTAGGTTGCCCGGAACGTAGAAATGACCATAACTTTTACACTGGTAGCAATTATTCGTTTTATACAATGGAAAAGCCGTTCTATTTATTTTGTATTTTATGCATCGGGCGTTGACTTCTGAGGCCCTAACTGTTTGATCTGGTGGAGCAACGCCCTAGAGTGAAGCCTAGGTTGCCCGGAACGTAGAAATGACCATAACTTTCACACTGGTTGCTATTATTCGTTTTATACGATGGAAAAGCCGTTATATTTATATTGTATTTATGCTTCTGGCGTTGGCTTCTGAGGCCGTAGCTATTCGATGTGGTGGAAGAACGCCACACAGTGAAGCCTAGGTTGCCCGGAACGTAGAAATGTCCATATCTTTCACACTGTTTGCAATTTTTCGTTTTATACGATGGAAAAACTGTTTTATTTATTTTGTATTTTATGCTTCGGGCGCTGACTTCTAAGGCCCTAACTATTCGATCTAGTGGAGCAACGCCCTAGAGTGCAGCCTAGGTTGCCCGGAACGTAGAAATGACCATAACTTTTACACTGGTAGCAATTATTCGTTTTATACAATGGAAAAACTGTTCTATTTATTTTGTATTTAATGCTTCGGGCGTTGACTTCTAAGACCCTAACTGTTTGATCTGGTGGAGCAACGCCCTAGAGTGAAGCCTAGGTTGCCTGGAACGTAGAAATGACCATCACTTTCACACGGGTTGCAATTATTCCTGTTATAGAATGGAAAGACTGTTGTATTTTTATTGTATTTTATACTTCAGGCGTTGACTTCTGAGGCCGTATCTATCCGATGTGGTGGAAGAACGCCATACAGTGAAGCCTAGGTTGCCCGGAACGTAGAAATGACCATAACTTTCACACTGGTTGCAATTATTTGTTTTATACGATGGAAAAGCTGTTGTATTTATATCGTATTTTATGCTTCGGGCGCTGACTTCTAAGGCCCTAACTGTTTGATCTGGTGGAGCAACGCCCTAGAGTGAAGCCTAGGTTGCCCGGAACGTAGAAATGACCATAACTTTCACACTGGTTGCTATCATTCGTTCTATACGATGGAAAAGCTGTTGTATTTATATCGTATTTTATGCTTCTGGCGTTGACTTCTTAGGCCGTTGCTATCCGATGTGGTGGAAGAACGCCATAGAGTGAAGCCTAGGTAGCCCGGAACGTAGAAATGTCCATATCTTTCACACTGTTTGCAATTATACATTTTATACGATGGCAAAGCTGTTGTATTTATATTGTATTTTATGCTTCTGGCGTTGACTTCTTAGGCCCTAACTATTCGATCAGGTGGAGCGATGCCTCAGAGTTAAGTCTAGGATGCCCGAAACGCCGAAATGATCATTACTTTCACGCCTGTTGCAATTATTCCTGTTATAGGATGGAAAGACTGTTGTATTTTTATTGTACTTTATACTTCAGGCGTTGACTTCTGAGGCCGTAGCTATTCGATGTGGTGGAAGAACGCCATACAGTGAAGCCTAGGTTGCCCGGAACATAGAAATGACCATTACTTTCAAACTGGTTGCAATTAATCCTTTTATACGATGGAAAAACTGTTGCATCTTTATCGTATTTTGTGCTTCTGGCGTTGACTTCTTAGGCCGTAACTATTCGATCTGGTGGAACACCGCCCTGGAGTGAAACCTAGGTTGCCCGGAACGTAGAAATGACCACTACTATCACACTGGTTACAAATTATTCCTGCTTTACGATGGAAAAGCTGTTGTATTTTTATTGCATTTTATGCTTCGGGCATTGACTTCTAAGGCCCTAACTATTCAATCTGTTGGAGCAACGCCCTAGGCTGAAGCCTAGGTTGCCCGGAACGAAGAAATGACAATAACTTTCTCACTGGTTGCAATTATTCGTTTTATACGATGGAAAAGCTGTTGTATTTATATCGTATTTTATGCTTCTGGCGTTGACTTCTTAGGCCCTAACTATTCCATCTGGTGGAACAACGCCCTAGGGTGAAGTCTAGGTTGCCCGGAAAGTAGAAATGACCATATCTTTCACACTGGTAGCAATTATTCGTTTTATACGATGGAAAAACTGTTCTATATATTTTATATTTTATGCTTCGGGCGTTGACTTCTAAGGCCCTAACTATTCGATCTGGTGCAGCAACGCCCTAGAGTGAAACCTAGGTTGCCCGGTACGTAGAAATGACCATCACTATCAAACTGGTTGCAATTATTTGCTTTATACGATGGAAAAGCTGTTGTATTTATATCGTATTTTATGCTTCTGGCGTTGACTTCTTAGGCCCTAACTATTCCATCTGGTGGAACAACGCCCTAGAGTGAAGCCTAGGTTGCCCGGAACGTAGAAATGACCATAACTTTCACACTGGTTGCTATTATTCGTTTTATACGATGGAAAAGCCGTTATATTTATATTGTATTTATGCTTCTGGCGTTGGCTTCTGAGGCCGTAGCTATTCGATGTGGTGGAAGAACGCCACACAGTGAAGCCTAGGTTGCCCGGAACGTAGAAATGTCCATATCTTTCACACTGTTTGCAATTTTTCTTTTTATACGATGGAAAAACTGTTTTATTTATTTTGTATTTTATGCTTCAGGCGTTGACTTCTAAGGCCCTAACTATTCGATCTAGTGGAGCAACACCCTAGAGTGCAGCCTAGGTTGCCCGGAACGTAGAAATGACCATAACTTTTACACTGGTAGCAATTATTCGTTTTATACAATGGAAAAACTGTTCTATTTATTTTGTATTTAATGCTTCGGGCGTTGACTTCTAAGACCCTAACTGTTTGATCTGGTGGAGCAGCGCCCTAGAGTGAAGCCTAGGTTGCCTGGAACGTAGAAATGACCATCACTTTCACACGGGTTGCAATTATTCCTGTTAGAGGATGGAAAGACTGTTGTATTTTTATTGTATTTTATACTTCAGGCGTTGACTTCTGAGGCCGTAGCTATTCGATGTGGTGGAAGAACGCCATACAGTGAAGCCTAGGTTGCCCGGAACGTAGAAATGACCATTACTTTCATACTGTTTGCAATTATTCCTTTTATACGATGGAAAAGCTGTTGTATTTATATCGTACTTTATGCTTCTGGCGTTGACTTCTAAGGACCTAACTATTCGGTCTGGTGGAGCAACGCCCTAGAGTGAAGCCTAGGTTGCTCGGAATGTAGAAATGACCATAACTTTCACACTGGTTGCAATTATTCGTTTTATACGATGGAAAAACTGTTGCATCTTTATCGTATTTTGTGCTTCTGGCGTTGACTTCTTAGGCCGTAACTATTCGATCTGGTGGAGCACCGCCCTAGGGTGAAGCCTAGGTTGCCCGGAACGTAGAAATGACCATAACTTTTACACTGGCAGCAATTGTTCGTTTTATACAATGGAAGAACCGTTCTATTTATTTTGTATTTTATGCTTCGGGCGTTGACTTCTAATGCCCTATCTGTTTGATCTGGTGGAGCATCGCCGTAGAGTGAAGCCTAGGTTGCCCGGAACGTAGAAATGACCATAACTTTCACACTGGTTGCTATTATTCGTTTTATACGATGGAAAAACTGTTATATTTATATTGTATTTAAGCTTCTGGCGTTGACTTCTGAGGCCGTTGCTATTCGATCTGGTGGAGCAACGCCCTAGAGTGCAGCCTAGATTGCCCGGAACGTAGAAATGACCATAACTTTCACACTGGTTGCAATTATTCGTTTTATATGGTGGAAAAACTGTTGTATTTATATTGTATTTTATGCTTCTGGCGTTGACTTCTAAGGCCCTAACGATTCGATCAGCTGGTGCAACGCCCTAGAGTGAAGTCTAGGTTGCCCGAAATGTAGAAATGACCATAACTTTCACACTGGTTGCAAGTATTCGTTTTATACGATGGAAAAGCTGTTGTATTTATATCGTATTTTATGCTTCTGGCGTTGACTTCTTAGGCCCTAACTATTCCATCTGGTGGAACAACGCCCTAGGGTGAAGCCTAGGTTGCCCGGAACGTAGAAATGACCATAACTTTCACACTGGTTGCTATTATTCGTTTTATACGATGGAAAATCCGTTATATTTATACTGTATTTTATGCTTCTGGCGTTGACTTCTGAGGCCGTTGCTATTGGATGTGGTGGAGGAACGCCATAGAGTGAAGCCTAGGTAGCCCGGAACATAGAAATGACCATAACTTTTACACTGGCAGCAATTACTCGTTTTATACAATGGAAAAACCGTTCTATTTATTTTGTATTTTATGCTTCGGGCGTTGACTTCTAATGCCCTATCTGTTTGATCTGGTGGAGCATCGCCGTAGAGTGAAGCCTAGGTTGCCCGGAACGTAGAAATGACCATAACTTTCACACTGGTTGCTATTATTCGTTTTATACGATGGAAAAACTGTTATATTTATATTGTATTTAAGCTTCTGGCGTTGACTTCTGAGGCCGTTGCTATTCGATGTGGTGGAAGAACGCCATAGAGTGACGCCTAGGCAGCCCGGATCATAGAAATGTCCATATCTTTCACACTGTTTGCAATTTTTCGTTTTGTGCGATTAAGGAACTGTTTTATTTATTTTGTATTTTATGCTTCGGGCGTTGACTTCTAAGGCCCTGACTATTCGATCTGGTGGAGCAACGCCCTAGAGTGCAGCCTAGATTGCACGGAACGTAGAAATGACCATAACTTTCACACTGGTTGCTATCATTCGTTTTAAACGATGGAAAAGCTGTTGTATTTATATCGTATTTTATGATTCTAGCGTTGACTTCTTAGGCCCTAACTATTCCATCTGGTGGAACAACGCCCTAGAGTAAAGCCCAGGTTGCCCGGAACGTAGAAATGACCATAACTTTCACA
Source organism: Calliopsis andreniformis (assembly GCF_051401765.1). Taxonomy (NCBI): domain Eukaryota; kingdom Metazoa; phylum Arthropoda; class Insecta; order Hymenoptera; family Andrenidae; genus Calliopsis; species Calliopsis andreniformis. Next base: position 9,660,894 of record NW_027480425.1, on the reverse strand, counting down.
CTGGTAGCAATTATTCGTTTTATACATGGAAAAACTGTTCTATTTATTTTGTATTTTATGCTTCTGGCGTTGACTTCTAAGGCCCTACCTATTCGATCTGGCGGAGCAACACCCTACAGTGAAGCCTAGGTTGCTCGGAACGTAGTAATGACCATTACCTTCACACTGTTTGCAATAATTCATTTTATACGATGGCAAAGCTGTTGTATTTATATCGTATTTTAAGCTTCTGGCGTTGACATCTAGGGCTCTATCTCTTCGATTTGGTGGAGCAACGCCTCAGAGTTAAACCTAGGATGCCCGAAACGTCGAAATGGTCATTGCTTTCGCACTGGTTGCAATTAGTCATGCTATACGATGGAAAATCAGTTGCATATTTACTGTATTTTATGCTTCTGGCGTTGACTTCTAAGGCCGTAGCTGTTAGCTGTGGTGGAACAACGCCCTAGAGTGACGCCTAGGTTGCCCGGCACGTAGAAATGACCATTACTTTCACAATGTTTGCAATTATTCATTTTATACGATGGTAAACTGTTGTACTTATATTGCATTTTATTCTTCTGGCGTTGACTTCTTAGGCCTTAACTATTCGATCTGGTGGAACAACGCCCTAGAGTGGAGCCTAGGTTACCAGGAACGTAGAAATGACCATTACTTTCACACTGTTTGCAAATATACATTATATACGATGGAAAGGCTGTTGTATTTATATTGTATTTTATGCTTCTGGCGTTGACTTCTTAGGCCCTAACTATTCGATCAGGTGGAGCGATGCCTCAGGGTTAAGTCTAGGATGCCCGAAACGCCGAAATGATCATTACTTTCACGCTTGTTGCAATTATTCCTGTTAGAGGATGGAAAGACTGTTGTATTTTTATTGTATTTTATACTTCAGGCGTTGACTTCTGAGGCCGTAGCTATTCGATGTGGTGGAAGAACGCCATACAGTGAAGCCTAGGTTGCCCGGAACGTAGAAATGACCATTACTTTCATACTGTTTGCAATTATTCCTTTTATACGATGGAAAAGCTGTTGTATTTATATCGTACTTTATGCTTCTGGCGTTGACTTCTAAGGACCTAACTATTCGGTCTGGTGGAGCAACGCCCTAGAGTGAAGCCTAGGTTGCTCGGAATGTAGAAATGACCATAACTTTCACACTGGTTGCAATTATTCGTTTTATACGATGGAAAAACTGTTGCATCTTTATCGTATTTTGTGCTTCTGGCGTTGACTTCTTAGGCCGTAACTATTCGATCTGGTGGAGCACCGCCCTGGAGTGAAACCTAGGTTGCCCGGAACGTAGAAATGACTACTACTATCACACTGGCTGCAAATTATTCCTGCTATGCGATGGAAAAACTGTTGTATTTTTATTGCATTTTATGCTTCGGGCATTGACTTCTAAGGCCCTAACTATTAAGTCTGTTGGAGCAACGCCCTAGGGTGAAGCCTAGGTTGCCCGGAACGTAGAAATGACCATAACTTTCACACTGGCTGCAATCATTCGTTTTATACGATGGAAAAGCTGTTGTATTTATATCGTATTTTACGCTTCTGGCGTTCACTTCTTAGGCCCTAACTATTCGATCTGGTGGTACAACGCCCTAGGGTGAAGCCCAGGTTGCCCGGAACGTAGAAATGACCATAACTTTTACACTGGCAGCAATTGTTCGTTTTATACAATGGAAGAACCGTTCTATTTATTTTGTATTTTATGCTTCGGGCGTTGACTTCTGAGGCCGTTGCTATTCGATGTGGTGGAAGAAGGCCATAGAGTGAAGCCTAGGTAGCCCGGATCGTAGAAATGTCCATATATTTCACACTGTTTGCAAGTTTTCGTTTTGTACGACTAAAAAAACTGTTTTATTTACTTTGTATTTTATGCTTCGGGCGTTGACTTCTAAGGCCCTAACTATTCGATCTGGTGGAGCAACGCCCTAGAGTGCAGCCTAGATTGCCCGGAACGTAGAAATGACCATAACTTTCACACTGGTTGCAATTATTCGTTTTATATGGTGGAAAAACTGTTGTATTTATATTGTATTTTATGCTTCTGGCGTTGACTTCTAAGGCCCTAACGATTCGATCAGGTGGTGCAACGCCCTAGAGTGAAGTCTAGGTTGCTCGAAATGTAGAAATGACCATAACTTTCACACTGGTTGCAAGTATTCGTTTTATACGATGGAAAAGCTGTTGTATTTATATCGTATTTTATGATTCTGGCGTTGACTTCTTAGGCCCTAACTATTCCATCTGGTGGAACAACGCCCTAGGGTGAAGCCTAGGTTGCCCGGAACGTAGAAATGACCATAACTTTCACACTGGTTGCTATTATTCGTTTTATACGATGGAAAATCCGTTATATTTATACTGTATTTTATGCTTCTGGCGTTGACTTCTGAGGCCGTTGCTATTCGATGTGGTGGAGGAACGCCATAGAGTGAAGCCTAGTTAGCCCGGAACGTAGAAATGACCATAACTTTTACACTGGCAGCAATTATTCGTTTTATACAATGGATAAACCGTTCTATTTATTTTGTATTTTATGCTTCGGGCGTTGACTTCTAATGCCCTATCTGTTTGATCTGGTGGAGCATCGCCGTAGAGTGAAGCCAAGGTTGCACGGAACGTAGAAATGACCATAACTTTCACACTGGTTGCTATTATTCGTTTTATACGATGGAAAAACTGTTATATTTATATTGTATTTAAGCTTCTGGCGTTGACTTCTGAGGCCGTTGCTATTCGATGTGGTGGAAGAACGCCATAGAGTGAAGCCTAGGTTGCCCGGATCGTAGAAATGTCCATATCTTTCACACTGGTAGCAATTATTCGTTTTATACAATGGAAAAACTGTTCTATTTATTTTGTATTTAATGCTTCGGGCGTTGACTTCTAAGGCCCCAACTGTTTGATCTGGTGGAGCAACGCCATAGAGTGAAGCCTAGGTAGCCCGGAACGTAGAAATGTCCATATCTTTCACACGGGTTGCAATTATTCCTGTTATAGGATGGAAAGACTGTTGTATTTTTATTGTATTTTATACTTCAGGCGTTGACTTCTGAGGCCGTATCTATCCGATGTGGTGGAAGAACGCCATACAGTTAAGCCTAGGTTGCCCGGAACGTAGAAATGACCATAACTTTCACACTGTTTGCAAATATACATTATATACGATGGAAAGGCTGTTGTATTTATATTGTATTTTATGCTTCTGGCGTTGACTTCTTAGGCCCTAACTATTCGATCAGGTGGAGCGATGCCTCAGGGTTAAGTCTAGGATGCCCGAAACGCCGAAATGATCATTACTTTCACGCTTGTTGCAATTATTCCTGTTAGAGGATGGAAAGACTGTTGTATTTTTATTGTATTTTATACTTCAGGCGTTGACTTCTGAGGCCGTAGCTATTCGATGTGGTGGAAGAACGCCATACAGTGAAGCCTAGGTTGCCCGGAACGTAGAAATGACCATTACTTTCATACTGTTTGCAATTATTCCTTTTATACGATGGAAAAGCTGTTGTATTTATATCGTACTTTATGCTTCTGGCGTTGACTTCTAAGGACCTAACTATTCGGTCTGGTGGAGCAACGCCCTAGAGTGAAGCCTAGGTTGCTCGGAATGTAGAAATGACCATAACTTTCACACTGGTTGCAATTATTCGTTTTATACGATGGAAAAACTGTTGCATCTTTATCGTATTTTGTGCTTCTGGCGTTGACTTCTTAGGCCGTAACTATTCGATCTGGTGGAGCACCGCCCTGGAGTGAAACCTAGGTTGCCCGGAACGTAGAAATGACTACTACTATCACACTGGCTGCAAATTATTCCTGCTATGCGATGGAAAAACTGTTGTATTTTTATTGCATTTTATGCTTCGGGCATTGACTTCTAAGGCCCTAACTATTCAGTCTGTTGGAGCAACGCCCTAGGGTGAAGCCTAGGTTGCCCGGAACGTAGAAATGACCATAACTTTCACACTGGCTGCAATCATTCGTTTTATACGATGGAAAAGCTGTTGTATTTATATCGTATTTTACGCTTCTGGCGTTCACTTCTTAGGCCCTAACTATTCGATCTGGTGGTACAACGCCCTAGGGTGAAGCCCAGGTTGCCCGGAACGTAGAAATGACCATAACTTTTACACTGGCAGCAATTGTTCGTTTTATACAATGGAAGAACCGTTCTATTTATTTTGTATTTTATGCTTCGGGCGTTGACTTCTGAGGCCGTTGCTATTCGATGTGGTGGAAGAAGGCCATAGAGTGAAGCCTAGGTAGCCCGGATCGTAGAAATGTCCATATATTTCACACTGTTTGCAAGTTTTCGTTTTGTACGACTAAAAAAACTGTTTTATTTACTTTGTATTTTATGCTTCGGGCGTTGACTTCTAAGGCCCTAACTATTCGATCTGGTGGAGCAACGCCCTAGAGTGCAGCCTAGATTGCCCGGAACGTAGAAATGACCATAACTTTCACACTGGTTGCAATTATTCGTTTTATATGGTGGAAAAACTGTTGTATTTATATTGTATTTTATGCTTCTGGCGTTGACTTCTAAGGCCCTAACGATTCGATCAGGTGGTGCAACGCCCTAGAGTGAAGTCTAGGTTGCTCGAAATGTAGAAATGACCATAACTTTCACACTGGTTGCAAGTATTCGTTTTATACGATGGAAAAGCTGTTGTATTTATATCGTATTTTATGATTCTGGCGTTGACTTCTTAGGCCCTAACTATTCCATCTGGTGGAACAACGCCCTAGGGTGAAGCCTAGGTTGCCCGGAACGTAGAAATGACCATAACTTTCACACTGGTTGCTATTATTCGTTTTATACGATGGAAAATCCGTTATATTTATACTGTATTTTATGCTTCTGGCGTTGACTTCTGAGGCCGTTGCTATTCGATGTGGTGGAGGAACGCCATAGAGTGAAGCCTAGTTAGCCCGGAACGTAGAAATGACCATAACTTTTACACTGGCAGCAATTATTCGTTTTATACAATGGATAAACCGTTCTATTTATTTTGTATTTTATGCTTCGGGCGTTGACTTCTAATGCCCTATCTGTTTGATCTGGTGGAGCATCGCCGTAGAGTGAAGCCAAGGTTGCACGGAACGTAGAAATGACCATAACTTTCACACTGGTTGCTATTATTCGTTTTATACGATGGAAAAACTGTTATATTTATATTGTATTTAAGCTTCTGGCGTTGACTTCTGAGGCCGTTGCTATTCGATGTGGTGGAAGAACGCCATAGAGTGAAGCCTAGGTTGCCCGGATCGTAGAAATGTCCATATCTTTCACACTGGTAGCAATTATTCGTTTTATACAATGGAAAAACTGTTCTATTTATTTTGTATTTAATGCTTCGGGCGTTGACTTCTAAGGCCCCAACTGTTTGATCTGGTGGAGCAACGCCATAGAGTGAAGCCTAGGTAGCCCGGAACGTAGAAATGTCCATATCTTTCACACGGGTTGCAATTATTCCTGTTATAGGATGGAAAGACTGTTGTATTTTTATTGTATTTTATACTTCAGGCGTTGACTTCTGAGGCCGTATCTATCCGATGTGGTGGAAGAACGCCATACAGTTAAGCCTAGGTTGCCCGGAACGTAGAAATGACCATAACTTTCACACTGGATGCAATTATTTGTTTTATACGATGGAAAAGCTGTTGTATTTATATCGTATTTTATGCTTCGGGCGCTGACTTCTAAGGCCCTAACTGTTTGATCTGGTGGAGCAACGCCCTAGAGTGAAGCCTAGGTTGCGCGGAACGTAGAAATGACCATAACTTTCACACTGGTTGCTATTATTCGTTTTATACGATGGAAAAGCCGTTATATTTATATTGTATTTTATGCTTCTGGCGTTGACTTCTGAGGCCGTTGCTATTCGATGTGGTGGAAGAACGCCATAGAGTGAAGCCTAGGTAGCCCGGAACGTATAAATGTCCATATCTTTCACACTGTTTGTAATTATTCATTTTATACGATGGCAAAGCTGTTGTATTTATATTGTATTTTATGCTTCTGGCGTTGACTTCTTTGGCCCTAACTATTCGATCAGGTGGAACAACGCCCTAGAGTAAAGCCCAGGTTGCGCGGAACGTAGAAATGACCATAACTTTCACACTGGTAGCAATTATTCGTTTTATACAATGGAAAAACTGTTCTATTTATTTTGTATTTAATGCTTCGGGCGTTGACTTCTAAGGCCCCAACTGTTTGATCTGGTGGAGCAACGCCATAGAGTGAAGCCTAGGTAGCCCGGAACGTAGAAATGTCCATATCTTTCACACGGGTTGCAATTATTCCTGTTATAGGATGGAAAGACTGTTGTATTTTTATTGTATTTTATACTTCAGGCGTTGACTTCTGAGGCCGTATCTATCCGATGTGGTGGAAGAACGCCATACAGTGAAGCCTAGGTTGCCCGGAACGTAGAAATGACCATAACTTTCACACTGGTTGCTATCATTCGTTTTAAACGATGGAAAAGCTGTTGTATTTATTTCGTATTTTATGCTTCTGGCGTTGACTTCTTAGGCCCTAACTATTCCATCTGGTGGAACAACGCCCTAGAGTAAAGCCCAGGTTGCGCGGAACGTAGAAATGACCATAACTTTCACACTGGTAGCAATTATTCGTTTTATACAATGGAAAAACTGTTCTATTTATTTTGTATTTAATGCTTCGGGCGTTGACTTCTAAGGCCCCAACTGTTTGATCTGGTGGAGCAACGCCATAGAGTGAAGCCTAGGTAGCCCGGAACGTAGAAATGTCCATATCTTTCACACGGGTTGCAATTATTCCTGTTATAGGATGGAAAGACTGTTATATTTTTATTGTATTCTGTACTTCAGGCGTTGACTTCAGAGGCCGTATCTATCCGACGTGGTGGAAGAACGCCATACAGTGAAGCCTAGGTTGCCCGGAACGTAGAAATGACCATAGCTTTCACACTGGTTGCAATTATTCGTTTTATAGAATGGAAAAACCGTTCTATTTATTTTGTATTTTATGCTTCGGGCGTTGACTTCTAATGCCCTATCTGTTTGATCTGGTGGAGCATCGCCGTGGAGTGAAGCCTAGGTTGCCCGGAACGTAGAAATGACCTTAACTTTCACACTGGTTGCTATTATTCGTTTTATACGATGGAAAAACTGTTATATTTATATTGTATTTAAGCTTCTGGCGTTGACTTCTGAGGCCGTTGCTATTCGATGTGGTGGAAGAACGCCATAGAGTGAAGCCTAGGTAGCCCGGATCGTAGAAATGTCCATATCTTTCACACTGTTTGCAATTTTTCGTTTTGTACGATTAAAAAACTGTATTATTTATATCGTATTTTATGCTTCGGGCGTTGACATCTAAGGCCCTAACTATTCGATCTGGTGGAGCAACGCCCTAGAGTGCAGCCTAGATTGCCCGGAACGTAGAAATGACCATAACTTTCACACTGGTTGCTATCATTCGTTCTATACGATGGAAAAGCTGTTGTATTTATATCGTATTTTATGCTTCTGGCGTTGACTTCTTAGGCCGTTGCTATCCGATGTGGTGGAAGAACGCCATAGAGTGAAGCCTAGGTAGCCCGGAACGTAGAAATGTCCATATCTTTCACACTGTTTGCAATTATTCATTTTATACGATGGCAAAGCTGTTGTATTTATATTGTATTTTATGCTTCTGGCGTTGACTTCTTAGGCCCTAACTATTCGATCAGGTGGAGCGATGCCTCAGAGTTAAGTCTAGGATGCCCGAAACGCCGAAATGATCATTACTTTCACACCTGTTGCAATTATTCCTGTTATAGGATGGAAAGACTGTTGTATTTTTATTGTATTTTATACTTCAGGCGTTGACTTCTGAGGCCGTAGCTATTCGATGTGGTGGAAGAACGCCATACAGTGAAGCCTAGGTTGCCCGGAACATACAAATGACCATTACTTTCATACTGTTTGCAATTATTCCTTTTATACGATGGAAAAGCTGTTGTATTTATATCGTATTTTATGCTTCTGGCGTTTACTTCTAAGGACCTAACTATTCGGTCTGGTGGAGCAACGCCCTAGAGTGAAGCCTAGGTTGCTCGGAATGTAGAACTGACCATAACTTTCACACTGGTTGCAATTATTCGTTTTATACCATGGAAAAACTGTTGCATCTTTATCGTATTTTGTGCGTCTCGCGCTGACTTCTTAGGCCGTAACTATTAGATCTGGTGGAGCACCGCCCTGGAGTGAAACCTAGGTTGCCCGGAACGTAGAAATGACCACTACTATCACACTGGTTGCAAATTATTCCTGCTAAACGATGGAAAAGCTGTTTTATTTATATCGTATTTTATGCTTCTGGCGTTCACTTCTTAGGCCCTAACTATTCGATCTGGTGGTACAACGCCCTAGAGTAAAGCCCAGGTTGCCCGGAACGTAGAAATGACCATAACTTTCACACTGGTAGCAATTATTCGTTTGATACAATGGAAAAACTGTTCTATTTATTTTGTATTTAATGCTTCGGGCGTTGACTTGTAAGGCCCTAACTATTCGATCAGGTGGAGCAACGCGCTAGCGTGACGCCTAGGTTGCTCGAAATGTAGAAATGACCATAACTTTCACGCTGGTTGCTATCATTCGTTTTATATGATGGAAAAACTGTTGTATTTATATTGTATTTTATGCTTCTGGCGTTCACTTCTTAGGCCCTAACTATTCGATCTGGTGGAACAACGGCCTAGGGTGAAGCCTAGGTTGCCCAGAACGTAGAAATGACCATAACTTTTACACTAGTAGCAATTATTCGTTTTATACAATGGAAAAACTGTTCTATTTATTTTGTATTTAATGCTTCGGGCGTTGACATCTAAGGCCCGAACTGTTTGATCTGGTGTAGCAACGCCCTAGAGTGAAGCCTAGGTTGCCTGGAACGTAGAAATGACCATCACTTTCACACGGGTTGCAATTATTCCTGTTATAGGATAGAAAGACTGTTGTATTTTTATTGTATTTTATACTTCAGGCGTTGACTTCTGAGGCCGTAGCTATTCGATGTGGTGGAAGAACGCCATACAGTGAAGCCTAGGTTGCCCGGAACGTAGAAATGACCATAACTTTCACACTGGTTGCAATTATTTGTTTTATACGATGGAAAAGCTGTTGTATTTATATCGTATTTTATGCTTCGGGCGCTGACTTCTAAGGCCCTAACTGTTTGATCTGGTGGAGCAACGCCCTAGAGTGAAGCCTAGGTTGCCCGGAACGTAGAAATGACCATAACTTTCACACTGGTTGCTATTATTCGTTTTATACGATGGAAAAGCCGTTATATTTATATTGTATTTTATGCTTCTGGCGTTGACTTCTGAGGCCGTTGCTATTCGATGTGGTGGAAGAACGCCATAGAGTGAAGCCTAGGTAGCCCGGAACGTAGAAATGTCCATATCTTTCACACTGTTTGCAATTAGTCATTTTATACGATGGCAAAGCTGTTGTATTTATATTGTATTTTATGCTTCTGGCGTTGACTTCTTAGGCCCTAACTATTCGATCAGGTGGAGCGATGCCTCAGGGTTAAGTCTAGGATGCCCGAAACGCCCAAATGATCATTACTTTCACGCTTGTTGCAATTATTCCTGTTATAGGATGGAAAGAATGTTGTATTTTTATTGAATTTTATACTTCAGGCGTTGACTTCTGAGGCCGTAGCTATTCGATGTGGTGGAAGAACGCCATACAGTGAAGCCTAGGTTGCCCGGAACGTAGAAATGACCATTACTTTCATACTGTTTGCAATTATTCCTTTTATACAATGGAAAAGCTGTTGTATTTATATCGTATTTTATGCTTCTGGCGTTGACTTCTAAGGACCTAACTATTCGGTCTGGTGGAGCAACGCCCTAGAGTGAAGCCTAGGTTGCTCGGAATGTAGAAATGTCCATAACTTTCACACTGGTTGCAATTATTCGTTTTATACGATGGAAAAACTGTTGCATCTTTATCGTATTTTGTGCTTCTGGCGTTGACTTCTTAGGCCGTAACTATTCGATCTGGTGGAGCACCGCCCTGGAGTGAAACCTAGGTTGCCCGGAACGTAGAAATGACCACTACTATCACACTGGTTGCAAATTATTCCTGCTATGCGATGGAAAAACTGTTGTATTTTTATTGCATTTTATGCTTCGGGCATTGACTTCTAAGGCCCTAACTATTCAGTCTGTTGGAGCAACGCCCTAGGGTGAAGCCCAGGTTGCCCGGAACGTAGAAATGACCATAACTTTCACACTGGCTGCAATTATTCGTTTTATACGATGGAAAAGCTGTTGTATTTATATCGTATTTTACGCTTCTGGCGTTCACTTCTTAGGCCCTAGCTATTCGATCTGGTGGTACAACGCCCTAGGGTGAAGCCTAGGTTGCCCGGAACGTAGAAATGACCATAACTTTTACACTGGCAGCAATTGTTCGTTTTATACAATGGAAGAACCGTTCTATTTATTTTGTATTTTATGCTTCGGGCGTTGACTCCTAATGCCCTATCTGTTTGATCTGGTGCAGCATCGCCGTAGAGTGAAGCCTAGGTTGCCCGGAACGTAGAAATGACCATAACTTTCACACTGGTTGCTATTATTCGTTTTATACGATGGAAAAACTGTTATATTTATATTGTATCTAAGCTTCTGGCGTTGACTTCTGAGGCCGTTGCTATTCGATGTGGTGGAAGAACGCCATAGAGTGAAGCCTAGGTAGCCCGGATCGTAGAAATGTCCATATCTTTCACACTGTTTGCAAGTTTTCGTTTTGTACGATTAAAAAACTGTTTTATTTATTTTGTATTTTATGCTTCGGTCGTTGACTTCTAAGGCCCTAACTATTCGATCTGGTGGAGCAACGCCCTAGAGTGCAGCCTAGATTGCCCGGAACTTAGAAATGACCATAACTTTCACACTGGTTGCAATTATTCGTTTTATATGGTGGAAAGACTGTTGTACTTATATTGTATTTTATGCTTCTGGCGTTGACTTCTAAGGCCCTAACGATTCGATCAGGTGGTGCAACGCCCTAGAGTGAAGTCTAGGTTGCTCGAAATGTAGAAATGACCATAACTTTCACACTGGTTGCAAGTATTCGTTTTATACGATGGAAAAGCTGTTGTATTTATATCGTATTTTATGCTTCTGGCGTTGACTTCTTAGGCCCTAACTATTCCATCTGGTGGAACAACGCCCTAGGGTGAAGCATAGGTTGCCCGGAACGTAGAAATGACCATAACTTTCACACTGGTTGCTATTATTCGTTTTATACGATGGAAAATCCGTTATATTTATACTGTATTTTATGCTTCTGGCGTTGACTTCTGAGGCCGTTGCTATTCGATGTGGTGGAAGAACGCCATAGAGTGAAGCCTAGGTAGCCCGGAACGTAGAAATGACCATAACTTTTACACTGGCAGCAATTATTCGTTTTATACAATGGAAAAACCGTTCTATTTATTTTGTATTTTATGCTTCGGGCGTTGACTTCTAATGCCCTATCTGTTTGATCTGGTGGAGCATCGCCGTAGAGTGAAGACTAGGTTGCCCGGAACGTAGAAATGACCTTAACTTTCACACTGGTTGCTATTATTCGTTCTATACGATGGAAAAACTGTTATATTTATATTGTATTTAAGCTTCTGGCGTTGACTTCTGAGGCCGTTGCTATTCGATGTGGTGGAAGAACGCCATAGAGTGAAGCCTAGGTAGCCCGGATCGTTGAAATGTCCATATCTTTCACACTGTTTGCAATTTTTCGTTTTGTACGATTAAAAAACTGTTTTGTTTATTTTGTATTTTATGCTTCGGGCGTTGACTTGTTAGGCCCTAACTGTTCCATCTGGTGGAACAACGCCCTAGGGTGAATCCTAGGTTGCCCGGAACGTAGAAATGACCAACTCTTTCACACTGGTAGCAATTATTCGTTTTATACATGGAAAAGCTGTTATATATATATTGCATTTTATGCTTCTGGCATTGAATTCTAAGTCCCTAGCTATTCGATCTGGTGGAGCAACGCCATAGAGTGAAGCCTAGGTTGCCCGGAACGTAGTAATGACCATTGCTTTCACAATGTATGCAATTATTCATTTTATTCGGTGGAAAAGCTGTTGTACTTAGATTGTATTTTATTCTTCTGGCGTTGAATTCATAGTCCCTAGCTATTCGATCTGGTAGAGCAACGCCCTAGAGTGAAACCAGGATTACCCGGAACGTAGAAATGACCTGTACTTTCACACTGTTCGCAGTTATTCCTGTTATACGATGGAAGAACTGTTGCATCTTTATTGTATTTTATGCTTCTGGCGTTGACTTCTAAGGCCCTAACGATTCGATCAGGTGGTGCAACGCCCTAGAGTGAAGTCTAGGTTGCTCGAAATGTAGAAATGACCATAACTTTCACACTGGTTGCAAGTATTCGTTTTATACGATGGAAAAGCTGTTGTATTTATATCGTATTTTATGATTCTGGCGTTGACTTCTTAGGCCCTAACTATTCCATCTGGTGGAACAGCGCCCTATGGTGAAGCCTAGGTTGCCCGGAACGTAGAAATGACCATAACTTTCACACTGGTTGCTATTATTCGTTTTATACGATGGAAAATCCGTTATATTTATACTGTATTTTATGCTTCTGGCGTTGACTTCTGAGGCCGTTGCTATTCGATGTGGTGGAAGAACGGCATAGAGTGAAGCCTAGGTAGCCCGGAACGTAGAAATGACCATAACTTTTACACTGGCAGCAATTATTCGTTTTATACAATGGAAAAACCGTTCTATTTATTTTGTATTTTATGCTTCGGGGTTGACTTCTAATGCCCTATCTGTTTGATCTGGTGGAGCATCGTCGTAGAGTGAAGCCTAGGTTGCCCGGAACGTAGAAATGACCATAACTTTCACACTGGTTGCTATTATTCGTCTTATACGATGGAAAAACTGTTATATTTATATTGTATTTAAGCTTCTGGCGTTGACTTCTGAGGCCGTTGCTATTCGATGTGGTGGAAGAACGCCATAGAGTGAAGCCTAGGTAGCCCGGATCGTAGAAATGTCCATATCTTTCACACTGTTTGCAATTTTTCGTTTTGTACGATTAAGAAACTGTTTTATTTATTTTGTATTTTATGCTTCGGGCGTTGACTTCTAAGGCCCTGACTATTCGATCTGGTGGAGCAACGCCCTAGAGTGCAGCCTAGATTGCACGGAACGTAGAAATGACCATAACTTTCACACTGGTTGCTATCATTTGTTTTAAACGATGGAAAAGCTGTTGTATTTATATCGTATTTTATGATTCTGGCGTTGACTTCTTAGGCCCTAACTATTCCATCTGGTGGAACAACGCCCTAGAGTAAAGCCCAGGTTGCGCGGAACGTAGAAATGACCATAACTTTCACACTGGTAGCAATTATTCGTTTTATACAATGGAAAAACTGTTCTATTTATTTTGTATTTAATGCTTCGGGCGTTGACTTCTAAGGCCCCAACTGTTTGATCTGGTGGAGCAACGCCATAGAGTGAAGCCTAGGTAGCCCGGAACGTAGAAATGTCCATATCTTTCACACGGGTTGCAATTATTCCTGTTGTAGGATGGAAAGACTGTTGTATTTTTATTGTATTTTATACTTCAGGCGTTGACTTCTGAGGCCGTATCTATCCGATGTGGTGGAAGAACGCCATACAGTTAAGCCTAGGTTGCCCGGAACGTAGAAATGACCATAACTTTCACACTGGTTGCAATTATTTGTTTTATACGATGGAAAAGCTGTTGTAGTTATATCGTATTTTATGCTTCGGGCGCTGACTTCTAAGGCCCTAACTGTTTGATCTGGTGGAGCAACGCCCTAGAGTGAAGCCTAGGTTGCCCGGAACGTAGAAATGACCATAACTTTCACACTGGTTGCTATTATTCGTTTTATACGATGGAAAAGCCGTTATATTTATATTGTATTTTATGCTTCTGGCGTTGACTTCTGAGGCCGTTGCTATTCGATGTGGTGGAAGAACGCCATAGAGTGAAGCCTAGGTAGCCCGGAACGTATAAATGTCCATATCTTTCACACTGTTTGTAATTATTCATTTTATACGATGGCAAAGCTGTTGTACTTATATTGTATAATATGCTTCTGGCGTTGACTTCTTTGGCCCTAACTATTCGATCAGGTGGAACAACGCCCTAGAGTAAAGCCCAGGTTGCGCGGAACGTAGAAATGACCATAACTTTCACACTGGTAGCAATTATTCGTTTTATACAATGGAAAAACTGTTCTATTTATTTTGTATTTAATGTTTCGGGCGTTGACTTCTAAGGCCCCAACTGTTTGATCTGGTGGAGCAACGCCATAGAGTGAAGCCTAGGTAGCCCGGAACGTAGAAATGTCCATATCTTTCACACGGGTTGCAATTATTCCTATTATAGGATGGAAAGACTGTTGTATTTTTATTGTATTTTATACTTCAGGCGTTGACTTCAGAGGCTGTATCTATCCGATGTCGTGGAAGAACGCCCTAGAGTAAAGCCCAGGTTGCCCGGAACGTAGAAATGACCATAACTTTCACACTGGTTGCAATTATTCGTTTTATACAATGGAAAAACCGTTCTATTTAATTTGTATTTTATGCTTCGTGCGTTGACTTCTAATGCCCTATCTGTTTGATCTGGTGGAGCATCGCCGTGGAGTGAAGCCTAGGTTGCCCGGAACGTAGAAATGACCTTAACTTTCACACTGGTTGCTATTATTCGTTTTATACGATGGAAAAACTGTTCTATTTATTTTGTATTTTATGCTTCGGGCGTTGACTTCTAAGGCGCTAACTATTCGATATGGCGGAGCAACGCCCTAGAGTGAAGCCTAGGTTGCGCGGAACGTAGAAATGACCATAACTTTCACACTGGTAGCAATTATTCGTTTTATACGATGGAAAAACTGTTTTATTTATTTTGTATTTTATGCTTCGGGCGTTGACTTCTAAGGCCCTAACTGTTTGATCTGGTGGAGCAACGCCCTAGATTGAAACCTAGGTTACCCGGAACGTAGAAATGACCAGTACTTTCACACTGTTTGCAGATATTCCTGTTATCCGATGGAAAAACTGTTGCATCTTTATTGTATTTTATGCTTCTGGCGTTGACTTCTAAGGCCCTAACTATTCGATCAGGTGGAGCAACGCCCTAGAGTGAAACCTAGGTTTCTCGAAATGCAGAAATGACCATAGCTTTCACACTGGTTGCAATTATTCATTTTATACGATGGAAAAACTGTTGTACTTATATTGTATTTTATTCTTATGGCGTTGAATTGTAAGTCCCTAGCTATTCGATATGGTGGAGCAACGCCCTAGAGTGAAACCTAGGTTACCCGGAACGTAGAAATGACCAGTACTTTCATACTGTTTGCAGCTATTCCTGTTATACGATGGAAAAACTATTGCATCTATATTGTATTTTATGCTTCTGGCGTTGACTTCTAAGGCCCTAGCTATTCGATTTGGTGGAGCAACGCCCTAGAGTGGGGCCTAGGTTGTCCGGAACGTAGAAATGACCATAACTTTTACACAGGTAGCAATTATTCGTTTTATACAACGGAAAAACTGTTCTATTTATTTTGCATTTTATGCTTCTGGCGTTGACTACTAAGGCCCTAACTGATTGATCTGGAGGAGCAACGCCCTAGTGTGAAGCCTAGATTGCCCGGAACGTTGAAATGACCATAACTTTCACACTCGTTGCTAATATTCGTTTTATACGATGGAAAAACTGTTATATTTATATTGTATTTTATACCTATGGCGTTGAATTCTAAGTCCCTAGCTATTTGATCTGGTGGAGCAACGCCCTAGAGTGAGAGCTAGGTTACCCGGAACGTAGAAATGACAAGTACTTTCACACTGTTTGCAGTTATTCCTGTTATACGATGGAAAAACTGTTGTATCTTTATTGTATTTTATGCTTCTGGCGTTGACTTCTAAGGCCCTAACTATTCTATCAGGTGGAGTAACGCCCTAGAGTGAAACCTAGGTTGCTCGAAATGTAGAAATGACCATAACTTTCACACTGGTTGCAATTATTCATTTAATACGATGGAAAAACTGTTGTACTTATATTGTATTTTATTCTTATGGCGTTGAATTCTAAGTCCCTAGCTATTCGATATGGTGGAGCAACGCCCTAGAGTGAAACCTAGGTTGCCCGGAACGTAGAAATGACCATAACTTTTACACTGGTAGCAATTATTCGTTTTATACAATGGAAAAACCGTTCTATTTATTATGTATTTTATGCTTCGGGCGTTGACTTCTTAGGCCATAACTATTCCATCTGGTGGAACAACGCCCTGTGGTGAAGCCTAGGTTGCCCGGAACGTAGAAATGACCATAACTTTCACACTGGTAGCAATTATTCGTTTTATACATGGAAAAACTGTTCTATTTATTTTGTATTTTATGCTTCTGGCGTTGACTTCTAAGGCCCTACCTATTCGATCTGGCGGAGCAACACCGTACAGTGAAGTCTAGGTTGCCCGGAACGTAGAAATGACCATAACTTTCACACTGGTAGCAATTATTCGTTTTATACATGGAAAAACTGTTCTATTTATTTTGTATTTTATGCTTCTGGCGTTGACTTCTTAGGCCCCAACAATTCCATCTGGTGGAAAAACGCCCTACGGTGAAGCCTAGGTTGCCCGGAACGTAGAAATGACCATAAGTTTCATACTGGTTGCAACTATTCGTTTTATACGATGGAAAAACTGTTGTATTTGTATTGTATTTTATGCTTCTGGCGTTCACTTCTTAGGCCCGAACTATTCGATCTGGTGGAACAACGGCCGAGGGTGAAGCCTAGGTTGCCCGGAACGTAGAAATGACCATAACTTTTACACTGGTAGCAATTATTCGTTTTATACGATGGAAAAACTGTTATATTTATATTGTCTTTTATGCTTCGGGCGTTGACTTCTACGGCCGTAGCTATTCGATGTGGTGGAGTAATGCCCTAGAGTGAAACCTGGCTTACCCGGATCGTAGAAATGACCATCACTTTCACACTGGTTGCAATTATTCCTGTTGTACGATGGAAAAATTGTTGTATTTTTATTGTATTTTAAGCTTCGGGCGATGACTTCTAAGGCCCTAACTATTCGACCTGGTGTAGCAATGCACTAGGGTGAAGCCTATGTTACCCGGAACGTGGAAATGACCATAACTTTCACACGGTTTGCCATTATTCGTTTTATACGATGGAAAAGCTGTTGTATTTATATCTTATTTTATGCTTCTGGCGCTGACTTCTTAGGCCCTAACTATTCCATCTGGTGGAACAACGCCCTAGGGTGAAGCCTAGGTTGCCCGGAACGTAGAAATGACCATAACTTCCACACTGGTAGCAATTATTCGTTTTATACGATGGAAAAGCTGTAGTATTTATATCGTATTTTATGCTTCTGGCGTTGACTTCTTAGGCCCTAACTATTCCATCTGGTGGAACAGCGCCCTGCGGTGAAGCCTAGGATGCCCGGAACGTAGAAATGACCATAACTTTCACACTGGTAGCAATTATTCGTTTTATACAATGAAAAACTGTTGTATTTATTTTGTATTTTATGCTTCTGGCGTTGACTTCTAAGGCCCTACCTATTCGATCTGGCGGAGCAACCCCCTACAGTGAAGCCTAGGTTGCTCGGAACGTAGAAATGACCATTACCTTCACACTGTTTGCAATAATTCATTTTATACGATGGCAAAGCTGTTGTATTTATATGGTATTTTATGCTTCTGGCGTTGACTTCTAAGGCCCTATCTCTTCGATTTGGTGGAGCAACGCCTCAGAGTTAAGCCTAGGATGCCCGAAGCGTCGAAATGGTCATTACTTTCGCACTGGTTGCAATTAGTCATGCTATACGATGGAAAATCAGTTGCATATTTATTGTATTTTATGCTTCTGGCGTTGACTTCTAAGGCCGTAGCTTTTAGCTGTGGTGGAGCAACGCCCTAGAGTGACGCCTAGGTTGCCCGTCACGT
Source organism: Calliopsis andreniformis (assembly GCF_051401765.1). Taxonomy (NCBI): domain Eukaryota; kingdom Metazoa; phylum Arthropoda; class Insecta; order Hymenoptera; family Andrenidae; genus Calliopsis; species Calliopsis andreniformis. Next base: position 9,642,829 of record NW_027480425.1, on the reverse strand, counting down.
AGAAATGACCATTACTTTCACAATGTTTGCAATTATTCATTTTATACGATGGTAAACTGTTGTACTTATATTGCATTTTATTCTACTGGCGTTGACTTCTTAGGCCCTAACTATTCGATCTGGTGGAACAACGCCCTAGATTGAAACCGAGGTTGCCCGGAACGTAGAAATTACCATAAGTTTCACACTGATAGCAATTATCCGTTTTATACGATGGAACAACTGTTCTATTTATTTTGTATTTCATGCTTCGGGCGTTGACTTCTAAGGCCCTAACTATTCAATCTGTTCGAACAACGCCCTAGGGTGAAGCCTAGGTTGCCCGGAAAGTAGAAATGACCATAACTTTCATACTTGTTGCAATTATTCGTTTTATACGATGGAAAAACTGTTGTATTTATATCGTATTTTATGCTTCTGGCGCTGACTTCTTAGGCCCTAACTATTCCATCTGGTGGAACAACGCCCAAGAGTGATGCCTAGGGTGCCCGGAACGTAGAAATGACCATTACCTTCACGCTTGCTGCAATTATTCCTGTTATACGATGAAAAAACTGTTGTACTTTTATTGCATTTTATGCTTCAGGCGTTGACTTCTACGGCCGTAGCTATTCGATGTGGTGGAGTAATGCCCTAGAGTGCAACCTGGGTTACCCGGATCGTAGAAATGACCATCACTTTCACACTGGCTGCAACTATTCCTGTTATACGATGGAAAAATTGTTGTATTTTATTGTATTTTATGCTTCGGGCGATGACTTCTAAGGCCCTAACTATTCGATCTCGTGTAGCAATGCACTAGGGTGAAGCCTATGTTGCCCGGAACGTGGAAATGACCATAACTTTCACACGGTTTGCCATTATACGTTTTATACGATGGAAAAGCTGTTGTATTTATATCTTATTTTATGCTTCTGGCGTTCACTTCTTAGGTCCCAGCTATTCTATCTGGTAGAACAACGCCCTCTGGTGAAGCCTAGGTTGCCCGGAACGTAGAAATGACCATAACTTTCACACAGGAAGCAATTATTCGTTTTATACACGAAAAGCTGTCCTATTTATTTTGTATTTTATGCTTCGGGCGTTGACTTCTAAGGGCCTAGCTATTCGATCTGGTGGAGCAACAGCCTAGAGTGAAGCCTAGGCTGCCCGGAACGTAGAAATGACCATAACTTTCACACTGGTTGCCATTATTCGTATTATACGATGGAAAAGCTGTTGTATTTATATCGTATTTTATGCTTCTGGCGTTGACTTCTACGGCCCTAACTCTTCGATCTGGTTTAGCAACGCCCTAGAGTGAAGCCTAGGTTTCCCGGAACGTAGAAATGAGCATCACTTTCAAACTGGTTGCAATTATTCCTGTTATACGATGGAAAGACTGTTGTATTTTTATCGCATTTTATGCTTCGGGCGTTGACTTCTAAGGCCTTAACAATTCAATCTGTTGGAACAACGCCCTATGGGGAAGCCTAGGTTGCCCAGAAAGTAGAAATGACCATAACTTTCATACTGGTTGCCATTATTCGTTCTATACGATGGAAAAACTGTTGTATTGATATTGTATTTTATGCTTCTGACGTTGACTTCTTAGGCCCTAACTATTCGATCTGGTGGAACAACGCCCTAGAGTGAAGCCTAGGTTGCCCGGAACGTAGGACATACCATTACATTCACAGTGGCTGCAATTACTCCTGTTATACGATGGAAAAACTGTTGTATTTTTATTGTATTTTATGCTTCTGGCGTTTAATTCTAAGCCCCTAGCTATTAGCTCTGGTGGAGCAACACCCTACAGTGAAGCCTAGGTTGCCCGGAACGTATATATGACCATAACCTACACACAGGTTGCAATTATTCGTTTTATACGATGGAACGACTGTTCCATTTATTTTGTAGTTTATGCTTCTGGCGCTGACTTCTGCGACCCCAACTCTTCGATCTGGTGTAGCAACGCATCAGAGTTAAGTCTAGGATGCCCGAAACGTCGAAATGATCATTACTTTCATTCTGGTTGCAATTTGTCATGCTATACGATGGAAAAACTGTTGCATTTTTATTGTATTTTCTGCTTCTGGCTTTGACTTCTAAGGTCGTAGCTATTCGATCTGGTGGAGCAATGCCTCAGAGTTAAGTCTAGGATGCCCGGAATGGAGAAATGACCATAACTTTCACACTGGTTGCAATAATTCGTTTTATACGATGGAAAAGCTGTTCTATTTATATTGTACTTTATGCTTCTGGCGTTGACTTCTAAGGCCGTAGCTATTAGACGTGGTGGAGCAACGCCCTAGAGTGACGCCTAGGTTGCTCGGAACGTAGAAATGACCATAACTTTCACACTGGTAGCAATTATTCGTTTTATACAATGGAAATACTGTTCTATTTATTTTGTACTTTATGCTTCGGGCGTTAACTTCTAAGGCTCTAACTGTTCGATCTGGCGGTGCAACGCCCCAGACTGAAGTCTAGGTTGCCCGGAACGTTGAAATGACCATAACTTTCACACTGGCAGCAATTATTCGTTTTATACGATGGAAAAACTGTTATATTTATATTGTATTTTATGCTTCTGGCGTTGACTTCTTAGGCCATAACTATTCCATCTGGTGGAACAGCGACCTACAGTGAAGCCTAGGTTACCCGGAACGTAGGACATACCATTACCTTCACACTGGTTGCAATTATTCCTGTTATACGATGGAAGAAATGTTGCATCTTTATTGTATTTTATGCTTCTGGCGTTGACTTCTAAGGCCCTAACTATTCGATCTGGTGGAGCAACGCCCTAGAGTGAAGCCTAGGTTTCCCGGAACGTAGAAATGAGCATCACTTTCATACTGGTTGCAATTATTCCTGTTATACGATGGAAAGACTGTTGTATTTTTATAGCATTTTATGCTTCGGGCGTTGACTTCTAAGGCCTTAACAATTCAATCTGTTGGAACAGCGCCCTATGGGGAAGCCTAGGTTGCCCGGAAAGTAGAAATGACCATAACTTTCACACTGGTAGCAATTATTCGTTTTATACGATGGAAAAACTGTTCTATTTATTTTGTATTTTATGCTTCGGGCGTTGACTTCTAAGGCCCTAACTATTCGATCTGGTAGAGCAACGCCCTAGAGTGAAGCCTAGGTTGCCCGGTACGTAGAAATGACCATAAGTTTCATACTGGTTGCAATTATTCGTTTTATACGATGGAAAAACTGTTGTATTTATATTGTATTTTATGCTTCTGGCGTTCACTTCTTAGGCCCTAACTATACGATCTGGTGGTACAACGCCCTAGGGTGAAGCCTAGGTTGACCGGAACGTAGAAATGACCATAACTTTCACACTGGCAGAAATTATTCGTCTTATACAATGGAAAAACCGTTCTATTTATTTTGTATTTTATGCTTCGGGCGTTGACTTCTAAGGCCCTAACTGTTTGATCTGGCGGAGCAACGCCCTAGAGTGAAGCCGAAGTTTCCCGGAACGTAGAAATGAAAATCACTTTCAAACTGGTTGCAATTATTCCTGTTATATGATGGAAAAACTGTTGTATTTTTAATGTATTTTATGCTTCTGGCGTTGACTTCTAAGGCACTAACTATTCGACCTGGTGGAGCAACGCAATAGAGTGAAGCCTAGGTTGCCCGGAACGTAGAATTGGCCATTAGTTTCAAACTGGTTGCAATTATTCCTGTTATATGATGGAAACACTGTTGTATTTTTATTGCATTTTATGCTTCGGGCGTTGACTTCTAAGGCCCTAACTATTCAATCTGTTGGAGCAACGCCCTAGAGTTGAAGCCTAGGTTTCTCGGAAAGTAGAAATGTCCATAAGTTTCATGCTGGTTGCAATTACTCGTTTTATACGAAGGAAAAACTGTTGTACTTTTATTGTATTTTATGCTTCTGGCGTTGACTTCTAAGGCACTAACTATTCGATCTGGTGGAGCAACGCCCTAGGGTGTAGCCTAGGTTGCCCGTAAAGTAGAAATGACCATAGCTTTCATACTGGTTGCAATTATTCGTTTTATATGATGGAAAAACTGTTATATTTATATTGTATTTTATGCTTCGGGCGTTGACTTCTAAGGCCCTAACTGTTTGATCTGGTGGAGCAACGCCCTATGGTGAAGCCTAGGTTGACCGGAACGTAGAAATGACCATAACTTTCACACTGGTTGCTATTATTCGTTCTATACGATGGAAAAACTGTTGTATTTATATTGTATTTTAAGCTTCTGGCGTTGACTTCTAAGCCACTAACTATTCTATCTGGTGGAGCAACGCAATAGAGTGAAGCCTAGGTTGCCCGGAACGTAGAATTGGCCATCACTTTCATACTGGTTGCAATTATTCCTGTTATATGATGGAAACACTGTTGTATTTTTATTGCATTTTATGCTTCGCTCATTGACTTCTAAGGCCCTAACTATTCAATCTGTTGGAGCAACGCCCTAGGGTTGAAGCCTAGGTTTCTCGGAAAGTAGAAATGACCATAAGTTTCATACTGGTTGCAATTATTCGTTTTATATGATGGAAAAACTGTTATATTTATATTGTATTTTATGCTGCTGGCGTTCACTTCTTAGGCCCTAACTATTCGATCTGGTGGAACAACGCCCTATGGTGAAGCCTAGGTTGACCGGAACGTAGAAATGACCATAACTTTCACACCGGTAGCAATTATTCGTTTTACACGATGGAAAAACTGTACTATTTATTTTGTATTTTATGCATCGCGCGTTGACTTCTAAGGCCCTAACTATTCAATCTGTTGGAGCAACGGCCGAGGGTGATGCCTAGGTTGCCCGAAAAGTAGAAATGACGTTAACTTTCACACTGGTTGCTATTATTCGTTCTATACGATGGAAAAACTGTTACATTTATATAGTATCTTATGCTTCTGGCGTTGACTTCTTAGGCCCTAACACTTCGATCTGGTGGAAAAACGACCTAGAGTGAGGTCTAGGTTGCCTGGAACGTAGAACTGACCATAACTTTTACACTGGTAGCAATTATTCGTTTTATACAATGGAAAAACTGTTCTATTCATTTTGTATTTTATGCATCTTGCATTGACTTCTAAGGCCCTAACTATTCAATCTGTTGGAGCAACGCCCGAGGGTGAAGTCTACGTTGCCCGGAACGTAGAAATGACCATAACTTTCACACTGGTTGCTATTATTCGTACTATACGATGGAAAAACTGTTATATTTATATTGTATCTTATGCTTCTGGCGTTGACTTGTTAGGCTCTAACAATTCGATCTGGTGGAACAACGACCTAGAGTGAGGCCTAGGTAGCCCGGAACGTAGAAATGACCATCACTTCCATACTGGTAGCAATTATTCGTTTTATACGATGGAAAAACTGTTTTATTTATATTGTATTTTATGCTTCTGGCGTTGACTTCTTAGGCCCTAACTGTTCGATCTGGTGGAACAACGCCCTAGAGTGAAGCCTAGGTTATCCGGAACGTAGAAATGACCATAACTTTCACACTGGTAGCAATTATTCGTTTTATACAATGGAAATACTGTTCTATTTATTTTGTACTTTATGCTTCGGGCGTTAACTTCTAAGGCTCTAACTGTTCGATCTGGCGGTGCAACGCCCCAGACTGAAGTCTAGGTTGCCCGGAACGTTGAAATGACCATAACTTTCACACTGGCAGCAATTATTCGTTTTATACGATGGAAAAACTGTTATATTTATATTGTATTTTATGCTTCTGGCGTTGACTTCTTAGGCCATAACTATTCCATCTGGTGGAACAGCGACCTACAGTGAAGCCTAGGTTACCCGGAACGTAGGACATACCATTACCTTCACACTGGTTGCAATTATTCCTGTTATACGATGGAAGAAATGTTGCATCTTTATTGTATTTTATGCTTCTGGCGTTGACTTCTAAGGCCCTAACTATTCGATCTGGTGGAGCAACGCCCTAGAGTGAAGCCTAGGTTTCCCGGAACGTAGAAATGAGCATCACTTTCAAACTGGTTGCAATTATTCCTGTTATACGATGGAAAGACTGTTGTATTTTTATAGCATTTTATGCTTCGGGCGTTGACTTCTAAGGCCTTAACAATTCAATCTGTTGGAACAGCGCCCTATGGGGAAGCCTAGGTTGCCCGGAAAGTAGAAATGACCATAACTTTCACACTGGTAGCAATTATTCGTTTTATACGATGGAAAAACTGTTCTATTTATTTTGTATTTTATGCTTCGGGCGTTGACTTCTAAGGCCCTAACTATTCGATCTGGTAGAGCAACGCCCTAGAGTGAAGCCTAGGTTGCCCGGTACGTAGAAATGACCATAAGTTTCATACTGGTTGCAATTATTCGTTTTATACGATGGAAAAACTGTTGTATTTATATTGTATTTTATGCTTCTGGCGTTCACTTCTTAGGCCCTAACTATTCGATCTGGTGGTACAACGCCCTAGGGTGAAGCCTAGGTTGACCGGAACGTATAAATGACCATAACTTTCACACTGGCAGAAATTATTCGTCTTATACAATGGAAAAACCGTTCTATTTATTTTGTATTTTATGCTTCGGGCGTTGACTTCTAAGGCCCTAACTGTTTGATCTGGCGGAGCAACGCCCTAGAGTGAAGCCGAAGTTTCCCGGAACGTAGAAATGAAAATCACTTTCAAACTGGTTGCAATTATTCCTGTTATATGATGGAAAAACTGTTGTATTTTTAATGTATTTTATGCCTCTGGCGTTGACTTCTAAGGCACTAACAATTCGACCTGGTGGAGCAACGCAATAGAGTGAAGCCTAGGTTGCCCGGAACGTAGAATTGGCCATTAGTTTCAAACTGGTTGCAATTATTCCTGTTATATGATGGAAACACTGTTGTATTTTTATTGCATTTTATGCTTCGGGCGTTGACTTCTAAGGCCCTAACTATTCAATCTGTTGGAGCAACGCCCTAGGGTTGAAGCCTAGGTTTCTCGGAAAGTAGAAATGTCCATAAGTTTCATGCTGGTTGCAATTATTCGTTTTATACGAAGGAAAAACTGTTGTACTTTTATTGTATTTTATGCTTCTGGCGTTGACTTCTAAGGCACTAACTATTCGATCTGGTGGAGCAACGCCCTAGGGTGTAGCCTAGGTTGCCCGTAAAGTAGAAATGACCATAGCTTTCATACTGGTTGCAATTATTCGTTTTATATGATGGAAAAACTGTTATATTTATATTGTATTTTATGCTTCGGGCGTTGACTTCTAAGGCCCTAACTGTTTGATCTGGTGGAGCAACGCCCTATGGTGAAGCCTAGGTTGACCGGAACGTAGAAATGACCATAACTTTCACACTGGTTGCTATTATTCGTTCTATACGATGGAAAAACTGTTACATTTATATAGTATCTTATGCTTCTGGCGTTGACTTCTTAGGCCCTAACACTTCGATCTGGTGGAAAAACGACCTAGAGTGAGGTCTAGGTTGCCTGGAACGTAGAACTGACCATAACTTTTACACTGGTAGCAATTATTCGTTTTATACAATGGAAAAACTGTTCTATTCATTTTGTATTTTATGCATCTTGCATTGACTTCTAAGGCCCTAACTATTCAATCTGTTGGAGCAACGCCCTAGGGTGAAGTCTACGTTGCCCGGAACGTAGAAATGACCATAACTTTCACACTGGTTGCTATTATTCGTACTATACGATGGAAAAACTGTTATATTTATATTGTATCTTATGCTTCTGGCGTTGACTTGTTAGGCTCTAACAATTCGATCTGGTGGAACAACGACCTAGAGTGAGGCCTAGGTAGCCCGGAACGTAGAAATGACCATCACTTCCATACTGGTAGCAATTATTCGTTTTATACGATGGAAAAACTGTTTTATTTATATTGTATTTTATGCTTCTGGCGTTGACTTCTTAGGCCCTAACTGTTCGATCTGGTGGAACAACGCCCTAGAGTGAAGCCTAGGTTATCCGGAACGTAGAAATGACCAGTACATTCACACTGGTTGCAGTTATTCCTGTAAAACAATGGAAAAACTGTTGCATCTTTATTGTATTTTATGCTTCTGGCGTTGACTTCTAAGGCCCCGACTATTCGATCGGGTGGCGCAACGCCCTAGGGTGAAGCCTAGGTTGGCCGGAATGTAGAAATGTCCATAACTTTCACACTGGTTGCAATTATTCGTTTTATACGATTGAAAAGCTGTTGTATTTATATTGTATTTTATGCTTGCGACGTTGACTTCTTAGGCCCTAACTATTCCATCTGGTGGAACAACGCCCTAGGGTAAAGCCAAGGTTGCGCGGAACGTAGAAATGACCATAACTTTCACACTGGTTGCTATCATTCGTTTTATATGATGGAAAAACTGTTGTATTGATATTGCATTTTATGCTTCTGGCGTTGACTTCTTAGGCCCAAACTATTCGACCTTGTGGAACAACGCCCTAGAGTGAAGCCTAGGTTGCCTGGATCGTAGAAATGACCATCACTTTCACACGGGTTGCAATTATTCCTGTTATAGGATGGAAAGACTGTTGTAGTTTTATTGTGTTTTATACTTCAGGCGTTGACTTCTGAGGCCGTAGCTACTCGATGTGGTGGAAGAACGCCCTACTGTGAAGCCTAGGTTGCCCGGAACGTAGAAATGACCATAACTTTTACACTGGTAGCAATTATTCGTTTTATACAATGGAAAAACCGTTCTATTTATTTTGTATTTTATGCATCGGGCGTTGACTTCTGAGGCCCTAACTGTTTGATCTGGTGGAGCAACGCCCTAGAGTGAAGCCTAGGTTGCCCGGAACGTAGAAATGACCATAACTTTCACACTGGTTGCTATTATTCGTTTTATACGATGGAAAAGCCGTTATATTTATATTGTATTTATGCTTCTGGCGTTGGCTTCTGAGGCCGTAGCTATTCGATGTGGTGGAAGAACGCCACACAGTGAAGCCTAGGTTGCCCGGAACGTAGAAATGTCCATATCTTTCACACTGTTTGCAATTTTTCGTTTTATACGATGGAAAAACTGTTTTATTTATTTTGTATTTTATGCTTCGGGCGTTGACTTCTAAGGCCCTAACTATTCGATCTAGTGGAGCAACGCCCTAGAGTGCAGCCTAGGTTGCCCGGAACGTAGAAATGACCATAACTTTTACACTGGTAGCAATTATTCGTTTTATACAATGGAAAAACTGTTCTATTTATTTTGTATTTAATGCTTCGGGCGTTGACTTCTAAGACCCTAACTGTTCGATCTGGTGGAGCAACGCCCTAGAGTGAAGCCTAGGTTGCCTGGAACGTAGAAATGACCATCACTTTCACACGGGTTGCAATTATTCCTGTTATAGAATGGAAAGACTGTTGTATTTTTATTGTATTTTATACTTCAGGCGTTGACTTCTGAGGCCGTATCTATCCGATGTGGTGGAAGAACGCCATACAGTGAAGCCTAGGTTGCCCGGAACGTAGAAATGACCATAACTTTCACACTGGTTGCAATTATTTGTTTTATACGATGGAAAAGCTGTTGTATTTATATCGTATTTTATGCTTCGGGCGCTGACTTCTAAGGCCCTAACTGTTTGATCTGGTGGAGCAACGCCCTAGAGTGAAGCCTAGGTTGCCCGGAACGTAGAAATGACCATAACTTTCACACTGGTTGCTATCATTCGTTCTATACGATGGAAAAGCTGTTGTATTTATATCGTATTTTATGCTTCTGGCGTTGACTTCTTAGGCCGTTGCTATCCGATGTGGTGGAAGAACGCCATAGAGTGAAGCCTAGGTAGCCCGGAACGTAGAAATGTCCATATCTTTCACACTGTTTGCAATTATACATTTTATACGATGGCAAAGCTGTTGTATTTATATTGTATTTTATGCTTCTGGCGTTGACTTCTTAGGCCCTAACTATTCGATCAGGTGGAGCGATGACTCAGAGTTAAGTCTAGGATGCCCGAAACGCCGAAATGATCATTACTTTCACGCCTGTTGCAATTATTCCTGTTATAGGATGGAAAGACTGTTGTATTTTTATTGTATTTTATTCTTCAGGCGTTGACTTCTGAGGCCGTAGCTATTCGATGTGGTGGAAGAACGCCATACAGTGAAGCCTAGGTTGCCCGGAACATAGAAATGACCATTACTTTCATACTGTTTGCAATTATTCCTTTTATACGATGGAAAAGCTGTTGTATTTATATCGTATTTTATGCTTCTGGCGTTGACTTCTAAGGACCTAACTATTCGGTCTGGTGGAGCAACGCCCTAGAGTGAAGCCTAGGTTGCTCGGAATGTAGAACTGACCATAACTTTCACACTGGTTGCAATTATTCGTTTTATACCATGGAAAAACTGTTGCATCTTTATCGTATTTTGTGCGTCTCGCGTTGACTTCTTAGGCCGTAACTATTCGATCTGGTGGAGCACCGCCCTGGAGTGAAACCTAGGTTGCCCGGAACGTAGAAATGACCACTACTATCACACTGGTTGCAAATTATTCCTGCTAAACGATGGAAAAGCTGTTTTATTTATATCGTATTTTATGCTTCTGGCGTTCACTTCTTAGGCCCTAACTATTCGATCTGGTGGTACAACGCCCTAGAGTAAAGCCCAGGTTGCCCGGAACGTAGAAATGACCATAACTTTCACACTGGTTGCAATTATTTGTTTTATACGATGGAAAAGCTGTTGTATTTATATCGTATTTTATGCTTCTGGCGTTGACTTCTAAGGACCTAACTATTCGGTCTGGTGGAGCAACGCCCTAGAGTGAAGCCTAGGTTGCTCGGAATGTAGAAATGTCCATAACTTTCACACTGGTTGCAATTATTCGTTTTATACGATGGAAAAACTGTTGCATCTTTATCGTATTTTGTGCTTCTGGCGTTGACTTCTTAGGCCGTAACTATTCGATCTGGTGGAGCACCGCCCTAGGGTGAAGCCTAGGTTGCCCGGAACGTAGAAATGACCATAACTTTTACACTGGCAGCAATTGTTCGTTTTATACAATGGAAGAACCGTTCTATTTATTTTGTATTTTATGCTTCGGGCGTTGACTTCTAATGCCCTATCTGTTTGATCTGGTGGAGCATCGCCGTAGAGTGAAGCCTAGGTTGCCCGGAACGTAGAAATGACCATAACTTTCACACTGGTTGCTATTATTCGTTTTATACGATGGAAAAACTGTTATATTTATATTGTATTTAAGCTTCTGGCGTTGACTTCTGAGGCCGTTGCTATTCGATGTGGTGGAAGAACGCCATAGAGTGAAGCCTAGGTAGCCCGGATCGTAGAAATGTCCATATCTTTCACACTGTTTGCAAGTTTTCGTTTTGTACGATTAAAAAACTGTTTTATTTATTTTGTATTTTATGCTTCGGTCGTTGACTTCTAAGGCCCTAACTATTCGATCTGGTGGAGCAACGCCCTAGAGTGCAGCCTAGATTGCCCGGAACGTAGAAATGACCATAACTTTCACACTGGTTGCAATTATTCGTTTTATATGGTGGAAAAACTGTTGTATTTATATTGTATTTTATGCTTCTGGCGTTGACTTCTAAGGCCCTAACGATTCGATCAGCTGGTGCAACGCCCTAGAGTGAAGTCTAGGTTGCCCGAAATGTAGAAATGACCATAACTTTCACACTGGTTGCAAGTATTCGTTTTATACGATGGAAAAGCTGTTGTATTTATATCGTATTTTATGCTTCTGGCGTTGACTTCTTAGGCCCTAACTATTCCATCTGGTGGAACAACGCCCCAGGGTGAAGCCTAGGTTGCCCGGAACGTAGAAATGACCATAACTTTCACACTGGTTGCTATTATTCGTTTTATACGATGGAAAATCCGTTATATTTATACTGTATTTTATGCTTCTGGCGTTGACTTCTGAGGCCGTTGCTATTGGATGTGGTGGAGGAACGCCATAGAGTGAAGCCTAGGTAGCCCGGAACGTAGAAATGACCATAACTTTTACACTGGCAGCAATTATTCGTTTTATACATGGAAAAACTGTTCTATTTATTTTGTATTTTATGCTTCTGGCGTTGACTTCTAAGGCCCTACCTATTCGATCTGGCGGAGCAACACCCTACAGTGAAGCCTAGGTTGCTCGGAACGTAGTAATGACCATTACCTTCACACTGTTTGCAATAATTCATTTTATACGATGGCAAAGCTGTTGTATTTATATCGTATTTTATGCTTCTGGCGTTGACATCTAGGGCTCTATCTCTTCGATTTGGTGGAGCAACGCCTCAGAGTTAAACCTAGGATGCCCGAAACGTCGAAATGGTCATTGCTTTCGCACTGGTTGCAATTAGTCATGCTATACGATGGAAAATCAGTTGCATATTTACTGTATTTTATGCTTCTGGCGTTGACTTCTAAGGCCGTAGCTTTTAGCTGTGGTGGAACAACGCCCTAGAGTGACGCCTAGGTTGCCCGGCACGTAGAAATGACCATTACTTTCACAATGTTTGCAATTATTCATTTTATACGATGGTAAGCTGTTGTACTTATATTGCATTTTATTCTTCTGGCGTTGACTTCTTAGGCCTTATCTATTCGATCTGGTGGAACAACGCCCTAGAGTGGAGCCTAGGTTACCAGGAACGTAGAAATGACCATTACTTTCACACTGTTTGCAAATATACATTATATACGATGGAAAGGCTGTTGTATTTATATTGTATTATATGCTTCTGGCGTTGACTTCTTAGGCCCTGACTATTTAACCTGGTGGAGCACCGCCCTAGAGTGAAGCCTAGGTTGTCCGGAACGTAGAACACACCATTACCTTCACACTGGTTGCAATTATTCCTGTTATACGATGGAAAATCTGTTGCATCTTTATTGTATTTTATTCTTCTGGCGTTGACTTGTTAGGCCCTAACTGTTCCATCTGGTGGAACAACGCCCTAGGGTGAATCCTAGGTTGCCCGGAACGTAGAAATGACCAACTCTTTCACACTGGTAGCAATCATTCGTTTTATACATGGAAAAGCTGTTATATATATATTGCATTTTATGCTTCTGGCATTGAATTCTAAGTCCCTAGCTATTCGATCTGGTGGAGCAATGCCATAGAGTGAAGCCTAGGTTGCCCGGAACGTAGTAATGACCATCGCTTTCACAATGTATGCAATTATTCATTTTATTCGGTGCAAAAGCTGTTGTACTTAGATTGTATTTTATTCTTCTGGCGTTGAATTCATAGTCCCTAGCTATTCGATCTGGTGGAGCAACGCCCTAGAGTGAAACCAGGATTACCCGGAACGTAGAAATGACCTGTACTTTCACACTGTTCGCAGTTATTCCTGTTATACGATGGAACAACTGTTGCATCTTTATTGTATTTTATGCTTCTGGCGTTGACTTCTAAGGCCCTAACGATTCGATCAGGTGGTGCAACGCCCTAGAGTGAAGTCTAGGTTGCTCGAAATGTAGAAATGGCCATAACTTTCACACTGGTTGCAAGTATTCGTTTTATACGATGGAAAAGCTGTTGTATTTATATCGTATTTTATGATTCTGGCGTTGACTTCTTAGGCCCTAACTATTCCATCTGGTGGAACAGCGCCCTAGGGTGAAGCCTGGGTTGCCCGGAACGTAGAAATGACCATAACTTTCACACTGGTTGCTATTATTCGTTTTATACGATGGAAAATCCGTTATATTTATACTGTATTTTATGCTTCTGGCGTTGACTTCTGAGGCCGTTGCTATTCGATGTGGTGGAAGAACGCCATAGAGTGAAGCCTAGGTAGCCCGGATCGTAGAAATGTCCATATCTTTCACACTGTTTGCAATTAGCCATTTTATACGATGGCAAAGCTGTTGTATTTATATTGTATTTTATGCTTCTGGCGTTGACTTCTTAGGCCCTAACTATTCGGTCAGGTGGAGCGATGCCTCAGGGTTAAGTCTAGGATGCCCGAAACGCCGAAATGATCATTACTTTCACGCTTGTTGCAATTATTCCTGTTAGAGGATGGAAAGACTGTTGTATTTTTATTGTATTTTATACTTCAGGCGTTGACTTCTGAGGCCGTAGCTATTCGATGTGGTGGAAGAACGCCATACAGTGAAGCCTAGGTTGCCCGGAACGTAGAAATGACCATTACTTTCATACTGTTTGCAATTATTCCTTTTATACGATGGAAAAGCTGTTGTATTTATATCGTACTTTATGCTTCTGGCGTTGACTTCTAAGGACCTAACTATTCGGTCTGGTGGAGCAACGCCCTAGAGTGAAGCCTAGGTTGCTCGGAATGTAGAAATGACCTTAACTTTCACACTGGTTGCAATTATTCGTTTTATACGATGGAAAAACTGTTGCATCTTTATCGTATTTTGTGCTTCTGGCGTTGACTTCTTAGGCCGTAACTATTCGATGTGGTGGAGCACCGCCCTGGAGTGAAACCTAGGTTGCCCGGAACGTAGAAATGACTACTACTATCACACTGGTTGCAAATTATTCCTGCTATGCGATGGAAAAACTGTTGTATTTTTATTGCATTTTATGCTTCGGGCATTGACTTCTAAGGCCCTAACTATTCAGTCTGTTGGAGCAACGCCCTAGGGTGAAGCCTAGGTTGCCCGGAACGTAGAAATGACCATAACTTTCACACTGGCTACAATCATTCGTTTTATACGATGGAAAAGCTGTTGTATTTATATCGTATTTTATGATTCTGGCGTTGACTTCTTAGGCCCTAAGTATTCCATCTGGTGGAACAACGCCCTAGGGTGAAGCCTAGGTTGCCCGGAACGTAGAAATGACCATAACTTTCACACTGGTTGCTATTATTCGTTTTATACGATGGAAAATCCGTTATATTTATACTGTATTTTATGCTTCTGGCGTTAACTTCTGAGGCCGTTGCTATTCGATGTGGTGGAAGAACGCCATAGAGTGAAGCCTAGGTAGCCCGGAACGTAGAAATGACCATAACTTTTACACTGGCAGCAATTATTCGTTTTATACAATGGATAAACCGTTCTATTTATTTTGTATTTTATGCTTCGGGCGTTGACTTCTAATGCCCTATCTGTTTGATCTGGTGGAGCATCGCCGTAGAGTGAAGCCAAGGTTGCACGGAACGTAGAAATGACCATAACTTTCACACTGGTTGCTATTATTCGTTTTATACGATGGAAAAACTGTTATATTTATATTGTATTTAAGCTTCTGGCGTTGACTTCTGAGGCCGTTGCTATTCGATGTGGTGGAAGAGCGCCATAGAGTGAAGCCTAGGTAGCCCGGATCGTAGAAATGTCCATATCTTTCACACTGGTAGCAATTATTCGTTTTATACAATGGAAAAACTGTTCTATTTATTTTGTATTTAATGCTTCGGGCGTTGACTTCTAAGGCCCCAACTGTTTGATCTGGTGGAGCAACGCCACAGAGTGAAGCCTAGGTAGCCCGGAACGTAGAAATGTCCATATCTTTCACACGGGTTGCAATTATTCCTGTTATAGGATGGAAAGACTGTTGTATTTTTATTGTATTTTATACTTCAGGCGTTGACTTCTGAGGCCGTATCTATCCGATGTGGTGGACGAACGCCATACAGTTAAGCCTAGGTTGCCCGGAACGTAGAAATGACCATAACTTTCACACTGGTTGCAATTATTTGTTTTATACGATGGAAAAGCTGTTGTATTTATATCGTACTTTATGCTTCGGGCGCTGACTTCTAAGGCCCTAACTGTTTGATCTGGTGGAGCAACGCCCTAGAGTGAAGCCTAGGTTGCGCGGACCGTAGAAATGACCATAACTTTCACACTGGTTGCTATTATTCGTTTTATACGATGGAAAAGCCGTTATATTTATATTGTATTTTATGCTTCTGGCGTTGACTTCTGAGGCCGTTGCTATTCGATGTGGTGGAAGAACGCCATAGAGTGAAGCCTAGGTAGCCCGGAACGTATAAATGTCCATATCTTTCACACTGTTTGTAATTATTCATTTTATACGATGGCAAAGCTGTTGTATTTATATTGTATTTTATGCTTCTGGCGTTGACTTCTTTGGCCCTAACTATTCGATCAGGTGGAACAACGCCCTAGAGTAAAGCCCAGGTTGCGCGGAACGTAGAAATGACCATAACTTTCACACTGGTAGCAATTATTCGTTTTATACAATGGAAAAACTGTTCTATTTATTTTGTATTTAATGCTTCGGGCGTTGACTTCTAAGGCCCCAACTGTTTGATCTGGTGGAGCAACGCCATAGAGTGAAGCCTAGGTAGCCCGGAACGTAGAAATGTCCATATCTTTCACACGGGTTGCAATTATTCCTGTTATAGGATGGAAAGACTGTTGTATTTTTATTGTATTTTATACTTCAGGCGTTGACTTCTGAGGCCGTATCTATCCGATGTGGTGGAAGAACGCCATACAGTGAAGCCTAGGTTGCCCGGAACGTAGAAATGACCATAACTTTCACACTGGTTGCTATCATTCGTTTTAAACGATGGAAAAGCTGTTGTATTTATTTCGTATTTTATGCTTCTGGCGTTGACTTCTTAGGCCCTAACTATTCCATCTGGTGGAACAACGCCCTAGAGTAAAGCCTAGGTTGCCCGGAACGTAGAAATGACCATAACTTTCACACTGGTTGCTATTATTCGTTTTATACGATGGAAAAACTGTTATATTTATATTGTATTTAAGCTTCTGGCGTTGACTTCTGAAGCCGTTGCTATTCGATGTGGTGGAAGAACGCCATAGAGTGAAGCCTAGGTAGCCCGGATCGTAGAAATGTCCATATCTTTCACACTGTTTGCAATTTTTCGTTTTGTACGATTAAAAAACTGTATTATTTATATCGTATTTTATGCTTCGGGCGTTGACATCTAAGGCCCTAACTATTCGATCTGGTGGAGCAACGCCCTAGAGTGCAGCCTAGATTGCCCGGAACGTAGAATTGACCATAACTTTCACACTGGTTGCTATCATTCGTTCTATACGATGGAAAAGCTGTTGTATTTATATCGTATTTTATGCTTCTGGCGTTGACTTCTTAGGCCGTTGCTATCCGATGTGGTGGAAGAACGCCATAGAGTGAAGCCTAGGTAGCCCGGAACGTAGAAATGTCCATATCTTTCACACTGTTTGCAATTATTCATTTTATACGATGGCAAAGCTGTTGTATTTATATTGTATTTTATGCTTCTGGCGTTGACTTCTTAGGCCCTAACTATTCGATCAGGTGGAGCGATGCCTCAGAGTTAAGTCTAGGATGCCCGAAACGCCGAAATGATCATTACTTTCACACCTGTTGCAATTATTCCTGTTATAGGATGGAAAGACTGTTGTATTTTTATTGTATTTTATACTTCAGGCGTTGACTTCTGAGGCCGTAGCTATTCGATGTGGTGGAAGAACGCCATACAGTGAAGCCTAGGTTGCCCGGAACATAGAAATGACCATTACTTTCATACTGTTTGCAATTATTCCTTTTATACGATGGAAAAGCTGTTGTATTTATATCGTATTTTATGCTTCTGGCGTTGACTTCTAAGGACCTAACTATTCGGTCTGGTGGAGCAACGCCCTAGAGTGAAGCCTAGGTTGCTCGGAATGTAGAACTGACCATAACTTTCACACTGGTTGCAATTATTCGTTTTATACCATGGAAAAACTGTTGCATCTTTATCGTATTTTGTGCGTCTCACGTTGACTTCTTAGGCCGTAACTATTCGATCTGGTGGAGCACCGCCCTGGAGTGAAACCTAGGTTGCCCGGAACGTAGAAATGACCACTACTATCACACTGGTTGCAAATTATTCCTGCTAAACGATGGAAAAGCTGTTTTATTTATATCGTATTTTATGCTTCTGGCGTTCACTTCTTAGGCCCTAACTATTCGATCTGGTGGTACAACGCCCTAGAGTAAAGCCCAGGTTGCCCGGAACGTAGAAATGACCATAACTTTCACACTGGTAGCAATTATTCGTTTGATACAATGGAAAAACTGTTCTATTTATTTTGTATTTAATGCTTCGGGCGTTGACTTGTAAGGCCCTAACTATTCGATCAGGTGCAGCAACGCGCTAGCGTGAAGCCTAGGTTGCCCGGAACGTAGAAATGACCATAACTTTCACACTGGCTGCAATTATTCGTTTTTTACGATGGAAAAGCTGTTGTATTTATATCGTATTTTACGCTTCTGGCATTCACTTCTTAGGCCCTAGCTATTCGATCTGGTGGTACAACGCCCTAGGGTGAAGCCTAGGTTGCCCGGAACGTAGAAATGACCATAACTTTTACACTGGCAGCAATTGTTCGTTTTATACAATGGAAGAACCGTTCTATTTATTTTGTATTTTATGCTTCGGGCGTTGACTTCTAATGCCCTATCTGTTTGATCTGGTGGAGCATCGCCGTAGAGTGAAGCCTAGGTTGCCCGGAACGTAGAAATGACCATAACTTTCACACTGGTTGCTATTATTCGTTTTATACGATGGAAAAACTGTTATATTTATATTGTATCTAAGCTTCTGGCGTTGACTTCTGAGGCCGTTGCTATTCGATGTGGTGGAAGAACGCCATAGAGTGAAGCCTAGGTAGCCCGGATCGTAGAAATGTCCATATCTTTCACACTGTTTGCAAGTTTTCGTTTTGTACGATTAAAAAACTGTTTTATTTATTTTGTATTTTATGCTTCGGTCGTTGACTTCTAAGGCCCTAACTATTCGATCTGGTGGAGCAACGCCCTAGAGTGCAGCCTAGATTGCCCGGAACTTAGAAATGACCATAACTTTCACACTGGTTGCAATTATTCGTTTTATATGGTGGAAAGACTGTTGTACTTATATTGTATTTTATGCTTCTGGCGTTGACTTCTAAGGCCCTAACGATTCGATCAGGTGGTGCAACGCCCTAGAGTGAAGTCTAGGTTGCTCGAAATGTAGAAATGACCATAACTTTCACACTGGTTGCAAGTATTCGTTTTATACGATGGAAAAGCTGTTGTATTTATATCGTATTTTATGCTTCTGGCGTTGACTTCTTAGGCCCTAACTATTCCATCTGGTGGAACAACGCCCTAGGGTGAAGCATAGGTTGCCCGGAACGTAGAAATGACCATAACTTTCACACTGGTTGCTATTATTCGTTTTATACGATGGAAAATCCGTTATATTTATACTGTATTTTATGCTTCTGGCGTTGACTTCTGAGGCCGTTGCTATTCGATGTGGTGGAAGAACGCCATAGAGTGAAGCCTAGGTAGTCCGGAACGTAGAAATGACCATAACTTTTACACTGGCAGCAATTATTCGTTTTATACAATGGAAAAACCGTTCTATTTATTTTGTATTTTATGCTTCGGGCGTTGACTTCTAATGCCCTATCTGTTTGATCTGGTGGAGCATCGCCGTAGAGTGAAGACTAGGTTGCCCGGAACGTAGAAATGACCAACTCTTTCACACTGGTAGCAATTATTCGTTTTATACATGGAAAAGCTGTTATATATATATTGCATTTTATGCTTCTGGCATTGAATTCTAAGTCCCTAGCTATTCGATCTGGTGGAGCAACGCCATAGAGTGAAGCCTAGGTTGCCCGGAACGTAGTAATGACCATTGCTTTCACAATGTATGCAATTATTCATTTTATTCGGTGGAAAAGCTGTTGTACTTAGATTGTATTTTATTCTTCTGGCGTTGAATTCATAGTCCCTAGCTATTCGATCTGGTGGAGCAACGCCCTAGAGTGAAACCAGGATTACCCGGAACGTAGAAATGACCTGTACTTTCACACTGTTCGCAGTTATTCCTGTTATACGATGGAAGAACTATTGCATCTTTATTGTATTTTATGCTTCTGGCGTTGACTTCTAAGGCCCTAACGATTCGATCAGGTGGTGCAACGCCCTAGAGTGAAGTCTAGGTTGCTCGAAATGTAGAAATGACCATAACGTTCACACTGGTTGCAAGTATTCGTTTTATACGATGGAAAAGCTGTTCTATTTATTTTGTATTTAATGCTTCGGGCGTTGACTTCTAAGGCCCCAACTGTTTGATCTGGTTGAGCAACGCCATAGAGTGAAGCCTAGGTAGCCCGGAACGTAGAAATGTCCATATCTTTCACACGGGTTGCAATTATTCCTGTTATAGGATGGAAAGACTGTTGTATTTTAATTGTATTTTATACTTCAGGCGTTGACTTCTGAGGCCGTATCTATCCGATGTGGTGGAAGAACGCCATACAGTTAAGCCTAGGTTGCCCGGAACGTAGAAATGACCATAACTTTCACACTGGTTGCAATTATTTGTTTTATACGATGGAAAAGCTGTTGTATTTATATCGTATTTTATGCTTCGGGCGCTGACTTCTAAGGCCCTAACTGTTTGATCTGGTGGAGCAACGCCCTAGAGTGAAGCCTAGGTTGCCCGGAACGTAGAAATGACCATAACTTTCACATTGGTTGCTATTATTCGTTTTATACGATGGAAAAGCCGTTATATTTATATTGTATTTTATGCTTCTGGCGTTGACTTCTGAGGCCGTTGCTATTCGATGTGGTGGAAGAACGCCATAGAGTGAAGCCTAGGTAGCCCGGAACGTATAAATGTCCATATCTTTCACACTGTTTGTAATTATTCATTTTATACGATGGCAAAGCTGTTGTATTTATATTGTATAATATGCTTCTGGCGTTGACTTCTTTGGCCCTAACTATTCGATCAGGTGGAACAACGCCCTAGAGTAAAGCCCAGGTTGCGCGGAACGTAGAAATGACCATAACTTTCACACTGGTAGCAATTATTCGTTTTATACATGGAAAAACTGTTCTATTTATTTTGTATTTTATGCTTCTGGCGTTGACTTCTTAGGCCCCAACAATTCCATCTGGTGGAACAACGCCCTACGGTGAAGCCTAGGTTGCCCGGAACGTAGAAATGACCATAAGTTTCATACTGGTTGCAACTATTCGTTTTATACGATGGAAAAACTGTTGTATTTGTATTGTATTTTATGCTTCTGGCGTTCACTTCTTAGGCCCGAACTATTCGATCTGGTGGAACAACGGCCGAGGGTGAAGCCTAGGTTGCCCGGAACGTAGAAATGACCATAACTTTTACACTGGTAGCAATTATTCGTTTTATACGATGGAAAAACTGTTATATTTATATTGTCTTTTATGCTTCGGGCGTTGACTTCTACGGCCGTAGCTATTCGATGTGGTGGAGTAATGCCCTAGAGTGAAACCTGGCTTACCCGGATCGTAGAAATGACCATCACTTTCACACTGGTTATAATTATTCCTGTTGTACGATGGAAAAATTGTTGTATTTTTATTGTATTTTATGCTTCGGGCGATGACTTCTAAGGCCCTAACTATTCGACCTGGTGTAGCAATGCACTAGGGTGAAGCCTATGTTACCCGGAACGTGGAAATGACCATAATTTTCACACGGTTTGCCATTATTCGTTTTATACGATGGAAAAGCTGTTGTATTTATATCTTATTTTATGCTTCTGGCGTTGACTTCTTAGATCCCAGCTATTCCATCTGGTAGAACAACGCCCTCTGGTGAAGCCTAGGTTGCCCGGAACGTAGAAATGACCATAACTTTCACACAGGAAGCAATTATTCGTTTTATACACGAAAAGCTGTCCTATTTATTTTGTATTTTATGCTTCTGGCGTTGACTTCTTAGGCCCTAACTATTCGACCTGGTGGAGCATCGTCCTGGGGTGAAGTCTAGGTTGCCCGGAACGTAGACATGACCATAACTTACACACTGGTTACCATTATTCGTTTTATACGATGGAAAAGCTGTTGTATTTATATCGTATTTTATGCTTCTGGCGCTGACTTCTTAGGCCCTAACTATTCCATCTGGTGGAACAACGCCCTAGGGTGAAGCCTAGGTTGCCCGGAACGTAGAAATGACCATAACTTTCACACTGGTAGCAATTATTCGTTTTATACGATGGAAAAGCTGTAGTATTTATATCGTATTTTATGCTTCTGGCGTTGACTTCTTAGGCCCTAACTATTCCATCTGGTGGAACAGCGCCCTGCAGTGAAGCCTAGGTTGCCCGGAACGTAGAAATGACCATAACTTTCACACTGGTAGCAATTATTCGTTTTATACAATGAAAAACTGTTGTATTTATTTTGTATTTTATGCTTCTGGCGTTGACTTCTAAGGCCCTACCTATTCGATCTGGCGGAGCAACCCCCTACAGTGAAGCCTAGGTTGCTCGGAACGTAGAAATGACCATTACCTTCACACTGTTTGCAATAATTCATTTTATACGATGGCAAAGCTGTTGTATTTATATGGTATTTTATGCTTCTGGCGTTGACTTCTAAGGCCCTATCTCTTCGATTTGGTGGAGCAACGCCTCAGAGTTAAGCCTAGGATGCCCGAAACGTCGAAATGGTCATTACTTTCGCACTGGTTGCAATTAGTCATGCTATACGATGGAAAATCAGTTGCATATTTATTGTATTTTATGCTTCTGGCGTTGACTTCTAAGGCCGTAGCTTTTAGCTGTGGTGGAGCAACGCCCTAGAGTGACGCCTAGGTTGCCCGTCACGTAGAAATGACCATTACTTTCACAATGTTTGCAATTATTCATTTTATACGATGGTAAACTGTTGTACTTATATTGCATTTTATTCTACTGGCGTTGACTTCTTAGGCCCTAACTATTCGATCTGGTGGAACAACGCCCTAGAGTGAAGCCTAGGTTACCAGGAACGTAGAAATAACCATTACTTTCACACTGTTTGCAAATATACGTTATATACGATGGAAAGGCTGTTGTATTTATATTGTATTTTATGCATCTGGCGTTGACTTCTTAGGCCCTAACTATTTAACCTGGTGGAGCACCGCCCTAGAGTGAAGCCTAGGTTGCCCGGAACGTAGAACATACCATTACCTTCACACTGGTTGCAATTATTCGTTTTATACGATGGAAAAACTGTTGTATTTATATTGTATTTTATGCTTCTGGCGTTGACTTCTAAGGCACTAACCATTCGATCTGGTGGAGCAACGCCGTAGAGTGAAGCCTAGGTTGCCCGGAACGTAGAATTGGCCATCACTTTCAAACTGGATGCAATTAATCCTGTTATACGATGGAAAAACTGTTGTATTTTTATTGACTTTTATGCTTCGGGAGTTGACTTCTAAGTGCCTAACTATTCAATCTGTTGGAGCAACGCCCTAGGGTGAAGCCTAGGTTGCCCGGAAAGTAGAAATGACGTTAACTTTCATACTGGTTGCAATTATTCGTTTTATACGATGGAAAAACTGTTGTATTTATATTGTATTTTATGCATCTGGCGTTGACTTCTAAGGCACTAACTATTCGATCTAGTGGATCAACGCCCTAGAGTGAAGCCTAGGTTGCCCGGTACGTAGAAATGACCATCACTCTCAAACTGGTTGCAATTATTCCTGTTATATGATGGAAAAACTGTTGTATTTTTATTGCATTTTATGCTTCGGGCATTGACTTCTAAGGCCCTGACTATTCAATCTGTTGGAGCAATGCCCTAGGGTGAAGTCTAGGTTGCCCGGAAAATATAAATGACCATAAGTTTCATACTGGTTGCAATTATTCGTTTTATACGATGGAAAAACTGTTGTATTTGTATTGTATTTTATGCTTCTGGCGTTCACTCCTTACGCCCGAACTATTCGATCTGATGGAACAACGGCCGAGGGTGAAGCCTAGGGTGCCCGGAACGTAGAAATGACCATATCTTTTACACTGGTAGCAATTATTCGTTTTATACAATGGAAAAACTGTTCTATATATTTTGTATTTAATGCTTCGGGCGTTGGCTTCTAAGGCCCTAACTGTTTGATCTGGCGCAGCAACGCCCTAGAGTGAAGCCTAGGTTGCCCGGAACGTAGAAGTGACCATAACTTTCACACTGGTTGCTATTATTCGTTTTATACGATGGAAAAACTGATATATTTATTTTGTATTTTATGCTTCGGGCGTTGACTTCTACGGCCGTAGCTAATCGATGTGGTGGAGTAATGCCCTAGAGTGAAACCTGGGTTATCCGGATCGTAGAAATGACCATCACTTTCACACTGGTTGCAATTATTCCTGTTATACGATGGAAAAATTGTTGTATTTTTATTGTATTGTATGCTTCGAGCGATGACTTCTAAGGCCCTAACTATTCGATCTGGTGTAGCAATGCACTAGGGTGAAGCCTATGTTGCCCGGAACGTGGAAATGACCATAACTTTCACACGGTTTGCCATTATTCGTTTTAAGCGATGGAAAAGCTGTTGTATTTATATCTTATTTTATGCTTCTGGCGTTGACTTCTTAGGTCCCAGCTATTCCATCTGGTAGAACAACGCCCTCTGGTGAAGCCTAGGTTGCCCGGAACGTAGAAATGACCATAACTTTCACACAGGAAGCAATTATTCGTTTTATACATGGAAAAGCTGTCCTATTTATTTTGTATTTTATGCATCGGGCGTTGACTTCTAAGGGCCTAGCTATTCGATCTGGTCGAGCAACAGCCTAGAGTGAAGCCGAGGTTGCCCGGAACGTAGAAATGACCATAACTTTCACACTGGTTGCCATTATTCGTATTATACGATGGAAAAGCTGTTGTATTTATATCGTATTTTATGCTTCTGGCGTTGACTTCTTAGGCCCCAACTATTGCATCTGGTGGAGCAACCCCCTATGGTGAAGCCTAGGTTGCCCGGAACGTAGAAATGACCATAACTTTCACACTGGAAACAATTATTCGTTATATACATGGAACATCTGTTCTATTTATTTTATATTTTATGCTTCGGGCGTTGACCTCTAAGGCCCTAACTATTCGATCTGGTGGAGCAACGGCCTAGAGTGAAGCCTAGGTTGCCCGGAACGTAGAAATGACCATAGCTTTCACACTGGTTGCTATTATTCGTTTTATACGATGGAAAAACTGTTATATTTATATTGTATTTTATGCTTCTGCCGTTGACTTCTTAAGCCCTAACTATTCGATCTGGTGGAACAACGCCCCAGAGTGAAGCCTAGGTTGCCCGGAACGTAGAAATGACCATAACTTTCACACAGGTTGCAATTATTCGTTTTATACGATGGAAAAGCTGTTTTATTTATATCGTATTTTATGCTTCTGGCGTTGACTTCTTAGGCCCTAACTATTCAATCTGTTGGATCAACGCCCTAGGGTGAAGCCTAGGTTGCCCGGAACGTACAAATGACCATAACTTTTACACTGACAGCAATTATTCGTTTTATACAATGGAAAAACTGTTCTATTTATTTTGTATTTAATGCTTCGGGCGTTGACTTCTAGGGCCCTAACTGTTTGATCTGGAGGAGCCAGCCCTAGAGTGAGGCCTAGGCCGCTCGGAACGTAGAAATGACCATAACTTTCACACTGGTTTATATTATTCGTTTTATACGATGGAAAAATTGTTATATTTATATTGTATTTTATGCTTCTGGCGTTGACTTCTTAGGCCCTAACTCTTCGATCTGGTGGAGCAACGCCTGAGAGTTAAGTCTAGGATGCCCGAAACGTCGAAATGATCATTACTTTCGCACTGGTTGTAATTAGTCATGCTATACGATGGAAAAACTGTTGCATTTTAATTGTATTTTCTGCTACTGGCTTTGACTTCTAAGGTCGTAGCTATTCGATCTGGTGGAGCAACGCCCTAGAGTGAAGCCTAGATTGCCCGGAACGTATAACTGACCATAACATTCACACTGGTTGAAATTATTCCTGTTATACGATGGA
Source organism: Calliopsis andreniformis (assembly GCF_051401765.1). Lineage (NCBI taxonomy): Eukaryota > Metazoa > Arthropoda > Insecta > Hymenoptera > Andrenidae > Calliopsis > Calliopsis andreniformis. The sequence goes on along the minus strand of NW_027480425.1, from coordinate 9,617,061 downwards.
AAAACTGTTGTATTTTTATTGTATTTTATGCTTCGGCGTTGACTTCTAAGGCCCTAACTATTCGATCTGGTGGAGCAACGCCCTAGAGTGAAGCCTCGGTTGCCCGGAAAGTAGAAATAACCATAACTTTCATACTGGTAGCAATTATTCGTTTTATATGATGGAAAAACTGTTGTATTTATGTTGTATTTTATTCTTCTGGCGTTGAATTCTATGTCCCTAGCTATTCGATCTGGTGGAGCTACGTCCTAGAATGAAACCTAGGTTACCCGGAACGTAGAAATCACGAGTACTTTCACACTGTTTGCAGTTATTCCTGTTATTCGATGGAAAGACTGTTGCATCTTTATTGTATTTTATGCTTCTGGCGTTGACTTCTAAGGCCGTAGCTATTAGATGTGGTGGAGCAACGCCGTAGAGTGACGCCAAGGTTGCAGGAACGTAGAAATGTCCATTACTTTCACACTGGTTGCTATTATTCGTTTTATACGATGGAAAAACTGTTATACTTATATTGTATTTTATGCTTCTGACGTTGACTTCTTAGGCCCTAACTACTCGATCTGGTGGAACAACGCCCTAGAGTGAAGCCTAGGTTGCCCGAAACGTAGGACATACCATTACATTCACACTGGTTGCAATTACTCCTGCTATACGATGGAAAAACTGTTGTATTTTAATTGTATTTTATGCTTCTGGCGTTTAATTCTAAGTCCCTAGCTATTAGATCTGGTGGAGCAACACCCTACAGTGAAGCCTAGGTTGCCCGGAACGTATATATGACCATAACCTACACAATGGCTGCAATTATTCGTTTTATACGATGGAACGACTGTTCCATTTATTTTGTAGTTTATGCTTCTGGCGCTGACTTCTACGACCCCAACTCTTCGATCTGGTGTAGCAACGCATCAGGGTTAAGTCTAGGATGCCCGAAACGTCGAAATGATCATTACTTTCATACTGGTAGCAATTTGTCATGCTATACTCTGGAAAAACTGTTGCATTTTTATCGTATTTTCTGCTTCTGGCTTTGGCTTCTACGGTCGTAGCTATTCGATCTGGTGGAGCAACGCCCCAGAGTGAAGCCTAGATTGCCCGGAACGTATAACTGACCATAACATTCACACTGGTTGCAATTATTCCTGTTATACGATGGAAAAACTGTTGTATTTATATTGTATTTTATGCTTCCGGCGTTCACTTCTTAGGCACTAACTTTTCAATCTGTTGGAGCAACGCCCTAGCGTGAATCCTAGGTTGCCCGGGAAGTAGAAATGACCATAACTTTCATACTGGTTGCAATTATCCGTTTTATACGATGGAAAAACTGTTGTATTTATATTGTATTTTATGGTTCTGGCGTTCACTTCTTAGGCCTTAACCATTCGATCTGGTGGAACAACGCACTAGAGTGAAGTCTAGGTTGACCGGAACGAAGAAATGACCATCACTTTCACACTGGTTGCAATTATACATATTGTAGGATGGAAAACCTGTTGTATTTATATTGTATTTTATGCTTCTGGTGTTGACTTCTAAGGACCTAACTATTCAATCTGTTGGAGGAACGCCCTAGGGTGAAGCCTAGGCTGCCCGGAACGTAGAAATGACCATATCTTTCACACTGGTTGCTATTGTTCCTGTTATACGATGGAAAAGCTGTTGTATTTATATTGTACCTTATGCTTCTGGTGTTGACTTCTAAGGCCCTAACTATTCGATCTGGTGGAGCAACGCCCTAGGGTGAAGCCTAGGTTGCACGGATAGTAGAAATGACCATAACTTTCATAGTGGTTGCAATTATTCGTTTTATACGACGGAAAAACTGTTGTATTTATATTGTATTTTTTGCTTCTGGCGTTGACTTCTGAGGCCCTAACTATTCGATCTGTTGGAGCAACGCCCTAGAGTGAAGCCTAGGTTGCCCGGAACGTAGAAATGACCATCAGTTTAAAACTGGTTACAATTATTCCTGTTATACGATGGAAAAACTGTTGTATTTATATTGTATTTTATGCTTCTGGCGTTCACTTCTTAGGCCTTAACTATTCGATCTGGTGGAACAACGCACCAGGGTGAAGCCTAGGTTTCCCGGAACGTAGAAATGGCCATAACATTCACACTGGTAGCAATTATTCGATTTATACAATGGTAGAACTGTTCTATTTATTTTGTGTTTTATGTTTCGCGCGTTGACTTCTAAGGCCCTAACTATTCGATCTAGTGGAGCAGCGCCCTAGAGTGAAGCCTAGGTTGCCTGGAAAGTAGAAATGTCCATAACTTTCATACTGGTTGCAATTATTCGTTTTATACGATGGAAGAACTGTTGTATTTATACTGTATTTTATGCTTCTGACGTTGACTTCTAAGGCACTAACTATTCGATCTGGTGGAGCTACGCCCTAGAGTGAAACCTAGTTTGCCCGGAACGTAGAAATGCCCATTACTTTCACACTCTTTGCAATTATTCATTTTATACGATGGAAAAGCTGTTGCATTTATATTGTATTTTATGCTTCTGGCGTTGGCTTCTTAGGCCCTAACTATTCGATCTGGTGGACCAACGCCTTAGAGTGAAGCCTTGGTTTCCCGGAACGTAGAAATGACCATCACTTTCATACTGGTTGCAATTATTCGTTTTATACGATGGAAAAACTGTTGTGCTTATATGGTATTTTATGCTTGTGGCGTTGAATTCTAAGGCACTAGCTATTCGATCTGGTGGAGCAACGCCCTAGAGTGAAGCCTAGGGTGCCCGGAACGTAGAAATGACCATCACTTTCAAACTGGTTGCAACTATCCCTGTTATATGATGGAAAAACTGTTGCATTTTTATTGCATTTTATGCTTCGGGCGTTGACTTCTAAGGCCCTAACTATTCAGTCTGTTGGAGCAACGCCCTAGGGTGAAGCCTAGGTTGCCCGGAAAGTAGAAATGACCATAACTTTCATACTGGTTGCAATTATCCGGTTTATACGATGGAAGAACTGTTGTATTTATATTGTATTTTATGCTTCTGGCGTTCACTTCTTAGGCACTAACTTTTCAATCTGTTGGAGCAACGCCCTAGCGTGAATCCTAGGTTGCCCGCGAAGTAGAAATGACCATAACTTTCAGACTGGTTGCAATTACTCCTGTTATATGATGGAAAAACTGTTGTATTTTTATTGCATTTGATGCTTCGGGCGTTGACTTCTCAGGCACTAACTATTCAATCTGTTGGAGCAACGCCCTAGGGTGAATCCTAGGTTGCCCGGAAAGTAGAAATGACCATAACTTTCATACTGGTTGCAATTATCCGGTTTATACGTTGGAAAAACTGTTGTATTTATATTGTATTTTATGCTTCTGGCGTTCACTTCTTAGGCACTAACTTTTCAATCTGTTGGAGCAACGCCCTAGCGTGAATCCTAGGTTGCCCGCGAAGTAGAAATGACCATAACTTTCAAACTGGTTGCAATTACTCCTGTTATATGATGGAAAAACTGTTGTATTTTTATTGCATTTGATGCTTCGGGCGTTGACTTCTCAGGCACTAACTATTCAATCTGTTGGAGCAACGCCCTAGGGTGAATCCTAGGTTGCCCGGAAAGTAGAAATGACCATAACTTTCATACTGGTTGCAATTATCCGGTTTATACGTTGGAAAAACTGTTGTATTTATATTTTATTTTATGCTTCTGGCGTTCACTTCTTAGGCCTTAACCATTCGATCTGGTGGAACAACGCACTAGAGTGAAGTCTAGGTTGCCCGGAACGAAGAAATGACCATCACTTTCACACTGGTTGCAATTATTCATATTATAGGATGGAAAACCAGTTGTATTTATATTGTATTATATGCTTCTGGCGTTCACTTCTTAGGTCCTAACTATTCGATCGGGTGGAACAACGCCCTAGGGTGAAGCCTAGGTTGCCCGGAAAGTAGAAATGACCATCACTTTCACACTGGTTGCAATTATTCATATTATAGGATGGAAAACCTGTTGTATTTATATTGTATTTTATGCTCCTGGTGTTGACTTCAAAGGACCTAACTATTCAATCTGTTGGAGCAACGCCCTAGGGTGAAGCCTAGGCTGCCCGGAAAGTAGAAATGTCCATAACTTTCATACTGGTTGCAATTATTCGTTTTATACGATGGAAAAACTGTTGTATTTATATTGTATTTTATGCTTCTGACGTTGACTTCTAAGGCACCAACTATTCGATCTGTTGGAGCAACGCCCTAGAGTGAAGCCCAGGTTGCCCGGAACGTAGAAATGACCATAACATTCACACTGGTTGCCATTATTCGTTTTATACGATGGAAAAACTGTTGTATTTATATTGTATTATATGCTTCTGGCGTTCACTTCTTAGGCCCTAACTATTCGATCGGGTGGAGCAACGCCCTAGAGTGAAGCCTAGGGTACCCGGAACGTAGAAATGACCATCACTTTCAAACTGGTTGCAACTATCCCTGTTATATGATGGAAAAACTGTTGTATTTTTATTGCATTTGATGCTTCGGGCGTTGACTTCTCAGGCACTAACTATTCAATCTGTTGGAGCAACGCCCTAGGGTGAATCCTAGGTTGCCCGGAAAGTAGAAATGACCATAACTTTCATACTGGTTGCAATTATCCGGTTTATACGTTGGCAAAACTGTTGCATTTATATTGTATTTTATGCTTCTGGCGTTCACTTCTTAGGCACTAACTTTTCAATCCGTTGGAGCAACGCCCTAGCGTGAATCCTAGGTTGCCCGCGAAGTAGAAATGACCATAACTTTCAAACTGGTTGCAATTACTCCTGTTATATGATGGAAAAACTGTTGTATTTTTATTGCATTTGATGCTTCGGGCGTTGACTTCTCAGGCACTAACTATTCAGTCTGTTGGAGCAACGCCCTAGGGTGAATCCTAGGTTGCCCGGAAAGTAGAAATGACCATAACTTTCATACTGGTTGCAATTATCCGGTTTATACGTTGGAAAAACTGTTGTATTTATATTCTATTTTATGCTTCTGGCGTTCACTTCTTAGGCACTAACTTTTCAATCTGTTGGAGCAACGCCCTATCGTGAATCCTAGGTTGCCCGGGAAGTAGAAATGACCATATCTTTCATACTGGTTGCAATTATCCGTTTTATACGATGGAAAAACTGTTGTATTTATATTGTATTTTATGCTTCTGGCGTTCACTTCTTAGGCCTTAACCATTCGATCTGGTGGAACAACGCACTAGAGTGAAGTCCAGGTTGCCCGGAACGAAGAAATGACCATCACTTTCACACTGGTTGCAATTATTCATATTATAGGATGGAAAACCTGTTGTATTTATATTGTATTATATGCTTCTGGCGTTCACTTCTTAGGTCCTAACTATTCGATCGGGTGGAACAACGCCCTAGGGTGAAGCCTAGGTTGCCCGGAAAGTAGAAATGACCATCACTTTCACACTGGTTGCAATTATTCATATTATAGGATGGAAAACCTGTTGTATTTATATTGTATTTTATGCTCCTGGTGTTGACTTCTAAGGACCTAACTATTCAATCTGTTGGAGCAACGCCCTAGGGTGAAGCCTAGGCTGCCCGGAGAGTAGAAATGTCCATAACTTTCATACTGGTTGCAATTATTCGTTTTATACGATGGAAAAACTGTTGTATTTATATTGTATTTTATGCTTCTGACGTTGACTTCTAAGGCACCAACTATTCGATCTGTTGGAGCAACGCCCTAGAGTGAAGCCCAGGTTGCCCGGAACGTAGAAATGACCATAACATTCACACTGGTTGCCATTATTCGTTTTATACGATGGAAAAACTGTTGTATTTATATTGTATTATATGCTTCTGGCGTTCACTTCTTAGGCCTTAACTATTCGATCTGGTGGAACAACGCACCAGGGTGAAGCCTAGGTTTCCCGGAACGTAGAAATGGCCATAACATTCACACTGGTAGCAATTATTCGATTTATACAATGGTAGAACTGTTCTATTTATTTTGTGTTTTATGTTTCGCGCGTTGACTTCTAAGGCCCTAACTATTCGATCTAGTGGAGCAGCGCCCTAGAGTGAAGCCTAGGTTGCCTGGAAAGTAGAAATGTCCATAACTTTCATACTGGTTGCAATTATTCGTTTTATACGATGGAAGAACTGTTGTATTTATACTGTATTTTATGCTTCTGACGTTGACTTCTAAGGCACTAACTATTCGATCTGGTGGAGCTACGCCCTAGAGTGAAACCTAGTTTGCCCGGAACGTAGAAATGCCCATTACTTTCACACTCTTTGCAATTATTCATTTTATACGATGGAAAAGCTGTTGCATTTATATTGTATTTTATGCTTCTGGCGTTGGCTTCTTAGGCCCTAACTATTCGATCTGGTGGACCAACGCCTTAGAGTGAAGCCTTGGTTTCCCGGAACGTAGAAATGACCATCACTTTCATACTGGTTGCAATTATTCGTTTTATACGATGGAAAAACTGTTGTGCTTATATGGTATTTTATGCTTGTGGCGTTGAATTCTAAGGCACTAGCTATTCGATCTGGTGGAGCAACGCCCTAGAGTGAAGCCTAGGGTGCCCGGAACGTAGAAATGACCATCACTTTCAAACTGGTTGCAACTATCCCTGTTATATGATGGAAAAACTGTTGCATTTTTATTGCATTTGATGCTTCGGGCGTTGACTTCTCAGGCACTAACTATTCAATCTGTTGGAGCAACGCCCTAGGGTGAATCCTAGGTTGCCCGGAAAGTAGAAATGACCATAACTTTCATACTGGTTGCAATTATCCGGTTTATACGTTGGAAAAACTGTTGTATTTATATTGTATTTTATGCTTCTGGCGTTCACTTCTTAGGCACTAACTTTTCAATCTGTTGGAGCAACGCCCTAGCGTGAATCCTAGGTTGCCCGCGAAGTAGAAATGACCATAACTTTCAAACTGGTTGCAATTACTCCTGTTATATGATGGAAAAACTGTTGTATTTTTATTGCATTTGATGCTTCGGGCGTTGACTTCTCAGGCACTAACTATTCAATCTGTTGGAGCAACGCCCTAGGGTGAATCCTAGGTTGCCCGGAAAGTAGAAATGACCATAACTTTCATACTGGTTGCAATTATCCGGTTTATACGTTGGAAAAACTGTTGTATTTATATTCTATTTTATGCTTCTGGCGTTCACTTCTTAGGCACTAACTTTTCAATCTGTTGGAGCAACGCCCTAGCGTGAATCCTAGGTTGCCCGGGAAGTAGAAATGACCATATCTTTCATACTGGTTGCAATTATCCGTTTTATACGATGGAAAAACTGTTGTATTTATATTGTATTTTATGCTTCTGGCGTTCACTTCTTAGGCCTTAACCATTCGATCTGGTGGAACAACGCACTAGAGTGAAGTCTAGGTTGCCCGGAACGAAGAAATGACCATCACTTTCACACTGGTTGCAATTATTCATATTATAGGATGGAAAACCTGTTGTATTTATATTGTATTATATGCTTCTGGCGTTCACTTCTTAGGTCCTAACTATTCGATCGGGTGGAACAACGCCCTAGGGTGAAGCCTAGGTTGCCCGGAAAGTAGAAATGACCATCACTTTCACACTGGTTGCAATTATTCATATTATAGGATGGAAAACCTGTTGTATTTATATTGTATTTTATGCTCCTGGTGTTGACTTCTAAGGACCTAACTATTCAATCTGTTGGAGCAACGCCCTAGGGTGAAGCCTAGGCTGCCCGGAAAGTAGAAATGTCCATAACTTTCATACTGGTTGCAATTATTCGTTTTATACGATGGAAAAACTGTTGTATTTATATTGTATTTTATGCTTCTGACGTTGACTTCTAAGGCACCAACTATTCGATCTGTTGGAGCAACGCCCTAGAGTGAAGCCCAGGTTGCCCGGAACGTAGAAATGACCATAACATTCACACTGGTTGCCATTATTCGTTTTATACGATGGAAAAACTGTTGTATTTATATTGTATTATATGCTTCTGGCGTTCACTTCTTAGGCCCTAACTATTCGATCGGGTGGAGCAACGCCCTAGAGTGAAGCCTAGGGTACCCGGAACGTAGAAATGACCATCACTTTCAAACTGGTTGCAACTATCCCTGTTATATGATGGAAAAACTGTTGTATTTTTATTGCATTTGATGCTTCGGGCGTTGACTTCTCAGGCACTAACTATTCAATCTGTTGGAGCAACGCCCTAGGGTGAATCCTAGGTTGCCCGGAAAGTAGAAATGACCATAACTTTCATACTGGTTGCAATTATCCGGTTTATACGTTGGCAAAACTGTTGTATTTATATTGTATTTTATGCTTCTGGCGTTCACTTCTTAGGCACTAACTTTTCAATCTGTTGGAGCAACGCCCTAGCGTGAATCCTAGGTTGCCCGCGAAGTAGAAATGACCATAACTTTCAAACTGGTTGCAATTACTCCTGTTATATGATGGAAAAACTGTTGTATTTTTATTGCATTTGATGCTTCGGGCGTTGACTTCTCAGGCACTAACTATTCAATCTGTTGGAGCAACGCCCTAGGGTGAATCCTAGGTTGCCCGGAAAGTAGAAATGACCATAACTTTCATACTGGTTGCAATTATCCGGTTTATACGTTGGAAAAACTGTTGTATTTATATTCTATTTTATGCTTCTGGCGTTCACTTCTTAGGCACTAACTTTTCAATCTGTTGGAGCAACGCCCTAGCGTGAATCCTAGGTTGCCCGGGAAGTAGAAATGACCATACCTTTCATACTGGTTGCAATTATCCGTTTTATACGATGGAAAAACTGTTGTATTTATATTGTATTTTATGCTTCTGGCGTTCACTTCTTAGGCCTTAACCATTCGATCTGGTGGAACAACGCACTAGAGTGAAGTCCAGGTTGCCCGGAACGAAGAAATGACCATCACTTTCACACTGGTTGCAATTATTCATATTATAGGATGGAAAACCTGTTGTATTTATATTGTATTATATGCTTCTGGCGTTCACTTCATAGGTCCTAACTATTCGATCGGGTGGAACAACGCCCTAGGGTGAAGCCTAGGTTGCCCGGAAAGTAGAAATGACCATCACTTTCACACTGGTTGCAATTATTCATATTATAGGATGGAAAACCTGTTGTATTTATATTGTATTTTATGCTCCTGGTGTTGACTTCTAAGGACCTAACTATTCAATCTGTTGGAGCAACGCCCTAGGGTGAAGCCTAGGCTGCCCGGAGAGTAGAAATGTCCATAACTTTCGTACTGGTTGCAATTATTCGTTTTATACGATGGAAAAACTGTTGTATTTATATTGTATTTTATGCTTCTGACGTTGACTTCTAAGGCACCAACTATTCGATCTGTTGGAGCAACGCCCTAGAGTGAAGCCCAGGTTGCCCGGAACGTAGAAATGACCATAACATTCACACTGGTTGCCATTATTCGTTTTATACGATGGAAAAACTGTTGTATTTATATTGTATTATATGCTTCTGGCGTTCACTTCTTAGGCCCTAACTATTCGATCGGGTGGAACAACGCCCTAGGGTGAAGCCTAGGTTGCCCGGAACGTAGAAATGACCATTACTTTCACACTCTTTGCAATTATTCATTTTATACGATGGAAAAGCTGATGCACTTATATTGTATTTTATGCTTTTGGCGTTGACTTCTTAGGCCCTAACTATTCGATCTGGTGGACCAACGCCTTAGAGTGAAGCCTTGGTTTGCCGGAACGTAGAAATGACCATCACTTTCATACTGGTTGCAATTATTCGTTTTATACGATGGAAAAACTGTTGTGCTTATATTGTATTTTATGCTTGTGGCGTTGAATTCTAAGGCACTAGCTATTCGATCTGGTGGAGCAACGCCCTAGAGTGAAGCCTAGGGTGCCCGGAACGTAGAAATGACCATAACATTCACACTGGTTGCCATTATTCGTTTTATACGATGGAAAAACTGTTGTATTTATATTGTATTATATGCTTCTGGCGTTCACTTCTTAGGCCCTAACTATTCGATCGGGTGGAGCAACGCCCTAGAGTGAAGCCTAGGGTACCCGGAACGTAGAAATGACCATCACTTTCAAACTGGTTGCAACTATCCCTGTTATATGATGGAAAAACTGTTGTATTTTTATTGCATTTGATGCTTCGGGCGTTGACTTCTCAGGCACTAACTATTCAATCTGTTGGAGCAACGCCCTAGGGTGAATCCTAGGTTGCCCGGAAAGTAGAAATGACCATAACTTTCATACTGGTTGCAATTATCCGGTTTATACGTTGGCAAAACTGTTGTATTTATATTGTATTTTATGCTTCTGGCGTTCACTTCTTAGGCACTAACTTTTCAATCTGTTGGAGCAACGCCCTAGCGTGAATCCTAGGTTGCCCGCGAAGTAGAAATGACCATAACTTTCAAACTGGTTGCAATTACTCCTGTTATATGATGGAAAAACTGTTGTATTTTTATTGCATTTGATGCTTCGGGCGTTGACTTCTCAGGCACTAACTATTCAATCTGTTGGAGCAACGCCCTAGGGTGAATCCTAGGTTGCCCGGAAAGTAGAAATGACCATAACTTTCATACTGGTTGCAATTATCCGGTTTATACGTTGGAAAAACTGTTGTATTTATACTCTATTTTATGCTTCTGGCGTTCACTTCTTAGGCAGTAACTTTTCAATCTGTTGGAGCAACGCCCTAGCGTGAATCCTAGGTTGCCCGGGAAGTAGAAATGACCATATCTTTCATACTGGTTGCAATTATCCGTTTTATACGATGGAAAAACTGTTGTATTTATATTGTATTTTATGCTTCTGGCGTTCACTTCTTAGGCCTTAACCATTCGATCTGGTGGAACAACGCACTAGAGTGAAGTCCAGGTTGCCCGGAACGAAGAAATGACCATCACTTTCACACTGGTTGCAATTATTCATATTACAGGATGGAAAACCTGTTGTATTTATATTGTATTATATGCTTCTGGCGTTCACTTCTTAGGTCCTAACTATTCGATCGGGTGGAACAACGCCCTAGGGTGAAGCCTAGGTTGCCCGGAAAGTAGAAATGACCATCACTTTCACACTGGTTGCAATTATTCATATTATAGGATGGAAAACCTGTTGTATTTATATTGTATTTTATGCTCCTGGTGTTGACTTCTAAGGACCTAACTATTCAATCTGTTGGAGCAACGCCCTAGGGTGAAGCCTAGGCTGCCCGGAGAGTAGAAATGTCCATAACTTTCATACTGGTTGCAATTATTCGTTTTATACGATGGAAAAACTGTTGTATTTATATTGTATTTTATGCTTCTGACGTTGACTTCTAAGGCACCAACTATTCGATCTGTTGGAGCAACGCCCTAGAGTGAAGCCCAGGTTGCCCGGAACGTAGAAATGACCATAACATTCACACTGGTTGCCATTATTCGTTTTATACGATGGAAAAACTGTTGTATTTATATTGTATTATATGCTTCTGGCGTTCACTTCTTAGGCCTTAACTATTCGATCTGGTGGAACAACGCACCAGGGTGAAGCCTAGGTTTCCCGGAACGTAGAAATGGCCATAACATTCACACTGGTAGCAATTATTCGATTTATACAATGGTAGAACTGTTCTATTTATTTTGTGTTTTATGTTTCGCGCGTTGACTTCTAAGGCCCTAACTATTCGATCTAGTGGAGCAGCGCCCTAGAGTGAAGCCTAGGTTGCCTGGAAAGTAGAAATGTCCATAACTTTCATACTGGTTGCAATTATTCGTTTTATACGATGGAAGAACTGTTGTATTTATACTGTATTTTATGCTTCTGACGTTGACTTCTAAGGCACTAACTATTCGATCTGGTGGAGCTACGCCCTAGAGTGAAACCTAGTTTGCCCGGAACGTAGAAATGCCCATTACTTTCACACTCTTTGCAATTATTCATTTTATACGATGGAAAAGCTGTTGCATTTATATTGTATTTTATGCTTCTGGCGTTGGCTTCTTAGGCCCTAACTATTCGATCTGGTGGACCAACGCCTTAGAGTGAAGCCTTGGTTTCCCGGAACGAAGAAATGACCATCACTTTCACACTGGTTGCAATTATTCATATTACAGGATGGAAAACCTGTTGTATTTATATTGTATTATATGCTTCTGGCGTTCACTTCTTAGGTCCTAACTATTCGATCGGGTGGAACAACGCCCTAGGGTGAAGCCTAGGTTGCCCGGAAAGTAGAAATGACCATCACTTTCACACTGGTTGCAATTATTCATATTATAGGATGGAAAACCTGTTGTATTTATATTGTATTTTATGTTCCTGGTGTTGACTTCTAAGGACCTAACTATCCAATCTGTTGGAGCAACGCCCTAGGGTGAAGCCTAGGCTGCCCGGAGAGTAGAAATGTCCATAACTTTCATACTGGTTGCAATTATTCGTTTTATACGATGGAAAAACTGTTGAATTTATATTGTATTTTATGCTTCTGACGTTGACTTCTAAGGCACCAACTATTCGATCTGTTGGAGCAACGCCCTAGAGTGAAGCCCAGGTTGCCCGGAACGTAGAAATGACCATAACATTCACACTGGTTGCCATTATTCGTTTTATACGATGGAAAAACTGTTGTATTTATATTGTATTATATGCTTCTGGCGTTCACTTCTTAGGCCTTAACTATTCGATCTGTTGGAACAACGCACCAGGGTGAAGCCTAGGTTTCCCGGAACGTAGAAATGGCCATAACATTCACACTGGTAGCAATTATTCGATTTATACAATGGTAGAACTGTTCTATTTATTTTGTGTTTTATGTTTCGCGCGTTGACTTCTAAGGCCCTAACTATTCGATCTAGTGGAGCAGCGCCCTAGAGTGAAGCCTAGGTTGCCTGGAAAGTAGAAATGTCCATAACTTTCATACTGGTTGCAATTATTCGTTTTATACGATGGAAGAACTGTTGTATTTATACTGTATTTTATGCTTCTGACGTTGACTTCTAAGGCACTAACTATTCGATCTGGTGGAGCTACGCCCTAGAGTGAAACCTAGTTTGCCCGGAACGTAGAAATGCCCATTACTTTCACACTCTTTGCAATTATTCATTTTATACGATGGAAAAGCTGTTGCATTTATATTGTATTTTATGCTTCTGGCGTTGGCTTCTTAGGCCCTAACTATTCGATCTGGTGGACCAACGCCTTAGAGTGAAGCCTTGGTTTCCCGGAACGTAGAAATGACCATCACTTTCAAACTGGTTGCAACTATCCCTGTTATATGATGGAAAAACTGTTGTATTTTTATTGCATTTGATGCTTCGGGCGTTGACTTCTCAGGCACTAACTATTCAATCTGTTGGAGCAACGCCCTAGGGTGAATCCTAGGTTGCCCGGAAAGTAGAAATGACCATAACTTTCATACTGGTTGCAATTATCCGGTTTATACGTTGGCAAAACTGTTGTATTTATATTGTATTTTATGCTTCTGGCGTTCACTTCTTAGGCACTAACTTTTCAATCTGTTGGAGCAACGCCCTAGCGTGAATCCTAGGTTGCCCGCGAAGTAGAAATGACCATAACTTTCAAACTGGTTGCAATTACTCCTGTTATATGATGGAAAAACTGTTGTATTTTTATTGCATTTGATGCTTCGGGCGTTGACTTCTCAGGCACTAACTATTCAATCTGTTGGAGCAACGCCCTAGGGTGAATCCTAGGTTGCCCGGAAAGTAGAAATGACCATAACTTTCATACTGGTTGCAATTATCCGGTTTATACGTTGGAAAAACTGTTGTATTTATATTCTATTTTATGCTTCTGGCGTTCACTTCTTAGGCACTAACTTTTCAATCTGTTGGAGCAACGCCCTAGCGTGAATCCTAGGTTGCCCGGGAAGTAGAAATGACCATACCTTTCATACTGGTTGCAATTATCCGTTTTATACGATGGAAAAACTGTTGTATTTATATTGTATTTTATGCTTCTGGCGTTCACTTCTTAGGCCTTAACCATTCGATCTGGTGGAACAACGCACTAGAGTGAAGTCCAGGTTGCCCGGAACGAAGAAATGACCATCACTTTCACACTGGTTGCAATTATTCATATTATAGGATGGAAAACCTGTTGTATTTATATTGTATTATATGCTTCTGGCGTTCACTTCATAGGTCCTAACTATTCGATCGGGTGGAACAACGCCCTAGGGTGAAGCCTAGGTTGCCCGGAAAGTAGAAATGACCATCACTTTCACACTGGTTGCAATTATTCATATTATAGGATGGAAAACCTGTTGTATTTATATTGTATTTTATGCTCCTGGTGTTGACTTCTAAGGACCTAACTATTCAATCTGTTGGAGCAACGCCCTAGGGTGAAGCCTAGGCTGCCCGGAGAGTAGAAATGTCCATAACTTTCGTACTGGTTGCAATTATTCGTTTTATACGATGGAAAAACTGTTGTATTTATATTGTATTTTATGCTTCTGACGTTGACTTCTAAGGCACCAACTATTCGATCTGTTGGAGCAACGCCCTAGAGTGAAGCCCAGGTTGCCCGGAACGTAGAAATGACCATAACATTCACACTGGTTGCCATTATTCGTTTTATACGATGGAAAAACTGTTGTATTTATATTGTATTATATGCTTCTGGCGTTCACTTCTTAGGCCCTAACTATTCGATCGGGTGGAACAACGCCCTAGGGTGAAGCCTAGGTTGCCCGGAACGTAGAAATGACCATTACTTTCACACTCTTTGCAATTATTCATTTTATACGATGGAAAAGCTGATGCACTTATATTGTATTTTATGCTTTTGGCGTTGACTTCTTAGGCCCTAACTATTCGATCTGGTGGACCAACGCCTTAGAGTGAAGCCTTGGTTTGCCGGAACGTAGAAATGACCATCACTTTCATACTGGTTGCAATTATTCGTTTTATACGATGGAAAAACTGTTGTGCTTATATTGTATTTTATGCTTGTGGCGTTGAATTCTAAGGCACTAGCTATTCGATCTGGTGGAGCAACGCCCTAGAGTGAAGCCTAGGGTGCCCGGAACGTAGAAATGACCATAACATTCACACTGGTTGCCATTATTCGTTTTATACGATGGAAAAACTGTTGTATTTATATTGTATTATATGCTTCTGGCGTTCACTTCTTAGGCCCTAACTATTCGATCGGGTGGAGCAACGCCCTAGAGTGAAGCCTAGGGTACCCGGAACGTAGAAATGACCATCACTTTCAAACTGGTTGCAACTATCCCTGTTATATGATGGAAAAACTGTTGTATTTTTATTGCATTTGATGCTTCGGGCGTTGACTTCTCAGGCACTAACTATTCAATCTGTTGGAGCAACGCCCTAGGGTGAATCCTAGGTTGCCCGGAAAGTAGAAATGACCATAACTTTCATACTGGTTGCAATTATCCGGTTTATACGTTGGCAAAACTGTTGTATTTATATTGTATTTTATGCTTCTGGCGTTCACTTCTTAGGCACTAACTTTTCAATCTGTTGGAGCAACGCCCTAGCGTGAATCCTAGGTTGCCCGCGAAGTAGAAATGACCATAACTTTCAAACTGGTTGCAATTACTCCTGTTATATGATGGAAAAACTGTTGTATTTTTATTGCATTTGATGCTTCGGGCGTTGACTTCTCAGGCACTAACTATTCAATCTGTTGGAGCAACGCCCTAGGGTGAATCCTAGGTTGCCCGGAAAGTAGAAATGACCATAACTTTCATACTGGTTGCAATTATCCGGTTTATACGTTGGAAAAACTGTTGTATTTATACTCTATTTTATGCTTCTGGCGTTCACTTCTTAGGCAGTAACTTTTCAATCTGTTGGAGCAACGCCCTAGCGTGAATCCTAGGTTGCCCGGGAAGTAGAAATGACCATATCTTTCATACTGGTTGCAATTATCCGTTTTATACGATGGAAAAACTGTTGTATTTATATTGTATTTTATGCTTCTGGCGTTCACTTCTTAGGCCTTAACCATTCGATCTGGTGGAACAACGCACTAGAGTGAAGTCCAGGTTGCCCGGAACGAAGAAATGACCATCACTTTCACACTGGTTGCAATTATTCATATTACAGGATGGAAAACCTGTTGTATTTATATTGTATTATATGCTTCTGGCGTTCACTTCTTAGGTCCTAACTATTCGATCGGGTGGAACAACGCCCTAGGGTGAAGCCTAGGTTGCCCGGAAAGTAGAAATGACCATCACTTTCACACTGGTTGCAATTATTCATATTATAGGATGGAAAACCTGTTGTATTTATATTGTATTTTATGCTCCTGGTGTTGACTTCTAAGGACCTAACTATTCAATCTGTTGGAGCAACGCCCTAGGGTGAAGCCTAGGCTGCCCGGAGAGTAGAAATGTCCATAACTTTCATACTGGTTGCAATTATTCGTTTTATACGATGGAAAAACTGTTGTATTTATATTGTATTTTATGCTTCTGACGTTGACTTCTAAGGCACCAACTATTCGATCTGTTGGAGCAACGCCCTAGAGTGAAGCCCAGGTTGCCCGGAACGTAGAAATGACCATAACATTCACACTGGTTGCCATTATTCGTTTTATACGATGGAAAAACTGTTGTATTTATATTGTATTATATGCTTCTGGCGTTCACTTCTTAGGCCTTAACTATTCGATCTGGTGGAACAACGCACCAGGGTGAAGCCTAGGTTTCCCGGAACGTAGAAATGGCCATAACATTCACACTGGTAGCAATTATTCGATTTATACAATGGTAGAACTGTTCTATTTATTTTGTGTTTTATGTTTCGCGCGTTGACTTCTAAGGCCCTAACTATTCGATCTAGTGGAGCAGCGCCCTAGAGTGAAGCCTAGGTTGCCTGGAAAGTAGAAATGTCCATAACTTTCATACTGGTTGCAATTATTCGTTTTATACGATGGAAGAACTGTTGTATTTATACTGTATTTTATGCTTCTGACGTTGACTTCTAAGGCACTAACTATTCGATCTGGTGGAGCTACGCCCTAGAGTGAAACCTAGTTTGCCCGGAACGTAGAAATGCCCATTACTTTCACACTCTTTGCAATTATTCATTTTATACGATGGAAAAGCTGTTGCATTTATATTGTATTTTATGCTTCTGGCGTTGGCTTCTTAGGCCCTAACTATTCGATCTGGTGGACCAACGCCTTAGAGTGAAGCCTTGGTTTCCCGGAACGAAGAAATGACCATCACTTTCACACTGGTTGCAATTATTCATATTACAGGATGGAAAACCTGTTGTATTTATATTGTATTATATGCTTCTGGCGTTCACTTCTTAGGTCCTAACTATTCGATCGGGTGGAACAACGCCCTAGGGTGAAGCCTAGGTTGCCCGGAAAGTAGAAATGACCATCACTTTCACACTGGTTGCAATTATTCATATTATAGGATGGAAAACCTGTTGTATTTATATTGTATTTTATGTTCCTGGTGTTGACTTCTAAGGACCTAACTATTCAATCTGTTGGAGCAACGCCCTAGGGTGAAGCCTAGGCTGCCCGGAGAGTAGAAATGTCCATAACTTTCATACTGGTTGCAATTATTCGTTTTATACGATGGAAAAACTGTTGAATTTATATTGTATTTTATGCTTCTGACGTTGACTTCTAAGGCACCAACTATTCGATCTGTTGGAGCAACGCCCTAGAGTGAAGCCCAGGTTGCCCGGAACGTAGAAATGACCATAACATTCACACTGGTTGCCATTATTCGTTTTATACGATGGAAAAACTGTTGTATTTATATTGTATTATATGCTTCTGGCGTTCACTTCTTAGGCCTTAACTATTCGATCTGTTGGAACAACGCACCAGGGTGAAGCCTAGGTTTCCCGGAACGTAGAAATGGCCATAACATTCACACTGGTAGCAATTATTCGATTTATACAATGGTAGAACTGTTCTATTTATTTTGTGTTTTATGTTTCGCGCGTTGACTTCTAAGGCCCTAACTATTCGATCTAGTGGAGCAGCGCCCTAGAGTGAAGCCTAGGTTGCCTGGAAAGTAGAAATGTCCATAACTTTCATACTGGTTGCAATTATTCGTTTTATACGATGGAAGAACTGTTGTATTTATACTGTATTTTATGCTTCTGACGTTGACTTCTAAGGCACTAACTATTCGATCTGGTGGAGCTACGCCCTAGAGTGAAACCTAGTTTGCCCGGAACGTAGAAATGCCCATTACTTTCACACTCTTTGCAATTATTCATTTTATACGATGGAAAAGCTGTTGCATTTATATTGTATTTTATGCTTCTGGCGTTGGCTTCTTAGGCCCTAACTATTCGATCTGGTGGACCAACGCCTTAGAGTGAAGCCTTGGTTTCCCGGAACGTAGAAATGACCATCACTTTCATACTGGTTGCAATTATTCGTTTTATACGATGGAAAAACTGTTGTGCTTATATGGTATTTTATGCTTGTGGCGTTGAATTCTAAGGCACTAGCTATTCGATCTGGTGGAGCAACGCCCTAGAGTGAAGCCTAGGGTGCCCGGAACGTAGAAATGACCATCACTTTCAAACTGGTTGCAACTATCCCTGTTATATGATGGAAAAACTGTTGCATTTTTATTGCATTTTATGCTTCGGGCGTTGACTTCTAAGGCCCTAACTATTCAGTCTGTTGGAGCAACGCCCTAGGGTGAAGCCTAGGTTGCCCGGAAAGTAGAAATGACCATAACTTTCATACTGGTTGCAATTATCCGGTTTATACGATGGAAAAACTGTTGTATTTATATTGTATTTTATGCTTCTGGCGTTCACTTCTTAGGCACTAACTTTTCAATCTGTTGGAGCAACGCCCTAGCGTGAATCCTAGGTTGCCCGCGAAGTAGAAATGACCATAACTTTCAAACTGGTTGCAATTACTCCTGTTAAATGATGGAAAAACTGTTGTATTTTTATTGCATTTGATGCTTCGGGCGTTGACTTCTCAGGCACTAACTATTCAATCTGTTGGAGCAACGCCCTAGGGTGAATCCTAGGTTGCCCGGAAAGTAGAAATGACCATAACTTTCATACTGGTTGCAATTATCCGGTTTATACGTTGGAAAAACTGTTGTATTTATATTGTATTTTATGCTTCTGGCGTTCACTTCTGAGGCACTAACTTTTCAATCTGTTGGAGCAACGCCCTAGCGTGAATCCTAGGTTGCCCGCGAAGTAGAAATGACCATAACTTTCAAACTGGTTGCAATTACTCCTGTTATATGATGGAAAAACTGTTGTATTTTTATTGCATTTGATGCTTCGGGCGTTGACTTCTCAGGCACTAACTATTCAATCTGTTGGAGCAACGCCCTAGTGTGAATCCTAGGTTGCCCGCAAAGTAGAAATGACCATAACTTTCATACTGGTTGCAATTATCCGGTTTATACGTTGGAAAAACTGTTGTATTTATATTCTATTTTATGCTTCTGGCGTTCACTTCTTAGGCACTAACTTTTCAATCTGTTGGAGCAACGCCCTAGCGTGAATCCTAGGTTGCCCGGGAAGTAGAAATGACCATATCTTTCATACTGGTTGCAACTATCCGTTTTATACGATGGAAAAACTGTTGTATTTATATTGTATTTTATGCTTCTGGCGTTCACTTCTTAGGCCTTAACCATTCGATCTGGTGGAACAACGCACTAGAGTGAAGTCTAGGTTGCCCGGAACGAAGAAATGACCATCACTTTCACACTGGTTGCAATTATTCATATTATAGGATGGAAAACCTGTTGTATTTATATTGTATTATATGCTTCTGGCGTTCACTTCTTAGGTCCTAACTATTCGATCGGGTGGAACAACGCCCTAGGGTGAAGCCTAGGTTGCCCGGAAAGTAGAAATGACCATCACTTTCACACTGGTTGCAATTATTCATATTATAGGATGGAAAACCTGTTGTATTTATATTGTATTTTATGCTCCTGGTGTTGACTTCTAAGGACCTAACTATTCAATCTGTTGGAGCAACGCCCTAGGGTGAAGCCTAGGCTGCCCGGAAAGTAGAAATGTCCATAACTTTCATACTGGTTGCAATTATTCGTTTTATACGATGGAAAAACTGTTGTATTTATATTGTATTTTATGCTTCTGACGTTGACTTCTAAGGCACCAACTATTCGATCTGTTGGAGCAACGCCCTAGGGTGAATCCTAGGTTGCCCGGAAAGTAGAAATGACCATAACTTTCATACTGGTTGCAATTATCCGGTTTATACGTTGGAAAAACTGTTGTATTTATATTCTATTTTATGCTTCTGGCGTTCACTTCTTAGGCACTAACTTTTCAATCTGTTGGAGCAACGCCCTAGCGTGAATCCTAGGTTGCCCGGGAAGTAGAAATGACCATATCTTTCATACTGGTTGCAATTATCCGTTTTATACGATGGAAAAACTGTTGTATTTATATTGTATTTTATGCTTCTGGCGTTCACTTCTTAGGCCTTAACCATTCGATCTGGTGGAACAACGCACTAGAGTGAAGTCCAGGTTGCCCGGAACGAAGAAATGACCATCACTTTCACACTGGTTGCAATTATTCATATTATAGGATGGAAAACCTGTTGTATTTATATTGTATTATATGCTTCTGGCGTTCACTTCTTAGGTCCTAACTATTCGATCGGGTGGAACAACGCCCTAGGGTGAAGCCTAGGTTGCCCGGAAAGTAGAAATGACCATCACTTTCACACTGGTTGCAATTATTCATATTATAGGATGGAAAACCTGTTGTATTTATATTGTATTTTATGCTCCTGGTGTTGACTTCTAAGGACCTAACTATTCAATCTGTTGGAGCAACGCCCTAGGGTGAAGCCTAGGCTGCCCGGAGAGTAGAAATGTCCATAACTTTCATACTGGTTGCAATTATTCGTTTTATACGATGGAAAAACTGTTGTATTTATATTGTATTTTATGCTTCTGACGTTGACTTCTAAGGCACCAACTATTCGATCTGTTGGAGCAACGCCCTAGAGTGAAGCCCAGGTTGCCCGGAACGTAGAAATGACCATAACATTCACACTGGTTGCCATTATTCGTTTTATACGATGGAAAAGCTGTTGTATTTATATTGTATTATATGCTTCTGGCGTTCACTTCTTAGGCCCTAACTATTCGATCGGGTGGAACAACGCCCTAGGGTGAAGCCTAGGTTGCCCGGAACGTAGAAATGACCATTACTTTCACACTCTTTGCAATTATTCATTTTATACGATGGAAAAGCTGTTGCACTTATATTGTATTTTATGCTTTTGGCGTTGACTTCTTAGGCCCTAACTATTCGATCTGGTGGACCAACGCCTTAGAGTGAAGCCTTGGTTTGCCGGAACGTAGAAATGACCATCACTTTCATACTGGTTGCAATTATTCGTTTTATACGATGGAAAAACTGTTGTGCTTATATTGTATTTTATGCTTGTGGCGTTGAATTCTAAGGCACTAGCTATTCGATCTGGTGGAGCAACGCCCTAGAGTGAAGCCTAGGGTGCCCGGAACGTAGAAATGACCATCACTTTCAAACTGGTTGCAATTATTCATATTATAGGATGGAAAACCTGTTGTATTTATATTGTATTTTATGCTCCTGGTGTTGACTTCTAAGGACCTAACTATTCAATCTGTTGGAGCAACGCCCTAGGGTGAAGCCTAGGCTGCCCGGAGAGTAGAAATGTCCATAACTTTCATACTGGTTGCAATTATTCGTTTTATACGATGGAAAAACTGTTGTATTTATATTGTATTTTATGCTTCTGACGTTGACTTCTAAGGCACCAACTATTCGATCTGTTGGAGCAACGCCCTAGAGTGAAGCCCAGGTTGCCCGGAACGTAGAAATGACCATAACATTCACACTGGTTGCCATTATTCGTTTTATACGATGGAAAAACTGTTGTATTTATATTGTATTATATGCTTCTGGCGTTCACTTCTTAGGCCTTAACTATTCGATCTGGTGGAACAACGCACCAGGGTGAAGCCTAGGTTTCCCGGAACGTAGAAATGGCCATAACATTCACACTGGTAGCAATTATTCGATTTATACAATGGTAGAACTGTTCTATTTATTTTGTGTTTTATGTTTCGCGCGTTGACTTCTAAGGCCCTAACTATTCGATCTAGTGGAGCAGCGCCCTAGAGTGAAGCCTAGGTTGCCTGGAAAGTAGAAATGTCCATAACTTTCATACTGGTTGCAATTATTCGTTTTATACGATGGAAGAACTGTTGTATTTATACTGTATTTTATGCTTCTGACGTTGACTTCTAAGGCACTAACTATTCGATCTGGTGGAGCTACGCCCTAGAGTGAAACCTAGTTTGCCCGGAACGTAGAAATGCCCATTACTTTCACACTCTTTGCAATTATTCATTTTATACGATGGAAAAGCTGTTGCATTTATATTGTATTTTATGCTTCTGGCGTTGGCTTCTTAGGCCCTAACTATTCGATCTGGTGGACCAACGCCTTAGAGTGAAGCCTTGGTTTCCCGGAACGTAGAAATGACCATCACTTTCAAACTGGTTGCAACTATCCCTGTTATATGATGGAAAAACTGTTGCATTTTTATTGCATTTTATGCTTCGGGCTTGACTTCTAAGGCCCTAACTATTCAGTCTGTTGGAGCAACGCCCTAGGGTGAAGCCTAGGTTGCCCGGAAAGTAGAAATGACCATAACTTTCATACTGGTTGCAATTATCCGGTTTATACGATGGAAAAACTGTTGTATTTATATTGTATTTTATGCTTCTGGCGTTCACTTCTTAGGCACTAACTTTTCAATCTGTTGGAGCAACGCCCTAGCGTGAATCCTAGGTTGCCCGCGAAGTAGAAATGACCATAACTTTCAAACTGGTTGCAATTACTCCTGTTAAATGATGGAAAAACTGTTGTATTTTTATTGCATTTGATGCTTCGGGCGTTGACTTCTCAGGCACTAACTATTCAATCTGTTGGAGCAACGCCCTAGGGTGAATCCTAGGTTGCCCGCAAAGTAGAAATGACCATAACTTTCATACTGGTTGCAATTATCCGGTTTATACGTTGGAAAAACTGTTGTATTTATATTCTATTTTATGCTTCTGGCGTTCACTTCTTAGGCACTAACTTTTCAATCTGTTGGAGCAACGCCCTAGCGTGAATCCTAGGTTGCCCGGGAAGTAGAAATGACCATATCTTTCATACTGGTTGCAACTATCCGTTTTATACGATGGAAAAACTGTTGTATTTATATTGTATTTTATGCTTCTGGCGTTCACTTCTTAGGCCTTAACCATTCGATCTGGTGGAACAACGCACTAGAGTGAAGTCTAGGTTGCCCGGAACGAAGAAATGACCATCACTTTCACACTGGTTGCAATTATTCATATTATAGGATGGAAAACCTGTTGTATTTATATTGTATTATATGCTTCTGGCGTTCACTTCTTAGGTCCTAACTATTCGATCGGGTGGAACAACGCCCTAGGGTGAAGCCTAGGTTGCCCGGAAAGTAGAAATGACCATCACTTTCACACTGGTTGCAATTATTCATATTATAGGATGGAAAACCTGTTGTATTTATATTGTATTTTATGCTCCTGGTGTTGACTTCTAAGGACCTAACTATTCAATCTGTTGGAGCAACGCCCTAGGGTGAAGCCTAGGCTGCCCGGAAAGTAGAAATGTCCATAACTTTCATACTGGTTGCAATTATTCGTTTTATACGATGGAAAAACTGTTGTATTTATATTGTATTTTATGCTTCTGACGTTGACTTCTAAGGCACCAACTATTCGATCTGTTGGAGCAACGCCCTAGGGTGAATCCTAGGTTGCCCGGAAAGTAGAAATGACCATAACTTTCATACTGGTTGCAATTATCCGGTTTATACGTTGGAAAAACTGTTGTATTTATATTCTATTTTATGCTTCTGGCGTTCACTTCTTAGGCACTAACTTTTCAATCTGTTGGAGCAACGCCCTAGCGTGAATCCTAGGTTGCCCGGGAAGTAGAAATGACCATATCTTTCATACTGGTTGCAATTATCCGTTTTATACGATGGAAAAACTGTTGTATTTATATTGTATTTTATGCTTCTGGCGTTCACTTCTTAGGCCTTAACCATTCGATCTGGTGGAACAACGCACTAGAGTGAAGTCCAGGTTGCCCGGAACGAAGAAATGACCATCACTTTCACACTGGTTGCAATTATTCATATTATAGGATGGAAAACCTGTTGTATTTATATTGTATTATATGCTTCTGGCGTTCACTTCTTAGGTCCTAACTATTCGATCGGGTGGAACAACGCCCTAGGGTGAAGCCTAGGTTGCCCGGAAAGTAGAAATGACCATCACTTTCACACTGGTTGCAATTATTCATATTATAGGATGGAAAACCTGTTGTATTTATATTGTATTTTATGCTCCTGGTGTTGACTTCTAAGGACCTAACTATTCAATCTGTTGGAGCAACGCCCTAGGGTGAAGCCTAGGCTGCCCGGAAAGTAGAAATGTCCATAACTTTCATACTGGTTGCAATTATTCGTTTTATACGATGGAAAAACTGTTGTATTTATATTGTATTTTATGCTTCTGACGTTGACTTCTAAGGCACCAACTATTCGATCTGTTGGAGCAACGCCCTAGAGTGAAGCCCAGGTTGCCCGGAACGTAGAAATGACCATAACATTCACACTGGTTGCCATTATTCGTTTTATACGATGGAAAAACTGTTGTATTTATATTGTATTATATGCTTCTGGCGTTCACTTCTTAGGCCTTAACTATTCGATCTGGTGGAACAACGCACCAGGGTGAAGCCTAGGTTTCCCGGAACGTAGAAATGGCCATAACATTCACACTGGTAGCAATTATTCGATTTATACAATGGTAGAACTGTTCTATTTATTTTGTGTTTTATGTTTCGCGCGTTGACTTCTAAGGCCCTAACTATTCGATCTAGTGGAGCAGCGCCCTAGAGTGAAGCCTAGGTTGCCTGGAAAGTAGAAATGTCCATAACTTTCATACTGGTTGCAATTATTCGTTTTATACGATGGAAGAACTGTTGTATTTATACTGTATTTTATGCTTCTGACGTTGACTTCTAAGGCACTAACTATTCGATCTGGTGGAGCTACGCCCTAGAGTGAAACCTAGTTTGCCCGGAACGTAGAAATGCCCATTACTTTCACACTCTTTGCAATTATTCATTTTATACGATGGAAAAGCTGTTGCATTTATATTGTATTTTATGCTTCTGGCGTTGGCTTCTTAGGCCCTAACTATTCGATCTGGTGGACCAACGCCTTAGAGTGAAGCCTTGGTTTCCCGGAACGTAGAAATGACCATCACTTTCATACTGGTTGCAATTATTCGTTTTATACGATGGAAAAACTGTTGTGCTTATATGGTATTTTATGCTTGTGGCGTTGAATTCTAAGGCACTAGCTATTCGATCTGGTGGAGCAACGCCCTAGAGTGAAGCCTAGGGTGCCCGGAACGTAGAAATGACCATCACTTTCAAACTGGTTGCAACTATCCCTGTTATATGATGGAAAAACTGTTGCATTTTTATTGCATTTTATGCTTCGGGCTTGACTTCTAAGGCCCTAACTATTCAGTCTGTTGGAGCAACGCCCTAGGGTGAAGCCTAGGTTGCCCGGAAAGTAGAAATGACCATAACTTTCATACTGGTTGCAATTATCCGGTTTATACGATGGAAAAACTGTTGTATTTATATTGTATTTTATGCTTCTGGCGTTCACTTCTTAGGCACTAACTTTTCAATCTGTTGGAGCAACGCCCTAGCGTGAATCCTAGGTTGCCCGCGAAGTAGAAATGACCATAACTTTCAAACTGGTTGCAATTACTCCTGTTAAATGATGGAAAAACTGTTGTATTTTTATTGCATTTGATGCTTCGGGCGTTGACTTCTCAGGCACTAACTATTCAATCTGTTGGAGCAACGCCCTAGGGTGAATCCTAGGTTGCCCGCAAAGTAGAAATGACCATAACTTTCATACTGGTTGCAATTATCCGGTTTATACGTTGGAAAAACTGTTGTATTTATATTCTATTTTATGCTTCTGGCGTTCACTTCTTAGGCACTAACTTTTCAATCTGTTGGAGCAACGCCCTAGCGTGAATCCTAGGTTGCCCGGGAAGTAGAAATGACCATATCTTTCATACTGGTTGCAACTATCCGTTTTATACGATGGAAAAACTGTTGTATTTATATTGTATTTTATGCTTCTGGCGTTCACTTCTTAGGCCTTAACCATTCGATCTGGTGGAACAACGCACTAGAGTGAAGTCTAGGTTGCCCGGAACGAAGAAATGACCATCACTTTCACACTGGTTGCAATTATTCATATTATAGGATGGAAAACCTGTTGTATTTATATTGTATTATATGCTTCTGGCGTTCACTTCTTAGGTCCTAACTATTCGATCGGGTGGAACAACGCCCTAGGGTGAAGCCTAGGTTGCCCGGAAAGTAGAAATGACCATCACTTTCACACTGGTTGCAATTATTCATATTATAGGATGGAAAACCTGTTGTATTTATATTGTATTTTATGCTCCTGGTGTTGACTTCTAAGGACCTAACTATTCAATCTGTTGGAGCAACGCCCTAGGGTGAAGCCTAGGCTGCCCGGAAAGTAGAAATGTCCATAACTTTCATACTGGTTGCAATTATTCGTTTTATACGATGGAAAAACTGTTGTATTTATATTGTATTTTATGCTTCTGACGTTGACTTCTAAGGCACCAACTATTCGATCTGTTGGAGCAACGCCCTAGGGTGAATCCTAGGTTGCCCGGAAAGTAGAAATGACCATAACTTTCATACTGGTTGCAATTATCCGGTTTATACGTTGGAAAAACTGTTGTATTTATATTCTATTTTATGCTTCTGGCGTTCACTTCTTAGGCACTAACTTTTCAATCTGTTGGAGCAACGCCCTAGCGTGAATCCTAGGTTGCCCGGGAAGTAGAAATGACCATATCTTTCATACTGGTTGCAATTATCCGTTTTATACGATGGAAAAACTGTTGTATTTATATTGTATTTTATGCTTCTGGCGTTCACTTCTTAGGCCTTAACCATTCGATCTGGTGGAACAACGCACTAGAGTGAAGTCCAGGTTGCCCGGAACGAAGAAATGACCATCACTTTCACACTGGTTGCAATTATTCATATTATAGGATGGAAAACCTGTTGTATTTATATTGTATTATATGCTTCTGGCGTTCACTTCTTAGGTCCTAACTATTCGATCGGGTGGAACAACGCCCTAGGGTGAAGCCTAGGTTGCCCGGAAAGTAGAAATGACCATCACTTTCACACTGGTTGCAATTATTCATATTATAGGATGGAAAACCTGTTGTATTTATATTGTATTTTATGCTCCTGGTGTTGACTTCTAAGGACCTAACTATTCAATCTGTTGGAGCAACGCCCTAGGGTGAAGCCTAGGCTGCCCGGAGAGTAGAAATGTCCATAACTTTCATACTGGTTGCAATTATTCGTTTTATACGATGGAAAAACTGTTGTATTTATATTGTATTTTATGCTTCTGACGTTGACTTCTAAGGCACCAACTATTCGATCTGTTGGAGCAACGCCCTAGAGTGAAGCCCAGGTTGCCCGGAACGTAGAAATGACCATAACATTCACACTGGTTGCCATTATTCGTTTTATACGATGGAAAAGCTGTTGTATTTATATTGTATTATATGCTTCTGGCGTTCACTTCTTAGGCCCTAACTATTCGATCGGGTGGAACAACGCCCTAGGGTGAAGCCTAGGTTGCCCGGAACGTAGAAATGACCATTACTTTCACACTCTTTGCAATTATTCATTTTATACGATGGAAAAGCTGTTGCACTTATATTGTATTTTATGCTTTTGGCGTTGACTTCTTAGGCCCTAACTATTCGATCTGGTGGACCAACGCCTTAGAGTGAAGCCTTGGTTTGCCGGAACGTAGAAATGACCATCACTTTCATACTGGTTGCAATTATTCGTTTTATACGATGGAAAAACTTTTGTGCTTATATTGTATTTTATGCTTGTGGCGTTGAATTCTAAGGCACTAGCTATTCGATCTGGTGGAGCAACGCCCTAGAGTGAAGCCTAGGGTGCCCGGAACGTAGAAATGACCATCACTTTCAAACTGGTTGCAACTATCCATGTTATGTGATGGAAAAACTGTTGCATTTTTATTGCATTTTATGCTTCGGGCGTTGACTTCTAAGGCCCTAACTATTCAGTCTGTTGGAGCAACGCCCTAGGGTGAAGCCTAGGTTGCCCGGAAAGTAGAAATGTACATAACTTTCATACTGGTTGCAATTATCCGGTTTATACGATGGAAAACCTGTTTTATTTATATTGTATTTTATGCTCCTGGTGTTGACTTCTTAGGCCCTAACTATTCGATCTGGTGGAGCAACGCCCTAGAGTGAAGCCTAGGTTGCCCGGAACGTAGAAATGACCATCACTTTCAAACTGGTTACAATTATTCCTGTTATACGATGGAAAAACTGTTGTATTTTTATTGCATTTTATGCTTCGGGCGTTGACTTCTAAGGCACTAACTATTCAGTCTGTTGAAGCAACGCCCTAGGGTGTAGCCTAGGTTGCCCGGAAAGTAGAAATGTCCATGACTTTCATACTGGTTGCAATTATCCGGTTTATGCGATGGAAAAACTGTTGTATTTATATTGTATTTTATGCTTCTGGCGTTCACTTCTTAGGCACTAAGTTTTCAATCTGTTGGAGCAACGCCCTAGCGTGAATCCTAGGTTGCCCGGGAAGTAGAAATGACCATAACTTTCAAACTGGTTGCAATTACTCCTGTTGTATGATGGAAAAACTGTTGTATTTTTATTGCATTTGATGCTTCGGGCGTTGACTTCTCAGGCACTAACTATTCAATCTGTTGGAGCAACGCCCTAGGGTGAATCCTAGGTTGCCCGGAAAGTAGAAATGACCATAACTTTCATACTGGTTGCAATTATCCGGTTTATACGATGGAAAAACTGTTGTATTTATATTGTATTTTATGATTCTGGCGTTCACTTCTTAGGCACTAACATTTCAATCTGTTAGAGCAACGCCCTAGCGTGAATCCTAGGTTGCCCGGAAAGTAGAAATGACCATAACTTTCAAACTGGTTGCAATTATTCCTGTTATACGATGGAAAAACTGTTGTATTTATATTGTATTTTATGCTTCTGGCGTTGACTTCTAAGACAATTAGTATTCGATATGGTGGAGCAACGCCCTAGAGTGAAGCCTAGGGTGCCCGGAACGTAGAAATGTCCATCACTTTCAAACTGGTTGCAATTACTCCTGTAATATGATGGAAAAACTGTTGTATTTTTATTGCATTTTATGCTTCGGGCGTTGACTTCTAAGGCACTAACTATTCAATCTGTTGGAGCAACGCCCTAGGGTGAATCCTAGGTTGCCCGGAAAGTAGAAATGGCCATAACTTTCATACTGGTTGCAATTATCCGGTTTATACGATGGAAAAACTGTTGTATTTATATTGTATTTTATGCTTCTGGCGTTCACTTCTTGGGCCTTAACTATTCGATCTGTTGGAGCAACGCCCTGGAGTGAAGCCTTGGTTTCCCGGAACGTAGAAATGACCATGACTTTCATACTGGTTGCAATTATCCGTTTTATACGATGGAAAAATTGTTGCATTTATATTGTATTTTATGCTTCTGGCGTTCACTTCTTAGGCCTTAACCATTCGATCTGGTGGAACAACGCAATAGGGTGAAGTCTAGGTTTCGCGGAACGAAGAAATGACCATCACTTTCACACTGGTTGCAATTATTCATATTATAGGATGGAAAACCTGTTGTATTTATATTGTATTTTATGCTCCTGGTGTTGACTTCTAAGGACCTAACTATTCAATCTGTTGGAGCAACGCCCTAGGGTGAAGCCTAGGCTGCCCGGAAAGTAGAAATGTCCATAACTTTCATACTGGTTGCAATTATTCGTTTTATACGATGGAAAAACTGTTGTATTTATATTGTATTTTATGCTTCTGACGTTGACTTCTAAGGCACCAACTATTCGATCTGATGGAGCAACGCCCTAGAGTGAAGTCCAGGTTGCCCGGAACGTAGAAATGACCATAACTTTCACACTGGTTGCCATTATTCGTTTTATACGATGGAAAAACTGTTGTATTTATATTGTATTATATGCTTCTGGCGTTCACTTCTTAGGCCCTAACTATTCGATCGGGTGGAACAACGCCCTAGGGTGAAGCCTAGGTTGCCCGGAACGTAGAAATGACCATTACTTTCACACTCTTTGCAATTATTCATTTTATACGATGGAAAAGCTGTTGCACTTATATTGTATTTTATGCTTCTGGCGTTGACTTCTTAGGCCCTAACTATTCGATCTGGTGGACCAACGCCTTAGAGTGAAGCCTTGGTTTCCCGGAACGTAGAAATGACCATCACTTTCATACTGGTTGCAATTATTCGTTTTATACGATGGAAAAACTGTTGTGCTTATATTGTATTTTATGCTTGTGGCGTTGAATTCTAAGGCACTAGCTATTCGATCTGGTGGAACAACGCCCTAGAGTGAAGCCTAGGTTGCCCGCGAAGTAGAAATGACCATAACTTTCAAACTGGTTACAATTACTCCTGTTATATGATGGAAAAACTGTTGTATTTTTATTGCATTTGATGCTTCGGGCGTTGACTTCTCAGGCACTAACTATTCAATCTGTTGGAGCAACGCCCTAGGGTGAATCCTAGGTTGCCCGGAAAGTAGAAATGACCATAACTTTCATACTGGTTGCAATTATCCGGTTTATACGTTGGAAAAACTGTTGTATTTATATTCTATTTTATGCTTCTGGCGTTCACTTCATAGGCACTAACTTTTCAATCTGTTGGAGCAACGCCCTAGCGTGAATCCTAGGTTGCCCGGGAAGTAGAAATGACCATATCTTTCATACTGGTTGCAATTATCCGTTTTATACGATGGAAAAACTGTTGTATTTATATTGTATTTTATGCTTCTGGCGTTCACTTCTTAGGCCTTAACCATTCGATCTGGTGGAACAACGCACTAGAGTGAAGTCTAGGTTGCCCGGAACGAAGAAATGACCATCACTTTCACACTGGTTGCAATTATTCATATTATAGGATGGAAAACCTGTTGTATTTATATTGTATTATATGCTTCTGGCGTTCACTTCCTAGGTCCTAACTATTCGATCGGGTGGAACAACGCCCTAGGGTGAAGCCTAGGTTGCCCGGAAAGTAGAAATGACCATAACTTTCAAACTGGTTGCAATTATTCCTGCTTTACGATGGAAAAACTGTTGTATTTATATTGTATTTTATGCTTCTGGCGTTGACTTCTAAGACAATTAGTATTCGATATGGTGGAGCAACGCCCTAGAGTGAAGCCTAGGGTGCCCGGAACGTAGAAATGTCCATCACTTTCAAACTGGTTGCAATTACTCCTGTAATATGATGGAAAAACTGTTGTATTTTTATTGCATTTTATGCTTCGGGCGTTGACTTCTAAGGCACTAACTATTCAATCTGTTGGAGCAACGCCCTAGGGTGAATCCTAGGTTGCCCGGAAAGTAGAAATGGCCATAACTTTCATACTGGTTGCAATTATCCGGTTTATACGATGGAAAAACTGTTGTATTTATATTGTATTTTATGCTTCTGGCGTTCACTTCTTGGGCCTTAACTATTCGATCTGTTGGAGCAACGCCCTGGAGTGAAGCCTTGGTTTCCCGGAACGTAGAAATGACCATGACTTTCATACTGGTTGCAATTATCCGTTTTATACGATGGAAAAATTGTTGCATTTATATTGTATTTTATGCTTCTGGCGTTCACTTCTTAGGCCTTAACCATTCGATCTGGTGGAACAACGCAATAGGGTGAAGTCTAGGTTTCGCGGAACGAAGAAATGACCATCACTTTCACACTGGTTGCAATTATTCATATTATAGGATGGAAAACCTGTTGTATTTATATTGTATTTTATGCTCCTGGTGTTGACTTCTAAGGACCTAACTATTCAATCTGTTGGAGCAACGCCCTAGGGTGAAGCCTAGGCTGCCCGGAAAGTAGAAATGTCCATAACTTTCATACTGGTTGCAATTATTCGTTTTATACGATGGAAAAACTGTTGTATTTATATTGTATTTTATGCTTCTGACGTTGACTTCTAAGGCACCAACTATTCGATCTGATGGAGCAACGCCCTAGAGTGAAGTCCAGGTTGCCCGGAACGTAGAAATGACCATAACTTTCACACTGGTTGCCATTATTCGTTTTATACGATGGAAAAACTGTTGTATTTATATTGTATTATTTGCTTCTGGCGTTCACTTCTTAGGCCCTAACTATTCGATCGGGTGGAACAACGCCCTAGGGTGAAGCCTAGGTTGCCCGGAACGTAGAAATGACCATTACTTTCACACTCTTTGCAATTATTCATTTTATACGATGGAAAAGCTGTTGCACTTATATTGTATTTTATGCTTCTGGCGTTGACTTCTTAGGCCCTAACTATTCGATCTGGTGGACCAACGCCTTAGAGTGAAGCCTTGGTTTCCCGGAACGTAGAAATGACCATCACTTTCATACTGGTTGCAATTATTCGTTTTATACGATGGAAAAACTGTTGTGCTTATATTGTATTTTATGCTTGTGGCGTTGAATTCTAAGGCACTAGCTATTCGATCTGGTGGAACAACGCCCTAGAGTGAAGCCTAGGTTGCCCGCGAAGTAGAAATGACCATAACTTTCAAACTGGTTACAATTACTCCTGTTATATGATGGAAAAACTGTTGTATTTTTATTGCATTTGATGCTTCGGGCGTTGACTTCTCAGGCACTAACTATTCAATCTGTTGGAGCAACGCCCTAGGGTGAATCCTAGGTTGCCCGGAAAGTAGAAATGACCATAACTTTCATACTGGTTGCAATTATCCGGTTTATACGTTGGAAAAACTGTTGTATTTATATTCTATTTTATGCTTCTGGCGTTCACTTCATAGGCACTAACTTTTCAATCTGTTGGAGCAACGCCCTAGCGTGAATCCTAGGTTGCCCGGGAAGTAGAAATGACCATATCTTTCATACTGGTTGCAATTATCCGTTTTATACGATGGAAAAACTGTTGTATTTATATTGTATTTTATGCTTCTGGCGTTCACTTCTTAGGCCTTAACCATTCGATCTGGTGGAACAACGCACTAGAGTGAAGTCTAGGTTGCCCGGAACGAAGAAATGACCATCACTTTCACACTGGTTGCAATTATTCATATTATAGGATGGAAAACCTGTTGTATTTATATTGTATTATATGCTTCTGGCGTTCACTTCCTAGGTCCTAACTATTCGATCGGGTGGAACAACGCCCTAGGGTGAAGCCTAGGTTGCCCGGAAAGTAGAAATGACCATAACTTTCAAACTGGTTGCAATTATTCCTGCTTTACGATGGAAAAACTGTTGTATTTATATTGTATTTTATGCTTCTGGCGTTGACTTCTAAGGCACTAAGTATTCGATATGGTGGAGCAACGCCCTAGATTGAAGCCTAGGGTGCCCGGAACGTAGAAATGACCATCACTTTCAAACTGGTTGCAATTACCCCTGTTATACGATGAAAAACTGATGTATTTATATTGTATTTTATGCTTCTGGCGTTCACTTCTTAGGCCTTAACTATTCGATCTGGTGGAACGACGCACTAGGGTGAAGCATAGGTTGCCCGGAACGTAGAAATGACCATAACTTTCACACTGGTAGCAATTATTCGATATATACAATGGAAAAACTGTTCTATTTATTTTGTGATTTATGTTTCGCGCGTTGACTTCTAAGGCCCTAACTATTCGATCTGGTGGAGCATCGCCCTAGGGTGAAGCCTAGGTTGCCCGGAAAGTAGAAATGTCCATAACATTCATACTGGTTGCAATTATTCGTTTTATACGGTGGAAAAACTGTTGTATTTATACTGTATTTTATGTTTGTGACGTTGACTTCTAAGGCACTAACTATTCGATCTGGTGGAGCAACGCCCTAGAGTGAAACCTAGGTTGCCCGGAACGTAGAAAGGACCATATCTTTCACACTGGCTGCTATTGTTCCTGTTATACGATGGAAAAGCTGTTGTATTTATATTGTACCTTATGCTTCTGGTGTTGACTTCTAAGGCCCTAACTATTCGATCTGGTGGAGCAACGCCCTAGGGTGAAGCCTAGGTTGCCCGGATAGTAGAAATGACCATAACTTTCATAGTGGTTGCAATTATTCGTTTTATACGATAGAAAAACTGTTGTATTTATATTGTATTTTATGCTTCTGGCGTTGACTTCTGAGGCCCTAACTATTCGATCTGTTGGAGCAACGCCCTAGAGTGAAGCCTTGGTTTCCCGGAACGTAGAAATGACCATGACTTTCATACTGGTTGCAATTATTCATATTATAGGATGGAAAACATGTTTTATTTATATTGTATTTTATGCTTCTGGCTCTGACTTCTTAGGCCCTAACTATTCGATCTGGTGGAACACGCCCTAGAGTGAAGTCTAGGTTGCACGGAACGTAGAAATGACCATCACTTTCACACTGGTTGCAATTATTCATATTATAGGATGGAAAACCTGTTTTATTTATTTTGTATTTTATGCTCCTGGTGTTGACTTCTTAGGCCCTAACTATTCGATATGGTGGAGCAACGCCCTAGAGTGAAGCCTAGGTTGCCCGGAACGTAGAAATGACCATCACTTTCAAACTGGTTACAATTATTCCTGTTATACGATGGAAAAACTGTTGTATTTTTATTGCATTTTATGCTTCGGGCTTTGACTTCTAAGGCACTAACTATTCAGTCTGTTGAAGCAACGCCCTAGGGTGTAGCCTAGGTAGCCCGGAAAGTAGAAATGTCCATAACTTTCATACTGGTTGCAATTATCCGGTTTATACGATGGAAAAACTGTTGTATTTATATTGTATTTTATGCTTCTGGCGTTCACTTCTTAGGCACTCAGTTTTCAATCTGTTGGAGCAACGCCCTAGCGTGAATCCAAGGTTGCCCGGGAAGTAGAAATGACCATAACTTTCAAACTGGTTGCAATTACTCCTGTTATATGATGGAAAAACTGTTGTATTTTTATTGCATTTGATGCTTCGGGCGTTGACTTTTCAGGCACTAACTATTCAATCTGTTGGAGCAACGCCCTAGGGTGAATCGTAGGTTGCCCGGAAAGTAGAAATGACCATAACCTTCATACTGGTTGCAATTATCCGGTTTATACGATGGAAAAACTGTTGTATTTATATTGTATTTTATGATTCTGGCGTTCACTTCTTAGGCACTAACATTTCAATCTGTTGGAGCAACGCCCTAGCGTGAATCCTAGGTTGCCCGGAAAGTAGAAATGACCATAACTTTCAAACTGGTTGCAATTATTCCTGTTATACGATGGAAAAACTGTTGTATTTATATTGTATTTTATGCTTCTGGCGTTGACTTCGAAGACAATTAGTATTCGATATGGTGGAGCAACGCCCTAGAGTGAAGCCTAGGGTGCCCGGAACGTAGAAATGTCCATCACTTTCAAACTGGTTGCAATTACTCCTGTAATATGATGGAAAAACTGTTGTATTTTTATTGCATTTTATGCTTCGGGCGTTGACTTCTAAGGCACTAACTATTCAATCTGTTGGAGCAACGCCCTAGGGTGAATCCTAGGTTGCCCGGAAAGTAGAAATGGCCATAACTTTCATACTGGTTGCAATTATCCGGTTTATACGATGGAAAAACTGTTGTATTTATATTGTATTTTATGCTTCTGGCGTTCACTTCTTGGGCCTTAACTATTCGATCTGTTGGAGCAACGCCCTGGAGTGAAGCCTTGGTTTCCCTGAACGTAGAAATGACCATGACTTTCATACTGGTTGCAACTATTCGTTTTATATGATGGAAAAACTGTTGTATTTATATTGTATTTTATGCTTCTGGTGTCGACTTCTTAGGCCCTAACTATTCGATCTGGTGGAGCAACGCCCTAGAGTGAAGCCTAGGTTGCCCGGAACGTAGAAATGACCATCACTTTCAAACTGGTTACAATTATTCCTATTATACGATGGAAAAAGTGTTGTATTTTTATTGCATTTTATGCTTCGGGCGTTGACTTCTAAGGCCCTAACTATTCAATCTGTTGGAGCAACGCCCTAGGGTGAAGCCTAGGTTGCCCGGAAAGTAGAAATGTCCATAACTTTCATACCGGTTGCAATTATTCGTTTTATACGATGCATAAACTGTTGTATTTATATTGTGTTTTATGCTTCTGGCGTTCACTTCTTAGGCCTTAACTATTCGATCTGGTGGAACAACGCACTAGGGTGAAGCCTAGGTTGCCCGGAACGTAGAAATGACCATAACTTTCACACTGGTAGCAATTATTCGATTTATACAATGGACAAACGGTTCTATTTATTTTGTGTTTTATGTTCCGCGCGTTGACTTCTAAGGCCCTAACTATTCGATCTGGTGGAGCAACGCCATAGAGTGAAACCTAGGTTGCCCGGAAAGTAGAAATGTCCATAACTTTCATACTGGTTGCAATTATTCGTTTTATACGATGGAAAAACTGTTGTATTTATAGTGTATTTTATGCTGCTGACGTTGACTTCTAACGCACTAACTATTCGATCTGGTGGAGCAACGCCCTAGGGTGAAGCCTAGGTTGCCCGGAAAGTAGAAATGTACATAACTTTCATACTGGTTGCAATTATCCGGTTTATACGATGGAAAAACTGTTGTATTTATATTGTATTTTATGCTTCTGGCGTTCACTTCTTAGGCACTAACTTTTCAATCTGTTGGAGCAACGCCCTAGCGTGAATCCTAGGTTGCCCGCGAAGTAGAAATGACCATAACTTTCAAACTGGTTGCAATTACTCCTGTTATATGATGGAAAAACTGTTGTATTTTTATTGCATTTGATGCTTCGGGCGTTGACTTCTCAGGCACTAACTATTCAATCTGTTGGAGCAACGCCCTAGGGTGAATCCTAGGTTGCCCGGAAAGTAGAAATGACCATAACTTTCATACTGGTTGCAATTATCCGGTTTATACGTTGGAAAAACTGTTGTATTTATATTGTATTTTATGCTTCTGGCGTTCACTCCTTAGGCACTAACTTTTCAATCTGTTGGAGCAACGCCCTAGCGTGAATCCTAGGTTGCCCGCGAAGTAGAAATGACCATAACTTTCAAACTGGTTGCAATTACTCCTGTTATATGATGGAAAAACTGTTGTATTTTTATTGCATTTGATGCTTCGGGCGTTGACTTCTCAGGCACTAACTATTCAATCTGTTGGAACCACGCCCTAGGGTGAATCCTAGGTTGCCCGGAAAGTAGAAATGACCATAACTTTCATACTGGTTGCAATTATCCGTTTTATACGATGGAAAAACTGTTGTATTTATATTGTATTTTATGCTTCTGGCGTTCACTTCTTAGGCCTTAACCATTCGATCTGGTGGAACAACGCACTAGAGTGAAGTCTAGGTTGCCCGGAACGAAGAAATGACCATCACTTTCACACTGGTTGCAATTATTCATATTATAGGATGGAAAACCTGTTGTATTTATATTGTATTATATGCTTCTGGCGTTCACTTCCTAGGTCCTAACTATTCGATCGGGTGGAACAACGCCCTAGGGTGAAGCCTAGGTTGCCCGGAAAGTAGAAATGACCATAACTTTCAAACTGGTTGCAATTATTCCTGCTTTACGATGGAAAAACTGTTGTATTTATATTGTATTTTATGCTTCTGGCGTTGACTTCTAAGGCACTAAGTATTCGATATGGTGGAGCAACGCCCTAGATTGAAGCCTAGGGTGCCCGGAACGTAGAAATGACCATCACTTTCAAACTGGTTGCAATTACCCCTGTTATACGATGAAAAACTGATGTATTTATATTGTATTTTATGCTTCTGGCGTTCACTTCTTAGGCCTTAACTATTCGATCTGGTGGAACGACGCACTAGGGTGAAGCATAGGTTGCCCGGAACGTAGAAATGACCATAACTTTCACACTGGTAGCAATTATTCGATATATACAATGGAAAAACTGTTCTATTTATTTTGTGATTTATGTTTCGCGCGTTGACTTCTAAGGCCCTAACTATTCGATCTGGTGGAGCATCGCCCTAGGGTGAAGCCTAGGTTGCCCGGAAAGTAGAAATGTCCATAACATTCATACTGGTTGCAATTACCCCTGTTATACGATGAAAAACTGATGTATTTATATTGTATTTTATGCTTCTGGCGTTCACTTCTTAGGCCTTAACTATTCGATCTGGTGGAACGACGCACTAGGGTGAAGCATAGGTTGCCCGGAACGTAGAAATGACCATAACTTTCACACTGGTAGCAATTATTCGATATATACAATGGAAAAACTGTTCTATTTATTTTGTGATTTATGTTTCGCGCGTTGACTTCTAAGGCCCTAACTATTCGATCTGGTGGAGCATCGCCCTAGGGTGAAGCCTAGGTTGCCCGGAAAGTAGAAATGTCCATAACATTCATACTGGTTGCAATTATTCGTTTTATACGGTGGAAAAACTGTTGTATTTACACTGTATTTTATGTTTGTGACGTTGACTTCTAAGGCACTAACTATTCGATCTGGTGGAGCAACGCCCTAGAGTGAAACCTAGGTTGCCCGGAACGTAGAAAGGACCATATCTTTCACACTGGCTGCTATTGTTCCTGTTATACGATGGAAAAGCTGTTGTATTTATATTGTACCTTATGCTTCTGGTGTTGACTTCTAAGGCCCTAACTATTCGATCTGGTGGAGCAACGCCCTAGGGTGAAGCCTAGGTTGCCCGGATAGTAGAAATGACCATAACTTTCATAGTGGTTGCAATTATTCGTTTTATACGATAGAAAAACTGTTGTATTTATATTGTATTTTATGCTTCTGGCGTTGACTTCTGAGGCCCTAACTATTCGATCTGTTGGAGCAACGCCCTAGAGTGAAGCCTTGGTTTCCCGGAACGTAGAAATGACCATGACTTTCATACTGGTTGCAATTATTCATATTATAGGATGGAAAACATGTTTTATTTTGTATTGTATTTTATGCTTCTGGCTCTGACTTCTTAGGCCCTAACTATTCGATCTGGTGGAACACGCCCTAGAGTGAAGTCTAGGTTGCACGGAACGTAGAAATGACCATCACTTTCACACTGGTTGCAATTATTCATATTATAGGATGGAAAACCTGTTTTATTTATTTTGTATTTTATGCTCCTGGTGTTGACTTCTTAGGCCCTAACTATTCGATATGGTGGAGCAACGCCCTAGAGTGAAGCCTAGGTTGCCCGGAACGTAGAAATGACCATCACTTTCAAACTGGTTACAATTATTCCTGTTATACGATGGAGAAACTGTTGTATTTTTATTGCATTTTATGCTTCGGGCTTTGACTTCTAAGGCACTAACTATTCAGTCTGTTGAAGCAACGCCCTAGGGTGTAGCCTAGGTAGCCCGGAAAGTAGAAATGTCCATAACTTTCATACTGGTTGCAATTATCCGGTTTATACGATGGAAAAACTGTTGTATTTATATTGTATTTTATGCTTCTGGCGTTCACTTCTTAGGCACTAAGTTTTCAATCTGTTGGAGCAACGCCCTAGCGTGAATCCAAGGTTGCCCGGGAAGTAGAAATGACCATAACTTTCAAACTGGTTGCAATTACTCCTGTTATATGATGGAAAAACTGTTGTATTTTTATTGCATTTGATGCTTCGGGCGTTGACTTTTCAGGCACTAACTATTCAATCTGTTGGAGCAACGCCCTAGGGTGAATCCTAGGTTGTCCGGAAAGTAGAAATGACCATAACCTTCATACTGGTTGCAATTATCCGGTTTATACGATGGAAAAACTGTTGTATTTATATTGTATTTTATGATTCTGGCGTTCACTTCTTAGGCACTAACATTTCAATCTGTTGGAGCAACGCCCTAGCGTGAATCCTAGGTTGCCCGGAAAGTAGAAATGACCATAACTTTCAAACTGGTTGCAATTATTCCTGTTATACGATGGAAAAACTGTTGTATTTATATTGTATTTTATGCTTCTGGCGTTGACTTCGAAGACAATTAGTATTCGATATGGTGGAGCAACGCCCTAGAGTGAAGCCTAGGGTGCCCGGAACGTAGAAATGTCCATCACTTTCAAACTGGTTGCAATTACTCCTGTAATATGATGGAAAAACTGTTGTATTTTTATTGCATTTTATGCTTCGGGCGTTGACTTCTAAGGCACTAACTATTCAATCTGTTGGAGCAACGCCCTAGGGTGAATCCTAGGTTGCCCGGAAAGTAGAAATGGCCATAACTTTCATACTGGTTGCAATTATCCGGTTTATACGATGGAAAAACTGTTGTATTTATATTGTATTTTATGTTTCTGGCGTTCACTTCTTGGGCCTTAACTATTCGATCTGTTGGAGCAACGCCCTGGAGTGAAGCCTTGGTTTCCCGGAACGTAGAAATGACCATGACTTTCATACTGGTTGCAACTATTCGTTTTATATGATGGAAAAACTGTTGTATTTATATTGTATTTTATGCTTCTGGTGTCGACTTCTTAGGCCCTAACTATTCGATCTGGTGGAGCAACGCCCTAGAGTGAAGCCTAGGTTGCCCGGAACGTAGAAATGACCATCACTTTCAAACTGGTTACAATTATTCCTATTATACGATGGAAAAAGTGTTGTATTTTTATTGCATTTTATGCTTCGGGCGTTGACTTCTAAGGCCCTAACTATTCAATCTGTTGGAGCAACGCCCTAGGGTGAAGCCTAGGTTGCCCGGAAAGTAGAAATGTCCATAACTTTCATACCGGTTGCAATTATTCGTTTTATACGATGCATAAACTGTTGTATTTATATTGTGTTTTATGCTTCTGGCGTTCACTTCTTAGGCCTTAACTATTCGATCTGGTGGAACAACGCACTAGGGTGAAGCCTAGGTTGCCCGGAACGTAGAAATGACCATAACTTTCACACTGGTAGCAATTATTCGATTTATACAATGGACAAACGGTTCTATTTATTTTGTGTTTTATGTTCCGCGCGTTGACTTCTAAGGCCCTAACTATTCGATCTGGTGGAGCAACGCCATAGAGTGAAACCTAGGTTGCCCGGAAAGTAGAAATGTCCATAACTTTCATACTGGTTGCAATTATTCGTTTTATACGATGGAAAAACTGTTGTATTTATACTGTATTTTATGCTTCTGACGTTGACTTCTAACGCACTAACTATTCGATCTGGTGGAGCAACGCCCTACAGTGAAACCTAGGTTGCCCGGAACGTAGAAATGACCATTACTTTCACACACTTTGCAATTATTCATTTTATACGATGGAAAAGCTGTTGCATTTATATTGTATTTTATGCTTCTGGCGTTGACTTCTTAGGCCGTAACTATTCGATCTGGTGGAGCAACGCCTTAGAGTGACGCCTAGGTTGCCCGGAACGTAGAAATGACCATTACTTTCAAACTGGTTACAATTATTCCTGTTATACGATGGAAATCTGTTGTATTTTTATTGCATTTAATGCTTCGGGCGTTGACTTCTAAGACCCTAACTATTCAATCTGTTGGGGCAACGCCCTAGGGTGAAGCCTAGGTTGCCCGGAAAGTAGAAATGTCCATAACTTTCATACTGGTTGCAATTATTCGTTTTATACGATGGAAAAACTGTTGTATTTATATTGTATTTTATGCTTCTGACGTTGACTTCTAAGGCACCAACTATTCGATCTGGTGGACCAACGCCCTACAGTGAAGCCTAGGTTGCACGGAACGTAGAAATGACCATTACCTTCGCACTGTTTGCAATTATTCCTGTTATACGGTGGAAAAACTGTTGTATTTTTATTGTATTTTATGCTTCGGGTGTTTACTTCTAAACCCCTAACCATTCGATATGGTGGAGCCACATCCTTGGGTGAAGCCTAGGTTGCCCGGAACGTAGAAATGACCATAACTTTCACTCTGGTTGCAATTATTCGTTTTATACGATGGAAAAACTGTTGTATTTATATTGTATTTTATGCTTCTGGCGTTCACTTCTTAGGCCCTAACTATTCGATCGGGTAGAACAACGCCCTAGGGTGAAGCCTAGGTTGCCCGGCAAGTAGAAATGACCATAACTTTCAAACTGGTTGCAATTATTCCTGTTATACGATGGAAAAACTGTTGTATCTATATTGTATTCTATGCTTCTGGCGTTGACTTCTAAGGCACTAAGTATTCGATATGGTGGAGCAACACCCTAGAGTGTAGCCTAGGTTACACGGAACGTAGAAATGACCATTACTTTCCCACTCTTTGCAATTATTCATTTTATACGATGGAAAAGCTGTTGCATTTATATTGTATTTTATGCTCCTGGTGTTGACTTCTTAGGCACTAACTATCCGATCTGGTGGAGCGACGCCCTAGAGTGAAGCCTAGGTTGCCCGGAACGTAGAAATGACCATCACTTTCAAACTGGTTACAATTATTCCTGTTATACGATGGAAAAACTGTTGTATTTTTATTGCATTTTATGCTTCTGGCGTTGACTTCTAAGACAATTAGTATTCGATATGGTGGAGCAACGCCCTAGAGTGAAGCCTAGGGTGCCCGGAACGTAGAAATGTCCATCACTTTCAAACTGGTTGCAATTACTCCTGTAATATGATGCAAAAACTGTTGTATTTTTATTGCATTTTATGCTTCGGGCGTTGACTTCTAAGGCACTAACTATTCAATCTGTTGGAGCAACGCCCTAGGGTGAATCCTAGGTTGCCCGGAAAGTAGAAATGGCCATAACTTTCATACTGGTTGCAATTATCCGGTTTATACGATGGAAAAACTGTTGTATTTATATTGTATTTTATGCTTCTGGCGTTCACTTCTTGGGCCTTAACTATTCGATCTGTTGGAGCAACGCCCTGGAGTGAAGCCTTGGTTTCCCGGAACGTAGAAATGACCATGACTTTCATACTGGTTGCAATTATTCGTTTTATATGATGGAAAAACTGTTGTATTTATATTGTATTTTATGCTTCTGGTGTCGACTTCTTAGGCCCTAACTACTCGATCTGGTGGAGCAACGCCCTAGAGTGAAGCCTAGGTTGCCCGGAACGTAGAAATGACCATCACTTTCAAACTGGTTACAATTACTCCTATTATACGATGGAAAAAGTGTTGTATTTTTATTGCATTTTATGCTTCGGGCGTTGACTTCTAAGGCCCTAACTATTCAATCTGTTGGAGCAACGCCCTAGGGTGAAGCCTAGGTTGCCCGGAAAGTAGAAATGTCCATAACTTTCATACCGGTTGCAATTATTCGTTTTATACGATGGATAAACTGTTGTATTTATATTGTATTTTATGCTTCTGACGTTGACTTCTAAGGCACCAACTATTCGATCTGGTGGACCAACGCCCTACAGTGAAGCCTAGGTTGCACGGAACGTAGAAATGACCATTACCTTCGCAC
Source organism: Calliopsis andreniformis (assembly GCF_051401765.1). NCBI lineage: Eukaryota > Metazoa > Arthropoda > Insecta > Hymenoptera > Andrenidae > Calliopsis > Calliopsis andreniformis. The sequence goes on along the minus strand of NW_027480425.1, from coordinate 9,573,442 downwards.
TGTTTGCAATTATTCCTGTTATACGGTGGAAAAACTGTTGTATTTTTATTGTATTTTATGCTTCGGGTGTTTACTTCTAAACCCCTAACCATTCGATATGGTGGAGCCACATCCTTGGGTGAAGCCTAGGTTGCCCGGAACGTAGAAATGACCATAACTTTCACTCTGGTTGCAATTATTCGTTTTATACGATGGAAAAACTGTTGTATTTATATTGTATTTTATGCTTCTGGCGTTCACTTCTTAGGCCCTAACTATTCGATCGGGTAGAACAACGCCCTAGGGTGAAGCCTAGGTTGCCCGGCAAGTAGAAATGACCATAACTTTCAAACTGGTTGCAATTATTCCTGTTATACGATGGAAAAACTGTTGTATCTATATTGTATTCTATGCTTCTGGCGTTGACTTCTAAGGCACTAAGTATTCGATATGGTGGAGCAACACCCTAGAGTGTAGCCTAGGTTACACGGAACGTAGAAATGACCATTACTTTCCCACTCTTTGCAATTATTCATTTTATACGATGGAAAAGCTGTTGCATTTATATTGTATTTTATGCTCCTGGTGTTGACTTCTTAGGCACTAACTATCCGATCTGGTGGAGCGACGCCCTAGAGTGAAGCCTAGGTTGCCCGGAACGTAGAAATGACCATCACTTTCAAACTGGTTACAATTATTCCTGTTATACGATGGAAAAACTGTTGTATTTTTATTGCATTTTATGCTTCTGGCGTTGACTTCTAAGACAATTAGTATTCGATATGGTGGAGCAACGCCCTAGAGTGAAGCCTAGGGTGCCAGGAACGTAGAAATGTCCATCACTTTCAAACTGGTTGCAATTACTCCTGTAATATGATGCAAAAACTGTTGTATTTTTATTGCATTTTATGCTTCGGGCGTTGACTTCTAAGGCACTAACTATTCAATCTGTTGGAGCAACGCCCTAGGGTGAATCCTAGGTTGCCCGGAAAGTAGAAATGGCCATAACTTTCATACTGGTTGCAATTATCCGGTTTATACGATGGAAAAACTGTTGTATTTATATTGTATTTTATGCTTCTGGCGTTCACTTCTTGGGCCTTAACTATTCGATCTGTTGGAGCAACGCCCTGGAGTGAAGCCTTGGTTTCCCGGAACGTAGAAATGACCATGACTTTCATACTGGTTGCAATTATTCGTTTTATATGATGGAAAAACTGTTGTATTTATATTGTATTTTATGCTTCTGGTGTCGACTTCTTAGGCCCTAACTACTCGATCTGGTGGAGCAACGCCCTAGAGTGAAGCCTAGGTTGCCCGGAACGTAGAAATGACCATCACTTTCAAACTGGTTACAATTACTCCTATTATACGATGGAAAAAGTGTTGTATTTTTATTGCATTTTATGCTTCGGGCGTTGACTTCTAAGGCCCTAACTATTCAATCTGTTGGAGCAACGCCCTAGGGTGAAGCCTAGGTTGCCCGGAAAGTAGAAATGTCCATAACTTTCATACCGGTTGCAATTATTCGTTTTATACGATGGATAAACTGTTGTATTTATATTGTATTTTATGCTTCTGACGTTGACTTCTAAGGCACCAACTATTCGATCTGGTGGACCAACGCCCTACAGTGAAGCCTAGGTTGCACGGAACGTAGAAATGACCATTACCTTCGCACTGTTTGCAATTATTCCTGTTATACGGTGGAAAAACTGTTGTATTTTTATTGTATTTTATGCTTCGGGTGTTTACTTCTAAACCCCTAACCATTCGATATGGTGGAGCCACATCCTTGGGTGAAGCCTAGGTTGCCCGGAACGTAGAAATGACCATAACTTTCACTCTGGTTGCAATTATTCGTTTTATACGATGGAAAAACTGTTGTATTTATATTGTATTTTATGCTTCTGGCGTTCACTTCTTAGGCCCTAACTATTCGATCGGGTAGAACAACGCCCTAGGGTGAAGCCTAGGTTGCCCGGCAAGTAGAAATGACCATAACTTTCAAACTGGTTGCAATTATTCCTGTTATACGATGGAAAAACTGTTGTATCTATATTGTATTCTATGCTTCTGGCGTTGACTTCTAAGGCACTAAGTATTCGATATGGTGGAGCAACACCCTAGAGTGTAGCCTAGGTTACACGGAACGTAGAAATGACCATTACTTTCCCACTCTTTGCAATTATTCATTTTATACGATGGAAAAGCTGTTGCATTTATATTGTATTTTATGCTCCTGGTGTTGACTTCTTAGGCACTAACTATCCGATCTGGTGGAGCAACGCCCTAGAGTGAAGCCTAGGTTGCCCGGAACGTAGAAATGACCATCACTTTCAAACTGGTTACAATTATTCCTGTTATACGATGGAAAAACTGTTGTATTTTTATTGCATTTTATGCTTCTGGCGTTGACTTCTAAGACAATTAGTATTCGATATGGTGGAGCAACGCCCTAGAGTGAAGCCTAGGGTGCCCGGAACGTAGAAATGTCCATCACTTTCAAACTGGTTGCAATTACTCCTGTAATATGATGGAAAAACTGTTGTATTTTTATTGTGTTTTATGCTTCTGGCGTTCACTTCTTAGGCCTTAACTATTCGATCTGGTGGAACAACGCACTAGGGTGAAGCCTAGGTTGCCCGGAACGTAGAAATGACCATAACTTTCACACTGGTAGCAATTATTCGATTTATACAATGGACAAACGGTTCTATTTATTTTGTGTTTTATGTTCCGCGCGTTGACTTCTAAGGCCCTAACTATTCGATCTGGTGGAGCAACGCCATAGAGTGAAACCTAGGTTGCCCGGAAAGTAGAAATGTCCATAACTTTCATACTGGTTGCAATTATTCGTTTTATACGATGGAAAAACTGTTGTATTTATACTGTATTTTATGCTTCTGACGTTGACTTCTAACGCACTAACTATTCGATCTGGTGGAGCAACGCCCTACAGTGAAACCTAGGTTGCCCGGAACGTAGAAATGACCATTACTTTCACACACTTTGCAATTATTCATTTTATACGATGGAAAACCTGTTGCATTTATATTGTATTTTATGCTTCTGACGTTGACTTCTTAGGCCGTAACTATTCGATCTGGTGGAGCAACGCCTTAGAGTGACGCCTAGGTTGCCCGGAACGTAGAAATGACCATTACTTTCAAACTGGTTACAATTATTCCTGTTATACGATGGAAATCTGTTGTATTTTTATTGCATTTAATGCTTCGGGCGTTGACTTCTAAGACCCTAACTATTCAATCTGTTGGGGCAACGCCCTAGGGTGAAGCCTAGGTTGCCCGGAAAGTAGAAATGTCCATAACTTTCATACTGGTTGCAATTATTCGTTTTATACGATGGAAAAACTGTTGTATTTATATTGTATTTTATGCTTCTGACGTTGACTTCTAAGGCACCAACTATTCGATCTGGTGGACCAACGCCCTACAGTGAAGCCTAGGTTGCACGGAACGTAGAAATGACCATTACCTTCGCACTGTTTGCAATTATTCCTGTTATACGGTGGAAAAACTGTTGTATTTTTATTGTATTTTATGCTTCGGGTGTTTACTTCTAAACCCCTAACCATTCGATATGGTGGAGCCACATCCTTGGGTGAAGCCTAGGTTGCCCGGAACGTAGAAATGACCATAACTTTCACTCTGGTTGCAATTATTCGTTTTATACGATGGAAAAACTGTTGTATTTATATTGTATTTTATGCTTCTGGCGTTCACTTCTTAGGCCCTAACTATTCGATCGGGTAGAACAACGCCCTAGGGTGAAGCCTAGGTTGCCCGGCAAGTAGAAATGACCATAACTTTCAAACTGGTTGCAATTATTCCTGTTATACGATGGAAAAACTGTTGTATCTATATTGTATTCTATGCTTCTGGCGTTGACTTCTAAGGCACTAAGTATTCGATATGGTGGAGCAACACCCTAGAGTGTAGCCTAGGTTACACGGAACGTAGAAATGACCATTACTTTCCCACTCTTTGCAATTATTCATTTTATACGATGGAAAAGCTGTTGCATTTATATTGTATTTTATGCTCCTGGTGTTGACTTCTTAGGCACTAACTATCCGATCTGGTGGAGCGACGCCCTAGAGTGAAGCCTAGGTTGCCCGGAACGTAGAAATGACCATCACTTTCAAACTGGTTACAATTATTCCTGTTATACGATGGAAAAACTGTTGTATTTTTATTGCATTTTATGCTTCTGGCGTTGACTTCTAAGACAATTAGTATTCGATATGGTGGAGCAACGCCCTAGAGTGAAGCCTAGGGTGCCCGGAACGTAGAAATGTCCATCACTTTCAAACTGGTTGCAATTACTCCTGTAATATGATGCAAAAACTGTTGTATTTTTATTGCATTTTATGCTTCGGGCGTTGACTTCTAAGGCACTAACTATTCAATCTGTTGGAGCAACGCCCTAGGGTGAATCCTAGGTTGCCCGGAAAGTAGAAATGGCCATAACTTTCATACTGGTTGCAATTATCCGGTTTATACGATGGAAAAACTGTTGTATTTATATTGTATTTTATGCTTCTGGCGTTCACTTCTTGGGCCTTAACTATTCGATCTGTTGGAGCAACGCCCTGGAGTGAAGCCTTGGTTTCCCGGAACGTAGAAATGACCATGACTTTCATACTGGTTGCAATTATTCGTTTTATATGATGGAAAAACTGTTGTATTTATATTGTATTTTATGCTTCTGGTGTCGACTTCTTAGGCCCTAACTACTCGATCTGGTGGAGCAACGCCCTAGAGTGAAGCCTAGGTTGCCCGGAACGTAGAAATGACCATCACTTTCAAACTGGTTACAATTACTCCTATTATACGATGGAAAAAGTGTTGTATTTTTATTGCATTTTATGCTTCGGGCGTTGACTTCTAAGGCCCTAACTATTCAATCTGTTGGAGCAACGCCCTAGGGTGAAGCCTAGGTTGCCCGGAAAGTAGAAATGTCCATAACTTTCATACCGGTTGCAATTATTCGTTTTATACGATGGATAAACTGTTGTATTTATATTGTATTTTATGCTTCTGACGTTGACTTCTAAGGCACCAACTATTCGATCTGGTGGACCAACGCCCTACAGTGAAGCCTAGGTTGCACGGAACGTAGAAATGACCATTACCTTCGCACTGTTTGCAATTATTCCTGTTATACGGTGGAAAAACTGTTGTATTTTTATTGTATTTTATGCTTCGGGTGTTTACTTCTAAACCCCTAACCATTCGATATGGTGGAGCCACATCCTTGGGTGAAGCCTAGGTTGCCCGGAACGTAGAAATGACCATAACTTTCACTCTGGTTGCAATTATTCGTTTTATACGATGGAAAAACTGTTGTATTTATATTGTATTTTATGCTTCTGGCGTTCACTTCTTAGGCCCTAACTATTCGATCGGGTAGAGCAACGCCCTAGGGTGAAGCCTAGGTTGCCCGGCAAGTAGAAATGACCATAACTTTCAAACTGGTTGCAATTATTCCTGTTATACGATGGAAAAACTGTTGTATCTATATTGTATTCTATGCTTCTGGCGTTGACTTCTAAGGCACTAAGTATTCGATATGGTGGAGCAACACCCTAGAGTGTAGCCTAGGTTACACGGAACGTAGAAATGACCATTACTTTCCCACTCTTTGCAATTATTCATTTTATACGATGGAAAAGCTGTTGCATTTATATTGTATTTTATGCTCCTGGTGTTGACTTCTTAGGCACTAACTATCCGATCTGGTGGAGCAACGCCCTAGAGTGAAGCCTAGGTTGCCCGGAACGTAGAAATGACCATCACTTTCAAACTGGTTACAATTATTCCTGTTATACGATGGAAAAACTGTTGTATTTTTATTGCATTTTATGCTTCTGGCGTTGACTTCTAAGACAATTAGTATTCGATATGGTGGAGCAACGCCCTAGAGTGAAGCCTAGGGTGCCCGGAACGTAGAAATGTCCATCACTTTCAAACTGGTTGCAATTACTCCTGTAATATGATGGAAAAACTGTTGTATTTTTATTGCATTTTATGCTTCGGGCGTTGACTTCTAAGGCACTAACTATTCAATCTGTTGGAGCAACGCCCTAGGGTGAATCCTAGGTTGCCCGGAAAGTAGAAATGGCCATAACTTTCATACTGGTTGCAATTATGCGGTTTATACGATGGAAAAACTGTTGTATTTATATTGTATTTTATGCTTCTGGCGTTCACTTCTTGGGCCTTAACTATTCGATCTGTTGCAGCAACGCCCTGGAGTGAAGCCTTGGTTTCCCGGAACGTAGAAATGACCATGACTTTCATACTGGTTGCAATTATTCGTTTTATATGATGGAAAAACTGTTGTATTTATATTGTATTTTATGCTTCTGGTGTCGACTTCTTAGGCCCTAACTATTCGATCTGGTGGAGCAACGCCCTAGAGTGAAGCCTAGGTTGCGCGGAACGTAGAAATGACCATCACTTTCAAACTGGTTACAATTATTCCTATTATACGATGGAAAAAGTGTTGTATTTTTATTGCCTTTTATGCTTCGGGCGTTGACTTCTAAGGCCCTAACTATTCAATCTGTTGGAGCAACGCCCTAGGGTGAAGCCTAGGTTGCCCGGAAAGTAGAAATGTCCATAACTTTCATACCGGTTGCAATTATTCGTTTTATACGATGGATAAACTGTTGTATTTATATTGTGTTTTATGCTTCTGGCGTTCACTTCTTAGGCCTTAACTATTCGATCTGGTGGAACAACGCACTAGGGTGAAGCCTAGGTTGCCCGGAACGTAGAAATGACCATAACTATCACACTGGTAGCAATTATTCGATTTATACAACGGACAAACGGTTCTATTTATTTTCTCTTTTATGTTCCGCGCGTTGACTTCTAAGGCCCTAACTATTCGATCTGGTGGAGCAACGCCTTAGAGTGAAACCTAGGTTGCCCGGAAAGTAGAAATGTCCATAACTTTCATACTTGTTGCAATTATTCGTTTCATACGATGGAAAAACTGTTGTATTTATACTGTATTTTATGCTTCTGACGTTGACTTCTAACGCACTAACTATTCGATCTGGTGGAGCAACGCCCTACAGTGAAACCTAGGTTGCCCGGAACGTAGAAATGACCATTACTTTCACACACTTTGCAATTATTCATTTTATACGATGGAAAAGCTGTTACATTTATATTGTATTTTATGCTTCTGGCGTTGACTTCTTAGGCCCTAACTATTCAGTCTGTTGGAGCAACGCCCTAGGGTGAAGCCTAGGTTGCCCGGAAAGTAGAAATGTACATAACTTTCATACTGGTTGCAATTATCCGGTTTATACGATGGAAAAACTGTTGTATTTATATTGTATTTTATGCTTCTGGCGTTCACTTCTTAGGCACTAACTTTTCAATCTGTTGGAGCAACGCCCTAGCGTGAATCCTAGGTTGCCCGCGAAGTAGAAATGACCATAACTTTCAAACTGGTTGCAATTACTCCTGTTATATGATGGAAAAACTGTTGTATTTTTATTGCATTTGATGCTTCGGGCGTTGACTTCTCAGGCACTAACTATTCAATCTGTTGGAGCAACGCCCTAGGGTGAATCCTAGGTTGCCCGGAAAGTAGAAATGACCATAACTTTCATACTGGTTGCAATTATCCGGTTTATACGTTGGAAAAACTGTTGTATTTATATTGTATTTTATGCTTCTGGCGTTCACTCCTTAGGCACTAACTTTTCAATCTGTTGGAGCAACGCCCTAGCGTGAATCCTAGGTTGCCCGCGAAGTAGAAATGACCATAACTTTCAAACTGGTTGCAATTACTCCTGTTATATGATGGAAAAACTGTTGTATTTTTATTGCATTTGATGCTTCGGGCGTTGACTTCTCAGGCACTAACTATTCAATCTGTTGGAACCACGCCCTAGGGTGAATCCTAGGTTGCCCGGAAAGTAGAAATGACCATAACTTTCATACTGGTTGCAATTATCCGTTTTATACGATGGAAAAACTGTTGTATTTATATTGTATTTTATGCTTCTGGCGTTCACTTCTTAGGCCTTAACCATTCGATCTGGTGGAACAACGCACTAGAGTGAAGTCTAGGTTGCCCGGAACGAAGAAATGACCATCACTTTCACACTGGTTGCAATTATTCATATTATAGGATGGAAAACCTGTTGTATTTATATTGTATTATATGCTTCTGGCGTTCACTTCCTAGGTCCTAACTATTCGATCGGGTGGAACAACGCCCTAGGGTGAAGCCTAGGTTGCCCGGAAAGTAGAAATGACCATAACTTTCAAACTGGTTGCAATTATTCCTGCTTTACGATGGAAAAACTGTTGTATTTATATTGTATTTTATGCTTCTGGCGTTGACTTCTAAGGCACTAAGTATTCGATATGGTGGAGCAACGCCCTAGATTGAAGCCTAGGGTGCCCGGAACGTAGAAATGACCATCACTTTCAAACTGGTTGCAATTACCCCTGTTATACGATGAAAAACTGATGTATTTATATTGTATTTTATGCTTCTGGCGTTCACTTCTTAGGCCTTAACTATTCGATCTGGTGGAACGACGCACTAGGGTGAAGCATAGGTTGCCCGGAACGTAGAAATGACCATAACTTTCACACTGGTAGCAATTATTCGATATATACAATGGAAAAACTGTTCTATTTATTTTGTGATTTATGTTTCGCGCGTTGACTTCTAAGGCCCTAACTATTCGATCTGGTGGAGCATCGCCCTAGGGTGAAGCCTAGGTTGCCCGGAAAGTAGAAATGTCCATAACATTCATACTGGTTGCAATTATTCGTTTTATACGGTGGAAAAACTGTTGTATTTACACTGTATTTTATGTTTGTGACGTTGACTTCTAAGGCACTAACTATTCGATCTGGTGGAGCAACGCCCTAGAGTGAAACCTAGGTTGCCCGGAACGTAGAAAGGACCATATCTTTCACACTGGCTGCTATTGTTCCTGTTATACGATGGAAAAGCTGTTGTATTTATATTGTACCTTATGCTTCTGGCGTTCACTTCTTAGGCCTTAACTATTCGATCTGGTGGAACGACGCACTAGGGTGAAGCATAGGTTGCCCGGAACGTAGAAATGACCATAACTTTCACACTGGTAGCAATTATTCGATATATACAATGGAAAAACTGTTCTATTTATTTTGTGATTTATGTTTCGCGCGTTGACTTCTAAGGCCCTAACTATTCGATCTGGTGGAGCATCGCCCTAGGGTGAAGCCTAGGTTGCCCGGAAAGTAGAAATGTCCATAACATTCATACTGGTTGCAATTATTCGTTTTATACGGTGGAAAAACTGTTGTATTTACACTGTATTTTATGTTTGTGACGTTGACTTCTAAGGCACTAACTATTCGATCTGGTGGAGCAACGCCCTAGAGTGAAACCTAGGTTGCCCGGAACGTAGAAAGGACCATATCTTTCACACTGGCTGCTATTGTTCCTGTTATACGATGGAAAAGCTGTTGTATTTATATTGTACCTTATGCTTCTGGTGTTGACTTCTAAGGCCCTAACTATTCGATCTGGTGGAGCAACGCCCTAGGGTGAAGCCTAGGTTGCCCGGATAGTAGAAATGACCATAACTTTCATAGTGGTTGCAATTATTCGTTTTATACGATAGAAAAACTGTTGTATTTATATTGTATTTTATGCTTCTGGCGTTGACTTCTAAGGCCCTAACTATTCGATCTGTTGGAGCAACGCCCTAGAGTGAAGCCTTGGTTTCCCGGAACGTAGAAATGACCATGACTTTCATACTGGTTGCAATTATTCATATTATAGGATGGAAAACATGTTTTATTTTGTATTGTATTTTATGCTTCTGGCTCTGACTTCTTAGGCCCTAACTATTCGATCTGGTGGAACACGCCCTAGAGTGAAGTCTAGGTTGCACGGAAGGTAGAAATGACCATCACTTTCACACTGGTTGCAATTATTCATATTATAGGATGGAAAACCTGTTTTATTTATTTTGTATTTTATGCTCCTGGTGTTGACTTCTTAGGCCCTAACTATTCGATATGGTGGAGCAACGCCCTAGAGTGAAGCCTAGGTTGCCCGGAACGTAGAAATGACCATCACTTTCAAACTGGTTACAATTATTCCTGTTATACGATGGAGAAACTGTTGTATTTTTATTGCATTTTATGCTTCGGGCTTTGACTTCTAAGGCACTAACTATTCAGTCTGTTGAAGCAACGCCCTAGGGTGTAGCCTAGGTAGCCCGGAAAGTAGAAATGTCCATAACTTTCATACTGGTTGCAATTATCCGGTTTATACGATGGAAAAACTGTTGTATTTATATTGTATTTTATGCTTCTGGCGTTCACTTCTTAGGCACTAAGTTTTCAATCTGTTGGAGCAACGCCCTAGCGTGAATCCAAGGTTGCCCGGGAAGTAGAAATGACCATAACTTTCAAACTGGTTGCAATTACTCCTGTTATATGATGGAAAAACTGTTGTATTTTTATTGCATTTGATGCTTCGGGCGTTGACTTTTCAGGCACTAACTATTCAATCTGTTGGAGCAACGCCCTAGGGTGAATCCTAGGTTGTCCGGAAAGTAGAAATGACCATAACCTTCATACTGGTTGCAATTATCCGGTTTATACGATGGAAAAACTGTTGTATTTATATTGTATTTTATGATTCTGGCGTTCACTTCTTAGGCACTAACATTTCAATCTGTTGGAGCAACGCCCTAGCGTGAATCCTAGGTTGCCCGGAAAGTAGAAATGACCATAACTTTCAAACTGGTTGCAATTATTCCTGTTATACGATGGAAAAACTGTTGTATTTATATTGTATTTTATGCTTCTGGCGTTGACTTCGAAGACAATTAGTATTCGATATGGTGGAGCAACGCCCTAGAGTGAAGCCTAGGGTGCCCGGAACGTAGAAATGTCCATCACTTTCAAACTGGTTGCAATTACTCCTGTAATATGATGGAAAAACTGTTGTATTTTTATTGCATTTTATGCTTCGGGCGTTGACTTCTAAGGCACTAACTATTCAATCTGTTGGAGCAACGCCCTAGGGTGAATCCTAGGTTGCCCGGAAAGTAGAAATGGCCATAACTTTCATACTGGTTGCAATTATCCGGTTTATACGATGGAAAAACTGTTGTATTTATATTGTATTTTATGCTTCTGGCGTTCACTTCTTGGGCCTTAACTATTCGATCTGTTGGAGCAACGCCCTGGAGTGAAGCCTTGGTTTCCCGGAACGTAGAAATGACCATGTCTTTCATACTGGTTGCAACTATTCGTTTTATATGATGGAAAAACTGTTGTATTTATATTGTATTTTATGCTTCTGGTGTCGACTTCTTAGGCCCTAACTATTCGATCTGGTGGAGCAACGCCCTAGAGTGAAGCCTAGGTTGCCCGGAACGTAGAAATGACCATAACCTTCATACTGGTTGCAATTATCCGGTTTATACGATGGAAAAACTGTTGTATTTATATTGTATTTTATGATTCTGGCGTTCACTTCTTAGGCACTAACATTTCAATCTGTTGGAGCAACGCCCTAGCGTGAATCCTAGGTTGCCCGGAAAGTAGAAATGACCATAACTTTCAAACTGGTTGCAATTATTCCTGTTATACGATGGAAAAACTGTTGTATTTATATTGTATTTTATGCTTCTGGCGTTGACTTCGAAGACAATTAGTATTCGATATGGTGGAGCAACGCCCTAGAGTGAAGCCTAGGGTGCCCGGAACGTAGAAATGTCCATCACTTTCAAACTGGTTGCAATTACTCCTGTAATATGATGGAAAAACTGTTGTATTTTTATTGCATTTTATGCTTCGGGCGTTGACTTCTAAGGCACTAACTATTCAATCTGTTGGAGCAACGCCCTAGGGTGAATCCTAGGTTGCCCGGAAAGTAGAAATGGCCATAACTTTCATACTGGTTGCAATTATCCGGTTTATACGATGGAAAAACTGTTGTATTTATATTGTATTTTATGCTTCTGGCGTTCACTTCTTGGGCCTTAACTATTCGATCTGTTGGAGCAACGCCCTGGAGTGAAGCCTTGGTTTCCCGGAACGTAGAAATGACCATGTCTTTCATACTGGTTGCAACTATTCGTTTTATATGATGGAAAAACTGTTGTATTTATATTGTATTTTATGCTTCTGGTGTCGACTTCTTAGGCCCTAACTATTCGATCTGGTGGAGCAACGCCCTAGAGTGAAGCCTAGGTTGCCCGGAACGTAGAAATGACCATCACTTTCAAACTGGTTACAATTATTCCTATTATACGATGGAAAAAGTGTTGTATTTTTATTGCATTTTATGCTTCGGGCGTTGACTTCTAAGGCCCTAACTATTCAATCTGTTGGAGCAACGCCCTAGGGTGAAGCCTAGGTTGCCCGGAAAGTAGAAATGTCCATAACTTTCATACCGGTTGCAATTATTCGTTTTATACGATGCATAAACTGTTGTATTTATATTGTGTTTTATGCTTCTGGCGTTCACTTCTTAGGCCTTAACTATTCGATCTGGTGGAACAACGCACTAGGGTGAAGCCTAGGTTGCCCGGAACGTAGAAATGACCATAACTTTCACACTGGTAGCAATTATTCGATTTATACAATGGACAAACGGTTCTATTTATTTTGTGTTTTATGTTCCGCGCGTTGACTTCTAAGGCCCTAACTATTCGATCTGGTGGAGCAACGCCATAGAGTGAAAGCTAGGTTGCCCGGAAAGTAGAAATGTCCATAACTTTCATACTGGTTGCAATTATTCGTTTTATACGATGGAAAAACTGTTGTATTTATACTGTATTTTATGCTTCTGACGTTGACTTCTAACGCACTAACTATTCGATCTGGTGGAGCAACGCCCTACAGTGAAACCTAGGTTGCCCGGAACGTAGAAATGACCATTACTTTCACACACTTTGCAATTATTCATTTTATACGATGGAAAAGCTGTTGCATTTATATTGTATTTTATGCTTCTGGCGTTGACTTCTTAGGCCGTAACTATTCGATCTGGTGGAGCAACGCCTTAGAGTGACGCCTAGGTTGCCCGGAACGTAGAAATGACCATTACTTTCAAACTGGTTACAATTATTCCTGTTATACGATGGAAATCTGTTGTATTTTTATTGCATTTAATGCTTCGGGCGTTGACTTCTAAGACCCTAACTATTCAATCTGTTGGGGCAACGCCCTAGGGTGAAGCCTAGGTTGCCCGGAAAGTAGAAATGTCCATAACTTTCATACTGGTTGCAATTATTCGTTTTATACGATGGAAAAACTGTTGTATTTATATTGTATTTTATGCTTCTGACGTTGACTTCTAAGGCACCAACTATTCGATCTGGTGGACCAACGCCCTACAGTGAAGCCTAGGTTGCACGGAACGTAGAAATGACCATTACCTTCGCACTGTTTGCAATTATTCCTGTTATACGGTGGAAAAACTGTTGTATTTTTATTGTATTTTATGCTTCGGGTGTTTACTTCTAAACCCCTAACCATTCGATATGGTGGAGCCACATCCTTGGGTGAAGCCTAGGTTGCCCGGAACGTAGAAATGACCATAACTTTCACTCTGGTTGCAATTATTCGTTTTATACGATGGAAAAACTGTTGTATTTATATTGTATTTTATGCTTCTGGCGTTCACTTCTTAGGCCCTAACTATTCGATCGGGTAGAACAACGCCCTAGGGTGAAGCCTAGGTTGCCCGGCAAGTAGAAATGACCATAACTTTCAAACTGGTTGCAATTATTCCTGTTATACGATGGAAAAACTGTTGTATCTATATTGTATTCTATGCTTCTGGCGTTGACTTCTAAGGCACTAAGTATTCGATATGGTGGAGCAACACCCTAGAGTGTAGCCTAGGTTACACGGAACGTAGAAATGACCATTACTTTCCCACTCTTTGCAATTATTCATTTTATACGATGGAAAAGCTGTTGCATTTATATTGTATTTTATGCTCCTGGTGTTGACTTCTTAGGCACTAACTATCCGATCTGGTGGAGCGACGCCCTAGAGTGAAGCCTAGGTTGCCCGGAACGTAGAAATGACCATCACTTTCAAACTGGTTACAATTATTCCTGTTATACGATGGAAAAACTGTTGTATTTTTATTGCATTTTATGCTTCTGGCGTTGACTTCTAAGACAATTAGTATTCGATATGGTGGAGCAACGCCCTAGAGTGAAGCCTAGGGTGCCCGGAACGTAGAAATGTCCATCACTTTCAAACTGGTTGCAATTACTCCTGTAATATGATGCAAAAACTGTTGTATTTTTATTGCATTTTATGCTTCGGGCGTTGACTTCTAAGGCACTAACTATTCAATCTGTTGGAGCAACGCCCTAGGGTGAATCCTAGGTTGCCCGGAAAGTAGAAATGGCCATAACTTTCATACTGGTTGCAATTATCCGGTTTATACGATGGAAAAACTGTTGTATTTATATTGTATTTTATGCTTCTGGCGTTCACTTCTTGGGCCTTAACTATTCGATCTGTTGGAGCAACGCCCTGGAGTGAAGCCTTGGTTTCCCGGAACGTAGAAATGACCATGACTTTCATACTGGTTGCAATTATTCGTTTTATATGATGGAAAAACTGTTGTATTTATATTGTATTTTATGCTTCTGGTGTCGACTTCTTAGGCCCTAACTACTCGATCTGGTGGAGCAACGCCCTAGAGTGAAGCCTAGGTTGCCCGGAACGTAGAAATGACCATCACTTTCAAACTGGTTACAATTACTCCTATTATACGATGGAAAAAGTGTTGTATTTTTATTGCATTTTATGCTTCGGGCGTTGACTTCTAAGGCCCTAACTATTCAATCTGTTGGAGCAACGCCCTAGGGTGAAGCCTAGGTTGCCCGGAAAGTAGAAATGTCCATAACTTTCATACCGGTTGCAATTATTCGTTTTATACGATGGATAAACTGTTGTATTTATATTGTGTTTTATGCTTCTGGCGTTCACTTCTTAGGCCTTAACTATTCGATATGGTGGAACAACGCCCTAGGGTGAAGCCTAGGTTGCCCGGAAAGTAGAAATGTCCATAACTTTCATACTGGTTGCAATTATTCGTTTTATACGATGGAAAAACTGTTGTATTTATATTGTATTTTATGCTTCTGACGTTGACTCCTAAGGCACCAACTATTCGATCTGGTGGACCAACGCCCTACAGTGAAGCCTAGGTTGCACGGAACGTAGAAATGACCATTACCTTCGCACTGTTTGCAATTATTCCTGTTATACGGTGGAAAAACTGTTGTATTTTTATTGTATTTTATGCTTCGGGTGTTTACTTCTAAACCCCTAACTATTCGATATGGTGGAGCCACATCCTTGGGTGAAGCCTAGGTTGCCCGGAACGTAGAAATGACCATAACTTTCACTCTGGTTGCAATTATTCGTTTTATACGATGGAAAAACTGTTGTATTTATATTGTATTTTATGCTTCTGGCGTTCACTTCTTAGGCCCTAACTATTCGATCGGGTAGAACAACGCCCTAGGGTGAAGCCTAGGTTGCCCGGCAAGTAGAAATGACCATAACTTTCAAACTGGTTGCAATTATTCCTGTTATACGATGGAAAAACTGTTGTATCTATATTGTATTCTATGCTTCTGGCGTTGACTTCTAAGGCACTAAGTATTCGATATGGTGGAGCAACACCCTAGAGTGTAGCCAAGGTTACACGGAACGTAGAAATGACCATTACTTTCCCACTCTTTGCAATTATTCATTTTATACGATGGAAAAGCTGTTGCATTTATATTGTATTTTATGCTCCTGGTGTTGACTTCTTAGGCACTAACTATCCGATCTGGTGGAGCGACGCCCTAGAGTGAAGCCTAGGTTGCCCGGAACGTAGAAATGACCATCACTTTCAAACTGGTTACAATTATTCCTGTTATACGATGGAAAAACTGTTGTATTTTTATTGCATTTTATGCTTCTGGCGTTGACTTCTAAGACAATTAGTATTCGATATGGTGGAGCAACGCCCTAGAGTGAAGCCTAGGGTGCCCGGAACGTAGAAATGTCCATCACTTTCAAACTGGTTGCAATTACTCCTGTAATATGATGCAAAAACTGTTGTATTTTTATTGCATTTTATGCTTCGGGCGTTGACTTCTAAGGCACTAACTATTCAATCTGTTGGAGCAACGCCCTAGGGTGAATCCTAGGTTGCCCGGAAAGTAGAAATGGCCATAACTTTCATACTGGTTGCAATTATCCGGTTTATACGATGGAAAAACTGTTGTATTTATATTGTATTTTATGCTTCTGGCGTTCACTTCTTGGGCCTTAACTATTCGATCTGTTGGAGCAACGCCCTGGAGTGAAGCCTTGGTTTCCCGGAACGTAGAAATGACCATGACTTTCATACTGGTTGCAATTATTCGTTTTATATGATGGAAAAACTGTTGTATTTATATTGTATTTTATGCTTCTGGTGTCGACTTCTTAGGCCCTAACTACTCGATCTGGTGGAGCAACGCCCTAGAGTGAAGCCTAGGTTGCCCGGAACGTAGAAATGACCATCACTTTCAAACTGGTTACAATTACTCCTATTATACGATGGAAAAAGTGTTGTATTTTTATTGCATTTTATGCTTCGGGCGTTGACTTCTAAGGCCCTAACTATTCAATCTGTTGGAGCAACGCCCTAGGGTGAAGCCTAGGTTGCCCGGAAAGTAGAAATGTCCATAACTTTCATACCGGTTGCAATTATTCGTTTTATACGATGGATAAACTGTTGTATTTATATTGTGTTTTATGCTTCTGGCGTTCACTTCTTAGGCCTTAACTATTCGATATGGTGGAACAACGCCCTAGGGTGAAGCCTAGGTTGCCCGGAAAGTAGAAATGTCCATAACTTTCATACTGGTTGCAATTATTCGTTTTATACGATGGAAAAACTGTTGTATTTATATTGTATTTTATGCTTCTGACGTTGACTCCTAAGGCACCAATTATTCGATCTGGTGGAGCAACGCCATAGAGTGAAACCTAGGTTGCCCGGAAAGTAGAAATGTCCATAACTTTCATACTGGTTGCAATTATTCGTTTTATACGATGGAAAAACTGTTGTATTTATACTGTATTTTATGCTTCTGACGTTGACTTCTAACGCACTAACTATTCGATCTGGTGGAGCAACGCCCTACAGTGAAACCTAGGTTGCCCGGAACGTAGAAATGACCATTACTTTCACACACTTTGCAATTATTCATTTTATACGATGGAAAAGCTGTTGCATTTATATTGTATTTTATGCTTCTGGCGTTGACTTCTTAGGCCGTAACTATTCGATCTGGTGGAGCAACGCCTTAGAGTGACGCCTAGGTTGCCCGGAACGTAGAAATGACCATTACTTTCAAACTGGTTACAATTATTCCTGTTATACGATGGAAATCTGTTGTATTTTTATTGCATTTAATGCTTCGGGCGTTGACTTCTAAGACCCTAACTATTCAATCTGTTGGGGCAACGCCCTAGGGTGAAGCCTAGGTTGCCCGGAAAGTAGAAATGTCCATAACTTTCATACTGGTTGCAATTATTCGTTTTATACGATGGAAAAACTGTTGTATTTATATTGTATTTTATGCTTCTGACGTTGACTTCTAAGGCACCAACTATTCGATCTGGTGGACCAACGCCCTACAGTGAAGCCTAGGTTGCACGGAACGTAGAAATGACCATTACCTTCGCACTGTTTGCAATTATTCCTGTTATACGGTGGAAAAACTGTTGTATTTTTATTGTATTTTATGCTTCGGGTGTTTACTTCTAAACCCCTAACCATTCGATATGGTGGAGCCACATCCTTGGGTGAAGCCTAGGTTGCCCGGAACGTAGAAATGACCATAACTTTCACTCTGGTTGCAATTATTCGTTTTATACGATGGAAAAACTGTTGTATTTATATTGTATTTTATGCTTCTGGCGTTCACTTCTTAGGCCCTAACTATTCGATCGGGTAGAACAACGCCCTAGGGTGAAGCCTAGGTTGCCCGGCAAGTAGAAATGACCATAACTTTCAAACTGGTTGCAATTATTCCTGTTATACGATGGAAAAACTGTTGTATCTATATTGTATTCTATGCTTCTGGCGTTGACTTCTAAGGCACTAAGTATTCGATATGGTGGAGCAACACCCTAGAGTGTAGCCTAGGTTACACGGAACGTAGAAATGACCATTACTTTCCCACTCTTTGCAATTATTCATTTTATACGATGGAAAAGCTGTTGCATTTATATTGTATTTTATGCTCCTGGTGTTGACTTCTTAGGCACTAACTATCCGATCTGGTGGAGCGACGCCCTAGAGTGAAGCCTAGGTTGCCCGGAACGTAGAAATGACCATCACTTTCAAACTGGTTACAATTATTCCTGTTATACGATGGAAAAACTGTTGTATTTTTATTGCATTTTATGCTTCTGGCGTTGACTTCTAAGACAATTAGTATTCGATATGGTGGAGCAACGCCCTAGAGTGAAGCCTAGGGTGCCCGGAACGTAGAAATGTCCATCACTTTCAAACTGGTTGCAATTACTCCTGTAATATGATGCAAAAACTGTTGTATTTTTATTGCATTTTATGCTTCGGGCGTTGACTTCTAAGGCACTAACTATTCAATCTGTTGGAGCAACGCCCTAGGGTGAATCCTAGGTTGCCCGGAAAGTAGAAATGGCCATAACTTTCATACTGGTTGCAATTATCCGGTTTATACGATGGAAAAACTGTTGTATTTATATTGTATTTTATGCTTCTCGCGTTCACTTCTTGGGCCTTAACTATTCGATCTGTTGGAGCAACGCCCTGGAGTGAAGCCTTGGTTTCCCGGAACGTAGAAATGACCATGACTTTCATACTGGTTGCAATTATTCGTTTTATATGATGGAAAAACTGTTGTATTTATATTGTATTTTATGCTTCTGGTGTCGACTTCTTAGGCCCTAACTATTCGATCTGGTGGAGCAACGCCCTAGAGTGAAGCCTAGGTTGCCCGGAACGTAGAAATGACCATCACTTTCAAACTGGTTACAATTATTCCTGTTATACGATGGAAAAACTGTTGTATTTTTATTGCATTTTATGCTTCTGGCGTTGACTTCTAAGACAATTAGTATTCCATATGGTGGAGCAACGCCCTAGAGTGAAGACTAGGGTGCCCGGAACGTAGAAATGTCCATCACTTTCAAACTGGTTGCAATTACTCCTGTAATATGATGGAAAAACTGTTGTATTTTTATTGCATTTTATGCTTCGGGCGTTGACTTCTAAGGCACTAACTATTCAATCTGTTGGAGCAACGCCCTAGGGTGAATCCTAGGTTGCCCGGAAAGTAGAAATGGCCATAACTTTCATACTGGTTGCAATTATCCGGTTTATACGATGGAAAAACTGTTGTATTTATATTGTATTTTATGCTTCTGGCGTTCACTTCTTGGGCCTTAACTATTCGATCTGTTGCAGCAACGCCCTGGAGTGAAGCCTTGGTTTCCCGGAACGTAGAAATGACCATGACTTTCATACTGGTTGCAATTATTCGTTTTATATGATGGAAAAACTGTTGTATTTATATTGTATTTTATGCTTCTGGTGTCGACTTCTTAGGCCCTAACTATTCGATCTGGTGGAGCAACGCCCTAGAGTGAAGCCTAGGTTGCGCGGAACGTAGAAATGACCATCACTTTCAAACTGGTTACAATTATTCCTATTATACGATGGAAAAAGTGTTGTATTTTTATTGCATTTTATGCTTCGGGCGTTGACTTCTAAGGCCCTAACTATTCAATCTGTTGGAGCAACGCCCTAGGGTGAAGCCTAGATTGCCCGGAAAGTAGAAATGTCCATAACTTTCATACCGGTTGCAATTATTCGTTTTATACGATGGATAAACTGTTGTATTTATATTGTGTTTTATGCTTCTGGCGTTCACTTCTTAGGCCTTAACTATTCGATCTGGTGGAACAACGCACTAGGGTGAAGCCTAGGTTGCCCGGAACGTAGAAATGACCATAACTATCACACTGGTAGCAATTATTCGATTTATACAACGGACAAACGGTTCTATTTATTTTGTGTTTTATGTTCCGCGCGTTGACTTCTAAGGCCCTAACTATTCGATCTGGTGGAGCAACGCCTTAGAGTGAAACCTAGGTTGCCCGGAAAGTAGAAATGTCCATAACTTTCATACTTGTTGCAATTATTCGTTTTATACGATGGAAAAACTGTTGTATTTATACTGTATTTTATGCTTCTGACGTTGACTTCTAACGCACTAACTATTCGATCTGGTGGAGCAACGCCCTACAGTGAAACCTAGGTTGCCCGGAACGTAGAAATGACCATTACTTTCACACACTTTGCAATTATTCATTTTATACGATGGAAAAGCTGTTACATTTATATTGTATTTTATGCTTCTGGCGTTGACTTCTTAGGCCGTAACTATTCGATCTGGTGGAGCAACGCCTTAGAGTGACGCCTAGGTTGCCCGGAACGTAGAAATGACCATTACTTTCAAACTGGTTACAATTATTCCTGTTATACGATGGAAATCTGTTGTATTTTTATTGCATTTAATGCTTCGGGCGTTGACTTCTAAGACCCTAACTATTCAATCTGTTGGGGCAACGCCCTAGGGTGAAGCCTAGGTTGCCCGGAAAGTAGAAATGTCCATAACTTTCATACTGGTTGCAATTATTCGTTTTATACGATGGAAAAACTGTTGTATTTATATTGTATTTTATGCTTCTGACGTTGACTTCTAAGGCACCAACTATTCGATCTGGTGGACCAACGCCCTACAGTGAAGCCTAGGTTGCACGGAACGTAGAAATGACCATTACCTTCGCACTGTTTGCAATTATTCCTGTTATACGGTGGAAAAACTGTTGTATTTTTATTGTATTTTATGCTTCGGGTGTTTACTTCTAAACCCCTAACTATTCGATATGGTGGAGCCACATCCTTGGATGAAGCCTAGGTTGCACGGAACGTAGAAATGACCATTACCTTCACACTGTTTGCAATTATTCCTGTTATACGGTGGAAAAACTGTTGTATTTTTATTGTATTTTATGCTTCGGGTGTTGACTTCTAAGCCCCTAACTATTCGATATGGTGGAGCCACATCCTAGGGTGAAGCCTAGGTTGCCCGGAACGTAGAAATGACCATAACTTTCACTGTGGTTGCAATTACTCGTTTTATAGGATGGAAAAACTGTTGTATTTATATTGTATTTTATGCTTCTGGCGTTCACTTCTTAGGCACTAACTATTCGATCGGGTAGAACAACGCCCTAGGGTGAAGCCTAGGTTGCCCGGCAAGTAGAAATGACCATAACTTTCAAACTGGTTGCAATTATTCCTGTTATACGATGGAAAAACTGTTGTATTTATATTGTATTTTATGCTTCTGGCGTTGACTTCTAAGGCACTAATTATTCGATATGGTGGAGCAACACCCTAGGGTGAAGCCTAGGTTACACGGAACGTAGAAATGACCATTACTTTCACACTCTTTGCAATTATTCATTTTATACGATGGAAAAGCTGTTGCATTTATATTGTATTTTATTCTCCTGGTGTTGACTTCTTAGGCCCTAGCTATTCGATCTGGTGGAGCAACGCCCTAGAGTGAAGCCTAGGTTGCCCGGAACGTAGAAATGACGATCACTCTCAAACTGGTTACAATTATTCGTTTTATACGATGGATAAACTGTTGTATTTATATTGTGTTTTATGCTTCTGGCGTTCACTTCTTAGGCCTTAACTATTCGTTCTGGTGGAACAACGCACTAGGGTGAAGCCTAGGTTGCCCGGAACGTAGAAATGACCATAACTATCACACTGGTAGCAATTATTCGATTTATACAACGGACAAACGGTTCTATTTATTTTGTGTTTTATGTTCCGCGCGTTGACTTCTAAGGCCCTAACTATTCGATCTGGTGGAGCAACGCCTTAGAGTGAAACCTAGGTTGCCCGGAAAGTGGAAATGTCCATAACTTTCATACTGGTTGCAATTATTCGTTTTATACGATGGAAAAACTGTTGTATTTATACTGTATTTTATGCTTCTGACGTTGACTTCTAACGCACTAACTATTCGATCTGGTGGAGCAGCGCCCTACAGTGAAACCTAGGTTGCCCGGAACGTAGAAATGACCATTACTTTCACACACTTTGCAATTATTCATTTTATACGATGGAAAAGCTGTTGCATTTATATTGTATTTTATGCTTCTGGCGTTGACTTCTTAGGCCGTAACTATTCGATCTGGTGGAGCAACGCCTTAGAGTGACGCCTAGGTTGCCCGGAACGTAGAAATGACCATTACTTTCAAACTGGTTACAATTATTCCTGTTATACGATGGAAATCTGTTGTGTTTTTATTGCATTTAATGCTTCGGGCGTTGACTTCTAAGACCCTAACTATTCAATCTGTTGGGGCAACGCCCTAGGGTGAAGCCTAGGTTGCCCGGAAAGTAGAAATGTCCATAACTTTCATACTGGTTGCAATTATTCGTTTTATACGATGGAAAAACTGTTGTATTTATATTGTATTTTATGCTTCTGACGTTGACTTCTAAGGCACCAACTATTCGATCTGGTGGACCAACGCCCTACAGTGAAGCCTAGGTTGCACGGAACGTAGAAATGACCATTACCTTCGCACTGTTTGCAATTATTCCTGTTATACGGTGGAAAAACTGTTGTATTTTTATTGTATTTTATGCTTCGGGTGTTTACTTCTAAACCCCTAACTATTCGATATGGTGGAGCCACATCCTTGGGTGAAGCCTAGGTTGCCCGGAACGTAGAAATGACCATGACTTTCATACTGGTTGCAATTATTCGTTTTATATGATGGAAAAACTGTTGTATTTTTATTGCATTTTATGCTTCGGGCGTTGACTTCTAAGGCCCTAACTATTCAATCTGTTGGAGCAACGCCCTAGGGTGAAGCCTAGGTTGCCCGGAAAGTAGAAATGTCCATAACTTTCATACCGGTTGCAATTATTCGTTTTATACGATGGATAAACTGTTGTATTTATATTGTGTTTTATGCTTCTGGCGTTCACTTCTTAGGCCTTAACTATTCGATCTGGTGGAACAACGCACTAGGGTGAAGCCTAGGTTGCCCGGAACGTAGAAATGACCATAACTATCACACTGGTAGCAATTATTCGATTTATACAACGGACAAACGGTTCTATTTATTTTGTGTTTTATGTTCCGCGCGTTGACTTCTAAGGCCCTAACTATTCGATCTGGTGGAGCAACGCCTTAGAGTGAAACCTAGGTTGCCCGGAAAGTAGAAATGTCCATAACTTTCATACTTGTTGCAATTATTCGTTTTATACGATGGAAAAACTGTTGTATTTATACTGTATTTTATGCTTCTGACGTTGACTTCTAACGCACTAACTATTCGATCTGGTGGAGCAACGCCCTACAGTGAAACCTAGGTTGCACGGAACGTAGAAATGACCATTACCTTCGCACTGTTTGCAATTATTCCTGTTATACGGTGGAAAAACTGTTGTATTTTTATTGTATTTTATGCTTCGGGTGTTTACTTCTAAACCCCTAACTATTCGATATGGTGGAGCCACATCCTTGGATGAAGCCTAGGTTGCACGGAACGTAGAAATGACCATTACCTTCACACTGTTTGCAATTATTCCTGTTATACGGTGGAAAAACTGTTGTATTTTTATTGTATTTTATGCTTCGGGTGTTGACTTCTAAGCCCCTAACTATTCGATATGGTGGAGCCACATCCTAGGGTGAAGCCTAGGTTGCCCGGAACGTAGAAATGACCATAACTTTCACTGTGGTTGCAATTACTCGTTTTATAGGATGGAAAAACTGTTGTATTTATATTGTATTTTATGCTTCTGGCGTTCACTTCTTAGGCACTAACTATTCGATCGGGTAGAACAACGCCCTAGGGTGAAGCCTAGGTTGCCCGGCAAGTAGAAATGACCATAACTTTCAAACTGGTTGCAATTATTCCTGTTATACGATGGAAAAACTGTTGTATTTATATTGTATTTTATGCTTCTGGCGTTGACTTCTAAGGCACTAATTATTCGATATGGTGGAGCAACACCCTAGGGTGAAGCCTAGGTTACACGGAACGTAGAAATGACCATTACTTTCACACTCTTTGCAATTATTCATTTTATACGATGGAAAAGCTGTTGCATTTATATTGTATTTTATTCTCCTGGTGTTGACTTCTTAGGCCCTAGCTATTCGATCTGGTGGAGCAACGCCCTAGAGTGAAGCCTAGGTTGCCCGGAACGTAGAAATGACGATCACTCTCAAACTGGTTACAATTATTCGTTTTATACGATGGATAAACTGTTGTATTTATATTGTGTTTTATGCTTCTGGCGTTCACTTCTTAGGCCTTAACTATTCGTTCTGGTGGAACAACGCACTAGGGTGAAGCCTAGGTTGCCCGGAACGTAGAAATGACCATAACTATCACACTGGTAGCAATTATTCGATTTATACAACGGACAAACGGTTCTATTTATTTTGTGTTTTATGTTCCGCGCGTTGACTTCTAAGGCCCTAACTATTCGATCTGGTGGAGCAACGCCTTAGAGTGAAACCTAGGTTGCCCGGAAAGTGGAAATGTCCATAACTTTCATACTGGTTGCAATTATTCGTTTTATACGATGGAAAAACTGTTGTATTTATACTGTATTTTATGCTTCTGACGTTGACTTCTAACGCACTAACTATTCGATCTGGTGGAGCAGCGCCCTACAGTGAAACCTAGGTTGCCCGGAACGTAGAAATGACCATTACTTTCACACACTTTGCAATTATTCATTTTATACGATGGAAAAGCTGTTGCATTTATATTGTATTTTATGCTTCTGGCGTTGACTTCTTAGGCCGTAACTATTCGATCTGGTGGAGCAACGCCTTAGAGTGACGCCTAGGTTGCCCGGAACGTAGAAATGACCATTACTTTCAAACTGGTTACAATTATTCCTGTTATACGATGGAAATCTGTTGTGTTTTTATTGCATTTAATGCTTCGGGCGTTGACTTCTAAGACCCTAACTATTCAATCTGTTGGGGCAACGCCCTAGGGTGAAGCCTAGGTTGCCCGGAAAGTAGAAATGTCCATAACTTTCATACTGGTTGCAATTATTCGTTTTATACGATGGAAAAACTGTTGTATTTATATTGTATTTTATGCTTCTGACGTTGACTTCTAAGGCACCAACTATTCGATCTGGTGGACCAACGCCCTACAGTGAAGCCTAGGTTGCACGGAACGTAGAAATGACCATTACCTTCGCACTGTTTGCAATTATTCCTGTTATACGGTGGAAAAACTGTTGTATTTTTATTGTATTTTATGCTTCGGGTGTTTACTTCTAAACCCCTAACTATTCGATATGGTGGAGCCACATCCTTGGGTGAAGCCTAGGTTGCCCGGAACGTAGAAATGACCATGACTTTCATACTGGTTGCAATTATTCGTTTTATATGATGGAAAAACTGTTGTATTTTTATTGCATTTTATGCTTCGGGCGTTGACTTCTAAGGCCCTAACTATTCAATCTGTTGGAGCAACGCCCTAGGGTGAAGCCTAGGTTGCCCGGAAAGTAGAAATGTCCATAACTTTCATACCGGTTGCAATTATTCGTTTTATACGATGGATAAACTGTTGTATTTATATTGTGTTTTATGCTTCTGGCGTTCACTTCTTAGGCCTTAACTATTCGATCTGGTGGAACAACGCACTAGGGTGAAGCCTAGGTTGCCCGGAACGTAGAAATGACCATAACTATCACACTGGTAGCAATTATTCGATTTATACAACGGACAAACGGTTCTATTTATTTTGTGTTTTATGTTCCGCGCGTTGACTTCTAAGGCCCTAACTATTCGATCTGGTGGAGCAACGCCTTAGAGTGAAACCTAGGTTGCCCGGAAAGTAGAAATGTCCATAACTTTCATACTTGTTGCAATTATTCGTTTTATACGATGGAAAAACTGTTGTATTTATACTGTATTTTATGCTTCTGACGTTGACTTCTAACGCACTAACTATTCGATCTGGTGGAGCAACGCCCTACAGTGAAACCTAGGTTGCCCGGAACGTAGAAATGACCATTACTTTCACACACTTTGCAATTATTCATTTTATACGATGGAAAAGCTGTTACATTTATATTGTATTTTATGCTTCTGGCGTTGACTTCTTAGGCCGTAACTATTCGATCTGGTGGAGCAACGCCTTAGAGTGACGCCTAGGTTGCCCGGAACGTAGAAATGACCATTACTTTCAAACTGGTTACAATTATTCCTGTTATACGATGGAAATCTGTTGTATTTTTATTGCATTTAATGCTTCGGGCGTTGACTTCTAAGACCCTAACTATTCAATCTGTTGGGGCAACGCCCTAGGGTGAAGCCTAGGTTGCCCGGAAAGTAGAAATGTCCATAACTTTCATACTGGTTGCAATTATTCGTTTTATACGATGGAAAAACTGTTGTATTTATATTGTATTTTATGCTTCTGACGTTGACTTCTAAGGCACCAACTATTCGATCTGGTGGACCAACGCCCTACAGTGAAGCCTAGGTTGCACGGAACGTAGAAATGACCATTACCTTCGCACTGTTTGCAATTATTCCTGTTATACGGTGGAAAAACTGTTGTATTTTTATTGTATTTTATGCTTCGGGTGTTTACTTCTAAACCCCTAACTATTCGATATGGTGGAGCCACATCCTTGGGTGAAGCCTAGGTTGCACGGAACGTAGAAATGACCATTACCTTCACACTGTTTGCAATTATTCCTGTTATACGGTGGAAAAACTGTTGTATTTTTATTGTATTTTATGCTTCGGGTGTTGACTTCTAAGCCCCTAACTATTCGATATGGTGGAGCCACATCCTAGGGTGAAGCCTAGGTTGCCCGGAACGTAGAAATGACCATAACTTTCACTGTGGTTGCAATTACTCGTTTTATAGGATGGAAAAACTGTTGTATTTATATTGTATTTTATGCTTCTGGCGTTCACTTCTTAGGCACTAACTATTCGATCGGGTAGAACAACGCCCTAGGGTGAAGCCTAGGTTGCCCGGCAAGTAGAAATGACCATAACTTTCAAACTGGTTGCAATTATTCCTGTTATACGATGGAAAAACTGTTGTATTTATATTGTATTTTATGCTTCTGGCGTTGACTTCTAAGGCACTAATTATTCGATATGGTGGAGCAACACCCTAGGGTGAAGCCTAGGTTACACGGAACGTAGAAATGACCATTACTTTCACACTCTTTGCAATTATTCATTTTATACGATGGAAAAGCTGTTGCATTTATATTGTATTTTATTCTCCTGGTGTTGACTTCTTAGGCCCTAGCTATTCGATCTGGTGGAGCAACGCCCTAGAGTGAAGCCTAGGTTGCCCGGAACGTAGAAATGACGATCACTCTCAAACTGGTTACAATTATTCCTGTTATACGATGGAAAAACTGTTGTATTTTTATTGCATTTTATGCTTCGGGCGTTGACTTCTAAGGCCCTAACTATTCAAGCTGTTGGAGCAACGCCCTAGGGTGAAGCCTAGGTTGCCCGGAACGTAGAAATGACCATATCTTTCACACTGGTTGCTATTGTTCCTGTTATACGATGTAAAAGCTGTTGTATTTATATTGTACCTTATGCTTCTGGCGTTGACTTCTAAGGCCCTAACTATTCGGTCTGGTGGAGCAACGCCCTAGGGTGAAGCCTAGGTTGCCCGGATAGTAGAAATGACCATAAATTTCATAGTGGTTGCAATTATTCGTTTTATACGATGGAAAAGCTGTTGTATTTATACCGTATTTTATGCTTCTGGTGTTCACTTCTTAGGCCCTAACTATTCGATCGGGTAGAACAACGCCCTAGGGTGAAGCCTAGGTTGCCCGGCAAGTAGAAATGACCATAACTTTCTAACTGGTTGCAATTATTCCTGTTATACGATGGAAAAACTGTTGTATCTATATTGTATTCTATGCTTCTGGCGTTGACTTCTAAGGCACTAAGTATTCGATATGGTGGAGCAACACCCTAGAGTGTAGCCTAGGTTACACGGAACGTAGAAATGACCATTACTTTCCCACTCTTTGCAATTATTCATTTTATACGATGGAAAAGCTGTTGCATTTATATTGTATTTTATGCTTCTGGCGTTGACTTCTTAGGCCGTAACTATTCGATCTGGTGGAGCAACGCCCTAGGGTGAAGCCTAGGTTGCCCGGAAAGTAGAAATGTCCATAACTTTCATACCGGTTGCAATTATTCGTTTTATACGATGGATAAACTGTTGTATTTATATTGTGTTTTATGCTTCTGGCGTTCACTTCTTAGGCCTTAACTATTCGTTCTGGTGGAACAACGCACTAGGGTGAAGCCTAGGTTGCCCGGAACGTAGAAATGACCATAACTATCACACTGGTAGCAATTATTCGATTTATACAACGGACAAACGGTTCTATTTATTTTGTGTTTTATGTTCCGCGCGTTGACTTCTAAGGCCCTAACTATTCGATCTGGTGGAGCAACGCCTTAGAGTGAAACCTAGGTTGCCCGGAAAGTGGAAATGTCCATAACTTTCATACTGGTTGCAATTATTCGTTTTATACGATGGAAAAACTGTTGTATTTATACTGTATTTTATGCTTCTGACGTTGACTTCTAACGCACTAACTATTCGATCTGGTGGAGCAGCGCCCTACAGTGAAACCTAGGTTGCCCGGAACGTAGAAATGACCATTACTTTCACACACTTTGCAATTATTCATTTTATACGATGGAAAAGCTGTTGCATTTATATTGTATTTTATGCTTCTGGCGTTGACTTCTTAGGCCGTAACTATTCGATCTGTTGGAGCAACGCCTTAGAGTGACGCCTAGGTTGCCCGGAACGTAGAAATGACCATTACTTTCAAACTGGTTACAATTATTCCTGTTATACGATGGAAATCTGTTGTGTTTTTATTGCATTTAATGCTTCGGGCGTTGACTTCTAAGACCCTAACTATTCAATCTGTTGGGGCAACGCCCTAGGGTGAAGCCTAGGTTGCCCGGAAAGTAGAAATGTCCATAACTTTCATACTGGTTGCAATTATTCGTTTTATACGATGGAAAAACTGTTGTATTTATATTGTATTTTATGCTTCTGACGTTGACTTCTAAGGCACCAACTATTCGATCTGGTGGACCAACGCCCTACAGTGAAGCCTAGGTTGCACGGAACGTAGAAATGACCATTACCTTCGCACTGTTTGCAATTATTCCTGTTATACGGTGGAAAAACTGTTGTATTTTTATTGTATTTTATGCTTCGGGTGTTTACTTCTAAACCCCTAACTATTCGATATGGTGGAGCCACATCCTTGGGTGAAGCCTAGGTTGCCCGGAACGTAGAAATGACCATAACTTTCACTCTGGTTGCAATTATTCGTTTTATACGATGGAAAAACTGTTGTATTTATATTGTATTTTATGCTTCTGGCGTTCACTTCTTGGGCCTTAACTATTCGATCTGTTGCAGCAACGCCCTGGAGTGAAGCCTTGGTTTCCCGGAACGTAGAAATGACCATGACTTTCATACTGGTTGCAATTATTCGTTTTATATGATGGAAAAACTGTTGTATTTATATTGTATTTTATGCGTCTGGTGTCGACTTCTTAGGCCCTAACTATTCGATCTGGTGGAGCAACGCCCTAGAGTGAAGCCTAGGTTGCGCGGAACGTAGAAATGACCATCACTTTCAAACTGGTTACAATTATTCCTATTATACGATGGAAAAAGTGTTGTATTTTTATTGCATTTTATGCTTCGGGCGTTGACTTCTAAGGCCCTAACTATTCAATCTGTTGGAGCAACGCCCTAGGGTGAAGCCTAGGTTGCCCGGAAAGTAGAAATGTCCATAACTTTCATACCGGTTGCAATTATTCGTTTTATACGATGGATAAACTGTTGTATTTATATTGTGTTTTATGCTTCTGGCGTTCACTTCTTAGGCCTTAACTATTCGATCTGGTGGAACAACGCACTAGGGTGAAGCCTAGGTTGCCCGGAACGTAGAAATGACCATAACTATCACACTGGTAGCAATTATTCGATTTATACAACGGACAAACGGTTCTATTTATTTTGTGTTTTATGTTCCGCGCGTTGACTTCTAAGGCCCTAACTATTCGATCTGGTGGAGCAACGCCTTAGAGTGAAACCTAGGTTGCCCGGAAAGTAGAAATGTCCATAACTTTCATATTTGTTGCAATTATTCGTTTTATACGATGGAAAAACTGTTGTATTTATACTGTATTTTATGCTTCTGACGTTGACTTCTAACGCACTAACTATTCGATCTGGTGGAGCAACGCCCTACAGTGAAACCTAGGTTGCCCGGAACGTAGAAATGACCATTACTTTCACACACTTTGCAATTATTCATTTTATACGATGGAAAAGCTGTTACATTTATATTGTATTTTATGCTTCTGGCGTTGACTTCTTAGGCCGTAACTATTCGATCTGGTGGAGCAACGCCTTAGAGTGACGCCTAGGTTGCCCGGAACGTAGAAATGACCATTACTTTCAAACTGGTTACAATTATTCCTGTTATACGATGGAAATCTGTTGTATTTATATTGTATTTTATGCTTCTGGCGTTCACTTCTTAGGCACTAACTATTCGATCGGGTAGAACAACGCCCTAGGGTGAAGCCTAGGTTGCCCGGCAAGTAGAAATGACCATAACTTTCAAACTGGTTGCAATTATTCCTGTTATACGATGGAAAAACTGTTGTATTTATATTGTATTTTATGCTTCTGGCGTTGACTTCTAAGGCACTAATTATTCGATATGGTGGAGCAACACCCTAGGGTGAAGCCTAGGTTACACGGAACGTAGAAATGACCATTACTTTCACACTCTTTGCAATTATTCATTTTATACGATGGAAAAGCTGTTGCATTTATATTGTATTTTATTCTCCTGGTGTTGACTTCTTAGGCCCTAGCTATTCGATCTGGTGGAGCAACGCCCTAGAGTGAAGCCTAGGTTGCCCGGAACGTAGAAATGACGATCACTCTCAAACTGGTTACAATTATTCCTGTTATACGATGGAAAAACTGTTGTATTTTTATTGCATTTTATGCTTCGGGCGTTGACTTCTAAGGCCCTAACTATTCAAGCTGTTGGAGCAACGCCCTAGGGTGAAGCCTAGGTTGCCCGGAACGTAGAAATGACCATATCTTTCACACTGGTTGCTATTGTTCCTGTTATACGATGTAAAAGCTGTTGTATTTATATTGTACCTTATGCTTCTGGCGTTGACTTCTAAGGCCCTAACTATTCGGTCTGGTGGAGCAACGCCCTAGGGTGAAGCCTAGGTTGCCCGGATAGTAGAAATGACCATAAATTTCATAGTGGTTGCAATTATTCGTTTTATACGATGGAAAAGCTGTTGTATTTATACTGTATTTTATGCTTCTGGCGTTCACTTCTTAGGCCCTAACTATTCGATCGGGTAGAACAACGCCCTAGGGTGAAGCCTAGGTTGCCCGGCAAGTAGAAATGACCATAACTTTCTAACTGGTTGCAATTATTCCTGTTATACGATGGAAAAACTGTTGTATCTATATTGTATTCTATGCTTCTGGCGTTGACTTCTAAGGCACTAAGTATTCGATATGGTGGAGCAACACCCTAGAGTGTAGCCTAGGTTACACGGAACGTAGAAATGACCATTACTTTCCCACTCTTTGCAATTATTCATTTTATACGATGGAAAAGCTGTTGCATTTATATTGTATTTTATGCTTCTGGCGTTGACTTCTTAGGCCGTAACTATTCGATCTGGTGGAGCAACGCCCTAGGGTGAAGCCTAGGTTGCCCGGAAAGTAGAAATGTCCATAACTTTCATACCGGTTGCAATTATTCGTTTTATACGATGGATAAACTGTTGTATTTATATTGTGTTTTATGCTTCTGGCGTTCACTTCTTAGGCCTTAACTATTCGTTCTGGTGGAACAACGCACTAGGGTGAAGCCTAGGTTGCCCGGAACGTAGAAATGACCATAACTATCACACTGGTAGCAATTATTCGATTTATACAACGGACAAACGGTTCTATTTATTTTGTGTTTTATGTTCCGCGCGTTGACTTCTAAGGCCCTAACTATTCGATCTGGTGGAGCAACGCCTTAGAGTGAAACCTAGGTTGCCCGGAAAGTGGAAATGTCCATAACTTTCATACTGGTTGCAATTATTCGTTTTATACGATGGAAAAACTGTTGTATTTATACTGTATTTTATGCTTCTGACGTTGACTTCTAACGCACTAACTATTCGATCTGGTGGAGCAGCGCCCTACAGTGAAACCTAGGTTGCCCGGAACGTAGAAATGACCATTACTTTCACACACTTTGCAATTATTCATTTTATACGATGGAAAAGCTGTTGCATTTATATTGTATTTTATGCTTCTGGCGTTGACTTCTTAGGCCGTAACTATTCGATCTGGTGGAGCAACGCCTTAGAGTGACGCCTAGGTTGCCCGGAACGTAGAAATGACCATTACTTTCAAACTGGTTACAATTATTCCTGTTATACGATGGAAATCTGTTGTGTTTTTATTGCATTTAATGCTTCGGGCGTTGACTTCTAAGACCCTAACTATTCAATCTGTTGGGGCAACGCCCTAGGGTGAAGCCTAGGTTGCCCGGAAAGTAGAAATGTCCATAACTTTCATACTGGTTGCAATTATTCGTTTTATACGATGGAAAAACTGTTGTATTTATATTGTATTTTATGCTTCTGACGTTGACTTCTAAGGCACCAACTATTCGATCTGGTGGACCAACGCCCTACAGTGAAGCCTAGGTTGCACGGAACGTAGAAATGACCATTACCTTCGCACTGTTTGCAATTATTCCTGTTATACGGTGGAAAAACTGTTGTATTTTTATTGTATTTTATGCTTCGGGTGTTTACTTCTAAACCCCTAACTATTCGATATGGTGGAGCCACATCCTTGGGTGAAGCCTAGGTTGCCCGGAACGTAGAAATGACCATAACTTTCACTCTGGTTGCAATTATTCGTTTTATACGATGGAAAAACTGTTGTATTTATATTGTATTTTATGCTTCTGGCGTTCACTTCTTAGGCCCTAACTATTCGATCGGGTAGAACAACGCCCTAGGGTGAAGCCTAGGTTGCCCGGCAAGTAGAAATGACCATGACTTTCATACTGGTTGCAATTATTCGTTTTATACGGTGGAAAAACTGTTGTATTTATATTGTATTTTATGCTTCTGGCGTTGACTTCTAAGGCACTAAGTATTCGATGTGGTGGAGCAACGCCCTAGAGTGAAGCCTAGGGTGCCCGGAACGTAGAAATGACCATCACTTTCAAACTGGTTGCAATTACTCCTGTTATATGATGGAAAAACTGTTGGATTTTTATTGCATTTTATGCTTCGGCCGTTGACTTCTAAGGCACTAACTATTCAATCTGTTGGAGCAACGCCCTAGGGTGAATGCTAGGTTGCCCGGAAAGTAGAAATGACCATAACTTTCATACTGGTTGCAATTATCCGGTTTATACGATGGAAAAACTGTTGTATTTATATTGTATTTTACGCTTCTGGCGTTCACTTCTTAGGCCTTAACTATTCGATCTGGTGGAACAACGCACTAGGGTGAAGCCTAGGTTTCCCGGAACGTAGAAATGGCCATAACTTTCACACTGGTAGCAATTATTCGATTTATACAATGGAAAAACTGTTCTATTTATTTTGTGTTTTATGTATCGCGCGTTGACTTCTAAGGCCCTAACTATTCGATCGAGTGGAGCAACGCCCTAGGGTGAAGCCTAGGTTTCCTGGAAAGTAGAAATGTCCATAACTTTCATACTGGTTGCAATTACTCGTTTTATACGATGGAAGAACTGTTGTATTTATACTGTATTTTATGCTTCTGACGTTGACTTCTAAGGCACTAACTATTCGATCTGGTGGAGCTACGCCCTAGAGTGAAGCCTAGGTTGCCCGGAACGTAGAAATGACCATAACTTTCACACTGGTTGCAACTATCCCTGTTATATGATGGAAAAACTGTTGCATTTTTATAGCATTTTATGCTTCGGGCGTTGACTTCCAAGGCCCTAACTGTCCGATCTGTTGGAGCAACGCCCTAGGGTGAAGCCTAGGTTGCCCGGAAAGAAGAAATGACCATAACTTTCATACTCGTTGCAATTATACGTTTTATACGATAGAAAAGCTGTTGTATTTATATTGTACTTTATGCTTCTTGAGCTCACTTCTTAGGCCCTAACTATTCGATCTGGTGGAACATCGCCCTAGGGTGAAGCCTAGGTTTCCCGGAACGTAGAGATGACCATAACTTTCACAGTTATAGCAATTATTCGATTTATACAATGGAAAAACAGTTCTATTAATTCTGTTTTTTATGTTTCGGGCGTTGACTTCTAAGGCACTAACTATTCGATCTGGTGGAGCCACGCCCTAGAGTGAAGCCTAAGATGCACGGAACGTAGAAATGACCATAACCTTCACACTGGTTGCAATTATTCGTTTTATACGATGGAAAAGCTGTTGTATTTATATTGTATTTTGTGCTTCTGGTGTTGAGTTCTTAGGCCCTAACTATTCGATCTGGTGAAGCCACGGCCTAGAGTGAAGCCTAGGTTGCCCGGACCGTAGAAATGACCATCACTTTCACACTGGTAGCAATTATTCGATTTATACAATGGAAAAACTGTTCTATTTATTTTGTGTTTTATGTTCCGCGCGTTGACTTCTAAGGCCCTAACTATTCGATCTGGTGGAGCTACGCCCTAGAGTGAAGCTTAGGTTGCCCGGAACATAGAAATGACCATAACCTTCACACTGGTGTCTATTATTCGTTTTATTCGATGGAAAAGCTGTTATATTTATATTGTATTTTATGCTTCTGGCGCTGACTTCTTAGGCCCTAACTATTCGATCGGGTGGAACAACGCCCTAGGGTGAAGCCTAAGTTGCCCGGAAAGTAGAAATGACCATAACTTTCAAACTGGTTGCAATTTTTCCTGTTATACGATGGAAAAACTGTTGTATTTATATTGTATTTTATGCTTCTGGCGTTGACTGCTAAGGCACTAAGTATTCGATATGGTGGAGCAACGCCCTAGAGTGAAGCCTAGGGTGCCCGGAACGTAGAAATGACCATCACTTTCATACTGGTTGCAATTATTCATATTATAGGATGGAAAACCTGTTGTATTTATATTGTATTTTATGCTCCTGGTGTTGACTTTTTAGGACCTAACTATTCGATCTGGTGGAGCAACGCCCTAGAGTGAAGCCTAGGTTGCCCGGAACGTAGAAATGACCATCACTTTCAAACTGGTTACAATAATTCCTGTTATACGATGGAA
Source organism: Calliopsis andreniformis (assembly GCF_051401765.1). Classification (NCBI taxonomy): domain Eukaryota; kingdom Metazoa; phylum Arthropoda; class Insecta; order Hymenoptera; family Andrenidae; genus Calliopsis; species Calliopsis andreniformis. Next base: position 9,537,898 of record NW_027480425.1, on the reverse strand, counting down.
AAACTGTTGTATTTTTATTGCATTTTATGCTTCGGGCGTTGACTTCTAAGGCCCTAACTATTCAATCTGTTGGAGCAACGCCCTAGGGTGAAGCCTAGGTTGCACGGAAAGTAGAAATGTCCATAACTTTCATACTGGATGCAAGTATTCGTTTTATACGATGGAAAAACTGTTGTATTTATATTGTGTTTTATGCTTCTGGCGTTCACTTCTTAGGCCCTAACTATTCGAGCGGGTGGAACAACGCCCTAGGGTGAAGCCTAGGTTGCATCGGAAAGTAGAAATGACCATAACTTTCATAGTGGTTGCAATTATTCCTGTTATACGATGGAAAAACTGTTGTATTTATAATGTATTTTATGCTTCTGGCATTAAACTTTTAAGGCACTAAGTATTCGATATGGTGGAGAAACGCCCTAGAGTGAAGCCTAGGGTGCCCGGGACGTAGAAATGACCATCACTTTCAAACTGGTTGCAATTACTCCTGTTATATGATGGAAAAACTGTTGTATTTTTACTGCATTTGATGCTTCGGGCGTTGACTACTAAGGCACTAACTATTCAATCTGTTGGAGCAACGCCCTAGGGTGTATCCTAGGTTGCCCGGAAAGTAGAAATGACCATAACTTTCATACTGGTTGCAATTATCCGGTATATACGATGGAAAAACTGTTGTATTTATATTGTACTTTATGCTTCTGGCGTTCACTTCATAGGCTCTTACTTTTCAATCTGTTGGAGCAACGCCCAAGGGTGAATCCTAGGTTGCCCGGGAAGTAGAAATGACCATAACTTTCATACTGGTTGCAATTATCCGTTTTATACGATGGAAAAACTGTTGTATTTATATTGTATTTTATGCTTCTGGCGTTCACTTCTTAGGCCTTAACTATTCGATGTGGTGGAACAACGCACTAGGGTGAAGCCTAGGTTTCCCGTAACGTATAAATGGTCATAACTTTCACACTGGTAGCAATTATTCGATTTATACAATGGAAAAACTGTTCTACTTATTTTGTGTTTTATGTTTCGCGCGTTGACTTCTAAGGCCCTAACTATTCGACCTAGTGGAGCAACGCCCTAGGGTGAAGCCTAGGTTGCCTGGAAAGTAGAAATGTCCATATCTATCATACTGGTTGCAATTATTCGTTTTATACAATGGAAGAACTGTTGTATTTATACTATATTTTATGCTTCTGACGTTGACTTCTAAGGCACTAACTATTCGTTCTGGTGGAGCTACGCCCTAGAGTGAAACCTAGGTTGCCCGGAACGTAGAAATGACCATTACTTTCACACTCTTTGCAATTATTCATTTTATGCGATGGAAAAGCTGTTGCATTTATATTGTATTTTATGCTTCTGGCGCTGACTTCTTAGGCCCTAACTATTCGATCGGGTGGAACAACGCCCTAGCGTGAAGCCTAGGTTGCCCGGAAAGTATAAATGACCATAACTTTCAAACTGGTTGCAATTATTCCCGTTATACGATGGAAAAACTGTTGTATTTATATTGTATTTTATGCTTCTGGCGTTGACTGCTAAGGCACTAAGTATTCGATATGGTGGAGCAACGCCCTAGAGTGAAGCCTAGGGTGCCCGGAACGTAGAAATGACTATCACTTTCATACTGGTTGCAATTATTCATATTATAGGATGGAAAACCTGTTGTATTTATATTGTATTTTATGCTCCTGGTGTTGACTTTTTAGGACCTAACTATTCGATCTGGTGGAGCAACGCCCTAGAGTGAAGCCTAGGTTGCCCGGAACGTAGAAATGACCATCACTTTCAAACTGGTTACAATAATTCCTGTTATACGATGGAAAAACTGTTGTATTTTTATTGCATTTTATGCTTCGGGCGTTGACTTCTAAGGCCCTGACTATTCAATCTGTTGGAGCAACGCCCTAGGGTGAAGCCTAGGTTGCACGGAAAGTAGAAATGTCCATAACTTTCATACTGGATGCAAGTATTCGTTTTATACGATGGAAAAACTGTTGTATTTATATTGTGTTTTATGCTTCTGGCGTTCACTTCTTAGGCCCTAACTATTCGAGCGGGTGGAACAACGCCCTAGGGTGAAGCCTAGGTTGCATCGGAAAGTAGAAATGACCATAACTTTCATAGTGGTTGCAATTATTCCTGTTATACGATGGAAAAACTGTTGTATTTATATTGTATTTTATGCTTCTGGCATTAAACTTTTAAGGCACTAAGTATTCGATATGGTGGAGAAACGCCCTAGAGTGAAGCCTAGGTTGCCCGGAAAGTATAAATGACCATAACTTTCAAACTGGTTGCAATTATTCCTGTTATACGATGGAAAAACTGTTGTATTTATATTGTATTTTATGCTTCTGGCGTTGACTGCTAAGGCACTAAGTATTCGATATGGTGGAGCAACGCCCTAGAGTGAAGCCTAGGGTGCCCGGAACGTAGAAATGACCATCACTTTCATACTGGTTGCAATTATTCATATTATAGGATGGAAAACCTGTTGTATTTATATTGTATTTTATGCTCCTGGTGTTGACTTCTAAGGCACCAACTATTCGATCTGTTGGAGCAACACCCTAGAGTGAAGCCTAGGTTGCCCGGAACGTAGAAATGCCCATAACTTTCACACTGGTTGCAATTATTCGTTTTATACGATGGAAAAACTGTTGTATTTATATTGTATATTATGATTCTGGCGTTCACTTCTTAGGCCCTAACTATTCGATCGGGTGGAACAACGCCCTAGGGTGAAGCCTAGGTTGCCCGGAAAGTAGAAATGACCATAACTTTCATACTGGTTGTAATTATTCGTTTTATACGATGGAAAAACTGTTGTATTTATATTGTATTTTATGCTTCTGGCGTTGACTTGTAAGGCACTAACTGTTCGATCTGGTGGAGCAACGCCCTACAGTGAAGCTTAGGTTGCCCGGAACATAGAAATGACCATAACCTTCACACTGGTGGCTATTATTCGTTTTATTCGATGGAAAAGCTGTTATATTTATATTGTATTTTATGCTTCTGGCGCTGACTTCTTAGGCCCTAACTATTCGATCGGGTGGAACAACGCACTAGGGTGAAGCCTAGGTTTCCCGTAACGTATAAATGGTCATAACTTTCACACTGGTAGCAATTATTCGATTTATACAATGGAAAAACTGTTCTACTTATTTTGTGTTTTATGTTTCGCGCGTTGACTTCTAAGGCCCTAACTATTCGATCTAGTGGAGCAACGCCCTAGGGTGAATCCTAGGTTGCCTGGAAAGTAGAAATGTCCATATCTATCATACTGGTTGCAATTATTCGTTTTATACAATGGAAGAACTGTTGTATTTATACTATATTTTATGCTTCTGACGTTGACTTCTAAGGCACTAACTATTCGTTCTGGTGGAGCTACGCCCTAGAGTGAAACCTAGGTTGCCCGGAACGTAGAAATGACCATTACTTTCACACTCTTTGCAATTATTCATTTTATGCGATGGAAAAGCTGTTGCATTTATATTGTATTTTATGCTTCTGGCGCTGACTTCTTAGGCCCTAACTATTCGATCGGGTGGAACAACGCCCTAGCGTGAAGCCTAGGTTGCCCGGAAAGTATAAATGACCATAACTTTCAAACTGGTTGCAATTATTCCCGTTATACGATGGAAAAACTGTTGTATTTATATTGTATTTTATGCTTCTGGCGTTGACTGCTAAGGCACTAAGTATTCGATATGGTGGAGCAACGCCCTAGAGTGAAGCCTAGGGTGCCCGGAACGTAGAAATGACTATCACTTTCATACTGGTTGCAATTATTCATATTATAGGATGGAAAACCTGTTGTATTTATATTGTATTTTATGCTCCTGGTGTTGACTTTTTAGGACCTAACTATTCGATCTGGTGGAGCAACGCCCTAGAGTGAAGCCTAGGTTGCCCGGAACGTAGAAATGACCATCACTTTCAAACTGGTTACAATAATTCCTGTTATACGATGGAAAAACTGTTGTATTTTTATTGCATTTTATGCTTCGGGCGTTGACTTCTAAGGCCCTGACTATTCAATCTGTTGGAGCAACGCCCTAGGGTGAAGCCTAGGTTGCACGGAAAGTAGAAATGTCCATAACTTTCATACTGGATGCAAGTATTCGTTTTATACGATGGAAAAACTGTTGTATTTATATTGTGTTTTATGCTTCTGGCGTTCACTTCTTAGGCCCTAACTATTCGAGCGGGTGGAACAACGCCCTAGGGTGAAGCCTAGGTTGCATCGGAAAGTAGAAATGACCATAACTTTCATAGTGGTTGCAATTATTCCTGTTATACGATGGAAAAACTGTTGTATTTATATTGTATTTTATGCTTCTGGCATTAAACTTTTAAGGCACTAAGTATTCGATATGGTGGAGAAACGCCCTAGAGTGAAGCCTAGGTTGCCCGGAAAGTATAAATGACCATAACTTTCAAACTGGTTGCAATTATTCCTGTTATACGATGGAAAAACTGTTGTATTTATATTGTATTTTATGCTTCTGGCGTTGACTGCTAAGGCACTAAGTATTCGATATGGTGGAGCAACGCCCTAGAGTGAAGCCTAGGGTGCCCGGAACGTAGAAATGACCATCACTTTCATACTGGTTGCAATTATTCATATTATAGGATGGAAAACCTGTTGTATTTATATTGTATTTTATGCTCCTGGTGTTGACTTCTAAGGCACCAACTATTCGATCTGTTGGAGCAACACCCTAGAGTGAAGCCTAGGTTGCCCGGAACGTAGAAATGCCCATAACTTTCACACTGGTTGCAATTATTCGTTTTATACGATGGAAAAACTGTTGTATTTATATTGTATATTATGATTCTGGCGTTCACTTCTTAGGCCCTAACTATTCGATCGGGTGGAACAACGCCCTAGGGTGAAGCCTAGGTTGCCCGGAAAGTAGAAATGACCATAACTTTCATACTGGTTGTAATTATTCGTTTTATACGATGGAAAAACTGTTGTATTTATATTGTATTTTATGCTTCTGGCGTTGACTTGTAAGGCACTAACTGTTCGATCTGGTGGAGCAACGCCCTACAGTGAAGCTTAGGTTGCCCGGAACATAGAAATGACCATAACCTTCACACTGGTGGCTATTATTCGTTTTATTCGATGGAAAAGCTGTTATATTTATATTGTATTTTATGCTTCTGGCGCTGACTTCTTAGGCCCTAACTATTCGATCGGGTGGAACAACGCACTAGGGTGAAGCCTAGGTTTCCCGTAACGTATAAATGGTCATAACTTTCACACTGGTAGCAATTATTCGATTTATACAATGGAAAAACTGTTCTACTTATTTTGTGTTTTATGTTTCGCGCGTTGACTTCTAAGGCCCTAACTATTCGATCTAGTGGAGCAACGCCCTAGGGTGAATCCTAGGTTGCCTGGAAAGTAGAAATGTCCATAACTATCATACTGGTTGCAATTATTCGTTTTATACAATGGAAGAACTGTTGTATTTATACTATATTTTATGCTTCTGACGTTGACTTCTAAGGCACTAACTATTCGTTCTGGTGGAGCTACGCCCTAGAGTGAAACCTAGGTTGCCCGGAACGTAGAAATGACCATTACTTTCACACTCTTTGCAATTATTCATTTTATGCGATGGAAAAGCTGTTGCATTTATATTGTATTTTATGCTTCTGGCGCTGACTTCTTAGGCCCTAACTATTCGATCGGGTGGAACAACGCCCTAGCGTGAAGCCTAGGTTGCCCGGAAAGTATAAATGACCATAACTTTCAAACTGGTTGCAATTATTCCTGTTATACGATGGAAAAACTGTTGTATTTATATTGTATTTTATGCTTCTGGCGTTGACTGCTAAGGCACTAAGTATTCGATATGGTGGAGCAACGCCCTAGAGTGAAGCCTAGGGTGCCCGGAACGTAGAAATGACCATCACTTTCATACTGGTTGCAATTATTCATATTATAGGATGGAAAACCTGTTGTATTTATATTGTATTTTATGATTCTGGCGTTCACTTCTTAGGCCCTAACTATTCGATCGGGTGGAACAACGCCCTAGGGTGAAGCATAGGTTGCCCGGAAAGTAGAAATGACCATAACTTTCATACTGGTAGTAATTATTCGTTTTATACGATGGAAAAACTGTTGTATTTATATTGTATTTTATGCTTCTGGCGTTGACTTGTAAGGCACTAACTGTTCGATCTGGTGGAGCAACGCCCTACAGTGAAGCTTAGGTTGCCCGGAACATAGAAATGACCATAACCTTCACACTGGTGGCTATTATTCGTTTTATTCGATGGAAAAGCTGTTATATTTATATTGTATTTTATGCTTCTGGCGCTGACTTCTTAGGCCCTAACTATTCGATCGGGTGGAACAACGCCCTAGCGTGAAGCCTAGGTTGCCCGGAAAGTAGAAATGACCATAACTTTCAAACTGGTTGCAATTATTCCTGTTATACGATGGAAAAACTGTTGTATTTATATTGTATTTTATGCTTCTGGCGTTGACTGCTAAGGCACTAAGTATTCGATATGGTGGAGCAACGCCCTAGAGTGAAGCCTAGGGTGCCCGGAACGTAGAAATGACCATCACTTTCATACTGGTTGCAATTATTCATATTATAGGATGGAAAACCTGTTGTATTTATATTGTATTTTATGCTCCTGGTGTTGACTTCTAAGGCACCAACTATTCGATCTGTTGGAGCAACGCCCTAGAGTGAAGCCTAGGTTGGCGGGAACGTAGAAATGACCATTAATTTCACACTGGTTGCAATTATTCGTTTTATACGATGGAAAAACTGTTGTATTTATATTGTATTTTATGCTTCTGGCGTTCACTTCTTAGGCCGTAACTATTCGATCGGGTGGAACAACGCCCTAGGGTGAAGCCTAGGTTGCCCGGAAAGTAGAAATGACCATAACTTTCATACTGGTTGCAATTATTCCTGTTATACGATGTAAAAACTGTTGTATTTATATTGTATTTTATGCTTCTGGCATTTAACTTTTAAGGCACTAAGTATTCGATATGGTGGAGAAACGCCCTAGAGTGAAGCCTAGGGTGCCCGGGACGTAGAAATGACCATCACTTTCATAGTGGTTGCAATTATCCGGTTTATACGATGGAAAAACTGTTGTATTTATATTGTATTTTATGCTTCTGGCGTTCACTTCTTAAGCACTAACTTTTCAATCTGTTGGAGCAACGCCCTAGGGTGAATCCTAGGTTGCCCGGGAAGTAGAAATCACCATAACTTTCATACTGGATGCAATTATCCGTTTTATACGATGGAAAAACTGTTGTATTTATATTGCATTTTATGCTTCTGGCGTTCACTTCTTAGGCCTTAACTATTCGATCTGGTGGAACAACGCACTAGGGTGAAGCCTAGGTTGCCCGGAACGTAGAAATGACCATAACTTTCACACTGGTAGCAATTATTCGATTTATACAACGGAAAAACTGTTCTATTTATTTTGTGTTTTATGTTTCGCGCGTTCACTTCTAAGGCCGGGCAACCTGGGCTTCACCCTAGGGCGTTCCTCCACTAGATCGAATAGTTAGGGCCTTAAAAGACAACGCCCGAAGCATAAAAGACAATAAATATACAAGAGTTTTTCCATCGTTTAACAGGAATAATTGCCACCAGTGTGAAAGCGATGTTCATTTCTACGTTCCTGCCAACCTAGGCTTCACTCTAGGGCGTTAGTCCACCAGATCCAATAGTTAGGGCGTAAGAAGTCAACGCCAGCAGCATAAAATATTAAATAAATAGAACAGTTTTTCCATTGTATAAAACGAATAATTGCAACCAGTATGAAAGTTATGGTCATTTCTACGTTCCGGGCAACCTAGGCTTCACTCTCCGGCGTTGCTCCACCACATCGAGTTGCTACGGCCTTAGAAGTCATCGCCAGAAGCATAAAATACAATATAGATGCAACAGTTTTTACATCGTATAACTGGAATAATTGCAGCCAGTGTGAAAGTGATGGTCATTTCTACGCTCCGGGCAACCTAGGCTTCACTCTAGGATGTTGCACCACCAGGTCGAATAGTTGCGGCCTTAGAAAACAACTCCAGACGCATAAAGTACAATAAAAATACAACAGTTTTTCCATCGTATAAAAGGAATAATTGGAACCAGTGTGAAAGTATTGGTCATTTCTACGTTTCGGGCAACATACGCTTCACACTTGGACGTTGCCCAACGAGATAGAGTACCTAGGACCTTATAAGTCAACGCCAGAAGCTTAAAGTACAATAAAAATCCAACAGTTTGTCCATCGTATAACCGGAGTAATTGCAAACAGTGTGAAAGTAATGGTCATTTCTACGTTCCGGTAAACCTAGGCTTCACTCTAGGGCGTTGCTCCACGAGATCGAATAGTTAGGGCCTTAGAAGTCAACGCCAGAAGCATAAAGTACAATAAAAATCCAGCAGATTTTCCATCGTATAACTGGTATAACTGCCACCAGTGTTAAAGATATGGTCATATCTACGTTCCGGGCAACCGATGCTTCACTCTAGGGCGTTGTTCCACCAGATCGAATAGTTAGGGCCTAAGAAGTCAACGCCTGAAGCATAAAATACAATAAAAATACCACAGTTTTTCCATCGTATAACAGGAATAATTGCAACCAGTGTGAAAGTAATGGCCATTTCTACGTTTCAGGCATCCTAATCTTAACTATGAGGCATTGCTCCACCAGATCGAATACGTAGGGCCTTAGAAGTCACCGCCAGAAGCATAAAATACAATGTTAATACAACAGCTTTTCCATTGTACAAAACGAATAATTGCAACCATTGTGAAAATTATGGTCATTTCTACGTTCAGGGCAACCTAGACTTCACACTAGGGCGTTGCTCCACCACATCCAATAGCTACGGCCTTTGAAGTCAACGCCAGAAGCATAAAATGCAATATAAATGCAACAGCTTTGCCATCGTATAAAATGGATAATTGCAAACAGTGTGAAAGTGATGGCCATTTCTGCGTTCCGAGCAACCTAGGCTTCACTCTAGGGCGTTGCTCCACCAGATCAAATAGTTAGAGCCTTAGAAGTCAACGCCCGAAGCATAAAATAAAATAAAGATACAACAGTTTTTCCATCGTATATCAGGAATAATTGCAACCAGTTTGAAAGTGATGGTCATTTCTACGTTCCGTGCAACCTAGGCTTCACTCCAGGGCGTTGTTCCACCAGATAGAGTAGTTTGGGCCTAAGAAGTCAACGCCAGAAGCATAAAATACGATATATGTACAAAAGTTTTTCCATCGTATAATACGAATAATTGCAACCAGTGTGAAAGTGATGGTCATTTCTACGTTCCGGGCAACCGAGGCTTCACTCTTGGGCGTTGCGCCACCAGATCGAATAGTTAGGGCCTTAGTAGTCAACGCCAGAAGCATAAAGTACAATAAAAATCCAACAGTTTTTCTATCGTATAAAACTAATAATTGCTACCAGTGTGAAAGTAATGGTCATTTCTACGTTCCGGGCATCCTGGGCTTCACTCTAGGGCATTGGCCCACCAGATCCAACGGTTAGGTCGTAAGAAATCAACGCCAGAAGCACCAACTACAAAATAAATACAACAGTTTTTCTATCGTATAAAACGAATAATTACAACCAGTGTGAAAGTTATGATCACTTCGACGTTTCGGGCATCCTAGATTTAACTCTGAGGCATTGCTCCACCAGATCGAAGACTTAGGGCCTTAGATGTCAACGCAAGAAGCATAAAATACAATATAAATACAATAGTTTTTCAATCGTATAAGACGAATAATTGCAACCAGTATGAAAGTTATGGTCAATTCTACGGTCCGGGCCACCTAGGCTTCACTCTAGGGCGTTGCTCCGCCAGATCGAATAGTTAGGGCCTCAGAACGCAACGCCAGAAGTATAAAATACAATGTAAATAAAACAGTTTTTCCATGGTGTAAAACGCATAATAACAACCAGTGTGAAAGTAATGATCATTTCGACGTTTCGGGCATCCTAGACTTAACTTTGAGGCATAGCTGCACCAGATCGAAGACTTAGGGCCTTAGAAGTCAACGCCAGAAGCATAAAATACAATAAAAATACAACAGTTTTTCCATTGTATAAAACGAATAATTGCAACCAGTATGAACGTTATGGACATTTCTACGTACCGGGCAACCTAGGCTTCACCCTAGGACGAGGCTCCACCATATCGAATAGTTAGGGACTTAGAATTCAACGCAAGAAGCATAAAGTACAATAAAAATACAACAGTTTTTCCATGGTATAACAGGAATAATTGCAAACAGTGTGAAGGAAATGATCATTTCTACGTTCGTGCAACCTAGGCTTCACTCCAGGGCGTTGGTCCACCAGATCGAATAGTTAGGGCCGCAGAAGTCAACGCCCGAGGCATGAAATACAAAATAAATAGAACAGTTTTTCCATTGTATAAAACGAATAATTGCAACCAGTATGAAAGTTATGGTCATTTCTACGTTCCGGGCAACCTAGGCTTCATTCTAGGGCGTTGCTCCACCACATCGAGTTGCTACGGCCTTAGAAGTCATCGCCAGAAGCATAAAATACAATATAGATGCAACAGTTTTTACATCGTATAACAGGAATAATTGCAGCCAGTGTGAAAGTGATGGTCATTTCTACGCTCCGGGCAACCTAGGCTTCACTCTAGGATGTTGCACCACCAGGTCGAATAGTTGCGGCCTTAGAAAACAACTCCAGACGCATAAAGTACAATAAAAATACAACAGTTTTTCCATCGTATAAAAAGAATAATTGGAACCAGTGTGAAAGTATTGGCCATTTCTACGTTTCGGGCAACATACGCTTCACACTTGGACGTTGCTCAACGAGATAGAGTACCTAGGACCTTATAAGTCAACGCCAGAAGCTTAAAGTACAATAAAAATCCAACAGTTTGTCCATCGTATAACCGGAGTAATTGCAAACAGTGTGAAAGTAATGGTCATTTCTACGTTCCGGTAAACCTAGGCTTCACTCTAGGGCGTTGCTCCACGAGATCGAATAGTTAGGGCCTTAGAAGTCAACGCCAGAAGCATAAAGTACAATAAAAATCCAGCAGATTTTCCATCGTATAACTGGTATAACTGCCACCAGTGTTAAAGATATGGTCATATCTACGTTCCGGGCAACCGATGCTTCACTCTAGGGCGTTGTTCCACCAGATCGAATAGTTAGGGCCTAAGAAGTCAACGCCTGAAGCATAAAATACAATAAAAATACCACAGTTTTTCCATCGTATAACAGGAATAATTGCAACCAGTGTGAAAGTAATGGCCATTTCTACGTTTCAGGCATCCTAATCTTAACTATGAGGCATTGCTCCACCAGATCGAATACGTAGGGCCTTAGAAGTCACCGCCAGAAGCATAAAATACAATGTTAATACAACAGCTTTTCCATTGTACAAAACGAATAATTGCAACCATTGTGAAAATTATGGTCATTTCTACGTTCAGGGCAACCTAGACTTCACACTAGGGCGTTGCTCCACCACATCCAATAGCTACGGCCTTTGAAGTCAACGCCAGAAGCATAAAATGCAATATAAATGCAACAGCTTTGCCACCGTATAAAATGGATAATTGCAAACAGTGTGAAAGTGATGGCCATTTCTGCGTTCCGAGCAACCTAGGCTTCACTCTAGGGCGTTGCTCCACCAGATCAAATAGTTAGAGCCTTAGAAGTCAACGCCCGAAGCATAAAATAAAATAAAGATACAACAGTTTTTCCATCGTATATCAGGAATAATTGCAACCAGTTTGAAAGTGATGGTCATTTCTACGTTCCGTGCAACCTAGGCTTCACTCTAGGGCGTTGCTCGACCAGATCGAATGGGTAGGGCCTTAGAAGTCAACGCCAGAAACATAAAATACAATATCAATACAACAGTTTTTCCATTGTACAAAACGTATAATTGCAACAAGTATGAACGTTATGGACATTTCTACGTACCGGGCAACCTAGGCTTCACCCTAGGACGTGGCTCCACCATATCGAATAGTTAGGGACTTAGAATTCAACGCAAGAAGCATAAAGTACAATAAAAATACAATAGTTTTTCCATGGTATAACAGGAATAATTGCAAACAGTGTGAAGGAAATGATCATTTCTACGTTCGTGCAACCTAGGCTTCACTCCAGGGCGTTGGTCCACCAGATCGAATAGTTAGGGCCGCAGAAGTCAACGCCCGAGGCATGAAATACAAAATAAATAGAACAGTTTTTCCTTTGTATAAAACGAATTATTGCAACCAGTGTGAAACTTATGGTCATTTCTACGTTCCGTGCAACCTAGGCTTCACTCTAGGGCGTTGCTCGACCAGATCGAATGGGTAGGGCCTTAGAAGTCAACGCCAGAAACATAAAATACAATATCAATACAACAGTTTTTCCATTGTACAAAACGTATAATTGCAACAAGTATGAACGTTATGGACATTTCTACGTACCGGGCAACCTAGGCTTCACCCTAGGACGTGGCTCCACCATATCGAATAGTTAGGGACTTAGAATTCAACGCAAGAAGCATAAAATACAATATAAATACAACAGCTTTTTCATCGTATAAAATGAATAATTGCAAACAGTGTGAAAGTTATGGTCATTTCTATGTTCCAGTCAACCTAGGCTTCACTCTAGGACGTTGCTCCACCAGATCGAATAGTTAGGGCCTATGAAGTCAACGCCAGAAGCATAAAATACAATAAAGGTGCAACAGTTTTTCCATCGTATAAAATGAATAATTGCTAACATTGTGAAGGTACTGGTCATTTCTACGTTCCGGCAACCTAGGCTTCACTCTTGGGCGTTGCTCCACCAGATCGACTAGTTGGGGCCTTAGAAGTCAACGCCAGAAGCATAAAATACAAAATAAATAGAACAGTTTTTCCATCGTATAAAACGAATAGTTGCTACCGGTGTGAAAGTTATGGTCATTTCTACGTTCCGGGCAACCTATGCTTCACTCTAGGGCGGTGGTCTACCAGATTAAGTAGTTAGGGCCTAAGATGTCAACGCCAGAAACATAAAATACAATATAAATACAACAGCTGTTCCATCGTATATAATGTATATTTGCAAACAGTCTGAAAGTAATGGTCATTTCCATGTTCCGGGCAACCTAGTCTTCACTCTAGGGCGTTGTTCCACCAGATCGAATAGTTAGGGCCTAAGAAGTCAACGCCAGAAGAATAAAATACAATAAAGATGCAACAGTTTTCCATCGTACAACAGGAATAACTGCAAACAGTGTGAAAGTACTGGTCATTTCTACGTTCCGGGCAGCCTAGGCTTCACCATAGGGCGTTGTTCCTCCAGATGGAATAGTTAGGGCCTAAGAAGTCAACGCCATAAGCATAAACTACAAAATAAATACAACAGCCATTCCATCGTATAAAACGTATAATTACTACCAGTGTGAAAGTTATGGTCATTTCTACGTTCCGGGCAACCTAGGCTTCACCCTAGGGAGTTGTTCCACCAGATGGAATAGTTAGGGCCTTAGAAGTCAACGCCAGAAGCATAAAATACGATATAAATACAACAGCTTTTCCATCGTATAAAACGAATAATGGTAACCAGTGTGAAAGTTATGGTCATTTCTACGTTCCGGGCAACCTAGGCGTCACTCTAGGGCGTTCCTCCACCAGATCGAATAGCTAGGGCCTTAGAAGTCAACGCCAGAAGCATAAAATACAATAAAGATGCAACAGTTTTCCATCGTCCAACAGGAATAACTGCAAAGAGTGTGAAAGTACTGGTCAGTTCTACGTTCCGGGCAGCCTAGGCTTCACCCTAGGGCGTTGTTCCTCCAGATGGAATAGTTAGGGCCTAAGAAGTCAACGCCAGAAGCATAAAATACAATATAAACACAACAGCTTTTCCATCGTATAAAACGAATAATGGTAACCAGTGTGAAAGTTATGGTCATTTCTACGTTACGGTGAACCTAGGCTTCACTCTAGGACGTTGCTCCACCATATCGAATAGTTAGGGCCTATGAAGTCAACGCCAGAAGCATAAAATACAATAAAGGTGCAACAGTTTTTCCTTCGTGTAACAGGAATAATTGCAACCAGTGTGATTGTTATGGTCATTTCTACTTCCCGGGCAACCTAGGCTTCACTCTAGGGCGTTGCTCCACCAGATCGAATAGTTAGGGCCTTAGAAGTCAGCGCCCGAAGCATACACTGCAAAATAAATAGAACAGTTTTTCCATTGTATAAAACGAATAACTGCAACCAGTGTGAAATGACTGGTCATTTCTACGTTCCGGGCAACCTAGGCTTCACTCTAGGGCGTTGCTCCACCAGATCGAATAGTTACGGCCTTAGAAGTCAACACCCGAAGCATAAAATGCAAAATAAATAGAACAGTTTTTCCACTGTATAAAACGAATAACTGCAACCAGTGTGAAAGTGCTGGTCATTTCTACGTTCCGGGTAACCTAGGCTACACTCTAGGGCGTTGTTCCACCAGATCGAATAGTTAGGGCCTAAGAAGTCAACGCCAGAAGAATAAAATACAATATAAGTACAAAAGTTTTTCCATCGTATAAAATGAATAATTGCAAACATTGTGAAAGTAATGGTCATTTCTACGTTCCGGGCAACCTAGGCGTCACTCTAGGGCGTTGCTCCACCACGTCTAATAGCTACGGCCTTAGAAGTCAGCCCCAGATGAATAAAATACAATAACGATGCCACAGCTTTTCCATCGTATAAAACGAATAATTGCAACCAGTGTGAAAGTTATGCTCATTTCTACTTTCCCGGGAACCTAGGCTTCACCCTAGGGCGTTGTTCCACCAGATGGAATAGTTAGGGCATCAGAAGTCAACGCCCGAAGCATAAAATACAAAATAAATAAAACAGTTTTTCCATCGTATAAAACGAATAATTGCTACCAGTGTGAAAGTTATGGTCATTTCTACGTTCCGCGAAACCTGGGCTTTACCCTAGGGCGTTTTTCCACCAGATGGAATAGTTAGGGCCTAAGAAGTTAACGCCAGAAGCATAAAATACGATATAAATACTACAGCTTTTCCATCCTATAAAACGAATAATTGCAACCAGTGTGGAAGTTATGGTCATTTCTACATTCCGGGCAACCTAGGCTTCACTCTAGGTCGGTGCTCCACCAGATCAAATAGTTAGGGCCCTAGAAGTCAACGCCAGAAGCATGAAATACAATGCAGATGCAAAAGTTTTTCCATCATATAACAGGAATAACTGCAGACAGTATGAAAGTACTGGTCATTTCTACGTTCCGGGTAGCCTAGGTTTCACTCTAGGGCGTTGCTCCACCAGATCGAATAGCTAGGGACTTAGAATTCAACGCCATAAGAATAAAATACAATATGAGTACAACAGTTTTTCCATCGTATAAAATGAATAATTGCAACCAGTGTGAAAGTTATGGTCATTTCTACATTCCGAGCAACCTAGGCTTCACTCTAGGGCGTTGCTCCACCTGATCGAATAGTTAGGGCCTTAGAAGTCAACGCCAGAAGCAGAAAATACAATAAAGATGCAACAGCTTTTCCATCGTATAACAGGAATAATTGCAACCAGTGTGAAGGTAATGGTATGTTCTACGTCCAGGGCAACCTATGCTCCACTCTAGGGCGGTGCTCTACCAGATTAAATAGTTAGGGCGTAAGAAGTCAACGCCAGAAGCATAAAATACAATATAAATACAACAGCTTTTCCATCGTATATAATGTATATTTGCAACCCGTGTGAAAGTGATGGTCATTTCTACGTTCCAGGCAACCTAGGCTTCACTCTAGGGCGTTGTTCCACAAGGTCGAATAGTTAGGGCCTAAGTAGTCAACGCCAGAAGCATAAAATACAATATAAATAGAACAGTTTTTCCAATGTATAAAACGGATAATTGCTACCAGTGTGAAAGTTATGGTCATTTCTACGTTCCGCGCAACCTGGGCTTTACTCTAGGGCGTTGTTCCACCAGATGGAATAGTTAGGGCCTAAGAAGTCAACGCCAGAAGCACAAAATACGATATAAATACAACAGCTTTTCCATCGTATAAAACAAATAATTGTAACCAGTGTGAAAGTTATGGTCATTTCTACGTTCCGGGCAACGTAGGCTTCACCCTAGGGCGTTTTTCCACCAGATGGAATAGTTAGGGCCTAAGAAGTTAACGCCAGAAGCATAAAATACGATATAAATACTACAGCTTTTCCATCCTATAAAACGAATAATTGCAACCAGTGTGGAAGTTATGGTCATTTCTACATTCCGGGCAACCTAGGCTTCACTCTAGGTCGGTGCTCCACCAGATCAAATAGTTAGGGCCCTAGAAGTCAACGCCAGAAGCATGAAATACAATGCAGATGCAAAAGTTTTTCCATCATATAACAGGAATAACTGCAGACAGTATGAAAGTACTGGTCATTTCTACGTTCCGGGTAGCCTAGGTTTCACTCTAGGGCGTTGCTCCACCAGATCGAATAGCTAGGGACTTAGAATTCAACGCCATAAGAATAAAATACAATATGAGTACAACAGTTTTTCCATCGTATAAAATGAATAATTGCAACCAGTGTGAAAGTTATGGTCATTTCTACATTCCGAGCAACCTAGGCTTCACTCTAGGGCGTTGCTCCACCTGATCGAATAGTTAGGGCCTTAGAAGTCAACGCCAGAAGCAGAAAATACAATAAAGATGCAACAGCTTTTCCATCGTATAACAGGAATAATTGCAACCAGTGTGAAGGTAATGGTATGTTCTACGTCCAGGGCAACCTATGCTCCACTCTAGGGCGGTGCTCTACCAGATTAAATAGTTAGGGCGTAAGAAGTCAACGCCAGAAGCATAAAATACAATATAAATACAACAGCTTTTCCATCGTATATAATGTATATTTGCAACCCGTGTGAAAGTGATGGTCATTTCTACGTTCCAGGCAACCTAGGCTTCACTCTAGGGCGTTGTTCCACAAGATCGAATAGTTAGGGCCTAAGTAGTCAACGCCAGAAGCATAAAATACAATATAAATAGAACAGTTTTTCCAATGTATAAAACGGATAATTGCTACCAGTGTGAAAGTTATGGTCATTTCTACGTTCCGCGCAACCTGGGCTTTACTCTAGGGCGTTGTTCCACCAGATGGAATAGTTAGGGCCTAAGAAGTCAACGCCAGAAGCACAAAATACGATATAAATACAACAGCTTTTCCATCGTATAAAACAAATAATTGTAACCAGTGTGAAAGTTATGGTCATTTCTACGTTCCGGGCAACGTAGGCTTCACCCTAGGCCGTTGTTCCTCCAGATAGAATAGTTAGGGCCTAAGAAGTGAACGCCAGAAGCATAAAATGCAATAAAAATACAACAGTTTCTCCATCGTATAGCAGGAATAATTTGCAACCAGTATGATAGTAGTGGTCATTTCTACGTTCCGGGCAACCCAGGTTTCACTCCAGGGCATTGCTCCACCAGATCGAATAGTTAGGGCCTAAGAAGTGAACGCCAGAAGCATAAAATACGATATAAATACAACAGCTTTTCCATCGTATAAAACAAATAATTGCAACCAGTGTGAAAGTTATGGTCATTTCTACGTTCCGGGCAACCTAGGCTTCACTGTATGGCGTTCTTCCACCACATCGGATAGCTACGGCCTCAGAAGTCAACGCCTGAAGTATAAAATACAATAAAAATACAACAGTCTTTCCATCATATAACAGGAATAATTGCAACCCGTGTGAAAGGGATGGTCATTTCTACGTTCCGGTCAACCTAGGCTTCACTCTTGGACGTTGCTGCACAAGATCGAATAGTTAGGGCCTATGAAGTCAACGCCAGAATCTAAAATACAATAAAGGTGCAACAGCTTTTCCATCGTATAACAGGAATAATTGCAACCAGTGTGAAGGTAATGGTATGTTCTACGTTCCGGGCAACCTAGGCTTCACTCTAGGGCGGTGCTCCACCAGATCAAATAGATAGGGCCTAAGAAGTCAACGCCAGAAGCATAAATTACAATATAAGTACAACAGCTTTTCCATCGTATATAATGTATATTTGCAAACAGTGTGGAAGTAGTGGTCACTTCTACGTTCCGGGCAACCTAGGCTTCACTCTAGGGTGTTGCTCCACCAGATGGAATTGCTAGGGACTGAGAATTCAATGCCAGAAGCATAAAATGCAATATAAATTTAACAGCTTTTCCATCGTATAAAAGGAATTATGGCAACCAGTGTGAAAGTTATGGTCACTTCAACGTTCCGGGCAACCTAGGCATCACGCTAGGGCGTTGCTCCACCAGATCGAATAGTTAGGTCCTTAGAAGTCAACGCCCAAAGCATAAAATGCAAAATAAATAGAACAGTTTTTCCATCGGATAAAACGAATAACTGCAACCAGTGTGAAAGTACTGATCATTTCTACGTTCCGGGCAACCTAGGCTTCACTCTATGGCGTTGTTCCACCAGATCGAATAGTTAGGGCCTAAGAAGTCAACGCCATAAGAATAAAATACAATATAAACATGACAGTTTTTCCATCGTATAACACGAATAATAGCAACCCGTGTGAAAGTTAACGTCATTTCTACGTTCCAGACAGCCTAGGCTTCACCCTAGGGCGTTGCTCCAACAGATTGAATAGTTAGGGCCTTAGAAGTCAACGCCCGAAGCATATAATACAAAATAAATGGAACAGCTTTTCCATTGTATAAAACGAATAATTGCTACCGGTGTGAAAGTTATGGTCATTTCTACGTTCCGGGCAACCCAGGCTTCACCATAGGGCGTTGTTCCACCAGATGGAATAGTTAGGGCATAAGAAGTCAACGCCAGAAGCATAGAATACAATATAAATACAACAGCTTTTCAATCGTATAAAACGAGTAATTGCAACCAGTATGAAAGTTAACGTCATTTCTACGTTCCAGGCAACCTAGGCTTCACCCTAGGGCGTTGCTCCAACAGATTGAATAGTTAGGGCCTTAGAAGTCAACGCCGGAAGCATAAAATGCAATAAAAATACAACAGTTTTTCCATAGTATATCAGGAATAATTGCAACCAGTGTGAAAGTAATGGTCATTTCTACGTTCCGGGCAACATAGGTTTCACTCCAGGGCGTTGCTCCTCCAGATCGGATAGTTAGGGCCTAAGAAGTCAACGCCAGAAGCATAAAATACAATATAAATACAACAGCTTTTCCATCGTATAAAACGAATAATTTCAACCAGTGTGAATGTTATGGTCATTTCTACATTCCGAGCAACCTAGGCTTCACTCTAGGGTGTTGATCCAACAGATTGAATAGTTAGGGCCTTAGAAGTCAACGCCCGAAGTATAAAATACAATATAAATACAACAGTTTTTCCATCGTATAAAACGAATAATAGCGACCAGTGTGAAAGTTATGGTCATTTCTACGTTCCGGGCAACCTAGGCTTCACTCTAGGGCGTTGTTCCTACAGATCGAACAGCCAGGGCCTAAGAAGGCAACGCCAGAAGCATAAAATCCAATATAAATATAACAGTTTCTCCATCGTATCAAACGAATAATAGCGACCAGTGTGAAAGTTATGGTCATTTCTACGTTCCCGGCTACCTAGGCTTCACCCCAGGGCGTTGTTCCACCAGATCGAATAGTTAGGGCCTAAGAAGTGAACGCCAGAAGCATAAAATACAATATAAATACAACAGTTTTTCCGTCATATAAAACGAATAATTGCAGCCAGTATGAAAGCTATGGTCATTTCTACTTTACGGGCAACCTAGGCTACACCCTAGAGCGTTGCTCCTACAGATTGAGAAGTTAGGGCCTTAGAAGTCATTGCCCGAAGCATAAAACGCAATAAAAATACAACAGTTTTTCCATCATATAACAGGAATATTTGCAACCAGTTTGAAAGTGATGGTACTTTCTACGTTCCGGGCAACTTAGGCTTCACTTTAGGGCGTTGCTCCACCAGATCGAATAGTTAGTGCCTTAGAAGTCAACGCCAGAAGCATAAGATACAAAATAAATAGAACAGTTTTTCCATCGTGTAAAACGAATAATTGCTACCGGTGTGAAAGTTATGGTCATTTCTACGTTCCGGTCAACCTAGGCTTCACCATAGGGCGTTGTTCCACCAGATCGAATAGTCAGGGCCTAAGAAGTGAACGCCAGAAGCATAAAATACAATATATATACAACAGTTTTTCCATCGTATAAAACGAATAATTGCAACCAGTATGAAAGTTAACGTCATTTCTACTTTCCGGGCAACCTAGGCTTCGCCCTAGGGCGTTGCTCCAACAGATTGAATCGGTAGGGCCTTAGAAGTCAACGCCGGAAGTATAAAATGCAATAAAGATACAACAGTTTTTCCATCGTATAAAAGGATTAATTGCAACCAGTTTGAGAGTGATGGTCATTTCTATGTTCCGGGAAAGCTCGGCTTCACTCTAGGGCGTTGCTCCACCAGATCGCGTAGTTAGGGCCTTAGAAGTCAACGCCCGAAGTATAAAATACAATATAAATACAACAGTTTTTCCATCTTATAAAAGGAATAATTGCAAGCAGTATGAAAGTTATGGTCATTTCTACTTTCCGGGCAACATAGGCTACACCCTAGGGCGTTGCTCCAACAGATTGAATAGTTAGGGCCTTAGAAGTCAATGCCCGAAGCATATAATGCAATAAAAATACAACAGTTTTTCCATCGTATAAAACGAATAATTGCAACCAGTATGAAAGTTATGGTCATTTCTACTTTCCGGCAACCTAGGCTTCGCCCTAGGGCGTTGTTCCACCAGATCGAATAGTTAGGGCCTAAGAAGTGAACGCCAGAAGCATAAAATACAATATGAATACAACAGTATTTCCATCATATAAAACGAGTAATTGCAACCAGTATGAAAGTTGTGGTCATTTCTACTTTACGGGCAACCTAGGCTACACCCTAGGGCGTTGCTCCAACAGATTGAATAGTTAGGGCCTTAGAAATCAATGCCCGAAGAATAAAATGCAGTAAAAATACAACAGTTTTTCCATCATATAACCGGAATTATTGCAACCAGTTTGAACGTGATGGTCATTTCTACGTTCCGGGCAACCTAGGCTACACTCTAGGGCGTTGTTCCACCAGATCGAACAGCTAGGGCCTAAGAAGGCAACGCCCGAAGCATAAAATACAATATAAATATAACAGTTTCTCCATCGTATAAAACGAATAATAGCGACCAGCGTGAAATCTATGGTCATTTCTACTTTACGGGCAACCTAGGCTACACCCTAGGGCGTTGCTCCTACAGATTGTTTAGTTAGGGCCTTAGAAGTCATTGCCCGAAGCATAAAATGCAATAAAAAAACAGCAGTTTTTCCATCATATAACAGGAATATTTGCAACCAGTTTGAAAGTGATGGTACTTTCTACGTTCCGGGCAACTTAGGCTTCACTCTAGGGCGTTGCTCCACCTGATCGAATAGTTAGGGCCTTAGAAGCCAACGCCAGATGCATAATATGCAATAAAGATGCAACAGTTTTTCCATCGTGTAACAGGAATAACTGCAAACAGTGTGAAAGTACTGGTCATTTCTACGTTCCGGGTAACCTAGGCTTCACTCTATGGCGTTGTTCCACCAGATCGAATAGTTAGGGCCTAAGAAGTCAACGCCATAAGAATAAAATACAGTATAAACATAACAGTTTTTCCATCGCATAACACGAATAATAGCAACCAGTGTGAAAGTTATGATCATTTCAACGTTCCGGGCAATCTAGGCTTCACTCTAGGGCGTTGCTCCACCAGATTAATCAGTTAGGGCCTTAGAAGTCAACGCCCGAAGTATAAAATACAATATAAATACAACAGTTTTTCCATCGTATAAAACGAATAATAGCGACCAGTGTGAAAGTTATGGTCATTTCTACGTTCCGGGCAACCTAGGCTTCACTCTAGGGCGTTGTTCCTACAGATCGAACAGCTAGGGCCTAAGAAGGCAACGCCAGAAGCATAAATTCCAATATAAATATAACAGTTTCTCCATCGTATCAAACGAATAATAGCGACCAGTGTGAAAGTTATGGTCATTTCTACGTTCCCGGCTACCTAGGCTTCACCCCAGGGCGTTGTTCCACCAGATCGAATAGTTAGGGCCTAAGAAGTGAACGCCAGAAGCATAAAATACAATATAAATACAACAGTTTTTCCATCGTATAAAAAGAATAATTGCAGCCAGTATGAAAGCTATGGTCATTTCTACTTTACGGGCAACCTAGGCTACACCCTAGAGCGTTGCTCCTACAGATTGAGTAGTTAGGGCCTTAGAAGTCATTGCCCGAAGCATAAAACGCAATAAAAATACAACAGTTTTTCCATCATATAACAGGAATATTTGCAACCAGTTTGAAAGTGATGGTCATTTCTACTTTACGGGCAACCTAGGCTACACCCTAGGGCGTTGCTCCTACAGATTGAATAGTTAGGGCCTTAGAAGTCATTGCCCGAAGCATAAAATGCAATAAAAAAACAGCAGTTTTTCCATCATATAACAGGAATATTTGCAACCAGTTTGAAAGTGATGGTACTTTCTACGTTCCGGGCAACTTAGGCTTCACTCTAGGGCGTTGCTCCACCTGATCGAATAGTTAGGGCCTTAGAAGCCAACGCCAGATGCATAATATGCAATAAAGATGCAACAGTTTTTCCATCGTGTAACAGGAATAACTGCAAACAGTGTGAAAGTACTGGTCATTTCTACGTTCCGGGTAACCTAGGCTTCACTCTATGGCGTTGTTCCACCAGATCGAATAGTTAGGGCCTAAGAAGTCAACGCCATAAGAATAAAATACAGTATAAACATAACAGTTTTTCCATCGCATAACACGAATAATAGCAACCAGTGTGAAAGTTATGATCATTTCAACGTTCCGGGCAATCTAGGCTTCACTCTAGGGCGTTGCTCCACCAGATTAATCAGTTAGGGCCTTAGAAGTCAACGCCCGAAGTATAAAATACAATATAAATACAACAGTTTTTCCATCGTATAAAACGAATAATAGCGACCAGTGTGAAAGTTATGGTCATTTCTACGTTCCGGGCAACCTAGGCTTCACTCTAGGGCGTTGTTCCTACAGATCGAACAGCTAGGGCCTAAGAAGGCAACGCCAGAAGCATAAATTCCAATATAAATATAACAGTTTCTCCATCGTATCAAACGAATAATAGCGACCAGTGTGAAAGTTATGGTCATTTCTACGTTCCCGGCTACCTAGGCTTCACCCCAGGGCGTTGTTCCACCAGATCGAATAGTTAGGGCCTAAGAAGTGAACGCCAGAAGCATAAAATACAATATAAATACAACAGTTTTTCCATCGTATAAAACGAATAATTGCAGCCAGTATGAAAGCTATGATCATTTCTACTTTACGGGCAACCTAGGCTACACCCTAGAGCGTTGCTCCTACAGATTGAGTAGTTAGGGCCTTAGAAGTCATTGCCCGAAGCATAAAACGCAATAAAAATACAACAGTTTTTCCATCATATAACAGGAATATTTGCAACCAGTTTGAAAGTGATGGTACTTTCTACGTTCCGGGCAACTTAGGCTTCACTCTAGGGCGTTGCTCCACCAGATCGAACAGCTAGGGCCTAAGAAGGCAACGCCAGAAGCATAAATTCCAATATAAATATAACAGTTTCTCCATCGTATCAAACGAATAATAGCGACCAGTGTGAAAGTTATGGTCATTTCTACGTTCCCGGCTACCTAGGCTTCACCCCAGGGCGTTGTTCCACCAGATCGAATAGTTAGGGCCTAAGAAGTCAACGCCATAAGAATAAAATACAATATAAACATGACAGTTTTTCCATCGTATAACACGAATAATAGCAACCCGTGTGAAAGTTAACGTCATTTCTACGTTCCAGACAGCCTAGGCTTCACCCTAGGGCGTTGCTCCAACAGATTGAATAGTTAGGGCCTTAGAAGTCAACGCCCGAAGCATATAATACAAAATAAATGGAACAGCTTTTCCATCGTATAAAACGAATAATTGCTACCGGTGTGAAAGTTATGGTCATTTCTACGTTCCGGGCAACCCAGGCTTCACCATAGGGCGTTGTTCCACCAGATGGAATAGTTAGGGCATAAGAAGTCAACGCCAGAAGCATAGAATACAATATAAATACAACAGCTTTTCAATCGTATAAAACGAGTAATTGCAACCAGTATGAAAGTTAACGTCATTTCTACGTTCCAGGCAACCTAGGCTTCACCCTAGGGCGTTGCTCCAACAGATTGAATAGTTAGGGCCTTAGAAGTCAACGCCGGAAGCATAAAATGCAATAAAAATACAACAGTTTTTCCATAGTATATCAGGAATAATTGCAACCAGTGTGAAAGTAATGGTCATTTCTACGTTCCGGGCAACATAGGTTTCACTCCAGGGCGTTGCTCCTCCAGATCGGATAGTTAGGGCCTAAGAAGTCAACGCCAGAAGCATAAAATACAATATAAATACAACAGCTTTTCCATCGTATAAAACGAATAATTTCAACCAGTGTGAATGTTATGGTCATTTCTACATTCCGAGCAACCTAGGCTTCACTCTAGGGTGTTGATCCAACAGATTGAATAGTTAGGGCCTTAGAAGTCAACGCCCGAAGTATAAAATACAATATAAATACAACAGTTTTTCCATCGTATAAAACGAATAATAGCGACCAGTGTGAAAGTTATGGTCATTTCTACGTTCCGGGCAACCTAGGCTTCACTCTAGGGCGTTGTTCCTACAGATCGAACAGCCAGGGCCTAAGAAGGCAACGCCAGAAGCATAAAATCCAATATAAATATAACAGTTTCTCCATCGTATCAAACGAATAATAGCGACCAGTGTGAAAGTTATGGTCATTTCTACGTTCCCGGCTACCTAGGCTTCACCCCAGGGCGTTGTTCCACCAGATCGAATAGTTAGGGCCTAAGAAGTGAACGCCAGAAGCATAAAATACAATATAAATACAACAGTTTTTCCGTCATATAAAACGAATAATTGCAGCCAGTATGAAAGCTATGGTCATTTCTACTTTACGGGCAACCTAGGCTACACCCTAGAGCGTTGCTCCTACAGATTGAGAAGTTAGGGCCTTAGAAGTCATTGCCCGAAGCATAAAACGCAATAAAAATACAACAGTTTTTCCATCATATAACAGGAATATTTGCAACCAGTTTGAAAGTGATGGTACTTTCTACGTTCCGGGCAACTTAGGCTTCACTTTAGGGCGTTGCTCCACCAGATCGAATAGTTAGTGCCTTAGAAGTCAACGCCAGAAGCATAAGATACAAAATAAATAGAACAGTTTTTCCATCGTGTAAAACGAATAATTGCTACCGGTGTGAAAGTTATGGTCATTTCTACGTTCCGGTCAACCTAGGCTTCACCATAGGGCGTTGTTCCACCAGATCGAATAGTCAGGGCCTAAGAAGTGAACGCCAGAAGCATAAAATACAATATATATACAACAGTTTTTCCATCGTATAAAACGAATAATTGCAACCAGTATGAAAGTTAACGTCATTTCTACTTTCCGGGCAACCTAGGCTTCGCCCTAGGGCGTTGCTCCAACAGATTGAATCGGTAGGGCCTTAGAAGTCAACGCCGGAAGTATAAAATGCAATAAAGATACAACAGTTTTTCCATCGTATAAAAGGATTAATTGCAACCAGTTTGAGAGTGATGGTCATTTCTATGTTCCGGGAAAGCTCGGCTTCACTCTAGGGCGTTGCTCCACCAGATCGCGTAGTTAGGGCCTTAGAAGTCAACGCCCGAAGTATAAAATACAATATAAATACAACAGTTTTTCCATCTTATAAAAGGAATAATTGCAAGCAGTATGAAAGTTATGGTCATTTCTACTTTCCGGGCAACATAGGCTACACCCTAGGGCGTTGCTCCAACAGATTGAATAGTTAGGGCCTTAGAAGTCAATGCCCGAAGCATATAATGCAATAAAAATACAACAGTTTTTCCATCGTATAAAACGAATAATTGCAACCAGTATGAAAGTTATGGTCATTTCTACTTTCCGGCAACCTAGGCTTCGCCCTAGGGCGTTGTTCCACCAGATCGAATAGTTAGGGCCTAAGAAGTGAACGCCAGAAGCATAAAATACAATATGAATACAACAGTATTTCCATCATATAAAACGAGTAATTGCAACCAGTATGAAAGTTGTGGTCATTTCTACTTTACGGGCAACCTAGGCTACACCCTAGGGCGTTGCTCCAACAGATTGAATAGTTAGGGCCTTAGAAATCAATGCCCGAAGAATAAAATGCAGTAAAAATACAACAGTTTTTCCATCATATACCCGGAATTATTGCAACCAGTTTGAACGTGATGGTCATTTCTACGTTCCGGGCAACCTAGGCTACACTCTAGGGCGTTGTTCCACCAGATCGAACAGCTAGGGCCTAAGAAGGCAACGCCCGAAGCATAAAATACAATATAAATATAACAGTTTCTCCATCGTATAAAACGAATAATAGCGACCAGCGTGAAATCTATGGTCATTTCTACTTTACGGGCAACCTAGGCTACACCCTAGGGCGTTGCTCCTACAGATTGTTTAGTTAGGGCCTTAGAAGTCATTGCCCGAAGCATAAAATGCAATAAAAAAACAGCAGTTTTTCCATCATATAACAGGAATATTTGCAACCAGTTTGAAAGTGATGGTACTTTCTACGTTCCGGGCAACTTAGGCTTCACTCTAGGGCGTTGCTCCACCTGATCGAATAGTTAGGGCCTTAGAAGCCAACGCCAGATGCATAATATGCAATAAAGATGCAACAGTTTTTCCATCGTGTAACAGGAATAACTGCAAACAGTGTGAAAGTACTGGTCATTTCTACGTTCCGGGTAACCTAGGCTTCACTCTATGGCGTTGTTCCACCAGATCGAATAGTTAGGGCCTAAGAAGTCAACGCCATAAGAATAAAATACAGTATAAACATAACAGTTTTTCCATCGCATAACACGAATAATAGCAACCAGTGTGAAAGTTATGATCATTTCAACGTTCCGGGCAATCTAGGCTTCACTCTAGGGCGTTGCTCCACCAGATTAATCAGTTAGGGCCTTAGAAGTCAACGCCCGAAGTATAAAATACAATATAAATACAACAGTTTTTCCATCGTATAAAACGAATAATAGCGACCAGTGTGAAAGTTATGGTCATTTCTACGTTCCGGGCAACCTAGGCTTCACTCTAGGGCGTTGTTCCTACAGATCGAACAGCTAGGGCCTAAGAAGGCAACGCCAGAAGCATAAATTCCAATATAAATATAACAGTTTCTCCATCGTATCAAACGAATAATAGCGACCAGTGTGAAAGTTATGGTCATTTCTACGTTCCCGGCTACCTAGGCTTCACCCCAGGGCGTTGTTCCACCAGATCGAATAGTTAGGGCCTAAGAAGTGAACGCCAGAAGCATAAAATACAATATAAATACAACAGTTTTTCCATCGTATAAAAAGAATAATTGCAGCCAGTATGAAAGCTATGGTCATTTCTACTTTACGGGCAACCTAGGCTACACCCTAGAGCGTTGCTCCTACAGATTGAGTAGTTAGGGCCTTAGAAGTCATTGCCCGAAGCATAAAACGCAATAAAAATACAACAGTTTTTCCATCATATAACAGGAATATTTGCAACCAGTTTGAAAGTGATGGTCATTTCTACTTTACGGGCAACCTAGGCTACACCCTAGGGCGTTGCTCCTACAGATTGAATAGTTAGGGCCTTAGAAGTCATTGCCCGAAGCATAAAATGCAATAAAAAAACAGCAGTTTTTCCATCATATAACAGGAATATTTGCAACCAGTTTGAAAGTGATGGTACTTTCTACGTTCCGGGCAACTTAGGCTTCACTCTAGGGCGTTGCTCCACCTGATCGAATAGTTAGGGCCTTAGAAGCCAACGCCAGATGCATAATATGCAATAAAGATGCAACAGTTTTTCCATCGTGTAACAGGAATAACTGCAAACAGTGTGAAAGTACTGGTCATTTCTACGTTCCGGGTAACCTAGGCTTCACTCTATGGCGTTGTTCCACCAGATCGAATAGTTAGGGCCTAAGAAGTCAACGCCATAAGAATAAAATACAGTATAAACATAACAGTTTTTCCATCGCATAACACGAATAATAGCAACCAGTGTGAAAGTTATGATCATTTCAACGTTCCGGGCAATCTAGGCTTCACTCTAGGGCGTTGCTCCACCAGATTAATCAGTTAGGGCCTTAGAAGTCAACGCCCGAAGTATAAAATACAATATAAATACAACAGTTTTTCCATCGTATAAAACGAATAATAGCGACCAGTGTGAAAGTTATGGTCATTTCTACGTTCCGGGCAACCTAGGCTTCACTCTAGGGCGTTGTTCCTACAGATCGAACAGCTAGGGCCTAAGAAGGCAACGCCAGAAGCATAAATTCCAATATAAATATAACAGTTTCTCCATCGTATCAAACGAATAATAGCGACCAGTGTGAAAGTTATGGTCATTTCTACGTTCCCGGCTACCTAGGCTTCACCCCAGGGCGTTGTTCCACCAGATCGAATAGTTAGGGCCTAAGAAGTGAACGCCAGAAGCATAAAATACAATATAAATACAACAGTTTTTCCATCGTATAAAACGAATAATTGCAGCCAGTATGAAAGCTATGATCATTTCT
Organism: Calliopsis andreniformis; assembly: GCF_051401765.1. NCBI lineage: Eukaryota > Metazoa > Arthropoda > Insecta > Hymenoptera > Andrenidae > Calliopsis > Calliopsis andreniformis. The sequence goes on along the minus strand of NW_027480425.1, from coordinate 9,509,134 downwards.
ACTTTACGGGCAACCTAGGCTACACCCTAGAGCGTTGCTCCTACAGATTGAGTAGTTAGGGCCTTAGAAGTCATTGCCCGAAGCATAAAACGCAATAAAAATACAACAGTTTTTCCATCATATAACAGGAATATTTGCAACCAGTTTGAAAGTGATGGTACTTTCTACGTTCCGGGCAACTTAGGCTTCACTCTAGGGCGTTGCTCCACCAGATCGAATAGTTAGTGCCGTAGAAGTCAACGCCAGAAGCATAAGATACAAAATAAATAGAACAGTTTTTCCATCGTGTAAAACGAATAATTGCTACCGGTGTGAAAGTTATGGTCATTTCTACGTTCCGGTCAACCTAGGCTTCACCATAGGGCGTTGTTCCACCAGATTGAATAGTCAGGGCCTAAGAAGTGAACGCCAGAAGCATAAAATACAATATAAATACAACAGTTTTTCCATCGTATAGAACGAATAATAGCGACCAGTGTGAAAGTTATGGTCATTTCTACGTTCCGGGCAACCTTGGCTTCACTCTAGGGCGTTGTTCCTACAGATCGAACAGCTAGGGCCTAAGAAGGCAACGCCAGAAGCATAAATTCCAATATAAATATAACAGTTTCTCCATCGTATCAAACGAATAATAGCGACCAGTGTGAAAGTTATGGTCATTTCTACGTTCCCGGCTACCTAGGCTTCACCCCAGGGCGTTGTTCCACCAGATCGAATAGTTAGGGCCTAAGAAGTGAACGCCAGAAGCATAAAATACAATATAAATACAACAGTTTTTCCATCGTATAAAACGAATAATTGCAGCCAGTATGAAAGCTATGGTCATTTCTACTTTACGGGCAACCTAGGCTACACCCTAGAGCGTTGCTCCTACAGATTGAGTAGTTAGGGCCTTAGAAGTCATTGCCCGAAGCATAAAACGCAATAAAAATACAACAGTTTTTCCATCATATAACAGGAATATTTGCAACCAGTTTGAAAGTGATGGTCATTTCTACTTTACGGGCAACCTAGGCTACACCCTAGGGCGTTGCTCCTACAGATTGAATAGTTAGGGCCTTAGAAGTCATTGCCCGAAGCATAAAATGCAATAAAAAAACAGCAGTTTTTCCATCATATAACAGGAATATTTGCAACCAGTTTGAAAGTGATGGTACTTTCTACGTTCCGGGCAACTTAGGCTTCACTCTAGGGCGTTGCTCCACCTGATCGAATAGTTAGGGCCTAAGAAGTCAACGCCATAAGAATAAAATACAATATAAACATAACAGTTTTTCCATCGTATAACACGAATAATAGCAACCAGTGTGAAAGTTATGATCATTTCAACGTTCCGGGCAATCTAGGCTTCACTCTAGGGCGTTGCTCCACCAGATTAATCAGTTAGGGCCTTAGAAGTCAACGCCCGAAGTATAAAATACAATATAAATACAACAGTTTTTCCATCGCATAAAACGAATAATAGCGACCAGTGTGAAAGTTATGGTCATTTCTACGTTCCGGGCAACCTAGGCTTCACTCTAGGGCGTTGTTCCTACAGATCGAACAGCTAGGGCCTAAGAAGGCAACGCCAGAAGCATAAATTCCAATATAAATATAACAGTTTCTCCATCGTATCAAACGAATAATAGCGACCAGTGTGAAAGTTATGGTCATTCCTACGTTCCCGGCTACCTAGGCTTCACCCCAGGGCGTTGTTCCACCAGATCGAATAGTTAGGGCCTAAGAAGTGAACGCCAGAAGCATAAAATACAATATAAATACAACAGTTTTTCCATCGTATAAAACGAATAATTGCAGCCAGTATGAAAGCTATGATCACTTCTACTTTACGGGCAACCTAGGCTACACCCTAGAGCGTTGCTCCTACAGATTGAGTAGTTAGGGCCTTAGAAGTCATTGCCCGAAGCATAAAACGCAATAAAAATACAACAGTTTTTCCATCATATAACAGGAATATTTGCAACCAGTTTGAAAGTGATGGTACTTTCTACGTTCCGGGCAACTTAGGCTTCACTCGAGGGCGTTGCTCCACCAGATCGAATAGTTAGTGCCTTAGAAGTCAACGCCAGAAGCATAAGATAGAAAATAAATAGAACAGTTTTTCCATCGTGTAAAACGAATAATTGCTACCGGTGTGAAAGTTATGGTCATTTCTACGTTCCGGTCAACCTAGGCTTCACCATAGGGCGTTGCTCCACCAGATTGAATAGTCAGGGCCTAAGAAGTGAACGCTAGAAGCATAAAATACAATATAAATACAACAGTTTTTCCATCGTATAGAACGAATAATAGCAACCAGTGTGAAAGTTATGGTCATTTCTACGTTCCGGGCAACCTAGGCCTCACTCTAGGTCGTTGTTCCACCAGATGGAACAGCTAGGGCCTAAGAAGGCAACGCCAGAAGCATAAAATACAATATAAATATAACAGTTTCTCCATCGTGTAAAACGAATAATAGCGACGAGTGTGAAAGTTATGGTCATTTCTACGTTCCCGGCAACCTAGGCTTCACCCCAGGGCGTTGTTCCACCAGATCGAATAGTTACGGCCTAAGAAGTGAACGCCAGAAGCATAAAATACAATATAAATACAACAGTTTTTCCATCATATAAAACGAATAATTGCAGCCAGTATGAAAGCTATGTTCATTTCTACTTTACGGGCAACCTAGGCTACACCCTAGAGCGTTGCTCCTACAGATTGAGTAGTTAGGGCCTTAGAAGTCATTGCCCGAAGCATAAAACGCAATAAAAATACAACAGTTTTTCCATCATATAACAGGAATATTTGCAACCAGTTTGAAAGTGATGGTACTTTCTACGTTCCGGGCAACTTAGGCTTCACTCTAGGGCGTTGCTCCACCAGATCGAATAGTTAGGGCCTAAGAAGTGAACGCCAGAAGCATAAAATACAATATAAATAGAACAGTTTTTCCATCATATAAAACGAGTAATTGCAACCAGTATGAAAGTTGTGGTCATTTCTACTTTACGGGCAACCTAGACTACACCCTAGGGCGTTGCTCCAACAGATTGAATAGTTAGGGCCTTAGAAATCAATGCCCGAAGCATAAAATGCAGTAAAAATACAACAGTTTCTCCATCACATAACCGGAATTATTGCAACCAGTTTGAACGTGATGGTCATTTCTACGTTCCGGGCAATCTCGGCTTCACTCTAGGGCGTTGCTCCACCAGATCGAATAGTTAGTGCCTTAGAAGTCAACGCCAGAAGCATAAAAAACAATATAAATACAACAGTTTTTCCATCGTATAAAACGAATAATTCCAACCTGTATGAAGGTTAACGTCATTTCTACTTTCCGGGCAACCCAGGCTTCACCCTAGGGCGTTGCTCCAACAGATTGAATAGTTAGGGCCTTAGAAGTCAACGCCGGAAGCATAAAATGCAATAAAAATACAACAGTTTTTCCATCATATAAAACGAATAATTGCAACCAGTATGAAAGCTATGGTCATTTCTACTTTACGGGCAAGCTAGGCTACACCCTAGGGCGTTGCTCCTACAGATTGAATAGTTAGGGCCTTAGAAGTCATTGCCCGAAGCATAAAATGCAATAAAAAAACAGCAGTTTTTCCATCATATAACAGGAATATTTGCAACCAGTTTGAAAGTGATGGTACTTTCTACGTTCCGGGCAACTTAGGCTTCACTCTAGGGCGTTGCTCCACCTGATCGAATAGTTAGGGCCTTAGAAGCCAACGCCAGATGCATAATATGCAATAAAGATGCAACAGTTCTTCCATCGTGTAACAGGAATAACTGCAAACACTGTGAAAGTACTGGTCATTTCTACGTTCCGGGTAACCTAGGCTTCACTCTATGGCGTTGTTCCACCAGATCGAATAGTTAGGGCCTAAGAAGTCAACGCCATAAGAATAAAATACAATATAAACATAACAGTTTTTCCATCGTATAACACGAATAATAGCAACCAGTGTGAAAGTTATGATCATTTCAACGTTCCGGGCAATCTAGGCTTCACTCTAGGGCGTTGCTCCACCAGATTAATCAGTTAGGGCCTTAGAAGTCAACGCCCGAAGCATAAAATGCAAAATAAATAGAACAGTTTTTCCATCGAATAAAACGGATAATTGCAACCAGTGTGAAAGTTAACGTCATTTCTACTTTCCGGGCAACCTAGGCTTCACCCTAGGGCGTTGCTCCACAAGATCGAATAGTTAGGTCCTTAGACGTCAACGCCAGAAGCATAAAATACGATATAATTACAACAGTTTGTCCATCGTAGAACAGGAAATTTGCAACCAGTGTGAAAGTAATGGTCATTTCTGCGTTCCGGGCAACCTAGGCTTCACTATAGGGCGTTGCTCCACCAGATCGAACAGTTAGGGCCTTAGAAGTCAATGCCCGAAGCATAAAATACAATATAAATACAACAGTTTTTCCATCGAATAAAACGGATAATTGCAACCAGTGTGAAAGTTAACGTCATTTCTACTTTCCTTGCAACCTAGGCTTCACCCTAGGGCGTTGCTCCAACAGATTGAATAGTTAGGGCCTTAAAAGTCAATGCCCGTAGCATAAAATGCAATAAAAATACAACAGTTTTTCCATCGTATGACAGGAATAATTGCAACCAGTGTGAAAGTAATGGTCATTTCTACGTTCCGGGCAACATAGGTTTCACTCTAGGGCGTTGTTCCACCAGATCGGATAGTTAGGTCCTAAGAAGTCAACGCCAGAAGCATAAAATACAATATAAATACAACAGCTTTTCCATCGTATAACAGGAATAATTGCAACCAGTTTGAAAGTGATGGTCATTTCTACGTTCCGGGCAACCTAGGCTTCACTCTAGGGCGTTGTTCCACCAGATCGAACAGCTAGGGCCTAAGAAGGTAACGCCCGAAGCATAAAATACAATATAAATATAACAGTTTCTCCATCGTATAAAACGAATAATAGCGACCAGTGTGAAAGCTATGGTCATTTCTACTTTACGGGCAACCTAGGCTACACCCTAGGGCGTTGCTCCTACAGATTGAATAGTTAGGGCCTTAGAAGTCATTGCCCGAAGTATAAAATGCAATAAAAAAACAGCAGTTTTTCCATCATATAACAGGAATATTTGCAACCAGTTTGAAAGTGATGGTACTTTCTACGTTCCGGGCAACTTAGGCTTCACTCTAGGGCGTTGCTCCACCTGATCGAATAGTTAGGGCCTTAGAAGCCAACGCCAGATGCATAATATGCATTAAAGATGCAACAGTTTTTCCATCGTGTAACAGGAATAACTGCAAACAGTGTGAAAGTACTGGTCATTTCTACGTTCCGGGTAACCTAGGCTTCACTCTATGGCGTTGTTCCACCAGATCGAATAGTTAGGGCCTAAGAAGTCAACGCCATAAGAATAAAATACAATATAAACATAACAGTTTTTCCATCGTATAACACGAATAATAGCAACCAGTGTGAAAGTTATGATCATTTCAACGTTCCGGGCAATCTAGGCTTCACTCTAGGGCGTTGCTCCACCAGATTAATCAGTTAGGGCCTTAGAAGTCAACGCCCGAAGTATAAAATACAATATAAATACAACAGTTTTTCCATCGTATAAAACGAATAATAGCGACCAGTGTGAAAGTTATGGTCATTTCTACGTTCCGGGCAACCTAGGCTTCACTCTAGGGCGTTGTTCCTACAGATCGAACAGCTAGGGCCTAAGAAGGCAACGCCAGAAGCATAAATTCCAATATAAATATAACAGTTTCTCCATCGTGTAAAACGAATAATAGCGACGAGTGTGAAAGTTATGGTCATTTCTACGTTCCCGGCAACCTAGGCTTCACCCCAGGGCGTTGTTCCACCAGATCGAATAGTTACGGCCTAAGAAGTGAACGCCAGAAGCATAAAATACAATATAAATACAACAGTTTTTCCATCATATAAAACGAATAATTGCAGCCAGTATGAAAGCTATGGTCATTTCTACTTTACGGGCAACCTAGGCTACACCCTAGAGCGTTGCTCCTACAGATTGAGTAGTTAGGGCCTTAGAAGTCATTGCCCGAAGCATAAACCGCAATAAAAATACAACAGTTTTTCCATCATATAACAGGAAAATTTGCAACCAGTTTGAAAGTGATGGTACTTTCTACGTTCCGGGCAACTTAGGCTTCACTCTAGGGCGTTGCTCCACCAGATCGAATAGTTAGTGCCTTAGAAGTCAACGCCAGAAGCATAAGATACAAAATAAATAGAACAGTTTTTCCATCGTGTAAAACGAATAATTGCTACCGGTGTGAAAGTTATGGTCATTTCTACGTTCCGGTCAACCTAGGCTTCACCATAGGGCGTTGTTCCACCAGATCGAATAGTCAGGGCCTAAGAAGTGAACGCCAGAAGCATAAAATACAATATATATACAACAGTTTTTCCATCGTATAAAACGAATAATTGCAGCCAGTATGAAAGCTATGGTCATTTCTACTTTACGGGCAACATAGGCTACACCCTAGAGCGTTGCTCCTACAGATTGAGCAGTTAGGGCCTTAGAAGTCATTGCCCGAAGCATAAAACGCAATAAAATACAACAGTTTTTCCATCATATAACAGGAATATTTGCAACCAATTTGAAAGTGATGGTCATTTCTACTTTACGGGCAACCTAGGCTACACCCTAGGGCGTTGCTCCTACAGATTGAATAGTTAGGGCCTTAGAAGTCATTGCCCGAAGCATAAAATGCAATAAAAAAACAGCTTTTTTCCATCATATAACAGGAATATTTGCAACCAGTTTGAAAGTGATGGTACTTTCTACGTTCCGGGCAACTTAGGCTTCACTCTAGGGCGTTGCTCCACCTGATCGAATAGTTAGGGCCTTAGAAGTCAACGCCATAAGAATAAAATACAATATAAACATAACAGTTTTTCCATCGTATAACACGAATAATAGCAACCAGTGTGAAAGTACTGGTCATTTCTACGTTCCGGGTAACCTAGGCTTCACTCTATGGCGTTGTTCCACCAGATCGAATAGTTAGGGCCTAAGAAGTCAACGCCATAAGAATAAAATACAATATAAACATAACAGTTTTTCCATCGTATAACACGAATAATAGCAACCAGTGTGAAAGTTATGATCATTTCAACGTTCCGGGCAATCTAGGCTTCACTCTAGGGCGTTGCTCCACCAGATTAATCAGTTAGGGCCTTAGAAGTCAACGCCCGAAGTATAAAATACAATATAAATACAACAGTTTTTCCATCGTATAAAACGAATAATAGCGACCAGTGTGAAAGTTATGGTCATTTCTACGTTCCGGGCAACCTAGGCTTCACTCTAGGGCGTTGTTCCTAGAGATCGAACAGCTAGGGCCTAAGAAGGCAACGCCAGAAGCATAAATTCCAATATAAATATAACAGTTTCTCCATCGTATCAAACGAATAATAGCGACCAGTGTGAAAGTTATGGTCATTTCTACGTTCCCGGCTACCTAGGCTTCACCCCAGGGCGTTGTTCCACCAGATCGAATAGTTAGGGCCTAAGAAGTGAACGCCAGAAGCATAAAATACAATATAAATACAACAGTTTTTCCATCGTATAAAACGAATAATTGCAGCCAGTATGAAAGCTATGATCATTTCTACTTTACGGGCAACCTAGGCTACACCCTAGAGCGTTGCTCCTACAGATTGAGTAGTTAGGGCCTTAGAAGTCATTTCCCGAAGCATAAAACGCAATAAAAATACAACAGTTTTTCCATCATATAACAGGAATATTTGCAACCAGTTTGAAAGTGATGGTACTTTCTACGTTCCGGGCAACTTAGGCTTCACTCTAGGGCGTTGCTCCACCAGATCGAATAGTTAGTGCCTTAGAAGTCAACGCCAGAAGCATAAGATACAAAATAAATAGAACAGTTTTTCCATCGTGTAAAACGAATAATTGCTACCGGTGTGAAAGTTATGGTCATTTCTACGTTCCGGTCAACCTAGGCTTCACCATAGGGCGTTGTTCCACCAGATTGAATAGTCAGGGCCTAAGAAGTGAACGCCAGAAGCATAAAATACAATATAAATACAACAGTTTTTCCATCGTATAGAACGAATAATAGCAACCAGTGTGAAAGTTATGGTCATTTCTACGTTCCGGGCAACCTAGGCCTCACTCTAGGTCGTTGTTCCACCAGATGGAACAGCTAGGGCCTAAGAAGGCAACGCCAGAAGCATAAAATACAATATAAATATAACAGTTTCTCCATCGTGTAAAACGAATAATAGCGACGAGTGTGAAAGTTATGGTCATTTCTACGTTCCCGGCAACCTAGGCTTCACCCCAGGGCGTTGTTCCACCAGATCGAATAGTTACGGCCTAAGAAGTGAACGCCAGAAGCATAAAATACAATATAAATACAACAGTTTTTCCATCATATAAAACGAATAATTGCAGCCAGTATGAAAGCTATGGTCATTTCTACTTTACGGGCAACCTAGGCTACACCCTAGGGCGTTGCTCCAACAGATTGAATAGTTAGGGCCTTAGAAATCAATGCCCGAAGCATAAAATGCAGTAAAAATACAACAGCTTTTCCATCACATAACCGGAATTATTGCAACCAGTTTGAACGTGATGGTCATTTCTACGTTCCGGGCAACCTCGGCTTCACTCTAGGGCGTTGCTCCACCAGATCGAATAGTTAGTGCCTTAGAAGTCAACGCCAGAAGCATAAAAAACAATATAAATACAACAGTTTTTCCATCGTATAAAACGAATAATTCCAACCTGTATGAAGGTTAACGTCATTTCTACTTTCCGGGCAACCCAGGCTTCACCCTAGGGCGTTGCTCCAACAGATTGAATAGTTAGGGCCTAAGAAGTGAACGCCAGAAGCATAAAATACAATATAAATATAACAGTTTCTCCATCGTATAAAACGAATAATAGCGACCAGCGTGAAATCTATGGTCATTTCTACTTTACGGGCAACCTACGCTACACCCTAGAGCGTTGCTCCTACAGATTGAGTAGTTAGGGCCTTAGAAGTCATTGCCCGAAGCATAAAACGCAATAAAAATACAACAGTTTTTCCATCATATAACAGGAATATTTGCAACCAGTTTGAAAGTGATGGTACTTTCTACGTTCCGGGCAACTTCGGCTTCACTCTAGGGCGTTGCTCCACCAGATCGAATAGTTAGTGCCTTAGAAGTCAACGCCAGAAGCATAAGATACAAAATAAATAGAACAAATTTTCCATCGTGTAAAACGAATAATTGCTACCGGTGTGAAAGTTATGGTCATTTCTACGTTCCGGTCAACCTAGGCTTCACCATAGGGCGTTGTTCCACCAGATCGAATAGTCCGGGCCTAAGAAGTGAACGCCAGAAGCATAAAATACAATATAAATACAACAGTTTTTCCATCGTATAAAACGAATAATTGCAGCCAGTATGAAAGCTATGGTCATTTCTACTTTACGGGCAACATAGGCTACACCCTAGAGCGTTGCTCCTACAGATTGAGCAGTTAGGGCCTTAGAAGTCATTGCCCGAAGCATAAAACGCAATAAAAATACAACAGTTTTTCCATCATATAACAGGAATATTTGCAACCAGTTTGAAAGTGATGGTACTTTCTACGTTCCGGGCAACTTAGGCTTCACTCTAGGGCGTTGCTCCACCAGATCGAATAGTTAGGGCCTAAGAAGTGAACGCCAGAAGCATAAAATACAATATAAATAGAACAGTTTTTCCATCATATAAAACGAGTAATTGCAACCAGTATGAAAGTTGTGGTCATTTCTACTTTACGGGCAACCTAGGCTACACCCTAGGGCGTTGCTCCAACAGATTGAATAGTTAGGGCCTTAGAAATCAATGCCCGAAGCATAAAATGCAGTAAAAATACAACAGCTTTTCCATCACATAACCGGAATTATTGCAACCAGTTTGAACGTGATGGTCATTTCTACGTTCCGGGCAACCTCGGCTTCACTCTAGGGCGTTGCTCCACCAGATCGAATAGTTAGTGCCTTAGAAGTCAACGCCAGAAGCATAAAAAACAATATAAATACAACAGTTTTTCCATCGTATAAAACGAATAATTCCAACCTGTATGAGGTTAACGTCATTTCTACTTTCCGGGCAACCCAGGCTTCACCCTAGGTCGTTGCTCGAACAGATTGAATAGTTAGGGCCTAAGAAGTGAACGCCAGAAGCATAAAATACAATATAAATATAACAGTTTCTCCATCGTATAAAACGAATAATAGCGACCAGCGTGAAATCTATGGTCATTTCTACTTTACGGGCAACCTAGGCTACACCCTAGGGCGTTGCTCCTACAGATTGTTTAGTTAGGGCTTTAGAAGTCATTGCCCGAAGCATAAAATGCAATAAAAAAACAGCAGTTTTTCCATCATATAACAGGAATATTTGCAACCAGTTTGAAAGTGATGGTACTTTCTACGTTCCGGCAACTTAGGCTTCACTCTAGGGCGTTGCTCCACCTGATCGAATAGTTAGGGCCTTAGAAGCCAACGCCAGATGCATAATATGCAATAAAGATGCAACAGTTTTTCCATCGTGTAACAGGAATAACTGCAAACAGTGTGAAAGTACTGGTCATTTCTACGTTCCGGGTAACCTAGGCTTCACTCTATGGCGTTGTTCCACCAGATCGAATAGTTAGGGCCTAAGAAGTCAACGCCATAAGAATAAAATACAGTATAAACATAACAGTTTTTCCATCGCATAACACGAATAATAGCAACCAGTGTGAAAGTTATGATCATTTCAACGTTCCGGGCAATCTAGGCTTCACTCTAGGGCGTTGCTCCACCAGATTAATCAGTTAGGGCCTTAGAAGTCAACGCCCGAAGTATAAAATACAATATAAATACAACAGTTTTTCCATCGTATAAAACGAATAATAGCGACCAGTGTGAAAGTTTGGGTCATTTCTACGTTCCGGGCAACCTAGGCTTCACTCTAGGGCGTTGTTCCTACAGATCGAACAGCTAGGGCCTAAGAAGGCAACGCCAGAAGCATAAATTCCAATATAAATATAACAGTTTCTCCATCGTATCAAACGAATAATAGCGACCAGTGTGAAAGTTATGGTCATTTCTACGTTCCCGGCTACCTAGGCTTCACCCCAGGGCGTTGTTCCACCAGATCGAATAGTTAGGGCCTAAGAAGTGAACGCCAGAAGCATAAAATACAATATAAATACAACAGTTTTTCCATCGTATAAAACGAATAATTGCAGCCAGTATGAAAGCTATGGTCATTTCTACTTTACGGGCAACCTAGGCTACACCCTAGAGCGTTGCTCGTACAGATTGAGTAGTTAGGGCCTTAGAAGTCATTGCCCGTAGCATAAAACGCAATAAAAATACAACAGTTTTTCCATCATATAACAGGAATATTTGCAACCAGTTTGAAAGTGATAGTCATTTCTACTTTACGGGCAACCTAGGCTACACCCTAGGGCGTTGCTCCTACAGATTGAATAGTTAGGGCCTTAGAAGTCATTGCCCGAAGCATAAAATGCAATAAAAAAACAGCAGTTTTTCCTTCATATAACAGGAATATTTGCAACCAGTTTGAAAGTGATGGTACTTTCTACGTTCCGGGCAACTTAGGCTTCACTCTAGGGCGTTGCTCCACCTGATCGAATAGTTAGGGCCTTAGAAGCCAACGCCAGATGCATAATATGCAATAAAGATGCAACAGTTTTTCCATCGTGTAACAGGAATAACTGCAAACAGTGTGAAAGTACTGGTCATTTCTACGTTCCGGGTAACCTAGGCTTCACTCTATGGCGTTGTTCCACCAGATCGAATAATTAGGGCCTAAGAAGTCAACGCCATAAGAATAAAATACAGTATAAACATAACAGTTTTTCCATCGCATAACACGAATAATAGCAACCAGTGTGAAAGTTATGATCATTTCAACGTTCCGGGCAATCTAGGCTTCACTCTAGGGCGTTGCTCCACCAGATTAATCAGTTAGGGCCTTAGAAGTCAACGCCCGAAGTATAAAATACAATATAAATACAACAGTTTTTCCATCGTATAAAACGAATAATAGCGACCAGTGTGAAAGTTATGGTCATTTCTACGTTCCGGGCAACCTAGGCTTCACTCTAGGGCGTTGTTCCTACAGATCGAACAGCTAGGGCCTAAGAAGGCAACGCCAGAAGCATAAATTCCAATATAAATATAACAGTTTCTCCATCGTATCAAACGAATAATAGCGACCAGTGTGAAAGTTATGGTCATTTCTACGTTCCCGGCTACCCCAGGGCTTCACCCCAGGGCGTTGTTCCACCAGATCGAATAGTTAGGGCCTAAGAAGTGAACGCCAGAAGCATAAAATACAATATAAATACAACAGTTTTTCCATCGTATAAAACGAATAATTGCAGCCAGTATGAAAGCTATGATCATTTCTACTTTACGGGCAACCTAGGCTACACCCTAGAGCGTTGCTCCTACAGATTGAGTAGTTAGGGCCTTAGAAGTCATTGCCCGAAGCATAAAACGCAATAAAAATACAACAGTTTTTCTATCATATAACAGGAATATTTGCAACCAGTTTGAAAGTCATGGTCATTTCTACTTTACGGGCAACCTAGGCTACACCCTAGGGCGTTGCTCCTTCAGATTGAATAGTTAGGGCCTTAGAAGTCATTGCCCGAAGCATAAAATGCAATAAAAAAACAGCAGTTTTTCCATCATATAACAGGAATATTTGCAACCAGTTTGAAAGTGATGGTACTTTCTACGTTCCGGGCAACTTAGGCTTCACTCTAGGGCGTTGCTCCACCTGAACGAATAGTTAGGGCCTTAGAAGCCAACGCCAGATGCATAATATGCAATAAAGATGCAACAGTTCTTCCATCGTGTAACAGGAATAACTGCAAACACTGTGAAAGTACTGGTCATTTCTACGTTCCGGGTAACCTAGGCTTCACTCTATGGCGTTGTTCCACCAGATCGAATAGTTAGGGCCTAAGAAGTCAACGCCATAAGAATAAAATACAATATAAACATAACAGTTTTTCCATCGTATAACACGAATAATAGCAACCAGTGTGAAAGTTATGATCATTTCAACGTTCCGGGCAATCTAGGCTTCACTCTAGGGCGTTGCTCCACCAGATTAATCAGTTAGGGCCTTAGAAGTCAATGCCCGAAGCATAAAATGCAAAATAAATAGAACAGTTTTTCCATCGAATAAAACGGATAATTGCAACCAGTCTGAAAGTTAACGTCATTTCTACTTTCCGGGCAACCTAGGCTTCACCCTAGGGCGTTGCTCCACAAGATCGAATAGTTAGGTCCTTAGACGTCAACGCCAGAAGCATAAAATACGATATAATTACAACAGTTTGTCCATCGTAGAACAGGAAATTTGCAACCAGTGTGAAAGTAATGGTCATTTCTGCGTTCCGGGCAACCTAGGCTTCACTATAGGGCGTTGCTCCACCAGATCGAACAGTTAGGGCCTTAGAAGTCAATGCCCGAAGCATAAAATACAATATAAATACAACAGTTTTTCCATCGAATAAAACGGATAATTGCAACCAGTGTGAAAGTTAACGTCATTTCTACTTTCCTTGCAACCTAGGCTTCACCCTAGGGCGTTGCTCCAACAGATTGAATAGTTAGGGCCTTAAAAGTCAATGCCCGTAGCATAAAATGCAATAAAAATACAACAGTTTTTCCATCGTATGACAGGAATAATTGCAACCAGTGTGAAAGTAATGGTCATTTCTACGTTCCGGGCAACATAGGTTTCACTCTAGGGCGTTGTTCCACCAGATCGGATAGTTAGGTCCTAAGAAGTCAACGCCAGAAGCATAAAATACAATATAAATACAACAGTTTTTCCATCGTATAAAACGAATAATAGCGACCAGTGTGAAAGTTATGGTCATTTCTACGTTCCGGGCAACCTAGGCTTCACTCTAGGGCGTTGTTCCTACAGATCGAACAGTTAGGGCCTTAGAAGTCAATGCCCGAAGCATAAAATACAATATAAATACAACAGTTTTTCCATCGAATAAAACGGATAATTGCAACCAGTGTGAAAGTTAACGTCATTTCTACTTTCCTTGCATCCTAGGCTTCACCCTAGGGCGTTGCTCCAACAGATTGAATAGTTAGGGCCTTAAAAGTCAATGCCCGTAGCATAAAATGCAATAAAAATACAACAGTTTTTCCATCGTATGACAGGAATAATTGCAACCAGTGTGAAAGTAATGGTCATTTCTACGTTCCGGGCAACATAGGTTTCACTCTAGGGCGTTGTTCGACCAGATCGGATAGTTAGGTCCTAAGAAGTCAACGCCAGAAGCATAAAATACGATATAATTACAACAGTTTGTCCATCGTAGAACAGGAAATTTGCAACCAGTGTGAAAGTAATGGTCATTTCTGCGTTCCGGGCAACCTAGGCTTCACTATAGGGCGTTGCTCCACCAGATCGAACAGTTAGGGCCTTAGAAGTCAATGCCCGAAGCATAAAATACAATATAAATACAACAGTTTTTCCATCGAATAAAACGGATAATTGCAACCAGTGTGAAAGTTAACGTCATTTCTACTTTCCTTGCAACCTAGGCTTCACCCTAGGGCGTTGCTCCAACAGATTGAATAGTTAGGGCCTTAAAAGTCAATGCCCGTAGCATAAAATGCAATAAAAATACAACAGTTTTTCCATCGTATGACAGGAATAATTGCAACCAGTGTGAAAGTAATGGTCATTTCTACGTTCCGGGCAACATAGCTTTCACTCTAGGGCGTTGTTCCACCAGATCGGATAGTTAGGTCCTAAGAAGTCAACGCCAGAAGCATAAAATACAATATAAATACAACAGCTTTTCCATCGTATAACAGGAATAATTGCAACCAGTTTGAAAGTGATGGTCATTTCTACGTTCCGGGCAACCTAGGCTTCACTCTAGGGCGTTGTTCCATCAGATGGAACAGCTAGGGCCTAAGAAGGCAACGCCCGAAGCATAAAATACAATATAAATATAACAGTTTCTCCATCGTATAAAACGAATAATAGCGACCAGTGTGAAAGCTATGGTCATTTCTACTTTACGGGCAACCTAGGCTACACCCTAGGGCGTTGCTCCTACAGATTGAATAGTTAGGGCCTTAGAAGTCATTGCCCGAAGCATAAAATGCAATAAAAAA
Organism: Calliopsis andreniformis; assembly: GCF_051401765.1. Lineage (NCBI taxonomy): Eukaryota > Metazoa > Arthropoda > Insecta > Hymenoptera > Andrenidae > Calliopsis > Calliopsis andreniformis. The sequence continues at coordinate 9,493,931 of NW_027480425.1, read as the reverse complement.
CAGCAGTTTTTCCATCATATAACAGGAATATTTGCAACCAGTTTGAAAGTGATGGTACTTTCTACGTTCCGGGCAACTTAGGCTTCACTCTAGGGCGTTGCTCCACCTGATCGAATAGTTAGGGCCTTAGAAGCCAACGCCAGATGCATAATATGCATTAAAGATGCAACAGTTTTTCCATCGTGTAACAGGAATAACTGCAAACAGTGTGAAAGTACTGGTCATTTCTACGTTCCGGGTAACCTAGGCTTCACTCTATGGCGTTGTTCCACCAGATCGAATAGTTAGGGCCTAAGAAGTCAACGCCATAAGAATAAAATACAATATAAACATAACAGTTTTTCCATCGTATAACACGAATAATAGCAACCAGTGTGAAAGTTATGATCATTTCAACGTTCCGGGCAATCTAGGCTTCACTCTAGGGCGTTGCTCCACCAGATTAATCAGTTAGGGCCTTAGAAGTCAACGCCCGAAGTATAAAATACAATATAAATACAACAGTTTTTCCATCGTATAAAACGAATAATAGCGACCAGTGTGAAAGTTATGGTCATTTCTACGTTCCGGGCAACCTAGGCTTCACTCTAGGGCGTTGTTCCTACAGATCGAACAGCTAGGGCCTAAGAAGGCAACGCCAGAATCATAAATTCCAATATAAATATAACAGTTTCTCCATCGTATCAAACGAATAATAGCGACCAGTGTGAAAGTTATGGTCATTTCTACGTTCCCGGCTACCTAGGCTTCACCCCAGGGCGTTGTTCCACCAGATCGAATAGTTAGGGCCTAAGAAGTGAACGCCAGAAGCATAAAATACAATATAAATACAACAGTTTTTCCATCGTATAAAACGAATAATTGCAGCCAGTATGAAAGCTATGATCATTTCTACTTTACGGGCAACCTAGGCTACACCCTAGAGCGTTGCTCCTACAGATTGAGTAGTTAGGGCCTTAGAAGTCATTGCCCGAAGCATAAAACGCAATAAAAATACAACTGTTTTTCCATCATATAACAGGAATATTTGCAACCAGTTTGAAAGTGATGGTACTTTCTATGTTCCGGGCAACTTAGGCTTCACTCTAGGGCGTTGCTCCACCTGATCGAATAGTTAGTGCCTTAGAAGTCAACGCCAGAAGCATAAGATACAAAATAAATAGAACAGTTTTTCCATCGTGTAAAACGAATAATTGCTACCGGTGTGAAAGTTATGGTCATTTCTACGTTCCGGTCAACCTAGGCTTCACCATAGGGCGTTGTTCCACCAGATTGAATAGTCAGGGCCTAAGAAGTGAACGCCAGAAGCATAAAATACAATATAAATACAACAGTTTTTCCATCGTATAGAACGAATAATAGCAACCAGTGTGAAAGTTATGGTCATTTCTACGTTCCGGGCAACCTAGGCTTCACTCTAGGGCGTTGTTCCTACAGATCGAACAGCTAGGGCCTAAGAAGGCAACGCCAGAAGCATAAATTCCAATATAAATATAACAGTTTCTCCATCGTATCAAACGAATAATAGCGACCAGTGTGAAAGTTATGGTCATTTCTACGTTCCCGGCTACCTAGGCTTCACCCCAGGGCGTTGTTCCACCAGATCGAATAGTTAGGGCCTAAGAAGTGAACGCCAGAAGCATAAAATACAATATAAATACAACAGTTTTTCCATCGTATAAAACGAATAATTGCAGCCAGTATGAAAGCTATGATCATTTCTACTTTACGGGCAACCTAGGCTACACCCTAGAGCGTTGCTCCTACAGATTGAGTAGTTAGGGCCTTAGAAGTCATTGCCCGAAGCATAAAACGCAATAAAAATACAACATTTTTTCCATCATATAACAGGAATATTTGCAACCAGTTTGAAAGTGATGGTACTTTCTACGTTCCGGGCAACTTAGGCTTCACTCTAGGGCGTTGCTCCACCAGATCGAATAGTTAGTGCCTTAGAAGTCAACGCCAGAAGCATAAGATACAAAATAAATAGAACAGTTTTTCCATCGTGTAAAACGAATAATTGCTACCGGTGTGAAAGTTATGGTCATTTCTACGTTCCGTTCAACCTAGGCTTCACCATAGGGCGTTGTTCCACCAGATTGAATAGTCAGGGCCTAAGAAGTGAACGCCAGAAGCATAAAATACAATATAAATACAACAGTTTTTCCATCGTATAGAACGAATAATAGCAACCAGTGTGAAAGTTATGGTCATTTCTACGTTCCGGGCAACCTAGGCCTCACTCTAGGTCGTTGTTCCACCAGATGGAACAGCCAGGGCCTAAGAAGGCAACGCCAGAAGCATAAAATACAATATAAATATAACAGTTTCTCCATCGTGTAAAACGAATAATAGCGACGAGTGTGAAAGTTATGGTCATTTCTACGTTCCCGGCAACCTAGGCTTCACCCCAGGGCGTTGTTCCACCAGATCGAATAGTTACGGCCTAAGAAGTGAACGCCAGAAGCATAAAATACAATATAAATACAACAGTTTTTCCATCATATAAAACGAATAATTGCAGCCAGTATGAAAGCTATGGTCATTTCTACTTTACGGGCAACCTAGGCTACACCCTAGAGCGTTGCTCCTACAGATTGAGTAGTTAGGGCCTTAGAAGTCATTGCCCGAAGCATAAAACGCAATAACAATACAACAGTTTTTCCATCATATAACAGGAATATTTGCAACCAGTTTGAAAGTGATGGTACTTTCTACGTTCCGGGCAACTTAGGCTTCACTCTAGGGCGTTGCTCCACCAGATCGAATAGTTAGTGCCTTAGAAGTCAACGCCAGAAGCATAAGATACAAAATAAATAGAACAGTTTTTCCATCGTGTAAAACGAATAATTGCTACCGGTGTGAAAGTTATGGTCATTTCTACGTTCCGGTCAACCTAGGCTTCACCATAGGGCGTTGTTCCACCAGATCGAATAGTCAGGGCCTAAGAAGTGAACGCCAGAAGCATAAAATACAATATATATACAACAGTTTTTCCATCGTATAAAACGAATAATTGCAGCCAGTATGAAAGCTATGGTCATTTCTACTTTACGGGCAACCTAGGCTACACCCTAGAGCGTTGCTCCTACAGATTGAGCAGTTAGGGCCTTAGAAGTCATTGCCCGAAGCATAAAACGCAATAAAAATACAACAGTTTTTCCATCATATAACAGGAATATTTGCAACCAGTTTGAAAGTGATGGTACTTTCTACGTTCCGGGCAACTTAGGCTTCACTCTAGGGCGTTGCTCCACCATATCGAATAGTTAGGGCCTAAGAAGTGAACGCCAGAAGCATAAAATACAATATAAATAGAACAGTTTTTCCATCATATAAAACGAGTAATTGCAACCAGTATGAAAGTTGTGGTCATTTCTACTTTACGGGCAACCTAGGCTACACCCTAGGGCGTTGCTCCAACAGATTGAATAGTTAGGGCCTTAGAAATCAATGCCCGAAGCATAAAATGCAGTAAAAATACAACAGTTTTTCCATCACATAACCGGAATTATTGCAACCAGTTTGAACGTGATGGTCATTTCTACGTTCCGGGCAACCTCGGCTTCACTCTAGGGCGTTGCTCCACCTGATCGAATAGTTAGTGCCTTAGAAGTCAACGCCAGAAGCATAAAAAACAATATAAATACAACAGTTTTTCCATCGTATAAAACGAATAATTCCAACCTGTATGAAGGTTAACGTCATTTCTACTTTCCGGGCAACCCAGGCTTCACCCTAGGGCGTTGCTCCAACAGATTGAATAGTTAGGGCCTTAGAAGTCAACGCCGGAAGCATAAAATGCAATAAAAATACAACAGTTTTTCCATCATATAAAACGAATAATTGCAACCAGTATGAAAGCTATGGTCATTTCTACTTTACGGGCAAGCTAGGCTACACCCTAGAGCGTTGCTCCTACAGATTGAGCAGTTAGGGCCTTAGAAGTCATTGCCCGGAGCATAAAACGCAATAAAAATACAACAGTTTTTCCATCATATAACAGGAATATTTGCAACCAGTTTGAAAGTGATGGTACTTTCTACGTTCCGGGCAACTTAGGCTTCACTCTAGGGCGTTGCTCCACCTGATCGAATAGTTAGGGCCTAAGAAGTCAACGCCATAAGAATAAAATACAATATAAACATAACAGTTTTTCCATCGTATAACACGAATAATAGGAACCAGTGTGAAAGTTATGATCATTTCAACGTTCCGGGCAATCTAGGCTTCACTCTAGGGCGTTGCTCCACCAGATTAATCAGTTAGGGCCTTAGAAGTCAACGCCCGAAGCATAAAATGCAAAATAAATAGAACAGTTTTTCCATCGAATAAAACGGATAATTGCAACCAGTGTGAAAGTTAACGTCATTTCTACTTTCCGGGCAACCTAGGCTTCACCCTAGGGCGTTGCTCCACAGGATCGAATAGTTAGGTCCTTAGACGTCAACGCCAGAAGCATAAAATACGATATAATTACAACAGTTTGTCCATCGTAGAACAGGAAATTTGCAACCAGTGTGAAAGTAATGGTCATTTCTGCGTTCCGGGCAACCTAGGCTTCACTATAGGGCGTTGCTCCACCAGATCGAACAGTTAGGGCCTTAGAAGTCAATGCCCGAAGCATAAAATACAATATAAATACAACAGTTTTTCCATCGAATAAAACGGATAATTGCAACCAGTGTGAAAGTTAACGTCATTTCTACTTTCCTTGCAACCTAGGCTTCACCCTAGGGCGTTGCTCCAACAGATTGAATAGTTAGGGCCTTAAAAGTCAATGCCCGTAGCATAAAATGCAATAAAAATACAACAGTTTTTCCATCGTATGACAGGAATAATTGCAACCAGTGTGAAAGTAATGGTCATTTCTACGTTCCGGGCAACATAGGTTTCACTCTAGGGCGTTGTTCCACCAGATCGGATAGTTAGGTCCTAAGAAGTCAACGCCAGAAGCATAAAATACAATATAAATACAACAGCTTTTCCATCGTATAACAGGAATAATTGCAACCAGTTTGAAAGTGATGGTCATTTCTACGTTCCGGGCAACCTAGGCTTCACTCTAGGGCGTTGTTCCACCAGATCGAACAGCTAGGGCCTAAGAAGGCAACGCCCGAAGCATAAAATACAATATAAATATAACAGTTTCTCCATCGTATAAAACGAATAATAGCGACCAGTGTGAAAGCTATGGTCATTTCTACTTTACGGGCAACCTAGGCTACACCCTAGGGCGTTGCTCCTACAGATTGAATAGTTAGGGCCTTAGAAGTCATTGCCCGAAGCATAAAATGCAATAAAAAAACAGCAGTTTTTCCATCATATAACAGGAATATTTGCAACCAGTTTGAAAGTGATGGTACTTTCTACGTTCCGGGCAACTTAGGCTTCACTCTAGGGCGTTGCTCCACCTGATCGAATAGTTAGGGCCTTAGAAGCCAACGCCAGATGCATAATATGCATTAAAGATGCAACAGTTTTTCCATCGTGTAACAGGAATAACTGCAAACAGTGTGAAAGTTCTGGTCATTTCTACGTTCCGGGTAACCTAGGCTTCACTCTATGGCGTTGTTCCACCAGATCGAATAGTTAGGGCCTAAGAAGTCAACGCCATAAGAATAAAATACAATATAAACATAACAGTTTTTCCATCGTATAACACGAATAATAGCAACCAGTGTGAAAGTTATGATCATTTCAACGTTCCGGGCAATCTAGGCTTCACTCTAGGGCGTTGCTCCACCAGATTAATCAGTTAGCGCCTTAGAAGTCAACGCCCGAAGCATAAAATGCAAAATAAATAGAACAGTTTTTCCATCGAATAAAACGGATAATTGCAACCAGTGTGAAAGTTAACGTCATTTCTACTTTCCGGGCAACCTAGGCTTCACCCTAGGGCGTTGCTCCACAAGATCGAATAGTCAGGTCCTTAGACGTCAACGCCAGAAGCATAAAATACGATATAATTACAACAGTTTGTCCATCGTAGGACAGGAAATTTGCAACCAGTGTGAAAGTTATGGTCATTTCTGCGTTCCGGGCAACCTAGGCTTCACTCTAGGGCGTTGCTCCACCAGATCGAACAGTTAGGGCCTTAGAAGTCAATGCCCGAAGCATAAAATACAATATAAATACAACAGTTTTTCCATCGAATAAAACGGATAATTGCAACCAGTGTGAAAGTTAACGTCATTTCTAGTTTCCTTGCAACCTAGGCTTCACCCTAGGGCGTTGCTCCAACGGATTGAATAGTTAGGGCCTTAAAAGTCAATGCCCGTAGCATAAAATGCAATAAAAATACAACAGTTTTTCCATCGTATGACAGGAATAATTGCAACCAGTGTGAAAGTAATGGTCATTTCTACGTTCCGGGCAACATAGGTTTCACTCCAGGGCGTTGCTCCACCAGATCGGATAGTTAGGTCCTAAGAAGTCAACGCCAGAAGCATAAAATACAATATAAATACAACAGCTTTTCCATCGTATGACAGGAATAATTGCAACCAGTGTGAAAGTAATGGTCATTTCTACGTTCCGGGCAACATAGGTTTCACTCTAGGGCGTTGTTCCACCAGATCGAACAGCTAGGGCCTAAGAAGGCAACGCCCGAAGCATAAAATACAATATAAATATAACAGTTTCTCCATCGTATAAAACGAATAATAGCGACCAGTGTGAAAGTTATGGTCATTTCTACGTTCCGGGCAACCTAGGCTTCACTCTAGGGCGTTGTTCCTACAGATCGAACAGCTAGGGCCTAAGAAGGCAACGCCAGAAGCATAAAATCCAATATACATATAACAGTTTCTCCATCGTATCAAACGAATAATAGCGACCAGTGTGAAAGTTATGGTCATTTCTACGTTCCCGGCTACCTAGGCTTCACCCCAGGGCGTTGTTCCACCAGATCGAATAGTTAGGGCCTAAGAAGTGAACGCCAGAAGCATAAAATACAATATAAATACAACAGTTTTTCCATCATATAAAACGAATAATTGCAGCCAGTATGAAAGCTATGGTCATTTCTACTTTACGGGCAACCTAGGCTACACCCTAGAGCGTTGCTCCTACAGATTGAGTAGTTAGGGCCTTAGAAGTCATTGCCCGAAGCATAAAACGCAATAACAATACAACAGTTTTTCCATCATATAACAGGAATATTTGCAACCAGTTTGAAAGTGATGGTACTTTCTACGTTCCGGGCAACTTAGGCTTCACTCTAGGGCGTTGCTCCACCAGATCGAATAGTTAGTGCCTTAGAAGTCAACGCCAGAAGCATAAGATACAAAATAAATAGAACAGTTTTTCCATCGTGTAAAACGAATAATTGCTACCGGTGTGAAAGTTATGGTCATTTCTACGTTCCGGTCAACCTAGGCTTCACCATAGGGCGTTGTTCCACCAGATCGAATAGTCAGGGCCTAAGAAGTGAACGCCAGAAGCATAAAATACAATATATATACAACAGTTTTTCCATCGTATAAAACGAATAATTGCAGCCAGTATGAAAGCTATGGTCATTTCTACTTGACGGGCAACCTAGGCTACACCCTAGAGCGTTGCTCCTACAGATTGAGCAGTTAGGGCCTTAGAAGTCATTGCCCGAAGCATAAAACGCAATAAAAATACAACAGTTTTTCCATCATATAACAGGAATATTTGCAACCAGTTTGAAAGTGATGGTACTTTCTACGTTCCGGGCAACTTAGGCTTCACTCTAGGGCGTTGCTCCACCATATCGAATAGTTAGGGCCTAAGAAGTGAACGCCAGAAGCATAAAATACAATATAAATAGAACAGTTTTTCCATCATATAAAACGAGTAATTGCAACCAGTATGAAAGTTGTGGTCATTTCTACTTTACGGGCAACCTAGGCTACACCCTAGGGCGTTGCTCCAACAGATTGAATAGTTAGGGCCTTAGAAATCAATGCCCGAAGCATAAAATGCAGTAAAAATACAACAGTTTTTCCATCATATAACAGGAATATTTGCAACCAGTTTGAAAGTGATGGTACTTTCTACGTTCCGGGCAACTTAGGCTTCACCCTAGGGCGTTGCTCCACCTGATCGAATAGTTAGGGCCTTAGAAGCCAACGCCAGATGCATAATATGCAATAAAGATGCAACAGTTTTTCCATCGTGTAACAGGAATAACTGCAAACACTGTGAAAGTACTGGTCATTTCTACGTTCCGGGCAATCTAGGCTTCACTCTAGGGCGTTGCTCCACCAGATTAATCAGTTAGGGCCTTAGAAGTCAACGCCCGAAGTATAAAATACAATATAAATACAACAGTTTTTCCATCGTATAAAACGAATAATAGCGACCAGTTTGAAAGTGATGGTACTTTCTACGTTCCGGGCAACTTAGGCTTCACTCTAGGGCGTTGCTCCACCAGATCGAATAGTTAGTGCCTTAGAAGTCAACGCCAGAAGCATAAGATACAAAATAAATAGAACAGTTTTTCCATCGTGTAAAACGAATAATTGCTACCGGTGTGAAAGTTATGGTCATTTCTACGTTCCGGTCAACCTAGGCTTCACCATAGGGCGTTGTTCCACCAGATTGAATAGTCAGGGCCTAAGAAGTGAACGCCAGAAGCATAAAATACAATATAAATACAACAGTTTTTCCATCGTATAGAACGAATAATAGCAACCAGTGTGAAAGTTATGGTCATTTCTACGTTCCGGGCAACCTAGGCCTCACTTTAGGTCGTTGTTCCACCAGATGGAACAGCTAGGGCATAAGAAGGCAACGCCAGAAGCATAAAATACAATATAAATATAACAGTTTCTCCATCGTGTAAAACGAATAATAGCGACGAGTGTGAAAGTTATGGTCATTTCTACGTTCCCGGCAACCTAGGCTTCACCCCAGGGCGTTGTTCCACCAGATCGAATAGTTACGGCCTAAGAAGTGAACGCCAGAAGCATAAAATACAATATAAATACAACAGTTTTTCCATCATATAAAACGAATAATTGCAGCCAGTATGAAAGCTATGGTCATTTCTACTTTACGGGCAACCTAGGCTACACCCTAGAGCGTTGCTCCTACAGATTGAGTAGTTAGGGCCTTAGAAGTCATTGCCCGAAGCATAAAACGCAATAAAAATACAACAGTTTTTCCATCATATAACAGGAATATTTGCAACCAGTTTGAAAGTGATGGTACTTTCTACGTTCCGGGCAACTTAGGCTTCACTCTAGGGCGTTGCTCCACCAGATCGAATAGTTAGTGCCTTAGAAGTCAACGCCAGAAGCATAAGATACAAAATAAATAGAACAGTTTTTCCATCGTGTAAAACGAATAATTGCTACCGGTGTGAAAGTTATGGTCATTTCTACGTTCCGGTCAACCTAGGCTTCACCATAGGGCGTTGTTCCACCAGATCGAATAGTCAGGGCCTAAGAAGTGAACGCCAGAAGCATAAAATACAATATATATACAACAGTTTTTCCATCGTATAAAACGAATAATTGCAGCCAGTATGAAAGCTATGGTCATTTCTACTTTACGGGCAACCTAGGCTACACCCTAGAGCGTTGCTCCTACAGATTGAGCAGTTAGGGCCTTAGAAGTCATTGCCCGAAGCATAAAACGCAATAAAAATACAACAGTTTTTCCATCATATAACAGGAATATTTGCAACCAGTTTGAAAGTGATGGTACTTTCTACGTTCCGGGCAACTTAGGCTTCACTCTAGGGCGTTGCTCCACCATATCGAATAGTTAGGGCCTAAGAAGTGAACGCCAGAAGCATAAAATACAATATAAATAGAACAGTTTTTCCATCATATAAAACGAGTAATTGCAACCAGTATGAAAGTTGTGGTCATTTCTACTTTACGGGCAACCTAGGCTACACCCTAGGGCGTTGATCCAACAGATTGAATAGTTAGGGCCTTAGAAATCAATGCCCGAAGCATAAAATGCAGTAAAAATACAACAGTTTTTCCATCACATAACCGGAATTATTGCAACCAGTTTGAACGTGATGGTCATTTCTACGTTCCGGGCAACCTCGGCTTCACTCTAGGGCGTTGCTGCACCTGATCGAATAGTTAGTGCCTTAGAAGTCAACGCCAGAAGCATAAAAAACAATATAAATACAACAGTTTTTCCATCGTATAAAACGAATAATTCCAACCTGTATGAAGGTTAACGTCATTTCTACTTTCCGGGCAACCCAGGCTTCACCCTAGGGCGTTGCTCCAACAGATTGAATAGTTAGGGCCTTAGAAGTCAACGCCGGAAGCATAAAATGCAATAAAAATACAACAGTTTTTCCATCATATAAAACGAATAATTGCAACCAGTATGAAAGCTATGGTCATTTCTACTTTACGGGCAAGCTAGGCTACACCCTAGAGCGTTGCTCCTACAGATTGAGCAGTTAGGGCCTTAGAAGTCATTGCCCGGAGCATAAAACGCAATAAAAATACAACAGTTTTTCCATCATATAACAGGAATATTTGCAACCAGTTTGAAAGTGATGGTACTTTCTACGTTCCGGGCAACTTAGGCTTCACTCTAGGGCGTTGCTCCACCTGATCGAATAGTTAGGGCCTAAGAAGTCAACGCCATAAGAATAAAATACAATATAAACATAACAGTTTTTCCATCGTATAACACGAATAATAGCAACCAGTGTGAAAGTTATGATCATTTCAACGTTCCGGGCAATCTAGGCTTCACTCTAGGGCGTTGCTCCACCAGATTAATCAGTTAGGGCCTTAGAAGTCAACGCCCGAAGCATAAAATGCAAAATAAATAGAACAGTTTTTCCATCGAATAAAACGGATAATTGCAACCAGTGTGAAAGTTAACGTCATTTCTACTTTCCGGGCAACCTAGGCTTCACCCTAGGGCGTTGCTCCACAGGATCGAATAGTTAGGTCCTTAGACGTCAACGCCAGAAGCATAAAATACGATATAATTACAACAGTTTGTCCATCGTAGAACAGGAAATTTGCAACCAGTGTGAAAGTAATGGTCATTTCTGCGTTCCGGGCAACCTAGGCTTCACTATAGGGCGTTGCTCCACCAGATCGAACAGTTAGGGCCTTAGAAGTCAATGCCCGAAGCATAAAATACAATATAAATACAACAGTTTTTCCATCGAATAAAACGGATAATTGCAACCAGTGTGAAAGTTAACGTCATTTCTACTTTCCTTGCAACCTAGGCTTCACCCTAGGGCGTTGCTCCAACAGATTGAATAGTTAGGGCCTTAAAAGTCAATGCCCGTAGCATAAAATGCAATAAAAATACAACAGTTTTTCCATCGTATGACAGGAATAATTGCAACCAGTGTGAAAGTAATGGTCATTTCTGCGTTCCGGGCAACATAGGTTTCACTCTAGGGCGTTGTTCCACCAGATCGGATAGTTAGGTCCTAAGAAGTCAACGCCAGAAGCATAAAATACAATATAAATACAACAGCTTTTCCATCGTATAACAGGAATAATTGCAACCAGTTTGAAAGTGATGGTCATTTCTACGTTCCGGGCAACCTAGGCTTCACTCTAGGGCGTTGTTCCACCAGATCGAACAGCTAGGGCCTAAGAAGGCAACGCCCGAAGCATAAAATACAATATAAATATAACAGTTTCTCCATCGTATAAAACGAATAATAGCGACCAGTGTGAAAGCTATGGTCATTTCTACTTTACGGGCAACCTAGGCTACACCCTAGGGCGTTGCTCCTACAGATTGAATAGTTAGGGCCTTAGAAGTCATTGCCCGAAGCATAAAATGCAATAAAAAAACAGCAGTTTTTCCATCATATAACAGGAATATTTGCAACCAGTTTGAAAGTGATGGTACTTTCTACGTTCCGGGCAACTTAGGCTTCACTCTAGGGCGTTGCTCCACCTGATCGAATAGTTAGGGCCTTAGAAGCCAACGCCAGATGCATAATATGCATTAAAGATGCAACAGTTTTTCCATCGTGTAACAGGAATAACTGCAAACAGTGTGAAAGTACTGGTCATTTCTACGTTCCGGGTAACCTAGGCTTCACTCTATGGCGTTGTTCCACCAGATCGAATAGTTAGGGCCTAAGAAGTCAACGCCATAAGAATAAAATACAATATAAACATAACAGTTTTTCCATCGTATAACACGAATAATAGCAACCAGTGTGAAAGTTATGATCATTTCAACGTTCCGGGCAATCTAGGCTTCACTCTAGGGCGTTGCTCCACCAGATTAATCAGTTAGCGCCTTAGAAGTCAACGCCCGAAGCATAAAATGCAAAATAAATAGAACAGTTTTTCCATCGAATAAAACGGATAATTGCAACCAGTGTGAAAGTTAACGTCATTTCTACTTTCCGGGCAACCTAGGCTTCACCCTAGGGCGTTGCTCCACAAGATCGAATAGTCAGGTCCTTAGACGTCAACGCCAGAAGCATAAAATACGATATAATTACAACAGTTTGTCCATCGTAGGACAGGAAATTTGCAACCAGTGTGAAAGTTATGGTCATTTCTGCGTTCCGGGCAACCTAGGCTTCACTCTAGGGCGTTGCTCCACCAGATCGAACAGTTAGGGCCTTAGAAGTCAATGCCCGAAGGATAAAATACAATATAAATACAACAGTTTTTCCATCGAATAAAACGGATAATTGCAACCAGTGTGAAAGTTAACGTCATTTCTAGTTTCCTTGCAACCTAGGCTTCACCATAGGGCGTTGCTCCAACGGATTGAATAGTTAGGGCCTTAAAAGTCAATGCCCGTAGCATAAAATGCAATAAAAATACAACAGTTTTTCCATCGTATGACAGGAATAATTGCAACCAGTGTGAAAGTAATGGTCATTTCTACGTTCCGGGCAACATAGGTTTCACTCCAGGGCGTTGCTCCACCAGATCGGATAGTTAGGTCCTAAGAAGTCAACGCCAGAAGCATAAAATACAATATAAATACAACAGCTTTTCCATCGTATAACAGGAATAATTGCAACCAGTTTGAAAGTGATGGTCATTTCTACGTTCCGGGCAACCTAGGCTTCACTCTAGGGCGTTGTTCCACCAGATCGAACAGCTAGGGCCTAAGAAGGCAACGCCCGAAGCATAAAATACAATATAAATATAACAGTTTCTCCATCGTATAAAACGAATAATAGCGACCAGTGTGAAAGTTATGGTCATTTCTACGTTCCGGGCAACCTAGGCTTCACTCTAGGGCGTTGTTCCTACAGATCGAACAGCTAGGGCCTAAGAAGGCAACGCCAGAAGCATAAAATCCAATATACATATAACAGTTTCTCCATCGTATCAAACGAATAATAGCGACCAGTGTGAAAGTTATGGTCATTTCTACGTTCCCGGCTACCTAGGCTTCACCCCAGGGCGTTGTTCCACCAGATCGAATAGTTAGGGCCTAAGAAGTGAACGCCAGAAGCATAAAATACAATATAAATACAACAGTTTTTCCATCATATAAAACGAATAATTGCAACCAGTATGAAAGCTATGGTCATTTCTACTTTACGGGCAACCTAGGCTACACCCTAGGGCGTTGCTCCTACAGATTGAATAGTTAGGGCCTTAGAAGTCATTGCCCGAAGCATAAAATGCAATAGAAAAACAGCAGTTTTTCCATCATATAACAGGAATATTTGCAACCAGTTTGAAAGTGATGGTACTTTCTACGTTCCGGGCAACTTAGGCTTCACTCTAGGGCGTTGCTCCACCAGATCGAATAACCAGGGCCTTAGAAGTCAACGCTAGAAGCATAAAATACAATATAAATACAACAGTCTTTCCATCGTATAAAACGAATAATTGCAACCAGTATGAGAGTTATGGTCATTTCTACTTTCCGGGCAATCTAGGCTTCACCCTAGGGCGTTGCTTCAACAGATTGAATAGTTAGGGCCTTAGAAGTCAACGCCCGAAGCATAAAATACAAAATAAATGGAACAGCTTTTCCATCGTATAAAACGAATAATTGCTACCGGTGTGAAAGTTATGGTCATTTCTACGTTCCGGGCAACCTAGGCTTCACCATAGCGTGTTGTTCCACCAGATGGAATAGTTAGGGCATAAGAAGTCAACGCCAGAAGCATAAAATACAATATAAATACAACAGCTTTTCAATCGTATAAAACGAGTAATTGCAACCAGTATGAAAGTTAACGACATTTCTACGTTCCAGGCAACCTAGGCTACACCCTAGGGCGTTCCTCCTACAGATTGAGTAGTTAGGGCCTTAGAAGTCATTGCCCGAAGCATAAAATGCAATAAAAATACAACAGTTTTTCCATCGTATAACAGGAATAATTGCAACCAGTGTGAAAGTAATGGTCATTTCTACGTTCCGGGCAACATAGGTTTCACTCCAGGGCGTTGCTCCACCAGATCGGATAGTTAGGTCCTAAGAAGTCAACGCCAGAAGCATAAAATACGATATAAATACAACAGCTTTTCCATCGTATAAAACGAATAATTGCAACCGGTGTGAAAGTAATGGTCATTTCTACGTTCCGAGCAACCTAGGCGTCACCCTAGTGCGTTGCTCCACCAGATCGAATAGCTTGGGACTTAGAATTCATCGCTAAAAGCATAAAATACAACTAAAATACAACAGTTTTTCCATCGTATAACAGGAATAATTGCAACTAGTGTGAAAGTAATGGTCATTTCTACGTTCCGGGCAACGTAGGTTTCACTCTAGGGCGCTGATCCACCAGAGGGAATAGTTAGGGCCTAAGAAGTCAACGCCAGAAGCATAAAATACAATATAAATACAACAGCTTTTCCATCGTATAAAACGAATAATTTCAACCAGTGTGAATGTTATGGTCATTTCTACATTCCGAGCAACCTAGGCTTCACTCTAGGGTGTTGATCCAACAGATTGAATAGTTAGGGCCTTAGAAGTCAACGCCCGAAGTGTAAAATACAATATAAATACAACAGCTTTTCCATCGTATAAAACGAATAATTGCAAGGAGTATGAAAGTTATGGTCATTTCTACTTTCCGGGCAACCTAGGCTACACCCTAGGGCGTTGCTCCAACAGATCGAACAGCTAGGGCCTAAGAAGGCAACGCCCGAAGCATAAAATACAATATAAATATAACAGTTTCTCCATCGTATAAAACGAATAATAGCGACCAGTGTGAAAGTTATTGTCATTTCTACTTTCCGGGCAACCTAGACTTCACCCTAGGGCGTTGCTCCAACAGATTGAATAGTTTGGACATTAGAAGTCAATGCCCGAAGCATAAAATGCAATAAAAATGCAACAGTTGTTCCATCATATAACAGGAATAATTGCAACCAGTTTGAAAGTGATGGTCATTTCTACGTTCCGGGCAGCCTAGGCTTCACTCTAGGGCGTTGTTCCACCAGATCGAACAGCTAGGGCCTAAGAAGGCAACGGCCGAAGCATAAAATACAATATAAATATAACAGTTTCTCCATCGTATAAAACGAATAATAGCGACCAGTGTGAAAGTTATGGTCACTTCTACGTTCCCGGCAACCTAGGCTTCACCCCAGGGAGTTGTTCCACCAGATCGAATAGTTAGGGCCTAAGAAGTGAACGCCAGCAGCATAATATACAACATAAATACAACAGCTTTTCCATCGTATAAAACGAATAATTGCAACCAGTATGAAAGTTATGGTCATTTCTACTTTCCGGCAACCTAGGCTTCGCCCTAGGGCGTTGTTCCACCAGATCGAATAGTCAGGGCCTAAGAAGTGAACGCCAGAAGCATAAAATACAATATATATACAACAGTTTTTCCATCGTATAAAACGAATAATTGCAACCAGTATGAAAGTTAACGTCATTTCTACTTTCCGGGCAACCTAGGCTTCGCCCTAGGGCGTTGCTCCAACAGATTGAATCGTTAGGGCCTTAGAAGTCAACGCCGGAAGTATAAAATGCAATAAAGATACAACAGTTTTTCCATCGTATAAAAGGATTAATTGCAACCAGTTTGAGAGTGATGGTCATTTCTACGTTCCGGGCAACCTCGGCTTCACTCTAGGGCGTTGCTCCACCAGATTGCATAGTTAGGGCCTTAGAAGTCAACGCCCGAAGTATAAAATACAATATAAATACAACAGTTTTTCCATCTTATAAAAGGAATAATTGCAAGCAGTATGAAAGTTATGGTCATTTCTACTTTCCGGGCAACATAGGCTACACCCTAGGGCGTTGCTCCAACAGATTGAATAGTTAGGGCCTTAGAAGTCAATGCCCGAAGCATATAATGCAATAAAAATACAACAGTTTTTCCATCGTATAAAACGAATAATTGCAACCAGTATGAAAGTTATGGTCATTTCTACTTTCCGGCAACCTAGGCTTCGCCCTACGGCGTTGTTCCACCAGATCGAATAGTTAGGGCCTAAGAAGTGAACGCCAGAAGCATAAAATACAATATAAATACAACAGTATTTCCATCATATAAAACGAGTAATTGCAACCAGTATGAAAGTTGTGGTCATTTCTACTTTACGGGCAACCTAGGCTACACCGTAGGGCGTTGCTCCAACAGATTGAATAGTTAGGGCCTTAGAAATCAATGCCCGAAGCATAAAATGCAGTAAAAATACAACAGTTTTTCCATCACATAACCGGAATTATTGCAACAAGTTTGAACGTGATGGTCATTTCTACGTTCCGGGCAACCTCGGCTTCACTCTAGGGCGTTGCTCCACCAGATCGAATAGTTAGTGCCTTAGAAGTCAACGCCAGAAGCATAAAAAACAATATAAATACAACAGTTTTTCCATCGTATAAAACGAATAATTCCAACCTGTATGAAGGTTAACGTCATTTCTACTTTCCGGGCAACCCAGGCTTCACCCTAGGGCGTTGCTCCAACAGATTGAATAGTTAGGGCCTTAGAAGTCAACGCCGGAAGCATAAAATGCAATAAAAATACAACAGTTTTTCCATCATATAAAACGAATAATTGCAACCAGTATGAAAGCTATGGTCATTTCTACTTTACGGGCAAGCTAGGCTACACCCTAGGGCGTTGCTCCTACAGATTGAATAGTTAGGGCCTTAGAAGTCATTGCCCGAAGCATAAAATGCAATAAAAAAACAGCAGTTTTTCCATCATATAACAGGAATATTTGCAACCAGTTTGAAAGTGATGGTACTTTCTACGTTCCGGGCAACTTAGGCTTCACTCTAGGGCGTTGCTCCACCTGATCGAATAGTTAGGGCCTTAGAAGCCAACGCCAGATGCATAATATGCAATAAAGATGCAACAGTTCTTCCATCGTGTAACAGGAATAACTGCAAACACTGTGAAAGTACTGGTCATTTCTACGTTCCGGGTAACCTAGGCTTCACTCTATGGCGTTGTTCCACCAGATCGAATAGTTAGGGCCTAAGAAGTCAACGCCATAAGAATAAAATACAATATAAACATAACAGTTTTTCCATCGTATAACGCGAATAATAGCAACCAGTGTGAAAGTTATGATCATTTCAACGTTCCGGGCAATCTAGGCTTCACTCTAGGGCGTTGCTCCACCAGATTAATCAGTTAGGGCCTTAGAAGTCAACGCCCGAAGCATAAAATGCAAAATAAATAGAACAGTTTTTCCATCGAATAAAACGGATAATTGCAACCAGTGTGAAAGTTAACGTCATTTCTACTTTCCGGGCAACCTAGGCTTCACCCTAGGGCGTTGCTCCACAAGATCGAATAGTTAGGTCCTTAGACGTCAACGCCAGAAGCATAAAATACGATATAATTACAACAGTTTGTCCATCGTAGAACAGGAAATTTGCAACCAGTGTGAAAGTTATGGTCATTTCTGCGTTCCGGGCAATCTAGGCTTCACTCTAGGGCGTTGCTCCACCAGATTAATCAGTTAGGGCCTTAGAAGTCAACGCCCGAAGCATAAAATGCAAAATAAATAGAACAGTTTTTCCATCGAATAAAACGGATAATTGCAACCAGTGTGAAAGTTAACGTCATTTCTACTTTCCTTGCAACCTAGGCTTCACCCTAGGGCGTTGCTACAACGGATTGAATAGTTAGGGCCTTAAAAGTCTATGCCCGTAGCATAAAATGCAATAAAAATACAACAGTTTTTCCATCGTATGACAGGAATAATTGCAACCAGTGTGAAAGTAATGGTCATTTCTACGTTCCGGGCAACATAGGTTTCACTCCAGGGCGTTGCTCCACCAGATCGGATAGTTAGGTCCTAAGAAGTCAACGCCAGAAGCATAAAATACAATATAAATACAACAGCTTTTCCATCGTATAACAGGAATAATTGCAACCAGTTTGAAAGTGATGGTCATTTCTACGTTCCGGGCAACCTAGGCTTCACTCTAGGGCGTTGTTCCACCAGATCGAACAGCTAGGGCCTAAGAAGGCAACGCCCGAAGCATAAAATACAATATAAATATAACAGTTTCTCCATCGTATAAAACGAATAATAGCGACCAGTGTGAAAGCTATGGTCATTTCTACTTTACGGGCAACCTAGGCTACACCCTAGGGCGTTGCTCCTACAGATTGAATAGTTAGGGCCTTAGAAGTCATTGCCCGAAGCATAAAATGCAATAAAAAAACAGCAGTTTTTCCATCATATAACAGGAATATTTGCAACCAGTTTGAAAGTGATGGTACTTTCTACGTTCCGGGCAACTTAGGCTTCACTCTAGGGCGTTGCTCCACCTGATCGAATAGTTAGGGCCTTAGAAGCCAACGCCAGATGCATAATATGCATTAAAGATGCAACAGTTTTTCCATCGTGTAACAGGAATAACTGCAAACAGTGTGAAAGTACTGGTCATTTCTACGTTCCGGGTAACCTAGGCTTCACTCTATGGCGTTGTTCCACCAGATCGAA
The DNA here is from genome assembly GCF_051401765.1 of Calliopsis andreniformis. NCBI lineage: Eukaryota > Metazoa > Arthropoda > Insecta > Hymenoptera > Andrenidae > Calliopsis > Calliopsis andreniformis. Next base: position 9,475,065 of record NW_027480425.1, on the reverse strand, counting down.
TAGTTAGGGCCTAAGAAGTCAACGCCATAAGAATAAAATACAATATAAATACAACAGCTTTTCAATCGTATAAAACGAGTAATTGCAACCAGTATGAAAGTTAACGACACTTCTACGTTCCAGGCAACCTAGGCTTCACCCTAGGGCGTTGCTCCAACAGATTGAATAGTTAGGGCCTTAGAAGTCAACGCCGGAAGCATAAAATGCAATAAAAATACAAGAGTTTTTCCATCATATAACAGGAATATTTGCAACCAGTTTGAAAGTGATGGTACTTTCTTCGTTCCGGGCAACTTAGCCTTCACTCTACGGCGTTGCTCCACCAGATCGAATAGTTAGTGCCTTAGAAGTCAACGCCAGAAGCATAAGATACAAAATAAATAGAACAGTTTTTCCATCGTGTAAAACGAATAATTGCTACCGGTGTGAAAGTTATGGTCAGTTCTACGTTCCGGTCAAACTAGGCTTCACCATAGGGCGTTGTTCCACCAGATCGAATAGTCAGGGCCTAAGAAGTGAACGCCAGAAGCATAAAATACAATATAAATACAACAGTTTTTCCATCATATAAAACGAATAATTGCAGCCAGTATGAAAGCTATGGTCATTTCTACTTTACGGGCAACCTAGGCTATACCCTAGGGCGTTGCTCCTACAGACTGAGTAGTTAGGGCCTTAGAAGTCATTGCCCGAAGCATAAAATGCAATAAAAATACAACAGTTTTTCCATCGTATAACAGGAATAATTGCAACCAGTGTGAAAGTAATGGTCATTTCTACGTTCCGGGCAACATAGGTTTCACTCCAGGGCGTTGCTCCACCAGATCGGATAGTTAGGTCCTAAGAAGTCAACGCCAGAAGCATAAAATACGATATAAATACAACAGCTTTTCCATCGTATAAAACGAATAATTGCAAGGAGTATGAAAGTTATGGTCATTTCTACTTTCCGGGCAACCTAGGCTACACCCTAGGGCGTTGCTCCAACAGATCGAACAGCTAGGGCCTAAGAAGGCAACGCCCGAAGCATAAAATACAATATAAATATAACAGTTTCTCCATCGTATAAAACGAATAATAGCGACCAGTGTGAAAGTTATTGTCATTTCTACTTTCCGGGCAACCTAGACATCACCCTAGGGCGTTGCTCCAACAGATTGAATAGTTTGGACATTAGAAGTCAATGCCCGAAGCATAAAATGCAATAAAAATGCAACAGTTGTTCCATCATATAACAGGAATAATTGCAACCAGTTTGAAAGTGATGGTCATTTCTACGTTCCGGGCAGCCTAGGCTTCACTCTAGGGCGTTGTTCCACCAGATCGAACAGCTAGGGCCTAAGAAGGCAACGGCCGAAGCATAAAATACAATATAAATATAACAGTTTCTCCATCGTATAAAACGAATAATAGCGACCAGTGTGAAAGTTATGGTCACTTCTACTTTCCGGCAACCTAGGCTTCGCCCTAGGGCGTTGTTCCACCAGATCGAATAGTCAGGGCCTAAGAAGTGAACGCCAGAAGCATAAAATACAATATATATACAACAGTTTTTCCATCGTATAAAACGAATAATTGCAACCAGTATGAAAGTTAACGTCATTTCTACTTTCCGGGCAACCTAGGCTTCGCCCTAGGGCGTTGCTCCAACAGATTGAATCGTTAGGGCCTTAGAAGTCAACGCCGGAAGTATAAAATGCAATAAAGATACAACAGTTTTTTCATCGTATAAAAGGATTAATTGCAACCAGTTTGAGAGTGATGGTCATTTCTACGTTCCGGGCAACCTCGGCTTCACTCTAGGGCGTTGCTCCACCACATTGCATAGTTAGGGCCTTAGAAGTCAACGCCCGAAGTATAAAATACAATATAAATACAACAGTTTTTCCATCTTATAAAAGGAATAATTGCAAGCAGTATGAAAGTTATGGTCATTTCTACTTTCCGGGCAACATAGGCTACACCCTAGGGCGTTGCTCCAACAGATTGAATAGTTAGGGCCTTAGAAGTCAATGCCCGAAGCATATAATGCAATAAAAATACAACAGTTTTTCCATCGTATAAAACGAATAATTGCAACCAGTATGAAAGTTATGGTCATTTCTACTTTCCGGCAACCTAGGCTTCGCCCTAGGGCGTTGTTCCACCAGATCGAATAGTTAGGGCCTAAGAAGTGAACGCCAGAAGCATAAAATACAATATAAATACAACAGTATTTCCATCATATAAAACGAGTAATTGCAACCAGTATGAAAGTTGTGGTCATTTCTACTTTACGGGCAACCTAGGCTACACCGTAGGGCGTTGCTCCAACAGATTGAATAGTTAGGGCCTTAGAAATCAATGCCCGAAGCATAAAATGCAGTAAAAATACAACAGTTTTTCCATCACATAACCGGAATTATTGCAACCAGTTTGAACGTGATGGTCATTTCTACGTTCCGGGCAACCTCGGCTTCACTCTAGGGCGTTGCTCCACCAGATCGAATAGTTAGTGCCTTAGAAGTCAACGCCAGAAGCATAAAAAACAATATAAATACAACAGTTTTTCCATCGTATAAAACGAATAATTCCAACCAGTGTGAAAGTTAACGTCATTTCTACTTTCCTTGCAACCTAGGCTTCACCCTAGGGCGTTGCTCCAACAGATTGAATAGTTAGGTCCTTAGAAGTCAACGCCGGAAGCATAAAATGCAATAAAAATACAACAGTTTTTCCATCATATAAAACGAATAATTGCAACCAGTATGAAAGTGATGGTACTTTCTACGTTCCGGGCAACTTAGGCTTCACTCTAGGGCGTTGCTCCACCTGATCGAATAGTTAGGGCCTTAGAAGCCAACGCCAGATGCATAATATGCAATAAAGATGCAACAGTTCTTCCATCGTGTAACAGGAATAACTGCAAACACTGTGAAAGTACTGGTCATTTCTACGTTCCGGGTAACCTAGGCTTCACTCTATGGCGTTGTTCCACCAGATCGAATAGTTAGGGCCTAAGAAGTCAACGCCATAAGAATAAAATACAATATAAACATAACAGTTTTTCCATCGTATAACACGAATAATAGCAACCAGTGTGAAAGTTATGATCATTTCAACGTTCCGGGCAATCTAGGCTTCACTCTAGGGCGTTGCTCCACCAGATTAATCAGTTAGGGCCTTAGAAGTCAACGCCCGAAGCATAAAATGCAAAATAAATAGAACAGTTTTTCCATCGAATAAAACTGATAATTGCAACCAGTGTGAAAGTTAACGTCATTTCTACTTTCCGGGCAACCTAGGCTTCACCCTAGGGCGTTGCTCCACAAGATCGAATAGTTAGGTCCTTAGACGTCAACGCCAGAAGCATAAAATACGATATAATTACAACAGTTTGTCCATCGTAGAACAGGAAATTTGCAACCAGTGTGAAAGTTATGGTCATTTCTGCGTTCCGGGCAACCTAGGCTTCACTCTAAGGCGTTGCTCCACCAGATCGAACAGTTAGGGCCTTAGAAGTCAATGCCCGAAGCATAAAATACAATATAAATACAACAGTTTTTCCATCGAATAAAACGGATAATTGCAACCAGTGTGAAAGTTAACGTCATTTCTACTTTCCTTGCAACCTAGGCTTCACCCTAGGGCGTTGCTCCAACAGATTGAATAGTTAGGGCCTTAAAAGTCAATGCCCGTAGCATAAAATGCAATGAAAATACAACAGTTTTTCCATCGTATGACAGGAATAATTGCAACCAGTGTGAAAGTAATGGTCATTTCTACGTTCCGGGCAACATAGGTTTCACTCTAGGGCGTTGTTCCACCAGATCGGATAGTTAGGTCCTAAGAAGTCAACGCCAGAAGCATAAAATACAATATAAATACAACAGCTTTTCCATCGTATAACAGGAATAATTGCAACCAGTTTGAAAGTGATGGTCATTTCTACGTTCCGGGCAACCTAGGCTTCACTCTAGGGCGTTGTTCCACCAGATCGAACAGCTAGGGCCTAAGAAGGCAACGCCCGAAGCATATAATACAATATAAATATAACAGTTTCTCCGTCGTATAAAACGAATAATAGCGACCAGTGTGAAAGCTATGGTCATTTCTACTTTACGGGCAACCTAGGCTACACCCTAGGGCGTTGCTCCTACAGATTGAATAGTTAGGGCCTTAGAAGTCATTGCCCGAAGCATAAAATGCAATAAAAAAACAGCAGTTTTTCCATCATATAACAGGAATATTTGCAACCAGTTTGAAAGTGATGGTACTTTCTACGTTCCGGGCAACTTAGGCTTCACTCTAGGGCGTTGCTCCACCTGATCGAATAGTTAGGGCCTTAGAAGCCAACGCCAGATGCATAATATGCATTAAAGATGCAACAGTTTTTCCATCGTGTAACAGGAATAACTGCAAACAGTGTGAAAGTACTGGTCATTTCTACGTTCCGGGTAACCTAGGCTTCACTCTATGGCGTTGTTCCACCAGATCGAATAGTTAGGGCCTAAGTAGTCAACGCCATAAGAATAAAATACAATATAAACATAACAGTTTTTCCATCGTATAACACGAATAATAGCAACCACTGTGAAAGTTATGATCATTTCAACGTTCCGGGCAATCTAGGCTTCACTCTAGGGCGTTGCTCCACCAGATTAATCAGTTAGGGCCTTAGAAGTCAACGCCCGATGCATAAAATGCAAAATAAATAGAACAGTTTTTCCATCGAATAAAACGGATAATTGCAACCAGTGTGAAAGTTAACGTCATTTCTACTTTCCGGGCAACCTAGGCTTCACCCTAGGGCGTTGCTCCACAAGATCGAATAGTTAGGTCCTTAGACGTCAACGCCAGAAGCATAAAATACGATATAATTACAACAGTTTGTCCATCGTAGAACAGGAAATTTGCAACCAGTGTGAAAGTTATGGTCATTTCTGCGTTCCGGGCAACCTAGGCTTCACTCTAGGGCGTTGCTCCACCAGATCGAACAGTTAGGGCCTTAGAAGTCAATGCCCGAAGCATAAAATACAATATAAATACAACAGTTTTTCCATCGAATAAAACGGATAATTGCAACCAGTATGAAAGCTATGGTCATTTCTACTTTACGGGCAACCTAGGCTACACCCTAGGGCGTTGCTCCTACAGATTGAATAGTTAGGGCCTTAGAAGTCATTGCCCGAAGCATAAAATGCAATAGAAAAACAGCAGTTTTTCCATCATATAACAGGAATATTTGCAACCAGTTTGAAAGTGATGGTACTTTCTACGTTCCGGGCAACTTAGGCTTCACTCTAGGGCGTTGCTCCACCAGATCGAATAACCAGGGCCTTAGAAGTCAACGCTAGAAGCATAAAATACAATATAAATACAACAGTCTTTCCATCGTATAAAACGAATAATTGCAACCAGTATGAGAGTTATGGTCATTTCTACTTTCCGGGCAATCTAGGCTTCACCCTAGGGCGTTGCTACAACAGATTGAATAGTTAGGGCCTTAGAAGTCAACGCCCGAAGCATAAAATACAAAATAAATGGAACAGCTTTTCCATCGTATAAAACGAATAATTGCTACCGGTGTGAAAGTTATGGTCATTTCTACGTTCCGGGCAACCTAGGCTTCACCATAGCGTGTTGTTCCACCAGATGGAATAGTTAGGGCATAAGAAGTCAACGCCAGAAGCATAAAATACAATATAAATACAACAGCTTTTCAATCGTATAAAACGAGTAATTGCAACCAGTATGAAAGTTAACGTCATTTCTACGTTCCAGGCAACCTAGGCTTCACCCTAGGGCGTTGCTCCAACAGATTGAATAGTTAGGGCCTTAGAAGTCAACGCCGGAAGCATAAAATGCAATAAAAATACAACAGTTTTTCCATCATATAACAGGAATATTTGCAACCAGTTTGAAAGTGATGGTACTTTCTACGTTCCGGGCAACTTAGGCTTCACTCTACGGCGTTGCTCCACCAGATCGAATAGTTAGTGCCTTAGAAGTCAACGCCAGAAGCATAAGATACAAAATAAATAGAACAGTTTTTCCATCGTGTAAAACGAATAATTGCTACCGGTGTGAAAGTTATGGTCATTTCTACGTTCCGGTCAAACTAGGCTTCACCATAGGGCGTTGTTCCACCAGATCGAATAGTCAGGGCCTAAGAAGTGAACGCCAGAAGCATAAAATACAATATAAATACAACAGTTTTTCCATCATATAAAACGAATAATTGCAGCCAGTATGAAAGCTATGGTCATTTCTACATTCCGAGCAACCTAGGCTTCACTCTAGGGTGTTGATCCAACAGATAGAATAGTTAGGGCCTAAGAAGTGAACGCCAGAAGCATAAAATACAATATAAATACAACAGTTTTTCCATCGTATAAAGCGAATAATTGCAACCAGTATGAAAGTTAACGTCATTTCTACTTTCCGGTCAACCTAGGCTTCGCCCTAGGGCGTTGCTCCAACAGATTGAATAGTTAGGGCCTTAGAAGTCAACGCCCGAAGCATAAAATACAATATAAATACAACAGCTTTTCCATCGTATAAAACGAATAACTGCAACCAGTCTGAAAGTTATGGTCATTTCTACTTTCCGGCAACCTAGGCTTCACCCTAGGGCGTTGCTCCAACAGATCGAATAGTTAGGGCCTTAGAAGTCAACGGCCGAAGCATAAAATACAAAATAAATAGAACTGTTTTTCCATCGTATAAAACGAATAATTGCAACCGGTGTGAAAGTTATGGTCATTTGTACATTCCAGGCAGCCTAGGCTTCACTCTAGGGCGTTGTTCCACCAGATCGAATTGTTAGGGCCTAAGAAGTCAACGCCAGAAGCATAAGATACAATATAAATATAACAGTTTCTCCATCGTGTAAAACGAATAATTGCTACCGGTGTGAAAGTTATGGTCATTTCTACGTTCCGGTCAACCTAGGCTTCACCATAGGGCGTTGTACCACCAGATCGAATAGTCTGGGCCTAAGAAGTGAACGCCAGAAGCATAAAATACAATATATATACAACAGTTTTTCCATCGTATAAAACGAATAATTGCAGCCAGTATGAAAGCTATGGTCATTTCTACTTTACAGGCAACCTAGGCTACACCCTAGAGCGTTGCTCCTACAGATTGAGTAGTTAGGGCCTTAGAAGTCATTGCCCGAAGCATAAAACGCAATAAAAATACAACAGTTTTTCCATCATATAACAGGAATATTTGCAACCAGTTTGAAAGTGATGGTAGTTTCTACGTTCCGGGCAACTTAGGCTTCACTCTAGGGCGTTGCTCCACCAGATCGAATAGTTAGGGCCTAAGAAGTGAACGCCAGAAGCATAAAATACAATATAAATAGAACAGTTTTTCCATCATATAAAACGAGTAATTGCAACCAGTATGAAAGTTGTGGTCATTTCTACTTTACGGGCAACCTAGGCTACACCCTAGGGCGTTGCTCCAACAGATTGAATAGTTAGGGCCTTAGAAATCAATGCCCGAAGCATAAAATGCAGTAAAAATACAACAGTTTTTCCATCACATAACCGGAATTATTGCAACCAGTTTGAACGTGATGGTCATTTCTACGTTCCGGGCAACCTCGGCTTCACTCTAGGGCGTTGCTCCACCAGATTGAATAGTTAGTGCCTTAGAAGTCAACGCCAGAAGCATAAAAAACAATATAAATACAACAGTTTTTCCATCGTATAAAACGAATAATTCCAACCTGTATGAAGGTTAACGTCATTTCTACTTTCCGGGCAACCCAGGCTTCACCCTAGGGCGTTGCTCCAACAGATTGAATAGTTAGGGCCTTAGAAGTCAACGCCGGAAGCATAAAATGCAATAAAAATACAACAGTTTTTCCATCATATAAAACGAATAATTGCAACCAGTATGAAAGCTATGGTCATTTCTACTTTACGGGCAAGCTAGGCTACACCCTAGGGCGTTGCTCCTACAGATTGAATAGTTAGGGCCTTAGAAGTCATTGCCCGAAGCATAAAATGCAATAAAAAAACAGCAGTTTTTCCATCATATAACAGGAATATTTGCAACCAGTTTGAAAGTGATGGTACTTTCTACGTTCCGGGCAACTTAGGCTTCACTCTAGGGCGTTGCTCCACCTGATCGAATAGTTAGGGCCTTAGAAGCCAACGCCAGATGCATAATATGCAATAAAGATGCAACAGTTCTTCCATCGTGTAACAGGAATAACTGCAAACACTGTGAAAGTACTGGTCATTTCTACGTTCCGGGTAACCTAGGCTTCACTCTATGGCGTTGTTCCACCAGATTAATCAGTTAGGGCCTTAGAAGTCAACGCCCGAAGCATAAAATGCAAAATAAATAGAACAGTTTTTCCATCGAATAAAACGGATAATTGCAACCAGTGTGAAAGTTAACGTCATTTCTACTTTCCGGGCAACCTAGGCTTCACCCTAGGGCGTTGCTCCACAAGATCGAATAGTTAGGTCCTTAGACGTCAACGCCAGAAGCATAAAATACGATATAATTACAACAGTTTGTCCATCGTAGAACAGGAAATTTGCAACCAGTGTGAAAGTAATGGTCATTTCTGCGTTCCGGGCAACCTAGGCTTCACTATAGGGCGTTGCTCCACCAGATCGAACAGTTAGGGCCTTAGAAGTCAATGCCCGAAGCATAAAATACAATATAAATACAACAGTTTTTCCATCGAATAAAACGGATAATAGCAACCAGTGTGAAAGTTAACGTCATTTCTACTTTCCTTGCAACCTAGGCTTCACCCTAGGGCGTTGCTCCAACAGATTGAATAGTTAGGGCCTTAAAAGTCAATGCCCGTAGCATAAAATGCAATAAAAATACAACAGTTTTTCCATCGTATGACAGGAATAATTGCAACCAGTGTGAAAGTAATGGTCATTTCTACGTTCCGGGCAACATAGGTTTCACTCTAGGGCGTTGTTCCACCAGATCGGATAGTTAGGTCCTAAGAAGTCAACGCCAGAAGCATAAAATACAATATAAATACAACAGCTTTTCCATCGTATAACAGGAATAATTGCAACCAGTTTGAAAGTGATGGTCATTTCTACGTTCCGGGCAACCTAGGCTTCACTCTAGGGCGTTGTTCCACCAGATCGAACAGCTAGGGCCTAAGAAGGCAACGCCCGAAGCATAAAATACAATATAAATATAACAGTTTCTCCATCGTATAAAACGAATAATAGCGACCAGTGTGAAAGCTATGGTCATTTCTACTTTACGGGCAACCTAGGCTACACCCTAGGGCGTTGCTCCTACAGATTGAATAGTTAGGGCCTTAGAAGTCATTGCCCGAAGCATAAAATGCAATAAAAAAACAGCAGTTTTTCCATCATATAACAGGAATATTTGCAACCAGTTTGAAAGTGATGGTACTTTCTACGTTCCGGGCAACTTAGGCTTCACTCTAGGGCGTTGCTCCACCTGATCGAATAGTTAGGGCCTTAGAAGCCAACGCCAGATGCATAATATGCATTAAAGATGCAACAGTTTTTCCATCGTGTAACAGGAATAACTGCAAACAGTGTGAAAGTACTGGTCATTTCTACGTTCCGGGTAACCTAGGCTTCACTCTATGGCGTTGTTCCACCAGATCGAATAGTTAGGGCCTAAGAAGTCAACGCCATAAGAATAAAATACAATATAAACATAACAGTTTTTCCATCGTATAACACGAATAATAGCAACCAGTGTGAAAGTTATGATCATTTCAACGTTCCGGGCAATCTAGGCTTCACTCTAGGGCGTTGCTCCACCAGATTAATCAGTTAGGGCCTTAGAAGTCAACGCCCGAAGCATAAAATGCAAAATAAATAGAACAGTTTTTCCATCGAATAAAACGGATAATTGCAACCAGTGTGAAAGTTAACGTCATTTCTACTTTCCGGGCAACCTAGGCTTCACCCTAGGGCGTTGCTCCACAAGATCGAATAGTCAGGTCCTTAGACGTCAACGCCAGAAGCATAAAATACGATATAATTACAACAGTTTGTCCATCGTAGAACAGGAAATTTGCAACCAGTGTGAAAGTTATGGTCATTTCTGCGTTCCGGGCAACCTAGGCTTCACTCTAGGGCGTTGCTCTACCAGATCGAACAGTTAGGGCCTTAGAAGTCAATGCCCGAAGCATAAAATACAATATAAATACAACAGTTTTTCCATCGAATAAAACGCATAATTGCAACCAGTGTGAAAGTTAACGTCATTTCTACTTTCCTTGCAACCTGGGCTTCACCCTAGGGCGTTGCTCCAACGGATTGAATAGTTAGGGCCTTAAAAGTCAATGCCCGTAGCATAAAATGCAATAAAAATACAACAGTTTTTCCATCGTATGACAGGAATAATTGCAACCAGTGTGAAAGTAATGGTCATTTCTACGTTCCGGGCAACATAGGTTTCACTCCAGGGCGTTGCTCCACCAGATCGGATAGTTAGGTCCTAAGAAGTCAACGCTAGAAGCATAAAATACAATATAAATACAACAGCTTTTCCATCGTATAACAGGAATAATTGCAACCAGTTTGAAAGTGATGGTCATTTCTACGTTCCGGGCAACCTAGGCTTCACTCTAGGGCGTTGTTCCACCAGATCGAACAGCTAGGGCCTAAGAAGGCAACGCCCGAAGCATAAAATACAAAATAAATGGAACAGCTTTTCCATCGTATAAAACGAATAATTGCTACCGGTGTGAAAGTTATGGTCATTTCTACGTTCCGGGCAACCTAGGCTTCACCATAGCGTGTTGTTCCACCAGATGGAATAGTTAGGGCATAAGAAGTCAACGCCAGAAGCATAAAATACAATATAAATACAACAGCTTTTCAATCGTATAAAACGAGTAATTGCAACCAGTATGAAAGTTAACGTCATTTCTACGTTCCAGGCAACCTAGGCTTCACCCTAGGGCGTTGCTCCAACAGATTGAATAGTTAGGGCCTTAGAAGTCAACGCCGGAAGCATAAAATGCAATAAAAATACAACAGTTTTTCCATCATATAACAGGAATATTTGCAACCAGTTTGAAAGTGATGATACTTTCTACGTTCCGGGCAACTTAGGCTTCACTCTACGGCGTTGCTCCACCAGATCGAATAGTTAGTGCCTTAGAAGTCAACGCCAGAAGCATAAGATACAAAATAAATAGAACAGTTTTTCCATCGTGTAAAACGAATAATTGCTACCGGTGTGAAAGTTATGGTCAGTTCTACGTTCCGGTCAAACTAGGCTTCACCATAGGGCGTTGTTCCACCAGATCGAATAGTCAGGGCCTAAGAAGTGAACGCCAGAAGCATAAAATACAATATAAATACAACAGTTTTTCCATCGTATAACACGAATAATAGCAACCAGTGTGAAAGTTATGATCATTTCAACGTTCCGGGCAATCTAGGCTTCACTCTAGGGCGTTGCTCCACCAGATTAATCAGTTAGGGCCTTAGAAGTCAACGCCCGAAGCATAAAATGCAAAATAAATAGAACAGTTTTTCCATCGAATAAAACGGATAATTGCAACCAGTGTGAAAGTTAACGTCATTTCTACTTTCCGGGCAACCTAGGCTTCACCCTAGGGCGTTGCTCCACAAGATCGAATAGTCAGGTCCTTAGACGTCAACGCCAGAAGCATAAAATACGATATAATTACAACAGTTTGTCCATCGTAGAACAGGAAATTTGCAACCAGTGTGAAAGTTATGGTCATTTCTGCGTTCCGGGCAACCTAGGCTTCACTCTAGGGCGTTGCTCCACCAGATCGAACAGTTAGGGCCTTAGAAGTCAATGCCCGAAGCATAAAATACAATATAAATACAACAGTTTTTCCATCGAATAAAACGCATAATTGCAACCAGTGTGAAAGTTAACGTCATTTCTACTTTCCTTGCAACCTAGGCTTCACCCTAGGGCGTTGCTCCAACGGATTGAATAGTTAGGGCCTTAAAAGTCAATGCCCGTAGCATAAAATGCAATAAAAATACAACAGTTTTTCCATCGTATGACAGGAATAATTGCAACCAGTGTGAAAGTAATGGTCATTTCTACGTTCCGGGCAACATAGGTTTCACTCCAGGGCGTTGCTCCACCAGATCGGATAGTTAGGTCCTAAGAAGTCATCGCCAGAAGCATAAAATACAATATAAATACAACAGCTTTTCCATCGTATAACAGGAATAATTGCAACCAGTTTGAAAGTGATGGTCATTTCTACGTTCCGGGCAACCTAGGCTTCACTCTAGGGCGTTGTTCCACCAGATCGAACAGCTAGGGCCTAAGAAGGCAACGCCCGAAGCATAAAATACAATATAAATATAACAGTTTCTCCATCGTATAAAACGAATAATAGCGACCAGTGTGAAAGTTATGGTCATTTCTACGTTCCGGGCAACCTAGGCTTCACTCTAGGGCGTTGTTCCTACAGATCGAACAGCTAGGGCCTAAGAAGGCAACGCCAGAAGCATAAAATCCAATATACATATAACAGTTTCTCCATCGTATCAAACGAATAATAGCGACCAGTGTGAAAGTTATGGTCATTTCTACGTTCCCGGCTACCTAGGCTTCACACCAGGGCGTTGTTCCACCAGATCGAATAGTTAGGGCCTAAGAAGTGAACGCCAGAAGCATAAAATACAATATAAATACAACAGTTTTTCCATCATATAAAACGAATAATTGCAACCAGTATGAAAGCTATGGTCATTTCTACTTTACGGGCAACCTAGGCTACACCCTAGGGCGTTGCTCCTACAGATTGAATAGTTAGGGCCTTAGAAGTCATTGCCCGAAGCATAAAATGCAATAGAAAAACAGCAGTTTTTCCATCATATAACAGGAATATTTGCAACCAGTTTGAAAGTGATGGTACTTTCTACGTTCCGGGCAACTTAGGCTTCACTCTAGGGCGTTGCTCCACCAGATCGAATAACCAGGGCCTTAGAAGTCAACGCTAGAAGCATAAAATACAATATATATACAACAGTCTTTCCATCGTATAAAACGAATAATTGCAACCAGTATGAGAGTTATGGTCATTTCTACTTTCCGGGCAATCTAGGCTTCACCCTAGGGCGTTGCTTCAACAGATTGAATAGTTAGGGCCTTAGAAGTCAACGCCCGAAGCATAAAATGCAATAAAAATACAACAGTTTTTCCATCGTATAACAGGAATAATTGCAACCAGTGTGAAAGTAATGGCCATTTCTACGTTCCGGGCAACATAGGTTTCACTCCAGGGCGTTCCTCCACCAGATCGGATAGTTAGGTCCTAAGAAGTCAACGCCAGAAGCATAAAATACGATATAAATACAACAGCTTTTCCATCGTATAAAACGAATAATTGCTACCGGTGTGAAAGTTATGGTCATTTCTACGTTCCGGGCAACCTAGGCTTCACCATAGCGTGTTGTTCCACCAGATGGAATAGTTAGGGCATAAGAAGTCAACGCCAGAAGCATAAAATACAATATAAATACAACAGCTTTTCAATCGTATAAAACGAGTAATTGCAACCAGTATGAAAGTTAACGTCATTTCTACGTTCCAGGCAACCTAGGCTTCACCCTAGGGCGTTGCTCCAACAGATTGAATAGTTAGGGCCTTAGAAGTCAACGCCGGAAGCATAAAATGCAATAAAAATACAACAGTTTTTCCATCATATAACAGGAATATTTGCAACCAGTTTGAAAGTGATGATACTTTCTACGTTCCGGGCAACTTAGGCTTCACTCTACGGCGTTGCTCCACCAGATCGAATAGTTAGTGCCTTAGAAGTCAACGCCAGAAGCATAAGATACAAAATAAATAGAACAGTTTTTCCATCGTGTAAAACGAATAATTGCTACCGGTGTGAAAGTTATGGTCAGTTCTACGTTCCGGTCAAACTAGGCTTCACCATAGGGCGTTGTTCCACCGGATCGAATAGTCAGGGCCTAAGAAGTGAACGCCAGAAGCATAAAATACAATATAAATACAACAGTTTTTCCATCGTATAACACGAATAATAGCAACCAGTGTGAAAGTTATGATCATTTCAACGTTCCGGGCAATCTAGGCTTCACTCTAGGGCGTTGCTCCACCAGATTAATCAGTTAGGGCCTTAGAAGTCAACGCCCGAAGCATAAAATGCAAAATAAATAGAACAGTTTTTCCATCGAATAAAACGGATAATTGCAACCAGTGTGAAAGTTAACGTCATTTCTACTTTCCGGGCAACCTAGGCTTCACCCTAGGGCGTTGCTCCACAAGATCGAATAGTCAGGTCCTTAGACGTCAACGCCAGAAGCATAAAATACGATATAATTACAACAGTTTGTCCATCGTAGAACAGGAAATTTGCAACCAGTGTGAAAGTTATGGTCATTTCTGCGTTCCGGGCAACCTAGGCTTCACTCTAGGGCGTTGCTCCACCAGATCGAACAGTTAGGGCCTTAGAAGTCAATGCCCGAAGCATAAAATACAATATAAATACAACAGTTTTTCCATCGAATAAAACGCATAATTGCAACCAGTGTGAAAGTTAACGTCATTTCTACTTTCCTTGCAACCTAGGCTTCACCCTAGGGCGTTGCTCCAACGGATTGAATAGTTAGGGCCTTAAAAGTCAATGCCCGTAGCATAAAATGCAATAAAAATACAACAGTTTTTCCATCGTATGACAGGAATAATTGCAACCAGTGTGAAAGTAATGGTCATTTCTACGTTCCGGGCAACATAGGTTTCACTCCAGGGCGTTGCTCCACCAGATCGGATAGTTAGGTCCTAAGAAGTCATCGCCAGAAGCATAAAATACAATATAAATACAACAGCTTTTCCATCGTATAACAGGAATAATTGCAACCAGTTTGAAAGTGATGGTCATTTCTACGTTCCGGGCAACCTAGGCTTCACTCTAGGGCGTTGTTCCACCAGATCGAACAGCTAGGGCCTAAGAAGGCAACGCCCGAAGCATAAAATACAATATAAATATAACAGTTTCTCCATCGTATAAAACGAATAATAGCGACCAGTGTGAAAGTTATGGTCATTTCTACGTTCCGGGCAACCTAGGCTTCACTCTAGGGCGTTGTTCCTACAGATCGAACAGCTAGGGCCTAAGAAGGCAACGCCAGAAGCATAAAATCCAATATACATATAACAGTTTCTCCATCGTATCAAACGAATAATAGCGACCAGTGTGAAAGTTATGGTCATTTCTACGTTCCCGGCTACCTAGGCTTCACACCAGGGCGTTGTTCCACCAGATCGAATAGTTAGGGCCTAAGAAGTGAACGCCAGAAGCATAAAATACAATATAAATACAACAGTTTTTCCATCATATAAAACGAATAATTGCAACCAGTATGAAAGCTATGGTCATTTCTACTTTACGGGCAACCTAGGCTACACCCTAGGGCGTTGCTCCTACAGATTGAATAGTTAGGGCCTTAGAAGTCATTGCCCGAAGCATAAAATGCAATAGAAAAACAGCAGTTTTTCCATCATATAACAGGAATATTTGCAACCAGTTTGAAAGTGATGGTACTTTCTACGTTCCGGGCAACTTAGGCTTCACTCTAGGGCGTTGCTCCACCAGATCGAATAACCAGGGCCTTAGAAGTCAACGCTAGAAGCATAAAATACAATATAAATACAACAGTCTTTCCATCGTATAAAACGAATAATTGCAACCAGTATGAGAGTTATGGTCATTTCTACTTTCCGGGCAATCTAGGCTTCACCCTAGGGCGTTGCTTCAACAGATTGAATAGTTAGGGCCTTAGAAGTCAACGCCCGAAGCATAAAATACAAAATAAATGGAACAGCTTTTCCATCGTATAAAACGAATAATTGCTACCGGTGTGAAAGTTATGGTCATTTCTACGTTCCGGGCAACCTAGGCTTCACCATAGCGTGTTGTTCCACCAGATGGAATAGTTAGGGCATAAGAAGTCAACGCCAGAAGCATAAAATACAATATAAATACAACAGCTTTTCAATCGTATAAAACGAGTAATTGTAACCAGTATGAAAGTTAACGTCATTTCTACGTTCCAGGCAACCTAGGCTTCACCCTAGGGCGTTGCTCCAACAGATTGAATAGTTAGGGCCTTAGAAGTCAACGCCGGAAGCATAAAATGCAATAAAAATACAACAGTTTTTCCATCATATAACAGGAATATTTGCAACCAGTTTGAAAGTGATGGTACTTTCTACGTTCCGGGCAACTTAGGCTTCACTCTACGGCGTTGCTCCACCAGATCGAATAGTTAGTGCCTTAGAAGTCAACGCCAGAAGCATAAGATACAAAATAAATAGAACAGTTTTTCCATCGTGTAAAACGAATAATTGCTACCGGTGTGAAAGTTATGGTCAGTTCTACGTTCCGGTCAAACTAGGCTTCACCATAGGGCGTTGTTCCACCAGATCGAATGGTCAGGGCCTAAGAAGTGAACGCCAGAAGCATAAAATACAATATAAATACAACAGTTTTTCCATCATATAAAACGAATAATTGCAGCCAGTATGAAAGCTATGGTCATTTCTACTTTACGGGCAACCTAGGCTACACCCTAGGGCGTTGCTCCTACAGATTGAATAGCTAGGGCCTTAGAAGTCATTGCCCGAAGCATAAAATGCAATAGAAAAACAGCAGTCTTTCCATCATATAACAGGAATATTTGCAACCAGTTTGAAAGTGATGGTACTTTCTACGTTCCGGGCAACTTAGGCTTCACTCTAGGGCGTTGCTCCACCAGATCGAATAACCAGGGCCTTAGAAGTCAACGCTAGAAGCATAAAATACAATATAAATACAACAGTCTTTCCATCGTATAAAACGAATAATTGCAACCAGTATGAGAGTTATGGTCATTTCTACTTTCCGGGCAATCTAGGCTTCACCCTAGGGCGTTGCTTCAACAGATTGAATAGTTAGGGCCTTAGAAGTCAACGCCCGAAGCATAAAATACAAAATAAATGGAACAGCTTTTCCATCGTATAAAACGAATAATTGCTACCGGTGTGAAAGTTATGGTCATTTCGACGTTCCGGGCAACATAGGCTTCACCATAGCGTGTTGTTCCACCAGATGGAATAGTTAGGGCATAAGAAGTCAACGCCAGAAGCATAAAATACAATATAAATACAACAGCTTTTCAATCGTATAAAACGAGTAATTGCAACCAGTATGAAAGTTAACGTCATTTCTACGTTCCAGGCAACCTAGGCTTCACCCTAGGGCGTTGCTCCAACAGATTGAATAGTTAGGGCCTTAGAAGTCAACGCCGGAAGCATAAAATGCAATAAAAATACAACAGTTTTTCCATCATATAACAGGAATATTTGCAACCAGTTTGAAAGTGATGGTACTTTCTACGTTCCGGGCAACTTAGGCTTCACTCTACGGCGTTGCTCCACCAGATCGAATAGTTAGTGCCTTAGAAGTCAACGCCAGAAGCATAAGATACAAAATAAATAGAACAGTTTTTCCATCGTGTAAAACGAATAATTGCTACCGGCGTGAAAGTTATGGTCAGTTCTACGTTCCGGTCAAACTAGGCTTCACCATAGGGCGTTGTTCCACCAGATCGAATAGTCAGGGCCTAAGAAGTGAACGCCAGAAGCATAAAATACAATATAAATACAACAGTTTTTCCATCATATAAAACGAATAATTGCAGCCAGTATGAAAGCTATGGTCATTTCTACTTTACGGGCAACCTAGGCTACACCCTAGGGCGTTGCTCCTACAGATTGAGTAGTTAGGGCCTTAGAAGTCATTGCCCGAAGCATAAAATGCAATAAAAATACAACAGTTTTTCCATCGTACAACAGGAATAATTGCAACCAGTGTGAAAGTAATGGTCATTTCTACGTTCCGGGCAACATAGGTTTCACTCCAGGGCGTTGCTCCACCAGATCGGATAGTTAGGTCCTAAGAAGTCAACGCCAGAAGCATAAAATACGATATAAATACAACAGCTTTTCCATCGTATAAAACGAATAATTGCAACCAGTGTGAAAGTAATGGTCATTTCTACGTTCCGAGCAACCTAGGCGTCACCCTAGTGCGTTGCTCCACCAGATCGAATAGCTTGGGACTTAGAATTCATCGCTAAAAGCATAAAATACAACTAAAATACAACAGTTTTTCCATCGTATAACAGGAATAATTGCAACCAGTGTGAAAGTAATGGTCATTTCTACGTTCCGGGCAACGTAGGTTTCACTCTAGGGCGCTGATCCACCGGAGGGAATAGTTAGGGCCTAAGAAGTCAACGCCAGAAGCATAAAATACAATATAAATACAACAGCTTTTCCATCGTATAAAACGAATAATTTCAACCAGTGTGAATGTTATGGTCATTTCTACATTCCGGCAACCTAGGCTTCGCCCTAGGGCGTTGTTCCACCAGATCGAATAGTTAGGGCCTAAGAAGTGAACGCCAGAAGCATAAAATACATTATAAATACAACAGTATTTCCATCATATAAAACGAGTAATTGCAACCAGTATGAAAGTTGTGGTCATTTCTACTTTCCGGGCAACCTAGGCTACACCCTAGGGCGTTGCTCCAACAGATTGAATAGTTAGGGCCTTAGAAATCTATGCCCGAAGCATAAAATGCAATAAAAATACAACAGTTGTTCCATCATATAACAGGAATAATTGCAACCAGTTTGGAAGTGATGGTCATTTCTACGTTCCGGGCAACCTAGGCTTCACTCTAGGGCGTTGTTCCACCAGATCGAACAGCTAGGGAATAAGAAGGCAACGCCCGAAGCATAAAATTCAATATAAATATAACAGTTTCTCCATCGTATAAAACGAATAATAGCGACCAGTGTGAAAGTTATGGTCATTTCTACGTTCCGGGCAACCTAGGCTTCACTCTAGGGCGTTGTTCCTACAGATCGAACAGCTAGGGCCTAAGAAGGCAACGCCAGAAGCATACAATCCAATATAAATATAACAGTTTCTCCATCGTATCAAACGAATAATAGCGACCAGTGTGAAAGTTATGGTCATTTCTACGTTCCGGCTACCTAGGCTTCACCCCAGGGCGTTGTTCCACCAGATCGAATAGTTAGGGCCTAAGAAGTGAACGCCAGAAGCATAAAATACAATATAAATACAACAGTTTTTCCATCGTATAAAACGAATAATTGCAACCAGTATGAGAGTTATGGTCATTTCTACTTTCCGGGCAATCTAGGCTTCACCCTAGGGCGTTGCTTCAACAGATTGAATAGTTAGGGCCTTAGAAGTCAACGCCCGAAGCATAAAATACAAAATAAATGGAACAGCTTTTCCATCGTATAAAACGAATAATTGCTACCGGTGTGAAAGTTATGGTCATTTCTACGTTCCGGGCAACCTAGGCATCACCATAGGGCGTTGTTCCACCAGATGGAATAGTTAGGGCATAAGAAGTCAACGCCAGAAGCATAAAATACAATATAAATACAACAGCTTTTCAATCGTATAAAACGAGTAATTGCAACCAGTATGAAAGTTAACGTCATTTCTACGTTCCAGGCAACCTAGGCTTCACCCTAGGGCGTTGCTCCAACAGATTGAATAGTTAGGGCCTTAGAAGTCAACGCCGGAAGCATAAAATGCAATAAAAATACAACAGTTTTCCCATCATATAACAGGAATATTTGCAACCAGTTTGAAAGTGATGGTACTTTCTACGTTCCGGGCAACTTAGGCTTCACTCTAGGGCGTTGCTCCACCAGATCGAATAGTTAGTGCCTTAGAAGTCAACGCCAGAAGCATAAGATACAAAATAAATAGAACAGTTTTTCCATCGTGTAAAACGAATAATTGCTACCGGTACGAAAGTTATGGTCATTTCTACGTTCCGGTCAACCTAGGCCTCACCATAGGGCGTTGTTCCACCAGATCGAATAGTCAGGGCCTAAGAAGTGAACGCCAGAAGCATAAAATACAATATAAATACAACAGTTTTTCCATCGTATAAAGCGAATAATTGCAACCAGTATGAAAGTTAACGTCATTTCTACTTTCCGGTCAACCTAGGCTTCGCCCTAGGGCGTTGCTCCAACAGATTGAATAGTTAGGGCCTTAGAAGTCAACGCCCGAAGCATAAAATACAATATAAATACAACAGCTTTTCCATCGTATAAAACGAATAATTGCAACCAGTCTGAAAGTTATGGTCATTTCTACTTTCCGGCAACCTAGGCTTCACCCTAGGGCGTTGCTCCAACAGATCGAATAGTTAGGGCCTTAGAAGTCAACGGCCGAAGCATAAAATACAAAATAAATAGAACTGTTTTTCCATCGTATAAAACGAATAATTGCAACCGGTGCGAAAGTTATGGTCATTTCTACGTTCGGGGCAACCTAGGCTACACCCTAGGGCGTTGTGCCACCAGATCGAATAACTAGGGCCTAAGAACTGAACGCCAGCAGCATAAAATACAATATAAATACAACAGTTTATCCATCATATAAAACGAATAATTGCCACCAGTATGAAAGTTATGGTCATTTCTACGTTCGGGGCAACCTAGGCTTCACTCTATGGCGTTCTTACACCACATCGAATAGCTACGGCCTCAGAAGTCAACGCCTGAAGCATAAAATACAATAAAAATACAACAGTCTTTCCATCCTATAACAGGAATAATTGCAACCCGTGTGAAAGTGATGGTCATTTGTACATTCCAGGCAGCCTAGGCTTCACTCTAGGGCGTTGTTCCACCAGATCGAATTGTTAGGGCCTAAGAAGTCAACGCCAGAAGCATAAGATACAATATAAATATAACAGTTTTCCCATCGTATAGAACGAATAATAGCAACCAGTGTGAAAGTTATGGTCATTTCTACGTTCCGGGCAACCTAGGCCTCACTCTAGGGCGTTGTTCCACCAGATCGAACAGCTAGGGCCTAAGAAGGCAACGCCAGAAGCATAAAATACAATATAAATATAACAGTTTCTCCATCGTGTAAAACGAATAATTGCTACCGGTGTGAAAGTTATGGTCATTTCTACGTTCCGGTCAACCTAGGCTTCACCATAGGGCGTTGTACCACCAGATCGAATAGTCAGGGCCTAAGAAGTGAACGCCAGAAGCATAAAATACAATATATATACAACAGTTTTTCCATCGTATAAAACGAATAATTGCAGCCAGTATGAAAGCTATGGTCATTTCTACTTTACAGGCAACCTAGGCTACACCCTAGAGCGTTGCTCCTACAGATTGAGTAGTTAGGGCCTTAGAAGTCATTGCCCGAAGCATAAAACGCAATAAAAATACAACAGTTTTTCCATCATATAACAGGAATATTTGCAACCAGTTTGAAAGTGATGGTACTTTCTACGTTCCGGGCAACTTAGGCTTCACTCTAGGGCGTTGCTCCACCAGATCGAATAGTTAGGGCCTAAGAAGTGAACGCCAGAAGCATAAAATACAATATAAATAGAACAGTTTTTCCATCATATAAAACGAGTAATTGCAACCAGTATGAAAGTTGTGGTCATTTCTACTTTACGGGCAACCTAGGCTACACCCTAGGGCGTTGCTCCAACAGATTGAATAGTTAGGGCCTTAGAAATCAATGCCCGAAGCATAAAATGCAGTAAAAATACAACAGTTTTTCCATCACATAACCGGAATTATTGCAACCAGTTTGAACGTGATGGTCATTTCTACGTTCCGGGCAACCTCGGCTTCACTCTAGGGCGTTGCTCCACCAGATTGAATAGTTAGTGCCTTAGAAGTCAACGCCAGAAGCATAAAAAACAATATAAATACAACAGTTTTTCCATCGTATAAAACGAATAATTCCAACCTGTATGAAGGTTAACGTCATTTCTACTTTCCGGGCAACCCAGGCTTCACCCTAGGGCGTTGCTCCAACAGATTGAATAGTTAGGGCCTTAGAAGTCAACGCCGGAAGCATAAAATGCAATAAAAATACAACAGTTTTTCCATCATATAAAACGAATAATTGCAACCAGTATGAAAGCTATGGTCATTTCTACTTTACGGGCAAGCTAGGCTACACCCTAGGGCGTTGCTCCTACAGATTGAATAGTTAGGGCCTTAGAAGTCATTGCCCGAAGCATAAAATGCAATAAAAAAACAGCAGTTTTTCCATCATATAACAGGAATATTTGCAACCAGTTTGAAAGTGATGGTACTTTCTACGTTCCGGGCAACTTAGGCTTCACTCTAGGGCGTTGCTCCACCTGATCGAATAGTTAGGGCCTTAGAAGCCAACGCCAGATGCATAATATGCAATAAAGATGCAACAGTTCTTCCATCGTGTAACAGGAATAACTGCAAACACTGTGAAAGTACTGGTCATTTCTACGTTCCGGGTAACCTAGGCTTCACTCTATGGCGTTGTTCCACCAGATTAATCAGTTAGGGCCTTAGAAGTCAACGCCCGAAGCATAAAATGCAAAATAAATAGAACAGTTTTTCCATCGAATAAAACGGATAATTGCAACCAGTGTGAAAGTTAACGTCATTTCTACTTTCCGGGCAACCTAGGCTTCACCCTAGGGCGTTGCTCCACAAGATCGAATAGTTAGGTCCTTAGACGTCAACGCCAGAAGCATAAAATACGATATAATTACAACAGTTTGTCCATCGTAGAACAGGAAATTTGCAACCAGTGTGAAAGTAATGGTCATTTCTGCGTTCCGGGCAACCTAGGCTTCACTATAGGGCGTTGCTCCACCAGATCGAACAGTTAGGGCCTTAGAAGTCAATGCCCGAAGCATAAAATACAATATAAATACAACAGTTTTTCCATCGAATAAAACGGATAATAGCAACCAGTGTGAAAGTTAACGTCATTTCTACTTTCCTTGCAACCTAGGCTTCACCCTAGGGCGTTGCTCCAACAGATTGAATAGTTAGGGCCTTAAAAGTCAATGCCCGTAGCATAAAATGCAATAAAAATACAACAGTTTTTCCATCGTATGACAGGAATAATTGCAACCAGTGTGAAAGTAATGGTCATTTCTACGTTCCGGGCAACATAGGTTTCACTCTAGGGCGTTGTTCCACCAGATCGGATAGTTAGGTCCTAAGAAGTCAATGCCAGAAGCATAAAATACAATATAAATACAACAGCTTTTCCATCGTATAACAGGAATAATTGCAACCAGTTTGAAAGTGATGGTCATTTCTACGTTCCGGGCAACCTAGGCTTCACTCTAGGGCGTTGTTCCACCAGATCGAACAGCTAGGGCCTAAGAAGGCAACGCCCGAAGCATAAAATACAATATAAATATAACAGTTTCTCCATCGTATAAAACGAATAATAGCGACCAGTGTGAAAGCTATGGTCATTTCTACTTTACGGGCAACCTAGGCTTCACCCTAGGGCGTTGCTCCTACAGATTGAATAGTTAGGGCCTTAGAAGTCATTGCCCGAAGCATAAAATGCAATAAAAAAACAGCAGTTTTTCCATCATATAACAGGAATATTTGCAACCAGTTTGAAAGTGATGGTACTTTCTACGTTCCGGGCAACTTAGGCTTCACTCTAGGGCGTTGCTCCACCTGATCGAATAGTTAGGGCCTTAGAAGCCAACGCCAGATGCATAATATGCATTAAAGATGCAACAGTTTTTCCATCGTGTAACAGGAATAACTGCAAACAGTGTGAAAGTACTGGTCATTTCTACGTTCCGGGTAACCTAGGCTTCACTCTATGGCGTTGTTCCACCAGATCGAATAGTTAGGGCCTAAGAAGTCAACGCCATAAGAATAAAATACAATATAAACATAACAGTTTTTCCATCGTATAACACGAATAATAGCAACCAGTGTGAAAGTTATGATCATTTCAACGTTCCGGGCAATCTAGGCTTCACTCTAGGGCGTTGCTCCACCAGATTAATCAGTTAGGGCCTTAGAAGTCAACGCCCGAAGCATAAAATGCAAAATAAATAGAACAGTTTTTCCATCGAATAAAACGGATAATTGCAACCAGTGTGAAAGTTAACGTCATTTCTACTTTCCGGGCAACCTAGGCTTCACCCTAGGGCGTTGCTCCACAAGATCGAATAGTCAGGTCCTTAGACGTCAACGCCAGAAGCATAAAATACGATATAATTACAACAGTTTGTCCATCGTAGAACAGGAAATTTGCAACCAGTGTGAAAGTTATGGTCATTTCTGCGTTCCGGGCAACCTAGGCTTCACTCTAGGGCGTTGCTCCACCAGATCGAACAGTTAGGGCCTTAGAAGTCAATGCCCGAAGCATAAAATACAATATAAATACAACAGTTTTTCCATCGAATAAAACGCATAATTGCAACCAGTGTGAAAGTTAACGTCATTTCTACTTTCCTTGCAACCTGGGCTTCACCCTAGGGCGTTGCTCCAACGGATTGAATAGTTAGGGCCTTAAAAGTCAATGCCCGTAGCATAAAATGCAATAAAAATACAACAGTTTTTCCATCGTATGACAGGAATAATTGCAACCAGTGTGAAAGTAATGGTCATTTCTACGTTCCGGGCAACATAGGTTTCACTCCAGGGCGTTGCTCCACCAGATCGGATAGTTAGGTCCTAAGAAGTCAACGCTAGAAGCATAAAATACAATATAAATACAACAGCTTTTCCATCGTATAACAGGAATAATTGCAACCAGTTTGAAAGTGATGGTCATTTCTTCTTTCCCGGCAACCTAGGCTTCACTCTAGGGCGTTGTTCCACCAGATCGAACAGCTAGGGCCTAAGAAGGCAACGCCCGAAGCGTAAAATACAATATAAATACAACAGTTTTTCCATCATATAAAACGAATAATTGCAACCAGTATGAAAGCTATGGTCATTTCTACTTTACGGGCAACCTAGGCTACACACAAGGGCGTTGCTCCTACAGATTGAATAGTTAGGGCCTTAGAAGACATTGCCCGAAGCATAAAATGCAATAGAAAAACAGCAGTTTTTCCATCATATAACAGGAATATTTGCAACCAGTTTGAAAGTGATGGTACTTTCTACGTTCCGGGCAACTTAGGCTTCACTCTAGGGCGTTGCTCCACCAGATCGAATAACCAGGGCCTTAGAAGTCAACGCTAGAAGCATAAAATACAATATAAATACAACAGTCTTTCCATCGTATAAAACGAATAATTGCAACCAGTATGAGAGTTATGGTCATTTCTACTTTCCGGGCAATCTAGGCTTCACCCTAGGGCGTTGCTTCAACAGATTGAATAGTTAGGGCCTTAGAAGTCAACGCCCGAAGCATAAAATACAAAATAAATGGAACAGCTTTTCCATCGTATAAAACGAATAATTGCTACCGGTGTGAAAGTTATGGTCATTTCTACGTTCCGGGCAACCTAGGCTTCACCATAGCGTGTTGTTCCACCAGATGGAATAGTTAGGGCATAAGAAGTCAACGCCAGAAGCATAAAATACAATATAAATACAACAGCTTTTCAATCGTATAAAACGAGTAATTGCAACCAGTATGAAAGTTAACGTCATTTCTACGTTCCAGGCAACCTAGGCTTCACCCTAGGGCGTTGCTCCAACAGATTGAATAGTTAGGGCCTTAGAAGTCAACGCCGGAAGCATAAAATGCAATAAAAATACAACAGTTTTTCCATCATATAACAGGAATATTTGCAACCAGTTTGAAAGTGATGATACTTTCTACGTTCCGGGCAACTTAGGCTTCACTCTACGGCGTTGCTCCACCAGATCGAATAGTTAGTGCCTTAGAAGTCAACGCCAGAAGCATAAGATACAAAATAAATAGAACAGTTTTTCCATCGTGTAAAACGAATAATTGCTACCGGTGTGAAAGTTATGGTCAGTTCTACGTTCCGGTCAAACTAGGCTTCACCATAGGGCGTTGTTCCACCAGATCGAATAGTCAGGGCCTAAGAAGTGAACGCCAGAAGCATAAAATACAATATAAATACAACAGTTTTTCCATCGTATAACACGAATAATAGCAACCAGTGTGAAAGTTATGATCATTTCAACGTTCCGGGCAATCTAGGCTTCACTCTAGGGCGTTGCTCCACCAGATTAATCAGTTAGGGCCTTAGAAGTCAACGCCCGAAGCATAAAATGCAAAATAAATAGAACAGTTTTTCCATCGAATAAAACGGATAATTGCAACCAGTGTGAAAGTTAACGTCATTTCTACTTTCCGCGCAACCTAGGCTTCACCCTAGGGCGTTGCTCCACAAGATCGAATAGTCAGGTCCTTAGACGTCAACGCCAGAAGCATAAAATACGATATAATTACAACAGTTTGTCCATCGTAGAACAGGAAATTTGCAACCAGTGTGAAAGTTATGGTCATTTCTGCGTTCCGGGCAACCTAGGCTTCACTCTAGGGCGTTGCTCCACCAGATCGAACAGTTAGGGCCTTAGAAGTCAATGCCCGAAGCATAAAATACAATATAAATACAACAGTTTTTCCATCGAATAAAACGCATAATTGCAACCAGTGTGAAAGTTAACGTCATTTCTACTTTCCTTGCAACCTAGGCTTCACCCTAGGGCGTTGCTCCAACGGATTGAATAGTTAGGGCCTTAAAAGTCAATGCCCGTAGCATAAAATGCAATAAAAATACAACAGTTTTTCCATCGTATGACAGGAATAATTGCAACCAGTGTGAAAGTAATGGTCATTTCTACGTTCCGGGCAACATAGGTTTCACTCCAGGGCGTTGCTCCACCAGATCGGATAGTTAGGTCCTAAGAAGTCATCGCCAGAAGCATAAAATACAATATAAATACAACAGCTTTTCCATCGTATAACAGGAATAATTGCAACCAGTTTGAAAGTGATGGTCATTTCTACGTTCCGGGCAACCTAGGCTTCACTCTAGGGCGTTGTTCCACCAGATCGAACAGCTAGGGCCTAAGAAGGCAACGCCCGAAGCATAAAATACAATATAAATATAACAGTTTCTCCATCGTATAAAACGAATAATAGCGACCAGTGTGAAAGTTATGGTCATTTCTACGTTCCGGGCAACCTAGGCTTCACTCTAGGGCGTTGTTCCTACAGATCGAACAGCTAGGGCCTAAGAAGGCAACGCCAGAAGCATAAAATCCAATATACATATAACAGTTTCTCCATCGTATCAAACGAATAATAGCGACCAGTGTGAAAGTTATGGTCATTTCTACGTTCCCGGCTACCTAGGCTTCACACCAGGGCGTTGTTCCACCAGATCGAATAGTTAGGGCCTAAGAAGTGAACGCCAGAAGCATAAAATACAATATAAATACAACAGTTTTTCCATCATATAAAACGAATAATTGCAACCAGTATGAAAGCTATGGTCATTTCTACTTTACGGGCAACCTAGGCTACACCCTAGGGCGTTGCTCCTACAGATTGAATAGTTAGGGCCTTAGAAGTCATTGCCCGAAGCATAAAATGCAATAGAAAAACAGCAGTTTTTCCATCATATAACAGGAATATTTGCAACCAGTTTGAAAGTGATGGTACTTTCTACGTTCCGGGCAACTTAGGCTTCACTCTAGGGCGTTGCTCCACCAGATCGAATAACCAGGGCCTTAGAAGTCAACGCTAGAAGCATAAAATACAATATAAATACAACAGTCTTTCCATCGTATAAAACGAATAATTGCAACCAGTATGAGAGTTATGGTCATTTCTACTTTCCGGGCAATCTAGGCTTCACCCTAGGGCGTTGCTTCAACAGATTGAATAGTTAGGGCCTTAGAAGTCAACGCCCGAAGCATAAAATACAAAATAAATGGAACAGCTTTTCCATCGTATAAAACGAATAATTGCTACCGGTGTGAAAGTTATGGTCATTTCTACGTTCCGGGCAACCTAGGCTTCACCATAGCGTGTTGTTCCACCAGATGGAATAGTTAGGGCATAAGAAGTCAACGCCAGAAGCATAAAATACAATATAAATACAACAGCTTTTCAATCGTATAAAACGAGTAATTGTAACCAGTATGAAAGTTAACGTCATTTCTACGTTCCAGGCAACCTAGGCTTCACCCTAGGGCGTTGCTCCAACAGATTGAATAGTTAGGGCCTTAGAAGTCAACGCCGGAAGCATAAAATGCAATAAAAATACAACAGTTTTTCCATCATATAACAGGAATATTTGCAACCAGTTTGAAAGTGATGGTACTTTCTACGTTCCGGGCAACTTAGGCTTCACTCTACGGCGTTGCTCCACCAGATCGAATAGTTAGTGCCTTAGAAGTCAACGCCAGAAGCATAAGATACAAAATAAATAGAACAGTTTTTCCATCGTGTAAAACGAATAATTGCTACCGGTGTGAAAGTTATGGTCAGTTCTACGTTCCGGTCAAACTAGGCTTCACCATAGGGCGTTGTTCCACCAGATCGAATAGTCAGGGCCTAAGAAGTGAACGCCAGAAGCATAAAATACAATATAAATACAACAGTTTTTCCATCATATAAAACGAATAATTGCAGCCAGTATGAAAGCTATGGTCATTTCTACTTTACGGGCAACCTAGGCTACACCCTAGGGCGTTGCTCCTACAGATTGAATAGCTAGGGCCTTAGAAGTCATTGCCCGAAGCATAAAATGCAATAGAAAAACAGCAGTCTTTCCATCATATAACAGGAATATTTGCAACCAGTTTGAAAGTGATGGTACTTTCTACGTTCCGGGCAACTTAGGCTTCACTCTAGGGCGTTGCTCCACCAGATCGAATAACCAGGGCCTTAGAAGTCAACGCTAGAAGCATAAAATACAATATAAATACAACAGTCTTTCCATCGTATAAAACGAATAATTGCAACCAGTATGAGAGTTATGGTCATTTCTACTTTCCGGGCAATCTAGGCTTCACCCTAGGGCGTTGCTTCAACAGATTGAATAGTTAGGGCCTTAGAAGTCAACGCCCGAAGCATAAAATACAAAATAAATGGAACAGCTTTTCCATCGTATAAAACGAATAATTGCTACCGGTGTGAAAGTTATGGTCATTTCGACGTTCCGGGCAACATAGGCTTCACCATAGCGTGTTGTTCCACCAGATGGAATAGTTAGGGCATAAGAAGTCAACGCCAGAAGCATAAAATACAATATAAATACAACAGCTTTTCAATCGTATAAAACGAGTAATTGCAACCAGTATGAAAGTTAACGTCATTTCTACGTTCCAGGCAACCTAGGCTTCACCCTAGGGCGTTGCTCCAACAGATTGAATAGTTAGGGCCTTAGAAATCAACGCCGGAAGCATAAAATGCAATAAAAATACAACAGTTTTTCCATCATATAACAGGAATATTTGCAACCAGTTTGAAAGTGATGGTACTTTCTACGTTCCGGGCAACTTAGGCTTCACTCTACGGCGTTGCTCCACCAGATCGAATAGTTAGTGCCTTAGAAGTCAACGCCAGAAGCATAAGATACAAAATAAATAGAACAGTTTTTCCATCGTGTAAAACGAATAATTGCTACCGGTGTGAAAGTTATGGTCAGTTCTACGTTCCGGTCAAACTAGGCTTCACCATAGGGCGTTGTTCCACCAGATCGAATAGTCAGGGCCTAAGAAGTGAACGCCAGAAGCATAAAATACAATATAAATACAACAGTTTTTCCATCATATAAAACGAATAATTGCAGCCAGTATGAAAGCTATGGTCATTTCTACTTTACGGGCAACCTAGGCTACACCCTAGGGCGTTGCTCCTACAGATTGAGTAGTTAGGGCCTTAGAAGTCATTGCCCGAAGCATAAAATGCAATAAAAATACAACAGTTTTTCCATCGTATAACAGGAATAATTGCAACCAGTGTGAAAGTAATGGTCATTTCTACGTTCCGGGCAACATAGGTTTCACTCCAGGGCGTTGCTCCACCAGATCGGATAGTTAGGTCCTAAGAAGTCAACGCCAGAAGCATAAAATACGATATAAATACAACAGCTTTTCCATCGTATAAAACGAATAATTGCAACCAGTGTGAAAGTAATGGTCATTTCTACGTTCCGAGCAACCTAGGCGTCACCCTAGTGCGTTGCTCCACCAGATCGAATAGCTTGGGACTTAGAATTCATCGCTAAAAGCATAAAATACAACTAAAATACAACAGTTTTTCCATCGTATAACAGGAATAATTGCAACCAGTGTGAAAGTAATGGTCATTTCTACGTTCCGGGCAACTTAGGTTTCACTCTAGGGCGCTGATCCACCGGAGGGAATAGTTAGGGCCTAAGAAGTCAACGCCAGAAGCATAAAATACAATATAAATACAACAGCTTTTCCATCGTATAAAACGAATAATTTCAACCAGTGTGAATGTTATGGTCATTTCTACATTCCGAGCAACCTAGGCTTCACTCTAGGGTGTTGATCCAACAGATTGAATAGTTAGGGCCTTAGAAGTCAACGCCCGAAGTGTAAAATACAATATAAATACAACAGTTTTTCCATAGTATAAAACGAATAATTGCAAGGAGTATGAAAGTTATGGTCATTTCTACTTTCCGGGCAACCTAGGCTACACCCTAGGGCGTTGCTCCAACAGATCGAACAGCTAGGGCCTAAGAAGGCAACGCCCGAAGCATAAAATACAATATAAATATAACAGTTTCTCCATAGTATAAAACGAATAATAGCGACCAGTGTGAAAGTTATTGTCATTTCTACTTTCCGGGCAACCTAGGCTTCACCCTAGGGCGTTGCTCCAACAGATTGAATAGTTTGGACATTAGAAGTCAATGCCCGAAGCATAAAATGCAATAAAAATGCAACAGTTGTTCCATCATATAACAGGAATAATTGCAACCAGTTTGAAAGTGATGGTCATTTCTACGTTCCGGGCAGCCTAGGCTTCACTCTAGGGCGTTGTTCCACCAGATCGAACAGCTAGGGCCTAAGAAGGCAACGGCCGAAGCATAAAATACAATATAAATATAACAGTTTCTCCATCGTATAAAACGAATAATAGCGACCAGTGTGAAAGTTATGGTCACTTCTACGTTCCCGGCAACCTAGGCTTCACCCCAGGGCGTTGTTCCACCAGATCGAATAGTTAGGGCCTAAGAAGTGAACGCCAGCAGCATAATATACAACATAAATACAACAGCTTTTCCATCGTATAAAACGAATAATTGCAACCAGTATGAAAGTTATGGTCATTTCTACTTTCCGGCAACCTAGGCTTCGCCCTAGGGCGTTGTTCCACCAGATCGAATAGTCAGGGCCTAAGAAGTGAACGCCAGAAGCATAAAATACAATATATATACAACAGTTTTTCCATCGTATAAAACGAATAATTGCAACCAGTATGAAAGTTAACGTCATTTCTACTTTCCGGGCAACCTAGGCTTCGCCCTAGGGCGTTGCTCCAACAGATTGAATCGTTAGGGCCTTAGAAGTCAACGCCGGAAGTATAAAATGCAATAAAGATACAACAGTTTTTCCATCGTATAACAGGATTAATTGCAACCAGTTTGAGAGTGATGGTCATTTCTACGTTCCGGGCAACCTCGGCTTCACTCTAGGGCGTTGCTCCACCAGATTGCATAGTTAGGGCCTTAGAAGTCAACGCCCGAAGTATAAAATACAATATAAATACAACAGTTTTTCCATCTTCTAAAAGGAATAATTGCAAGCAGTATGAAAGTTATGGTCATTTCTACTTTCCGGGCAACATAGGCTACACCCTAGGGCGTTGCTCCAACAGATTGAATAGTTAGGGCCTTAGAAGTCAATGCCCGAAGCATATAATGCAATAAAAATACAACAGTTTTTCCATCGTATAAAACGAATAATTGCAACCAGTATGAAAGTTATGGTCATTTCTACTTTCCGGCAACCTAGGCTTCGCCATAGGGCGTTGTTCCACCAGATCGAATAGTTAGGGCCTAAGAAGTGAACGCCAGAAGCATAAAATACAATATAAATACAACAGTATTTCCATCATATAAAACGAGTAATTGCAACCAGTATGAAAGTTGTGGTCATTTCTACTTTACGGGCAACCTAGGCTACACCGTAGGGCGTTGCTCCAACAGATTGAATAGTTAGGGCCTTAGAAATCAATGCCCGAAGCATAAAATGCAGTAAAAATACAACAGTTTTTCCATCACATAACCGGAATTATTGCAACCAGTTTGAACGTGATGGTCATTTCTACGTTCCGGGCAACCTCGGCTTCACTCTAGGGCGTTGCTCCACCAGATCGAATAGTTAGTGCCTTAGAAGTCAACGCCAGAAGCATAAAAAACAATATAAATACAACAGTTTTTCCATCGTATAAAACGAATAATTCCAACCTGTATGAAGGTTAACGTCATTTCTACTTTCCGGGCAACCCAGGCTTCACCCTAGGGCGTTGCTCCAACAGATTGAATAGTTAGGGCCTTAGAAGTCAACGCCGGAAGCATAAAATGCAATAAAAATACAACAGTTTTTCCATCATATAAAACGAATAATTGCAACCAGTATGAAAGCTATGGTCATTTCTACTTTACGGGCAAGCTAGGCTACACCCTAGGGCGTTGCTCCTACAGATTGAATAGTTAGGGCCTTAGAAGTCATTGCCCGAAGCATAAAATGCAATAAAAAAACAGCAGTTTTTCCATCATATAACAGGAATATTTGCAACCAGTTTGAAAGTGATGGTACTTTCTACGTTCCGGGCAACTTAGGCTTCACTCTAGGGCGTTGCTCCACCTGATCGAATAGTTAGGGCCTTAGAAGCCAACGCCAGATGCATAATATGCAATAAAGATGCAACAGTTCTTCCATCGTGTAACAGGAATAACTGCAAACACTGTGAAAGTACTGGTCATTTCTACGTTCCGGGTAACCTAGGCTTCACTCTATGGCGTTGTTCCACCAGATCGAATAGTTAGGGCCTAAGAAGTCAACGCCATAAGAATAAAATACAATATAAACATAACAGTTTTTCCATCGTATAACACGAATAATAGCAGCCAGTGTGAAAGTTATGATCATTTCAACGTTCCGGGCAATCTAGGCTTCACTCTAGGGCGTTGCTCCACCAGATTAATCAGTTAGGGCCTTAGAAGTCAACGGCCGAAGCATAAAATGCAAAATAAATAGAACAGTTTTTCCATCGAATAAAACGGATAATTGCAACCAGTGTGAAAGTTAACGTCATTTCTCCTTTCCGGGCAACCTAGGCTTCACCCTAGGGCGTTGCTCCACAAGATCGAATAGTTAGGTCCTTAGACGTCAACGCCAGAAGCATAAAATACGATATAATTACAACAGTTTGTCCATCGTAGAACAGGAAATTTGCAACCAGCGTGAAAGTTATGGTCATTTCTGCGTTCCGCGCAACCTAGGCTTCACTCTAGGGCGTTGCTCCACCAGATCGAACAGTTAGGGCCTTAGAAGTCAATGCCCGAAGCATAAAATACAATATAAATACAACAGTTTTTCCATCGAATAAAACGGATAATTGCAACCAGTGTGAAAGTTAACGTCATTTCTACTTTCCTTGCAACCTAGGCTTCACCCTAGGGCGTTGCTCCAACGGATTGAATAGTTAGGGCCTTAAAAGTCAATGCCCGTAGCATAAAATGCAATAAAAATACAACAGTTTTTCCATCGTATGACAGGAATAATTGCAACCAGTGTGAAAGTAATGGTCATTTCTACGTTCCGGGCAACATAGGTTTCACTCCAGGGCGTTGCTCCACCAGATCGGATAGTTAGGTCCTAAGAAGTCAACGCCAGAAGCATAAAATACAATATAAATACAACAGCTTTTCCATCGTATAACAGGAATAATTGTAACCAGTTTGAAAGTGATGGTCATTTCTACGTTCCGGGCAACCTAGGCTTCACTCTAGGGCGTTGTTCCACCAGATCGAACAGCTAGGGCCTAAGAAGGCAACGCCCGAAGCATAAAATACAATATAAATATAACAGTTTCTCCATCGTATAAAACGAATAATAGCGACCAGTGTGAAAGTTATGGTCATTTCTACGTTCCGGGCAACCTAGGCTTCACTCTAGGGCGTTGTTCCTACAGATCGAACAGCTAGGGCCTAAGAAGGCAACGCCAGAAGCATAAAATCCAATATACATATAACAGTTTCTCCATCGTATCAATCGAATAATAGCGACCAGTGTGAAAGTTATGGTCATTTCTACGTTCCCGGCTACCTAGGCTTCACCCCAGGGCGTTGTTCCACCAGATCGAATAGTTAGGGCCTAAGAAGTGAACGCCAGAAGCATAAAATACAGTATAAATACAACAGTTTTTCCATCATATAAAACGAATAATTGCAACCAGTATGAAAGCTATGGTCATTTCTACTTTACGGGCAACCTAGGCTACACCCTAGGGCGTTGCTCCTACAGATTGAATAGTTAGGGCCTTAGAAGTCATTGCCCGAAGCATAAAATGCAATAGAAAAACAGCAGTTTTTCCATCATATAACAGGAATATTTGCAACCAGTTTGAAAGTGATGGTACTTTCTACGTTCCGGGCAACTTAGGCTTCACTCTAGGGCGTTGCTCCACCAGATCGAATAACCAGGGCCTTAGAAGTCAACGCTAGAAGCATAAAATACAATATAAATACAACAGTCTTTCCATCGTATAAAACGAATAATTGCAACCAGTATGAGAGTTATGGTCATTTCTACTTTCCGGGCAATCTAGGCTTCACCCTAGGGCGTTGCTTCAACAGATTGAATAGTTAGGGCCTTAGAAGTCAACGCCCGAAGCATAAAATACAAAAAAATGGAACAGCTTTTCCATCGTATAAAACGAATAATTGCTACCGGTGTGAAAGTTATGGTCATTTCTACGTTCCGGGCAACCTAGGCTTCACCATAGCGTGTTGTTCCACCAGATGGAATAGTTAGGGCATAAGAAGTCAACGCCAGAAGCATAAAATACAATATAAATACAACAGCTTTTCAATCGTATAAAACGAGTAATTGCAACCAGTATGAAAGTTAACGTCATTTCTACGTTCCAGGCAACCTAGGCTTCACCCTAGGGCGTTGCTCCAACAGATTGAATAGTTAGGGCCTTAGAAGTCAACGCCGGAAGCATAAAATGCAATAAAAATACAACAGTTTTTCCATCATATAACAGGAATATTTGCAACCAGTTTGAAAGTGATGGTACTTTCTACGTTCCGGGCAACTTAGGCTTCACTCTACGGCGTTGCTCCACCAGATCGAATAGTTAGTGCCTTAGAAGTCAACGCCAGAAGCATAAGATACAAAATAAATAGAACAGTTTTTCCATCGTGTAAAACGAATAATTGCTACCGGTGTGAAAGTTATGGTCATTTCTACGTTCCGGTCAAACTAGGCTTCACCATAGGGCGTTGTTCCACCAGATCGAATAGTCAGGGCCTAAGAAGTGAACGCCAGAAGCATAAAATACAATATAAATACAACAGTTTTTCCATCATATAAAACGAATAATTGCAGCCAGTATGAAAGCTATGGTCATTTCTACATTCCGAGCAACCTAGGCTTCACTCTAGGGTGTTGATCCAACAGATTGAATAGATAGGGCCTTAGAAGTCAACGCCCGAAGTGTAAAATACAATATAAATACAACAGTTTTTCCATCTAATAAAACGAATAATTGCAAGGAGTATGAAAGTTATGGTCATTTCTACTTTCCGGGCAACCTAGGCTACACCCTAGGGCGTTGCTCCAACAGATCGAACAGCTAGGGCCTAAGAAAGCAACGCCCGAAGCATAAAATACAATATAAATATAACAGTTTCTCCATCGTATAAAACGAATAATAGCGACCAGTGTGAAAGTTATTGTCATTTCTACTTTCCGGGCAACCTAGACTTCACCCTAGGGCGTTGCTCCAACAGATTGAATAGTTTGGACATTAGAAGTCAATGCCCGAAGCATAAAATGCAATAGAAATGCAACAGTTGTTCCATCATATAACAGGAATAATTGCAACCAGTTTGAAAGTGATGGTCATTTCTACGTTCCGGGCAACCTAGGCTTCACTCTAGGGCGTTGTTCCACCAGATCGAACAGCTAGGGCCTAAGAAGGCAACGGCCGAAGCATAAAATACAATATAAATATAACAGTTTCTCCATCGTATAAAACGAATAATAGCGACCAGTGTGAAAGTTATGGTCACTTCTACGTTCCCGGCAACCTAGGCTTCACCCCAGGGCGTTGTTCCACCAGATCGAATAGTTAGGGCCTAAGAAGTGAACGCCAGCAGCATAATATACAACATAAATACAACAGCTTTTCCATCGTATAAAACGAATAATTGCAACCAGTATGAAAGTTATGGTCATTTCTACTTTCCGGCAACCTAGGCTTCGCCCTAGGGCGTTGTTCCACCAGATCGAATAGTTAGGGCCTAAGAAGTGAACGCCAGAAGCATAAAATACATTATAAATACAACAGTATTTCCATCATATAAAACGAGTTATTGCAACCAGTATGAAAGTTGTGGTCATTTCTACTTTCCGGGCAACCTAGGCTACACCCTAGGGCGTTGCTCCAACAGATTGAATAGTTAGGGCCTTAGAAATCTATGCCCGAAGCATAAAATGCAATAAAAATACAACAGTTGTTCCATCATATAACAGGAATAATTGCAACCAGTTTGGAAGTGATGGTCATTTCTACGTTCCGGGCAACCTAGGCTTCACTCTAGGGCGTTGTTCCACCAGATCGAACAGCTAGGGAATAAGAAGGCAACGCCAGAAGCATAAAATACGATATAAATACAGCAGCTTTTCCACCGTATAAAACGAATAATTGCAACCAGTGTGATAGTTATGATCATTTCTACGTTCCGGGCAACCTAGGCTTCACCCTAGGGCGTTGCTCCAACAGATCGAATAGTTAGGGCCTTAAAAGTCAATGCCCGAAGTATAAAATACAATATAAATACAACAGCTTTTCAATCGTATAAAGCGAATAATTGCAACCAGTGTGAAAGTTATGGACATTTCTACATTCCGGGCAACCTAGGCTTCACCCTAGGGCGTTGCTCCACCAGATCGAATTGTTAGGGCCTTAGAAGTCAACGCCAGAAGCATAAAATACAATAAAGATGCAACAGTTTTTCCATCGTTTTACAGGAATAACTGCAACCAGTGTGAATGTACTGGTCATTTCTACGTTCCGGATAACCTAGGTTTCACTGTAGGGCGTTGCTCTACCAGATCCAATAGCTAGGGACTTAGAATTCAACGCCAGAAGGATAAAACACAATATAAGTACAACAGTTATTCCATCGTATAAAATGAGTTGTTGCAGACATTGCGAAAGTAATGGCCATTTCTACGTTCCGGGCAACCTTGGCGTCACTCTAGGGCGTTGCTCCACCACATCTAATAGCTACGGCCTTAGAAGTCAACGCCAGAGGCATAAAATACAATATAAATACAACAGCTTTTCCGTCGTACAAAATGAATAATAGCAAACAGTGTGAATGTAATGGTCATTTCTACGGTCCGGGTAACCTAGGCTTCACTCTAGGTCCTTGCTCCACCAGATCAAATAGCTAGCGACATAGAATTAAACGCCAGAAGCATAGAATACAATAAAAATACAACAGTTTTTCCATCGTATAACAGGAATAATTGCAACCAGTGTGAAAGTAATGGTCATTTCTACGTTCCGGGCAACCTAGGCTTCACTCTAGGGCGTTGCTCCACCAGATCGAATTGTTAGGTCCTAAGAAGTCAACGCCAGAAGGATAAAATACAATAGAAGTACAACAGTTATTCCATCGTATAAAATGAGTAGTTGCAAACATTGTGAAAGTGATGGTCATTTCTACGTTCCGGGCAACCTAGGCGTCACTCTAGGGCGTTGCTCCACCTGATCGAATAGTTAGGGCCTTAGAAGTCAACGCCAGAAGCATAAAATGCAATAAAGGTGCAACAGTTTTTCCATCGTATAACAGGAATAACTGCAAACAGTGTGAAGGTACTGGTCATTTCTACGTTCCGGGTAACCTAGGTTTCACTCTAGGGCGTTGCTCCATCAGATTGAGTAGCTAGGGACTTAGAAGTCAATGCCCGAAGCATATAATGCAATAAAAATACAACAGTTTTTCCATCGTATAAAACGAATAATTGCAACCAGTATGAAAGTTATGGTCATTCCTACATTCCGAGCAACCTAGGCTTCACTCTAGAGCGTTGCCCCACAAGATCGAATAGTTAGGTCCTTAGACGTCAACGCCAGAAGCATAAAATACGATATAAATACAACAGTTTGTCCATCGTAGAACAGGAATAATTGCAACCAGTGTGAAAGTTATGGTCATTTCTACGTTCCGGGCAACCTAGGCTTCACTCTAGGGCGTCGATCCACCAGAGGGAATAGTTAGGGCCTAAGAATTCAACGCCAGAAGCATAAAATACGATATAAATACAACAGTTTTTCCATCATATAAAACGAATAATTGCAGCCAGTATGAAAGCTATGGTCATTTCTACATTCCGAGCAACCTAGGCTTCACTCTAGGGTGTTGATCCAACAGATTGAATAGATAGGGCCTTAGAAGTCAACGCCCGAAGTGTAAAATACAATATAAATACAACAGTTTTTCCATCTAATAAAACGAATAATTGCAAGGAGTATGAAAGTTATGGTCATTTCTACTTTCCGGGCAACCTAGGCTACACCCTAGGGCGTTGCTCCAACAGATCGAACAGCTAGGGCCTAAGAAAGCAACGCCCGAAGCATAAAATACAATATAAATATAACAGTTTCTCCATCGTATAAAACGAATAATAGCGACCAGTGTGAAAGTTATTGTCATTTCTACTTTCCGGGCAACCTAGACTTCACCCTAGGGCGTTGCTCCAACAGATTGAATAGTTTGGACATTAGAAGTCAATGCCCGAAGCATAAAATGCAATAAAAATGCAACAGTTGTTCCATCATATAACAGGAATAATTGCAACCAGTTTGAAAGTGATGGTCATTTCTACGTTCCGGGCAACCTAGGCTTCACTCTAGGGCGTTGTTCCACCAGATCGAACAGCTAGGGCCTAAGAAGGCAACGGCCGAAGCATAAAATACAATATAAATATAACAGTTTCTCCATCGTATAAAACGAATAATAGCGACCAGTGTGAAAGTTATGGTCACTTCTACGTTCCCGGCAACCTAGGCTTCACCCCAGGGCGTTGTTCCACCAGATCGAATAGTTAGGGCCTAAGAAGTGAACGCCAGCAGCATAATATACAACATAAATACAACAGCTTTTCCATCGTATAAAACGAATAATTGCAACCAGTATGAAAGTTATGGTCATTTCTACTTTCCGGCAACCTAGGCTTCGCCCTAGGGCGTTGTTCCACCAGATCGAATAGTTAGGGCCTAAGAAGTGAACGCCAGAAGCATAAAATACATTATAAATACAACAGTATTTCCATCATATAAAACGAGTTATTGCAACCAGTATGAAAGTTGTGGTCATTTCTACTTTCCGGGCAACCTAGGCTACACCCTAGGGCGTTGCTCCAACAGATTGAATAGTTAGGGCCTTAGAAATCTATGCCCGAAGCATAAAATGCAATAAAAATACAACAGTTGTTCCATCATATAACAGGAATAATTGCAACCAGTTTGGAAGTGATGGTCATTTCTACGTTCCGGGCAACCTAGGCTTCACTCTAGGGCGTTGTTCCACCAGATCGAACAGCTAGGGAATAAGAAGGCAACGCCAGAAGCATAAAATACGATATAAATACAGCAGCTTTTCCACCGTATAAAACGAATAATTGCAACCAGTGTGATAGTTATGATCATTTCTACGTTCCGGGCAACCTAGGCTTCACCCTAGGGCGTTGCTCCAACAGATCGAATAGTTAGGGCCTTAAAAGTCAATGCCCGAAGTATAAAATACAATATAAATACAACAGCTTTTCAATCGTATAAAGCGAATAATTGCAACCAGTGTGAAAGTTATGGACATTTCTACATTCCGGGCAACCTAGGCTTCACCCTAGGGCGTTGCTCCACCAGATCGAATTGTTAGGGCCTTAGAAGTCAACGCCAGAAGCATAAAATACAATAAAGATGCAACAGTTTTTCCATCGTTTTACAGGAATAACTGCAACCAGTGTGAATGTACTGGTCATTTCTACGTTCCGGATAACCTAGGTTTCACTGTAGGGCGTTGCTCTACCAGATCCAATAGCTAGGGACTTAGAATTCAACGCCAGAAGGATAAAACACAATATAAGTACAACAGTTATTCCATCGTATAAAATGAGTTGTTGCAGACATTGCGAAAGTAATGGCCATTTCTACGTTCCGGGCAACCTTGGCGTCACTCTAGGGCGTTGCTCCACCACATCTAATAGCTACGGCCTTAGAAGTCAACGCCAGAGGCATAAAATACAATATAAATACAACAGCTTTTCCGTCGTACAAAATGAATAATAGCAAACAGTGTGAATGTAATGGTCATTTCTACGGTCCGGGTAACCTAGGCTTCACTCTAGGTCCTTGCTCCACCAGATCAAATAGCTAGCGACATAGAATTAAACGCCAGAAGCATAGAATACAATAAAAATACAACAGTTTTTCCATCGTATAACAGGAATAATTGCAACCAGTGTGAAAGTAATGGTCATTTCTACGTTCCGGGCAACCTAGGCTTCACTCTAGGGCGTTGCTCCACCAGATCGAATTGTTAGGTCCTAAGAAGTCAACGCCAGAAGGATAAAATACAATAGAAGTACAACAGTTATTCCATCGTATAAAATGAGTAGTTGCAAACATTGTGAAAGTGATGGTCATTTCTACGTTCCGGGCAACCTAGGCGTCACTCTAGGGCGTTGCTCCACCTGATCGAATAGTTAGGGCCTTAGAAGTCAACGCCAGAAGCATAAAATGCAATAAAGGTGCAACAGTTTTTCCATCGTATAACAGGAATAACTGCAAACAGTGTGAAGGTACTGGTCATTTCTACGTTCCGGGTAACCTAGGTTTCACTCTAGGGCGTTGCTCCATCAGATTGAGTAGCTAGGGACTTAGAAGTCAATGCCCGAAGCATATAATGCAATAAAAATACAACAGTTTTTCCATCGTATAAAACGAATAATTGCAACCAGTATGAAAGTTATGGTCATTCCTACATTCCGAGCAACCTAGGCTTCACTCTAGAGCGTTGCCCCACAAGATCGAATAGTTAGGTCCTTAGACGTCAACGCCAGAAGCATAAAATACGATATAAGTACAACAGTTTGTCCATCGTAGAACAGGAATAATTGCAACCAGTGTGAAAGTTATGGTCATTTCTACGTTCCGGGCAACCTAGGCTTCACTCTAGGGCGTCGATCCACCAGAGGGAATAGTTAGGGCCTAAGAATTCAACGCCAGAAGCATAAAATACGATATAAATACAACAGCTTTTCCATCGTGTAAAACGAATAATTGAAACCAGTGTGAAAGTAATGGTCATTTCTACGTGCCGGGCAACGAAGGTTTCACTCTACGGCGTTGATCCACCACAGGGAATAGTTAGGGCCTAAGAATTCAACGCCAGAAGGATAAAATACAATATAAGTACAACAGTTATTCCATCGTATAAAATGAGTAGTTGCAAACATTGTGAAAGTAATGGTCATTTCTACTTTCCGGCAACCTAGGCTTCACCCTAGGGCGTTGCTCCAACAGATCGAATAGTTAGGGCCTTAGAAGTCAACGGCCGAAGCATAAAATACAAAATAAATAGAACTGTTTTTCCATCGTATAAAACGAATAATTGCAACCGGTGTGAAAGTTATGGTCATTTCTACGTTCGGGGCAACCTAGGCAACACCCTAGGGCGTTGTGCCACCAGATCGAATAACTAGGGCCTAAGAACTGAACGCCAGCAGCATAAAATACAATATAAATACAACAGTTCATCCATCATATAAAACGAATAATTGCAACCAGTGTGAAAGTAATGCTCATTTCTACGTACCGGGCAACCTAGGTTTCACTCCAGGGCGTTGCTCCACCAGATCCAATAGTTAGGTCCTATGAAGTCAACGCCAGAAGCATAAAATACGAAATAAATACAACAGCTTTTCCATCGTATAAAACGAATAATTGCAACCAGTGTGAAAGTAATGGTCATTTCTACGTTCCGAGAAACCTTGGCGTCACTCTAGGGCGTTGCTCCACCAGATCGAATAGATAGGGACTTAGAATTCATCGCTAAAAGCATAAAATACAATTAAAACACAACAGTTTTTCCATCGTATAACAGGAATAATGGCAACCAGTGCGAAGGTTATGGTCATTCCTACGTTCCGGGCAACATAGGTTTCACTCTAGGGCGTTGATCCACCAGACGGAATAGGTAGGGCCCAAGAAGTCAACGCCAGAAGCATAAAATACAATATAAATACAACAGCTTTTCAATCGTATAAAACGAATAATTGCAACCAGTGTGAAAGTTATGGACATTTCTACATTCCGGGCAACCTGGGCTTCACCCTAGGGCGTTGTTCCACCAGTTGGAATAGTTAGGGCCTAAGAAGTCAACGCCAGAAGCATAAAACACGATATAAATACAACAGTTTTTCCATCGTATAAAACGAATAATCGCAACCAGTATGAAAGTTATGGTCACATCTACTTTCCGGGCAACCTAGGCTTCACCCTAGGGCGTTGCACCACCAGATCGAATAGTTAGGGCCATAGAAGTCAATGCCCGAAGCATAAAATACAAAATAAATAGAACAATTTTTCCATCGTATAAAACGAATAATTGCTACCAGTGTGAAAGTTATGGTCATTTCTACTTTCCGGGCAACCTAGGCTTCACCCTAGGGCGTTGTTCAACCAGATGGAATAGTTAGGGCCTAAGAAGTCAACGCCAGAAGCATAAAATACGATATAAATACAGCAGCTTTTCCACCGTATAAAACGAATAATTGCAACCAGTGTGATAGTTATGATCATTTCTACGTTCCGGGCAACCTAGGCTTCACCCTAGGGCGTTGCTCCACCAGATCGAATTGTTAGGGCCTTAGAAGTCAACGCCAGAAGCATAAAATACAATAAAGATGCAACAGTTTTTCCATCGTTTTACAGGAATAACTGCAACCAGTGTGAATGTACTGGTCATTTCTACGTTCCGGATAACCTAGGTTTCACTGTAGGGCGTTGCTCTACCAGATCCAATAGCTAGGGACTTAGAATTCAACGCCAGAAGGATAAAACACAATATAAGTACAACAGTTATTCCATCGTATAAAATGAGTTGTTGCAGACATTGCGAAAGTAATGGCCATTTCTACGTTCCGGGCAACCTTGGCGTCACTCTAGGGCGTTGCTCCACCACATCTAATAGCTACGGCCTTAGAAGTCAACGCCAGAGGCATAAAATACAATATAAATACAACAGCTTTTCCGTCGTACAAAATGAATAATAGCAAACAGTGTGAATGTAATGGTCATTTCTACGGTCCGGGTAACCTAGGCTTCACTCTAGGTCCTTGCTCCACCAGATCAAATAGCTAGCGACATAGAATTAAACGCCAGAAGCATAGAATACAATAAAAATACAACAGTTTTTCCATCGTATAACAGGAATAATTGCAACCAGTGTGAAAGTAATGGTCATTTCTACGTTCCGGGCAACCTAGGCTTCACTCTAGGGCGTTG
Organism: Calliopsis andreniformis; assembly: GCF_051401765.1. NCBI lineage: Eukaryota > Metazoa > Arthropoda > Insecta > Hymenoptera > Andrenidae > Calliopsis > Calliopsis andreniformis. Next base: position 9,431,444 of record NW_027480425.1, on the reverse strand, counting down.
CTCCACCAGATCGAATAGTTAGGTCCTAAGAAGTCAACGCCAGAAGCATTAAATACGATATAAATACAACAGCTTTTCCATCGTATAAAACGAATAATTGCAACCAGTGTGAAAGTAATGGTCATTTCTACGTGCCGGGCAACGTAGGTTTCACTCTACGGCGTTGATCCACCAGAGGGAATAGTTAGGGCCTAAGAATTCAACGCCAGAAGGATAAAATACAATAGAAGTACAACAGTTATTCCATCGTATAAAATGAGTAGCTGCAAACATTGTGAAAGTAATGGTCATTTCTACGTTCCGGGCAACCTAGGCGTCACTCTAGGGCGTTGCTCCACCTGATCGAATAGTTAGGGCCTTAGAAGTCAACGCCAGAAGCATAAAATGCAATAAAGGTGCAACAGTTTTTCCATCGTATAACAGGAATAACTGCAAACAGTGTGAAGGTACTGGTCACTTCTACGTTCCCGGCAACCTAGGCTTCACCCCAGGGCGTTGTTCCACCAGATCGAATAGTTAGGGCCTAAGAAGTGAACGCCAGCAGCATAATATACAACATAAATACAACAGCTTTTCCATCGTATAAAACGAATAATTGCAACCAGTATGAAAGTTATGGTCATTTCTACTTTCCGGCAACCTAGGCTTCGCCCTAGGGCGTTGTTCCACCAGATCGAATAGTTAGGGCCTAAGAAGTGAACGCCAGAAGCATAAAATACATTATAAATACAACAGTATTTCCATCATATAAAACGAGTTATTGCAACCAGTATGAAAGTTGTGGTCATTTCTACTTTCCGGGCAACCTAGGCTACACCCTAGGGCGTTGCTCCAACAGATTGAATAGTTAGGGCCTTAGAAATCTATGCCCGAAGCATAAAATGCAATAAAAATACAACAGTTGTTCCATCATATAACAGGAATAATTGCAACCAGTTTGGAAGTGATGGTCATTTCTACGTTCCGGGCAACCTAGGCTTCACTCTAGGGCGTTGTTCCACCAGATCGAACAGCTAGGGAATAAGAAGGCAACGCCAGAAGCATAAAATACGATATAAATACAGCAGCTTTTCCACCGTATAAAACGAATAATTGCAACCAGTGTGATAGTTATGATCATTTCTACGTTCCGGGCAACCTAGGCTTCACCCTAGGGCGTTGCTCCAACAGATCGAATAGTTAGGGCCTTAAAAGTCAATGCCCGAAGTATAAAATACAATATAAATACAACAGCTTTTCAATCGTATAAAGCGAATAATTGCAACCAGTGTGAAAGTTATGGACATTTCTACATTCCGGGCAACCTAGGCTTCACCCTAGGGCGTTGCTCCACCAGATCGAATTGTTAGGGCCTTAGAAGTCAACGCCAGAAGCATAAAATACAATAAAGATGCAACAGTTTTTCCATCGTTTTACAGGAATAACTGCAACCAGTGTGAATGTACTGGTCATTTCTACGTTCCGGATAACCTAGGTTTCACTGTAGGGCGTTGCTCTACCAGATCCAATAGCTAGGGACTTAGAATTCAACGCCAGAAGGATAAAACACAATATAAGTACAACAGTTATTCCATCGTATAAAATGAGTTGTTGCAGACATTGCGAAAGTAATGGCCATTTCTACGTTCCGGGCAACCTTGGCGTCACTCTAGGGCGTTGCTCCACCACATCTAATAGCTACGGCCTTAGAAGTCAACGCCAGAGGCATAAAATACAATATAAATACAACAGCTTTTCCGTCGTACAAAATGAATAATAGCAAACAGTGTGAATGTAATGGTCATTTCTACGGTCCGGGTAACCTAGGCTTCACTCTAGGTCCTTGCTCCACCAGATCAAATAGCTAGCGACATAGAATTAAACGCCAGAAGCATAGAATACAATAAAAATACAACAGTTTTTCCATCGTATAACAGGAATAATTGCAACCAGTGTGAAAGTAATGGTCATTTCTACGTTCCGGGCAACCTAGGCTTCACTCTAGGGCGTTGCTCCACCAGATCGAATTGTTAGGTCCTAAGAAGTCAACGCCAGAAGGATAAAATACAATAGAAGTACAACAGTTATTCCATCGTATAAAATGAGTAGTTGCAAACATTGTGAAAGTGATGGTCATTTCTACGTTCCGGGCAACCTAGGCGTCACTCTAGGGCGTTGCTCCACCTGATCGAATAGTTAGGGCCTTAGAAGTCAACGCCAGAAGCATAAAATGCAATAAAGGTGCAACAGTTTTTCCATCGTATAACAGGAATAACTGCAAACAGTGTGAAGGTACTGGTCATTTCTACGTTCCGGGTAACCTAGGTTTCACTCTAGGGCGTTGCTCCATCAGATTGAGTAGCTAGGGACTTAGAAGTCAATGCCCGAAGCATATAATGCAATAAAAATACAACAGTTTTTCCATCGTATAAAACGAATAATTGCAACCAGTATGAAAGTTATGGTCATTCCTACATTCCGAGCAACCTAGGCTTCACTCTAGAGCGTTGCCCCACAAGATCGAATAGTTAGGTCCTTAGACGTCAACGCCAGAAGCATAAAATACGATATAAATACAACAGTTTGTCCATCGTAGAACAGGAATAATTGCAACCAGTGTGAAAGTTATGGTCATTTCTACGTTCCGGGCAACCTAGGCTTCACTCTAGGGCGTCGATCCACCAGAGGGAATAGTTAGGGCCTAAGAATTCAACGCCAGAAGCATAAAATACGATATAAATACAACAGCTTTTCCATCGTGTAAAACGAATAATTGAAACCAGTGTGAAAGTAATGGTCATTTCTACGTGCCGGGCAACGAAGGTTTCACTCTACGGCGTTGATCCACCACAGGGAATAGTTAGGGCCTAAGAATTCAACGCCAGAAGGATAAAATACAATATAAGTACAACAGTTATTCCATCGTATAAAATGAGTAGTTGCAAACATTGTGAAAGTAATGGTCATTTCTACTTTCCGGCAACCTAGGCTTCACCCTAGGGCGTTGCTCCAACAGATCGAATAGTTAGGGCCTTAGAAGTCAACGGCCGAAGCATAAAATACAAAATAAATAGAACTGTTTTTCCATCGTATAAAACGAATAATTGCAACCGGTGTGAAAGTTATGGTCATTTCTACGTTCGGGGCAACCTAGGCAACACCCTAGGGCGTTGTGCCACCAGATCGAATAACTAGGGCCTAAGAACTGAACGCCAGCAGCATAAAATACAATATAAATACAACAGTTCATCCATCATATAAAACGAATAATTGCAACCAGTGTGAAAGTAATGCTCATTTCTACGTACCGGGCAACCTAGGTTTCACTCCAGGGCGTTGCTCCACCAGATCCAATAGTTAGGTCCTATGAAGTCAACGCCAGAAGCATAAAATACGAAATAAATACAACAGCTTTTCCATCGTATAAAACGAATAATTGCAACCAGTGTGAAAGTAATGGTCATTTCTACGTTCCGAGAAACCTTGGCGTCACTCTAGGGCGTTGCTCCACCAGATCGAATAGATAGGGACTTAGAATTCATCGCTAAAAGCATAAAATACAATTAAAACACAACAGTTTTTCCATCGTATAACAGGAATAATGGCAACCAGTGCGAAGGTTATGGTCATTCCTACGTTCCGGGCAACATAGGTTTCACTCTAGGGCGTTGATCCACCAGACGGAATAGGTAGGGCCCAAGAAGTCAACGCCAGAAGCATAAAATACAATATAAATACAACAGCTTTTCAATCGTATAAAACGAATAATTGCAACCAGTGTGAAAGTTATGGACATTTCTACATTCCGGGCAACCTGGGCTTCACCCTAGGGCGTTGTTCCACCAGTTGGAATAGTTAGGGCCTAAGAAGTCAACGCCAGAAGCATAAAACACGATATAAATACAACAGTTTTTCCATCGTATAAAACGAATAATCGCAACCAGTATGAAAGTTATGGTCACATCTACTTTCCGGGCAACCTAGGCTTCACCCTAGGGCGTTGCACCACCAGATCGAATAGTTAGGGCCATAGAAGTCAATGCCCGAAGCATAAAATACAAAATAAATAGAACAATTTTTCCATCGTATAAAACGAATAATTGCTACCAGTGTGAAAGTTATGGTCATTTCTACTTTCCGGGCAACCTAGGCTTCACCCTAGGGCGTTGTTCAACCAGATGGAATAGTTAGGGCCTAAGAAGTCAACGCCAGAAGCATAAAATACGATATAAATACAGCAGCTTTTCCACCGTATAAAACGAATAATTGCAACCAGTGTGATAGTTATGATCATTTCTACGTTCCGGGCAACCTAGGCTTCACCCTAGGGCGTTGCTCCACCAGATCGAATTGTTAGGGCCTTAGAAGTCAACGCCAGAAGCATAAAATACAATAAAGATGCAACAGTTTTTCCATCGTTTTACAGGAATAACTGCAACCAGTGTGAATGTACTGGTCATTTCTACGTTCCGGATAACCTAGGTTTCACTGTAGGGCGTTGCTCTACCAGATCCAATAGCTAGGGACTTAGAATTCAACGCCAGAAGGATAAAACACAATATAAGTACAACAGTTATTCCATCGTATAAAATGAGTTGTTGCAGACATTGCGAAAGTAATGGCCATTTCTACGTTCCGGGCAACCTTGGCGTCACTCTAGGGCGTTGCTCCACCACATCTAATAGCTACGGCCTTAGAAGTCAACGCCAGAGGCATAAAATACAATATAAATACAACAGCTTTTCCGTCGTACAAAATGAATAATAGCAAACAGTGTGAATGTAATGGTCATTTCTACGGTCCGGGTAACCTAGGCTTCACTCTAGGTCCTTGCTCCACCAGATCAAATAGCTAGCGACATAGAATTAAACGCCAGAAGCATAGAATACAATAAAAATACAACAGTTTTTCCATCGTATAACAGGAATAATTGCAACCAGTGTGAAAGTAATGGTCATTTCTACGTTCCGGGCAACCTAGGCTTCACTCTAGGGCGTTGCTCCACCAGATCGAATAGTTAGGTCCTAAGAAGTCAACGCCAGAAGCATTAAATACGATATAAATACAAAAGCTTTTCCATCGTATAAAACGAATAATTGCAACCAGTGTGAAAGTAATGGTCATTTCTACGTGCCGGGCAACGTAGGTTTCACTCTACGGCGTTGATCCACCAGAGGGAATAGTTAGGGCCTAAGAATTCAACGCCAGAAGGATAAAATACAATAGAAGTACAACAGTTATTCCATCGTATAAAATGAGTAGTTGCAAACATTGTGAAAGTAATGGTCATTTCTACGTTCCGGGCAACCTAGGCGTCACTCTAGGGCGTTGCTCCACCTGATCGAATAGTTAGGGCCTTAGAAGTCAACGCCAGAAGCATAAAATGCAATAAAGGTGCAACAGTTTTTCCATCGTATAACAGGAATAACTGCAAACAGTGTGAAGGTACTGGTCATTTCTACGTTCCGGGTAACCTAGGTTTCACTCTAGGGCGTTGCTCCACCAGATTGAGTAGCTAGGGACTTAGAATTCAACGCCATAAGAATAAAATACAATATAAATATAACAGTTTTTCCATCCTATAAAACGAATAATATCAACCAGTGTGAAAGTTATGGCCATTTCAACGTTCCGGGCAATCTAGGCTTCACTCTAGGGCGCTGCTCCACCAGATCAATCAGCTAGGGCCTTAGAAGTCAACACCCGAAGCATAAAGTACGATAAAGATGCAACAGTTTTTCCATCGTATAAAACGAATGATTGCAACCAGTGTGAAATTTATGGTCATTCCTACATTCCGAGCAACCTAGGCTTCACTCTAGAGCGTTGCCCCACAAGATCGAATAGTTAGGTCCTTAGACGTCAACGCCAGAAGCATAAAATACGATATAAATACAACAGTTTGTCCATCGTAGAACAGGAATAATTGCAACCAGTGTGAAAGTTATGGTCATTTCTACGTTCCGGGCAACCTAGGCTTCACTCTAGGGCGTCGATCCACCAGAGGGAATAGTTAGGGCCTAAGAATTCAACGCCAGAAGCATAGAATACAATAAAAATACAACAGTTTTTCCATCGTATAACAGGAATAATTGCAACCAGTGTGAATGTAATGGTCATTTCTACGTTCCGGGCAACCTGGGCTTCACTCGAGGGCGTTGCTCCACCAGATCGAATAGTTAGGGCCTAAGAATTCAACGCCAGAAGGATAAAATACAATAGAAGTACAACAGTTATTCCATCGTATAAAATGAGTAGTTGCAAACATTGTGAAAGTAATGGTCATTTCTACGTTCCGGGCAACCTAGGCGTCACTCTAGGGCGTTGCTCCACCTGATCGAATAGTTAGGGCCTTAGAAGTCAACGCCAGAAGCATAAAATGCAATAAAGGTGCAACAGTTTTTCCATCGTATAACAGGAATAACTGCAAACAGTGTGAAGGTACTGGTCATTTCTACGTTCCGGGTAACCTAGGTTTCACTCTAGGGCGTTGCTCCACCAGATTGAGTAGCTAGGGACTTAGAATTCAACGCCATAAGAATAAAATACAATATAAATATAACAGTTTTTCCATCCTATAAAACGAATAATATCAACCAGTGTGAAAGTTATGGCCATTTCAACGTTCCGGGCAATCTAGGCTTCACTCTAGGGCGTTGCTCCACCAGATCAATCAGCTAGGGCCTTAGAAGTCAACACCCGAAGCATAAAGTACGATAAAGATGCAACAGTTTTTCCATCGTATAAAACGAATGATTGCAACCAGTGTGAAATTTATGGTCATTCCTACATTCCGAGCAACCTAGGCTTCACTCTAGAGCGTTGCCCCACAAGATCGAATAGTTAGGGCCTAAGAAGTCAACGCCATAAGAATAAAATACAATATAAGCATAACAGTTTTTCCATCGTAGAACAGGGATAATTGCAACCAGGGTGAAAGTTATGGTCATTTCTGCGTTCCGGGCAACCTAGGCTTCAGTCTAGGGCGTTGCTCCACCTGACCAAACAGTTAGGGCCTTAGAAGTCAATGCCCGAAGCATAAAATACAATATAAATACAACAGTTTTTCCATCGAATAAAACGAATAATTGCAACCAGTGTGAAAGTTAACGTCATTTCTACTTTCCGGGCAACCTAGGCTTCACCCTAGGGCGTTGCTCCATCTGGTTGAATAGTTAGGGCCTTAGAAGTCAATGCCCGAAGAATAAAATGCAATAAAGATACAACAGCTTTTCCATCATATAACAGGAATAATTGCAGCCAGTTTGAAAGTGATGGTCATTTCTACGTTCCGGGCAACCTAGGCTTCACTCTAGGGCGTTGCTCCACCAGATCGAATTGCTAGGGCCTATGAAGTCAACGCCAGAAGCATAAAACACGATATAAATACTACAGTTTTTCCACCGTATAAAACGAATAATCGCAACCAGTGTGATAGTTATGCTCATTTCAACGTTCCGGGCAACCTAGGCTTCACCCTAGGGCGTTGCTCCAACAGACTGAATAGTTAGGGCCTTAAAAGTCAATGCCCGTAGCATAAAATGCAATAAAAATACAACAGTTTTTCCATCGTATAACAGGAATAATTGCAACCAGTGTGAAAGTAATGGTCATTTCTACTTTCCGGGCAACCTAGGCTTCACCCTAGGGCGTTGCTCCATCTGGTTGAATAGTTAGGGCCTTAGAAGTCAATGCCCGAAGAATAAAATGCAATAAAGATACAACAGCTTTTCCATCATATAACAGGAATAATTGCAGCCAGTTTGAAAGTGATGGTCATTTCTACGTTCCGGGCAACCTAGGCTTCACTCTAGGGCGTTGCTCCACCAGATCGAATTGCTAGGGCCTATGAAGTCAACGCCAGAAGCATAAAACACGATATAAATACTACAGTTTTTCCACCGTATAAAACGAATAATCGCAACCAGTGTGATAGTTATGCTCATTTCTACGTTCCGGGCAACCTAGGCTTCACCCTAGGGCGTTGCTCCAACAGACTGAATAGTTAGGGCCTTAAAAGTCAATGCCCGTAGCATAAAATGCAATAAAAATACAACAGTTTTTCCATCGTATAACAGGAATAATTGCAACCAGTGTGAAAGTAATGGTCATTTCTACGTTCCGGGCAACACAGGTTTCACTCTAGGGCGTTGTTCCACCAGATCGAATAGTTAGGGCCTAAGAAGTCAACGTCAGAAGCATAAAATACAATATAAATATAACAGTTTTTCCATCGTATAAAACGAATAATAGCAACCAGTGTGAAAGTTATGGTCATTTCTACGTTGCGGGCAGCCTAGGCTTCACCCTAGGGCGTTGTTCCACCAGATCGAATAGTTAGGGCCTAAGAAGTGAACGCCAGATGCATAAAATACAATATAAATGCAACAGTTTTTCCATCATACAAAACGAATAATTGCAACCAGTATGAAAGTTATGGTCATTTCTACTTTCCGGGCAACCTAGGCTTCACCCTAGGGCGTTGCTCCAACCGATGGAATAGCTAGGGCCTTAGAAGTCAATGCCCGAGGCATAAAATGCAATAAAACTACAACAGTTTTTACATCCTATAACAGGAATAGTTGCAACCAGTTTGAAAGTGGTGGTCATTTCTACGTACCGGGCAACCTAGGCTTCACCCTAGGGCGTTGCTCCAACAGACTGAATAGTTAGGGCCTTAAAAGTCAATGCCCGAAGAATAAAATGCAATAAAAATACAACAGCTTTTCCATCATATAACAGGAATAATTGCAGCCAGTTTGAAAGTGATGGTCATTTCTACGTTCCGGGCAACCTAGGCTTCACTCTAGGGCGTTGCTCCACCAGATCGAATTGCTAGGGCCTATGAAGTCAACGCCAGAAGCATAAAACACGATATAAATACTACAGTTTTTCCACCGTATAAAACGAATAATCGCAACCAGTGTGATAGTTATGCTCATTTCTACGTTCCGGGCAACCTAGGCTTCACCCTAGGGCGTTGCTCCAACAGACTGAATAGTTAGGACCTTAGAAGTCAACGCCAGAAGCATAAAATACAAAATAAATAAAACAGATTTCCCATCGTATAAAACGAATAATTGCTACCAGTGTGAAAGTTATGGTCATTTCTACGTCCCGGGCAACCTAGGCTTCACTCTAAGGCGTTGCTCGACCAGATCGAATAGCTAGGGCCTTAGAAGTCAACGCCAGAAGCATAAAATACAATATAGATACAACAGTTTTTACATCGTATAAAACGTATAATAGCAACCAGTATGAAAGTTATGGTCATTTCTACTTTCCGGGCAGCCTAGGCTTCCCCCTAGGGCGTTGCTCCAACAGATAGAATAGTTAGGGCCTTAGATGTCAACGCCCGAAGCATAAAATGCAATAAAAATACAACATTTTTTCCATCGTATAGCAGGAATAATAGCAACCAGTGTGAAAGATATGGTCATTTCTACGTTACGGGCAACCTAGGCTTCACCCTAGGGCATTGTTCCATCAGATCGAATAGTTAGGTCCTAAGAAGTCAACGCCAGAAGCATAAAATACGAAATAAATACAACAGCTTTTCCATCGTATAAAACGAATTATTGCAACCAGTGTGAAAGTAATGGTCATTTCTACGTTCCGAGAAACCTTGGCGTCACTCTAGGGCGTTGCTCCACCAGATCGAATAGATAGGGACTTAGAATTCATCGCTAAAAGCATAAAATACAATTAAAACCCAACAGTTTTTCCATCGTATAACAGGAATAATGGCAACCAGTGTGAAGGTTATGGTCATTCCTACGTTCCGGGCAACATAGGTTTCACTCTAGGGCGTTGATCCACCAGACGGAATAGGTAGGGCCCAAGAAGTCAACGCCAGAAGCATAAAATACAATATAAATACAACAGCCTTTCAATCGTATAAAACGAATAATTGCAACCAGTGTGAAAGTTATGGACATTTCTACATTCCAGGCAACCTGGGCTTCACCCTAGGGCGTTGTTCCACCAGTTGGAATAGTTAGGGCCTAAGAAGTCAACGCCAGAAGCATAAAACACGATATAAATACAACAGTTTTTCCATTGTATAAAACGGATAATTGCTACCAGTGTAAAAGTTATGGTCATTTCTACGTTCCGGGCAACCTAGGCTTCACCCTAGGGCGTTGCTCCAACAGATCGAATAGTTGGGGCCTTAAAAGTCAATGCCCGAAGCATAAAATACAATATAAATACAACAGCTTTTCAATCGTATAAAGCGAATAATTGCAACCAGTGTGAAAGTAATGGACATTTCTACATTCCGGCCAACCTAGGCTTCACCCTAGGGCGTTGCTCCACCAGATCGAATTGTTAGGGCCTTAGAAGTGAACGCCAGAAGCATAAAATACAATAAAGATGCAACAGTTTTTCCATCGTTTTACAGGAATAACTGCAACCAGTGTGAATGTACTGGTCATTTCTACGTTCCGGATAACCTAGGTTTCACTCTAGGGCGTTGCTCTACCAGATCCAATAGCTAGGGACTTAGAATTCAACGCCAGAAGGATAAAACACAATATAAGTACAACAGTTATTCCATCGTATAAAATGAGTTGTTGCTGACATTGCGAAAGTAATGGCCATTTCTACGTTCCGGGCAACCTAGGCGTCACTCTAGGGCGTTGCTCCACCACATCTAATAGCTACGGCCTTAGAAGTCAACGCCAGAGGCATAAAATACAATATAAATACAACAGCTTTTCCGTCGTACAAAATGAATAATAGCAAACAGTGTGAATGTAATGGTCATTTCTACGGTCCGAGCAACCTAGGCTTCACTCTAGAGCGTTGCTCCACCAGATCGAATAGGTAGGGCCATAGAAGTCAACGCCAGAAGCATAAAATACAATAAAAATGCAATAGTTTTTCCATCGTATAGCATGACTAATTGCAACCAGTGCGAAAGTAATGATCATTTCTACGTTCCGGGAAACCTAGGCTTCACTCTAGGGCGTTGCTCCACCAGATCAAACAGTTAGGGCCTTAGAAGTCAACGCCCGAAGCATAAAATACAAAATAAATAGAACAGTTTTTCCATCGTATAAAACGAATAATAGCAACCAGTGTGAAAGTTATGGTCATTTCTACGTTGCGGGCAAGCTAGGCTTCACCCCAGGGCGTTGATCCACCAGATCGAATAGTTAGGGCCTAAGAAGTGAACGCCAGCAGCATAAAATACAATATAAATACAAGAGTTCTTCCATCATATAAAACGAATGATTGCAAGCAGTATGAATGTTATGGTCATTTCAACGTTCCGGGCATCCTAGGCTTCACTCTATGGCGTTCTTCCACCACATCGAATAGCTACGGCCTCAGAAGTCAACGCCTGAAGCATAAAATACAATAAAAATACAACAGTCTTTCCATCCTATAACAGGAATAATTGCAACCCGAGAAAGTGATGGTCATTTGTACGTTCCAGGCAACCTAGGCTTCACTCTAGGGCGTTGTTCCACCAGATCGAATTGTTAGGGCCTAAGAAGTCAACGCCAGAAGCATAAGATACAGTATAAATATAACAGTTTTTCCATCGTATAGAACGAATAATAGCAACCAGTGTGAAAGTTATGGTCATTTCTACGTTACGGGCAACCTAGGCTTCACCCTAGGGCATTGTTCCATCAGATCAAATAGTTAGGTCCTAAGAAGTCAACGCCAGAAGCATAAAATACGAAATAAATACAACAGCTTTTCCATCGTATAAAACGAATAATTGCAACCAGTGTGAAAGTAATGGTCATTTCTACGTTCCGAGAAACCTTGGCGACACTCTAGGGCGTTGCTCCACCAGATCGAATAGATAGGGACTTAGAATTCATCGCTAAAAGCATAAAATACAATTAAAACACAACAGTTTTTCCATCGTATAACAGGAATAATGGCAACCAGTGTGAAGGTTATGGTCATTCCTACGTTCCGGGCAACATAGGTTTCACTCTAGGGCGTTGATCCACCAGACGGAATAGGTAGGGCCCAAGAAGTCAACGCCAGAAGCATAAAATACAATATAAATACAACAGCCTTTCAATCGTATAAAACGAATAATTGCAACCAGTGTGAAAGTTATGGACATTTCTACATTCCGGGCAACCTGGGCTTCACCCTAGGGCGTTGTTCCACCAGTTGGAATAGTTAGGGCCTAAGAAGTCAACGCCAGAAGCATAAAACACGATATAAATACAACAGTTTCTCCATCGTATAAAACGAATAATCGCAACCAGTATGAAAGTTATGTTCACATCTACTTTCCGGGCAACCTAGGCTTCACCCTAGGGCGTTGCACCACCAGATCGAATAGTTAGGGCCATAGAAGTGAATGCCTGAAGCATAAAACACAAAATAAATAGAACAGTTTTTCCATCATATAACAGGAATAATTGCATCCAGTTTGAAAGTGATGGTCATTTCTACGTTCCGGGCAACCTAGGCTTCACTCTAGGGCGTTTCTCCACCAGATCGAATTGCTAGGGCCTTAGAAGTCAACGCCCGAAGCATAAAATACAAAATAAATAGAACAGTTTTTCCATCGTATAAAACGAATAATTGCTACCAGTGTGAAAGTTATGGTCATTTCTACTTTCCGGGCATCCTAGGCTTCACTCTAGGTCGTTGCTCCACCAGGTCAAATAGCTAGCAACTTAGAATTAAACGCCAGAAGCATAGAATACAATAAAAATACAACAGTTTTTCCATCGTATAACAGGAATAATTGCAACAAGTGTGAATGTAATGGTCATTTCTACGTTCCGGGCAACCTAGGATTCACTCTAGGGCGTTGCTCCAACAGATTGAATAGTTAGGGCCTTAAAAGTCAATGCCCGAAGCATAAAATGCAATAAAAATACAACAGTTTTTCCATCGTATAACAGGAATAATTGCAACCAGTGTGAAAGTAATGCTCATTTCTACGTACCGGGCAACCTGGGTTTCACTCCAGGGTGTTGCTCCACCAGATCGAATAGTTAGGTCCTAAGAAGTCAACGCCAGAAGCATAAAATACGAAATAAATACAACAGCTTTTCCATCGTATAAAACGAATAATTGCAACCAGTGTGAAAGTAATGGTCATTTCTACGTTCCGAGAAACATTGGCGTCACTCTAGGGCGTTGCTCCACCAGATCGAATAGATAGGGACTTAGAATTCATCGCTAAAAGCATAAAATACAATTAAAACACAACAGTTTTTCCATCGTATAACAGGAATAATGGCAACCAGTGTGAAGATTATGGTCATTCCTACGTTCCGGGCAACATAGGTTTCACTCTAGGGCGTTGATCCACCAGACGGAATAGGTAGGGCCCAAGAAGTCAACGCCAGAAGCATAAAATACAATATAAATACAACAGCCTTTCAATCGTATAAAACGAATAATTGCAACCAGTGTGAAAGTTATGGACATTTCTACATTCCGGGCAACCTGGGCTTCACCCTAGGGCGTTGTTCCACCAGTTGGAATAGTTAGGGCCTAAGAAGTCAACGCCAGAAGCATAAAACACGATATAAATACAACAGTTTTTCCATCGTATAAAACGAATAATCGCAACCAGTATGAAAGTTATGTTCACATCTACTTTCCGGGCAACCTAGGCTTCACGCTAGGGCGTTGCACCACCAGATCGAATAGTTAGGGCCATAGAAGTGAATGCCTGAAGCATAAAATACAAAATAAATAGAACAGTTTTTCCATCGTATAAAACGAATAATTGCTACCAGTGTGAAAGTTATGGTCATTTCTACTTTCCGGGCAACCTAGGCTTCACCCTAGGGCGTTGTTCAACCAGATGGAATAGTTAGGGCCTAAGAAGTCAACGCCAGAAGCATAAAATACGATATAAATACAGCAGCTTTTCCACCGTATAAAACGAATAATTGCAACCAGTGTGATAGTTATGATCATTTCTACGTTCCGGGCAACCTAGGCTTCACCCTAGGGCGTTGCTCCAACAGATCGAATAGTTAGGGCCTTAAAAGTCAATGCCCGAAGCATAAAATACAATATAAATACAACAACTTTTCAATCGTATAAAGCGAATAATTGCAACCAGTGTGAAAGTAATGGACATTTCTACATTCCGGCCAACCTAGGCTTCACCCTAGGGCGTTGCTCCACCAGATCGAATTGTTAGGGCCTTAGAAGTCAACGCCAGAAGCATAAAATACAATATAAGTACAGCAGTTATTCCATCGTATAAAATGAGTTGTTGCAGACATTGCGAAAGTAATGGCCATTTCTACGTTCCGGCCAACCTAGGCGTCACTCTAGGGCGTTGCTCCACCACATCTAATAGCTACGGCCTTAGAAGTCAACGCAAGAGGCATAAAATACAATATAAATACAACAGCTTTTCCGTCGTACAAAATGAATAATAGCAAACAGTGTGAATGTAATGGTCATTTCTACGGTCCGGGTAACCTAGGCTTCACTCTAGGTCGTTGCTCCACCAGATCAAATAGCTAGCGACTTAGAATTAAACGCCAGAAGCATAGAATACAATAAAAATACAACAGTTTTTCCATCGTATAACAGGAATAATTGCAACCAGTGTGAATGTAATGGTCATTTCTACGTTCCGGGCAACCTAGGCTTCACTCTAGGGCGTTGCTCCACCAGATCGAATAGTTAGGTCCTAAGAAGTCAACGCCAGAAGCATAAAATACGATATAAATACAACAGCTTTTCCATCGTATAAAACGAATAATTGCAACCAGTGTGAAAGTAATGGTCATTTCTACGTGCCGGGCAACGTAGGTTTCACTCTACGGCGTTGATCCACCAGAGGGAATAGTTAGGGCCTAAGAATTCAACGCCAGAAGGATAAAATACAATATAAGTACAACAGTTATTCCATCGTATAAAATGAGAAGTTCCAAACATTGTGAAAGTAATGGTCATTTCTACGTTCCGGGCTACCTAGGCGTTACTCTAGGGCGTTGCTCCACCTGATCGAATAGTTAGGGCCTTAGAAGTCAACGCCAGAAGCATAAAATGCAATAAAGATGCAACAGTTTTTCCATCGTGTAACAGGAATAACTGCAAACAGTGTGAAAGTACTGGTCATTTCTACGTTCCGGGTAACCTAGGCTTCACTCTATGGCGTTGTTCCACCAGATCGAATAGTTAGGGCCTAAGAAGTCAACGCCATAAGAATAAAGTACAATATAAACATAAAAGTTTTTCCATCGTAAAACACGAATAATAGCAACCAGTGTGAAAGTTATGATCATTTCAACGTTCCGGGCAATCTAGGCTTCACTCTAGGGCGTTGCTCCACCAGATCAATCAGTTAGGGCCTTAGAAGTCAACGCCCGAAGCATAAAATACAAAATAAATAGAACAGTTTTTCCATCGTATAAAACGAATAATTGCTACCAGTGTGAAAGTTATGGTCATTTCTACTTTCCGGGCATCCTAGGCTTCACCCTAGGAAGTTGTTCCTCCAGATCGAACAGTTAGGGCCTAAGAAGTCAACGCCAGAAGCATAAAATACAATATAAATGTAACTGTTTTTCCATCGTATAAAACGAATGATAGCAACCAGTGTGAAAGTTATGGTCATTTCTACGTTCCGCGCAACCTAGGCTTCACCCTGGGGCGTTGTTCAACCAGATGGAATAGTTAGGGCCTAAGAAGTCAACGCCAGAAGCATAAAATACGATATAAATACAGCAGCTTTTCCACCGTATAAAACGAATAATTGCAACCAGTGTGATGGTTATGATCATTTCTACGTTCCGGGCAACCTAGGCTTCACCCTAGGGCGTTGCTCCAACAGATCGAATAGTTAGGGCCTTAAAAGTCAATGCCCGAAGCATAAAATACAATATAAATACAACAGCTTTTCAATCGTATAAAGCGAATAATTGCAACCAGTGTGAAAGTAATGGACATTTCTACATTCCGGCCAACCTAGGCTTCACCCTAGGGCGTTGCTCCACCAGATCGAATTGTTAGGGCCTTAGAAGTCAACGCCAGAAGCATAAAATACAATAAAGATGCAACAGTTTTTCCATCGTTTTACAGGAATAACTGCAACCAGTGTGAATGTACTGGTTATTTCTACGTTCCGGATAACCTAGGTTTCACTCTAGGGCGTTGCTCTACCAGATCCAATAGCTAGGGACTTAGAATTCAACGCCAGAAGGATAAAGCACAATATAAGTACAACAGTTATTCCAACGTATAAAATGAGTTGTTGCAGACATTGCGAAAGTAATGGCCATTTCTACGTTCCGGGCAACCTAGGCGTCACTCTAGGGCGTTGCTCCACCACATCTAATAGCTACGGCCTTAGAAGTCAACGCCAGAGGCATAAAATACAATATAAATACAACAGCTTTTCCGTCGTACAAAATGAATAATAGCAAACAGTGTGAATGTAATGGTCATTTCTACGGTCCGGGTAACCTAGGCTTCACTCTAGGTCGTTGCTCCACCAGATCAAATAGCTAGCGACTTAGAATTAAACGCCAGAAGCATAGAATACAATAAAAATACATCAGTTTTTCCGTCGTATAACAGGAATAATTGCAACCAATGTGAATGTAATGGTCATTTCTACGTTCCGGGCAACCTAGGCTTCACTCTAGGGCGTTGCTCCACCAGATCGAATAGTTAGGTCCTAAGAAGTCAACGCCAGAAGCATAAAATACGATATAAATACAACAGCTTTTCCATCGTATAAAACGAATAATTGCAACCAGTGTGAAAGTAATGGTCATTTCTACGTGCCGGGCAACGTAGGCTTCACTCCATGGCGTTCTTCCACCACATCGAATAGCTACGGCCTCAGAAGTCAACGCCCGAAGCATAAAATGCAATAAAAGTACAACAGTGTTTCCATCATATAACAGGAATAATTGCAACCAGTTTGAAAGTGATGGCCGATTCTACGTTCCGGGCAACCTAGGCTTCACTCTAGGGCGTTGCTCCACCAGATCGAATAGTTAGTGACTTAGAAGTCAACGCCAGAAGCATAAAATACAATATAAACACAACAGTTTTTCCATCGTATAAAACGAATAATTGCATCCAGTATGAAAGTTATGGTCATTTCTTCATTCCGAGCAACCTAGGCTTCACTCTAGGGCGTTGCTCCACCAGATCGAATAGGTAGGGCCATAGAAGTCAACGCCAGAAGCATAAAATACAATAAAAATGCAATAGTTTTTCCATCGTATAGCATGACTAATTGCAACCAGTGCGAAAGTAATGATCATTTCTACGTTCCGGGAAACCTAGGCTTCACTCTAGGGCGTTGCTCCACCAGATCAAACAGTTAGGGCCTTAGAAGTCAACGCCCGAAGCATAAAATACAAAATAAATAGAACAGTTTTTCCATCGTATAAAACGAATAATTGCAACCAGTGTGAAAGTTATGGTCATTTCTACGTTGCGGGCAACCTAGGCTTCACCCCAGGGCGTTGTTCCACCAGATCGAATAGTTAGGGCCTAAGAAGTGAACGCCAGCAGCATAAAATACAATATAAATACAAGAGTTCTTCCATCATATAAAACGAATGATTGCAAGCAGTATGAAAGTTATGGTCATTTCTACGTTCCGGGCATCCTAGGCTTCACTCTATGGCGTTCTTCCACCACATCGAATAGCTACGGCCTCAGAAGTCAACGCCTGAAGCACAAAATGCAATAAAAATACAACAGTCTTTCCATCCTATAACAGGAATAATTGCAACCCGTGAAAGTGATGGTCATTTGTACGTTCCAGGCAACCTAGGCTTCACTCTAGGGCGTTGTTCCACCAGATCGAATTGTTAGGGCCTAAGAAGTCAACGCCAGAAGCATAAGATACTGTATAAATATAACAGTTTTTCCATCGTATAGAACGAATAATAGCAACCAGTGTGAAAGTTATGGTCATTTCTACGTTACGGGCAACCTAGGCTTCACCCTAGGGCATTGTTCCATCAGATCGAATAGTTAGAGCCTAAGAAGTGAACGCCAGAAGCAGAAAATACAATATAAATGCAACAGTTTTTCCATCATATAAAACGAGTAATTGCAACCAGTATGAAAGTTATGGTCATTTCTACGTTCCGGGCAACCTAGGCTTCACTCTAGGTCGTTGCTCCACCAGGTCAAATAGCTAGCAACTTAGAATTAAACGCCAGAAGCATAGAATGCAATAAAAATACAACAGTTTTTCCATCGTATAACAGGAATAATTGCAACCAGTGTGAATGTAATGGTCATTTCTACGTTCCGGGCAACCTAGGATTCACTCTAGGGCGTTGCTCCAACAGATTGAATAGTTAGGGCCTTAAAAGTCAATGCCCGAAGCACAAAATACAATTAAAACACAACAGTTTTTCCATCGTATAACAGGAATAATGGCAACCAGTGTGAAGGTTATGGTCATTCCTACGTTCCGGGCAACATAGGTTTCACTCTAGGGCGTTGACCCACCAGACGGAATAGGTAGGGCCCAAGAAGTCAACGCCAGAAGCATAAAATACAATATAAATACAACAGCCTTTCAATCGTATAAAACGAATAATTGCAACCAGTGTGAAAGTTATGGACATTTCTACATTCCGGGCAACCTGGGCTTCACCCTAGGGCGTTGTTCCACCAGTTGGAATAGTTAGGGCCTAAGAAGTCAACGCCAGAAGCATAAAACACGATATAAATACAACAGTTTTTCCATCGTATAAAACGAATAATCGCAACCAGTATGAAAGTTATGTTCACATCTACTTTCCGGGCAACCTAGGCTTCACCCTAGGGCGTTGCACCACCAGATCGAATAGTTAGGGCCATAGAAGTGAATGCCTGAAGCATAAAACACAAAATAAATGGAACAGTTTTTCCATCGTATAAAACGAATAATTGCTACCAGTGTGAGAGTTATGGTCATTTCTACTTTCCGGGCATCCTAGGCTTCACTCTAGGTCGTTGCTCCACCAGGTCAAATAGCTAGCAACTTAGAATTAAACGCCAGAAGCATAGAATACAATAAAAATACAACAGTTTTTCCATCGTATAACAGGAATAATTGCAACAAGTGTGAATGTAATGGTCATTTCTACGTTCCGGGCAACCTAGGATTCACTCTAGGGCGTTGCTCCAACAGATTGAATAGTTAGGGCCTTAAAAGTCAATGCCCGAAGCATAAAATGCAATAAAAATACAACAGTTTTTCCATCGTATAACAGGAATAATTGCAACCAGTGTGAAAGTAATGCTCATTTCTACGTACCGGGCAACCTAGGTTTCACTCCAGGGCGTTGCTCCACCAGATCGAATAGTTAGGTCCTAAGAAGTCAACGCCAGAAGCATAAAATACGAAATAAATACAACAGCTTTTCCATCGTATAAAACGAATAATTGCAACCAGTGTGAAAGTAATGGTCATTTCTACGTTCCGAGAAACATTGGCGTCACTCTAGGGCGTTGCTCCACCAGATCGAATAGATAGGGACTTAGAATTCATCGCTAAAAGCATAAAATACAATTAAAACACAACAGTTTTTCCATCGTATAACAGGAATAATGGCAACCAGTGTGAAGGTTATGGTCATTCCTACGTTCCGGGCAACATAGGTTTCGCTCTAGGGCGTTGATCCACCAGACGGAATAGGTAGGGCCCAAGAAGTCAACGCCAGAAGCATAAAACACAATATAAATACAACAGCCTTTCAATCGTATAAAACGAATAATTGCAACCAGTGTGAAAGTTATGGACATTTCTACGTTCCGCGCAACCTAGGCTTCACCCTAGGGCGTTGTTCAACCAGATGGAATAGTTAGGGCCTAAGAAGTCAACGCCAGAAGCATAAAATACGATATAAATACAGCAGCTTTTCCACCGTATAAAACAAATAATTGCAACCAGTGTGATAGTTATGAACATTTCTACGTTCCGGGCAACCTAGGCTTCACCCTAGGGCGTTGCTCCAACCGATCGAATAGTTAGGGCCTTAAAAGTCAATGCCCGAAGCATAAAATACAATATAAATACAACAGCTTTTCAATCGTATAAAGCGAATAATTGCAACCAGTGTGAAAGTAATGGACATTTCTACATTCCGGCCAACCTAGGCTTCACCCTAGGGCGTTGCTCCACCAGATCGAATTGTTAGGGCCTTAGAAGTCAACGCCAGAAGCATAAAATACAATAAAGATGCAACAGTTTTTCCATCGTTTTACAGGAATAACTGCAACCAGTGTGAATGTACTGGTCATTTCTACGTTCCGGATAACCTAGGTTTCACTCTAGGGCGTTGATCTACCAGATCCAATAGCTAGGGACTTAGAATTCAACGCCAGAAGGATAAAACACAATATAAGTACAACAGTTATTCCATCGTATAAAATGAGTTGTTGCAGACATTGCGAAAGTAGTGGCCATTTCTACGTTCCGGGCAACCTAGGCGTCACTCTAGGGCGTTGCTCCACCACATCTAATAGCTACGGCCTTAGAAGTCAGCGCCAGAGGCATAAAATACAATATAAATACAACAGCTTTTCCGTCGTACAAAATGAATAATAGCAAACAGTGTGAATGTAATGGTCATTTCTACGGTCCGGGTAACCTAGGCTTCACTCTAGGTCGTTGCTCCACCAGATCAAATAGCTAGCGACTTAGAATTAAACGCCAGAAGCATAGAATACAATAAAAATACATCAGTTTTTCCGTCGTATAACAGGAATAATTGCAACCAATGTGAATGTAATGGTCATTTCTACGTTCCGGGCAACCTACGCTTCACTCTAGGGCGTTGCTCCACCAGATCGAATAGTTAGGTCCTAAGAAGTCAACGCCAGAAGCATAAAATACGATATAAATACAACAGCTTTTCCATCGTATGAAACGAATAATTGCAATCAGTGTGAAAGTAATGGTCATTTCTACGTGCCGGGCAACGTAGGCTTCACTCCATGGCGTTCTTCCACCACATCGAATAGCTACGGCCTCAGAAGTCAACGCCCGAAGCATAAAATGCAATAAAAGTACAACAGTGTTTCCATCATATAACAGGAATAATTGCAACCAGTTTGAAAGTGATGGCCGATTCTACGTTCCGGGCAACCTAGGCTTCACTCTAGGGCGTTGCTCCACCAGATCGAATAGTTAGTGACTTAGAAGTCAACGCCAGAAGCATAAAATACAATATAAACACAACAGTTTTTCCATCGTATAAAACGAATAATTGCATCCAGTATGAAAGTTATGGTCATTTCTTCATTCCGAGCAACCTAGGCTTCACTCTAGGGCGTTGCTCCACCAGATCGAATAGGTAGGGCCATAGAAGTCAACGCCAGAAGCATAAAATACAATAAAAATGCAATAGTTTTTCCATCGCATAGCATGACTAATTGCAACCAGTGCGAAAGTAATGATCATTTCTAGGTTCCGGGAAACCTAGGCTTCACTCTAGGGCGTTGCTCCACCAGATCAAACAGTTAGGGCCTTAGAAGTCAACGCCCGAAGCATAAAATCCAAAATAAATAGAACAGTTTTTCCATCTTATAAAACGAATAATAGCAAACAGTGTGAAAGTTATGGTCATTTCTACGTTGCGGGCAACCTAGGCTTCACCCCAGGGCGTTGTTCCACCAGATCGAATAGTTAGGGCCTAAGAAGTGAACGCCAGCAGCATAAAATACAATATAAATACAAGAGTTCTTCCATCATATAAAACGAATGATTGCAAGCAGTATGAAAGTTATGGTCATTTCTACGTTCCGGGCATCCTAGGCTTCACTCTATGGCGTTCTTCCACCACATCGAATAGCTACGGCCTCAGAAGTCAACGCCTGAAGCACAAAATACAATAAAAATACAACAGTCTTTCCATCCTATAACAGGAATAATTGCAACCCGTGAAAGTGATGGTCATTTGTACGTTCCAGGCAACCTAGGCTTCACTCTAGGGCGTTGTTCCACCAGATCGAATTGTTAGGGCCTAAGAAGTCAACGCCAGAAGCATAAGATACAGTATAAATATAACAGTTTTTCCATCGTATAGAACGAATAATAGCAACCAGTGTGAAAGTTATGGTCATTTCTACGTTACGGGCAACCTAGGCTTCACCCTACGGCATTGTTCCATCAGATCGAATAGTTAGAGCCTAAGAAGTGAGCGCCAGAAGCAGAAAATACAATATAAATGCAACAGTTTTTCCATCATATAAAACGAGTAATTGCAACCAGTATGAAAGTTATGGTCATTTCTACGTTCCGGGCAACCTAGGCTTCACTCTAGGTCGTTGCTCCACCAGGTCAAATAGCTAGCAACTTAGAATTAAACGCCAGAAGCATAGAATGCAATAAAAATACAACAGTTTTTCCATCGTATAACAGGAATAATGGCAACCAGTGTGAAGGTTATGGTCATTCCTACGTTCCGGGCAACATAGGTTTCACTCTAGGGCGTTGATCCACCAGACGGAATAGGTAGGGCCCAAGAAGTCAACGCCAGAAGCATAAAACACAATATAAATACAACAGCCTTTCAATGGTATAAAACGAATAATTGCAACCAGTGTGAAAGTTATGGACATTTCTACATTCCGGGCAACCTAGGCTTCACCCTAGGGCGTTGTTCAACAAGATGGAATAGTTAGGGCCTAAGAAGTCAACGCCAGAAGCATAAAATACGATATAAATACAGCAGTTTTCCACCGTATAAAACGAATAATTGCAACCAGTGTGATAGTTATGATCATTTCTACGTTCCGGGCAACCTAGGCTTCACCCTAGGGCGTTGCTCCAACAGATCGAATAGTTAGGGCCTTAAAAGTCAATGCCCGAAGCATAAAATACAATATAAATACAACATATTTTCAATCGTATAAAGCGAATAATTGCAACCAGTGTGAAAGTAATGGACATTTCTACATTCCGGCCAACCTAGGCTTCACCCTAGGGCGTTGCTCCACCAGATCGAATTGTTAGGGCCTTAGAAGTCAACGCCAGAAGCATAAAATACAATAAAGATGCAACAGTTTTTCCATCGTTTTACAGGAATAACTGCAACCAGTGTGAATGTACTGGTCATTTCTACGTTCCGGATAATCTAGGTTTCACTCTAGGGCGTTGCTCTACCAGATCCAATAGCTAGGGACTTAGAATTCAACGCCAGAAGGATAAAACACAATATAAGTACAACAGTTATTCCATCGTATAAAATGAGTTGTTGCAGACATTGCGAAAGTAATGGCCATTTCTACGTTCCGGGCAACCTAGGCGTCACTCTAGGGCGTTGCTCCACCACATCTAATAGCTACGGCCTTAGAAGTCAACGCCAGAGGCATAAAATACAATATAAATACAACAGCTTTTCCGTCGTACAAAATGAATAATAGCAAACAGTGTGAATGTAATGGTCATTTCTACGGTCCGGGTAACCTAGGCTTCACTCTAGGTCGTTGCTCCACCAGATCAAATAGCTAGCGACTTAGAATTAAACGCCAGAAGCATAGAATACAATAAAAATACATCAGTTTTTCCGTCGTATAGCAGGAATAATTGCAACCAGTGTGAATGTAATGGTCATTTCTACGTTCCGGGCAACCTAGGCTTCACTCTAGGGCGTTGCTCCACCAGATCGAATAGTTAGGTCCTAAGAAGTCAACGCCAGAAGCATAAAATACGATATAAATACAACAGCTTTTCCATCGTATAAAACGAATAATTGCAACCAGTGTGAAAGTAATGGTCATTTCTACGTGCCGGGCAACGTAGGTTTCACTCTACGGCGTTGATCCACCAGAGGGAATAGTTAGGGCCTAAGAATTCAACGCCAGAAGGATAAAATACAATATAAGTACAACAGTTATTCCATCGTATAAAATAAGAAGTTGCAAACATTGTGAAAGTAATGGTCATTTCTACGTTCCGGGCTACCTAGGCGTTACTCTAGGGCGTTGCTCCACCTGATCGAATAGTTAGGGCCTTAGAAGTCAACGCCAGAAGCATAAAATGCAATAAAGATGCAACAGTTTTTCCATCGTGTAACAGGAATAACTGCAAACAGTGTGAAAGTACTGGTCATTTCTACGTTCCGGGTAACCTAGGCTTCACTCTATGGCGTTGTTCCACCAGATCGAATACTTAGGGCCTAAGAAGTGAACGCCAGCAGCATAAAATACAATATAAATACAACAGTTCTTCCATCATATAAAACGAATGATTGCAACCAGTATGAAAGTTATGGTCATTTCTACGTTCCGGGCAACCTAGGCTTCACTCCATGGCGTTCTTCCACCACATCGAATAGCTACGGCCTCAGAAGTCAACGCCCGAAGCATAAAATGCAATAAAAGTACAACAGTGTTTCCATCATATAACAGGAATAATTGCAACCAGTTTGAAAGTGATGGCCGATTCTACGTTCCGGGCAACCTAGGCTTCACTCTAGGGCGTTGCTCCACCAGATCGAATAGTTAGTGCCTTAGAAGTCAACGCCAGAAGCATAAAATACAATATAAACACAACAGTTTTTCCATCGTATAAAACGAATAATTGCATCCAGTATGAAAGTTATGGTCATTTCTTCATTCCGAGCAACCTAGGCTTCACTCTAGGGCGTTGCTCCACCAGATCGAATAGGTAGGGCCATAGAAGTCAACGCCAGAAGCATAAAATACAATAAAAATGCAATAGCTTTCCATCGTATAGCATGACTAATTGCAACCAGTGCGAAAGTGATGATCATTTCTACGTTCCGGGAAACCTAGGCTTCACTCTAGGGCGTTGCTCCACCAGATCAAACAGTTAGGGCCTTAGAAGTCAACGCCCGAAGCATAAAATACAAAATAAATAGAACAGTTTTTCCATCGTATAAAACGAATAATAGCAACCAGTGTGAAAGTTATGGTCATTTCTACGTTGCGGGCAACCTAGGCTTCACACCAGGGCGTTGTACCACCAGATCGAATTGTTAGGGCCTAAGAAGTGAACGCCAGCAGCATAAAATACAATATAAATACAAGAGTTCTTCCATCATATAAAACGAATGATTGCAAGCAGTATGAAAGTTATGGTCATTTCTACGTTCCGGGCATCCTAGGCTTCACTCTATGGCGTTCTTCCACCACATCGAATAGCTACGGCCTCAGAAGTCAACGCCTGAAGCACAAAATACAATAAAAATACAACAGTCTTTCCATCCTATAACAGGAATAATTGCAACCCGTGAAAGTGATGGTCATTTGTACGTTCCAGGCAACCTAGGCTTCACTCTAGGGCGTTGTTCCACCAGATCGAATTGTTAGGGCCTAAGAAGTCAACGCCAGAAGCATAAGATACAGTATAAACATAACAGTTTTTCCATCGTATAGAACGAATAATAGCAACCAGTGTGAAAGTTATGGTCATTTCTACGTTACGGGCAACCTAGGCTTCACCCTAGGGCATTGTTCCATCAGATCGAATAGTTAGGGCCTAAGAAGTGAACGCCAGAAGCAGAAAATACAATATAAATGCAACAGTTTTTCCATCATATAAAACGAGTAATTGCAACCAGTATGAAAGTTATGGTCATTTCTACTTTCCGGGCAACCTAGGCTACACCCTAGGGCGTTGCTCCAGCAGATTGAATAGTTAGGGCCTTAGAAGACAATGCCCGAAGCGCAAAATGCAATCGAAATAAAACAGTTTTTCCATCGTATAAAACGAATAATTGCAACCAGTGTGAAAGTAATGGTCATTTCTACGTTCCGAGAAACCTTGGCGTCACTCTAGGGCGTTGCTCCACCAGATCGAATAGATAGGGACTTAGAATTCATCGCTAAAAGCATAAAATACAATTAAAACACAACAGTTTTTCCATCGTATAACAGGAATGATGGCAACCAGTGTGAAGGTTATGGTCATTCCTACGTTCCGGGCAACATAGGTTTCACTCTAGGGCGTTGTTCCACCAGATCGAATAGTTAGGGCCTAAGAAGTGAACGCCAGAAGCATAGAATACAATAAAAATACAACAGTTTTTCCATCGTATAACAGGAATAATTGCAACCAGTGTGAATGTAATGGTAATTTCTACGTTCCGGGCAACCTAGGATTCACTCTAGGGCGTTGCTCCACCAGATCGAATAGTAAGGGCCTTAGAAATCAACGCCAGAAGCATAAAATACAATAAAGATGCAACAGTTTTTCCATTGTATAACAGGAATAACTGCAAACAGTGTGAAAGTAATGGTCATTTCTACGTTCCAGGCAACCTAGGCTTCACTCTAGGGCGTTGCTCCACCAGATCGAATTGCTAGGGCCTTAGAAGTCAACGCCCGAAGCATAAAATACAAAATAAATAGAACAGTTTTTCCATCGTATAAAACGAATAATTGCTACCAGTGTGAAAGTTATGGTCATTTCTACTTTCCGGGCATCCTAGGCTTCACTCTAGGTCGTTGCTCCACCAGGTCAAATAGCTAGCAACTTAGAATTAAACGCCAGAAGCATAGAATACAATAAAAATACAACAGTTTTTCCATCGTATAACAGGAATAATTGCAACCAGTGTGAATGTAATGGTCATTTCTACGTTCCGGGCAACCTAGGATTCACTCTAGGCCGTTGCACCAACAGATTGAATAGTTAGGGCCTTAAAAGTCAATGCCCGAAGCATAAAATGCAATAAAAATACAACAGTTTTTCCATCGTATAACAGGAATAATTGCAACCAGTGTGAAAGTAATGCTCATTTCTACGTACCGGGCAACCTAGGTTTCACTCCAGGGCGTTGCTCCACCAGATCGAATAGTTAGGTCCTAAGAAGTCAACGCCAGAAGCATAAAATACGAAATAAATACAACAGCTTTTCCATCGTATAAAACGAATAATTGCAACCAGTGTGAAAGTAATGGTCATTTCTACGTTCCGAGAAACCTTGGCGTCACTCTAGGGCGTTGCTCCACCAGATCGAATAGATAGGGACTTAGAATTCATCGCTAAAAGCATAAAATACAATTAAAACACAACAGTTTTTCCATCGTATAACAGGAATAATGGCAACCAGTGTGAAGGTTATGGTCATTCCTACGTTCCGGGCAACATAGGTTTCACTCTAGGGCGTTGATCCACCAGACGGAATAGGTAGGGCCCAAGAAGTCAACGCCAGAAGCATAAAATACAATATAAATACAACAGCCTTTCAATCGTATCAAACGAATAATTGCAACCAGTGTGAAAGTTATGGACATTTCTACATTCCGGGCAACCTGGGCTTCACCCTAGGGCGTTGTTCCACCAGTTGGAATAGTTAGGGCCTAAGAAGTCAACGCCAGAAGCATAAAACACGATATAAATACAACAGTTTTTCCATCGTATAAAACGAATAATCGCAACCAGTATGAAAGTTATGTTCACATCTACTTTCCGGGCAACCTAGGCTTCACCCTAGGGCCTTGCACCACCAGATCGAATAGTTAGGGCCATAGAAGTGAATGCCTGAAGCATAAAATACAAAATAAATAGAACAGTTTTTCCATCGTATAAAACGAATAAGTGCTACCAGTGTGAAAGTTATGGTTATTTCTACTTTCCGGGCAACCTAGGCTTCACCCTAGGGCGTTGTTCAACCAGATGGAATAGTTAGGGCCTAAGAAGTCAACGCCAGAAGCATAAAATACGATATAAATACAGCAGCTTTTCCACCGTATAAAACGAATAATTGCAACCAGTGTGATAGTTATGATCATTTCTACGTTCCGGGCAACCTAGGCTTCACCCTAGGGCGTTGCTCCAACAGATCGAATAGTTAGGGCCTTAAAAGTCGATGCCCGAAGCATAAAATACAATATAAATACAACAGCTTTTCAATCGTATAAAGCGAATAATTGCAACCAGCGTGAAAGTAATGGACATTTCTACATTCCGGCCAACCTAGGCTTCACTCTAGGGCGTTGCTCCACCAGATCGAATTGTTAGGGCCTTAGAAGTCAACGCCAGAAGCATAAAATACAATATAAGTACAACAGTTATTCCATCGTATAAAATGAGTTGTTGCAAACATTGTGAAAGTAATGGTCATTACTACGTTCCGGGCTACCTAGGCGTTACTCTAGGGCGTTGCTCCACCTGATCGAATAGTTAGGGCCTTAGAAGTCAACGCCAGAAGCATAAAATGCAATTAAGATGCAACAGTTTTTCCATCGTGTAACAGGAATAACTGCAAACAGTGTGAAAGTACTGGTCATTTCTACGTTCCGGGTAACCTAGGCTTCACTCTATGGCGTTGTTCCACCAGATCGAATAGTTAGGGCCTAAGAAGTCAACGCCATAAGAATAAAGTACAATATAAACATAAAAGTTTTTCCACCGTATAACACGAATAATAGCAACCAGTGTGAAAGTTATGATCATTTCAACGTTCCGGGCAATCTAGGCTTCACTCTAGGGCGTTGCTCCACCAGATCAATCAGTTAGGGCCTTAGAAGTCAACGCCCGAAGCATAAAATACAAAATAAATAGAACAGTTTTTCCATCGTATAAAACGAATAATTGCAAACAGTGTGAAAGTACTGGTCATTTCTACGTTCCGGGTAACCTAGGCTTCACTCTATGGCGTTGTTCCACCAGATCGAATAGTTAGGGCCTAAGAAGTCAACGCCATAAGAATAAAGTACAATATAAACATAAAAGTTTTTCCATCGTATAACACGAATAATAGCAACCAGTGTGAAAGTTATGATCATTTCAACGTTCCGTGCAATCTAGGCTTCACTCTAGGGCGTTGCTCCACCAGATCAATCAGTTAGGGCCTTAGAAGTCAACGCCCGAAGCATAAAATACAAAATAAATAGAACAGTTTTTCCATCGTATAAAACGAATAATTGCTACCAGTGTGAAAGTCATGGTCATTTCTACTTTCCGGGCAACCTAGGCTTCACCCTAGGGCGTCGTTCCACCAGATGGAATAGTTAGGACCTAAGAAGTCAACGCCAGAAGCTTAAAATACAATAAAGATGCAACAGTTTTTCCATCGTATAAAACGAATAATTGCAACCAGTGTGAAATTTATGGTCATTCCTACATTCCGAGCAACCTAGACTTCACTCTAGAGCGTTTCTCCACCAGATCGAATGGTTAGGTCCTTAGAAGTCAACGCCAGAAGCATAAAATACGATATAAATAAAACAGTTTGTCCATCGTAGAACAGGAATAATTGCAACCAGTGTGAAAGTTATGGTCATTTCTGCGTTCCGGGCAACCTAGGCTTCACTATAGGTCGTTGCTCCACCAGATCAAACAGTTAGGGCCTTAGAAGTAAACGCCCGAAGCATAAAATACAAAATAAATGGAACAGCTTTTCCATTGTATAAAACGAATAATTGCTACCAATGTGAAAGTTATGGTCACTTCTACGTTCCGGGCAACCTAGGTGTCACTCTAGGGCGTTGCTCCACCACATCTAATAGCTACTGCCTTAGGAGTCAACGCCAGAAGAATAAAATACAATAAAGGTGCAACAGCTTTTCCATCGTATAAAACGAATAATTGCAACCAGTGTGAAAGTTATGGTCATTTCTACTTTCCGGGCAACCTAGGCTTCACTCTAAGGCGTTGCTCGACCAGATCGAATAGCTAGGGCCTTAAAAGTCAACGCCCGAAGCATAAAATACAAAATAAATAGAACAGTTTTTCCATCGTATAAAACGATTAATTGCTACCAGTGTGAAAGTTATGGTCATTCCTACGTTCCGCGCAACCTAGGCTTCACCCAAGGCCGTTGTTCCTCCAGATGGAATAGTTAGGGCCTAAGAAGACAACCCCTGAAGCATAAAATACGATATAAATGCAACAGCTTTTCCATCGTATAAAACGGATAATTGCAACCAGTGTGAATGTAATGGTAATTTCTAAGTTCCGGGCAACCTAGGCTTCACTCTAGGGCGTTGCTCCACCAGATCGAATAGTTAGGGCCTTAGAAATCAACGCCAGAAGCATAAAATACAATAAAGATGCAACAGCTTTTCCATCGTATAACAGGAGTAACTACAAACAGTGTGAAAGTAAAGGTCACTTCTACGTTCCAGGCAACCTAGGCTTCACTCTAGGGCGTTGTTCCACCAGATCGAATAGTTAGGGCCTAAGAAGTCAACGTCAGAAGCATAAAATACAATATAAATATAACAGTTTTTCCATCGTATAAAACGAATAATAGCAACCAGTGTGAAAGTTATGGTCATTTCTACGTTCCGGGCAACCTAGGCTTCACTCCAGGTCGTTGCTCCACCAGATCGAATGGTTAGGTCCTTAGAAGTCAACGCCAGAAGCATAAAATACGATATAAATACAACAGTTTGTCCATCGTAGAACAGGAATAATTGCAACCAGTGTGAATGTAATGATCATTTCTACGTTCCGGGCAACCTAGTATTCACTCTAGGGCGTTGCTCCAACAGATTGAATAGTTAGGGCCTTAAAAGTCAATGCCCGAGGCATAAAATGCAATAAAAATACAACAGTTTTTCCATCGTATAAAACGAATAATTGCAACCAGTGTGAAAGTAATGGTCATTTCTTCGTACCGGGCAACCTAGGCTTCACTCCAGGGCGTTGCTCCACCAGATCGAACAGTTAGGTCCTAAGAAGGCAACGCCAGAAGCATAAAATACGAAATAAATACAACAGCTTTTCCATCGTATAAAACGAATAATTGCAACCAGTGTGAAAGTATTGGTCATTTCTACGTTCCGAGAAACCTTGGCGTCACTCTAGGGCGTTGCTCCACCAGATCGAATAGATAGGGACTTAGAATTCATCGCTAAAAGCAAAAAATACAATTAAAATACAACAGTTTTTCCATCGTATAACAGAAATAATTGCAACCAGTGTGAAGGTAATGGTCATTTCTACGTTCCGGGCAACGTAGGTTTCACTCTAGGGCGTTGATCCACCAGAGGGAATAGTTAGGGCCCAAGAAGTCAACGCCAGAAGCATAAAATACAATTAAAATACAACAGTTTTTCCATCTTATAACAGAAATAATTGCAACCAGTGTGAAGGTAATGGTCATTTCTACGTCCCGGGCAACCTAGGATTCACTCTAGGGCGTTGCTCCAACAGATTGAATAGTTAGGGCCTTAAAAGTCAATGCC
This sequence comes from Calliopsis andreniformis, assembly GCF_051401765.1. Taxonomy (NCBI): domain Eukaryota; kingdom Metazoa; phylum Arthropoda; class Insecta; order Hymenoptera; family Andrenidae; genus Calliopsis; species Calliopsis andreniformis. Next base: position 9,400,373 of record NW_027480425.1, on the reverse strand, counting down.
CGAAGCATAAAATGCAATAAAAATACAACAGCTTTTCCATCGTATAACAGGAACAATTGCAACCAGTGTGAACGTAATGGTCATTTCTGCGTTCCCGGCAACCTAGGCTTCACCCCATGGCGTTGTTCCACCAGATCGAATAGTTAGGGCCTAAGAAGTGAACGCCAGCAGCATAAAATACAACATAAATACAACAGCTTTTCCATCGTATAAAACGAATAATTTCAACCAGTGTGAATGTTATGGTCATTTCTACATTCCGAATAACCTAGGCTTCACTCTAGGGCGTTGATCCAACAGATTGCATAGTTAGGGCCTTAGAAGTCAACGCCCGAAGTATAAAATACAATATAAATACAACAGTTTTTCCATCGTATAAAACGAATAATTGCAAGCAGTATGAAAGTTATGGTCATTTCTACTTTCTGGGCAACCTAGGCTACACCCTAGGGCGTTGCTCCAACAGATTGAATAGTTAGGGCCTTAGAAGTCAATGCCCGAAGCATATAATGCAATAAAAATACAATAGTTTTTCCATCGTATAAAACGAATAATTGCAACCAGTATGAAAGTTATGGTCATTTCTACATTCCGAGCAACCTAGGCTTCACTCTAGGGCGTTGATCCAACAGATTGCATAGTTAGGGCCTTAGAAGTCAACGCCAGAAGCATAAAATACGATATAAATACAGCAGTTTTCCACCGTATAAAACGAATAATTGCAACCAGTGTGATAGTTATGATCATTTCTACGTTCCGGGCAACCTAGGCTTCACCCTAGGGCGTTGCTCCAACAGATCGAATAGTTAGGGCCTTAAAAGTCAATGCCCGAAGCATAAAATACAATATAAATACAACATATTTTCAATCGTATAAAGCGAATAATTGCAACCAGTGTGAAAGTAATGGACATTTCTACATTCCGGCCAACCTAGGCTTCACCCTAGGGCGTTGCTCCACCAGATCGAATTGTTAGGGCCTTAGAAGTCAACGCCAGAAGCATAAAATACAATAAAGATGCAACAGTTTTTCCATCGTTTTACAGGAATAACTGCAACCAGTGTGAATGTACTGGTCATTTCTACGTTCCGGATAATCTAGGTTTCACTCTAGGGCGTTGCTCTACCAGATCCAATAGCTAGGGACTTAGAATTCAACGCCAGAAGGATAAAACACAATATAAGTACAACAGTTATTCCATCGTATAAAATGAGTTGTTGCAGACATTGCGAAAGTAATGGCCATTTCTACGTTCCGGGCAACCTAGGCGTCACTCTAGGGCGTTGCTCCACCACATCTAATAGCTACGGCCTTAGAAGTCAACGCCAGAGGCATAAAATACAATATAAATACAACAGCTTTTCCGTCGTACAAAATGAATAATAGCAAACAGTGTGAATGTAATGGTCATTTCTACGGTCCGGGTAACCTAGGCTTCACTCTAGGTCGTTGCTCCACCAGATCAAATAGCTAGCGACTTAGAATTAAACGCCAGAAGCATAGAATACAATAAAAATACATCAGTTTTTCCGTCGTATAGCAGGAATAATTGCAACCAGTGTGAATGTAATGGTCATTTCTACGTTCCGGGCAACCTAGGCTTCACTCTAGGGCGTTGCTCCACCAGATCGAATAGTTAGGTCCTAAGAAGTCAACGCCAGAAGCATAAAATACGATATAAATACAACAGCTTTTCCATCGTATAAAACGAATAATTGCAACCAGTGTGAAAGTAATGGTCATTTCTACGTGCCGGGCAACGTAGGTTTCACTCTACGGCGTTGATCCACCAGAGGGAATAGTTAGGGCCTAAGAATTCAACGCCAGAAGGATAAAATACAATATAAGTACAACAGTTATTCCATCATATAAAACGAATGATTGCAACCAGTATGAAAGTTATGGTCATTTCTACGTTCCGGGCATCCTAGGCTTCACTCTATGGCGTTCTTCCACCACATCGAATAGCTACGGCCTCAGAAGTCAACGCCTGAAGCACAAAATACAATAAAAATACAACAGTCTTTCCATCCTATAACAGGAATAATTGCAACCCGTGAAAGTGATGGTCATTTGTACGTTCCAGGCAACCTAGGCTTCACTCTAGGGCGTTGTTCCACCAGATCGAATTGTTAGGGCCTAAGAAGTCAACGCCAGAAGCATAAGATACAGTATAAACATAACAGTTTTTCCATCGTATAGAACGAATAATAGCAACCAGTGTGAAAGTTATGGTCATTTCTACGTTACGGGCAACCTAGGCTTCACCCTAGGGCATTGTTCCATCAGATCGAATAGTTAGGGCCTAAGAAGTGAACGCCAGAAGCAGAAAATACAATATAAATGCAACAGTTTTTCCATCATATAAAACGAGTAATTGCAACCAGTATGAAAGTTATGGTCATTTCTACTTTCCGGGCAACCTAGGCTACACCCTAGGGCGTTGCTCCAGCAGATTGAATAGTTAGGGCCTTAGAAGACAATGCCCGAAGCGCAAAATGCAATCGAAATAAAACAGTTTTTCCATCGTATAAAACGAATAATTGCAACCAGTGTGAAAGTAATGGTCATTTCTACGTTCCGAGAAACCTTGGCGTCACTCTAGGGCGTTGCTCCACCAGATCGAATAGATAGGGACTTAGAATTCATCGCTAAAAGCATAAAATACAATTAAAACACAACAGTTTTTCCATCGTATAACAGGAATGATGGCAACCAGTGTGAAGGTTATGGTCATTCCTACGTTCCGGGCAACATAGGTTTCACTCTAGGGCGTTGTTCCACCAGATCGAATAGTTAGGGCCTAAGAAGTGAACGCCAGAAGCATAGAATACAATAAAAATACAACAGTTTTTCCATCGTATAACAGGAATAATTGCAACCAGTGTGAATGTAATGGTAATTTCTACGTTCCGGGCAACCTAGGATTCACTCTAGGGCGTTGCTCCACCAGATCGAATAGTAAGGGCCTTAGAAATCAACGCCAGAAGCATAAAATACAATAAAGATGCAACAGTTTTTCCATTGTATAACAGGAATAACTGCAAACAGTGTGAAAGTAATGGTCATTTCTACGTTCCAGGCAACCTAGGCTTCACTCTAGGGCGTTGCTCCACCAGATCGAATTGCTAGGGCCTTAGAAGTCAACGCCCGAAGCATAAAATACAAAATAAATAGAACAGTTTTTCCATCGTATAAAACGAATAATTGCTACCAGTGTGAAAGTTATGGTCATTTCTACTTTCCGGGCATCCTAGGCTTCACTCTAGGTCGTTGCTCCACCAGGTCAAATAGCTAGCAACTTAGAATTAAACGCCAGAAGCATAGAATACAATAAAAATACAACAGTTTTTCCATCGTATAACAGGAATAATTGCAACCAGTGTGAATGTAATGGTCATTTCTACGTTCCGGGCAACCTAGGATTCACTCTAGGCCGTTGCACCAACAGATTGAATAGTTAGGGCCTTAAAAGTCAATGCCCGAAGCATAAAATGCAATAAAAATACAACAGTTTTTCCATCGTATAACAGGAATAATTGCAACCAGTGTGAAAGTAATGCTCATTTCTACGTACCGGGCAACCTAGGTTTCACTCCAGGGCGTTGCTCCACCAGATCGAATAGTTAGGTCCTAAGAAGTCAACGCCAGAAGCATAAAATACGAAATAGATACAACAGCTTTTCCATCGTATAAAACGAATAATTGCAACCAGTGTGAAAGTAATGGTCATTTCTACGTTCCGAGAAACCTTGGCGTCACTCTAGGGCGTTGCTCCACCAGATCGAATAGATAGGGACTTAGAATTCATCGCTAAAAGCATAAAATACAATTAAAACACAACAGTTTTTCCATCGTATAACAGGAATAATGGCAACCAGTGTGAAGGTTATGGTCATTCCTACGTTCCGGGCAACATAGGTTTCACTCTAGGGCGTTGATCCACCAGACGGAATAGGTAGGGCCCAAGAAGTCAACGCCAGAAGCATAAAATACAATATAAATACAACAGCCTTTCAATCGTATCAAACGAATAATTGCAACCAGTGTGAAAGTTATGGACATTTCTACATTCCGGGCAACCTGGGCTTCACCCTAGGGCGTTGTTCCACCAGTTGGAATAGTTAGGGCCTAAGAAGTCAACGCCAGAAGCATAAAACACGATATAAATACAACAGTTTTTCCATCGTATAAAACGAATAATCGCAACCAGTATGAAAGTTATGTTCACATCTACTTTCCGGGCAACCTAGGCTTCACCCTAGGGCCTTGCACCACCAGATCGAATAGTTAGGGCCATAGAAGTGAATGCCTGAAGCATAAAATACAAAATAAATAGAACAGTTTTTCCATCGTATAAAACGAATAAGTGCTACCAGTGTGAAAGTTATGGTTATTTCTACTTTCCGGGCAACCTAGGCTTCACCCTAGGGCGTTGTTCAACCAGATGGAATAGTTAGGGCCTAAGAAGTCAACGCCAGAAGCATAAAATACGATATAAATACAGCAGCTTTTCCACCGTATAAAACGAATAATTGCAACCAGTGTGATAGTTATGATCATTTCTACGTTCCGGGCAACCTAGGCTTCACCCTAGGGCGTTGCTCCAACAGATCGAATAGTTAGGGCCTTAAAAGTCGATGCCCGAAGCATAAAATACAATATAAATACAACAGCTTTTCAATCGTATAAAGCGAATAATTGCAACCAGCGTGAAAGTAATGGACATTTCTACATTCCGGCCAACCTAGGCTTCACTCTAGGGCGTTGCTCCACCAGATCGAATTGTTAGGGCCTTAGAAGTCAACGCCAGAAGCATAAAATACAATATAAGTACAACAGTTATTCCATCGTATAAAATGAGTTGTTGCAAACATTGTGAAAGTAATGGTCATTACTACGTTCCGGGCTACCTAGGCGTTACTCTAGGGCGTTGCTCCACCTGATCGAATAGTTAGGGCCTTAGAAGTCAACGCCAGAAGCATAAAATGCAATTAAGATGCAACAGTTTTTCCATCGTGTAACAGGAATAACTGCAAACAGTGTGAAAGTACTGGTCATTTCTACGTTCCGGGTAACCTAGGCTTCACTCTATGGCGTTGTTCCACCAGATCGAATAGTTAGGGCCTAAGAAGTCAACGCCATAAGAATAAAGTACAATATAAACATAAAAGTTTTTCCACCGTATAACACGAATAATAGCAACCAGTGTGAAAGTTATGATCATTTCAACGTTCCGGGCAATCTAGGCTTCACTCTAGGGCGTTGCTCCACCAGATCAATCAGTTAGGGCCTTAGAAGTCAACGCCCGAAGCATAAAATACAAAATAAATAGAACAGTTTTTCCATCGTATAAAACGAATAATTGCAAACAGTGTGAAAGTACTGGTCATTTCTACGTTCCGGGTAACCTAGGCTTCACTCTATGGCGTTGTTCCACCAGATCGAATAGTTAGGGCCTAAGAAGTCAACGCCATAAGAATAAAGTACAATATAAACATAAAAGTTTTTCCATCGTATAACACGAATAATAGCAACCAGTGTGAAAGTTATGATCATTTCAACGTTCCGTGCAATCTAGGCTTCACTCTAGGGCGTTGCTCCACCAGATCAATCAGTTAGGGCCTTAGAAGTCAACGCCCGAAGCATAAAATACAAAATAAATAGAACAGTTTTTCCATCGTATAAAACGAATAATTGCTACCAGTGTGAAAGTCATGGTCATTTCTACTTTCCGGGCAACCTAGGCTTCACCCTAGGGCGTCGTTCCACCAGATGGAATAGTTAGGACCTAAGAAGTCAACGCCAGAAGCTTAAAATACAATAAAGATGCAACAGTTTTTCCATCGTATAAAACGAATAATTGCAACCAGTGTGAAATTTATGGTCATTCCTACATTCCGAGCAACCTAGACTTCACTCTAGAGCGTTTCTCCACCAGATCGAATGGTTAGGTCCTTAGAAGTCAACGCCAGAAGCATAAAATACGATATAAATAAAACAGTTTGTCCATCGTAGAACAGGAATAATTGCAACCAGTGTGAAAGTTATGGTCATTTCTGCGTTCCGGGCAACCTAGGCTTCACTATAGGTCGTTGCTCCACCAGATCAAACAGTTAGGGCCTTAGAAGTAAACGCCCGAAGCATAAAATACAAAATAAATGGAACAGCTTTTCCATTGTATAAAACGAATAATTGCTACCAATGTGAAAGTTATGGTCACTTCTACGTTCCGGGCAACCTAGGTGTCACTCTAGGGCGTTGCTCCACCACATCTAATAGCTACTGCCTTAGGAGTCAACGCCAGAAGAATAAAATACAATAAAGGTGCAACAGCTTTTCCATCGTATAAAACGAATAATTGCAACCAGTGTGAAAGTTATGGTCATTTCTACTTTCCGGGCAACCTAGGCTTCACTCTAAGGCGTTGCTCGACCAGATCGAATAGCTAGGGCCTTAAAAGTCAACGCCCGAAGCATAAAATACAAAATAAATAGAACAGTTTTTCCATCGTATAAAACGATTAATTGCTACCAGTGTGAAAGTTATGGTCATTCCTACGTTCCGCGCAACCTAGGCTTCACCCAAGGCCGTTGTTCCTCCAGATGGAATAGTTAGGGCCTAAGAAGACAACCCCTGAAGCATAAAATACGATATAAATGCAACAGCTTTTCCATCGTATAAAACGGATAATTGCAACCAGTGTGAATGTAATGGTAATTTCTAAGTTCCGGGCAACCTAGGCTTCACTCTAGGGCGTTGCTCCACCAGATCGAATAGTTAGGGCCTTAGAAATCAACGCCAGAAGCATAAAATACAATAAAGATGCAACAGCATTTCCATCGTATAACAGGAGTAACTACAAACAGTGTGAAAGTAAAGGTCACTTCTACGTTCCAGGCAACCTAGGCTTCACTCTAGGGCGTTGTTCCACCAGATCGAATAGTTAGGGCCTAAGAAGTCAACGTCAGAAGCATAAAATACAATATAAATATAACAGTTTTTCCATCGTATAAAACGAATAATAGCAACCAGTGTGAAAGTTATGGTCATTTCTACGTTCCGGGCAACCTAGGCTTCACTCCAGGTCGTTGCTCCACCAGATCGAATGGTTAGGTCCTTAGAAGTCAACGCCAGAAGCATAAAATACGATATAAATACAACAGTTTGTCCATCGTAGAACAGGAATAATTGCAACCAGTGTGAATGTAATGATCATTTCTACGTTCCGGGCAACCTAGTATTCACTCTAGGGCGTTGCTCCAACAGATTGAATAGTTAGGGCCTTAAAAGTCAATGCCCGAGGCATAAAATGCAATAAAAATACAACAGTTTTTCCATCGTATAAAACGAATAATTGCAACCAGTGTGAAAGTAATGGTCATTTCTTCGTACCGGGCAACCTAGGCTTCACTCCAGGGCGTTGCTCCACCAGATCGAACAGTTAGGTCCTAAGAAGGCAACGCCAGAAGCATAAAATACGAAATAAATACAACAGCTTTTCCATCGTATAAAACGAATAATTGCAACCAGTGTGAAAGTAATGGTCATTTCTACGTTCCGAGAAACCTTGGCGTCACTCTAGGGCGTTGCTCCACCAGATCGAATAGATAGGGACTTAGAATTCATCGCTAAAAGCATAAAATACAATTAAAATACAACAGTTTTTCCATCGTATAACAGGAATAATTGCAACCAGTGTGAAGGTAATGGTCAGTTCTACGTTCCGGGCAACGTAGGTTTCACTCTAGGGCGTTGATCCACCAGAGGGAATAGTTAGGGCCCAAGAAGTCAACGCCAGAAGCATAAAATACAATTTAAATACAACAGCTTTTCAATCGTATAAAACGAATAATTGCAACCAGTGTGAAAGTTATGGACATTTCTACATTTCGGCCAAACTAGGCTTCACCCTAGGGCGTTGCTCCACCAGATCGAATAGTTAGGGCCTTAGAAGTCAACGCCAGAACCATAAAATACAATAATGATGCAACAGTTTTTCCATCATTTTACAGGAATAACTGCAACCAGTGTGAATGTACTGGACATTTCTACGTTCCGGATAACCTAGGTATCACTCTAGGGCGTTGCTCTACAAGATCGAATAGCTAGGGACTTAGAATTCAACGCCAGAAGGATAAAACACAATATAAGTACAACAGTTATTCCATCGTATAAAATGAGTAGTTGCAAACATTGTGAAAGTAATGGTCATTTCTACGTTCCGGGCAACCTAGGCGTCACTCTAGGGCGTTGCTCCACCTGATCGAATAGTTAGGGCCTTAGAAGTCAACGCCACAAGCATTAAATGCAATAAAGATGCAACAGTTTTTCCATCGTATAAAACGAATAATAGCAACCAGTGTGAAAGTTATGGTCATTTCTACGTTCCGGGCAACCTAGGCTTCACTTTAGGTCGTTGCTCCACCACGTCAAATAGCTAGCAACTTAGAATTAAACGCCAGAAGCATAGAATACAATAAAAATACAACAGTTTTTCAATCGTAGAACAGGAATAATTGCAACCAGTGTGAAAGTAATGGTCATTTCTACGTACCGGGCAACCTAGGCTTCACTCCAGGGCGTTGCTCCACCAGATCGAACAGTTAGGTCCTAAGAAGGCAACGCCAGAAGCATAAAATACGAAATAAATACAACAGCTTTTCCATCGTATAAAACGAATAATTGCAACCAGTGTGAAAGTATTGGTCATTTCTACGTTCCGAGAAACCTTGGCGTCACTCTAGGGCGTTGCTCCACCAGATCGAATAGATAGGGACTTAGAATTCATCGCTAAAAGCAAAAAATACAATTAAAATACAACAGTTTTTCCATCGTATAACAGAAATAATTGCAACCAGTGTGAAGGTAATGGTCATTTCTACGTTCCGGGCAACGTAGGTTTCACTCTAGGGCGTTGATCCACCAGAGGGAATAGTTAGGGCCCAAGAAGTCAACGCCAGAAGCATAAAATACAATTAAAATACAACAGTTTTTCCATCTTATAACAGAAATAATTGCAACCAGTGTGAAGGTAATGGTCATTTCTACGTCCCGGGCAACCTAGGATTCACTCTAGGGCGTTGCTCCAACAGATTGAATAGTTAGGGCCTTAAAAGTCAATGCCCGAAGCATAAAATGCAATAAAAATACAACAGCTTTTCCATCGTATAACAGGAACAATTGCAACCAGTGTGAACGTAATGGTCATTTCTGCGTTCCCGGCAACCTAGGCTTCACCCCATGGCGTTGTTCCACCAGATCGAATAGTTAGGGCCTAAGAAGTGAACGCCAGCAGCATAAAATACAACATAAATACAACAGCTTTTCCATCGTATAAAACGAATAATTTCAACCAGTGTGAATGTTATGGTCATTTCTACATTCCGAATAACCTAGGCTTCACTCTAGGGCGTTGATCCAACAGATTGCATAGTTAGGGCCTTAGAAGTCAACGCCCGAAGTATAAAATACAATATAAATACAACAGTTTTTCCATCGTATAAAACGAATAATTGCAAGCAGTATGAAAGTTATGGTCATTTCTACTTTCTGGGCAACCTAGGCTACACCCTAGGGCGTTGCTCCAACAGATTGAATAGTTAGGGCCTTAGAAGTCAATGCCCGAAGCATATAATGCAATAAAAATACAATAGTTTTTCCATCGTATAAAACGAATAATTGCAACCAGTATGAAAGTTATGGTCATTTCTACATTCCGAGCAACCTAGGCTTCACTCTAGGGCGTTGATCCAACAGATTGCATAGTTAGGGCCTTAGAAGTCAACGCCCGAAGTATAAAATACAATATAAATACAACAGTTTTTCCATCGTATAAAACGAATAATTGCAAGCAGTATGAAAGTTATGGTCATTTCTACTTTCTGGGCAACCTAGGCTACACCCTAGGGCGTTGCTCCAACAGATTGAATAGTTAGGGCCTTAGAAGTCAATGCCCGAAGCATATAATGCAATAAAAATACAACAGTTTTTCCATCGTATAAAACGAATAATTGCAACCAGTATGAAAGTTATGGTCATTTCTAATTTCCGGCAACCTAGGCTTCGCCCTAGGGCGCTGTTCCACCAGATCGAATAGTTAGGGCCTAAGAAGTGAACGTCAGAAGCGTAAAATACAATATAAATACAACAGTATTTCCATCATATAAAACGAGTAATTGCAACCAGTATGAAAGTTGTGGTCATTTCTACTTTCCGGGCAACCTAGGCTACACCCTAGGGCGTTGCTCCAACAGATTGAATAGTTAGGGCCTTAGAAATCAATGCCCGAAGCATAAAATGCAATAAAAATACAACAGTTTTTCTATCATATAACCGGAATAATTGCAACCAGTTTGAACGTGATGGTCATTTCTACGTTCCGGGCAACCTCGGCTTCACTCTAGGGCGTTGCTCCACCAGATCGAATAGTTAGTGCCTTAGAAGTCAACGCCAGAAGCATAAAAAACAATATAAATACAACAGTTTTTCCATTGTATAAAACGAATAATTGCAACCAGTATGAAGGTTAACGTCATTTCTACTTTCCGGGCAACCTAGGCTTCACCCTAGGGCGTTGCTCCACCAGATCGAATAGATAGGGACTTAGAATTAAACGCCAGAAGCATAGAATACAATAAAAATACAACAGTTTTTCCATCGTAGAACAGGAATAATTGCAACCAGTGTGAATGTAATGGTCATTTCTACGTCCCGGGCAGCCTAGGATTCACTCTAGGGCGTTGCTCCAACAAATTGAATAGTTAGGGCCTTAAAAGTCAATGCCCGAAGCATAAAATGCAATGAAAATACAACAGTTTTTCCATCGTATAACAGGAACAATTGCAACCAGTGTGAACGTAATGGTCATTTCTACGTTCCCGGCAACCTAGGCTTCACCCCAGGGCGTTGTTCCACCAGATCGAATAGTTAGGGCCTAAGAAGTGAACGCCAGCAGCATAAAATACAACATAAATACAACAGCTTTTCCATCGTATAAAACGAATAATTTCAACCAGTGTGAATGTTATGGTCATTTCTACATTCCGAGCAACCTAGGCTTCACTCTAGGGCGTTGTTCCACCAGATCGAATAGTTAGGGCCTAAGAAGTCAACGTCAGAAGCATAAAATACAATATAAATATAACAGTTTTTCCATCGTATAAAACGAATAATAGCAACCAGTGTGAAAGTTATGGTCATTCCTACGTTCCGGGCAACCTAGGCTTCACCCAAGGGCGTTGTTCCTCCAGATGGAATAGTTAGGGCCTAAGAAGACAACCCCTGAAGCATAAAATACGATATAAATGCAACAGCTTTTCCATCGTATAAAACGGATAATTGCAACCAGTGTGAATGTAATGGTAATTTCTAAGTTCCGGGCAACCTAGGCTTCACTCTAGGGCGTTGCTCCACCAGATCGAATAGTTAGGGCCTTAGAAATCAACGCCAGAAGCATAAAATACAATAAAGATGCAACAGCTTTTCCATCGTATAACAGGAGTAACTGCAAACAGTGTGAAAGTAAAGGTCACTTCTACGTTCCAGGCAACCTAGGCTTCACTCTAGGGCGTTGTTCCACCAGATCGAATAGTTAGGGCCTAAGAAGTCAACGTCAGAAGCATAAAATACAATATAAATATAACAGTTTTTCCATCGTATAAAACGAATAATAGCAACCAGTGTGAAAGTTATGGTCATTTCTACGTTCCGGGCAACCTAGGCTTCACTCCAGGTCGTTGCTCCACCAGATCGAATGGTTAGGTCCTTAGAAGTCAACGCCAGAAGCATAAAATACGATATAAATACAACAGTTTGTCCATCGTAGAACAGGAATAATTGCAACCAGTGTGAATGTAATGATCATTTCTACGTTCCGGGCAACCTAGTATTCACTCTAGGGCGTTGCTCCAACAGATTGAATAGTTAGGGCATTAAAAGTCAATGCCCGAGGCATAAAATGCAATAAAAATACAACAGTTTTTCCATCGTATAAAACGAATAATTGCAACCAGTGTGAAAGTAATGGTCATTTCTACGTACCGGGCAACCTAGGCTTCACTCCAGGGCGTTGCTCCACCAGATCGAACAGTTAGGTCCTAAGAAGGCAACGCCAGAAGCATAAAATACGAAATAAATACAACAGCTTTTCCATCGTATAAAACGAATAATTGCAACCAGTGTGAAAGTAATGGTCATTTCTACGTTCCGAGAAACCTTGGCGTCACTCTAGGGCGTTGCTCCACCAGATCGAATAGATAGGGACTTAGAATTCATCGCTAAAAGCATAAAATACAATTAAAATACAACAGTTTTTCCATCTTATAACAGAAATAATTGCAACCAGTGTGAAGGTAATGGTCATTTCTACGTCCCGGGCAACCTAGGATTCACTCTAGGGCGTTGCTCCAACAGATTGAATAGTTAGGTCCTAAGAAGGCAACGCCAGAAGCATAAAATACGAAATAAATACAACAGCTTTTCCATCGTATAAAACGAATAATTGCAACCAGTGTGAAAGTATTGGTCATTTCTACGTTCCGAGAAACCTTGGCGTCACTCTAGGGCGTTGCTCCACCAGATCGATTAGATAGGGACTTAGAATTCATCGCTAAAAGCATAAAATACAATTAAAATACAACAGTTTTTCCATCTTATAACAGAAATAATTGCAACCAGTGTGAAGGTAATGGTCATTTCTACGTCCCGGGCAACCTAGGATTCACTCTAGGGCGTTGCTCCAACAGATTGAATAGTTAGGGCCTTAAAAGTCAATGCCCGAAGCATAAAATGCAATAAAAATACAACAGCTTTTCCATCGTATAACAGGAACAATTGCAACCAGTGTGAACGTAATGGTCATTTCTGCGTTCCCGGCAACCTAGGCTTCACCCCAGGGCGTTGTTCCACCAGATCGAATAGTTAGGGCCTAAGAAGTGAACGCCAGCAGCATAAAATACAACATAAATACAGCAGCTTTTCCATCGTATAAAACGAATAATTTCAACCAGTGTGAATGTTATGGTCATTTCTACATTCCGAGCAACCTAGGCTTCACTCTAGGGCGTTGATCCAACAGATTGCATAGTTAGGGCCTTAGAAGTCAACGCCCGAAGTATAAAATACAATATAAATACAACAGTTTTTCCATCGTATAAAACGAATAATTGCAAGCAGTATGAAAGTTATGGTCATTTCTACTTTCTGGGCAACCTAGGCTACACCCTAGGGCGTTGCTCCACCAGATCGAATAGATAGGGACTTAGAATTCATCGCTAAAAGCATAAAATACAATTAAAATACAACAGTTTTTCCATCTTATAACAGAAATAATTGCGACCAGTGTGAAGGTAATGGTCATTTCTATGTCCCGGGCAACCTAGGATTCACTCTAGGGCGTTGCTCCAACAGATTGAATAGTTAGGGCCTTAAAAGTCAATGCCCGAAGCATAAAATGCAATAAAAATACAACAGTTTTTCCATCGTATAACAGGAACAATTGCAACCAGTGTGAACGTAATGGTCATTTCTACGTTCCCGGCAACCTAGGCTTCACCCCAGGGCGTTGTTCCACCAGATCGAATAGTTAGGGCCTAAGAAGTGAACGCCAGCAGCATAAAATACAACATAAATACAACAGCTTTTCCATCGTATAAAACGAATAATTTCAACCAGTGTGAATGTTATGGTCATTTCTACATTCCGAGCAACCTAGGCTTCACTCTAGGGCGTTGATCCAACAGATTGCATAGTTAGGGCCTTAGAAGTCAACGCCCGAAGTATAAAATACAATATAAATACAACAGTTTTTCCATCGTATAAAACGAATAATTGCAAGCAGTATGAAAGTTATGGTCATTTCTACTTTCTGGGCAACCTAGGCTACACCCTAGGGCGTTGCTCCAACAGATTGAATAGTTAGGGCCTTAGAAGTCAATGCCCGAAGCATATAATGCAATAAAAATACAACAGTTTTTCCATCGTATACAACGAATAATTGCAACCAGTATGAAAGTTATGGTCATTTCTACTTTCCGGCAACCTAGGCTTCGCCCTAGGGCGTTGTTCCACCAGATCGAATAGTTAGGGCCTAAGAAGTGAACGTCAGAAGCGTAAAATACAATATAAATACAACAATATTTCCATCATATAAAACGAGTAATTGCAACCAGTATGAAAGTTGTGGTCATTTCTACTTTCCGGGCAACCTAGGCTACACCCTAGGGCGTTGCTCCAACAGATTGAATAGTTAGGGCCTTAGAAATCAATGCCCGAAGCATAAAATGCAATAAAAATACAACAGTTTTTCTATCATATAACCGGAATAATTGCAACCAGTTTGAACGTGATGGTCATTTCTACGGTCCGGGCAACCTCGGCTTCACTCTAGGGCGTTGCTCCACCAGATCGAATAGTTAGTGCCTTAGAAGTCAACGCCGGAAGCATAAAATGCAACAAAAATACAACAGTTTTTCCATCGTATAAAAGGATTAATTGCAACCAGTTCGAAAGTGATGGTCATTTCTACGTTCCGGGCAACCTACGCTTCACTCTAGGGCGCTGCTCCACCAGATCGAATAGTTAGGGCCTAAGAAGTGAACGCCAGAAGCATAAAATACAATATAAATACAACAGCTTTTCAATCGTATAAAACGAGTAATTGCAACCAGTATGAAAGTTGTGGTCATTTCTACTTTCCGGGCAACCTAGGCTACACCCTAGGGCGTTGCTCCAACAGATTGTATAGTTAGGGCCTTTGAAGTCAATGCCCGAAGCATAAAATGCAATAAAAATACAACAGTTATTCCATCATATAACCGGCATAATTGCAACCAGTTTGAACGTGATGGTCATTTCTACGTTCCGGGCAATCTCGGCTTCACTCTAGGGCGTTGCTCCACCAGATCGAATAGTTAGTGCCTAGGAGTCAACGCCACAAGAATAAAAAACAATATAAATACAACAGTTTTTCCATCGTATAAAACGAATAATTGCAACCAGTATGAAGGTTAAGGTCATTTCTAATTTCCGGGCAACCTAGGCTTCAGCCTAGGGCGTTGCTCCAATAGATGGAATAGTTATGGCATAAGAAGTCAACGCCAGAAGCATAAAATACAATATAAGTACAACAGTTTTTCCATCGTATAAAATGAATACTTGCAAACATTGCGAAAGTAATGGTCATTTCTACGTTCCAGGCAACCTAGGCGTCACTCTAGTGCGTTGCTCCACCACATCTAATAGCTACGGCCTTAGACGTCAACGACAGAAGCATAAAATACAATAAAGATGCAACAGCTTTTCCATCGTATAAAACGAATAATTGCAACCAGTGTGAAAGTTATTGTCATTTCTACTTTCCGGGCAACCTAGACTTCACCCTAGGGCGTTGCTCCAACAGATTGAATAGTTAGGGCCTTAGAAGTCAATGCCCGAAACATATAATGCAATAAAAATACAACAGTTTTTCCATCGTATAAAACGAATAATTGCAACCAGTATGAAAGTTATGGTCATTTCTACTTTCCGGCAACCTAGGCTTCGCCCTAGGGCGTTGTTCCACCAGATCGAATAGTTAGGGCATAAGAAGTGAACGTCAGAAGCATAAAATACAATATAAATACAACAGTATTTCCATCATATAAGACGAGTAATTGCAACCAGTATGAAAGTTGTGGTCATTTCTACTTTCCGGGCAACCTAGGCTACACCCTACGGCGTTGCTCCAACAGATTGAATAGTTAGGGCCTTAGAAATCAATGCCCGAAGCATAAAATGCAATAAAAATACAACAGTTTTTCTATCATATAACCGGAATAATTGCAACCAGTTTGAACGTGATGGTCATTTCTACGTTCCGGGCAACCTCGGCTTCACTCTAGGGCGTTGCTCCACCAGATCGAATAGTTAGTGCCTTAGAAGTCAACGCCAGAAGCATAAAAAACAATATAAATACAACAGTTTTTCCATCGTATAAAACGAATAATTGAAACCAGTATGAAGGTTCACGTCATTTCTACTTTCCGGGCAACCTAGGCTTCACCCTAGGGCGTTGCTCCACCAGATCGAATAGATAGGGACTTAGAATTCATCGCTAAAAGCATAAAATACAATTAAAATACAACAGTTTTTCCATCGTATAACAGGAATAATTGCAACCAGTGTGAAGGTAATGGTCATTTCTACGTTCCGGGCAACGTAGGTTTCACTCTAGGGCGTTGATCCACCAGAGGGAATAGTTAGGGCCCAAGAAGTCAACGCCAGAAGCATAAAATACAATTTAAATACAACAGCTTTTCAATCGTATAAAACGAATAATTGCAACCAGTGTGAAAGTTATGGACATTTCTACATTCCGGCCAACCTAGGCTTCACCCTAGGGCGTTGCTCCACCAGATCGAATAGTTAGGGCCTTAGAAGTCAACGCCAGAACCATAAAATACAATAATGATGCAACAGTTTTTCCATCATTTTACAGGAATAACTGCAACCAGTGTGAATGTACTGGACATTTCTACGTTCCGGATAACCTAGGTATCACTCTAGGGCGTTGCTCTACAAGATCGAATAGCTAGGGACTTAGAATTCAACGCCAGAAGGATAAAACACAATGTAAGTACAACAGTTATTCCATCGTATAAATTGAGTAGTTGCAAACATTGTGAAAGTAATGGTCATTTCTACGTTCCGGGCAACCTAGGCGTCACTCTAGGGCGTTGCTCCACCTGATCGAATAGTTAGGGCCTTAGAAGTCAACGCCAGAAGCATAAAATGCAATAAAGATGCAACAGTTTTTCCATCGTATAAAACGACTAATAGCAACCAGTGTGAAAGTTATGGTCATTTCTACGTTCCGGGCAACCTAGGCTTCACTCTAGGTCGTTGCTCCACCAGGTCAAATAGCTAGCAACTTAGAATTAAACGCCAGAAGCATAGAATACAATAAAAATACAACAGTTTTCCATCGTAGAACAGGAATAATTGCAACCAGTGTGAATGTAATGGTCATTTCTACGTCCCGGGCAGCCTAGGATTCACTCTAGGGCGTTGCTCCAACAGATTGAATAGTTAGGGCCTTAAAAGTCAATGCCCGAAGCATAAAATGCAATAAAAATACAACAGCTTTTCCATCGTATAACAGGAACAATTGCAACCAGTGTGAACGTAATGGTCATTTCTGCGTTCCCGGCAACCTAGGCTTCACCCCAGGGCGTTGTTCCACCAGATCGAATAGTTAGGGCCTAAGAAGTGAACGCCAGCAGCATAAAATACAACATAAATACAACAGCTTTTCCATCGTATAAAACGAATAATTTCAACCAGTGTGAATGTTATGGTCATTTCTACGTCCGGGGCAGCCTAGGCTTCACTCTAGGGCGTTGATCCAACAGATTGCATAGTTAGGGTCTTAGAAGTCAACGCCCGAAGTATAAAATACAATATAAATACAACAGTTTTTCCATCGTATAAAACGAATAATTGCAAGCAGTATGAAAGTTATGGTCATTTCTACTTTTCGGCAACCTAGGCTTCGCCCTAGGGCGTTGTTCCACCAGATCGAATAGTTAGGGCCTAAGAAGTGAACGTCAGAAGCATAAAATACAATATAAATACAACAGTATTTCCATCATATAAGACGAGTAATTGCAACCAGTATGAAAGTTGTGGTCATTTCTACTTTCCGGGCAACCTAGGCTACACCCTAGGGCGTTGCTCCAACAGATTGAATAGTTAGGGCCTTAGAAATCAATGCCCGAAGCATAAAATGCAATAAAAATACAACAGTTTTTCTATCATATAACCGGAATAATTGCAACCAGTTTGAACGTGATGGTCATTTCTACGTTGCGGGCAACCTCGGCTTCACTCTAGGGCGTTGCTCCACCAGATCGAATAGTTAGTGCCTTAGAAGTCAACGCCAGAAGCATAAAAAACAATATAAATACAACAGTTTTTCCATCGTATAAAACGAATAATTGCAACCAGTATGAAGGTTAACGTCATTTCTACTTTCCGGGCAACCTAGGCTTCACCCTAGGGCGTTGCACCACCAGATCGAATAGATAGGGACTTAGAATTCATCGCTAAAAGCATAAAATACAATTAAAATACAACAGTTCTTCCATCGTATAAAACGAATAATTGCAACCAGTATGAAAGTCATGGTCATTTCTACTTTCCGGCAACCTAGGCTTCACCCTAGGGCGTTGATCCACCAGATCGAATAGTCAGGGCCTAAGAAGTGAACGCCAGAAGCATAAAATACAATATAAATGCAACAGCTTTTCAATCGTATAAAACGAGTAATTGCAACCAGTATGAAAGTTGTGGTCATTTCTACTTTCCGGGCAACCTAGGCTACACCCTAGGGCGTTGCTCCACCTGATCGAATAGTTAGGGCCTTAGAAGTCAACGCCAGAAGCATAAAATGCAATAAAGATGCAACAGTTTTTCCATCGTATAAAACGACTAATAGCAACCAGTGTGAAAGTTATGGTCATTTCAACGTTCCGGGCAACCTAGGCTTCACTCTAGGTCGTTGCTCCACCAGGTCAAATAGCTAGCAACTTAGAATTAAACGCCAGAAGCATAGAATACAATAAAAATACAACAGTTTTTCCATCGTAGAACAGGAATAATTGCAACCAGTGTGAATGTAATGGTCATTTCTACGTCCCGGGCAGCCTAGGCTTCACTCTAGGGCGTTGATCCAACAGATTGCATAGTTAGGGTCTTAGAAGTCAACGCCCGAAGTATAAAATACAATATAAATACAACAGTTTTTCCATCGTATAAAACGAATAATTGCAAGCAGTATGAAAGTTATGGTCATTTCTACTTTATGGGCAACCTAGGCTACACCCTAGGGCGTTGCTCCAACAGATTGCATAGTTAGGGCCTTAGAAGTCAATGCCCGAAGCATATAATGCAATAAAAATACAACAGTTTTCCATCGTATAAAACGAATAATTGCAACCAGTATGAAAGTTATGGTCATTTCTACTTTTCGGCAACCTAGGCTTCGCCCTAGGGCGTTGTTCCACCAGATCGAATAGTTAGGGCCTAAGATGTGAACGTCAGAAGCATAAAATACAATATAAATACAACAGTATTTCCATCATATGAGACGAGTAATTGCAACCAGTATGTAAGTTGTGGTCATTTCTACTTTCCGGGCAACCTAGGCTACACCCTAGGGCGTTGCTCCAACAGATTGAATAGTTAGGGGCTTAGAAATCAATGCCCGAAGCATGAAATGCAATAAAAATACAACAGTTTTTCTATCATATAACCGGAATAATTGCAACCAGTTTGAACGTGATGGTCATTTCTACGTTCCGGGCAACCTCGGCTTCACTCTAGGGCGTTGCTCCACCAGATCGAATAGTTAGTGCCTTAGAAGTCAACGCCAGAAGCATACAAAACAATATAAATACAACAGTTTGTCCATCGTATAAAACGAATAATTGCAACCAGTATGAAGGTTAACGTCATTTCTAATTTCCGGGCAACCTAGGCTTCACCCTAGGGTGTTGCTCCACCAGATGGAATAGTTATGGCATAAGAAGTCAACGCCAGAACCATAAAATACAATAATGATGCAACAGTTTTTCCATCATTTTACAGGAATAACTGCAACCAGTGTGAATGTACTGGACATTTCTACGTTCCGGATAACCTAGGTATGACTCTAGGGCGTTGCTCTACAAGATCGAATAGCTAGGGACTTAGAATTCAACGCCAGAAGGATAAAACACAATGTAAGTACAACAGTTATTCCATCGTATAAATTGAGTAGTTGCAAACATTGTGAAAGTAATGGTCATTTCTACGTTCCGGGCAACCTAGGCGTCACTCTAGGGCGTTGCTCCACCAGGTCAAATAGCTAGCAACTTAGAATTAAACGCCAGAAGCATAGAATACAATAAAAATACAACAGTTTTTCCATCGTAGAACAGGAATAATTGCAACCAGTGTGAATGTAATGGTCATTTCTACGTCCCGGGCAGCCTAGGATTCACTCTAGGGCGTTGCTCCAACAGATTGAATAGTTAGGGCCTTAAAAGTCAATGCCCGAAGCATAAAATGCAATAAAAATACAACAGCTTTTCCATCGTATAACAGGAACAATTGCAACCAGTGTGAACGTAATGGTCATTTCTGCGTTCCCGGCAACCTAGGCTTCACCCCAGGGCGTTGTTCCACCAGATCGAATAGTTAGGGCCTAAGAAGTGAACGCCAGCAGCATAAAATACAACATAAATACAACAGCTTTTCCATCGTATAAAACGAATAATTTCAACCAGTGTGAATGTTATGGTCATTTCTACGTCCGGGGCAGCCTAGGCTTCACTCTAGGGCGTTGATCCAACAGATTGCATAGTTAGGGTCTTAGAAGTCAACGCCCGAAGTATAAAATACAATATAAATACAACAGTTTTTCCATCGTATAAAACGAATAATTGCAAGCAGTATGAAAGTTATGGTCATTTCTACTTTTCGGCAACCTAGGCTTCGCCCTAGGGCGTTGTTCCACCAGATCGAATAGTTAGGGCCTAAGAAGTGAACGTCAGAAGCATAAAATACAATATAAATACAACAGTATTTCCATCATATAAGACGAGTAATTGCAACCAGTATGAAAGTTGTGGTCATTTCTACTTTCCGGGCAACCTAGGCTACACCCTAGGGCGTTGCTCCAACAGATTGAATAGTTAGGGCCTTAGAAATCAATGCCCGAAGCATAAAATGCAATAAAAATACAACAGTTTTTCTATCATATAACCGGAATAATTGCAACCAGTTTGAACGTGATGGTCATTTCTACGTTGCGGGCAACCTCGGCTTCACTCTAGGGCGTTGCTCCACCAGATCGAATAGTTAGTGCCTTAGAAGTCAACGCCAGAAGCATAAAAAACAATATAAATACAACAGTTTTTCCATCGTATAAAACGAATAATTGCAACCAGTATGAAGGTTAACGTCATTTCTACTTTCCGGGCAACCTAGGCTTCACCCTAGGGCGTTGCACCACCAGATCGAATAGATAGGGACTTAGAATTCATCGCTAAAAGCATAAAATACAATTAAAATACAACAGTTCTTCCATCGTATAAAACGAATAATTGCAACCAGTATGAAAGTCATGGTCATTTCTACTTTCCGGCAACCTAGGCTTCACCCTAGGGCGTTGATCCACCAGATCGAATAGTCAGGGCCTAAGAAGTGAACGCCAGAAGCATAAAATACAATATAAATGCAACAGCTTTTCAATCGTATAAAACGAGTAATTGCAACCAGTATGAAAGTTGTGGTCATTTCTACTTTCCGGGCAACCTAGGCTACACCCTAGGGCGTTGCTCCACCTGATCGAATAGTTAGGGCCTTAGAAGTCAACGCCAGAAGCATAAAATGCAATAAAGATGCAACAGTTTTTCCATCGTATAAAACGACTAATAGCAACCAGTGTGAAAGTTATGGTCATTTCAACGTTCCGGGCAACCTAGGCTTCACTCTAGGTCGTTGCTCCACCAGGTCAAATAGCTAGCAACTTAGAATTAAACGCCAGAAGCATAGAATACAATAAAAATACAACAGTTTTTCCATCGTAGAACAGGAATAATTGCAACCAGTGTGAATGTAATGGTCATTTCTACGTCCCGGGCAGCCTAGGCTTCACTCTAGGGCGTTGATCCAACAGATTGCATAGTTAGGGTCTTAGAAGTCAACGCCCGAAGTATAAAATACAATATAAATACAACAGTTTTTCCATCGTATAAAACGAATAATTGCAAGCAGTATGAAAGTTATGGTCATTTCTACTTTATGGGCAACCTAGGCTACACCCTAGGGCGTTGCTCCAACAGATTGCATAGTTAGGGCCTTAGAAGTCAATGCCCGAAGCATATAATGCAATAAAAATACAACAGTTTTCCATCGTATAAAACGAATAATTGCAACCAGTATGAAAGTTATGGTCATTTCTACTTTTCGGCAACCTAGGCTTCGCCCTAGGGCGTTGTTCCACCAGATCGAATAGTTAGGGCCTAAGATGTGAACGTCAGAAGCATAAAATACAATATAAATACAACAGTATTTCCATCATATGAGACGAGTAATTGCAACCAGTATGTAAGTTGTGGTCATTTCTACTTTCCGGGCAACCTAGGCTACACCCTAGGGCGTTGCTCCAACAGATTGAATAGTTAGGGGCTTAGAAATCAATGCCCGAAGCATGAAATGCAATAAAAATACAACAGTTTTTCTATCATATAACCGGAATAATTGCAACCAGTTTGAACGTGATGGTCATTTCTACGTTCCGGGCAACCTCGGCTTCACTCTAGGGCGTTGCTCCACCAGATCGAATAGTTAGTGCCTTAGAAGTCAACGCCAGAAGCATACAAAACAATATAAATACAACAGTTTGTCCATCGTATAAAACGAATAATTGCAACCAGTATGAAGGTTAACGTCATTTCTAATTTCCGGGCAACCTAGGCTTCACCCTAGGGTGTTGCTCCACCAGATGGAATAGTTATGGCATAAGAAGTCAACGCCAGAACCATAAAATACAATAATGATGCAACAGTTTTTCCATCATTTTACAGGAATAACTGCAACCAGTGTGAATGTACTGGACATTTCTACGTTCCGGATAACCTAGGTATGACTCTAGGGCGTTGCTCTACAAGATCGAATAGCTAGGGACTTAGAATTCAACGCCAGAAGGATAAAACACAATGTAAGTACAACAGTTATTCCATCGTATAAATTGAGTAGTTGCAAACATTGTGAAAGTAATGGTCATTTCTACGTTCCGGGCAACCTAGGCGTCACTCTAGGGCGTTGCTCCACCAGGTCAAATAGCTAGCAACTTAGAATTAAACGCCAGAAGCATAGAATACAATAAAAATACAACAGTTTTTCCATCGTAGAACAGGAATAATTGCAACCAGTGTGAATGTAATGGTCATTTCTACGTCCCGGGCAGCCTAGGATTCACTCTAGGGCGTTGCTCCAACAAATTGAATAGTTAGGGCCTTAAACGTCAATGCCCGAAGCATAAAATGCAATAAAAATACAACAGTTTTTCCATCGTATAACAGGAACAATTGCAACCAGTGTGAACGTAATGGTCATTTCTACGTTCCCGGCAACGTAGGCTTCACCCCAGGGCGTTGTTCCACCAGATCGAATAGTTAGGGCCTAAGAAGTGAACGCCAGCAGCATAAAATACAACATAAATACAACAGCTTTTCCATCGTATAAAACGAATAATTTCAACCAGTGTGAATGTTATGGTCATTTCTACGTCCGGGGCAGCCTAGGCTTCACTCTAGGGCGTTGATCCAACAGATTGCATAGTTAGGGTCTTAGAAGTCAACGCCCGAAGTATAAAATACAATATAAATACAACAGTTTTTCCATCGTATAAAACGAATAATTGCAAGCAGTATGAAAGTTATGGTCATTTCTACTTTCTGGGCAACCTAGGCTACACCCTAGGGCGTTGCTCCAACAGATTGAATAGTTAGGGCCTTAGAAGTCAATGCCCGAAGCATATAATGCAATAAAAATACAACAGTTTTTCCATCGTATAAAACGAATAATTGCAGCCAGTATGAAAGTTATGGTCATTTCTACTTTTCGGCAACCTAGGCTTCGCCCTAGGGCGTTGTTCCACCAGATCGAATAGTTAGGGCCTAAGAAGTGAACGTCAGAAGCATAAAATACAATATAAATACAACAGTATTTCCATCATATAAGACGAGTAATTGCAACCAGTATGAAAGTTGTGGTCATTTCTACTTTCCGGGCAACCTAGGCTACACCCTAGGGCGTTGCTCCAACAGATTGAATAGTTAGGGCCTTAGAAATCAATGCCCGAAGCATAAAATGCAATAAAAATACAACAGTTTTTCTATCATATAACCGGAATAATTGCAACCAGTTTGAACGTGATGGTCATTTCTACGGTCCGGGCAACCTCGGCTTCACTCTAGGGCGTTGCTCCACCAGATCGAATAGTTAGTGCCTTAGAAGTCAACGCCGGAAGCATAAAATGCAACAAAAATACAACAGTTTTTCCATCGTATAAAAGGATTAATTGCAACCAGTTCGAAAGTGATGGTCATTTCTACGTTCCGGGCAACCTACGCTTCACTCTAGGGCGCTGCTCCACCAGATCGAATACTTTGGGCCTTAGAAGTCAACGCCAGAAGCATAAAATAGAATAAAGATGCACAGCTTTTCCATCGTATAAAACGAATAATTTCAACCAGTGTGAATGTTATGGTCATTTCTACATTCCGAGCAACCTAGGCTTCACTCTAGGGCGTTGCTCCAACAGATTGAATAGCTAGGGCCTTAGAATTCAACGCCCGAAGCATAAAATACAATATATATACAACAGTTTTTCCATCGTATAAAACGAATAATTGCAACCAGTATGAAAGTCATGGTCATTTCTACTTTCAGGCAACCTAGGCTTCACCCTAGGGCGTTGTTCCACCAGATCGAATAGTTAGGGCCTAAGAAGTGAACGCCAGAAGCATAAAATACAATATAAATACAACAGCTTTTCAATCGTATAAAACGAGTAATTGCAACCAGTATGAAAGTTGTGGTCATTTCTACTTTCCGGGCAACCTAGGCTACACCCTAGGGCGTTGCTCCAACAGATTGTATAGTTAGGGCCTTTGAAGTCAATGCCCGAAGCATAAAATGCAATAAAAATACAACAGTTATTCCATCATATAACCGGCATAATTGCAACCAGTTTGAACGTGATGGTCATTTCTACGTTCCGGGCAATCTCGGCTTCACTCTAGGGCGTTGCTCCACCAGATCGAATAGTTAGTGCCTAGGAGTCAACGCCACAAGAATAAAAAACAATATAAATACAACAGTTTTTCCATCGTATAAAACGAATAATTGCAACCAGTATGAAGGTTAAGGTCATTTCTAATTTCCGGGCAACCTAGGCTTCAGCCTAGGGCGTTGCTCCAATAGATGGAATAGTTATGGCATAAGAAGTCAACGCCAGAAGCATAAAATACAATATAAGTACAACAGTTTTTCCATCGTATAAAATGAATACTTGCAAACATTGCGAAAGTAATGGTCATTTCTACGTTCCAGGCAACCTAGGCGTCACTCTAGTGCGTTGCTCCACCACATCTAATAGCTACGGCCTTAGACGTCAACGACAGAAGCATAAAATACAATAAAGATGCAACAGCTTTTCCATCGTATAAAACGAATAATTGCAACCAGTGTGAAAGTTATTGTCATTTCTACTTTCCGGGCAACCTAGACTTCACCCTAGGGCGTTGCTCCAACAGATTGAATAGTTAGGGCCTTAGAAGTCAATGCCCGAAACATATAATGCAATAAAAATACAACAGTTTTTCCATCGTATAAAACGAATAATTGCAACCAGTATGAAAGTTATGGTCATTTCTACTTTCCGGCAACCTAGGCTTCGCCCTAGGGCGTTGTTCCACCAGATCGAATAGTTAGGGCCTAAGAAGTGAACGTCAGAAGCATAAAATACAATATAAATACAACAGTATTTCCATCATATAAGACGAGTAATTGCAACCAGTATGAAAGTTGTGGTCATTTCTACTTTCCGGGCAACCTAGGCTACACCCTACGGCGTTGCTCCAACAGATTGAATAGTTAGGGCCTTAGAAATCAATGCCCGAAGCATAAAATGCAATAAAAATACAACAGTTTTTCTATCATATAACCGGAATAATTGCAACCAGTTTGAACGTGATGGTCATTTCTACGTTCCGGGCAACCTCGGCTTCACTCTAGGGCGTTGCTCCACCAGATCGAATAGTTAGTGCCTTAGAAGTCAACGCCAGAAGCATAAAAAACAATATAAATACAACAGTTTTTCCATCGTATAAAACGAATAATTGAAACCAGTATGAAGGTTCACGTCATTTCTACTTTCCGGGCAACCTAGGCTTCACCCTAGGGCGTTGCTCCACCAGATCGAATAGATAGGGACTTAGAATTCATCGCTAAAAGCATAAAATACAATTAAAATACAACAGTTTTTCCATCGTATAACAGGAATAATTGCAACCAGTGTGAAGGTAATGGTCATTTCTACGTTCCGGGCAACGTAGGTTTCACTCTAGGGCGTTGATCCACCAGAGGGAATAGTTAGGGCCCAAGAAGTCAACGCCAGAAGCATAAAATACAATTTAAATACAACAGCTTTTCAATCGTATAAAACGAATAATTGCAACCAGTGTGAAAGTTATGGACATTTCTACATTCCGGCCAACCTAGGCTTCACCCTAGGGCGTTGCTCCACCAGATCGAATAGTTAGGGCCTTAGAAGTCAACGCCAGAACCATAAAATACAATAATGATGCAACAGTTTTTCCATCATTTTACAGGAATAACTGCAACCAGTGTGAATGTACTGGACATTTCTACGTTCCGGATAACCTAGGTATCACTCTAGGGCGTTGCTCTACAAGATCGAATAGCTAGGGACTTAGAATTCAACGCCAGAAGGATAAAACACAATGTAAGTACAACAGTTATTCCATCGTATAAATTGAGTAGTTGCAAACATTGTGAAAGTAATGGTCATTTCTACGTTCCGGGCAACCTAGGCGTCACTCTAGGGCGTTGCTCCACCTGATCGAATAGTTAGGGCCTTAGAAGTCAACGCCAGAAGCATAAAATGCAATAAAGATGCAACAGTTTTTCCATCGTATAAAACGACTAATAGCAACCAGTGTGAAAGTTATGGTCATTTCTACGTTCCGGGCAACCTAGGCTTCACTCTAGGTCGTTGCTCCACCAGGTCAAATAGCTAGCAACTTAGAATTAAACGCCAGAAGCATAGAATGCAATAAAAATACAACAGTTTTCCATCGTAGAACAGGAATAATTGCAACCAGTGTGAATGTAATGGTCATTTCTACGTCCCGGGCAGCCTAGGATTCACTCTAGGGCGTTGCTCCAACAGATTGAATAGTTAGGGCCTTAAAAGTCAATGCCCGAAGCATAAAATGCAATAAAAATACAACAGCTTTTCCATCGTATAACAGGAACAATTGCAACCAGTGTGAACGTAATGGTCATTTCTGCGTTCCCGGCAACCTAGGCTTCACCCCAGGGCGTTGTTCCACCAGATCGAATAGTTAGGGCCTAAGAAGTGAACGCCAGCAGCATAAAATACAACATAAATACAACAGCTTTTCCATCGTATAAAACGAATAATTTCAACCAGTGTGAATGTTATGGTCATTTCTACGTCCGGGGCAGCCTAGGCTTCACTCTAGGGCGTTGACCCAACAGATTGCATAGTTAGGGTCTTAGAAGTCAACGCCCGAAGTATAAAATACAATATAAATACAACAGTTTTTCCATCGTATAAAACGAATAATTGCAAGCAGTATGAAAGTTATGGTCATTTCTACTTTTCGGCAACCTAGGCTTCGCCCTAGGGCGTTGTTCCACCAGATCGAATAGTTAGGGCCTAAGAAGTGAACGTCAGAAGCATAAAATACAATATAAATACAACAGTATTTCCATCATATAAGACGAGTAATTGCAACCAGTATGAAAGTTGTGGTCATTTCTACTTTCCGGGCAACCTAGGCTACACCCTAGGGCGTTGCTCCAACAGATTGAATAGTTAGGGCCTTAGAAATCAATGCCCGAAGCATAAAATGCAATAAAAATACAACAGTTTTTCTATCATATAACCGGAATAATTGCAACCAGTTTGAACGTGATGGTCATTTCTACGTTGCGGGCAACCTCGGCTTCACTCTAGGGCGTTGCTCCACCAGATCGAATAGTTAGTGCCTTAGAAGTCAACGCCAGAAGCATAAAAAACAATATAAATACAACAGTTTTTCCATCGTATAAAACGAATAATTGCAACCAGTATGAAGGTTAACGTCATTTCTACTTTCCGGGCAACCTAGGCTTCACCCTAGGGCGTTGCACCACCAGATCGAATAGATAGGGACTTAGAATTCATCGCTAAAAGCATAAAATACAATTAAAATACAACAGTTCTTCCATCGTATAAAACGAATAATTGCAACCAGTATGAAAGTCATGGTCATTTCTACTTTCCGGCAACCTAGGCTTCACCCTAGGGCGTTGATCCACCAGATCGAATAGTCAGGGCCTAAGAAGTGAACGCCAGAAGCATAAAATACAATATAAATGCAACAGCTTTTCAATCGTATAAAACGAGTAATTGCAACCAGTATGAAAGTTGTGGTCATTTCTACTTTCCGGGCAACCTAGGCTACACCCTAGGGCGTTGCTCCACCTGATCGAATAGTTAGGGCCTTAGAAGTCAACGCCAGAAGCATAAAATGCAATAAAGATGCAACAGTTTTTCCATCGTATAAAACGACTAATAGCAACCAGTGTGAAAGTTATGGTCATTTCAACGTTCCGGGCAACCTAGGCTTCACTCTAGGTCGTTGCTCCACCAGGTCAAATAGCTAGCAACTTAGAATTAAACGCCAGAAGCATAGAATACAATAAAAATACAACAGTTTTTCCATCGTAGAACAGGAATAATTGCAACCAGTGTGAATGTAATGGTCATTTCTACGTCCCGGGCAGCCTAGGCTTCACTCTAGGTCGTTGATCCAACAGATTGCATAGTTAGGGTCTTAGAAGTCAACGCCCGAAGAATAAAATACAATATAAATACAACAGTTTTTCCATCGTATAAAACGAATAATTGCAAGCAGTATGAAAGTTATGGTCATTTCTACTTTATGGGCAACCTAGGCTACACCCTAGGGCGTTGCTCCAACAGATTGCATAGTTAGGGCCTTAGAAGTCAATGCCCGAAGCATATAATGCAATAAAAATACAACAGTTTTCCATCGTATAAAACGAATAATTGCAACCAGTATGAAAGTTATGGTCATTTCTACTTTTCGGCAACCTAGGCTTCGCCCTAGGGCGTTGTTCCACCAGATCGAATAGTTAGGGCCTAAGATGTGAACGTCAGAAGCATAAAATACAATATAAATACAACAGTATTTCCATCATATGAGACGAGTAATTGCAACCAGTATGTAAGTTGTGGTCATTTCTACTTTCCGGGCAACCTAGGCTACACCCTAGGGCGTTGCTCCAACAGATTGAATAGTTAGGGGCTTAGAAATCAATGCCCGAAGCATGAAATGCAATAAAAATACAACAGTTTTTCTATCATATAACCGGAATAATTGCAACCAGTTTGAACGTGAAGGTCATTTCTACGTTCCGGGCAACCTCGGCTTCACTCTAGGGCGTTGCTCCACCAGATCGAATAGTTAGTGCCTTAGAAGTCAACGCCAGAAGCATACAAAACAATATAAATACAACAGTTTTTCCATCGTATAAAACGAATAATTGCAACCAGTATGAAGGTTAACGTCATTTCTAATTTCCGGGCAACCTAGGCTTCACCCTAGGGTGTTGCTCCACCAGATGGAATAGTTATGGCATAAGAAGTCAACGCCAGAACCATAAAATACAATAATGATGCAACAGTTTTTCCATCATTTTACAGGAATAACTGCAACCAGTGTGAATGTACTGGACATTTCTACGTTCCGGATAACCTAGGTATGACTCTAGGGCGTTGCTCTACAAGATCGAATAGCTAGGGACTTAGAATTCAACGCCAGAAGGATAAAACACAATGTAAGTACAACAGTTATTCCATCGTATAAATTGAGTAGTTGCAAACATTGTGAAAGTAATGGTCATTTCTACGTTCCGGGCAACCTAGGCGTCACTCTAGGGCGTTGCTCCACCAGGTCAAATAGCTAGCAACTTAGAATTAAACGCCAGAAGCATAGAATACAATAAAAATACAACAGTTTTTCCATCGTAGAACAGGAATAATTGCAACCAGTGTGAATGTAATGGTCATTTCTACGTCCCGGGCAGCCTAGGATTCACTCTAGGGCGTTGCTCCAACAAATTGAATAGTTAGGGCCTTAAACGTCAATGCCCGAAGCATAAAATGCAATAAAAATACAACAGTTTTTCCATCGTATAACAGGAACAATTGCAACCAGTGTGAACGTAATGGTCATTTCTACGTTCCCGGCAACGTAGGCTTCACCCCAGGGCGTTGTTCCACCAGATCGAATAGTTAGGGCCTAAGAAGTGAACGCCAGCAGCATAAAATACAACATAAATACAACAGCTTTTCCATCGTATAAAACGAATAATTTCAACCAGTGTGAATGTTATGGTCATTTCTACGTCCGGGGCAGCCTAGGCTTCACTCTAGGGCGTTGATCCAACAGATTGCATAGTTAGGGTCTTAGAAGTCAACGCCCGAAGTATAAAATACAATATAAATACAACAGTTTTTCCATCGTATAAAACGAATAATTGCAAGCAGTATGAAAGTTATGGTCATTTCTACTTTCTGGGCAACCTAGGCTACACCCTAGGGCGTTGCTCCAACAGATTGAATAGTTAGGGCCTTAGAAGTCAATGCCCGAAGCATATAATGCAATAAAAATACAACAGTTTTTCCATCGTATAAAACGAATAATTGCAGCCAGTATGAAAGTTATGGTCATTTCTACTTTTCGGCAACCTAGGCTTCGCCCTAGGGCGTTGTTCCACCAGATCGAATAGTTAGGGCCTAAGAAGTGAACGTCAGAAGCATAAAATACAATATAAATACAACAGTATTTCCATCATATAAGACGAGTAATTGCAACCAGTATGAAAGTTGTGGTCATTTCTACTTTCCGGGCAACCTAGGCTACACCCTAGGGCGTTGCTCCAACAGATTGAATAGTTAGGGCCTTAGAAATCAATGCCCGAAGCATAAAATGCAATAAAAATACAACAGTTTTTCTATCATATAACCGGAATAATTGCAACCAGTTTGAACGTGATGGTCATTTCTACGTTGCGGGCAACCTCGGCTTCACTCTAGGGCGTTGCTCCACCAGATCGAATAGTTAGTGCCTTAGAAGTCAACGCCAGAAGCATAAAAAACAATATAAATACAACAGTTTTTCCATCGTATAAAACGAATAATTGCAACCAGTATGAAGGTTAACGTCATTTCTACTTTCCGGGCAGCCTAGGCTTCACCCTAGGGCGTTGCTCCACCAGATCGAATAGATAGGGACTTAGAATTCATCGCTAAAAGCATAAAATACAATTAAAATACAACAGTTCTTCCACCGTATAAAACGAATAATTGCAACCAGTATGAAAGTCATGGTCATTTCTACTTTCCGGCAACCTAGGCTTCACCCTAGGGCGTTGTTCCACCAGATCGAATAGTCAGGGCCTAAGAAGTGAACGCCAGAAGCATAAAATACAATATAAATGCAACAGCTTTTCAATCGTATAAAACGAGTAATTGCAAGCAGTATGAAAGTTATGGTCATTTCTACTTTATGGGCAACCTAGGCTACACCCTAGGGCGTTGCTCCAACAGATTGCATAGTTTGGGCCTTAGAAGTCAATGCCCGAAGCATATAATGCAATAAAAATACAACAGTTTTCCATCGTATAAAACGAATAATTGCAACCAGTATGAAAGTTATGGTCATTTCTACTTTTCGGCAACCTAGGCTTCGCCCTAGGGCGTTGTTCCACCAGATCGAATAGTTAGGGCCTAAGATGTGAACGTCAGAAGCATAAAATAAAATATAAGTACAACAGTTTTTCCATCGTATAAAATGAATAATTGCAAACATTGCGAAAGTAATGGTCATTTCTACGTTCCAGGCAACCTAGGCGTCACTCTAGTGCGTTGCTCCACGACATCTAATAGCTACGGCCTTAGACGTCAACGACAGAAGCATAAAATACAATAAAGATGCAACAGCTTTTCCATCGTATAAAACGAATAATTGCAACCAGTGTGAAAGTTATTGTCATTTCTACTTTCCGGGCAACCTAGACTTCACCCTAGGGCGTTGCTCCAACAGATTGAATACTTAGGGCCTTAGAAGTCAATGCCCGAAGCATATAATGCAATAAAAATACAACAGTTTTTCCATCGTATAAAACGAATAATTGCAACCAGTATGAAAGTTATGGTCATTTCTACTTTCCGGCAACCTAGGCTTCGCCCTAGGGCGTTGTTCCACCAGATCGAATAGTTAGGGCCTAAGAAGTGAACGTCAGAAGCATAAAATACAATATAAATACAACAGTATTTCCATCATATAAGACGAGTAATTGCAACCAGTATGAAAGTTGTGGTCATTTCTACTTTCCGGGCAACCTAGGCTACACCCTAGGGCGTTGCTCCAACAGGTTGAATAGTTAGGGCCTTAGAAATCAATGCCCGAAGCATAAAATGCAATAAAAATACAACAGTTTTTCTATCATATAACCGGAATAATTGCAACCAGTTTGAACGTGATGGTCATTTCTACGTTCCGGGCAACCTCGGCTTCACTCTAGGGCGTTGCTCCACCAGATCGAATAGTTAGTGCCTTAGAAGTCAACGCCAGAAGCATAAAAAACAATATAAATACAACAGTTTTTCCATCGTATAAAACGAATAATTGCAACCAGTATGAAGGTTAACGTCATTTCTACTTTCCGGGCAACCTAGGCTTCACCCTAGGGCGTTGCTCCACCAGATCGAATAGATAGGGACTTAGAATTCATCGCTAAAAGCATAAAATACAATTAAAATACAACAGTTTTTCCATCGTATAAAAGGAATAATTGCAACCAGTGTGAAGGTAATGGTCATTTCTACGTTCCGGTCAACGTAGGTTTCACTCTAGGGCTTTGATCCACCAGAGGGAATAGTTAGGGCCCAAGAAGTCAATGCCAGAAGCATAAAATACAATTTAAATACAACAGCTTTTCAATCGTATAAAACGAATAATTGCAACCAGTGTGAAAGTTATGGACATTTCTACATTCCGGCCAACCTAGGCTTCACCCTAGGGCGTTGCTCCACCAGATCGAATAGTTAGGGCCTTAGAAGTCAACGCCGGAAGCATAAAATGCAACAAAAATACAACAGTTTTTCCATCGTATAAAAGGATTAATTGCAACCAGTTCGAAAGTGATGGTCATTTCTACGTTCCGGGCAACCTACGCTTCACTCTAGGGCGCTGCTCCACCGGATCGAATAGTTAGGGCCTTAGAAGTCAACGCCAGAAGCATAAAATAGAATAAAGATGCAACAGCTTTTCCATCGTATAAAACGAATAATTTCAGCCAGTGTGAATGTTATGGTCATTTCTACATTCCGAGCAACCTAGGCTTCACTCTAGGGCGTTGCTCCAACAGATTGAATAGTTAGGGCCTTAGAAGTCAACGCCCGAAGCATAAAATACAATATATATACAACAGTTTTTCCATCGTATAAAACGAATAATTGCAACCAGTATGAAAGTCATGGTCATTTCTACTTTCCGGCAACCTAGGCTTCACCCTAGGGCGTTGTTCCACCAGATCGAATAGTTAGGGCCTAAGAAGTGAACGCCAGAAGCATAAAATACAATTTAAATACAACAGCTTTTCAATCGTATAAAACGAATAATTGCAACCAGTGTGAAAGTTATGGACATTTCTACATTCCGGCCAACCTAGGCTTCACCCTAGGGCGTTGCTCCACCAGATCGAATAGTTAGGGCCTAAGAAGTGAACGCCAGAAGCATAAAATACAATATAAATACAACAGCTTTTCAATCGTATAAAACGAGTAATTGCAACCAGTATGAAAGTTGTGGTCATTTCTACTTTCCGGGCAACCTAGGCTACACCCTAGGGCGTTGCTCCAACAGATTGAATAGTTAGGGCCTTAGAAGTCAATGCCCGAAGCATAAAATGCAATAAAAATACAACAGTTTTTCCATCATATAACCGGCATAATTGCAACCAGTTTGAACGTGATGGTCATTTCTACGTTCCGGGCAATCTCGGCTTCACTCTAGGGCGTTGCTCCACCAGATCGAATAGTTAGTGCCTAGGAGTCAACGCCACAAGAATAAAAAACAATATAAATACAACAGTTTTTCCATCGTATAAAACGAATAATTGCAACCAGTATGAAGGTTATCGTCATTTCTAATTTCCGGGCAACCTAATCTTCACCCTAGGGCGTTGCTCCACCAGATGGAATAGTTATGGCACAAGAAGTCAACGCCAGAAGCATAAAATACAATATGAGTACAACAGTTTTTCCATCGTATAAAATGAATAATTGCAAACATTGCGAAAGTAATGGTCATTTCTACGTTCCAGGCAACCTAGGCGTCACTCTAGTGCGTTGCTCCACCACATCTAATAGCTACGGCCTTAGACGTCAACGACAGAAGCATAAAATACAATAAAGATGCAACAGCTTTTCCATCGTATAAAACGAATAGTTGCAACCAGTGTGAAAGTTATTGTCATTTCTACTTTCCGGGCAACCTAGACTTCACCCTAGGGCGTTGCTCCAACAGATTGAATAGTTTGGACCTTAGAAGTCAATGCCCGAAGCATAAAATGCAATAAAAATACAACAGTTGTTACATCATATAACAGGAATAATTGCAACCAGTTTGAAAGTGATGGTCATTTCTACGTTCCGGGCAACCTAGGCTTCACTCTAGGGCGTTGTTCCACCAGCTCGAACAGCTAGGGCCTAAGAAGGCAACGCCCGAAGCATAAAATACAATATAAATATAGCAGTTTCTCCATCGTATAAAACGAATAATAGCGACCAGTGTGAAAGTTATGGTCATTTCTACGTTCCCGGCAACCTAGGCTTCACCCCAGGGCGTTGTTCCACCAGATCGAATAGTTAGGGCCTAAGAAGTGAACGCCAGCAGCATAAAATACAACATAAATACAACAGCTTTTCAATCGTATAAAACGAGTAATTGCAACCAGTATGAAAGTTGTGGTCATTTCTACTTTCCGGGCAACCTAGGCTACACCCTAGGGCGTTGCTCCAACAGATTGAATAGTTAGGGCCTTTGAAGTCGATGCCCGAAGCATAAAATGCAATAAAAATACAACAGTTTTTCCATCATATAACAGGAATAATTGCAACCAGTTTGAAAGTGATGGTCATTTCTACGTTCCGGGCAATCTCGGCTTCACTCTAGGGCGTTGCTCCACCAGATCGAATAGTTAGTGCCTAGGAGTCAACGCCACAAGAATAAAAAACAATATAAATACAACAGTTTTTCCATCGTATAAAACGAATAATTGCAACAAGTATGAAGGTTAACGTCATTTCTAATTTCCGGGCAACCTAGGCTTCACCCTAGGGCGTTGCTCCACCAGATGGAATAGTTATGGCATAAGAAGTCAACGCCAGAAGCATAAAATACAATATAAGTACAACAGTTTTTCCATCGTATAAAACGAATAATTGCAACCAGTATGAAAGTTATGGTCATTTCTACTTTCCGGCAACCTAGGCTTCGCCCTAGGGCGTTGTTCCACCAGATCGAATAGTTAGGGCCTAAGAAGTGAACGTCAGAAGCATAAAATACAATATAAATACAACAGTATTTCCATCATATAAGACGAGTAATTGCAACCAGTATGAAAGTTGTGGTCATTTCAACTTTCCGGGCAACCTAGGCTACACCCTAGGGCATTGCTCCAACAGATTGAATAGTTAGGGCCTTAGAAATCAATGCCCGAAGCATAAAATGCAATAAAAATACAACAGTTTTTCTATCATATAACCGGAATAATTGCAACCAGTTTGAACGTGATGGTCATTTCTACGTTCCGGGCAACCTCGGCTTCACTCTAGGGCGTTGCTCCACCAGATCGAATAGTTAGTGCCTTAGAAGTCAACGCCAGAAGCATAAAAAACAATATAAATACAACAGTTTTTCCATCGTATAAAACGAATAATTGCAACCAGTATGAAGGTTAACGTCATTTCTACTTTCCGGGCAACCTAGGCTTCACCCTAGGGCGTTGCTCCACCAGATCGAATAGATAGGGACTTAGAATTCATCGCTAAAAGCATAAAATACAATTAAAATACAACAGTTTTTCCATCGTATAAAAGGAATAATTGCAACCAGTGTGAAGGTAATGGTCATTTCTACGTTCCGGGCAACGTAGGTTTCACTCTAGGGCGTTGATCCACCAGAGGGAATAGTTAGGGCCCAAGAAGTCAACGCCAGAAGCATAAAATACAATTTAAATACAACAGCTTTTCAATCGTATAGAACGAATAATTGCAACCAGTGTGGAAGTTATGGACATTTCTACATTCCGGCCAACCTAGGCTTCACCCTAGGGCGCTGCTCCACCAGATCGAATAGTTAGGGCCTTAGAAGTCAACGCCGGAAGCATAAAATGCAACAAAAATACAACAGTTTTTCCATCGTATAAAAGGATTAATTGCAACCAGTTCGAAAGTGATGGTCATTGCTACGTTCCGGGCTACCTAGGCTTCACCCAAGGGCGTTGTTCCACCAGATGGAATAGTTAGGGCCTAAGAAGTCAACGCCAGAAGCATAAAATACGATATAAATGCAACAGCATTTCCATCGTATAAGACGAATAATTGCAGCCAGTGTGAATGTAATGGTCATTTCTACGTTCCGGGCAACCTAGGCTTCACTCTAGGGCGTTGCTCCACCTGATCGAATGGTTAGGGCCTAAGAAGTCAACGCCAGAAGCATAAAATACGATAAAGATGCAACAGTTTTTCCATCGTATAACAGGAATAATTGCAACCAGTGTGAAGGTAATGGTATGTTCTACGTTCCGGGCAACCTATGCTTCACTCTAGGGCGGTGCTCCACCAGTTTAAATAGTTAGGGCCTAAGAAGTCAACGCCAGAAGCATAAAACACAATATAAGTACAACAGCTATTCCATCGTATATACTGTATATTTGCAAACAGTGTGAAAGTAATGGTCATTTCCATGTTCCCGGCAACCTAGTCTTCACTCTACGGCGTTGCTCCACCAGATCGAACAGTTAGGGCCTAAGAAGTCAACGCCAGAAGCATAAAATACGATATAAATACAATAGCTTTTCCATCGTATAAGACGAATAATTGCAACCAGTGTGAATGTACTGTTCATTTCTACGTTCCGGGCAACCTATGCTTCACTCTAGGTCGGTGGTCTACCAGATTAAATAGTTCGGGGCCTAGGAAGTCAACGCAAGAAGCATAAAACACAATATAAATACAACAGCTTTTCCATCGTATATAATGTATATTTGCAGACAGCGTGAAAGTAATGGTCATTTCCATGTTCCGGGCAACCTAGTCTCCACTATAGGGCGTTGCTCCACCGCACCTAATAGCTACGGCCTTAGAAATCAACGCCTGAAGTATAAAATACAATAAAAATACAACAGTCTTTCCATCCTATAACAGGAATAATTGCAACCCTTGTGAAAGTGATGGTCATTTCTACGTTCCAGGCAACCTAGGCTTCACCCTAGGGCGTTGTTCCACAAGATCGAATAGTTAGGGCCTAAGAAGTCAACGCCAGCAGCATAAAATACAATATAAATATAACAGTATTTCCATCGTCTAAAACGAATAATAGCAACCAGTGTGAAAGTTATGGTCATTTCTACGTTCCGGGCAACATAGGCTTCACTCTAGGGCGTTGTTGAACCAGATCAAACAGTTAGGGCCTAAGAAGTCAACGCCAGAAGCATAAAATACGATATAAATGCAACAGCTTTTCCATCGTATAAGACGAATAATTGCAGCCAGTGTGAATGTAATGGTCATTTCTACGTTCCGGGCAGCCTAGGCTTCACTCTAGGGCGTTGCTCCACCAGATCGAGTAGTTAGGGCCTTAGAAGTCAACGTCAGAAGCATAAAATACAATAAAGATGCAAAAGTTTTTCCATCGTATAACAGGAATAACTGTAAACAGTGTGAAAGTAATGGTCATTTCTACGTTCCAGGCAACATAGGTTTCACTCTAGGTCGTTGTTCCACCAGATCGAATAGTTAGGGCCTAAGAAGTCAACGCCAGAAGCATAAAATACAATATAGATATAACAGTTTTTCCACCGTACAAAACGAATAATAGCAACCAGTGTGAAAGTTATGGTCATTTCTACGTTCCGGGCAGCCTAGGCTTCACTCTAGGGCGTTGCTCCACCAGCTGGAATAGTTAGGGCCTTAGCAGTCAACGCCAGAAGCATAAAATACAATAAAGATGCAACAGTTTTTCCATTTGTATAACAGGAATAATTGCAACCAGTGTGAGGGTAATGGTATGTTCTACATTCCGGGCAACCTATGCTTCACTCTAGGGCGGTGCTCTACCAGATTAAATAGTTAGGGCCTAAGAAGTCAACGCCAGAAGCATAAAACACAATATAAATACAACAGCTTTTCCATCGTATATAATGTTTATTTGCAAACAGTGTGAAAGTAATGGTCATTTCCATGTTCCGGGCAACCTAGTCTCCACTATAGGGCGTTGCTCCACCGCACCTAATAGCTACGGCCTTAGAAGTCAACGCCTGAAGTATAAAATACAATAAAAATACAACAGTCTTTCCATCCTATAACAGGAATAACTGTAAACAGTGTGAAAGTAATGGTCATTTCTACGTTCCAGGCAACCTAGGCTTCACTCTAGGTCGTTGTTCCACCAGATCGAATAGTTAGGGCCTAAGAAGTCAAGGCCAGAAGCATAAAATACAATATAGATATAACAGTTTTTCCATCGTACAAAACGAATAATAGCAACCAGTGTGAAAGTTATGGTCATTTCTACGTTCCGGGCAACCTAGGCTTCACTGTATGGCGTTCTTCCACCACATCGAATAGCTACGGCCTCAGAAGTCAACGCCTGAAGTATAAAATACAATAAAAATACAACAGTCTTTCCATCCTATAACAGGAATAATTGCAACCCGTGTGAAAGTAATGGTCATTTCTACGTACCGGGCAACCTAGGCTCCACTCTCGGGCGTTGTTCCACCAGATCGAATAGTTAGGGCCTAAGAAGTCAACGCCAGAAGCATAAAATACGATATAAATACAACAGCTTTTCCATCGTATAAGACGAATAATTGCAACCAGTGTGAATGTACTGGTCATTTCTACGTTCCGGGCAACCTAGGCTTCACTCTAGGGCGTTGCTCCACCAGATCGAGTAGTTAGGGCCTTAGAAGTCAACGCCAGAAGCATAAAATACAATAAAGATGCAGAAGCATTTCCATCGTATAACAGGAATAACTGTAAACAGTGTGAAAGTAATGGTCATTTCTACGTTCCAGGCAACCTAGGCTTCAATCTAGGTCGTTGTTCCACCAGATCGAATGGTTAGGGCCTAAGAAGGCAACGCCCGAAGCATAAAATACAATATAAATATAGCAGTTTCTCCATCGTATAAAACGAATAATAGCGACCAGTGTGAAAGTTATGGTCATTTCTACGTTCCCGGCAACCTAGGCTTCACCCCAGGGCGTTGTTCCACCAGATCGAATAGTTAGGGCCTAAGAAGTGAACGCCAGCAGCATAAAATACAACATAAATACAACAGCTTTTCAATCGTATAAAACGAGTAATTGCAACCAGTATGAAAGTTGTGGTCATTTCTACTTTCCGGGCAACCTAGGCTACACCCTAGGGCGTTGCTCCAACAGATTGAATAGTTAGGGCCTTTGAAGTCGATGCCCGAAGCATAAAATGCAATAAAAATACAACAGTTTTTCCATCATATAACAGGAATAATTGCAACCAGTTTGAAAGTGATGGTCATTTCTACGTTCCGGGCAATCTCGGCTTCACTCTAGGGCGTTGCTCCACCAGATCGAATAGTTAGTGCCTAGGAGTCAACGCCACAAGAATAAAAAACAATATAAATACAACAGTTTTTCCATCGTATAAAACGAATAATTGCAACAAGTATGAAGGTTAACGTCATTTCTAATTTCCGGGCAACCTAGGCTTCACCCTAGGGCGTTGCTCCACCAGATGGAATAGTTATGGCATAAGAAGTCAACGCCAGAAGCATAAAATACAATATAAGTACAACAGTTTTTCCATCGTATAAAATGAATAATTGCAAACATTGCGAAAGTAATGGTCATTTCTACGTTCCAGGCAACCTAGGCGTCACTCTAGTGCGTTGCTCCACCACATCTAATAGCTACGGCCTTAGACGTCAACGACAGAAGCATAAAATACAATAAAGATGCAACAGCTTTTCCATCGTATAAAACGAATAATTGCAACCAGTGTGAAAGTTATTGTCATTTCTACTTTCCGGGCAACCTAGACTTCACCCTAGGGCGTTGCTCCAACAGATTGAATAGTTAGGGCCTTAGAAGTCAATGCCCGAAGCATATAATGCAATAAAAATACAACAGTTTTTCCATCGTATAAAACGAATAATTGCAACCAGTATGAAAGTTATGGTCATTTCTACTTTCCGGCAACCTAGGCTTCGCCCTAGGGCGTTG
Source organism: Calliopsis andreniformis (assembly GCF_051401765.1). Lineage (NCBI taxonomy): Eukaryota > Metazoa > Arthropoda > Insecta > Hymenoptera > Andrenidae > Calliopsis > Calliopsis andreniformis. Next base: position 9,359,945 of record NW_027480425.1, on the reverse strand, counting down.
TTCCACCAGATCGAATAGTTAGGGCCTAAGAAGTGAACGTCAGAAGCATAAAATACAATATAAATACAACAGTATTTCCATCATATAAGACGAGTAATTGCAACCAGTATGAAAGTTGTGGTCATTTCAACTTTCCGGGCAACCTAGGCTACACCCTAGGGCATTGCTCCAACAGATTGAATAGTTAGGGCCTTAGAAATCAATGCCCGAAGCATAAAATGCAATAAAAATACAACAGTTTTTCTATCATATAACCGGAATAATTGCAACCAGTTTGAACGTGATGGTCATTTCTACGTTCCGGGCAACCTCGGCTTCACTCTAGGGCGTTGCTCCACCAGATCGAATAGTTAGTGCCTTAGAAGTCAACGCCAGAAGCATAAAAAACAATATAAATACAACAGTTTTTCCATCGTATAAAACGAATAATTGCAACCAGTATGAAGGTTAACGTCATTTCTACTTTCCGGGCAACCTAGGCTTCACCCTAGGGCGTTGCTCCACCAGATCGAATAGATAGGGACTTAGAATTCATCGCTAAAAGCATAAAATACAATTAAAATACAACAGTTTTTCCATCGTATAAAAGGAATAATTGCAACCAGTGTGAAGGTAATGGTCATTTCTACGTTCCGGGCAACGTAGGTTTCACTCTAGGGCGTTGATCCACCAGAGGGAATAGTTAGGGCCCAAGAAGTCAACGCCAGAAGCATAAAATACAATTTAAATACAACAGCTTTTCAATCGTATAGAACGAATAATTGCAACCAGTGTGGAAGTTATGGACATTTCTACATTCCGGCCAACCTAGGCTTCACCCTAGGGCGCTGCTCCACCAGATCGAATAGTTAGGGCCTTAGAAATCAACGCCGGAAGCATAAAATGCAACAAAAATACAACAGTTTTTCCATCGTATAAAAGGATTAATTGCAACCAGTTCGAAAGTGATGGTCATTGCTACGTTCCGGGCTACCTAGGCTTCACCCAAGGGCGTTGTTCCACCAGATGGAATAGTTAGGGCCTAAGAAGTCAACGCCAGAAGCATAAAATACGATATAAATGCAACAGCATTTCCATCGTATAAGACGAATAATTGCAGCCAGTGTGAATGTAATGGTCATTTCTACGTTCCGGGCAACCTAGGCTTCACTCTAGGGCGTTGCTCCACCTGATCGAATGGTTAGGGCCTAAGAAGTCAACGCCAGAAGCATAAAATACGATAAAGATGCAACAGTTTTTCCATCGTATAACAGGAATAATTGCAACCAGTGTGAAGGTAATGGTATGTTCTACGTTCCGGGCAACCTATGCTTCACTCTAGGGCGGTGCTCCACCAGTTTAAATAGTTAGGGCCTAAGAAGTCAACGCCAGAAGCATAAAACACAATATAAGTACAACAGCTATTCCATCGTATATACTGTATATTTGCAGACAGCGTGAAAGTAATGGTCATTTCCATGTTCCGGGCAACCTAGTCTCCACTATAGGGCGTTGCTCCACCGCACCTAATAGCTACGGCCTTAGAAATCAACGCCTGAAGTATAAAATACAATAAAAATACAACAGTCTTTCCATCCTATAACAGGAATAATTGCAACCCTTGTGAAAGTGATGGTCATTTCTACGTTCCAGGCAACCTAGGCTTCACCCTAGGGCGTTGTTCCACAAGATCGAATAGTTAGGGCCTAAGAAGTCAACGCCAGCAGCATAAAATACAATATAAATATAACAGTATTTCCATCGTCTAAAACGAATAATAGCAACCAGTGTGAAAGTTATGGTCATTTCTACGTTCCGGGCAACATAGGCTTCACTCTAGGGCGTTGTTGAACCAGATCAAACAGTTAGGGCCTAAGAAGTCAACGCCAGAAGCATAAAATACGATATAAATGCAACAGCTTTTCCATCGTATAAGACGAATAATTGCAGCCAGTGTGAATGTAATGGTCATTTCTACGTTCCGGGCAGCCTAGGCTTCACTCTAGGGCGTTGCTCCACCAGATCGAGTAGTTAGGGCCTTAGAAGTCAACGTCAGAAGCATAAAATACAATAAAGATGCAAAAGTTTTTCCATCGTATAACAGGAATAACTGTAAACAGTGTGAAAGTAATGGTCATTTCTACGTTCCAGGCAACATAGGTTTCACTCTAGGTCGTTGTTCCACCAGATCGAATAGTTAGGGCCTAAGAAGTCAACGCCAGAAGCATAAAATACAATATAGATATAACAGTTTTTCCACCGTACAAAACGAATAATAGCAACCAGTGTGAAAGTTATGGTCATTTCTACGTTCCGGGCAGCCTAGGCTTCACTCTAGGGCGTTGCTCCACCAGCTGGAATAGTTAGGGCCTTAGCAGTCAACGCCAGAAGCATAAAATACAATAAAGATGCAACAGTTTTTCCATTTGTATAACAGGAATAATTGCAACCAGTGTGAGGGTAATGGTATGTTCTACATTCCGGGCAACCTATGCTTCACTCTAGGGCGGTGCTCTACCAGATTAAATAGTTAGGGCCTAAGAAGTCAACGCCAGAAGCATAAAACACAATATAAATACAACAGCTTTACCATCGTATATAATGTTTATTTGCAAACAGTGTGAAAGTAATGGTCATTTCCATGTTCCGGGCAACCTAGTCTCCACTATAGGGCGTTGCTCCACCGCACCTAATAGCTACGGCCTTAGAAGTCAACGCCTGAAGTATAAAATACAATAAAAATACAACAGTCTTTCCATCCTATAACAGGAATAACTGTAAACAGTGTGAAAGTAATGGTCATTTCTACGTTCCAGGCAACCTAGGCTTCACTCTAGGTCGTTGTTCCACCAGATCGAATAGTTAGGGCCTAAGAAGTCAAGGCCAGAAGCATAAAATACAATATAGATATAACAGTTTTTCCATCGTACAAAACGAATAATAGCAACCAGTGTGAAAGTTATGGTCATTTCTACGTTCCGGGCAACCTAGGCTTCACTGTATGGCGTTCTTCCACCACATCGAATAGCTACGGCCTCAGAAGTCAACGCCTGAAGTATAAAATACAATAAAAATACAACAGTCTTTCCATCCAATAACAGGAATAATTGCAACCCGTGTGAAAGTAATGGTCATTTCTACGTACCGGGCAACCTAGGCTCCACTCTCGGGCGTTGTTCCACCAGATCGAATAGTTAGGGCCTAAGAAGTGAACGCCAGAAGCATAAAATACAAAATAAATAAAACACCTTTTCCATCGTATAAAACGAATAATTGCAAACAGTGTGAAAGTTATGGTCATTTCTACATTCCGAGCAACCTAGGCTTCACTCTAGGGCGTTGCTCCACCTGATCGAATAGTTAGGGCCTTAGAAGTCAACGCCAGAAGCATAAAATGCAATAAAGATGCAACAGTTTTTCCATCGTATAGCAGGAATAATTTGCAACCAGTGTGGTAGTAGTGGTCATTTCTACGTACCGGGCAACCTAGGCTTCACTCTAGGGCGGTGCTCCAACATATCGAATAGCTACGGCCTTAGAAGTCTACGACTGAAGCATAAAATACAATAAAAATACAACAGTCTTTTCATCGTATAACAGGAATAATTGCAACAAGCGTGACAGTAATGATCATTTCGGCGTTTCGGGCATCCTAGACACATCTCTGAGGCATTGCTCCACCAGATCGAATAGTTAGGGCCTAAGAAGTCAACGCCAGAAGCATAAAATACAATATAAATACAACAGCTTTGCCACCGTATAAAATGAATAATTGCAAACAGTGCGAAAGATATGGACATTTCTACGTTCCGGGCTACCTAGGCTTCGCTCTATGGCGTTCTTCCACCACATCGAATAGCAACGGCCTCAGAAGTCAACGCCAGAAGCATAAAATACAATATAAATATAACAGTTTTTCCATCGTATAAAACGAATAATAGCAACCAGTGTGAAAGTTATGGTCATTCCTACGTCCCAGGCAACCTAGGCTTCACTCTAGGGCGTTGTTTCACAAGGTCGAATAGTTAGGGCCTAAGAAGGCAACGCCAGAAGCATAAAATACAATATAAATATAACAGTTTTTCCATTGTCTAAAACGAATAATAGCAACCAGTATGAAAGTTATGGTCATTTCTACGTTCCGGCCAACATAGGCTTTACTCTAGGGCGTTGCTCCACCAGATCAAACAGTTAGGGCCTTAGTAGTCAACGCCCGAAGCATTAAATACAAAATAAATAGAACAGTTTTTCCATTGTATAAAACGAATAATTGCTACCAGTGTGAAAGTTATGGTCAATGCTACGTTCCGCGCAACCTAGGCTTCACCCAAGGGCGTTGTTCCACCAGATGGAATAGTTAGGGCCTAAGAAGTCAACGCCAGAAGCATAAAATACGATATAAATACAACAGCTTTTCCATCGTATAAGACGAATAATTGCAAGCAGTGTGAATGTAATGGTCATTTCTACGTTCCGGGCAACCTAGGCTTCACTCTAGGGCGTTGCTCCACCAGATCGAATAGTTTGGGCCTAAGAAGTGAACGCCAGAAGCATAAAATACAATATAAATACAACAGTTTTTTCATCGTATAAAACGAATAATTGCAACCAGTATTGAAGGTGTGGTCATTTCTACTTTCCGGGCAACCTAGACTTCACCCTAGGGCGTTGCTCCAACAGATTGAATAGTTAGGGCCTTAGAAGTCAATGCCGGAAGCATAAAATGCAAAATAAATAGAACAGTTTTTCCATCGTATAAAACGAATAATTGCTACCAGTGTGAAAGTAATGGTCATTTCTACGTTCCGAGCAACCTAGGCGTCACTCTAGGGCGTTGCTCCACCAGATCGAATAGCGAGGGACTTATAATTCATCGCTAAAAGCATAAAATACAATTAAAATACAACAGTTTTTCCATCGTATAACAGGAATAATTGCAACCAGTGTGAAAGTAATGGTCATTTCTACGTTCCGGGCAACCTAGGTTTCAATCCAGGGCGATGCTCCACCAGATCAAATAGCTAGCGACTTAGAATTAAACGCCAGAAGCATAGAATACAATAAAAATACAGCAGTTTTTCCCTCGTATAACAGGAATAATAGCAAACAGTGTGAATGTAATGGTCATTTCTACGTTCCGGGCAACCTAGGATTCACTCTAGGGCGTTGTTCCAACAGATTGAATAGTTAGGGCCCTAGAAGTCAACGCCAGAAGCATAAAATACAATAAAGATGCAACAGTTTTTCCATCGTATAACAGGAATAACTGCAAACAGTGTGAAAGTACTGGTCACTTCTATGTTCCGGGTAACCTAGGTATCACTCTAGGGCGTTGCTCCACCAGATCGAATAGCTAGGGACTTAGAATTCAACGCCATAAGAATAAAATACAATACAAATATAACAGTTTTTCCATCGTCTAAAACGAATAATAGCAACCAGTGTGAAAGTTATGGTCATTTCTACGTTCCGGGCAACATAGGCTTCACTCTAGGGCGTTGCTCCACCAGATCAAACAGTTAGGGCCTTAGAAGTCAACGCCCGAAGCATTAAACACAAAATAAATAGAACAGTTTTTCCATTGTATAAATCGAATAACTGCTACCAGTGTGAAAGTTATGGTCATTGCTACGTTCCGCGCTACCTAGGCTTCACCCAAGGGCGTTGTTCCACCAGATGGAATAGTTAGGGCCTAAGAAGTCAACGCCAGAAGCATGAAATACAATATAAATATAACAGTTTTTCCATCATATAAAACGAATAATAGTAACCAGTGTGAAAGTTATGGTCATTTCTACGTTCCGGGCAACATAGGCTTCACTCTAGGGCGTTGCTCCACCAGATCAAATAGTTAGGGCCTAAGAAGTCAACGCCAGAAGCATAAAATACAACATAAATACAACAGATTTTCTATCGTATATAATGTATATTTGCAAACAGTGTGAAAGTAATGGTCATTTCTACGTATCGGGCAACCTAGGCTCCACTCTAGGGCGTTGCTCCACCAAACCGAATAGCTAGGGCCATAGAAGTCAACGCCAGAAGCATAAAATACAATAAAGATGCAAAAGTTTTTCCATCGTATAACAGGAATAACTGCAGACAGTGTGAAAGTACTGGTCATTTCTACGTTCCGGGTAACCTAGGTTTCACTCTAGGGCGTTGCTCCAACAGATCGAATAGCTAGGGACTTAGAATTCAACGCCATAAAAATAAAATACAATATAAATATAACAGTTTTTCCATCGTATAAAACGAATAATAGCAAACAGTGTGAAAGTAATGGTCATTTCCATGTTCCGGGCAACCTAGTCTTCACCCTATGGCGTTGTTCCACCAGATCTAATAGTTAGGGCCTAAGAAGTCAACGCCAGAAGAATAGAATACAATATACGTACAAAAGTTTTTCCATCGTATAAAATGAATAATTGCAAACATTGTGAAAGTAATGGTCATTTCTACGTTCCGGGCAACCTAGGCGTCACTCTAGGGCATTGCTCCACCACACCTAATAGCTATGGCCTTAGAAGTCAACCCCAGATGAATAAAATACAATAAAGATGCCACAGCTTTTCCATCGTATAAAACGAATAATTGCAACCAGTGTGAAAGTTATGGTCATTTCTACTTTCCCGGCAACCTAGGCTTCACTCTAGGGCGTTGCTCCACCAGATCGAATAGTTAGTACCTTGGAAGGCAACGTCAGAAGCATAAAATACAATATGAATATAACAGTTTTTCCAGCGTATAAAATGAATAATTGCAAACATTGTGAAAATAATGGTCATTTCTACGTTCCGGGCAACCTAGGCGTCATTGTAGGGCGTTGCTCCACCACATCTAATAGCTCCGGCCTTAGAAGTCAACGCCAGAAGAATAAAATACAATAAAGATGCAACAGCTTTTCCATCGAATAAAACGAATAATTGCAACCAGTGTGAAAGTTATGGTCATTTCTACTTTCCGGGCAACCTAGGCTTCACCCTAGGTCGTTGCTCCAACAGATTTAATATTTACGACCTTAGAAGTCAATGCCCGAAGCATAAAATGCAATAAAAATACAACAGTTTTTCCATCATATAACAGGAATAATTGCAACCAGTATGAAAGTGATGGTGATTTCTTCGTTCCGGGCAACCTAGGCTTCACTCTAGGGCGTTGTACCACCATATCGGAACGTTAGGGCCAAAGAAGTCAACGCCAGAAGCATAAAATACAATATAAGTGTAACAGTTTTTCCATTGTATAAAACGTATAATAGCAACCAGTGTGAAAGTAATGGACATTTCTACTTCCCGGGCAACCTAGGCTTGACCCTAGGGCGGTACTCCACCAGATCAAATAGTTAGGGCCTAAGAAGTCAACGCCAGAGGCATAAAATACAACATAAATACAACAGATTTTCCATCGTATACAATGTGTGTTTGCAAACAGTGTGAAAGTAATGGTCATTTCTGCGTTCCGAGCAACCTAGGCGTCACCCTTGGGCGTTGCTCCACCAGATCGAATAGCTAGGGACTTATAATTCATCGCTAAAAGCATAAAATACAATTAAAATACAACAGTTTTTCCATCGTATAACAGGAATAATTGCAACCAGTTTGTAAGTAATGGTCATTTCTACGTTCCGAGCAACCTAGGCGACACTCTAGGGCGTTGCTCCACCAGATCGAATAGTGAGGTCCTTAGAAGTCAACGCCAAAAGCATAAAATACAATATAAATACAACAGCTTTTCCATCGTATAAAAGGAATAATTGCAAACAGTGTGAAAGTTATGGTCATTTCTACATTCCGAGCAACCTAGGCTTCACTCTAGGGCGTTGCTCCACCTGATCGAATAGTTAGGGCCTTAGAAGTCAACGCCAGAAGCATAAAATACAATAAAGATGCAACAGTTTTTCCATCGTATAACAGGAATAATTGCAACCAGTGTGAAAGTAATGCTCATTTCTACGTTCCGGGCAACCTAGGTTTCAATCCAGGGCGATGCTCCACCAGATTGAATAGTTATGTCTAAGAAGCCAACGCCAGAAGTATTAAATACGATATAAATACAACAGCTTTACCATCGTATAAAACGAATAATTGCAACCAGTGTGAAAGTAATGGTCATTTCTACGTTCCGAGCTACCTAGGCGTCACTCTAGGGCGTTGCTCCTCCAGATCGAATAGCTAGGGACTTATAATTCATCGCTAAAAGCATAAAATACAATTAAAATACAACAGTTTTTCCATCGTATAACAGGAATAATTGCAACCAGTGTGAAAGTAATGGTCATTTCTACGTTCCGGGCAACCTAGGTTTCAATCCAGGGCGATGCTCCACCAGATTGAATAGATATGTCCTAAGAAGTCGACGCCGGAAGCATAAAGTACGATATAAATACAACAGCTTTTCCATCGTATAAAACGAATAATTGCAACCAGTGTGAAAGTAATGGTCATTACTACGTTCCGAGCAACCTAGGCGTCACTCTATTGCGTTGCGCCACCAGATCGAATAGCTAGGGACTTAAAATTCATCGCTAAAAGCATGAAATACAATTAAAATACAACAGTTTTTCCATCGTATAACAGGAATAATTGCAACCAGTGTGAAAGTAATGGTCATTTCTACGTTCCGAGCATCCTAGGCGTCACTCTAGGTCGTAGCTCCACCAGACCGAATAGCTAGGGACTTATAATTCATCGCTAAAAGCATAAAATACAATTAAAATACAACAGTTTTTCCATCGTATAACAGGAATAATTGCAACCAGTGTGAAAGTTATGGACATTTCTACATTCCGGCCAACCTAGGCTTCACTCTAGCGCGTTGCTCCACCAGATCGAATAGTTAGTACCTTAGAAGTCAACGCCAGAAGCATAAAATACAATATGAATACAACAGTTTTTCCATCGTATAAAATGAATAATAGCAAACATTGTGAAAATAATGGTCATTTCTACGTTCCGGGCAACCTAGGCATCACTCTAGGGCGTTGCTCCACCACATCTAATAGCTACGGCCTTAGAAGTCAACGCCAGATGAATAAAATACAATAAAGTTGCCTCAGCTTTTCAATCGTATAAAACGAATAATTGCAACCAGTGTGAAAGTTGTGGTCATTTCTACTTTCCGGGCAACCTAGGCTTCACCCTAGGTCGTTGCTCCAACAGATTGAATAGTTATGACCTTAGAAGTCAATGCCCGAAGCATAAAATGCAATAAAAATACAACAGATTTTCCATCATATAACAGGAATAATTGCAACAAGTTTGAAAGTGATGGTCATTTCTTCGTTCCGGGCAACCTAGGCTTCACTCTAGGGCGTTGTACAACCATATCGGACAGTTAGGGCCAAAGAAGTCAACGCCAGAAGCATAAAATACAATATAAGTATAACAGTTTTTCCATTGTATAAATCGAATAATAGCAACCAGGGTGAAAGTAATGGATATTTCTACTTCCCGGGCAACCTAGGCTTGACCCTAGGGCGTTGCTCCAACAGATTGAATAGTTAGGGCCTTAGAAGTCAACGCCGAAAGCATAAAATGCAATAAAACTACAACAGTTTTTCCATCGTATCAAATGAGTAGTTGCAAACATTGCGTAAGTAATGGTCATTTCTACGTTCCGGGCAACCTAGGCGTCACTCTAGGGCGTTGCTCCAACAGATTGAATAGTTAGGGCCTTTCAAATCAATGCCCGAAGCATAAAATGCAATAAAAATACAACAGTTTATCCATCATATAACGGGAATAATTGCAAACAGTTTGAAAGTGATGGCCATTTCTACGTTCCGGGTAACCTAGGCTTCACTCTAGGGCGTTGTTCCACCAGATCGAACAGTTAGGCCCTAAGAAGTCAACGCCAGAAGCATAAAATACAACATAAATACAACAGATTTTCCATCATATATAATGTATATTTGCAAACAGTGTGAAAGTAATGGTCATTTCTACGTACAGAGCAACCTAGGTTCCACTCTAGGGCGTTGCTCCACCAAATCGAATAGCTAGGGCCTTAGAAGTCAACGCCAGAAGCATAAAATACAATAAAGATGCAAAAGTTTATCCATCGTATAACAGGAATAACTGCAAACAGTATGAAAGTACTGGTCATTTCTACGTTCCGGGTAACCTAGGTTTCACTCTAGGGCGTTGCTCCACCAGATCGAATAGCTAGTGACTTAGAATTAAACGCCAGAAGCATAAAATGCAATAAAAATACAACAGTTCTTCCACCATATAACAGGAATAATTGCAAGCAGTTTGAAAGTGATGGTCATTTCTTCGTTCCGGGCAACCTAGGCTTCACTCTAGGGCGTTGTTCCACTATATCGAACAGTTAGGGCCAAAGAAGTCAACGCCAGAAGCATAAAATACAATATAAATATAACAGTTTTTCCATCGTATAAAACGGATGATAGCAACCAGTGTGAAAGTTATGGTCATTTCTACGTTCCGGGCAACCTAGGCTTCACTCTAGAGAGTTGCTCCACCAGATCGAATAGTTAGGGCCTTAGAAGTCAACGCCTGAAGCATAAAATACAAAATAAATAAAACAGTTTTTCCATCGTATAAAACTAATAATTGCTACCAGTGTGAAAGTTATGGCCATTTCTACGGTCCGCGCAACCTGGGCTTTACCCTAGGGCGTTGTTCCACCAGATGGAACAGTTAGGGCCTGAGAAGTCAACGCCAGAAGCATAAAATACGATATAAATACAACAGCTTTTCCATCGTATAAAGCGAATAATTGAAACCAGTGTGGAAGTTACGGTCATTTCTACGTTTCGGGCAACCTAGGCTTCACTCTAGGGAGATGCTCCACAAGATCAAATAGTTAGGGCCTAAGAAGTCAACGCCAGAAGCACAAAATACAACACAAATACAACAGATTTTCCATCATATATAATGTATATTTGCAAACAGTGTGAAAGTAATGGTCATTTCTACGTACCCGGCAACCTAGGTTCTACTCTAGGGCGTTGCTCCACCAAACCGAATAGCTAGGGCCTTAGAAGTCAACGCCAGAAGCATAAAATAAATAAAGATGCAAAGTTTTTCCATCGTATAACAGGAATAACTGCAAACAGTATGAAAGTACTGGTCATTTCTACGTTCCGGGTAACCTAGGTTTCACGCTAGGGCGTTGCTCCACCCGATCGAATAGATAGGGACTTAGAATTCAACGCCATAAGAATAAAATACAAAATAAGTACAACAGTTTTTCCATCGTATAAAATGAATAATTGTAACCAGTGTGAAAGTTATGGACATTTCTACATTCCGGCCAACCTAGGCTTCACTCTAGCGCGTTGCTCCACCAGATCGAATAGTTAGTACCTTAGAAGTCAACGCCAGAAGCATAAAATACAATATGAATACAACAGTTTTTCCATCGTATAAAATGAATAATTGCAAACATTGTGAAAGTAATGGTCATTTCTACGTTCCGGGCAACCTAGGATTCACCCTAGGGCGTTGCTCCAACTGATTGAATAGTTAGGGCCCTAGAAGTCAATGCCTGAAGCATAAAATGCAATCAAAATACAACAGCTTTTACATCATATAACAGGAATAATTGCAACCAGTTTGAAAGTGATGTTCATTTCTACGTTCCGGGCAACCTAGGCTTCACTCTAGGGCGTTGCTCCACCAGATCGAATAGCTAGGGCCTGAGAGGTCAGCGCCCGGAGCATAAAATACAAAATAAATAGTACAGTTTTTCCATCGTATAAAACGAATAATTGCTACCAGTGTGAAAGTTATGGTCATTTCTACGGTCCGCGCAACCTGGGCTTTACCCTAGGGCGTTGTTCCACCAGATGGAACAGTTAGGGCCTAAGAAGTCAACGCCAGAAGCACAAAATACAACACAAATACAACAGATTTTCCATCATATATAATGTATATTTGCAAACAGTGTGAAAGTAATGGTCATTTCTACGTACCGGGCAACCTAGGTTCTACTCTAGGGCGTTGCTCCACCAAACCGAATAGCTAGGGCCTTAGAAGTCAACGCCAGAAGCATAAAATAAATAAAGATGCAAAAGTTTTTCCATCGTATAACAGGAATAACTGCAAACAGTATGAAAGTACTGGTCATTTCTACGTTCCGGGTAACCTAGGTTTCACGCTAGGGCGTTGCTCCACCAGATCGAATCGCTAGGGACTTAGAATTCAACGCCATAAGAATAAAATACAAAATAAGTACAACAGTTTTTCCAACGTATAAAATGAATAATTGCAACCAGTGTGAAAGTTATGGTCATTTCTACGTTCCGGGCAACCTAGGCTTCACCCTAGGGTGTTGTTCCACCAGATCGAATAGTTAGGGCCTAAGAAGTGAACGCCAGAAGCATAAAATACAATATAAATACAACAGTTTTTTCATCTTATAAAACGAATAATTGCAACCAGTATGAAAGTTATGGTCATTTCTACTTTCCGGCAACCTAGGCTTCGCCCTAGGGCGTTGCTTCAACAGATTGAATAGTTAGGGCCTTAGAAGTCAATGCCGGAAGCATAAAATGCAAAATAAATAGAACAGTTTTTCCATCGTATAAAACGAATAATTACAACCAGTGTGAAAGTTATGGTCATTTCTACATTCCGAGCAACCTAGGCTTCATTCTAGGGCGTTGCTCCACCAGATCGAATAGTTAGATCCTTAGAAGTCAACGGCAGAAGCATAAAATACGATATAAATACAACAGCTTTTCCATCGTATAAAAGGAATAATTGCAAACAGTGTGAAAGTAATGGTCATTTCTACGTTCCGGGCAACCTAGGCTTCACTCTGCGGTGTTGTTCCACCAGATCGAATAGTTAGGGCCTAAGAAGTCAACACCAGAAAAATAAAATACAAAATAAATGCAACAGCCTTTACACCGTATAAAACGAATAATTGCAACCTGTGTGAAGGTTATGGTCATATCTGAGTTCCGGGCAACCTAGGCTTCACTGTAGGGCGTTGCTCCACCAGATCGAAATGTTAGGGCCTAAGAAGTCAACGCCCGAAGCATAAAATACGATATAAATACAACAGCATTTTCATCGTACAAAATGAATAATAGCAAACAGTGTGAAAGTAATGGTCATTTCTACGTTCCGGGTAACCTAGGCTTCACTTTAGGGCGTTGTTCCACCAGATCGAAAAGTTAGGCCCTAAGAAGTCAACGCCAGAAGCATAAAATACAATATAAATATAACAGTTTTTCCATCGTATAAAACGAATGATAGCAACCAGTGTGAAAGTTATGGTCATTTCTACGTTCCGGGCAACCTAGGCTTCACTCTAGAGAGTTGCTCCACCAGATCGAATAGTTAGGGCCTTAGAAGTCAACGCCTGAAGCATAAAATACAAAATAAGTAAAACAGTTTTTCCATCGTATAAAACTAATAATTGCTACCAGTATGAAAGTTATGGTCATTTCTACGGTCCGCGCAACCTGGGCTTTACCCTAGGGCGTTGTTCCACCAGATGGAACAGTTAGGGCCTAAGAAGTCAACGCCAGAAGCATAAAATAAATAAAGATGCAAAAGTTTTTCCATCGTATAACAGGAATAACTGCAAACATTATGAAAGTACTGGTCATTTCTACGCTCCGGGTAACCTAGGTTTCACGCTAGGGCGTTGCTCCACCAGATCGAATAGCTAGGGACTTAGAATTCAACGCCATAATAATAAAATACAAAATAAGTACAACAGTTTTTCCATCGTATAAAATGAATAATTGCAACCAGTGTGAAAGTTATGGTCATTTCTACTTTCCGGGCAACCTAGACTTCACCCTAGGGCGTTGCTCCAACAGATTGAATAGTTAGGGCCTTTGAAGTCAATGCCGGAAGCATAAAATGCAAAATAAATAGAACAGTTTTTCCATCGTATAAAACGAATAATTGCTACCAGTGTGAAAGTAATGGTCATTTCTACGTTCCGGGCAACCTAGGTTTCAATCCAGGGCGATGCTCCACCAGATTGAATAGTTATGTCCTAAGAAGTCAACGCCAGAAGCATAAAATACGATATAAATACAACAGCTTTACCATCGTATAAAACGAATAATTGCAACCAGTGTGAAAGTAATGGTCATTTCTACGTTCCGAGCAACCTAGGCGTCACTCTAGGGCGTTGCTCCTCCAGATCGAATAGCTAGGGACTTATAATTCATCGCTAAAAGCATAAAATACAATTAAAATACAACAGTTTTTCCATCGTATAACAGGAGTAATTGCAACCAGTGTGTAAGTAATGGTCATTTCTACGTTCCGAGCAACATAGGCGTCACTCTAGGGCGTTGCTCCACCAGATCGAATAGTTACGGCCTAAGAAGTCGACGCCAGAAGCATAAACTACGATATAAATACAACAGCTTTTCCATCGTATAAAACGAATAATTGCAACCAGTGTGAAAGTTATGGTCATTTCTACATTCCGAGCAACCCAGGCTTCACTCTAGGGCGGTGCTCCATCATATCGAATAGCTACGGCCTTAGAAGTCTACGACTGAAGCATAAAATACAATAAAAATACAACAGTGTTTTCATCGTATAACAGGAATAATTGCAACCAGTGTGAAAGTAATGCTCATTTCTACGTTCCGGGCAACCTAGGTTTCAATCCAGGGCGATGCTCCACCAGATTGAATAGTTATGTCTAAGAAGCCAACGCCGGAAGTATTAAATACGATATAAATACAACAGCTTTACCATCGTATAAAACGAATAATTGCAACCAGTGTGAAAGTAATGGTCATTTCTACGTTCCGAGCTACCTAGGCGTCACTCTAGGGCGTTGCTCCTCCAGATCGAATAGCTAGGGACTTATAATTCATCGCTAAAAGCATAAAATACAATTAAAATACAACAGTTTTTCCATCGTATAACAGGAGTAATTGCAACCAGTGTGTAAGTAATGGTCATTTCTACGTTCCGAGCAACATAGGCGTCACTCTAGGGCGTTGCTCCACCAGATCGAATAGTGAGGTCCTTAGAAGTCAACGCCAAAAGCATAAAATACAATATAAATACAACAGCTTTTCCATCGTATAAAAGGAATAATTGCAAACAGTGTGAAAGTTATGGTCATTTCTACATTCCGAGCAACCTAGGCTTCACTCTAGGGCGTTGCTCCACCTGATCGAATAGTTAGGGCCTTAGAAGTCAACGCCAGAAGCATAAAATACAATAAAGATGCAACAGTTTTTCCATCGTATAACAGGAATAATTGCAACCAGTGTGAAAGTAATGCTCATTTCTACGTTCCGGGCAACCTAGGTTTCAATCCAGGGCGATGCTCCACCAGATTGAATAGTTATGTCTAAGAAGCCAACGCCAGAAGTATTAAATACGATATAAATACAACAGCTTTACCATCGTATAAAACGAATAATTGCAACCAGTGTGAAAGTAATGGTCATTTCTACGTTCCGAGCTACCTAGGCGTCACTCTAGGGCGTTGCTCCTCCAGATCGAATAGCTAGGGACTTATAATTCATCGCTAAAAGCATAAAATACAATTAAAATACAACAGTTTTTCCATCGTATAACAGGAATAATTGCAACCAGTGTGAAAGTAATGGTCATTTCTACGTTCCGGGCAACCTAGGTTTCAATCCAGGGCGATGCTCCACCAGATTGAATAGATATGTCCTAAGAAGTCGACGCCGGAAGCATAAAGTACGATATAAATACAACAGCTTTTCCATCGTATAAAACGAATAATTGCAACCAGTGTGAAAGTAATGGTCATTACTACGTTCCGAGCAACCTAGGCGTCACTCTATTGCGTTGCGCCACCAGATCGAATAGCTAGGGACTTAAAATTCATCGCTAAAAGCATGAAATACAATTAAAATACAACAGTTTTTCCATCGTATAACAGGAATAATTGCAACCAGTGTGAAAGTAATGGTCATTTCTACGTTCCGAGCATCCTAGGCGTCACTCTAGGTCGTAGCTCCACCAGACCGAATAGCTAGGGACTTATAATTCATCGCTAAAAGCATAAAATACAATTAAAATACAACAGTTTTTCCATCGTATAACAGGAATAATTGCAACCAGTGTGAAAGTTATGGACATTTCTACATTCCGGCCAACCTAGGCTTCACTCTAGCGCGTTGCTCCACCAGATCGAATAGTTAGTACCTTAGAAGTCAACGCCAGAAGCATAAAATACAATATGAATACAACAGTTTTTCCATCGTATAAAATGAATAATAGCAAACATTGTGAAAATAATGGTCATTTCTACGTTCCGGGCAACCTAGGCATCACTCTAGGGCGTTGCTCCACCACATCTAATAGCTACGGCCTTAGAAGTCAACGCCAGATGAATAAAATACAATAAAGTTGCCTCAGCTTTTCAATCGTATAAAACGAATAATTGCAACCAGTGTGAAAGTTGTGGTCATTTCTACTTTCCGGGCAACCTAGGCTTCACCCTAGGTCGTTGCTCCAACAGATTGAATAGTTATGACCTTAGAAGTCAATGCCCGAAGCATAAAATGCAATAAAAATACAACAGATTTTCCATCATATAACAGGAATAATTGCAACAAGTTTGAAAGTGATGGTCATTTCTTCGTTCCGGGCAACCTAGGCTTCACTCTAGGGCGTTGTACAACCATATCGGACAGTTAGGGCCAAAGAAGTCAACGCCAGAAGCATAAAATACAATATAAGTATAACAGTTTTTCCATTGTATAAATCGAATAATAGCAACCAGGGTGAAAGTAATGGATATTTCTACTTCCCGGGCAACCTAGGCTTGACCCTAGGGCGTTGCTCCAACAGATTGAATAGTTAGGGCCTTAGAAGTCAACGCCGAAAGCATAAAATGCAATAAAACTACAACAGTTTTTCCATCGTATCAAATGAGTAGTTGCAAACATTGCGTAAGTAATGGTCATTTCTACGTTCCGGGCAACCTAGGCGTCACTCTAGGGCGTTGCTCCAACAGATTGAATAGTTAGGGCCTTTCAAATCAATGCCCGAAGCATAAAATGCAATAAAAATACAACAGTTTATCCATCATATAACGGGAATAATTGCAAACAGTTTGAAAGTGATGGCCATTTCTACGTTCCGGGTAACCTAGGCTTCACTCTAGGGCGTTGTTCCACCAGATCGAACAGTTAGGCCCTAAGAAGTCAACGCCAGAAGCATAAAATACAACATAAATACAACAGATTTTCCATCATATATAATGTATATTTGCAAACAGTGTGAAAGTAATGGTCATTTCTACGTACAGAGCAACCTAGGTTCCACTCTAGGGCGTTGCTCCACCAAATCGAATAGCTAGGGCCTTAGAAGTCAACGCCTGAAGCATAAAATACAATAAAGATGCAAAAGTTTATCCATCGTATAACAGGAATAACTGCAAACAGTATGAAAGTACTGGTCATTTCTACGTTCCGGGTAACCTAGGTTTCACTCTAGGGCGTTGCTCCACCAGATCGAATAGCTAGTGACTTAGAATTAAACGCCAGAAGCATAAAATGCAATAAAAATACAACAGTTTTTCCACCATATAACAGGAATAATTGCAAGCAGTTTGAAAGTGATGGTCATTTCTTCGTTCCGGGCAACCTAGGCTTCACTCTAGGGCGTTGTTCCACTATATCGAACAGTTAGGGCCAAAGAAGTCAACGCCAGAAGCATAAAATACAATATAAATATAACAGTTTTTCCATCGTATAAAACGGATGATAGCAACCAGTGTGAAAGTTATGGTCATTTCTACGTTCCGGGCAACCTATGCTTCACTCTAGAGAGTTGCTCCACCAGATCGAATAGTTAGGGCCTTAGAAGTCAACGCCTGAAGCATAAAATACAAAATAAATAAAACAGTTTTTCCATCGTATAAAACTAATAATTGCTACCAGTGTGAAAGTTATGGCCATTTCTACGGTCCGCGCAACCTGGGCTTTACCCTAGGGCGTTGTTCCACCAGATGGAACAGTTAGGGCCTGAGAAGTCAACGCCAGAAGCATAAAATACGATATAAATACAACAGCTTTTCCATCGTATAAAGCGAATAATTGAAACCAGTGTGGAAGTTACGGTCATTTCTACGTTTCGGGCAACCTAGGCTTCACTCTAGGGAGATGCTCCACAAGATCAAATAGTTAGGGCCTAAGAAGTCAACGCCAGAAGCACAAAATACAACACAAATACAACAGATTTTCCATCATATATAATGTATATTTGCAAACAGTGTGAAAGTAATGGTCATTTCTACGTACCCGGCAACCTAGGTTCTACTCTAGGGCGTTGCTCCACCAAACCGAATAGCTAGGGCCTTAGAAGTCAACGCCAGAAGCATAAAATAAATAAAGATGCAAAGTTTTTCCATCGTATAACAGGAATAACTGCAAACAGTATGAAAGTACTGGTCATTTCTACGTTCCGGGTAACCTAGGTTTCACGCTAGGGCGTTGCTCCACCCGATCGAATAGATAGGGACTTAGAATTCAACGCCATAAGAATAAAATACAAAATAAGTACAACAGTTTTTCCATCGTATAAAATGAATAATTGTAACCAGTGTGAAAGTTATGGACATTTCTACATTCCGGCCAACCTAGGCTTCACTCTAGCGCGTTGCTCCACCAGATCGAATAGTTAGTACCTTAGAAGTCAACGCCAGAAGCATAA
Source organism: Calliopsis andreniformis (assembly GCF_051401765.1). Lineage (NCBI taxonomy): Eukaryota > Metazoa > Arthropoda > Insecta > Hymenoptera > Andrenidae > Calliopsis > Calliopsis andreniformis. Next base: position 9,341,310 of record NW_027480425.1, on the reverse strand, counting down.
AATACAATATGAATACAACAGTTTTTCCATCGTATAAAATGAATAATTGCAAACATTGTGAAAGTAATGGTCATTTCTACGTTCCGGGCAACCTAGGATTCACCCTAGGGCGTTGCTCCAACTGATTGAATAGTTAGGGCCCTAGAAGTCAATGCCTGAAGCATAAAATGCAATCAAAATACAACAGCTTTTACATCATATAACAGGAATAATTGCAACCAGTTTGAAAGTGATGTTCATTTCTACGTTCCGGGCAACCTAGGCTTCACTCTAGGGCGTTGCTCCACCAGATCGAATAGCTAGGGCCTGAGAGGTCAGCGCCCGGAGCATAAAATACAAAATAAATAGTACAGTTTTTCCATCGTATAAAACGAATAATTGCTACCAGTGTGAAAGTTAGGGTCATTTCTACGGTCCGCGCAACCTGGGCTTTACCCTAGGGCGTTGTTCCACCAGATGGAACAGTTAGGGCCTAAGAAGTCAACGCCAGAAGCATAAAATACGATATAAATACAACAGCTTTTCCATCGTATAAAGCGAATAATTGCAACCAGTGTGGAAGTTATGGTCATTTCCACGTTTCGGGCAACCTAGGCTTCACTCTAGGGAGATGCTCCACAAGATCAAATAGTTAGGGCCTAAGAAGTCAACGCCAGAAGCACAAAATACAACACAAATACAACAGATTTTCCATCATATATAATGTATATTTGCAAACAGTGTGAAAGTAATGGTCATTTCTACGTACCGGGCAACCTAGGTTCTACTCTAGGGCGTTGCTCCACCAAACCGAATAGCTAGGGCCTTAGAAGTCAACGCCAGAAGCATAAAATAAATAAAGATGCAAAAGTTTTTCCATCGTATAACAGGAATAACTGCAAACAGTATGAAAGTACTGGTCATTTCTACGTTCCGGGTAACCTAGGTTTCACGCTAGGGCGTTGCTCCACCAGATCGAATCGCTAGGGACTTAGAATTCAACGCCATAAGAATAAAATACAAAATAAGTACAACAGTTTTTCCAACGTATAAAATGAATAATTGCAACCAGTGTGAAAGTTATGGTCATTTCTACGTTCCGGGCAACCTAGGCTTCACCCTAGGGTGTTGTTCCACCAGATCGAATAGTTAGGGCCTAAGAAGTGAACGCCAGAAGCATAAAATACAATATAAATACAACAGTTTTTTCATCTTATAAAACGAATAATTGCAACCAGTATGAAAGTTATGGTCATTTCTACTTTCCGGCAACCTAGGCTTCGCCCTAGGGCGTTGCTTCAACAGATTGAATAGTTAGGGCCTTAGAAGTCAATGCCGGAAGCATAAAATGCAAAATAAATAGAACAGTTTTTCCATCGTATAAAACGAATAATTACAACCAGTGTGAAAGTTATGGTCATTTCTACATTCCGAGCAACCTAGGCTTCATTCTAGGGCGTTGCTCCACCAGATCGAATAGTTAGATCCTTAGAAGTCAACGGCAGAAGCATAAAATACGATATAAATACAACAGCTTTTCCATCGTATAAAAGGAATAATTGCAAACAGTGTGAAAGTAATGGTCATTTCTACGTTCCGGGCAACCTAGGCTTCACTCTGCGGTGTTGTTCCACCAGATCGAATAGTTAGGGCCTAAGAAGTCAACACCAGAAAAATAAAATACAAAATAAATGCAACAGCCTTTACACCGTATAAAACGAATAATTGCAACCTGTGTGAAGGTTATGGTCATATCTACGTTCCGGGCAACCTAGGCTTCACTGTAGGGCGTTGCTCCACCAGATCGAAATGTTAGGGCCTAAGAAGTCAACGCCCGAAGCATAAAATACGATATAAATACAACAGCATTTTCATCGTACAAAATGAATAATAGCAAACAGTGTGAAAGTAATGGTCATTTCTACGTTCCGGGTAACCTAGGCTTCACTTTAGGGCGTTGTTCCACCAGATCGAAAAGTTAGGCCCTAAGAAGTCAACGCCAGAAGCATAAAATACAATATAAATATAACAGTTTTTCCATCGTATAAAACGAATGATAGCAACCAGTGTGAAAGTTATGGTCATTTCTACGTTCCGGGCAACCTAGGCTTCACTCTAGAGAGTTGCTCCACCAGATCGAATAGTTAGGGCCTTAGAAGTCAACGCCTGAAGCATAAAATACAAAATAAGTAAAACAGTTTTTCCATCGTATAAAACTAATAATTGCTACCAGTATGAAAGTTATGGTCATTTCTACGGTCCGCGCAACCTGGGCTTTACCCTAGGGCGTTGTTCCACCAGATGGAACAGTTAGGGCCTAAGAAGTCAACGCCAGAAGCATAAAATAAATAAAGATGCAAAAGTTTTTCCATCGTATAACAGGAATAACTGCAAACATTATGAAAGTACTGGTCATTTCTACGCTCCGGGTAACCTAGGTTTCACGCTAGGGCGTTGCTCCACCAGATCGAATAGCTAGGGACTTAGAATTCAACGCCATAATAATAAAATACAAAATAAGTACAACAGTTTTTCCATCGTATAAAATGAATAATTGCAACCAGTGTGAAAGTTATGGTCATTTCTACTTTCCGGGCAACCTAGACTTCACCCTAGGGCGTTGCTCCAACAGATTGAATAGTTAGGGCCTTTGAAGTCAATGCCGGAAGCATAAAATGCAAAATAAATAGAACAGTTTTTCCATCGTATAAAACGAATAATTGCTACCAGTGTGAAAGTAATGGTCATTTCTACGTTCCGGGCAACCTAGGTTTCAATCCAGGGCGATGCTCCACCAGATTGAATAGTTATGTCCTAAGAAGTCAACGCCAGAAGCATAAAATACGATATAAATACAACAGCTTTACCATCGTATAAAACGAATAATTGCAACCAGTGTGAAAGTAATGGTCATTTCTACGTTCCGAGCAACCTAGGCGTCACTCTAGGGCGTTGCTCCTCCAGATCGAATAGCTAGGGACTTATAATTCATCGCTAAAAGCATAAAATACAATTAAAATACAACAGTTTTTCCATCGTATAACAGGAGTAATTGCAACCAGTGTGTAAGTAATGGTCATTTCTACGTTCCGAGCAACATAGGCGTCACTCTAGGGCGTTGCTCCACCAGATCGAATAGTTACGGCCTAAGAAGTCGACGCCAGAAGCATAAACTACGATATAAATACAACAGCTTTTCCATCGTATAAAACGAATAATTGCAACCAGTGTGAAAGTTATGGTCATTTCTACATTCCGAGCAACCCAGGCTTCACTCTAGGGCGGTGCTCCATCATATCGAATAGCTACGGCCTTAGAAGTCTACGACTGAAGCATAAAATACAATAAAAATACAACAGTGTTTTCATCGTATAACAGGAATAATTGCAACAAGCGTGATAGTAATGATCATTTCGGCGTTTCGGGCATCCTAGACTTATCTCTGAGGCATTGCTCCACCAGATCGAATAGATAGGGCCTAAGAAGTCAACGCCAGAAGCATAAAATACAATATAAATGTAACAGTTTTTCCATCGTATAAAACGAATAATAGCAACCAGTGTGAAAGTTATGGTCATTTCTACGTTCCGGGCAACCTAGGCTTCACTCTAGGTCGTTGCTCCACCAGATCAAATAGCTAGTGACTTAGAATTAAACGCCAGAAGCATAGAATACAATAAAAATACAACAGTTTTTCCATCGTATAACAGGAATAACTGCAAACAGTGTGAAAGTACTGGCCATTTCTACTTTCCGGGCAACCTAGGCTTCACCCTAGGTCGCTGCTCCAACAGATTGACTAGTTAGGACCTTGGAAGTTAATGCCCGAAGCATAAAATGCAATAAAAATACAACAGTTTTTCCACCATATAACAGGAATAATTGCAAGCAGTTTGAAAGTGATGGTCATTTCTTCGTTCCGGGCAACCTAGGCTTCACTCTAGGGCGTTGTTCCACTATATCGAACAGTTAGGGCCAAAGAAGTCAACGCCAGAAGCATAAAATACAATATAAATATAACAGTTTTTCCATTGTATAAAACGAATAATAGCAAACAGTGTGAATGTAATGGTCATTTCTACGTTCCGGGCATCCTAGGATTCACTCTAGAGCGTTGCTCCAACAGATTGAATAGTTAGGTCCTTAAAAGTCAATGACCGAAGCATAAAATGCAATAAAAGCACAACAGTTTTTCCATCATATAACAGGAATAACTGCAAACAGTTTGAAAGTGAATGGCCATTTCTACGTTCCGGGTAACCTAGGCTTCACTCTAGGGCGTTGTTCCACCAGATCGAAAAGTTAGGCCCTAAGAAGTCAACGCCAGAAGCATAAAATACAATATAAATATAACAGTTTTTCCATCGTATAAAACGGATGATAGCAACCAGTGTGAAAGTTATGGTCATTTCTACGTTCCGGGCAACCTAGGCTTCACTCTAGAGAGTTGCTCCACCAGATCGAATAGTTAGGGCCTTAGAAGTCAACGCCTGAAGCATAAAATACAAAATAAATAAAACAGTTTTTCCATCGTATAAAACTAATAATTGCTACCAGTGTGAAAGTTATGGCCATTTCTACGGTCCGCGCAACCTGGGCTTTACCCTAGGGCGTTGTTCCACCAGATGGAACAGTTAGGGCCTGAGAAGTCAACGCCAGAAGCATAAAATACGATATAAATACAACAGCTTTTCCATCGTATAAAGCGAATAATTGAAACCAGTGTGGAAGTTATGGTCATTTCTACGTTTCGGGCAACCTAGGCTTCACTCTAGGGAGATGCTCCACAAGATCAAATAGTTAGGGCCTAAGAAGTCAACGCCAGAAGCACAAAATACAACACAAATACAAGAGATTTTCCATCATATATAATGTATATTTGCAAACAGTGTGAAAGTAATGGTCATTTCTACGTACCCGGCAACCTAGGTTCTACTCTAGGGCGTTGCTCCACCAAACCGAATAGCTAGGGCCTTAGAAGTCAACGCCAGAAGCATAAAATAAATAAAGATGCAAAGTTTTTCCATCGTATAACAGGAATAACTGCAAACAGTATGAAAGTACTGGTCATTTCTACGTTCCGGGTAACCTAGGTTTCACGCTAGGGCGTTGCTCCACCCGATCGAATAGATAGGGACTTAGAATTCAACGCCATAAGAATAAAATACAAAATAAGTACAACAGTTTTTCCATCGTATAAAATGAATAATTGTAACCAGTGTGAAAGTTATGGACATTTCTACATTCCGGCCAACCTAGGCTTCACTCTAGCGCGTTGCTCCACCAGATCGAATAGTTAGTACCTTAGAAGTCAACGCCAGAAGCATAAAATACAATATGAATACAACAGTTTTTCCATCGTATAAAATGAATAATTGCAAACATTGTGAAAGTAATGGTCATTTCTACGTTCCGGGCAACCTAGGATTCACCCTAGGGCGTTGCTCCAACTGATTGAATAGTTAGGGCCCTAGAAGTCAATGCCTGAAGCATAAAATGCAATCAAAATACAACAGCTTTTACATCATATAACAGGAATAATTGCAACCAGTTTGAAAGTGATGTTCATTTCTACGTTCCGGGCAACCTAGGCTTCACTCTAGGGCGTTGCTCCACCAGATCGAATAGCTAGGGCCTGAGAGGTCAGCGCCCGGAGCATAAAATACAAAATAAATAGTACAGTTTTTCCATCGTATAAAACGAATAATTGCTACCAGTGTGAAAGTTATGGTCATTTCTACGGTCCGCGGTACCTGGGCTTTACCCTAGGGCGTTGTTCCACCAGATGGAACAGTTAGGGCCTAAGAAGTCAACGCCAGAAGCATAAAATACGATATAAATACAACAGCTTTTCCATCGTATAAAGCGAATAATTGCAACCAGTGTGGAAGTTATGGTCATTTCCACGTTTCGGGCAACCTAGGCTTCACTCTAGGGAGATGCTCCACAAGATCAAATAGTTAGGGCCTAAGAAGTCAACGCCAGAAGCACAAAATACAACACAAATACAACAGATTTTCCATCATATATAATGTATATTTGCAAACAGTGTGAAAGTAATGGTCATTTCTACTTTCCGGGCAACCTAGACTTCACCCTAGGGCGTTGCTTCAACAGATTGAATAGTTAGGGCCTTAGAAGTCAATGCCGGAAGCATAAAATGCAAAATAAATAGAACAGTTTTTCCATCGTATAAAACGAATAATTACAACCAGTGTGAAAGTTATGGTCATTTCTACATTCCGAGCAACCTAGGCTTCATTCTAGGGCGTTGCTCCACCAGATCGAATAGTTAGATCCTTAGAAGTCAACGGCAGAAGCATAAAATACGATATAAATACAACAGCTTTTCCATCGTATAAAAGGAATAATTGCAAACAGTGTGAAAGTAATGGTCATTTCTACGTTCCGGGCAACCTAGGCTTCACTCTGCGGTGTTGTTCCACCAGATCGAATAGTTAGGGCCTAAGAAGTCAACACCAGAAAAATAAAATACAAAATAAATGCAACAGCCTTTACACCGTATAAAACGAATAATTGCAACCTGTGTGAAGGTTATGGTCATATCTACGTTCCGGGCAACCTAGGCTTCACTGTAGGGCGTTGCTCCACCAGATCGAAATGTTAGGGCCTAAGAAGTCGACGCCCGAAGCATAAAATACGATATAAATACAACAGCATTTTCATCGTACAAAATGAATAATAGCAAACAGTGTGAAAGTAATGGTCATTTCTACGTTCCGGGTAACCTAGGCTTCACTTTAGGGCGTTGTTCCACCAGATCGAAAAGTTAGGCCCTAAGAAGTCAACGCCAGAAGCATAAAGTACAATATAAATATAACAGTTTTTCCATCGTATAAAACGAATGATAGCAACCAGTGTGAAAGTTATGGTCATTTCTACGTTCCGGGCAACCTAGGCTTCACTCTAGAGAGTTGCTCCACCAGATCGAATAGTTAGGGCCTTAGAAGTCAACGCCTGAAGCATAAAATACAAAATAAGTAAAACAGTTTTTCCATCGTATAAAACTAATAATTGCTACCAGTATGAAAGTTATGGTCATTTCTACGGTCCGCGCAACCTGGGCTTTACCCTAGGGCGTTGTTCCACCAGATGGAACAGTTAGGGCCTAAGAAGTCAACGCCAGAAGCATAAAATAAATAAAGATGCAAAAGTTTTTCCATCGTATAACAGGAATAACTGCAAACATTATGAAAGTACTGGTCATTTCTGCGCTCCGGGTAACCTAGGTTTCACGCTAGGGCGTTGCTCCACCAGATCGAATAGCTAGGGACTTAGAATTCAACGCCATAATAATAAAATACAAAATAAGTACAACAGTTTTTCCATCGTATAAAATGAATAATTGCAACCAGTGTGAAAGTTATGGTCATTCCTACTTTCCGGGCAACCTAGACTTCACCCTAGGGCGTTGCTCCAACAGATTGAATAGTTAGGGCCTTTGAAGTCAATGCCGGAAGCATAAAATGCAAAATAAATAGAACAGTTTTTCCATCGTGTAAAACGAATAATTGCTACCAGTGTGAAAGTAATGGTCATTTCTACGTTCCGGGCAACCTAGGTTTCAATCCAGGGCGATGCTCCACCAGATTGAATAGTTATGTCCTAAGAAGTCAACGCCAGAAGCATAAAATACGATATAAATGCAACAGCTTTACCATCGTATAAAACGAATAATTGAAACCAGTGTGAAAGTAATGGTCATTTCTACGTTCCGAGCAACCTAGGCGTCACTCTAGGGCGTTGCTCCTCCAGATCGAATAGCTAGGGACTTATAATTCATCGCTAAAAGCATAAAATACAATTAAAATACAGCAGTTTTTCCATCGTATAACAGGAGTAATTGCAACCAGTGTGTAAGTAATGGTCATTTCTACGTTCCGAGCAACATAGGCGTCACTCTAGGGCGTTGCTCCACCAGATCGAATAGTTACGGCCTAAGAAGTCAACGCCAGAAGCATAAAATACGATAAAGATGCAACAGCATTTCCATCGTATAAAACGAATAATTGCAACCAGTGTGAAAGTTATGGTCATTTCTACATTCCGAGCAACCTAGGCTTCACTCTAGGGCGTTGCTCCACCAGATCGAATAGTTAGATCCTTAGAAGTCGACGCCAGAAGCATAAACTACGATATAAATACAACAGCTTTTCCATCGTATAAAACGAATAATTGCAACCAGTGTGAAAGTTATGGTCATTTCTACATTCCGAGCAACCTAGGCTTCACTCTAGGGCGCTGCTCCATCATATCGAATAGCTACGGCCTTAGAAGTCTACGACTGAAGCATAAAATACAATAAAAATACAACAGTCTTTTCATCGTATAACAGGAATAATTGCAACAAGCGTGATAGTAATGATCATTTCGGCGTTTCGGGCATCCTAGACTTATCTCTGAGGCATTGCTCCACCAGATCGAATAGATAGGGCCTAAGAAGTCAACGCCAGAAGCATAAAATACAATATAAATGTAACAGTTTTTCCATCGTATAAAACGAATAATAGCAACCAGTGTGAAAGTTATGGTCATTTCTACGTTCCGGGCAACCTAGGCTTCACTCTAGGTCGTTGCTCCACCAGATCAAATAGCTAGTGACTTAGAATTAAACGCCAGAAGCATAGAATACAATAAAAATACAACAGTTTTTCCATCGTATAACAGGAATAACTGCAAACAGTGTGAAAGTACTGGCCATTTCTACTTTCCGGGCAACCTAGGCTTCACCCTAGGTCGCTGCTCCAACAGATTGACTAGTTAGGACCTTGGAAGTCAATGCCCGAAGCATAAAATGCAATAAAAATACAACAGTTTTTCCACCATATAACAGGAATAATTGCAAGCAGTTTGAAAGTGATGGTCATTTCTTCGTTCCGGGCAACCTAGGCTTCACTCTAGGGCGTTGTTCCACTATATCGAACAGTTAGGGCCAAAGAAGTCAACGCCAGAAGCATAAAATACAATATAAATATAACAGTTTTTCCATTGTATAAAACGAATAATAGCAAACAGTGTGAATGTAATGGTCATTTCTACGTTCCGGGCATCCTAGGATTCACTCTAGAGCGTTGCTCCAACAGATTGAATAGTTAGGTCCTTAAAAGTCAATGACCGAAGCATAAAATGCAATAAAAGCACAACAGTTTTTCCATCATATAACAGGAATAACTGCAAACAGTTTGAAAGTGAATGGCCATTTCTACGTTCCGGGTAACCTAGGCTTCACTCTAGGGCGTTGTTCCACCAGATCGAAAAGTTAGGCCCTAAGAAGTCAACGCCAGAAGCATAAAATACAATATAAATATAACAGTTTTTCCATAGTATAAAACGGATGATAGCAACCAGTGTGAAAGTTATGGTCATTTCTACGTTCCGGGCAACCTAGGCTTCACTCTAGAGAGTTGCTCCACCAGATCGAATAGTTAGGGCCTTAGAAGTCAACGCCTGAAGCATAAAATACAAAATAAATAAAACAGTTTTTCCATCGTATAAAACTAATAATTGCTACCAGTGTGAAAGTTATGGCCATTTCTACGGTCCGCGCAACCTGGGCTTTACCCTAGGGCGTTGTTCCACCAGATGGAACAGTTAGGGCCTGAGAAGTCAACGCCAGAAGCATAAAATACGATATAAATACAACAGCTTTTCCATCGTATAAAGCGAATAATTGAAACCAGTGTGGAAGTTATGGTCATTTCTACGTTCCGGGCAACCTAGGCTTCACCCTAGGGCGTTGTTCCACCAGATCGAATAGTTAGGGCCTAAGAAGTGAACGCCAGAAGCATAAAATACAATATAAATACAACAGTTTTTTCATCTTATAAAACGAATAATTGCAACCAGTATTGAAGATGTGGTCATTTCTACTTTCCGGGCAACCTAGACTTCACCCTAGGGCGTTGCTTCAACAGATTGAATAGTTAGGGCCTTAGAAGTCAATGCAGGAAGCATAAAATGCAAAATAAATAGAACAGTTTTTCCATCGTATAAAACGAATAATTACAACCAGTGTGAAAGTTATGGTCATTTCTACATTCCGAGCAACCTAGGCTTCATTCTAGGGCGTTGCTCCACCAGATCGAATAGTTAGATCCTTAGAAGTCAACGGCAGAAGCATAAAATACGATATAAATACAACAGCTTTTCCATCGTATAAAAGGAATAATTGCAAACAGTGTGAAAGTAATGGTCATTTCTACGTTCCGGGCAACCTAGGCTTCACTCTGCGGTGTTGTTCCACCAGATCGAATAGTTAGGGCCTAAGAAGTCAACACCAGAAAAATAAAATACAAAATAAATGCAACAGCCTTTACACGGTATAAAACGAATAATTGCAACCTGTGTGAAGGTTATGGTCATATCTACGTTCCGGGCAACCTAGGCTTCACTGTAGGGCGTTGCTCCACCAGATCGAAATGTTAGGGCCTAAGAAGTCAACGCCCGAAGCATAAAATACGATATAAATACAACAGCATTTTCATCGTACAAAATGAATAATAGCAAACAGTGTGAAAGTAATGGTCATTTCTACGTTCCGGGTAACCTAGGCTTCACTTTAGGGCGTTGTTCCACCAGATCGAAAAGTTAGGCCCTAAGAAGTCAACGCCAGAAGCATAAAATACAATATAAATATAACAGTTTTTCCATCGTATAAAACGAATGATAGCAACCAGTGTGAAAGTTATGGTCATTTCTACGTTTCGGGCAACCTAGGCTTCACTCTAGAGAGTTGCTCCACCAGATCGAATAGTTAGGGCCTTAGAAGTCAACGCCTGAAGCATAAAATACAAAATAAGTAAAACAGTTTTTCCATCGTATAAAACTAATAATTGCTACCAGTATGAAAGTTATGGTCATTTCTACGGTCCGCGCAACCTGGGCTTTACCCTAGGGCGTTGTTCCACCAGATGGAACAGTTAGGGCCTAAGAAGTCAACGCCAGAAGCATAAAATAAATAAAGATGCAAAAGTTTTTCCATCGTATAACAGGAATAACTGCAAACATTATGAAAGTACTGGTCATTTCTACGCTCCGGGTAACCTAGGTTTCACGCTAGGGCGTTGCTCCACCAGATCGAATAGCTAGGGACTTAGAATTCAACGCCATAATAATAAAATACAAAATAAGTACAACAGTTTTTCCATCGTATAAAATGAATAATTGCAACCAGTGTGAAAGTTATGGTCATTCCTACTTTCCGGGCAACCTAGACTTCACCCTAGGGCGTTGCTCCAACAGATTGAATAGTTAGGGCCTTTGAAGTCAATGCCGGAAGCATAAAATGCAAAATAAATAGAACAGTTTTTCCATCGTATAAAACGAATAATTGCTACCAGTGTGAAAGTAATGGTCATTTCTACGTTCCGGGCAACCTAGGTTTCAATCCAGGGCGATGCTCCACCAGATTGAATAGTTATGTCCTAAGAAGTCAACGCCAGAAGCATAAAATACGATATAAATACAACAGCTTTACCATCGTATAAAACGAATAATTGAAACCAGTGTGAAAGTAATGGTCATTTCTACGTTCCGAGCAACCTAGGCGTCACTCTAGGGCGTTGCTCCTCCAGATCGAATAGCTAGGGACTTATAATTCATCGCTAAAAGCATAAAATACAATTAAAATACAACAGTTTTTCCATCGTATAACAGGAGTAATTGCAACCAGTGTGTAAGTAATGGTCATTTCTACGTTCCGAGCAACATAGGCGTCACTCTAGGGCGTTGCTCCACCAGATCGAATAGTTACGGCCTAAGAAGTCAACGCCAGAAGCATAACATACGATAAAGATGCAACAGCTTTTCCATCGTATAAAACGAATAATTGCAACCAGTGTGAAAGTTATGGTCATTTCTACATTCCGAGCAACCTAGGCTTCACTCTAGGGCGTTGCTCCACCAGATCGAATAGTTAGATCCTTAGAAGTCGACGCCAGAAGCATAAACTACGATATAAATACAACAGCTTTTCCATCGTATAAAACGAATAATTGCAACCAGTGTGAAAGTTATGGTCATTTCTACATTCCGAGCAACCTAGGCTTCACTCTAGGGCGGTGCTCCATCATATCGAATAGCTACGGCCTTAGAAGTCTACGACTGAAGCATAAAATACAATAAAAATACAACAGTCTTTTAATCGTATAACAGGAATAATTGCAACAAGCGTGATAGTAATGATCATTTCGGCGTTTCGGGCATCCTAGACTTATCTCTGAGGCATTGCTCCACGAGTTCGAATAGTTGGGGCCTAAGAAGTCAACGCCAGAAGCATAAAATACAATATAAATATAACAGTTTTTCCATCGTATAAAACGAATAATAGCAACCAGTGTGAAAGTTATGGTCATTTCTACTTTCCGTGCAACCTAGGCTCCACTCTAGGGCGTTGTTCCATGAGATCAAACAGTTAGGGCCTTAGAATTAAACGCCAGAAGCACAGAATAAAATAAGAATACAACAGTTTTTCCGTCGTATAACAGGAATAATTGCAACCAGTGTGAATGTAATGGTCATTTCTACGTTCCGGTCAACCTAGGATTCACTCTAGAGCGTTGCTCCAACAGATTGAATAGTTACGGCCGTAAAAGTCAATGCCCGAAGCATTAAATGCAAAAAAAATACAACAGTTTTTCCTTCATATAACGGGGATAATTGCAAACAGTTTGAAGGTAATGGTCATTTCTACGTTCCGGGCAACCTAGGCTTCACTCTACGGCGTTGTTCCACCAGATCGAATAGTTAGGGCCTAAGAAGTCAACGCCCGAAGCATAAAATACGATATAAATACAACAGCATTTCCATCGTATTAAATGAATAATTGCAAACAGTGTGAAAGTAGTGGCCATTTCTACGTTCCGAGCAACCTAGGCTTCACTCTAGGGCGGTGCTCCAACATATCGAATAGCTACGGCCTTAGAAGTCTACGACTGAAGCATAAAACACAATAAAAATACAACAGTCTTTTCATCGTATAACAGGAATAATTGCAACAAGCGTGATAGTAATGATCATTTCGGCGTTTCGGGCACCCTAGACTTATCTCTGAGGCATTGCTCCACCAGATCGAATAGTTAGGGCCTAAGAAGTCAACGCCAGAAGCATAAAATACAATATAAATACAACAGCATTGCCATCGTATAAAATGAATAATTGCAAACAGTGCGAAAGATATGGACATTTCTACGTTCCAGGCTACCTTGGCTTCACTCTATGGCGTTCTTCCACCACATCGAATAGCAACGGCCTCAGAGGTCAACGCCAGAAGCATAAAATACAATATAAATATAACAGTCTTTCGATTGTATAAAACGAATAATTGCTACCAGTGTAAAAGTTATGGTCATTTCTACGTTCCGGGTAACCTAGGTTTCACTCTAGGGCGTTGCTACACCAGATCGAATAGCTAGGGACTTAGAATTCAACGCCATAACAATTAAATACAATATAAGTACAACAGTTTTTCCACCGTATAACACGAGTAATTGCAACCAGTGTGAAGGTTATGGTCATTTCAACGTTCCGGGCAATCTAGGCTTCACTCTAGGGCGTTGCTCCACCAGATCAATCAGTTAGGGCCTTAGAAGTCAACGTCCGAAGCATAAAATGCAAACAAAATAAAACAGTTTTTCCATTGTATAAAACGAATAATTGCTACCAGTGTAAAAGTTATTGTCATTTCTACGTTCCGGGCAACCTAGGCCTCACCCTAGGGCGTTGTTCCAGCAGATCGAATAGTTAGGGCCTAAGAAGTGAACGCCAGAAGCATAAAATACAATATAAATACAACAGTTTTTCCATCATATAAAACGAATAATTGCAACCAGTATGAAAGTTACGGTCATTTCTACTTTCCGGGCAACCTAGGCTTCACGATAGGGCGTTGCTCCAGCAGATTGAATAGTTAGGGCCTTAGAAGTCAATGCCAGAAGCATAAAATGCAATAAAAATACAACAGTTTTTCCATCATATAACAGGAATAATTGCAAGCGGTTTGAAAGTGATGGTCATTTCTACGTACCGGGCGCTCTAGGCTTCACGCTAGGGCGTTGCTCCACCACACCTAATAGATACGGCCTTAGAAGTCAACCCCAGATGAATAAAATACAGTATAAATGTAACAGTTTACCATCGTATAAAACGAATAATAGCAATCAGTGTGTAAGCTATGTTCATTTCTACGTTCCAGGCAACCTAGGCTTCACTCTAGGGCGTTGCACCAACAGATTGAATAGTTAGGGCCTTTGAAGTCAACGCGCGTAGCATAAAATACAAAATAAATAGTACAGTTTTTCCATCGTATAAAACGAATAGTTGCTACCGGTGTGAAAGTTATGGTCATTTCTACGTTCTGGGCAACCTAGGCTTCACTCTAGGGCGTTGCTCCACCAGATCGAATAGTTAGGGCCTAAGAAGTCAACGCCAGAAGCATAAAATACAATATAAATACAACAGCTTTGCCATCGTATAAAATGAATAATTGCAAACAGTGCGAAAGATATGGACATTTGTACGTTCCGGGCTACCCAGGCTTCACTCTATGGCGTTCTTCCACCACATCGAATAGCAACGGCCTCAGAAGTCAACGCCAGAAGCATAAAATACGATATAAATATAACAGTTTTTCCATTGTATAAAACGAATGATAGCAACCAGTGTGAAAGTTATGGTCATTTCTGCGTTCCGGGCAATCTAGGCTTCACACTAGGGCGTTGTTCCACCAGATCAAACAGTTAGGGCCTTAGAAGTCAACGCCCGAAGCATAAAACACAAAATAAATAGAACGGTTTTTCCATTGTATAAAACGAATAATTGCTACCAGTGTAAAGGTTATGGTCATTGCTACGTTCCGCGCAACCTAGGTTTCACTCCAGGGCGTTCCTCCACCAGATCGAATAGTTACGGCCTAAGAAGTCAACGCCAGAAGCATAAAATACGATAAAGATGCAACAGTTTTTCCATCGTATAAAACGAATAATTGCAACCAGTGTGAAAGTTATGGTCATTTCTACATTCCGAGCAACCTAGGCTTCACTCTAGGGTGTTGCTCCACCAGATCGAATAGTTAGGTCCTTAGAAGTCAACGCCAGAAGCATAAAATACGATATAAATACAACAGCATTTCCATCGTATTAAATGAATAATTGCAAACAGTGTGAAAGTAGTGGTCATTTCTACGTTCCGAGCAACCTAGGCTTCACTCTAGGGCGGTGCTCCATCATATCGAATAGCTACGGCCTTAGAAGTCTACGACTGAAGCATAAAATACAATAAAAATACAACAGTCTTTTAATCGTATAACAGGAATAATTGCAACAAGCGTGATAGTAATGATCATTTCGGCGTTTCGGGCATCCTAGACTTATCTCTGAGGCATTGCTCCACGAGATCGAATAGTTAGGGCCTAAGAAGTCAACGCCAGAAGCATAAAATACAATATAAATATAACAGTTTTTCCATCGTATAAAACGAATAATAGCAACCAGTGTGAAAGTTATGGTCATTTCTACTTTCCGTGCAACCTAGGCTTCACTCTAGGGCGTTGTTCCATGAGATCTAACAGTTAGGGCCTTAGAATTAAACGCCAGAAGCACAGAATAAAATAAAAATACAACAGTTTTTCCGTCGTATAACAGGAATAATTGCAACCAGTGTGAATGTAATGGTCATTTCTACGTTCCGGTCAACCTAGGATTCACTCTAGAGCGTTGCTCCAACAGATTGAATAGTTACGGCCTTAAAAGTCAATGCCCGAAGCATTAAATGCAATAAAAATACAACAGTTTTTCCGTCATATAACGGGGATAATTGCAAACAGATTGAAGGTAATGGTCATTTCTACGTTCCGGGCAACCTAGGCTTCACTCTACGGCGTTGTTCCACCAGATCGAATAGTTAGGGCCTAAGAAGTCAACGCCCGAAGCATAAAATACGATATAAATACAACAGCATTTCCATCGTATTAAATGAATAATTGCAAACAGTGTGAAAGTAGTGGCCATTTCTACGTTCCGAGCAACCTGGGCTTCACTCTAGGGCGGTGCTCCAACATATCGAATAGCTACGGCCTTAGAAGTCTACGACTGAAGCATAAAACACAATAAAAATACAACAGTCTTTTCATCGTATAACAGGAATAATTGCAAGAAGCGTGATAGTAATGATCATTTCGGCGTTTCGGGCATCCTAGACTTATCTCTGAGGCATTGCTCCACCAGATCGAATAGTTAGGGCCTAAGAAGTCAACGCCAGAAGCATAAAATACAATATAAATACAACAGCATTGCCATCGTATAAAATGAATAATTGCAAACAGTGCGAAAGATATGGACATTTCTACGTTCCAGGCTACCTTGGCTTCACTCTATGGCGTTCTTCCACCACATCGAATAGTAACGGCCTCAGAGGTCAACGCCAGAAGCATAAAATACAATATAAATATAACAGTTTTTCCATCTTATAAAACGAATAATAGCAACCAGTGTGAAAGTTGTAGTCATTTCTACGTTCCGGGCAACCTAGGCTTCACCCTAGGGCGTTGTTCCATCAGATCGAACAGTTAGGGCCTAAGAAGTCAACGCCAGAAGCATAAAATACAATATAAATACAACAGCTTTTACATCGTATAAAAGGAATAATTGCAAACAGTGTGAAAGTAATGGTCATTTCTACGTTCCGGCCAACCTGGGCTTCACCCTAGGCCGTTGTTCCACCAGATCGAATAGTTAGGGCCTAAGAAGTGAACGCCTGAACCATAAAATGCAATAAAAATACAACAGTTTTTCCATCGTATAACAGGATTAATTGCAACCAGTTTGAAAGTGATGGTCATTTCTCCTTTCCGGGCAACCTAGGCTTCACTCTAGGGCGTTGCTCCACCAGATCAAACAGTTAGGGCCTCAGAAGTCAACGCCCGAAGCATAAAATACAAGATAAATAGAAGAGTTTTTCCATTGTGTAAAACGAATAATTGCTACCAGTGTAAAAGTTATGGTCATTTCTACGTTCCGGGCAACCTAGGCTTCACTCTATGGCGTTCTTCCACCACATCGAATAGCTACGGCCTCAGAAGTCAACACCTGAAGTCTAAAATACAATAAAAATACAACAGTCTTTCCATCCTATAACAGGAATAATTGCAACCCGTGTGAAGGTGATGGTCATTTCTGCGTTCCAGGCAACCTAGGCTTCACTCTAGGGCGTTGTTCCACCAGATCGAATAGTTAGGGCCTTAGCAGTCAACGCCAGAAGCATAAAATACGATATAAATACAACAGCTTTTCCATCGTATAAAACGAATAATTGCAACCAGTGTGAAAGTAATGGTCATTTCTACGTTCCGAGCACCCTAGGCATCACTCGAGGGCGTTGCTCCACCACATCTAATAGCTACGGCCTTAGAAGTCATCGCCAGAGGCATAAAATACAATATAAATACAACAGTGTTTCCATCATATAACAGGAATAATTACAACCAGTTTGAAAGTGATGGCCAATTCTACGTTCCGGGCAACCTAGTCTTCACTCTAGGGCGTTGTTCCACCAGATGAAACAGTTAGGGCCTTAGAAGTCAACGCCCGAAGCATACAATACAAAATAAATACAACAGCTTTTCCATCGTATAAAAGGAATAATTGCAAACAGTGTGAAAGTAATGGTCATTTCTACGTTCCCGGCAACTTAGGCTCCACTCTAGGGCGTTTCTCCAACATATCGAATAGCTACGGCCTTAGAAGTCTACGCCTGAAGCATAAAATACAATACAAATATAACAGTTTTTCCATCGTATAGAACGAATAATAGCAACCAGTGTGAAAGTTATGGTCAATTCTACGTTCCGGGCTACCTAGGCTCCACTCTATGGCGTTCTTCCACCACATCGAATAGCAACGGCCTCAGAAGTCAACGCCAGAAGCATAAAATACAATATAAATATAACAGTTTTTCCATCATATAAAACGAATAATAGCAACCAGTGTGAAAGTTATGGTCATTTCTAAGTTCCGGGCAACCTAGGCTTCACTCTAGGGCGTTTTTCCACCAGATCGAATAGTTCGGGCCTAAGATGTGATCGCCAGAAGAATAAAATACAATATAAATATAACAGTTTTTCCATCGTATAAAACGAATAATAGCAACCAGTGTGAAAGTTATGGTCATTTCTACGTTCCGGGCAACCTAGCTTTCACTCTGGGGCGTTGCTCCACCAGATCAAACAGTTAGGGCCTTAGAAGCCAACGCCCGAAGCATTAAATACAAAATAAATAGAACAGTTTTTCCATTGTATAAAACGAATAATTGCTACCAGTGTAAATGTTATGGTCATTTCTACGTTCCGGGCGACATAGGCTTCACCCTAGGCCGTTGTTCCACCAGATCGAATAGTTAGGGCCTAAGAAGTGAACGCCATAATCATAAAATACAATATAAATACAACAGTTTTTCCATCATATAAAACGAATAATTGCAACCAGTATTAAAGTTATGGTCATTTCTACTTTCCGGGCAACCTAGGCTTCACCCTAGGGCGCTGCTCCAACAGATTGTATAGTTAGGGCCTTAGAAGTCAATTCCCGAAGCACATTATGCAATAAAAATACAACAGTATTTCCATCATATAACAGGAATAATTGCAACCAATTTGAAAGTGATGGTCATTTATACGTACCGCGCAACCTAGGCTTCACCCTAGGGCGTTGCTCCAACAGATTGAATAGTTAGGGCCTTAGAAGTCAACGCCCGAAGCATAAAATGCAATAAAAACACAACAGTCTTTCCATCCTATAACAGGAATAATTGCAACCCGTGTGAAAGTGATGGTCAGTTCTACGTTCCAGGCAACCTAGGCTTCACTCTAGGGCGTTGTTCCACCAGATCGAATAGTTAGGGCATTAGAAGTCAACGCCAGAGGCATAAAATACGATATAAATACAACAGCTTTTCCATCGTATAAAACGAATAATTGCAACCAGTGTGAAAGTAATGGTCATTTCTACGTTCCGAGCACCCTAGGCATCACTCGAGGGCGTTGCTCCACCACATCTAATAGCTACGGCCTTAGAAGTCATCGCCAGAGGCATAAAATACAATATAAATACAACAGTGTTTCCATCATATAACAGGAATAATTACAACCAGTTTGAAAGTGATGGCCAATTCTACGTTCCGGGCAACCTAGTCTTCACTCTAGGGCGTTGTTCCACCAGATGAAACAGTTAGGGCCTTAGAAGTCAACGCCCGAAGCATACAATACAAAATAAATACAACAGCTTTTCCATCGTATAAAAGGAATAATTGCAAACAGTGTGAAAGTAATGGTCATTTCTACGTTCCGGGCAACTTGGGCTCCACTCTAGGGCGTTTCTCCAACATATCGAATAGCTACGGCCTTAGAAGTCTACGCCTGAAGCATAAAATACAATACAAATATAACAGTTTTTCCATCGTATAGAACGAATAATAGCAACCAGTGTGAAAGTTATGGTCAATTCTACGTTCCGGGCTACCTAGGCTTCACTCTATGGCGTTCTTCCACCACATCGAATAGCAACGGCCTCAGAAGTCAACGCCAGAAGCATAAAATACAATATAAATATAACAGTTTTTCCATCATATAAAACGAATAATTGCTACCAGTGTAAAAGTTATGGTCATTTCTACGTTCCAGGCAACCTAGGTTTTACTCCAGGGCGTTGCTCCTCCAGATCGAATAGTTACGGCCTAAGAAGTCAACGCTAGAAGCATAAAATACGATAAAGATGCAACAGTTTTTCCATCGTATAAAACGAATAATTGCAACCAGTGTGAAAGTTATGGTCATTTCTACATTCCGAACAACCTAGGCTTCACTCTAGGGCGTTGCACCGCCAGATCGAATAGTTAGGTCCTTAGAAGTCAACGCCAGAAGCATAAAATATGATATAAATACAACAGTTTTCCATCGTATAAAAGGAATAATTGCAAACAGTGTGAAAGTAATGGTCATTTCTACGTTCCGGGCAACCTAGGCTTCACCCTACGGCGTTGTTCCACCAGATCGAATAGTTAGGGCCTAAGAAGTCAACACCAGAAGAATAAAATACAAAATAAATCTAACAGCCTTTACACCGTATAAAACGAATAATCGCAACCTGTGTGAAGGTTATGGTCATATCTACGTTCCGGGCAACCTAGGATTCACTCTAGGGCGTTGCTCCACCAGATCATACAGTTAGGGCCTTAGAAGTCAACGCCCGAAGCATAAAACACAAAATAAATAGAACGGTTTTTCCATTGTATAAAACGAATAATTGCTACCAGTGTAAAAGTTATGGTCATTTCTATGTTCCGGGCAACCTAGGCTCCACTCTAGGGCGTTGCTCCACCAGATCATACAGTTAGGGCCTTAGAAGTCAACGCCCGAAGCATAAAACACAAAATAAATAGAACGGTTTTTCCATTGTATAAAACGTATAATTGCTACCAGTGTAAAAGTTATGGTCGTTCCTACGTTCCGGGGAGCCTAGGCTTCACACTAGGGCGTTGCACCTCCAGTTCAAACAGTTAGGGTCTTAGAAGTCAACGCCCGAAGCATTAAATTCAAACTAAATAGAACAGTTTTTCCATTGTATAAAACGAATAATTGCTACCAGTGTAAAAGTTATGGTCATTTCTACGTTCCGGGCAACCTAGGTTTCACTCCAGGGCGTTGCTCCTCCAGATCGAATAGTTACGGCCTAAGCAGTCAACGCCAGAAGCATAAAATGCAATAAAAATACAACAGTCTTTCCATCCTATAACAGGAATAATTGCAACCCGTGTGAAAGTGATGGTCAGTTCTACGTTCCAGGCAACCTAGGTTTCACTCTAGGGCGTTGTTCCACCAGATCGAATAGTTAGGGCCTTAGAAGTCAACGCCAGAAGCATAAAATACAATAAAGATGCAACAGATTTTCCATCGTACAACAGGAGTAACTGCAATCAGTGTGAAGGCACTGGTCATTTCTACGTTCCGGGTAACCTAGGTTTCACTCTAGGGCGTTGCTCCACCAGATCGAATAGCTAGGGCCTTAGAAGTCAACGCCCGAAGCATAAAATTCAAAAAAATAGAACAGTTTTTCCATGTGTAAAACAAATAATTGCCACCAGTGAGAAAGTTATGGTCATTTCTACGTTCCGGGCAACCTAGGCTTGACCCTAGGGCGTTGCTCCAACAGATTGAATAGTTAGGGCCTTAGAAGTCAACGCCCGAACCATAAAATGCAAAAAAAATTCAACAGTGTTTCCATCGTATAAAACGAATAATTGCAACCAGTATCAAACTTATGGTCATTTCTACTTTCCGAGCAACCTACGCTTCACCCTAGGGCGTTGCTCCAACAGATTGAATAGTTAGGGTCTTAGAAGTCAACGCCCGAACCATAAAATGCAACAAAAATACAACAGTGTTTCCATCATATAACAGGAATAATTGCAACCAGTTTGAAGGTGATGGTCATTTCCACGTTCCAGGCAACCTAGGCTTCACCCTAGGGCGTTGTTCCACCAGATGGAATAGTTAGGGCCTAAGAAGTCAACGCCAGAAGCATAAAACACTAAATAAATACAACAGTTTTTCCATCATATAAAACGAATAATTGCAACCAGGATTAAAGTTATGGTCATTTCTACGTTCCGGGTAACCTAGGTTTCACTCTAGGGCGTTGCTCCACCAGATCGAATAGTTAACGCCTCAGAAGTCAACGCCCGAAGCATAAAATGCAAAATAAATACAACAGTTTTTCCATTGTATAAAACGAATAACTGTAACCAGTGTGAAAGTACTGGTCATTTCTACGGTCCGGGTAACCTAGGTTTCACCCTAGGTCGTTGCTCCACCAGATCGAATAGCTAGGCACTTAGAATTCAACGCCAGAAGCATAAAATGCGATATAAATACAACAGCTTTTACATCGTATAAAAGGAATAATTGCAAACAGTGTGAAAGTAATGGTCATTTCTACGTTCCGGCCAACCTGCGCTTCACCCTAGGCCGTTGTTCCACCAGATCGAATAGTTAGGGCCTAAGAAGTGAACGCCAGAACCATAAAATGCAATAAAAATACAACAGTTTTTCCATCGTATAACAGGATTAATTGCAACCAGTTTGAAAGTGATGGTCATTTCTCCTTTCCGGGCAACCTAGGCTTCACTCTAGGGCGTTGCTCCACCAGATCAAACAGTTAGGGCCTCAGAAGTCAACGCGCGAAGCATAAAATACAAGATAAATAGAAGAGTTTTTCCATTGTGTAAAACGAATAATTGCTACCAGTGTAAAAGTTATGGTCATTTCTACGTTCCGGGCAACCTAGGCTTCACTCTATGGCGTTCTTCCACCACATCGAATAGCTACGGCCTCAGAAGTCAACACCTGAAGTCTAAAATACAATTAAAATACAACAGTCTTTCCATCCTATAACAGGAATAATTGCAACCCGTGTGAAGGTGATGGTCATTTCTGCGTTCCAGGCAACCTAGGCTTCACTCTAGGGCGTTGTTCCACCAGATCGAATAGTTAGGGCCTAAGAAGTCAACGCCAGTAGCATAAAATACGATATAAATACAACAACTTTTCCATCGTATAAAACGAATAATTGCAACCAGTTTGAAGGTGATGGTCATTTCTACGTACCGGGCAACCTAGGCTTCACTCTAGGGCGTTGCTCCACCAGACGAAACAGTTAGGGCCTTAGAAGTCAACGCCCGAAGCATAAAATACAAAATAAATAGAACAGTTATTCCATTCTATAAAACGCATAATTGCTACCAGTGTAAAAGTTATGGTCATTTCTACGTTCCGGGCAACCTAGGCTTCACCCAAGGGCGTTTTTCCACCAGATCGAATAGTTCGGGCCTAAGATGTGATCGCCAGAAGAATAAAATACAATATAAATATAACAGTTTTTCCATCGTATAAAACGAATAATAGCAACCAGTGTGAAAGTTATGGTCATTTCTACGTTCCGGGCAACCTAGCTTTCACTCTGGGGCGTTGCTCCACCAGATCAAACAGTTAGGGCCTTAGAAGCCAACGCCCGAAGCATTAAATACAAAATAAATAGAACAGTTTTTCCATTGTATAAAACGAATAATTGCTACCAGTGTAAATGTTATGGTCATTTCTACGTTCCGGGCGACACAGGCTTCACCCTAGGCCGTTGTTCCACCAGATAGAATAGTTAGGGCCTAAGAAGTGAACGCCATAATCATAAAATACAATATAAGTACCACAGTTTTTCCATCATATAAAACGAATAATTGCAACCAGTATTAAAGTTATGGTCATTTCTACTTTCCGGGCAACCTAGGCTTCACCCTAGGGCGCTGCTCCAACAGATTGTATAGTTAGGGCCTTAGAAGTCAATTCCCGAAGCACATAATGCAATAAAAATACAACAGTATTTCCATCATATAACAGGAATAATTGCAACCAATTTGAAAGTGATGGTCATTTATACGTACCGCGCAACCTAGGCTTCACCCTAGGGCGTTGCTCCAACAGATTGAATAGTTAGGGCCTTAGAAGTCAACGCCCGAAGCATAAAATGCAATAAAAATACAACAGTCTTTCCATCCTATAACAGGAATAATTGCAACCCGTGTGAAAGTGATGGTCAGTTCTACGTTCCAGGCAACCTAGGCTTCACTCTAGGGCGTTGTTCCACCAGATCGAATAGTTAGGGCCTTAGAAGTCAACGCCAGAAGCATAAAATACGATATAAATACAACAGCTTTTCCATCGTATAAAACGAATAATTGCAACCAGTGTGAAAGTAATGGTCATTTCTACGTTCCGAGCACCCTAGGCATCACTCTAGGGCGTTGCTCCACCACATCTAATAGCTACGGCCTTAGAAGTCATCGCCAGAGGCATAAAATACAATATAAATACAACAGTGTTTCCATCATATAACAGGAATAATTACAACCAGTTTGAAAGTGATGGCCAATTCTACGTTCCGGGCAACCTAGTCTTCACTCTAGGGCGTTGTTCCACCAGATGAAACAGTTAGGTCCTTAGAAGTCAACGCCCGAAGCATACGATACAAAATAAATACAACAGCTTTTCCATCGTATAAAAGGAATAATTGCAAACAGTGTGAAAGTAATGGTCATTTCTACGTTCCGGGCAACTTAGGCTCCACTCTAGAGCGTTGCTCCAACATATCGAATAGCTACGGCCTTAGAAGTCTACGCCTGAAGCATAAAATACAATACAAATATAACAGTTTTTCCATCGTATAGAACGAATAATAGCATCCAGTGTGAAAGTTATGGTCAATTCTACGTTCCGGGCTACCTAGGCTTCACTCTATGGCGTTCTTCCACCACATCCAATAGCAACGGCCTCAGAAGTCAACGCCCGAAGCATAAAATGCAATAAAAATACAACAGTCTTTCCATCCTATAACAGGAATAATTGCAACCCGTGTGAAAGTGATGGTCAGTTCTACGTTCCAGGCAACCTAGGCTTCACTCTAGGGCGTTGTTTCACCAGATCGAATAGTTAGGGCCTTAGAAGTCAACGCCAGAAGCATAAAATACGATATAAATACAACAGCTTTTCCATCGTATAAAACGAATAATTGCCACCAGTGAGAAAGTTATTGTCATTTCTACGTTCCGGGCAACCTAGGCTTGACCCTAGGGCGTTGCTCCAACAGATTGAATAGTTAGGGCCTTAGAAGTCAACGCCCGAACCATAAAATGCAAAAAAAATTCAACAGTGTTTCCATCGTATAAAACGAATAATTGCAACCAGTATCAAACTTATGGTCATTTCTACTTTCCGAGGAACCTACGCTTCACCCTAGGGCGTTGCTCCAACAGAATGAATAGTTAGGGTCTTAGAAGTCAACGCCCGAACCATAAAATGCAAAAAAAATACAACAGTGTTTCCATCATATAACAGGAATAATTGCAACCAGTTTGAAGGTGATGGTCATTTCCACGTTCCAGGCAACCTAGGCTTCACCCTAGGGCGTTGTTCCACCAGATGGAATAGTTAGGGCCTAAGAAGTCAACGCCAGAAGCATAAAACACTAAATAAATACAACAGTTTTTCCATCATATAAAACGAATAATTGCAACCAGGATTAAAGTTATGGTCATTTCTACGTTCCGGGTAACCTAGGTTTCACTCTAGGGCGTTGCTCCACCAGATCGAATAGCTAGGCACTTAGAATTCAACGCCAGAAGCATAAAATGCGATATAAATACAACAGCTTTTACATCGTATAAAAGGAATAATTGCAAACAGTGTGAAAGTAATGGTCATTTCTACGTTCCGGCCAACCTGGGCTTCACCCTAGGCCGTTGTTCCACCAGATCGAATAGTTACGGCCTAAGAAGTGAACGCCAGAACCATAAAATGCAATAAAAATCCAACAGTTTTTCCATCGTATAACAGGATTAATTGCAACCAGTTTGAAAGTGATGGTCATTTCTCCTTTCCGGGCAACCTAGGCTTCACTCTAGGGCGTTGCTCCACCAGATCAAACAGTTAGGGCCTCAGAAGTCAACGCCCGAAGCATAAAATACAAGATAAATAGGAGAGTTTTTCCATTGTGTAAAACGAATAATTGCTACCAGTGTAAAAGTTATGGTCATTTCTACGTTCCGGGCAACCTAGGCTTCACCCAAGGGCGTTTTTCCACCAGATCGAATAGTTCGGGCCTAAGATGTGATCGCCAGAAGAATAAAATACAATATAAATATAACAGTTTTTCCGTCGTATAAAACGAATAATAGCAACCAGTGTGAAAGTTATGGTCAATTCTACGTTCCGGGCTACCTAGGCTTCACTCTATGGCGTTCTTCCACCACATCCAATAGCAACGGCCTCAGAAGTCAACGCCAGAAGCATAAAATACAATATAAATATAACAGTTTTTCCATCATATAAAACGAATAATAGCAACCAGTGTGAAAGTTATGGTCATTTCTAAGTTCCGGGCAACCTAGGCTTCACTCTAGGGCGTTGCTCCACCAGATCATACAGTTAGGGCCTTAGAAGTCAACGCCCGAAGCATAAAACACAAAATAAATAGAACGGTTTTTCCATTGTATAAAACGAATAATTGCTACCAGTGTAAAAGTTATGGTCATTCCTACGTTCCGTGCAACCTAGGCTTCACACTAGGGCGTTGCTCCGACAGATCGAATAGTTAGGGCCTTAGAAGTCAACGCCCGAAGCATTAAATACAAAATTAATAGAACAGTTTTTCCATTGTATAAAACGTATAATTGCTACCAGTGCAAAAGGTATGGTCATTTCTACGTTCCGGGCAACCTAGACTTCACCCTAGGCCGTTGCTCCACCAGGTCGAATACTTAGGGCCTAAGAAGTGAATGCCAGAAGCATAAAATGCAATAAAAATGCAACAGCTTTCCCATCGTATGGCAGGAATAATTTGCAACCAGTGTGATAGTAGTGGTCATTTCTACGTTCCGGGCAACCTAGGTTTCACTGCAGGGCGTTGCTCCACCAGGTCGAATAGTTACGGCCTATGAAGTCAACGCCAGAAGCATAAAATACGATAAAGATGTAACAGTTTTTCCATCGTATAAAACGAATAATTGCAACCAGTGTGAAAGTGATGGTCATTTCTACATTCCGAGCAACCTAGGCTTCACTCTAGGGCGTTGTTCCACCAGACCGAATAGTTAGGGCCTAAGAAGTGAACGCCAGAAGCATAAAATACGATATAAATACAACAGCTTTATCATCGTATAAAAGGAATAATTGACACCAGTATGAAACTTATGGTCATTTCTACGTTCCGGGCAACCTAGGCTTCACTGTATGGCGCTCTTCCGCCACATCGAATAGCTACGGCCTCAGAAGTCAACGCCAGAAGCTTAAAATACAATATAAATATAACTGTTTTTCCATCGTATAAAACGAATAATTGCTACCAGTGTAAAAGTTAAGGTCATTTCTACGTTCCGGGCAACCTAGGCTTCACCCTAGGCCGTTGTTCCACCAGATCGAATAGTTAGGGCCTAAGAAGATTACGCCAGAAGCATAAAATACAATATAAATACAACAGTTTTTCCATCATATAAAACGAATGATAGCAACCAGTGTGAAAGTTATGGTCATTTCTACGTTCCGGGCAATCTAGGCTTCACTCTAGGGCGTTGCTCCACCAGATCGAATAGTTAGGGCCTTAGAAGTCAACGCCCGAAGCTTAAAATACAAAATAAATAAAACAGTTTTTCCATCGTATAAAACGAAAAATTGCTACCAGTGTGGAAGTTATGGTCATTTCTACGTTCCGCGCAATCTGGGCTTTACCCTAGGGCGTTGTTCCACCAAATGGAATAGTTAGGGCCTAAGAAGTGAACGCCAGAAGCATAAAATGCAATAAAAATACAACAGTCTTTCCATCCTATAACAGGAATAATTGCAACCCGTGTGAAAGTGATGGTCATTTCTACGTTCCAGGCAACCTAGGCTTCACTCTAGGGCGTTGTTCCACAAGATCGAATAGTTAGGGCCTAAGAAGTCAACGTCAGAAGCATAAAACAGAATACAAATAGAATAGTTTTTCCATTCTATAAAACGAATAATTGCTACCAGTGTGAAAGTTAAGGTCATTTCTACGTTCCGCGCAACCTGGGCTTTACTCTCGGGCGTTGTTCCACCAAATGGAATAGTTAGGGCCTAAGAAGTGAACGCCAGAATCATAAAATGCAATAAAAATACAACAGTCTTTCCATCCTATAACAGGAATAATTGCAACCCGTGTGAAAGTGATGGTCATTTCTACGTTCCACGCAACCTAGGCTTCACTCTAGGCCGTTGTTCCACAAGATCGAATAGTTAGGGCCTAAGAAGTCAACGTCAGAAGCATAAAACAGAATACAAATAGAACAGTTTTTCCATTCTATAAAACGAATAATTGCTACCAGTGTGAAAGTTATGGTCATTTCTACGTTCCGCGCAACCTTGGCTTCACTCTAGGGCGTTGCTCCACCAGATCGAATAGTTAGGGCCTTAGAAGTCAACGCCAGAAGCATAAAATACGAAATAAATACAACAGCTTTTCCATCGTATAAAACGAATAATTGCAACCAGTGTGAAAGTAATGGTCATTTCTACGTTCCGAGAAACCTTGGCGTCACTCTAGGGCGTTGCTCCACCAGATCGAATAGATAGGACCTTAGAAGTCAACGCCAGAAGCATAAAATACAAAATAAATAGAACAGTTTTACCATCGTATAAAACGAATAATTGCTACCAGTGTGAATGTTATGGACAGTTCTACGTTCCGGGCAACCTAGGCTTCACTCTGTGGCGTTGCTCCACCAGACCGAATAGTTAGGTCCTTAGAAGTCAATGCCCGAAGCATAAAATACAATAAAAATACAACAGTTTTTCCATCGTATAAAATGAATAATTGCAAACACTGTGAAAGTAATGGTCATTTCTACGTTCCGGGCTACCTAGGTGTCACTCTAGGGCGTTGCTCCACCACATCTAATAGCTACGGCCTTAGAAGTCAACGCCAGAAGAATAAAATACAATAAAGATGCAACAGCTTTTCCATCGTATAAAACGAATAATTGCAACCAGTGTGAAAGTTATGGTCATTTCTACTTTCCGGGAAACCTAGGCTTCGCCCTAGGGCGTTGCTCCAACAGATTGAATAGTTAGGACCTTAGAAGTCAACACCAGAAGCATAAAATACAAAATAAATAAAACAGTTTTTCCATCGTATAAAACGAATAATTGCAACCAGTGTGAATGTAATGGTCATTTCTACGTTCCGGGCAACCTAGGCTTCACTCTAGGTCGTTGCTCCACCAGATCGAATAGTTAGGGCCTTAGAATTAAACGCCAGAAGCATACAATACAATAAAAATACGACAGTTTTTCCATCGTAGAACAGGAATAATTGCAACCAGTGTGAATGTAATGGTCATTTCTACGTTCCGGGTAACCTAGGATTCACCCTAGGGCGTTGCTCCAACAGATTGAATAGTTAGGGCCTTAAAAGTCAATGCCGAAGCTTAAAATGCAATAAAAATACAACAGTTTTTCCATCGTATAACAGGAATAATTGCAACCAGTGTGAAAGTAATGGTCATTTCTACGTACCGGGCAACCTAGGTTTCACTCCAGGGCGTTGCTCCACCAGATCGAATAGTTAGGTCCTAAGAAGTGAACGCCAGAAGCATAAAATACGAAATAAATACAACAGCTTTTCCATCGTATAAAACGAATAATTGCAACCAGTGTGAAAGTAATGGTCATTTCAACGTTCCGGGCAACCTAGGTGTCACTCTAGGGCGTTGCTCCACCACATCTAATAGCTACGGCCTTAGAAGTCAACGCCAGTAGAATAAAATACATTAAAGATGCCACAGCTTTTCCATCGTATAAAACGAATAATTGCAACCAGTGTGAAAGTTATGGTCATTTCTACTTTCCGGGCAACCTAGGCTTCACCCTATGGCGTTGCTCCAACAGATTGAATAGTTAGGACCTTAGAAGTCAACGCCAGAAGCATAAAATACAAAATAAATAAAACAGTTTTCCATCGTATAAAACGAATAATTGCTACCAGTGTGAAAGTTATGGTCATTTCTACGGTCCGCGCAACCTGGGCTTTACCCTAGGGCGTTGTTCCACCAGATGGAACAGTTAGGGCCTAAGAAGTCAACGCCAGAAGCACAAAATTCAATAAAGATGCAACAGTTTTTCCATCGTATAACAGGAGTAACTGCAAACAGTGTGAAAGTACTGCTCATTTCTACGTTCCGGGTAACCTAGGCTTCACTTTAGGGCGTTGTTCCACCAGATCGAATTGTTAGGGCCTAAGAAGTCAACGTCCGAAGCATAAAATACAAAATAAATAGAACAGTTTTTCCATTGTATAAAACGAATAATTGCTACCTGTGTAAAAGTTATGGTCATTTCTACGTTCCGGGCAACCTAGGCTTCAACCTAGGGCGTTGTTCCACCAGATCGAATAGTTAGGGCCTAAGAAGTGAACGCTAGAAGCATAAAATACAATATAAATACAATAGTTTTTCCATCATATAAAACGAGTAATTGCAACCAGTATGAAAGTTATGGTCATTTCTACTTTCCGGGCAACCTAGGCCACACCCTAGGGCGTTGCTCCAGCAGATTGAATAGTTAGGGCCATAGAAGTCAATGCCCGAAGCATAAAATGCAATAAAAATACAACAGTTTTTCCATCACATAACAGGAATAATTGCAACCAGTTTGAAAGTGATGGTCATTTCTACGTTCCGGGCAACCTCGGCTTCACTCTAGGGAGTTGCTCCGCCAGATCGAATAGTTAGTGCCTTAGAAGGCAACGCCAGAAGCATAATATACAATATAAATATAACAGTGTTTCCATCGTATAAAACGAATAATAGCAATCAGTGTGAAAATTATGGTCATTTCTACGTTCCGGGCTACCTAGGCTGCACTCTAGGGCGTTGCTCCACCAGGTCGAATAGGTAGGGCCTTAGAAGTCAACGCTAGAAGCATACAATACAATATAAATACAACAGCTTTTCCATCGTATAAAATGAATAATTGCAAACAGTGTGAAAGTTGTGGACATTTATACATTCCGAACAACCTAGTGTTCACTCTAGGGAGTTGCTCCACCAGATCGAATAGTTAGGGCATTAGAAGTCAACGCCAGAAGCATAAAATACAATAAAGATACAACAGTTTTTCCATCGTATAACAGGAATAACTGCAACCAGTTTGAAAGTGATGGTCATTTCTACGTTCCGGGCAACCTGGGTTTCACTCTAGGGCGTAGCTCCACCAGAACGAAGAGTTAGGGCCTTAGACGTCATCGCTAGAAGCATAAAATGCAATATAAATATAACAGTTTTTCCATCGTATAAAACGAATAGTTGCAACCAGTATGAAAGTTATGGTCATTTCTACGTTCCAGGCAACCTAGGCTTCAACCTAGGGCGTTGTTCCACCAGATCGAGTAGTTAGGGCCTAAGAAGTGAACGCCAGAAGCATACAATACAATATAAATACAATAGTTTTTCCATCATATAAAACGAGTAATTGCAACCAGTATGAAAGTTATGGTCATTTCTACTTTCCGGGCAACCTAGGCTACACCCTAGGGCGTTGCTCCAGCAGATTGAATAGTTAGGGCCTTAGAAGTCAATGCCCGAAGCATAAAATGCAATAAAAATACAACAGTTTTTCAATCACATAACAGGAATAATTGCAACCAGTTTGAAAGTGATGGTCATTTTTACGTTCCGGGCAACCTCGGCTTCACTCTAGGGCGTTGCTCCACCAGATCGAATAGTTAGTGCCTTAGAAGGCAACGCCAGAAGCAAAATATACAATATAAATGTAACAGTTTTTCCATCGTATAAAACGAATAATTGCAACCAGTGTGAAAGTACTGGTCATTGCTACGTTCCGGGTAACCTAGCTGTCACTCTAGGGCGTTGCTCCACCATATCGAATAGCTAGGGCCTTAAAAGTCTATGCCCGAAGCATAAAATGCAATATAAATACAACAGCTTTTCCATCGTATAAAATGAATAATTGCAAACAGTGTGAAAGTAATGGTCATTTCTCCGTTCCGGGCAACCTAGGTTTCACTCCAGGGCGTTGCTCCTCCAGATCGAATAGTTTGGTCATAAGAAGTAAACGCCAGAACCATAACATACGATATAAATACAACAGCTTTTCCATCGTATAAAACGGATAATTGCAACCAGTGTGATAGTAATGGTCATTTCTACTTTCCGAGCAACCTAGGCGTCACTCTAGGGCGTTGCTCCACCAGATTGAATAGCTAGGGACTTAGAATTCATCGCTAAAAGCATAAAATACAATTAAAATACAACAGTTTTTCCATCGTATAACAGGAATAATTGCAACCAGTGTGAAAGTAATGGTTATTTCTACGTTCCGGGCAACTTAGGTTTCACTCTAGGGCGTTGATCCACCAGATCAAACAGTTAGAGCCTTAGAAGTCAACGCCAGAAGCATAAAATACAATAAAAATACAACAGTCTTTCCATCCTATAACAGGAATAATTGCAACCCGTGTGAAAGTGATGGTCAGTTCTACGTTCCAGGCAACCTAGGCTTCACTCTAGGGCGTTGTTCCACCAGATCGAATAGTTAGGGCCTTAGAAGTCAACGCCAGAAGCATAAAATACGATATAAATACAACAGCTTTTCCATCGTATAAAACGAATAATTGCAACCAGTGTGAAAGTAATGGTCATTTCTACGTTCCGAGCACCCTAGGCATCACTCTAGGGCGTTGCTCCACCACATCTAATAGCTACGGCCTTAGAAGTCATCGCCAGAGGCATAAAATACAATATAAATACAACAGTGTTTCCATCATATAACAGGAATAATTACAACCAGTTTGAAAGTGATGGCCAATTCTACGTTCCGGGCAACCTAGTCTTCACTCTAGGGCGTTGTTCCACCAGATGAAACAGTTAGGGCCTTAGAAGTCAACGCCCGAAGCATACAATACAAAATAAATACAACAGCTTTTCCATCGTATAAAAGGAATAATTGCAAACAGTGTGAAAGTAATGGTCATTTCTACGTTCCGGGCAACTTAGGCTCCACTCTAGAGCGTTGCTCCAACATATCGAATAGCTACGGCCTTAGAAGTCTACGCCTGAAGCATAAAATACAATACAAATATAACAGTTTTTCCATCGTATAGAACGAATAATAGCATCCAGTGTGAAAGTTATGGTCAATTCTACGTTCCGGGCTACCTAGGCTTCACTCTATGGCGTTCTTCCACCACATCCAATAGCAACGGCCTCAGAAGTCAACGCCCGAAGCATAAAATGCAATAAAAATACAACAGTCTTTCCATCCTATAACAGGAATAATTGCAACCCGTGTGAAAGTGATGGTCAGTTCTACGTTCCAGGCAACCTAGGCTTCACTCTAGGGCGTTGTTTCACCAGATCGAATAGTTAGGGCCTTAGAAGTCAACGCCAGAAGCATAAAATACGATATAAATACAACAGCTTTTCCATCGTATAAAACGAATAATTGCCACCAGTGAGAAAGTTATTGTCATTTCTACGTTCCGGGCAACCTAGGCTTGACCCTAGGGCGTTGCTCCAACAGATTGAATAGTTAGGGCCTTAGAAGTCAACGCCCGAACCATAAAATGCAAAAAAAATTCAACAGTGTTTCCATCGTATAAAACGAATAATTGCAACCAGTATCAAACTTATGGTCATTTCTACTTTCCGAGCAACCTACGCTTCACCCTAGGGCGTTGCTCCAACAGAATGAATAGTTAGGGTCTTAGAAGTCAACGCCCGAACCATAAAATGCAAAAAAAATACAACAGTGTTTCCATCATATAACAGGAATAATTGCAACCAGTTTGAAGGTGATGGTCATTTCCACGTTCCAGGCAACCTAGGCTTCACCCTAGGGCGTTGTTCCACCAGATGGAATAGTTAGGGCCTAAGAAGTCAACGCCAGAAGCATAAAACACTAAATAAATACAACAGTTTTTCCATCATATAAAACGAATAATTGCAACCAGGATTAAAGTTATGGTCATTTCTACGTTCCGGGTAACCTAGGTTTCACTCTAGGGCGTTGCTCCACCAGATCGAATAGTTAACGCCTCAGAAGTCAACGCCCGAAGCATAAAATGCAAAATAAATACAACAGTTTTTCCATTGTATAAAACGAATAACTGTAACCAGTGTGAAAGTACTGGTCATTTCTACGGTCCGGGTAACCTAGGTTTCACCCTAGGTCGTTGCTCCACCAGATCGAATAGCTAGGCACTTAGAATTCAACGCCAGAAGCATAAAATGCGATATAAATACAACAGCTTTTACATCGTATAAAAGGAATAATTGCAAACAGTGTGAAAGTAATGGTCATTTCTACGTTCCGGCCAACCTGGGCTTCACCCTAGGCCGTTGTTCCACCAGATCGAATAGTTACGGCCTAAGAAGTGAACGCCAGAACCATAAAATGCAATAAAAATCCAACAGTTTTTCCATCGTATAACAGGATTAATTGCAACCAGTTTGAAAGTGATGGTCATTTCTCCTTTCCGGGCAACCTAGGCTTCACTCTAGGGCGTTGCTCCACCAGATCAAACAGTTAGGGCCTCAGAAGTCAACGCCCGAAGCATAAAATACAAGATAAATAGGAGAGTTTTTCCATTGTGTAAAACGAATAATTGCTACCAGTGTAAAAGTTATGGTCATTTCTACGTTCCGGGCAACCTAGGCTTCACCCAAGGGCGTTTTTCCACCAGATCGAATAGTTCGGGCCTAAGATGTGATCGCCAGAAGAATAAAATACAATATAAATATAACAGTTTTTCCGTCGTATAAAACGAATAATAGCAACCAGTGTGAAAGTTATGGTCAATTCTACGTTCCGGGCTACCTAGGCTTCACTCTATGGCGTTCTTCCACCACATCCAATAGCAACGGCCTCAGAAGTCAACGCCAGAAGCATAAAATACAATATAAATATAACAGTTTTTCCATCATATAAAACGAATAATAGCAACCAGTGTGAAAGTTATGGTCATTTCTAAGTTCCGGGCAACCTAGGCTTCACTCTAGGGCGTTGCTCCACCAGATCATACAGTTAGGGCCTTAGAAGTCAACGCCCGAAGCATAAAACACAAAATAAATAGAACGGTTTTTCCATTGTATAAAACGAATAATTGCTACCAGTGTAAAAGTTATGGTCATTCCTACGTTCCGTGCAACCTAGGCTTCACACTAGGGCGTTGCTCCGACAGATCGAATAGTTAGGGCCTTAGAAGTCAACGCCCGAAGCATTAAATACAAAATTAATAGAACAGTTTTTCCATTGTATAAAACGTATAATTGCTACCAGTGCAAAAGGTATGGTCATTTCTACGTTCCGGGCAACCTAGACTTCACCCTAGGCCGTTGCTCCACCAGGTCGAATACTTAGGGCCTAAGAAGTGAATGCCAGAAGCATAAAATGCAATAAAAATGCAACAGCTTTTCCATCGTATGGCAGGAATAATTTGCAACCAGTGTGATAGTAGTGGTCATTTCTACGTTCCGGGCAACCTAGGTTTCACTGCAGGGCGTTGCTCCACCAGGTCGAATAGTTACGGCCTATGAAGTCAACGCCAGAAGCATAAAATACGATAAAGATGTAACAGTTTTTCCATCGTATAAAACGAATAATTGCAACCAGTGTGAAAGTGATGGTCATTTCTACATTCCGAGCAACCTAGGCTTCACTCTAGGGCGTTGTTCCACCAGACCGAATAGTTAGGGCCTAAGAAGTGAACGCCAGAAGCATAAAATACGATATAAATACAACAGCTTTATCATCGTATAAAAGGAATAATTGACACCAGTATGAAACTTATGGTCATTTCTACGTTCCGGGCAACCTAGGCTTCACTGTATGGCGCTCTTCCGCCACATCGAATAGCTACGGCCTCAGAAGTCAACGCCAGAAGCTTAAAATACAATATAAATATAACTGTTTTTCCATCGTATAAAACGAATAATTGCTACCAGTGTAAAAGTTAAGGTCATTTCTACGTTCCGGGCAACCTAGGCTTCACCCTAGGCCGTTGTTCCACCAGATCGAATAGTTAGGGCCTAAGAAGATTACGCCAGAAGCATAAAATACAATATAAATACAACAGTTTTTCCATCATATAAAACGAATGATAGCAACCAGTGTGAAAGTTATGGTCATTTCTACGTTCCGGGCAATCTAGGCTTCACTCTAGGGCGTTGCTCCACCAGATCGAATAGTTAGGGCCTTAGAAGTCAACGCCCGAAGCTTAAAATACAAAATAAATAAAACAGTTTTTCCATCGTATAAAACGAAAAATTGCTACCAGTGTGGAAGTTATGGTCATTTCTACGTTCCGCGCAATCTGGGCTTTACCCTAGGGCGTTGTTCCACCAAATGGAATAGTTAGGGCCTAAGAAGTGAACGCCAGAAGCATAAAATGCAATAAAAATACAACAGTCTTTCCATCCTATAACAGGAATAATTGCAACCCGTGTGAAAGTGATGGTCATTTCTACGTTCCAGGCAACCTAGGCTTCACTCTAGGGCGTTGTTCCACAAGATCGAATAGTTAGGGCCTAAGAAGTCAACGTCAGAAGCATAAAACAGAATACAAATAGAATAGTTTTTCCATTCTATAAAACGAATAATTGCTACCAGTGTGAAAGTTAAGGTCATTTCTACGTTCCGCGCAACCTGGGCTTTACTCTCGGGCGTTGTTCCACCAAATGGAATAGTTAGGGCCTAAGAAGTGAACGCCAGAAGCATAAAATGCAATAAAAATACAACAGTCTTTCCATCCTATAACAGGAATAATTGCAACCCGTGTGAAAGTGATGGTCATTTCTACGTTCCACGCAACCTAGGCTTCACTCTAGGGCGTTGTTCCACAAGATCGAATAGTTAGGGCCTAAGAAGTCAACGTCAGAAGCATAAAACAGAATACAAATAGAACAGTTTTTCCATTCTATAAAACGAATAATTGCTACCAGTGTGAAAGTTATGGTCATTTCTACGTTCCGCGCAACCTTGGCTTCACTCTAGGGCGTTGCTCCACCAGATCGAATAGTTAGGGCCTTAGAAGTCAACGCCAGAAGCATAAAATACGAAATAAATACAACAGCTTTTCCATCGTATAACAGGAATAATTGCAACCAGTGTGAAAGTAATGGTTATTTCTACGTTCCGGGCAACTTAGGTTTCACTCTAGGGCGTTGATCCACCAGATCAAACAGTTAGAGCCTTAGAAGTCAACGCCAGAAGCATAAAATACAATATAAATACAACAGTTTTTCCATCATATAAAATGAATAATTGCAAACACTGTGAAAGTAATGGTCATTTCTACGTTCCGGGCTACCTAGGTGTCACTCTAGGGCGTTGCTCCACCACATCTAATAGCTACGGCCTTAGAAGTCAACGCCAGAAGAATAAAATACAATATAAATACAACAGTTTTTCCATCATATAAAACGAATAATTGCAATCAGGATGAAAGTTAAGGTCATTTCTACGTTCCGGGCAACCTAGGCTTCACTCTAGGGCGTTGCTCGACCAGACCGATTAGCTAGGGCCTTAGAAGTCAACGTCCGAAGCATAAAATACAAAATAAATAGAACAGTTTTTCCACCGTATATAATGTATATTTGCAAACAGTGTGAAAGTAATGGTCATTTCCATGTTCCGGGCAACCTAGGCTTCACTCTAGGGCGTTGTTCCACCAGATCGAATAGTTAGGACCTTTGAAGTCAACGCCAGAAGCATAAAATACAAAATAAATAAAACAGTTTTTCCATCGTATAAAACGAATAATTGCTACCAGTGTGAAAGTTATGGTCATTTCTACGTTCCGGGCAACCTAGGCTTCACTCTAAGGCGTTGCTCGACCAGATCGAATAGCAAGGGCCTTAGAAGTCAACGCCCGAAGCATTAAATACAAAATAAATACAACAGTTTTTCCATCGTATAAAACGAATAATTGCTACCAGTGTGAAACTTATGGTCATTGCTACGTTCCGCGCAACCTAGGCTTCACCCAAGGGCGTTGTTCCACCAGATGGAATAGTTAGGGCCTAAGAAGACAACGCCAGAAGCATAAAATACGGTATAAATGCAACAGCTTTTCCATCGTATAAAACGAATAATTGCAACCAGTGTGAATGTAATGGTCATTTCTACGTTCCGGGCAACATAGGCTTCACTCTAGGGCGTTGCTCCACCAGATCGAATAGTTAGGGCCTTAGAAATCAACGCCAGAAGCATAAAATACAATAAAGATGCAACAGTTTTTCCATCGTATAACAGGAATAACTGCAAACAGTGTGAAAGTAATGGTCATTTCTACTTTGCGGGCAACCTAGGCTTCACCGTAGGGCGTTGTTCCACCAGATGGAATAGATAGGGCCTAAGAAGTCAACGCCAGAAGCATAAAACACGATATAAATACAACAGTTTTTCCATCGTATAAAACGAATAATCGCAACCATTATGAAAGTTATGGTCATTTCTACTTTCCGGGCAACCTGGGCTTCACCATTGGGCGTTGCACCAACAGATTGAATAGTAAGGCCCTTAGAAGTCAACGCCCGAAGCATAAAATACAAAATAAATAGAACAGTTTTTCCATCGTATAAAACGAATAATTGCAACCAGTGTGAAGGTAATGGTTTTTTCTACGTTCCGGGCAACCTAGGCTTCAATCTAGGCCGTTGTTCCACCAGATCGAATAGTTAGGGCCTATGAAGTGATCGCCAGAAGCATAAAATACAATAAAGATGCAAAAGTTTTTCCATCGTATAAAAGAAATAACTGCAAACAGTGTTAAAGTAATGGTCATTTCCATGTTCCGGGCAACCAAGTCTTCACTCCAGGGCGTTGTTCCACCAGATCGAATAGTTAGGGCCTAAGAAGTCAACGCCAGAAGAATAAAATACAATATGAGTACAAAAGCTTTTCCATCGTATAAAATGGATAATTGCAAACATTGTGAAAGTAATGGTCATTTCTACGTTCCGGCCAACCTAGGCGTCACTCTAGGGCGTTGCTCCACCACATCTAATAGCTACGGCCTTAGAAGTCAACCGCAGATGAATAAAATACAATAAAGGTGCCACAGCTTTACCACCGTATAAAACGAATAATTGCAACCAGTGTGAAAGTTATGGTCATTTCTACTTTCCGGGCACCGTAGGCTTCACCCTAGGACGTTGTTCCACCAGATCGAACAGTTAGGGCCTAAGAAGTCAACGCCAGAAGCATAAAATACAATATAAATATAACAGTTTTTCCATCGTATAAAACGAATGATAGCAACCAGTGTGAAAGTTATGGTCATTTCTACTTTCCGGGCAACCTAGGCTTCACCTTAGGGCGTTGCACCAACAGATTGAATAGTTAGGGCCTAAGAAGTCAACACCCGAAGCATAAAATACAAAATAAACAGAACAGTTTTTCCATCGTATATAACGAATAATTGCTACCGGTGTGAAAGTTATGGTCATTTCTACTTTCCGGGAAACCTAGGCTTCGCCCTAGGGCGTTGCTCCAACAGATTGAATAGTTAGGGCCTTAGAAGTCAACACCAGAAGCATAAAATACAAAATAAATAAAACAGTTTTTCCATCGTATAAAACGAATAATTGCAACCAGTGTGAATGTAATGGTCATTTCTACGTTCCGGGCAACCTAGGCTTCACTCTAGGTCGTTGCTCCACCAGATCGAATAGTTAGGGCCTTAGAATTAAACGCCAGAAGCATACAATACAATAAAAATACGACAGTTTTTCCATCGTATAACAGGAATAATTGCAACCAGTGTGAATGTAATGGTCATTTCTACGTTCCGGGTAACCTAGGATTCACCCTAGGGCGTTGCTCCAACAGATTGAATAGTTAGGGCCTTAAAAGTCAATGCCGAAGCTTAAAATGCAATAAAAATACAACAGTTTTTCCATCGTATAACAGAAATAATTGCAACCAGTGTGAAAGTAATGGTCATTTCTACGTACCGGGCAACCTAGGTTTCACTCCAGGGCGTTGCTCCACCAGATCGCATAGTTAGGTCCTAAGAAGTCAACGCCAGAAGCATAAAATACGAAATAAATACAACAGCTTTTCCATCGTATAAAACGAATAATTGCAACCAGTGTGAAAGTAATGGTCATTTCTACGTTCCGAGAAACCTTGGCGTCACTCTAGGGCGTTGCTCCACCAGATCGAATAGATAGGGACTTGGAATTCATCGCTAAAAGCACAAAATACAATTAAAATACAGCAGTTATTCCATCGTATAACAGGAATAGTTGCAACCAGTGTGAAGGTAATGGTCATTTCAACGTTCCGGGCAACGTAGGTTTCACTCTAGGGCGTTGATCCACCAGAGGGAATAGTTAGGGCCCAAGAAGTCAACGCCAGAAGCAAAAAATGCAATATAAATACAACAGCTTTTCAATCGTATAAAACGAATAATTGCAAACATTGTGAAAGTAATGGTCATTTCAACGTTCCGGGCAACCTAGGTGTCACTCTAGGGCGTTGCTCCACCACATCTAATAGCTACGGCCTTAGAAGTCAACGCCAGTAGAATAAAATACATTAAAGATGCCACAGCTTTTCCATCGTATAAAACGAATAATTGCAACCAGTGTGAAAGTTATGGTCATTTCTACTTTCCGGGCAACCTAGGCTTCACCCTATGGCGTTGCTCCAACAGATTGAATAGTTAGGACCTTAGAAGTCAACGCCAGAAGCATAAAATACAAAATAAATAAAACAGTTTTCCATCGTATAAAACGAATAATTGCTACCAGTGTGAAAGTTATGGTCATTTCTACGGTCCGCGCAACCTGGGCTTTACCCTAGGGCGTTGTTCCACCAGATGGAACAGTTAGGGCCTAAGAAGTCAACGCCAGAAGCACAAAATTCAATAAAGATGCAACAGTTTTTCCATCGTATAACAGGAGTAACTGCAAACAGTGTGAAAGTACTGCTCATTTCTACGTTCCGGGTAACCTAGGCTTCACTTTAGGGCGTTGTTCCACCAGATCGAATTGTTAGGGCCTAAGAAGTCAACGTCCGAAGCATAAAATACAAAATAAATAGAACAGTTTTTCCATTGTATAAAACGAATAATTGCTACCTGTGTAAAAGTTATGGTCATTTCTACGTTCCGGGCAACCTAGGCTTCAACCTAGGGCGTTGTTCCACCAGATCGAATAGTTAGGGCCTAAGAAGTGAACGCTAGAAGCATAAAATACAATATAAATACAATAGTTTTTCCATCATATAAAACGAGTAATTGCAACCAGTATGAAAGTTATGGTCATTTCTACTTTCCGGGCAACCTAGGCCACACCCTAGGGCGTTGCTCCAGCAGATTGAATAGTTAGGGCCTTAGAAGTCAATGCCCGAAGCATAAAATGCAATAAAAATACAACAGTTTTTCAATCACATAACAGGAATAATTGCAACCAGTTTGAAAGTGATGGTCATTTTTACGTTCCGGGCAACCTCGGCTTCACTCTAGGGCGTTGCTCCACCAGATCGAATAGTTAGTGCCTTAGAAGGCAACGCCAGAAGCAAAATATACAATATAAATGTAACAGTTTTTCCATCGTATAAAACGAATAATTGCAACCAGTGTGAAAGTACTGGTCATTTCTACGTTCCGGGTAACCTAGCTGTCACTCTAGGGCGTTGCTCCACCATATCGAATAGCTAGGGCCTTAAAAGTCTATGCCCGAAGCATAAAATGCAATAAAAATACAACAGTTTTTCCATCGTATAACAGGAATAATGCAACCAGTGTGAAAGTAATGGTCATTTCTCCGTTCCGGGCAACCTAGGTTTCACTCCAGGGCGTTGCTCCTCCAGATCGAATAGTTTGGTCATAAGAAGTAAACGCCAGAACCATAAAATACGATATAAATACAACAGCTTTTCCATCGTATAAAACGGATAATTGCAACCAGTGTGATAGTAATGGTCATTTCTACTTTCCGAGCAACCTAGGCGTCACTCTAGGGCGTTGCTCCACCAGATTGAATAGCTAGGGACTTAGAATTCATCGCTAAAAGCATAAAATACAATTAAAATACAACAGTTTTTCCATCGTATAACAGGAATAATTGCAACCAGTGTGGAAGTAATGGTCATTTCTACGTTCCGGGCAACGTAGGTTTCACTCTAGGGCGTTGATCCACCAGAGGGAATAGTTAGGGCCTATGAAGTCAATGCCAGAAGCATAAAATACAATATAAATACAACAGCTTTGCCATCGTATAAAATGAATAATTGCAAACAGTGTGAAAGATATCGTCATTTCTACGTTCCGGGCAACCTAGGCTTCACTCTAGGGCGTTGGTCCACCAGATCAAACAGTTAGAGCCTTAGAAGTCAACGCCCGAAACATAAAATACAATACAGATAGAACAGGTTATCCACTGTATAAAACGAGTAATTGCTACCAGTGTGAAAGTTATGGTCATTTCTAAGTTCCGGGCAACCTAGGCTTCACCCTAGGGCGTTGTTCCACCAGATCGAATAGTTAGAGCCTAAGAAGTGAACGCCAGAAGCATAAAATACAATATAAATACAACAGTTTTTCCATCATATAAAATGAATAATTGCAAACACTGTGAAAGTAATGGTCATTTCTACGTTCCGGGCTACCTAGGTGTCACTCTAGGGCGTTGCTCCACCACATCTAATAGCTACGGCCTTAGAAGTCAACGCCAGAAGAATAAAATACAATAAAGATGCAACAGCTTTTCCATCGTATAAAACGAATAATTGCTACCACTGTGAAAGTTATGGTCATTTCTAAGTTCCGGGCAACCTAGGCTTCACCCTAGGGCGTTGTTCCACCAGATCGAATAGTTAGGACCTTAGAAGTCAACGCCAGAAGCATAAAATACAATATAAATACAACAGTTTTTCCATCATATAAAACGAATAATTGCAATCAGGATGAAAGTTAAGGTCATTTCTACGTTCCGGGCAACCTAGGCTTCACTCTAGGGCGTTGCTCGACCAGACCGATTAGCTAGGGCCTTAGAAGTCAACGTCCGAAGCATAAAATACAAAATAAATAGAACAGTTTTTCCACCGTATGTAATGTATATTTGCAAACAGTGTGAAAGTAATGGTCATTTCCATGTTCCGGGCAACCTAGGCTTCACTCTAGGGCGTTGTTCCACCAGATCGAATAGTTAGGACCTTAGAAGTCAACGCCAGAAGCATAAAATACAAAATAAATAAAACAGTTTTTCCATCGTATAAAACGAATAATTGCTACCAGTGTGAAAGTTATGGTCATTTCTACGTTCCGGGCAACCTAGGCTTCACTCTAAGGCGTTGCTCGACCAGATCGAATAGCTAGGGCCTTAGAAGTCAACGCCCGAAGCATTAAATACAAAATAAATACAACAGTTTTTCCATCGTATAAAACGAATAATTGCTACCAGTGTGAAACTTATGGTCATTGCTACGTTCCGCGCAACCTAGGCTTCACCCAAGGGCGTTGTTCCACCAGATGGAATGGTTAGGGCCTAAGAAGACAACGCCAGAAGCATAAAATACGGTATAAATGCAACAGCTTTTCCATCGTATAAAACGAATAATTGCAACCAGTGTGAATGTAATGGTCATTTCTACGTTCCGGGCAACATAGGCTTCACTCTAGGGCGTTGCTCCACCAGATCGAATAGTTAGGGCCTTAGAAATCAACGCCAGAAGCATAAAATACAATAAAGATGCAACAGTTTTTCCATCGTGTAACAGGAATAACTGCAAACAGTGTGAAAGTAATGGTCATTTCTACTTTGCGGGCAACCTAGGC
Organism: Calliopsis andreniformis; assembly: GCF_051401765.1. Taxonomy (NCBI): domain Eukaryota; kingdom Metazoa; phylum Arthropoda; class Insecta; order Hymenoptera; family Andrenidae; genus Calliopsis; species Calliopsis andreniformis. The sequence continues at coordinate 9,297,898 of NW_027480425.1, read as the reverse complement.
TTCACCGTAGGGCGTTGTTCCACCAGATGGAATAGATAGGGCCTAAGAAGTCAACGCCAGAAGCATAAAACACGATATAAATACAACAGTTTTTCCATCGTATAAAACGAATAATCGCAACCAGTATGAAAGTTATGGTCATTTCTACTTTCCGGGCAACCTGGGCTTCACCCTAGGTCGTTGCACCACCAGATCGAATAGTTAGGGCCTAAGAAGTCAACGCCAGAAGAATAAATTGCAGTATAAGTACAAAAGCTTTTCCATCGTATAAAACGAATGATAGCAACCAGTGTGAAAGTTATGGTCATTTCTACGTTCCGGGCAACATAGGCTTCACCCTTGGGCGTTGCACCAACAGGTTGAATAGTAAGGCCCTTAGAAGTCAACGCCCGAAGCATAAAATACAAAATAAATAGAACAGTTTTTCCATCGTATAAAACGAATAATTGCAACCAGTGTGAAGGTAATGGTTTTTTCTACGTTCCGGGCAACCTAGGCTTCAATCTAGGCCGTTGTTCCACCAGATCGAATAGTTAGGGCCTATGAAGTGATCGCCAGAAGCATAAAATACAATAAAGATGCAAAAGTTTTTCCATCGTATAAAAGGAATAACTGCAAACAGTGTTAAAGTAATGGTCATTTCCATGTTCCGGGCAACCAAGTCTTCACTCCAGGGCGTTGTTCCACCAGATCGAATAGTTAGGGCCTAAGAAGTCAACGCCAGAAGAATAAAATACAATATGAGTACAAAAGCTTTTCCATCGTATAAAATGAATAATTGCAAACATTGTGAAAGTAATGGTCATTTCTACGTTCCGGCCAACCTAGGCGTCACTCTAGGGCGTTGCTCCACCACATCTAATAGCTACGGCCTTAGAAGTCAACCGCAGATGAATAAAATACAATAAAGGTGCCACAGCTTTTCCATCGTATAAAACGAATAATTGCAACCAGTGTGAAAGTTATGGTCATTTCTACTTTCCGGGCACCGTAGGCTTCACCCTAGGACGTTGTTCCACCAGATCGAACAGTTAGGGCCTAAGAAGTCAACGCCAGAAGCATAAAATACAATATAAATATAACAGTTTTTCCATCGTATAAAACGAATGATAGCAACCAGTGTGAAAGTTATGGTCATTTCTACTTTCCGGGCAACCTAGGCTTCACCTTAGGGCGTAGCACCAACAGATTGAATAGTTAGGGCCTAAGAAGTCAACACCCGAAGCATAAAATACAAAATAAACAGAACAGTTTTTCCATCGTATATAACGAATAATTGCTACCGGTGTGAAAGTTATGGTCATTTCTCCGTTCCGGGCAACCTAGGCTTCACTCTAGGGCGTTGCTCCACCAGATCGAATAGTTAGGGCCTTAGAAGTCAACGCCAGAAGCATAAAATACAAAATAAATAAAACAGTTTTTCCATCGTATAAAACGAATAATTGCTACCAGTGTGAAACTTATGGTCATTGCTACGTTCCGCGCAACCTAGGCTTCACCCAAGGGCGTTGTTCCACCAGATGGAATGGTTAGGGCCTAAGAAGACAACGCCAGAAGCATAAAATACGGTATAAATGCAACAGCTTTTCCATCGTATAAAACGAATAATTGCAACCAGTGTGAATGTAATGGTCATTTCTACGTTCCGGGCAACATAGGCTTCACTCTAGGGCGTTGCTCCACCAGATCGAATAGTTAGGGCCTTAGAAATCAACGCCAGAAGCATAAAATACAATAAAGATGCAACAGTTTTTCCATCGTGTAACAGGAATAACTGCAAACAGTGTGAAAGTAATGGTCATTTCTACTTTGCGGGCAACCTAGGCTTCACCGTAGGGCGTTGTTCCACCAGATGGAATAGATAGGGCCTAAGAAGTCAACGCCAGAAGCATAAAACACGATATAAATACAACAGTTTTTCCATCGTATAAAACGAATAATCGCAACCAGTATGAAAGTTATGGTCATTTCTACTTTCCGGGCAACCTGGGCTTCACCCTAGGTCGTTGCACCACCAGATCGAATAGTTAGGGCCTAAGAAGTCAACGCCAGAAGAATAAATTGCAGTATAAGTACAAAAGCTTTTCCATCGTATAAAACGAATGATAGCAACCAGTGTGAAAGTTATGGTCATTTCTACGTTCCGGGCAACATAGGCTTCACCCTTGGGCGTTGCACCAACAGGTTGAATAGTAAGGCCCTTAGAAGTCAACGCCCGAGGCATAAAATACAAAATAAATAGAACAGTTTTTCCATCGTATAAAACGAATAATTGCAACCAGTGTGAAGGTAATGGTTTTTTCTACGTTCCGGGCAACCTAGGCTTCAATCTAGGCCGTTGTTCCACCAGATCGAATAGTTAGGGCCTATGAAGTGATCGCCAGAAGCATAAAATACAATAAAGATGCAAAAGTTTTTCCATCGTATAAAAGGAATAACTGCAAACAGTGTTAAAGTAATGGTCATTTCCATGTTCCGGGCAACCAAGTCTTCACTCCAGGGCGTTGTTCCACCAGATCGAATAGTTAGGGCCTAAGAAGTCAACGCCAGAAGAATAAAATACAATATGAGTACAAAAGCTTTTCCATCGTATAAAATGAATAATTGCAAACATTGTGAAAGTAATGGTCATTTCTACGTTCCGGCCAACCTAGGCGTCACTCTAGGGCGTTGCTCCACCACATCTAATAGCTACGGCCTTAGAAGTCAACCGCAGATGAATAAAATACAATAAAGGTGCCACAGCTTTTCCATCGTATAAAACGAATAATTGCAACCAGTGTGAAAGTTATGGTCATTTCTACTTTCCGGGCACCGTAGGCTTCACCCTAGGACGTTGTTCCACCAGATCGAACAGTTAGGGCCTAAGAAGTCAACGCCAGAAGCATAAAATACAATATAAATATAACAGTTTTTCCATCGTATAAAACGAATGATAGCAACCAGTGTGAAAGTTATGGTCATTTCTACTTTCCGGGCAACCTAGGCTTCACCTTAGGGCGTAGCACCAACAGATTGAACAGTTAGGGCCTAAGAAGTCAACACCCGAAGCATAAAATACAAAATAAACAGAACAGTTTTTCCATCGTATATAACGAATAATTGCTACCGGTGTGAAAGTTATGGTCATTTCTCCGTTCCGGGCAACCTAGGCTTCACTCTAGGGCGTTGCTCCACCAGATCGAATAGTTAGGGCCTTAGAAGTCAACGCCAGAAGCATAAAATACAAAATAAATAAAACAGTTTTTCCATTGTATAAAACGAATAATTGCTACCAGTGTGAAATTTATGGTCATTTCTACGTTCCGCGCAACCTAGGCTTCACCCTAGGACGTTGTTCCACCAGATGGAATAGTTAGGGCCTAAGAAGTCAACGCCAGAAGAATAAAATACAATACGAGTACAAAAGCTTTTCCATCGTATAAAATGAATAATTGCAAACACTGTGAAAGTAATGGTCATTTCTACGTTCCGGGCTGCCTAGGTGTCACTCTAGGGCGTTGCTCCACCACATCTAATAGCTACGGCCTTAGAAGTCAACGCCAGAAGAATAAAATACAATAAAGACGCAACAGCTTTTCCATCGTATAAAACGAATAATTGCAACCAGTGTGAAAGTTATGGTCATTTCTACTTTCCGGGAAACCTAGGCTTCACCCTAGGGCGTTGCTCCAACAGATTGAATAGTTAGGACCTTAGAAGTCAACGCCAGAAGCATAAAATACAAAATAAATAAAACAGTTTTTCCATCGTATAAAACGAATGATTGCAACCAGTGTGAATGTAATGGTCATTTCTACGTTCCGGGTAACCTAGGCTTCACTCTAGGTCGTTGCACCACCAGATCGAATAGTTAGGGCCTTAGAATTAAACGCCAGAAGCATAGAATACAATAAAAATACGACAGTTTTTCCATCGTATAACAGGAATAATTGCAACCAGTGTGAATGTAATGGTCATTTCTACGTTCCGGGCAACCTAGGATTCACCCTAGGGCATTGCTCCAACAGATTGAATAGTTAGGGCCTTAAAAGTCAATGCCGAAGCATAAAATGCAATAAAAATACAACAGTTTTTCCATCGTATAACAGGAATAATTGCAACCAGTGTGAAAGTAATGGTCATTTCTACGTACCGGGCAACCTAGGTTTCACTCCAGGGCGTTGCTACACCAGATCGAATAGTTAGGTCCTAAGAAGTCAACGCCAGAAGCTTAAAATACGAAATAAATACAACAGCTTTTCCATCGTATAAAACGAATAATTGCAACCAGTGTGAAAGTAATGGTCATTTCTACGTTCCGAGAAACCTTGGCGTCACTCTAGGGCGTTGCTCCACCAGATCGAATAGATAGGGACTTGGAATTCATCGCTAAAAGCACAAAATACAATTAAAATACAGCAGTTTTTCCATCGTATAACAGGAATAGTTGCAACCAGTGTGAAGGTAATGGTCATTTCTACGTTCCGGGCAACGTAGGTTTCACTCTAGGGCGTTGCACCAACAGATTGAATAGTTAGGCCCTTAGAAGTCAACGCCCGAAGCATAAAATACAACATAAATACAACAGATTTTCCATCGTATATAATGTATATTTGCAAACAGTGTGAAAGTAATGGTCATTTCTACGTACCGGGCAACCTAGGCTCCACTCTCGTGTGTTGCTCCACCAAATCGAATAGCTAGGGCCTTAGAAGTCAACGCCAGAAGCATAAAATACAATAAAGATGCAAAAGTTTTTCCATCGTATAAAAGGAATAACTGCAAACAGTGTTAAAGTAATGGTCATTTCCATGTTCCGGGCAACCAAGTCTTCACTCTAGGGCGTTGTTCAACCAGATCGAATAGTTAGGGCCTAAGAAGTCAACGCCAGAAGAATAAAATACAATATGAGTACAAAAGCTTTTCCATCGTATAAAATGAATAATTGCAAACATTGTGAAAGTAATGGTCATTTCCACGTTCCGGCCAACCTAGGCGTCACTCTAGGGCGTTGCTCCACCATATCTAATAGCTACGGCCTTAGAAGTCAACCGCAGATGAATAAAATACAATAAAGGTGCCACAGCTTTTCCATCGTATAAAAGGAATAATTGCAACCAGTGTGAAAGTTATGGTCATTTCTACTTTCCGGGCATCCTAGGCTTCACCCTAGGGAGTTGTTCCACCAGATCGAACAGTTAGGGCCTCAGAAGTCAACGCCAGAAGCATAAAATACAATATAAATATAACAGTTTTTCCATCGTGTAAAACGAATGATAGCAACCAGTGTGAATGTTATGGCCATTTCTACGTTCCGGGCAACCTAGGCTTCACTCTAGGACGTTATGCAACCAGATCGAATAGTTAGGGCCTTAGCAGTCAACGCCTGAAGCATAAAATACAAAATAAATAAAACAGTTTTTCCATCGTATAAAACGAATAATTACAACCAGTATAAAAGTTAACGTCATTTCTACTTTCCGGGCAACATAGGCTTCACCCTTGGGCGCTGCACCAACAGATTGAATAGTTAGTGCCTTAGAAGTCAACGCCCGAAGCATAAAATACAAAATAAATAGAACAGTTTTTCCATCGTATAAAACGAATAATTGCTACCGGTGTGAAAGTTATGGTCATTTCTCCGTTCCGGGCAACCTAGGCTTCACTCTAGGGCGTTGCTCCACCAGATCGAATAGTTAGGGCCTTAGAAGTCAACGCCAGAAGCATAAAATACAAAATAAATAAAACAGTTTTTCCATCGTATAAAACGAATACTTGCTACCAGTGTGAACGTTATGGTCATTTCTACGTTCCGGGCAACCTAGGTTTCACTCTATGGCGTTGCTCGACCAGATCGAAAAGCTAGGGCCCTAGAAGTCAACGCCAGAAGAATAAATTGCAGTATAAGTACAAAAGCTTTTCCATCGTATAAAATGAATAATTGCAAACATTGTGAAAGTAATGGTTATGTCTACGTTCCGGGCAACCTAGGCTCCACTCTCGTGTGTTGCTCCACCAAATCGAATAGCTAGGGCCTTAGAAGTCAACGCCAGAAGCATAAAATACAATAAAGATGCAAAAGCTTTTCCATCGTATAAAATGAATAATTGCAAACATTGTGAAAGTAATGGTCATTTCTACGTTCCGGCCAACCTAGGCGTCACTCTAGGGCGTTGCTCCACCACATCTAATAGCTACGGCCTTAGAAGTCAACCGCAGATGAATAAAATACAATAAAGGTGCCACAGCTTTTCCATCGTATAAAACGAATAATTGCAACCAGTGTGAAAGTTATGGTCATTTCTACTTTCCGGGCACAGTAGGCTTCACCCTAGGACGTTGTTGCACCAGATCAAACAGTTAGGGCCTAAGAAGCCAACGCCAGAAGCATAAAATACAATATAAATATAACAGTTTTTCCATCGTATAAAACGAATGATAGCAACCAGTGTGAATGTTATGGTCATTTCTCCGTTCGGGGCAACCTAGGCTTCACTCTAGGGCGTTGCTCCACCAGATCAAACAGTTAGAGCCTTAGAAATCAACGCCAGAAGCATAAAATACAAAATAAATAAAACAGTTTTTCCGTCGTATAAAACGAATAATTGCTACCAGTGTGAAAGTTATGGTCATTTCTACGTTCCGCGCAACCTAGGCTTCACCCGAGGGCGTTGTTCCACCAGATGGAATAGATAGGGCCTAAGAAGTCAACGCCAGAAGCATAAAATACGATATAAATACAACAGCTTTTCCATCGTATAAAACGAATAATTGCAACCAGTGTGGAAGTTATGGTCATTTCTACGTTCCGGGCAACCTAGGCTTCACTCTAGGGCGTTGCTCGACCAGATCGAATAGCTGGGGCCTTAGAAGTCAACGCCTGAAGTATAAAATACAATAAAAATACAACAGTCTTTCCATCCTATAACAGGAATAATTGCAACCCGTGTGAAAGTGATGGTCTTTTCTACGTACCGGGCAACCTAGGCTCCACTCTCGGGCGTTGCTCCACCAAATCGAATAGCTAGGGCCTTAGAAGTCAACGCCAGAAGCATAAAATACAATAAAGGTGCAAATGTTTTTCCATCGCATAGCTGGAATAATTGTAACCAGGATGAAAGTTATGGTCATTTCTACTTTCCGGGCAACCTAGGCTTCACAATAGGGCGTTGGTCCAACAGATTGAATAGTTAGAGCGTTAGAAGTCAATGCCCGAAGCATAAATTACAATATAAATACAACGCTTTTTCCATCGTATAGAACGAATAATTGCAACCAGTATGAAAGTTAACGTCATTTCTACTTTCCGGGCAACCTAGGCTTCACCCTAGGGCGTTGCACCAACAGATTGAATAGTTAGGGTCTTAGAAGTCAACGCCCGAAACATAAAATACAAAATAAACACAACAGTTTTTCCATCGTATAACACGAATAATTGCTACCGGTGTGAAAGTTATGGTCATTTCTCCGTTCCGGGCAACCTAGGCTTCACTCTAGGGCGTTGCTCCACCACATCGAATAGTTAGGGCCTTAGAAGTCAACGCCAGAAGCATAAAATACAAAATAAATAAAACAGTTTTTCCATCGTATAAAACGAATACTTGCTACCAGTGTGAACGTTATGTTCATTTCTACGTTCCGGGCAACCTAGGTTTCACTCTATGGCGTTGCTCGACCAGATCGAATAGCTAGGGCCTTAGAAGTCAACGCCAGAAGAATAAATTGCAGTATAAGTACAAAAGCTTTTCCATCGTATAAAATGAATAATTGCAAACATTGTGAAAGTAATGGTTATTTCTACGTTCCGGGCAACCGATGCGTCACTCTAGGGCGTTTCTCCACCACATCTAATAGCTACGGCCTTAGAAGTCAACCACAGATGAAAAAAATACAATAAAGGTGCCACAGCTTTTCCATCGTATAAAACGAATAATTGCAACCAGTGTGAAGGTTATCGTCATTTCTACTTTCCGGGCATCGTAGGCTTGACCCTAGGACGTTGTTCCACCAGATCGAATAGTTAGGGCCTAAGAAGTGAACGCCAGAACCATAAAATGCAATAAAAATACAACAGTTTTTCCATCGTATAACAGGATTAATTGCAACCAGTTTGAAAGTGATGGTCATTTCTCCTTTCCGGGCAACCTAGGCTTCACTCTAGGGCGTTGCTTCACCAGATCAAATAGTTAGGGCCTTAGAAGTCAACGCCGGAAGCATAAAATACAAAATAAATAAAACAGTTTTTCCACCGTATAAAACGAATAATTGCAACCAGTATGAAAGTTAACGTCATTTCTACTTTCGGGGCAACATAGGCTTCACCCTTGGGCGTTGCACCAACAGATTGAATAGTTGGGCCCTTAGAAGTCAACGCCCGAAGCATAAAATACAAAATAAATAGAACAGTTCTTCCATCGTATATAATGTATATTTGCAAACAGTGTGAAAGTAATGGTCATTTCTACGTACCGGGCAACCTGGGCTCCACTCTCGCGTGTTGCTCCACCAAGTCGAATAGCTAGGGCCTTAGAAGTCAACGCCAGAAGCATAAAATACAATAAAGATGCAAAAGTTTTTCCATCGTATAACAGGAATAACTACAAACAGTGTTAAAGTAATGGTCATTTCCATGTTCCGGGCAACCAAGTCTTCACTCTAGGGCGTTGTTCCACCAGATCGAATAGTTGGGGCCTAAGAAGTCAACGCCAGAAGAATAAAATACAATATAAGTACATAAGTTTTTCCATCGTATAAAATGAATAATTGCAAACATTGTGAAAGTAATGGTCATTTCCACGCTCCGGGCAACCTAGGCGTCACTCTAGGGCGTTGCTCCACCACATCTGATAGCTACGGCCTTAGAAGTCAACGCCAGATGAATAAAATACAATAAAGATGCCACAGCTTTTCCATCGTATAAAACGAATAATTGCAACCAGTGTGAAAGCTATGGTCATTTCTACTTTCCGGGCAACCTAGGCTTCACCCTAGGGCGGTGCTCCACCGGATCAAATAGTTAGGGCCTAAGAAGTCAACGCCAGAAGCATCAAATACAAAATAAATAGAACAGTTTTTCCATCGTATAAAGCGAATAATTGCTACCGGTGTGAAAGTTATGGTCATTTCTCCGTTCCGGGCAACCTAGGCTTCACTCTAGGGCGTTGCTCCACCAGATCGAATTGTTAGGGCCTTAGAAATCAACGCCAGAAGCATAAAATACAAAATAAATAAAACAGTTTTTCCGTCGTATAAGACGAATAATTGCTACCAGTGTGAAAGTTATGGTCATTTCTACGTTCCGGGCAACCTAGGCTTCACTCTAGGGCGTTGCACTACCAGATCGAATAGTTAGTGCCTTAGAAGTCAACGCGAGAAGCATAAAATACAATATAAATGCAACAGCTTTTCCATCGTATAAAACGATTAATTGCAACCAGTATGAAACTTATGGTCATTTCTACTTTCCGAGCAACCTAGGCTTCACCAGAGGGCGTTGTTCCACCAGATGGAATATATAGGGCCTAAGAAGTCAACGCCAGAAGCATAAAATACGATATAAATACAACAGCTTTTCCATCGTATAAAACGAATAATTGCAACCAGTGTGGAAGTTATGGTCATTTCTACGTTCCAGGCAACCTAGGCTTCACTCTAGGGCGTTGCTCGACCAGATCGAATAGCTGGGGCCTTAGAAGTCAACGCCTGAAGTATAAAATACAATGAAAATACAACAGTCTTTCCATCCTATAACAGGAATAATTGCAACCCGTGTGAAAGTGATGGTCTTTTCTACGTACCGGGCAACCTAGCCTCCACTCTCGGGCGTTGCTCCACCAAATCGAATAGCTAGAGCCTTAGAAGTCAACGCCAGAAGCATAAAATACAATAAAGGTGCAAAAGTTTTTCCATCGCACAGCTGGAATAATTGTAACCAGGATGAAAGTTATGGTCATTTCTACTTTCCGGGCAACCTGGGCTTCACCCTAGGGCGTTGGTCCAACAGATTGAATAGTTAGGGCGTTAGAAGTCAATGCCCGAAGCATAAAATACAATATAAATACAACGGTTTTTCCATCGTATAGAACGAATAATTGCAACCAGTATGAAAGTTAACGTCATTTCTACTTTCCGGGCAACCTAGGCTTCACCCTAGGGCGTTGCACAAACAGATTGAATAGTTAGGGTCTTACAAGTCAACGCCCGAAGCATAAAATACAAAATAAACAGAACAGTTTTTCCATCGTATAACACGAATAATTGCTACCGGTTTGAAAGTTATGGTCATTTCTCCGTTCCGGGCAACCTAAGCTTCACTCTAGGGCGTTGCTCCACCAGATCGAATAGTTAGGGCCTTAGAAGTCAACGCTAGAAGCATAAAATACAAAATAAATAAAACAGTTTTTCCATCGTGTAAAACGAATAATTGCTACCAGTGTGAAAGTTATGGTCATTTCTACGTTCCGCGCAACCTAGGCTTCACCCTAGATCGTTGTTCCACCCGATGAAATAGTTAGGGCCTAAGAAGTTAACGCCAGAGGCATAAAATACGATATAAATACAACAGCTTTTCCACCGTATAAAACGAATAACTGCAACCAGTGTGGTAGTTATGGTCATTTCTACGTTCCGGGCAACCTAGGCTTCACTCTAGGGCGTTGCTCGACCAGATTGAATAGCTAGGGCCTTAGAAGTCAACGCCCGAAGCATAAAATACAAAATAAATAGAACAGTTTTTCTATCGTATAAAACGAATAATTGCTACCAGTGTGAAAGTTATGGTCATTGCTACGTTCCGCGCAACCTAGGCTTCACCCAAGGGCGTTGCTCCACCAGATGGAATAGTTAGGGCCTAAGAAGTCAACGCCAGAAGCATAAAATACGATATAAATACAACAGCTTATCCATCGTATAAGACGAATAATTGCAACCAGTGTGAATGTAATGGTCATTTCTACGTTCCGGGCAACATAGGCTTCACTCTAGGTCGTTGCTCCACCAGATCGAATAGTTAGGGCCTTTGAAATAAACGCCAGAAGCATAAAATACGATATAAATACAACAGCTTTTCCATCGTATAAAAGGATTAATTGCAACCAGTTTGAAAGTGATGGTCATTTCTCCTTTCCGGGCAACCTCGGCTTCACTCTAGGGCGTTGCTCCACTAGATCGAACAGCTAGGGCCTTAGAAGTCAACGCCAGAAGCATAAAATTCAATATAAATACAACAGTTTTTCCATCGTATAAAACGAATAATTGCAACCAGTATGAAACTTATGGTCATTTCTACTTTCCGAGCAACGTAGGCTTCACCCTAGGGCGTTGCTCCAACAGATTGAATAGTTAGGGTGTTAAAAGTCAACGCCCGAACCATAAAATGCAAAAAAAATACAACAGTGTTCCCATCATATAACAGGAATAATTGCAACCAGTTTGAAAGTGATGGCCAATTCTACGTTCCGGGCAACCTAGGCTTCACTCTAGGGCGTTGCACTACCAGATCGAATAGTTAGTGCCTTAGAAGTCAACGCGAGAAGCATAAAATACAATATAAATGCAACAGCTTTTCCATCGTATAAAACGATTAATTGCAACCAGTATGAAACTTATGGTCATTTCTACTTTCCGAGCAACCTAGGCTTCACCCTAGGTCGTTGCTCCAACGGATTGAATAATTAGGCCCTTAGAAGTCAACGCCCGAACCATAAAATGCAAAAAAAAATACAGCAGTGTTTCCATCATGTAACAGGTATAATTGCAACCAGTTTGAAATTGATGGCCAATTCTACGTTCCGGGCAACCTAGGCATCACTCTATTGCGTTGCTGCACCAGATCGAATAGTTTGTGCCTTAGAAGTCAACGCCAGAAGCATAAAATACAATATAAATACAACAGTTTTTCCGTCGTATAAAACGAATAATTGCTACCAGTGTGAAAGTTATGGTCATTTCTACGTTCCGCGCAACCTAGGCTTCACCCGAGGGCGTTGTTCCACCAGATGGAATAGATAGGGCCTAAGAAGTCAACGCCAGAAGCATAAAATACGATATAAATACAACAGCTTTTCCATCGTATAAAACGAATAATTGCAACCAGTGTGGAAGTTATGGTCATTTCTACGTTCCGGGCAACCTAGGCTTCACTCTAGGGCGTTGCTCGACCAGATCGAATAGCTGGGGCCTTAGAAGTCAACGCCTGAAGTATAAAATACAATGAAAATACAACAGTCTTTCCATCCTATAACAGGAATAATTGCAACCCGTGTGAAAGTGATGGTCTTTTCTACGTACCGGGCAACCTAGCCTCCACTCTCGGGCGTTGCTCCACCAAATCGAATAGCTAGGGCCTTAGAAGTCAACGCCAGAAGCATAAAATACAATAAAGGTGCAAAAGTTTTTCCATCACATAGCTGGAATAATTGTAACCAGGATGAAAGTTATGGTCATTTCTCCTTTCCGGGCAACCTGGGCTTCACCCTAGGGCGTTGGTCCAACAGATTGAATAGTTAGGGCGTTAGAAGTCAATGCCCGAAGCATATAATACAATATAAATACAACGGTTTTTCCATCGTATAGAACGAATAATTGCAACCAGTATGAAAGTTAACGTCATTTCTACTTTTTGGGCAACCTAGGCTTCACCCTAGGGCGTTGCACAAACAGATTGAATAGTTAGGTTCTTACAAGTCAACGCCCGAAGCATAAAATACAAAATAAACAGAACAGTTTTTCCATCGTGTAACACGAATAATTGCTACCGGTTTGAAAGTTATGGTCATTTCTCCGTTCCGGGCAACCTAAGCTTCACTCTAGGGCGTTGCTCCACCAGATCGAATAGTTAGGGCCTTAGAAGTCAACGCCAGAAGCATAAAATACAAAATAAATAAAACAGTTTTTCCATCGTGTAAAACGAATAATTGCTACCAGTGTGAAAGTTATGGTCATTTCTACGTTCCGCGCAACCTAGGCTTCACCCTAGGGCGTTGTTCCACCCGATGAAATAGTTAGGGCCTAAGAAGTTAACGCCAGAGGCATAAAATACGATATAAATACAACAGCTTTTCCATCGTATAAAACGAATAACTGCAACCAGTGTGGAAGTTATGGTCATTTCTACGTTCCGGGCAACCTAGGCTTCACTCTAGGGCGTTGCTCGACCAGATCGAATAGCTAGGGCCTTAGAAGTCAACGCCCGAAGCATAAAATACAAAATAAATAGAACAGTTTTTCCATCGTATAAAACGAATAGTTGCTACCAGTGTGAAAGTTATGGTCATTGCTACGTTCCGCGCAACCTAGGCTTCACCCAAGGGCGTTGTTCCACCAGATGGAATAGTTAGGGCCTAAGAAGTCAACACCAGAAGCATAAAATACGATATAAATACAACAGCTTATCCATCGTATAAGACGAATAATTGCAACCAGTGTGAATGTAATGGTCATTTCTACGTTCCGGGCAACATAGGCTTCACTCTAGGTCGTTGCTCCACCAGATCGAATAGTTAGGGCCTTTGAAATCAACGCCAGAAGCATAAAATACAATAAAGATGCAACAGCTTTTCCATCGTGTAAAACGAATAATTGCAACCAGTGTGAAAGTTATGGTCATTTATAATTTCTTGGCAACCTAGGCTTCACCCTAGGGCGTTGCTCCAACAGATTGAATAGTTAGGAGCTTAGAAGTCAACGCCCGAAGCATAAAATGCAATAAAAATACAACAGTGTTTCCATCATATAACAGGAATAATTGCAACCAGTTTGAAAGTGACGGCCAATTCTACGTTCCGGGCAACCTAGGTTTCACTCCAGGGCGTTGCTCCACCAGACCGAATAGTTACGGCCTAAGAAGTCAACGCTAGAAGCATAAAAAACGATATAAATACAACAGCTTTTCCATCGTATAAAACGAATAATTGCAACCAGTGTGAAAGTAATGGTCATTTCTACGTTCCGAGCACCCTAGGCGTCACTCTAGGGCGTTGCTCCACCACATCTAATAGCTACGGCCTTAGAAGTCAACGCCAGAGGCATAAAATACAATATAAATACAACAGCTTTTCCATCGTATAAAACGAATAATTGCAACCAGTATGAAACTTATGGTCATTTCCACATTCCGAGCGAGCTAGGCTTCACCCTAGGGCGTTGCTCCAACAGATTGAATAGTTAGGGCCTTAGAAGTCAACGCCTGAAGCATAAAATGCAATTAAAATACAACAGTGTGTCCATCATATAACAGGAATAATTGCAACCAGTTTGAAAGTGATGGCCAATTCTACGTTTCGGGCAACCTAGGCTTCACTCTAGGGCGTTGCTCCACCAGATAGAATAGTCAGTGCCTTAGAAGTCAATGCCCGAAGCATAAAATACAATATAAATACAACGGTTTTTCCATCGTATAGAACGAATAATTGCAACCAGTATGAAAGTTAACGTCATTTCTACTTTCCGGGCAACCTAGGCTTCACCCTAGGGCGTTGCACCAACAGATTGAATAGTTAGGGCCTTAGAAGTCAACGCGAGAAGCATAAAATACAATATAAATGCAACAGCTTTTCCATCGTATAAAACGATTAATTGCAACCAGTATGAAACTTATGGTCATTTCTACTTTCCGAGCAACCTAGGCTTCACCCTAGGTCGTTGCTCCAACGGATTGAATAATTAGGCCCTTAGAAGTCAACGCCCGAACCATAAAATGCAAAAAAAAATACAGCAGTGTTTCCATCATGTAACAGGTATAATTGCAACCAGTTTGAAATTGATGGCCAATTCTGCGTTCCGGGCAACCTAGGCATCACTCTATTGCGTTGCTGCACCAGATCGAATAGTTTGTGCCTTAGAAGTCAACGCCAGAAGCATAAAATACAATATAAATACAACAGTTTTTCCGTCGTATAAAACGAATAATTGCTACCAGTGTGAAAGTTATGGTCATTTCTACGTTCCGCGCAACCTAGGCTTCACCCGAGGGCGTTGTTCCACCAGATGGAATAGATAGGGCCTAAGAAGTCAACGCCAGAAGCATAAAATACGATATAAATACAACAGCTTTTCCATCGTATAAAACGAATAATTGCAACCAGTGTGGAAGTTATGGTCATTTCTACGTTCCGGGCAACCTAGGCTTCACTCTAGGGCGTTGCTCGACCAGATCGAATAGCTGGGGCCTTAGAAGTCAACGCCTGAAGTATAAAATACAATGAAAATACAACAGTCTTTCCATCCTATAACAGGAATAATTGCAACCCGTGTGAAAGTGATGGTCTTTTCTACGTACCGGGCAACCTAGCCTCCACTCTCGGGCGTTGCTCCACCAAATCGAATAGCTAGGGCCTTAGAAGTCAACGCCTGAAGTATAAAATACAATGAAAATACAACAGTCTTTCCATCCTATAACAGGAATAATTGCAACCCGTGTGAAAGTGATGGTCTTTTCTACGTACCGGGCAACCTAGCCTCCACTCTCGGGCGTTGCTCCAACAAATCGAATAGCTAGGGCCTTAGAAGTCAACGCCAGAAGCATAAAATACAATAAAGGTGCAAAAGTTTTTCCATCACATAGCTGGAATAATTGTAACCAGGATGAAAGTTATGGTCATTTCTCCTTTCCGGGCAACCTGGGCTTCACCGTAGGGCGTTGGTCCAACAGATTGAATAGTTAGGGCGTTAGAAGTCAATGCCCGAAGCATATAATACAATATAAATACAACGGTTTTTCCATCGTATAGAACGAATAATTGCAACCAGTATGAAAGTTAACGTCATTTCTACTTTTTGGGCAACCTAGGCTTCACCCTAGGGCGTTGCACAAACAGATTGAATAGTTAGGTTCTTACAAGTCAACGCCCGAAGCATAAAATACAAAATAAACAGAACAGTTTTTCCATCGTGTAACACGAATAATTGCTACCGGTTTGAAAGTTATGGTCATTTCTCCGTTCCGGGCAACCTAAGCTTCACTCTAGGGCGTTGCTCCACCAGATCGAATAGTTAGGGCCTTAGAAGTCAACGCCAGAAGCATAAAATACAAAATAAATAAAACAGTTTTTCCATCGTGTAAAACGAATAATTGCTACCAGTGTGAAAGTTATGGTCATTTCTACGTTCCGCGCAACCTAGGCTTCACCCTAGGGCGTTGTTCCACCCGATGAAATAGTTAGGGCCTAAGAAGTTAACGCCAGAGGCATAAAATACGATATAAATACAACAGCTTTTCCATCGTATAAAACGAATAACTGCAACCAGTGTGGAAGTTATGGTCATTTCTACGTTCCGGGCAACCTAGGCTTCACTCTAGGGCGTTGCTCGACCAGATCGAATAGCTAGGGCCTTAGAAGTCAACGCCCGAAGCATAAAATACAAAATAAATAGAACAGTTTTTCCATCGTATAAAACGAATAGTTGCAACCAGTGTGAAAGTAATGGTCATTTCTACGTTCCGAGCACCCTAGGCGTCACTCTAGGGCGTTGCTCCACCACATCTAATAGCTACGGCCTTAGAAGTTAACGCCAGAGGCATAAAATACAATATAAATACAACAGCTTTTCCATCGTATAAAACGAATAATTGCAACCAGTATGAAACTTATGGTCATTTCCACATTCCGAGCGAGCTAGGCTTCACCCTAGGGCGTTGCTCCAACAGATTGAATAGTTAGGGCCTTAGAAGTCAACGCCTGAAGCATAAAATGCAATTAAAATACAACAGTGTGTCCATCATATAACAGGAATAATTGCAACCAGTTTGAAAGTGATGGCCAATTCTACGTTCCGGGCAACCTAGGCTTCACTCTAGGGCGTTGCTCCACCAGATAGAATAGTCAGTGCCTTAGAAGTCAATGCCCGAAGCATAAAATACAATATAAATACAACGGTTTTTCCATCGTATAGAACGAATAATTGCAACCAGTATGAAAGTTAACGTCATTTCTACTTTCCGGGCAACCTAGGCTTCACCCTAGGGCGTTGCACCAACAGATTGAATAGTTAGGGCCTTAGAAGTCAACGCGAGAAGCATAAAATACAATATAAATGCAACAGCTTTTCCATCGTATAAAACGATTAATTGCAACCAGTATGAAACTTATGGTCATTTCTACTTTCCGAGCAACCTAGGCTTCACCCTAGGTCGTTGCTCCAACGGATTGAATAATTAGGCCCTTAGAAGTCAACGCCCGAACCATAAAATGCAAAAAAAAATACAGCAGTGTTTCCATCATGTAACAGGTATAATTGCAACCAGTTTGAAATTGATGGCCAATTCTGCGTTCCGGGCAACCTAGGCATCACTCTATTGCGTTGCTGCACCAGATCGAATAGTTTGTGCCTTAGAAGTCAACGCCAGAAGCATAAAATACAATATAAATACAACAGTTTTTCCGTCGTATAAAACGAATAATTGCTACCAGTGTGAAAGTTATGGTCATTTCTACGTTCCGCGCAACCTAGGCTTCACCCGAGGGCGTTGTTCCACCAGATGGAATAGATAGGGCCTAAGAAGTCAACGCCAGAAGCATAAAATACGATATAAATACAACAGCTTTTCCATCGTATAAAACGAATAATTGCAACCAGTGTGGAAGTTATGGTCATTTCTACGTTCCGGGCAACCTAGGCTTCACTCTAGGGCGTTGCTCGACCAGATCGAATAGCTGGGGCCTTAGAAGTCAACGCCTGAAGTATAAAATACAATGAAAATACAACAGTCTTTCCATCCTATAACAGGAATAATTGCAACCCGTGTGAAAGTGATGGTCTTTTCTACGTACCGGGCAACCTAGCCTCCACTCTCGGGCGTTGCTCCACCAAATCGAATAGCTAGGGCCTTAGAAGTCAACGCCAGAAGCATAAAATACAATAAAGGTGCAAAAGTTTTTCCATCGCATAGCTGGAATAATTGTAACCAGGATGAAAGTTATGGTCATTTCTCCTTTCCGGGCAACCTGGGCTTCACCCTAGGGCGTTGGTCCAACAGATTGAATAGTTAGGGCGTTAGAAGTCAATGCCCGAAGCATATAATACAATATAAATACAACGGTTTTTCCATCGTATAGAACGAATAATTGCAACCAGTATGAAAGTTAACGTCATTTCTACTTTTTGGGCAACCTAGGCTTCACCCTAGGGCGTTGCACAAACAGATTGAATAGTTAGGGTCTTACAAGTCAACGCCCGAAGCATAAAATACAAAATAAACAGAACAGTTTTTCCATCGTGTAACACGAATAATTGCTACCGGTTTGAAAGTTATGGTCATTTCTACGTTCCGCGCAACCTAGGCTTCACCCTAGGGCGTTGTTCCACCCGATGAAATAGTTAGGGCCTAAGAAGTTAACGCCAGAGGCATAAAATACGATATAAATACAACAGCTTTTCCATCGTATAAAACGAATAACTGCAACCAGTGTGGAAGTTATGGTCATTTCTACGTTCCGGGCAACCTAGGCTTCACTCTAGGGCGTTGCTCGACCAGATCGAATAGCTAGGGCCTTAGAAGTCAACGCCCGAAGCATAAAATACAAAATAAATAGAACAGTTTTTCCATCGTATAAAACGAATAGTTGCTACCAGTGTGAAAGTTATGGTCATTGCTACGTTCCGCGCAACCTAGGCTTCACCCAACGGCGTTGTTCCACCAGATGGAATAGTTAGGGCCTAAGAAGTCAACACCAGAAGCATAAAATACGATATAAATACAACAGCTTATCCATCGTATAAGACGAATAATTGCAACCAGTGTGAATGTAATGGTCATTTCTACGTTCCGGGCAACATAGGCTTCACTCTAGGTCGTTGCTCCACCAGATCGAATAGTTATGGCCTTTGAAATCAACGCCAGAAGCATAAAATACAATAAAGATGCAACAGCTTTTCCATCGTATAAAACGAATAATTGCAACCAGTGTGAAAGTTATGGTCATTTATAATTTCTTGGCAACCTAGGCTTCACCCTAGGGCGTTGCTCCAACAGATTGAATAGTTAGGAGCTTAGAAGTCAACGCCCGAAGCATAAAATGCAATAAAAATACAACAGTGTTTCCATCATATAACAGGAATAATTGCAACCAGTTTGAAAGTGACGGCCAATTCTACGTTCCGGGCAACCTAGGTTTCACTCCAGGGCGTTGCTCCACCAGACCGAATAGTTACGGCCTAAGAAGTCAACGCTAGAAGCATAAAAAACGATATAAATACAACAGCTTTTCCATCGTATAAAACGAATAATTGCAACCAGTGTGAAAGTAATGGTCATTTCTACGTTCCGAGCACCCTAGGCGTCACTCTAGGGCGTTGCTCCACCACATCTAATAGCTACGGCCTTAGAAGTCAACGCCAGAGGCATAAAATACAATATAAATCCAACAGCTTTTCCATCGTATAAAACGAATAATTGCAACCAGTATGAAACTTATGGTCATTTCCACATTCCGAGCGAGCTAGGCTTCACCCTAGGGCGTTGCTCCAACAGATTGAATAGTTAGGGCCTTAGAAGTCAACGCCTGAAGCATAAAATGCAATTAAAATACAACAGTGTGTCCATCATATAACAGGAATAATTGCAACCAGTTTGAAAGTGATGGCCAATTCTACGTTTCGGGCAACCTAGGCTTCACTCTAGGGCGTTGCTCCACCAGATAGAATAGTCAGTGCCTTAGAAGTCAATGCCCGAAGCATAAAATACAATATAAATACAACGGTTTTTCCATCGTATAGAACGAATAATTGCAACCAGTATGAAAGTTAACGTCATTTCTACTTTCCGGGCAACCTAGGCTTCACCCTAGGGCGTTGCACCAACAGATTGAATAGTTAGGGCCTTAGAAGTCAACGCCCGAAGCATAAAATACAAAATAAACAGAACAGTTTTTCCATCGTATAACACGAATAATTGCTACCGGTTTGAAAGTTATGGTCATTTCTCCGTTCCGGGCAACCTAAGCTTCACTCTAGGGCGTTGCTCCACCAGATCGAATAGTTTGGGCCTTAGAAGTCAACGCCAGAAGCATAAAATACAAAATAAATAAAACAGTTTTTCCATCGTGTAAAACGAATAATTGCTACCGGTGTGAAAGTTATGGTCATTTCTACGTTCCGCGCAACCTAGGCTTCACCCTAGGGCGTTGTTCCACCCGATGAAATAGTTAGGGCCTAAGAAGTTAACGCCAGAGGCATAAAATACGATATAAATACAACAGCTTATCCATCGTATAAGACGAATAATTGCAACCAGTGTGAATGTAATGGTCATTTCTACGTTCCGGGCAACATAGGCTTCACTCTATGGCGTTACTCCACAAGATCGAATAGTTAGGTCCTTAGGAGTAAACGCCAGAAGCATAAAATACGATATAGATACAACAGCTTTTCCATCGTATAAAACGAATAATTGCAACCAGTATGAATCTTATGGTCATTTCTACTTTCCGAGCAACCTAGGCTTCACCCTAGGGCGTTGCTCCAACGGATTGAATAGTTAGGGCCTTAGAAGTCAACGCCCGAAATATAAAATGCAAAAAAAATACAACAGTGTTTCCATCATATAACAGCAATAATTGCAACCAGTTTGAAAGTGATGGCCAATTATACGTTCCGGGCAACCTAGGTTTCACTCCAGGGCGTTGCTCCACCAGACCGAATAGTTACCGCCGAAGAAGTCAACGCGAGAAGCATAAAATACGATATAAATACAACAGCTTTTCCATCGTATAAAACGAATAATTGCAACCAGTGTGCAAGTAATGGTCATTTCTACGCTCCGAGCACCCTAGGCGTCTCTCTAGGGCGTTGCTCCACCGCATCTAATAGCTACGGCCTTAGATGTCAGCGCCAGAGGCATAAAATACAATATAAATACTACAGCTTTTCCATCGTATAAAACGAATAATTCCAACCAGTATGAAACTTATGGTCATTTCTACCTTCCGAGCAACCTAGGCTTCACCCTAGGGCGTTGGTCCACCAGATCGAATAGTTAGGTCCTTAGAAGTAAACGCCAGAAGCATAAAATACAATATAAATACAACAGCTTTTCCACCGTATAAAACGAATAATTGCAACCAGTGTGAAAGTGATGGCCAATTCTACCTTCCGGGCAACCTAGGCTTCACTCTAGGGCGTTGCTCCACCAGATCGAATAGTTAGTGCCTTAGAAGTCAACGCCAGAAGCATAAAATACAATATAAATACAACAGTTTTTCCATCGTATAAAACGAATAATTGCAACCAGTATGAAACTTATGGTCATTTCTACTTTCCGAACAACCTAGGCTTCACCCTAGGGCGTTGCACCAACGGATTGAATAGTTAGGGCCTTAGAAGTCAACGCCCCAACCATAAAATGCAAAAAAAATACAACAGTGTTTCCATCATATAGCAGCAATAATTACAACCAGTTTGAAAGTGATGGCCAATTCTACGTTCCGGGCAACCTAGGTTTCACTCCAGGGCGTTGCTCCACCAGACCGAATAGTTACGGCCTAAGAAGTCAACGCCAGAAGCATAAAATACGATATAAATACAACAGCTTTTCCATCGTATATAACGAATAATTGCAACCAGTGTGAAAGTAATGGTCATTTCTACGTTCCGAGCACCCTAGGCGTCACTCTAGGGCGTTGCTCCACCACATCTAATAGCTACGGCCTTAGAAGTGAACGCCAGAGGCATAAAATACAATATAAATACAACAGCCTTTCCATCGTATAAAACGAATAATTGCAACCAGTGTGAAAGTTATGGTCATTTCCACATTCCGAGGAACCTAGGCTTCACTCTAGGGCGTTGCACCACCAGATCGAATAGTTAGGTCCTTAGAAGTAAACGCCAGAAGCATAAAATACGATATAAATACAACAGCTTTTCCATCGTATAGAAGGATTAATTGCAGCCAGTTTGAACGTGATGGTCATTTCTCCTTTCCGGGCAACCTAGGCTTCACTCTAGGGCGTTCCTCCACTAGATCGAACAGCTAGGGCCCTAGAAGTCAACGCCAGAAGCATAAAATACAATATAAATACAACAGTTTTTCCATCGTATAAAACGAGTAATTGCAACCAGTATGAAACTTATGGTATTTCTACGTTCCGAGCAACCTACGCTTCACCCTAGGGCGTTGCTCCAACAGATTGAATAGTTAGGGCCTTAGAAGTCAACGCCCGAAGCATAAAATGCAATAAAAATACAACAGTGTTTCCATAACATAACAGGAATAATTGCAACCAGTTTGAAAGTGATGGCCAATTATACGTTCCGGGCAACCTAGGTTTCACTCCAGGGCGTTGCTCGACCAGACCGAATAGTTACCGCCGAAGAAGTCAACGCGAGAAGCATAAAATACGATATAAATACAACAGCTTTTCCATCGTATAAAACGAATAATTGCAACCAGTGTGAAAGTAATAGTATTTCTACGCTCCGAGCACCCTAGGCGTCTCTCTAGGGCGTTGCTCCACCGCATCTAATAGCTACGGCCTTAGAAGTCAGCGCCAGAGGCATAAAATACAATATAAATACTACAGCTTTTCCATCGTATAAAACGAATAATTCCAACCAGTATGAAACTTATGGTCATTTCTACCTTCCGAGCAACCTAGGCTTCACTCTATGACGTTACTCCACAAGATCGAATAGTTAGGTCCTTAGAAGTAAACGCCAGAAGCATAAAATACGATATAAATACAACAGCTTTTCCATCGTATAAAACGAATAATTGCAACCAGTATGAAACTTATGGTCATTTCCTCTTTCCGAGCGAGCTAGGCTTCACCTTAGGGCGTTGCTCCAACAGATTGAATAGTTAGGGCCTTAGAAGTCAACGCCTGAAGCATAAAATGCAATTAAAATACAACAGTGTTTCCATCATATAACAGGAATAATTGCAACCAGTTTGAAAGTGATGGCCAATTCTACGTTCCGGGCAACCTAGGCTTCACTCTAGGGCGTTGCTCCGCCAGATCGAATAGTTATTGCCTTAGAAGTCAACGCCAGAAGCATAAAATACAATATAAATACAACAGTTTTTCCATCGTATAAAACGAATAATTGCAACCAGTATGAAACTTATGGTCATTTCTACTTTCCGAGCAACCTAGGCTTCACCCTAGGGCGTTGCTCCAACAGATTGAATATTTAGGGCCTTAGAAGACAACGCCCGAACCATAAAATGCAAAAAAAATACAACAGTGTTTCCATCATATAACAGGAATAATTGAAACCTGTTTGGAAGTGATGGCCTATTCTACGTTCCCGGCAACCTAGGCTCCACTCTAGGGCGTCGCTCCACCAGATCGAATAGTTAGTGCCTTAGAAGTCAACGCCAGAAGCATAAAATACGATATAAATACAACAGTTTTTCCATCGTATCAAACGAATAATTGCAACCAGTATGAAACTTATGGTCATTTCTACTTTCCGAGCAACCTAGCCTTCACCCTAGGGCGTTGCTCCAACAGATTGAATAGTTAGGGCCTTAGAAGTCAACGCCCGAACCATAAAATGCAAAAAAAATACAACAGTGTTTAGATCATATAACAGTAATAATTGCAACCAGTTTGAAAGTGATGGCCAATTCTACGTTCCGGGCAACCTAGGCTTCACTCTAGGGCGTTGCTCCACCAGATCGAATAGTTAGTGCCTTAGAAGTCTACGCCAGAAGCATAAAATACAATATAAATACAACAGTTTTTCCATCGTATCAAACGAATAATTGCAACCAGTATGAAACTTATGGTCATTTCTACTTTCCGAGCAACCTAGGCTTCACCCTAGGGCGTTGCTCCAACAGATTGAATAGTTAGGGCCTTAGAAGTCAACGCCCGAACCATAAAATGCAAAAAAAAATACAACAGTGTTTCCATCATATAACAGGAATAATTGCAACCAGTTTGAAAGTGATGGCCCATTCTACGTTCCGGGCAACGTAGACTTCACTCTAGGGCGTTGCTCCACCAGGCCGAATAGTTACGGCCTAAGAAGTCAACGCCAGAAGCATAAAATACGATATAAATACAACAGCTTTTCCACCGTATAAAACGAATAATTGCAACCAGTATGAATCTTATGGTCATTTCTACTTTCCGAGCAAGCTAGGCTTCACCCTAGGGCGTTGCTCCAACAGATTGAATAGTTAGGGCCTTAGAAGTCAACGCCCGAAGCATAAAATACAATATAAATACAACAGTTTTTCCATCGTATAAAACGAATAATTGCAACCAGTTTGTAAGTGATGGCCAATTCTACCTTCCGGGCAACCTAGGCTTCACTCTAGGGCGTTGCTCCACCAGATCGAATAGTTAGTGCCTTAGAAGTGAACGCCAGAAGCATGAAATACAATATGAATACAACAGTTTTTCCATCGTATAAAACGAATAATTGCAACCAGTATGAATCTTATGGTCATTTCTACTTTCCGAGCAACCTAGGCCTCACCCTAGGGCGTTGCTCCAACGGATTGAATAGTTAGGGCCTTAGAAGTCAACGCCCGAAATATAAAATGCAAAAAAAATACAACAGTGTTTCCATCATATAACAGCAATAATTGCAACCAGTTTGAAAGTGATGGCCAATTCTACGTTCCGGGCAACCTAGGTTTCACTCCAGGGCGTTGCTCCACCAGACCGAATAGTTACGGCCGAAGAAGTCAACGCGAGAAGCATAAAATACGATATAAATACAACAGCTTTTCCAACGTATAAAACGAATAATTGCAACCAGTGTGAAAGTAATGGTCATTTCTACGCTCCGAGCACCCTAGGCGTCTCTCTAGGGCGTTGCTCCACCACATCTAATAGCTACGGCCTTAGAAGTCAACGCCAGAGGCATAAAATACAATATAAATACTACAGCTTTTCCATCGTATAAAACGAATAATTCCAACCAGTATGAAACTTATGGTCATTTCTACCTTCCGAGCAACCTAGGCTTCACCCTAGGGCGTTGCTCCACCAGATCGAATAGTTAGGTCCTTAGAAGTAAACGCCAGAAGCATAAAATACAATATAAATACAACAGCTTTTCCATCGTATAAAACGAATAATTGCAACCAGTGTGAAAGTGATGGCCAATTCTACCTTCCGGGCAACCTAGGCTTCACTCTAGGGCGTTGCTCCACCAGATCGAATAGTTAGTGCCTTAGAAGTCAACGCCAGAAGCATAAAATACAATATAAATACAACAGCTTTTCCATCGTATAAAACGAATAATTGCAACCAGTATGAAACTTATGGTCATTTCCACTTTCCGAGCGAGTTAGGCTTCACCCTAGGGCGTTGCTCCAACAGATTGAATAGTTAGGGCCTTAGAAGTCAACGCCCGAAGCATAAAATGCAATTAAAATACAACAGTATTTCCATCATATAACAGGAATAATTGCAACCAGTTTGAAAGTGATGGCCAATTCTACGTTCCGGGCAACCTAGGCTTCACTCTAGGGCGTTGCTCCACCAGATCGAATAGTCAGTGCCTTAGAAGTCAACGCCAGAAGCATAAAATACAATATAAATACAACAGTCTTTCCATCGTATAAAACGAATAATTGCAACCAGTTTGAAAGTGATGGCCAATTCTACCTTCCGGGCAACCTAGGCTTCACTCTAGGGCGTTGCTCCACCAGATCGAATAGTTAGTGCCTTAGAAGTCAACGCCAGAAGCATAAAATACAATATAAATACAACAGTTTTTCCATCGTATAAAACGAATAATTGCAACCAGTATGAAACTTATGGTCATTTCTACTTTCCGAGCAACCTAGGCTTCACCCTAGGGCGTTGCTCCAACAGATTGAATAGTTAGGGCCTTAGAAGACAACGCCCGAACCATAAAATGCAAAAAAAATACAACAGTGTTTCCATCATATAACAGGAATAATTGCAACCTGTTTGGAAGTGATGGCCTATTCTACGTTCCCGGCAACCTAGGCTCCACTCTAGGGCGTCGCTCCACCAGATCGAATAGTTAGTGCCTTAGAAGTCAACGCCAGAAGCATAAAATACGATATAAATACAACAGTTTTTCCATCGTATCAAACGAATAATTGCAACCAGTATGAAACATATGGTCATTTCTACTTTCCGAGCAACCTAGCCTTCACCCTAGGGCGTTGCTCCAACAGATTGAATAGTTAGGGCCTTAGAAGTCAACGCCCGAACCATAAAATGCAAAAAAAATACAACAGTGTTTAGATCATATAACAGTAATAATTGCAACCAGTTTGAAAGTGATGGCCAATTCTACGTTCCGGGCAACCTAGACTTCACTCTAGGGCGCTGCTCCACCAGACCGAATAGTTACGGCCTAAGAAGTCAACGCCAGAAGCATAAAATACGATATAAATACAACAGCTTTTCCACCGTATAAAACGAATAATTGCAACCAGTATGAAACTTATGGTCATTTCTACTTTCCGAGCAAGCTAGGCTTCACCCTAGGGCGTTGCTCCAACAGATTGAATAGTTAGGGCCTTAGAAGTCAACGCCCGAAGCATAAAATGCAATAAAAATACAACAGTGTTTCCATCATATAACAGGAATAATTGCAACCAGTTTGAAAGTGCTGGCCAATTCTACGTTCCGGGCAACCTAGGCTTCACTCTAGGGCGTTGCTCCACCAGATCGAATAGTTAGTGCCTTAGAAGTCTACGCCAGAAGCATAAAATACAATATAAATACAACAGTTTTTCCATCGTATCAAACGAATAATTGCAACCAGTATGAAACTTATGGTCATTTCTACTTTCCGAGCAACCTAGGCTTCACCCTAGGGCGTTGCTCCAACAGATTGAATAGTTAGGGCCTTAGAAGTCAACGCCCGAACCATAAAATGCAAAAAAAATACAACAGTGTTTCCATCATATAACAGGAATAATTGCAACCAGTTTGAAAGTGATGGCCCATTCTACGTTCCGGGCAACGTAGACTTCACTCTAAGGCGTTGCTCCACCAGGCCGAATAGTTACGGCCTAAGAAGTCAACGCCAGAAGCATAAAATACGATATAAATACAACAGCTTTTCCACCGTATAAAACGAATAATTGCAACCAGTATGAAACTTATGGTCATTTCTACTTTCCGAGCAAGCTAGGCTTCACCCTAGGGCGTTGCTCCAACAGATTGAATAGTTAGGGCCTTAGAAGTCAACGCCCGAAGCATAAAATACAATATAAATACAACAGTTTTTCCATCGTATAAAACGAATAATTGCAACCAGTTTGTAAGTGATGGCCAATTCTACCTTCCGGGCAACCTAGGCTTCACTCTAGGGCGTTGCTCCACCAGATCGAATAGTTAGTGCCTTAGAAGTGAACGCCAGAAGCATGAAATACAATATGAATACAACAGTTTTTCCATCGTATAAAACGAATAATTGCAACCAGTATGAATCTTATGGTCATTTCTACTTTCCGAGCAACCTAGGCCTCACCCTAGGGCGTTGCTCCAACGGATTGAATAGTTAGGGCCTTAGAAGTCAACGCCCGAAATATAAAATGCAAAAAAAATACAACAGTGTTTCCATCATATAACAGCAATAATTGCAACCAGTTTGAAAGTGATGGCCAATTCTACGTTCCGGGCAACCTAGGTTTCACTCCAGGGCGTTGCTCCACCAGACCGAATAGTTACGGCCGAAGAAGTCAACGCGAGAAGCATAAAATACGATATAAATACAACAGCTTTTCCAACGTATAAAACGAATAATTGCAACCAGTGTGAAAGTAATGGTCATTTCTACGCTCCGAGCACCCTAGGCGTCTCTCTAGGGCGTTGCTCCACCACATCTAATAGCTACGGCCTTAGAAGTCAACGCCAGAGGCATAAAATACAATATAAATACTACAGCTTTTCCATCGTATAAAACGAATAATTCCAACCAGTATGAAACTTATGGTCATTTCTACCTTCCGAGCAACCTAGGCTTCACCCTAGGGCGTTGCTCCACCAGATCGAATAGTTAGGTCCTTAGAAGTAAACGCCAGAAGCATAAAATACAATATAAATACAACAGCTTTTCCATCGTATAAAACGAATAATTGCAACCAGTGTGAAAGTGATGGCCAATTCTACCTTCCGGGCAACCTAGGCTTCACTCTAGGGCGTTGCTCCACCAGATCGAATAGTTAGTGCCTTAGAAGTCAACGCCAGAAGCATAAAATACAATATAAATACAACAGCTTTTCCATCGTATAAAACGAATAATTGCAACCAGTATGAAACTTATGGTCATTTCCACTTTCCGAGCGAGTTAGGCTTCACCCTAGGGCGTTGCTCCAACAGATTGAATAGTTAGGGCCTTAGAAGTCAACGCCCGAAGCATAAAATGCAATTAAAATACAACAGTATTTCCATCATATAACAGGAATAATTGCAACCAGTTTGAAAGTGATGGCCAATTCTACGTTCCGGGCAACCTAGGCTTCACTCTAGGGCGTTGCTCCACCAGATCGAATAGTCAGTGCCTTAGAAGTCAACGCCAGAAGCATAAAATACAATATAAATACAACAGTCTTTCCATCGTATAAAACGAATAATTGCAACCAGTTTGAAAGTGATGGCCAATTCTACCTTCCGGGCAACCTAGGCTTCACTCTAGGGCGTTGCTCCACCAGATCGAATAGTTAGTGCCTTAGAAGTCAACGCCAGAAGCATAAAATACAATATAAATACAACAGTTTTTCCATCGTATAAAACGAATAATTGCAACCAGTATGAAACTTATGGTCATTTCTACTTTCCGAGCAACCTAGGCTTCACCCTAGGGCGTTGCTCCAACAGATTGAATAGTTAGGGCCTTAGAAGACAACGCCCGAACCATAAAATGCAAAAAAAATACAACAGTGTTTAGATCATATAACAGGAATAATTGCAACCAGTTTGAAAGTGATGGCCAATTCTACGTTCCGGGCAACCTAGACTTCACTCTAGGGCGCTGCTCCACCAGACCGAATAGTTACGGCCTAAGAAGTCAACGCCAGAAGCATAAAATACGATATAAATACAACAGCTTTTCCACCGTATAAAACGAATAATTGCAACCAGTATGAAACTTATGGTCATTTCTACTTTCCGAGCAAGCTAGGCTTCACCTTAGGGCGTTGCTCCAACAGATTGAATAGTTAGGGCCTTAGAAGTCAACGCCCGAAGCATAAAATGCAATAAAAACACAACAGTGTTTCCATCGTATAAAACGAATAATTGCAACCAGTTTGAAAGTGATGGCCAATTCTACCTTCCGGGCAACCTAGGCTTCACTCTAGGGCGTTGCTCCACCAGATCGAATAGTTAGTGCCTTAGAAGTCAACGCCAGAAGCATAAAATACAATATAAATACAACAGTTTTTCCATCGTATAAAACGAATAATTGCAACCAGTATGAAACTTATGGTCATTTCTACTTTCCGAGCAACCTAGGCTTCACCCTAGGGCGTTGCTCCAACAGATTGAATAGTTAGGGCCTTAGAAGACAACGCCCGAACCATAAAATGCAAAAAAAATACAACAGTGTTTAGATCATATAACAGGAATAATTGCAACCAGTTTGAAAGTGATGGCCAATTCTACGTTCCGGGCAACCTAGACTTCACTCTAGGGCGCTGCTCCACCAAGCCGAATAGTTACGGCCTAAGAAGTCAACGCCAGAAGCATAAAATACGATATAAATACAACAGCTTTTCCACCGTATAAAACGAATAATTGCAACCAGTATGAAACTTATGGTCATTTCTACTTTCCGAGCAAGCTAGGCTTCACCCTAGGGCGTTGCTCCAACAGATTGAATAGTTAGGGCCTTAGAAGTCAACGCCCGAAGCATAAAATGCAATAAAAATACAACAGTGTTTCCATCATATAACAGGAATAATTGCAACCAGTTTGAAAGTGCTGGCCAATTCTACGTTCCGGGCAACCTAGGTTTCACTCCAGGGCGTTGCTCCACCAGACCGAATAGTTACGGCCGAAGAAGTCAACGCGAGAAGCATAAAATACGATATAAATACAACAGCTTTTCCAACGTATAAAACGAATAATTGCAACCAGTGTGAAAGTAATGGTCATTTCTACGCTCCGAGCACCCTAGGCGTCTCTCTAGGGCGTTGCTCCACCACATCTAATAGCTACGGCCTTAGAAGTCAACGCCAGAGGCATAAAATACAATATAAATACTACAGCTTTTCCATCGTATAAAACGAATAATTCCAACCAGTATGAAACTTATGGTCATTTCTACCTTCCGAGCAACCTAGGCTTCACTCTAGGGCGTTGCTCCACCAGATCGAATAGTTAGGTCCTTAGAAGTAAACGCCAGAAGCATAAAATACAATATAAATACAACAGCTTTTCCATCGTATAAAACGAATAATTGCAACCAGTGTGAAAGTGATGGCCAATTCTACCTTCCGGGCAACCTAGGCTTCACTCTAGGGCGTTGCTCCACCAGATCGAATAGTTAGTGCCTTAGAAGTCAACGCCAGAAGCATAAAATACAATATAAATACAACAGCTTTTCCATCGTATAAAACGAATAATTGCAACCAGTATGAAACTTATGGTCATTTCCACTTTCCGAGCGAGTTAGGCTTCACCCTAGGGCGTTGCTCCAACAGATTGAATAGTTAGGGCCTTAGAAGTCAACGCCCGAAGCATAAAATGCAATTAAAATACAACAGTATTTCCATCATATAACAGGAATAATTGCAACCAGTTTGAAAGTGATGGCCAATTCTACGTTCCGGGCAACCTAGGCTTCACTCTAGGGCGTTGCTCCACCAGATCGAATAGTCAGTGCCTTAGAAGTCAACGCCAGAAGCATAAAATACAATATAAATACAACAGTCTTTCCATCGTATAAAACGAATAATTGCAACCAGTTTGAAAGTGATGGCCAATTCTACCTTCCGGGCAACCTAGGCTTCACTCTAGGGCGTTGCTCCACCAGATCGAATAGTTAGTGCCTTAGAAGTCAACGCCAGAAGCATAAAATACAATATAAATACAACAGTTTTTCCATCGTATAAAACGAATAATTGCAACCAGTATGAAACTTATGGTCATTTCTACTTTCCGAGCAACCTAGGCTTCACCCTAGGGCGTTGCTCCAACAGATTGAATAGTTAGGGCCTTAGAAGACAACGCCCGAACCATAAAATGCAAAAAAAATACAACAGTGTTTAGATCATATAACAGGAATAATTGCAACCAGTTTGAAAGTGATGGCCAATTCTACGTTCCGGGCAACCTAGACTTCACTCTAGGGCGCTGCTCCACCAGACCGAATAGTTACGGCCTAAGAAGTCAACGCCAGAAGCATAAAATACGATATAAATACAACAGCTTTTCCACCGTATAAAACGAATAATTGCAACCAGTATGAAACTTATGGTCATTTCTACTTTCCGAGCAAGCTAGGCTTCACCTTAGGGCGTTGCTCCAACAGATTGAATAGTTAGGGCCTTAGAAGTCAACGCCCGAAGCATAAAATGCAATAAAAACACAACAGTGTTTCCATCGTATAAAACGAATAATTGCAACCAGTTTGAAAGTGATGGCCAATTCTACCTTCCGGGCAACCTAGGCTTCACTCTAGGGCGTTGCTCCACCAGATCGAATAGTTAGTGCCTTAGAAGTCAACGCCAGAAGCATAAAATACAATATAAATACAACAGTTTTTCCATCGTATAAAACGAATAATTGCAACCAGTATGAAACTTATGGTCATTTCTACTTTCCGAGCAACCTAGGCTTCACCCTAGGGCGTTGCTCCAACAGATTGAATAGTTAGGGCCTTAGAAGACAACGCCCGAACCATAAAATGCAAAAAAAATACAACAGTGTTTAGATCATATAACAGGAATAATTGCAACCAGTTTGAAAGTGATGGCCAATTCTACGTTCCGGGCAACCTAGACTTCACTCTAGGGCGCTGCTCCACCAAGCCGAATAGTTACGGCCTAAGAAGTCAACGCCAGAAGCATAAAATACGATATAAATACAACAGCTTTTCCACCGTATAAAACGAATAATTGCAACCAGTATGAAACTTATGGTCATTTCTACTTTCCGAGCAAGCTAGGCTTCACCCTAGGGCGTTGCTCCAACAGATTGAATAGTTAGGGCCTTAGAAGTCAACGCCCGAAGCATAAAATGCAATAAAAATACAACAGTGTTTCCATCATATAACAGGAATAATTGCAACCAGTTTGAAAGTGCTGGCCAATTCTACGTTCCGGGCAACCTAGGCTTCACTCTAGGGCGTTGCTCCACCAGATCGAATAGTTAGTGCCTTAGAAGTCTACGCCAGAAGCATAAAATACAATATAAATACAACAGTTTTTCCATCGTATCAAACGAATAATTGCAACCAGTATGAAACTTATGGTCATTTCTACTTTCCGAGCAACCTAGGCTTCACCCTAGGGCGTTGCTCCAACAGATTGAATAGTTAGGGCCTTAGAAGTCAACGCCCGATGCATAAAATACAATATAAATACAACAGTTTTTCCATCGTATAAAACGAATAATTGCAACCAGTTTGAAAGTGCTGGCCAATTCTACGTTCCGGGCAACCTAGGCTTCACTCTAGGGCGTTGCTCCACCAGATCGAATAGTTAGTGCCTTAGAAGTCTACGCCAGAAGCATAAAATACAATATAAATACAACAGTTTTTCCATCGTATCAAACGAATAATTGCAACCAGTATGAAACTTATGGTCATTTCTACTTTCCGAGCAACCTAGGCTTCACCCTAGGGCGTTGCTCCAACAGATTGAATAGTTAGGGCCTTAGAAGTCAACGCCCGAACCATAAAATGCAAAAAAAATACAACAGTGTTTCCATCATATAACAGGAATAATTGCAACCAGTATGAAAGTGATGGCCCATTCTACGTTCCGGGCAACGTAGACTTCACTCTAGGGCGTTGCTCCACCAGGCCGAATAGTTACGGCCTAAGAAGTCAACGCCAGAAGCATAAAATACGATATAAATACAACAGCTTTTCCACCGTATAAAACGAATAATTGCAACCAGTATGAAACTTATGGTCATTTCTACTTTCCGAGCAAGCTAGGCTTCACCCTAGGGCGTTGCTCCAACAGATTGAATAGTTAGGGCCTTAGAAGTCAACGCCCTATGCATAAAATACAATATAAATACAACAGTTTTTCCATCGTATAAAACGAATAATTGCAACCAGTTTGAAAGTGATGGCCAATTCTACCTTCCGGGCAACCTAGGCTTCACTCTAGGGCGTTGCTCCACCAGATCGAATAGTTAGTGCCTTAGAAGTGAACGCCAGAAGCATGAAATACAATATGAATACAACAGTTTTTCCATCGTATAAAACGAATAATTGCAACCAGTATGAATCTTATGGTCATTTCTACTTTCCGAGCAACCTAGGCCTCACCCTAGGGCGTTGCTCCAACGGATTGAATAGTTAGGGCCTTAGAAGTCAACGCCCGAAATATAAAATGCAAAAAAAATACAACAGTGTTTCCATCATATAACAGCAATAATTGCAACCAGTTTGAAAGTGATGGCCAATTCTACGTTCCGGGCAACATAGGTTTCACTCCAGGGCGTTGCTCCACCAGACCGAATAGTTACGGCCGAAGAAGTCAACGCGAGAAGCATAAAATACGATATAAATACAACAGCTTTTCCAACGTATAAAACGAATAATTGCAACCAGTGTGAAAGTAATGGTCATTTCTACGCTCCGAGCACCCTAGGCGTCTCTCTAGGGCGTTGCTCCACCACATCTAATAGCTACGGCCTTAGAAGTCAACGCCAGAGGCATAAAATACAATATAAATACTACAGCTTTTCCATCGTATAAAACGAATAATTGCAACCAGTGTGAAAGTTATGGTCATTTCCACATTCCGAGGAACCTAGGCTTCACTCTAGGGCGTTGCACCACCAGATCGAATAGTTAGGTCCTTAGAAGTAAACGCCAGAAGCATAAAATACGATATAAATACAACAGCTTTTCCATCGTATAGAAGGATTAATTGCAGCCAGTTTCAACGTGATGGTCATTTCTCCTTTCCGGGCAACCTAGGCTTCACTCTAGGGCGTTCCTCCACTAGATCGAACAGCTAGGGCCCTAGAAGTCAACGCCAGAAGCATAAAATACAATATAAATACAACAGTTTTTCCATCGTATAAAACGAGTAATTGCAACCAGTATGAAACTTATGGTATTTCTACGTTCCGAGCAACCTAGGCTTCACCCTAGGGCGTTGCTCCAACATATTGAATAGTTAGGGCCTTAGAAGTCAACGCCCGAAGCATAAAATGCAATAAAAATACAACAGTGTTTCCATAATATAACAGGAATAATTGCAACCAGTTTGAAAGTGATGGCCAATTATACGTTCCGGGCAACCTAGGTTTCACTCCAGGGCGTTGCTCCACCAGACCGAATAGTTACCGCCGAAGAAGTCAACGCGAGAAGCATAAAATACGATATAAATACAACAGCTTTTCCATCGTATAAAACGAATAATTGCAACCAGTGTGAAAGTAATAGTATTTCTACGCTCCGAGCACCCTAGGCGTCTCTCTAGGGCGTTGCTCCACCGCATCTAATAGCTACGGCCTTAGAAGTCAGCGCCAGAGGCATAAAATACAATATAAATACTACAGCTTTTCCATCGTATAAAACGAATAATTCCAACCAGTATGAAACTTATGGTCATTTCTACCTTCCGAGCAACCTAGGCTTCACCCTAGGGCGTTGCTCCACCAGATCGAATAGTTAGGTCCTTAGAAGTAAACGCCAGAAGCATAAAATACAATATAAATACAACAGCTTTTCCATCGTATAAAACGAATAATTGCAACCAGTGTGAAAGTGATGGCCAATTCTACCTTCCGGGCAACCTAGGCTTCACTCTAGGGCGTTGCTCCACCAGATCGAATAGTTAGTGCCTTAGAAGTCAACGCCAGAAGCATAAAATACAATATAAATACAACAGCTTTTCCATCGTATAAAACGAATAATTGCAACCAGTATGAAACTTATGGTCATTTCCACTTTCCGAGCGAGTTAGGCTTCACCCTAGGGCGTTGCTCCAACAGATTGAAT
This sequence comes from Calliopsis andreniformis, assembly GCF_051401765.1. Lineage (NCBI taxonomy): Eukaryota > Metazoa > Arthropoda > Insecta > Hymenoptera > Andrenidae > Calliopsis > Calliopsis andreniformis. Next base: position 9,262,840 of record NW_027480425.1, on the reverse strand, counting down.
AGTTAGGGCCTTAGAAGTCAACGCCCGAAGCATAAAATGCAATTAAAATACAACAGTATTTCCATCATATAACAGGAATAATTGCAACCAGTTTGAAAGTGATGGCCAATTCTACGTTCCGGGCAACCTAGGCTTCACTCTAGGGCGTTGCTCCACCAGATCGAATAGTCAGTGCCTTAGAAGTCAACGCCAGAAGCATAAAATACAATATAAATACAACAGTTTTTCCATCGTATCAAACGAATAATTGCAACCAGTATGAAACTTATGGTCATTTCTACTTTCCGAGCAACCTAGGCTTCACCCTAGGGCGTTGCTCCAACAGATTGAATAGTTAGGGCCTTAGAAGTCAACGCCCGAACCATAAAATGCAAAAAAAATACAACAGTGTTTAGATCGTATAACAGGAATAATTGCAACCAGTTTGAAAGTGATGGCCAATTCTACGTTCCGGGCAACCTAGACTTCACTCTAGGGCGCTGCTCCACCAGACCGAATAGTTACGGCCTAAGAAATCAACGCCAGAAGCATAAAATACGATATAAATACAACAGCTTTTCCACCGTATAAAACGAATAATTGCAACCAGTATGAAACTTATGGTCATTTCTACTTTCCGAGCAAGCTAGGCTTCACCCTAGGGCGTTGCTCCAACAGATTGAATAGTTAGGGCCTTAGAAGTCAACGCCCGAAGCATAAAATGCAATAAAAATACAACAGTGTTTCCATCATATAACAGGAATAATTGCAACCAGTTTGAAAGTGCTGGCCAATTCTACGTTCCGGGCAACCTAGGCTTCACTCTAGGGCGTTGCTCCACCAGATCGAATAGTTAGTGCCTTAGAAGTCTACGCCAGAAGCATAAAATACAATATAAATACATCAGTTTTTCCATCGTATCAAACGAATAATTGCAACCAGTATGAAACTTATGGTCATTTCTACTTTCCGAGCAACCTAGGCTTCACCCTAGGGCGTTGCTCCAACAGATTGAATAGTTAGGGCCTTAGAAGTCAACGCCCGAACCATAAAATGCAAAAAAAATACAACAGTGTTTCCATCATATAACAGGAATAATTGCAACCAGTTTGAAAGTGATGGCCAATTCTACCTTCCGGGCAACCTAGGCTTCACTCTAGGGCGTTGCTCCACCAGATCGAATAGTTAGTGCCTTAGAAGTGAACGCCAGAAGCATGAAATACAATATGAATACAACAGTTTTTCCATCGTATAAAACGAATAATTGCAACCAGTATGAATCTTATGGACATTTCTACTTTCCGAGCAACCTAGGCCTCACCCTAGGGCGTTGCTCCAACGGATTGAATAGTTAGGGCCTTAGAAGTCAACGCCCGAAATATAAAATGCAAAAAAAATACAACAGTGTTTCCATCATATAACAGCAATAATTGCAACCAGTTTGAAAGTGATGGCCAATTCTACGTTCCGGGCAACCTAGGTTTCACTCCAGGGCGTTGCTCCACCAGACCGAATAGTTACGGCCGAAGAAGTCAACACGAGAAGCATAAAATACGATATAAATACAACAGCTTTTCCAACGTATAAAACGAATAATTGCAACCAGTGTGAAAGTAATGGTCATTTCTACGCTCCGAGCACCCTAGGCGTCTCTCTAGGGCGTTGCTCCACCACATCTAATAGCTACGGCCTTAGAAGTCAACGCCAGAGGCATAAAATACAATATAAATACTACAGCTTTTCCATCGTATAAAACGAATAATTGCAACCAGTGTGAAAGTTATGGTCATTTCCACATTCCGAGGAACCTAGGCTTCACTCTAGGGCGTTGCTCCACCAGATCGAATAGTTAGGTCCTTAGAAGTAAACGCCAGAAGCATAAAATACAATATAAATACAACAGCTTTTCCATCGTATAAAACGAATAATTGCAACCAGTGTGAAAGTGATGGCCAATTCTACCTTCCGGGCAACCTAGGCTTCACTCTAGGGCGTTGCTCCACCAGATCGAATAGTTAGTGCCTTAGAAGTCAACGCCAGAAGCATAAAATGCAATATAAATACAACAGCTTTTCCATCGTATAAAACGAATAATTGCAACCAGTATGAAACTTATGGTCATTTCCACTTTCCGAGCGAGTTAGGCTTCACCCTAGGGCGTTGCTCCAACAGATTGAATAGTTAGGGCCTTAGAAGTCAACGCCCGAAGCATAAAATGCAATTAAAATACAACAGTGTTTCCATCATATAACAGGAATCATTGCAACCAGTTTGAAAGTGATGGCCAATTCTACGTTCCGGGCAACCTAGGCTTCACTCTAGGGCGTTGCTCCACCAGATCGAATAGTCAGTGCCTTAGAAGTCAACGCCAGAAGCATAAAATACAATATAAATACAACAGTCTTTCCATCGTATAAAACGAATAATTGCAACCAGTTTGAAAGTGATGGCCAATTCTACCTTCCGGGCAACCTAGGCTTCACTCTAGGGCGTTGCTCCACGAGATCGAATAGTTAGTGCCTTAGAAGTCAACGCCAGAAGCATAAAATACGATATAAATACAACAGTTTTTCCATCGTATCAAACGAATAATTGCAACCAGTATGAAACTTATGGTCATTTCTACTTTCCGAGCAACCTAGGCTTCACCCTAGGGCGTTGCTCCAACAGATTGAATAGTTAGGGCCTTAGAAGACAACGCCCGAACCATAAAATGCAAAAAAAATACAACAGTGTTTAGATCATATAACAGGAATAATTGCAACCAGTTTGAAAGTGATGGCCAATTCTACGTTCCGGGCAACCTAGACTTCACTCTAGGGCGCTGCTCCACCAGACCGAATAGTTACGGCCTAAGAAGTCAACGCCAGAAGCATAAAATACGATATAAATACAACAGCTTTTCCACCGTATAAAACGAATAATTGCAACCAGTATGAAACTTATGGTCATTTCTACTTTCCGAGCAAGCTAGGCTTCACCCTAGGGCGTTGCTCCAACAGATTGAATAGTTAGGGCCTTAGAAGTCAACGCCCGAAGCATAAAATGCAATAAAAATACAACAGTGTTTCCATCATATAACAGGAATAATTGCAACCAGTTTGAAAGTGCTGGCCAATTCTACGTTCCGGGCAACCTAGGCTTCACTCTAGGGCGTTGCTCCACCAGATCGAATAGTTATTGCCTTAGAAGTCAACGCCAGAAGCATAAAATACAATATAATTACAACAGTTTTTCCATCGTATCAAACGAATAATTGCAACCAGTATGAAACTTATGGTCATTTCTACTTTCCGAGCAACCTAGGCTTCACCCTAGGGCGTTGCTCCAACAGATTGAATAGTTAGGGCCTTAGAAGTCAACGCCCGAAGCATAAAATACAATATAAATACAACAGTTTTTCCATCGTATAAAACGAATAATTGCAACCAGTTTGAAAGTGATGGCCAATTCTACCTTCCGGGCAACCTAGGCTTCACTCTAGGGCGTTGCTCCACCAGATCGAATAGTTAGTGCCTTAGAAGTGAACGCCAGAAGCATGAAATACAATATGAATACAACAGTTTTTCCATCGTATAAAACGAATAATTGCAACCAGTATGAATCTTATGGACATTTCTACTTTCCGAGCAACCTAGGCCTCACCCTAGGGCGTTGCTCCAACGGATTGAATAGTTAGGGCCTTAGAAGTCAACGCCCGAAATATAAAATGCAAAAAAAATACAACAGTGTTTCCATCATATAACAGCAATAATTGCAACCAGTTTGAAAGTGATGGCCAATTCTACGTTCCGGGCAACCTAGGTTTCACTCCAGGGCGTTGCTCCACCAGACCGAATAGTTACGGCCGAAGAAGTCAACACGAGAAGCATAAAATACGATATAAATACAACAGCTTTTCCAACGTATAAAACGAATAATTGCAACCAGTGTGAAAGTAATGGTCATTTCTACGCTCCGAGCACCCTAGGCGTCTCTCTAGGGCGTTGCTCCACCACATCTAATAGCTACGGCCTTAGAAGTCAACGCCAGAGGCATAAAATACAATATAAATACTACAGCTTTTCCATCGTATAAAACGAATAATTGCAACCAGTGTGAAAGTTATGGTCATTTCCACATTCCGAGGAACTTAGGCTTCACTCTAGGGCGTTGCTCCACCAGGTCGAATAGTTAGGTCCTTAGAAGTAAACGCCAGAAGCATAAAATACAATATAAATACAACAGCTTTTCCATCGTATAAAACGAATAATTGCAACCAGTGTGAAAGTGATGGCCAATTCTACCTTCCGGGCAACCTAGGCTTCACTCTAGGGCGTTGCTCCACCAGATCGAATAGCTAGTGCCTTAGAAGTCAACGCCAGAAGCATAAAATACAATATAAATACAACAGCTTTTCCATCGTATAAAACGAATAATTGCAACCAGTATGAAACTTATGGTCATTTCCACTTTCCGAGCGAGTTAGGCTTCACCCTAGGGCGTTGCTCCAACAGATTGAATAGTTAGGGCCTTAGAAGTCAACGCCCGAAGCATAAAATGCAATTAAAATACAACAGTGTTTCCATCATATAACAGGAATAATTGCAACCAGTTTGAAAGTGATGGCCAATTCTACGTTCCGGGCAACCTAGGCTTCACTCTAGGGCGTTGCTCCACCAGATCGAATAGTCAGTGCCTTAGAAGTCAACGCCAGAAGCATAAAATACAATATAAATACAACAGTCTTTCCATCGTATAAAACGAATAATTGCAACCAGTTTGAAAGTGATGGCCAATTCTACCTTCCGGGCAACCTAGGCTTCACTCTAGGGCGTTGCTCCACGAGATCGAATAGTTAGTGCCTTAGAAGTCAACGCCAGAAGCATAAAATACGATATAAATACAACAGCTTTTCCACCGTATAAAACGAATAATTGCAACCAGTATGAAACTTATGGTCATTTCTACTTTCCGAGCAAGCTAGGCTTCACCCTAGGGCGTTGCTCCAACAGATTGAATAGTTAGGGCCTTAGAAGTCAACGCCCGAAGCATAAAATGCAATAAAAATACAACAGTGTTTCCATCATATAACAGGAATAATTGCAACCAGTTTGAAAGTGCTGGCCAATTCTACGTTCCGGGCAACCTAGGCTTCACTCTAGGGCGTTGCTCCACCAGATCGAGTAGTTATTGCCTTAGAAGTCAACGCCAGAAGCATAAAATACAATATAATTACAACAGTTTTTCCATCGTATCAAACGAATAATTGCAACCAGTATGAAACTTATGGTCATTTCTACTTTCCGAGCAACCTAGGCTTCACCCTAGGGCGTTGCTCCAACAGATTGAATAGTTAGGGCCTTAGAAGTCAACGCCCGAACCATAAAATCCAAAAAAAATACAACAGTGTTTCCATCATATAACATGAATAATTGCAACCAGTTTGAAAGTGATGGCCAATTCTACGTTCCGGGCAACCTAGATTTCACTCTAGGGCGTTGCTCCACCAGGCCGAATAGTTACGGCCTAAGAAGTCAACGCCAGAAGCATAAAATACGATATAAATACAACAGCTTTTCCACCGTATAAAACGAATAATTGCAACCAGTATGAATCTTATGGTCATTTCTACTTTCCGAGCAACCTAGGCTTCACCGTAGGGCGTTGCTCCAACGGATTGAATAGTTAGGGCCTTAGAAGTCAACGCCCGAAATATAAAATGCAAAAAAAATACAACAGTGTTTCCATCATATAACAGCAATAATTGCAACCAGTTTGAAAGTGATGGCCAATTCTACGTTCCGGGCAACCTAGGTTTCACTCCAGGGCGTTGCTCCACCAGACCGAATAGTTACGGCCGAAGAAGTCAACGCGAGAAGCATAAAATACGATATAAATACAACAGCTTTTCCAACGTATAAAACGAATAATTGCAACCAGTGTGAAAGTAATGGTCATTTCTACGCTCCGAGCACCCTAGGCGTCTCTCTAGGGCGTTGCTCCACCACATCTAATAGCTACGGCCTTAGAAGTCAAAGCCAGAGGCATAAAATACAATATAAATACTACAGCTTTTCCATCGTATAAAACGAATAATTGCAACCAGTGTGAAAGTTATGGTCATTTCCACATTCCGAGGAACCTAGGCTTCACTCTAGGGCGTTGCACCACCAGATCGAATAGTTAGGTCCTTAGAAGTAAACGCCAGAAGCATAAAATACGATATAAATACAACAGCTTTTCCATCGTATAGAAGGATTAATTGCAGCCAGTTTGAACGTGATGGTCATTTCTCCTTTCCGGGCAACCTAGGCTTCACTCTAGGGCGTTGCTCCACCAGATCGAATAGTTAGTGCCTTAGAAGTGAACGCCAGAAGCATGAAATACAATATGAATACAACAGTTTTTCCATCGTATAAAACGAATAATTGCAACCAGTATGAATCTTATGGTCATTTCTGCTTTCCGAGCAACCTAGGCTTCACCCTAGGGCGTTGCTCCAACGGATTGAATAGTTAGGGCCTTAGAAGTCAACGCCCGAAATATAAAATGCAAAAAAAATACAACAGTGTTTCCATCATATAACAGCAATAATTGCAACCAGGTTGAAAGTTATGGCCAATTCTACGTTCCGGGCAACCTAGGTTTCACTCCAGGGCGTTGCTCCACCAGACCGAATAGTTACGGCCGAAGAAGTCAACGCGAGAAGCATAACATACATTATAAATACAACAGCTTTTCCAACGTATAAAACGAATAATTGCAACCAGTGTGAAAGTAATGGTCATTTCTACGCTCCGAGCACCCTAGGCGTCTCTCTAGGGCGTTGCTCCACCACATCTAATAGCTACGGCCTTAGAAGTCAACGCCAGTAGCGTAAAATACAATATAAATACAACAGTTTTTCCATCGTATACAACGAATAATTGCAACCAGTTTGAAAGTGATGGCCAATTCTACCTTCCGGGCAACCTAGGCTTCACTCTAGGGCGTTGCTCCACCAGATCGAATAGTTAGTGCCTTAGAAGTGAACGCCACAAGCATAAAATACAATATGAATACAACAGTTTTTCCATCGTATAAAACGAATAATTGCAACCAGTATGAAACTTATGGTCATTTCTACTTTCCGAGCAACCTAGGCTTCACCCTAGGTCGTTGCTCCAACCGATTGAATGGTTAGGGCCTTAGAAGTCAACGCCCGAAGCATAAAATGCAAAAAAAATACAACAGTGTTTCCATCATATAACAGGAATAATTGCAACCAGTTTGGAACTGATGGCCTATTCTACGTTCCCGGCAACCTAGGCTCCACTCTAGGGCGTTGCTCCACCAGATCGAATAGTTAGTGCCTTAGAAGTCAACGCCAGAAGCATAAAATACGATATAAATACAACAGTTTTTCCATCGTATCAAACGAATAATTGCAACCAGTATGAAACTGATGGTCATTTCTACTTTCCGAGCAACCTAGCCTTCACCGTAGGGCGTTGCTCGAACAGATTGAATAGTTAGGGCCTTAGAAGTCAACGCCCGAACCATAAAATGCAAAAAAAATAAAACAGTGTTTCCATCATATAACAGGAATAATTGCAACCAGTTTGAAAGTGATGGCCAATTCTACGTTCCGGGCAACGTAGACTTCACTCTAGGCCGTTGCTCCACCAGGCCGAATAGTTACGGCCTAAGAAGTCAACGCGAGAAGCATAAAATACGATTTAAATACAACAGCTTTTCCATCGTATAAAACGAATAATTGCAACCAGTGTGAAAGTAATAGTCATTTCTACGCTCCGAGCACCCTAGGCGTCTCTCTAGGGCGTTGCTCCACCGCATCTAATAGCTACGGCCTTAGAAGTCAGCGCCAGAGGCAAAAAATACAATATAAATACTACAGCTTTTCCATCGTATAAAACGAATAATTCCAACCAGTATGAAACTTATGGTCATTTCTACCTTCCGAGCAACCTAGGCTTCACCCTAGGGCGTTGCTCCACCAGATCGAATAGTTAGGTCCTTAGAAGTAAACGCCAGAAGCATAAAATACAATATAAATACAACAGCTTTTCCATCGTATAAAACGAATAATTGCAACCAGTGTGAAAGTGATGGCCAATTCTACCTTCCGGGCAACCTAGGCTTCACTCTAGGGCGTTGCTCCACCAGATCGAATAGTTAGTGCCTTAGAAGTCAACGCCAGAAGCATAAAATACAATATAAATACAACAGTTTTTCCATCGTATAAAACGAATAATTGCAACCAGTATGAAACTTATGGTCATTTCTACTTTCCGAGCAACCTAGGCTTCACCCTAGGGCGTTGCTCCAACAGATTGAATAGTTAGGCCCTTAGAAGACAACGCCCGAACCATAAAATGCAAAAAAAATACAACAGTGTTTCCATCATATAACAGGAATAATTGCAACCAGTTTGGAAGTGATGGCCTATTCTACGTTCCCGGCAACCTAGGCTCCACTCTAGGGCGTTGCCCCACCAGATCGAATAGTTAGTGCCTTAGAAGTCAACGCCAGAAGCATAAAATACGATACAAATACAACAGTTTTTCCATCGTATCAAACGAATAATTGCAACCAGTATGAAACTTATGGTCATTTCTACTTTCCGAGCAACCTAGGCTTCACCCTAGGGCGTTGCTCCAACAGATTGAATAGTTAGGGCCTTAGAAGTCAACGCCCGAACCATAAAATGCAAAAAAAATACAACAGTGTTTAGATCATATAACAGGAATAATTGCAACCAGTTTGAAAGTGATGGCCAATTCTACGTTCCGGGCAACCTAGACTTCACTCTAGGGCGCTGCTCCACCAGACCGAATAGTTACGGCCTAAGAAGTCAACGCCAGAAGCATAAAATACGATATAAATACAACAGCTTTTCCACCGTATAAAACGAATAATTGCAACCAGTATGAAACTTATGGTCATTTCTACTTTCCGAGCAAGCTAGGCTTCACCCTAGGGCGTTGCTCCAACAGATTGAATAGTTAGGGCCTTAGAAGTCAACGCCCGAAGCATAAAATGCAATAAAAATACAACAGTGTTTCCATCATATAACAGGAATAATTGCAACCAGTTTGAAAGTGCTGGCCAATTCTACGTTCCGGGCAACCTAGGCTTCACTCTAGGGCGTTGCTCCACCAGATCGAATAGTTATTGCCTTAGAAGTCAACGCCAGAAGCATAAAATACAACATAAATACAACAGTTTTTCCATCGTATCAAACGAATAATTGCAACCAGTATGAAACTTATGGTCATTTCTACTTTCCGAGCAACCTAGGCTTCACCCTAGGGCGTTGCTCCAACAGATTGAATAGTTAGGGCCTTAGAAGTCAACGCCCGAACCATAAAATGCAAAAAAAATACAACAGTGTTTCCATCATATAACAGGAATAATTGCAACCAGTTTGAAAGTGATGGCCAATTCTACGTTCCGGGCAACCTAGATTTCACTCTAGGGCGTTGCTCCACCAGGCCGAATAGTTACGGCCTAAGAAGTCAACGCCAGAAGCATAAAATACGATATAAATACAACAGCTTTTCCACCGTATAAAACGAATAATTGCAACCAGTATGAATCTTATGGTCATTTCTACTTTCCGAGCAACCTAGGCTTCACCGTAGGGCGTTGCTCCAACGGATTGAATAGTTAGGGCCTTAGAAGTCAACGCCCGAAATATAAAATGCAAAAAAAATACAACAGTGTTTCCATCATATAACAGCAATAATTGCGACCAGTTTGAAAGTGATGGCCAATTCTACGTTCCGGGCAACCTAGGTTTCACTCCAGGGCGTTGCTCCACCAGACCGAATAGTTACGGCCGTAGAAGTCAACGCGAGAAGCATAAAATACGATATAAATGCAACAGCTTTTCCAACGTATAAAACGAATAATTGCAACCAGTGTGAAAGTAATGGTCATTTCTACGCTCCGAGCACCCTAGGCGTCTCTCTAGGGCGTTGCTCCACCACATCTAATAGCTACGGCCTTAGAAGTCAACGCCAGAGGCATAAAATACAATATAAATGCTACAGCTTTTCCATCGTATAAAACGAATAATTGCAACCAGTGTGAAAGTTATGGTCATTTCCACATTCCGAGGAACCTAGGCTTCACTCTAGGGCGTTGCACCACCAGATCGAATAGTTAGGTCCTTAGAAGTAAACGCCAGAAGCATAAAATACGATATAAATACAACAGCTTTTCCATCGTATAGAAGGATTAATTGCAGCCAGTTTGAACGTGATGGTCATTTCTCCTTTCCGGGCAACCTAGGCTTCACTCTAGGGCGTTGCTCCACCAGATCGAATAGTTAGTGCCTTAGAAGTGAACGCCAGAAGCATGAAATACAATATGAATACAACAGTTTTTCCATCGTATAAAACGAATAATTGCAACCAGTATGAATCTTATGGTCATTTCTGCTTTCCGAGCAACCTAGGCTTCACCCTAGGGCGTTGCTCCAACGGATTGAATAGTTAGGGCCTTAGAAGTCAACGCCCGAAATATAAAATGCAAAAAAAATACAACAGTGTTTCCATCATATAACAGCAATAATTGCAACCAGGTTGAAAGTTATGGCCAATTCTACGTTCCGGGCAACCTAGGTTTCACTCCAGGGCGTTGCTCCACCAGACCGAATAGTTACGGCCGAAGAAGTCAACGCGAGAAGCATAAAATACGATATAAATACAACAGCTTTTCCAACGTATAAAACGAATAATTGCAACCAGTGTGAAAGTAATGGTCATTTCTACGCTCCGAGCACCCTAGGCGTCTCTCTAGGGCGTTGCTCCACCACATCTAATAGCTACGGCCTTAGAAGTCAACGCCAGTAGCGTAAAATACAATATAAATACAACAGTTTTTCCATCGTATACAACGAATAATTGCAACCAGTTTGAAAGTGATGGCCAATTCTACCTTCCGGGCAACCTAGGCTTCACTCTAGGGCGTTGCTCCACCAGATCGAATAGTTAGTGCCTTAGAAGTGAACGCCACAAGCATAAAATACAATATGAATACAACAGTTTTTCCATCGTATAAAACGAATAATTGCAACCAGTATGAAACTTATGGTCATTTCTACTTTCCGAGCAACCTAGGCTTCACCCTAGGTCGTTGCTCCAACGGATTGAATGGTTAGGGCCTTAGAAGTCAACGCCCGAAGCATAAAATGCAAAAAAAATACAACAGTGTTTCCATCATATAACAGGAATAATTGCAACCAGTTTGAAAGTGATGGCCAATTCTACGTTCCGGGCACCCTAGATTTCACTCCAGGGCGTTGCTCCACCAGACCGAATAATTACGGCCTAAGAAGTCAACGCCAGAAGCATAAAATACGATATAAATACAACAGCTTTTCCATCGTATAAAGCGAATAATTGCAACCAGTGTGAAAGTAATGGTCATTTCTACGTTGCGAGCACCCTAGGCGTCACTCTAGGGCGTTGCTCCACCACATCTAATAGCTACGGCCTTAGAAGTCAACGCCAGAGGCATAAAGTACAATATAAATACAACAGCGTTTCCATCGTATAAAACGAATAATTGCAACCAGTGTGAAAGTTATGTTCATTTCTACATTCCGAGCAACATAGGATCCACTCTAAGGCGTTGCTCCACCAGATAGAATAGTTAGGTCCTTAGAAGTAAACGCCAGAAGCATAAAATACAATATAAATACAACAGTTTTTCCATCGTATAAAACGAATAATTGCAACCAGTTTGAAAGTGATGGCCAATTCTACCTTCCGGGCAACCTAGGCTTCACTCTAGGGCGTTGCTCCACCAGATCGAATAGTTAGTGCCTTAGAAGTGAACGCCAGAAGCATGAAATACAATATGAATACAACAGTTTTTCCATCGTATAAAACGAATAATTGCAACCAGTATGAATCTTATGGTCATTTCTACTTTCCGAGCAACCTAGGCCTCACCCTAGGGCGTTGCTCCAACGGATTGAATAGATAGGGCCTTAGAAGTCAACGCCCGAAATATAAAATGCAAAAAAAATACAACAGTGTTTCCATCATATAACAGCAATAATTGCAACCAGTTTGAAAGTGATGGCCAATTATACGTTCCGGGCAACCTAGGTTTCACTCCAGGGCGTTGCTCCACCAGACCGAATAGTTACCGCCGAAGAAGTCAACGAGAGAAGCATAAAATACGATATAAATACAACAGCTTTTCCATCGTATAAAACGAATAATTGCAACCAGTGTGAAAGTAATAGTCATTTCTACGCTCCGAGCACCCTAGGCGTCTCTCTAGGGCGTTGCTCCACCGCATCTAATAGCTACAGCCTTAGAAGTCAGCGCCAGAGGCATAAAATACAATATACATACTACAGCTTTTCCATCGTATAAAACGAATAATTCCAACCAGTATGAAACTTATGGTCATTTCTACCTTCCGAGCAACCTAGGCTTCACCCTAGGGCGTTGCTCCACCAGATCGAATAGTTAGGTCCTTAGAAGTAAACGCCAGAAGCATAAAATACAATATAAATACAACAGCTTTTCCATCGTATAAAACGAATAATTGCAACCAGTGTGAAAGTGATGGCCAGTTCTACCTTCCGGGCAACCTAGGCTTCACTCTAGGGCGTTGCTCCAGCAGATCGAATAGTTAGTGCCTTAGAAGTCAACGCCAGAAGCATAAAATACAATATAAATACAACAGCTTTTCCATCGTATAAAACGAATAATTGCAACCAGTATGAAACTTATGGTCATTTCCACTTTCCGAGCGAGCTAGGCTTCACCCTAGGGCGTTGCTCCAACAGATTGAATAGTTAGGGCCTTAGAAGTCAACGCCCGAAGCATAAAATGCAATAAAAATACAACAGTGTTTCCATCATATAACAGGAATAATTGCAACCAGTTTGAAAGTGCTGGCCAATTCTACGTTCCGGGCAACCTAGGCTTCACTCTGGGGCGTTGCTCCACCAGATCGAATAGTTATTGCCTTAGAAGTCAACGCCAGAAGCTTAAAATACAATATAAATACAACAGTTTTTCCATCGTATCAAACGAATAATTGCAACCAGTATGAAACTTATGGTCATTTCTACTTTCCGAGCAACCTAGGCTTCACCCTAGGGCGTTGCTCCATCAGATTTAATAGTTAGGGCCTTAGAAGTCAACGCCCGAACCATAAAATGCAAAAAAAATAAAACAGTGTTTCCATCATATAACAGGAATAATTGCAACCAGTTTGAAAGTGATGGCCAATTCTACGTTCCGGGCAACGTAGACTTCACTCTAGGGCGTTGCTCCACCAGGCCGAATAGTTACGGCCTAAGAAGTCAACGCCAGAAGCATAAAATACGATATAAATACAACAGCTTTTCCACCGTATAAAACGAATAATTGCAACCAGTGTGAAAGTTATGTTCATTTCTACCTTCCGAGCAACCTAGGCTTCACCCTAGGGCGTTGCTCCACCAGATCGAATAGTTAGGTCCTTAGAAGTAAACGCCAGAAGCATAAAATACAATATAAATACAACAGTTTTTCCATCGTATCAAACGAATAATTGCAACCAGTATGAAACTTATGGTCATTTCTACTTTCCGAGCAACCTAGGCTTCACCCTAGGGCGTTGCTCCATCAGATTGAATAGTTAGGGCCTTAGAAGTCAACGCCCGAACCATAAAATGCAAAAAAAATAAAACAGTGTTTCCATCATATAACAGGAATAATTGCAACCAGTTTGAAAGTGATGGCCAATTCTACGTTCCGGGCACCCTAGATTTCACTCCAGGGCGTTGCTCCACCAGACCGAATAATTACGGCCTAAGAAGTCAACGCCAGAAGCATAAAATACGATATAAATACAACAGCTTTTCCATCGTATAAAGCGAATAATTGCAACCAGTGTGAAAGTAATGGTCATTTCTACGTTCCGAGCACCCTAGGCGTCACTCTAGGGCGTTGCTCCACCACATCTAATAGCTACGGCCTTAGAAGTCAACGCCAGAGGCATAAAGTACAATATAAATACAACAGCGTTTCCATCGTATAAAACGAATAATTGCAACCAGTGTGAAAGTTATGTTCATTTCTACATTCCGAGCAACATAGGATCCACTCTAAGGCGTTGCTCCACCAGATAGAATAGTTAGGTCCTTAGAAGTAAACGCCAGAAGCATAAAATACAATATAAATACAACAGTTTTTCCATCGTATAAAACGAATAATTGCAACCAGTTTGAAAGTGATGGCCAATTCTACCTTCCGGGCAACCTAGGCTACACTCTAGGGCGTTGCTCCACCAGACCGAATAGTTACGGCCTAAGAAGTCAACGCCAGAAGCATAAAATACGATATAAATACAACAGCTTTTCCACCGTATAAAACGAATAATTGCAACCAGTATGAAACTTATGGTCATTTCCACTTTCCGAGCGAGCTAGGCTTCACCCTAGGGCGTTGCTCCAACAGATTGAATAGTTAGGGCCTTAGAAGTCAACGCCCGAAGCATAAAATGCAATTAAAATACAACAGTGTTTCCATCATATAACAGGAATAATTGCAACCAGTTTGAAAGTGATGGCCAATTCTACGTTCCGGGCAACCTAGGCTTCACTCTAGGGCGTTGCTCCACCAGATCGAATAGTCAGTGCCTTAGAAGTCAACGCCAGAAGCATAAAATACAATATAAATACAACAGTTTTTCCATCGTATAAAACGAATAATTGCAACCAGTTTGAAAGTGATGGCCAATTCTACCTTCCGGGCAACCTAGGCTTCACTCTAGGGCGTTGCTCCACCAGATCGAATAGTTAGTGCCTTAGAAGTCAACGCCAGAAGCATAAAATACAATATAAATACAACAGTTTTTCCATCGTATCAAACGAATAATTGCAACCAGTATGAAACTTATGGTCATTTCTACTTTCCGAGCAACCTAGGCTTCACCCTAGGGCGTTGCTCCAACAGATTGAATAGTTAGGGCCTTAGAAGTCAACGCCCGAACCATAAAATGCAAAAAAAATACAACAGTGTTTAGATCATATAACAGGAATAATCGCAACCAGTTTGAAAGTGATGGCCAATTCTACGTTCCGGGCAACCTAGACTTCACTCTAGGGCGCTGCTCCACCAGACCGAATAGTTACGGCCTAAGAAGTCAACGCCAGAAGCATAAAATACGATATAAATACAACAGCTTTTCCACCGTATAAAACGAATAATTGCAACCAGTATGAAACTTATGGTCATTTCCACTTTCCGAGCGAGCTAGGCTTCACCCTAGGGCGTTGCTCCAACAGATTGAATAGTTAGGGCCTTAGAAGTCAACGCCCGAAGCATAAAATGCAATTAAAATACAACAGTGTTTCCATCATATAACAGGAATAATTGCAACCAGTTTGAAAGTGATGGCCAATTCTACGTTCCGGGCAACCTAGGCTTCACTCTAGGGCGTTGCTCCACCAGATCGAATAGTCAGTGCCTTAGAAGTCAACGCCAGAAGCATAAAATACAATATAAATACAACAGTTTTTCCATCGTATAAAACGAATAATTGCAACCAGTTTGAAAGTGATGGCCAATTCTACCTTCCGGGCAACCTAGGCTTCACTCTAGGGCGTTGCTCCACCAGATCGAATAGTTAGTGCCTTAGAAGTCAACGCCAGAAGCATAAAATACGATATAAATACAACAGCTTTTCCACCGTATAAAACGAATAATTGCAACCAGTATGAAACTTATGGTCATTTCTACTTTCCGAGCAAGCTAGGCTTCACCCTAGGGCGTTGCTCCAACAGATTGAATAGTTAGGGCCTTAGAAGTCAACGCCCGAAGCATAAAATGCAATAAAAATACAACAGTGTTTCCATCATATAACAGGAATAATTGCAACCAGTTTGAAAGTGCTGGCCAATTCTACGTTCCGGGCAACCTAGGCTTCACTCTAGGGCGTTGCTCCACCAGATCGAATAGTTATTGCCTTAGAAGTCAACGCCAGAAGCATAAAATACAACATAAATACAACAGTTTTTCCATCGGATCAAACGAATAATTGCAACCAGTATGAAACTTATGGTCATTTCTACTTTCCGAGCAACCTAGGCTTCACCCTAGGGCGTTGCTCCAACAGATTGAATACTTAGGGCCTTAGAAGTCAACGCCCGAACCATAAAATGCAAAAAAAATACAACAGTGTTTCCATCATATAACAGGAATAATTGCAACCAGTTTGAAAGTGATGGCCAATTCTACGTTCCGGGCAACCTAGATTTCACTCTAGGGCGTTGCTCCACCAGGCCGAATAGTTACGGCCTAAGAAGTCAACGCCAGAAGCATAAAATACGATATAAATACAACAGCTTTTCCACCGTATAAAACGAATAATTGCAACCAGTATGAATCTTATGGTCATTTCTACTTTCCGAGCAACCTAGGCTTCACCGTAGGGCGTTGCTCCAACGGATTGAATAGTTAGGGCCTTAGAAGTCAACGCCCGAAATATAAAATGCAAAAAAAATACAACAGTGTTTCCATCATATAACAGCAATAATTGCAATCAGTTTGAAAGTGATGGCCAATTCTACGTTCCGGGCAACCTAGGTTTCACTCCAGGGCGTTGCTCCACCAGACCGAATAGTTACGGCCGTAGAAGTCAACGCGAGAAGCATAAAATACGATATAAATGCAACAGCTTTTCCAACGTATAAAACGAATAATTGCAACCAGTGTGAAAGTAATGGTCATTTCTACGCTCCGAGCACCCTAGGCGTCTCTCTAGGGCGTTGCTCCACCACATCTAATAGCTACGGCCTTAGAAGTCAACGCCAGAGGCATAAAATACAATATAAATGCTACAGCTTTTCCATCGTATAAAACGAATAATTGCAACCAGTGTGAAAGTTATGGTCATTTCCACATTCCGAGGAACCTAGGCTTCACTCTAGGGCGTTGCACCACCAGATCGAATAGTTAGGTCCTTAGAAGTAAACGCCAGAAGCATAAAATACGATATAAATACAACAGCTTTTCCATCGTATAGAAGGATTAATTGCAGCCAGTTTGAACGTGATGGTCATTTCTCCTTTCCGGGCAACCTAGGCTTCACTCTAGGGCGTTGCTCCACCAGATCGAATAGTTAGTGCCTTAGAAGTGAACGCCAGAAGCATGAAATACAATATGAATACAACAGTTTTTCCATCGTATAAAACGAATAATTGCAACCAGTATGAATCTTATGGTCATTTCTGCTTTCCGAGCAACCTAGGCTTCACCCTAGGGCGTTGCTCCAACGGATTGAATAGTTAGGGCCTTAGAAGTCAACGCCCGAAATATAAAATGCAAAAAAAATACAACAGTGTTTCCATCATATAACAGCAATAATTGCAACCAGGTTGAAAGTTATGGCCAATTCTACGTTCCGGGCAACCTAGGTTTCACTCCAGGGCGTTGCTCCACCAGACCGAATAGTTACGGCCGAAGAAGTCAACGCGAGAAGCATAAAATACGATATAAATACAACAGCTTTTCCAACGTATAAAACGAATAATTGCAACCAGTGTGAAAGTAATGGTCATTTCTACGCTCCGAGCACCCTAGGCGTCTCTCTAGGGCGTTGCTCCACCACATCTAATAGCTACGGCCTTAGAAGTCAACGCCAGTAGCGTAAAATACAATATAAATACAACAGTTTTTCCATCGTATACAACGAATAATTGCAACCAGTTTGAAAGTGATGGCCAATTCTACCTTCCGGGCAACCTAGGCTTCACTCTAGGGCGTTGCTCCACCAGATCGAATAGTTAGTGCCTTAGGAGTGAACGCCACAAGCATAAAATACAATATGAATACAACAGTTTTTCCATCGTATAAAACGAATAATTGCAACCAGTATGAAACTTATGGTCATTTCTACTTTCCGAGCAACCTAGGCTTCACCCTAGGTCGTTGCTCCAACGGATTGAATGGTTAGGGCCTTAGAAGTCAACGCCCGAAGCATAAAATGCAAAAAAAATACAACAGTGTTTCCATCATATAACAGGAATAATTGCAACCAGTTTGAAAGTGATGGCCAATTCTACGTTCCGGGCACCCTAGATTTCACTCCAGGGCGTTGCTCCACCAGACCGAATAATTACGGCCTAAGAAGTCAACGCCAGAAGCATAAAATACGATATAAATACAACAGCTTTTCCATCGTATAAAGCGAATAATTGCAACCAGTGTGAAAGTAATGGTCATTTCTACGTTGCGAGCACCCTAGGCGTCACTCTAGGGCGTTGCTCCACCACATCTAATAGCTACGGCCTTAGAAGTCAACGCCAGAGGCATAAAGTACAATATAAATACAACAGCGTTTCCATCGTATAAAACGAATAATTGCAACCAGTGTGAAAGTTATGTTCATTTCTACATTCCGAGCAACATAGGATCCACTCTAAGGCGTTGCTCCACCAGATAGAATAGTTAGGTCCTTAGAAGTAAACGCCAGAAGCATAAAATACAATATAAATACAACAGTTTTTCCATCGTATAAAACGAATAATTGCAACCAGTTTGAAAGTGATGGCCAATTCTACCTTCCGGGCAACCTAGGCTTCACTCTAGGGCGTTGCTCCACCAGATCGAATAGTTAGTGCCTTAGAAGTGAACGCCAGAAGCATGAAATACAATATGAATACAACAGTTTTTCCATCGTATAAAACGAATAATTGCAACCAGTATGAATCTTATGGTCATTTCTACTTTCCGAGCAACCTAGGCCTCACCCTAGGGCGTTGCTCCAACGGATTGAATAGTTAGGGCCTTAGAAGTCAACGCCCGAAATATAAAATGCAAAAAAAATACAACAGTGTTTCCATCATATAACAGCAATAATTGCAACCAGTTTGAAAGTGATGGCCAATTATACGTTCCGGGCAACCTAGGTTTCACTCCAGGGCGTTGCTCCACCAGACCGAATAGTTACCGCCGAAGAAGTCAACGAGAGAAGCATAAAATACGATATAAATACAACAGCTTTTCCATCGTATAAAACGAATAATTGCAACCAGTGTGAAAGTAATAGTCATTTCTACGCTCCGAGCACCCTAGGCGTCTCTCTAGGGCGTTGCTCCACCGCATCTAATAGCTACGGCCTTAGAAGTCAGCGCCAGAGGCATAAAATACAATATATATACTACAGCTTTTCCATCGTATAAAACGAATAATTCCAACCAGTATGAAACTTATGGTCATTTCTACCTTCCGAGCAACCTAGGCTTCACCCTAGGGCGTTGCTCCACCAGATCGAATAGTTAGGTCCTTAGAAGTAAACGCCAGAAGCATAAAATACAATATAAATACAACAGCTTTTCCATCGTATAAAACGAATAATTGCAACCAGTGTGAAAGTGATGGCCAGTTCTACCTTCCGGGCAACCTAGGCTTCACTCTAGGGCGTTGCTCCAGCAGATCGAATAGTTAGTGCCTTAGAAGTCAACGCCAGAAGCATAAAATACAATATAAATACAACAGCTTTTCCATCGTATAAAACGAATAATTGCAACCAGTATGAAACTTATGGTCATTTCCACTTTCCGAGCGAGCTAGGCTTCACCCTAGGGCGTTGCTCCAACAGATTGAATAGTTAGGGCCTTAGAAGTCAACGCCCGAAGCATAAAATGCAATAAAAATACAACAGTGTTTCCATCATATAACAGGAATAATTGCAACCAGTTTGAAAGTGCTGGCCAATTCTACGTTCCGGGCAACCTAGGCTTCACTCTGGGGCGTTGCTCCACCAGATCGAATAGTTATTGCCTTAGAAGTCAACGCCAGAAGCTTAAAATACAATATAAATACAACAGTTTTTCCATCGTATCAAACGAATAATTGCAACCAGTATGAAACTTATGGTCATTTCTACTTTCCGAGCAACCTAGGCTTCACCCTAGGGCGTTGCTCCATCAGATTTAATAGTTAGGGCCTTAGAAGTCAACGCCCGAACCATAAAATGCAAAAAAAATAAAACAGTGTTTCCATCATATAACAGGAATAATTGCAACCAGTTTGAAAGTGATGGCCAATTCTACGTTCCGGGCACCCTAGATTTCACTCCAGGGCGTTGCTCCACCAGACCGAATAATTACGGCCTAAGAAGTCAACGCCAGAAGCATAAAATACGATATAAATACAACAGCTTTTCCATCGTATAAAGCGAATAATTGCAACCAGTGTGAAAGTAATGGTCATTTCTACGTTCCGAGCACCCTAGGCGTCACTCTAGGGCGTTGCTCCACCACATCTAATAGCTACGGCCTTAGAAGTCAACGCCAGAGGCATAAAGTACAATATAAATACAACAGCGTTTCCATCGTATAAAACGAATAATTGCAACCAGTGTGAAAGTTATGTTCATTTCTACATTCCGAGCAACATAGGATCCACTCTAAGGCGTTGCTCCACCAGATAGAATAGTTAGGTCCTTAGAAGTAAACGCCAGAAGCATAAAATACAATATAAATACAACAGTTTTTCCATCGTATAAAACGAATAATTGCAACCAGTTTGAAAGTGATGGCCAATTCTACCTTCCGGGCAACCTAGGCTACACTCTAGGGCGTTGCTCCACCAGATCGAATAGTTAGTGCCTTAGAAGTGAACGCCAGAAGCATGAAATACAATATGAATACAACAGTTTTTCCATCGTATAAAACGAATAATTGCAACCAGTATGAATCTTATGGTCATTTCTCCTTTCCGGGCAACCTAGGCTTCACTCTAGGGCGTTGCTCCACCAGATCGAATAGTTAGTGCCTTAGAAGTGAACGCCAGAAGCATGAAATACAATATTGATACAACAGTTTTTCCATCGTATAAAACGAATAATTGCAACCAGTATGAATCTTATGGTCATTTCTCCTTTCCGGGCAACCTAGGCTTCACTCTAGGGCGTTGCTCCACCAGATCGAATAGTTAGTGCCTTAGAAGTGAACGCCAGAAGCATGAAATACAATATGAATACAACAGTTTTTCCATCGTATAAAACGAATAATTGCAACCAGTATGAATCTTATGGTCATTTCTGCTTTCCGAGCAACCTAGGCTTCACCCTAGGGCGTTGCTCCAACGGATTGAATAGTTAGGGCCTTAGAAGTCAACGCCCGAAATATAAAATGCAAAAAAAATACAACAGTGTTTCCATCATATAACAGCAATAATTGCAACCAGGTTGAAAGTTATGGCCAATTCTACGTTCCGGGCAACCTAGGTTTCACTCCAGGGCGTTGCTCCACCAGACCGAATAGTTACGGCCGAAGAAGTCAACGCGAGAAGCATAAAATACGATATAAATACAACAGCTTTTCCAACGTATAAAACGAATAATTGCAACCAGTGTGAAAGTAATGGTCATTTCTACGCTCCGAGCACCCTAGGCGTCTCTCTAGGGCGTTGCTCCACCACATCTAATAGCTACGGCCTTAGAAGTCAACGCCAGTAGCGTAAAATACAATATAAATACAACAGTTTTTCCATCGTATACAACGAATAATTGCAACCAGTTTGAAAGTGATGGCCAATTCTACCTTCCGGGCAACCTAGGCTTCACTCTAGGGCGTTGCTCCACCAGATCGAATAGTTAGTGCCTTAGAAGTGAACGCCACAAGCATAAAATACAATATGAATACAACAGTTTTTCCATCGTATAAAACGAATAATTGCAACCAGTATGAAACTTATGGTCATTTCTACTTTCCGAGCAACCTAGGCTTCACCCTAGGTCGTTGCTCCAACGGATTGAATGGTTAGGGCCTTAGAAGTCAACGCCCGAAGCATAAAATGCAAAAAAAATACAACAGTGTTTCCATCATATAACAGGAATAATTGCAACCAGTTTGAAAGTGATGGCCAATTCTACGTTCCGGGCACCCTAGATTTCACTCCAGGGCGTTGCTCCACCAGACCGAATAATTACGGCCTAAGAAGTCAACGCCAGAAGCATAAAATACGATATAAATACAACAGCTTTTCCATCGTATAAAGCGAATAATTGCAACCAGTGTGAAAGTAATGGTCATTTCTACGTTGCGAGCACCCTAGGCGTCACTCTAGGGCGTTGCTCCACCACATCTAATAGCTACGGCCTTAGAAGTCAACGCCAGAGGCATAAAGTACAATATAAATACAACAGCGTTTCCATCGTATAAAACGAATAATTGCAACCAGTGTGAAAGTTATGTTCATTTCTACATTCCGAGCAACATAGGATCCACTCTAAGGCGTTGCTCCACCAGATAGAATAGTTAGGTCCTTAGAAGTAAACGCCAGAAGCATAAAATACAATATAAATACAACAGTTTTTCCATCGTATAAAACGAATAATTGCAACCAGTTTGAAAGTGATGGCCAATTCTACCTTCCGGGCAACCTAGGCTTCACTCTAGGGCGTTGCTCCACCAGATCGAATAGTTAGTGCCTTAGAAGTGAACGCCAGAAGCATGAAATACAATATGAATACAACAGTTTTTCCATCGTATAAAACGAATAATTGCAACCAGTATGAATCTTATGGTCATTTCTACTTTCCGAGCAACCTAGGCCTCACCCTAGGGCGTTGCTCCAACGGATTGAATAGTTAGGGCCTTAGAAGTCAACGCCCGAAATATAAAATGCAAAAAAAATACAACAGTGTTTCCATCATATAACAGCAATAATTGCAACCAGTTTGAAAGTGATGGCCAATTATACGTTCCGGGCAACCTAGGTTTCACTCCATGGCGTTGCTCCACCAGACCGAATAGTTACCGCCGAAGAAGTCAACGAGAGAAGCATAAAATACGATATAAATACAACAGCTTTTCCATCGTATAAAACGAATAATTGCAACCAGTGTGAAAGTAATAGTCATTTCTACGCTCCGAGCACCCTAGGCGTCTCTCTAGGGCGTTGCTCCACCGCATCTAATAGCTACGGCCTTAGAAGTCAGCGCCAGAGGCATAAAATACAATATATATACTACAGCTTTTCCATCGTATAAAACGAATAATTCCAACCAGTATGAAACTTATGGTCATTTCTACCTTCCGAGCAACCTAGGCTTCACCCTAGGGCGTTGCTCCACCAGATCGAATAGTTAGGTCCTTAGAAGTAAACGCCAGAAGCATAAAATACAATATAAATACAACAGCTTTTCCATCGTATAAAACGAATAATTGCAACCAGTGTGAAAGTGATGGCCAGTTCTACCTTCCGGGCAACCTAGGCTTCACTCTAGGGCGTTGCTCCAGCAGATCGAATAGTTAGTGCCTTAGAAGTCAACGCCAGAAGCATAAAATACAATATAAATACAACAGCTTTTCCATCGTATAAAACGAATAATTGCAACCAGTATGAAACTTATGGTCATTTCCACTTTCCGAGCGAGCTAGGCTTCACCCTAGGGCGTTGCTCCAACAGATTGAATAGTTAGGGCCTTAGAAGTCAACGCCCGAAGCATAAAATGCAATAAAAATACAACAGTGTTTCCATCATATAACAGGAATAATTGCAACCAGTTTGAAAGTGCTGGCCAATTCTACGTTCCGGGCAACCTAGGCTTCACTCTGGGGCGTTGCTCCACCAGATCGAATAGTTATTGCCTTAGAAGTCAACGCCAGAAGCTTAAAATACAATATAAATACAACAGTTTTTCCATCGTATCAAACGAATAATTGCAACCAGTATGAAACTTATGGTCATTTCTACTTTCCGAGCAACCTAGGCTTCACCCTAGGGCGTTGCTCCATCAGATTTAATAGTTAGGGCCTTAGAAGTCAACGCCCGAACCATAAAATGCAAAAAAAATAAAACAGTGTTTCCATCATATAACAGGAATAATTGCAACCAGTTTGAAAGTGATGGCCAATTCTACGTTCCGGGCAACGTAGACTTCACTCTAGGGCGTTGCTCCACCAGGCCGAATAGTTACGGCCTAAGAAGTCAACGCCAGAAGCATAAAATACGATATAAATACAACAGCTTTTCCACCGTATAAAACGAATAATTGCAACCAGTGTGAAAGTTATGTTCATTTCTACCTTCCGAGCAACCTAGGCTTCACCCTAGGGCGTTGCTCCACCAGATCGAATAGTTAGGTCCTTAGAAGTAAACGCCAGAAGCATAAAATACAATATAAATACAACAGTTTTTCCATCGTATCAAACGAATAATTGCAACCAGTATGAAACTTATGGTCATTTCTACTTTCCGAGCAACCTAGGCTTCACCCTAGGGCGTTGCTCCATCAGATTGAATAGTTAGGGCCTTAGAAGTCAACGCCCGAACCATAAAATGCAAAAAAAATAAAACAGTGTTTCCATCATATGACAGGAATAATTGCAACCAGTTTGAAAGTGATGGCCAATTCTACGTTCCGGGCACCCTAGACTTCACTCTAGGGCGTTGCTCCACCAGGCCGAATAGTTACGGCCTAAGAAGTCAACGCCAGAAGCATAAAATACGATATAAATACAACAGCTTTTCCACCGTATAAAACGAATAATTGCAACCAGTGTGAAAGTTATGTTCATTTCTACCTTCCGAGCAACCTAGGCTTCACCCTAGGGCGTTGCTCCACCAGATCGAATAGTTAGGTCCTTAGAAGTAAACGCCAGAAGCATAAAATACAATATAAATACAACAGTTTTTCCATCGTATCAAACGAATAATTGCAACCAGTATGAAACTTATGGTCATTTCTACTTTCCGAGCAACCTAGGCTTCACCCTAGGGCGTTGCTCCATCAGATTGAATAGTTAGGGCCTTAGAAGTCAACGCCCGAACCATAAAATGCAAAAAAAATAAAACAGTGTTTCCATCATATAACAGGAATAATTGCAACCAGTTTGAAAGTGATGGCCAATTCTACGTTCCGGGCACCCTAGATTTCACTCCAGGGCGTTGCTCCACCAGACCGAATAATTACGGCCTAAGAAGTCAACGCCAGAAGCATAAAATACGATATAAATACAACAGCTTTTCCATCGTATAAAGCGAATAATTGCAACCAGTGTGAAAGTAATGGTCATTTCTACGTTCCGAGCACCCTAGGCGTCACTCTAGGGCGTTGCTCCACCACATCTAATAGCTACGGCCTTAGAAGTCAACGCCAGAGGCATAAAGTACAATATAAATACAACAGCGTTTCCATCGTATAAAACGAATAATTGCAACCAGTGTGAAAGTTATGTTCATTTCTACATTCCGAGCAACATAGGATCCACTCTAAGGCGTTGCTCCACCAGATAGAATAGTTAGGTCCTTAGAAGTAAACGCCAGAAGCATAAAATACAATATAAATACAACAGTTTTTCCATCGTATAAAACGAATAATTGCAACCAGTTTGAAAGTGATGGCCAATTCTACCTTCCGGGCAACCTAGGCTACACACTAGGGCGTTGCTCCACCAGATCGAATAGTTAGTGCCTTAGAAGTGAACGCCAGAAGCATGAAATACAATATGAATACAACAGTTTTTCCATCGTATAAAACGAATAATTGCAACCAGTATGAATCTTATGGTCATTTCTCCTTTCCGGGCAACCTAGGCTTCACTCTAGGGCGTTGCTCCACCAGATCGAATAGTTAGTGCCTTAGAAGTGAACGCCAGAAGCATGAAATACAATATGGATACAACAGTTTTTCCATCGTATAAAACGAATAATTGCAACCAGTATGAATCTTATGGTCATTTCTGCTGTCCGAGCAACCTAGGCTTCACCCTAGGGCGTTGCTCCAACGGATTGAATAGTTAGGGCCTTAGAAGTCAACGCCCGAAATATAAAATGCAAAAAAAATACAACAGTGTTTCCATCATATAACAGCAATAATTGCAACCAGGTTGAAAGTTATGGCCAATTCTACGTTCCGGGCAACCTAGGTTTCACTCCAGGGCGTTGCTCCACCAGACCGAATAGTTACGGCCGAAGAAGTCAACGCGAGAAGCATAACATACATTATAAATACAACAGCTTTTCCAACGTATAAAACGAATAATTGCAACCAGTGTGAAAGTAATGGTCATTTCTACGCTCCGAGCACCCTAGGCGTCTCTCTAGGGCGTTGCTCCACCACATCTAATAGCTACGGCCTTAGAAGTCAACGCCAGTAGCGTAAAATACAATATAAATACAACAGTTTTTCCATCGTATACAACGAATAATTGCAACCAGTTTGAAAGTGATGGCCAATTCTACGTTCCGGGCACCCTAGATTTCACTCCAGGGCGTTGCTCCACCAGACCGAATAATTACGGCCTAAGAAGTCAACGCCAGAAGCATAAAATACGATATAAATACAACAGCTTTTCCATCGTATAAAGCGAATAATTGCAACCAGTGTGAAAGTAATGGTCATTTCTACGTTGCGAGCACCCTAGGCGTCACTCTAGGGCGTTGCTCCACCACATCTAATAGCTACGGCCTTAGAAGTCAACGCCAGAGGCATAAAGTACAATATAAATACAACAGCGTTTCCATCGTATAAAACGAATAATTGCAACCAGTGTGAAAGTTATGTTCATTTCTACATTCCGAGCAACATAGGATCCACTCTAAGGCGTTGCTCCACCAGATAGAATAGTTAGGTCCTTAGAAGTAAACGCCAGAAGCATAAAATACAATATAAATACAACAGTTTTTCCATCGTATAAGACGAATAATTGCAACCAGTTTGAAAGTGATGGCCAATTCTACCTTCCGGGCAACCTAGGCTTCACTCTAGGGCGTTGCTCCACCAGATCGAATAGTTAGTGCCTTAGAAGTGAACGCCAGAAGCATGAAATACAATATGAATACAACAGTTTTTCCATCGTATAAAACGAATAATTGCAACCAGTATGAATCTTATGGTCATTTCTACTTTCCGAGCAACCTAGGCCTCACCCTAGGGCGTTGCTCCAACGGATTGAATAGTTAGGGCCTTAGAAGTCAACGCCCGAAATATAAAATGCAAAAAAAATACAACAGTGTTTCCATCATATAACAGCAATAATTGCAACCAGTTTGAAAGTGATGGCCAATTATACGTTCCGGGCAACCTAGGTTTCACTCCAGGGCGTTGCTCCACCAGACCGAATAGTTACCGCCGAAGAAGTCAACGAGAGAAGCATAAAATACGATATAAATACAACAGCTTTTCCATCGTATAAAACGAATAATTGCAACCAGTGTGAAAGTAATAGTCATTTCTACGCTCCGAGCACCCTAGGCGTCTCTCTAGGGCGTTGCTCCACCGCATCTAATAGCTACGGCCTTAGAAGTCAGCGCCAGAGGCATAAAATACAATATATATACTACAGCTTTTCCATCGTATAAAACGAATAATTCCAACCAGTATGAAACTTATGGTCATTTCTACCTTCCGAGCAACCTAGGCTTCACCCTAGGGCGTTGCTCCACCAGATCGAATAGTTAGGTCCTTAGAAGTAAACGCCAGAAGCATAAAATACAATATAAATACAACAGCTTTTCCATCGTATAAAACGAATAATTGCAACCAGTGTGAAAGTGATGGCCAGTTCTACCTTCCGGGCAACCTAGGCTTCACTCTAGGGCGTTGCTCCAGCAGATCGAATAGTTAGTGCCTTAGAAGTCAACGCCAGAAGCATAAAATACAATATAAATACAACAGCTTTTCCATCGTATAAAACGAATAATTGCAACCAGTATGAAACTTATGGTCATTTCCACTTTCCGAGCGAGCTAGGCTTCACCCTAGGGCGTTGCTCCAACAGATTGAATAGTTAGGGCCTTAGAAGTCAACGCCCGAAGCATAAAATGCAATAAAAATACAACAGTGTTACCATCATATAACAGGAATAATTGCAACCAGTTTGAAAGTGCTGGCCAATTCTACGTTCCGGGCAACCTAGGCTTCACTCTGGGGCGTTGCTCCACCAGATCGAATAGTTATTGCCTTAGAAGTCAACGCCAGAAGCTTAAAATACAATATAAATACAACAGTTTTTCCATCGTATCAAACGAATAATTGCAACCAGTATGAAACTTATGGTCATTTCTACTTTCCGAGCAACCTAGGCTTCACCCTAGGGCGTTGCTCCATCAGATTGAATAGTTAGGGCCTTAGAAGTCAACGCCCGAACCATAAAATGCAAAAAAAATAAAACAGTGTTTCCATCATATAACAGGAATAATTGCAACCAGTTTGAAAGTGATGGCCAATTCTACGTTCCGGGCAACGTAGACTTCACTCTAGGGCGTTGCTCCACCAGGCCGAATAGTTACGGCCTAAGAAGTCAACGCCAGAAGCATAAAATACGATATAAATACAACAGCTTTTCCACCGTATAAAACGAATAATTGCAACCAGTATGAAACTTATGGTCATTTCTACTTTCCGAGCAAGCTAGGCTTCACCCTAGGGCGTTGCTCCAACAGATTGAATAGTTAGGGCCTTAGAAGTCAACGCCCGAAGCATAAAATACAATATAAATACAACAGTTTTTCCATCGTATAAAACGAATAATTGCAACCAGTTTGAAAGTGATGGCCAATTCCACCTTCCGGGCAACCTAGGCTTCACTCTAGGGCGTTGCTCCACCAGATCGAATAGTTAGTGCCTTAGAAGTCAACGCCAGAAGCATAAAATACAATATAAATACAACAGTTTTTCCGTCGTATAAAACGAATAATTGCAACCAGTTTGAAAGTGATGGCCAATTCTACCTTCCGGGCAACCTAGGCTTCACTCTAGGGCGTTGCTCCACCAGATCGAATAGTTAGTGCCTTAGAAGTCAACGCCAGAAGCATAAAATACAATATAAATACAACAGTTTTTCCATCGTATAAAACGAATAATTGCAACCAGTATGAAACTTATGGTCATTTCTACTTTCCGAGCAACCTAGGCTTCACCCTAGGGCGTTGCTCCAACAGATTGAATAGTTAGGCCCTTAGAAGACAACGCCCGAACCATAAAATGCAAAAAAAATACAACAGTGTTTCCATCATATAACAGGAATAATTGCAACCAGTTTGGAAGTGATGGCCTATTCTACGTTCCCGGCAACCTAGGCTCCACTCTAGGGCGTTGCTCCACCAGATCGAATAGTTAGTGCCTTAGAAGTCAACGCCAGAAGCATAAAATACGATATAAATACAACAGTTTTTCCATCGTATCAAACGAATAATTGCAACCAGTATGAAACTTATGGTCATTTCTACTTTCCGAGCAACCTAGCCTTCACCCTAGGGCGTTGCTCGAACAGATTGAATAGTTAGGGCCTTAGAAGTCAACGCCCGAACCATAAAATGCAAAAAAAATAAAACAGTGTTTCCATCATATAACAGGAATAATTGCAACCAGTTTGAAAGTGATGGCCAATTCTACGTTCCGGGCAACGTAGACTTCACTCTAGGGCGTTGCTCCACCAGGCCGAATAGTTACGGCCTAAGAAGTCAACGCGAGAAGCATAAAATACGATTTAAATACAACAGCTTTTCCATCGTATAAAACGAATAATTGCAACCAGTGTGAAAGTAATAGTCATTTCTACGCTCCGAGCACCCTAGGCGTCTCTCTAGGGCGTTGCTCCACCGCATCTAATAGCTACGGCCTTAGAAGTCAGCGCCAGAGGCATAAAATACAATATAAATACTACAGCTTTTCCATCGTATAAAACGAATAATTCCAACCAGTATGAAACTTATGGTCATTTCTACCTTCCGAGCAACCTAGGCTTCACCCTAGGGCGTTGCTCCACCAGATCGAATAGTTAGGTCCTTAGAAGTAAACGCCAGAAGCATAAAATACAATATAAATACAACAGCTTTTCCATCGTATAAAACGAATAATTGCAACCAGTGTGAAAGTGATGGCCAATTCTACCATCCGGGCAACCTAGGCTTCACTCTAGGGCGTTGCTCCACCAGATCGAATAGTTAGTGCCTTAGAAGTCAACGCCAGAAGCATAAAATGCAATATAAATACAACAGCTTTTCCATCGTATAAAACGAATAATTGCAACCAGTATGAAACTTATGGTCATTTCCACTTTCCGAGCGAGCTAGGCTTCACCCTAGGGCGTTGCTCCAACAGATTGAATAGTTAGGGCCTTAGAAGTCAACGCCCGAAGCATAAAATGCAATTAAAATACAACAGTGTTTCCATCATATAACAGGAATACTTGCAACCAGTTTGAAAGTGATGGCCAATTCTACGTTCCGGGCAACCTAGGCTTCACTCTAGGGCGTTGCTCCACCAGATCGAATAGTCAGTGCCTTAGAAGTCAACGCCAGAAGCATAAAATACAATATAAATACAACAGTTTTTCCATCGTATAAAACGAATAATTGCAACCAGTTTGAAAGTGATGGCCAATTCTACCTTCCGGGCAACCTAGGCTTCACTCTAGGGCGTTGCTCCACCAGATCGAATAGTTAGTGCCTTAGAAGTCAACGCCAGAAGCATAAAATACAATATAAATACAACAGTTTTTCCATCGTATAAAACGAATAATTGCAACCAGTATGAAACTTATGGTCATTTCTACTTTCCGAGCAACCTAGGCTTCACCCTAGGGCGTTGCTCCAACAGATTGAATAGTTAGGCCCTTAGAAGACAACGCCCGAACCATAAAATGCAAAAAAAATACAACAGTGTTTCCATCATATAACAGGAATAATTGCAACCAGTTTGGAAGTGATGGCCTATTCTACGTTCCCGGCAACCTAGGCTCCACTCTAGGGCGTTGCTCCACCAGATCGAATAGTTAGTGCCTTAGAAGTCAACGCCAGAAGCATAAAATACTATATAAATACAACAGTTTTTCCATCGTATCAAACGAATAATTGCAACCAGTATGAAACTTATGGTCATTTCTACTTTCCGAGCAACCTAGCCTTCACCCTAGGGCGTTGCTCGAACAGATTGAATAGTTAGGGCCTTAGAAGTCAACGCCCGAACCATAAAATGCAAAAAAAATAAAACAGTGTTTCCATCATATAACAGGAATAATTGCAACCAGTTTGAAAGTGATGGCCAATTCTACGTTCCGGGCAACGTAGACTTCACTCTAGGGCGTTGCTCCACCAGGCCGAATAGTTACGGCCTAAGAAGTCAACGCGAGAAGCATAAAATACGATATAAATACAACAGCTTTTCCACCGTATAAAACGAATAATTGCAACCAGTATGAAACTTATGGTCATTTCTACTTTCCGAGCAAGCTAGGCTTCACCCTAGGGCGTTGCTCCAACAGATTGAATAGTTAGGGCCTTAGAAGTCAACGCCCGAAGCATAAAATGCAATAAAAATACAACAGTGTTTCCATCATATAACAGGAATAATTGCAACCAGTTTGAAAGTGCTGGCCAATTCTACGTTCCGGGCAACCTAGGCTTCACTCTAGGGCGTTGCTCCACCAGATCGAATAGTTATTGCCTTAGAAGTCAACGCCAGAAACATAAAATACAATATAAATACAACAGCTTTTCCATCGTATCAAACGAATAATTGCAACCAGTATGAAACTTATGGTCATTTCTACTTTCCGAGCAACCTAGGCTTCACCCTAGGGCGTTGCTCCAACAGATTGAATAGTTAGGGCCTTAGAAGTCAACGCCCGAACCATAAAATGCAAAAAAAATAAAACAGTGTTTCCATCATATAACAGGAATAATTGCAACCAGTTTGAAAGTGATGGCCAATTCTACGTTCCGGGCAACGTAGACTTCACTCTAGGGCGTTGCTCCACCAGGCCGAATAATTACGGCCTAAGAAGTCAACGCCAGAAGCATAAAATACGATATAAATACAACAGCTTTTCCACCGTATAAAACGAATAATTGCAACCAGTATGAAACTTATGGTCATTTCTACTTTCCGAGCAAGCTAGGCTTCACCCTAGGGCGTTGCTCCAACAGATTGAATAGTTAGGGCCTTAGAAGTCAACGCCCGAAGCATAAAATACAATATAAATACAACAGTTTTTCCATCGTATAAAACGAATAATTGCAACCAGTTTGAAAGTGATGGCCAATTCTACCTTCCGGGCAACCTAGGCTTCACTCTAGGGCGTTGCTCCACCAGATCGAATAGTTAGTGCCTTAGAAGTGAACGCCAGAAGCATGAAATACAATATGAATACAACAGTTTTTCCATCGTATAAAACGAATAATTGCAACCAGTATGAATCTTATGGTCATTTCTACTTTCCGAGCAACCTAGGCTTCACCCTAGGGCGTTGCTCCAACAGATTGAATAGTTAGGCCCTTAGAAGACAACGCCCGAACCATAAAATGCAAAAAAAATACAACAGTATTTCCATCATATAACAGGAATAATTGCAACCAGTTTGGAAGTGATGGCCTATTCTACGTTCCCGGCAACCTAGGCTCCACTCTAGGGCGTTGCTCCACCAGATCGAATAGTTAGTGCCTTAGAAGTCAACGCCAGAAGCATAAAATGCGATATAAATACAACAGTTTTTCCATCGTATCAAACGAATAATTGCAACCAGTATGAAACTTATGGTCATTTCTACTTTCCGAGCAACCTAGCCTTCACCCTAGGGCGTTGCTCCAACAGATTGAATAGTTAGGGCCTTAGAAGTCAACGCCCGAACCATAAAATGCAAAAAAAATACAACAGTGTTTAGATCATATAACAGGAATAATTGCAACCAGTTTGAAAGTGATGGCCAATTCTACGTTCCGGGCAACCTAGACTTCACTCTAGGGCGCTGCTCCACCAGACCGAATAGTTACGGCCTAAGAAGTCAACGCCAGAAGCATAAAATACGATATAAATACAACAGCTTTTCCGCCGTATAAAACGAATAATTGCAACCAGTATGAAACTT
Source organism: Calliopsis andreniformis (assembly GCF_051401765.1). Lineage (NCBI taxonomy): Eukaryota > Metazoa > Arthropoda > Insecta > Hymenoptera > Andrenidae > Calliopsis > Calliopsis andreniformis. The sequence goes on along the minus strand of NW_027480425.1, from coordinate 9,230,037 downwards.
ATGGTCATTTCTACTTTCCGAGCAAGCTAGGCTTCACCCTAGGGCGTTGCTCCAACAGATTGAATAGTTAGGGCCTTAGAAGTCAACGCCCGAAGCATAAAATGCAATAAAAATACAACAGTGTTTCCATCATATAACAGGAATAATTGCAACCAGTTTGAAAGTGCTGGCCAATTCTACGTTCCGGGCAACCTAGGCTTCACTCTAGGGCGTTGCTCCACCAGATCGAATAGCTATTGCCTTAGAAGTCAACGCCAGAAGCATAAAATACAATATAAATACAACAGTTTTTCCATCGTATCAAACGAATAATTGCAACCAGTATGAAACTTATGGTCATTTCTACTTTCCGAGCAACCTAGGCTTCACCCTAGGGCGTTACTCCAACAGATTGAATAGTTAGGGCCTTAGAAGTCGACGCCCGAACCATAAAATGCAAAAAAAATAAAACAGTGTTTCCATCATATAACAGGAATAATTGCAACCAGTTTGAAAGTGATGGCCAATTCTACGTACCGGGCAACGTAGACTTCACTCTAGGGCGTTGCTCCACCAGGCCGAATAGTTACGGCCTAAGAAGTCAACGCCAGAAGCATAAAATACGATATAAATACAACAGCTTTTCCACAGTATAAAACGAATAATTGCAACCAGTATGAAACTTATGGTCATTTCTACTTTCCGAGCAAGCTAGGCTTCACCCTAGGGCGTTGCTCCAACAGATTGAATAGTTAGGGCCTTAGAAGTCAACGCCCGAAGCATAAAATACAATATAAATACAACAGTTTTTCCATCGTATAAAACGAATAATTGCAACCAGTTTGAAAGTGATGGCCAATTCTACCTTCCGGGCAACCTAGGCTTCACTCTAGGGCGTTGCTCCACCAGATCGAATAGTTAGTGCCTTAGAAGTGAACGCCAGAAGCATGAAATACAATATGAATACAACAGTTTTTCCATCGTATAAAACGAATAATTGCAACCAGTATGAATCTTATGGTCATTTCTACTTTCCGAGCAACCTAGGCTTCACTCTAGGGCGTTGCTCCACCAGATCGAATAGTTAGGTCCTTAGAAGTAAACGCCAGAAGCATAAAATACAATATAGATACAACAGCTTTTCCATCGTATAAAAGTATTAATTGCAACCACTTTGAACGTGATGGTCACTTCTCCCTTCCGGGCAACCTAGGCTTCACTCTAGGGCGTTGCTCCGCTAGATCGAACAGCTAGGGCCTTAGAAGTCAACGCCAGAAGCATAAAATACAATATAAATGCAACAGTTTTTCAATCGTATAAAACGAATAATTGCAACCAGTATGAAAGTGATGGTCATTTCTACTTTCCGAACAACCTAGGCTTCACCCTAGGGCGTTGCTTCAACGGATTGAATAGTTAGGTCCTTAGAAGTCAACGCCCGAACCATAAAATGCAAAAAAAATAGAACAGTGTTTCCATCATATAGCAGCAATAATTGCAACCAGTTTGAAAGTGATGGCCAATTCTACGTTCCAGGCAACCTAGGTTTCACTCCAGGGCGTTGCTCCACCAGACCGAATAGTTACGGCCTAAGAAGTCAACGCCAGAAGCATAAAATACGATATAAATACAACAGCTTTTCCATCGTATATAAGGTATAATTGCAACCAGTGTGAAAGTAAAGGTCATTTCTACGTTCCGAGCACTCTAGGCGTCTCTCTAGGGCGTTGCTCCACCACATCTAATAGCTACGGCCTTAGAAGTCAACGCCAGAGGCAGAAAATACAATATAAATGCAACAGCTTTTCCATCGTATAAAACGAATAATTCCAACCAGTATGAAACTTATGGTCATTTCTACTTTCCCAGCAACCTAGGCTTCACCCTAGGGCGTTGCTCCAACGGATTGAATAGTTAGGGCCTTAGAAGTCAACGCCCGAACCATAAAATGCAAAAAAAATACAACAGTGTTTCCATCATATAACAGGAATAATTGCAACCAGTTTGAAAGTGATGGCCAATTCTACGTTCCGGGCAACCTAGGTTTCACTCCAGGGCGTTGCTCCACCAGACCGAATAGTTACGGCCTAAGAAGTCAACGCCAGAAGCATAAAATACGATATAAATACAACAGCTTTTCCATCGTATAAAACGAATAATTGTAACCAGTGTGAAAGTTATGGTCATTTCTACATTCCGAGCAAGCTAGGCTTCACTCTAGGGCGTTGCTCCACCAGATCGAATAGTTAAGTCCTTAGAAGTAAACGCCAGAAGCATTAAATACGATATAAATACAACAGCTTTTCCATCGTATAAAAGGAATACTTGCAAACGGTGTGAAAGTAATGGTCATTTCTACGTTCCGGGCAAGCTAGGCTTCACCCTAGGTCGTTGTTCCACCAGATCGAATAGTTAGGGCCTAAGAAGTGAACGCCAGAAGCATAAAATGCAATAAAAATACAACAGTTTTTCCATCATATAACAGGAATAATTGCAACCAGTTTGAAAGTGATGGTCATTTCTACGTTCCGGGCAACCTAGGCTTCACTCTAGGGCGTTCCTCCACCAGATCGAACAGCTAGGGCCTTAGAAGTCAACGCCAGAAGCATGAAATACAATATGAATACAACAGTTTTTCCATCGTATAAAACGAATAATTGCAACCAGTATGAATCTTATGGTCATTTCTACTTTCCGAGCAACCTAGGCTTCACCCTAGGGCGTTGCTCCAACAGATTGAATAGTTAGGCCCTTAGAAGACAACGCCCGAACCATAAAATGCAAAAAAAATACAACAGTGTTTCCATCATATAACAGGAATAATTGCAACCAGTTTGGAAGTGATGGCCTATTCTACGTTCCCGGCAACCTAGGCTCCACTCTAGGGCGTTGCTCCACCAGATCGAATAGTTAGTGCCTTAGAAGTCAACGCCAGAAGCATAAAATACGATATAAATACAACAGTTTTTCCATCGTATCAAACGAATAATTGCAACCAGTATGAAACTTATGGTCATTTCTACTTTCCGAGCAACCTAGCCTTCACCCTAGGGCGTTGCTCCAACAGATTGAATAGTTAGGGCCTTAGAAGTCAACGCCCGAACCATAAAATGCAAAAAAAATACAACAGTGTTTAGATCATATAACAGGAATAATTGCAACCAGTTTGAAAGTGATGGCCAATTCTACGTTCCGGGCAACCTAGACTTCACTCTAGGGCGCTGCTCCACCAGACCGAATAGTTACGGCCTAAGAAGTCAACGCCAGAAGCATAAAATACGATATAAATACAACAGCTTTTCCGCCGTATAAAACGAATAATTGCAACCAGTATGAAACTTATGGTCATTTCTACTTTCCGAGCAAGCTAGGCTTCACCCTAGGGCGTTGCTCCAACAGATTGAATAGTTAGGGCCTTAGAAGTCAACGCCCGAAGCATAAAATGCAATAAAAATACAACAGTGTTTCCATCATATAACAGGAATAATTGCAACCAGTTTGAAAGTGCTGGCCAATTCTACGTTCCGGGCAACCTAGGCTTCACTCTAGGGCGTTGCTCCACCAGATCGAATAGCTATTGCCTTAGAAGTCAACGCCAGAAGCATAAAATACAATATAAATACAACAGTTTTTCCATCGTATCAAACGAATAATTGCAACCAGTATGAAACTTATGGTCATTTCTACTTTCCGAGCAACCTAGGCTTCACCCTAGGGCGTTACTCCAACAGATTGAATAGTTAGGGCCTTAGAAGTCGACGCCCGAACCATAAAATGCAAAAAAAATAAAACAGTGTTTCCATCATATAACAGGAATAATTGCAACCAGTTTGAAAGTGATGGCCAATTCTACGTTCCGGGCAACGTAGACTTCACTCTAGGGCGTTGCTCCACCAGGCCGAATAGTTACGGCCTAAGAAGTCAACGCCAGAAGCATAAAATACGATATAAATACAACAGCTTTTCCACAGTATAAAACGAATAATTGCAACCAGTATGAAACTTATGGTCATTTCTACTTTCCGAGCAAGCTAGGCTTCACCCTAGGGCGTTGCTCCAACAGATTGAATAGTTAGGGCCTTAGAAGTCAACGCCCGAAGCATAAAATACAATATAAATACAACAGTTTTTCCATCGTATAAAACGAATAATTGCAACCAGTTTGAAAGTGATGGCCAATTCTACCTTCCGGGCAACCTAGGCTTCACTCTAGGGCGTTGCTCCACCAGATCGAATAGTTAGTGCCTTAGAAGTGAACGCCAGAAGCATGAAATACAATATGAATACAACAGTTTTTCCATCGTATAAAACGAATAATTGCAACCAGTATGAATCTTTTGGTCATTTCTACTTTCCGAGCAACCTAGGCTTCACTCTAGGGCGTTGCTCCACCAGATCGAATAGTTAGGTCCTTAGAAGTAAACGCCAGAAGCATAAAATACAATATAGATACAACAGCTTTTCCAACGTATAAAAGTATTAATTGCAACCACTTTGAACGTGATGGTCACTTCTCCCTTCCGGGCAACCTAGGCTTCACTCTAGGGCGTTGCTCCGCTAGATCGAACAGCTAGGGCCTTAGAAGTCAACGCCAGAAGCATAAAATACAATATAAATGCAACAGTTTTTCAATCGTATAAAACGAATAATTGCAACCAGTATGAAAGTGATGGTCATTTCTACTTTCCGAACAACCTAGGCTTCACCCTAGGGCGTTGCTTCAACGGATTGAATAGTTAGGTCCTTAGAAGTCAACGCCCGAACCATAAAATGCAAAAAAAATAGAACAGTGTTTCCATCATATAGCAGCAATAATTGCAACCAGTTTGAAAGTGATGGCCAATTCTACGTTCCAGGCAACCTAGGTTTCACTCCAGGGCGTTGCTCCACCAGACCGAATAGTTACGGCCTAAGAAGTCAACGCCAGAAGCATAAAATACGATATAAATACAACAGCTTTTCCATCGTATATAAGGTATAATTGCAACCAGTGTGAAAGTAAAGGTCATTTCTACGTTCCGAGCACTCTAGGCGTCTCTCTAGGGCGTTGCTCCACCACATCTAATAGCTACGGCCTTAGAAGTCAACGCCAGAGGCAGAAAATACAATATAAATGCAACAGCTTTTCCATCGTATAAAACGAATAATTCCAACCAGTATGAAACTTATGGTCATTTCTACTTTCCCAGCAACCTAGGCTTCACCCTAGGGCGTTGCTCCAACGGATTGAATAGTTAGGGCCTTAGAAGTCAACGCCCGAACCATAAAATGCAAAAAAAATACAACAGTGTTTCCATCATATAACAGGAATAATTGCAACCAGTTTGAAAGTGATGGCCAATTCTACGTTCCGGGCAACCTAGGTTTCACTCCAGGGCGTTGCTCCACCAGACCGAATAGTTACGGCCTAAGAAGTCAACGCCAGAAGCATAAAATACGATATAAATACAACAGCTTTTCCATCGTATAAAACGAATAATCGCAACCAGTATGAAAGTTATGGTCATTTCTACTTTCCGAGCAACCTAGGCTTCACCATAGGGAGTTGCACCACCAGATCGAATAGTTAGGGCCTAAGAAGTGAACGCCAGAAGCATGAAATACAATATAAATACAACAGTTTTTCAATCATATAAAACGAATGATAGCAACCAGTGTGATAGTTATGGTCATTTCTACGTTCCGGGCAACCCAGGCTTCACTCCATGGCGGTGCTCCACCAGATCGAATAGTTACGGCCTAAGAAGTCAACGCCAGAAGCACAAAATACGATAAAGATGCAACAGTTTTTCCATCGTATAAAACGAATAATTGCAACCAGTGTGAAAGTTATGGTCATTTCTACATTCCGAGCAACCTAGGCATCACCCTAGGGAGTTGCACCACCAGATCGAATAGTTAGGGCCTTAGAAGTCAACGCCCGAAGCATAAAATACAATAAAAATACAACAGCTTTTCAATCGTATAAAACGAATAATTGCAACCAGTGTGAAAGTTATGGATATTTCTACATTCCGGCCAACCTAGGCTTCACCCTAGGGCGTTGCTCCACCAGATCGAATAGTTAGGGCCTTAGAAGTCAACGCCAGAAGCATAAAATACAATAAAGATGCAACAGTTTTTCCATCGTTTTACAGGAATAACTGAAACCAGTGTGTATGTACTGGTCATTTCTACGTTCCGGATAACCTAGGCTTCACTCTAGGGCGTTGTTCCACCAGATCGAACAGTTAGGGCCTAAGAAGTCAACGCCAGAAGTATAAAATACAATGTAAATATAACAGTTTTACCATCGTATAAATCGAATGATAGCAACCAGTGAGAAAGTTATGGTCATTTCTACGTTCCGCGCAACCTGGGCTTTACCCTAGGGCGTTGTTCCACCAGATCAAATAGCTAGCGACTTAGAATTAAACGCCAGAAGCATAGAATACAATAAAAATACAACAGTTTTTCCATCGTATAACAGGAATAATTGCAACCAGTGTGAATGTAATGGTCATTTCTAGGTTCCGGGCAACCTAGGTTTCACTCTATGGCGTTGCTCCTCCAGATCGAATAGCTAGGGCCTTAGAAGTCAACGCCCGATGCATAAAATACGATATAAATACAACAGCATTTCCATCGTATTAAATGAATAATTGCAAACAGTGTGAAAGTAGTGGTCATTTCTACGTTCCGGGCAACCTAGGCTTCACTGTATGGCGTTCTTCCACCACATCGAATAGCTACGGCCTCAGAAGTCCACGCCTGAAGCATAAAATACAATAAAAATACAACAGTCTTTTCATCGTATAACAGGAATAATTGCAACAAGCGTGAAAGTAATGATCATTTCGGCGTTTCGGGCATCCTCGACTTAACTCTGAGGCATTGCTCCATCAGATCGAATATTTAGGGCCTTAGAAGTCAACCCCAGAAGCATAAAATACAATATAAATACAACAGTTTTTCCATCGTATAAAACGAATAATTGCAACCAGTATGCAACTTCTGGTCATTTCTACATTCCGAGCAACCTAGGCTTCACTTTAGGGCGTTGCTCCACCAGATCGAATAGTTAGGGCCGAAGAAGTCAACACCAGGAGAACAAAATACAATAAAAATACAACAGTCTTTCCATCCTATAACAGGAATAATTGCAACCCGTGTGAAAGTGATGGTCATTTCTACGTTCCGCGCAACCTGGGCTTTACTCTAGGGCGTTGTTCCACCAGATGGAATAGTTAGGGCCTAAGAAGTTAACGCCAGAAGCATAAAATACGATATAAATACTACAGCTTTTCCATCCTATAAAACGAATAATTGCAACCAGTGTGGAAGTTATGGTCATTTCTACATTCCGGGCAACCTAGGCTTCACTCTAGGGCGGTGCTCCACCAGATCAAATAGTTAGGGCCTTAGAAGTCAACGCCAGAAGCATGAAATACAATGCAGATGCAAAAGTTTTTCCATCATATAACAGGAATAACTGCAGACAGTATGAAAGTACTGGTCATTTCTACGTTCCGGGTAGCCTAGGTTTCACTCTAGGGCGTTGCTCCACCAGATTGAATAGCTAGGGACTTAGAATTCAACGCCATAAGAATAAAATACAATATGAGTACAACAGTTTTTCCATCGTATAAAATGAATAATTGCAACCAGTGTGAATGTTATGGTCATTTCTACATTCCGAGCAACCTAGGCTTCACTCTAGGACGTTGCTCCACCTGATCGAATAGTTAGGGCCTTAGAAGTCAACGCCAGAAGCAGAAAATACAATAAAGATGCAACAGCTATTCCATCGTATAACAGGAATAATTGCAACCAGTGTGAAGGTAATGGTATGTTCTACGTCCAGGGCAACCTATGCTCCACTCTAGGGCGGTGCTCTACCAGATTAAATAGTTAGGGCGTAAGAAGTCAACGCCAGAAGCATACAATACAATATAAATACAACAGCTTTTCCATCGTATATAATGTATATTTGCAAACAGTGTGAAAGTAATGGTGATTTCTACGTTCCGGCCAACCTAGGCTTCACTCTAGGGCGTTGCTCCACCAGATCGGATAGTTACGGCCTTAGAGGTCAGCGCCAGAAGCATAAAATACAATAAAGATGCAACAGTTTTTCCTTCGTTTAACAGGAATAACTGCAAACAGTGTGAAAGTAATGGCCATTTCTACGTTCCGGGCAACCTAGGCTTCACTCTGGGTCGTTGCTCCACCAGATCGAATAGCTAGCGACTTAGAATTAAACGCCAGAAGCATAGAATGCAATAAAAATACAACAGTTTTTCCATCGTATAACCGGAATAATTGCAACCAGTGTGAATGTAATGGTCATTTCTACGTTCCGGGCAACCTAGGCTTCACTCTGGGTCGTTGCTCCACCAGATCGAACAGCTAGGGACTTAGAATTAAACGCCAGAAGCATAAAATACAATAAAGATACAACTGTTTTTCCATCGTATAACAGGAATAATTGCAACAAGCGTGAAGGTAATGGTCATTTCTACGTTCCGGGCAACCTAGGCTTCACCATACGGCGTTGTTCCACCAGATCGAATAGTTAGGGCCTAAGAAGTGAACGCCAGAAGCATAAAATAGAATATAAATACAACAGTTTTTTCATCGTATAAAACGAATAATTGCAACCAGTACGAAAGTTATGGTCATTTCTTCTTTCCGGGCAACCTAGGCTTCACCCTAGGGCGTAGCTCCCACAGATTGAATAGTTAGGGCCTTAGAAGTCAATGCCCGAAGCATAAAATGCAATAAAAATACAACAGTTTTTCCATCATATAACAGGAACAATTGCAACCAGTTTGAAAGTGATGGTCATTTCTACGTTCCGGGCAACCTAGGCTTCACTCTAGGGCGTTCCTCCACCAGATCGAACAGCTAGGGCCTTAGAAGTCAACGCCCGAAGCATAAAATCAAAATAAATAGTACAGTTTTTCAATCGTATAAAACGAATAATTTCTACCAGTGTGGAAGTTATGGGCATTTCTACTTTCCGGGCAACCTAGGATTCACCCTAGGGCGTTGTTCCACCAGATGGAATAGTTAGGGCCTAAGAAGTCAACGCCAGAAGCATAAAACACGATATAAATACAACAGTTTTTCCATCGTATAAAACGAATAATCGCAACCAGTATGAAAGTTATGGTCATTTCTACTTTCCGAGCAACCTAGGCTTCACCATAGGGAGTTGCACCACCAGATCGAATAGTTAGGGCCTAAGAAGTGAACGCCAGAAGCATGAAATACAATATAAATACAACAGTTTTTCAATCATATAAAACGAATGATAGCAACCAGTGTGATAGTTATGGTCATTTCTACGTTCCGGGCAACCCAGGCTTCACTCCATGGCGGTGCTCCACCAGATCGAATAGTTACGGCCTAAGAAGTCAACGCCAGAAGCACAAAATACGATAAAGATGCAACAGTTTTTCCATCGTATAAAACGAATAATTGCAACCAGTGTGAAAGTTATGGTCATTTCTACATTCCGAGCAACCTAGGCATCACCCTAGGGAGTTGCACCACCAGATCGAATAGTTGGGGCCTTAGAAGTCAACGCCCGAAGCATAAAATACAAAATATATAGAACAGTTTTTCCATCGTATAAAACGAACAATTGCAACCAGTGTGAAAGTAATGGTCATTTCTACGTTCCGGGCAAGGTAGGTTTCACTCTAGGGCGTTGATCCACCAGAGGGAATAGTTAGGGCCTAAGAAGTCAACGCCAGAAGCATAAAATACAATATAAATACAACAGCTTTTCAATCGTATAAAACGAATAATTGCAACCAGTGTGAAAGTTATGGATATTTCTACATTCCGGCCAACCTAGGCTTCACCCTAGGGCGTTGCTCCACCAGATCGAATAGTTAGGACCTTAGAAGTCAACGCCAGAAGCATAAAGTACAATAAAGATGCAACAGTTTTTCCATCGTTTTACAGGAATAACTGAAACCAGTGTGTATGTACTGGTCATTTCTACGTTCCGGATAACCTAGGCTTCACTCTAGGGCGTTGTTCCACCAGATCGAACAGTTAGGGCCTAAGAAGTCAACGCCAGAAGTATAAAATATAATGTAAATATAACAGTTTTTCCATCGTATAAATCGAATGATAGCAACCAGTGTGAAAGTTATGGTCATTTCTACGTTCCGGGCAACCTAGGCTTCACTCTAGGGCGTTGCTCCACCAGATCGAATAGTTAGGGCCTTAGAAGTCAACGCTCAAAGCATAAAATACAAAATAAATAAAACAGTTTTTCCATCGTATAAAACGAAAAATTGCTACCAGTGTGAAAGTTATGGTCATTTCTACGTTCCGCGCAACCTGGGCTTTACCCTAGGGCGTTGTTCCACCAGATCAAATAGCTAGCGACTTAGAATTAAACGCCAGAAGCATAGAATACAATAAAAATACAACAGTTTTTCCATCGTATAACAGGAATAATTGCAACCAGTGTGAATGTAATGGTCATTTCTAGGTTCCGGGCAACCTAGGTTTCACTCTATGGCGTTGCTCCTCCAGATCGAATAGCTAGGGCCTTAGAAGTCAACGCCCGATGCATAAAATACGATATAAATACAACAGCATTTCCATCGTATTAAATGAATAATTGCAAACAGTGTGAAAGTAGTGGTCATTTCTACGTTCCGGGCAACCTAGGCTTCACTGTATGGCGTTCTTCCACCACATCGAATAGCTACGGCCTCAGAAGTCCACGCCTGAAGCATAAAATACAATAAAAATACAACAGTCTTTTCATCGTATAACAGGAATAATTGCAACAAGCGTGAAAGTAATGATCATTTCGGCGTTTCGGGCATCCTAGACTTAACTCTGAGGCATTGCTCCATCAGATCGAATATTTAGGGCCTTAGAAGTCAACCCCAGACGCATAAAATACAATATAAATACAACAGTTTTTCCATCGTATAAAACGAATAATTGCAACCAGTATGCAACTTCTGGTCATTTCTACATTCCGAGCAACCTAGGCTTCACTTTAGGGCGTTGCTACACCAGATCGAATAGTTAGGGCCGAAGAAGTCAACACCAGGAGAGCAAAATACAATAAAAATACAACAGTCTTTCCATCCTATAACAGGAATAATTGCAACCCGTGTGAAAGTGATGGTCATTTCTACGTTCCAGGCAACCTAGGCTTCACTCTCGGGCGTTGTTCCACAAGATCGAATAGTTAGGGCCTAAGTAGTCAACGCCAGAAGCATAAAATACAATATAAATAGAACAGTTTTTCCAATGTATAAAACGAATAATTGCTACCAGTGTGAAAGTTATGGTCATTTCTACGTTCCGCGCAACCTGGGCTTTACTCTAGGGCGTTGTTCCACCAGATGGAATAGTTAGGGCCTAAGAAGTTAACGCCAGAAGCATAAAATACGATATAAATACTACAGCTTTTCCATCCTATAAAACGAATAATTGCAACCAGTGTGGAAGTTATGGTCATTTCTACATTCCGGGCAACCTAGGCTTCACTCTAGGGCGGTGCTCCACCAGATCAAATAGTTAGGGCCTTAGAAGTCAACGCCAGAAGCATGAAATACAATGCAGATGCAAAAGTTTTTCCATCATATAACAGGAATAACTGCAGACAGTATGAAAGTACTGGTCATTTCTACGTTCCGGGTAGCCTAGGTTTCACTCTAGGGCGTTGCTCCACCAGATCGAATAGCTAGGGACTTAGAATTCAACGCCATAAGAATAAAATACAATATGAGTACAACAGTTTTTCCATCGTATAAAATGAATAATTGCAACCAGTGTGAAAGTTATGGTCATTTCTACATTCCGAGCAACCTAGGCTTCACTCTAGGGCGTTGCTCCACCTGATCGAATAGTTAGGGCCTTAGAAGTCAACGCCAGAAGCAGAAAATACAATAAAGATGCAACAGCTTTTCCATCGTATAACAGGAATAATTGCAACCAGTGTGAAGGTAATGGTATGTTCTACGTCCAGGGCAACCTATGCTCCACTCTAGGGCGGTGCTCTACCAGATTAAATAGTTAGGGCGTAAGAAGTCAACGCCAGAAGCATACAATACAATATAAATACAACAGCTTTTCCATCGTATATAATGTATATTTGCAAACAGTGTGAAAGTAATGGTGATTTCTACGTTCCGGCCAACCTAGGCTTCACTCTAGGGCGTTGCTCCACCAGATCGGATAGTTACGGCCTTAGAAGTCAGCGCCAGAAGCATAAAATACAATAAAGATGCAACAGTTTTTCCTTCGTTTAACAGGAATAACTGCAAACAGTGTGAAAGTAATGGCCATTTCTACGTTCCGGGCAACCTAGGCATCACTCTGGGTCGTTGCTCCACCAGATCGAATAGCTAGCGACTTAGAATTAAACGCCAGAAGCATAGAATGCAATAAAAATACAATAGTTTTTCCATCGTATAACCGGAATAATTGCAACCAGTGTGAATGTAATGGTCATTTCTACGTTCCGGGCAACCTAGGCTTCACTCTGTGTCGTTGCTCCACCAGATCGAACAGCTAGGGACTTAGAATTAAACGCCAGAAGCATAAAATACAATAAAGATACAACTGTTTTTCCATCGTATAACAGGAATAATTGCAACAAGCGTGAAGGTAATGGTCATTTCTACGTTCCGGGCAACCTAGGCTTCACCATACGGCGTTGTTCCACCAGATCGAATAGTTAGGGCCTAAGAAGTGAACGCCAGAAGCATAAAATAGAATATAAATACAACAGTTTTTTCATCGTATAAAACGAATAATTGCAACCAGTACGAAAGTTATGGTCATTTCTTCTTTCCGGGCAACCTAGGCTTCACCCTAGGGCGTAGCTCCCACAGATTGAATAGTTAGGGCCTTAGAAGTCAATGCCCGAAGCATAAAATGCAATAAAAATACAACAGTTTTTCCATCATATAACAGGAATAATTGCAACCAGTTTGAAAGTGATGGTCATTTCTACGTTCCGGGCAACCTAGGCTTCACTCTAGGGCGTTCCTCCACCAGATCGAACAGCTAGGGCCTTAGAAGTCAACGCCCGAAGCATAAAATCAAAATAAATGGTACAGTTTTTCAATCGTATAAAACGAATAATTTCTACCAGTGTGGAAGTTATGGGCATTTCTACTTTCCGGGCAATCTAGGATTCACCCTAGGGCGTTGTTCCACCAGATGGAATAGTTAGGGCCTAAGAAGTAAACGCCAGAAGCATAAAACACGATATAAATACAACAGTTTTTCCATCGTATAAAACGAATAATCGCAACCAGTATGAAAGTTATGGTCATTTCTACTTTCCGAGCAACCTAGGCTTCACCATAGGGAGTTGCACCACCAGATCGAATAGTTAGGGCCTAAGAAGTGAACGCCAGAAGCATGAAATACAATATAAATACAACAGTTTTTCAATCATATAAAACGAATGATAGCAACCAGTGTGATAGTTATGGTCATTTCTACGTTCCGGGCAACCCAGGCTTCACTCCATGGCGGTGCTCCACCAGATCGAATAGTTACGGCCTAAGAAGTCAACGCCAGAAGCACAAAATACGATAAAGATGCAACAGTTTTTCCATCGTATAAAACGAATAATTGCAACCAGTGTGAAAGTTATGGTCATTTCTACATTCCGAGCAACCTAGGCATCACCCTAGGGAGTTGCACCACCAGATCGAATAGTTAGGGCCTTGGAAGTCAACGCCCGAAGTATAAAATACAAAATATATAGAACAGTTTTTCCATCGTATAAAACGAATAATTGCAACCAGTGTGAAAGTAATGGTCATTTCTACGTTCCGGGCAAGGTAGGTTTCACTCTAGGGCGTTGATCCACCAGAGGGAATAGTTAGGGCCTAAGAAGTCAACGCCAGAAGCATAAAATACAATATAAATACAACAGCTTTTCAATCGTATAAAACGAATAATTGCAACCAGTGTGAAAGTTATGGATATTTCTACATTCCGGCCAACCTAGGCTTCACCCTAGGGCGTTGCTCCACCAGATCGAATAGTTAGGGCCTTAGAAGTCAACGCCAGAAGCATAAAATACAATAAAGATGCAACAGTTTTTCCATCGTTTTACAGGAATAACTGAAACCAGTGTGTATGTACTGGTCATTTCTACGTTCCGGATAACCTAGGCTTCACTCTAGGGCGTTGTTCCACCAGATCGAACAGTTAGGGCCTAAGAAGTCAACGCCAGAAGTATAAAATACAATGTAAATATAACAGTTTTTCCATCGTATAAATCGAATGATAGCAACCAGTGAGAAAGTTATGGTCATTTCTACGTTCCGGGCAACCTAGGCTTCACTCTAGGGCGTTGCTCCACCAGATCGAATAGTTAAAGCCTTCGAAGTCAACGCTCAAAGCATAAAATACAAAATAAATAAAACAGTTTTTCCATCGTATAAAACGAATAATTGCTACCAGTGTGAAAGTTATGGTCATTTCTACGTTCCGCGCAATCTGGGCTTTACCATAGGGCGTTGTTCCACGAGATGGAATAGCTAGGGACTTAGAATTCAACGCCATAAGAATAAAATACAATATAAGTACAACAGTTTTTCCATCGTATAAAATGAATAATTGCAACCAGTGTGAAAGTTATGGTCATTTCTACATTCCGGCCAACCTAGGCTTTACCCTAGGGCGTTGTTCCACCAGATCGAACAGTTAGGGCCTAAGAAGTCAACGCCAGAAGTATAAAATACAATGTAAATATAACAGTTTTTCCATCGTATAAATCGAATGATAGCAACCAGTGTGAAAGTTATGGTCATTTCTACGTTCCGGGCAACCTAGGCTTCACTCTAGGGCGTTGCTCCACCAGATCGAATAGTTAGGGCCTTAGAAGTCAACGCGCAAAGCATAAAATACAAAATAAATAAAACAGTTTTTCCATCGTATAAAACGAAAAATTGCTACCAGTGTGAAAGTTATGGTCATTTCTACGTTCCGCGCAACCTGGGCTTTACCCTAGGGCGTTGTTCCACCAGATCAAATAGCTAGCGACTTAGAATTAAACGCCAGAAGCATAGAATACAATAAAAATACAACAGTTTTTCCATCGTATAACAGGAATAATTGCAACCAGTGTGAATGTAATGGTCATTTCTAGGTTCCGGGCAACCTAGGTTTCACTCTATGGCGTTGCTCCTCCAGGTCGAGTAGTTAGGGCCTAAGAAGTCAACGTCAGAAGCATAAAATACGATATAAATACAACAGCTTTTACATCGTATAAAACGAATAATTGCAACCAGTGTAGAAGTTATGGTCATTTCTACGTTCCGGGCAACCTAGGCTTCACTCTACGGCGTTGCTCGACCAGATCGAATAGCTGGGGCCTTAGAAGTCAACGCCCGAAGCATAAAATACAAAATAAATAGAACAATTTTTCCATCGTATAAAACGAATAATTGCTACCAGTGTGAAAGTTATGGTCATTTCTACGTTCCGCGCAACCTGGGCTTTACTCTAGGGCGTTGTTCCACCAGATGGAATAGTTAGGGCCTAAGAAGTCAACGCCAGAAGCACAAAATACGATATAAATACAACAGCTTTTCCATCGTATAAAACAAATAATTGCAACCAGTGTGAAAGTTATGGACATTTCTACGTTCCGGGCAACGTAGGCTTCACCCTAGGCCGTTGTTCCTCCAGATAGAATAGTTAGGGCCTAAGAAGTGAACGCCAGAAGCATAAAATGCAATAAAAATACAACAGTTTCTCCATCGTATAGCAGGAATAATTTGCAACCAGTATGATAGTAGTGGTCATTTCTACGTTCCGGGCAACCCAGGTTTCACTCCAGGGCGGTGCTCCACCAGATCAAATAGTTAGGGCCTAAGAAGTCAACGCCAGAAGCATAAATTACAATATAAGTACAACAGCTTTTCCATCGTATATAATGTATATTTGCAAACAGTGTGGAAGTAATGGTCACTTCTACGTTCCGGGCAACCTAGGCTTCACTCTAGGGTGTTGCTCCACCAGATGGAATTGCTAGGGACTGAGAATTCAATGCCAGAAGCATAAAATGCAATATAAATTTAACAGCTTTTCCATCGTATAAAAGGAATTATGGCAACCAGTGTGAAAGTTATGGTCACTTCAACGTTCCGGGCAACCTAGGCATCACGCTAGGGCGTTGCTCCACCAGATCGAATAGTTAGGTCCTTAGAAGTCAACGCCCAAAGCATAAAATGCAAAATAAATAGAACAGTTTTTCCATCGGATAAAACGAATAACTGCAACCAGTGTGAAAGTACTGATCATTTCTACGTTCCGGGCAACCTAGGCTTCACCCGAGGGCGTTGCTCTACCTGATCGAATAGTTAGGGCCTTAGAAGCCAACGCCAGATGCATAATATGCAATAAAGATGCAACAGTTTTTCCATCGTGTAACAGGAATAACTGCAAACAGTGTGAAAGTACTGGTCATTTCTACGTTCCGGGTAACCTAGGCTTCACTCTATGGCGTTGTTCCACCAGATCGAATAGTTAGGGCCTAAGAAGTCAACGCCATAAGAATAAAATACAATATAAACATAACAGTTTTTCCATCGTATAACACGAATAATAGCAACCAGTGTGAAAGTTAACGTCATTTCTACGTTCCAGACAGCCTACGCTTCACCCTAGGGCGTTGCTCCAACAGATTGAATAGTTAGGGCCTTAGAAGTCAACGCCCGAAGCATAAAATACAAAATAAATGGAACAGCTTTTCCATCGTATAAAACGAATAATTGCTACCGGTGTGAAAGTTATGGTCATTTCTACGTTCCGGGCAACCCAGGCTTCACCATAGGGCGTTGTTCCACCAGATGGAATAGTTAGGGCATAAGAAGTCAACGCCAGAAGCATAAAATACAATATAAATACAACAGCTTTTCAATCGTATAAAACGAGTAATTGCAACCAGTATGAAAGTTAACGTCATTTCTACGTTCCAGGCAACCTAGGCTTCACCCTAGGGCGTTGCTCCAACAGATTGAATAGTTAGGGCCTTAGAAGTCAACGCCGGAAGCATAAAATGCAATAAAAATACAACAGTTTTTCCATAGTATAACAGGAATAATTGCAACCAGTTTGAAAGTAATGGTCATTTCTACGTTCCGGGCAACATAGGTTTCACTCCAGGGCGTTGCTCCTCCAGATCGGATAGTTAGGGCCTAAGAAGTCAACGCCAGAAACATAAAATACAATATAAATACAACAGCTTTTGCATCGTATAAAACGAATAATTTCAACCAGTGTGAATGTTATGGTCATTTCTACATTCCGAGCAACCTAGGCTTCACTCTAGGGTGTTGATCCAACAGATTGAATAGTTAGGGCCTTAGAAGTCAACGCCCGAAGTATAAAATACAATATAAATACAACAGTTTTTCCATCGTATAAAACGAATAATAGCGACCAGTGTGAAAGTTATGGTCATTTCTACGTTCCGGGCAACCTAGGCTTCACTCTAGGGCGTTGTTCCTACAGATCGAACAGCTAGGGCCTAAGAAGGCAACGCCAGAAGCATAAAATCCAATATAAATATAACAGTTTCTCGATCGTATCAAACGAATAATAGCGACCAGTGTGAAAGTTATGGTCATTTCTACGTTCCGGTCAACCTAGGCTTCACCATAGGGCGTTGTTCCACCAGATCGAATAGTCAGGGCCTAAGAAGTGAACGCCAGAAGCATAAAATACAATATATATACAACAGTTTTTCCATCGTATAAAACGAATAATTGCAACCAGTATGAAAGTTAACGTCATTTCTACTTTCCGGGCAACCTAGGCTTCGCCCTAGGGCGTTGCTCCAACAGATTGAATCGTTAGGGCCTTAGAAGTCAACGCCGGAAGTATAAAATGCAATAAAGATACAACAGTTTTTCCATCGTATAAAAGGATTAATTGCAACCAGTTTGAGAGTGATGGTCATTTCTACGTTCCGGGAAACCTCGGCTTCACTCTAGGGCGTTGCTCCACCAGATCGCATAGTTAGGGCCTTAGAAGTCAACGCCCGAAGTATAAAATACAATATAAATACAACAGTTTTTCCATCTTATAAAAGGAATAATTGCGAGCAGTATGAAAGTTATGGTCATTTCTACTTTCCGGGCAACATAGGCTACACCCTAGGGCGTTGCTCCAACAGATTGAATAGTTAGGGCCTTAGAAGTCAATGCCCGAAGCATATAATGCAATAAAAATACAACAGTTTTTCCATCATATAAAACGAATAATTGCAACCAGTATGAAAGCTATGGTCATTTCTACTTTACGGGCAAGCTAGGCTACACCCTAGGGCGTTGCTCCTACAGATTGAATAGTTAGGGCCTTAGAAGTCATTGCCCGAAGCATGAAATGCAATAAAAAAACAGCAGTTTTTCCATCATATAACAGGAATATTTGCAACCAGTTTGAAAGTGATGGTACTTTCTACGTTCCCGGCAACTTAGGCTTTACTCTAGGGCGTTGCTCCACCTGATCGAATAGTTAGGGCCTTAGAAGCCAACGCCAGATGCATAATATGCAATAAAGATGCAACAGTTCTTCCATCGTGTAACAGGAATAACTGCAAACACTGTGAAGGTGCTGGTCATTTCTACGTTCCGGGTAACCTAGGCTTCACTCTATGGCGTTGTTCCACCAGATCGAATAGTTAGGGCCTAAGAAGTCAACGCCATAAGAATAAAATACAATATAAACATAACAGTTTTTCCATCGTATAACACGAATAATAGCAACCAGTGTGAAAGTTATGATCATTTCAACGTTCCGGGCAATCTAGGCTTCACTCTAGGGCGTTGCTCCACCAGATTAATCAGTTAGGGCCTTAGAAGTCAACGCCCGAAGCATAAAATGCAAAATAAATAGAACAGTTTTTCCATCGAATAAAACGGATAATTGCAACCAGTGTGAAAGTTAACGTCATTTCTACTTTCCGGGCAACCTAGGCTTCACCCTAGGGCGTTGCTCCACAAGATCGAATAGTTAGGTCCTTAGACGTCAACGCCAGAGGCATAAAATACGATATAATTACAACAGTTTGTCCATCGTAGAACAGGAAATTTGCAACCAGTGTGAAAGTTATGGTCATTTCTGCGTTCCGGGCAACCTAGGCTTCACTCTAGGGCGTTGCTCCACCAGATCGAACAGTTAGGGCCTTAGAAGTCAATGCCCGAAGCTTAAAATACAATATAAATACAACAGTTTTTCCATCGAATAAAACGGATAATTGCAACCAGTGTGAAAGTTAACGTCATTTCTACTTTCCTTGCAACCTAGGCTTCACCCTAGGGCTTTGCTCCAACAGATTGAATAGTTAGGGCCTTAAAAGTCAATGCCCGGAGCATAAAATGCAATAAAAATACAACAGTTTTTCCATCGTATGACAGGAATAATTGCAACCAGTGTGAAAGTAATGGTCATTTCTACGTTCCGGGCAACATAGGCTTCACTCTAGGGCGTTGTTCCACCAGATCGAACAGCTAGGGCCTAAGAAGGCAACGCCCGAAGCATAAAATACAATATAAATATAACAGTTTCTCCATCGTATAAAACGAATAATAGCGACCAGCGTGAAATCTATGGTCATTTCTACGTTCCGGGCAACCTAGGCTTCACTCTAGGGCGTTGTTCCTACAGATCGAACAGCTAGGGCCTAAGAAGGCAACGCCAGAAGCATAAATTCCAATATAAATATAACAGTTTCTCCATCGTATCAAACGAATAATAGCGACCAGTGTGAAAGTTATGGTCATTTCTACGTTCCCGGCTACCTAGACTTCACCCCAGGGCGTTGTTCCACCAGATCGAATAGTTAGGGCCTAAGAAGTGAACGCCAGAAGCATAAAATACAATATAAATACAACAGTTTTTCCATCGTATAAAACGAATAATTGCAGCCAGTATGAAAGCTATGGTCATTTCTACTTTACGGGCAACCTAGGCTACACCCTAGAGCGTTGCTCCTACAGATTGAGTAGTTAGGGCCTTAGAAGTCATTGCCCGAAGCATAAAACGCAATAAAAATACAATAGTTTTTCCATCATATAACAGGAATATTTGCAACCAGTTTGAAAGTGATAGTCATTTCTACTTTACGGGCAACCTAGGCTACACCGTAGGGCGTTGCTCCTACAGATTGAATAGTTAGGGCCTTAGAAGTCATTGCCCGAAGCATAAAATGCAATAAAAAAACAGCAGTTTTTTCATCATATAACAGGAATATTTGCAACCAGTTTGAAAGTGATGGTACTTTCTACGTTCCGGGCAACTTAGGCTTCACTCTAGGGCGTTGCTCCACCTGATCGAATAGTTAGGGCCTTAGAAGCCAACGCCAGATGCATAATATGCAATAAAGATGCAACAGTTTTTCCATCGTGTAACAGGAATAACTGCAAACAGTGTGAAAGTACTGGTCATTTCTACGTTCCGGGTAACCTAGGCTTCACTCTATCGCGTTGTTCCACCAGATCGAATAGTTAGGGCCTAAGAAGTCAACGCCATAAGAATAAAATACAGTATAAACATAACAGTTTTTCCATCGCATAACACGAATAATAGCAACCAGTGTGAAAGTTATGATCATTTCAACGTTCCGGGCAATCTAGGCTTCACTCTAGGGCGTTGCTCCACCAGATTAATCAGTTAGGGCCTTAGAAGTCAACGCCCGAAGTATAAAGTACAATATAAATACAACAGTTTTTCCATCGTATAAAACGAATAATAGCGACCAGTGTGAAAGTTATGGTCATTTCTACGTTCCGGGCAACCTAGGCTTCACTCTAGGGCGTTGTTCCTACAGATCGAACAGCTAGGGCCTAAGAAGGCAACATCAGAAGCATAAATTCCAATATAAATATAACAGTTTCTCCATCGTATCAAACGAATAATAGCGACCAGTGTGAAAGTTATGGTCATTTCTACGTTCCCGGCTACCTAGGCTTCACCCCAGGGCGTTGTTCCACCAGATCGAATAGTTAGGGCCTAAGAAGTGAACGCCAGAAGCATAAAATACAATATAAATACAACAGTTTTTCCATCGTATAAAACGAATAATAGCGACCAGTGTGAAAGCTATGGTCATTTCTACTTTACGGGCAACCTAGGCTACACCCTAGGGCGTTGCTCCTACAGATTGAATAGTTAGGGCCTTAGAAGTCATTGCCCGAAGCATAAAATGCAATAAAAAAACAGCAGTTTTTCCATCATATAACAGGAATATTTGCAACCAGTTTGAAAGTGATGGTACTTTCTACGTTCCGGGCAACTTAGGCTTCACTCTAGGGCGTTGCTCCACCTGATCGAATAGTTAGGGCCTTAGAAGCCAACGCCAGATGCATAATATGCATTAAAGATGCAACAGTTTTTCCATCGTGTAACAGGAATAACTGCAAACAGTGTGAAAGTACTGGTCATTTCTACGTTCCGGGTAACCTAGGCTTCACTCTATGGCGTTGTTCCACCAGATCGAATAGTTAGGGCCTAAGAAGTCAACGCCATAAGAATAAAATACAATATAAACATAACAGTTTTTCCATCGTATAACACGAATAATAGCAACCAGTGTGAAAGTTATGATCATTTCAACGTTCCGGGCAATCTAGGCTTCACTCTAGGGCGTTGCTCCACCAGATTAATCAGTTAGGGCCTTAGAAGTCAACGCCCGAAGCATAAAATGCAAAATAAATAGAACAGTTTTTCCATCGAATAAAACGGATAATTGCAACCAGTGTGAAAGTTAACGTCATTTCTACTTTTCGGGCAACCTAGGCTTCACCCTAGGGCGTTGCTCCACAAAATCGAATAGTCAGGTCCTTAGACGTCAACGCCAGAAGCATAAAATACGATATAATTACAACAGTTTGTCCATCGTAGAACAGGAAATTTGCAACCAGTGTGAAAGTTATGGTCATTTCTGCGTTCCGGGCAACCTAGGCTTCACTCTAGGGCGTTGCTCCACCAGATCGAACAGTTAGGGCCTTAGAAGTCTATGCCCGAAGCATAAAATACAATATAAATACAACAGTTTTTCCATCGAATAAAACGGATAATTGCAACCAGTGTGAAAGTTAACGTCATTTCTACTTTCCTTGCAACCTAGGCTTCACCCTAGGGCGTTGCTCCAACGGATTGAATAGTTAGGGCCTTAAAAGTCAATGCCCGTAGCATAAAATGCAATAAAAATACAACAGTTTTTCCATCATATAAAACGATTAATTGCAACCAGTATGAAAGCTATGGTCATTTATACTTTACGGGCAAGCTAGGCTACACCCTAGGGCGTTGCTCCTACAGATTGAATAGTTAGGGCCTTAGAAGTCATTGCCCGAAGCATAAAATGCAATAAAAAAACAGCAGTTTTTCCATCATATAACAGGAATATTTGCAACCAGTTTGAAAGTGATGGTACTTTCTACGTTCTGGGCAACTTAGGCTTCACTCTAGGGCGTTGCTCCACCTGATCGAATAGTTAGGGCCTTAGAAGCCAACGCCAGATGCATAATATGCAATAAAGATGCAACAGTTCTTCCATCGTGTAACAGGAATAACTGCAAACACTGTGAAAGTACTGGTCATTTCTACGTTCCGGGTAACCTAGGCTTCACTCTATGGCGTTGTTCCACCAGATCGAATAGTTAGGGCCTAAGAAGTCAACGCCATAAGAATAAAATACAATATAAACATAACAGTTTTTCCATCGTATAACACGAATAATAGCAACCAGTGTGAAAGTTATGATCATTTCAACGTTCCGGGCAATCTAGGCTTCACTCTAGGGCGTTGCTCCACCAGATTACTCAGTTAGGGCCTTAGAAGTCAACGCCCGAAGCATAAAATGCAAAATAAATAGAACAGTTTTTCCATCGAATAAAACGGATAATTGCAACCAGTGTGAAAGTTAACGTCATTTCTACTTTCCGGGCAACCTAGGCTTCACCCTAGGGCGTTGCTCCACAAGATCGAATAGTTAGGTCCTTAGACGTCAACGCCAGAAGCATAAAATACGATATAATTACAACAGTTTGTCCATCGTAGAACAGGAAATTTGCAACCAGTGTGAAAGTAATGGTCATTTCTGCGTTCCGGGCAACCTAGGCTTCACTATAGGGCGTTGCTCCACCAGATCGAACAGTTAGGGCCTTAGAAGTCAATGCCCGAAGCATAAAATACAATATAAATACAACAGTTTTTCCATCGAATAAAACGGATAATTGCAACCAGTGTGAAAGTTAACGTCATTTCTACTTTCCTTGCAACCTAGGCTTCACCCTAGGGCGTTGCTCCAACAGATTGAATAGTTAGGGCCTTAAAAGTCAATGCCCGTAGCATAAAATGCAATAAAAATACAACAGTTTTTCCATCGTATGACAGGAATAATTGCAACCAGTGTGAAAGTAATGGTCATTTCTACGTTCCGGGCAACATAGGTTTCACTCTAGGGCGTTGTTCCACCAGATCGGATAGTTAGGTCCTAAGAAGTCAACGCCAGAAGCATAAAATACAATATAAATACAACAGCTTTTCCATCGTATAACAGGAATAATTGCAACCAGTTTGAAAGTGATGGTCATTTCTACGTTCCGGGCAACCTAGGCTTCACTCTAGGGCGTTGTTCCACCAGATCGAACAGCTAGGGCCTAAGAAGGCAACGCCCGAAGCATAAAATACAATATAAATATAACAGTTTCTCCATCGTATAAAACGAATAATAGCGACCAGTGTGAAAGTTATGGTCATTTCTACGTTCCGGGCAACCTAGGCTTCACCATAGCGTGTTGTTCCACCAGATGGAATAGTTAGGGCATAAGAAGTCAACGCCAGAAGCATAAAATACAATATAAATACAACAGCTTTTCAATCGTATAAAACGAGTAATTGCAACCAGTATGAAAGTTAACGTCATTTCTACGTTCCAGGCAACCTAGGCTTCACCCTAGGGCGTTGCTCCAACAGATTGAATAGTTAGGGCCTTAGAAGTCAACGCCGGAAGCATAAAATGCAATAAAAATACAACAGTTTTTCCATCATATAACAGGAATATTTGCAACCAGTTTCAAAGTGATGGTACTTTCTACGTTCCGGGCAACTTAGGCTTCACTCTACGGCGTTGCTCCACCAGATCGAATAGTTAGTGCCTTAGAAGTCAACGCCAGAAGCATAAGATACAAAATAAATAGAACAGTTTTTCCATCGTGTAAAACGAATAATTGCTACCGGTGTGAAAGTTATGGTCAGTTCTACGTTCCGGTCAAACTAGGCTTCACCATAGGGCGTTGTTCCACCAGATCGAATAGTCAGGGCCTAAGAAGTGAACGCCAGAAGCATAAAATACAATATAAGTACAACAGTTTTTCCATCATATAAAACGAATAATTGCAGCCAGTATGAAAGCTATGGTCATTTCTACTTTACGGGCAACCTAGGCGTCACCCTAGTGCGTTGCTCCACCAGATCGAATAGCTTGGGACTTAGAATTCATCGCTAAAAGCATAAAATACAACTAAAATACAACAGTTTTTCCATCGTATAACAGGAATAATTGCAACCAGTGTGAAAGTAATGGTCATTTCTACGTTCCGGGCAACGTAGGTTTCACTCTAGGGCGCTGATCCACCAGAGGGAATAGTTAGGGCCTAAGAAGTCAACGCCAGAAGCATAAAATACAATATAAATACAACAGCTTTTCCATCGTATAAAACGAATAATTTCAACCAGTGTGAATGTTATGGTCATTTCTACATTCCGAGCAACCTAGGCTTCACTCTAGGGTGTTGATCCAACAGATTGAATAGTTAGGGCCTTAGAAGTCAACGCCCGAAGTGTAAAATACAATATAAATACAACAGTTTTTCCATCGTATAAAACGAATAATTGCAAGGAGTATGAAAGTTATGGTCATTTCTACTTTCCGGGCAACCTAGGCTACACCCTAGGGCGTTGCTCC
This sequence comes from Calliopsis andreniformis, assembly GCF_051401765.1. Taxonomy (NCBI): domain Eukaryota; kingdom Metazoa; phylum Arthropoda; class Insecta; order Hymenoptera; family Andrenidae; genus Calliopsis; species Calliopsis andreniformis. The sequence goes on along the minus strand of NW_027480425.1, from coordinate 9,205,088 downwards.
AACAGATCGAACAGCTAGGGCCTAAGAAGGCAACGCCCGAAGCATAAAATACAATATAAATATAACAGTTTCTCCATCGTATAAAACGAATAATAGCGACCAGTGTGAAAGTTATTGTCATTTCTACTTTCCGGGCAACCTAGACTTCACCCTAGGGCGTTGCTCCAACAGATTGAATAGTTTGGACATTAGAAGTCAATGCCCGAAGCATAAAATGCAATAAAAATGCAACAGTTGTTCCATCATATAACAGGAATAATTGCAACCAGTTTGAAAGTGATGGTCATTTCTACGTTCCGGGCAGCCTAGGCTTCACTCTAGGGCGTTGTTCCACCAGATCGAACAGCTAGGGCCTAAGAAGGCAACGGCCGAAGCATAAAATACAATATAAATATAACAGTTTCTCCATCGTATAAAACGAATAATAGCGACCAGTGTGAAAGTTATGGTCACTTCTACGTTCCCGGCAACCTAGGCTTCACCCCAGGGCGTTGTTCCACCAGATCGAATAGTTAGGGCCTAAGAAGTGAACGCCAGCAGCATAATATACAACATAAATACAACAGCTTTTCCATCGTATAAAACGAATAATTGCAACCAGTATGAAAGTTATCGTCATTTCTACTTTCCGGCAACCTAGGCTTCGCCCTAGGGCGTTGTTCCACCAGATCGAATAGTCAGGGCCTAAGAAGTGAACGCCAGAAGCATAAAATACAATATATATACAACAGTTTTTCCATCGTATAAAACGAATAATTGCAACCAGTATGAAAGTTAACGTCATTTCTACTTTCCGGGCAACGTAGGCTTCGCCCTAGGGCGTTGCTCCAACAGATTGAATCGTTAGGGCCCTAGAAGTCAACGCCGGAAGTATAAAATGCAATAAAGATACAACAGTTTTTCCATCGTATAAAAGGATTAATTGCAACCAGTTTGAGAGTGATGGTCATTTTTACGTTCCGGGCAACCTCGGCTTCACTCTAGGGCGTTGCTCCACCAGATTGCATAGTTAGGGCCTTAGAAGTCAACGCCCGAAGTATAAAATACAATATAAATACAACAGTTTTTCCATCTTATAAAAGGAATAATTGCAAGCAGTATGAAAGTTATGGTCATTTCTACTTTCCGGGCAACATAGGCTACACCCTAGGGCGTTGCTCCAACAGATTGAATAGTGAGGGCCTTAGAAGTCAATGCCCGAAGCATATAATGCAATAAAAATACAACAGTTTTTCCATCGTATAAAACGAATAATTGCAACCAGTATGAAAGTTATGGTCATTTCTACTTTCCGGCAACCTAGGCTTCGCCCTAGGGCGTTGTTCCACCAGATCGAATAGTTAGGGCCTAAGAAGTGAACGCCAGAAGCATAAAATACAATATAAATACAACAGTATTTCCATCATATAAAACGAGTAATTGCAACCAGTATGAAAGTTGTGGTCATTTCTACTTTACGGGCAACCTAGGCTACACCGTAGGGCGATGCTCCAACAGATTGAATAGTTAGGGCCTTAGAAATCAATGCCCGAAGCATAAAATGCAGTAAAAATACAACAGTTTTTCCATCACATACCCGGAATTATTGCAACCAGTTTGAACGTGATGGTCATTTCTACGTTCCGGGCAACCTCGGCTTCACTCTAGGGCGTTGCTCCACCAGATCGAATAGTTAGTGCCTTAGAAGTCAACGCCAGAAGCATAAAAAACAATATAAATACAACAGTTTTTCCATCGTATAAAACGAATAATTCCAACCTGTATGAAGGTTAACGTCATTTCTACTTTCCGGGCAACCCAGGCTTCACCCTAGGGCGTTGCTCCAACAGATTGAATAGTTAGGGCCTTAGAAGTCAACGCCGGAAGCATAAAATGCAATAAAAATACAACAGTTTTTCCATCATATAAAACGAATAATTGCAACCAGTATGAAAGCTATGGTCATTTCTACTTTACGGGCAAGCTAGGCTACACCCTAGGGCGTTGCTCCTACAGATTGAATAGTTAGGGCCTTAGAAGTCATTGCCCGAAGCATAAAATGCAATAAAAAAACAGCAGTTTTTCCATCATATAACACGAATAATAGCAACCAGTGTGAAAGTTAACGTCATTTCTACTTTCCTTGCAACCTAGGCTTCACCCTAGGGCGTTGCTCCACAAGATCGAATAGTTAGGTCCTTAGACGTCAACGCCAGAAGCATAAAATACGATATAATTACAACAGTTTGTCCATCGTAGAACAGGAAATTTGCAACCAGTGTGAAAGTTATGGTCATTTCTGCGTTCCGGGCAACCTAGGCTTCACTCTAGGGCGTTGCTCCACCAGATCGAACAGTTAGGGCCTTAGAAGTCAATGCCCGAAGCATAAAATACAATATAAATACAACAGTTTTTCCATCGAATAAAACGGATAATTGCAACCAGTGTGAAAGTTAACGTCATTTCTACTTTCCTTGCAACCTAGGCTTCACCCTAGGGCGTTGCTCCAACGGATTGAATAGTTAGGGCCTTAAAAGTCAATGCCCGTAGCATAAAATGCAATAAAAATACAACAGTTTTTCCATCGTATGACAGGAATAATTGCAACCAGTGTGAAAGTAATGGTCATTTCTACGTTCCGGGCAACATAGGTTTCACTCCAGGGCGTTGCTCCACCAGATCGGATAGTTAGGTCCTAAGAAGTCAACGCCAGAAGCATAAAATACAATATAAATACAACAGCTTTTCCATCGTATAACAGGAATAATTGTAACCAGTTTGAAAGTGATGGTCATTTCTACGTTCCGGGCAACCTAGGCTTCACTCTAGGGCGTTGTTCCACCAGATCGAACAGCTAGGGCCTAAGAAGGCAACGCCCGAAGCATAAAATACAATATAAATATAACAGTTTCTCCATCGTATAAAACGAATAATAGCGACCAGTGTGAAAGTTATGGTCATTTCTACGTTCCGGGCAACCTAGGCTTCACTCTAGGGCGTTGTTCCTACAGATCGAACAGCTAGGGCCTAAGAAGGCAACGCCAGAAGCATAAAATCCAATATACATATAACAGTTTCTCCATCGTATCAAACGAATAATAGCGACCAGTGTGAAAGTTATGGTCATTTCTACGTTCCCGGCTACCTAGGCTTCACCCCAGGGCGTTGTTCCACCAGATCGAATAGTTAGGGCCTAAGAAGTGAACGCCAGAAGCATAAAATACAATATAAATACAACAGTTTTTCCATCATATAAAACGAATAATTGCAACCAGTTTGAAAGTGATGGTCATTTCTACGTTCCGGGCAACCTAGGCTTCACTCTAGGGCGTTGTTCCACCAGATCGAACAGCTAGGGCCTAAGAAGGCAACGGCCGAAGCATAAAATACAATATAAATATAACAGTTTCTCCATCGTATAAAACGAATAATAGCGACCAGTGTGAAAGTTATGGTCACTTCTACGTTCCCGGCAACCTAGGCTTCACCCCAGGGCGTTGTTCCACCAGATCGAATAGTTAGGGCCTAAGAAGTGAACGCCAGCAGCATAATATACAACATAAATACAACAGCTTTTCCATCGTATAAAACGAATAATTGCAACCAGTATGAAAGTTATGGTCATTTCTACTTTCCGGCAACCTAGGCTTCGCCCTAGGGCGTTGTTCCACCAGATCGAATAGTTAGGGCCTAAGAAGTGAACGCCAGAAGCATAAAATACATTATAAATACAACAGTATTTCCATCATATAAAACGAGTAATTGCAACCAGTATGAAAGTTGTGGTCATTTCTACTTTCCGGGCAACCTAGGCTACACCCTAGGGCGTTGCTCCAACAGATTGAATAGTTAGGGCCTTAGAAATCTATGCCCGAAGCATAAAATGCAATAAAAATACAACAGTTGTTCCATCATATAACAGGAATAATTGCAACCAGTTTGGAAGTGATGGTCATTTCTACGTTCCGGGCAACCTAGGCTTCACTCTAGGGCGTTGTTCCACCAGATCGAACAGCTAGGGAATAAGAAGGCAACGCCCGAAGCATAAAATTCAATATAAATATAACAGTTTCTCCATCGTATAAAACGAATAATAGCGACCAGTGTGAAAGTTATGGTCATTTCTACGTTCCGGGCAACCTAGGCTTCACTCTAGGGCGTTGTTCCTACAGATCGAACAGCTAGGGCCTTAGAAGTCAACGGCCGAAGCATAAAATACAAAATAAATAGAACTGTTTTTCCATCGTATAAAACGAATAATTGCAACCGGTGTGAAAGTTATGGTCATTTCTACGTTCGGGGCAACCTAGGCTACACCCTAGGGCGTTGTGCCACCAGATCGAACAGCTAGGGCCTAAGAAGGCAACGCCAGAAGCATAAAATACAATATAAATACAACAGCTTTTCAATCGTATAAAACGAGTAATTGCAACCAGTATGAAAGTTAACGTCATTTCTACGTTCCAGGCAACCTAGGCTTCACCCTAGGGCGTTGCTCCAACAGATTGAATAGTTAGGGCCTTAGAAGTCAACGCCGGAAGCATAAAATGCAATAAAAATACAACAGTTTTTCCATCATATAACAGGAATATTTGCAACCAGTTTGAAAGTGATGGTACTTTCTACGTTCCGGGCAACTTAGGCTTCACTCTACGGCGTTGCTCCACCAGATCGAATAGTTAGTGCCTTAGAAGTCAACGCCAGAAGCATAAGATACAAAATAAATAGAACAGTTTTTCCATCGTGTAAAACGAATAATTGCTACCGGTGTGAAAGTTGTGGTCAGTTCTACGTTCCGGTCAAACTAGGCTTCACCATAGGGCGTTGTTCCACCAGATCGAATAGTCAGGGCCTAAGAAGTGAACGCCAGAAGCATAAAATACAATATAAATACAACAGTTTTTCCATCATATAAAACGAATAATTGCAGCCAGTATGAAAGCTATGGTCATTTCTACTTTACGGGCAACCTAGGCTACACCCTAGGGCGTTGCTCCTACAGGTTGAGTAGTTAGGGCCTTAGAAGTCATTGCCCGAAGCATAAAATGCAATAAAAATACAACAGTTTTTCCATCGTATAACAGGAATAATTGCAACCAGTGTGAAAGTAATGGTCATTTCTACGTTCCGGGCAACATAGGTTTCACTCCAGGGCGTTGCTCCACCAGATCGGATAGTTAGGTCCTAAGAAGTCAACGCCAGAAGCATAAAATACGATATAAATACAACAGCTTTTCCATCGTATAAAACGAATAATTGCAACCAGTGTGAAAGTAATGGTCATTTCTACGTTCCGAGCAACCTAGGCGTCACCCTAGTGCGTTGCTCCACCAGATCGAATAGCTTGGGACTTAGAATTCATCGCTAAAAGCATAAAATACTACTAAAATACAACAGTTTTTCCATCGTATAACAGGAATAATTGCAACCAGTGTGAAAGTAATGGTCATTTCTACGTTCCGGGCAACGTAGGTTTCACTCTAGGGCGCTGATCCACCAGAGGGAATAGTTAGGGCCTAAGAAGTCAACGCCAGAAGCATAAAATACAATATAAATACAACAGCTTTTCCATCGTATAAAACGAATAATTTCAACCAGTGTGAATGTTATGGTCATTTCTACATTCCGAGCAACCTAGGCTTCACTCTAGGGTGTTGATCCAACAGATTGAATAGTTAGGGCCTTAGAAGTCAACGCCCGAAGTGTAAAATACAATATAAATACAACAGTTTTTCCATCGTATAAAACGAATAATTGCAAGGAGTATGAAAGTTATGGTCATTTCTACTTTCCGGGCAACCTAGGCTACACCCTAGGGCGTTGCTCCAACAGATCGAACAGCTAGGGCCTAAGAAGGCAACGCCCGAAGCATAAAATACAATATAAATATAACAGTTTCTCCATCGTATAAAACGAATAATAGCGACCAGTGTGAAAGTTATTGTCATTTCTACTTTCCGGGCAACCTAGACTTCACCCTAGGGCGTTGCTCCAACAGATTGAATAGTTTGGACATTAGAAGTCAATGCCCGAAGCATAAAATGCAATAAAAATGCAACAGTTGTTCCATCATATAACAGGAGTAATTGCAACCAGTTTGAAAGTGATGGTCATTTCTACGTTCCGGGCAGCCTAGGCTTCACTCTAGGGCGTTGTTCCACCAGATCGAACAGCTAGGGCCTAAGAAGGCAACGGCCGAAGCATAAAATACAATATAAATATAACAGTTTCTCCATCGTATAAAACGAATAATAGCGACCAGTGTGAAAGTTATGGTCTCTTCTACGTTCCCGGCAACCTAGGCTTCACCCCAGGGCGTTGTTCCACCAGATCGAATAGTTAGGGCCTAAGAAGTGAACGCCAGCAGCATAATATACAACATAAATACAACAGCTTTTCCATCGTATAAAACGAATAATTGCAACCAGTATGAAAGTTAACGTCAATTCTACTTTCCGGGCAACCTAGGCTTCGCCCTAGGGCGTTGCTCCAACAGATTGAATCGTTAGGGCCTTAGAAGTCAACGCCGGAAGTATAAAATGCAATAAAGATACAACAGTTTTTCCATCGAATAAAACGGATAATTGCAACCAGTGTGAAAGTTAACGTCATTTCTACTTTCCTTGCAACCTAGGCTTCACCCTAGGGCGTTGCTCCAACGGATTGAATAGTTAGGGCCTTAAAAGTCAATGCCCGTAGCATAAAATGCAATAAAAATACAACAGTTTTTCCATCGTATGACAGGAATAATTGCAACCAGTGTGAAAGTAATGGTCATTTCTACGTTCCGGGCAACATAGGTTTCACTCCAGGGCGTTGCTCCACCAGATCGGATAGTTAGGTCCTAAGAAGTCAACGCCAGAAGCATAAAATACAATATAAATACAACAGCTTTTCCATCGTATAACAGGAATAATTGTAACCAGTTTGAAAGTGATGGTCATTTCTACGTTCCGGGCAACCTAGGCTTCACTCTAGGGCGTTGTTCCTACAGATCGAACAGCTAGGGCCTAAGAAGGCAACGCCAGAAGCATAAAATCCAATATACATATAACAGTTTCTCCATCGTATCAAACGAATAATAGCGACCAGTGTGAAAGTTATGGTCATTTCTACGTTCCCGGCTACCTAGGCTTCACCCCAGGGCGTTGTTCCACCAGATCGAATAGTTAGGGCCTAAGAAGTGAACGCCAGAAGCATAAAATACAATATAAATACAACAGTTTTTCCATCATATAAAACGAATAATTGCAACCAGTATGAAAGCTATGGTCATTTCTACTTTACGGGCAACCTAGGCTACACCCTAGGGCGTTGCTCCTACAGATTGAATAGTTAGGGCCTTAGACGTCATTGCCCGTAGCATAAAATGCAATAGAAAAACAGCAGTTTTTCCATCATATAACAGGAATATTTGCAACCAGTTTGAAAGTGATGGTACTTTCTACGTTCCGGGCAACTTAGGCTTCACTCTAGGGCGTTGCTCCACCAGATCGAATAACCAGGGCCTTAGAAGTCAACGCTAGACGCATAAAATACAATATAAATACAACAGTCTTTCCATCGTATAAAACGAATAATTGCAACCAGTATGAGAGTTATGGTCATTTCTACTTTCCGGGCAATCTAGGCTTCACCCTAGGGCGTTGCTTCAACAGATTGAATAGTTAGGGCCTTAGAAGTCAACGCCCGAAGCATAAAATACAAAATAAATGGAACAGCTTTTCCATCGTATAAAACGAATAATTGCTACCGGTGTGAAAGTTATGGTCATTTCTACGTTCCGGGCAACCTAGGCTTCACCATAGCGTGTTGTTCCACCAGATGGAATAGTTAGGGCATAAGAAGTCAACGCCAGAAGCATAAAATACAATATAAATACAACAGCTTTTAAATCGTATAAAACGAGTAATTGCAACCAGTATGAAAGTTAACGTCATTTCTACGTTCCAGGCAACCTAGGCTTCACCCTAGGGCGTTGCTCCAACAGATTGAATAGTTAGGGCCTTAGAAGTCAACGCCGGAAGCATAAAATGCAATAAAAATACAACAGTTTTTCCATCATATAACAGGAATATTTGCAACCAGTTTGAAAGTGATGGTACTTTCTACGTTCCGGGCAACTTAGGCTTCACTCTACGGCGTTGCTCCACCAGATCGAATAGTTAGTGCCTTAGAAGTCAACGCCAGAAGCATAAGATACAAAATAAATAGAACAGTTTTTCCATCGTGTAAAACGAATAATTGCTACCGGTGTGAAAGTTATGGTCATTTCTACGTTCCGGTCAAACTAGGCTTCACCATAGGGCGTTGTTCCACCAGATCGAATAGTCAGGGCCTAAGAAGTGAGCGCCAGAAGCATAAAATACAATATAAATACAACAGTTTTTCCATCATATAAAACGAATAATTGCTGCCAGTATGAAAGCTATGGTCATTTCTACATTCCGAGCAACCTAGGCTTCACTCTAGGGTGTTGATCCAACAGATTGAATAGTTAGGGCCTTAGAAGTCAACGCCCGAAGTGTAAAATACAATATAAATACAACAGTTTTTCCATCGTATAAAACGAATAATTGCAAGGAGTATGAAAGTTATGGTCATTTCTACTTTCCGGGCAACCTAGGCTACACCCTAGGGCGTTGCTCCAACAGATCGAACAGCTAGGGCCTAAGAAGGCAACGCCAGAAGCATAAAATACAATATAAATACAACAGCTTTTCAATCGTATAAAACGAATAATTGCAACCAGTGTGAAAGTTATGGACATTTCTACATTCCGGGCAACCTGGGCTTCACCCTAGGGCGTTGTTCCACCAGTTGGAATAGTTAGGGCCTAAGAAGTCAACGCCAGAAGCATAAAACACGATATAAATACAACAGTTTTTCCATCGTATAAAACGAATAATCGCAACCAGTATGAAAGTTATGGTCACATCTACTTTCCGGGCAACCTAGGCTTCACCCTAGGGCGTTGCACCACCAGATCGAATAGTTAGGGCCATAGAAGTCAATGCCCGAAGCATAAAATACAAAATAAATAGAACAATTTTTCCATCGTATAAAACGAATAATTGCTACCAGTGTGAAAGTTATGGTCATTTCTACTTTCCGGGCAACCTAGGCTTCACCCTAGGGCGTTGTTCAACCAGATGGAATAGTTAGGGCCTAAGAAGTCAACGCCAGAAGCATAAAATACGATATAAATACAGCAGCTTTTCCACCGTATAAAACGAATAATTGCAACCAGTGTGATAGTTATGATCATTTCTACGTTCCGGGCAACCTAGGCTTCACCCTAGGGCGTTGCTCCAACAGATCGAATAGTTAGGGCCTTAAAAGTCAATGCCCGAAGTATAAAATACAATATAAATACAACAGCTTTTCAATCGTATAAAGCGAATAATTGCAACCAGTGTGAAAGTTATGGACATTTCTACATTCCGGGCAACCTAGGCTTCACCCTAGGGCGTTGCTCCACCAGATCGAATTGTTAGGGCCTTAGAAGTCAACGCCAGAAGCATAAAATACAATAAAGATGCAACAGTTTTTCCATCGTTTTACAGGAATAACTGCAACCAGTGTGAATGTACTGGTCATTTCTACGTTCCGGATAACCTAGGTTTCACTGTAGGGCGTTGCTCTACCAGATCCAATAGCTAGGGACTTAGAATTCAACGCCAGAAGGATAAAACACAATATAAGTACAACAGTTATTCCATCGTATAAAATGAGTTGTTGCAGACATTGCGAAAGTAATGGCCATTTCTACGTTCCGGGCAACCTTGGCGTCACTCTAGGGCGTTGCTCCACCACATCTAATAGCTACGGCCTTAGAAGTCAACGCCAGAGGCATAAAATACAATATAAATACAACAGCTTTTCCGTCGTACAAAATGAATAATAGCAAACAGTGTGAATGTAATGGTCATTTCTACGGTCCGGGTAACCTAGGCTTCACTCTAGGTCCTTGCTCCACCAGATCAAATAGCTAGCGACATAGAATTAAACGCCAGAAGCATAGAATACAATAAAAATACAACAGTTTTTCCATCGTATAACAGGAATAATTGCAACCAGTGTGAAAGTAATGGTCATTTCTACGTTCCGGGCAATCTAGGCTTCACTCTAGGGCGTTGCTCCACCAGATCGAATAGTTAGGTCCTAAGAAGTCAACGCCAGAAGCATTAAATACGATATAAATACAACAGCTTTTCCATCGTATAAAACGAATAATTGCAACCAGTGTGAAAGTAATGGTCATTTCTACGTGCCGGGCAACGTAGGTTTCACTCTACGGCGTTGATCCACCACAGGGAATAGTTAGGGCCTAAGAATTCAACGCCAGAAGGATAAAATACAATAGAAGTACAACAGTTATTCCATCGTATAAAATGAGTAGTTGCAAACATTGTGAAAGTAATGGTCATTTCTACGTTCCGGGCAACCTAGGCGTCACTCTAGGGCGTTGCTCCACCTGATCGAATAGTTAGGGCCTTAGAAGTCAACGCCAGAAGCATAAAATGCAATAAAGGAGCAACAGTTTTTCCATCGTATAACAGGAATAACTGCAACCAGTGTGAAGGTTATGGTCATTCCTACGTTCCGGGCAACATAGGTTTCACTCTAGGGCGTTGATCCACCAGACGGAATAGGTAGGGCCCAAGAAGTCAACGCCAGAAGCATAAAATACAATATAAATACAACAGCCTTTCAATCGTATAAAACGAATAATTGCAACCAGTGTGAAAGTTATGGACATTTCTACATTCCGGGCAACCTGGGCTTCACCCTAGGGCGTTGTTCCACCAGTTGGAATAGTTAGGGCCTAAGAAGTCAACGCCAGACGCATAAAACACGATATAAATACAACAGTTTTTCCATTGTATAAAACGGATAATTGCTACCAGTGTAAAAGTTATGGTCATTTCTACGTTCCGGGCAACCTAGGCTTCACCCTAGGGCGTTGCTCCAGCAGATCGAATAGTTAGGGCCTTAAAAGTCAATGCCCGAAGCATAAAATACAATATAAATACAACAGCTTTTCAATCGTATAAAGCGAATAATTGCAACCAGTGTGAAAGTAATGGACATTTCTACATTCCGGCCAACCTAGGCTTCACCCTAGGGCGTTGCTCCACCAGATCGAATTGTTAGGGCCTTAGAAGTCAACGCCAGAAGCATAAAATACAATAAAGATGCAACAGTTTTTCCATCGTTTTACAGGAATAACTGCAACCAGTGTGAATGTACTGGTCATTTCTACGTTCCGGATAACCTAGGTTTCACTCTAGGGCGTTGCTCTACCAGATCCAATAGCTAGGGACTTAGAATTCAACGCCAGAAGGATAAAACACAATATAAGTACAACAGTTATTCCATCGTATAAAATGAGTTGTTGCAGACATTGCGAAAGTAATGGCCATTTCTACGTTCCGGGCAACCTAGGCGTCACTCTAGGGCGTTGCTCCACCACATCTAATAGCTACGGCCTTAGAAGTCAACGCCTGAGGCATAAAATACAATATAAATACAACAGCTTTTCCGTCGTACAAAATGAATAATAGCAAACAGTGTGAATGTAATGGTCATTTCTACGGTCCGAGCAACCTAGGCTTCACTCTAGGGCGTTGCTCCACCAGATCGAATAGGTAGGGCCATAGAAGTCAACGCCAGAAGCATAAAATACAATAAAAATGCAATAGTTTTTCCATCGTATAGCATGACTAATTGCAACCAGTGCGAAAGTAATGATCATTTCTACGTTCCGGGAAACCTAGGCTTCACTCTAGGGCGTTGCTCCACCAGATCAAACAGTTAGGGCCTTAGAAGTCAACGCCCGAAGCATAAAATACAAAATAAATAGAACAGTTTTTCCATCGTATAAAACGAATAATAGCAACCAGTGTGAAAGTTATGGTCATTTCTACGTTGCGGGAAACCTAGGCTTCACCCCAGGGCGTTGATCCACCAGATCGAATAGTTAGGGCCTAAGAAGTGAACGCCAGCAGCATAAAATACAATATAAATACAAGAGTTCTTCCATCATATAAAACGAATGATTGCAAGCAGTATGAAAGTTATGGTCATTTCTACGTTCCGGGCATCCTAGGCTTCACTCTATGGCGTTCTTCCACCACATCGAATAGCTACGGCCTCAGAAGTCAACGCCTGAAGCATAAAATACAATAAAAATACAACAGTCTTTCCATCCTATAACAGGAATAACTGCAACCCGAGAAAGTGATGGTCATTTGTACGTTCCAGGCAACCTAGGCTTCACTCTAGGGCGTTGTTCCACCAGATCGAATTGTTAGGGCCTAAGAAGTCAACGCCAGAAGCATAAGATACAGTATAAATATAACAGTTTTTCCATCGTATAGAACGAATAATAGCAACCAGTGTGAAAGTTATGGTCATTTCTACGTTACGGGCAACCTAGGCTTCACCCTAGGGCATTGTTCCACCAGATCAAATAGCTAGCGACAAAGAATTAAACGCCAGAAGCATAGAATACAATAAAAATACATCAGTTTTTCCGTCGTATAACAGGAATAATTGCAACCAGTGTGAATGTAATGGTCATTTCTACGTTCCGGGCAACCTAGGCTTCACTCTAGGGCGTTGCTCCACCAGATCGAATAGTTAGGTCCTAAGAAGTCAACGCCAGAAGCATAAAATACGATATAAATACAACAGCTTTTCCATCGTATAAAACGAGTAATTGCAACCAGTGTGAAAGTAATGGTCATTTCTACGTGCCGGGCAACGTAGGTTTCACTCTACGGCGTTGATCCACAAGAGGGAATAGTTAGGGCCTAAGAATTCAACGCCAGAAGGATAAAATACAATATAAGTACAACAGTTATTCCATCGTATAAAATAAGAAGTTGCAAACATTGTGAAAGTAATGGTCATTTCTACGTTCCGGGCTACCTAGGCGTTACTCTAGGGCGTTGCTCCACCTGATCGAATAGTTAGGGCCTTAGAAGTCAACGCCAGAAGCATAAAATGCATTAAAGATGCAACAGTTTTTCCATCGTGTAACAGGAATAACTGCAAACAGTGTGAAAGTACTGGTCATTTCTACGTTCCGGGTAACCTAGGCTTCACTCTATGGCGTTGTTCCACCAGATCGAATAGTTAGGGCCTAAGAAGTGAACGCCAGCAGCATAAAATACAATATAAATACAACAGTTCTTCCATCATATAAAACGAATGATTGCAACCAGTATGAAAGTTATGGTCATTTCTACGTTCCGGGCAACCTAGGCTTCACTCCATGGCGTTCTTCCACCACATCGAATAGCTACGGCCTCAGAAGTCAACGCCCGAAGCATAAAATGCAATAAAAGTACAACAGTGTTTCCATCATATAACAGGAATAATTGCAACCAGTTTGAAAGTGATGGCCGATTCTACGTTCCGGGCAACCTAGGCTTCACTCTAGGGCGTTGCTCCACCAGATCGAATAGTTAGTGCCTTAGAAGTCAACGCCAGAAGCATAAAATACAATATAAACACAAGAGTTTTTCCATCGTATAAAACGAATAATTGCATCCAGTATGAAAGTTATGGTCATTTCTGCATTCCGAGCAACCTAGGCTTCACTCTAGGGCGTTGCTCCACCAGATCGAATAGGTAGGGCCATAGAAGTCAACGCCAGAAGCATAAAATACAATAAAAATGCAATAGTTTTTCCATCGTATAGCATGACTAATTGCAACCAGTGCGAAAGTAATGATCATTTCTACGTTCCGGGAAACCTAGGCTTCACTCTAGGGCGTTGCTCCACCAGATCAAACAGTTAGGGCCTTAGAAGTCAACGCCCGAAGCATAAAATACAAAATAAATAGAACAGTTTTTCCATCGTATAAAACGAATAATAGCAACCAGTGTGAAAGTTATGGTCATTTCTACGTTGCGGGCAACCTAGGCTTCACCCCAGGCCGTTGTTCCACCAGATCGAATAGTTAGGGCCTAAGAAGTGAACGCCAGCAGCATAAAATACAATATAAATACAAGAGTTCTTCCATCATATAAAACGAATGATTGCAAGCAGTATGAAAGTTATGGTCATTTCTACGTTCCGGGCATCCTAGGCTTCACTCTATGGCGTTCTTCCACCACATCGAATAGCTACGGCCTCAGAAGTCAACGCCTGAAGCACAAAATACAATAAAAATACAACAGTCTTTCCATCCTATAACAGGAATAATTGCAACCCGTGAAAGTGATGGTCATTTGTACGTTCCAGGCAACCTAGGCTTCACTCTAGGGCGTTGTTCCACCAGATCGAATTGTTAGGGCCTAAGAAGTCAACGCCAGAAGCATAAGATACAGTATAAATATAACAGTTTTTCCATCGTATAGAACGAATAATAGCAACCAGTGTGAAAGTTATGGTCATTTCTACGTTACGGGCAACCTAGGCTTCACCCTAGGGCATTGTTCCATCATATCGAATAGTTAGGGCCTAAGAAGTGAACGCCAGAAGGAGAAAATACAATATAAATGCAACAGTTTTTCCATCATATAAAACGAGTAATTGCAACCAGTATGAAAGTTATGGTCATTTCTACTTTCCGGGCAACCTAGGCTACACCCTAGGGCGTTGCTCCAGCAGATCGAATAGTTAGGTCCTAAGAAGTCAACGCCAGAAGCATAAAATACGATATAAATACAACAGCTTTTCCATCGTATAAAACGAGTAATTGCAACCAGTGTGAAAGTAATGGTCATTTCTACGTGCCGGGCAACGTAGGTTTCACTCTACGGCGTTGATCCACAAGAGGGAATAGTTAGGGCCTAAGAATTCAACGCCAGAAGGATAAAATACAATATAAGTACAACAGTTATTCCATCGTATAAAATAAGAAGTTGCAAACATTGTGAAAGTAATGGTCATTTCTACGTTCCGGGCTACCTAGGCGTTACTCTAGGGCGTTGCTCCACCTGATCGAATAGTTAGGGCCTTAGAAGTCAACGCCAGAAGCATAAAATGCATTAAAGATGCAACAGTTTTTCCATCGTGTAACAGGAATAACTGCAAACAGTGTGAAAGTACTGGTCATTTCTACGTTCCGGGTAACCTAGGCTTCACTCTATGGCGTTGTTCCACCAGATCGAATAGTTAGGGCCTAAGAAGTGAACGCCAGCAGCATAAAATACAATATAAATACAACAGTTCTTCCATCATATAAAACGAATGATTGCAACCAGTATGAAAGTTATGGTCATTTCTACGTTCCGGGCAACCTAGGCTTCACTCCATGGCGTTCTTCCACCACATCGAATAGCTACGGCCTCAGAAGTCAACGCCCGAAGCATAAAATGCAATAAAAGTACAACAGTGTTTCCATCATATAACAGGAATAATTGCAACCAGTTTGAAAGTGATGGCCGATTCTACGTTCCGGGCAACCTAGGCTTCACTCTAGGGCGTTGCTCCACCAGATCGAATAGTTAGTGCCTTAGAAGTCAACGCCAGAAGCATAAAATACAATATAAACACAACAGTTTTTCCATCGTATAAAACGAATAATTGCATCCAGTATGAAAGTTATGGTCATTTCTGCATTCCGAGCAACCTAGGCTTCACTCTAGGGCGTTGCTCCACCAGATCGAATAGGTAGGGCCATAGAAGTCAACGCCAGAAGCATAAAATACAATAAAAATGCAATAGTTTTTCCATCGTATAGCATGACTAATTGCAACCAGTGCGAAAGTAATGATCATTTCTACGTTCCGGGAAACCTAGGCTTCACTCTAGGGCGTTGCTCCACCAGATCAAACAGTTAGGGCCTTAGAAGTCAACGCCCGAAGCATAAAATACAAAATAAATAGAACAGTTTTTCCATCGTATAAAACGAATAATAGCAACCAGTGTGAAAGTTATGGTCA
The DNA here is from genome assembly GCF_051401765.1 of Calliopsis andreniformis. NCBI lineage: Eukaryota > Metazoa > Arthropoda > Insecta > Hymenoptera > Andrenidae > Calliopsis > Calliopsis andreniformis. The sequence goes on along the minus strand of NW_027480425.1, from coordinate 9,189,206 downwards.
TTTCTACGTTGCGGGCAACCTAGGCTTCACCCCAGGGCGTTGTTCCACCAGATCGAATAGTTAGGGCCTAAGAAGTGAACGCCAGCAGCATAAAATACAATATAAATACAAGAGTTCTTCCATCATATAAAACGAATGATTGCAAGCAGTATGAAAGTTATGGTCATTTCTACGTTCCGGGCATCCTAGGCTTCACTCTATGGCGTTCTTCCACCACATCGAATAGCTACGGCCTCAGAAGTCAACGCCTGAAGCACAAAATACAATAAAAATACAACAGTCTTTCCATCCTATAACAGGAATAATTGCAACCCGTGAAAGTGATGGTCATTTGTACGTTCCAGGCAACCTAGGCTTCACTCTAGGGCGTTGTTCCACCAGATCGAATTGTTAGGGCCTAAGAAGTCAACGCCAGAAGCATAAGATACAGTATAAATATAACAGTTTTTCCATCGTATAGAACGAATAATAGCAACCAGTGTGAAAGTTATGGTCATTTATACGTTACGGGCAACCTAGGCTTCACCCTAGGGCATTGTTCCATCATATCGAATAGTTAGGGCCTAAGAAGTGAACGCCAGAAGGAGAAAATACAATATAAATGCAACAGTTTTTCCATCATATAAAACGAGTAATTGCAACCAGTATGAAAGTTATGGTCATTTCTACTTTCCGGGCAACCTAGGCTACACCCTAGGGCGTTGCTCCAGCAGATTGAATAGTTAGGGCCTTAGAAGACAATGCCCGAAGCGCAAAATGCAATCAAAATAAAACAGTTTTTCCATCGTATAAAACGAATAATTGCAACCAGTGTGAAAGTAATGGTCATTTCTACGTTCCGAGAAACCTTGGCGTCACTCTAGGGCGTTGCTCCACCAGATCGAATAGATAGGGACTTAGAATTCATCGCTAAAAGCATAAAATACAATTAAAACACAACAGTTTTTCCATCGTATAACAGGAATAATGGCAACCAGTGTGAAGGTTATGGTCATTCCTACGTTCCGGGCAACATAGGTTTCACTCTAGGGCGTTGTTCCACCAGATCGAATAGGTAGGGCCTAAGAAGTGAACGCCAGAAGCATAGAATACAATAAAAATACAACAGTTTTTCCATCGTATAACAGGAATAATTGCAACCAGTGTGAATGTAATGGTAATTTCTACGTTCCGGGCAACCTAGGAGTCACTCTAGGGCGTTGCTCCACCAGATCGAATAGTTAGGGCCTTAGAAATCAACGCCAGAAGCATAAAATACAATAAAGATGCAACAGTTTTTCCATTGTATAACAGGAATAACTGCAAACAGTGTGAAAGTAATGGTCATTTCTACGTTCCAGGCAACCTGGGCTTCACTCTAGGGCGTTGCTCCACCAGATCGAATTGCTAGGGCCTTAGAAGTCAACGCCCGAAGCATAAAATACAAAATAAATAGAACAGTTTTTCCATCGTATAAAACGAATAATTGCTACCAGTGTGAAAGTAATGGTCATTTCTACGTGCCGGGCAACGTAGGTTTCACTCTACGGCGTTGATCCACCAGAGGGAATAGTTAGGGCCTAAGAATTCAACGCCAGAAGGATAAAATACAATATAAGTACAACAGTTATTCCATCGTATAAAATAAGAAGTTGCAAACATTGTGAAAGTAATGGTCATTTCTACGTTCCGGGCTACCTAGGCGTTACTCTAGGGCGTTGCTCCACCTGATCGAATAGTTAGGGCCTTAGAAGTCAACGCCAGAAGCATAAAATGCATTAAAGATGCAACAGTTTTTCCATCGTGTAACAGGAATAACTGCAAACAGTGTGAAAGTACTGGTCATTTCTACGTTCCGGGTAACCTAGGCTTCACTCTATGGCGTTGTTCCACCAGATCGAATAGTTAGGGCCTAAGAAGTGAACGCCAGCAGCATAAAATACAATATAAATACAACAGTTCTTCCATCATATAAAACGAATGATTGCAACCAGTATGAAAGTTATGGTCATTTCTACGTTCCGGGCAACCTAGGCTTCACTCCATGGCGTTCTTCCACCACATCGAATAGCTACGGCCTCAGAAGTCAACGCCCGAAGCATAAAATGCAATAAAAGTACAACAGTGTTTCCATCATATAACAGGAATAATTGCAACCAGTTTGAAAGTGATGGCCGATTCTACGTTCCGGGCAACCTAGGCTTCACTCTAGGGCGTTGCTCCACCAGATCGAATAGTTAGTGCCTTAGAAGTCAACGCCAGAAGCATAAAATACAATATAAACACAACAGTTTTTCCATCGTATAAAACGAATAATTGCATCCAGTATGAAAGTTATGGTCATTTCTTCATTCCGAGCAACCTAGGCTTCACTCTAGGGCGTTGCTCCACCAGATCGAACAGGTAGGGCCATAGAAGTCAACGCCAGAAGCATAAAATACAATAAAAATGCAATAGTTTTTCCATCGTATAGCATGACTAATTGCAACCAGTGCGAAAGTAATGATCATTTCTACGTTCCGGGAAACCTAGGCTTCACTCTAGGGCGTTGCTCCACCAGATCAAACAGTTAGGGCCTTAGAAGTCAACGCCCGAAGCATAAAATACAAAATAAATAGAACAGTTTTTCCATCGTATAAAACGAATAATAGCAACCAGTGTGAAAGTTATGGTCATTTCTACGTTGCGGGCAACCTAGGCTTCACCCCAGGGCGTTGATCCACCAGATCGAATAGTTAGGGCCTAAGAAGTGAACGCCAGCAGCATAAAATACAATATAAATACAAGAGTTCTTCCATCATATAAAACGAATGATTGCAAGCAGTATGAAAGTTATGGTCATTTCTACGCTCCGGGCATCCTAGGCTTCACTCTATGGCGTTCTTCCACCACATCGAATAGCTACGGCCTCAGAAGTCAACGCCTGAAGCATAAAATACAATAAAAATACAACAGTCTTTCCATCCTATAACAGGAATAATTGCAACCCGAGAAAGTGATGGTCATTTGTACGTTCCAGGCAACCTAGGCTTCACTCTAGGGCGTTGTTCCACCAGATCGAATTGTTAGGGCCTAAGAAGTCAACGCCAGAAGCATAAGATACAGTATAAATATAACAGTTTTTCCATCGTATAGAACGAATAATAGCAACCAGTGTGAAAGTTATGGTCATTTCTACGTTACGGGCAACCTAGGCTTCACCCTAGGGCATTGTTCCATCAGATCAAATAGTTAGGTCCTAAGAAGTCAACGCCAGAAGCATAAAATACGAAATAAATACAACAGCTTTTTCACCGTATAAAACGAATAATTGCAACCAGTGTGATAGTTATGATCATTTCTACGTTCCGGGCAACCTAGGCTTCACCCTAGGGCGTTGCTCCAACAGATCGAATAGTTAGGGCCTTAAAAGTCAATGCCCGAAGCATAAAATACAATATAAATACAACAGCTTTTCAATCGTATAACGCGAATAATTGCAACCAGTGTGAAAGTAATGGACATTTCTACATTCCGGCCAACCTAGGCTTCACCCTAGGGCGTTGCTCCACCAGATCGAATTGTTAGGGCCTTAGAAGTCAACGCCAGAAGCATAAAATACAATAAAGATGCAACAGTTTTTCCATCGTTTTACAGGAATAACTGCAACCAGTGTGAATGTACTGGTCATTTCTACGTTCCGGATAATCTAGGTTTCACTCTAGGGCGTTGCTCTACCAGATCCAATAGCTAGGGACTTAGAATTCAACGCCAGAAGGATAAAACACAATATAAGTACAACAGTTATTCCATCGTATAAAATGGGTTGTTGCAGACATTGCGAAAGTAATGGCCATTTCTACGTTCCGGGCAACCTAGGCGTCACTCTAGGGCGTTGCTCCACCACATCTAATAGCTACGGCCTTAGAAGTCAACGCCAGAGGCATAAAATACAATATAAATACAACAGCTTTTCCGTCGTACAAAATGAATAATAGCAAACAGTGTGAATGTAATGGTCATTTCTACGGTCCGGGTAACCTAGGCTTCACTCTAGGTCGTTGCTCCACCAGATCAAATAGCTAGCGACTTAGAATTAAACGCCAGAAGCATCGAATACAATAAAAATACATCAGTTTTTCCGTCGTATAACAGGAATAATTGCAACCAGTGTGAATGTAATGGTCATTTCTACGTTCCGGGCAACCTAGGCTTCACTCTAGGGCGTTGCTCCACCAGATCGAATATTTAGGTCCTAAGAAGTCAACGCCAGAAGCATAAAATACGATATAAATACAACAGCTTTTCCATCGTATAAAACGAATAATTGCAACCAGTGTGAAAGTAATGGTCATTTCTACGTGCCGGGCAACGTAGGTTTCACTCTACGGCGTTGATCCACCAGAGGGAATAGTTAGGGCCTAAGAATTCAACGCCAGAAGGATAAAATACAATATAAGTACAACAGTTATTCCATCGTATAAAATAAGAAGTTGCAAACATTGTGAAAGTAATGGTCATTTCTACGTTCCGGGCTACCTAGGCGTTACTCTAGGGCGTTGCTCCACCTGATCGAATAGTTAGGGCCTTAGAAGTCAACGCCAGAAGCATAAAATGCATTAAAGATGCAACAGTTTTTCCATCGTGTAACAGGAATAACTGCAAACAGTGTGAAAGTACTGGTCATTTCTACGTTCCGGGTAACCTAGGCTTCACTCTATGGCGTTGTTCCACCAGATCGAATAGTTAGGGCCTAAGAAGTGAACGCCAGCAGCATAAAATACAATATAAATACAACAGTTCTTCCATCATATAAAACGAATAATTGCAGCCAGTATGAAAGCTATGGTCATTTCTACATTCCGAGCAACCTAGGCTTCACTCTAGGGTGTTGATCCAACAGATTGAATAGTTAGGGCCTTAGAAGTCAACGCCCGAAGTGTAAAATACAATATAAATACAACAGTTTTTCCATCGTATAAAACGAATAATTGCAAGGAGTATGAAAGTTATGGTCATTTCTACTTTCCGGGCAACCTAGGCTACACCCTAGGGCGTTGCTCCAACAGATCGAACAGCTAGGGCCTAAGAAGGCAACGCCCGAAGCATAAAATACAATATAAATATAACAGTTTCTCCATCGTATAAAACGAATAATAGCGACCAGTGTGAAAGTTATTGTCATTTCTACTTTCCGGGCAACCTAGACTTCACCCTAGGGCGTTGCTCCAACAGATTGAATAGTTTGGACATTAGAAGTCAATGCCCGAAGCATAAAATGCAATAAAAATGCAACAGTTGTTCCATCATATAACAGGAATAATTGCAACCAGTTTGAAAGTGATGGTCATTTCTACGTTCCGGGCAACCTAGGCTTCACTCTAGGGCGTTGTTCCACCAGATCGAACAGCTAGGGCCTAAGAAGGCAACGGCCGAAGCATAAAATACAATATAAATATAACAGTTTCTCCATCGTATAAAACGAATAATAGCGACCAGTGTGAAAGTTATGGTCACTTCTACGTTCCCGGCAACCTAGGCTTCACCCCAGGGCGTTGTTCCACCAGATCGAATAGTTAGGGCCTAAGAAGTGAACGCCAGCAGCATAATATACAACATAAATACAACAGCTTTTCCATCGTATAAAACGAATAATTACAACCAGTATGAAAGTTATAGTCATTTCTACTTTCCGGCAACCTAGGCTTCGCCCTAGGGCGTTGTTCCACCAGATCGAATAGTTAGGGCCTAAGAAGTGAACGCCAGAAGCATAAAATACATTATAAATACAACAGTATTTCCATCATATAAAACGAGTAATTGCAACCAGTATGAAAGTTGTGGTCATTTCTACTTTCCGGGCAACCTAGGCTACACCCTAGGGCGTTGCTCCAACAGATTGAATAGTTAGGGCCTTAGAAATCTATGCCCGAAGCATAAAATGCAATAAAAATACAACAGTTGTTCCATCATATAACAGGAATAATTGCAACCAGTTTGGAAGTGATGGTCATTTCTACGTTCCGGGCAACCTAGGCTTCACTCTAGGGCGTTGTTCCACCAGATCGAACAGCTAGGGAATAAGAAGGCAACGCCCGAAGCATAAAATTCAATATAAATATAACAGTTTCTCCATCGTATAAAACGAATAATAGCGACCAGTGTGAAAGTTATGGTCATTTCTACGTTCCGGGCAACCTAGGCTTCACTCTAGGGCGTTGTTCGTACAGATCGAACAGCTAGGGCCTAAGAAGGCAACGCCAGAAGCATAAAATCCAATATAAATATAACAGTTTCTCCATCGTATCAAACGAATAATAGCGACCAGTGTGAAAGTTATGGTCATTTCTACGTTCCGCCTACCTAGGCTTCACCCCAGGGCGTTGTTCCACCAGATCGAATAGTTAGGGCCTAAGAAGTCATTGCCCGAAGCATAAAATGCAATAAAAATACAACAGTTTTTCCATCGTATAACAGGAATAACTGCAATCAGTGTGAAAGTAATGGTCATTTCTACGTTCCAGGCAACCTAGGCTTCACTCTAGGGCGTTGTTCCATCAGATCGAATAGTTAGGGCCTAAGAAGTCAACGTCAGAAGCATAAAATACAATATAAATATAACAGTTTTTCCATCGCATAAAACGAATAATAGCAACCAGTGTGAAAGTTATGGTCATTTCTACGTTCCGGGCAACCTAGGCTTCACTCTAGGTCGTTGCTCCACCAGGTCAAATAGCTAGCAACTTAGAATTAAACGCCAGAAGCATAGAATACAATAAAAATACAACAGTTTTTCCATCGTATAACAGGAATAATTGCAAACAGTGTGAATGTAATGGTAATTTCTACGTTCCGGGCAACCTAGGATTCACTCTAGGGCGTTGCTCCAACAGATTCAATAGTTAGGGCCTTAAAAGTCAATGCCCGAAGCATAAAATGCAATAAAAATACAACAGTTTTTCCATCGTATAACAGGAATAATTGCAACCAGTGTGAAAGTAATGCTCATTTCTACGTTCCGGGCAACCTAGGTTTCACTCCAGGGCGTTGCTCCACCAGATCCAATAGTTAGGTCCTATGAAGTCAACGCCAGAAGCATAAAATACGAAATAAATACAACAGCTTTTCCATCGTATAAAACGAATAATTGCAACCAGTGTGAAAGTAATGATCATTTCTACGTTCCGAGAAACCTTGGGGTCACTCTAGGGCGTTGCTCCACCAGATCGAATAGATAGGGACTTAGAATTCATCGCTAAAAGCATAAAATACAATTAAAACACAACAGTTTTTCCATCGTATAACAGGAATAATGGCAACCAGTGCGAAGGTTATGGTCATTCCTACGTTCCGGGCAACATAGGTTTCACTCTAGGGCGTTGATCCACCAGACGGAATAGGTAGGGCCCAAGAAGTCAACGCCAGAAGCATAAAATACAATATAAATACAACAGCTTTTCAATCGTATAAAACGAATAATTGCAACCAGTGTGAAAGTTATGGACATTTCTACATTCCGGGCAACCTGGGCTTCACCCTAGGGCGTTGTTCCACCAGTTGGAATAGTTAGGGCCTAAGAAGTCAACGCCAGAAGCATAAAACACGATATAAATACAACAGTTTTTCCATCGTATAAAACGAATAATCGCAACCAGTATGAAAGTTATGGTCACATCTACTTTCCGGGCAACCTAGGCTTCACCCTAGGGCGTTGCACCACCAGATCGAATAGTTAGGGCCATAGAAGTCAATGCCCGAAGCATAAAATACAAAATAAATAGAACAATTTTTCCATCGTATAAAACGAATAATTGCTACCAGTGTGAAAGTTATGGTCATTTCTACTTTCCGGGCAACCTAGGCTTCACCCTAGGGCGTTGTTCAACCAGATGGAATAGTTAGGGCCTAAGAAGTCAACGCCAGAAGCATAAAATACGATATAAATACAGCAGCTTTTCCACCGTATAAAACGAATAATTGCAACCAGTGTGATAGTTATGATCATTTCTACGTTCCGGGCAACCTAGGCTTCACCCTAGGGCGTTGCTCCAACAGATCGAATAGTTAGGGCCTTAAAAGTCAATGCCCGAAGTATAAAATACAATATAAATACAACAGCTTTTCAATCGTATAAAGCGAATAATTGCAACCAGTGTGAAAGTTATGGACATTTCTACATTCCGGGCAACCTAGGCTTCACCCTAGGGCGTTGCTCCACCAGATCGAATTGTTAGGGCCTTAGATGTCAACGCCAGAAGCATAAAATACAATAAAGATGCAACAGTTTTTCCATCGTTTTACAGGAATAACTGCAACCAGTGTGAATGTACTGGTCATTTCTACGTTCCGGATAACCTAGGTTTCACTGTAGGGCGTTGCTCTACCAGATCCAATAGCTAGGGACTTAGAATTCAACGCCAGAAGGATAAAACACAATATAAGTACAACAGTTATTCCATCGTATAAAATGAGTTGTTGCAGACATTGCGAAAGTAATGGCCATTTCTACGTTCGGGCAACCTTGGCGTCACTCTAGGGCGTTGCTCCACCACATCTAATAGCTACGGCCTTAGAAGTCAACGCCAGAGGCATGAAATACAATATAAATACAACAGCTTTTCCGTCGTACAAAATGAATAATAGCAAACAGTGTGAATGTAATGGTCATTTCTACGGTCCGGGTAACCTAGGCTTCACTCTAGGTCCTTGCTCCACCAGATCAAATAGCTAGCGACATAAAATTAAACGCCAGAAGCATAGAATACAATAAAAATACAACAGTTTTTCCATCGTATAACAGGAATAATTGCAACCAGTGTGAAAGTAATGGTCATTTCTACGTTCCGGGCAACCTAGGCTTCACTCTAGGGCGTTGCTCCACCAGATCGAATAGTTAGGTCCTAAGAAGTCAACGCCAGAAGCATTAAATACGATATAAATACAACAGCTTTTCCATCGTATAAAACGAATAATTGCAACCAGTGTGAAAGTAATGGTCATTTCTACGTGCCGGGCAACGTAGGTTTCACTCTACGGCGTTGATCCACCACAGGGAATAGTTAGGGCCTAAGAATTCAACGCCAGAAGGATAAAATACAATAGAAGTACAACAGTTATTCCATCGTATAAAATGAGTAGTTGCAAACATTGTGAAAGTAATGGTCATTTCTACGTTCCGGGCAACCTAGGCGTCACTCTAGGGCGTTGCTCCACCTGATCGAATAGTTAGGGCCTTAGAAGTCAACGCCAGAAGCATAAAATGCAATAAAGGAGCAACAGTTTTTCCATCGTATAACAGGAATAACTGCAACCAGTGTGAAGGTTATGGTCATTCCTACGTTCCGGGCAACATAGGTTTCACTCTAGGGCGTTGATCCACCAGACGGAATAGGTAGGGCCCAAGAAGTCAACGCCAGAAGCATAAAATACAATATAAATACAACAGCCTTTCAATCGTATAAAACGAATAATTGCAACCAGTGTGAAAGTTATGGACATTTCTACATTCCGGGCAACGTGGGCTTCACCCTAGGGCGTTGTTCCACCAGTTGGAATAGTTAGGGCCTAAGAAGTCAACGCCAGAAGCATAAAACACGATATAAATACAACAGTTTTTCCATTGTATAAAACGGATAATTGCTACCAGTGTAAAAGTTATGGTCATTTCTACGTTCCGGGCAACCTAGGCTTCACCCTAGGGCGTTGCTCCAGCAGATCGAATAGTTAGGGCCTTAAAAGTCAATGCCCGAAGCATAAAATACAATAAAGATGCAACAGTTTTTCCATCGTTTTACAGGAATAACTGCAACCAGTGTGAATGTACTGGTCATTTCTACGTTCCGGATAACCTAGGTTTCACTCTAGGGCGTTGCTCTACCAGATCCAATAGCTAGGGACTTAGAATTCAACGCCAGAAGGATAAAACACAATATAAGTACAACAGTTATTCCATCGTATAAAATGAGTTGTTGCAGACATTGCGAAAGTAATGGCCATTTCTACGTTCCGGGCAACCTAGGCGTCACTCTAGGGCGTTGCTCCACCACATCTAATAGCTACGGCCTTAGAAGTCAACGCCAGAGGCATAAAATACAATATAAATACAACAGCTTTTCCGTCGTACAAAATGAATAATAGCAAACAGTGTGAATGTAATGGTCATTTCTACGGTCCGAGCAACCTAGGCTTCACTCTAGGGCGTTGCTCCACCAGATCGAATAGGTAGGGCCATAGAAGTCAACGCCAGAAGCATAAAATACAATAAAAATGCAATAGTTTTTCCATCGTATAGCATGACTAATTGCAACCAGTGCGAAAGTAATGATCATTTCTACGTTCCGGGAAACCTAGGCTTCACTCTAGGGCGTTGCTCCACCAGATCAAACAGTTAGGGCCTTAGAAGTCAACGCCCGAAGCATAAAATACAAAATAAATAGAACAGTTTTTCCATCGTATAAAACGAATAATAGCAACCAGTGTGAAAGTTATGGTCATTTCTACGTTGCGGGCAACCTAGGCTTCACCCCAGGGCGTTGATCCACCAGATCGAATAGTTAGGGCCTAAGAAGTGAACGCCAGCAGCATAAAATACAATATAAATACAAGAGTTCTTCCATCATATAAAACGAATGATTGCAAGCAGTATGAAAGTTATGGTCATTTCTACGTTCCGGGCATCCTAGGCTTCACTCTATGGCGTTCTTCCACCACATCGAATAGCTACGGCCTCAGAAGTCAACGCCTGAAGCATAAAATACAATAAAAATACAACAGTCTTTCCATCCTATAACAGGAATAATTGCAACCCGAGAAAGTGATGGTCATTTGTACGTTCCAGGCAACCTAGGCTTCACTCTAGGGCGTTGTTCCACCAGATCGAATTGTTAGGGCCTAAGAAGTCAACGCCAGAAGCATAAGATACAGTATAAATATAACAGTTTTTCCATCGTATAGAACGAATAATAGCAACCAGTGTGAAAGTTATGGTCATTTCTACGTTACGGGCAACCTAGGCTTCACCCTAGGGCATTGTTCCATCAGATCAAATAGTTAGGTCCTAAGAAGTCAACGCCAGAAGCATAAAATACGAAATAAATACAACAGCTTTTCCACCGTATAAAACGAATAATTGCAACCAGTGTGATAGTTATGATCATTTCTACGTTCCGGGCAACCTAGGCTTCACCCTAGGGCGTTGCTCCAACAGATCGAATAGTTAGGGCCTTAAAAGTCAATGCCCGAAGCATAAAATACAATATAAATACAACAGCTTTTCAATCGTATAAAGCGAATAATTGCAACCAGTGTGAAAGTAATGGACATTTCTACATTCCGGCCAACCTAGGCTTCACCCTAGGGCGTTGCTCCACCAGATCGAATTGTTAGGGCCTTAGAAGTCAACGCCAGAAGCATAAAATACAATAAAGATGCAACAGTTTTTCCATCGTTTTACAGGAATAACTGCAACCAGTGTGAATGTACTGGTCATTTCTACGTTCCGGATAATCTAGGTTTCACTCTAGGGCGTTGCTCTACCAGATCCAATAGCTAGGGACTTAGAATTCAACGCCAGAAGGATAAAACACAATATAAGTACAACAGTTATTCCATCATATAAAACGAATGATTGCAACCAGTATGAAAGTTATGGTCATTTCTACGTTCCGGGCAACCTAGGCTTCACTCCATGGCGTTCTTCCACCACATCGAATAGCTACGGCCTCAGAAGTCAACGCCCGAAGCATAAAATGCAATAAAAGTACAACAGTGTTTCCATCATATAACAGGAATAATTGCAACCAGTTTGAAAGTGATGGCCGATTCTACGTTCCGGGCAACCTAGGCTTCACTCTAGGGCGTTGCTCCACCAGATCGAATAGTTAGTGCCTTAGAAGTCAACGCCAGAAGCATAAAATACAATATAAACACAACAGTTTTTCCATCGTATAAAACGAATAATTGCATCCAGTATGAAAGTTATGGTCATTTCTGCATTCCGAGCAACCTAGGCTTCACTCTAGGGCGTTGCTCCACCAGATCGAATGGGTAGGGGCCATAGAAGTCAACGCCAGAAGCATAAAATACAATAAAAATGCAATAGTTTTTCCATCGTATAGCATGACTAATTGCAACCAGTGCGAAAGTAATGATCATTTCTACGTTCCGGGAAACCTAGGCGTCACTCTAGGGCGTTGCTCCACCAGATCAAACAGTTAGGGCCTTAGAAGTCAACGCCCGAAGCATAAAATACAAAATAAATAGAACAGTTTTTCCATCGTATAAAACGAATAATAGCAACCAGTGTGAAAGTTATGGTCATTTCTACGTTGCGGGCAACCTAGGCTTCACCCCAGGGCGTTGTTCCACCAGATCGAATAGTTAGGGCCTAAGAAGTGAACGCCAGCAGCATAAAATACAATATAAATACAAGAGTTCTTCCATCATATAAAACGAATGATTGCAAGCAGTATGAAAGTTATGGTCATTTCTACGTTCCGGGCATCCTAGGCTTCACTCTATGGCGTTCTTCCACCACATCGAATAGCTACGGCCTCAGAAGTCAACGCCTGAAGCACAAAATACAATAAAAATACAACAGTCTTTCCATCCTATAACAGGAATAATTGCAACCCGTGAAAGTGATGGTCATTTGTACGTTCCAGGCAACCTAGGCTTCACTCTAGGGCGTTGTTCCACCAGATCGAATTGTTAGGGCCTAAGAAGTCAACGCCAGAAGCATAAGATACAGTATAAATATAACAGTTTTTCCATCGTATAGAACGAATAATAGCAACCAGTGTGAAAGTTATGGTTATTTCTACGTTACGGGCAACCTAGGCTTCACCCTAGGGCATTGTTCCATCATATCGAATAGTTAGGGCCTAAGAAGTGAACGCCAGAAGGAGAAAATACAATATAAATGCAACAGTTTTTCCATCATATAAAACGAGTAATTGCAACCAGTATGAAAGTTATGGTCATTTCTACTTTCCGGGCAACCTAGGCTACACCCTAGGGCGTTGCTCCAGCAGATTGAATAGTTAGGGCCTTAGAAGACAATGCCCGAAGCGCAAAATGCAATCAAAATAAAACAGTTTTTCCATCGTATAAAACGAATAATTGCAACCAGTGTGAAAGTAATGGTCATTTCTACGTTCCGAGAAACCTTGGCGTCACTCTAGGGCGTTGCTCCACCAGATCGAATAGATAGGGACTTAGAATTCATCGCTAAAAGCATAAAATACAATTAAAACACAACAGTTTTTCCATCGTATAACAGGAATAATGGCAACCAGTGTGAAGGTTATGGTCATTCCTACGTTCCGGGCAACATAGGTTTCACTCTAGGGCGTTGTTCCACCAGATCGAATAGGTAGGGCCTAAGAAGTGAACGCCAGAAGCATAGAATACAATAAAAATACAACAGTTTTTCCATCGTATAACAGGAATAATTGCAACCAGTGTGAATGTAATGGTAATTTCTACGTTCCGGGCAACCTAGGAGTCACTCTAGGGCGTTGCTCCACCAGATCGAATAGTTAGGGCCTTAGAAATCAACGCCAGAAGCATAAAATACAATAAAGATGCAACAGTTTTTCCATTGTATAACAGGAATAACTGCAAACAGTGTGAAAGTAATGGTCATTTCTACGTTCCAGGCAACCTAGGCTTCACTCTAGGGCGTTGCTCCACCAGATCGAATTGCTAGGGCCTTAGAAGTCAACGCCCGAAGCATAAAATACAAAATAAATAGAACAGTTTTTCCATCGTATAAAACGAATAATTGCTACCAGTGTGAAAGTAATGGTCATTTCTACGTGCCGGGCAACGTAGGTTTCACTCTACGGCGTTGATCCACCAGAGGGAATAGTTAGGGCCTAAGAATTCAACGCCAGAAGGATAAAATACAATATAAGTACAACAGTTATTCCATCGTATAAAATAAGAAGTTGCAAACATTGTGAAAGTAATGGTCATTTCTACGTTCCGGGCTACCTAGGCGTTACTCTAGGGCGTTGCTCCACCTGATCGAATAGTTAGGGCCTTAGAAGTCAACGCCAGAAGCATAAAATGCATTAAAGATGCAACAGTTTTTCCATCGTGTAACAGGAATAACTGCAAACAGTGTGAAAGTACTGGTCATTTCTACGTTCCGGGTAACCTAGGCTTCACTCTATGGCGTTGTTCCACCAGATCGAATAGTTAGGGCCTAAGAAGTGAACGCCAGCAGCATAAAATACAATATAAATACAACAGTTCTTCCATCATATAAAACGAATGATTGCAACCAGTATGAAAGTTATGGTCATTTCTACGTTCCGGGCAACCTAGGCTTCACTCCATGGCGTTCTTCCACCACATCGAATAGCTACGGCCTCAGAAGTCAACGCCCGAAGCATAAAATGCAATAAAAGTACAACAGTGTTTCCATCATATAACAGGAATAATTGCAACCAGTTTGAAAGTGATGGCCGATTCTACGTTCCGGGCAACCTAGGCTTCACTCTAGGGCGTTGCTCCACCAGATCGAATAGTTAGTGCCTTAGAAGTCAACGCCAGAAGCATAAAATACAATATAAACACAACAGTTTTTCCATCGTATAAAACGAATAATTGCATCCAGTATGAAAGTTATGGTCATTTCTTCATTCCGAGCAACCTAGGCTTCACTCTAGGGCGTTGCTCCACCAGATCGAACAGGTAGGGCCATAGAAGTCAACGCCAGAAGCATAAAATACAATAAAAATGCAATAGTTTTTCCATCGTATAGCATGACTAATTGCAACCAGTGTGAAAGTTATGGTCATTTCTACGTTGCGGGCAACCTAGGCTTCACCCCAGGGCGTTGATCCACCAGATCGAATAGTTAGGGCCTAAGAAGTGAACGCCAGCAGCATAAAATACAATATAAATACAAGAGTTCTTCCATCATATAAAACGAATGATTGCAAGCAGTATGAAAGTTATGGTCATTTCTACGCTCCGGGCATCCTAGGCTTCACTCTATGGCGTTCTTCCACCACATCGAATAGCTACGGCCTCAGAAGTCAACGCCTGAAGCATAAAATACAATAAAAATACAACAGTCTTTCCATCCTATAACAGGAATAATTGCAACCCGAGAAAGTGATGGTCATTTGTACGTTCCAGGCAACCTAGGCTTCACTCTAGGGCGTTGTTCCACCAGATCGAATTGTTAGGGCCTAAGAAGTCAACGCCAGAAGCATAAGATACAGTATAAATATAACAGTTTTTCCATCGTATAGAACGAATAATAGCAACCAGTGTGAAAGTTATGGTCATTTCTACGTTACGGGCAACCTAGGCTTCACCCTAGGGCATTGTTCCATCAGATCAAATAGTTAGGTCCTAAGAAGTCAACGCCAGAAGCATAAAATACGAAATAAATACAACAGCTTTTCCACCGTATAAAACGAATAATTGCAACCAGTGTGATAGTTATGATCATTTCTACGTTCCGGGCAACCTAGGCTTCACCCTAGGGCGTTGCTCCAACTGATCGAATAGTTAGGGCCTTAAAAGTCAATGCCCGAAGCATAAAATACAATATAAATACAACAGCTTTTCAATCGTATAAAGCGAATAATTGCAACCAGTGTGAAAGTAATGGACATTTCTACATTCCGGCCAACCTAGGCTTCACCCTAGGGCGTTGCTCCACCAGATCGAATTGTTAGGGCCTTAGAAGTCAACGCCAGAAGCATAAAATACAATAAAGATGCAACAGTTTTTCCATCGTTTTACAGGAATAACTGCAACCAGTGTGAATGTACTGGTCATTTCTACGTTCCGGATAATCTAGGTTTCACTCTAGGGCGTTGCTCTACCAGATCCAATAGCTAGGGACTTAGAATTCAACGCCAGAAGGATAAAACACAATATAAGTACAACAGTTATTCCATCGTATAAAATGGGTTGTTGCAGACATTGCGAAAGTAATGGCCATTTCTACGTTCCGGGCAACCTAGGCGTCACTCTAGGGCGTTGCTCCACCACATCTAATAGCTACGGCCTTAGAAGTCAACGCCAGAGGCATAAAATACAATATAAATACAACAGCTTTTCCGTCGTACAAAATGAATAATAGCAAACAGTGTGAATGTAATGGTCATTTCTACGGTCCGGGTATCCTAGGCTTCACTCTAGGTCGTTGCTCCACCAGATCAAATAGCTAGCGACTTAGAATTAAACGCCAGAAGCATAGAATACAATAAAAATACATCAGTTTTTCCGTCGTATAACAGGAATAATTGCAACCAGTGTGAATGTAATGGTCATTTCTACGTTCCGGGCAACCTAGGCTTCACTCTAGGGCGTTGCTCCACCAGATCGAATAGTTAGGTCCTAAGAAGTCAACGCCAGAAGCATAAAATACGATATAAATACAACAGCTTTTCCATCGTATAAAACGAATAATTGCAACCAGTGTGAAAGTAATGGTCATTTCTACGTGCCGGGCAACGTAGGTTTCACTCTACGGCGTTGATCCACCAGAGGGAATAGTTAGGGCCTAAGAATTCAACGCCAGAAGGATAAAATACAATATAAGTACAACAGTTATTCCATCGTATAAAATAAGAAGTTGCAAACATTGTGAAAGTAATGGTCATTTCTACGTTCCGGGCTACCTAGGCGTTACTCTAGGGCGTTGCTCCACCTGATCAAATAGTTAGGGCCTTAGAAGTCAACGCCAGAAGCATAAAATGCATTAAAGATGCAACAGTTTTTCCATCGTGTAACAGGAATAACTGCAAACAGTGTGAAAGTACTGGTCATTTCTACGTTCCGGGTAACCTAGGCTTCACTCTATGGCGTTGTTCCACCAGATCGAATAGTTAGGGCCTAAGAAGTGAACGCCAGCAGCATAAAATACAATATAAATACAACAGTTCTTCCATCATATAAAACGAATGATTGCAACCAGTATGAAAGTTATGGTCATTTCTACGTTCCGGGCAACCTAGGCTTCACTCCATGGCGTTCTTCCACCACATCGAATAGCTACGGCCTCAGAAGTCAACGCCCGAAGCATAAAATGCAATAAAAGTACAACAGTGTTTCCATCATATAACAGGAATAATTGCAACCAGTTTGAAAGTGATGGCCGATTCTACGTTCCGGGCAACCTAGGCTTCACTCTAGGGCGTTGCTCCACCAGATCGAATAGTTAGTGCCTTAGAAGTCAACGCCAGAAGCATAAAATACAATATAAACACAACAGTTTTTCCATCGTATAAAACGAATAATTGCATCCAGTATGAAAGTTATGGTCATTTCTGCATTCCGAGCAACCTAGGCTTCACTCTAGGGCGTTGCTCCACCAGATCGAATAGGTAGGGCCATAGAAGTTAACGCCAGAAGCATAAAATACAATAAAAATGCAATAGTTTTTCCATCGTATAGCATGACTAATTGCAACCAGTGCGAAAGTAATGATCATTTCTACGTTCCGGGAAACCTAGGCTTCACTCTAGGGCGTTGCTCCACCAGATCAAACAGTTAGGGCCTTAGAAGTCAACGCCCGAAGCATAAAATACAAAATAAATAGAACAGTTTTTCCATCGTATAAAACGAATAATAGCAACCAGTGTGAAAGTTATGGTCATTTCTACGTTGCGGGCAACCTAGGCTTCACCCCAGGGCGTTGTTCCACCAGATCGAATAGTTAGGGCCTAAGAAGTGAACGCCAGCAGCATAAAATACAATATAAATACAAGAGTTCTTCCATCATATAAAACGAATGATTGCAAGCAGTATGAAAGTTATGGTCATTTCTACGTTCCGGGCATCCTAGGCTTCACTCTATGGCGTTCTTCCACCACATCGAATAGCTACGGCCTGAGAAGTCAACGCCTGAAGCACAAAATACAATAAAAATACAACAGTCTTTCCATCCTATAACAGGAATAATTGCAACCCGTGAAAGTGATGGTCATTTGTACGTTCCAGGCAACCTAGGCTTCACTCTAGGGCGTTGTTCCACCAGATCGAATTGTTAGGGCCTAAGAAGTCAACGCCAGAAGCATAAGATACAGTATAAATATAACAGTTTTTCCATCGTATAGAACGAATAATAGCAACCAGTGTGAAAGTTATGGTCATTTCTACGTTACGGGCAACCTAGGCTTCACCCTAGGGCATTGTTCCATCATATCGAATAGTTAGGGCCTAAGAAGTGAACGCCAGAAGGAGAAAATACAATATAAATGCAACAGTTTTTCCATCATATAAAACGAGTAATTGCAACCAGTATGAAAGTTATGGTCATTTCTACTTTCCGGGCAACCTAGGCTACACCCTAGGGCGTTGCTCCAGCAGATTGAATAGTTAGGGCCTTAGAAGACAATGCCCGAAGCGCAAAATGCAATCAAAATAAAACAGTTTTTCCATCGTATAAAACGAATAATTGCAACCAGTGTGAAAGTAATGGTCATTTCTACGTTCCGAGAAACCTTGGCGTCACTCTAGGGCGTTGCTCCACCAGATCGAATAGATAGGGACTTAGAATTCATCGCTAAAAGCATAAAATACAATTAAAACACAACAGTTTTTCCATCGTATAACAGGAATAATGGCAACCAGTGTGAAGGTTATGGTCATTCCTACGTTCCGGGCAACATAGGTTTCACTCTAGGGCGTTGTTCCACCAGATCGAATAGGTAGGGCCTAAGAAGTGAACGCCAGAAGCATAGAATACAATAAAAATACAACAGTTTTTCCATCGTATAACAGGAATAATTGCAACCAGTGTGAATGTAATGGTAATTTCTACGTTCCGGGCAACCTAGGAGTCACTCTAGGGCGTTGCTCCACCAGATCGAATAGTTAGGGCCTTAGAAATCAACGCCAGAAGCATAAAATACAATAAAGATGCAACAGTTTTTCCATTGTATAACAGGAATAACTGCAAACAGTGTGAAAGTAATGGTCATTTCTACGTTCCAGGCAACCTAGGCTTCACTCTAGGGCGTTGCTCCACCAGATCGAATTGCTAGGGCCTTAGAAGTCAACGCCCGAAGCATAAAATACAAAATAAATAGAACAGTTTTTCCATCGTATAAAACGAATAATTGCTACCAGTGTGAAAGTAATGGTCATTTCTACGTGCCGGGCAACGTAGGTTTCACTCTACGGCGTTGATCCACCAGAGGGAATAGTTAGGGCCTAAGAATTCAACGCCAGAAGGATAAAATACAATATAAGTACAACAGTTATTCCATCGTATAAAATAAGAAGTTGCAAACATTGTGAAAGTAATGGTCATTTCTACGTTCCGGGCTACCTAGGCGTTACTCTAGGGCGTTGCTCCACCTGATCGAATAGTTAGGGCCTTAGAAGTCAACGCCAGAAGCATAAAATGCATTAAAGATGCAACAGTTTTTCCATCGTGTAACAGGAATAACTGCAAACAGTGTGAAAGTACTGGTCATTTCTACGTTCCGGGTAACCTAGGCTTCACTCTATGGCGTTGTTCCACCAGATCGAATAGTTAGGGCCTAAGAAGTGAACGCCAGCAGCATAAAATACAACATAAATACAACAGTTCTTCCATCATATAAAACGAATGATTGCAACCAGTATGAAAGTTATGGTCATTTCTACGTTCCGGGCAACCTAGGCTTCACTCCATGGCGTTCTTCCACCACATCGAATAGCTACGGCCTCAGAAGTCAACGCCCGAAGCATAAAATGCAATAAAAGTACAACAGTGTTTCCATCATATAACAGGAATAATTGCAACCAGTTTGAAAGTGATGGCCGATTCTACGTTCCGGGCAACCTAGGCTTCACTCTAGGGCGTTGCTCCACCAGATCGAATAGTTAGTGCCTTAGAAGTCAACGCCAGAAGCATAAAATACAATATAAACACAACAGTTTTTCCATCGTATAAAACGAATAATTGCATCCAGTATGAAAGTTATGGTCATTTCTTCATTCCGAGCAACCTAGGCTTCACTCTAGGGCGTTGCTCCACCAGATCGAACAGGTAGGGCCATAGAAGTCAACGCCAGAAGCATAAAATACAATAAAAATGCAATAGTTTTTCCATCGTATAGCATGACTAATTGCAACCAGTGCGAAAGTAATGATCATTTCTACGTTCCGGGAAACCTAGGCTTCACTCTAGGGCGTTGCTCCACCAGATCAAACAGTTAGGGCCTTAGAAGTCAACGCCCGAAGCATAAAATACAAAATAAATAGAACAGTTTTTCCATCGTATAAAACGAATAATAGCAACCAGTGTGAAAGTTATGGTCATTTCTACGTTGCGGGCAACCTAGGCTTCACCCCAGGGCGTTGTTCCACCAGATCGAATAGTTAGGGCCTAAGAAGTGAACGCCAGCAGCATAAAATACAATATAAATACAAGAGTTCTTCCATCATATAAAACGAATGATTGCAAGCAGTATGAAAGTTATGGTCATTTCTACGTTCCGGGCATCCTAGGCTTCACTCTATGGCGTTCTTCCACCACATCGAATAGCTACGGCCTCAGAAGTCAACGCCTGAAGCAGAAAATACAATAAAAATACAACAGTCTTTCCATCCTATAACAGGAATAATTGCAACCCGTGAAAGTGATGGTCATTTGTACGTTCCAGGCAACCTAGGCTTCACTCTAGGGCGTTGTTCCACCAGATCGAATTGTTAGGGCCTAAGAAGTCAACGCCAGAAGCATAAGATACAGTATAAATATAACAGTTTTTCCATCGTATAGAACGAATAATAGCAACCAGTGTGAAAGTTATGGTCATTTCTACGTTACGGGCAACCTAGGCTTCACCCTAGGGCATTGTTCCATCAGATCGAATAGTTAGGGCCTAAGAAGTGAACGCCAGAAGCAGAAAATACAATATAAATGCAACAGTTTTTCCATCATATAAAACGAGTAATTGCAACCAGTATGAAAGTTATGGTCATTTCTACTTTCCGGGCAACCTAGGCTACACCCTAGGGCGTTGCTCCAGCAGATTGAATAGTTAGGGCCTTAGAAGACAATGCCCGAAGCGCAAAATGCAATCAAAATAAAACAGTTTTTCCATCGTATAAAACGAATAATTGCAACCAGTGTGAAAGTAATGGTCATTTCTACGTTCCGAGAAACCTTGGCGTCACTCTAGGGCGTTGCTCCACCAGATCGAATAGATAGGGACTTAGAATTCATCGCTAAAAGCATAAAATACAATTAAAACACAACAGTTTTTCCATCGTATAACAGGAATAATGGCAACCAGTCTGAAGGTTATGGTCATTCCTACGTTCCGGGCAACATAGGTTTCACTCTAGGGCGTTGTTCCACCAGATCGAATAGTTAGGGCCTAAGAAGTGAACGCCAGAAGCATAGAATACAATAAAAATACAACAGTTTTTCCATCGTATAACAGGAATAATTGCAACCAGTGTGAATGTAATGGTAATTTCTACGTTCCGGGCAACCTAGGAGTCACTCTAGGGCATTGCTCCACCAGATCGAATAGTTAGGGCCTTAGAAATCAACGCCAGAAGCATAAAATACAATAAAGATGCAACAGTTTTTCCTTTGTATAACAGGAATAACTGCAAACAGTGTGAAAGTAATGGTCATTTCTACGTTCCAGGCAACCTAGGCTTCACTCTAGGGCGTTGCTCCACCAGATCGAATTGCTAGGGCCTTAGAAGTCAACGCCCGAAGCATAAAATACAAAATAAATAGAACAGTTTTTCCATCGTATAAAACGAATAATTGCTACCAGTGTGAAAGTTATGGTCATTTCTACTTTCCGGGCATCCTAGGCTTCACTCTAGGTCGTTGCTCCACCAGGTCAAATAGCTAGCAACTTAGAATTAAACGCCAGAAGCATAGAATACAATAAAAATACAACAGTTTTTCCATCGTATAACAGGAATAATTGCAACCAGTGTGAATGTAATGGTCATTTCTACGTTCCGGGCAACCTAGGATTCACTCTAGGGCGTTGCTCCAACAGATTGAATAGTTAGGGCCTTAAAAGTCAATGCCCGAAGCATAAAATGCAATAAAAATACAACAGTTTTTCCATCGTATAACAGGAATAATTGCAACCAGTGTGAAAGTAATGCTCATTTCTACGTACCGGGCAACCTAGGTTTCACTCCAGGGCGTTGCTCCACCAGATCGAATAGTTAGGTCCTAAGAAGGCAACGCCAGAAGCATAAAATACGAAATAAATACAACAGCTTTTCCATCGTATAAAACGAATAATTGCAACCAGTGTGAAAGTATTGGTCATTTCTACGTTCCGAGAAACCTTGGCGTCACTCTAGGGCGTTGCTCCACCAGATCGAATAGATAGGGACTTAGAATTCATTGCTAAAAGCATAAAATACAATTAAAATACAACAGTTTTTCCATCTTATAACAGAAATAATTGCAACCAGTGTGAAGGTAATGGTCATTTCTACGTCCCGGGCAACCTAGGATTCACTCTAGGGCGTTGCTCCAACAGATTGAATAGTTAGGTCCTAAGAAGGCAACGCCAGAAGCATAAAATACGAAATAAATACAACAGCTTTTCCATCGTATAAAACGAATAATTGCAACCAGTGTGAAAGTATTGGTCATTTCTACGTTCCGAGAAACCTTGGCGTCACTCTAGGGCGTTGCTCCACCAGATCGAATAGATAGGGACTTAGAATTCATCGCTAAAAGCATAAAATACAATTAAAATACAACAGTTTTTCCACCTTATAACAGAAATAATTGCAACCAGTGTGAAGGTAATGGTCATTTCTACGTCCCGGGCAACCTAGGATTCACTCTAGGGCGTTGCTCCAACAGATTGAATAGTTAGGGCCTTAAAAGTCAATGCCCGAAGCATAAAATGCAATAAAAATACAACAGCTTTTCCATCGTATAACAGGAACAATTGCAACCAGTGTGAAAGTAATGCTCATTTCTACGTACCGGGCAACCTAGGTTTCACTCCAGGGCGTTGCTCCACCAGATCGAATAGTTAGGTCCTAAGAAGGCAACGCCAGAAGCATAAAATACGAAATAAATACAACAGCTTTTCCATCGTATAAAACGAATAATTGCAACCAGTGTGAAAGTATTGGTCATTTCTACGTTCCGAGAAACCTTGGCGTCACTCTAGGGCGTTGCTCCACCAGATCGAATAGATTGGGACTTAGAATTCATCGCTAAAAGCATAAAATACAATTAAAATACAACAGTTTTTCCATCTTATAACAGAAATAATTGCAACCAGTGTGAAGGTAATGGTCATTTCTACGTCCCGGGCAACCTAGGATTCACTCTAGGGCGTTGCTCCAACAGATTGAATAGTTAGGGCCTTAAAAGTCAATGCCCGAAGCATAAAATGCAATAAAAATACAACAGCTTTTCCATCGTATAACAGGAACAATTGCAACCAGTGTGAACGTAATGGTCATTTCTGCGTTCCCGGCAACCTAGGCTTCACCCCATGGCGTTGTTCCACCAGATCGAATAGTTAGGGCCTAAGAAGTGAACGCCAGCAGCATAAAATACAACATAAATACAACAGCTTTTCCATCGTATAAAACGAATAATTTCAACCAGTGTGAATGTTATGGTCATTTCTACATTCCGAGCAACCTAGGCTTCACTCTAGGGCGTTGATCCAACAGATTGCATAGTTAGGGCCTTAGAAGTCAACGCCCGAAGTATAAAATACAATATAAATACAACAGTTTTTCCATCGTATAAAACGAATAATTGCAAGCAGTATGAAAGTTATGGTCATTTCTACTTTCTGGGCAACCTAGGCTACACCCTAGGGCGTTGCTCCAACAGATTGAATAGTTAGGGCCTTAGAAGTCAATGCCCGAAGCATATAATGCAATAAAAATACAACAGTTTTTCCATCGTATAAAACGAATAATTGCAACCAGTATGAAAGTTATGGTCATTTCTACATTCCGAGCAACCTAGGCTTCACTCTAGGGCGTTGATCCAACAGATTGCATAGTTAGGGCCTTAGAAGTCAACGCCCGAAGTATAAAATACAATATAAATACAACAGTTTTTCCATCGCATAAAACGAATAATTGCAAGCAGTATGAAAGTTATGGTCATTTCTACTTTCTGGGCAACCTAGGCTACACCCTAGGGCGTTGCTCCAACAGAATGAATAGTTAGGGCCTTAGAAGTCAATGCCCGAAGCATATAATGCAATAAAAATACAACAGTTTTTCCATCGTATAAAACGAATAATTGCAACCAGTATGAAAGTTATGGTCATTTCTACTTTCCGGCAACCTAGGCTTCGCCCTAGGGCGTTGTTCCACCAGATCGAATAGTTAGGGCCTAAGAAGTGAACATCAGAAGCGTAAAATACAATATAAATACAACAGTATTTCCATCATATAAAACGAGTAATTGCAACCAGTATGAAAGTTGTGGTCATTTCTACTTTCCGGGCAACCTAGGCTACACCCTAGGGCGTTGCTCCAACAGATTGAATAGTTAGGGCCTTAGAAATCAATGCCCGAAGCATAAAATGCAATAAAAATACAACAGTTTTTCTATCATATAACCGGAATAATTGCAACCAGTTTGAACGTGATGGTCATTTCTACGTTCCGGGCAACCTCGGCTTCACTCTAGGGCGTTGCTCCACCAGATCGAATAGTTAGTGCCTTAGAAGTCAACGCCAGAAGCATAAAAAACAATATAAATACAACAGTTTTTCCATTGTATAAAACGAATAATTGCAACCAGTATGAAGGTTAACGTCATTTCTACTTTCCGGGCAACCTAGGCTTCACCCTAGGGCGTTGCTCCACCAGATCGAATAGATAGGGACTTAGAATTAAACGCCAGAAGCATAGAATACAATAAAAATACAACAGTTTTTCCATCGTAGAACAGGAATAATTGCAACCAGTGTGAATGTAATGGTCATTTCTACGTCCTGGGCAGCCTAGGATTCACTCTAGGGCGTTGCTCCAACAAACTGAATAGTTAGGGCCTTAAAAGTCAATGCCCGAAGCATAAAATGCAATAAAAATACAACAGTTTTTCCATCGTATAACAGGAACAATTGCAACCAGTGTGAACGTAATGGTCATTTCTACGTTCCCGGCAACCTAGGCTTCACCCCAGGGCGTTGTTCCACCAGATCGAATAGTTAGGGCCTAAGGAGTGAACGCCAGCAGCATAAAATACAACATAAATACAACAGCTTTTCCATCGTATAAAACGAATAATTTCAACCAGTGTGAATGTTATGGTCATTTCTACATTCCGAGCAACCTAGGCTTCACTCTAGGGCGTTGTTCCACCAGATCGAATAGTTAGGGCCTAAGAAGTCAACGTCAGAAACATAAAATACAATATAAATATAACAGTTTTTCCATCGTATAAAACGAATAATAGCAACCAGTGTGAAAGTTATGGTCATTCCTACGTTCCGGGCAACCTAGGCTTCACCCAAGGGCGTTGTTCCTCCAGATGGAATAGTTAGGGCCTAAGAAGACAACCCCTGAAGCATAAAATACGATATAAATGTAACAGCTTTTCCATCGTATAAAACGGATAATTGCAACCAGTGTGAATGTAATGGTAATTTCTAAGTTCCGGGCAACCTAGGCTTCACTCTAGGGCGTTGCTCCACCAGATCGAATAGTTAGGGCCTTAGGAATCAACGCCAGAAGCATAAAATACAATAAAGATGCAACAGCTTTTCCATCGTATAACAGGAGTAACTGCAAACAGTGTGAAAGTAAAGGTCACTTCTACGTTGCAGGCAACCTAGGCTTCACTCTAGGGCGTTGTTCCACCAGATCGAATAGTTAGGGCCTCAGAAGTCAACGTCAGAAGCATAAAATACAATATAAATATAACAGTTTTTCCATCGTATAAAACGAATAATAGCAACCAGTGTGAAAGTTATGGTCATTTCTACGTTCCGGGCAACCTAGGCTTCACTCCAGGTCGTTGCTCCACCAGATCGATTGGTTAGGTCCTTAGAAGTCAACGCCAGAAGCATAAAATACGATATAAATACAACAGTTTGTCCATCGTAGAACAGGAATAATTGCAACCAGTGTGAATGTAATGATCATTTCTACGTTCCGGGCAACCTAGTATTCACTCTAGGGCGTTGCTCCAACAGATTGAATAGTTAGGGCCTTAAAAGTCAATGCCCGAGGCATAAAATGCAATCAAAATAAAACAGTTTTTCCATCGTATAAAACGAATAATTGCAACCAGTGTGAAAGTAATGGTCATTTCTACGTTCCGAGAAACCTTGGCGTCACTCTAGGGCGTTGCTCCACCAGATCGAATAGATAGGGACTTAGAATTCATCGCTAAAAGCATAAAATACAATTAAAACACAACAGTTTTTCCATCGTATAACAGGAATAATGGCAACCAGTGTGAAGGTTATGGTCATTCCTACATTCCGAGCAACCTAGGCTTCACTCTAGGGCGTTGATCCAACAGATTGCATAGTTAGGGCCTTAGAAGTCAACGCCCGAAGTATAAAATACAATATAAATACAACAGTTTTTCCATCGTATAAAACGAATAATTGCAAGCAGTATGAAAGTTATGGTCATTTCTACTTTCTGGGAAACCTAGGCTACACCCTAGGGCGTTGCTCCAACAGATTGAATAGTTAGGGCCTTAGAAGTCAATGCCCGAAGCATATAATGCAATAAAAATACAACAGTTTTTCCATCGTATAAAACGAATAATTGCAACCAGTATGAAAGTTATGGTCATTTCTACATTCCGAGCAACCTAGGCTTCACTCTAGGGCGTTTATCCAACAGATTGCATAGTTAGGGCCTTAGAAGTCAACGCCCGAAGTATAAAATACAATATAAATACAACAGTTTTTCCATCGCATAAAACGAATAATTGCAAGCAGTATGAAAGTTATGGTCATTTCTACTTTCTGGGCAACCTAGGCTACACCCTAGGGCGTTGCTCCAACAGAATGAATAGTTAGGGTCTTAGAAGTCAATGCCCGAAGCATATAATGCAATAAAAATACAACAGTTTTTCCATCGTATAAAACGAATAATTGCAACCAGTATGAAAGTTATGGTCATTTCTACTTTCCGGCAACCTAGGCTTCGCCCTAGGGCGTTGTTCCACCAGATCGAATAGTTAGGGCCTAAGAAGTGAACATCAGAAGCGTAAAATACAATATAAATACAACAGTATTTCCATCATATAAAACGAGTAATTGCAACCAGTATGAAAGTTGTGGTCATTTCTACTTTCCGGGCAACCTAGGCTACACCCTAGGGCGTTGCTCCAACAGATTGAATAGTTAGGGCCTTAGAAATCAATGCCCGAAGCATAAAATGCAATAAAAATACAACAGTTTTTCTATCATATAACCGGAATAATTGCAACCAGTTTGAACGTCATGGTCATTTCTACGTTCCGGGCAACCTCGGCTTCACTCTAGGGCGTTGCTCCACCAGATCGAATAGTTAGTGCCTTAGAAGTCAACGCCAGAAGCATAAAAAACAATATAAATACAACAGTTTTTCCATTGTATAAAACGAATAATTGCAACCAGTATGAAGGTTAACGTCATTTCTACTTTCCGGGCAACCTAGGCTTCACCCTAGGGCGTTGCTCCACCAGATCGAATAGATAGGGACTTAGAATTAAACGCCAGAAGCATAGAATACAATAAAAATACAACAGTTTTTCCATCGTAGAACAGGAATAATTGCAACCAGTGTGAATGTAATGGTCATTTCTACGTCCCGGGCAGCCTAGGATTCACTCTAGGGCGTTGCTCCAACAAATTGAATAGTTAGGGCCTTAAAAGTCAATGCCCGAAGCATAAAATGCAATAAAAATACAACAGTTTTTCCATCGTATAACAGGAACAATTGCAACCAGTGTGATCGTAATGGTCATTTCTACGTTCCCGGCAACCTAGGCTTCACCCCAGGGCGTTGTTCCACCAGATCGAATAGTTAGGGCCTAAGAAGTGAACGCCAGCAGCATAAAATACAACATAAATACAACAGCTTTTCCATCGTATAAAACGAATAATTTCAACCAGTGTGAATGTTATGGTCATTTCTACATTCCGAGCAACCTAGGCTTCACTCTAGGGCGTTGTTCCACCAGATCGAATAGTTAGGGCCTAAGAAGTCAACGTCAGAAACATAAAATACAATATAAATATAACAGTTTTTCCATCGTATAAAACGAATAATAGCAACCAGTGTGAAAGTTATGGTCATTCCTACGTTCCGGGCAACCTAGGCTTCACCCAAGGGCGTTGTTCCTCCAGATGGAATAGTTAGGGCCTAAGAAGACAACCCCTGAAGCATAAAATACGATATAAATGCAACAGCTTTTCTATCGTATAAAACGGATAATTGCAACCAGTGTGAATGTAATGGTAATTTCTAAGTTCCGGGCAACCTAGGCTTCACTCTAGGGCGTTGCTCCACCAGATCGAATAGTTAGGGCCTTAGGAATCAACGCCAGAAGCATAAAATACAATAAAGATGCAACAGCTTTTCCATCGTATAACAGGAGTAACTGCAAACAGTGTGAAAGTAAAGGTCACTTCTACGTTCCAGGCAACCTAGGCTTCACTCTAGGGCGTTGTTCCACCAGATCGAATAGTTAGGGCCTAAGAAGTCAACGTCAGAAGCATAAAATACAATATAAATATAACAGTTTTTCCATCGTATAAAACGAATAATAGCAACCAGTGTGAAAGTTATGGTCATTTCTACGTTCCGGGCAACCTAGGCTTCACTCCAGGTCGTTGCTCCACCAGATCGAATGGTTAGGTCCTTAGAAGTCAACGCCAGAAGCATAAAATACGATATAAATACAACAGTTTGTCCATCGTAGAACAGGAATAATTGCAACCAGTGTGAATGTAATGATCATTTCTACGTTCCGGGCAACCTAGTATTCACTCTAGGGCGTTGCTCCAACAGATTGAATAGTTAGGGCCTTAAAAGTCAATGCCCGAGGCATAAAATGCAATAAAAATACAACAGTTTTTCCATCGTATAAAACGAATAATTGCAACCAGTGTGAAAGTAATGGTCATTTCTACGTACCGGGCAACCTAGGCTTCACTCCAGGGCGTTGCTCCAACAGATTGAATAGTTAGGTCCTAAGAAGGCAACGCCAGAAGCATAAAATACGAAATAAATACAACAGCTTTTCCATCGTATAAAACGAATAATTGCAACCAGTGTGAAAGTATTGGTCATTTCTACGTTCCGAGAAACCTTGGCGTCACTCTAGGGCGTTGCTCCACCAGATCGAATAGATAGGGACTTAGAATTCATCGCTAAAAGCATAAAATACAATTAAAATACAACAGTTTTTCCATCTTATAACAGAAATAATTGCAACCAGTGTGAAGGTAATGGTCATTTCTACGTCCCGGGCAACCTAGGATTCACTCTAGGGCGTTGCTCCAACAGATTGAATAGTTAGGGCCTTAAAAGTCAATGCCCGAAGCATAAAATGCAATAAAAATACAACACCTTTTCCATCGTATAACAGGAACAATTGCAACCAGTGTGAACGTAATGGTCATTTCTGCGTTCCCGGCAACCTAGGCTTCACCCCAGGGCGTTGTTCCACCAGATCGAATAGTTAGGGCCTAAGAAGTGAACGCCAGCAGCATAAAATACAACATAAATACAACAGCTTTTCCATCGTATAAAACGAATAATTTCAACCAGTGTGAATGTT
The DNA here is from genome assembly GCF_051401765.1 of Calliopsis andreniformis. Lineage (NCBI taxonomy): Eukaryota > Metazoa > Arthropoda > Insecta > Hymenoptera > Andrenidae > Calliopsis > Calliopsis andreniformis. Next base: position 9,159,517 of record NW_027480425.1, on the reverse strand, counting down.
ATGGTCATTTCTACATTCCGAGCAACCTAGGCTTCACTCTAGGGCGTTGATCCAACAGATTGCATAGTTAGGGCCTTAGAAGTCAACGCCCGAAGTATAAAATACAATATAAATACAACAGTTTTTCCATCGTATAAAACGAATAATTGCAAGCAGTATGAAAGTTATGGTCATTTCTACTTTCTGGGCAACCTAGGCTACACCCTAGGGCGTTGCTCCAACAGATTGAATAGTTAGGGCCTTAGAAGTCAATGCCCGAAGCATATAATGCAATAAAAATACAACAGTTTTTCCCTCGTATAAAACGAATAATTGCAACCAGTATGAAAGTTATGGTCATTTCTACATTCCGAGCAACCTAGGCTTCACTCTAGGGCGTTGATCCAACAGATTGCGTAGTTAGGGCCTTAGAAGTCAACGCCCGAAGTGTAAAATACAATATAAATACAACAGTTTTTCCATCGTATAAAACGAATAATTGCAAGCAGTATGAAAGTTATGGTCATTTCTACTTTCTGGGCAACCTAGGCTACACCCTAGGGCGTTGCTCCAACAGATTGAATAGTTAGGGCCTTAGAAGTCAATGCCCGAAGCATATAATGCAATAAAAATACAACAGTTTTTCCATCATATAACCGGAATAATTGCAACCAGTTTGAACGTGATGGTCATTTCTACGTTCCGTGCAACTTCGGCTTCACTCTAGGGCGTTGCTCCACCAGATCGAATAGTTAGTGCCTTAGAAGTCAACGCCAGAAGCATAAAAAACAATATAAATACAACAGTTTTTCCATTGTATAAAACGAATAATTGCAACCAGTATGAAGGTTAACGTCATTTCTACTTTCCGGGCAACCTTGGCTTCACCCTAGGGCGTTGCTCCACCAGATCGAATAGATAGGGACTTAGAATTAAACGCCAGAAGCATAGAAGACAATAAAAATACAACAGTTTTTCCATCGTAGAACAGGAATAATTGCAACCAGTGTGAATGTAATGGTCATTTCTACGTCCCGGGCAGCCTAGGATTCACTCTAGGGCGTTGCTCCAACAAATTGAATAGTTAGGGCCTTAAAAGTCAATGCCCGAAGCATAAAATGCAATAAAAATACAACAGTTTTTCCATCGTATAACAGGAACAATTGCAACCAGTGTGAACGTAATGGTCATTTCTACGTTCCCGGCAACCTAGGCTTCACCCCAGGGCGTTGTTCCACCAGATCGAATAGTTAGGGCCTAAGAAGTGAACGCCAGCAGCATAAAATACAACATAAATACAACAGCTTTTCCATCGTATAAAACGAATAATTTCAACCAGTGTGAATGTTATGGTCATTTCTACATTCCGAGCAACCTAGGCTTCACTCTAGGGCGTTGTTCCACCAGATCGAATAGTTAGGGCCTAAGAAGTCAACGTCAGAAGCATAAAATACAATATAAATATAACAGTTTTTCCATCGTATAAAACGAATAATAGCAACCAGTGTGAAAGTTATGGTCATTCCTACGTTCCGGGCAACCTAGGCTTCACTCTAGGTCGTTGCTCCACCAGGTCAAATAGCTAGCAACTTAGAATTAAACGCCAGAAGCATAGAATACAATAAAAATACAACAGTTTTTCCATCGTAGAACAGGAATAATTGCAACCAGTGTGAAAGTAATGGTCATTTCTACGTACCGGGCAACCTAGGCTTCACTCCAGGGCGTTGCTCCACCAGATCGAACAGTTAGGTCCTAAGAAGGCAACGCCAGAAGCATAAAATACGAAATAAATACAACAGCTTTTCCATCGTATAAAACGAATAATTGCAACCAGTGTGAAAGTATTGGTCATTTCTACGTTCCGAGAAAGCTTGGCGTCACTCTAGGGCGTTGCTCCACCAGATCGAATAGATAGGGACTTAGAATTCATCGCTAAAAGCATAAAATACAATTAAAATACAACAGTTTTTCCATCGTATAACAGAAATAATTGCAACCAGTGTAAAGGTAATGGTCATTTCTACGTTCCGGGCAACGTAGGTTTCACTCTAGGGCGTTGATCCACCAGAGGGAATAGTTAGGGCCCAAGAAGTCAACGCCAGAAGCATAAAATACAATTTAAATACAACAGCTTTTCAATCGTATAAGACGAATAATTACAACCAGTGTGAAAGTTATGGACATTTCTACATTCCGGCCAACCTAGGCTTCGCCCTAGGGCGTTGGTCCACCAGATCGAATAGTTAGGGCCTAAGAAGTGAACGTCAGAAGCGTAAAATACAATATAAATACAACAATATTTCCATCATATAAAACGAGTAATTGCAACCAGTATGAAAGTTGTGGTCATTTCTACTTTCCGGGCAACCTAGGCTACACCCTAGGGCGTTGCTCCAACAGATTGAATAGTTAGGGCCTTAGAAATCAATGCCCGAAGCATAAAATGCAATAAAAATACAACAGTTTTTCTATCATATAACCGGAATAATTGCAACCAGTTTGAACGTGATGGTCATTTCTACGTTCCGGGCAACCTCGGCTTCACTCTAGGGCGTTGCTCCACCAGATCGAATAGTTAGTGCCTTAGAAGTCAACGCCGGAAGCATAAAATGCAACAAAAATACAACAGTTTCTCCATCGTATAAAAGGATTAATTGCAACCAGTTCGAAAGTGATGGTCATTTCTACGTTCCGGGCAACCTACGCTTCACTCTAGGGCGCTGCTCCACCAGATCGAATACTTTGGGCCTTAGAAGTCAACGCCAGAAGCATAAAATAGAATAAAGATGCACAGCTTTTCCATCGTATAAAACGAATAATTTCAACCAGTGTGAATGTTATGGTCATTTCTACATTCCGAGCAACCTAGGCTTCACTCTAGGGCGTTGCTCCAACAGATTGAATAGTTAGGGCCTTAGAAGTCAACGCCCGAAGCATAAAATACAATATATATACAACAGTTTTTCCATCGTATAAAACGAATAATTGCAACCAGTATGAAAGTCATGGTCATTTCTACTTTCAGGCAACCTAGGCTTCACCCTAGGGCGTTGTTCCACCAGATCGAATAGTTAGGGCCTAAGAAGTGAACGCCAGAAGCATAAAATACAATATAAATACAACAGCTTTTCAATCGTATAAAACGAGTAATTGCAACCAGTATGAAAGTTGTGGTCATTTCTACGTTCCGGGCAATCTCGGCTTCACTCTAGGGCGTTGCTCCACCAGATCGAATAGTTAGTGCCTAGGAGTCAACGCCACAAGAATAAAAAACAATATAAATACAACAGTTTTTCCATCGTATAAAACGAATAATTGCAACCAGTATGAAGGTTAAGGTCATTTCTAATTTCCGGGCAACCTAGGCTTCACCCTAGGGCGTTGCTCCAGTAGATGGAATAGTTATGGCATAAGAAGTCAACGCCAGAAGCATAAAATACAATATAAGTACAACAGTTTTTCCATCGTATAAAATGAATAATTGCAAACATTGCGAAAGTAATGGTCATTTCTACGTTCCAGGCAACCTAGGCGTCACTCTAGTGCGTTGCTCCACCACATCTAATAGCTACGGCCTTAGACGTCAACGACAGAAGCATAAAATACAATAAAGATGCAACAGCTTTTCCATCGTATAAAACGAATAATTGCAACCAGTGTGAAAGTTATTGTCATTTCTACTTTCCGGGCAACCTAGACTTCACCCTAGGGCGTTGCTCCAACAGATTGAATAGTTAGGGCCTTAGAAGTCAATGCCCGAAACATATAATGCAATAAAAATACAACAGTTTTTCCATCGTATAAAACGAATAATTGCAACCAGTATGAAAGTTATGGTCATTTCTACTTTCCGGCAACCTAGGCTTCGCCCTAGGGCGTTGATCCAACAGATTGCATAGTTAGGGCCTTAGAAGTCAACGCCCGAAGTATAAAATACAATATAAATACAACTGTTTTTCCATCGTATAAAACGAATAATTGCAAGCAGTATGAAAGTTATGGTCATTTCTACTTTCTGGGCAACCTAGGCTACACCCTAGGGCGTTGCTCCAACAGATTGAATAGTTAGGGCCTTAGAAATCAATGCCCGAAGCATAAAATGCAATAAAAATACAACAGTTTTTCTATCATATAAGCGGAATAATTGCAACCAGTTTGAACGTGATGGTCATTTCTACGTTCCGGGCAACCTCGGCTTCACTCTAGGGCGTTGCTCCACCCGATCGAATAGTTAGTGCCTTAGAAGTCAACGCCAGAAGCATAAAAAACAATATAAATACAACAGTTTTTCCATTGTATAAAACGAATAATTGCAACAAGTATGAAAGTTATGGTCATTTCTACTTTCCGGCAACCTAGGCTTCGCCCTAGGGCGTTGTTCCACCAGATCGAATAGTTAGGGCCTAAGAAGTGAACGTCAGAAGCGTAAAATACAATATAAATACAACAGTATTTCCATCATATAAAACGAGTAATTGCAACCAGTATGAAAGTTGTGGTCATTTCTACTTTCCGGGCAACCTAGGCTACACCCTAGGGCGTTGCTCCAACAGATTGTATAGTTAGGGCCTTTGAAGTCAATGCCCGAAGCATAAAATGCAATAAAAATACAACAGTTTTTCCATCATATAACCGGCATAATTGCAACCAGTTTGAACGTGATGGTCATTTCTACGTTCCGGGCAATCTCGGCTTCACTCTAGGGCGTTGCTCCACCAGATCGAATAGTTAGTGCCTAGGAGTCAACGCCACAAGAATAAAAAACCATATAAATACAACAGTTTTTCCATCGTATAAAACGAATAATTGCAACCAGTGTGAAAGTTATGGTCATTTCTACGTTCCGGGCAACCCAGGCTTCACTCTAGGTCTTTGCTCCACCAGGTCAAATAGCTAGCAACTCAAAATTAAACGCCAGAAGCATAGAATACAATAAAAATACAACAGTTTTTCCATCGTAGAACAGGAATAATTGCAACCAGTGTGAAGGTAATGGTCATTTCTATGTCCCGGGCAACCTAGGATTCACTCTAGGGCGTTGCTCCAACAGATTGAATAGTTAGGGCCTTAAAAGTCAATGCCCGAAGCATAAAATGCAATAAAAATACAACAGTTTTTCCATCGTATAACAGGAACAATTGCAACCAGTGTGAACGTAATGGTCATTTCTACGTTCCCGGCAACCTAGGCTTCACCCCAGGGCGTTGTTCCACCAGATCGAATAGTTAGGGCCTAAGAAGTGAACGCCAGCAGCATAAAATACAACATAAATACAACAGCTTTTCCATCGTATAAAACGAATAATTTCAACCAGTGTGAATGTTATGGTCATTTCTACATTCCGAGCAACCTAGGCTTCACTCTAGGGCGTTGATCCAACAGATTGCATAGTTAGGGCCTTAGAAGTCAACGCCCGAAGTATAAAATACAATATAAATACAACAGTTTTTCCATCGTATAAAACGAATAATTGCAAGCAGTATGAAAGTTATGGTCATTTCTACTTTCTGGGCAACCTAGGCTACACCCTAGGGCGTTGCTCCAACAGATTGAATAGTTAGGGCCTTAGAAGTCAATGCCCGAAGCATATAATGCAATAAAAATACAACAGTTTTTCCATCGTATAAAACGAATAATTGCAACCAGTATGAAAGTTATGGTCATTTCTACTTTCCGGCAACCTAGGCTTCGCCCTAGGGCGTTGTTCCACCAGATCGAATAGTTAGGGCCTAAGAAGTGAACGTCAGAAGCGTAAAATACAATATAAATACAACAATATTTCCATCATATAAAACGAGTAATTGCAACCAGTATGAAAGTTGTGGTCATTTCTACTTTCCGGGCAACCCAGGCTACACCCTAGGGCGTTGCTCCAACAGATTGAATAGTTAGGGCCTTAGAAATCAATGCCCGAAGCATAAAATGCAATAAAAATACAACAGTTTTTCTATCATATAACCGGAATAATTGCAACCAGTTTGAACGTGATGGTCATTTCTACGTTCCGGGCAACCTCGGCTTCACTCTAGGGCGTTGCTCCACCAGATCGAATAGTTAGTGCCTTAGAAGTCAACGCCGGAAGCATAAAATGCAACAAAAATACAACAGTTTTTCCATCGTATAAAAGGATTAATTGCAACCAGTTCGAAAGTGATGGTCATTTCTACGTTCCGGGCAACCTACGCTTCACTCTAGGGCGCTGCTCCACCAGATCGAATACTTTGGGCCTTAGAAGTCAACGCCAGAAGCATAAAATAGAATAAAGATGCACAGCTTTTCCATCGTATAAAACGAATAATTTCAACCAGTGTGAATGTTAAGGTCATTTCTACATTCCGAGCAACCTAGGCTTCACTCTAGGGCGTTGCTCCAACAGATTGAATAGTTAGGGCCTTAGAAGTCAACGCCCGAAGCATAAAATACAATATATATACAACAGTTTTTCCATCGTATAAAACGAATAATTGCAACCAGTATGAAAGTCATGGTCATTTCTACTTTCAGGCAACCTAGGCTTCACCCTAGGGCGTTGTTCCACCAGATCGAATAGTTAGGGCCTAAGAAGTGAACGCCAGAAGCATAAAATACAATATAAATACAACAGCTTTTCAATCGTATAAAACGAGTAATTGCAACCAGTATGAAAGTTGTGGTCATTTCTACGTTCCCGGCAACCTAGGCTTCACCCCAGGGCGTTGTTCCACCAGATCGAATAGTTAGGGCCTAAGAAGTGAACGCCAGCAGCATAAAATACAACATAAATACAACAGCTTTTCCATCGTATAAAACGAATAATTTCAACCAGTGTGAATGTTATGGTCATTTCTACATTCCGAGCAACCTAGGCTTCACTCTAGGGCGTTGATCCAACAGATTGCATAGTTAGGGCCTTAGAAGTCAACGCCCGAAGTATAAAATACAATATAAATACAACAGTTTTTCCATCGTATAAAACGAATAATTGCAAGCAGTATGAAAGTTATGGTCATTTCTACTTTCTGGGCAACCTAGGCTACACCCTAGGGCGTTGCTCCAACAGATTGAATAGTTAGGGCCTTAGAAGTCAATGCCCGAAGCATATAATGCAATAAAAATACAACAGTTTTTCCATCGTATAAAACGAATAATTGCAACCAGTATGAAAGTTATGGTCATTTCTACTTTCCGGCAACCTAGGCTTCGCCCTAGGGCGTTGTTCCACCAGATCGAATAGTTAGGGCCTAAGAAGTGAACGTCAGAAGCGTAAAATACAATATAAATACAACAATATTTCCATCATATAAAACGAGTAATTGCAACCAGTATGAAAGTTGTGGTCATTTCTACTTTCCGGGCAACCCAGGCTACACCCTAGGGCGTTGCTCCAACAGATTGAATAGTTAGGGCCTTAGAAATCAATGCCCGAAGCATAAAATGCAATAAAAATACAACAGTTTTTCTATCATATAACCGGAATAATTGCAACCAGTTTGAACGTGATGGTCATTTCTACGTTCCGGGCAACCTCGGCTTCACTCTAGGGCGTTGCTCCACCAGATCGAATAGTTAGTGCCTTAGAAGTCAACGCCGGAAGCATAAAATGCAACAAAAATACAACAGTTTTTCCATCGTATAAAAGGATTAATTGCAACCAGTTCGAAAGTGATGGTCATTTCTACGTTCCGGGCAACCTACGCTTCACTCTAGGGCGCTGCTCCACCAGATCGAATACTTTGGGCCTTAGAAGTCAACGCCAGAAGCATAAAATAGAATAAAGATGCACAGCTTTTCCATCGTATAAAACGAATAATTTCAACCAGTGTGAATGTTATGGTCATTTCTACATTCCGAGCAACCTAGGCTTCACTCTAGGGCGTTGCTCCAACAGATTGAATAGTTAGGGCCTTAGAAGTCAACGCCCGAAGCATAAAATACAATATATATACAACAGTTTTTCCATCGTATAAAACGAATAATTGCAACCAGTATGAAAGTCATGGTCATTTCTACTTTCAGGCAACCTAGGCTTCACCCTAGGGCGTTGTTCCACCAGATCGAATAGTTAGGGCCTAAGAAGTGAACGCCAGAAGCATAAAATACAATATAAATACAACAGCTTTTCAATCGTATAAAACGAGTAATTGCAACCAGTATGAAAGTTGTGGTCATTTCTACTTTCCGGGCAACCTAGGCTACACCCTAGGGCGTTGCTCCAACAGATTGTATAGTTAGGGCCTTTGAAGTCAATGCCCGAAGCATAAAATGCAATAAAAATACAACAGTTTTTCCATCATATAACCGGCATAATTGCAACCAGTTTGAACGTGATGGTCATTTCTACGTTCCGGGCAATCTCGGCTTCACTCTAGGGCGTTGCTCCACCAGATCGAATAGTTAGTGCCTAGGAGTCAACGCCACAAGAATAAAAAACAATATAAATACAACAGTTTTTCCATCGTATAAAACGAATAATTGCAACCAGTATGAAGGTTAAGGTCATTTCTAATTTCCGGGCAACCTAGGCTTCACCCTAGGGCGTTGCTCCAATAGATGGAATAGTTATGGCATAAGAAGTCAACGCCAGAAGCATAAAATACAATATAAGTACAACAGTTTTTCCATCGTATAAAATGAATAATTGCAAACATTGCGAAAGTAATGGTCATTTCTACGTTCCAGGCAACCTAGGCGTCACTCTAGTGCGTTGCTCCACCACATCTAATAGCTACGGCCTTAGACGTCAACGACAGAAGCATAAAATACAATAAAGATGCAACAGCTTTTCCATCGTATAAAACGAATAATTGCAACCAGTGTGAAAGTTATTGTCATTTCTACTTTCCGGGCAACCTAGACTTCACCCTAGGGCGTTGCTCCAACAGATTGAATAGTTAGGGCCTTAGAAGTCAATGCCCGAAACATATAATGCAATAAAAATACAACAGTTTTTCCATCGTATAAAACGAATAATTGCAACCAGTATGAAAGTTATGGTCATTTCTACTTTCCGGCAACCTAGGCTTCGCCCTAGGGCGTTGATCCAACAGATTGCATAGTTAGGGCCTTAGAAGTCAACGCCCGAAGTATAAAATACAATATAAATACAACAGTTTTTCCATCGTATAAAACGAATAATTGCAAGCAGTATGAAAGTTATGGTCATTTCTACTTTCTGGGCAACCTAGGCTACACCCTAGGGCGTTGCTCCAACAGATTGAATAGTTAGGGCCTTAGAAATCAATGCCCGAAGCATAAAATGCAATAAAAATACAACAGTTTTTCTATCATATAACCGGAATAATTGCAACCAGTTTGAACGTGATGGTCATTTCTACGTTCCGGGCAACCTCGGCTTCACTCTAGGGCGTTGCTCCACCAGAACGAATAGTTAGTGCCTTAGAAGTCAACGCCAGAAGCATAAAAAACAATATAAATACAACAGTTTTTCCATTGTATAAAACGAATAATTGCAACCAGTATGAAGGTTAACGTCATTTCTACTTTCCGGGCAACCTAGGCTTCGCCCTAGGGCGTTGCTCCACCAGATCGAATAGATAGGGACTTAGAATTAAACGCCAGAAGCATAGAATACAATAAAAATACAACAGTTTTTCCATCGTGGAACAGGAATAATTGCAACCAGTGTGAATGTAATGGTCATTTCTACGTCCCGGGCAGCCTAGGATTCACTCTAGCGCGTTGCTCCAACAAATTGAATAGTTAGGGCCTTAAAATTCAATGCCCGAAGCATAAAATGCAATAAAAATACAACAGTTTTTCCATCGTATAACAGGAACAATTGCAACCAGTGTGAACGTAATGGTCATTTCTGCGTTCCCGGCAACCTAGGCTTCACCCCAGGGCGTTGTTCCACCAGATCGAATAGTTAGGGCCTAAGAAGTGAACGCCAGCAGCATAAAATACAACATAAATACAACAGCTTTTCCATCGTATAAAACGAATAATTTCAACCAGTGTGAATGTTATGGTCATTTCTACATTCCGAGCAACCTAGGCTTCACTCTAGGGCGTTGATCCAACAGATTGCATAGTTAGGGCCTTAGAAGTCAACGCCCGAAGTATAAAATACAATATAAATACAACAGTTTTTCCATCGTATAAAACGAATAATTGCAAGCAGTATGAAAGTTATGGTCACTTCTACTTTCTGGGCAACCTAGGCTACACCCTAGGGCGTTGCTCCAACAGATTGAATAGTTAGGGCCTTAGAAGTCAATGCCCGAAGCATATAATGCAATAAAAATACAACAGTTTTTCCATCGTATAAAACGAATAATTGCAACCAGTATGAAAGTTATGGTGATTTCTACTTTCCGGCAACCTAGGCTTCGCCCTAGGGCGTTGTTCCACCAGATCGAATAGTTAGGGCCTAAGAAGTGAACGTCAGAAGCGTAAAATACAATATAAATACAACAGTATTTCCATCATATAAAACGAGTAATTGCAACCAGTATGAAAGTTGTGGTCATTTCTACTTTCCGGGCAACCTAGGCTACACCCTAGGGCGTTGCTCCAACAGATTGAATAGTTAGGGCCTTAGAAATCAATGCCCGAAGCATAAAATGCAATAAAAATACAACAGTTTTTCTATCATATAACCGGAATAATTGCAACCAGTTTGAACGTGATGGTCATTTCTACGTTCCGGGCAACCTCGGCTTCACTCTAGGGCGTTGCTCCACCAGATCGAATAGTTAGTGCCTTAGAAGTCAACGCCAGAAGCATAAAAAACAATATAAATACAACAGTTTTTCCATTGTATAAAACGAATAATTGCAACCAGTATGAAGGTTAACGTCATTTCTACTTTCCGGGCAACCTAGGCTTCACCCTAGGGCGTTGCTCCACCAGATCGAATAGATAGGGACTTAGAATTAAACGCCAGAAGCATAGAATACAATAAAAATACAACAGCTTTTCCATCGTAGAACAGGAATAATTGCAACCAGTGTGAATGTAATGGTCATTTCTACGTCCCGGGCAGCCTAGGATTCACTCTAGGGCGTTGCTCCAACAAATTGAATAGTTAGGGCCTTAAAAGTCAATGCCCGAAGCATAAAATGCAATAAAAATACAACAGTTTTTCCATCGTATAACAGGAACAATTGCAACCAGTGTGAACGTAATGGTCATTTCTACGTTCCCGGCAACCTAGGCTTCACCCCAGGGCGTTGTTCCACCAGATCGAATAGTTAGGGTTTAAGAAGTGAACGCCAGCAGCATAAAATACAACATAAATACAACAGCTTTTCCATCGTATAAAACGAATAATTGCAACCAGTATGAAAGTTATGGTCATTTCTACTTTCCGGCAACCTAGGCTTCGCCCTAGGGCGTTGTTCCACCAGATCGAATAGTTAGGGCCTAAGAAGTGAACGTCAGAAGCGTAAAATACAATATAAATACAACAGTATTTCCATCATATAAAACGAGTAATTGCAACCAGTATGAAAGTTGTGGTCATTTCTACTTTCCGGGCAACCTAGGCTACACCCTAGGGCGTTGCTCCAACAGATTGTATAGTTAGGGCCTTTGAAGTCAATGCCCGAAGCATAAAATGCAATAAAAATACAACAGTTTTTCCATCATATAACCGGCATAATTGCAACCAGTTTGAACGTGATGGTCATTTCTACGTTCCGGGCAATCTCGGCTTCACTCTAGGGCGTTGCTCCACCAGATCGAATAGTTAGTGCCTAGGAGTCAACGCCACAAGAATAAAAAAAAATATAAATACAACAGTTTTTCCATCGTATAAAACGAATAATTGCAACCAGTATGAAGGTTAAGGTCATTTCTAATTTCCGGGCAACCTAGGCTTCACCCTAGGGCGTTGCTCCAATAGATGGAATAGTTATGGCATAAGAAGTCAACGACAGAAGCATAAAATACAATAAAGATGCAACAGCTTTTCCATCGTATAAAACGAATAATTGCAACCAGTGTGAAAGTTATTGTCATTTCTACTTTCCGGGCAACCTAGACTTCACCCGAGGGCGTTGCTCCAACAGATTGAATAGTTAGGGCCTTAGAAGTCAATGCCCGAAACATATAATGCAATAAAAATACAACAGTTTTTCCATCGTATAAAACGAATAATTGCAACCAGTATGAAAGTTATGGTCATTTCTACTTTCCGGCAACCTAGGCTTCGCCCTAGGGCGTTGATCCAACAGATTGCATAGTTAGGGCCTTAGAAGTCAACGCCCGAAGTATAAAATACAATATAAATGCAACAGTTTTTCCATCGTATAAAACGAATAATTGCAAGCAGTATGAAAGTTATGGTCATCTCTACTTTCTGGGCAACCTAGGCTACACCCTAGGGCGTTGCTCCAACAGATTGAATAGTTAGGGCCTTAGAAATCAATGCCCGAAGCATAAAATGCAATAAAAATACAACAGTTTTTCTATCATATAACCGGAATAATTGCAACCAGTTTGAACGTGATGGTCATTTCTACGTTCCGGGCAACCTCGGCTTCACTCTAGGGCGTTGCTCCACCAGAACGAATAGTTAGTACCTTAGAAGTCAACGCCAGAAGCATAAAAAACAATATAAATACAACAGTTTTTCCATTGTATAAAACGAATAATTGCAACCAGTATGAAGGTTAACGTCATTTCTACTTTCCGGGCAACCTAGGCTTCGCCCTAGGGCGTTGCTCCACCAGATCGAATAGATAGGGACTTAGAATTAAACGCCAGCAGCATAGAATACAATAAAAATACAACAGTTTTTCCATCGTGGAACAGGAATAATTGCAACCAGTGTGAATGTAATGGTCATTTCTGCGTTCCCGGCAACCTAGGCTTCACCCCAGGGCGTTGTTCCACCAGATCGAATAGTTAGGGCCTAAGAAGTGAACGCCAGCAGCATAAAATACAACATAAATACAACAGCTTTTCCATCGTATAAAACGAATAATTTCAACCAGTGTGAATGTTATGGTCATTTCTACATTCCGAGCAACCTAGGCTTCACTCTAGGGCGTTGATCCAACAGATTGCATAGTTAGGGCCTTAGAAGTCAACGCCCGAAGTATAAAATACAATATAAATACAACAGTTTTTCCATCGTATAAAACGAATAATTGCAAGCAGTATGAAAGTTATGGTCATTTCTACTTTCTGGGCAACCTAGGCTACACCCTAGGGCGTTGCTCCAACAGATTGAATAGTTAGGGCCTTAGAAGTCAATGCCCGAAGCATATAATGCAATAAAAATACAACAGTTTTTCCATCGTATAAAACGAATAATTGCAACCAGTATGAAAGTTATGGTCATTTCTACTTTCCGGCAACCTAGGCTTCGCCCTAGGGCGTTGTTCCACCAGATCGAATAGTTAGGGCCTAAGAAGTGAACGTCAGAAGCGTAAAATACAATATAAATACAACAGTATTTCCATCATATAAAACGAGTAATTGCAACCAGTATGAAAGTTGTGGTCATTTCTACTTTCCGGGCAACCTAGGCTACACCCTAGGGCGTTGCTCCAACAGATTGAATAGTTAGGGCCTTAGAAATCAATGCCCGAAGCATAAAATACAATAAAAATACAACAGTTTTTCTATCATATAACCGGAATAATTGCAACCAGTTTGAACGTGATGGTCATTTCTACGTTCCGGGCAACCTCGGCTTCACTCTAGGGCGTTGCTCCACCAGATCGAATAGTTAGTGCCTTAGAAGTCAACGCCAGAAGCATAAAAAACAATATAAATACAACAGTTTTTCCATTGTATAAAACGAATAATTGCAACCAGTATGAAGGTTAACGTCATTTCTACTTTCCGGGCAACCTAGGCTTCACCCTATGGCGTTGCTCCACCAGATCGAATAGATAGGGACTTAGAATTAAACGCCGGAAGCATAGAATACAATAAAAATACAACAGTTTTTCCATCGTAGAACAGGAATAATTGCAACCAGTGTGAATGTAATGGTCATTTCTACGTCCCGGGCAACCTAGGCGTCACTCTAGGGCGTTGCTCCACCTGATCGAATAGTTAGGGCCTTAGAAGTCAACGCCAGAAGCATAAAATGCAATAAAGATGCAACAGTTTTTCCATCGTATAAAACGACTAATAGCAACCAGTGTGAAAGTTATGGTCATTTCAACGTTCCGGGCAACCTAGGCTTCACTCTAGGTCGTTGCTCCACCAGGTCAAATAGCTAGCAACTCACAATTAAACGCCAGAAGCATAGAATACAATAAAAATACAACAGTTTTTCCATCGTAGAACAGGAATAATTGCAACCAGTGTGAAAGTAATGGTCATTTCTACGTACCGAGCAACCTAGGCTTCACTCCAGGGCGTTGCTCCACCAGATTGAACAGTTAGGTCCTAAGAAGGCAACGCCAGAAGCATAAAATACGAAATAAATACAACAGCTTTTCCATCGTATAAAACGAATAATTGCAACCAGTGTGAAAGTATTGGTCATTTCTACGTTCCGAGAAACCTTGGCGTCACTCTAGGGCGTTGCTCCACCAGATCGAATAGATAAGGACTTAGAATTCATCGCTAAAAGCATAAAATACAATTAAAATACAACAGTTTTTCCATCTTATAACAGAAATAATTGCAACCAGTGTGAAGGTAATGGTCATTTCTATGTCCCGGGCAACCTAGGATTCACTCTAGGGCGTTGCTCCAACAGATTGAATAGTTAGGGCCTTAAAAGTCAATGCCCGAAGCATAAAATGCAATAAAAATACAACAGTTTTTCCATCGTATAACAGGAACAATTGCAACCAGTGTGAACGTAATGGTCATTTCTACGTTCCCGGCAACCTAGGCTTCACCCCAGGGCGTTGTTCCACCAGATCGAATAGTTAGGGCCTAAGAAGTGAACGCCAGCAGCATAAAATACAACATAAATACAACAGCTTTTCCATCGTATAAAACGAATAATTTCAACCAGTGTGAATGTTATGGTCATTTCTACATTCCGAGCAACCTAGGCTTCACTCTAGGGCGTTGATCCAACAGATTGCATAGTTAGGGCCTTAGAAGTCAACGCCCGAAGTATAAAATACAATATAAATACAACAATATTTCCATCATATAAAACGAGTAATTGCAACCAGTATGAAAGTTGTGGTCATTTCTACTTTCCGGGCAACCTAGGCTACACCCTAGGGCGTTGCTCCAACAGATTGTATAGTTAGGGCCTTTGAAGTCAATGCCCGAAGCATAAAATGCAATAAAAATACAACAGTTTTTCCATCATATAACCGGCATAATTGCAACCAGTTTGAACGTGATGGTCATTTCTACGTTCCGGGCAATCTCGGCTTCACTCTAGGGCGTTGCTCCACCAGATCGAATAGTTAGTGCCTAGGAGTCAACGCCACAAGAATAAAAAACAATATAAATACAACAGTTTTTCCATCGTATAAAACGAATAATTGCAACCAGTATGAAGGTTAAGGTCATTTCTAATTTCCGGGCAACCTAGGCTTCACCCTAGGGCGTTGCTCCACCAGATGGAATAGTTATGGCATAAGAAGTCAACGCCAGAAGCATAAAATACAATATAAGTACAACAGTTTTTCCATCGTATAAAATGAATAATTGCAAACATTGCGAAAGTAATGGTCATTTCTACGTTCCAGGCAACCTAGGCGTCCCTCTAGTGCGTTGCTCCACCACATCTAATAGCTACGGCCTTAGACGTCAACGACAGAAACATAAAATACAATAAAGATGCAACAGCTTTTCCATCGTATAAAACGAATAATTGCAACCAGTGTGAAAGTTATTGTCATTTCTACTTTCCGGGCAACCTAGACTTCACCCTAGGGCGTTGCTCCAACAGATTGAATAGTTAGGGCCTTAGAAGTCAATGCCCGAAACATATAATGCAATAAAAATACAACAGTTTTTCCATCGTATAAAACGAATAATTGCAACCAGTATGAAAGTTATGGTCATTTCTACTTTCCGGCAACCTAGGCTTCGCCCTAGGGCGTTGTTCCACCAGATCGAATAGTTAGGGCCTAAGAAGTGAACGTCAGAAGCATAAAATACAATATAAATACAACAGTATTTCCATCATATAAGACGAGTAATTGCAACCAGTATGAAAGTTGTGGTCATTTCTACTTTCCGGGCAACCTAGGCTACACCCTACGGCGTTGCTCCAACAGATTGAGTAGTTAGGGCCTTAGAAATCAATGCCCGAAGCATAAAATGCAATAAAAATACAACAGTTTTTCTATCATATAACCGGAATAATTGCAACCAGTTTGAACGTGATGGTCATTTCTACGTTCCGGGCAACCTCGGCTTCACTCTAGGGCGTTGCTCCACCAGATCGAATAGTTAGTGCCTTAGAAGTCAACGCCAGAAGCATAAAAAACAATATAAATACAACAGTTTTTCCATCGTATAAAACGAATAATTGAAACCAGTATGAAGGTTCACGTCATTTCTACTTTCCGGGCAACCTAGGCTTCACCCTAGGGCGTTGCTCCACCAGATCGAATAGATAGGGACTTAGAATTCATCGCTAAAAGCATAAAATACAATTAAAATACAACAGTTTTTCCATCGTATAACAGGAATAATTGCATCCAGTGTGAAGGTAATGGTCATTTCTACGTTCCGGGCAACGTAGGTTTCACTCTAGGGCGTTGATCCACCAGAGGGAATAGTTAGGGCCCAAGAAGTCAACGCCAGAAGCATAAAATACAATTTAAATACAACAGCTTTTCAATCGTATAAAACGAATAATTGCAACCAGTGTGAAAGTTATGGACATTTCTACATTCCGGCCAACCTAGGCTTCACCCTAGGGCGTTGCTCCACCAGATCGAATAGTTAGGGCCTTAGAAGTCAACGCCAGAACCATAAAATACAATAATTATGCAACAGTTTTTCCATCATTTTACAGGAATAACTGCAACCAGTGTGAATGTACTGGACATATCTACGTTCCGGATAACCTAGGTATCACTCTAGGGCGTTGCTCTACAAGATCCAATAGCTAGGGACTTAGAAATCAACGCCAGAAGGATAAAACACAATGTAAGTACAACAGTTATTCCATCGTATAAATTGAGTAGTTGCAAACATTGTGAAAGTAATGGTCATTTCTACGTTCCGGGCAACCTAGGCGTCACTCTAGGGCGTTGCTCCACCTGATCGAATAGTTAGGGCCTTAGAAGTCAACGCCAGAAGCATAAAATGCAATAAAGATGCAACAGTTTTTCCATCGTATAAAACGACTAATAGCAACCAGTGTGAAAGTTATGGTCATTTCTACGTTCCGGGCAACCTAGGCTTCACTCTAGGTCGTTGCTCCACCAGGTCAAATAGTTAGGGCCTAAGAAGTCAACGCCAGAAGCATAGAATACAATAAAAATACAACAGTTTTTCCATCGTAGAACAGGAATAATTGCAACCAGTGTGAAAGTAATGGTCATTTCTACGTACCGGGCAACCTAGGCTTCACTCCAGGGCGTTGCTCCACCAGATCGAACAGTTAGGTCCTAAGAAGGCAACGCCAGAAGCATAAAATACGAAATAAATACAACAGCTTTTCCATCGTATAAAACGAATAATTGCAACCAGTGTGAAAGTATTGGTCATTTCTACGTTCCGAGAAAGCTTGGCGTCACTCTAGGGCGTTGCTCCACCAGATCGAATAGATAGGGACTTAGAATTCATCGCTAAAAGCATAAAATACAATTAAAATACAACAGTTTTTCCATCGTATAACAGAAATAATTGCAACCAGTGTAAAGGTAATGGTCATTTCTACGTTCCGGGCAACGTAGGTTTCACTCTAGGGCGTTGATCCACCAGAGGGAATAGTTAGGGCCCAAGAAGTCAACGCCAGAAGCATAAAATACAATTTAAATACAACAGCTTTTCAATCGTATAAGACGAATAATTGCAACCAGTGTGAAAGTTATGGACATTTCTACATTCCGGCCAACCCAGGCTTCACCCTAGGGTGTTGCTCCACCAGATTGAACAGTTAGGTCCTAAGAAGGCAACGCCAGAAGCATAAAATACGAAATAAATACAACAGCTTTTCCATCGTATAAAACGAATAATTGCAACCAGTGTGAAAGTATTGGTCATTTCTACGTTCCGAGAAACCTTGGCGTCACTCTAGGGCGTTGCTCCACCAGATCGAATAGATAGGGACTTAGAATTCATCGCTAAAAGCATAAAATACAATTAAAATACAACAGTTTTTCCATCTTATAACAGAAATAATTGCAACCAGTGTGAAGGTAATGGTCATTTCTATGTCCCGGGCAACCTAGGATTCACTCTAGGGCGTTGCTCCAACAGATTGAATAGTTAGGGCCTTAAAAGTCAATGCCCGAAGCATAAAATGCAATAAAAATACAACAGTATTTCCATCGTATAACAGGAACAATTGCAACCAGTGTGAACGTAATGGTCATTTCTACGTTCCCGGAAACCTAGGCTTCACCCCAGGGCGTTGTTCCACCAGATCGAATAGTTAGGGCCTAAGAAGTGAACGCCAGCAGCATAAAATACAACATAAATACAACAGCTTTTCCATCGTATAAAACGAATAATTTCAACCAGTGTGAATGTTATGGTCATTTCTACATTCCGAGCAACCTAGGCTTCACTCTAGGGCGTTGATCCAACAGATTGCATAGTTAGGGCCTTAGAAGTCAACGCCCGAAGTATAAAATACAATATAAATACAACAGTTTTTCCATCGTATAAAACGAATAATTGCAAGCAGTATGAAAGTTATGGTCATTTCTACTTTCTGGGCAACCTAGGCTACTCCCTAGGGCGTTGCTCCAACAGATTGAATAGTTAGGGCCTTAGAAGTCAATGCCCGAAGCATATAATGCAATAAAAATACAACAGTTTTTCCATCGTATAAAACGAATAATTGCAACCAGTATGAAAGTTATGGTCATTTCTACTTTCCGGCAACCTAGGCTTCGCCCTAGGGCGTTGTTCCACCAGATCGAATAGTTAGGGCCTAAGAAGTGAACGTCAGAACCGTAAAATACAATATAAATACAACAATATTTCCATCATATAAAACGAGTAATTGCAACCAGTATGAAAGTTGTGGTCATTTCTACTTTCCGGGCAACCTAGGCTACACCCTAGGGCGTTGCTCCAACAGATTGAATAGTTAGGGCCTCAGAAATCAATGCCCGAAGCATAAAATGCAATAAAAATACAACAGTTTTTCCATCGTATAAAAGGATTTATTGCAACCAGTTCGAAAGTGATGGTCATTTCTACGTTGCGGGCAACCTACGCTTCACTCTAGGGCGCTGCTCCACCAGATCGAATACTTTGGGCCTTAGAAGTCAACGCCAGAAGCATAAAATAGAGTAAAGATGCACAGCTTTTCCATCGTATAAAACGAATAATTTCAACCAGTGTGAATGTTATGGTCATTTCTACATTCCGAGCAACCTAGGCTTCACTCTAGGGCGTTGCTCCAACAGATTGAATAGTTAGGGCCTTAGAAGTCAACGCCCGAAGCATAAAATACAATATATATACAACAGTTTTTCCATCGTATAAAACGAATAATTGCAACCAGTATGAAAGTCATGGTCATTTCTACTTTCAGGCAACCTAGGCTTCACCCTAGGGCGTTGTTCCACCAGATCGAATAGTTAGGGCCTAAGAAGTGAACGCCAGAAGCATAAAATACAATATAAATACAACAGCTTTTCAATCGTATAAAACGAGTAATTGCAACCAGTATGAAAGTTGTGGTCATTTCTACTTTCCGGGCAACCTAGGCTACACCCTAGGGCGTTGCTCCAACAGATTGTATAGTTAGGGCCTTTGAAGTCAATGCCCGAAGCATAAAATGCAATAAAAATACAACAGATTTTCCATCATATAACCGGCATAATTGCAACCAGTTTGAACGTGATGGTCATTTCTACGTTCCGGGCAATCTCGGCTTCACTCTAGGGCGTTGCTCCACCAGATCGAATAGTTAGTGCCTAGGAGTCAACGCCACAAGAATAAAAAACAATATAAATACAACAGTTTTTCCATCGTATAAAACGAATAATTGCAACCAGTATGAAGGTTAAGGTCATTTCTAATTTCCGGGCAACCTAGGCTTCACCCTAGGGCGTTGCTCCACCAGATGGAATAGTTATGGCATAAGAAGTCAACGCCAGAAGCATAAAATACAATATAAGTACAACAGTTTTTCCATCGTATAAAATGAATAATTGCAAACATTGCGAAAGTAATGGTCATTTCTACGTTCCTGGCAACCTAGGCGTCCCTCTAGTGCGTTGCTCCACCACATCTAATAGCTACGGCCTTAGACGTCAACGACAGAAGCATAAAATACAATAAAGATGCAACAGCTTTTCCATCGTATAAAACGAATAATTGCAACCAGTGTGAAAGTTATTGTCATTTCTACTTTCCGGGCAACCTAGACTTCACCCTAGGGCGTTGCTCCAACAGATTGAATAGTTAGGGCCTTAGAAGTCAATGCCCGAAACATATAATGCAATAAAAATACAACAGTTTTTCCATCGTATAAAACGAATAATTGCAACCAGTATGAAAGTTATGGTCATTTCTACTTTCCGGCAACCTAGGCTTCGCCCTAGGGCGTTGTTCCACCAGATCGAATAGTTAGGGCCTAAGAAGTGAACGTCAGAAGCATAAAATACAATATAAATACAACAGTATTTCCATCATATAAGACGAGTAATTGCAACCAGTATGAAAGTTGTGGTCATTTCTACTTTCCGGGCAACCTAGGCTACACCCTACGGCGTTGCTCCAACAGATTGAATAGTTAGGGCCTTAGAAATCAATGCCCGAAGCATAAAATGCAATAAAAATACAACAGTTTTTCTATCATATAACCGGAATAATTGCAACCAGTTTGAACGTGATGGTCATTTCTACGTTCCGGGCAACCTCGGCTTCACTCTAGGGCGTTGCTCCACCAGATCGAATAGTTAGTGCCTTAGAAGTCAACGCCAGAAGCATAAAAAACAATATAAATACAACAGTTTTTCCATCGTATAAAACGAATAATTGAAACCAGTATGAAGGTTCACGTCATTTCTACTTTCCGGGCAACCTAGGCTTCACCCTAGGGCGTTGCTCCACCAGATCGAATAGATAGGGACTTAGAATTCATCGCTAAAAGCATAAAATACAATTAAAATACAACAGTTTTTCCATCGTATAACAGGAATAATTGCATCCAGTGTGAAGGTAATGGTCATTTCTACGTTCCGGGCAACGTAGGTTTCACTCTAGGGCGTTGATCCACCAGAGGGAATAGTTAGGGCCCAAGAAGTCAACGCCAGAAGCATAAAATACAATTTAAATACAACAGCTTTTCAATCGTATAAAACGAATAATTGCAACCAGTGTGAAAGTTATGGACATTTCTACATTCCGGCCAACCTAGGCTTCACCCTAGGGCGTTGCTCCACCAGATCGAATAGTTAGGGCCTTAGAAGTCAACGCCAGAACCATAAAATACAATAATTATGCAACAGTTTTTCCATCATTTTACAGGAATAACTGCAACCAGTGTGAATGTACTGGACATATCTACGTTCCGGATAACCTAGGTATCACTCTAGGGCGTTGCTCTACAAGATCCAATAGCTAGGGACTTAGAAATCAACGCCAGAAGGATAAAACACAATGTAAGTACAACAGTTATTCCATCGTATAAATTGAGTAGTTGCAAACATTGTGAAAGTAATGGTCATTTCTACGTTCCGGGCAACCTAGGCGTCACTCTAGGGCGTTGCTCCACCTGATCGAATAGTTAGGGCCTTAGAAGTCAACGCCAGAAGCATAAAATGCAATAAAGATGCAACAGTTTTTCCATCGTATAAAACGACTAATAGCAACCAGTGTGAAAGTTATGGTCATTTCTACGTTCCGGGCAACCTAGGCTTCACTCTAGGTCGTTGCTCCACCAGGTCAAATAGTTAGGGCCTAAGAAGTCAACGCCAGAAGCATAGAATACAATAAAAATACAACAGTTTTTCCATCGTAGAACAGGAATAATTGCAACCAGTGTGAAAGTAATGGTCATTTCTACGTACCGGGCAACCTAGGCTTCACTCCAGGGCGTTGCTCCACCAGATCGAACAGTTAGGTCCTAAGAAGGCAACGCCAGAAGCATAAAATACGAAATAAATACAACAGCTTTTCCATCGTATAAAACGAATAATTGCAACCAGTGTGAAAGTATTGGTCATTTCTACGTTCCGAGAAAGCTTGGCGTCACTCTAGGGCGTTGCTCCACCAGATCGAATAGATAGGGACTTAGAATTCATCGCTAAAAGCATAAAATACAATTAAAATACAACAGTTTTTCCATCGTATAACAGAAATAATTGCAACCAGTGTAAAGGTAATGGTCATTTCTACGTTCCGGGCAACGTAGGTTTCACTCTAGGGCGTTGATCCACCAGAGGGAATAGTTAGGGCCCAAGAAGTCAACGCCAGAAGCATAAAATACAATTTAAATACAACAGCTTTTCAATCGTATAAGACGAATAATTGCAACCAGTGTGAAAGTTATGGACATTTCTACATTCCGGCCAACCTAGGCTTCACCCTAGGGTGTTGCTCCACCAGATTGAACAGTTAGGTCCTAAGAAGGCAACGCCAGAAGCATAAAATACGAAATAAATACAACAGCTTTTCCATCGTATAAAACGAATAATTGCAACCAGTGTGAAAGTATTGGTCATTTCTACGTTCCGAGAAACCTTGGCGTCACTCTAGGGCGTTGCTCCACCAGATCGAAAAGATAGGGACTTAGAATTCATCGCTAAAAGCATAAAATACAATTAAAATACAACAGTTTTTCCATCTTATAACAGAAATAATTGCAACCAGTGTGAAGGTAATGGTCATTTCTATGTCCCGGGCAACCTAGGATTCACTCTAGGGCGTTGCTCCAACAGATTGAATAGTTAGGGCCTTAAAAGTCAATGCCCGAAGCATAAAATGCAATAAAAATACAACAGTTTTTCCATCGTATAACAGGAACAATTGCAACCAGTGTGAACGTAATGGTCATTTCTACGTTCCCGGAAACCTAGGCTTCACCCCAGGGCGTTGTTCCACCAGATCGAATAGTTAGGGCCTAAGAAGTGAACGCCAGCAGCATAAAATACAACATAAATACAACAGCTTTTCCATCGTATAAAACGAATAATTTCAACCAGTGTGAATGTTATGGTCATTTCTACATTCCGAGCAACCTAGGCTTCACTCTAGGGCGTTGATCCAACAGATTGCATAGTTAGGGCCTTAGAAGTCAACGCCCGAAGTATAAAATACAATATAAATACAACAGTTTTTCCATCGTATAAAACGAATAATTGCAAGCAGTATGAAAGTTATGGTCATTTCTACTTTCTGGGCAACCTAGGCTACTCCCTAGGGCGTTGCTCCAACAGATTGAATAGTTAGGGCCTTAGAAGTCAATGCCCGAAGCATATAATGCAATAAAAATACAACAGTTTTTCCATCGTATAAAACGAATAATTGCAACCAGTATGAAAGTTATGGTCATTTCTACTTTCCGGCAACCTAGGCTTCGCCCTAGGGCGTTGTTCCACCAGATCGAATAGTTAGGGCCTAAGAAGTGAACGTCAGAAGCGTAAAATACAATATAAATACAACAATATTTCCATCATATAAAACGAGTAATTGCAACCAGTATGAAAGTTGTGGTCATTTCTACTTTCCGGGCAACCTAGGCTACACCCTAGGGCGTTGCTCCAACAGATTGAATAGTTAGGGCCTTAGAAATCAATGCCCGAAGCATAAAATGCAATAAAAATACAACAGTTTTTCCATCGTATAAAAGGATTAATTGCAACCAGTTCGAAAGTGATGGTCATTTCTACGTTCCGGGCAACCTACGCTTCACTCTAGGGCGCTGCTCCACCAGATCGAATACTTTGGGCCTTAGAAGTCAACGCCAGAAGCATAAAATAGAATAAAGATGCACAGCTTTTCCATCGTATAAAACGAATAATTTCAACCAGTGTGAATGTTATGGTCATTTCTACATTCCCAGCAACCTAGGCTTCACTCTAGGGCGTTGCTCCAACAGATTGAATAGTTAGGGCCTTAGAAGTCAACGCCCGAAGCATAAAATACAATATATATACAACAGTTTTTCCATCGTATAAAACGAATAATTGCAACCAGTATGAAAGTCATGGTCATTTCTACTTTCAGGCAACCTAGGCTTCACCCTAGGGCGTTGTTCCACCAGATCGAATAGTTAGGGCCTAAGAAGTGAACGCCAGAAGCATAAAATACAATATAAATACAACAGCTTTTCAATCGTATAAAACGAGTAATTGCAACCAGTATGAAAGTTGTGGTCATTTCTACTTTCCGGGCAACCTAGGCTACACCCTAGGGCGTTGCTCCAACAGATTGTATAGTTAGGGCCTTTGAAGTCAATGCCCGAAGCATAAAATGCAATAAAAATACAACAGTTTTTCCATCATATAACCGGCATAATTGCAACCAGTTTGAACGTGATGGTCATTTCTACGTTCCGGGCAATCTCGGCTTCACTCTAGGGCGTTGCTCCACCAGATCGAATAGTTAGTGCCTAGGAGTCAACGCCACAAGAATAAAAAACAATATAAATACAACAGTTTTTCCATCGTATAAAACGAATAATTGCAACCAGTATGAAGGTTAAGGTCATTTCTACTTTCCGGGCAACCTAGGCTTCACCCTAGGGCGTTGCTCCACCAGATCGAATAGATAGGGACTTAGAATTCATCGCTAAAAGCATAAAATACAATTAAAATACAACAGTTTTTCCATCGTATAACAGGAATAATTGCAACCAGTGTGAAGGTAATGGTCATTTCTACGTTCCGGGCAACGTAGGTTTCACTCTAGGGCGTTGATCCACCAGAGGGAATAGTTAGGGCCCAAGAAGTCTACGCCAGAAGCATAAAATACAATTTAAATACAACAGCTTTTCAATCGTATAAAACGAATAATTGCAACCAGTGTGAAAGTTATGTACATTTCTACATTCCGGCCAACCTAGGCTTCACCCTAGGGCGTTGCTCCACCAGATCGAATAGTTAGGGCCTTAGAAGTCAACGCCGGAAGCATAAAATGCAACAAAAATACAACAGTTTTTCCATCGTATAAAAGGATTAATTGCAACCAGTTCGAAAGTGATGGTCATTTCTACGTTCCGGGCAACCTCCGCTTCACTCTAGGGCGCTGCTCCACCAGATCGAATAGTTCGGGCCTTAGAAGTCAACGCCAGAAGCATAAAATAGAATAAAGATGCAACAGCTTTTCCATCGTATAAAACGAATAATTTCAACCAGTGTGAATGTTATGGTCATTTCTACATTCCGAGCAACCTAGGCTTCACTCTAGGGCGTTGCTCCAACAGATGGAATAGTTAGGGCCTTAGAAGTCAACGCCCGAAGCATAAAATACAATATATATACAACAGTTTTTCCATCGTATAAAACGAGTAATTGCATCCAGTATGAAAGTCATGGTCATTTCTACTTTCCGGCAACCTAGGCTTGACCCTAGGCCGTTGTTCCACCAGATCGAATAGATAGGGACTTAGAATTCATCGCTAAAAGCATAAAATACAATTAAAATACAACAGTTTTTCCATCGTATAACAGGAATAATTGCAACCAGTGTGAAGGTAATGGTCATTTCTACGTTCCGGGCAACGTAGGTTTCACTCTAGGGCGTTGATCCACCAGAGGGAATAGTTAGGGCCCAAGAAGTCAACGCCAGAAGCATAAAATACAATTTAAATACAACAGCTTTTCAATCGTATAAAACGAATAATTGCAACCAGTGTGAAAGTTATGGACATTTCTACATTCCGGCCAACCTAGGCTTCACCCTAGGGCGTTGCTCCACCAGATCGAATAGTTAGGGCCTTAGAAGTCAACGCCAGAACCATAAAATACAATAATGATGCAACAGTTTTTCCATCATTTTACAGGAATAACTGCAACCAGTGTGAATGTACTGGACATATCTACGTTCCGGATAACCTAGGTATCACTCTAGGGCGTTGCTCTACAAGATCGAATAGCTAGGGACTTAGAATTCAACGCCAGAAGGATAAAACACAATGTAAGTACAACAGTTATTCCATCGTATAAATTGAGTAGTTGCAAACATTGTGAAAGTAATGGTCATTTCTACGTTCCGGGCAACCTAGGCGTCACTCTAGGGCGTTGCTCCACCTGATCGAATAGTTAGGGCCTTAGAAGTCAACGCCAGAAGCATAAAATGCAATAAAGATGCAACAGTTTTTCCATCGTATAAAACGACTAATAGCAACCAGTGTGAAAGTTATGGTCATTTCTACGTTCCGGGCAACCTAGGCTTCACTCTAGGTCGTTGCTCCACCAGGTCAAATAGCTAGCAACTTAGAATTAAACGCCAGAAGCATAGAATACAATAAAAATACAACAGTTTTCCATCGTAGAACAGGAATAATTGCAACCAGTGTGAATGTAATGGTCATTTCTACGTCCCGGGCAGCCTAGGATTCACTCTAGGGCGTTGCTCCAACAGATTGAATAGTTAGGGCCTTAAAAGTCAATGCCCGAAGCATAAAATGCAATAAAAATACAACAGCTTTTCCATCGTATAACAGGAACAATTGCAACCAGTGTGAACGTAATGGTCATTTCTGCGTTCCCGGCAACCTAGGCTTCACCCCAGGGCGTTGTTCCACCAGATCGAATAGTTAGGGCCTAAGAAGTGAACGCCAGCAGCATAAAATACAACATAAATACAACAGCTTTTCCATCGTATAAAACGAATAATTTCAACCAGTGTGAATGTTATGGTCATTTCTACATTCCGAGCAACCTAGGCTTCACTCTAGGGCGTTGATCCAACAGATTGCATAGTTAGGGTCTTAGAAGTCAACGCCCGAAGTATAAAATACAATATAAATACAACAGTTTTTCATCGTATAAAACGAATAATTGCAAGCAGTATGAAAGTTATGGTCATTTCTACTTTCTGGGCAACCTAGGCTACACCCTAGGGCGTTGCTCCAACAGATTGAATAGTTAGGGCCTTAGAAGTCAATGCCCGAAGCATATAATGCAATAAAAATACAACAGTTTTTCCATCGTATAAAAGGATTAATTGCAACCAGTGTGAAAGTTATGGACATTTCTACATTCCGGCCAACCTAGGCTTCACCCTAGGGCGTTGCTCCAACAGATTGAATAGTTAGGGCCTTAGAAGTCAACGCCCGAAGCATAAAATACAATATATATACAACAGTTTTTCCATCGTATAAAACGAATAATTGCAACCAGTATGAAAGTCATGGTCATTTCTACTTTCCGGCAACCTAGGCTTCACCCTAGGGCGTTGTTCCACCAGATCGAATAGTTAGGGCCTAAGAAGTGAACGCCAGAAGCATAAAATACAATATAAATACAACAGCTTTTCAATCGTATAAAACGAGTAATTGCAACCAGTATGAAAGTTGTGGTCATTTCTACTTTCCGGGCAACCTAGGCTACACCCTAGGGCGTTGCTCCAACAGATTGAATAGTTAGGGCCTTTGAAGTCAATGCCCGAAGCATAAAATGCAATAAAAATACAACAGTTTTTCCATCATATAACCGGCATAATTGCAACCAGTTTGAACGTGATGGTCATTTCTACGTTCCGGGCAATCTCGGCTTCACTCTTTGGCGTTGCTCCACCAGATCGAATAGTTAGTGCCTAGGAGTCAACGCCACAAGAATAAAAAACAATATAAATACAACAGTTTTTCCATCGTATAAAACGAATAATTGCAACCAGTATGAAGGTTAACGTCATTTCTAATTTCCGGGCAACCTAGGCTTCACCCTAGGGTGTTGCTCCACCAGATGGAATAGTTATGGCATAAGAAGTCAACGCCAGAACCATAAAATACAATAATGATGCAACAGTTTTTCCATCATCTTACAGGAATAACTGCAACCAGTGTGAATGTACTGGACATTTCTACGTTCCGGATAACCTAGGTATGACTCTAGGGCGTTGCTCTACAAGATCGAATAGCTAGGGACTTAGAATTCAACGCCAGAAGGATAAAACACAATGTAAGTACAACAGTTATTCCATCGTATAAATTGAGTAGTTGCAAACATTGTGAAAGTAATGGTCATTTCTACGTTCCGGGCAACCTAGGCGTCACTCTAGGGCGTTGCTCCACCTGATCGAATAGTTAGGGCCTTAGAAGTCAACGCCAGAAGCATAAAATGCAATAAAGATGCAACAGTTTTTCCATCGTATAAAACGACTAATAGCAACCAGTGTGAAAGTTATGGTCATTTCAACGTTCCGGGCAACCTAGGCTTCACTCTGGGTCGTTGCTCCACCAGGTCAAATAGCTAGCAACTTAGAATTAAACGCCAGAAGCATAGAATACAATAAAAATACAATAGTTTTTCCATCGTAGAACAGGAATAATTGCAACCAGTGTGAATGTAATGGTCATTTCTACGTCCCGGGCAGCCTAGGATTCACTCTAGGGCGTTGCTCCAACAAATTGAATAGTTAGGGCCTTAAAAGTCAATGCCCGAAGCATAAAATGCAATAAAAATACAACAGTTTTTCCATCGTATAACAGGAACAATTGCAACCAGTGTGAACGTAATGGTCATTTCTACGTTCCCGGCAACCTAGGCTTCACCCTAGGGCGTTGCTCCACCAGATGGAATAGTTATGGCATAAGAAGTCAACGCCAGAAGCATAAAATACAATATAAGTACAACTGTTTTTCCATCGTATAAAACGAATAATTGCAAGCAGTATGAAAGTTATGGTCATTTCTACTTTCTGGGCAACCTAGGCTACACCCTAGGGCGTTGCTCCAACAGATTGAATAGTTAGGGCCTTAGAAATCAATGCCCGAAGCATAAAATGCAATAAAAATACAACAGTTTTTCTATCATATAACCGGAATAATTGCAACCAGTTTGAACGTGATGGTCATTTCTACGTTGCGGGCAACCTCGGCTTCACTCTAGGGCGTTGCTCCACCAGATCGAATAGTTAGTGCCTTAGAAGTCAACGCCAGAAGCATAAAAAACAATATAAATAAAACAGTTTTTCCATCGTATAAAACGAATAATTGCCACCAGTATGAAGGTTAACGTCATTTCTACTTTCCGGGCAACCTAGGCTTCACCCTAGGGCGTTGCTCCACCAGATCGAATAGATAGGGACTTAGAATTCATCGCTAAAAGCATAAAATACAATTAAAATACAACAGTTCTTCCATCGTATGAAACGAATAATTGCAACCAGTATGAAAGTCATGGTCCTTTCTACTTTCCGGCAACCTAGGCTTCACTCTAGGGCGTTGATCCACCAGAGGGAATAGTTAGGGCCCAAGAAGTCAACGCCAGAAGCATAAAATACAATTTAAATACAACAGCTTTTCAATCGTATAAAACGAATAATTGCAACCAGTATGAAAGTTGTGGACAATTCTACATTCCGGCCAACCTAGGCTTCACCCTAGGGCGTTGCTCCACCAGATCGAATAGTTAGGGCCTTAGAAGTCAACGCCGGAAGCATAAAATGCAACAAAAATACAACAGTTTTTCCATCGTATAAAAGGATTAATTGCAACCAGTTCGAAAGTGATGGTCATTTCTACGTTCCGGGCAACCTACGCTTCACTCTAGGGCGCTGCTCCACCAGATCGAATAGTTAGGGCCTTAGAAGTCAACGCCAGAAGCATGAAATAGAATAAAGATGCAACAGCTTTTCCATCGTATAAAACGAATAATTTCAACCAGTGTGAATGTTATGGTCATTTCTACATTCCGAGCAACCTAGGCTTCACTCTAGGGCGTTGCTCCAACAGATTGAATAGTTAGGGCCTTAGAAGTCAACGCCCGAAGCATAAAATACAATATATATACAACAGTTTTTCCATCGTATAAAACGAATAATTGCAACCAGTATGAAAGTCATGGTCATTTCAACTTTCCGGCAACCTAGGCTTCACCCTAGGGCGTTGTTCCACCAGATCGAATAGTTAGGGCCTAAGAAGTGAACGCCAGAAGCATAAAATACAATATAAATACAACAGCTTTTCAATTGTATAAAACGAGTAATTGAAACCAGTATGAAGGTTAACGTCATTTCTAATTTCCGGGCAACCTAGGCTTCACCCTAGGGTGTTGCTCCACCAGATGGAATAGTTATGGCATAAGAAGTCAACGCCAGAACCATAAAATACAATAATGATGCAACAGTTTTTCCATCATCTTACAGGAATAACTGCAACCAGTGTGAATGTACTGGACATTTCTACGTTCCGGATAACCTAGGTATGACTCTAGGGCGTTGCTCTACAAGATCGAATAGCTAGGGACTTAGAATTCAACGCCAGAAGGATAAAACACAATGTAAGTACAACAGTTATTCCATCGTATAAATTGAGTAGTTGCAAACATTGTGAAAGTAATGGTCATTTCTACGTTCCGGGCAACCTAGGCGTCACTCTAGGGCGTTGCTCCACCTGATCGAATAGTTAGGGCCTTAGAAGTCAACGCCAGAAGCATAAAATGCAATAAAGATGCAACAGTTTTTCCATCGTATAAAACGACTAATAGCAACCAGTGTGAAAGTTATGGTCATTTCAACGTTCCGGGCAACCTAGGCTTCACTCTAGGTCGTTGCTCCACCAGGTCAAATAGCTAGCAACTTAGAATTAAACGCCAGAAGCATAGAATACAATAAAAATACAACAGTTTTTCCATCGTAGAACAGGAATAATTGCAACCAGTGTGAATGTAATGGTCATTTCTACGTCCCGGGCAGTCTAGGATTCACTCTAGGGCGTTGCTCCAACAAATTGAATAGTTAGGGCCTTAAAAGTCAATGCCCGAAGCATAAAATGCAATAAAAATACAACAGTTTTTCCATCGTATAACAGGAACAATTGCAACCAGTGTGAACG
Source organism: Calliopsis andreniformis (assembly GCF_051401765.1). Taxonomy (NCBI): domain Eukaryota; kingdom Metazoa; phylum Arthropoda; class Insecta; order Hymenoptera; family Andrenidae; genus Calliopsis; species Calliopsis andreniformis. The sequence continues at coordinate 9,128,514 of NW_027480425.1, read as the reverse complement.
TAATGGTCATTTCTACGTTCCGGGCAACGTAGGTTTCACTCTAGGGCGTTGATCCACCAGAGGGAATAGTTAGGGCCCAAGAAGTCAACGCCAGAAGCATAAAATACAATTTAAATACAACAGCTTTTCAATCGTATAAAACGAATAATTGCAACCAGTGTGAAAGTTATGGACATTTCTACATTCCGGCCAACCGAGGCTTCACCCTAGGGCGTTGCTCCACCAGATCGAATAGTTAGGGCCTTAGAAGTCAACGCCGGAAGCATAAAATGCAACAAAAATACAACAGTTTTTCCATCGTATAAAAGGATTAATTGCAACCAGTTCGAAAGTGATGGTCATTTCTACGTTCCGGGCAACCTACGCTTCACTCTAGTGCGCTGCTCCACCAGATCGAATAGTTAGGGCCTTAGAAGTCAACGCCAGAAGCATAAAATAGAATAAAGATGCAACAGCTTTTCCATCGTATAAAACGTATAATTTCAACCAGTGTGAATGTTATGGTCATTTCTACATTCCGAGCACCCTAGGCTTCACTCTAGGGCGTTGCTACAACAGATTGAATAGTTAGGGCCTTAGAAGTCAACGCCCGAAGCATAAAATACAATATAAATACAACAGTTTTTCCATCCTATAAAACGAATAATTGCAACCAGTATGAAAGTCATGGTCATTTCTAGTTTCGGCAACCTAGGCTTCACCCTAGGGCGTTGTTCCACCAGATGGAATAGTCAGGGCCTAAGAAGTGAACGCCAGAAGCATAAAATACAATATAAATACAACAGCTTTTCAATCGTATAAAACGAGCAATTGCAACCAGTATGAAAGTTGTGGTCATTTCTACTTGCCGGGCAACCTAGGCTACACCCTAGGGCGTTGCTCCACCTGATCGAATAGTTAGGGCCTTAGAAGTCAACGCCAGAAGCATAAAATGCAATAAAGATGCAACAGTTTTTCCATCGTATAAAACGACTAATAGCAACCAGTGTGAAAGTTATGGTCATTTCAACGTTCCGGGCAACCTAGGCTTCACTCTAGGTCGTTCCTCCACCAGGTCAAATAGCTAGCAACTTAGAATTAAACGCCAGAAGCATAGAATACAATAAAAATACAACAGTTTTTCCGTCGTAGAACAGGAATAATTGCAACCAGTGTGAATGTAATGGTCATTTCTACGTCCCGGGCAGCCTAGGATTCACTCTAGGGCGTTGCTCCAAGAAATTGAATAGTTAGGGCCTTAAAAGTCAATCCCCGAAGCATAAAATGCAATAAAAATACAACAGTTTTTCCATCGTATAACAGGAACAATTGCAACCAGTGTGAACGTAATGGTCATTTCTACGTTCCCGGCAACCTAGGCTTCACCCCAGGGCGTTGTTCCACCAGATCGAATAGTTAGGGCCTAAGAAGTGAACGCCAGCAGCATAAAATACAACATAAATACAACAGCTTTTCCATCGTATAAAACGAATAATTTCAACCAGTGTGAATGTTATGGTCATTTCTACATTCCGAGCAACCTAGGCTTCACTCTAGGGCGTTGATCCAACAGATTGCATAGTTAGGGTCTTAGAAGTCAACGCCCGAAGTATAAAATACAATATAAATACAACAGTTTTTCCATCGTATAAAACGAATAATTGCAAGCAGTATGAAAGTTATGGTCATTTCTACTTTATGGGCAACCTAGGCTACACCCTAGGGCGTTGCTCCAACAGATTGCATAGTTAGGGCCTTAGAAGTTAATGCCCGAAGCATATAATGCAATAAAAATACAACAGTTTTCCATCGTATAAAACGAATAATTGCAACCAGTATGAAAGTTATGGTCATTTCTACTTTTCGGCAACCTAGGCTTCGCCCTAGGGCGTTGTTCCACCAGATCGAATAGTTAGGGCCTAAGATGTGAACGTCAGAAGCATAAAATACAATATAAATACAACAGTATTTCCATCATATGAGACGAGTAATTGCAACCAGTATGTAAGTTGTGGTCATTTCTACTTTCCGGGCAACCTAGGCTACACCCTAGGGCGTTGCTCCAACAGATTGAATAGTTAGGGGCTTAGAAATCAATGCCCGAAGCATAAAATGCAATAAAAATACAACAGTTTTTCCATCGTATAACAGGAACAATTGCAACCAGTGTGAACGTAATGGTCATTTCTACGTTCCCGGCAACGTAGGCTTCACCCCAGGGCGTTGTTCCACCAGATCGAATAGTTAGGGCCTAAGAAGTGAACGCCAGCAGCATAAAGTACAACATAAATACAACAGCTTTTCCATCGTATAAAACGAATAATTTCAACCAGTGTGAATGTTATGGTCATTTCTACATTCCGAGCAACCTAGGCTTCACTCTAGGGCGTTGATCCAACAGATTGCATAGTTAGGGTCTTAGAAGTCAACGCCCGAAGTATAAAATACAATATAAATACAACAGTTTTTCCATCGTATAAAACGAGTAATTGCAACCAGTATGAAAGTTGTGGTCATTTCTACTTTCCGGGCAACCTAGGCTACACCCTAGGGCGTTGCTCCAACAGATTGAATAGTTAGGGCCTTAGAAATCAATGCCCGAAGCATAAAATGCAATAAAAATACAACAGTTTTTCTATCATATAACCGGAATAATTGCAACCAGTTTGAACGTGATGGTCATTTCTACGTTCCGGGCAACCTCGGCTTCACTCTAGGGCGTTGCTCCACCAGATCGAATAGTTAGTGCCTTAGAAGTCAACGCCAGAAGCATAAAAAACAATATAAATACAACAGTTTTTCCATCGTATAAAACGAATAATTGCAACCAGTATGAAGGTTAACGTCATTTCAACTTTCCGGGCAACCTAGGCTTCACCCTAGGGCGTTGCTCCACCAGATCGAATAGATAGGGACTTAGAATTCATCGCTAAAAGCATAAAATACAATTAAAATACAACAGTTTTTCCATCGTATAAAAGGAATAATTGCAAACAGTGTGAAGGTAATGGTCATTTCTACGTTCCGGGCAACGTAGGTTTCACTCTAGGGCGTTGATCCACCAGAGGGAATAGTTAGGGCCCAAGAAGTCAACGCCAGAAGCATAAAATACAATTTAAATACAACAGCTTTTCAATCGTATAAAACGAATAATTGCAACCAGTGTGAAAGTTATGGACATTTCTACATTCCGGCCAACCGAGGCTTCACCCTAGGGCGTTGCTCCACCAGATCGAATAGTTAGGGCCTTAGAAGTCAACGCCGGAAGCATAAAATGCAACAAAAATACAACAGTTTTTCCATCGTATAAAAGGATTAATTGCAACCAGTTCGAAAGTGATGGTCATTTCTACGTTCCGGGCAACCTACGCTTCTCTCTAGTGCGCTGCTCCACCAGATCGAATAGCTAGGGCCTTAGAAGTCAACGCTAGAAGCATAAAATAGAATAAAGATGCAACAGCTTTTCCATCGTATAAAACGTATAATTTCAACCAGTGTGAATGTTATGGTCATTTCTACATTCCGAGCACCCTAGGCTTCACTCTAGGGCGTTGCTACAACAGATTGAATAGTTAGGGCCTTAGAAGTCAACGCCCGAAGCATAAAATACAATATAAATACAACAGTTTTTCCATCCTATAAAACGAATAATTGCAACCAGTATGAAAGTCATGGTCATTTCTAGTTTCGGCAACCTAGGCTTCACCCTAGGGCGTTGTTCCACCAGATCGAATAGTCAGGGCCTAAGAAGTGAACGCCAGAAGCATAAAATACAATATAAATACAACAGCTTTTCAATCGTATAAAACGAGCAATTGCAACCAGTATGAAAGTTGTGGTCATTTCTACTTGCCGGGCAACCTAGGCTACACCCTAGGGCGTTGCTCCACCTGATCGAATAGTTAGGGCCTTAGAAGTCAACGCCAGAAGCATAAAATGCAATAAAGATGCAACAGTTTTTCCATCGTATAAAACGACTAATAGCAACCAGTGTGAAAGTTATGGTCATTTCAACGTTCCGGGCAACCTAGGCTTCACTCTAGGTCGTTCCTCCACCAGGTCAAATAGCTAGCAACTTAGAATTAAACGCCAGAAGCATAGAATACAATAAAAATACAACAGTTTTTCCGTCGTAGAACAGGAATAATTGCAACCAGTGTGAATGTAATGGTCATTTCTACGTCCCGGGCAGCCTAGGATTCACTCTAGGGCGTTGCTCCAACAAATTGAATAGTTAGGGCCTTAAAAGTCAATGCCCGAAGCATAAAATGCAATAAAAATACAACAGTTTTTCCATCGTATAACAGGAACAATTGCAACCAGTGTGAACGTAATGGTCATTTCTACGTTCCCGGCAACCTAGGCTTCACCCCAGGGCGTTGTTCCACCAGATCGAATAGTTAGGGCCTAAGAAGTGAACGCCAGCAGCATAAAATACAACATAAATACAACAGCTTTTCCATCGTATAAAACGAATAATTTCAACCAGTGTGAATGTTATGGTCATTTCTACATTCCGAGCAACCTAGGCTTCACTCTAGGGCGTTGATCCAACAGATTGCATAGTTAGGGTCTTAGAAGTCAACGCCCGAAGTATAAAATACAATATAAATACAGCAGTTTTTCCATCGTATAAAACGAATAATTGCAAGCAGTATGAAAGTTATGGTCATTTCTACTTTATGGGCAACCTAGGCTACACCCTAGGGCGTTGCTCCAACAGATTGCATAGTTAGGGCCTTAGAAGTTAATGCCCGAAGCATATAATGCAATAAAAATACAACAGTTTTCCATCGTATAAAACGAATAATTGCAACCAGTATGAAAGTTATGGTCATTTCTACTTTTCGGCAACCTAGGCTTCGCCCTAGGGCGTTGTTCCACCAGATCGAATAGTTAGGGCCTAAGATGTGAACGTCAGAAGCATAAAATACAATATAAATACAACAGTATTTCCATCATATGAGACGAGTAATTGCAACCAGTATGTAAGTTGTGGTCATTTCTACTTTCCGGGCAACCTAGGCTACACCCTAGGGCGTTGCTCCAACAGATTGAATAGTTAGGGGCTTAGAAATCAATGCCCGAAGCATAAAATGCAATAAAAATACAACAGTTTTTCCATCGTATAACAGGAACAATTGCAACCAGTGTGAACGTAATGGTCATTTCTACGTTCCCGGCAACGTAGGCTTCACCCCAGGGCGTTGTTCCACCAGATCGAATAGTTAGGGCCTAAGAAGTGAACGCCAGCAGCATAAAATACAACATAAATACAACAGCTTTTCCATCGTATAAAACGAATAATTTCAACCAGTGTGAATGTTATGGTCATTTCTACATTCCGAGCAACCTAGGCTTCACTCTAGGGCGTTGATCCAACAGATTGCATAGTTAGGGTCTTAGAAGTCAACGCCCGAAGTATAAAATACAATATAAATACAACAGTTTTTCCATCGTATAAAACGAATAATTGCAAGCAGTATGAAAGTTATGGTCATTTCTACTTTCTGGGCAACCTAGGCTACACCCTAGGGCGTTGCTCCAACAGATTGAATAGTTAGGGCCTTAGAAGTCAATGCCCGAAGCATATAATGCAATAAAAATACAACAGTTTTTCCATCGTATAAAACGAATAATTGCAACCAGTATGAAAGTTATGGTCATTTCTACTTTTCGGCAACCTAGGCTTCGCCCTAGGGCGTTGTTCCACCAGATCGAATAGTTAGGGCCTAAGAAGTGAACGCCAGAAGCATAAAATACAATATAAATACAACAGCTTTTCAATCGTATAAAACGAGTAATTGAAACCAGTATGAAAGTTGTGGTCATTTCTACTTTCCGGGCAACCTAGGCTACACCCTAGGGCGTTGCTCCAACACATTGAATAGTTAGGGCCTTTGAAGTCAATGCCCGAAGCATAAAATGCAATAAAAATACAACAGTTTTTCCATCATATAACCGGCATAATTGCAACCAGTTTGAACGTGATGGTCATTTCTACGTTCCGGGCAATCTCGGCTTCACTCTAGGGCGTTGCTCCACCAGATCGAATAGTTAGTGCCTAGGAGTCAACGCCACAAGAATAAAAAACAATATAAATACAACAGTTTTTCCATCGTATAAAACGAATAATTGCAACCAGTATGAAGGTTAACGTCATTTCTAATTTCCGGGCAACCTAGGCTTCACCCTAGGGTGTTGGTCCACCAGATGGAATAGTTATGGCATAAGAAGTCAACGCCAGAACCATAAAATACAATAATGATGCAACAGTTTTTCCATCATCTTACAGGAATAACTGCAACCAGTGTGAATGTACTGGACATTTCTACGTTCCGGATAACCTAGGTATGACTCTAGGGCGTTGCTCTACAAGATCGAATAGCTAGGGACTTAGAATTCAACGACAGAAGGATAAAACACAATGTAAGTACAACAGTTATTCCATCGTATAAATTGAGTAGTTGCAAACATTGTGAAAGTAATGGTCATTTCTACGTTCCGGGCAACCTAGGCGTCACTCTAGGGCGTTGCTCCACCTGATCGAATAGTTAGGGCCTTAGAAGTCAACGCCAGAAGCATAAAATGCAATAAAGATGCAACAGTTTTTCCATCGTATAAAACGACTAATAGCAACCAGTGTGAAAGTTATGGTCATTTCAACGTTCCGGGCAACCTAGGCTTCACTCTAGGTCGTTGCTCCACCAGGTCAAATAGCTAGCAACTTAGAATTAAACGCCAGAAGCATAGAATACAATAAAAATACAACAGTTTTTCCATCGTAGAAAAGGAATAATTGCAACCAGTGTGAATGTAATGGTCATTTCTACATTCCGAGCAACCTAGGCTTCACTCTAGGGCGTTGATCCAACAGATTGCGTAGTTAGGGTCTTAGATGTCAACGCCCGAAGTATAAAATACAATATAAATACAACAGTTTTTCCATCGTATAAAACGAATAATTGCAAGCAGTATGAATGTTATGGTCATTTCTACTTTCTGGGCAACCTGGGCTACACCCTAGGGCGTTGCTCCAACAGATTGAATAGTTAGGGCCTTAGAAGTCAATGCCCGAAGCATATAATGCAATAAAAATACAACAGTTTTTCCATCGTATAAAACGAATAATTGCAACCAGTATGAAAGTTATGGTCATTTCTACTTTTCGGCAACCTAGGCTTCGCCCTAGGGCGTTGTTCCACCAGATCGAATAGTTAGGGCCTAAGAAGTGAACGTCAGAAGCATAAAATACAATATAAATACAACAGTATTTCCATCATATAAGACGAGTAATTGCAACCAGTATGAAAGTTGTGGTCATTTCTACTTTCCGGGCAACCTAGGCTACACCCTAGGGCGTTGCTCCAACAGATTGAATAGTTAGTGCCTTAGAAATCAATGCCCGAAGCATAAAATGCAATAAAAATACAACAGTTTTTCTATCATATAACCGGAATAATTGCAACCAGTTTGAACGTGATGGTCATTTCTACGTTCCGGGCAACCTCGGCTTCACTCTAGGGCGTTGCTCCACCAGATCGAATAGTTAGTGCCTTAGAAGTCACCGCCAGAAGCATAAAAAACAATATAAATACAACAGTTTTTCCATCGTATAAAACGAATAATTGCAACCAGTATGAAGGTTAACGTCATTTCAACTTTCCGGGCAACCTAGGCTTCACCCTAGGGCGTTGCTCCACCAGATCGAATAGATAGGGACTTAGAATTCATCGCTAAAAGCATAAAATACAATTAAAATACAACAGTTTTTCCATCGTATAAAAGGAATAATTGCAACCAGTGTGAAGGTAATGGTCATTTCTACGTTCCGGGCAACGTAGGTTTCACTCTAGGGCGTTGATCCACCAGAGGGAATAGTTAGGGCCCAAGAAGTCAACGCCAGAAGCATAAAATACAATTTAAATACAACAGCTTTTCAATCGTATAAAACGAATAATTGCAACCAGTGTGAAAGTTATGGACATTTCTACATTCCGGCCAACCGAGGCTTCACCCTAGGGCGTTGCTCCACCAGATCGAATAGTTAGGGCCTTAGAAGTCAACGCCGGAAGCATAAAATGCAACAAAAATACAACAGTTTTTCCATCGTATAAAAGGATTAATTGCAACCAGTTCGAAAGTGATGGTCATTTCTACGTTCCGGGCAACCTACGCTTCACTCTAGTGCGCTGCTCCACCAGATCGAATAGTTAGGGCCTTAGAAGTCAACGCCAGAAGCATAAAATAGAATAAAGATGCAACAGCTTTTCCATCGTATAAAACGTATAATTTCAACCAGTGTGAATGTTATGGTCATTTCTACATTCCGAGCACCCTAGGCTTCACTCTAGGGCGTTGCTACAACAGATTGAATAGTTAGGGCCTTAGAAGTCAACGCCCGAAGCATAAAATACAATATAAATACAACAGTTTTTCCATCCTATAAAACGAATAATTGCAACCAGTATGAAAGTCATGGTCATTTCTACTTTCGGCAACCTAGGCTTCACCCTAGGGCGTTGTTCCACCAGATCGAATAGTCAGGGCCTAAGAAGTGAACGCCAGAAGCATAAAATACAATATAAATACAACAGCTTTTCAATCGGATAAAACGAGCAATTGCAACCAGTATGAAAGTTGTGGTCATTTCTACTTGCCGGGCAACCTAGGCTACACCCTAGGGCGTTGCTCCACCTGATCGAATAGTTAGGGCCTTAGAAGTCAACGCCAGAAGCATAAAATGCAATAAAGATGCAACAGTTTTTCCATCGTATAAAACGACTAATAGCAACCAGTGTGAAAGTTATGGTCATTTCAACGTTCCGGGCAACCTAGGCTTCACTCTAGGTCGTTCCTCCACCAGGTCAAATAGCTAGCAACTTAGAATTAAACGCCAGAAGCATAGAATACAATAAAAATACAACAGTTTTTCCGTCGTAGAACAGGAATAATTGCAACCAGTGTGAATGTAATGGTCATTTCTACGTCCCGGGCAGCCTAGGATTCACTCTAGGGCGTTGCTCCAACAAATTGAATAGTTAGGGCCTTAAAAGTCAATGCCCGAAGCATAAAATGCAATAAAAATACAACAGTTTTTCCATCGTATAACAGGAACAATTGCAACCAGTGTGAACGTAATGGTCATTTCTACGTTCCCGGCAACCTAGGATTCACCCCAGGGCGTTGTTCCACCAGATCGAATAGTTAGGGCCTAAGAAGTGAACGCCAGCAGCATAAAATACAACATAAATACAACAGCTTTTCCATCGTATAAAACGAATAATTTCAACCAGTGTGAATGTTATGGTCATTTCTACATTCCGAGCAACCTAGGCTTCACTCTAGGGCGTTGATCCAACAGATTGCATAGTTAGGGTCTTAGAAGTCAACGCCCGAAGTATAAAATACAATATAAATACAACAGTTTTTCCATCGTATAAAACGAATAATTGCAAGCAGTATGAAAGTTATGGTCATTTCTACTTTATGGGCAACCTAGGCTACACCCTAGGGCGTTGCTCCAACAGATTGCATAGTTAGGGCCTTAGAAGTTAATGCCCGAAGCATATAATGCAATAAAAATACAACAGTTTTCCATCGTATAAAACGAATAATTGCAACCAGTATGAAAGTTATGGTCATTTCTACTTTTCGGCAACCTAGGCTTCGCCCTAGGGCGTTGTTCCACCAGATCGAATAGTTAGGGCCTAAGATGTGAACGTCAGAAGCATAAAATACAATATAAATACAACAGTATTTCCATCATATGAGACGAGTAATTGCAACCAGTATGTAAGTTGTGGTCATTTCTACTTTCCGGGCAACCTAGGCTACACCCTAGGGCGTTGCTCCAACAGATTGAATAGTTAGGGGCTTAGAAATCAATGCCCGAAGCATAAAATGCAATAAAAATACAACAGTTTTTCCATCGTATAACAGGAACAATTGCAACCAGTGTGAACGTAATGGTCATTTCTACGTTCCCGGCAACGTAGGCTTCACCCCAGGGCGTTGTTCCACCAGATCGAATAGTTAGGGCCTAAGAAGTGAACGCCAGCAGCATAAAATACAACATAAATACAACAGCTTTTCCATCGTATAAAACGAATAATTTCAACCAGTGTGAATGTTATGGTCATTTCTACATTCCGAGCAACCTAGGCTTCACTCTAGGGCGTTGATCCAACAGATTGCATAGTTAGGGTCTTAGAAGTCAACGCCCGAAGTATAAAATACAATATAAATACAACAGTTTTTCCATCGTATAAAACGAATAATTGCAAGCAGTATGAAAGTTATGGTCATTTCAACTTTCTGGGCAACCTAGGCTACACCCTAGGGCGTTGCTCCAACAGATTGAATAGTTAGGGCCTTAGAAGTCAATGCCCGAAGCATATAATGCAATAAAAATACAACAGTTTTTCCATCGTATAAAACGAATAATTGCAACCAGTATGAAAGTTATGGTCATTTCTACTTTTCGGCAACCTAGGCTTCGCCCTAGGGCGTTGTTCCACCAGATCGAATAGTTAGGGCCTAAGAAGTGAACGTCAGAAGCATAAAATACAATATAAATACAACAGTATTTCCATCATATAAGACGAGTAATTGCAACCTGTATGAAAGTTGTGGTCATTTCTACTTTCCGGGCAACCTAGGCTACACCCTAGGGCGTTGCTCCAACAGATTGAATAGTTAGGGCCTTAGAAATCAATGCCCGAAGCATAAAATGCAATAAAAATACAACAGTTTTTCTATCATATAACCGGAATAATTGCAACCAGTTTGAACGTGATGGTCATTTCTACGTTCCGGGCAACCTCGGCTTCACTCTAGGGCGTTGCTCCACCAGATCGAATAGTTAGTGCCTTAGAAGTCAACGCCAGAAGCATAAAAAACAATATAAATACAACAGTTTTTCCATCGTATAAAACGAATAATTGCAACCAGTATGAAGGTTAACGTCATTTCTACTTTCCCGGCAACCTAGGCTTCACCCTAGGGCGTTGCTCCACCAGATCGAATAGATAGGGACATAGAATTCATCGCTAAAAGCATAAAATACAATTAAAATACAACAGTTTTTCCATCGTATAAAAGGAATAATTGCAACCAGTGTGAAGGTAATGGTCATTTCTACGTTCCGGGCAACGTAGGTTTCACTCTAGCGCGTTGATCCACCAGAGGGAATAGTTAGGGCCCAAGAAGTCAACGCCAGAAGCATAAAATACAACATAAATACAACAGCTTTTCCATCGTATAAAACGAATAATTTCAACCAGTGTGAATGTTATGGTCATTTCTACATTCCGAGCAACCTAGGCTTCACTCTAGGGCGTTGATCCAACAGATTGCATAGTTAGGGTCTTAGAAGTCAACGCCCGAAGTATAAAATACAATATAAATACAACAGCTTTTCCATCGTATAAAACGAATAATTTCAACCAGTGTGAATGTTATGGTCATTTCTACGTTCCGGGCAACGTAGGTTTCACTCTAGGGCGTTGATCCACCAGAGGGAATAGTTAGGGCCCAAGAAGTCAACGCCCGAAGTATAAAATACAATATAAATACAACAGTTTTTCCATCGTATAAAACGAATAATTGCAAGCAGTATGAAAGTTATGGTCATTTCTACTTTATGGGCAACCTAGGCTACACCCTAGGGCGTTGCTCCAACAGATTGCATAGTTAGGGCCTTAGAAGTTAATGCCCGAAGCATATAATGCAATAAAAATACAACAGTTTTCCATCGTATAAAACGAATAATTGCAACCAGTATGAAAGTTATGGTCATTTCTACTTTTCGGCAACCTAGGCTTCGCCCTAGGGCGTTGTTCCACCAGATCGAATAGTTAGGGCCTAAGATGTGAACGTCAGAAGCATAAAATACAATATAAATACAACAGTATTTCCATCATATGAGACGAGTAATTGCAACCAGTATGTAAGTTGTGGTCATTTCTACTTTCCGGGCAACCTAGGCTACACCCTAGGGCGTTGCTCCAACAGATTGAATAGTTAGGGGCTTAGAAATCAATGCCCGAAGCATAAAATGCAATAAAAATACAACAGTTTTTCCATCGTATAACAGGAACAATTGCAACCAGTGTGAACGTAATGGTCATTTCTACGTTCCCGGCAACGTAGGCTTCACCCCAGGGCGTTGTTCCACCAGATCGAATAGTTAGGGCCTAAGAAGTGAACGCCAGCAGCATAAAATACAACATAAATACAACAGCTTTTCCATCGTATAAAACGAATAATTTCAACCAGTGTGAATGTTATGGTCATTTCTACATTCCGAGCAACCTAGGCTTCACTCTAGGGCGTTGATCCAACAGATTGCATAGTTAGGGTCTTAGAAGTCAACGCCCGAAGTATAAAATACAATATAAATACAACAGTTTTTCCATCGTATAAAACGAATAATTGCAAGCAGTATGAAAGTTATGGTCATTTCAACTTTCTGGGCAACCTAGGCTACACCCTAGGGCGTTGCTCCAACAGATTGAATAGTTAGGGCCTTAGAAGTCAATGCCCGAAGCATATAATGCAATAAAAATACAACAGTTTTTCCATCGTATAAAACGAATAATTGCAACCAGTATGAAAGTTATGGTCATTTCTACTTTTCGGCAACCTAGGCTTCGCCCTAGGGCGTTGTTCCACCAGATCGAATAGTTAGGGCCTAAGAAGTGAACGTCAGAAGCATAAAATACAATATAAATACAACAGTATTTCCATCATATAAGACGAGTAATTGCAACCTGTATGAAAGTTGTGGTCATTTCTACTTTCCGGGCAACCTAGGCTACACCCTAGGGCGTTGCTCCAACAGATTGAATAGTTAGGGCCTTAGAAATCAATGCCCGAAGCATAAAATGCAATAAAAATACAACAGTTTTTCTATCATATAACCGGAATAATTGCAACCAGTTTGAACGTGATGGTCATTTCTACGTTCCGGGCAACCTCGGCTTCACTCTAGGGCGTTGCTCCACCAGATCGAATAGTTAGTGCCTTAGAAGTCAACGCCAGAAGCATAAAAAACAATATAAATACAACAGTTTTTCCATCGTATAAAACGAATAATTGCAACCAGTATGAAGGTTAACGTCATTTCTACTTTCCCGGCAACCTAGGCTTCACCCTAGGGCGTTGCTCCACCAGATCGAATAGATAGGGACATAGAATTCATCGCTAAAAGCATAAAATACAATTAAAATACAACAGTTTTTCCATCGTATAAAAGGAATAATTGCAACCAGTGTGAAGGTAATGGTCATTTCTACGTTCCGGGCAACGTAGGTTTCACTCTAGCGCGTTGATCCACCAGAGGGAATAGTTAGGGCCCAAGAAGTCAACGCCAGAAGCATAAAATACAACATAAATACAACAGCTTTTCCATCGTATAAAACGAATAATTTCAACCAGTGTGAATGTTATGGTCATTTCTACATTCCGAGCAACCTAGGCTTCACTCTAGGGCGTTGATCCAACAGATTGCATAGTTAGGGTCTTAGAAGTCAACGCCCGAAGTATAAAATACAATATAAATACAACAGTTTTTCCATCGTATAAAACGAATAATTGCAAGCAGTATGAAAGTTATGGTCATTTCTACTTTCTGGGCAACCTAGGCTACACCCTAGGGCGTTGCTCCAACAGATTGAATAGTTAGGGCCTTAGAAGTCAATGCCCGAAGCATATAATGCAATAAAAATACAACAGTTTTTCCATCGTATAAAACGAATAATGGCAACCAGTATGAAAGTTATGGTCATTTCTACTTTTCGGCAACCTAGGCTTCGCCCTAGGGCGTTGTTCCACCAGATCGAATAGTTAGGGCCTAAGAAGTGAACGTCAGAAGCATAAAATACAATATAAATACAACAGTATTTCCATCATATAAGACGAGTAATTGCAACCTGTATGAAAGTTGTGGTCATTTCTACTTTCCGGGCAACCTAGGCTACACCCTAGGGCGTTGCTCCAACAGATTGAATAGTTAGGGCCTTAGAAATCAATGCCCGAAGCATAAAATGCAATAAAAATACAACAGTTTTTCTATCATATAACCGGAATAATTGCAACCAGTTTGAACGTGATGGTCATTTCTACGTTCCGGGCAACCTCGGCTTCACTCTAGGGCGTTGCTCCACCAGATCGAATAGTTAGTGCCTTAGAAGTCAATGCCAGAAGCATAAAAAACAATATAAATACAACAGTTTTTCCATCGTATAAAACGAATAATTGCAACCAGTATGAAGGTTAACGTCATTTCTACTTTCCCGGCAACCTAGGCTTCACCCTAGGGCGTTGCTCCACCAGATCGAATAGATAGGGACTTAGAATTCATCGCTAAAAGCATAAAATACAATTAAAATACAACAGTTTTTCCATCGTATAAAAGGAATAATTGCAACCAGTGTGAAGGTAATGGTCATTTCTACGTTCCGGGCAACGTAGGTTTCACTCTAGGGCGTTGATCCACCAGAGGGAATAGTTAGGGCCCAAGAAGTCAACGCCAGAAGCATAAAATACAATTTAAATACAACAGCTTTTCAATCGTATAGAACGAATAATTGCAACCAGTGTGGAAGTTATGGACATTTCTACATTCCGGCCAACCTAGGCTTCACCCTAGGGCGCTGCTCCACCAGATCGAATAGTTAGGGCCTTAGAAGTCAACGCCGGAAGCATAAAATGCAACAAAAATACAACAGTTTTTCCATCGTATAAAAGGATTAATTGCAACCAGTTCGAAAGTGATGGTCATTTCTACGTTCCGGGCAACCTACTCTTCACTCTAGGGCGCTGCTCCACCAGATCGAATAGTTAGGGCCTTAGAAGTCAACGCCAGAAGCATAAAATAGAATAAAGATGCAACAGCTTTTCCATCGTATAAAACGAATAATTTCAACCAGTGTGAATGTTATGGTCATTTCTACATTCCGAGCAACCTAGGCTTCACTCTAGGGCGTTGCTCCAACAGATTGAATAGTTAGGGCCTTAGAAGTCAATGCCCGAAGCATAAAATGCAATAAAAATACAACAGTTTTTCCATCATATAACCGGCATAATTGCAACCAGTTTGAACGTGATGGTCATTTCTACGTTCCGGGCAATCTCGGCTTCACTCTAGGGCGTTGCTCCACCAGATCGAATAGTTAGTGCCTAGGAGTCAACGCCACAAGAATAAAAAACAATATAAATACAACAGTTTTTCCATCGTATAAAACGAATAATTGCAACCAGTATGAAGGTTAACGTCATGTCTAATTTCCGGGCAACCTAGGCTTCACCCTAGAGCGTTGCTCCACCAGATGGAATAGTTATGGCATAAGAAGTCAACGCCAGAAGCATAAAATACAATATAAGTACAACAGTTTTTCCATCGTATAAAATGAATAATTGCAAACACTGCGAAAGTAATGGTCATTTCTACGTTCCAGGCAACCTAGGCGTCACTCTAGTGCGTTGCTCCACCACATCTAATAACTACGGCCTTAGACGTCAACGACAGAAGCATAAAATACAATAAAGATGCAACAGCTTTTCCATCGTATAAAACGAATAGTTGCAACCAGTGTGAAAGTTATTGTCATTTCTACTTTCCGGGCAACCTAGACTTCACCCTAGGGCGTTGCTCCAACAGATTGAATAGTTTGGACCTTAGAAGTCAATGCCCGAAGCATAAAATGCAATAAAAATACAACAGTTGTTCCATCATATAACAGGAATAATTGCAACCACTTTGAAAGTGATGGTCATTTCTACGTTCCGGGCAACCTAGGCTTCACTCTAGGGCGTTGTTCCACCAGATCGAATAGTTAGGGCCTAAGAAGTGAACGTCAGAAGCATAAAATACAATATAAATACAACAGTATTTCCATCATATAAGACGAGTAATTGCAACCAGTATGAAAGTTGTGGTCATTTCAACTTTCCGGGCAACCTAGGCTACACCCTAGGACGTTGCTCCACCAGATCGAATAGATAGGGACTTAGAATTCATCGCTAAAAGCATAAAATACAATTAAAATACAACAGTCTTTCCATCGTATAAAAGGAATAATTGCAACCAGTGTGAAGGTAATGGTCATTTCTACGTTCCGGGCAACGTAGGTTTCACTCTAGGGCGTTGATCCACCAGAGGGAATAGTTAGGGCCCAAGAAGTCAACGCCAGAAGCATAAAATACAATTTAAATACAACAGCTTTTCAATCGTATAAAACGAATAATTGCAACCAGTGTGGAAGTTATGGACATTTCTACATTCCGGCCAACCTAGGCTTCACCCTAGGGCGTTGCTCCACCAGATCGAATAGTTAGGGCCTTAGAAGTCAACGCCGGAAGCATAAAATGCAACAAAAATACAACAGTTTTTCCATCGTATAAAAGGATTAATTGCAACCAGTTCGAAAGTGATGGTCATTTCTACGTTCCGGGCAACCTACGCTTCACTCTAGGGCGCTGCTCCACCAGATCGAATAGTTAGGGCCTTAGAAGTCAACGCCAGAAGCATAAAATAGAATAAAGATGCAACAGCTTTTCCATCGTATAAAACGAACAATTTCAACCAGTGTGAATGTTATGGTCATTTCTACATTCCGAGCAACCTAGGCTTCACTCTAGGGCGTTGCTCCAACAGATTGAATAGTTAGGGCCTTAGAAGTCAACGCCCGAAGCATAAAATACAATATAAATACAACAGTTTTTCCATCGTATAAAACGAGTAATTGCAACCAGTATGAAAGTCATGGTCATTTCTACTTTCCGGCAACCTAGGCTTCACCCTAGGGCGTTGTTCCACCAGATCGTATAGTTAGGGCCTAAGAAGTGAACGCCAGAAGCATAAAATACAATATAAATATAGCAGTTTCTCCATCGTATAAAACGAATAATAGCGACCAGTGTGAAAGTTATGGTCATTTCTACATTCCCGGCAACCTAGGCTTCACCCCAGGGCGTTGTTCCACCAGATCGAATAGTTAGGGCCTAAGAAGTGAACGCCAGCAGCATAAAATACAACATAAATACAACAGCTTTTCCATCGTATAAAACGAATAATTTCAACCACTGTGAATGTTGTGGTCATTTCTACTTTCCGGGCAACCTAGGCTACACCCTAGGGCGTTGCTCAAACAGATTGAATAGTTAGGGCCTTAGAAATCAATGCCCGAAGCATAAAATGCAATAAAAATACAACAGTTTTTCTACCATATAACCGGAATAATTGCAACCAGTTTGATCGTGACGGTCATTTCTACGTTCCGGGCAACCTCGGCTTCACTCTAGGTCGTTGCTCTATCAGATCGAATAGTTAGTGCCTTAGAAGTCAACGCCAGAAGCATAAAAAACAATATAAATACAACAGTTTTTCCATCGTATAAAACGAATAATTGCAACCAGTATGAAGGTTAACGTCATTTCTACTTTCCGGGCAACCTAGGCTTCACCCTAGGGCGTTGCTCCAACAGAGTGAATAGTTAGGGCCTTAGAAGTCAACACCGGAAGCATAAAATGCAATAAAAATACAACAGTTTTTCCATCGTATAAAAGGATTAATTGCAACCAGTTCGAAAGTGATGGTCATTTCTACGTTCCGGGCAACCTACGCTTCACTCTAGGGCGCTGCTCCACCAGATCGAATAGTTAGGGCCTAAGAAGTGAACGCCAGAAGCATAAAATACAATATAAATACAACAGCTTTTCAATCGTATAAAACGAGTAATTGCAACCAGTATGAAAGTTGTGGTCATTTCTACTTTCCGGGCAACCTTGGCTACACCCTAGGGCGTTGCTCCAACAGATTGAATAGTTAGGGCCTTAGAAGTCAATGCCCGAAGCATAAAATGCAATAAAAATACAACAGTTTTTCCATCATATAACCGGCATAATTGCAACCAGTTTGAACGTGATGGTCATTTCTACGTTCCGGGCAATCTCGGCTTCACTCTAGTGCGTTGCTCCACCAGATCGAATAGTTAGTGCCTAGGAGTCAACGCCACAAGAATAAAAAACAATATAAATACAACAGTTTTTCCATCGTATAAAACGAATAATTGCAACCAGTATGAAGGTTATCGTCATTTCTAATTTCCGGGCAACCTAGGCTTCACCCTAGGGCGTTGCCCCAACAGAGTGAATAGTTAGGGCCTTAGAAGTCAACGCCGGAAGCATAAAATGCAATAAAAATACAACAGTTTTTCCATCGTATAAAAGGATTAATTGCAACCAGTTCGAAAGTGATGGTCATTTCTACGTTCCGGGCAACCTACGCTTCACTCTAGGGCGCTGCTCCACCAGATCGAATAGTTAGGGCCTAAGAAGTGAACGCCAGAAGCATAAAATACAATATAAATACAACAGCTTTTCAATCGTATAAAACGAGTAATTGCAACCAGTATGAAAGTTGTGGTCATTTCTACTTTCCGGGCAACCTTGGCTACACCCTAGGGCGTTGCTCCAACAGATTGAATAGTTAGGGCCTTAGAAGTCAATGCCCGAAGCATAAAATGCAATAAAAATACAACAGTTTTTCCATCATATAACCGGCATAATTGCAACCAGTTTGAACGTGATGGTCATTTCTACGTTCCGGGCAATCTCGGCTTCACTCTAGGGCGTTGCTCCACCAGATCGAATAGTTAGTGCCTAGGAGTCAACGCCACAAGAATAAAAAACAATATAAATACAACAGTTTTTCCATCGTATAAAACGAATAATTGCAACCAGTATGAAGGTTATCGTCATTTCTAATTTCCGGGCAACCTAATCTTCACCCTAGGGCGTTGCTCCACCAGATGGAATAGTTATGGCACAAGAAGTCAACGCCAGAAGCATAAAATACAATATGAGTACAACAGTTTTTCCATCGTATAAAATGAATAATTGCAAACATTGCGAAAGTAATGGTCATTTCTACGTTCCAGGCAACCTAGGCGTCACTCTAGTGCGTTGCTCCACCACATCTAATAGCTACGGCCTTAGACGTCAACGACAGAAGCATAAAATACAATAAAGATGCAACAGCTTTTCCATCGTATAAAACGAATAATTGCAACCAGTGTGAAAGTTATTGTCATTTCTACTTTCCGGGCAACCTAGACTTCACCCTAGGGCGTTGCTCCAACAGATTGAATAGTTAGGGCCTTAGAAGTCAATGCCCGAAGCATATAATGCAATAAAAATACAACAGTTTTTCCATCGTATAAAACGAATAATTGCAACCAGTATGAAAGTTATGGTCATTTCTACTTTCCGGCAACCTAGGCTTCGCCCTAGGGCGTTGTTCCACCAGATCGAATAGTTAGGGCCTAAGAAGTGAACGTCAGAAGCATAAAATACAATATAAATACAACAGTATTTCCATCATATAAGACGAGTAATTGCAACCAGTATGAAAGTTGTGGTCATTTCAACTTTCCGGGCAACCGAGGCTACACCCTAGGACGTTGCTCCACCAGATCGAATAGATAGGGACTTAGAATTCATCGCTAAAAGCATAAAATACAATTAAAATACAACAGTCTTTCCATCGTATAAAAGGAATAATTGCAACCAGTGTGAAGGTAATGGTCATTTCTACGTTCCGGGTAACGTAGGTTTCACTCTAGGGCGTTGATCCACCAGAGGGAATAGTTAGGGCCCAAGAAGTCAACGCCAGAAGCATAAAATACAATTTAAATACAACAGCTTTTCAATCGTATAAAACGAATAATTGCAACCAGTGTGGAAGTTATGGACATTTCTACATTCCGGCCAACCTAGGCTTCACCCTAGGGCGTTGCTCCACCAGATCGAATAGTTAGGGCCTTAGAAGTCAACGCCGGAAGCATAAAATGCAACAAAAATACAACAGTTTTTCCATCGTATAAAAGGATTAATTGCAACCAGTTCGAAAGTGATGGTCATTTCTACGTTCCGGGCAACCTACGCTTCACTCTAGGGCGCTGCTCCACCAGATCGAATAGTTAGGGCCTTAGAAGTCAACGCCAGAAGCATAAAATAGAATAAAGATGCAACAGCTTTTCCATCGTATAAAACGAACAATTTCAACCAGTGTGAATGTTATGGTCATTTCTACATTCCGAGCAACCTAGGCTTCACTCTAGGGCGTTGCTCCACCAGGTCGAACAGCTAGGGCCTAAGAAGGCAACGCCCGAAGCATAAAATACAATATAAATATAGCAGTTTCTCCATCGTATAAAACGAATAATAACGACCAGTGTGAAAGTTATGGTCATTTCTACGTTCCCGGCAACCTAGGCTTCACCCCAGGGCGTTGTTCCACCAGATCGAATAGTTAGGGCCTAAGAAGTGAACGCCAGCAGCATAAAATACAACATAAATACAACAGCTTTTCAATCGTATAAAACTAATAATTTCAACCAGTGTGAATGTTATGGTCATTTCTACATTCCGAGCAACCTAGGCTTCACTCTAGGGCGTTGATCCAACAGATTGCATAGTTAGGGCCTTAGAAGTAAACGCCCGAAGTATAAAATACAATATAAATACAACAGTTTTTCCATCGTATAAAACGAATAATTGCAAGCAGTATGAAAGTTATGGTCATTTCTACTTTCTGGGCAACCTAGGCTACACCCTAGGGCGTTTCTCCAACAGATTGAATAGTTAGGGCCTTCGAAGTCAATGCCCGAAGCATCTAATGCAATAAAAATACAACAGTCTTTCTATCATATAAACGGAATAATTGCAACCATTTTGAACGTGATGGTCATTTCTACGTTCCCGGCAACCTCGGCTTCACTCTAGGGCGTTGCTCCACCAGATCGAATAGTTAGTGCCTTAGATGCCAACGCCACAAGCATAAAAAACAATATAAATACAACAGTTTTTCCATCGTATAAAACGAATAATTGCAACCAGTATGAAGGTTAACGTCATTTCTACTTTCCGGGCAACCTAGGCTTCACCCTAGGGCGTTGCTCCAACAGATTGAATAGTTAGGGCCTTAGAAGTCAACGCCGGAAGCATAAAATGCAATAAAAATACAACAGTTTTTCCATCGTATAAAAGGATTAATTGCAACCAGTTCGAAAGTGATGGTCATTTCTACGTTCCGGGCAACCTACGCTTCACTCTAGGGCGCTGCTCCACCAGATCGAATAGTTAGGGCCTTAGAAGTCAACGCCAGAAGCATAAAATAGAATAAACATGCAACAGCTTTTCCATCGTATAAAACGAGTAATTTCAACCAGTGTGAATGTTATGGTCATTTCTACATTCCGAGCAGCCTAGGCTTCACTCTAGGGCGTTGACCCAACAGATTGAATAGTTAGGGGCTTAAAAGTCAACGCCCGAAGCATAAAATACAATATAAATGCAACAGTTTTTCCATCGTATAAAACGAATAATTGCAACCAGTATGAAAGTTATGGTCATTTCTACTTTCCGGCAACCTAGGCTTCACCGTAGGGCGTTGCTCCAACAGATCCAATAGTGAGGGCCTTAGAAGTCAACGCCCGAAGCATTAAACACAAAATAAATAGAACAGTTTTTCCATTGTATAAAACGAATAACTGCTACCAGTGTGAAAGTTATGGTCATTGCCACGTTCCGCGCTACCTAGGCTTCACCCAAGGGCGTTGTTCCACCAGATGGAATAGTTAGGGCCTAAGAAGTCAACGCCAGAAGCATAAAATACGATATAAATGCAGCAGCTTTTCCATCGTATAAGACGAATAATTGCAGCCAGTGTGAATGTAATGGTCATTTCTACGTTCCGGGCAACCTAGGCTTCACTCTAGGGCGTTGCTCCACCAGATCGAGTAGTTAGGGCCTTAGAAGTCAACGTCAGAAGCATAAAATACAATAAAGATGCAAAAGTTTTTCCATCGTATAACAGGAATAACTGTAAACAGTGTGAAAGTAATGGTCATTTCTACGTTCCAGGCAACCTAGGTTTCACTCTAGGTCGTTGTTCCACCAGATCGAATAGCTAGGGACTTAGAATTCAACGCCTTAAGAATAAAACACAATATAAGTACAATAGTTTTTCCATCGTATAAAATGAATAATTGCAACCAGTGTGAAAGTTATGGTCATTTCTACATTCCGAGCAACCTAGGCTTCACTCTAGGGCGTTGCTCCACCTGATCGAATGGTTAGGGCCTAAGAAGTCAACGCCAGAAGCATAAAATACGATAAAGATGCAACAGTTTTTCCATCGTATAACAGGAATAATTGCAACCAGTGTGAAGGTAATGGTATGTTCTACGTTCCGGGCAACCTATGCTTCACTCTAGGGCGGTGCTCCACCAGTTTAAATAGTTAGGGCCTAAGAAGTCAACGCCAGAAGCATAAAACACAATATAAGTACAACAGCTTTTCCATCGTATATACTGTATATTTGCAAACAGTGTGAAAGTAATGGTCATTTCCTTGTTCCCGGCAACCTAGTCTTCACTCTACGGCGTTGCTCCACCAGATCGAATAGCTAGGGCCTAAGAAGTCAACGCCAGAAGATTAAAATACAATATAGGTACAAAAGTTTTTCCATCGTATAAAATGTATAATTGCAAACGTTGTGAAAGTAATGGTCATTTCTACATTCCGAGCAACCTAGGCTTCACTCTAGGGCGTTGACCCAACAGATTGAATAGTTAGGGCCTTTGAAGTCAACGCCCGAAGCATAAAATACAATATAAATGCAACAGTTTTTCCATCGTATAAAACGAATAATTGCAACCAGTATGAAAGTTATGGTCATTTCTACTTTCCGGCAACCTAGGCTTCACCGTAGGGCGTTGCTCCAACAGATCGAATAGTGAGGGCCTTAGAAGTCAACGCCCGAAGCATTAAACACAAAATAAATAGAACAGTTTTTCCATTGTAGAAAACGAATAACTGCTACCAGTGTGAAAGTTATGGTCATTGCCACGTTCCGCGCTACCTAGGCTTCACCCAAGGGCGTTGTTCCACCAGATGGAATAGTTAGGGCCTAAGAAGTCAACGCCAGAAGCATAAAATACGATATAAATGCAGCAGCTTTTCCATCGTATAAGACGAATAATTGCAGCCAGTGTGAATGTAATGGTCATTTCTACGTTCCGGGCAACCTAGGCTTCACTCTAGGGCATTGCTTTACCAGATCGAGTAGTTAGGGCCTTAGAAGTCAACGTCTGAAGCATAAAATACAATAAAGATGCAAAAGTTTTTCCATCGTATAACAGGAATAACTGTAAACAGTGTGAAAGTAATGGTCACTTCTACGTTCCAGGCAACCTAGGTTTCACTCTAGGTCGTTGTTCCACCAGATCGAATAGCTAGGGACTTAGAATTCAACGCCTTAAGAATAAAACACAATATAAGTACAACAGTTTTTCCATCGTATAAAATGAATAATTGCAACCAGTGTGAAAGTTATGGTCATTTCTACATTCCGAGCAACCTAGGCTTCACTCTAGGGCGTTGCTCCACCTGATCGAATGGTTAGGGCCTAAGAAGTCAACGCCAGAAGCATAAAATACGATAAAGATGCAACAGTTTTTCCATCGTATAACAGGAATAATTGCAACCAGTGTGAAGGTAATGGTATGTTCTACGTTCCGGGCAACCTATGCTTCACTCTAGGGCGGTGCTCCACCAGTTTAAATAGTTAGGGCCTAAGAAGTCAACGCCAGAAGCATAAAACACAATATAAGTACAACAGCTTTTCCATCGTATATACTGTATATTTGCAAACAGTGTGAAAGTAATGGTCATTTCCATGTTCCCGGCAACCTAGTCTTCACTCTACGGCGTTGCTCCACCAGATCGAATAGCTAGGGCCTAAGAAGTCAACGCCAGAAGATTAAAATACAATATAGGTACAAAAGTTTTTCCATCGTATAAAATGAATAATTGCAAACATTGTGAAAGTAATGGTCATTTCTACGTTCCGGGCAACCTAGGCGTCACTCTAGGGCGTTGCTCCACCATACATAATAGCTACGGCCTTAGAAGACAACCCCAGATGAATAAAATACAATAAAGATGCCACAGCTTTTCCATCGTATAAAACGAATAATTGCAACCAGTGTGAAAGTTATGGACATTTCTACTTTCCGGCAACATAGGCTTCACCCTAGGGCGTTGTTCCACCAGATCGAACAGTTAGGGCCTAAGAAGTCAACGCCAGAAGCATAAAATACGATATAAATACAACAGCTTTTCCATCGTATAAGACGAATAATTGCAACCAGTGTGAATGTACTGTTCATTTCTACGTTCCGGGCAACCTATGCTTCACTCTAGGTCGGTGGTCTACCAGATTAAATAGTTCGGGGCCTAGGAAGTCAACGCCAGAAGCATAAAACACAATATAAATACAACAGCTTTTCCATCGTATATAATGTATATTTGCAGACAGCGTGAAAGTAATGGTCATTTCCATGTTCCGGGCAACCTAGTCTCCACTATAGGGCGTTGCTCCACCGCACCTAATAGCTACGGCCTTAGAAGTCAACGCCTGAAGTATAAAATACCATAAAAATACAACAGTCTTTCCATCCTATAACAGGAATAATTGCAACCCTTGTGAAAGTGATGGTCATTTCTACGTTCCAGGCAACCTAGGCTTCACCCTAGGGCGTTGTTCCACAAGATCGAATAGTTAGGGCCTAAGAAGGCAACGCTAGCAGCATAAAATACAATATAAATATAACAGTATTTCCATCGTCTAAAACGAATAATAGCAACCAGTGTGAAAGTTATGGTCATTTCTACGTTCCGGGCAACATAGGCTTCACTCTAGGGCGTTGTTGAACCAGATCAAACAGTTAGGGCCTAAGAAGTCAACGCCAGAAGCATAAAATACGATATAAATGCAACAGCTTTTCCATCGTATAAGACGAATAATTGCAGCCAGTGTGAATGTAACGGTCATTTCTACGTTCCGGGCAGCCTAGGTTTCACTCTAGGTCGTTGTTCCACCAGATCGAATAGTTAGGGCCTAAGAAGTCAACGCCAGAAGCATAAAATACAATATAGATATAACAGTTTGTCCACCGTACAAAACGAATAATAGCAACCAGTGTGAAAGTTATGGTCATTTCTACGTTCCGGGCAGCCTAGGCTTCACTCTAGGGCGTTGCTCCACCAGCTGGAATAGTTAGGGCCTTAGCAGTCAACGCCAGAAGCATAAAATACAATAAAGATGCAACAGTTTTTCCATTTGTATAACAGGAATAATTGCAACCAGTGTGAGGGTAATGGTATGTTCTACATTCCGGGCAACCTATGCTTCACTCTAGGGCGGTGCTCTACCAGATTATATAGTTAGGGCCTATGAAGTCAACGCCAGAAGCATAAAACACAATATAAATACAACAGCTTTTCCATCGTATATAATGTTTATTTGCAAACAGTGTGAAAGTAATGGTCATTTCCATGTTCCGGGCAACCTAGTCTCCACTATAGGGAGTTGCTCCACCGCACCTAATAGCTACGGCCTTAGAAGTCAACGCCTGAAGTATAAAATACAATAAAAATACAACAGTCTTTCCATCCTATAACAGGAATAATTGCAACCCGTGTGAAAGTGATGGTCATTTCTACGTTCCAGGCAACCTAGGCTTCACCCTAGGGCGTTGTTCCACAAGATCGAATAGTTAGGGCCTAATAAGGCAACGCCAGCAGCATAAAATACAATATAAGTATAACAGTATTTCCATCGTCTAAAACGAATAATAGCAACCAGTGTGAAAGTTATGGTCATTTCTACGTTCCGGGCAACATAGGCTTCACTCTAGGGCGTTGTTGCACCAGATCAAACAGTTAGGGCCTAAGAAGTCAACGCCAGAAGCATGAAATACGATATAAATGCAACAGCTTTTCCATCGTATAAGACGAATAATTGCAGCCAGTGTGAATGTAATGGTCATTTCTACGTTCCGGGCAGCCTAGACTTCACTCTAGGGCGTTGCTCCACCAGATCGAGTAGTTAGGGCCTTAGAAGTCAACGTCAGAAGCATAAAATACAATAAAGATGCAAAAGTTTTTCCATGGTATAACAGGAATAACTGTAAACAGTGTGAAAGTAATGGTCATTTCTACGTTCCAGGCAACATAGGTTTCACTCTAGGTCGTTGTTCCACCAGATCGAATAGTTAGGGCCTAAGAAGTCAACGTCAGAAGCATAAAATACGATATAAATACAACAGCTTTTCCATCGTATAAGACGAATAATTGCAACCAGTGTGAAAGTTATGGTCATTTCTACGTAGCGGGCAACATAGGCTTCACTCTAGGGCGTTGCTCCACCAGATCAAACAGTTAGGGCCTTAGAAGTCAACGCCCGATGCATTAAACACAAAGTAAATAGAACAGTTTTTCCATTGTATAAAACGAATAACTGCTACCAGTGTGAAAGTTATGGTCATTGCTACGTTCCGGGCTACCTAGGCTTCACCCAAGGGCGTTGTTCCACCAGATGGAATAGTTAGGGCCTAAGAAGTCAACGCCAGAAGCATAAAATACGATATAAATGCAACAGCTTTTCCATCGTATAAGACGAATAATTGCAGCCAGTGTGAATGTAATGGTCATTTCTACGTTCCGGGCAACCTAGGCTTCACTCTAGGGCGTTGCTCCACCAGATCGAGTAGTTAGGGCCTTAGAAGTCAACGTCAGAAGCATAAAATACAATGAAGATGCAAAAGTTTTTCCATCGTATAACAGGAATAATTGTAAACAGTGTGAAAGTAATGGTCATTTCTACGTTCCAGGCAACCTAGGTTTCACTCTAGGTCGTTGTTCCACCAGATCGAATAGTTAGGGCCTAAGAAGTCAACGCCAGAAGCATAAAATACAATATAGATATAACAGTTTTTCCATCGTACAAAACGAATAATAGCAACCAGTGTGAAAGTTATGGTCATTTCTACGTTCCGGGCAGCCTAGGCTTCACTATAGGGCGTTGCTCCACCAGTTGGAATAGTTAGGGCCTTAGCAGTCAACGCCAGAAGCATAAAATACAATAAAGATGCAACAGTTTTTCCATTTGTATAACAGGAATAATTGCAACCAGTGTGAGGGTAATGGTATGTTCTACGTTCCGGGCAACCTATGCTTCACCCTAGGGCGGTGCTCTACCAGATTAAATAGTTAGGGCCTAAGAAGTCAACGCCAGAAGCATAAAACACAATATAAATACAACAGCTTTTCCATCGTATATAATGTATATTTGCAAACAGTGTGAAAGTAATGGTCATTTCCATGTTCCGGGCAACCTATTATTCACTCTAGGGCGTTGTTCCACCAGATCTAATAGTTAGGGCCTAAGAAGTCAACGCCAGAAGAATAAAATACAATATAAGTAAAAAAGTTTTTCGATCGTATAAAATGTATAATTGCAAACATTGTGAAAGTACTGGTCATTTCTACATTCCGAGCAACCTAGGCTTCACTCTAGGGCGTTGACCCAACAGATTGAATAGTTAGGGCCTTAGAAGTCAACGCCCGAAGCATAAAATACAATATAAATGCAACAGTTTTTCCATCGTATAAAACGAATAATTGCAACCAGTATGAAAGTTATGGTCATTTCTACTTTCCGGCAACCTAGGCTTCACCGTAGGGCGTTGCTCCAACAGATCGAATAGTGAGGGCCTTAGAAGTCAACGCCCGAAGCATTAAACACAAAATAAATAGAACAGTTTTTCCATTGTATAAAACGAATAACTGCTACCAGTGTGAAAGTTATGGTCATTGCCACGTTCCGCGCTACCTAGGCTTCACCCAAGGGCGTTGTTCCACCAGATGGAATAGTTAGGGCCTAAGAAGTCAACGCCAGAAGCATAAAATACGATATAAATGCAGCAGCTTTTCCATCGTATAAGACGAATAATTGCAGCCAGTGTGAATGTAATGGTCATTTCTACGTTCCGGGCAACCTAGGCTTCACTCTAGGGCATTGCTTTACCAGATCGAGTAGTTAGGGCCTTAGAAGTCAACGTCTGAAGCATAAAATACAATAAAGATGCAAAAGTTTTTCCATCGTATAACAGGAATAACTGTAAACAGTGTGAAAGTAATGGTCACTTCTACGTTCCAGGCAACCTAGGTTTCACTCTAGGTCGTTGTTCCACCAGATCGAATAGCTAGGGACTTAGAATTCAACGCCTTAAGAATAAAACACAGTATAAGTACAAGAGTTTTTCCATCGTATAAAATGAATAATTGCAACCAGTGTGAAAGTTATGGTCATTTCTACATTCCGAGCAACCTAGGCTTCAGTCTAGGGCGTTGCTCCACCTGATCGAATGGTTAGGGCCTAAGAAGTCAACGCCAGAAGCATAAAATACGATAAAGATGCAACAGTTTTTCCATCGTATAACAGGAATAATTGCAACCAGTGTGAAGGTAATGGTATGTTCTACGTTCCGGGCAACCTATGCTTCACTCTAGGGCGGTGCTCCACCAGTTTAAATAGTTAGGGCCTAAGAAGTCAACGCCAGAAGCATAAAACACAATATAAGTACAACAGCTTTTCCATCGTATATACTGTATATTTGCAAACAGTGTGAAAGTAATGGTCATTTCCATGTTCCCGGCAACCTAGTCTTCACTCTACGGCGTTGCTCCACCAGATCGAATAGCTAGGGCCTAAGAAGTCAACGCCAGAAGATTAAAATACAATATAGGTACAAAAGTTTTTCCATCGTATAAAACGAATAATTGCAACCAGTATGAAGGTTAACGTCATTTCAACTTTCCGGGCAACCTAGGCTTCACCCTAGGGCGTTGCTCCACCAGATCGAATAGATAGGGACTTAGAATTCATCGCTAAAAGCATAAAATACAATTAAAATACAACAGTTTTTCCATCGTATAAAAGGAATAATTGCAACCAGTGTGAAGGTAATGGTCATTTCTACGTTCCGGGCAACCTAGGCGTCACTCTAGGGCGTTGCTCCACCATACATAATAGCTACGGCCTTAGAAGACAACCCCAGATGAATAAAATACAATAAAGATGCCACAGCTTTTCCATCGTATAAAACGAATAATTGCAACCAGTGTGAAAGTTATGGACATTTCTACTTTCCGGCAACATAGGCTTCACCCTAGGGCGTTGTTCCACCAGATCGAACAGTTAGGGCCTAAGAAGTCAACGCCAGAAGCATAAAATACGATATAAATACAACAGCTTTTCCATCGTATAAGACGAATAATTGCAACCAGTGTGAATGTACTGTTCATTTCTACGTTCTGGGCAACCTATGCTTCACTCTAGGTCGGTGGTCTACCAGATTAAATAGTTCGCGGCCTAGGAAGTCAACGCCAGAAGCATAAAACACAATATAAATACAACAGCTTTTCCATCGTATATAATGTATATTTGCAGACAGCGTGAAAGTAATGGTCATTTCCATGTTCCGGGCAACCTAGTCTCCACTATAGGGCGTTGCTCCACCGCACCTAATAGCTACGGCCTTAGAAGTCAACGCCTGAAGTATAAAATACCATAAAAATACAACAGTCTTTCCATCCTATAACAGGAATAATTGCAACCCTTGTGAAAGTGATGGTCATTTCTACGTTCCAGGCAACCTAGGCTTCACCCTAGGGCGTTGTTCCACAAGATCGAATAGTTAGGGCCTAAGAAGGCAACGCTAGCAGCATAAAATACAATATAAATATAACAGTATTTCCATCGTCTAAAACGAATAATAGCAACCAGTGTGAAAGTTATGGTCATTTCTACGTTCCGGGCAACATAGGCTTCACTCCAGGGCGTTGTTGAACCAGATCAAACAGTTAGGGCCTAAGAAGTCAACGCCAGAAGCATAAAATACGATATAAATGCAACAGCTTTTCCATCGTATAAGACGAATAATTGCAGCCAGTGTGAATGTAACGGTCATTTCTACGTTCCGGGCAGCCTAGGCTTCACTCTAGGGCGTTGCTCCACCAGATCGAGTAGTTAGGGCCTTAGAAGTCAACGTCAGAAGCATAAAATACAATAAAGATGCAAAAGTTTTTCCATCGTATAACAGGAATAACTGTAAACAGTGTGAAAGTAATGGTCATTTCTACGTTCCAGGCAACATAGGTTTCACTCTAGGTCGTTGTTCCACCAGATCGAATAGTTAGGGCCTAAGAAGTCAACGCCAGAAGCATAAAATACAATATAGATATAACAGTTTTTCCACCGTACAAAACGAATAATAGCAACCAGTGTGAAAGTTATGGTCATTTCTACGTTCCGGGCAGCCTAGGCTTCACTCTAGGGCGTTGCTCCACCAGCTGGAATAGTTAGGGCCTTAGCAGTCAACGCCAGAAGCATAAAATACAATAAAGATGCAACAGTTTTTCCATTTGTATAACAGGAATAATTGCAACCAGTGTGAGGGTAATGGTATGTTCTACATTCCGGGCAACCTATGCTTCACTCTAGGGCGGTGCTCTACCAGATTAAATAGTTAGGGCCTAAGAAGTCAACGCCAGAAGCATAAAACACAATATAAATACAACAGCTTTTCCATCGTATATAATGTTTATTTGCAAACAGTGTGAAAGTAATGGTCATTTCCATGTTCCGGGCAACCTAGTCTCCACTATAGGGAGTTGCTCCACCGCACCTAATAGCTACGGCCTTAGAAGTCAACGCCTGAAGTATAAAATACAATAAAAATACAACAGTCTTTCCATCCTATAACAGGAATAATTGCAACCCGTGTGAAAGTGATGGTCATTTCTACGTTCCAGGCAACCTAGGCTTCACCCTAGGGCGTTGTTCCACAAGATCGAATAGTTAGGGCCTAATAAGGCAACGCCAGCAGCATAAAATACAATATAAGTATAACAGTATTTCCATCGTCTAAAACGAATAATAGCAACCAGTGTGAAAGTTATGGTCATTTCTACGTTCCGGGCAACATAGGCTTCACTCTAGGGCGTTGTTGCACCAGATCAAACAGTTAGGGCCTAAGAAGTCAACGCCAGAAGCATGAAATACGATATAAATGCAACAGCTTTTCCATCGTATAAGACGAATAATTGCAGCCAGTGTGAATGTAATGGTCATTTCTACGTTCCGGGCAGCCTAGACTTCACTCTAGGGCGTTGCTCCACCAGATCGAGTAGTTAGGGCCTTAGAAGTCAACGTCAGAAGCATAAAATACAATAAAGATGCAAAAGTTTTTCCATGGTATAACAGGAATAACTGTAAACAGTGTGAAAGTAATGGTCATTTCTACGTTCCAGGCAACATAGGTTTCACTCTAGGTCGTTGTTCCACCAGATCGAATAGTTAGGGCCTAAGAAGTCAACGCCAGAAGCATAAAATACAATATAAATACAACAGCTTTTCCGTCGTATATAATGTTTATTTGCAAACAGTGTGAAAGTAATGGTCATTTCCATGTTCCGGGCAAGCTAGTCTTCACTCTAGGGTGTTGTTCCACCAGATCTAATAGTTAGGGCCTAAGAAGTCAACGCCAGAAGAATAAAATACAATATAAGTAAAAAAGTTTTTCCATCGTATAAAATGTATAATTGCAAACGTTGTGAAAGTAATGGTCATTTCAACGTTCCGGACAACCTAGCCGTCCCTCTAGGGCGTTGCTCCACCACACCTAATAGCTATGGCCTTAGAAGTCAACCCCAGATGAATAAAATACAATAAAGATGCCACAGCTTTTCCATCGTATAAAACGAATATTTGCAACCAGTGTGAAAGTTATGGTCATTTATACTTTCCGGGCAACCTAGGCTTCACCCTAGGGCGTTGTTCCACCAGATCGAACAGTTAGAGCCTAAGAAGTCAACGTCAGAAGCATAAAATACGATATAAATACAACAGCTTTTCCATCGTATAAGACGAATAATTGCAACCAGTGTGAATGTACTGGTCATTTCTACGTTCCGGGCAACCTATGCTTCACTCTAGGGCGGTGGTCTACCAGATTAAATAGCTAGGCCCTAGGATGTCAACGCCAGAATCATAAAACACAATATAAATACAACAGCTTTTCCATCGTATATAATGTATATTTGCAAACAGTGTGAAAGTAATGGTCATTTCCATGTTCCGGGCAACCTAGTCTCCACTATAGGGCGTTGCTTCACCGCACCTAATAGCTACGGCCTTAGAAGTGAACGCCTGAAGTATAAAATACAATAAAAATACAACAGTCTTTCCATCCAATAACAGGAATAATTGCAACCCGTGTGAAAGTGATGGTCATTTCAACGTTCCAGGCAACCTAGGCTTCACCCTAGGGCGTTGTTCCACAAGATCGAATAGTTAGGGCCTAAGAAGGCAACGCCAGCAGCATAAAATACAATATAAATATAACAGTATTTCCATCGTCTAAAACGAATAATAGCAACCAGTGTGAAAGTTATGGTCATTTCTACGTACCGGGCAACATAGGCTTCACTCTAGGGCGTTGCTCCACCAGATCAAACAGTTAGGGCCTTAGAAGTCAACGCCCGAAGCATTAAACACAAAGTAAATAGAACAGTTTTTCCATTGTATAAAACGAATAACTGCTACCAGTGTGAAAGTTATGGTCATTGCTACGTTCCGGGCTACCTAGGCTTCACCCAAGGGCGTTGTTCCACCAGATGGAATAGTTAGGGCCTAAGAAGTCAACGCCAGAAGCATAAAATACGATATAAATGCAACAGCTTTTCCATCGTATAAGACGAATAATTGCAGCCAGTGTGAATGTAATGGTCATTTCTACGTTCCGGGCAACCTAGGCTTCACTCTAGGGCGTTGCTCCACCAGATCGAGTAGTTAGGGCCTTAGAAGTCAACGTCAGAAGCATAAAATACAATAAAGATGCAAAAGTTTTTCCATCGTATAACAGGAATAATTGTAAACAGTGTGAAAGTAATGGTCATTTCTACGTTCCAGGCAACCTAGGTTTCACTCTAGGTCGTTGTTCCACCAGATCGAATAGTTAGGGCCTAAGAAGTCAACGCCAGAAGCATAAAATACAATATAGATATAACAGTTTTTCCATCGTACAAAACGAATAATAGCAACCAGTGTGAAAGTTATGGTCATTTCTACGTTCCGGGCAGCCTAGGCTTCACTATAGGGCGTTGCTCCACCAGTTGGAATAGTTAGGGCCTTAGCAGACAACGCCAGAAGCATAAAATACAATAAAGATGCAACAGTTTTTCCATTTGTATAACAGGAATAATTGCAACCAGTGTGAGGGTAATGGTATGTTCTACGTTCCGGGCAACCTATGCTTCACCCTAGGGCGGTGCTCTACCAGATTAAATAGTTAGGGCCTAAGAAGTCAACGCCAGAAGCATAAAACACAATATAAATACAACAGCTTTTCCATCGTATATAATGTATATTTGCAAACAGTGTGAAAGTAATGGTCATTTCCATGTTCCGGGCAACCTAGTATTCACTCTAGGGCGTTGTTCCACCAGATCTAATAGTTAGGGCCTAAGAAGTCAACGCCAGAAGAATAAAATACAATATAAGTAAAAAAGTTTTTCCATCGTATAAAATGTATAATTGCAAACATTGTGAAAGTACTGGCCATTTCTACGTTCCGGGCAACCTAGCCGTCCCTCTAGGGCGTTGCTCCACCACACCTAATAGCTATGGCCTTAGAAGTCAACCCCAGATGAATAAAATACAAGAAAGATGCCACAGCTTTTCCATCGTATAAAACGAATAATTGCAACCAGTGTGAAAGTTATGGTCATTTATACTTTCCGGGCAACCTAGGCTTCACCTTACGGCGTTGTTCCACCAGATTGTGTAGTTAGGGCCTTAGAAGTCAACGTGAGAAGCATAAAATACAATAAAGATGCAAAAGTTTTTCCATCGTATAACAGGAATAACTGTAAACAGTGTGAAAGTAATGGTCATTTCTACGTTCCAGGCAACCTAGGCTTCACTCTAGGTCGTTGTTCCACCAGATCGAATAGTTAGGGCCTAAGAAGTCAAGGCCAGAAGCATAAAATACAATATAGATATAACAGTTTTTCCATCGTACAAAACGAATAATAGCAACCAGTGTGAAAGTTATGGTCATTTCTACGTTCCGGGCAACCTAGGCTTCACTGTATGGCGTTCTTCCACCACATCGAATAGCTACGGCCTCAGAAGTCAACGCCTGAAGTATAAAATACAATAAAAATACAACAGTCTTTCCATCCTATAACAGGAATAATTGCAACCCGTGTGAAAGTAATGGTCATTTCTACGTACCGGGCAACCTAGGCTCCACTCTCGGGCGTTGTTCCACCAGATCGAATAGTTAGGGCCTAAGAAGTCAACGCCAGAAGCATAAAATACGATATAAATACAACAGCTTTTCCATCGTATAAGACGAATAATTGCAACCAGTGTGAATGTACTGGTCATTTCTACGTTCCGGGCAACCTAGGCTTCACTCTAGGGCGTTGCTCCACCAGATCGAGTAGTTAGGGCCTTAGAAGTCAACGCCAGAAGCATAAAATACAATAAAGATGCAGAAGCATTTCCATCGTATAACAGGAATAACTGTAAACAGTGTGAAAGTAATGGTCATTTCTACGTTCCAGGCAACCTAGGCTTCAATCTAGGTCGTTGTTCCACCAGATCGAATGGTTAGGGCCTATGAAGTCAACGCCAGAAGCATAAAATACAATATAAATATAACAGTTTTTCCATCGTATAAAACGATTAATAGCAACCAGTGTGAAAGTTATGGTCATTTCTACGTTCCGGGCAGCCCACGCTTCACTCTAGGGCGTTGCTCCACCAGATGGTACAGTTAGGGCCTTAGATGTCAACGCCAGAAGCATAAGATACAATAAAGATGCAACAGTTTTTCCATCGTATAACAGGAATAATTGCAACCAGTGTGAAGGTAATGGTATGTTCTACGTTCCGGGCAACCTATGCTTCACTCTAGGGCGGTGCTCTACCAGATTAAATAGTTAGGGCCTAAGAAGTCAACGCCAGAAGCATAAAACACAATATAAGTACAACAGCATTTCCATCGTATATAATGTATATTTGCAAACAGTGTGAAAGTAATGGTCATTTCCATGTTCCCGGCAACCTAGTCTTCACTCTAGGGCGTTGTTCCACAAGATCGAATAGTTAGGGCCTAAGAAGTCAACGCCAGAAGAATAAAATACAATATAAGTACAAAAGTTTTTCCAACGTATAAAATGAATAATTGCAAACATTGTGAAAGTAATGGTCATTTCTACGTTCCGGGCAACCTAGGCGTCACTCTAGGGCGTTTCTGCACCACACCTAATAGCTACGGCCTTAGAAGTCAACCCCAGATGAATAAAATACAACAAAGATTCCACAGCTTTTCCATCGTATAAAACGAATAATTGCAACCAGTGTGAAAGTTATGGTCATTTCTACTTTCCGGGCAACCTAGGCTTCACCCTAGGGCGTTGTTCCACCAGATCGAACAGTTAGGGCCTAAGAAGTCAACGCCAGAAGCATAAAATACAATATAAATATAACAGTTTTTCTATCGTATAAATGAATGATAGCAACCAGTGTGAAAGTAATGGTCATTTCTACTTTCCGGGCAACCTAGGCTTCACCCTAGGGCGTTGTTCCACGAGATCGAACAGTTAGGGCCTAAGAAGTCAACGCCAGAAGCATAAAATACAATATAAATATAACAGTATTTCCATCGTCTAAAACGAATAATAGCAACCAGTGTGAAAGTTATGGTCATTTCTACGTTCCGGGCGACATAGGCTTCACTCTAGGGCGTTGCCCCACCAGATCAAACAGTTAGGGCCTTAGAAGTCAACGCCCGAAGCATTAAACACAAAATAAATAGAACAGTTATTCCATTGTATAAAACGAATAACTGTTACCAGTGTGAAAGTTATGGTCATTGCTACGTTCCGCGCTACCTAGGCTTCACCCAAGGGCGTTGTTCCACCCGATGGAATAGTTAGGGCCTAAGAAGTCAACGCCAGAAGCATAAAATACGATATAAATACACAGCTTTTCCATCGTATAAGACGAATAATTGCAGCCAGTGTGAATGTAATGGTCATTTCTACATTCCGGGCAACCTAGACGTCACTCTAGGGCGTTGCTCCGCCACACCTAATAGCTATGGCCTTAGAAGTCAGCCACAGATGAATAAAATACAATAAAGATGCCACTGCTTTTCTATCGTATAAGACGAATAATTGCAGCCAGTGTGAATGTAATTGTCATTTCTACGTTCCGGGCAACCTAGACGTCACTCTAGGGCGTTGCTCCGCCACACCTAATAGCTATGGCCTTAGAAGTCAGCCACAGATGAATAAAATACAATAAAGATGCCACTGCTTTTCTATCGTATAAAATGAATAATTGCAAACATTGTGAAAGTAATGGTCATTTCTACGTTCCGGGCAACCTAGGCGTCACTCTAGGGCGTTGCTCCACCACACCTGATGGCTGCGGCCTTAGAAGTCAACACCAGATGAATAAAATACAATAAAGATGCCACAGCTTTTCCATCGTATAAAAGGAATAATTGCAACCAGTGTGAAAGTTATGGTCATTTCTACTTTCCGGCAACCTAGGCTTCACCCTAGGGCGTTGTTCCACCAGATCGAACAGTTAGGGCCTAAGAAGTCAACGCCAGAAGCATAAAGTACAATATAAATATAACAGTTTTTCTATCGTATAAAACGAATGATAGCAACCAGTGTAAAAGATATGGTCATTTCTACGTTCCGGGCAACCTAGGCTTCACCCTAGGGCGTTGTTCCACCAGATGGAATAGTTAGGGCCTAAGAAGTCAACGCCAGAAGCATAAAATACGATATAAATACAACAGCTTTTCCATCGTATAAAACGAATAATTGCAACCAGTGTGAATGTACTGGTCATTTCTACGTGCCGGGGAACCTAGGCTTCACTCTAGGGCGTTGCTCCACCAGATCGAGTAGTTAGGGCCTTAGAAATCAACGCCAGAAGCATAAAATACAATAAAGATGCAAAAGCTTTTCCATCGTATAACAGGAATAACTGTAAACAGTGTGAAAGTAATGGTCATTTCTACGTTCCAGGCAACCTAGGCTTCACTCTAGGTCGTTGTTCCACCAGATCGAATAGTTAGGGCCTTAGAAGTCAACACCAGATGAATAAAATACAATAAAGATGCCACAGCTTTTCCATCGTATAAAACGAATAATTGCAACCAGTGCGAAAGTTATGGTCATTTCTGCTTTCCGGGCAGCCTAGGCTTCACCCTAGGAAGTTGTTCCACCAGACCGAACAGTTAGGGCCTAAGAAGTCAACGACAGAAGCATAAAATACAATATAAATATAACAGTTTTTCTATCGTATAAAACGAATAATAGCAACCAGTGTGAAATTTATGGTCACTTCTACGTTCCGGGCAACCTAGACTTCTCTCTAGGGCGTTGCTCCACCAGATGGAATAGTTAGGGCCTTAGAAGTCAACGCCAGAAGCATAAAGTACAATAAAGATGCAACAGTTTTTCCATTGTAAAGCAGGAATAATTGCAACCAGTGTGAAGGTAATGGTATGTTCTACGTTCCGGGCAACCTATGCTTTACTCTAGGGCGGTGGTCTACCAGATTAAATTGTTAGGGCCTAGGAAGTCAACGCCAGAAGCATAAAACACAATATAAATACAACAGCTTTTCCATCGTATATAATGTATATTTGCAAACAGTGTGAAAGTAATGGTCATTTCCATGTTCCGGGCAACCTAGTCTTCACTCTAGGGCGCTGTTCCACCAGATCGAATAGTTAGGGCCTAAGAAGTCAACGCCAGAAGAATAAAATACAATATAAATATAACAGTATTTCCATCGTCTAAAACGTATAATAGCAACCAGTGTGAAAGTTATGGTCATTTCTACGTTCCGGGCAACATAGGCTTCACTCTAGGGCGTTGCTCCACCAGATCAAACAGTTAGGGCCTTAGAAGTCAACGCCCGAAGCATTAAACACAAAATAAATAGAACAGTTTTTCCATTGTATAAAACGAATAACTGCTACCAGTGTGAAAGTTATGGTCATTGCTACGTTCCGCGCTACCTAGGCTTCACCCAAAGGCGTTGTTCCACCAGATGGAATAGTTAGGGCCTAAGAAGTAAACGCCAGAAGCATAAAATACGATATAAATACAACAGCTTTTCCATCGTATAAGACGAATAATTGCAGCCAGTGTGAATGTAATGGTCATTTCTACGTTCCGGGCAACCTAGGCTTCACTCTGGGGCGTTGCTCCACCAGATCGAGTAGTTAGGGCCTTAGAAGTCAACGTCAGAAGCATAAAATACAATAAAGATGCAAAAGTTCTTCCATCGTATAACAGGAATAACTGTAAACAGTGTGAAAGTAATGGTCATTTCTACGTTCCAGGCAACCTAGGCTTCACTCTAGGTCGTTGTTCCACCAGATCGAACAGTTAGGGCCTAAGAAGTCAACGCCGGAAGCATAAAATACAATACAGATATAACAGTTTTTCCATCGTACAAAACGAATAATAGCAACCAGTGTGAAAGTTATGGTCATTTCTACGTTCCGGGCAACCTAGGCGTCACTCTAGGGCGTTGCTCCACCACACCTAATAGCTGCGGCCTTAGAAGTCAACCCCAGATGAATAAAATACGATAAAGATGCCACAGCTTTTCCATCGTATAAAAGGAATAATTGCAACCAGTGTGAAAGTTATGGTCATTTCTACTTTCCGGCAACCTAGGCTTCACCCTAGGGCGTTGTTCCACCAGATCGAACAGTTAGGGCCTAAGAAGTCAACGTCAGAAGCATAAAATACGATATAAATACAACAGCTTTTCCGTCGTATAAGACGAATAATTGCAACCAGTGTGAATGTACTGGTCATTTCTACGTTCCGGGCAACCTATGCTTCACTCTAGGGCGGTGGTCTGCCAGATTAAATAGCTAGGGCCTAGGAAGTCAACGCCATCAGCATAAAACACAATATAAATACAACAGCTTTTCCATCGTATATAATGTATATTTGCAAACAGTGTGAAAGTAATGGTCATTTCCATGTTCCGGGCAACCTAGTCTCCACTATAGGGCGTTGCTTCACCGCACCTAATAGCTACGGCCTTAGAAGTGAACGCCTGAAGTATAAAATACAATAAAAATACAACAGTCTTTCCATCCTATAACAGGAATAATTGCAACCCTTGTGAAAGTGATGGTCATTTCTACGTTCCAGGCAACCTAGGCTTCACCCTAGGGCGTTGTTCCACAAGATCGAATAGTTAGGCCTAAGAAGGCAACGCCAGCAGCATAAAATACAATATAAATATAACAGTATTTCCATCGTCTAAAACGAATAATAGCAACCAGTGTGAAAGTTATGGTCATTTCTACGTTCCGGTAACATAGGCTTCACTCTAGGGCGTTGCTCTACCAGATCAAACAGTTAGGGCCTTAGAAGTCAACGCCCGAAGCATTAAACACAGAACAAATAGAACAGTTTTTCCATTGTATAAAACGAATAACTGCTACCACTGTGAAAGTTATGGTCATTGCTACGTTCCGCGCTACCTAGGCTTCACCCAAGGGCGTTGTTACACCAGATGGAATAGTTAGGGCCTAAGAAGTCAACGCCAGAAGCATAAAATACGATATAAATGCAACAGCTTTTCCATCGTATAAGACGAATAATTGCAGCCAGTGTGAATGTAATGGTCATTTATACTTTCCGGGCAACCTAGGCTTCACCCTAGGGCGTTGTTCCACCAGATCGAATAGTTAAAGCCTAAGAAGTCAGCGCCAGAAGCATAAAATACAATATAGATATAACAGTTTTTCCATCGTACAAAACGAATAATAGCAACCAGTGTGAAAGTTATGGTCATTTCTACGTTCCGGGCAACCTAGGCTTCACTCTAGGGCGTTGCTCCACCAGATGGAACAGTTAGGGCCTTAGAAGTCAACGCCCGAAGCATTAAACACAAAATAAATAGAACAGTTTTTCCATTGTATAAAACGAATAACTGCTACCAGTGTGAAAGTTATGGTCATTGCTACGTTCCGCGCTACCTAGGCTTCACCCAAAGGCGTTGTTCCACCAGATGGAATAGTTAGGGCCTAAGAAGTCAACGCCAGAAGCATAAAATACGATATAAATACAACAGCTTTTCCATCGT
Organism: Calliopsis andreniformis; assembly: GCF_051401765.1. NCBI lineage: Eukaryota > Metazoa > Arthropoda > Insecta > Hymenoptera > Andrenidae > Calliopsis > Calliopsis andreniformis. The sequence continues at coordinate 9,088,403 of NW_027480425.1, read as the reverse complement.
ATAAGACGAATAATTGCAGCCAGTGTGAATGTAATGGTCATTTCTACGTTCCGGGCAACCTAGGCTTCACTCTGGGGCGTTGCTCCACCAGATCGAGTAGTTAGGGCCTTAGAAGTCAACGTCAGAAGCATAAAATACAATAAAGATGCAAAAGTTCTTCCATCGTATAACAGGAATAACTGTAAACAGTGTGAAAGTAATGGTCATTTCTACGTTCCAGGCAACCTAGGCTTCACTCTAGGTCGTTGTTCCACCAGATCGAACAGTTAGGGCCTAAGAAGTCAACGCCGGAAGCATAAAATACAATACAGATATAACAGTTTTTCCATCGTACAAAACGAATAATAGCAACCAGTGTGAAAGTTATGGTCATTTCTACGTTCCGGGCAACCTAGGCGTCACTCTAGGGCGTTGCTCCGCCACACCTAATAGCTGCGGCCTTAGAAGTCAACCCCAGATGAATAAAATACGATAAAGATGCCACAGCTTTTCCATCGTATAAAAGGAATAATTGCAACCAGTGTGAAAGTTATGGTCATTTCTACTTTCCGGCAACCTAGGCTTCACCCTAGGGCGTTGTTCCACCAGATCGAACAGTTAGGGCCTAAGAAGTCAACGTCAGAAGCATAAAATACGATATAAATACAACAGCTTTTCCGTCGTATAAGACGAATAATTGCAACCAGTGTGAATGTACTGGTCATTTCTACGTTCCGGGCAACCTATGCTTCACTCTAGGGCGGTGGTCTGCCAGATTAAATAGCTAGGGCCTAGGAAGTCAACGCCATCAGCATAAAACACAATATAAATACAACAGCTTTTCCATCGTATATAATGTATATTTGCAAACAGTGTGAAAGTAATGGTCATTTCCATGTTCCGGGCAACCTAGTCTCCACTATAGGGCGTTGCTTCACCGCACCTAATAGCTACGGCCTTAGAAGTGAACGCCTGAAGTATAAAATACAATAAAAATACAACAGTCTTTCCATCCTATAACAGGAATAATTGCAACCCTTGTGAAAGTGATGGTCATTTCTACGTTCCAGGCAACCTAGGCTTCACCCTAGGGCGTTGTTCCACAAGATCGAATAGTTAGGGCCTAAGAAGGCAACGCCAGCAGCATAAAATACAATATAAATATAACAGTATTTCCATCGTCTAAAACGAATAATAGCAACCAGTGTGAAAGTTATGGTCATTTCTACGTTCCGGTAACATAGGCTTCACTCTAGGGCGTTGCTCTACCAGATCAAACAGTTAGGGCCTTAGAAGTCAACGCCCGAAGCATTAAACACAGAACAAATAGAACAGTTTTTCCATTGTATAAAACGAATAACTGCTACCACTGTGAAAGTTATGGTCATTGCTACGTTCTGCGCTACCTAGGCTTCACCCAAGGGCGTTGTTACACCAGATGGAATAGTTAGGGCCTAAGAAGTCAACGCCAGAAGCATAAAATACGATATAAATGCAACAGCTTTTCCATCGTATAAGACGAATAATTGCAGCCAGTGTGAATGTAATGGTCATTTATACTTTCCGGGCAACCTAGGCTTCACCCTAGGGCGTTGTTCCACCAGATCGAATAGTTAAAGCCTAAGAAGTCAGCGCCAGAAGCATAAAATACAATATAGATATAACAGTTTTTCCATCGTACAAAACGAATAATAGCAACCAGTGTGAAAGTTATGGTCATTTCTACGTTCCGGGCAACCTAGGCTTCACTCTAGGGCGTTGCTCCACCAGATGGAACAGTTAGGGCCTTAGATGTCAACGCCAGAAGCATAAAATACAATAAAGATGAAACAGTTTTTCCATCGTATAACAGGAATAATTGCAACCAGTGTGAAGGTAATGGTATGTTCTACGTTCCGGGCAACCTATGCTTCACTCTAGGGCGGTGCTCTACCAGATTAAATAGTTAGGGCCTAAGAAGTCAACGCCAGAAGCATAAAACACAATATAAATACAACAGCATTTCCATCGTATATAATGTATATTTGCAAACAGTGTGAAAGTAGTGGTCATTTCCATGTTCCCGGCAACCTAGTCTTCACTCTAGGGCGTTGTTCCACAAGATCGAATAGTTAGGGCCTAGGAAGTCAATGCCAGAAGAATAAAATACAATATAAGTACAAAAGTTTTTCCATCGTATAAAATGAATAATTGCAAACATTGTGAAGGTAATGGTCATTTCTACGTTCCGGGCAACCCAGGCGTCACTCTAGGGCGTTTCTCCACCACACCTAATAGCTACGGCCTGAGAAGTCAACCCCAGATGAATAAAATACAATAAAGGTGCCACAGCTTTTCCATCGTATAAAAGGAATAATTGCAACCAGTGTGAAAGTTATGGTCATTTCTACTCTCCGGGCAACCTAGGCTTCACCCTAGGGCGTTGTTCCACCAGATCGAACAGTTAGGGCCTAAGAAGTCAACGCCAGAAGCATAAAATACAATATAAATATAACAGTTTTTCTATCGTATAAAACGAATGATAGCAGCCAGTGTAAAAGTTATGGTCATTTCTACGTTCCGGGCAACCTAGGCTTCACCCTAGGGCGTTGTTCCACCAGATGGAATAGTTAGGGCCTAAGAAGTCAACGCCAGAAGCATAAAATACGATATAAATACAACAGCTTTTCCATCGTATAAAACGAATAATTGCAACCAGTGTGAATGTACTGGTCATTTCTACGTTCCGGGGAACCTAGGCTTCACTCTAGGGCGTTGCTCCACCAGATCGAGTAGTTAGGGCCTTAGAAGTCAACGCTAGAAGCATAAAATACAATAAAGATGCAAAAGCTTTTCCATCGTATAACAGGAATAACTGTAAACAGTGTGAAAGTAATGGTCATTTCTACGTTCCGGGCAACCTAGGCGTCACTCTAGGGCGTTGCTCCACCACACCTAATAGCTACGGCCTTAGAAGTCAACCCCAGATGAATAAAATACAATAAAGATGCCACAGCTTTTCCATCGTATAAAACGAATAATTGCAACCAGTGTGAAAGTTATGGTCATTTCTACTTTCCGGGCAACCTAGGCTTCACCCTAGGGCGTTGTTCCACCAGATCGAACAGTTAGGGCCTAAGAAGTCAACGCCAGAAGCATAAAATACAATATAAATATAACAGTTTTTCTATCGTATAAAACGAATAATAGCAACCAGTGTGAAATTTATGGTCACTGCTACGTTCCGGGCAACCTAGGCTTCTCTCTAGGGCGTTGCTCCACCAGATGGAATAGTTAGGGCCTTAGAAGTCAACGCCAGAAGCATAAAATACGATATAAATACAACAGCTTTTCCATCGTATAAGACGAATAATTGCAACCTGTGTGAAGGTTATGGTCATATCTACGTTCCGGGCAACCTAGGCTTCACCCTAGGGCGTTGTTCCACCAGATCGAACAGTTAGGACCTTAGAAGTCAACGCCAGAAGCATAAAGTACAATAAAGATGCAACAGTTTTTCCATCGTAAAACAGGAATAATTACAACCAGTGTGAAGGTAATGGTATGTTCTACGTTCCGGGCAACCTATGCTTCACTCTAGGGCGGTGGTCTACCAGATTAAATTGTTAGCGGCTAGGAAGTCAACGCCAGAAGCATAAAACACAATATAAATACAACAGCTTTTCCATCGTATATAATGTATATTTGCAAACAGTGTGGAAGTAATGGTCATTTCCATGTTCCGGGCAACCTAGTCTTCACTCTAGGGCGCTGTTCCACCAGATCGAATAGTTAGGGCCTAAGAAGTCAACGCCAGAAGAATAAAATACAATATAAATATAACAGTATTTCCATCGTCTAAAACGTATAATAGCAACCAGTGTGAAAGTTATGGTCATTTCTTCGTTCCGGGTAACCTAGGTTTCACTCTAGGGCGTTGCTCCACCAGATCGAATAGCTAGGGACTTAGAATTCAGCGCCATAAGAATAAAATGCAATATAAGTACAACAGTTTTTCCATCGTATAACACGAGTAATTGCAACCAGGGTGAAGGTTATGGTCATTTCAACGTTCCGGGCAATCTAGGCTTCACTCTAGGGCGTTGCTCCACCAGATCAATCAGTTAGCGCCTTAGAAGTCAACGCCCGAAGCATAAAATGCAAACTAAATAGAACAGTTTTTCCATTGTATAAAACGAATAATTGCTACCAGTGTAAAAGTTATTGTCATTTCTACGTTCCAGGCAACCTAGGCTTCACTCTAGGGCGTTGGTCCACAAGATCCAATAGCTAGGGCCTAAGAAGTCAACGCCAGAAGCATAAAATACAATATAAATATAACAGTTTTTCCATCGTCTAAAACGTATAATAGCAACCAGTGTGAAAGTTATGGTCACTTCTACGTTCCGGGCAACATAGGCTGCACTCTAGGGCGTTGCTCCACCAGATCAATCAGTTAGCGCCTTAGAAGTCAACGCCCGAAGCATAAAATGCAAACTAAATAGAACAGTTTTTCCATTGTATAAAACGAATAACTGCTACCAGTGTGAAAGTTATGGTCATTGCTACGTTACGCGCTACCTAGGCTTCACCCAAAGGCGTTGTTCCACCAGATGGAATAGTTAGGGCCTAAGAAGTCAACGCCAGAAGCATAAAATACGATATAAATACAACAGCTTTTCCATCGTATAAGACGAATAATTGCAGCCAGTGTGAATGTAATGGTCATTTTTACGTTCCGGGCAACCTAGGCTTCACTCTAGGGCGTTGCTCCACCAGATCGAGTAGTTAGGGCCTTAGAGGTCAACTTCCGAAGCATAAAATGCAATAAAAATACAACAGTTTTTCCATCGTATAACAGGAATAATTGCAACCCGTGTGAAAGTGATGGTCATTTCTACGTTCCAGGCAACCTAGGCTTCACCCTAGTCAGTTGTTCCACCAGATCGAATAGTTAGGGCCTAAGAAGTCAACGCCAGAAGCATAAAATACGATATAAATACAACAGCTTTTCCATCGTATAAGACGAATAATTGCAACCTGTGTGAAGGTTATGGTCATATCTGCGTTCCGGGCAACCTAGGCTTCACCCTAGGGCGTTGTTCCACCAGATCGAACAGTTAGGACCTAAGAAGTCAACGCCAGAAGCATAAAATACAATATAAATATAACAGTTTTTCTATCGTATAAAACGAATGATAGCAACCCGTGTGAAAGTGATGGTCATTTCTACGTTCCAGGCAACCTAGGCTTCACTCTAGGGCGTTGGTCCACAAGATCCAATAGCTAGGGCCTTAGAAGACAACGCCAGAAGCATAAAATACAATATAAATATAACATTTTTTCCATCGTCTAAAACGAATAATAGCAACCAGTGTGAAAGTTATGGTCACTTCTACGTTCCGGGCAACATAGGCTGCACTAAAGGGCGATGCTCCACCAGATCAAACAGTTAGGGTCTTAGAAGACAACGCCCGAAGCATTAAATACAAAATAAATACAACAGTTCTTCCATTGTATGAAACGAATAATGCTACCAGTGTGAAGGTTATGGTCAATGCTACGTTCGGCGCAACCTAGGCTTCACCCGAGGGCGTTGTTCCACCAGATGGAATAGTTAGGGCCTAAGAAGTGAACGCCCGAAGCATAAAATACAAAATAAATAAAACACCTTTTCCATCGTATAAAACGAATAATTGCTACCAGTGTGGAAGTTATGGTCATTTCTACGTTCCGGGCAACCTAGGCTTTACTCTAGGGCGGTGCTCCACCAGATCAAATAGTTAGGGCCTAAGAAGTCAACGCCAGAAGCATAAAATACAACATAAATACAACAGATTTTCTATCGTATATAATGTATATTTGCAAACAGTGTGAAAGTAATGGTCATTTCTACGTATCGGGCAACCTAGGCTCCACTCTAGGGCGTTGCTCCACCAAACCGAATAGCTAGGGCCAGAGAAGTCAACGCCAGAAGCATAAAATACAATAAAGATGCAAAAGTTTTTCCATCGTATAACAGGAATAACTGCAAACAGTGTGAAAGTACTGGTCATTTCTACGTTCCGGGTAACCTAGGTTTCACTCTAGGGCGTTGCTCCAACAGATAGAATAGCTAGGGACTTAGAATTCAACGCCATAAGAATAAAATACAATATAAATATAACAGTTTTTCCATCGTATAAAACGAATAATAGCAAACAGTGTGAAAGTAATGGTCATTTCCATGTTCCGGGCAACCTAGTCTTCACCCTATGGCGTTGTTCCACCAGATCTAATAGTTAGGGCCTAAGAAGTCAACGCCAGAAGAATAGAATACAATATACGTACAAAAGTTTTTCCATCGTATAAAATGAATAATTGCAAACATTGTGAAAGTAATGGTCATTTCTACGTTCCGGGCAACCTAGGCGTCACTCTAGGGCATTGCTCCACCACACCTAATAGCTATGGCCTTAGAAGTCAACCCCAGATGAATAAAATACAATAAAGATGCCACAGCTTTTCCATCGTATAAAACGAATAATTGCAACCAGTGTGAAAGTTATGGTCATTTCTACTTTCGCGGCAACCTAGGCTTCACTCTAGGGCGTTGCTCCACCAGATCGAATAGTTAGTACCTTGGAAGTCAACGTCAGAAGCATAAAATACAATATGAATATAACAGTTTTTCCAGCGTATAAAATGAATAATTGCAAACATTGTGAAAATAATGGTCATTTCTACGTTCCGGGCAACCTAGGCGTCATTGTAGGGCGTTGCTCCACCACATCTAATAGCTACGGCCTTAGAAGTCAACGCCAGAAGAATAAAATACAATAAAGATGCAACAGCTTTTCCATCGAATAAAACGAATAATTGCAACCAGTGTGAAAGTTATGGTCATTTCTACTTTCCGGGCAACCTAGGCTTCACCCTAGGTCGTTGCTCCAACAGATTTAATATTTACGACCTTAGAAGTCAATGCCCGAAGCATAAAATGCAATAAAAATACAACAGTTTTTCCATCATATAACAGGAATAATTGCAACCAGTATGAAAGTGATGGTGATTTCTTCGTTCCGGGCAACCTAGGCTTCACTCTAGGGCGTTGTACCACCATATCGGAACGTTAGGGCCAAAGAAGTCAACGCCAGAAGCATAAAATACAATATAAGTGTAACAGTTTTTCCATTGTATAAAACGTATAATAGCAACCAGTGTGAAAGTAATGGACATTTCTACTTCACGGGCAACCTAGGCTTGACCCTAGGGCGGTACTCCACCAGATCAAATAGTTAGAGCCTAAGAAGTCAACGCCAGAGGCATAAAATACAACATAAATACAACAGATTTTCCATCGTATACAATGTGTGTTTGCAAACAGTGTGAAAGTAATGGTCATTTCTGCGTTCCGAGCAACCTAGGCGTCACCCTTGGGCGTTGCTGCACCAGATCGAATAGCTAGGGACTTATAATTCATCGCTAAAAGCATAAAATACAATTAAAATGCAACAGTTTTTCCATCGTATAACAGGAATAATTGCAACCAGTTTGTAAGTAATGGTCATTTCTACGTTCCGAGCAACCTAGGCGTCACTCTAGGGCGTTGCTCCACCAGATCGAATAGTGAGCTCCTTAGAAGTCAACGCCAAAAGCATAAAATACAATATAAATACAACAGCTTTTCCATCGTATAAAAGGAATAATTGCAAACAGTGTGAAAGTTATGGTCATTTCTACATTCCGAGCAACCTAGGCTTCACTCTAGGGCGTTGCTCCACCTGATCGAATAGTTAGGGCCTTAGAAGTCAACGCCAGAAGCATAAAATACAATAAAGATGCAACAGTTTTTCCATCGTATAGCAGGAATAATTTGCAACCAGTGTGGTAGTAGTGGTCATTTCTACGTACCGGGCAACCTAGGCTTCACTCTAGGGCGGTGCTCCAACATATCGAATAGCTACGGCCTTAGAAGTCTACGACTGAAGCATAAAATACAATAAAAATACAACAGTCTTTTCATCGTATAACAGGAATAATTGCAACGAGCGTGACAGTAATGATCATTTCGGCGTTTCGGGCATCCTAGACACATCTCTGAGGCATTGCTCCACCAGATCGAATAGCTAGGGCCTAAGAAGTCAACGCCAGAAGCATAAAATACAATATAAATACAACAGCTTTGCCACCGTATAAAATGAATAATTGCAAACAGTGCGAAAGATATGGACATTTCTACGTTCCGGGCTACCTAGGCTTCGCTCTATGGCGTTCTTCCACCACATCGAATAGCAACGGCCTCAGAAGTCAACGCCAGAAGCATAAAATACAATATAAATATAACAGTTTTTCCATCGTATAAAACGAATAATAGCAACCAGTGTGAAAGTTATGTTCATTTCTACGTTCCGGGCAACCTAGGCTTCACTCTAGGGCGTTGTTCCACCAGATCAAACAGTTAGGGCCCTAGAAGTCAACGCCCGAAGCATAAAACACAAAATAAATAGAACAGTTTTTCCATCGTATAAAACGAATAATTGCTACGAGTGTGAAAGTTGTGGTCAATGCTACGTTCCGCGCAACCTAGGCTTCACACAAGGGCGTTGTTCCACCAGATGGTATAGTTAGGGCCTAAGAAGTCAACGCCAGAAGCATAAAACACAATAGAAATACAAAAGCTTTTCCATCGTATATAATGTATATTTGCATACAGTGTGAAAGTAATGGTCATTTCCATGTTCCGGGCAACCTAGGCGTCACTCTAGGACGTTGCTCCACCACACCTAATAGCTAGGGCCTTAGAAGTCAACGCCAGAAGCATAAAATACGATATTAATACAACAGCGTTTCCACCGTATTAAATGAATAATTGCAAACAGTGTGAAAGTAGTGGTCATTTCTACGTTCCGAGCTACCTAGGCTTCACTCTAGGGCGGTGCTCCAACATATCGAATAGCTACGGCCTCAGATGTCTACGACTGAAGCATAAAATACAATAAAAATACAACAGTCTTTTCATCGTATAACAGGAATAATTGCAACAAGCGTGATAGTAATGATCATTTCGGCGTGTCGGGCATCCTAGACTTATCTCTGAGGCATTGCACCACCAGATCGAATAGTTAGGGCCTAAGAAGTCAACGTCAGGAGCATAAAGTACAATGTAAATACAACAGCTTTGCCATCGTATAAAATGAATAATTGCAAAAAGTGCGAAAGATATGGACATTTCTACGTTCCGGGCTACCTAGGCTTCACTCTAGGGCGTTGCTCCACCAGATCGAATAGTTTGGGCCTAAGAAGTGAACGCCAGAAGCATAAAATACAATATAAATACAACAGTTTTTTCATCGTATAAAACGAATAATTGCAACCAGTATTGAAGGTGTGGTCATTTCTACTTTCCGGGCAACCTAGACTTCACCCTAGGGCGTTGCTCCAACAGATTGAATAGTTAGGGCCTTAGAAGTCAATGCCGGAAGCATAAAATGCAAAATAAATAGAACAGTTTTTCCATCGTATAAAACGAATAATTGCTACCAGTGTGAAAGTAATGGTCATTTCTACGTTCCGAGCAACCTAGGCGTCACTCTAGGGCGTTGCTCCACCAGATCGAATAGCGATTGACTTATAATTCATCGCTAAAAGCATAAAATACAATTAAAATACAACAGTTTTTCCATCGTATAACAGGAATAATTGCAACCAGTGTGAAAGTAATGGTCATTTCTACGTTCCGGGCAACCTAGGTTTCAATCCAGGGCGATGCTCCACCAGATCAAATAGCTAGCGACTTAGAATTAAACGCCAGAAGCATAGAATACAATAAAAATACAGCAGTTTTTCCCTCTTATAACAGGAATAATAGCAAACAGTGTGAATGTAATGGTCATTTCTACGTTCCGGGCAACCTAGGATTCGCTCTAGGGCGTTGCTCCAACAGATTGAATAGTTAGGGCCTTAAAAGTCAATGCCCGAAGCATAAAATACAAAATAAATAAAACAGTTTTTCCATCGTATAAAACGAATAATAGCAAACAGTGTGTAAGTAATGGTCATTTCTACGTTCCGGGCAACCTAGGCTTCACTCTAGGTCGTTGCTCCACCAGATCAAATAGCTAGCGAATTAGAATTAAACGCCAGAAGCATAGAATACAATAAAAATACAACAGTTTTTCCATCGTATAACAGGAATAATTACAACCAGTGTGAATGTAATGGTCATTTCTACGTTCCGGGCAACCTAGGATTCACTCTAGGGCGTTGCTCCAACAGATTGAATAGTTAGGGCCTTTCAAATCAATGCCCGAAGCATAAAATACAATAAAGATGCAAAAGTTTTTCCATCGTGTAACAGGAATAACTGCAAACAGTATGAAAGTACTGGTCATTTCTCCGTTACAGGTAACCTAGGTTTCACTCTAGCGTGTTGCTCCACCAGATCGAATAGCTAGGGACTTAGAATTCAACGCCATACGAATAAAATACAAAATAAGTACAACAGTTTTTCCATCGTATAAAATGAATAATTGCAACCAGTGTGAAAGTTATGGTCATTTCTACATTCCGAGGAACGTAGGCTTCACTCTAGGGCGTTGCTCCAGCCGATCGAATAGTTAGGGCCCTAGAAGTCAACGCCAGAAGCATAAAATACAATAAAGATGCAACAGTTTTTCCATCGTATAACAGGAATAACTGCAAACAGTGTGAAAGTACTGGTCACTTCTATGTTCCGGGTAACCTAGGTATCACTCTAGGGCGTTGCTCCACCAGATCGAATAGCTAGGGACTTAGAATTCAACGCCATAAGAATAAAATACAATACAAATATAACAGTTTTTCCATCGTATAAAACGAATGATAGCAACCAGTGTGAATGTAATGGTCATTTCTACGTTCCCGGCAACGTAGGTTTCACTCGAGGGCGTTGATCCACCAGAGGGAATAGTTAGGGCCTTAGAAGTCAACGCCTGAAGCATAAAATACAAAATAAATAAAACAGTTCTTCCATCGTATAAAACTAATAATTGCTACCAGTGTGAATGTAATGGTCATTTCTACGTTCCCGGCAACGTAGGTTTCACTCGAGGGCGTTGATCCACCAGAGGGAATAGTTAGGGCCTAAGAAGTGAACGCCAGAAGCATAAAATACGATGTAAATACAACAGCTTTTCAATAGTATAAAACGAATAATTGCAACCAGTGTGAAAGTTATGGACATTTCTACATTCCGGCCAACCTGGGCTTCACCCTAGGGCGTTGGTCCACCAGATCGAATAGTTAGGGCCTTAGAAGTCAACGCCAGAAGCATAAAATACAATATAAATACAACAGTTTTTCCATCATATAAAACGAATAATTGCAACCAGGATGAAAGTTATGGTCTTTCCTACTTTCCGGGCAACCTAGGCTTCACCCTAGGTCGTTGCTCCAACAGATTGAATAGTTACGACCTTAGAAGTCAATGCCCGAAGCATAAAATGCTATAAAAATACAACAGATTTTCCATCATATAACAGGAATAATTGCAACCAGTTTGAAAGTGATGGTCATTTCTTCGTTCCGGGCAACCTAGGCTTCACTCTAGGGCGTTGTACCACCATAACGGACAGTTAGGGCCAAAGAAGTCAACGCCAGAAGCATAAAATACAATATAAGTATAACAGTTTTTCCATTGTATAAAAGGAATAATAGCAACCAGTGTGAAAGTACTGGACATTTCTACTTCCCGGGCAACCTAGGCTTGACCCTAGGGCGTTGCTCGAACAGATTGAATAGTGAGGGCCTTAGAAGTCAACGCCGAAAGCATAAAATGCAATAAAACTACAACAGTTTTTCCATCGTATAAAATGAGTAGTTGCAAACATTGCGTAAGTAATGGTCATTTCTACGTTCCGGGCAACCTAGGCGTCACTCTAGGGCGTTGCTCCACCATATCTAATAGCTACGGCCTTAGAAGTCAACGCCAGAGGCATAAAATACAATATAAATACAACAGCTTTTCCATCGTACAAAATGAATAATAGCAAACAGTGTGAAAGTAATGGTCATTTCTACGTTCCGGGCAACCTAGGCTTCACTCTAGGTCGTTGCTCCACCAGATCAAATAGCTAGCGAATTAGAATTAAACGCCAGAAGCATAGAATACAATAAAAATACAACAGTTTTTCCTTCGTATAACAGGAATAATTGCAAACAGTTTGAAAGTGATGGCCATTTCTACGTTCCGGGTAACCTAGGCTTCACTCTAGGGCGTTGTTCCACCAGATCGAACAGTTAGGCCCTAAGAAGTCAACGCCAGAAGCATAAAGTACAACAGAAATACAACAGATTTTCCATCATATATAATGTATATTTGCAAACAGTGTGAAAGTAATGGTCATTTCTACGTACAGAGCAACCTAGGTTCCACTCTAGGGCGTTGCTCCACCAAATCGAATAGCTAGGGCCTTAGAAGTCAACGCCAGAAGCATAAAATACAATAAAGATGCAAAAGTTTTTCCATCGTATAACAGGAATAACTGCAAACAGTATGAAAGTACTGGTCATTTCTACGTTCCCGGCAACGTAGGTTTCACTCGAGGGCGTTGATCCACCAGAGGGAATAGTTAGGGCCTTAGAAGTCAACGCCTGAAGCATAAAATACAAAATAAATAAAACAGTTCTTCCATCGTATAAAACTAATAATTGCTACCAGTGTGAATGTAATGGTCATTTCTACGTTCCCGGCAACGTAGGTTTCACTCGAGGGCGTTGATCCACCAGAGGGAATAGTTAGGGCCTAAGAAGTGAACGCCAGAAGCATAAAATACGATGTAAATACAACAGCTTTTCAATAGTATAAAACGAATAATTGCAACCAGTGTGAAAGTTATGGACATTTCTACATTCCGGCCAACCTGGGCTTCACCCTAGGGCGTTGGTCCACCAGATCGAATAGTTAGGGCCTTAGAAGTCAACGCCAGAAGCATAAAATACAATATAAATACAACAGTTTTTCCATCATATAAAACGAATAATTGCAACCAGGATGAAAGTTATGGTCTTTCCTACTTTCCGGGCAACCTAGGCTTCACCCTAGGTCGTTGCTCCAACAGATTGAATAGTTACGACCTTAGAAGTCAATGCCCGAAGCATAAAATGCTATAAAAATACAACAGATTTTCCATCATATAACAGGAATAATTGCAACCAGTTTGAAAGTGATGGTCATTTCTTCGTTCCGGGCAACCTAGGCTTCACTCTAGGGCGTTGTACCACCATAACGGACAGTTAGGGCCAAAGGAGTCAACGCCAGAAGCATAAAATACAATATAAGTATAACAGTTTTTCCATTGTATAAAAGGAATAATAGCAACCAGTGTGAAAGTACTGGACATTTCTACTTCCCGGGCAACCTAGGCTTGACCCTAGGGCGTTGCTCGAACAGATTGAATAGTGAGGGCCTTAGAAGTCAACGCCGAAAGCATAAAATGCAATAAAACTACAACAGTTTTTCCATCGTATAAAATGAGTAGTTGCAAACATTGCGTAAGTAATGGTCATTTCTACGTTCCGGGCAACCTAGGCGTCACTCTAGGGCGTTGCTCCACCATATCTAATAGCTACGGCCTTAGAAGTCAACGCCAGAGGCATAAAATACAATATAAATACAACAGCTTTTCCATCGTACAAAATGAATAATAGCAAACAGTGTGAAAGTAATGGTCATTTCTACGTTCCGGGCAACCTAGGCTTCACTCTAGGTCGTTGCTCCACCAGATCAAATAGCTAGCGAATTAGAATTAAACGCCAGAAGCATAGAATACAATAAAAATACAACAGTTTTTCCTTCGTATAACAGGAATAATTGCAAACAGTTTGAAAGTGATGGCCATTTCTACGTTCCGGGTAACCTAGGCTTCACTCTAGGGCGTTGTTCCACCAGATCGAACAGTTAGGCCCTAAGAAGTCAACGCCAGAAGCATAAAGTACAACAGAAATACAACAGATTTTCCATCATATATAATGTATATTTGCAAACAGTGTGAAAGTAATGGTCATTTCTACGTACAGAGCAACCTAGGTTCCACTCTAGGGCGTTGCTCCACCAAATCGAATAGCTAGGGCCTTAGAAGTCAACGCCAGAAGCATAAAATACAATAAAGATGCAAAAGTTTTTCCATCGTATAACAGGAATAACTGCAAACAGTATGAAAGTACTGGTCATTTCTACGTTCCGGGTAACCTAGGTTTCACTCTAGGGCGTTGCTCCACCAGATCGAATAGCTAGGGACTTAGAATTCAACGCCATAAGAATAAAATACAAAATAAGTACAACAGTTTTTCCATCGTATAAAATGAATAATAACAACCAGTGTGAAATTTATGGTCATTCCTACATTCCGAGCAACCTAGACTTCACTCTAGAGCGTTGCTCCACCAGATCGAATAGTTAGGTCCTTAGAAGTCAACGCCAGAAGCATAAAATACGATATAAATACAACAGTTTGTCCATCGTAGAACAGGAATATTTGCAACCAGTGCGAATGTTATGGTCATTTCTGCATTCCGGGCAACCTAGGTTTCACTCTAGGCCGTTGCTCCACCAGATTCAACAGTTAGGGCCTTAGAAGTCAACGCCCGAAGCATAAAATACAAAATAAATGGAACGGTTTTTCCAGTGTATAAAACGAATAATAGCAATCCGTGTGAAAGTTATGTTCATTTCTACTTTCCGGGCAACCTAGGATTCACCCTAGGGCGCTGCTCCAACTGATTGAATAGTTAGGGCCCTAGAAGTCAATGCCTGAAGCATAAAATGCAATCAAAATACAACAGTTTTTACATCATATAACAGGAATAATTGCAACCAGTTTGAAAGTGATGTTCATTTCTACGTTCCGGGCAACCTAGGCTTCACTCTAGGGCGTTGCTCCACCAGATCGAATAGCTAGGGCCTGAGAGGTCAACGCCCGGAGCATAAAATACAAAATAAATAGTACAGTTTTTCCATCGTATAAAACGAATAATTGCTACCAGTGTGAAAGTTATGGTCATTTCTACGGTCCGCGCAACCTGGGCTTTACCCTAGGGCGTTGTTCCACCAGATGGAACAGTTAGGGCCTAAGAAGTCCACGCCAGAAGCATAAAATACAATTAAAATACAACAGTTTTTCCATCGTATAACAGGAATAATTGCAACCAGTGTGAAAGTAATGGTCATTTCTACGTTCCGGGCAACCTAGGTTTCAATCCAGGGCGATGCTCCACTAGATTGAATAGTTATGTCCTAAGAAGCCAACGCCAGAAGTATAAAATACGATATAAATACAACAGCTTTACCATCGTATAAAACGAATAATTGCAACCAGTGTGAAAGTAATGGTCATTTCTACGTTCCGAGCTACCTAGGCGTCACTCTAGGGCGTTGCTCCTCCAGATCGAATAGCTAGGGACTTATAATTCATCGCTAAAAGCATAAAATACAATTAAAATACAACAGTTTTTCCATCGTATAACAGGAATAATTGCAACCAGTGTGAAAGTAATGGTCATTTCTACGTTCCGGGCAACCTAGGTTTCAATCCAGGGCGATGCTCCACCAGATTGAATAGTTATGTCCTAAGTAGTCAACGCCAGAAGCATAAAATACGATATAAATACAACAGCTTTACCATCGTATAAAACGAATAATTGCAACCAGTGTGAAAGTAATGGTCATTTCTACATTCCGAGCAACCTAGGCGTCACTCTCGGGCGTTGATCCTCCAGATCGAATAGCTAGGGACTTATAAGTCATCGCTAAAAGCATAAAATACAATTAAAATACAACAGCTTTTCCATCGTATAACAGGAATAATGGCAACCAGTGTGTAAGTAATGGTCATTTCTACGTTCCGAGCAACCTAGGCGTCACTCTAGGGCGTTGCTCCACCAGATCGAATAGCTAGGGACTTAGAATTCAACGCCAGAACGATAAAACACAACATAAGTACAACAGTTATTCCATCGTATAAAATGAGTAGTTGCAAACATTGTGATAGTAATGGTCATTTCTACGTTCCGGGCAACCTAGGCGTCACTCTAGGGCGTTGCTCCACCACATCTAATAGCTAGGGACTTACAATTCAACGCCATAAGAATAAAATACAAAATAAGTACAACAGTTTTTCCATCGTATAAAATGAATAATTGCAACCAGTGTGAAAGTTATGGTCATTTCTACATTCCGAGGAACGTAGGCTTCACTCTAGGGCGTTGCTCCACCTGATCGAGTAGTTAGGGCCTTAGAACTCAACGCCAGAAGCATAAAATACAATAAAGATGCAACAGTTTTTCCATCGTATAACAGGAATAACTGCAGACAGTGTGAAAGTACTGGTCATTTCTACGTTCCGGGTAACCTAGGTATCACTCTCGGGCGTTGCTCCACCAGATCGAATAGCTAGGGACTTAGAATTCAACGCCATAAGAATAAAATACAATATAAATATAACAGTATCTCCATCGTATAAAACGAATAATAACAACCAGTGTGAAATTTATGGTCATTCCTACATTCCGAGCAACCTAGACTTCACTCTAGAGCGTTGCTCCACCAGATCGAATAGTTAGGACCTTAGAAGTCAACGCCAGAAGCATAAAATACGATATAAATACAACAGTTTGTCCATCGTAGAACAGGAATATTTGCAACCAGTGCGAATGTTATGGTCATTTCTGCATTCCGGGCAACCTAGGCTTCACTCTAGGCCGTTGCTCCACCAGATTCAACAGTTAGGGCCTTAGAAGTCAACGCCCGAAGCATAAAATACAAAATAAATGGAACGGTTTTTCCATTGTATAAAACGAATAATAGCAATCAGTGTGAAAGTTATGTTCATTTCTACTTTGCGGGCAACCTAGGATTCACCCTAGGGCGTTGCTCCAACTGATTGAATAGTTAGGGCCCTAGAAGTCAATGCCTGAAGCATAAAATGCAATCAAAATACAACAGTTTTTACATCATATAACAGGAATAATTGCAACCAGTTTGAAAGTGATGTTCATTTCTACGTTCCGGGCAACCTAGGCTTCACTCTAGGGCGTTGCTCCACCAGATCGAATAGCTAGGGCCTGAGAGGTCAACGCCCGGAGCATAAAATACAAAATAAATAGTACAGTTTTTCCATCGTATAAAACGAATAATAGCAACCAGTGTGAAAGTTATGGTCATTTCTACGTTCCGGGCAACATAGGCTTCACCCTAGGCCGTTGTTCCACCAGATCGAATAGTTAGGGCCTAAGAAGTGAACGCCAGAAGCATAAAATACAATATAAATACAACAGTTTTTTCATCGTATAAAACGAATAGTTGTAACCAGTATGAAGGATATGGTCATTTCTACTTTCCGGGCAACCAATGCTTCACCCTAGGGCGTTGCTCCAACAGATTGAATAGTTAGGGCCTTAGGAGTCAATGCCCGAAGCATAAAATGCAAAATAAATAGAACAGTTTTTCCATGGTATAACAGGAATAATTGCAACCAGTGTGAAAGTAATGGTCATTTCTACGTTCCGGGCAACCTAGGTTTCACTCCAGGGCGTTGCTCCACCAGATCGAATAGTTATGTCCTAAGAAGTCGACGCCGGAAGCATAAAATACGATATAAATACAACAGCTTTTCCATCGTATAAAACGAATAATTGCAACCAGTGTGAAAGTAATGGTCACTACTACGTTCCGAGCAACCTAGGCGTCACTCTATTGCGTTGCGCCACCAGATCGAATAGCTAGGGACTTAAAATTCATCGCTAAAAGCATAAAATACAATTAAAATACAACAGTTTTTCCATCGTATAACAGGAATAATTGCAACCAGTGTGAAAGTAATGGTCATTTCTACGTTCCGGCCAACCTAGGCTTCACTCTAGCGCGTTGCTCCACCAGATCGAATAGTTAGTACCTTAGAAGTCAACGCCAGAAGCATAAAATACAATATGAATACAACAGTTTTTCCATCGTATAAAATGAATAATAGCAAACATTGTGAAAATAATGGTCATTTCTACGTTCCGGGCAACCTAGGCATCACTCTAGGGCGTTGCTCCACCACATCTAATAGCTAAGGCCTTAGAAGTCAACGCCAGATGAATAAAATACAATAAAGTTGCCTCAGCTTTTCAATGGTATAAAACGAATAATTGCAACCAGTGTGAAAGTTGTGGTCATTTCTACTTTCCGGGCAACCTAGGCTTCACCCTAGGTCGTTGCTCCAACAGATTGAATAGTTAGGGCCTTAGAAGTCAACGCCGAAAGCATAAAATGCAATAAAACTACAACAGTTTTTCCATCGTATCAAATGAGTAGTTGCAAACATTGCGTAAGTAATGGTCATTTCTACGTTCCGGGCAACCTAGGCGTCACTCTAGGGCGTTGCTCCACCACATCTAATAGCTACGGCCTTGGAAGTCAACGCCAGAGGCATAAAATACAATATAAATACAACAGCTTTTCCATCGTTCAAAATGAATAATAGCAAACAGTGTGTAAGTAATGGTCATTTCTACGTTCCGGGCAACCTAGGCTTCAGTCTAGGTCGTTGCTCCACCAGATCAAATAGCTAGCGAATTAGAATTAAACGCCGGAAGCATAGAATACAATAAAAATACAACAGTTTTTCCATCGTATAACAGGAATAATTGCAACCAGTGTGAATGTAATGGTCATTTCTACGTTCCGGGCAACCTAGGATTCACTCTAGGGCGTTGCTCCAACAGATTGAATAGTTAGGGCCTTTCAAATCAATGCCCGAAGCATAAAATGCAATAAAAATACAACAGTTTATCCATCATATAACGGGAATAATTGCAAACAGTTTGAAAGTGATGGCCATTTCTACGTTCCGGGTAACCTAGGCTTCACTCTAGGGCGTTGTTCCACCAGATCGAACAGTTAGGCCCTAAGAAGTCAACGCCAGAAGCATAAAATACAACATAAATACAACAGATTTTCCATCATATATAATGTATATTTGCAAACAGTGTGAAAGTAATGGTCATTTCTACGTACAGAGCAACCTAGGTTCCACTCTAGGGCGTTGCTCCACCAAATCGAATAGCTAGGGCCTTAGAAGTCAACGCCAGAAGCATAAAATACAATAAAGATGCAAAAGTTTATCCATCGTATAACAGGAATAACTGCAAACAGTATGAAAGTACTGGTCATTTCTACGTTCCGGGTAACCTAGGTTTCACTCTAGGGCGTTGCTCCACCAGATCGAATAGCTAGGGACTTAGAATTCAACGCCATAAGAATAAAATACAAAATAGGTACAACAGTTTTTCCATCGTATAAAATGAATAATTGCAACCAGTGTGAAAGTTATGGTCATTTCTACATTCCGAGGAACATAGGCTTCACTCTAGAGCGTTGCTCCACCAGATCGAATAGTTAGGTCCTTAGAAGTCAACGCCAAAAGCATAAAATACGATATAAATACAACAGTTTGTCCATCGTAGAACAGGAATATTTGCAACCATTGGGAAAGTTATGGTCATTTCTGCATTCCGGGCAACCTAGGCTTCACTTTAGGGCGTTGCTCCACCAGATTCAACAGTTAGGGCCTTAGAAGTCAACGCCCGAAGCATAAAATACAAAATAAATGGAACGGTTTTTCCATTGTATAAAACGAATAATAGCAATCAGTGTGAAAGTTATGTTCATTTCTACTTTCCGGGCAACCTAGGATTCACCCTAGGGCGTTGCTCCAACAGATTGAATAGTTAGGGCCCTAGAAGTCAATGCCCGAAGCATAAAATGCAATCAAAATACAACAGTTTTTACATCATATAACAGGAATAATTGCAACCAGTTTGAAAGTGATGTTCATTTCTACGTTCCGGGCAACCTAGGCTTCACTCTAGGGCGTTGCTCCACCAGATCGAATAGCTAGGGCCTGAGAGGTCAACGCCCGGAGCATAAAATACAAAATAAATAGTACAGTTTTTCCATCGTATAAAACGAATAATTGCTACCAGTGTGGAAGTTATGGTCATTTCTACGTACCGGGCAACCTAGGCATCACCCTAGGGCGTTGCTCCAACAGATTGAATAGATAGGGCCTTAAAAGTCAATGCCCGAAGCATAAAATGCAATAAAAATTCAACAGTTTTTCCATCGTATAACAGGAATAATTGCAACCAGTGTGAAAGTAATGGTCATTTCTACGTTCCGGGCAACCTAGGTTTCACTCCAGGGCGTTGCTCCACCAGATCGAATAGTTTGGTCAGAAGAAGTCAACGCCAGAAGCATAAAATACGATATAAATACAACAGCCTTTCCATCGTATAAAACGGATAATTGCAACCAGTGTGAAAGTAATGGTCATTTCTACGTTCCTAGCAACCTAGGCGGCGCTGTAGGGCGTTGCTCCACCAGATCGAATAGCTAGGGACTTAGAATTCATCGCTAAAAGCATAAAATACCATTAAAATACAACAGTTTTTCCATCGTATAACAGGAATAATTGCAACCAGTGTGAAAGTAATGGTCATTTCTACATTCCTAGCAACCTAGGCTTCACTCTAGGGCGTTGTTCCACCAGATCAAACAGTTAGGGCCTTAGAAGTCAACGCCCGAAGCATAAAACACAAAATAAATAGAACTGTCTTTCCATTGTATAAAACGAATAATTGCTACCAGTGTATAATGCATGGTCATTTCTACGTTCCGGGCAACCAAGGCGTCAGTCTAGGGCGTTCGTCCACCATATCTAATAGCTACGGACTTAGAAGTCAACCCCAGATGAATAAAATACAATAAAGATGCAACAGCTTTTCCATCGTATATAACGAATAATTGCAACCAGTGTGAAAGTTATGGTCATTTCTACGTTCCGGGTAACCTAGGCTTCGCCCTAGGGCGTTGCACTAACAGATTGAATACTTGGAGCCTTAGAAGTCAATGCCCGAAGCATAAAATGCAATAAAAATACTACAGTTTTTCCATCGTATAGCAGGAATAATTTGTAACCAGTGTGATAGTAGTGGTCATTTCTACGTTCCGGGTAACATAGGTTTCACTCTAGGGCGTTGCTCCACCAGATCGAATAGCTAGGGACATAGAATTCAACGACATAAGAATAAAATACAATATAAGTACAACAGTTTTTCCATCGTCTAAAACGAATAATAGCAACCAGTGTGAAAGTTATGGTCATTTCTACGTTCCGGGCAACATAGGCTTCACCCTAGGCCGTTGTTCCACCAGATCGAATAGTTAGGGCCCAAGAAGTAAACGCCAGAAGCATAAAATACGATATAAATACAACAGGTTTTCCATCGTATAAGACGAATAATTACAACCTGTGTGAAGGTTATGGTCATATCTACGTTCCGGGCAACCTAGGCTTCACTGTAGGGCGTTGCTCCAACAGATTGAATAGTTAGGGCCTTTGAAGTCAATGCCGGAAGCATAATATGCAAAATAAATAGAACAGTTTTTCCATCGTATAAAACGAATAATTGCTACCAGTGTGAAAGTAATGGTCATTTCTACGTTCCGGGTAACCTAGGTTTCACGCTAGGGCGTTGCTCCACCGGATCGAATAGCTAGGGACTTAGAATTCAACGCCATAAGAATAAAATACAAAATAAGTACAACAGATTTTCCATCATATAACAGGAATAATTGCAACAAGTTTGAAAGTGATGGTCATTTCTTCGTTCCGGGCAACCTAGGCTTCACTCTAGGGCGTTGTACAACCATATCGGACAGTTAGGGCCAAAGAAGTCAACGCCAGAAGCATAAAATACAATATAAGTATAACAGCTTTTCCATTGTATAAATCGAATAATAGCAACCAGGGTGAAAGTAATGGATATTTCTACTTCCCGGGCAACCTAGGCTTGACCCTAGGGCGTTGCTCCAACAGATTGAATAGTTAGGGCCTTAGAAGTCAACGCCGAAAGCATAAAATGCAATAAAACTACAACAGTTTTTCCATCGTATCAAATGAGTAGTTGCAAACATTGCGTAAGTAATGGTCATTTCTACGTTCCGGGCAACCTAGGCGTCACTCTAGGGCGTTGCTCCACCACATCTAATAGCTACGGCCTTGGAAGTCAACGCCAGAGGCATAAAATACAATATAAATACAACAGCTTTTCCATCGTTCAAAATGAATAATAGCAAACAGTGTGTAAGTAATGGTCATTTCTACGTTCCGGGCAACCTAGGCTTCAGTCTAGGTCGTTGCTCCACCAGATCAAATAGCTAGCGAATTAGAATTAAACGCCGGAAGCATAGAATACAATAAAAATACAACAGTTTTTCCATCGTATAACAGGAATAATTGCAACCAGTGTGAATGTAATGGTCATTTCTACGTTCCGGGCAACCTAGGATTCACTCTAGGGCGTTGCTCCAACAGATTGAATAGTTAGGGCCTTTCAAATCAATGCCCGAAGCATAAAATGCAATAAAAATACAACAGTTTATCCATCATATAACGGGAATAATTGCAAACAGTTTGAAAGTGATGGCCATTTCTACGTTCCGGGTAACCTAGGCTTCACTCTAGGGCGTTGTTCCACCAGATCGAACAGTTAGGCCCTAAGAAGTCAACGCCAGAAGCATAAAATACAACATAAATACAACAGATTTTCCATCATATATAATGTATATTTGCAAACAGTGTGAAAGTAATGGTCATTTCTACGTACAGAGCAACCTAGGTTCCACTCTAGGGCGTTGCTCCACCAAATCGAATAGCTAGGGCCTTAGAAGTCAACGCCAGAAGCATAAAATACAATAAAGATGCAAAAGTTTATCCATCGTATAACAGGAATAACTGCAAACAGTATGAAAGTACTGGTCATTTCTACGTTCCGGGTAACCTAGGTTTCACTCTAGGGCGTTGCTCCACCAGATCGAATAGCTAGGGACTTAGAATTCAACGCCATAAGAATAAAATACAAAATAGGTACAACAGTTTTTCCATCGTATAAAATGAATAATTGCAACCAGTGTGAAAGTTATGGTCATTTCTACATTCCGAGGAACATAGGCTTCACTCTAGAGCGTTGCTCCACCAGATCGAATAGTTAGGTCCTTAGAAGTCAACGCCAAAAGCATAAAATACGATATAAATACAACAGTTTGTCCATCGTAGAACAGGAATATTTGCAACCATTGGGAAAGTTATGGTCATTTCTGCATTCCGGGCAACCTAGGCTTCACTTTAGGGCGTTGCTCCACCAGATTCAACAGTTAGGGCCTTAGAAGTCAACGCCCGAAGCATAAAATACAAAATAAATGGAACGGTTTTTCCATTGTATAAAACGAATAATAGCAATCAGTGTGAAAGTTATGTTCATTTCTACTTTCCGGGCAACCTAGGATTCACCCTAGGGCGTTGCTCCAACAGATTGAATAGTTAGGGCCCTAGAAGTCAATGCCCGAAGCATAAAATGCAATCAAAATACAACAGTTTTTACATCATATAACAGGAATAATTGCAACCAGTTTGAAAGTGATGTTCATTTCTACGTTCCGGGCAACCTAGGCTTCACTCTAGGGCGTTGCTCCACCAGATCGAATAGCTAGGGCCTGAGAGGTCAACGCCCGGAGCATAAAATACAAAATAAATAGTACAGTTTTTCCATCGTATAAAACGAATAATTGCTACCAGTGTGGAAGTTATGGTCATTTCTACGTACCGGGCAACCTAGGCATCACCCTAGGGCGTTGCTCCAACAGATTGAATAGATAGGGCCTTAAAAGTCAATGCCCGAAGCATAAAATGCAATAAAAATTCAACAGTTTTTCCATCGTATAACAGGAATAATTGCAACCAGTGTGAAAGTAATGGTCATTTCTACGTTCCGGGCAACCTAGGTTTCACTCCAGGGCGTTGCTCCACCAGATCGAATAGTTTGGTCAGAAGAAGTCAACGCCAGAAGCATAAAATACGATATAAATACAACAGCCTTTCCATCGTATAAAACGGATAATTGCAACCAGTGTGAAAGTAATGGTCATTTCTACGTTCCTAGCAACCTAGGCGGCGCTGTAGGGCGTTGCTCCACCAGATCGAATAGCTAGGGACTTAGAATTCATCGCTAAAAGCATAAAATACCATTAAAATACAACAGTTTTTCCATCGTATAACAGGAATAATTGCAACCAGTGTGAAAGTAATGGTCATTTCTACGTTCCCGGCAACGTAGTTTTCACTCTAGGGCGTTGATCCACCAGAGGTAATAGTTAGGGCCTAAGAAGTCAACTTCAGAAGCATAAAATACAATATAAATACAACAGCTTTTCAATCGTATAAAATGAATAATTGCAAACATTGCGTAAGTAATGGTCATTTCTACGTTGCGGGCAACCTAGGCGTCACTCTAGGGCGTTGCTCCACCACATCTAATAGCTACGGCCTTGGAAGTCAACGCCAGAGGCATAAAATACAATATAAATACAACAGCTTTTCCACCGTTCAAAATGAATAATAGCAAACAGTGTGTAAGTAATGGTCATTTCCACGTTCCGGGCAACCTAGGCTTCACTCTAGGTCGTTGCTCCATCAGATCAAATAGCTAGCGAATTAGAATTAAACGCCAGAAGCATAGAATACAATAAAAATACAACAGTTTTTCCATCGTATAACGGGAATAATTGCAAACAGTTTGAAAGTGATGGCCATTTCTACGTTCCGGGTAACCTAGGCTTCACTCTAGGGCGTTGTTCCACCAGATCGAACACTTAGGCCCTAAGAAGCCAACACCAGAAGCATAAAATACAACATAAATACAACAGATTTTCGATCACATATAATGTATATTTGCAAACAGTGTGAAAGTAATGGTCATTTCTACGTACAGAGCAACCTAGGTTCCACTCTAGGGCGTTGCTCCACCAAATCGAATAGCTAGGGCCTTAGAAGTCAACGCCAGAAGCATAAAATACAATAAAGATGCAAAAGTTTATCCATCGTATAACAGGAATAATTGCAACCAGTGTGAAAGTTATGGTCATTTCTACATTCCGAGGAACATAGGCTTCACCCTAGGCCGTTGTTCCACCAGATCGAATAGTTAGGGCCCAAGAAGTAAACGCCAGAAGCATAAAATACGATATAAATACAACAGGTTTTCCATCGTATAAGACGAATAATTACAACCTGTGTGAAGGTTATGGTCATATCTACGTTCCGGGCAACCTAGGCTTCACTGTAGGGCGTTGCTCCAACAGATTGAATAGTTAGGGCCTTTGAAGTCAATGCCGGAAGCATAAAATGCAAAATAAATAGAACAGTTTTTCCATCGTATAAAACGAATAATTGCTACCAGTGTGAAAGTAATGGTCATTTCTACGTTCCGGGTAACCTAGGTTTCACGCTAGGGCGTTGCTCCACCGGATCGAATAGCTAGGGACTTAGAATTCAACGCCATAAGAATAAAATACAAAATAAGTACAACAGATTTTCCATCATATAACAGGAATAATTGCAACAAGTTTGAAAGTGATGGTCATTTCTTCGTTCCGGGCAACCTAGGCTTCACTCTAGGGCGTTGTACAACCATATCGGACAGTTAGGGCCAAAGAAGTCAACGCCAGAAGCATAAAATACAATATAAGTATAACAGCTTTTCCATTGTATAAATCGAATAATAGCAACCAGGGTGAAAGTAATGGATATTTCTACTTCCCGGGCAACCTAGGCTTGACCCTAGGGCGTTGCTCCAACAGATTGAATAGTTAGGGCCTTAGAAGTCAACGCCGAAAGCATAAAATGCAATAAAACTACAACAGTTTTTCCATCGTATCAAATGAGTAGTTGCAAACATTGCGTAAGTAATGGTCATTTCTACGTTCCGGGCAACCTAGGCGTCACTCTAGGGCGTTGCTCCACCACATCTAATAGCTACGGCCTTGGAAGTCAACGCCAGAGGCATAAAATACAATATAAATACAACAGCTTTTCCATCGTTCAAAATGAATAATAGCAAACAGTGTGTAAGTAATGGTCATTTCTACGTTCCGGGCAACCTAGGCTTCAGTCTAGGTCGTTGCTCCACCAGATCAAATAGCTAGCGAATTAGAATTAAACGCCGGAAGCATAGAATACAATAAAAATACAACAGTTTTTCCATCGTATAACAGGAATAATTGCAACCAGTGTGAATGTAATGGTCATTTCTACGTTCCGGGCAACCTAGGATTCACTCTAGGGCGTTGCTCCAACAGATTGAATAGTTAGGGCCTTTCAAATCAATGCCCGAAGCATAAAATGCAATAAAAATACAACAGTTTATCCATCATATAACGGGAATAATTGCAAACAGTTTGAAAGTGATGGCCATTTCTACGTTCCGGGTAACCTAGGCTTCACTCTAGGGCGTTGTTCCACCAGATCGAACAGTTAGGCCCTAAGAAGTCAACGCCAGAAGCATAAAATACAACATAAATACAACAGATTTTCCATCATATATAATGTATATTTGCAAACAGTGTGAAAGTAATGGTCATTTCTACGTACAGAGCAACCTAGGTTCCACTCTAGGGCGTTGCTCCACCAAATCGAATAGCTAGGGCCTTAGAAGTCAACGCCAGAAGCATAAAATACAATAAAGATGCAAAAGTTTATCCATCGTATAACAGGAATAACTGCAAACAGTATGAAAGTACTGGTCATTTCTACGTTCCGGGTAACCTAGGTTTCACTCTAGGGCGTTGCTCCACCAGATCGAATAGCTAGGGACTTAGAATTCAACGCCATAAGAATAAAATACAAAATAGGTACAACAGTTTTTCCATCGTATAAAATGAATAATTGCAACCAGTGTGAAAGTTATGGTCATTTCTACATTCCGAGGAACATAGGCTTCACTCTAGAGCGTTGCTCCACCAGATCGAATAGTTAGGTCCTTAGAAGTCAACGCCAAAAGCATAAAATACGATATAAATACAACAGTTTGTCCATCGTAGAACAGGAATATTTGCAACCATTGGGAAAGTTATGGTCATTTCTGCATTCCGGGCAACCTAGGCTTCACTTTAGGGCGTTGCTCCACCAGATTCAACAGTTAGGGCCTTAGAAGTCAACGCCCGAAGCATAAAATACAAAATAAATGGAACGGTTTTTCCATTGTATAAAACGAATAATAGCAATCAGTGTGAAAGTTATGTTCATTTCTACTTTCCGGGCAACCTAGGATTCACCCTAGGGCGTTGCTCCAACAGATTGAATAGTTAGGGCCCTAGAAGTCAATGCCCGAAGCATAAAATGCAATCAAAATACAACAGTTTTTACATCATATAACAGGAATAATTGCAACCAGTTTGAAAGTGATGTTCATTTCTACGTTCCGGGCAACCTAGGCTTCACTCTAGGGCGTTGCTCCACCAGATCGAATAGCTAGGGCCTGAGAGGTCAACGCCCGGAGCATAAAATACAAAATAAATAGTACAGTTTTTCCATCGTATAAAACGAATAATTGCTACCAGTGTGGAAGTTATGGTCATTTCTACGTACCGGGCAACCTAGGCATCACCCTAGGGCGTTGCTCCAACAGATTGAATAGATAGGGCCTTAAAAGTCAATGCCCGAAGCATAAAATGCAATAAAAATTCAACAGTTTTTCCATCGTATAACAGGAATAATTGCAACCAGTGTGAAAGTAATGGTCATTTCTACGTTCCGGGCAACCTAGGTTTCACTCCAGGGCGTTGCTCCACCAGATCGAATAGTTTGGTCAGAAGAAGTCAACGCCAGAAGCATAAAATACGATATAAATACAACAGCCTTTCCATCGTATAAAACGGATAATTGCAACCAGTGTGAAAGTAATGGTCATTTCTACGTTCCTAGCAACCTAGGCGGCGCTGTAGGGCGTTGCTCCACCAGATCGAATAGCTAGGGACTTAGAATTCATCGCTAAAAGCATAAAATACCATTAAAATACAACAGTTTTTCCATCGTATAACAGGAATAATTGCAACCAGTGTGAAAGTAATGGTCATTTCTACGTTCCCGGCAACGTAGTTTTCACTCTAGGGCGTTGATCCACCAGAGGTAATAGTTAGGGCCTAAGAAGTCAACTTCAGAAGCATAAAATACAATATAAATACAACAGCTTTTCAATCGTATAAAATGAATAATTGCAAACATTGCGTAAGTAATGGTCATTTCTACGTTGCGGGCAACCTAGGCGTCACTCTAGGGCGTTGCTCCACCACATCTAATAGCTACGGCCTTGGAAGTCAACGCCAGAGGCATAAAATACAATATAAATACAACAGCTTTTCCATCGTTCAAAATGAATAATAGCAAACAGTGTGTAAGTAATGGTCATTTCCACGTTCCGGGCAACCTAGGCTTCACTCTAGGTCGTTGCTCCATCAGATCAAATAGCTAGCGAATTAGAATTAAACGCCAGAAGCATAGAATACAATAAAAATACAACAGTTTTTCCATCGTATAACGGGAATAATTGCAAACAGTTTGAAAGTGATGGCCATTTCTACGTTCCGGGTAACCTAGGCTTCACTCTAGGGCGTTGTTCCACCAGATCGAACACTTAGGCCCTAAGAAGCCAACACCAGAAGCATAAAATACAACATAAATACAACAGATTTTCGATCACATATAATGTATATTTGCAAACAGTGTGAAAGTAATGGTCATTTCTACGTACAGAGCAACCTAGGTTCCACTCTAGGGCGTTGCTCCACCAAATCGAATAGCTAGGGCCTTAGAAGTCAACGCCAGAAGCATAAAATACAATAAAGATGCAAAAGTTTATCCATCGTATAACAGGAATAATTGCAACCAGTGTGAAAGTTATGGTCATTTCTACATTCCGAGGAACATAGGCTTCACTCTAGGGCGTTGCTCCACCTGATCGAGTAGTTAGGGCCTTAGAAGTCAACGCCAGAAGCATAAAATACAATAAAGATGCAACAGTTTGTCCATCGTAGAACAGGAATATTTGCAACCATTGCGAAAGTTATGGTCATTTCTGCATTCCGGACAACCTAGGCTTCACTCTAGGGCGTTGCTCCACCAGATTCAACAGTTAGGGCCTTAGAAGTCAAAGCCCGAAGCATAAAATACAAAATAAATGGAACGGTTTTTCCATTGTATAAAACGAATAATAGCAACCAGTTTGAAAGTGATGGTCATTTCTACGTTCCGAAACACCTAGGCTTCGCTCTAGGGCGTTGCTCCACCAGATCGAATAGTTAGGGCCTAAGAAGTGAACGCCAGAAGCATAAAATACAATATAAATGCAACAGTTTTTCCATCGTATAAAACGAATAATTGCTACCAGTGTGAAAGTAATGGTCATTTCTACGTTCCGAGCACCCTAGGCGTCACTCTAGGGCGTTGGTCCACCACATCTAATAGCTACGGCCTTAGAAGTCAACGCCAGAGGCACAAAATACAATATAAGTACAACAGCTTTTCCATCGTATTAGACGAATGATTGCAACCAGTGTGAAAGTAATGGTCATTTCTACATTCCTAGCAACCTAGGCTTCACTCTAGGGCGTTGTTCCACCAGATCAAACAGTTAGGGCCTTAGAAGTCAACGCCCGAAGCATAAAACACAAAATAAATAGAACTGTCTTTCCATTGTATAAAACGAATAATTGCTACCAGTGTATAATGTATGGTCATTTCTACGTTCCGGGCAACCAAGGCGTCAGTCTAGGGCGTTCGTCCACCATATCTAATAGCTACGGACTTAGAAGTCAACCCCAGATGAATAAAATACAATAAAGATGCAACAGCTTTTCCATCGTATATAACGAATAATTGCAACCAGTGTGAAAGTTATGGTCATTTCTACGTTCCGGGTAACCTAGGCTTCGCCCTAGGGCGTTGCACTAACAGATTGAATACTTGGAGCCTTAGAAGTCAATGCCCGAAGCATAAAATGCAATAAAAATACTACAGTTTTTCCATCGTATAGCAGGAATAATTTGTAACCAGTGTGATAGTAGTGGTCATTTCTACGTTCCGGGCAACATAGGCTTCACCCTAGGCCGTTGTTCCACCAGATCGAATAGTTAGGGCCCAAGAAGTAAACGCCAGAAGCATAAAATACGATATAAATACAACAGGTTTTCCATCGTATAAGACGAATAATTACAACCTGTGTGAAGGTTATGGTCATATCTACGTTCCGGGCAACCTAGGCTTCACTGTAGGGCGTTGCTCCAACAGATTGAATAGTTAGGGCCTTTGAAGTCAATGCCGGAAGCATAAAATGCAAAATAAATAGAACAGTTTTTCCATCGTATAAAACGAATAATTGCTACCAGTGTGAAAGTAATGGTCATTTCTACGTTCCGGGCAACCTAGGTTTCAATCCAGGGCGATGCTCCACCAGACTGAATAGTTATGTCCTAAGAAGTCAACGCCAGAAGCATAAAATACGATATAAATACAACAGCTTTACCATCGTATAAAACGAATAATTGCAACCAGTGTGAAAGTAATAGTCATTTCTACGTTCCGAGCAACCTAGGCGTCACTCTAGGGCGTTGCTCCTCCAGATCGAATAGCTAGGGACTTGTAATTCATCGCTAAAAGCATAAAATACAATTAAAATACAACAGTTTTTCCATCGTATAACAGGAGTAATTGCAACCAGTGTGTAAGTAATGGTCATTTCTACGTTCCGAGCAACATAGGCGTCACTCTAGGGCGTTGCTCCTCCAGATCGAATAGCTAGGGACTTATAATTCATCGCTAAAAGCATAAAATACAATTAAAATACAACAGTTTTTCCATCGTATAACAGGAGTAATTGCAACCAGTGTGTAAGTAATGGTCATTTCTACGTTCCGAGCAACATAGGCGTCACTCTAGGGCGTTGCTCCTCCAGATCGAATAGCTAGGGACTTAGAATTCAACGCCATAAGAATAAAACACAATATAAGTACAACAGTTTTTCCATCGTACAAAATGAATAATTGCAACCAGTGTGAAAGTAATGGTCATTTCTACGTTCCGAGCAACCTAGGCGTCACTCTAGGGCGTTGCTCCTCCAGATCGAATAGCTAGGGACTTATAATTCATCGCTATAAGCATAAAATACAATTAAAATACAACAGCTTTTCCATCGTATAGCAGGAATATTTTGCAACCAGTGTGATAGTAGTGGTCATTTCTACGTACCGGGCAACCTAGGTCTCACTCCAGGGCGTTGCTCCACCAAATCGAATAGTTACGGCCTAAGAAGTCAACGCCAGAAGCATAAAATACGATAAAGATGCAACAGCTTTTCCATCGTATAAAACGAATAATTGCAACCAGTGTGAAAGTTATGGTCATTTCTACATTCCGAGCAACCTAGGCTTCACTCTAGGGCGTAGCTCCACCAGATCGAATAGTTAGATCCTTAGAAGTCGACGCCAGAAGCATAAACTACGATATAAATACAACAGCTTTTCCATCGTATAAAACGAATAATTGCAACCAGTGTGAAAGTTATGGTCATTTCTACATTCCGAGCAACCTAGGCTTCACTCTAGGGCGGTGCTCCATCATATCGAATAGCTACGGCCTTAGAAGTCTACGACTGAAGCATAAAATACAATAAAAATACAACAGTCTTTTCATCGTATAACAGGAATAATTGCAACAAGCGTGATAGTAATGATCATTTCGGCGTTTCGGGCATCCTAGACTTATCTCTGAGGCATTGCTTCACCAGATCGAATAGATAGGGCCTAAGAAGTCAACGCCAGAAGCATAAAATACAATATAAATGTAACAGTTTTTCCATCGTATAAAACGAATAATAGCAACCAGTGTGAAAGTTATGGTCATTTCTACGTTCCGGGCAACCTAGGCTTCACTCTAGGTCGTTGCTCCACCAGATCAAATAGCTAGTGACTTAGAATTAAACGCCAGAAGCATAGAATACAATAAAAATACAACAGTTTTTCCATCGTATAACAGGAATAACTGCAAACAGTGTGAAAGTACTGGCCATTTCTACTTTCCGGGCAACCTAGGCTTCACCCTAGGTCGCTGCTCCAACAGATTGAATAGTTAGGACCTTAGAAGTCAATGCCCGAAGCATAAAATGCAACAAAAATACAACAGTTTTTCCATCATATAACAGGAATAATTGCAAGCAGTTTGAAAGTGATGGTCATTTCTTCGTTCCGGGCAACCTAGGCTTCACTCTAGGGCGTTGTTCCACTATATCGAACAGTTAGGGCCAAAGAAGTCAACGCCAGAAGCATAAAATACAATATAAATATAACAGTTTTTCCATTGTATAAAACGAATAATAGCAACCAGTGTGAATGTACTGCTCATTTCTTCGTTCCGGATAACCTAGGTTTCACTCTAGGGCGTTGCTCTACCAGATCGAGTAGCTAGGGACTTAGAATTCAACGCCAGAACGATAAAACACAACATAAGTACAACAGTTATTCCATCGTATAAAATGAGTAGTTGCAAACATTGTGAAAGTAATGGTCATTTCTACGTTCCGGGCAACCTAGGCGTCACTCTAGGGCGTTGCTCCACCAGATCGAATAGATAGGGCCTAAGAAGTCAACGCCAGAAGCATAAAATACAATATAAATGTAACAGCTTTTCGATCGTACAAAATGAATAATAGCAAACAGTTTGAAAGTGATGGCCATTTCTACGTTCCGGGTAACCTAGGCTTCACTCTAGGGCGTTGTTCCACCAGATCGAAAAGTTAGGCCCTAAGAAGTCAACGCCAGAAGCATAAAATACAATATAAATATAACAGTTTTTCCATCGTATAAAACGAATGATGGCAACCAGTGTGAAAGTTATGGTCATTTCTACGTTCCGGGCAACCTAGGCTTCACTCTAGAGAGTTGCTCCACCAGATCGAATAGTTAGGGCCTTAGAAGTCAACGCCTGAAGCATAAAATACAAAATAAATAGAACAGTTTTTCCATCGTATAAAACTAATAATTGCTACCAGTGTGAATGTTATGGTCATTTCTACGGTCCGCGCAACCTGGGCTTTACCCTAGGGCGTTGCTCCACCAGATGGAACAGTTAGGGCCTAAGAAGTCAACGCCAGAAGCATAAAATACGATATAAATACAACAGCTTTTCCATCGTATAAAGCGAATAATTGCAACCAGTGTGGAAGTTATGGTCATTTCTACGTTTCGGGCAACCTAGGCTTCACTCTAGGGAGATGCTCCACAAGATCAAATAGTTAGGGCCTAAGAAGTCAACGCCAGAAGCACAAAATACAACACAAATACAACAGATTTTCCATCATATATAATGTATATTTGCAAACAGTGTGAAAGTAATGGTCATTTCTACGTACCGGGCAACCTAGGTTCTACTCTAGGGCGTTGCTCCACCAAACCGAATAGCTAGGGCCTTAGAAGTCAACGCCAGAAGCATAAAATAAATAAAGATGCAAAAGTCTTTCCATCGTATAACAGGAATAACTGCAAACAGTATGAAAGTACTGGTCATTTCTACGTTCCGGGTAACCTAGGTTTCACGCTAGGGCGTTGCTCCACCGGATCGAATAGCTAGGGACTTAGAATTCAACGCCATAAGAATAAAATACAAAATAAGTACAACAGTTTTTCCATCGTATAAAATGAATAATTGCAACCAGTGTGAAAGTTATGGTCATTTCTACGTTCCGGGCAACCTAGGCTTCACCCTAGGGCGTTGTTCCACCAGATCGAATAGTTAGGGCCTAAGAAGTGAACGCCAGAAGCATAAAATACAATATAAATCCAACAGTTTTTCATCGTATAAAACGAATAATTGCAACCAGTATTGAAGATGTGGTCATTTCTACTTTCCGGGCAACCTAGACTTCACCCTAGGGCGCTGCTCCAACAGATTGAATAGTTAGGGCCTTAGAAGTCAATGCCGTAAGCATATAATGCACAATAAATAGAACAGTTTTTCCATCGTACAAAATGAATAATTGCAACCAGTGTGAAAGTTATGGTCATTTCTACATTCCGAGCAACCTAGGCTTCACTCTAGGGCGTTGCTCCACCAGATCGAATAGTTAGATCCTTAGAAGTCAACGCCAGAAACATAAAATACGATATAAATACAACAGCTTTTCCATCGTATAAAACGAATAATTGCAACCAGTGTGAAAGTTATGGTCATTTCTACATTCCGTGCAACCTAGGCTTCACTCTAGGGCGGTGCTCCATCATATCGAATAGCTACGGCCTTAGAAGTCTACGACTGAAGCATAAAATACAATAAAAATACAACAGTCTTTTCATCGTATAACAGGAATAATTGCAACAAGCGTGATAGTAATGATCATTTCGGCGTTTCGGGCATCCTAGACTTATCTCTGAGGCATTGCTCCACCAGATCGAATAGATAGGGCCTAAGAAGTCAACGCCAGAAGCATAAAATACAATATAAATGTAACAGTTTTTCCATCGTATAAAACGAATAATAGCAACCAGTGTGAAAGTTATGGTCATTTCTACGTTCCGAGCAACATAGGCGTCACTCTAGGGCGTTGCTCCACCAGGTCGAATAGCTAGGGACTTATAATTCATCGCTAAAAGCATAAAATACAATTAAAATACAACAGTTTTTCCATCGTATAGCAGGAATAATTGCAACCAGTGTGAAAGTAATGGTCATTTCTACGTTCCGGGCAACCTAGGTTTCAATCCAGGGCGATGCTCCACCAGATTGAATAGTTATGTCCTAAGAAGTCAACGCCATAAGCATAAAATACGATATAAATACAACAGCTTTACCATCGTATAAAACGAATAATTGCAACCAGTGTGAAAGTAATGGTCATTTCTACGTTCCGAGCAACCTAGGCGTCACTCTAGGGCGTTGCTCCTCCAGATCGAATAGCTAGGGACTTATAATTCATCGCTAAAAACATAAAATACAATTAAAATACAACAGTTTTTCCATCGTATAAGAGGAATAATTGCAACCAGTGTGAAAGTAATGGTCATTTCTACGTTCCGGGCAACCTAGGTTTCATTCCAGGGCGATGCTCCACCAGATTGAATAGTTATGTCCTAAGAAGTCAACGCCAGAAGCATAAAATACGATATAAATACAACAGCTTTACCATCGTATAAAACGAATAATTGCAACCAGTGTGAAAGTATTGGTCATTTCTACGTTCCGAGCAACCTAGGCGTCACTCTAGGGCGTTGCTCCTCCATATCGAATAGCTAGGGACTTATAATTCATCGCTAAAAGCATAAAATACAATTAAAATACAACAGTTTTTCCATCGTATAAGAGGAATAATTGCAACCAGTGTGAAAGTAATGGTCATTTCTACGTTCCGGGCAACCTAGGTTTCATTCCAGGGCGATGCTCCACCAGATTGAATAGTTATGTCCTAAGAAGTCAACGCCAGAAGCATAAAATACGATATAAATACTACAGCTTTACCATCGTATAAAACGAATAATTGCAACCAGTGTGAAAGTATTGGTCATTTCTACGTTCCGAGCAACCTAGGCGTCACTCTAGGGCGTTGCTCCTCCAGATCGAATAGCTAGGGACTTATAATTCATCGCTAAAAGCATAAAATACAATTAAAATACAACAGCTTTTCCATCGTATAACAGGAGTAATTGCAACCAGTGTGTAAGTAATGGTCATTTCTACGTTCCGAGCAACATAGGCGTCACTCTAGGGCGTTGCTCCTCCAGATCGAATAGCTAGGGACTTAGAATTCAACGCCATAAGAATAAAACACAATATAAGTACAACAGTTTTTCCATCGTACAAAATGAATAATTGCAACCAGTGTGAAAGTAATGGTCATTTCTACGTTCCGAGCAATCTAGGCGTCACTCTAGGGCGTTGCTCCTCCAGATCGAATAGCTAGGGACTTATAATTCATCGCTAAAAGCATAAAATACAATTAAAATACAACAGTTTTTCCATCGTATAACAGGAATAATTGCAACCAGTGTGTAAGTAATGGTCATTTCTACGTTCCGAGCAACCTAGGCGTCACTCTAGGGCGTTGCTCCTCCAGATCGAATAGCCAGGGACTTAGAATTCAACGCCATAAGAATAAAACACAATATAAGTACAACAGTTTTTCCATCGTACAAAATGAATAATTGCAACCAGTGTGAAAGTTATGGTCATTTCTACATTCCGAGCAACCTAGGCTTCACTCTAGGGCGTTGCTCCACCTGAACGAATAGTTAGGGCCTTAGAAGTCAACGCCAGAAGCATAAAATACTATAAAGATGCAACAGTTTTTCCATCGTATAGCAGGAATATTTTGCAACCAGTGTGATAGTAGTGGTCATTTCTACGTACCGGGCAACCTAGGTCTCACTCCAGGGCGTTGCTCCACCAGATCGAATAGTTACGGCCTAAGAATTCAACGCCAGAAGCATAAAATACGATAAAGATGCAACAGCTTTTCCATCGTATAAAACGAATAATTGCAACCAGTGTGAAAGTTATGGTCATTTCTACATTCCGAGCACCCTAGGCTTCACTCTAGGGCGTTGCTCCACCAGATCGAATAGTTAGATCCTTAGAAGTCAACGCCAGAAGCATAAAATACGATATAAATACAACAGCTTTTCCATCGTATAAAACGAATAATTACAACCAGTGTGAAAGTTATGGTCATTTCTACATTCCGAGCAACCTAGGCTTCACTCTAGGGCGGTGCTCCATCATATCGAATAGCTACGGCCTTAGAAGTCTACGACTGAAGCATAAAATACAATAAAAATACAACAGTCTTTTCATCGTATAACAGGAATAATTGCAACAAGCGTGATTGTAATGATCATTTCGGCGTTTCGGGCATCCTAGACTTATCTCTGAGGCATTGCTCCACCAGATCGAATAGATAGGACCTAAGAAGTCAACGCCAGAAGCATAAAATACAATAAAGATGCAACAGTTTTTCCATCGTATAGCAGGAATATTTTGCAAGCAGTGTGATAGTAATGATCATTTCGGCGTTTCGGGATTCCTAGACTTATCTCTGAGGCATTGCTCCACCAGATCGAATAGATAGGGCCTAAGAAGTCAACGCCAGAAGCATAAAATACAATATAAATGTAACAGTTTTTCCATCGTATAAAACGAATAATAGCAACCAGTGTGAAAGTTATGGTCATTTCTACGTTCCGGGCAACCTAGGCTTCACTCTAGGGCGTTGTTCCACCAGATCAAACAGTTAGGGCCTTAGAATTAAACGCCAGAAGCACAGAATAAAATAAAAATACAACAGTTTTTCCATCGTATAACAGGAATAATTGCAACCAGTGTGAATGTAATGGTCATTTCTACGTTCCGGGCAACCTAGGATTCACTCTAGAGCGTTGCTCCAACAGATTGAATAGTTAGGGCCTTAAAAGTCAATGCCCGAAGCATAAAATGCAATAAAAATACAACAGTATTCCGTCATATAACGGGGATAATTGCAAACAGTTTGAAAGTAATGGTCATTTCTACGTTCCGGACAACCTAGGCTTCACTCTACGGCGTTGTTCCACCAGATCGAATAGTTAGGGCTTAAGAAGTCAACACCAGAAGCATAAAATACAATATAAATATAACAGTTTTTCTATCGTATAAAACGAATGATAGCAACCAGTGTGAAATTTATGGTCACTTCTACGTTCCAGGCAACCTAGACTTCACTCTAGGGCGTCGCTCCACCAGATCGAATAGTTAGGGCCTTAGAAGTCAACGCCAGAAGCATAAAATACAATTAAGATGCAACAGTTTTTCCATTGTATAACAGGAATAATTGCAACCAGTGTGAAGGTAATGGTATGTTCTACGTTCCGGGCAACCTATGCTTCACTCTAGGGCCGTGCTCTACCAGATTAAATAGTTACGGCCTAAGAAGTCAACGCCAGAAGCATAAAACACAATATAAATACAACAGCTTTTCCATCGTATATAATGTATATTTGCAAACAGTGTGAAAGCAGTGGTCATTTCCATGTTCCGGGCAACCTAGTCTTCACTCTAGGGCGTTGTTCCACCAGATCGAATAGTTAGGGCCTAAGAAGTCAACGCCAGAAGAATAAAATACAATATAAATACAAAAGTTTTTCCATCGTATAAAATGAATAATTGCAAACATTGTGAAAGTAATGGTCATTTCTACTTTCCGGGCAACCTAGACATCACTCTAGGTTGTTGCTCCACCAGATCGAATAGTTAGGGCCTTAGAAGTCAACGCCCGAAGCATAAAATACAAAATAAATAAAACACTTTTTCCATCGTATAAAACGAATAATTGCTACCAGTGTGGAAGTTATGGTCATTTCTACGTCCCGAGCAACCTAGGCTTTACTCTAGGGCGGTGCTCCACCAGTTCAAATAGTTAGGTCCTAAGAAGTCAACGCCAGAAGCATAAAATACAACATACATACAACAGATTTTCCATCGTATATAATGTGTATTTGCAAACAGTGTGAAAGTAATGGTCATTTCTACGTACCGGGCAACCTGGGCTCCACTCTAGGGCGTTGCTCCGCCTAACCGAATAGCTAGGGCCTTAGAAGTCAACGCCAGAAGCATAAAATACAATAAAGATGCAAAAGTTTTTCCATCGTATAACAGGAATAACTGCAAACAGTGTGAAAGTACTGGTCATTTCTACGTTCCGGGTAACCTAAGTTTCACTCTAGGGCGTTGTTCCACCAGACCGAATAGCTAGGGACGTAGAATTCAACGCCATAAGAATAAAATACAATATAAGTACAACAGTTTTTCCATCGTATAACACGAGTAATTGCAACCAGTGTGAAGGTTATGGTCATTTCAACGTTCCGGGCAATCTAGGCTTCACTCTAGGGTGTTGTTCCACCAGATCAATCAGTTAGGGCCTTAGAAGTCAACGCCCGAAGCATAAAATGCAAACTAAATAGAACAGTTTTTCCATTGTATAAAACGAATAAATGCTACCAGTGTAAAGGTTATTGTCATTTCTACGTTCCGGGCAACCTAGGCTTCACCCTAGGGCGTTGTTCCACCAGATCGAATAGTTAGGGCCTAAGAAGTGAACGCCAGAAGCATAAAATACAATATAAATACAACAGTTTTTCCATCATATAAAACGAATAATTGCAACCAGTATGCAGTTATGGTCATTTCAACGTACCGGGCAACCTAGGTTCCACTCTAGGGCGTTGCTCCACCAAACCGA
The DNA here is from genome assembly GCF_051401765.1 of Calliopsis andreniformis. Taxonomy (NCBI): domain Eukaryota; kingdom Metazoa; phylum Arthropoda; class Insecta; order Hymenoptera; family Andrenidae; genus Calliopsis; species Calliopsis andreniformis. The sequence continues at coordinate 9,049,298 of NW_027480425.1, read as the reverse complement.
ATAGCTAGGGCCTTAGAAGTCAACGCCAGAAGCATAAAATACGATATAAATATAACAGTTTTTCCATTGTATAAAACGAATGATAGCAACCAGTTTGAAAGTTATGGTCATTTCTGCGTTCCGGGCAATCTAGGCTTCACACTAGGGCGTTGTTCCACCAGATCAAACAGTTAGTGCCTTAGAAGTCAACGCCCGAAGCATAAAACACAAAATAAATAGAACGGTTTTTCCATTGTATAAAACGAATAATTGCTACCAGTGTAAAGGTTATGGTCATTGCTACGTTCCGCGCAACCTAGGTTTCACTCCAGGGCGTTCCTCCACCAGATCGAATAGTTACGGCCTAAGAAGTCAACGCCAGAAGCATAAAATACGATAAAGATGCAACAGTTTTTCCATCGTATAAAACGAATAATTGCAACCAGTGTGAAAGTTATGGTCATTTCTACATTCCGAGCAACCTAGGCTTCACTCTAGGGTGTTGCTCCACCAGATCGAATAGTTAGGTCCTTAGAAGTCAACGCCAGAAGCATAAAATACGATATAAATACAACAGCATTTCCATCGTATTAAATGAATAATTGCAAACAGTGTGAAAGTAGTGGTCATTTCTACGTTCCGAGCAACCTAGGCTTCACTCTAGGGCGGTGCTCCATCATATCGAATAGCTACGGCCTTAGAAGTCTACGACTGAAGCATAAAATACAATAAAAATACAACAGTCTTTTAATCGTATAACAGGAATAATTGCAACAAGCGTGATAGTAATGATCATTTCGGCGTTTCGGGCATCCTAGACTTATCTCTGAGGCATTGCTCCACGAGATCGAATAGTTAGGGCCTAAGAAGTCAACGCCAGAAGCATAAAATACAATATAAATATAACAGTTTTTCCATCGTATAAAACGAATAGTAGCAACCAGTGTGAAAGTTATGGTCATTTCTACTTTCCGTGCAACCTAGGCTTCACTCTAGGGCGTTGTTCCATGAGATCAAACAGTTAGGGCCTTAGAATTAAACGCCAGAAGCACAGAATAAAATAAAAATACAACAGTTTTTCCGTCGTATGACAGGAATAATTGCAACCAGTGTGAATGTAATGGTCATTTCTACGTTCCGGTCAACCTAGGATTCACTCTAGAGCGTTGCTCCAACAGATTGAATAGTTACGGCCTTAAAAGTCAATGCCCGAAGCATTAAATGCAATAAAAATACAACTGTTTTTCCGTCATATAACGGGGATAATTGCAAACAGTTTGAAGGTAACGGTCATTTCTACGTTCCGGGCAACCTAGGCTTCACTCTACGGCGTTGTTCCACCAGATCGAATAGTTAGGGCCTAAGAAGTCAACGCCCGAAGCATAAAATACGATATAAATACAACAGCATTTCCATCGTATTAAATGAATAATTGCAAACAGTGTGAAAGTAGTGGCCATTTCTACGTTCCGAGCAACCTGGGCTTCACTCTAGGGCGGTGCTCCAACATATCGAATAGCTACGGCCTTAGAAGTCTACGACTGAAGCATAAAACACAATAAAAATACAACAGTCTTTTCATCGTATAACAGGAATAATTGCAACAAGTGTGATAGTAATGATCATTTCGGCGTTTCGGGCATCCTAGACTTATCTCTGAGGCATTGCTCCACCAGATCGAATAGTTAGGGCCTAAGAAGTCAACGCCAGAAGCATAAAATACAATATAAATACAACAGCATTGCCATCGTATAGAATGAATAATTGCAAACAGTGCGAAAGATATGGACATTTCTACGTTCCAGGCTACCTTGGCTTCACTCTATGGCGTTCTTCCACCACATCGAATAGTAACGGCCTCAGAGGTCAACGCCAGAAGCATAAAATACAATATAAATATAACAGTTTTTCCATCGTATAAAACGAATAATAGCAACCAGTGTGAAAGTTGTGGTCATTTCTACGTTCCGGGCAACCTAGGCTTCACCCTAGGGCGTTGTTCCATCAGATCGAACAGTTAGGGCCTAAGAAGTCAACGCCAGAAGCATAAAATACAATATAAACATAACAGTTTTTCCATCGTATAAAGCGAATAATAGCAACCAGTGTGAAAGTTATGGTCATTTCTATGTTCCGGGCAGCCTAGGCTTCACTCTAGGGCGTTGCTCCACCAGATGGAATAGTTTGCGCCTTAGAAGTCAACGACAGAAGCATAAAATACAATAAACGTGCAACAGTTTTTCCATCGTATAACAGGAATAATTGCAACCAGTGTGAAGGTAATGGTATGTTCTACGTTCCGAGCAACCTATGCTTCACTCTAGGGCGGTGCTCCACCAGATCAATCAGTTAGGGCCTAGGAAGTCAACGCCAGACGCATAAAGCACAATATAAATACAACAGCTTTTCCATCGTATATAATGTATATTTGCAAACAGTGTGAAAGTAATGGTTATTTCCATGTTCCGGGCAACCTAGGCGTCACTCTAGGGCGTTGCTCCACCAGATCGAATAGTTAGGGCCTACGAAGTCAGCGCCAGAAGAATAAAATGCAATATAAGTACAAAGGTTTTTCCATCGTATAAAATGAATAATTGCAAACATTGTGAAAGTATTGGTCATTTCTACGTTCCGGGCAACCTAGGCTTCACTCGAGGGCGTTGCTCCACCAGATCAAATAGTTAGGGCCTTAGAATTCAACGCCTTAAGAATAAAATACAGTATAAGTACAACAGTCTTTCCATCGTATAAAATGAATAATTGGAACCAGTGTGAAAGATATGGTCATTTCAACTTTTCGGGCGACCTAGGCTTCACCCTAGGGCGTTGCTCCAACAGATTGAATATTTAGGGCCCTAGAAGTCAATGCCCGAAGCATAAAATACATTATAAGTACAACAGTTTTTCCATCATATAAAACGAATAATTGCAACTAGTATGAAAGTTATGGTCATTTCTACTTTGCGGGCAACCTAGGCTTCACCCTAGGGCGGTGCTCCACCAGATCAAATAGTTAGGGCCTAAGAAGTCAACGCCAGAAGCATAAAATACAACACAAATACAACAGATTTTCCATCGTATGTAATGTGTATTTGCAAACAGTGTGAATGTAATGGTCATTTCAACGTTCCGGTCAATCTAGGCTTCACTCTAGGGCGATGCTCCACCAGATCAATCAGTTAGGGCCTTACAAGTCAACTCCCGAAGCATAAAATGAAAAATAAATAGAACAGTCTTTCGATTGTATAAAACGAATAATTGCTACCAGTGTAAAAGTTATGGTCATTTCTACGTTCCGGGTAACCTAGGTTTCACTCTAGGGCGTTGCTACACCAGATCGAATAGCTAGGGACTTAGAATTCAACGCCATAACAATTAAATACAATATAAGTACAACAGTTTTTCCACCGTATAACACGAGTAATTGCAACCAGTGTGAAGGTTATGGTCATTTCAACGTTCCGGGCAATCTAGGCTTCACTCTAGGGCGTTGCTCCACCAGATCAATCAGTTAGGGCCTTAGAAGTCAACGTCCGAAGCATAAAATGCAAACAAAATAAAACAGTTTTTCCATTGTATAAAACGAATAATTGCTACCAGTGTAAAAGTTATTGTCATTTCAACGTTCCGGGCAACCTAGGCCTCACCCTAGGGCGTTGTTCCACCAGATCGAATAGTTAGGGCCTAAGAAGTGAACGCCAGAAGCATAAAATACAATATAAATACAACAGTTTTTCCATCATATAAAACGAATAATTGCAACCAGTATGAAAGTTATGGTCATTTCTACTTTCCGGGCAACCTAGGCTTCACGATAGGGCGTTGCTCCAGCAGATTGAATAGTTAGGGCCTTAGAAGTCAATGCCAGAAGCATAAAATGCAATAAAAATACAACAGTTTTTCCATCATATAACAGGAATAATTGCAAGCAGTTTGAAAGTGATGGTCATTTCTACGTACCGGGCGCTCTAGGCTTCACGCTAGGGCGTTGCTCCACCACACCTAATAGATACGGCCTTAGAAGTCAACCCCAGATGAATAAAATACAGTATAAATGTAACAGTTTACCATCGTATAAAACGAATAATAGCAATCAGTGTGAAAGTTATGTTCATTTCTACGTTCCAGGCAACCTAGGCTTCACTCTAGGGCGTTGCACCAACAGATTGAATAGTTAGGGCCTTTGAAGTCAGCGCGCGTAGCATAAAATACAAAATAAATAGAACAGTTTTTCCATCGTATAAAACGAATAGTTGCTACCGGTGTGAAAGTTATGGTCATTTCTACGTTCTGGGCAACCTAGGCTTCACTCTAGGGCGTTGCTCCACCAGATCGAATAGCTAGGGCCTAAGAAGTCAACGCCAGAAGCATAAAATACAATATAAATACAACAGCTTTGCCATCGTATAAAATGAATAATTGCAAACAGTGCGAAAGATATGGACATTTGTACTTTCCGGGCTACCCAGGCTTCACTCTATGGCGTTCTTCCACCACAACGAATAGCAACGGCCTCAGAAGTCAACGCCAGAAGCATAAAATACGATATAAATATAACAGTTTTTCTATTGTATAAAACGAATGATAGCAACCAGTGTGAAAGTTATGGTCATTTCTGCGTTCCGGGCAATCTAGGCTTCACACTAGGGCGTTGTTCCACCAGATCAAACAGTTAAGGCCTTAGAAGTCAACGCCCGAAGCATAAAACACAAAATAAATAGAACGGTTTTTCCATTGCATAAAACGAATAATTGCTACCAGTGTAAAGGTTATGGTCATTGCTACGTTCCGCGCAACCTAGGTTTCACTCCAGGGCGTTCCTCCACCAGATCGAATAGTTACGGCCTAAGAAGTCAACGCCAGGAGCATAAAATACGATATAAATACAACAGCATTTCCATCGTATTAAATGAATAATTGCAAACAGTGTGAAAGTAGTGGTCATTTCTACGTTCCGAGCAACCTAGGCTTCACTCTAGGGCGGTGCTCCATCATATCGAATAGCTACGGCCTTAGAAGTCTACGACTGAAGCATAAAATACAATAAAAATCCAACAGTCTTTTAATCGTATAACAGGAATAATTGCAACAAGCGTGATAGTAATGATCATTTCGGCGTTTCGGGCATCCTAGACTTATCTCTGAGGCATTGCTCCACGAGATCGAATAGTTAAGGCCTAAGAAGTCAACGCCAGAAGCATAAAATACAATATAAATATAACAGTTTTTCCATCGTATAAAACGAATAATAGCAACCAGTGTGAAAGTTATGGTCATTTCTACTTTCCGTGCAACCTAGGCTTCACTCTAGGGCGTTGTTCCATGAGATCAAACAGTTAGGGCCTTAGAATTAAACGCGAGAAGCACAGAATAAAATAAAAATACAACAGTTTTTCCGTCGTATAACAGGAATAATTGCAACCAGTGTGAATGTAATGGTCATTTCTACGTTCCGGTCAACCTAGGATTCACTCTAGAGCGTTGCTCCAACAGATTGAATAGTTACGGCCTTAAAAGTCAATGCCCGAAGCATTAAATGCAATAAAAATACAACAGTTTTTCCGTCATATAACGGGGATAATTGCAAACAGTTTGAAGGTAATGGTCATTTCTACGTTCCGGGCAACCTAGGCTTCACTCTACGGCGTTGTTCCACCAGATCGAATAGTTAGGGCCTAAGAAGTGAACGCCAGAAGCATAAAATACAATATAAATATAACAGTTTTTCCATCGTATAAAACGAATAATAGCAATCAGTGTGAAAGTTATGTTCATTTCTACGTTCCAGGCAACCTAGGCTTCACTCTAGGGCGTTGCTCCACCAGATCGAATAGTTAGGGTCTAAGAAGTGAGCGCCAGAAGCATAAAATACAATATAAATGCAACAGTTTTTCCATCGTATAAAACGAATAATTGCAACCAGTGTGAAAGTAATGGTCATTTCTACGTTCCGAGCACCCTAGGCGTCACTCTAGGGCGTTGCTCCACCACATCTAATAGCTAGGGCCTTAGAAGTCAACGCCAGAAGCATAAAATACAATATAAATACAACAGCTTTTCCATCGTATAAAAGGTATAATTGCAAACAGTGTAAAAGTTATGGTCATTTCTACGTTCCGGGCAACCTAGGCTTCACCCTAGGGCGTTGCTCCAACAGATCATACAGTTAGGGCCTTAGAAGCCAACGCCCGAAGCATAAAACACAAAATAAATAGAACGGTTTTTCCATTGTATTAAACGAATAATTGCTACCAGTGTAAAATTTATGGTCATTTCTACGTTCCGGGCAACCTAGGTTTCACTCCAGGGCGTTGCTCCTCCAGATCGAATAGTTACGGCCTAAGCAGTCAACGCCAGAAGCATAAAATACGATAAAGATGCAACAGTTTTTCCATTGTATAAAACGAATAATTGCAACCAGTGTGAAAGTTATGGTCATTTCTACATTCCGAGCAACCTAGGCCTCACTCTAGGGCGTTGTTCCACCAGATCGAATAGTTATGGCCTAAGAAGTGAACGCCAGAAGCATAAAATGCAATAAAAATACAACAGTTTTTCCATCGTGTAGCAGGAGTAATATGCAACCAGTGTGATAGTAGTGGTCATTTCTACGTTCCGGGCAACCTAGGCTTCACTCCACGGCGTTGTTCCACCAGATCGAATAGTTAGGGCCTAAGAAGTCAACACCAGAAGAATAAAATACAAAATAAATACAACAGCCTTTACACCGTATAAAACGAATAATTGCAACCCGTGTGAAAGTGATGGTCATTTCTACGTTCCAGGCAACCTAGGCTTCACTCTAGGGCGTTGTTCCACCAGATCGTATAGCTAGGGCCTAAGAAGTAAACGCCAGAAACATAAAATACGATATAAATACAACTGCTTTTCCATTGCATAAAACGAATAATTGCAACCAGTGTGAAAGTAATGGTCATTTCTACGTTCCGGGCTACCTAGGCTTCACTCTAGGGAGTTGCTCCACCAAATCTAATAGCTACGGCCTTAGAAGTCAACGCCAGAGGCATAAAATACAATATAAATACAACAGCGTTTCCATCGTATAAAACGAATAATTGCAACCAGTGTGAAAGTTATGGTCATTTCTACATTCCGAGCAACCTAGGCTTCACTCTAGGGCGTTTCTCCACCAGATCGAATAGTTAGGTCCTTAGAAGTAAACGCCAGAAGCATAAAATGCGATATAAATACAACAGCTTTTACATCGTATAAAAGGAATAATTGCAAACAGTGTGCAAGTAATGGTCATTTCTACGTTCCGGCCAACCTGGGCTTCACCCTAGGCCGTTGTTCCACCAGATCGAATAGTTAGGGCCTAAGAAGTGAACGCCAGAACCATAAAATGCAATAAAAATACAACAGTTTTTCCATCGTATAACAGGATTAATTGCAACCAGTTTGAAAGTGATGGTCATTTCTCCTTTCCGGGCAACCTAGGCTTCACTCTAGGGCGTTGTTCCACCAGATCGAATAGTTAGGGCCTAAGAAGTCAACGCCAGTAGCATAAAATACGATATAAATACAACAACTTTTCCATTGTATAAAACGAATAATTGCTACCAGTGTAAATGTTATGGTCATTTCTACGTTCCGGGCGACATAGGCTTCACCCTAGGCCGTTGTTCCACCAGATCGAATAGTTAGGGCCTAAGAAGTGAACGCCATAATCATAAAATACAATATAAATACAACAGTTTTTCCATCATATAAAACGAATAATTGCAACCAGTATTAAAGTTATGGTCATTTCTACTTTCCGGGCAACCTAGGCTTCACCCTAGGGCGCTGCTCCAACAGATTGTATAGTTAGGGCCTTAGAAGTCAATTCCCGAAGCACATAATGCAATAAAAATACAACAGTATTTCCATCATATAACAGGAATAATTGCAACCAATTTGAAAGTGATGGTCATTTATACGTACCGCGCAACCTAGGCTTCACCCTAGGGCGTTGCTCCAACAGATTGAATAGTTAGGGCCTTAGAAGTCAACGCCCGAAGCATAAAATGCAATAAAAATACAACAGTCTTTCCATCCTATAACAGGAATAATTGCAACCCGTGTGAAAGTGATGGTCAGTTCTACGTTCCAGGCAACCTAGGCTTCACTCTAGGGCGTTGTTCCACCAGATCGAATAGTTAGGGCCTTAGAAGTCAACGCCAGAAGCATAAAATACGATATAAATACAACAGCTTTTCCATCGTATAAAACGAATAATTGCAACCAGTGTGAAAGTAATGGTCATTTCTACTTTCCGGGCAACCTAGGCTTCACCCTAGGGCGCTGCTCCAACAGATTGTATAGTTAGGGCCTTAGAAGTCAATTCCCGAAGCACATAATGCAATAAAAATACAACAGTATTTCCATCATATAACAGGAATAATTGCAACCAATTTGAAAGTGATGGTCATTTATACGTACCGCGCAACCTAGGCTTCACCCTAGGGCGTTGCTCCAACAGATTGAATAGTTAGGGCCTTAGAAGTCAACGCCCGAAGCATAAAATGCAATAAAAATACAACAGTCTTTCCATCCTATAACAGGAATAATTGCAACCCGTGTGAAAGTGATGGTCAGTTCTACGTTCCAGGCAACCTAGGCTTCACTCTAGGGCGTTGTTCCACCAGATCGAATAGTTAGGGCCTTAGAAGTCAACGCCAGAAGCATAAAATACGATATAAATACAACAGCTTTTCCATCGTATAAAACGAATAATTGCAACCAGTGTGAAAGTAATGGTCATTTCTACGTTCCGAGCACCCTAGGCATCACTCGAGGGCGTTGCTCTACCACATCTAATAGCTACGGCCTTAGAAGTCATCGCCAGAGGCATAAAATACAATATAAATACAACAGTGTTTCCATCATATAACAGGAATAATTACAACCAGTTTGAAAATGATGGCCAATTCTACGTTCCGGGCAACCTAGTCTTCACTCTAGGGCGTTGTTCCACCAGATGAAACAGTTAGGGCCTTAGAAGTCAACGCCCGAAGCATACAATACAAAATAAATACAACAGCTTTTCCATCGTATAAAAGGTATAATTGCAAACAGTGTGAAAGTAATGGTCATTTCTACGATCCGGGTAACTTAGGCTCCACTCTAGGGCGTTTCTCCAACATATCGAATAGCTACGGCCTTAGAAGTCTACGCCTGAAGCATAAAATACAATACAAATATAACAGTTTTTCCATCGTATAGAACGAATAATAGCAACCAGTGTGAAAGTTATGGTCAATTCTACGTTCCGGGCTACCTAGGCTTCACTCTATGGCGTTCTGCCACCACATCGAATAGCAACGGCCTCAGAAGTCAACGCCAGAAGCATAAAATACAATATAAATATAACAGTCTTTCCATCATATAAAACGAATAATAGCAACCAGTGTGAAAGTTATGGTCATTTCTAAGTTCCGGGCAACCTAGGCTTCACTCTAGGGCGTTGCTCCACCAGATCATACAGTTAGGGCCTTAGAAGTCAACGCCCGAAGCACAAAACACAAAATAAATAGAACGGTTTTTCCATTGTATAAAACGAATAATTGCTACCAGTGTAAAAGTTATGGTCATTCCTACGTTCCGTGCAACCTAGGCTTCACACTAGGGCGTTGCTCCACCAGATCAAACAGTTAGGGCCTTAGAAGTCAACGCCCGAAGCATTAAATTCAAAATAAATGGAACAGTTTTTCCATTGTATAAAACGAATAATTGCTACCAGTGTAAAAGTTATGGTCATTTCTACGTTCCGGGCAACCTAGGTTTTACTCCAGGGCGTTGCTCCTCCAGATCGAATAGTTACGGCCTAAGAAGTCAACGCTAGAAGCATAAAATACGATAAAGATGCAACAGTTTTTCCATCGTATAAAACGAATAATTGCAACCAGTGTGAAATTTATGGTCATTTCTACATTCCGAACAACCTAGGCTTCACTCTAGGGCGTTGCTCCGCCAGATCGAATAGTTAGGTCCTTAGAAGTCAACGCCAGAAGCATAAAATATGATATAAATACAACAGTTTTCCATCGTATAAAAGGAATAATTGCAAACAGTGTGAAAGTAATGGTCATTTCTACGTTCCGGGCAACCTAGGCTTCACCCTACGGCGTTGTTCCACCAGATCGAATAGTTAGGGCCTAAGAAGTCAACACCAGAAGAATAAAATACAAAATAAATCTAACAGCCTTTACACCGTATAAAACGAATAATCGCAACCTGTGTGAAGGTTATGGTCATATCTACGTTCCGGGCAACCTAGGATTCACTGTAGGGCGTTGCTCCACCAGATCATACAGTTAGGGCCTTAGAAGTCAACGCCCGAAGCATAAAACACAAAATAAATAGAACAGTTTTTCCATTGTATAAAACGAATAATTGCTACCAGTGTAAAAGTTATGGTCATTTCTATGTTCCGGGCAACCTAGGCTCCACTCTAGGGCGTTGCTCCACCAGATCATACAGTTAGGGCCTTAGAAGTCAACGCCCGAAGCATAAAACACAAAATAAATAGAACGGTTTTTCCATTGTATAAAACGTATAATTGCTACCAGTGTAAAAGTTATGGTCGTTCCTACGTTCCGGGGAGCCTAGGCTTCACACTAGGGCGTTGCACCACCAGTTCAAACAGTTAGGGCCTTAGAAGTCAACGCCCGAAGCATTAAATTCAAACTAAATAGAACAGTTTTTCCATTGTATAAAACGAATAATTGCTACCAGTGTAAAAGTTATGGTCATTTCTACGTTCCGGGCAACCTAGGTTTCACTCCAGGGCGTTGCTCCTCCAGATCGAATAGTTACGGCCTAAGCAGTCAACGCCAGAAGCATAAAATGCAATAAAAATACAACAGTCTTTCCATCCTATAACAGGAATAATTGCAACCCGTGTGAAAGTGATGGTCAGTTCTACGTTCCAGGCAACCTAGGCTTCACTCTAGGGCGTTGTTCCACCAGATCGAATAGTTAGGGCCTTAGAAGTCAACGCCAGAAGCATAAAATACAATAAAGATGCAACAGATTTTCCATCGTACAACAGGAGTAACTGCAATCAGTGTGAAGGCACTGGTCATTTCTACGCTCCGGGTAACCTAGGTTTCACTCTAGGGCGTTGCTCCACCAGATCGAATAGCTAGGGCCTTAGAAGTCAACGCCCGAAGCATAAAATTCAAAAAAATAGAACAGTTTTTCCATGTGTAAAACAAATAATTGCCACCAGTGAGAAAGTTATGGTCATTTCTACGTTCCGGGCAACCTAGGCTTGACCCTAGGGCGTTGCTCCAACAGATTGAATAGTTAGGGCCTTAGAAGTCAACGCCCGAACCATAAAATGCAAAAAAAATTCAACAGTGTTTCCATCGTATAAAACGAATAATTGCAACCAGTATCAAACTTATGGTCATTTCTACTTTCCGAGCAACCGACGCTTCACCCTAGGGCGTTGCTCCAACAGATTGAATAGTTAGGGTCTTAGAAGTCAACGCCCGAACCATAAAATGCAACAAAAATACAACAGTGTTTCCATCATATAACAGGAATAATTGCAACCAGTTTGAAGGTGATGGTCATTTCCACGTTCCAGGCAACCTAGGCTTCACCCTAGGGCGTTGTTCCACCAGATGGAATAGTTAGGGCCTAAGAAGTCAACGCCAGAAGCATAAAACACTAAATAAATACAACAGTTTTTCCATCATATAAAACGAATAATTGCAACCAGGATTAAAGTTATGGTCATTTCTACGTTCCGGGTAACCTAGGTTTCACTCTAGGGCGTTGCTCCACCAGATCGAATAGTTAACGCCTCAGAAGTCAACGCCCGAAGCATAAAATGCAAAATAAATACAACAGTTTTTCCATTGTATAAAACGAATAACTGTAACCAGTGTGAAAGTACTGGTCATTTCTACGGTCCGGGTAACCTAGGTTTCACCCTAGGTCGTTGCTCCACCAGATCGAATAGCTAGGCACTTAGAATTCAACGCCAGAAGCATAAAATGCGATATAAATACAACAGCTTTTACATCGTATAAAAGGAATAATTGCAAACAGTGTGAAAGTAATGGTCATTTCTACGTTCCGGCCAACCTGGGCTTCACCCTAGGCCGTTGTTCCACCAGATCGAATAGTTAGGGCCTAAGAAGTGAACGCCAGAATCATAAAATGCAATAAAAATACAACAGTTTTTCCATCGTATAACAGGATTAATTGCAACCAGTTTGAAAGTGATGGTCATTTCTCCTTTCCGGGCAACCTAGGCTTCACTCTAGGGCGTTGCTCCACCAGATCAAACAGTTAGGGCCTCAGAAGTCAACGCCCGAAGCATAAAATACAAAATAAATAAAACACTTTTTCCATCGTATAAAACGAATAATTGCTACCAGTGTGGAAGTTATGGTCATTTCTACGTCCCGAGCAACCTAGGCTTTACTCTAGGGCGGTGCTCCACCAGTTCAAATAGTTAGGTCCTAAGAAGTCAACGCCAGAAGCATAAAATACAACATACATACAACAGATTTTCCATCGTATATAATGTGTATTTGCAAACAGTGTGAAAGTAATGGTCATTTCTACGTACCGGGCAACCTGGGCTCCACTCTAGGGCGTTGCTCCGCCTAACCGAATAGCTAGGGCCTTAGAAGTCAACGCCAGAAGCATAAAATACAATAAAGATGCAAAAGTTTTTCCATCGTATAACAGGAATAACTGCAAACAGTGTGAAAGTACTGGTCATTTCTACGTTCCGGGTAACCTAAGTTTCACTCTAGGGCGTTGTTCCACCAGACCGAATAGCTAGGGACGTAGAATTCAACGCCATAAGAATAAAATACAATATAAGTACAACAGTTTTTCCATCGTATAACACGAGTAATTGCAACCAGTGTGAAGGTTATGGTCATTTCAACGTTCCGGGCAATCTAGGCTTCACTCTAGGGTGTTGTTCCACCAGATCAATCAGTTAGGGCCTTAGAAGTCAACGCCCGAAGCATAAAATGCAAACTAAATAGAACAGTTTTTCCATTGTATAAAACGAATAAATGCTACCAGTGTAAAGGTTATTGTCATTTCTACGTTCCGGGCAACCTAGGCTTCACCCTAGGGCGTTGTTCCACCAGATCGAATAGTTAGGGCCTAAGAAGTGAACGCCAGAAGCATAAAATACAATATAAATACAACAGTTTTTCCATCATATAAAACGAATAATTGCAACCAGTATGCAGTTATGGTCATTTCAACGTACCGGGCAACCTAGGTTCCACTCTAGGGCGTTGCTCCACCAAACCGAATAGCTAGGGCCTTAGAAGTCAACGCCAGAAGCATAAAATACGATATAAATATAACAGTTTTTCCATTGTATAAAACGAATGATAGCAACCAGTTTGAAAGTTATGGTCATTTCTGCGTTCCGGGCAATCTAGGCTTCACACTAGGGCGTTGTTCCACCAGATCAAACAGTTAGTGCCTTAGAAGTCAACGCCCGAAGCATAAAACACAAAATAAATAGAACGGTTTTTCCATTGTATAAAACGAATAATTGCTACCAGTGTAAAGGTTATGGTCATTGCTACGTTCCGCGCAACCTAGGTTTCACTCCAGGGCGTTCCTCCACCAGATCGAATAGTTACGGCCTAAGAAGTCAACGCCAGAAGCATAAAATACGATAAAGATGCAACAGTTTTTCCATCGTATAAAACGAATAATTGCAACCAGTGTGAAAGTTATGGTCATTTCTACATTCCGAGCAACCTAGGCTTCACTCTAGGGTGTTGCTCCACCAGATCGAATAGTTAGGTCCTTAGAAGTCAACGCCAGAAGCATAAAATACGATATAAATACAACAGCATTTCCATCGTATTAAATGAATAATTGCAAACAGTGTGAAAGTAGTGGTCATTTCTACGTTCCGAGCAACCTAGGCTTCACTCTAGGGCGGTGCTCCATCATATCGAATAGCTACGGCCTTAGAAGTCTACGACTGAAGCATAAAATACAATAAAAATACAACAGTCTTTTAATCGTATAACAGGAATAATTGCAACAAGCGTGATAGTAATGATCATTTCGGCGTTTCGGGCATCCTAGACTTATCTCTGAGGCATTGCTCCACGAGATCGAATAGTTAGGGCCTAAGAAGTCAACGCCAGAAGCATAAAATACAATATAAATATAACAGTTTTTCCATCGTATAAAACGAATAGTAGCAACCAGTGTGAAAGTTATGGTCATTTCTACTTTCCGTGCAACCTAGGCTTCACTCTAGGGCGTTGTTCCATGAGATCAAACAGTTAGGGCCTTAGAATTAAACGCCAGAAGCACAGAATAAAATAAAAATACAACAGTTTTTCCGTCGTATGACAGGAATAATTGCAACCAGTGTGAATGTAATGGTCATTTCTACGTTCCGGTCAACCTAGGATTCACTCTAGAGCGTTGCTCCAACAGATTGAATAGTTACGGCCTTAAAAGTCAATGCCCGAAGCATTAAATGCAATAAAAATACAACTGTTTTTCCGTCATATAACGGGGATAATTGCAAACAGTTTGAAGGTAACGGTCATTTCTACGTTCCGGGCAACCTAGGCTTCACTCTACGGCGTTGTTCCACCAGATCGAATAGTTAGGGCCTAAGAAGTCAACGCCCGAAGCATAAAATACGATATAAATACAACAGCATTTCCATCGTATTAAATGAATAATTGCAAACAGTGTGAAAGTAGTGGCCATTTCTACGTTCCGAGCAACCTGGGCTTCACTCTAGGGCGGTGCTCCAACATATCGAATAGCTACGGCCTTAGAAGTCTACGACTGAAGCATAAAACACAATAAAAATACAACAGTCTTTTCATCGTATAACAGGAATAATTGCAACAAGTGTGATAGTAATGATCATTTCGGCGTTTCGGGCATCCTAGACTTATCTCTGAGGCATTGCTCCACCAGATCGAATAGTTAGGGCCTAAGAAGTCAACGCCAGAAGCATAAAATACAATATAAATACAACAGCATTGCCATCGTATAGAATGAATAATTGCAAACAGTGCGAAAGATATGGACATTTCTACGTTCCAGGCTACCTTGGCTTCACTCTATGGCGTTCTTCCACCACATCGAATAGTAACGGCCTCAGAGGTCAACGCCAGAAGCATAAAATACAATATAAATATAACAGTTTTTCCATCGTATAAAACGAATAATAGCAACCAGTGTGAAAGTTGTGGTCATTTCTACGTTCCGGGCAACCTAGGCTTCACCCTAGGGCGTTGTTCCATCAGATCGAACAGTTAGGGCCTAAGAAGTCAACGCCAGAAGCATAAAATACAATATAAACATAACAGTTTTTCCATCGTATAAAGCGAATAATAGCAACCAGTGTGAAAGTTATGGTCATTTCTATGTTCCGGGCAGCCTAGGCTTCACTCTAGGGCGTTGCTCCACCAGATGGAATAGTTTGCGCCTTAGAAGTCAACGACAGAAGCATAAAATACAATAAACGTGCAACAGTTTTTCCATCGTATAACAGGAATAATTGCAACCAGTGTGAAGGTAATGGTATGTTCTACGTTCCGAGCAACCTATGCTTCACTCTAGGGCGGTGCTCCACCAGATCAATCAGTTAGGGCCTAGGAAGTCAACGCCAGACGCATAAAGCACAATATAAATACAACAGCTTTTCCATCGTATATAATGTATATTTGCAAACAGTGTGAAAGTAATGGTTATTTCCATGTTCCGGGCAACCTAGGCGTCACTCTAGGGCGTTGCTCCACCAGATCGAATAGTTAGGGCCTACGAAGTCAGCGCCAGAAGAATAAAATGCAATATAAGTACAAAGGTTTTTCCATCGTATAAAATGAATAATTGCAAACATTGTGAAAGTATTGGTCATTTCTACGTTCCGGGCAACCTAGGCTTCACTCGAGGGCGTTGCTCCACCAGATCAAATAGTTAGGGCCTTAGAATTCAACGCCTTAAGAATAAAATACAGTATAAGTACAACAGTCTTTCCATCGTATAAAATGAATAATTGGAACCAGTGTGAAAGATATGGTCATTTCAACTTTTCGGGCGACCTAGGCTTCACCCTAGGGCGTTGCTCCAACAGATTGAATATTTAGGGCCCTAGAAGTCAATGCCCGAAGCATAAAATACATTATAAGTACAACAGTTTTTCCATCATATAAAACGAATAATTGCAACTAGTATGAAAGTTATGGTCATTTCTACTTTGCGGGCAACCTAGGCTTCACCCTAGGGCGGTGCTCCACCAGATCAAATAGTTAGGGCCTAAGAAGTCAACGCCAGAAGCATAAAATACAACACAAATACAACAGATTTTCCATCGTATGTAATGTGTATTTGCAAACAGTGTGAATGTAATGGTCATTTCAACGTTCCGGTCAATCTAGGCTTCACTCTAGGGCGATGCTCCACCAGATCAATCAGTTAGGGCCTTACAAGTCAACTCCCGAAGCATAAAATGAAAAATAAATAGAACAGTCTTTCGATTGTATAAAACGAATAATTGCTACCAGTGTAAAAGTTATGGTCATTTCTACGTTCCGGGTAACCTAGGTTTCACTCTAGGGCGTTGCTACACCAGATCGAATAGCTAGGGACTTAGAATTCAACGCCATAACAATTAAATACAATATAAGTACAACAGTTTTTCCACCGTATAACACGAGTAATTGCAACCAGTGTGAAGGTTATGGTCATTTCAACGTTCCGGGCAATCTAGGCTTCACTCTAGGGCGTTGCTCCACCAGATCAATCAGTTAGGGCCTTAGAAGTCAACGTCCGAAGCATAAAATGCAAACAAAATAAAACAGTTTTTCCATTGTATAAAACGAATAATTGCTACCAGTGTAAAAGTTATTGTCATTTCAACGTTCCGGGCAACCTAGGCCTCACCCTAGGGCGTTGTTCCACCAGATCGAATAGTTAGGGCCTAAGAAGTGAACGCCAGAAGCATAAAATACAATATAAATACAACAGTTTTTCCATCATATAAAACGAATAATTGCAACCAGTATGAAAGTTATGGTCATTTCTACTTTCCGGGCAACCTAGGCTTCACGATAGGGCGTTGCTCCAGCAGATTGAATAGTTAGGGCCTTAGAAGTCAATGCCAGAAGCATAAAATGCAATAAAAATACAACAGTTTTTCCATCATATAACAGGAATAATTGCAAGCAGTTTGAAAGTGATGGTCATTTCTACGTACCGGGCGCTCTAGGCTTCACGCTAGGGCGTTGCTCCACCACACCTAATAGATACGGCCTTAGAAGTCAACCCCAGATGAATAAAATACAGTATAAATGTAACAGTTTACCATCGTATAAAACGAATAATAGCAATCAGTGTGAAAGTTATGTTCATTTCTACGTTCCAGGCAACCTAGGCTTCACTCTAGGGCGTTGCACCAACAGATTGAATAGTTAGGGCCTTTGAAGTCAGCGCGCGTAGCATAAAATACAAAATAAATAGAACAGTTTTTCCATCGTATAAAACGAATAGTTGCTACCGGTGTGAAAGTTATGGTCATTTCTACGTTCTGGGCAACCTAGGCTTCACTCTAGGGCGTTGCTCCACCAGATCGAATAGCTAGGGCCTAAGAAGTCAACGCCAGAAGCATAAAATACAATATAAATACAACAGCTTTGCCATCGTATAAAATGAATAATTGCAAACAGTGCGAAAGATATGGACATTTGTACTTTCCGGGCTACCCAGGCTTCACTCTATGGCGTTCTTCCACCACAACGAATAGCAACGGCCTCAGAAGTCAACGCCAGAAGCATAAAATACGATATAAATATAACAGTTTTTCTATTGTATAAAACGAATGATAGCAACCAGTGTGAAAGTTATGGTCATTTCTGCGTTCCGGGCAATCTAGGCTTCACACTAGGGCGTTGTTCCACCAGATCAAACAGTTAAGGCCTTAGAAGTCAACGCCCGAAGCATAAAACACAAAATAAATAGAACGGTTTTTCCATTGCATAAAACGAATAATTGCTACCAGTGTAAAGGTTATGGTCATTGCTACGTTCCGCGCAACCTAGGTTTCACTCCAGGGCGTTCCTCCACCAGATCGAATAGTTACGGCCTAAGAAGTCAACGCCAGGAGCATAAAATACGATATAAATACAACAGCATTTCCATCGTATTAAATGAATAATTGCAAACAGTGTGAAAGTAGTGGTCATTTCTACGTTCCGAGCAACCTAGGCTTCACTCTAGGGCGGTGCTCCATCATATCGAATAGCTACGGCCTTAGAAGTCTACGACTGAAGCATAAAATACAATAAAAATCCAACAGTCTTTTAATCGTATAACAGGAATAATTGCAACAAGCGTGATAGTAATGATCATTTCGGCGTTTCGGGCATCCTAGACTTATCTCTGAGGCATTGCTCCACGAGATCGAATAGTTAAGGCCTAAGAAGTCAACGCCAGAAGCATAAAATACAATATAAATATAACAGTTTTTCCATCGTATAAAACGAATAATAGCAACCAGTGTGAAAGTTATGGTCATTTCTACTTTCCGTGCAACCTAGGCTTCACTCTAGGGCGTTGTTCCATGAGATCAAACAGTTAGGGCCTTAGAATTAAACGCGAGAAGCACAGAATAAAATAAAAATACAACAGTTTTTCCGTCGTATAACAGGAATAATTGCAACCAGTGTGAATGTAATGGTCATTTCTACGTTCCGGTCAACCTAGGATTCACTCTAGAGCGTTGCTCCAACAGATTGAATAGTTACGGCCTTAAAAGTCAATGCCCGAAGCATTAAATGCAATAAAAATACAACAGTTTTTCCGTCATATAACGGGGATAATTGCAAACAGTTTGAAGGTAATGGTCATTTCTACGTTCCGGGCAACCTAGGCTTCACTCTACGGCGTTGTTCCACCAGATCGAATAGTTAGGGCCTAAGAAGTGAACGCCAGAAGCATAAAATACAATATAAATATAACAGTTTTTCCATCGTATAAAACGAATAATAGCAATCAGTGTGAAAGTTATGTTCATTTCTACGTTCCAGGCAACCTAGGCTTCACTCTAGGGCGTTGCTCCACCAGATCGAATAGTTAGGGTCTAAGAAGTGAGCGCCAGAAGCATAAAATACAATATAAATGCAACAGTTTTTCCATCGTATAAAACGAATAATTGCAACCAGTGTGAAAGTAATGGTCATTTCTACGTTCCGAGCACCCTAGGCGTCACTCTAGGGCGTTGCTCCACCACATCTAATAGCTAGGGCCTTAGAAGTCAACGCCAGAAGCATAAAATACAATATAAATACAACAGCTTTTCCATCGTATAAAAGGTATAATTGCAAACAGTGTAAAAGTTATGGTCATTTCTACGTTCCGGGCAACCTAGGCTTCACCCTAGGGCGTTGCTCCAACAGATCATACAGTTAGGGCCTTAGAAGCCAACGCCCGAAGCATAAAACACAAAATAAATAGAACGGTTTTTCCATTGTATTAAACGAATAATTGCTACCAGTGTAAAATTTATGGTCATTTCTACGTTCCGGGCAACCTAGGTTTCACTCCAGGGCGTTGCTCCTCCAGATCGAATAGTTACGGCCTAAGCAGTCAACGCCAGAAGCATAAAATACGATAAAGATGCAACAGTTTTTCCATTGTATAAAACGAATAATTGCAACCAGTGTGAAAGTTATGGTCATTTCTACATTCCGAGCAACCTAGGCCTCACTCTAGGGCGTTGTTCCACCAGATCGAATAGTTATGGCCTAAGAAGTGAACGCCAGAAGCATAAAATGCAATAAAAATACAACAGTTTTTCCATCGTGTAGCAGGAGTAATATGCAACCAGTGTGATAGTAGTGGTCATTTCTACGTTCCGGGCAACCTAGGCTTCACTCCACGGCGTTGTTCCACCAGATCGAATAGTTAGGGCCTAAGAAGTCAACACCAGAAGAATAAAATACAAAATAAATACAACAGCCTTTACACCGTATAAAACGAATAATTGCAACCCGTGTGAAAGTGATGGTCATTTCTACGTTCCAGGCAACCTAGGCTTCACTCTAGGGCGTTGTTCCACCAGATCGTATAGCTAGGGCCTAAGAAGTAAACGCCAGAAACATAAAATACGATATAAATACAACTGCTTTTCCATTGCATAAAACGAATAATTGCAACCAGTGTGAAAGTAATGGTCATTTCTACGTTCCGGGCTACCTAGGCTTCACTCTAGGGAGTTGCTCCACCAAATCTAATAGCTACGGCCTTAGAAGTCAACGCCAGAGGCATAAAATACAATATAAATACAACAGCGTTTCCATCGTATAAAACGAATAATTGCAACCAGTGTGAAAGTTATGGTCATTTCTACATTCCGAGCAACCTAGGCTTCACTCTAGGGCGTTTCTCCACCAGATCGAATAGTTAGGTCCTTAGAAGTAAACGCCAGAAGCATAAAATGCGATATAAATACAACAGCTTTTACATCGTATAAAAGGAATAATTGCAAACAGTGTGCAAGTAATGGTCATTTCTACGTTCCGGCCAACCTGGGCTTCACCCTAGGCCGTTGTTCCACCAGATCGAATAGTTAGGGCCTAAGAAGTGAACGCCAGAACCATAAAATGCAATAAAAATACAACAGTTTTTCCATCGTATAACAGGATTAATTGCAACCAGTTTGAAAGTGATGGTCATTTCTCCTTTCCGGGCAACCTAGGCTTCACTCTAGGGCGTTGTTCCACCAGATCGAATAGTTAGGGCCTAAGAAGTCAACGCCAGTAGCATAAAATACGATATAAATACAACAACTTTTCCATTGTATAAAACGAATAATTGCTACCAGTGTAAATGTTATGGTCATTTCTACGTTCCGGGCGACATAGGCTTCACCCTAGGCCGTTGTTCCACCAGATCGAATAGTTAGGGCCTAAGAAGTGAACGCCATAATCATAAAATACAATATAAATACAACAGTTTTTCCATCATATAAAACGAATAATTGCAACCAGTATTAAAGTTATGGTCATTTCTACTTTCCGGGCAACCTAGGCTTCACCCTAGGGCGCTGCTCCAACAGATTGTATAGTTAGGGCCTTAGAAGTCAATTCCCGAAGCACATAATGCAATAAAAATACAACAGTATTTCCATCATATAACAGGAATAATTGCAACCAATTTGAAAGTGATGGTCATTTATACGTACCGCGCAACCTAGGCTTCACCCTAGGGCGTTGCTCCAACAGATTGAATAGTTAGGGCCTTAGAAGTCAACGCCCGAAGCATAAAATGCAATAAAAATACAACAGTCTTTCCATCCTATAACAGGAATAATTGCAACCCGTGTGAAAGTGATGGTCAGTTCTACGTTCCAGGCAACCTAGGCTTCACTCTAGGGCGTTGTTCCACCAGATCGAATAGTTAGGGCCTTAGAAGTCAACGCCAGAAGCATAAAATACGATATAAATACAACAGCTTTTCCATCGTATAAAACGAATAATTGCAACCAGTGTGAAAGTAATGGTCATTTCTACTTTCCGGGCAACCTAGGCTTCACCCTAGGGCGCTGCTCCAACAGATTGTATAGTTAGGGCCTTAGAAGTCAATTCCCGAAGCACATAATGCAATAAAAATACAACAGTATTTCCATCATATAACAGGAATAATTGCAACCAATTTGAAAGTGATGGTCATTTATACGTACCGCGCAACCTAGGCTTCACCCTAGGGCGTTGCTCCAACAGATTGAATAGTTAGGGCCTTAGAAGTCAACGCCCGAAGCATAAAATGCAATAAAAATACAACAGTCTTTCCATCCTATAACAGGAATAATTGCAACCCGTGTGAAAGTGATGGTCAGTTCTACGTTCCAGGCAACCTAGGCTTCACTCTAGGGCGTTGTTCCACCAGATCGAATAGTTAGGGCCTTAGAAGTCAACGCCAGAAGCATAAAATACGATATAAATACAACAGCTTTTCCATCGTATAAAACGAATAATTGCAACCAGTGTGAAAGTAATGGTCATTTCTACGTTCCGAGCACCCTAGGCATCACTCGAGGGCGTTGCTCTACCACATCTAATAGCTACGGCCTTAGAAGTCATCGCCAGAGGCATAAAATACAATATAAATACAACAGTGTTTCCATCATATAACAGGAATAATTACAACCAGTTTGAAAATGATGGCCAATTCTACGTTCCGGGCAACCTAGTCTTCACTCTAGGGCGTTGTTCCACCAGATGAAACAGTTAGGGCCTTAGAAGTCAACGCCCGAAGCATACAATACAAAATAAATACAACAGCTTTTCCATCGTATAAAAGGAATAATTGCAAACAGTGTGAAAGTAATGGTCATTTCTACGATCCGGGTAACTTAGGCTCCACTCTAGGGCGTTTCTCCAACATATCGAATAGCTACGGCCTTAGAAGTCTACGCCTGAAGCATAAAATACAATACAAATATAACAGTTTTTCCATCGTATAGAACGAATAATAGCAACCAGTGTGAAAGTTATGGTCAATTCTACGTTCCGGGCTACCTAGGCTTCACTCTATGGCGTTCTGCCACCACATCGAATAGCAACGGCCTCAGAAGTCAACGCCAGAAGCATAAAATACAATATAAATATAACAGTCTTTCCATCATATAAAACGAATAATAGCAACCAGTGTGAAAGTTATGGTCATTTCTAAGTTCCGGGCAACCTAGGCTTCACTCTAGGGCGTTGCTCCACCAGATCATACAGTTAGGGCCTTAGAAGTCAACGCCCGAAGCACAAAACACAAAATAAATAGAACGGTTTTTCCATTGTATAAAACGAATAATTGCTACCAGTGTAAAAGTTATGGTCATTCCTACGTTCCGTGCAACCTAGGCTTCACACTAGGGCGTTGCTCCACCAGATCAAACAGTTAGGGCCTTAGAAGTCAACGCCCGAAGCATTAAATTCAAAATAAATGGAACAGTTTTTCCATTGTATAAAACGAATAATTGCTACCAGTGTAAAAGTTATGGTCATTTCTACGTTCCGGGCAACCTAGGTTTTACTCCAGGGCGTTGCTCCTCCAGATCGAATAGTTACGGCCTAAGAAGTCAACGCTAGAAGCATAAAATACGATAAAGATGCAACAGTTTTTCCATCGTATAAAACGAATAATTGCAACCAGTGTGAAATTTATGGTCATTTCTACATTCCGAACAACCTAGGCTTCACTCTAGGGCGTTGCTCCGCCAGATCGAATAGTTAGGTCCTTAGAAGTCAACGCCAGAAGCATAAAATATGATATAAATACAACAGTTTTCCATCGTATAAAAGGAATAATTGCAAACAGTGTGAAAGTAATGGTCATTTCTACGTTCCGGGCAACCTAGGCTTCACCCTACGGCGTTGTTCCACCAGATCGAATAGTTAGGGCCTAAGAAGTCAACACCAGAAGAATAAAATACAAAATAAATCTAACAGCCTTTACACCGTATAAAACGAATAATCGCAACCTGTGTGAAGGTTATGGTCATATCTACGTTCCGGGCAACCTAGGATTCACTGTAGGGCGTTGCTCCACCAGATCATACAGTTAGGGCCTTAGAAGTCAACGCCCGAAGCATAAAACACAAAATAAATAGAACGGTTTTTCCATTGTATAAAACGAATAATTGCTACCAGTGTAAAAGTTATGGTCATTTCTATGTTCCGGGCAACCTAGGCTCCACTCTAGGGCGTTGCTCCACCAGATCATACAGTTAGGGCCTTAGAAGTCAACGCCCGAAGCATAAAACACAAAATAAATAGAACGGTTTTTCCATTGTATAAAACGTATAATTGCTACCAGTGTAAAAGTTATGGTCGTTCCTACGTTCCGGGGAGCCTAGGCTTCACACTAGGGCGTTGCACCACCAGTTCAAACAGTTAGGGCCTTAGAAGTCAACGCCCGAAGCATTAAATTCAAACTAAATAGAACAGTTTTTCCATTGTATAAAACGAATAATTGCTACCAGTGTAAAAGTTATGGTCATTTCTACGTTCCGGGCAACCTAGGTTTCACTCCAGGGCGTTGCTCCTCCAGATCGAATAGTTACGGCCTAAGCAGTCAACGCCAGAAGCATAAAATGCAATAAAAATACAACAGTCTTTCCATCCTATAACAGGAATAATTGCAACCCGTGTGAAAGTGATGGTCAGTTCTACGTTCCAGGCAACCTAGGCTTCACTCTAGGGCGTTGTTCCACCAGATCGAATAGTTAGGGCCTTAGAAGTCAACGCCAGAAGCATAAAATACAATAAAGATGCAACAGATTTTCCATCGTACAACAGGAGTAACTGCAATCAGTGTGAAGGCACTGGTCATTTCTACGCTCCGGGTAACCTAGGTTTCACTCTAGGGCGTTGCTCCACCAGATCGAATAGCTAGGGCCTTAGAAGTCAACGCCCGAAGCATAAAATTCAAAAAAATAGAACAGTTTTTCCATGTGTAAAACAAATAATTGCCACCAGTGAGAAAGTTATGGTCATTTCTACGTTCCGGGCAACCTAGGCTTGACCCTAGGGCGTTGCTCCAACAGATTGAATAGTTAGGGCCTTAGAAGTCAACGCCCGAACCATAAAATGCAAAAAAAATTCAACAGTGTTTCCATCGTATAAAACGAATAATTGCAACCAGTATCAAACTTATGGTCATTTCTACTTTCCGAGCAACCTACGCTTCACCCTAGGGCGTTGCTCCAACAGATTGAATAGTTAGGGTCTTAGAAGTCAACGCCCGAACCATAAAATGCAACAAAAATACAACAGTGTTTCCATCATATAACAGGAATAATTGCAACCAGTTTGAAGGTGATGGTCATTTCCACGTTCCAGGCAACCTAGGCTTCACCCTAGGGCGTTGTTCCACCAGATGGAATAGTTAGGGCCTAAGAAGTCAACGCCAGAAGCATAAAACACTAAATAAATACAACAGTTTTTCCATCATATAAAACGAATAATTGCAACCAGGATTAAAGTTATGGTCATTTCTACGTTCCGGGTAACCTAGGTTTCACTCTAGGGCGTTGCTCCACCAGATCGAATAGTTAACGCCTCAGAAGTCAACGCCCGAAGCATAAAATGCAAAATAAATACAACAGTTTTTCCATTGTATAAAACGAATAACTGTAACCAGTGTGAAAGTACTGGTCATTTCTACGGTCCGGGTAACCTAGGTTTCACCCTAGGTCGTTGCTCCACCAGATCGAATAGCTAGGCACTTAGAATTCAACGCCAGAAGCATAAAATGCGATATAAATACAACAGCTTTTACATCGTATAAAAGGAATAATTGCAAACAGTGTGAAAGTAATGGTCATTTCTACGTTCCGGCCAACCTGGGCTTCACCCTAGGCCGTTGTTCCACCAGATCGAATAGTTAGGGCCTAAGAAGTGAACGCCAGAATCATAAAATGCAATAAAAATACAACAGTTTTTCCATCGTATAACAGGATTAATTGCAACCAGTTTGAAAGTGATGGTCATTTCTCCTTTCCGGGCAACCTAGGCTTCACTCTAGGGCGTTGCTCCACCAGATCAAACAGTTAGGGCCTCAGAAGTCAACGCCCGAAGCATAAAATACAAGATAAATAGAAGAGTTTTTCCATTGTGTAAAACGAATAATTGCTACCAGTGTAAAAGTTATGGTCATTTCTACGTTCCGGGCAACCTAGGCTTCACTCTATGGCGTTCTTCCACCACATCGAATAGCTAAGGCCTCAGAAGTCAACACCTGAAGTCTAAAATACAATAAAAATACAACAGTCTTTCCATCCTATAACAGGAATAATTGCAACCCGTGTGAAGGTGATGGTCATTTCTGCGTTCCAGGCAACCTAGGCTTCACTCTAGGGCGTTGTTCCACCAGATCGAATAGTTAGGGCCTAAGAAGTCAACGCCAGTAGCATAAAATACGATATAAATACAACAACTTTTCCATCGTATAAAACGAATAATTGCAACCAGTTTGAAGGTGATGGTCATTTCTACGTACCGGGCAACCTAGGCTTCACTCTAGGGCGTTGCTCCACCAGACGAAACAGTTAGGGCCTTAGAAGTCAACACCCGAAGCATAAAATACAAAATAAATAGAACAGTTATTCCATTCTATAAAACGCATAATTGCTACCAGTGTAAAAGTTATGGTCATTTCTACGTTCCGGGCAACCTAGGCTTCACCCAAGGGCGTTTTTCCACCAGATCGAATAGTTCGGGCCTAAGATGTGATCGCCAGAAGAATAAAATACAATATAAATATAACAGTTTTTCCATCGTATAAAACGAATAATAGCAACCAGTGTGAAAGTTATGGTCATTTCTACGTTCCGGGCAACCTAGCTTTCACTCTGGGGCGTTGCTCCACCAGATCAAACAGTTAGGGCCTTAGAAGCCAACGCCCGAAGCATTAAATACAAAATAAATAGAACAGTTTTTCCATTGTATAAAACGAATAATTGCTACCAGTGTAAATGTTATGGTCATTTCTACGTTCCGGGCGACACAGGCTTCACCCTAGGCCGTTGTTCCACCAGATAGAATAGTTAGGGCCTAAGAAGTGAACGCCATAATCATAAAATACAGTATAAGTACCACAGTTTTTCCATCATATAAAACGAATAATTGCAACCAGTATTAAAGTTATGGTCATTTCTACTTTCCGGGCAACCTAGGCTTCACCCTAGGGCGCTGCTCCAACAGATTGTATAGTTAGGGCCTTAGAAGTCAATTCCCGAAGCACATAATGCAATAAAAATACAACAGTATTTCCATTATATAACAGGAATAATTGCAACCAATTTGAAAGTGATGGTCATTTATACGTACCGCGCAACCTAGGCTTCACCCTAGGGCGTTGCTCCAACAGATTGAATAGTTAGGGCCTTAGAAGTCAACGCCCGAAGCATAAAATGCAATAAAAATACAACAGTCTTTCCATCCTATAACAGGAATAATTGCAACCCGTGTGAAAGTGATGGTCAGTTCTACGTTCCAGGCAACCTAGGCTTCACTCTATGGCGTTGTTCCACCAGATCGAATAGATAGGGCCTTAGAAGTCAACGCCAGAAGCATAAAATACGATATAAATACAACAGCTTTTCCATCGTATAAAACGAATAATTGCAACCAGTGTGAAAGTAATGGTCATTTCTACGTTCCGAGCACCCTAGGCATCACTCTAGGGCGTTGCTCCACCACATCTAATAGCTACGGCCTTAGAAGTCATCGCCAGAGGCATAAAATACAATATAAATACAACAGTGTTTCCATCATATAACAGGAATAATTACAACCAGTTTGAAAGTGATGGCCAATTCTACGTTCCGGGCAACCTAGTCTTCACTCTAGGGCGTTGTTCCACCAGATGAAACAGTTAGGGCCTTAGAAGTCAACGCCCGAAGCATACAATACAAAATAAATACAACAGCTTTTCCATCGTATAAAAGGAATAATTGCAAACAGTGTGAAAGTAATGGTCATTTCTACGTTCCGGGCAACTTAGGCTCCACTCTAGGGCGTTGCTCCAACATATCGAATAGCTACGGCCTTAGAAGTCTACGCCTGAAGCATAAAATACAATACAAATATAACAGTTTTTCCATCGTATAGAACGAATAATAGCATCCAGTGTGAAAGTTATGGTCAATTCTACGTTCCGGGCTACCTAGGCTTCACTCTATGGCGTTATTCCACCACATCCAATAGCAACGGCCTCAGAAGTCAACGCCCGAAGCATAAAATGCAATAAAAATACAACAGTCTTTCCATCCTATAACAGGAATAATTGCAACCCGTGTGAAAGTGATGGTCAGTTCTACGTTCCAGGCAACCTAGGCTTCACTCTAGGGCGTTGTTCCACCAGATCGAATAGTTAGGGCCTTAGAAGTCAACGCCAGAAGCATAAAATACGATATAAATACAACAGCTTTTCCATCGTATAAAACGAATAATTGCCACCAGTGAGAAAGTTATGGTCATTTCTACGTTCCGGGCAACCTAGGCTTGACCCTAGGGCGTTGCTCCAACAGATTGAATAGTTAGGGCCTTAGAAGTCAACGCCCGAACCATAAAATGCAAAAAAAATTCAACAGTGTTTCCATCGTATAAAACGAATAATTGCAACCAGTATCATACTTATGGTCATTTCTACTTTCCGAGCAACCTACGCTTCACCCTAGGGCGTTGCTCCAACAGATTGAATAGTTAGGGTCTTAGAAGTCAACGCCCGAACCATAAAATGCAAAAAAAATAAAACAGTGTTTCCATCATATAACAGGAATAATTGCAACCAGTTTGAAGGTGATGGTCATTTCCACGTTCCAGGCAACCTAGGCTTCACCCTAGGGCGTTGTTCCACCAGATGGAATAGTTAGGGCCTAAGAAGTCAACGCCAGAAGCATAAAACTCTAAATAAATACAACAGTTTTTCCATCATATAAAACGAATAATTGCAACCAGGATTAAAGTTATGGTCATTTCTACGTTCCGGGTAACCTAGGTTTCACTCTAGGGCGTTGCTCCACCAGATCGAATAGTTAACGCCTCAGAAGTCAACGCCCGAAGCATAAAATGCAAAATAAATACAACAGTTTTTCCATTGTATAAAACGAATAACTGTAACCAGTGTGAAAGTACTGGTCATTTCTACGGTCCGGGTAACCTAGGTTTCACCCTAGGTCGTTGCTCCACCAGATCGAATAGCTAGGCACTTAGAATTCAACGCCAGAAGCATAAAATGCGATATAAATACAACAGCTTTTACATCGTATAAAAGGAATAATTGCAAACAGTGTGAAAGTAATGGTCATTTCTACGTTCCGGCCAACCTGGGCTTCACCCTAGGCCGTTGTTCCACCAGATCGAATAGTTAGGGCCTAAGAAGTGAACGCCAGAACCATAAAATGCAATAAAAATACAACAGTTTTTCCATCGTATAACAGGATTAATTGCAACCAGTTTGAAAGTGATGGTCATTTCTCCTTTCCGGGCAACCTAGGCTTCACTCTAGGGCGTTGCTCCACCAGATCAAACAGTTAGGGCCTCAGAAGTCAACGCCCGAAGCATAAAATACAAGATAAATAGGAGAGTTTTTCCATTGTGTAAAACGAATAATTGCTACCAGTGTAAAAGTTATGGTCATTTCTACGTTCCGGGCAACCTAGGCTTCACCCAAGGGCGTTTTTCCACCAGATCGAATAGTTCGGGCCTAAGATGTGATCGCCAGAAGAATAAAATACAATATAAATATAACAGTTTTTCCATCGTATAAAACGAATAATAGCAACCAGTGTGAAAGTTATGGTCATTTCTACGTTCCGGGCAACCTAGCTTTCACTCTGGGGCGTTGCTCCACCAGATCGAATAGATAGGGCCTTAGAAGTCAACGCCAGAAGCATAAAATACGATATAAATACAACAGCTTTTCCATCGTATAAAACGAATAATTGCAACCAGTGTGAAAGTAATGGTCATTTCTACGTTCCGAGCACCCTAGGCATCACTCTAGGGCGTTGCTCCACCACATCTAATAGCTACGGCCTTAGAAGTCTACGCCTGAAGCATAAAATACAATACAAATATAACAGTTTTTCCATCGTATAGAACGAATAATAGCATCCAGTGTGAAAGTTATGGTCAATTCTACGTTCCGGGCTACCTAGGCTTCACTCTATGGCGTTATTCCACCACATCCAATAGCAACGGCCTCAGAAGTCAACGCCCGAAGCATAAAATGCAATAAAAATACAACAGTCTTTCCATCCTATAACAGGAATAATTGCAACCCGTGTGAAAGTGATGGTCAGTTCTACGTTCCAGGCAACCTAGGCTTCACTCTAGGGCGTTGTTCCACCAGATCGAATAGTTAGGGCCTTAGAAGTCAACGCCAGAAGCATAAAATACGATATAAATACAACAGCTTTTCCATCGTATAAAACGAATAATTGCCACCAGTGAGAAAGTTATGGTCATTTCTACGTTCCGGGCAACCTAGGCTTGACCCTAGGGCGTTGCTCCAACAGATTGAATAGTTAGGGCCTTAGAAGTCAACGCCCGAACCATAAAATGCAAAAAAAATTCAACAGTGTTTCCATCGTATAAAACGAATAATTGCAACCAGTATCATACTTATGGTCATTTCTACTTTCCGAGCAACCTACGCTTCACCCTAGGGCGTTGCTCCAACAGATTGAATAGTTAGGGTCTTAGAAGTCAACGCCCGAACCATAAAATGCAAAAAAAATAAAACAGTGTTTCCATCATATAACAGGAATAATTGCAACCAGTTTGAAGGTGATGGTCATTTCCACGTTCCAGGCAACCTAGGCTTCACCCTAGGGCGTTGTTCCACCAGATGGAATAGTTAGGGCCTAAGAAGTCAACGCCAGAAGCATAAAACTCTAAATAAATACAACAGTTTTTCCATCATATAAAACGAATAATTGCAACCAGGATTAAAGTTATGGTCATTTCTACGTTCCGGGTAACCTAGGTTTCACTCTAGGGCGTTGCTCCACCAGATCGAATAGTTAACGCCTCAGAAGTCAACGCCCGAAGCATAAAATGCAAAATAAATACAACAGTTTTTCCATTGTATAAAACGAATAACTGTAACCAGTGTGAAAGTACTGGTCATTTCTACGGTCCGGGTAACCTAGGTTTCACCCTAGGTCGTTGCTCCACCAGATCGAATAGCTAGGCACTTAGAATTCAACGCCAGAAGCATAAAATGCGATATAAATACAACAGCTTTTACATCGTATAAAAGGAATAATTGCAAACAGTGTGAAAGTAATGGTCATTTCTACGTTCCGGCCAACCTGGGCTTCACCCTAGGCCGTTGTTCCACCAGATCGAATAGTTAGGGCCTAAGAAGTGAACGCCAGAACCATAAAATGCAATAAAAATACAACAGTTTTTCCATCGTATAACAGGATTAATTGCAACCAGTTTGAAAGTGATGGTCATTTCTCCTTTCCGGGCAACCTAGGCTTCACTCTAGGGCGTTGCTCCACCAGATCAAACAGTTAGGGCCTCAGAAGTCAACGCCCGAAGCATAAAATACAAGATAAATAGGAGAGTTTTTCCATTGTGTAAAACGAATAATTGCTACCAGTGTAAAAGTTATGGTCATTTCTACGTTCCGGGCAACCTAGGCTTCACCCAAGGGCGTTTTTCCACCAGATCGAATAGTTCGGGCCTAAGATGTGATCGCCAGAAGAATAAAATACAATATAAATATAACAGTTTTTCCATCGTATAAAACGAATAATAGCAACCAGTGTGAAAGTTATGGTCATTTCTACGTTCCGGGCAACCTAGCTTTCACTCTGGGGCGTTGCTCCACCAGATCGAATAGATAGGGCCTTAGAAGTCAACGCCAGAAGCATAAAATACGATATAAATACAACAGCTTTTCCATCGTATAAAACGAATAATTGCAACCAGTGTGAAAGTAATGGTCATTTCTACGTTCCGAGCACCCTAGGCATCACTCTAGGGCGTTGCTCCACCACATCTAATAGCTACGGCCTTAGAAGTCATCGCCAGAGGCATAAAATACAATATAAATACAACAGTGTTTCCATCATATAACAGGAATAATTACAACCAGTTTGAAAGTGATGGCCAATTCTACGTTCCGGGCAACCTAGTCTTCACTCTAGGGCGTTGTTCCACCAGATGAAACAGTTAGGGCCTTAGAAGTCAACGCCCGAAGCATACAATACAAAATAAATACAACAGCTTTTCCATCGTATAAAAGGAATAATTGCAAACAGTGTGAAAGTAATGGTCATTTCTACGTTCCGGGCAACTTAGGCTCCACTCTAGGGCGTTGCTCCAACATATCGAATAGCTACGGCCTTAGAAGTCTACGCCTGAAGCATAAAATACAATACAAATATAACAGTTTTTCCATCGTATAGAACGAATAATAGCATCCAGTGTGAAAGTTATGGTCAATTCTACGTTCCGGGCTACCTAGGCTTCACTCTATGGCGTTATTCCACCACATCCAATAGCAACGGCCTCAGAAGTCAACGCCCGAAGCATAAAATGCAATAAAAATACAACGGTCTTTCCATCCTATAACAGGAATAATTGCAACCCGTGTGAAAGTGATGGTCAGTTCTACGTTCCAGGCAACCTAGGCTTCACTCTAGGGCGTTGTTCCACCAGATCGAATAGTTAGGGCCTTAGAAGTCAACGCCAGAAGCATAAAATACGATATAAATACAACAGCTTTTCCATCGTATAAAACGAATAATTGCCACCAGTGAGAAAGTTATGGTCATTTCTACGTTCCGGGCAACCTAGGCTTGACCCTAGGGCGTTGCTCCAACAGATTGAATAGTTAGGGCCTTAGAAGTCAACGCCCGAACCATAAAATGCAAAAAAAATTCAACAGTGTTTCCATCGTATAAAACGAATAATTGCAACCAGTATCATACTTATGGTCATTTCTACTTTCCGAGCAACCTACGCTTCACCCTAGGGCGTTGCTCCAACAGATTGAATAGTTAGGGTCTTAGAAGTCAACGCCCGAACCATAAAATGCAAAAAAAATAAAACAGTGTTTCCATCATATAACAGGAATAATTGCAACCAGTTTGAAGGTGATGGTCATTTCCACGTTCCAGGCAACCTAGGCTTCACCCTAGGGCGTTGTTCCACCAGATGGAATAGTTAGGGCCTAAGAAGTCAACGCCAGAAGCATAAAACTCTAAATAAATACAACAGTTTTTCCATCATATAAAACGAATAATTGCAACCAGGATTAAAGTTATGGTCATTTCTACGTTCCGGGTAACCTAGGTTTCACTCTAGGGCGTTGCTCCACCAGATCGAATAGTTAACGCCTCAGAAGTCAACGCCCGAAGCATAAAATGCAAAATAAATACAACAGTTTTTCCATTGTATAAAACGAATAACTGTAACCAGTGTGAAAGTACTGGTCATTTCTACGGTCCGGGTAACCTAGGTTTCACCCTAGGTCGTTGCTCCACCAGATCGAATAGCTAGGCACTTAGAATTCAACGCCAGAAGCATAAAATGCGATATAAATACAACAGCTTTTACATCGTATAAAAGGAATAATTGCAAACAGTGTGAAAGTAATGGTCATTTCTACGTTCCGGCCAACCTGGGCTTCACCCTAGGCCGTTGTTCCACCAGATCGAATAGTTAGGGCCTAAGAAGTGAACGCCAGAACCATAAAATGCAATAAAAATACAACAGTTTTTCCATCGTATAACAGGATTAATTGCAACCAGTTTGAAAGTGATGGTCATTTCTCCTTTCCGGGCAACCTAGGCTTCACTCTAGGGCGTTGCTCCACCAGATCAAACAGTTAGGGCCTCAGAAGTCAACGCCCGAAGCATAAAATACAAGATAAATAGGAGAGTTTTTCCATTGTGTAAAACGAATAATTGCTACCAGTGTAAAAGTTATGGTCATTTCTACGTTCCGGGCAACCTAGGCTTCACCCAAGGGCGTTTTTCCACCAGATCGAATAGTTCGGGCCTAAGATGTGATCGCCAGAAGAATAAAATACAATATAAATATAACAGTTTTTCCATCGTATAAAACGAATAATAGCAACCAGTGTGAAAGTTATGGTCATTTCTACGTTCCGGGCAACCTAGCTTTCACTCTGGGGCGTTGCTCCACCAGATCAAACAGTTAGGGCCTTAGAAGTCAACGCCCGCAGCATTAAATACAAAATAAATAGAACAGTTTTACCACTGTATAAAACGAATAATTGCTACCAGTGTGAAAGTTAAGGTCATTTCTACGTTCCGCGCAACCTGGGCTTTACTCTAGGGCGTTGTTCCACCAAATGGAATAGTTAGGGCCTAAGAAGTGAACGCCAGATGCATAAAATGCAATAAAAATACAACAGTCTTTCCATCCTATAACAGGAATAATTGCAACCCGTGTGAAAGTGATGGTCATTTCTACGTTCCAGGCAACCTAGGCTTCACTCTAGGGCGTTGTTCCACAAGATCGAAAAGTTAGGGCCTAAGAAGTCAACGTCAGAAGCATAAAACAGAATACAAATAGAACAGTTTTTCCATTCTATAAAACGAATAATTGCAACCAGTGTGAAAGTTATGGTCATTTCTACTTTCCGGGCAACCTAGGCTTCACCCTATTGCGTTGCTCCAACAGATTGAATAGTTAGGACCTTAGAAGTCAACGCCAGAAGCATAAAATACAAAATAAATAAAACAGTTTTCCATCGTATAAAACGAATAATTGCTACCAGTGTGAAAGTTATGGTCATTTCTACGGTCCGCGCAACCTGGGCTTTACCCTAGGGCGTTGTTCCACCAGATGGAACAGTTAGGGCCTAAGAAGTCAACGCCAGAAGCACAAAATTCAATAAAGATGCAACAGTTTTTCCATCGTATAACAGGAGTAACTGCAAACAGTGTGAAAGTACTGCTCATTTCTACGTTCCGGGTAACCTAGGCTTCACTTTAGGGCGTTGTTCCACCAGATCGAATTGTTAGGGCCTAAGAAGTCAACGTCCGAAGCATAAAATACAAAATAAATAGAACAGTTTTTCCATTGTATAAAACGAATAATTGCTACCTGTGTAAAACTTATGGTCATTTCTACGTTCCGGGCAACCTAGGCTTCAACCTAGGGCGTTGTTCCACCAGATCGAATAGTTAGGGCCTAAGAAGTGAACGCTAGAAGCATAAAATACAATATAAATACAATAGTTTTTCCATCATATAAAACGAGTAATTGCAACCAGTATGAAAGTTATGGTCATTTCTACTTTCCGGGCAACCTAGGCCACACCCTAGGGCGTTGCTCCAGCAGATTGAATAGTTAGTGCCTTAGAAGGCAACGCCAGAAGCATAATATACAATATAACAGTTTTTCCATCGTATAAAACGAATAATAGCAAACAGTGTGAAAATTATGGTCATTTCTACGTTCCGGGCTACCTAGGCTGCACTCTAGGGCGTTGCTCCACCAGGTCGAATAGGTAGGGCCTTAGAAGTCAACGCTAGAAGCATACAATACAATATAAATACAACAGCTTTTCCATCGTATAAAATGAATAATTGCAAACAGTGTGAAAGTTGTGGACATTTATACATTCCGAACAACCTAGTGTTCAGTCTAGGGAGTTGCTCCACCAGATCGAATAGTTAGGGCCTTAGAATTAAACGCCAGAAGCATAGAATACAATAAAAATACGACAGTTTTTCCATCGTATAACAGGAATAATTGCAACCAGTGTGAATGTAATGGTCATTTCTACGTTCCGGGTAACCTAGGATTCACCCTAGGGCGTTGCTCCAACAGATTGAATAGTTAGGGCCTTAAAAGTCAATGCCGAGGCTTAAAATGCAATAAAAATACAACAGTTTTTCCATCGTATAACAGGAATAATTGCAACCAGTGTGAAAGTAATGGTCATTTCTACGTACCGGGCAACCTAGGTTTCACTCCAGGGCGTTGCTCCACCAGATCGAATAGTTAGGTCCTAAGAAAGTCAACGCCAGAAGCATAAAATACGAAATAAATACAACAGCTTTTCCATCGTATAAAACGAATAATTGCAACCAGTGTGAAAGTAATGGTCATTTCTACGTTCCGAGAAACCTTGGCGTCACTCTAGGGCGTTGCTCCACCAGATCGAATAGATAGGGACTTGGAATTCATCGCTAAAAGCACAAAATACAATTAAAATACAGCAGTTATTCCATCGTATAACAGGAATAGTTGCAACCAGTGTGAAGGTAATGGTCATTTCAACGTTCCGGGCAACGTAGGTTTCACTCTAGGGCGTTGATCCGCCAGAGGGAATAGTTAGGGCCCAAGAAGTCAACGCCAGAAGCATAAAATACAATATAAATACAACAGCTTTTCAATCGTATAAAACGAATAATTGCAAACATTGTGAAAGTAATGGTCATTTCAACGTTCCGGGCAACCTAGGTGTCACTCTAGGGCGTTGCTCCACCACATCTAATAGCTACGGCCTTAGAAGTCAACGCCAGTAGAATAAAATACATTAATGATGCCACAGCTTTTCCATCGTATAAAACGAATAATTGCAACCAGTGTGAAAGTTATGGTCATTTCTACTTTCCGGGCAACCTAGGCTTCACCCTATGGCGTTGCTCCAACAGATTGAATAGTTAGGACCTTAGAAGTCAACGCCAGAAGCATAAAATACAAAATAAATAAAACAGTTTTCCATCGTATAAAACGAATAATTGCTACCAGTGTGAAAGTTATGGTCATTTCTACCGTCCGCGCAACCTGGGCTTTACCCTAGGGCGTTGTTCCACCAGATGGAACAGTTAGGGCCTAAGAAGTCAACGCCAGAAGCACAAAATTCAATAAAGATGCAACAGTTTTTCCATCGTATAACAGGAGTAACTGCAAACAGTGTGAAAGTACTGCTCATTTCTACGTTCCGGGTAACCTAGGCTTCACTTTAGGGCGTTGTTCCACCAGATCGAATTGTTAGGGCCTAAGAAGTCAACGTCCGAAGCATAAAATACAAAATAAATAGAACAGTTTTTCCATTGTATAAAACGAATAATTGCTACCTGTGTAAAAGTTATGGTCATTTCTACGTTCCGGGCAACCTAGGCTTCAACCTAGGGCGTTGTCCCACCAGATCGAATAGTTAGGGCCTAAGAAGTGAACGCTAGAAGCATAAAATACAATATAAATACAATAGTTTTTCCATCATATAAAACGAGTAATTGCAACCAGTATGAAAGTTATGGTCATTTCTACTTTCCGGGCAACCTAGGCCACACCCTAGGGCGTTGCTCCAGCAGATTGAATAGTTAGGGCCATAGAAGTCAATGCCCGAAGCATAAAATGCAATAAAAATACAACAGTTTTTCCATCACATAACAGGAATAATTGCAACCAGTTTGAAAGTGATGGTCATTTCTACGTTCCGGGCAACCTCGGCTTCACTCTAGGGAGTTGCTCCGCCAGATCGAATAGTTAGTGCCTTAGAAGGCAACGCCAGAAGCATAATATACAATATAACAGTTTTTCCATCGTATAAAACGAATAATAGCAATCAGTGTGAAAATTATGGTCATTTCTACGTTCCGGGCTACCTAGGCTGCACTCTAGGGCGTTGCTCCACCAGGTCGAATAGGTAGGGCCTTAGAAGTCAACGCTAGAAGCATACAATACAATATAAATACAACAGCTTTTCCATCGTATAAAATGAATAATTGCAAACAGTGTGAAAGTTGTGGACATTTATACATTCCGAACAACCTAGTGTTCAGTCTAGGGAGTTGCTCCACCAGATCGAATAGTTAGGGCATTAGAAGTCAACGCCAGAAGCATAAAATACAATAAAGATACAACAGTTTTTCCATCGTATAACAGGAATAACTGCAACCAGTTTGAAAGTGATGGTCATTTCTACGTTCCGGGCAACCTAGGTTTCACTCTAGGGCGTAGCTCCACCAGAACGAAGAGTTAGGGCCTTAGAAGTCATCGCTAGAAGCATAAAATGCAATAAAAATATAACAGTTTTTCCATCGTATAAAACGAATAGTTGCAACCAGTATGAAAGTTATGGTCATTTCTACGTTCCAGGCAACCTAGGCTTCAACCTAGGGCGTTGTTCCACCAGATCGAATAGTTAGGGCCTAAGAAGTGAACGCCAGAAGCATACAATACAATATAAATACAATAGTTTTTCCATCATATAAAACGAGTAATTGCAACCAGTATGAAAGTTATGGTCATTTCTACTTTCCGGGCAACCTAGGCTACACCCTAGGGCGTAGCTCCAGCAGATTGAATAGTTAGGGCCTTAGAAGTCAATGCCCGAAGCATAAAATGCAATAAAAATACAACAGTTTTTCAATCACATAACAGGAATAATTGCAACCAGTTTGAAAGTGATGGTCATTTTTACGTTCCGGGCAACCTCGGCTTCACTCTAGGGCGTTGCTCCACCAGATCGAATAGTTAGTGCCTTAGAAGGCAACGCCAGAAGCAAAATATACAATATAAATGTAACAGTTTTTCCATCGTATAAAACGAATAATTGCAACCAGTGTGAAAGTACTGGTCATTTCTACGTTCCGGGTAACCTAGCTGTCACTCTAGGGCGTTGCTCCACCATATCGAATAGCTAGGGCCTTAAAAGTCTATGCCCGAAGCATAAAATGCAATAAAAATACAACAGTTTTTCCATCGTATAACAGGAATAATGCAACCAGTGTGAAAGTAATGGTCATTTCTCCGTTCCGGGCAACCTAGGTTTCACTCCAGGGCGTTGCTCCTCCAGATCGAATATTTTGGTCATAAGAAGTAAACGCCAGAACCATAAAATACGATATAAATACAACAGCTTTTCCATCGTATAAAACGGATAATTGCAACCAGTGTGATAGTAATGGTCATTTCTACTTTCCGAGCAACCTAGGCGTCACTCTAGGGCGGTGCGCCACCAGATTGAATAGCTAGGGACTTAGAATTCATCGCTAAAAGCATAAAATACAAGTGAAATACAACAGTTTTTCCATCGTATAACAGGAATAATTGCAACCAGTGTGAAAGTAATGGTCATTTCTACGTTCCGGGCAACGTAGGTTTCACTCTAGGGCGTTGATCCACCAGAGGGAATAGTTAGGGCCTAAGAAGTCAATGCCAGAAGCATAAAATACAATATAAATACAACAGCTTTGCCATCGAATAAAATGAATAATTGCAAACAGTGTGAAAGATATCGTCATTTCTACGTTCCGGGCAACCTAGGCTTCACTCTAGGGCGTTGGTCCACCAGATCAAACAGTTAGAGCCTTAGAAGTCAACGCCAGAAGCATAAAATACAATATAAATACAACAGTTTTTCCATCATATAAAATGAATAATTGCAAACACTGTGAAAGTAATGGTCATTTCTACGTTCCGGGCTACCTAGGTGTCACTCTAGGGCGTTGCTCCACCACATCTAATAGCTACGGCCTTAGAAGTCAACGCCAGAAGAATAAAATACAATAAAGATGCAACAGCTTTTCCATCGTATAAAACGAATAATTGCTACCAGTGTGAAAGTTATGGTCATTTCTAAGTTCCGGGCAACCTAGGCTTCACCCTAGGGCGTTGTTCCACCAGATCGAATAGTTAGGACCTTAGAAGTCAACGCCAGAAGCATAAAATACAATATAAATACAACAGTTTTTCCATCATATAAAACGAATAATTGCAATCAGGATGAAAGTTAAGGCCATTTCTACGTTCCGGGCAACCTAGGCTTCACTCTAGGGCGTTGCTCGACCAGACCGATTAGCTAGGGCCTTAGAAGTCAACGTCCGAAGCATAAAATACAAAATAAATAGAACAGTTTTTCCACCGTATATAATGTATATTTGCAAACAGTGTGAAAGTAATGGTCATTTCCATGTTCCGGGCAACCTAGGCTTCACTCTAGGGCGTTGTTCCACCAGATCGAATAGTTAGGACCTTAGAAGTCAACGCCAGAAGCATAAAATACAAAATAAATAAAACAGTTTTTCCATCGTATAAAACGAATAATTGCTACCAGTGTGAAAGTTATGGTCATTTCTACGTTCCGGGCAACCTAGGCTTCACTCTAAGGCGTTGCTCGACCAGATCGAATAGCTAGGGCCTTAGAAGTCAACGCCCGAAGCATTAAATACAAAATAAATACAACAGTTTTTCCATCGTATAAAACGAATAATTGCTACCAGTGTGAAACTTATGGTCATTGCTACGTTCCGCGCAACCTAGGCTTCACCCAAGGCCGTTGTTCCACCAGATGGAATAGTTAGGGCCTAAGAAGACAACGCCAGAAGCATAAAATACGGTATAAATGCAACAGCTTTTCCATCGTATAAAACGAATAATTGCAACCAGTGTGAATGTAATGGTCATTTCTACGTTCCGGGCAACATAGGCTTCACTCTAGGGCGTTGCTCCACCAGATCGAATAGTTAGGGCCTTAGAAATCAACGCCAGAAGCATAAAATACAATAAAGATGCAACAGTTTTTCCATCGTATAACAGGAATAACTGCAAACAGTGTGAAAGTAATGGTCATTTCTACTTTGCGGGCAACCTAGGCTTCACCGTAGGGCGTTGTTCCACCAGATGGAATAGATAGGGCCTAAGAAGTCAACGCCAGAAGCATAAAACACGATATAAATACAACAGCTTTTCCATCGTATAAAACGAATAATCGCAACCAGTATGAAAGTTATGGTCATTTCTACTTTCCGGGCAACCTGGGCTTCACCATAGGGCGTTGCACCACCAGATCGAATAGTTAGGGCCTAAGAAGTCAACGCCAGAAGCATAAAATACAATATAAATATAACAGTTTTTCCATCGTATAAAACGAATGATAGCAACCAGTGTGAAAGTTATGGTCATTTCTACTTTCCGGGCAACCTAGGCTTCACCTTAGGGCGTTGCACCAACAGATTGAATAGTTAGGGCCTAAGAAGTCAACACCCGAAGCATAAAATACAAAATAAACAGAACAGTTTTTCCATCGTATATAACGAATAATTGCTACCGGTGTGAAAGTTATGGTCATTTCTCCGTTCCGGGCAACCTAGGCTTCACTCTAGGGCGTTGCTCCACCAGACCGAATAGTTAGGTCCTTAGAAGTCAATGCCCGAAGCATAAAATACAATAAAAATACAACAGTTTTTCCATCGTATAAAATGAATAATTGCAAACACTGTGAAAGTAATGGTCATTTCTACGTTCCGGGCTACCTAGGTGTTACTCTAGGGCGTTGCTCCACCACATCTAATAGCTACGGCCTTAGAAGTCAACGCCAGAAGAATAAAATACAATAAAGATGCAACAGCTTTTCCATCGTATAAAACGAATAATTGCAACCAGTGTGAAAGTTATGGTCATTTCTACTTTCCGGGAAACCTAGGCTTCGCCCTAGGGCGTTGCTCCAACAGATTGAATAGTTAGGACCTTAGAAGTCAACACCAGAAGCATAAAATACAAAATAAATAGAACAGTTTTTCCATCGTATAAAACGAATAATTGCAACCAGTGTGAATGTAATGGTCATTTCTACGTTCCGGGCAACCTAGGCTTCACTCTAGGTCGTTGCTCCACCAGATCGAATAGTTAGGGCCTTAGAATTAAACGCCAGAAGCATACAATACAATAAAAATACGACAGTTTTTCCATCGTATAACAGGAATAATTGCAACCAGTGTGAATGTAATGGTCATTTCTACGTTCCGGGTAACCTAGGATTCACCCTACGGCGTTGCTCCAACAGATTGAATAGTTAGGGCCTTAAAAGTCAATGCCGAAGCATAAAATGCAATAAAAATACAACAGTTTTTCCATCGTATAACAGGAATAATTGCAACCAGTGTGAAAGTAATGGTCATTTCTACGTACCGGGTAACCTAGGTTTCCCTCCAGGGCGTTGCTCCACCAGATCGAATAGTTAGGTCCTAAGAAGTCAACGCCAGAAGCATAAAATACGAAATAAATACAACAGCTTTTCCATCGTATAAAACGAATAATTGCAACCAGTGTGAAAGTAATGGTCATTTCTACGTTCCGAGAAACCTTGGCGTCACTCTAGGGCGTTGCTCCACCAGATCGAATAGATAGGGACTTGGAATTCATCGCTAAAAGCACAAAATACAATTAAAATACAGCAGTTATTCCATCGTATAACAGGAATAGTTGCAACCAGTGTGAAGGTAATGGTCATTTCAACGTTCCGGGCAACGTAGGTTTCACTCTAGGGCGTTGATCCACCAGAGGGAATAGTTAGGGCCCAAGAAGTCAACGCCAGAAGCATAAAATACAATATAAATACAACAGCTTTTCAATCGTATAAAACGAATAATTGCAAACATTGTGAAAGTAATGGTCATTTCAACGTTCCGGGCAACCTAGGTGTCACTCTAGGGCGTTGTTCCACCAGATCGAATTGTTAGGGCCTAAGAAGTCAACGTCCGAAGCATAAAATACAAAATAAATAGAACAGTTTTTCCATTGTATAAAACGAATAATTGCTACCTGTGTAAAAGTTATGGTCATTTCTACGTTCCGGGCAACCTAGGCTTCAACTTAGGGCGTTGTTCCACCAGATCGAATAGTTAGGGCCTAAGAAGTGAACGCTAGAAGCATAAAATACAATATAAATACAATAGTTTTTCCATCATATAAAACGAGTAATTGCAACCAGTATGAAAGTTATGGTCATTTCTACTTTCCGGGCAACCTAGGCCACACCCTAGGGCGTTGCTCCAGCAGATTGAATAGTTAGGGCCATAGAAGTCAATGCCCGAAGCATAAAATGCAATAAAAATACAACAGTTTTTCCATCACATAACAGGAATAATTGCAACCAGTTTGAAAGTGATGGTCATTTCTACGTTCCGGGCAACCTCGGCTTCACTCTAGGGAGTTGCTCCGCCAGATCGAATAGTTAGTGCCTTAGAAGGCAACGCCAGAAGCATAATATACAATATAAATATAACAGTTTTTCCATCGTATAAAACGAATAATAGCAATCAGTGTGAAAATTATGGTCATTTCTACGTTCCGGGCTACCTAGGCTGCACTCTAGGGCGTTGCTCCACCAGGTGGAATAGGTAGGGCCTTAGAAGTCAACGCTAGAAGCATACAATACAATATAAATACAACAGCTTTTCCATCGTATAAAATGAATAATTGCAAACAGTGTGAAAGTTGTGGACATTTATACATTCCGAACAACCTAGTGTTCACTCTAGGGAGTTGCTCCACCAGATCGAATAGTTAGGGCATTAGAAGTCAACGCCAGAAGCATAAAATACAATAAAGATACAACAGTTTTTCCATCGTATAACAGGAATAACTGCAACCAGTTTGAAAGTGATGGTCATTTCTACGTTCCGGGCAACCTAGGTTTCACTCTAGGGCGTAGCTCCACCAGAACGAAGAGTTAGGGCCTTAGAAGTCATCGCTAGAAGCATAAAATGCAATATAAATATAACAGTTTTTCCATCGTATAAAACGAATAGTTGCAACCAGTATGAAAGTTATGGTCATTTCTCCGTTCCGGGCAACCTAGGTTTCACTCCAGGGCGTTGCTCCTCCAGATCGAATAGTTTGGTCATAAGAAGTATACGCCAGAACCATAAAATACGATATAAATACAACAGCTTTTCCATCGTATAAAACGGATAATTGCAACCAGTGTGATAGTAATGGTCATTTCTACCTTCCGAGCAACCTAGGCGTCACTCTAGGGCGTTGCTCCACCAGATTGAATAGCTAGGGACTTAGAATTCATCGCTAAAAGCATAAAATACAATTAAAATACAACAGTTTTTCCATCGTATAACAGGAATAATTGCAACCAGTGTGGAAGTAATGGTCATTTCTACGTTCCGGGCAACGTAGGTTTCACTCTATGGCGTTGATCCACCAGAGGGAATAGTTAGGGCCTATGAAGTCAATGCCCGAAACATAAAATACAATACAGATAGAACAGGTTATCCACTGTATAAAACGAGTAATTGCTACCAGTGTGAAAGTTATGGTCATTTCTAAGTTCCGGGCAACCTAGGCTTCACCCTAGGGCGTTGTTCCACCAGATCGAATAGTTAGAGCCTAAGAAGTGAACGCCAGAAGCATAAAATACAATATAAATACAACAGTTTTTCCATCATATAAAATGAATAATTGCAAACACTGTGAAAGTAATGGTCATTTCTACGTTCCGGGCTACCTAGGTGTCACTCTAGGGCGTTGCTCCACCACATCTAATAGCTACGGCCTTAGAAGTCAACGCCAGAAGAATAAAATACAATAAAGATGCAACAGCTTTTCCATCGTATAAAACGAATAATTGCTACCAGTGTGAAAGTTATGGTCATTTCTAAGTTCCGGGCAACCTAGGCTTCACCCTAGGGCGTTGTTCCACCAGATCGAATAGTTAGGACCTTAGAAGTCAACGCCAGAAGCATAAAATACAATATAAATACAACAGTTTTTCCATCATATAAAACGAATAATTGCAATCAGGATGAAAGTTAAGGTCATTTCTACGTTCCGGGCAACCTAGGCTTCACTCTAGGGCGTTGCTCGACCAGACCGATTAGCTAGGGCCTTAGAAGTCAACGCCAGAAGCATAAAATACAAAATAAATAAAACAGTTTTTCCATCGTATAAAACGAATAATTGCTACCAGTGTGAAAGTTATGGTCATTTCTACGTTCCGGGCAAC
The DNA here is from genome assembly GCF_051401765.1 of Calliopsis andreniformis. Lineage (NCBI taxonomy): Eukaryota > Metazoa > Arthropoda > Insecta > Hymenoptera > Andrenidae > Calliopsis > Calliopsis andreniformis. Next base: position 9,005,036 of record NW_027480425.1, on the reverse strand, counting down.
CTAGGCTTCACTCTAAGGCGTTGCTCGACCAGATCGAATAGCTAGGGCCTTAGAAGTCAACGCCCGAAGCATTAAATACAAAATAAATACAACAGTTTTTCCATCGTATAAAACGAATAATTGCTACCAGTGTGAAACTTATGGTCATTGCTACGTTCCGCGCAACCTAGGCTTCACCCAAGGGCGTTGTTCCACCAGATGGAATAGTTAGGGCCTAAGAAGACAACGCCAGAAGCATAAAATACGGTATAAATGCAACAGCTTTTCCATCGTATAAAACGAATAATTGCAACCAGTGTGAATGTAATGGTCATTTCTACGTTCCGGGCAACATAGGCTTCACTCTAGGGCGTTGCTCCACCAGATCGAATAGTTAGGGCCTTAGAAATCAACGCCAGAAGCATAAAATACAATAAAGATGCAACAGTTTTTCCATCGTATAACAGGAATAACTGCAAACAGTGTGAAAGTAATGGTCATTTCTACTTTGCGGGCAACCTAGGCTTCACCGTAGGGCGTTGTTCCACCAGATGGAATAGATAGGGCCTAAGAAGTCAACGCCAGAAGCATAAAACACGATATAAATACAACAGTTTTTCCATCGTATAAAACGAATAATCGCAACCAGTATGAAAGTTATGGTCATTTCTACTTTCCGGGCAACCTGGGCTTCACCATAGGGCGTTGCACCACCTGATCGAATAGTTAGGGCCTAAGAAGTCAATACCAGAAGAATAAATTGCAGTATAAGTACAAAAGCTTTTCCATCGTATAAAACGAATGATAGCAACCAGTGTGAAAGTTATGGTCATTTCTACGTTCCGGGCAACATAGGCTTCACCCTTGGGCGTTGCACCAACAGATTGAATAGTAAGGCCCTTAGAAGTCAACGCCCGAAGCATAAAATACAAAATAAATAGAACAGTTTTTCCATCGTATAAAACGAATAATTGCAACCAGTGTGAAGGTAATGGTTTTTTCTACGTTCCGGGCAACCTAGGCTTCAATCTAGGCCGTTGTTCCACCAGATCGAATAGTTAGGGCCTATGAAGTGATCGCCAGAAGCATAAAATACAATAAAGATGCAAAAGTTTTTCCATCGTATAAAAGGAATAACTGCAAACAGTGTTAAAGTAATGGTCATTTCCATGTTCCGGGCAACCAAGTCTTCACTCCAGGGCGTTGTTCCACCAGATCGAATAGTTAGGGCCTAAGAAGTCAACGCCAGAAGAATAAAATATAATATGAGTACAAAAGCTTTTCCATCGTATAAAATGAATAATTGCAAACATTGTGAAAGTAATGGTCATTTCTACGTTCCGGCCAACCTAGGCGTCACTCTAGGGCGTTGCTCCACCACATCTAATAGCTACGGCCTTAGAAGTCAACCGCAGATGAATAAAATACAATAAAGGTGCCACAGCTTTTCCATCGTATAAAACGAATAATTGCAACCAGTGTGAAAGTTATGGTCATTTCTACTTTCCGGGCACCGTAGGCTTCACCCTAGGACGTTGTTCCACCAGATCGAACAGTTAGGGCCTAAGAAGTCAACGCCAGAAGCATAAAATACAATATAAATATAACAGTTTTTCCATCGTATAAAACGAATGATAGCAACCAGTGTGAAAGTTATGGTCATTTCTCCGTTCCGGGCAACCTAGGCTTCACTCTAGGGCGTTGCTCCACCACATCGAATAGTTAGGGCCTTAGAAGTCAACGCCAGAAGCATAAAATACGATATAAATACAACAGCTTATCCATCGTATAAGACGAATAATTGCAACCAGTGTGAATGTAATGGTCATTTCTACGTTCCGGGCAACATAGGCTTCACTCTAGGTCGTTGCTCCACCAGATCGAATAGTTAGGGCCTTTGAAATAAACGCCAGAAGCATAAAATACGATATAAATACAACAGCTTTTCCATCGTATAAAAGGATTAATTGCAACCAGTTTGAAAGTGATGGTCATTTCTCCTTTCCGGGCAACCTCGGCTTCACTCTAGGGCGTTGCTCCACTAGATCGAACAGCTAGGGCCTTAGAAGTCAACGCCAGAAGCATAAAATTCAATATAAATACAACAGTTTTTCCATCGTATAAAACGAATAATTGCAACCAGTATGAAACTTATGGTCATTTCTACTTTCCGAGCAACCTAGGCTTCACCCTAGGGCGTTGCTCCAACAGATTGAGTAGTTAGGGTCTTAAAAGTCAACGCCCGAACCATAAAATGCAAAAAAAATACAACAGTGTTTCCATCATATAACAGGAATAATTGCAACCAGTTTGAAAGTGATGGCCAATTCTACGTTCCGGGCAACCTAGGCTTCACTCTAGGGCGTTGCACTACCAGATCGAATAGTTAGTGCCTTAGAAGTCAACGCGAGAAGCATAAAATACAATATAAATGCAACAGCTTTTCCATCGTATAAAACGATTAATTACAACCAGTATGAAACTTATGGTCATTTCTACTTTCCGAGCAACCTAGGCTTCACCCGAGGGCGTTGTTCCACCAGATGGAATAGATAGGGCCTAAGAAGTCAACGCCAGAAGCATAAAATACGATATAAATACAACAGCTTTTCCATCGTATAAAACGAATAATTGCAACCAGTGTGGAAGTTATGGTCATTTCTACGTTCCGGGCTACCTAGGTGTCACTCTAGGGCGTTGCTCCACCACATCTAATAGCTACGGCCTTAGAAGTCAACGCCAGAAGAATAAAATACAATAAAGATGCAACAGCTTTTCCATCGTATAAAACGAATAATTGCAACCAGTGTGAAAGTTATGGTCATTTCTACTTTCCGGGAAACCTAGGCTTCGCCCTAGGGCGTTGCTCCAACAGATTGAATAGTTAGGACCTTAGAAGTCAACACCAGAAGCATAAAATACAAAATAAATAGAACAGTTTTTCCATCGTATAAAACGAATAATTGCAACCAGTGTGAATGTAATGGTCATTTCTACGTTCCGGGCAACCTAGGCTTCACTCTAGGTCGTTGCTCCACCAGATCGAATAGTTAGGGCCTTAGAATTAAACGCCAGAAGCATACAATACAATAAAAATACGACAGTTTTTCCATCGTATAACAGGAATAATTGCAACCAGTGTGAATGTAATGGTCATTTCTACGTTCCGGGTAACCTAGGATTCACCCTACGGCGTTGCTCCAACAGATTGAATAGTTAGGGCCTTAAAAGTCAATGCCGAAGCTTAAAATGCAATAAAAATACAACAGTTTTTCCATCGTATAACAGGAATAATTGCAACCAGTGTGAAAGTAATGGTCATTTCTACGTACCGGGTAACCTAGGTTTCCCTCCAGGGCGTTGCTCCACCAGATCGAATAGTTAGGTCCTAAGAAGTCAACGCCAGAAGCATAAAATACGAAATAAATACAACAGCTTTTCCATCGTATAAAACGAATAATTGCAACCAGTGTGAAAGTAATGGTCATTTCTACGTTCCGAGAAACCTTGGCGTCACTCTAGGGCGTTGCTCCACCAGATCGAATAGATAGGGACTTGGAATTCATCGCTAAAAGCACAAAATACAATTAAAATACAGCAGTTATTCCATCGTATAACAGGAATAGTTGCAACCAGTGTGAAGGTAATGGTCATTTCAACGTTCCGGGCAACGTAGGTTTCACTCTAGGGCGTTGATCCACCAGAGGGAATAGTTAGGGCCCAAGAAGTCAACGCCAGAAGCATAAAATACAATATAAATACAACAGCTTTTCAATCGTATAAAACGAATAATTGCAAACATTGTGAAAGTAATGGTCATTTCAACGTTCCGGGCAACCTAGGTGTCACTCTAGGGCGTTGTTCCACCAGATCGAATTGTTAGGGCCTAAGAAGTCAACGTCCGAAGCATAAAATACAAAATAAATAGAACAGTTTTTCCATTGTATAAAACGAATAATTGCTACCTGTGTAAAAGTTATGGTCATTTCTACGTTCCGGGCAAACTAGGCTTCAACTTAGGGCGTTGTTCCACCAGATCGAATAGTTAGGGCCTAAGAAGTGAACGCTAGAAGCATAAAATACAATATAAATACAATAGTTTTTCCATCATATAAAACGAGTAATTGCAACCAGTATGAAAGTTATGGTCATTTCTACTTTCCGGGCAACCTAGGCCACACCCTAGGGCGTTGCTCCAGCAGATTGAATAGTTAGGGCCATAGAAGTCAATGCCCGAAGCATAAAATGCAATAAAAATACAACAGTTTTTCCATCACATAACAGGAATAATTGCAACCAGTTTGAAAGTGATGGTCATTTCTACGTTCCGGGCAACCTCGGCTTCACTCTAGGGAGTTGCTCCGCCAGATCGAATAGTTAGTGCCTTAGAAGGCAACGCCAGAAGCATAATATACAATATAAATATAACAGTTTTTCCATCGTATAAAACGAATAATAGCAATCAGTGTGAAAATTATGGTCATTTCTACGTTCCGGGCTACCTAGGCTGCACTCTAGGGCGTTGCTCCACCAGGTGGAATAGGTAGGGCCTTAGAAGTCAACGCTAGAAGCATACAATACAATATAAATACAACAGCTTTTCCATCGTATAAAATGAATAATTGCAAACAGTGTGAAAGTTGTGGACATTTATACATTCCGAACAACCTAGTGTTCACTCTAGGGAGTTGCTCCACCAGATCGAATAGTTAGGGCATTAGAAGTCAACGCCAGAAGCATAAAATACAATAAAGATACAACAGTTTTTCCATCGTATAACAGGAATAACTGCAACCAGTTTGAAAGTGATGGTCATTTCTACGTTCCGGGCAACCTAGGTTTCACTCTAGGGCGTAGCTCCACCAGAACGAAGAGTTAGGGCCTTAGAAGTCATCGCTAGAAGCATAAAATGCAATATAAATATAACAGTTTTTCCATCGTATAAAACGAATAGTTGCAACCAGTATGAAAGTTATGGTCATTTCTCCGTTCCGGGCAACCTAGGTTTCACTCCAGGGCGTTGCTCCTCCAGATCGAATAGTTTGGTCATAAGAAGTATACGCCAGAACCATAAAATACGATATAAATACAACAGCTTTTCCATCGTATAAAACGGATAATTGCAACCAGTGTGATAGTAATGGTCATTTCTACTTTCCGAGCAACCTAGGCGTCACTCTAGGGCGTTGCTCCACCAGATTGAATAGCTAGGGACTTAGAATTCATCGCTAAAAGCATAAAATACAATTAAAATACAACAGTTTTTCCATCGTATAACAGGAATAATTGCAACCAGTGTGGAAGTAATGGTCATTTCTACGTTCCGGGCAACGTAGGTTTCACTCTAGGGCGTTGATCCACCAGAGGGAATAGTTAGGGCCTATGAAGTCAATGCCCGAAACATAAAATACAATACAGATAGAACAGGTTATCCACTGTATAAAACGAGTAATTGCTACCAGTGTGAAAGTTATGGTCATTTCTAAGTTCCGGGCAACCTAGGCTTCACCCTAGGGCGTTGTTCCACCAGATCGAATAGTTAGAGCCTAAGAAGTGAACGCCAGAAGCATAAAATACAATATAAATACAACAGTTTTTCCATCATATAAAATGAATAATTGCAAACACTGTGAAAGTAATGGTCATTTCTACGTTCCGGGCTACCTAGGTGTCACTCTAGGGCGTTGCTCCACCACATCTAATAGCTACGGCCTTAGAAGTCAACGCCAGAAGAATAAAATACAATAAAGATGCAACAGCTTTTCCATCGTATAAAACGAATAATTGCTACCAGTGTGAAAGTTATGGTCATTTCTAAGTTCCGGGCAACCTAGGCTTCACCCTAGGGCGTTGTTCCACCAGATCGAATAGTTAGGACCTTAGAAGTCAACGCCAGAAGCATAAAATACAATATAAATACAACAGTTTTTCCATCATATAAAACGAATAATTGCAATCAGGATGAAAGTTAAGGTCATTTCTACGTTCCGGGCAACCTAGGCTTCACTCTAGGGCGTTGCTCGACCAGACCGATTAGCTAGGGCCTTAGAAGTCAACGCCAGAAGCATAAAATACAAAATAAATAAAACAGTTTTTCCATCGTATAAAACGAATAATTGCTACCAGTGTGAAAGTTATGGTCATTTCTACGTTCCGGGCAACCTAGGCTTCACTCTAAGGCGTTGCTCGACCAGATCGAATAGCTAGGGCCTTAGAAGTCAACGCCCGAAGCATTAAATACAAAATAAATACAACAGTTTTTCCATCGTATAAAACGAATAATTGCTACCAGTGTGAAACTTATGGTCATTGCTACGTTCCGCGCAACCTAGGCTTCACCCAAGGGCGTTGTTCCACCAGATGGAATAGTTAGGGCCTAAGAAGACAACGCCAGAAGCATAAAATACGGTACAAATGCAACAGCTTTTCCATCGTATAAAACGAATAATTGCAACCAGTGTGAATGTAATGGTCATTTCTACGTTCCGGGCAACATAGGCTTCACTCTAGGGCGTTGCTCCACCAGATCGAATAGTTAGGGCCTTAGAAATCAACGCCAGAAGCATAAAATACAATAAAGATGCAACAGTTTTTCCATCGTATAACAGGAATAACTGCAAACAGTGTGAAAGTAATGGTCATTTCTACTTTCCGGGCAACCTGGGCTTCACCATAGGGCGTTGCACCACCTGATCGAATAGTTAGGGCCTAAGAAGTCAATACCAGAAGAATAAATTGCAGTATAAGTACAAAAGCTTTTCCATCGTATAAAACGAATGATAGCAACCAGTGTGAAAGTTATGGTCATTTCTACGTTCCGGGCAACATAGGCTTCACCCTTGGGCGTTGCACCAACAGATTGAATAGTAAGGCCCTTAGAAGTCAACGCCCGAAGCATAAAATACAAAATAAATAGAACAGTTTTTCCATCGTATAAAACGAATAATTGCAACCAGTGTGAAGGTAATGGTTTTTTCTACGTTCCGGGCAACCTAGGCTTCAATCTAGGCCGTTGTTCCACCAGATCGAATAGTTAGGGCCTATGAAGTGATCGCCAGAAGCATAAAATACAATAAAGATGCAAAAGTTTTTCCATCGTATAAAAGGAATAACTGCAAACAGTGTTAAAGTAATGGTCATTTCCATGTTCCGGGCAACCAAGTCTTCACTCCAGGGCGTTGTTCCACCAGATCGAATAGTTAGGGCCTAAGAAGTCAACGCCAGAAGAATAAAATATAATATGAGTACAAAAGCTTTTCCATCGTATAAAATGAATAATTGCAAACATTGTGAAAGTAATGGTCATTTCTACGTTCCGGCCAACCTAGGCGTCACTCTAGGGCGTTGCTCCACCACATCTAATAGCTACGGCCTTAGAAGTCAACCGCAGATGAATAAAATACAATAAAGGTGCCACAGCTTTTCCATCGTATAAAACGAATAATTGCAACCAGTGTGAAAGTTATGGTCATTTCTACTTTCCGGGCACCGTAGGCTTCACCCTAGGACGTTGTTCCACCAGATCGAACAGTTAGGGCCTAAGAAGTCAACGCCAGAAGCATAAAATACAATATAAATATAACAGTTTTTCCATCGTATAAAACGAATGATAGCAACCAGTGTGAAAGTTATGGTCATTTCTCCGTTCCGGGCAACCTAGGCTTCACTCTAGGGCGTTGCTCCACCACATCGAATAGTTAGGGCCTTAGAAGTCAACGCCAGAAGCATAAAATACGATATAAATACAACAGCTTATCCATCGTATAAGACGAATAATTGCAACCAGTGTGAATGTAATGGTCATTTCTACGTTCCGGGCAACATAGGCTTCACTCTAGGTCGTTGCTCCACCAGATCGAATAGTTAGGGCCTTTGAAATAAACGCCAGAAGCATAAAATACGATATAAATACAACAGCTTTTCCATCGTATAAAAGGATTAATTGCAACCAGTTTGAAAGTGATGGTCATTTCTCCTTTCCGGGCAACCTCGGCTTCACTCTAGGGCGTTGCTCCACTAGATCGAACAGCTAGGGCCTTAGAAGTCAACGCCAGAAGCATAAAATTCAATATAAATACAACAGTTTTTCCATCGTATAAAACGAATAATTGCAACCAGTATGAAACTTATGGTCATTTCTACTTTCCGAGCAACCTAGGCTTCACCCTAGGGCGTTGCTCCAACAGATTGAGTAGTTAGGGTCTTAAAAGTCAACGCCCGAACCATAAAATGCAAAAAAAATACAACAGTGTTTCCATCATATAACAGGAATAATTGCAACCAGTTTGAAAGTGATGGCCAATTCTACGTTCCGGGCAACCTAGGCTTCACTCTAGGGCGTTGCACTACCAGATCGAATAGTTAGTGCCTTAGAAGTCAACGCGAGAAGCATAAAATACAATATAAATGCAACAGCTTTTCCATCGTATAAAACGATTAATTGCAACCAGTATGAAACTTATGGTCATTTCTACTTTCCGAGCAACCTAGGCTTCACCCGAGGGCGTTGTTCCACCAGATGGAATAGATAGGGCCTAAGAAGTCAACGCCAGAAGCATAAAATACGATATAAATACAACAGCTTTTCCATCGTATAAAACGAATAATTGCAACCAGTGTGGAAGTTATGGTCATTTCTACGTTCCAGGCAACCTAGGCTTCACTCTAGGGCGTTGCTCGACCAGATCGAATAGCTGGGGCCTTAGAAGTCAACGCCTGAAGTATAAAATACAATGAAAATACAACAGTCTTTCCATCCTATAACAGGAATAATTGCAACCCGTGTGAAAGTGATGGTCTTTTCTACGTACCGGGCAACCTAGCCTCCACTCTCGGGCGTTGCTCCACCAAATCGAATAGCTAGGGCCTTAGAAGTCAACGCCAGAAGCATAAAATACAATAAAGGTGCAAAAGTTTTTCCATCGCATAGCTGGAGTAATTGTAACCAGGATGAAAGTTATGGTCATTTCTACTTTCCGGGCAACCTGGGCTTCACCCTAGGGCGTTGGTCCAACAGATTGAATAGTTAGGGCGTCAGAAGTCAATGCCCGAAGCATAAAATACAATATAAATACAACAGTTTTTCCATCATATAAAATGAATAATTGCAAACACTGTGAAAGTAATGGTCATTTCTACGTTCCGGGCTACCTAGGTGTCACTCTAGGGCGTTGCTCCACCACATCTAATAGCTACGGCCTTAGAAGTCAACGCCAGAAGAATAAAATACAATAAAGATGCAACAGCTTTTCCATCGTATAAAACGAATAATTGCTACCAGTGTGAAAGTTATGGTCATTTCTAAGTTCCGGGCAACCTAGGCTTCACCCTAGGGCGTTGTTCCACCAGATCGAATAGTTAGGACCTTAGAAGTCAACGCCAGAAGCATAAAATACAATATAAATACAACAGTTTTTCCATCATATAAAACGAATAATTGCAATCAGGATGAAAGTTAAGGTCATTTCTACGTTCCGGGCAACCTAGGCTTCACTCTAGGGCGTTGCTCGACCAGACCGATTAGCTAGGGCCTTAGAAGTCAACGTCCGAAGCATAAAATACAAAATAAATAGAACAGTTTTTCCACCGTATATAATGTATATTTGCAAACAGTGTGAAAGTAATGGTCATTTCCATGTTCCGGGCAACCTAGGCTTCACTCTAGGGCGTTGTTCCACCAGATCGAATAGTTAGGACCTTAGAAGTCAACGCCAGAAGCATAAAATACAAAATAAATAAAACAGTTTTTCCATCGTATAAAACGAATAATTGCTACCAGTGTGAAAGTTATGGTCATTTCTACGTTCCGGGCAACCTAGGCTTCACTCTAAGGCGTTGCTCGACCAGATCGAATAGCTAGGGCCTTAGAAGTCAACGCCCGAAGCATTAAATACAAAATAAATACAACAGTTTTTCCATCGTATAAAACGAATAATTGCTACCAGTGTGAAACTTATGGTCATTGCTACGTTCCGAGCAACCTAGGCTTCACCCAAGGGCGTTGTTCCACCAGATGGAATAGTTAGGGCCTAAGAAGACAACGCCAGAAGCATAAAATACGGTATAAATGCAACAGCTTTTCCATCGTATAAAACGAATAATTGCAACCAGTGTGAATGTAATGGTCATTTCTACGTTCCGGGCAACATAGGCTTCACTCTAGGGCGTTGCTCCACCAGATCGAATAGTTAGAGCCTTAGAAATCAACGCCAGAAGCATAAAATACAATAAAGATGCAACAGTTTTTCCATCGTATAACAGGAAGAACTGCAAACAGTGTGAAAGTAATGGTCATTTCTACTTTGCGGGCAACCTAGGCTTCACCCAAGGGCGTTGTTCCACCAGATGGAATAGTTAGGGCCTAAGAAGACAACGCCAGAAGCATAAAATACGGTATAAATGCAACAGTTTTTCCATCGTATAAAACGAATAATCGCAACCAGTATGAAAGTTATGGTCATTTCTACTTTCCGGGCAACCTGGGCTTCACCCTAGGGCGTTGCACCACCAGATCGAATAGTTAGGGCCTAAGAAGTCAACGCCAGAAGAATAAATTGCAGTATAAGTACAAAAGCTTTTCCATCGTATAAAACGAATGATAGCAACCAGTGTGAAAGTTATGGTCATTTCTACGTTCCGGGCAACATAGGCTTCACCCTTGGGCGTTGCACCAACAGATTGAATAGTAAGGCCCTTTGAAGTCAACGCCCGAAGCATAAAATACAAAATAAATAGAACAGTTTTTCCATCGTATAAAACGAATAATTGCAACCAGTGTGAAGGTAATGGTTTTTTCTACGTTCCGGGCAACCTAGGCTTCAATCTAGGCCGTTGTTCCACCAGATCGAATAGTTAGGGCCTATGAAGTGATCGCCAGAAGCATAAAATACAATAAAGATGCAAAAGTTTTTCCATCGTATAAAAGGAATAACTGCAAACAGTGTTAAAGTAATGGTCATTTCCATGTTCCGGGCAACCAAGTCTTCTCTCCAGGGCGTTGTTCCACCAGATCGAATAGTGAGGGCCTAAGAAGTCAACGCCAGAAGAATAAAATACAATATGAGTACAAAAGCTTTTCCATCGTATAAAATGAATAATTGCAAACATTGTGAAAGTAATGGTCATTTCTACGTTCCGGCCAACCTAGGCGTCACTCTAGGGCGTTGCTCCACCACATCTAATAGCTACGGCCTTAGAAGTCAACCGCAGATGAATAAAATACAATAAAGGTGCCACAGCTTTTCCATCGTATAAAACGAATAATTGCAACCAGTGTGAAAGTTATGGTCATTTCTACTTTCCGGGCACCGTAGGCTTCACCCTAGGACGTTGTTCCACCAGATCGAACAGTTAGGGCCTAAGAAGTCAACGCCAGAAGCATAAAATACAATATAAATATAACAGTTTTTCCATCGTATAAAACGAATGATAGCAACCAGTGTGAAAGTTATGGTCATTTCTACTTTCCGGGCAACCTAGGCTTCACCTTAGGGCGTTGCACCAACAGATTGAATAGTTAGGGCCTAAGAAGTCAACACCCGAAGCATAAAATACAAAATAAACAGAACAGTTTTTCCATCGTATATAACGAATAATTGCTACCGGTGTGAAAGTTATGGTCATTTCTCCGTTCCGGGCAACCTAGGCTTCACTCTAGGGCGTTGCTCCACCAGACCGAATAGTTAGGTCCTTAGAAGTCAATGCCCGAAGCATAAAATACAATAAAAATACAACAGTTTTTCCATCGTATAAAATGAATAATTGCAAACACTGTGAAAGTAATGGTCATTTCTACGTTCCGGGCTACCTAGGTGTCACTCTGGGGCGTTGCTCCACCACATCTAATAGCTACGGCCTTAGAAGTCAACGCCAGAAGAATAAAATACAATAAAGATGCAACAGCTTTTCCATCGTATAAAACGAATAATTGCAACCAGTGTGAAAGTTATGGTCATTTCTACTTTCCGGGAAACCTAGGCTTCGCCCTAGGGCGTTGCTCCAACAGATTGAATAGTTAGGACCTTAGAAGTCAACACCAGAAGCATAAAATACAAAATAAATAAAACAGTTTTTCCATCGTATAAAACGAATAATTGCAACCAGTGTGAATGTAATGGTCATTTCTACGTTCCGGGCAACCTAGGCTTCACTCTAGGTCGTTGCTCCACCAGATCGAATAGTTAGGGCCTTAGAATTAAACGCCAGAAGCATACAATACAATAAAAATACGACAGTTTTTCCATCGTATAACAGGAATAATTGCAACCAGTGTGAATGTAATGGTCATTTCTACGTTCCGGGTAACCTAGGATTCACCCTAGGGCGTTGCTCCAACAGATTGAATAGTTAGGGCCTTAAAAGTCAATGCCGAAGCTTAAAATGCAATAAAAATACAACAGTTTTTCCATCGTATAACAGGAATAATTGCAACCAGTGTGAAAGTAATGGTCATTTCTACGTACCGGGTAACCTAGGTTTCCCTCCAGGGCGTTGCTCCACCAGATCGAATAGTTAGGTCCTAAGAAGTCAACGCCAGAAGCATAAAATACGAAATAAATACAACAGCTTTTCCATCGTATAAAACGAATAATTGCAACCAGTGTGAAAGTAATGGTCATTTCTACGTTCCGAGAAACCTTGGCGTCACTCTAGGGCGTTGCTCCACCAGATCGAATAGATAGGGACTTGGAATTCATCGCTAAAAGCACAAAATACAATTAAAATACAGCAGTTATTCCATCGTATAACAGGAATAGTTGCAACCAGTGTGAAGGTAATGGTCATTTCAACGTTCCGGGCAACGTAGGTTTCACTCTAGGGCGTTGATCCACCAGAGGGAATAGTTAGGGCCCAAGAAGTCAACGCCAGAAACATAAAATACAATATAAATACACCAGCTTTTCAATCGTATAAAACGAATAATTGCGAACATTGTGAAAGTAATGGTCATTTCAACGTTCCGGGCAACCTAGGTGTCACTCTAGGGCGTTGCTCCACCACATCTAATAGCTACGGCCTTAGAAGTCAACGCCAGTAGAATAAAATACATTAAAGATGCCACAGCTTTTCCATCGTATAAAACGAATAATTGCAACCAGTGTGAAAGTTATGGTCATTTCTACTTTCCGGGCAACCTAGGCTTCACCCTATGGCGTTGCTCCAACAGATTGAATAGTTAGGACCTTAGAAGTCAACGCCAGAAGCATAAAATACAAAATAAATAAAACAGTTTTCCATCGTATAAAACGAATATTTGCTACCAGTGTGAAAGTTATGGTCATTTCTACGGTCCGCGCAACCTGGGCTTTACCCTAGGGCGTTGTTCCACCAGATGGAACAGTTAGGGCCTAAGAAGTCAACGCCAGAAGCACAAAATTCAATAAAGATGCAACAGTTTTTCCATCGTATAACAGGAGTAACTGCAAACAGTGTGAAAGTACTGCTCATTTCTACGTTCCGGGTAACCTAGGCTTCACTTTAGGGCGTTGTTCCACCAGATCGAATTGTTAGGGCCTAAGAAGTCAACGTCCGAAGCATAAAATACAAAATAAATAGAACAGTTTTTCCATTGTATAAAACGAATAATTGCTACCTGTGTAAAAGTTATGGTCATTTCTACGTTCCGGGCAACCTAGGCTTCAACCTAGGGCGTTGTTCCACCAGATCGAATAGTTAGGGCCTAAGAAGTGAACGCTAGAAGCATAAAATACAATATAAATACAATAGTTTTTCCATCATATAAAACGAGTAATTGCAACCAGTATGAAAGTTATGGTCATTTCTACTTTCCGGGCAACCTAGGCCACACCCTAGGGCGTTGCTCCAGCAGATTGAATAGTTAGGGCCATAGAAGTCAATGCCCGAAGCATAAAATGCAATAAAAATACAACAGTTTTTCCATCACATAACAGGAATAATTGCAACCAGTTTGAAAGTGATGGTCATTTCTACGTTCCGGGCAACCTCGGCTTCACTCTAGGGAGTTGCTCCGCCAGATCGAATAGTTAGTGCCTTAGAAGGCAACGCCAGAAGCATAATATACAATATAAATATAACAGTTTTTCCATCGTATAAAACGAATAATAGCAATCAGTGTGAAAATTATGGTCATTTCTACGTTCCGGGCTACCTAGGCTGCACTCTAGGGCGTTGCTCCACCAGATCGAATAGTTAGGGCATTAGAAGTCAACGCCAGAAGCATAAAATACAATAAAGATACAACAGTTTTTCCATCGTATAACAGGAATAACTGCAACCAGTTTGAAAGTGATGGTCATTTCTACGTTCCGGGCAACCTAGGTTTCACTCTAGGGCGTAGCTCCACCAGAACGAAGAGTTAGGGCCTTAGAAGTCATCGCTAGAAGCATAAAATGCAATATAAATATAACAGTTTTTCCATCGTATAAAACGAATAGTTGCAACCAGTATGAAAGTTATGGTCATTTCTCCGTTCCGGGCAACCTAGGTTTCACTCCAGGGCGTTGCTCCTCCAGATCGAATAGTTTGGTCATAAGAAGTAAACGCCAGAACCATAAAATACGATATAAATACAACAGCTTTTCCATCGTATAAAACGGATAATTGCAACCAGTGTGATAATAATGGTCATTTCTACTTTCCGAGCAACCTAGGCGTCACTCTAGGGCGTTGCTCCACCAGATTGAATAGCTAGGGACTTAGAATTCATCGCTAAAAGCATAAAATACAATTAAAATACAACAGTTTTTCCATCGTATAACAGGAATAATTGCAACCAGTGTGGAAGTAATGGTCATTTCTACGTTCCGGGCAACGTAGGTTTCACTCTAGGGCGTTGATCCACCAGAGGGAATAGTTAGGGCCTATGAAGTCAATGCCAGAAGCATAAAATACAATATAAATACAACAGCTTTGCCATCGAATAAAATGAATAATTGCAAACAGTGTGAAAGATATCGTCATTTCTACGTTCCGGGCAACCTAGGCTTCACTCTAGGGCGTTGGTCCACCAGATCAAACAGTTAGAGCCTTAGAAGTCAACGCCCGAAACATAAAATACAATACAGATAGAACAGGTTATCCACTGTATAAAACGAGTAATTGCTACCAGTGTGAAAGTTATGGTCATTTCTAAGTTCCGGGCAACCTAGGCTTCACCCTAGGGCGTTGTTCCACCAGATCGAATAGTTAGAGCCTAAGAAGTGAACGCCAGAAGCATAAAATACAATATAAATACAACAGTTTTTCCATCATATAAAATGAATAATTGCAAACACTGTGAAAGTAATGGTCATTTCTACGTTCCGGGCTACCTAGGTGTCACTCTAGGGCGTTGCTCCACCACATCTAATAGCTACGGCCTTAGAAGTCAACGCCAGAAGAATAAAATACAATAAAGATGCAACAGCTTTTCCATCGTATAAAACGAATAATTGCTACCAGTGTGAAAGTTATGGTCATTTCTAAGTTCCGGGCAACCTAGGCTTCACCCTAGGGCGTTGTTCCACCAGATCGAATAGTTAGGACCTTAGAAGTCAACGCCAGAAGCATAAAATACAATAAAGATGCAACAGTTTTTCCATCGTATAACAGGAATAACTGCAAACAGTGTGAAAGTAATGGTCATTTCTACTTTGCGGGCAACCTAGGCTTCACCGTAGGGCGTTGTTCCACCAGATGGAATAGATAGGGCCTAAGAAGTCAACGCCAGAAGCATAAAACACGATATAAATACAACAGTTTTTCCATCGTATAAAACGAATAATCGCAACCAGTATGAAAGTTATGGTCATTTCTACTTTCCGGGCAACCTGGGCTTCACCCTAGGGCGCTGCACCACCTGATCGAATAGTTAGGGCCTAAGAAGTCAACGCCAGAAGAATAAATTGCAGTATAAGTACAAAAGCTTTTCCATCGTATAAAACGAATGATAGCAACCAGTGTGAAAGTTATGGTCATTTCTACGTTCCGGGCAACATAGGCTTCACCCTTGGGCGTTGCACCAACAGATTGAATAGTAAGGCCCTTAGAAGTCAACGCCCGAAGCATAAAATACAAAATAAATAGAACAGTTTTTCCATCGTATAAAACGAATAATTGCAACCAGTGTGAAGGTAATGGTTTTTTCTACGTTCCGGGCAACCTAGGCTTCAATCTAGGCCGTTGTTCCACCAGATCGAATAGTTAGGGCCTATGAAGTGATCGCCAGAAGCATAAAATACAATATAAATACAACAGTTTTTCCGTCGTATAAAACGAATAATTGCTACCAGTGTGAAAGTTATGGTCATTTCTACGTTCCGCGCAACCTAGGCTTCACCCGAGGGTGTTGTTCCACCAGATGGAATAGATAGGGCCTAAGAAGTCAACGCCAGAAGCATAAAATACGATATAAATACAACAGCTTTTCTATCGTATAAAACGAATAATTGCAACCAGTGTGGAAGTTATGGTCATTTCTACGTTCCGGGCAACCATAGGCTTCACTCTAGGGCGATGATCGACCAGATCGAATAGCTGGGGCCGTAGAAGTCAACGCCTGAAGTATAAAATACAATGAAAATACAACAGTCTTTCCATCCTATAACAGGAATAATTGCAACCCGTGTGAAAGTGATGGTCTTTTCTACGTACCGGGCAACCTAGCCTCCACTCTCGGGCGTTGCTCCACCAAATCGAATAGCTAGGGCCTTAGAAGTCAACGCCAGAAGCATAAAATACAATAAAGGTGCAAAAGTTTTTCCATCGCATAGCTGGAATAATTGTAACCAGAATGAAAGTTATGGTCATTTCTACTTTCCGGGCAACCTGGGCTTCACCCTAGGGCGTTGGTCCAACAGATTGAATAGCTAGGGCGTTAGAAGTCAATGCCCGAAGCATAAAATACAATATAAATACAACGGTTTTTCCATCGTATAGAACGAATAATTGCAACCAGTATGAAAGTTAACGTCATTTCTACTTTTTGGGCAACCTAGGCTTCACCCTAGGGCGTTGCACAAACAGATTGAATAGTTAGGGTCTTACAAGTCAACGCCCGAAGCATAAAATACAAAATAAACAGAACAGTTTTTCCATCGTGTAACACGAATAATTGCTACCGGTTTGAAAGTTATGGTCATTTCTCCGTTCCGGGCAACCTAAGCTTCACTCTAGGGCGTTGCTCCACCAGATCGAATAGTTAGGGCCTTAGAAGTCAACGCCAGAAGCATAAAATACAAAATAAATAAAACAGTTTTTCCATCGTGTAAAACGAATAATTGCTACCAGTGTGAAAGTTATGGTCATTTCTACGTCCCGCGCAACCTAGGCTTCACCCTAGGGCGTTGTTCCACCCGATGAAATAGTTAGGGCCTAAGAAGTTAACGCCAGAGGCATAAAATACGATATAAATACAACAGCTTTTCCATCGTATAAAACGAATAACTGCAACCAGTGTGGAAGTTATGGTCATTTCTACGTTCCGGGCAACCTAGGCTTCACTCTAGGGCGTTGCTCGACCAGATCGAATAGCTAGGGCCTTAGAAGTCAACGCCCGAAGCATAAAATACAAAATAAATAGAACAGTTTTTCCATCGTATAAAACGAATAGTTGCTACCAGTGTGAAAGTTATGGTCATTGCTACGTTCCACGCAACCTAGGCTTCACCCAAGGGCGTTGTTCCACCAGATGGAATAGTTAGGGCCTAAGAAGTCAACACCAGAAGCATAAAATACGATATAAATACAACAGCTTATCCATCGTATAAGACGAATAATTGCAACCAGTGTGAATGTAATGGTCATTTCTACGTTCCGGGCAACATAGGCTTCACTCTAGGTCGTTGCTCCACCAGATCGAATAGTTAGAGCCTTTGAAATCAACGCCAGAAGCATAAAATACAATAAAGATGCAACAGCTCTTCCATCGTATAAAACGAATAATTGCAACCAGCGTGAAAGTTATGGTCATTTATAATTTCTTGGCAACCTAGGCTTCACCCTAGGGCGTTGCTCCAACAGATTGAATAGTTAGGAGCTTAGAAGTCAACGCCCGAAGCATAAAATGCAATAAAAATACAACAGTGTTTCCATCATATAACAGGAATAATTGCAACCAGTTTGAAAGTGACGGCCAATTCTACGTTCCGGGCAACCTAGGCTTCACTCTAGGGCGTTTCTCCACCAGATCGAATAGTTAGTGCCTTAGAAGTCAACGCCAGAAGCATAAAATACGATATAAATACAACAGCTTTTCCATCGTATAAAAGGATTAATTGCAACCAGTTTGAAAGTGATGGTCATTTCTCCTTTCCGGGCAACCTCGGCTTCACTCTAGGGCGTTGCTCCACTAGATCGAACAGCTAGGGCCTTAGAAGACAACGCCAGAAGCTTAAAATACAATATAAATACAACAGTTTTTCCATCGTATAAAACGAATAATTAGAACCAGTATGAAAGTTAACGTCATTTCTACTTTCCGGGCAACCTAGGCTTCACCCTAGGGCGTTGCTCCAACAGATTGAATATTTAGGGCCTTAGAAGTCAACGCCCGAACCATACAATGCAAAAAAAATACAACTGTGTTTCCATCATATAACAGGAATAATTGCAACCAGTTTGAAAGTGATGGCCAATTCTACGTTCCGGGCAACCTAGGTTTCACTCCAGGGCGTTGCTCCACCAGACCGAATAGTTACGGCCTAAGAAGTCAACGCTAGAAGCATAAAAAACGATATAAATACAACAGCTTTTCCATCGTATAAAACGAATAATTGCAACCAGTGTGAAAGTAATGGTCATTTCTACGTTCCGAGCACCCTAGGCGTCACTCTAGGGCGTTGCTCCACCACATCTAATAGCTACGGCCTTAGAAGTCAACGCCAGAGGCATAAAATACAATATAAATACAACAGCTTTTCCATCGTATAAAACGAATAATTGCAACCAGTATGAAACTTATGGTCATTTCCACATTCCGAGCGAGCTAGGCTTCACCCTAGGGCGTTGCTCCAACAGATTGAATAGTTAGGGCCTTAGAAGTCAACGCCTGAAGCATAAAATGCAATTAAAATACAACAGTGTGTCCATCATATAACAGGAATAATTGCAACCAGTTTGAAAGTGATGGCCAATTCTACGTACCGGGCAACCTAGGCTTCACTCTAGGGCGTTGCTCCACCAGATAGAATAGTCAGTGCCTTAGAAGTCAATGCCCGAAGCATAAAATACAATATAAATACAACGGTTTTTCCATCGTATAGAACGAATAATTGCAACCAGTATGAAAGTGAACGTCATTTCTACTTTCCGCGCAACCTAGGCTTCACCCTAGGGCGTTGCACCAACAGATTGAATAGTTAGGGCCTTAGAAGTCAACGCCCGAAGCATAAAATACAAAATAAACAGAACAGTTTTTCCATCGTATAACACGAATAATTGCTACCGGTTTGAAAGTTATGGTCATTTCTCCGTTCCGGGCAACCTAAGCTTCACTCTAGGGCGTTGCTCCACCAGATCGAATAGTTAGGGCCTTAGAAGTCAACGCCAGAAGCATAAAATACAAAATAAATAAAACAGTTTTGCCATCGTGTAAAACGAATAATTGCTACCAGTGTGAAAGTTATGGTCATTTCTACGTTCCGCGCAACCTAGGCTTCACCCTAGGGCGTTGTTCCACCCGATGAAATAGTTAGGGCCTAAGAAGTTAACGCCAGAGGCATAAAATACGATATAAATACAACAGCTTATCCATCGTATAAGACGAATAATTGCAACCAGTGTGAAAGTAATGGTCATTTCTACGCTCCGAGCACCCTAGGCGTCTCTCTAGGGCGTTTCTCCACCGCATCTAATAGCTACGGCCTTAGAAGTCAGCGCCAGAGGCATAAAATACAATATTAATACTACAGCTTTTCCATCGTATAAAACGAATAATTCCAACCAGTATGAAACTTATGGTCATTTCTACCTTCCGAGCAACCTAGGCTTCACCCTAGGGCGTTGCTCCACCAGATCGAATAGTTAGGTCCTTAGAAGTAAACGCCAGAAGCATAAAATACAATATAAATACAACAGCTTTTCCACCGTATAAAACGAATAATTGCAACCAGTGTGAAAGTGATGGCCAATTCTACCTTCCGGGCAACCTGGGCTTCACTCTAGGGCGTTGCTCCACCAGATCGAATAGTTAGTGCCTTAGAAGTCAACGCCAGAAGCATAAAATACAATATAAATACAACAGTTTTTCCATCGTATAAAACGAATAATTGCAACCAGTATGAAACTTATGGTCATTTCTACTTTCCGAACAACCTAGGCTTCACCCTAGGGCGTTGCTCCAACGGATTGAATAGTGAGGGCCTTAGAAGTCAACGCCCCAACCATAAAATGCAAAAAAAATACAACAGTGTTTCCATCATATAGCAGCAATAATTGCAACCAGTTTGAAAGTGATGGCCAATTCTACGTTCCGGGCAACCTAAGCTTCACTCTAGGGCGTTGCTCCACCAGATCGAATAGTTAGGGCCTTAGAAGTCAACGCCAGAAGCATAAAATACAAAATAAATAAAACAGCTTTTCCATCGTATATAACGAATAATTGCAACCAGTGTGAAAGTAATGGTCATTTCTACGTTCCGAGCACCCTAGGCGTCACTCTAGGGCGTTGCTCCACCACATCTAATAGCTACGGCCTTAGAAGTGAACGCCAGAGGCATAAAATACAATATAAATACAACAGCCTTTCCATCGTATAAAACGAATAATTGCAACCAGTGTGAAAGTTATGGTCATTTCTACATTCCGAGCAACCTAGGTTTCACTCCAGGGCGTTGCTCCACCAGACCGAATAGTTACGGCCTAAGAAGTCAACGCTAGAAGCATAAAAAACGATATAAATACAACAGCTTTTCCATCGTATAAAACGAATAATTGCAACCAGTGTGAAAGTAATGGTCATTTCTACGTTCCGAGCACCCTAGGCGTCACTCTAGGGCGTTGCTCCACCACATCTAATAGCTACGGCCTTAGAAGTCAACGCCAGAGGCATAAAATACAATATAAATACAACAGCTTTTCCATCGTATAAAACGAATAATTGCAACCAGTATGAAACTTATGGTCATTTCCACATTCCGAGCGAGCTAGGCTTCACCCTAGGGCGTTGCTCCAACAGATTGAATAGTTAGGGCCTTAGAAGTCAACGCCTGAAGCATAAAATGCAATTAAAATACAACAGTGTGTCCATCATATAACAGGAATAATTGCAACCAGTTTGAAAGTGATGGCCAATTCTACGTTCCGGGCAACCTAGGCTTCACTCTAGGGCGTTGCTCCACCAGATAGAATAGTCAGTGCCTTAGAAGTCAATGCCCGAAGCATAAAATACAATATAAATACAACGGTTTTTCCATCGTATAGAACGAATAATTGCAACCAGTATGAAAGTGAACGTCATTTCTACTTTCCGGGCAACCTAGGCTTCACCCTAGGGCGTTGCACCAACAGATTGAATAGTTAGGGCCTTAGAAGTCAACGCCCGAAGCATAAAATACAAAATAAACAGAACAGTTTTTCCATCGTATAACACGAATAATTGCTACCGGTTTGAAAGTTATGGTCATTTCTCCGTTCCGGGCAACCTAAGCTTCACTCTAGGGCGTTGCTCCACCAGATCGAATAGTTAGGGCCTTAGAAGTCAACGCCAGAAGCATAAAGTACAAAATAAATAAAACAGTTTTGCCATCGTGTAAAACGAATAATTGCTACCAGTGTGAAAGTTATGGTCATTTCTACGTTCCGCGCAACCTAGGCTTCACCCTAGGGCGTTGTTCCACCCGATGAAATAGTTAGGGCCTAAGAAGTTAACGCCAGAGGCATAAAATACGATATAAATACAACAGCTTATCCATCGTATAAGACGAATAATTGCAACCAGTGTGAAAGTTATGGTCATTTCTACATTCCGAGCAACCTAGGCCTCACTCTAGGGCGTTACTCCATCAGATCGAATAGTTAGGTCCTTAGAAGTAAACGCCAGAAGCATAAAATACGATATAAATACAACAGCTTTTCCATCGTATAAAACGAATAATTGCAACCAGTATGAAACTTATGGTCATTTCCACATTCCGAGCGAGCCAGGCTTCACCCTAGGGCGTTGCTCCAACAGATTGAATAGTTAGGGCCTTAGAAGTCAACGCCTGAAGCATAAAATGCAATTAAAGTACAACAGTGTGTCCATCATATAACAGGAATAATTGCACCAGTTTGAAAGTGATGGCCAATTCTACGTTCCGGGCAACCTAGGCTTCACTCTAGGGCGTTGCTCCACCAGATAGAATAGTCAGTGCCTTAGAAGTCAATGCCCGAAGCATAAAATACAATATAAATACAACGGTTTTTCCATCGTATAGAACGAATAATTGCAACCAGTATGAAAGTTAACGTCATTTCTACTTTCCGGGCAACCTAGGCTTCACCCTAGGGCGTTGCACCAACAGATTGAATAGTTAGGGCCTTAGAAGTCAACGCCCGAAGCATAAAATACAAAATAAACAGAACAGTTTTTCCATCGTATAACACGAATAATTGCTACCGGTTTGAAAGTTATGGTCATTTCTCCGTTCCGGGCAACCTAAGCTTCACTCTAGGGCGTTGCTCCACCAGATCGAATAGTTAGGGCCTTAGAAGTCAACGCCAGAAGCATAAAATACAAAATAAATAAAACAGCTTTTCCATCGTATATAACGAATAATTGCAACCAGTGTGAAAGTAATGGTCATTTCTACGTTCCGAGCACCCTAGGCGTCACTCTAGGGCGTTGCTCCACCACATCTAATAGCTACGGCCTTAGAAGTGAACGCCAGAGGCATAAAATACAATATAAATACAACAGCCTTTCCATCGTATAAAACGAATAATTGCAACCAGTGTGAAAGTTATGGTCATTTCTACATTCCGAGCAACCTAGGCCTCACTCTAGGGCGTTACTCCATCAGATCGAATAGTTAGGTCCTTAGAAGTAAACGCCAGAAGCATAAAATACGATATAAATACAACAGCTTTTCCATCGTATAAAACGAATAATTGCAACCAGTATGAAACTTATGGTCATTTCCACATTCCGAGCGAGCTAGGCTTCACCCTAGGGCGTTGCTCCAACAGATTGAATAGTTAGGGCCTTAGAAGTCAACGCCTGAAACATAAAATGCAATTAAAATACAACAGTGTGTCCATCATATAACAGGAATAATTGCAACCAGTTTGAAAGTGATGGCCAATTCTACGTTCCGGGCAACCTAGGCTTCACTCTAGGGCGTTGCTCCACCAGATAGAATAGTCAGTGCCTTAGAAGTCAATGCCCGAAGCATAAAATACAATATAAATACAACGGTTTTTCCATCGTATAGAACGAATAATTGCAACCAGTATGAAAGTTAACGTCATTTCTACTTTCCGGGAAACCTAGGCTTCACCCTAGGGCGTTGCACCAACAGATTGAATAGTTAGGGCCTTAGAAGTCAACGCCCGAAGCATAAAATACAAAATAAACAGAACAGTTTTTCCATCGTATAACACGAATAATTGCTACCGGTTTGAAAGTTATGGTCATTTCTCCGTTCCGGGCAACCTAAGCTTCACTCTAGGGCGTTGCTCCACCAGATCGAATAGTTAGGGCCTTAGAAGTCAACGCCAGAAGCATAAAATACAAAATAAATAAAACAGTTTTGCCATCGTGTAAAACGAATAATTGCTACCAGTGTGAAAGTTATGGTCATTTCTACGTTCCGCGCAACCTAGGCTTCACCCCAGGGCGTTGTTCCACCCGATGAAATAGTTAGGGCCTAAGAAGTTAACGCCAGAGGCATAAAATACGATATAAATACAACAGCTTATCCATCGTATAAGACGAATAATTGCAACCAGTGTGAAAGTAATGGTCATTTCTACGCTCCGAGCACCCTAGGCGTCTCTCTAGGGCGTTGCTCCACCGCATCTAATAGCTACGGCCTTAGAAGTCAGCGCCAGAGGCATAAAATACAATATAAATACTACAGCTTTTCCATCGTATAAAACGAATAATTCCAACCAGTATGAAACTTATGGTCATTTCTACCTTCCGAGCAACCTAGGCTTCACCCTAGGGCGTTGCTCCACCAGATCGAATAGTTAGGTCCTTAGAAGTAAACGCCAGAAGCATAAAATACAATATAAATACAACAGCTTTTCCACCGTATAAAACGAATAATTGCAACCAGTGTGAAAGTGATGGCCAATTCTACCTTCCGGGCAACCTGGGCTTCACTCTAGGGCGTTGCTCCACCAGATCGAATAGTTAGTGCCTTAGAAGTCAACGCCAGAAGCATAAAATACAATATAAATACAACAGTTTTTCCATCGTATAAAACGAATAATTGCAACCAGTATGAAACTTATGGTCATTTCTACTTTCCGAACAACCTAGGCTTCACCCTAGGGCGTTGCTCCAACGGATTGAATAGTGAGGGCCTTAGAAGTCAACGCCCCAACCATAAAATGCAAAAAAAATACAACAGTGTTTCCATCATATAGCAGCAATAATTGCAACCAGTTTGAAAGTGATGGCCAATTCTACGTTCCGGGCAACCTAGGTTTCACTCCAGGGCGTTGCTCCACCAGACCGAATAGTTACGGCCTAAGAAGTCAACGCCAGAAGCATAAAATACGATATAAATACAACAGCTTTTCCATCGTATATAACGAATAATTGCAACCAGTGTGAAAGTAATGGTCATTTCTACGTTCCGAGCACCCTAGGCGTCACTCTAGGGCGTTGCTCCACCACATCTAATAGCTACGGCCTTAGAAGTGAACGCCAGAGGCATAAAATACAATATAAATACAACAGCCTTTCCATCGTATAAAACGAATAATTGCAACCAGTGTGAAAGTTATGGTCATTTCTACATTCCGAGCAACCTAGGCCTCACTCTAGGGCGTTACTCCATCAGATCGAATAGTTAGGTCCTTAGAAGTAAACGCCAGAAGCATAAAATACGATATAAATACAACAGCTTTTCCATCGTATATAACGAATAATTGCAACCAGTATGAAACTTATGGTCATTTCCACATTCCGAGCGAGCTAGGCTTCACCCTAGGGCGTTGCTCCAACAGATTGAATAGTTAGGGCCTTAGAAGTCAACGCCTGAAGCATAAAATGCAATTAAAGTACAACAGTGTGTCCATCATATAACAGGAATAATTGCACCAGTTTGAAGGTGATGGCCAATTCTACGTTCCGGGCAACCTAGGCTTCACTCTAGGGCGTTGCTCCACCAGATAGAATAGTCAGTGCCTTAGAAGTCAATGCCCGAAGCATAAAATACAATATAAATACAACGGTTTTTCCATCGTATAGAACGAATAATTGCAACCAGTATGAAAGTTAACGTCATTTCTACTTTCCGGGCAACCTAGGCTTCACCCTAGGGCGTTGCACCAACAGATTGAATAGTTAGGGCCTTAGAAGTCAACGCCCGAAGCATAAAATACAAAATAAACAGAACAGTTTTTCCATCGTATAACACGAATAATTGCTACCGGTTTGAAAGTTATGGTCATTTCTCCGTTCCGGGCAACCTAGACTTCACTCTAGGGCGCTGCTCCACCAGACCGAATAGTTACGGCCTAAGAAGTCAACGCCAGAAGCATAAAATACGATATAAATACAACAGCTTTTCCACCGTATAAAACGAATAATTGCAACCAGTATGAAACTTATGGTCATTTCTACTTTCCGAGCAAGCTAGGCTTCACCCTAGGGCGTTGCTCCAACAGATTGAATAGTTAGGGCCTTAGAAGTCAACGCCCGAACCATAAAATGCAAAAAAAATACAACAGTGTTTCCATCATATAACAGGAATAATTGCAACCAGTTTGAAAGTGATGGCCAATTCTACGTTCCGGGCAACCTAGATTTCACTCTAGGGCGTTGCTCCACCAGGCCGAATAGTTACGGCCTAAGAAGTCAACGCCAGAAGCATAAAATACGATATAAATACAACAGCTTTTCCACCGTATAAAACGAATAATTGCAACCAGTATGAATCTTATGGTCATTTCTACTTTCCGAGCAACCTAGGCTTCACCGTAGGGCGTTGCTCCAACGGATTGAATAGTTAGGGCCTTAGAAGTCAACGCCCGAAATATAAAATGCAAAAAAAATACAACAGTGTTTCCATCATATAACAGCAATAATTGCAACCAGTTTGAAAGTGATGGCCAATTCTACATTCCGGGCAACCTAGGTTTCACTCCAGGGCGTTGCTCCACCAGATCGAATAGTTACGGCCGAAGAAGTCAACGCGAGAAGCATAAAATACGATATAAATACAACAGCTTTTCCAACGTATAAAACGAATAATTGCAACCAGTGTGAAAGTAATGGTCATTTCTACGCTCCGAGCACCCTAGGCGTCTCTCTAGGGCGTTGCTCCACCACATCTAATAGCTACGGCCTTAGAAGTCAACGCCAGTAGCGTAAAATACAATATAAATACAACAGTTTTTCCATCCTATACAACGAATAATTGCAACCAGTTTGAAAGTGATGGCCAATTCTACCTTCCGGGCAACCTAGGCTTCACTCTAGGGCGTTTCTCCACCAGATCGAATAGTTAGGTCCTTAGAAGTAAACGCCAGAAGCATAAAATACAATATAAATACAACAGCTTTTCCATCGTATAAAACGAATAATTGCAACCAGTGTGAAAGTGCTGGCCAATTCTACGTTCCGGGCAACCTAGGCTTCACTCTGGGGCGTTGCTCCACCAGATCGAATAGTTATTGCCTTAGAAGTCAACGCCAGAAGCATAAAATACAATATAAATACAACAGTTTTTCCATCGTATCAAACGAATAATTGCAACCAGTATGAAACTTATGGTCATTTCTACTTTCCGAGCAACCTAGGCTTCACCCTAGGGCGTTGCTCCAACAGATTGAATAGTTAGGGCCTTAGAAGTCAACGCCCGAACCATAAAATGCAAAAAAAATAAAACAGTGTTTCCATCATATAACAGGAATAATTGCAACCAGTTTGAAAGTGATGGCCAATTCTACGTTCCGGGCAACGTAGACTTCACTCTAGGGCGTTGCTCCACCAGGCCGAATAGTTACGGCCTAAGAAGTCAACGCCAGAAGCATAAAATACGATATAAATACAACAGCTTTTCCACCGTATAAAACGAATAATTGCAACCAGTATGAAACTTATGGTCATTTCTACTTTCCGAGCAAGCTAGGCTTCACCCTAGGGCGTTGCTCCAACAGATTGAATAGTTAGGGCCTTAGAAGTCAACGCCCGAAGCATAAAATACAATATAAATACAACAGTTTTTCCATCGTATAAAACGAATAATTGCAACCAGTTTGAAAGTGATGGCCAATTCTTCCTTCCGGGCAACCTAGGCTTCACTCTAGGGCGTTGCTCCACCAGATCGAATAGTTAGTGCCTTAGAAGTCAACGCCAGAAGCATAAAATACAATATAAATACAACAGTTTTTCCATCGTATAAAACGAATAATTGCAACCAGTATGAAACTTATGGTCATTTCTACTTTCCGAGCAACCTAGGCTTCACCCTAGGGCGTTGCTCCAACAGATTGAATAGTTAGGCCCTTAGAAGACAACGCCCGAACCATAAAATGCAAAAAAAATACAACAGTGTTTCCATCATATAACAGGAATAATTGCAACCAGTTTGGAAGTGATGGCCTATTCTACGTTCCCGGCAACCTAGGCTCCACTCTAGGGCGTTGCTCCACCAGATCGAATAGTTAGTGCCTTAGAAGTCAACGCCAGAAGCATAAAATACGATATAAATACAACAGTTTTTCCATCGTATCAAACGAATAATTGCAACCAGTATGAAACTTATGGTCATTTCTACTTTCCGAGCAACCTAGCCTTCACCCTAGGGCGTTGCTCGAACAGATTGAATAGTTAGGGCCTTAGAAGTCAACGCCCGAACCATAAAATGCAAAAAAAATAAAACAGTGTTTCCATCATATAACAGGAATAATTGCAACCAGTTTGAAAGTGATGGCCAATTCTACGTTCCGGGCAACGTAGACTTCACTCTAGGGCGTTGCTCCACCAGGCCGAATAGTTACGGCCTAAGAAGTCAACGCGAGAAGCATAAAATACGATTTAAATACAACAGCTTTTCCATCGTATAAAACGAATAATTGCAACCAGTGTGAAAGTAATAGTCATTTCTACGCTCCGAGCACCCTAGGCGTCTCTCTAGGGCGTTGCTCCACCGCATCTAATAGCTACGGCCTTAGAAGTCAGCGCCAGAGGCATAAAATACAATATAAATACTACAGCTTTTCCATCGTATAAAACGAATAATTCCAACCAGTATGAAACTTATGGTCATTTCTACCTTCCGAGCAACCTAGGCTTCACCCTAGGGCGTTGCTCCACCAGATCGAATAGTTAGGTCCTTAGAAGTAAACGCCAGAAGCATAAAATACAATATAAATACAACAGCTTTTCCATCGTATAAAACGAATAATTGCAACCAGTGTGAAAGTGATGGCCAATTCTACCTTCCGGGCAACCTAGGCTTCACTCTAGGGCGTTGCTCCACCAGATCGAATAGTTAGTGCCTTAGAAGTCAACGCCAGAAGCATAAAATACAATATAAATACAACAGCTTTTCCATCGTATAAAACGAATAATTGCTACCAGTGTGAAAGTTATGGTCATTTCTACGTTCCGCGCAACCTAGGCTTCACCCTAGGGCGTTGTTCCACCCGATGAAATAGTTAGGGCCTAAGAAGTTAACGCCAGAGGCATAAAATACGATATAAATACAACAGCTTATCCATCGTATAAGACGAATAATTGCAACCAGTGTGAAAGTAATGGTCATTTCTACGCTCCGAGCACCCTAGGCGTCTCTCTAGGGCGTTGCTCCACCGCATCTAATAGCTACGGCCTTAGAAGTCAGCGCCAGAGGCATAAAATACAATATAAATACTACAGCTTTTCCATCGTATAAAACGAATAATTCCAACCAGTATGAAACTTATGGTCATTTCTACCTTCCGAGCAACCTAGGCTTCACCCTAGGGCGTTGCTCCACCAGATCGAATAGTTAGGTCCTTAGAAGTAAACGCCAGAAGCATAAAATACAATATAAATACAACAGCTTTCCCACCGTATAAAACGAATAATTGCAACCAGTGTGAAAGTGATGGCCAATTCTACCTTCCGGGCAACCTGGGCTTCACTCTAGGGCGTTGCTCCACCAGATCGAATAGTTAGTGCCTTAGAAGTCAACGCCAGAAGCATAAAATACAATATAAATACAACAGTTTTTCCATCGTATAAAACGAATAATTGCAACCAGTATGAAACTTATGGTCATTTCTACTTTCCGAACAACCTAGGCTTCACCCTAGGGCGTTGCTCCAACGGATTGAATAGTGAGGGCCTTAGAAGTCAACGCCCCAACCATAAAATGCAAAAAAAATACAACAGTGTTTCCATCATATAGCAGCAATAATTGCAACCAGTTTGAAAGTGATGGCCAATTCTACGTTCCGGGCAACCTAGGTCTCACTCCAGGGCGTTGCTCCACCAGACCGAATAGTTAAGGCCTAAGAAGTCAACGCCAGAAGCATAAAATACGATATAAATACAACAGCTTTTCCATCGTATATAACGAATAATTGCAACCAGTGTGAAAGTAATGGTCATTTCTACGTTCCGAGCACCCTAGGCGTCACTCTAGGGCGTTGCTCCACCACATCTAATAGCTACGGCCTTAGAAGTGAACGCCAGAGGCATAAAATACAATATAAATACAACAGCCTTTCCATCGTATAAAACGAATAATTGCAACCAGTGTGAAAGTTATGGTCATTTCTACATTCCGAGCAACCTAGGCCTCACTCTAGGGCGTTACTCCATCAGATCGAATAGTTAGGTCCTTAGAAGTAAACGCCAGAAGCATAAAATACGATATAAATACAACAGCTTTTCCATCGTATAAAACGAATAATTGCAACCAGTATGAAACTTATGGTCATTTCCACATTCCGAGCGAGCTAGGCTTCACCCTAGGGCGTTGCTCCAACAGATTGAATAGTTAGGGCCTTAGAAGTCAACGCCTGAAGCATAAAATGCAATTAAAGTACAACAGTGTGTCCATCATATAACAGGAATAATTGCACCAGTTTGAAGGTGATGGCCAATTCTACGTTCCGGGCAACCTAGGCTTCACTCTAGGGCGTTGCTCCACCAGATAGAATAGTCAGTGCCTTAGAAGTCAATGCCCGAAGCATAAAATACAATATAAATACAACGGTTTTTCCATCGTATAGAACGAATAATTGCAACCAGTATGAAAGTTAACGTCATTTCTACTTTCCGGGCAACCTAGGCTTCACCCTAGGGCGTTGCACCAACAGATTGAATAGTTAGGGCCTTAGAAGTCAACGCCCGAAGCATAAAATACAAAATAAACAGAACAGTTTTTGCATCGTATAACACGAATAATTGCTACCGGTTTGAAAGTTATGGTCATTTCTCCGTTCCGGGCAACCTAGACTTCACTCTAGGGCGCTGCTCCACCAGACCGAATAGTTACGGCCTAAGAAGTCAACGCCAGAAGCATAAAATACGATATAAATACAACAGCTTTTCCACCGTATAAAACGAATAATTGCAACCAGTATGAAACTTATGGTCATTTCTACTTTCCGAGCAAGCTAGGCTTCACCCTAGCGCGTTGCTCCAACAGATTGAATAGTTAGGGCCTTAGAAGTCAACGCCCGAACCATAAAATGCAAAAAAAATACAACAGTGTTTCCATCATATAACAGGAATAGTTGCAACCAGTTTGAAAGTGATGGCCAATTCTACGTTCCGGGCAACCTAGATTTCACTCTAGGGCGTTGCTCCACCAGGCCGAATAGTTACGGCCTAAGAAGTCAACGCCAGAAGCATAAAATACGATATAAATACAACAGCTTTTCCACCGTATAAAACGAATAATTGCAACCAGTATGAATCTTATGGTCATTTCTACTTTCCGAGCAACCTAGGCTTCACCGTAGGGCGTTGCTCCAACAGATTGAATAGTTAGGGCCTTAGAAGTTAACGCCCGAACCATAAAATGCAAAAAAAATAAAACAGTGTTTCCATCATATAACAGGAATAATTGCAACCAGTTTGAAAGTGATGGCCAATTCTACGTTCCGGGCAACGTAGACTTCACTCTAGGGCGTTGCTCCACCAGGCCGAATAGTTACGGCCTAAGAAGTCAACGCGAGAAGCATAAAATACGATTTAAATACAACAGCTTTTCCATCGTATAAAACGAATAATTGCAACCAGTGTGAAAGTAATAGTCATTTCTACGCTCCGAGCACCCTAGGCGTCTCTCTAGGGCGTTGCTCCACCGCATCTAATAGCTACGGCCTTAGAAGTCAGCGCCAGAGGCATAAAATACAATATAAATACTACAGCTTTTCCATCGTATAAAACGAATAATTCCAACCAGTATGAAACTTATGGTCATTTCTACCTTCCGAGCAACCTAGGCTTCACCCTAGGGCGTTGCTCCACCAGATCGAATAGTTAGGTCCTTAGAAGTAAACGCCAGAAGCATAAAATACAATATAAATACAACAGCTTTTCCATCGTATAAAACGAATAATTGCAACCAGTGTGAAAGTGCTGGCCAATTCTACGTTCCGGGCAACCTAGGCTTCACTCTGGGGCGTTGCTCCACCAGATCGAATAGTTATTGCCTTAGAAGTCAACGCCAGAAGCATAAAATACAATATAAATACAACAGTTTTTCCATCGTATCAAACGAATAATTGCAACCAGTATGAAACTTATGGTCATTTCTACTTTCCGAGCAACCTAGGCTTCACCCTAGGGCGTTGCTCCAACAGATTGAATAGTTAGGGCCTTAGAAGTCAACGCCCGAACCATAAAATGCAAAAAAAATAAAACAGTGTTTCCATCATATAACAGGAATAATTGCAACCAGTTTGAAAGTGATGGCCAATTCTACGTTCCGGGCAACGTAGACTTCACTCTAGGGCGTTGCTCCACCAGGCCGAATAGTTACGGCCTAAGAAGTCAACGCCAGAAGCATAAAATACGATATAAATACAACAGCTTTTCCACCGTATAAAACGAATAATTGCAACCAGTATGAAACTTATGGTCATTTCTACTTTCCGAGCAAGCTAGGCTTCACCCTAGGGCGTTGCTCCAACAGATTGAATAGTTAGGGCCTTAGAAGTCAACGCCCGAAGCATAAAATACAATATAAATACAACAGTTTTTCCATCGTATAAAACGAATAATTGCAACCAGTTTGAAAGTGATGGCCAATTCTTCCTTCCGGGCAACCTAGGCTTCACTCTAGGGCGTTGCTCCACCAGATCGAATAGTTAGTGCCTTAGAAGTCAACGCCAGAAGCATAAAATACAATATAAATACAACAGTTTTTCCATCGTATAAAACGAATAATTGCAACCAGTTTGAAAGTGATGGCCAATTCTACCTTCCGGGCAACCTAGGCTTCACTCTAGGGCGTTGCTCCACCAGATCGAATAGTTAGTGCCTTAGAAGTCAACGCCAGAAGCATAAAATACAATATAAATACAACAGTTTTTCCATCGTATAAAACGAATAATTGCAACCAGTATGAAACTTATGGTCATTTCTACTTTCCGAGCAACCTAGGCTTCACCCTAGGGCGTTGCTCCAACAGATTGTATAGTTAGGCCCTTAGAAGACAACGCCCGAACCATAAAATGCAAAAAAAATACAACAGTGTTTCCATCATATAACAGGAATAATTGCAACCAGTTTGGAAGTGATGGCCTATTCTACGTTCCCGGCAACCTAGGCTCCACTCTAGGGCGTTGCTCCACCAGATCGAATAGTTAGTGCCTTAGAAGTCAACGCAAGAAGCATAAAATACGATATAAATACAACAGTTTTTCCATCGTATCAAACGAATAATTGCAACCAGTATGAAACTTATGGTCATTTCTACTTTCCGAGCAACCTAGCCTTCACCCTAGGGCGTTGCTCGAACAGATTGAATAGTTAGGGCCTTAGAAGTCAACGCCCGAACCATAAAATGCAAAAAAAATAAAACAGTGTTTCCATCATATAACAGGAATAATTGCAACCAGTTTGAAAGTGATGGCCAATTCTACGTTCCGGGCAACGTAGACTTCACTCTAGGGCGTTGCTCCACCAGGCCGAATAGTTACGGCCTAAGAAGTCAACGCGAGAAGCATAAAATACGATTTAAATACAACAGCTTTTCCATCGTATAAAACGAATAATTGCAACCAGTGTGAAAGTAATAGTCATTTCTACGCTCCGAGCACCCTAGGCGTCTCTCTAGGGCGTTGCTCCACCGCATCTAATAGCTACGGCCTTAGAAGTCAGCGCCAGAGGCATAAAATACAATATAAATACTACAGCTTTTCCATCGTATAAAACGAGTAATTCCAACCAGTATGAAACTTATGGTCATTTCTACCTTCCGAGCAACCTAGGCTTCACCCTAGGGCGTTGCTCCACCAGATCGAATAGTTAGGTCCTTAGAAGTAAACGCCAGAAGCATAAAATACAATATAAATACAACAGCTTTTCCATCGTATAAAACGAATAATTGCAACCAGTGTGAAAGTGATGGCCAATTCTACCTTCCGGGCAACCTAGGCTTCACTCTAGGGCGTTGCTCCACCAGATCGAATAGTTAGTGCCTTAGAAGTCAACGCCAGAAGCATAAAATACAATATAAATACAACAGCTTTTCCATCGTATAAAACGAATAATTGCAACCAGTATGAAACTTATGGTCATTTCCACTTTCCGAGCGAGCTAGGCTTCACCCTAGGGCGTTGCTCCAACAGATTGAATAGTTAGGGCCTTAGAAGTCAACGCCCGAAGCATAAAATGCAATTAAAATACAACAGTGTTTCCATCATATAACAGGAATAATTGCAACCAGTTTGAAAGTGATGGCCAATTCTACGTTCCGGGCAACCTAGGCTTCACTCTAGGGCGTTGCTCCACCAGATCGAATAGTCAGTGCCTTAGAAGTCAACGCCAGAAACATAAAATACAATATAAATACAACAGTTTTTCCATCGTATAAAACGAATAATTGCAACCAGTTTGAAAGTGATGGCCAATTCTACCTTCCGGGCAACCTAGGCTTCACTCTAGGGCGTTGCTCCACCAGATCGAATAGTTAGTGCCTTAGAAGTCAACGCCAGAAGCATAAAATACAATATAAATACAACAGTTTTTCCACCGTATAAAACGAATAATTGCAACCAGTATGAAACTTATGGTCATTTCTACTTTCCGAGCAAGCTAGGCTTCACCCTAGGGCGTTGCTCCAACAGATTGAATAGTTAGGGCCTTAGAAGTCAACGCCCGAAGCATAAAATACAATATAAATACAACAGTTTTTCCATCGTATAAAACGAATAATTGCAACCAGTTTGAAAGTGATGGCCAATTCTACCTTCCGGGCAACCTAGGCTTCACTCTAGGGCGTTGCTCCACCAGATCGAATAGTTAGTGCCTTAGAAGTGAACGCCAGAAGCATGAAATACAATATGAATACAACAGTTTTTCCATCGTATAAAACGAATAATTGCAACCAGTATGAATCTTATGGTCATTTCTACTTTCCGAGCAACCTAGGCTTCACCCTAGGGCGCTGCTCCAACAGATTGAATAGTTAGGCCCTTAGAAGACAACGCCCGAACCATAAAATGCAAAAAAAATACAACAGTGTTTCCATCATATAACAGGAATAATTGCAACCAGTTTGGAAGTGATGGCCTATTCTACGTTCCCGGCAACCTAGGCTCCACTCTAGGGCGTTGCTCCACCAGATCGAATAGTTAGTGCCTTAGAAGTCAACGCCAGAAGCATAAAATACGATATAAATACAACAGTTTTTCCATCGTATCAAACGAATAATTGCAACAAGTATGAAACTTATGGTCATTTCTACTTTCCGAGCAACCTAGCCTTCACCCTAGGGCGTTGCTCCAACAGATTGAATAGTTAGGGCCTTAGAAGTCAACGCCCGAACCATAAAATGCAAAAAAAATACAACAGTGTTTAGATCATATAACAGGAATAATTGCAACCAGTTTGAAAGTGATGGCCAATTCTACGTTCCGGGCAACCTAGACTTCACTCTAGGGCGCTGCTCCACCAGACCGAATAGTTACGGCCTAAGAAGTCAACGCCAGAAGCATAAAATACGATATAAATACAACAGCTTTTCCGCCGTATAAAACGAATAATTGCAACCAGTATGAAACTTATGGTCATTTCTACTTTCCGAGCAAGCTAGGCTTCACCCTAGGGCGTTGCTCCAACAGATTGAATAGTTAGGGCCTTAGAAGTCAACGCCCGAAGCATAAAATGCAATAAAAATACAACAGTGTTTCCATCATATAACAGGAATAATTGCAACCAGTTTGAAAGTGCTGGCCAATTCTACGTTCCGGGCAACCTAGGCTTCACTCTAGGGCGTTGCTCCACCAGATCGAATAGTTATTGCCATAGAAGTCAACGCCAGAAGCATAAAATACAATATAAATACAACAGTTTTTCCATCGTATCAAACGAATAATTGCATCCAGTATGAAACTTATGGTCATTTCTACTTTCCGAGCAACCTAGGCTTCACCCTAGGGCGTTGCTCCAACAGATTGAATAGTTAGGGCCTTAGAAGTCAACGCCCGAACCATAAAATGCAAAAAAAATAAAACAGTGTTTCCATCATATAACAGGAATAATTGCAACCAGTTTGAAAGTGATGGCCAATTCTACGTTCCGGGCAACGTAGACTTCACTCTAGGGCGTTGCTCCACCAGGCCGAATAGTTACGGCCTAAGAAGTCAACGCCAGAAGCATAAAATACGATATAAATACAACAGCTTTTCCACCGTATAAAACGAATAATTGCAACCAGTATGAAACTTATGGTCATTTCTACTTTCCGAGCAAGCTAGGCTTCACCCTAGGGCGTTGCTCCAACAGATTGAATAGTTAGGGCCTTAGAAGTCAACGCCCGAAGCATAAAATACAATATAAATACAACAGTTTTTCCATCGTATAAAACGAATAATTGCAACCAGTTTGAAAGTGATGGCCAATTCTACCTTCCGGGCAACCTAGGCTTCACTCTAGGGCGTTGCTCCACCAGATCGAATAGTTAGTGCCTTAGAAGTGAACGCCAGAAGCATGAAATACAATATGAATACAACAGTTTTTCCATCGTATAAAACGAATAATTGCAACCAGTATGAATCTTATGGTCATTTCTACTTTCCGAGCAACCTAGGCTTCACTCTAGGGCGTTGCTCCACCAGATCGAATAGTTAGGTCCTTAGAAGTAAACGCCAGAAGCATAAAATACAATATAGATACAACAGCTTTTCCATCGTATAAAAGGATTAATTGCAACCACTTTGAACGTGATGGTCACTTCTCCCTTCCGGGCAACCTAGGCTTCACTCTAGGGCGTTGCTCCGCTAGATCGAACAGCTAGGGCCTTAGAAGTCAACGCCAGAAGCATAAAATGCAATATAAATGCAACAGTTTTTCAATCGTATAAAACGAATAATTGCAACCAGTATGAAAGTGATGGTCATTTCTACTTTCCGAACAACCTAGGCTTCACCCTAGGGCGTTGCTTCAACGGATTGAATAGTTAGGTCCTTAGAAGTCAACGCCCGAACCATAAAATGCAAAAAAAATAGAACAGTGTTTCCATCATATAGCAGCAATAATTGCAACCAGTTTGAAAGTGATGGCCAATTCTACGTTCCAGGCAACCTAGGTTTCACTCCAGGGCGTTGCTCCACCAGACCGAATAGTTACGGCCTAAGAAGTCAACGCCAGAAGCATAAAATACGATATAAATACAACAGCTTTTCCATCGTATATAAGGTATAATTGCAACCAGTGTGAAAGTAAAGGTCATTTCTACGTTCCGAGCACCCTAGGCGTCTCTCTAGGGCGTTGCTCCACCACATCTAATAGCTACGGCCCTAGAAGTCAACGCCAGAGGCAGAAAATACAATATAAATGCAACAGCTTTTCCATCGTATAAAACGAATAATTCCAACCAGTATGAAACTTATGGTCATTTCTACTTTCCCAGCAACCTAGGCTTCACCCTAGGGCGTTGCTCCAACGGATTGAATAGTTAGGGCCTTAGAAGTCAACGCCCGAACCATAAAATGCAAAAAAAATACAACAGTGTTTCCATCATATAACAGGAATAATTGCAACCAGTTTGAAAGTGATGGCCAATTCTACGTTCCGGGCAACCTAGGTTTCACTCCAGGGCGTTGCTCCACCAGACCGAATAGTTACGGCCTAAGAAGTCAACGCCAGAAGCATAAAATACGATATAAATACAACAGCTTTTCCATCGTATAAAACGAATAATTGTAACCAGTGTGAAAGTTATGGTCATTTCTACATTCCGAGCAAGCTAGGCTTCACTCTAGGGCGTTGCTCCACCAGATCGAATAGTTAAGTCCTTAGAAGTAAACGCCAGAAGCATTAAATACGATATAAATACAACAGCTTTTCCATCGTATAAAAGGAATACTTGCAAACGGTGTGAAAGTAATGGTCATTTCTACGTTCCGGGCAAGCTAGGCTTCACCCTAGGTCGTTGTTCCACCAGATCGAATAGTTAGGGCCTAAGAAGTGAACGCCAGAAGCATAAAATGCAATAAAAATACAACAGTTTTTCCACCGTATAACAGGATTAATTGCAACCAGTTTGAAAGTGATGGTCATTTCTGCTTTCCGGGCAACCTAGGCTTCACTCTAGGGCGTTGCTCCACTAGATCGAATAGCTAGTGCCTTAGAAGTCAACGCCAAAAGCATAAAATACAATATAAATACAACAGCTTTTCCATCGTATAAAACGAATAATTGCAACCAGTGTGAAAGTAATGGTCATTTCTACGTTCCGAGCACCCTGGGCGTCTCTCTAGGGCGTTGCTCCACCACATCTAATAGCTACGGCCTTAGAAGTCAATGCCAGAGGCATAAAATACAATATAAATACAACAGCTTTTCCATCGTATAAAACGAATAATTCCAACCAGTATGAAACTTATGGTCATTTCTACTTTCCGAGCAACCTAGGCTTCACCCTAGGGCGCTGCTCCAACGGATTGAGTAGTTAGGGCCATAGAAGTCAACGCCCGAACCATAAAATGCAAAAAAAATACAACAGCGTTTCCATCATATAACAGGTATAATTGCAACCAGTTTGAAAGTGATGGCCAATTCTACGTTCCGGGCAACCTAGGTTTCACTCCAGGGCGTTGCTCCACCAGACCGAATAGTTACGGCCTAAGAAGTCAACGCCAGAAGCATAAAATACGATATAAATACAACAGCTATTCCATCGTATAAAACGAATAATTGTAACCAGTGTGAAAGTAATGGTCATTTCTACGTTCCGGGCAAGCTAGGCTTCACCCTAGGCAGTTGTTCCACCAGATCGAATAGTTAGGGCCTAAGAAGTGAACGCCAGAAGCATAAAATGCAATAAAAATAAAACAGTTTTTCCATCGTATAACAGGATTAATTGCAACCAGTTTGAAAGTGATGGTCATTTCTCCTTTCCGGGCAACCTAGGCTTCACTCTAGGGCGTTGCTCCACTAGACCGAATTGCTAGGGCCTTAGAAGTCAACGCCAGAAGCATAAAATAAAATATAAATTCAACAGTTTTTCCATCGTATAAAACGAATAATTGCAACCAGTGTGAAAGTTATGGTCATTTCTACTTTCCCAGCAACCTAGGCTTCACCCTAGGGCGTTGCTCCAACAGATCGAATAGTTAGGTCCTTAGAAGCAAACGCCAGAAGCATAAAATACGATATAAATACAACAGCTTTTCCATCGTATAAAAGGATTAATTGCAACCACTTTGAACGTGATGGTCATTTCTCCCTTCCGGGCAACCTAGGCTTCACTCTGGGACGTTGCTCCACTAGATCGAACAGCTAGGGCCTTAGAAGTCAACGCCAGAAGCATAAAATACAATATAAATGCAACAGTTTTTCCATCGTATAAAACGAATAATTGCAACCAGTATGAAACTTATGGTCATTTCTACTTTCCGAGCAACCTAGGCTTCACCCTAGGGCGTTGCTCCAACGGATTGAATAGTTAGGGCCTTAGAAGTCAACGCCCGAACCATAAAATGCAAAAAAAATGCAACAGTGTTTCCATCATATAACAGGAATAATTGCAACCAGTTTGAAAGTGATGGCCAATTCTACGTTCCGGGCAACCTAGGTTTCACTCCAGGGCGTTGCTCCACCAGACCGAATAGTTACGGCCTAAGAAGTAAACGCCAGAACATAAAATACGATATAAATACAACAGCTTTTCCATCGTATAAAACGAATAATTGTAACCAGTGTGAAAGTTATGGTCATTTCTACATTCCGAGCCGCCTAGGATCCACTCTAGGGCGTTGCTCCACCAGATCGAATAGCTAGGGCCTTAGAAGTCAACGCCAGAAGCATAAAATACAATATAAATACAACAGTTTTTCCATCGTATAAAACGAATAATTGCAACCAGCATGAAACTTATGGTCATTTCTACTTTCCGAGCAACCTAGGCTTCACCCTAGGGCGTTGCTCCAACGGATTGAATAGTTAGGGCCTTAGAAGTCAACGCCCGAACAATAAAATGCAAAAAAAATACAATAGTGTTTCCATCATATAACAGGAATAATTGCAACCTGTTTGAAAGTGATGGCCAATTCTACGTTCCGGGCAACCTAGGTTTCATTCCAGGGCGTTGCTCCACCAGACCGAATAGTTACGGCCTAAGAAGTCAACGCCATAAGCATAAAATACGATATAAATACAACAGCTTTTCCATCGTATAAAACGAATAATTGCAACCAGTGTGAAAGTTATGGTCATTTCTACATTCCGAGCAACCTAGGCTTCACTCTAGGGCGTTGCTCCACCAGATCGAATAGTTAAGTCCTTAGAAGTAAACGCCAGAAGCATAAAATACAATATAAATACAACAGTTTTTCCATCGTAAAAAACGAATAATTGCAACCAGTATGAAACTTATGGTCATTTCTACTTTCCGAGCAACCTAGGCTTCACCCTAGGGCGTTGCTCCAACGGATTGAATAGTTAGGGCCTTAGAAGTCAACACCGAACCATAAAATGCAAAAAAAATACAACAGTGTTTCCATCATATAACAGGAATAATTGCAACCAGTTTGAAAGTGATGGCCAATTCTACGTTCCGGGCAACCTAGGCTTCACTCCAGGGCGTTGCTCCACCAGACCGAATAGTTACGGCCTAAGAAGTCAACGCCAGAAGCATAAAATACGATATAAATACAACAGCTTTTCCATCGTATAAAACGGATAATTGCAACCAGTGTGAAAGTTATGGTCATTTCTACATTCCGAGCAGCCTAGGATCCACTCTAGGGCGTTGTTCCACCAGATCGAATAGCTAGGTCCTTAGAAGTAAACGCCAGAAGCATAAAATACGATATAAATACAACAGCGTTTGCATCGTATAAAACGAATAATTGCAACCAGTGTGAAAGTTATGGTCATTTCTACATTCCGAGCAGCCTAGGATCCACTCTAGGGCGTTGCTCCATCAGATCGAATAGCTAGGTCCTTAGAAGTAAACGCCAGAAGCATAAAATACGATATAAATACTACAGCGTTTGCATCGTATAAAACGAATAATTGCAACCAGTGTGAAAGTTATGGTCATTTCTACATTCCGAGCAACCTAGGATCCACTCTAGGGCGTTGCTCCACCAGATCGAACAGTTAGGTCCTTAGAAGTAAACGCCAGAAGCATAAAATACGATATAAATACAACAGCTTTTCCATCGTATAAAAGGAATAATTGCAAACAGTGTGAAGGTAATGGTCATTTCTACGTTCCGGGCAAGCTAGGCTTCACCCTAGGCCGTTGTTCCACCAGATCGAATAGTTAGGGCCTAAGAAGTGAACGCCAGAAACATAAAATGCAATAAAAATACAACAGTTTCTCCAATGTACAACAGGATTAATTGCAACCAGTTTGAAAGTGATGGTCATTTCTCCTTTCCGGGCAACCCAGGCTTCACTCTAGGGCATTGCTCCACTAGATCGAATAGCTAGGGCCTTAGAAGTCAACGCCAGAAGCATAAAATACAATATAAATACAACAGTTTTTCCATCGTATAAAACGAATAATTGCTACCAGCATGAAACTTATGGTGATTTCTACTTTCCGAGCAACCTAGGCTTCACCCTAGGGCGTTGCTCCAACAGATTGAATAGTTAGGGCCTTAGAAGTCAACGCCCGAAGCATAAAATGCAATAAACATACAACAGTGTTTCCATCATATAACAGGAATAATTGCAACCAGTTTGAAAGTGACGACCAATTCTACGTACCGGGCAACCTAGGCTTCACTCTAGGGCGTTGCTCCACCAGATCGAATAGTTAGTGCCTTAGAAGTCAACGCCAGAAGCATAAAATACAATATAAATACAACAGTTTTTCCATCGTATAAAACGAATAATTGCAACCAGTTTGACGGTGATGGCCAATTCTACCTACCGGGCAACCTAGGCTTCACTCTAGGGCGTTGCTCCACCAGTTCGAATAGTTAGTGCCTTAGAAGTCAACGCCAGAAGCATAAAATACAATATAAATACAACAGTTCTTCCATCGTATAAAACGAATAATTGCAACCAGTATGAAACTTACGGTCATTTCTACTTTCCGAGCAACCTAGGCTTCACCCTAGTGCGTTGCTCCAACGGATTGAATAGTTAGGGCCTTAGAAGTCAACGCCCGAACCATAAAATGCAAAAAAAATACAACAGTGTTTCCATCATATAACAGCAATAATTGCAAACAGTTTGAAAGTGATTGCCAATTCTACGTTCCGGGCAACCTAGGTTTCACACCAGGGCGTTGCTCCACCAGACCGAATAGTTACGGCCGAAGAAGTCAACGCCAGAAGCATAAAATACGATATAAATACAAAAGCTTTTCCATCGTATAAAACGAATAATTGCAACCAGTGTGAAAGTAATGGTCATTTCTACGTCCCGAGCAATCTAGGCTTCACCCTAGTGCGTTGCTCCAACGGATTGAATAGTTAGGGCCTTAGAAGTCTACGCCCGAACCATAAAATGCAAAAAAAATACAACAGTGTTTCTATCGTATAACAGGAATAATTGCGACCAGTTTGAAAGTGATGGACAATTCTACGTTCCGGGCAACCTAGACTTCACTCTAGGGCGTTGCTCCACCAGATCGAATAGTTAGTGCCTTAGAAGTCAACGCCAGAAGCATAAAATACGATATATATACAACAGCGTTTGCATCGTATAAAACGAACAATTGCAACCAGTGTGAAAGTTATGGTCATTTCTACATTCCGAGCCGCCTAGGATCCACTCTAGGGCGTTGCTCCACCAGATCGAATAGCTAGGGCCTTAGAAGTCAACGCCAGAAGCATAAAATACAATATAAATACAACAGTTTTTCCATCGTATAAAACGAATAATTGCAACCAGCATGAAACTTATGGTCATTTCAACTTTCCGAGCAACCTAGGCTTCACCCTAGGGCGTTGCTCCAACAGATTGAATAGTTAGGGCCTTAGAAGTCAACGCCCGATCCATAAAATGCAAAAAAAAAAAAAAACAGTGTTTCCATCATATATCAGGACTAATTGCAACCAGTTTGAAAGTGATGGCCAATTCTACGTTCCGGGCAACCTAGGTTTCACTCCAGGGCGTTGCTCCACCAGACCGAATAGTTACGGCCTAAGAAGTCAACGCCAGAAGCATAAAATACGATATAAATACAACAGCTTTTCCATCGTATAAAACGAATAATTGCAACCAGTGTGAAAGTAATGGTCATTTCTACGTTCCGAGCACCCTAGGCGTCTCTCTAGGGCGTTGCTCCACCACATCTAATAGCTACGGCCTTAGAAGTCAACGCCAGAGGCATTAAATACAATATAAATACAACAGCTTTTCCATCGGATAAAACGAATAATTGCAACCAGTGTGAAAGTTATGGTCATTTCTACATTCCGAGCAACCTAGGCTTCCTTCAAGGGCGTTGCCCCACCAGATCGAATAGTTAGGTCCTTAGAAGTAAACGCCAGAAGCATAAAATACGATATAAATACAACAGCTTTTCCATCGTATAAAAGGAATAATTGCAAACAGTGTGAAAGTAATGGTCATTTCTACGTTCCGGGCAACCTAGGCT
Organism: Calliopsis andreniformis; assembly: GCF_051401765.1. Taxonomy (NCBI): domain Eukaryota; kingdom Metazoa; phylum Arthropoda; class Insecta; order Hymenoptera; family Andrenidae; genus Calliopsis; species Calliopsis andreniformis. The sequence continues at coordinate 8,961,708 of NW_027480425.1, read as the reverse complement.
TCACCCTACGACGTTGTTCCACCAGATCGAATAGTTAGGGCCTAAGAAGTGAACGCCAGAAGCATAAAATGCAATAAAAATACAACAGTTTTTCCAATGTATAACAGGATTAATTGCAACCAGTTTGAAAGTGATGGTCATTTCTCCTTTCCGGGCAACCTAGGCTTCACTCTAGGGCGTTGCTCCACTAGATCGAATAGCTAGGGCCTTAGAAGTCAACGCCAGAAGCATAAAATACAATATAAATACAACAGTTTTTCCATCGTGTAAAACGAATAATTGCAACCAGCGTGAAACTGATGGTCATTTCTACTTTTCGAGCAACCTAGGTTTCACCCTAGGGCGTTGCTCCAACAGATTGAATAGTTGGGGCCTTAGAAGTCAACGCCCGAAGCATAAAATGCAATAAAAATACAACAGTGTTTCCATCGTATAAAACGAATAATTCCAACCAGTATGAAACTTATGGTCATTTCTACTTTCCGAGCAACCTAGGCTTCACCCTAGTGCGTTGCTCCAACGGATTGAATAGTTAGGGCCTTAGAAGTCAACGCCCGAACCATAAAATGCAAAAAAAATACGACAGTGTTTCCATCATATAACAGCAATAATTGCAACCAGTTTGAAAGTGATGGCCAATTCTACGTTCCGGGCAACCTAGGTTTCACACCAGGGCGTTGCTCCACCAGACCGAATAGTTACGGCCGAAGAAGTGAACGCCAGAAGCATAAAATACGATATAAATACAACAGCTTTTCCATCGTATAAAACGAATAATTGCAACCAGTGTGAAACTTATGGTCACTTCTACTTTCCGAGCAACCTAGGCTTCACCCTAGGGCGTTGCTCCCACAGATTGAATAGTTAGGGCCTTAGAAGTCTACGCCAGAAGCATAAAATACAATATAAATACAACAGCTTTTCCATCGTATAAAACGGATAATTGCAACCAGTGTGAAACTTATGGTCACTTCTACTTTCCGAGCAACCTAGGCTTCACCCTAGGGCGTTGCTCCCACAGATTGAATAGTTAGGGCCTTAGAAGTCTACGCCAGAAGCATAAAATACAATATAAATACAACAGCTTTTCCATCGTATAAAACGGATAATTGCAACCAGTATGAAACTTATGGTCACTTCTACTTTCCGAGCAACCTAGGCTTCACCCTAGGGCGTTGCTCCCACAGATTGAATAGTTAGGGCCTTAGAAGTCTACGCCCGAACCATAAAATGCAAAAAAAATACAACAGTGTTTCTATCATATAACAGGAATAATTGCGACCAGTTTGAAAGTGATGGACAATTCTACGTTCCGGGCAACCTAGTCTTCACTCTAGGGCGTTGCTCCACAAGATCTAATAGTTAGTGCCTTAGAAGTCAACGCCGGAAGCAATCAAATACGATATAAATACAGCAGCGTTTGCATCGTATAAAGCGAATAATTGCAACCACTGTGAAAGTTATGGTCATTTCTACATTCCGAGCAACCTAGGATCCACTCTAGGGCGTTGCTCCACCAGACCGAATAGTTAGGTCCTTAGAAGTAAACGCCAGAAGCATAAAATACGATATAAATACAACAGCGTTTCCATCGTATAAAACGAATAATTGCAACCAGTGTGAAAGTTATGGTCATTTCTACATTCCGAGCAACCTAGGATCCTCTCCAGAGCGTAGCTCCACCAGATCGAATAGTTAGGTCCTTAGAAGTAAACGCCAGAAGCATAAAATACGATATAAATACAACAGCGTTTGCATCGTATAAAACGAATAATTGAAACCACTGTGAAAGTTATGGTCATTTCTACATTCCGAGCAACCTAGGATCCACTCTAGGGCGTTGCTCCACCAGACCGAATAGTTAGGTCCTTAGAAGTAAACGCCAGAAGCATAAAATACGATATAAATACAACAGCGTTTCCATCGTATAAAACGAATAATTGCAACCAGTGTGAAAGTAATGGTCATTTCTACGTTCCGAGCACCCTAGGCGTCACTCTAGGGCGTTGCTCCACCACATCTAATAGCTACGGCCTTAGAAGTCAACGCCAGAGGCATAAAGTACAATATAAATACAACAGCGTTTCCATCGTATAAAACGAATAATTGCAACCAGTGTGAAAGTTATGGTCATTTCTACATTCCGAGCAACCTAGGATCCACTCTAAGTCGTTGCTCCACCAGATCGAATATTTAGGTCCTTAGAACTAAACGCCAGAAGCATAAAATACGATATTAATACAACAGCGTTTGCATCGTATAAAAAGAATAATTGCAAACGGTGTGAAAGTTATGGTCATTTCTACATTCCGAGCAACCGAGGATTCACTCTAGGGCGTTGCTCCACCACATCTAAAAGCTACGGCCTTAGAAGTAAACGCCAGAAGCATAAAATACAACATAAATACAACAGTTTTTCCATCGTATAAAACGAATAATTGCAACCAGTTTGAAAGTGATGGCCAATTCTACCTTCCGGGCAACCTAGGCTTCACTCTAGGGCGTTGCTCCACCAGATCGAATAGTTAGTGCCTTAGAAGTCAACGCCAGAAGCATAAAATACGATATAAATACAACAGCTTTTCCATCGTATAAAACGAATAATTGCAACCAGTATGAAACTTATGGTCATTTCTACTTTCCGAGGAAGCTAGGCTTCACCCTAGGGCGCTGCTCCAACAGATTGAGTAGTTAGGGCCTTAGAAGTCAACGCCCGAAGCATAAAATACGATATAAATTCTACAGCGTTTGCATCGTATAAAACGAATAATTGCAACCAGTGTGAAAGTTATGGTCATTTCTACATTCCGAGCAACCTAGGATCCACTCTAGGGCGTTGCTCCACCAGATCGAACAGTTAGGTCCTTAGAAGTAAACGCCAGAAGCATAAAATACGATATAAATACAACAGCTTTTCCATCGTAGAAAAGGAATAATTGCAAACAGTGTGAAGGTAATGGTCATTTCTACTTTCCGAGGAAGCTAGGCTTCACCCTAGGGCGCTGCTCCAACAGATTGAATAGTTAGGGCCTTAGAAGTCAACGCCAGAAGCATAAAATACAATATAAATACAACAGTTTTTCCATCGTATAAAACGAATAATTGCAACCAGTTTGAAGGTGATGGCCAATTCTACCTTCCGGGCAATCTAGGCTTCACTCTAGGGCGTTGCTCCACCAGTTCGAATAGTTAGTGCCTTAGAAGTCAACGCCAGAAGCATAAAATACAATATAAATACAACAGTTCTTCCATCGTATAAAACGAATAATTGCAACCAGTATTAAACTTATGGTCATTTCTACTTTCCGAGCAACCTAGGCTTCACCCTAGTGCGTTGCTCCAACGGATTGAATAGTTAGGGCCTTAGAAGTCTACGCCCGAACCATAAAATGCAAAAAAAATACAACAGTGTTTCTATCATATAACAGGAATAATTGCGACCAGTTTGAAAGTGATGGACAATTCTACGTTCCGGGCAACCTAGACTTCACTCTAGGGCGTTGCTCCACCAGATCGAATAGTTAGTGCCTTAGAAGTCAACGCCAGAAGCATAAAATACGATATATATACAACAGCGTTTGCATCGTATAAAACGAATAATTGCAACCAGTGTGAAAGTTATGGTCATTTCTACATTCCGAGCCGCCTAGGATCCACTCTAGGGCGTTGCTCCACCAGATCGAATAGCTAGGGCCTTAGAAGTCAACGCCAGAAGCATAAAATACAATATAAATACAACAGTTTTTCCATCGTATAAAACGAATAATTGCAACCAGCATGAAACTTATGGTCATTTCTACTTTCCGAGCAACCTAGGCTTCACCCTAGGGCGTTGCTCCAACGGATTGAATAGTTAGGGCCTTAGAAGTCAACACCGAACCATAAAATGCAAAAAAAATACAACAGTGTTTCCATCATATAACAGGAATAATTGCAACCAGTTTGAAAGTGATGGCCAATTCTACGTTCCGGGCAACCTAGGCTTCACTCCAGGGCGTTGCTCCACCAGACCGAATAGTTACGGCCTAAGAAGTCAACGCCAGAAGCATAAAATACGATATAAATACAACAGCTTTTCCATCGTATAAAACGGATAATTGCAACCAGTGTGAAAGTTATGGTCATTTCTACATTCCGAGCAGCCTAGGATCCACTCTAGGGCGTTGTTCCACCAGATCGAATAGCTAGGTCCTTAGAAGTAAACGCCAGAAGCATAAAATACGATATAAATACAACAGCGTTTGCATCGTATAAAACGAATAATTGCAACCAGTGTGAAAGTTATGGTCATTTCTACATTCCGAGCAGCCTAGGATCCACTCTAGGGCGTTGCTCCATCAGATCGAATAGCTAGGTCCTTAGAAGTAAACGCCAGAAGCATAAAATACGATATAAATACTACAGCGTTTGCATCGTATAAAACGAATAATTGCAACCAGTGTGAAAGTTATGGTCATTTCTACATTCCGAGCAACCTAGGATCCACTCTAGGGCGTTGCTCCACCAGATCGAACAGTTAGGTCCTTAGAAGTAAACGCCAGAAGCATAAAATACGATATAAATACAACAGCTTTTCCATCGTATAAAAGGAATAATTGCAAACAGTGTGAAAGTAATGGTCATTTCTACGTTCCGGGCAACCTAGGCTTCACCCTACGACGTTGTTCCACCAGATCGAATAGTTAGGGCCTAAGAAGTGAACGCCAGAAGCATAAAATGCAATAAAAATACAACAGTTTTTCCAATGTATAACAGGATTAATTGCAACCAGTTTGAAAGTGATGGTCATTTCTCCTTTCCGGGCAACCTAGGCTTCACTCTAGGGCGTTGCTCCACTAGATCGAATAGCTAGGGCCTTAGAAGTCAACGCCAGAAGCATAAAATACAATATAAATACAACAGTTTTTCCATCGTGTAAAACGAATAATTGCAACCAGCGTGAAACTGATGGTCATTTCTACTTTTCGAGCAACCTAGGTTTCACCCTAGGGCGTTGCTCCAACAGATTGAATAGTTGGGGCCTTAGAAGTCAACGCCCGAAGCATAAAATGCAATAAAAATACAACAGTGTTTCCATCGTATAAAACGAATAATTCCAACCAGTATGAAACTTATGGTCATTTCTACTTTCCGAGCAACCTAGGCTTCACCCTAGTGCGTTGCTCCAACGGATTGAATAGTTAGGGCCTTAGAAGTCAACGCCCGAACCATAAAATGCAAAAAAAATACGACAGTGTTTCCATCATATAACAGCAATAATTGAAACCAGTTTGAAAGTGATGGCCAATTCTACGTTCCGGGCAACCTAGGTTTCACACCAGGGCGTTGCTCCACCAGACCGAATAGTTACGGCCGAAGAAGTGAACGCCAGAAGCATAAAATACGATATAAATACAACAGCTTTTCCATCGTATAAAACGAATAATTGCAACCAGTGTGAAAGTAATGGTCATTTCTACGTTCCGAGCACCGTAGTCGTCTCTCTAGGGCGTTCCTCCACCACATCTAATAGCTACGGCCTTAGAAGACAACGCCAGAGGCATAAAATACAATATAAATACAACAGCTTTTCCAACGTATAAAACGAATAATTCCAACCAGTATGAAACTTATGGTCATTTCTACTTTCCGAGCAACCTAGGCTTCACCCTAGGGCGTTGCGCCAACGGATTGAATAGTTAGGGCCTTAGAAGTCAACGCCCGAACCATAAAATGCAAAAAAAAATACGACAGTGTTTCCATCATATAACAGGAATAATTGCAACCAATTTGGAAAGTGATGGCCAATTCTGCGTTCCGGGCAACCTAGGCTTCACTCTAGGGCGTTGCTCCACCAGATCGAATAGTTAGTGCCTTAGAAGTCAACGCCAGAAGCATAAAATACAATATAAATACAACAGCTTTTCCATCGTATAAAACGGATAATTGCAACCAGTATGAAACTTATGGTCACTTCTACTTTCCGAGCAACCTAGGCTTCACCCTAGGGCGTTGCTCCCACAGATTGAATAGTTAGGGCCTTAGAAGTCTACGCCCGAACCATAAAATGCAAAAAAAATACAACAGTGTTTCTATCATATAACAGGAATAATTGCGACCAGTTTGAAAGTGATGGACAATTCTACGTTCCGGGCAACCTAGGCTTCACTCTAGGGCGTTGCTCCACAAGATCTAATAGTTAGTGCCTTAGAAGTCAACGCCGGAAGCAATCAAATACGATATAAATACAGCAGCGTTTGCATCGTATAAAGCGAATAATTGCAACCACTGTGAAAGTTATGGTCATTTCTACATTCCGAGCAACCTAGGATCCACTCTAGGGCGTTGCTCCACCAGACCGAATAGTTAGGTCCTTAGAAGTAAACGCCAGAAGCATAAAATACGATATAAATACAACAGCGTTTCCATCGTATAAAACGAATAATTGCAACCAGTGTGAAAGTTATGGTCATTTCTACATTCCGAGCAACCTAGGATCCTCTCCAGAGCGTAGCTCCACCAGATCGAATAGTTAGGTCCTTAGAAGTAAACGCCAGAAGCATAAAATACGATATAAATACAACAGCGTTTGCATCGTATAAAACGAATAATTGAAACCACTGTGAAAGTTATGGTCATTTCTACATTCCGAGCAACCTAGGATCCACTCTAGGGCGTTGCTCCACCAGACCGAATCGTTAGGTCCTTAGAAGTAAACGCCAGAAGCATAAAATACGATATAAATACAACAGCGTTTCCATCGTATAAAACGAATAATTGCAACCAGTGTGAAAGTTATGGTCATTTCTACATTCCGAGCAACCTAGGATCCTCTCTAGGGCGTAGCTCCACCAGATCGAATAGTTAGGTCCTTAGAAGTAAACGCCAGAGGCATAAAATACGGTATAAATACAACAGCTTTTCCATCGTATAAAAGGTATAATTGCAAACAGTGTGAAAGTAATGGTCATTTCTACGTTCCGGGCAAGCTAGGCTTCACCCTAGGCCGTTGTGGCACCAGATCGAATATTTAGGGCCTAAGAAGTGAACGCCAGAAGCATAAAATACTATATAAATACAACAGTTTTTCCATCGTATAAAACGAATAATTGCAATCAGTATGAAACTGATGGTCATTTCTACTTTCCGAGCAAGCTAGGCTTCACCCTAGGGCGTTGCTCCCACAGATTGAATAGTTAGGGCCTTAGAAGTCTACGCCCGAACCATAAAATGCAAAAAAAATACAACAGTGTTTCTATCATATAACAGGAATAATTGCGACCAGTTTGAAAGTGATGGACAATTCTACGTTCCGGGCAACCTAGGCTTCACTCTAGGGCGTTGCTCCACAAGATCTAATAGTTAGTGCCTTAGAAGTCAACGCCGGAAGCAATCAAATACGATATAAATACAGCAGCGTTTGCATCGTATAAAGCGAATAATTGCAACCAGTGTGAAAGTAATGGTCATTTCTACGTTCCGGGCAAGCTAGGCTTCACCCTAGGCCGTTGTGGCACCAGATCGAATATTTAGGGCCTAAGAAGTGAACGCCAGAAGCATAAAATACTATATAAATACAACAGTTTTTCCATCGTATAAAACGAATAATTGCAATCAGTATGAAACTGATGGTCATTTCTACTTTCCGAGCAAGCTAGGCTTCACCCTAGGGCGTTGCTCCAACAGATTGAATAGTTAGGACCTTAGAAGTGAACGCCCGAACCATAAATTGCAAAAAAAATACAACAGTGTTTCTATCATATAACAGGAATAATTGCAACCAATTTGGAAAGTGATGGCCAATTCTGCGTTCCGGACAACCTGGGCTTCACTCTAGGGCGTCGCTCCACCAGATCGAATAGTTAGTGCCGTAGAAGTCAACGCCAGAAGCATAAAATACAATATAAATACAACAGCGTTTGCATCGTATAAAACGAATAATTGCAACCAGTGTGAAAGTTATGGTCATTTCTACATTCCGAGCAGCCTAGGATCCCCTCTAGGGCGTTGCTCCACCAGATCGAATAGTTAGGTCCTTAGAAGTAAACGCCAGAAGCATAAAATACGATATAAATACAACAGCTTTTCCATCGTATAAAAGGAATAATTGCAAACAGTGTGAAGGTAATGGTCATTTCTATGTTCCGGGCAAGCTAGGCTTCACCCTAGGCCGTTGTTCCACCAGATCGAATAGTTAGGGCCTAAGAAGAGAACGCCAGAAGCATAAAATGCAATAAAAATACAACAGTTTTTCCAATGTATAACAACATTAATTGCAACCAGTTTGAAAGTGATGGTCATTTCTCCTTTCCGGGCAACCTAGGCTTCACTCTAGGGCGTTGCTCCACTAGATCGAATAGCTAGGGCCTTAGAAGTCAACGCCAGAAGCATAAAATACAATATAAATACAACAGTGTTTCCATCGTATAAAACGAATAATTGAAACCAGTATGAAACTTATGGTCATTTCTACTTTCCGAGCAAGCTAGGCTTCACCCAAGGGCGTTGCTCCAACAGATTGAATAGTTAGGACCTTAGAAGTGATCGCCCAAACCATAAAATGCAATAAAAATACAACAGTATTTCCATCATATAACAGGAATTATTGCAACCAGTTTGAAAGTGTTGACCAATTCTACGTTCCGGACAACCTAGGCTTCACTCTAGGGCGTTGCTCCACCAGATCGTATAGTTAGTGCCTTAGAAGTCAACGCCAGAAGCATAAAATACAATATAAGTACAACAGTTTTACCATCGCATAAAACGAATAATTGCTACCAGTATGAAACTGATGGTCATTTCTACTTTCCGAGCAAGCTAGGCTTCACCCTAGGGCGTTGCTCAAACAGATTGAATAGTTAGGACCTTAGAAGTGAACGCCCGAACCATAAAATGCAAAAAAAATACAACAGTGTTTCCATCATATAACAGGAATAATTGCAACCAGTTTGAAAGTGATAGCCAATTCTACGTTCCGGGCAACCTAGGCTTCTCTCTAGGGCGTTGCTCCACCAGATCGAATAGATAGTGCCTTAGAAGTCAACGCCAGAGGCATAAAATACAATATAAATACAACAGCGTTTCCATCGTATAAAACGAATAATTGCAACCAGTGTGAAAGTTATGGTCATTTCCACATTCCGAGTAACCTAGGCTTCACTCTAGGGCGTTGCCCCACCAGATCGAATAGTTAGGTCCTTGGAAGTAAACGCCAGAAGCATAAAATACGATATAAATACAACAGCTTTTCCATCGTATAAAAGGATTAATTGCAACCAGTTTGAACGTGATGGTCATTCCTACATTCCGAGCAACCTAGGATTCACTCTAGACCGTTGCTCCACAAGATCGAATAGTTAGGTCCTTAGAAGTAAACGCCAGAAGCATAAAATACGATATAAATACAACAGTTTTCCCATCGTATAAAAGGAATAATTGCAAACAGTGTGAAAGTAATGGTCATTTCTACTTTTCGAGCAAGCTAGGCTTCACCCTAGGGCGTTGCTCCAACAGATTGAATAGTTAGGACCTTAGAAGTGAACGCCCGAACCATAAATTGCAAAAAAAATACAACAGTGTTTCTATCATATAACAGGAATAATTGCAACCAATTTGGAAAGTGATGGCCAATTCTGCGTTCCGGACAACCTGGGCTTCACTCTAGGGCGTCGCTCCACCAGATCGAATAGTTAGTGCCGTAGAAGTCAACGCCAGAAGCATAAAATACAATATAAATACAACAGCGTTTGCATCGTATAAAACGAATAATTGCAACCAGTGTGAAAGTTATGGTCATTTCTACATTCCGAGCAGCCTAGGATCCCCTCTAGGGCGTTGCTCCACCAGATCGAATAGTTAGGTCCTTAGAAGTAAACGCCAGAAGCATAAAATACGATATAAATACAACAGCTTTTCCATCGTATAAAAGGAATAATTGCAAACAGTGTGAAGGTAATGGTCATTTCTATGTTCCGGGCAAGCTAGGCTTCACCCTAGGCCGTTGTTCCACCAGATCGAATAGTTAGGGCCTAAGAAGAGAACGCCAGAAGCATAAAATGCAATAAAAATACAACAGTTTTTCCAATGTATAACAACATTAATTGCAACCAGTTTGAAAGTGATGGTCATTTCTCCTTTCCGGGCAACCTAGGCTTCACTCTAGGGCGTTGCTCCACTAGATCGAATAGCTAGGGCCTTAGAAGTCAACGCCAGAAGCATAAAATACAATATAAATACAACAGTGTTTCCATCGTATAAAACGAATAATTGAAACCAGTATGAAACTTATGGTCATTTCTACTTTCCGAGCAAGCTAGGCTTCACCCAAGGGCGTTGCTCCAACAGATTGAATAGTTAGGACCTTAGAAGTGATCGCCCAAACCATAAAATGCAATAAAAATACAACAGTATTTCCATCATATAACAGGAATTATTGCAACCAGTTTGAAAGTGTTGACCAATTCTACGTTCCGGACAACCTAGGCTTCACTCTAGGGCGTTGCTCCACCAGATCGTATAGTTAGTGCCTTAGAAGTCAACGCCAGAAGCATAAAATACAATATAAGTACAACAGTTTTACCATCGCATAAAACGAATAATTGCTACCAGTATGAAACTGATGGTCATTTCTACTTTCCGAGCAAGCTAGGCTTCACCCTAGGGCGTTGCTCAAACAGATTGAATAGTTAGGACCTTAGAAGTGAACGCCCGAACCATAAAATGCAAAAAAAATACAACAGTGTTTCCATCATATAACAGGAATAATTGCAACCAGTTTGAAAGTGATAGCCAATTCTACGTTCCGGGCAACCTAGGCTTCTCTCTAGGGCGTTGCTCCACCAGATCGAATAGATAGTGCCTTAGAAGTCAACGCCAGAGGCATAAAATACAATATAAATACAACAGCGTTTCCATCGTATAAAACGAATAATTGCAACCAGTGTGAAAGTTATGGTCATTTCCACATTCCGAGTAACCTAGGCTTCACTCTAGGGCGTTGCCCCACCAGATCGAATAGTTAGGTCCTTGGAAGTAAACGCCAGAAGCATAAAATACGATATAAATACAACAGCTTTTCCATCGTATAAAAGGATTAATTGCAACCAGTTTGAACGTGATGGTCATTCCTACATTCCGAGCAACCTAGGATTCACTCTAGACCGTTGCTCCACAAGATCGAATAGTTAGGTCCTTAGAAGTAAACGCCAGAAGCATAAAATACGATATAAATACAACAGTTTTCCCATCGTATAAAAGGAATAATTGCAAACAGTGTGAAAGTAATGGTCATTTCTACTTTTCGAGCAACCTAGGCTTCACCCTAGGGCGTTGCTCCAACAGATTGAATAGTTGGGGCCTTAGAAGTCAACGCCCGAAGCATAATATGCAATAAAAATACAACAGTGTTTCCATCGTATAAAACGAATAATTGAAACCAGTACGTAACTTATGGTCATTTCTACTTTCCGAGCAACCTAGGCTTCACCCTAGTGCGTTGCTCCAACGGATTGAATAGTTAGGGCCTTAGAAGTCAACACCCGAACCATAAAATGCAAAAAAAATACAACAGTGTTTCTATCATATAACAGCCATAATTGCAACCAGTTTGAAAGTGATGGCCAATTCTACGTTCCGGGCAACCTAGGTTTCACACAAGGGCGTTGCTCCACCAGACCGAATAGTTACGGCCGAAGAAGTCAACGCCAGAAGCATAAAATACGATATAAATACAACAGCTTTTCCATCGTATAAAACGAATAATTGCAACCAGTGTGAAAGTAATGGTCATTTCTACGTTCCGAGCACCGTAGTCGTCTCTCTAGGGCGTTCCTCCACCACATCTAATAGCTACGGCCTTAGAAGACAACGCCAGAGGCATAAAATACAATATAAATACAACAGCTTTTCCATCGTATAAAACGAATAATTCCAACCAGTATGAAACTTATGGTCATTTCTACTTTCCGAGCAGCCTAGGATCCACTCTAGGGCGTTGCTCCACCAGATCGAATAGTTAGGTCCTTAGAAGTAAACGCCAGAAGCATAAAATACGATATAAATACAACAGCTTTTCCATCGTATAAAAGGAATAATTGCAAACAGTGTGAAGGTAATGGTCATTTCTACGTTCCGGGCAAGCTAGGCTTCACCCTAGGCCGTTGTTCCACCAGATCGAATAGTTAGGGCCTAAGAAGAGAACGCCAGAAGCATAAAATGCAATAAAAATACAACAGTTTTTCCAATGTATAACAACATTAATTGCAACCAGTTTGAAAGTGATGGTCATTTCTCCTTTCCGGGCAACCTAGGCTTCACTCTAGGGCGTTGCTCCACTAGATCGAATAGCTAGGGCCTTAGAAGTCAACGCCAGAAGCATAAAATACAATATAAATACAACAGTGTTTCCATCGTATAAAACGAATAATTGAAACCAGTATGAAACTTATGGTCATTTCTACTTTCCGAGCAAGCTAGGCTTCACCCAAGGGCGTTGCTCCAACAGATTGAATAGTTAGGACCTTAGAAGTGATCGCCCAAACCATAAAATGCAATAAAAATACAACAGTATTTCCATCATATAACAGGAATTATTGCAACCAGTTTGAAAGTGTTGACCAATTCTACGTTCCGGACAACCTAGGCTTCACTCTAGGGCGTTGCTCCACCAGATCGTATAGTTAGTGCCTTAGAAGTCAACGCCAGAAGCATAAAATACAATATAAGTACAACAGTTTTACCATCGCATAAAACGAATAATTGCTACCAGTATGAAACTGATGGTCATTTCTACTTTCCGAGCAAGCTAGGCTTCACCCTAGGGCGTTGCTCAAACAGATTGAATAGTTAGGACCTTAGAAGTGAACGCCCGAACCATAAAATGCAAAAAAAATACAACAGTGTTTCCATCATATAACAGGAATAATTGCAACCAGTTTGAAAGTGATAGCCAATTCTACGTTCCGGGCAACCTAGGCTTCTCTCTAGGGCGTTGCTCCACCAGATCGAATAGATAGTGCCTTAGAAGTCAACGCCAGAGGCATAAAATACAATATAAATACAACAGCGTTTCCATCGTATAAAACGAATAATTGCAACCAGTGTGAAAGTTATGGTCATTTCCACATTCCGAGTAACCTAGGCTTCACTCTAGGGCGTTGCCCCACCAGATCGAATAGTTAGGTCCTTGGAAGTAAACGCCAGAAGCATAAAATACGATATAAATACAACAGCTCTTCCATCGTATAAAAGGATTAATTGCAACCAGTTTGAACGTGATGGTCATTCCTACATTCCGAGCAACCTAGGATTCACTCTAGACCGTTGCTCCACAAGATCGAATAGTTAGGTCCTTAGAAGTAAACGCCAGAAGCATAAAATACGATATAAATACAACAGTTTTCCCATCGTATAAAAGGAATAATTGCAAACAGTGTGAAAGTAATGGTCATTTCTACTTTTCGAGCAACCTAGGCTTCACCCTAGGGCGTTGCTCCAACAGATTGAATAGTTGGGGCCTTAGAAGTCAACGCCCGAAGCATAATATGCAATAAAAATACAACAGTGTTTCCATCGTATAAAACGAATAATTGAAACCAGTACGTAACTTATGGTCATTTCTACTTTCCGAGCAACCTAGGCTTCACCCTAGTGCGCTGCTCCAACGGATTGAATAGTTAGGGCCTTAGAAGTCAACACCCGAACCATAAAATGCAAAAAAAATACAACAGTGTTTCTATCATATAACAGCCATAATTGCAACCAGTTTGAAAGTGATGGCCAATTCTACGTTCCGGGCAACCTAGGTTTCACACAAGGGCGTTGCTCCACCAGACCGAATAGTTACGGCCGAAGAAGTCAACGCCAGAAGCATAAAATACGATATAAATACAACAGCTTTTCCATCGTATAAAACGAATAATTGCAACCAGTGTGAAAGTAATGGTCATTTCTACGTTCCGAGCACCGTAGTCGTCTCTCTAGGGCGTTCCTCCACCACATCTAATAGCTACGGCCTTAGAAGACAACGCCAGAGGCATAAAATACAATATAAATACAACAGCTTTTCCATCGTATAAAACGAATAATTCCAACCAGTATGAAACTTATGGTCATTTCTACTTTCCGAGCAGCCTAGGATCCACTCTAGGGCGTTGCTCCACCAGATCGAATAGTTAGGTCCTTAGAAGTAAACGCCAGAAGCATAAAATACGATATAAATACAACAGCTTTTCCATCGTATAAAAGGAATAATTGCAAACAGTGTGAAGGTAATGGTCATTTCTACGTTCCGGGCAAGCTAGGCTTCACCCTAGGCCGTTGTTCCACCAGATCGAATAGTTAGGGCCTAAGAAGAGAACGCCAGAAGCATAAAATGCAATAAAAATACAACAGTTTTTCCAATGTATAACAACATTAATTGCAACCAGTTTGAAAGTGATGGTCATTTCTCCTTTCCGGGCAACCTAGGCTTCACTCTAGGGCGTTGCTCCACTAGATCGAATAGCTAGGGCCTTAGAAGTCAACGCCAGAAGCATAAAATACAATATAAATACAACAGTGTTTCCATCGTATAAAACGAATAATTGAAACCAGTATGAAACTTATGGTCATTTCTACTTTCCGAGCAAGCTAGGCTTCACCAAAGGGCGTTGCTCCAACAGATTGAATAGTTAGTACCTTAGAAGTGATCGCCCAAACCATAAAATGCAATAAAAATACAACAGTATTTCCATCATATAACAGGAATTATTGCAACCAGTTTGAAAGTGTTGACCAATTCTACGTTCCGGACAACCTAGGCTTCACTCTAGGGCGTTGCTCCACCAGATCGTATAGTTAGTGCCTTAGAAGTCAACGCCAGAAGCATAAAATACAATATAAGTACAACAGTTTTACCATCGCATAAAACGAATAATTGCTACCAGTATGAAACTGATGGTCATTTCTACTTTCCGAGCAAGCTAGGCTTCACCCTAGGGCGTTGCTCAAACAGATTGAATAGTTAGGACCTTAGAAGTGAACGCCCGAACCATAAAATGCAAAAAAAATACAACAGTGTTTCCATCATATAACAGGAATAATTGCAACCAGTTTGAAAGTGATAGCCAATTCTACGTTCCGGGCAACCTAGGCTTCTCTCTAGGGCGTTGCTCCACCAGATCGAATAGATAGTGCCTTAGAAGTCAACGCCAGAGGCATAAAATACAATATAAATACAACAGCGTTTCCATCGTATAAAACGAATAATTGCAACCAGTGTGAAAGTTATGGTCATTTCCACATTCCGAGTAACCTAGGCTTCACTCTAGGGCGTTGCCCCACCAGATCGAATAGTTAGGTCCTTGGAAGTAAACGCCAGAAGCATAAAATACGATATAAATACAACAGCTTTTCCATCGTATAAAAGGATTAATTGCAACCAGTTTGAACGTGATGGTCATTCCTACATTCCGAGCAACCTAGGATTCACTCTAGACCGTTGCTCCACAAGATCGAATAGTTAGGTCCTTAGAAGTAAACGCCAGAAGCATAAAATACGATATAAATACAACAGTTTTCCCATCGTATAAAAGGAATAGTTGCAAACAGTGTGAAAGTAATGGTCATTTCTACTTTTCGAGCAACCTAGGCTTCACCCTAGGGCGTTGCTCCAACAGATTGAATAGATGGGGCCTTAGAAGTCAACGCCCGAAGCATAATATGCAATAAAAATACAACAGTGTTTCCATCGTATAAAACGAATAATTGAAACCAGTACGTAACTTATGGTCATTTCTACTTTCCGAGCAACCTAGGCTTCACCCTAGTGCGTTGCTCCAACGGATTGAATAGTTAGGGCCTTAGAAGTCAACACCCGAACCATAAAATGCAAAAAAAATACAACAGTGTTTCTATCATATAACAGCCATAATTGCAACCAGTTTGAAAGTGATGGCCAATTCTACGTTCCGGGCAACCTAGGTTTCACACAAGGGCGTTGCTCCACCAGACCGAATAGTTACGGCCGAAGAAGTCAACGCCAGAAGCCTAAAATACGATATAAATACAACAGCTTTTCCATCGTATAAAACGAATAATTGCAACCAGTGTGAAAGTAATGGTCATTTCTACGTTCCGAGCACCGTAGTCGTCTCTCTAGGGCGTTCCTCCACCACATCTAATAGCTACGGCCTTAGAAGACAACGCCAGAGGCATAAAATACAATATAAATACAACAGCTTTTCCATCGTATAAAACGAATAATTCCAACCAGTATGAAACTTATGGTCATTTCTACTTTCCGAGCAACCTAGGCTTCACCGTAGGGCGTTGCTACAACGGATTGAATAGTTAGGGCCTTAGTAGTCTACGCCCGAACCATAAAATGCAAAAAAAATACAACAGTGTTTCTATCATATAACAGCAATAATTGCAACCAGTTTGAAAGTGATGGCCAATTCTACGTTCCGGGCAACCTAGGTTTCACACCAGGGCGTTGCTCCACCAGACCGAATAGTTACGGCCGAAGAAGTCAACGCCAGAAGCATAAAATACGATATAAATACAACAGCTTTTCCATCGTATAAAACGAATAATAGCAACCAGTGTGAAAGTAATGGTCATTTCTACGTTCCGAGCACCGTAGTCGTCTCTCTAGGGCGTTCCTCCACCACATCTAATAGCTACGGCCTTAGAAGACAACGCCAGAGGCATAAAATACAATATAAATACAACAGCTTTTCCATCGTATAAAACGAATAATTCCAACCAGTATGAAACTTATGGTCATTTCTACTTTCCGAGCAACCTAGGCTTCACCGTAGGGCGTTGCTACAACGGATTGAATAGTTAGGGCCTTAGAAGTCAACGCCCGAACCATAAAATGCAAAAAAAAATACAACAGTGTTTCCATCATATAACAGGAATAATTGCAACCAATTTGGAAAGTGATGGCCAATTCTGCGTTCCGGGCAACCTAGGCTTCACTCTAGGGCGTTGCTCCACCAGATCGAATAGTTAGTGCCTTAGAAGTCAACGCCAGAAGCATAAAATACAATATAAATACAACAGCTTTTCCATCGTATAAAACGGATAATTGCAACCAGTATGAAACTTATGGTCACTTCTACTGTCCGAGCAACCTAGGCTTCACCCTAGGGCGTTGCTCCTACAGATTGAATAGTTAGGGCCTTAGTAGTCTACGCCCGAACCATAAAATGCAAAAAAAATACAACAGTGTTTCTATCATATAACAGGAATAATTGCGACCAGTTTGAAAGTGATGGACAATTCTACGTTCCGGGCAACCTAGACTTCACTCTAGGGCGTTGCTCCACCAGATCGAATAGTTAGTGCCTTAGAAGTCAACGCCAGAAGCATAAAATACGATATCAATACAACAGCGTTTGCATCGTATAAAACGAATAATTGCAACCAGTGTGAAAGTTATGGTCATTTCTACATTCCGAGCAGCCTAGGATCCACTCTAGGGCGTTGCTCCACCAGATCGAATAGTTAGGTCCTTAGAAGTAAACGCGAGAAGCATAAAATACGATATAAATACAACAGCGTTTGCATCGTATAAAACGAATAATTGCAACCAGTGTCAAAGTTATGGTCATTTCTACATTCCGAGCAACCTAGGATCCACTCTAGGGCGTTGCTCCACCAGATCGAATAGTTAGGTCCTTAGAAGTAAACGCCAGAAGCATAAAATACGATATAAATACAACAGCGTTTCCATCGTATAAAACGAATAATTGCAACCAGTGTGAAAGTTATGGTCATTTCTACATTCCGAGCAACCTAGGATCCACTCTAGGGCGTAGCTCCACCAGATCGAATAGTTAGGTCCTTAGAAGTAAACGCCAGAGACATAAAGTACGATATAAATACAACAGCGTTTGCATCGTATAAAACGAATAATTGCAACCAGTGTGAAAGTTATGGTCATTTCTACATTCCGAGCAACCTAGGATTCACTCTAGACCGTTGCTCCACAAGATCGAATAGTTAGGTCCTTAGAAGTAAGCGCCAGAAGCATAAAATACGATATAAATACAACAGCTTTTCCATCGTATAAAAGGAATAATTGCAAACACTGTGAAGGTAATGGTCATTTCTACGTTCCGGGCAAGCTAGGCTTCACCCTAGGCCGTTGTTCCACCAGATCGAATAGTTAGGGCCTAAGAAGTGAACGCCAGAAGCATAAAATGCAATAAAAATACAACAGTTTTTCCAATGTATAACAGGATTAATTGCAACCAGTTTGAAAGTGATGGTCATTTCTCCATTCCGGGCAACCTAGGCTTCACTCTAGGGCGTTGCTCCACTAGATCGAATAGCTAGGGCCTTAGAAGTCAACGCCAGAAGCATAAAATACAATATAAATACAACAGTTTTTCCATCGTATAAAACGAATAATTGCAACCAGTGTGAAAGTGATGGTCATTTCTACATTCCGAGCTACCTAGGATCCACTCTAGTGCGTTGCTCCACCAGATCGAATAGTTAGGTCCTTAGAAGTAAACGCCAGAAGCATAAAATACGATATAAATACAACAGCTTTTCCATCGTATAAAAGGAATAATTGCAAACAGTGTGAAGGTAATGGTCATTTCTACGTTCCGGGCAAGCTAGGCTTCACCCTAGGCCGTTGTTCCACCAGATCGAATAGTTAGGGCCTAAGAAGTGAACGCCAGAAGCATAAAATGCAATAAAAATACAACAGTTTTTCCAATGTATAACAGGATTAATTGCAACCAGTTTGAAAGTGATGGTGATTTCTCCTTTCCGGGCAACCTAGGCTTCACTCTAGGGCGTTGCTCCACTAGATCGAATAGCTAGGGCCTTAGAAGTCAACGCCAGAAGCATAAAATACAATATAAATACAACAGTTTTTCCATCGTATAAAACGAATAATTGCTACCAGCATGAAACTGATGGTCATTTCTACTTTTCGAGCAACCTAGGCTTCACCCTAGGGCGTTGCTCCAACAGATTGAATAGTTGGGGCCTTAGAAGTCAACGCCCGAAGCATAAAAGGCAATAAAAATACAACAGTGTTTCCATCCTATAAAACGAATAATTGAAACCAGTATGAAACTTATGGTCATTTCTACTTTCCGAGCAAGCTAGGCTTCACCCAAGGGCGTTGCTCCAACAGATTGAATAGTTAGGACCTTAGAAGTGATCGCCCAAACCATAAAATGCAATAAAAATACAACAGTATTTCCACCATATAACAGGAATAATTGCAACCAGTTTGAAAGTGTTGACCAATTCTACGTTCCGGACAACCTAGGCTTCACTCTAGGGCGTTGCTCCACCAGATCGTATAGTTAGTGCCTTAGAAGTCAACGCCAGAAGCATAAAATACAAAATAAGTACAACAGTTTTACCATCGCATAAAACGAATAATTGCTACCAGTATGAAACTGATGGTCATTTCTACTTTCCGAGCAAGCTAGGCTTCACCCTAGGGCGTTGCTCAAACAGATTGAATAGTTAGGACCTTAGAACTGAACGCCCGAACCATAAAATGCAAAAAAAATACAACAGTGTTTCTATCATATAACAGGAATAATTGCAACCAGTTTGAAAGTGATAGCCAATTCTACGTTCCGGGCAACCTAGGCTTCTCTCTAGGGCGTTGCTCCACCAGATCGAATAGATAGTGCCTTAGAAGTCAACGCCAGAAGCATAAAATACAATATAAATACAACAGTTTTTCAATCGTGTAAAACGAATAATTGCAACCAGCGTGAAACTGATGGTCATTTCTACTTTTCGAGCAACCTATGCTTCACCCTAGGGCGTTGCTCCAACAGATTGAATAGTTGGGGCCTTAGAAGTCAACGCCCGAAGCATAAAATGCAATAAAAATACAACAGCTTTTCCATCGTATAAAACGAATAATTGCAACCAGTGTGAAAGTAATGGTCATTTCTACGTTCCGAGCACCGTAGTCGTCTCTCTAGGGCGTTCCTCCACCACATCTAATAGCTACGGCCTTAGAAGACAACGCCAGAAGCATAAAATACGATATAAATACAACAGCTTTTCCATCGTATAAAAGGAATAATTGCAACCAGTGTGAAAGTTATGGTCATTTCCACATTCCGAGCAACCTAGGCTTCACCCTGGGGTGTTGCTCCAACAGATTGAATAGTTAGGGCCTTAGAAGTCAACGCCCGAACCATAAAATGCCAAAAAAAATACAACAGTGTTTCCATCATATAACAGGAATAATTGCAACCAGTTTGAAAGTGATGGCCAATTCTACGTTCCGGGCAACCTAGGTTTCACTCCAGGGCGTTGCTCCACCAGACCGTATAGTTACGGCCTAAGAAGTCAACGCCAGAGGCATAAAGTACAATATAAATACAACAGCGTTTCCATCGTATAAAACGAATAATTGCAACCAGTGTGAAAGTTATGGTCATTTCTACATTCAGAGCAACCTAGGATCCACTCTAGGGCGTAGCTCCACCAGATCGAATAGTTAGGTCCTTAGAAGTAAACGCCAGAGGCATAAAATACGATATAAATACAACAGCGTTTGCATCGTATAAAACGAATAATTGCAACCAGTGTGAAAGTTATGGTCATTTCTACATTCCGAGCAACCTAGGCTTCACTCTAGGGCGTTGCTCCACTAGATCGAATAGCTAGGGCCTTAGAAGTCAACGCCAGAAGCATAAAATACAATATAAATACAACAGTTTTTCCATCGTATAAAACGAATAATTGCAACCAGCGTGAAACTGATGGTCATTTCTACTTTTCGAGCAACCTAGGTTTCACGCTAGGGCGTTGCTCCAACAGATTGAATAGTTGGGGCCTTAGAAGTCGACGCCCGAAGCATAAAATGCAATAAAAATACAACAGTGTTTCCAATGTATAACAGGATTAATTGCAACCAGTTTGAAAGTGATGGTCATTTCTCCTTTCCGGGCAACCTAGGCTTCACTCTAGGGCGTTGCTCCACTAGATCGAATAGCTAGGGCCTTAGAAGTCAACGCCAGAAGCATAAAATACAATATAAATACAACAGTTTTTCAATCGTATAAAACGAATAATTGCAACCAGCGTGAAACTGATGGTCATTTCTACTTTTCGAGCAACCTATGCTTCACCCTAGGGCGTTGCTCCAACAGATTGAATAGTTGGGGCCTTAGAAGTCAACGCCCGAAGCATAAAATGCAATAAAAATACAACAGCTTTTCCATCGTATAAAGCGAATAATTGCAACCAGTGTGAAAGTAATGGTCATTTCTACGTTCCGAGCACCGTAGTCGTCTCTCTAGGGCGTTCCTCCACCACATCTAATAGCTACGGCCTTAGAAGACAACGCCAGAGGCATAAAATACAATATAAATACAATAGCTTTTCCATCGTATAAAACGAATAATTCCAACCAGTATGAAACTTATGGTCATTTCTACTTTCCGAGCAACCTAGGCTTCACCCTAGGGCGTTGCTCCCACAGATTGAATAGTTAGGGCCTTAGTAGTCTACGCCCGAACCATAAAATGCAAAAAAAATACAACAGTGTTTCTATCATATAACAGGAATAATTGCGACCAGTTTGAAAGTGATGGACAATTCTACGTTCCGGGCAACCTAGACTTCACTCTAGGGCGTTGCTCCACCAGATCGAATAGTTAGTGCCTTAGAAGTCAACGCCAGAAGCATAAAATACTATATAAATACAACAGCGTTTGCATCGTATAAAACGAATAATTGCAACCAGTGTGAAAGTTATGGTCATTTCTACATTCCGAGCAGCCTAGGATCCACTCTAGGGCGTTGCTCCACCAGATCGAATAGTTAGGTCCTTAGAAGTAAACGCGAGAAGCATAAAATACGATATAAATACAACAGCGTTTCCATCGTATAAAACGAATAATTGCAACCAGTGTGAAAGTTATGGTCATTTCTACATTCCGAGCAACCTAGGATCCACTCTAGGGCGTAGCTCCACCAGATCGAATAGTTAGGTTCTTAGAAGTAAACGCCAGAGACATAAAATACGATATAAATACAACAGCGTTTGCATCGTATAAAACGAATAATTGCAACCAGTGTGAAAGTTATGGTCATTTCTACATTCCGAGCAACCTAGGATTCACTCTAGACCGTTGCTCCACAAGATCGAATAGTTAGGTCCTTAGAAGTAAGCGCCAGAAGCATAAAATACGATATAAATACAACAGCTTTTCCATCGTATAAAAGGAATAATTGCAACCAGTGTGAAAGTTATGGTCATTTCCACATTCCGAGCAACCTAGGCTTCACCCTGGGGTGTTGCTCCAACAGATTGAATAGTTAGGGCCTTAGAAGTCAACGCCCGAACCATAAAATGCCAAAAAAATACAACAGTGTTTCCATCATATAACAGGAATAATTGCAACCAGTTTGAAAGTGATGGCCAATTCTACGTTCCGGGCAACCTAGGTTTCAATCCAGGGCGTTGCTCCACCAGACCGTATAGTTACGGCCTAAGAAGTCAACGCCAGAGGCATAAAGTACAATATAAATACAACAGCGTTTCCATCGTATAAAACGAATAATTGCAACCAGTGTGAAAGTTATGGTCATTTCTACATTCAGAGCAACCTAGGATCCACTCTAGGGCGTAGCTCCACCAGATCGAATAGTTAGGTCCTTAGAAGTAAACGCCAGAGGCATAAAATACGATATAAATACAACAGCGTTTGCATCGTATAAAACGAATAATTGCAACCAGTGTGAAAGTTATGGTCATTTCTACATTCCGAGCAACCTAGGCTTCACTCTAGGGCGTTGCTCCACTAGATCGAATAGCTAGGGCCTTAGAAGTCAACGCCAGAAGCATAAAATACAATATAAATACAACAGTTTTTCCATCGTATAAAACGAATAATTGCAACCAGCGTGAAACTGATGGTCATTTCTACTTTTCGAGCAACCTAGGTTTCACGCTAGGGCGTTGCTCCAACAGATTGAATAGTTGGGGCCTTAGAAGTCGACGCCCGAAGCATAAAATGCAATAAAAATACAACAGTGTTTCCATCGTATAAAACGAATAATTGAAACCAGTACGAAACTTATGGTCATTTCTACTTTCCGAGCAACCTAGGCTCCAGCCTAGTGCGTTGCTCCAACGGATTGAATAGTTAGGGCCTAGGAAGTCAACGCCCGAACCATAAAATGCAAAAAAAATACAACAGTGTTTCCATCATATAACAGCAATAATTGCAACCAGTTTGAAAGTGATGGCCAATTCTACGTTCCGGGCAACCTAGGTTTCACACCAGGGCGTTGCTCCATCAGACCGAATAGTTACGGCCGAAGAAGTCAACGCCAGAAGCATAAAATACGATATAAATACAACAGCTTTTCCATCGTTTAAAACGAATAATTGCAACCAGTGTGAAAGTAATGGTCATTTCTACGTTCCGAGCACCGTAGTCGGCTCTCTAGGGCGTTCCTCCACCACATCTAATAGCTACGGCCTTAGAAGACAACGCCAAAGGCATAAAATACAATATAAATACAACAGCTTTTCCATCGTATAAAACGAATAATTCCAACCAGTATGAAACTTATGGTCATTTCTACTTTCCGAGTAACCTATACATCACCCTAGGGCGTTGCGCCAACGGATTGAATAGTTAGGGCCTTAGAAGTCAACGCCCGAACCATAAAATGCAAAAAAAAATACAACAGTGTTTCCATCATATAACAGGAATAATTGCAACCAATTTGGAAAGTGATGGCCAATTCTGCGTTCCGGGCAACCTAGGCTTCACTCTAGGGCGTTGCTCCACCAGATCGAATAGTTAGTACCTTAGAAGTCAACGCCAGAAGCATAAAATACCATATAAATGCAACAGCTTTTCCATCGTATAAAACGGATAATTGCACCAGTATGAAACTTATGGTCACTTCTACATTCCGAGCAACCTAGGATCCACTCTAGGGCGTAGCTCCACCAGATCGAATAGTTAGGTCCTTAGAAGTAAACGCCAGAGGCATAAAATACGATATAAATACAACAGCGTTTGCATCGTATAAAACGAATAATTGCAACCAGTGTGAAAGTTATGGTCATTTCTACATTCCGAGCAACCTAGGATTCACTCTAGACCGTTGCTCCACAAGATCGAATAGTTAGGTCCTTAGAAGTAAACGCCAGAAGCATAAAATACGATATAAATACAACAGCTTTTCCATCGTATAAAAGGAATAATTGCAAACAGTGTGAAGGTAATGGTCATTTCTACGTTCCGGGCAAGCTAGGCTTCACCCTAGGCCGTTGTTCCACCAGATCGAATAGTTAAGGCCTAAGAAGTGAACGCCAGAAGCATAAAATGCAATAAAAATACAACAGTTTTTCCAATGTATAACAGGATTAATAGCAACCAGTTTGAAAGTGATGGTCATTTCTCCTTTCCGGGCAACCTAGGCTTCACTCTAGGGCGTTGCTCCTCTAGATCGAATAGCTAGGGCCTTAGAAGTCAACGCCAGAAGCATAAAATACAATATAAATACAACAGTTTTTCCATCGTATAAAACGAATAATTGCAACCAGCATGAAACTGAGGGTCCTTTCTACTTTTCGAGCAACCTAGGCTTCACCCTAGGGCGTTGCTCCAACAGATTGAATAGTTGGGGCCTTAGAAGTCAACGCCAGAAGCGTAAAATGCAATAAAAATACAACAGTGATTCCATCGTATAAAACGAATAATTGAAACCAGTATGAAACTTATGGTCATTTCTACTTTCCGAGCAAGCTAGGCTTCACCCTAGGGCGTTGCTCCAACAGATTGAATAGTTAGGACCTTAGAAGTGATCGCCCAAACCATAAAATGCAATAAAAATACAACAGTATTTCCATCATATAACAGGAATAATTGCAACCAGTTTGAAAGTGTTGACCAATTCTACGATCCGGGCAACCTAGGCTTCACTCTAGGGCGTTGCTCCACCAGATCGTATAGTTAGTGCCTTAGATGTCAACGCAAGAAGCATAAAATACAATATAAATACAACAGTTTTACCATCGCATAAAACGAATAATTGCTACCAGTATGAAACTGATGGTCATTTCTACTTTCCGAGAAAGCTAGGCTTCACCCTAGGGCGTTGCTCCAACAGATTGAATAGTTAGGACCTTAGAAGTGAACGCCCGAACCATAAAATGCAAAAAAAATACAACAGTGTTTCCATCATATAACAGGAATAATTGCAACCAGTTTGAAAGTGATAGCCAATTCTACGTTCCGGGCAACCTAGGCTTCTCTCTAGGGCGTTGCTCCACCAGATCGAATAGATAGTGCCTTAGAAGTCAACGCCAGAGGCATAAAATACAATATAAATACAACAGCGTTTCCATCGTATAAAACGAATAACTGCAACCAGTGTGAAAGTTATGGTCATTTCCACATTCCGAGTAACCTAGGCTTCACTCTAGGGCGTTGCTCCACCAGATCGAATAGTTAGGTCCTTAGAAGTAAACGCCAGAAGCATAAAATACGATATAAATACAACAACTTTTCCATCGTATAAAAGGATTAATTGCAACCAGTTTGAACGTGATGGTCATTCCTCCCTTCCGGGCAACCTAGGCTTCACTCTAGGGCGTTGCTCCACTAGATCGAACAGCTAGGGCCTTAGAAGTCATAGCCAGAAGCATAAAATACAATATAAATACAACAGTTTTTCCATCGTATAAAACGAATAATTGCAACCAGTATGAAACTGATGGTCATTTCTACTTTCCGAGCAACCTAAGCTTCACCCTAGGGCGTTGCTCCAACAGATTGAATAGTTAGGTCCTTAGAAGTAAACGCCAGGGGCATAAAATGCAATAAAAATACAACAGTGATTCCATCGTATAAAACGAATAATTGAAACCAGTATGAAACTTATGGTCATTTCTACTTTCCGAGTAACCTAGGCTTCACTCTAGGGCGTTGCTCCACCAGATCGAATAGTTAGGTCCTTAGAAGTAAACGCCAGAAGCATAAAATACGATATAAATACAACAGCTTTTCCATCGTCTAAAAGGAATAATTGCAAACAGTGTGAAGGTAATGGTCATTTCTACGTTCCGGGCAAGCTAGGCTTCACCCTAGGCCGTTGTTCCACCAGATCGAATAGTCAAGGCCTAAGAGGTGAACGCCAGAAGCATAAAATGCAATAAAAATACAACAGTTTTTCCAATGTATAACAGGATTAATAGCAACCAGTTTGAAAGTGATGGTCATTTCTCCTTTCCGGGCAACCTAGGCTTCACTCTAGGGCGTTGCTCCTCTAGATCGAATAGCTAGGGCCTTAGAAGTCAACGCCAGAAGCATAAAATACAATATAAATACAACAGTTTTTCCATCGTATAAAACGAATAATTGCAACCAGCATGAAACTGAGGGTCCTTTCTACTTTTCGAGCAACCTAGGCTTCACCCTAGGGCGTTGCTCCAACAGATTGAATAGTTGGGGCCTTAGAAGTCAACGCCAGAAGCGTAAAATGCAATAAAAATACAACAGTGATTCCATCGTATAAAACGAATAATTGAAACCAGTATGAAACTTATGGTCATTTCTACTTTCCGAGCAAGCTAGGCTTCACCCTAGGGCGTTGCTCCAACAGATTGAATAGTTAGGACCTTAGAAGTGATCGCCCAAACCATAAAATGCAATAAAAATACAACAGTATTTCCATCATATAACAGGAATAATTGCAACCAGTTTGAAAGTGTTGACCAATTCTACGATCCGGGCAACCTAGGCTTCACTCTAGGGCGTTGCTCCACCAGATCGTATAGTTAATGCCTTAGATGTCAACGCAAGAAGCATAAAATACAATATAAATACAACAGTTTTACCATCGCATAAAACGAATAATTGCTACCAGTATGAAACTGATGGTCATTTCTACTTTCCGAGAAAGCTAGGCTTCACCCTAGGGCGTTGCTCCAACAGATTGAATAGTTAGGACCTTAGAAGTGAACGCCCGAACCATAAAATGCAAAAAAAATACAACAGTGTTTCCATCATATAACAGGAATAATTGCAACCAGTTTGAAAGTGATAGCCAATTCTACGTTCCGGGCAACCTAGGCTTCTCTCTAGGGCGTTGCTCCACCAGATCGAATAGATAGTGCCTTAGAAGTCAACGCCAGAGGCATAAAATACAATATAAATACAACAGCGTTTCCATCGTATAAAACGAATAACTGCAACCAGTGTGAAAGTTATGGTCATTTCCACATTCCGAGTAACCTAGGCTTCACTCTAGGGCGTTGCTCCACCAGATCGAATAGTTAGGTCCTTAGAAGTACACGCCAGAAGCATAAAATACGATATAAATACAACAACTTTTCCATCGTATAAAAGGATTAATTGCAACCAGTTTGAACGTGATGGTCATTCCTCCCTTCCGGGCAACCTAGGCTTCACTCTAGGGCGTTGCTCCACTAGATCGAACAGCTAGGGCCTTAGAAGTCATAGCCAGAAGCTTAAAATACAATATAAATACAACAGTTTTTCCATCGTATAAAACGAATAATTGCAACCAGTATGAAACTGATGGTCATTTCTACTTTCCGAGCAACCTAAGCTTCACCCTAGGGCGTTGCTCCAACAGATTGAATAGTTAGGTCCTTAGAAGTAAACGCCAGGGGCATAAAATGCAATAAAAATACAACAGTGATTCCATCGTATAAAACGAATAATTGAAACCAGTATGAAACTTATGGTCATTTCTACTTTCCGAGTAACCTAGGCTTCACTCTAGGGCGTTGCTCCACCAGATCGAATAGTTAGGTCCTTAGAAGTAAACGCCAGAAGCATAAAATACGATATAAATACAACAGCTTTTCCATCGTATAAAACGAATAATTGCAACCTGTGTGAAAGTTATGGTCATTTCTACTTTCCGAGCAACCTAAGCTTCACCCTAGGGCGTTGCTCCAACAGATTGAATAGTTAGGTCCTTAGAAGTAAACGCCAGGGGCATAAAATACGATATAAGTACAACAGCGTTTGCATCGTAGAAAACGAATAATTGCAACCAGTGTGAAAGTTATGGTCATTTCTACATTCCGAGCAACCTAGGATTCACTCTAGACCGTTGCTCCACAAGATCGAATAGTTAGGTCCTTAGAAGTAAACGCCAGAAGCATAAAATACGATATAAATACAACAGCTTTTCCATCGTATAAAAGGAATAATTGCAAACAGTGTGAAGGTAATGGTCATTTCTACGTTCCGGGCAAGCTAGGCTTCACCCTAGGCCGTTGTTCCACCAGATAGAATAGTTATTGCCTAAGAAGTGAACGCCAGAAGCAAAAATGCAATAAAAATACAACAGTTTTTCGAATGTGTAACAGGATTAATTGCAACCAGTTTGAAAGTGCTGGTCATTTCTCCTTTCCGGGCAACCTAGGCTTCACTCTAGGGCGTTGCTCCACTAGATCGAATAGCTAGGGCCTTAGAAGTCAACGCCAGAAGCATAAAATACAATATAAGTACAACAGTTTTTCCATCGTTGTTGACGACACAGAGGTCTAAGGACTGGTTTTATTTTGTGGGATTATTACAAGTTCCGTTTGTGTTAATTAGCTGTATCGTTAGGATTAGTTTATATTTTGTGTGATTATTACAAGTTTCGTTTGTGTTAAATAGCTGTATCGTTATGATTAGTTTATATTTCGTGTTAAGTTCTGCGATTGTTACGATATATATGTAATCATCGTTGTCGTTATTATTAACACTGCGTTGCGTTGTGCCAATGGTTGCGTTATGTTCAGCCCTATAATTGTATAGTATTATTGAAGTCTGACCCGGGGTAGGGGAAGTAGAATAAGGCGCACCGCGGGGTCAGAATAGGGGCTTTTACTTTGAGAGAGGCACGGGTGACGGACGGAACAATCGGGAAACGGGGGCTCGTGTCTTCTTGACGTTGTTCGGGCGTGAACAGTGGTTGAACATAGCAGAGTCGTGTTAATGCTCCGATCAGAGCAACCTTGTGCCAAGTAACACGACTCGGTGTAATCGCTCGATGGCAAGAGCTCATATCTTGAGAGGACATTCAGGGTCTTCTCCTGAGGCGCGTTTATGCTCGGTTAGGAGCAAATGGTGCCAACAAACGCGTCTCAGCAACCAGCTACCCGATGGCAAGGGTCCCTAGGAAAGACAAGCAACTGGGAAAGGTTCCAGTGGACAAAATGGGTGCAGCCACTGTTCGCTGATCTTACCGTTTCGGGAAAGAGCGGGAAAGAGTTAAGACGACCGTTTATAAGTAAGCGCGGGTATGACCTATGAAAATTAGAGTTCCGTCGGGTCACTCCTGTCTCGGTTCAACGTTTAATAAATTGGCCATAACCAGTGAAAGTGTACTACAAGAATCCTAATAAATGGTGTCTGAGAGTATAACCCCTCCATTCGAAATTCGGTCGTACCATGCCGTAGTGGGAATGCCTGGCATTGTAACCCTACGGTGATGCGGTCCGGTACAAAATTTGGTCCTTCGAGCCGGATCCGAACCGGCGACGTGCGCGCGAATAGGGTCGCGGTTAGAGTCTCATTATGTCGATGGAGGGGGCTCAGTCACCCGATATCTATTTGAGCGAAATGAAGAGCGCAGCGGAATTTTCGCTTCATAACAGTGCGGAGATCGAGTGTTGACAGTTGAGGTTTCGCTTCGTAACAGTGCGGTGATCGAGCGTAAACAGTTGTGTTTTCTTTTCGCACTAGTGAAGTGAGCGAACGTGAACAGTTGTACCGTTGATTAGCCGTAGTGAGGTGATCGTGTGGTATCAATTGAGTTTTTGATTCGCAATAGTGAGGTGATCGTGTATTATCAAGGGAGTTTTGATACACAGCGGTGAAGTGGTTGAGTGATAGTTAAGGTTCCGACTTTCGACAGTGAGACGGTTATTGAACAAACCAGGATGCCCCGCCCTCGTCGTACCGCAAAAGGAAGAGGAGCAGGGAGAGGCCAAGGCCCAAGAATGGAGCCAGAGCAGGTGGCGGCCGATGAAGCCACATCTTTAGCTCCGGTCGAAGAGCTACAACGAGACTGCAGTCTTGAATCAGTCCGCTCGGGTCCTTCAGAAAGCGTATCAAAGGGAGCGCCCTTAGAGCCGACCGCGGAAACACAAAATGAACCGGGTTCTATAGTATCAAGAGGGAGTACGCTTAGCCGTAAGCGACGCTTAGAATTACGCGCAGCCGAAGAACGAGCTAAAATAAAGAGAAGAGCTATTGATGAAAGGGAACAATTAGAATTAGAATTGGTGGATAAGCAGTTGCGAGCGGAGCTGTCTGAAGCTGAGAGCGAAGACGGGAGTGTACTCAGATCCAGTATAAGAAGCGGAGCTGGAAAACGGTCCACCTCTCGAACTAGGCACTGGATAAGCTCCAGCTCATTTAAGAAAGTGTCTGAAGCAGGGCAACCAACGCAAGAAGTAAGGACCTCAATGCCCGGGCCGGCGGTGGAACCTGAGGTGACAGTAGAAAACACTGAAGTCAAGCAACTAACAAAGGCACTGACACAAACCCTGGGAGAGATTACTGCTCGTGTCGGATCGACGCGAGTTGAGCGAACCATGCAAACAATATTAAACACGAGAGATCTACCCACATTCAACGGGGATCCCCTAGATTGGCTTCCCTTTAAACGAACCATTGAGTTATTATTGGAGAGCACTGACTACTTAGAAACTGAGAAGGTAACACGATTGTATAGTTGTCTTCGGGGAGAGGCGAGAAAATCCGTGGCGGCCATGATGATGACAGCCAGTACCACCAGTCAAGTTATGGAAGTACTAGAATTACGTTTCGGCAACCCTGACTATATAGTCCGAGAGTTTACGGAAGAATTAAAACGATTACCCAAGATCGGTACTGGGCGCGATAGTTTAGTAGTTATCGCGACAAAGTTGAGAAACTGTGTAGCAGCGATGCAAGCCGTAAACCACGTAGGATATTTGCACAGTCCGGAACTCGCCTCTGAGATAATCCGTAAAATGCCCAACGCCATGATCTACAATTATAATCGTTACTGGCATGAAAATAGAAACACGGGAGACCCAAGACTATTAACACTATCAAAGTATCTTCAACTGGAGGCTGAAATAGCCTCTAAGGCTGGCACTAGTGTAATGATTGGCCGTCAGGGACAACCATTTCGCCGCCAAAATGCAGAGTCAGATCGTCGCTATCCTGCGAAAGGAGTGCGGCACGTGTCACTGGCGACAAGCCGAGAAACCGAAAAAAAAAGGGGAAGGTCCAAATGCGTACTCTGTGGAGGCCCACCACACAGGATAAGCGAATGCATTTGGTTTGCCGCGCAATCAATTCAACAACGGTGGGACTGTGCGAAGAAGAAGGGCCTATGCTTCAGATGCCTGCAAGGGATGCATAGAAGGAATCGCTGTCGCGCGAAATTGTGTCAACGCCCTGGTTGCAATCGGGCGCACCATACCCTCTTACACAGATCAACAGAAGAATCAACGGCAGAGATGAGCGAACATTGCACTCCATCGAGGCCAGACGAGACAGCGAGTGGTAACATCTGACTAACCGCGCCTCCACGCATTTGGCTAAAGGTAGCTCCCGTCACAGTGACAGGTCCACGAGGATCCAAACCGAGCCTTGCTCTCATGGACGAAGGATCAACGATTAGCCTAATAGATGAATCTTTAGCAGAAGAGATTGGAGCTGGAGGGCTCAGGGAACAGCTAATTTTACAGGGTGCTAATCAAAAGATGATAGCAGTGGAGTCCATGAGCAAGCGAGTCACCTTTAAAATAAGCGGAGCACTGACCAACAAGGAATTCAGCGTGTCGGGAGCGCAGACAGTCAAAGGACTATCGCTACCTTGGCAAGGATTGTCGAGAAAAGATCTTGACAGATACACGCACTTAAATGACATAGAGATACAGTGCTATCCCAATGAGCAACCGCAGTTATTACTCGGACAAGATAATTGGGATCTGATAATATCGCAGGAAACTCGAAGAGCCTCACGTGATGAACCAGTCGCCTCTCGCACAGAGTTGGGATGGGTCGTGCACGGTTATGTGGCTACCAAAATTAGGCCGAGAGTAAAGGAAACCATGTTACACATTGATAACCGCACAGACGCACAAGATGACCAACTACATGGAGGTGACCTACACGAGTTGGTCAAAAATCACTTCAGATTAGAGAGTATAGGGATAATGCCACGAACCCGATTCGATGCGCAAAAGAAACGACCTATTCAGTTGCTCAAATCCACGACAAAACGAGTTGGGGACCGCTGGGAAACGGGACTACTATGGAGACAAGACGACATTCAACTTCCTGAAAATTACAGTGATACGTTCATCCGTTTGAAGTCGCTGGAAAAGAAATTGGACAAAAATCCAGAATATGAACGAGCGTACCAAGAACAAATTAATGACCTCATAAGCAACGGTTACGCAAGGAAATCAAGACGAGAGGATAACCAAAGAAGATGGTATCTACCCCATTTCGGCGTCACCAACCCGCACAAACCAGGGAAACTGCGTTTCGTATTTGACGCTGCTGCAAGAACGGATGGTGTTTCTTTAAATGATCACCTATTGGCTGGGCCGGACATGCTGAATTCATTGTTGGGGACATTGTTCCGGTTCCGTCAAGGACTAATTGCATTTACCGGGGATATCAAAGAAATGTTTCTGCAAATCAAGATCCGTACGGAAGATCAAAGGGCGCAATGCTTCTTGTGGAGAGGCAAAGATCGCAGGCGGCCGCCGGAAACATATATCATGACATCCATGATCTTTGGAGCGGCATCTTCACCATGCTCAGCCCTATACGTGAGAAATCGAAATGCCGAGGAATTCCGAGAAACTTACCCACATGCAGCCAAAGCGATCATACAGAAACATTATATGGACGACTATTTGGATAGCGTTAATACAGACGAAGAAGCCATTAAGTTGATTCATGATGTCACAGAAGTACATCGACGTGGAGGCTTTCAGATTCGCAACTGGTCAAGCAACAGCCAGAAGGTGTTGTCCAGGTTACCGCAGGCGACTTTAATGAAGGGAGCCGTACCCTTAAATTCGACAACCGGTATGGAAACGAGGATTTTAGGCTTACAGTGGGCTCCTACCGACGACACGTTGGGGTTCGAATTGAACATGAAGAAAGCCCTTGAGATGATTGTTACAGGTGCCCAACGACCAACGAAACGCGAAATGCTACGCACTATAGTGTCAGTATTCGATCCCATAGGCATTCTGGCGCCACTCACAATCCGTAGTAGAATGCTACTGCAGAAAGTTTGGCGGAGTGGTATAGCTTGGGATCAATGCCTCACAGATGATCAGTGTGAATATTGGCGACGATGGACAGCCGATCTGAAAGCTATAGGTCGATGCAAAATACCACGTTGTTACATCAAGCAGCCCCTTCATAGCGACCCAGAATTGCACGTGTTCTGCGACGCTAGCGAAAGAGCATACGCAGCGGTAGCTTACTGGCGGTATGAACTCGAAAACGACAAGTTTGTCACGGCGTTCATCGCGAGTAAGTCTCGAGTTGCTCCCTTGAAGCCAGTCTCAATCCCAAGGATGGAGCTTCAAGCGGCGTTGCTTGGCGGCAGAATAGCGCATACCATCCAGAAGGAACACGATTTTAAGGTGTTAAAACGCGTATTCTGGACGGATTCTCGCACGGTACTTCATTGGATTAGAACAGATCCTCGGGAATATAAAGCATTCGTGGCACACAGACTAGGCGAAATAGATGACCTGACAGACGTTTCCGACTGGCGATGGGTACCTACGAGGCACAATCCAGCGGATGACGCGACAAGAGATAACCAAATACAGGTAACGTCCGAGAGCAGATGGATAGTAGGACCAGAATTTCTCACGAACCCGGAAGAGACTTGGCCGAAAATGAAAAGCATCCCTAATATGGAGGTGATACACGTTAAGGAGGAGAGGAAACCGCAATTTGTTGCCGTATGTTCAAACCAATTCCGATGGGCATTGCCAGAATTGGCCCGATTCTCATCCTGGACACGGTTGATACGTAGCACCGGGTGGGTGTTGGTGTTTGCCGACCGTTGTCGTAGAAGAAGGAACTCGGAAATGTCCGTAGATTACCTTGAACGAGCGGAGACTCTATGGATAAAATCTAGTCAGAGGGAGAGCTTCGGCCAAGAAATCGAAGTTCTACGTCAAAATAAAACTCTGCCAAGACACAGCCGATTAGTGCAGCTTACAGTACTACTGGATGAAGAAGGCATTATTCGTCTGCGTGGGCGCATAAGCGCCTTGGAAGGCGTTGAAAGACAATCGAGAGATCCGCCCGTACTCGATGGGAAGCACGCTTATACCAAGTTACTTGTGTTGCACTATCACCGAAGAGCTAACCATGGTAGTACCGAAGCTACTATTAATGAATTAAGACAAAAATATTGGATCTTAAATCTAAGACCGACTGCCCGAAACGTCGCCGCACGTTGTCAATTATGCCGAATAAAACGTAGCAAACCAGAAACACCACTCATGGCGGATTTACCGGCAGCCCGATTAAAGCACCATCATAGACCATTCACTTATTGTGGTATCGACTATTTTGGGCCAATGTTGGTTACTATAGGTAGAAGAAGGGAAAAGAGATGGGGAGTTCTATTCACATGTCTCACCACTCGAGCGATACACCTGGAGCTCGCCGCATCTTTAACAACGGATTCCATGATTATGGCACTCAGGCGAATGATTGCTCGGCGGGGATGTCCAACCGAAATTTATTCGGATAACGGGACAAACTTTCGAGGCGCCGATGCTGAATTACGAATTGCCCGCCAGGAAATGGACGCGAACCTCTTGAACGGAGAAGCCATCAATCTAGGAATACGTTGGCGGTTCATACCACCGGCGGCACCACACATGGGTGGTAGTTGGGAGCGACTTATAAGATCTGTTAAGGTATCGCTTAAAGCAGTACTGAAAGAACGTGCTCCCAAAGAGGAGACCTTAGCTACCCTGATGGCGGAAGTGGAACATACTGTTAATAGTCGACCATTGACTCATGTGTCGGTAGACCACAGAGATCAAGGAAGTCTGACACCTAATCATTTTCTTATTGGAGCATCATCAGGAGCGCCGATACCAGGGAAGTTTCGTGACCAAGATCTGCACTTACGAAAACAATGGCGCGTAGCACAGAAATTGGCCGACATGTACTGGTCTAGATGGGTAAAGGAATACCTACCCACGTTGCTTACGCGAACAAAGTGGAACCGGGAAACAAGGCCATTGCAAGAGGGCGACCTGGTACAAATCGTCGACCACACATTACCACGTAATACATGGCCCCGTGGCATAATATCAAAGGTCTATCCCGGCCCTGATGGACGCATCCGAGTCGTAGACGTACGAACGAAGACAGGAATACACCGGCGACCAGCAGTCAAAGTCGTCGTGTTACCTATTAAGGAAATTGGTGCGTCCATTCTTGAGTCCGCACCAGGGGGGGAGAATGTTGACGACACAGAGGTCTAAGGACTGGTTTTATTTTGTGGGATTATTACAAGTTTCGTTTGTGTTAATTAGCTGTATCGTTAGGATTAGTTTATATTTTGTGTGATTATTACAAGTTTCGTTTGTGTTAAATAGCTGTATCGTTATGATTAGTTTATATTTCGTGTTAAGTTCTGCGATTGTTACGATTTATATGTAATCATCGTTGTCGTTATTATTAACACTGCGTTGCGTTGTGCCAATGGTTGCGTTATGTTCAGCCCTATAATTGTATAGTATTATTGAAGTCTGACCCGGGGTAGGGGAAGTAGAATAAGGCGCACCGCGGGGTCAGAATAGGGGCTTTTACTTTGAGAGAGGCACGGGTGACGGACGGAGCAATCGGGAAACGGGGGCTCGTGTCTTCTTGACGTTGTTCGGGCGTGAACAGTGGTTGAACATATCAGAGTCGTGTTAATGCTCCGATCAGAGCAACCTTGTGCCAAGTAACACGACTCGGTGTAATCGCTCGATGGCAAGAGCTCATATCTTGAGAGGACATTCAGGGTCTTCTCCTGAGGCGCGTTTATGCTCGGTTAGGAGCAAATGGTGCCAACAAACGCGTCTCAGCAACCAGCTACCCGATGGCAAGGGTCCCTAGGAAAGACAAGCAGCTGGGAAAGGTTCCAGTGGACAAAATGGGTGCAGCCACTGTTCGCTGATCTTACCGTTTCGGGAAAGAGCGGGAAAGAGTTAAGACGACCGTTTATAAGTAAGCGCGGGTATGACCTATGAAAATTAGAGTTCCGTCGGGTCACTCCTGTCTCGGTTCAACGTTTAATAAATTGGCCATAACCAGTGAAAGTGTACTACAAGAATCCTAATAAATGGAGTCTGAGAGTATAACCACTCCATTCGAAATTCGGTCGTACCATGCCGTAGTGGGAATGCCTGGCATTGTAACCCTACGGTGATGCGGTCCGGTACAATCGTATAAAACGAATAATTGCAACCAGCGTGAAACTGATGGTCATTTCTACTTTTCGAGCAACCTAGGCTTCACCCTAGGGCGTTGCTCCAACAGATTGAATAGTTGGGGCCTTAGAAGTCAACGCCCGAACCATAAAATGCAAAAAAAATACAACAGTGTTTCCATCATATAACAGCAATAATTGCAACCAATTTGGAAAGTGATGGCCAATTCTGCGTTCCGGGCAACCTAGGCTTCACTCTAGGGCGTTGCTCCACCAGATCGAATAGTTAGTGCCTTAGAAGTCAACGCCAGAAGCATAAAATACAATATAAATACAACAGCTTTTCCATCGTATAAAACGGATAATTGCAACCAGTATGAAACTTATGGTCACTTCTACTTTCCGAGCAACCTAGGCTTCACCCTAGGGCGTTGCTCCAACAGATTGAATAGTTGGGGCCTTAGAAGTCAACGCCCGAAGCATAAAATGCAATAAAAATACAACAGTGTTTCCATCGTATAAAACGAATAATTGAAACCAGGATGAAACTTATGGTCATTTCTACTTTCCGAGCAAGCTAGGCTTCACCCTAGGGCGTTGCTCCAACAGATTGAATAGTTAGGACCTTAGAAGTGATCGCCCAAACCATAAAATGCAATAAAAATACAACAGTATTTCCATCGTATAACAGGAATAATTGCAACCAGTTTGAAAGTGTTGACCAAATCTACGTTCCGGAAAACCTAGGCTTCACTCTAGGGCGTTGCTCCACCAGATCGTATAGTTAGTGCCTTAGAAGTCAACGCCAGAAGCATAAAATACAATATAAATACAACAGTTTTACCATCGCATAAAACGAATAATTGCTACCAGTATGAAACTGATGGTCATTTCTACTTTCCGAGCAAGCTAGGCTTCACCCTAGGGCGTTGCTCCAACAGATTGAATAGTTAGGACCTTAGAAGTGAACGGCCGAACCATAAAATGCAAAAAAAATACAACAGTGTTTCTATCATATAACAGGAATAATTGCGACCAGTTTGAAAGTGATGGACAATTCTACGTTCCGGGCAACCTAGACTTCACTCTAGGGCGTTGCTCCACCAGATCGAATAGTTAGTGCCTTAGAAGTCAACGCCAGAAGCATAAAATACGATATAAATACAACAGCGTTTGCATCGTATAAAACGAATAATTGCAACCAGTGTGAAAGTTATGGTCATTTCTACATTCCGTGCAACCTAGGATCCACTCTAGGGCGTTGCTCCACCAGATCGAATAGTTAGGTCCTTAGAAGTCAACGCCAGAGGCATTAAATACAATATAAATACAACAGCTTTTCCATCGTATAAAACGAATAATTGCAACCAGTGTGAAAGTTATGGTCATTTCTACATTCCGAGCAACCTAGGCTTCATTCTAGGGCGTTGCTCCACCAGATCGAATAGTTAGGTCCATAGAAGTAAACGCCAGAAGCATAAAATACGCTATAAATATCGTTTTTCCATCGTATAAAAGGAATAATTGCAACCAGCGTGAAACTGATGGTCATTTCTACTTTTCGAGCAACCTAGGCTTCACCCTAGGGCGTTGCTCCAACAGATTGAATAGTTGGGGCCTTAGAAGTCAACGCCCGAAGCATAAAATGCAATAAAAATACAACAGTGTTTCCATCGTATAAAACGAATAATTGAAACCAGTATGAAACTTATGGTCATTTCTACTTGCCGAGCAAGCTAGGCTTCACCCTAGGGCGTTGCTCCAACAGATTGAATAGTTAGGACCTTAGAAGTGATCGCCCGAACCATAAAATGCAATAAAAATCAACAGTATTTACATCCTATAACAGGAATAATTGCAACCCGTGTGAAAGTGATGGTCATTTCTACGTTCCAGGCAACCTCTGCTTCACTCTAGGGCGTTGTTCCACCAGATCGAATAGTTAGGGCCTAAGAAGTCAACGCCAGAAGCATAAAATACAATATAAATATAACAGTTTTTCCATCGTATAAAACGAATAATTGCAACCAGTATGAAACTTATGGTCATTTCTACTTTCCGAGCAACCTAGGATCCACACTAGGGCGTAGCTCCACCAGATCGAATAGTTAGGTCCTTAGAAGTAAACGCCAGAGGCATAAAATACGATATAAATACAACAGCGCTTGCATCGTATAAAACGAATAATTGCAACCAGTGTGAAAGTTATGGTCATTTCTACATTCCGAGCAACCTAGGATTCACTCTAGACCGTTGCTCCACAAGATCGTATAGTTAGGGCCTAAGAAGTGAACGCCAGAAGCATAAAATGCTATAAAAATACAACAGTTTTTCCAATGTATAACAGGATTAATAGCAACCAGTTTGAAAGTGATGGTCATTTCTCCTTTCCGGGCAACCTAGGCTTCACTCTAGGGCGTTGCTCCGCTAGATCGAATAGCTAGGGCCTTAGAAGTCAACGCCAGAAGCATAAAATACAATATAAATACAAAAGTTTTTCCATCGTATAAAACGAATAATTGCAACCAGCGTGAAACTGATGGTCATTTCTACTTTTCGAGCAACCTAGGCTTCACCCTAGGGCGTTGCTCCAACAGATTGAATAGTTGGGGCCTTAGAAGTAAACGCCAGAAGCATAAAATACGATATAAATACAACAGCGTTTGCATCGTATAAAACGAATAATTGCAACCAGTGTGAAAGTTATGGTCATTTCTACATTCCGTGCAACCTAGGATCCTCTCTAGGGCGTTGCTCCACCAGATCGAATAGTTAGGTCCTTAGAAGTAAACGCCAGAAGCATAAAATACGATATAAATACAACAGCGGTTCCATCGTATAAAACGAATAATTGCAACCAGTGTGAAAATTATGGTCATTTCTACATTCCGAGCAACCTAGGATCCACTCTAGGGCGTAGCTCCACAAGATCGAATAGTTAGGTCCTTAGAAGTAAACGCCAGAGGCATAAAATACGATATAAATACAACAGCGCTTGCATCGTATAAAACGAATAATTGCAACCAGTGTGAAAGTTATGGTCATTTCTACATTCCGAGCAACCTAGGATTCACTCTAGACCGTTGCTCCACAAGATCGAATAGTTAGGTCCTTAGAAGTAAACGCCAGAAGCATAAAATACGATCTAAATACAACAGCTTTTCCATCGTATAAAAGGAATAATTGCAAACAGTGTGAAT
Source organism: Calliopsis andreniformis (assembly GCF_051401765.1). Taxonomy (NCBI): domain Eukaryota; kingdom Metazoa; phylum Arthropoda; class Insecta; order Hymenoptera; family Andrenidae; genus Calliopsis; species Calliopsis andreniformis. Next base: position 8,922,073 of record NW_027480425.1, on the reverse strand, counting down.
GTAATGGTCATTTCTACGTTCCGGGCAAGCTAGGCTTCACCCTAGGCCGTTGTTCCACCAGATCGAATAGTTAGGGCCTAAGAAGTGAACGCCAGAAGCATAAAATGCAATAAAAATACAACAGTTTTTCCAATGTATAACAGGATTAATAGCAACCAGTTTGAAAGTGATGGTCATTTCTCCTTTCCGGGCAACCTAGGCTTCACTCTAGGGCGTTGCTCCACTAGATCGAATAGCTAGGGCCTTAGAAGTCAACGCCAGAAGCATAAAATACAATATAAATACAAAAGTTTTTCCATCGTATAAAACGAATAATTGCAACCAGCGTGAAACTGATGGTCATTTCTACTTTTCGAGCAACCTAGGCTTCACCCTAGGGCGGTGCTCCAACAGATTGAATAGTTGGGGCCTTAGAAGTCAACGCCCGAAGCATAAAATGCAATAAAAATACAACAGTGTTTCCATCGTATAAAACGAATAATTGAAACCAGTATGAAACTTATGGTCATTTCTACTTTCCGAGCAAGCTAGGCTTCACCCTAGGGCGTTGCTCCAACAGATTGAATAGTTAGGACCTTAGAAGTGATCGCCCAAACCATAAAATGCAATAAAAATACAACAGTACTTCCATCATATAACAGGAATAATTGCAACCAGTTTGAAAGTGTTGACCAATTCTACGTTCCGGGCAACCTAGGCTTCACTCTAGGGCGTTGCTCCACCAGATCGTATAGTTAGTGCCTTAGAAGTCAACGCCAGAAGCATAAAATACAATATAAATACAACAGTTTTACCATCGCATAAAACGAGTAATTGCTACCAGTATGAAACTGATGGTCATTTCTACTTTTCGAGCAACCTAGGCTTCACCCAAGGGCGTTGCTCCAACAGATTGAATAGTTGGGGCCTTAGAAGTCAACGCCCGAAGCATAAAATGAAATAAAAATACAACAGTGTTTCCATCGTATAAAACGAATAATTGAAACCAGTATGAAACTTATGGTCATTTCTACTTTCCGAGCAAGCTAGGCTTCACCCTAGGGCGTTGCTCCAACAGATTGAATAGTTAGGACCTTAGAAGTGAACGCCCGAACCATAAAATGCAAAAAAAATACAACAGTGTTTCCATCATATAACAGGAATAATTGCAACCAGCTTGAAAGTGATAGCCAATTCTACGTTCCGGGCAACCTAGGCTTCTCTCTAGGGCGTTGCTCCACCAGATCGAATAGATAGTGCCTTAGAAGTCAACGCCAGAGGCATAAAATACAATATAAATACAACAGCGTTTCCATCGTATAAAACGAATAACTGCAACCAGTGTGAAGGTTATGGTCATTTCGACATTCCGAGTAACCTAGGCTTCACTCTAGGGCGTTGCCCCACCAGATCGAATAGTTAAGTCCTTAGAAGTAAACGCCAGAAGTATAAAATACGATATAAATACAACAGCTTTTCCATCGTATAAAAGGATTAATTGCAACCAGTTTGAACGTGATGGTCATTTCTACATTCCGAGCAACCTAGGCTTCATTCTAGGGCGTTGCTCCACCAGATCGAATAGTTAGGTCCTTAGAAGTAAACGCCAGAAGCATAAAATACGATATAAATACAACAGCTTTTCCGTCGTATAAAAGGAATAATTGCAAACAGTGTGAAAGTAATGGTCATTTCTACGTTCCGGGCAACCTAGGCTTCACCCTACGGCGTTGTTCCCCCAGATCGAATAGTTAGGGCCTAAGATGTGAACGCCAGAAGCATAAAATACAATATAAATACAACAGCGTTTGCATCGTATAAAACGAATAATTGCAACCAGTGTGACAGTTATGGTCATTTCTACATTCCGAGCAACCTAGGATCCACTCCAGGGCGTTGCTCCACCAGATCGAATAGTTAGGTCCTTAGAAGTAAACGCCAGAAGCGTAAAATACGATATAAATACAACAGCGTTTCCATCGTATAAAACGAATAATTGCAACCAGTGTGAAAGTTATGGTCATTTCTACATTCCGAGCAACCTAGGATCCACACTAGGGCGTAGCTCCACCAGATCGAATAGTTAGGTCCTTAGAAGTAAACGCCAGAGGCATAAAATACGATATAAATACAACAACGTTTGCATCGTATAAAACGAATAATTGCAACCAGTGTGAAAGTTATGGTCATTTCTACTTTCCGAGCAACCTAGGCTTCACCCTAGGGCGTTGCTGCAACAGATTGAATAGTTAGGGCCTTAGAAGTCAACGCCCGAACCATAAAATGCAAAAAAAATACAGCAGTGTTTCCATCATGTAACAGGTATAATGCAACCAGTTTGAAAGTGATGGCCAATTCTACGTTCCGGGCAACCTAGGTTTCACTCCAGGGCGTTGCTCCACCAGACCGAATAGTTACGGCCTAAGAAGTCAACGCCAGAAGCATAAAATACGATATAAATACAACAGCTTTTCCATCGTATAAAACGAATAATTGCAACCAGTGTGAAAGTAATGGTCATTTCTACGTTCCGAGCAACCTAGGCTTCATTCTAGGGCGTTGCTCCACCAGATCGAATAGTTAGGTCCATAGAAGTAAACGCCAGAAGCATAAAATACGATATAAATACATCAGTTTTCCCATCGTATAAAAGGAGTAATTGCAAACAGTGTGAAGGTAATGGTCATTTCTACGTTCCGGGCAAGCTAGGCTTCACCCTAGGCCGTTGTTCCACCAGATCGAATGGTTAGGGCCTAAGAAGTGAACGCCAGAAGCATAAAATGCAATAAAAATACAACAGTTTTTCCAATGTATAACAGGATTAATTGCAACCAGCGTGAAACTGATGGTCATTTCTACTTTTCGAGCAACCTAGGCTTCACCCTAGGGCGTTGCTCCAACAGATTGAATAGTTGGGGCCTTAGAAGTCAACGCCCGAAGCATAAAGTGCAATAAAAATACAACAGTGTTTCCATCGTATAAAACGAATAATTGAAACCAGTATGAAACTTATGGTCATTTCTACTTGCCGAGCAAGCTAGGCTTCACCCTAGGGCGTTGCTCCAACAGATTGAATAGTTAGGACCTTAGAAGTGATCGCCCGAACCATAAAATGCAATAAAAATGCAACAGTATTTACATCCTATAACAGGAATAATTGCAACCCGTGTGAAAGTGATGGTCATTTCTACGTTCCAGGCAACCTCTGCTTCACTCTAGGGCGTTGTTCCACCAGATCGAATAGTTAGGGCCTAAGAAGTCAACGCCAGAAGCATAAAATACAATATAAATATAACAGTTTTTCCATCGTATAAAACGAATAATTGCAACCAGTATGAAACTTATGGTCATTTCTACTTTCCGAGCAACCTAGGCTTCACCCTAGGGCGTTGCTGCAACAGATTGAATAGTTAGGGCCTTAGAAGTCAACGCCCGAACCATAAAATGCAAAAAAAATACAGCAGTGTTTCCATCATGTAACAGGTATAATGCAACCAGTTTGAAAGTGATGGCCAATTCTACGTTCCGGGCAACCTAGGTTTCACTCCAGGGCGTTGCTCCACCAGACCGAATAGTTACGGCCTAAGAAGTCAACGCCAGAAGCATAAAATACGATATAAATACAACAGCTTTTCCATCGTATAAAACGAATAATTGCAACCAGTGTGAAAGTAATGGTCACTTCTACGTTCCGAGGACCCTAGGCGTCTCTCTAGGGCGTTGCTCCACCACATCTAATAGCTACGGCCTTAGAAGTCAACGCCAGAGGCATTAAATACAATATAAATACAACAGCGTTTCCATCGTATAAAACGAATAATTGCAACCAGTGTGAAAGTTATGGGCATTTCTACATTCCGAGCAACCTAGGATCCACTCTAGGGCGTAGCTCCACCAGATCGAATAGTTAGGTCCTTAGAAGTAAACGCCAGAGGCATAAAATACGATATAAATACAACAGCGTTTGCATCGTATAAAACGAATAATTGCAACCAGTGTGAAAGTTATGGTCATTTCTACATTCCGAGCAACCTAGGATTCACTCTAGACCGTTGCTCCACAAGATCGAATAATTAGGTCCTTAGAAGTAAACGCCAGAAGCATAAAATACGATATAAATACAACAGTTTTTCCATCGTATAAAAGGAATAATTGCAAACAGTGTGAAGGTAATGGTCATTTCTACGTTCCGGGCAAGCTAGGCTTCACCCTAGGCCGTTGTTCCACCAGATCGAATAGTTAGGGCCTAAGAAGTGAACGCCAGAAGCATAAAGTGCAATAAAAATACAACAGTTTTTCCAATGTATAACAGGATTAATTGCAACCAGTTTGAAAGTGATGGTCATTTCTCCTTTCCGGGCAACCTAGGCTTCACTCTAGGGCGTTGCTCCACTAGATCGAATAGCTAGGGCCTTAGAAGTCAACGCCAGAAGCATAAAATACAATATAAATACAACAGTTTTTCCATCGTATAAAACGAATAATTGCAACCAGCGTGAAACTGATGGTCATTTCTACTTTTCGAGCAACCTAGGCTTCACCCTAGGGCGCTGCTCCAACAGATTGAATAGTTGGGGCCTTAGAAGTCAACGCCCGAAGCATAAAATGCAATAAAAATACAACAGTGTTTCCATCGTATAAAACGAATAATTGAAACCAGTATGAAACTTATGGTCATTTCTACTTTCCGAGCAAGCTAGGCTTCACCCTAGGGCGTTGCTCCAACAGATTGAATAGTTAGGACCTTAGAAGTGATCGCCGGAACCATAAAATGCAATAAAAATACAACAGTATTTACATCCTATAACAGGAATAATTGCAACCCGTCTGAAAGTGATGGTCATTTCTACGTTCCAGGCAACCTCTGCTTCACTCTAGGGTGTTGTTCCACCAGATCGAATAGTTAGGGCCTAAGAAGTCAACGCCAGAAGCATAAAATACAATATAAATATAACAGTTTTTCCATCGTATAAAACGAATAATTGCAACCAGTATGAAACTTATGGTCATTTCTACTTTCCGAGCAACCTAGGCTTCACGCTAGGGCGTTGCTGCAACAGATTGAATAGTTAGGGCCTTAGAAGTCAACGCCCGAACCATAAAATGCAAAAAAAATACAGCAGTGTTTCCATCATGTAACAGGTATAATGCAACCAGTTTGAAAGTGATGGCCAATTCTACGTTCCGGGCAACCTAGGTTTTGCTCCAGGGCGTTGCTCCACCAGACCGAATAGTTACGGCCTAAGAAGTCAACGCCAGAAGCATAAAATACGATATAAATACAACAGCTTTTCCATCGTATAAAACGAATAATTGCAACCAGTGTGAAAGTAATGGTCATTTCTACGTTCCGAGCACCCTAGGCGTCTCTCTAGGGCGTTGCTCCACCACATCTAATAGCTACGGCCTTAGAAGTCAACGCCAGAGGCATAAAATACAATATAAATACAACAGCTTTTCATCGTACAAAACGAATAATTGCAACCAGTGTGAAAGTTATGGTCTCTTCTACATTCCGAGCAACCTAGGCTTCATTCTAGGGCGTTGCTCCACCAGATCGAATAGTTAGGTCCTTAGAAGTAAACGCCAGAAGCATAAAATACGATATATATACAACAGCTTTTCCATCGTATAAAAGGAATAATTGCAAACAGTGTGAAGGTAATGGTCATTTCTACGTTCCGGGCAACCTAGGCTTCACTCTACGGCGTTGTTCCACCAGACCGAATAGTTAGGGCCTAAGAAGTGAACGCCAGAAGCATAAAATACAATATAAATATAACAGTCTTTCCATCCTATAACAGTAATAATTGCAACCAGTTTGAAAGTGATGGCCAATTCTACGTTCCGGGCAACCTAGGCTTCACTCCAGGGCGTTGCTCCACCAGATGGAATAGTTAGGGCCTTAGAAGTCAACGCCAGATGCATAAAATACAATAAAGATGCGACAGTTTTTCCATCGTATAACAGGAATAATTGCAACCAGTTTGAAAGTGATGGTCATTTCTACGTTCCGGGCAACCTAGGCTTCACTCTAGGGCGTTGCTCCACCAGATAGAATAGATAGGGCCTTAGCAGTCAACTCCCGAAGCATAAAATGCAAAATAAATAGTACAGTTTTTCCATCGTATTAAACGAATAATTTCTACCAGTGTGGAAGTTATGGACAATTCTACTTTCCGGACAACCTGGGCTTCACCCTAGGGCGTTGTTACACCAGATGGAATAGTTAGGCCCTTAGAAGTCTACGCCCGAACCATAAAATGCAAAAAAAATACAACAGTGTTTCTATCATATAACAGGAATAATTGCGACCAGTTTGAAAGTGATGGACAATTCTACGTTCCGGGCAACCTAGACTTCACTCTAGGGCGTTGCTCCACCAGATCGAATAGCTAGTGCCTTAGAAGTCAACGCCAGAAGCATAAAATACGATATAAATACAACAGCGTTTGCATCGTATAAAACGAATAATTGCAACCAGTGTGAAAGTTATGGTCATTTCTACATTCCGTGCAACCTAGGATCCACTCTAGGGCGTTGCTCCACCAGATCGAATAGTTAGGTCCTTAGAAGTAAACGCCAGAAGCATAAAATACGATATAAATACAACAGCGTTTCCATCGTATAAAACGATTAATTGCAACCAGTGTGAAAATTATGTTCATTTCTACATTCCGAGCAACCTAGGATCCACTCTAGGGCGTAGCTCCACCAGATCGAATAGTTAGGTCCTTAGAAGTAAACGCCAGAGGCATAAAATACGATATAAATACAACAGCGCTTGCATCGTATAAAACGAATAATTGCAACCAGTGTGAAAGTTATGGTCATTTCTACATTCCGAGCAACCTAGGATTCACTCTAGACCATTGCTCCACAAGATCGAATAGTTAGGTCCTTAGAAGTAAACGCCAGAAGCATAAAATACGATATAAATACAACAGCTTTTCCATCGTATAAAAGGAATAATTGCAAACAGTGTGAATGTAATGGTCATTTCTACGTTCCGGGCAAGCTAGGCTTCACCCTAGGCCGTTGTTCCACCAGATCGAATAGTTAGGGCCTAAGAAGTGAACGCCAGAAGCATAAAATGCAATAAAAATACAACAGTTTTTCCAATGTATAGCAGGATTAATAGCAACCAGTTTGAAAGTGATGGTCATTTCTCCTTTCCGGGCAACCTAGGCTTCACTCTAGGGCGTTGCTCCACTAGATCGAATAGCTAGGGCCTTAGAAGTCAACGCCAGAAGCATAAAATACAATATAAATACAAAAGTTTTTCCATCGTATAAAACGAATAATTGCAACCAGCGTGAAACTGATGGTCATTTCTACTTTTCGAGCAACCTAGGCTTCACCCTAGGGCGTTGCTCCAACAGATTGAATAGTTGGGGCCTTAGAAGTCAACGCCCGAAGCATAAAATGCAATAAAAATACAACAGTGTTTCCATCGTATAAAACGAATAATTGAAACCAGTATGAAACTTATGGTCATTTCTACTTTCCGAGCAAGCTAGGCTTCACCCTAGGGCGTTGCTCCAACAGATTGAATAGTTAGGACCTTAGAAGTGATCGCCCAAACCATAAAATGCAATAAAAATACAACAGTATTTCCATCATATAACAGGAATAATTGCAACCAGTTTGAAAGTGTTGACCAATTCTACGTTCCGGGCAACCTAGGCTTCACTCTAGGGCGTTGCTCCACCAGATCGTATAGTTAGTGCCTTAGAAGTCAACGCCAGAAGCATAAAATACAATATAAATACAACAGTTTTACCATCGCATAAAACGAATAATTGCTACCAGTATGAAACTGATGGTCATTTCTACTTTTCGAGCAACCTAGGCTTCATCCTAGGGCGTTGCTCCAACAGATTGAATAGTTGGGGCCTTAGAAGTCAACGCCCGAAGCATAAAATGCAATAAAAATACAACAGTGTTTCCATCGTATAAAACGAATAATTGAAACCAGTATGAAACTTATGGTCATTTCTACTTTCCGAGCAAGCTAGGCTTCACCCTAGGGCGTTGCTCCAACAGATTGAACAGTTAGGACCTTAGAAGTGATCGCCCAAACCATAAAATGCAATAAAAGTACAACAGTGTTTCCATCATATAACAGGAATAATTTCGACCAGTTTGAAAGTGCTGGCCAATTCTACGTTCCGGGCAACCTAGGTTTCACTCCAGGGCGTTGCTCCACCAGACCGAATAGTTACGGCCTAAGAAGTCAACGCCAGAAGCATAAAATACGATATAAATACAACACCTTTTCCATCGTATATCACGAATAATTGCAACCAGTGTGAAAGTAATGGTCATTTCTACGTTTCGAGCACCCTAGGCGTCTCTCTAGGGCGTTGCTCCACCATATCTAATAGCTACGGCCTTAGAAGCCAACGCCAGAGGCATAAAATACAATATAAATACAACAGCTTTTCCATCGTATAAAACGAATAATTCCAACCAGTATGAAACTTATGGTCATTTCTACTTTCCGAGCAACCTAGGCTTCACCCTAGGTTGTTGCTCCAACGGATTGAATAGTTACGGCCTTAGAAGTCAACGCCCGAAGCATAAAATGCAATAAAAATACAACAGTGTTTCCATCATATAACAGGAATAATTGCAACCAGTTTGAAAGTGATGACCAATTCTACGTCCCGCGCAACCTAGGCTTCACTCTAGGGCGTTGCTCCACCAGATCGAATAGTTAGTGCCTTAGAAGTCAACGCCAGTAGCATAAAATACAATATAAATACAACAGTTTTTCCATCGTATACAACGAATAATTGCAACCAGTTTGAAAGTGATGGCCAATTCTACCTTCCGGGCAACCTAGGCTTCACTCTAGGGCGTTGCTCCACCAGATCGAATAGTTAGGTCCTTGGAAGTAAACGCCAGAAGCATAAAATACGACATAAATACAACAGCTTTTCCATCGTATAAAAGGAATAATTGCAAACAGTGTGAAAGTAATGGTCATTTCTACGTTCCGAGCACCCTAGGCGTCACTCTAGTGCGTTGCTCCACCACATCTAATAGCTACGGCCTTAGAAATCAACGCCAGAGGCATAAAGTACAATATAAATACAACAGCGTTTCCATCGTATAAAACGAATAATTGCAACCAGTGTGAAAGTTATGGTCATTTCTACATTCCGAGCAACCTAGGATCCACTCTAGGGCGTTGCTCCACCAGATCGAATGGTTAGGTCCTTAGAAGTAAACGCCAGAAGCATAAAATACGATATAAATACAACAGCGTTTGCATCGTAAAAAACGAATAATAGCAACCAGTGTGAAAGTTATGGCCATTTCTACATTCCGAGCAACCTAGGATTCACACTAGGGCGTTGCTCCACCAGATCGAATAGTTAGGTCCTTGGAAGTAAACGCCAGAAGCATAAAATACGACATAAATACAACAGCTTTTCCATCGTATAAAAGGAATAATTGCAAACAGTGTGAAGGTAATGGTCATTTCTACGTTCCGGGCAAGCTAGGTTTCACCCTAGGCCGTTATTCCACCAGATCGAATAGTTAGGGCCTAAGAAGTGAACGCCAGAAGCATAAAATGCAATAAAAATACAACAGTTTTTCCAATGTATAACAGGATTAATTGCAACCAGTTTGAAAGTGATGGTCATTTCTCCTTTCCGGTCAACCTAGGCTTCACTCTAGGGCATTGCTCCACTGGATCGAATAGCTAGGGCCTTAGAAGTCAACACCAGGAGCATAAAATACGATATAAATAGAACAGTTTTTCCATCGTATAAAACGAATAATTGCAACCAGTATGAAACTGATGGTCATTTCTACTTTCCGAGCAACCTAGGCTTCACCCTAGGGCGTTGCTCCAACAGATTGAATAGTTAGGGCCTTAGAAGTCAACGCCCGAAGCATAAAATGCACTAAAAATACAACAGTGTTTCCATCGTATAAGACGAATAATTGCAACCAGTATGAAACTTATGGTCATTTCTTCTTTCCGAGCAAGCTAGGCTTCACCCTAGGGCGTTATTCCAACAGATTCAATGGTTAGGACCTTAGAAGTGAACGCCCGAAACATAAAATGCAAAAAAAATACAACAGTGTTTCCATCATATAACAGGAATAATTGCAACCAGTTTGAAAGTGATAGCCTATTCTACGTTCCGGGCAACCTAGGCTTCTCTCTAGGGCGTTGCACCACCAGATCGAATAGATAGTGCCTTAGAAGTCAACGCCAGGAGCATAAAATACAATTTAAATACAACAGTTTTTCCATCGTATATGACGAATAATTGCAACCAGTATGTAACTTATGGTCATTTCTACTTTCCAAGCAACCTACGCTTCACCCTAGGGCCTTGCTCCAACAGATTGAATAGTTAGGGCCTTAGAAGTCAACGCCCGAAGCATAAAGTACACAATAAATAGAATAGATTTTCCATTGTATAAAACGAATAATAGCAACCAGTGTGAAAGTTATGGTCATTTCTACGTCCCGGGCAACCTAGGCTTCACTGTAGGGCGTTGCACCACCAGATCGAATAGTTAGGGCCTTAGAAGTCAACGCCAGAAGCATAAACGGCAATATAAATACAACAACTTTTCCATCGTATAACAGGAATAATAGCAACCAGTGTGAAAGATATGATCACTTCTATGTTCCGGGCAACCTAGGGTTCACTCTAGGACGTTGGTCCACCAGCTCCAATAGATAGGGTGTAAGCAGTCAACGCCAGAAGCACCAATTACAAAATAAATATAACGGGTTTTCCATCGTATAAAACGAATAATTGCAACCAGTGTGAAAGTAATGGTCATTTCTACGTTCCGGGCAACCTAGTCTTCACTCTAGGGCGTTGCCCCACCACATCGAATAGCTACAGCCTTAGAAGTCAACGCCAGAAGCATAAAATACAATATAAATGCAACCGTTTTTCCATTGTATAAAACGAATAATTGCAACCAGTGTGAAAGTTATGGTCATTTCTACGTTCCGCGCAACATAGGCTTCACTCTTGGACGATGCCCCACCAGATCGAATAGCTAGGAGCTTAGAAGTCGAAGCCAGAAGCGGAAAATACAATAAAAATGCAACAGTTTTTCCAACGTATAAAACGAATAATTGTAACCAGTGTGAATGTTATGGTCATTAATACGTTCCGGGCAACCTAGGCTTCACTCTAGGGCGTTGATTCACCAGATCCAATAGCTAGGGCCTAACAATTCAACGCCAGAAGCATAAAGTACAATGAAAATACAACAGTTTTTTCATCGTATAAAACGGATAATTGCAACATGCGTGAAGGTAATGGTCAGTTCTACGTTCCGGGCAATCTAGGATTCACTCTAGGGCGTTGCTGCACCAGATCGTATAGTTAGGGCCTAAGAAGTCAACGCCTGAACCATAAAATACAATATAAATACAACAGCTTTTCCATCGTATAAAACGAATAATTGCGACCAGTGTGAAAGTTATGGTCACTTCTACGTTCCGGTCAACCTTGGCTTCACTCTAGGGCGTTGCTCCGCCAGCTCGAATAGTTAGGGCCTTAGAATTCAACGCCAGAAGCATAAGATACAATATAAATACAACAGCATTTCCATCGTATAAAATGAATAATTGCAAACAGTGTGAAAGTAATGGTCATTTCTACGTTCCGGGCAACCTAGGCTTCACTGTAGGGCGTTGCACCACCAGATCGAATAGTTAGGGCCTTAGAAGTCAACGCCAGAAGCATAAAAGACAATATAAATACAACAGTTTTTCCATTGTGTAAAACGAATAATTGCAACCAGTGTGAAAGTTATGGTCATTTCTACGTTCCGGGCAACATAGGCTTCACTCTTGGACGATGCCCCACCAGATCGAATAGCTAGGACCTTAGAAGTCGAAGCCAGAAGCGGAAAATACAATAAAAATGCAACAGTTTTTCCAACGTATAAAACGAATAATTGTAACCAGTGTGAAAGTAATGGTCATTTCTACGTTCCGAGCACCCTAGGCGTCACTCTAGTGCGTTGCTCCACCACATCTAATAGCTACGGCCTTAGAAGTCAACGCCAGAGGCATAAAGTACAATATAAATACAACAGCGTTTCCATCGTATAAAACGAATAATTGCAACCAGTGTGAAAGTTATGGTCATTTCTACATTCCGAGCAACCTAGGATCCACTCTAGGGCGTTGCTCCACCAGATCGGATAGTTAGGTCCTTAGAAGTAAACGCCAGAAGCATAAAATACGATATAAATACAACTGCGTTTGCATCGTAAAAAACGAATAATAGCAACCAGTGTGAAAGTTATGGCCATTTCTACATTCCGAGCAACCTAGGATTCACACTAGGGCGTTGCTCCACCAGATCGAATAGTTAGGTCCTTGGAAGTAAACGCCAGAAGCATAAAATACGATATAAATACAACAGCTTTTCCATCGTATAAAAGGAATAATTGCAAACAGTGTGAAGGTAATGGTCATTTCTACGTTCCCTGCAAGCTAGGCTTCACCCTAGGCCGTTGTTCCACCAGATCGAATAGTTAGGGCCTAAGAAGTGAACGCCAGAAGCATAAAATGCAATAAAAATACAACAGTTTTTCCATCGTATAACAGGATTAATTGCAACCAGTTTAAAAGTGATGGTCATTTCTCCTTTCCGGGCAACCTAGGCTTCACTCTAGGGCGTTGGTCCACTAGACCGAATTGCTAGGGCCTTAGAAGTCAACGCCAGAAGCATAAAATGCAATATATATTCAACAGTTTTTCCATCGTATAAAACGAATAATTGCAACCAGTATGAAACTGACGGTCATTTCTACTTTCCGAGCAACCTAGGCTTCACCCTAGGGCGTTGCTCCAACAGATTGAATAGTTAGGGCCTTAGAAGCCAACGCCCGAAGCATAAAATGCAATAAAAATACAACAGTGTTTCCATCGTATAAAACGAATAATTGCAACCAGTACGAAACTTATGGTCATTTCTACTTTCCGAGCAAGCTAGGCTTCACCCTAGGGCGTTGCTCCAACAGATTGAATAGTTAGGACCTTAGAAGTGAACGCCCGAACCATAAGATGCAAAAAAAATACAACAGTGTTTCCATCATATAACAGGAATAATTGCAACCAGTTTGAAAGTGATGGTCAATTCTACGTTCCGGGCAACCTAGGCTTCTCTCTAGGGCGTTGCTCCACCAGATCGAATAGATAGTGCCTTAGAAGTCAACGGCAGACGCATAAAATACAATATAAATACAACAGCGTTTCCATCGTATAAAACGAATAATTGCAACCAGTGTGAAAGTTATGGTCATTTCCACATTCCGTGTAACCTAGGCTTCACTCTAGGCCGTTGCTCCACCAGATTGAATAGTTAGGACCTTAGAAGTGAACGCCCGAACCATAAAATGCAAGAAAAATACAACAGTGTTTCCATCATATAACAGGAATAATTGCAACCAGTTTGAAAGTGATGGTCAATTCTACGTTCTGGGCAACCTAGGCTTCTCTCTAGGGCGTTGCTCCACCAGATCGAATAGATAGTGCCTTAGAAGTCAACGCCAGACGCATAAAATACAATATAAATACAACAGCGTTTCCATCGTATAAAACGAATAATTGCAACCAGTGTGAAAGTTATGGTCATTTCCACATTCCGTGTAACCTAGGCTTCACTCTAGGGCGTTGCTCCACCAGATCGAATAGTTAGGTCCTTAGAAGTAAACGCCAGAAGCATAAAATACAATATAGATACAACAGCTTTTCCATCGTATAAAAGGATTAATTGCAACCAGTTTGAACGTGATGGTCATTTCTCCCTTCCGTGCAACCTAGGCATCACTCTACGCCGTTGCGCCACCAGATCGAACAGCTAGGGCCTTAGAAGTCAACGCCAGAAGCATAAAATACAATATAAATACAACAGTTTTTCCATCGTATAAAACGAATAATTGCAACCAGTTTGAACGTGATGGTCACTTCTCCCTTCCGGGCAACCTAGGCTTCACTCTAGGGCGTTGCTCCACTAGATCGAACAGCTAGGGCCTTAGAAGTCAACGCCAGAAGCATAAAATACAATATAAATACAACAGTTTTTCCATCGCATAAAACGTATAATTGTAACCAGTGTGAAAGTAATGGTCATTTCTAGGTTCCGTGCAAGCTGGGCTTCACCCTAGGCCGTTGTTCCACCAGATCGAATAGTTAGGGCCTAAGAAGTGAACGCCAGAAGCATAAAATACGATATAAATACAACAGCTATTCCATCGTATAAAACGAATTATTGTAACCAGTGTGAAAGTAATGGTCATTTCTACGTTCCGGGCAACCTAGTCTTCACTCTAGGGCGTTGCTCCACCAGATCGAATAGTTAGTGCCTTAGAAGTCAACGCCAGAAGCATAAAATACGATATAAATACAACAGCTTTTCCATCGTATAAAACGAATAATTGCAACCAGTATGAAACTTATGGTCATTTCTACTTTCCGAGCAACCTAGGCTTCACCCTAGGGCGTTGCTCCAACAGATTGAATAGTTAGGGCCTTAGAAGTCTACGCCCGAACCATAAAATGCAAAAAAAGTACAACAGTGTTTCCATCATATAACAGGAATTATTTCGACCAGTTTGAAAGTGCTGGCCAATTCTACGTTCCGGGCAACCTAGGATTCACTCCAGGGCGTTGCTCCACCAGACCGAATAGTCACGGCCTAAGAAGTCAACGCCAGAAGCATAAAATACGATATAAATACAACAGCTTTTCCATCGTATAAAACGAATAATTGCAACCAGTGTGAAAGTAATGGTCATTTCTACGTTCCGAGCACCCTAGGCGTCACTCTAGTGCGTTGCTCCACCACATCTAATAGCTACGGCCTTAGAAGTCAACGCCAGAGGCATAAAGTACAATATAAATACAACAGCGTTTCCATCGTATAAAACGAATAATTGCAACCAGTGTGAAAGTTATGGTCATTTCTACATTCCGAGCAACCTAGGATCCACTCTAGGGCGTTGCTCCACCAGATCGAATAGTTAGTGCCTTAGAAGTGAACGCGAGAAGCATGAAATACAATATGAATACAACAGTTTTTCCATCGCATAAAACGTATAATTGTAACCAGTGTGAAAGTAATGGTCATTTCTAGGTTCCGTGCAAGCTGGGCTTCACCCTAGGCCGTTGTTCCACCAGACCGAATAGTTAGGGCCTAAGAAGTGAACGCCAGAAGCATAAAATATGATATAAATACAACAGCTATTCCATCGTATAAAACGAATAATTGTAACCAGTGTGAAAGTAATGGTCATTTCTACGTTCCGGGCAAGCTAGGCATCACCCTAGGCCGTTGTTCCACCAGATCGAATAGTTAGGGCCTAAGAAGTGAACGCCAGAAGCATAAAATGCAATAAAAATACAACAGTTTTTCCATCGTATAACAGGATTAATTGCAACCAGTTTGAAAGTGATGGTCATTTCTCCTTTCCGGGCAACCTAGGCTTCACTCTAGGGCGTTGCTCCACTAGACCGAATTGCTAGGGCCTTAGAAGTCAACGCCAGAAGCATAAAATACAATATAGATACAACAGCTTTTCCATCGTATAAAAGGATTAATTGCAACCAGTTTGAACGTGATGGTCATTTCTCCCTTCCGGGCAACCTAGGCTTCACTCTAGGGCGTTGCTCCACTAGATCGAACAGCTAGGGCCTTAGAAGTCAACGCCAGAAGCATAAAATACAATATGAATACAACAGTTTTTCCATCGTATAAAACTAATAATTGCAACCAGTATAAAACTTATGGTCATTTCTACTTTCCGAGCAACCTAAGCCTCACCCTAGGGCGTTGCTCCAACAGATTGAATAGTTAGGGCCTTAGAAGCCAACGCCCGAAGCATAAAATGCAATAAAAATACAACAGTTTTTCCATCGTATAACAGGATTAATTGCAACCAGTATGAAAGTGATGGTCATTTCTCCTTTCCGGGCAACCTAGGCTTCACTCTAGGGCGTTGCTCCACTAGACCGAATTGCTAGGGCCTTAGAAGTCAACGCCAGAAGCATAAAATACAATATAAATTCAACAGTTTTTCCATCGTATAAAACGAATAATTGCAACCAGTATGAAACTGATGGTCATTTCTACTTTCCGAGCATCCTAGGCTTCACCCTAGGGCGTTGCTCCAACAGATTGAATAGTTAGGGCCTTAGAAGCCAACGCCCGAAGCATAAAATGCAATAAAAATACAACAGTGTTTCCATCGTATAAAACGAATAATTGCAACCAGTATGATACTTATGGTCATTTCTACTTTCCGAGCAACCTAGGCTTCACCCTAGGTTGTTGCTCCAACGGATTGAATAGTTACGGCCTTAGAAGTCAACGCCCGAAGCATAAAATGCAATAAAAATACAACAGTGTTTCCATCATATAACAGGAATAATTGTAACCAGTTTGAAAGTGATGACCAATTCTACGTCCCGCGCAACCTAGGCTTCACTCTAGGGCGTTGCTCCACCAGATCGAATAGTTAGTGCCTTAGAAGTCAACGCCAGTAGCATAAAATACAATATAAATACAACAGTTTTTCCATCGTATACAACGAATAATTGCAACCAGTTTGAAAGTGATGGCCAATTCTACCTTCCGGGCAACCTAGGCTTCACTCTAGGGCGTTGCTCCACCAGATCGAATAGTTAGTGCCTTAGAAGTGAACGCCACAAGCATAAAATACAATATGAATACAACAGCTTTTCCATCGTATAAAACGAATAATTGCAACCAGTATGAAACTTATGGTCATTTCTACTTTCCGAGCAACCTAGGCTTCACCCTAGGGCGTTGCTCCAACGGATTGAATGGTTAGGGCCTTAGAAGTCAACGCCCGAAATATAAAATGCAAAAAAAATACAACAGTGTTTCCATCATATAACAGGAATAATTGCAACCAGTTTGAAAGTGATGGCCAATTCTACGTTCCGGGAAACCTAGATTTCACTCCAGGGCGTTGCTCCACCAGACCGAATAATTACGGCCTAAGAAGTCAACGCCAGAAGCATAAAATACGATATAAATGCAACAGCTTTTCCATCGTATAAAGCGAATAATTGCAACCAGTGTGAAAGTAATGGTCATTTCTACGTACCGAGCACCCTAGGCGTCACTCTAGGGCGTTGGTGCACCACATCTAATAGTTAGGTCCTTAGAAGTAAACGCCAGATGCATAAAATACAATATAAATACAACAGTTTTTCCATCGTATAAAACGAATAATTGCAACCAATTTGAAAGTGATGGCCAATTCTACCTTCCGGGCAACCTAGGCTTCACTCTAGGGCGTTGCTCCACCAGATCGAATAGTTAGTGCCTTAGAAGTGAACGCGAGAAGCATGAAATACAATATGAATACAACAGTTTTTCCAACGCATAAAAAGAATAACTTTAACCAGTATGAAAGTAATGGTAATTTCTACATTCCGTGCAAGCTGGGCTTCACCCTAGGCCGTTGTTCCTCCAGATCGAATAGTTAGGTCCTTAGAAGTAAACGCCAGAAGCATAAAATACAATATAGATACAACAGCTTTTCCATCGTATAAAAGGATTAATTGCAACCAGTTTGAACGTGATGGTCATTTCTCCCTTCCGTGCAACCTAGGCATCACTCTAGGGCGTTGCTCCACTAGGTCGAACAGCTAGGGCCTTAGAAGTCAACGCCAGAAGCATAAAATACAATATAAATACAGCAGTTTTTCCATCGTATAAAACGAATAATTGCAACCAGTTTGAACGTGATGGTCATTTCTCCCTTCCGGGCAACCTAGGCTTCACTCTAGGGCGTTGCTCCACTAGATCGAACAGCTAGGGCCTTAGAAGTCAACGCCAGAAGCATAAAATACAATATAAATACAACAGTTTTTCCATCGCATAAAACGAATAATTGTAACCAGTGTGAATGTAATTGTAATTTCTACATTCCGTGCAAGCTGGGCTTCACCCTAGGCCGTTGTTCCACCAGATCGAATAGTTAGGGCCTAAGAAGTGAACGCCAGAAGCATAAAATACGATATAAATACAACAGCTATTCCATCGTATAAAACGAATAATTGTAACCAGTGTGAAAGTAATGGTCATTTCTACGTTCGGGGCAAGCTAGGCTTCACCCTAGGCCGTTGTTCCACCAGATCGAATAGTTAGGGCCTAAGAAGTGAACGCCAGAAGCATAAAATGCAATAAAAATACAACAGTTTTTCCATCGTATAACAGGATTAATTGCAACCAGTTTGAAAGTGATGGTCATTTCTCCTTTCCGGGCAACCTAGGCTTCACTCTAGGGCGTTGCTCCACTAGACCGAATTGCTAGGGCCTTAGAAGTCAACGCCAGAAGCATAAAATACAATATAAATTCAACAGTTTTTCCATCGTATAAAACGAATAATTGCAACCAGTATGAAACTGATGGTCATTCCTACTTTCCGAGCAACCTAGGCTTCACCCTAGGGCGCTGCTCCAACAGATTGAATAGTTAGGGCCTTAGAAGCCAACGCCCGAAGTATAAAATGCAATAAAAATACAACAGTGTTTCCATCGTATAAAACGAATAATTGCAACCAGTATGAAACTTATGGTCGTTTCTACTTTCCGAGCAAGCTAGGCTTCACCCTAGGGCGTGGCTCCAACAGATTGAATAGTTAGGACCTTAGAAGTGAACGCCCGAACCATAAAATGCAAAAAAAATACAACAGTGTTTCCATCATATAACAGGAATAATTGCAACCAGTTTGATAGTGATGGCCAATTCTACGTTCCGGGCAACCTAGGCTTCTCTCTAGGGCGTTGCTCCACCAGATCGAATAGATAGTGCCTTAGAAGTCACCGCCAGACGCATAAAATACAATATAAATACAACAGCGTTTCCATCGTATAAAACGAATAATTGCAACCAGTGTGAAAGTTATGGTCATTTCCACATTCCGTGTAACATAGGCTTCACTCTAGGGCGTTGCTCCACCAGATCGAATAGTTAGGTCCTTAGAAGTAAACGCCAGAAGCATAAAATACAATATAGATACAACAGCTTTTCCATCGTATAAAAGGATTAATTGCAACCAGTTTGAACGTGATGGTCATTTCTCCCTTCCGGGCAACCTAGGCTTCACTCTAGGGCGTTGCTCCACCAGCTCGAATAGTTAGTGCCTTAGAAGTCGACGCCAGAAGCATAAAATACAATATAAATACAACAGTTTTTCCATCGTATAAAACGAATAATTGCAACCAGTAAGAAACTTATGGTCATTTCTACTTTCCGAACAACCTAGGCTTCACCCTAGGGCGGTGCTCCAACGGATTGAACAGTTAGGGCCTTAGAAGTCAACGCCCCAACCATAAAATGCAAAAAAAATACAACAGTGTTTCCATCATATAGCAGCAATAATTGCAACCAGTTTGAAAGTGATGGCCAATTCTACGTTCCGGGCAACCTAGGTTTCACTCCAGGGCGTTGCTCCACCAGACCGAATAGTTACGGCCTAAGAAGTCAACGCCAGAAGCATAAAATACGATATAAATACAACAGCTTTTCCATCGTATATAACGAATAATTACAACCAGTGTGAAAGTGATGGCCAATTCTACCTTCCGGGCAACCTAGGCTTCACTCTAGGGCGTTGCTCCACCAGATCGAATAGTTAGTGCCTTAGAAGTCAACGCCAGAAGCAGAAAATACAATATAAATACAACAGTTTTTCCATCGTATAAAACGAATAATTGCAACCAGTATGAAACTTATGGTCATTTCTACTTTCCGAACAACCTAGGCTTCACCCTAGGGCGTTGCTCCAACGGATTGAATACTTAGGGCCTTAGAAGTCAACGCCCGAAGCATAAAATGCAAAAAAAATACAACAGTGTTTCCATCATATATCAGGAATAACTGCAACCAGTTTGAAAGTGATGACCAATTCTACGTTCCGGGCAACCTAGGCTTCACTCTAGGGCGTTGCTCTACCAGATCGAATAGTTAGTGCCTTAGAAGTCAACGCCAGAAGCATAAAATACAATATAAATACAACAGTTTTTCCATCGTATAAAACGAATAATTGCAACCAGTTTGAAAGTGATGGCCAATTCTACCTTCCGGGCAGCCTAGGCTTCACTCTAGGGCGTTGCTCCACCTGATCGAATAGTTAGTGCCTTAGAAGTCAACGCCAGAAGCATAAAATACAATATAAATACAACAGTTTTTCCATCGTATAGAACGAATAATTGCAACCAGTATGAAACCTATGGTCATTTCTACATTCCGAACAACCTAGGCTTCACCCTAGGGCGTTGCTCCAACGGATTGAATAGTTAGGGCCTTAGAAGCCAACGCCCGAACCATAAAATGCAAAAAAAATACAACAGTGTTTACATCATATAACAGCAATAATTGCAACCAGTTTGAAAGTGATGGCCAATTCTACGTTCCGGGCAACCTAGGTTTCACTCCAGGGCGTTGCTCCACCAAACCGAATAGTTACGGCCTAAGAAGTCAACGCCAGAAGCATAAAATACGATATAAATACAACAGCTTTTCCATCGTATATAACGAATAATTGCAACCAGTGTGAAAGTAATGGTCATTTCTACGTTCCGAGCACCCTAGGCGTCTCTCTAGGGCGTTGCTCCACCACATCTAATAGCTACGGCCTTAGAAGTCAACGCCAGAGGCATAAAATACAATATAAATACAACAGCTTTTCCATCGTATAAAACGAATAATTCCAACCAGTATGAAACTTATGGTCATTTCTACATTCCGAGCAACCTAGGCTTCATCCTATGGCGTTGCTCCAACGGATTGAATAGTTAGGGCCTTAGAAGTCAACGCCCGAACCATAAAATGCAAAAAAAATACAACAGTGTTTCCATCATATAACAGGTATAATTGCAACCAGTTTGAAATTGATGGCCAATTCTACGTTCCGGGCAACCTAGGCGTCACTCTATTGCGTTGCTCCACCAGATCGAATAGTTAGTGCCTTAGAAGTCAACGCCAGAAGCATATAATACAATATAAATACAACAGCTTTTCCATCGTATAAAACGAATAATTGCAACCAGTATGAAACTTATGGTCATTTCTACTTTCCGAGCAACCTAGGCTTCACCCTAGGGCGTTCCTCCCACAGACTGAATAGTTAGGGCCTTAGAAGTCTACGCGAGAACCATAAAATGCAAAAAAAATACAACAGTGTTTCCATCATATAACAGGAATAATTGCGTCCAGTTTGAAAGTGTTGGACAATTCTACGTTCCGGGCAACCTAGGCTTCTCTCTAGGGCGTTGCTCCACCAGATCGAATAGATAGTGCCTTAGAAGTCAACGCCAGAGGCATAAAATACAATATAAATACAACAGCGTTTCCATCGTATAAAACGAATAATTGCAACCAGTGTGAAAGTTATGGTCATTTCCACATTCCGTGTAACCTAGGCTTCACTCTAGGGCGTTGCTCCACCAGATCGAATAGTTAGGTCCTTAGAAGTAAACGCCAGAAGCAAAAAATACAATATAGATACAACAGCTTTTCCATCGTGTAAAAGGATTAATTGCAACCAGTTTGAACGTGATGGTCATTTCTGCCTTCCGGGCAACCTAGGCTTCACTGTAGGGCGTTGCTCCACTAGATCGAACAGCTAGGGCCTTAGAAGTCAATGCCAGAAGCATAAAATACAATATAAATACAACAGTTTTTCCATCGTATAAAACGAATAATTGCAACCAGTATGAAACTTATGGTCATTTCTACTTTCCGAGCAACCTAGGCTTCACCCTAGGGCGTTGCTCCAACAGATTGAATAGTTAGGGCCTTAGAAGACAACGCCAGAGGCATAAAATACAATATAAATACAACAGCGTTTCCATCGTATAAAACGAATAATTGCAACCAGTATGAAACTTATGGTTATTTCTACTTTCCGAGCAACCTAGGCTTCACCCTAGGGCGTTGCTCCAACGGATTGAATAGTTAGGGCCTTAGAAGTCAACGCCCGAACCATAAATTGCAAAAAAAATACAACAGTGTTTCCATCTTATAACAGGAATAATTGCAACCAGCTTGAAAGTGATGGCCAATTCTACGTTCCGGGCAACCTAGGTTTCACTCCAGGTCGTTGCTCCACCAGAACGAATAGATACGGCCTAAGAAGTCAACGCCAGAAGCATAACATACGATATAAATACAACAGCTTTTCCATCGTATAAAACGAATAATTGCAACCTGTGTGAAAGTAATGGTCATTTCTACGTTCCGAGCACCCCAGGCTTCACTCTAGGGCGTTGCTCCCCCAGATCGAATAGTTAGGTCCTTAGAAGTAAACGCCAGAAGCATAAAATACGATATAAATACAACAGCTTTTCCATCGTATAAAAGGAATAATTGCAAACAGTGTGAAGGTAATGGTCATTTCTACGTTCCGCGCGAGCTAGGCTTCACCCTAGGCCGTTGTTCCACCAGATCGAATAGTTAGGGCCTAAGAAGTGAACGCCAGAACCATAAAGTGCAAAAAAAATGCAACAGTGTTTCCATCATATAACAGGAATAATTGCGACCAGTTTGAAAGTGATGGCCAATTCTACGTTCCGGGCGACCTAGGCTTCACTCTAGGGCGTTGCTCCGCCAGATAGGATAGTTAGTGCTGTAGAAGTCAACGCCAGAAGCATAAAATACAATATAAATACAACAGTTTTACATCGTATGAAACAAATAATTGCAACCAGTATGAAACTCATAGTCATTTCTACTTTCCGAGCAACCTAGGCTTCACCCTAGGGCGTTGCTCCAGTAGATCGAATAGCTAGGACCTTAGAAGTCAACGCCAGAAGCATAAAATACAATATAAATACAACAGTTTTTCCATCGTATAAAACGAATAATTGCAACCAGTATGAAACTGATGGTCATTTCTACTTTTCGAGCAACCTAGGCTTCACCCTAGGGCGTTGCTCCAACAGATTGAATAGTTGGGGCCTTAGAAGTCAACGCCCGAAGCATAAAATGCAATAAAAATACAACAGTGTTTCCATCGTATAAAACGAATAATTGAAACGAGTATGAAACTTATGGTCATTTCTACTTTCCGAGCAAGCTAGGCTTCACCCTAGGGCGTTGCTCCAACGGATTGAATAGTTAGGGCCTTAGAAGTCAACGCCCGAACCATAAAGTGCAAAAAAAATACAACAGTGTTTCCATCGTATAACAGGATTAATTGCAACCAGTTTGAAAGTGATGGTCATTTCTCCTTTCCGGGCAACCTAGACTTCACTCTAGGGCGCTGCTTCACTAGACCGAATTGCTAGGGCCTTAGAAGTCAACGCCAGAGGCATAAAATACAATATAAATTCAACAGTTTTTCCATCGTATAAAACGAATAATTGCAACCAGTATGAAACTGACGGTCATGTCTACTTTCCGAGCAACCTAGGCATCACCCTAGGGCGTTGCTCCAACAGATTGAATAGTTAGGACCCTTGAAGTGAACGCCCGAACCATAAAATCCAAAAAAAATACAACAGTGTTTCCATCATATAACAGGAATAATTGCAACCAGTTTGAATATGATGGCCAATTCTACGTTCCGGGCAACCTAGGCTTCTCTCTAGGGCGTTGCTCCACCTGATCGAATAGATAGTGCCTTAGAAGTCAACGCCAGAAGCATAAAATACAATATAGATACAACAGCTTTTCCATCGTATAAAAGGATTAATTGCAACCAGTTTGAACGTGATGGTCATTTCTCCCTTCCGGGCAACCTAGGCTTCACTCTAGGGCGTTGCTCCACCAGATCGAATAGTTAGTGCCTTAGAAGTCAACGCCAGAAGCATAAAATACAATATAAATACAACAGTTTTTCCATCGTATAAAACGAATAATTGCAACCAGTATGAAACTTATGGTCAGTTCTACTTTTCGAGCAACCTAGGCTTCACCCTAGGGCGTTGCTCCAACAGATTGAATAGTTAGGGCCTTAGAAGACAACGCCAGAGGCATAAAATACAATATAAATACAACAGCTTTTCCATCGTATAAAACGAATAATTGCAACCAGTGTGAAAGTGATGGCCAATTCTACGTTCCGGGCAACCTAGGCTTCACTCTCGGGCGTTGCTCCACCAGATCGAATAGTTAGTGCCTTAGAAGTCAACGCCAGAAGCATAAAATACGATATAAATACAACAGCTTTTCCATCGTTTAAAAGGATTAATTGCAACCAGTTTAAACGTGATAGCCAATTCTACGTCCCGGGCAACCTAGGCTTCACTCTAGGGCGTTGCTCCACCAGATCGTATTGTTATTGCCTTAGAAGTCAACGCCAGAAGCATAAAATACAATATAAATACAACAGTTTTTCCATCGTATGAAACAAATAATTGCAACCAGTATGAAACGTATGGTCATCATCTACTTTCGGAGCAACCTAGGCTTCACCCTAGGGCGTTGCTCCAACAGATTGAATAGTTAGGGCCTTAGATGTCTACGCCCGAACCATAAAATGCAAAAAAAAATACAACAGTGTTTCCATCATATAACAGGAATAATTGCAACCAGTTTGAAAGTGATGGCCAATTCTACGTTCCGGGCAACCTAGGTTTCACTCCAGGGCGTTGCTCCACCAGACCGAATAGTTACGGCCTAAGAAGTCAGCGCCAGGAGCATAAAATACGATATAAATACAACAGCTTTTCCATCGTTTAAAAGGATTAATTGCAACCAGTTTAAACGTGATAGCCAATTCTACGTCCCGGGCAACCTAGGCTTCACTCTAGGGCGTTGCTCCACCAGATCGTATTGTTATTGCCTTAGAAGTCAACGCCAGAAGCATAAAATACAATATAAATACAACAGCTTTTCCATCGTATAAAACGAATAATTGCAACCAGTGTGAAAGTAATGGTCATTTCTACGTTCCGAGCACCCTAGGCGTCACTCTAGGGCGTTGCTCCACCACATCTATTAGCTATGGCCTTAGAAGTCAACGCCAGAGGCATAAAGTACAATATAAATACAACAGCGTTTCCATCGTATAAAACGAATAATTGCAACCAGTGTGTAAGTTATGGTCATTTCTACGTTCCGAGCAACCTAGGATCCTCTCTAGGGCGTTGCTCCACCAGATCGAATAGTTAGGTCCTTAGAAGTAAACGCCAGAAGCATAAAATACGATATAAATACAACAGCGTTTGCATCGTATAAAACGAATAATTGCATCCAGTTTGAAAGTGATGCCCAATTCTACGTTCCGGGCAACCTAGGCTTCACTCTAGGGCGTTGCTCCACCAGATCGAATAGTTAGTGCCTTAGAAGTCAACGCCAGCAGCATAAAACACAAAATAAATACAACAGTTTTTCCATCGTATAAAACAAATAATTGCAAACAGTGTGAAAGTAATGGTCATTTCTACGTTCCGGGCAACCTAGGCTTCACTCTACGGCGTTGTTCCACCAGATCGTTTAGTTAGGGCCTAAGAAGTGAACGCCAGAAGCATAAAACACTATATAAATATAACAGTTTTTCCATCCTATAACAGGAATAATTGCAACCCGTGTGAAAGTGATGGTCATTTCTACTTTCCGAGGAACCTAGGCTTCACCCTAGGGCGTTGCTCCAACAGGTTGAATAGTTAGGGCCTTAGAAGTCAACGCCCGAAGCATAAAATACAATAAAAATACAACAGTGTTTCCATCGTATAAAACGAATAATTGCAACCAGTATGATACTTATGGTCATTTCTACTTTCCGAGCAAGCTAGGCTTCACCCTAGGGCGTTGCTCCAGCAGATTCAATAGTTAGGACCTTAGAAGTGAACGCCCGAACCATAAAATGCAAAAAAAATACAACAGTGTTTCCATCATATAACAGGAATAATTGCAAGCAGTCTGAAAGTGATGGCCAATTCTACGTTCCGGGCAACCTAGGCTTCCCTCTAGGGCGTTGCTCCACCAGATCGAATAGTTAGAGCCTTAGAAGTCAACGCCAGAAGCATAAAATACGATATAAATACAACAGCTTTTCCATCGTATAAAACGAATAATTGCAACCAGTGTGAAAGTTATGGTCATTTCTACATTCCGAGCAACCTAGGCTTCAGTGTAGGGCGTTACTCCACCAGGTCGAATAGTTAGGTCCTTAGAAGTAAACGCAAGAAGCATAAAATACGATATAAATACAACAGCTTTTCCATCGTATAAAAGGAATAATTGCAAACAGTGTGAAAGTAATGGTCATTTCTACGTTCCGAGCAACCTAGGCTTCACTCTACGGCGTTGTTCCACCAGATCGAATAGTTAGGGCCTAAGAAGTGAACGCCAGAAGCATAAAACACTATATAAATATAACAGTCTTTCCATCCTATAACAGGAATAATTGCAACCCGTGTGAAAGTGATGGTCATTTCTACGTTCCAGGCAACCTATGCTTCACTCTAGGGCGTTGTTCCACCAGATTGAATAGTTAGGGCCTAAGAAGTCAACGCCAGAAGCATAAAATACAATATAAGTACAACAGTTTTTCCATCGTATAAAACGAATAATTGCAACCAGTATGAAACTTATGGTTATTTCTACTTTCCGAGCAACCTAGGCTTCACCCTAGGGCGTTGCTCCAACGGATTGAATAGTTAGGGCCTTAGAAGTCAAAGCCCGAACCATAAAATGCAAAAAAAATACAACAGTGTTTCCATGTTATAACAGGAATAATTGCAACCAGCTTGAAAGTGATGGCCAATTCTACGTTCCGGGCAACCTAGGTTTCACTCCAGGGCGTTGCTCCACCAGAACGAATAGTTACGGCCTAAGAAGTCAACGCCAGAAGCATAACATACGATATAAATACAACAGCTTTTCCATCGTATAAAACGAATAATTGCAACCAGTGTGAAAGTAATGGTCATTTCTACGTTCCGAGCACCCCAGGCTTCACTCTAGGGCGTTGCTCCCCCAGATCGAATAGTTAGGTCCTTAGAAGTAAACGCCAGAAGCATAAAATACGATATAAATACAACAGCTTTTCCATCGTATAAAAGGAATAATTGCAACCAGTGTGAAAGTTATGGTCATTTCTACATTCCGAGCAACCTGGGATTCACTCCAGGGCGTTGCTCCACCAGATCGAATAGTTAGGTCCTTAGAAGTAAACGCCAGAAGCATAAAATACGATATAAATACAACAGCTTTTCCATCGTATAAGAGGAATAATTGCAAACAGTGTGAAGGTAATGGTCATTTCTGCGTTCCGGGCAAGCTAGGCTTCACCCTAGGCCGTTGTTCCACCAGATCGAATAGTTAGGGCCTAAGAAGTGAACGCCAGAACCATAAAGTGCAAAAAAAATGCAACAGTGTTTCCATCATATAACAGGAATAATTGCGACCAGTTAGAAAGTGATGGCCAATTCTACGTTCCGGGCGACCTAGGCTTCACTCTAGGGCGTTGCTCCGCCAGATCGGATAGTTAGTGCTGTAGAAGTCAACGCCAGAAGCATAAAATACAATATAAATACAACAGTTTTACATCGTATGAAACAAATAATTGCAACCAGTATGAAACTTTTGGTCATTTCTACATTCCGAGCAACCTAGGATTCACTCTAGGGCGTTGCTCCACCAGATCGAATAGTTAGGTCCTTAGAAGTAAACGCCAGAAGCATAAAATACGATATAAATACAACAGCCTTTCCACCGTATAAAACGAATAATTGCAACCAGTGTGAAAGTAATGGTCATTTCTACGTTCCGAGCACCCTAGGCGTCACTCTAGGGCGTTGCTCCACCACATCTATTAGCTACGGCCTTAGAAGTCAACGCCAGAGGCATAAAGTACAATATAAATACAACAGCGTTTCCATCGTATAAAACGAATAATTGCAACCAGTGTGAAAGTTATGGTCATTTCTACGTTCCGAGCAACCTAGGATCCTCTCTAGGGCGTTGCTCCACCAGATCGAATAGTTAGGTCCTTAGAAGTAAACGCCAGAAGCATAAAACACGATATAAATACAACAGCGTTTGCATCGTATAAAACGAATAATTGCAACCAGTGTGAAAGTTATGGGCATTTCTACATTCCGAGCAACCTGGGATTCACTCCAGGGCGTTGCTCCACCAGATCGAATAGTTAGGTCCTTAGAAGTAAACGCCAGAAGCATAAAGTACGATATAAATACAACAGCTTTTCCATCGTATAAGAGGAATAATTGCAAACAGTGTGAAGGTAATGGTCATTTCTACGTTCCGGGCAAGCTAGGCTTCACCCTAGGCCGTTGTTCCACCAGATCGAATAGTTAGGGCCTAAGAAGTGAACGCCAGAACCATAAAGTGCAAAAAAAATGCAACAGTGTTTCCATCATACAACAGGAATAATTGCGACCAGTTTGAAAGTGATGGCCAATTCTACGCTCCGGGCGACCTAGGCTTCACTCTAGGGCGTTGCTCCGCCAGATAGGATAGTTAGTGCTGTAGAAGTCAACGCCAGAAGCATAAAATACAATATAAATACAACAGTTTTACATCGTATGAAACAAATAATTGCAACCAGTATGAAACTTATGGTCATTTCTACTTTCCGAGCAACCTAGGCTTCACCCTAGGGCGTTGCTCCAACGGATTGAATAGTTAGGGCCTTAGAAGTCAACGCC
The DNA here is from genome assembly GCF_051401765.1 of Calliopsis andreniformis. Taxonomy (NCBI): domain Eukaryota; kingdom Metazoa; phylum Arthropoda; class Insecta; order Hymenoptera; family Andrenidae; genus Calliopsis; species Calliopsis andreniformis. The sequence continues at coordinate 8,893,433 of NW_027480425.1, read as the reverse complement.
CGAACCATAAAATGCAAAAAAAATACAACAGTGTTTCCATCATATAACAGGAATAATTGCGACCAGTTTGAAAGTGATGGCCAATTCTACGTTCCGGGCAACCTAGGTTTCACTCCAGGGCGTTGCTCCACCAGACCGAATAGTTACTGCCCAAGAAGTCAACGCCAGAAGCATAAAATACGATATAAATACAACAGCTTTTCCGTCGTATAAAACGAATAATTGCAACCAGTGTGAAAGTAATGGTCATTTCTACGTTCCGTGCACCCTAGGCGTCACTCTAGGGCGTTGCTCCACCAACATCTAATAGCTACGGCCTTAGAAGTCAACGCCAGATGCATAAAGTACAATATAAATACAACAGCTTTTCCATCGTATAAAACGAATAATTGCAACCAGTGTGAAAATTATGGTCATTTCTACATTCCGAGCAACATAGGATCCACTCTAGGGCGTTGCTCCACCAGATCGAATAGTTAGGGCCTTAGAAGTCAACGTCAGAAGCATAAAATACAATAAAACTACAACAGTTATTCCATCGTATAACAGGAATAACTGCAACCAGTGTGAAAGTAATGGTCATTTCTACGTTCCGAGCATCCTAGGCTTCACTCCAGGGCGTTCTCCAACCAGATCGAATAGTTAGGGCCGAAGGAATCAAGGCCAGAAGCATAATATAGAATATAAATATAACAGTTTTTCCATCGTATAGAACGAATAATAGCAACCAGTGTGAAAGTTATGGTCATTTCTACGTTCCGGGCAACGTAGGCTTTACTCTACGGCGTCGTTCCACCAGATCGAATAGTTAGGGCCTAAGAAGTCAACGCCAGACGCATTAAATATAATATAAATATAACAGTTTTTGCATCGTATAAAAGGAATAATAGCAACCAGTGTGAAAGTTATGGTCATTTCTACGTCCCGGGCAACCTAGGCCTCGCTCTAGGGCGTTGCTCCACCAGATTGAACAGTTAGGGCCTTAGAAGTCAACGCCAGAAGCATAAAATACAATAAAAATACAACAGTTTTTCCATCGTATAACAGGAATAATTGCAACCAGTGTGAATGATGTGGTCATTTCTACGTTCCGGGCAACCTTGGCTTCACTGTAGGGCGTTGCACCACCACATTGAATAGCTACAGCCTTAGAAGCCAACGCCAGAAGCATAAAATACAATATAAATACAACCGTTTTTCCAATGTATAAAACGAATAATCGCAACCAGTGTGAAAGTTATGGTCATTTCTACGTCCCGGGCAACCTAGGCCTCACTCTAGGGCGTTGCTCCACCAGATTGAATAGTTAGGGCCTTAGAAGTCAACGCTAAAAGCATAAAATACAATAAAGATGCAACAGTTTTTCCATCGTATAACAGGAGTAATTGCAACCAGTATGAAGGTAACGGTCTGTCATACGTTCCGGGCAACCTAGGCTTCACTCCAGGGCGTTGCTAAACCAGATCGAATAGATAGGACCTTAGAAGTCAACGCCCGAAGCATAAAGTACACAATAAATAGAACAGATTTTCCATTGTATAAAACGAATAATAGCGACCAGTGTGAAAGTTATGGTCATTTCTACGTTCCGTGCAACCTAGGCGTTACTCTAGGGCGTTGCTCCACAACATCGAAAAGCTACGGCCTTAGAAGTCAACGCCAGAAGCATAAAATACAATATAATTGCAACAGCATTTCCATCGTATAAAATGAATAATTGCAAACAGTGTGAAAGTAATGGTCATTTCTACGTTCCGGGCAACCTACGCTTCACTCTAGGGCGTTGCTCCACCAGATCGAATAGTTAGGGACTAAGTAGTGAACGCCCGTAGCATGAAATGCGCTAAATATACAAGAGTTTTTCCATCGTATAACAGGAATAATTGCAACCAGTGTGAAAGTGATGGTCATTTCTACGTTCCGGGCGACCTAGTCTTCAGTCTGGGGCGTCGTTCCACCAGATCGAATAGTTAGGGCCTAAGAAGACAACGCCAGAAGCATACAATACAATAAAAATACAACAGCTTTTCCATCGTATAAAACGAATAATTGCAACCAGTGTGAAGGTTATGGACATTTCCACCATCCGAGCAACCTAGGCTTCACTCTAGGGCGTTGCTCCACCACATCGAATAGCTACGGCCTTAGAAGTCGACGCCAGAAGCATAAAATACAATATAAATACAACAGCATTTCCATCGTATATAATGAATAATTGCAAACAGTGTGAAATTAATGGTCATTTCTACGTTCCGGGCAACATAGGCTTCACTGTAGGGCGTTGCACCACCAGATCGAATAGTTAGGGCCTTAGAAGTCAACGCCAGAAGCATAAAAGACAATATAAATACAACAACTTATCCATCGTATAACAGGAATAATAGCAACCAGTGTGAAAGTTAAGGTCATTTCTACGTTCCAGGCAACCTAGGCTTCACTCTAGGGCGTTGCTCCACCAGATCGAATAGTTAGGGCCTTAGAAGTCAACGCCCGAAGCATAAAATGCAATAAAACTACAACAGTTTTTCCATCGCATAACAGGAATAATTCCAACCAGTTTGAAAGTGATGGTCATTTCTACGTTCCGGGCAACCTAGGCTTCACTCTAGGGCGTTGTTACACCAGATCGAATAGTTAGGGCCTTAGAAGTCAACGCCCGAAGCATAAAATGCAATAAAACTACAACAGTTTTTCCATCGCATAACAGGAACAATTCCAACCAGTTTGAAAGTGATGGTCATTTCTACGTTCCGGGCAACCAAGGCTTCACTCTAGGGCGTTGTTACACCAGATCGAATAGTTAGGGCCTAAGAAGTCAACGCCAGAAGGATAAATTACAATATAAGTACAACAGTTTTTTCATCGTATAAAATGAATAATTGCAAACTTTGTGAAGGTACTGGTCATTTCTACGTTCCGGGCAACCTAGGCTTCACTCTAGGGCGGTGCTCCACCAGATCCAATAGTTAGGGCCTAAGAAGTCAACGACAGAAGCATAAAATGCAATATAAATACAACAGCTTTTCCATCGGATATAATGTATATTTGCAGTGTGAATGTAATTGTCATTTCTACGTCCCGGGCAACCTAGGCCTCACTCTAGGGCGTTGCTCCAACAGATTGAATAGTTGAGGCCTTAGAAGTCAACGCCCGAATCATAAAATGCAATAAAAATACAACAGCTTTTCCATTGTATAAAACGAATAATTGCAACCTGTGTGAAGGTTATGGACATTTCTACCATCCGAGCAACCTAGGCTTTACTCTAGGGCGTTGCTCCACCAGATCGAAAAGCTAGGGACTTAGAACTCAACGCCAGAAACATTAAATACAATAAAAATACAACAGTTTTTCCATCGTATAACAGGAATGATTGCAACCAGTGTGAATGTAATGGTCATTTCTACGTTCCGGGCAACCTACGTTTCACTCTATGGCGTTGCTCCACCAGATCGAATAGTTAGGGCCTAAGAATTCAACGCCAGGAGCATAAAATACGATATGAATACAACAGCTTTTCCATCGTATAAAACGAGTAATTGCAACCAGTGTGAAAGTTGTGGTTATTTCTGCGTTTCGGGCAACCTAGGCTTCACTCGAGGGCGTCGTTCCACCAGATCGAATAGTTAGGGCCTAAGAAGTCAACGCCAGACGCATAAAATATAATATAAATATAACAGTTTTTGCATCGTATAAAACGAATAATAGCAACCAGTGTGAAAGTTATGGTCATTTCTACCTCCCGGGCAACCTAGGCCTCACTCTAGGGCGTTGCTCCACCAGATTGAATAGTTAGGGCCTAAGAAGCGAACGCCAGAAGCATAAAATACAATATATATACAGCAGTTTTTCCATCGTATAAAACGAATAATTGCAACCAGTGTGAAAGTTATGGTCATTTCTACGTTCCGGGCAACCTAGGCTTCACTCTAGGGCGTTGCTCCACCAGATCGAATAGCTAGGGCCTTAGAAGTCGACGCCAGAAGCATAAAATACAATATAAATACCACAGTATTTCCATCGTATAAAATGAATAATTGCAAACAGTGTGAAAGTAATGGTCATTTCTACGTTCCGGGCAACCTAGGCTTCACTGTAGGGCGTTGCACCACCAGATCGAATAGTTAGGGCCTTAGAAGTCAACGCCAGAAGCATAAAAGACAATATAAATACAACAACTTTTCCATCGTATAACAGGAATAATAGCAACCAGTGTGAAAGTGATGGTCATTTCTACGTTCCGGGCAACCTAGGCTTCACTCTAGGGCGTTGTTACACCAGATCGAATAGTTAGGGCCTTAGAAGTCAACGCCCGAAGCATAAAATGCAATAAAACTACAACAGTTTTTCCATCGCATAACAGGAATAATTCCAACCAGTTTGAAAGTGATGGTCATTTCTACGTTCCGGGCTACCAAGGCTTCACTCTAGGGCGTTGTCACACCAGATCGAATAGCTACGACCTTAGAAGTCAAAGCCAGAAGCAGAAAATACAATAAAAATGCAACAGTTTTTCCACCGTATAGCATGGCTAATTGCAACCAGTGCGAAAGTAATGATCATTTCGACGTTTCGGGCAACCTAGGCTTCACTCTAGGGCGCTGCTCCACCAGATCGAATAGCTAGGGACTTAGAATTCAACGCTAAAAGCATAAAGTACAATAAAGATGCAACAGCTTTTCCATGGTATAACAGGAATAATTGCAACCAGTGTGAAGGTAACGGTCTGTCCTACGTTCCGGGCAACCTAGGCTTCACTCCAGGGCGTTGCTAAACCAGATCGAATAGATAGGACCTTAGAAGTCAACGCCCGAAGCATAAAGTACACAATAACTAGAACAGATTTTCCATTATATAAAACGAATAATAGCGACCAGTGTGAAAGTTATGGTCATTTCTACGTTCCGGGCAACCTACGCTTCACTCTAGGGCGTTGCTCCACCAGATCGAATAGTTAGGGACTAAGAAGTGAACGCCCGTAGCATGAAATGCGCTAAATATACAAGAGTTTTTCCATCGTATAACAGGAATAATTGCAACCAGTGTGAAAGTGATGGTCATTTCTATGTTCCGTGCAACCTAGGCGTTACTCTAGGGCGTTGCTCCACAACATCGAAAAGCTACGGCCTTAGAAGTCAACGCCAGAAGCATAAAATACAATATAATTGCAACAGCATTTCCATCGTATAAAATGAATAATTGCAAACAGTGTGAAAGTAATGATCATTTCTACCTTCCGGGAAACCTGGCCTTCACCCTAGGGCGTGCTTCCACCAGGTCGAATAGTTACGGCCTTAGAACTCAACGCCAGAAGCATAAAATACAATATAAATATAACAACTCTTCCGTCGTATAGAACGAATAATAGCAACCAGTGTGAAAGTTATGGTCATTTCTACGTTCCGGGCAACCTACGCTTCACTCTAGGGCGTTGCTCCACCAGATCGAATAGTTAGGGACTAAGAAGTGAACGCCCGTAGCATGAAATGCGCTAAATATACAAGAGTTTTTCCATCGTATAACAGGAATAATTGCAACCAGTGTGAAAGTGATGGTCATTTCTACGTTCCGGGCGACCTAGTCTTCAGTCTGGGGCGTTGTTCCACCAGATCGAATAGTTACGGCCTAAGAAGACAACGCCAGAAGCATACAATACAATATAAATATAACAGTTTTTCCATCGTATAAAACGAATAATAGCAACCAGTGTGAAAGTGATGGTCATTTCTACGTTCCGGGCGACCTAGTCTTCAGTCTGGGGCGTTGTTCCACCAGATCGAATAGTTACGGCCTAAGAAGACAACGCCAGAAGCATACAATACAATATAAATATAACAGTTTTTCCATCGTATAAAACGAATAATAGCAACCAGTGAGACAGTTATGGTCATTTCTACGTTCCGGGCAACCTAGGTGTCACTCTAGGGCGTTGCTCCACCACATCGAATAGCTACGGCCTTAGAAGTCGACGCCAGAAGCATAAAATACAATATAAATACAACAGCATTTCCATCGTATAAAATGAATAATTGCAAGCAGTGTGAAAGTTATGGTCATTTCTACGTTCTGGGCAACCTAGGCTTCACCATAGGGCGTTGCTCTACCAGATCGAATAGTCAGGGCCTTAGAAGTTAACGCCCGAAGCATAAAGTACAAAATTAATAGAACAGTTTTTCCATTGTATATAACGAATAATTGCTACCAGTGTGAAAGTTATGGTCATTTTTACTTTCCTGGCAGCCTAGATTTCACCCTAGGGTGTTGCTCCAACAGATTGAATAGTTAAGGCCTTAGAAGTCAACGCCCGAATCATAAAATGCAATAAAAATACAACAGCTTTTCCATCGTATAAAACGAATAATTGCAACCAGTGTGAAGGTTATGGACATTTCTACCATCCGAGCAACCTAGGCTTCACCCTAGGGCGTTGCTACACCAGATCGAAGAGCTAGGGACTTAGAACTCAACGCCAGAAACATTAAATACAATAAAAATACAACAGTTTTTCCATCGTATAACAGGAATGATTGAAACCAGTGTGAATGTAATGGTCATTTCTACGTTCCGGGCAACCTACGTTTCACTCTATGGCGTTGCTCCACCAGATCGAATAGTTAGGGCCTAAGAATTCAACGCCAGGAGCATAAAATACGATATGAATACAACAGCTTTTCCATCGTATAAAACGAGTAATTGCAACCAGGGTGAAAGTTATGGTTATTTCTGCGTTTCGGGCAACCGAGGCTTCACTCGAGGGCGTTGCTCCATCAGATCGAATAGTTAGGGCCTTAGAAGTCAACGCCAGAAGCATAAAATACAATAAAGATGAAACAGTTATACCATCGTATAACAGGAATAACTACAACCAGTGTGAAAGTAATGGTCATTTCTACGTTCCGAGCATCCTAGGCTTCACTCCAGGGCGTTCTTCAACCAGATCGAATAGTTAGGGCCGAAGGAATCAAGGCCAGAAGCATAATATAGAATATAAATATAACAGTTTTTCCATCGTATAGAACGAATAATAGCAACCAGTGTGAAAGTTATGGTCATTTCTACGTTCCGGGCAACGTAGGCTTTACTCTACGGCGTCGTTCCACCAGATCGAATAGTTAGGGCCTAAGAAGTCAACGCCAGACGCATAAAATACAATATAAATACAACAGCATTTCCATCGTATAAAATGAATAATTGCAAACAGTGTGAAAGTAATGGTCATTTCTACGTTCCGGGCAACATAGGCTTCACCCTAGGGCGTGCTTCCACCAGGTCGAATAGTTACGGCCTTAGAACTCAACGCCAGAAGCATAAAATACAACATAAATATAACAACTCTTCCATCGTATAGAACGAATAATAGCAACCAGTGTGAAAGTTATGGTCATTTCTACATTCCGGGCAACCTAGGCTTAACTCTAGGGCGTTGCTCCACCAGATCGAATAGTTAGGGCCTTAGAAGTCAACGCCCGAAGCATAAAATGCAATAAAACTACAACAGTTTTTCCATCGCATAACAGGAATAATTCCAACCAGTTTGAAAGTGATGGTCATTTCTACGTTCCGGGCAACCTAGGCTTCACTCTAGGGCGTTGTTACACCAGATCGAATAGTTAGGGCCTTAGAAGTCAACGCCCGAAGCATAAAATGCAATAAAACTACAACAGTTTTTCCATCGCATAACAGGAACAATTCCAACCAGTTTGAAAGTGATGGTCATTTCTACGTTCCGGGCAACCAAGGCTTCACTCTAGGGCGTTGTTACACCAGATCGAATAGTTAGGGCCTAAGAAGTCAACGCCAGAAGGATAAATTACAATATAAGTACAACAGTTTTTTCATCGTATAAAATGAATAATTGCAAACTTTGTGAAGGTACTGGTCATTTCTACCTACCGGGAAACCTGGCCTTCACCCTAGGGCGTGCTTCCACCAGGTCGAATAGTTACGGCCTTAGAACTCAACGCCAGAAGCATAAAATACAACATAAATATAACAACTCTTCCATCGTATAGAACGAATAATAGCAACCAGTGTGAAAGTTATGGTCATTTCTACATTCCGGGCAACCTAGGCTTAACTCTAGGGCGTTGCTCCACCAGATCGAATAGTTAGGGCCTTAGAAGTCAACGCCCGAAGCCTAAAATGCAATAAAACTACAACAGTTTTTCCATCGCATAACAGGAATAATTCCAACCAGTTTGAAAGTGATGGTCATTTCTACGTTCCGGGCAACCTAGGCATCACTCTAGAGCGTTGTTACACCAGATCGAATAGTTAGGGCCTTAGAAGTCAACGCCCGAAGCATAAAATGCAATAAAGATGCAACAGCTTTTCCATCGTATAACAGGAATAATTGCAACCAGTGTGAAAGTGATGGTCATTTCTACGTTCCGGGCGACCTAGTCTTCAGTCTGGGGCGTTGTTCCACCAGATCGAATAGTTAGGGCCTAAGAAGACAACGCCAGAAGCATAAAATACAATATAAATGTAACAGTTTTTCCATCGTATAAAACGAATAATAGCAACCAGTGAGACAGTTATGGTCATTTCTATGATCCGGGCAACCTAGGCGTCACTCTAGGGCGTTGCTCCACCACATCGAATAGCTACGGCCTTAGAAGTCGACGCCAGAAGCATAAAATACAATATAAATACAACAGCATTTCCATCGTATAAAATGAATAATTGCAAACAGTGTGAAAGTAATGGTCATTTCTACGTTCCGGGCAACATAGGCTTCACTGTAGGGCGCTGCACCACCAGATCGAATAGTTAGGGCCTTAGAAGTCAACGCCAGAAGCATAAAAGACAATATAAATACAACAACTTTTCCATCGTATAACAGGAATAATAGCAACCAGTGTGAAAGTTATGGTCATTTCTACGTTCCAGGCAACCTAGGCTTCACTCTAGGGCGTTGCTCCACCAGATCGAATAGTTAGGGCCTTAGAAGTCAACGCCCGAAGCATAAAATGCAATAAAACTACAACAGTTTTTCCATCGCATAACAGGAATAATTCCAACCAGTTTGAAAGTGATGGTCATTTCTACGTTCCGGGCAACCTAGGCTTCACTCTAGGGCGTTGTTACACCAGATCGAATAGTTAGGGCCTTAGAAGTCAACGCCCGAAGCATAAAATGCAATAAAACTACAACAGTTTTTCCATCGCATAACAGGAACAATTCCAACCAGTTTGAAAGTGATGGTCATTTCTACGTTCCGGGCAACCAAGGCTTCACTCTAGGGCGTTGTTACACCAGATCGAATAGTTAGGGCCTAAGAAGTCAACGCCAGAAGGATAAATTACAATATAAGTACAACAGTTTTTTCATCGTATAAAATGAATAATTGCAAACTTTGTGAAGGTACTGGTCATATCTACGTTCCGGGCAACCTAGGCTTCACTCTAGGGCGTTGTTACACCAGATCCAATAGTTAGGGCCTAAGAAGTCAACGACAGAAGCATAAAATGCAATATAAATACAACAGCTTTTCCATCGGATATAATGTATATTTGCAGTGTGAATGTAATTGTCATTTCTACGTCCCGGGCAACCTAGGCCTCACTCTAGGGCGTTGCTCCACCAGATTGAATAGTTGAGGCCTTAGAAGTCAACGCCCGAATCATAAAATGCAATAAAAATACAACAGCTTTTCCATCGTATAAAACGAATAATTGCAACCAGTGTGAAGGTTATGGACATTTCTACCATCCGAGCAACCTAGGCTTTACTCTAGGGCGTTGCTCCACCAGATCGAAAAGCTAGGGACTTAGAACTCAACGCCAGAAACATTAAATACAATAAAAATACAACAGTTTTTCCATCGTATAACAGGAATGATTGCAACCAGTGTGAATGTAATGGTCATTTCTACGTTCCGGGCAACCTACGTTTCACTCTATGGCGTTGCTCCACCAGATCGAATAGTTAGGGCCTAAGAATTCAACGCCAGGAGCATAAAATACGATATGAATACAACAGCTTTTCCATCGTATAAAACGAGTAATTGCAACCAGTGTGAAAGTTATGGTTATTTCTGCGTTTCGGGCAACCTAGGCTTCACTCGAGGGCGTTGCTCCATCAGATCGAATAGTTAGGGCCTTAGAAGTCAACGCCAGAAGCATAAAATACAATAAAGATGAAACAGTTATTCCATCGTATAACAGGAATAACTGCAACCAGTGTGAAAGTAATGGTCATTTCTACGTTCCGAGCACCCTAGGCTTCACTCCAGGGCGTTCTTCAACCAGATCGAATAGTTAGGGCCGAAGGAATCAAGGCCAGAAGCATAATATAGAATATAAATATAACAGTTTTTCCATCGTATAGAACGAATAATAGCAACCAGTGTGAAAGTTAAGGTCATTTCTACGTTCCGGGCAACGTAGGCTCTACTCTACGGCGTCGTTCCACCAGATCGAATAGTTAGGGCCTAAGAAGTCAACGCCAGACGCATAAAATATAATATAAATATAACAGTTTTTGCATCGTATAAAACGAATGATAGCAACCAGTGTGAAAGTTATGGTCATTTCTACGTCCCGGGCAACCTAGGCCTCACTCTAGGGCGTTGCTCCACCAGGTTGAATAGTTAGGGCCTAAGAAGCGAACGCCAGAAGCATAAAATACAATATATATACAGCAGTTTTTCCATCGTATAAAACGAATAATTGCAACCAGTGTGAAAGTTATGGTCATTTCTACGTTCGGGGCAACCTAGGCTTCACCATAGGGCGTTGCTCTACCAGATCGAATAGTCAGGGCCTTAGAAGTCAACGCCCGAAGCATAAAGTACAAAATAAATAGAACAGTTTTTCCATTGTATATAACGAATAATTGCTACCAGTGTGAAAGTTATGGTCATTTTTACTTTCCTGGCAGCCTAGATTTCACCCTAGGGTGTTGCTCCAACAGATTGAATAGTTAAGGCCTTAGAAGTCAACGCCCGAATCATAAAATGCAATAAAAATACAACAGCTTTTCCATCGTATAAAACGAATAATTGCAACCAGTGTGAAGGTTATGGACATTTCTACCATCCGAGCAACCTAGGCTTCACTCTAGGGCGTTGCTCCACCAGATCGAAAAGCTAGGGACTTAGAACTCAACGCCAGAAACATTAAATACAATAAAAATACAACAGTTTTTCCATCGTATAACAGGAATGATTGAAACCAGTGTGAATGTAATGGTCATTTCTACGTTCCGGGCAACCTACGTTTCACTCTATGTCGTTGCTGCACCAGATCGAATAGTTAGGGCCTAAGAATTCAACGCCAGGAGCATAAAATACGATATGAATACAACAGCTTTTCCATCGTATAAAACGAGTAATTGCAACCAGGGTGAAAGTTATGGTTATTTCTGCGTTTCGGGCAACCTAGGCTTCACTCGAGGGCGTTGCTCCATCAGATCGAATAGTTAGGGCCTTAGAAGTCAACGCCAGAAGCATAAAATACAATAAAGATGAAACAGTTATACCATCGTATAACAGGAATAACTACAACCAGTGTGAAAGTAATGGTCATTTCTACGTTCCGAGCATCCTAGGCTTCACTCCAGGGCGTTCTTCAACCAGATCGAATAGTTAGGGCCGAAGGAATCAAGGCCAGAAGGATAAAATACAATATATGTACAACAGTTTTTTCATCGTATAAAATGAATACTTGCAAACATTGTGAATGTTATGGTCATTTCTACGTTCCAGGCAACCTAGGCTTCACCCTAGGGCGTTGTTCCACCAGATCGAATAGGTAGGGCCTAAGAAGTCAACGCCACAAGAATAAAATACAATATAATTATAACAGTTTTTCCATCGTATAAAACGAATAATAGCAACCAGTGTGAAAGTTATGGTCATTTCTACGTTCCGGGCGACCTAGTCTTCAGTCTGGGGCGTTGTTCCACCAGATCGAATAGTTAGGGCCTAAGAAGTCAACGCCAGAAGCATAAAATACAATATAAATATAACAGTTTTTCCATCGTATAAAACGAATAATAGCAACCAGTGTGAAAGTTATGGTCATTTCAACGTTCCGGGCTTCCTAGGCTTCACTCTATGGCGTTGCTCCACCACATCGAATAGCTACGGCCTTAGAAGTCAACGCCTGAAGCATAAAATGCAATAAAAATACAACAGTTTTTTCACCGTATAACAGGAATAATTGCAACAAGCGTGAAGGTAATGGTCATTTCTGCGTTCCGGGCAACCTAGGCTTCGCCCTAGGGCGTTGTTCCACCAAATCGAATAGTTAGGGCCTAAGAAGTGAACACCAGAATCATAAAATACAATATAAATACAACAGTTTTTCCATCATATAAAACGAATAATTGCAACCAGGATGAAAGTTATGGTCATTTCTACTTTCCGGGCAACCTAGGCTTCGCCCTAGGGCGCTGCTCCAACAGATTGATTAGTTAGGGCCTTAGAAGTCAATGCCCGAAGCATAAAATGCAATAAAAGTACAACAGCTCTTCCATCATATAACAGGAATAATTGCAACCAGTTTGAAAGTGATGGTCATTTCTACGTTCCGGGCAACCTAGGCTTCACTCTAGGGCGTTGCTCCACCAGATAGAATAGATAGGGCCTTAGCAGTCAACGCCCGAAGCATAAAATACAAAATAAATAGTACAGTTTTTCCATCGTATTAAACGAGTAATTTCTACCAGTGTGGAAGTTATGGACATTTCTACTTTCCGGTCAACCTGGGCTTCACCCTAGGGCGTTGTTACACCAGATGGAATAGTTAGGGCCTAAGAAGTCAACGCCAGAACCATAAAATACGATATAAATACAGCAGCTTTTCCATCGTATAAAACGAAGAATTGCAACCAGCGTGATAGTTATGCTCGTTTCTACGTACCGGGCAACCTTGGTGTCACCCTAGGGCGTTGCTCCAACAGATAGAACATGTAGGGCCTTAAAAGTCAATGCCCGAAGCATAAAATGCAATACAAATACAACAGTTTTTCCATCGTATAACAGGAATAATTGCAACCAGTGTGAATGTAATGGTCGTTTCTACCTTCCGGGCAACCTAGGATTCACTCTAGGGCGTTGTTCCACCACATCGAACAGTTAGGCCCTAAGAAGTCAACGCCAGAAGCATAAAATACAATATAAATATAACAGTTTTTCCATCGTATAAAACGAATGATAGCAACCAGTGTGAAAGTTATGGTCATGTCTACGTTCCGGGCAACCTAGGCTTCACTCTAGGGGTTGCTCCACCAGATCGAATAGTTATTGCCTTAGAAGTCAACGCCCGAAGCATAAAATACAAAATAAATAAAACAGTTTTTCCATCGTATAAAACGAATAATTGCAACCAGTATGAAACTTATGGTCATTTCTACTTTCCGAGCAAGCTAGGCTTCACCCTAGGGCGTTGCTCCAACAGATTGAATAGTTAGGACCTTAGAAGTGAACGCCCGAACCATAAAATGCAATAAAAATGCAACAGTGTTTCCATCATATAACAGGAATAATTGCAACCAGCTTGAAAGTGATGACCAATTCTACGTTCCGGGCAACCTAGGCTTCACTCTAGGGCGTTGCTCCACCAGATCGAATAGTTAGTGCCTTAGAAGTCAACGCCAGAAGCATAAAATACAATATAAATGCAACAGCTTTTCCATCGTATAAAACGAATAATTCCAACCAGTATGAAACTTATGGTCATTTCTACTTTCCGAGCAACCTAGGCTTCACCCTAGGGCGTTGCTCCAACGGATTGAATAGTTAGGGCCTTAGAAGTCAGCGCTAGAAGCATAAAATACAATATAAATACAACAGTTTTTCCATTGTATAAAACGAATAATTGCAACCAGTATGTAACTTATGGTCATTTCTACTTTCCAAGCAACCTAGGCTTCACCCTAGGGCGTTGCTCCAACAGATTGAATAGTTAGGACCTTTGAAGTGAACGCCCGAACCATAAAATCCAAAAAAAATACAACAGTGTTTCCATCATATAACAGGAATAATTGCAACCAGTTTGAAAGTGATGGCCAATTCTACGTTCCGGGCAACCTAGGCTTCTCTCTAGGGCGTTGCTCCACCAGATCGAATAGATAGTGCCTTAGAAGTCAACGCCAGAGGCATAAAATACAATATAAATACAACAGCGTTTCCATCGTATAAAACGAATAATTGCAACCAGTGTGAAAGTTATGGCCATTTCCACATTCCGTGTAACCTAGGCTTCACTCTAGGGCGTTGCTCCACCAGATCGCATAGTTAGGTCCTTAGCAGTAAACGCCAGAAGCATAAAATACAATATAGATACAACAGTTTTTCCATCGTATAAAAGGATTAATTGCAACCAGTTTGAACGTGATGGTCATTTCTCCCTTCCGGGCAACCTAGGTTTCACTCCAGGGCGTTGCTCTACCAGACCGAATAGTTACGGCCTAAGAAGTCAACGACAGAAGCATAAAATACGATATAAATACAACAGCTTTTCCATCGTATAAAACGAATAATTGCAACCAGTATGATACTTATGGTCATTTCTACTTTCCGAGCAAGCTAGGCTTCACCCTAGGGCGTTGCTCCAACAGATTGAATAGTTAGGGCCTTAGAAGTCAACGCCCGAAGCATAAAATGCAATAAAAATACAACAGTGTTTCCATCATATAACAGTAATAATTGCAACCAGTCTGAAAGTGATGACCAATTCTACGTTCCGGGCAACCTACGTTTCACTCCAGGGCGTTGCTCCACCAGACCGAATAGTTACGGCCTAAGAAGTCAACGCCAGAAGCATAAAATACGATATAAATACAACAGCTTTTCTATCGTATATAACGAAGAATTGCAACCAGTGTGAAAGTAATGGTCATTTCTACGTTCCGAGCACCCTAGGCGTCTCTCTAGGGCGTTGCTCCACCACATCTAATAGCTACGGCCTTAGAAGTCAACGCCAGAGGCATAAAATACAATATAAATACAACAGCTTTTCCATCGTATAAAACCAATAATTCCAACCAGTATGAAACTCATGGTCATTTCTACTTTCCGAGCAAGCTAG
The DNA here is from genome assembly GCF_051401765.1 of Calliopsis andreniformis. NCBI lineage: Eukaryota > Metazoa > Arthropoda > Insecta > Hymenoptera > Andrenidae > Calliopsis > Calliopsis andreniformis. Next base: position 8,878,395 of record NW_027480425.1, on the reverse strand, counting down.
GCTTCACCCTAGGGCATTGCTCCAACGGATTGAATAGTTAGGGCCTTAGAAGTCAACGCCCGAACCATAAAATGCAAAAAAAATACAACAGTGTTTCCATCGTATAACAGGATTAATTGCAACCAGTTTGAAAGTGATGGTCATTTCTCCTTTCCGGGCAACCTAGGCTTCACTCTAGGGCGTTGCTTCAATAGACCGAATTGCTAGGGCCTTAGAAGTCAACGCCAGACGCATAAAATACAATATAAATTCAACAGTTTTTCCATCGTATAAAACGAATAATAGCAACCAGTATGAAACTTAAGTTCATTTCTACTTTCCGAGCAACCTAGGCTTCACCCTAGGGCGTTGCTCCAACGGATTGAATAGTTAGGGCCTTAGAAGACAACGCCCGAACCATAAAATGCAAAAAAAATACAACAGTGTTTCCATCATATAACAGCAATAATTGCAACCAGTTTGAAAGTGATGGCCAATTCTACGTTCCGGGCAACCTAAGTTTCACTCCAGGGCGTTGCTCCACCAGACCGAATAGTTACGGCCTAAGAAGTCAACGCCAGAGGCATAAAATACGATATAAATACAACAGCTTCTCCATCGTATAAAACGAATAATTGCAACCAGTGTGAAAGTAATGGTCATTTCTACGTTCCAAGCACCCTAGGCGTCTCTCTAGGGCGTTGCTCCACCACATCTAATAGCTACGGCCTTAGAAGTCAACGCCAGAGGCATAAGATACAATATAAATGCAACAGCTTTTCCATCGTATAAAACGAATAATTGCAACCAGTATGAAACTGATGGTCATTTCTGCTTTCCGAGGAACCTAGGCTTCACCCTAGGGCGTTGCTCCAACAGATTGAATAGTTAGGGCCTTAGAGGTCAACGCCCGAAGCATAAAATGCAATAAAAATACAACAGTGTTTCCATCGTATAAAACGAATAATTGCAACCAGTATGATACTTATGGTCATTTCTACTTTCCGAGCAAGCTAGGCTTCACCCTACGGCGTTGCTCCAACAGATTCAATAGTTAGGACCTTAGAAGTGAACGCCCGAACCATAAAATGCAAAAAAAATACAACAGTGTTTCCATCATATAACAGGAATAATTGCAAGCAGTCTGAAAGTGATGGCCAATTCTACGTTCCGAGCAACCTAGGCTTCATTCTAGGGCGTTGCTCCACCAGGTCGAATAGTTAGGTCCTTAGAAGTAAACGCAGGAAGCAGAAAATACGATATAAATACAACAGCTTTTGAATCGTATAAAAGGAATAATTGCAAACAGTGTGAAAGTAATGGTCATTTCTACGTTCCGGACAACCTAGGCTTCACTCTACGGCGTTGTTCCACCAGATCGAATAGTTAGGGCCTAAGAAGTGAACGCCAGAAGCATAAAATACAATATAAATATAACAGTCTTTCCATCCTATAACAGGAATAATTGCAACCCGTGTGAAAGTGATGGTCATTTCTACGTTCCAGGCAACCTATGCTTCACTCTAGGGCGTTGTTCCACCAGATTGAATAGTTAGGGCCTAAGAAGTCAACGCCAGAAGCATAAAATACAATATAAGTACAACAGTTTTTCCATCGTATAAAACGAATTATTGCAACCAGTATGAAACTTATGGTCATTTCTACTTTCCGAGCAACCTAGGATTCACTCTAGGGCGTTGCTCCACCAGGCCGAATAGTTACGGCCTAAGAAGTCAACGCCAGAAGCATAAAATACGATATAAATACAACAGCTTTTCCATCGTATAAAACGAACAATTGCAACCAGTGTGAAAGTACTGGTCATTTCTACGTTCCGTGCACCCTAGGCGTCACCCTAGGGCGTTGCCCCACCAACATCTAATAGCTACGGCCTTAGAAGTCAACGCCAGAAGCATAAAGTACAATATAAATACAACAGCGTTTCCATCGTATAAAACGAATAATTGCAACCGGTGTGAAAATTATGGTCATTTCTACATTCCGAGCAACCTAGGATCCACTCTAGGGCGTTGCTCCACCAGATCGAATAGTTAGGTCCTTAGAAGTAAACGCCAGAAGCATAAAATACGATATAAATACAACAGTGTTTGCATCGTATAAAACGAATAATTGCAACCAGTGTGAAAGTTATGGTCATTTCTACATTCAGAGCAACCTGGGATTCACTCCAGGGCGTTGCTCCACCAGATCGAATAGTTAGGTCCTTAGAAGTAAACGCCAGAAGCATAAAATACGATATAAATACAACAGCTTTTCCATCGTATAAAAGGAATAATTGCAAACAGTGTGAAGGTAATGGTCATTTCTACGTTCCGGGCAAGCTAGGCTTCACCCTAGGCCGTTGCTCCAACAGATTGAATGGCTAGGGCCTTAGAAGTCAACGCCCGAAGCATAAAAAGCAATTAAAATACAACAGTGCTTCCATCATATAACAGGAATAATTGCAACCAGTTTGAAAGTGATGGCCAATTCTACGTTCCGGGCAACCTAGGCTTCACTCTAGGGCGTTGCTCCACCACATCGAATAGTTAGTGCCTTAGAAGTCAACGCCAGATGCATAAAATACGATATAAATCCAACAGCTTTTCCATCGTATAAAAGGATTAATTGCAACCAGTTTAAACGTGATAGCCAATTCTACGTCCCGGGCAACCTAGGCTTCACTCTAAGGCGTTGCTCCACCAGATCGAATAGTTAGTGCCTTAGAAGTCAACGCCAGAAGCATAATATACAATATAAATACAACAGTTTTTCCATCATATAAAACGAATAATTGCAACCAGGATGAAAGTTATGGTCATTTCTACTTTCCGGGCAACCTAGGCTTCACCCTAGGGCGCTGCTCCAACAGATTGATTACTTAGGGCCTTAGAAGTCAATGCCCGAAGCATAAAATGCAATAAAAGTACAACAGTTCTTCCATCATATAACAGGAAGAATTGCAACCAGCGTGAAAGTAATGGTCATTTCCATGTTCCGGGCAACCTACGCTTCACTCTAGGGCGTTGTTCCACCAGATCGAATAGTTAGGGCCTAAGAAGTCAACGCCGGAAGAATAAAACCAATATAAATACAACAGCTTTTCCATAGTATATAATGTATATTTGCAACCAGTGTGAAAGTAATGGTCATTTCTACGTTCCGGGCAACCTAGTCTTCACTCTAGGGCGTTGCTCCACCAGATGGAATAGTTAGGGCCTTAGAAGTCAACGCCAGATGCATAAAATACAATAAAGATGCAACAGTTTTTCCATCGTATAACAGGAATAATTGCAACCAGTTTGAAAGTGATGGTCATTTCTACGTTCCGGGCAACCTAGGCTTCACTCTAGGGCGTTGCTCCACCAGATAGAATAGATAGGGCCTTAGCAATCAACGCCCGAAGCATAAAATACAAAATAAATAGTACAGTTTTTCCATCGTATTAAACGAATAATTTCTACCAGTGTGGAAGTTATGGACATTTCTACTTTCCGGACAACCTGGGCTTCACCCTAGGGCGTTGTTACACCAGATGGAATAGTTAGGGCCTAAGAAGTCAACGCCAGAACCATAAAATACGATATAAATACAGCAGCTTTTCCATCGTATAAAACGAATAATTGCAACCAGCGTGATAGTTATGCTCATTTCTACGTACCGGGCAACCTAGGCATCACCCTAGGGCGTTGCTCCACCAGATCGAATAGCTAGGGACTTAGAATTCATCTCTAAAAGCATAAAATACAATTAAAATACAACAGTTTTTCCATCGTATAACAGGAATAATTGCAACCAGTGTGAAAGTAATGGTCATTTCTACGTTCCGGGCAACGTAGGTTTCACTCTAGGGCGTTGATCCGCCAGAGGGAATAGTTAGGGCCTAAGGAGACAACTCCAGAAGCATGAAATACAATATAAATACAACAGTTTTTCAATCGTATAAAACGCATAATTGCAACTAGTGTGAAAGTTATGGTCATTCCTACGTTCCGGGCAACCTAGGTTTCACTCTAGGGCGTTGCTCCACCAGATCGAATAGTCAGTACCTTAGAAGTCAACGCCAGAAGCATAAAATACAATATAAATACAACAGTTTTTCCATCGTATGAAACAAACAATTGCAACCAGTATCAAACATATGGTCATTTCTACTTTCCGAGCAACCTAGGCTTCACCCTAGGGCGTTGCTCCAACGGATTGAATAGTCAGGGCCTTAGAAGTCAACGCCCGAACCATAAAACGCAAAAAAAATACAACAGTGTTTCCATCATATAACAGGAATAATTGCAACCAGTTTGAAAGTGATGGCCAATTCTACTTTCCGGGCAACCTAGGTTTCACTCCAGGGCGTTGCTCCACCAGGCCGAATAGCTACGGCCTAAGAAGTCAACGCCAGAAGCATAAAATACGATATAAATACAACAGCTTTTCCATCGTATAAAACGAACAATTGCAACCAGTGTGAAAGTACTGGTCATTTCTACGTTCCGTGCACCCTAGGCGTCACCCTAGGGCGTTGCTCCACCAACATCTAATAGCTACGGCCTTAGAAGTCAACGCCAGAAGCATAAAGTACAATATAAATACAACAGCGTTTCCATCGTATAAAACGAATAATTGCAACCGGTGTGAAAATTATGGTCATTTCTACATTCCGAGCAACCTAGGATCCACTCTAGGGCGTTGCTCCACCAGATCGAATAGTTAGGTCCTTAGAAGTAAACGCCAGAAGCATAAAATACGATATAAATACAACAGTGTTTGCATCGTATAAAACGAATAATTGCACCAGTGTGAAAGTTATGGTCATTTCTACATTCAGAGCAACCTGGGATTCACTCCAGGGCGTTGCTCCACCAGATCGAATAGTTAGGTCCTTAGAAGTAAACGCCAGAAGCATAAAATACGATATAAATACAACAGCTTTTCCATCGTATAAAAGGAATAATTGCAAACAGTGTGAAGGTAATGGTCATTTCTACGTTCCGGGCAAGCTAGGCTTCACCCTAGGCCGTTGCTCCACCAGATCGAATAGTTAGGGCCTAAGAAGTGAACGCCAGAACCATAAAGTGCAAAAAAAATGCAACAGTGTTTCCATCATATAACAGGAATAATTGCAACCAGTTTGAAAGTGATGGCCAATTCTACGTTCCGGGCAACCTAGGTTTCACTCCAGGGCGTTGCTCCACCAGACCGAATAGTTACGGCCCAAGAAGTCAACGCCAGAAGCATAAAATACGATATAAATACAACAGATTTTCCATCGTATAAAACGAATAATTGCAACCAGTATGAAACTTATGTTCATTTCTACATTCCGAGCAAGCTAGGCTTCACCCTAGGGCGTTGCTCCAACAGATTGAATGGTTAGGGCCTTAGAAGTCAACGCCCGAAGCATAAAAAGCAATTAAAATACAACAGTGTTTCCATCATATAACAGGAATAATTGCAACCAGTTTGAAAGTGATGGCCAATTCTACGTTCCGGGCAACCTAGGTTTCACTCCAGGGCGTTGCTCCACCAGAACGAATAGTTACGGCCTAAGAAGTGAACGCCCGAAGCATAAAATACAATATAGATCCAACAGTTTTTCCAACGTAGAAAACTAATAATTGCAACCAGTATGAAACTTATGGTCATTTCTACGTTCCGGGCAACCTAGGCTTCACTCTATGGCGTTCTTCCACCACATCGAATAGCTACGGCCTCAGAATTCAACGCCTGAAGTATAAGATACAATAAAAATACAACAGTCTTTCCATCCTATAACAGGAATAATTGCAACCCGTGTGAAAGTGATGGTCATTTCTACGTTCCAGGCAACGTAGGCTTCACTCTACGGCGTTGTCCCACCAGATCGAATAGTTAGGGCCTAAGAAGTGAACGCCAGAAGCATAAAATACAATATAAATATAACAGTCTTTCCATCTTACAACAGGAATAATTGCAACCAGTGTGAAAGTTATGGTCATTTCTACATTCCGAGCAACCTAGGCTTCACTCTAGGGAGTTGCTCCACCAGATCGAATAGTTAAGTCCTTAGAAGTAAACGCCAGAAGCATAAAATACGATATAAATACAACAGCGTTTCCATCGTATAAAACGAATAATTGCAACCAGTGTGAAAGTTATGGTCATTTCTACATTCCGTGCAACCTAGGATGCACTCTAGGGCGTTGCTCCACCAGATCGAATAGTTAGGTCCTTAGAAGTAAACGCCAGAAGCATAAAATACGATTTAATACAACAGCTTTTCCATCGTATAAAAGGAATAATTGCAAATAGTGTGAAAGTAATGGTCATTTCTACATTCCGAGCAACCTAGGCTTCATTCTAGGGCGTTGCTCCACCAGATCGAATAGTTAGGTCCTTAGAAGTAAACGCAAGAAGCAGAAAATACGATATAAATACAACAGCTTTTGAATCGTATAAAAGGAGTAATTGCAAACAGTGTGAAAGTAATGGTCATTTCTACGTTCCGGACAACCTAGGCTTCACTCTACGGCGTTGTTCCACCAGATCGAATAGTTAGGGCCTAAGAAGTGAACGCCAGAAGCATAAAATACAATATAAATATAACAGTCTTTCCATCCTATAACAGGAATAATTGCAACCCGTGTGAAAGTGATGGTCATTTCTACGTTCCAGGCAACCTATGCTTCACTCTAGGGCGTTGTTCCACCAGATTGAATAGTTAGGGCCTAAGAAGTCAACGCCAGAAGCATAAAATACAATATAAGTACAACAGTTTTTCCATCGTATAAAACGAATTATTGCAACCAGTATGAAACTTATGGTCATTTCTACTTTCCGAGCAACCTAGGATTCACTCTAGGGCGTTGCTCCACCAGATCGAATAGTTAGGTCCTTAGAAGTAAACGCGAGAAGCATAAAATACGATATAAATACCACAGCTTTTCCATCGTATAAGACGAATAATTGCAACCAGTGTGAAGGTAAGGGTCATTTCTACGTTCCGAGCAACCTAGGATTCACTCAAGGGCGTTGCTCCATCAGATCGAATAGTTAGGTCCTTAGAAGTAAACGCCAGAAGCATGAAGTACGATATAAATACCACAGCTTTTCCATCGTATAAGACGAATAATTGCAACCAGTGTGAAGGTAGGGTCATTTCTACGTTCCGAGCAACCTAGGATTCACTCAAGGGCGTTGCTCCATCAGATCGAATAGTTAGGTCCTTAGAAGTAAACGCCAGAAGCATGAAGTACGATATAAATACCACAGCTTTTCCATCGTATAAAACGAATAGTTGCAACCAGTGTGAAAGTAAGGGTCATTTCTACGTTCCGAGCACCCTAGTCTTCACTCCAGGGCGTTGCTCCACCACATCTAATAGCTACGGCCTTAGAAGTCAACGCCAGAGGCATAAAGTACAATATAAATACAACAGCGTTTCATTGGTATAAAACGAATAATTGCAACCAGTGTGAAAGTTATGGTCATTTCTACATTCCGAGCAACCTAGGATTCACTCTAGGGCGTTGCTCCACAAGATCGACAAGTTAGGTCCTTAGAAGTCAAAGCCCGAAGCATAAAATGCAATAAAAATAAAACAGTGTTTCCATAATATAACAGGAATAATTTCGACCAGTTTGAAGGTGATGGCCAATTCTACGTTCCGGGCAACCTAGGCTTCACTCTAGGGCGTTGCTCCACCAGATCGAATAGTCAGTACCTTAGAAGTCAACGCCAGAAGCATAAAATACAATATAAATAAAACAGTTTTTCCATCGTATGAAACAAACAATTGCAACCAGTATCAAACATATGGTCATTTCTACTTTCCGAGCAACCTAGGCTTCACCCTAGGGCGTTGCTCCAACGGATTGAATAGTCAGGGCCTTAGAAGTCAACGCCCGAACCATAAAACGCAAAAAAAATACAACAGTGTTTCCATCATATAACAGGAATAATTGCAACCAGTTTGAAAGTGATGGCCAATTCTACTTTCCGGGCAACCTAGGTTTCACTCCAGGGCGTTGCTCCACCAGGCCGAATAGTTACGGCCTAAGAAGTCAACGCCAGAAGCATAAAATACGATATAAATACAACAGCTTTTCCATCGTATAAAACGAACAATTGCAACCAGTGTGAAAGTACTGGTCATTTCTACGTTCCGTGCACCCTAGGCGTCACCCTAGGGCGTTGCTCCACCAACATCTAATAGCTACGGCCTTAGAAGTCAACGCCAGAAGCATAAAGTACAATATAAATACAACAGCGTTTCCATCGTATAAAACGAATAATTGCAACCGGTGTGAAAATTATGGTCATTTCTACATTCCGAGCAACCTAGGATCCACTCTAGGGCGTTGCTCCACCAGATCGAATAGTTAGGTCCTTAGAAGTAAACGCCAGAAGCATAAAATACGATATAAATACAACAGTGTTTGCATCGTATAAAACGAATAATTGCAACCAGTGTGAAAGTTATGGTCATTTCTACATTCAGAGCAACCTGGGATTCACTCCAGGGCGTTGCTCCACCAGATCGAATAGTTAGGTCCTTAGAAGTAAACGCCAGAAGCATAAAATACGATATAAATACAACAGCTTTTCCATCGTATAAAAGGAATAATTGCAAACAGTGTGAAGGTAATGGTCATTTCTACGTTCCGGGCAAGCTAGGCTTCACCCTAGGCCGTTGCTCCACCAGATCGAATAGTTAGGGCCTAAGAAGTGAACGCCAGAACCATAAAGTGCAAAAAAAATGCAACAGTGTTTCCATCATATAACAGGAATAATTGCAACCAGTTTGAAAGTGATGGCCAATTCTACGTTCCGGGCAACCTAGGTTTCACTCCAGGGCGTTGCTCCACCAGACCGAATAGTTACGGCCCAAGAAGTCAACGCCAGAAGCATAAAATACGATATAAATACAACAGATTTTCCATCGTATAAAACGAATAATTGCAACCAGTATGAAACTTATGTTCATTTCTACATTCCGGGGAAGCTAGGCTTCACCCTAGGGCGTTGCTCCAACAGATTGAATGGTTAGGGCCTTAGAAGTCAACGCCCGAAGCATAAAAAGCAATTAAAATACAACAGTGTTTCCATCATATAACAGGAATAATTGCAACCAGTTTGAAAGTGATGGCCAATTCTACGTTCCGGGCAACCTAGGTTTCACTCCAGGGCGTTGCTCCACCAGAACGAATAGTTACGGCCTAGGAAGTGAACGCCCGAAGCATAAAATACAATATAGATCCAACAGTTTTTCCAACGTAGAAAACTAATAATTGCAACCAGTATGAAACTTATGGTCATTTCTACGTTCCGGGCAACCTAGGCTTCACTCTATGGCGTTCTTCCACCACATCGAATAGCTACGGCCTCAGAATTCAACGCCTGAAGTATAAGATACAATAAAAATACAACAGTCTTTCCATTCTATAACAGGAATAATTGCAACCCGTGTGAAAGTGATGGTCATTTCTACGTTCCAGGCAACGTAGGCTTCACTCTACGGCGTTGTCCCACCAGATCGAATAGTTAGGGCCTAAGAAGTGAACGCCAGAAGCATAAAATACAATATAAATATAACAGTCTTTCCATCTTACAACAGGAATAATTGCAACCAGTGTGAAAGTTATGGTCATTTCTACATTCCGAGCAACCTAGGCTTCACTCTAGGGAGTTGCTCCACCAGATCGAATAGTTAAGTCCTTAGAAGTAAACGCCAGAAGCATAAAATACGATATAAATACAACAGCGTTTCCATCGTATAAAACGAATAATTGCAACCAGTGTGAAAGTTATGGTCATTTCTACATTCCGTGCAACCTAGGATGCACTCTAGGGCGTTGCTCCACCAGATCGAATAGTTAGGTCCTTAGAAGTAAACGCCAGAAGCATAAAATACGATTTAATACAACAGCTTTTCCATCGTATAAAAGGAATAATTGCAAATAGTGTGAAAGTAATGGTCATTTCTACATTCCGAGCAACCTAGGCTTCATTCTAGGGCGTTGCTCCACCAGATCGAATAGTTAGGTCCTTAGAAGTAAACGCAAGAAGCAGAAAATACGATATAAATACAACAGCTTTTGAATCGTATAAAAGGAATAATTGCAAACAGTGTGAAAGTAATGGTCATTTCTACGTTCCGGACAACCTAGGCTTCACTCTACGGCGTTGTTCCACCAGATCGAATAGTTAGGGCCTAAGAAGTGAACGCCAGAAGCATAAAATACAATATAAATATAACAGTCTTTCCATCCTATAACAGGAATAATTGCAACCAGTTTGAAAGTGATGGCCAATTCTACGTTCCGGGCAACCTAGGTTTCACTCCAGGGCGTTGCTCCACCAGAACGAATAGTTTCGGCCTAAGAAGTGAACGCCCGAAGCATAAAATACAATATAGATCCAACAGTTTTTCCAACGTAGAAAACTAATAATTGCAACCAGTATGAAACTTATGGTCATTTCTACGTTCCGGGCAACCTAGGCTTCACTCTATGGCGTTCTTCCACCACATCGAATAGCTACGGCCTCAGAATTCAACGCCTGAAGTATAAGATACAATAAAAATACAACAGTCTTTCCATTCTATAACAGGAATAATTGCAACCCGTGTGAAAGTGATGGTCATTTCTACGTTCCAGGCAACGTAGGCTTCACTCTACGGCGTTGTCCCACCAGATCGAATAGTTAGGGCCTAAGAAGTGAACGCCAGAAGCATAAAATACAATATAAATATAACAGTCTTTCCATCTTACAACAGGAATAATTGCAACCAGTGTGAAAGTTATGGTCATTTCTACATTCCGAGCAACCTAGGCTTCACTCTAGGGAGTTGCTCCACCAGATCGAATAGTTAAGTCCTTAGAAGTAAACGCCAGAAGCATAAAATACGATATAAATACAACAGCGTTTCCATCGTATAAAACGAATAATTGCAACCAGTGTGAAAGTTATGGTCATTTCTACATTCCGTGCAACCTAGGATGCACTCTAGGGCGTTGCTCCACCAGATCGAATAGTTAGGTCCTTAGAAGTAAACGCCAGAAGCATAAAATACGATTTAATACAACAGCTTTTCCATCGTATAAAAGGAATAATTGCAAATAGTGTGAAAGTAATGGTCATTTCTACATTCCGAGCAACCTAGGCTTCATTCTAGGGCGTTGCTCCACCAGATCGAATAGTTAGGTCCTTAGAAGTAAACGCAAGAAGCAGAAAATACGATATAAATACAACAGCTTTTGAATCGTATAAAAGGAATAATTGCAAACAGTGTGAAAGTAATGGTCATTTCTACGTTCCGGACAACCTAGGCTTCACTCTACGGCGTTGTTCCACCAGATCGAATAGTTAGGGCCTAAGAAGTGAACGCCAGAAGCATAAAATACAATATAAATATAACAGTCTTTCCATCCTATAACAGGAATAATTGCAACCCGTGTGAAAGTGATGGTCATTTCTACGTTCCAGGCAACCTATGCTTCACTCTAGGGCGTTGTTCCACCAGATTGAATAGTTAGGGCCTAAGAAGTCAACGCCAGAAGCATAAAATACAATATAAGTACAACAGTTTTTCCATCGTATAAAACGAATTATTGCAACCAGTATGAAACTTATGGTCATTTCTACTTTCCGAGCAACCTAGGATTCACTCTAGGGCGTTGCTCCACCAGATCGAATAGTTAGGTCCTTAGAAGTAAACGCGAGAAGCATAAAATACGATATAAATACCACAGCTTTTCCATCGTATAAGACGAATAATTGCAACCAGTGTGAAGGTAAGGGTCATTTCTACGTTCCGAGCAACCTAGGATTCACTCAAGGGCGTTGCTCCATCAGATCGAATAGTTAGGTCCTTAGAAGTAAACGCCAGAAGCATGAAGTACGATATAAATACCACAGCTTTTCCATCGTATAAAACGAATAGTTGCAACCAGTGTGAAAGTAAGGGTCATTTCTACGTTCCGAGCACCCTAGTCTTCACTCCAGGGCGTTGCTCCACCACATCTAATAGCTACGGCCTAAGAAGTCAACGCCAGAAGCATAAAATACGATATAAATACAACAGCTTTTCCATCGTATAAAACGAACAATTGCAACCAGTGTGAAAGTACTGGTCATTTCTACGTTCCGTGCACCCTAGGCGTCACCCTAGGGCGTTGCTCCACCAACATCTAATAGCTACGGCCTTAGAAGCCAACGCCAGAAGCATAAAGTACAATATAAATACAACAGCGTTTCCATCGTATAAAACGAATAATTGCAACCGGTGTGAAAATTATGGTCATTTCTACATTCCGAGCAACCTAGGATCCACTCTAGGGCGTTGCTCCACCAGATCGAATAGTTAGGTCCTTAGAAGTAAACGCCAGAAGCATAAAATACGATATAAATACAACAGTGTTTGCATCGTATAAAACGAATAATTGCAACCAGTGTGAAAGTTATGGTCATTTCTACATTCAGAGCAACCTGGGATTCACTCCAGGGCGTTGCTCCACCAGATCGAATAGTTAGGTCCTTAGAAGTAAACGCCAGAAGCATAAAATACGATATAAATACAACAGCTTTTCCATCGTATAAAAGGAATAATTGCAAACAGTGTGAAGGTAATGGTCATTTCTACGTTCCGGGCAAGCTAGGCTTCACCCTAGGCCGTTGCTCCACCAGATCGAATAGTTAGGGCCTAAGAAGTGAACGCCAGAACCATAAAGTGCAAAAAAAATGCAACAGTGTTTCCATCATATAACAGGAATAATTGCAACCAGTTTGAAAGTGATGGCCAATTCTACGTTCCGGGCAACCTAGGTTTCACTCCAGGGCGTTGCTCCACCAGACCGAATAGTTACGGCCCAAGAAGTCAACGCCAGAAGCATAAAATACGATATAAATACAACAGATTTTCCATCGTATAAAACGAATAATTGCAACCAGTATGAAACTTATGTTCATTTCTACATTCCGAGCAAGCTAGGCTTCACCCTAGGGCGTTGCTCCAACAGATTGAATGGTTAGGGCCTTAGAAGTCAACGCCCGAAGCATAAAAAGCAATTAAAATACAACAGTGTTTCCATCATATAACAGGAATAATTGCAACCAGTTTGAAAGTGATGGCCAATTCTACGTTCCGGGCAACCTAGGCTTCACTCTAGGGCGTTGCTCCACCACATCGAATAGTTAGTGCCTTAGAAGTCAACGCCAGATACATAAAATACGATATAAATACAACAGCTTTTCCATCGTATAAAAGGATTAATTGCAACCAGTTTAAACGTGATAGCCAATTCTACGTCCCGGGCAACCTAGGCTTCACTCTAGGGCGTTGCTCCACCAGATCGAATAGTTAGTGCCTTAGAAGTCAACGCCAGAAGCATAAAATACAATATAAATACAACAGTTTTTCTATCGTATGAAACAAACAATTGCAACCAGTATCAAACATATGGTCATTTCTACTTTCCGAGCAACCTAGGCTTCACCCTAGGGCGTTGCTCCAACGGATTGAATAGTTAGGGCCTTAGAAGTCAACGCCCGAACCATAAAACGCAAAAAAAATACAACAGTGTTTCCATCATATAACAGGAATAATTGCAACCAGTTTGAAAGTGATGGCCAATTCTACTTTCCGGGCAACCTAGGTTTCACTCCAGGGCGTTGCTCCACCAGACCGAATAGTTACGGCCTAAGAAGTCAACGCCAGAAGCATAAAATACGATATAAATACAACAGCTTTTCCATCGTATAAAACGAATAATTGCAACCAGTATGAAACTTATGTTCATTTCTACTTTCCGAGCAAGCTAGGCTTCACCCTAGGGCGTTGCTCCAACAGATTGAATGGCTAGGGCCTTAGAAGTCAACGCCCGAAGCATAAAAAGCAATTAAAATACAACAGTGCTTCCATCATATAACAGGAATAATTGCAACCAGTTTGAAAGTGATGGCCAATTCTACGTTCCGGGCAACCTAGGCTTCACTCTAGGGCGTTGCTCCACCACATCGAATAGTTAGTGCCTTAGAAGTCAACGCCAGATGCATAAAATACGATATAAATCCAACAGCTTTTCCATCGTATAAAAGGATTAATTGCAACCAGTTTAAACGTGATAGCCAATTCTACGTCCCGGGCAACCTAGGCTTCACTCTAAGGCGTTGCTCCACCAGATCGAATAGTTAGTGCCTTAGAAGTCAACGCCAGAAGCATAAAATACAATATAAATACAACAGTTTTTCCATCATATAAAACGAATAATTGCAACCAGGATGAAAGTTATGGTCATTTCTACTTTCCGGGCAACCTAGGCTTCACCCTAGGGCGCTGCTCCAACAGATTGATTACTTAGGGCCTTAGAAGTCAATGCCCGAAGCATAAAATGCAATAAAAGTACAACAGTTCTTCCATCATATAACAGGAAGAATTGCAACCAGCGTGAAAGTAATGGTCATTTCCATGTTCCGGGCAACCTACGCTTCACTCTAGGGCGTTGTTCCACCAGATCGAATAGTTAGTGCCTAAGAAGTCAACGCCGGAAGAATAAAACCAATATAAATACAACAGCTTTTCCATAGTATATAATGTATATTTGCAACCAGTGTGAAAGTAATGGTCATTTCTACGTTCCGGGCAACCTAGTCTTCACTCTAGGGCGTTGCTCCACCAGATGGAATAGTTAGGGCCTTAGAAGTCAACGCCAGATGCATAAAATACAATAAAGATGCAACAGTTTTTCCATCGTATAACAGGAATAATTGCAACCAGTTTGAAAGTGATGGTCATTTCTACGTTCCGGGCAACCTAGGCTTCACTCTAGGGCGTTGCTCCACCAGATAGAATAGATAGGGCCTTAGCAATCAACGCCCGAAGCATAAAATACAAAATAAATAGTACAGTTTTTCCATCGTATTAAACGAATAATTTCTACCAGTGTGGAAGTTATGGACATTTCTACTTTCCGGACAACCTGGGCTTCACCCTAGGGCGTTGTTACACCAGATGGAATAGTTAGGGCCTAAGAAGTCAACGCCAGAACCATAAAATACGATATTAATACAGCAGCTTTTCCATCGTATAAAACGAATAATTGCAACCAGCGTGATAGTTATGCTCATTTCTACGTACCGGGCAACCTAGGCATCACCCTAGGGCGTTGCTCCACCAGATCGAATAGCTAGGGACTTAGAATTCATCTCTAAAAGAATAAAATACAATTGAAATACAACAGTTTTTCCATCGTATAACAGGAATAATTGCAACCAGTGTGAAAGTAATGGTCATTTCTACGTTCCGGGCAACGTAGGTTTCACTCTAGGGCGTTGATCCGCCAGAGGGAATAGTTAGGGCCTAAGGAGACAACTCCAGAAGCATGAAATACAATATAAATACAACAGTTTTTCAATCGTATAAAACGCATAATTGCAACTAGTGTGAAAGTTATGGTCATTTCTACGTTCCGGGCAACCTAGGTTTCACTCTAGGGCGTTGCTCCACCAGATCGAATAGTCAGTACCTTAGAAGTCAACGCCAGAAGCATAAAATACAATATAAATACAACAGTTTTTCCATCGTATGAAACAAACAATTGCAACCAGTATCAAACATATGGTCATTTCTACTTTCCGAGCAACCTAGGCTTCACCCTAGGGCGTTGCTCCAACGGATTGAATAGTCAGGGCCTTAGAAGTCAACGCCCGAACCATAAAACGCAAAAAAAATACAACAGTGTTTCCATCATATAACAGGAATAATTGCAACCAGTTTGAAAGTGATGGCCAATTCTACTTTCCGGGCAACCTAGGTTTCACTCCAGGGCGTTGCTCCACCAGGCCGAATAGTTACGGCCTAAGAAGTCAACGCCAGAAGCATAAAATACGATATAAATACAACAGCGTTTCCATCGTATAAAACGAATAATTGCAACCGGTGTGAAAATTATGGTCATTTCTACATTCCGAGCAACCTAGGATCCACTCTAGGGCGTTGCTCCACCAGATCGAATAGTTAGGTCCTTAGAAGTAAACGCCAGAAGCATAAAATACGATATAAGTACAACAGCGTTTGCATCGTATAAAACGAATAATTGCAACCAGTGTGAAAGTTATGGTCATTTTTACATTCAGAGCAACCTGGGATTCACTCCAGGGCGTTGCTCCACCAGATCGAATAGTTAGGTCCTTAGAAGTAAACGCCAGAAGCATAAAATACGATATAAATACAACAGCTTTTCCATCGTATAAAAGGAATAATTGCAAACAGTGTGAAGGTAATGGTCATTTCTACGTTCCGGGCAAGCTAGGCTTCACCCTAGGCCGTTGTTCCACCAGATCGAATAGTTAGGGCCTAAGAAGTGAACGCCAGAACCATAAAGTGCAAAAAAAATGCAACAGTGTTTCCATCATATAACAGGAATAATTGCAACCAGTTTGAAAGTGATGGCCAATTCTACGTTCCGGGCAACCTAGGTTTCACTCCAGGGCGTTGCTCCACCAGACCGAATAGTTACGGCCCAAGAAGTCAACGCCAGAAGCATAAAATACGATATAAATACAACAGATTTTCCATCGTATAAAACGAATAATTGCAACCAGTATGAAACTTATGTTCATTTCTACTTTCCGAGCAAGCTAGGCTTCACCCTAGGGCGTTGCTCCAACGGATTGTATGGTTAGGGCCTTAGAAGTCAACGCCCGAAGCATAAAAAGCAATTAAAATACAACAGTGTTTCCATCATATAACAGGAATAATTGCAACCAGTTTGAAAGTGATGGCCAATTCTACGTTCCGGGCAACCTAGGCTCCACTCTAGGGCGTTGCTCCACCAGATCGAATAGTTAGTGCCTTAGAAGTCAACGCCAGAAGCATAAAATACAATATAAATACAACAGCTTTTCCATCGTATAAAACGAATAATTGCAACCAGTATGAAACTTATGGTCATTTCTACTTTCCGAGCAACCTAGGCTTCACCCTAGGGCGTTGCTCCCACAGATTGAATAGTTAGGGCCTTAGAAGTCTACGCCAGAACCATAAAATGCAAAAAAAATACAACAGTGTTTCCATCATATAACAGGAATAATTGCGACCAGTTTGAAAGTGATAGACAATTCTACATTCCGGGCAGCCTAGTCTTCACTCTAGGGCGTTGCTCCACCAGATCGAATAGTTAGTGCCTAAGAAGTCAACGCCAGAAGCATAAAATACGATATAAATACAACAACTTTTCCATCGTATAAAGCGAATAATTGCAACCAGTGTGAAAGTAATGGTCATTTCTACGTTCCGAGCACCCTAGGCGTCACTCTAGGGCGTTGCTCCACCACATCTAATAGCTACGGCCTTAGAAGTCAACGCCAGAGGCATAAAGTACAATATAAATACAACAGCGTTTCCATCGTACAAAACGAATAATTGCAACCAGTGTGAAAGTTATGGTCATTTCTACATTCCGAGCAACCTAGGATCCACTCTAGGGCGTTGCTCCACCAGATCGAATAGTTAGGTCCTTAGAAGTAAACGCCAGAAGCATAAAATACGATATAAATACAACAGCGTTTGCATCGTATAAAACGAATAATTGCAACCAGTGTGAAAGTTATGGTCATTTCTACATTCAGAGCAACCTGGGATTCACTCCAGGGCGTTGCTCCACCAGATCGAATAGTTAGGTCCTTAGAAGTAAACGCCAGAAGCATAAAATACGATATAAATACAACAGCTTTTCCATCGTATAAAAGGAATAATTGCAAACAGTGTGAAGGTAATGGTCATTTCTACGTTCCGGGCAAGCTAGGCTCCACTCTAGGGCGTTGCTCCACCAGATCGAATAGTTAGTGCCTTAGAAGTCAACGCCAGAAGCATAAAATACAATATAAATACAACAGCTTTTCCATCGTATAAAACGAATAATTGCAACCAGTATGAAACTTATGGTCATTTCTACTTTCCGAGCAACCTAGGCTTCACCCTAGGGCGTTGCTCCCACAGATTGAATAGTTAGGGCCTTAGAAGTCTACGCCAGAACCATAAAATGCAAAAAAAATACAACAGTGTTTCCATCATATAACAGGAATAATTGCGACCAGTTTGAAAGTGATGGACAATTCTACATTCCGGGCAGCCTAGTCTTCACTCTAGGGCGTTGCTCCACCAGATCGAATAGTTAGTGCCTAAGAAGTCAACGCCAGAAGCATAAAATACGATATAAATACAACAGCGTTTCCATCGTATAAAACGAATAATTGCAACCGGTGTGAAAATTATGGTCATTTCTACATTCCGAGCAACCTAGGATCCACTCTAGGGCGTTGCTCCACCAGATCGAATAGTTAGGTCCTTAGAAGTAAACGCCAGAAGCATAAAATACGATATAAGTACAACAGCGTTTGCATCGTATAAAACGAATAATTGCAACCAGTGTGAAAGTTATGGTCATTTTTACATTCAGAGCAACCTGGGATTCACTCCAGGGCGTTGCTCCACCAGATCGAATAGTTAGGTCCTTAGAAGTAAACGCCAGAAGCATAAAATACGATATAAATACAACAGCTTTTCCATCGTATAAAAGGAATAATTGCAAACAGTGTGGAGGTAATGGTCATTTCTACGTTCCGGGCAAGCTAGGCTTCACCCTAGGCCGTTGTTCCACCAGATCGAATAGTTAGGGCCTAAGAAGTGAACGCCAGAACCATAAAGTGCAAAAAAAATGCAACAGTGTTTCCATCATATAACAGGAATAATTGCAACCAGTTTGAAAGTGATGGCCAATTCTACGTTCCGGGCAACCTAGGTTTCACTCCAGGGCGTTGCTCCACCAGACCGAATAGTTACGGCCCAAGAAGTCAACGCCAGAAGCATAAAATACGATATAAATACAACAGATTTTCCATCGTATAAAACGAATAATTGCAACCAGTATGAAACTTATGTTCATTTCTACTTTCCGAGCAAGCTAGGCTTCACCCTAGGGCGTTGCTCCAACGGATTGTATGGTTAGGGCCTTAGAAGTCAATGCCCGAAGCATAAAAAGCAATTAAAATACAACAGTGTTTCCATCATATAACAGGAATAATTGCAACCAGTTTGAAAGTGATGGCCAATTCTACGTTCCGGGCAACCTAGGCTCCACTCTAGGGCGTTGCTCCACCAGATCGAATAGTTAGTGCCTTAGAAGTCAACGCCAGAAGCATAAAATACAATATAAATACAACAGCTTTTCCATCGTATAAAACGAATAATTGCAACCAGTATGAAACTTATGGTCATTTCTACTTTCCGAGCAACCTAGGCTTCACCCTAGGGCGTTGCTCCCACAGATTGAATAGTTAGGGCCTTAGAAGTCTACGCCAGAACCATAAAATGCAAAAAAAATACAACAGTGTTTCCATCATATAACAGGAATAATTGCGACCAGTTTGAAAGTGATAGACAATTCTACATTCCGGGCAGCCTAGTCTTCACTCTAGGGCGTTGCTCCACCAGATCGAATAGTTAGTGCCTAAGAAGTCAACGCCAGAAGCATAAAATACGATATAAATACAACAACTTTTCCATCGTATAAAGCGAATAATTGCAACCAGTGTGAAAGTAATGGTCATTTCTACGTTCCGAGCACCCTAGGCGTCACTCTAGGGCGTTGCTCCACCACATTTAATAGCTACGGCCTTAGAAGTCAACGCCAGAGGCATAAAGTACAATATAAATACAACAGCGTTTCCATCGTACAAAACGAATAATTGCAACCAGTGTGAAAGTTATGGTCATTTCTACATTCCGAGCAACCTAGGATCCACTCTAGGGCGTTGCTCCACCAGATCGAATAGTTAGGTCCTTAGAAGTCAACGCCAGAAGCATAAAATACAATATAAATACAACAGCTTTTCCATCGTATAAAACGAATAATTGCAACCAGTATGAAACTTATGGTCATTTCTACTTTCCGAGCAACCTAGGCTTCACCCTAGGGCGTTGCTCCCACAGATTGAATAGTTAGGGCCTTAGAAGTCTACGCCAGAACCATAAAATGCAAAAAAAATACAACAGTGTTTCCATCATATAACAGGAATAATTGCGACCAGTTTGAAAGTGATGGACAATTCTACATTCCGGGCAGCCTAGTCTTCACTCTAGGGCGTTGCTCCACCAGATCGAATAGTTAGTGCCTAAGAAGTCAACGCCAGAAGCATAAAATACGATATAAATACAACAGCGTTTCCATCGTATAAAACGAATAATTGCAACCGGTGTGAAAATTATGGTCATTTCTACATTCCGAGCAACCTAGGATCCACTCTAGGGCGTTGCTCCACCAGATCGAATAGTTAGGTCCTTAGAAGTAAACGCCAGAAGCATAAAATACGATATAAGTACAACAGCGTTTGCATCGTATAAAACGAATAATTGCAACCAGTGTGAAAGTTATGGTCATTTTTACATTCAGAGCAACCTGGGATTCACTCCAGGTCGTTGCTCCACCAGATCGAATAGTTAGGTCCTTAGAAGTAAACGCCAGAAGCATAAAATACGATATAAATACAACAGCTTTTCCATCGTATAAAAGGAATAATTGCAAACAGTGTGAAGGTAATGGTCATTTCTACGTTCCGGGCAAGCTAGGCTTCACCCTAGGCCGTTGTTCCACCAAATCGAATAGTTAGGGCCTAAGAAGTGAACGCCAGAACCATAAAGTGCAAAAAAAATGCAACAGTGCTTCCATCATATAACAGGAATAATTGCAACCAGTTTGAAAGTGATGGCCAATTCTACGTTCCGGGCAACCTAGGTTTCACTCCAGGGCGTTGCTCCACCAGACCGAATAGTTACGGCCCAAGAAGTCAACGCCAGAAGCATAAAATACGATATAAATACAACAGATTTTCCATCGTATAAAACGAATAATTGCAACCAGTATGAAACTTATGTTCATTTCTACTTTCCGAGCAAGCTAGGCTTCACCCTAGGGCGTTGCTCCAACAGATTGTATGGTTAGGGCCTTAGAAGTCAACGCCCGAAGCATAAAAAGCAATTAAAATACAACAGTGTTTCCATCATATAACAGGAATAATTGCAACCAGTTTGAAAGTGATGGCCAATTCTACGTTCCGGGCAACCTAGGCTCCACTCTAGGGCGTTGCTCCACCAGATCGAATAGTCAGTACCTTAGAAGTCAACGCCAGAAGCATAAAATACAATATAAATACAACAGTTTTTCCATCGTATGAAACAAACAATTGCAACCAGTATCAAACATATGGTCACTTCTACTTCCCGAGCAACCTAGGCTTCACCCTAGGGCGTTGCTCCAACGGATTGAATAGTCAGGGCCTTAGAAGTCAACGCCCGAACCATAAAACGCAAAAAAAATACAACAGTGTTTCCATCATATAACAGGAATAATTGCAACCAGTTTGAAAGTGATGGCCAATTCTACTTTCCGGGCAACCTAGGTTTCACTCCAGGGCGCTGCTCCACCAGGCCGAATAGTTACGGCCTAAGAAGTCAACGCCAGAAGCATAAAATACGATATAAATACAACAGCTTTTCCATCGTATAAAACGAACAATTGCAACCAGTGTGAAAGTACTGGTCATTTCTACGTTCCGTGCACCCTAGGCGTCACCCTAGGGCGTTGCTCCACCAACATCTAATAGCTACGGCCTTAGAAGTCAACGCCAGAAGCATAAAGTACAATACAAATACAACAGCGTTTCCATCGTATAAAACGAATAATTGCAACCGGTGTGAAAATTATGGTCATTTCTACATTCCGAGCAACCTAGGATCCACTCTAGGGCGTTGCTCCACCAGATCGAATAGTTAGGTCCTTAGAAGTAAACGCCAGAAGCATAAAATACGATATAAATACAACAGCGTTTGCATCGTATAAAACGAATAATTGCAACCAGTGTGAAAGTTATGGTCATTTCTACATTCAGAGCAACCTGGGATTCACTCCAGGGCGTTGCTCCACCAGATCGAATAGTTAGGTCCTTAGAAGTAAACGCCAGAAGCATAAAATACGATATAAATACAACAGCTTTTCCATCGTATAAAAGGAATAATTGCAAACAGTGTGAAGGTAATGGTCATTTCTACGTTCCGGGCAAGCTAGGCTTCACTCTAGGCCGTTGCTCCACCAGATCGAATAGTTAGGGCCTAAGAAGTGAACGCCAGAACCATAAAGTGCAAAAAAAATGCAACAGTGTTTCCATCATATAACAGGAATAATTGCAACCAGTTTGAAAGTGATGGCCAATTCTACGTTCCGGGCAACCTGGGTTTCACTCCAGGGCGTTGCTCCACCAGACCGAATAGTTACGGCCCAAGAAGTCAACGCCAGAAGCATAAAATACGATATAAATACAACAGATTTTCCATCGTATAAAACGAATAATTGCAACCAGTATGAAACTTATGTTCATTTCTACATTCCGAGCAAGCTAGGCTTCACCCTAGGGCGTTGCTCCAACAGATTGAATGGTTAGGGCCTTAGAAGTCAACGCCCGAAGCATAAAAAGCAATTAAAATACAACAGTGTTTCCATCATATAACAGGAATAATTGCAACCAGTTTGAAAGTGATGGCCAATTCTACGTTCCGGGCAACCTAGGCTTCACTCTAGGGCGTTGCTCCACCACATCGAATAGTTAGTGCCTTAGAAGTCAACGCCAGATACATAAAATACGATGTAAATACAACAGCTTTTCCATCGTATAAAAGGATTAATTGCAACCAGTTTAAACGTGATAGCCAATTCTACGTCCCGGGCAACCTAGGCTTCACTCTAGGGCGTTGCTCCACCAGATCGAATAGTTAGTGCCTTAGAAGTCAACACCAGAAGCATAAAATACAATATAAATACAACAGTTTTTCTATCGTATGAAACAAACAATTGCAACCAGTATCAAACATATGGTCATTTCTACTTTCCGAGCAACCTAGGCTTCACCCTAGGGCGTTGCTCCAACGGATTGAATAGTTAGGGCCTTAGAAGTCAACGCCCGAACCATAAAACGCAAAAAAAATACAACAGTGTTTCCATCATATAACAGGAATAATTGCAACCAGTTTGAAAGTGATGGCCAATTCTACTTTCCGGGCAACCTAGGTTTCACTCCAGGGCGTTGCTCCACCAGACCGAATAGTTACGGCCTAAGAAGTCAACGCCAGAAGCATAAAATACGATATAAATACAACAGCTTTTCCATCGTATAAAACGAATAATTGCAACCAGTATGAAACTTATGTTCATTTCTACTTTCCGAGCAAGCTAGGCTTCACCCTAGGGTGTTGCTCCAACAGATTGAATGGTTAGGGCCTTAGAAGTCAACGCCCGAAGCATAAAAAGCAATTAAAATACAACAGTGCTTCCATCATATAACAGGAATAATTGCAACCAGTTTGAAAGTGATGGCCAATTCTACGTTCCGGGCAACCTAGGCTTCACTCTAGGGCGTTGCTCCACCACATCGAATAGTTAGTGCCTTAGAAGTCAACGCCAGATGCATAAAATACGATATAAATCCAACAGCTTTTCCATCGTATAAAAGGATTAATTGCAACCAGTTTAAACGTGATAGCCAATTCTACGTCCCGGGCAACCTAGGCTTCACTCTAGGGCGTTGCTCCACCAGATGGAATAGTTAGGGCCTTAGAAGTCAACGCCAGATGCATAAAATACAATAAAGATGCAACAGTTTTTCCATCGTATAACAGGAATAATTGCAACCAGTTTGAAAGTGATGGTCATTTCTACGTTCCGGGCAACCTAGGCTTCACTCTAGGGCGTTGCTCCACCAGATAGAATAGATAGGGCCTTAGCAGTCAACGCCCGAAGCATAAAATACAAAATAAATAGTACAGTTTTTCCATCGTATTAAACGAATAATTTCTACCAGTGTGGAAGTTATGGACATTTCTACTTTCCGGACAACCTGGGCTTCACCCTAGGGCGTTGTTAGACCAGATGGAATAGTTAGGGCCTAAGAAGTCAACGCCAGAACCATAAAATACGATATAAATACAGCAGCTTTTCCATCGTATAAAACGAATAATTGCAACCAGCGTGATAGTTATGCTCATTTCTACGTACCGGGCAACCTAGGCATCACCCTAGGGCGTTGCTCCACCAGATCGAATAGCTAGGGACTTAGAATTCATCTCTAAAAGCATAAAATACAATTAAAATACAACAGTTTTTCCATCGTATAACAGGAATAATTGCAACCAGTGTGAAAGTAATGGTCATTTCTACGTTCCGGGCAACGTAGGTTTCACTCTAGGGCGGTGATCCGCCAGAGGGAATAGTTAGGGCCTAAGGAGACAACTCCAGAAGCATGAAATACAATATAAATACAACAGTTTTTCAATCGTATAAATCGAATAATTGCAACCAGTGTGAAAGTTATGGTCATTTCTACGTTTCGGGCAACCTAGGTTTCACTCTAGGGCGTTGCTCCACCAGATCGAATAGTCAGTACCTTAGAAGTCAACGCCAGAAGCATAAAATACAATATAAATACAACAGTTTTTCCATCGTATGAAACAAACAATTGCAACCAGTATCAAACATATGGTCATTTCTACTTTCCGAGCAACCTAGGCTTCACCCTAGGGCGTTGCTCCAACGGATTGAATAGTCAGGGCCTTAGAAGTCAACGCCCGAACCATAAAACGCAAAAAAAATACAACAGTGTTTCCATCATATAACAGGAATAATTGCAACCAGTTTGAAAGTGATGGCCAATTCTACTTTCCGGGCAACCTAGGTTTCACTCCAGGGCGTTGCTCCACCAGGCCGAATAGTTACGGCCTAAGAAGTCAACGCCAGAAGCATAAAATACGATATAAATACAACAGCTTTTCCATCGTATAAAACGAATAATTGCAACCAGTATGAAACTTATGTTCATTTCTACTTTCCGAGCAAGCTAGGCTTCACCCTAGGGCGTTGCTCCAACAGATTGTATGGTTAGGGCCTTAGAAGTCAACGCCCGAAGCATAAAAAGCAATTAAAATACAACAGTGTTTCCATCATATAACAGGAATAATTGCAACCAGTTTGAAAGTGATGGCCAATTCTACGTTCCGGGCAACCTAGGCTTCACTCTAGGGCGTTGCTCCACCAGATGGAATAGTTAGGGCCTTAGAAGTCAACGCCAGCTGCATAAAATACAATAAAGATGCGACAGTTTTTCCATCGTATAACAGGAATAATTGCAACCAGTTTGAAAGTGATGGTCATTTCTACGTTCCGGGCAACCTAGGCTTCACTCTAGGGCGTTGCTCCACCAGATAGAATAGATAGGGCCTTAGCAGTCAACTCCCGAAGCATAAAATACAAAATAAATAGTACAGTTTTTCCATCGTATTAAACGAATAATTTCTACCAGTGTGGAAGTTATGGACAATTCTACTTTCCGGACAACCTGGGCTTCACCCTAGGGCGTTGTTACACCAGATGGAATAGTTAGGGCCTAAGAAGTCAACGCCAGAACCATAAAATACGATATAAATACAGCAGCTTTTCCATCGTATAAAACGAATAATTGCAACCAGCGTGATAGTTATGCTCATTTCTACGTACCGGGCAACCTAGGCATCACCCTAGGGCGTTGCTCCACCAGATCGAATAGCTAGGGACTTAGAATTCATCTCTAAAAGAATAAAATACAATTGAAATACAACAGTTTTTCCATCGTATAACAGGAATAATTGCAACCAGTGTGAAAGTAATGGTCATTTCTACGTTCCGGGCAACGTAGGTTTCACTCTAGAGAGTTGGTCCGCCAGAGGGAATAGTTAGAGCCTAAGGAGTCAACTCCAGAAGCATGAAATACAATATAAATACAACAGTTTTTCAATCGTATAAAACGAATAATTGCAACCAGTGTGAAAGTTATGGTCATTTCTACGTTCCGGGCAACCTAGGCTTCACTCTAGGGCGTTGCTCCACCAGATCGAATGGTTAGGGCCTTAGAAGTCAACGCCCGAAGCATAAAAAGCAATTAAAATACAACAGTGCTTTCATCATATAACAGGAATAATTGCAACCAGTTTGAAAGTGATGGCCAATTCTACGTTCCGGGCAACCTAGGCTTCACGCTGGGGCGTTGCTCCACCACCTCAAATAGTTAGTGCCTTAGAAGTCAACGCCAGATGCATAAAATACGATATAAATCCAACAGCTTTTCCATCGTATAAAAGGATTAATTGCAACCAGTTTAAACGTGATAGCCAATTCTACGTCCCGGCAACCTAGGCTTCACACTAGGGCGTTGCTCCACCAGATCGAATAGTTAGTGCCTTAGAAGTCAACGCCAGAAGCATAAAATACAATATAAATACAACAGTTTTTCCATCATATAAAACGAATAATTGCAACCAGGGTGAAAGTTATGGTCATTTCTACTTTCCGGGCAACCTAGGCTTCACCCTAGGGCGCTGCTCCAACAGATTGATTACTTAGGGCCTTAGAAGTCAATGCCCGAAGCATAAAATGCAATAAAAGTACAACAGTTCTTCCATCATATAACAGGAATAATTGCAACCAGTGTGAAAGTAATGGTCATTTCCATGTTCCGGGCAACCTAGGTTTCACTCTAGGGCGTTGCTCCACCAGATCGAATAGTCAGTACCTTAGAAGTCAACGCCAGAAGCATAAAATACAATATAAATATAACAGTTTTTCCATCGTATGAAACAAACAATTGCAACCAGTATCAAACATATGGTCATTTCTACTTTCGGAGCAACCTAGGCTTCACCCTAGGGCGTTGCTCCAACGGATTGAATGGTCAGGGCCTTAGAAGTCAACGCCCGAACCATAAAACGCAAAAAAAATACAACAGTGTTTCCATCATATAACAGGAATAATTGCAACCAGTTTGAAAGTGATGGCCAATTCTACGTTCCGGGCAACCTAGGTTTCACTCCAGGGCGTTGCTCCACCAGACCGAATAGTTACGGCCCAAGAAGTCAACGCCAGAAGCATAAAATACGATATAAATACAACAGATTTTCCATCGTATAAAACGAATAATTGCAACCAGTATGAAACTTATGTTCATTTCTACTTTCCGAGCAAGCTAGGCTTCACCCTAGGGCGTTGCTCCAACAGATTGTATGGTTAGGGCCTTAGAAGTCAACGCCCGAAGCATAAAAAGCAATTAAAATACAACAGTGTTTCCATCATATAACAGGAATAATTGCAACCAGTTTGAAAGTGATGGCCAATTCTACGTTCCGGGCAACCTAGGCTTCACTCTAGGGCGTTGCTCCACCAGATGGAATAGTTAGGGCCTTAGAAGTCAACGCCAGATGCATAAAATACAATAAAGATGCGACAGTTTTTCCATCGTATAACAGGAATAATTGCAACCAGTTTGAAAGTGATGGTCATTTCTACGTTCCGGGCAACCTAGGCTTCACTCTAGGGCGTTGCTCCACCAGATAGAATAGATAGGGCCTTAGCAGTCAACTCCCGAAGCATAAAATACAAAATAAATAGTACAGTTTTTCCATCGTATTAAACGAATAATTTCTACCAGTGTGGAAGTTATGGACAATTATACTTTCCGGACAACCTGGGCTTCACCCTAGGGCGTTGTTACACCAGATGGAATAGTTAGGGCCTAAGAAGTCAACGCCAGAACCATAAAATACGATATAAATACAGCAGCTTTTCCATCGTATAAAACGAATAATTGCAACCAGCGTGATAGTTATGCTCATTTCTACGTACCGGGCAACCTAGGCATCACCCTAGGGCGTTGCTCCACCAGATCGAATAGCTAGGGACTTAGAATTCATCTCTAAAAGAATAAAATACAATTGAAATACAACAGTTTTTCCATCGTATAACAGGAATAATTGCAACCAGTGTGAAAGTAATGGTCATTTCTACATTCCGGGCAACGTAGGTTTCACTCTAGAGAGTTGATCCGCCAGAGGGAATAGTTAGGGCCTAAGGAGTCAACTCCAGAAGCATGAAATACAATATAAATACAACAGTTTTTCAATCGTATAAAACGAATAATTGCAACTAGTGTGAAAGTTATGGTCATTTCTACGTTTCGGGCAACCTAGGCTTCACTCTAGGGCGTTGCTCCACCAGATCGAATGGTTAGGGCCTTAGAAGTCAACGCCCGAAGCATAAAAAGCAATTAAAATACAACAGTGCTTCCATCATATAACAGGAATAATTGCAACCAGTTTGAAAGTGATGGCCAATTCTACGTTCCGGGCAACCTAGGCTTCACTCTAGGGCGTTGCTCCACCACATCGAATAGTTAGTGCCTTAGAAGTCAACGCCAGATGCATAAAATACGATATAAATCCAACAGCTTTTCCATCGTATAAAAGGATTAATTGCAACCAGTTTAAACGTGATAGCCAATTCTACGTCCCGGGCAACCTAGGCTTCACACTAGGGCGTTGCTCCACCAGATCGAATAGTTAGTGCCTTAGAAGTCAACGCCAGAAGCATAAAATACAATATAAATACAACAGTTTTTCCATCATATAAAACGAATAATTGCAACCAGGGTGAAAGTTATGGTCATTTCTACTTTCCGGGCAACCTAGGCTTCACCCTAGGGCGCTGCTCCAACAGATTGATTACTTAGGGCCTTAGAAGTCAATGCCCGAAGCATAAAATGCAATAAAAGTACAACAGTTCTTCCATCATATAACAGGAATAATTGCAACCAGTGTGAAAGTAATGGTCATTTCCATGTTCCGGGCAACCTAGGCTTCACTCTAGGGCGTTGTTCCACCAGATCGAATAGTTAGGGCCTAAGAAGTCAACGCCAGAAGAATAAAACCAATATAAATACAACAGCTTTTCCATCGTATATAATGTATATTTGCAAACAGTGTGAAAGTAATGGTCATTTCTACGTTCCGGGCAACCTAGTCTTCACTCTAGGGCGTTGCTCCACCAGATTCAACAGTTAGGGCCTTAGAAGTCAACGCCCGAAGCATAAAATACCAAAATAAATGGTACAGTTTTTGCATCGTATAAAACGAATAATTGCTACCAGTGTGGAAGTTATGGTCATTTCCACGTTGCGGGCAGCCTAGGCTTCACTCTAGGGCGTTGCTGCACCAGATGGAATAGTTAGGGCCTTAGAAGTCAACGCCAGATGCATAAAATACAATAAAGATGCAACAGTTTTTCCATCGTATAGCAGGAATAATTGCAACCAGTTTGAAAGTGATGGTCATTTCTACGTTCCGGGCAACCTAGGCTTCACTCTAGGGCGTTGCTCCACCAGATAGAATAGATAGGGCCTTAGCAGTCAACGCCCGAAGCATAAAATACAAAATAAATAGTACAGTTTTTCCATCGTATAAAACGAATAATTTCTACCAGTGTGGAAGTTATGGACAATTCTACTTTCCGGACAACCTGGGCTTCACCCTAGGGCGTTGTTACACCAGATGGAATAGTTAGGGCCTAAGAAGTCAACGCCAGAACCATAAAATACGATATAAATACAGCAGGTTTTCCATCGTATAAAACGAATAATTGCAACCAGCGTGATAGTTATGCTCATTTCTACGTACCGGGCAACCTAGGCATCACCCTAGGGCGTTGCTCCACCAGATCGAATAGCTAGGGACTTAGAATTCATCTCTAAAAGCATAAAATACAATTAAAATACAACAGTTTTTCCATCGTATAACAGGAATAATTGCAACCAGTGTGAAAGTAATGGTCATTTCTACGTTCCGGGCAACGTAGGTTTCACTCTAGGGCGTTGATCCGCCAGAGGGAATAGTTAGGGCCTAAGGAGTCAACTCCAGAAGCATGAAATACAATATAAATACAACAGTTCTTCAATCGTATAAAACGAATAATTGCAACCAGTGTGAAAGTTATGGTCATTTCTACGTTCCGGGCAACCTAGGCTTCCCTCTAGGGCGTTGCACCACCATATCGAATAGTTAGTGCCTTAGAAGTCAACGCCAGAAGCATAAAATACAATATAAATACAACAGTTCTTCCATCGTATAAAACGAATAATTGCAACCAGTATGAAACTTAAGTTCATTTCTACTTTCCGAGCAACCTAGGCTTCACCCTAGGGCGTTGTTCCAACGGATTGAATAGTTAGGGCCTTAGAAGTCAACGCCCGAACCATAAAATGCAAAAAAAATACAACAGTGTTTCCATCATATAACAGCAATAATTGCAACCAGTATGAAAGTGATGGCCAATTCTACGTTCCAGGCAACCTAGGTTTCACTCCAGGTCGTTGCTCCTCCAGACCGAATAGTTACGGCCTAAGAAGTCAACGCCAGAAGCATAAAATACGATATAAATACAACAGCTTCTCCATCGTATAAAACGAATAATTGCAACCAGTGTGAAAGTAATGGTCATTTCTACGTTCCGAGCACCCTAGGCGTCTCCCTAGGGCGTTGCTCCACCACATCTAATAGCTACGGCCTTAGAAGTCAACGCCAGAGGCATAAAATACAATATAAATGCAACAGCTTTTCCATGGTATAAAACGAATAATTCCAACCAGTATGAAACTTATGGTCATTTCTACTTTCCGAGCAACCTAGGCTTCACCCTAGGGCGTTGCTCCAACGGATTGAA
The DNA here is from genome assembly GCF_051401765.1 of Calliopsis andreniformis. NCBI lineage: Eukaryota > Metazoa > Arthropoda > Insecta > Hymenoptera > Andrenidae > Calliopsis > Calliopsis andreniformis. Next base: position 8,847,820 of record NW_027480425.1, on the reverse strand, counting down.
TAGTTAGGGCCTTAGAAGTCAGCGCTAGAAGCATAAAATACAATATAAATACAACAGTTTTTCCATTGTATAAAACGAATAATTGCAACCAGTATGTAACTTATGGTCATTTCTACTTTCCAAGCAACCTAGGTTTCACCCTAGGGCCTTGCTCCAACAGATTGAATAGTTAGGGCCTTAGAAGTCAACGCACGAACCTTAAAATGCAAAAAAAATACAACAGTGTTTCCATCATATATCAGGAATAACTGCAACCAGTTTGAAAGTGATGGCCAATTCTACGTTCCGGGCAACCTAGGTTTCACTCCATAGCGTTGCTCCACCAGACCGAATAGTTACGGCCTAAGAAGTCAACGACAGAAGCATAAAATACGATATAAATACAACAGCTTTTCCATCGTATAAAACGAATAATTGCAACCAGTATGAAACTTATGGTCATTTCTACTTTCCGAGCAAGCTAGGCTTCACCCTAGGGCGTTGCTCCAACAGATTGAATAGTTAGGGCCTTAGAAGTCAACGCCCGAAGCATAAAATGCAATTAAAATACAACAGTGTTTCCATCATATAACAGTAATAATTGCAACCAGTCTGAAAGTGATGACCAATTCTACGTTCCGGGCAACCTAGGCTTCACTCTAGGTCGTTGCTCCATCAGATCGAATAGTTAGTGCCTTAGAAGTCAACGCCAGAAGCATAAAATACAATATAAATACAACAGTTATTCCATCGTATAAAACGAATAATTGCAACCAGTTTGAAAGTGATGGCCAATTCTAAATTCCGGGCAACCTAGGCTTCACTCTAGGGCGTTGCTCCACCAGATCGAATAGTTAGTGCCTTAGAAGTCAACGCCAGAAGCATAAAATACAATATAAATACAACAGTTTTTCCATCGTATAAAACGAATAATTGCAACCAGTATGAAACTTAAGTTCATTTCTACTTTCCGAGCAACCTAGGCTTCACCCTAGGGCATTGCTCCAACGGATTGAATAGTTAGGGCCTTGGAAGTCAACGCCCGAACCATAAAATGCAAAAAAAATACAACAGTGTTTCCATCATATAACAGCAATAATTGCAACCAGTATGAAAGTGGTGGCCAATTCTACGTTCCAGGCAACCTAGGTTTCACTCCAGGGCGTTGCTCCACCAGACCGAATAGTTACGGCCTAAGAAGTCAACGCCAGAAGCATAAAATACGATATAAATACAACAGCTTCTCCATCGTATAAAACGAATAATTGCAACCAGTGTGAAAGTAATGGTCATTTCTACGTTCCGAGCACCCTAGGCGTCTCCCTAGGGCGTTGCTCCACCACATCTAATAGCTACGGCCTTAGAAGTCAACGCCAGAGGCATAAAATACAATATAAATGCAACAGCTTTTCCATCGTATAAAACGAATAATTCCAACCACTATGAAACTTATGGTCATTTCTACTTTCCGAGCAACCTAGGCTTCACCCTAGGGCGTTGCTCCAACGGATTGAATAGTTAGGGCCTTAGAAGTCAGCGCCCGAAACATAAAATGCAAAAAAAATACAACAGTGTAGCCATCATATAACAGGAATAATTGCAACCAATTTGGAAAGTGATGGCCAATTCTACGTTCCGGGCAACCTAGGCTTCACTCTAGGGCGTTGCTCCACCAGATCGAATAGTTAGTGCCTTAGAAGTCAACGCCAGAAGCATAAAACACAATATAAATACAACAGTTTTTCCATCGTATGAAACAAATAATTGCAACCAGTATGAAACATATGGTCATTTCTACTTTCCGAGCAACCTAGGCTTCACCCTAGGCCGTTGCTCCAACGGATTGAATAGTTAGGGCCTTAGAAGTCAACGCCCGAAGCATAAAATGCAAAAAAAATACAACGGTGTTTCCATCATATAACAGGAATAATTGCAACCAGTTTGAAAGTGATGGCCAATTCTACGTTCCGGGCAACGTACGTTTCACTCCAGGGCGTTGCTCCACCAGACCGAATAGTTACGGCCTAAGAAGTCAACGCCAGAAGCATAAAATACGATATAAGTACAACAGCTTCTCCATCGTATAAAACGAATAATTGCAACCAGTATGAAACTTATGGTCATTTCTACTTTCCGTGCAACCTAGGCTTCACCCTAGGGCGTTGCTCCAACAGATTGAATAGTTAGGGCCTTAGAAGTCTACGCCCGAACCATAAAATGCAATAAAAATACAACAGTGTTTCCATAATATAACAGGAATAATTGCAACCAATTTGGAAAGTGATGGCCAATTCTACGTTCCGGGCAACCTAGGCTCCACTCTAGGGCGTTGCTCCACCAGATCGAATAGTTAGTGCCTTAGAAGTCAACGCCAGAAGCATAAAACACAATATAAATACAACAGTTTTTCCATCGTATGAAACAAATAATTGCAACCAGTATGAAACATATGGTCATTTCTACATTCCGAGCAACGTAGGCTTGACCCTACGGCGTTGCTCCAACGGATTGAATAGTTAGGGCCTTAGAAGTCAACGCCCGAACCATAAAATGCAGAAAAAATACAACGGTGTTTCCATCATATAACAGGAATAATTGCAACCAGTTTGAAAGTGATGGCCAATTCTACGTTCCGGGCAACGTACGTTTCACTCCAGGGCGTTGCTCCACCAGACCGAATAGTTACGGCCTAAGAAGTCAACGCCAGAAGCATAAAATACGATATAAATACAACAACTTTTCCATCGTATAAAACGAATAATTGCAACCAGTGTGAAAGTAATGGTCATTTCTACGTTCCGAGCACCCTAGGCGTCACTCTAGGGCGTTGCTCCACCACATCTAATAGCTACGGCCTTAGAAGTCAACGCCAGAGGCATAAAGTACAATATAAATACAACAGCGTTTCCATCGTATAAAACGAATAATTGCAACCAGTGTGAAAGTTATGGTCATTTCTACATTCCGAGCAACCTAGAATCCACTCTAAGGCGCTGCTCCACCATATCGAATAGTTAGGTCCTTAGAACTAAACGCCAGAAGGATAAAATACGATATAAATACAACAGCGTTTGCATCGCATAAAACGAATAATTGCAGCCAGTTTGAAAGTGATGGTCATTTCTCCTTTCCGGGCAACCTAGGCTTCACTCTAGGGCGTTGCTCCAACAGATTCAATAGTTAGGACCTTAGAAGTGAACGCCCGAACCATAAAATGCAAAAAAAATACAACAGTGTTTCCATCGTATAACAGGAATAATTGCAAGCAGTCTGAAAGTGATGGCCAATTCTACGTTCCGGGCAACCTAGGCTTCCCTCTAGGGCGTTGCTCCACCAGATCGAATAGTTAGAGCCTTAGAAGTCAACGCCAGAAGCATAAAATACGATATAAATACAACAGCTTTTCCATCGTATAAAACGAATAATTGCAACCAGTGTGAAAGTTATGGTCATTTCTACGTTGCGGGCAACCTAGGTTTCACTTCAGGGCGTTGCTCCACCAGACCGAATAGTTACGGCCTAAGAAGTCAACGCCAGAAGCATAAAATACGATATAAATACAACAGCTTTTCCATCGTATAAAAGGAATAATTGCAAACAGTGTGAAAGTAATGGTCATTTCTACGTTCCGGGCAACCTAGGCTTCACTCTACGGCGTTGTTCCACCAGATCGAATAGTTAGGGCCTAAGAAGTGAACGCCAGAAGCATAAAACACTATATAAATATAACAGTCTTTCCATCCTATAACAGGAATAATTGCAACCCGTGTGAAAGTGATGGTCATTTCTACGTTCCAGGCAACCTATGCTTCACTCTAGGGCGTTTGTCCACCAGACTGAATAGTTAGGGCCTAAGAAGTCAACGCCAGAAGCATAAAATACAATATAAGTACAACAGTTTTTCCATCGTATAAAACGAATAATTGCAACCAGTATGAAACTTATGGTTATTTCTACTTTCCGAGCAACCTAGGCTTCACCCTAGGGCGTTGCTCCAACGGATTGAGTAGTTAGGGCCTTAGAAGTCAACGCCCGAACCATAAAATGCAAAAAAAATACAACAGTGTTTCCATCTTATAACAGGAATAATTGCAACCAGTTTGAAAGTGATGGCCAATTCTACGTTCCGGGCAACCTAGGTTTCACTCCAAGGCGTTGCTCCACCAGAACGAATAGTTACGGCCTAAGAAGTGAACGCCCGAAGCATAAAATACAATATAGATACAACAGTTTTTCCAACGTATAAAACTAATAATTGCAACCAGTATGAAACTTATGGTCATTTCTACGTTCCGGGCAACCTAGGCTTCACTCTACGGCGTTGTTCCACCAGATCGAATAGTTAGGGCCTAAGAAGTGAACGCCAGAAGCATAAAACACTATATAAATATAACAGTCTTTCCATCCTATAACAGGAATAATTGCAAGCAGTCTGAAAGTGATGGCCAATTCTACGTTCCGGGCAACCTAGGCTTCCCTCTAGGGCGTTGCTCCACCAGATCGAGTAGTTAGTGCCTTAGAAATCAACGCCAGCAGCATAAAATACAAAATAAATACAACAGTTTTTCCATCGTATAAAACAAATAATTGCAACCAGTATGAAACTTATGGTCATTTCTACTTTCCGAGCAACCTAGGCTTCACCCTAGGGCGTTGCTCCAACGGATTGAATAGTTAGGGCCTTAGAAGTCAACGCCCGAACCATAAAATGCAAAAAAAATAAAACCGTGTTTCCATCATATAACAGGAACAATTGCAACCAGTTTGAAAGTGATGGCCAATTCTACGTTCCGGGCAACCTAGGTTTCACTCCAGGGCGTTGCTCCTCCAGACCGAATAGTTACGGCCCAAGAAGTCAACGCCAGAAGCATAAAATACGATATAAATACAACAGCTTTTCCATCGTATAAAACGAATAATTGCAACCAGTATGAAACTTATGTTCATTTCTACTTTCCGAGCAAGCTAGGCTTCACCCTAGGGCGTTGCTCCAACAGATTGAATGGTTAGGGCCTTAGAAGTCAATGCCCGAAGCATAAAATGCAATAAAAGTACAACAGTTCTTCCATCATATAACAGGAATAATTGCAACCAGTGTGAAAGTAATGGTCATTTCCATGTTCCGGGCAACCTAGGCTTCACTCTAGGGCGTTGTTCCACCAGATCGAATAGTTAGGGCCTAAGAAGTCAACGCCAGGAGAATAAAACCAATATAAATACAACAGCTTTTCCATCGTATATAATGTATATTTGCAAACAGTGTGAAAGTATTGGTCATTTCTACGTTCCGGGCAACCTAGTCTTCACTCTAGGGCGTTGCTCCACCAGATTCAACAGTTAGGGCCTTAGAAGTCAACGCCCGAAGCATAAAACACAATAAATGGTACAGTTTTTGCATCGTATAAAACGAATAATTGCTACCAGTGTGGAAGTTATGGTCATTTCCACGTTCCGGGCAGCCTAGGCTTCACTCTAGGGCGTTGCTCCACCAGATGGAATAGTTAGGGCCTTAGAAGTCAACGCCAGATGCATAAAATACAATAAAGATGCAACAGTTTTTCCATCGTATAACAGGAATAATTGCAACCAGTTTGAAAGTGATGGTCATTTCTACGTTCCGGGCAACCTAGGCTTCACTCTAGGGCGTTGCTCCACCAGATAGAATAGATAGGGCCTTAGCAGTCAACGCCCGAAGCATAAAATACAAAATAAATAGTACAGTTTTTCCATCGTATTAAACGAATAATTCCAACCAGTATGAAACTTATGGTCATTTCTACTTTCCGAGCAACCTAGGCTTCACCCTAGGGCGTTGCTCCAACGGATTGAATAGTTAGGGCCTTAGAAGTCAGCGCTAGAAGCATAAAATACAATATAAATACAACAGTTTTTCCATTGTATAAAACGAATAATTGCAACCAGTATGTAACTTATGGTCATTTCTACTTTCCAAGCAACCTAGGTTTCACCCTAGGGCCTTGCTCCAACAGATTGAATAGTTAGGGCCTTAGAAGTCACGCACGAACCTTAAAATGCAAAAAAAATACAACAGTGTTTCCATCATATATCAGGAATAACTGCAACCAGTTTGAAAGTGATGGCCAATTCTACGTTCCGGGCAACCTAGGTTTCACTCCATAGCGTTGCTCCACCAGACCGAATAGTTACGGCCTAAGAAGTCAACGACAGAAGCATAAAATACGATATAAATACAACAGCTTTTCCATCGTATAAAACGAATAATTGCAACCAGTATGAAACTTATGGTCATTTCTACTTTCCGAGCAAGCTAGGCTTCACCCTAGGGCGTTGCTCCAACAGATTGAATAGTTAGGGCCTTAGAAGTCAACGCCCGAAGCATAAAATGCAATTAAAATACAACAGTGTTTCCATCATATAACAGTAATAATTGCAACCAGTCTGAAAGTGATGACCAATTCTACGTTCCGGGCAACCTAGGCTTCACTCTAGGGCGTTGCTCCATCAGATCGAATAGTTAGTGCCTTAGAAGTCAACGCCAGAAGCATAAAATACAATATAAATACAACAGTTATTCCATCGTATAAAACGAATAATTGCAACCAGTTTGAAAGTGATGGCCAATTCTAAATTCCGGGCAACCTAGGCTTCACTCTAGGGCGTTGCTCCACCAGATCGAATAGTTAGTGCCTTAGAAGTCAACGCCAGAAGCATAAAATACAATATAAATACAACAGTTTTTCCATCGTATAAAACGAATAATTGCAACCAGTATGAAACTTAAGTTCATTTCTACTTTCCGAGCAACCTAGGCTTCACCCTAGGGCATTGCTCCAACGGATTGAATAGTTAGGGCCTTGGAAGTCAACGCCCGAACCATAAAATGCAAAAAAAATACAACAGTGTTTCCATCATATAACAGCAATAATTGCAACCAGTATGAAAGTGGTGGCCAATTATACGTTCCAGGCAACCTAGGTTTCACTCCAGGGCGTTGCTCCACCAGACCGAATAGTTACGGCCTAAGAAGTCAACGCCAGAAGCATAAAATACGATATAAATACAACAGCTTCTCCATCGTATAAAACGAATAATTGCAACCAGTGTGAAAGTAATGGTCATTTCTACGTTCCGAGCACCCTAGGCGTCTCCCTAGGGCGTTGCTCCACCACATCTAATAGCTACGGCCTTAGAAGTCAACGCCAGAGGCATAAAATACAATATAAATGCAACAGCTTTTCCATCGTATAAAACGAATAATTCCAACCACTATGAAACTTATGGTCATTTCTACTTTCCGAGCAACCTAGGCTTCACCCTAGGGCGTTGCTCCAACGGATTGAATAGTTAGGGCCTTAGAAGTCAGCGCCCGAAACATAAAATGCAAAAAAAATACAACAGTGTAGCCATCATATAACAGGAATAATTGCAACCAATTTGGAAAGTGATGGCCAATTCTACGTTCCGGGCAACCTAGGCTTCACTCTAGGGCGTTGCTCCACCAGATCGAATAGTTAGTGCCTTAGAAGTCAACGCCAGAAGCATAAAACACAATATAAATACAACAGTTTTTCCATCGTATGAAACAAATAATTGCAACCAGTATGAAACATATGGTCATTTCTACTTTCCGAGCAACCTAGGCTTCACCCTAGGCCGTTGCTCCAACGGATTGAATAGTTAGGGCCTTAGAAGTCAACGCCCGAAGCATAAAATGCAAAAAAAATACAACGGTGTTTCCATCATATAACAGGAATAATTGCAACCAGTTTGAAAGTGATGGCCAATTCTACGTTCCGGGCAACGTACGTTTCACTCCAGGGCGTTGCTCCACCAGACCGAATAGTTACGGCCTAAGAAGTCAACGCCAGAAGCATAAAATACGATATAAGTACAACAGCTTCTCCATCGTATAAAACGAATAATTGCAACCAGTATGAAACTTATGGTCATTTCTACTTTCCGTGCAACCTAGGCTTCACCCTAGGGCGTTGCTCCAACAGATTGAATAGTTAGGGCCTTAGAAGTCTACGCCCGAACCATAAAATGCAATAAAAATACAACAGTGTTTCCATAATATAACAGGAATAATTGCAACCAATTTGGAAAGTGATGGCCAATTCTACGTTCCGGGCAACCTAGGCTCCACTCTAGGGCGTTGCTCCACCAGATCGAATAGTTAGTGCCTTAGAAGTCAACGCCAGAAGCATAAAACACAATATAAATACAACAGTTTTTCCATCGTATGAAACAAATAATTGCAACCAGTATGAAACATATGGTCATTTCTACATTCCGAGCAACGTAGGCTTGACCCTACGGCGTTGCTCCAACGGATTGAATAGTTAGGGCCTTAGAAGTCAACGCCCGAACCATAAAATGCAGAAAAAATACAACGGTGTTTCCATCATATAACAGGAATAATTGCAACCAGTTTGAAAGTGATGGCCAATTCTACGTTCCGGGCAACGTACGTTTCACTCCAGGGCGTTGCTCCACCAGACCGAATAGTTACGGCCTAAGAAGTCAACGCCAGAAGCATAAAATACGATATAAATACAACAACTTTTCCATCGTATAAAACGAATAATTGCAACCAGTGTGAAAGTAATGGTCATTTCTACGTTCCGAGCACCCTAGGCGTCACTCTAGGGCGTTGCTCCACCACATCTAATAGCTACGGCCTTAGAAGTCAACGCCAGAGGCATAAAGTACAATATAAATACAACAGCGTTTCCATCGTATAAAACGAATAATTGCAACCAGTGTGAAAGTTATGGTCATTTCTACATTCCGAGCAACCTAGGCTTCACCCTAGGGCGTTGCTCCAACGGATTGAGTAGTTAGGGCCTTAGAAGTCAACGCCCGAACCATAAAATGCAAAAAAAATACAACAGTGTTTCCATCTTATAACAGGAATAATTGCAACCAGTTTGAAAGTGATGGCCAATTCTACGTTCCGGGCAACCTAGGTTTCACTCCAAGGCGTTGCTCCACCAGAACGAATAGTTACGGCCTAAGAAGTGAACGCCCGAAGCATAAAATACAATATAGATACAACAGTTTTTCCAACGTATAAAACTAATAATTGCAACCAGTATGAAACTTATGGTCATTTCTACGTTCCGGGCAACCTAGGCTTCACTCTACGGCGTTGTTCCACCAGATCGAATAGTTAGGGCCTAAGAAGTGAACGCCAGAAGCATAAAACACTATATAAATATAACAGTCTTTCCATCCTATAACAGGAATAATTGCAAGCAGTCTGAAAGTGATGGCCAATTCTACGTTCCGGGCAACCTAGGCTTCCCTCTAGGGCGTTGCTCCACCAGATCGAGTAGTTAGTGCCTTAGAAATCAACGCCAGCAGCATAAAATACAAAATAAATACAACAGTTTTTCCATCGTATAAAACAAATAATTGCAACCAGTATGAAACTTATGGTCATTTCTACTTTCCGAGCAACCTAGGCTTCACCCTAGGGCGTTGCTCCAACGGATTGAATAGTTAGGGCCTTAGAAGTCAACGCCCGAACCATAAAATGCAAAAAAAATAAAACCGTGTTTCCATCATATAACAGGAACAATTGCAACCAGTTTGAAAGTGATGGCCAATTCTACGTTCCGGGCAACCTAGGTTTCACTCCAGGGCGTTGCTCCTCCAGACCGAATAGTTACGGCCCAAGAAGTCAACGCCAGAAGCATAAAATACGATATAAATACAACAGCTTTTCCATCGTATAAAACGAATAATTGCAACCAGTATGAAACTTATGTTCATTTCTACTTTCCGAGCAAGCTAGGCTTCACCCTAGGGCGTTGCTCCAACAGATTGAATGGTTAGGGCCTTAGAAGTCAATGCCCGAAGCATAAAATGCAATAAAAGTACAACAGTTCTTCCATCATATAACAGGAATAATTGCAACCAGTGTGAAAGTAATGGTCATTTCCATGTTCCGGGCAACCTAGGCTTCACTCTAGGGCGTTGTTCCACCAGATCGAATAGTTAGGGCCTAAGAAGTCAACGCCAGGAGAATAAAACCAATATAAATACAACAGCTTTTCCATCGTATATAATGTATATTTGCAAACAGTGTGAAAGTATTGGTCATTTCTACGTTCCGGGCAACCTAGTCTTCACTCTAGGGCGTTGCTCCACCAGATTCAACAGTTAGGGCCTTAGAAGTCAACGCCCGAAGCATAAAACACACAATAAATGGTACAGTTTTTGCATCGTATAAAACGAATAATTGCTACCAGTGTGGAAGTTATGGTCATTTCCACGTTCCGGGCAGCCTAGGCTTCACTCTAGGGCGTTGCTCCACCAGATGGAATAGTTAGGGCCTTAGAAGTCAACGCCAGATGCATAAAATACAATAAAGATGCAACAGTTTTTCCATCGTATAACAGGAATAATTGCAACCAGTTTGAAAGTGATGGTCATTTCTACGTTCCGGGCAACCTAGGCTTCACTCTAGGGCGTTGCTCCACCAGATAGAATAGATAGGGCCTTAGCAGTCAACGCCCGAAGCATAAAATACAAAATAAATAGTACAGTTTTTCCATCGTATTAAACGAATAATTCCAACCAGTATGAAACTTATGGTCATTTCTACTTTCCGAGCAACCTAGGCTTCACCCTAGGGCGTTGCTCCAACGGATTGAATAGTTAGGGCCTTAGAAGTCAGCGCTAGAAGCATAAAATACAATATAAATACAACAGTTTTTCCATTGTATAAAACGAATAATTGCAACCAGTATGTAACTTATGGTCATTTCTACTTTCCAAGCAACCTAGGTTTCACCCTAGGGCCTTGCTCCAACAGATTGAATAGTTAGGGCCTTAGAAGTCAACGCACGAACCTTAAAATGCAAAAAAAATACAACAGTGTTTCCATCATATATCAGGAATAACTGCAACCAGTTTGAAAGTGATGGCCAATTCTACGTTCCGGGCAACCTAGGTTTCACTCCATAGCGTTGCTCCACCAGACCGAATAGTTACGGCCTAAGAAGTCAACGACAGAAGCATAAAATACGATATAAATACAACAGCTTTTCCATCGTATAAAACGAATAATTGCAACCAGTATGAAACTTATGGTCATTTCTACTTTCCGAGCAAGCTAGGCTTCACCCTAGGGCGTTGCTCCAACAGATTGAATAGTTAGGGCCTTAGAAGTCAACGCCCGAAGCATAAAATGCAATTAAAATACAACAGTGTTTCCATCATATAACAGTAATAATTGCAACCAGTCTGAAAGTGATGACCAATTCTACGTTCCGGGCAACCTAGGCTTCACTCTAGGGCGTTGCTCCATCAGATCGAATAGTTAGTGCCTTAGAAGTCAACGCCAGAAGCATAAAATACAATATAAATACAACAGTTATTCCATCGTATAAAACGAATAATTGCAACCAGTTTGAAAGTGATGGCCAATTCTAAATTCCGGGCAACCTAGGCTTCACTCTAGGGCGTTGCTCCACCAGATCGAATAGTTAGTGCCTTAGAAGTCAACGCCAGAAGCATAAAATACAATATAAATACAACAGTTTTTCCATCGTATAAAACGAATAATTGCAACCAGTATGAAACTTAAGTTCATTTCTACTTTCCGAGCAACCTAGGCTTCACCCTAGGGCATTGCTCCAACGGATTGAATAGTTAGGGCCTTGGAAGTCAACGCCCGAACCATAAAATGCAAAAAAAATACAACAGTGTTTCCATCATATAACAGCAATAATTGCAACCAGTATGAAAGTGGTGGCCAATTATACGTTCCAGGCAACCTAGGTTTCACTCCAGGGCGTTGCTCCACCAGACCGAATAGTTACGGCCTAAGAAGTCAACGCCAGAAGCATAAAATACGATATAAATACAACAGCTTCTCCATCGTATAAAACGAATAATTGCAACCAGTGTGAAAGTAATGGTCATTTCTACGTTCCGAGCACCCTAGGCGTCTCCCTAGGGCGTTGCTCCACCACATCTAATAGCTACGGCCTTAGAAGTCAACGCCAGAGGCATAAAATACAATATAAATGCAACAGCTTTTCCATCGTATAAAACGAATAATTCCAACCACTATGAAACTTATGGTCATTTCTACTTTCCGAGCAACCTAGGCTTCACCCTAGGGCGTTGCTCCAACGGATTGAATAGTTAGGGCCTTAGAAGTCAGCGCCCGAAACATAAAATGCAAAAAAAATACAACAGTGTAGCCATCATATAACAGGAATAATTGCAACCAATTTGGAAAGTGATGGCCAATTCTACGTTCCGGGCAACCTAGGCTTCACTCTAGGGCGTTGCTCCACCAGATCGAATAGTTAGTGCCTTAGAAGTCAACGCCAGAAGCATAAAACACAATATAAATACAACAGTTTTTCCATCGTATGAAACAAATAATTGCAACCAGTATGAAACATATGGTCATTTCTACTTTCCGAGCAACCTAGGCTTCACCCTAGGCCGTTGCTCCAACGGATTGAATAGTTAGGGCCTTAGAAGTCAACGCCCGAAGCATAAAATGCAAAAAAAATACAACGGTGTTTCCATCATATAACAGGAATAATTGCAACCAGTTTGAAAGTGATGGCCAATTCTACGTTCCGGGCAACGTACGTTTCACTCCAGGGCGTTGCTCCACCAGACCGAATAGTTACGGCCTAAGAAGTCAACGCCAGAAGCATAAAATACGATATAAGTACAACAGCTTCTCCATCGTATAAAACGAATAATTGCAACCAGTATGAAACTTATGGTCATTTCTACTTTCCGTGCAACCTAGGCTTCACCCTAGGGCGTTGCTCCAACAGATTGAATAGTTAGGGCCTTAGAAGTCTACGCCCGAACCATAAAATGCAATAAAAATACAACAGTGTTTCCATAATATAACAGGAATAATTGCAACCAATTTGGAAAGTGATGGCCAATTCTACGTTCCGGGCAACCTAGGCTCCACTCTAGGGCGTTGCTCCACCAGATCGAATAGTTAGTGCCTTAGAAGTCAACGCCAGAAGCATAAAACACAATATAAATACAACAGTTTTTCCATCGTATGAAACAAATAATTGCAACCAGTATGAAACATATGGTCATTTCTACATTCCGAGCAACGTAGGCTTGACCCTACGGCGTTGCTCCAACGGATTGAATAGTTAGGGCCTTAGAAGTCAACGCCCGAACCATAAAATGCAGAAAAAATACAACGGTGTTTCCATCATATAACAGGAATAATTGCAACCAGTTTGAAAGTGATGGCCAATTCTACGTTCCGGGCAACGTACGTTTCACTCCAGGGCGTTGCTCCACCAGACCGAATAGTTACGGCCTAAGAAGTCAACGCCAGAAGCATAAAATACGATATAAATACAACAACTTTTCCATCGTATAAAACGAATAATTGCAACCAGTGTGAAAGTAATGGTCATTTCTACGTTCCGAGCACCCTAGGCGTCACTCTAGGGCGTTGCTCCACCACATCTAATAGCTACGGCCTTAGAAGTCAACGCCAGAGGCATAAAGTACAATATAAATACAACAGCGTTTCCATCGTATAAAACGAATAATTGCAACCAGTGTGAAAGTTATGGTCATTTCTACATTCCGAGCAACCTAGAATCCACTCTAAGGCGCTGCTCCACCATATCGAATAGTTAGGTCCTTAGAACTAAACGCCAGAAGGATAAAATACGATATAAATACAACAGCGTTTGCATCGCATAAAACGAATAATTGCAGCCAGTTTGAAAGTGATGGTCATTTCTCCTTTCCGGGCAACCTAGGCTTCACTCTAGGGCGTTGCTCCAACAGATTCAATAGTTAGGACCTTAGAAGTGAACGCCCGAACCATAAAATGCAAAAAAAATACAACAGTGTTTCCATCGTATAACAGGAATAATTGCAAGCAGTCTGAAAGTGATGGCCAATTCTACGTTCCGGGCAACCTAGGCTTCCCTCTAGGGCGTTGCTCCACCAGATCGAATAGTTAGAGCCTTAGAAGTCAACGCCAGAAGCATAAAATACGATATAAATACAACAGCTTTTCCATCGTATAAAACGAATAATTGCAACCAGTGTGAAAGTTATGGTCATTTCTACGTTGCGGGCAACCTAGGTTTCACTTCAGGGCGTTGCTCCACCAGACCGAATAGTTACGGCCTAAGAAGTCAACGCCAGAAGCATAAAATACGATATAAATACAACAGCTTTTCCATCGTATAAAAGGAATAATTGCAAACAGTGTGAAAGTAATGGTCATTTCTACGTTCCGGGCAACCTAGGCTTCACTCTACGGCGTTGTTCCACCAGATCGAATAGTTAGGGCCTAAGAAGTGAACGCCAGAAGCATAAAACACTATATAAATATAACAGTCTTTCCATCCTATAACAGGAATAATTGCAACCCGTGTGAAAGTGATGGTCATTTCTACGTTCCAGGCAACCTATGCTTCACTCTAGGGCGTTTGTCCACCAGACTGAATAGTTAGGGCCTAAGAAGTCAACGCCAGAAGCATAAAATACAATATAAGTACAACAGTTTTTCCATCGTATAAAACGAATAATTGCAACCAGTATGAAACTTATGGTTATTTCTACTTTCCGAGCAACCTAGGCTTCACCCTAGGGCGTTGCTCCAACGGATTGAGTAGTTAGGGCCTTAGAAGTCAACGCCCGAACCATAAAATGCAAAAAAAATACAACAGTGTTTCCATCTTATAACAGGAATAATTGCAACCAGTTTGAAAGTGATGGCCAATTCTACGTTCCGGGCAACCTAGGTTTCACTCCAAGGCGTTGCTCCACCAGAACGAATAGTTACGGCCTAAGAAGTGAACGCCCGAAGCATAAAATACAATATAGATACAACAGTTTTTCCAACGTATAAAACTAATAATTGCAACCAGTATGAAACTTATGGTCATTTCTACGTTCCGGGCAACCTAGGCTTCACTCTACGGCGTTGTTCCACCAGATCGAATAGTTAGGGCCTAAGAAGTGAACGCCAGAAGCATAAAACACTATATAAATATAACAGTCTTTCCATCCTATAACAGGAATAATTGCAAGCAGTCTGAAAGTGATGGCCAATTCTACGTTCCGGGCAACCTAGGCTTCCCTCTAGGGCGTTGCTCCACCAGATCGAGTAGTTAGTGCCTTAGAAATCAACGCCAGCAGCATAAAATACAAAATAAATACAACAGTTTTTCCATCGTATAAAACAAATAATTGCAACCAGTATGAAACTTATGGTCATTTCTACTTTCCGAGCAACCTAGGCTTCACCCTAGGGCGTTGCTCCAACGGATTGAATAGTTAGGGCCTTAGAAGTCAACGCCCGAACCATAAAATGCAAAAAAAATAAAACCGTGTTTCCATCATATAACAGGAACAATTGCAACCAGTTTGAAAGTGATGGCCAATTCTACGTTCCGGGCAACCTAGGTTTCACTCCAGGGCGTTGCTCCTCCAGACCGAATAGTTACGGCCCAAGAAGTCAACGCCAGAAGCATAAAATACGATATAAATACAACAGCTTTTCCATCGTATAAAACGAATAATTGCAACCAGTATGAAACTTATGTTCATTTCTACTTTCCGAGCAAGCTAGGCTTCCCCCTAGGGCGTTGCTCCAACAGATTGAATGGTTAGGGCCTTAGAAGTCAATGCCCGAAGCATAAAATGCAATAAAAGTACAACAGTTCTTCCATCATATAACAGGAATAATTGCAACCAGTGTGAAAGTAATGGTCATTTCCATGTTCCGGGCAACCTAGGCTTCACTCTAGGGCGTTGTTCCACCAGATCGAATAGTTAGGGCCTAAGAAGTCAACGCCAGGAGAATAAAACCAATATAAATACAACAGCTTTTCCATCGTATATAATGTATATTTGCAAACAGTGTGAAAGTATTGGTCATTTCTACGTTCCGGGCAACCTAGTCTTCACTCTAGGGCGTTGCTCCACCAGATTCAACAGTTAGGGCCTTAGAAGTCAACGCCCGAAGCATAAAACACACAATAAATGGTACAGTTTTTGCATCGTATAAAACGAATAATTGCTACCAGTGTGGAAGTTATGGTCATTTCCACGTTCCGGGCAGCCTAGGCTTCACTCTAGGGCGTTGCTCCACCAGATGGAATAGTTAGGGCCTTAGAAGTCAACGCCAGATGCATAAAATACAATAAAGATGCAACAGTTTTTCCATCGTATAACAGGAATAATTGCAACCAGTTTGAAAGTGATGGTCATTTCTACGTTCCGGGCAACCTAGGCTTCACTCTAGGGCGTTGCTCCACCAGATAGAATAGATAGGGCCTTAGCAGTCAACGCCCGAAGCATAAAATACAAAATAAATAGTACAGTTTTTCCATCGTATTAAACGAATAATTTCTACCAGTGTGGAAGTTATGGACAATTCTACTTTCCGGACAACCTGGGCTTCACCCTAGGGCGTTGTTACACCAGATGGAATAGTTAGGGCCTAAGAAGTCAACGCCAGAACCATAAAATACGATATAAATACAGCAGCTTTTCCATCGTATAAAACGAATAATTGCAACCAGCGTGATAGTTATGCTCATTTCTACGTACCGGGCAACCTAGGCATCACCCTAGGGCGTTGCTCCACCAGATCGAATAGCTAGGGACTTAGAATTCATCTCTAAAAGCATAAAATACAATTAAAATACAACAGTTTTTCCATCGTATAACAGGAATAATTGCAACCAGTGTGAAAGTAATGGTCATTTCTACGTTCCGGGCAACGTAGGTTTCACTCTAGGGCGTTGATCCGCCAGAGGGAATAGTTAGTGCCTTAGAAGTCAACGCCAGAAGCATAAAATACAATATAAATACAACAGTTATTCCATCGTATAAAACGAATAATTGCAACCAGTTTGAAAGTGATGGCCAATTCTACCTTCCGGGCAACCTAGGCTTCACCCTAGGGCGTTGCTCCACCAGATCGAATAGTTAGTGCCTTAGAAGTCAACGCCAGAAGCATAAAATACAATATAAATACAACAGTTTTTCCATCGTATAAAACGAATAATTGCAACCAGTATGAAACTTAAGTTCATTTCTGCTTTCCGAGCAACCTAGGCTTCACCCTAGGGCGTTGCTCCAACGGATTGAATAGTTAGGGCCTTGGAAGTCAACGCCCGAACCATAAAATGCAAAAAAAATACAACAGTGTTTCCATCATATAACAGCAATAATTGCAACCAGTATGAAAGTGATGGCCAATTCTACGTTCCAGGCAACCTAGGTTTCACTCCAGGGCGTTGCTCCACCAGACCGAATAGTTACGGCCTAAGAAGTCAACGCCAGAAGCATAAAATACGATATAAATACAACAGCTTCTCCATCGTATAAAACGAATAATTGCAACCAGTGTGAAAGTAATGGTCATTTCTACGTTCCGAGCACCCTAGGCGTCTCCCTAGGGCGTTGCTCCACCACATCTAATAGCTACGGCCTTAGAAGTCAACGCCAGAGGCATAAAATACAATATAAATGCAACAGCTTTTCCATCGTATAAAACGAATAATTCCAACCAGTATGAAACTTATGGTCATTTCTACATTCCGAGCAACCTAGGCTTCACCCTAGGGCGTTGCTCCAACGGATTGAATAGTTAGGGCCTGAGAAGTCAGCGCCCGAAACATAAAATGCAAAAAAAATACAACAGTGTAGCCATCATATAACAGGAATAATTGCAACCAATTTGGAAAGTGATGGCCAATTCTACGTTCCGGGCAACCTAGGCTTCACTCTAGGGCGTTGCTCCACCAGATCGAATAGTTAGTGCCTTAGAAGTCAACGCCAGAAGCATAAAATACAATATAAATACAACAGCTTTTCCATCGTATAAAAGGAATAATTGCAACCAGTATGAAACTTATGGTCATTTCTACTTTCCGTGCAACCTAGGCTTCACCCTAGGGCGTTGCTCCAACAGATTGAATAGTTAGGGCCTTAGAAGTCTACGCCCGAACCATAAAATGCAATAAAAATACAACAGTGTTTCCATAATATAACAGGAATAATTGCAACCAATTTGGAAAGTGATGGCCAATTCTACGTTCCGGCCAACCTAGGCTCCACTCTAGGGCGTTGCTCCACCAGATCGAATAGTTAGAGCCTTAGAAGTCAACGCCAGAAGCATAAAATACGATATAAATACAACAGCTTTTCCATCGTATAAAACGAATAATTGCAACCAGTGTGAAAGTTATGGTCATTTCTACATTCCGAGCAACCTAGGCTTCATTCTAGGGCGTTGCTCCACCAGGTCGAATAGTTAGGTCCTTAGAAGTAAACGCAAGAAGCATAAAATACGATATAAATACAACAGTTTTTCCATCGTATAAAACGAATTATTGCAGCCAGTATGAAACTTATGTTCATTTCTACTTTCCGAGCAAGCTAGGCTTCACCCTAGGGCGTTGCTCCAACAGATTGAATGGTTAGGGCCTTAGAAGTCAACGCCCGAAGCATAAAACGCAAAAAAAATACAACAGTGTTTCCACCATATAACAGGAATAATTGCAACCAGTTTGAAAGTGATGGCCAATTCTACTTTCCGGGCAACCTAGGTTTCACTCCAGGGCGTTGCTCCACCAGACCGAATAGTTACGGCCTAAGAAGTCAACGCCAGAAGCATAAAATACGATATAAATACAACAGCTTTTCCATCGTATAAAACGAACAATTGCAAGCAGTGTGAAAGCAATGGTCATTTCTACGTTCCGTGCACCCTAGGCGTCACTCTAGGGCGTTGCTCCACCAACATCTAATAGCTACGGCCTTAGAAGTCAACGCCAGAAGCATAAAGTACAATATAAATACAACAGCGTTTCCATCGTATAAAACGAATAATTGCAACCGGTGTGAAAATTATGGTCATTTCTACATTCCGAGCAACCTAGGATCCACTCTAGGGCGTTGCTCCACCAGATCGAATAGTTAGGTCCTTAGAAGTAAACGCCAGAAGCATAAAATACGATATAAATACAACAGCGTTTGCATCGTATAAAACGAATAATTGCAACCAGTGTGAAAGTTATGGTCATTTCTACATTCCGAGCAGCCTGGGATTCACTCCAGGGCGTTGCTCCACCAGATCGAATAGTTAGGTCCTTAGAAGTAAACGCCAGAAGCATAAAATACGATATAAATACAACAGCTTTTCCATCGTATAAAAGGAATAATTGCAAACAGTGTGAAGGTAATGGTCATTTCTACGTTCCGGGCAACCTAGTCTTCACTCTAGGGCGTTGCTCCACCACATTCAACAGTTAGGGCCTTAGAAGTCAACGCCCGAAGCATAAAATACAAAATAAATGGTACAGTTTTTGCATCGTATAAAACGAATAATTGCTACCAGTGTGGAAGTTATCGTCATTTCCACGTTGCGGGCAGCCTAGGCTTCACTCTAGGGCGTTGTTCCACCAGATCGAATAGTTAGGGCCTAAGAAGTCAACGCCAGAAGAATAAAACCAATATAAATACAACAGCTTTTCCATCGTATATAATGTATATTTGCAAACAGTGTGAAAGTAATGGTCATTTCTACGTTCCGGGCAACCTAGTCTTCACTCTAGGGCGTTGCTCCACCAGATAGAATAGATAGGGCCTTAGCAGTCAACGCCCGAAGCATAAAATACAAAATAAATAGTACAGTTTTTCCATCTTATTAAACGAATAATTTCTACCAGTGTGGAAGTTATGGACATTTCTACTTTCCGGACAACCTGGGCTTCACCCTAGGGCGTTGTTACACCAGATGGAATAGTTAGGGCCTAAGAAGTCAACGCCAGAACCATAAAATACGATATAAATACAGCAGCTTTTCCATCGTATAAAACGAATAATTGCAACCAGCGTGATAGTTATGCTCATTTCTACGTACCGGGCAACCTAGGCATCACCCTAGGGCGTTGCTCCACCAGATCGAATAGCTAGGGACTTAGAATTCATCTCTAAAAGCATAAAATACAATTAAAATACAACAGTTTTTCCATCGTATAACAGGAATAATTGCAACCAGTGTGAAAGTAATGGTCATTTCTACGTTCCGGGCAACGTAGGTTTCACTCTAGGGCATTGATCCGCCAGAGGGAATAATTAGGGCCTAAGGAGTCAACTCCAGAAGCATGAAATACAATATAAATACAACAGTTTTTCAATCGTATAAAACGAATAATTGCAACCAGTGTGAATGTACTGGTCATTTCTACGTTTGGGCAACCTAGGCTTCACTCTAGGGCGTTGCTCCACCAGATCGAATAGTTAGTACCTTAGAAGCCAACGCCAGAAGCATAATATACAATATAAATACAACAGCTTTTCCATCGTATATAATGTATATTTGCAAACAGTGTGAAAGTAATGGTCATTTCCATGTTCCGGGCAACCTAGGCTTCACTCTAGGGCGTTGTTCCACCAGATCGAATAGTTAGGGCCTAAGAAGTCAACGCCAGAAGAATAAAATCAATATAAATACAACAGCTTTTCCATCGTATATAATGTATATTTGCAAACAGTGTGAAAGTAATGGTCATTTCTACGTTCCGGGCAACCTAGTCTTCTCTCTAGGGCGTTGTTCCACCAGATCGAATAGTTAGGGCCTAAGAAGTCAACGCCAGAAGCATAAAATACAATATAAATATAACAGTTTTTCCATCGTATAAAACGAATAATAGCAACCAGTGTGAAAGTTATGGTCATTTCTACGTTCCGGGCGACCTAGTCTTCAGTCTGGGGCGTTGTTCCACCAGATCGAATAGTTAGGGCCTAAGAAGTCAACGCCACAAGCATAAAATACAATATAAATATAACAGTTTTTCCATCGTATAAAACGAATAATAGCAACCAGTGTGAAGGTTATGGTCATTTCAACGTTCCGGGCTTCCTAGGCTTCACTCTATGGCGTTGCTCCACCACATCGAATAGCTACGGCCTTAGAAGTCAACGCCTGAAGCATAAAATGCAATAAAAATACAACAGTTTTTTCACCGTATAACAGGAATAATTGCAACAAGCGTGAAGGTAAGGGTCATTTCTGCGTTCCGGGCAACCTAGGCTTCATCCTAGGGCGTTGTTCCACCAAATCGAATAGTTAGGGCCTAAGAAGTGAACGCCAGAAGCATAAAATACAATATAAATACAACAGTTTTTCCATCATATAAAACGAATAATTGCAACCAGGATGAAAGTTATGGTCATTTCTACTTTCCGGGCAACCTAGGCTTCACCCTAGGGCGCTGCTCCTACAGATTGATTAGTTAGGGCCTTAGAAGTCAATGCCCGAAGCATAAAATGCAATAAAAGTACAACAGTTCTTCCATCATATGACAGGAATAATTGCAACCAGTGTGAAAGTAATGGTCATTTCCATGTTCCGGGCAACCTAGGCTTCACTCTAGGGCGTTGCTCCACCAGATAGAATAGTTAGGGCCTTAGAATTCAACGCCAGAAGCATAAAATACAATAAAGATGCAACAGTTTTTCCATCGTATAACAGGAATAACTGCAAACAGTATGAAAGTACTGGTCATTTCTACGTTCCGGGTAACCTAGGTTTCACTCTAGGGCGTTGCTCCACCAGATCGTATAGCTAGGGACTTAGAATTCAACGCCATAAGAATAAAATACAATATAAGTACAACAGTTTTTCCATCGTATAAAATGAATAATTGCAACCAGTGTGAAAGTTATGGTCATTTCTACATTCCGAGCAACCTAGGCTACACTGTAGGGCGTTGCTCCACCTGGTAGAATAGTTAGGGCCTTAGAAGTCAACGCCAGAAGCCTAAAATACAATAAAGACGCAACAGCTTTTCCATCGTATAAAACGAATAATTGCACACAGTCTGAAAGTAATGGTCATTTCTACGTTCCAGGCAACCTAGGCTTCACCCTAGGGCGTTGTTCCACCAGATCGGATAGGTAGGGCCTAAGAAGTCAACGCCATAAGAATAAAATACAATATAAATATAACAGTTTTTCCATCGTATAAAACGAATAATAGCAACCAGTGTGAAGGTTATGGTCATTTCAACGTTCCGGGCAATCTAGTCTTCACTCGAGGGCGTTGTTCCACCAGATCGAATAGTTAGGGCCTAAGAAGTCAACGCCATAAGAATAAAATACAATATAAACATAACTGTTTTTCCATCGTATAAAACGAATAATAGCAACCAGTGTGAAGGTTATGGTCATTTCAACGTTCCGGGCAATCTAGGCTTCACTCTAGGGCGTTGCTCCACCAGATCAATCAGTTAGGGCATTAGAAGTCAACGCCCGAAGCATAAAATACAAAATAAATAGAACAGTTTTTCCATTGTATAAAACGAATAATTGCTACCAGTGTAAAAGCTATGGTCATTTCTACGTTCCGGGCAACCTAGGCTTCACTCTAGGGCGTTCCTCCACCAGATCGAATAGTTAGGGCCTTAGAAGTCCACGCCAAAAGCATAAAATACGATAAAGATGCAACAGTTTTTCCATCGTATAAAACGAATAATTGCAACCAGTGTGAAATTTATGGTCATTCCTACATTCCGAGCAACCTAGACTTCACTCTAGAGCGTTGCTCCAGCAGATCGAATAGTTAGGTCCTTAGAAGTCAACGCCAGAAGCATAAAATACGATATAAATACAACAGTTTGTCCATCGTGGAACAGGAATATTTGCAACCAGTGCGAAAGTTATGGTCATTTCTGCGTTCCGGGCAACCTAGGCTTCACTCTAGGGCGTTGCTCCACCAGAATCAACAGTTAGGGCCTTAGAAGTCAACGCCCGATGCATAAAATACAAAATAAATGGAACAGTTTTTCCATTGTATAAAACGAATAATAGCAATCAGTGTGAAAGTTATGGTCATTCCTACATTCCGAGCAACCTAGACTTCACTCTAGAGCGTTGCTCCAGCAGATCGAATAGTTAGGTCCTTAGAAGTCAACGCCAGAAGCATAAAATACGATATAAATACAACAGTTTGTCCATCGTAGAACAGGAATATTTGCAACCAGTGCGAAAGTTATGGTCATTTCTGCGTTCCGGGCAACCTAGGCTTCACTCTAGGGCGTTGCTCCACCAGAATCAACAGTTAGGGCCTTAGAAGTCAACGCCAGAAGCATAAAATACAATATAAATATAACAGTTTTTCCATCGTATAAAACGAATAATAGCAACCAGTGTGAAAGTTATGGTCATTTCTACGTTCCGGGCGACCTAGTCTTCAGTCTGGGGCGTTGTTCCACCAGATCGAATAGTTAGGGCCTAAGAAGTCGACGCCAGAAGCATAAAATACAATATAAATATAACAGTTTTTCCATCGTATAAAACGAATAATAGCAACCAGTGTGAAAGTTATGGTCATTTCTACGTTCCGGGCTTCCTAGGCTTCACTCTATGGCGTTGCTCCACCACATCGAATAGCTACGGCCTTAGAAGTCAACGCCTGAAGCATAAAATGCAATAAAAATACAACAGTTTTTTCACCGTATAACAGGAATAATTGCAACAAGCGTGAAGGTAATGGTCATTTCTGCATTCCGGGCAACCTAGGCTTCACCCTAGGGCGCTGCTCCAACAGATTGATTAGTTAGGGCCTTAGAAGTCAATGCCCGAAGCATAAAATGCAATAAAAGTACAACAGTTCTTCCATCGTATAACAGGAATAATTGCAACCAGTGTGAAAGTAATGGTCATTTCCATGTTCCCGGCAACCTAGGCTTCACTCTAGGGCGTTGCTCCACCTGATCGAATAGATAGGGCCTTAGAAGTCAACGCCAGAAGCCTAAAATACAATAAAGATGCAACAGTTTTTCCATAGTATAAAACGAACAATTGCGAACAGTCTGAAAGTAATGGTCATTTCTACGTTCCAGGCAACCTGGGCTTCACCCTAGGGCGTTGTTCCACCAGATCGAATAGTTAGGGCCTTAGAAGTCAACGCCCGAAGCATAAAATACAAAATAAACAAAACAGTTTTTCCATCGTATAAAACGAATAATTGCAACCAGTATGAAACTTATGGTCATTTCCACTTTCCGAGCAACCTAGGCTTCACCCTAGGGCGTTGCTCCACCTGATCGAATAGCTAGGGCCTTAGAAGTCAACGCCAGAAGCCTAAAATACAATAAAGATGCAACAGTTTTTCCATAGTATAAAACGAATAATTGCAAACAGTCTGAAAGTAATGGTCATTTCTACGTTCCAGCAACCTAGGCTTCACCCTAGGGCGTTGTTCCACCAGATCGAATAGTTAGGGCCTAAGAAGTCAACGCCAGAAGCATAAAATACAATATAAATATAACAGTTTTTCCATCGTATAAAACGAATAATAGCAACCAGTGTGAAAGTTATAGTCATTTCTACGTTCCGGGCTTCCTAGGCTTCACTATATGGCGTTGCTCCACCACATCGAATAGCTACGTCCTTAGAAGTCAACGCCTGAAGCATAAAATGCAATAAAAATACAACAGTTTTTTCACCGTATAACTGGAATAGTTGCAACAAGCGTGAAGGTAATGGTCATTTCTGCGTTCCGGGCAACCTGGCTTCACCCTAGGGCGTTGTTCCACCAAATCGAATAGTTAGGGCCTAAGAAGTGAACGCCAGAAGCATAAAATACAATATAAATACAACAGTTTTACCATCATATAAAACGAATAATAGCAACCAGTGTGAAGGTTATGGTCATTTCAACATTCCGGGCAATCTAGGCTTCACTCTAGGGCGTTGCTCCACCAGATCAATCAGTTAGGGCCTTAGAAGTCAACGCCCGTAGCATAAAATACAAAATAAATAGAACTGTTTTTCCATTGCATAAAACGAATAATTGCTACCAGTGTAAAAGTTATGGTCATTTCTACGTTCCGGTTAACCTAGGCTTCACTCTAGGGCGTTGCTCCACCAGATCGAATAGTTAGGGCCTTAGAGGTCCACGCCAGAAGCATAAAATACGATAAAGATGCAACAGTTTTTCCATCGTATAAAACGAATAATTGCAACCAGTTTGAAATTTATGGTCATTCCTACATTCCGAGCAACCTGGGCTTCACCCTAGGGCGTTGTTCCACCAGATGGAATAGTTAGGGCCTAAGAAGTCAACGCCAGAACCATAAAATACGATATAAATACAGCAGCTTTTCCATCGTATAAAACGAATAATTGCAACCAGCGTGATAGTTATGCTCATTTCTACGTACCGGGCAACCAAGGCATCACCCTAGGGCGTTGCTCCAACAGATTGAATAGTTAGGGCCTTAAAAGTCAATGCCCGAAGCATAAAATGCAATACAAATACAACAGTTTTTCCATCGTATAACAGGAATAATTGCAACCAGTGTGAATGTAATGGTCGTTTCTACGTTCCGGGCAACCTAGGATTCACTCTAGGGCGTTGCTCCAACAGATTGAATAGTTAGGGCCTTACAAGTCAATGCCCGAAGCATAAAATGCAATAAAAATACAACAGTGTTTCCATCATATAACGGGAATAATTGCAAACAGTTTGAAAGTGATGGCCATTTCTACGTTCCGGGTAACCTAGGCTTCACTCTAGGGCGTTGTTCCACCACATCGAACAGTTAGGCCCTAAGAAGTCAACGCCAGAAGCATAAAATACAATATAAATATAACAGTTTTTCCATCGTATAAAACGAATGATAGCAACCAGTGTGAAAGTTATGGTCATTTCTACGTCCCGGGCAACCTAGGCTTCACTCTAGGGCGTTGCTCCACCAGATCGAATAGTTATTGCCTTAGAAGTCAACGCCCGAAGCATAAAATACAAAATAAATAAAACAGTTTTTCCATCGTATAAAACGAATAATTGCAACCAGTTTGAAAGTGATGGCCAATTCTACCTTCCGGGCAACCTAGGCTTCACTCTAGGGCGTTGCTCCACCAGATCGAATAGTTATTGCCTTAGAAGTCAACGCCCGAAGCATAAAATACAAAATAAATAAAACAGTTTTTCCATCGTATAAAACGAATAATTGCAACCAGTTTGAAAGTGATGGCCAATTCTACCTTCCGGGCAACCTAGGCTTCACTCTAGGGCGTTGCTCCACCAGATCGAATAGTTAGGTAGTTAGAAGTAAACGCCAGAAGCATAAAATACAATATAGATACAACAGCTTTTCCATCGTATAAAAGGATTAATTGCAACCAGTTTGAACGTGATGGTCATTTCTCCCTTCCGGGCAACCTAGGCTTCACTCTAGGGCGTTGCTCCACTAGATCGAACAGCTAGGGCCTTAGAAGTCAACGCCAGAAGCATAAAATACAATATAAATACAACAGTTTTTCCATCGTATAAAACGAATAATTGCAACCAGTATGAAACTTATGGTCATTTCTACTTTCCGAGCAACCTAGGCTTCACCCTAGGGTGTTGCTCCAACAGATTGAATAGTTAGGGCCTTTTGAAGACAACGCCAGAGGCATAAAATACAATATAAATGCAACAGCTTTTCCATCGTATAAAACGAATAATTGCAACCAGTTTGAAAGTGATGGCCAATTCTACCTTCCGGGCAACCTAGGCTTCACTCTAGGGCGTTGCTCCACCAGATCGAATAGTTAGTGCCTTAGAAGTGAACGCCACAAGCATAAAATACAATATGAATACAACAGTTTTTCCATCGTATAAAACGAATAATAGCAACCAGTGTGAAGGTTATGGTCATTTCAACGTTCCGGGCAATCTAGGCTTCCCTCTAGGGCGTTGCTCCACCAGATCGAATAGTTAGGTCCTTAGAACTAAACGCCAGAAGCATAAAATACGATATAAATACAACAGCGTTTGCATCGTATAAAACGAATAATTGCAAACGGTGTGACAGTTATGGTCATTTCTACGTTCCGGGCGACCTAGTCTTCAGTCTGGGGCGTAGTTCCACCAGATCGGTTAGTTAGGGCCTAAGAAGTCAACGCCAGAAGCATAAAATACAATATAAATATAACAGTTTTTCCATTGTATAAAACGAATAATTGCTACCAGTGTAAAAGCTATGGTCATTTCTACGTTCCGGGCAACCTAGGCTTCACTCTAGGGCGTTGCTCCACCAGATCGAATAGTTAGGGCCTTAGAAGTCCACGCCAAAAGCATAAAATACGATAAAGATGCAACAGTTTTTCGATAGTATCACAGGAATAATTCCAACCAGTTTGATAGTGATGGTCTATTCTACGTTCCGGGCAACCTAGGCTTCACTCTAGGGCGTTGTTACACCAGATCGAATAGTTAGGGCCTTAGAAGTCAACGCCCGAAGCATAAAATACAAAATAAGTATAACAGTTTTTCCATCGTATAAAACGAATAATAGCAACCAGTGTGAAAGTTATAGTCATTTCTACGTTCCGGGCTTCCTAGGCTTCACTATATGGCGTTGCTCCACCACATCGAATAGCTACGTCCTTAGAAGTCAACGCCTGAAGCATAAAATGCAATAAAAATACAACAGTTTTTTCACCGTATAACTGGAATAGTTGCAACAAGCGTGAAGGTAATGGTCATTTCTGCGTTCCGGGCAACCTAGCTTCACCCTAGGGCGTTGTTCCACCAAATCGAATAGTTAGGGCCTAAGAAGTGAACGCCAGAAGCATAAAATACAATATAAATACAACAGTTTTACCATCATATAAAACGAATAATAGCAACCAGTGTGAAGGTTATGGTCATTTCAACGTTCCGGGCAATCTAGGCTTCACTCTAGGGCGTTGCTCCACCAGATCAATCAGTTAGGGCCTTAGAAGTCAACGCCCGAAGCATAAAATACAAAATAAATAGAACTGTTTTTCCATTGCATAAAACGAATAATTGCTACCAGTGTAAAAGTTATGGTCATTTCTACGTTCCGGGTAACCTAGGCTTCACTCTAGGGCGTTGCTCCACCAGATCGAATAGTTAGGGCCTTAGAAGTCCACGCCAGAAGCATAAAATACGATAAAGATGCAACAGTTTTTCCATCGTATAAAACGAATAATTGCAACCAGCGTGATAGTTATGCTCATTTCAATGTACCGGGCAACCAATGCATCACCCTAGGGCGTTGCTCCAACAGATTGAATAGTTAGGGCCTTAAAAGTCAATGCCCGAAGCATAAAATGCAATACAAATACAACAGTTTTTCCATCGTATAACAGGAATAATTGCAACCAGTGTGAATGTAATGGTCGTTTCTACGTTCCGGGCAACCTAGGATTCACTCTAGGGCGTTGCTCCAACAGATTGAATAGTTAGGGCCTTACAAGTCAATGCCCGAAGCATAAAATGCAATAAAAATACAACAGTGTTTCCATCATATAACGGGAATAATTGCAAACAGTTTGAAAGTGATGGCCATTTCTACGTTCCGGGTAACCTAGGCTTCACTCTAGGGCGTTGTTCCACCACATCGAACAGTTAGGCCCTAAGAAGTCAACGCCAGAAGCATAAAATACAATATAAATATAACAGTTTTTCCATCGTATAAAACGAATGATAGCAACCAGTGTGAAAGTTATGGTCATTTCTACGTCCCGGGCAACCTAGGCTTCACTCTAGGGCGTTGCTCCACCAGATCGAATAGTTATTGCCTTAGAAGTCAACGCCCGAAGCATAAAATACAAAATAAATAAAACAGTTTTTCCATCGTATAAAACGAATAATTGCAACCAGTTTGAAAGTGATGGCCAATTCTACCTTCCGGGCAACCTAGGCTTCACTCTAGGGCGTTGCTCCACCAGATCGAATAGTTAGTGCCTTAGAAGTGAACGCCACAAGCATAAAATACAATATGAATACAACAGTTTTTCCATCGTATAAAACGAATAATTGCAACCAGTGAGAAACTTATGGTCATTTCTACTTTCCGAGCAACCTAGGCTTCACCCTAGGGCGTTGCTCCAACGGATTGAATGGTTAGGGCCTTAGACGTCAACGCCCGAAACATAAAATGCAAAAAAAATACAACTGTGTTTCCATCATATAACAGGAATAATTGCAACCAGTTTGAAAGTGATGGCCAATTCTACGTTCCGGGCAACCTAGATTTCACTCCAGGGCGTTGCTCCACCAGACCGAATAATTACGGCCTAAGAAGTCAACGCCAGAAGCATAAAATACGATATAAATACAACAGCTTTTCCTTCGTATAAAGCGAATAATTGCAACCAGTGTGAAAGTAATGGTAATTTCTACGTTCCGAGCACCCTAGGCGTCACTCTAGGGCGTTGCTCCACCAGATCGAATTGCTAGGGCCTTAGAAGTCAACGCCAGAGGCATAAAATACAATATAAATTCAACAGTTTTTCCATCGTATAAAGCGAATAATTGCAACCAGTATGAAACTGATGGTCATTTCTCCTTTCCGGGCAACCTAGGCTTCACTCTAGGGCGTTGCTTCACTAGACCGAATTGCTAGGGCCTTAGAAGTCAACGCCAGAGGCATAAAATACAATATAAATTCAACAGTTTTTCCATCGTATAAAACGAATAATTGCAACCAGTATGAAACTGATGGTCATTTCTACTTTCCGAGCAACCTAGGCTTCACCCTAGGGCGTTGCTCCAACATATTGAATAGTTAGGACCTTTGAAGTGAACGCCCGAACCATAAAATCCAGAAAAAATACAACAGTGTTTCCATCATATAACAGGAGTAATTGCAACCAGTTTGAAAGTGATGGCCAATTCTACGTTCCGGGCAACCTATGCTTCTCTCTAGGGCGTTGCTCCACCAGATCGAATAGATAGTGCCTTAGAAGTCAACGCCAGAGGCATAAAATACAATATAAATACAACAGCGTTTCCATCGTATAAAACGAATAATTGCAACCAGTGTGAAAGTTATGGTCATTTCCACATTCCGTGTAACCTAGGCTTCACTCTAGGGCGTTGCTCCACCAGATCGAATAGTTAGGTAGTTAGAAGTAAACGCCAGAAGCATAAAATACAATATAGATACAACAGCTTTTCCATCGTATAAAAGGATTAATTGCAACCAGTTTGAACGTGATGGTCATTTCTCCCTTCCGGGCAACCTAGGCTTCACTCTAGGGCGTTGCTCCACTAGATCGAACAGCTAGGGCCTTAGAAGTCAACGCCAGAAGCATAAAATACAATATAAATACAACAGTTTTTCCATCGTATAAAACGAATAATTGCAACCAGTATGAAACTTATGGTCATTTCTACTTTCCGAGCAACCTAGGCTTCACCCTAGGGTGTTGCTCCAACAGATTGAATAGTTAGGGCCTTAGAAGACAACGCCAGAGGCATAAAATACAATATAAATGCAACAGCTTTTCCATCGTATAAAACGAATAATTGCAACCAGTTTGAAAGTGATGGCCAATTCTACCTTCCGGGCAACCTAGGCTTCACTCTAGGGCGTTGCTCCACCAGATCGAATAGTTAGTGCCTTAGAAGTGAACGCCACAAGCATAAAATACAATATGAATACAACAGTTTTTCCATCGTATAAAACGAATAATAGCAACCAGTGTGAAGGTTATGGTCATTTCAACGTTCCGGGCAATCTAGGCTTCCCTCTAGGGCGTTGCTCCACCAGATCGAATAGTTAGGTCCTTAGAACTAAACGCCAGAAGCATAAAATACGATATAAATACAACAGCGTTTGCATCGTATAAAACGAATAATTGCAAACGGTGTGACAGTTATGGTCATTTCTACGTTCCGGGCGACCTAGTCTTCAGTCTGGGGCGTAGTTCCACCAGATCGGTTAGTTAGGGCCTAAGAAGTCAACGCCAGAAGCATAAAATACAATATAAATATAACAGTTTTTCCATCGTATAAAACGAATAATAGCAACCAGTGTGAAGGTTATGGTCATTTCAACGTTCCGGGCAATCTGGGCTTCACTCTAGGGCGTAGCTCCACCAGATCAATCAGTTAGGGCCTTAGAAGTCAACGCCCGAAGCATAAAATACAAAATAAATAGAACAGTTTTTCCATTGTATAAAACGAATAATTGCTACCAGTGTAAAAGCTATGGTCATTTCTACGTTCCGGGCAACCTAGGCTTCACTCTAGGGCGTTGCTCCACCAGATCGAATAGTTAGGGCCTTAGAAGTCCACGCCAAAAGCATAAAATACGATAAAGATGCAACAGTTTTTCGATAGTATCACAGGAATAATTCCAACCAGTTTGATAGTGATGGTCTATTCTACGTTCCGGGCAACCTAGGCTTCACTCTAGGGCGTTGTTACACCAGATCGAATAGTTAGGGCCTTAGAAGTCAACGCCCGAAGCATAAAATACAAAATAAGTATAACAGTTTTTCCATCGTATAAAACGAATAATAGCAACCAGTGTGAAAGTTATAGTCATTTCTACGTTCCGGGCTTCCTAGGCTTCACTATATGGCGTTGCTCCACCACATCGAATAGCTACGTCCTTAGAAGTCAACGCCTGAAGCATAAAATGCAATAAAAATACAACAGTTTTTTCACCGTATAACTGGAATAGTTGCAACAAGCGTGAAGGTAATGGTCATTTCTGCGTTCCGGGCAACCTAGCTTCACCCTAGGGCGTTGTTCCACCAAATCGAATAGTTAGGGCCTAAGAAGTGAACGCCAGAAGCATAAAATACAATATAAATACAACAGTTTTACCATCATATAAAACGAATAATAGCAACCAGTGTGAAGGTTATGGTCATTTCAACGTTCCGGG
Organism: Calliopsis andreniformis; assembly: GCF_051401765.1. Lineage (NCBI taxonomy): Eukaryota > Metazoa > Arthropoda > Insecta > Hymenoptera > Andrenidae > Calliopsis > Calliopsis andreniformis. The sequence continues at coordinate 8,816,159 of NW_027480425.1, read as the reverse complement.
CAATCTAGGCTTCACTCTAGGGCGTTGCTCCACCAGATCAATCAGTTAGGGCCTTAGAAGTCAACGCCCGAAGCATAAAATACAAAATAAATAGAACTGTTTTTCCATTGCATAAAACGAATAATTGCTACCAGTGTAAAAGTTATGGTCATTTCTACGTTCCGGGTAACCTAGGCTTCACTCTAGGGCGTTGCTCCACCAGATCGAATAGTTAGGGCCTTAGAAGTCCACGCCAGAAGCATAAAATACGATAAAGATGCAACAGTTTTTCCATCGTATAAAACGAATAATTGCAACCAGCGTGATAGTTATGCTCATTTCTACGTACCGGGCAACCAATGCATCACCCTAGGGCGTTGCTCCAACAGATTGAATAGTTAGGGCCTTAAAAGTCAATGCCCGAAGCATAAAATGCAATACAAATACAACAGTTTTTCCATCGTATAACAGGAATAATTGCAACCAGTGTGAATGTAATGGTCGTTTCTACGTTCCGGGCAACCTAGATTTCACTCCAGGGCGTTGCTCCACCAGACCGAATAATTACGGCCTAAGAAGTCAACGCCAGAAGCATAAAATACGATATAAATACAACAGCTTTTCCTTCGTATAAAGCGAATAATTGCAACCAGTGTGAAAGTAATGGTCATTTCTACGTTCCGAGCACCCTAGGCGTCACTCTAGGGCGTTGCTCCACCACATCTAATAGCTACGGCCATAGAAGTCAACGCCAGAGGCATAAAGTACAATATAAATACAACAGCGTTTCCATCGTATAAAACGAATAATTGCAACCAGTGTGAAAGTTATGGTCATTTCCACATTCCGAGCAACCTAGGATCCACTCTAAGGCGTTGCTCCAACAGATCGAATAGTTAGGTCCTTAGAACTAAACGCCAGAAGCATAAAATACGATATAAATACAACAGCGTTTGCATCGTATAAAACGAATAATTGCAAACGGTGTGAAAGTTATGGTCATTTCTACATTCCGAGCAACCTAGGCTCCACTCTAGGGCGTTGTTACACCAGATCGAATGGTTGGGGCCTTAGAAGTCAACGCCCGAAGCATAAAATACAAAATAAATAAAACAGTTTTTCCATCGTATAAAACGAATAATTGCAACCAGTATGAAACTTATGGTCATTTCCACTTTCCGAGCAACCTAGGCTTCACCCTAGGGCGTTGCTCCACCTGATCGAATAGTTAGGGCCTTAGAAGTCAACGCCAGAAGCCTAAAATACAATAAAGATGCAACAGTTTTTCCATAGTATAAAACGAATAATTGCAAACAGTCTGAAAGTAATGGTCATTTCTACGTTCCAGCAACCTAGGCTTCACCCTAGGGCGTTGTTCCACCAGATCGAATAGTTAGGGCCTAAGAAGTCAACGCCAGAAGCATAAAATACAATATAAATATAACAGTTTTTCCATCGTATAAAACGAATAATAGCAACCAGTGTGAAAGTTATAGTCATTTCTACGTTCCGGGCTTCCTAGGCTTCACTATATGGCGTTGCTACACCACATCGAATAGCTACGTCCTTAGAAGTCAACGCCTGAAGCATAAAATGCAATGAAAATACAACAGTTTTTTCACCGTATAACTGGAATAGTTGCAACAAGCGTGAAGGTAATGGTCATTTCTGCGTTCCGGGCAACCTGGCTTCACCCTAGGGCGTTGTTCCACCAAATCGAATAGTTAGGGCCTAAGAAGTGAACGCCAGAAGCATAAAATACAATATAAATACAACAGTTTTACCATCATATAAAACGAATAATAGCAACCAGTGTGAAGGTTATGGTCATTTCAACGTTCCGGGCAATCTAGGCTTCACTCTAGGGCGTTGCTCCACCAGATCAATCAGTTAGGGCATTAGAAGTCAACGCCCGAAGCATAAAATACAAAATAAATAGAACTGTTTTACCATTGCATAAAACGAATAATTGCTACCAGTGTAAAAGTTATGGTCATTTCTACGTTCCGGGTAACCTAGGCTTCACTCTAGGGCGTTGCTCCACCAGATCGAATAGTTAGGGCCTTAGAAGTCCACGCCAGAAGCATAAAATACGATAAAGATGCAACAGTTTTTCCATCGTATAAAACGAATAATTGCAACCAGCGTGATAGTTATGCTCATTTCTACGTACCGGGCAACCAAGGCATCACCCTAGGGCGTTGCTCCAACAGATTGAATAGTTAGGGCCTTAAAAGTCAATGCCCGAAGCATAAAATGCAATACAAATACAACAGTTTTTCCATCGTATAACAGGAATAATTGCAACCAGTGTGAATGTAATGGTCGTTTCTACGTTCCGGGCAACCTAGGATTCACTCTAGGGCGTTGCTCCAACAGATTGAATAGTTAGGGCCTTACAAGTCAATGCCCGAAGCATAAAATGCAATAAAAATACAACAGTGTTTCCATCATATAACGGGAATAATTGCAAACAGTTTGAAAGTGATGGCCATTTCTACGTTCCGGGTAACCTAGGCTTCACTCTAGGGCGTTGTTCCACCACATCGAACAGTTAGGCCCTAAGAAGTCAACGCCAGAAGCATAAAATACAATATAAATATAACAGTTTTTCCATCGTATAAAACGAATGATAGCAACCAGTGTGAAAGTTATGGTCATTTCCGCATTCCGAGCAACCTAGGATCCACTCTAAGGCGTTGCTCCACCAGATCGAATAGTTAGGTCCTTAGAACTAAACGCCAGAAGCATAAAATACGATATAAATACAACAGTTTTTCCATCGTATAAAACGAATAATTGCAACCAGTATGAAACTTATGGTCACTTCTACTTTCCGAGCAACCTAGGCTTCACCCTAGGGCGTTGCTCCAACGGATTGAATAGTTAGGGCCTTAGAAGTCTACGGCCGAACCATAAAATGCAAAAAAAATACAACAGTGTTTCCATCATATAACAGGAATAATTTCGACCAGTTTGAAAGTGATGGCCAATTCTACGTTCCGGGCAACCTAGGCTTCTCTCTAGGGCGTTGCTCCACCAGATCGAATAGATAGTGTCTTAGAAGTCAACGCCAGAAGCATAAAATACAATATAAATACAACAGTTTTTCCATCGTATGGAACAAATAATAGCAACCAGTATGAAACATATGGTCATTTCTACTTTCCGAGCAACCAAGGCTTCGCCCTAGGGCGTTGCTCCAACGGATTGAATAGCTAGGACCTTAGAAGTGAACGCCCGAACCATAAAATGCAAAAAAAATACAACAGTGTTTCCATCATATAACAGGAATAATTGCAACCAGTTTGAAAGTGATGGCCAATTCTACGTTCCGGGCAACCTAGGCTTCTCTCTAGGGCGTTGCTCCACCAGATCGAATAGATAGTGTCTTAGAAGTCAACGCCAGAGGCATAAAATACAATATAAATACAACAGCGTTTCCATCGTATAAAACGAATAATTGCAACCAGTGTGAAAGTTATGGTCATTTCTACATTCCGAGCAACCTAGGATTCACTCTAGGATGTTGCTCCACCAGATCGAATAGTTAGGTCCTTAGAAGCAAACGCCAGAAGCATAAAATACGATATAAATACAGCAGCTTTGCCATCGTATAAAAGGAATAATTGCAAACAGTGTGAAGGTAATGGTCATTTCTACGTTCCGGGCAAGCTAGGCTTCACCCTAGGCCGTTGTTCCACCAGATCGAATAGTTAGGGCCTAAGAAGTTAACGCCAGAAGCATAAAATGCAATAAAAATACAACAGTGTTTCCATCGTATGAAACAAATAATTGCAACCTGTATGAAACTTATGGTCATTTCTACTTTTCGAGCAACCTAGGCTTCACCCTAGGGCGTTGCTCCAACAGATTGAATAGTTGGGGCCTTAGAAGTCAACGCCCGAAGCATAAAATGCAACAATAATACAACAGTGTTTCCATCGTATGAAACAAATAATTGCAACCTGTATGAAACTTATGGTCGTTTCTACTTTCCGAGCAACCTAGTCTTCACCCTAGGGCGTTGCTCCAACGGATTGAATAGTTAGGGCCTTAGAAGTCAACGCCCGAACCATAAAATGCAAAAAAAATACAACAGTGTTTCCATCATATAACAGCAATAATTGCAACCAGTTTGAAAGTGATGGCCAATTCTACGTTCCGGGCAACCTAGGTTTCACTCCAGGGCGTTGCTCCACCAGACCGAATAGTTACGGCCTAAGATGTCAACGCCAGAAGCATAAAATACGATATAAATACAACAGCTTCTCCATCGTATAAAACGAATAATTGCAACCAGTGTGAAAGTAATGGCCATTTCTACTTTCCGAGCAACCTAGGCTTCACCCTAGGGCGTTGCTCCAACGGATTGAATAGTTAGGGCCTAAGAAGTCAACGCCAGAAGCATAAAATTCGATATAAATACAACAGCTTCTCCATCGTATAAAACGAATAATTGCAACCAGTGTGAAAGTAATGGACATTTGTACGTTCCGAGCACCCTAGCCGTCTCCCTAGGGCGTTGCTCCACCACATCTAATAGCTACGGCCTTAGAAGTCAACGCCAGAAGCATAAAATACAATATAAATACAACAGTTATTCCATCGTATAAAACGAATAATTGCAACCAGTTTGAAAGTGATGGCCAATTCTACCTTCCGGGCAGCCTAGGCTTCACTCTAGGGCGTTGCTCCACCAGATCGAATAGTTAGTGCCTTAGAAGTCAACGCCAGAAGCATAAAATACAATATAAATACAACAGTTTTTCCATCGTATAAAACGAATAATTGCAACCAGTATGAAACTTAAGTTCATTTCTACTTTCCGAGCAACCTCGGCTTCACCCTAGGGCGTTGCTCCAACGGATTGAATAGTTAGGGCCTTGGAAGTCAACGCCCGAACCATAAAATGCAAAAAAAATACAACAGTGTTTCCATCATATAACAGCAATAATTGCAACCAGTATGAAAGTGATGGCCAATTCTACGTTCCAGGCAACCTAGGTTTCACTCCAGGGCGTTGCTCTACCAGACCGAATAGTTACGGCCTAAGAAGTCAACGCCAGAAGCATAAAATACGATATAAATACAACAGCTTCTCCATCGTATAAAACGAATAATTGCAACCAGTGTGAAAGTAATGGTCATTTCTACGTTCCGAGCACCCTAGGCGTCTCCCTAGGGCGTTGCTCCACCACATCTAATAGCTACGGCCTTAGAAGTCAACGCCAGAGGCATAAAATACAATATAAATGCAACAGCTTTTCCATCGTATAAAACGAATAATTCCAACCAGTATGAAACTTATGGTCATTTCTACTTTCCGAGCAACCTAGGCTTCACCCTAGGGCGTTGCACCAACGGATTGAATAGTTAGGGCCTTAGAAGTCAGCGCCCGAAACATAAAATGCAATAAAAATACAACAGTGTTTCCATAATATAACAGGAATAGTTGCAACCAATTTGGAAAGTGATGGCCAATTCTACGTTCCGGGCAACCTAGGCTCCACTCTAGGGCGTTGCTCCACCAGATCGAATAGTTAGTGCCTTAGAAGTCAACGCCAGAAGCATAAAACACAATATAAATACAACAGTTTTGCCATCGTATGAAACAAATCATTGCAACCAGTATGAAACATATGGTCATTTCTACTTTCCGAGCAACCTAGGCTTCACCCTAGGGCGTTGCTCCAACGGATTGAATAGTTAGGGCATTAGAAGTCAACGCCCGAACCATAAAATGCAAAAAAAATACAACGGTGTTTCCATCATATAACAGGAATAATTGCAACCAGTTTGAAAGTGATGGCCAATTCTACGTTCCGGGCAACCTACGTTTCACTCCAGGGCGTTGCTCCACCAGACCGAATAGTTACGGCCTAACAAGTGAACGCCAGAAGCATAAAATACAATATAAATGCAACAGTTTTTCCATCGTATAAAACGAACTTTGCAACCAGTATGAAACTTATGGTCATTTCTACTTTCCCAGCAACCCAGGATTCACTCTAGGGCGTTGCTCCACCAGATCGAATAGTTAGGTCCTTAGAAGTAAACGCGAGAAGCATAAAATACGATATAAATACCACAGCTTTTCCATCGTATAAGACGAATAATTGCAACCAGTGTGAAAGTAAGGGTCATTTCTACGTTCCGAGCAACCTAGGATTCACTCTACGGCGTTGCTCCATCAGATCGAATAGTTAGGTCCTTAGAAGTCAAAGCCCGAAGCATAAAAGGCAATAAAAATACAACAGTGTTTCCATCATATAACAAGAATAATTTCGACCAGTTTGAAGGTGATGGCCAATTCTACGTTCCGAGCACCCTAGTCTTCACTCCAGGGCGTTGCTCCACCACATCTAATAGCTACGGCCTTAGAAGTCAACGCCAGCAGCATAAAGTACAATATAAATACAACAGCGTTTCCATCGTATAAAACGAATAATTGCAACCGGTGTGAAAATTATGGTCATTTCTACATTCCGAGCAACCTAGGATCCACTCTAGGGCGTTGCTCCAACAGATTGAATGGTTAGGGCCTTAGAAGTCAACGCCCGAAGTATAAAAAGCAATTAAAATACAACAGTGTTTCCATGATATAACAGGAATAATTGCAACCAGTTTGAAAGTGATGGCCAATTCTACGTTCCGGGCAACCTAGGCTTCACTCTAGGGCGTTGCTCCACCACATCGAATAGTTAGTGCCTTAGAAGTCAACGCCAGATACATAAAATACGGTATAAATACAACAGCTTTTCCATCGTATAAAAGGATTAATTGCAACCAGTTTAAACGTGATAGCCAATTCTACGTCCCGGGCAACCTAGGCTTCACTCTAGGGCGTTGCTCCACCAGATCGAATAGTTAGTGCCTTAGAAGTCAACGCCAGAAGCATAAAATACAATATAAATACAACAGTTTTTCCATCGTATGAAACAAACTATTGCAACCAGTATCAAACATATGGTCATTTCTACTTTCCGAGCAACCTAGGCTTCACCCTAGGGCGTTGCTCCAACGGATTGAATAGTTAGGGCCTTAGAAGTCAACGCCCGATCCATAAAACGCAAAAAAAATACAACAGTCTTTCCATCATATAACAGGAATAATTGCAACCAGTTTGAAAGTGATGGCCAATTCTACTTTCCGGGCAACCTAGGTTTCACTCCAGGGCGTTGCTCCACCAGACCGAATAGTTACGGCCTAAGAAGTCAACGCCAGAAGCATAAAATACGATACAAATAGAACAGCTTTTCCATCGTATATAACGAATAATTGCAACCAGTGTGAAAGCAATGGTCATTTCTACGTTCCGTGCACCCTAGGCGTCTCTCTAGGGCGTTGCTCCTCCACATCTAATAGCTACGGCCTTAGAAGTCAACCCCAGAGGCATAAAATACAATATAAATACAACAGCTTTTTCACCGTATAAAACGAATTATTGCAACCAGTGTGAAAGTAATGGTCATTTCTACGTTCCGGGCAACCTAGGCTTCACTCTACGGCGTTGTTCGACCAGATCGAATAGTTAGGGCCTAAGAAGTCAACGCCAGAAGCATAAAATACGATATAAATACAACAGCTTTTCCATCGTATAAAACGAATAATTGCAACCAGTGTGAAAGTTATGGTCATTTCTACATTCCGAGCAACCTAGGCTTCACTCTAGGGAGTTGCACCACCAGATCGAATAGTTAAGTCCTTAGAAGTAAACGCCAGAAGCATAAAATACGATATAAATACAACAGCGTTTCCATAGTATAAAACGAATAATTGCAACCAGTGTGAAAGTTATGGTCATTTCTACATTCCGTGCAACCTAGGATTCACCCTAGGGCGTTGCTCCACCAGATCGAATAGTTAGGTCCTTAGAAGTAAACGCCAGAAGCATAAAATACGATATAAATACAACAGCTTTTCCATCGTATAAAAGGAATAATTGCAAATAGTGTCAAAGTAATGGTCATTTCTACATTCCGAGCAACCTAGGCTTCATTCTAGGGCGTTGCTGCACCAGATCGAATAGTTAGGTCCTTAGAAGTAAACGCAAGAAGCATAAAATACGATATAAATACAACAGCTTTTGAATCGTATAAAAGGAATAATTGCAAACAGTGTGAAAGTAATGGTCATTTCTACGTTCCGGGCAACCTAGGCTTCACTCTACGGCGTTGTTCCACCAGATCGAATAGTTAGGGCCTAAGAAGTGAACGCCAGAAGCATAAAATACAATATAAATATAACAGTCTTTCCATCCTATAACAGGAATAATTGCAACCCGTGTGAAAGTGATGGTCATTTCTACGTTCCAGGCAACCTATGCTTCACTCTAGGGCGTTGTTCTACCAGATTGAATAGTTAGGGCCTAAGAAGTCAACGCCAGAAGCATAAAATACAGTATAAGTACAACAGTTTTTCCATCGTATAAAACGAACTTTGCAACCAGTATGAAACTTATGGTCATTTCTACTTTCCGAGCAACCTAGGATTCACTCTAGGGCGTTGCTCCACCAGATCGAATAGTTAGGTCCTTAGAAGTAAACGCGAGAAGCATAAAATACGATATAAATACCACAGCTTTTCCATCGTATAAGACGAATAATTGCAACCAGTGTGAAAGTAAGGGTCATTTCTACGTTCCGAGCAACCTAGGATTCACTCTAGGGCGTTGCTCCATCAGATCGAATAGTTAGGTCCTTAGAAGTAAACGCCAGAAGCATGAAGTACGATATAAATACCACTGCTTTTCCATCGTATAAAACGAATAGTTGCAACCAGTGTGAAAGTAAGGGTCATTTCTACGTTCCGAGCACCCTAGTCTTCACTCCAGGGCGTTGCTCCACCACATCTAATAGCTACGGCCTTAGAAGTCAACGCCAGAGGCATAAAGTACAATATAAATACAACAGCGTTTCATTGGTATAAAACGAATAATTGCAACCAGTGTGAAAGTTATGGTCATTTCTACATTCCGAGCAACCTAGGATTCACTCTAGGGCGTTGCTCCACAAGATCGAAAAGTTAGGTCCTTAGAAGTCAAAGCCCGAAGCATAAAAGGCAATAAAAATACAACAGTGTTTCCATCATATAACAAGAATAATTTCGACCAGTTTGAAGGTGATGGCCAATTCTACGTTCCGAGCACCCTAGTCTTCACTCCAGGGCGTTGCTCCACCACATCTAATAGCTACGGCCTTAGAAGTCAACGCCAGCAGCATAAAGTACAATATAAATACAACAGCGTTTCCATCGTATAAAACGAATAATTGCAACAGGTGTGAAAATTATGGTCATTTCTACATTCCGAGCAACCTAGGATCCACTCTAGGGCGTTGCTCCAACAGATTGAATGGTTAGGGCCTTAGAAGTCAACGCCCGAAGTATAAAAAGCAATTAAAATACAACAGTGTTTCCATGATATAACAGGAATAATAGCAACCAGTTTGAAAGTGATGGCCAATTCTACGTTCCGGGCAACCTAGGCTTCACTCTAGGGCGTTGCTCCACCACATCGAATAGTTAGTGCCTTAGAAGTCAACGCCAGATACATAAAATACGATATAAATACAACAGCTTTTCCATCGTATAAAAGGATTAATTGCAACCAGTTTAAACGTGATAGCCAATTCTACGTCCCGGGCAACCTAGGCTTCACTCTAGGGCGTTGCTCCACCAGATCGAATAGTTAGTGCCTTAGAAGTCAACGCCAGAAGCATAAAATACAATATAAATACAACAGTTTTTCCATCGTATGAAACAAACTATTGCAACCAGTTTCAAACATATGGTCATTTCTACTTTCCGAGCAACCTAGGCTTCACCCTAGGGCGTTGCTCCAACGGATTGAATAGTTAGGGCCTTAGAAGTCAACGCCCGATCCATAAAACGCAAAAAAAATACAACAGTCTTTCCATCATATAACAGGAATAATTGCAACCAGTTTGAAAGTGATGGCCAATTCTACTTTCCGGGCAACCTAGGTTTCACTCCAGGGCGTTGCTCCACCAGACCGAATAGTTACGGCCTAAGAAGTCAACGCCAGAAGCATAAAATACGATACAAATAGAACAGCTTTTCCATCGTATATAACGAATAATTGCAACCAGTGTGAAAGCAATGGTCATTTCTACGTTCCGTGCACCCTAGGCGTCTCTCTAGGGCGTTGCTCCTCCACATCTAATAGCTACGGCCTTAGAAGTCAACCCCAGAGGCACCAAATACGATATAAATGCAACAGCTTTTTCATCGTATAAAACGAATTATTGCAACCAGTGTGAAAGTAATGGTCATTTCTACGTTCCGGGCAACCTAGGCTTCACTCTACGGCGTTGTTCCACCAGATCGAATAGTTAGGGCCTAAGAAGTCAACGCCAGAAGCATAAAATACGATATAAATACAACAGCTTTTCCATCGTATAAAACGAATAATTGCAACCAGTGTGAAAGTTATGGTCATTTCTACATTCCGAGCAACCTAGGCTTCACTCTAGGGAGTTGCACCACCAGATCGAATAGTTAAGTCCTTAGAAGTAAACGCCAGAAGCATAAAATACGATATAAATACAACAGCGTTTCCATAGTATAAAACGAATAATTGCAACCAGTGTGAAAGTTATGGTCATTTCTACATTCCGTGCAACCTAGGATTCACCCTAGGGCGTTGCTCCACCAGATCGAATAGTTAGGTCCTTAGAAGTAAACGCAAGAAGCATAAAATACGATATAAATACAACAGCTTTTGAATCGTATAAAAGGAATAATTGCAAACAGTGTGAAAGTAATGGTCATTTCTACGTTCCGGGCAACCTAGGCTTCACTCTACGGCGTTGTTCCACCAGATCGAATAGTTAGGGCCTAAGAAGTGAACGCCAGAAGCATAAAATACAATATAAATATAACAGTCTTTCCATCCTATAACAGGAATAATTGCAACCCGTGTGAAAGTGATGGTCATTTCTACGTTCCAGGCAACCTATGCTTCACTCTAGGGCGTTGTTCTACCAGATTGAATAGTTAGGGCCTAAGAAGTCAACGCCAGAAGCATAAAATACAATATAAGTACAACAGTTTTTCCATCGTATAAAACGAACTTTGCAACCAGTATGAAACTTATGGTCATTTCTACTTTCCGAGCAACCTAGGATTCACTCTAGGGCGTTGCTCCACCAGATCGAATAGTTAGGTCCTTAGAAGTAAACGCGAGAAGCATAAAATACGATATAAATACCACAGCTTTTCCATCGTATAAGACGAATAATTGCAACCAGTGTGAAAGTAAGGGTCATTTCTACGTTCCGAGCAACCTAGGATTCACTCTAGGGCGTTGCTCCATCAGATCGAATAGTTAGGTCCTTAGAAGTAAACGCCAGAAGCATGAAGTACGATATAAATACCACTGCTTTTCCATCGTATAAAACGAATAGTTGCAACCAGTGTGAAAGTAAGGGTCATTTCTACGTTCCGAGCACCCTAGTCTTCACTCCAGGGCGTTGCTCCACCACATCTAATAGCTACGGCCTTAGAAGTCAACGCCAGAGGCATAAAGTACAATATAAATACAACAGCGTTTCATTGGTATAAAACGAATAATTGCAACCAGTGTGAAAGTTATGGTCATTTCTACATTCCGAGCAACCTAGGATTCACTCTAGGGCGTTGCTCCACAAGATCGAAAAGTTAGGTCCTTAGAAGTCAAAGCCCGAAGCATAAAAGGCAATAAAAATACAACAGTGTTTCCATCATATAACAAGAATAATTTCGACCAGTTTGAAGGTGATGGCCAATTCTACGTTCCGAGCACCCTAGTCTTCACTCCAGGGCGTTGCTCCACCACATCTAATAGCTACGGCCTTAGAAGTCAACGCCAGCAGCATAAAGTACAATATAAATACAACAGCGTTTCCATCGTATAAAACGAATAATTGCAACCGGTGTGAAAATTATGGTCATTTCTACATTCCGAGCAACCTAGGATCCACTCTAGGGCGTTGCTCCAACAGATTGAATGGTTAGGGCCTTAGAAGTCAACGCCCGAAGTATAAAAAGCAATTAAAATACAACAGTGTTTCCATGATATAACAGGAATAATAGCAACCAGTTTGAAAGTGATGGCCAATTCTACGTTCCGGGCAACCTAGGCTTCACTCTAGGGCGTTGCTCCACCACATCGAATAGTTAGTGCCTTAGAAGTCAACGCCAGATACATAAAATACGATATAAATACAACAGCTTTTCCATCGTATAAAAGGATTAATTGCAACCAGTTTAAACGTGATAGCCAATTCTACGTCCCGGGCAACCTAGGCTTCACTCTAGGGCGTTGCTCCACCAGATCGAATAGTTAGTGCCTTAGAAGTCAACGCCAGAAGCATAAAATACAATATAAATACAACAGTTTTTCCATCGTATGAAACAAACTATTGCAACCAGTATCAAACATATGGTCATTTCTACTTTCCGAGCAACCTAGGCTTCACCCTAGGGCGTTGCTCCAACGGATTGAATAGTTAGGGCCTTAGAAGTCAACGCCCGATCCATAAAACGCAAAAAAAATACAACAGTCTTTCCATCATATAACAGGAATAATTGCAACCAGTTTGAAAGTGATGGCCAATTCTACTTTCCGGGCAACCTAGGTTTCACTCCAGGGCGTTGCTCCACCAGACCGAATAGTTACGGCCTAAGAAGTCAACGCCAGAAGCATAAAATACGATACAAATAGAACAGCTTTTCCATCGTATATAACGAATAATTGCAACCAGTGTGAAAGCAATGGTCATTTCTACGTTCCGTGCACCCTAGGCGTCTCTCTAGGGCGTTGCTCCTCCACATCTAATAGCTACGGCCTTAGAAGTCAACCCCAGAGGCATAAAATACAATATAAATACAACAGCTTTTTCACCGTATAAAACGAATTATTGCAACCAGTGTGAAAGTAATGGTCATTTCTACGTTCCGGGCAACCTAGGCTTCACTCTACGGCGTTGTTCGACCAGATCGAATAGTTAGGGCCTAAGAAGTCAACGCCAGAAGCATAAAATACGATATAAATACAACAGCTTTTCCATCGTATAAAACGAATAATTGCAACCAGTGTGAAAGTTATGGTCATTTCTACATTCCGAGCAACCTAGGCTTCACTCTAGGGAGTTGCACCACCAGATCGAATAGTTAAGTCCTTAGAAGTAAACGCCAGAAGCATAAAATACGATATAAATACAACAGCGTTTCCATAGTATAAAACGAATAATTGCAACCAGTGTGAAAGTTATGGTCATTTCTACATTCCGTGCAACCTAGGATTCACCCTAGGGCGTTGCTCCACCAGATCGAATAGTTAGGTCCTTAGAAGTAAACGCCAGAAGCATAAAATACGATATAAATACAACAGCTTTTCCATCGTATAAAAGGAATAATTGCAAATAGTGTCAAAGTAATGGTCATTTCTACATTCCGAGCAACCTAGGCTTCATTCTAGGGCGTTGCTGCACCAGATCGAATAGTTAGGTCCTTAGAAGTAAACGCAAGAAGCATAAAATACGATATAAATACAACAGCTTTTGAATCGTATAAAAGGAATAATTGCAAACAGTGTGAAAGTAATGGTCATTTCTACGTTCCGGGCAACCTAGGCTTCACTCTACGGCGTTGTTCCACCAGATCGAATAGTTAGGGCCTAAGAAGTGAACGCCAGAAGCATAAAATACAATATAAATATAACAGTCTTTCCATCCTATAACAGGAATAATTGCAACCCGTGTGAAAGTGATGGTCATTTCTACGTTCCAGGCAACCTATGCTTCACTCTAGGGCGTTGTTCTACCAGATTGAATAGTTAGGGCCTAAGAAGTCAACGCCAGAAGCATAAAATACAATATAAGTACAACAGTTTTTCCATCGTATAAAACGAACTTTGCAACCAGTATGAAACTTATGGTCATTTCTACTTTCCGAGCAACCTAGGATTCACTCTAGGGCGTTGCTCCACCAGATCGAATAGTTAGGTCCTTAGAAGTAAACGCGAGAAGCATAAAATACGATATAAATACCACAGCTTTTCCATCGTATAAGACGAATAATTGCAACCAGTGTGAAAGTAAGGGTCATTTCTACGTTCCGAGCAACCTAGGATTCACTCTAGGGCGTTGCTCCATCAGATCGAATAGTTAGGTCCTTAGAAGTAAACGCCAGAAGCATGAAGTACGATATAAATACCACTGCTTTTCCATCGTATAAAACGAATAGTTGCAACCAGTGTGAAAGTAAGGGTCATTTCTACGTTCCGAGCACCCTAGTCTTCACTCCAGGGCGTTGCTCCACCACATCTAATAGCTACGGCCTTAGAAGTCAACGCCAGAGGCATAAAGTACAATATAAATACAACAGCGTTTCATTGGTATAAAACGAATAATTGCAACCAGTGTGAAAGTTATGGTCATTTCTACATTCCGAGCAACCTAGGATTCACTCTAGGGCGTTGCTCCACAAGATCGAAAAGTTAGGTCCTTAGAAGTCAAAGCCCGAAGCATAAAAGGCAATAAAAATACAACAGTGTTTCCATCATATAACAAGAATAATTTCGACCAGTTTGAAGGTGATGGCCAATTCTACGTTCCGAGCACCCTAGTCTTCACTCCAGGGCGTTGCTCCACCACATCTAATAGCTACGGCCTTAGAAGTCAACGCCAGCAGCATAAAGTACAATATAAATACAACAGCGTTTCCATCGTATAAAACGAATAATTGCAACCGGTGTGAAAATTATGGTCATTTCTACATTCCGAGCAACCTAGGATCCACTCTAGGGCGTTGCTCCAACAGATTGAATGGTTAGGGCCTTAGAAGTCAACGCCCGAAGTATAAAAAGCAATTAAAATACAACAGTGTTTCCATGATATAACAGGAATAATAGCAACCAGTTTGAAAGTGATGGCCAATTCTACGTTCCGGGCAACCTAGGCTTCACTCTAGGGCGTTGCTCCACCACATCGAATAGTTAGTGCCTTAGAAGTCAACGCCAGATACATAAAATACGATATAAATACAACAGCTTTTCCATCGTATAAAAGGATTAATTGCAACCAGTTTAAACGTGATAGCCAATTCTACGTCCCGGGCAACCTAGGCTTCACTCTAGGGCGTTGCTCCACCAGATCGAATAGTTAGTGCCTTAGAAGTCAACGCCAGAAGCATAAAATACAATATAAATACAACAGTTTTTCCATCGTATGAAACAAACTATTGCAACCAGTTTCAAACATATGGTCATTTCTACTTTCCGAGCAACCTAGGCTTCACCCTAGGGCGTTGCTCCAACGGATTGAATAGTTAGGGCCTTAGAAGTCAACGCCCGATCCATAAAACGCAAAAAAAATACAACAGTCTTTCCATCATATAACAGGAATAATTGCAACCAGTTTGAAAGTGATGGCCAATTCTACTTTCCGGGCAACCTAGGTTTCACTCCAGGGCGTTGCTCCACCAGACCGAATAGTTACGGCCTAAGAAGTCAACGCCAGAAGCATAAAATACGATACAAATAGAACAGCTTTTCCATCGTATATAACGAATAATTGCAACCAGTGTGAAAGCAATGGTCATTTCTACGTTCCGTGCACCCTAGGCGTCTCTCTAGGGCGTTGCTCCTCCACATCTAATAGCTACGGCCTTAGAAGTCAACCCCAGAGGCACCAAATACGATATAAATGCAACAGCTTTTTCATCGTATAAAACGAATTATTGCAACCAGTGTGAAAGTAATGGTCATTTCTACGTTCCGGGCAACCTAGGCTTCACTCTACGGCGTTGTTCCACCAGATCGAATAGTTAGGGCCTAAGAAGTCAACGCCAGAAGCATAAAATACGATATAAATACAACAGCTTTTCCATCGTATAAAACGAATAATTGCAACCAGTGTGAAAGTTATGGTCATTTCTACATTCCGAGCAACCTAGGCTTCACTCTAGGGAGTTGCACCACCAGATCGAATAGTTAAGTCCTTAGAAGTAAACGCCAGAAGCATAAAATACGATATAAATACAACAGCGTTTCCATAGTATAAAACGAATAATTGCAACCAGTGTGAAAGTTATGGTCATTTCTACATTCCGTGCAACCTAGGATTCACCCTAGGGCGTTGCTCCACCAGATCGAATAGTTAGGTCCTTAGAAGTAAACGCCAGAAGCATAAAATACGATATAAATACAACAGCTTTTCCATCGTATAAAAGGAATAATTGCAAATAGTGTCAAAGTAATGGTCATTTCTACATTCCGAGCAACCTAGGCTTCATTCTAGGGCGTTGCTGCACCAGATCGAATAGCTAGGTCCTTAGAAGTAAACGCAAGAAGCATAAAATACGATATAAATACAACAGCTTTTGAATCGTATAAAAGGAATAATTGCAAACAGTGTGAAAGTAATGGTCATTTCTACGTTCCGGGCAACCTAGGCTTCACTCTACGGCGTTGTTCCACCAGATCGAATAGTTAGGGCCTAAGAAGTGAACGCCAGAAGCATAAAATACAATATAAATATAACAGTCTTTCCATCCTATAACAGGAATAATTGCAACCCGTGTGAAAGTGATGGTCATTTCTACGTTCCAGGCAACCTATGCTTCACTCTAGGGCGTTGTTCTACCAGATTGAATAGTTAGGGCCTAAGAAGTCAACGCCAGAAGCATAAAATACAATATAAGTACAACAGTTTTTCCATCGTATAAAACGAACTTTGCAACCAGTATGAAACTTATGGTCATTTCTACTTTCCGAGCAACCTAGGATTCACTCTAGGGCGTTGCTCCACCAGATCGAATAGTTAGGTCCTTAGAAGTAAACGCGAGAAGCATAAAATACGATATAAATACCACAGCTTTTCCATCGTATAAGACGAATAATTGCAACCAGTGTGAAAGTAAGGGTCATTTCTACGTTCCGAGCAACCTAGGATTCACTCTAGGGCGTTGCTCCATCAGATCGAATAGTTAGGTCCTTAGAAGTAAACGCCAGAAGCATGAAGTACGATATAAATACCACTGCTTTTCCATCGTATAAAACGAATAGTTGCAACCAGTGTGAAAGTAAGGGTCATTTCTACGTTCCGAGCACCCTAGTCTTCACTCCAGGGCGTTGCTCCACCACATCTAATAGCTACGGCCTTAGAAGTCAACGCCAGAGGCATAAAGTACAATATAAATACAACAGCGTTTCATTGGTATAAAACGAATAATTGCAACCAGTGTGAAAGTTATGGTCATTTCTACATTCCGAGCAACCTAGGATTCACTCTAGGGCGTTGCTCCACAAGATCGAAAAGTTAGGTCCTTAGAAGTCAAAGCCCGAAGCATAAAAGGCAATAAAAATACAACAGTGTTTCCATCATATAACAAGAATAATTTCGACCAGTTTGAAGGTGATGGCCAATTCTACGTTCCGAGCACCCTAGTCTTCACTCCAGGGCGTTGCTCCACCACATCTAATAGCTACGGCCTTAGAAGTCAACGCCAGCAGCATAAAGTACAATATAAATACAACAGCGTTTCCATCGTATAAAACGAATAATTGCAACCGGTGTGAAAATTATGGTCATTTCTACATTCCGAGCAACCTAGGATCCACTCTAGGGCGTTGCTCCAACAGATTGAATGGTTAGGGCCTTAGAAGTCAACGCCCGAAGTATTAAAAGCAATTAAAATACAACAGTGTTTCCATGATATAACAGGAATAATAGCAACCAGTTTGAAAGTGATGGCCAATTCTACGTTCCGGGCAACCTAGGCTTCACTCTAGGGCGTTGCTCCACCACATCGAATAGTTAGTGCCTTAGAAGTCAACGCCAGATACATAAAATACGATATAAATACAACAGCTTTTCCATCGTATAAAAGGATTAATTGCAACCAGTTTAAACGTGATAGCCAATTCTACGTCCCGGGCAACCTAGGCTTCACTCTAGGGCGTTGCTCCACCAGATCGAATAGTTAGTGCCTTAGAAGTCAACGCCAGAAGCATAAAATACAATATAAATACAACAGTTTTTCCATCGTATGAAACAAACTATTGCAACCAGTTTCAAACATATGGTCATTTCTACTTTCCGAGCAACCTAGGCTTCACCCTAGGGCGTTGCTCCAACGGATTGAATAGTTAGGGCCTTAGAAGTCAACGCCCGATCCATAAAACGCAAAAAAAATACAACAGTCTTTCCATCATATAACAGGAATAATTGCAACCAGTTTGAAAGTGATGGCCAATTCTACTTTCCGGGCAACCTAGGTTTCACTCCAGGGCGTTGCTCCACCAGACCGAATAGTTACGGCCTAAGAAGTCAACGCCAGAAGCATAAAATACGATACAAATAGAACAGCTTTTCCATCGTATATAACGAATAATTGCAACCAGTGTGAAAGCAATGGTCATTTCTACGTTCCGTGCACCCTAGGCGTCTCTCTAGGGCGTTGCTCCTCCACATCTAATAGCTACGGCCTTAGAAGTCAACCCCAGAGGCACCAAATACGATATAAATGCAACAGCTTTTTCATCGTATAAAACGAATTATTGCAACCAGTGTGAAAGTAATGGTCATTTCTACGTTCCGGGCAACCTAGGCTTCACTCTACGGCGTTGTTCCACCAGATCGAATAGTTAGGGCCTAAGAAGTCAACGCCAGAAGCATAAAATACGATATAAATACAACAGCTTTTCCATCGTATAAAACGAATAATTGCAACCAGTGTGAAAGTTATGGTCATTTCTACATTCCGAGCAACCTAGGCTTCACTCTAGGGAGTTGCACCACCAGATCGAATAGTTAAGTCCTTAGAAGTAAACGCCAGAAGCATAAAATACGATATAAATACAACAGCGTTTCCATAGTATAAAACGAATAATTGCAACCAGTGTGAAAGTTATGGTCATTTCTACATTCCGTGCAACCTAGGATTCACCCTAGGGCGTTGCTCCACCAGATCGAATAGTTAGGTCCTTAGAAGTAAACGCCAGAAGCATAAAATACGATATAAATACAACAGCTTTTCCATCGTATAAAAGGAATAATTGCAAATAGTGTCAAAGTAATGGTCATTTCTACATTCCGAGCAACCTAGGCTTCATTCTAGGGCGTTGCTGCACCAGATCGAATAGTTAGGTCCTTAGAAGTAAACGCAAGAAGCATAAAATACGATATAAATACAACAGCTTTTGAATCGTATAAAAGGAATAATTGCAAACAGTGTGAAAGTAATGGTCATTTCTACGTTCCGGGCAACCTAGGCTTCACTCTACGGCGTTGTTCCACCAGATCGAATAGTTAGGGCCTAAGAAGTGAACGCCAGAAGCATAAAATACAATATAAATATAACAGTCTTTCCATCCTATAACAGGAATAATTGCAACCCGTGTGAAAGTGATGGTCATTTCTACGTTCCAGGCAACCTATGCTTCACTCTAGGGCGTTGTTCTACCAGATTGAATAGTTAGGGCCTAAGAAGTCAACGCCAGAAGCATAAAATACAATATAAGTAGAACAGTTTTTCCATCGTATAAAACGAACTTTGCAACCAGTATGAAACTTATGGTCATTTCTACTTTCCGAGCAACCTAGGATTCACTCTAGGGCGTTGCTCCACCAGATCGAATAGTTAGGTCCTTAGAAGTAAACGCGAGAAGCATAAAATACGATATAAATACCACAGCTTTTCCATCGTATAAGACGAATAATTGCAACCAGTGTGAAAGTAAGGGTCATTTCTACGTTCCGAGCAACCTAGGATTCACTCTAGGGCGTTGCTCCATCAGATCGAATAGTTAGGTCCTTAGAAGTAAACGCCAGAAGCATGAAGTACGATATAAATACCACTGCTTTTCCATCGTATAAAACGAATAGTTGCAACCAGTGTGAAAGTAAGGGTCATTTCTACGTTCCGAGCACCCTAGTCTTCACTCCAGGGCGTTGCTCCACCACATCTAATAGCTACGGCCTTAGAAGTCAACGCCAGAGGCATAAAGTACAATATAAATACAACAGCGTTTCATTGGTATAAAACGAATAATTGCAACCAGTGTGAAAGTTATGGTCATTTCTACATTCCGAGCAACCTAGGATTCACTCTAGGGCGTTGCTCCACAAGATCGAAAAGTTAGGTCCTTAGAAGTCAAAGCCCGAAGCATAAAAGGCAATAAAAATACAACAGTGTTTCCATCATATAACAAGAATAATTTCGACCAGTTTGAAGGTGATGGCCAATTCTACGTTCCGAGCACCCTAGTCTTCACTCCAGGGCGTTGCTCCACCACATCTAATAGCTACGGCCTTAGAAGTCAACGCCAGCAGCATAAAGTACAATATAAATACAACAGCGTTTCCATCGTATAAAACGAATAATTGCAACCGGTGTGAAAATTATGGTCATTTCTACATTCCGAGCAACCTAGGATCCACTCTAGGGCGTTGCTCCAACAGATTGAATGGTTAGGGCCTTAGAAGTCAACGCCCGAAGTATTAAAAGCAATTAAAATACAACAGTGTTTCCATGATATAACAGGAATAATAGCAACCAGTTTGAAAGTGATGGCCAATTCTACGTTCCGGGCAACCTAGGCTTCACTCTAGGGCGTTGCTCCACCACATCGAATAGTTAGTGCCTTAGAAGTCAACGCCAGATACATAAAATACGATATAAATACAACAGCTTTTCCATCGTATAAAAGGATTAATTGCAACCAGTTTAAACGTGATAGCCAATTCTACGTCCCGGGCAACCTAGGCTTCACTCTAGGGCGTTGCTCCACCAGATCGAATAGTTAGTGCCTTAGAAGTCAACGCCAGAAGCATAAAATACAATATAAATACAACAGTTTTTCCATCGTATGAAACAAACTATTGCAACCAGTTTCAAACATATGGTCATTTCTACTTTCCGAGCAACCTAGGCTTCACCCTAGGGCGTTGCTCCAACGGATTGAATAGTTAGGGCCTTAGAAGTCAACGCCCGATCCATAAAACGCAAAAAAAATACAACAGTCTTTCCATCATATAACAGGAATAATTGCAACCAGTTTGAAAGTGATGGCCAATTCTACTTTCCGGGCAACCTAGGTTTCACTCCAGGGCGTTGCTCCACCAGACCGAATAGTTACGGCCTAAGAAGTCAACGCCAGAAGCATAAAATACGATACAAATAGAACAGCTTTTCCATCGTATATAACGAATAATTGCAACCAGTGTGAAAGCAATGGTCATTTCTACGTTCCGTGCACCCTAGGCGTCTCTCTAGGGCGTTGCTCCTCCACATCTAATAGCTACGGCCTTAGAAGTCAACCCCAGAGGCACCAAATACGATATAAATGCAACAGCTTTTTCATCGTATAAAACGAATTATTGCAACCAGTGTGAAAGTAATGGTCATTTCTACGTTCCGGGCAACCTAGGCTTCACTCTACGGCGTTGTTCCACCAGATCGAATAGTTAGGGCCTAAGAAGTCAACGCCAGAAGCATAAAATACGATATAAATACAACAGCTTTTCCATCGTATAAAACGAATAATTGCAACCAGTGTGAAAGTTATGGTCATTTCTACATTCCGAGCAACCTAGGCTTCACTCTAGGGAGTTGCACCACCAGATCGAATAGTTAAGTCCTTAGAAGTAAACGCCAGAAGCATAAAATACGATATAAATACAACAGCGTTTCCATAGTATAAAACGAATAATTGCAACCAGTGTGAAAGTTATGGTCATTTCTACATTCCGTGCAACCTAGGATTCACCCTAGGGCGTTGCTCCACCAGATCGAATAGTTAGGTCCTTAGAAGTAAACGCCAGAAGCATAAAATACGATATAAATACAACAGCTTTTCCATCGTATAAAAGGAATAATTGCAAATAGTGTGAAAGTAATGGTCATTTCTACATTCCGAGCAACCTAGGCTTCATTCTAGGGCGTTGCTGCACCAGATCGAATAGTTAGGTCCTTAGAAGTAAACGCAAGAAGCATAAAATACGATATAAATACAACAGCTTTTGAATCGTATAAAAGGAATAATTGCAAACAGTGTGAAAGTAATGGTCATTTCTACGTTCCGGGCAACCTAGGCTTCACTCTACGGCGTTGTTCCACCAGATCGAATAGTTAGGGCCTAAGAAGTGAACGCCAGAAGCATAAAATACAATATAAATATAACAGTCTTTCCATCCTATAACAGGAATAATTGCAACCCGTGTGAAAGTGATGGTCATTTCTACGTTCCAGGCAACCTATGCTTCACTCTAGTGCGTTGTTCCACCAGATTGAATAGTTAGGGCCTAAGAAGTCAACGCCAGAAGCATAAAATACAATATAAGTACAACAGTTTTTCCATCGTATAAAACGAACTTTGCAACCAGTATGAAACTTATGGTCATTTCTACTTTCCGAGCAACCTAGGATTCACTCTAGGGCGTTGCTCCACCAGATCGAATAGTTAGGTCCTTAGAAGTAAACGCGAGAAGCATAAAATACGATATAAATACCACAGCTTTTCCATCGTATAAGACGAATAATTGCAACCAGTGTGAAAGTAAGGGTCATTTCTACGTTCCGAGCAACCTAGGATTCACTCTAGGGCGTTGCTCCATCAGATCGAATAGTTAGGTCCTTAGAAGTAAACGCCAGAAGCATGAAGTACGATATAAATACCACTGCTTTTCCATCGTATAAAACGAATAGTTGCAACCAGTGTGAAAGTAAGGGTCATTTCTACGTTCCGAGCACCCTAGTCTTCACTCCAGGGCGTTGCTCCACCACATCTAATAGCTACGGCCTTAGAAGTCAACGCCAGAGGCATAAAGTACAATATAAATACAACAGCGTTTCATTGGTATAAAACGAATAATTGCAACCGGTGTGAAAATTATGGTCATTTCTACATTCCGAGCAACCTAGGATCCACTCTAGGGCGTTGCTCCAACAGATTGAATGGTTAGGGCCTTAGAAGTCAACGCCCGAAGTATAAAAAGCAATTAAAATACAACAGTGTTTCCATGATATAACAGGAATAATTGCAACCAGTTTGAAAGTGATGGCCAATTCTACGTTCCGGGCAACCTAGGCTTCACTCTAGGGCGTTGCTCCACCACATCGAATAGTTAGTGCCTTAGAAGTCAACGCCAGATACATAAAATACGATATAAATACAACAGCTTTTCCATCGTATAAAAGGATTAATTGCAACCAGTTTAAACGTGATAGCCAATTCTACGTCCCGGGCAACCTAGGCTTCACTCTAGGGCGTTGCTCCACCAGATCGAATAGTTAGTGCCTTAGAAGTCAACGCCAGAAGCATAAAATACAATATAAATACAACAGTTTTTCCATCGTATGAAACAAACTATTGCAACCAGTATCAAACATATGGTCATTTCTACTTTCCGAGCAACCTAGGCTTCACCCTAGGGCGTTGCTCCAACGGATTGAATAGTTAGGGCCTTAGAAGTCAACGCCCGATCCATAAAACGCAAAAAAAATACAACAGTCTTTCCATCATATAACAGGAATAATTGCAACCAGTTTGAAAGTGATGGCCAATTCTACTTTCCGGGCAACCTAGGTTTCACTCCAGGGCGTTGCTCCACCAGACCGAATAGTTACGGCCTAAGAAGTCAACGCCAGAAGCATAAAATACGATACAAATAGAACAGCTTTTCCATCGTATATAACGAATAATTGCAACCAGTGTGAAAGCAATGGTCATTTCTACGTTCCGTGCACCCTAGGCGTCTCTCTAGGGCGTTGCTCCTCCACATCTAATAGCTACGGCCTAGAAGTCAACCCCAGAGGCATACAATACAATATAAATACAACAGCTTTTTCATCGTATAAAACGAATTATTGCAACCAGTGTGAAAGTAATGGTCATTTCTACGTTCCGGGCAACCTAGGCTTCACTCTACGGCGTTGTTCGACCAGATCGAATAGTTAGGGCCTAAGAAGTCAACGCCAGAAGCATAAAATACGATATAAATACAACAGCTTTTCCATCGTATAAAACGAATAATTGCAACCAGTGTGAAAGTTATGGTCATTTCTACATTCCGAGCAACCTAGGCTTCACTCTAGGGAGTTGCTACACCAGATCGAATAGTTAAGTCCTTAGAAGTAAACGCCAGAAGCATAAAATACGATATAAATACAACAGCGTTTCCATAGTATAAAACGAATAATTGCAACCAGTGTGAAAGTTATGGTCATTTCTACATTCCGTGCAACCTAGGATTCACTCTAGGGCGTTGCTCCACCAGATCGAATAGTTAGGTCCTTAGAAGTAAACGCCAGAAGCATAAAATACGATATAAATACAACAGCTTTTCCATCGTATAAAAGGAATAATTGCAAATAGTGTGAAAGTAATGGTCATTTCTACATTCCGAGCAACCTAGGCTTCATTCTAGGGCGTTGCTCCACCAGATCGAATAGTTAGGTCCTTAGAAGTAAACGCAAGAAGCATAAAATACGATATAAATACAACAGCTTTTGAATCGTATAAAAGGAATAATTGCAAACAGTGTGAAAGTAATGGTCATTTCTACGTTCCGGGCAACCTAGGCTTCACTCTACGGCGTTGTTCCACCAGATCGAATAGTTAGGGCCTAAGAAGTGAACGCCAGAAGCATAAAATACAATATAAATATAACAGTCTTTCCATCCTATAACAGGAATAATTGCAACCCGTGTGAAAGTGATGGTCCTTTCTACGTTCCAGGCAACCTATGCTTCACTCTAGGGCGTTGCTCCACCAGATTGAATAGTTAGGGCCTAAGAAGTCAGCGCCAGAAGCATAAAATACAATATAAGTACAACAGTTTTTCCATCGTATAAAACGAATTATTGCAACCAGAATGAAACTTATGGTCATTTCTACTTTCCGAGCAACCTAGGATTCACTCTAGGGCGTTGCTCCACCAGATCGAATAGTTAGGTCCTTAGAAGTAAACGCGAGAAGCATAAAATACGATATAAATACCACAGCTTTTCCATCGTGTAAGACGAATAATTGCAACCAGTGTGAAAGTAAGGGTCATTTCTACGTTCCGAGCAACCTAGGATTCACTCTAGGGCGTTGCTCCATCAGATCGAATAGTTAGGTCCTTAGAAGTAAACGCCAGAAGCATGAAGTACGATATAAATACCACTGCTTTTCCATCGTATAAAACGAATAGTTGCAACCAGTGTGAAAGTAAGGGTCATTTCTACGTTCCGAGCACCCTAGTCTTCACTCCAGGGCGTTGCTCCACCACATCTAATAGCTACGGCCTTAGAAGTCAACGCCAGAGGCATAAAGTACAATATAAATACAACAGCGTTTCATTGGTATAAAACGAATAATTGCAACCAGTGTGAAAGTTATGGTCATTTCTACATTCCGAGCAACCTAGGATTCACTCTAGGGCGTTGCTCCACAAGATCGAAAAGTTAGGTCCTTAGAAGTCAAAGCCCGAAGCATAAAATGCAATAAAAATACAACAGTGTTTCCATCATATAACAGGAATAATTTCGACCAGTTTGAAGGTGATGGCCAATTCTACGTTCCGAGCACCCTAGTCTTCACTCCAGGGCGTTGCTCCACCACATCTAATAGCTACGGCCTTAGAAGTCAACGCCAGAAGCATAAAGTACAATATAAATACAACAGCGTTTCCATCGTATAAAACGAATAATTGCAACCGGTGTGAAAATTATGGTCATTTCTACATTCCGAGCAACCTAGGATCCACTCTAGTGCGGTGCTCCACCAGATCGAATAGTTAGGTCCTTAGAAGTAAACGCCAGAAGCATAAAATACGATATAAATACAACAGCGTTTGCATCGTATAAAACGAATAATTGCAACCAGTGTGAAACTTATGTTCATTTCTACTTTCCGAGCAAGCTAGGCTTCACCCTAGGGCGTTGCTCCAACAGATTGAATGGTTAGGGCCTTAGAAGTCAACGCCCGAAGTATAAAAAGCAATTAAAATACAACAGTGTTTCCATGATATAACAGGAATAATTGCAACCAGTTTGAAAGTGATGGCCAATTCTACGTTCCGGGCAACCTAGGCTTCACTCTAGGGCGTTGCTCCACCACAACGAATAGTTAGTGCCTTAGAAGTCAACGCCAGATACATAAAATACGATATAAATACAACAGCTTTTCCATCGTATAAAAGGATTAATTGCAACCAGTTTAAACGTGATAGCCAATTCTACGTCCCGGGCAACCTAGGCTTCACTCTAGGGCGTTGCTCCACCAGATCGAATAGTTAGTGCCTTAGAAGTCAACGCCAGAAGCATAAAATACAATATAAATACAACAGTTTTTCCATCGTATGAAAGGAATAATTGCAACCAGTATCAAACATATGGTCATTTCTACTTTCCGAGCAACCTAGGCTTCACCCTAGGGCGTTGCTCCAACGGATTGAATAGTTAGGGCCTTAGAAGTCAACGCCTGAACCATAAAACGCAAAAAAAATACAACAGTGTTTCCATCATATAACAGGAATAATTGCAACCAGTTTGAAAGTGATGGCCAATTCTACTTTCCGGGCAACCTAGGTTTCACTCCAGGGCATTGCTCCACCAGACCGAATAGTTACGTCCCAAGAAGTCAACGCCAGAAGCATAAAATACGATATAAATACAACAGCTTTTCCATCGTATAAAACGAATAATTGCAACCAGTGTGAAAGTAATGGTCATTTCTACGTTCCGTGCACCCTAGGCGTCACTCTAGGGCGTTGCTCCACCAACATCTAATAGCTACGGCCTTAGAAGTCAACGCCAGAAGCATAAAGTACAATATAAATACAACAGCGTTTCCATCGTATAAAACGAATAATTGCAACCAGTGTGAAAGTAATGGTCATTTCTACGTTCCGTGCACCCTAGGCGTCACTCTAGGGCGTTGCTCCACCAACATCTAATAGCTACGGCCTTAGAAGTCAACGCCAGAAGCATAAAGTACAATATAAATACAACAGCGTTTCCATCGTATAAAACGAATAATTGCAACCGGAGTGAAAATTATGGTCATTTCTACATTCCGAGCAACCTTGGATCCACTCTAGGGCGTTGCTCCACCAGATCGAATAGTTAGTGCCTTAGAAGTCAACGCCAGAAGCATAAAATACAATATAAATACAACAGTTTTTCCATCGTATGAAACAAGCAATTGCAACCAGTATCAAACACATGGTCATTTCTACTTTCCGAGCAACCTAGGCTTCACCCTAGGGCGTTGCTCCAACGGATTGAATAGTTAGGGCCTTAGAAGTCAACGCCCGATCCATAAAACGCAAAAAAAATACAACAGTGTTTCCATCATATAACAGGAATAATTGCAACCAGTTTGAAAGTGATGACCAATTCTACTTTCCGGGCAACCTAGGTTTCACTCCAGGGCGTAGCTCCACCAGACCGAATAGTTACGGCCTAAGAAGTCAACGCCAGAAGCATAAAATACGATACAAATAGAACAGCTTTTCCATCGTATATAACGAATAATTGCAACCAGTGTGAAAGCAATGGTCATTTCTACGTTCCGTGCACCCTAGGCGTCTCTCTAGGGCGTTGCTCCTCCACATCTAATAGCTACGGCCTTAGAAGTCAACCCCAGAGGCATAAAATACAATATAAATACAACAGCTTTTTCATCGTATAAAACGAATTATTGCAACCAGTGTGAAAGTAATGGTCATTTCTACGTTCCGGGCAACCTAGGCTTCACTCTACGGCGTTGTTCCACCAGATCGAATAGTTAGGGCCTAAGAAGTCAACGCCAGAAGCATAAAATACGATATAAATACAACAGCTTTTCCATCGTATAAAACGAATAATTGCAACCAGTGTGAAAGTTATGGTCATTTCTACATTCCGAGCAACCTAGGCTTCACTCTAGGGAGTTGCTACACCAGATCGAATAGTTAAGTCCTTAGAAGTAAACGCCAGAAGCATAAAATACGATATAAATACAACAGCGTTTCCATAGTATAAAACGAATAATTGCAACCAGTGTGAAAGTTATGGTCATTTCTACATTCCGTGCAACCTAGGATTCACTCTAGGGCGTTGCTCCACCAGATCGAATAGTTAGGTCCTTAGAAGTAAACGCCAGAAGCATAAAATACGATATAAATACAACAGCCTTTCCATCGTATAAAAGGAATAATTGCAAATAGTGTGAAAGTAATGGTCATTTCTACATTCCGAGCAACCTAGGCTTCATTCTAGGGCGTTGCTCCACCAGATCGAATAGTTAGGTCCTTAGAAGTAAACGCAAGAAGCATAAAATACGATATAAATACAACAGCTTTTGAATCGTATAAAAGGAATAATTGCAAACAGTGTGAAAGTAATGGTCATTTCTACGTTCCGGGCAACCTAGGCTTCACTCTACGGCGTTGTTCCACCAGATCGAATAGTTAGGGCCTAAGAAGTGAACGCCAGAAGCATAAAATACAATATAAATATAACAGTCTTTCCATCCTATAACAGGAATAATTGCAACCCGTGTGAAAGTGATGGTCATTTCTACGTTCCAGGCAACCTATGCTTCACTCTAGGGCGTTGCTCCACCAGATTGAATAGTTAGGGCCTAAGAAGTCAACGCCAGAAGCATAAAATACAATATAAGTACAACAGTTTTTCCATCGTATAAAACGAATTATTGCAACCAGTATGAAACTTATGGTCATTTCTACTTTCCGAGCAACCTAGGATTCACTCTAGGGCGTTGCTCCACCAGATCGAATAGTAAGGTCCTTAGAAGTAAACGCGAGAAGCATAAAATACGATATAAATACCACAGCTTTTCCATCGTATAAGACGAATAATTGCAACCAGTGTGAAAGTAAGGGTCATTTCTACGTTCCGAGCAACCTAGGATTCACTCTAGGGCGTTGCTCCATCAGATCGAATAGTTAGGTCCTTAGAAGTAAACGCCAGAAGCATGAAGTACGATATAAATACCACTCCTTTTCCATCGTATAAAACGAATAGTTGCAACCAGTGTGAAAGTAAGGGTCATTTCTACGTTCCGAGCACCCTAGTCTTCACTCCAGGGCGTTGCTCCACCACATCTAATAGCTACGGCCTTAGAAGTCAACGCCAGAGGCATAAAGTACAATATAAATACAACAGCGTTTCATTGGTATAAAACGAATAATTGCAACCAGTGTGAAAGTTATGGTCATTTCTACATTCCGAGCAACCTAGGATTCACTCTAGGGCGTTGCTCCACAAGATCGAAAAGTTAGGTCCTTAGAAGTCAAAGCCCGAAGCATAAAATGCAATAAAAGTACAACAGTGTTTCCATCATATAACAGGAATAATTTCGACCAGTTTGAAGGTGATGGCCAATTCTACGTTCCGAGCACCCTAGTCTTCACTCCAGGGCGTTGCTCCACCACATCTAATAGCTACGGCCTTAGAAGTCAACGCCAGAAGCATAAAGTACAATATAAATACAACAGCGTTTCCATCGTATAAAACGAATAATTGCAACCGGTGTGACAATTATGGTCATTTCTACATTCCGAGCAACCTAGGATCCACTCTAGTGCGGTGCTCCACCAGATCGAATAGTTAGGTCCTTAGAAGTAAACGCCAGAAGCATAAAATACGATATAAATACAACAGCGTTTGCATCGTAAAACGAATAATTGCAACCAGTGTGAAAGTTATGGTCATTTCTACATTCCGAGCAACCTGGGATTCACTCCAGAGCGTTGCTCCACCAGATCGAATAGTTAGGTCCTTAGAAGTAAACGCCAGAAGCATAAAATACGATATAAATACAACAGCTTTTCCATCGTATAAAAGGAATAATTGCAAACAGTGTGAAGGTAATGGTCATTTCTACGTTCCGGGCAAGCTAGGCTTCACCCTAGGCCGTTGTTCCACCAGATCGAATAGTTAGGGCCTAAGAAGAGAACGCCAGAACCATAAAGTGCAAAAAAAATGCAACAGTGTTTCCATCATATAACAGGAATAATTGCAACCAGTTTGAAAGTGATGGCCAATTCTACGTTCCGGGCAACCTAGGTTTCACTCCAGGGCGTTGCTCCACCAGACCGAATAGTTACGGCCCAAGAAGTCAACGCCAGAAGCATAAAATACGATATAAATACAACAGATTTTCCATCGTATAAAACGAATAATTGCAACCAGTATGAAACTTATGTTCATTTCTACTTTCCGAGCAAGCTAGGCTTCAGCCTAGGGCGTTGCTCCAACAGATTGAATGGTTAGGGCCTTAGAAGTCAACGCCCGAAGTATAAAAAGCAATTAAAATACAACAGTGTTTCCATGATATAACAGGAATAATTGCAACCAGTTTGAAAGTGATGGCCAATTCTACGTTCCGGGCAACCTAGGCTTCACTCTAGGGCGTTGCTCCACCACATCGAATAGTTGGTGCCCTAGAAGTCAACGCCAGATACATAAAATACGATATAAATACAACAGCTTTTCCATCGTATAAAAGGATTAATTGCAACCAGTTTAAACGTGATAGCCAATTCTACGTCCCGGGCAACCTAGGCTTCACTCTAGGGCGTTGCTCCACCAGATCGAATAGTTAGTGCCTTAGAAGTCAACGCCAGAAGTATAAAATACAATATAAATACAACAGTTTTTCCATCGTATGAAACAAACAATTGCAACCAGTATCGAACATATGGTCATTTCTACTTTCCGAGCAACCTAGGCTTCACCCTAGGGCGTTGCTCCAACGGATTGAATAGTTAGGGCCTTAGAAGTCAACGCCCGAACCATAAAACGCAAAAAAAATACAACAGTGTTTCCATCATATAACAGGAATAATTGCAACCAGTTTGAAAGTGATGGCCAATTCTACTTTCCGGGCAACCTAGGTTTCACTCCAGGGCGTTGCTCCACCAGACCGAATAGTTACGGCCTAAGAAGTCAACGCCAGAAGCATAAAATACGATATAAATACAACTGCTTTTCCATCGTATAAAAGGATTAATTGCAACCAGTTTAAACGTGATAGCCAATTCTACGTCCCGGGCAACCTAGGCTTCACTCTAGGGCGTTGCTCCACCAGATCGAATAGTAAGTGCCTTAGAAGTCAACGCCAGATGCATAAAATACAATGTAAATACAACAGTTTTTCCATCGTATGAAAGGAATAATTGCAACCAGTATCAAACATATGGTCATTTCTACTTTCCGAGCAACCTAGGCTTCACCCTAGGGCGTTGCTCCAACGGATTGAATAGTTAGGGCCTTAGAAGTCAACGCCTGAACCATAAAACGCAAAAAAAATACAACAGTGTTTCCATCATATAACAGGAATAATTGCAACCAGTTTGAAAGTGATGGCCAATTCTACTTTCCGGGCAACCTAGGTTTCACTCCAGGGCATTGCTCCACCAGACCGAATAGTTACGTCCCAAGAAGTCAACGCCAGAAGCATAAAATACGATATAAATACAACAGCTTTTCCATCGTATAAAACGAATAATTGCAACCAGTGTGAAAGTAATGGTCATTTCTACGTTCCGTGCACCCTAGGCGTCACTCTAGGGCGTTGTTCCACCAACATCTAATAGCTACGGCCTTAGAAGTCAACGCCAGAAGCATAAAGTACAATATAAATACAACAGCGTTTCCATCGTATAAAACGAATAATTGCAACCAGTGTGAAAGTAATGGTCATTTCTACGTTCCGTGCACCCTAGGCGTCACTCTAGGGCGTTGCTCCACCAACATCTAATAGCTACGGCCTTAGAAGTCAACGCCAGAAGCATAAAGTACAATATAAATACAACAGCGTTTCCATCGTATAAAACGAATAATTGCAACCGGAGTGAAAATTATGGTCATTTCTACATTCCGAGCAACCTAGGATCCACTCTAGGGCGTTGCTCCACCAGATCGAATAGTTAGGTCCTTAGATGTAAACGCCAGAAGCATAAAATACGATATAAATACAACAGCGTTTGCATCGTATAAAACGAATAATTGCAACCAGTGTGAAAGTTATGGTCATTTCTACATTCCGAGCAGCCTGGGATTCACTCCAGGGCGTTGCTCCACCAGATCGAATAGTTAGGTCCTTAGAAGTAAACGCCAGAAGCATAAAATACGATATAAATACAACAGCTTTTCCATCGTATAAAAGGAATAATTGCAACCAGTTTGAAAGTGATGGCCAATTCTACTTTCCGGGCAACCTAGGTTTCACTCCAGGGCATTGCTCCACCAGACCGAATAGTTACGTCCCAAGAAGTAAACGCCAGAAGCATAAAATACGATACAAATACAACAGCTTTTCCATCGTATAAAACGAATAATTGCAACCAGTGTGAAAGTAATGGTCATTTCTACGTTCCGTGCACCCTAGGCGTCACTCTAGGGCGTTGCTCCACCAACATCTAATAGCTACGGCCTTAGAAGTCAACGCCAGAAGCATAAAGTACAATATAAATACAACAGCGTTTCCATCGTATAAAACGAATAATTGCAACCAGTGTGAAAGTAATGGTCATTTCTACGTTCCGTGCACCCTAGGCGTCACTCTAGGGCGTTGCTCCACCAACATCTAATAGCTACGGCCTTAGAAGTCAACGCCAGAAGCATAAAGTACAATATAAATACAACAGCGTTTCCATCGTATAAAACGAATAATTGCAACCGGAGTGAAAATTATGGTCATTTCTACATTCCGAGCAACCTAGGATCCACTCTAGGGCGTTGCTCCACCAGATCGAATAGTTAGGTCCTTAGATGTAAACGCCAGAAGCATAAAATACGATATAAATACAACAGCGTTTGCATCGTATAAAACGAATAATTGCAACCAGTGTGAAAGTTATGGTCATTTCTACTTTCCGAGCAGCCTGGGATTCACTCCAGGGCGTTGCTCCACCAGATCGAATAGTTAGGTCCTTAGAAGTAAACGCCAGAAGCATAAAACACGATATAAATACAACAGCGTTTGCATCGTATAAAACGAATAATTGCATCCAGTTTGAAAGTGATGCCCAATTCTACGTTCCGGGCAACCTAGGCTTCACTCTAGGGCGTTGCTCCACCAGATCGAATAGTTAGTGCCTTAGAAGTCAACGCCAGATGCATAAAATACGATATAAATACAACAGCTTTTCCATCGTATAAAAGGATTAATTGCAACCAGTTTAAACGTGATAGCCAATTCTACGTCCCGGGCAACCTAGGCTTCACTCTGGGGCGTTGCTCCACCAGATCGAATAGTTAAGTCCTTAGAAGTCAACGCCAGACGCATAAAATATAATATAAATATAACAGTTTTTGCATCGTATAAAACGAATAATAGCAACCAGAGTGAAAGTTATGGTCATTTCTACATTCCGTGCAACCTAGGATTCACTCTAGGGCGTTGCTCCACCAGATCGAATAGTTAGGTCCTTAGAAGTAAACGCCAGAAGCATAAAATACGATATAAATACAACAGCTTTTCCATCGTATAAAAGGAATAATTGCAAATAGTGTGAAAGTAATGGTCATTTCTACATTCCGAGCAACCTAGGCTTCATTCTAGGGCGTTGCTCCATCAGATCGAATAGTTAGGTCCTTAGAAGTAAACGCCAGAAGCATGAAGTACGATATAAATACCACTGCTTTTCCATCGTATAAAACGAATAGTTGCAACCAGTGTGAAAGTAAGGGTCATTTCTACGTTCCGAGCACCCTAGTCTTCACTCCAGGGCGTTGCTCCACCACATCTAATAGCTACGGCCTTAGAAGTCAACGCCAGAGGCATAAAGTACAATATAAATACAACAGCGTTTCATTGGTATAAAACGAATAATTGCAACCAGTGTGAAAGTTATGGTCATTTCTACATTCCGAGCAACCTAGGATTCACTCTAGGGCGTTGCTCCACAAGATCGAAAAGTTAGGTCCTTAGAAGTCAAAGCCCGAAGCATAAAATGCAATAAAAATACAACAGTGTTTCCATCATATAACAGGAATAATTTCGACCAGTTTGAAGGTGATGGCCAATTCTACGTACCGAGCACCCTAGTCTTCACTCCAGGGCGCTGCTCCACCACATCTAATAGCTACGGCCTTAGAAGTCAACGCCAGAAGCATAAAGTACAATATAAATACAACAGCGTTTCCATCGTATCAAACGAATAATTGCAACCGGTGTGAAAATTATGGTCATTTCTACATTCCGAGCAACCTAGGATCCACTCTAGTGCGTTGCTCCACCAGATCGAATAGTTAGGTCCTTAGAAGTAAACGCCAGAAGCATAAAATACGATATAAATACAACAGCGTTTGCATCGTAAAACGAATAATTGCAACCAGTGTGAAAGTTATGGTCATTTCTACATTCCGAGCAACCTGGGATTCACTCCAGAGCGTTGCTCCACCAGATCGAATAGTTAGGTCCTTAGAAGTAAACGCCAGAAGCATAAAATACGATATAAATACAACAGCTTTTCCATCGTATAAAAGGAATAATTGCAAACAGTGTGAAGGTAATGGTCATTTCTACGTTCCGGGCAAGCTAGGCTTCACCCTAGGCCGTTGTTCCACCAGATCGAATAGTTAGGGCCTAAGAAGTGAACGCCAGAACCATAAAGTGCAAAAAAAATGCAACAGTGTTTCCATCATATAACAGGAATATTTGCGACCAGTTTGAAAGTGATGGCCAATTCTACGTTCCGGGCGACCTAGGCTTCACTCTAGGGCGTTGCTCCACCAGATCGGATAGTTAGTGCCGTAGAAGTCAACGCCAGAAGCATAAAATACGATATAAATACAACAGCTTTTCCATCGTATAAAACGAATAATTGCAACCAGTATGAAACTTATGTTCATTTCTACTTTCCGAGCAAGCTAGGCTTCACCCTAGGGCGTTGCTCCAACAGATTGAATGGTTAGGGCCTTAGAAGTCAACGCCCGAAGTATAAAAAGCAATTAAAATACAACAGTGTTTCCATGATATAACAGGAATAATTGCAACCAGTTTGAAAGTGATGGCCAATTCTACGTTCCGGGCAACCTAGGCTTCACTCTAGGGCGTTGCTCCACCACATCGAATAGTTAGTGCCCTAGAAGTCAACGCAAGATACATAAAATACGATATAAATACAACAGCTTTTCCATCGTATAAAAGGATTAATTGCAACCAGTTTAAACGTGATAGCCAATTCTACGTCCCGGGCAACCTAGGCTTCACTCTAGGGCGTTGCTCCACCAGATCGAATAGTTAGTGCCTTAGAAGTCAACGCCAGAAGCATAAAATACAATATAAATACAACAGTTTTTCCATCGTATGAAACAAACAATTGCAACCAGTATCGAACATATGGTCATTTCTACTTTCCGAGCAACCTAGGCTTCACCCTAGGGCGTTGCTCCAACGGATTGAATAGTTAGGGCCTTAGAAGTCAACGCCCGAACCATAAAACGCAAAAAAAATACAACAGTGTTTCCATCATATAACAGGAATAATTGCAACCAGTTTGAAAGTGATGGCCAATTCTACTTTCCGGGCAACCTAGGTTTCACTCCAGGGCGTTGCTCCACCAGACCGAATAGTTACGGCCTAAGAAGTCAACGCCAGAAGCATAAAATACGATACAAATACAACTGCTTTTCCATCGTATAAAAGGATTAATTGCAACCAGTTTAAACGTGATAGCCAATTCTACGTCCCGGGCAACCTAGGCTTCACTCTAGGGCGTTGCTCCACCAGATCGAATAGTAAGTGCCTTAGAAGTCAACGCCAGAAGCATAAAATACAATGTAAATACAACAGTTTTTCCATCGTATGAAAGGAATAATTGCAACCAGTATCAAACATATGGTCATTTCTACTTTCCGAGCAACCTAGGCTTCACCCTAGGGCGTTGCTCCAACGGATTGAATAGTTAGGGCCTTAGAAGTCAACGCCTGAACCATAAAACGCAAAAAAAATACAACAGTGTTTCCATCATATAACAGGAATAATTGCAACCAGTTTGAAAGTGATGGCCAATTCTACTTTCCGGGCAACCTAGGTTTCACTCCAGGGCATTGCTCCACCAGACCGAATAGTTACGTCCCAAGAAGTCAACGCCAGAAGCATAAAATACGATATAAATACAACAGCTTTTCCATCGTATAAAACGAATAATTGCAACCAGTGTGAAAGTAATGGTCATTTCTACGTTCCGTGCACCCTAGGCGTCACTCTAGGGCGTTGTTCCACCAACATCTAATAGCTACGGCCTTAGAAGTCAACGCCAGAAGCATAAAGTACAATATAAATACAACAGCGTTTCCATCGTATAAAACGAATAATTGCAACCAGTGTGAAAGTAATGGTCATTTCTACGTTCCGTGCACCCTAGGCGTCACTCTAGGGCGTTGCTCCACCAACATCTAATAGCTACGGCCTTAGAAGTCAACGCCAGAAGCATAAAGTACAATATAAATACAACAGCGTTTCCATCGTATAAAACGAATAATTGCAACCGGAGTGAAAATTATGGTCATTTCTACATTCCGAGCAACCTAGGATCCACTCTAGGGCGTTGCTCCACCAGATCGAATAGTTAGGTCCTTAGATGTAAACGCCAGAAGCATAAAATACGATATAAATACAACAGCGTTTGCATCGTATAAAACGAATAATTGCAACCACTGTGAAAGTTATGGTCATTTCTACATTCCGAGCAGCCTGGGATTCACTCCAGGGCGTTGCTCCACCAGATCGAATAGTTAGGTCCTTAGAAGTAAACGCCAGAAGCATAAAATACGATATAAATACAACAGCTTTTCCATCGTATAAAAGGAATAATTGCAACCAGTTTGAAAGTGATGGCCAATTCTACTTTCCGGGCAACCTAGGTTTCACTCCAGGGCATTGCTCCACCAGACCGAATAGTTACGTCCCAAGAAGTAAACGCCAGAAGCATAAAATACGATATAAATACAACAGCTTTTCCATCGTATAAAACGAATAATTGCAACCAGTGTGAAAGTAATGGTCATTTCTACGTTCCGTGCACCCTAGGCGTCACTCTAGGGCGTTGCTCCACCAACATCTAATAGCTACGGCCTTAGAAGTCAACGCCAGAAGCATAAAGTACAATATAAATACAACAGCGTTTCCATCGTATAAAACGAATAATTGCAACCAGTGTGAAAGTAATGGTCATTTCTACGTTCCGTGCACCCTAGGCGTCACTCTAGGGCGTTGCTCCACCAACATCTAATAGCTACGGCCTTAGAAGTCAACGGCAGAAGCATAAAGTACAATATAAATACAACAGCGTTTCCATCGTATAAAACGAATAATTGCAACCGGAGTGAAAATTATGGTCATTTCTACATTCCGAGCAACCTAGGATCCACTCTAGGGCGTTGCTCCACCAGATCGAATAGTTAGGTCCTTAGATGTAAACGCCAGAAGCATAAAATACGATATAAATACAACAGCGTTTGCATCGTATAAAACGAATAATTGCAACCAGTGTGAAAGTTATGGTCATTTCTACTTTCCGAGCAGCCTGGGATTCACTCCAGGGCGTTGCTCCACCAGATCGAATAGTTAGGTCCTTAGAAGTAAACGCCAGAAGCATAAAATACGATATAAATACAACAGCTTTTCCATCGTATAAAAGGAATAATTGCAAACAGTGTGAAGGTAATGGTCATTTCTACGTTCCGGGCAAGCTAGGCTTCACCCTAGGCCGTTGTTCCACCAGATCGAATAGTTAGGGCCTAAGAAGTGAACGCCAGAACCATAAAGTGCAAAAAAAATGCAACAGTGTTTCCATCATATGACAGGAATATTTGCGACCAGTTTGAAAGTGATGGCCAATTCTACGTTCCGGGAAACCTAGGCTTCACTCTAGGGCGTTGCTCCACCAGATCGGATAGTTAGTGCCGTAGAAGTCAACGCCAGAAGCATAAAATACAATATAAATACAACAGTTTTACATCGTATGAAACAAATAATTGCAACCAGTATGAAACTTATGGTCATTTCTACTTTCCGAGCAACCTAGGCTTCACCCTAGGGCGTTGCTCCAACGGATTGAATAGTTAGGGCCTTAGAAGTCAACGCCCAAACCATAAAATGCAAAAAAAATACAACAGTGTTTCTATCATATAGCAGGAATAATTGCAACCAGTTTGAAAGTGATGGCCAATTCTACGTTCCGGGCAACCTAGGTTTCACTCCAGGGCGTTGCTCCACCAGATCGAATAGTTAGGTCCTTAGAAGTAAACGCCAGAAGCATAAAACACGATATAAATACAACAGCGTTTGCATCGTATAAAACGAATAATTGCATCCAGTTTGAAAGTGATGCCCAATTCTACGTTCCGGGCAACCTAG
This sequence comes from Calliopsis andreniformis, assembly GCF_051401765.1. Classification (NCBI taxonomy): domain Eukaryota; kingdom Metazoa; phylum Arthropoda; class Insecta; order Hymenoptera; family Andrenidae; genus Calliopsis; species Calliopsis andreniformis. The sequence continues at coordinate 8,777,809 of NW_027480425.1, read as the reverse complement.
GCTTCACTCTAGGGCGTTGCTCCACCAGATCGAATAGTTAGTGCCTTAGAAGTCAACGCCAGATGCATAAAATACGATATAAATACAACAGCTTTTCCATCGTATAAAAGGATTAATTGCAACCAGTTTAAACGTGATAGCCAATTCTACGTCCCGGGCAACCTAGGCTTCACTCTGGGGCGTTGCTCCACCAGATCGAATAGTTAGTGCCTTAGAAGTCAACGCCAGAAGCATAAAATACAATATAAATACAACAGTTTTTCCATCGTATGAAAGGAATAATTGCAACCAGTATCAAACATATGGTCATTTCTACTTTCCGAGCAACCTAGGCTTCACCCTAGGGCGTTGCTCCAACGGATTGAATAGTTAGGGCCTTAGAAGTCAACGCCTGAACCATAAAACGCAAAAAAAATACAACAGTGTTTCCAGCATATAACAGGAATAATTGCAACCAGTTTGAAAGTGATGGCCAATTCTACTTTCCGGGCAACCGAGGTTTCACTCCAGGGCATTGCTCCACCAGACCGAATAGTTACGTCCCAAGAAGTCAACGCCAGAAGCATAAAATACGATATAAATACAACAGTTTTACATCGTATGAAACGAATAATTGCAACCAGTATGAAACTTATGGTCATTTCTACTTTCCGAGCAACCTAGGCTTCAGCCTAGGGCGTTGCTCCAACGGATTGAATAGTTAGGTCCTTAGAAGTAAACGCCAGAAGCATAAAATACGATATAAATACAACAGCGTTTGTATTGTATAAAACGAATAATTGCAACCAGTGTGAAAGTTGTGGTCATTTCTACGTTCCGGGCAACATAGGCTTCACTCTTGGACGATGCCCCACCAGATCGAATAGCAAGGACCTTAGAAGTCGAAGCCAGAAGCGGAAGATACAATAAAAATGCAACAGTTTTTCCAACGTATAAAGCGAATAATTGTAACCAGTGTGAATGTTATGGTCATTAGTACGTTCCGGGCAACCTAGGCATCACTCTAGGGCGTTGATCCACCAGATCCAATAGCTAGGGCCTAAAAATTCAACGCCAGAAGCATAAAGTACAATGAAAATACAACAGTTTTTTCATCGTATAAAACGGATAATTGCAACAAGCGTGAAGGTAATGGTCAGTTCTACGTTCCGGGCAATCTAGTATTCACTCTAGGGCGTTGCTGCACCAGGTCGTATAGTTAGGGCCTAAGAAGTCAACGCCTGATGCATAAAATACAATATAAATACAACAGCTTTTCCATCGTATAAAACGAATAATTGCAACCAGTGTGAATGTTATGGTCATTTCTACGTTCCGGGCAACCTAGGCTTCATCCTGTGGCGTTGCTCCACCAGCTCGTATGGTTAGGGCCTTAGAAGTCAACTCCCGAAGCATAAAATACAATAAAAATACCATCGTTTTTACATCCTATAACAGGAATAATTGCATCCAGTGTGAAATTTATGGACATTTCTACATTCCGAGCAACCTAGTCTTCACTCTAGGGCGTTGCTCCACCAGATCGAATAGTTAGGGCCTTAGAAGTCAACGTCAGAAGCATAAAATACAATAAAACTACAACAGTTATTCCATCGTATAACAGGAATAACTGCAACCAGTGTGAAAGTAATGGTCATTTCTACGTTCCGAGCATCCTAGGCTTCACTCCAGGGCGTTGTTCAACCAGATCGAATAGTTAGGTCCGAAGGAATCAAGGCCAGAAGCATAATATAGAATATAAATATAACAGTTTTTCCATCGTATAGAACGAATAATAGCAACCAGTGTGAAAGTTATGGTCATTTCTACGTTCCGGGCAACGTAGGCTTTACTCTACGGCGTCGTTCCACCAGATCGAATAGTTAGGGCCTAAGAAGTCAACGCCAGACGCATAAAATATAATATAAATATAACAGTTTTTGCATCGTATAAAACGAATAATAGCAACCAGAGTGAAAGTTATGGTCATTTCTACTTTCCGAGCAACCTAGGCTTCACCCTAGGGCGTTGCTCCAACGGATTGAATAGTTAGGGCCTTAGAAGTCAACGCCCGAACCATAAAATGCAAAAAAAATAAAACCGTGTTTCCATCATATAACAGGAATAATTGCAACCAGTTTGAAAGTGATGGCCAATTCTACGTTCGGGGAAACCTAGGCTTCACTCCAGGGCGTTGCTCCACCAGACCGAATAGTTACGGCCCAAGAAGTCAACGCCAGAAGCATAAAATACAATATAAATACAACAGTTTTTCCATCGTATGAAAGGAATAATTGCAACCAGTATCAAACATATGGTCATTTCTACGTTCCGTGCACCCTAGGCGTCACTCTAGGGCGTTGCTCCACCAACATCTAATAGCTACGGCCTTAGAAGTCAACGCCAGAAGCATAAAGTACAATATAAATACAACAGCGTTTCCATCGTATAAAACGAATAATTGCAACCAGTGTGAAAGTAATGGTCATTTCTACGTTCCGTGCACCCTAGGCGTCACTCTAGGGCGTTGCTCCACCAACATCTAATAGCTACGGCCTTAGAAGTCAACGCCAGAAGCATAAAGTACAATATAAATACAACAGCGTTTCCATCGTATAAAACGAATAATTGCAACCGGAGTGAAAATTATGGTCATTTCTACATTTCGAGCAACCTAGGATCCACTCTAAGGCGTTGCTCCACCAGATCGAATAGTTAGGTCCTTAGATGTAAACGCCAGAAGAATAAAATACGATATAAATACAACAGCGTTTGCATCGTATAAAACGAATAATTGCAACCAGTGTGAAAGTTATGGTCATTTCTACATTCCGAGCAGCCTGGGATTCACTCCAGGGCGTTGCTCCACCAGATCGAATAGTTAGGTCCTTAGAAGTAAACGCCAGAAGCATAAAATACGATATAAATACAACAGCTTTTCCATCGTATAAAAGGAATAATTGCAAACAGTGTGAAGGTAATGGTCATTTCTACGTTCCGGGCAAGCTAGGCTTCACCCTAGGCCGTTGTTCCACCAGATCGAATAGTTAGGGCCTAAGAAGTGAACGCCAGAACCATAAAGTGCAAAAAAAATGCAACAGTGTTTCCATCATATAACAGGAATATTTGCGACCAGTTTGAAAGTGATGGCAAATTCTACGTTCCGGGCGACCTAGGCTTCACTCTAGGGCGTTGCTCCACCAGATCGGATAGTTAGTGCCGTAGAAGTCAACGCCAGAAGCATAAAATACAATATAAATACAACAGTTTTACATCGTATGAAACAAATAATTGCAACCAGTATGAAACTTATGGTCATTTCTACTTTCCGAGCAACCTAGGCTTCACCCTAGGGCGTTGCTCCAACGGATTGAATAGTTAGGGCCTTAGAAGTCAACCCCCGAACCATAAAATGCAAAAAAAATACAACAGTGCTTCCATCATATAGCAGGAATAATTGCAACCAGTTTGAAAGTGATGGCCAATTCTACGTTCCGCGCAACCTAGGTTTCACTCCAGGGCTTTGCTCCACCAGACCGAATAGTTACGGACTAAGAAGTCAACGCCAGAAGCATAAAATACGATATAAATACAACAGCTTTTCCATCGTATAAAACGAATAATTGCAACCAGTGTGAAAGTAATGGTCATTTCTACGTTCCGAGCACCCTAGGCGTCACTCTAGGGCGTTGCTCAACCACATCTAATAGCTACGGCCTTAGAAGTCAACGCCAGAGGCATAAAGTACAATATAAGTACAACAGCGCTTCCATCGTATAAAACGAATAATTGCAACCAGTGTGAAAGTTATGGTCATTTCTACATTCCGAGCAACCTAGGATTCACTCTAGGGCGTTGCTCCACCAGATCGAATAGTTAGGTCCTTAGAAGTAAACGCCAGAAGCATAAAACACGATATAAATACAACAGCGTTTGCATCGTATAAAACGAATAATTGCATCCAGTTTGAAAGTGATGCCCAATTCTACGTTCCGGGCAACCTAGGCTTCACTCTAGGGCGTTGCTCCACCAGATCGAATAGTTAGTGCCTTAGAAATCAACGCCAGCAGCATAAAATACAAAATAAATACAACAGTTTTTCCATCGTATAAAACAAATAATTGCAACCAGTATGAAACTTATGGTCATTTCTACTTTCCGAGCAACCTAGGCTTCACCCTAGGGCGTTGCTCCAACGGATTGAATAGTTAGGGCCTTAGAAGTCAACGCCCGAACCATAAAATGCAAAAAAAATAAAACCGTGTTTCCATCATATAACAGGAATAATTGCAACCAGTTTGAAAGTGATGGCCAATTCTACGTTCCGGGCAACCTAGGTTTCACTCCAGGGCGTTGCTCCACCAGACCGAATAGATACGGCCCAAGAAGTCAACGCCAGAAGCATAAAATACGATATAAATACAACAGCTTTTCCATCGTATAAAACGAATAATTGCAACCAGTATGAAACTTATGTTCATTTCTACTTTCCGAGCAAGCTAGGCTTCACCCTAGGGCGTTGCTCCAACAGATTGAATGGTTAGGGCCTTAGAAGTCAACGCCCGAAGCATAAAAAGCAATTAAAATACAACAGTGCCTCCATCATATAACAGGAATAATTGCAACCAGTTTGAAAGTGATGGCCAATTCTACGTTCCGGGCAACCTAGGCTTCACTCTAGGGCGTTGCTCCACCACATCGAATAGTTAGTGCCTTAGAAGTCAACGCCAGATGTATAAAATACGATATAAATACAACAGCTTTTCCATCGTATAAAAGGATTAATTGCAACCAGTTTAAACGTGATAGCCAATTCTACGTCCCGGGCAACCTAGGCTTCACTCTAGGGCGTTGCTCGACCAGATCGAATAGTTAGTGCCTTAGAAGTCAACGCCAGAAGCATAAAATACAATATAAATACAACAGTTTTACATCGTATGAAACAAATAATTGCAACCAGTATGAAACTTATGGTCATTTCTACTTTCCGAGCAACCTAGGCTTCACCCTAGGGCGTTGCTCCAACGGATTGAATAGTTAGGGCCTTAGAAGTCAACCCCCGAACCATAAAATGCAAAAAAAATACAACAGTGCTTCCATCATATAGCAGGAATAATTGCAACCAGTTTGAAAGTGATGGCCAATTCTACGTTCCGCGCAACCTAGGTTTCACTCCAGGGCTTTGCTCCACCAGACCGAATAGTTACGGACTAAGAAGTCAACGCCAGAAGCATAAAATACGATATAAATACAACAGCTTTTCCATCGTATAAAACGAATAATTGCAACCAGTGTGAAAGTAATGGTCATTTCTACGTTCCGAGCACCCTAGGCGTCACTCTAGGGCGTTGCTCAACCACATCTAATAGCTACGGCCTTAGAAGTCAACGCCAGAGGCATAAAGTACAATATAAGTACAACAGCGCTTCCATCGTATAAAACGAATAATTGCAACCAGTGTGAAAGTTATGGTCATTTCTACATTCCGAGCAACCTAGGATTCACTCTAGGGCGTTGCTCCACCAGATCGAATAGTTAGGTCCTTAGAAGTAAACGCCAGAAGCATAAAACACGATATAAATACAACAGCGTTTGCATCGTATAAAACGAATAATTGCATCCAGTTTGAAAGTGATGCCCAATTCTACGTTCCGGGCAACCTAGGCTTCACTCTAGGGCGTTGCTCCACCAGATCGAATAGTTAGTGCCTTAGAAATCAACGCCAGCAGCATAAAATACAAAATAAATACAACAGTTTTTCCATCGTATAAAACAAATAATTGCAACCAGTATGAAACTTATGGTCATTTCTACTTTCCGAGCAACCTAGGCTTCACCCTAGGGCGTTGCTCCAACGGATTGAATAGTTAGGGCCTTAGAAGTCAACGCCCGAACCATAAAATGCAAAAAAAATAAAACCGTGTTTCCATCATATAACAGGAATAATTGCAACCAGTTTGAAAGTGATGGCCAATTCTACGTTCCGGGCAACCTAGGTTTCACTCCAGGGCGTTGCTCCACCAGACCGAATAGATACGGCCCAAGAAGTCAACGCCAGAAGCATAAAATACGATATAAATACAACAGCTTTTCCATCGTATAAAACGAATAATTGCAACCAGTATGAAACTTATGTTCATTTCTACTTTCCGAGCAAGCTAGGCTTCACCCTAGGGCGTTGCTCCAACAGATTGAATGGTTAGGGCCTTAGAAGTCAACGCCCGAAGCATAAAAAGCAATTAAAATACAACAGTGCCTCCATCATATAACAGGAATAATTGCAACCAGTTTGAAAGTGATGGCCAATTCTACGTTCCGGGCAACCTAGGCTTCACTCTAGGGCGTTGCTCCACCACATCGAATAGTTAGTGCCTTAGAAGTCAACGCCAGATGTATAAAATACGATATAAATACAACAGCTTTTCCATCGTATAAAAGGATTAATTGCAACCAGTTTAAACGTGATAGCCAATTCTACGTCCCGGGCAACCTAGGCTTCACTCTAGGGCGTTGCTCGACCAGATCGAATAGTTAGTGCCTTAGAAGTCAACGCCAGAAGCATAAAATACAATATAAATACAACAGTTTTTCCATCGTATGAAAGGAATAATTGCAACCAGGATCAAACATATGGTCATTTCTACTTTCCGAGCAACCTAGGCTTCACCCTAGGGCGTTGCTCCAACGGATTGAATAGTTAGGGCCTTAGAAGTCAACGCCTGAACCATAAAACGCAAAAAAAATACAACAGTGTTTCCATCATATAACAGGAATAATTGCAACCAGTTTGAAAGTGATGGCCAATTCTACTTTCCGGGCAACCTAGGTTTCACTCCAGGGCATTGCTCCACCAGACCGAATAGTTACGTCCCAAGAAGTCAACGCCAGAAGCATATAATACGATATAAATACAACAGCTTTTCCATCGTATAAAACGAATAATTGCAACCAGTGTGAAAGTAATGGTCATTTCTACGTTCCGTGCACCCTAGGCGTCACTCTAGGGCGTTGCTCCACCAACATCTAATAGCTACGGCCTTAGAAGTCAACGCCAGAAGCATAAAGTACAATATAAATACAACAGCGTTTCCATCGTATAAAACGAATAATTGCAACCAGTGTGAAAGTAATGGTCATTTCTACGTTCCGTGCACCCTAGGCGTCACTCTAGGGCGTTGCTCCACCAACATCTAATAGCTACGGCCTTAGAAGTCAACGCCAGAAGCATAAAGTACAATATAAATACAACAGCGTTTCCATCGTATAAAACGAATAATTGCAACCGGAGTGAAAATTATGGTCATTTCTACATTCCGAGCAACCTAGGATCCACTCTAAGGCGTTGCTCCACCAGATCGAATAGTTAGGTCCTTAGATGTAAACGCCAGAAGCATAAAATACGATATAAATACAACAGCGTTTGCATCGTATAAAACGAATAATTGCAACCAGTGTGAAAGTTATGGTCATTTCTACATTCCGAGCAGCCTGGGATTCACTCCAGGGCGTTGCTCCACCAGATCGAATAGTTAGGTCCTTAGAAGTAAACGCCAGAAGCATAAAATACGATATAAATACAACAGCTTTTCCATCGTATAAAAGGAATAATTGCAAACAGTGTGAAGGTAATGGTCATTTCTACGTTCCGGGCAAGCTAGGCTTCACCCTAGGCCGTTGTTCCACCAGATCGAATAGTTAGGGCCTAAGAAGTGAACGCCAGAACCATAAAGTGCAAAAAAAATGCAACAGTGTTTCCATCATATAACAGGAATATTTGCGACCAGTTTGAAAGTGATGGCCAATTCTACGTTCCGGGCGACCTAGGCTTCACTCTAGGGCGTTGCTCCACCAGATCGGATAGTTAGTGCCGTAGAAGTCAACGCCAGAAGCATAAAATACAATATAAATACAACAGTTTTACATCGTATGAAACAAGTAATTGCAACCAGTATGAAACTTATGGTCATTTCTACTTTCCGAGCAACCTAGGCTTCACCCTAGGGCGTTGCTCCAACGGATTGAATAGTTAGGGCCTTAGAAGTCAACGCCCGAACCATAAAATGCAAAAAAAATACAACAGTGCTTCCATCATATAGCAGGAATAATTGCAACCAGTTTGAAAGTGATGGCCAATTCTACGTTCCGGGTAACCTAGGTTTCACTCCAGAGCTTTGCTCCACCAGACCGAATAGTTACGGACTAAGAAGTCAACGCCAGAAGCATAAAATACGATATAAATACAACAGCTTTTCCATCGTATAAAACGAATAATTGCAACCAGTGTGAAAGTTATGGTCATTTCTACATTCCGAGCAACCTAGGATTCACTCTAGGGCGTTGCTCCACCAGATCGAATAGTTAGGTCCTTAGAAGTAAACGCCAGAAGCATAAAATACGATATAAATACAACAGCCTTTCCACCGTATAAAACGAATAATTGCAACCAGTGTGAAAGTAATGGTCATTTCTACGTTCCGAGCACCCTAGGCGTCACTCTAGGGCGTTGCTCCACCACATCTATTAGCTACGGCCTTAGAAGTCAACGCCAGAGGCATAAAGTACAATGTAAATACAACAGCTTTTCCATCGTATAAAACGAATAATTGCAACCAGTGTGAAAGTTATGGTCATTTCTACGTTCCGAGCAACCTAGGATCCTCTCTAGGGCGTTGCTCCACCAGATCGAATAGTTAGGTCCTTAGAAGTAAACGCCAGAAGCATAAAACACGATATAAATACAACAGCGTTTGCATCGTATAAAACGAATAATTGCATCCAGTTTGAAAGTGATGCCCAATTCTACGTTCCGGGCAACCTAGGCTTCACTCTAGGGCGTTGCTCCACCAGATCGAGTAGTTAGTGCCTTAGAAATCAACGCCAGCAGCATAAAATACAAAATAAATACAACGGTTTTTCCATCGTATAAAACAAATAATAGCAACCAGTATGAAACTTATGGTCATTTCTAATTTCCGAGCAACCTAGGCTTCACCCTAGGGCGTTGCTCCAACGGATTGAATAGTTAGGGCCTTAGAAGTCATCGCCCGAACCATAAAATGCAAAAAAAATAAAACCGTGTTTCCATCATATAACAGGAATAATTGCAACTAGTTTGAAAGTGATGGCCAATTCTACGTTCCGGGCAACCTAGGTTTCACTCCAGGGCGTTGCTCCACCAGACCGAATAGTTACGGACTAAGAAGTCAACGCCAGAAGCATAAAATACGATATAAATACAACAGCTTTTCCATCGTATAAAACGAATAATTGCAACCAGTGTGAAAGTAATGGTCATTTCTACGTTCCGAGCACCCTAGGCGTCACTCTAGGGCGTTGCTCAACCACATCTAATAGCTACGGCCTTAGAAGTCAACGCCAGAGGCATAAAGTACAATATAAATACAACAGCGCTTCCATCGTATAAAACGAATAATTGCAACCAGTGTGAAAGTTATGGTCATTTCTACATTCCGAGCAACCTAGGATTCACTCTAGGGCGTTGCTCCACCAGATCGAATAGTTAGGTCCTTAGAAGTAAACGCCAGAAGCATAAAATACGATATAAATACAACAGCCTTTCCACCGTATAAAACGAATAATTGCAACCAGTGTGAAAGTAATGGTCATTACTACGTTCCGAGCACCCTAGGCGTCACTCTAGGGCGTTGCTCCACCACATCTATTAGCTACGGCCTTAGAAGTCAACGCCAGAGGCATAAAGTACAATATAAATACAACAGCTTTTCCATCGTATAAAACGAATAATTGCAACCAGTATGAAACTTATGTTCATTTCTACTTTCCGAGCAAGCTAGGCTTCACCCTAGGGCGTTGCTCCAACAGATTGAATGGTTAGGGCCTTAGAAGTCAACGCCCGAAGCATAAAAAGCAATTAAAATACAACAGTGCTTCCATCATATAACAGGAATAATTGCAACCAGTTTGAAAGTGATGGCCAATTCTACGTTCCGGGCAACCTAGGCTTCACTCTAGGGCGTTGCTCCACCACATCGAATAGTTAGTGCCTTAGAAGTCAACGCCAGATGTATAAAATACGATATAAATACAACAGCTTTTCCATCGTATAAAAGGATTAATTGCAACCAGTTTAAACGTGATAGCCAATTCTACGTCCCGGGCAACCTAGGCTTCACTCTAGGGCGTTGATCCACCAGATCGAATAGTTAGTGCCTTAGAAGTCAACGCCAGAAGCATAAAATACAATATAAATACAACAGTTTTTCCATCGTATGAAAGGAATAATTGCAACCAGGATCAAACATATGGTCATTTCTACTTTCCGAGCAACCTAGGCTTCACCCTAGGGCGTTGCTCCAACGGATTGAATAGTTAGGGCCTTAGAAGTCAACGCCTGAACCATAAAACGCAAAAAAAATACAACAGTGTTTCCATCATATAACAGGAATAATTGCAACCAGTTTGAAAGTGATGGCCAATTCTACTTTCCGGGCAACCTAGGTTTCACTCCAGGGCATTGCTCCACCAGACCGAATAGTTACGTCCCAAGAAGTCAACGCCAGAAGCATAAAATACGATATAAATACAACAGCTTTTCCATCGTATAAAACGAATAATTGCAACCAGTGTGAAAGTAATGGTCATTTCTACGTTCCGTGCACCCTAGGCGTCACTCTAGGGCGTTGCTCCACCAACATCTAATAGCTACGGCCTTAGAAGTCAACGCCAGAAGCATAAAGTACAATATAAATACAACAGCGTTTCCATCGTATAAAACGAATAATTGCAACCAGTGTGAAAGTAATGGTCATTTCTACGTTCCGTGCACCCTAGGCGTCACTCTAGGGCGTTGCTCCACCAACATCTAATAGCTACGGCCTTAGAAGTCAACGCCAGAAGCATAAAGTACAATATAAATACAACAGCGTTTCCATCGTATAAAACGAATAATTGCAACCGGAGTGAAAATTATGGTCATTTCTACATTCCGAGCAACCTAGGATCCACTCTAAGGCGTTGCTCCACCAGATCGAATAGTTAGGTCCTTAGATGTAAACGCCAGAAGCATAAAATACGATATAAATACAACAGCGTTTGCATCGTATAAAACGAATAATTGCAACCAGTGTGAAAGTTATGGTCATTTCTACATTCCGAGCAGCCTGGGATTCACTCCAGGGCGTTGCTCCACCAGATCGAATAGTTAGGTCCTTAGAAGTAAACGCCAGAAGCATAAAATACGATATAAATACAACAGCTTTTCCATCGTATAAAAGGAATAATTGCAAACAGTGTGAAGGTAATAGTCATTTCTACGTTCCGGGCAAGCTAGGCTTCACCCTAGGCCGTTGTTCCACCAGATCGAATAGTTAGGGCCTAAGAAGTGAACGCCAGAACCATAAAGTGCAAAAAAAATGCAACAGTGTTTCCATCATATAACAGGAATATTTGCGACCAGTTTGAAAGTGATGGCCAATTCTACGTTCCGGGCGACCTAGGCTTCACTCTAGGGCGTTGCTCCACCAGATCGGATAGTTAGTGCCGTAGAAGTCAACGCCAGAAGCATAAAATACAATATAAATACAACAGTTTTACATCGTATGAAACAAATAATTGCAACCAGTATGAAACTTATGGTCATTTCTACTTTCCGAGCAACCTAGGCTTCACCCTAGGGCGTTGCTCCAACGGATTGAATAGTTAGGGCCTTAGAAGTCAACGCCCGAACCATAAAATGCAAAAAAAATACAACAGTGCTTCCATCATATAGCAGCAATAATTGCAACCAGTTTGAAAGTGATGGCCAATTCTACGTTCCGGGCAACCTAGGTTTCACTCCAGGGCTTTGCTCCACCAGACCGAATAGTTACGGACTAAGAAGTCAACGCCAGAAGCATAAAATACGATATAAATACAACAGCTTTTCCATCGTATAAAACGAATAATTGCAACCAGTGTGAAAGTAATGGTCATTTCTACGTTCCGAGCACCCTAGGCTTCACCCTAGGGCGTTGCTCAACCACATCTAATAGCTACGGCCTTAGAAGTCAACGCCAGAGGCATAAAGTACAATATAAATACAACAGCGCTTCCATCGTATAAAACGAATAATTGCAACCAGTGTGAAAGTTATGGTCATTTCTACATTCCGAGCAACCTAGGATTCACTCTAGGGCGTTGCTCCACCAGATCGAATAGTTAGGTCCTTAGAAGTAAACGCCAGAAGCATAAAATACGATATAAATACAACAGCCTTTCCACCGTATAAAACGAATAATTGCAACCAGTGTGAAAGTAATGGTCATTTCTACGTTCCGAGCACCCTAGGCGTCACTCTAGGGCGTTGCTCCACCACATCTATTAGCTACGGCCTTAGAAGTCAACGCCAGAGGCATAAAGTACAATATAAATACAACAGCTTTTCCATCGTATAAAACGAATAATTGCATCCAGTTTGAAAGTGATGCCCAATTCTACGTTCCGGGCAACCTAGGCTTCACTCTAGGGCGTTGCTCCACCAGATCGAGTAGTTAGTGCCTTAGAAATCAACGCCAGCAGCATAAAATACAAAATAAATACAACAGTTTTTCCATCGTATAAAACAAATAATAGCAACCAGTATGAAACTTATGGTCATTTCTACTTTCCGAGCAACCTAGGCTTCACCCTAGGGCGTTGCTCCAACGGATTGAATAGTTAGGGCCTTAGAAGTCAACGCCCGAACCATAAAATGCAAAAAAAATAAAACCGTGTTTCCATCATATAACAGGAATAATTGCAACCAGTTTGAAAGTGATGGCCAATTCTACGTTCCGGGCAACCTAGGTTTCACTCCAGGGCGTTGCTCCACCAGACCGAATAGTTACGGCCCAAGAAGTCAACGCCAGAAGCATAAAATACGATATAAATACAACAGCTTTTCCATCGTATAAAACGAATAATTGCAACCAGTATGAAACTTATGTTCATTTCTACTTTCCGAGCAAGCTAGGCTTCACCCTAGGGCGTTGCTCCAACAGATTGAATGGTTAGGGCCTTAGAAGTCAACGCCCGAAGCATACAAAGCAATTAAAATACAACAGTGCTTCCATCATATAACAGGAATAATTGCAACCAGTTTGAAAGTGATGGCCAATTCTACGTTCCGGGCAACCTAGGCTTCACTCTAGGGCGTTGCTCCACCACATCGAATAGTTAGTGCCCTAGAAGTCAACGCCAGATGTATAAAATACGATATAAATACAACAGCTTTTCCATCGTATAAAAGGATTAATTGCAACCAGTTTAAACGTGATAGCCAATTCTACGTCCCGGGCAACCTAGGCTTCACTCTAGGGCGTTGCTCCACCAGATCGAATAGTTAGTGCCTTAGAAGTCAACGCCAGAACCATAAAATACAATATAAATACAACAGTTTTTCCATCGTATGAAAGGAATAATTGCAACCAGTATCAAACATATGGTCATTTCTACTTTCCGAGCAACCTAGGCTTCACCCTAGGGCGTTGCTCCAACGGATTGAATAGTTAGGGCCTTAGAAGTCAACGCCTGAACCATAAAACGCAAAAAAAATACAACAGTGTTTCCATCATATAACAGGAATAATTGCAACCAGTTTGAAAGTGGTGGCCAATTCTACTTTCCGGGCAACCTAGGTTTCACTCCAGGGCATTGCTCCACCAGACCGAATAGTTACGTCCCAAGAAGTCAACGCCAGAAGCATAAAATACGTTATAAATACAACAGCTTTTCCATCGCATAAAACGAATAATTGCAACCAGTGTGAAGGTAATGGTCATTTCTACGTTCCGTGCACCCTAGGCGTCACTCTAGGGCGTTGCTCCACCAACATCTAATAGCTACGGCCTTAGAAGTCAACGCCAGAAGCATAAAGTACAATATAAATACAACAGCGTTTCCATCGTATAAAACGAATAATTGCAACCAGTGTGAAAGTAATGGTCATTTCTACGTTCCGTGCACCCTAGGCGTCACTCTAGGGCGTTGCTCCACCAACATCTAATAGCTACGGCCTTAGAAGTCAACGCCAGAAGCATAAAGTACAATAGAAATACAACAGCGTTTCCATCGTATAAAACGAATAATTGCAACCGGAGTGAAAATTATGGTCATTTCTACATTCCGAGCAACCTAGGATCCACTCTAAGGCGTTGCTCCACCAGATCGAATAGTTAGGTCCTTAGATGTAAACGCCAGAAGCATAAAATACGATATAAATACAACAGCGTTTGCATCGTATAAAACGAATAATTGCAACCAGTGTGAAAGTTATGGTCATTTCTACATTCCGAGCAGCCTGGGATTCACTCCAGGGCGTTGCTCCACCAGATCGAATAGTTAGGTCCTTAGAAGTAAACGCCAGAAGCATAAAATACGATATAAATACAACAGCTTTTCCATCGTATAAAAGGAATAATTGCAAACAGTGTGAAGGTAATGGTCATTTCTACGTTCCGGGCAAGCTAGGCTTCACCCTAGGCCGTTGTTCCACCAGATCGAATAGTTAGTGCCGTAGAAGTCAACGCCAGAAGCATAAAATACAATATAAATACAACAGTTTTACATCGTATGTAACAAATAATTGCAACCAGTATGAAACTTATGGTCATTTCTACTTTCCGAGCAACCTAGGCTTCACCCTAGGGCGTTGCTCCAACGGATTGAATAGTTAGGGCCTTAGAAGTCAACGCCCGAACCATTAAATGCAAAAAAAATACAACAGTGCTTCCATCATATAGCAGGAATAATTGCAACCAGTTTGAAAGTGATGGCCAATTCTACGTTCCGGGCAACCTAGGTTTCACTCCAGGGCTTTGCTCCACCAGACCGAATAGTTACGGACTAAGAAGTCAACGCCAGAAGCATAAAATACGATATAAATACAACAGCTTTTCCATCGTATAAAACGAATAATTGCAACCAGTGTGAAAGTAATGGTCATTTCTACGTTCCGAGCACCCTAGGCGTCACTCTAGGGCGTTGCTCAACCACATCTAATAGCTACGGCCTTAGAAGTCAACGCCAGAGGCATAAAGTACAATATAAATACAACAGCGCTTCCATCGTATAACAGGAATAATTGCAACCAGTTTGAAAGTGATGGCCAATTCTACTTTCCGGGCAACCTAGGTTTCACTCCAGGGCATTGCTCCACCAGACCGAATAGTTACGTCCCAAGAAGTCAACGCCAGAAGCATAAAATACGATATAAATACAACAGCGTTTGCATCGTATAAAACGAATAATTGCAACCAGTGTGAAAGTAATGGTCATTTCTACGTTCCGAGCACCCTAGGCGTCACTCTAGGGCGTTGCTCAACCACATCTAATAGCTACGGCCTTAGAAGTCAACGCCAGAGGCATAAAGTACAATATAAATACAACAGCGCTTCCATCGTATAAAACGAATAATTGCAACCAGTGTGAAAGTTATGGTCATTTCTACATTCCGAGCAACCTAGGATTCACTCTAGGGCGTTGCTCCACCAGATCGAATAGTTAGGTCCTTAGAAGTAAACGCCAGAAGCATAAAATACGATATAAATACAACAGCCTTTCCACCGTATAAAACGAATAATTGCAAACAGTGTGAAAGTAATGGTCATTTCTACGTTCCGAGCACCCTAGGCGTCACTCTAGGGCGTTGCTCCACCACATCTATTAGCTACGGCCTTAGAAGTCAACGCCAGAGGCATTAAGTACAATATAAATACAACAGCGTTTCCATCGTATAAAACGAATAATTGCAACCAGTGTGAAAGTTATGGTCATTTCTACGTTCCGGGCAACCTAGGCTTCACTCTAGGGCGTTGCTCCACCAGATCGAGTAGTTAGTGCCTTAGAAATCAACGCCAGCAGCATAAAATACAAAATAAATACAACAGTTTTTCCATCGTATAAAACAAATAATTGCAACCAGTATGAAACTTATGGTCATTTCTACTTTCCGAGCAACCTAGGCTTCACCCTAGGGCGTTGCTCCAACGGATTGAATAGTTAGGGCCTTAGAAGTCAACGCCCGAACCATAAAATGCAAAAAAAATAAAACCGTGTTTCCATCATATAACAGGAATAATTGCAACCAGTTTGAAAGTGATGGCCAATTCTACGTTCCGGGCAACCTAGGTTTCACTCCAGGGCATTGCTCCACCAGACCGAATAGTTACGTCCCAAGAAGTCAACGCCAGAAGCATAAAATACGATATAAATACAACAGCTTTTCCATCGTATAAAACGAATAATTGCAACCAGTGTGAAAGTAATGGTCATTTCTACGTTCCGTGCACCCTAGGCGTCACTCTAGGGCGTTGCTCCACCAGATCGAATAGTTAAGTCCTTAGAAGTAAACGCCAGAAGCATAAAATACGATATAAATACAACAGCGTTTGCATTGTATAAAACGAATAATTGCAACCAGTGTGAAAGTTGTGGTCATTTCTACATTCCGAGCAACCTAGGATTCACTCTAGGGCGCTGCTCCTCCAGATCGAATAGTTAGGTCCTTAGAAGTAAACGCCAGAAGCATAAAATACGATATAAATACAACAGCTTTTCCATCGTATAAAAGGAATAATTGCAAACAGTGTGAAGGTAATGGTCATTTCTACGTTCCGGGCAAGCTAGGCTTCAGCCTAGGCCGTTGTTCCACCAGATCGAATAGTTAGGGCCTAAGAAGTGAACGCCAGAACCAAAAAATGCAAAAAAAATGCAACAGTGTTTCCATCATATAACAGGAATAATTGCGACCAGTTTGAAAGTGATGAGCAATTCTACGTTCCGGGCAACCTAGGCTTCACTCTAGGGCGTTGCTCCACCACATCGAATAGTTAGTGCCTTAGAAGTCAATGCCAGATGTATAAAATACGATATAAATACAACAGCTTTTCCATCGTATAAAAGGATTAATTGCAACCAGTTTAAACGTGATAGCCAATTCTACGTCCCGGGCAACCTAGGCTTCACTCTAGGGCGTTGCTCCACCAGATCGAATAGTTAGTGCCTTAGAAGTCAACGCCAGAAGCATAAAATACAATATAAATACAACAGTCTTTCCATCGTATGAAAGGAATAATTGCAACCAGGATCAAACATATGGTCATTTCTACTTTCCGAGCAACCTAGGCTTCACCCTAGGGCGTTGCTCCAACGGATTGAATAGTTAGGGCCTTAGAAGTCAACGCCCGAACCATAAAATGCAAAAAAAATAAAACCGTGTTTCCATCATATAACAGGAATAATTGCAACCAGTTTGAAAGTGATGGCCAATTCTACGTTCGGGGAAACCTAGGCTTCACTCCAGGGCGTTGCTCCACCAGACCGAATAGTTACGGCCCAAGAAGTCAACGCCAGAAGCATAAAATACGATATAAATACAACAGCTTTTCCATCGTATAAAACGAATAATTGCAACCAGTATGAAACTTATGTTCATTTCTACTTTCCAAACAAGCTAGGCTTCACCCTAGGGCGTTGCTCCAACAGGTTGAATGGTTAGGGCCTTAGAAGTCAACGCCCGAAGCATAAAAAGCAATTAAAATACAACAGTGCTTCCATCATACAACAGGGATAATTGCAACCAGTTTGAAAGTGATGGCCAATTCTACGTTCCGGGCAACCTAGGCTTCACTCTAGGGCGTTGCTCCACCACATCGAATAGTTAGTGCCTTAGAAGTCAACGCCAGATGTATAAAATACGATATAAATACAACAGCTTTTCCATCGTATAAAAGGATTAATTGCAACCAGTTTAAACGTGATAGCCAATTCTACGTCCCGGGCAACCTAGGCTTCACTCTAGGGCGTTGCTCCACCAGATCGAATAGTTAGTGCCTTAGAAGTCAACGCCAGAAGCATAAAATACAATATAAATACAACAGTTTTTCCATCGTATAAAACGAATAATTGCAACCAGTGTGATAGTAATGGTCATTCCTACGTTCCGTGCACCCTAGGCGTCACTCTAGGGCGTTGCTCCACCAACATCTAATAGCTACGGCCTTCGAAGTCAACGCCAGAAGCATAAAGTACAATATAAATACAACAGCGTTTCCATCGTATAAAACGAATAATTGCAACCAGTGTGAAAGTAATGGTCATTTCTACGTTCCGAGCACCCTAGGCGTCACTCTAGGGCGTTGCTCCACCACATCTATTAGCTACGGCCTTAGAAGTCAACGCCAGAGGCATAAAGTACAATATAAATACAACAGCGTTTCCATCGTATAAAACGAATAATTGCAACCAGTGTGAAAGTTATGGTCATTTCTACGTTCCGAGCAACATAGGATCCTCTCTAGGGCGTTGCTCCACCAGATCGAATAGTTAGGTCCTTAGAAGTAAACGCCAGAAGCATAAAACACGATATAAATACAACAGCGTTTGCATCGTATAAAACGAATAATTGCATCCAGTTTGAAAGTGATGCCCAATTCTACGTTCCGGGCAACCTAGGCTTCACTCTAGGGCGTTGCTCCACCAGATCGAATAGTTAGTGCCTTAGAAATCAACGCCAGCAGCATAAAATACAAAATAAATACAACAGTTTTTCCATCGTATAAAACAAATAATTGCAACCAGTATGAAACTTATGGTCATTTCTACTTTCCGAGCAACCTAGGCTTCACCCTAGGG
Organism: Calliopsis andreniformis; assembly: GCF_051401765.1. Lineage (NCBI taxonomy): Eukaryota > Metazoa > Arthropoda > Insecta > Hymenoptera > Andrenidae > Calliopsis > Calliopsis andreniformis. The sequence continues at coordinate 8,759,200 of NW_027480425.1, read as the reverse complement.
CGTTGCTCCAACGGATTGAATAGTTAGGGCCTTAGAAGTCAACGCCCGAACCATAAAATGCAAAAAAAATAAAACCGTGTTTCCATCATATAACAGGAATAATTGCAACCAGTTTGAAAGTGATGGCCAATTCTACTTTCCGGGCAACCTAGGTTTCACTCCAGGGCATTGCTACACCAGACCGAATAGTTACGTCCCAAGAAGTCAACGCCAGAAGCATAAAATACGATATAAATACAACAGCTTTTCCATCGTATAAAACGAATAATTGCAACCAGTGTGAAAGTAATGGTCATTTCTACGTTCCGTGCACCCTAGGCGTCACTCTAGGGCGTTGATCCACCAACATCTAATAGCTACGGCCTTAGAAGTCAACGCCAGAAGCATAAAGTACAATATAAATACAACAGCGTTTCCATCGTATAAAACGAATAATTGCAACCGGAGTGAAAATTGTGGTCATTTCTACATTCCGAGCAACCTAGGATCCACTCTAAGGCGTTGCTCCACCAGATCGAATAGTTAGGTCCTTAGATGTAAACGCCAGAAGCATAAAATACGATATAAATACAACAGCGTTTGCATCGTATAAAACGAATAATTGCAACCAGTGTGAAAGTTATGGTCATTTCTACATTCCGAGCAGCCTGGGATTCACTCCAGGGCGTTGCTCCACCAGATCGAATAGTTAGGTCCTTAGAAGTAAACGCCAGAAGCATAAAATACGATATAAATACAACAGCTTTTCCATCGTATAAAAGGAATAATTGCAAACAGTGTGAAGGTAATGGTCATTTCTACGTTCCGGGCAAGCTAGGCTTCACCCTAGGCCGTTGTTCCACCAGATCGAATAGTTAGGGCCTAAGAAGTGAACGCCAGAACCATAAAGTGCAAAAAAAATGCAACAGTGTTTCCATCATATAACAGGAATATTTGCGACCAGTTTGAAAGTGATGGCCAATTCTACGTTCCGGGCGACCTAGGCTTCACCCTAGGGCGTTGCTCCACCAGATCGGATAGTTAGTGCCGTAGAAGTCAACGCCAGAAGCATAAAATACAATATAAATACAACAGTTTTACATCGTATGAAACAAATAATTGCAACCAGTACGAAACTTATGGTCATTTCTACTTTCCGAGCAACCTAGGCTTCACCCTAGGGCGTTGCTCCAACGAATTGAATAGTTAGCGCCTTAGAAGTCAACGCCCGAACCATAAAAAGCAAAAAAAATACAACAGTGCTTCCATCATATAGCAGCAATAATTGCAACCAGTTTGAAAGTGATGGCCAATTCTACGTTCCGGGCAACCTAGGTTTCACTCCAGGGCTTTGCTCCACCAGACCGAATAGTTACGGACTAAGAAGTCAACGCCAGAAGCATAAAATACGATATAAATACAACAGCTTTTCCATCGTATAAAACGAATAATTGCAACCAGTGTGAAAGTAATGGTCATTTCTACGTTCCGAGCACCCTAGGCTTCACCCTAGGGCGTTGCTCAACCACATCTAATAGCTACGGCCTTAGAAGTCAACGCCAGAGGCATAAAGTACAATATAAATACAACAGCGCTTCCATCGTATAAAACGAATAATTGCAACCAGTGTGAAAGTTATGGTCATTTCTACATTCCGAGCAACCTAGGATTCACTCTAGGGCGTTGCTCCACCAGATCGAATAGTTAGGTCCTTAGAAGTAAACGCCAGAAGCATAAAATACGATATAAATACAACAGCCTTTCCACCGTATAAAACGAATAATTGCAACCAGTGTGAAAGTAATGGTCATTACTACGTTCCGAGCACCCTAGGCGTCACTCTAGGGCGTTGCTCCACCACATCTATTAGCTACGGCCTTAGAAGTCAACGCCAGAGGCATAAAGTACAATATAAATACAACAGCTTTTCCATCGTATAAAACGAATAATTGCAACCAGTATGAAACTTATGTTCATTTCTACTTTCCGAGCAAGCTAGGCTTCACCCTAGGGCGTTGCTCCAACAGATTGAATGGTTAGGGCCTTAGAAGTCAACGCCCGAAGCATAAAAAGCAATTAAAATACAACAGTGCTTCCATCATATAACAGGAATAATTGCAACCAGTTTGAAAGTGATGGCCAATTCTACGTTCCGGGCAACCTAGGCTTCACTCTAGGGCGTTGCTCCACCACATCGAATAGTTAGTGCCTTAGAAGTCAACGCCAGATGTATAAAATACGATATAAATACAACAGCTTTTCCATCGTATAAAAGGATTAATTGCAACCAGTTTAAACGTGATAGCCAATTCTACGTCCCGGGCAACCTAGGCTTCACTCTAGGGCGTTGATCCACCAGATCGAATAGTTAGTGCCTTAGAAGTCAACGCCAGAAGCATAAAATACAATATAAATACAACAGTTTTTCCATCGTATGAAAGGAATAATTGCAACCAGGATCAAACATATGGTCATTTCTACTTTCCGAGCAACCTAGGCTTCACCCTAGGGCGTTGCTCCAACGGATTGAATAGTTAGGGCCTTAGAAGTCAACGCCTGAACCATAAAACGCAAAAAAAATACAACAGTGTTTCCATCATATAACAGGAATAATTGCAACCAGTTTGAAAGTGATGGCCAATTCTACTTTCCGGGCAACCTAGGTTTCACTCCAGGGCATTGCTCCACCAGACCGAATAGTTACGTCCCAAGAAGTCAACGCCAGAAGCATAAAATACGATATAAATACAACAGCTTTTCCATCGTATAAAACGAATAATTGCAACCAGTGTGAAAGTAATGGTCATTTCTACGTTCCGTGCACCCTAGGCGTCACTCTAGGGCGTTGCTCCACCAACATCTAATAGCTACGGCCTTAGAAGTCAACGCCAGAAGCATAAAGTACAATATAAATACAACAGCGTTTCCATCGTATAAAACGAATAATTGCAACCAGTGTGAAAGTAATGGTCATTTCTACGTTCCGTGCACCCTAGGCGTCACTCTAGGGCGTTGCTCCACCAACATCTAATAGCTACGGCCTTAGAAGTCAACGCCAGAAGCATAAAGTACAATATAAATACAACAGCGTTTCCATCGTATAAAACGAATAATTGCAACCGGAGTGAAAATTATGGTCATTTCTACATTCCGAGCAACCTAGGATCCACTCTAAGGCGTTGCTCCACCAGATCGAATAGTTAGGTCCTTAGATGTAAACGCCAGAAGCATAAAATACGATATAAATACAACAGCGTTTGCATCGTATAAAACGAATAATTGCAACCAGTGTGAAAGTTATGGTCATTTCTACATTCCGAGCAGCCTGGGATTCACTCCAGGGCGTTGCTCCACCAGATCGAATAGTTAGGTCCTTAGAAGTAAACGCCAGAAGCATAAAATACGATATAAATACAACAGCTTTTCCATCGTATAAAAGGAATAATTGCAAACAGTGTGAAGGTAATGGTCATTTCTACGTTCCGGGCAAGCTAGGCTTCACCCTAGGCCGTTGTTCCACCAGATCGAATAGTTAGGGCCTAAGAAGTGAACGCCAGAACCATAAAGTGCAAAAAAAATGCAACAGTGTTTCCATCATATAACAGGAATATTTGCGACCAGTTTGAAAGTGATGGCCAATTCTACGTTCCGGGCGACCTAGGCTTCACTCTAGGGCGTTGCTCCACCAGATCGGATAGTTAGTGCCGTAGAAGTCAACGCCAGAAGCATAAAATACAATATAAATACAACAGTTTTACATCGTATGAAACAAATAATTGCAACCAGTATGAAACTTATGGTCATTTCTACTTTCCGAGCAACCTAGGCTTCACCCTAGGGCGTTGCTCCAACGGATTGAATAGTTAGGGCCTTAGAAGTGAACGCCCGAACCATAAAATGCAAAAAAAATACAACAGTGCTTCCATCATATAGCAGCAATAATTGCAACCAGTTTGAAAGTGATGGCCAATTCTACGTTCCGGGCAACCTAGGTTTCACTCCAGGGCTTTGCTCCACCAGACCGAATAGTTACGGACTAAGAAGTCAACGCCAGAAGCATAAAATACGATATAAATACAACAGCTTTTCCATCGTATAAAACGAATAATTGCAACCAGTGTGAAAGTAATGGTCATTTCTACGTTCCGAGCACCCTAGGCTTCACCCTAGGGCGTTGCTCAACCACATCTAATAGCTACGGCCTTAGAAGTCAACGCCAGAGGCATAAAGTACAATATCAATACAACAGCGCTTCCATCGTATAAAACGAATAATTGCAACCAGTGTGAAAGTTATGGTCATTTCTACATTCCGAGCAACCTAGGATTCACTCTAGGGCGTTGCTCCACCAGATCGAATAGTTAGGTCCTTAGAAGTAAACGCCAGAAGCATAAAATACGATATAAATACAACAGCCTTTCCACCGTATAAAACGAATAATTGCAACCAGTGTGAAAGTAATGGTCATTTCTACGTTCCGAGCACCCTAGGCGTCACTCTAGGGCGTTGCTCCACCACATCTATTAGCTACGGCCTTAGAAGTCAACGCCAGAGGCATAAAGTACAATATAAATACAACAGCTTTTCCATCGTATAAAACGAATAATTGCATCCAGTTTGAAAGTGATGCCCAATTCTACGTTCCGGGCAACCTAGGCTTCACTCTAGGGCGTTGCTCCACCAGATCGAGTAGTTAGTGCCTTAGAAATCAACGCCAGCAGCATAAAATACAAAATAAATACAACAGTTTTTCCATCGTATAAAACAAATAATAGCAACCAGTATGAAACTTATGGTCATTTCTACTTTCCGAGCAACCTAGGCTTCACCCTAGGGCGTTGCTCCAACGGATTGAATAGTTAGGGCCTTAGAAGTCAACGCCCGAACCATAAAATGCAAAAAAAATAAAACCGTGTTTCCATCATATAACAGGAATAATTGCAACCAGTTTGAAAGTGATGGCCAATTCTACGTTCCGGGCAACCTAGGTTTCACTCCAGGGCGTTGCTCCACCAGACCGAATAGTTACGGCCCAAGAAGTCAACGCCAGAAGCATAAAATACGATATAAATACAACAGCTTTTCCATCGTATAAAACGAATAATTGCAACCAGTATGAAACTTATGTTCATTTCTACTTTCCGAGCAAGCTAGGCTTCACCCTAGGGCGTTGCTCCAACAGATTGAATGGTTAGGGCCTTAGAAGTCAACGCCCGAAGCATACAAAGCAATTAAAATACAACAGTGCTTCCATCATATAACAGGAATAATTGCAACCAGTTTGAAAGTGATGGCCAATTCTACGTTCCGGGCAACCTAGGCTTCACTCTAGGGCGTTGCTCCACCACATCGAATAGTTAGTGCCCTAGAAGTCAACGCCAGATGTATAAAATACGATATAAATACAACAGCTTTTCCATCGTATAAAAGGATTAATTGCAACCAGTTTAAACGTGATAGCCAATTCTACGTCCCGGGCAACCTAGGCTTCACTCTAGGGCGTTGCTCCACCAGATCGAATAGTTAGTGCCTTAGAAGTCAACGCCAGAACCATAAAATACAATATAAATACAACAGTTTTTCCATCGTATGAAAGGAATAATTGCAACCAGTATCAAACATATGGTCATTTCTACTTTCCGAGCAACCTAGGCTTCACCCTAGGGCGTTGCTCCAACGGATTGAATAGTTAGGGCCTTAGAAGTCAACGCCTGAACCATAAAACGCAAAAAAAATACAACAGTGTTTCCATCATATAACAGGAATAATTGCAACCAGTTTGAAAGTGGTGGCCAATTCTACTTTCCGGGCAACCTAGGTTTCACTCCAGGGCATTGCTCCACCAGACCGAATAGTTACGTCCCAAGAAGTCAACGCCAGAAGCATAAAATACGTTATAAATACAACAGCTTTTCCATCGCATAAAACGAATAATTGCAACCAGTGTGAAGGTAATGGTCATTTCTACGTTCCGTGCACCCTAGGCGTCACTCTAGGGCGTTGCTCCACCAACATCTAATAGCTACGGCCTTAGAAGTCAACGCCAGAAGCATAAAGTACAATATAAATACAACAGCGTTTCCATCGTATAAAACGAATAATTGCAACCAGTGTGAAAGTAATGGTCATTTCTACGTTCCGTGCACCCTAGGCGTCACTCTAGGGCGTTGCTCCACCAACATCTAATAGCTACGGCCTTAGAAGTCAACGCCAGAAGCATAAAGTACAATAGAAATACAACAGCGTTTCCATCGTATAAAACGAATAATTGCAACCGGAGTGAAAATTATGGTCATTTCTACATTCCGAGCAACCTAGGATCCACTCTAAGGCGTTGCTCCACCAGATCGAATAGTTAGGTCCTTAGATGTAAACGCCAGAAGCATAAAATACGATATAAATACAACAGCGTTTGCATCGTATAAAACGAATAATTGCAACCAGTGTGAAAGTTATGGTCATTTCTACATTCCGAGCAGCCTGGGATTCACTCCAGGGCGTTGCTCCACCAGATCGAATAGTTAGGTACTTAGAAGTAAACGCCAGAAGCATAAAATACGATATAAATACAACAGCTTTTCCATCGTATAAAAGGAATAATTGCAAACAGTGTGAAGGTAATGGTCATTTCTACGTTCCGGGCAAGCTAGGCTTCACCCTAGGCCGTTGTTCCACCAGATCGAATAGTTAGTGCCGTAGAAGTCAACGCCAGAAGCATAAAATACAATATAAATACAACAGTTTTACATCGTATGTAACAAATAATTGCAACCAGTATGAAACTTATGGTCATTTCTACTTTCCGAGCAACCTAGGCTTCACCCTAGGGCGTTGCTCCAACGGATTGAATAGTTAGGGCCTTAGAAGTCAACGCCCGAACCATTAAATGCAAAAAAAATACAACAGTGCTTCCATCATATAGCAGGAATAATTGCAACCAGTTTGAAAGTGATGGCCAATTCTACGTTCCGGGCAACCTAGGTTTCACTCCAGGGCTTTGCTCCACCAGACCGAATAGTTACGGACTAAGAAGTCAACGCCAGAAGCATAAAATACGATATAAATACAACAGCTTTTCCATCGTATAAAACGAATAATTGCAACCAGTGTGAAAGTAATGGTCATTTCTACGTTCCGAGCACCCTAGGCGTCACTCTAGGGCGTTGCTCAACCACATCTAATAGCTACGGCCTTAGAAGTCAACGCCAGAGGCATAAAGTACAATATAAATACAACAGCGCTTCCATCGTATAACAGGAATAATTGCAACCAGTTTGAAAGTGATGGCCAATTCTACTTTCCGGGCAACCTAGGTTTCACTCCAGGGCATTGCTCCACCAGACCGAATAGTTACGTCCCAAGAAGTCAACGCCAGAAGCATAAAATACGATATAAATACAACAGCGTTTGCATCGTATAAAACGAATAATTGCAACCAGTGTGAAAGTAATGGTCATTTCTACGTTCCGAGCACCCTAGGCGTCACTCTAGGGCGTTGCTCAACCACATCTAATAGCTACGGCCTTAGAAGTCAACGCCAGAGGCATAAAGTACAATATAAATACAACAGCGCTTCCATCGTATAAAACGAATAATTGCAACCAGTGTGAAAGTTATGGTCATTTCTACATTCCGAGCAACCTAGGATTCACTCTAGGGCGTTGCTCCACCAGATCGAATAGTTAGGTCCTTAGAAGTAAACGCCAGAAGCATAAAATACGATATAAATACAACAGCCTTTCCACCGTATAAAACGAATAATTGCAAACAGTGTGAAAGTAATGGTCATTTCTACGTTCCGAGCACCCTAGGCGTCACTCTAGGGCGTTGCTCCACCACATCTATTAGCTACGGCCTTAGAAGTCAACGCCAGAGGCATTAAGTACAATATAAATACAACAGCGTTTCCATCGTATAAAACGAATAATTGCAACCAGTGTGAAAGTTATGGTCATTTCTACGTTCCGGGCAACCTAGGCTTCACTCTAGGGCGTTGCTCCACCAGATCGAGTAGTTAGTGCCTTAGAAATCAACGCCAGCAGCATAAAATACAAAATAAATACAACAGTTTTTCCATCGTATAAAACAAATAATTGCAACCAGTATGAAACTTATGGTCATTTCTACTTTCCGAGCAACCTAGGCTTCACCCTAGGGCGTTGCTCCAACGGATTGAATAGTTAGGGCCTTAGAAGTCAACGCCCGAACCATAAAATGCAAAAAAAATAAAACCGTGTTTCCATCGTATAAAACGAATAATTGCAACCAGTGTGAAAGTAATGGTCATTTCTACGTTCCGTGCACCCTAGGCGTCACTCTAGGGCGTTGCTCCACCAACATCTAATAGCTACGGCCTTAGAAGTCAACGCCAGAAGCATAAAGTACAATATAAATACAACAGCGTTTCCATCGTATAAAACGAATAATTGCAACCAGTGTGAAAGTAATGGTCATTTCTACGTTCCGTGCACCCTAGGCGTCACTCTAGGGCGTTGCTCCACCAACATCTAATAGCTACGGCCTTAGAAGTCAACGCCAGAAGCATAAAGTACAATATAAATACAACAGCGTTTCCATCGTATAAAACGAATAATTGCAACCGGAGTGAAAATTATGGTCATTTCTACATTCCGAGCAACCTAGGATTCACTCTAGGGCGTTGCTCCACCAGATCGAATAGTTAGGTCCTTAGAAGTAAACGCCAGAAGCATAAAATACGATATAAATACAACAGCTTTTCCATCGTATAAAAGGAATAATTGCAAATAGTGTGAAAGTAATGGTCATTTCTACATTCCGAGCAACCTAGGCTTCATTCTAGGGCGTTGCTCCACCAGATCGAATAGTTTGGTCCTTAGAAGTAGACGCAAGAAGCATAAAATACGATATAAATACAACAGCTTTTGAATCGTATAAAAGGAATAATTGCAAACAGTGTGAAAGTAATGGTCATTTCTACGTTCCGGGCAACCTAGGCTTCACTCTGCGGCGTTGTTCCACCTGATCGAATAGTTAGGGCCTAAGAAGTGAACGCCAGAAGCATAAAATACAATATAAATATAACAGTCTTTCCATCCTATAACAGGAATAATTGCAACCCGTGTGAAAGTGATGGTCATTTCTACGTTCCAGGCAACCTATGCTTCACTCTAGGGCGTTGTTCCACCAGATTGAATAGTTAGGGCCTAAGAAGTCAACGCCAGAAGCATAAAATACAATATAAGTACAACAGTTTTTCCATCGTATAAAACGAATTATTGCAACCAGCATGAAACTTATGGTCATTTCTACTTTCCGAGCAACCTAGGATTCACTCTAGGGCGTTGCTCCACCAGATCGAATAGTTAGGTCCTTAGAAGTAAACGCCAGAAGCATGAAGTACGATATAAATACCACTGCTTTTCCACCGTATAAAACGAACAGTTGCAACCAGTGTGAAAGTAAGGGTCATTTCTACGTTCCGAGCACCCTAGTCTTCACTCCAGGGCGTTGCTCCACCACATCTAATAGCTACGACCTTAGAAGTCAACGCCAGAGGCATAAAGTACAATATAAATACAACAGCGTTTCATTGGTATAAAACGAATAATTGCAACCAGTGTGAAAGTTATGGTCATTTCTACATTCCGAGCAACCTAGGATTCACTCTAGGGCGTTGCTCCACAAGATCGAAAAGTTAGGTCCTTAGAAGTCAAAGCCCGAAGCATAAAATGCAATAAAAATACAACAGTGTTTCCATCATATAACAGGAATAATTTCGACCAGTTTGAAGGTGATGGCCAATTCTACGTTCCGAGCACCCTAGTCTTCACTCCAGTGCGTTGCTCCACCACATCTAATAGCTACGGCCTTAGAAGTCAACGCCAGAAGCATAAAGTACAATATAAATACAACAGCGTTTCCATCGTATAAAACGAATAATTGCAACCGGTGTGAAAATTATGGTCATTTCTACATTCCGAGCAACCTAGGATCCACTCTAGGGCGTTGCTCCACCAGATCGAATAGTTAGGTCCTTAGAAGTAAACGCCAGAAGCATAAAATACGATATAAATACAACAGCGTTTGCATCGTATAAAACGAATAATTGCAACCAGTGTGAAAGTTATGGTCATTTCTACATTCCGAGCAACCTGGGATTCACTCCAGGGCGTTGCTCCACCAGACCGAATAGTTACGGCCCAAGAAGTCAACGTCAGAAGCATATAATACGATATAAATACAACAGATTTTCCATCGTATAAAACGAATAATTGCAACCAGTATGAAACTTATGTTCATTTCTACTTCCCGAGCAAGCTAGGCTTCACCCTAGGGCGTTGCTCCAACAGATTGAATGGTTAGGGCCTTAGAAGTCAACGCCCGAAGTATAAAAAGCGATTAAAATACAACAGTGTTTCCATGATATAACAGGAATAATTGCAACCAGTTTGACAGTGATGGCCCATTCTACGTTCCGGGCAACCTAGGCTTCACTCTAGGGCGTTGCTCCACCACATCGAATAGTTAGTGCCTTAGAAGTCAATGCCAGATGTATAAAATACGATATAAATACAACAGCTTTTCCATCGTATAAAAGGATTAATTGCAACCAGTTTAAACGTGATAGCCAATTCTACGTCCCGGGCAACCTAGGCTTCACTCTAGGGCGTTGCTCCACCAGATCGAATAGTTAGTGCCTTAGAAGTCAACGCCAGAAGCATAAAATACAATATAAATACAACAGTCTTTCCATCGTATGAAAGGAATAATTGCAACCAGGATCAAACATATGGTCATTTCTACTTTCCGAGCAACCTAGGCTTCACCCTAGGGCGTTGCTCCAACGGATTGAATAGTTAGGGCCTTAGAAGTCAACGCCTGAACCATAAAACGCAAAAAAAATACAACAGTGTTTCCATCATATAACAGGAATAATTGCAACCAGTTTGAAAGTGATGGCCAATTCTACTTTCCGGGCAACCTAGGTTTCACTCCAGGGCATTGCTCCACCAGACCGAATAGTTACGTCCCAAGAAGTCAACGCCAGAAGCATAAAATACGATATAAATACAACAGCTTTTCCATCGTATAAAACGAATAATTGCAACCAGTGTGAAAGTAATGGTCATTTCTACGTTCCGTGCACCCTAGGCGTCACTCTAGGGCGTTGCTCCACCAACATCTAATAGCTACGGCCTTAGAAGTCAACGCCAGAAGCATAAAGTACAATATAAATACAACAGCGTTTCCATCGTATAAAACGAATAATTGCAACCAGTGTGAAAGTAATGGTCATTTCTACGTTCCGTGCACCCTAGGCGTCACTCTAGGGCGTTGCTCCACCAACATCTAATAGCTACGGCCTTAGAAGTCAACGCCAGAAGCATAAAGTACAATATAAATACAACAGCGTTTCCATCGTATAAAACGAATAATTGCAACCGGAGTGAAAATTATGGTCATTTCTACATTCCGAGCAACCTAGGATCCACTCTAAGGCGTTGCTCCACCAGATCGAATAGTTAGGTCCTTAGATGTAAACGCCAGAAGCATAAAATACGATATAAATACAACAGCGTTTGCATCGTATAAAACGAATAATTGCAACCAGTGTGAAAGTTATGGTCATTTCTACATTCCGAGCAGCCTGGGATTCACTCCAGGGCGTTGCTCCACCAGATCGAATAGTTAGGTCCTTAGAAGTAAACGCCAGAAGCATAAAATACGATATAAATACAACAGCTTTTCCATCGTATAAAAGGAATAATTGCAAACAGTGTGAAGGTAATGGTCATTTCTACGTTCCGGGCAAGCTAGGCTTCACCCTAGGCCGTTGTTCCACCAGATCGAATAGTTAGGGCCTAAGAAGTGAACGCCAGAACCATAAAGTGCAAAAAAAATGCAACAGTGTTTCCATCATATAACAGGAATATTTGCGACCAGTTTGAAAGTGATGGCCAATTCTACGTTCCGGGCAACCTAGGCTTCACTCTAGGGCGTTGCTCCACCAGATCGAGTAGTTAGTGCCTTAGAAATCAACGCCAGCAGCATAAAATACAAAATAAATACAACAGTTTTTCCATCGTATAAAACAAATAATAGCAACCAGTATGAAACTTATGGTCATTTCTACTTTCCGAGCAACCTAGGCTTCACCCTAGGGCGTTACTCCAACGGATTGAATAGTTAGGGCCTTAGAAGTCAACGCCCGAACCATAAAATGCAAAAAAAATAAAACCGTGTTTCCATCATATAACAGGAATAATTGCAACCAGTTTCAAAGTGATGGCCAATTCTACGTTCCGGGCAACCTAGGTTTCACTCCAGAAGTTGCTCCACCAGACCGAATAGTTACGGCCCAAGAAGTCAACGCCAGAAGCATAAAATACGATATAAATACAACAGCTTTTCCATCGTATAAAACGAATAATTGCAACCAGTATGAAACTTATGTTCATTTCTACTTTCCGAGCAAGCTAGGCTTCACCCTAGGTCGTTGCTCCAACAGATTGAATGGTTAGGGCCTTAGAAGTCAACGCCCGAAGCATACAAAGCAATTAAAATACAACAGTGCTTCCATCATATAACAGGAATAATTGCAACCAGTTTGAAAGTGATGGCCAATTCTACGTTCCGGGCAACCTAGGCTTCACTCTAGGGCGTTGCTCCACCACATCGAATAGTTAGTGCCCTAGAAGTCAACGCCAGATGTATAAAATACGATATAAATACAACAGCTTTTCCATCGTATAAAAGGATTAATTGCAACCAGTTTAAACGTGATAGCCAATTCTACGTCCCGGGCAACCTAGGCTTCACTCTAGGGCGTTGCTCCACCAGATCGGATAGTTAGTGCCGTAGAAGTCAACGCCAGAAGCATAAAATACAATATAAATACAACAGTTTTACATCGTATGAAACAAATAATTGCAACCAGTATGAAACTTATGGTCATTTCTACTTTCCGAGCAACCTAGGCTTCACCCTAGGGCGTTGCTCCAACGGATTGAATAGTTAGGGCCTTAGAAGTCAACGCCCGAACCATAAAATGCAAAAAAAATACAACAGTGCTTCCATCATATAGCAGGAATAATTGCAACCAGTTTGAAAGTGATGGCCAATTCTACGTTCCGGGCAACCTAGGTTTCACTCCAGGGCTTTGCTCCACCAGACCGAATAGTTACGGACTAAGAAGTCAACGCCAGAAGCATAAAATACGATATAAATACAACAGCCTTTCCACCGTATAAAACGAATAATTGCAACCAGTGTGAAAGTAATGGTCATTTCTACGTTCCGAGCAACCTAGGATCCTCTCTAGGGCGTTGCTCCACCACATCTATTAGCTACGGCCTTAGAAGTCAACGCCAGAGGCATAAAGTACAATATAAATACAACAGCGTTTCCATCGTATAAAACGAATAATTGCAACCAGTATGAAACTTATGGTCATTTCTACTTTCCGAGCAACCTAGGCTTCACCCTAGGGCGTTGCTCCAACGGATTGAATAGTTAGGGCCTTAGAAGTCAACGCCCGAACCATAAAATGCAAAAAAAATAAAACCGTGTTTCCATCATATAACAGGAATAATTGCAACCAGTTTGAAAGTGATGGCCAATTCTACGTTCCGGGCAACCTAGGTTTCACTCCAGGGCGTTGCTCCACCAGACCGAATAGTTACGGCCCAAGAAGTCAACGCCAGAAGCATAAAATACGATATAAATACAACAGCTTTTCCATCGTATAAAACGAATAATTGCAACCAGTATGAAACTTATGTTCATTTCTACTTTCCGAGCAAGCTAGGCTTCACCCTAGGGCGTTGCTCGAACAGATTGAATGGTTAGGGCCTTAGAAGTCAACGCCCGAAGCATAAAAAGCAATTAAAATACAACAGTGCTTCCATCATATAACAGGAATAATTGCAACCAGTTTGAAAGTGATGGCCAATTCTACGTTCCGGGCAACCTAGGCTTCACTCTAGGGCGTTGCTCCACCACATCGAATAGTTAGTGCCTTAGAAGTCAACGCCAGACGCATAAAATACGATATAAATACAACAGCGTTTCCATAGTATAAAACGAATAATTGCAACCAGTGTGAAAGTTATGGTCATTTCTACTTTCCGAGCAACCTAGGCTTCACCCTAGGGCGTTGCTCCAACGGATTGAATAGTTAGGGCCTTAGAAGTCAACGCCTGAACCATAAAACGCAAAAAAAATACAACAGTGTTTCCATCATATAACAGGAATAATTGCAACCAGTTTGAAAGTGATGGCCAATTCTACTTTCCGGGCAACCTAGGTTTCACTCCAGGGCATTGCTCCACCAGACCGAATAGTTACGTCCCAAGAAGTCAACGCCAGAAGCATAAAATACGATATAAATACAACAGCTTTTCCATCGTATAAAACGAATAATTGCAACCAGTGTGAAAGTAATGGTCATTTCTACGTTCCGTGCACCCTAGGCGTCACTCTAGGGCGTTGCTCCACCAGATCGAATAGTTAGGTCCTTAGAAGTAAACGCCAGAAGCATAAAATACGATATAAATACAACAGCGTTTGCATTGTATAAAACGAATAATTGCAACCAGTGTGAAAGTTGTGGTCATTTCTACATTCCGAGCAACCTAGGATTCACTCTAGGGCGCTGCTCCTCCAGATCGAATAGTTAGGTCCTTAGAAGTAAACGCCAGAAGCATAAAATACGATATAAATACAACAGCTTTTCCATCGTATAAAAGGAATAATTGCAAACAGTGTGAAGGTAATGGTCATTTCTACGTTCCGGGCAAGCTAGGCTTCAGCCTAGGCCGTTGTTCCACCAGATCGAATAGTTAGGGCCTAAGAAGTGAACGCCAGAACCAAAAAATGCAAAAAAAATGCAACAGTGTTTCCATCATATAACAGGAATAATTGCGACCAGTTTGAAAGTGATGAGCAATTCTACGTTCCGGGCAACCTAGGCTTCACTCTAGGGCGTTGCTCCACCATATCGAATAGTTAGTGCCTTAGAAGTCAACGCCAGCAGCATAAAATACAAAATAAATACAACAGTTTTTCCATCGTATAAAACAAATAATTGCAACCAGTATGAAACTTATGGTCATTTCTACTTTCCGAGCAACCTAGGCTTCACCCTGGGGCGTTGCTCCAACGGATTGAATAGTTAGGGCCTTAGAAGTCAACGCCCGAACCATAAAATGCAAAAAAAATAAAACCGTGTTTCCATCATATAACAGGAATAATTGCAACCAGTTTGAAAGTGATGGCCAATTCTACGTTCCGGGCAACCTAGGTTTCACTCCAGGGCGTTGCTCCACCAGACCGAATAGTTACGTCCCAAGAAGTCAACGCCAGAAGCATAAAATACGATATAAATACAACAGCTTTTCCATCGTATAAAACGAATAATTGCAACCAGTGTGAAAGTAATGGTCATTTCTACGTTCCGTGCACCCTAGGCGTCACTCTAGGGCGTTGCTCCACCAGATCGAATAGTTAGGTCCTTAGAAGTAAACGCCAGAAGCATAAAATACGATATAAATACAACAGCTTTTCCATCGTATAAAAGGAATAATTGCAAATAGTGTGAAAGTAATGGTCATTTCTACATTCCGAGCAACCTAGGCTTCATTCTAGGCCGTTGTTCCACCAGATCGAATAGTTAGGGCCTAAGAAGTCAACGCCAGAAGCATGAAGTACGATATAAATACCACTGCTTTTCCACCGTATAAAACGAACAGTTGCAACCAGTGTGAAAGTAAGGGTCATTTCTACGTTCCGAGCACCCTAGTCTTCACTCCAGGGCGTTGCTCCACCACATCTAATAGCTACGGCCTTAGAAGTCAACGCCAGAGGCATAAAGTACAATATAAATACAACAGCGTTTCATTGGTATAAAACGAATAATTGCAACCAGTGTGAAAGTTATGGTCATTTCTACATTCCGAGCAACCTAGGATTCACTCTAGGGCGTTGCTCCACAAGATCGAAAAGTTAGGTCCTTAGAAGTCAAAGCCCGAAGCATAAAATGCAATAAAAATACAACAGTGTTTCCATCATATAACAGGAATAATTTCGACCAGTTTGAAGGTGATGGCCAATTCTACGTTCCGAGCACCCTAGTCTTCACTCCAGTGCGTTGCTCCACCACATCTAATAGCTACGGCCTTAGAAGTCAACGCCAGAAGCATAAAGTACAATATAAATACAACAGCGTTTCCATCGTATAAAACGAATAATTGCAACCGGTGTGAAAATTATGGTCATTTCTACATTCCGAGCAACCTAGGATCCACTCTAGGGCGTTGCTCAACCAGATCGAATAGTTAGGTCCTTAGAAGTAAACGCCAGAAGCATAAAATACGATATAAATACAACAGCGTTTGCATCGTATAAAACGAATAATTGCAACCAGTGTGAAAGTTATGGTCATTTCTACATTCCGAGCAACCTGGGATTCACTCCAGGGCGTTGCTCCACCAGACCGAATAGTTACGGCCCAAGAAGTCAACGTCAGAAGCATAAAATACGATATAAATACAACAGATTTTCCATCGTATAAAACGAATAATTGCAACCAGTATGAAACTTATGTTCATTTCTACTTTCCGAGCAAGCTAGGCTTCACCCTAGGGCGTTGCTCCAACAGATTGAATGGTTAGGGCCTTAGAAGTCAACGCCCGAAGTATAAAAAGCAATTAAAATACAACAGTGTTTCCATGATATAACAGGAATAATTGCAACCAGTTTGACAGTGATGGCCAATTCTACGTTCCGGGCAACCTAGGCTTCACTCTAGGGCGTTGCTCCACCACATCGAATAGTTAGTGCCTTAGAAGTCAACGCCAGATACATAAAATACGATATAAATACAACAGCTTTTCCATCGTATAAAAGGATTAATTGCAACCAGTTTAAACGTGATAGCCAATTCTACGTCCCGGGCAACCTAGGCTTCACTCTAGGGCGTTGCTCCACCAGATCGAATAGTTAGTGCCTTAGAAGTCAACGCCAGAAGCATAAAATACAATATAAATACAACAGTTTTTCCATCGTATGAAACAAACAATTGCAACCAGTATCAAACATATGGTCATTTCTACTTTCCGAGCAACCTAGGCTTCACCCTAGGCCGTTGTTCCACCAGATCGAATAGTTAGGGCCTAAGAAGTGAACGCCAGAACCAAAAAATGCAAAAAAAATGCAACAGTGTTTCCATCATATAACAGGAATAATTGCGACCAGTTTGAAAGTGATGAGCAATTCTACGTTCCGGGCAACCTAGGCTTCACTCTAGGGCGTTGCTCCACCAGATCGAATAGTTAGTGCCTTAGAAGTCAACGCCAGCAGCATAAAATACAAAATAAATACAACAGTTTTTCCATCGTATAAAACAAATAATTGCAACCAGTATGAAACTTATGGTCATTTCTACTTTTCGAGCAACCTAGGCTTCACCCTGGGGCGTTGCTCCAACGGATTGAATAGTTAGGGCCTAAGAAGTCAACGCCCGAACCATAAAATGCAAAAAAAATAAAACCGTGTTTCCATCATATAACAGGAATAATTGCAACCAGTTTGAAAGTGATGGCCAATTCTACGTTCCGGGCAACCTAGGTTTCACTCCAGGGCGTTGCTCCACCAGACCGAATAGTTACGTCCCAAGAAGTCAACGCCAGAAGCATAAAATACGATATAAATACAACAGCTTTTCCATCGTATAAAACGAATAATTGCAACCAGTGTGAAAGTAATGGTCATTTCTACGTTCCGTGCACCCTAGGCGTCACTCTAGGGCGTTGCTCCACCAGATCGAATAGTTAGGTCCTTAGACGTAAACGCCAGAAGCATAAAATACGATTTAAATACAACAGCGTTTGCATTGTATAAAACGAATAATTGTAACCAGTGTGAAAGTTGTGGTCATTTCTACATTCCGAGCAACCTAGGATTCACTCTAGGGCGTTGCTCCACAAGATCGAAAAGTTAGGTCCTTAGAAGTCAAAGCCCGAAGCATAAAATGCAATAAAAATACAACAGTGTTTCCATCATATAACAGGAATAATTTCGACCAGTTTGAAGGTGATGGCCAATTCTACGTTCCGAGCACCCTAGTCTTCACTCCAGTGCGTTGCTCCACCACATCTAATAGCTACGGCCTTAGAAGTCAACGCCAGAAGCATAAAGTACAATATAAATACAACAGCGTTTCCATCGTATAAAACGAATAATTGCAACCGGTGTGAAAATTATGGTCATTTCTACATTCCGAGCAACCTAGGATCCACTCTAGGGCGTTGCTCCACCAGATCGAATAGTTAGGTCCTTAGAAGTAAACGCCAGAAGCATAAAATACGATATAAATACAACAGCGTTTGCATCGTATAAAACGAATAATTGCAACCAGTGTGAAAGTTATGGTCATTTCTACATTCCGAGCAGCCTGGGATTCACTCCAGGGCGTTGCTCCACCAGACCGAATAGTTACGGCCCAAGAAGTCAACGTCAGAAGCATAAAATACGATATAAATACAACAGATTTTCCATCGTATAAAACGAATAATTGCAACCAGTATGAAACTTATGTTCATTTCTACTTTCCGAGCAAGCTAGGCTTCACCCTAGGGCGTTGCTCCAACAGATTGAATGGTTAGGGCCTTAGAAGTCAACGCCCGAAGTATAAAAAGCAATTAAAATACAACAGTGTTTCCATGATATAACAGGAATAATTGCAACCAGTTTGACAGTGATGGCCAATTCTACGTTCCGGGCAACCTAGGCTTCACTCTAGGGCGTTGCTCCACCACATGGAATAGTTAGTGCCTTAGAAGTCAACGCCAGATACATAAAATACGATATAAATACAACAGCTTTTCCATCGTATAAAAGGATTAATTGCAACCAGTTTAAACGTGATAGCCAATTCTACGTCCCGGGCAACCTAGGCTTCACTCTAGGGCGTTGCTCCACCAGATCGAATAGTTAGTGCCTTAGAAGTCAACGCCAGAAGCATAAAATACAATATAAATACAACAGTTTTTCCATCGTATGAAACAAACAATTGCAACCAGTATCAAACATATGGTCATTTCTACTTTCCGAGCAACCTAGGCTTCACCCTAGGGCGTTGCTCCAACGGATTGAATAGTTAGGGCCTTAGAAGTCAACGCCCGAACCATAAAACGCAAAAAAAATACAACAGTGTTTCCATCATATAACAGGAATAATTGCAACCAGTTTGAACGTGATGGCCAATTCTACTTTCCGGGCAACCTAGGTTTCACTCCAGGGCGTTGCTCCACCAGACCGAATAGTTACGGCCTAAGAAGTCAACGCCAGAAGCATAAAATACGATATAAATACAACAGTTTTTCCATCGTATGAAACAAACAATTGCAACCAGTATCAAACATATGGTCATTTCTACTTTCCGAGCAACCTAGGCTTCACCCTAGGCCGTTGTTCCACCAGATCGAATAGTTAGGGCCTAAGAAGTGAACGCCAGAACCAAAAAATGCAAAAAAAATGCAACAGTGTTTCCATCATATAACAGGAATAATTGCGACCAGTTTGAAAGTGATGAGCAATTCTACGTTCCGGGCAACCTAGGCTTCACTCTAGGGCGTTGCTCCACCAGATCGTATAGTTAGTGCCTTAGAAGTCAACGCCAGCAGCATAAAATACAAAATAAATACAACAGTTTTTCCATCGTATAAAACAAATAATTGCAACCAGTATGAAACTTATGGTCATTTCTACTTTTCGAGCAACCTAGGCTTCACCCTGGGGCGTTGCTCCAACGGATTGAATAGTTAGGGCCTAAGAAGTCAACGCCCGAACCATAAAATGCAAAAAAAATAAAACCGTGTTTCCATCATATAACAGGAATAATTGCAACCAGTTTGAAAGTGATGGCCAATTCTACGTTCCGGGCAACCTAGGTTTCACTCCAGGGCGTTGCTCCACCAGACCGAATAGTTACGTCCCAAGAAGTCAACGCCAGAAGCATAAAATACGATATAAATACAACAGCTTTTCCATCGTATAAAACGAATAATTGCAACCAGTGTGAAAGTAATGGTCATTTCTACGTTCCGTGCACCCTAGGCGTCACTCTAGGGCGTTGCTCCACCAGATCGAATAGTTAGGTCCTTAGACGTAAACGCCAGAAGCATAAAATACGATTTAAATACAACAGCGTTTGCATTGTATAAAACGAATAATTGTAACCAGTGTGAAAGTTGTGGTCATTTCTACATTCCGTGCAACCTAGGATTCACTCTAGGGCGTTGCTCCACCAGATCGAATAGTTAGGTCCTTAGAAGTAAACGCCAGAAGCATAAAATACGATATAAATACAACAGCTTTTCCATCGTATAAAAGGAATAATTGCAAATA
This sequence comes from Calliopsis andreniformis, assembly GCF_051401765.1. NCBI lineage: Eukaryota > Metazoa > Arthropoda > Insecta > Hymenoptera > Andrenidae > Calliopsis > Calliopsis andreniformis. The sequence goes on along the minus strand of NW_027480425.1, from coordinate 8,738,833 downwards.
GTTGTGAAAGTAATGGTCATTTCTACATTCCGAGAAACCTAGGCTTCATTCTAGGGCGTTGCTCCACCAGATCGAATAGTTAGGTCCTTAGAAGTAGACGCAAGAAGCATAAAATACGATATAAATACAACAGCTTTTGAATCGTATAAAAGGAATAATTGCAAACAGTGTGAAAGTAATGGTCATTTCTACGTTCCGGGCAACCTAGGCTTCACTCTGCGGCGTTGTTCCACCAGATCGAATAGTTAGGGCCTAAGAAGTGAACGCCAGAAGCATAAAATACAATATAAATATAACAGTCTTTCCATCCTATAACAGGAATAATTGCAACCCGTGTGAAAGTGATGGTCATTTCTACGTTCCAGGCAACCTATGCTTCACTCTAGGGCGTTGTTCCACCAGATTGAATAGTTAGGGCCTAAGAAGTCAACGCCAGAAGCATAAAATACAATATAAGTACAACAGTTTTTCCATCGTATAAAACGAATTATTGCAACCAGCATGAAACTTATGGTCATTTCTACTTTCCGAGCAACCTAGGATTCACTCTAGGGCGTTGCTCCACCAGATCGAATAGTTAGGTCCTTAGAAGTAAACGCGAGAAGCATAAAATACGATATAAATACCACAGCTTTTCCATCGTATAAGACGAATAATTGCAACCAGTGTGAAAGTAAGGGTCATTTCTACGTTCCGAGCAACCTAGGATTCACTCTAGGGCGTTGCTCCATCAGATCGAATAGTTAGGTCCTTAGAGGTAAACGCCAGAAGCATGAAGTACGATATAAATACCACTGCTTTTCCACCGTATAAAACGAACAGTTGCAACCAGTGTGAAAGTAAGGGTCATTTCTACGTTCCGAGCACCCTAGTCTTCACTCCAGGGCGTTGCTCCACCACATCTAATAGCTACGGCCTTAGAAGTCAACGCCAGAGGCATAAAGTACAATATAAATACAACAGCGTTTCATTGGTATAAAACGAATAATTGCAACCAGTGTGAAAGTTATGGTCATTTCTACATTCCGAGCAACCTAGGATTCACTCTAGGGCGTTGCTCCACAAGATCGAAAAGTTAGGTCCTTAGAAGTCAAAGCCCGAAGCATAAAATGCAATAAAAATACAACAGTGTTTCCATCATATAACAGGAATAATTTCGACCAGTTTGAAGGTGATGGCCAATTCTACGTTCCGAGCACCCTAGTCTTCACTCCAGTGCGTTGCTCCACCACATCTAATAGCTACGGCCTTAGAAGTCAACGCCAGAAGCATAAAGTACAATATAAATACAACAGCGTTTCCATCGTATAAAACGAATAATTGCAACCGGTGTGAAAATTATGGTCATTTCTACATTCCGAGCAACCTAGGATCCACTCTAGGGCGTTGCTCCACCAGATCGAATAGTTAGGTCCTTAGAAGTAAACGCCAGAAGCATAAAATACGATATAAATACAACAGCGTTTGCATCGTATAAAACGAATAATTGCAACCAGTGTGAAAGTTATGGTCATTTCTACATTCCGAGCAACCTGGGATTCACTCCAGGGCGTTGCTCCACCAGACCGAATAGTTACGGCCCAAGAAGTCAACGTCAGAAGCATAAAATACGATATAAATACAACAGATTTTCCATCGTATAAAACGAATAATTGCAACCAGTATGAAACTTATGTTCATTTCTACTTTCCGAGCAAGCTAGGCTTCACCCTAGGGCGTTGCTCCAACAGATTGAATGGTTAGGGCCTTAGAAGTCAACGCCCGAAGTATAAAAAGCAATTAAAATACAACAGTGTTTCCATGATATAACAGGAATAATTGCAACCAGTTTGACAGTGATGGCCAATTCTACGTTCCGGGCAACCTAGGCTTCACTCTAGGGCGTTGCTCCACCACATGGAATAGTTAGTGCCTTAGAAGTCAACGCCAGATACATAAAATACGATATAAATACAACAGCTTTTCCATCGTATAAAAGGATTAATTGCAACCAGTTTAAACGTGATAGCCAATTCTACGTCCCGGGCAACCTAGGCTTCACTCTAGGGCGTTGCTCCACCAGATCGAATAGTTAGTGCCTTAGAAGTCAACGCCAGAAGCATAAAATACAATATAAATACAACAGTTTTTCCATCGTATGAAACAAACAATTGCAACCAGTATCAAACATATGGTCATTTCTACTTTCCGAGCAACCTAGGCTTCACCCTAGGGCGTTGCTCCAACGGATTGAATAGTTAGGGCCTTAGAAGTCAACGCCCGAACCATAAAACGCAAAAAAAATACAACAGTGTTTCCATCATATAACAGGAATAATTGCAACCAGTTTGAACGTGATGGCCAATTCTACTTTCCGGGCAACCTAGGTTTCACTCCAGGGCGTTGCTCCACCAGACCGAATAGTTACGGCCTAAGAAGTCAACGCCAGAAGCATAAAATACGATATAAATACAACAGCTTTTCCATCGTATAAAACGAACAATTGCAACCAGTGTGAAAGTAATGGTCATTTCTACGTTCCGTGCACCCTAGGCGTTACTCTAGGGCGTTGCTCCACCAACATCTAATAGCTACGGCCTTAGAAGTCAACGCCAGAAGCATAAAGTACAGTATAAATACAACAGCGTTTCCATCGTATAAAACGAATAATTGCAACCGGAGTGAAAATTATGGTCATTTCTACATTCCGAGCAACCTAGGATCCACTCTAGGGCGTTGCTCCACCAGATCGAATAGTTAGGTCCTTAGAAGTAAACGCCAGAAGCATAAAATACGATATAAATACAACAGCGTTTGCATCGTATAAAACGAATAATTGCAACCAGTGTGAAAGTTATGGTCATTTCTACATTCCGAGCAGCCTGGGATTCACTCCAGGGCGTTGCTCCACCAGATCGAATAGTTAGGTCCTTAGAAGTAAACGCCAGAAGCATAAAATACGATATAAATACAACAGCTGTTCCATCGTATAAAAGGAATAATTGCAAACAGTGTGAAGGTAATGGTCATTTCTACGTTCCGGGCAAGCTAGGCATCACCGTAGGCCGTTGTTCCACCAGATCGAATAGTTAGGGCCTAAGAAGTGAACGCCAGAACCATAAAGTGCAAAAAAAATGCAACAGTGTTTCCATCATATAACAGGAATATTTGCGACCAGTTTGAAAGTGATGGCCAATTCTACGTTCCGGGCGACCTAGGATTCACTCTAGGGCGTTGCTGCACCAGATCGTATAGTTAGGGCCTAAGAAGTCAACGCCTGATGCATAAAATACAATATAAATACAACAGCTTTTCCATCGTATAAAACGAATAATTGCAACCAGTGTGAAAGTTATGGTCATTTCTACGTTCCGGGCAACCTAGGCTTCATCCTGTGGCGTTGCTCCACCAGCTCGTATTGTTAGGGCCCTAGAAGTCAACTCCCGAAGCATAAAATACAATAAAAATACCATCGTTTTTACATCCTATAACAGGAATAATTGCATCCAGTGTGAAATTTATGGACATTTCTACATTCCGAGCAACCTAGTCTTCACTCTAGGGCGTTGCTCCACCAGATCGAATAGTTAGGGCCTTAGAAGTCAACGCCCGAAGCATAAAAAGCAATTAAAATACAACAGTGCTTCCATCATATAACAGGAATAATTGCAACCAGTTTGAAAGTGATGGCCAATTCTACTTTCCGGGCAACCTAGGTTTCACTCCAGGGCATTGCTCCACCAGACCGAATAGTTACGTCCCAAGAAGTCAACGCCAGAAGCATAAAATACGATATAAATACAACAGCTTTTCCATCGTATAAAACGAATAATTGCAACCAGTGTGAAAGTAATGGTCATTTCTACGTTCCGTGCACCCTAGGCGTCACTCTAGGGCGTTGCTCCACCAACATCTAATAGCTACGGCCTTAGAAGTCAACGCCAGAAGCATAAAGTACAATATAAATACAACAGCGTTTCCATCGTATAAAACGAATAATTGCAACCAGTGTGAAAGTAATGGTCATTTCTACGTTCCGTGCACCCTAGGCGTCACTCTAGGGCGTTGCTCCACCAACATCTAATAGCTACGGCCTTAGAAGTCAACGCCAGAAGCATAAAGTACAATATAAATACAACAGCGTTTCCATCGTATAAAACGAATAATTGCAACCGGAGTGAAAATTATGGTCATTTCTACATTCCGAGCAACCTAGGATCCACTCTAAGGCGTTGCTCCACCAGATCGAATAGTTAGGTCCTTAGATGTAAACGCCAGAAGCATAAAATACGATATAAATACAACAGCGTTTGCATCGTATAAAACGAATAATTGCAACCAGTGTGAAAGTTATGGTCATTTCTACATTCCGAGCAGCCTGGGATTCACTCCAGGGCGTTGCTCCACCAGATCGAATAGTTAGGTCCTTAGAAGTAAACGCCAGAAGCATAAAATACGATATAAATACAACAGCTTTTCCATCGTATAAAAGGAATAATTGCAAACAGTGTGAAGGTAATGGTCATTTCTACGTTCCGGGCAAGCTAGGCTTCACCCTAGGCCGTTGTTCCACCAGATCGAATAGTTAGGGCCTAAGAAGTGAACGCCAGAACCATAAAGTGCAAAAAAAATGCAACAGTGTTTCCATCATATAACAGGAATATTTGCGACCAGTTTGAAAGTGATGGCCAATTCTACGTTCCGGGCGACCTAGGCTTCACTCTAGGGCGTTGCTCCACCAGATCGGATAGTTAGTGCCGTAGAAGTCAACGCCAGAAGCATAAAATACGATATAAATACAACAGCTTTTCCATCGTATAAAACGAATAATTGCAACCAGTATGAAACTTATGTTCATTTCTACTTTCCGAGCAAGCTAGGCTTCACCCTAGGGCGTTGCTCCAACAGATTGAATGGTTAGGGCCTTAGAAGTCAACGCCCGAAGCATAAAAAGCAATTAAAATACAACAGTGCTTCCATCATATAACAGGAATAATTGCAACCAGTTTGAAAGTGATGGCCAATTCTACGTTCCGGGCAACCTAGGCTTCACTCTAGGGCGTTGCTCCACCACATCGAATAGTTAGTGCCATAGAAGTCAACGCCAGATGCATAAAATACGATATAAATACGACAGCTTTTCCATCGTATAAAAGGATTAATTGCAACCAGTTTAAACGTGATAGCCAATTCTACGTCCCGGGCAACCTAGGCTTCACTCTGGGGCGTTGCTCCACCAGATCGAATAGTTAGTGCCTTAGAAGTCAACGCCAGAAGCATAAAATACAATATAAATACAACAGTTTTTCCATCGTATGAAAGGAATAATTGCAACCAGTATCAAACATATGGTCATTTCTACTTTCCGAGCAACCTAGGCTTCACCCTAGGCCGTTGCTCCAACGGATTGAATAGTTAGGGCCTTAGAAGTCAACGCCTGAACCATAAAACGCAAAAAAAATAGAACAGTGTTTCCATCATATAACAGGAATAATTGCAACCAGTTTGAAAGTGATGGCCAATTCTACTTTCCGGGCAACCTAGGTTTCACTCCAGGGCATTGCTCCACCAGACCGAATAGTTACGTCCCAAGAAGTCAACGCCAGAAGCATAAAATACGATATAAATACAACAGTTTTACATCGTATGAAACGAATAATTGCAACCAGTGTGAAAGTAATGGTCATTTCTACGTTCCGTGCACCCTAGGCGTCACTCTAGGGCGTTGCTCCACCAACATCTAATAGCTACGGCCTTAGAAGTCAACGCGAGAAGCATAAAGTACAATATAAATACAACAGCGTTTCCATCGTATAAAACGAATAATTGCAACCAGTGTGAAAGTAATGGTCATTTCTACGTTCCGTGCACCCTAGGCGTCACTCTAGGGCGTTGCTCCACCAACATCTAATAGCTACGGCCTTAGAAGTCAACGCCAGAAGCATAAAGTACAGTATAAATACAACAGCGTTTCCATCGTATAAAACGAATAATTGCAACCGGAGTGAAAATTATGGTCATTTCTACATTCCGAGCAACCTAGGATCCACTCTAGGGCGTTGCTCCACCAGATCGAATAGTTAGGTCCTTAGAAGTAAACGCCAGAAGCATAAAATACGATATAAATACAACAGCGTTTGCATCGTATAAAACGAATAATTGCAACCAGTGTGAAAGTTATGGTCATTTCTACATTCCGAGCAGCCTGGGATTCACTCCAGGGCGTTGCTCCACCAGATCGAATAGTTAGGTCCTTAGAAGTAAACGCCAGAAGCATAAAATACGATATAAATACAACAGCTGTTCCATCGTATAAAAGGAATAATTGCAAACAGTGTGAAGGTAATGGTCATTTCTACGTTCCGGGCAAGCTAGGCTTCACCCTAGGCCGTTGTTCCACCAGATCGAATAGTTAGGGCCTAAGAAGTGAACGCCAGAACCATAAAGTGCAAAAAAAATGCAACAGTGTTTCCATCATATAACAGGAATATTTGCGACCAGTTTGAAAGTGATGGCCAATTCTACGTTCCCGGCGACCTAGGATTCACTCTAGGGCGTTGCTGCACCAGATCGTATAGTTAGGGCCTAAGAAGTCAACGCCTGATGCATAAAATACAATATAAATACAACAGCTTTTCCATCGTATAAAACGAATAATTGCAACCAGTGTGAAAGTTATGGTCATTTCTACGTTCCGGGCAACCTAGGCTTCATCCTGTGGCGTTGCTCCAAAAGCTCGTATTGTTAGGGCCCTAGAAGTCAACTCCCGAAGCATAAAATTCAATAAAAATACCATCGTTTTTACATCCTATAACAGGAATAATTGCATCCAGTGTGAAATTTATGGACATTTCTACATTCCGAGCAACCTAGTCTTCACTCTAGGGCGTTGCTCCACCAGATCGAATAGTTAGGGCCTTAGAAGTCAACGCCCGAAGCATAAAAAGCAATTAAAATACAACAGTGCTTCCATCATATAACAGGAATAATTGCAACCAGTTTGAAAGTGATGGCCAATTCTACGTTCCGGGCAACCTAGGCTTCACTCTAGGGCGTTGCTCCACCACATCGAATAGTTAGTGCCTTAGAAGTCAACGCCAGATGTATAAAATACGATATAAATACAACAGCTTTTCCATCGTATAAAAGGATTAATTGCAACCAGTTTAAACGTGATAGCCAATTCTACGTCCCGGGCAACCTAGGCTTCACTCTAGGGCGTTGCTCCACCAGATCGAATAGTTAGTGCCTTAGAAGTCAACGCCAGAAGCATAAAATACAATATAAATACAACAGTTTTTCCATCGTATGAAAGGAATAATTGCAACCAGTATCAAACATATGGTCATTTCTACTTTCCGAGCAACCTAGGCTTCACCCTAGGGCGTTGCTCCAACGGATTGAATAGTTAGGGCCTTAGAAGTCAACGCCCGAACCATAAAACGCAAAAAAAATACAACAGTGTTTCCATCATATAACAGGAATAATTGCAACCAGTTTGAACGTGATGGCCAATTCTACTTTCCGGGCAACCTAGGTTTCACTCCAGGGCGTTGCTCCACCAGACCGAATAGTTACGGCCTAAGAAGTCAACGCCAGAAGCATAAAATACGATATAAATACAACAGCTTTTCCATCGTATAAAACGAACAATTGCAACCAGTGTGAAAGTAATGGTCATTTCTACGTTCCGTGCACCCTAGGCGTCACTCTAGGGCGTTGCTCCACCAACATCTAATAGCTACGGCCTTAGAAGTCAACGCCAGAAGCATAAAGTACAGTATAAATACAACAGCGTTTCCATCGTATAAAACGAATAATTGCAACCGGAGTGAAAATTATGGTCATTTCTACATTCCGAGCAACCTAGGATCCACTCTAGGGCGTTGCTCCACCAGATCGAATAGTTAGGTCCTTAGAAGTAAACGCCAGAAGCATAAAATACGATATAAATACAACAGCGTTTGCATCGTATAAAACGAATAATTGCAACCAGTGTGAAAGTTATGGTCATTTCTACATTCCGAGCAGCCTGGGATTCACTCCAGGGCGTTGCTCCACCAGATCGAATAGTTAGGTCCTTAGAAGTAAACGCCAGAAGCATAAAATACGATATAAATACAACAGCTGTTCCATCGTATAAAAGGAATAATTGCAAACACTGTGAAGGTAATGGTCATTTCTACGTTCCGGGCAAGCTAGGCATCACCGTAGGCCGTTGTTCCACCAGATCGAATAGTTAGGGCCTAAGAAGTGAACGCCAGAACCATAAAGTGCAAAAAAAATGCAACAGTGTTTCCATCATATAACAGGAATATTTGCGACCAGTTTGAAAGTGATGGCCAATTCTACGTTCCGGGCGACCTAGGATTCACTCTAGGGCGTTGCTGCACCAGATCGTATAGTTAGGGCCTAAGAAGTCAACGCCTGATGCATAAAATACAATATAAATACAACAGCTTTTCCATCGTATAAAACGAATAATTGCAACCAGTGTGAAAGTTATGGTCATTTCTACGTTCCGGGCAACCTAGGCTTCATCCTGTGGCGTTGCTCCACCAGCTCGTATTGTTAGGGCCCTAGAAGTCAACTCCCGAAGCATAAAATACAATAAAAATACCATCGTTTTTACATCCTATAACAGGAATAATTGCATCCAGTGTGAAATTTATGGACATTTCTACATTCCGAGCAACCTAGTCTTCACTCTAGGGCGTTGCTCCACCAGATCGAATAGTTAGGGCCTTAGAAGTCAACGCCCGAAGCATAAAAAGCAATTAAAATACAACAGTGCTTCCATCATATAACAGGAATAATTGCAACCAGTTTGAAAGTGATGGCCAATTCTACTTTCCGGGCAACCTAGGTTTCACTCCAGGGCATTGCTCCACCAGACCGAATAGTTACGTCCCAAGAAGTCAACGCCAGAAGCATAAAATACGATATAAATACAACAGCTTTTCCATCGTATAAAACGAATAATTGCAACCAGTGTGAAAGTAATGGTCATTTCTACGTTCCGTGCACCCTAGGCGTCACTCTAGGGCGTTGCTCCACCAACATCTAATAGCTACGGCCTTAGAAGTCAACGCCAGAAGCATAAAGTACAATATAAATACAACAGCGTTTCCATCGTATAAAACGAATAATTGCAACCAGTGTGAAAGTAATGGTCATTTCTACGTTCCGTGCACCCTAGGCGTCACTCTAGGGCGTTGCTCCACCAACATCTAATAGCTACGGCCTTAGAAGTCAACGCCAGAAGCATAAAGTACAATATAAATACAACAGCGTTTCCATCGTATAAAACGAATAATTGCAACCGGAGTGAAAATTATGGTCATTTCTACATTCCGAGCAACCTAGGATCCACTCTAAGGCGTTGCTCCACCAGATCGAATAGTTAGGTCCTTAGATGTAAACGCCAGAAGCATAAAATACGATATAAATACAACAGCGTTTGCATCGTATAAAACGAATAATTGCAACCAGTGTGAAAGTTATGGTCATTTCTACATTCCGAGCAGCCTGGGATTCACTCCAGGGCGTTGCTCCACCAGATCGAATAGTTAGGTCCTTAGAAGTAAACGCCAGAAGCATAAAATACGATATAAATACAACAGCTTTTCCATCGTATAAAAGGAATAATTGCAAACAGTGTGAAGGTAATGGTCATTTCTACGTTCCGGGCAAGCTAGGCTTCACCCTAGGCCGTTGTTCCACCAGATCGAATAGTTAGGGCCTAAGAAGTGAACGCCAGAACCATAAAGTGCAAAAAAAATGCAACAGTGTTTCCATCATATAACAGGAATATTTGCGACCAGTTTGAAAGTGATGGCCAATTCTACGTTCCGGGCGACCTAGGCTTCACTCTAGGGCGTTGCTCCACCAGATCGGATAGTTAGTGCCGTAGAAGTCAACGCCAGAAGCATAAAATACGATATAAATACAACAGCTTTTCCATCGTATAAAACGAATAATTGCAACCAGTATGAAACTTATGTTCATTTCTACTTTCCGAGCAAGCTAGGCTTCACCCTAGGGCGTTGCTCCAACAGATTGAATGGTTAGGGCCTTAGAAGTCAACGCCCGAAGCATAAAAAGCAATTAAAATACAACAGTGCTTCCATCATATAACAGGAATAATTGCAACCAGTTTGAAAGTGATGGCCAATTCTACGTTCCGGGCAACCTAGGCTTCACTCTAGGGCGTTGCTCCACCACATCGAATAGTTAGTGCCATAGAAGTCAACGCCAGATGCATAAAATACGATATAAATACGACAGCTTTTCCATCGTATAAAAGGATTAATTGCAACCAGTTTAAACGTGATAGCCAATTCTACGTCCCGGGCAACCTAGGCTTCACTCTGGGGCGTTGCTCCACCAGATCGAATAGTTAGTGCCTTAGAAGTCAACGCCAGAAGCATAAAATACAATATAAATACAACAGTTTTTCCATCGTATGAAAGGAATAATTGCAACCAGTATCAAACATATGGTCATTTCTACTTTCCGAGCAACCTAGGCTTCACCCTAGGCCGTTGCTCCAACGGATTGAATAGTTAGGGCCTTAGAAGTCAACGCCTGAACCATAAAACGCAAAAAAAATAGAACAGTGTTTCCATCATATAACAGGAATAATTGCAACCAGTTTGAAAGTGATGGCCAATTCTACTTTCCGGGCAACCTAGGTTTCACTCCAGGGCATTGCTCCACCAGACCGAATAGTTACGTCCCAAGAAGTCAACGCCAGAAGCATAAAATACGATATAAATACAACAGTTTTACATCGTATGAAACGAATAATTGCAACCAGTGTGAAAGTAATGGTCATTTCTACGTTCCGTGCACCCTAGGCGTCACTCTAGGGCGTTGCTCCACCAACATCTAATAGCTACGGCCTTAGAAGTCAACGCGAGAAGCATAAAGTACAATATAAATACAACAGCGTTTCCATCGTATAAAACGAATAATTGCAACCAGTGTGAAAGTAATGGTCATTTCTACGTTCCGTGCACCCTAGGCGTCACTCTAGGGCGTTGCTCCACCAACATCTAATAGCTACGGCCTTAGAAGTCAACGCCAGAAGCATAAAGTACAGTATAAATACAACAGCGTTTCCATCGTATAAAACGAATAATTGCAACCGGAGTGAAAATTATGGTCATTTCTACATTCCGAGCAACCTAGGATCCACTCTAGGGCGTTGCTCCACCAGATCGAATAGTTAGGTCCTTAGAAGTAAACGCCAGAAGCATAAAATACGATATAAATACAACAGCGTTTGCATCGTATAAAACGAATAATTGCAACCAGTGTGAAAGTTATGGTCATTTCTACATTCCGAGCAGCCTGGGATTCACTCCAGGGCGTTGCTCCACCAGATCGAATAGTTAGGTCCTTAGAAGTAAACGCCAGAAGCATAAAATACGATATAAATACAACAGCTGTTCCATCGTATAAAAGGAATAATTGCAAACAGTGTGAAGGTAATGGTCATTTCTACGTTCCGGGCAAGCTAGGCTTCACCCTAGGCCGTTGTTCCACCAGATCGAATAGTTAGGGCCTAAGAAGTGAACGCCAGAACCATAAAGTGCAAAAAAAATGCAACAGTGTTTCCATCATATAACAGGAATATTTGCGACCAGTTTGAAAGTGATGGCCAATTCTACGTTCCCGGCGACCTAGGATTCACTCTAGGGCGTTGCTGCACCAGATCGTATAGTTAGGGCCTAAGAAGTCAACGCCTGATGCATAAAATACAATATAAATACAACAGCTTTTCCATCGTATAAAACGAATAATTGCAACCAGTGTGAAAGTTATGGTCATTTCTACGTTCCGGGCAACCTAGGCTTCATCCTGTGGCGTTGCTCCACCAGCTCGTATTGTTAGGGCCCTAGAAGTCAACTCCCGAAGCATAAAATTCAATAAAAATACCATCGTTTTTACATCCTATAACAGGAATAATTGCATCCAGTGTGAAATTTATGGACATTTCTACATTCCGAGCAACCTAGTCTTCACTCTAGGGCGTTGCTCCACCAGATCGAATAGTTAGGGCCTTAGAAGTCAACGCCCGAAGCATAAAAAGCAATTAAAATACAACAGTGCTTCCATCATATAACAGGAATAATTGCAACCAGTTTGAAAGTGATGGCCAATTCTACGTTCCGGGCAACCTAGGCTTCACTCTAGGGCGTTGCTCCACCACATCGAATAGTTAGTGCCTTAGAAGTCAACGCCAGATGTATAAAATACGATATAAATACAACAGCTTTTCCATCGTATAAAAGGATTAATTGCAACCAGTTTAAACGTGATAGCCAATTCTACGTCCCGGGCAACCTAGGCTTCACTCTAGGGCGTTGCTCCACCAGATCGAATAGTTAGTGCCTTAGAAGTCAACGCCAGAAGCATAAAATACAATATAAATACAACAGTTTTTCCATCGTATGAAAGGAATAATTGCAACCAGTATCAAACATATGGTCATTTCTACTTTCCGAGCAACCTAGGCTTCACCCTAGGGCGTTGCTCCAACGGATTGAATAGTTAGGGCCTTAGAAGTCAACGCCTGAACCATAAAACGCAAAAAAAATACAACAGTGTTTCCATCATATAACAGGAATAATTGCAACCAGTTTGAAAGTGATGGCCAATTCTACTTTCCGGGCAACCTAGGTTTCACTCCAGGGCATTGCTCCACCAGACCGAATAGTTACGTCCCAAGAAGTCAACGCCAGAAGCATAAAATACGATATAAATACAACAGTTTTACATCGTATGAAACGAATAATTGCAACCAGTGTGAAAGTAATGGTCATTTCTACGTTCCGTGCACCCTAGGCGTCACTCTAGGGCGTTGCTCCACCAACATCTAATAGCTACGGCCTTAGAAGTCAACGCGAGAAGCATAAAGTACAATATAAATACAACAGCGTTTCCATCGTATAAAACGAATAATTGCAACCAGTGTGAAAGTAATGGTCATTTCTACGTTCCAAGCACCCTAGGCGTCACTCTAGGGCGTTGCTCCACCACATCTATTAGCTACGGCCTTAGAAGTCAACGCCAGAGGCATAAAGTACAATATAAATACAACAGCGTTTCCATCGTATAAAACGAATAATTGCAACCAGTGTGAAAGTTATGGTCATTTCTACGTTCCGAGCAACCTAGGATCCTCTCTAGGGCGTTGCTCCACCAGATCGAATAGTTAGGTCCTTAGAAGTAAACGCCAGAAGCATAAAACACGATATAAATACAACAGCGTTTGCATCGTATAAAACGAATAATTGCATCCAGTTTGAAAGTGATGCCCAAATCTACGTTCCGGGCAACCTAGGCTTCACTCTAGGGCGTTGCTCCACCAGATCGAATAGTTAGTGCCTTAGAAATCAACGCCAACAGCATAAAATACAAAATAAATACAACAGTTTTTCCATCGTATAAAACAAATAATTGCAACCAGTATGAAACTTATGGTCATTTCTACTTTCCGAGCAACCTAGGCTTCACCCTAGGGCGTTGCTCCAACGGATTGAATTGTTAGGGCCTTAGAAGTCAACGCCCGAACCATAAAATGCAAAAAAAAATAAAACCGTGTTTCCATCATATAACAGGAATAATTGCAACCAGTTTGAAAGTGATGGCCAATTCTACGTTCCGGGCATCCTAGGTTTCACTCCAGGGCGTTGCTCCACCAGACCGAATAGTTACGGCCCAAGAAGTCAACGCCAGAAGCATAAAATACGATATAAATACAACAGCTTTTCCATCGTATAAAACGAATAATTGCAACCAGTATGAAACTTATGTTCATTTCTACTTTCCGAGCAAGCTAGGCTTCACCCTAGGTCGTTGCTCCAACAGATTGAATGGTTAGGGCCTTAGAAGTCAACGCGCGAAGCATAAAAAGCAATTAAAATACAACAGTGCTTCCATCATATAACAGGAATAATTGCAACCAGTTTGAAAGTGATGGCCAATTCTACGTTCCGGGCAACCTAGGCTTCACTCTAGGGCGTTGCTCCACCACATCGAATAGTTAGTGCCTTAGAAGTCAACGCCAGATGCATAAAATACGATATAAATACAACAGCTTTTCCATCGTATAAAAGGATTAATTGCAACCAGTTTAAACGTGATAGCCAATTCTACGTCCCGGGCAACCTAGGCTTCACTCTGGGGCGTTGCTCCACCAGATCGAATAGTTAGTGCCTTAGAAGTCAACGCCAGAAACATAAAATACAATATAAATACAACAGTTTTTCCATCGTATGAAAGGAATAATTGCAACCAGTATCAAACATATGGTCATTTCTACTTTCCGAGCAACCTAGGCTTCACCCTAGGGCGTTGCTCCAACGGATTGAATAGTTAGGGCCTTAGAAGTCAACGCCTGAACCATAAAACGCAAAAAAAATACAACAGTGTTTCCATCATATAACAGGAATAATTGCAACCAGTTTCAAAGTGATGGCCAATTCTACTTTCCGGGCAACCTAGGTTTCACTCCAGGGCATTGCTCCACCAGACCGAATAGTTACGTCCCAAGAAGTCAACGCCAGAAGCATAAAATACGATATAAATACAACAGTTTTACATCGTATGAAACGAATAATTGCAACCAGTATGAAACTTATGGTTATTTCTACTTTCCGAGCAACCTAGGCTTCACCCTAGGGCGTTGCTCCAACGGATTGAATAGTTAGGGCCTTAGAAGTAAACGCCAGAAGCATAAAATACGATATAAATACAACAGCTTTTCCATCGTATAAAAGGAATAATTGCAAACAGTGTGAAGTTAATGGTCATTTCTACGTTCCGGGCAAGCTAGGCTTCAGCCTAGGCCGTTGCTCCACCAGATCGAATAGATAGGTCCTTAGAAGTAAACGCTAGAATCATAAAATACGATATAAATACAACAGCGTTTGTATTGTATAAAACGAATAATTGCAACCAGTGTGAAAGTTGTGGTCATTTCTACGTTCCGGGCAACGTAGGCTCTACTCTACGGCGTCGTTCCACCAGATCGAATAGTTAGGGCCTAAGAAGTCAACGCCAGACGCATAAAATATAATATAAATATAACAGTTTTTGCATCGTATAAAACGAATAATAGCAACCAGAGTGAAAGTTATGGTCATTTCTACGTCCTGAGCTACCTAGGATCCTCTCTAGGGCGTTGCTCCACCAGATCGAATAGTTAGGTCCTTAGAAGTAAACGCCAGAAGCATAAAACACGATATAAATACAACAGCGTTTGCATCGTATAAAACGAATAATTGCATCCAGTTTGAAAGTGATGCCCAATTCTACGTTCCGGGCAACCTAGGCTTCACTCTAGGGCGTTGCTCCACCAGATCGAATAGTTAGTGCCTTAGAAGTCAACGCCAGATACATAAAATACGATATAAATACAACAGCTTTTCCATCGTATAAAAGGATTAATTGCAACCAGTTTAAACGTGATAGCCAATTCTACGTCCCGGGCAACCTAGGCTTCACTCTAGGGCGTTGCTCCACCAGATCGAATAGTTAGTGCCTTAGAAGTCAACGCCAGAAGCATAAAATACAATATAAATACAACAGTTTTTCCATCGTATGAAACAAACAATTGCAACCAGTATCAAACATATGGTCATTTCTACTTTCCGAGCAACCTAGGCTTCACCATAGGGCGTTGCTCCAACGGATTGAATAGTTAGGGCCTTAGAAGTCAACGCCCGAACCATAAAACGCAAAAAAAATACAACAGTGTTTCCATCATATAACAGGAATAATTGCAACCAGTTTGAACGTGATGGCCAATTCTACTTTCCGGGCAACCTAGGTTTCACTCCAGGGCGTTGCTCCACCAGACCGAATAGTTACGGCCTAAGAAGTCAACGCCAGAAGCATAAAATACGATATAAATACAACAGCTTTTCCATCGTATAAAACGAACAATTGCAACCAGTGTGAAAGTAATGGTCATTTCTACGTTCCGTGCACCCTAGGCGTCACTCTAGGGCGTTGCTCCACCAACATCTAATAGCTACGGCCTTAGAAGTCAACGCCAGAAGCATAAAGTACAGTATAAATACAACAGCGTTTCCATCGTATAAAACGAATAATTGCAACCGGAGTGAAAATTATGGTCATTTCTACATTCCGAGCAACCTAGGATCCACTCTAGGGCGTTGCTCCACCAGATCGAATAGTTAGGTCCTTAGAAGTAAACGCCAGAAGCATAAAATACGATATAAATACAACAGCGTTTGCATCGTATAAAACGAATAATTGCAACCAGTGTGAAAGTTATGGTCATTTCTACATTCCGAGCAGCCTGGGATTCACTCCAGGGCGTTGCTCCACCAGATCGAATAGTTAGGTCCTTAGAAGTAAACGCCAGAAGCATAAAATACGATATAAATACAACAGCTGTTCCATCGTATAAAAGGAATAATTGCAAACAGTGTGAAGGTAATGGTGATTTCTACGTTCCGGGCAAGCTAGGCATCACCCTAGGCCGTTGTTCCACCAGATCGAATAGTTAGGGCCTAAGAAGTGAACGCCAGAACCATAAAGTGCAAAAAAAATGCAACAGTGTTTCCATCATATAACAGGAATATTTGCGACCAGTTTGAAAGTGATGGCCAATTCTACGTTCCGGGCGACCTAGGATTCACTCTAGGGCGTTGCTGCACCAGATCGTATAGTTAGGGCCTAAGAAGTCAACGCCTGATGCATAAAATACAATATAAATACAACAGCTTTTCCATCGTATAAAACGAATAATTGCAACCAGTGTGAAAGTTATGGTCATTTCTACGTTCCGGGCAACCTAGGCTTCATCCTGTGGCGTTGCTCCACCAGCTCGTATTGTTAGGGCCCTAGAAGTCAACTCCCGAAGCATAAAATACAATAAAAATACCATCGTTTTTACATCCTATAACAGGAATAATTGCATCCAGTGTGAAATTTATGGACATTTCTACATTCCGAGCAACCTAGTCTTCACTCTAGGGCGTTGCTCCACCAGATCGAATAGTTAGGGCCTTAGAAGTCAACGCCCGAAGCATAAAAAGCAATTAAAATACAACAGTGCTTCCATCATATAACAGGAATAATTGCAACCAGTTTGAAAGTGATGGCCAATTCTACTTTCCGGGCAACCTAGGTTTCACTCCAGGGCATTGCTCCACCAGACCGAATAGTTACGTCCCAAGAAGTCAACGCCAGAAGCATAAAATACGATATAAATACAACAGCTTTTCCATCGTATAAAACGAATAATTGCAACCAGTGTGAAAGTAATGGTCATTTCTACGTTCCGTGCACCCTAGGCGTCACTCTAGGGCGTTGCTCCACCAAGATCTAATAGCTACGGCCTTAGAAGTCAACGCCAGAAGCATAAAGTACAATATAAATACAACAGCGTTTCCATCGTATAAAACGAATAATTGCAACCAGTGTGAAAGTAATGGTCATTTCTACGTTCCGTGCACCCTAGGCGTCACTCTAGGGCGTTGCTCCACCAACATCTAATAGCTACGGCCTTAGAAGTCAACGCCAGAAGCATAAAGTACAATATAAATACAACAGCGTTTCCA
This sequence comes from Calliopsis andreniformis, assembly GCF_051401765.1. Classification (NCBI taxonomy): domain Eukaryota; kingdom Metazoa; phylum Arthropoda; class Insecta; order Hymenoptera; family Andrenidae; genus Calliopsis; species Calliopsis andreniformis. The sequence continues at coordinate 8,721,251 of NW_027480425.1, read as the reverse complement.
TCGTATAAAACGAATAATTGCAACCGGAGTGAAAATTATGGTCATTTCTACATTCCGAGCAACCTAGGATCCACTCTGAGGCGTTGCTCCACCAGATCGAATAGTTAGGTCCTTAGATGTAAACGCCAGAAGCATAAAATACGATATAAATACAACAGCGTTTGCATCGTATAAAACGAATAATTGCAACCAGTGTGAAAGTTATGGTCATTTCTACATTCCGAGCAGCCTGGGATTCACTCCAGGGCGTTGCTCCACCAGATCGAATAGTTAGGTCCTTAGAAGTAAACGCCAGAAGCATAAAATACGATATAAATACAACAGCTTTTCCATCGTATAAAAGGAATAATTGCAAACAGTGTGAAGGTAATGGTCATTTCTACGTTCCGGGCAAGCTAGGCTTCACCCTAGGCCGTTGTTCCACCAGATCGAATAGTTAGGGCCTAAGAAGTGAACGCCAGAACCATAAAGTGCAAAAAAAATGCAACAGTGTTTCCATCATATAACAGGAATATTTGCGACCAGTTTGAAAGTGATGGCCAATTCTACGTTCCGGGCGACCTAGGCTTCACTCTAGGGCGTTGCTCCACCAGATCGGATAGTTAGTGCCGTAGAAGTCAACGCCAGAAGCATAAAATACGATATAAATACAACAGCTTTTCCATCTTATAAAACGAATAATTGCAACCAGTATGAAACTTATGTTCATTTCTACTTTCCGAGCAAGCTAGGCTTCACCCTAGGGCGTTGCTCCAACAGATTGAATGGTTAGGGCCTTAGAAGTCAACGCCCGAAGCATAAAAAGCAATTAAAATACAACAGTGCTTCCATCATATAACAGGAATAATTGCAACCAGTTTGAAAGTGATGGCCAATTCTACGTTCCGGGCAACCTAGGCTTCACTCTAGGGCGTTGCTCCACCACATCGAATAGTTAGTGCCATAGAAGTCAACGCCAGATGCATAAAATACGATATAAATACGACAGCTTTTCCATCGTATAAAAGGATTAATTGCAACCAGTTTAAACGTGATAGCCAATTCTACGTCCCGGGCAACCTAGGCTTCACTCTGGGGCGTTGCTCCACCAGATCGAATAGTTAGTGCCTTAGAAGTCAACGCCAGAAGCATAAAATACAATATAAATACAACAGTTTTTCCATCGTATGAAAGGAATAATTGCAACCAGTATCAAACATATGGTCATTTCTACTTTCCGAGCAACCTAGGCTTCACCCTAGGCCGTTGCTCCAACGGATTGAATAGTTAGGGCCTTAGAAGTCAACGCCTGAACCATAAAACGCAAAAAAAATAGAACAGTGTTTCCATCATATAACAGGAATAATTGCAACCAGTTTGAAAGTGATGGCCAATTCTACTTTCCGGGCAACCTAGGTTTCACTCCAGGGCATTGCTCCACCAGACCGAATAGTTACGTCCCAAGAAGTCAACGCCAGAAGCATAAAATACGATATAAATACAACAGTTTTACATCGTATGAAACGAATAATTGCAACCAGTGTGAAAGTAATGGTCATTTCTACGTTCCGTGCACCCTAGGCGTCACTCTAGGGCGTTGCTCCACCAACATCTAATAGCTACGGCCTTAGAAGTCAACGCGAGAAGCATAAAGTACAATATAAATACAACAGCGTTTCCATCGTATAAAACGAATAATTGCAACCAGTGTGAAAGTAGTGGTCATTTCTACGTTCCGTGCACCCTAGGCGTCACTCTAGGGCGTTGCTCCACCAACATCTAATAGCTACGGCCTTAGAAGTCAACGCCAGAAGCATAAAGTACAGTATAAATACAACAGCGTTTCCATCGTATAAAACGAATAATTGCAACCGGAGTGAAAATTATGGTCATTTCTACATTCCGAGCAACCTAGGATCCACTCTAGGGCGTTGCTCCACCAGATCGAATAGTTAGGTCCTTAGAAGTAAACGCCAGAAGCATAAAATACGATATAAATACAACAGCGTTTGCATCGTATAAAACGAATAATTGCAACCAGTGTGAAAGTTATGGTCATTTCTACATTCCGAGCAGCCTGGGATTCACTCCAGGGCGTTGCTCCACCAGATCGAATAGTTAGGTCCTTAGAAGTAAACGCCAGAAGCATAAAATACGATATAAATACAACAGCTGTTCCATCGTATAAAAGGAATAATTGCAAACAGTGTGAAGGTAATGGTCATTTCTACGTTCCGGGCAAGCTAGGCTTCACCCTAGGCCGTTGTTCCACCAGATCGAATAGTTAGGGCCTAAGAAGTGAACGCCAGAACCATAAAGTGCAAAAAAAATGCAACAGTGTTTCCATCATATAACAGGGATATTTGCGACCAGTTTGAAAGTGATGGCCAATTCTACGTTCCCGGCGACCTAGGATTCACTCTAGGGCGTTGCTGCACCAGATCGTATAGTTAGGGCCTAAGAAGTCAACGCCTGATGCATAAAATACAATATAAATACAACAGCTTTTCCATCGTATAAAACGAATAATTGCAACCAGTGTGAAAGTTATGGTCATTTCTACGTTCCGGGCAACCTAGGCTTCATCCTGTGGCGTTGCTCCACCAGCTCGTATTGTTAGGGCCCTAGAAGTCAACTCCCGAAGCATAAAATTCAATAAAAATACCATCGTTTTTACATCCTATAACAGGAATAATTGCATCCAGTGTGAAATTTATGGACATTTCTACATTCCGAGCAACCTAGTCTTCACTCTAGGGCGTTGCTCCACCAGATCGAATAGTTAGGGCCTTAGAAGTCAACGCCCGAAGCATAAAAAGCAATTAAAATACAACAGTGCTTCCATCATATAACAGGAATAATTGCAACCAGTTTGAAAGTGATGGCCAATTCTACGTTCCGGGCAAAATAGGCTTCACTCTAGGGCGTTGCTCCACCACATCGAATAGTTAGTGCCTTAGAAGTCAACGCCAGATGTATAAAATACGATATAAATACAACAGCTTTTCCATCGTATAAAAGGATTAATTGCAACCAGTTTAAACGTGATAGCCAATTCTACGTCCCGGGCAACCTAGGCTTCACTCTAGGGCGTTGCTCCACCAGATCGAATAGTTAGTGCCTTAGAAGTCAACGCCAGAAGCATAAAATACAATATAAATACAACAGTTTTTCCATCGTATGAAAGGAATAATTGCAACCAGTATCAAACATATGGTCATTTCTACTTTCCGAGCAACCTAGGCTTCACCCTAGGGCGTTGCTCCAACGGATTGAATAGTTAGGGCCTTAGAAGTCAACGCCTGAACCATAAAACGCAAAAAAAATACAACAGTGTTTCCATCATATAACAGGAATAATTGCAACCAGTTTCAAAGTGATGGCCAATTCTACTTTCCGGGCAACCTAGGTTTCACTCCAGGGCATTGCTCCACCAGACCGAATAGTTACGTCCCAAGAAGTCAACGCCAGAAGCATAAAATACGATATAAATACAACAGTTTTACATCGTATGAAACGAATAATTGCAACCAGTATGAAACTTATGGTTATTTCTACTTTCCGAGCAACCTAGGCTTCACCCTAGGGCGTTGCTCCAACGGATTGAATAGTTAGGGCCTTAGAAGTAAACGCCAGAAGCATAAAATACGATATAAATACAACAGCTTTTCCATCGTATAAAAGGAATAATTGCAAACAGTGTGAAGTTAATGGTCATTTCTACGTTCCGGGCAAGCTAGGCTTCAGCCTAGGCCGTTGCTCCACCAGATCGAATAGATAGGTCCTTAGAAGTAAACGCTAGAATCATAAAATACGATATAAATACAACAGCGTTTGTATTGTATAAAACGAATAATTGCAACCAGTGTGAAAGTTGTCGTCATTTCTACGTTCCGGGCAACGTAGGCTCTACTCTACGGCGTCGTTCCACCAGATCGAATAGTTATGGCCTAAGAAGTCAACGCCAGACGCATAAAATATAATATAAATATAACAGTTTTTGCATCGTATAAAACGAATAATAGCAACCAGAGTGAAAGTTATGGTCATTTCTACGTCCTGAGCTACCTAGGATCCTCTCTAGGGCGTTGCTCCACCAGATCGAATAGTTAGGTCCTTAGAAGTAAACGCCAGAAGCATAAAACACGATATAAATACAACAGCGTTTGCATCGTATAAAACGAATAATTGCATCCAGTTTGAAAGTGATGCCCAATTCTACGTTCCGGGCAACCTAGGCTTCACTCTAGGGCGTTGCTCCACCAGATCGAATAGTTAGTGCCTTAGAAATCAACACCAGCAGCATAAAATACAAAATAAATACAACAGTTTTTCCATCGTATAAAACAAATAATTGCAACCAGTATGAAACTTATGGTCATTTCTACTTTCCGAGCAATCTAGGCTTCACCCTAGGGCGTTGCTCCAACGGATTGAATAGTTAGGGCCTTAGAAGTCAACGCCCGAACCATAAAATGCAAAAAAAATAAAACCGTGTTTCCATCATATAACAGGAATAATTGCAACCAGTTTGAAAGTGATGGCCAATTCTACTTTCCGGGCAACCTAGGTTTCACTCCAGGGCATTGCTCCACCAGACCGAATAGTTACGTCCCAAGAAGTCAACGCCAGAAGCATAAAATACGATATAAATACAACAGCATTTCCATCGTATAAAACGAATAATTGCAACCAGTGTGAAAGTAATGGTCATTTCTACGTTCCGTGCACCCTAGGCGTCACTCTAGGGCGTTGCTCCACCAACATCTAATAGCTACGGCCTTAGAAGTCAACGCCAGAAGCATAAAGTACAATATAAATACAACAGCGTTTCCATCGTATAAAACGAATAATTGCAACCAGTGTGAAAGTAATGGTCATTTCTACGTTCCGTGCACCCTAGGCGTCACTCTAGGGCGTTGCTCCACCAACATCTAATAGCTACGGCCTTAGAAGTCAACGCCAGAAGCATAAAGTACAATATAAATACAACAGCGTTTCCATCGTATAAAACGAATAATTGCAACCGGAGTGAAAATTATGGTCATTTCTACATTCCGAGCAACCTAGGATCCACTCTAAGGCGTTGCTCCACCAGATCGAATAGTTAGGTCCTTAGATGTAAACGCCAGAAGCATAAAATACGATATAAATACAACAGCGTTTGCATCGTATAAAACGAATAATTGCAACCAGTGTGAAAGTTATGGTCATTTCTACATTCCGAGCAGCCTGGGATTCACTCCAGGGCGTTGCTCCACCAGATCGAATAGTTAGGTCCTTAGAAGTAAACGCCAGAAGCATAAAATACGATATAAATACAACAGCTTTTCCATCGTATAAAAGGAATAATTGCAAACAGTGTGAAGGTAATGGTCATTTCTACGTTCCGGGCAAGCTAGGCTTCACCCTAGGCCGTTGTTCCACCAGATCGAATAGTTAGTGCCTTAGAAGTCAACGCCAGAAACATAAAATACAATATAAATACAACAGCTTTTCCATCGTATAAAAGGAATAATTGCAAACAGTGTGAAGTTAATGGTCATTTCTACGTTCCGGGCAAGCTAGGCTGCAGCCTAGGCCGTTGCTCCACCAGATCGAATAGATAGGTCCTTAGAAGTAAACGCCAGAAGCATAAAATACGATATAAATACAACAGCTTTTGCATCGTATAGAAGGAATAATTGCAAACAGTGTGAAGGTAATGGTCATTTCTACGTTCCGGGCAAGCTGGGCTTCAGCCTAGGCCGTTGTTCCACCAGATCGAATAGTTAGGACCTAAGAAGTGAACGCCAGAACCAAAAAATGCAAAAAAAATGCAACAGTGTTTCCATCATATAACAGGAATAATTGCGACCAGTTTGAAAGTGATGAGCAATTCTACGTTCCGGGCAACCTAGGCTTCACTCTAGGGCGTTGCTCCACCAGATCGAATAGTTAGTGCCTTTGAAGTCAACGCCAGCAGCATAAAATACAAAATAAATACAACAGTTTTTCCATCGTATAAAACAAATAATTGCAACCAGTATGAAACTTATGGTCATTTCTACTTTCCGAGCAACCTAGGCTTCACCCTGGGGCGTTGCTCCAACGGATTGAATAGTTAGGGCCTAAGAAGTCAACGCCCGAACCATAAAATGCAAAAAAAATAAAACCGTGTTTCCATCATATAACAGGAATAATTACAACCAGTTTGAAAGTGATGGCCAATTCTACGTTCCGGGCAACCTAGGTTTCACTCCAGGGCGTTGCTCCACCAGACCGAATAGTTACGGCCCAAGAAGTCAACGCCAGAAGCATAAAATACGATATAAATACAACAGCGTTTGTATTGTATAAAACGAATAATTGCAACCAGTGTGAAAGTTGTGGTCATTTCTACATTCCGAGCAACCTAGGATTCACTCAAGGGCGCTGCTCCTCCAGATCGAATAGTTAGGTCCTTAGAAGTAAACGCCAGAAGCATAAAATACGATATAAATACAACAGCTTTTCCATCGTATAAAAGGAATAATTGCAAACAGTGTGAAGGTAATGGTCATTTCTACGTTCCGGGCAAGCTAGGCTTCAGCCTAGGCCGTTGCTCCACCAGATCGAATAGTTAGGTCCTTAGAAGTAAACGCCAGAAGCATAAAATACGATATAAATACAACAGCGTTTGTATTGTATAAAACGAATAATTGCAACCAGTGTGAAAGTTGTGGTCATTTCTACGTTCCGGGCAACATAGGCTTCACTCTTGGACGATGCCCCACCAGATCGAATAACAAGGACCTTAGAAGTCGAAGCCAGAAGCGGAAGATACAATAAAAATGCAACAGTTTTTCCAACGTATAAAGCGAATAATTGTAACCAGTGTGAATGTTATGGTCATTAATACGTTCCGGGCAACCTAGGCTTCACTCTAGGGCGTTGATCCACCAGATCCAATAGCTAGGGCCTAACAATTCAACGCCAGAAGCATAAAGTACAATGAAAATACAACAGTTTTTTCATCGTATAAAACGGATAATTGCAACAAGCGTGAAGGTAATGGTCAGTTCTACGTTCCGGGCAATCTAGGATTCTCTCTAGGGCGTTGCTGCACCAGATCGTATAGTTAGGGCCTAAGAAGTCAACGCCTGATGCATAAAATACAATATAAATACAACAGCTTTTCCATCGTATAAAACGAATAATTGCAACCAGTGTGAAAGTTATGGTCACTTCTACGTTCCGGTCAATCTTGGCTTCACTCTAGGGCGTTGCTCCGCCAGCTCGAATAGTTAGGGCCTTAGAAGTCAACGCCAGAAGCGTAAGATACAATATAAATATAACAGTTTTTCCATCGTATAACAGGAATAATTGCAACCAGTGTGGAAGTTATGGTCATTTCTACGTTCCGGGCAACCTAGGCTTCATCCTGTGGCGTTGCTCCACCAGCTCCTATGGTTAGGGCCTTAGAAGTCAACTCCCGAAGCATAAAATACAATAAAAATACCATAGTTTTTACATCCTATAACAGGAATAATTGCATCCAGTGTGAAATTTATGGACATTTCTACATTCCGAGCAACCTAGTCTTCACTCCAGGGCGTTGTTCAACCAGATCGAATAGTTAGGTCCGAAGGAATCAAGGCCAGAAGCATAATATAGAATATAAATATAACAGTTTTTCCATCGTATAGAACGAATAATAGCAACCAGTGTGAAAGTTATGGTCATTTCTACGTTCCGGGCAACGTAGGCTTTACTCTACGGCGTCGTTCCACCAGATCGAATAGTTAGGGCCTTAGACGTCAACGCCAGAAGCATAAAAGACAATATAGGTACAACAACTTTTCCATCGTATAACAGGAATAATAGCAACCAGTGTGAAAGGTATGGTCACTTCTATGTTCCGGGCAACCTAGGGTTCACTCTAGGACGTTGGTCCACCAGCTCCAATAGATAGGGCGTAAGCAGTCATCGCCAGAAGCACCAATTACAAAATAAATATAACAGTTTTTCCATCGTATAAAACGAATAATTGCAACCAGTGTGAAAGTAATGGTCATTTCTACGTTCCGGGCAACCTAGTCTTCACTCTAGGGCGTTGCCCCACCACATCGAATAGCTACAGCCTTAGAAGTCAACGCCAGAAGCTTAAAATACAATATAAATACAACCGTTTTTCCATTGTATAAAACGAATAATTGCAACCAGTGTGAAAGTTATTGTCATTTCTACGTTCCGCGCAACATAGGCTTCACTCTTGGACGATGCCCCACCAGATCGAATAGCTAGGACCTTAGAAGTCGAAGCCAGAAGCGGAAAATACAATAAAAATGCAACAGTTTTTCCAACGTATAAAACGAATAATTGTAACCAGTGTGAATGTTATGGTCATTAATACGTTCCGGGCAACCTAGGCTTCACTCTAGGGCGTTGATCCACCAGATCCCATAGCTAGGGCCTAACAATTCAACGCCGGAAGCATAAAGTACAATGAAAATACAACAGTTTTTTCATCGTATAAAACGGATAATTGCAACATGCGTGAAGGTAATGGTCAGTTCTACGTTCCGTGCACCCTAGGTGTCACTCTAGGGCGTTGCTCCACCAGATCGAATAGTTAGGTCCTTAGAAGTCAACGCCAGAAGCATAAAATACGATATAAATACAACAGCTTTTCCATCGTATAAAACGAATAATTGCAACCAGTGTGAAGGTAATGGTCATTTCTACGTTCCGTGCACCCTAGGCGTCACTCTAGGGCGTTGCTCCACCAGATCGAATAGTTAGGTCCTTAGAAGTAAACGCCAGAAGCATAAAATACGATATAAATACAACAGCGTTTGCATTGTATAAAACGAATAATTGCAACCAGTGTGAAAGTTGTGGTCATTTCTACATTCCGAGCAACCTAGGATTCACTCTAGGGCGCTGCTCCTCCAGATCGAATAGTTAGGTCCTTAGAAGTAAACGCCAGAAGCATAAAATACGATATAAGTACAACAGTTTTTCCATCGTATAAAACGAATAATTGCAACCAGTATGAATCTTATGGTCATTTCTACTTTCCGAGCAACCTAGGCTTCACCCTAGGGCGTTGCTCCAACAGATTGAATAGTTAGGGCCTTAGAAGTCAACGCCCGAACCATTAAATGCAAAAAAAATACAACTGTGTTTCCATCATATATCAGGAATAATTGCAACCAGTTTGAAAGTGATGGCCAATTCTACGGTCCGTGCAACCCAGGCTTCACTCTAGGGCGTTGCTCCACCAGATCGAATAGTAAGTGCATTAGAAGTCAACGCCAGAAGCCTAAAAAACAATATAAATACAACAGTTTTTCCATCGTATAAAACGAATAATTGCAACAAGTATGAAACTTATGTTCATTTCTACTTTCCGAGCAACCTAGGCTTCACCCTAGGGCGTTGCTCCAACAGATTGAATAGTTAGGGCCTTAGAAGTAAACGCCCGAACCATAAAATGCAAAAAAAATACAACAGTGTTTCCATCATATAACAGGAATAATTGCAACCAGTTTGAAAGTGATGGCCAATTCAACGTTCCGGGCAACCTAGGTTTCACTCCAGGGCATTGCTCCACCAGACCGAATAGTTACGGCCCACGAAGTCAACGCCAGAGGCATAAAATACGATATAAATACAACAGCTTTTCCATCGTATAAAACGAATAATTGCAACCAGTATGAAACGTATGGTCATTTCTACTTTCCGAGCAAGTTAGGCTTCACCCTAGGGCGTTGCTCCAACAGATTGAATAGTTAGGGCCTTAGAAGTCAACGCCCGAAGCATAAAATGCTATTAAAATACAACAGCGTTTCCATCATATAACAGGAATAATTGCAACCAGTTTGAAAGTGATGGCCAATTCTACGTACCGGGCAACCTAGGCTTCACTCTAGGGCGTTGCTCCACCAGATAGAATAGTTAGTGCCTTTGAAGTCAACGCCAGAAGCATAAAATACAATATAAATACAACGGTTTTTCCATCGTATAAAACGAATAATTGCAACCAGTTTGAAAGTGATGGCCAATTCTACCTTCCGGGCAACCTATGCTTCACTCTAGGGCGTTGCTCCGCCAGTTCGAATAGTTAGTGCCTTAGAAGTCAACGCCAGAAGCATAAAATACAATATAAATAGAACAGTTTTTCCATCGTATAAAACGAATAATTGCTACCAGTATGAAACTTATGGTCATTTCTACTTTCCGAACAACCTAGGCTTCACCCTAGGGCGTTGCTCCAACAGATTGAATAGTTAGGGCCTTAGAAGTCAACGCCCGAACCATAAAATGCAAAAAAAATAGAACAGTGTTTCCATCATATAACACGAATAATTGAAACCAGTTTGAAAGTGATGGCCAATTCTACGTTCCGGGCAACCTGGGTTTCACTCCAGGGCGTTGCTCCACCAGACCGAATAGTTACGGCCTAAGAAGTCAACGCCAGAAGCATAAAATACGATATAAATACAACAGCGTTTCCATCGCATAAAACGAATAATTGCAACCAGTGTGAAAGTTATTGTCATTTCCATATTCCGAGGAACCTAGACTTCACTCTAGGGCGTTGCTCCACCACATCTAATAGCTACGGCCTTAGAAGTCAACGCCAAAGGCATAAAATACAATATAAATACAACAGCGTTTCCATCGTATAAAACGAATAATTGCAACCAGTGTGAAAGTTATGGTCATTTCTACATTCCGAGCAACCTAGGATTCACTCTAGGGCGTTGCTCCACCAGATCGAAAAGATAGTGCCTTAGAAGTCAACGCCAGAAGCATAAAATGCAAAAAAAATACAACAGTGTTTCCATCATATATCACGAATAATTGAAACCAGTTTGAAAGTGATGGCCAATTCTACGTTCCGGGCAACCTGGGTTTCACTCCAGGGCGTTGCTCCACCAGACCGAATAGTTACGGCCTAAGAAGTCAACGCCAGAAGCATAAAATACGATATAAATACAACAGCGTTTCCATCGCATAAAACGAATAATTGCAACCAGTGTGAAAGTTATTGTCATTTCCATATTCCGAGGAACCTAGACTTCACTCTAGGGCGTTGCTCCACCACATCTAATATCTACGGCCTTAGAAGTCAACGCCAAAGGCATAAAATACAATATAAATACAACAGCGTTTCCATCGTATAAAACGAATAATTGCAACCAGTGTGAAAGTTACGGTCATTTCCACATTCGGAGGAACCTAGGCTTCACTCTAGGGCGTTGCTCCACCAGATCGAGTAGTTAGGTCCTTAGCAGTAAACGCCAGAAGCATAAAATACGATATAAGTACAACAGCTTTTCAATCGTGTAAAAGGATTAATTGCAACCAGTTTGAACGTGATGGTCATTTCTCCTTTCCGGGCAACCTAGGCTTCACTCTAGGGCGTTGCTCCACTAGATCGAACAGCTAGGGCCTTAGAAGTCAACGCCAGAAGCATAAAATACGATATAAATACAACAGCTTTTCCATCGTATAAAACGAATAATTGCAACCAGTGTGAAAGTAATGGTCATTTCTACATTCCGAGCGCCCTAGGCGTCACTCTAGGGCGTTGCTCCACCACATCTAATAGCTACGGCCTTAGAAGTCAACGCCAGAGGCATAAAGTACAATACAAATCCAACAGCGTTTCTATCGTATAAAACGAATAATTGCAACCAGTGTGAAAGTTATGGTCATTTCTACATTCCGAGCAACCTAGGATTCACTCTAGGGCGTTGCTCCACCACATCGAATAGTTAGTGCCTTAGAAGTCAACGCCAGATGCATAAAATACGATATAAATACAACAGCTTTTCCATCGTATAAAAGGATTAATTGCAACCAGTTTAAACGTGATAGCCAATTCTACGTCCCGGGCAACCTAGGCTTCACTCTGGGGCGTTGCTCCACCAGATCGAATAGTTAGTGCCTTAGAAGTCAACGCCAGAAACATAAAATACAATATAAATACAACAGTTTTTCCATCGTATGAAAGGAATAATTGCAACCAGTATCAAGCATATGGTCATTTCTACTTTCCGAGCAACCTAGGCTTCACCCTAGGGCGTTGCTCCAACGGATTGAAGAGTTAGGGCCTTAGAAGTCAACGCCTGAACAATAAAACGCAAAAAAAATACAACAGTGTTTCCGTCATATAACAGGAATAATTGCAACCAGTTTCAAAGTGATGGCCAATTCTACTTTCCGGGCAACCTAGGTTTCACTCCAGGGCATTGCTCCACCAGACCGAATAGTTACGTCCCAAGAAGTCAACGCCAGAAGCATAAAATACGATATAAATACAACAGTTTTACATCGTATGAAACGAATAATTGCAACCAGTATGAAACTTATGGTTATTTCTACTTTCCGAGCAACCTAGGCTTCACCCTAGGGCGTTGCTCCAACGGATTGAATAGTTAGGTCCTTAGAAGTCAACGCCAGAAGCATAAAATACGATATAAATACAACAGCTTTTCCATCGTATAAAACGAATAATTGCAACCAGTGTGAAGGTAATGGTCATTTCTACGTTCCGTGCACCCTAGGCGTCACTCTAGGGCGTTGCTCCACCAGATCGAATAGTTAGGTCCTTAGAAGTAAACGCCAGAAGCATAAAATACGATATAAATACAACAGCGTTTGCATTGTATAAAACGAATAATTGCAACCAGTGTGAAAGTTGTGGTCATTTCTACATTCCGAGCAACCTAGGATTCACTCTAGGGCGCTGCTCCTCCAGATCGAATAGTTAGGTCCTTAGAAGTAAACGCCAGAAGCATAAAATACGATATAAGTACAACAGTTTTTCCATCGTATAAAACGAATAATTGCAACCAGTATGAATCTTATGGTCATTTCTACTTTCCGAGCAACCTAGGCTTCACCCTAGGGCGTTGCTCCAACAGATTGAATAGTTAGGGCCTTAGAAGTCAACGCCCGAACCATTAAATGCAAAAAAAATACAACTGTGTTTCCATCATATATCAGGAATAATTGCAACCAGTTTGAAAGTGATGGCCAATTCTACGGTCCGTGCAACCCAGGCTTCACTCTAGGGCGTTGCTCCACCAGATCGAATAGTAAGTGCATTAGAAGTCAACGCCAGAAGCATAAAAAACAATATAAATACAACAGTTTTTCCATCGTATAAAACGAATAATTGCAACAAGTATGAAACTTATGTTCATTTCTACTTTCCGAGCAACCTAGGCTTCACCCTAGGGCGTTGCTCCAACAGATTGAATAGTTAGGGCCTTAGAAGTAAACGCCCGAACCATAAAATGCAAAAAAAATACAACAGTGTTTCCATCATATAACAGGAATAATTGCAACCAGTTTGAAAGTGATGGCCAATTCAACGTTCCGGGCAACCTAGGTTTCACTCCAGGGCATTGCTCCACCAGACCGAATAGTTACGGCCCACGAAGTCAACGCCAGAGGCATAAAATACGATATAAATACAACAGCTTTTCCATCGTATAAAACGAATAATTGCAACCAGTATGAAACGTATGGTCATTTCTACTTTCCGAGCAAGTTAGGCTTCACCCTAGGGCGTTGCTCCAACAGATTGAATAGTTAGGGCCTTAGAAGTCAACGCCCGAAGCATAAAATGCTATTAAAATACAACAGCGTTTCCATCATATAACAGGAATAATTGCAACCAGTTTGAAAGTGATGGCCAATTCTACGTACCGGGCAACCTAGGCTTCACTCTAGGGCGTTGCTCCACCAGATAGAATAGTTAGTGCCTTTGAAGTCAACGCCAGAAGCATAAAATACAATATAAATACAACGGTTTTTCCATCGTATAAAACGAATAATTGCAACCAGTTTGAAAGTGATGGCCAATTCTACCTTCCGGGCAACCTATGCTTCACTCTAGGGCGTTGCTCCGCCAGTTCGAATAGTTAGTGCCTTAGAAGTCAACGCCAGAAGCATAAAATACAATATAAATAGAACAGTTTTTCCATCGTATAAAACGAATAATTGCTACCAGTATGAAACTTATGGTCATTTCTACTTTCCGAACAACCTAGGCTTCACCCTAGGGCGTTGCTCCAACAGATTGAATAGTTAGGGCCTTAGAAGTCAACGCCCGAACCATAAAATGCAAAAAAAATACAACAGTGTTTCCATCATATAACACGAATAATTGAAACCAGTTTGAAAGTGATGGCCAATTCTACGTTCCGGGCAACCTGGGTTTCACTCCAGGGCGTTGCTCCACCAGACCGAATAGTTACGGCCTAAGAAGTCAACGCCAGAAGCATAAAATACGATATAAATACTACAGCGTTTCCATCGCATAAAACGAATAATTGCAACCAGTGTGAAAGTTATTGTCATTTCCATATTCCGAGGAACCTAGACTTCACTCTAGGGCGTTGCTCCACCACATCTAATAGCTACGGCCTTAGAAGTCAACGCCAAAGGCATAAAATACAATATAAATACAACAGCGTTTCCATCGTATAAAACGAATAATTGCAACCAGTGTGAAAGTTATGGTCATTTCTACATTCCGAGCAACCTAGGATTCACTCTAGGGCGTTGCTCCACCAGATCGAAAAGATAGTGCCTTAGAAGTCAACGCCAGAAGCATAAAATGCAAAAAAAATACAACAGTGTTTCCATCATATAACACGAATAATTGAAACCAGTTTGAAAGTGATGGCCAATTCTACGTTCCGGGCAACCTGGGTTTCACTCCAGGGCGTTGCTCCACCAGACCGAATAGTTACGGCCTAAGAAGTCAACGCCAGAAGCATAAAATACGATATAAATACAACAGCGTTTCCATCGCATAAAACGAATAATTGCAACCAGTGTGAAAGTTATTGTCATTTCCATATTCCGAGGAACCTAGACTTCACTCTAGGGCGTTGCTCCACCACATCTAATAGCTACGGCCTTAGAAGTCAACGCCAAAGGCATAAAATACAATATAAATACAACAGCGTTTCCATCGTATAAAACGAATAATTACAACCAGTGTGAAAGTTACGGTCATTTCCACATTCGGAGGAACCTAGGCTTCACTCTAGGGCGTTGCTCCACCAGATCGAGTAGTTAGGTCGTTAGCAGTAAACGCCAGAAGCATAAAATACGATATAAGTACAACAGCTTTTCAATCGTGTAAAAGGATTAATTGCAACCAGTTTGAACGTGATGGTCATTTCTCCTTTCCGGGCAACCTAGGCTTCACTCTAGGGCGTTGCTCCACTAGATCGAACAGCTAGGGCCTTAGAAGTCAACGCCAGAAGCATAAAATACGATATAAATACAACAGCTTTTCCATCGTATAAAACGAATAATTGCAACCAGTGTGAAAGTAATGGTCATTTCTACGTTCCGAGCGCCCTAGGCGTCATTCTAGGGCGTTGCTCCACCACATCTAATAGCTACGGCCTTAGAAGTCAACGCCAGAGGCATAAAGTACAATACAAATCCAACAGCGTTTCTATCGTATAAAACGAATAATTGCAACCAGTGTGAAAGTTATGGTCATTTCTACATTCCGAGCAACCTAGGATTCACTCTAGGGCGTTGCTCCACCAGATCGAAAAGATAGTGCCTTAGAAGTCAACGCCAGAAGCATAAAACGCAAAAAAAATACAACAGTGTTTCCATCATATAACAGGAATAATTTCAACCAGTTTGAAAGTGATAGCCAATTCTACGTTCCGGGCAACCTAGGCATCACTCTATTGCGTTGCTCCACCAGATCGAATAGTTAGGTCCTTAGAAGCAAACGCCAGAAGCATAAAATACGATATAAATACAACAGCTTTTCTATCGTATAAAACGAATAATTGCAACCAGTGTGAAAGTAATGGTCATTTCTACGTTTCGAGCACCCTAGGCGTCACTCTAGGGCGTTGCTCCACCAGATCGAATAGTTAGTGCCTTAGAAGTCAACGCCAGAAGCATAAAATACACTACAAATACAACAGTTTTTCCATCGTATAAAACAAACAATTGCAACCAGTATAAAACTTATGGTCATTTCTACTTTCCGAGCAACCTAGGATTCACTCTAGGGCGTTGCTCCACCAGATCGAAAAGATAGTGCCTTAGAAGTCAACGCCAGAAGCATAAAACGCAAAAAAAATACAACAGTGTTTCCATCATATAACAGGAATAATTTCAACCAGTTTGAAAGTGATGGCCAAGTCTACGTTCCGGGCAACCTAGGCATCACTCTATTGCGTTGCTCCACCAGATCGAATAGTTAGGTCCTTAGAAGCAAACGCCAGAAGCATAAAATACGATATAAATACAACAGCTTTTCTATCGTATAAAACGAATAATTGCAACCAGTGTGAAAGTAATGGTCATTTCTACGTTTCGAGCACCCTAGGCGTCACTCTAGGGCGTTGCTCCACCAGATCGAATAGTTAGTGCCTTAGAAGTCAACGCCAGAAGCATAAAATACACTACAAATACAACAGTTTTTCCATCGTATAAAACAAATAATTGCAACCAGTATGAAACTTATGGTCATTTCTACTTTCCGAGCAACCTAGGCTTCACCCTAGGGCGTTGCTCCAACGGATCCAATAGTTAGGTCCTTAGAAGTAAACGCCAGAAGCATAAAGTACAATATAAATACAACAGCGTTTCCATCGTATAAAACGAATAATTGCAACAAGTGTGAAAGTTATGGTCATTTCTACATTCCGAGCAACCTAGGATTCACTCTAGGGCGTTGCTCCACCAGATCGAATAGTTAGGTCCTTAGAAGTAAACGCCAGAAGCATAAAATAGGATATAAATACAACAGCTTTTCCATCGTATAAAAGGAATAATTGCAAACAGTGTGAAAGTAATGGTCATTTCTACGTTCCGGGCAAGCTAGGCTTCACCCTAGGCTGTTGTTCCACCAGATCGAATAGTTAGGGCCTAAGAAGTGAACGCCAGAAGCATAAAATGCAATAAAAATACAACAGTTTTTCCATCATATAAAACGAATAATTGCAACCAGGATGAAAGTTATGGTCATTTCTACTTTCCGGGCTACCTAGGCTTCACCCTAGGGCGCTGCTCCAACAGATTGATTAGTTAGGGCCTTAGAAGTCAATGCCCGAAGCATAAAATGCAATAAAAGTACAACAGTTCTTCCATCATATAACAGGAATAATTGCAACCAATGTGAAAGTAATGGTCATTTCCATGTTCCGGGCAACCTAGGCTTCACTCTAGGGCGTTGCTCCACCAGATCGAATAGTTAGGGCCTTAGAATTCAACGCCAGAAGCATAAAATACGATATAAATACAACAGCGTTTCCATCGCATAAAACGAATAATTGCAACCAGTGTGAAAGTTATTGTCATTTCCATATTCCGAGGAACCTAGACTTCACTCTAGGGCGTTGCTCCACCACATCTAATAGCTACGGCCTTAGAAGTCAACGCCAAAGGCATAAAATACAATATAAATACAACAGCGTTTCCATCGTATAAAACGAATAATTGCAACCAGTGTGAAAGTTATGGTCATTTCTACATTCCGAGCAACCTAGGATTCACTCTAGGGCGTTGCTCCACCAGATCGAAAAGATAGTGCCTTAGAAGTCAACGCCAGAAGCATAAAATGCGATATCAATACATCAGTTTTTCCATCGTATAAAACGAATAATTGCAACCAGTATGAAACTTCTGGCGAATTCTACGCTCCGGGCAACCTAGGTTTCACTCCAGGGCGTTGCTCCACCAGACCGAATAGTTACGGCCTAAGAAGTCAACGCCAGAAGCATAAAATACGATATAAATACAACAGCTTTTCCATCGTATAAAACGAATAATTGCAACCAGTGTGAAAGGAATGGTCATTTCTACGTTCCAAGCACCCTAGGCGTCACTCTAGGGCGTTGCTCCACCACATCTAATAGCTACGGCCTTAGAAGTCAACGCCAAAGGCATAAAATACAATATAAATACAACAGCGTTTCCGTCGTATAAAACGAATAATTGCAACCAGTGTGAAAGTTACGGTCATTTCCACATTCGGAGGAACCTAGGCTTCACTCTAGGGCGTTGCTCCACCAGATCGAAAAGATAGTGCCTTAGAAGTCAACGCCAGAAGCATAAAACGCAAAAAAAATACAACAGTGTTTCCATCATATAACAGGAATAATTTCAACCAGTTTGAAAGTGATAGCCAATTCTACGTTCCGGGCAACCTAGGCATCACTCTATTGCGTTGCTCCACCAGATCGAATAGTTAGGTCCTTAGAAGCAAACGCCAGAAGCATAAAATACAATAAAACTACAACAGTTATTCCATCGTATAACAGGAATAACTGCAACCAGTGTGAAAGTAATGGTCATTTCTACGTTCCGAGCATCCTAGGCTTCACTCCAGGGCGTTGTTCAACCAGATCGAATGGTTAGGGCCGAAGGAATCAAGGCCAGAAGCAGAAGATACAATAAAAATGCAACAGTTTTTCCACCGTATAGCATGGCTAATTGCAACCAGTGCGAAAGTAATGATCATTTCGACGTTTCGGGCAACCTAGGCTTCACTCTAGGGCGCTGCTCCACCAGATCGAATAGCTAGGGACTTAGAATTCAACGCTAAAAGCATAATGTACAATAAAGATGCAACAGCTTTTCCATCGTATAACAGGAATAATAGCAACCAGTGTGAAAGGTATGATCATTTCGACGTTTCGGGTATCCTAGACTTAAGTCAGAGGCGTTGCTCCACCAGATAGAAGGGCTAGGGCCTTTGAAATCGACGCCAGAAGCATAAACTACAAAATAAATACAACAGCCTTTACATCGTATAAAACGAATAATTGCAACCTGTGTGAAGGTTATGGTCATATCTATGTTCCGGGCAACATAGGCTTCACTGTAGGGCGTTGCTCCACCAGATCGAATGGGTAGGGCCATAGAAGTCAACGCCCGAAACATAAAATACAATATAAATACAACAGTTTTTCCATTGTATAAAACGAATAATTGCAACCAGTGTGAAAGTAATGGTCATTTCTACGTTCCGGGCAACCTAGGCGTCACTCTAGGGCGTTGCTCCACCACATCGAATAGCTACGGCCTTAGAAGTCAACGCCAGAAGCATAAAATACAATATAAATACAACAGCATTTCCATCGTATAAAATGAATAATTGCAAACAGTGTGAAAGTAATGGTCATTTCTACGTTCCGCGCAACCTAGGCCTCACTCTAAGGCGTTGCTCCACCAGATCGAATAGTTAGGGACTAAGAAGTGAACGCCCGTAGCATGAAATACACTAAATATACAAGAGTTTTTCCATCGTATAACAGGAATAATTGCAACCAGTGCGAAAGTGATGGTCATTTCTACATTCAGAGCAACCTAGGCTTCACTCTAGGGCGTTCCTCCACCAGATCGAATAGTTATGGCCTTAGAAGTCAACGCCAGAAGCATAAAACACAATATAAATACAACAACTTTTCCATCGTATAACAGGAATAATAGCAACCAGTGTGAAAGATATGGTCACTTCTACGTTACGGGCAACCTAGGGTTCACTCTAGGGCGTTGGTCCACCAGTTCCAATAGATAGGGTGTAAGCAGTCAACGCCAGGAGCACCAATTACAAAATAAATACAACAGTTTTTCGATCGTATAAAGCGAATAATTGCAACCAGTGTGAAAGTAATGGTCATTTCAACGTTCCGGGCTTCCTAGGCTTCACTCTATGGCGTTGCTCCACCACATCGAATAGCTACGGCCTTAGAAGTCAACGCCTGAAGCATAAAATGCAATAAAAATACAACAGTTTTTTCACCGTAGCACAGGAATAATTGCAACAAGCGTGAAGGTAATGGTCATTTCTGCGTTCCGGGCAACCTAGGCTTCACCCTAGGGCGTTGTTCCACCAAATCGAATAGTTAGGGCCTAAGAAGTGAACGCCAGAAGCATAAAATACAATATAAATACAACAGTTTTTCCATCATATAAAACGAATAATTGCAACCAGGATGAAAGTTATGGTCATTTCTACTTTCCGGGCAACCTAGGCTTCACCCTAGGGCGCTGCTCCAACAGATTGATTAGTTAGGGCCTTAGAAGTCAATGCCCGAAGCATAAAATGCAATAAAAGTACAACAGTTCTTCCATCATATAACAGGAATAATTGCAACCAATGTGAAAGTAATGGTCATTTCCATGTTCCGGGCAACCTAGGCTTCACTCTAGGGCGTTGCTCCACCAGATCGAATAGTTAGGGCCTTAGAATTCAACGCCAGAAGCATAAAATACAATAAAGATGCAACAGTTTTTCCATCGTATAACAGGAATAACTGCAAACAGTATGAAAGTACTGGTCATTTCTACGTTCCGGGTAACCTAGGTTTCACTCTAGGGCGTTGCTCCACCAGATCGTATAGCTAGGGACTTAGAATTCAACGCCGTAAGAATAAAATACAATATAAGTACAACAGTTTTTCCATCGTATAAAATGAATAGTTGCAACCAGTGTGAAAGTTATGGTCATTTCTACATTCCGAGCAACCTAGGCTTCACTCTAGGGCGTTGCTCCACCTGATCGAATAGTTAGGGCCTTAGAAGTCAACGCCAGAAGCCTAAAATACAATAAAGATGCAACAGTTTTTCCATATTATAAAACGAATAACTGCAAACAGTCTGAAAGTAATGGCCATTTCTACGTTCCAGGCAACCTAGGCATCACCCTAGGGCGTTGGTCCACCAGATCGAATAGGTAGGGCCAAAGAAGTCAACGCCATAAGAATAAAATACAATATAAATATAACAGTTTTTCCATCGTATAAAACGAATAATAGCAACCAGTGTGAAGGTTATGGTCATTTCAACGTTCCGGGCAATCTAGGCTTCACTCTAGGGCGTTGCTCCACCGGATCAATCAGTTAGGGCCTTAGAAGCCAACGCCCGAAGCATAAAATACAAAATAAATAGAACAGTTTTTCCATTGTATAAAACGAATAATTGCTACCAGTGTAAAAGATATGGTCATTTCTGCGTTCCGGGCAACCTAGGCTTCGCTCTAGGGCGTTGCTGCACCAGAATCAACAGTTAGGGCCTTAGAAGTCAACGCCCGAAGCAAAAAATACAAAATAAATGGAACAGTTTTTCCATTGTATAAAACGAATAATAGCAATCAGTGTGAAAGTTATGGTCATTTCTACTTTCCGGGCAACCTAGGATTCACCCTAGGGCGTTGCTCCAACAGATTGAATAGTTAGGGCCTAAGAAGTCAACGCCAGAAGCATAAAATACAATCTAAATATAACAGTTTTTCCATCGTATAAAACGAATAATAGCAACCAGTGTGAAAGTTATGGTCATTTCTACGTTCCGGGCTTCCTAGGCGTCACTCGAGGGCGTTGCTCCACCAGATCGAATAGCTAGGGACTTAGAATTCATCGCTAAAAGCATAAAATACAATTAAAATACAACAGTCTTTCCATCGTATAACAGGAGTAATTGCAACCAGTTTGAATGTGATGGTCATTTCTACGTTGCGGGCAACCTAGGCTTCACTCTAGGGCTTTGCTCCACCAGATCGAATAGTTAGTACCTTAGAAGTCAAGGCCAGAAGCATAAAATACAATATGAATACAACAGTTTTTCCATCGTATAAAATGAATAATTTCAAACATTGTGAAAGTAATGGTCATTTCTACGTTCCGGGCAACCTAGGCGTCACTCTAGGGCGTTACTCCACTACATCTAATAGTTACGGCCTTAGAAGTCAACGCCAGAAGAATAAAATACAATAAAGATGCAACAGCTTTTCCATCGTATAAAACGAATAATTGCAACCAGTGTGAAAGTTATGCTCATATCTACTTTCCGGGCAACCTAGGCTTCACCCTAGGTCGTTGCTCCAACAGATTGAATAGTTACGACCTTAGAAGTCAATGCCCGAAGCATAAAATGCAATAAAAATACAACAGTTTTTCCATCATATAACAGGAATAATTGCAACCAGTTTGATAGTGATGGTCATTTCTTCGTTCCGGGCATCCTAGGCTTCACTTTAGGGCGTTGTTCCACCATATCGGACAGTTAGGGCCAAAGAAGTCAACGCCAGAAGCATAAAATACAATATAAGTATAACCGTTTTTCCATTGTATAAAACGAATAATAGCAACCAGTGTGAATGTACTGGTCATTTCTACGTTCCGGATAACCTAGGTTTCACTCTAGCGCGTTGCTCTACCAGATCGAGAAGCTAGGGACTTAGAATTCAACGCCAGAAGGATAAAATACAACATAAGTACAACAGTTATTCCATCGTATAAAATGAGCAGTTGCAAACATTGCGAAAGTAATGGTCGTTTCTACGTTCCGGGCAACCTAGGCGTCACTCTAGGGCGTTGCTCCACCACATCTAACAGCTACGGCCTTAGAAGTCTACGCCAGACGCATAAAATACAATATAAGTACAACAGCTTTTCCATCGTACAAAATGAATAATAGCAAAGAGTGTGAAAGTAATGGTCATTTCTACGATCCGGGCAACCTAAGCTTCACTCTAGGTCGTTGCTCCACCAGATCAAATAGCTAGCGACTTAGAATTAAACGCCAGAAGCATAGAATACAATAAAAATACAACAGCTTTTCCATCGTATAACAGGAGTAATTGCAACCAGTGTGAATGTAATGGTCATTTCTACGTTCCGGGCAACCTAGGATTCACTCTAGGGCGTTTCTCCTACAGATTGAATAGTTAGGGCCTTACAAGTCAATGCCCGAAGCATAAAATGCATAATAAATAGAACCGTTTTTCCATCGTACAAAACGAATAAATGCTACCAGTGTGAAAGTTATGGTCATTTCTACTTTCCGGGCAACCTAGGCTTCACCCTAGGGCGTTGATCCACCAGAAGGAATAGTTAGGACCTAAGAAGTCAACCCCAGAAGCATAAAATACGATATAAATAAAGCAGCTTTTCCATCGTATAAAACGAATAATTGCAACCAGTGTGAAAGTTATGGTCATTTCTACGTTCCGGGCAACCTAGGCTTCACTCTAGAGCGTTGCTCCACCAGATCGAATAGTTAGGGCCTAACAAGTCAACGCCAGAAGCATAAAATACAACATAAATACAACAGATTTTCCATCATATATAATGTATATTTGCAAACAGTGTGAAAGCAGTGGTCATTTCTATGTTCCGAGCAACCTAGGCGTCACTCTAGGGCGTTGCTGCACCAGATCGAATAGCTAGGGACTTATAATTCATCGCTAAAAGCATAAAATACAATTAAAATACAACAGCTTTTCCATCGTACAAAATGAATAATAGCAAACAGTGTGAAAGTAATGGTCATTTCTACGATCCGGGCAACCTAAGCTTCACTCTAGGTCGTTGCTCCACCAGATCAAATAGCTAGCGACTTAGAATTAAACGCCAGAAGCATAGAATACAATAAAAATACAACAGCTTTTCCATCGTATAACAGGAATAATTGCAACCAGTGTGAATGTAATGGTCATTTCTACTTTCCGGGCAACCTAGGATTCACCCTAGGGCGTTGCTCCAACAGATTGAATAGTTAGGGCCTAAGAAGTCAACGCCAGAAGCATAAAATACAATCTAAATATAACAGTTTTTCCATCGTATAAAACGAATAATAGCAACCAGTGTGAAAGTTATGGTCATTTCTACGTTCCGGGCTTCCTAGGCGTCACTCGAGGGCGTTGCTCCACCAGATCGAATAGCTAGGGACTTAGAATTCATCGCTAAAAGCATAAAATACAATTAAAATACAACAGTCTTTCCATCGTATAACAGGAGTAATTGCAACCAGTTTGAATGTGATGGTCATTTCTACGTTGCGGGCAACCTAGGCTTCACTCTAGGGCTTTGCTCCACCAGATCGAATAGTTAGTACCTTAGAAGTCAAGGCCAGAAGCATAAAATACAATATGAATACAACAGTTTTTCCATCGTATAAAATGAATAATTTCAAACATTGTGAAAGTAATGGTCATTTCTACGTTCCGGGCAACCTAGGCGTCACTCTAGGGCGTTACTCCACTACATCTAATAGTTACGGCCTTAGAAGTCAACGCCAGAAGAATAAAATACAATAAAGATGCAACAGCTTTTCCATCGTATAAAACGAATAATTGCAACCAGTGTGAAAGTTATGCTCATATCTACTTTCCGGGCAACCTAGGCTTCACCCTAGGTCGTTGCTCCAACAGATTGAATAGTTACGACCTTAGAAGTCAATGCCCGAAGCATAAAATGCAATAAAAATACAACAGTTTTTCCATCATATAACAGGAATAATTGCAACCAGTTTGATAGTGATGGTCATTTCTTCGTTCCGGGCATCCTAGGCTTCACTTTAGGGCGTTGTTCCACCATATCGGACAGTTAGGGCCAAAGAAGTCAACGCCAGAAGCATAAAATACAATATAAGTATAACCGTTTTTCCATTGTATAAAACGAATAATAGCAACCAGTGTGAATGTACTGGTCATTTCTACGTTCCGGATAACCTAGGTTTCACTCTAGCGCGTTGCTCTACCAGATCGAGAAGCTAGGGACTTAGAATTCAACGCCAGAAGGATAAAATACAACATAAGTACAACAGTTATTCCATCGTATAAAATGAGCAGTTGCAAACATTGCGAAAGTAATGGTCGTTTCTACGTTCCGGGCAACCTAGGCGTCACTCTAGGGCGTTGCTCCACCACATCTAACAGCTACGGCCTTAGAAGTCTACGCCAGACGCATAAAATACAATATAAGTACAACAGCTTTTCCATCGTACAAAATGAATAATAGCAAAGAGTGTGAAAGTAATGGTCATTTCTACGATCCGGGCAACCTAAGCTTCACTCTAGGTCGTTGCTCCACCAGATCAAATAGCTAGCGACTTAGAATTAAACGCCAGAAGCATAGAATACAATAAAAATACAACAGCTTTTCCATCGTATAACAGGAGTAATTGCAACCAGTGTGAATGTAATGGTCATTTCTACGTTCCGGGCAACCTAGGATTCACTCTAGGGCGTTTCTCCTACAGATTGAATAGTTAGGGCCTTACAAGTCAATGCCCGAAGCATAAAATGCATAATAAATAGAACCGTTTTTCCATCGTACAAAACGAATAAATGCTACCAGTGTGAAAGTTATGGTCATTTCTACTTTCCGGGCAACCTAGGCTTCACCCTAGGGCGTTGATCCACCAGAAGGAATAGTTAGGACCTAAGAAGTCAACCCCAGAAGCATAAAATACGATATAAATAAAGCAGCTTTTCCATCGTATAAAACGAATAATTGCAACCAGTGTGAAAGTTATGGTCATTTCTACGTTCCGGGCAACCTAGGCTTCACTCTAGAGCGTTGCTCCACCAGATCGAATAGTTAGGGCCTAACAAGTCAACGCCAGAAGCATAAAATACAACATAAATACAACAGATTTTCCATCATATATAATGTATATTTGCAAACAGTGTGAAAGCAGTGGTCATTTCTATGTTCCGAGCAACCTAGGCGTCACTCTAGGGCGTTGCTGCACCAGATCGAATAGCTAGGGACTTATAATTCATCGCTAAAAGCATAAAATACAATTAAAATACAACAGCTTTTCCATCGTACAAAATGAATAATAGCAAACAGTGTGAAAGTAATGGTCATTTCTACGATCCGGGCAACCTAAGCTTCACTCTAGGTCGTTGCTCCACCAGATCAAATAGCTAGCGACTTAGAATTAAACGCCAGAAGCATAGAATACAATAAAAATACAACAGCTTTTCCATCGTATAACAGGAATAATTGCAACCAGTGTGAATGTAATGGTCATTTCTACGTTCCGGGCAACCTAGGATTCACTCTAGGGCGTTGCTCCTACAGATTGAATAGTTAGGGCCTTACAAGTCAATGCCCGAAGCATAAAATGCAAAATAAATAGAACCGTTTTTCCATCGTATAAAACGAATAAATGCTACCAGTGTGAAAGTTATGGTCATTTCTACTTTCCGGACAACCTAGGCTTCACCCTAGGGCGTTGATCCACCAGAAGGAATAGTTAGGACCTAAGAAATCAACCCCAGAAGCATAAAATACGATATAAATAAAGCAGCTTTTCCATCGTATAAAACGAATAATTGCAACCAGTTTGAAAGTGGTGGCCAATTCTACGTTCCGGGCAACCTAGGCTTCGCTCTAGGGCGTTGCTCCACCAGATCGAATAGATAGTGCCTCAGACGTCAACGCCAGAAGCATAAAATACAATATAAATACAACAGTTTTTCCATCGTATAAAAGGATTAATTGCAACCAGTTTGAACGTGATTGTCATTTCTCCTTTCCGGGCAACCTAGGCTTCACTCTAGGGCGTTGCTCCACTAGATCGAACAGCTAGGCCCTTAGAAGTCAACGCCAGAAGCATAAAATGCAAAAAAAATAGAACAGTGTTTCCATCATATAACAGGAATAATTGCAACCAGTTTGAAAGTGATGGCCAATTCTACGTTCCGGGCAACCTAGGCTTCACTCTAGGGCGTTGCTCCACCAGACCGAATAGTTACGGCCTAAGAAGTCAACGCCAGAAGCATAGAATACGATATAAATACAACAGCTTTTCCACCGTATAAAACGAATAATTGCAACCAGTATGAAACTTCTGGTCATTTCTACTTTCCGAGCAAGCTAGGCTTCACCCTAGGGCGTTGCTCCATCAGACTGAATAGTTAGGGCCTTAGAAGTCAACGCCCGAAGCATAAAATGCAGTTAAAATACAACAGCGTTTCCATCATATAACAGGAGTAATTGCAACCAGTTTGAAAGTGATGGCTGATTCTACGTTCCGGGCAACCTAGGCTTCGCTCTAGGGCGTTGCTCCACCAGATCGAAAAGATAGAGCCTTAGAAGTCAACGCCAGAAGCATAAAATACGATATAAATACAACAGTTTTTCCATCTTATAAAACGGATAATTGCAACCAGTATGAAGCTTATGGTCATTTCTACTTTCCGAGCAACCTAGGCTTCACCCTAGGTCGTTGCTCCAAAAGATTGAGCAGTTAGGACCTTAGAAGTCAACGCCCGAACCATAAAATGCAAAAAAAATACAACAGTGTTTCCATCATATAACAGGAATAATTGCAACCAGTTTGGAAGTGATGGCCATTACTACGTTCCGGGCAACCTACGCTTCGCGCTAGGGCGTTGCTCCACTAGATCGAATAGATAGTGCCTAAGAAGTCAACGCTAGAAGCATAAAATACAATATAAGTACAACAGTTTTTCCATCGTATAAAACGAATAATTGCAACCAGTATGAAACTTATGGTCATTCCTACTTTCCGAGCAACCTAGGCTTCACCCTAGGGCGTTGCTCCAACAGATTGAATAGTTAGGGCCTTAGAAGTCAACGCCCGAACCATAAAATGCAAAAAAAATACAACTGTGTTTCCATCATATATCAGGAATAATTGCAACCAGTTTGAAAGTGATGGCCAATTCTACGGTCCGTGCAACCCAGGCTTCACTCTAGGGCGTTGCTCCACCAGATCGAATAGTTAGGGCCTTAGAAGTCCACGCCAAAAGCATAAAATACGATAAAGATGCAACAGTTTTTCCATCGTATAAAACGAATAATTGCAACCAGTGTGAAATTTATGGTCATTCCTACATTCCGAGCAACCTAGACTTCACTCTAGAGCGTTGCTCCACCAGATCGAATAGTTAGGTCCTGAGAAGTCAACGCCAGAAGCATAAAATACGATATAAATACAACAGTTTGTCCATCGTAGAACAGGAATATTTGCAACCAGTGCGAAAGTTATGGTCATTTCTGCGTTCCGGGCAACCTAGGCTTCACTCTAGGGCGTTGCTCCACCAGAATCAACAGTTAGGGCCTTAGAAGTCAACGCCAGAAGCATAAAATACAATATAAATGTAACAGTTTTTCCATCGTATAAAACGAATGATAGCAACCAGTGTGAAAGTTATGGTCATTTCTACGTTCCGGGCAACCTAGGCTTCACTCTAGGGCGTTGCTCCACCAGATCGAATAGTTAGCGCCTTAGAAGTCAACGCCCGAAGCATAAAATACAAAATAAATAAAACAGATTTTCCATCGTATAAAACGAATAATTGCTACCAGTGTGAAAGTTATGGTCACTTCTACGTTCCGCGCAACCTGGGCTTTACCCTAGGGCGTTGTTCCACCAGATCAAATAGTTAGGGCCTAAGAAGTCAACGCCAGAAGCATAAAGTACAACATAAATACAACAGATTTTCCACCATATGTAATGTATATTTGCAAACAGTGTGAAAGTAATGGTCATTTCTACGTACCGATCAACCTAGGTTCCACTCTGGGGCGTTGCTCCACCAAACCGAATAGCTAGGGCCTTAGAAGTCAACGCCAGAAGCATAAAATACAATACAGATGCAAAAGTTTTTCCATCGTGTAACAGGAATAACTACAAACAGTATGAAAGTACTGGTCATTTCTCCGTTACGGCAAACCTAGGTTTCACTCTAGGGTGTTGCTCCACCAGATCGAATAGCTAGGGACTTAGAATTCAACGCCATAAGAATAAAATACAGAATAAGTACAACAGTTTTTCCATCGTATAAAATGAATAATTGCAACCAGTGTGAAAGTTATGGTCATTTCTACTTTCCGAGCAACCTAGGCTTCACCCTAGGGCGTTGCTCCAACGGATTGAATAGTTAGGGCCTTAGAAGTCAACGCCCGAACCATAAAATGCAAAAAAAATATAACAGTGTTTCCATCATATAACAGGAATAATTGCAACCAGTTTGAAAGTCATGGCCAATTCTACGATCCGGGCAACCTAGACTTCACACTAGGGCGTTGCTCCACCAGATCGAATAGTTAGTGCCTTAGAAGTCAACGCCAGAAGCATCAAATACAATATATATGCAACAGCTTTTCCATCGTATAAAACGAATAATTGCAACCAGTATGAATCTTATGGTGATTTCTACTTTCCGAGCAACCTAGGCTTCACCCTAGGGCGTTGCTCCAACAGATTGAATAGTTAGGGCCTTAGAAGTCAACGCCCGAACCATAAAATGAAAAAAAAATCCAACAGTGCTTCCATCATATAACAGGAATAATTGCAACCAGTTTGAAAGTGATGGCCAATTCTACGTTCCGGGCAACCTAGGCTTCACTCTATTGCGTTGCTCCACCAGATCGAATTGTTAGTGCCTTAGAAGTCAATGCCAGAATCTTAAAGGACAATATAAATACAACAGTTTTTCCATCGTATAAAACGAATAATTGCAACCAGTGTGAACCTTATGGACATTTCTACTTTCCGGGCAACCTAGGCTTCACTCTAGGGCGTTGCTCCACCAGACCGAATAGTTACGGCCTAAGAAGTCAACGCCAGAAGCATAAAATACGATATAAATACAACAGTTTTTCCATCGTATAAAACGAATAATTGCAACCAGTTTGAAAGTGATGGCCAATTCTACCTTCAGGGCAACCTATGCTTCACTCTAGGGCGTTGCTCCGCCAGATAGAATAGTTAGTGCCTTTGAAGTCAACGCCAGAAGCATAAAATACAATATAAATACAACAGTTTTTCCATCGTATAAAACGAATAATTGCAACCAGTTTGAAAGTGATGGCCAATTCTACCTTCAGGGCAACCTATGCTTCACTCTAGGGCGTTGCTCCGCCAGTTCGAATAGTTAGTGCCTTAGAAGTCAACGCCAGAAGCATAAAATACAATATAAGTAGAACAGTTTTTCCATCGTATAAAACGAATAATTGCTACCAGTATGAAACTTATGGTCATTTCTGCTTTCCGAACAACCTAGGCTTCACCCTAGGGCGTTGCTCCAACAGATTGAATAGTTAGGGCCTTAGAAGTCAACGCCCGAACCATAAAATGCAAAAAAAATACATCAGTGTTTCCATCATATAACACGAATAATTGAAACCAGTTTGAAAGTGATGGCCAATTCTACGTTCCGGGCAACCTGGGTTTCACTCCAGGGCGTTGCTCCACCAGACCGAATAGTTACGGCCTAAGAAGTCAACGCCAGAAGCATAAAATACGATATAAATACAACAGCGTTTCCATCGCATAAAACGAATAATTGCAACCAGTGTGAAAGTTATTGTCATTTCCATATTCCGAGGAACCTAGACTTCACTCTAGGGCGTTGCTCCACCACATCTAATAGCTACGGCCTTAGAAGTCAACGCCAAAGGCATAAAATACAATATAAATACAACAGCTTTTCCATCGTATAAAACGAATAATTGCAACCAGTGTGAAAGGAATGGACATTTCTACGTTCCAAGCACCCTAGGCGTCACTCTAGGGCGTTGCTCCACCACATCTAATAGCTACGGCCTTAGAAGTCAACGCCCGAAGCATAAAATGCAATAAAAATACAACAGTGTTTCCATCGTATAAAACGAATAATTGCAACCAGTATGAAACTTATGGTCATTTCTACTTTCCGAGCAACCTAGGCTTCACCCTAGGGCCTTGCTCCAACAGATTGAATAGTTAGGGCCTTAGAAGTGAACGCCCGAACCATAAAATGCAAAAAAAATACAACAGTGTTTCCATCATATAACAGGAATAATTGCAACCAGTTTGAAAGTGATGGCCAATTCTACGTTCCGGGCAAACTAGGCTTCTATCTAGGGCGTTGCTCCACCAGATCGAATAGATAGTGCCTTAGAAGCCAACGCCAGAAGCATAAAATACAATATAAATACAACAGTTTTTCCATCGTATAAAACGAATAATTGCAACCAGTATGAAACTTATAGTCATTTCTACTTTCCGAGCAACCTAGGCTTCACCCTAGGGCCTTGCTCCAACAGATTGAATAGTTAGGGCCTTAGAAGTCAACGCCCGAACCATAAAATGCAAAAAAAATACAACAGTGTTTCCATCATATAACTGGAATAATTGCAACCAATTTGGAAGGTGATGGCCAATTCTACGTTCCGGGCAACCTAGGCTTCACTCTAGGGCGTTGCTCCACCATATGGAATAGTTAGTGCCTTAGAAGTCAACGCCAGAAGCATAAAATACAATATAAATACAACAGCTTTTCCATCGTATAAAACGAATAATTGCAACCAGTATGAAACTTATGGTCATTTCTACTTTCGGAGCAGCCTAGGCTTCACCATAGGGCCTTGCTCCAACAGATTGAATAGTTAGGGCCTTAGAACTCTACGCCCGAACCATAAAATGCAAAAAAAATACAACAGTGCTTCCATCATATAACAGGAATAATTGCTACCAGTTTGAAAGTGATGGCCAATTCTACGTTCCGGGCAACCTAGGCTTCACTCTAGGGCGTTGCTCCACCAGGTCGAATAGTTAGTGCCTTAGAAGTCAACGCCAGAAGCATAAAATACAATATAAATACAACAGCTTTTCCATCGTATAAAACGAATAATTGCAACCAGTATGAAACTTATGGTCATTTCTACTTTCCTAGCAACCTAGGCTTCACCCTAGGGCGTTGCTCCAACAGATTGAATAGTTAGGGCCTTAGAACTCTACGCCCGGACAATAAAATGCAAAAAAAATACAACAGTGTTTCCATCATTTAACAGGAATAATTGCGACCAGTTTGAAAGTGATGGCCAATTCTACGTTCCGGGCAACCTAGGCTTCACTCTAGGGCGTTGCTCCACCAGATCGAATAGTTAATGCCTTAGCAGTCAACGCCAGAAGCATAAAATACAATATAAATACCACAGCTTTTCCATCGTATAAAACGAATAATTGCAACCAGTATGAAACTTATGGTCATTTCTACTTTCCGAGCAACCTAGGCTTCACCCTAGGGCGTTGCTCCAACATATTGACTAGTTAGGGCCTTAGAAGTCTACGCCCGAACCATAAAATGCAAAAAAAATACAACAGTGTTTCCATCATATAACAGGAATAATTTCGACCAGTTTGAAGGTGATGGCCAATTCTACGTTCCGGGCAACCTAAGCTTCACTCTAGGGCGTTGCTCCACCAGATCGAATAGTTAGTGCCTTAGAAGTCAACGCCAGAAGCATAAAATACAATATAAATACAACAGTTTTTCCATCGTATGAAACAAATAATTGCAACCAGTATGAAACATATGGTCATCTCTACTTTCCGAGCAACCTAGGCTTCACCCTAGGGCGTTCGTCCAACGGATTGAATAGTTAGGGCCTTAGAAGTCAACGCCCGAACCATAAAATGCAAAAAAAATACAACAGTGTTTCCATCATATAACAAGAATAATTGCAACCAGTTTGAAAGTGATGGCCAATTATACGTTCCGGGCAACCTAGGTTTCACTCCAGGGCGTTGCTCCACCAGACCGAATAGTTACGGCCTAAGAAGTCAACGCCAGAAGCATAAAATACGATATAAATACAACAGCTTTTCCATCGTATAAAACGAATAATTGCAACCAGTGTGAAAGTAATCGTCATTTCTACGTTCCGAGCACCCTAGGCGTCACTGTAGGGCGTTGCTCCTCCACATCTGATAGCTACGGCCTTAGAAGTCAACGCCAGAGGCATAAAGTACAATATAAATACAACAGCGTTTCCATCGTATAAAACGAATATTTGCAACCAGTGTGAAAGTTATGGTCATTTCTACATTCCGAGCAACCTAGGATCCACTCTAGGGCGTTGCTTCACCAGATCGAATAGTTAGGTCCTTAGAAGTAAACGCCAGAATCATAAAATACGATATAAATACAACAGCTTTTCCATCGTATAAAAGAATTAATTGCAACCAGCTTGATCGTGATGGTCATTTCTCCTTTCCGGGCAACCTAGGCTTCACCCTAGGGCCTTGCTCCAACAGGTTGAATAGTTAGGGCCATAGAAGTCAACGCCCGAAACATAAAATGCAAAAAAAATACAACAGTGTTTCCATCATATAACAGGAATAATTGCAACCAATTTGGAAAGTGATGGCCAATTCTACGTTCCGGGCAACCTAGGCTTCACTCTAGGGCGTTGCTCCACCAGATCGAATAGTTAGTGCCTTAGAAGTCAACGCCAGAAGCATAAAATACAATATAAATACAACAGCTTTTCCATCGTATAAATCGAATAATTGCAACCAGTATGAAACTTATGGTCATTTCTACTTTCCGAGCAACCTAGGCTTCACTCTAGGGCGTTGCTCCACTAGATCGAACAGCTAGGGCCTTGGAAGTCAACGCCAGAAGCATAAGATACAATATAAATACAACAGTTTTTCCATCGTATAAAACGAATAATTGCAACCAGTTTGAAACTTATGGTCAATTCTACTTTCCGAGCAACCTAGGCTTCACCCTAGGGCGTTGCTCCAACAGATTGAATAGTTAGGGCCTTAGAACTCTACGCCCGAACCATAAAATGCAAAAAAAATACAACAGTGTTTCCATCATATAACAGGAGTAATTGCGACCAGTTTGAAAGTGATGGCAAATTCTACGTTCCGGGCAACCTAGGCTTTACTCTAGGGCGTTGCTCTACCAGATCGAATAGTTAGTGCCTTAGAAGTCAACGCCAGAAGCATAAAATACAATATAAATACAACAGCTTTTCCATCGTATAAATAGAATAATTGCAACCAGTATGAAACTTATGGTCATTTCTACTTTCCGAGCAACCTAGGCTTCACCCTAGGACGTTGCTCCAACAGGTTGAATAGTTAGGGCCTTAGAAGCCTACGCCCGAACCATAAAATGCAAAAAAAATACAACAGTGTTTCCATCATATAACAGGAGTAATTGCGACCAGTTTGAAAGTGATGGCCAATTCTACGTTCCGGGCAACCTAGGCTTCACTCTAGGGCGTTGCTCCACTAGATCGAATAGTCAGTGCCTTAGAAGTCAACGCCACAAGCATAAAATACAATATAAATACAACAGCTTTTCCATCGTATAAATAGAATAATTGCAACCAGTATGAAACTTATGGTCATTTCTACTTTCCGAGCAACCTAGGCTTCACCCTAGGGCGTTGCTCCAACAGATTCAATAGTTAGGGCCTTAGAAGTCTACGCCCGAACCATAGAATGCAAAAAAAATACAACAGTGTTTCCATCATATAACTGGAATAATTTCGACCAGTTTGAAAGTGATGGCCAATTCTACGTTCCGGGCAACCTAGGCTTCACTCTACGGCGTTGCTCCACCATATCGAATAGTTAGAGCCTTAGAAGTCAACGCCAGAAGCATAAAATACGATATAAATACAACAGCTTTTCCATCGTATAAAACGAATAATTGCAACCAGTATGAAACTTATGGTCATTTCTACTTTCCTAGCAACCTAGGCTTCACCCTAGGGCGTTGCTCCAACAGATTGAATAGTTAGGGCCTTAGAACTCTACGCCCGAACCATAAAATGCAAAAAAAACACAACAGTGTTTCCATCATATAACAGGAATAATTTCGACCAGTTTGAAAGTGATGGCCAATTCTACGTTCCGGGCAACCTAGGTTTCACTCCAGGGCGTTGCTCCACCAGACCGAATAGTTACGGCCTAAGAAGTCAACGCCAGAAGCATAAAATACGATATAAATACAACAGCTTTTCCATCGTATAAAACGAATAATTGCAACCAGTGTGAAAGTAATGGTCATTTCTACGTTCCGAGCACCCTAGGCGTCACTCTAGGGCGTTGCTCCAACAGATTGAATAGTTAGGGCCTTAGAAGTCTACGCCCGAACCATAAAATGCAAAAAAAATACAACAGTGTTTCCATCATATAACAGGAATAATTTCGACCAGTTTGAAAGTGATGGCCAATTCCACGTTCCGGGCAACCTAGGCTTCACTCTAGGGCGTTGCTCCACCAGATCGAATAGTTAGTGCCTTAGAAGTCAACGCCAGAAGCATAAAA
Organism: Calliopsis andreniformis; assembly: GCF_051401765.1. NCBI lineage: Eukaryota > Metazoa > Arthropoda > Insecta > Hymenoptera > Andrenidae > Calliopsis > Calliopsis andreniformis. The sequence continues at coordinate 8,686,415 of NW_027480425.1, read as the reverse complement.
TACAATATAAATACAACAGCTTTTCCATCGTATAAAACGAATAATTGCAACCAGTATGAAACATATGGTCATTTCTACTTTCCTAGCAACCTAGGCTTCACCCTAGGGCGTTGCTCCAACAGATTGAATAGTTAGGGCCTTAGAACTCTACGCCCGAAACATAAAATGCAAAAAAAATACAACAGTGCTTCCATCATATAACAGGAATAATTGCTACCAGTTTGAAAGTGATGGCCAATTCTACGTTCCGGGCAACCTAGGCTTCACTCTAGGGCGTTGCTCCACCAGATCGAATAGTTAGTGCCTTAGAAGTCAACGCCAGAAGCACAAAATACAATATAAATACAACAGCTTTTCCATCGTATAAAACGAATAATTGCAACCAGTATGAAACTTATGGTCATTTCTACTTTCCTAGCAACCTAGGCTTCACCCTAGGGCGTTGCTCCAACAGATTGAATAGTTAGGGCCTTAGAACTCTACGCCCGGACAATAAAATGCAAAAAAAATACAACAGTGTTTCCATCATATAACAGGAATAATTGCGACCAGTTTGAAAGTGATGGCCAATTCTACGTTCCGGGCAACCTAGGCTTCACTCTAGGGCGTTGCTCCACCAGATCGAATAGTTAATGCCTTAGCAGTCAACGCCAGAAGCATAAAATACAATACAAATACCACAGCTTTTCCATCGTATAAAACGAATAATTGCAACCAGTATGAAACTTATGGTCATTTCTACTTTCCGAGCAACCTAGGCTTCACGCTAGGGCGTTGCTCCAACAGATTGACTAGTTAGGGCCTTAGAAGTCTACGCCCGAACCATAAAATGCAAAAAAAATACAACAGTGTTTCCATCATATAACAGGAATAATTTCGACCAGTTTGAAAGTGATGGCCAATTCCACGTTCCGAGCAACCTAGGCTTCACTCTAGGGCGTTGCTCCACCAGATCGAATAGTTAGTGCCTTAGAAGTCAACGCCAGAAGCATAAAATACAATATAAATACAACAGTCTTTCCATCGTATGAAACAAATAATTGCAACCAGTATGAAACATATGGTCAGCTCCACATTCCGAGCAACCTATGCTTCACCCTAGGGCGTTCGTCCAACGGATTGAATAGTTAGGGCCTTAGAAGTCAACGCCCGAACCATAAAATGCAAAAAAAATACAACAGTGTTTCCATCATATAACAAGAATAATTGCAACCAGTTTGAAAGTGATGGCCAATTCTACGTTCCGGGCAACCTAGGTTTCACACCAGGGCGTTGCTCCACCAGACCGAATAGTTACGGCCTAAGAAGTCAACGCCAGAAGCATAAAATACGATATAAATACAACAGCTTTTCCATCGTATAAAACGAATAATTGCAACCAGTGTGAAAGTAATGGTCATTTCTACGTTCCGAGCACACTAGGCGTCACTCTAGGGCGTTGCTCCTCCACAGCTAATAGCGGCGGCCTTAGAAGTCAACGCCAGAGGCATAAAGTACAATATAAATACAACAGCGTTTCCATCGTATAAAACGAATAATTGCAACCAGTGTGAAAGTTATGGTCATTTCTACATTCCGAGCAACCTAGGATCCACTCTAGGGCGTTGCTCCACCAGATCGAATAGTTAGGTCCTTCGAAGTAAACGCCAGAAGCATAAAATACGATATAAATACAACAGCTTTTCCATCGTATAAAAGGATTAATTGCAACCAGTTTGAACGTGATGGTCATTTCTCCTTTCCGGGCAACCTAGGCTTCACCCTAGGGCCTTGCTCCAACAGATTGAATAGTTAGGGCCTTAGAAGTCAACGCCCAAACCATAAAATGCAAAAAAAATACAGCAGCGTTTCCATCATATAACAGGAATAATTGCAACCAATTTGGAAAGTGATGGCCAATTCTACGTTCCGAGCAACCTAGGCATCACTCTAGGACGTTGCTCCACCAAATCGAATAGTTAGTGCCTTAGAAGTCAACGCCAGGAGCATAAAATACAATATAAATACAACAGCTTTTCCATCGTATAAAACGAATAATTGCAACCAGTATGAAACTTATGGTCATTTCTACTTTCCTAGCAACCTAGGCTTCACCCTAGGGCGTTGCTCCAACAGATTGAATAGTTAGGGCCTTAGAAGTCAACGCCCGAACCATAAAATGCAAAAAAAATACAACAGTGTTTCCATCATATAACAGGAATAATTTCGACCAGTTTGAAGGTGATGGCCAATTCTACGTTCCGGGCAACCTAAGCTTCACTCTAGGGCGTTGCTCCACCAGATCGAATAGTTAGTGGCTTAGAAGTCAACGCCAGAAGCATAAAATACAATATAAATACAACAGTTTTTCCATCGTATGAAACAAATAATTGCAACCTGTATGAAACATATGGTCATCTCTACTTTCCGAGCAACCTAGGCTTCACCCTAGGGCGTTCGTCCAACGGATTGAATAGTTAGGGCCTTAGAAGTCAACGCCCGAACCATAAAATGCAAAAAAAATACAACAGTGTTTCCATCATATAACAAGAATAATTGCAACCAGTTTGAAAGTGATGGCCAATTATACGTTCCGGGCAACCTAGGTTTCACTCCAGGGCGTTGCTCCACCAGACCGAATAGTTACGGCCTAAGAAGTCAACGCCAGAAGCATAAAATACGATATAAATACAACAGCTTTTCCATCGTATAAAACGAATAATTGCAACCAGTGTGAAAGTAATCGTCATTTCTACGTTCCGAGCACCCTAGGCGTCACTGTAGGGCGTTGCTCCTCCACATCTGATAGCTACGGCCTTAGAAGTCAACGCCAGAGGCATAAAGTACAATACAAATACAACAGCGTTTCCATCGTATAAAACGAATATTTGCAACCAGTGTGAAAGTTATGGTCATTTCTACATTCCGAGCAACCTAGGATCCACTCTAGGGCGTTGCTTCACCAGATCGAATAGTTAGGTCCTTAGAAGTAAACGCCAGAAGCATAAAATACGATATAAATACAACAGCTTTTCCATCGTATAAAAGAATTAATTGCAACCAGCTTGATCGTGATGGTCATTTCTCCTTTCCGGGCAACCTAGGCTTCACCCTAGGGCCTTGCTCCAACAGGTTGAATAGTTAGGGCCATAGAAGTCAACGCCCGAACCATAAAATGCAAAAAAAATACAACAGTGTTTCCATCATATAACAGGAATAATTGCAACCAATTTGGAAAGTGATGGCCAATTCTACGTTCCGGGCAACCTAGGCTTCACTCTGGGGCGTTGCTCCACCAGATCGAATAGTTAGTGCCTTAGAAGTCAACGCCAGAAGCATAAAATACAATATAAATACAACAGCTTTTCCATCGTATAAAACGAATCATTGCAACCAGTATGAAAATTATGGTCATTTCTACTTTCCGAGCAACCTAGGCTTCACGCTAGGGCGTTGCTCCAACAGATTGACTAGTTAGGGCCTTAGAAGTCTACGCCCGAACCATAAAATGCAAAAAAAATACAACAGTGTTTCCATCATATAACAGGAATAATTGCGACCAGTTTGAAAGTGATGGCCAATTCTACGTTCCGGGCAACCTAGGCTTCACTCTAGGGCGTTGCTCCACCAGATCGAATAGTTAGTGCCTTAGAAGTCAACGCCCGAAGCATAAAATACAAAATAAATAGAACAGATTTTCCATGTATAAAACGAATAATTGTATACCAGTGTGAAAGAGTTGGTCATTTCTACGTTCCGGGCAACCCAGGCTTCACCCTAGGGCGTTGTTCCACCATATCGAATAGGTAGGGCCAAAGAAGTCAACGCCCCAAGCATAAAATACAATAAATATACAAGAGTTTTTCCATGTATAAAACGAATAATTGCTACCAGTGCGAAAGTTATGGTCATTTCTACGTTCCGCGCAACCTAGGCTTCGCTCCAGGGCGTTGTTCCACCAGATGGAATAGTTAGGGCCTAAGATGTCAACGCCAGAAGTATAAAATACGATATAAATACAACAGCTTTTCCATCATATAAAACGAATAATGGTAACCAGTGTGAAAGTTATGGTCATTTCTACGTTCCGGGCAACCTAGGCTTCACTCTAGAACGTTGCTCCACCAGATCGAATAGTTAGGGCCTAAGAAGTCAACGCCAGAAGCATAAAATAGGCTAAAGATGCAACAGTTTTTCCATCGTATAACAGGAATAATTGCAACCAGTGTGAATGTAATGGTCATTTGTACGTTCCGGGCAACCTAGGCTTCACTCTAGGGCGTTGCTCCACCATATGGAATAGTTAGTGCCTTAGAAGTCAACGCCAGAAGCATAAAATACAATATAAATACAACAGCTTTTCCATCGTATAAAACGAATAATTGCAACCAGTATGAAACTTATGGTCATTTCTACTTTCGGAGCAGCCTAGGCTTCACCATAGGGCCTTGCTCCAACAGATTGAATAGTTAGGGCCTTAGAACTCTACGCCCGAACCATAAAATGCAAAAAAAATACAACAGTGCTTCCATCATATAACAGGAATAATTGCTACCAGTTTGAAAGTGATGGCCAATTCTACGTTCCGGGCAACCTAGGCTTCACTCTAGGGCGTTGCTCCACCAGGTCGAATAGTTAGTGCCTTAGAAGTCAACGCCAGAAGCATAAAATACAATATAAATACAACAGCTTTTCCATCGTATAAAACGAATAATTGCAACCAGTATGAAACTTATGGTCATTTCTACTTTCCTAGCAACCTAGGCTTCACCCTAGGGCGTTGCTCCAACAGATTGAATAGTTAGGGCCTTAGAACTCTACGCCCGGACAATAAAATGCAAAAAAAATACAACAGTGTTTCCATCATATAACAGGAATAATTGCGACCAGTTTGAAAGTGATGGCCAATTCTACGTTCCGGGCAACCTAGGCTTCACTCTAGGGCGTTGCTCCACCAGATCGAATAGTTAATGCCTTAGCAGTCAACGCCAGAAGCATAAAATACAATATAAATACCACAGCTTTTCCATCGTATAAAACGAATAATTGCAACCAGTATGAAACTTATGGTCATTTCTACTTTCCGAGCAACCTAGGCTTCACCCTAGGGCGTTGCTCCAACATATTGACTAGTTAGGGCCTTAGAAGTCTACGCCCGAACCATAAAATGCAAAAAAAATACAACAGTGTTTCCATCATATAACAGGAATAATTTCGACCAGTTTGAAGGTGATGGCCAATTCTACGTTCCGGGCAACCTAAGCTTCACTCTAGGGCGTTGCTCCACCAGATCGAATAGTTAGTGCCTTAGAAGTCAACGCCAGAAGCATAAAATACAATATAAATACAACAGTTTTTCCATCGTATGAAACAAATAATTGCAACCAGTATGAAACATATGGTCATCTCTACTTTCCGAGCAACCTAGGCTTCACCCTAGGGCGTTCGTCCAACGGATTGAATAGTTAGGGCCTTAGAAGTCAACGCCCGAACCATAAAATGCAAAAAAAATACAACAGTGTTTCCATCATATAACAAGAATAATTGCAACCAGTTTGAAAGTGATGGCCAATTATACGTTCCGGGCAACCTAGGTTTCACTCCAGGGCGTTGCTCCACCAGACCGAATAGTTACGGCCTAAGAAGTCAACGCCAGAAGCATAAAATACGATATAAATACAACAGCTTTTCCATCGTATAAAACGAATAATTGCAACCAGTGTGAAAGTAATCGTCATTTCTACGTTCCGAGCACCCTAGGCGTCACTGTAGGGCGTTGCTCCTCAACATCTGATAGCTACGGCCTTAGAAGTCAACGCCAGAGGCATAAAGTACAATATAAATACAACAGCGTTTCCATCGTATAAAACGAATATTTGCAACCAGTGTGAAAGTTATGGTCATTTCTACATTCCGAGCAACCTAGGATCCACTCTAGGGCGTTGCTTCACCAGATCGAATAGTTAGGTCCTTAGAAGTAAACGCCAGAAGCATAAAATACGATATAAATACAACAGCTTTTCCATCGTATAAAAGAATTAATTGCAACCAGCTTGATCGTGATGGTCATTTCTCCTTTCCGGGCAACCTAGGCTTCACCCTAGGGCCTTGCTCCAACAGGTTGAATAGTTAGGGCCATAGAAGTCAACGCCCGAACCATAAAATGCAAAAAAAATACAACAGTGTTTCCATCATATAACAGGAATAATTGCAACCAATTTGGAAAGTGATGGCCAATTCTACGTTCCGGGCAACCTAGGCTTCACTCTGGGGCGTTGCTCCACCAGATCGAATAGTTAGTGCCTTAGAAGTCAACGCCAGAAGCATAAAATACAATATAAATACAACAGCTTTTCCATCGTATAAAACGAATCATTGCAACCAGTATGAAAATTATGGTCATTTCTACTTTCCGAGCAACCTAGGCTTCACGCTAGGGCGTTGCTCCAACAGATTGACTAGTTAGGGCCTTAGAAGTCTACGCCCGAACCATAAAATGCAAAAAAAATACAACAGTGTTTCCATCATATAACAGGAATAATTGCGACCAGTTTGAAAGTGATGGCCAATTCTACGTTCCGGGCAACCTAGGCTTCACTCTAGGGCGTTGCTCCACCAGATCGAATAGTTAGTGCCTTAGAAGTCAACGCCCGAAGCATAAAATACAAAATAAATAGAACAGATTTTCCATGTATAAAACGAATAATTGCTTCCAGTGTGAAAGAGTTGGTCTTTTCTACGTTCCGGGCAACCCTGGCTTCACCCGAGGGCGTTGTTCCACCAGATCGAATAGGTAGGGCCATAGAAGTCAACGCCCCAAGCATAAAATACAATAAATATACAAGAGTTTTTCCATCGTATATCAGGAATTATTGCAACCAGTGTGAAAGTGATGGTCATTTCTACGTTCCGGGCAACCTAGGCTTCACTCTGGGGCGTTGTTCCACCAGATCGAATAGTTAGGGCCTAAGAAGTCAACGCCAGAAGCATAAAATACAAAATAAATATAACAGTTATTCCATCGTATAAAACGAATAATAGCAACCAGTGTGAAAGCTATGGTCATTTCTACGTTCCGGGCAACCTAGGCTTCACTCTAGGCCGTTGCTCCACCCGATCGAATAGTTAGGGCCTTAGTAATAACGCCTGAAGCATAAAATACAAAATAAATAGAACAGCTGTTCCATGTATAAAACGAATAGTTGTTTCCAGTGTGAAAGTTATGATCATTTCTACGTTCCGAGCAACCTTGGCTTCACCATAGGGCGTTGTTCCACCAGATGGAATAGTTGGGGCCTATGATGTCAACGCCAGAAGCATAAAATAAGATATAGATACAACAGATTTTCCATCGTATAAAACGAATAATGGCAACCAGTGTGAAAGTTATGGTCATTTCTACGTCCCGGGCAACCTGGGCTTCACTCTAGGCCGTTGCTCCACCAGATCGAATAGCTAGGGCCTTAGAAGTCAACGCCCGAGGCATAAAATACAATATAAATACAACAGCTTTTCCATGTATAAAACGAATAATTGCTTCCTGTGTGAAAGTTATGGTCATTTCTACGTTCTGGGCAACCTAGGCTTCGCTCCAGGGCGTTGTTCCACCAGATCGAATAGTTTGGGCCTTAGAAGTCATCGCCTGCAGCATACAATACAATAAAAATACAACAGTTTTACCATCGTATAACAGGAATAATTGCAACCAGTGTGAAAGTGATGGTCATTTCTACGATCCGGGTAACCCAGGTTTCACTCTAGGGCGTTACTCCGCCACATCGAATAGCTACGGCCGTAGAAGTCAACGCCTGAAGCATAAAATGCAATAAAAATACAACAGTTTTTTCATCGTATAACAGGAACAATTGCAGCAAGCGTGAAGGTAATGGTCATTTCTACGTTCCGGGCAACCTAGGCATCCCTCTTGGGCATTGCTCCACCAGATCGGATAGTTAGGGCCTTAGAAGTCAACGCCAGAAGCATAAAATACAATATAAATACAACAGTTGTTCCATCGCATAACAGGAATAATTGCAACCAGTGTGAAAGATATGGTCATAACTATGTTCCGGGCATCCTAGGCTTCACTCTTGGACGTTGCCCCACCAGATCGAATAGCTAGGACCTTAGAATTCAAATACAGAAGCAGAAAATACAATAAAAATACAACAGTCTTTCATTCGTATAAAACGAATAATTGCAACCTGTGTGAAGGTTATGGTCATATCTACGTTCCGGGCAACCTAGGCTTCACTCTAGGCCGTTGCTCCACCAGATCGAATAGCTAGGGCCTTAGAAGTCAACGCCCGAGGCATAAAATTAAAATAAATATAACAGTTATTCCATCGTATAAAACGAATAATAGCAACCAGTGTGAAAGCTATGGTCATCTCTACGTTCCGGGCAACCTAGGCTTCACTCTAGGCCGTTGCTCCACCCGATCGAATAGTTAGGGCCTTAGAAGTCAACGCCCGAAGCATAAAATACAAAATAAATAGAACAGCTGTTCCATGTATAAAACGAATAATTGTTTCCAGTGTGAAAGTTATGATCATTTCTACGTTCCGAGCAACCTAGGCTTCACCATAGGGCGTTGTTCCACCAGATGGAACAGTTGGGGCCTAAGATGTCAACGCCAGAAGCATAAAATAAGATATAGATACAACAGATTTTCCATCGTATAAAACGAATAATGGCAACCAGTGTGAAAGTTATGGTCATTTCTACGTTCCGGGCAACCTGGGCTTCACTCTAGGCCGTTGCTCCACCAGATCGAATAGCTAGGGCCTTAGAAGTCAACGCCCGAGGCATAAAATACAATATAAATACAACAGCTTTTCCATGTATAAAACGAATAATTGCTTCCTGTGTGAAAGTTATGGTCATTTCTACGTTCTGGGCAACCTAGGCTTCGCTCCAGGGCGTTGTTCCACCAGATCGAATAGTTTGGGCCTTAGAAGTCATCGCCTGAAGCATACAATACAATAAAAATACAACAGCTTTACCATCGTATAACAGGAATAATTGCAACCAGTGTGAAAGTGATGGTCATTTCTACGATCCGGGTAACCCAGGTTTCACTCTAGGGCGTTACTCCGCCACATCGAATAGCTACGGCCGTAGAAGTCAACGCCTGAAGCATAAAATACAATATAAATACAACAGTTGTTCCATCGCATAACAGGAATAATTGCAACCAGTGTGAAAGATATGGTCATAACTATGTTCCGGGCATCCTAGGCTTCACTCTTGGACGTTGCCCCACCAGATCGAATAGCTAGGACCTTAGAATTCAAATACAGAAGCAGAAAATACAATAAAAATACAACAGTCTTTCAATCGTATAAAACGAATAATTGCAACCTGTGTGAAGGTTATGGTCATATCTACGTTCCGGGTAACCTAGGCTTCACTCTAGGCCGTTGCTCCACCAGATCGAATAGCTAGGGCCTTAGAAGTCAACGCCAGAAGCATAAAATACAAAATAAATAGAACAGTTCTTACATGTATAAAACGAATAATTGCTACCAGTGTGAAAGTTATGGTCATTTCTACGTTCCGGGCAACCTAGGCTTCACCCTAGTGCGTTGTTCCACCAGATGGAATAGTTAGGGCCTAAGAAGTCAACGCCAGAAGCATAAAATACGATATAAATACAGCAGCTTTTCCATCGTATAAAACGGATAATGGTAACCAGTGTGAAAGTTATGGTCATTTTTACGTTCCGGGCAACCTAGGCTTCACTCTAGGACGTTGCTCCACCAGGTCGAATAGTTAGGGCCTAAGAAGTCAACGCCAGAAGCATAAAATACAACAAAGGTGCAACAGTTTTTCCATCGTATAACAGGAATAATTGCAACCAGTGTGAATGTAATGGTCATTTGTACGTTCCGGGCAACATAGGCTTCACTCTAGGGCGTTGCTCCACCAGATCGAATAGTTAGTGCCTTAGAAGTCAACGCCCGAAGCATAAAATACAAAGTAAATAGAACAGATTTGCCATGTATAAAACGAATAATTGCTACCAGTGTGAAAGAGTTGGTCATTTCTACGATCCGGGCAACCCAGGCTTCACCCTAGGGCGTTGTTCCACCATATCGAATAGGTAGGGCCATAGAAGTCAACGCCGCAAGCATAAAATACAATAAATATACAAGAGTTTTTCCATGTATAAAAAGAATAATTGCTACCAGTGTGAAAGAGTTGGTCATTTCTACGTTCCGGGCAACCCAGGCTTCACCCTAGGGCGTTGTTCCACCATATCGAATAGGTAGGGCCATAGAAGTCAACGCCGCAAGCATAAAATACAATAAATATACAAGAGTTTTTCCATGTATAAAACGAATAATTGCTACCAGTGTGAAAGTTATGGTCATATCTACCTTCCGGGCAACCTAGGCTTCAGTCTAGGCCGTTGCTCCACCAGATCGAATAGCTAGGGCCTTAGAAGTCAACGCCCGAAGCATAAAATACAAAATAAATAGAACAGCTTTTCCATGTATAAAACGAATAATTGCTTCCTGTGTGAAAGTGATGGTCATTTCTACGTTCCGGGCAACATAGGCTACACTCTGGGGCGTTGTTCCACCAGATCGAATAGTTAGGGCCTCAGAAGTCAACGCCAGAAGCATAAAATACAAAACAAATATAACAGTTATTCCATCGTATAAAACGAATAATAGCAACCAGTGTGAAAGCTATGGTCACTTCTACGTTCCGGGCAACCTAGGCTTCACTCTAGGCCGTTGCTCCACCCGATCGAATAGTTAGGGCCTTAGAAGTCAACGCCCGAAGCATAAAATACAAAATAAATAGAACAGCTGTTCCATGTATAAAACGAATAATTGTTTCCAGTGTGAAAGTTATGATCATTTCTACGTTCCGAGCAACCTAGGCTTCACCATAGGGCGTTGTTCCACCAGATGGAATAGTTGGGGCCTAAGATGTCAGCGCCAGAAGCATAAAATAAGATATAGATACAACAGATTTTCCATCGTATAAAACGAATAATGGCAACCAGTGTGAAAGTTATGGTCATTTCTACGTTCCGGGCAACCTGGGTTTCACTCTAGGCCGTTGCTCCACCAGATCGAATAGCTAGGGCCTTAGAAGTCAACGCCCGAGGCATAAAATACAATATAAATACAACAGCTTTTCCATGTATAAAACGAATAACTGCTACCAGTGTGAAAGTTATGGTCATATCTACGTTCCGGGCAACCTAGGCTTCAGTCTAGGCCGTTGCTCCACCAGATCGAATAGCTAGGGCCTTAGAAGTCAACGCCCGAAGCATAAAATACAAAATAAATAGAACAGCTTTTCCATGTATAAAACGAATAATTGCTTCCTGTGTGAAAGTGATGGTCATTTCTACGTTCCGGGCAACCTAGGCTACACTCTGGGGCGTTGTTCCACCAGATCGAATAGTTAGGGCCTCAGAAGTCAACGCCAGAAGCATAAAATACAAAACAAATATAACAGTTATTCCATCGTATAAAACGAATAATAGCAACCAGTGTGAAAGCTATGGTCATTTCTACGTTCCGGGCAACCTAGGCTTCACTCTAGGCCGTTGCTCCACCCGATCGAATAGTTGGGGCCTTAGAAGTCAACGCCCGAAGCATAAAATACAAAATAAACAGAACAGCTGTTCCATGTATAAAACGAATAATTGTTTCCAGTGTGAAAGTTATGATCATTTCTACGTTCCGAGCAACCTAGGCTTCACCATAGGGCGTTGTTCCACCAGATGGAATAGTTGGGGCCTAAGATGTCAGCGCCAGAAGCATAAAATAAGATATAGATACAACAGATTTTCCATCGTATAAAACGAATAATGGCAACCAGTGTGAAAGTTATGGTCATTTCTACGTTCCGGGCAACCTGGGTTTCACTCTAGGCCGTTGCTCCACCAGATCGAATAGCTAGGGCCTTAGAAGTCAACGCCCGAGGCATAAAATACAATATAAATACAACAGCTTTTCCATGTATAAAACGAATAATTGCTTCCTGTGTGAAAGTTATGGTCATTTCTACGTTCCGGGCAACCTAGGCTTCACCCGAGGGCGCCGTTCCACCAGATGGAAAGGTTGGGACCTAAGAAGTCAACGCCAGAAGCATAAAATATGATATAAATACAACAGCTTTTCCATCGTATAAAACGAATAATGGCAAACAGTGTGAAAGTTATGGTCATTTCCACGTTCCGGGCAACCTAGGCTTCACCCTAGTGCGTTGCTACACCAGATCGAATAGTTAGGGCCTTAGAAGTCATCGCCTAAAGCATACAATACAATAAAAATACAACAGTTTTACCATCGTATAACAGGGATAATTGCAACCAGTGCGAAAGTAATGACCATTTCGACGTTTCGGGCATCCTAGGCTTAACTCTGAGGCATTGCTCCAGAAGATCGAATAGCTAGGGCCTAAGAAGTCAACGCCAGAAGCATAAAATACAATATAAATACAATAGCTTTTCCATCGTATAAAACGAATAATTGCAACCTGTGTGAAAGTTATGGTCATATCTACGTTCCGGACAACCTAGGCTTCACTGTAGGGTGTTGCTCCACCAGATCGAATAGGTAGGGCCATAGAAGTCAACGCCCGAAGCTAAAAATACGATAAATATAAAAGAGTTTTTCCATCGTATAACAGGAATAATTGCAACCAGTGTGAAAGTGATGGTCATTTGTACGTTCCGGGCAACCTAGGCTTCACTCTAGGGCGTTGTACCACCAGATCGAATAGTTAGCGCCTTAGAAGTCAACGCCAGAAGCATAAAATACAAAATAAATAGAACAGTTCTTACATGTATAAAACGAATAATTGCTACCAATGTGAAAGTTATGGTCATGTCTACGTTCCGGGCAACCTAGGCTTCACCCTAGTGCGTTGTTCCACCAGATGGAATAGTTAGGGCCTAAGAAGTCAACGCCAGAAGCATAAAATACGATATAAATACAGCAGCTTTTCCATCGTATAAAACGAATAATGGTAACCAGTGTGAAAGTTATGGTCATTTCTACGTTCCGGGCAACCTAGGCTTCACTCTAGGACGTTGCTCCACCAGGTCGAATAGTTAGGGCCTAAGAAGTCAACGGCAGAAGCATAAAATACAATAAAAATACAACAGTCTTTTCATCGTATAACAGGAATAATTGCAACAAGCGTGAAAGTAATAATCATTTCGGCGTTTCGGGCATCCTAGACTTAATTCTGAGGCATTGCACCACCAGATCGAATATTTAGGGCCTTAGAAGTCAACCCCAGAAGCATAAAATACAATATAAATACAACAGTTTTTCCATCGTATAAAACGAATAATTGCAACCAGTATGCAACTCATGGTCATTTCTACATTCCGAGCAACCTAGGCTTTACTCTAGGGCGTTGCTCCACAAGATCGAATAGTTAGGACCTTAGAAGTCAACGCCAGAAGCATAAAATACGATATAAATACAACAGCTGTTCCATCGTATAAAAGGAATAATTGCAAACAGTGTGAAAGTAATGGTCATTTCTACGTTCCGGGCAACCTAGGCTTCACTCTAGGGCGTTGTTCCACAAGATCGAATAGTTAGGGCCTAAGTAGTCAACGCCAGAAGCATAAAATACAATATAAATAGAACAGTTTTTCCAATGTATAAAACGAATAATTGCTACCAGTGTGAAAGTTATGGTCATTTCTACGTTCCGCGCAACCTGGGCTTTACTCTAGGGCGTTGTTCCACCAGATCGAATAGTTAGGTCCTTAGATGTCAACGCCAGAAGCATAAAATACGATATAAATACAACAGCTTTTCCATCGTATAAAAGGAATAATTGCAAACAGTGTGAAAATAATGGTCATTTCTACGTTCGGGCAACGTAGGCTTCACTCTACGGCGTTGTTCCACCAGATCGAATAATTAGGGCCGGAGAAGTCAACGCCAGAAGCATAAAATACAATATAAATACAACAGTTTTTCCATCGTATAAAACGAATAATTGCTACCAGTGTGAAAGTTATGGTCATTTCTACGTTCCGGGCAACCTAGGCTTCACCCTAGTGCGTTGTTCCACCAGATGGAATAGTTAGGGCCTAAGAAGTCAACGCCAGAAGCATAAAATACGATATAAATACAGCAGCTTTTCCATCGTATAAAACGGATAATGGTAACCAGTGTGAAAGTTATGGTCATTTCTACGTTCCGGGCAACCTAGGCTTCACTCTAGGACGTTGCTCCACCAGGTCGAATAGTTAGGGCCTAAGAAGTCAACGCCAGAAGCATAAAATACAACAAAGGTGCAACAGTTTTTCCATCGTATAACAGGAATAATTGCAACCAGTGTGAATGTAATGGTCATTTGTACGTTCCGGGCAACATAGGCTTCACTCTAGGGCGTTGCTCCACCAGATCGAATAGTTAGTGCCTTAGAAGTCAACGCCCGAAGCATAAAATACAAAATAAATAGAACAGATTTTCCATGTATAAAACGAATAATTGCTACCAGTGTGAAAGAGTTGGTCATTTCTACGATCCGGGCAACCCAGGCTTCACCCTAGGGCGTTGTTCCACCATATCGAATAGGTAGGGCCATAGAAGTCAACGCCGCAAGCATAAAATACAATAAATATACAAGAGTTTTTCCATGTATAAAACGAATAATTGCTACCAGTGTGAAAGAGTTGGTCATTTCTACGTTCCGGGCAACCCAGGCTTCACCCTAGGGCGTTGTTCCACCATATGGAATAGGTAGGGCCATAGAAGTCAACGCCGCAAGCATAAAATACAATAAATATACAAGAGTTTTTCCATGTATAAAACGAATAATTGCTACCAGTGTGAAAGTTATGGTCATATCTACGTTCCGGGCAACCTAGGCTTCAGTATAGGCCGTTGCTCCACCAGATCGAATAGCTAGGGCCTTAGAAGTCAACGCCCGAAGCATAAAATACAAAATAAATAGAACAGCTTTTCCATGTATAAAACGAATAATTGCTTCCTGTGTGAAAGTGATGGTCATTTCTACGTTCCGGGCAACCTAGGCTACACTCTGGGGCGTTGTTCCACCAGATCGAATAGTTAGGGCCTCAGAAGTCAACGCCAGAAGCATAAAATACAAAACAAATATAACAGTTATTCCATCGTATAAAACGAATAATAGCAACCAGTGTGAAAGCTATGGTCATTTCTACGTTCCGGGCAACCTAGGCTTCACTCTAGGCCGTTGCTCCACCCGATCGAATAGTTAGGGCCTTAGAAGTCAACGCCCGAAGCATAAAATACAAAATAAATAGAACAGCTGTTCCATGTATAAAACGAATAATTGTTTCCAGTGTGAAAGTTATGATCATTTCTACGTTCCGAGCAACCTAGGCTTCACCATAGGGCGTTGTTCCACCAGATGGAATAGTTGGGGCCTAAGATGTCAGCGCCAGAAGCATAAAATAAGATATAGATACAACAGATTTTCCATCGTATAAAACGAATAATGGCAACCAGTGTGAAAGTTATGGTCATTTCTACGTTCCGGGCAACCTGGGTTTCACTCTAGGCCGTTGCTCCACCAGATCGAATAGCTAGGGCCTTAGAAGTCAACGCCCGAGGCATAAAATACAATATAAATACAACAGCTTTTCCATGTATAAAACGAATAATTGCTTCCTGTGTGAAAGTTATGGTCATTTCTACGTTCCGGGCAACCTAGGCTTCACCCGAGGGCTCCGTTCCACCAGATGGAAAGGTTGGGACCTAAGAAGTCAACGCCAGAAGCATAAAATATGATATAAATACAACAGCTTTTCCATCGTATAAAACGAATAATGGCAAACAGTGTGAAAGTTATGGTCATTTCCACGTTCCGCGCAACCTAGGCTTCACCCTAGTGCGTTGCTACACCAGATCGAATAGTTAGGGCCTTAGAAGTCATCGCCTAAAGCATACAATACAATAAAAATACAACAGTTTTACCATCGTATAACAGGGATAATTGCAACCAGTGCGAAAGTAATGACCATTTCGACGTTTCGGGCATCCTAGGCTTAACTCTGAGGCATTGCTCCAGAAGATCGAATAGCTAGGGCCTAAGAAGTCAACGCCAGAAGCATAAAATACAATATAAATACAATAGCTTTTCCATCGTATAAAACGAATAATTGCAACCTGTGTGAAAGTTATGGTCATATCTACGTTCCGGACAACCTAGGCTTCACTGTAGGGTGTTGCTCCACCAGATCGAATAGGTAGGGCCATAGAAGTCAACGCCCGAAGCTAAAAATACGATAAATATAAAAGAGTTTTTCCATCGTATAACAGGAATAATTGCAACCAGTGTGAAAGTGATGGTCATTTGTACGTTCCGGGCAACCTAGGCTTCACTCTAGGGCGTTGTACCACCAGATCGAATAGTTAGCGCCTTAGAAGTCAACGCCAGAAGCATAAAATACAAAATAAATAGAACAGTTCTTACATGTATAAAACGAATAATTGCTACCAGTGTGAAAGTTATGGTCATTTCTACGTTCCGGGCAACCTAGGCTTCACCCTAGTGCGTTGTTCCACCAGATGGAATAGTTAGGGCCTAAGAAGTCAACGCCAGAAGCATAAAATACGATATAAATACAGCAGCTTTTCCATCGTATAAAACGAATAATGGTAACCAGTGTGAAAGTTATGGTCATTTCTACGTTCCGGGCAACCTAGGCTTCACTCTAGGACGTTGCTCCACCAGGTCGAATAGTTAGGGCCTAAGAAGTCAACGGCAGAAGCATAAAATACAATAAAAATACAACAGTCTATTCATCGTATAACAGGAATAATTGCAACAAGCGTGAAAGTAATAATCATTTCGGCGTTTCGGGCATCCTAGACTTAATTCTGAGGCATTGCACCACCAGATCGAATATTTAGGGCCTTAGAAGTCAACCCCAGAAGCATAAAATACAATATAAATACAACAGTTTTTCCATCGTATAAAACGAATAATTGCAACCAGTATGCAACTCATGGTCATTTCTACATTCCGAGCAACCTAGGCTTTACTCTAGGGCGTTGCTCCACAAGATCGAATAGTTAGGACCTTAGAAGTCAACGCCAGAAGCATAAAATACGATATAAATACAACAGCTGTTCCATCGTATAAAAGGAATAATTGCAAACAGTGTGAAAGTAATGGTCATTTCTACGTTCCGGGCAACCTAGGCTTCACTCTAGGGCGTTGTTCCACAAGATCAAATATTTAGGGCCTAAGTAGTCAACGCCAGAAGCATAAAATACAATATAAATAGAACAGTTTTTCCAATGTATAAAACGAATAATTGCTACCAGTGTGAAAGTTATGGTCATTTCTACGTTCCGCGCAACCTGGGCTTTACTCTAGGGCGTTGTTCCACCAGATCGAATAGTTAGGTCCTTAGATGTCAACGCCAGAAGCATAAAATACGATATAAATACAACAGCTTTTCCATCGTATAAAAGGAATAATTGCAAACAGTGTGAAAATAATGGTCATTTCTACGTTCGGGCAACGTAGGCTTCACTCTACGGCGTTGTTCCACCAGATCGAATAATTAGGGCCGGAGAAGTCAACGCCAGAAGCATAAAATACAATATAAATACAACAGTTTTTCCATCGTATAAAACGAATAATTGCTACCAGTGTGAAAGTTATGGTCATTTCTACGTTCCGGGCAACCTAGGCTTCACCCTAGTGCGTTGTTCCACCAGATGGAATAGTTAGGGCCTAAGAAGCCAACGCCAGAAGCATAAAATACGATATAAATACAGCAGCTTTTCCATCGTATAAAACGAATAATGGTAACCAGTGTGAAAGTTATGGTCATTTCTACGTTCCGGGCAACCTAGGCTTCACTCTAGGACGTTGCTCCACCAGGTCGAATAGTTAGGGCCTAAGAAGTCAACGCCTGAAGCATAAAATACAATAAAAATACAACAGTCTTTTCATCGTATAACAGGAATAATTGCAACAAGCGTGAAAGTAATGATCATTTCGGCGTTTCGGGCATCCTAGACTTAATTCTGAGGCATTGCACCACCAGATCGAATATTTAGGGCCTTAGAAGTCAACCCCAGAAGCATAAAATACAATATAAATACAACAGTTTTTCCATCGTATAAAACGAATAATTGCAACCAGTATGCAACTCATGGTCATTTCTACATTCCGAGCAACCTAGGCTTTACTCTAGGGCGTTCCTCCACCAGATCGAATAGTTAGGACGTTAGAAGTCAACGCCAGAAGCATAAAATACGATATAAATACAACAGCTGTTCCATCGTATAAAAGGAATAATTGCAAACAGTGTGAAAGTAATGGTCATTTCTACGTTCCGGGCAACCTAGGCTTCACTCTAGGGCGTTGTTCCACAAGATCGAATAGTTAGGGCCTAAGTAGTCAACGCCAGAAGCATAAAATACAATATAAATAGAACAGTTTTTCCAATGTATAAAACGAATAATTGCTACCAGTGTGAAAGTTATGGTCATTTCTACGTTCCGCGCAACCTGGGCTTTACTCTAGGGCGTTGTTCCACCAGATCGAATAGTTAGGTCCTTAGATGTCAACGCCAGAAGCATAAAATACGATATAAATACAACAGCTATTCCATCGTATAAAAGGAATAATTGCAAACAGTGTGAAAATAATGGTCATTTCTACGTTCGGGCAACGTAGGCTTCACTCTACGGCGTTGTTCCACCAGATCGAATAATTAGGGCCGGAGAAGTCAACGCCAGAAGCATAAAATACAATATAAATACAACAGTTTTTCCATCGTATAAAACGAATAATTGCAACCTGTGTGAAGGTTATGGTCATATCTACGTTCCGGGCAACCTAGGCTTTACTGTCGGGCGTTGCTCCACCAGATCGAAATGTTAGGGCCTAAGAGGTCAACGCCCGAAGCATAAAATACGATATAAATACAACAGCATTTCCATCGTATGAAATGAATAATTGCAAACAGTGTGAAAGTAGTGGTCATTTCTACGTTCCGGTCACCCTAGGCTTCACTGCATGGCGTTCTTCCACCACATCGAATAGCTACGGCCTCAGAAGCCCACGCCTGAAGCATAAAATACAATAAAAATACAACAGTCTTTTCATCGCATAACAGGAATAATTGCAACAAGCGTGAAAGTAATGATCATTTCTTCGTTCCAGGCAACCTAGGCTTCACTGCATGGCGTTCTTCCACCACATCGAATAGCTACGGCCTCAGAAGCCCACGCCTGAAGCATAAAATACAATAAAAATACAACAGTCTTTTCATCGCATAACAGGAATAATTGCAACAAGCGTGAAAGTAATGATCATTTCTTCGTTCCAGGCAACCTAGGCTTCACTCTAGGGCGTTGCTCCACCAGATCGAATAGTTAGGGCCTTAGAAGTCAACGCCCGAAGCATAAAATACAAAATAAATACAACAGATTTTCCATCGTACAAAACGAAAAATTGCAAACAGTGTGAAAGATATGGACATTTCTACGATCCGGGCTACCTAGGCTTCACTCTGTGGCGTTCTTCCGCCACATCGAATAGCAACGGCCTCAGAAGTCAACGCCAGAAGCTTAAATACAATATAAATATAACAGTTTTTCCATCGTATAAAACGAATAATAGCAACCAGTGTGAAAGTTATGGTCATTTCTACGTTCCGTGCAACCTAGGCTTCACTCTACGGCGATGCTCCACCAGATCAAACAGATAGGGCATTAGAAGTCAACGCCCGAAGCATAAAATACAAAATATATAGAACGGTTTTTCCATTGTATAAAACGAATAATTGCTGCCAGTGTAAAAGTTATGGTCATTTCTACGATCCGGGCAACCTAGGCTTCACCTTAGGGCGTTGTACCACCAGATCGAATAGTTAGGGCCTATGAAGTGAACGCCAGAAGCATAAAATACAATATAAATACAACAGTTTTTCCATCGTATAAAACGAATAATTGCAACCAGTATGAAACTTATGGTCATTTCTACGTACCGGGCAACCTACGCTTCACTCTAGGGCGTTGCTCTACCAGATCGAATAGTTAGGGCCTTAGAAGTCAACGCCCGAAGCATAAAATACAAAATAAATACAACAGTTTTTCCATCGTATAAAACGAATAATTGCTACCAGTGTGAAAGTTATGGTCATTTCTACGTTCCGCGAAACCTGGGCTTTACCCTAGGGCGTTGTTCCACGAGATGGAATAGCTAGGGACATAGAATTCAACGCCATAAGAATAAAATACAACATAAGTACAACAGTTTTTCCATCGTATAAAATGAATAATTGCAACCAGTGTGAAAGTTATGGTCATTTCTACATTCCGGCCAACCTAGGCTTCACCCTAGGGCGTTGCTCCACCAAATCGAATAGTTAGGGCCTTAGAAGTCAACGCCAGAAGCTTAAAATACAATAAAGATGCAACAGTTTTTCCATCGTTTTACAGGAATAACTGCAACCAGTGTGAATGTACTGGTCATTTCTACGTTCCGGATAACCTAGGCTTCACTCTAGGGCGTTGTTCCACCAGATCGAACAGTTAGGGCCTAAGAAGTCAACGCCAGAAGTATAAAATACAATGTAAATATAACAGTTTTTCCATCGTATAAATCGAATGATAGCAACCAGTGTGAAAGTTACGGTCATTTCTACGTTCCGGGCAACCTAGGCTTCACTCTAGGGCGTTGCTGCACCAGATCGAATAGTTAGGGCCTTAGAAGTCAACGCTCAAAGCATAAAATACAAAATAAATAAAACAGTTTTTCCATCGTATAAAACGAAAAATTGCTACCAGTGTGAAAGTTATGGTCATTTCTACGTTCCGCGCAACCTGGGCTTTACCCTAGGGCGTTGTTCCACGAGATGCAATAGCTAGGGACTTAGAATTCAACGCCATAAGAATAAAATACAATATAAGTACAACAGTTTTTCCATCGTATAAAATGAATAGTTGCAAACATTGTAAAAGTAATGGTCATTTCTACGTTCCGGGCAACCTAGGCGTCACTCTAGGGCGTTGCTCCACCACATCTAATAGCTACGGCCTTAGAAGTCAACCCCAGAAGGATAAAATTCATTATAAATACAACAGCTTTTCCATCGTACAAAATGAATAATAGCAAACAGTGTGAAAGTAATTGTCATTTCTACGTTCCGGGCAACCTAGGCTTCACTCTAGGTCGTTGCTCCACCAGATCAAATAGCTAGCGACTTAGAATTAAACGCCAGAAACATAGAATACAATAAAAATACAACAGTTTTTCCATCGTATAACAGGAATAATTGCAACCAGTGTGAATGTAATGGTCATTTCTAGGTTCCGGGCAACCTAGGTTTCACTCTAGGGCGTTGCTCCTCCAGATCGAATAGCTAGGGCCTAAGAAGTCAACGCCAGAAGCATAAAATACGATATAAATACAACAGCTTTTCCATCGTATAAAACAAATAATTGCAACCAGTGTGAAAGTTATGGTCATTTCTACGTTCCGGGCAACGTAGGCTTCACCCTAGGCCGTTGCTCCACCAGATCGAATAGTTAGGGCCTAAGAAGTGAACGCCAGAAGCATAAAATGCAATAAAAATACAACAGTTTTTCCATCGTATAGCAGGTATAATTTGCAACCAGTGTGATAGTAGTGGTCCTTTCTACGTTCCGGGCAATCCAGGTTTCACTCCAGGGCGTTGCTCCACCAGATCGAATAATTAGGGCCTGAGAAGTCAACGCCAGAAGCATAAAATACAATATAAATACAACAGTTTTTCCATCGTATAAAACGAATAATTGCAACCAGTATGAAACTTATGGTCATTTCTCCTTTCCGAGCAACCTAGGCATCACCCTAGGGCTTTGCTCCAACAGATTGAATAGTCAGGGGCTTAGAAGTCAACGCCCGAAGCATAAAATACAAAATAATTAGAACGGTTTTTCCATTGTATAAAACGAATAATTGCTACGAGAGTAAAAGCTATGGTCATTTCTACGTCCCGGCAACCTAGGCTTGACCCTAGGGCGTTGTTCCACCAGATCCAATAGTTAGGGCCTAAGAAGTGATCGCCAGACGCATAAAATGCAATAAAAATACAACAGTTTTTCCATCGTATAAAACGAATAATTGCAAACAGTGTGAAAGTAAGGGTCATTTCTACGTTCCGGGCAACCTAGGCTTCACTCTACGGCGTAGCTCCCACAGATTGAATAGTTAGGGACTTAGAAGTCAATGCCCGAAGCATAAAATGCAATAAAAATACAACAGTTTTTCCATCATATAACAGGAATAATTGCAACCAGTTTGAAAGTGATGGTCATTTCTATGTTCCGGGCAACCTAGGCTTCACTCTAGGGCGTTGCTCCACCAGATCGAACAGCTAGGGCCTTAGAAGTCAACGCCCGAAGCATAAAATACAAAATAAATAGTACAGTTTTTCAATCGTCTAAAACGAATAATTTCTACCAGTGTGGAAGTTGTGGGCATTTCTACTTTCCGGGCAACCTAGGATTCACCCTAGGGCGTTGTTCCACCAGATGGAATAGTTAGGGCCTAAGAAGTGAACGCCAGACGCATAAAATGCAATAAAAATACAACAGTTTTTCCATCGTATAAAACGAATAATTGCAAACAGTGTGAAAGTAATGGTCATTTCTACGTTCCGGGCAACCTAGGCTTCACTCTAGGGCGTTGCTCCACCAGATCGAATAGTTAGGTCCTTAGAAGTCAACGCCAGAAGCATAAAATACGATATAAAGACAACAGCTTTTCCATCGTATAAAAGGAATAATTGCAAACAGTGTGAAAGTAATGGTCATTTCTACGTTCGGGCAACCTAGGCTTCACTGTACGGCGTTGTTCCACCAGATCGAATAGTTAGGTCCTAAGAAGTCAGCACCAGAAGAATAAAATACAAAATAAATACAACAGCCTTTACACCGTATAAAACGAATAATTGCAACCTGTGTGAAGGTTATGGTCATATCTACGTTCCGTGCAACCTAGGCTTCACTGTCGGGCGTTGCTCTACCAGATCGAAATGTTAGGGCCTAAGAAGTCAACGCCCGAAGCATAAAATACGATATAAATACAACAGCATTTCCATCGTATTAAATGAATAATTGCAAACAGTGTGAATGTAGTGGTCATTTCTACGTTCCGGGCAACCTAGGCTTCACTGTATGGCGTTCTTCCACCACATCGAATAGCTACGGCCTCAGAAGTCCACGCCTGAAGCATAAAATACAATAAAAATACAACAGTCTTTTCATCGCATAACAGGAATAATTGCAACAAGCGTGAAAGTAATGATCATTTCGGCGTTACGGGCATCCTAGACTTAACTCTGAGGCATTGCTCCACCAGATCGAATAATTAGGTCCTGAGAAGTCAACGCCAGAAGCATAAAATACAATATAAATACAACAGTTTTTCTATCGTATAAAACGAATAATTGCAACCAGTATGAAACTTATGGTCATTTCTACTTTCCGAGCAACCTAGGCTTCACCCTAGGGCTTTGCTCCAACAGATCGAATAGTTAGGGCCTAAGAAGTGAACGCCAGAAGCATAAAATGCAATATAAATACAACAGTTTTTCCATCGTATAAAACGAATAATTACAACCAGTATGAAACTTATGGTCATTTCTACGTTCCGGGCAACCTAGACTTCACTCTATGGCGTTCTTCCACCACATCGAATAGCTACAGCCTCAGAAGTCGACGCCTGAAGTATAAAATACAATAAAAATACAACCGTCTTTCCATCCTATAACAGGAATAATGGCAACCCGTGTGAAAGTGATGGTCATTTCTACGTTCCAGGCAACCTAGGCTTCACTCTAGGGCGTTGTTCCACCAGATCCAATAGTTAGGGCCTAAGAAGTCAACGCCAGAAGCATAAAATACGATATAAATACATCAGCATTGCCATCGTATAAAATGAATAATTGCAAACAGTGTGAATGATATGGTCATTTCTACGTTCTGGGCAACCTAGGCATCACTCTATGGCGTTCATCCACCACATCGAATAGCTACGGCCTCAGAAGTCAACGCGTGAAGCATAAAATACAATAAAAATACAACAGTCTTTCCATCCTATAACTGGAATAATTGCAACCCGTGTAAAAGTGATGGTCATTTCTACGTTCCAGGCAACCTAGGCTTCACTCTAGGGTGTTGTTCCACCAGATCGAATAGTTAGGGCCTAAGAAGTGAACGCCAGAAGCATAAAATACAATATAAATACAACAGTTTTTCCATCGTATAAAACGAATAATTGCAACCAGTGTGAAAGTTATGGTCATTTCTACATTCCGAGCAACCTAGGCTTCACTCTAGGGCGTTGCTCAACCAGATCGAATAGTTAGGTCCTTAGAAGTCAACGCCAGAAGCATAAAATACGATATAAATACAACAGCTTTTCCATCGTATAAAAGGAATAATAGCAACCAGTGTGAATGTAATGGTCATTTGTACGTTCCGGGCAACATAGGCTTCACTCTAGGGCGTTGCTCCACCAGATCGAATAGTTAGTGCCTTAGAAGTCAACGCCCGAAGCATAAAATACAAAATAAATAGAACAGATTTTCCATGTATAAAACGAATAATTGCTACCAGTGTGAAAGAGTTGGTCATTTCTACGATCCGGGCAACCCAGGCTTCACCCTAGGGCGTTGTTCCACCATATCGAATAGGTAGGGCCATAGAAGTCAACGCCGCAAGCATAAAATACAATAAATATACAAGAGTTTTTCCATGTATAAAACGAATAATTGCTACCAGTGTGAAAGAGTTGGTCATTTCTACGTTCCGGGCAACCCAGGCTTCACCCTAGGGCGTTGTTCCACCATATCGAATAGGTAGGGCCATAGAAGTCAACGCCGCAAGCATAAAATACAATAAATATACAAGAGTTTTTCCATGTATAAAACGAATAATTGCTACCAGTGTGAAAGTTATGGTCATATCTACGTTCCGGGCAACCTAGGCTTCAGTCTAGGCCGTTGCTCCACCAGATCGAATAGCTAGGGCCTTAGAAGTCAACGCCCGAAGCATAAAATACAAAATAAATAGAACAGCTTTTCCATGTATAAAACGAATAATTGCTTCCTGTGTGAAAGTGATGGTCATTTCTACGTTCCGGGCAACATAGGCTACACTCTGGGGCGTTGTTCCACCAGATCGAATAGTTAGGGCCTCAGAAGTCAACGCCAGAAGCATAAAATACAAAACAAATATAACAGTTATTCCATCGTATAAAACGAATAATAGCAACCAGTGTGAAAGCTATGGTCATTTCTACGTTCCGGGCAACCTAGGCTTCACTCTAGGCCGTTGCTCCACCCGATCGAATAGTTAGGGCCTTAGAAGTCAACGCCCGAAGCATAAAATACAAAATAAATAGAACAGCTGTTCCATGTATAAAACGAATAATTGTTTCCAGTGTGAAAGTTATGATCATTTCTACGTTCCGAGCAACCTAGGCTTCACCATAGGGCGTTGTTCCACCAGATGGAATCGTTGGGGCCTAAGATGTCAGCGCCAGAAGCATAAAATAAGATATAGATACAACAGATTTTCCATCGTATAAAACGAATAATGGCAACCAGTGTGAAAGTTATGGTCATTTCTATGTTCCGGGCAACCTGGGTTTCACTCTAGGCCGTTGCTCCACCAGATCGAATAGCTAGGGCCTTAGAAGTCAACGCCCGAGGCATAAAATACAATATAAATACAACAGCTTTTCCATGTATAAAACGAATAATTGCTACCAGTGTGAAAGTTATGGTCATATCTACGTTCCGGGCAACCTAGGCTTCAGTCTAGGCCGTTGCTCCACCAGATCGAATAGTTAGGGCCTCAGAAGTCAACGCCAGAAGCATAAAATACAAAACAAATATAACAGTTATTCCATCGTATAAAACGAATAATAGCAACCAGTGTGAAAGCTATGGTCATTTCTACGTTCCGGGCAACCTAGGCTTCACTCTAGGCCGTTGCTCCACCCGATCGAATAGTTAGGGCCTTAGAAGTCAACGCCCGAAGCATAAAATACAAAATAAATAGAACAGCTGTTCCATGTATAAAACGAATAATTGTTTCCAGTGTGAAAGTTATGATCATTTCTACGTTCCGAGCAACCTAGGCTTCACCATAGGGCGTTGTTCCACCAGATGGAATCGTTGGGGCCTAAGATGTCAGCGCCAGAAGCATAAAATAAGATATAGATACAACAGATTTTCCATCGTATAAAACGAATAATGGCAACCAGTGTGAAAGTTATGGTCATTTCTATGTTCCGGGCAACCTGGGTTTCACTCTAGGCCGTTGCTCCACCAGATCGAATAGCTAGGGCCTTAGAAGTCAACGCCCGAGGCATAAAATACAATATAAATACAACAGCTTTTCCATGTATAAAACGAATAATTGCTACCAGTGTGAAAGTTATGGTCATATCTACGTTCCGGGCAACCTAGGCTTCAGTCTAGGCCGTTGCTCCACCAGATCGAATAGTTAGGGCCTCAGAAGTCAACGCCAGAAGCATAAAATACAAAACAAATATAACAGTTATTCCATCGTATAAAACGAATAATAGCAACCAGTGTGAAAGCTATGGTCATTTCTACGTTCCGGGCAACCTAGGCTTCACTCTAGGCCGTTGCTCCACCCGATCGAATAGTTAGGGCCTTAGAAGTCAACGCCCGAAGCATAAAATACAAAATAAATAGAACAGCTGTTCCATGTATAAAACGAATAATTGTTTCCAGTGTGAAAGTTATGATCATTTCTACGTTCCGAGCAACCTAGGCTTCACCATAGGGCGTTGTTCCACCAGATGGAATAGTTGGGGCCTAAGATGTCAGCGCCAGAAGCATAAAATAAGATATAGATACAACAGATTTTCCATCGTATAAAACGAATAATGGCAACCAGTGTGAAAGTTATGGTCATTTCTACGTTCCGGGCAACCTGGGTTTCACTCTAGGCCGTTGCTCCACCAGATCGAATAGCTAGGGCCTTAGAAGTCAACGCCCGAGGCATAAAATACAATATAAATACAACAGCTTTTCCATGTATAAAACGAATAATTGCTTCCTGTGTGAAAGTTATGGTCATTTCTACGTTCCGGGCAACCTAGGCTTCACCCGAGGGCGCCGTTCCACCAGATGGAAAGGTTGGGACCTAAGAAGTCAACGCCAGAAGCATAAAATATGATATAAATACAACAGCTTTTCCATCGTATAAAACGAATAATGGCAAACAGTGTGAAAGTTATGGTCATTTCCACGTTCCGGGCAACCTAGGCTTCACCCTAGTGCGTTGCTACACCAGATCGAATAGTTAGGGCCTTAGAAGTCATCGCCTAAAGCATACAATACAATAAAAATACAACAGTTTTACCATCGTATAACAGGGATAATTGCAACCAGTGCGAAAGTAATGACCATTTCGACGTTTCGGGCATCCTAGGCTTAACTCTGAGGCATTGCTCCAGAAGATCGAATAGCTAGGGCCTAAGAAGTCAACGCCAGAAGCATAAAATACAATATAAATACAATAGCTTTTCCATCGTATAAAACGAATAATTGCAACCTGTGTGAAAGTTATGGTCATATCTACGTTCCGGACAACCTAGGCTTCACTGTAGGGTGTTGCTCCACCAGATCGAATAGGTAGGGCCATAGAAGTCAACGCCCGAAGCTAAAAATACGATAAATATAAAAGAGTTTTTCCATCGTATAACAGGAATAATTGCAACCAGTGTGAAAGTGATGGTCATTTGTACGTTCCGGGCAACCTAGGCTTCACTCTAGGGCGTTGTACCACCAGATCGAATAGTTAGCGCCTTAGAAGTCAACGCCAGAAGCATAAAATACAAAATAAATAGAACAGTTCTTACATGTATAAAAGGAATAATTGCTACCAATGTGAAAGTTATGGTCATTTCTACGTTCCGGGCAACCTAGGCTTCACCCTAGTGCGTTGTTCCACCAGGTGGAATAGTTAGGGCCTAAGAAGTCAACGCCAGAAGCATAAAATACGATATAAATACAGCAGCTTTTCCATCGTATAAAACGAATAATGGTAACCAGTGTGAAAGTTATGGTCATTTCTACGTTCCGGGCAACCTAGGCTTCACTCTAGGACGTTGCTCCACCAGGTCGAATAGTTAGGGCCTAAGAAGTCAACGGCAGAAGCATAAAATACAATAAAAATACAACAGTCTTTTCATCGTATAACAGGAATAATTGCAACAAGCGTGAAAGTAATAATCATTTCGGCGTTTCGGGCATCCTAGACTTAATTCTGAGGCATTGCACCACCAGATCGAATATTTAGGGCCTTAGAAGTCAACCCCAGAAGCATAAAATACAATATAAATACAACAGTTTTTCCATCGTATAAAACGAATAATTGCAACCAGTATGCAACTCATGGTCATTTCTACATTCCGAGCAACCTAGGCTTTACTCTAGGGCGTTGCTCCACAAGATCGAATAGTTAGGACCTTAGAAGTCAACGCCAGAAGCATAAAATACGATATAAATACAACAGCTGTTCCATCGTATAAAAGGAATAATTGCAAACAGTGTGAAAGTAATGGTCATTTCTACGTTCCGGGCAACCTAGGCTTCACTCTAGGGCGTTGTTCCACAAGATCGAATAGTTAGGGCCTAAGTAGTCAACGCCAGAAGCATAAAATACAATATAAATAGAACAGTTTTTCCAATGTATAAAACGAATAATTGCTACCAGTGTGAAAGTTATGGTCATTTCTACGTTCCGCGCAACCTGGGCTTTACTCTAGGGCGTTGTTCCACCAGATCGAATAGTTAGGTCCTTAGATGTCAACGCCAGAAGCATAAAATACGATATAAATACAACAGCTTTTCCATCGTATAAAAGGAATAATTGCAAACAGTGTGAAAATAATGGTCATTTCTACGTTCGGGCAACGTAGGCTTCACTCTACGGCGTTGTTCCACCAGATCGAATAATTAGGGCCGGAGAAGTCAACGCCAGAAGCATAAAATACAATATAAATACAACAGTTTTTCCATCGTATAAAACGAATAATTGCAACCTGTGTGAAGGTTATGGTCATATCTACGTTCCGGGCAACCTAGGCTTTACTGTCGTGCGTTGCTCCACCAGATCGAAATGTTAGGGCCTAAGAAGTCAACGCTCAAAGCATAAAATACAAAATAAATAAAACAGTTTTTCCATCGTATAAAACGAAAAATTGCTACCAGTGTGAAAGTGATGGTCATTTCTACGTTCCGCGCAACCTGGGCTTTACCCTAGGGCGTTGTTCCACGAGATGCAATAGCTAGGGACTTAGAATTCAACGCCATAAGAATAAAATACAATATAAGTACAACAGTTTTTCCATCGTATAAAATGAATAGTTGCAAACATTGTAAAAGTAATGGTCATTTCTACGTTCCGGGCAACCTAGGCGTCACTCTAGGGCGTTGCTCCACCACATCTAATAGCTACGGCCTTAGAAGTCAACCCCAGAAGGATAAAATTCATTATAAATACAACAGCTTTTCCATCGTACAAAATGAATAATAGCAAACAGTGTGAAAGTAATTGTCATTTCTACGTTCCGGGCAACCTAGGCTTCACTCTAGGTCGTTGCTCCACCAGATCAAATAGCTAGCGACTTAGAATTAAACGCCAGAAACATAGAATACAATAAAAATACAACAGTTTTTCCATCGTATAACAGGAATAATTGCAACCAGTGTGAATGTAATGGTCATTTCTAGGTTCCGGGCAACCTAGGTTTCACTCTAGGGCGTTGCTCCTCCAGATCGAATAGCTAGGGCCTAAGAAGTCAACGCCAGAAGCATAAAATACGATATAAATACAACAGCTTTTCCATCGTATAAAACAAATAATTGCAACCAGTGTGAAAGTTATGGTCATTTCTACGTTCCGGGCAACGTAGGCTTCACCCTAGGCCGTTGTTCCACCAGATCGAATAGTTAGGGCCTAAGAAGTGAACGCCAGAAGCATAAAATGCAATAAAAATACAACAGTTTTTCCATCGTATAGCAGGTATAATTTGCAACCAGTGTGATAGTAGTGGTCCTTTCTACGTTCCGGGCAATCCAGATTTCACTCCAGGGCGTTGCTCCACCAGATCGAATAATTAGGGCCTGAGAAGTCAACGCCAGAAGCATAAAATACAATATAAATACAACAGTTTTTCCATCGTATAAAACGAATAATTGCAACCAGTATGAAACTTATGGTCATTTCTCCTTTCCGAGCAACCTAGGCATCACCCTAGGGCTTTGCTCCAACAGATTGAATAGTCAGGGGCTTAGAAGTCAACGCCCGAAGCATAAAATACAAAATAATTAGAACGGTTTTTCCATTGTATAAAACGAATAATTGCTACGAGAGTAAAAGCTATGGTCATTTCTACGTTCCGGGCAACCTAGGCTTGACCCTAGGGCGTTGTTCCACCAGATCCAATAGTTAGGGCCTAAGAAGTGATCGCCAGACGCATAAAATGCAATAAAAATACAACAGTTTTTCCATCGTATAAAACGAATAATTGCAACAGTGTGAAAGTAAGGGTCATTTCTACGTTCCGGGCAACCTAGGCTTCACTCTACGGCGTAGCTCCCACAGATTGAATAGTTAGGGACTTAGAAGTCAATGCCCGAAGCATAAAATGCAATAAAAATACAACAGTTTTTCCATCATATAACAGGAATAATTGCAACCAGTTTGAAAGTGATGGTCATTTCTATGTTCCGGGCAACCTAGGCTTCACTCTAGGGCGTTGCTCCACCAGATCGAACAGCTAGGGCCTTAGAAGTCAACGCCCGAAGCATAAAATACAAAATAAATAGTACAGTTTTTCAATCGTATAAAACGAATAATTTCTACCAGTGTGGAAGTTGTGGGCATTTCTACTTTCCGGGCAACCTAGGATTCACCCTAGGGCGTTGTTCCACCAGATGGAATTGTTAGGGCCTAAGAAGTGAACGCCAGACGCATAAAATGCAATAAAAATACAACAGTTTTTCCATCGTATAAAACGAATAATTGCAAACAGTGTGAAAGTAATGGTCATTTCTACGTTCCGGGCAACCTAGGCTTCACTCTAGGGCGTTGTTCCACAAGATCGAATAGTTAGGGCCTAAGTAGTCAACGCCAGAAGCATAAAATACAATATAAATAGAACAGTTTTTCCAATGTATAAAACGAATAATTGCTACCAGTGTGAAAGTTATGGTCATTTCTACGTTCCGCGCAACCTGGGCTTTACTCTAGGGCGTTGTTCCACCAGATCGAATAGTTAGGTCCTTAGATGTCAACGCCAGAAGCATAAAATACGATATAAATACAACAGCTTTTCCATCGTATAAAAGGAATAATTGCAAACAGTGTGAAAATAATGGTCATTTCTACGTTCGGGCAACGTAGGCTTCACTCTACGGCGTTGTTCCACCAGATCGAATAATTAGGGCCGGAGAAGTCAACGCCAGAAGCATAAAATACAATATAAATACAACAGTTTTTCCATCGTATAAAACGAATAATTGCAACCTGTGTGAAGGTTATGGTCATATCTACGTTCCGGGCAACCTAGGCTTTACTGTCGTGCGTTGCTCCACCAGATCGAAATGTTAGGGCCTAAGAAGTCAACGCTCAAAGCATAAAATACAAAATAAATAAAACAGTTTTTCCATCGTATAAAACGAAAAATTGCTACCAGTGTGAAAGTTATGGTCATTTCTACGTTCCGCGCAACCTGGGCTTTACCCTAGGGCGTTGTTCCACGAGATGCAATAGCTAGGGACTTAGAATTCAACGCCATAAGAATAAAATACAATATAAGTACAACAGTTTTTCCATCGTATAAAATGAATAGTTGCAAACATTGTAAAAGTAATGGTCATTTCTACGTTCCGGGCAACCTAGGCGTCACTCTAGGGCGTTGCTCCACCACATCTAATAGCTACGGCCTTAGAAGTCAACCCCAGAAGGATAAAATTCATTATAAATACAACAGCTTTTCCATCGTACAAAATGAATAATAGCAAACAGTGTGAAAGTAATTGTCATTTCTACGTTCCGGGCAACCTAGGCTTCACTCTAGGTCGTTGCTCCACCAGATCAAATAGCTAGCGACTTAGAATTAAACGCCAGAAACATAGAATACAATAAAAATACAACAGTTTTTCCATCGTATAACAGGAATAATTGCAACCAGTGTGAATGTAATGGTCATTTCTAGGTTCCGGGCAACCTAGGTTTCACTCTAGGGCGTTGCTCCTCCAGATCGAATAGCTAGGGCCTAAGAAGTCAACGCCAGAAGCATAAAATACGATATAAATACAACAGCTTTTCCATCGTATAAAACAAATAATTGCAACCAGTGTGAAAGTTATGGTCATTTCTACGTTCCGG
This sequence comes from Calliopsis andreniformis, assembly GCF_051401765.1. NCBI lineage: Eukaryota > Metazoa > Arthropoda > Insecta > Hymenoptera > Andrenidae > Calliopsis > Calliopsis andreniformis. The sequence goes on along the minus strand of NW_027480425.1, from coordinate 8,654,001 downwards.
GCAACGTAGGCTTCACCCTAGGCCGTTGTTCCACCAGATCGAATAGTTAGGGCCTAAGAAGTGAACGCCAGAAGCATAAAATGCAATAAAAATACAACAGTTTTTCCATCGTATAGCAGGTATAATTTGCAACCAGTGTGATAGTAGTGGTCCTTTCTACGTTCCGGGCAATCCAGATTTCACTCCAGGGCGTTGCTCCACCAGATCGAATAATTAGGGCCTGAGAAGTCAACGCCAGAAGCATAAAATACAATATAAATACAACAGTTTTTCCATCGTATAAAACGAATAATTGCAACCAGTATGAAACTTATGGTCATTTCTCCTTTCCGAGCAACCTAGGCATCACCCTAGGGCTTTGCTCCAACAGATTGAATAGTCAGGGGCTTAGAAGTCAACGCCCGAAGCATAAAATACAAAATAATTAGAACGGTTTTTCCATTGTATAAAACGAATAATTGCTACGAGAGTAAAAGCTATGGTCATTTCTACGTTCCGGGCAACCTAGGCTTGACCCTAGGGCGTTGTTCCACCAGATCCAATAGTTAGGGCCTAAGAAGTGATCGCCAGACGCATAAAATGCAATAAAAATACAACAGTTTTTCCATCGTATAAAACGAATAATTGCAACAGTGTGAAAGTAAGGGTCATTTCTACGTTCCGGGCAACCTAGGCTTCACTCTACGGCGTAGCTCCCACAGATTGAATAGTTAGGGACTTAGAAGTCAATGCCCGAAGCATAAAATGCAATAAAAATACAACAGTTTTTCCATCATATAACAGGAATAATTGCAACCAGTTTGAAAGTGATGGTCATTTCTATGTTCCGGGCAACCTAGGCTTCACTCTAGGGCGTTGCTCCACCAGATCGAACAGCTAGGGCCTTAGAAGTCAACGCCCGAAGCATAAAATACAAAATAAATAGTACAGTTTTTCAATCGTATAAAACGAATAATTTCTACCAGTGTGGAAGTTGTGGGCATTTCTACTTTCCGGGCAACCTAGGATTCACCCTAGGGCGTTGTTCCACCAGATGGAATTGTTAGGGCCTAAGAAGTGAACGCCAGACGCATAAAATGCAATAAAAATACAACAGTTTTTCCATCGTATAAAACGAATAATTGCAAACAGTGTGAAAGTAATGGTCATTTCTACGTTCCGCGCAACCTAGGCTTCACTCTAGGGCGTTGCTCCACCAGATCGAATAGTTAGGTCCTTAGCAGTCAACGCCAGAAGCATAAAATACGATATAAAGACAACAGCTTTTCCATCGTATAAAAGGAATAATTGCAAACAGTGTGAAAGTAATGGTCATTTCTACGTTCGGGCAACCTAGGCTTCACTGTACGGCGTTGTTCCACCAGATCGAATAGTTAGGTCCTAAGAAGTCAACACCAGAAGAATAAAATACAAAATAAATACAACAGCCTTTACACCGTATAAAACGAATAATTGCAACCTGTGTGAAGGTTATGGTCATATCTACGTTCCGTGCAACCTAGGCTTCACTGTCGGGCGTTGCTCTACCAGATCGAAATGTTAGGGCCTAAGAAGTCAACGCCCGAAGCATAAAATACGATATAAATACAACAGCATTTCCATCGTATTAAATGAATAATTGCAAACAGTGTGAATGTAGTGGTCATTTCTACGTTCCGGGCAACCTAGGCTTCACTGTATGGCGTTCTTCCACCACATCGAATAGCTACGGCCTCAGAAGTCCACGCCTGAAGCATAAAATGCAATAAAAATACAACAGTCTTTTCATCGCATAACAGGAATAATTGCAACAAGCGTGAAAGTAATGATCATTTCGGCGTTACGGGCATCCTAGACTTAACTCTGAGGCATTGCTCCACCAGATCGAATAATTAGGTCCTGAGAAGTCAACGCCAGAAGCATAAAATACAATATAAATACAACAGTTTTTCTATCGTATAAAACGAATAATTGCAACCAGTATGAAACTTATGGTCATTTCTACTTTCCGAGCAACCTAGGCTTCACCCTAGGGCTTTGCTCCAACAGATCGAATAGTTAGGGCCTAAGAAGTGAACGCCAGAAGCATAAAATGCAATATAAATACAACAGTTTTTCCATCGTATAAAACGAATAATTGCAACCAGTATGAAACTTATGGTCATTTCTACGTTCCGGGCAACCTAGGCTTCACTCTATGGCGTTCTTCCACCACATCGAATAGCTACAGCCTCAGAAGTCGACGCCTGAAGTATAAAATACAATAAAAATACAACCGTCTTTCCATCCTATAACAGGAATAATGGCAACCCGTGTGAAAGTGATGGTCATTTCTACGTTCCAGGCAACCTAGGCTTCACTCTAGGGCGTTGTTCCACCAGATCCAATAGTTAGGGCCTAAGAAGTCAACGCCAGAAGCATAAAATACGATATAAATACATCAGCATTGCCATCGTATAAAATGAATAATTGCAAACAGTGTGAATGATATGGTCATTTCTACGTTCTGGGCAACCTAGGCATCACTCTATGGCGTTCATCCACCACATCGAATAGCTACGGCCTCAGAAGTCAACGCGTGAAGCATAAAATACAATAAAAATACAACAGTCTTTCCATCCTATAACTGGAATAATTGCAACCCGTGTAAAAGTGATGGTCATTTCTACGTTCCAGGCAACCTAGGCTTCACTCTAGGGTGTTGTTCCACCTGATCGAATAGTTAGGGCCTAAGAAGTGAACGCCAGAAGCATAAAATACAATATAAATACAACAGTTTTTCCATCGTATAAAACGAATAATTGCAACCAGTGTGAAAGTTATGGTCATTTCTACATTCCGAGCAACCTAGGCTTCACTCTAGGGCGTTGCTCCACCAGATCGAATAGTTAGGTCCTTAGAAGTCAACGCCAGAAGCATAAAATACGATATAAATACAACAGCTTTTCCATCGTATAAAAGGAATAATAGCAAACAGTGTGAAAGTAATGGACATTTATACGTTCCGGGCAACCTAGGCTGCACTCTACGGCGTTGTTCCACCAGATCGAATAGCTAGGGCCTAAGAAGTCAACACCAGAAGAATAAAATACAAAATAAACACAACAGCCCTTACACCGTATAAAACGAATAATTGCAACCTGTGTGAAGGTTATGGTCATATCTACGTTCCGGGCAACATAGGCTTCACTGTAGGGCGTTGCTCCACCAGATCGAAATGTTAGGGCGTAAGCAGTCAACGCCCGAAGCATAAAATACGATATAAATACAACAGCTTTTCCATCATATTAAATGAATAATTGCAACCTGTGTGAAAGTTATGGTCATTTCTACGTTCCGGGCAACCTAGTCTTCACTGTAGGGTGTTGCTCCACCAGATCGAATAGGTAGGGCCATAGAAGTCAACGCCCGAAGCATAAAATACGATAAATATACAAGAGTTTTTCCATCGTATAACAGGAGGAATCGCAGCCAGTGTGAATGTAATGGTATGTCCTACGTTCCGGGCAACCTAGGCTTCACTCTAGGGCGTTGTTCCACCAGATCGAATAGTTAGGGCCTAGGAAGTCAACGCCAGAAGCATAAAATACGATATAAATACAACAGCTTTTCATCGTATAAAAGGAATAATTGCAAACAGTGTGAAAGTAATGGACATTTCTACGTTCCGGGCAACCTAGGCTTCACTCTACGGCGTTGCTCCACCAGATCGAAGAGTTAGGGCCGTAGAAGTCAGCGCCAGAAGCATAAACTACGAAATAAATGGAACAGCCTTTCCATCGTATAAAACGAATAATTGCAACCTGTGTGTAGGTTATGGTCATATATACGTTCCGGGCAACCTAGGCTTCACTGTAGGGTGTTGCTCCACCAGATCGAATAGCTAGGGACTTAGAATTAAACGCCAGAAGCATAAAATACAATAAAAGTACAACAGTTTTTCCATCGTATAACAGGAGAAATTGCAGCCAGTGTGAATGTAATGGTATGCCCTACGTTCCGGGCAACCTAGGCTTCACTCTAGGCCGTTGTTCCACCAGATCGAATAGTTAGGGTCTAAGATGTCAACGCCAGAAGCATAAAGTACAATATAAGTATAACAGTTTTTCCATCGTATAAAACGAATAATAGCAACCAGTGTGAAAGTAATGGACATTTCTACGTTCCGGGCAACCTGGGCGTCACTCTACGGCGTTGCTGCACCACATCTAATAGCTACGGCCTTAGAAGTCAATGCCAGAAGCATAAAATACAATAAAGATGCAACAGTTTTTCCATCGAATAACAGGAATAACTGCAAACAGTGTGAAAGTACTGGTCATTTCTACGTTCCGGGTAACCTAGGTTTCATTCTAGGGCGTAGCTTCACCACAACTAATAGCTACGGCCTTAGCAGTCAACGATAGAAGCATAAAATACAATATAAATACAACAGCTTTTCCATCGTATAACAGGAATAATTGCAACCAGTGTGAAAGTAAAGGTCACTTCTACGTTCCGTGCAACCTAGGCTTCACTCTAGGGCGATGCTCCACCAGATCGAGTAGTTAGGGCCTTAGAAGTCCACGGCCGAAGCATAAAATACAAAATAAATAGAACAGTTTTTCCATTGTATAAAACGAATAATTGCTGCCAGTGTGAAAGTTATGTTTATTTCTACGTTCCAGGCAACCTAGGCTTAACTGTAGGGTGTTGCTCCAACAGATCGAATTGGTAGGGCCATAGAAGTCAACGCCCGGAGCATAAAATACAATAAATATACAAGAGTTTTTCCATCGTATAACAGGAATAATTGCAACCAGTGTGAAAGTGATGATCATTTCTACGTTCCGGGCAACCTAGGCTTCACTCTAGGGCGTTGCTCCACCAGATCGTATAGTTAGGGCCTTAGAAGTCAACGCCAGAAGCATAAAATACAATATAAATATAACAGGTTTTCCATCGTATAAAACGAATAATAGCAGCCAGTGTGAAAGTTATGGTTATTTCCCCGTTCCAGGCAACCTAGGCTTCACTCTAGTGCGTTGCACCACCAGATCGAATAGTTAGGGGCTTAGAAGTCAACGCCCGAAGCATAAAATACAAAATAAATAGAACAGATTTTCCATCGTATAAAATGAATAATTGCAAACAGTGTGAAAGTAATGGTCATTTCTACGTTCCGAGCACCCTAGGCGTCACTCTAGGGCGATGCTCCACCACACCTAATAGCTACGGCCTTAGAAGTCAACGCCAGAGGGATAAAATACAATATAAGTACAACAGTTTTTCCATCGTATAAAATGAATAATTGCAAACATTGTGAAAGTAATGGTCATTTCTACGTTTCCAGCAACCTAGGCTTCACTCGAGGGCGTTGCTCCACCAGATCGAATAGTTAGGTCCTTAGAAGTCAACGCCAGGAGCATAAAATACGATATAAATACAACAGCTTTTCCATCGTATAAAAGGAATAATTGCAAACAGTGTGAAAGTAATGGTCATTTCTACGTTCCGGGCAACCTAGGCTTGACTTTACGGCGTTGTTCCTCCAGATCGAATAGTTAGGGCCTAAAAAGACAACACCAGAAAAATAAAATACAAAATAAACAGAACAGCCTTTACAGCGTATAAAACGAACAATTGCAACCTGTGTGAAGGTTATGGTCATATCTACGTTCCGGGCAACCAAGGCCTCACTGTAGGGCGTTGCTCCACCAGATCGAAATGTTAGGGCCTAAGAAGTCAACGCCCGAAGCATAAAACACGATATAAATACAACAGCTTTTCCATCATATTAAATGAATAATTGCAATCAGTGTGGAAGTTATGGTCACTTCTACGTTCCGATTACCCTAGGCGTCACTCTAGGAAGTTGCTCCACCACATCTAATAGCTACGGCCATAGAAGTCAACGCCAGAGGCATAAAATACAATATAAATACAACAGCTCTTCCATCGTATAAAACGAATAATTGCTACCAGTGTAAAAGTTATGGTCATTTCTACGTTCCGGGCAACCTAGGCTTCACCCTAGGGCGTTGTTCCACCAGATCGAATAGTTAGGGCCTAAGAAGTGAACGCCAGAAGCATAAAATACAATACAAATACAACAGTTTTTCCATCGTATAAAACGAATAATTGCAACCAGTGTGAAAGTTATGGTCATTTCTACATTTCGAGCAACCTAGGCTTCACTCTAGGGCGTTGCTCCACCAGATCGAATAGTTAGGTCCTTAGAAGTCAACGCCAGAAGCATAAAATACGATATAAATACAACAGCTTTTCCATCGTATAAAAGGAGTAATTGCAAACAGTGTGAAAGTAATGGACATTTCTACGTTCCGGGCAACCTAGGCTGCACTCTACGGCGTTGTTCCACCAGATCGAATAGTTAGAGCCTAAGAAGTCAACACCAGAAGAATAAAATACAAAATAAACACAACAGCCTTTACACCGTATAAAACGAATAATTGCAACCTGTGTGAAGGTTATGGTCATATCTACGTTCCGGGCAACATAGGCTTCACTGTAGGGCGTTGCTCCACCAGATCGAAATGTTAGGGCGTAAGCAGTCAACGCCCGAAGCATAAAATACGATATAAATACAACAGCTTTTCCATCATATTAAATGAATAATTGCAACCTGTGTGAAAGTTATGGTCATTTCTACGTTCCGGGCAACCTAGGCTTCACTGTAGGGTGTTGCTCCACCAGATCGAATAGGTAGGGCCATAGAAGTCAACGCCCGAAGCATAAAATACGATAAATATACAAGAGTTTTTCCATCGTATAACAGGAGGAATCGCAGCCAGTGTGAATGTAATGGTATGTCCTACGTTCCGGGCAATCTAGGCTTCACTCTAGGGCGTTGTTCCACCAGATCGAATAGTTAGGGACTAGGAAGTCAACGCCAGAAGCATAAAATACGATATAAATACAACAGCTTTTCCATCGTATAAAAGGAATAATTGCAAACAGTGTGAAAGTAATGGACATTTCTACGTTCCGGGCAACCTAGGATTCACCCTAGGGCGTTGTTCCACCAGATGGAATAGTTAGGGCCTAAGAAGTGAACGCCAGACGCATAAAATGCAATAAAAATACAACAGTTTTTCCATCGTATAAAACGAATAATTGCAAACAGTGTGAAAGTAATGGTCATTTCTACGTTCCGGGCAACCTAGGCTTCACTCTATGGCGTTCTTCCACCACATCGAATAGCTACAGCCTCAGAAGTCGACGCCTGAAGAATAAAATACATTAAAAATACAACCGTCTTTCCATCCTATAACAGGAATAATGGCAACCCGTGTGAAAGTGATGGTCATTTCTACGTTCCAGGCAACCTAGGCTTCACTCTAGGGCGTTGTTCCACCAGATCCAATAGTTAGGGCCTAAGAAGTCAACGCCAGAAGCATAAAATACGATATAAATACATCAGCATTGCCATCGTATAAAATGAATAATTGCAAACAGTGTGAATGATATGGTCATTTCTACGTTCCGGGCAACCTAGGCATCACTCTATGGCGCTCATCCACCACATCGAATAGCTACGGCCTCAGAAGTCAACGCGTGAAGCATAAAATACAATAAAAATACAACAGTCTTTCCATCCTATAACTGGAATAATTGCAACCCGTGTAAAAGTGATGGTCATTTCTACGTTCCAGGCAACCTAGGCTTCACTCTAGGGTGTTGTTCCACCAGATCGAATAGTTAGGGCCTAAGAAGTGAACGCCAGAAGCATAAAATACAATATAAATACAACAGTTTTTCCATCGTATAAAACGAATAATTGCAACCAGTGTGAAAGTGATGGTCATTTCTACATTCCGAGCAACCTAGGCTTCACTCTAGGGCGTTGCTCCACCAGATCGAATAGTTAGGTCCTTAGAAGTCAACGCCAGAAGCATAAAATACGATATAAATACAACAGCTTTTCCATCGTATAAAAGGAATAATAGCAAACAGTGTGAAAGTAATGGACATTTATACGTTCCGGGCAACCTAGGCTGCACTCTACGGCGTTGTTCCACCAGATCGAATAGTTAGGGCCTAAGAAGTCAACACCAGAAGAATAAAATACAAAATAAACACAACAGCCCTTACACCGTATAAAACGAATAATTGCAACCTGTGTGAAAGTTATGGTCATTTCTACGTTCCGGGCAACCTAGTCTTCACTGTAGGGTGTTGCTCCACCAGATCGAATAGGTAGGGCCATAGAAGTCAACGCCCGAAGCATAAAATACGATAAATATACAAGAGTTTTTCCATCGTATAACAGGAGGAATCGCAGCCAGTGTGAATGTAATGGTATGTCCTACGTTCCGGGCAACCTAGGCTTCACTCTAGGGCGTTGTTCCACCAGATCGAATAGTTAGGGCCTAGGAAGTCAACGCCAGAAGCATAAAATACGATATAAATACAACAGCTTTTCATCGTATAAAAGGAATAATTGCAAACAGTGTGAAAGTAATGGACATTTCTACGTTCCGGGCAACCTAGGCTTCACTCTACGGCGTTGCTCCACCAGATCGAAGAGTTAGGGCCGTAGAAGTCAGCGCCAGAAGCATAAACTACGAAATAAATGGAACAGCCTTTCCATCGTATAAAACGAATAATTGCAACCTGTGTGTAGGGTATGGTCATATATACGTTCCGGGCAACCTAGGCTTCACTGTAGGGTGTTGCTCCACCAGATCGAATAGCTAGGGACTTAGAATTAAACGCCAGAAGCATCAAATACAATAAAAGTACAACAGTTTTTCCATCGTATAAAAGGAATAATTGCAAACAGTGTGAAAGTAATGGACATTTCTACGTTCCGGGCAACCTAGGATTCACCCTAGGGCGTTGTTCCACCAGATGGAATAGTTAGGGCCTAAGAAGTGAACGCCAGACGCATAAAATGCAATAAAAATACAACAGTTTTTCCATCGTATAAAACGAATAATTGCAAACAGTGTGAAAGTAATGGTCATTTCTACGTTCCGGGCAACCTAGGCTTCACTCTAGGGCGTTGCTCCACCAGATCGAATAGTTAGGTCCTTAGAAGTCAACGCCAGAAGCATAAAATACGATATAAAGACAACAGCTTTTCCATCGTATAAAAGGAATAATTGCAAACAGTGTGAAAGTAATGGTCATTTCTACGTTCGGGCAACCTAGGCTTCACTGTACGGCGTTGTTCCACCAGATCGAATAGTTAGGTCCTAAGAAGTCAACACCAGAAGAATAAAATACAAAATAAATACAACAGCCTTTACACCGTATAAAACGAATAATTGCAACCTGTGTGAAGGTTATGGTCATATCTACGTTCCGTGCAACCTAGGCTTCACTGTCGGGCGTTGCTCTACCAGATCGAAATGTTAGGGCCTAAGAAGTCAACGCCCGAAGCATAAAATACAAAATAAATAGAACAGCTTTTCCATGTATAAAACGAATAATTGCTTCCTGTGTGAAAGTGATGGTCATTTCTACGTTCCGGGCAACATAGGCTACACTCTGGGGCGTTGTTCCACCAGATCGAATAGTTAGGGCCTCAGAAGTCAACGCCAGAAGCATAAAATACAAAACAAATATAACAGTTATTCCATCGTATAAAACGAATAATAGCAACCAGTGTGAAAGCTATGGTCATTTCTACGTTCCGGGCAACCTAGGCTTCACTCTAGGCCGTTGCTCCACCCGATCGAATAGTTAGGGCCTTAGAAGTCAACGCCCGAAGCATAAAATACAAAATAAATAGAACAGCTGTTCCATGTATAAAACGAATAATTGTTTCCAGTGTGAAAGTTATGATCATTTCTACGTTCCGAGCAACCTAGGCTTCACCATAGGGCGTTGTTCCACCAGATGGAATCGTTGGGGCCTAAGATGTCAGCGCCAGAAGCATAAAATAAGATATAGATACAACAGATTTTCCATCGTATAAAACGAATAATGGCAACCAGTGTGAAAGTTATGGTCATTTCTATGTTCCGGGCAACCTGGGTTTCACTCTAGGCCGTTGCTCCACCAGATCGAATAGCTAGGGCCTTAGAAGTCAACGCCCGAGGCATAAAATACAATATAAATACAACAGCTTTTCCATGTATAAAACGAATAATTGCTACCAGTGTGAAAGTTATGGTCATATCTACGTTCCGGGCAACCTAGGCTTCAGTCTAGGCCGTTGCTCCACCAGATCGAATAGCTAGGGCCTTAGAAGTCAACGCCCGAAGCATAAAATACAAAATAAATAGAACAGCTTTTCCATGTATAAAACGAATAATTGCTTCCTGTGTGAAAGTGATGGTCATTTCTACGTTCCGGGCAACCTAGGCTACACTCTGGGGCGTTGTTCCACCAGATCGAATAGTTAGGGCCTCAGAAGTCAACGCCAGAAGCATAAAATACAAAACAAATATAACAGTTATTCCATCGTATAAAACGAATAATAGCAACCAGTGTGAAAGCTATGGTCATTTCTACGTTCCGGGCAACCTAGGCTTCACTCTAGGCCGTTGCTCCACCCGATCGAATAGTTAGGGCCTTAGAAGTCAACGCCCGAAGCATAAAATACAAAATAAATAGAACAGCTGTTCCATGTATAAAACGAATAATTGTTTCCAGTGTGAAAGTTATGATCATTTCTACGTTCCGAGCAACCTAGGCTTCACCATAGGGCGTTGTTCCACCAGATGGAATAGTTGGGGCCTAAGATGTCAGCGCCAGAAGCATAAAATAAGATATAGATACAACAGATTTTCCATCGTATAAAACGAATAATGGCAACCAGTGTGAAAGTTATGGTCATTTCTACGTTCCGGGCAACCTGGGTTTCACTCTAGGCCGTTGCTCCACCAGATCGAATAGCTAGGGCCTTAGAAGTCAACGCCCGAGGCATAAAATACAATATAAATACAACAGCTTTTCCATGTATAAAACGAATAATTGCTTCCTGTGTGAAAGTTATGGTCATTTCTACGTTCCGGGCAACCTAGGCTTCACCCGAGGGCGCCGTTCCACCAGATGGAAAGGTTGGGACCTAAGAAGTCAACGCCAGAAGCATAAAATATGATATAAATACAACAGCTTTTCCATCGTATAAAACGAATAATGGCAAACAGTGTGAAAGTTATGGTCATTTCCACGTTCCGGGCAACCTAGGCTTCACCCTAGTGCGTTGCTACACCAGATCGAATAGTTAGGGCCTTAGAAGTCATCGCCTAAAGCATACAATACAATAAAAATACAACAGTTTTACCATCGTATAACAGGGATAATTGCAACCAGTGCGAAAGTAATGACCATTTCGACGTTTCGGGCATCCTAGGCTTAACTCTGAGGCATTGCTCCAGAAGATCGAATAGCTAGGGCCTAAGAAGTCAACGCCAGAAGCATAAAATACAATATAAATACAATAGCTTTTCCATCGTATAAAACGAATAATTGCAACCTGTGTGAAAGTTATGGTCATATCTACGTTCCGGACAACCTAGGCTTCACTGTAGGGTGTTGCTCCACCAGATCGAATAGGTAGGGCCATAGAAGTCAACGCCCGAAGCTAAAAATACGATAAATATAAAAGAGTTTTTCCATCGTATAACAGGAATAATTGCAACCAGTGTGAAAGTGATGGTCATTTGTACGTTCCGGGCAACCTAGGCTTCACTCTAGGGCGTTGTACCACCAGATCGAATAGTTAGCGCCTTAGAAGTCAACGCCAGAAGCATAAAATACAAAATAAATAGAACAGTTCTTACATGTATAAAAGGAATAATTGCTACCAATGTGAAAGTTATGGTCATTTCTACGTTCCGGGCAACCTAGGCTTCACCCTAGTGCGTTGTTCCACCAGGTGGAATAGTTAGGGCCTAAGAAGTCAACGCCAGAAGCATAAAATACGATATAAATACAGCAGCTTTTCCATCGTATAAAACGAATAATGGTAACCAGTGTGAAAGTTATGGTCATTTCTACGTTCCGGGCAACCTAGGCTTCACTCTAGGACGTTGCTCCACCAGGTCGAATAGTTAGGGCCTAAGAAGTCAACGGCAGAAGCATAAAATACAATAAAAATACAACAGTCTTTTCATCGTATAACAGGAATAATTGCAACAAGCGTGAAAGTAATAATCATTTCGGCGTTTCGGGCATCCTAGACTTAATTCTGAGGCATTGCACCACCAGATCGAATATTTAGGGCCTTAGAAGTCAACCCCAGAAGCATAAAATACAATATAAATACAACAGTTTTTCCATCGTATAAAACGAATAATTGCAACCAGTATGCAACTCATGGTCATTTCTACATTCCGAGCAACCTAGGCTTTACTCTAGGGCGTTGCTCCACAAGATCGAATAGTTAGGACCTTAGAAGTCAACGCCAGAAGCATAAAATACGATATAAATACAACAGCTGTTCCATCGTATAAAAGGAATAATTGCAAACAGTGTGAAAGTAATGGTCATTTCTACGTTCCGGGCAACCTAGGCTTCACTCTAGGGCGTTGTTCCACAAGATCGAATAGTTAGGGCCTAAGTAGTCAACGCCAGAAGCATAAAATACAATATAAATAGAACAGTTTTTCCAATGTATAAAACGAATAATTGCTACCAGTGTGAAAGTTATGGTCATTTCTACGTTCCGCGCAACCTGGGCTTTACTCTAGGGCGTTGTTCCACCAGATCGAATAGTTAGGTCCTTAGATGTCAACGCCAGAAGCATAAAATACGATATAAATACAACAGCTTTTCCATCGTATAAAAGGAATAATTGCAAACAGTGTGAAAATAATGGTCATTTCTACGTTCGGGCAACGTAGGCTTCACTCTACGGCGTTGTTCCACCAGATCGAATAATTAGGGCCGGAGAAGTCAACGCCAGAAGCATAAAATACAATATAAATACAACAGTTTTTCCATCGTATAAAACGAATAATTGCAACCTGTGTGAAGGTTATGGTCATATCTACGTTCCGGGCAACCTAGGCTTTACTGTCGTGCGTTGCTCCACCAGATCGAAATGTTAGGGCCTAAGAAGTCAACGCTCAAAGCATAAAATACAAAATAAATAAAACAGTTTTTCCATCGTATAAAACGAAAAATTGCTACCAGTGTGAAAGTTATGGTCATTTCTACGTTCCGCGCAACCTGGGCTTTACCCTAGGGCGTTGTTCCACGAGATGCAATAGCTAGGGACTTAGAATTCAACGCCATAAGAATAAAATACAATATAAGTACAACAGTTTTTCCATCGTATAAAATGAATAGTTGCAAACATTGTAAAAGTAATGGTCATTTCTACGTTCCGGGCAACCTAGGCGTCACTCTAGGGCGTTGCTCCACCACATCTAATAGCTACGGCCTTAGAAGTCAACCCCAGAAGGATAAAATTCATTATAAATACAACAGCTTTTCCATCGTACAAAATGAATAATAGCAAACAGTGTGAAAGTAATTGTCATTTCTACGTTCCGGGCAACCTAGGCTTCACTCTAGGTCGTTGCTCCACCAGATCAAATAGCTAGCGACTTAGAATTAAACGCCAGAAACATAGAATACAATAAAAATACAACAGTTTTTCCATCGTATAACAGGAATAATTGCAACCAGTGTGAATGTAATGGTCATTTCTAGGTTCCGGGCAACCTAGGTTTCACTCTAGGGCGTTGCTCCTCCAGATCGAATAGCTAGGGCCTAAGAAGTCAACGCCAGAAGCATAAAATACGATATAAATACAACAGCTTTTCCATCGTATAAAACAAATAATTGCAACCAGTGTGAAAGTTATGGTCATTTCTACGTTCCGGGCAACGTAGGCTTCACCCTAGGCCGTTGTTCCACCAGATCGAATAGTTAGGGCCTAAGAAGTGAACGCCAGAAGCATAAAATGCAATAAAAATACAACAGTTTTTCCATCGTATAGCAGGTATAATTTGCAACCAGTGTGATAGTAGTGGTCCTTTCTACGTTCCGGGCAATCCAGATTTCACTCCAGGGCGTTGCTCCACCAGATCGAATAATTAGGGCCTGAGAAGTCAACGCCAGAAGCATAAAATACAATATAAATACAACAGTTTTTCCATCGTATAAAACGAATAATTGCAACCAGTATGAAACTTATGGTCATTTCTCCTTTCCGAGCAACCTAGGCATCACCCTAGGGCTTTGCTCCAACAGATTGAATAGTCAGGGGCTTAGAAGTCAACGCCCGAAGCATAAAATACAAAATAATTAGAACGGTTTTTCCATTGTATAAAACGAATAATTGCTACGAGAGTAAAAGCTATGGTCATTTCTACGTTCCGGGCAACCTAGGCTTGACCCTAGGGCGTTGTTCCACCAGATCCAATAGTTAGGGCCTAAGAAGTGATCGCCAGACGCATAAAATGCAATAAAAATACAACAGTTTTTCCATCGTATAAAACGAATAATTGCAACAGTGTGAAAGTAAGGGTCATTTCTACGTTCCGGGCAACCTAGGCTTCACTCTACGGCGTAGCTCCCACAGATTGAATAGTTAGGGACTTAGAAGTCAATGCCCGAAGCATAAAATGCAATAAAAATACAACAGTTTTTCCATCATATAACAGGAATAATTGCAACCAGTTTGAAAGTGATGGTCATTTCTATGTTCCGGGCAACCTAGGCTTCACTCTAGGGCGTTGCTCCACCAGATCGAACAGCTAGGGCCTTAGAAGTCAACGCCCGAAGCATAAAATACAAAATAAATAGTACAGTTTTTCAATCGTATAAAACGAATAATTTCTACCAGTGTGGAAGTTGTGGGCATTTCTACTTTCCGGGCAACCTAGGATTCACCCTAGGGCGTTGTTCCACCAGATGGAATTGTTAGGGCCTAAGAAGTGAACGCCAGACGCATAAAATGCAATAAAAATACAACAGTTTTTCCATCGTATAAAACGAATAATTGCAAACAGTGTGAAAGTAATGGTCATTTCTACGTTCCGCGCAACCTAGGCTTCACTCTAGGGCGTTGCTCCACCAGATCGAATAGTTAGGTCCTTAGCAGTCAACGCCAGAAGCATAAAATACGATATAAAGACAACAGCTTTTCCATCGTATAAAAGGAATAATTGCAAACAGTGTGAAAGTAATGGTCATTTCTACGTTCGGGCAACCTAGGCTTCACTGTACGGCGTTGTTCCACCAGATCGAATAGTTAGGTCCTAAGAAGTCAACACCAGAAGAATAAAATACAAAATAAATACAACAGCCTTTACACCGTATAAAACGAATAATTGCAACCTGTGTGAAGGTTATGGTCATATCTACGTTCCGTGCAACCTAGGCTTCACTGTCGGGCGTTGCTCTACCAGATCGAAATGTTAGGGCCTAAGAAGTCAACGCCCGAAGCATAAAATACGATATAAATACAACAGCATTTCCATCGTATTAAATGAATAATTGCAAACAGTGTGAATGTAGTGGTCATTTCTACGTTCCGGGCAACCTAGGCTTCACTGTATGGCGTTCTTCCACCACATCGAATAGCTACGGCCTCAGAAGTCCACGCCTGAAGCATAAAATGCAATAAAAATACAACAGTCTTTTCATCGCATAACAGGAATAATTGCAACAAGCGTGAAAGTAATGATCATTTCGGCGTTACGGGCATCCTAGACTTAACTCTGAGGCATTGCTCCACCAGATCGAATAATTAGGTCCTGAGAAGTCAACGCCAGAAGCATAAAATACAATATAAATACAACAGTTTTTCTATCGTATAAAACGAATAATTGCAACCAGTATGAAACTTATGGTCATTTCTACTTTCCGAGCAACCTAGGCTTCACCCTAGGGCTTTGCTCCAACAGATCGAATAGTTAGGGCCTAAGAAGTGAACGCCAGAAGCATAAAATGCAATATAAATACAACAGTTTTTCCATCGTATAAAACGAATAATTGCAACCAGTATGAAACTTATGGTCATTTCTACGTTCCGGGCAACCTAGGCTTCACTCTATGGCGTTCTTCCACCACATCGAATAGCTACAGCCTCAGAAGTCGACGCCTGAAGTATAAAATACAATAAAAATACAACCGTCTTTCCATCCTATAACAGGAATAATGGCAACCCGTGTGAAAGTGATGGTCATTTCTACGTTCCAGGCAACCTAGGCTTCACTCTAGGGCGTTGTTCCACCAGATCCAATAGTTAGGGCCTAAGAAGTCAACGCCAGAAGCATAAAATACGATATAAATACATCAGCATTGCCATCGTATAAAATGAATAATTGCAAACAGTGTGAATGATATGGCCATTTCTACGTTCTGGGCAACCTAGGCATCACTCTATGGCGTTCATCCACCACATCGAATAGCTACGGCCTCAGAAGTCAACGCGTGAAGCATAAAATACAATAAAAATACAACAGTCTTTCCATCCTATAACTGGAATAATTGCAACCCGTGTAAAAGTGATGGTCATTTCTACGTTCCAGGCAACCTAGGCTTCACTCTAGGGTGTTGTTCCACCTGATCGAATAGTTAGGGCCTAAGAAGTGAACGCCAGAAGCATAAAATACAATATAAATACAACAGTTTTTCCATCGTATAAAACGAATAATTGCAACCAGTGTGAAAGTTATGGTCATTTCTACATTCCGAGCAACCTAGGCTTCACTCTAGGGCGTTGCTCCACCAGATCGAATAGTTAGGTCCTTAGAAGTCAACGCCAGAAGCATAAAATACGATATAAATACAACAGCTTTTCCATCGTATAAAAGGAATAATAGCAAACAGTGTGAAAGTAATGGACATTTATACGTTCCGGGCAACCTAGGCTGCACTCTACGGCGTTGTTCCACCAGATCGAATAGCTAGGGCCTAAGAAGTCAACACCAGAAGAATAAAATACAAAATAAACACAACAGCCCTTACACCGTATAAAACGAATAATTGCAACCTGTGTGAAGGTTATGGTCATATCTACGTTCCGGGCAACATAGGCTTCACTGTAGGGCGTTGCTCCACCAGATCGAAATGTTAGGGCGTAAGCAGTCAACGCCCGAAGCATAAAATACGATATAAATACAACAGCTGTTCCATCGTATAAAAGGAATAATTGCAAACAGTGTGAAAGTAATGGTCATTTCTACGTTCCGGGCAACCTAGGCTTCACTCTAGGGCGTTGTTCCACAAGATCGAATAGTTAGGGCCTAAGTAGTCAACGCCAGAAGCATAAAATACAATATAAATAGAACAGTTTTTCCAATGTATAAAACGAATAATTGCTACCAGTGTGAAAGTTATGGTCATTTCTACGTTCCGCGCAACCTGGGCTTTACTCTAGGGCGTTGTTCCACCAGATCGAATAGTTAGGTCCTTAGATGTCAACGCCAGAAGCATAAAATACGATATAAATACAACAGCTTTTCCATCGTATAAAAGGAATAATTGCAAACAGTGTGAAAATAATGGTCATTTCTACGTTCGGGCAACGTAGGCTTCACTCTACGGCGTTGTTCCACCAGATCGAATAATTAGGGCCGGAGAAGTCAACGCCAGAAGCATAAAATACAATATAAATACAACAGTTTTTCCATCGTATAAAACGAATAATTGCAACCTGTGTGAAGGTTATGGTCATATCTACGTTCCGGGCAACCTAGGCTTTACTGTCGTGCGTTGCTCCACCAGATCGAAATGTTAGGGCCTAAGAAGTCAACGCTCAAAGCATAAAATACAAAATAAATAAAACAGTTTTTCCATCGTATAAAACGAAAAATTGCTACCAGTGTGAAAGTTATGGTCATTTCTACGTTCCGCGCAACCTGGGCTTTACCCTAGGGCGTTGTTCCACGAGATGCAATAGCTAGGGACTTAGAATTCAACGCCATAAGAATAAAATACAATATAAGTACAACAGTTTTTCCATCGTATAAAATGAATAGTTGCAAACATTGTAAAAGTAATGGTCATTTCTACGTTCCGGGCAACCTAGGCGTCACTCTAGGGCGTTGCTCCACCACATCTAATAGCTACGGCCTTAGAAGTCAACCCCAGAAGGATAAAATTCATTATAAATACAACAGCTTTTCCATCGTACAAAATGAATAATAGCAAACAGTGTGAAAGTAATTGTCATTTCTACGTTCCGGGCAACCTAGGCTTCACTCTAGGTCGTTGCTCCACCAGATCAAATAGCTAGCGACTTAGAATTAAACGCCAGAAACATAGAATACAATAAAAATACAACAGTTTTTCCATCGTATAACAGGAATAATTGCAACCAGTGTGAATGTAATGGTCATTTCTAGGTTCCGGGCAACCTAGGTTTCACTCTAGGGCGTTGCTCCTCCAGATCGAATAGCTAGGGCCTAAGAAGTCAACGCCAGAAGCATAAAATACGATATAAATACAACAGCTTTTCCATCGTATAAAACAAATAATTGCAACCAGTGTGAAAGTTATGGTCATTTCTACGTTCCGGGCAACGTAGGCTTCACCCTAGGCCGTTGTTCCACCAGATCGAATAGTTAGGGCCTAAGAAGTGAACGCCAGAAGCATAAAATGCAATAAAAATACAACAGTTTTTCCATCGTATAGCAGGTATAATTTGCAACCAGTGTGATAGTAGTGGTCCTTTCTACGTTCCGGGCAATCCAGATTTCACTCCAGGGCGTTGCTCCACCAGATCGAATAATTAGGGCCTGAGAAGTCAACGCCAGAAGCATAAAATACAATATAAATACAACAGTTTTTCCATCGTATAAAACGAATAATTGCAACCAGTATGAAACTTATGGTCATTTCTCCTTTCCGAGCAACCTAGGCATCACCCTAGGGCTTTGCTCCAACAGATTGAATAGTCAGGGGCTTAGAAGTCAACGCCCGAAGCATAAAATACAAAATAATTAGAACGGTTTTTCCATTGTATAAAACGAATAATTGCTACGAGAGTAAAAGCTATGGTCATTTCTACGTTCCGGGCAACCTAGGCTTGACCCTAGGGCGTTGTTCCACCAGATCCAATAGTTAGGGCCTAAGAAGTGATCGCCAGACGCATAAAATGCAATAAAAATACAACAGTTTTTCCATCGTATAAAACGAATAATTGCAACAGTGTGAAAGTAAGGGTCATTTCTACGTTCCGGGCAACCTAGGCTTCACTCTACGGCGTAGCTCCCACAGATTGAATAGTTAGGGACTTAGAAGTCAATGCCCGAAGCATAAAATGCAATAAAAATACAACAGTTTTTCCATCATATAACAGGAATAATTGCAACCAGTTTGAAAGTGATGGTCATTTCTATGTTCCGGGCAACCTAGGCTTCACTCTAGGGCGTTGCTCCACCAGATCGAACAGCTAGGGCCTTAGAAGTCAACGCCCGAAGCATAAAATACAAAATAAATAGTACAGTTTTTCAATCGTATAAAACGAATAATTTCTACCAGTGTGGAAGTTGTGGGCATTTCTACTTTCCGGGCAACCTAGGATTCACCCTAGGGCGTTGTTCCACCAGATGGAATTGTTAGGGCCTAAGAAGTGAACGCCAGACGCATAAAATGCAATAAAAATACAACAGTTTTTCCATCGTATAAAACGAATAATTGCAAACAGTGTGAAAGTAATGGTCATTTCTACGTTCCGCGCAACCTAGGCTTCACTCTAGGGCGTTGCTCCACCAGATCGAATAGTTAGGTCCTTAGCAGTCAACGCCAGAAGCATAAAATACGATATAAAGACAACAGCTTTTCCATCGTATAAAAGGAATAATTGCAAACAGTGTGAAAGTAATGGTCATTTCTACGTTCGGGCAACCTAGGCTTCACTGTACGGCGTTGTTCCACCAGATCGAATAGTTAGGTCCTAAGAAGTCAACACCAGAAGAATAAAATACAAAATAAATACAACAGCCTTTACACCGTATAAAACGAATAATTGCAACCTGTGTGAAGGTTATGGTCATATCTACGTTCCGTGCAACCTAGGCTTCACTGTCGGGCGTTGCTCTACCAGATCGAAATGTTAGGGCCTAAGAAGTCAACGCCCGAAGCATAAAATACGATATAAATACAACAGCATTTCCATCGTATTAAATGAATAATTGCAAACAGTGTGAATGTAGTGGTCATTTCTACGTTCCGGGCAACCTAGGCTTCACTGTATGGCGTTCTTCCACCACATCGAATAGCTACGGCCTCAGAAGTCCACGCCTGAAGCATAAAATGCAATAAAAATACAACAGTCTTTTCATCGCATAACAGGAATAATTGCAACAAGCGTGAAAGTAATGATCATTTCGGCGTTACGGGCATCCTAGACTTAACTCTGAGGCATTGCTCCACCAGATCGAATAATTAGGTCCTGAGAAGTCAACGCCAGAAGCATAAAATACAATATAAATACAACAGTTTTTCTATCGTATAAAACGAATAATTGCAACCAGTATGAAACTTATGGTCATTTCTACTTTCCGAGCAACCTAGGCTTCACCCTAGGGCTTTGCTCCAACAGATCGAATAGTTAGGGCCTAAGAAGTGAACGCCAGAAGCATAAAATGCAATATAAATACAACAGTTTTTCCATCGTATAAAACGAATAATTGCAACCAGTATGAAACTTATGGTCATTTCTACGTTCCGGGCAACCTAGGCTTCACTCTATGGCGTTCTTCCACCACATCGAATAGCTACAGCCTCAGAAGTCGACGCCTGAAGTATAAAATACAATAAAAATACAACCGTCTTTCCATCCTATAACAGGAATAATGGCAACCCGTGTGAAAGTGATGGTCATTTCTACGTTCCAGGCAACCTAGGCTTCACTCTAGGGCGTTGTTCCACCAGATCCAATAGTTAGGGCCTAAGAAGTCAACGCCAGAAGCATAAAATACGATATAAATACATCAGCATTGCCATCGTATAAAATGAATAATTGCAAACAGTGTGAATGATATGGTCATTTCTACGTTCTGGGCAACCTAGGCATCACTCTATGGCGTTCATCCACCACATCGAATAGCTACGGCCTCAGAAGTCAACGCGTGAAGCATAAAATACAATAAAAATACAACAGTCTTTCCATCCTATAACTGGAATAATTGCAACCCGTGTAAAAGTGATGGTCATTTCTACGTTCCAGGCAACCTAGGCTTCACTCTAGGGTGTTGTTCCACCTGATCGAATAGTTAGGGCCTAAGAAGTGAACGCCAGAAGCATAAAATACAATATAAATACAACAGTTTTTCCATCGTATAAAACGAATAATTGCAACCAGTGTGAAAGTTATGGTCATTTCTACATTCCGAGCAACCTAGGCTTCACTCTAGGGCGTTGCTCCACCAGATCGAATAGTTAGGTCCTTAGAAGTCAACGCCAGAAGCATAAAATACGATATAAATACAACAGCTTTTCCATCGTATAAAAGGAATAATAGCAAACAGTGTGAAAGTAATGGACATTTATACGTTCCGGGCAACCTAGGCTGCACTCTACGGCGTTGTTCCACCAGATCGAATAGCTAGGGCCTAAGAAGTCAACACCAGAAGAATAAAATACAAAATAAACACAACAGCCCTTACACCGTATAAAACGAATAATTGCAACCTGTGTGAAGGTTATGGTCATATCTACGTTCCGGGCAACATAGGCTTCACTGTAGGGCGTTGCTCCACCAGATCGAAATGTTAGGGCGTAAGCAGTCAACGCCCGAAGCATAAAATACGATATAAATACAACAGCTTTTCCATCATATTAAATGAATAATTGCAACCTGTGTGAAAGTTATGGTCATTTCTACGTTCCGGGCAACCTAGTCTTCACTGTAGGGTGTTGCTCCACCAGATCGAATAGGTAGGGCCATAGAAGTCAACGCCCGAAGCATAAAATACGATAAATATACAAGAGTTTTTCCATCGTATAACAGGAGGAATCGCAGCCAGTGTGAATGTAATGGTATGTCCTACGTTCCGGGCAACCTAGGCTTCACTCTAGGGCGTTGTTCCACCAGATCGAATAGTTAGGGCCTAGGAAGTCAACGCCAGAAGCATAAAATACGATATAAATACAACAGCTTTTCATCGTATAAAAGGAATAATTGCAAACAGTGTGAAAGTAATGGACATTTCTACGTTCCGGGCAACCTAGGCTTCACTCTACGGCGTTGCTCCACCAGATCGAAGAGTTAGGGCCGTAGAAGTCAGCGCCAGAAGCATAAACTACGAAATAAATGGAACAGCCTTTCCATCGTATAAAACGAATAATTGCAACCTGTGTGTAGGTTATGGTCATATATACGTTCCGGGCAACCTAGGCTTCACTGTAGGGTGTTGCTCCACCAGATCGAATAGCTAGGGACTTAGAATTAAACGCCAGAAGCATAAAATACAATAAAAGTACAACAGTTTTTCCATCGTATAACAGGAGAAATTGCAGCCAGTGTGAATGTAATGGTATGCCCTACGTTCCGGGCAACCTAGGCTTCACTCTAGGCCGTTGTTCCACCAGATCGAATAGTTAGGGTCTAAGATGTCAACGCCAGAAGCATAAAGTACAATATAAGTATAACAGTTTTTCCATCGTATAAAACGAATAATAGCAACCAGTGTGAAAGTAATGGACATTTCTACGTTCCGGGCAACCTGGGCGTCACTCTACGGCGTTGCTGCACCACATCTAATAGCTACGGCCTTAGAAGTCAATGCCAGAAGCATAAAATACAATAAAGATGCAACAGTTTTTCCATCGAATAACAGGAATAACTGCAAACAGTGTGAAAGTACTGGTCATTTCTACGTTCCGGGTAACCTAGGTTTCATTCTAGGGCGTAGCTTCACCACAACTAATAGCTACGGCCTTAGCAGTCAACGATAGAAGCATAAAATACAATATAAATACAACAGCTTTTCCATCGTATAACAGGAATAATTGCAACCAGTGTGAAAGTAAAGGTCATTTCTACGTTCCGTGCAACCTAGGCTTCACTCTAGGGCGATGCTCCACCAGATCGAGTAGTTAGGGCCTTAGAAGTCCACGGCCGAAGCATAAAATACAAAATAAATAGAACAGTTTTTCCATTGTATAAAACGAATAATTGCTGCCAGTGTGAAAGTTATGTTTATTTCTACGTTCCAGGCAACCTAGGCTTAACTGTAGGGTGTTGCTCCAACAGATCGAATTGGTAGGGCCATAGAAGTCAACGCCCGGAGCATAAAATACAATAAATATACAAGAGTTTTTCCATCGTATAACAGGAATAATTGCAACCAGTGTGAAAGTGATGATCATTTCTACGTTCCGGGCAACCTAGGCTTCACTCTAGGGCGTTGCTCCACCAGATCGTATAGTTAGGGCCTTAGAAGTCAACGCCAGAAGCATAAAATACAATATAAATATAACAGGTTTTCCATCGTATAAAACGAATAATAGCAGCCAGTGTGAAAGTTATGGTTATTTCCCCGTTCCAGGCAACCTAGGCTTCACTCTAGTGCGTTGCACCACCAGATCGAATAGTTAGGGGCTTAGAAGTCAACGCCCGAAGCATAAAATACAAAATAAATAGAACAGATTTTCCATCGTATAAAATGAATAATTGCAAACAGTGTGAAAGTAATGGTCATTTCTACGTTCCGAGCACCCTAGGCGTCACTCTAGGGCGATGCTCCACCACACCTAATAGCTACGGCCTTAGAAGTCAACGCCAGAGGGATAAAATACAATATAAGTACAACAGTTTTTCCATCGTATAAAATGAATAATTGCAAACATTGTGAAAGTAATGGTCATTTCTACGTTTCCAGCAACCTAGGCTTCACTCGAGGGCGTTGCTCCACCAGATCGAATAGTTAGGTCCTTAGAAGTCAACGCCAGGAGCATAAAATACGATATAAATACAACAGCTTTTCCATCGTATAAAAGGAATAATTGCAAACAGTGTGAAAGTAATGGTCATTTCTACGTTCCGGGCAACCTAGGCTTGACTTTACGGCGTTGTTCCTCCAGATCGAATAGTTAGGGCCTAAAAAGACAACACCAGAAAAATAAAATACAAAATAAACAGAACAGCCTTTACAGCGTATAAAACGAACAATTGCAACCTGTGTGAAGGTTATGGTCATATCTACGTTCCGGGCAACCAAGGCCTCACTGTAGGGCGTTGCTCCACCAGATCGAAATGTTAGGGCCTAAGAAGTCAACGCCCGAAGCATAAAACACGATATAAATACAACAGCTTTTCCATCATATTAAATGAATAATTGCAATCAGTGTGGAAGTTATGGTCACTTCTACGTTCCGATTACCCTAGGCGTCACTCTAGGAAGTTGCTCCACCACATCTAATAGCTACGGCCATAGAAGTCAACGCCAGAGGCATAAAATACAATATAAATACAACAGCTCTTCCATCGTATAAAACGAATAATTGCTACCAGTGTAAAAGTTATGGTCATTTCTACGTTCCGGGCAACCTAGGCTTCACCCTAGGGCGTTGTTCCACCAGATCGAATAGTTAGGGCCTAAGAAGTGAACGCCAGAAGCATAAAATACAATACAAATACAACAGTTTTTCCATCGTATAAAACGAATAATTGCAACCAGTGTGAAAGTTATGGTCATTTCTACATTTCGAGCAACCTAGGCTTCACTCTAGGGCGTTGCTCCACCAGATCGAATAGTTAGGTCCTTAGAAGTCAACGCCAGAAGCATAAAATACGATATAAATACAACAGCTTTTCCATCGTATAAAAGGAGTAATTGCAAACAGTGTGAAAGTAATGGACATTTCTACGTTCCGGGCAACCTAGGCTGCACTCTACGGCGTTGTTCCACCAGATCGAATAGTTAGAGCCTAAGAAGTCAACACCAGAAGAATAAAATACAAAATAAACACAACAGCCTTTACACCGTATAAAACGAATAATTGCAACCTGTGTGAAGGTTATGGTCATATCTACGTTCCGGGCAACATAGGCTTCACTGTAGGGCGTTGCTCCACCAGATCGAAATGTTAGGGCGTAAGCAGTCAACGCCCGAAGCATAAAATACGATATAAATACAACAGCTTTTCCATCATATTAAATGAATAATTGCAACCTGTGTGAAAGTTATGGTCATTTCTACGTTCCGGGCAACCTAGGCTTCACTGTAGGGTGTTGCTCCACCAGATCGAATAGGTAGGGCCATAGAAGTCAACGCCCGAAGCATAAAATACGATAAATATACAAGAGTTTTTCCATCGTATAACAGGAGGAATCGCAGCCAGTGTGAATGTAATGGTATGTCCTACGTTCCGGGCAATCTAGGCTTCACTCTAGGGCGTTGTTCCACCAGATCGAATAGTTAGGGACTAGGAAGTCAACGCCAGAAGCATAAAATACGATATAAATACAACAGCTTTTCCATCGTATAAAAGGAATAATTGCAAACAGTGTGAAAGTAATGGACATTTCTACGTTCCGGGCAACCTAGGATTCACCCTAGGGCGTTGTTCCACCAGATGGAATAGTTAGGGCCTAAGAAGTGAACGCCAGACGCATAAAATGCAATAAAAATACAACAGTTTTTCCATCGTATAAAACGAATAATTGCAAACAGTGTGAAAGTAATGGTCATTTCTACGTTCCGGGCAACCTAGGCTTCACTCTATGGCGTTCTTCCACCACATCGAATAGCTACAGCCTCAGAAGTCGACGCCTGAAGAATAAAATACATTAAAAATACAACCGTCTTTCCATCCTATAACAGGAATAATGGCAACCCGTGTGAAAGTGATGGTCATTTCTACGTTCCAGGCAACCTAGGCTTCACTCTAGGGCGTTATTCCACCAGATCCAATAGTTAGGGCCTAAGAAGTCAACGCCAGAAGCATAAAATACGATATAAATACATCAGCATTGCCATCGTATAAAATGAATAATTGCAAACAGTGTGAATGATATGGTCATTTCTACGTTCCGGGCAACCTAGGCATCACTCTATGGCGCTCATCCACCACATCGAATAGCTACGGCCTCAGAAGTCAACGCGTGAAGCATAAAATACAATAAAAATACAACAGTCTTTCCATCCTATAACTGGAATAATTGCAACCCGTGTAAAAGTGATGGTCATTTCTACGTTCCAGGCAACCTAGGCTTCACTCTAGGGTGTTGTTCCACCAGATCGAATAGTTAGGGCCTAAGAAGTGAACGCCAGAAGCATAAAATACAATATAAATACAACAGTTTTTCCATCGTATAAAACGAATAATTGCAACCAGTGTGAAAGTGATGGTCATTTCTACATTCCGAGCAACCTAGGCTTCACTCTAGGGCGTTGCTCCACCAGATCGAATAGTTAGGTCCTTAGAAGTCAACGCCAGAAGCATAAAATACGATATAAATACAACAGCTTTTCCATCGTATAAAAGGAATAATAGCAAACAGTGTGAAAGTAATGGACATTTATACGTTCCGGGCAACCTAGGCTGCACTCTACGGCGTTGTTCCACCAGATCGAATAGTTAGGGCCTAAGAAGTCAACACCAGAAGAATAAAATACAAAATAAACACAACAGCCCTTACACCGTATAAAACGAATAATTGCAACCTGTGTGAAAGTTATGGTCATTTCTACGTTCCGGGCAACCTAGTCTTCACTGTAGGGTGTTGCTCCACCAGATCGAATAGGTAGGGCCATAGAAGTCAACGCCCGAAGCATAAAATACGATAAATATACAAGAGTTTTTCCATCGTATAACAGGAGGAATCGCAGCCAGTGTGAATGTAATGGTATGTCCTACGTTCCGGGCAACCTAGGCTTCACTCTAGGGCGTTGTTCCACCAGATCGAATAGTTAGGGCCTAGGAAGTCAACGCCAGAAGCATAAAATACGATATAAATACAACAGCTTTTCATCGTATAAAAGGAATAATTGCAAACAGTGTGAAAGTAATGGACATTTCTACGTTCCGGGCAACCTAGGCTTCACTCTACGGCGTTGCTCCACCAGATCGAAGAGTTAGGGCCGTAGAAGTCAGCGCCAGAAGCATAAACTACGAAATAAATGGAACAGCCTTTCCATCGTATAAAACGAATAATTGCAACCTGTGTGTAGGGTATGGTCATATATACGTTCCGGGCAACCTAGGCTTCACTGTAGGGTGTTGCTCCACCAGATCGAATAGCTAGGGACTTAGAATTAAACGCCAGAAGCATAAAATACAATAAAAGTACAACAGTTTTTCCATCGTATAAAAGGAATAATTGCAAACAGTGTGAAAGTAATGGACATTTCTACGTTCCGGGCAACCTAGGATTCACCCTAGGGCGTTGTTCCACCAGATGGAATAGTTAGGGCCTAAGAAGTGAACGCCAGACGCATAAAATGCAATAAAAATACAACAGTTTTTCCATCGTATAAAACGAATAATTGCAAACAGTGTGAAAGTAATGGTCATTTCTACGTTCCGGGCAACCTAGGCTTCACTCTAGGGCGTTGCTCCACCAGATCGAATAGTTAGGTCCTTAGAAGTCAACGCCAGAAGCATAAAATACGATATAAAGACAACAGCTTTTCCATCGTATAAAAGGAATAATTGCAAACAGTGTGAAAGTAATGGTCATTTCTACGTTCGGGCAACCTAGGCTTCACTGTACGGCGTTGTTCCACCAGATCGAATAGTTAGGTCCTAAGAAGTCAACACCAGAAGAATAAAATACAAAATAAATACAACAGCCTTTACACCGTATAAAACGAATAATTGCAACCTGTGTGAAGGTTATGGTCATATCTACGTTCCGTGCAACCTAGGCTTCACTGTCGGGCGTTGCTCTACCAGATCGAAATGTTAGGGCCTAAGAAGTCAACGCCCGAAGCATAAAATACGATATAAATACAACAGCATTTCCATCGTATTAAATGAATAATTGCAAACAGTGTGAATGTAGTGGTCATTTCTACGTTCCGGGCAACCTAGGCTTCACTGTATGGCGTTCTTCCACCACATCGAATAGCTACGGCCTCAGAAGTCCACGCCTGAAGCATAAAATACAATAAAAATACAACAGTCTTTTCATCGCATAACAGGAATAATTGCAACAAGCGTGAAAGTAATGATCATTTCGGCGTTACGGGCATCCTAGACTTAACTCTGAGGCATTGCTCCACCAGATCGAATAATTAGGTCCTGAGAAGTCAACGCCAGAAGCATAAAATACAATATAAATACAACAGTTTTTCTATCGTATAAAACGAATAATTGCAACCAGTATGAAACTTATGGTCATTTCTACTTTCCGAGCAACCTAGGCTTCACCCTAGGGCTTTGCTCCAACAGATCGAATAGTTAGGGCCTAAGAAGTGAACGCCAGAAGCATAAAATGCAATATAAATACAACAGTTTTTCCATCGTATAAAACGAATAATTGCAACCAGTATGAAACTTATGGTCATTTCTACGTTCCGGGCAACCTAGGCTTCACTCTATGGCGTTCTTCCACCACATCGAATAGCTACAGCCTCAGAAGTCGACGCCTGAAGTATAAAATACATTAAAAATACAACCGTCTTTCCATCCTATAACAGGAATAATGGCAACCCGTGTGAAAGTGATGGTCATTTCTACGTTCCAGGCAACCTAGGCTTCACTCTAGCGCGTTGTTCCACCAGATCCAATAGTTAGGGCCTAAGAAGTCAACGCCAGAAGCATAAAATACGATATAAATACATCAGCATTGCCATCGTATAAAATGAATAATTGCAAACAGTGTGAATGATATGGTCATTTCTACGTTCCGGGCAACCTAGGCATCACTCTATGGCGCTCATCCACCACATCGAATAGCTACGGCCTCAGAAGTCAACGCGTGAAGCATAAAATACAATAAAAATACAACAGTCTTTCCATCCTATAACTGGAATAATTGCAACCCGTGTAAAAGTGATGGTCATTTCTACGTTCCAGGCAACCTAGGCTTCACTCTAGGGTGTTGTTCCATCAGATCGAATAGTTAGGGCCTAAGAAGTGAACGCCAGAAGCATAAAATACAATATAAATACAACAGTTTTTCCATCGTATAAAACGAATAATTGCAACCAGTGTGAAAGTGATGGTCATTTCTACATTCCGAGCAACCTAGGCTTCACTCTAGGGCGTTGCTCCACCAGATCGAATAGTTAGGTCCTTAGAAGTCAACGCCAGAAGCATAAAATACGATATAAATACAACAGCTTTTCCATCGTATAAAAGGAATAATAGCAAACAGTGTGAAAGTAATGGACATTTATACGTTCCGGGCAACCTAGGCTGCACTCTACGGCGTTGTTCCACCAGATCGAATAGTTAGGGCCTAAGAAGTCAACACCAGAAGAATAAAATACAAAATAAACACAACAGCCCTTACACCGTATAAAACGAATAATTGCAACCTGTGTGAAAGTTATGGTCATTTCTACGTTCCGGGCAACCTAGTCTTCACTGTAGGGTGTTGCTCCACCAGATCGAATAGGTAGGGCCATAGAAGTTAACGCCCGAAGCATAAAATACGATAAATATACAAGAGTTTTTCCATCGTATAACAGGAGGAATCGCAGCCAGTGTGAATGTAATGGTATGTCCTACGTTCCGGGCAACCTAGGCTTCACTCTAGGGCGTTGTTCCACCAGATCGAATAGTTAGGGCCTAGGAAGTCAACGCCAGAAGCATAAAATACGATATAAATACAACAGCTTTTCATCGTATAAAAGGAATAATTGCAAACAGTGTGAAAGTAATGGACATTTCTACGTTCCGGGCAACCTAGGCTTCACTGTAGGGTGTTGCTCCACCAGATCGAATAGCTAGGGACTTAGAATTAAACGCCAGAAGCATAAAATACAATAAAAGTATAACAGTTTTTCCATCGTATAAAACGAATAATAGCAACCAGTGTGAAAGTAATGGACATTTCTACGTTCCGGGCAACCTGGGCGTCACTCTACGGCGTTGCTGCACCACATCTAATAGCTACGGCCTTAGAAGTCAATCCCAGAAGCATAAAATACAATAAAGATGCAACAGTTTTTCCATCGAATAACAGGAATAACTGCAAACAGTGTGAAAGTACTGGTCATTTCTACGTTCCGGGTAACCTAGGTTTCATTCTAGGGCGTAGCTTCACCACAACTAATAGCTACGGCCTTAGCAGTCAACGATAGAAGCATAAAATACAATATAAATACAACAGCTTTTCCATCGTATAACAGGAATAATTGCAACCAGTGTGAAAGTAAAGGTCATTTCTACGTTCCGTGCAACCTAGGCTTCACTCTAGGGCGATGCTCCACCAGATCGAGTAGTTAGGGCCTTAGAAGTCCACGGCCGAAGCATAAAATACAAAATAAATAGAACAGTTTTTCCATTGTATAAAACGAATAATTGCTGCCAGTGTGAAAGTTATGTTTATTTCTACGTTCCAGGCAACCTATGCTTAACTGTAGGGTGTTGCTCCAACAGATCGAATTGGTAGGGCCATAGAAGTCAACGCCCGGAGCATAAAATACAATAAATATACAAGAGTTTTTCCATCGTATAACAGGAATAATTGCAACCAGTGTGAAAGTGATGATCATTTCTACGTTCCGGGCAACCTAGGCTTCACTCTATGGCGTTCTTCCACCACATCGAATAGCTACAGCCTCAGAAGTCGACGCCTGAAGTATAAAATACAATAAAAATACAACCGTCTTTCCATCCTATAAGAGGAATAATGGCAACCCGTGTGAAAGTGATGGTCATTTCTACGTTCCAGGCAACCTAGGCTTCACTCTAGGGCGTTGTTCCACCAGATCGAATAGTTAGGGCCTAAGAAGTCAACGCCAGAAGCATAAAATACAATATAAATATAACAGTTTTTCCATCGTATAAAACGAATAATTGCAACCAGTATGAGACTTATGGTCATTTCTACATTCCGAGCAACCTAGGCTTCACCCTAGGTCGTTGATCCGACAGATTGAATATTTAGGGCCTTAGAAGTCAACGCCCGAAGCATAAAATACAATATAAATACAACTGTTTTTCCATCGTATAACAGGATTAATTGCAACCAGTTTGAAAGTGATGGTCATTTCTACGTTCCGGGCAACCTAGGCTTCACTCGAGGGCGTTGCTCCACTAGATCGAATAGTTAGGGCCTTAGACCTCAACGCCCGTGGCATAAAATACAAAATAAATATAACAGTGTTTCCATCGTATAAAACGAATAAATGCAACCAGTATGAAAGTTATGGTCATTTCTACGTTCCGGGCAACCTAGGCTTCACTATATGGCGTTCTTCCACCACATCGAATAGCTACAGCCTCAGAAGTCGACGCCTGAAGCATAAAATACAATAAAAATACAACAGTCTTTCCATCCTATAACAGGAATAATTGCAACCCGTGTAAAAGTGATTTTCATTTCTACGTTCCAGGCAACCTAGGCTTCACTCTAGGGTGTTGTTCCACCAGATCGAATAGTTAGGGCTTAAGAAGTCAACGACAGAAGCATAAAATACAATATAAATGTAACAGTTTTTCCATCGTATAAAACGAATAATAGCAACCAGTGTGAAAGTTATGGTCATTTCTACATTTCGAGCAACCTAGGTTTCACTCTAGGGCGTTGCTCCACCTGATAGAATAGTTAGGGCCTTAGAAGTCAACGCCAGAAGCATAACATACAATAAAGATGCAACAGTTTTCCATCGTATAACAGGAATAACTGCAAACAGTGTGAAAGTACTGGTCATTTCTACGTTCCGGGTAACCTAGGTTTCACTCTAGGGCGTTGCTCCACCTGATCGAATAGTTAGGGCCTTAGAAGTCAACGCCAGAAGCATAAAATACAATAAAGATGCAACAGTTTTTCCATCGAATAACAAGAATAACTGCAAACAGTGTGAAAGTACTGGTCATTTCTACGTTCCGTGCAACCTAGGCTTCACTCTAGGGCGTTGCTCCACCGGATCGAGTAGTTAGGGCCTTAGAAGTCCACGGCCGAAGCATAAAATACAAAATAAATAGAACAGTTTTTCCATTGTATAAAACGAATAATTGCGGCCAGTGTGAAAGTTATGTTTATTTCTACGTTCCAGGCAACCTAGGCTTAACTGTAGGGTGTTGCTCCAACAGATCGAATTGGCAGGGCCATAGAAGTCAACGCCCGGAGCATAAAATACAATAAATATACAAGAGTTTTTCCATCGTATAACAGGAATAATTGCAACCAGTGTGAAAGTGATGATCATTTCTACGTTCCGGGCAACCTAGGCTTCACTCTAGGGCGTTGCTCCACCAGATCGTATAGTTAGGGCCTTAGAAGTCAACGCCAGAAGCATAAAATACAATATAAATATAACAGGTTTTCCATCGTATAAAACGAATAATAGCAGCCAGTGTGAAAGTTATGGTTATTTCTTCGTTCCAGGCAACCTAGGCTTCACTCTAGTGCGTTGCACCACCAGATCGAATAGTTAGGGGCTTAGAAGTCAACGCCCGAAGCATAAAATACAAAATAAATAGAACAGATTTTCCATCGTATAAAATGAATAATTGCAAACAGTGTGAAAATAATGGTCATTTCTACGTTCCGAGCACCCTAGGCGTCACTCTAGGGCGATGCTCCACCACACCTAATAGCTACGGCCTTAGAAGTCAACGCCAGAGGGATAAAATACAATATAAGTACAACAGTTTTTCCATCGTATAAAATGAATAATTGCAAACATTGTGAAAGTAATGGTCATTTCTACGTTTCCAGCAACCTAGGCTTCACTCGAGGGCGTTGCTCCACCAGATCGAATAGTTAGGTCCTTAGAAGTCAACGCCAGGAGCATAAAATACGATATAAATACAACAGCTTTTCCATCGTATAAAAGGAATAATTGCAAACAGTGTGAAAGTAATGGTCATTTCTACGTTCCGGGCAACCTAGGCTTGACTCTACGGCGTTGTTCCTCCAGATCGAATAGTTAGGGCCTAAAAAGACAACACCAGAAAAATAAAATACAAAATAAACACAACAGCCTTTACACCGTATAAAACGAATAATTGCAACCTGTGTGAAGGTTATGGTCATATCTACGTTCCGGGCAACCAAGGCTTCACTGTAGGGCGTTGCTCCACCAGATCGAAATGTTAGGGCCTAAGAAGTCATCGCCCGAAGCATAAAACACGATATAAATACAACAGCTTTTCCATCATATTAAATGAATAATTGCAATCAGTGTGGAAGTTATGGTCACTTCTACGTTCCGGTTACCCTAGGCGTCACTCTAGGAAGTTGCTCCACCACATCTAATAGCTACGGCCTTAGAAGTCAACGCCAGAGGCATAAAATACAATATAAATACAACAGCTCTTCCATCGTATAAAACGAATAATTGCTACCAGTGTAAAAGTTATGGTCATTTCTACGTTCCGGGCAACCTAGGCTTCACCCTAGGGCGTTGTTCCACCAGATCGAATAGTTAGGGCCTAAGAAGTGAACGCCAGAAGCATAAAATACGATATAAATACAACAGCTTTTCCATCGTATAAAAGGAATAATTGCAAACAGTGTGAAAGTAATGGACATTTCTACGTTCCGGGCAACCTAGGCTGCACTCTACGGCGTTGTTCCACCAGATCGAATAGTTAGGGCCTAAGAAGTCAACACCAGAAGAATAAAATACGAAATAAACACAACAGCCTTTACACCGTATAAAACGAATAATTGCAACCTGTGTGAAGGTTATGGTCATATCTACGTTCCGGGCAACATAGGCTTCACTGTAGGGCGTTGCTCCACCAGATCGAAATGTTAGGGCGTAAGCAGTCAACGCCCGAAGCATAAAATACGATATAAATACAACAGCTTTTCCATCATATTAAATGAATAATTGCAACCTGTGTGAAAGTTATGGTCATTTCTACGTTCCGGGCAACCTAGGCTTCACTGTAGGGTGTTGCTCCACCAGATCGAATAGGTAGGGCCATAGAAGTCAACGCCCGAAGCATAAAATACGATAAATATACAAGAGTTTTTCCATCGTATAACAGGAGGAATCGCAGCCAGTGTGAATGTAATGGTATGTCCTACGTTCCGGGCAACCTAGGCTTCACTCTAGGGCGTTGTTCCACCAGATCGAATAGTTAGGGCCTAGGAAGTCAACGCCAGAAGCATAAAATACGATATAAATCCAACAGCTTTTCCATCGTATAAAAGGAATAATTGCAAACAGTGTGAAAGTAATGGACATTTCTACGTTCCGGGCAACCTGGGCGTCACTCTACGGCGTTGCTGCACCACATCTAATAGCTACGGCCTTAGAAGTCAATCCCAGAAGCATAAAATACAATAAAGATGCAACAGTTTTTCCATCGAATAACAGGAATAACTGCAAACAGTGTGAAAGTACTGGTCATTTCTACGTTCCGGGTAACCTAGGTTTCATTCTAGGGCGTAGCTTCACCACAACTAATAGCTACGGCCTTAGCAGTCAACGATAGAAGCATAAAATACAATATAAATACAACAGCTTTTCCATCGTATAACAGGAATAATTGCAACCAGTGTGAAAGTAAAGGTCATTTCTACGTTCCGTGCAACCTAGGCTTCACTCTAGGGCGATGCTCCACCAGATCGAGTAGTTAGGGCCTTAGAAGTCCACGGCCGAAGCATAAAATACAAAATAAATAGAACAGTTTTTCCATTGTATAAAACGAATAATTGCTGCCAGTGTGAAAGTTATGTTTATTTCTACGTTCCAGGCAACCTATGCTTAACTGTAGGGTGTTGCTCCAACAGATCGAATTGGTAGGGCCATAGAAGTCAACGCCCGGAGCATAAAATACAATAAATATACAAGAGTTTTTCCATCGTATAACAGGAATAATTGCAACCAGTGTGAAAGTGATGATCATTTCTACGTTCCGGGCAACCTAGGCTTCACTCTATGGCGTTCTTCCACCACATCGAATAGCTACAGCCTCAGAAGTCGACGCCTGAAGTATAAAATACAATAAAAATACAACCGTCTTTCCATCCTATAAGAGGAATAATGGCAACCCGTGTGAAAGTGATGGTCATTTCTACGTTCCAGGCAACCTAGGCTTCACTCTAGGGCGTTGTTCCACCAGATCGAATAGTTAGGGCCTAAGAAGTCAACGCCAGAAGCATAAAATACAATATAAATATAACAGTTTTTCCATCGTATAAAACGAATAATTGCAACCAGTATGAGACTTATGGTCATTTCTACATTCCGAGCAACCTAGGCTTCACCCTAGGTCGTTGATCCGACAGATTGAATATTTAGGGTCTTAGAAGTCAACGCCCGAAGCATAAAATACAATATAAATACAACTGTTTTTCCATCGTATAACAGGATTAATTGCAACCAGTTTGAAAGTGATGGTCATTTCTACGTTCCGGGCAACCTAGGCTTCACTCGAGGGCGTTGCTCCACTAGATCGAATAGTTAGGGCCTTAGACCTCAACGCCCGTGGCATAAAATACAAAATAAATATAACAGTGTTTCCATCGTATAAAACGAATAAATGCAACCAGTATGAAAGTTATGGTCATTTCTACGTTCCGGGCAACCTAGGCTTCACTATATGGCGTTCTTCCACCACATCGAATAGCTACAGCCTCAGAAGTCGACGCCTGAAGCATAAAATACAATAAAAATACAACAGTCTTTCCATCCTATAACAGGAATAATTGCAACCCGTGTAAAAGTGATTTTCATTTCTACGTTCCAGGCAACCTAGGCTTCACTCTAGGGTGTTGTTCCACCAGATCGAATAGTTAGGGCTTAAGAAGTCAACGACAGAAGCATAAAATACAATATAAATGTAACAGTTTTTCCATCGTATAAAACGAATAATAGCAACCAGTGTGAAAGTTATGGTCATTTCTACATTTCGAGCAACCTAGGTTTCACTCTAGGGCGTTGCTCCACCTGATAGAATAGTTAGGGCCTTAGAAGTCAACGCCAGAAGCATAAAATACAATAAAGATGCAACAGTTTTCCATCGTATAACAGGAATAACTGCAAACAGTGTGAAAGTACTGGTCATTTCTACGTTCCGGGTAACCTAGGTTTCACTCTAGGGCGTTGCTCCACCTGATCGAATAGTTAGGGCCTTAGAAGTCAACGCCAGAAGCATAAAATACAATAAAGATGCAACAGTTTTTCCATCGAATAACAAGAATAACTGCAAACAGTGTGAAAGTACTGGTCATTTCTACGTTCCGTGCAACCTAGGCTTCACTCTAGGGCGTTGCTCCACCGGATCGAGTAGTTAGGGCCTTAGAAGTCCACGGCCGAAGCATAAAATACAAAATAAATAGAACAGTTTTTCCATTGTATAAAACGAATAATTGCTGCCAGTGTGAAAGTTATGTTTCTTTCTACGTTCCAGGCAACCTAGGCTTAACTGTAGGGTGTTGCTCCAACAGATCGAATTGGCAGGGCCATAGAAGTCAACGCCCGGAGCATAAAATACAATAAATATACAAGAGTTTTTCCATCGTATAACAGGAATAATTGCAACCAGTGTGAAAGTGATGATCATTTCTACGTTCCGGGCAACCTAGGCTTCACTCTAGGGCGTTGCTCCACCAGATCGTATAGTTAGGGCCTTAGAAGTCAACGCCAGAAGCATAAAATACAATATAAATATAACAGGTTTTCCATCGTATAAAACGAATAATAGCAGCCAGTGTGAAAGTTATGGTTATTTCTTCGTTCCAGGCAACCTAGGCTTCACTCTAGTGCGTTGCACCACCAGATCGAATAGTTAGGGGCTTAGAAGTCAACGCCCGAAGCATAAAATACAAAATAAATAGAACAGATTTTCCATCGTATAAAATGAATAATTGCAAACAGTGTGAAAATAATGGTCATTTCTACGTTCCGAGCACCCTAGGCGTCACTCTAGGGCGATGCTCCACCACACGTAATAGCTACGGCCTTAGAAGTCAACGCCAGAGGGATAAAATACAATATAAGTACAACAGTTTTTCCATCGTATAAAATGAATAATTGCAAACATTGTGAAAGTAATGGTCATTTCTACGTTTCCAGCAACCTAGGCTTCACTCGAGGGCGTTGCTCCACCAGATCGAATAGTTAGGTCCTTAGAAGTCAACGCCAGGAGCATAAAATACGATATAAATACAACAGCTTTTCCATCGTATAAAAGGAATAATTGCAAACAGTGTGAAAGTAATGGTCATTTCTACGTTCCGGGCAACCTAGGCTTGACTCTACGGCGTTGTTCCTCCAGATCGAATAGTTAGGGCCTAAAAAGACAACACCAGAAAAATAAAATACAAAATAAACACAACAGCCTTTACACCGTATAAAACGAATAATTGCAACCTGTGTGAAGGTTATGGTCATATCTACGTTCCGGGCAACCAAGGCTTCACTGTAGGGCGTTGCTCCACCAGATCGAAATGTTAGGGCCTAAGAAGTCATCGCCCGAAGCATAAAACACGATATAAATACAACAGCTTTTCCATCATATTAAATGAATAATTGCAATCAGTGTGGAAGTTATGGTCACTTCTACGTTCCGGTTACCCTAGGCGTCACTCTAGGAAGTTGCTCCACCACATCTAATAGCTACGGCCTTAGAAGTCAACGCCAGAGGCATAAAATACAATATAAATACAACAGCTCTTCCATCGTATAAAACGAATAATTGCTACCAGTGTAAAAGTTATGGTCATTTCTACGTTCCGGGCAACCTAGGCTTCACCCTAGGGCGTTGTTCCACCAGATCGAATAGTTAGGGCCTAAGAAGTGAACGCCAGAAGCATAAAATACGATATAAATACAACAGCTTTTCCATCGTATAAAAGGAATAATTGCAAACAGTGTGAAAGTAATGGGCATTTCTACGTTCCGGGCAACCTAGGCTGCACTCTACGGCGTTGTTCCACCAGATCGAATAGTTAGGGCCTAAGAAGTCAACACCAGAAGAATAAAATACGAAATAAACACAACAGCCTTTACACCGTATAAAACGAATAATTGCAACCTGTGTGAAGGTTATGGTCATATCTACGTTCCGGGCAACATAGGCTTCACTGTAGGGCGGTGCTCCACCAGATCGAAATGTTAGGGCGTAAGCAGTCAACGCCCGAAGCATAAAATACGATATAAATACAACAGCTTTTCCATCATATTAAATGAATAATTGCAACCTGTGTGAAAGTTATGGTCATTTCTACGTTCCGGGCAACCTAGGCTTCACTGTAGGGTGTTGCTCCACCAGATCGAATAGGTAGGGCCATAGAAGTCAACGCCCGAAGCATAAAATACGATAAATATACAAGAGTTTTTCCATCGTATAACAGGAGGAATCGCAGCCAGTGTGAATGTAATGGTATGTCCTACGTTCCGGGCAACCTAGGCTTCACTCTAGGGCGTTGTTCCACCAGATCGAATAGTTAGGGCCTAGGAAGTCAACGCCAGAAGCATAAAATACGATATAAATCCAACAGCTTTTCCATCGTATAAAAGGAATAATTGCAAACAGTGTGAAAGTAATGGACATTTCTACGTTCCGGGCAACCTAGGCTTCACTCTACGGCGTTGCTCCACCAGATCAAATAGCTAGGGACTTAGAATTAAACGCCAGAAGCATAAAATACAATAAAAGTACAACAGTTTTTCCATCGTATAACAGGAGTAATTGCAGCCAGTGTGAATGTAATGGTATGTCCTACGTTCCGGGCAACCTGGGCTTCACTCTAGGCCGTTGTTCCACCAGATCGAATAGTTAGGGTCTAAGAAGTCAACGCCAGAAGCATAAAGTACAATATAAGTATAACAGTTTTTCCATCGTATAAAACGAATAATAGCAACCAGTGTGAAAGTAATGGACATTTCTACGTTCCGGGCAACCTGGGCGTCACTCTACGGCGTTGCTCCACCACATCTAATAGCTACTGCCTTAGAAGTCAACGCCAGAAGCATAAAATACAATAAAGATGCAACAGTTTTTCCATCGAATAACAAGAATAACTGCAAACAGTGTGAAAGTACTGGTCATTTCTACGTTCCGTGCAACCTAGGCTTCACT
Source organism: Calliopsis andreniformis (assembly GCF_051401765.1). Taxonomy (NCBI): domain Eukaryota; kingdom Metazoa; phylum Arthropoda; class Insecta; order Hymenoptera; family Andrenidae; genus Calliopsis; species Calliopsis andreniformis. Next base: position 8,614,995 of record NW_027480425.1, on the reverse strand, counting down.
CTAGGGCGTTGCTCCACCGGATCGAGTAGTTAGGGCCTTAGAAGTCCACGGCCGAAGCATAAAATACAAAATAAATAGAACAGTTTTTCCATTGTATAAAACGAATAATTGCTGCCAGTGTGAAAGTTATGTTTATTTCTACGTTCCAGGCAACCTAGGCTTAACTGTAGGGTGTTGCTCCAACAGATCGAATTGGCAGGGCCATAGAAGTCAACGCCCGGAGCATAAAATACAATAAATATACAAGAGTTTTTCCATCGTATAACAGGAATAATTGCAACCAGTGTGAAAGTGATGATCATTTCTACGTTCCGGGCAACCTAGGCTTCACTCTAGGGCGTTGCTCCACCAGATCGTATAGTTAGGGCCTTAGAAGTCAACGCCAGAAGCATAAAATACAATATAAATATAACAGGTTTTCCATCGTATAAAACGAATAATAGCAGCCAGTGTGAAAGTTATGGTTATTTCTTCGTTCCAGGCAACCTAGGCTTCACTCTAGTGCGTTGCACCACCAGATCGAATAGTTAGGGGCTTAGAAGTCAACGCCCGAAGCATAAAATACAAAATAAATAGAACAGATTTTCCATCGTATAAAATGAATAATTGCAAACAGTGTGAAAATAATGGTCATTTCTACGTTCCGAGCACCCTAGGCGTCACTCTAGGGCGATGCTCCACCACACCTAATAGCTACGGCCTTAGAAGTCAACGCCAGAGGGATAAAATACAATATAAGTACAACAGTTTTTCCATCGTATAAAATGAATAATTGCAAACATTGTGAAAGTAATGGTCATTTCTACGTTTCCAGCAACCTAGGCTTCACTCGAGGGCGTTGCTCCACCAGATCGAATAGTTAGGTCCTTAGAAGTCAACGCCAGGAGCATAAAATACGATATAAATACAACAGCTTTTCCATCGTATAAAAGGAATAATTGCAAACAGTGTGAAAGTAATGGTCATTTCTACGTTCCGGGCAACCTAGGCTTGACTCTAGGGCGTTGTTCCACCAGATGGAATAGTTAGGGCCTAAGAAGTCAACGCCAGAAGCATAAAATACGATATAAATACAACAGCTTTTCCATCGTATAAAACAAATAATTGCAACCAGTGTGAAAGTTATGGTCATTTCTACATTCCGGGCAACCTAGGCTTCACTGTATGGCGTTCTTCCAACACATCGAATAGCTTCGGCCTCAGAAGTCAACGCCTGAAGTATAAAATACAGTAAAAATACAACAGTCTTTCCATCCTATAACAGGAATAATTGCAACCCGTGTGAAAGTGATGGTCATTTCTACGTTCCAGGCAACCTAGGCTTCACTCTAGGGCGTTGCTCCACCAGATCAAACAGTAAGGGCCTAAGAAGTCAACGCCCGAAGCATTAAAAAGAAAATAAATAGAACAGTCTTTCCATTGTATAAAACGAATAATTGCTACCAGTGTAAAAGTTATAGTCATTTCTACGTTCCGGGCAACCTAGGCTTCACTCTAGGGCGTTGCTCTACCAGATCGAATTGTTAGGGCCTTAGAAGTCAACGCCCGAAGCATAAAATACAATAAAGGTGCAAAAGTTTTTCCATCGTATAACAGGAATAACTGCAAACAGTATGAATATACTTGTCATTTCTACGTTCCGGGTAACCTAGGTTTCACTCTAGGGCGTTGCTCCACCAGATCGAATAGCTAGGGACTTAGAATTCAACGCCATAAGAATAAAATACAATATAAGTACAACAGTTTTTCCATCGTATAAAATGAATAATGGCAACCAGTGTGAAAGTTATGGTTATTTCTACATTTCGAGCAACCTAGGCTTCACTCTAGGGCGTTGCTCCACCAGATCGAATAGTTAGGGCCTTAGAAGTCAACACCAGAAGAATAAAATACGAAATAAACACAACAGCCTTTACACCGTATAAAACGAATAATTGCAACCTGTGTGAAGGTTATGGTCATATCTACGTTCCGGGCAACATAGGCTTCACTGTAGGGCGGTGCTCCACCAGATCGAAATGTTAGGGCGTAAGCAGTCAACGCCCGAAGCATAAAATACGATATAAATACAACAGCTTTTCCATCATATTAAATGAATAATTGCAACCTGTGTGAAAGTTATGGTCATTTCTACGTTCCGGGCAACCTAGGCTTCACTGTAGGGTGTTGCTCCACCAGATCGAATAGGTAGGGCCATAGAAGTCAACGCCCGAAGCATAAAATACGATAAATATACAAGAGTTTTTCCATCGTATAACAGGAGGAATCGCAGCCAGTGTGAATGTAATGGTATGTCCTACGTTCCGGGCAACCTAGGCTTCACTCTAGGGCGTTGTTCCACCAGATCGAATAGTTAGGGCCTAGGAAGTCAACGCCAGAAGCATAAAATACGATATAAATCCAACAGCTTTTCCATCGTATAAAAGGAATAATTGCAAACAGTGTGAAAGTAATGGACATTTCTACGTTCCGGGCAACCTAGGCTTCACTCTACGGCGTTGCTCCACCAGATCAAATAGCTAGGGACTTAGAATTAAACGCCAGAAGCATAAAATACAATAAAAGTACAACAGTTTTTCCATCGTATAACAGGAGTAATTGCAGCCAGTGTGAATGTAATGGTATGTCCTACGTTCCGGGCAACCTGGGCTTCACTCTAGGCCGTTGTTCCACCAGATCGAATAGTTAGGGTCTAAGAAGTCAACGCCAGAAGCATAAAGTACAATATAAGTATAACAGTTTTTCCATCGTATAAAACGAATAATAGCAACCAGTGTGAAAGTAATGGACATTTCTACGTTCCGGGCAACCTGGGCGTCACTCTACGGCGTTGCTCCACCACATCTAATAGCTACTGCCTTAGAAGTCAACGCCAGAAGCATAAAATACAATAAAGATGCAACAGTTTTTCCATCGAATAACAAGAATAACTGCAAACAGTGTGAAAGTACTGGTCATTTCTACGTTCCGTGCAACCTAGGCTTCACTCTAGGGCGTTGCTCCACCGGATCGAGTAGTTAGGGCCTTAGAAGTCCACGGCCGAAGCATAAAATACAAAATAAATAGAACAGTTTTTCCATTGTATAAAACGAATAATTGCTGCCAGTGTGAAAGTTATGTTTATTTCTACGTTCCAGGCAACCTAGGCTTAACTGTAGGGTGTTGCTCCAACAGATCGAATTGGCAGGGCCATAGAAGTCAACGCCCGGAGCATAAAATACAATAAATATACAAGAGTTTTTCCATCGTATAACAGGAATAATTGCAACCAGTGTGAAAGTGATGATCATTTCTACGTTCCGGGCAACCTAGGCTTCACTCTAGGGCGTTGCTCCACCAGATCGTATAGTTAGGGCCTTAGAAGTCAACGCCAGAAGCATAAAATACAATATAAATATAACAGGTTTTCCATCGTATAAAACGAATAATAGCAGCCAGTGTGAAAGTTATGGTTATTTCTTCGTTCCAGGCAACCTAGGCTTCACTCTAGTGCGTTGCACCACCAGATCGAATAGTTAGGGGCTTAGAAGTCAACGCCCGAAGCATAAAATACAAAATAAATAGAACAGATTTTCCATCGTATAAAATGAATAATTGCAAACAGTGTGAAAATAATGGTCATTTCTACGTTCCGAGCACCCTAGGCGTCACTCTAGGGCGATGCTCCACCACACCTAATAGCTACGGCCTTAGAAGTCAACGCCAGAGGGATAAAATACAATATAAGTACAACAGTTTTTCCATCGTATAAAATGAATAATTGCAAACATTGTGAAAGTAATGGTCATTTCTACGTTTCCAGCAACCTAGGCTTCACTCGAGGGCGTTGCTCCACCAGATCGAATAGTTAGGTCCTTAGAAGTCAACGCCAGGAGCATAAAATACGATATAAATACAACAGCTTTTCCATCGTATAAAAGGAATAATTGCAAACAGTGTGAAAGTAATGGTCATTTCTACGTTCCGGGCAACCTAGGCTTGACTCTAGGGCGTTGTTCCACCAGATGGAATAGTTAGGGCCTAAGAAGTCAACGCCAGAAGCATAAAATACGATATAAATACAACAGCTTTTCCATCGTATAAAACAAATAATTGCAACCAGTGTGAAAGTTATGGTCATTTCTACATTCCGGGCAACCTAGGCTTCACTGTATGGCGTTCTTCCAACACATCGAATAGCTTCGGCCTCAGAAGTCAACGCCTGAAGTATAAAATACAGTAAAAATACAACAGTCTTTCCATCCTATAACAGGAATAATTGCAACCCGTGTGAAAGTGATGGTCATTTCTACGTTCCAGGCAACCTAGGCTTCACTCTAGGGCGTTGCTCCACCAGATCAAACAGTAAGGGCCTAAGAAGTCAACGCCCGAAGCATTAAAAAGAAAATAAATAGAACAGTCTTTCCATTGTATAAAACGAATAATTGCTACCAGTGTAAAAGTTATAGTCATTTCTACGTTCCGGGCAACCTAGGCTTCACTCTAGGGCGTTGCTCTACCAGATCGAATTGTTAGGGCCTTAGAAGTCAACGCCCGAAGCATAAAATACAATAAAGGTGCAAAAGTTTTTCCATCGTATAACAGGAATAACTGCAAACAGTATGAATATACTTGTCATTTCTACGTTCCGGGTAACCTAGGTTTCACTCTAGGGCGTTGCTCCACCAGATCGAATAGCTAGGGACTTAGAATTCAACGCCATAAGAATAAAATACAATATAAGTACAACAGTTTTTCCATCGTATAAAATGAATAATGGCAACCAGTGTGAAAGTTATGGTTATTTCTACATTTCGAGCAACCTAGGCTTCACTCTAGGGCGTTGCTCCACCAGATCGAATAGTTAGGGCCTTAGAAGTCAATGCCCGGAGCATAAAATGCAATAAAAATACAACAGTTTTTCCATCGTATAGCAGGAATAATTTGCAACCAGTGTGAAGGTTATGATCATATCTATGTTCCGGGCAACCTAGGCATCACTGTAGGGCGCTGCTGCACCAGATCGAATAGTTAGGTCCTTAGAAGTCAACGCCAGAAGCATAAATTACAATATAAATACAACAGTTTTTCCATCGTATAAAACGAATAATTGCAACCAGTTTGAAAGTGATGGTCATTTGTACGTTCCGGGTAACCTAGGCTTCACTCTAGGGCGTTGCTCCAACAGATTGAATAGTTAGGGCCTTAGAAGTCAGCGCCCGAAGCATAAAATGCAATAAAAATACAACAGTTTTTCCATCGTATAACAGGATTAATTGCAACCAGTTTGAAGGTGATGGTCATTTCTACGTTCCGAGCAACCTGGACTTCACCCTAGGGCGGTGTTCCACCGGATCGAATAGTTAGGGCCTAAGAAGTGAACGCCAGAAGCATAAAATACAATATGAATACAACAGCTTTTCCATCGTATAAAAGGAATAATTGCAAACAGTGTGAAAGTAATGGTCATTTCTACGTTCCGGGCAACCTAGGCTTCACTCTAGGGCGTTGCTCCACCAGATCAAACAGTTAGGGCCTAAGAAGTGAACGCCAGAAGCATAAAATACAATATAAATACAACAGCTTTTCCATCGTATAAAACGAATAATTGCTACCAGTGTAAAAGTTATGGTCATTTCTACGTTCCAGGCAACCTAGGCTTCACTCTAGGGCGGTGCTCCACCATATCGAATAGCTACGGCCTTAGAAGCCTACGCCTGAAGCATAAAATACAATAAAAATACAACGGTCTTTTCATCGTATAACAGGAATAATTGCAACAAGCGTGAAAGTAATGATCATTTCGGCGTTTCGGGCATCCTAGACTTAACTCTGAGGCATTGCTCCACCAGATCGAATAGTTCGGGCCTAAGAAGTCAACGCCAGAAGCATAAAATACCATATAAATACAACAATTTTTCCATTGTATAAAACGAATAATTGCTACCAGTGGGAAAGTTATGGTCATTTCTACATTCCGAGCAACCTAGGCTTCACTCTAGGGCGTTGCTCCACCAGATCGAATAGTTAGGGCCTTAGATGTCAACGCCCGAAGCATAAGATACAAAATAAATAGAACCGTTTTTCCATCGTATAAAACGAATAATTGCTACCAGTGTGAAAGTTATGGTCACTTCTACGTTCCGGGCAACCTAGGTTTCACTCCAGGGCGTTGCACCACCAGATCGAATAGTTACGGCATAAGAAGTCAACGCCAGAAGCATAAAATACAATATAAATACAACAGTTTTTCCATCATATAAAACGAATGATAGCAACCAGTGTGAAAGTTATGGTCATTTCTACGTTCCGCGCAATCTTGGCTTTACCCTAGGGCGTTGTTCCACCAGATGGAATAGTTAGGGCCTAAGAAGTCAACGCCAGAAGCATTAAATACGATATAAATACAACAGCTTTTCCATCGTATAAAACGAATAATTGCAACCAGTGTGAAAGTTATGGACCTTTCTACATTTCGAGCAACCTAGGCTTCACTCTAGGGCGTTGCTCCACCAGATCGAATAGTTAGGGCCTAGGAAGTCAACGCCAGAAGCATAAAATACAAAATAAATAGAACAGTTTTTCCATTGTATAAAACGAATAATTGCTACCAGTATAAAAGTTATGGTCATTTCTACGTTCCGGGCAACCTAGGCTTCACCCTAGGGCGTTGTTCCACCAGATCGAATAGTTAGGTCCTTTGAAGTCTACGCCAGAAGCATAAAATACAATATAAATTCAACAGTTTTTCCATCGTATAAAACGAATAATTGTATCCAGTTTGAAAGTGATGGTCATTTCTACGTTCCGGGCAACCTAGGCTTCACTCTAGGGCGTTGCTCCACTAGATCGAATAGCTAGGGCCTTAGAAGTCAACGCCAGAATCATAAAATACAATATAAATACAACAGTATTTCCATTGTATAAAACGAATAATTGCTACCAGTGTAAAAGTTATGGCCATTTCTACGTTCCGGGCAACCTAGGCTTCACCCTAGGGCGTTGTTCCACCAGATCGAATAGTTAGGGCCTAAGAAGTGGACGCCAGAAGCATAAAATACAATATAAATACAACAGCTTTTCCAACGTATAAAACGAATAATTGTTACCAGTGTAAAAGTTATGGTCATTTCTACGTTCCGGGCAACCTAGGCTTCACCCTAGGGCGTTGCTCCACCAGATCAAACAGTTAGGGCCTTAGAAGTCAACGCCAGAAGCATAAAATATGATATAAATACAGCAGCTTTTCCATCGTATAAAAGGAATAATTGCAAACAGTGTGAAAGTAATGGTCATTTCTACGTTCAGGGCAACCTAGGCTTTACTCTACGGCGTTGTTCCACCAGATCGAATAGTTAGGGCCTAAGAAGTCAACACCAGATGAATAAAATACAAAATAAATACAACAGCCTATACACCGTATAAAACGAATAATTGCAACCTGTGTGAAGGTTATGGTCATATCTACGTTCCGGGCAACCTATGCTTCACTGGAGGGTGTTGCTCCACCAGATTGAAGTGTTAGGGCCTAAGAAGTCAACGCCCGAAGCATAAAATACAATAGAAATACAACAGTTTTTCCATCGTATAAAACGAATAATTGCAACCATTATGAAACTTATGGTCATTTCTAGGTTCCCGGCAACCTTGGCTTCACACTATGGCGTTCTTCCACCACATCGAACAGCTACGGCCTCAGAAGTCAACGCCTGAAGCATAAAATACAATAAAAATGCAACAGTCTTTCCATCCTATAACAGGAATAATTGCAACCCGTGTGAAAGTGATGGTCATTTCTACGTTCCAGCCAGCCTAGGCTTCACTCTAGGGCGTTGTCCACCAGATCGAATAGTTAGGGCCTAAGAAGTCAACGCCAGAAGCATAAAATACAGTATAAATATAACAGTTTTTCCATCGTATAAAACGAATAATAGCAACCAGTGAGAAAGTTATGGTCATTTCTACGTTCCGGGCAACCTAGGCTTCGCTCTAGGGCGTTGCTCCACTAGATCTAACAGTTAGGGCCTTAGAAGTCACCGCCCGAAGCATAAAATACAAAATAAATAGAACAGTTTTTCCATTGTATAAAACGAATAATTGCTACCAGTATAAAAGTTATGGTCATTTCTACGTTCCGGGCAACCTAGGCTTCACCCTAGAGCGTTGTTCCACCAGATCGAATAGTTAGGTCCTTTGAAGTCTACGCCAGAAGCATAAAATACAATATAAATTCAACAGTTTTTCTATCGTATAAAACGAATAATTGCTACCAGTTTGAAAGTGATGGTCATTTCTACGTTCCGGGCAACCTAGGCTTCACTCTAGGGCGTTGCTCCACTAGATCGAATAGCTAGGCCTTAGAAGTCAACGCCAGAAGCATAAAATACAATATAAATACAACAGTTTTTCCATTGTATAAAACGAATAATTGCTACCAGTGTAAAAGTTATGGCCATTTCTACGTTCCGGGCAACCTAGGCTTCACCCTAGGGCGTTGTTCCACCAGATCGAATAGTTAGGGCCTAAGAAGTGGACGCCAGAAGCATAAAATACAATATAAATACAACAGTTTTTCCATCGTATAAAACGAATAATTGCAACCAGTGTGAAAGTTATGGTCATTTCTACATTCCGTGCAACCTAGGCTTCACTCTAGGGTGTTGCTCCAACAGATTGAATAGTTAGGGCCTTAGAAGTCAACGCCCGAAGCTTAAAATACAATCTAAATACAACAGCTTTTCCATCGTATAAAAGGAATAATTGCAAACAGTGTGAAAGTAATGGTCATTTCTACGTTCCGGGCAATCTAGGCTTCACTCTAGGGCGTTGCTCCACCAGATCAAACAGTTAGGGCCTAAGAAGTGAACGCCAGAAGCATAAAATAGAATATAAATACAACAGCTTTTCCATCGTATAAAACGAATAATTGTTACCAGTGTAAAAGTTATGGTCATTTCTACGTTCCGGGCAACCTAGGCTTCACTCTAGGGCTGTGCTCCTCCATATCGAATAGCTACGGCCTTAGAAGCCTACGCCTGAAGCATAAAATACAATAAAAATACAACGGTCTTTTCATCGTATAACAGGAATAATTGCAACAAGCGTGAAAGTAATGATCATTTCGGCGTTTCGGGCATCCTAGACTTAACTCTGAGGCATTGGTCCACCAGATCGAATAGTTAGGGCCTAAGAAGTCAACGCCAGAAGCATAAAATACCATATAAATACAACAGTTTTTCCATTGTATAAAACGAATAATTGCTACCAGTGTAAAAGTTATGGTCATTTCTACGTTCCGGGCAACCTAGGCTTCACCCTAGGGCGTTGTTCCACCAGATTGAATAGTTAGGGCCTAAGAAGTGAACGCCAGAAGCATAAAATACAATATAAATACAACAGTTTTTCCATCGTATAAAACGAATAATTGTTACCAGTGTAAAAGTTATGGTCATTTCTACGTTCCGGGCAACCTAGGCTTCACCCTAGGGCGTTGTTCCACCAGATTGAATAGTTAGGGCCTAAGAAGTGAACGCCAGAAGCATAAAATACAATATAAATACAACAGCTTTTCCATCGTATAAAAGGAATAATTGCAAACAGTGTGAAAGTAATGGTCATTTCTACGTTCCGGGCAACCTAGGCTTCACTCTAGGGCGTTGCTGCACCAGATCAAACAGTTAGGGCCTAAGAAGTGAACGCCAGAAGCATAAAATACAATATAAATACAACAGCTTTTCCATCGTATAAAACGAATAATTGCTACCAGTGTAAAAGTTATGGTCATTTCTACGTTCCAGGCAACCTAGGCTTCACTCTAGGGCGGTGCTCCACCATATCGAATAGCTACGGCCTTAGAAGCCTACGCCTGAAGCATAAAATACAATAAAAATACAACGGTCTTTTCATCGTATAACAGGAATAATTGCAACAAGCGTGAAAGTAATGATCATTTCGGCGTTTCGGGCATCCTAGACTTAACTCTGAGGCATTGCTCCACCAGATCGAATAGTTCGGGCCTAAGAAGTCAACGCCAGAAGCATAAAATGCCATATAAATACAACAATTTTTCCATTGTATAAAACGAATAATTGCTACCAGTGGGAAAGTTATGGTCATTTCTACATTCCGAGCAACCTAGGCTTCACTCTAGGGCGTTGCTCCACCAGATCGAATAGTTAGGGCCTTAGATGTCAACGCCCGAAGCATAAGATACAAAATAAATAGAACCGTTTTTCCATCGTATAAAACGAATAATTGCTACCAGTGTGAAAGTTATGGTCACTTCTACGTTCCGGGCAACCTAGGTTTCACTCCAGGGCGTTGCACCACCAGATCGAATAGTTACGGCATAAGAAGTCAACGCCAGAAGCATAAAATACAATATAAATACAACAGTTTTTCCATCATATGAAACGAATGATAGCAACCAGTGTGAAAGTTATGGTCATTTCTACGTTCCGCGCAATCTTGGCTTTACCCTAGGGCGTTGTTCCACCAGATGGAATAGTTAGGGCCTAAGAAGTCAACGCCAGAAGCATAAAATACGATATAAATACAACAGCTTTTCCATCGTATAAAACGAATAATTGCAACCAGTGTGAAAGTTATGGTCCTTTCTACATTTCGAGCAACCTAGGCTTCACTCTAGGGCGTTGCTCCACCAGATCGAATAGTTAGGGCCTAGGAAGTCAACGCCAGAAGCATAAAATACAAAATAAATAGAACAGTTTTTCCATTGTATAAAACGAATAATTGCTACCAGTATAAAAGTTATGGTCATTTCTACGTTCCGGGCAACCTAGGCTTCACCCTAGGGCGTTGTTCCACCAGATCGAATAGTTAGGTCCTTTGAAGTCTACGCCAGAAGCATAAAATACAATATAAATTCAACAGTTTTTCCATCGTATAAAACGAATAATTGTATCCAGTTTGAAAGTGATGGTCATTTCTACGTTCCGGGCAACCTAGGCTTCACTCTAGGGCGTTGCTCCACTAGATCGAATAGCTAGGGCCTTAGAAGTCAACGCCAGAAGCATAAAATACAATATAAATACAACAGTTTTTCCATTGTATAAAACGAATAATTGCTACCAGTGTAAAAGTTATGGCCATTTCTACGTTCCGGGCAACCTAGGCTTCACCCTAGGGCGTTGTTCCACCAGATCGAATAGTTAGGGCCTAAGAAGTGGACGCCAGAAGCATAAAATACAATATAAATACAACAGCTTTTCCAACGTATAAAACGAATAATTGTTACCAGTGTAAAAGTTATGGTCATTTCTACGTTCCGGGCAACCTAGGCTTCACCCTAGGGCGTTGCTCCACCAGATCAAACAGTTAGGGCCTTAGAAGTCAACGCCAGAAGCATAAAATATGATATAAATACAGCAGCTTTTCCATCGTATAAAAGGAATAATTGCAAACAGTGTGAAAGTAATGGTCATTTCTACGTTCAGGGCAACCTAGGCTTTACTCTACGGCGTTGTTCCACCAGATCGAATAGTTAGGGCCTAAGAAGTCAACACCAGAAGAATAAAATACAAAATAAATACAACAGCCTATACACCGTATAAAACGAATAATTGCAACCTGTGTGAAGGTTATGGTCATATCTACGTTCCGGGCTACCTATGCTTCACTGTAGGGTGTTGCTCCACCAGATTGAAGTGTTAGGGCCTAAGAAGTCAACGCCCGAAGCATAAAATACAATAGAAATACAACAGTTTTTCCATCGTATAAAACGAATAATTGCAACCATTATGAAACTTATGGTCATTTCTAGGTTCCCGGCAACCTTGGCTTCACACTATGGCGTTCTTCCACCACATCGAACAGCTACGGCCTCAGAAGTCAACGCCTGAAGCATAAAATACAATAAAAATGCAACAGTCTTTCCATCCTATAACAGGAATAATTGCAACCCGTGTGAAAGTGATGGTCATTTCTACGTTCCAGCCAGCCTAGGCTTCACTCTAGGGCGTTGTCCACCAGATCGAATAGTTAGGGCCTAAGAAGTCAACGCCAGAAGCATAAAATACAGTATAAATATAACAGTTTTTCCATCGTATAAAACGAATAATAGCAACCAGTGTGAAAGTTATGGTCATTTCTACGTTCCGGGCAACCTAGGCTTCGCTCTAGGGCGTTGCTCCACCAGATCAAACAGTTAGGGCCTTAGAAGTCTACGCCAGAAGCATAAAATACAATATAAATTCAACAGTTTTTCTATCGTATAAAACGAATAATTGCAACCAGTGTGAAAGTTATGGTCATTTCTACATTCCGTGCAACCTAGGCTTCACTCTAGGGTGTTGCTCCAACAGATCGAATAGTTAGGGCCTTAGAAGTCAACGCCCGAAGCTTAAAATACAATCTAAATACAACAGCTTTTCCATCGTATAAAAGGAATAATTGCAAACAGTGTGAAAGTAATGGTCATTTCTACGTTCCGGGCAATCTAGGCTTCACTCTAGGGCGTTGCTCCACCAGATCAAACAGTTAGGGCCTAAGAAGTGAACGCCAGAAGCATAAAATAGAATATAAATACAACAGCTTTTCCATCGTATAAAACGAATAATTGTTACCAGTGTAAAAGTTATGGTCATTTCTACGTTCCGGGCAACCTAGGCTTCACTCTAGGGCTGTGCTCCACCATATCGAATAGCTACGGCCTTAGAAGCCTACGCCTGAAGCATAAAATACAATAAAAATACAACGGTCTTTTCATCGTATAACAGGAATAATTGCAACAAGCGTGAAAGTAATGATCATTTCGGCGTTTCGGGCATCCTAGACTTAACTCTGAGGCATTGGTCCCACAGATCGAATAGTTAGGGCCTAAGAAGTCAACGCCAGAAGCATAAAATACCATATAAATACAACAGTTTTTCCATTGTATAAAACGAATAATTGCTACCAGTGTAAAAGTTATGGTCATTTCTACGTTCCGGGCAACCTAGGCTTCACCCTAGGGCGTTGTTCCACCAGATTGAATAGTTAGGGCCTAAGAAGTGAACGCCAGAAGCATAAAATACAATATAAATACAACAGTTTTTCCATCGTATAAAACGAATAATTGTTACCAGTGTAAAAGTTATGGTCATTTCTACGTTCCGGGCAACCTAGGCTTCACCCTAGGGCGTTGCTCCACCAGATCAAACAGTTAGGGCCTAAGAAGTGAACGCCAGAAGCATAAAATAGAATATAAATACAACAGCTTTTCCATCGTATAAAACGAATAATTGTTACCAGTGTAAAAGTTATGGTCATTTCTACGTTCCGGGCAACCTAGGCTTCATCCTAGGGCGTTGCTCCACCTGAACAAACAGTTAGGGCCTTAGAAGTCAACGCCAGAAGCATAAAATACGATATAAATACAGCAGCTTTTCCATCGTATAAAAGGAATAATTGCAAACAGTGTGAAAGTAATGGTCATTTCTACGTTCAGGGCAACCTAGGCTTTACTCTACGGCGTTGTTCCACCAGATCGAATAGTTAGGGCCTAAGAAGTCAACACCAGAAGAATAAAATACAAAATAAATACAACAGCCTTTACACCGTATAAAACGAATAATTGCAACCTGTGTGAAGGTTATGGTCATATCTACGTTCCGGGCAACCTATGCTTCACTGTAGGGCGTTGCTCCACCAGATTGAAGTGTTAGGGCCTAAGAAGTCAACGCCCGAAGCATAAAATACAATAGAAATACAACAGTTTTTCCATCGTATAAAACGAATAATTGCAACCATTATGAAACTTATGGTCATTTCTAGGTTTCCGGCAACCTTGGCTTCACACTATGGCGTTCTTCCACCACATCGAACAGCTACGGCCTCAGAAGTCAACGCCTGAAGCATAAAATACAATAAAAATGCAACAGTCTTTCCATCCTATAACAGGAATAATTGCAACCCGTGTGAAAGTGATGGTCATTTCTACGTTCCAGGCAGCCTAGGCTTTACTCTAGGGCGTTGTCCACCAGATCGAATAGTTAGGGCCTTAGAAGTCAACGCCCGAAGCTTAAAATACAATCTAAATACAACAGCTTTTCCATCGTATAAAAGGAATAATTGCAAACAGTGTGAAAGTAATGGTCATTTCTACGTTCCGGGCAATCTAGGCTTCACTCTAGGGCGTTGCTCCACCAGATCAAACAGTTAGGGCCTAAGAAGTGAACGCCAGAAGCATAAAATAGAATATAAATACAACAGCTTTTCCATCGTATAAAACGAATAATTGTTACCAGTGTAAAAGTTATGGTCATTTCTACGTTCCGGGCAACCTAGGCTTCACTCTAGGGCTGTGCTCCACCATATCGAATAGCTACGGCCTTAGAAGCCTACGCCTGAAGCATAAAATACAATAAAAATACAACGGTCTTTTCATCGTATAACAGGAATAATTGCAACAAGCGTGAAAGTAATGATCATTTCGGCGTTTCGGGCATCCTAGACTTAACTCTGAGGCATTGGTCCCACAGATCGAATAGTTAGGGCCTAAGAAGTCAACGCCAGAAGCATAAAATACCATATAAATACAACAGTTTTTCCATTGTATAAAACGAATAATTGCTACCAGTGTAAAAGTTATGGTCATTTCTACGTTCCGGGCAACCTAGGCTTCACCCTAGGGCGTTGTTCCACCAGATTGAATAGTTAGGGCCTAAGAAGTGAACGCCAGAAGCATAAAATACAATATAAATACAACAGTTTTTCCATCGTATAAAACGAATAATTGTTACCAGTGTAAAAGTTATGGTCATTTCTACGTTCCGGGCAACCTAGGCTTCACCCTAGGGCGTTGCTCCACCAGATCAAACAGTTAGGGCCTAAGAAGTGAACGCCAGAAGCATAAAATAGAATATAAATACAACAGCTTTTCCATCGTATAAAACGAATAATTGTTACCAGTGTAAAAGTTATGGTCATTTCTACGTTCCGGGCAACCTAGGCTTCATCCTAGGGCGTTGCTCCACCTGAACAAACAGTTAGGGCCTTAGAAGTCAACGCCAGAAGCATAAAATACGATATAAATACAGCAGCTTTTCCATCGTATAAAAGGAATAATTGCAAACAGTGTGAAAGTAATGGTCATTTCTACGTTCAGGGCAACCTAGGCTTTACTCTACGGCGTTGTTCCACCAGATCGAATAGTTAGGGCCTAAGAAGTCAACACCAGAAGAATAAAATACAAAATAAATACAACAGCCTTTACACCGTATAAAACGAATAATTGCAACCTGTGTGAAGGTTATGGTCATATCTACGTTCCGGGCAACCTATGCTTCACTGTAGGGCGTTGCTCCACCAGATTGAAGTGTTAGGGCCTAAGAAGTCAACGCCCGAAGCATAAAATACAATAGAAATACAACAGTTTTTCCATCGTATAAAACGAATAATTGCAACCATTATGAAACTTATGGTCATTTCTAGGTTTCCGGCAACCTTGGCTTCACACTATGGCGTTCTTCCACCACATCGAACAGCTACGGCCTCAGAAGTCAACGCCTGAAGCATAAAATACAATAAAAATGCAACAGTCTTTCCATCCTATAACAGGAATAATTGCAACCCGTGTGAAAGTGATGGTCATTTCTACGTTCCAGGCAGCCTAGGCTTCACTCTAGGGCGTTGTCCACCAGATCGAATAGTTAGGGCCGAAGAAGTCAACGCCAGAAGCATAAAATACAATATAAATATAACAGTTTTTCCATTGTATAAAACGAATAATAGCAACCAGTGTGAAAGTTATGGTCATTTCTACGTTCCGGGCAACCTAGGCTTCACTCTAGGGCGTTGCTCCACCAGATCAAACAGTTAGGGCCTTAGAAGTCACCGCCCGAAGCATAAAATACAAAATAAATAGAACAGTTTTTCCATTGTATAAAACGAATAATTGCTACCAGTATAAAAGTTATGGTCATTTCTACGTTCCGGGCAACCTAGGCTTCACCCTAGGGCGTTGTTCAACCAGATCGAATAGTTAGGTCCTTTGAAGTCTACGCCAGAAGCATAAAATACAATATAAATTCAACAGTTTTTCCATCGTATAAAACGAATAATTGCAACCAGTTTGAAAGTGATGGTCATTTCTACATTCCGTGCAACCTAGGCTTCACTCTAGGGTGTTGCTCCAACAGATTGAATAGTTAGGGCCTTAGAAGTCAACGCCCGAAGCTTAAAATACAATCTAAATACAACAGCTTTTCCATCGTATAAAAGGAATAATTGCAAACAGTGTGAAAGTAATGGTCATTTCTACGTTCCGGGCAATCTAGGCTTCACTCTAGGGCGTTGCTCCACCAGATCAAACAGTTAGGGCCTAAGAAGTGAACGCCAGAAGCATAAAATAGAATATAAATACAACAGCTTTTCCATCGTATAAAACGAATAATTGTTACCAGTGTAAAAGTTATGGTCATTTCTACGTTCCGGGCAACCTAGGCTTCACTCTAGGGCTGTGCTCCACCATATCGAATAGCTACGGCCTTAGAAGCCTACGCCTGAAGCATAAAATACAATAAAAATACAACGGTCTTTTCATCGTATAACAGGAATAATTGCAACAAGCGTGAAAGTAATGTTCATTTCGGCGTTTCGGGCATCCTAGACTTAACTCTGAGGCATTGGTCCTCCAGATCGAATAGTTAGGGCCTAAGAAGTCAACGCCAGGAGCATAAAATACCATATAAATACAACAGTTTTTCCATTGTATAAAACGAATAATTGCTACCAGTGTAAAAGTTATGGTCATTTCTACGTTCCGGGCAACCTAGGCTTCACCCTAGGGCGTTGTTCCACCAGATTGAATAGTTAGGGCCTAAGAAGTGAACGCCAGAAGCATAAAATACAATATAAATACAACAGTTTTTCCATCGTATAAAATGAATAATTGCAACCAGTGTGAAAGTTACGGTCATTTCTACATTCCGAGCAACCTAGGCTTCACTCGAGGGCGTTGCTCCAACAGATTGAATAGTTAGGGCCTTAGAAGTCAACGCCCGAAGCATAAAATGCAATAAAAATACAACAGTTTTTCCATCGTATAACAGGATTAATTGCAACCAGTTTGAAAGTGATGGTCATTTCTACGTTCCGGGCAACCTAGGCTTCACTCTAGGGCGTTGCTCCACTAGATCGAATAGCTAGGGCCTTAGAAGTCAACGCCAGAAGCATAAAATACGATATAAATACAACAGCTTTTCCATCGTATAAAAGGAATAATTGCAAACAGTGTGAAAGTAATGGTCATTTCTACGTTCCGGGCAACCTAGGCTTCACCCTAGAGCGTTGCTCCACCAGATCAAACAGTTAGGGCCTTAGAAGTCAACGCCAGTAGCATAAAATACGATATTAATACAGCAGCTTTTCCATCGTATAAAAGGAATAATTGCAACCCGTGTGAAAGTGATGGTCATTTCTACGTTCCAGGCAGCCTAGGCTTCACTCTAGGGCGTTGTCCACCAGATCGAATAGTTAGGGCCTAGGAAGTCAACGCCAGAAGCATAAAATACAATATAAATATAACAGATTTTCCATCGTATAAAACGAATAATAGCAACCAGTGTGAAAGTTATGGTCATTTCTACGTTCCGGGCAACCTAGGCTTCACTCTAGGGCGTTGCTCCACCAGATCAAACAGTTAGGGCCTTAGAAGTCAACGCCCGAAGCATAAAATACAAAATAAATAGAACAGTTTTTCCATTGTATAAAACGAATAATTGTTACCAGTGTAAAAGTTATGGTCATTTCTACGTTCCGGGCAACCTAGGCTTCACTCTAGGGCTGTGCTCCACCATATCGAATAGCTACGGCCTTAGAAGCCTACGCCTGAAGCATAAAATACAATAAAAATACAACGGTCTTTTCATCGTATAACAGGAATAATTGCAACAACCGTGAAAGTAATGATCATTTCGGCGTTTCGGGCATCCTAGACTTAACTCTGAGGCATTGGTCCACCAGATCGAATAGTTAGGGCCTAAGAAGTCAACGCCAGAAGCATAAAACACCATATAAATACAACAGTTTTTCCATTGTATAAAACGAATAATTGCTACCAGTGTAAAAGTGATGGTCATTTCTACGTTCCGGGCAACCTAGGCTTCACCCGAGGGCGTTGTTCCACCAGATTGAATAGTTAGGGCCTAAGAAGTGAACGCCAGAAGCATAAAATACAATATAAATACAACAGTTTTTCCGTCGTATAAAACGAATAATTGCAACCAGTGTGAAAGTTATGGTCATTTCTACATTCCGAGCAACCTAGGCTTCACTCTACGGCGTTGCTCCAACAGATTGAATAGTTAGGGCCTTAGAAGTCAACGCCCGAATCATAAAGTGCAATAAAAATACAACAGTCTTTCCACCGTATAACAGGATTAATTGCAACCAGTTTGAAAGTGATGGTCATTTCTACGTTCCGGGCAACCTAGGCTTCACTCTAGGGCGTTGCTCCACTAGATCGAATAGCTAGGGCCTTAGAAGTCAACGCCAGAAGCATAAAATACGATATAAATACAACAGCGTTTCCATCGTATAAAAGGAATAATTGCAAACAGTGTGAAATTAATGGTCATTTCTACGTTCCGGGCAACCTAGGCTTCACCCTAGGGCGCTGCTCCACCAGATCAAACAATTAGGGCCTTAGAAGTCAACGCCAGAAGCATAAAATACGATATAAATACAGCAGCTTTTCCATCGTATAAAAGGAATAATTGCAAACAGTGTGAAAGTAATGCTCATTTCCACGTTCCGGGCAACCTAGGCTTTACTCAACGGCGTTGTTCCACCAGATCGAATAGTTAGGGCCTAAGAAGTCAACACTAGAAGAATAAAATACAAAATAAATACAACAGCCTTTACACCGTATAAAACGAATAATTGCAACCTGTGTGAAGGTTATGGTCATATCTACGTTCCGGGCAACCTAGGCTTCACTGTAGGGCGTTGCTCCACCAGATTGAAGTGTTAGGGCCTAAGAAGTCAACGCCCGAAGCATAAAATACAATAGAAATACAACAGTTTTTCCATCGTATAAAACGAATAATTGCAACCACTATGAAACTTATGGTCATTTCTAGGTTCCCGGCAACCTTGGCTTCACTCTATGGCGTTCTTCGACCACATCGAACAGCTACGGCCTCAGAAGTCAACGCCTGAAGCATAAAATTCAATAAAAATGCAACTGTCTTTCCATCCTATAACAGGAATAATTGCAACCCGTGTGAAAGTGATGGTCATTTCTACGTTCCAGGCAGCCTAGGCTTCACTCTAGGGCGTTGTCCACCAGATCGAATAGTTAGGGCCTAAGAAGTCAAAGCCAGAAGCATAAAATACAATATAAATATAACAGTTTTTCCATCGTATAAAACGAATAACAGCAACCAGCGTGAAAGTTATGGTCATTTCTACGTTCCGGGCAACCTAGGCTTCACTCTAGGGCGTTGCTCCACCAGATCAAACAGTTAGGGCCTTAGAAGTCAACGCCCGAAGCATAAAATACAAAATAAATAGAACAGTTTTTCCATTGTATAAAACGAATAATTGCTACCAGTATAAAGGTTATGGTCATTTCTACGTTCCGGGCAACCTAGGCTTCACCCTAGGGCGTTGTTCCACCAGATCGAATAGTTAGGGCCTAAGAAATGAACGCCAGAAGCATAAAATGCAATAAAAATACAACAGTCTTTCCATCCTATAACAGGAATAATTGCAATCCGTGTGAAAGTGATGGTCATTTGTACGTTCCAGGCAACCTAGGCTTCACTCTAGGGCGTTGCTCCACCAGATCGAATAGTTAGGGCCTAAGAAGTCAACGCCCGAAACATAAAATACACAATAAATAGAACAGTTTTTCCATTGTATAAAACGAATAATTGCTACCAGTATAAAAGTTATGGTCATTTCTACGTTCCGGGCAACCTAGGCTTCACCCTAGGGCGTTGTTCCACCAGATCGAATAGTTAGGGCCTACGAAGTGAACGCCAGAAGCATAAAATACAATATAAATACAACAGTTTTTCCATCGTATAAAACGAATAATTGCAACCAGTATGAAAGTTATGGTCATTTCTGCTTTTCGGGCAACCTAGGCTTCACCCAAGGGCGTTGTTCCACCAGATGGAATAGTTAGGGCCTAAGAAGTCAACGCCAGAAGCATAAAATACGATATAAATACAACAGCTTTTCCATCGTCTAAAACAAATAATTGCAACCAGTTTGATAGCGATAGTCATATCTACGTTCCGGGCAACCTAGGCTTCACTCTAGGGCGTTGCTCCACCAGATCGAATAGTTAGGGCCTTAGAAGTCAACGCCCGAAGCATAAAATGCAATAAAGATGCAAGAGTTTTTCCATCGCATAACAGGAATAATTACCACCAGTGTGAAGGTAATGGTATGGTCTAAGTTCCGGGCAACCTAGGCTTCACTCTAGGGCGGTACTCCACCAGATCAAATAGTTAGGGCCTAAGAAGTCAACGCCAGAAGAATAAAATACGATATAAGTACAACAGTTTTTCCATCGTATAAAATGAATGATTGCGAACATTGTGAAAGTAATGGTCATTTCTTCGTGCCTGGTAACCTACGCGACACTCTAGGGCGTTGCTGCTCCACACCTGATAGCTACGGCCTTAGAAGTTAACGCCGGAAGCATAAAATACAATATAAATACAACCGCTTCGCCATCGTATAAAATGAATAATTGCAAACTGTGTGAAGGTAATTGTCATTTCTACGTTCCGAACAACCTAGGCTTCGCTCTAGGGCGTTGCTCCACCAGATCGAATAGTTAGGGCCTTAGAAGTCAACGCCAGAAGCATAAAATACAATAAAGGTGCAACAGTTTTTCCATCTTATAACAGGAATAATTGCAAACAGTGTGAAGGTAATGGTATGTGCTACGTTCCGGGCAACCTCGGCTTCACGCTAGGGTGTTGCTCCACCAGATGGAATAGTTAGGGTCTTAGAAGTCATCGCCCGAAGCATAAAATGCAAAATAAATAGAACCGTTTTTCCATTGTATAAAACGAATAACTGCAACCAGTGTGAAAGTACTGGTCATTTCTACGTTCCGGGTAACCTAGGTTTCACTCTAGGGCGTTGCTCCACCTGGTCGAATAGCTAGGGACTTAGAATTCAACGCGAGAAGAATAAAATACAATATAAGTACAACATTTTTTTCATCGTATAAAATGAATATTTGCAAACATTGTGAAAGTAATGGTCATTTCTACGTTCCGGGCAACCCATGCGACACTCTAGGACGTTGCTCCACCAGATCGAATAGTTAGGGCCTAAGAAGTGAACGCCAGAAGCATAAAATACGATATAAATACAACAGCTTTTCCATCGTCTAAAACAAATAATTGCAACCAGTTTGATAGTGATAATCATTTCTACGTTCCGGGCAACCTAGGCTTCACTCTCGGGCGTTGCTCCACCAGATCGAATAGTTAGGGCCTTAGAAGTCAACGCCCGAAGCATAAAATGCAATAAAGATGCAAGAGTTTTTCCATCGCATAACAGGAATAATTACCACCAGTGTGAAGGTAATGGTATGGTCTAAGTTCCGGGCAACCTAGGCTTCACTCTAGGGCGGTACTCCACCAGATCAAATAGTTAGGGCCTAAGAAGTCAACGCCAGAAGAATAAAATACGATATAAGTACAACAGTTTTTCCATCGTATAAAATGAATAATTGCAGACATTGAGAAAGTAATGGTCATTTCTACGTTCCGGGCAACCTAGGCTTCACTCTAGGGCGTTACTCCACTAGATCGAATAGCTAGGGCCTAAGAAGTCAACACCAGAAGAATAAAATACAAAATAAATACAACAGCCTTTACACCGTATAAAACGAGTAATTGCAACCTGTGTGAAGGTTATGGTCATATCTACGTTCCAGGCAACCTGGGCTTCACTGTAGGGCGTTGCTCCATCAGATCCAAGTGTTAGGGCCTAAGAAGTCAACGCCCGAAGCGTAAAATACAATAGAAATACAACAGTTTTTCCATCGTATAAAACGAATAATTGCAACCATTATGAAACTTATGGTCATTTCTACGTTTCGGGCAACCTAGGCTTCACCCTAGGGCGTTGTTCCACCAGATCGAATAGTTAGGGCCTAAGAAGTGAACACCAGAAGCATAAAATGCAATAAAAATACAACAGCGTTTCCATCCTATAACAGGAATAATTGCAACCCGTGTGAAAGTGATGGTCATTTCTACGTTCCAGGAAACCTAGGCTTCCCTCTAGGGCGTTGCTCCACCAGATCGAATTGTTAGGGCCAAAGAAGTCAACGCCCGAAGCATAAAATACAAAATAAATAGAACAGTTTACCCATCGTATAAAAGGAATAATTGCAAACAGTGTGAAAGTAATGGTCATTTCTACGTTCCGTGCTACCTAGGCTTCACTCTAGGGCGTTGCTCCACCAGATGAAACAGTTAGGGCCTTAGAAGTCCACGCCCGAAGCATAAAATACAAAATAATTGGAACAGCTTTCCATTGTATAAAACGAATAATTGTTACCAGTGTAAAAGTTATGGTCATTTCTGCTTTCCGGGCAACCTAGGGTTCACCCTAGGGCGTTGTTCCTCTAGATGGAATAGTTAGGGCCTAAGAAGTCAACGCCAGAAGCATAAAATACGATATAAATACAACAGCTTTTCCATCGTATGAAACGAATCATTACAACCAGTGTGAAAGTTATGGTCATTTCTACGTTCCGGGCAACCTAGGCTTCCCCCTAGGGCGTTGCTCCAACAGATTGCATAGTTAGGGCCTTAGAAGTCAATGCCCGAAGCATAAAATGCAATAAAAATACAACAGCTTTTCCATCGTATAGCAGGAATAATTTGCAACCAGTGTGAAGGTTATGGTCATATCTACGTTCCGGGCAACCTAGGCATCACTGTAGGGCGTTGCTCCACCAGATCGAATAGTTAGTTCCTTAGAAGTCAACGCCAGAAGCATAAAATACGTTATAAATACAACAGCTTTTCCATCATATAAAAGGAATAATTGCAAACAGTGTGAAAGTAATTGTCATTCCTACGTTCCGGGCAACCTAGGCATCTCTCTACGGCGTTGTTCAACCAGATCGAATAGTTAGGGCCTAAGAAATCAACACCAGAAGAATAAAATACAAAATAAGTACAACAGCCTTTACACCGTATAAATCGAATAATTGCAACCTGTGTGAAGGTTATGGTCACATCTACGTTACGGGCAACCTAGGCTTCACTGTAGGCCGTTGCTCCACCAGATCGAAATGTTAGGGCCTAAGAAGTCAACGCCCGAAGCATAAAATACAATATAAATACAACAGCCTTTCCATCGTATAAAAGGAATAATTGCACACAGTGTGAAAGTAATGGTCATTTCTACGTTCCGGGCAACCTAGGCTTCACTCTAGGGCGTTGCTCCACCAGATCAAACAGTTAGGGCCTTAGAAGTCAACGCCCGAAGCATAAAATACAAAATAAATAGAACAGTTTTTCCATGGTATAAAACGAATAATTGCTACCAGTGTAAAAGTTATGGTCATTTCTACGTTCCGGGCAACCTAGGCTTCACTCTAGGGCGTTGCTCCACCAGATCAAACAGTTAGGGCCTAAGAGGTGAACGCCAGAAGCATAAAATACAATATAAATACAACAGCTTTTCCATCGTATAAAACGAATAATTGCAACCAGTGTGAAAGTTATGGTTATTTCTGCTTTCCGGGCAACGTAGGCTTCACCCTAGGGCGTTGTTCCACCAGATGGAATTGTTAGGGCCTAAGAAGTCAACGCCAGAAGCATAAAATACGATATAAATACAACAGCTTTTCCATCGTATAAAACAAGTAATTGCAACCAGTTTGATAGTGATGGTCATTTCTACGTACCGGGCAACCTAGGCTTCACTCTAGGGAGGTGCTCCACCATATCGAATAGTTAGGGCCTTAGAAGTCAACGGCCGAAGCATAAAGTATAAAATAAATAGAACAGTTTTTCCATCGTATAAAAGGAATAATTGCTACCAGTGTGAAAGTTATGGTCATTTCTACTTTCCGGGCAACCTAGACTTCACCCTAGTGCGTTGTTCCACCAGATGGAATAGTTAGGGCCTAAGAAGTCAACGCCAGAAGCATAAAATAGAATATAAATACAACAGCTTTTCCATCGTATAAAACGAATAATTGCAACCAGTGTGAAAGTTATGGTCATTTCTACATTCCGTGCAACCTAGGCTTCACTCTAGGGTGTTGCTCCAACAGATTGAATAGTTAGGGCCTTAGAAGTCAACGCCCGAAGCATAAAATGCAATAAAAATACAACAGTTTTTCCATCGTATAACAGGATTAATTGAAACCAGCTTGTAAGTGATGGACACTTCTACGTTCCGGGCAACCTAGGCTTCACCCTAGGTCGTTGTTCCACCAGATCGAATAGTTAGGGCCTAAGAAGTGAACGCCAGAAGCATGAAGTACAATCTAAATACAACAGCTTTTCCATCGTATAAAAGGAATAATTGCAAACAGTGTGAAAGTAATGGTCATTTCTACGTTCCGGGCAACCTAGGCTTCACTCTAGGGCTGTGCTCTACCATATCGAATAGCTACGGCCTTAGAAGACTACGCCTGAAGCATAAAATACAATAAAAATACAACGGTCTTTTCATCGTATAACAGGAATAATTGCAACAAGCGTGAAGGTAATGATCATTTCGGCGTTTCCGGCATCCTAGACTTAACTCTGAGGCATTGCTCCACCAGATCGAATAGTTAGGGCCTGAGAAGACAACGCCAGAAGCATAAAATACACTATAAGTACAACAGTTTTTCCATTGTATAAAACGAATAATTGCTAGCAGTGTAAAAGTTATGATCATTTCTTCGTTCCGGGCAACCTAGGCTTCACACTAGGGCGTTGTTCCACCAGATCGAATAGTTAGGGCCTAAGAAGTGAACGCCAGAAGCATAAAATACAATATAAATACAACAGTTTTTCCATCGTATAAAACGAATAATTGCAACCAGTGTGAAAGTTATGGTCATTTCTACATTCCGAGCAACCTAGGCTTCACTCTAGGGCGTTGCTGCAACAGATTGAATAGTTAGGGCCTTAGAAGTCAACGCCCGAAGCATAAAATGCAATAAAAATACAACAATTTGTCCACCGTATAACAGGATTAATTGCAACCAGTTTGAAAGTGATGGTCACTTGTACGTTCCGGGCAACCTAGGCTTCACCCTAGTGCGTTGTTCCACCAGATCGAATAGTTAGGGCCTAAGAAGTGAACGCCAGAAGCATAAAATAAAATATAAATACAACAGCTTTTCCATCGTATAAAAGGAATAATTGCAAACAGTGTGAAAGTAATGGTCATTTCTACGTTCCGGGCAACCTAGGCTTCACTCTAGGGCGTTGCTCCACCAGATCAAACAGTTAGGGCCTAAGAGGTGAACGCCAGAAGCATAAAATACAATATAAATACAACAGCTTTTCCATCGTATAAAACGAATAATTGCAACCAGTGTGAAAGTTATGGTTATTTCTACATTCCGAGCAACCTAGGCTTCACTCTAGGGCGTTGTTCCACCAGATCGAATAGTTAGGGCCTAAGAAGTGCACGCGAGAAGCATTAAATACAATAAAAATACAACAGTTTTTACATCGTATAACAGGATTAATTGCAACCAGTTTGAAAGTGATGGTCACTTCTACGTTCCGGGCAACCCAGGCTTCACTCTAGGGCGTTGCTCCACTAGATCGAATAGCTAGGGCCTTAGAAGTCAACGCCAGAGTCATAAAATACAATATAAATACAACAGCTTTTCCATAGTAAAAAACGAATAATTGCAACCAGTGTGAAAGTTATGGTTATTTCTACATTCCGAGCCACCTAGGCTTCACTCTAGGGCGTTGTTCCACCAGATCGAATAGTTAGGGCCTTAGAATTTAACGCCAGAAGGATAAAATACAATATAAATACAGCAGCTTTTCCACCGTATAAAAGGAATAATTGAAAACAGTGTGAAAGTAATGGTCATTTCTACGTTCCGGGCAACCTAGGCTTCACTCTACGGCGTTATTCCACCAGATCGAATCGTTAGGGCCTAAGAAGTCAACACCAGAAGAATAAAATACAAAATAAATACAACAGCCTTTACACCGTATAAAACGAATAATTGCAACCTGTGTGAAGGTTATGGTCATATCTACGTTCCGGGCGACCTAGGCTTCACTGTAGGGCGTTGCTCCACCAGATCGAAGTGTTAGGGCCTAAGAAGTCAACGCCCGAAGCATAAAATACAATAGAAATACAACAGTTTTTCCATCGTATAAAACGAATAGTTGCAACCATTATGAAACTTATGGTCATTTCTACGTTCCGGGCAACCTAGGCTTCGCTCTATGGCGTTGTTCCACCACATCGAATAGCTACGGCCTCAGAAGTCAACGCCTGAAGCATAAAATACAATAAAAATGCAACAGTCTTTCCATCCTATAACAGGAATAATTACAACCCGTGTGAAAGTGATGGTCATTTCTACGTTCCAGGCAACCTAGGCTTCACTCAAGGGCGTTGTTCCAACAGATCGAATAGTTAGGGCCTTAGAAGTCAACGCCCGAAGCATAAAATGCAATAAAAATACAACAGTTTTTCCATCGTATAACAGGATTAATTGCAACCAGTTTGAAAGTGATGGTCATTTCTACGTTCCGGGCAACCTAGGCTTCACTCTAGGGCGTTGCTCCACTATATCGAATAGCTAGGGCATTAGAAGTCAACGCCAGAGGCATATAGTACAATATAAATACAACAGCTTTTCCATCGTATAAAAGGGATAATTGCAAACAGTGTGAAAGTAATGGTCATTTCTACGTTCCGGGCAACCTAGGCTTCACTCTACGGCGTTGTTCCACCAGATCGAATAGCTAGGGCCTAAGAAGTCAACACCAGAAGAATAAAATACAAAATAAATACAACAGCCTATACACCGTATAAAACGAATAATTGCAACCTGTGTGAAGATTATGGTCATATCTACGTTCCGGGCAACCTAGGCTTCACTGTAGGGCGTTGCTCCACCAGATCGAAGTGTTAGGGCCTAAGAAGTCAACGCCAGAAGCATTAAATACAATTTAAATACAACAGTTTTTCCATCGTATAAAACGAATAATTGCAACCAGTGTGAAAGTTATGGTCATTTCTGCATTCCGAGCAACCTAGGCTTCACTCTAGGGCGTTGCTCCAACAGATTGAATAGTTAGGGCCTTAGAAGTCAACGCCCGAAGCATAAAATGCAATAAAAATACAACAGCTTTTCCATCGTATAAAAGGAATAATAGCAAGCAGTGTGAAAGTAATGGTCATTTCTACGTTCCGGGCAACCTAGGCTTCACCCTAGGGCGTTGCTCCACCAGATTAAACAGTTAGGGCCTTAGAAGTCAACGCCCGAAACATAAAATACAAAATAAATAAAACAGTTTTTCCATTGTATAAAACGAATAATTGCTACCAGTGTAAAAGTTATGGTCATTTCTACGTTCCGGGCAACCTAGGCTTCACCCTAGGGCGTTGTTCCACCAGATCGAATAGTCAGGGCCTAAGAAGTGAACGCCAGAAGCATAAAATACAATATAAATACAACAGTTTTTCCATCGTATAAAACGAATAATTGCAACCAGTGTGAAAGTTATGGTTATTTCTACATTCCGAGCAACCTAGGCTTCACTCTAGGGCGTTGTTCCACCATATCGAATAGTTAGGGCCTAAGAAGTGAACGCCAGAAGCATTAAATACAATAAAAATACAACAGTTTTTTCATCGTATAACAGGATTAATTGCAACCAGATTCAAAGTGATGGTCACTTCTACGTTCCGGGCAACCTAGGCTTCACTCTAGGGCGTTGCTCCACTAGATCGAATAGCTAGGGCCTTAGAAGTCAACGCCAGAGTCATAAAATACAATATAAATACAACAGCTTTTCCTTCGTAAAAAACGAATAATTGCAACCAGTGTGAAAGTTATGGTTATTTCTACATTCCGAGCAACCTAGGCTTCGCTCTAGGGCGTTGCTCCACCAGATCAAACAGTTAGGGCGTTAGAAGTCAACGCCTGAAGCATAAAATACAAAAT
The DNA here is from genome assembly GCF_051401765.1 of Calliopsis andreniformis. NCBI lineage: Eukaryota > Metazoa > Arthropoda > Insecta > Hymenoptera > Andrenidae > Calliopsis > Calliopsis andreniformis. Next base: position 8,586,875 of record NW_027480425.1, on the reverse strand, counting down.
AGATAGAACAGTTTTTCCATGGTATAAAACGAATAATTGCTACCAGTGTAAAAGTTATGGTCATTTCTACGTTCCGGGCAACCTAGGCTTCACTCTAGGGCGGTGCTCCACCATATCGAATAGCTACGGCCTTAGAAGCCTACGCCTGAAGCATAAAATACAATAAAAATACAACGGTCTTTTCATCGTATAACAGGAATAATTGCAACAAGCGTGAAAGTAATGATCATTTCGGCGTTTTGGGCGTCCTAGACTTAACTCTGAGGCATTGCTCCACCAAATCGAATAGTTAGGGCCTATGAAGTCAACGCCAGAAGCATAAAAAACAATATAAATCCAACAGTTTTTCCATTGTATAAAACGAATAATTGCTACCAGTGTAAAAGTTATGGCCATTTCTACGTTCCGGGCAACCTAGGCTTCACCCTAGGGCGTTGTTCCAACAGATCGAATAGTTAGGGCCTAAGAAGTGGACGCCAGAAGCATAAAATACAATATAAATACAACAGTTTTTTCATCGTATAAAACGAATAATTGCAACCAGTGTGAAAGTTGTGGTCATTTCTACATTCCGTGCAACCTGGGCTTCACTCTAGGGTGTTGCTCCAACAGATTGAATAGTTAGGGCCTTAGAAGTCAACGCCCGAAGCATAAGATGCAATGAAAATACAACAGTTTTTCCATCGTATAACAGGATTAATTGCAACAAGTTTGAAAGTGATGGACACTTCTACGTTCCGGGCAACCTAGGCTTCACCCTAGGTCGTTGTTCCACCAGATCGAATAGTTAGGGCCTAAGAAGTGAACGCCAGAAGCATGAAATACAATCTAAATGCAACGGCTTTTCCATCGAATAAAAGGAATAATTGCAAACAGTGTGAAAGTAATGGTCATTTCTACGTTCCGGGCAATCTAGGCTTCACTCTAGGGCGTTGCTCCACCAGATCAAACAGTTAGGGCCTAAGAAGTGAACGCCAGAAGCATAAAACAGAATATAAATACAACAGCTTTTCCATCGTATAAAACGAATAATTGTTACCAGTGTAAAAGTTATGGTCATTTCTACGTTCCGGGCAACCTAGGCTTCACTCTAGGGCTGTGCTCCATCATATCGAATAGCTACGGCCTTAGAAGCCTACGCCTGAAGCATAAAATACAATAAAAATACAACGGTCTTTTCATCGTATAACAGGAATAATTGCAACAAGCGTGAAAGTAATGATCATTTCGGCGTTTCGGGCATCCTAGACTTAACTCTGAGGCATTGGTCCACCAGATCGAATAGTTAGGGCCTAAGAAGTCAACGCCAGAAGCATAAAATACCATATAAATACAACAGTTTTTCCATTGTATAAAACGAATAATTGCTAACAGTGTAAAAGTTATGGTCATTTCTACGTTCCGGGCAACCTAGGCTTCACACTAGGGCGTTGTTCCACCAGGTTGAATAGTTAGGGCCTAAGAAGTGAACGCCAGAAGCATAAAATACAATATAAATACAACAGTTTTTCCATCGTATAAAACGAATAATTGCAACCAGTGTGAAAGTTATGGTCATTTCTACATTCCGAGCAACCTAGGCTTCACTCTAGGGCGTTGCTCCAACAGATTGAATAGTTAGGGCCTAAGAAGTCAACGCCCGAAGCATAAAATACAATAGAAATACAACAGTTTTTCCATCGTATAACAGGATTAATTGCAACCAGTTTGAAAGTGATGGTCATTTCTACGTTCCGGGCAACCTAGGCTTCACTCTAGGGCGTTGCTCCACTAGATCGAATAGCTAGGGCCCTAGAAGTCAACGCCAGAGGCATAAAATACGATATAAACACAACAGCTTTTCCATGGTATAAAAGGAATAATTGCAAATAGTGTGAAAGTAATGGTCATTTCTACGTTCCGGGCAACCTAGTCTTCACCCTACGGCGTTGTTCCACCAGATCGAATAGTTAGGGCCTAAGAAGTCAACACCAGAAGAATAAAATACAAAATAAATACAGCAGCCTTTACACCGTATAAAACGAATAATTGCAACCTGTGTGAAGGTTATGGTCATATCTACGTTCCGGGCAACCTAGTTTTCACTGTAGAGCGTTGCTCCACCAGATCGAAGTGTTAGGGCCTAAGAAGTCATCGCCCGAAGCATAAAATACGATATAAATACAACAGCTTTTCCATCGTATTAAATGAATAATTGCAAACAGTGTGAAAGTAATTGTCATTTCTACGTTCCGGGCAACCTAGGCTTCACTCTAGGGCGTTGCTCCGCCAGATCGAATAGTTAGGGCCTAAGAAGTGAACGCCAGAAGCATAAAATACAATATAAATACAACAGTTTTTCCATCATATAAAACGAATAATTGCAACCAGTATGAAAGTTATGGTCATTTCTACTTTCCGGGCAACCTAGGATACACCCTAGGGCGTTGCTCTAACAGATTGAATAGTTAGCGCCTTAGAAGTCAACGCCCGAAGCATAAAATACGATATAAATACAACAGCTTTTCCATCGTATAAAAGGAATAATTGCAAACAGTGTGAAAGTAATGGTCATTTCTACGTTCCGGGCAACCTAGGCTTCACCCTAGGGTGATGCTCCACCAGGTGAAACAGTTAGGGCCTTAGAAGTCAACGCCCGAAGCATAAAATACATAATAAATAGAACAGTTTTTCTATTGTATAAAACGAATAATTGCTACCAGTGTAAAAGTTATGGTCATTTCTACGTTCCGGGCAACCTAGGCTTCACTCTAGGGCGTTGCTCCACCAGATCAAACAGTTAGGGCCTTAGAAGTCAACGCCCGAAGCATAAAATACAAAATAAATAGAACAGTTTTTCCATTGTATAAAACGAATAATTGCTACCAGTGTAAAAGTTATGGTCATTTCTACGTTCCGGGCAACCTCGGCTTCACCCTAGGGCGTTGTTCCACCGGCTCGAATAGTTAGGGCCTAAGAAGTGAACGCCAGAAGCATAAAATACAATATAAATACAACAGTTTTTCCATCGCAAAAAACGAATAATTGCAATCAGTGTGAAAGTAATTGTCATTTCTTCGTTCCGGGCAACCTAGGCTTCACTCTAGGGCGTTGCTCCACCAGATCAAACAGTTAGGGCCTTAGAAGTCAACGCCAGAAGCATAAAATACAATATAAATACAACAGTTTTTCCATAGTATAAAACGAATAATTGCAACCAGTATGAAAGTTATGGTCATTTCTGCTTTCCGGGCAGCCTAGGCTTCACCCTAGGGCGTTGTTCCACCAGATTGAATAGTTAGGGCCTAAGAAGTGAACGCCAGAAGCATAAAATACAATATAAATACAACAGTATTTCCATCGTATAAAACGAATAATTGCAACCAGTGTGAAAGTTATGGTCATTTCTACATTCCGAGCAACCTAGGCTTCACTCCAGGGCGTTGCTCCAACAGATTGAATAGTTAGGGCCTTAGAAGTCAACGCCCGAAGCATAAAATGCAATAAAAATACAACAGTCTTTCCATCGTATAACAGGATTAATTGCAACCAGTTTGAAAGTGATGGTCATTTCTACGTTCCGGGCAACCTAGGCTTCACTCTAGGGCGTTGCTCCACTAGATCGAATAGCTAGGGCCTTAGAAGTCAACGCCAGAAGCATAAAATACGATATAAATACAACAGCTTTTCCATCGTATAAAAGGAATAATTGCAAACAGTGTGAAAGTAATGGTCATTTCTACGTTCCGGGCAACCTAGGCTTCACCCTAGGGCGTTGCTCCACCAGATCAAACAGTTAGGGCCTTAGAAGTCAACGCCAGAAGCATAAAATACGATATAAATACAGCAGCTTTTCCATCGTATAAAAGGAATAATTGCAAACAGTGTGAAAGTAATGGTCATTTCTACGTTCCGGGCAACCTAGGCTTTACTCTACGGCGATGTTCCACCAGATCGAATAGTTAGGGCCTAAGAAGTGAACACCAGAAGAATAAAATACAAAATAAATACAACAGCCTTTACACCGTATAAGACGAATAATTGCAACCTGTGTGAAGGTTATGGTCATATCTACGTTCCGGGCAACCTAGGCTTCACTGTAGGGCGTTGCTCCACCAGATTGAAGTGTTAGGGCCTAAGAAGTCAACGCCCGAAGCATAAGATACAATAGAAATACAACAGTTTTTCCATCGTATAAAACGAATATTTGCAACCATTATGAAACTTATGGTCATTTCTAGGTTCCCGGCAACCTTGGCTTCACACTATGGCGTTCTTCCACCACATCGAACAGCTACGGCCTCAGAAGTCAACGCCTGAAGCATAAAATACAATAAAAATGCAACAGTCTTTCCATCCTATAACAGGAATAATTGCAATCCGTGTGAAAGTGATGGTCATTTCTACGTTCCAGGCAGCCTAGGCTTCACTCTAGGGCGTTGTCCACCAGATCGAATAGTTAGGGCCTAAGAAGTCAACGACAGAAGCATAAAATACAATATAAATATAACAGTTTTTCCATCGTATAAAACGAATAATAGCAACCAGTGTGAAAGTTATGGTCATTTCTACGTTCCGGGCAACCTAGGCTTCACTCTAGGGCGTTGCTCCACCAGATCAAACAGTTAGGGCCTTAGAAGTCAACGCCCGAAGCATAAAATACAAAATAAATAGAACAGTTTTTCCATTGTATAAAACGAATAATTGCTACCAGTATAAAAGTTATGGTCATTTCTACGTTCCGGGCAACCTAGGCTTCACCCTAGGGCGTTGTTCCACCAGATCGAATAGTTAGGGCCTAAGAAGTGAACGCCAGAAGCATAAAATGCAATAAAAATACAACAGTCTTTCCATCCTATAACAGGAATAATTGCAATCCGTGTGAAAGTGATGGTCATTTGTACGTTCCAGGCAACCTAGGCTTCACTCTAGGGCGTTGCTCCACCAGATCGAATAGTTAGGGCCTAAGAAGTCAACGCCAGAAGCATAAAATACAATATAAATACAACAGTTTTTCCATTGTATAAAACGAATAATTGCTACCAGTGTAAAAGTTATGGTCATTTCTACGTTCCGGGAAACCTTGGCTTCACCCTAGGGCGTTGTTCCACCAGCTTGAATAGTTAGGGCCTAAGAAGTGAACGCCAGAAGCATAAAATACAATATAAATACAACAGTTTTTCCATCGTATAAAACGAATAATTGCAACCAGTGCGAAAGTTATGGTCATTTCTACGTTCCGGGCAACCTAGGCTTCCCCCTAGGGCGTTACTCCACCAGATCGAATAGTTAGGGCCTAAGAAGTCAACGCCAGAAGCATAAAATACAATATAAATACAACAGTTTTTCCATTGTATAAAACGAATAATTGCTACCAGTGTAAAAGTTATGGTCATTTCTACGTTCCGGGAAACCTAGGCATCACTGTAGGGCGTTGCTCCACCAGATCGAATAGTTAGGGCCTAAGAAGTGGACGCCAGAAGCATAAAATACAATATAAATACAACAGGTTTTCCATCGTATAAAACGAATAATTGCAACCAGTGTGAAAGTTATCGTCATTTCTACATTCCGTGCAACCTAGGCTTCACTCTAGGGTGTTGCTCCAACAGATTGAATAGTTAGGGCCTTAGAAGTCAACGCCCGAAGCATAAAATGCAATAAAAATACAACAGTTTTTCCATCGTATAACAGGATTAATTGAAACCAGTTTGAAAGTGATGGACACTTCTACGTTCCGGGCAACCTAGGCTTCACCCTAGGTCGTTGTTCCACCAGATCGAATAGTTAGGGCCTAAGAAGTGAACGCCAGAAGCATGAAATACAATCTAAATACAACAGCTTTTCCATCGTATAAAAGGAATAATTGCAAACAGTGTGAAAGTAATGGTCATTTCTACGTTCCGGGCAACCTAGGCTTCACTCTAGGGCTGTGCTCTACCATATCGAATAGCTACGGCCTTAGAAGCCTACGCCTGAAGCATAAAATACAATAAAAATACAACGGTCTTTTCATCGTATAACAGGAATAATTGCAACAAGCGTGAAAGTGATGATCATTTCGGCGTTTCGGGCATCCTAGACTTAACTCTGAGGCATTGGTCCACCAGATCGAATAGTTAGGGCCTAAGAAGTGAACGCCAGAAGCATAAAATACAATATAAATACAACAGTTTTTCCATCGTATAAAACGAATAATTGCAACCAGTGTGAAAGTTACGGTCATTTCTACATTCCGAGCAACCTAGGCTTCACTCTAGGGCGTTGCTCCAACAGATCGAATAGTTAGGGCCTTAGAAGTCAACGCCCGAAGCATAAAATGCAATAAAAATACAACAGTTTTTCCATCGTATAAAACGAATAATTGCAACCAGTTTGAAAGTGATGTTCATTTCTACGTTCCGCGCAACCGAGGCTTCACTCTAGGGCGTTGCTCCACTAGATCGAATAGCTAGGGCCTTAGAAGTCAACGCCAGAAGCATAAAATACGATATAAATACAACAGCTTTTGCATCGTATAAAAGGAATAATTGCAAACAGTGTGAGAGTAATGGTCATTTCGGCGTTTCGGGCATCCTAGACTTAACTCTGAGGCATTGGTCCACCAGATCGAATAGTTAGGGCCTAAGAAGTCAACGCCAGAAGCATAAAATACCATATAAATACAACAGTTTTTCCATTGTATAAAACGAATAATTGCTACCAGTGTAAAAGTTATGGTCATTTCTACGTTCCGGGCAACCTAGGCTTCACACTAGGGCGTTGTTCCACCAGGTTGAATAGTTAGGGCCTAAGAAGTGAACGCCAGAAGCATAAAATACAATATAAATACAACAGTTTTTCCATCGTATAAAACGAATAATTGCAACCAGTGTGAAAGTTATGGTCATTTCTACATTCCGAGCAACCTAGGCTTCACTCTAGGGCGTTGCTCCAGCAGATTGAATAGTCAGGGCCTTATAAGTCAACGCCCGAAGCATAAAATGCAATAAAAATACAACAGTTTTTCCATCGTATAACAGGATTAATTGCAACCAGTTTGAAAGTGATGGTCATTTCTACGTTCCGGGCAACCTAGGCTTCACTCTAGGGCGTTGCTCCACTAGATCGAATAGCTAGGGCCCTAGAAGTCAACGCCAGAGGCATAAAATACGATATAAACACAACAGCTTTTCCATGGTATAAAAGGAATAATTGCAAACAGTGTGAAAGTAATGGTCATTTCTACGTTCCGGGCAACCTAGTCTTCACTCTACGGCGTTGTTCCACCAGATCGAATAGTTAGGGCCTAAGAAGTCAACACCAGAAGAATAAAATACAAAATAAATACAACAGCCTTTACACCGTATAAAACGAATAATTGCAACCTGTGTGAAGGTTATGGTCATATCTACGTTCCGGGCAACCTAGTTTTCACTGTAGGGCGTTGCTCCACCAGATCGAAGTGTTAGGGCCTAAGAAGTCAACGCCCGAAGCATAAAATACGATATAAATACAACAGCTTTTCCATCGTATTAAATGAATAATTGCAAAGAGTGTGAAAGTAATTGTCATTTCTACGTTCCGGGCAACCTAGGCTTCACTCTAGGGCGTTGCTCCACCAGATCAAACAGTTAGGGCCTTAGAAGCCAACGCCCGAAGCATTAAATACAAAATAAATGGAACAGTTTTTCCATTGTATAAAACGAATAATTGCTACCAGTCTAAAAGTTATGGCCATTTCTACGTTGCGGGCAACCTAGGCTTCACCTTAGGCCGTTGTTCCGCCAGATCGAATAGTTAGGACCTAAGAAGTGAACGCCAGGAGCATAAAATACAATATAAATACAACAGTTTTTCCATCATATAAAACGAATAATTGCAACCAGTATGAAAGTTATGGTCATTTCTACTTTCCGGGCAACCTAGGATACACCCTAGGGCGTTGCTCTAACAGATTGAATAGTTAGCGCCTTAGAAGTCAACGCCCGAAGCATAAAATGCAAAATAAATAGAACAGTTTTTCTATCGGAAAGAACGAATAATTGCAACCGGTGTGAAAGTTATGGTTACTTCTACATTCCGAGAAACCTAGGCTTCACTCTAGGGCGTTGCTCCACTAGATCGAATAGCTAGGGCCCTAGAAGTCAACGCCAGAGGCATAAAATACGATATAAACACAACAGCCTTTACACCGTATAAAACGAATAATTGCAACCTGTGTGAACGTTATGGTCATATCTACGTTCCGGGCAACCTAGGTTTCACTGTAGGGCGTTGCTCCACCAGATCGAAGTGTTAGGGCCTAAGAAGTCAACGCCCGCAGCATAAAATACGATATAAACACAACAGCTTTTCCATTGTATAAAACGAATAATTGCTACCAGTGTAAAAGTTATGGCCATTTCTACGTTGCGGGCAACCTAGGCTTCACCTTAGGCCGTTGTTCCACCAGATCGAATAGTTGGGGCCTAAGAAGTGAACGCCAGAAGCATAAAATACAATATAAATACAACAGTTTTTCCATCATATGAAACGAATAATTGCAACCAGTATGAAAGTTATGGTCATTTCTACATTCCGAGCAACCTAGGCTTCACTCTAGGGCGTTGCTCCAGCAGATTGAATAGTCAGGGCCTTATAAGTCAACGCCCGAAGCATAAAATGCAATAAAAATACAACAGTTTTTCCATCGTATAACAGGATTAATTGCAACCAGTTTGAAAGTGATGGTCATTTCTACGTTCCGGGCAACCTAGGCTTCACTCTAGGGCGTTGCTCCACTAGATCGAATAGCTAGGGCCCTAGAAGTCAACGCCAGAGGCATAAAATACGATATAAACACAACAGCTTTTCCATGGTATAAAAGGAATAATTGCAAACAGTGTGAAAGTAATGGTCATTTCTACGTTCCGGGCAACCTAGTCTTCAGTCTACGGCGTTGTTCCACCAGATCGAATAGTTAGGGCCTAAGAAGTCAACACAAGAGAAGAATAAAATACAAAATAAATACAACAGCCTTTACACCGTATAAAACGAATAATTGCAACCTGTGTGAAGGTTATGGTCATATCTACGTTCCGGGCAACCTAGTTTTCACTGTAGGGCGTTGCTCCACCAGATCGAAGTGTTAGGGCCTAAGAAGTCAACGCCCGAAGCATAAAATACGATATAAATACAACAGCTTTTCCATCGTATTAAATGAATAATTGCAAACAGTGTGAAAGTAATTGTCATTTCTACGTTCCGGGCAACCTAGGCTTCACTCTAGGGCGTTGCTCCACCAGATCAAACAGTTAGGGCCTTAGAAGCCAACGCCCGAAGCATCAAATACAAAATAAATGGAACAGTTTTTCCATTGTATAAAACGAATAATTGCTACCAGTCTAAAAGTTATGGCCATTTCTACGTTGCGGGCAACCTAGGCTTCACCTTAGGCCGTTGTTCCGCCAGATCGAATAGTTAGGGCCTAAGAAGTGAACGCCAGAAGCATAAAATATAATATAAATACAACAGTTTTTCCATCATATAAAACGAATAATTGCAACCAGTATGAAAGTTATGGTCATTTCTGCTTTCCGGGCAACCTAGGATACACCCTATGGCGTTGCTCTAACAGATTGAATAGTTAGCGCCTTAGAAGTCAACGCCCGAAGCATAAAATGCAAAATAAATAGAACAGTTTTTCTATCGTAAAGAACGAATAATTGCAACCGGTGTGAAAGTTATGGTTACTTCTACATTCCGAGAAACCTAGGCTTCACTCTAGGGCGTTGCTCCACCAGATCGAATAGTTAGGTCCTTAGAAGTCAACGCCAGAAGCATAAAATACGATATAAATACAACAGCTTTTCCATCGTATAAAAGGAATAATTGCAAACAGTGTGAAAGTAATGGTCATTTCTACGTTCCGGGCAACCTAGGCTTCACCCTAGGGTGATGCTCCACCAGGTGAAACAGTTAGGGCCTTAGAAGTCAACGCCCGAAGCATAAAATACATAATAAATAGAACAGTTTTTCTATTGTATAAAACGAATAATTGCTACCAGTGTAAAAGTTATGGTCATTTCTACATTCCGAGCAACCTAGGCTTCACTCAAGGGCGTTGCTCAACCAGATCGAATAGTTAGGTCCTTAGAAGTCAACGCCAGAAGCATAAAATACGATATAAACACAACAGCTTTTCCATGGTATAAAAGGAATAATTGCAAACAGTGTGAAAGTAATGGTCATTTCTACGTTCCGGGCAACCTAGTCTTCACTCTACGGCGTTGTTCCACCAGATCGAATAGTTAGGGCCTAAGAAGTCAACACCAGAAGAATAAAATACAAAATAAATACAACAGCCTTTACACCGTATAAAACGAATAATTGCAACCTGTGTGAAGGTTATGGTCATATCTACGTTCCGGGCAACCTAGGTTTCACTGTAGGGCGTTGCTCCACCAGATCGAAGTGTTAGGGCCTAAGAAGTCAACGCCCGCAGCATAAAATACGATATAAATACAACAGCTTTTCCATCGTATAAAACGAATAATAGCAACCAGTGTGAAAGTTATGGTCATTTCTACGTTCCGGGCAACCTAGGCTTCACTCTAGGGCGTTGCTCCACCAGATCAAACAGTTAGGGCCTTAGAAGCCAACGCCCGAAGCATTAATCACAAAATAAATGGAACAGTTTTTCCATTGTATAAAACGAATAATTGCTACCAGTCTAAAAGTTATGGCCATTTCTACGTTGCGGGCAACCTAGGCTTCACCTTAGGCCGTTGTTCCGCCAGATCGAATAGTTAGGGCCTAAGAAGTGAACGCCAGAAGCATAAAATACAATATAAATACAACAGTTTTTCCATCATATAAAACGAATAATTGCAACCAGTATGAAAGTTATGGTCATTTCTACTTTCCGGGCAACCTAGGATACACCCTAGGGCGTTGCTCCAACAGATTGAATAGTTAGCGCCTTAGAAGTCAACGCCCGAAGCATAAAATGCAAAATAAATAGAACAGTTTTTCTATCGTAAAGAACGAATAATTGCAACCGGTGTGAAAGTTATGGTTATTTCTACATTCCGAGAAACCTAGGCTTCACTCTAGGGCGTTGCTCCACCAGATCGAATAGTTAGGTCCTTAGAAGTCAACGCCAGAAGCATAAAATACGATATAAATACAACAGCTTTTGCATCGTATAAAAGGAATAATTGCAAACAGTGTGAAAGTAATTGTCATTTCTACGTTCCGGGCAACCTAGGCTTCACTCTAGGGCGTTGCTCCACCAGATCGAATAGATAGTGCCTTAGAAGTCAACGCTAGAAGCATAAAATACAATATAAATACAACAGTTTTTCCATCGTATAAAACGAATAATTGCAACCAGTATGAAACTTATGGTCATTTCTACTTTCCGAGCAACCTAGACTTCACCCTAGGGCCTTGCTCCAACAGGTTGAATAGTTAGGGCCTTAGAAGTCAACGCCCGAACCATAAAATGCAAAATAAATAGAACAGTTTTTCCATCGTATAAAACGAATAATTGCTACCTGTGTAAAAGTTATGGTCAGTTCTACGTTCCGGGCTACCTAGGCCTCACTCTAGGAAGTTGTTACACCAGATCGAATTGATAGGGCCTAACAAGTCAACGCCAGAAGCATAAGATACAATATAAATATAACAGTTTTTCCATCGTATAGAACGAATAATAGCAAGCAGTGAGAAAGTTATGGTCATTTCTACGTTCCGGGCAACCTAAGCTTCACTCTAGGGCGTTGCTCCACCAGATCAAACAGCTAGGGCCTTAGAAGTCAACGCCCGAAGCATAAAATACAAAATAAATAGAACAGTTTTTCCATCGTATAAAACGAATAATTGCTACCAGTGTAAAAGTTATGGTCAGTTCTACGTTCCGGGCAACCTAGGCCTCACTCTAGGTCGTTTTTCCACCAGATTGAATTGTTAGGGCCTAAGAAGTCAACGCCAGAAGCATAAGATACAATATAAATAGAACAGTTTTTCCATCGTATAAAACGAATAATAGCAACCAGTGTGAAAGTTATGGTCATTTCTACGTTTCGGCAACCTAGGCTTCACCCCAGGGCGTTGTTCCACAAGGTCGAATAGTTAGGGCCTAAGAAGTGTACGCCAGCAGCATAAAATACAATATAAATACAATAGTTCTTCCATCATATAAAACGAATAATTGCAACCAGTATGAAAGTTATGGTCATTTCTACGTTCCGGGCAACCTAGGCTTCACTCTATGGCGTTCTTCCACCACATCGAATAGCGGCGGCCTCAGGAGCCAACGCCTGAAGCATAAAATACAATAGAAATACAACAGTCTTTCCATCCTATAACAGGAATAAATGCAACCCTTGTGATAGTGATGGTCATTTGTACGTTCCAGGCAACCTAGGCTTCACTCTAGGGCGTTGTTCCACCAGATCGAATAGTTAGGGCCTAAGAAGTGTACGCCAGCAGCATAAAATACAATATAAATACAATAGTTCTTCCATCATATAAAACGAATAATTGCAACCAGTATGAAACTTATGGTCATTTCTACTTTCCGGGCAACCTAGGCTACACCCTATGGCGTTGCTCCAACAGATTGAATAGCTAGGGCCTTAGAAGTCAATGCCCGAAGCATAAAATGCAATAAAAATACAACAGTTTTTCCGTCATATAACAGGAATAATTGCAACCAGTTTGAAAGTGATGGTCATTTCTACGTTCCGGGAAACCTCGGCTTCACTCTAGGGCGTTGCTCCGCCAGATCGAATAGTTAGTGCATTAGAAGTCAACGCCAGAAGCATAAAATACAATAAAAATACAACAGCTTTTCCATCGTATAAAAGGATTAATTGCAACCAGTTTGAAGGTGATGGTCATTTCTACGTTCCGCGCAACCTAGGCTTCACTCTAGGGCGTTGCTCCACCAGATCGAATAGTTAGGGCCTTAGAAGTCAACGCCAGAATCATACAATACAATAAAGATGCAACAGCTTTTCCACCGTATTAAACGAATAATTTCAACCAGTGTGAATGTTATGGTCATTTCTACATTCCGAGCAACCTAGGCTTCACTCTAGGACGTTGATCCAACAGATTGAATAGTTAGGGCCTTAGCAGTCAACGCCCGAAGCATAAAATACAATATAAATGCAACAGTTTTTCCATCATATAACAGGAATAATTGCAACCAGTTGGAAAGTGATGGACATTTCTACGTTCCGGGCAACCTAGGCTTCACGCTAGGGCGTTGCTCCACCAGATCGAATAGTTAGGGCCTTAGAAGTCAACGCCAGAAGCATAAAATTCAATAAAGATGCAACAGTTTTTCCATCGTATAACAGGAGTAACTGCAAACAGTGTGAAAGTACTGGTCATTTCTACGTTCCGGGTCACCTAGGCTTCACTCTAGGGCGTTGATCCACCAGATCGAACAGTTAGGGTCTAAGAAGGCAACGCCCGAAGCATTAAGTACAAAATAAATGGAACAGTTTTTCCATTGTATAAAACGAATAATTGCTACCAGTCTAAAAGTTATGGCCATTTCTACGTTGTGGGCAACCTAGGCTTCACCTTAGGCCGTTGTTCCGCCAGATCGAATAGTTAGGGCCTAAGAAGTGAACGCCAGAAGCATAAAATACAATATAAATACAACAGTTTTTCCATCATATAAAACGAATAATTGCAACCAGTATGAAAGTTATGGTCATTTCTACTTTCCGGGCAACCTAGGATACACCCTAGGGCGTTGCTCCAACAGATTGAATAGTTAGCGCCTTAGAAGTCAACGCCCGAAGCATAAAATGCAAAATAAATAGAACAGTTTTTCTATCGTAAAGAACGAATAATTGCAACCGGTGTGAAAGTTATGGTTATTTCTACATTCCGAGAAACCTAGGCTTCACTCTAGGGCGTTGCTCCACCAGATCGAATAGTTAGGTCCTTAGAAGTCAACGCCAGAAGCATAAAATACGATATAAATACAACAGCTTTTCCATCGTATAAAAGGCATAATTGTAAACAGTGTGAAAGTAATGGTCATTTCTACGTTCCGGGCAACCTAGGCTTCACCCTAGGGTGATGCTCCACCAGGTGAAACAGTTAGGGCCTTAGAAGTCAACGCCCGAAGCATAAAATACATAATAAATAGAACAGTTTTTCTATTGTATAAAACGAATAATTGCTACCAGTGTAAAAGTTATGGTCATTTCTACATTCCGAGCAACCTAGGCTTCACTCTAGGGCGTTGCTCAACCAGATCGAATAGTTAGGTCCTTAGAAGTCAACGCCAGAAGCATAAAATACGATATAAACACAACAGCTTTTCCATGGTATAAAAGGAATAATTGCAAACAGTGTGAAAGTAATGGTCATTTCTACGTTACGGGCAACCTAGTCTTCACTCTACGGCGTTGTTCCACCAGATCGAATAGTTAGGGCTTAAGACGTGAACGCCAGAAGCATAAAATACAATATAAATACAACAGATTTTCCATCATATAAAACGAATAATTGCAGCCTGTGTGAAGGTTATGGTTATATCTACGGTCCGGGCAACCTAGGCTTCACTCTAGGGCGTTGATCCACCAGATCGAACAGTTAGGGTCTAAGAAGGCAACGCCCGAAGCATTAAGTACAAAATAAATGGAACAGTTTTTCCATTGTATAAAACGAATAATTGCTACCAGTCTAAAAGTTATGGCCATTTCTACGTTGTGGGCAACCTAGGCTTCACCTTAGGCCGTTGTTCCGCAAGATCGAATAGTTAGGGCCTAAGAAGTGAACGCCAGAAGCATAAAATACAATATAAATACAACAGTTTTTCCATCATATAAAACGAATAATTGCAACCAGTATGAAAGTTATGGTCATTTCTACTTTCCGGGCAACCTAGGATACACCCTAGGGCGTTGCTCCAACAGATTGAATAGTTAGCGCCTTAGAAGTCAACGCCCGAAGCATAAAATGCAAAATAAATAGAACAGTTTTTCTATCGTAAAGAACGAATAATTGCAACCGGTGTGAAAGTTATGGTTATTTCTACATTCCGAGAAACCTAGGCTTCACTCTAGGGCGTTGCTCCACCAGATCGAATAGTTAGGTCCTTAGAAGTCAACGCCAGAAGCATAAAATACGATATAAATACAACAGCTTTTCCATCGTATAAAAGGAATAATTGTAAACAGTGTGAAAGTAATGGTCATTTCTACGTTCCGGGCAACCTAGGCTTCACCCTAGGGTGATGCTCCACCAGGTGAAACAGTTAGGGCCTTAGAAGTCAACGCCCGAAGCATAAAATACATAATAAATAGAACAGTTTTTCTATTGTATAAAACGAATAATTGCTACCAGTGTAAAAGTTATGGTCATTTCTACATTGCGAGCAACCTAGGCTTCACTCTAGGGCGTTGCTCCACCAGATCGAATAGTTAGAGCCTTAGAAGTCAACGCCAGAAGCATAAAATACAATATAAATAAAACAGTTTTTCCATCGTATAAAACGAATAATTGCTACCAGTATGGAAGTGATGGTCATTTCGACGTTCCGGGCTACCTAGGCCTCACTCTAGGAAGTTGTTCCACCAGATCGAATTGATAGGGCCTAACAAGTCAACGCCAGAAGCATAAGATACAATATAAATATAACAGTTTTTCCATCGTATAGAACGAATAATAGCAACCAGTGTGAAAGTTATGGTCATTTCTACGTTCCGGGCAACCTAAGCTTCACTCTAGGGCGTTGCTCCACCAGATCAAACAGCTAGGGCCTTAGAAGTCAACGCCCGAAGCATAAAATACAAAATAAATAGAACAGTTTTTCCATCGTATAAAACGAATAATTGCTACCAGTGTAAAAGTTATGGTCAGTTCTACGTTCCGGGCAACCTAGGCCTCACTCTAGGTCGTTTTTCCACCAGATCGAATTGTTAGGGCCTAAGAAGTCAACGCCAGAAGCATAAGATACAATATAAATAGAACAGCTTTTCCATCGTATAAAACGAGTAATTGCAACCGGTATGAAAGTTGTGGTCATTTCTACTTTCCGGGCAACCTAGGCTACACCCTAGGGCGTTGCTCCAACAGATTGAATAGTTAGGGCCTTAGAAGTCAATGCCCGAAGCATAAAATGCAATAAAAATACTACAGTTTGTCCATCTTATAAACGGAATAATTGCAACCAGTTTGAAAGTGATGGTCATTTCTACGTTCCGGGCAACATCGGCTTCACTCTAGGGCGTTGCTCCACCAGATCGAATAGTTAGTGCCTTAGAAGTCAACGCCAGAAGCATAAAATACACTATAAATACAACAGTTTTTCCATCGTATAAAACGAATAATTGCAACCAGTATGAAAGTTAACGTCATTTCTACTTTCCGGGCAACCTAGGCGTCACCGTATGGCGTTGCTCCAACAGATTGAATAGTTAGGGCCTTAGAAGTCAACGCCAGAGTGATAAAATTCAATAAAGATGCAACAGTTTTTCCATCGTATAACAGGAATAACTGCAAGCAGTGTGAAAGTACTGGTCATTTCTACGTTCCGGGTAACCTAGGCTCCACTCTAGGGCGTTGTTCCACCAGATCGAACAGCTAGGGCCTAAGAAGGCAACGCCAGAAGCATAAAATACAATATAAATATAACAGTTTTTCGATCGTATAGAACGAATAATAGCATCCAGTGTGAAAGTTAACGTCATTTCTACTTTCCGGGCAACCTAGGCTTTACCCTTGGGCGTTGCTCCAACAGATTGAATAGTTAGGCCCTTAGAAGTCAACGCTCGACGCATAAAATACAAAATAAATATAACTGTTTTTCCATCGTGTAAAACGAATAATTGCTACCGGTGTGAAAGTTATGGTCATTTCTACGTTACGGTCAACCTAGGCTTCACCCCATGTCGTTGTTCTACCAGATCGAATAGTTAGGGCCTAAGAAGTTAACGCCAGCAGCATAAAATACAATATAAATACAACAGTTCTTCCATCATATAAAACGAATAATTGCAACCAGTATGAAAGTTATGGTCATTTCTACGTTCCGGGCAACCCAGGCTTCACTCTATGTCGTTCTTCCACGACATCGAATAGCTAGGGCCTCAGAAGTCAACGCCTGAAGCATAAAATACAATAAAAATACAACAGTCTTTCCATCCTATAACAGGAATAATTGCAACCAGTTTGAAAGTGATGGTCATTTCTACGTTCCGGGCAACCTAGGCTTCACTCTAGGGCGTTGCTCCACCAGATCGAATAGTTAGTGCCTTAAAAGTCAACGCCAGATGCATAAAATACAATATAAACACAACAGTTTTTCCATCGCATAAAACGAATAATTGCTACCAGTATGGAAGTGATGGTCATTTCTACGTTCCTGGCAACCTAGGCCTCACTCTAGGGCGTTGTTGCACCAGATTGAATAGTTAGGGCCTAAGAAATCAGCGCCAGAAGCATAAAATTAAATATAAATATAACAGTTTTTCCATCGTATAAAACGAATAATTTCAACCAGTGTGAATGTTATGGTCATTTCTACATTCCGAGCAACCTAGGCTTCACTCTAGGGCGTTGATCCACCAGATAGAATAGTTAGGGCCTTAGAAGTCAGCGCCAGAAGCATAAAATTCAATAAAGATGCAACAGTTTTTCCATCGTATAGCAGGAATAACTGCAAACAGTGTGAAAGTACTGGTCATTTCTACGTTCCGGGCAACCCAGGCTTCACTCTATGTCGTTCTTCCACCACATCGAATAGCTACGGCATCAGAAGTCAACGCCTGAAGCATAAAATACAATAAAAATACAACACTCTTTCCATCCTATAACAGGAATAATTGCAACCAGTTTGAAAGTGATGGTCATTTCTACGTTCCGGGCAACCTAGGCCTCACCCTATGACGTTGTTCCACCAGATTGAATAGTTAGGCCCTAAGAAATCAACGCCAGAAGCATAAAATACAATATAAATATAACAGTTTTTCCATCGTATAAAACGAATAATTTCAAGCAGTGTGAATGTTATGGTCATTTCTACATTCCGAGCAACCTAGGCCTCACCCCAGGGCGTTGTTCCACCAGGTCGAATAGTTAGGGCCTAAGAAGTCAACACCAGAATTATAAAATACAAAATAAATACAACAACCTTTACACCGTATAAAACGAATAATTGCAACCTGTGTGAAGGTTATGGTCATATCTACGTTCCGGGCAACCTAGGCTTCACTGTAGGGCGTTGCTCCACCAGAGCGAAGTGTTAGGGCCTAAGAAGTCAACGCCCGAAGCATAAAATACGATATAAATACAACAGCTTTTCCATCGTATTAAATGAATAATTGCAAACTATGTGAAAGTAGTGGTCATTTCTGCGTTCCGAGCAACCTAGGCTTCACTCTAGGGCGTTGCTCCAGCAGATTGAATAGTCAGGGCCTTATAAGTCAACGCCCGAAGCATAAAATGCAATAAAAATTCAACATTTTTTCCATCGTATAACAGGATTAATTGCAACCAGTTTGAAAGTGATGGTCATTTCTACGTTTCGGGCAACCTAGGCTTCACTCTAGGGCGTTGCTCCACTAGATCGAATAGCTAGGGCCCTAGAAGTCAACGCCAGGGGCATAAAATACGATATAAACACAACAGCTTTTCCATGGTATAAAAGGAATAATTGCAAACAGTGTGAAAGTAATGGTCATTTCTACGTTCCGGGCAACCTAGTCTTCACTCTACGGCGTTGTTCCACCAGATCGAATAGTTAGGGCCTAAGAAGTCGACACCAGAAGAATAAAATACAAAATAAATACAACAGCCTTTACACCGTATAAAACGAATAATTGCAACCTGTGTGAAGGTTATGGTCATATCTACGTTCCGGGCAACCTAGGTTTCACTGTAGGGCGTTGCTCCACCAGATCGAAGTGTTAGGGCCTAAGAAGTCAACGCCCGAAGCATAAAATACGATATAAATACAACAGCTTTTCCATCGTATTAAATGAATAATTGCAAACAGTGTGAAAGTAATTGTCATTTCTACGTTCCCGGAAACCTAGGCTTCAATCTAGGGCGTTGCTCCACCAGATCAAACAGTTAGGGCCTTAGAAGCCAACGCCCGAAGAATTAAATACAAAATAAATAGAACAGTTTTTCCATTGTATAAAACGTATAATTGCTACCAGTGTAAAAGTTATGGCCATTTCTACGTTGCGGGCAACCTAGGCTTCACCTTAGGCCGTTGTTCCACCAGATCGAATCGTTAGGGCCTAAGACGTGAACGCCAGAAGCATAAAATACAATATAAATACAACAGATTTTCCATCATATAAAACGAATAATTGCAGCCTGTGTGAAGGTTATGGTCATATCTACGTTCCGCGCAACCTAGGCTTCAATGTCGGGCGTTGCTCCACCAGATCGAAGTGTTAGGGCCTAAGAAGTCAACGCCCGCAGCATAAAATACGATATAAATACAACAGCTTTTCCATCGTATAAAACGAATAATAGCAACCAGTGTGAAAGTTATGGTCATTTCTACGTTCCGGGCAACCTAGGCTTCACTCTATGGCGTTCTTCCACCACATCGAATAGCTACGGCCTCAGAAGTCAACGCCTGAAGCATAAAATACAATAAAAATACAACAGTCTTTCCATCCTATAACAGGAATAATTGCAACCCGTGTGAAAGTGATGGTCATTTGTACGTTCCGGGCAACCTAGGCTTCACTCTAGGGCGTTGCTCCACCAGATCAAACAGTTAGGGCCTTAGAAGTCAACGCCCGAAGCATAAAATACAAAATAAACAGAACAGTTTTTCCATTGTATAAAACGAATAATTGCTACCAGTGTAAAAGTTATGGTCATTTCTACGTTCCGGGCAACCTAGGCTTCACCCTAGGGCGTTGTTCAACCAGATCGAATAGTTAGGGCCTAAGAAGTGAACGCCAGAAGCATAAAATACAATATAAATACAACAGTTTTTCCATCATATAAAACGAGTAATTGCAACCAGTATGAAAGTTGTGGTCATTTCTACTTTCCGGGCAACCTAGGCTACACCCTAGGGCGTTGCTCCAACAGATTGAATAGTTAGGGCCTTAGAAGTCAATGCCCGATGCATAAAATGCAATAAAAATACTACAGTTTTTCCATCATATAAACAGAATAATTGCAACCAGTTTGAAAGTGGTGGTCATTTCTACGTTCCGGGCAACATCGGCTTCACTCTAGGGCGTTGCTCCACCAGATCGAATAGTTAGTGCCTTAGAAGTCAACGCCAGAAGCATAAAATACACTATAAATACAACAGTTTTTCCATCGTATAAAACGAATAATTGCAACCAGTATGAAAGTTAACGTCATTTCTACTTTCCGGGCAACCTAGGCTTCACCGTATGGCGTTGCTCCAACAGATTGAATAGTTAGGGCCCTAGAAGTCAACGCCAGAAGCTTAAAATTCAATAAAGATGCAACAGTTTATCCATCGTATAACAGGAATAACTGCAAGCAGTGTGAAAGTACTGGTCATTTCTACGTTCCGGGTAACCTAGGCTCCACTCTAGGGCGTTGTTCCACCAGATCGAACAGCTAGGGCCTAAGAAGGCAACGCCAGAAGCATAAAATACAATATAAATATAACAGTTTTTCGATCGTATAGAACGAATAATAGCAACCAGTGTGAAAGTTAACGTCATTTCTACTTTCCGGGCAACCTAGGCTTCACCCTTGGGCGTTGCTCCAACAGATTGAATAGCTAGGGCCTTAGAAGTCAACGCCCGACGCATAAAATACAAAATAAATATAACTGTTTTTCCATCCTGTAAAACGAATAATTGCTACCGGTGTGAAAGTTATGGTCATTTCTACGTTCCGGTCAACCTAGGCTTCACCATAGGGCGTTGTTCCACCAGATCGAACAGTTAGGGCCTAAGAAGTGAACGCCAGAAGCATAAAATACAATATAAATACAACAGTTTTTCCATCATATAAAACGGATAATTGCAACCAGCGTGAAAGTTATGGTCATTTCTACGTTCCGGGCAACCTAGGCTTCACCCCATGTCGTTGTTCTACCAGATCGAATAGTTAGGGCCTAAGAAGTGAACGCCAGAAGCAGAAAATACAATATAAATACAACAGTTCTTCCATCACATAAAACGAATAATTGCAACCAGTATGAAAGTTATGGTCATTTCTACGTTCCGTGCAACCCAGGCTTCACTCTATGTCGTTCTTCCACCACATCGAATAGCTACGGCCTCAGAAGTCAACGCCTGAAGCATAAAATACAATAAAAATACAACAGTCTTTCCATCCTATAACAGGTATAATTGCAACCAGTTTGAAAGCGATGGTCATTTCTACGTTCCGGGCAACCTAGGCTTCACTCTAGAGCGTTGCTCCACCAGATCGAATAGTTAGTGCCTTAGAAGTCAACGCCAGATGCATAAAATACAATATAAACACAACAGTTTTTCCATCGCATAAAACGAATAATTGCTACCAGTATGGAGGTGATGGTCATTTCTACGTTCCTGGCAACCTAGGCCTCACTCTAGGGCGTTGTTCCACCAGATCGAACAGTCAGGGCCTAAGAAATCAACGCCAGAAGCATAAAATTCAATATAAATATAACAGTTTTTCCATCCTATAAAACGAATAATTTCAACCAGTGTGAATGTTATGATCATTTCTACATTCCGAGCAACCTAGGCTTCACTCTAGGGCGTTGATCCACCAGATAGAATAGTTAGGGCCTTAGAAGTCAGCGCCAGAAGAATAAAATTCAATAAAGATGCAACAGTTTTTCCATCGTATAGCAGGAATAACTGCAATCAGTGTGAAAGTACTGGTCATTTCTACGTTGTGGGCAACCTAGGCTTCACCTTAGGCCGTTGTTCCGCAAGATCGAATAGTTAGGGCCTAAGAAGTGAACGCCAGAAGCATAAAATACAATATAAATACAACAGTTTTTCCATCATATAAAACGAATAATTGCAACCAGTATGAAAGTTATGGTCATTTCTACTTTCCGGGCAACCTAGGATACACCCTAGGGCGTTGCTCCAACAGATTGAATAGTTAGCGCCTTAGAAGTCAACGCCCGAAGCATAAAATGCAAAATAAATAGAACAGTTTTTCTATCGTAAAGAACGAATAATTGCAACCGGTGTGAAAGTTATGGTTATTTCTACATTCCGAGAAACCTAGGCTTCACTCTAGGGCGTTGCTCCACCAGATCGAATAGTTAGGTCCTTAGAAGTCAACGCCAGAAGCATAAAATACGATATAAATACAACAGCTTTTCCATCGTATAAAAGGAATAATTGTAAACAGTGTGAAAGTAATGGTCATTTCTACGTTCCGGGCAACCTAGGCTTCACCCTAGGGTGATGCTCCACCAGGTGAAACAGTTAGGGCCTTAGAAGTCAACGCCCGAAGCATAAAATACATAATAAATAGAACAGTTTTTCTATTGTATAAAACGAATAATTGCTACCAGTGTAAAAGTTATGGTCATTTCTACATTGCGAGCAACCTAGGCTTCACTCTAGGGCGTTGCTCAACCAGATCGAATAGTTAGGTCCTTAGAAGTCAACGCCAGAAGCATAAAATACGATATAAACACAACAGCTTTGCCATGGTATAAAAGGAATAATTGCAAACAGTGTGAAAGTAATGGTCATTTCTACGTTCCGGGCAACCTAGTCTTCACTCTACGGCGTTGTTCCACCAGATCGAATAGTTAGGGCCTAAGACGTGAACGCCAGAAGCATAAAATACAATATAAATACAACAGATTTTCCATCATATAAAACGAATAATTGCAGCCTGTGTGAAGGTTATGGTTATATCTACGGTCCGGGCAACCTAGGCTTCAATGTAGGGCGTTGCTCCACCAGATCGAAGTGTTAGGGCCTAAGAAGTCAACGCCCGCAGCATAAAATACGATATAAATACAACAGCTTTTCCATCGTATAGAACGAATAATAGCAACCAGTGTGAAAGTTATGGTCATTTCTACGTTCCGGGCAACCTAGGCTTCACCTTAGGCCGTTGTTCCACCAGATCGAATAGTTAGGGCCTAAGAAGTGAACGCCAGAAGCATTAAATACAAAAAAATAGAACAGTTTTTCCATTGTATAAAACGAATAACTGCTACCAGTCTAAAAGTTATGGTCATTTCTACTTTCCGGGCAACCTAGGATACACCCTAGGGCGTTGCTCCAACAGATTGAATAGTTAGCGCCTTAGAAGTCAACGTCCGAAGCATAAAATGCAAAATAAATAGAACAGTTTTTCTATCGTAAAGAACGAATAATTGCAACCGGTGTGAAAGTTATGGTTATTTCTACATTCCGAGAAACCTAGGCTTCACTCTACGGCGTTGCTCCAGCAGATTGAATAGTCAGGGCCTTATAAGTCAACGCCCGAAGCATAAAATGCAGTAAAAATACAACAGTTTTTCCATCGTATAACAGGATTAATTGCAACCAGTTTGAAAGTGATGGTCATTTCGACGTTCCGGGCTACCTAGGCCTCACTCTAGGAAGTTGTTCCACCAGATCGAATTGATAGGGCCTAACAAGTCAACGCCAGAAGCATAAGATACGATATAAATATAACAGTTTTTCCATCGTATAGAACGAATAATAGCAACCAGTGTGAAAGTTATGGTCATTTCTACGTTCCGGGCAACCTAGGCTTCACTCTAGGGCGTTGCTCCACCAGATCGAATAGTTAGAGCCTTAGAAGGCAACGCCAGAAGCATAAAATACAATATAAATATAACAGTTTTTCGATCGTATAGAACGAATAATAGCATCCAGTGTGAAAGTTAACGTCATTTCTACTTTCCGGGCAACCTAGGCTTTACCCTTGGGCGTTGCTCCAACAGATTGAATAGTTAGGCCCTTAGAAGTCAACGCTCGACGCATAAAATACAAAATAAATATAACTGTTTTTCCATCGTGTAAAACGAATAATTGCTACCGGTGTGAAAGTTATGGTCATATCTACGTTCCGGGCAACCTAGGCTTCACTGTAGGGCGTTGCTCCACCAGAGCGAAGTGTTAGGGCCTAAGAAGTCAACGCCCGAAGCATAAAATGCAATAAAAATTCAACATTTTTTCCATCGTATAACAGGATTAATTGCAACCAGTTTGAAAGTGATGGTCATTTCTACGTTTCGGGCAACCTAGGCTTCACTCTAGGGCGTTGCTCCACTAGATCGAATAGCTAGGGCCCTAGAAGTCAACGCCAGGGGCATAAAATACGATATAAACACAACAGCTTTTCCATGGTATAAAAGGAATAATTGCAAACAGTGTGAAAGTAATGGTCATTTCTACGTTCCGGGCAACCTAGTCTTCACTCTACGGCGTTGTTCCACCAGATCGAATAGTTAGGGCCTAAGAAGTCGACACCAGAAGAATAAAATACAAAATAAATACAACAGCCTTTACACCGTATAAAACGAATAATTGCAACCTGTGTGAAGGTTATGGTCATATCTACGTTCCGGGCAACCTAGGTTTCACTGTAGGGCGTTGCTCCACCAGATCGAAGTGTTAGGGTCTAAGAAGTCAACGCCCGAAGCATAAAATACGATATAAATACAACAGCTTTTCCATCGTATTAAATGAATAATTGCAAACAGTGTGAAAGTAATTGTCATTTCTACGTTCCCGGAAACCTAGGCTTCAATCTAGGGCGTTGCTCCACCAGATCAAACAGTTAGGGCCTTAGAAGCCAACGCCCGAAGAATTAAATACAAAATAAATAGAACAGTTTTTCCATTGTATAAAACGTATAATTGCTACCAGTGTAAAAGTTATGGCCATTTCTACGTTGCGGGCAACCTAGGCTTCACCTTAGGCCGTTGTTCCACCAGATCGAATCGTTAGGGCCTAAGACGTGAACGCCAGAAGCATAAAATACAATATAAATACAACAGATTTTCCATCATATAAAACGAATAATTGCAGCCTGTGTGAAGGTTATGGTCATATCTACGTTCCGCGCAACCTAGGCTTCAATGTCGGGCGTTGCTCCACCAGATCGAAGTGTTAGGGCCTAAGAAGTCAACGCCCGCAGCATAAAATACGATATAAATACAACAGCTTTTCCATCGTATAAAACGAATAATAGCAACCAGTGTGAAAGTTATGGTCGTTTCTACGTTCCGGGCAACCTAGGCTTCACTCTATGTCGTTCTTCCACCACATCGAATAGCTACGGCCTCAGAAGTCAACGCCTGAAGCATAAAATACAATAAAAATACAACAGTCTTTCCATCCTATAACAGGTATAATTGCAACCAGTTTGAAAGCGATGGTCATTTCTACGTTCCGGGCAACCTAGGCTTCACTCTAGAGCGTTGCTCCACCAGATCGAATAGTTAGTGCCTTAGAAGTCAACGCCAGATGCATAAAATACAATATAAACACAACAGTTTTTCCATCGCATAAAACGAATAATTGCTACCAGTATGGAGGTGATGGTCATTTCTACGTTCCTGGCAACCTAGGCCTCACTCTAGGGCGTTGTTCCACCAGATCGAACAGTCAGGGCCTAAGAAATCAACGCCAGAAGCATAAAATTCAATATAAATATAACAGTTTTTCCATCCTATAAAACGAATAATTTCAACCAGTGTGAATGTTATGATCATTTCTACATTCCGAGCAACCTAGGCTTCACTCTAGGGCGTTGATCCACCAGATAGAATAGTTAGGGCCTTAGAAGTCAGCGCCAGAAGAATAAAATTCAATAAAGATGCAACAGTTTTTCCATTGTATAAAACGAATAATTGCTACCAGTGTAAAAGTTATGGTCAGTTCTACGTTCCGGGCAACCTAGGCCTCACTCTAGGTCGTTCTTCCACCAGATCGAATTGTTAGGGCCTAAGAAGTCAACGCCAGAAGCATAAGATACAATATAAATAGAACAGTTTTTCCATCGTATAAAACGAATAATAGCAACCAGTGTGAAAGTTATGGTCATTTCTACGTTTCGGCAACCTAGGCTTCACCCCAGGGCGTTGTTGCACAAGATCGAATAGTTAGGGCCTACGAAGTGTACGCCAGCAGCATAAAATACAATATAAATACAATAGTTCTTCCATCATATAAAACGAATAATTGCAACCAGTATGAAAGTTATGGTCATTTCTACGTTCCGGGCAACCTAGGCTTCACTCTATGGCGTTCTTCCACCACATCGAATAGCGGCGGCCTCAGAAGTCAACGCCTGAAGCATAAAATACAATAGAAATACAACAGTCTTTCCATTCTATAACAGGAATAAATGCAACCCTTGTGATAGTGATGGTCATTTGTACGTTCCAGGCAACCTAGGCTTCACTCTAGGGCGTTGTTCCACCAGATCGAATAGTTAGGGCCTAGGAAGTGTACGCCAGCAGCATAAAATACAATATAAATACAATAGTTCTTCCATCATATAAAACGAATAATTGCAACCAGTATGAAACTTATGGTCATTTCTACTTTCCGGGCAACCTAGGCTACACCCTATGGCGTTGCTCCAGCAGATTGAATAGTTAGAGCCTTAGAAGTCAATGCCCGAAGCATAAAATGCAATAAAAGTACAACAGTTTTTCCGTCATATAACAGGAATAATTGCAACCAGTTTGAAAGTGATGGTCATTTCTACGTTCCGGGAAACCTCGGCTTCACTCTAGGGCGTTGCTCCGCCAGATCGAATAGTTAGTGCATTAGAAGTCAACGCCAGAAGCGTAAAATACAATAAAAATACAACAGTTTTTCCATCGTATAAAAGGATTAATTGCAACCAGTTTGAAGGTAATGGTCATTTCTACGTTCCGCGCAACCTAGGCTTCACTCTAGGGCGTTGCTCCACCAGATCGAATAGTTAGGGCCTTAGAAGTCAACGCCAGAATCATACAATACAATAAAGATGCAACAGCTTTTCCACCGTATTAAACGAATAATTTCAACCAGTGTGAATGTTATGGTCATTTCTACATTCCGAGCAACCTAGGCTTCACTCTAGGACGTTGTTCCAACAGATTGAATAGTTAGGGCCTTAGCAGTCAACGCCCGAAGCATAAAATACAATATAAATGCAACAGTTTTTCCATCGTATAACAGGAGTAACTGCAAACAGTGTGAAAGTACTGGTCATTTCTACGTTCCGGGTCACCTAGGCTTCACTCTAGGGCGTTGATCCACCAGATCGAACAGTTAGGGTCTAAGAAGGCAACGCCAGAAGCATAAAATACAATATAAATATAACAATTTTTCAATCGTATAAAGCGAATAATAGCAACCAGTGTGAAAGTTATGGTCATTTCTACGTTCCGGGCAACCTAGACTTCACCACAGGGCGTTGTTCCACCAGATCGAATAGTTAGGGCCTAAGAAGTGAACGCCAGCAGCATAATATACAATATGAATACAACAGTTTTTCCATGATATAAAACGAATAATTGCAACCAGTATGAAAGTTATGGTCATTTCTACTTTCCGAGCATCCTAGGCTTCACCCGAGGGCGTTGCTCCAACAGGTTGAATAGTTAGGGCCGTAGAAGTCAACGCCCGAAGTATAAAATACAATATAAATACAACAGTTTTTCCATCGTATAAAACGAATAATTGCTACCAGTATGGAAGTGATGGTCATTTCTACGTTCCGGGCAACCTAGGCCTCACTCTATGACGTTGTTCCACCAGATTGAATAGTTAGGCCCTAAGAAATCAACGCGAGAAGCGTAAGATACATAATAAATATAACAGCTTTTCCATCGTATAGAACGAATAATTGCATCCAGTGTGATAGTTATGGTCATTTCTACGTTCCGGGCAACCTAGGCTTCACTTTAGGGCGTTGCTCCACCAGATCAAACAGTTAGGGCCTTAGAAGTCAACGCCCGAAGCATAAAATACAAGATACACAGAACAGTTTTTCCATTGTATAAAAAGGAATAATTGCTACCAGTGTAAAAGTTATGGTCATTTCTACGTTCCGGGCAACCTAGGCTTCACCCTTGGCGTTGTTCCACCAGATCGAATAGTTAGGGCCTAAGAAGTGAACGCCAGAAGCATAAAATACAATATAAATACAACAGTTTTTCCATCATATAAAACGAGTAATTGCAACCAGTATGAAAGTTGTGGTCATTTCTACTTTCCGGGCAACCTAGGCTACACCCTAGGGCGTTGCTCCAACAGATTGAATAGTTAGGGCCTTAGAAGTCAATGCCCAAAGCATAAAATGCAATAAAAATACAACAGTTTTTCCATCATATAAAACGAGTAATTGCAACCAGTATGAAAGTTGTGGTCATTTCTACTTTCCGGGCAACCTAGGCTACACCCTAGGGCGTTGCTCCAACAGATTGAATAGTTAGGGCCTTAGAAGTCAATGCCCGAAGCATAAAATGCAATAAAAATACTACAGTTTTTCCATCATATAAACGGAATAATTGCAACCAGTTTGAAAGTGATGGTCATTTCAACGTTCCGGGCAACCTAGGCTTCACTCTAGGGCGTTGCTCCACCAGATCAAACAGTTAGGGCCTTAGAAGCCAACGCCCGAAGCATTAAATACAAAATAAATAGAACAGTTTTTCCATTGTATAAAACGAATAACTGCCACCAGTGAAAAAGTTATGGCCATTTCTACGTTGCGGGCAACCTAGGCTTCACCTTAGGCCGTTGTTCCACCAGATCGAATAGTTAGGGCCTAAGAAGTGAACGCCAGAAGCATAAAATACAATATAAATACAACAGTTTTTCCATCATATAAAACGAATAATTGCAACCAGTATGAAAGTTATGGTCATTTCTACTTTCCGGGCAACCTAGGATACACCCTAGGGCGTTGCTCCACCAGATCGAATAGTTAGGTCCTTAGAAGTCAACGCCAGAAGCATAAAATACGATATAAATACAACAGCTTTTGCATCGTATAAAAGGAATAATTGCAAACAGTGTGAAAGTAATTGTCATTTCTACGTTCCGGGCAACCTAGGCTTCACTCTAGGGCGTTGCTCCACCAGATCAAACAGTTAGGGCCTTAGAAGTCAACTCACGAAGCATAAAATACAAAATAAATAGAACAGTTTTTCCATTGTATAAAACGAATAATTGCTACCAGTGTAAAAGTTATGGTCATTTGTACGTTCCGGGCAACCTAGGCTTCACCCTAGAGCGTTGTTCCACCAGATCGAATAGTTAGGGCCTAAGAAGTGAACGCCAGAAGCATAAAATACAATATAAATACAACAGTTTTTCCATCGTATAAAACGAATAATTGCAACCAGTGTGAAAGCTATGGTCATTTCTACATTCCGAGCAACCTAGGCTTCACTCTAGGGCGTTGCTCCAACAGATTGAATAGTCAGGGCCTTAGAAGTCAACGCCCGAAGCCTAAAATGCAATAAAAATACAACAGTTTTTCCATCGTATAACAGGATTAATTGCAACCAGTTTGAAAGTTATGGTCATTTCTACGTTCCGGGCAACCTAGGCTTCACTCTAGGGCGTTGCTCCACCAGATCGAATAGGTAGGTCCTTAGAAGTCAACGCCAGAAGCATAAAATACGATATAAATACAACAGCTTTTCCATGGTATAAAAGGAATAATTGCAAACAGTGTGAAAGTAATGGTCATTCCTACGCTCCGGGCAACCTGGGCTTCACTCTACGGCGTTGTTCCACCAGATCGAATAGTTAGGGCCTAAGAAGTCAACACCAGAATTATAAAATACAAAATAAATGCAACAACCTTTACACCGTATAAAACGAATAATTGCAACCTGTGTGAAGGTTATGGTCATATCTACGTTCCGGGCAACCTAGGCTTCACTGTAGGGCGTTGCTCCACCAGATCGAAGTGTTAGGGCCTAAGAAGTCAACGCCCGCAGCATAAAATACGATATAAATACAACAGCTTTTCCATCGTATTAAATGAATAATTGCAAACTATGTGAAAGTAGTGGTCATTTCTGCGTTCCGAGCAACCTAGGCTTCACTCTAGGGCGTTGCTCCAGCAGATTGAATAGTCAGGGCCTTATAAGTCAACGCCCGAAGCATAAAATGCAATAAAAATTCAACAGTTTTTCCATCGTATAACAGGATTAATTGCAACCAGTTTGAAAGTGATGGTCATTTCTACGTTCCGGGCAACCTAGGCTTCACTCTAGGGCGTTGCTCCACTAGATCGAATAGCTAGGGCCCTAGAAGTCAACGCCAGAGGCATAAAATACGATATAAACACAACAGCTTTTCCATGGTATAAAAGGAATAATTGCAAACAGTGTGAAAGTAATGGTCATTTCTACGTTCCGGGCAACCTAGTCTTCACTCTACGGCGTTGTTCCACCAGATCGAATAGTTAGGGCCTAAGAAGTCAACACCAGAAGAATAAAATACAAAATAAATACAACAGCCTTTACACCGTATAAAACGAATAATTGCAACCTGTGTGAAGGTTATGGTCATATCTACGTTCCGGGCAACCTAGGTTTCACTGTAGGGCGTTGCTCCACCAGATCGAAGTGTTAGGGCCTAAGAAGTGAACGCCAGAAGCATAAAATACAATATAAATACAACAGTTTTTCCATCATATAAAACGAATAATTGCAACCAGTATGAAAGTTATGGTCATTTCTACTTTCCGGGCAACCTAGGATACACCCTAGGGCGTTGCTCCAACAGATTGAATAGTTAGCGCCTTAGAAGTCAACGCCCGAAGCATAAAATGCAAAATAAAAAGAACAGTTTTTCTATCGTAAAGAACGAATAATTGCAACCGGTGTGAAAGTTATGGTTATTTCTACATTCCGAGAAACCTAGGCTTCACTCTAGGGCGTTGCTCCACCAGATCGAATAGTTAGGTCCTTAGAAGTCAACGCCAGAAGCATAAAATACGATATAAATACAACAGCTTTTGCATCGTATAAAAGGAATAATTGCAAACAGTGTGAAAGTAATTGTCATTTCTACGTTCCGGGCAACCTAGGCTTCACTCTAGGGCGTTGCTCCACCAGATCAAACAGTTAGGGCCTTAGAAGTCAACGCACGAAGCATAAAATACAAAATAAATAGAACAGTTTTTCCATTGTATAAAACGAATAATTGCTACCAGTGTAAAAGTTATGGTCATTTCTACGTTCCGGGCAACCTAGGCTTCACCCTAAAGCGTTGTTCCACCAGATCGAATAGTTAGGGCCTAAGAAGTGAACGCCAGAAGCATAAAATACAATATAAATACAACAGTTTTTCCATCGTATAAAACGAATAATTGCAACCAGTGTGAAAGCTATGGTCATTTCTACATTCCGAGCAACCTAGGCTTCACTCTAGGGCGTTGCTCCAACAGATTGAATAGTCAGGGCCTTAGAAGTCAACGCCCGAAGCCTAAAATGCAATAAAAATTCAACAGTTTTTCCATCGTATAACAGGATTAATTGCAACCAGTTTGAAAGTTATGGTCATTTCTACGTTCCGGGCAACCTAGGCTTCACTCTAGGGCGTTGCTCCACCAGATCGAATAGGTAGGTCCTTAGAAGTCAACGCCAGAAGCATAAAATACGATATAAATACAACAGCTTTTCCATGGTATAAAAGGAATAATTGCAAACAGTGTGAAAGTAATGGTCATTCCTACGCTCCGGGCAACCTGGGCTTCACTCTACGGCGTTGTTCCACCAGATCGAATAGTTAGGGCCTAAGAAGTCAACACCAGAATTATAAAATACAAAATAAATGCAACAACCTTTACACCGTATAAAACGAATAATTGCAACCTGTGTGAAGGTTATGGTCATATCTACGTTCCGGGCAACCTAGGCTTCACTGTAGGGCGTTGCTCCACCAGATCGAATAGTTAGGTCCTTAGAAGTCAACGCCAGAAGCATAAAATACAAAATAAATGCAACAACCTTTACACCGTATAAAACGAATAATTGCAACCTGTGTGAAGGTTATGGTCATATCTACGTTCCGGGCAACCTAGGCTTCACTGTAGGGCGTTGCTCCACCAGATCGAATAGTTAGGTCCTTAGAAGTCAACGCCAGAAGCATAAAATACGATATAAATACAACAGCTTTTGCATCGTATAAAAGGAATAATTGCAAACAGTGTGAAAGTAATTGTCATTTCTACGTTCCGGGCAACCTAGGCTTCACTCTAGGGCGTTGCTCCACCAGATCAAACAGTTAGGGCCTTAGAAGTCAACGCCCGAAGCATAAAATACAAAATAAATAGAACAGTTTTTCCATTGTATAAAACGAATAATTGCTACCAGTGTAAAAGTTATGGTCATTTCTACGTTCCGGGCAACCTAGGCTTCACCCTAGAGCGTTGTTCCACCAGATCGAATAGTTAGGGCCTAAGAAGTGAACGCCAGAAGCATAAAATACAATATAAATACAACAGTTTTTCCATCGTATAAAACGAATAATTGCAACCAGTGTGAAAGCTATGGTCATTTCTACATACCGAGCAACCTAGGCTTCACTCTAGGGCGTTGCTCCAACAGATTGAATAGTCAGGGCCTTAGAAGTCAACGCCCGAAGCCTAAAATGCAATAAAAATACAACAGTTTTTCCATCGTATAACAGGATTAATTGCAACCAGTTTGAAAGTGATGGTCATTTCTACGTTCCGGGCAACCTAGGCTTCACTCTAGGGCGTTGCTCCACCAGATCGAATAGGTAGGTCCTTAGAAGTCAACGCCAGAAGCATAAAATACGATATAAATACAACAGCTTTTCCATGGTATAAAAGGAATAATTGCAAACAGTGTGAAAGTAATGGTCATTCCTACGCTCCGGGCAACCTGGGCTTCACTCTACGGCGTTGTTCCACCAGATCGAATAGTTAGGGCCTAAGAAGTCAACACCAGAATTATAAAATACAAAATAAATACAACAACCTTTACACCGTATAAAACGAATAATTGCAACCTGTGTGAAGGTTATGGTCATATCTACGTTCCGGGCAACCTAGGTTTCACTGTAGGGCGTTGCTCCACCAGATCGAAGTGTTAGGGCCTAAGAAGTCAACGCCCGAAGCATAAAATACGATATAAATACAACAGCTTTTCCATCGTATTAAATGAATAATTGCAAACAGTGTGAAAGTAATTGTCATTTCTACGTTCCCGGAAACCTAGGCTTCAATCTAGGGCGTTGCTCCACCAGATCAAACAGTTAGGGCCTTAGAAGCCAACGCCCGAAGAATTAAATACAAAATAAATAGAACAGTTTTTCCAGTGTATAAAACGAATAATTGCTACCAGTGTAAAAGTTATGGCCATTTCTACGTTGCGGGCAACCTAGGCTTCACCCTAGGCCGTTGTTCCACCAGATCGAATAGTTAGGGCCTAAGAAGTCAACGCCCGCAGCATAAAATACGATATAAATACAACAGCTTTTCCATCGTATAAAACGAATAATAGCAACCAGTGTGAAAGTTATGGTCATTTCTACGTTCCGAGCAACCTAGGCTTCACTCTATGGCGTTCTTCCACCACATCGAATAGCTACGGCCTCAGAAGTCAACGCCTGAAGCATAAAATACAATAAAAATACAACAGTCTTTCCATCCTATAACAGGAATAATTGCAACCCGTGTGAAAGTGATGGTCATTTGTACGTTCCGGGCAACCTAGGCTTCACTCTAAGGCGTTGCTCCACCAGATCGAATAGTTAGGTCCTTAGAAGTCAACGCCAGAAGCATAAAATACGATATAAATACAACAGCTTTTGCATCGTATAAAAGGAATAATTGCAAACAGTGTGAAAGTAATTGTCATTTCTACGTTCCGGGCAACCTAGGCTTCACTCTAGGGCGTTGCTCCACCAGATCAAACTGTTAGGGCCTTAGAAGTCAACGCCCGAAGCATAAAATACAAAATAAATAGAACAGTTTTTCCATTGTATAAAACGAATAATTGCTACCAGTGTAAAAGTTATGGTCATTTCTACGTTCCGGGCAACCTAGGCTTCACCCTAGAGCGTTGTTCCACCAGATCGAATAGTTAGGGCCTAAGAAGTGAACGCCAGAAGCATAAAATACAATATAAATACAACAGTTTTTCCATCGTATAAAACGAATAATTGCAACCAGTGTGAAAGCTATGGTCATTTCTACATTCCGAGCAACCTAGGCTTCACTCTAGGGCGTTGCTCCAACAGATTGAATAGTCAGGGCCTTAGAAGTCAACGCCCGAAGCCTAAAATGCAATAAAAATACAACAGTTTTTCCATCGTATAACAGGATTAATTGCAACCAGTTTGAAAGTGATGGTCATTTCTACGTTCCGGGCAACCTAGGCTTCACTCTAGGGCGTTGCTCCACCAGATCGAATAGGTAGGTCCTTAGAAGTCAACGCCAGAAGCATAAAATACGATATAAATACAACAGCTTTTCCATGGTATAAAAGGAATAATTGCAAACAGTGTGAAAGTAATGGTCATTCCTACGCTCCGGGCAACCTGGGCTTCACTCTACGGCGTTGTTCCACCAGATCGAATAGTTAGGGCCTAAGAAGTCAACACCAGAATTATAAAATACAAAATAAATACAACAACCTTTACACCGTATAAAACGAATAATTGCAACCTGTGTGAAGGTTATGGTCATATCTACGTTCCGGGCAACCTAGGCTTCACTGTAGGGCGTTGCTCCACCAGATCGAAGTGTTAGGGCCTAAGAAGTAAACGCCCGCAGCATAAAATACGATATAAATACAACAGCTTTTCCATCGTATTAAATGAATAATTGCAAACAGTGTGAAAGTAATTGTCATTTCTACGTTCCCGGAAACCTAGGCTTCAATCTAGGGCGTTGCTCCACCAGATCAAACAGTTAGGGCCTTAGAAGCCAACGCCCGAAGAATTAAATACAAAATAAATAGAACAGTTTTTCCATTGTATAAAACGGATAATTGCTACCAGTGTAAAAGTTATGGCCATTTCTACGTTGCGGGCAACCTAGGCTTCACCTTAGGCCGTTGTTCCACCAGATCGAATAGTTAGGGCCTAAGACGTGAACGCCAGAAGCATAAAATACAATATAAATGCAACAGATTTTCCATCATATAAAACGAATAATTGCAGCCTGTGTGAAGGTTATGGTCATATCTACGTTCCGCGCAACCTAGGCTTCAATGTCGGGCGTTGCTCCACCAGATCGAAGTGTTAGGGCCTAAGAAGTCAACGCCCGCAGCATAAAATACGATATAAATACAACAGCTTTTCCATCGTATAAAACGAATAATAGCAACCAGTGTGAAAGTTATGGTCATTTCTACGTTCCGGGCAACCTAGGCTTCACTCTATGGCGTTCTTCCACCACATCGAATAGCTACGGCCTCAGAAGTCAACGCCTGAAGCATAAAATACAATAAAAATACAACAGTCTTTCCATCCTATAACAGGAATAATTGCAACCCGTGTGAAAGTGATGGTCATTTGTACGTTCCGGGCAACCTAGGCTTCACTCTAGGGCGTTGCTCCACCAGATCAAACAGTTAGGGCCTTAGAAGTCAACGCCCGAAGCATAAAATACAAAATAAACAGAATAGTTTTTCCATTGTATAAAACGAATAATTGCTACCAGTGTAAAAGTTATGGTCATTTCTACGTTCCGGGCAACCTAGGCTTCACCCTAGGGCGTTGTTCCATCAGATCGAATAGTTAGGGCCTAAGAAGTGAACGCCAGAAGCATAAAATACAATATAAATACAACAGTTTTTCCATCATATAAAACGAGTAATTTCAACCAGTGTGAATGTTATGATCATTTCTACATTCCGAGCAACCTAGGCTTCACTCTAGGGCGTTGATCCACCAGATAGAATAGTTAGGGCCTAAGAAGTGAACGCCAGAAGCATAAAATACAATATAAATATAACAGTTTTTCCATCGTATAAAACGAATAATAGCAATCAGTGTGAAAGTTATGGTCATTTCTAAGTTCCAGGCAACCTAGGCTTCACCCTAGGGCGTTGCTCCAACAGATTGAATAGTTAGGGCCTTAGAAGTCAACGCCCGAAGCATAAAATGCAATAAAAATGCATCAGTTTTTCCATCGTATAAAAGGATTAATTGCAACCAGTTTGAAAGTGATGGTCATTTCTACGTTCCGGGCAACCCAGGCTTCACTCTATGTCGTTCTTCCACCACATCGAATAGCTACGGCCGCAGAAGTCAACGCCTGAAGCATAAAATACAATAAAAATACAACAGTCTTTCCATCCTATAACAGGAATAATTGCAACCAGTTTGAAAGTGATGGTCATTTCTACGTTCCGGGCAACCTTGGCCTCACTCTATGACGTTGTTCCATCAGATCGAATAGTTAGAGCCTTAGAAGTCAACGCCAGAAGCATAAAATACAATATAAATAAAACAGTTTTTCCATCGTATAAAACGAATAATTGCTACCAGTATGGAAGTGATGGTCATTTCGACGTTCCGGGCTACCTAGGCCTCACTCTAGGAAGTTGTTCCACCAGATCGAATTGTTAGGGCCTAACAAGTCAACGCCAGAAGCATAAGATACAATATAAATATAACAGTTTTTCCATCGTATGGAACGAATAATAGCAACCAGTGTGAAAGTTATGGTCATTTCTACGTTCCGGGCAACCTAAGCTTCACTCTAGGGCGTTGCCCCACCAGATCAAACAGCTAGGGCCTTAGAAGTTAACGCCCGAAGCATAAAATACAAAATGAATAGAACAGTTTTTCCATTGTATAAAACGAATAATTGCTACCAGTGTAAAAGTTATGGTCAGTTCTACGTTCCGGGCAACCTAGGCCTCACTCTAGGTCGTTTTTCCACCAGATCGAATTGTTAGGGCCTAAGAAGTCAACGCCAGAAGCATAAGATACAATATAAATAGAACAGTTTTTCCATCGTATAAAACGAATAATAGCAACCAGTGTGAAAGTTATGGTCATTTCTACGTTTCGGCAACCTAGGCTTCACCCCAGGGCGTTGTTGCACAAGATCGAATAGTTAGGGCCTAAGAAGTGTACGCCAGCAGCATAAAATACAATATAAATACAATAGTTCTTCCATCATATAAAACGAATAATTGCAACCAGTATGAAAGTTATGGTCATTTCTACGTTCCGGGCAACCTAGGCTTCACTCTATGGCGTTCTTCCACCACATCGAATAGCGGCGGCCTCAGAAGTCAACGCCTGAAGCATAAAATACAATAGAAATACAACAGTCTTTCCATCCTATAACAGGAATAAATGCAACCCTTGTGATAGTGATGGTCATTTGTACGTTCCAGGCAACCTAGGCTTCACTCTAGGGCGTTGTTCCACCAGATCGAATAGTTAGGGCCTAGGAAGTGTACGCCAACAGCATAAAATACAATATAAATACAATAGTTCTTCCATCATATAAAACGAATAATTGCAACCAGTATGAAACTTATGGTCATTTCTACTTTCCGGGCAACCTAGGCTACACCCTATGGCGTTGCTCCAACAGATTGAATAGTTAGGGCCTTAGAAGTCAATGCCCGAAGCATAAAATGCAATAAAAGTACAACAGTTTTTCCGTCATATAAGAGGAATAATTGCAACCAGTTTGAAAGTGATGGTCATTTCTACGTTCCGGGAAATCTCGGCTTCACTCTAGGGCGTTGCTCCGCCAGATCGAATAGTTAGTGCATTAGAAGTCAACGCCAGAAGCGTAAAATACAATAAGAATACAACAGTTTTTCCATCGTATAAAAGGATTAATTGCAACCAGTTTGAAGGTGATGGTCATTTCTACGTTCCGCGCAACCTAGGCTTCACTCTAGGGCGTTGCTCCACCAGATCGAATAGTTAGGGCCTTAGAAGTCAACGCCAGAATCATACAATACAATAAAGATGCAACAGCTTTTCCACCGTATTAAACGAATAATTTCAACCAGTGTGAATGTTATGGTCATTTCTACATTCCGAGCAGCCTAGGCTTCACTCTAGGACGTTGTTCCAACAGATTGAATAGTTAGGGCCTTAGAAGTCAACGCCAGAAGCATAAAATTCAATAAAGATGCAACAGTTTTTCCATCGTATAACAGGAGTAACTGCAAACAGTGTGAAAGTACTGGTCATTTCTACGCTCCGGGTCACCTAGGCTTCACTCTAGGGCGTTGATCCACCAGATCGAACAGTTAGGGTCTAAGAAGGCAACGCCAGAAGCATAAAATACAATATAAATATAACAGTTTTTCAATCGTATAAAGCGAATAATAGCAACCAGTGTGAAAGTTATGGTCATTTCTACGTTCCGGGCAACCTAGACTTCACCACAGGGCGTTGTTCCACCAGATCGAATAGTTAGGGCCTAAGAAGTGAACGCCAGCAGCATAATATACAATATGAATACAACAGTTTTTCCATGATATAAAACGAATAATAGCAATTAGTGTGAAAGTTATGGTCATTTCTAAGTTCCGGGCAACCTAGGCTTCACCCTAGGGCGTTGCTCCAACAGATTGAATAGTTAGGGCCTTAGAAGTCAATGCCCGAAGCATAAAATGCAATAAAAGTACAACAGTTTTTCCGTCATATAAGAGGAATAATTGCAACCAGTTTGAAAGTGATGGTCATTTCTACGTTCCGGGAAACCTCGGCTTCACTCTAGGGCGTTGCTCCGCCAGATCGAATAGTTAGTGCATTAGAAGTCAACGCCAGAAGCGTAAAATACAATAAAAATACAACAGTTTTTCCATCGTATAAAAGGATTAATTGCAACCAGTATGAAAGTTATGGTCATTTCTACTTTCCGAGCAACCTAGGCTTCACCCGAGGGCGTTGCTCCAACAGGTTGAATAGTTAGGGCCGTAGAAGTCAACGCCCGAAGTATAAAATACAATATAAATACAACAGTTTTTCCATCGTATAAAACGAATGATAGCAACCAGTGTGAAAGTAATTGTCATTTCTACGTTCCGGGCAACCTAGGCTTCACTCTAGGCCGTTGATCCACCAGATCGAATAGTTAGGGCCTAAGAAGTGAACGCCAGAAGCATAAAATACAATATAAATACAACAGTTTTTCCATCATATAAAACGAATGTTAACAACCAGTGTGAAAGTGATGGTCATTTCTACGTTCCAGGCAACCTAGGTTTCACTGTAGGGCGTTGTACCACCAGATCAAATAGTTAGGGCCTAACAAGTCAACGCCAGGAGCATAAAATACAACATAAATACAACAGACTTTCCATCGTATATAATGTATATTTGCAAACATTGTGAAAGTAATGGTCATTTCTACGTACCGGGCAACCTAGGCTCCACTCTAGGGCGTTGCTCCACCAAATCGAATAGCTAGGGCCTTAGATGTCAAAGCCAGAAGCATAAAATACGATATAAATAGAACAGCCTTTACACCGTATAAAACGAGTAATTGCAACCTGTGTGAAGGTTATGGTCATATCTACGTTCCGGGCAACATAGGCTTCACTGCAGAGCGTTCCTCCACCAGATCGAAATGTTAGGGCCTAAGAAGTCAACGCCCGAAGCATAAAATACGATATAAATACAACAGCATGGCCATCGTCTAAAATGAATAATTGCAAACAGTGTGAATGATATGGACATTTCTACGATCCGGGCAACCTAGGCTTCACTCTATGGCGTTCATCCACCACATCGAAAAGCTACGGCCTCAGAAGTCAACGCGTGAAGCATAAAATACAATAAAAATACAACAGTCTTTCCATCCTATAACAGGAATAATTGCATCCCGTGTAAAAGTGATGGTCATTTCTACGTTCGAGGCAACCTAGGCTTCACTCTAGGGTGTTGTTCCACCAGATCGAATAGCTAGGGCCTAAGAAGTCAACGCCAGAAGCATAAAATACAATATAAATATAACAGTTTTTCCATCGTATAAAACGAATAATAGCAACCAGTGTGAAAGTTATGGTCATTTCTACGTTCGAGGCAACCTAGGTTTCACTCTAGGGCGTTGCTCCACGAGATCGAAGAGCTAGGTACTTAGAATTCAACGCGAGAAGAATAAAATACAATATAAGTACAACAGTTTTTCCATCGTATAAAATGAATATTTGCAAACATTGTGAAAGTTATGGTCATTTCTACGTTCCGGGCAACCTATGCGACACTTTAGGGCGTTGCTCCACCACATCTAATAGCT
Organism: Calliopsis andreniformis; assembly: GCF_051401765.1. Taxonomy (NCBI): domain Eukaryota; kingdom Metazoa; phylum Arthropoda; class Insecta; order Hymenoptera; family Andrenidae; genus Calliopsis; species Calliopsis andreniformis. The sequence continues at coordinate 8,546,747 of NW_027480425.1, read as the reverse complement.
ACGGCCTTAAAAGTCAACGCCAGAAGAATAAAATGCAATATAAATACAACAGCTTCTCCATCGTATAAAATGAATAATTACAAACAGTGTGAAAGTAATGGTCATATCTACGTTCCGGGCAACCTATGCTTCGCTCCAGCGCGTTGCTCCACCAGATCGAATAGTTGAGGGCCTTAGAAGTCAACGCCAGAAGCATAAAATACGATATAAATACAACAGCTTTTGAATCCTATAAAACGAATAATAGCAACCAGTGTGAATGTTATGGTCATTTCTACGTTCCGGGCAACCTAGGCTTCAATCTAGGGCGTTGCTCCACCAGATCAATCAGTTAGGGCCTTAGAAGTCAACGCCCGAAGCATAAAATACAATATAAATAGAACGGTTTTTCCATTGTATAAAACGAATAATTGCTACCAGTGTAAAAGTTATGGTCTTTTCTACGTTCCGGGCAACCTAGGCTTCACACTAGGGCGTTGCTCCTCCAGATCAATAAGTTAGGGCGCAAGAAGTGAACGCCAGAAGCATAAAATTCAATATAAATACAACAGTTTATCCATCATATAAAACGAATGATAGCAACCAGTGTGAAAGTTATGGTCATTTCTACGTTCCGGGCAACCTAGGCTTCACTCTAGGCCGTTGTTCCACCAGATCGAATAGTTAGGGCCTAAGAAGTGAACGCCAGAAGCATAAAATACAATATAAATACAACAGTTTTTCCATCATATAAAAGGAATGATAGCAACCAGTGTGAATGTTATGGTCATTTCTACGTTCCGGGCAACCTAGGCTTCAATCTAGGGCGTTGCTCCACCAGATCAAACAGTTAGGGCCTTAGAAGTCAACGCCCGAAGCATAAAATACAATATAAATAGAACGGTTTTTCCATTGTATAAAACGAATAATTGCTACCAGTGTAAAAGTTATGGTCTTTTCTACGTTCCGGGCAACCTAGGCTTCACACTAGGGCGTTGCTCCTCCAGATCAATAAGTTAGGGCGCAAGAAGTGAACGCCAGAAGCATAAAATTCAATATAAATACAACAGTTTATCCATCATATAAAACGAATGATAGCAACCAGTGTGAAAGTTATGGTCATTTCTACGTTCCGGGCAACCTTGGCCTCACTCTATGACGTTGTTCCATCAGATCGAATAGTTAGAGCCTTAGAAGTCAACGCCAGAAGCATAAAATACAATATAAATAAAACAGTTTTTCCATCGTATAAAACGAATAATTGCTACCAGTATGGAAGTGATGGTCATTTCGACGTTCCGGGCTACCTAGGCCTCACTCTAGGAAGTTGTTCCACCAGATCGAATTGTTAGGGCCTAACAAGTCAACGCCAGAAGCATAAGATACAATATAAATATAACAGTTTTTCCATCGTATGGAACGAATAATAGCAACCAGTGTGAAAGTTATGGTCATTTCTACGTTCCGGGCAACCTAAGCTTCACTCTAGGGCGTTGCCCCACCAGATCAAACAGCTAGGGCCTTAGAAGTTAACGCCCGAAGCATAAAATACAAAATGAATAGAACAGTTTTTCCATTGTATAAAACGAATAATTGCTACCAGTGTAAAAGTTATGGTCAGTTCTACGTTCCGGGCAACCTAGGCCTCACTCTAGGTCGTTTTTCCACCAGATCGAATTGTTAGGGCCTAAGAAGTCAACGCCAGAAGCATAAGATACAATATAAATAGAACAGTTTTTCCATCGTATAAAACGAATAATAGCAACCAGTGTGAAAGTTATGGTCATTTCTACGTTTCGGCAACCTAGGCTTCACCCCAGGGCGTTGTTGCACAAGATCGAATAGTTAGGGCCTAAGAAGTGTACGCCAGCAGCATAAAATACAATATAAATACAATAGTTCTTCCATCATATAAAACGAATAATTGCAACCAGTATGAAAGTTATGGTCATTTCTACGTTCCGGGCAACCTAGGCTTCACTCTATGGCGTTCTTCCACCACATCGAATAGCGGCGGCCTCAGAAGTCAACGCCTGAAGCATAAAATACAATAGAAATACAACAGTCTTTCCATCCTATAACAGGAATAAATGCAACCCTTGTGATAGTGATGGTCATTTGTACGTTCCAGGCAACCTAGGCTTCACTCTAGGGCGTTGTTCCACCAGATCGAATAGTTAGGGCCTAGGAAGTGTACGCCAGCAGCATAAAATACAATATAAATACAATAGTTCTTCCATCATATAAAACGAATAATTGCAACCAGTATGAAACTTATGGTCATTTCTACTTTCCGGGCAACCTAGGCTACACCCTATGGCGTTGCTCCAAGAGATTGAATAGTTAGGGCCTTAGAAGTCAATGCCCGAAGCATAAAATGCAATAAAAGTACAACAGTTTTTCCGTCATATAAGAGGAATAATTGCAACCAGTTTGAAAGTGATGGTCATTTCTACGTTCCGGGAAACCTCGGCTTCACTCTAGGGCGTTGCTCCGCCAGATCGAATAGTTAGTGCATTAGAAGTCAACGCCAGAAGCGTAAAATACAATAAAAATACAACAGTTTTTCCATCGTATAAAAGGATTAATTGCAACCAGTTTGAAGGTGATGGTCATTTCTACGTTCCGCGCAACCTAGGCTTCACTCTAGGGCGTTGCTCCACCAGATCGAATAGTTAGGGCCTTAGAAGTCAACGCCAGAATCATACAATACAATAAAGATGCAACAGCTTTTCCACCGTATTAAACGAATAATTTCAACCAGTGTGAATGTTATGGTCATTTCTACATTCCGAGCAACCTAGGCTTCACTCTAGGACGTTGTTCCAACAGATTGAATAGTTAGGGCCTTAGAAGTCAACGCCAGAAGCATAAAATTCAATAAAGATGCAACAGTTTTTCCATCGTATAACAGGAGTAACTGCAAACAGTGTGAAAGTACTGGTCATTTCTACGCTCCGGGTCACCTAGGCTTCACTCTAGGGCGTTGATCCACCAGATCGAACAGTTAGGGTCTAAGAAGGCAACGCCAGAAGCATAAAATACAATATAAATATAACAGTTTTTCAATCGTATAAAGCGAATAATAGCAACCAGTGTGAAAGTTATGGTCATTTCTACGTTCCGGGCAACCTAGACTTCACCACAGGGCGTTGTTCCACCAGATCGAATAGTTAGGGCCTAAGAAGTGAACGCCAGCAGCATAATATACAATATGAATACAACAGTTTTTCCATGATATAAAACGAATAATAGCAATTAGTGTGAAAGTTATGGTCATTTCTAAGTTCCGGGCAACCTAGGCTTCACCCTAGGGCGTTGCTCCAACAGATTGAATAGTTAGGGCCTTAGAAGTCAATGCCCGAAGCATAAAATGCAATAAAAGTACAACAGTTTTTCCGTCATATAAGAGGAATAATTGCAACCAGTTTGAAAGTGATGGTCATTTCTACGTTCCGGGAAACCTCGGCTTCACTCTAGGGCGTTGCTCCGCCAGATCGAATAGTTAGTGCATTAGAAGTCAACGCCAGAAGCGTAAAATACAATAAAAATACAACAGTTTTTCCATGGTATAGAAGGATTAATTGCAACCAGTATGAAAGTTATGGTCATTTCTACTTTCCGAGCAACCTAGGCTTCACCCGAGGGCGTTGCTCCAACAGGTTGGATAGTTAGGGCCGTAGAAGTCAACGCCCGAAGTATAAAATACAATATAAATACAACAGTTTTTCCATCGTATAAAACGAATGATAGCAACCAGTGTGAAAGTAATGGTCATTTCTACGTTCCGGGCAACCTAGGCTTCACTCTAGGCCGTTGTTCCACCAGATCGAATAGTTAGGGCCTAAGAAGTGAACGCCAGAAGCATAAAATACAATATAAATACAACAGTTTTTCCATCATATAAAACGAATGTTAACAACCAGTGTGAAAGTGATGGTCATTTCTACGTTCCAGGCAACCTAGGTTTCACTGTAGGGCGTTGTACCACCAGATCAAATAGTTAGGGCCTAACAAGTCAACGCCAGGAGCATAAAATACAACATAAATACAACAGACTTTCCATCGTATATAATGTATATTTGCAAACATTGTGAAAGTAATGGTCATTTCTACGTACCGGGCAACCTAGGCTCCACTCTAGGGCGTTGCTCCACCAAATCGAATAGCTAGGGCCTTAGATGTCAAAGCCAGAAGCATAAAATACGATATAAATAGAACAGCCTTTACACCGTATAAAACGAGTAATTGCAACCTGTGTGAAGGTTATGGTCATATCTACGTTCCGGGCAACATAGGCTTCACTGTAGAGCGTTCCTCCACCAGATCGAAATGTTAGGGCCTAAGAAGTCAACGCCCGAAGCATAAAATACGATATAAATACAACAGCATGGCCATCGTCTAAAATGAATAATTGCAAACAGTGTGAATGATATGGACATTTCTACGATCCGGGCAACCTAGGCTTCACTCTATGGCGTTCATCCACCACATCGAAAAGCTACGGCCTCAGAAGTCAACGCGTGAAGCATAAAATACAATAAAAATACAACAGTCTTTCCATCCTATAACAGGAATAATTGCATCCCGTGTAAAAGTGATGGTCATTTCTACGTTCGAGGCAACCTAGGCTTCACTCTAGGGTGTTGTTCCACCAGATCGAATAGCTAGTGCCTAAGAAGTCAACGCCAGAAGCATAAAATACAATATAAATATAACAGTTTTTCCATCGTATAAAACGAATAATAGCAACCAGTGTGAAAGTTATGGTCATTTCTACGTTCGAGGCAACCTAGGTTTCACTCTAGGGCGTTGCTCCACGAGATCGAAGAGCTAGGTACTTAGAATTCAACGCGAGAAGAATAAAATACAATATAAGTACAACAGTTTTTCCATCGTATAAAATGAATATTTGCAAACATTGTGAAAGTTATGGTCATTTCTACGTTCCGGGCAACCTATGCGACACTTTAGGGCGTTGCTCCACCACATCTAATAGCTACGGCCTTAAAAGTCAACGCCAGAAGAATAAAATGCAATATAAATACAACAGCTTCTCCATCGTATAAAATGAATAATTACAAACAGTGTGAAAGTAATGGTCATATCTACGTTCCGGGCAACCTATGCTTCGCTCCAGGGCGTTGCTCCACCAGATCGAATAGTTGAGGGCCTTAGAAGTCAACGCCAGAAGCATAAAATACGATATAAATACAACAGCTTTTGAATCCTATAAAACGAATAATAGCAACCAGTGTGAATGTTATGGTCATTTCTACGTTCCGGGCAACCTAGGCTTCAATCTAGGGCGTTGCTCCACCAGATCAAACAGTTAGGGCCTTAGAAGTCAACGCCCGAAGCATAAAATACAATATAAATAGAACGGTTTTTCCATTGTATAAAACGAATAATTGCTACCAGTGTAAAAGTTATGGTCTTTTCTACGTTCCGGGCAACCTAGGCTTCACACTAGGGCGTTGCTCCTCCAGATCAATAAGTTAGGGCGCAAGAAGTGAACGCCAGAAGCATAAAATTCAATATAAATACAACAGTTTATCCATCATATAAAACGAATGATAGCAACCAGTGTGAAAGTTATGGTCATTTCTACGTACCGGGCAACCTAGGCTTCACTCTAGGCCGTTGTTCCACCAGATCGAATAGTTAGGGCCTAAGAAGTGAACGCCAGAAGCATAAAATACAATATAAATACAACAGTTTTTCCATCATATAAAAGGAATGATAGCAACCAGTGTGAATGTTATGGTCATTTCTACGTTCCGGGCAACCTAAGCTTCACTCTAGGCCGTTGTTCCACCAGATCGAATAGTTAGGGCCTAAGAAGTGAACGCCAGAAGCATAAAATACAATATAAATACAACAGTTTTTCCATCATATAAAAGGAATGATAGCAACCACTGTGAAAGTTATGGTCATATCTACGTGCCGGGCCACCTAGGCTTCACTCTAGGGCGTTGCTCCACCAGATCGAATAGTTAGGGCCGTAGAAGTCAACGCCCGAAGCATAAAATACAAAAGAAATAAAACAGTTTTTCCATCGTATAAAACGAATAATTGCTACCAGTGTGAAAGTCATGGTCATTTCTACGTTCCGCGCAACCTAGGCTTCACTCTAGGGCGTTGCTCCACCAGATCGAATAGTTAGGGCCTTAGAAGTCAACGCCAGAAGCATAAAATACATTAAAGATACAACAGTTTTTCCATCGTATATCAGGAATAATTGCAACCAGTGTGAAAGTAATGGCATATCAGTGTTCCGGGCAACCTAGGCTTCACTCTAGGGCGTTGCTCCACCAGATCCAACAGTTAGGGCCTTAGAAGTCAACGCCAGAAGCATAAAATACAATATAAATACAACAGTCTTTCCATCGTATAAAACTAATAATTGCAACCAGTGTGAAACTAATGGGCATTTCTACGTTCCGGGCAACCTAGGCTTCACTCTAGGGCGTTGCTCCACCACATCGAATAGCTACGGCCTTAGAAGTCAACGCCAGAAGCATAAAATGCAATATAAATACAACAGTTTTTCCATCATATAAAACGAATAATTGCAACCAGTATGAAAGCTATGGTCATTTCTACTTTACGGGCAACCTAGGCTACACCCTAGGTCGTTGCTCCTACAGATTGAATAGTTAGGGCCTTAGAAGTCATTGTCCGAAGCATAAAATGCAATAAAAATACAACAGTTTTTCCATCATATAACAGGAGTATTTGCAACCAGTTTGAAAGTGATGGTAATTTCTACGTTCCGGGCAACTTAGGCTTCACTCTAGGGCGTTGCTCCACTAGACCGAATAGTTAGTGCCTTAGAAGTCAACGCCAGAAGCATAAAATACAATATAAATACAACAGTTTTTCCATCGTATAAAACGAATAATTGCAACCAGTATGGGAGTTAACGTCATTTCTACTTTCCGGGCAACCTAGGCTTCATCCTAGGGCGTTGCTCCAACAGATTGAATGGTTAGGGCCTAAGAAGTGAACGCCAGAAGCATAAAATACAATATAAATACAACAGTTTTTCCATCATATAAAACGAATAATTGCAACCAGTATGAAAGCTATGGTCATTTCTACTTTACGGGCAACCTAGGCTACACCCTAGGCCGTTGCTCCTACAGATTGAATAGTTAGGACCTTAGAAGTCAACGCCGGAAGCATAAAATGCAATAAAAATACAACAGTTTTTCCATCATATAAAACGAGTAATTGCAAACAGTGTGAAAGTAGTGGTCCTTTCTACGTACCGGGCAATCTAGGCTTCACTGTAGGGCGTTGCACCTCCAGATCAATCAGTTAGGGCCTTAGAAGTCAACGCCCGGAGTATAAAATGCAAAATAAATAGAACAGTTATACCATTGTATAAAACGAATAAATGCAAGCAGTGTAAAAGTCATGGTCATTTCTACGTTCCGGGCAACCTAGGCTTCACCCTAGGGCGTTGTTCCACCAGATCGAATAGTTAGGGCCTAAGAAGTGAACGCCAGAAGCATAAAATACGATATAAATAGAACAGCTTTTCCATCGTATAAAAGGAATAATTGCAACCAGTGTGAAAGTTATGGTCATTTCTACGTTCCGGGCAACCTAGGCTTCACTCTAGGGCGTTGCTCCACCAGATCAAACAGTTAGGGCCTTAGAAGTCAACGGCCGAAGCATAAAATACAAAATAAATAGAACGGTTTTTCCATTGTATAAAACGAATAATTGCTACCAGTGTAAAAGTTATGGTCTTTTCTACGTTCCGGGCAACCTAGGCTTCACACTAGGGCATTGCTCCTCCAGATCAATCAGTTAGGGACTTAGAAGTCAACGCTCGAAGCATAAAATGCAAAATAAATAGCACAGTTTTTCCATTTTATAAAACGAATAATTGCTACCAGTGTAAAAGATATGGTCATTTCTAAGTTCCGGGCAACCTAGGCTCCACCCTAGGGCGTTGTTCCACCAGATCGAATAGTTAGGGCCTAAGAAGTGAACGCCAGAAGCATAAAATACAATATAAATACAACAGTTTATACATCATATAAAACGAATGATAGCAACCAGTGTGAAAGTAATGGTCATTTCTACGTTCCGGGCAACCTAGGCTTCACTCTAGGCCGTTGTTCCACCAGATCGAATAGTTAGGGCCTAAGAAGTGAACGCCAGAAGCATAAAATACAATATAAATACAACAGTTTTTCCATCATATAAAACGAATGTTAACAACCAGTGTGAAAGTGATGGTCATTTCTACGTTCCAGACAACCTAGGTTTCACTCTAGGGCGTTGTACCACCAGATCAAATAGTTAGGGCCTAACAAGTCAACGCCAGGAGCATAAAATACAACATAAATACAACAGACTTTCCATCGTATATAATGTATATTTGCAAACATTGTGAAAGTAATGGTCATTTCTACGTACCGGGCAACCTACGCTCCACTCTAGGGCGTTGCTCCACCAAATCGAATAGCTAGGGCCTTAGATGTCAAAGCCAGAAGCATAAAATACGATATAAATAGAACAGCCTTTACACCGTATAAAACGAGTAATTGCAACCTGTGTGAAGGTTATGGTCATATCTACGTTCCGGGCAACATAGGCTTCACTGTAGAGCGTTCCTCCACCAGATCGAAATGTTAGGGCCTAAGAAGTCAACGCCCGAAGCATAAAATACGATATAAATACAACAGCATGGCCATCGTCTAAAATGAATAATTGCAAACAGTGTGAATGATATGGACATTTCTACGATGCGGGCAACCTAGGCTTCACTCTATGGCGTTCATCCACCACATCGAAAAGCTACGGCCTCAGAAGTCAGCGCCTGAAGCATAAAATACAATAAAAATACAACAGTCTTTCCATCCTATAACAGGAATAATTGCAACCCGTGTGAAAGTGATGGTCATTTGTACGTTCCAGGCAACCTAGGCTTCACTCTAGGGCGTTGTTCCACCAGATCGAATTGTTAGGGCCTAAGAAGTCAACGCCAGAAGCGTAAGATACATAATAAATATAACAGCTTTTCAATCGTATAGAACGAATAATAGCATCCAGTGTGATAGTTATGGTCATTTCTACGTTCCGGGCAACCTAGGCTTCACGTTAGGGCGTTGCTCCACCAGATCAAACAGTTAGGGCCTTAGAAGTCAACGCCCGAAGCATAAAATACAAAATACACAGAACAGTTTTTCCATTGTATAAAACGAATAATTGCTACCAGTGTAAAAGTTATGGTCATTTCTACGTTCCGGGCAACCTAGGCTTCACCCTTGGCGTTGTTCCACCAGATCGAATAGTTAGGGCCTAAGAAGTGAACGCCAGAAGCATAAAATACAATATAAATACAACAGTTTTTCCATCATATAAAACGAGTAATTGCAACCAGTATGAAAGTTGTGGTCATTTCTACTTTCCGGGCAACCTAGGCCTCACTCTATGACGTTGTTCCACCAGATCGAATAGTTAGAGCCTTAGAAGTCAACGCCAGAAGCATAATATACAATATGAATACAACAGTTTTTCCATGATATAAAACGAATAATTGCAACCAGTATGAAAGTTGTGGTCATTTCCACTTTCCGGTCAACCTAGGCTACACCCTAGCGCGTTGCTCAACAGATTGAATAGTTAGGGCCTTAGAAGTCAATGCCCGAAGCATAAAATGCAATAAAAATACTACAGTTTTTCCATCATATAAACGGAATAATTCCAACCAGTTTGAAAGTGATGGTCATTTCAACGTTCCGGGCAACCTAGGCTTCACTCTAGGGCGTTCCTCCACCAGATCGAATAGTTAGGGCCTGAGAAGTGAACGCCAGAAGCATAAAATACAATATAAATATAATAGTTTTTCCATCGTATAAAACGAATAACAGCAATTAGTGTGAAAGTTATGGTCATTTCTAAGTTCCGGGCAACCTAGGCTTCACCCTAGGGCGTTGCTCCAACAGATTGAATAGTTAGGGCCTAAGAAGGCAACGCCAGAAGCATAAAATACAATATGAATACAACAGTTTTTCCATGATATAAAACGAATAATTGCAACCAGTATGAAAGTTGTGGTCATTTCCACTTTCCGGTCAACCTAGGCTACACCCTAGGGCGTTGATCCACCAGATCGAACAGTTAGGGCCTAAGAAGGCAACGCCAGAAGCATAAAATACAATATAAATGTAACAGTTTTTCAATCGTATAAAGCGAATAATAGCAACCAGTGTGAAAGTTATGGTCATTTCTACGTTCCGGGCAACCTAGACTTCACCACAGGGCGTTGTTCCACCAGATCGAATAATTAGGGCCTAAGAAGTGAAGGCCAGCAGCATAAAATACAATATGAATACAGCAGTTTTTCCATGATATAAAAGGAATAATTGCAACCAATATGAAAGTTATGGTCATTTCTACTTTCCGAGCAACCTAGGCTTCACCCGAGGGCGTTGCTCCAACAGGTTGAATAGTTAGGGCCGTAGAAGTCAACGCCCGAAGTATAAAATACAATATAAATACAACAGTTTTTCCATCGTATAAAACGAATAATTGCTACCAGTATGGAAGTGATGGTCATTTCTACGTTCCGGGCAACCTAGGCCTCACTCTATGACGTTGCTCCACCAGATTGAATAGTTAGGCCCTAAGAAATCAACGCCAGAAGCATAAAATACAATATAAATATAACAGTCTTTCCATCGTATAAAACGAATAATTTCAAGCAGTGTGAATGTTATGGTCATTTCTACATTCCGAGCAACCTAGGCCTCACCCCAGGGCGTTGTTCCACCAGGTCGAATAGTTAGGGCCTAAGAAGTGAACGCCAGCAGCATAAAATACAATATAAATGCAACAGTTCTTCCATCATATAAAACGAATAATTGCACCCTGTATGAAAGTTATGGTCATTTCTACGTTCCGGGCAACCTAGGCTTCACTCTATGGCGTTCTTCCACCACATCGAATAGCTACGGCCTCAGAAGTCAGCGCCTGAAGCATAAAATACAATAAAAATACAACAGTCTTTCCATCCTATAACAGGAATAATTGCAACCCGTGTGAAAGTGATGGTCATTTGTACGTTCCAGGCAACCTAGGCTTCACTCTAGGGCGTTGTTCCACCAGATCGAATTGTTAGGGCCTAAGAAGTCAACGCCAGAAGCGTAAGATACATAATAAATATAACAGCTTTTCCATCGTATAGAACGAATAATAGCATCCAGTGTGATAGTTATGGTCATTTCTACGTTCCGGGCAACCTAGGCTTCACTTTAGGGCGTTGCTCCACCAGATCAAACAGTTAGGGCCTTAGAAGTCAACGCCCGAAGCATAAAATACAAAATACACAGAACAGTTTTTCCATTGTATAAAACGAATAATTGCTACCAGTGTAAAAGTTATGGTCATTTCTACGTTCCGGGCAACCTAGGCTTCACCCTTGGCGTTGTTCCACCAGATCGAATAGTTAGGGCCTAAGAAGTGAACGCCAGAAGCATAAAATACAATATAAATACAACAGTTTTTCCATCATATAAAACGAGTAATTGCAACCAGTATGAAAGTTGTGGTCATTTCTACTTTCCGGGCAACCTAGGCTACACCCTAGCGCGTTGCTCAACAGATTGAATAGTTAGGGCCTTAGAAGTCAATGCCCGAAGCATAAAATGCAATAAAAATACTACAGTTTTTCCATCATATAAACGGAATAATTGCAACCAGTTTGAAAGTGATGGTCATTTCAACGTTCCGGGCAACCTAGGCTTCACCCTAGCGCGTTGCTCAACAGATTGAATAGTTAGGGCCTTAGAAGTCAATGCCCGAAGCATAAAATGCAATAAAAATACTACAGTTTTTCCATCATATAAACGGAATAATTGCAACCAGTTTGAAAGTGATGGTCATTTCTACGTTCCGGGCAACCTAGGCCTCACTCTATGACGTTGTTCCACCAGATCGAATAGTTAGAGCCTTAGAAGTCAACGCCAGAAGCATAATATACAATATGAATACAACAGTTTTTCCATGATATAAAACGAATAATTGCAACCAGTATGAAAGTTGTGGTCATTTCCACTTTCCGGTCAACCTAGGCTACACCCTAGGGCGTTGATCCACCAGATCGAACAGTTAGGGCCTAAGAAGGCAACGCCAGAAGCATAAAATACAATATAAATGTAACAGTTTTTCAATCGTATAAAGCGAATAATAGCAACCAGTGTGAAAGTTATGGTCATTTCTACGTTCCGGGCAACCTAGACTTCACCACAGGGCGTTGTTCCACCAGATCGAATAATTAGGGCCTAAGAAGTGAAGGCCAGCAGCATAAAATACAATATGAATACAGCAGTTTTTCCATGATATAAAAGGAATAATTGCAACCAATATGAAAGTTATGGTCATTTCTACTTTCCGAGCAACCTAGGCTTCACCCGAGGGCGTTGCTCCAACAGGTTGAATAGTTAGGGCCGTAGAAGTCAACGCCCGAAGTATAAAATACAATATAAATACAACAGTTTTTCCATCGTATAAAAGAATAATTGCTACCAGTATGGAAGTGATGGTCATTTCTACGTTCCGGGCAACCTAGGCCTCACTCTATGACGTTGTTCCACCAGATTGAATAGTTAGGCCCTAAGAAATCAACGCCAGAAGCATAAAATACAATATAAATATAACAGTCTTTCCATCGTATAAAACGAATAATTTCAAGCAGTGTGAATGTTATGGTCATTTCTACATTCCGAGCAACCTAGGCCTCACCCCAGGGCGTTGTTCCACCAGGTCGAATAGTTAGGGCCTAAGAAGTGAACGCCAGCAGCATAAAATACAATATAAATGCAACAGTTCTTCCATCATATAAAACGAATAATTGCACCCTGTATGAAAGTTATGGTCATTTCTACGTTCCGGGCAACCTAGGCTACACCCTAGGGCGTTGTTCCACCAGATCGAATTGTTAGGGCCTAAGAAGTCAACGCCAGAAGCGTAAGATACATAATAAATATAACAGCTTTTCCATCGTATAGAACGAATAATAGCATCCAGTGTGATAGTTATGGTCATTTCTACGTTCCGGGCAACCTAGGCTTCACTCTAGGGCGTTGCTCCACCAGATCAAACAGTTAGGGCCTTAGAAGTCAACGCCCGAAGCATAAAATACTAAATAAACAGAACAGTTTTTCCATTGTATAAAACGAATAATTGCTACCAGTGTAAAAGTTATGGTCATTTCTACGTTCCGGGCAACCTAGGCTTCACCCTAGGGCGTTGTTCCTCCAGGTCGAATAGTTAGGGCCTAAGAAGTGAACGCCAGAAGCATAAAATACAATATAAATACAACAGTCTTTCCATCATATAAAACGAGTAATTGCAACCAGTATGAAAGTTGTGGTCATTTCTACTTTCCGGGCAACCTAGGCTACACCCTAGGGCGTTGCTGCAACAGATTGAATAGTTAGCGCCTTAGAAGTCAATGCCCGAAGCATAAAATGCAATAAAAATACTACAGTTTTTCCATCATATAAACGGAATAATTGCAACCAGTTTGAAAGTGATGGTCATTTCAACGTTCCGGGTAACCTAGGCTTCACTCTAGGGCGTTGCTCCACCAGATCGAATAGTTAGGGCCTTAGAAGTCAACGCCAGAAGCATAAAATACAATAAAGGTGCAACAGTTTTGCCATCGTATAAAACGAACAATTGCTACCGGTTTGAAAGTTATGGTCATTTCTACGTTCCGGGCAACCTAGGGTTCACCCTAGGGCGCTGCTCCACCAGATCGAATCGTTAGTGCCCTAGAAGTCAGCGCCAGAAGCATAAAATACAATATAAATACAACAGTTTTTCCATTGTATAAAACGAATAATTGCAACCAGTATGAAAGTTATGGCCATTTCTACTTTCCGGGCAACCTAGGCTTCACCATAGGGCGTTGTTCCAACAGATCGAATAGTTAGGGCCTAAGAAGTGAACGCCAGCAGCATAAAATACAATATAAATACAACAGTTTTTCCATCATATAAAACGAAGAATTGCAACCAGTATGAAAGCTATGGTCATTTCTACTTTACGGGCAACCTAGGCTACACCCTAGGGCGTTGCTCCTACAGATTGAATAGTTAGGGCCTTAGAAGTCATTGTCCGAAGCATAAAATGCAATAAAAATACAACAGTTTTTCCATCATATAACAGGAGTATTTGCTACCAGTTTGAAAGTGATGGTAATTTCTACGTTCCGGGCAACTTAGGATTCACTCTAGGGCGTTGCTCCACTAGACCGAATAGTTAGTGCCTTGGAAGTCAACGCCAGAAGCATAAAATACAATATAAATACAACAGTTTTTCCATCGTATAAAACGAATAATTGCAACCAGTATGGGAGTTAACGTCATTTCTACTTTCCGGGCAACCTAGGCTTCATCCTAGGGCGTTGCTCCAACAGATTGAATAGTTAGGGCCTAAGAAGTGAACGCCAGAAGCATAAAATACAATAAAAATACAACAGTTTTTCCATCATATAAAACGAGTAATTGCAAACAGTGTGAAAGTAGTGGTCCTTTCTACGTACCGGGCAATCTAGGCTTCACTGTAGGGCGTTGCACCTCCAGATCAATCAGTTAGGGCCTTAGAAGTCAACGCCCGGAGCATAAAATGCAAAATAAATAGAACAGTTTTACCATTGTATAAAACGAATAAATGCAAGCAGTGTAAAAGTCATGGTCATTTCTACGTTCCGGGCAACCTAGGCTCCACCCTAGGGCGTTGTTCCACCAGATCGAATAGTTAGCGCCTAAGAAGTGAACGCCAGAAGCATAAAATACAATATAAATACAACAGTTTATATATCATATAAAACGAATGATAGCAACGAGTGTGAAAGTAATGGTCATTTCTACGTTCCGGGCAACCTAGGCTTCACTCTAGGCCGTTGTTCCACCAGATCGAATAGTTAGGGCCTAAGAAGTGAACGCCAGAAGCATAAAATACAATATAAATACAACAGTTTTTCCATCATATAAAACGAATGTTAACAACCAGTGTGAAAGTGATGGTCATTTCTACGTTCCAGGCAACCTAGGTTTCACTCTAGGGCGTTGTACCACCAGATCAAATAGGTAGGGCCTAACAAGTCAACGCCAGGAGCATAAAATACAACATAAATACAACAGACTTTCCATCGTATATAATGTATATTTGCAAACATTGTGAAAGTAATGGTCATTTCTACGTACCGGGCAACCTAGGCTCCACTCTAGGGCGTTGCTCCACCAAATCGAATAGCTAGGGCCTTAGATGTCAAAGCCAGAAGCATAAAATACGATATAAATAGAACAGCCTTTACACCGTATAAAACGAGTAATTGCAACCTGTGTGAAGGTTATGGTCATATCTACGTTCCGGGCAACATAGGCTTCACTGTAGAGCGTTCCTCCACCAGATCGAAATGTTAGGGCCTAAGAAGTCAACGCCCGAAGCATAAAATACGATATAAATACAACAGCATGGCCATCGTCTAAAATGAATAATTGCAAACAGTGTGAATGATATGGACATTTCTACGTTCCGTGCAACCTAGGCTTCACTCTATGGCGTTCATCCACCACATCGAAAAGCTACGGCCTCAGAAGTCAACGCGTGAAGCATAAAATACAATAAAAATACAACAGTCTTTCCATCCTGTAACAGGAATAATTGCATCCCGTGTAAAAGTGATGGTCATTTCTACGTTCGAGGCAACCTAGGCTTCACTCTAGGGTGTTGTTCCACCAGATCGAATAGCTAGGGCCTAAGAAGTCAACGCCAGAAGCATAAAATACAATATAAATATAACAGTTTTTCCATCGTATAAAACGAATAATAGCAACCAGTGTGAAAGTTATGGTCATTTCTACGTTCCGGGCAACCTAGGCTTCACTCTAGGGCGTTGCTCCACCAGGTCAAACAGTTAGGGCCTTAGATGTCAACGCCAGAAGCATAAAATACAATAAAGGTGCAACAGTTTTTCCATCGTATAACAGGAATATCTGCAACCAGTGTGAAAGTACTGGTCATTTCTACGTTCCGGGTATCCTAGGTTTCACTCTAGGGCGTTGCTCCACGAGATCGAAAAGCTAGGTACTTAGAATTCAACGCGAGAAGAATAAAATACAATATAAGTACAACAGATTTTCCATCGTATAAAATGAATATTTGCAAACATTGTGAAAGTTATGGTCATTTCTACGTTCCGGGCAACCTATGCGACACTTTAGGGCGTTGCTCCACCACATCTAATAGCTACGGCCTTAAAAGTCAACGCCAGAAGAATAAAATGCAATATAAATACAACAGCTTCTCCATCGTATAGAATGAACAATTACAAACAGTGTGAAAGTAATGGTCATTTCTACGTTCCGGGCAATCTATGCTTCGCTCCACGGCGTTGCTCCACCAGATCGAATAGTTGAGGGCCTTTGAAGTCAACGCCAGAAGCATAAAATACGATATAAATACAACAGCTTTTGAATCCTATAAAACGAATAATAGCAACCAGTGTGAAGGTTATGGTCATTTCTACGTTCCGGGCAACCTAGGCTTCAATCTAGGGCGTTGCTCCACCAGAACAAACAGTTAGGGCCTTAGAAGTCAACGCCCGAAGCATAAAATACAAAATAAATAGAACGGTTTTTCCATTGTATAAAACGAATAATTGCTACCAGTGTAAAAGTTATGGTCTTTTCTACGTTCCGGGCAACCTAGGCTTCACACTAGGGCGTTGCTCCTCCAGATCAATAAGTTAGGGCGCAAGAAGTGAACGCCAGAAGCATAAAATTCAATATAAATACAACAGTTTATCCATCATATAAAACGAATGATAGCAACCAGTGTGAAAGTTATGGTCATCTCTACGTTCCGGGCAACCTAGGCTTCACTCTAGGCCGTTGTTCCACCAGATCGAATAGTTAGGGCCTAAGAAGTGAACGCCAGAAGCATACAATACAATATAAATAAAACAGTTTTTCCATCGTATAGAACGAATAATTGCTACCAGTGTGAAAGTCATGGTCATTTCTACGTTCCGCGCAACCTAGGCTTCACTCTAGGGCGTTGCTCCACCAGATCGAATAGTTAGGGCCTTAGAAGTCAACGCCCGAAGCATAAAATACAAAATAAATAGAACAGTTTTTCCATCGTATAAAACGAATAATTGCTACCAGTGTGAAAGTTATGGTCATTTCTACTTTCCGGGCAACCTACGCTTCGCCCTAGGGCGTTGTTCCACCAGATGGAATACTTAGGGCCTAAGAAGTCAACGCCAGAAGCATAAAATACGATATAAATACAACAGCTTTTTCATCGTATAAAACGAATAATTGCAACCTGTGTGAAGGTTATGGTCATATCTACGTTCCGGGCAACATAGGCTTCACAGTAGGGCGTTGCTCCACCAGATCGAATAGTTAGGGCCTAAGAAGTGAACGCCAGAAGCATAAAATACAATATAAATACAACAGCTTTTCCATCGTATAAAACGAATAATTGCAACCAGTATGAAACTTATGGTCATTTCTACGTTCCGGGCAACCTAGGCTTCACTCTATGGCGTTCTGCCACCACATCGAATAGCTACGGCCACAGAAGTCAATGCCTGAAGTATAAAATACAATAAAAATACAACAGTCTTTCCTTCCTATAACAGGAATAATTGCAACCCGTGTGAAAGTGATGGTCATTTCTACGTTCCGGGCAACCTATGCTTCGCTCTAGGGCGTTGCTCCTCCAGATCGAATAGTTGAGGGCCTTAGAAGTCAACGCCAGAAGCATAAAATACGATATAAATACAACAGCTTTTGAATCGTATAAAACGAATAATAGCAACCAGTGTGAACGTTATGGTCATTTCTGCGTTCCGGGCAACCTAGGCTTCAATCTAGGGCGTTGATCCACCAGATCAAACAGTTAGGGCCTTAGACGTCAACGCCCGAAGCATAAAATACAAAATAAATAGAACGGTTTTTCCATTGTATAAAATGCATAATTGCTACCAGTGTAAAAGTTATGGTCTTTTCTACGTTCCGGGCAACCTAGGCTTCACACTAGGGCGTTGCTCCTCCAGATCTATCTGTTAGGGCCTTAGAAGTCAACGCCCGAAGCATAAAATGCAAAATAAATAGAACAGTTTTTCCATTGTATAAAACGAATAATTGCTACCAGTGTAAAAGTTATGGTCATTTCTACGTTCCGGGCAACCTAGGCTTCACCCTAGGGCGTTGTTCCACCAGATCAAATAGTTAGGGCCTAAGAAGTGAACGCCAGAAGCATAAAATACAATATAAATACAACAGTTTAACCATCATATAAAACGAATGATAGCAACCAGTGTGAAAACTATGGTCATTTCTACGTTCCGGGCAACCTAGGCTTCGCTCTAGGCCGTTGTTCCACCAGATCGAATAGTTAGGGCCTAAGAAGTGAACGCCAGAAGCATAAAACACAATATAAATACAACAGTATTTCCATCATATAAAAGGAATGATAGCAACCAGTGTGAAAGTTATGGTCATATCTACGTGCCGGGCAACCTAGGCTTCACTCTAGGGCGTTGCTCCACCAGATCGAATAGTTAGGGCCTTAGAAGTCAACGCCCGAAGCATAAAATACAAAATAAATAAAACAGTTTTTCCATCGTATAAAACGAATAATTGCTACCAGTGTGAAACTTATGGTCATTTCTACGTTCCGAGCACCCTAGGCGTCACTCTGGGGCGATGCTCCACCACTTCTAATAGCTACGGCCTTAGAAGTCAACGCCAGATGGATAAAATACAATATAAGTACAACAGTTTTTCCATCGTATAAAATGAATAATTGCAAACATTGTGAAGGTAATGGTCACTTCTACGTTTCCGGCAACCTAGGCTTCACTCTAGGGCGTTGCTCCACCAGATAGAATAGTTAGGTCCTTAGAAGTCAACTCCAGGAGCATGAAATACGATATAAATACAACAGCTTTTCCATCGTATAAAATGAATAATTACAAACAGTGTGAAAGTAATGGTCATTTCTACGTTCCGGGCAACCTATGCTTCGCTCCAGGGCGTTGCTCCACCAGATCGAATAGTTGAGGGCCTTAGAAGTCAACGCCAGAAGCATAAAATACGATATAAATACAACAGCTTTTGAATTCTATAAAACGAATAATAGCAACCAGTGTGAAAGTTATGGTCATTTCTACGTTCCGGGCAACCTAGGCTTCAATCTAGGGCGTTGCTCCACCAGATCAAACAGTTAGGGCCTTAGAAGTCAACGCCCGAAGCATAAAATACAAAATAAATAGAACGGTTTTTCCATTGTATAAAACGAATAATTGCTACCAGTGTAAAAGTTATGGTCTTTTCTACGTTCCGGGCAACCTAGGCTTGACACTAGGGCGTTGCTCCTCCAGATCAATAAGTTAGGGCGCAAGAAGTGAACGCCAGAAGCATAAAATTCAATATAAATACAACAGTTTATCCATCATATAAAACGAATGATAGCAACCAGTGTGAAACTTATGGTCATTTCCACGTTCCGAGCACCCTAGGCGTCACTCTGTGGCGATGCTCCACCACTTCTAATAGCTACGGCCTTAGAAGTCAACGCCAGATGGATAAAATACAATATAAGTACAACAGTTTTTCCATCGTATAAAATGAATAATTGCAAACATTGTGAAGGTAATGGTCACTTCTACGTTTCCGGCAACCTAGGCTTCACTCTAGGGCGTTGCTCCACCAGATAGAATAGTTAGGTCCTTAGAAGTCAACTCCAGGAGCATGAAATACGATATAAATACAACAGCTTTTCCATCGTATAAAATGAATAATTACAAACAGTGTGAAAGTAATGGTCATTTCTACGTTCCGGGCAACCTATGCTTCGCTCCAGGGCGTTGCTCCACCAGATCGAATAGTTGAGGGCCTTAGAAGTCAACGCCAGAAGCATAAAATACGATATAAATACAACAGCTTTTGAATTCTATAAAACGAATAATAGCAACCAGTGTGAAAGTTATGGTCATTTCTACGTTCCGGGCAACCTAGGCTTCAATCTAGGGCGTTGCTCCACCAGATCAAACAGTTAGGGCCTTAGAAGTCAACGCCCGAAGCATAAAACACAAAATAAATAGAACGGTTTTTCCATTGTATAAAACGAATAATTGCTACCAGTGTAAAAGTTATGGTCTTTTCTACGTTCCGGGCAACCTAGGCTTCACACTAGGGCGTTGCTCCTCCAGATCAATAAGTTAGGGCGCAAGAAGTGAACGCCAGAAGCATAAAATTCAATATAAATACAACAGTTTATCCATCATATAAAACGAATGATAGCAACCAGTGTGAAAGTTATGGTCATTTCTACGTTCCGGGCAACCTAGGCTTCACTCTAGGCCGTTGTTCCACCAGATCGAATAGTTAGGGCCTAAGAAGTGAACGCCAGAAGCATAAAATACAATATAAATACAACAGTTTTTCCATCATATAAAAGGAATGATAGCAACCAGTGTGAAAGTTATGGTCATATCTACGTGCCGGGCCACCTAGGCTTCACTCGAGGGCGTTGCTCCACCAGATCGAATAGTTAGGGCCTTAGAAGTCAACGCCCGAAGCATAAAATACAAAATAAATAGAACAGTTTTTCCATCGTATAAAACGAATAATTGCTACCAGTGTGAAAGTTATGGTCATTTCTACATTCCGAGCAACCTAGGCTTCACTCTAGGGCGTTGCTCCACCAGATCGAATAGTTAGGTCCTTAGAAGTCAACGCCAGATGCATAAAATACGATATAAACTCAACAGCTTTTCCATCGTATAGAAGGAGTAATTGCAAACAGTGTGAAAGTAATGGTCATTTCGACGTTCCGGGCAACATAGGCTTCACTCTACGGCGTTGTTCCACCAGATCGAATAGTTAGGGCCTAAGAAGTCAACACCAGAAGAATAAAATACAAAATAAACACAACAGCCTTTACACCGTATAAAACGAATAATTGCAACCTGTGTGAAGGTTATGGTCATATCTACGTTCCGGGCAACATAGGCTTCACAGTAGGGCGTTGCTCCACCAGATCGAATAGTTAGGGCCTAAGAAGTGAACGCCAGAAGCATAAAAAACAATATAAATACAACAGCTTTTCCATCGTATAAAACGAATAATTGCAACCAGTATGAAACTTATGGTCATTTCTACGTTCCGGGCAACCTAGGCTTCACTCTATGGCGTTCTGCCACCACATCGAATAGCTACGGCCACAGAAGTCAATGCCTGAAGTATAAAATACAATAAAAATACAACAGTCTTTCCTTCCTATAACAGGAATAATTGCAACCCGTGTGAAAGTGATGGTCATTTCTACGTTCCGGGCAACCTATGCTTCGCTCTAGGGCGTTGCTCCTCCAGATCGAATAGTTGAGGGCCTTAGAAGTCAACGCCAGAAGCATAAAATACGATATAAATACAACAGCTTTTGAATCGTATAAAACGAATGATAGCAACCAGTGTGAACGTTATGGTCATTTCTGCGTTCCGGGCAACCTAGGCTTCAATCTAGGGCGTTGCTCCACCAGATCAAACAGTTAGGGCCTTAGACGTCAACGCCCGAAGCATAAAATACAAAATAAATAGAACGGTTTTTCCATTGTATAAAACGCATAATTGCTACCAGTGTAAAAGTTATGGTCATTTCTACGTTCCGGGCAACCTACGCTTCGCTCTAGGCCGTTGTTCCACCAGATCGAATAGTTATGTCCTTAGAAGTGAACCCCAGCAGCATAAAATACGATATAAATACAACAGCTTTTCCATCGTATAAAAGGATTAATTGCAAACAGTGTGAAAGTAATGGTCATTTCTACGTTCCGGGCAACCTAGGCTTCACTCTACGGCGTTGTTCCTCCAGATCGGATAGCTAGGGCCTAAGAAGTCAACACCAGAAAAATAAAATACAAAATAAACACAACAGCCTTTACACCGTATAAAACGAATAATTGCAACCTGTGTGAAGGTTATGGTCATATCTACGTTCCGGGCAACCTAGGCTTCACTGTAGGGCGTTGCTCCACCAGATCGAAATGTTAGGGCCTTAGACGTCAACGCCCGAAGCATAAAATACAAAATAAATAGAACGGTTTTTCCATTGTATAAAATGCATAATTGCTACCAGTGTAAAAGTTATGGTCTTTTCTACGTTCCGGGCAACCTAGGCTTCACACTAGGGCGTTGCTCCTCCAGATCTATCTGTTAGGGCCTTAGAAGTCAACGCCCGAAGCATAAAATGCAAAATAAATAGAACAGTTTTTCCATTGTATAAAACGAATAATTGCTACCAGTGTAAATGTTATGGTCATTTCTACGTTCCGGGCAACCTAGGCTTCACCCTAGGGCGTTGTTCCACCAGATCGAATAGTTAGGGCCTAAGAAGTGAACGCCAGAAGCATAAAATACAATATAAATACAACAGTTTAACCATCATATAAAACGAATGATAGCAACCAGTGTGAAAACTATGGTCATTTCTACGTTCCGGGCAACCTAGGCTTCGCTCTAGGCCGTTGTTCCACCAGATCGAATAGTTAGGGCCTAAGAAGTGAACGCCAGAAGCATAAAACACAATATAAATACAACAGTATTTCCATCATATAAAAGGAATGATAGCAACCAGTGTGAAAGTTATGGTCATATCTACGTGCCGGGCAACCTAGGCTTCACTCTAGGGCGTTGCTCCACCAGATCGAATAGTTAGGGCCTTAGAAGTCAACGCCCGAAGCATAAAATACAAAATAAATAAAACAGTTTTTCCATCGTATAAAACGAATAATTGCTACCAGTGTGAAACTTATGGTCATTTCTACGTTCCGAGCACCCTAGGCGTCACTCTGGGGCGATGCTCCACCACTTCTAATAGCTACGGCCTTAGAAGTCAACGCCAGATGGATAAAATACAATATAAGTACAACAGTTTTTCCATCGTATAAAATGAATAATTGCAAACATTGTGAAGGTAATGGTCACTTCTACGTTTCCGGCAACCTAGGCTTCACTCTAGGGCGTTGCTCCACCAGATAGAATAGTTAGGTCCTTAGAAGTCAACTCCAGGAGCATGAAATACGATATAAATACAACAGCTTTTCCATCGTATAAAATGAATAATTACAAACAGTGTGAAAGTAATGGTCATTTCTACGTTCCGGGCAACCTATGCTTCGCTCCAGGGCGTTGCTCCACCAGATCGAATAGTTGAGGGCCTTAGAAGTCAACGCCAGAAGCATAAAATACGATATAAATACAACAGCTTTTGAATTCTATAAAACGAATAATAGCAACCAGTGTGAAAGTTATGGTCATTTCTACGTTCCGGGCAACCTAGGCTTCAATCTAGGGCGTTGCTCCACCAGATCAAACAGTTAGGGCCTTAGAAGTCAACGCCCGAAGCATAAAATACAAAATAAATAGAACGGTTTTTCCATTGTATAAAACGAATAATTGCTACCAGTGTAAAAGTTATGGTCTTTTCTACGTTCCGGGCAACCTAGGCTTCCCACTAGGGCGTTGCTCCTCCAGATCAATAAGTTAGGGCGCAAGAAGTGAACGCCAGAAGCATAAAATTCAATATAAATACAACAGTTTATCCATCATATAAAACGAATGATAGCAACCAGTGTGAAAGTTATGGTCATTTCTACGTTCCGGGCAACCTAGGCTTCACTCTAGGCCGTTGTTCCACCAGATCGAATAGTTAGGGCCTAAGAAGTGAACGCCAGAAGCATAAAATACAATATAAATACAACAGTTTTTCCATCATATAAAAGGAATGATAGCAACCAGTGTGAAAGTTATGGTCATATCTACGTGCCGGGCCACCTAGGCTTCACTCTAGGGCGTTGCTCCACCAGATCGAATAGTTAGGGCCGTAGAAGTCAACGCCCGAAGCATAAAATACAAAAGAAATAAAACAGTTTTTCCATTGTATAAAACGAATAATTGCTACCAGTGTGAAAGTCATGGTCATTTCTACGTTCCGCGCATCCTAGGCTTCACTCGAGGGCGTTGCTCCACCAGATCGAATAGTTAGGGCCTTAGAAGTCAACGCCCGAAGCATAAAATACAAAATAAATAGAACAGTTTTTCCATCGTATAAAACGAATAATTGCTACCAGTGTGAAAGTTATGGTCATTTCTACATTCCGAGCAACCTAGGCTTCACTCTAGGGCGTTGCTCCACCAGATCGAATAGTTAGGTCCTTAGAAGTCAACGCCAGATGCATAAAATACGATATAAACTCAACAGCTTTTCCATCGTATAGAAGGAGTAATTGCAAACAGTGTGAAAGTAATGGTCATTTCGACGTTCCGGGCAACATAGGCTTCACTCTACGGCGTTGTTCCACCAGATCGAATAGTTAGGGCCTAAGAAGTCAACACCAGAAGAATAAAATACAAAATAAACACAACAGCCTTTACACCGTATAAAACGAATAATTGCAACCTGTGTGAAGGTTATGGTCATATCTACGTTCCGGGCAACATAGGCTTCACAGTAGGGCGTTGCTCCACCAGATCGAATAGTTAGGGCCTAAGAAGTGAACGCCAGAAGCATAAAATACAATATAAATACAACAGCTTTTCCATCGTATAAAACGAATAATTGCAACCAGTATGAAACTTATGGTCATTTCTACGTTCCGGGCAACCTAGGCTTCACTCTATGGCGTTCTGCCACCACATCGAATAGCTACGGCCACAGAAGTCAATGCCTGAAGTGTAAAATACAATAAAAATACAACAGTCTTTCCTTCCTATAACAGGAATAATTGCAACCCGTGTGAAAGTGATGGTCATTTCTACGTTCCGGGCAACCTATGCTTCGCTCTAGGGCGTTGCTCCTCCAGATCGAATAGTTGAGGGCCTTAGAAGTCAACGCCAGAAGCATAAAGTACGATATAAATACAACAGCTTTTGAATTCTATAAAACGAATAATAGCAACCAGTGTGAAAGTTATGGTCATTTCTACGTTCCGGGCAACCTAGGCTTCGCTCTAGGCCGTTGTTCCACCAGATCGAATAGTTAGGGCCTAAGAAGTGAACGCCAGAA
The DNA here is from genome assembly GCF_051401765.1 of Calliopsis andreniformis. Classification (NCBI taxonomy): domain Eukaryota; kingdom Metazoa; phylum Arthropoda; class Insecta; order Hymenoptera; family Andrenidae; genus Calliopsis; species Calliopsis andreniformis. Next base: position 8,521,655 of record NW_027480425.1, on the reverse strand, counting down.
GCATAAAACACAATATAAATACAACAGTATTTCCATCATATAAAAGGAATGATAGCAACCAGTGTGAAAGTTATGGTCATATCTACGTGCCGGGCAACCTAGGCTTCACCCTAGGGCGTTGTTCCACCAGATCGAATAGTTAGGGCCTAAGAAGTGAACGCCAGAAGCATAAAATACAATATAAATACAACAGTTTAACCATCATATAAAACGAATGATAGCAACCAGTGTGAAAACTATGGTCATTTCTACGTTCCGGGCAACCTAGGCTTCGCTCTAGGCCGTTGTTCCACCAGATCGAATAGTTAGGGCCTAAGAAGTGAACGCCAGAAGCATAAAACACAATATAAATACAACAGTATTTCCATCATATAAAAGGAATGATAGCAACCAGTGAGAAAGTTATGGTCATATCTACGTGCCGGGCAACCTAGGCTTCACTCTAGGGCGTTGCTCCACCAGATCGAATAGTTAGGGCCTTAGAAGTCACCGCCCGAAGCATAAAATACAAAATAAATAAAACAGTCTTTCCATCGTATAAAACGAATAATTGCTACCAGTGTGAAACTTATGGTCATTTCTACGTTCCGAGCACCCTAGGCGTCACTCTGGGGCGATGCTCCACCACTTCTAATAGCTACGGCCTTAGAAGTCAACGCCAGATGGATAAAATACAATATAAGTACAACAGTTTTTCCATCGTATAAAATGAATAATTGCAAACATTGTGAAGGTAATGGTCACTTCTACGTTTCCGGCAACCTAGGCTTCACTCTAGGGCGTTGCTCCACCAGATAGAATAGTTAGGTCCTTAGAAGTCAACTCCAGGAGCATGAAATACGATATAAATACAACAGCTTTTCCATCGTATAAAATGAATAATTACAAACAGTGTGAAAGTAATGGTCATTTCTACGTTCCGGGCAACCTATGCTTCGCTCCAGGGCGTTGCTCCACCAGATCGAATAGTTGAGGGCCTTAGAAGTCAACGCCAGAAGCATAAAATACGATATAAATACAACAGCTTTTGAATTCTATAAAACGAATAATAGCAACCAGTGTGAAAGTTATGGTCATTTCTACGTTCCGGGCAACCTAGGCTTCAATCTAGGGCGTTGCTCCACCAGATCAAACAGTTAGGGCCTTAGAAGTCAACGCCCGAAGCATAAAATACAAAATAAATAGAACGGTTTTTCCATTGTATAAAACGAATAATTGCTACCAGTGTAAAAGTTATGGTCTTTTCTACGTTCCGGGCAACCTAGGCTTCACACTAGGGCGTTGCTCCTCCAGATCAATAAGTTAGGGCGCAAGAAGTGAACGCCAGAAGCATAAAATTCAATATAAATACAACAGTTTATCCATCATATAAAACGAATGATAGCAACCAGTGTGAAACTTATGGTCATTTCTACGTTCCGAGCACCCTAGGCGTCACTCTGGTGCGATGCTCCACCACTTCTAATAGCTACGGCCTTAGAAGTCAACGCCAGATGGATAAAATACAATATAAGTACAACAGTTTTTCCATCGTATAAAATGAATAATTGCAAACATTGTGAAGGTAATGGTCACTTCTACGTTTCCGGCAACCTAGGCTTCACTCTAGGGCGTTGCTCCACCAGATAGAATAGTTAGGTCCTTAGAAGTCAACTCCAGGAGCATGAAATACGATATAAATACAACAGCTTTTCCATCGTATAAAATGAATAATTACAAACAGTGTGAAAGTTATGGTCTTTTCTACGTTCCGGGCAACCTAGGCTTCACACTAGGGCGTTGCTCCTCCAGATCAATAAGTTAGGGCGCAAGAAGTGAACGCCAGAAGCATAAAATTCAATATAAATACAACAGTTTATCCATCATATAAAACGAATGATAGCAACCAGTGTGAAAGTTATGGTCATTTCTACGTTCCGGGCAACCTAGGCTTCACTCTAGGCCGTTGTTCCACCAGATCGAATAGTTAGGGCCTAAGAAGTGAACGCCAGAAGCATAAAATACAATATAAATACAACAGTTTTTCCATCATATAAAAGGAATGATAGCAACCAGTGTGAAAGTTATGGTCATATCTACGTGCCGGGCCACCTAGGCTTCACTCTAGGGCGTTGCTCCACCAGATCGAATAGTTAGGGCCGTAGAAGTCAACGCCCGAAGCATAAAATACAAAAGAAATAAAACAGTTTTTCCATTGTATAAAACGAATAATTGCTACCAGTGTGAAAGTCATGGTCATTTCTACGTTCCGCGCATCCTAGGCTTCACTCGAGGGCGTTGCTCCACCAGATCGAATAGTTAGGGCCTTAGAAGTCAACGCCCGAAGCATAAAATACAAAATAAATAGAACAGTTTTTCCATCGTATAAAACGAATAATTGCTACCAGTGTGAAAGTTATGGTCATTTCTACATTCCGAGCAACCTAGGCTTCACTCTAGGGCGTTGCTCCACCAGATCGAATAGTTAGGTCCTTAGAAGTCAACGCCAGATGCATAAAATACGATATAAACTCAACAGCTTTTCCATCGTATAGAAGGAGTAATTGCAAACAGTGTGAAAGTAATGGTCATTTCGACGTTCCGGGCAACATAGGCTTCACTCTACGGCGTTGTTCCACCAGATCGAATAGTTAGGGCCTAAGAAGTCAACACCAGAAGAATAAAATACAAAATAAACACAACAGCCTTTACACCGTATAAAACGAATAATTGCAACCTGTGTGAAGGTTATGGTCATATCTACGTTCCGGGCAACATAGGCTTCACAGTAGGGCGTTGCTCCACCAGATCGAATAGTTAGGGCCTAAGAAGTGAACGCCAGAAGCATAAAATACAATATAAATACAACAGCTTTTCCATCGTATAAAACGAATAATTGCAACCAGTATGAAACTTATGGTCATTTCTACGTTCCGGGCAACCTAGGCTTCACTCTATGGCGTTCTGCCACCACATCGAATAGCTACGGCCACAGAAGTCAATGCCTGAAGTGTAAAATACAATAAAAATACAACAGTCTTTCCTTCCTATAACAGGAATAATTGCAACCCGTGTGAAAGTGATGGTCATTTCTACGTTCCGGGCAACCTATGCTTCGCTCTAGGGCGTTGCTCCTCCAGATCGAATAGTTGAGGGCCTTAGAAGTCAACGCCAGAAGCATAAAGTACGATATAAATACAACAGCTTTTGAATTCTATAAAACGAATAATAGCAACCAGTGTGAAAGTTATGGTCATTTCTACGTTCCGGGCAACCTAGGCTTCGCTCTAGGCCGTTGTTCCACCAGATCGAATAGTTAGGGCCTAAGAAGTGAACGCCAGAAGCATAAAACACAATATAAATACAACAGTATTTCCATCATATAAAAGGAATGATAGCAACCAGTGTGAAAGTTATGGTCATATCTACGTGCCGGGCAACCTAGGCTTCACCCTAGGGCGTTGTTCCACCAGATCGAATAGTTAGGGCCTAAGAAGTGAACGCCAGAAGCATAAAATACAATATAAATACAACAGTTTAACCATCATATAAAACGAATGATAGCAACCAGTGTGAAAACTATGGTCATTTCTACGTTCCGGGCAACCTAGGCTTCGCTCTAGGCCGTTGTTCCACCAGATCGAATAGTTAGGGCCTAAGAAGTGAACGCCAGAAGCATAAAACACAATATAAATACAACAGTATTTCCATCATATAAAAGGAATGATAGCAACCAGTGTGAAAGTTATGGTCATATCTACGTGCCGGGCAACCTAGGCTTCACTCTAGGGCGTTGCTCCACCAGATCGAATAGTTAGGGCCTTAGAAGTCACCGCCCGAAGCATAAAATACAAAATAAATAAAACAGTCTTTCCATCGTATAAAACGAATAATTGCTACCAGTGTGAAACTTATGGTCATTTCTACGTTCCGAGCACCCTAGGCGTCACTCTGGGGCGATGCTCCACCACTTCTAATAGCTACGGCCTTAGAAGTCAACGCCAGATGGATAAAATACAATATAAGTACAACAGTTTTTCCATCGTATAAAATGAATAATTGCAAACATTGTGAAGGTAATGGTCACTTCTACGTTTCCGGCAACCTAGGCTTCACTCTAGGGCGTTGCTCCACCAGATAGAATAGTTAGGTCCTTAGAAGTCAACTCCAGGAGCATGAAATACGATATAAATACAACAGCTTTTCCATCGTATAAAATGAATAATTACAAACAGTGTGAAAGTAATGGTCATTTCTACGTTCCGGGCAACCTATGCTTCGCTCCAGGGCGTTGCTCCACCAGATCGAATAGTTGAGGGCCTTAGAAGTCAACGCCAGAAGCATAAAATACGATATAAATACAACAGCTTTTGAATTCTATAAAACGAATAATAGCAACCAGTGTGAAAGTTATGGTCATTTCTACGTTCCGGGCAACCTAGGCTTCAATCTAGGGCGTTGCTCCACCAGATCAAACAGTTAGGGCCTTAGAAGTCAACGCCCGAAGCATAGAATACAAAATAAATAGAACGGTTTTTCCATTGTATAAAACGAATAATTGCTACCAGTGTAAAAGTTATGGTCTTTTCTACGTTCCGGGCAACCTAGGCTTCACACTAGGGCGTTGCTCCTCCAGATCAATAAGTTAGGGCGCAAGAAGTGAACGCCAGAAGCATAAAATTCAATATAAATACAACAGTTTATCCATCATATAAAACGAATGATAGCAACCAGTGTGAAACTTATGGTCATTTCTACGTTCCGAGCACCCTAGGCGTCACTCTGGTGCGATGCTCCACCACTTCTAATAGCTACGGCCTTAGAAGTCAACGCCAGATGGATAAAATACAATATAAGTACAACAGTTTTTCCATCGTATAAAATGAATAATTGCAAACATTGTGAAGGTAATGGTCACTTCTACGTTTCCGGCAACCTAGGCTTCACTCTAGGGCGTTGCTCCACCAGATAGAATAGTTAGGTCCTTAGAAGTCAACTCCAGGAGCATGAAATACGATATAAATACAACAGCTTTTCCATCGTATAAAATGAATAATTACAAACAGTGTGAAAGTTATGGTCTTTTCTACGTTCCGGGCAACCTAGGCTTCACACTAGGGCGTTGCTCCTCCAGATCAATAAGTTAGGGCGCAAGAAGTGAACGCCAGAAGCATAAAATTCAATATAAATACAACAGTTTATCCATCATATAAAACGAATGATAGCAACCAGTGTGAAAGTTATGGTCATTTCTACGTTCCGGGCAACCTAGGCTTCACTCTAGGCCGTTGTTCCACCAGATCGAATAGTTAGGGCCTAAGAAGTGAACGCCAGAAGCATAAAATACAATATAAATACAACAGTTTTTCCATCATATAAAAGGAATGATAGCAACCAGTGTGAAAGTTATGGTCATATCTACGTGCCGGGCCACCTAGGCTTCACTCTAGGGCGTTGCTCCACCAGATCGAATAGTTAGGGCCGTAGAAGTCAACGCCCGAAGCATAAAATACAAAAGAAATAAAACAGTTTTTCCATTGTATAAAACGAATAATTGCTACCAGTGTGAAAGTCATGGTCATTTCTACGTTCCGCGCATCCTAGGCTTCACTCGAGGGCGTTGCTCCACCAGATCGAATAGTTAGGGCCTTAGAAGTCAACGCTCGAAGCATAAAATACAAAATAAATAGAACAGTTTTTCCATCGTATAAAACGAATAATTGCTACCAGTGTGAAAGTTATGGTCATTTCTACATTCCGAGCAACCTAGGCTTCACTCTAGGGCGTTGCTCCACCAGATCGAATAGTTAGGTCCTTAGAAGTCAACGCCAGATGCATAAAATACGATATAAACTCAACAGCTTTTCCATCGTATAGAAGGAGTAATTGCAAACAGTGTGAAAGTAATGGTCATTTCGACGTTCCGGGCAACATAGGCTTCACTCTACGGCGTTGTTCCACCAGATCGAATAGTTAGGGCCTAAGAAGTCAACACCAGAAGAATAAAATACAAAATAAACACAACAGCCTTTACACCGTATAAAACGAATAATTGCAACCTGTGTGAAGGTTATGGTCATATCTACGTTCCGGGCAACATAGGCTTCACAGTAGGGCGTTGCTCCACCAGATCGAATAGTTAGGGCCTAAGAAGTGAACGCCAGAAGCATAAAATACAATATAAATACAACAGCTTTTCCATCGTATAAAACGAATAATTGCAACCAGTATGAAACTTATGGTCATTTCTACGTTCCGGGCAACCTAGGCTTCACTCTATGGCGTTCTGCCACCACATCGAATAGCTACGGCCACAGAAGTCAATGCCTGAAGTATAAAATACAATAAAAATACAACAGTCTTTCCTTCCTATAACAGGAATAATTGCAACCCGTGTGAAAGTGATGGTCATTTCTACGTTCCGGGCAACCTATGCTTCGCTCTAGGGCGTTGCTCCTCCAGATCGAATAGTTGAGGGCCTTAGAAGTCAACGCCAGAAGCATAAAATACGATATAAATACAACAGCTTTTGAATCGTATAAAACGAATAATAGCAACCAGTGTGAACGTTATGGTCATTTCTGCGTTCCGGGCAACCTAGGCTTCAATCTAGGGCGTTGCTCCACCAGATCAAACAGTTAGGGCCTTAGACGTCAATGCCCGAAGCATAAAATACAAAATAAATAGAACGGTTTTTCCATTGTATAAAACGCATAATTGCTACCAGTGTAAAAGTTATGGTCTTTTCTACGTTCCGGGCAACCTAGGCTTCACACTAGGGCGTTGCTCCTCTAGATCTATCTGTTAGGGCCTTAGAAGTCAACGCCCGAAGCATAAAATGCAAAATAAATAGAACAGTTTTTCCATTGTATAAAACGAATAATTGCTACCAGTGTAAAAGTTATGGTCATTTCTACGTTCCGGGCAACCTAGGCTTCACCCTAGGGCGTCGTTCCACCAGATCGAATAGTTAGGGCCTAAGAAGTGAACGCCAGAAGCATAAAATACAATATAAATACAACAGTTTAACCATCATATAAAACGAATGATAGCAACCAGTGTGAAAACTATGGTCATTTCTACGTTCCGGGCAACCTAGGCTTCACTCTATGGCGTTGTTCCACCACATCGAATAGCTACAGCCTCAGAAGTCGAAGCCTGAAGTATAAAATACAATAAAAATACAACAGTCTTTCCATCCTAAAACAGGAATAATGGCAACCCGTGTGAAAGTGAAGGTCATTTCTACGTTCCAGGCAACCTAGGCTTCACTCTAGGGCGTTGTTCCACCAGATCGAATACTTAGGGCCTAAGAAGTCAACGCCAGAAGCATAAAGTACAATATAAATTAGACCGTTTTTCCATCGTATAAAACGAATAATAGCAGCCAGTGTGAAAGTTATGGTCATTTCTACGTTCCGGGCAACCTAGGCTTCACTCTAGTGCGTTGCACCACCAGATCGAATAGTTAGGGGCTTAGAAGTCAACGCCCGAAGCGTAAAATACAAAATAAATAGAACAGCTTTTCCATCGTATAATATGAATAATTGCAAACAGTGTGAAGGTAATGGTCATTTCTACGTTCCGAGCACCCTAGGCGTCACTCTGGGGCGATGCTCCACCACTTCTAATAGCTACGGCCTTAGAAGTCAACGCCAGATGGATAAAATACAATATAAGTACAACAGTTTTTCCATCGTATAAAATGAATAATTGCAAACATTGTGAAGGTAATGGTCACTTGTACGTTTCCGGCAACCTAGGCTTCACTCTAGGGCGTTGCTCCACCAGATCGAATAGTTATGTCCTTAGAAGTGAACGCCAGGAGCATAAAATACGATATAAATACAACAGCTTTTCCATCGTATAAAAGGATTAATTGCAAACAGTGTGAAAGTAATGGTCATTTCTACGTTCCGGGCAACCTAGGCTTCACTCTACGGCGTTGTTCCTCCAGATCGGATAGCTAGGGCCTAAGAAGTCAACACCAGAAAAATAAAATACAAAATAAACACAACAGCCTTTACACCGTATAAAACGAATAATTGCAACCTGTGTGAAGGTTATGGTCATATCTACGTTCCGGGCAACCTAGGCTTCACTGTAGGGCGTTGCTCCACCAGATCGAAATGTTAGGGCCTTAGACGTCAACGCCCGAAGCATAAAATACAAAATAAATAGAACGGTTTTTCCATTGTATAAAATGCATAATTGCTACCAGTGTAAAAGTTATGGTCTTTTCTACGTTCCGGGCAACCTAGGCTTCACACTAGGGCGTTGCTCCTCCAGATCTATCTGTTAGGGCCTTAGAAGTCAACGCCCGAAGCATAAAATACAAAATAAATAAAACAGTTTTTCCATCGTATAAAACGAATAATTGCTACCAGTGTGACAGTTATGGTCATTTCTACGTTCCGAGCACCCTAGGCGTCACTCTGGGGCGATGCTCCACCACTTCTAATAGCTACGGCCTTAGAAGTCAACGCCAGATGGATAAAATACAATATAAGTACAACAGTTTTTCCATCGTATAAAATGAATAATTGCAAACATTGTGAAGGTAATGGTCACTTCTACGTTTCCGGCAACCTAGGCTTCACTCTAGGGCGTTGCTCCACCAGATAGAATAGTTAGGTCCTTAGAAGTCAACTCCAGGAGCATGAAATACGATATAAATACAACAGCTTTTCCATCGTATAAAATGAATAATTACAAACAGTGTGAAAGTAATGGTCATTTCTACGTTCCGGGCAACCTATGCTTCGCTCCAGGGCGTTGCTCCACCAGATCGAATAGTTGAGGGCCTTAGAAGTCAACGCCAGAAGCATAAAATCCGATATAAATACAACAGCTTTTGAATCCTATAAAACGAATAATAGCAACCAGTGTGAACGTTATGGTCATTTCTGCGTTCCGGGCAACCTAGGCTTCAATCTAGGGCGTTTCTCCACCAGATCGAATAGCTAAAGCCTTAGAAGTCAACGCTCAAATCATAAAATACAAAATAAATAAAACAGTTTTTCCATCGTATAAAACGAATAATTGCTACCAGTGTGAAAGTTATGGTCATTTCTACGTTCCGCGCAACCTGGGCTTTACCCTAGGGCGTTGTTCCACCAGATCAAATAGCTAGCGACTTAGAATTAAACGCCAGAAGCATAGAATACAATAAAAATACAACAGTTTTTCCATCGTATAACAGGAATAATTGCAACCAGTGTGAATGTAATGGTCATTTCTAGGTTCCGGGCAACCTAGGTTTCACTCTATGGCGTTGCTCCTCCAGATCGAATAGCTAGGGCCTATGAAGTCAACGCCAGAAGCATAAAATACAATAAAGGTGCAACAGTTTTTCCATCGTATAAAATGAATAATTGCTAACATTGTGAAGGTACTGGTCATTTCTACGTTCCGGCAACCTAGGCTTCACTCTTGGTCGTTGCTCCACCAGATCGACTAGTTGGGGCCTTAGAAGTCAACGCCAGAAGCATAAAGTACAATATAAATTAGACAGTTTTTCCATCGTATAAAACGAATAATAGCAGCCAGTGTGAAAGTTATGGTCATTTCTACGTTCCGGGCAACCTAGGCTTCACTCTAGTGCGTTGCACCACCAGATCGAATAGTTAGGGGCTTAGAAGTCAACGCCCGAAGCATAAAATACAAAATAAATAGAACAGCTTTTCCATCGTATAATATGAATAATTGCAAACAGTGTGAAAGTAATGGTCATTTCTACGTTCCGAGCACCCTAGGCGTCACTCTGGGGCGATGCTCCACCACTTCTAATAGCTACGGCCTTAGAAGTCAACGCCAGATGGATAAAATACAATATAAGTACAACAGTTTCTCCATCGTATAAAATGAATAATTGCAAACATTGTGAAGGTAATGGTCACTTGTACGTTTCCGGCAACCTAGGCTTCACTCTAGGGCGTTGCTCCACCAGATCGAATAGTTATGTCCTTAGAAGTGAACGCCAGGAGCATAAAATACGATATAAATACAACAGCTTTTCCATCGTATAAAAGGATTAATTGCAAACAGTGTGAAAGTAATGGTCATTTCTACGTTCCGGGCAACCTAGGCTTCACTCTACGGCGTTGTTCCTCCAGATCGGATAGCTAGGGCCTAAGAAGTCAACACCAGAAAAATAAAATACAAAATAAACACAACAGCCTTTACACCGTATAAAACGAATAATTGCAACCTGTGTGAAGGTTATGGTCATATCTACGTTCAGGGCAACCTAGGCTTCACTGTAGGGCGTTGCTCCACCAGATCGAAATGTTAGGGCCTTAGACGTCAACGCCCGAAGCATAAAATACAAAATAAATAGAACGGTTTTTCCATTGTATAAAATGCATAATTGCTACCAGTGTAAAAGTTATGGTCTTTTCTACGTTCCGGGCAACCTAGGCTTCACACTAGGGCGTTGCTCCTCCAGATCTATCTGTTAGGGCCTTAGAAGTCAACGCCCGAAGCATAAAATGCAAAATAAATAGAACAGTTTTTCCATTGTATAAAACGAATAATTGCTACCAGTGTAAAAGTTATGGTCATTTCTACGTTCCGGGCAACCTAGGCTTCATCCTAGGGCGTTGTTCCACCAGATCGAATAGTTAGGGCCTAAGAAGTGAACGCCAGAAGCATAAAATACAATATAAATACAACAGTTTAACCATCATATAAAACGAATGATAGCAACCAGTGTGAAAACTATGGTCATTTCTACGTTCCGGGCAACCTAGGCTTCGCTCTAGGCCGTTGTTCCACCAGATCGAATAGTTAGGGCCTAAGAAGTGAACGCCAGAAGCATAAAACACAATATAAATACAACAGTATTTCCATCATATAAAAGGAATGATAGCAGCCAGTGTGAAAGTTATGTTCATTTCTACGTTCCGGGCAACCTAGGCTTCACTCTAGTGCGTTGCACCACCACATCGAATAGTTAGGGGCTTAGAAGTCAACGCCCGAAGCATAAAATGCAAAATAAATAGAACAGTTTTTCCATTGTATAAAACGAATAATTGCTACCAGTGTAAAAGTTATGGTCATTTCTACGTTCCGGGCAACCTAGGCTTCACCCTAGGGCGTTGTTCCACCAGATCGAATAGTTAGGGCCTAAGAAGTGAACGCCAGAAGCATAAAATACAATATAAATACAACAGTTTAACCATCATATAAAACGAATGATAGCAACCAGTGTGAAAACTATGGTCATTTCTACGTTCCGGGCAACCTAGGCTTCACTCTATGGCGTTCTTCCACCACATCGAATAGCTACAGCCTCAGAAGTCGAAGCCTGAAGTATAAAATACAATAAAAATACAACAGTCTTTCCATCCTAAAACAGGAATAATGGCAACCCGTGTGAAAGTGAAGGTCATTTCTACGTTCCAGGCAACCTAGGCTTCACTCTAGGGCGTTGTTCCACCAGATCGAATAGTTAGTGCCTAAGAAGTCAACGCCAGAAGCATAAAGTACAATATAAATTAGACAGTTTTTCCATCGTATAAAACGAATAATAGCAGCCAGTGTGAAAGTTATGTTCATTTCTACGTTCCGGGCAACCTAGGCTTCACTCTAGTGCGATGCTCCACCACTTCTAATAGCTGCGGCCTTAGAAGTCAACGCCAGATGGATAAAATACAATATAAGTACAACAGTTTTTCCATCGTATAAAATGAATAATTGCAAACATTGTGAAGGTAATGGTCACTTGTACGTTTCCGGCAACCTAGGCTTCACTCTAGGGCGTTGCTCCACCAGATCGAATAGTTATGTCCTTAGAAGTGAACGCCAGGAGCATAAAATACGATATAAATACAACAGCTTTTCCATCGTATAAAAGGATTAATTGCAAACAGTGTGAAAGTAATGGTCATTTCTACGTTCCGGGCAACCTAGGCTTCACTCTACGGCGTTGTTCCTCCAGATCGGATAGCTAGGGCCTAAGAAGTCAACACCAGAAAAATAAAATACAAAATAAACACAACAGCCTTTACACCGTATAAAACGAATAATTGCAACCTGTGTGAAGGTTATGGTCATATCTACGTTCCGGGCAACCTAGGCTTCACTGTAGGGCGTTGCTCCACCAGATCGAAATGTTAGGGCCTAAGAAGTCAACGCCCGAAGCATAAAGTACGATATAAATACAACAGCTTTTCCATCATATTAAATGAATAATTGCAACCAGTGTGAAAGTTATGGTCATTTCTACGTTCCGCGCAACCTGGGCTTTACCCTAGGGCGTTGTTCCACCAGATGGAATAGTTAGGGCCTAAGAAGTCAACGCCAGAAGCATAAAATACGATAGAAATACAACAGCTTTTCCATCGTATAAAACGAATAATTGCAACCAGGGTGGAAGATATGGCCATTTCTACGTTCCGGGCAACCTAGGCTTCACTCTATGGCGGTGCTCCGCCAGATCAAATAGTTAGGGCTTAAGAAGTCAACGACAGAAGCATAAAATACAACATAAATGCAACAGATTTTCCATCGTATATAATATATATTTGCAAACATTTTGAAAGTAATGGCCACTCCTACGTACCGGGCAACCTAGGCTCCACTCAAGGGCGTTGCTCCACCAGACCGCATAGCTAGGGCCTTAGAAGTCAACGCCAGAAGCATAAAATACAATAAAGATGCAAAAGTTTTTCCATCGTATAACAGAAATAACTGCAGACAGTATGAAAGTACTGGTCATTTCTACGTTCCGGGTAGCCTAGGTTTCACTCTCGGGCGTTGCTCCACCAGATCGAATAGCTAGGGACTTAGAATTCAACGCCATAAGAATAAAATTCACTATGAGTACAACAGTTTTTCTATCGTATAACAGGAATAATTGCAACCAGTTTGAAAGTGATGGCCAATTCTACGTTCCGGGCAACCTAGGTTTCACTCCAGGGCGTTGCTCCGCCAGACCGAATAGTTACGGCCTAAGAAGTCAACGCCAGAAGCATAAAATACGATATAAATACAACAGCTTTTCCATCGTATAAAACGAGTAATTGCAACCAGTGTGAAAGTAATGGTCATTTCTACGTTCCGACCACCCTAGGCGTCACTCTAGGGCGTTGCTCCACTACATCTAATAGCTACGGCCTTAGAAGTCAACGCCAGAGGCATAAAGTACAATATAAATACAACAGTTTTTCCATCGTATAAAACGAATAATTGCTTCCAGTATGAAACTTATGGTCTTTTCTAGTTTCCGAGCAACCTAGGCTTCACCCTAGGGCGTTGCTCCAACAGATTGAATAGTTAGGGCCTTAGAAGTCAACGCTCGAAGCATAAAATGCAATAAAAATACAACAGTGTTTCCATCGTATAAAACGAATAATTGCAACCAGTATGAAACTTATGGTCATTTCTACTTTCCGGGCAAGCTAGGCTTCACCCTAGGGCGTTGCTCCTACAGATTGAATCGTTAGGACCTTAGAAGTGAACGCCCGAACCATAAAATGCAAAAAACATATAACAGTGTTTCCATCGTATAACAGGAATAATTGCAACCAGTTTGAAAGTGATGGCCAATTCTACGTTCCGGGCAACCTAGGCTTCTCTCTAGGGCGTTGCTCCACCAGATCGAATAGATAGTGCCTTAGAAGTCAACGCCAGAGGCATAAAATACAATATAAATACAACAGCGTTTCCATCGTATAAACCGAATAATTGCAACCAGTGTGAAAGTTATGGTCATTTCCACATTCCGAGCAACCTAGGCTTCACTCTAGGTCGTTGCTCCACCAGATCGAAGAGTTAGGTCCTTAGAAGTAAACGCCAGAAGCATAAAATACGATATAAATACAACAGCTTTTCCATCGTATAAAAGGATTAATTGCAACCAGTTTGAACGTGATGGTCATTTCTCCTTTCCGGGCAACCTAGGCTTCACTCTAGGGCGTTGCTCTACGAGATCGAACAGCTAGGGCCTTAGAAGTCAACGCCAGGAGCATAAAATACGATATAAATACAACAGCTTTTCCATCGTATAAAAGGAATAATTGCAAACAGTGTGAAAGTAATGGTCATTTCTACGTTCCGGGCAACCTAGGCTTCACTGTATGGCGTTCTTCCACCACATCGAATAGCTACGGCCTCAGAAGTCAACGCCTGAAGTATAAAATACAATAAAAATACAACAGTATTTCCATTCTATAACAGGAATAATTGCAACCCGTGTGAAAGTGATGGTAATTTCTACGTTCCGGGTAACCTAGGCTTCACCCTAGGGCATTGCTCCAACAGATCGAATAGTTAGGTCCTTAGAAGTAAACGCCAGAAGCATAAAATACGATATAAATACAACAGCTTTTCCATCGTATAAAAGGATTAATTGCAACCAGTTTGAACGTGATGGTCATTTCTCCTTTCCGGGCAACCTAGGCTTCACTCTAGGGCGTTGCTCTACTAGATCGAACAGCTAGGGCCTTAGAAGTCAACGCCAGAAGCATAAAATACAATATAAATACAACAGTTTTTCCATCGTATAAAACGAATAATCGCAACCAGTATGAAACTTATGGTCATTTCTACTTTCCGAGTAACCTAGGCTTCACCCTAGGGCGTTGCTCCAACAGATGGAATTGTTAGGGCCTAAGAAGTCAACGCCCGAAGCATAAAATACAAAATAAACAGAACAGTTTTTCCATTGTATAAAACGAATAATTGCTACCAGTGTGAAAGTTATGGTCATTTCTACGTTCCGGGCAACCTAGGCCTCACTCTAGGGTGTTGTTCCACGAGATTGAATAGTTAGGGCCTAAGAAATCAACGCCAGAAGCATAAAATACAATAAAAATATAACAGTTTTCCCATCGCATAAAACAAATAATTGCAACCAGTGTGAAAGTTATGGTCATTTCTACGTTCCGGGCAACCTAGGCTTCACCCTAGGCCGTTGTTCCACCAGATCGAATAGTTAGGGCCTAAGAAGTGAACGCCAGAAGCATAAAATGCAATAAAAATACAACGGTTTTTCCATCGTATAGAACGAATAATAGCAACCAGTGTGAAAGTTATGGTCATTTCTGCGTTCCGGGCAAACTAGGCTTCACTCTAGGGCGTTGTTCCACCAGATCAAACAGTTAGGGCCTTAGAAGTCAACGCCCGAAGCATAAAATACAAAATAAACAGAACAGTTTTTCCATTGTATAAAACGAATAATTGCTACCAGTGTGAAAGTTATGGTCATTTCTACGTTCCGGGCAACCTAGGCCTCACTCTAGGGTGTTGTTCCACGAGATTGAATAGTTAGGGCCTAAGAAATCAACGCCAGAAGCATAAAATACAATAAAAATATAACAGTTTTCCCATCGTATAAAACGAATAATTACAACCAGTGTGAATGTTATGGTCATTTTTACATTCCGAGCAACCTAGGCCTCACTCTAGGGCGTTGATCCACCAGATAGAATAGTTAGGGCCTTAGAAGTCAACGCCAGAAGCATAAAATTCAATAAAGATGCAACAGTTTTTCCATCGTATAACAGGAGTAACTGCAAATAGTGTGAAAGTACTGGTCATTTCTACGTTCCGGGTAACCTTGGCTTCACTCTAGGGCGTTGTTCCACCAGATCGAACAGTTAGCGCCTAAGAAGGCAATGCCAGAAGCATAAAATACAATATAAATATAACAGTTTTTCAATCGTATAAATCGAATAATAGCAACCAGTGTGAAAGTTATGGTCATTTCTACGTTCCCGGCAACATAGGCTTCACCACAGGGCGTTGTTCCACCAGATCGAATAGTTAGGGCCTAAGAAGTGAACGCCAGCAGCATAAAATACAATAAAATTATAACAGTTTTCCCATCGTATAAAACGAATAATTACAACCAGTGTGAATGTTATGGTCATTTTTACATTCCGAGCAACCTAGGCCTCACTCTAGGGCGTTGATCCACCAGATAGAATAGTTAGGGCCTTATAAGTCAACGCCAGAGGCATAAAATACAATATAAATACAACAGCGTTTCCATCGTATAAACCGAATAATTGCAACCAGTGTGAAAGTTATGGTCATTTCCACATTCCGAGCAACCTAGGCTTCACTCTAGGTCGTTGCTCCACCAGATCGAAGAGTTAGGTCCTTAGAAGTAAACGCCAGAAGCATAAAATACGATATAAATACAACAGCTTTTCCATCGTATAAAAGGATTAATTGCAACCAGTTTGAACGTGATGGTCATTTCTCCTTTCCGGGCAACCTAGGCTTCACTCTAGGGCGTTGCTCTACTAGATCGAACAGCTAGGGCCTTAGAAGTCAACGCCAGAAGCATAAAATACAATATAAATACAACAGTTTTTCCATCGTATAAAACGAATAATTGCAACCAGTATGAAACTTATGGTCATTTCTACTTTCCGAGTAACCTAGGCTTCACCCTAGGGCGTTGCTCCACCAGATCGAATAGTGACGGCCTAAGAAGTCAACGCCAGAAGCATAAAATACAAAATAAACAGAACAGTTTTTCCATTGTATAAAACGAATAACTGCTACCAGTGTGAAAGTTATGGTCATTTCTACGTTCCGGGCAACCTAGGCTTCACTCTATTGCGTTGTTCCACCAGATCCAATAGTTAGTGCCTTAGAAGTCGACGCCAGAAGCTTAAAATACAATATAAATAAAACAGTTTTTCCATCGTTTAAAACGAATAATTGCAACCAGTATGAAACTTATGGTCATTTCTACTTTCCGAGCAACCTAGGCTTCACCATACGGCGTTGCTCCAACAGGTTCAATAGTTAGGGCCGTAGAAGTCAACGCCCGAACCATAAAATGCAAAAAAAATACAACAGTGTTACCATCATATAACAGGAACAATTGCAACCAGTTTGAAAGTGATGGCCAATTCTACGTTCCGGGCAACCTAGGCTTCACTCTATGGCGTTCTTCCACCACCTCGAATAGCTGCGGCCTCAGACGTCAACGCCTGAAGCATAAAATACAAAAGAAATGCAACAGTCTTTCCATCCTATAACAGGAATAATTGCAACCCTTGTGAAAGTGATGGTCATTTGTACGTTCCAGGCAACCTAGGCTTCACTCTGTGGCGTTGTTCCACCAGATCGAATTGTTAGGGCCTAAGAGGTCAACGCCAGAAGCATAAGGTACAATATAAATATAACAGTTTTTCCATCGTATAGAACGAATAATAGCAACCAGTGTGAAAGTTATGGTCATTTCTACGTTCCGGGCAACCTAGGCTTCACTCTAGGGCGTTGCTCCACCAGATCAAACAGTTAGGGCCTTAGAAGTCAACGCCCGAAGCATAAAATACAAAATAAATAGAAGAGTTTTTCCATTGTATAAAACCAATAATTGCTACCAGTGTAAAAGTTATGGTCATTTCTACGTTCCGGGCAACCTAGGCTTCACCCTAGGGCGTTGTTCCACCTGATCGAATAGTTAGGGCCTAAGAAGTCAACGCCAGAAGCATAAAATACAATATAAATATAACATTTTTTCCATCGTATAAAACGAGTAATAGCAGCCAGTGTGAAAGTTATGGTCATTTCTACGTTCCGGGCAACCTAGGCTTCACCCGAGGCCGTTGTTCCACCAGATCGAATAGTTAGGGCCTAAGAAGTCAACGCCAGAAGCATAAAGTGCAATAAAAATACAACAGTTTTTCCATCGTATAAGAGGATTAATGCAACCAGTTTGTAAGTGATGGTCATTTCTCCTTTCCGGGCAACCTAGGCCTCACTCTAGGCCGTTGGTCCACTAGATCGAATAGCTAGGGCCTTAGAAGTTAACGCCAGAAGCATAAAATACAATATAAATACAACAGTTTTTCCATTGTATAAAACGAATAATTGCAACCAGTATGAAACTTATGGTCATTTCTACTTTCCGAGCAACCTAGGCTTCACGCTAGGCCGTTGCTCCAACAGATGGAATAGTTAGGGCCTTAGAAGTCAACGCCCGAAGCATAAAATGCAATAAAAATACAACAGTGTTTCCATCATATAACAGGAATAATTGCAACCAGTTTGAAAGTGATGGCCAATTCTACGTTCCGCGCAACCTAGGCTTCACTCTTGGGCGTTGCTCCACCAGATCTAATAGCTACGGCCTTAGAAGCCAACGCCAGAGGCATAAAATACAATATAAATACAACAGCCGTTACACCGTATAAAACGAATAATTGCAAACTGTGTGATGGTTATGGTCATATCTACGTTCCGTGCAACCTGGTCTTCACTGTAGGGCGTTGTTCCACCAGATCGAAGTGTTAGGGCCTAAGAAGTCAACGCCCGAAGCATAAAATACGATATAAATACAACAGCTTTTCCATCGTATTAAATGAATAATTGCAAACAGTGTTAAAGTAGTGGTCATTTCTACGTTCCCAGCATCCTAGGCTTCACTCTAGGGCGGTGCTCCACCATATCGTATAGCTACGGCCTTAGAAGCCTACGCCTGAAGCATAAAATACAATACAAATACAACAGCCTTTTCATCGTATAACAGGAATAATTTCAACAAGCGTGAAAGTAATGATCATTTCGGCGTTTCGGGCACCCTAGACTTAACTCTGAGGCATTGCTCCACCAGATCGAATAGTTAGGGCCTAAGAAGTCAACGCCAGAAGCATAAAATACAATATAAATACAACAGATTTTCCATCGTATAAAACAAATAATTGCAACCAGTATGAAACTTTTGGTCATTTCTACTTTCCGAGCAACCTAGGCTTCACCCTAGGGCGTTGCTCCAACAGGTTCAATAGTTAGGGCCGTAGAAGTCAACGCCCGAACCATAAAATGCCAAAAAAATACAACAGTGTTACCATCATATAACAGGAATAATTGCAACCAGTTTGAAAGTGATGGCCAATTCTACGTTCCGGGCAACCTAGGCTTCACTCTATTGCGTTGCTCCACCAGATCGAATAGTTAGTGCCTTAGAATTCAACGCCAGAGGCATAAAATACAATAAAAATACAACAGTTTTTCCATTGTATAAAACGAATAATTGCTACCAGTGTAAATGTTATGGTCATTTCTACGTTCCGGGCAACCTAGGCTTCACCCTAGGGCGTTGTTCCACCAGATCGAATAGTTAGGGCCTAAGAAGTGAACGCCAGAAGCATAAAATACAATATAAATACAACAGTTTAACCATCATATAAAACGAATGATAGCAACCAGTGTGAAAACTATGGTCATTTCTACGTTCCGGGCAACCTAGGCTTCGCTCTAGGCCGTTGTTCCACCAGATCGAATAGTTAGGGCCTAAGAAGTGAACGCCAGAAGCATAAAACACAATATAAATACAACAGTATTTCCATCATATAAAAGGAATGATAGCAACCAGTGTGAAAGTTATGGTCATATCTACGTGCCGGGCAACCTAGGCTTCACTCTAGGGCGTTGCTCCACCAGATCGAATAGTTAGGGCCTTAGAAGTCAACGCCCGAAGCATAAAATACAAAATAAATAAAACAGTCTTTCCATCGTATAAAACGAATAATTGCTACCAGTGTGAAACTTATGGTCATTTCTACGTTCCGAGCACCCTAGGCGTCACTCTGGGGCGATGCTCCACCACTTCTAATAGCTACGGCCTTAGAAGTCAACGCCAGATGGATAAAATACAATATAAGTACAACAGTTTTTCCATCGTATAAAATGAATAATTGCAAACATTGTGAAGGTAATGGTCACTTCTACGTTTCCGGCAACCTAGGCTTCACTCTAGGGCGTTGCTCCACCAGATAGAATAGTTAGGTCCTTAGAAGTCAACTCCAGGAGCATGAAATACGATATAAATACAACAGCTTTTCCATCGTATAAAATGAATAATTACAAACAGTGTGAAAGTAATGGTCATTTCTACGTTCCGGGCAACCTATGCTTCGCTCCAGGGCGTTGCTCCACCAGATCGAATAGTTGAGGGCCTTAGAAGTCAACGCCAGAAGCATAAAATACGATATAAATACAACAGCTTTTGAATTCTATAAAACGAATAATAGCAACCAGTGTGAAAGTTATGGTCATTTCTACGTTCCGGGCAACCTAGGCTTCAATCTAGGGCGTTGCTCCACCAGATCAAACAGTTAGGGCCTTAGAAGTCAACGCCCGAAGCATAAAATACAAAATAAATAGAACGGTTTTTCCATTGTATAAAACGAATAATTGCTACCAGTGTAAAAGTTATGGTCTTTTCTACGTTCCGGGCAACCTAGGCTTCACACTAGGGCGTTGCTCCTCCAGATCAATAAGTTAGGGCGCAAGAAGTGAACGCCAGAAGCATAAAATTCAATATAAATACAACAGTTTATCCATCATATAAAACGAATGATAGCAACCAGTGTGAAACTTATGGTCATTTCTACGTTCCGAGCACCCTAGGCGTCACTCTGGTGCGATGCTCCACCACTTCTAATAGCTACGGCCTTAGAAGTCAACGCCAGATGGATAAAATACAATATAAGTACAACAGTTTTTCCATCGTATAAAATGAATAATTGCAAACATTGTGAAGGTAATGGTCACTTCTACGTTTCCGGCAACCTAGGCTTCACTCTAGGGCGTTGCTCCACCAGATAGAATAGTTAGGTCCTTAGAAGTCAACTCCAGGAGCATGAAATACGATATAAATACAACAGCTTTTCCATCGTATAAAATGAATAATTACAAACAGTGTGAAAGTTATGGTCTTTTCTACGTTCCGGGCAACCTAGGCTTCACACTAGGGCGTTGCTCCTCCAGATCAATAAGTTAGGGCGCAAGAAGTGAACGCCAGAAGCATAAAATTCAATATAAATACAACAGTTTATCCATCATATAAAACGAATGATAGCAACCAGTGTGAAAGTTATGGTCATTTCTACGTTCCGGGCAACCTAGGCTTCACTCTAGGCCGTTGTTCCACCAGATCGAATAGTTAGGGCCTAAGAAGTGAACGCCAGAAGCATAAAATACAATATAAATACAACAGTTTTTCCATCATATAAAAGGAATGATAGCAACCAGTGTGAAAGTTATGGTCATATCTACGTGCCGGGCCACCTAGGCTTCACTCTAGGGCGTTGCTCCACCAGATCGAATAGTTAGGGCCGTAGAAGTCAACGCCCGAAGCATAAAATACAAAAGAAATAAAACAGTTTTTCCATTGTATAAAACGAATAATTGCTACCAGTGTGAAAGTCATGGTCATTTCTACGTTCCGCGCATCCTAGGCTTCACTCGAGGGCGTTGCTCCACCAGATCGAATAGTTAGGGCCTTAGAAGTCAACGCTCGAAGCATAAAATACAAAATAAATAGAACAGTTTTTCCATCGTATAAAACGAATAATTGCTACCAGTGTGAAAGTTATGGTCATTTCTACATTCCGAGCAACCTAGGCTTCACTCTAGGGCGTTGCTCCACCAGATCGAATAGTTAGGTCCTTAGAAGTCAACGCCAGATGCATAAAATACGATATAAACTCAACAGCTTTTCCATCGTATAGAAGGAGTAATTGCAAACAGTGTGAAAGTAATGGTCATTTCGACGTTCCGGGCAACATAGGCTTCACTCTACGGCGTTGTTCCACCAGATCGAATAGTTAGGGCCTAAGAAGTCAACACCAGAAGAATAAAATACAAAATAAACACAACAGCCTTTACACCGTATAAAACGAATAATTGCAACCTGTGTGAAGGTTATGGTCATATCTACGTTCCGAGCAACATAGGCTTCACAGTAGGGCGTTGCTCCACCAGATCGAATAGTTAGGGCCTAAGAAGTGAACGCCAGAAGCATAAAATACAATATAAATACAACAGCTTTTCCATCGTATAAAACGAATAATTGCAACCAGTATGAAACTTATGGTCATTTCTACGTTCCGGGCAACCTAGGCTTCACTCTATGGCGTTCTGCCACCACATCGAATAGCTACGGCCACAGAAGTCAATGCCTGAAGTATAAAATACAATAAAAATACAACAGTCTTTCCTTCCTATAACAGGAATAATTGCAACCCGTGTGAAAGTGATGGTCATTTCTACGTTCCGGGCAACCTATGCTTCGCTCTAGGGCGTTGCTCCTCCAGATCGAATAGTTGAGGGCCTTAGAAGTCAACGCCAGAAGCATAAAATACGATATAAATACAACAGCTTTTGAATCGTATAAAACGAATAATAGCAACCAGTGTGAACGTTATGGTCATTTCTGCGTTCCGGGCAACCTAGGCTTCAATCTAGGGCGTTGCTCCACCAGATCAAACAGTTAGGGCCTTAGACGTCAACGCCCGAAGCATAAAATACAAAATAAATAGAACGGTTTTTCCATTGTATAAAACGCATAATTGCTACCAGTGTAAAAGTTATGGTCTTTTCTACGTTCCGGGCAACCTAGGCTTCACACTAGGGCGTTGCTCCTCCAGATCTATCTGTTAGGGCCTTAGAAGTCAACGCCCGAAGCATAAAATGCAAAATAAATAGAACAGTTTTTCCATTGTATAAAACGAATAATTGCTACCAGTGTAAAAGTTATGGTCATTTCTACGTTCCGGGCAACCTAGGCTTCACCCTAGGGCGTCGTTCCACCAGATCGAATAGTTAGGGCCTAAGAAGTGAACGCCAGAAGCATAAAATACAATATAAATACAACAGTTTAACCATCATATAAAACGAATGATAGCAACCAGTGTGAAAACTATGGTCATTTCTACGTTCCGGGCAACCTAGGCTTCACTCTATGGCGTTGTTCCACCACATCGAATAGCTACAGCCTCAGAAGTCGAAGCCTGAAGTATAAAATACAATAAAAATACAACAGTCTTTCCATCCTAAAACAGGAATAATGGCAACCCGTGTGAAAGTGAAGGTCATTTCTACGTTCCAGGCAACCTAGGCTTCACTCTAGGGCGTTGTTCCACCAGATCGAATACTTAGGGCCTAAGAAGTCAACGCCAGAAGCATAAAGTACAATATAAATTAGACCGTTTTTCCATCGTATAAAACGAATAATAGCAGCCAGTGTGAAAGTTATGGTCATTTCTACGTTCCGGGCAACCTAGGCTTCACTCTAGTGCGTTGCACCACCAGATCGAATAGTTAGGGGCTTAGAAGTCAACGCCCGAAGCGTAAAATACAAAATAAATAGAACAGCTTTTCCATCGTATAATATGAATAATTGCAAACAGTGTGAAGGTAATGGTCATTTCTACGTTCCGAGCACCCTAGGCGTCACTCTGGGGCGATGCTCCACCACTTCTAATAGCTACGGCCTTAGAAGTCAACGCCAGATGGATAAAATACAATATAAGTACAACAGTTTTTCCATCGTATAAAATGAATAATTGCAAACATTGTGAAGGTAATGGTCACTTGTACGTTTCCGGCAACCTAGGCTTCACTCTAGGGCGTTGCTCCACCAGATCGAATAGTTATGTCCTTAGAAGTGAACGCCAGGAGCATAAAATACGATATAAATACAACAGCTTTTCCATCGTATAAAAGGATTAATTGCAAACAGTGTGAAAGTAATGGTCATTTCTACGTTCCGGGCAACCTAGGCTTCACTCTACGGCGTTGTTCCTCCAGATCGGATAGCTAGGGCCTAAGAAGTCAACACCAGAAAAATAAAATACAAAATAAACACAACAGCCTTTACACCGTATAAAACGAATAATTGCAACCTGTGTGAAGGTTATGGTCATATCTACGTTCCGGGCAACCTAGGCTTCACTGTAGGGCGTTGCTCCACCAGATCGAAATGTTAGGGCCTTAGACGTCAACGCCCGAAGCATAAAATACAAAATAAATAGAACGGTTTTTCCATTGTATAAAATGCATAATTGCTACCAGTGTAAAAGTTATGGTCTTTTCTACGTTCCGGGCAACCTAGGCTTCACACTAGGGCGTTGCTCCTCCAGATCTATCTGTTAGGGCCTTAGAAGTCAACGCCCGAAGCATAAAATACAAAATAAATAAAACAGTTTTTCCATCGTATAAAACGAATAATTGCTACCAGTGTGACAGTTATGGTCATTTCTACGTTCCGAGCACCCTAGGCGTCACTCTGGGGCGATGCTCCACCACTTCTAATAGCTACGGCCTTAGAAGTCAACGCCAGATGGATAAAATACAATATAAGTACAACAGTTTTTCCATCGTATAAAATGAATAATTGCAAACATTGTGAAGGTAATGGTCACTTCTACGTTTCCGGCAACCTAGGCTTCACTCTAGGGCGTTGCTCCACCAGATAGAATAGTTAGGTCCTTAGAAGTCAACTCCAGGAGCATGAAATACGATATAAATACAACAGCTTTTCCATCGTATAAAATGAATAATTACAAACAGTGTGAAAGTAATGGTCATTTCTACGTTCCGGGCAACCTATGCTTCGCTCCAGGGCGTTGCTCCACCAGATCGAATAGTTGAGGGCCTTAGAAGTCAACGCCAGAAGCATAAAATCCGATATAAATACAACAGCTTTTGAATCCTATAAAACGAATAATAGCAACCAGTGTGAACGTTATGGTCATTTCTGCGTTCCGGGCAACCTAGGCTTCAATCTAGGGCGTTTCTCCACCAGATCGAATAGCTAAAGCCTTAGAAGTCAACGCTCAAATCATAAAATACAAAATAAATAAAACAGTTTTTCCATCGTATAAAACGAATAATTGCTACCAGTGTGAAAGTTATGGTCATTTCTACGTTCCGCGCAACCTGGGCTTTACCCTAGGGCGTTGTTCCACCAGATCAAATAGCTAGCGACTTAGAATTAAACGCCAGAAGCATAGAATACAATAAAAATACAACAGTTTTTCCATCGTATAACAGGAATAATTGCAACCAGTGTGAATGTAATGGTCATTTCTAGGTTCCGGGCAACCTAGGTTTCACTCTATGGCGTTGCTCCTCCAGATCGAATAGCTAGGGCCTATGAAGTCAACGCCAGAAGCATAAAATACAATAAAGGTGCAACAGTTTTTCCATCGTATAAAATGAATAATTGCTAACATTGTGAAGGTACTGGTCATTTCTACGTTCCGGCAACCTAGGCTTCACTCTTGGGCGTTGCTCCACCAGATCGACTAGTTGGGGCCTTAGAAGTCAACGCCAGAAGCATAAAGTACAATATAAATTAGACAGTTTTTCCATCGTATAAAACGAATAATAGCAGCCAGTGTGAAAGTTATGGTCATTTCTACGTTCCGGGCAACCTAGGCTTCACTCTAGTGCGTTGCACCACCAGATCGAATAGTTAGGGGCTTAGAAGTCAACGCCCGAAGCATAAAATACAAAATAAATAGAACAGCTTTTCCATCGTATAATATGAATAATTGCAAACAGTGTGAAAGTAATGGTCATTTCTACGTTCCGAGCACCCTAGGCGTCACTCTGGGGCGATGCTCCACCACTTCTAATAGCTACGGCCTTAGAAGTCAACGCCAGATGGATAAAATACAATATAAGTACAACAGTTTCTCCATCGTATAAAATGAATAATTGCAAACATTGTGAAGGTAATGGTCACTTGTACGTTTCCGGCAACCTAGGCTTCACTCTAGGGCGTTGCTCCACCAGATCGAATAGTTATGTCCTTAGAAGTGAACGCCAGGAGCATAAAATACGATATAAATACAACAGCTTTTCCATCGTATAAAAGGATTAATTGCAAACAGTGTGAAAGTAATGGTCATTTCTACGTTCCGGGCAACCTAGGCTTCACTCTACGGCGTTGTTCCTCCAGATCGGATAGCTAGGGCCTAAGAAGTCAACACCAGAAAAATAAAATACAAAATAAACACAACAGCCTTTACACCGTATAAAACGAATAATTGCAACCTGTGTGAAGGTTATGGTCATATCTACGTTCAGGGCAACCTAGGCTTCACTGTAGGGCGTTGCTCCACCAGATCGAAATGTTAGGGCCTTAGACGTCAACGCCCGAAGCATAAAATACAAAATAAATAGAACGGTTTTTCCATTGTATAAAATGCATAATTGCTACCAGTGTAAAAGTTATGGTCTTTTCTACGTTCCGGGCAACCTAGGCTTCACACTAGGGCGTTGCTCCTCCAGATCTATCTGTTAGGGCCTTAGAAGTCAACGCCCGAAGCATAAAATGCAAAATAAATAGAACAGTTTTTCCATTGTATAAAACGAATAATTGCTACCAGTGTAAAAGTTATGGTCATTTCTACGTTCCGGGCAACCTAGGCTTCACCCTAGGGCGTTGTTCCACCAGATCGAATAGTTAGGGCCTAAGAAGTGAACGCCAGAAGCATAAAATACAATATAAATACAACAGTTTAACCATCATATAAAACGAATGATAGCAACCAGTGTGAAAACTATGGTCATTTCTACGTTCCGGGCAACCTAGGCTTCGCTCTAGGCCGTTGTTCCACCAGATCGAATAGTTAGGGCCTAAGAAGTGAACGCCAGAAGCATAAAACACAATATAAATACAACAGTATTTCCATCATATAAAAGGAATGATAGCAGCCAGTGTGAAAGTTATGTTCATTTCTACGTTCCGGGCAACCTAGGCTTCACTCTAGTGCGTTGCACCACCACATCGAATAGTTAGGGGCTTAGAAGTCAACGCCCGAAGCATAAAATGCAAAATAAATAGAACAGTTTTTCCATTGTATAAAACGAATAATTGCTACCAGTGTAAAAGTTATGGTCATTTCTACGTTCCGGGCAACCTAGGCTTCACCCTAGGGCGTTGTTCCACCAGATCGAATAGTTAGGGCCTAAGAAGTGAACGCCAGAAGCATAAAATACAATATAAATACAACAGTTTAACCATCATATAAAACGAATGATAGCAACCAGTGTGAAAACTATGGTCATTTCTACGTTCCGGGCAACCTAGGCTTCACTCTATGGCGTTCTTCCACCACATCGAATAGCTACAGCCTCAGAAGTCGAAGCCTGAAGTATAAAATACAATAAAAATACAACAGTCTTTATATCCTAAAACAGGAATAATGGCAACCCGTGTGAAAGTGAAGGTCATTTCTACGTTCCAGGCAACCTAGGCTTCACTCTAGGGCGTTGTTCCACCAGATCGAATAGTTAGGGCCTAAGAAGTCAACGCCAGAAGCATAAAGTACAATATAAATTAGACAGTTTTTCCATCGTATAAAACGAATAATAGCAGCCAGTGTGAAAGTTATGTTCATTTCTACGTTCCGGGCAACCTAGGCTTCACTCTAGTGCGTTGCACCACCACATCGAATAGTTAGGGGCTTAGAAGTCAACGCCCGAAGCATAAAATACAAAATAAATAGAACAGCTTTTCCATCGTATAATATGAATAATTGCAAACAGTGTGAAAGTAATGGTCATTTCTACGTTCCGAGCACCCTAGGCGTCACTCTGGGGCGATGCTCCACCACTTCTAATAGCTACGGCCTTAGAAGTCAACGCCAGATGGATAAAATACAATATAAGTACAACAGTTTTTCCATCGTATAAAATGAATAATTGCAAACATTGTGAAGGTAATGGTCACTTGTACGTTTCCGGCAACCTAGGCTTCACTCTAGGGCGTTGCTCCACCAGATCGAATAGTTATGTCCTTAGAAGTGAACGCCAGGAGCATAAAATACGATATAAATACAACAGCTTTTCCATCGTATAAAAGGATTAATTGCAAACAGTGTGAAAGTAATGGTCATTTCTACGTTCCGGGCAACCTAGGCTTCACTCTACGGCGTTGTTCCTCCAGATCGGATAGCTAGGGCCTAAGAAGTCAACACCAGAAAAATAAAATACAAAATAAACACAACAGCCTTTACACCGTATAAAACGAATAATTGCAACCTGTGTGAAGGTTATGGTCATATCTACGTTCCGGGCAACCTAGGCTTCACTGTAGGGCGTTGCTCCACCAGATCGAAATGTTAGGGCCTAAGAAGTCAACGCCCGAAGCATAAAGTACGATATAAATACAACAGCTTTTCCATCATATTAAATGAATAATTGCAACCAGTGTGAAAGTTATGGTCATTTCTACGTTCCGCGCAACCTGGGCTTTACCCTAGGGCGTTGTTCCACCAGATGGAATAGTTAGGGCCTAAGAAGTCAACGCCAGAAGCATAAAATACGATAGAAATACAACAGTTTTTCCATCGTATAAAACGAATAATTGCTTCCAGTATGAAACTTATGGTCTTTTCTACTTTCCGAGCAACCTAGGCTTCACCCTAGGGCGTGGCTCCAACAGATTGAATAGTTAGGGCCTTAGAAGTCAACGCCAGAGGCATAAAGTACAATATAAATACAACAGTTTTTCCATCGTATAAAACGAATAATTGCAACCAGTTTGAAAGTGATGGCCAATTCTACGTTCCGGGCAACCTAGGCTTCTCTCTAGGGCGTTGCTCCACCAGATCGAATAGATAGTGCCTTAGAAGTCAACGCCAGAGGCATAAAATACAATATAAATACAACAGCGTTTCCATCGTATAAACCGAATAATTGCAACCAGTGTGAAAGTTATGGTCATTTCCACATTCCGAGCAACCTAGGCTTCACTCTAGGTCGTTGCTCCACCAGATCGAAGAGTTAGGTCCTTAGAAGTAAACGCCAGAAGCATAAAATACGATATAAATACAACAGCTTTTCCATCGTATAAAAGGATTAATTGCAACCAGTTTGAACGTGATGGTCATTTCTCCTTTCCGGGCAACCTAGGCTTCACTCTAGGGCGTTGCTCTACGAGATCGAACAGCTAGGGCCTTAGAAGTCAACGCCAGGAGCATAAAATACGATATAAATACAACAGCTTTTCCATCGTATAAAAGGAATAATTGCAAACAGTGTGAAAGTAATGGTCATTTCTACGTTCCGGGCAACCTAGGCTTCACTGTATGGCGTTCTTCCACCACATCGAATAGCTACGGCCTCAGAAGTCAACGCCTGAAGTATAAAATACAATAAAAATACAACAGTATTTCCATTCTATAACAGGAATAATTGCAACCCGTGTGAAAGTGATGGTAATTTCTACGTTCCGGGTAACCTAGGCTTCACCCTAGGGCATTGCTCCAACAGATCGAATAGTTAGGTCCTTAGAAGTAAACGCCAGAAGCATAAAATACGATATAAATACAACAGCTTTTCCATCGTATAAAAGGATTAATTGCAACCAGTTTGAACGTGATGGTCATTTCTCCTTTCCGGGCAACCTAGGCTTCACTCTAGGGCGTTGCTCTACTAGATCGAACAGCTAGGGCCTTAGAAGTCAACGCCAGAAGCATAAAATACAATATAAATACAACAGTTTTTCCATCGTATAAAACGAATAATCGCAACCAGTATGAAACTTATGGTCATTTCTACTTTCCGAGTAACCTAGGCTTCACCCTAGGGCGTTGCTCCAACAGATGGAATTGTTAGGGCCTAAGAAGTCAACGCCCGAAGCATAAAATACAAAATAAACAGAACAGTTTTTCCATTGTATAAAACGAATAATTGCTACCAGTGTGAAAGTTATGGTCATTTCTACGTTCCGGGCAACCTAGGCCTCACTCTAGGGTGTTGTTCCACGAGATTGAATAGTTAGGGCCTAAGAAATCAACGCCAGAAGCATAAAATACAATAAAAATATAACAGTTTTCCCATCGCATAAAACAAATAATTGCAACCAGTGTGAAAGTTATGGTCATTTCTACGTTCCGGGCAACCTAGGCTTCACCCTAGGCCGTTGTTCCACCAGATCGAATAGTTAGGGCCTAAGAAGTGAACGCCAGAAGCATAAAATGCAATAAAAATACAACGGTTTTTCCATCGTATAGAACGAATAATAGCAACCAGTGTGAAAGTTATGGTCATTTCTGCGTTCCGGGCAAACTAGGCTTCACTCTAGGGCGTTGTTCCACCAGATCAAACAGTTAGGGCCTTAGAAGTCAACGCCCGAAGCATAAAATACAAAATAAACAGAACAGTTTTTCCATTGTATAAAACGAATAATTGCTACCAGTGTGAAAGTTATGGTCATTTCTACGTTCCGGGCAACCTAGGCCTCACTCTAGGGTGTTGTTCCACGAGATTGAATAGTTAGGGCCTAAGAAATCAACGCCAGAAGCATAAAATACAATAAAAATATAACAGTTTTCCCATCGCATAAAACGAATAATTACAACCAGTGTGAATGTTATGGTCATTTTTACATTCCGAGCAACCTAGGCCTCACTCTAGGGCGTTGATCCACCAGATAGAATAGTTAGGGCCTTAGAAGTCAACGCCAGAAGCATAAAATTCAATAAAGATGCAACAGTTTTTCCATCGTATAACAGGAGTAACTGCAAATAGTGTGAAAGTACTGGTCATTTCTACGTTCCGGGTAACCTTGGCTTCACTCTAGGGCGTTGTTCCACCAGATCGAACAGTTGGCGCCTAAGAAGGCAATGCCAGAAGCATAAAATACAATATAAATATAACAGTTTTTCAATCGTATAAATCGAATAATAGCAACCAGTGTGAAAGTTATGGTCATTTCTACGTTCCCGGCAACATAGGCTTCACCACAGGGCGTTGTTCCACCAGATCGAATAGTTAGGGCCTAAGAAGTGAACGCCAGCAGCATAAAATACAATAAAATTATAACAGTTTTCCCATCGTATAAAACGAATAATTACAACCAGTGTGAATGTTATGGTCATTTTTACATTCCGAGCAACCTAGGCCTCACTCTAGGGCGTTGATCCACCAGATAGAATAGTTAGGGCCTTATAAGTCAACGCCAGAGGCATAAAATACAATATAAATACAACAGCGTTTCCATCGTATAAACCGAATAATTGCAACCAGTGTGAAAGTTATGGTCATTTCCACATTCCGAGCAACCTAGGCTTCACTCTAGGTCGTTGCTCCACCAGATCGAAGAGTTAGGTCCTTAGAAGTAAACGCCAGAAGCATAAAATACGATATAAATACAACAGCTTTTCCATCGTATAAAAGGATTAATTGCAACCAGTTTGAACGTGATGGTCATTTCTCCTTTCCGGGCAACCTAGGCTTCACTCTAGGGCGTTGCTCTACTAGATCGAACAGCTAGGGCCTTAGAAGTCAACGCCAGAAGCATAAAATACAATATAAATACAACAGTTTTTCCATCGTATAAAACGAATAATTGCAACCAGTATGAAACTTATGGTCATTTCTACTTTCCGAGTAACCTAGGCTTCACCCTAGGGCGTTGCTCCAACAGATGGAATTGTTAGGGCCTAAGAAGTCAACGCCAGAAGCATAAAATACGATATAAATACAACAGCTATTGCATCGCATAATACAAATAATTGCAACCAGTGTGAAAGTTATGGTCATTTCTACGTTCCGGGCAACCTAGGCTTCACCCTAGGCCGTTGTTCCACCAGATCGAATAGTTAGGGCCTAAGAAGTGAACGCCAGAAGCATAAAATGCAATAAAAATACAACGGTTTTTCCATCGTATAGCAGGAATAATTTGCAACCAGTGTGATAGTAGTGGTCATTTCTACGTTCCGGGCAACCCAGGTTACACTCCAGGGCGTTGCTCCACCAGATCGAATAGTGACGGCCTAAGAAGTCAACGCCAGAAGCATAAAATACGATAAAGATGCAACAGTTTTTCCATCGTATAAAACGAATTATTGCAGTCAGTGTGAAAGTTATGGTCATTTCTACATTCCGCGCAACCTAGGCTTCACTCTAGGGCGTTGCTCCACCAGATCGAATAGTTATGTCCTTAGAAGTCAACGCCAGGAGCATAAAATACGATATAAATACAACAGCTTTTCCATCGTATAAAAGGAATAATTGCAAACAGTGTGAAAGTAATGGTCATTTCTACGATCCGGGCAACCTAGGCTTCACTGTATGGCGTTCTTCCACCACATCGAATAGCTACGGCCTCAGAAGTCAACGCCAGAAGCATAAAATGCAATAAAAATACAACGGTTTTTCCATCGTATAGCAGGAATAATTTGCAACCAGTGTGATAGTAGTGGTCATTTCTACGTTCCGGGCAACCCAGGTTACACTCCAGGGCGTTGCTCCACCAGATCGAATAGTGACGGCCTAAGAAGTCAACGCCAGAAGCATAAAATACGATAAAGATGCAACAGTTTTTCCATCGTATAAAACGAATTATTGCAGTCAGTGTGAAAGTTATGGTCATTTCTACATTCCGCGCAACCTAGGCTTCACTCTAGGGCGTTGCTCCACCAGATCGAATAGTTATGTCCTTAGAAGTCAACGCCAGGAGCATAAAATACGATATAAATACAACAGCTTTTCCATCGTATAAAAGGAATAATTGCAAACAGTGTGAAAGTAATGGTCATTTCTACGATCCGGGCAACCTAGGCTTCACTGTATGGCGTTCTTCCACCACATCGAATAGCTACGGCCTCAGAAGTCAACGCCTGAATTATAAAATACAATAAAAATACAACAGTATTTCCATTCTATAACAGGAATAATTGCAACCCGTGTGAAAGTGATGGTAATTTCTACGTTCCGGGTAACCTAGGCTTCACCCTAGGGCATTGCTCCAACAGATCGAATAGTTACGGCCTAAGAAGTCATCGCCCGAAGCATAAAATACAAAATAAACAGAACAGTTTTTCCATTGTATAAAACGAATAACTGCTACCAGTGTGAAAGTTATGGTCATTTCTACGTTCCGGGCAACCTAGGCTTCACTCTATTGCGTTGTTCCACCAGATCGAATAGTTAGTGCCTTAGAAGTCGACGCCAGAATCTTAAAATACAATATAAATAAAACAGTTTTTCCATCGTTTAAAACGAATAATTGCAACCAGTATGAAACTTATGGTCATTTCTACTTTCCGAGCAACCTAGGCTTCACCATACGGCGTTGCTCCAACAGGTTCAATAGTTAGGGCCGTAGAAGTCAACGCCCGAACCATAAAATGCAAAAAAAATACAACAGTGTTACCATCATATAACAGGAACAATTGCAACCAGTTTGAAAGTGATGGCCAATTCTACGTTCCGGGCAACCTAGGCTTCACTCTATGGCGTTCTTCCACCACCTCGAATAGCTGCGGCCTCAGACGTCAACGCCTGAAGCATAAAATACAAAAGAAATGCAACAGTCTTTCCATCCTATAACAGGAATAATTGCAACCCTTGTGAAAGTGATGGTCATTTGTACGTTCCAGGCAACCTAGGCTTCACTCTGTGGCGTTGTTCCACCAGATCGAATTGTTAGGGCCTAAGAGGTCAACGCCAGAAGCATAAGGTACAATATAAATATAACAGTTTTTCCATCGTATAGAACGAATAATAGCAACCAGTGTGAAAGTTATGGTCATTTCTACGTTCCGGGCAACCTAGGCTTCACTCTAGGGCGTTGCTCCACCAGATCAAACAGTTAGGGCCTTAGAAGTCAACGCCCGAAGCATAAAATACAAAATAAATACAAGAGTTTTTCCATTGTATAAAACCAATAATTGCTACCAGTGTAAAAGTTATGGTCATTTCTACGTTCCGGGCAACCTAGGCTTCACCCTAGGGCGTTGTTCCACCTGATCGAATAGTTAGGGCCTAAGAAGTCAACGCCAGAAGCATAAAATACAATATAAATATAACATTTTTTCCATCGTATAAAACGAGTAATAGCAGCCAGTGTGAAAGTTATGGTCATTTCTACGTTCCGGGCAACCTAGGCTTCACCCGAGGCCGTTGTTCCACCAGATCGAATAGTTAGGGCCTAAGAAGTCAACGCCAGAAGCATAAAGTGCAATAAAAATACAACAGTTTTTCCATCGTATAAGAGGATTAATGCAACCAGTTTGTAAGTGATGGTCATTTCTCCTTTCCGGGCAACCTAGGCCTCACTCTAGGCCGTTGGTCCACTAGATCGAATAGCTAGGGCCTTAGAAGTTAACGCCAGAAGCATAAAATACAATATAAATACAACAGTTTTTCCATTGTATAAAACGAATAATTGCAACCAGTATGAAACTTATGGTCATTTCTACTTTCCGAGCAACCTAGGCTTCACGCTAGGCCGTTGCTCCAACAGATGGAATAGTTAGGGCCTTAGAAGTCAACGCCCGAAGCATAAAATGCAATAAAAATACAACAGTGTTTCCATCATATAACAGGAATAATTGCAACCAGTTTGAAAGTGATGGCCAATTCTACGTTCCGCGCAACCTAGGCTTCACTCTTGGGCGTTGCTCCACCAGATCTAATAGCTACGGCCTTAGAAGCCAACGCCAGAGGCATAAAATACAATATAAATACAACAGCCGTTACACCGTATAAAACGAATAATTGCAAACTGTGTGATGGTTATGGTCATATCTACGTTCCGTGCAACCTGGTCTTCACTGTAGGGCGTTGTTCCACCAGATCGAAGTGTTAGGGCCTAAGAAGTCAACGCCCGAAGCATAAAATACGATATAAATACAACAGCTTTTCCATCGTATTAAATGAATAATTGCAAACAGTGTTAAAGTAGTGGTCATTTCTACGTTCCCAGCATCCTAGGCTTCACTCTAGGGCGGTGCTCCACCATATCGTATAGCTACGGCCTTAGAAGCCTACGCCTGAAGCATAAAATACAATACAAATACAACAGCCTTTTCATCGTATAACAGGAATAATTTCAACAAGCGTGAAAGTAATGATCATTTCGGCGTTTCGGGCACCCTAGACTTAACTCTGAGGCATTGCTCCACCAGATCGAATAGTTAGGGCCTAAGAAGTCAACGCCAGAAGCATAAAATACAATATAAATACAACAGTTTTTCCATCGTATAAAACAAATAATTGCAACCAGTATGAAACTTTTGGTCATTTCTACTTTCCGAGCAACCTAGGCTTCACCCTAGGGCGTTGCTCCAACAGGTTCAATAGTTAGGGCCGTAGAAGTCAACGCCCGAACCATAAAATGCCAAAAAAATACAACAGTGTTACCATCATATAACAGGAATAATTGCAACCAGTTTGAAAGTGATGGCCAATTCTACGTTCCGGGCAACCTAGGCTTCACTCTATTGCGTTGCTCCACCAGATCGAATAGTTAGTGCCTTAGAAGTCAACGCCAGAGGCATAAAATACAATAAAAATACAACAGTTTTTCCATCGTATAAAACGAATAATTGCAACCAGTATGAAACTTCTGGTCATTTCTACATTCCGAGCAACCTAGGCTTCAACCCTAGGGCGTTGCTCCAGCAGATTGAATAGTTAGGGCCTTAGAAGTAAACGCCCGAAGCATAAAATGCAATAAAAATACAACAGTGTTTCCATCATATAACAGGAATAATTGCAACCAGTTTGAAAGTGATGGCCAATTCTACGTTCCGGGCAACCTAGGCTTCACTCTATTGCGTTGTTCCACCAGATCGAATAGTTAGTGCCTTAGAAGTCGAAGCCAGAAGCTTAATATACAATATAAATAAAACAGTTTTTCCATCGTTTAAAACGAATAATTGCAACCAGTATGAAACTTATGGTCATTTCTACTTTCCGAGCAACCTAGGCTTCACCATACGGCGTTGCTCCAACAGGTTCAATAGTTAGGGCCTTAGAAGTCGACGCCAGAAGCTTAAAATACAATATAAATACAACAGTTTTTCCACTGTATAAAACGAATAATTGCAACTAGTATGAAACTTATGGTTATTTCTACTTTCCGAGCAACCTAGGCTTCACCCTAGGGCGTTGCTCCAACAGATTGAATAGTTAGGGCCGTAGAAGTCAACGCCCGAACCTTAAAATGCAAAAAAAATACAACGGTGTTACCATCATATAACAGGAATAATTGCAACCAGTTTGAAAGTGATGGCCAATTCTACGTTCCGGGCAACCTAGGCTTCACTCTATTGTGTTGTTCCACTAGATCGAATAGTTAGTGCCTTAGAAGTCAACGCCAGAAGCATAAAATACAAAATAAGTAGAACAGTTTTTCCATCGTATAAAACAAATAATTGCTACCAGTGTAAAAGTTATGGTCATTTCTACGTTCCGGGCAACCTAGGCTTCACCCTAGGGCGTTGTTCCACCAGATCGAATAGTTAGGGCCTAAGAAGTGAACGCCAGAAGCATAAAATACAATATAAATACAACAGTTTTTCCATCGTATAAAACGAATAATTGCAACCAGTATGAAAGTTATGGTCATTTCTACTTTCCGGCAACCTAAGCTTCACCCTAGGGCGTTGCTCCAACAGATGGAATAGTTAGGGCCTTAGAAGTCAACGGCCGAAGCATAAATTACAAAATAAATAGGACTGCTTTTCCATCGTATAAAACGAATAATTGCTACCGGTGTGAAAGTTATTTCCATTTCTACGTTCCGGGCAATCTAGGCTTCGCCCCAGGGCATTGTTCCACCAGATCGAATAGTTAGGGCCTAAGAAGAGAACGCCAGCAGCATAAAATACAATATAAATACAACAGTTCTTCCATCATATAAAACGAATAATTGCAACCAGTATGAAAGTTATGGTCATTTCTACGTTCCGGGCAACCTACGCTTCACTCTATGGCGTTCTTCCACCACATCGAATAGCTGCGGCCTCAGAAGTCAACGCCTGAAGCATAAAATACAATAAAAATACAACAGTCTTTCCATCCTATAACAGGAATAATTGCAACCCGTGTGAAAGTGATGGCCATTTGTACGTTCCAGGCAACCTAGGCTTCACTCTAGGGCGTTGTTCCACCAGATCGAATTGTTAGGGCCTAAGAAGTCAACGCCAGAAGCATAAGATACAATATAAATATAACAGTTTTTCCATCGTATAGAACGAATAATAGCAACCAGTGTGAAAGTTATGGTCATTTCTACGTTGCGGGCAACCTAGGCTTTACCCTAGGGCGTTCCTCCACCCGATCGAATAGTTAGGGCCTTAGAAGTCAACGCCAGAAGCATAAAATACAATAAAGATGCAACAGCTTTTCCATCGTATAAAACGAATAATTTCAACCAGTGTGACTGTTATGGTCATTTCTACATTCCGAGCAACCTAGGCTTCACTCTAGGGCGTTGTTCCACCAGATCGAATTGTTAGGGCCTAAGAAGTCAACGCCAGAAGCATAAGATACAATACAAGTATAAGAGTTTTTCCATCGTATAGAACGAATAATAGCATCCAGTGTGAAAGTTATGGTCATTTCTACGTTCCAGGCAACCTAGGCTTCACTCTCGGGCGTTGCTCCACCAGATCAAACAGTTAGGGCCTTAGAAGTCAACGCCCGAAGCATAAAACACAAAATAAATAGAACAGTTTTTCCATCGTATAAAACGAATAATTGCTACCAGTGTAAAAGTTATGGTCATTTCTACGTTCCGGGCAACCTAGGCTTCACCCTAGGGCGTTGTTCCACCAGATCGAATAGTTAGGGCCTAAGAAGTGAACGCCAGAAGCATAAAATACAATGTAAATACAACAGTTTTTCCAGCATATAAAACGAGTAGTTGCAACCAGTATGAAAGTTGTGGTCATTTCTACTTTCCGGGCAACCTGGGCTACACCCTAGGGCGTTGCTCCAACAGATTGCATAGTTAGGGCCTTAGAAGTCAATGCCCGAAGCATAAAATGCAATAAAAATACAACAGTTTTTCCATCATATAAAACGAGTAATTCCAACCAGTATGAAAGTTGTGGTTATTTCTACGTTCCGGGCACTCTAGGTTCCACTCTAGGTCGTTGCTCCACCAGATCGAATACTGAGGGTCTTAGAAGTAAACGCCCGAAGCATAAAATACGATACAAAATACAAAAGCTTTTCCATCGTATAAAACGAATAATTGGGACCAGTGTGAAAGTTAAAGTCATTTCTACATTCCGAGCAACCTAGGCTTCACTCTACGGCGTTGACCCAACAGGTTGAATAGTTAGGGCCTTAGAAGTCAACGCCCGAAGCATAAAATACAATATAAATACAACAGTTTTTCCATCGTTTAAAACGAATAATTGCAACCAGTATGAAAGTTATGGTCATTTCTACTTTCCGGCAACCTAGGCTTCACCCTAGGGCGTTGCTCCAACAGATCGAATAGTTAGGGCCTTAGAAGTCAACGGCCGAAACATAAATTACAAAATAAATAGAACTGTTTTTCCATCGTATAAAACGAATAATTGCTACCGGTGTGAAAGTTATTTCCATTTCTACGTTCCGGGCAACCTAGGCTTCACCCTAGGGCGTTGTTCCACCAGATGGAATAGTTATGGCATAAGAGGTCAACGCCAGAAGCATAAAATACAATATAAGTACAACAGTTTTTCCAACGCATAAAATGAATAAATGCAAACATTGCGAAAGTAATTGTCATTTCTACGTTCCGGGCAACCTAGGCGTCACTCTAGTGCGTTGCTCCACCACATCTAATAGCTATGGCCTCAGACGTCAACGACAGAAGCATAAAATACAATATAAATACAACAGTTTTTCCATCATATAAAACGAATAATTGCCACCAGTATGAAAGTTATGGTCATTTCTACGTTCCGGGCAACCTAGGCTTCACTCTATGGCGTTCTTCCACCACATCGAATAGCTACTGCCTCAGAAGTCAACGCCAGAAGCTTAAAATACAATATAAATACAACAGTTTTTCCATCGTATAAAACGAATAATTGCAACCAGTATGAAACTTATGGTCATTTCTACTTTCCGAGCAACCTAGGCTTCACGCTAGGGCGTTCCTCCAACAGGTTGAATAGTTAGGGCCGTAGAAGTCAACGCCCGAACCATGAAATGCAAAAAAAATACAACAGTGTTACCATCATATGACAGGAATAATTGCAACCAGTTTGAAAGTGATGGCCAATTCTACGTTCCGGGCAACCTAGGCTTCACTCTATTGCGTTGTTCCACCAGATCGAACAGCTAGGGCCTAAGAAGGTAACGCCAGAAGCTTACAACACAATATAAATATAACAGTTTCTCCATCGTATAAAACGAATAATAGCGACCAGTCTGAAAGTTATGGTCATTTCTACGTTCCCGGCAACCTAGGCTTCACCCCAGGGCGTTGTTCCTCCAGATCGAATAGTTAGGGCCTAAGAAGTGAACGCCAGCAGCATAAAATACAATATAAATACAGCAGTTTTTCCATCATATAAAACGAATAATTGCAACCAGTATGAAAGTTATGGTCATTTCTACGTTCCGGGCAACCTAGGCTACACCCTAGGGCGTTGCTCCAGCAGATTGAATAGTTAGGTCCTAAGAAGTGAACGCCAGCAGCATAAAATACAATATAAATACAACAGTTCTTCCATCATATAAAACGAATAATTGCAACCAGTTTGAAAGTGATGGTCATTTCTACGTTCCGGGCAACCTAGGCTTCACTCTATGGCGTTCTCCCACCACATCGAACGGCTACGGCCTCAGAAGTCAACGCCTGAAGCATAAAATACAATTAAAATAGAACAGTCTTTCCATCCTATAACAGAAATAATTGCAACCCGTGTGAAAGTGATGGTCATTTGTACGTTCCAGGCAACCTAGGCTTCACTCTAGGGCGTTGTTCCACCAGATCGAATTGTTAGGGCCTAAGAAGGCAACGCCAGAAGCATAAGATACAATATAAATATAAGAGTTTTTCCATCGTATAGACCGAATAATAGCATCCAGTGTGAAAGTTATGGTCATTTCTACGTTCCGGGCAACCTAGGCTTCACTCTGGGGCGTTGCTCCACCAGATCAAACAGTTAGGGCCTTGGAAGTCAACGCCCGAAGCATAAAACACAAAATAAATAGAACAGTTTTTCCATCGTATAAAACGAATAATTGCTACCAGTGTTAGTTATGGTCATTTCTACGTTCCGGGCAACCTAGGCTTCACCCTAGGGCGTTGTTCCACCAGATCGAATAGTTAGGGCCTAAGAAGTGAACGCCAGAAGCATAAAATACAATATAAATACAACAGTTTTTCCATCATATAGAACGAGTAGTTGCAACCAGTATGAAAGTTGTGGTCATTTCTACTTTCCGGGCAACCTAGGCTACACCCTAGGGCGTTACTCCAACAGATTGAATAGTTAGGGCCTTAGAAGTCAATGCCCGAAGCATAAAATGCAATAAAAATACAACAGTTTTTCCATCATATAAACGGAATAATTGCAACCAGTTTGAAAGTGATGGTCATTTCTACGTTCCGGGCTACATCGGCTTCACTCTAGGGCGTTGCTCCACCAGATCGAATAGTTAGGGCCTAAGCAGTGAACGCCAGAAGCATAAAATACAATATAAACTCAACAGTTTTTCCATCATATAAAACGAGTAATTGCAACCAGTATGAAAGTTGTGGTTATTTCTACGTTCCGGGCAACCTAGGTTTCACTCTAGGGCGTTGCTCCACCAGATCGAATACTGAGGGCCTTAGAAGTAAACGCCCGAAGCATAAAATACGATACAAAATACAACAGCTTTTCCATCGTATAAAACGAATAATTGGGACCAGTGTGAAAGTTAAAGTCATTTCTACATTCCGAGCAACCTAGGCTTCACTTTAGGGCGTTGACCCAACAGATTGAATAGTTAGGGCCTTAGAAGTCAACGACCGAAGCACAAAATACAATATAAATACAACAGTTTTTCCATCCTATAAAACGAATAATTGCAACCAGTATGAAAGTTATGGTCATTTCTACTTTCCGGCAACCTAGGCTTCACCCTAGAGCGTTGCTCCAACAGATCGAATAGTTAGGGCCTTAGAAGTCAACGGCCGAAGCATAAAATACAAAATAAATAGAACTGTTTTTCCATCGTATAAAACGAATAATTGCTACCGGTGTGAAAGTTATTTCCATTTCTACGTTCCGGGCAACCTAGGCTTCACCCTAGGGCGTTGTTCCACCAGATGGAATAGTTATGGCATAAGAGGTCAACGCCAGAAGCATAAAATACAATATAAGTACAACAGTTTTTCCAACGTATAAAATGAATAAATGCAAACATTGCGAAAGTAATGGTCATTTCTACGTTCCGGGCAACAAAGGCGTCACTCTAGTGCGTTGCTCCACCACATCTAATAGCTACGGCCTCAGACGTCAACGACAGAAGCATAAAATACAATATAAATACAACAGTTTTTCCATCATATAAAACGAATAATTGCCACCAGTATGAAAGTTATGGTCATTTCTACGTTCCGGGCAACCTAGGCTTCACTGTATGGCGTTCTTCCACCACATCGAATAGCTACTGCCTCAGAAGTCAACGCCTGAAGCATAAGATACAATAAAAGTACAACAGTCTTTCCATCCTATAATAGGAATGATTGCAACCCGTGTGAAAGTGATGGTCATTTGTACGTTCCAGGCAACCTAGCCTTCACTCTAGGCCGTTGTTCCACCAGATCCAATTGTTAGGGCCTAAGGAGTCAACGCCAGAAGCATCAGATACAATATAAATATAACAGTTTTTCCATCGTATAGAACGAATAATAGCAACCAGTGTGAAATATAATGTCATATCTACGTTCCGGGCAACCTAGGTTTCACGCTAGGGCGTTGTTCCACCAGATCGAATAGTTAGTGCCTTAGAACTCAACGCCAGAAGCATAAAATACAATAAAAATACAACAGCTTTTCCATCGTATAAAACGAATAATTGCAGCCAGTATGAAACATCTGGTCATTTCTACTTTCCGAGCAACCTAGGCTTCAACCCTAGGGCGTTGCTCCAACAGATTGAATAGTTAGGGCCTTAGAAGTCAACGCCCGAAGCATAAAATGCAATAAAAATACAACAGTGTTTCCATCATATAACAGGAATAATTGCAACCAGTATGAAAGTTATGGTCATTTCTACGTTCCCGGCAACCTAGGCTTCACCCCAGGGCGTTGTTCCTCCAGATCGAATAGTTAGGGCCTAAGAAGTGAACGCCAGCAGCATAAAATACAATATAAATACAGCAGTTTTTCCATCATATAAAACGAATAATTGCAACCAGTATGAAAGTTATGGTCATTTCTACGTTCCGGGCATCCTAGGCTACACCCTAGGGCGTTGCTCCAGCAGATTGAATAGTTAGGGCCTAAGAAGTGAACGCCAGCAGCATAAAATACAATATAAATACAACAGTTCTTCCATCATATAAAACGAATAATTGCAACCAGTTTGAAAGTGATGGTCATTTCTACGTTCCGGGCAACCTAGGCTTCACTCTATGGCGTTCTCCCACCACATCGAACGGCTACGGCCTCAGAAGTCAACGCCTGAAGCATAAAATACAATTAAAATAGAACAGTCTTTCCATCCTATAACAGAAATAATTGCAACCCGTGTGAAAGTGATGGTCATTTGTACGTTCCAGGCAACCTAGGCTTCACTCTAGGGCGTTGTTCCACCAGATCGAATTGTTAGGCCCTAAGAAGGCAACGCCAGAAGCATAAGATACAATATAAATATAAGTGTTTTTCCATCGTATAGAACGAATAATAGCATCCAGTGTGAAAGTTATGGTCATTTCTACGTTCCGGGCAACCTAGGCTTCACTCTGGGGCGTTGCTCCACCAGATCAAACAGTTAGGGCCTTGGAAGTCAACGCCCGAAGCATAAAACACAAAATAAATAGAACAGTTTTTCCACCGTATAAAACGAATAATTGCTACCAGTGTTAGTTATGGTCATTTCTACGTTCCGTGCAACCTAGGCTTCACCCTAGGGCGTTGTTCCACCAGATCGAATAGTTAGGGCCTAAGAAGTGAACGCCAGAAGCATAAAATACAATATAAATACAACAGTTTTTCCACCATATAGAACGAGTAGTTGCAACCAGTATGAAAGTTGTGGTCATTTCTACTTTCCGGGCAGCCTAGGCTACACCCTAGGGCGTTACTCCAACAGATTGAATAGTTAGGGCCTTAGAAGTCAATGCCCGAAGCATAAAATGCAATAAAAATACAACAGTTTTTCCATCATATAAACGGAATAATTGCAACCAGTTTGAAAGTGATGGTCATTTCTACGTTCCGGGCTACATCGGCTTCACTCTAGGGCGTTGCTCCACCAGATCGAATAGTTAGGGCCTAAGCAGTGAACGCCAGAAGCATAAAATACAATATAAACTCAACAGTTTTTCCATCATATAAAACGAGTAATTGCAACCAGTATGAAAGTTGTGGTCATTTCTACCTTCCGGGCAACCTAGGCTACACCCTAGGGCGTTGCTCCAACAGATTGAATAGTTAGGGCCTAAGAAGTGAACGCCAGCAGCATAAAATACAATATAAATACAACAGTTCTTCCATCATATAAAACGAATAATTGCAACCAGTTTGAAAGTGATGGTCATTTCTACGTTCCGGGCAACCTAGGCTTCACTCTATGGCGTTCTCCCACCACATCGAACGGCTACGGCCTCAGAAGTCAACGCCTGAAGCATAAAATACAATTAAAATAGAACAGTCTTTCCATCCTATAACAGAAATAATTGCAACCCGTGTGAAAGTGATGGTCATTTGTACGTTCCAGGCAACCTAGGCTTCACTCTAGGGCGTTGTTCCACCAGATCGAATTGTTAGGCCCTAAGAAGGCAACGCCAGAAGCATAAGATACAATATAAATATAAGAGTTTTTCCATCGTATAGAACGAATAATAGCATCCAGTGTGAAAGTTATGGTCATTTCTACGTTCCGGGCAACCTAGGCTTCACTCTGGGGCGTTGCTCCACCAGATCAAACAGTTAGGGCCTTGGAAGTCAACGCCCGAAGCATAAAACACAAAATAAATAGAACAGTTTTTCCACCGTATAAAACGAATAATTGCTACCAGTGTTAGTTATGGTCATTTCTACGTTCCGTGCAACCTAGGCTTCACCCTAGGGCGTTGTTCCACCAGATCGAATAGTTAGGGCCTAAGAAGTGAACGCCAGAAGCATAAAATACAATATAAATACAACAGTTTTTCCACCATATAGAACGAGTAGTTGCAACCAGTATGAAAGTTGTGGTCATTTCTACTTTCCGGGCAGCCTAGGCTACACCCTAGGGCGTTACTCCAACAGATTGAATAGTTAGGGCCTTAGAAGTCAATGCCCGAAGCATAAAATGCAATAAAAATACAACAGTTTTTCCATCATATAAACGGAATAATTGCAACCAGTTTGAAAGTGATGGTCATTTCTACGTTCCGGGCTACATCGGCTTCACTCTAGGGCGTTGCTCCACCAGATCGAATAGTTAGGGCCTAAGCAGTGAACGCCAGAAGCATAAAATACAATATAAACTCAACAGTTTTTCCATCATATAAAACGAGTAATTGCAACCA
The DNA here is from genome assembly GCF_051401765.1 of Calliopsis andreniformis. NCBI lineage: Eukaryota > Metazoa > Arthropoda > Insecta > Hymenoptera > Andrenidae > Calliopsis > Calliopsis andreniformis. The sequence continues at coordinate 8,477,437 of NW_027480425.1, read as the reverse complement.
GTATGAAAGTTGTGGTCATTTCTACCTTCCGGGCAACCTAGGCTACACCCTAGGGCGTTGCTCCAACAGATTGAATAGTTAGGGCCTTAGAAGTCACCGCCAGAAGCATAAAAAACAATATAAATACAACAGTTTTTCCATCGTTTAAAACGAATAATTGCAACAAGTATGAAAGTTGTGGTTATTTCTACGTTCCGGGCAACCTAGGTTTCACTCTAGGGCGTTGCTCCACCAGATCGAATACTGAGGGCCTTAGAAGTAAACGCCCGAAGCATAAAATACGATACAAAATACAACAGCTTTTCCATCGTATAAAACGAATAATTGGGACCAGTGTGAAAGTTAAAGTCATTTCTACATTCCGAGCAACCTAGGCTTCACTTTAGGGCGTTGACCCAACAGATTGAATAGGTAGGGCCTTAGAAGTCAACGCCCGAAGCACAAAATACAATATAAATACAACAGTTTTTCCATCCTATAAAACGAATAATTGCAACCAGTATGAAAGTTATGGTCATTTCTACTTTCCGGCAACCTAGGCTTGACCCTAGAGCGTTGCTCCAACAGATCGAATAGTTAGGGCCTTAGAAGTCAACGGCCGAAGCATAAAATACAAAATAAATGGAACTGTTTTTCCATCGTATAAAACGAATAATTGCTACCGGTGTGAAAGTTATTTCCATTTCTACGTTCCGGGCAGCCTAGGCTTCACCCTAGGGCGTTGTTCCACCAGATGGAATAGTTATGGCATAAGAGGTCAACGCCAGAAGCATAAAATACAATATAAGTACAACAGTTTTTCCAACGTATAGAATGAATAAATGCAAACATTGCGAAAGTAATGGTCATTTCTACGTTCCGGGCAACAAAGGCGTCACTCTAGTGCGTTGCTCCACCACATCTAATAGCTACGGCCTCAGGCGTCAACGACAGAAGCATAAAATACAATATAAATACAACAGTTTTTCCATCATATAAAACGAATAATTGCCACCAGTATGAAAGTTATGGTCATTTCTACGTTCCGGGCAACCTAGGCTTCACTGTATGGCGTTCTTCCACCACATCGAATGGCTACTGCCTCAGAAGTGAACGCCAGCAGCATAAAATACAATATAAATACAACAGTTCTTCCATCATATAAAACGAATAATTGCAACCAGTTTGAAAGTGATGGTCATTTCTACGTTCCGGGCAACCTAGGCTTCACTCTATGGCGTTCTTCCACCACATCGAATGGCTACGGCCTCAGAAGTCAACGCCCGAAGCATAAAATACAAAATAAGTAGAACAGTTTTTCCATAGTATAAAACGAATTATTGCTACCAGTGTAAAAGTTATGGTCATTTCTACGTTCCGGGCAACCTAGGCTTCACCCTAGGTCGTTGTTCCACCAGATCGAATAGTTAGGGCCTAAGAAGTGAACGCCACAAGCATAAAATACAATATAAATACAACAGTTTTTCCATCATATAAAACGAGTAATTGCAACCAGTATGTAAGTTGTGGTCATTTCTACTTTCCGGGCAACCTAGGCTACACCCTAGGGCGTTGTTCCACCAGATCGAATAGTTAGGGCCTAAGAAGTCAATGCCCGAAGCATAAAATGCAATAAAAATACAACAGATTTTCCATCATATAACCGGAATAATTGCAACCAGTTTGAAAGTGATGGTCATTTCTACGTTCCGGGCAACCTCGGCTTCACTCTAGGGCGTTGTTCCACCAGATCGAATTGTTAGGGCCTAAGAAGTCAACGTCAGAAGCATAAGATACAATATAAATATAACAGTTTTTCCATCGTATAGAACGAATAATAGCAACCAGTGTGAAAGTTATGGTCATTTCTACGTTGCGGGCAACCTAGGCTTTACTCTAGGGCGTTGCTCCACCAGATCGAATAGTTAGGGCCTTAGAAGTCAACGCCGGAAGCATAAAATACAATAAAGATGCAACAGCTTTTCCATCGTCTAAAACGAATAATTTCAACCAGTGTGAATGTTATGGACATTTCTACATTCCGAGCAACCTAGGCTTCACTCTAGGGTGTTGTTCCACCAGATCGAATTGTTAGGGCCTAAGAAGTCAACGCCAGAAGCATAAGATACAATATAAATATAATAGTTTTTCCATCGTATAGAACGAATAATAGCATCCAGTGTGAAAGTTATGGTCATTTCTACGTTCCGGGCAACCTAGGCTTTACTCTAGGGCGTTGCTCCACCAGATCAAACAGTTAGGGTCTTAGAAGTCAACGCCCGAAGCATAAAATACAAAATAAGTAGAACAGTTTTTCCATCGTATAAAACGAATAATTGCTACCAGTATGAAAGTTATGGTCATTTCTACGTTCCGGGCAACCTAGGCTTCACTCTATGGCGTTCTTCCACCACATCGAATAGCTACTGCCTCAGAAGTCAACGCCTGAAGCATAAGATACAATAAAAGTACAACAGTCTTTCCATCCTATAATAGGAATGATTGCAACCCGTGTGAAAGTGATGGTCATTTGTACGTTCCAGGCAACCTAGCCTTCACTCTAGGCCGTTGTTCCACCAGATCGAATTGTTAGGGCCTAAGGAGTCAACGCCAGAAGCATCAGATACAATATAAATATAACAGTTTTTCCATCGTATAGAACGAATAATAGCAACCAGTGTGAAATATAATGTCATATCTACGTTCCGGGCAACCTAGGCTTCACGCTAGGGCGTTGTTCCACCAGATGGAATAGTTAGTGCCTTAGAAGTCAACGCCAGAAACATACAATACAATAAAAATACAACAGCTTTTCCATCGTATAAAACGAATAATTGCAGCCAGTATGAAACTTCTGGTCATTTCTACTTTCCGAGCAACCTAGGCTTCAACCCTAGGGCGTTGCTCCAACAGATTGAATAGTTAGGGCCTTAGAAGTCAACGCCAGAAGCATAAAATGCAATAAAAATACAACAGTGTTTCCATCATATAACAGGAATAATTGCAACCAGTTTGAAAGTGATGGCCAATTCTACGTTCCGGGCAACCTAGGCTTCACTCTATTGCGTTGCTCCACCAGATCGAATAGTTAGCGCCTTAGAAGTCAACGCCAGAAGCTTAAAATACAATATAAATACAACAGTTTTTCCATCGTATAAAACGAATAATTGCAACCAGTATGAAACTTATTGTCATTTCTACTTTCCGAGCAACCTAGGCTTCACGCTAGGGCGTTCCTCCAACAGGCTGAATAGTTAGGGCCGTAGAAGTCAACGCCCGAACCATGAAATGCAAAAAAAATACAACAGTGTTACCATCATATGACAGGAATAATTGCAACCAGTTTGAAAGTGATGGCCAATTCTACGTTCCGGGCAACCTAGGCTTCACTCTATTGCGTTGTTCCACCAGATCGAACAGCTCGGGCCTAAGAAGGTAACGCCAGAAGCTTACAACACAATATAAATATAACAGTTTCTCCATCGTATAAAACGAATAATAGCGACCAGTCTGAAAGTTATGGTCATTTCTACGTTCCCGGCAACCTAGGCTTCACCCCAGGGCGTTGTTCCTCCAGATCGAATAGTTAGGGCCTAAGAAGTGAACGCCAGCAGCATAAAATACAATATAAATACAGCAGTTTTTCCATCATATAAAACGAATAATTGCAACCAGTATGAAAGTTATGGTCATTTCTACGTTCCGGGCAACCTAGGCTACACCCTAGGGCGTTGCTCCAGCAGATTGAATAGTTAGGGCCTAAGAAGTGAACGCCAGCAGCATAAAATACAATATAAATACAACAGTTCTTCCATCGTATAAAACGAATAATTGGGACCAGTGTGAAAGTTAAAGTCATTTCTACATTCCGAGCAACCTAGGCTTCACTCTAGGGCGTTGACCCAACAGGTTGAATAGTTAGGGCCTTAGAAGTCAACGCCCGAAGCATAAAATACAATATAAATACAACAGTTTTTCCATCGTTTAAAACGAATAATTGCAACCAGTATGAAAGTTATGGTCATTTCTACTTTCCGGCAACCTAGGCTTCGCCCTAGGGCGTTGCTCCAAAAGATCGAATAGTTAGGGCCTTAGAAGTCAACGGCCGAAGCATAAATTACAAAATAAATACAACAGTTTTTCCATCCTATAAAACGAGTAATTGCAACCAGTATGAAAGTTGTGGTCATTTCTACTTTCCGGGCAACCTAGGCTACACTCTAGGACGTTGTTCCACCAGATCGAATAGTTAGGGCCTAAGATGTCAATGCCCGAAGCATAAAATGCAATAAAAATACAACAGTTTTTCCATCATATAACCGGAATAATTGCAACCAGTTTGAAGGTGATGGTCATTTCTACGTTCCGGGCAACCTCGGCTTCACTCTAGGGCGTTGCTCCACGAGATCGAATAGTTAGGGCCTAAGAAGTGAACGCCAGAAGCATAAAATACAATATAAATACAACAGTTTTTCCATCATATAAAACGAGTAATTGCAACCAGTATGAAAGTTGTGGTCATTTCTACTTTCCGGGCAACCTAGGCTACACCCTAGGGCGTTGCTCCAACAGATTGAATAGTTAGGGCCTTAGAAGTCAACGCCAGAAGCATCAAAAACAATATAAATACAACAGCTTTTCCATCGTATAAAACGAATAATTGGGACCAGTGTGAATGTTAAAGTCATTTCTACATTCCGAGCAACCTAGGCTTCACTCTAGGGCGTTCACCCAACAGATTGAATAGTTAGGGCCTTGGAAGTCAACGCCCGAAGCATAAAATACAGTATAAATACAACAGTTTTTCCATCGTATAAAACGAATAATTGCAACCAGTATGAAAGTTATGGTCATTTCTACTTTCCGGGCAACCTAGGCTTTACTCTAGGGCGTTGTTCCACCAGATCGAATAGTTAGTGCCTTAGAAGTCAACGCCCGAAGCATAAAATACAATATAAATACAACAGTTTTTCCATTGTATAAAACGAATAATTGCAACCAGTATGAAAGTTATGGTCATTTCTACTTTCCGGCAACCTAGGCTTCACCCTAGGGCGTTGTTCCACCAGATGGAATAGTTATGGCATAAGAGGTCAACGCCAGAAGCATAAAATACAATATGAGTACAACAGTTTTTCCAACGTATAAAATGAATAAATGCAAACATTGCGAAAGTAATAGTCATTTCTACGTTCCGGGCAACCTAGGCGTCACTCTAGTGCGTTGCTCCGCCACATCTAATGGCTACGGCCTTAGACGTCAACGACAGAAGCATAAAATACAATATAAATACAACAGTTTTTCCATCATATAAAACGAATAATTGCCACCAGTATGTAAGTTATGGTCATTTCTACGTTCGCCGAAACCTAGGCTTCACTCTATGGCGTTCTTCCACCACATCGAGTAGCTACTGCCTCAGAACTCAACGCCTGAAGCATAAAATACAATAAAAGTACAACAGTCTTTCCATTCTATAATAGGAATGATTGCAACCCGTGTGAAAGTGATGGTCATTTGTACGTTCCAGGCAACCTAGGCTTCACTCTAGGGCGTTGTTCCACCATATCGAATTGTTAGGGCCTAAGAAGTCAACGCCAGAAGCATCAGATACAATATAAATATAACAGTTTTTCCATCGTATAGAACGAATAATAGCAACCAGTGTGAAATATATGGTCATTTCTACGTTCCGGGCAACCTAGGCTTCACTCTAGGGCGTTGTTCCACCAGATCGAACAGCTAGGGCCTAAGAAGGCAACGCCAGAAGCATAAAATACAAAATAAATAGAACAGTTTTTCCATTGTATAAAACGAATAATACCGACCAGTGTGAAAGTTTAGGTCATTTCTACGTTCCCGGCAACCTAGGCTTCACTCTAGTACGTTGCTCCACCAGATCGAATAGTTAGGGCCTAAGAAGTGAACGCCAGCAGTTATAAAATACAATATAAATACAACAGTTCTTCCATCATATAAAACGAATAATTGCAACCAGTATGAAAGTTATGGTCATTTCTACGTTCCCGGCAACCTAGGCTTCACTCTATGGCGTTCTTCCACCACATCGAATAGCTACGGCCTCAGAAGTCAACGCCTGATGCATAAAATGCAATAAAAATACAACAGTTTTTCCATCATATAACAGGAATATTTGCAACCAGTTTGAAAGTGATGGTAATTTCTACGTTCCGGGCAACTTAGGCTTCACTCTAGGGCGTTGCTCCACCAGATCGAATAGTTAGTGCCTTAGAAGTCAACGCCAGAAGCATAAGATACAAAATAAATGGAACAGTTTTTCCATCCTGTAAAACGAATAATTGCTACCGGTGTGAAAGTTATGGTCATTTCTACGTTCCGGTCAACCTAGGCTTCACCATAGGGTGTCGTTCCACCAGATCGAATAGTCAGGGCCTAAGAAGTGAACGCCAGAAGCATAAAATACAATATAAATACAACAGTCTTTCATCGTATAAAACGAATAATTGCAACCAGTATGAAAGTTAACGTCATTTCTACGTTCCGGGCAACCTAGGCTTTACTCTAGGGCGTTGCTCCACCAGATCGAATAGTTAGGGCAATAGAAGTCAACGCAAGAAGCATAAAATACAATAAAGATGCAACAGCTTTTCCATTGCATAAAACGAATAATTTCAACCTGTGTGAATGTTATGGTTATTTCTACATTCCGAGCAACCTAGGCTTCACTCTAGAGCGTTGACCCAACAGATTGAATAGTTAGGGCCTTAGAAGTCAACGCCCGAAGCATAAAACACAATATAAATACAACAGTTTTTCCATCGTATAAAACGAATAATTGCAACCAGTATGAAAGTTATGGTCATTTCTACTTTCCGGCAACCTAGGCTTCACCCTAGGGCGTTGCTCCAACAGATCGAATAGTTAGGGCCTTAGAAGTCAACGGCCGAAGCATAAAATACAAAATAAATAGAACTGTTTTTCCATCGTATAAAACGAATAATTGCTACCGGTGTGAAAGTTATTTCCATTTCTACGTTCCGGGCAACCTAGGCTTCACCCTACGGCGTTGTTCCACCAGATGGAATAGTTATGGCATAAGAGGTCAACGCCAGAAGCATAAAATACAATATAAGTACAACAGTTTTTCCAACGTATAAAATGAATAATTGCAAACATTGCGAAAGTAATGGTCATTTCTACGTTCCGGGCAACCTAGGCGTCACTCTAGTGCTTTGCTCCACCACATCTAATAGCTACGGCCTTAGACGTCAACGCCTGAAGCATAAAATACAATAAAAATACAACAGTCTTTCCATCCTACAACAGGAATAATTGCAACCCGTGTGAAAGTGATGGTCATTTGTACGTTCCAGGCAACCTAGGCTTCACCCTAGGGCGTTGCTCCACCAGACCGAATAGCTAGGGCCTTAGAAGTCAACGCCAGAAGCGTAAAATACAATAAAGATGCAACAGCTTTTCCATCGTATAAAACGAATAATTTCAACCAGTGTGAATGTTATGGTCATTTCTACATTCCGGCAATCTAGGCTTCACTCTAGGGCGTTGTTCCACCAGATCGAATTGTTAGGGCCTAAGAAGTCAACGCCAGAAGCATAAGATACAATATAAATATAAGAGTTTTTCCATCGTATAGAACGAATAATAGCATCCAGTGTGAAAGTTATGGTCATTTCTACGTTCCGGTCAACCTAGGCTTCACTCAGGGGCGTTGCTCCACCGGATCAAACAGTTAGGGCCTTAGAAGTCAACGCTCGAAGCATAAAACACTAAATAAATAGAACAGTTTTTCCATCGTATAAAACGAATAATTGCTACCAGTGTAAAAGTTATGGTCATTTCTACGTTCCGGGCAACCTAGGCTTCACCCTAGGGCGTTGTTCCACCAGATCGAATAGTTAGGGCCTTGGAAGTCAACGCCCGAAGCATAAAATACAGTATAAATACAACAGTTTTTCCAGCGTATAAAACGAATAATTGCAACCAGTATGAAAGTTATGGTCATTTCTACTTTCCGGCATCCTAGGCTTCACCCTAGGGCGTTGCTCCAACAGATCGAATAGTTAGGGCCTTAGAAGTCAACGGCCGAAGCATAAATTACAAAATAAATAGAACTGTTTTTCCATCGTATAAAACGAATAATTGCTACCGGTGTGAAAGTTATTTCCATTTCTACGTTCCGGGCAACCTAGGGTTCACCCTAGGGCGTTGTTCCACCACATGGAATAGTTATGGCATAAGAGGTCAACGCCAGAAGCATAAAATACAATATAAGTACAACAGTTTTTCCAACGTATAAAATGAATAAATGCAAACATTGCGAAGGTGATGGTCATTTCTACGTTCCGGGCAACCTAGGCGTCACTCTAGTGCGTTGCTCCACCACATCTAATGGCTACGGCCTTAGACGTCAACGACAGAAGCAAATAATACGATATAAATATAACAGTTTTTCCATCATATAAAACGAATAATTGCCACCAGTATGTAAGTTATGGTCATTTCTACGTTCGGGGCAACCTAGGCTTCACTCTATGGCGTTCTTCCAAAACATCGAATAGCTACTGCCTCAGAACTCAACGCCTGAAGCATAAAATACAATAAAAGTACAACAGTCTTTCCATCCTATAATAGGAATGATTGCAACCCGTGTGAAAGTGATGGTCATTTGTACGTTCCTGGCAACCTAGGCTTCACTCTAGGGCGTTGTTCCACCATATCGAATTGTTAGGGCCTAAGAAGTCAACGCCAGAAGCATCAGATACAATATAAATATAACAGTTTTTCCATCGTATAGAACGAATAATAGCAACCAGTGTGAAATATATGGTCATTTCTACGTTCCGGGCAACCTAGGCTTCACTCTAGGGCGTCGTTCCACCAGATCGAATAGCTAGGGCCTTAGAAGTCAACGCCAGAAGCGTAAAATACAATAAAGATGCAACAGCTTTTCCATCGTATAAAACGAATAATTTCAACCAGTGTGAATGTTATGGTCATTTCTACATTCCGAGCAACCTAGGCTTCACTCTAGGGCGTTGTTCCACCAGATCGAATTGTTAGGGCCTAAGAAGTCAACGCCAGAAGCATAAGATACAATATAAATATAAGAGTTTTTCCATCGTATAGAACGAATAATAGCATCCAGTGTGAAAGTTATGGTCATTTCTACGTTCCGGGCAACCTAGGCTTCACTCAGGGGCGTTGCTCCACCAGAACAAACAGTTAGGGCCTTAGAAGTCAACGCCCGAAGCATAAAACACAAAATAAATAGAACAGTTTTTCCATCATATAAAACGAGTAGTTGCAACCAGTATGAAAGTTAAAGTCATTTCTACATTCCGAGCAACCTAGGCTTCACTCTAGGGCGTTGACCCAACAGATTGAATAGTTAGGGCCTTAGAAGTCAACGCCCGAAGCATAAAATACAATATAAATACAACAGTTTTTCCATCGTATAAAACGAATAATTGCAACCAGTATGAAGGTTATGGTCATTTCTACTTTCCGGCAACCTAGGCTTCACCCTAGGGCGTTGTTCCACCAGATGGAATAGTTATGGCATAAGAGGTCAACGCCAGAAGCATAAAATACAATATGAGTACGACAGTTTTTCCAACGTATAAAATGAATAAATGCAAACATTGCGAAAGTAATAGTCATTTCTACGTTCCGGGCAACCTAGGCGTCACTCTAGTGCGTTGCTCCACCACATCTAATGGCTACGGCCTTAGACGTCAACGACAGAAGCATAAAATACAATATAAATACAACAGTTTTTCCATCATATAAAACGAATAATTGCCACCAGTATGTAAGTTATGGTCATTTCTACGTTCGCCGAAACCTAGGCTTCACTCTATGGCGTTCTTCCACCACATCGAGTAGCTACTGCCTCAGAACTCAACGCCTGAAGCATAAAATACAATAAAAGTACAACAGTCTTTCCATCCTATAATAGGAATGATTGCAACCCGTGTGAAAGTGATGGTCATTTGTACGTTCCAGGCAACCTAGGCTTCACTCTAGGGCGTTGTTCCACCATATCGAATTGTTAGGGCCTAAGAAGTCAACGCCAGAAGCATCAGATACAATATAAATATAACAGTTTTTCCATCGTATAGAACGAATAATAGCAACCAGTGTGAAATATATGGTCATTTCTACGTTCCGGGCAACCTAGGCTTCACTCTAGGGCGTTGTTCCACCAGATCGAACAGCTAGGGCCTAAGAAGGCAACGCCAGAAGCATAAAATACAAAATAAATAGAACAGTTTTTCCATCGTATAAAACGAATAATACCGACCAGTGTGAAAGTTTAGGTCATTTCTACGTTCCCGGCAACCTAGGCTTCACTCTAGTACGTTGCTCCACCAGATCGAATAGTTAGGGCCTAAGAAGTGAACGCCAGCAGTTATAAAATACAATATAAATACAACAGTTCTTCCATCATATAAAACGAATAATTGCAACCAGTATGAAAGTTATGGTCATTTCTACGTTCCCGGCAACCTAGGCTTCACTCTATGGCGTTCTTCCACCACATCGAATAGCTACGGCCTCAGAAGTCAACGCCTGATGCATAAAATGCAATAAAAATACAACAGTTTTTCCATCATATAACAGGAATATTTGCAACCAGTTTGAAAGTGATGGTAATTTCTACGTTCCGGGCAACTTAGGCTTCACTCTAGGGCGTTGCTCCACCAGATCGAATAGTTAGTGCCTTAGAAGTCAACGCTAGAAGCATAAGATACAAAATAAATGGAACAGTTTTTCCATCCTGTAAAACGAATAATTGCTACCGGTGTGAAAGTTATGGTCATTTCTACGTTCCGGTCAACCTAGGCTTCACCATAGGGTGTCGTTCCACCAGATCGAATAGTCAGGGCCTAAGAAGTGAACGCCAGAAGCATAAAATACAATATAAATACAACAGTCTTTCATCGTATAAAACGAATAATTGCAACCAGTATGAAAGTTAACGTCATTTCTACGTTCCGGGCAACCTAGGCTTTACTCCAGGGCGTTGCTCCACCAGATCGAATAGTTAGGGCCTTAGAAGTCAACGCAAGAAGCATAAAATACAATAAAGATGCAACAGCTTTTCCATTGCATAAAACGAATAATTTCAACCTGTGTGAATGTTATGGTTATTTCTACATTCCGAGCAACCTAGGCTTCACTCTAGAGCGTTGACCCAACAGATTGAATAGTTAGGGCCTTAGAAGTCAACGCCCGAAGCATAAAACACAATATAAATACAACAGTTTTTCCATCGTATAAAACGAATAATTGCAACCAGTATGAAAGTTATGGTCATTTCTACTTTCCGGCAACCTAGGCTTCACCCTAGGGCGTTGCTCCAACAGATCGAATAGTTAGGGCCTTAGAAGTCAACGGCCGAAGCATAAAATACAAAATAAATAGAACTGTTTTTCCATCGTATAAAACGAATAATTGCTACCGGTGTGAAAGTTATTTCCATTTCTACGTTCCGGGCAACCTAGGCTTCACCCTACGGCGTTGTTCCACCAGATGGAATAGTTATGGCATAAGAGGTCAACGCCAGAAGCATAAAATACAATATAAGTACAACAGTTTTTCCAACGTATAAAATGAATAATTGCAAACATTGCGAAAGTAATGGTCATTTCTACGTTCCGGGCAACCTAGGCGTCACTCTAGTGCTTTGCTCCACCACATCTAATAGCTACGGCCTTAGACGTCAGCGACAGAAGCATAAAATACAATAAAGATGCAACAGCTTTTCCATCGTATAAAATGAATAATTGCAACCAGTGTGAAAGTAATTGTCACTTCTACTTTCCGGGCAACCTAGTCTTCACCCTAGGGCGTTGCTCCAACAGATTGAATAGTTAGGACCTTAGAAGTCAATGCCCGAAGCGTAAAATACAATAAAAATACAACAGTTTTTCCATCGTATAACAGGAATAATTGGAACCAGTGTGAAAGTTATGGTCATTTCTACGTTCCGGGCAACCTAGGCTACACCCTAGTTCGTTGCTCCAACAGATTGAATAATTAGGGCCTTAGAAGCCAATGCCCGAAGCACAAAATGCTATAAAAATACAACAGTTTTTCCATCATGTAACAGGAATAATTGCAACCAGTTTGAAAGTGATGGTCATTTCTACGTTCCGGGCAACGTCGGCTTCACTCTAGTGCGTTGCTCCACCAGATCGAATAGTTAGTGCCTTAGAAGTCAACGCCAGAAGCATAAAATACAATATAAATACAACAGTTTTTCCATCGTATAAAACGAATAATTGCAACCAGTATGAAAGTTAACGTCATTTCTACTTTCCGGGCAACCTAGGCTTGGCCCTAGGGCGTTGCCCCAACAGATTGAATATTTAGGTCCTTAGAAGTCAACGCCAGAAGCATAAAATACAATATAAATACAACAGTTTTTCCATCGTATAAAACGAATAATTGCAACCAGTATGAAAGTTATGGTCATTTCTACTTTCCGGGCTACCTAGGCTTCACCCTAGGGCGTTGCTTCAACAGATTGAATAGTTAGGGCCTTAGAAGTCAACGGCCGAAGCATAAAATACAATATAAATACAACAGTTTTTCCATCGTATAAAACGAATAATTGCAACCAGTATGAAAGTTAACGTCATTTCAACTTTCCGGGCAACCTAGGCTTGGCCCTAGGGCGTTGCCCCAACAGATTGAATATTTAGGTCCTTAGAAGTCAACGCCAGAAGCATAAAATACAATATAAATACAACAGTTTTTCCATCGTATAAAACGAATAATTGCAACCAGTATGAAAGTTATGGTCATTTCTACTTTCCGGGCTACCTAGGCTTCACCCTAGGGCGTTGCTTCAACAGATTGAATAGTTAGGGCCTTAGAAGTCAACGGCCGAAGCATAAAATACAATATAAATACAACAGTTTTTCCATCGTATAAAACGAATAATTGCAACCAGTATGAAAGTTAACGTCATTTCTACTTTCCGGGCAACCTAGGCTTGGCCCTAGGGCGTTGCCCCAACAGATTGAATAGTTAGGTCCTTAGAAGACAACGCCAGAAGCATAAAATACAGTATAAATACAACAGTTTTTCCATCGTATAAAACGAATAATTGCAACCAGTATGAAAGTTATGGTCATTTCTACTTTCCGGGCTACCTAGGCTTCACCCTAGGGCGTTGCTTCAACAGATTGAATAGTTAGGGCCTTAGAAGTCAACGCCCGAGGCATAAAATACAAAATAAATAGAACAGTTTTTCCATCGTATAAAACGAATAATTGCTACCGGTGTGAAAGTTATGGTCTTTTCTACGTTCCGGGCAACCTAGGCTTCACCATAGGGCGTTGTTCCACCAGATGGAATAGTTAGGGCATAAGAAGTCAACGCCAGAAGCATAAAATACAATATAAATAAAACAGCTTTTCAAACGTATAAAACGAGTAATTGCAACCAGTATGAAAGTTAACGTCATTTCTACGTTCCGGGCAACCTAGGCTTCACCCTAGGGCGTTGCTAGAACAGATCGAATAGTTAGGGCCTTAGAAGTCAACGGCCGTAGCATAAAATACAAAATAAATAGAACTGTTTTTCCATCGTATAAAACGAATAATTGGTACCGGTGTGAAAGTTATTTCCATTTCTACGTTCCGGTCAACCTAGGCTTCAGCCTAGGGCGTTGTTCCACCAGATGGAATAGTTGTGGCATAAGAAGTCAACGCCAGAAGCATAAAATACAATATAAATGTAACAGTTTCTCCATCGTATAAAACGAATAATAGCGACCAGTGTGAAAGTTATGGTCATTTCTACGTTCCCGGCAACCTAGGCTCCACCCCAAGGCGTTGTTCCACCAGATCGAATAGTTAGGGCCTGAGAAGTGAACGCCAGAAGCATAAAATGCAAAATAAATAGAACTGTTTTTCCATCGTATAAAACGAATAATTGCTACCGGTGTGAAAGTTATTTCCATTTCTACGTTCCGTGCAACCTAGGCTTCACCCTAGAGCGTTGTTCCACCAGATGGAATAGTTATGGCATAAGAGGTCAACGCCAGAAGCATAAAATACAATATAAGTACAACAGTTTTTCCAACGTATAAAATGAATAATTGCAAACATCGCGAAAGTAATGGTCATTTCTACGTTCCGGGCAACCTAGGCGTCACTCTAGTGCGTTGCTCCACCACAGCTAATAGCTACGGCCTTAGACGTCAGCGACAGAAGCATAAAATACAATAAAGATGCAACAGCTTTTCCATCGTATAAAATGAATAATTGCAACCGGTGTGAAAGTTATTGTCACTTCTACTTTCCGGGCAACCTAGGCTTCACCCTAGGGCGTTGCTCCAACAGATTGAATAGTTAGGACCTTAGAAGACAATGCCCGAAGCATAAAATACAATAAAAATACAACAGTTTTTCCATCATATAACAGGAATAATTGCAACCAGTGTGAAAGTTATGGTCATTTCTACGTTCCGGGCAACCTAGGCTTCAGCCTAGGGCGTTGCTCCAACAGATTGAATAATTAGGGCCTTAGAAGTCAACGCCGGTAGCATAAAATGCAATAAAAATACAACAGTTTTTCCATCGTATAAAAGGATTAATTGCAACCAGTTCAAAGTGATGGTCATTTCTACGTTCAGGGCAACCTAGGCTTCACTCTAGGGCATTGCTCCACCAGATCGAATAGTTTGTGCCTTAGAAGTCAACGCCAGAAGCATAAAATACAATATAAATACAACAGTTTTTCCATCGTATAAAACGAATGATTGCTACCAGTATGGAAGTGATGGTCTTTTCTACGTTCCGGGCAACCTAGGCCTCACTCTAGGGTGTTGTTCCACCAGATTGAATAGTTAGGGCATAAGAAGTCAACGCCAGAAGCATAAAATACAATATAAATATAACAGTTTCTCCATCGTATAAAACGAATAATAGCGACCAGTGTGAAAGTTATGGTCATTTCTACGTTCCCGGCAACCTAGGCTCCACCCCAAGGCGTTGTTCCACCAGATCGAATAGTTAGGGCCTGAGAAGTGAACGCCAGAAGCATAAAATACAAAATAAATAGAACTGTTTTTCCATCGTATAAAACGAATAATTGGTACCGGTGTGAAAGTTATTTCCATTTCTACGTTCCGGTCAACCTAGGCTTCAGCCTAGGGCGTTGTTCCACCAGATGGAATAGTTGTGGCATAAGAAGTCAACGCCAGAAGCATAAAATACAATATAAATGTAACAGTTTCTCCATCGTATAAAACGAATAATAGCGACCAGTGTGAAAGTTATGGTCATTTCTACGTTCCCGGCAACCTAGGCTCCACCCCAAGGCGTTGTTCCACCAGATCGAATAGTTAGGGCCTGAGAAGTGAACGCCAGAAGCATAAAATGCAGAATAAATAGAACTGTTTTTCCATCGTATAAAACGAATAATTGCTACCGGTGTGAAAGTTATTTCCATTTCTACGTTCCGTGCAACCTAGGCTTCACCCTAGAGCGTTGTTCCACCAGATGGAATAGTTATGGCATAAGAGGTCAACGCCAGAAGCATAAAATACAATATAAGTACAACAGTTTTTCCAACGTATAAAATGAATAATTGCAAACATCGCGAAAGTAATGGTCATTTCTACGTTCCGGGCAACCTAGGCGTCACTCTAGTGCGTTGCTCCACCACAGCTAATAGCTACGGCCTTAGACGTCAGCGACAGAAGCATAAAATACAATAAAGATGCAACAGCTTTTCCATCGTATAAAATGAATAATTGCAACCAGTGTGAAAGTAATTGTCACTTCTACTTTCCGGGCAACCTAGTCTTCACCCTAGGGCGTTGCTCCAACAGATTGAATAGTTAGGACCTTAGAAGTCAATGCCCGAAGCGTAAAATACAATAAAAATACAACAGTTTTTCCATCGTATAACAGGAATAATTGGAACCAGTGTGAAAGTTATGGTCATTTCTACGTTCCGGGCAACCTAGGCTACACCCTAGTTCGTTGCTCCAACAGATTGAATAATTAGGGCCTTAGAAGCCAATGCCCGAAGCACAAAATGCTATAAAAATACAACAGTTTTTCCATCATGTAACAGGAATAATTGCAACCAGTTTGAAAGTGATGGTCATTTCTACGTTCCGGGCAACGTCGGCTTCACTCTAGTGCGTTGCTCCACCAGATCGAATAGTTAGTGCCTTAGAAGTCAACGCCAGAAGCATAAAATACAATATAAATACAACAGTTTTTCCATCGTATAAAACGAATAATTGCAACCAGTATGAAAGTTAACGTCATTTCTACTTTCCGGGCAACCTAGGCTTGGCCCTAGGGCGTTGCCCCAACAGATTGAATATTTAGGTCCTTAGAAGTCAACGCCAGAAGCATAAAATACAATATAAATACAACAGTTTTTCCATCGTATAAAACGAATAATTGCAACCAGTATGAAAGTTATGGTCATTTCTACTTTCCGGGCTACCTAGGCTTCACCCTAGGGCGTTGCTTCAACAGATTGAATAGTTAGGGCCTTAGAAGTCAACGGCCGAAGCATAAAATACAATATAAATACAACAGTTTTTCCATCGTATAAAACGAATAATTGCAACCAGTATGAAAGTTAACGTCATTTCAACTTTCCGGGCAACCTAGGCTTGGCCCTAGGGCGTTGCCCCAACAGATTGAATATTTAGGTCCTTAGAAGTCAACGCCAGAAGCATAAAATACAATATAAATACAACAGTTTTTCCATCGTATAAAACGAATAATTGCAACCAGTATGAAAGTTATGGTCATTTCTACTTTCCGGGCTACCTAGGCTTCACCCTAGGGCGTTGCTTCAACAGATTGAATAGTTAGGGCCTTAGAAGTCAACGGCCGAAGCATAAAATACAATATAAATACAACAGTTTTTCCATCGTATAAAACGAATAATTGCAACCAGTATGAAAGTTAACGTCATTTCTACTTTCCGGGCAACCTAGGCTTGGCCCTAGGGCGTTGCCCCAACAGATTGAATAGTTAGGTCCTTAGAAGACAACGCCAGAAGCATAAAATACAGTATAAATACAACAGTTTTTCCATCGTATAAAACGAATAATTGCAACCAGTATGAAAGTTATGGTCATTTCTACTTTCCGGGCTACCTAGGCTTCACCCTAGGGCGTTGCTTCAACAGATTGAATAGTTAGGGCCTTAGAAGTCAACGCCCGAGGCATAAAATACAAAATAAATAGAACAGTTTTTCCATCGTATAAAACGAATAATTGCTACCGGTGTGAAAGTTATGGTCTTTTCTACGTTCCGGGCAACCTAGGCTTCACCATAGGGCGTTGTTCCACCAGATGGAATAGTTAGGGCATAAGAAGTCAACGCCAGAAGCATAAAATACAATATAAATAAAACAGCTTTTCAAACGTATAAAACGAGTAATTGCAACCAGTATGAAAGTTAACGTCATTTCTACGTTCCGGGCAACCTAGGCTTCACCCTAGGGCGTTGCTAGAACAGATCGAATAGTTAGGGCCTTAGAAGTCAACGGCCGTAGCATAAAATACAAAATAAATAGAACTGTTTTTCCATCGTATAAAACGAATAATTGGTACCGGTGTGAAAGTTATTTCCATTTCTACGTTCCGGTCAACCTAGGCTTCAGCCTAGGGCGTTGTTCCACCAGATGGAATAGTTGTGGCATCAGAAGTCAACGCCAGAAGCATAAAATACAATATAAATGTAACAGTTTCTCCATCGTATAAAACGAATAATAGCGACCAGTGTGAAAGTTATGGTCATTTCTACGTTCCCGGCAACCTAGGCTCCACCCCAAGGCGTTGTTCCACCAGATCGAATAGTTAGGGCCTGAGAAGTGAACGCCAGAAGCATAAAATGCAAAATAAATAGAACTGTTTTTCCATCGTATAAAACGAATAATTGCTACCGGTGTGAAAGTTATTTCCATTTCTACGTTCCGTGCAACCTAGGCTTCACCCTAGAGCGTTGTTCCACCAGATGGAATAGTTATGGCATAAGAGGTCAACGCCAGAAGCATAAAATACAATATAAGTACAACAGTTTTTCCAACGTATAAAATGAATAATTGCAAACATCGCGAAAGTAATGGTCATTTCTACGTTCCGGGCAACCTAGGCGTCACTCTAGTGCGTTGCTCCACCACAGCTAATAGCTACGGCCTTAGACGTCAGCGACAGAAGCATAAAATACAATAAAGATGCAACAGCTTTTCCATCGTATAAAATGAATAATTGCAACCGGTGTGAAAGTTATTGTCACTTCTACTTTCCGGGCAACCTAGGCTTCACCCTAGGGCGTTGCTCCAACAGATTGAATAGTTAGGACCTTAGAAGACAATGCCCGAAGCATAAAATACAATAAAAATACAACAGTTTTTCCATCATATAACAGGAATAATTGCAACCAGTGTGAAAGTTATGGTCATTTCTACGTTCCGGGCAACCTAGGCTTCAGCCTAGGGCGTTGCTCCAACAGATTGAATAATTAGGGCCTTAGAAGTCAACGCCGGTAGCATAAAATGCAATAAAAATACAACAGTTTTTCCATCGTATAAAAGGATTAATTGCAACCAGTTCAAAGTGATGGTCATTTCTACGTTCAGGGCAACCTAGGCTTCACTCTAGGGCATTGCTCCACCAGATCGAATAGTTTGTGCCTTAGAAGTCAACGCCAGAAGCATAAAATACAATATAAATACAACAGTTTTTCCATCGTATAAAACGAATGATTGCTACCAGTATGGAAGTGATGGTCTTTTCTACGTTCCGGGCAACCTAGGCCTCACTCTAGGGTGTTGTTCCACCAGATTGAATAGTTAGGGCATAAGAAGTCAACGCCAGAAGCATAAAATACAATATAAATATAACAGTTTCTCCATCGTATAAAACGAATAATAGCGACCAGTGTGAAAGTTATGGTCATTTCTACGTTCCCGGCAACCTAGGCTCCACCCCAAGGCGTTGTTCCACCAGATCGAATAGTTAGGGCCTGAGAAGTGAACGCCAGAAGCATAAAATACAAAATAAATAGAACTGTTTTTCCATCGTATAAAACGAATAATTGGTACCGGTGTGAAAGTTATTTCCATTTCTACGTTCCGGTCAACCTAGGCTTCAGCCTAGGGCGTTGTTCCACCAGATGGAATAGTTGTGGCATAAGAAGTCAACGCCAGAAGCATAAAATACAATATAAATGTAACAGTTTCTCCATCGTATAAAACGAATAATAGCGACCAGTGTGAAAGTTATGGTCATTTCTACGTTCCCGGCAACCTAGGCTCCACCCCAAGGCGTTGTTCCACCAGATCGAATAGTTAGGGCCTGAGAAGTGAACGCCAGAAGCATAAAATGCAGAATAAATAGAACTGTTTTTCCATCGTATAAAACGAATAATTGCTACCGGTGTGAAAGTTATTTCCATTTCTACGTTCCGTGCAACCTAGGCTTCACCCTAGAGCGTTGTTCCACCAGATGGAATAGTTATGGCATAAGAGGTCAACGCCAGAAGCATAAAATACAATATAAGTACAACAGTTTTTCCAACGTATAAAATGAATAATTGCAAACATCGCGAAAGTAATGGTCATTTCTACGTTCCGGGCAACCTAGGCGTCACTCTAGTGCGTTGCTCCACCACAGCTAATAGCTACGGCCTTAGACGTCAGCGACAGAAGCATAAAATACAATAAAGATGCAACAGCTTTTCCATCGTATAAAATGAATAATTGCAACCGGTGTGAAAGTTATTGTCACTTCTACTTTCCGGGCAACCTAGGCTTCACCCTAGGGCGTTGCTCCAACAGATTGAATAGTTAGGACCTTAGAAGACAATGCCCGAAGCATAAAATACAATAAAAATACAACAGTTTTTCCATCATATAACAGGAATAATTGCAACCAGTGTGAAAGTTATGGTCATTTCTACGTTCCGGGCAACCTAGGCTTCAGCCTAGGGCGTTGCTCCAACAGATTGAATAATTAGGGCCTTAGAAGTCAACGCCGGTAGCATAAAATGCAATAAAAATACAACAGTTTTTCCATCGTATAAAAGGATTAATTGCAACCAGTTCAAAGTGATGGTCATTTCTACGTTCAGGGCAACCTAGGCTTCACTCTAGGGCATTGCTCCACCAGATCGAATAGTTTGTGCCTTAGAAGTCAACGCCAGAAGCATAAAATACAATATAAATACAACAGTTTTTCCATCGTATAAAACGAATGATTGCTACCAGTATGGAAGTGATGGTCTTTTCTACGTTCCGGGCAACCTAGGCCTCACTCTAGGGTGTTGTTCCACCAGATTGAATAGTTAGGGCATAAGAAGTCAACGCCAGAAGCATAAAATACAATATAAATATAACAGTTTCTCCATCGTATAAAACGAATAATAGCGACCAGTGTGAAAGTTATGGTCATTTCTACGTTCCCGGCAACCTAGGCTCCACCCCAAGGCGTTGTTCCACCAGATCGAATAGTTAGGGCCTGAGAAGTGAACGCCAGAAGCATAAAATGCAAAATAAATAGAACTGTTTTTCCATCGTATAAAACGAATAATTGCTACCGGTGTGAAAGTTATTTCCATTTCTACGTTCCGGGCAACCTAGGCTTCACCCTAGAGCGTTGTTCCACCAGATGGAATAGTTATGGCATAAGAGGTCAACGCCAGAAGCATAAAATACAATATAAGTACAGCAGTTTTTCCAACGTATAAAATGAATAATTGCAAACATCGCGAAAGTAATGGTCATTTCTACGTTCCGGGCAACCCAGGTTTCACTCCAGGGCGTTGCTCCACCAGATCGAATAGTTACGGCCTAAGAAGTCAACGCCAGAAGCATAAAATACGATGAAGATGCAACAGTTTTTCCGTCGTATAAAACGAATAATTGCAATCAGTGTGAAAGTTATGGTCATTTCTACTTTCCGAGCAACCTAGGCTTCACTCTAGGGCGCTGCTCCACCAGATCGAATAGTTAGGTCCTTAGAAGTCAACGCCAGAAGCATAAAATACGATATAAATACAACAGCTTTTCCATCGTATAAAAGGAATAATTGCAAACAGTGTGAGAGTAAAGGTCATTTCTACGTTCGGGCAACCTAGGCTTCACTCTACGGCGTTGTTCCACCAGATCGAATAATTAGGGCCGGAGAAGTCAACGACAGAAGCATAAAATACAATATAAATACAACAGTTTTTCCATCGTATAAAACGAAAAATTGCAAACAGTGTGAAAGATATGGACATTTCTACGATCCGGGCTACCTAGGCTTCACTCTATGGCGTTCTTCCACCACATCGAATAGCAACGGCATCAGAAGTCAACGCCAGAAGCTTAAATACAATATAAATATAACAGTTTTTCCATCGTATAAAACGAATAATAGCAACCAGTGTAAAGTTATGGTCATTTCTATGTTCCGGGCAACCTAGGCTTCACTCTACGGCGATGCTCCACCAGATCAAACAGATAGGGCATTAGAAGTCAACGCCCGAAGCATAAAATACAAAATAAATAGAACGGTCTTTCCATTGTATAAAACGAATAATTACTGCCAGTGTAAAAGTTATGGTCATTTCTACGTTCCGGGCAACCTAGGCTTCACACTAGGGCGTTGTACCACCAGATCGAATAGTTAGGGCCTATGAAGTGAACGCCAGAAGCATAAAATGCAATATAAATACAACAGTTTTTCCATCGTATAAAACGAATAATTGCAACCAGTATGAAACTTATGGTCATTTCTACGTACCGGGCAACCTAGGCTTCACTCTCGGGCGTTGCTCTACCAGATCGAATAGTTAGGGCCTTAGAAGTCAACGCCCGAAGCATAAAATACAAAATAAATACAACAGTTTTTCCATCGTATAAAACGAATAATTGCTACCAGTGTGAAAGTTATGGTCATTTCTACTTTCCGGGCAACATAGGCTTCACCCTAGGGCGTTGTTCCACCAGATGGAATAGTTAGGGCCTAAGAAGTCAACGCCAGAAGCATAAAGTACGATATAAATACAACAGCTTTTCCATCGTATAAAGCAAATAATTGCAACCAGTGTGAAAGTTATGGTCATTTCTACGTTCCGGGCAACCTAGGCTTCACCCTAGGCCGTTGTCCCACCAGATCGAATAGTTAGGGCCTAAGAAGTGAACGCCAGAAGCATAAAATGCAATAAAAATACAACAGTTTTTCCATCGTATAAAAGGAATAATTGCAAACAGTGTGAAAGTAATGGTCATTTCTACGTTCGGGCAACCTAGGCTTCACTCCAGGGCGTTGCTCCACCAGATCGAATAGTTAGGTCATAAGAAGTCAACGCCAGAAGCATAAAATACGATATAATTACAACAGCTTTTCCATTGTATAAAACGAATAATTGCAACCAGTGTGAAAGTAATGGTCATTTCTACGTTCCGAGCAACCTAGGCGTCACTCGAGGGCGTTGCTCCACCAGATCGAATAGCTAGGGACTTAGAATTCATCGCTAAAAGCATAAAATAGAATTAAAATACAACAGTTTTTCCATCGCATAACAGGAATCATTGCAACCAGTGTGAAAGGAATGGTCATTTCTACGTTCCGGGCAACGTAGGTTTCACTCTAGGGCGATGATCCACCAGAGGGAATAGTTAGGGCCTAAGAAGTCAACGCCAGAAACATAAAATACAATATAAATACAACAGCTTTTCAATCGTATAAATCGAATGTTAGCAACCAGTGTGAAAGTTATGGTCATTACTACGTTCCGGGCAACCTAGGCTTCACTCTAGGGCGTTGCTCCATCAGATCGAATAGTTAGGTCCTTAGAAGTCAACGCCAGAAGCATAAAATACAAAATAAATACAACAGCCTTTACACCGTATAAAACGAATAATTGCAACCTGTGTGAAGGTTATGGTCATATCTACGTTCCGGGCAACCTAGGCTGCACTGTCGGGCGTTGCTCCACCAGATCGAAATGTTAGTGCCTAAGAAGTCTACGCCCGAAGCATAAAATACGATATAAATACAACAGCATTTCCATCGTATTAAATGAATAATTGCAAACAGTGTGAAAGTAGTGGTCATTTCTACGTTCCGGGCAACCTAGGCTTCACTGTATGGCGTTCTTCCACCACATCGAATAGCTACGGCCTCAGAAGTCCACGCCTGAAGCATAAAATACAATAAAAATACAACAGTCTTTTCATCGCATAACAGGAATATTTGCAGCAAGCGTGTAAGTAATGATCATTTCGGCGTTACGGGCATCCTAGACTTAACTCTGAGGCATTGCTCCACCAGATCGAATAACTAGGGCCTGAGAAGTCAACGCCAGAAGCATAAAATACAATATAAATACAACAGCTTTTCTATCGTATAAAACGAATAATTGCAACCAGTATCAAACTTATGGTCATTTCTACTTTCCGAGCAACCCAGGCTTCACCCTAGGGCTTTGCTCCAACAGATTGAATAGTTAGGGCCTTAGAAGTCAACGCCCGAAGCATAAAATACAAAATAAATAGAACGGTTTTTCCATTGTATAAAACGAATAATTGCTACGAGTGTAAACGCTATGGTCATTTCTACGTTCCGGGCAACCTAGGCTACACCCTAGGGCGTTGTTCCACCAGATCGAATAGTTAGGGTCTAAGAAGTGAACGCCAGACGCATAAAATGCAATAAAAATACAACAGCTTTTCCATCGTATAGCAGGAATAATTTGCAACCAGTGTGATAGTAGTGGTCATTTCTACGTTCCGGGCAACCCAGCTTTAACTCCAGGGCGTTGCTCCACCAGATCGGATAGTTACGGCCTAAGAAGTCAACGCCAGAAGCATAAAATACGATAAGATGCAACAGTTTTTCCATCGTATAAAACGAATAATTGCAACCAGTATGCAACTTATGGTCATTTCTACATTCCGAGCAACCTAGGCTTCACTCTAGGGCGTTGCTCCACCAGATCGAATAGTTAGGACCTTAGAAGTCAACGCCCGAAGCATTAAATAGAAAATAAATAGAACAGTTTTTCCATTGTATAAAAAGAATAATTGCTACCAGTTTGAAAGTAATGGTCATTTCTACGTTCCGGGCAACCTAGGCTTCACTGTATGGCGTTGTTAAACCAGATCGAATAGATAGGGCCTAAGAAGTCAACACCAGAAGAATAAAATATAAAATAAATACAACAGTCTTTATACCGTATAAAACGAATAATTGCAACCTGTGTGAAGGTTATGGTCATATCTACGTTCCGGGCAACCTAGGCTTCACTGTCGGGCGTTGCTCCACCAGATCGAAATGTTAGGGCCTAAGAAGTCTACGCCCGAAGCATAAAATACGATATAAATACAACAGCATTTCCATCGTATTAAATGAATAATTGCAAACAGTGTGAAAGTAGTGGTCATTTCTACGTTCCGGGCAACCTAGGCTTCACTGTATGGCGTTCTTCCACCACATCGAATAGCTACGGCCTCAGAAGTCCACGCCTGGAGCATAAAATACAATAAAAATACAACAGTCCTTTCATCGTATAACAGGAATAATTGCAACAAGCGTGAAAGTAATGATCATTTCGGCGTTTCGGGCGTCCTAGACTTAATTCTGAGGCATTGCTCCACCAGATCGAATAATTAGGGCCTGACAAGTCAACGCCAGAAGCATAAAATACAATATAAATACAACAGTTTTTCCATCGTATAAAACGAATAATTGCAACCAGTATGAAACTTATGGTCATTTCTACTTTCCGAGCAACCTAGGCTTCACCCTAGGGCTTTGCTCCAACAGATTGAATAGCTAGGGCCTTAGAAGTCAACTCCCGAAGCATAAAATACAAAATAAATACAACAGCTGTTCCATAGTATAAAATGAATAATTGCAAACAGTGTGAAAGTAATGGTCATTTCTACGTTCCGGGCAACCTAGGCTTCACTCTACGGCGTTGTTCCACCAGATCGAATAGTTAGGACCTAAGAAGTCAACACCAGAAGAATAAAATACAATAAAAATACAACAGTTTTTCCATCGTATAGCAGGAATAATTTGCAACCAGTGTGATAGTAGTGGTCATTTCTACGTTCCGGGCAACCCAGGTTTCACTCCAGGGCGTTGCTCCACCAGATCGAATCGTTACGGCCTAAGAAGTCAACGCCAGAAGCATAAAATACGATGAAGATGCAACAGTTTTTCCATCGTATAAAACGAATAATTGCAATCAGTGTGAAAGTTATGGTCATTTCTACATTCCGAGCAACCTAGGCTTCACTCTAGGGCGTTGCTCCACCAGATCGAATAGTTAGGTCCTTAGAAGTCAACGCCAGAAGCATAAAATACGATATAAATACAACAGCTTTTCCATCGTATAAAAGGAATAATTGCAAACAGTGTGAAAGTAATGGTCATTTCTACGTTCCGGGCAACCCAGGTTTCACTCCAGGGCGTTGCTCCACCAGATCGAATCGTTACGGCCTAAGAAGTCAACGCCAGAAGCATAAAATACGATGAAGATGCAACAGTTTTTCCATCGTATAAAACGAATAATTGCAACCAGTATGAAACTTATGGTCATTTCTACTTTCCGAGCAACCTAGGCTTCACCCTAGGGCTTTGCTCCAACAGATTGAATAGTTAGGGCCTTAGAAGTCAACGACCGAAGCATAAAATACAAAATAAATAGAACGGTTTTTCTATTGTATAAAACGAATAATTTCTGCGAGTGTAAAAGCTATGGTCATTTCTACGTTCCGCGCAACCTAGGCTTGACCCTAGGGCGTTGTTCCACCAGATCCAATAGTTAGGGCCTAAGAAGTGAACGCCAGACGCATAAAATGCAATAAAAATACAACAGTTTTTCCATCGTATAAAACGAATAATTGCAAACAGTGTGAAAGTAATGGTCATTTCTACGTTCCGGGCAACCTAGGCTTCACTTTACGGCGTTGTTCCACCAGATCGAATAGTTAGGGCCTAAGAAGTCAACACCAGAAGATTAAAATATGAAATAAATACAATAGCCTTTACACCGTATAAAACGAATAATTGCAATCTGTGTGAAGGTTATGGTCATATATACGTTCCGGGCAACCTAGGCTTCACTCTAGGGCGTTGTTCCAGCAGATGGAATAGTTAGGGCCTAAGAAGTCAACGCCAGAAGCATAAAATACGATATAAATACAACAGCTTTTCCATCGTATAAAACAAATAATTGCAACCAGTATGAAAGTTATGGTCATTTCTACGTTCCGGGCAACCTAGTCTTCACCCTAGGCCGCTGTTCCACCAGATCGAATAGTTAGGGCCGAAGAAGTGAACGCCAGAAGCATAAAATGCAATAAAAATACAGCAGTTTTTCCATCGTATAGCAGGAATAATTTGCAACCAGTGTGATAGTAATGGTCATTTCTACGTTCCGGGCAACCTAGGCTTCACTGTATGGCGTTCTTCCACCACATCGAATAGCTACGGCCTCAGAAGTCCACGCCTGAAGCATACAATACAATAAAAATACAACAGTCTTTTCATCGTATAACAGGAATGATTGCAACAAGCGTGAAAGTAATGATCATTTCGGCGTTTCGGGCATCCTAGACTTAACTCTGAGGCATTGCTCCACCAGATCGAATAACTAGGGCCTGAGAAGTCAACGCCAGAAGCATAAAATACAATATAAATACAACAGCTTTTCTATCGTATAAAACGAATAATTGCAACCAGTATGAAACTTATGGTCATTTCTACTTTCCGAGCAACCCAGGCTACACCCTAGGGCTTTGCTCCAACAGATTGAATAGTTAGGGCCTTAGAAGTCAACGCCCGAAGCATAAAATACAAAATAAATAGAACGGTTTTTCCATTGTATAAAACGAATAATTGCTACGAGTGTAAACGCTATGGTCATTTCTACGTTCCGGGCAACCTAGGCTACACCCTAGGGCGTTGTTCCACCAGATCGAATAGTTAGGGTCTAAGAAGTGAACGCCAGACGCATAAAATGCAATAAAAATACAACAGCTTTTCCATCGTATAGCAGGAATAATTTGCAACCAGTGTGATAGTAGTGGTCATTTCTACGTTCCGGGCAACCCAGGTTTAACTCCATGGCGTTGCTCCACCAGATCGGATAGTTACGGCCTAAGAAGTCAACGCCAGAAGCATAAAATACGTTAAGATGCAACAGTTTTTCCATCGTATAAAACGAATAATTGCAACCAGTATGCAACTTATGGTCATTTCTACATTCCGAGCAACCTAGGCTTCACTCTAGGGCGTTGCTCCACCAGATCGAATAGTTAGGACCTTAGAAGTCACCGCCCGGCGCATTAAATAGAAAATAAATAGAACAGTTTTTCCATTGTATAAGAAGAATAATTGCTACCAGTTTGAAAGTAATGGTCATTTCTACGTTCCGGGCAACCTAGGCTTCACTCTATGGCGTTGTTAAACCAGATCGAATAGATAGGGCCTAAGAAGTCAACACCAGAAGAATAAAATACAAAATAAATACAACAGTCTTTATACCGTATAAAACGAATAATTGCAACCAGTGTGAAGGTTATGGTCATATCTACGTTCCGGGCAACCTAGGCTTCACTGTCGGGCGTTGCTCCACCAGATCGAAATGTTAGGGCCTAAGAAGTCTACGCCCGAAGCATAAAATACGATATAAATACAACAGCATTTCCATCGTATTAAATGAATAATTGCAAACAGTGTGAAAGTAGTGGTCATTTCTACGTTCCGGGCAACCTAGGCTTCACTGTATGGCGTTCTTCCACCACATCGAATAGCTACGGCCTCAGAAGTCCACGCCTGGAGCATAAAATACAATAAAAATACAACAGTCCTTTCATCGTATAACAGGAATAATTGCAACAAGCGTGAAAGTAATGATCATTTCGGCGTTTCGGGCGTCCTAGACTTAATTCTGAGGCATTGCTCCACCAGATCGAATAATTAGGGCCTGACAAGTCAACGCCAGAAGCATAAAATACAATATAAATACAACAGTTTTTCCATCGTATAAAACGAATAATTGCAACCAGTATGAAACTTATGGTCATTTCTACTTTCCGAGCAACCTAGGCTTCACCCTAGGGCTTTGCTCCAACAGATTGAATAGCTAGGGCCTTAGAAGTCAACTCCCGAAGCATAAAATACAAAATAAATACAACAGCTGTTCCATAGTATAAAATGAATAATTGCAAACAGTGTGAAAGTAATGGTCATTTCTACGTTCCGGGCAACCTAGGCTTCACTCTACGGCGTTGTTCCACCAGATCGAATAGTTAGGGCCTAAGAGGTCAACACCAGAAGAATAAAATACAATAAAAATACAACAGTTTTTCCATCGTATAGCAGGAATAATTTGCAACCAGTGTGATAGTAGTGGTCATTTCTACGTTCCGGGCAACCCAGGTTTCACTCCAGGGCGTTGCTCCACCAGATCGAATCGTTACGGCCTAAGAAGTCAACGCCAGAAGCATAAAATACGATGAAGATGCAACAGTTTTTCCATCGTATAAAACGAATAATTGCAATCAGTGTGAAAGTTATGGTCATTTCTACATTCCGAGCAACCTAGGCTTCACTCTAGGGCGTTGCTCCACCAGATCGAATAGTTAGGTCCTTAGAAGTCAACGCCAGAAGCATAAAATACGATATAAATACAACAGCTTTTCCATCGTATAAAAGGAATAATTGCAAACAGTGTGTAAGTAATGGTCATTTCTACGTTCCGGGCAACCCAGGTTTCACTCCAGGGCGTTGCTCCACCAGATCGAATCGTTACGGCCTAAGAAGTCAACGCCAGAAGCATAAAATACGATGAAGATGCAACAGTTTTTCCATCGTATAAAACGAATAATTGCAACCAGTATGAAACTTATGGTCATTTCTACTTTCCGAGCAACCTAGGCTTCACCCTAGGGCTTTGCTCCAACAGATTGAATAGTTAGGGCCTTAGAAGTCAACGCCCGAAGCATAAAATACAAAATAAATAGAACGGTTTTTCTATTGTATAAAACGAATAATTTCTACGAGTGTAAAAGCTATGGTCATTTCTACGTTCCGCGCAACCTAGGCTTGACCCTAGGGCGTTGTTCCACCAGATCCAATAGTTAGGGCCTAAGAAGTGAACGCCAGACGCATAAAATGCAATAAAAATACAACAGTTTTTCCAGCGTATAAAACGAATAATTGCAAACAGTGTGAAAGTAATGGTCATTTCTACGTTCCGGGCAACCTAGGCTTCACTTCACGGCGTTGTTCCACCAGATCGAATAGTTAGGGCCTAAGAAGTCAACACCAGAAGATTAAAATATGAAATAAATACAATAGCCTTTACACCGTATAAAACGAATAATTGCAATCTGTGTGAAGGTTATGGTCATATATACGTTCCGGGCAACCTAGGCTTCACTCTAGGGCGTTGTTCCAGCAGATGGAATAGTTAGGGCCTAAGAAGTCAACGCCAGAAGCATAAAATACGATATAAATACAACAGCTTTTCCATCGTATAAAACAAATAATTGCAACCAGTATGAAAGTTATGGTCATTTCTACGTGTCGGGCAACCTAGTCTTCACCCTAGGCCGTTGTTCCACCAGATCGAAAAGTTAGGGCCGAAGAAGTGAACGCCAGAAGCATAAAATGCAATAAAAATACAACAGTTTTTCCATCGTATAGCAGGAATAATTTGCAACCAGTGTGATAGTAGTGGTCATTTCTACGTTCCGGGCAACCCAGGTTTCACTCCAGGGCGTTGCTCCACCAGATCGAATAGTTACGGCCTAAGAAGTCAACGCCAGAAGCATAAAATACGATGAAGATGCAACTTTTTTTCAATCGTATAAAACGAATAATTGCAATCAGTGTGGAAGTTATGGTCATTTCTACATTCCGAGCAACCTAGGCTTCACTCTAGGGCGTTGCTCCACCAGATCGAATAGATAGGTCCTTAGAAGTCAACGCCAGAAGCACAAAATACGATATAAATACAACAGCTTTTCCATCGTATAAAAGGAATAATTGCAAACAGTGTGAAAGTAATGGTCATTTCTACGTTCGGGCAACCTAGGCTTCACTCTATGGCGTTGTTCCACCAGATCGAATAGTTAGGGCTTAAGAAGTCAACACCAGAAGAATAAAATACAAAATAAATACAGCAGCCTTTACACCGTATAAAACGAATAATTGCAACCTGTGTGAAGGTTATGGTCATATCTACGTTCCGGGCAACCTAGGCTTCACTCTAGGGCGTTGTTCCAGCAGATGGAATAGTTAGGGCCTAAGAAGTCAACGCCAGAAGCATAAAATACAATATAAATACAACAGCCGTTACACCGCATAAAACGAATAATTGCAAACTGTGTGAAGGTTATGGTCATATCTACGTTCCGGGCAACCTAGCCTTCACTGTCGGGCGTTGCTCCACCAGATCGAAATGTTAGGGCCTAAGAAGTCAACGCCCGAAGCATGAAATACCATATAAATACAACAGCATTTCCATAGTATTAAATGAATAATTGCAAACACTGTGAAAGTAGTGGTCATTTCTACGTTCCGGGCAACCTAGGCTTCACTGTATGGCGTTCTTCCACCACATGGAATAGCTACGGCCTCAGAAGTCCACGCCTGAAGCATACAATACAATAAAAATACAACAGTCTTTTCATCGTATAACAGGAATGATTGCAACAAGCGTGAAAGTAATGATCATTTCGGCGTTTCGGGCATCCTAGACTTAACTCTGAGGCATTGCTCCACCAGATCGAATAACTAGGGCCTGAGAAGTCAACGCCAGAAGCATAAAATACAATATAAATACAACAGCTTTTCTATCGTATAAAACGAATAATTGCAACCAGTATGAAACTTATGGTCATTTCTACTTTCCGAGCAACCCAGGCTACACCCTAGGGCTTTGCTCCAACAGATTGAATAGTTAGGGCCTTAGAAGTCAACGCCCGAAGCATAAAATACAAAATAAATAGAACGGTTTTTCCATTGAATAAAACGAATAATTGCTACGAGTGTAAACGCTATGGTCATTTCTACGTTCCGGGCAACCTAGGCTACACCCTAGGGCGTTGTTCCACCAGATCGAATAGTTAGGGTCTAAGAAGTGAACGCCAGACGCATAAAATGCAATAAAAATACAACAGCTTTTCCATCGTATAGCAGGAATAATTTGCAACCAGTGTGATAGTAGTGGTCATTTCTACGTTCCGGGCAACCCAGGTTTAACTCCAGGGCGTTGCTCCACCAGATCGGATAGTTACGGCCTAAGAAGTCAACGCCAGAAGCATAAAATACGATAAGATGCAACAGTTTTTCCATCGTATAAAACGAATAATTGCAACCAGTATGCAACTTATGGTCATTTCTACATTCCGAGCAACCTAGGCTTCACTCTAGGGCGTTGCTCCACCAGATCGAATAGTTAGGACCTTAGAAGTCACCGCCCGAAGCATTAAATAGAAAATAAATAGAACAGTTTTTCCATTGTATAAAAAGAATAATTGCTACCAGTTTGAAAGTAATGGTCATTTCTACGTTCCGGGCAACCTAGGCTTCACTCTATGGCGTTGTTAAACCAGATCGAATAGATAGGGCCTAAGAAGTCAACACCAGAAGAATAAAATACAAAATAAATACAACAGTCTTTATACCGTATAAAACGAATAATTGCAACCAGTGTGAAGGTTATGGTCATATCTACGTTCCGGGCAACCTAGGCTTCACTGTCGGGCGTTGCTCCACCAGATCGAAATGTTAGGGCCTAAGAAGTCTACGCCCGAAGCATAAAATACGATATAAATACAACAGCATTTCCATCGTATTAAATGAATAATTGCAAACAGTGTGAAAGTAGTGGTCATTTCTACGTTCCGGGCAACCTAGGCTTCACTGTATGGCGTTCTTCCACCACATCGAATAGCTACGGCCTCAGAAGTCCACGCCTGGAGCATAAAATACAATAAAAATACAACAGTCCTTTCATCGTATAACAGGAATAATTGCAACAAGCGTGAAAGTAATGATCATTTCGGCGTTTCGGGCATCCTAGACTTAATTCTGAGGCATTGCTCCACCAGATCGAATAATTAGGGCCTGACAAGTCAACGCCAGAAGCATAAAATACAAAATAAATACAACAGCTGTTCCATAGTATAAAATGAATAATTGCAAACAGTGTGAAAGTAATGGTCATTTCTACGTTCGGGCAACCTAGGCTTCACTCTACGGCGTTGTTCCACCACATCGAATAATTAGGGCCGGAGAAGTCAACGCCAGAAGCATAAAATACAATATAAATAAAACAGTTTTTCCATCGTATAAAACGAATAATTGCAACCAGTATGAAACTTATGGTCATTTCTACTTTCCGAGCAACCTAGGCTTCACCCTAGGGCTTTGCTCCAACAGATTGAATAGTTAGGGCCTTAGAAGTCAACGCCCGAAGCATAAAATACAAAATAAATAGAACGGTTTTTCCATTGTATAAAACGAATAATTTCTACGAGTGTAAAAGCTATGGTCATTTCTACGTTCCGCGCAACCTAGGCTTGACCATAGGGCGTTGTTCCACCAGATCCAATAGTTAGGGCCTAAGAAGTGAACGCCAGACGCATAAAATGCAATAAAAATACAACAGTTTTTCCATCGTATAAAACGAATAATTGCAAACAGTGTGAAAGTAATGGTCATTTCTACGTTCCGGGCAACCTAGGCTTCACTTTACGGCGTTGTTCCACCAGATCGAATAGTTAGGGCCTAAGAAGTCAACACCAGAAGATTAAAATATGAAATAAATACAATAGCCTTTACACCGTATAAAACGAATAATTGCAATCTGTGTGAAGGTTATGGTCATATATACGTTCCGGGCAACCTAGGCTTCACTCTAGGGCGTTGTTCCAGCAGATGGAATAGTTAGGGCCTAAGAAGTCAACGCCAGAAGCATAAAATACGATATAAATACAACAGCTTTTCCATCGTATAAAACAAATAATTGCAACCAGTATGAAAGTTATGGTCATTTCTACGTGTCGGGCAACCTAGTCTTCACCCTAGGCCGTTGTTCCACCAGATCGAAAAGTTAGGGCCGAAGAAGTGAACGCCAGAGGCATAAAATGCAATAAAAATACAACAGTTTTTCCATCGTATAGCAGGAATAATTTGCAACCAGTGTGATAGTAGTGGTCATTTCTACGTTCCGGGCAACCCAGGTTTCACTCCAGGGCGTTGCTCCACCAGATCGAATAGTTACGGCCTAAGAAGTCAACGCCAGAAGCATAAAATACGATGAAGATGCAACTTTTTTCAATCGTATAAAACGAATACTTGCAATCAGTGTGGAAGTTATGGTCATTTCTACATTCCGAGCAACCTAGGCTTCACTCTAGGGCGTTGCTCCACCAGATCGAATAGATAGGTCCTTAGAAGTCAACGCCAGAAGCACAAAATACGATATAAATACAACAGCTTTTCCATCGTATAAAAGGAATAATTGCAAACAGTGTGAAAGTAATGGTCATTTCTACGTTCGGGCAACCTAGGCTTCACTCTATGGCGTTGTTCCACCAGATCGAATAGTTAGGGCTTAAGAAGTCAACACCAGAAGAATAAAATACAAAATAAATACAGCAGCCTTTACACCGTATAAAACGAATAATTGCAACCTGTGTGAAGGTTATGGTCATATCTACGTTCCGGGCAACCTAGGCTTCACTCTAGGGCGTTGTTCCAGCAGATGGAATAGTTAGGGCCTAAGAAGTCAACGCCAGAAGAATAAAATACGATATAAATACAACAGCTTTTCCATCGTATAAAACAAATAATTGCAACCAGTATGAAAGTTATGGTCATTTCTACGTTCCGGGCAACCTAGTCTTCACCCTAGGCCGCTGTTCCACCAGATCGAATAGTTTGGGCCGAAGAAGTGAACGCCAGAAGCATAAAATGCAATAAAAATACAGCAGTTTTTCCATCGTATAGCAGGAATAATTTGCAACCAGTGTGATAGTAGTGGTCATTTCTACGTTCCGGGCAACCCAGGTTTCACTCCAGGGCGTTGCTCCACCAGATCGAATAGTTACGGCTTAAGAAGTCAACGCCAGAAGCATAAAATACAATATAAATACAACAGCCTTTACACCGCATAAAACGAATAATTGCAAACTGTGTGAAGGTTATGGTCATATCTACGTTCCGGGCAACCTAGCCTTCACTGTCGGGCGTTGCTCCACCAGATCGAAATGTTAGGGCCTAAGAAGTCAACGCCCGAAGCATGAAATACCATATAAATACAACAGCATTTCCATAGTATTAAATGAATAATTGCAAACACTGTGAAAGTAGTGGTCATTTCTACGTTCCGGGCAACCTAGGCTTCACTGTATGGCGTTCTTCCACCACATCGAATAGCTACGGCCTCAGAAGTCCACGCCTGAAGCATACAATACAATAAAAATACAACAGTCTTTTCATCGTATAACAGGAATGATTGCAACAAGCGTGAAAGTAATGATCATTTCGGCGTTTCGGGCATCCTAGACTTAACTCTGAGGCATTGCTCCACCAAATCGAATAATTAGGGCCTTAGAAGTCAACGCCAGAAGCATAAAATACAATATAAATACAACAGTTTTTCCATCGTATAAAACGAATAATTGCAACCAGTATGAAACTTATGGTCATTTCAACTTTCCGAGCAACCTAGGCTTCACCCTAGGGCGTTGCTCCAACAGATTGATTAGTTAGGGCCTTAGAAGTCAACGCCCGAAGCATAAAATACAAAATAAATAGAACGGTTTTTCGTCGTCAACATAGACGTCCTTCTCGAGGATAGGAGCGGCGAGCGGGAAGCGGTCGCCGTCCTATTTTTTCAGCTCGAGAAGCGTTCGCATCGATAAATATGGGGCACACGCCGTACCGTAGGTCACGGTTTTTAACTCGAACGCTATATTTCGTTCGGTTTCTGGCGTGCGCCACACGATGCATTGGAATCGACGATCCTCTGCAGCTACGAGAATTTGTCGAAACATTTTCTCGATATCTGCTACTAGCACGTATTGATACAGACGCCACCGCGTTAATACTGCGGTGATATCGTTCTGTAACTTCGGTCCTACGTGGAGGATGTCGTTCAGCGAGCGTCCGCCCGCTGTTTTACTGGAAGCGTTAAACACGACGCGCAGCTTCGTCGTAGCGCTTTCCGTTCGAACAACCGCTCTATGTGGAATGTAGAGTCGTGTTTTGTCGAGGAACTCTAGGCGAGTCATATGACTCAACGACTCATATTCAGTGAGAAACTCACTGTATTCCTTCATGAGGGTTGGATCCAGGTCCAGTTTTTCCCTTAACCTCGTCAACGCGGAGAGAGCTATTGGAAGAGATTCTCCCAACAGCTCGTCCGGGTTTTCGTGGTTGAAGGGCAACCGAACGATGAATCGTCCCGTCGCGTCTCGCGCGACGGTTTTTGCGAAGTATTCTTCGCATTCGTCCTCTGCCTTGGTATTCAACAATTTCGAGGGAATCTCCTCTATCTCCCAGAACCTTCGTATCGCTTTATCGAGCGATTCGAGGACGGTGCAATGCAGCGTCCTCACGGAGTTTGGGGAAGAGGTGGCTGCGTCGACCGGGCCTGACAGTATCCAGCCTAAAGCTGTTTCCTGCGCGATCGGCCCTCGCTTACCGAATCGCCGAAGCCCTGGTCGAATGATGCTCGCATATGTCCCAGCTCCGATCAGCACCTCTATTGGGCGGTTTGAAGCGGGGTCAGGATCCGCGAGTGTCAGTTCACGTAACGCGGTGTATTCCGGCACGTGAACCGACGGCGGGGCATACGAGGTGATTCGAGGCACCACGTATGCACTGGTGCGGAACGCCTCCTCAGTGCAACGTGTCGAACCGAACTCGATATCCACGCTATATTTTATATCCTGGGCTTTTCCGCCCCCCAAGCCCGTAACCGTGGCTGGGGTTTTCCTTCTCGCGAGTCGCAAGTCATTTGCGAGGTTCGCGGAAATGAAGGAGGCTTCCGAGCCCTGGTCTATGAGTGCACGCGCGATGCGCGTCGTGCCTCCCTTTCCTATGACTCGCACATTTGCCGTTGCCAGAAACACAGCTGGTGTTCCGCTCTCCGTCGCACTACAGTGCGACGTCACGTCGGCGCTTGATGTAGAAGCACGAGATTTCGTGTTTACATTCGCGGGCTCGCGTGCGGGAACGTTACTCCGTCCCGCTTCCCGCTGGCCCTGCTGTGGCTTTTTCGTCGATCGACGATTGCCTGTGCCGACTTGTGGTGCGTCAAAGTGCAGAATAGTGTGATGCTTCTTACTGCACTTTGTACACGCTGCGTTCTTAGGGCAGCGCGCGACTGTGTGAGTCGAAGCGAGGCAGTTTATACACAACTGATTCGCTTTAATATAATGGAAGCGCAATTCAGGCGTGAGTAGCTTGAACTTTTTGCACGTTGTAATTCCGTGCGTCAGTCCGCAGAATGTACACTCCAAGGTTGGACTGGGAGAACTTTCGACTACGGCGTTATGTTGCCGTATGCGAGGTTTTGCCTTGGGGTCAACCGCTTGTTTCTGTAGCGGGTTGATCAGCACGTGCAGCCTGTGCTCTTGCTCCCTGAGAAAATCCAACATCTCATTAAATGAGGGGATTTCTGCATTGAGCTTTTGCGTGCCCTCCCACTCCCATTCTAGGGATTGGTCCAACTTAGATTTGATCAGGATGACCAACACGTCGCTGTAATGCTCTACCTTGCGCCCCAGCTTCTGGAGCGCGGCGAGCGTTTGTTTCCAGCCGACGGTGACCTGTTGCAGGCTTTCTATGTCGCCCGTCCTGATCGGCTTCAGCTTCGTGAATGTTGCGAGTAGCTGAAGCACCATACGACGTGGGTTCCCGAATTGTTCGGTCAGGGTATCCCACGCTGGCTTGAAATTACGATCCGCAATTTCAAGCGTGGCAATCGATGCGAGTGCCTCTCCTTCCAAGCAGCCGTTCAGATATTGCAAACGTTGTGCATCTGATAACCGTTGATCTTTTATTATACTTGCGGTAAACAGATCCGCAAAGTGACACCACTTTCGCGGATCTCCGCTAAATCTCGGTAAATTCTGCTTGGGAAGCTCAAGCGTACTAGGCTGGCCGGTTGCTCCGGCACGCGCGGTATTCCCGGGGTTACCGAATCCAGCCCTTTTCCTGGATGAGGCTGTCCAATTCCGTCATCAGGAAATTCTGAGCTTCATGGAACGCATCTTCTGCATCATCCATCGTACTCTCGCTGAAGAAGGGTATGACCTTCCGTTTGCTGTCAGGGACTTCCTTTTTGAGCTGTTTAACTCGCTCTTGGATGTCCCTCCAAACGTCCGTCACATACTCTAACTTCTGCTTGAGGAGAGAAATGGTGTAATTATTTCGCCCCTTTTTCTTCAGATTAGTCACGAGTCGGGTCATTCCCCGAATTCGTGACTGAATATCCTCCATCTCTACCTCCGGGGCAGGAAGAGTCAACTGCTCCTTTGTGGGGTTCGACATGGTTATATACTTAGAGAGGTAAACACTGCTCGAAGGTTAACCTGAAGTGAACGTTTCTTTCACCCTTTCTCAACCTTTCAATCCGGCTCGAAGGACCTTATGTTGGAATCGCTTAAAATCAGGGATCCAACGGAGGTCCGGATGAGGTGAGATGAAGGGAATTCGAAAGAAACGAAAACACAAGTTTTATATTTTATCGGCCCTTAGAAGGGCTCTTGAGCGACGTTTATTTAACGTTTCTGGGGGCTGGGTGCTGGCTCCGGTCCTCGTCGGTGGATCGGATGGCCCTGGCTGTGGCTGGTGGTGACGCCGGCGCTCCTCTTAGCGACGTTGGCGTCTGAAAAAGAGATAGCGGCGGAACCGCGGCGGTAAGCAAGAGTGTAAGTCTGGCTATACCAAAGATTCCCAACTCCAGGCTGCGCTCGCGAGCCTATTTGGAGGGGATAGCAAAACCTTCCCAGTAACGCAAAGGTAATGCAGTGGACTGTATTATCGACTCTTCTTCGCGCCAGAAGAAGAAGTCGATGAACGAGTGGCTTGTGAGGAGGCGGGACCTCTCCTCTTCGCCTTGCACCTTTTGGAAAGGTTCGTTCCGTACGAATCCAAGTAACTTAGGGATTCGTGAGCGGAGGGACACGCTATAACCAGCGAATTGCTGGTCCTGGAGGCTGAGGACGGCCAGAGGCTCCGCGACTCCGTTCACCTTACCGTGTGCTTCTATTCGTCACACGGGGGTTGCTTCTAAACGGGGTGGCAGAGCACGAGTAACGCAGAAGTGATAGGCACGTACGTTATCTCTCTCTGTTGTAACCCGTCTCTCAGGGATCCAACAGGCAGCGGCCTTTGTTGCTCCGAGACGAAACGAGACTCAGAGAATCAGGGCAGGCCCCGATTCCAAGAGTGCAAATCTCGATCAATTGTCTCCTAAAACAAACCAGGTGCTCTTTCGTACGTATTATACGTACGAATCGAGCATAGCTTCCTAGTCTGTCGGCGACAGAGGTTCAGCTTTTGAGAGCTAGTGAGATTTCAAGTGTCTGGTAACCAAACTACTTGAAATCTGGAAACTGGCGAGCTGAGATGCGCTTGACGAACGGTCGCACTGACTGCGTCAAGCTTGATCGTCGTAAGACGACTGGGGCGAGAGCCGCGCGTGTCTCCGCGAAGCGGAAGACGTGCCAAATTTTACCACTACGCGGCGCTCACAAATTATCTTTTGTCTCGTGCTAATGTAGTACGATGTACTCTCTCTCTCCTTCAGGCTCCGATGTCCCCACTCGACATCGAGCCTGGAGTTCAAAACCGTTGCTCGACAACGCTTACTTTGTTTGAACTTTAATTTTGACGACAAAAACAAGTCATACGACAGCTGATCGTGTTTTGCTGCTAGGACAACGTATGCTCCAACCGAAGGCCACCTTCGGTCGGTCACATATACCAACAAATTACGAATCTCGCGGACGAGCCAAATGCCCGTTATATAACCGCTTTTTAAACACATTGTATAAAACGAATAATTGCAACCAGTATGAAACCTATGGTCATTTCTACGTTCCGGGCAACCTAGGCTTCACTGTATGGCGTTCTTCAACAACATCGAATAGCTGCGGCCTCAGAAGTCAACGACTGAAGTATAAAATACAATAAAAATACAACAGTCTTTCCATGCCATAACAGGAATAATTGCAACCCGTGTGAAAGTGATGGTCATTTCTACGTTCGAGGCAACCTAGGCTTCACTCTAGGGCGTTGTCCCACAAGATCGAATAGTTAGGGCCTAAGAAGTCAACGCCAGAAGCATAAAATACAATATAAATATAACAGTTTTTCCATCGTATAAAACGAATAATAGCAACCAGTGTGAAAGTTACGGTCTATTCTACGTTCCGGGCAACCTAGGCTTCACTGTATGGCGTTCTTCCACCACATCGAATAGCTACGGCCTCAGAAGTCAACGCCTGAAGTATAAAATACAATAAAAATACAACAGTCTTTCCATCCTATAACTGGAATAACTGCAACAAGCGTGAAAGTAATGATCATTTCGGCGTATCGGGCACCCTAGACTTAACTCTGAGGCATCGCTCCACCTGATCGAATAGTTAGGGCCTAAGAAGTCAACGCCAGAAGCATAAAATACAATATAAATACAACAGCTTTTCCATCGTATAAAACGATTAATTGCAACCAGTATGAAACTTGTGGTCATTTCTACGTACCGGGCAACCTAGGCTTCACTCTAGGGCGTTGCTCTACCAGATCGAATAGTTAGGGCCTTAGAAGTCAACGCCCGAAGCATAAAATACAAAATAAATAGAACAGTTTTTCCATCGTATAAAACGAGTAATTGCTACCAGTGTGAAAGTTATGGTCATTTCTACGTTCCGGGCAACCTAGGCTGCACTCTAGGGCGTTGCTCCACTAGATCGAATAGTTAGGGCCTTAGAAGTCAACGCCCGAAGCATAAAATACGATATAAATACAACAGCTTGTGCATCGTATAAAACAAATAATTGCAAACAGTGTGAAAGTTATGGTCATTTCTACGTTCCGGACAACCTAGGCTTGACTGTATGGCGTTGTTCCACCACATCGGATAGCTACGGCCTCAGAAGTCAACGCCTGAAGTATAAAATACAATAAAATTACAAGAGTCTTTCCATCCTATAACAGGAATAATTGCAACCCGTGTGAAAGGGATGGTCATTTCTACGTTCCACGCAACCTAGGCTTCACTCTAGGGCGTTGCTCCACCAGATCAAACAGTTAGGTCCTTAGAAGTCAACGCCAGAAGCATAAAATACGATATAAATACAACAGCTTTTCCATCGTATAAAAGGAATAATTGCATACAGTGTGAAAGTAATTGTCATTTCTACGTTCCGGGCAACCTAGGCTTCACTGTATGGCGTTCTTCCACCACATCGAATAGCTACGGCCTCAGAAGTCAACGCCTGAAGTATAAAATACAATAAAAACGCAACAGTCTTTCCATCCTATAACAGGAATAATTGCAACAAGCGTGAAAGTAATTATCATTTCGGCGTTTCGGGCAACCTAGGCTGCACTCTAGGGCGTTGCTGCACTAGATCGAATAGTTAGGGCCTTAGAAGTCAACGCCCGAAGCATAAAATACAAAATAAATAAAACAGTTTTTCCATCGTATAAAACGAAAAATTGCAAACAGTGTGAAAGATGTGGACATTTCTACGATCCGGGCTACCTAGGCTTCACTCTATGGCGGTCTTCCACCACATCCAATAGCAACGGCCTCAGAAGTCAACGCCAGAAGCATAAAATACGATATAAATACAACAGCTTTTCCATCGTATAAAACGAATAATTGCAACCAGTATGAAACTTATGGTCATTTCTACGTACCGAGCAACCTAGGCTTCACTCTAGGGCGTTGCTCTACCAGATCGAATAGTTAGGGCCTTAGAAGTCAACGCCCGAAGCATAAAATACAAAATAAATAAAACAGTTTTTCCATCGTATAAAACGAAAAATTGCAAACAGTGTGAAAGATATGGACATTTCTACTTTCCGGGCAACCTAGGCTTCACCCTAGGGCGTTGTTCCACCAGATGGAATAGTTAGGGCCTAAGAAGTCAACGCCAGAAGCATAAAATACGATATAAATATAACAGTTTTTCCATCGTATAAAACGAATAATAGCAACCAGTGTGAAAGTTATGGTCCTTTCTACGTTCCGGGCAACCTAGGCTTCACTCTACGGCGATGCTCCACCAGATCAAACAGATAGGGCATTAGAAGTCAACGCCCGAAGCATAAAATA
Source organism: Calliopsis andreniformis (assembly GCF_051401765.1). Classification (NCBI taxonomy): domain Eukaryota; kingdom Metazoa; phylum Arthropoda; class Insecta; order Hymenoptera; family Andrenidae; genus Calliopsis; species Calliopsis andreniformis. The sequence goes on along the minus strand of NW_027480425.1, from coordinate 8,436,086 downwards.
CAAAATAAATAGAACGGTTTTTCCATTGTATAAAACGAGTAATTGCTACCAGTGTGAAAGTTATGGTCATTTCTACGTTCCGGGCAACCTAGGCTGCACTCTAGGGCGTTGCTCCACTAGATCGAATAGTTAGGGCCTTAGAAGTCAACGCCCAAAGCATAAAATACGATATAAATACAACAGCTTTTCCATCGTATAAAACAAATAATTGCAACCAGTGTGATAGTTATGGTCATTTCTACGTTCCGGGCAACCTAGGCTTGACTGTATGGCGTTCTTCCACCACATCGGATAGCTACGGCCTCAGAAGTCAACGCCTGAAGCATAAAATACAATAAAAATACAACAGTCTTTCCATCCTATAACAGGAATAATTGCAACCCGTGTGAAAGGGATGGTCATTTCTACGTTCCACGCAACCTAGGCTTCACTCTAGGGCGTTGCTCCACCAGATCAAACAGTTAGGTCCTTAGAAGTCAACGCCAGAAGCATAAAATACGATATAAATACAACAGCTTTTCCATCGTATAAAAGGAATAATTGCAAACAGTGTGAAAGTAATGGTCATTTCTACGTTCCGGGCAACCTAGGCTTCACTGTATGGCGTTCTTCCACCACATCGAATAGCTACGGCCTCAGAAGTCAACGCCTGAAGTATAAAATACAATAAAAACGCAACAGTCTTTCCATCCTATAACAGGAGTAATTGCAAGAAGCGTGAAAGTAATGATCATTTCGGCGTTTAGGGCAACCTAGGCTGCACTCTAGGGCGTTGCTGCACTAGATCGAATAGTTAGGGCCTTAGAAGTCAACGCCCGAATCATAAAATACAAAATAAATAAAACAGTTCTTCCATCGTATAAAACGAAAAATTGCAAACAGTGTGAAAGATATGGACACTTCTACGATCCGGGCAACCCAGGCTTCACTCTAGGGCGTTGCTCTACCAGATCGAATAGTGAGGGCCTTAGAAGTCAACGCCCGAAGCATAAAATACAAGATAAATAGAACAGTTTTTCCATCGTATAAAACGAATAATTGCTACCAGTGTGAAAGTTATGGTCATTTCTACGTTCCGGGCAACCTAGGCTGCACTCTAGGGCGTTGCTCCACTAGATCGAGTAGTTAGGGATTTAGAAGTAAACGCCCGGAGCATAAAATACAAAATAAATAAAACAGTTTTTCCATCGTATAAAACGAAAAATTGCAAACAGCGTGAAAGATGTGGAGATTTCTACGATCCGGGCTACCTAGGCTTCACTCTATGGCGTTCTTCCACCACATCGAATAGCAACGGCCTCAGAAGTCAACGCCAGAAGCATAAAATACGATATAAATACAACAGCTTTTCCATCGTATAAAACGAATAATTGCAACCAGTATGAAACTTATGGTCATTTCTACGTACCGAGCAACCTAGGCTTCACTCTAGGGCGTTGCTCTACCAGATCGAATAGTTAGGGCCTTAGAAGTCAACGCCCGAAGCATAAAATACAAAATAAATACAACAGTTTTTCCATCATATAAAACGAATAATTGCTTCCAGTGTGAAAGTTATGGTCATTTCTACGTACCGGGCAACCTAGGCTACACTCTAGGGCGTTGCTCTACCAGATCGAATAGTTAGGGCCTTAGAAGTCAACGCCCGAAGCATAAAATACAAAATAAATAGAACAGTTTTTCCATCGTATAAAACGAGTAATTGCTACCAGTGTGAAAGTTATGGTCATTTCTACGTTCCGGGCAACCTAGGCTGCACTCTAGGGCGTTGCTCCACTAGATCGAATAGTTAGGGCCTTAGAAGTCAACGCCCGAAGCATAAAATACGATATAAATACAACAGCTTGTGCATCGTATAAAACAAATAATTGCAAACAGTGTGAAAGTTATGGTCATTTCTACGTTCCGGACAACCTAGGCTTGACTGTATGGCGTTGTTCCACCACATCGGATAGCTACGGCCTCAGAAGTCAACGCCTGAAGTATAAAATACAATAAAAATACAAGAGTCTTTCCATCCTATAACAGGAATAATTGCAACCCGTGTGAAAGGGATGGTCATTTCTACGTTCCACGCAACCTAGGCTTCACTCTAGGGCGTTGCTCCACCAGATCAAACAGTTAGGTCCTTAGAAGTCAACGCCAGAAGCATAAAATACGATATAAATACAACAGCTTTTCCATCGTATAAAAGGAATAATTGCATACAGTGTGAAAGTAATTGTCATTTCTACGTTCCGGGCAACCTAGGCTTCACTGTATGGCGTTCTTCCACCACATCGAATAGCTACGGCCTCAGAAGTCAACGCCTGAAGTATAAAATACAATAAAAACGCAACAGTCTTTCCATCCTATAACAGGAATAATTGCAACAAGCGTGAAAGGGATGGTCATTTCTACGTTCCACGCAACCTAGGCTTCACTCTAGGGCGTTGCTCCACCAGATCAAACAGTTAGGTCCTTAGAAGTCAACGCCCGAAGCATAAAATACAAAATAAATAAAACAGTTTTACCATCGTATAAAACGAAAAATTGCAAACAGTGTGAAAGATGTGGACATTTCTACGATCCGGGCTACCTAGGCTTCACTCTATGGCGGTCTTCCACCACATCGAATAGCAACGGCCTCAGAAGTCAACGCCAGAAGCATAAAATACGATATAAATACAACAGCTTTTCCATCGTATAAAACGAATAATTGCAACCAGTATGAAACTTATGGTCATTTCTACGTACCGAGCAACCTAGGCTTCACTCTAGGGCGTTGCTCTACCAGATCGAATAGTTAGGGCCTTAGAAGTCAACGCCCGAAGCATAAAATACAAAATAAATAAAACAGTTTTTCCATCGTATAAAACGAAAAATTGCAAACAGTGTGAAAGATATGGACATTTCTACTTTCCGGGCAACCTTGGCTTCACCCTAGGGCGTTGTTCCACCAGATGGAATAGTTAGGGCCTAAGAAGTCAACGCCAGAAGCATAAAATACGATATAAATATAACAGTTTTTCCATCGTATAAAACGAATAATAGCAACCAGTGTGAAAGTTATGGTCCTTTCTACGTTCCGGGCAACCTAGGCTTCACTCTACGGCGATGCTCCACCAGATCAAACAGATAGGGCATTAGAAGTCAACGCCCGAAGCATAAAATACAAAATAAATAGAACGGTTTTTCCATTGTATAAAACGAATAATTGCTACCAGTGTGAAAGTTATGGTCATTTCTACGTTCCGGGCAACCTAGGCTGCACTCTAGGGCGTTGCTCCACTAGATCGAATAGTTAGGGCCTTAGAAGTCAACGCCCAAAGCATAAAATACGATATAAATACAACAGCTTTTCCATCGTATAAAACAAATAATTGCAACCAGTGTGATAGTTATGGTCATTTCTACGTTCCGGGCAACCTAGGCTTGACTGTATGGCGTTCTTCCACCACATCGGATAGCTACGGCCTCAGAAGTCAACGCCTGAAGCATAAAATACAATAAAAATACAACAGTCTTTCCATCCTATAACAGGAATAATTGCAACCCGTGTGAAAGGGATGGTCATTTCTACGTTCCACGCAACCTAGGCTTCACTCTAGGGCGTTGCTCCACCAGATCAAACAGTTAGGTCCTTAGAAGTCAACGCCAGAAGCATAAAATACGATATAAATACAACAGCTTTTCCATCGTATAAAAGGAATAATTGCAAACAGTGTGAAAGTAATGGTCATTTCTACGTTCCGGGCAACCTAGGCTTCACTGTATGGCGTTCTTCCACCACATCGAATAGCTACGGCCTCAGAAGTCAACGCCAGAAGCTTAAATACAATATAAACATAACAGTTTTTCCATCGTATAAAACGAATAATAGCAACCAGTGTGAAAGTTATGGTCATTTCTACGTTCCGGGCAACCTAGGCTTCACTCTACGGCGATGCTCCACCAGATCAAACAGTCAGGGCCTTGGAAGTCAACGCCCGAAGCATAAAATACAAAAAATAAATAGAACGGTTTTTCCATTGTATAAAACGAATAATTGCTGCCAGTGTAAAAGTTATGGTCATTTCTACGTTCCGGGCAACCTAGGCTTCACCCTAGGGCGTTGTACCACCAGATCGAATAGTTAGGGCCTAAGAAGTGAACGCCAGAAGCATAAAATACATTATAAATACAACAGTTTTTCCATCGTATAAAACGAATAATTGCAACCAGTATGAAACTTATGGTCATTTTACTTACCGGGCAACCTAGGCTTCACTCTAGGGCGTTGCTCTACCAGATCGAATAGTTAGGGCCTTAGAAGTCAACGCCCGAAGCATAAAATACAAAATAAATAGAACAGTTTTTCCATCGTATAAAACGAATAATTGCTACCAGTGTGAAAGTTGTGGTCATTTCTACTTTCCGGACAACCTAGGCTTCACCCTAGGGCGTAGTTCCACCAGATGGAATAGTTTGGGCCTAAGAGGTCAACGCCAGAAGCATAAAATACGATATAAATACAACAGCTTTTCCATCGTATAAAACAAATAATTGTAACCAGTTTGATAGTGATGGTCATTTCTACGTACCGGGCCACCTAGGCTTCACTCTAGGGCGTTGCTCCACCAGATCGAATAGTTAGGGCCTTAGAAGTCAACGCCCGAAGCATAAAATATAAAATAAATAGAACAGTTTTTCCATCGTTTAAAACGAAAAATTGCTACCAGTGTGAAAGTTATGGTCATTTCTACGTACCGCGCAATCTGGGCTTTACCCTAGGGCGTTGTTCCACCAGATGGAATAGCTAGGGCCTAAGAAGTCAACGCCAGGAGCATAAAAAACGATATAAATACAACAGCTTTTCCATCGTATAAAACGAATAATTGCAACCAGTGTGGAAGTTATGGTCATTTCTACGTTCCGTGCAACCTAGGCTTCACTCTAGGGCGGTGCTCCACCAAATCGAATAGCTAGGGCCTTAGAAGTCAACGCCAGAAGCATGAAATACAATAAAAATGCAAAAGTTTTTTCATCGTATAACAGGAATATCTGCAAACAGTATGAAAGTACTTGTCATTTCTAAGTTCCGGGTAACCTAGGTTTCACTCTAGGGCGTTGCTCCACCAGATCGAATAAGTTAGGCCCTAAGAAGTCAACGCCAGAAGCATAAAATACAATATAAATACAACAGCTTTTCCATCCTATGAAACGAATGATAGCAACCAGTGTGAAAGTTATGGTCATTTCTACGTTCCGGGCAACCTAGGCTGCACTCTAGGGCGTTGCTCTATCAGATCGAATAGTTAGGGCTTTAGAAGTCAACGCCCGAAGCATAAAATACAAAATAAATAGAACAGTTTTTCCATCGTATAAAACGAATAATTACTACCAGTGTGAAAGTTATGGTCATTTCTACTTTCCGGGCAACCTAGGCTTCACCCCAGGGCGTTGTTCCACCAGATAGAATAGTTAGGGACTAACAAGTCAACGCCAGAAGCATAAAATACGATATAAATACAACAGCTTTTCCATCATATAAAACGAATGATAGCAACCAGTGTGAAAGTTATGGTCATTTCTACGTTCCGGGCAACCTAGGCTGCACTCTAGGGCGTTGCTCCACCAGATCGAATAGCTAGGACCTTAGAAGTCAACGCCCGAAGCATAAAATACAAAATAAATAAAACAGTTTTTCCATCGTATAAAACGAAAAATTGCAAACAGTGTGAAAGATATGGACATTTCTACGATCCGGGCTACCTAGCCTTCACTCTATGGCATTCTTCCACCACATCGAATAGCAACGGCCTCAGAAGTCAACGCCCGAAGCATAAAATACAAAATAAATAGAACGGTTTTTCCATTGTATAAAACGAATAATTGCAGCCAGTGTAAAAGTTATGGTCATTTCTACGTTCCGGGGAACCTAGGCTTCACCCTAGTGCGTTGTTCCACCAGATGGAATAGTTAGGGCCTAAGAAGTCAACGCCAGAAGCATAAAATACGATATAAATACAACAGCTTTTCCATGGTATAAAACAAATAATTGCAACCAGTTTGATAGTGATGGTCATTTCTACGTACCGGACAACCTAGGCTTCACTCTAGGGCGTTGCTCCACCAGATCGAATGGTTAGGGCCTTAGAAGTCAACGCCCGAAGCATAAAGTACAAAATAAATAGAACAGTTTTTCCATCGTATAAAACGAATAATTGCTACCAGTGTGAAAGTTATGGTCATTTCTACGTTCCGGGCACCCTAGGTTTCACTCCAGGGCGTTGCTCCACCAGATCGAATAGTTACGGCCTATGAAGTCAACGCCAGAAGCATAAAATACAATATAAATACAACAGTTTTTCCATCATATAAGACGAATGATAGCAACCAGTGTGAAAGTTACGGTAATTTCTACGTTCCGCGCAATCTTGGCTTTACCCTAGCGCGTTTTTCCACCAGATGGAATAGTTAGGGCCTAAGAAGTCAACGCCAGAAGCATAAAATACGATATAAATACAACATCTTTTCCATCGTATAAAACGAATAATTGCAACCAGTGTGAAAGTTATGGTCCTTTCTACATTTCGAGCAACCTAGGCTTCACTCTAGGGCGTTGCTCCACCTGATCGAATAGTTAGGGCCTTAGAAGTCAACGCCAGAAGCACAAAATACAATATAAATACTACAGTTTTTCCACCATATAAAACGAATAATTGCAACCTGTGTGAAAGTTATGGTCATTTCTACGTTCCGGGCAACCTAGGCTTCCCCCTAGGGCGTTGCTCCAACAGATTGCATAGCTAGGGCCTTAGAAGTCAATGCCCGAAGCATAAAATGCAATAAAAATACAACAGCTTTTCCATCGTATAGCAGGAATAATTTGCAACCAGTGTGAAAGTTATGGTCATATATACGTTCGGGGCAACCTAGGCTGCACTCTAGGGCGTTGCTCCACTAGATCGAATAGTTAGGGCCTTAGAAGTCAACGCCCGAAGCATAAAATACGATATAAATACAACAGCTTTTCCATCGTATAAAACAAATAATTGCAACCAGTGTGATAGTTATGGTCATTTCTACGTTCCGGGCAACCTAGGCTTGACTGTATGGCGTTCTTCCACCACATCGGATAGCTACGGCCTCAGAAGTCAACGCCTGAAGCATAAAATACAATAAAAATACAACAGTCTTTCCATCCTATAACAGGAATAATTGCAACCCGTGTGAAAGGGATGGTCATTTCTACGTTCCACGCAACCTAGGCTTCACTCTAGGGAGTTGCTCCACCAGATCAAACAGTTAGGTCCTTAGAAGTCAACGCCAGAAGCATAAAATACGATATAAATACAACAGCTTTTCCATCGTATAAAAGGAATAATTGCAAACAGTGTGAAAGTAATGGTCATTTCTACGTTCCGGGCAACCTAGGCTTAACTGTATGGCGTTCTTCCACCACATCGAATAGCTACGGCCTCAGAAGTCAACGCCTGAAGTATAAAATACAATAAAAACGCAACAGTCTTTCCATCCTATAACAGGAGTAATTGCAACAAGCGTGAAAGTAATGATCATTTCGGCGTTTAGGGCAACCTAGGCTGCACTCTAGGGCGTTGCTGCACAAGATCGAATAGTTAGGGCCTTAGAAGTCAACGCCCGAATCATAAAATACAAAATAAATAAAACAGTTCTTCCATCGTATAAAACGAAAAATTGCAAACAGTGTGAAAGATATGGACACTTCTACGATCCGGGCAACCCAGGCTTCACTCTAGGGCGTTGCTCTACCAGATCGAATAGTTAGGGCCTTAGAAGTCAACGCCCGAAGCATAAAATACAAGATAAATAGAACAGTTTTTCTATCGTATAAAACGAATAATTGCTACCAGTGTGAAAGTTATGGTCATTTCTACGTTCCGGGCAACCTAGGCTGCACTCTAGGGCGTTGCTCCACTAGATCGAATAGTTAGGGATTTAGAAGTCAACGCCCGAAGCATAAAATACAAAATAAATAAAACAGTTTTTCCATCGTATAAAACGAAAAATTGCAAACAGCGTGAAAGATGTGGACATTTCTACGATCCGGGCTACCTAGGCTTCACTCTATGGCGTTCTTCCACCACATCGAATAGCAACGGCCTCAGAAGTCAACGCCAGAAGCATAAAATACGATATAAATACAACAGCTTTTCCATCGTATAAAACTAATAATTGCAACCAGTATGAAACTTATGGTCATTTCTACGTACCGAGCAACCTAGGCTTCACTCTAGGGCGTTGCTCCACCAGATCAAACAGTTAGGTCCTTAGAAGTCAACGCCAGAAGTATAAAATACGATATAAATACAACAGCTTTTCCATCGTATAAAAGGAATAATTGCAAACAGTGTGAAAGTAATGGTCATTTCTACGTTCCGGGCAACCTAGGCTTCACTGTATGGCGTTCTTCCACCACATCGAATAGCTACGGCCTCAGAAGTCAACGCCAGAAGCTTAAATACAATATAAACATAACAGTTTTTCCATCGTATAAAACGAATAATAGCAACCAGTGTGAAAGTTATGGTCATTTCTACGTTCCGGGCAACCTAGGCTTCACTCTACGGCGATGCTCCACCAGATCAAACAGTCAGGGCCTTGGAAGTCAACGCCCGAAGCATAAAATACAAAAAATAAATAGAACGGTTTTTCCATTGTATAAAACGAATAATTGCTGCCAGTGTAAAAGTTATGGTCATTTCTACGTTCCGGGCAACCTAGGCTTCACCCTAGGGCGTTGTACCACCAGATCGAATAGTTAGGGCCTAAGAAGTGAACGCCAGAAGCATAAAATACATTATAAATACAACAGTTTTTCCATCGTATAAAACGAATAATTGCAACCAGTATGAAACTTATGGTCATTTTACTTACCGGGCAACCTAGGCTTCACTCTAGGGCGTTGCTCTACCAGATCGAATAGTTAGGGCCTTAGAAGTCAACGCCCGAAGCATAAAATACAAAATAAATAGAACAGTTTTTCCATCGTATAAAACGAATAATTGCTACCAGTGTGAAAGTTGTGGTCATTTCTACTTTCCGGACAACCTAGGCTTCACCCTAGGGCGTAGTTCCACCAGATGGAATAGTTTGGGCCTAAGAGGTCAACGCCAGAAGCATAAAATACGATATAAATACAACAGCTTTTCCATCGTATAAAACAAATAATTGTAACCAGTTTGATAGTGATGGTCATTTCTACGTACCGGGCCACCTAGGCTTCACTCTAGGGCGTTGCTCCACCAGATCGAATAGTTAGGGCCTTAGAAGTCAACGCCCGAAGCATAAAATATAAAATAAATAGAACAGTTTTTCCATCGTTTAAAACGAAAAATTGCTACCAGTGTGAAAGTTATGGTCATTTCTACGTACCGCGCAATCTGGGCTTTACCCTAGGGCGTTGTTCCACCAGATGGAATAGCTAGGGCCTAAGAAGTCAACGCCAGGAGCATAAAAAACGATATAAATACAACAGCTTTTCCATCGTATAAAACGAATAATTGCAACCAGTGTGGAAGTTATGGTCATTTCTACGTTCCGTGCAACCTAGGCTTCACTCTAGGGCGGTGCTCCACCAAATCGAATAGCTAGGGCCTTAGAAGTCAACGCCAGAAGCATGAAATACAATAAAAATGCAAAAGTTTTTTCATCGTATAACAGGAATATCTGCAAACAGTATGAAAGTACTTGTCATTTCTAAGTTCCGGGTAACCTAGGTTTCACTCTAGGGCGTTGCTCCACCAGATCGAATAAGTTAGGGCCTAAGAAGTCAACGCCAGAAGCATAAAATACAATATAAATACAACAGCTTTTCCATCCTATGAAACGAATGATAGCAACCAGTGTGAAAGTTATGGTCATTTCTACGTTCCGGGCAACCTAGGCTGCACTCTAGGGCGTTGCTCTATCAGATCGAATAGTTAGGGCTTTAGAAGTCAACGCCCGAAGCATAAAATACAAAATAAATAGAACAGTTTTTCCATCGTATAAAACGAATAATTACTACCAGTGTGAAAGTTATGGTCATTTCTACTTTCCGGGCAACCTAGGCTTCACCCCAGGGCGTTGTTCCACCAGATAGAATAGTTAGGGACTAACAAGTCAACGCCAGAAGCATAAAATACGATATAAATACAACAGCTTTTCCATCATATAAAACGAATGATAGCAACCAGTGTGAAAGTTATGGTCATTTCTACGTTCCGGGCAACCTAGGCTGCACTCTAGGGCGTTGCTCCACCAGATCGAATAGCTAGGACCTTAGAAGTCAACGCCCGAAGCATAAAATACAAAATAAATAAAACAGTTTTTCCATCGTATAAAACGAAAAATTGCAAACAGTGTGAAAGATATGGACATTTCTACGATCCGGGCTACCTAGCCTTCACTCTATGGCATTCTTCCACCACATCGAATAGCAACGGCCTCAGAAGTCAACGCCCGAAGCATAAAATACAAAATAAATAGAACGGTTTTTCCATTGTATAAAACGAATAATTGCAGCCAGTGTAAAAGTTATGGTCATTTCTACGTTCCGGGGAACCTAGGCTTCACCCTAGTGCGTTGTTCCACCAGATGGAATAGTTAGGGCCTAAGAAGTCAACGCCAGAAGCATAAAATACGATATAAATACAACAGCTTTTCCATGGTATAAAACAAATAATTGCAACCAGTTTGATAGTGATGGTCATTTCTACGTACCGGACAACCTAGGCTTCACTCTAGGGCGTTGCTCCACCAGATCGAATGGTTAGGGCCTTAGAAGTCAACGCCCGAAGCATAAAGTACAAAATAAATAGAACAGTTTTTCCATCGTATAAAACGAATAATTGCTACCAGTGTGAAAGTTATGGTCATTTCTACGTTCCGGGCACCCTAGGTTTCACTCCAGGGCGTTGCTCCACCAGATCGAATAGTTACGGCCTATGAAGTCAACGCCAGAAGCATAAAATACAATATAAATACAACAGTTTTTCCATCATATAAGACGAATGATAGCAACCAGTGTGAAAGTTACGGTAATTTCTACGTTCCGCGCAATCTTGGCTTTACCCTAGCGCGTTTTTCCACCAGATGGAATAGTTAGGGCCTAAGAAGTCAACGCCAGAAGCATAAAATACGATATAAATACAACATCTTTTCCATCGTATAAAACGAATAATTGCAACCAGTGTGAAAGTTATGGTCCTTTCTACATTTCGAGCAACCTAGGCTTCACTCTAGGGCGTTGCTCCACCTGATCGAATAGTTAGGGCCTTAGAAGTCAACGCCAGAAGCACAAAATACAATATAAATACTACAGTTTTTCCACCATATAAAACGAATAATTGCAACCTGTGTGAAAGTTATGGTCATTTCTACGTTCCGGGCAACCTAGGCTTCCCCCTAGGGCGTTGCTCCAACAGATTGCATAGCTAGGGCCTTAGAAGTCAATGCCCGAAGCATAAAATGCAATAAAAATACAACAGCTTTTCCATCGTATAGCAGGAATAATTTGCAACCAGTGTGAAAGTTATGGTCATATATACGTTCGGGGCAACCTAGGCTGCACTCTAGGGCGTTGCTCCACTAGATCGAATAGTTAGGGCCTTAGAAGTCAACGCCCGAAGCATAAAATACGATATAAATACAACAGCTTTTCCATCGTATAAAACAAATAATTGCAACCAGTGTGATAGTTATGGTCATTTCTACGTTCCGGGCAACCTAGGCTTGACTGTATGGCGTTCTTCCACCACATCGGATAGCTACGGCCTCAGAAGTCAACGCCTGAAGCATAAAATACAATAAAAATACAACAGTCTTTCCATCCTATAACAGGAATAATTGCAACCCGTGTGAAAGGGATGGTCATTTCTACGTTCCACGCAACCTAGGCTTCACTCTAGGGAGTTGCTCCACCAGATCAAACAGTTAGGTCCTTAGAAGTCAACGCCAGAAGCATAAAATACGATATAAATACAACAGCTTTTCCATCGTATAAAAGGAATAATTGCAAACAGTGTGAAAGTAATGGTCATTTCTACGTTCCGGGCAACCTAGGCTTAACTGTATGGCGTTCTTCCACCACATCGAATAGCTACGGCCTCAGAAGTCAACGCCTGAAGTATAAAATACAATAAAAACGCAACAGTCTTTCCATCCTATAACAGGAGTAATTGCAACAAGCGTGAAAGTAATGATCATTTCGGCGTTTAGGGCAACCTAGGCTGCACTCTAGGGCGTTGCTGCACAAGATCGAATAGTTAGGGCCTTAGAAGTCAACGCCCGAATCATAAAATACAAAATAAATAAAACAGTTCTTCCATCGTATAAAACGAAAAATTGCAAACAGTGTGAAAGATATGGACACTTCTACGATCCGGGCAACCCAGGCTTCACTCTAGGGCGTTGCTCTACCAGATCGAATAGTTAGGGCCTTAGAAGTCAACGCCCGAAGCATAAAATACAAGATAAATAGAACAGTTTTTCTATCGTATAAAACGAATAATTGCTACCAGTGTGAAAGTTATGGTCATTTCTACGTTCCGGGCAACCTAGGCTGCACTCTAGGGCGTTGCTCCACTAGATCGAATAGTTAGGGATTTAGAAGTCAACGCCCGAAGCATAAAATACAAAATAAATAAAACAGTTTTTCCATCGTATAAAACGAAAAATTGCAAACAGCGTGAAAGATGTGGACATTTCTACGATCCGGGCTACCTAGGCTTCACTCTATGGCGTTCTTCCACCACATCGAATAGCAACGGCCTCAGAAGTCAACGCCAGAAGCATAAAATACGATATAAATACAACAGCTTTTCCATCGTATAAAACTAATAATTGCAACCAGTATGAAACTTATGGTCATTTCTACGTACCGAGCAACCTAGGCTTCACTCTAGGGCGTTGCTCTACCAGATCGAATAGTTAGGGCCTTAGAAGTCAACGCCCGAAGCATAAAATACAAAATAAATACAACAGTTTTTCCATCACATAAAACGAATAATTGCTTCCAGTGTGAAAGTTATGGTCATTTCTACTTTCCGGGCAACCTAGGCTTCACCCTAGGGCGTTGCTCCACCAGACCGAATAGGTAGGTCCTTAGAAGTCAACGCCAGAAGCATAAAATACGATATAAATACAACAGCTTTTCCATCGTATAAAACGAAAAATTGCAAACAGTGTGAAAGATATGGACATTTCCACGATCCGGGCTACCTAAGCTTCACTCTATGGAGTTCTTCCACCACATCGAATAGCAACGGCCTCAGAAGTCAACGCCAGAAGCTTAAATACAATATAAACATAACAGTTTTTCCATCGTATAAAACGAATAATAGCAACCAGTGTGAAAGTTATGGTCATTTCTACGTTCCGGGCAACCTAGGCTTCACTCTACGGCGATGCTCCACCAGATCAAACAGTCAGGGCCTTGGAAGTCAACGCCCGAAGCATAAAATACAAAAAATAAATAGAACGGTTTTTCCATTGTATAAAACGAATAATTGCTGCCAGTGTAAAAGTTATGGTCATTTCTACGTTCCGGGCAACCTAGGCTTCACCCTAGGGCGTTGTACCACCAGATCGAATAGTTAGGGCCTAAGAAGTGAACGCCAGAAGCATAAAATACGTTATAAATACAACAGTTTTTCCATCGTATAAAACGAATAATTGCAACCAGTATGAAACTTATGGTCATTTTACTTACAGGGCAACCTAGGCTGCACTCTAGGGCGTTGCTCCACCAGATCGAATAGCTAGGACCTTAGAAGTCAACGCCCGAAGCATAAAATACAAAATAAATAAAACAGTTTTTCCATCGTATAAAACGAAAAATTGCAAACAGTGTGAAAGATATGGACATTTCTACGATCCGGGCTACCTAGGCTTCACTCTATGGCATTCTTCCACCACATCGAATAGCAACGGCCTCAGAAGTCAACGCCCGAAGCATAAAATACAAAATAAATAGAACGGTTTTTCCATTGTATAAAACGAATAATTGCAGCCAGTGTAAAAGTTATGGTCATTTCTACGTTCCGGGGAACCTAGGCTTCACCCTAGTGCGTTGTTCCACCAGATGGAATAGTTAGGGCCTAAGAAGTCAACGCCAGAAGCATAAAATACGATATAAATACAACAGCTTTTCCATCGTATAAAACAAATAATTGCAACCAGTTTGATAGTGATGGTCATTTCTACGTACCGGACAACCTAGGCTTCACTCTAGGGCGTTGCTCCACCAGATCGAATGGTTAGGGCCTTAGAAGTCAACGCCCGAAGCATAAAGTACAAAATAAATAGAACAGTTTGTCCATCGTATAAAACGAATAATTGCTACCAGTGTGAAAGTTATGGTCATTTCTACGTTCCGGGCACCCTAGGTTTCACTCCAGGGCGTTGCTCCACCAGATCGAATAGTTACGGCCTATGAAGTCAACGCCAGAAGCATAAAATACAATATAAATACAACAGTTTTTCCATCATATAAGACGAATGATAGCAACCAGTGTGAAAGTTACGGTAATTTCTACGTTCCGCGCAATCTTGGCTTTACCCTAGCGCGTTTTTCCACCAGATGGAATAGTTAGGGCCTAAGAAGTCAACGCCAGAAGCATAAAATACGATATAAATACAACATCTTTTCCATCGTATAAAACGAATAATTGCAACCAGTGTGAAAGTTATGGTCCTTTCTACATTTCGAGCAACCTAGGCTTCACTCTAGGGCGTTGCTCCACCTGATCGAATAGTTAGGGCCTTAGAAGTCAACGCCAGAAGCATAAAATACAATATAAATACTACAGTTTTTCCACCATATAAAACGAATAATTGCAATCTGTGTGAAAGTTATGGTCATTTCTACGTTCCGGGCAACCTAGGCTTCCCCCTAGGGCGTTGCTCCAACAGATTGCATAGCTAGGGCCTTAGAAGTCAATGCCCGAAGCATAAAATGCAATAAAAATACAACAGCTTTTCCATCGTATAGCAGGAATAATTTGCAACCAGTGTGAAAGTTATGGTCATATATACGTTCGGGGCAACCTAGGCATCACTGTAGGGCGTTGCACCACCAGATGGAATAGTTAGGTCCTTAGAAGTCAACGCCAGAAGCATAAAATACAATATAAATACAACAGTTTTTCCATCGTGTAAAACGAATAATTGCAACCAGTTTGAAAGAGATGGTCATTTCTACGTTCCGGGTAACCTAGGCTTCACTGTGGGGCGTGGCTCCAACAGATTGAATAGTTAGGGCCTTAGAAGTCAGCGCCCGAAGCATAAAATGCAATAAAAATACAATAGTTTTTCCATCGTATAACAGGATTATTTGCAACCAGTTTGAAAGTGATGGTCTTTTCTACGTTCCGGGCAACCTGGGCTTCACCCTACGGCGTTGTTCAACCAGATCGAATAGTTAGGGCTTAAGAAGTGAACGCCAGAAGCATAAAATACAATATAAATACAACAGTTTTTTCCATCGTATAAAACGAATAATTGCAACCACTGTGAAAGTTATGGTCATTTCTACATTCCGAGCAACCTAGGCTTCACTCTAGGGCGTTGCTCCACCAGATCGAATAGTTAGGGCCTTAGAAGTCAACGCCCGAAGCATAAAGTACAAAATAAATAGAACAGTTTTTCCATCGTATAAGACGAATAATAGCAACCAGTGTGAAAGTTATGGTCATTTCTACGGTCCGGGCAACATAGGCTTCAGTCTACGGCGATGCTCCACCAGATCAAACAGTTAGCGCCTTAGAAGTCAACGCCCGAAGCATAAAATACAAAATAAATAGAACGGTTTTTCCATTGTATAAAACGAATAATTGCTGCCAGTGTAAAACTTATGGTCATTTCTACGTTCCGGGCAACCTACGCTTCACCCTAGGGCGTTGTTCCACCAGATGGAATAGTTAGGGCCTAAGAAGTCAACGCCAGAAGCATAAAATACGATATAAATACAACAGCTTTTCCATCGTATAAAACAAATAATTGCAAACAGTGTGAAAGTAATGGTCATTTCTACGTTCCGGGCAACCTAGGCTTCAATCTAGGGCGTTGCTCCACCAGATCAAACAGTTAGGGCCTAAGAAGTGAACGCCAGAAGCATAAAATACAATATAAATACAACAGCTTTTCCATTGTATAAAACGAATAATTGCTACCAGTGTAAAGGTTATGGTCATTTCTACGTTCCGGGCAACCTAGGCTTCACCCCAGGGCGTTGTTCCACCAGAATGAATAGTTAGGGCCCAAGAAGTGAACGCCAGAAGCATAAAATACAATATAAATACAACAGTTTTTCCATCGTATAAAACGAATGATAGCAACCAGTGTGAAATTTATGGTCACTTCTACGTTCCGGGCAACCTAGACTTCACTCTAGGGCGTTGCTCCACCAGATGGAATAGTTAGGGCCTTAGATGTCAACGCCAGAAGCATAAAGTACAATAAAGATGCAACAGTTTTTCCATCGTATAACAGGAATAATTGCAACCAGTGTGAAGGTAATGGTATGTTCTACGTTCCGGCCAACCCATGACTCACTCAAGGGCGGTGGTCTACCAGATTAAATAGTTAGGGCCTAGGAAGTCAACGCCAGAAGCATAAAACACAATATAAATACAACAGCTTTTCCATCGTATATAATGTATATTTGCAAGCAGTGTGAATGTGATGGTCATTTCCATGTTCCGGGCAACCTAGTCTTCACTCTAGGGCGTTGTTCCTCCAGATCGAATAGTTAGGGCCTAAGAAGTCAACGCCAGAAGAATAAAATACAATATAAGTACAAAAGTTTTTCCATCGCATAAAATGAATAATTGCAAATATTGTGAAAGTAATGGTCATTTCTACGTTCCGGGCAACCTAGGCGTCACTATAGGGCGTTGCTCCACCGCACCTAATAGCTACGGCCTTAGAAGTCAACCCCAGATGAATAAAATACAATAAAGATGCCACAGCTTTTCCATCGTATAAAACGAATAATTGCAACCAGTATGAAACTTATGGTCATTTCTACGTTCCAGGCAACCTAGGCTTCACTGTACGGCGTTCTTCCACCACATCGAATAGCTACGGCCTCAGAAGTCAACACCTGAAGTATAAAATACAATAAAAGAACAACAGTCTTTCCATCCTATAACAGGAATAATTGCAACCCGTGTGAAAGTGATTGTCATTTCTACGTTCCAGGCAACCTAGGCTTCACTCTAGGGCGTTGTTCCACAAGATCGAATAGTTAGGGCCTAAGAAGGCAACGCCAGAAGCATAAAATACAATATAAATATAACAGTTTTTCCATCGTCTAAAACGAATAATAGCAACCAGTGTGAAAGTTATGGTCATTTCTACGTTCCGCGCAACATAGGCTTCACTCTAGGGCGTTGCTCCACCAGATCAAACAGTTAGGGCCTTAGAAGTCAACGCCCGAAGCATTAAACACAAAATAAATAGAACAGTCTTTCCATCGTATAAAACAAATAACTGCTACCAGTGTGAAAGTTATGATCATTGCTACGTTCCGCGCTACCTAGGCTTCACCCAATGGCGTTGTTCCACCAGATGGAATAGTTAGGGCCTAAGAAGTCTACGCCAGAAGCATGAAATACAATATAAATATAACAGTTTTTCCATCATATAAAACGAATAATAGCAACCAGTGTGAAAGTTATGGTCATTTCTACGTTCCGGGAAACATAGGCTTCACTCTAGGGAGTTGCTCCACCAGATCAAACAGTTAGGGCGTTAGAAGTCAACGCCCGAAGCATTAAACACAAAATAAATACAACAGTTTTTCCATTGTATAAAACGAATGATAGCAACCAGTGTGAAAGTTATTGTCGCTTCTACGTTCCGGGCAACCTAGACTTCACTCTAGGGCATTGCTCCAACAGATCGAATAGTTAGGGCCTTAGAAGTGAACGCCCGAAGCATAAAATACAAAATAAATAAAACACCTTTTCCAACGTATAAAACGAATAATTGCTACCAGTGTGGAAGTTATGGTCATTTCTACGTTCCGGGCAACCTAGGCTTTACTCTAGGGCGGTGCTCCACCAGATCAAATAGTTAGGGCCTAAGAAGTCAACGCCAGAAGCATAAAATACAACATAAATACAACAGATTTTCTATCGTATATAATGTATATTTGCAAACAGTGTGAAAGTAATGGTCATTTCTACGTACCGGGCAACCTAGGCTCCACTCTAGGGCGTTGCTCCACCAAACCGAATAGCTAGGGCCATAGAAGTCAACGCCAGAAGCATAAAATACAATAAAGATGCAAAAGTTTTTCCATCGTATAACAGGAATAACTGCAAACAGTGTGAAAGTACTGGTCATTTCTACGTTCCGGGTAACCTAGGTTTCACTCTAGGGCGTTGTTCCAACAGATCGAATAGCTAGGGACTTAGAATTCAACGCCATAAGAATAAAATACAATATAAATATAACAGTTTTTCCATCGTATAAAACGAATAATAGCAACCAGTGTGAAAGTTATGGTCCTTTCAACGTTCCGGTCAATCCAGGCTTCACTCTAGGGCGACGCTCCACCAGATCAATCAGTTAGGGCCTAGGAAGTCAACGCCAGAAGCATAAAACACAATATAAATACAACAGCTTTTCCATCGTATATAATGTATATTTGCAAACAGTGTGAATGTAATGGTCATTTCCATGTTCCGGGCAACCTAGTCTTCACTCTAGGGCGTTGTTCCTCCAGATCGAATAGTTAGGGCATAAGAAGTCAACGCCAGAAGAATAAAATACAATATAAGTACAAAAGCTTTTCCATCGCATAAAATGAATAATTGCAAATATTGTGAAAGTAATGGTCATTTCTACGTTCCGGGCAACCTAGTCGTCACTATAGGGCGTTGCTCCACCGCACCTTATAGCTACGGCCTTAGAAGTCAACCCCAGATGAATAAAATACAATAAAGATGCCACAGCTTTTCCATCGTATAAAACGAATAATTGCAACCAGTATGAAACTTATGGTCATTTCTACGTTCCGGGCAACCTAGGCTTCACTGTACGGCGTTCTTCCACCACATCGAATAGCTACGGCCTCAGAAGTCAACGCCTGAAGAATAAAATACAATAAAAACACAACAGTCTTTCCATCCTACAACAGGAATAATTGCAACCCGTGTGAAAGTGATTGTCATTTCTACGTTCCAGGCATCCTAGGCTTCACTCTAGGGCGTTGTTCCACAAGATCGAATAGTTAGGGCCTAAGAAGGCAACGCCAGAAGCATAAAATACAATATAAATATAACAGTTTTTCCATCGTCTAAAACGAATAATAGCAACCAGTGTGAAAGTTATGGTCATTTCTACGTTCCGGGCAACATAGGCTTCACTCTAGGGCGTTGCTCCACCAGATCAAACAGTTAGGGCCTTAGAAGTCAACGCCCGAAGCATTAAACACAAAATAAATAGAACAGTTTTTCCATTGTATAAAACGAATAACTGCTACCAGTGTGAAAGTTATGGTCATTGCTACGTTCCGCGGTACCTAGGCTTCACCCAAGGGCGTTGTTCCACCAGATGGAATAGTTAGGGCCTAAGAAGTCAACGCCAGAAGCATAAAATACGATATAAATACAACAGCTTTTCCATCGTATAAGACGAATAATTGCAACCAGTGTGAATGTAATGGTCATTTCTACGTACCGGGCAACCTACGCTTCACTCGAGGGCGTTGCTCCACCAGATCGAATAGTTAGGGCCTTAGAAGTCAACGCCCGAAGCATAAAACACAAGATAAATAGAACAGTTATTCCATCGTATAAAACGAATAATTGCTGCCAGTGTGAAAGTTATGGTCATTTCTACTTGCCGGGCAACCTAGGCTTCACCCTAGGGCGTTGCTCCAACAGATTGAATAGTTAGGGCCTTAGAAGTCAACGCCCGAAGCATAAAATGCAATAAAAATACAACAGTTTTTCCATCGTATAACAGGGTTAATTGCAACCAGTTTGAAAGTGATGGTCATTTCTACGTTCCGAAACACCTAGGCTTCGCTCTAGGGCGTTGCTCCACCAGATCGAATAGTTAGGGCCTAACAAGTGAACGCCAGAAGCATAAAATACAATATAAATGCAACAGTTTTTCCATCGTATAAAACGAATAATTGCAACCAGTGTGAAGGTAATGGTCATTTATACGTTCCGAGCACCCTAGGTTCCACTCTAGGGCGTTGCTCCACCAAATCGAATAGCTAGGGCCTTAGAAGTCAACGCCAGAAGCATAAAATACAATAAAGATGCAAAAGTTTATCCATCGTATAACAGGAATAACTGCAAACAGTATGAAAGTACTGGTCATTTCTACGTTCCGGGTAACCTAGGTTTCACTCTAGGGCGTTGCTCCACCAGATCGAATAGCTAGGGACTTAGAATTCAACGCCATAAGAATAAAATACAAAATAGGTACAACAGTTTTTCCATCGTATAAAATGAATAATTGCAACCAGTGTGAAAGTTATGGTCATTTCTACATTCCGAGGAACATAGGCTTCACTCTAGGGCGTTGCTCCACCTGATCGAGTAGTTAGGGCCTTAGAAGTCAACGCCAGAAGCATAAAATACAATAAAGATGCAACAGTTTGTCCATCGTAGAACAGGAATATTTGCAACCATTGCGAAAGTTATGGTCTTGTCTGCATTCCGGGCAACCTAGGCTTCACTCTAGGGCATTGCTCCACCAGATTCAACAGTTAGGGCCTTAGAAGTCAACGCCCGAAGCATAAAATACAAAATAAATGGAACGGTTTTTCCATTGTATAAAACGAATAATAGCAATCAGTGTGAAAGTTATGTTCATTTCTACTTTCCGGGCAACCTGGGCTTCACTCTAGGGCGTTGCTCCACCAGATCGAATAGTTACGGCCTTAGAAGTCAACGCCCGTAGCATAAAATACAAAATAAATAATACAGTTTTTCCATCGTATAAAGCGAATAATTGCAACCAGTGTGGAAGTTATGGTCATTTCTACGTTTCGGGCCGCCTAGGCTTCACTCTAGCGCGGTGCACCACAAGATCAAATAGTTAGGGCCTAAGAAGTCAACGACAGAAGCATAAAATACAACATAAATACAACAGATTTTCCATCCTATATAATGTATATTTGCAAACAGTGTGAAAGTAATGGTCATTTCTACGTACAGAGCAACCTAGGTTCCACTCTAGGGCGTTGCTCCACCAAATCGAATAGCTAGGGCCTTAGAAGTCAACGCCAGAAGCATAAAATACAATAAAGATGCAAAAGTTTTTCCATCGTATAACAGGAATAACTGCAAACAGTATGAAAGTACTGGTCATTTCAACGTTCCGGGTAACCTAGGTTTCACTCCTCCACCAGATCGAATAGCTAGGGACTTAGAATTCAACGCCATAAGAATAAAATACAATATAAATATAACAGTATTTCCATCGTATAAAACGAATAATAACAACCAGTGTGAAAGTTATGGTCATTTCAACGTTCCGGGCAATCTAGGCTTCACTCTAGGGCGTTGCTCCACCAGATCAATCAGTTAGGGACTTAGACGTCAACGCCCGAAGCATAAAATGCAAAATAAATAGAACGGTTTTTCCATTGTATAAAACGAATAATTGCTTCCAGTGTAAAAGTTATGGTCATTTCCACGTTCCGGGCAACCTAGGCTTCACCCTAGGGCGTTGTTCCACCAGATCGAATAGTTAGGGCCTAAGAAGTGAACGCCAGAAGCATAAAATACAATATAAATACAACAGTTTTTTCATCGTATAAAACGAATAGTTGCAACCAGTATGAATGTACTGGCGATTTCTACGTTCCAGATAACCTAGGTTTCACTCTAGGGCGTTGCTCTACCAGATCGAGTAGCTAGGGACTTAGAATTCAACGCCAGAACGATAAAACACAACATAAGTACAACAGTTATTCCATCGTATAAAATGAGCAGTTGCAAGCGTTGTGAAAGTAATGGTCATTTCTACGTTCCGGGCAACCTAGGCGTCACTCTAGGGCGTCGCTCCACCACATCTAATAGCTACGGCCTTAGAAGTCAACACCAGAGGCATGAAATACAATATAAATACAACAGCTTTTCCACCGTACAAAATGAATAATAGCAAACAGTGTGAAAGTAATGGTCATTTCTACGTTCCGGGCAACCTAGGCTTCACTCTAGGTCGTTGCTCCACCAGATCAAATAGCTAGCGACTTAGAATTAAACGCCAGAAGCATAGAATACAATAAAAATACAGCAGCTTTTCCCTCGTATAACAGGAATAATAGCAAACAGTGTGAATGTAATGGTCATTTCTACGTTCCGGGCAACCTAGGATTCACTCTAGGGCGTTGCTCCAACAGATTGAATAGTTAGGGCCTTAAAAGTCAATGCCCGAAGCGAAAAATACAAAATAAATAAAACAGTTTTTCCATCGTATAAAACGAATAATAGCAACCAGTGTGAAAGTTATGTTCATTTCTACGTTCCGGGCAACCTAGGCTTCACTCTAGGGCGTTGTTCCACCAGATCAAACAGTTAGGGCCCTAGAAGTCAACGCCCGAAGCATAAAACACAAAATAAATAGAACAGTTTTTCCATCGTATAAAACGAATAATTGCTACGAGTGTGAAGGTTGTGGTCAATGCTACGTTCCGCGCAACCTAGGCTTCACACAAGGTCGTTGTTCCACCAGATGGAATAGTTAGGGCCTAAGAAGTCAACGCCAGAAGCATAAAATACGATATAAATACAACAGCTTTTCCATCGTATAAGACGAATAATTGCAACCAGTGTGAATGTAATGGTCATTTCTACGTTCCGGGCAACCTAGGCTTCACTCTAGGGCGTTGCTCCACCAGATCGAGTAGTTAGCGCCTTAGAAGTCAACGCCAGAAGCATAAAATACAATAAAGATGCAAAACTTTTTCCATCGTATAACAGGCATTACTGTAAACAGTGTGAAAGTAATGGACATTTCTACGTTCCAGGCAACCTATGCTTCACTCTAGGGCGGTGCTCCACCAGATTAAATAGTTAGGGCCTAAGAAGTCAACGCCAGAAGCATAAAACACAATAGAAATACAACAGCTTTTCCATCGTATATAATGTATATTTGCATACAGTGTGAAAGTAATGGTCATTTCCATGTTCCGGGCAACCTAGTCTTCACTCTAGGGCGTTGTTCCACCAGATCGAATAGTTAGGGCCTAAGAAGTCAACGCCAGAAGAATAAAATACAATATAAGTACAAAAGTTTTTCCATCGTATAAAATGAATAATAGCAAACATTGTGAAAGTAATGGTCATTTCTACGTTCCGGGCAACCTAGGCGTCACTCTAGGGCGTTGCTCCACCACACCTAATAGCTAGGGCCTTAGAAGTCAACGCCAGAAGCATAAAATACGATATTAATACAACAGCGTTACCACCGTATTAAATGAATAATTGCAAACAGTGTGAAAGTAGTGGTCATTTCTACGTTCCGAGCAACCTAGGCTTCACTCTAGGGCGGTGCTCCAACATATCGAATAGCTACGGCCTCAGATGTCTACGACTGAAGCATAAAA
The DNA here is from genome assembly GCF_051401765.1 of Calliopsis andreniformis. Taxonomy (NCBI): domain Eukaryota; kingdom Metazoa; phylum Arthropoda; class Insecta; order Hymenoptera; family Andrenidae; genus Calliopsis; species Calliopsis andreniformis. The sequence continues at coordinate 8,412,520 of NW_027480425.1, read as the reverse complement.
TACAATAAAAATGCAACAGTCTTTTCATCGTATAACAGGAATAATTGCAACAAGCGTGATAGTAATGATCATTTCGGCGTGTCGGGCATCCTAGACTTATCTCTGAGGCATTGCTCCACCAGATCGAATAGTTAGGGCCTAAGAAGTCAACGTCAGGAGCATAAAGTACAATATAAATACAACAGCTTTGCCATCGTATAAAATGAATAATTGCAAAAAGTGCGAAAGATATGGACATTTCTACGTTCCGGGCTACCTAGGCTTCACTCTATGGCGTTCTTCCACCACATCGAATAGCAACGGCCTCAGAAGTCAACGCCAGAAGCATAAAATACAATATAAATATAACAGTTTTTCCATCGTATAAAACGAATAATAGCAACCAGTGTGAAAGTTATGGTCATTTCTACGTCCCAGGCAACCTAGGCTTCACTCTAGGGCGTTGTTTCACAAGGTCGAATAGTTAGGGCCTAAGAAGGCAACGCCAGAAGCATTAAATACAATATAAATATAACAGTTTTTCCATTGTCTAAAACGAATAATAGCAACCAGTATGAAAGTTATGGTCATTTCTACGTTCCGGCCAACATAGGCTTCACTCTAGGGCGTTGCTCCACCAGATCAAACAGTTAGGGCCTTAGAAGTCAACGCCCGAAGCATTAAATATAAAATAAATAGAACAGTTTTTCCATTGTATAAAACGAATAATTGCTACCAGTGTGAAAGTTATGGTCAATGCTACGTTCCGCGCAACCTAGGCTTCACCCAAGGGCGTTGTTCCACCAGATGGAATAGTTACGGACTAAGAAGTCAACGCCAGAAGCATAAAATACGATATAAATACAACAGCTTTTCCATCGTATAACACGAATAATTGCAAGCAGTGTGAATGTAATGGTCATTTCTACGTTCCGGGAAACCTAGGCTTCACTCTAGGGCGTTGCTCCACCAGATCGAGTAGTTAGGGCCTGAGAAGTCAACGCCAGAAGCATAAAATACAATAAAGATGCAAAAGCTTTTCCATCGTATAACAGGAATAACTGTAAACAGTGTGAAAGTAATGGTCATTTCCACGTTCCAGGCAACCTATGCTTCACTCTAGGGCGGTGCTCTACCAGATTAAATAGTTAGGGCCTAAGAAGTCAACGCCAGAAGCATAAAACACAATATAAATACAACAGCTTTTCCATCGTATATAATGTATATTTGCAGACAGTGTGAAAGTAGTGGTCATTTCCATGTTCCGGGCAACCAAGTCGTCACTCTAGGGCGTAGTTCCACTAGATCGAATAGTTAGGGCCTAAGAAGTCAACGCCAGAAGAATAAAATACAATATAAGTACAAAAGTTTTTCCATCGTATAAAATGAATAATTGCAAACATTGTGAAAGTAATGGTCATTTCTACGTTCCGGGCAACCTAGGCGTCACTCTAGGGCGTTGCTCCACCACACCTAATAGCTACGGCCTTAGAAGTCAACCCCAGATGAATAAAATACAATAAAGGTGCCACAGCTTTTCCATCGTATAAAACGAATAATTGCAACCAGTGTGAAAGTTATGGTCATTTCTACTTTCCGGGCAACCTAGGCTTCACCCTAGGGCGTTGTTCCACCAGATCGAACAGTTAGGGCCTAAGAAGTCAACGCCAGAAGCGTAAAATACAATATAAATATAACAGTTTTTCTATCGTATAAAACGAATGATAGCAACCAGTGTAAAAGTTATGGTCATTTCTACGTTCCGGGCAACCTAGGCTTCACTCTAGGGCAATGTTCCACCAGATCGAATAGTTAGGGCCTAAGAAGTGAACGCCAGAAGCATAAAATACAATATAAATACAACAGTTTTTCCATCCTATAAAACGAATAATTGAAACCAGTATGAAACTTATGGTCATTTCTACGGTCCGGGCAACCTAGGCTTCACTGTACGGCGTTCTTCGACCACATCGAATAGCTACAGCCTCAGAAGTCAACGCCTATACGTATAAAATACAATAAAAATACAACAGTCTTTCCATCCTATAACAGGAATAATTGTAACCCGTGTGAAGGTGATGGTCTTTTCTACGTACCGGGCAATCTAGGCTTCACTCTAGGGCGTTGCTCCACCAGATCAAACAGTTAGGGCCTTAGAAGTCAACGCCCGAAGCATAAAATACAAGATAAATAGAAGAGTTTTTCCATTGTATGAAACGAATAATTGCTACCAGTGTAAAAGTTATGGCCATTTCTACGTTCCGGGCTATCTAGGCTTCACCCTAGGGCGTTGTTCCACCAGATCGAATAGTTCGGGCCTAAGAAGTGATCGCCAGAAGCATAAAATACAATATAAATACAACAGTTTTTCCATCGTATAAAACGAATAATTGCAACCACTACGAAACTTATGCGCATTTCTACGTTCCGGCAACCTAGGCTTCACTCTATGGCGTTCTTCCACCACATCGAATAGCTACGGCCTCAGAAGTCAACACCTGAAGTCTAAAATACAATAAAAATACAACAGTCTTTCCATCCTATAACAGGAATAATTGCAACCCGTGTGAAGGTGATGGTCATTTCTGCGTTCCAGGCAACCTAGGCTTCACTCTAGGGCGTTGTTCCACCAGATCGAATAGTTAGGGCCTAAGAAGTCAACGCCAGAAGCATAAAATACGATATAAATACAACAACTTTTCCATCGTATAAAACGAATAATTGCAACCAGTTTGCAGGTGATGGTCATTTCTACGTACCGGGCAACCTAGGTTTCACTCTAGGGCGTTGCTCCACCAGATCGAATAGTTAGGGCCTAAGGAGTGAACGCCAGAAGCATAAAATACAATATAAATACAACAGTTTTTCCATCATATAAAACGAATAATTGCAACCAGTATGAAAGTTATGGTCATTTCTACTTTCCGGGCAACCTAGGCTTCACCCTAGGCCGTTGTTCCACCAGATCGAATAGTTAGGGCCTAAGGAGTGAACGCCAGAAGCATAAAATACAATATAAATACAACAGTTTTTCCATCATATAAAACGAATAATTGCAACCAGTATGAAAGTTATGGTCATTTCTACTTTCCGGGCAACCAAGGCTTCACCCTGGGGCGTAGCTCCAACAGATTGAATAGTTTGGGCCTTAGAAGGCAATGCCCGAAGCATAAAATGCAATAAAAATACAACAGTTTTTCCATCGTATAACAGGATTAATTGCAACCAGTTTGAAAGTGATGGTCATTTCTACGTTCCGGGCAATCTAAGCTTCATTCTAGGGCGTTGCTCCACTAGATCGAATAGTTAGGGCCTAAGAAGTGAACGCCAGAAGCATAAAATACAATATAAATACAACAGTTTTTCCATCATATAAAACGAATAATTGCAACCAGTATGAAAGTTATGGTCATTTCTACTTTCTGGCCAACCTAGGCTTCACCCTAGGGCGCTGCTCCAACAGATTGTATAGTTAGGGCCTTAGAAGTCAATGCCCGAAGCATAAAATGCAATAAAAATACAACAGTTTTTCCATCATATAACAGGAATAATTGCAACCAATTTGAAAGTGATGGTCATTTATACGTACCGGACAACCTAGGCTTCACTCGAGGGCGTTGCTCCACCAGATCGAATAGTTAGGGCCTTAGAAGTCAACGCCCGAAGCATAAAATTCAGAATAAATAGAACAGTTTTTCCATTGTATAAAACGAATAATTGCTACCAGTGTGAAAGTTATGGTCATTTCTACTTTCCGGGCAACCTAGGCTTCACCCTAGGGCGTTGCTCCAACAGATTGACTAGTTAGGGCCTTACAAGTCAATGCCCGAAGCATAAAATACAATATAAATACAACAGTTTTTCCACCATATAAAACGAATAATTGCATCCAGTATGAAGGTTATGGTCATTTCTACTTGCCGGGCAACCTAGGCTTCACCCTAGGGCGTTGCTCCAACAGACTGAATTGTTAGGGCCTTAGAAGTCAATGCCCGAAGCATAAAATGCAATAAAAATACAACAGTTTTTCCATCATATAACAGGAATAATTGCAACCAATTTGAAAGTGATGGTCATTTATACGTACCGGACAACCTAGGCTTCACTCGAGGGCGTTGCTCCACCAGATCGAATAGTTAGGGCCTTAGAAGTCAACGCCCGAAGCATAAAATTCAGAATAAATAGAACAGTTTTTCCATTGTATAAAACGAATAATTGCTACCAGTGTGAAAGTTATGGTCATTTCTACTTTCCGGGCAACATAGGCTTCACCCTAGGGCGTTGCTCCAACAGATTGACTAGTTAGGGCCTTACAAGTCAATGCCCGAAGCATAAAATACAATATAAATACAACAGTTTTTCCATCATATAAAACGAATAATTGCATCCAGTATGAAAGTTATGGTCATTTCTACTTGCCGGGCAACCTAGGCTTCACCCTAGGGCGTTGGTCCAACAGACTGAATTGTTAGGGCCTTAGAAGTCAATGCCCGAAGCATAAAATGCAATAAAAATACAACAGTTTTTCCATCATATAACAGGAATAATTGCAACCAGTTTGAAAGTGATGGTCATTTCTACGTACCGGGCAACCTACGCTTCACTCGAGGGCGTTGCTCCACCAGATCGAATAGTTAGGGCCTTAGAAGTCAACGCCCGAAGCATAAAACACAAGATAAATAGAACAGTTATTCCATCGTATAAAACGAATAATTGCTGCCAGTGTGAAAGTTATGGTCATTTCTACTTGCCGGGCAACCTAGGCTTCACCCTAGGGCGTTGTTCCACCTGATGGAATAGTTAGGGCCTAAGAAGTCAACGCCAGAAGCATAAAATGCGATATAAATACAACAGCTTTTCCATCGTATAAAACGAATAATTGCAACCAGTGTGAAAGTAATGGTCATTTCTACGTTCCGAGCACCCTAGGCGTCACTCTAGGGCGTTGCTCCACCACATCTAATAGCTACGGCCTTAGAAGTCAACGCCAGAGGCACAAAATACAATATAAGTACAACAGCCTTTGCATCGTATAAAACGAATGATTGCAACCAGTGTGAAGGTAATGGTCATTTCTACATTCCGAGCAACCTAGGCTTCACTCTAGGGCGCTGCTCCACCAGATCGAATAGTTAGGTCCTTAGATGTCAACGCCAGAAGCATAAAATACGATATAAATACAACAGCTTTTCCATTGTATAAAAGGAATAATTGCAAAGAGTGTGAAAGTAATGGTCATTTCTACGTTCCGGGCAACCTAGGCTTCACTCTACGGTGTTGTTCCACCAGATCGAATAGTTAGGGCCTAAGAAGTGAACGCCAGAAGCATAAAATACAATATTAATATAACAGTTTTTCCATCGTATAAAACGAATAATAGCAACCAGTGTTAATGTTATGGTCATTTCTACGTTCCGGGCAAGCTAGGCTTCACTCTAGGGCGTTGCTCCACCAGATCAAACAGTTCGGGCCTTAGAAGTCAACGCCCGAACCATAAAGTACAAAAAAAATACAACAGTGTTTCCATCATATAACAGGAATAATTGCAACCAGTTTGAAAGTGATGGTCATTTCTCCTTTCCGGGCAACCTAGGCTTCACTCTAGGGCGTTGCTCCACTAGATCGAATAGGTAGGGCCTTAGAAGTCAACGCCAGAAGCATAAAATACAATATAAATACAACAGCTCTTCCATCGTATAAAACGAATAATTGCAACCAGTGTGAAGGTAATGGTCATTTATACGTTCCGAGCACCCTAGGCGTCACTCTAGGGCGTTGCTCCACCACATCTAATAGCTACGGCCTTAGAAGTCAACGCCAGAGGCATAAAATACAATATAAATCCAACAGCTTTTCCATCGTATAAAACGAATGATTGCAACCAGTGTGAAAGTAATGGTCATTTCTACATTCCGAGCAACCTAGGCTTCACTCTAGGGCGCTGCTCCACCAGATCGAATAGTTAGGTCCTTAGATGTCAACGCCAGAAGCATAAAATACGATAAAAATACAACAGCTTTTCCATTGTATAAAAGGAATAATTGCAAACAGTATGAAAGTAATGGTCATTTCTACGTTCCGGGCAACCTAGGCTTCACTCTACGGTGTTGTTTCACCAGATAGAATAGTTAGGGCCTAAGAAGTGAACGCCAGAAGCATAAAATACAATATAAATATAACAGTTTTTCCATCGTATAAAACGAATAATAGAAACCAGTGTTAAAGTTATGGTCATTTCTACGTTCCGGGCAACCTAGGTTTCGCCCTAGGGCGTTGCTCCAACAGATTGAATAGTTAGGCCCTTAGAAGTCAACGCCCGAAGCATAAAATGCAATAAAAATACAACAGTTTTTATATCGTATAACAGGGTTAATTGCAACCAGTTTGAAAGTGATGGTCATTTCTACGTTCCGAAACACCTAGGCTTCGCTCTAGGGCGTTGCTCCACTAGATCGAATAGCTAGGGCCTTAGAAGTCAACGCCAGAAGCATAAATACAAAATAAATAGAATAGTTTTTCATCGTATAACAGGATTAATTGCAACCAGTTTGAAAGTTATGGTCATTTCTACGTTCCGGGCAACCTAGGCCTCACCCTAGCGCGTTGCTCCAACAGATTGAATAGTTAGGGCCTTAGAAGTCAATGCCCGAAGCATAAAATGCAATAAAAATACAACAGTTTTTCCATTGTATAAAAGGAATAATTGCAACCAGTTTGAAAGTGATGGTCATTTCTACGTACCGGGCAACCTACGCTTCACTCTACGGTGTTGTTCCACCAGATCGAATAGTTAGGGCCTAAGAAGTGAACGCCAGAAGCATAAAATACAATATTAATATAACAGTTTTTCCATCGTATAAAACGAATAATAGCAACCAGTGTTAATGTTATGGTCATTTCTACGTTCCGGGCAAGCTAGGCTTCACTCTAGGGCGTTGCTCCACCAGATCAAACAGTTCGGGCCTTAGAAGTCAACGCCCGAACCATAAAGTACAAAAAAAATACAACAGTGTTTCCATCATATAACAGGAATAATTGCAACCAGTTTGAAAGTGATGGTCATTTCTCCTTTCCGGGCAACCTAGGCTTCACTCTAGGGCGTTGCTCCACTAGATCGAATAGGTAGGGCCTTAGAAGTCAACGCCAGAAGCATAAAATACAATATAAATACAACAGCTCTTCCATCGTATAAAACGAATAATTGCAACCAGTGTGAAGGTAATGGTCATTTATACGTTCCGAGCACCCTAGGCGTCACTCTAGGGCGTTGCTCCACCACATCTAATAGCTACGGCCTTAGAAGTCAACGCCAGAGGCATAAAATACAATATAAATCCAACAGCTTTTCCATCGTATAAAACGAATGATTGCAACCAGTGTGAAAGTAATGGTCATTTCTACATTCCGAGCAACCTAGGCTTCACTCTAGGGCGCTGCTCCACCAGATCGAATAGTTAGGTCCTTAGATGTCAACGCCAGAAGCATAAAATACGATAAAAATACAACAGCTTTTCCATTGTATAAAAGGAATAATTGCAAACAGTATGAAAGTAATGGTCATTTCTACGTTCCGGGCAACCTAGGCTTCACTCTACGGTGTTGTTTCACCAGATAGAATAGTTAGGGCCTAAGAAGTGAACGCCAGAAGCATAAAATACAATATAAATATAACAGTTTTTCCATCGTATAAAACGAATAATAGAAACCAGTGTTAAAGTTATGGTCATTTCTACGTTCCGGGCAACCTAGGTTTCGCCCTAGGGCGTTGCTCCAACAGATTGAATAGTTAGGCCCTTAGAAGTCAACGCCCGAAGCATAAAATGCAATAAAAATACAACAGTTTTTATATCGTATAACAGGGTTAATTGCAACCAGTTTGAAAGTGATGGTCATTTCTACGTTCCGAAACACCTAGGCTTCGCTCTAGGGCGTTGCTCCACCAGATCGAATAGTTAGGGCCTTAGAAGTCAACGCCAGAAGCATAAAATACAATAAAGATGCAAAAGTTTATCCATCGTATAACAGGAATAACTGCAAACAGTATGAAAGTACTGGTCATTTCTACGTTCCGGGTAACCTAGGTTTCACTCTAGGGCGTTGCTCCACCAGATCGAATAGCTAGGGACTTAGAATTCAACGCCATAAGAATAAAATACAAAATAGGTACAACAGTTTTTCCATCGTATAAAATGAATAATTGCAACCAGTGTGAAAGTTATGGTCATTTCTACATTCCGAGGAACATAGGCTTCACTCTAGGGCGTTGCTCCACCTGATCGAGTAGTTAGGGCCTTAGAAGTCAACGCCAGAAGCATAAAATACGATATAAATACAACAGCTTTTCCATTGTATAAAAGGAATAATTGCAAAGAGTGTGAAAGTAATGGTCATTTCTACGTTCCGGGCAACCTAGGCTTCACTCTACGGTGTTGTTCCACCAGATCGAATAGTTAGGGCCTAAGAAGTGAACGCCAGAAGCATAAAATACAATATTAATATAACAGTTTTTCCATCGTATAAAACGAATAATAGCAACCAGTGTTAATGTTATGGTCATTTCTACGTTCCGGGCAAGCTAGGCTTCACTCTAGGGCGTTGCTCCACCAGATCAAACAGTTCGGGCCTTAGAAGTCAACGCCCGAACCATAAAGTACAAAAAAAATACAACAGTGTTTCCATCATATAACAGGAATAATTGCAACCAGTTTGAAAGTGATGGTCATTTCTCCTTTCCGGGCAACCTAGGCTTCACTCTAGGGCGTTGCTCCACTAGATCGAATAGGTAGGGCCTTAGAAGTCAACGCCAGAAGCATAAAATACAATATAAATACAACAGCTTTACCATCGTATAAAACGAATAATTGCAACCAGTGTGAAGGTAATGGTCATTTATACGTTCCGAGCACCCTAGGCGTCACTCTAGGGCGTTGCTCCACCACATCTAATAGCTACGGCCTTAGAAGTCAACGCCAGAGGCATAAAATACAATATAAATACAACAGCTTTTCCATCGTATAAAACGAATGATTGCAACCAGTGTGAAAGTAATGGTCATTTCTACATTCCGAGCAACCTAGGCTTCACTCTAGGGCGCTGCTCCACCAGATCGAATAGTTAGGTCCTTAGATGTCAACCCCAGAAGCATAAAATACGATAAAAATACAACAGCTTTTCCATTGTATAAAAGGAATAATTGCAAACAGTGTGAAAGTAATGGTCATTTCTACGTTCCGCGCAACCTAGGCTTCACTCTACGGTGTTGTTCCACCAGATCGAATAGTTAGGGCCTAAGAAGTCAACGCCAGAAGCATAAAATACAATATAAATATAACAGTTTTTCCATCGTATAAAACGAATAATAGCAACCAGTGTTAATGTTATGGTCATTTCTACGTTCCGGGCAAGCTAGGCTTCACTCTAGGGCGTTGCTCCACCAGATCAAACAGTTAGGGCCTTAGAAGTCAACGCCCGAACCATAAAATACAAAAAAAATACAACAGTGTTTCCATCATATAACAGGAATAATTACAACCAGTTTGAAAGTGATGGTCATTTCTCCTTTCCGGGCAACCTAGGCTTCACTCTAGGGCGTTGCTCCACTAGATCGAATAGGTAGGGCCTTAGAAGTCAACGCCAGAAGCATAAAATACAATATAAATACAACAGCTTTTCCATCGTATAAAACGAATAATTGCAACCAGTGTGAAGGTAATGGTCATTTATACGTTCCGAGCGCCCTAGGCGTCACTCTAGGGCGTTGCTCCACCACATCTAATAGCTACGGCCTTAGAAGTCAACGCCAGAGGCATAAAATACAATATAAATACAACAGCTTTTCCATCGTATAAAACGAATGATTGCAACCAGTGTGAAAGTAATGGTCATTTCTACATTCCGAGCAACCTAGGCTTCACTCTAGGGCGCTGCTCCACCAGATCGAATAGTTAGGTCCTTAGATGTCAACGCCAGAAGCATAAAATACGATAAAAATACAACAGCTTTTCCATTGTATAAAAGGAATAATTGCAAACAGTGTGAAAGTAATGGTCATTTCTACGTTCCGGGCAACCTAGGCTTCACTCTACGGTGTTGTTTCACCAGATAGAATAGTTAGGGCCTAAGAAGTGAACGCCAGAAGCATAAAATACAATATAAATATAACAGTTTTTCCATCGTATAAAACGAATAATAGAAACCAGTGTTAAAGTTATGGTCATTTCTACGTTCCGGGCAACCTAGGTTTGCCCTAGGGCGTTGCTCCAACAGATTGAATAGTTAGGGCCTTAGAAGTCAACGCCCGAAGCATAAAATGCAATAAAAATACAACAGTTTTTATATCGTATAACAGGGATAATTGCAACCAGTTTGAAAGTGATGGTCATTTCTACGTTCCGAAACACCTAGGCTTCGCTCTAGGGCGTTGCTCCACCAGATCGAATAGTTAGGGCCTAAGAAGTGAACGCCAGAAGCATAAAATACAATATAAATGCAACAGTTTTTCCATCGTATAAAACGAATAATTGCACCCAGTGTGAAGGTAATGGTCATTTATACGTTCCGAGCACCCTAGGCGTCACTCTAGGGCATTGCTCCACCACATCTAATAGCTACGGCCTTAGAAGTCAACGCCAGAGGCATAAAATACAATATAAATACAACAGCTTTTCCATCGTATAAAACGAATGATTGCAACCAGTGTGAAAGTAATGGTCATTTCTACATTCCGAGCAACCTAGGCTTCACTCTAGGGCGCTGCTCCACCAGATCGAATAGTTAGGTCCTTAGATGTCAACGCCAGAAGCATAAAATACAAAATAAATAGAACTGTCTTTCCATTGTATAAAACGAATAATTGCTACCAGTGTATAAGGTATGGTCATTTCTACGTTCCGGGCAACCTAGGCTTCACCCTAGGGCGTTGATCCACCAGATCGAACAGTTAGGGCCTAAGAAGTGAACGCCAGAAGCATAAAATACAATATAAATACAACAGTTTTTCCATCGTATAAAACGAATAATTGCAACCAGTATGAAACTTATGGTCATTTCTACGTTCCGGGTAACCTGGGCTTCACTCTAGGGCATTCTTCCACCAGATCGAACAGTTAGGCCCTAAGAAGCCATCGCCAGAAGCATAAAATACAACATAAATACAACAGATTTTCCATCATATATAATGTATATTTGCAAACAGTGTGAAAGTAATGGTCATTTCTACGTACAGAGCAACCTAGGTTCCACTCTAGGGCGTTGCTCCACCAAATCGAATAGCTAGGGCCTTAGAAGTCAACGCCAGAAGCATAAAATACAATATAAATGCAACAGTTTATCCATCATATAAAACGAATCATTGCAACCAGGATGAAAGTTATGGTCTTTTCTACTTTCCGGGCAACCTAGGCTTCACCCTAGGGCGTTGCTCCAACACGTTGAATAGTTAGGGCCTTAGAAGTCAATGCCCGAAGCATAAAATGCAATAAAAGTACAACAGTTTTTCCATCATATAACAGGAGTAATTGCAACCAGTTTGAATGTGATGGTCATTTCTACGTTCCGGGCAACCTAGGCGTCACTCTAGGGCGTTGCTCCACCACATCTAATAGCTACGGCCTTAGAAGTCAACGCCAGAGGCATAAAATACAATATAAATACAACAGCTTTTCCATCGTACAAAATGAATAATAGCAAACAGTGCGAAAGTAATGGTCATTTCTACGTTCCGGGCAACCTAGGCTTCACTCTAGGTCGTTGCTCCACCAGATCAAATAGCTCGCGAATTAGAATTAAACGCCAGAAGCATAGAATACAATAAAAATACAACAGTTTTTCCTTCGTATAACAGGAATAATTGCAACCAGTGTGAATGTAATGGCCATTTCTACGTTCCGGGCAACCTAGGATTCACTCTAGGGCGTTGCTCCAACAGATTGAATAGCTTTGGCCTTTCAAATCAATGCCCGAAGCATAAAATGCAATAAAAATACAACAGTTTTTCCATCGTATAACGGGAATAATTGCAAACAGTTTGAAAGTGATGGCCATTTCTACGTTCCGGGTAACCTAGGCTTCACTCTAGGGCGTTGTTCCACCAGATCGAACAGTTAGGCCCTAAGAAGTCAACGCCAGAAGCATAAAATACAACATAAATACAACAGATTTTCCATCATATATAATGTATATTTGCAAACAGTGTGAAAGTAATGGTCATTTCTACGTACAGAGCAACCTAGGTTCCACTCTAGGGCGTTGCTCCACCAAATCAAATAGCTAGGGCCTTAGAAGTCAACGCCAGAAGCATAAAATACAATAAAGATGCAAAAGTTTTTCCATCGTATAACAGGAATAACTGCAAACAGTATGAAAGTACTGGTCATTTCTACGTTCCGGGTAACCTAGGTTTCACTCTAGGGCGTTGCTCCACCTGATCGAGTAGTTAGGGCCTTAGAAGTCAACGCCAGAAGCATGAAATACAATAAAGATGCAACAGTTTTTCCATCGTATAACAGGAACAACTGCAAACAGTGTGAAAGTACTGGTCATTTCTACCTTCCGGGTAACCTAGGTATCACTCTCGGGCGTTGCTCCACCAGATCGAATAGCTAGGGACTTAGAATTCAACGCCATAAGAATAAAATACAATATAAATATAACAGTATCTCCATTGTATAAAACGAATAATAACAACCAGTGTGAAATTTATGGTCATTCCTACATTCCGAGCAACCTAGACTTCACTCTAGAGCGTTGCTCCTACAGATCGAATAGTTGGGTCCTTTGAAGTCAACGCCAGAAGCATAAAATACGATATAAATACAACAGTTTGTCCATCGTAGAACAGGAATATTTGCAACCAGTGCGAATGTTATGGTCATTTCTGCATTCCGGGCAACCTAGGCTTCACTCTAGGGCGTTGCTCCACCAGATCAAATAGATAGTGACTTAGAATTAAACGCCAGAAGCATAGAATACAATAAAAATACAACAGTTTTTCCATCGTATAACAGGAATAATAGCAAACAGTGTGAATGTAATGGTCATTTCTACGTTCCGGGCAACCTAGGTTTCAATCCAGGGCGATGCTCCACCAGATGGAATAGTTAGGACCTAAGAAGTCAACCCCAGAAGCATAAAATACGATATAAATAAAGCAGCTTTTCCATCGTATAATAGGAATAATTGCAACCAGTGTGAAAGTAATGGTCATTTCTACGTTCCGAGCAACCTAGGCGTCACTCTAGGGCGTTGCTCCACCAGATCGAATAGCTAGGGACTTATAATTCATCGCTAAAAGCATAAAATACAATTAAAATACAACAGTTTTTCCACCGTATAACAGGAATAATTGCAACCAGTGTGAAAGTTATGGACATTTCTACATTCCGGCCAACCTAGGCTTCACTCTAGCGGGTTGCTCCACCAGATCGAATAGTTAGTACCTTAGAAGTCAACGCCAGAAGCATAAAATACAATATGAATACAACAGTTTTTCCATCGTATAAAATGAATAATTGCAAACATTGTGAAAGTAATGGTCATTTCTACGTTCCGGGCAACCTAGGCATCACTCTAGGGCGTTGATCCACCACATCTAATAGCTACGGCCTTAGAAGTCAACGCCAGAAGCATAAAATACAATATAAATATAACAGTTTTTCCATTGCATAAAACGAATAATAGCAACCAGTGTGAATGTACTGCTCATTTCTACGTTCCGGATAACCTAGGTTTCACTCTAGGGCGTTGCTCTACCAGATCGAGTAGCTAGGGACTTAGAATTCAACGCCAGAACGATAAAACACAACATAAGTACAACAGTTATTCCATCGTATAAAATGAGTAGTTGCAAACATTGTGAAAGTAATGGTCATTTCTACGTTCGGGGCAACCTAGGCGTCACTCTAGGGCGTTGCTCCACCACATCTAATAGCTACGGCCTTAGAAGTCAACGCCAGAGGCATAAAATACAATATAAATACAACAGCTTTTCGATCGTACAAAATGAATAATAGCAAACAGTGTGAAAGTAATGGTCATTTCTACGTTCCGGGCAACCTAGGCTTCACTCTAGGTCGTTGCTCCACCAGATCAAATAGCTAGAGACTTAGAATTAAACGCCAGAAGCATAGAATACAATAAAAATACAACAGTTTTTCCATCGTATAACAGGAATAATAGCAAACAGTGTGAATGTAATGGTCATTTCTACGTTCCGGGCAACCTAGGATTCACTCTAGAGCGTTGCTCCAACAGATTGAATAGTTAGGTCCTTAAAAGTCAATGACCGAAGCATAAAATGCAATAAAAGCACGACAGTTTTTCCATCATATAACAGGAATAACTGCAAACAGTTTGAAAGTGATGGCCATTTCTACGTTCCGGGTAACCTAGGCTTCACTCTAGGGCGTTGTTCCACCAGATCGAAAAGTTAGGCCCTAAGAAGTCAACGCCAGAAGCATAAAATACAATATAAATATAACAGTTTTTCCATCCTATAAAACGAATGATGGCAACCAGTGTGAAAGTTATGGTCATTTCTACGTTCCGGGCAACCTAGGCTTCACTCTAGAGAGTTGCTCCACCAGATCGAATAGTTAGGGCCTTAGAAGTCAACGCCTGAATCATAAAATACAAAATAAATAAAACAGTTTTTCCATCGTATAAAACGAATGATAGCAACCAGTGTGAAAGTTATGGTCATTTCTACGTTTCGGGCAACCTAGGCTTCACTCTAGGGAGATGCTCCACAAGATCAAATAGTTAGGGCCTAAGAACTCAACGCCAGAAGCACAAAATACAACACAAATACAACAGATTTTCCATCATATATAATGTATATTTGCAAACAGTGTGAAAGTAATGGTCATTTCTACGTACCGGGCAACCTAAATTCTACTCTAGGGCGTTGCTCCACCAAACCGAATAGCTAGGGCCTTAGAAGTCAACGCCAGAAGCATAAAATAAATAAAGATGCAAAAGTTTTTCCATCGTATAACAGGAATAACTGCAAACAGTATGAAAGTAGTGGTCATTTCTACGTTCCGGGTAACCTAGGTTTCACGCTAGGGCGTTGCTCCACCGAATCGAATAGCTAGGGACTTAGAATTCAACGCCATAAGAATAAAATACAAAATAAGTACAACAGTTTTTCCATCGTATAAAATGAATAATTGCAACCAGTGTGAAAGTTATGGTCATTTCTACGTTCCGGGCAACCTAGGCTTCACCCTAGGACGTTGTTCCACCAGATCGAATAGTTAGGGCCTAAGAAGTGAACGCCAGAAGCATAAAATACAATATAAATCCAACAGTTTTTTCATCGTATAAAACGAATAATTGCAACCAGTATTGAAGATGTGGTCATTTCTACTTTCCGCGCAACCTAGACTTCACCCTAGGGCGCTGCTCCAACAGATTGAATAGTTAGGGCCTTAGAAGTCAATGCCGGAAGCATAAAATGCACAATAAATAGAACAGTTTTTCCATCGTATAAAACGAATAATTGCTACCAGTGTGAAAGTAATGGTCATTTCTACGTTCCGGGCAACCTAGGCTTCACCCTAGGGCGTTGTTCCACCAGATCGAATAGTTAGGGCCTAAGAAGTGAACGCCAGAAGCATAAAATACAATATAAATCCAACAGTTTTTTCATCGTATAAAACGAATAATTGCAACCAGTATTGAAGATGTGGTCATTTCTACTTTCCGGGCAACCTAGACTTCACCCTAGGGCGCTGCTCCAACAGATTGAATAGTTAGGGCCTTAGAAGTCAATGCCGGAAGCATAAAATGCACAATAAATAGAACAGTTTTTCCATCGTATAAAACGAATAATTGCTACCAGTGTGAAAGTAATGGTCATTTCTACGTTCCGAGCAACCTAGGCGTCACTCTAGGGCGTTGTTCCACCAGATCGAAAAGTTAGGTCCTAAGAAGTCAACGCCAGAAGCATAAAATACAATATAAATATAACAGTTTTTCCATCCTATAAAACGAATGATGGCAACCAGTGTGAAAGTTATGGTCATTTCTACGTTCCGAGCAACCTAGGCTTCACCCTAGGGCGTTGTTCCACCAGATCGAATAGTTAGGGCCTAAGAGGTGAACGCCAGAAGCATAAAATACAATATAAATACAACAGTTTTTTCATCGTATAAAACGAATAATTGCAACCAGTATTGAAGATGTGGTCATTTCTACGTTCCGAGCAACCTAGGCGTCACTCTAGGGCGTTGCTCCACCACATCTAATAGCTACGGCCTTAGAAGTCAACGCCAGAGGCATAAAATACAATATAAATACAACAGCTTTTCGATCGCACAAAATGAATAATAGCAAACAGTGTGAAAGTAATGGTCATTTCTACGTTCCGGGCAACCTAGGCTTCACTCTAGGTCGTTGCTCCACCAGATCAAATAGCTAGTGACTTAGAATTAAACGCCAGAAGCATAGAATACAATAAAAATACAACAGTTTTTCCATCGTATAACAGGAATAATAGCAAACAGTGTGAATGTAATGGTCATTTCTACGTTCCGGGCAACCTAGGATTCACTCTAGAGCGTTGCTCCAACAGATTGAATAGTTAGGTCCTTAAAAGTCAATGACCGAAGCATAAAATGCAATAAAAGCACGACAGTTTTTCCATCATATAACAGGAATAACTGCAAACAGTTTGAAAGTGATGGCCATTTCTACGTTCCGGGTAACCTAGGCTTCACTCTAGGGCGTTGTTCCACCAGATCGAAAAGTTAGGCCCTAAGAAGTCAACGCCAGAAGCATAAAATACAATATAAATATAACAGTTTTTCCATCCTATAAAACGAATGATGGCAACCAGTGTGAAAGTTATGGTCATTTCTACGTTCCGGGCAACCTAGGCTTCACTCTAGAGAGTTGCTCCACCAGATCGAATAGCTACGGCCTTAGAAGTCAACGCCAGAGGCATAAAATACAATATAAATACAACAGCTTTTCCATCGTATAAAACGAATGATTGCAACCAGTGTGAAAGTAATGGTCATTTCTACATTCCGAGCAACCTAGGCTTCACTCTAGGGCGCTGCTCCACCAGATCGAATAGTTAGGTCCTTAGATGTCAACGCCAGAAGCATAAAATACGATAAAAATACAACAGCTTTTCCATTGTATAAAAGGAATAATTGCAAACAGTGTGAAAGTAATGGTCATTTCTACGTTCCGGGCAACCTGGGCTTCACTCTACGGTGTTGTTTCACCAGATAGAATAGTTAGGGCCTAAGAAGTGAACGCCAGAAGCATAAAATACAATATAAATATAACAGTTTTTCCATCGTATAAAACGAATAATAGAAACCAGTGTTAAAGTTATGGTCATTTCTACGTTCCCGGCAACCTAGGTTTGCCCTAGGGCGTTGCTCCAACAGATTGAATAGTTAGGGCCTTAGAAGTCAACGCCCGAAGCATAAAATGCAATAAAAATACAACAGTTTTTATATCGTATAACAGGGTTAATTGCAACCAGTTTGAAAGTGATGGTCATTTCTACGTTCCGAAACACCTAGGCTTCGCTCTAGGGCGTTGCTCCACTAGATCGAATAGCTAGGGCCTTAGAAGTCAACGCCAGAAGCATAAATACAAAATAAATAGAATAGTTTTTCATCGTATAACAGGATTAATTGCAACCAGTTTGAAAGTTATGGTCATTTCTACGTTCCGGGCAACCTAGGCTTCACTCTAGGGCGTTGTTCCACCAGATCGAACAGTTAGGCCCGAAGAAGTCAACGCCAGAAGCATAAAATACAACATAAATACAACAGATTTTCCATCATATATAATGTATATTTGCAAACAGTGTGAAAGTAATGGTCATTTCTACGTACAGAGCAACCTAGGTTCCACTCTAGGGCGTTGCTCCACCAAATCAAATAGCTAGGGCATTAGAAGTCAACGCCAGAAGCATAAAATACAATAAAGATGCAAAAGTTTTTCCATCGTATAACAGGAATAACTGCAAACAGTATGAAAGTACTGGTCATTTCTACGTTCCGGGTAACCTAGGTTTCACTCTAGGGCGTTGCTCCACCTGATCGAGTAGTTAGGGCCTTAGAAGTCAACGCCAGAAGCATGAAATACAATAAAGATGCAACAGTTTTTCCATCGTATAACAGGAACGACTGCAAACAGTGTGAAAGTACTGGTCATTTCTACCTTCCGGGTAACCTAGGTATCACTCTCGGGCGTTGCTCCACCAGATCGAATAGCTAGGGACTTAGAATTCAACGCCATAAGAATAAAATACAATATAAATATAACAGTATCTCCATTGTATAAAACGAATAATAACATCCAGTGTGAAATTTATGGTCATTCCTACATTCCGAGCAACCTAGACTTCACTCTAGAGCGTTGCTCCTCCAGATCGAATAGTTGGGTCCTTTGAAGTCAACGCCAGAAGCATAAAATACGATATAAATACAACAGTTTGTCCATCGTAGAACAGGAATATTTGCAACCAGTGCGAATGTTATGGTCATTTCTGCATTCCGGGCAACCTAGGCTTCACTCTAGGGCGTTGCTCCACCAGATCAAATAGATAGTGACTTAGAATTAAACGCCAGAAGCATAGAATACAATAAAAATACAACAGTTTTTCCATCGTATAACAGGAATAATAGCAAACAGTGTGAATGTAATGGTCACTTCTACGTTCCGGGCAACCTAGGATTCACTCTAGAGCGTTGCTCCAACAGATTGAATAGTTAGGTCCTTAAAAGTCAATGACCGAAGCATAAAATGCAATAAAAGCACAACAGTTTTTCCATCATATAACAGGAATAACTGCAAACAGTATGAAAGTACTGGTCATTTCTACGTTCCGGCTAACCTAGGTTTCACGCTAGGGCGTTGCTCCACCAGATCGAATAGCTAGGGACTTAGAATTCAACGCCATAAGAATAAAATACAAAATAAGTACAACAGTTTTTCCATCGCATAAAATGAATAATTGCAACCAGTGTGAAAGTAATGGTCATTTCTACGTTCCGAGCTACATAGGCGTCACTCTAGGGCGTTGCTCCTCCAGATCGAATAGCTAGGGACTTATAATTCATCTTTAAAAGCATAAAATACAATTAAAATACAACAGTTTTTCCATCGTATAACAGGAATAATTGCAACCAGTGTGAAAGTAATGGTCATTTCTACGTTCCGGGCAACCTAGGTTTCAATCCAGGGCGATGCTCCACCAGATTGAATAGTTATGTCCTAAGTAGTCAACGCCAGAAGCATAAAATACGATATAAATACAACAGCTTTACCATCGTATAAAACGAATAATTGCAACCAGTGTGAAAGTAATGGTCATTTCTACGTTCCGAGCAACCTAGGCGTCACTCTCGGGCGTTGCTCCTCCAGATCGAATAGTTAGGGACTTAGAATTCAACGCCAGAACGATAAAACACAACATAAGTACAACAGTTATTCCATCGTATAAAATGAGTAGTTGCAAACATTGTGAAAGTAATGGTCATTTCTACGTTCCGGGCAACCTAGGCGTCACTCTAGGGCGTTGCTCCACCACATCTAATAGCTACGGCCTTAGAAGTCAACGCCAGAGGCATAAAATACAATATAAATACAACAGCTTTTCGATCGTACAGAATGAATAATAGCAAACAGTGTGAAAGTAATGGTCATTTCTACGTTCCGGGCAAACTAGGCTTCACTCTAGGTCGTTGCTCCACCAGATCAAATAGCTAGTGACTTACAATTAAACGCCAGAAGCATAGAATACAATAAAAATACAACAGTTTTTCCACCGTATAACAGGAATAATAGCAAACAGTGTGAATGTAATGGTCATTTCTACGTTCCGGGCAACCTAGGATTCACTCTAGAGCGTTGCTCCAACAGATTGAATAGTTAGGTCCTTAAAAGTCAATGACCGAAGCATAAAATGCAATAAAAGCACAACAGTTTTTCCATCATATAACAGGAATAACTGCAAACAGTTTGAAAGTGATGGCCATTTCTACGTTCCGGGTAACCTAGGCTTCACTCTAGCGCGTTGTTCCACCAGATCGAAAAGTTAGGCCCTAAGAAGTCAACGCCAGAAGCATAAAATATAATATAAATATAACAGTTTTTCCATCGTATAAAACGAATGATAGCAACCAGTGTGAAAGTTATGGTCATTTCTACGTTTCGGGCAACCTAGGCTTCACTCTAGGGAGATGCTCCACAAGATCAAATAGTTAGGGCCTAAGAACTCAACGCCAGAAGCACAAAATACAACACAAATACAACAGATTTTCCATCATATATAATGTATATTTGCAAACAGTGTGAAAGTAATGGTCATTTCTACGTACCGGGCAACCTAAATTCTACTCTAGGGCGTTGCTCCACCAAACCGAATAGCTAGGGCCTTAGAAGTCAACGCCAGAAGCATAAAATAAATAAAGATGCAAAAGTTTTTCCATCGTATAACAGGAATAACTGCAAACAGTATGAAAGTAGTGGTCATTTCTACGTTCCGGGTAACCTAGGTTTCACGCTAGGGCGTTGCTCCACCGAATCGAATAGCTAGGGACTTAGAATTCAACGCCATAAGAATAAAATACAAAATAAGTACAACAGTTTTTCCATCGTATAAAATGAATAATTGCAACCAGTGTGAAAGTTATGGTCATTTCTACGTTCCGGGCAACCTAGGCTTCACCCTAGGACGTTGTTCCACCAGATCGAATAGTTAGGGCCTAAGAAATGAACGCCAGAAGCATAAAATACAATATAAATCCAACAGTTTTTTCATCGTATAAAACGAATAATTGCAACCAGTATTGAAGATGTGGTCATTTCTACTTTCCGCGCAACCTAGACTTCACCCTAGGGCGCTGCTCCAACAGATTGAATAGTTAGGGCCTTAGAAGTCAATGCCGGAAGCATAAAATGCACAATAAATAGAACAGTTTTTCCATCGTATAAAACGAATAATTGCTACCAGTGTGAAAGTAATGGTCATTTCTACGTTCCGGGCAACCTAGGCTTCACCCTAGGGCGTTGTTCCACCAGATCGAATAGTTAGGGCCTAAGAAGGGAACGCCAGAAGCATAAAATACAATATAAATCCAACAGTTTTTTCATCGTATAAAACGAATAATTGCAACCAGTATTGAAGATGTGGTCATTTCTACTTTCCGGGCAACCTAGACTTCACCCTAGGGCGCTGCTCCAACAGATTGAATAGTTAGGGCCTTAGAAGTCAATGCCGGAAGCATAAAATGCACAATAAATAGAACAGTTTTTCCATCGTATAAAACGAATAATTGCTACCAGTGTGAAAGTAATGGTCATTTCTACGTTCCGAGCAACCTAGGCGTCACTCTAGGGCGTTGTTCCACCAGATCGAAAAGTTAGGTCCTAAGAAGTCAACGCCAGAAGCATAAAATACAATATAAATATAACAGTTTTTCCATCCTATAAAACGAATGATGGCAACCAGTGTGAAAGTTATGGTCACTTCTACGTTCCGAGCAACCTAGGCTTCACCCTAGGGCGTTGTTCCACCAGATCGAATAGTTAGGGCCTAAGAGGTGAACGCCAGAAGCATAAAATACAATATAAATACAACAGTTTTTTCATCGTATAAAACGAATAATTGCAACCAGTATTGAAGATGTGGTCATTTCTACGTTCCGAGCAACCTAGGCGTCACTCTAGGGCGTTGCTCCACCACATCTAATAGCTACGGCCTTAGAAGTCAACGCCAGAGGCATAAAATACAATATAAATACAACAGCTTTTCGATCGCACAAATGAATAATAGCAAACAGTGTGAAAGTAATGGTCATTTCTACGTTCCGGGCAACCTAGGCTTCACTCTAGGTCGTTGCTCCACCAGATCAAATAGCTAGTGACTTAGAATTAAACGCCAGAAGCATAGAATACAATAAAAATACAACAGTTTTTCCATCGTATCACAGGAATAATAGCAAACAGTGTGAATGTAATGGTCATTTCTACGTTCCGGGCAACCTAGGATTCACTCTAGAGCGTTGCTCCAACAGATTGAATAGTTAGGTCCTTAAAAGTCAATGACCGAAGCATAAAATGCAATAAAAGCACGACAGTTTTTCCATCATATAACAGGAATAACTGCAAACAGTTTGAAAGTGATGGCCATTTCTACGTTCCGGGTAACCTAGGCTTCACTCTAGGGCGTTGTTCCACCAGATCGAAAAGTTAGGCCCTAAGAAGTCAACGCCAGAAGCATAAAATACAATATAAATATAACAGTTTTTCCATCCTATAAAACGAATGATGGCAACCAGTGTGAAAGTTATGGTCATTTCTACGTTCCGGGCAACCTAGGCTTCACTCTAGAGAGTTGCTCCACCAGATCGAATAGCTACGGCCTTAGAAGTCAACGCCAGAGGCATAAAATACAATATAAATACAACAGCTTTTCCATCGTATAACAGGAATAACTGCAAACAGTATGAAAGTACTGGTCATTTCTACGTTCCGGGTAACCTAGGTTTCACTCTAGGGCGTTGCTCCACCTGATCGAGTTGTTAGGGCCTTAGAAGTAAACGCCAGAAGCATGAAATACAATAAAGATGCAACAGTTTTTCCATCGTATAACAGGAACGACTGCAAACAGTGTGAAAGTACTGGTCATTTCTACCTTCCGGGTAACCTAGGTATCACTCTCGGGCGTTGCTCCACCAGATCGAATAGCTAGGGACTTAGAATTCAACGCCATAAGAATAAAATACAATATAAATATAACAGTATCTCCATTGTATAAAACGAATAATAACAACCAGTGTGAAATTTATGGTCATTCCTAAATTCCGAGCAACCTAGACTTCACTCTAGAGCGTTGCTCCTCCAGATCGAATAGTTGGGTCCTTTGAAGTCAACGCCAGAAGCATCAAATACGATATAAATACAACAGTTTGTCCATCGTAGAACAGGAATATTTGCAACCAGTGCGAATGTTATGGTCATTTCTGCATTCCGGGCAACCTAGGCTTCACTCTAGGGCGTTGCTCCACCAGATCAAATAGATAGTGACTTAGAATTAAACGCCAGAAGCATAGAATACAATAAAAATACAACAGTTTTTCCATCGTATAACAGGAATAATAGCAAACAGTGTGAATGTAATGGTCACTTCTACGTTCCGGGCAACCTAGGATTCACTCTAGAGCGTTGCTCCAACAGATTGAATAGTTAGGTCCTTAAAAGTCAATGACCGAAGCATAAAATGCAATAAAAGCACAACAGTTTTTCCATCATATAACAGGAATAACTGCAAACAGTATGAAAGTACTGGTCATTTCTACGTTCCGGCTAACCTAGGTTTCACGCTAGGGCGTTGCTCCACCAGATCGAATAGCTAGGGACTTAGAATTCAACGCCATAAGAATAAAATACAAAATAAGTACAACAGTTTTTCCATCGCATAAAATGAATAATTGCAACCAGTGTGAAAGTTATGGTCATTTCTACGTTCCGGGCAACCTAGGCTTCACCCTAGGGCGTTGTTCCACCAGATCGAATAGTTAGGGCCTAAGAGGTGAACGCCAGAAGCATAAAATACAATATAAATACAACAGTTTTTTCATCGTATAAAACGAATAATTGCAACCGGTATTGAAGATGTGGTCATTTCTACGTTCCGAGCAACGTAGGCGTCACTCTAGGGCGTTGCTCCACCAGATCGAATAGCTAGGGACTTATAATTCATCGCTAAAAGCATAAAATACAATTAAAATACAACAGTTTTTCCATCGTATAACAGGAATAATTGCAACCAGTGTGAAAGTAATGGTCATTTCTACGTTCCGGGCAACCTAGGTTTCAATCCAGGGCGATGCTCCACCAGATGGAATAGTTAGGACCTAAGAAGTCAACCCCAGAAGCATAAAATACGATATAAATAAAGCAGCTTTTCCATCGTATAATAGGAATAATTGCAACCAGTGTGAAAGTAATGGTTATTTCTACGTTCCGAGCAACCTAGGCGTCACTCTAGAGCGTTGCTCCAACAGATTGAATAGTTAGGTCCTTAAAAGTCAATGACCGAAGCATAAAATGCAATAAAAGCACGACAGTTTTTCCATCATATAACAGGAATAACTGCAAACAGTTTGAAAGTGATGGCCATTTCTACGTTCCGGGTAACCTAGGCTTCACTCTAGGGCGTTGTTCCACCAGATCGAAAAGTTAGGCCCTAAGAAGTCAACGCCAGAAGCATAAAATACAATATAAATATAACAGTTTTTCCATCCTATAAAACGAATGATGGCAACCAGTGTGAAAGTTATGGTCATTTCTACGTTCCGGGCAACCTAGGCTTCACTCTAGAGAGTTGCTCCACCAGATCGAATAGCTACGGCCTTAGAAGTCAACGCCAGAGGCATAAAATACAATATAAATACAACAGCTTTTCCATCGTATAAAACGAATGATTGCAACCAGTGTGAAAGTAATGGTCATTTCTACATTCCGAGCAACCTAGGCTTCACTCTAGGGCGCTGCTCCACCAGATCGAATAGTTAGGTCCTTAGATGTCAACGCCAGAAGCATAAAATACGATAAAAATACAACAGCTTTTCCATTGTATAAAAGGAATAATTGCAAACAGTGTGAAAGTAATGGTCATTTCTACGTTCCGGGCAACCTAGGCTTCACTCTACGGTGTTGTTTCACCAGATAGAATAGTTAGGGCCTAAGAAGTGAACGCCAGAAGCATAAAATACAATATAAATATAACAGTTTTTCCATCGTATAAAACGAATAATAGAAACCAGTGTTAAAGTTATGGTCATTTCTACGTTCCGGGCAACCTAGGTTTGCCCTAGGGCGTTGCTCCAACAGATTGAATAGTTAGGGCCTTAGAAGTCAACGCCCGAAGCATAAAATGCAATAAAAATACAACAGTTTTTATATCGTATAACAGGGTTAATTGCAACCAGTTTGAAAGTGATGGTCATTTCTACGTTCCGAAACACCTAGGCTTCGCTCTAGGGCGTTGCTCCACTAGATCGAATAGCTAGGGCCTTAGAAGTCAACGCCAGAAGCATAAATACAAAATAAATAGAATAGTTTTTCATCGTATAACAGGATTAATTGCAACCAGTTTGAAAGTTATGGTCATTTCTACGTTCCGGGCAACCTAGGCTTCACTCTAGGGCGTTGTTCCACCAGATCGAACAGTTAGGCCCTAAGAAGTCAACGCCAGAAGCATAAAATACAACATAAATACAACAGATTTTCCATCATATATAATGTATATTTGCAAACAGTGTGAAAGTAATGGTCATTTCTACGTACAGAGCAACCTAGGTTCCACTCTAGGGCGTTGCTCCACCAAATCAAATAGCTAGGGCATTAGTAGTCAACGCCAGAAGCATAAAATACAATAAAGATGCAAAAGTTTTTCCATCGTATAACAGGAATAACTGCAAACAGTATGAAAGTACTGGTCATTTCTACGTTCCGGGTAACCTAGGTTTCACTCTAGGGCGTTGCTCCACCTGATCGAGTAGTTAGGGCCTTAGAAGTCAACGCCAGAAGCATGAAATACAATAAAGATGCAACAGTTTTTCCATCGTATAACAGGAACGACTGCAAACGGTGTGAAAGTACTGGTCATTTCTACCTTCCGGGTAACCTAGGTATCACTCTCGGGCGTTGCTCCACCAGATCGAATAGCTAGGGACTTAGAATTCAACGCCATAAGAATAAAATACAATATAAATATAACAGTATCTCCATTGTATAAAACGAATAATAACAACCAGTGTGAAATTTATGGTCATTCCTACATTCCGAGCAACCTAGACTTCACTCTAGAGCGTTGCTCCTCCAGATCGAATAGTTGGGTCCTTTGAAGTCAACGCCAGAAGCATAAAATACGATATAAATACAACAGTTTGTCCATCGTAGAACAGGAATATTTGCAACCAGTGCGAATGTTATGGTCATTTCTGCATTCCGGGCAACCTAGGCTTCACTCTAGGGCGTTGCTCCACCAGATCAAATAGATAGTGACTTAGAATTAAACGCCAGAAGCATAGAATACAATAAAAATACAACAGTTTTTCCATCGTATAACAGGAATAATAGCAAACAGTGTGAATGTAATGGTCATTTCTACGTTCCGGGCAACCTAGGATTCACTCTAGAGCGTTGCTCCAACAGATTGAATAGTTAGGTCCTTAAAAGTCAATGACCGAAGCATAAAATGCAATAAAAGCACAACAGTTTTTCCATCATATAACAGGAATAACTGCAAACAGTATGAAAGTACTGGTCATTTCTACGTTCCGGCTAACCTAGGTTTCACGCTAGGGCGTTGCTCCACCAGATCGAATAGCTAGGGACTTAGAATTCAACGCCATAAGAATAAAATACAAAATAAGTACAACAGTTTTTCCATCGCATAAAATGAATAATTGCAACCAGTGTGAAAGTTATGGTCATTTCTACGTTCCGGGCAACCTAGGCTTCACCCTAGGGCGTTGTTCCACCAGATCGAATAGTTAGGGCCTAAGAGGTGAACGCCAGAAGCATAAAATACAATATAAATACAACAGTTTTTTCATCGTATAAAACGAATAATTGCAACCGGTATTGAAGATGTGGTCATTTCTACGTTCCGAGCAACCTAGGCGTCACTCTAGGGCGTTGCTCCACCAGATCGAATAGCTAGGGACTTATAATTCATCGCTAAAAGCATAAAATACAATTAAAATACAACAGTTTTTCCATCGTATAACAGGAATAATTGCAACCAGTGTGAAAGTAATGGTCATTTCTACGTTCCGGGCAACCTAGGTTTCAATCCAGGGCGATGCTCCACCAGATGGAATAGTTAGGACCTAAGAAGTCAACCCCAGAAGCATAAAATACGATATAAATAAAGCAGCTTTTCCATCGTATAATAGGAATAATTGCAACCAGTGTGAAAGTAATGGTCATTTCTACGTTCCGAGCAACCTAGGCGTCACTCTAGGGCGTTGCTCCACCAGATCGAATAGCTAGGGACTTATAATTCATCGCTAAAAGCATAAAATACAATTAAAATACAACAGTTTTTCCACCGTATAACAGGAATAATTGCAACCAGTGTGAAAGTTATGGACATTTCTACATTCCGGCCAACCTAGGCTTCACTCTAGCGCGTTGCTCCACCAGATCGAATAGTTAGTACCTTAGAAGTCAACGCCTGAAGCATAAAATACAATATGAATACAACAGTTTTTCCATCGTATAAAATGAATAATTGCAAACATTGTGAAAGTAATGGTCATTTCTACGTTCCGGGCAACCTAGGCATCACTCTAGGGCGTTGATCCACCACATCTAATAGCTACGGCCTTAGAAGTCAACGCCAGAAGAATAAAATACAATAAAGTCTCAACAGCTTTTCAATCGTATAAAACGAATAATTGCAACCAGTGTGAAAGTTGTGGTCATTTCTACTTTCCGGGCAACCTAGGCTTCACCCTAGGTCGCTGCTCCAACAGATTGAATAGTTAGGACCTTAGAAGTCAATGCCCGAAGCATAAAATGCAATAAAAATACAACAGTTTTTCCATCATATAACAGGAATAATTGCAAGCAGTTTGAAAGTGATGGTCATTTCTTCGTTCCGGGCAACCTAGGCTTCACTCTAGGGCGTTGTTCCACTATATCGAACAGTTAGGGCCAAAGAAGTCAACGCCAGAAGCATAAAATACAATATAAATATAACAGTTTTTCCATTGCATAAAACGAATAATAGCAACCAGTGTGAATGTACTGCTCATTTCTACGTTCCGGATAACCTAGGTTACACTCTAGGGCGTTGCTCTACCAGATCGAGTAGCTAGGGACTTAGAATTCAACGCCAGAACGATAAAACACAACATAAGTACAACAGTTATTCCATCGTATAAAATGAGTAGTTGCAAACATTGTGAAAGTAATGGTCATTTCTACGTTCGGGGCAACCTAGGCGTCACTCTAGGGCGTTGCTCCACCACATCTAATAGCTACGGCCTTAGAAGTCAACGCCAGAGGCATAAAATACAATATAAATACAACAGCTTTTCGATCGTACAAAATGAATAATAGCAAACAGTGTGAAAGTAATGGTCATTTCTACGTTCCGGGCAACCTAGGCTTCACTCTAGGTCGTTGCTCCACCAGATCAAATAGCTAGGGACTTAGAATTAAACGCCAGAAGCATAGAATACAATAAAAATACAACAGTTTTTCCATCGTATAACAGGAATAATAGCGAACAGTGTGAATGTAATGGTCATTTCTACGTTCCGGGCAACCTAGGATTCACTCTAGAGCGTTGCTCCAACAGATTGAATAGTTAGGTCCTTAAAAGTCAATGACCGAAGCATAAAATGCAATAAAAGCACGACAGTTTTTCCATCATATAACAGGAATAACTGCAAACAGTTTGAAAGTGATGGCCATTTCTACGTTCCGGGTAACCTAGGCTTCACTCTAGGGCGTTGTTCCACCAGATTGAAAAGTTAGGCCCTAAGAAGTCAACGCCAGAAGCATAAAATACAATATAAATATAACAGTTTTTCCATCCTATAAAACGAATGATGGCAACCAGTGTGAAAGTTATGGTCATTTCTACGTTCCGGGCAACCTAGGCTTCACTCTAGAGAGTTGCTCCACCAGATCGAATAGTTAGGGCCTTAGAAGTCAACGCCTGAATCATAAAATACAAAATAAATAAAACAGTTTTTCCATCGTATAAAACTAATAATTGCTACCAGTGTGAAAGTTATGGTCATTTCTACGGTCCGCGCAACCTGGGCTTTACCCTAGGGCGTTGTTCCACCAGATGGAACAGTTAGGGCCTAAGAAGTCGACGCCAGAAGCATAAAATACGATATAAATACAACAGCTTTTCCATCGTATAAAGCGAATAATTGCAACCAGTGTGGAAGTTATGGTCATTTCTACGTTTCGGGCAACCTAGGCTTCACTCTAGGGAGATGCTCCACAAGATCAAATAGTTAGGGCCTAAGAACTCAACGCCAGAAGCACAAAATACAACACAAATACAACAGATTTTCCATCATATATAATGTATATTTGCAAACAGTGTGAAAGTAATGGTCATTTCTACGTACCGGGCAACCTAGGTTCTACTCTAGGGCGTTGCTCCACCAAACCGAATAGCTAGGGCCTTAGAAGTCAACGCCAGAAGCATAAAATAAATAAAGATGCAAAAGTTTTTCCATCGTATAACAGGAATAACTGCAAACAGTATGAAAGTAGTGGTCATTTCTACGTTCCGGGTAACCTAGGTTTCACGCTAGGGCGTTGCTCCACCGGATCGAATAGCTAGGGACTTAGAATTCAACGCCATAAGAATAAAATACAAAATAAGTACCACAGTTTTTCCATCGTATAAAATGAATAATTGCAACCAGTGTGAAAGTTATGGTCATTTCTACGTTCCGGGCAACCTAG
Source organism: Calliopsis andreniformis (assembly GCF_051401765.1). Classification (NCBI taxonomy): domain Eukaryota; kingdom Metazoa; phylum Arthropoda; class Insecta; order Hymenoptera; family Andrenidae; genus Calliopsis; species Calliopsis andreniformis. The sequence goes on along the minus strand of NW_027480425.1, from coordinate 8,383,057 downwards.
GCTTCACCCTAGGGCGTTGCTCCAACAGATTGAATAGTTAGGTCCTTAAAAGTCAATGACCGAAGCATAAAATGCAATAAAAGCACAACAGTTTTTCCATCATATAACAGGAATAACTGCAAACAGTATGAAAGTACTGGTCATTTCTACGTTCCGGCTAACCTAGGTTTCACGCTAGGGCGTTGCTCCACCAGATCGAATAGCTAGGGACTTAGAATTCAACGCCATAAGAATAAAATACAAAATAAGTACAACAGTTTTTCCATCGCATAAAATGAATAATTGCAACCAGTGTGAAAGTTATGGTCATTTCTACGTTCCGGGCAACCTAGGCTTCACCCTAGGGCGTTGTTCCACCAGATCGAATAGTTAGGGCCTAAGAGGTGAACGCCAGAAGCATAAAATACAATATAAATACAACAGTTTTTTCATCGTATAAAACGAATAATTGCAACCGGTATTGAAGATGTGGTCATTTCTACGTTCCGAGCAACCTAGGCGTCACTCTAGGGCGTTGCTCCACCAGATCGAATAGCTAGGGACTTATAATTCATCGCTAAAAGCATAAAATACAATTAAAATACAACAGTTTTTCCATCGTATAACAGGAATAATTGCAACCAGTGTGAAAGTAATGGTCATTTCTACGTTCCGGGCAACCTAGGTTTCAATCCAGGGCGATGCTCCACCAGATGGAATAGTTAGGACCTAAGAAGTCAACCCCAGAAGCATAAAATACGATATAAATAAAGCAGCTTTTCCATCGTATAATAGGAATAATTGCAACCAGTGTGAAAGTAATGGTCATTTCTACGTTCCGAGCAACCTAGGCGTCACTCTAGGGCGTTGCTCCACCAGATCGAATAGCTAGGGACTTATAATTCATCGCTAAAAGCATAAAATACAATTAAAATACAACAGTTTTTCCACCGTATAACAGGAATAATTGCAACCAGTGTGAAAGTTATGGACATTTCTACATTCCGGCCAACCTAGGCTTCACTCTAGCGCGTTGCTCCACCAGATCGAATAGTTAGTACCTTAGAAGTCAACGCCTGAAGCATAAAATACAATATGAATACAACAGTTTTTCCATCGTATAAAATGAATAATTGCAAACATTGTGAAAGTAATGGTCATTTCTACGTTCCGGGCAACCTAGGCATCACTCTAGGGCGTTGATCCACCACATCTAATAGCTACGGCCTTAGAAGTCAACGCCAGAAGAATAAAATACAATAAAGTCTCAACAGCTTTTCAATCGTATAAAACGAATAATTGCAACCAGTGTGAAAGTTGTGGTCATTTCTACTTTCCGGGCAACCTAGGCTTCACCCTAGGTCGCTGCTCCAACAGATTGAATAGTTAGGACCTTAGAAGTCAATGCCCGAAGCATAAAATGCAATAAAAATACAACAGTTTTTCCATCATATAACAGGAATAATTGCAAGCAGTTTGAAAGTGATGGTCATTTCTTCGTTCCGGGCAACCTAGGCTTCACTCTAGGGCGTTGTTCCACTATATCGAACAGTTAGGGCCAAAGAAGTCAACGCCAGAAGCATAAAATACAATATAAATATAACAGTTTTTCCATTGCATAAAACGAATAATAGCAACCAGTGTGAATGTACTGCTCATTTCTACGTTCCGGATAACCTAGGTTACACTCTAGGGCGTTGCTCTACCAGATCGAGTAGCTAGGGACTTAGAATTCAACGCCAGAACGATAAAACACAACATAAGTACAACAGTTATTCCATCGTATAAAATGAGTAGTTGCAAACATTGTGAAAGTAATGGTCATTTCTACGTTCGGGGCAACCTAGGCGTCACTCTAGGGCGTTGCTCCACCACATCTAATAGCTACGGCCTTAGAAGTCAACGCCAGAGGCATAAAATACAATATAAATACAACAGCTTTTCGATCGTACAAAATGAATAATAGCAAACAGTGTGAAAGTAATGGTCATTTCTACGTTCCGGGCAACCTAGGCTTCACTCTAGGTCGTTGCTCCACCAGATCAAATAGCTAGGGACTTAGAATTAAACGCCAGAAGCATAGAATACAATAAAAATACAACAGTTTTTCCATCGTATAACAGGAATAATAGCGAACAGTGTGAATGTAATGGTCATTTCTACGTTCCGGGCAACCTAGGATTCACTCTAGAGCGTTGCTCCAACAGATTGAATAGTTAGGTCCTTAAAAGTCAATGACCGAAGCATAAAATGCAATAAAAGCACGACAGTTTTTCCATCATATAACAGGAATAACTGCAAACAGTTTGAAAGTGATGGCCATTTCTACGTTCCGGGTAACCTAGGCTTCACTCTAGGGCGTTGTTCCACCAGATTGAAAAGTTAGGCCCTAAGAAGTCAACGCCAGAAGCATAAAATACAATATAAATATAACAGTTTTTCCATCCTATAAAACGAATGATGGCAACCAGTGTGAAAGTTATGGTCATTTCTACGTTCCGGGCAACCTAGGCTTCACTCTAGAGAGTTGCTCCACCAGATCGAATAGTTAGGGCCTTAGAAGTCAACGCCTGAATCATAAAATACAAAATAAATAAAACAGTTTTTCCATCGTATAAAACTAATAATTGCTACCAGTGTGAAAGTTATGGTCATTTCTACGGTCCGCGCAACCTGGGCTTTACCCTAGGGCGTTGTTCCACCAGATGGAACAGTTAGGGCCTAAGAAGTCGACGCCAGAAGCATAAAATACGATATAAATACAACAGCTTTTCCATCGTATAAAGCGAATAATTGCAACCAGTGTGGAAGTTATGGTCATTTCTACGTTTCGGGCAACCTAGGCTTCACTCTAGGGAGATGCTCCACAAGATCAAATAGTTAGGGCCTAAGAACTCAACGCCAGAAGCACAAAATACAACACAAATACAACAGATTTTCCATCATATATAATGTATATTTGCAAACAGTGTGAAAGTAATGGTCATTTCTACGTACCGGGCAACCTAGGTTCTACTCTAGGGCGTTGCTCCACCAAACCGAATAGCTAGGGCCTTAGAAGTCAACGCCAGAAGCATAAAATAAATAAAGATGCAAAAGTTTTTCCATCGTATAACAGGAATAACTGCAAACAGTATGAAAGTAGTGGTCATTTCTACGTTCCGGGTAACCTAGGTTTCACGCTAGGGCGTTGCTCCACCGGATCGAATAGCTAGGGACTTAGAATTCAACGCCATAAGAATAAAATACAAAATAAGTACCACAGTTTTTCCATCGTATAAAATGAATAATTGCAACCAGTGTGAAAGTTATGGTCATTTCTACGTTCCGGGCAACCTAGGCTTCACCCTAGGGCGTTGTTCCACCAGATCGAATAGTTAGGGCCTAAGAGGTGAACGCCAGAAGCATAAAATACAATATGAATACAACAGTTCTTTCATCGTATAAAACGAATAATTGCAACCAGTATTGAAGATGTGGTCATTTCTACTTTCCGAGCAACCTAGGCGTCACTCTAGGGCGTTGCTCCACCAGATCGAATAGCTAGGGACTTATAATTCATCGCTAAAAGCATAAAATACAATTAAAATACAACAGTTTTTCCATCGTATAACAGGAATAATTGCAACCAGTGTGAAAGTAATGGTCATTTCTACGTTCCGGGCAACCTAGGTTTCAATCCAGGGCGATGCTCCACCAGATGGAATAGTTAGGACCTAAGAAGTCAACCCCAGAAGCATAAAATGCGATATAAATAAAGCAGCTTTTCTATCGTATAATAGGAATAATTGCAACCAGTGTGAAAGTATTGGTCATTTCTACGTTCCGAGCAACCTAGGCGTCACTCTAGGGCGTTGCTCCACCAGATCGAATAGCTAGGGACTTATAATTCATCGCTAAAAGCATAAAATACAATTAAAATACAACAGTTTTTCCACCGTATAACAGGAATAATTGCAACCAGTGTGAAAGTTATGGACATTTCTACATTCCGGCCAACCTAGGCTTCTCTCTAGCGCGTTGCTCCACCAGATCGAATAGTTAGTACCTTAGAAGTCAACGGCAGAAGCATAAAATACAATATGAATACAACAGTTTTTCCATCGTATAAAATGAATAATTGCAAACATTGTGAAAGTATTGGTCATTTCTACGTTCCGGGCAACCTAGGCATCACTATAGGGCGTTGATCCACCACATCTAATAGCTACGGCCTTAGAAGTCAACGCCAGAAGAATAAAATACAATAAAGTTTCAACAGCTTTTCAATCGTATAAAACGAATAATTGCAACCAGTGTGAAAGTAATGGTCATTTCTACGTTCCGAGCTACATAGGCGTCACTCTAGGGCGTTGCTCCTCCAGATCGAATAGATAGGGACTTATAATTCATCTTTAAAAGCATAAAATACAATTAAAATACAACAGTTTTTCCATCGTATAACAGGAATAATTGCAACCAGTGTGAAAGTAATGGTCATTTCTACGTTCCGGGCAACCTAGGTTTCAATCCAGGGCGATGCTCCACCAGATTGAATAGTTATGTCCTAAGTAGTCAACGCCAGAAGCATAAAATACGATATAAATACAACAGCTTTACCATCGTATAAAACGAATAATTGCAACCAGTGTGAAAGTAATGGTCATTTCTACGTTCCGAGCAACCTAGGCGTCACTCTCGGGCGTTGCTCCTCCAGATCGAATAGTTAGGGACTTAGAATTCAACGCCAGAACGATAAAACACAACATAAGTACAACAGTTATTCCATCGTATAAAATGAGTAGTTGCAAACATTGTGAAAGTAATGGTCATTTCTACGTTCCGGGCAACCTAGGCGTCACTCTAGGGCGTTGCTCCACCACATCTAATAGCTACGGCCTTAGAAGTCAACGCCAGAGGCATAAAATACAATATAAATACAACAGCTTTTCGATCGTACAGAATGAATGATAGCAAACAGTGTGAAAGTAATGGTCATTTCTACGTTCCGGGCAAACTAGGCTTCACTCTAGGTCGTTGCTCCACCAGATCAAATAGCTAGTGACTTACAATTAAACGCCAGAAGCATAGAATACAATAAAAATACAACAGTTTTTCCACCGTATAACAGGAATAATAGCAAACAGTGTGAATGTAATGGTCATTTCTACGTTCCGGGCAACCTAGGATTCACTCTAGAGCGTTGCTCCAACAGATTGAATAGTTAGGTCCTTAAAAGTCAATGACCGAAGCATAAAATGCAATAAAAGCACAACAGTTTTTCCATCATATAACAGGAATAACTGCAAACAGTTTGAAAGTAATGGTCATTTCTACGTTCCGGGCAACCTAGGTTTCAATCCAGGGCGATGCTCCACCAGATGGAATAGTTAGGACCTAAGAAGTCAACCCCAGAAGCATAAAATACGATATAAATAAAGCAGCTTTTCCATCGTATAATAGGAATAATTGCAACCAGTGTGAAAGTAATGGTCATTTCTACGTTCCGAGCAACCTAGGCGTCACTCTAGGGCGTTGCTCCACCAGATCGAATAGCTAGGGACTTATAATTCATCGCTAAAAGCATAAAATACAATTAAAATACAACAGTTTTTCCACCGTATAACAGGAATAATTGCAACCAGTGTGAAAGTTATGGACATTTCTACATTCCGGCCAACCTAGGCTTCACTCTAGCGCGTTGCTCCACCAGATCGAATAGTTAGTACCTTAGAAGTCAATGCCTGAAGCATAAAATACAATATGAATACAACAGTTTTTCCATCGTATAAAATGAATAATTGCAAACATTGTGAAAGTAATGGTCATTTCTACGTTCCGGGCAACCTAGGCATCACTCTAGGGCGTTGATCCACCACATCTAATAGCTACGGCCTTAGAAGTCAACGCCAGAAGAATAAAATACAATAAAGTCTCAACAGCTTTTCAATCGTATAAAACGAATAATTGCAACCAGTGTGAAAGTTGTGGTCATTTCTACTTTCCGGGCAACCTAGGCTTCACCCTAGGTCGCTGCTCCAACAGATTGAATAGTTAGGACCTTAGAAGTCAATGCCCGAAGCATAAAATGCAATAAAAATACAACAGTTTTTCCATCATATAACAGGAATAATTGCAAGCAGTTTGAAAGTGATGGTCATTTCTTCGTTCCGGGCAACCTAGGCTTCACTCTAGGGCGTTGTTCCACTATATCGAACAGTTAGGGCCAAAGAAGTCAACGCCAGAAGCATAAAATACAATATAAATATAACAGTTTTTCCATTGCATAAAACGAATAATAGCAACCAGTGTGAATGTACTGCTCATTTCTACGTTCCGGATAACCTAGGTTACACTCTAGGGCGTTGCTCTACCAGATCGAGTAGCTAGGGACTTAGAATTCAACGCCAGAACGATAAAACACAACATAAGTACAACAGTTATTCCATCGTATAAAATGAGTAGTTGCAAACATTGTGAAAGTAATGGTCATTTCTACGTTCGGGGCAACCTAGGCGTCACTCTAGGGCGTTGCTCCACCACATCTAATAGCTACGGCCTTAGAAGTCAACGCCAGAGGCATAAAATACAATATAAATACAACAGCTTTTCGATCGTACAAAATGAATAATAGCAAACAGTGTGAAAGTAATGGTCATTTCTACGTTCCGGGCAACCTAGGCTTCACTCTAGGTCGTTGCTCCACCAGATCAAATAGCTAGGGACTTAGAATTAAACGCCAGAAGCATAGAATACAATAAAAATACAACAGTTTTTCCATCGTATAACAGGAATAATAGCGAACAGTGTGAATGTAATGGTCATTTCTACGTTCCGGGCAACCTAGGATTCACTCTAGAGCGTTGCTCCAACAGATTGAATAGTTAGGTCCTTAAAAGTCAATGACCGAAGCATAAAATGCAATAAAAGCACGACAGTTTTTCCATCATATAACAGGAATAACTGCAAACAGTTTGAAAGTGATGGCCATTTCTACGTTCCGGGTAACCTAGGCTTCACTCTAGGGCGTTGTTCCACCAGATTGAAAAGTTAGGCCCTAAGAAGTCAACGCCAGAAGCATAAAATACAATATAAATATAACAGTTTTTCCATCCTATAAAACGAATGATGGCAACCAGTGTGAAAGTTATGGTCATTTCTACGTTCCGGGCAACCTAGGCTTCACTCTAGAGAGTTGCTCCACCAGATCGAATAGTTAGGGCCTTAGAAGTCAACGCCTGAATCATAAAATACAAAATAAATAAAACAGTTTTTCCATCGTATAAAACTAATAATTGCTACCAGTGTGAAAGTTATGGTCATTTCTACGGTCCGCGCAACCTGGGCTTTACCCTAGGGCGTTGTTCCACCAGATGGAACAGTTAGGGCCTAAGAAGTCGACGCCAGAAGCATAAAATACGATATAAATACAACAGCTTTTCCATCGTATAAAGCGAATAATTGCAACCAGTGTGGAAGTTATGGTCATTTCTACGTTTCGGGCAACCTAGGCTTCACTCTAGGGAGATGCTCCACAAGATCAAATAGTTAGGGCCTAAGAACTCAACGCCAGAAGCACAAAATACAACACAAATACAACAGATTTTCCATCATATATAATGTATATTTGCAAACAGTGTGAAAGTAATGGTCATTTCTACGTACCGGGCAACCTAGGTTCTACTCTAGGGCGTTGCTCCACCAAACCGAATAGCTAGGGCCTTAGAAGTCAACGCCAGAAGCATAAAATAAATAAAGATGCAAAAGTTTTTCCATCGTATAACAGGAATAACTGCAAACAGTATGAAAGTAGTGGTCATTTCTACGTTCCGGGTAACCTAGGTTTCACGCTAGGGCGTTGCTCCACCGGATCGAATAGCTAGGGACTTAGAATTCAACGCCATAAGAATAAAATACAAAATAAGTACCACAGTTTTTCCATCGTATAAAATGAATAATTGCAACCAGTGTGAAAGTTATGGTCATTTCTACGTTCCGGGCAACCTAGGCTTCACCCTAGGGCGTTGTTCCACCAGATCGAATAGTTAGGGCCTAAGAGGTGAACGCCAGAAGCATAAAATACAATATGAATACAACAGTTCTTTCATCGTATAAAACGAATAATTGCAACCAGTATTGAAGATGTGGTCATTTCTACTTTCCGAGCAACCTAGGCGTCACTCTAGGGCGTTGCTCCACCAGATCGAATAGCTAGGGACTTATAATTCATCGCTAAAAGCATAAAATACAATTAAAATACAACAGTTTTTCCATCGTATAACAGGAATAATTGCAACCAGTGTGAAAGTAATGGTCATTTCTACGTTCCGGGCAACCTAGGTTTCAATCCAGGGCGATGCTCCACCAGATGGAATAGTTAGGACCTAAGAAGTCAACCCCAGAAGCATAAAATGCGATATAAATAAAGCAGCTTTTCTATCGTATAATAGGAATAATTGCAACCAGTGTGAAAGTATTGGTCATTTCTACGTTCCGAGCAACCTAGGCGTCACTCTAGGGCGTTGCTCCACCAGATCGAATAGCTAGGGACTTATAATTCATCGCTAAAAGCATAAAATACAATTAAAATACAACAGTTTTTCCACCGTATAACAGGAATAATTGCAACCAGTGTGAAAGTTATGGACATTTCTACATTCCGGCCAACCTAGGCTTCTCTCTAGCGCGTTGCTCCACCAGATCGAATAGTTAGTACCTTAGAAGTCAACGGCAGAAGCATAAAATACAATATGAATACAACAGTTTTTCCATCGTATAAAATGAATAATTGCAAACATTGTGAAAGTATTGGTCATTTCTACGTTCCGGGCAACCTAGGCATCACTATAGGGCGTTGATCCACCACATCTAATAGCTACGGCCTTAGAAGTCAACGCCAGAAGAATAAAATACAATAAAGTTTCAACAGCTTTTCAATCGTATAAAACGAATAATTGCAACCAGTGTGAAAGTAATGGTCATTTCTACGTTCCGAGCTACATAGGCGTCACTCTAGGGCGTTGCTCCTCCAGATCGAATAGATAGGGACTTATAATTCATCTTTAAAAGCATAAAATACAATTAAAATACAACAGTTTTTCCATCGTATAACAGGAATAATTGCAACCAGTGTGAAAGTAATGGTCATTTCTACGTTCCGGGCAACCTAGGTTTCAATCCAGGGCGATGCTCCACCAGATTGAATAGTTATGTCCTAAGTAGTCAACGCCAGAAGCATAAAATACGATATAAATACAACAGCTTTACCATCGTATAAAACGAATAATTGCAACCAGTGTGAAAGTAATGGTCATTTCTACGTTCCGAGCAACCTAGGCGTCACTCTCGGGCGTTGCTCCTCCAGATCGAATAGTTAGGGACTTAGAATTCAACGCCAGAACGATAAAACACAACATAAGTACAACAGTTATTCCATCGTATAAAATGAGTAGTTGCAAACATTGTGAAAGTAATGGTCATTTCTACGTTCCGGGCAACCTAGGCGTCACTCTAGGGCGTTGCTCCACCACATCTAATAGCTACGGCCTTAGAAGTCAACGCCAGAGGCATAAAATACAATATAAATACAACAGCTTTTCGATCGTACAGAATGAATGATAGCAAACAGTGTGAAAGTAATGGTCATTTCTACGTTCCGGGCAAACTAGGCTTCACTCTAGGTCGTTGCTCCACCAGATCAAATAGCTAGTGACTTACAATTAAACGCCAGAAGCATAGAATACAATAAAAATACAACAGTTTTTCCACCGTATAACAGGAATAATAGCAAACAGTGTGAATGTAATGGTCATTTCTACGTTCCGGGCAACCTAGGATTCACTCTAGAGCGTTGCTCCAACAGATTGAATAGTTAGGTCCTTAAAAGTCAATGACCGAAGCATAAAATGCAATAAAAGCACAACAGTTTTTCCATCATATAACAGGAATAACTGCAAACAGTTTGAAAGTGATGGCCATTTCTACGTTCCGGGTAACCTAGGCTTCACTCTAGGGCGTTGTTCCACCAGATCGAAAAGTTAGGCCCTAAGAAGTCAACGCCAGAAGCATAAAATATAATATAAATATAACAGTTTTTCCATCGTATAAAACGAATGATAGCAACCAGTGTGAAAGTTATGGTCATTTCTACGTTTCGGGCAACCTAGGCTTCACTCTAGGGAGATGCTCCACAAGATCAAATAGTTAGGGCCTAAGAACTCAACGCCAGAAGCACAAAATACAACACAAATACAACAGATTTTCCATCATATATAATGTATATTTGCAAACAGTGTGAAAGTAATGGTCATTTCTACGTACCGGGCAACCTAGGTTCTACTCTAGGGCGCTGCTCCACCAAACCGAATAGCTAGGGCCTTAGAAGTCAACGCCAGAAGCATAAAATAAATAAAGATGCAAAAGTTTTTCCATCGTATAACAGGAATAACTGCAAACAGTATGAAAGTAGTGGTCATTTCTACGTTCCGGGTAACCTAGGTTTCACGCTAGGGCGTTGCTCCACCGAATCGAATAGCTAGGGACTTAGAATTCAACGCCATAAGAATAAAATACAAAATAAGTACAACAGTTTTTCCATCGTATAAAATGAATAATTGCAACCAGTGTGAAAGTTATGGTCATTTCTACGTTCCGGGCAACCTAGGCTTCACCCTAGGACGTTGTTCCACCAGATCGAATAGTTAGGGCCTAAGAAGTGAACGCCAGAAGCATAAAATACAATATAAATCCAACAGTTTTTTCATCGTATAAAACGAATAATTGCAACCAGTATTGAAGATGTGGTCATTTCTACTTTCCGCGCAACCTAGACTTCACCCTAGGGCGCTGCTCCAACAGATTGAATAGTTAGGGCCTTAGAAGTCAATGCCGGAAGCATAAAATGCACAATAAATAGAACAGTTTTTCCATCGTATAAAACGAATAATTGCTACCAGTGTGAAAGTAATGGTCATTTCTACGTTCCGGGCAACCTAGGCTTCACCCTAGGGCGTTGTTCCACCAGATCGAATAGTTAGGGCCTAAGAAGTGAACGCCAGAAGCATAAAATACAATATAAATCCAACAGTTTTTTCATCGTATAAAACGAATAATTGCAACCAGTATTGAAGATGTGGTCATTTCTACTTTCCGGGCAACCTAGACTTCACCCTAGGGCGCTGCTCCAACAGATTGAATAGTTAGGGCCTTAGAAGTCAATGCCGGAAGCATAAAATGCACAATAAATAGAACAGTTTTTCCATCGTATAAAACGAATAATTGCTACCAGTGTGAAAGTAATGGTCATTTCTACGTTCCGAGCAACCTAGGCGTCACTCTAGGGCGTTGTTCCACCAGATCGAAAAGTTAGGTCCTAAGAAGTCAACGCCAGAAGCATAAAATACAATATAAATACAACATTTTTTTCATCGTATAAAACGAATAATTGCAACCAGTATTGAAGATGTGGTCATTTCTACGTTCCGAGCAACCTAGGCGTCACTCTAGGGCGTTGCTCCACCACATCTAATAGCTACGGCCTTAGAAGTCAACGCCAGAGGCATAAAATACAATATAAATACAACAGCTTTTCGATCGCACAAAATGAATAATAGCAAACAGTGTGAAAGTAATGGTCATTTCTACGTTCCGGGCAACCTAGGCTTCACTCTAGGTCGTTGCTCCACCAGATCAAATAGCTAGTGACTTAGAATTAAACGCCAGAAGCATAGAATACAATAAAAATACAACAGTTTTCCCATCGTATAACAGGAATAATAGCAAACAGTGTGAATGTAATGGTCATTTCTACGTTCCGGGCAACCTAGGATTCACTCTAGAGCGTTGCTCCAACAGATTGAATAGTTAGGTCCTTAAAAGTCAATGACCGAAGCATAAAATGCAATAAAAGCACGACAGTTTTTCCATCATATAACAGGAATAACTGCAAACAGTTTGAAAGTGATGGCCATTTCTACGTTCCGGGTAACCTAGGCTTCACTCTAGGGCGTTGTTCCACCAGATCGAAAAGTTAGGCCCTAAGAAGTCAACGCCAGAAGCATAAAATACAATATAAATATAACAGTTTTTCCATCCTATAAAACGAATGATGGCAACCAGTGTGAAAGTTATGGTCATTTCTACGTTCCGGGCAACCTAGGCTTCACTCTAGAGAGTTGCTCCACCAGATCGAATAGCTACGGCCTTAGAAGTCAACGCCAGAGGCATAAAATACAATATAAATACAACAGCTTTTCCATCGTATAAAACGAATGATTGCAACCAGTGTGAAAGTAATGGTCATTTCTACATTCCGAGCAACCTAGGCTTCACTCTAGGGCGCTGCTCCACCAGATCGAATAGTTAGGTCCTTAGATGTCAACGCCAGAAGCATAAAATACGATAAAAATACAACAGCTTTTCCATTGTATAAAAGGAATAATTGCAAACAGTGTGAAAGTAATGGTCATTTCTACGTTCCGGGCAACCTAGGCTTCACTCTACGGTGTTGTTTCACCAGATAGAATAGTTAGGGCCTAAGAAGTGAACGCCAGAAGCATAAAATACAATATAAATATAACAGTTTTTCCATCGTATAAAACGAATAATAGAAACCAGTGTTAAAGTTATGGTCATTTCTACGTTCCGGGCAACCTAGGTTTGCCCTAGGGCGTTGCTCCAACAGATTGAATAGTTAGGGCCTTAGAAGTCAACGCCCGAAGCATAAAATGCAATAAAAATACAACAGTTTTTATATCGTATAACAGGGTTAATTGCAACCAGTTTGAAAGTGATGGTCATTTCTACGTTCCGAAACACCTAGGCTTCGCTCTAGGGCGTTGCTCCACTAGATCGAATAGCTAGGGCCTTAGAAGTCAACGCCAGAAGCATAAATACAAAATAAATAGAATAGTTTTTCATCGTATAACAGGAATAACTGCAAACAGTTTGAAAGTGATGGCCATTTCTACGTTCCGGGTAACCTAGGCTTCACTCTAGGGCGTTGTTCCACCAGATCGAAAAGTTAGGCCCTAAGAAGTCAACGCCAGAAGCATAAAATATAATATAAATATAACAGTTTTTCCATCGTATAAAACGAATGATAGCAACCAGTGTGAAAGTTATGGTCATTTCTACGTTTCGGGCAACCTAGGCTTCACTCTAGGGAGATGCTCCACAAGATCAAATAGTTAGGGCCTAAGAACTCAACGCCAGAAGCACAAAATACAACACAAATACAACAGATTTTCCATCATATATAATGTATATTTGCAAACAGTGTGAAAGTAATGGTCATTTCTACGTACCGGGCAACCTAGGTTCTACTCTAGGGCGTTGCTCCACCAAACCGAATAGCTAGGGCCTTAGAAGTCAACGCCAGAAGCATAAAATAAATAAAGATGCAAAAGTTTTTCCATCGTATAACAGGAATAACTGCAAACAGTATGAAAGTAGTGGTCATTTCTACGTTCCGGGTAACCTAGGTTTCACGCTAGGGCGTTGCTCCACCGAATCGAATAGCTAGGGACTTAGAATTCAACGCCATAAGAATAAAATACAAAATAAGTACAACAGTTTTTCCATCGTATAAAATGAATAATTGCAACCAGTGTGAAAGTTATGGTCATTTCTACGTTCCGGGCAACCTAGGCTTCACCCTAGGACGTTGTTCCACCAGATCGAATAGTTAGGGCCTAAGAAGTGAACGCCAGAAGCATAAAATACAATATAAATCCAACAGTTTTTTCATCGTATAAAACGAATAATTGCAACCAGTATTGAAGATGTGGTCATTTCTACTTTCCGCGCAACCTAGACTTCACCCTAGGGCGCTGCTCCAACAGATTGAATAGTTAGGGCCTTAGAAGTCAATGCCGGAAGCATAAAATGCACAATAAATAGAACAGTTTTTCCATCGTATAAAACGAATAATTGCTACCAGTGTGAAAGTAATGGTCATTTCTACGTTCCGGGCAACCTAGGCTTCACCCTAGGGCGTTGTTCCACCAGATCGAATAGTTAGGGCCTAAGAAGTGAACGCCAGAAGCATAAAATACAATATAAATCCAACAGTTTTTTCATCGTATAAAACGAATAATTGCAACCAGTATTGAAGATGTGGTCATTTCTACTTTCCGGGCAACCTAGACTTCACCCTAGGGCGCTGCTCCAACAGATTGAATAGTTAGGGCCTTAGAAGTCAATGCCGGAAGCATAAAATGCACAATAAATAGAACAGTTTTTCCATCGTATAAAACGAATAATTGCTACCAGTGTGAAAGTAATGGTCATTTCTACGTTCCGAGCAACCTAGGCGTCACTCTAGGGCGTTGTTCCACCAGATCGAAAAGTTAGGTCCTAAGAAGTCAACGCCAGAAGCATAAAATACAATATAAATATAACAGTTTTTCCATCCTATAAAACGAATGATGGCAACCAGTGTGAAAGTTATGGTCATTTCTACGTTCCGAGCAACCTAGGCTTCACCCTAGGGCGTTGTTCCACCAGATCGAATAGTTAGGGCCTAAGAGGTGAACGCCAGAAGCATAAAATACAATATAAATACAACAGTTTTTTCATCGTATAAAACGAATAATTGCAACCAGTATTGAAGATGTGGTCATTTCTACGTTCCGAGCAACCTAGGCGTCACTCTAGGGCGTTGCTCCACCACATCTAATAGCTACGGCCTTAGAAGTCAACGCCAGAGGCATAAAATACAATATAAATACAACAGCTTTTCGATCGCACAAAATGAATAATAGCAAACAGTGTGAAAGTAATGGTCATTTCTACGTTCCGGGCAACCTAGGCTTCACTCTAGGTCGTTGCTCCACCAGATCAAATAGCTAGTGACTTAGAATTAAACGCCAGAAGCATAGAATACAATAAAAATACAACAGTTTTCCCATCGTATAACAGGAATAATAGCAAACAGTGTGAATGTAATGGTCATTTCTACGTTCCGGGCAACCTAGGATTCACTCTAGAGCGTTGCTCCAACAGATTGATAGTTAGGTCCTTAAAAGTCAATGACCGAAGCATAAAATGCAATAAAAGCACGACAGTTTTTCCATCATATAACAGGAATAACTGCAAACAGTTTGAAAGTGATGGCCATTTCTACGTTCCGGGTAACCTAGGCTTCACTCTAGGGCGTTGTTCCACCAGATCGAAAAGTTAGGCCCTAAGAAGTCAACGCCAGAAGCATAAAATACAATATAAATATAACAGTTTTTCCATCCTATAAAACGAATGATGGCAACCAGTGTGAAAGTTATGGTCATTTCTACGTTCCGGGCAACCTAGGCTTCACTCTAGAGAGTTGCTCCACCAGATCGAATAGCTACGGCCTTAGAAGTCAACGCCAGAGGCATAAAATACAATATAAATACAACAGCTTTTCCATCGTATAAAACGAATGATTGCAACCAGTGTGAAAGTAATGGTCATTTCTACATTCCGAGCAACCTAGGCTTCACTCTAGGGCGCTGCTCCACCAGATCGAATAGTTAGGTCCTTAGATGTCAACGCCAGAAGCATAAAATACGATAAAAATACAACAGCTTTTCCATTGTATAAAAGGAATAATTGCAAACAGTGTGAAAGTAATGGTCATTTCTACGTTCCGGGCAACCTAGGCTTCACTCTACGGTGTTGTTTCACCAGATAGAATAGTTAGGGCCTAAGAAGTGAACGCCAGAAGCATAAAATACAATATAAATATAACAGTTTTTCCATCGTATAAAACGAATAATAGAAACCAGTGTTAAAGTTATGGTCATTTCTACGTTCCGGGCAACCTAGGTTTGCCCTAGGGCGTTGCTCCAACAGATTGAATAGTTAGGGCCTTAGAAGTCAACGCCCGAAGCATAAAATGCAATAAAAATACAACAGTTTTTATATCGTATAACAGGGTTAATTGCAACCAGTTTGAAAGTGATGGTCATTTCTACGTTCCGAAACACCTAGGCTTCGCTCTAGGGCGTTGCTCCACTAGATCGAATAGCTAGGGCCTTAGAAGTCAACGCCAGAAGCATAAATACAAAATAAATAGAATAGTTTTTCATCGTATAACAGGATTAATTGCAACCAGTTTGAAAGTTATGGTCATTTCTACGTTCCGGGCAACCTAGGCTTCACTCTAGGGCGTTGTTCCACCAGATCGAACAGTTAGGCCCTAAGAAGTCAACGCCAGAAGCATAAAATACAACATAAATACAACAGATTTTCCATCATATATAATGTATATTTGCAAACAGTGTGAAAGTAATGGTCATTTGTACGTACAGAGCAACCTAGGTTCCACTCTAGGGCGTTGCTCCACCAAATCAAATAGCTAGGGCCTTAGAAGTCAACGCCAGAAGCATAAAATACAATAAAGATGCAACAGTTTTTCCATCGTATAACAGGAACAACTGCAAACAGTGTGAAAGTACTGGTCATTTCTACCTTCCGGGTAACCTAGGTATCACTCTCGGGCGTTGCTCCACCAGATCGAATAGCTAGGGACTTAGAATTCAACGCCATAAGAATAAGATACAATATAAATATAACAGTATCTCCATTGTATAAAACGAATAATAACAACCAGTGTGAAATTTATGGTCATTCCTACATTCCGAGCAACCTAGACTTCACTCTAGAGCGTTGCTCCTCCAGATCGAATAGTTGGGTCCTTTGAAGTCAACGCCAGAAGCATAAAATACGATATAAATACAACAGTTTGTCCATCGTAGAACAGGAATATTTGCAACCAGTGCGAATGTTATGGTCATTTCTGCATTCCGGGCAACCTAGGCTTCACTCTAGGGCGTTGCTCCACCAGATCAAATAGATAGTGACTTAGAATTAAACGCCAGAAGCATAGAATACAATAAAAATACAACAGTTTTTCCATCGTATAACAGGAATAATAGCAAACAGTGTGAATGTAATGGTCATTTCTACGTTCCGGGCAACCTAGGATTCACTCTAGAGCGTTGCTCCAACAGATTGAATAGTTAGGTCCTTAAAAGTCAATGACCGAAGCATAAAATGCAATAAAAGCACAACAGTTTTTCCATCATATAACAGGAATAACTGCAAACAGTATGAAAGTACTGGTCATTTCTTCGTTCCGGCTAACCTAGGTTTCACGCTAGGGCGTTGCTCCACCAGATCGAATAGCTAGGGACTTATAATTCATCGCTAAAAGCATAAAATACAATTAAAATACAACAGTTTTTCCACCGTATAACAGGAATAATTGCAACCAGTGTGAAAGTTATGGACATTTCTACATTCCGGCCAACCTAGGCTTCACTCTAGCGCGTTGCTCCACCAGATCGAATAGTTAGTACCTTAGAAGTCAACGCCAGAAGCATAAAATACAATATGAATACAACAGTTTTTCCATCGTATAAAATGAATAATTGCAAACATTGTGAAAGTAATGGTCATTTCTACGTTCCGGGCAACCTAGGCATCACTCTAGGGCGTTGATCCACCACATCGAATAGCTACGGCCTTAGAAGTCAACGCCAGAAGAATAAAATACAATAAAGTCTCAACAGCTTTTCAATCGTATAAAACGAATAATTGCAACCAGTGTGAAAGTTGTGGTCATTTCTACTTTCCGGGCAACCTAGGCTTCACCCTAGGTCGCTGCTCCAACAGATTGAATAGTTAGGACCTTAGAAGTCAATGCCCGAAGCATAAAATGCAATAAAAATACAACAGTTTTTCCATCATATAACAGGAATAATTGCAAGCAGTTTGAAAGTGATGGTCATTTCTTCGTTCCGGGCAACCTAGGCTTCACTCTAGGGCGTTGTTCCACTATATCGAACAGTTAGGGCCAAAGAAGTCAACGCCAGAAGCATAAAATACAATATAAATATAACAGTTTTTCCATTGCATAAAACGAATAATAGCAACCAGTGTGAATGTACTGCTCATTTCTACGTTCCGGATAACCTAGGTTTCACTCTAGGGCGTTGCTCTACCAGATCGAGTAGCTAGGGACTTAGAATTCAACGCCAGAACGATAAAACACAACATAAGTACAACAGTTATTCCATCGTATAAAATGAGTAGTTGCAAACATTGTGAAAGTAATGGTCATTTCTACGTTCGGGGCAACCTAGGCGTCACTCTAGGGCGTTGCTCCACCACATCTAATAGCTACGGCCTTAGAAGTCAACGCCAGAGGCATAAAATACAATATAAATACAACAGCTTTTCGATCGTACAAAATGAATAATAGCAAACAGTGTGAAAGTAATGGTCATTTCTACGTTCCGGGCAACCTACGCTTCACTCTAGGTCGTTGCTCCACCAGATCAAATAGCTAGGGACTTAGAATTAAACGCCAGAAGCATAGAATACAATAAAAATACAACAGTTTTTCCATCGTATAACAGGAATAATAGCAAACAGTGTGAATGTAATGGTCATTTCTACGTTCCGGGCAACCTAGGATTCACTCTAGAGCGTTGCTCCAACAGATTGAATAGTTAGGTCCTTAAAAGTCAATGACCGAAGCATAAAATGCAATAAAAGCACGACAGTTTTTCCATCATATAACAGGAATAACTGCAAACAGTTTGAAAGTGATGGCCATTTCTACGTTCCGGGTAACCTAGGCTTCACTCTAGGGCGTTGTTCCACCAGATCGAAAAGTTTGGCCCTAAGAAGTCAACGCCAGAAGCATAAAATACAATATAAATATAACAGTTTTTCCATCCTATAAAACGAATGATGGCAACCAGTGTGAAAGTTATGGTCATTTCTACGTTCCGGGCAACCTAGGCTTCACTCTAGAGAGTTGCTCCACCAGATCGAATAGTTAGGGCCTTAGAAGTCAACGCCTGAATCATAAAATACAAAATAAATAAAACAGTTTTTCCATCGTATAAAACTAATAATTGCTACCAGTGTGAAAGTTATGGTCATTTCTACGGTCCGCGCAACCTGGGCTTTACCCTAGGGCGTTGTTCCACCAGATGGAACAGTTAGGGCCTAAGAAGTCGACGCCAGAAGCATAAAATACGATATAAATACAACAGCTTTTCCATCGTATAAAGCGAATAATTGCAACCAGTGTGGAAGTTATGGTCATTTCTACGTCTCGGGCAACCTAGGCTTCACTCTAGGGAGATGCTCCACAAGTTCATATAGTTAGGGCCTAAGAACTCAACGCCAGAAGCACAAAATACAACACAAATACAACAGATTTTCCATCATATATAATGCATATTTGCAAACAGTGTGAAAGTAATGGTCATTTCTACGTACCGGGCAACCTAGGTTCTACTCTAGGGCGTTGCTCCACCAAACCGAATAGCTAGGGCCTTAGAAGTCAACGCCAGAAGCATAAAATAAATAAAGATGCAAAAGTTTTTCCATCGTATAACAGGAATAACTGCAAACAGTATGAAAGTAGTGGTCATTTCTACGTTCCGGGTAACCTAGGTTTCACGCTAGGGCGTTGCTCCACCGGATCGAATAGCTAGGGACTTAGAATTCAACGCCATAAGAATAAAATACAAAATAAGTACAACAGTTTTTCCATCGTATAAAATGAATAATTGCAACCAGTGTGAAAGTTATGGTCATTTCTACGTTCCGGGCAACCTAGGCTTCACCCTAGGGCGTTGTTCCACCAGATCGAATAGTTAGGGCCTAAGAGGTGAACGCCAGAAGCATAAAATACAATATGAATACAACAGTTTTTTCATCGTATAAAACGAATAATTGCAACCAGTATTGAAGATGTGGTCATTTCTACTTTCCGGGCAACCTAGACTTCACCCTAGGGCGTTGATCCAACAGATTGAATAGTTAGGGCCTTAGAAGTCAATGCCGGAAGCATAAAATGCAAAAAAATAGAACACTTTTTCCATCGTATAAAACGAATAATTGCTACCAGTGTGAAAGTAATGGTCATTTCTACGTTCCGAGCAACCTAGGCGTCACTCTAGGGCGTTGCTCCACCAGATCGAATAGCTAGGGACTTATAATTCATCGCTAAAAGCATAAAATACAATTAAAATACAACAGTTTTTCCATCGTATAACAGGAATAATTGCAACCAGTGTGAAAGTAATGGTCATTTCTACGCTCCGGGCAACCTAGGTTTCAATCCAGGGCGATGCTCCACCAGATGGAATAGTTAGGACCTAAGAAGTCAACCCCAGAAGCATAAAATACGATATAAATAAAGCAGCTTTTCTATCGTATAATAGGAATAATTGCAACCAGTGTGAAAGTATTGGTCATTTCTACGTTCCGAGCAACCTAGGCGTCACTCTAGGGCGTTGCTCCACCAGATCGAATAGCTAGGGACTTATAATTCATCGCTAAAAGCATAAAATACAATTAAAATACAACAGTTTTTCCACCGTATAACAGGAATAATTGCAACCAGTGTGAAAGTTATGGACATTTCTACATTCCGGCCAACCTAGGCTTCTCTCTAGCGCGTTGCTCCACCAGATCGAATAGTTAGTACCTTAGAAGTCAACGGCAGAAGCATAAAATACAATATGAATACAACAGTTTTTCCATCGTATAAAATGAATAATTGCAAACATTGTGAAAGTAATGGTCATTTCTACGTTCCGGGCAACCTAGGCATCACTCTAGGGCGTTGATCCACCACATCTAATAGCTACGGCCTTAGAAGTCAACGCCAGAAGAATAAAATACAATAAAGTTTCAACAGCTTTTCAATCGTATAAAACGAATAATTGCAACCAGTGTGAAAGTAATGGTCATTTCTACGTTCCGAGCTACATAGGCGTCACTCTAGGGCGTTGCTCCTCCAGATCGAATAGCTAGGGACTTATAATTCATCTTTAAAAGCATAAAATACAACTAAAATACAACAGTTTTTCCATCGTATAACAGGAATAATTGCAACCAGTGTGAAAGTAATGGTCATTTCTACGTTCCGGGCAACCTAGGTTTCAATCCAGGGCGATGCTCCACCAGATTGAATAGTTATGTCCTAAGTAGTCAACGCCAGAAGCATAAAATACGATATAAATACAACAGCTTTACCATCGTATAAAACGAATAATTGCAACCAGTGTGAAAGTAATGGTCATTTCTACGTTCCGAGCAACCTAGGCGTCACTCTCGGGCGTTGCTCCTCCAGATCGAATAGCTAGGGACTTACAATTCATCGCTAAAAGCATAAAATACAATTAAAATACAACAGCTTTTCCATCGTATAACAGGAATAATTGCAACCAGTGTGTAAGTAATGGTCATTTCCACGTTCCGAGCAACCTAGGCGTCACTCTAGGGCGTTGCACCACCAGATCGAATAGCTAGGGACTTAGAATTCAACGCCAGAACGATAAAACACAACATAAGTACAACAGTTATTCCATCGTATAAAATGAGTAGTTGCAAACATTGTGAAAGTAATGGTCATTTCTACGTTCCGGGCAACCTAGGCGTCACTCTAGGGCGTTGCTCCACCACATCTAATAGCTACGGCCTTAGAAGTCAACGCCAGAGGCATAAAATACAATATAAATACAACAGCTTTTCGATCGTACAGAATGAATAATAGCAAACAGTGTGAAAGTAATGGTCATTTCTACGTTCCGGGCAAACTAGGCTTCACTCTAGGTCGTTGCTCCACCAGATCAAATAGCTAGTGACTTACAATTAAACGCCAGAAGCATAGAATACAATAAAAATACAACAGTTTTTCCACCGTATAACAGGAATAATAGCAAACAGTGTGAATGTAATGGTCATTTCTACGTTCCGGGCAACCTAGGATTCACTCTAGAGCGTTGCTCCAACAGATTGAATAGTTAGGTCCTTAAAAGTCAATGACCGAAGCATAAAATGCAATAAAAGCACAACAGTTTTTCCATCATATAACAGGAATAACTGCAAACAGTTTGAAAGTGATGGCCATTTCTACGTTCCGGGTAACCTAGGCTTCACTCTAGGGCGTTGTTCCACCAGATCGAAAAGTTAGGCCCTAAGAAGTCAACGCCAGAAGCATAAAATATAATATAAATATAACAGTTTTTCCATCGTATAAAACGAATGATAGCAACCAGTGTGAAAGTTATGGTCATTTCTACGTTTCGGGCAACCTAGGCTTCACTCTAGGGAGATGCTCCACAAGATCAAATAGTTAGGGCCTAAGAACTCAACGCCAGAAGCACAAAATACAACACAAATACAACAGATTTTCCATCATATATAATGTATATTTGCAAACAGTGTGAAAGTAAAGGTCATTTCTACGTACCGGGCAACCTAGGTTCTACTCTAGGGCGTTGCTCCACCAAACCGAATAGCTAGGGCCTTAGAAGTCAACGCCAGAAGCATAAAATAAATAAAGATGCAAAAGTTTTTCCATCGTATAACAGGAATAACTGCAAACAGTATGAAAGTAGTGGTCATTTCTACGTTCCGGGTAACCTAGGTTTCACGCTAGGGCGTTGCTCCACCGAATCGAATAGCTAGGGACTTAGAATTCAACGCCATAAGGATAAAATACAAAATAAGTACAACAGTTTTTCCATCGTATAAAATGAATAATTGCAACCACTGTGAAAGTTATGGTCATTTCTACGTTCCGGGCAACCTAGGCTTCACCCTAGGACGTTGTTCCACCAGATCGAATAGTTAGGGCCTAAGAAGTGAACGCCAGAAGCATAAAATACAATATAAATCCAACAGTTTTTTCATCGTATAAAACGAATAATTGCAACCAGTATTGAAGATGTGGTCATTTCTACTTTCCGGGCAACCTAGACTTCACCCTAGGGCGCTGCTCCAACAGATTGAATAGTTAGGGCCTTAGAAGTCAATGCCGGAAGCATAAAATGCACAATAAATAGAACAGTTTTTCCATCGTATAAAACGAATAATTGCTGCCAGTGTGAAAGTAATGGTCATTTCTACGTTCCGAGCAACCTAGGCGTCACTCTAGGGCGTTGTTCCACCAGATCGAAAAGTTAGGCCCTAAGAAGTCAACGCCAGAAGCATAAAATACAATATAAATATAACAGTTTTTCCATCCTATAAAACGAATGATGGCAACCAGTGTGAAAGTTATGGTCATTTCTACGTTCCGAGCAACCTAGGCTTCACCCTAGGGCGTTGTTCCACCAGATCGAATAGTTAGGGCCTAAGAGGTGAACGCCAGAAGCATAAAATACAATATAAATACAACAGTTTTTTCATCGTATAAAACGAATAATTGCAACCAGTATTGATGATGTGGTCATTTCTACGTTCCGAGCAACCTAGGCGTCACTCTAGGGCGTTGCTCCACCACATCTAATAGCTACGGCCTTAGAAGTCAACGCCAGAGGCATAAAATACAATATAAATACAACAGCTTTTCCATCGTACAAAATGAATAATAGCAAACAGTGTGAAAGTAATGGTCATTTCTACGTTCCGGGCAACCTAGGCTTCACTCTAGGTCGTTGCTCCACCAGATCAAATAGCTCGCGAATTAGAATTAAACGCCAGAAGCATAGAATACAATAAAAATACAACAGTTTTTCCTTCGTATAACAGGAATAATAGCAAACAGTGTGAATGTAATGGTCATTTCTACGTTCCGGGCAACCTAGGATTCACTCTAGAGCGTTGCTCCAACAGATTGAATAGTTAGGTCCTTAAAAGTCAATGACCGAAGCATAAAATGCAATAAAAGCACAACAGTTTTTCCATCATATAACAGGAATAACTGCAAACAGTATGAAAGTACTGGTCATTTCTACGTTCCGGCTAACCTAGGTTTCACGCTACGGCGTTGCTCCACCAGATCCAATAGCTAGGGACTTAGAATTCAACGCCATAAGAATAAAATACAAAATAAGTACAACAGTTTTTCCATCGCATAAAATGAATAATTGCAACCAGTGTGAAAGTTATGGTCATTTCTACGTTCCGGGCAACCTAGGCTTCACCCTAGGGCGTTGTTCCACCAGATCGAATAGTTAGGGCCTAAGAGGTGAACGCCAGAAGCATAAAATACAATATAAATACAACAGTTTTTTCATCGTATAAAACGAATAATTGCAACCGGTATTGAAGATGTGGTCATTTCTACGTTCCGAGCAACCTAGGCGTCACTCTAGGGCGTTGCTCCACCAGATCGAATAGCTAGGGACTTATAATTCATCGCTAAAAGCATAAAATACAATTAAAATACAACAGTTTTTCCATCGTATAACAGGAATAATTGCAACCAGGGTGAAAGTAATGGTCATTTCTACGTTCCGGGCAACCTAGGTTTCAATCCAGGGCGATGCTCCACCAGATGGAATAGTTAGGACCTAAGAAGTCAACCCCAGAAGCATAAAATACGATATAAATAAAGCAGCTTTTCCATCGTATAATAGGAATAATTGCAACCAGTGTGAAAGTAATGGTCATTTCTACGTTCCGAGCAACCTAGGCGTCACTCTAGGGCGTTGCTCCACCAGATCGAATAGCTAGGGACTTATAATTCATCGCTAAAAGCATAAAATACAATTAAAATACTACAGTTTTTCCACCGTATAACAGGAATAATTGCAACCAGTGTGAAAGTTATGGACATTTCTACATTCCGGCCAACCTAGGCTTCACTCTAGCGCGTTGCTCCACCAGATCGAATAGTTAGTACCTTAGAAGTCAACGCCAGAAGCATAAAATACAATATGAATACAACAGTTTTTCCATCGTATAAAATGAATAATTGCAAACATTGTGAAAGTAATGGTCATTTCTACGTTCCGGGCAACCTAGGCATCACTCTAGGGCGTTGATCCACCACATCTAATAGCTACGGCCTTAGAAGTCAACGCCAGAAGAATAAAATACAATAAAGTCTCAACAGCTTTTCAATCGTATAAAACGAATAATTGCAACCAGTGTGAAAGTTGTGGTCATTTCTACTTTCCGGGCAACCTAGGCTTCACCCTAGGTCGCTGCTCCAACAGATTGAATAGTTAGGACCTTAGAAGTCAATGCCCGAAGCATAAAATGCAATAAAAATACAACAGTTTTTCCATCATATAACAGGAATAATTGCAAGCAGTTTGAAAGTGATGGTCATTTCTTCGTTCCGGGCAACCTAGGCTTCACTCTAGGGCGTTGTTCCACTATATCGAACAGTTAGGGCCAAAGAAGTCAACGCCAGAAGCATAAAATACAATATAAATATAACAGTTTTTCCATTGCATAAAACGAATAATAGCAACCAGTGTGAATATACTGCTCATTTCTACGTTCCGGATAACCTAGGTTTCACTCTAGGGCGTTGCTCTACCAGATCGAGTAGCTAGGGACTTAGAATTCAACGCCAGAACGATAAAACACAACATAAGTACAACAGTTATTCCATCGTATAAAATGAGTAGTTGCAAACATTGTGAAAGTAATGGTCATTTCTACGTTCGGGGCAACCTAGGCGTCACTCTAGGGCGTTGCTCCACCACATCTAATAGCTACGGCCTTAGAAGTCAACGCCAGAGGCATAGAATACAATATAAATACAACAGCTTTTCGATCGTACAAAATGAATAATAGCAAACAGTGTGAAAGTAATGGTCATTTCTACGTTCCGGGCAACCTAGGCTTCACCCTAGGTCGTTGCTCCACCAGATCAAATAGCTAGGGACTTAGAATTAAACGCCAGAAGCATAGAATA
This sequence comes from Calliopsis andreniformis, assembly GCF_051401765.1. Classification (NCBI taxonomy): domain Eukaryota; kingdom Metazoa; phylum Arthropoda; class Insecta; order Hymenoptera; family Andrenidae; genus Calliopsis; species Calliopsis andreniformis. The sequence goes on along the minus strand of NW_027480425.1, from coordinate 8,357,433 downwards.
CAATAAAAATCCAACAGTTTTTCCATCGTATAACAGGAATAATAGCAAACAGTGTGAATGTAATGGTCATTTCTACGTTCCGGGCAACCTAGGATTCACTCTAGAGCGTTGCTCCAACAGATTGAATAGTTAGGTCCTTAAAAGTCAATGACCGAAGCATAAAATGCAATAAAAGCACGACAGTTTTTCCATCATATAACAGGAATAACTGCAAACAGTTTGAAAGTGATGGCCATTTCTACGTTCCGGGTAACCTAGGCTTCACTCTAGGGCGTTGTTCCACCAGATCGAAAAGTTAGGCCCTAAGAAGTCAACGCCAGAAGCATAAAATACAATATAAATATAACAGTTTTTCCATCCTATAAAACGAATGATGGCAACCAGTGTGAAAGTTATGGTCATTTCTACGTTCCGGGCAACCTAGGCTTCACTCTAGAGAGTTGCTCCACCAGATCGAATAGTTAGGGCCTTAGAAGTCAACGCCTGAATCATAAAATACAAAATAAATAAAACAGTTTTTCCATCGTATAAAACTAATAATTGCTACCAGTGTGAAAGTTATGGTCATTTCTACGGTCCGCGCAACCTGGGCTTTACCCTAGGGCGTTGTTCCACCAGATGGAACAGTTAGGGCCTAAGAAGTCGACGCCAGAAGCATAAAATACGATATAAATACAACAGCTTTTCCATCGTATAAAGCGAATAATTGCAACCAGTGTGGAAGTTATGGTCATTTCTACGTTTCGGGCAACCTAGGCTTCACTCTAGGGAGATGCTCCACAAGATCAAATAGTTAGGGCCTAAGAACTCAACGCCAGAAGCACAAAATACAACACAAATACAACAGATTTTCCATCATATATAATGTATATTTGCAAACAGTGTGAAAGTAATGGTCATTTCTACGTACCGGGCAACCTAGGTTCTACTCTAGGGCGTTGCTCCACCAATCCGAATAGCTAGGGCCTTAGAAGTCAACGCCAGAAGCATAAAATAAATAAAGATGCAAAAGTTTTTCCATCGTATAACAGGAATAACTGCAAACAGTATGAAAGTAGTGGTCATTTCTACGTTCCGGGTAACCTAGGTTTCACGCTAGGGCGTTGCTCCACCGGATCGAATAGCTAGGGACTTAGAATTCAACGCCATAAGAATAAAATACAAAATAAGTACAACAGTTTTTCCATCGTATAAAATGAATAATTGCAACCAGTGTGAAAGTTATGGTCATTTCTACGTTCCGGGCAACCTAGGCTTCACCCTAGGGCGTTGATCCAACAGATTGAATAGTTAGGGCCTTAGAAGTCTATGCCGGAAGCATAAAATGCAAAAAAATAGAACACTTTTTCCATCGTATAAAACGAATAATTGCTACCAGTGTGAAAGTAATGGTCATTTCTACGTTCCGAGCAACCTAGGCGTCACTCTAGGGCGTTGCTCCACCAGATCGAATAGCTAGGGACTTATAATTCATCGCTAAAAGCATAAAATACAATTAAAATACAACAGTTTTTCCATCGTATAACAGGAATAATTGCAACCAGTGTGAAAGTAATGGTCATTTCTACGTTCCGGGCAACCTAGGTTTCAATCCAGGGCGATGCTCCACCAGATGGAATAGTTAGGACCTAAGAAGTCAACCCCAGAAGCATAAAATACGATATAAATAAAGCAGCTTTTCTATCGTATAATAGGAATAATTGCAACCAGTGTGAAAGTATTGGTCATTTCTACGTTCCGAGCAACCTAGGCGTCACTCTAGGGCGTTGCTCCACCAGATCGAATAGCTAGGGACTTATAATTCATCGCTAAAAGCATAAAATACAATTAAAATACAACAGTTTTTCCACCGTATAACAGGAATAATTGCAACCAGTGTGAAAGTTATGGACATTTCTACATTCCGGCCAACCTAGGCTTCACTCTAGCGCGTTGCTCCACCAGATCGAACAGTTAGTACCTTAGAAGTCAACGCCAGAAGCATAAAATACGATATAAATACAACACATTTTCCATCGTATAAAGCGAATAATTGCAACCAGTGTGGAAGTTATGGTCATTTCTACGTTTCGGGCAACCTAGGCTTCACTCTAGGGCGGTGCTCCATAAGATCAAATAGTTAGGGCCTAAGAAGTCAACGCCAGAAGCATAAAATACAACATAAATACAACAGATTTTCCACCATATATAATGTATATTTGCAAACAGTGTGAAAGTAATGGTCATTTCTACGTACCGGGCAACCTAGGTTCCACTCTAGGACGTTGCTCCACCAAACCGAATAGCTAGGGCCTTAGAAGTCAACGCCAGAAGCATAAAATACAATAAAGATGCAACAGTTTTTCCATCGCATAGCAGGAATATTTTCCAACCAGTGTGATAGTAGTGGTCATTTCTACGTACCGGGCAACCTAGGTTTCACTCCAGGGCGTTGCTCCACCAGATCGAATAGTTACGGCCTAAGAAGTCAACGCCAGAAGCATAGAATACAATAAAAATACAACAGTTTTTCCATCGTATAACAGGAATAATAGCAAACAGTGTGAATGTAATGGTCATTTCTACGTTCCGGGCAACCTAGGATTCACTCTAGAGCGTTGCTCCAACAGATTGAATAGTTAGGTCCTTAAAAGTCAATGACCGAAGCGTAAAATGCAATAAAAGCACAACAGTTTTTCCATCCTATAACAGGAATAACCGCAAACAGTTTGAAAGTGATGGCCATTTCTACGTTCCGGGTAACCTAGGCTTCACTCTAGGGCGTTGTTCAACCAGATCGAAAAGTTAGGCCCTAAGAAGTCAACGCCAGAAGCATAAAATACAATATAAATATAACAGTTTTTCCATCGTATAAAACGGATGATAGCAACCAGTGTGAAAGTTATGGTCATTTCTACGTTCCGGGCAACCTAGGCTTCACTCTAGAGAGTTGCTCCACCAGATCGAATAGTTAGGGCCTTAGAAGTCAACGCCTGAAGCATAAAATACAAAATAAATAAAACAGTTTTTCCATTGTATAAAACCAATAATTGCTACCAGTGTGAAAGTTATGGTCATTTCTACGGTCCGCGCAACCTGGGCTTTACCCTAGGGCGTTGTTCCACCAGATGGAACAGTTAGGGCCTAAGAAGTCAACGCCAGAAGCATAAAATACGATATAAATACAACAGCTTTTCCATCGTATAAAGCGAATAATTGCAACCAGTGTGTAAGTAATGGTCATTTCTACGTTCCCAGCAACCTAGGCGTCACTCTAGGGCGTTGCTCCACCAGATCGAATAGCTAGGGACTTAGAATTCAACGCCATAAGAATAAAACAGAATATAAGTACAACAGTTTTTCCACCGTATAACAGGAATAATTGCAACCAGTGTGAAAGTTATGGACATTTCTACAGTCCGGCCAACCTAGGCTTCACTCTAGCGCGTTGCTCCACCAGATCGAATAGTTAGTACCTTAGAAGTCAACGCCAGAAGCATAAAATACAATATGAATACAACAGTTTTTCCATCGTATAAAATGAATAATTGCAAACATTGTGAAAGTAATGGTCATTTCTACGTTCCGGGCAACCTAGGCATCACTCTAGGGCGTTGCTCCACCACATCTAGTAGCTACGGCCTTAGAAGTCAACGCCAGAAGAATAAAATACAATAAAGTTTCAACAGCTTTTCAATCGTATAAAACGACTAATTGCAACCAGTGTGAAAGTTGTGGTCATTTCTACTTTCCGGGCAACCTAGGCTTCACCCTAGGTCGCTGCTCCAACAGATTGAATAGTTAGGTCCTTAAAAGTCAATGACCGAAGCGTAAAATGCAATAAAAGCACAACAGTTTTTCCATCCTATAACAGGAATAACTGCAAACAGTTTGAAGGTGATGGCCATTTCTACGTTCCGGGTAACCTAGGCTTCACTCTAGGGCGTTGTTCAACCAGATCGAAAAGTTAGGCCCTAAGAAGTCAACGCCAGAAGCATAAAATACAATATAAATATAACAGTTTTTCCATCGTATAAAACGGATGATAGCAACCAGTGTGAAAGTTATGGTCATTTCTACGTTCCGGGCAACCTAGGCTTCACTCTAGAGAGTTGCTCCACCAGATCGAATAGTTAGGGCCTTAGAAGTCAACGCCTGAAGCATAAAATACAAAATAAATAAAACAGTTTTTCCATTGTATAAAACTAATAATTGCTACCAGTGTGAAAGTTATGGTCATTACTACGGTCCGCGCAACCTGGGCTTTACCCTAGGGCGTTGTTCCACCAGATGGAACAGTTAGGGCCTACGAAGTCAACGCCAGAAGCATAAAATACGATATAAATACAACAGCTTTTCCATCGTATAAAGCGAATAATTGCAACCAGTGTGTAAGTAATGGTCATTTCTACGTTCCCAGCAACCTAGGCGTCACTCTAGGGCGTTGGTCCACCAGATCGAATAGCTAGGGACTTAGAATTCAACGCCATAAGAATAAAACACAATATAAGTACAACAGTTTTTCCACCGTATAACAGGAATAATTGCAACCAGTGTGAAAGTTATGGACATTTCTACATTCCGGCCAACCTAGGCTTCACTCTAGCGCGTTGCTCCACCAGATCGAATAGTTAGTACCTTAGAAGTCAACGCCAGAAGTATAAAATACAATATGAATACAACAGTTTTTCCATCGTATAAAATGAATAATTGCAAACATTGTGAAAGTAATGGTCATTTCTACGTTCCGGGCAACCTAGGCATCACTCTAGGGCGTTACTCCACCACATCTAATAGCTACGGCCTTAGAAGTCAACGCCAGAGGAATAAAATACAATAAAGTTGCAACAGCTTTTCAATCGTATAAAACGAATAATTGCAACCAGTGTGAAAGTTGTGGACATTTCTACTTTCCGGGCAACCTGAGCTTTACCCTAGGGCGTTGTTCCACCAGATGGAACAGTTAGGGCCTAAGAAGTCAACGCCAGAAGCATAAAATACGATATAAATACAACACATTTTCCATCGTATAAAGCGAATAATTGCAACCAGTGTGGAAGTTATGGTCATTTCTACGTTTCGGGCAACCTAGGCTTCACTCTAGGGCGGTGCTCCATAAGATCAAATAGTTAGGGCCTAAGAAGTCAACGCCAGAAGCATAAAATACAACATAAATACAACAGATTTTCCACCATATATAATGTATATTTGCAAACAGTGTGAAAGTAATGGTCATTTCTACGTACCGGGCAACCTAGGTTCCACTCTAGGACGTTGCTCCACCAAACCGAATAGCTAGGGCCTTAGAAGTCAACGCCAGAAGCATAAAATACAATAAAGATGCAACAGTTTTTCCATCGTATAGCAGGAATATTTTGCAACCAGTGTGATAGTAGTGGTCATTTCTACGTACCGGGCAACCTAGGTTTCACTCCAGGGCGTTGCTCCACCAGATCGAATAGTTACGGCCTAAGAAGTCAACGCCAGAAGCATAGAATACAATAAAAATACAACAGTTTTTCCATCGTATATCAGGAATAATAGCAAACAGTGTGAATGTAATGGTCATTTCTACGTTCCGGGCAACCTAGGATTCACTCTAGAGCGTTGCTCCAACAGATTGAATAGTTAGGTCCTTAAAAGTCAATGACCGAAGCGTAAAATGCAATAAAAGCACAACAGTTTTTCCATCCTATAACAGGAATAACTGCAAACAGTTTGAAAGTGATGGCCATTTCTACGTTCCGGGTAACCTAGGCTTCACTATAGGGCGTTGTTCAACCAGATCGAAAACTTAGGCCCTAAGAAGTCAACGCCAGAAGCATAAAATACAATATAAATATAACAGTTTTTCCATCGTATAAAACGGATGATAGCAACCAGTGTGAAAGTTATGGTCATTTCTACGTTCCGGGCAACCTAGGCTTCACTCTAGAGAGTTGCTCCACCAGATCGAATAGTTAGGGCCTTAGAAGCCAACGCCTGAAGCATAAAATACAAAATAAATAAAACAGTTTTTCCATTGTGTAAAACTAATAATTGCAACCAGTGTGAAAGTTATGGTCATTTCTACGGTCCGCGCAACCTGGGCTTTACCCTAGGGCGTTGTTCCACCAGATGGAACAGTTAGGGCCTAAGAAGTCAACGCCAGAAGCATAAAATACGATATAAATACAACAGCTTTTCCATCGTATAAAGCGAATAATTGCAACCAGTGTGTAAGTAATGGTCATTTCTACGTTCCGAGCAACCTAGGCGTCACTCTAGGGCGTTGCTCCACCAGATCGAATAGCTAGGGACTTAGAATTCAACGCCATAAGAATAAAACACAATATAAGTACAACAGTTTTTCCACCGTATAACAAGAATAATTGCAACCAGTGTGAAAGTTATGGACATTTCTACATTCCGGCCAACCTAGGCTTCACTCTAGCGCGTTGCTCCACCAGATCGAATAGTTAGTACCTTAGAAGTCAACGCCCGAAGCATAAAATACAAAATAAATAAAAAAGTTTTTCCATCGTATAAAACGAATAATTGCTACCAGTGTGAAAGTTATGGTCATTTCTACGTTCCGCGCAACCTGAGCTTTACCCTAGGGCGTTGTTCCACCAGATGGAACAGTTAGGGCCTAAGAAGTCAACGCCAGAAGCATAAAATACGATATAAATACAACACATTTTCCATCGTATAAAGCGAATAATTGCAACCAGTGTGGAAGTTATGGTCATTTCTACGTTTCGGGCAACCTAGGCTTCACTCTAGGGCGGTGCTCCATAAGATCAAATAGTTAGGGCCTAAGAAGTCAACGCCAGAAGCATAAAATACAACATAAATACAACAGATTTTCCACCATATATAATGTGTATTTGCAAACAGTGTGAAAGTAATGGTCATTTCTACGTACCGGGCAACCTAGGTTCCACTCTAGGACGTTGCTCAACCAAACCGAATAGCTAGGGCCTTAGAAGTCAACGCCAGAAGCATAAAATACAATAAAGATGCAACAGTTTTTCCATCGCATAGCAGGAATATTTTGCAACCAGTGTGATAGTAGTGGTCATTTCTACGTACCGGGCAACCTAGGTTTCACTCCAGGGCGTTGCTCCACCAGATCGAATAGTTACGGCCTAAGAAGTCAACGCCAGAAGCATAGAATACAATAAAAATACAACAGTTTTTCCATCGTATAACAGGAATAATAGCAAACAGTGTGAATGTAATGGTCATTTCTACGTTCCGGGCAACATAGGATTCACTCTAGAGCGTTGCTCCAACAGATTGAATAGTTAGGTCCTCAAAAGTCAATGACCGAAGCGTAAAATGCAATAAAAGCACAACAGTTTTTCCATCCTATAACAGGAATAACTGCAAACAGTTTGAAAGTGATGGCCATTTCTACGTTCCGGGTAACCTAGGCTTCACTCTAGGGCGTTGTTCCACCAGATCGAAAAGTTAGGCCCTAAGAAGTCAACGCCAGAAGCATAAAATACAATATAAATATAACAGTTTTTCCATCGTATAAAACTAATAATTGCTACCAGTGTGAAAGTTATGGTCATTTCTACGGTCCGCGCAACCTGGGCTTTACCCTAGGGCGTTGTTCCACCAGATGGAACAGTTAGGGCCTAAGAAGTCAACGCCAGAAGCATAAAATACGATATAAATACAACAGCTTTTCCATCGTATAAAGCGAATAATTGCAACCAGTGTGTAAGTAATGGTCATTTCTACGTTCCGAGCAACCTAGGCGTCACTCTAGGGCGTTGCTCCACCAGATCGAATAGCTAGGGACTTAGAATTCAACGCCATAAGAATAAAACACAATATAAGTACAACAGTTTTTCCACCGTATAACAGGAATAATTGCAACCAGTGTGAAAGTTATGGACATTTCTACATTCCGGCCAACCTAGGCTTCACTCTAGCGCGTTGCTCCACCAGATCGAATAGTTAGTACCTTAGAAGTCAACGCCAGAAGCATAAAATACAATATGAATACAACAGTTTTTCCATCGTATAAAATGAATAATTGCAAACATTGTGAAAGTAATGGTCATTTCTACGTTCCGGGCAACCTAGGCATCACTCTAGGGCGTTGCTCCACCACATCAAGTAGCTACGGCCTTAGAAGTCAACGCCAGAAGAATAAAATACAATAAAGTTTCAACAGCTTTTCAATCGTATAAAACGACTAATTGCAACCAGTATGAAAGTTGTGGTCATTTCTACTTTCCGGGCAACCTAGGCTTCACCCTAGGTCGCTGCTCCAACAGATTGAATAGTTAGGACCTTAGAAGTCAATGCCCGAAGCATAAAATGCAATAAAAATACAACAGTTTTTTCATCATATAACAGGAATAATTGCAAGCAGTTTGAAAGTGATGGTCATTTCTTCGTTCCGGGCAACCTAGGCTTCACTCTAGGGCGTTGTTCCACTATATCGAACAGTTAGGGCCAAAGAAGTCAACGCCAGAAGCATAAAATACAATATAAATATAACAGTTTTTCCATTGTATAAAACGAATAATAGCAACCAGTGTGAAAGTAATGGTCATTTCTACGTTCCGGGCAACCTAGGCTTCACTCTAGGTCGTTGCTCCACCAGATCAAATAGCTAGTGACTTAGAATTAAACGCCAGAAGCATAGAATACAATAAAAATACAACAGTTTTTCCATCGTATAACAGGAACAACTGCAAACAGTGTGAAAGTACTGGCCATTTCTACGCTCCGGGCAACCTAGGATTCACTCTAGGGCGTTGCTCCAACAGATTGAATAGTTAGGGCCTTAAAAGTCAATGCCCGAAGCATAAAATACAAAATAAATAAAAAAGTTTTTCCATCGTATAAAACGAATAATTGCTACCAGTGTGAAAGTTATCGTCATTTCTACGTTCCGCGCAACCTGAGCTTTACCCTAGGGCGTTGTTCCACCAGATGGAACAGTTAGGGCCTAAGAAGTCAACGCCAGAAGCATAAAATACGATATAAATACAACACATTTTCCATCGTATAAAGCGAATAATTGCAACCAGTGTGGAAGTTATGGTCATTTCTACGTTTCGGGCAACCTAGGCTTCACTCTAGGGCGGTGCTCTATAAGATCAAATAGTTAGGGCCTAAGAAGTCAACGCCAGAAGCATAAAATACAACATAAATACAACAGATTTTCCACCATATATAATGTGTATTTGCAAACAGTGTGAAAGTAATGGTCATTTCTACGTACCGGGCAACCTAGGTTCCACTCTAGGACGTTGCTCCACCAAACCGAATAGCTAGGGCCTTAGAAGTCATCGCCAGAAGCATAAAATACAATAAAGATGCAACAGTTTTTCCATCGCATAGCAGGAATATTTTGCAACCAGTGTGATAGTAGTGGTCATTTCTACGTACCGGGCAACCTAGGTTTCACTCCAGGGCGTTGCTCCACCAGATCGAATAGTTACGGCCTAAGAAGTCAACGCCAGAAGCATAGAATACAATAAAAATACAACAGTTTTTCCATCGTATAACAGGAATAATAGCAAACAGTGTGAATGTAATGGTCATTTCTACTTTCCGGGCAACCTAGGCTTCACCCTAGGTCGCTGCTCCCACAGATTGAATAGTTAGGACCTTAGAAGTCAATGCCCGAAGCATAAAATGCAATAAAAATACAACAGTTTTTTCATCATATAACAGGAATAATTGCAAGCAGTTTGAAAGTGATGGTCATTTCTTCGTTCCGGGCAACCTAGGCTTCACTCTAGGGCGTTGTTCCACTATATCGAACAGTTAGGGCCAAAGAAGTCAACGCCAGAAGCATATAATACAATATAAATATAACAGTTTTTCCATTGTATAAAACGAATAATAGCAACCAGTGTGAATGTACTGGTCATTTCTACGTTCCGGATAACCTAGGTTTCACTCTAGGGCGTTGCTCTACCAGATCGAGTAGCTAGGGACTTAGAATTCAACGCCAGAACGATAAAACACAACATAAGTACAACAGTTATTCCATCGTATAAAATGAGTAGTTGCAAACATTGTGAAAGTAATGGTCATTTCTACGTTCCGGGCTACCTAGGCGTCACTCTAGGGCGTTCCTCCACCACATCTAATAGCTACGGCCTTAGAAGTCAACGCCAGAGGCATAAAATACAATATAAATACAACAGCTTTTCCATCGTACAAAACGAATAATAGCAAACAGTTTGAAAGTAATGGTCATTTCTACGTTCCGGGCAACCTAGGCTTCACTCTAGGTCGTTGCTCCACCAGATCGAATAGTTAGGGCCTTAGAAGTCAACGCCTGAAGCATAAAATACAAAATAAATAAAACAGTTTTTCCATCGTATAAAACTGATAATTGCTACCAGTGTGAAAGTTATGGTCAGTTCTACGGTCCGCGCAACCTAGGCGTCACTCTAGGGCGTTGTTCCACCGGATCGAATAGCTAGGGACTTAGAATTCAACGCCGTAAGAATAAAATACAAAATAAGTACAACACTTTTTCCATCGTATAAAATGAATAATTGCAACCAGTGTGAAAGTTATGGTCATTTCTACGTTCCGGGCAACCTAGGCTTCACCCTAGGGCGTTGTTCCACCAGATCGAATAGTTAGGGCCTAGGAAGTGAACGCCAGAAGCATAAAATACAATAAAAATACAACAGTTTTTTCATCGTATAACAGGAATAATAGCAAACAGTGTGAATGTAATGGTCATTTCTACTTTCCGGGCAACCTAGGCTTCACCCTAGGTCGTTGCTCCAACAGATTGAATAGTTAGGACCTTAGAAGTCAATGCCCGAAGCATAAAATGCAATAAAAATACAACTGTTTTTCCATCATATAACAGGAATAATTTCAACCAGTTTGAAAGTGATGGTCATTTCTTCGTTCCGGGCAACCTAGGCTTCACTCTAGGGCGTTGTTCCACTATATCGAACAGTTAGGGCCAAAGAAGTCAACGCCAGAAGCATAAAATACAATATAAATATAACAGTTTTTCCATTGTATAAAACGAATAATAGCAACCAGTGTGAAAGTAATGGTCATTTCTACGTTCCGGGCAACCTAGGCTTCACTCTAGGTCGTTGCTCCACCAGATCAAATAGCTAGTGACTTAGAATTAAACGCCAGAAGCATCGAATACAATAAAAATACAACAGTTTTTCCATCGTATAACAGGAATAACTGCAAACAGTGTGAAAGTACTGGCCATTTCTACGCTCCGGGCAACCTAGGATTCACTCTAGGGCGTTGCTCCAACAGATTGAATAGTTAGGGCCTTAAAAGTCAATGCCCGAAGCATAAAATACAAAATAAATAAAAAAGTTTTTCCATCGTATAAAACGAATAATTGCTACCAGTGTGAAAGTTATGGTCATTTCTACGTTCCGCGCAACCTGAGCTTTACCCTAGGGCGTTGTTCCACCAGATGGAACAGTTAGGGCCTAAGAAGTCAACGCCAGAAGCATAAAATACGATATAAATACAACACATTTTCCATCGTATAAAGCGAATAATTGCAACCAGTGTGGAAGTTATGGTCATTTCTACGTTTCGGGCAACCTAGGCTTCACTCTAGGGCGGTGCTCCATAAGATCAAATAGTTAGGGCCTAAGAAGTCAACGCCAGAAGCATAAAATACAACATAAATACAACAGATTTTCCACCATATATAATGTATATTTGCAAACAGTGTGAAAGTAATGGTCATTTCTACGTACCGGGCAACCTAGGTTCCACTCTAGGACGTTGCTCCACCAAACCGAATAGCTAGGGCCTTAGAAGTCAACGCCAGAAGCATAAAATACAATAAAGATGCAACAGTTTTTCCATCGTATAGCAGGAATATTTTGCAACCAGTGTGATAGTAGTGGTCATTTCTACGTACCGGGCAACCTAGGTTCCACTCTAGGGCGTTGCTCCACCAAACCGAATAGCTAGGGCCTTAGAAGTCAACGCCAGAAGCATAAAATACAATAAAGATGCAACAGTTTTTCCATCGTATAGCAGGAATATTTTGCAACCAGTGTGATAGTAGTGGTCATTTCTACGTACCGGGCAACCTAGGTTTCACTCCACGGCGTTGCTCCACCAGATCGAATAGTTACGGCCTAAGAAGTCAACGCCAGAAGCATTGAATACAATAAAAATACAACAGTTTTTCCATCGTATAACAGGAATAATAGCAAACAGTGTGAATGTAATGGTCATTTCTACGTTCCGGGCAACCTAGAATTCACTCTAGAGCGTTGCTCCAACAGATTGAATAGTTAGGTCCTTAAAAGTCAATGACCGAAGCATAAAATGCAATAAAAGCACAACAGTTTTTCCATCCTATAACAGGAATAACTGCAAACAGTTTGAAAGTGATGGCCATTTCTACGTTCCGGGTAACCTAGGCTTCACTCTAGGGCGTTGTTCCACCAGATGGAACAGTTAGGGCCTAAGAAGTCAACGCCAGAAGCATAAAATACGATATAAATACAACAGCTTTTCCATCGTATAAAGCGAATAATTGCAACCAGTGTGTAAGTAATGGTCATTTCTACGTTCCGTGCAACCTAGGCGTCACTCTAGGGCGTTGCTCCACCAGATCGAATAGCTAGGGACTTAGAATTCAACGCCATAAGAATAAAACACAATATAAGTACAACAGTTTTTCCACCGTATAACAGGAATAATTGCAACCAGTGTGAAAGTTATGGACATTTCTACATTCCGGCCAACCTAGGCTTCACTCTAGCGCGTTGCTCCACCAGATCGAATAGTTAGTACCTTAGAAGTCAAGGCCAGAAGCATAAAATACAATAAAGTTTCAACAGCTTTTCAATCGTATAAAACGACTAATTGCAACCAGTGTGAAAGTTGTGGTCATTTCTACTTTCCGGGCAACCTAGGCTTCACCCTAGGTCGCTGCTCCAACAGATTGAATAGTTAGGACCTTAGAAGTCAATGCCCGAAGCATAAAATGCAATAAAAATACAACAGTTTTTTCATCATATAACAGGAATAATTGCAAGCAGTTTGAAAGTGATGGTCATTTCTTCGTTCCGGGCAACCTAGGCTTCACTCTAGGGCGTTGTTCCACTATATCGAACAGTTAGGGCCAAAGAAGTCAACGCCAGAAGCATAAAATACAATATAAATATAACAGTTTTTCCATTGTATAAAACGAATAATAGCAACCAGTGTGAATGTACTGGTCATTTCTACGTTCCGGATAACCTAGGTTTCACTCTAGGGCGTTTCTCTACCAGATCGAGTAGCTAGGGACTTAGAATTCAACGCCAGAACGCTAAAACACAACATAAGTACAACAGTTATTCCATCGTATAAAATGAGTAGTTGCAAACATTGTGAAAGTAATGGTCATTTCTACGTTCCGGGCAACCTAGGCGTCACTCTAGGGCGTTCCTCCACCACATCTAATAGCTACGGCCTTAGAAGTCAACGCCAGAGGCATAAAATACAATATAAATACAACAGCTTTTCCATCGTACAAAGCGAATAATAGCAAACAGTTTGAAAGTAATGGTCATTTCTACGTTCCGGGCAACCTAGGCTTCACTCTGGGTCGTTGCTCCACCAGATCGAATAGTTAGGGCCTTAGAAGTCAACGCCTGAAGCATAAAATACAAAATAAATAAAACAGTTTTTCCATCGTATAAAACTGATAATTGCTACCAGTGTGAAAGTTATGGTCAGTTCTACGGTCCGCGCAACCTGGGCTTTACCCTAGGGCGTTCTTCCACCAGATGGAACAGTTAGGGCCTAAGAAGTCAACGCCAGAAGCATAAAATAAATAAAGATGCAAAAGTTTTTCCATCGTATAACAGGAATAACTGCAAACAGTATGAAAGTAGTGGTCATTTCTACGTTCCGGGTAACCTAGGTTTCACGCTACGGCGTTGCTCCACCGGATCGAATAGCTAGGGACTTAGAATTCAACGCCATAAGAATAAAATACAAAATAAGTACAACACTTTTTCCATCGTATAAAATGAATAATTGCAACCAGTGTGAAAGTTATGGTCATTTCTACGTTCCGGGCAACCTAGGCTTCACCCTAGGGCGTTGTTCCACCAGATCGAATAGTTAGGGCCTAGGAAGTGAACGCCAGAAGCATAAAATACAATATAAATCCAACAGTTTTTTCATCGTATAAAACGAATAATTGCAACCAGTATTGAAGATGTGGTCATTTCTACTTTCCGGGCAACCTAGACTTCACCCTAGGGCGCTGCTCCAACAGGTTGAATAGTTAGGGCCTTAGAAGTCAATGCCGGAAGCATAAAATGCACAATAAATAGTACAGTTTTTCCATCGTATAAAACGAATAATTGCTACCAGTGTGAAAGTAATGGTCATTTCTACGTTCCGAGCAACCTAGGCGTCACTCTAGGGCGTTGTTCCACCAGATCGAAAAGTTAGTACCTTAGAAGTCAACGCCAGAAGCATAAAATACAATATGAATACAACAGTTTTTCCATCGTATAAAATGAATAATTGCAAACATTGTGAAAGTAATGGTCATTTCTACGTTCCGGGCAACCTAGGCATCACTCTAGGGCGTTGCTCCACCACATCTAATAGCTGCGGCCTTAGAAGTCAACGCCAGAGGAATAAAATACAATAAAGTTGCAACAGCTTTTCAATCGTATAAAACGAATAATTGCAACCAGTGTGAAAGTTGTGGTCATTTCTACTTTCCGGGCAACCTAGGCTTCACCCTAGGTCGTTGCTCCAACAGATTGAATAGTTAGGACCTCAGAAGTCAATGCCCGAAGCATAAAATGCAATAAAAATACAACTGTTTTTCCATCATATAACAGGAATAATTTCAACCAGTTTGAAAGTGATGGTCATTTCTTCGTTCCGGGCAACCTAGGCTTCACTCTAGGGCGTTGTTCCACTATATCGAACAGTTAGGGCCAAAGAAGTCAACGCCAGAAGCATAAAATACAATATAAATATAACAGTTTTTCCATTGTATAAAACGAATAATAGCAACCAGTGTGAAAGTAATGGTCATTTCTACGTTCCGGGCAACCTAGGCTTCACTCTAGGTCGTTGCTCCACCAGATCAAATAGCTAGTGACTTAGAATTAAACGCCAGAAGCATCGAATACAATAAAAATACAACAGTTTTTCCATCGTATAACAGGAATAACTGCAAACAGTGTGAAAGTACTGGCCATTTCTACGCTCCGGGCAACCTAGGATTCACTCTAGGGCGTTGCTCCAACAGATTGAATAGTTAGGGCCTTAAAAGTCAATGCCCGAAGCATAAAATACAAAATAAATAAAAAAGTTTTTCCATCGTATAAAACGAATAATTGCTACCAGTGTGAAAGTTATGGTCATTTCTACGTTCCGCGCAACCTGAGCTTTACCCTAGGGCGTTGTTCCACCAGATGGAACAGTTAGGGCCTAAGAAGTCAACGCCAGAAGCATAAAATACGATATAAATACAACACATTTTCCATCGTATAAAGCGAATAATTGCAACCAGTGTGGAAGTTATGGTCATTTCTACGTTTCGGGCAACCTAGGCTTCACTCTAGGGCGGTGCTCCATAAGATCAAATAGTTAGGGCCTAAGAAGTCAACGCCAGAAGCATAAAATACAACATAAATACAACAGATTTTCCACCATATATAATGTATATTTGCAAACAGTGTGAAAGTAATGGTCATTTCTACGTACCGGGCAACCTAGGTTCCACTCTAGGACGTTGCTCCACCAAACCGAATAGCTAGGGCCTTAGAAGTCAACGCCAGAAGCATAAAATACAATAAAGATGCAACAGTTTTTCCATCGTATAGCAGGAATATTTTGCAACCAGTGTGATAGTAGTGGTCATTTCTACGTACCGGGCAACCTAGGTTTCACTCCAGGGCGTTGCTCCACCAGATCGAATAGTTACGGCCTAAGAAGTCAACGCCAGAAGCATAGAATACAATAAAAATACAACAGTTTTTCCATCGTATAACAGGGATAATAGCAAACAGTGTGAATGTAATGGTCATTTCTACGTTCCGGGCAACCTAGGATTCACTCTAGAGCGTTGCTCCAACAGATTGAATAGTTAGGTCCTTAAAAGTCAATGACCGAAGCGTAAAATGCAATAAAAGCACAACAGTTTTTCCATCCTATAACAGGAATAACTGCAAACAGTTTGAAAGTGATGGCCATTTCTACGTTCCGGGTAACCTAGGCTTCACTCTAGGGCGTTGTTCCACCAGATCGAAAAGTTAGGCCCTAAGAAGTCAACGCCAGAAGCATAAAATACAATATAAATATAACAGTTTTTCCATCGTATAAAACGGATGATAGCAACCAGTGTGAAAGTTATGGTCATTTCTACGTTCCGGGCAACCTAGGCTTCACTCTAGAGAGTTGCTCCACCAGATCGAATAGTTAGGGCCTTAGAAGTCAACGCCTGAAGCATAAAATACAAAATAAATAAAACAGTTTTTCCATTGTATAAAACTAATAATTGCTACCAGTGTGAAAGTTATGGTCATTTCTACGGTCCGCGCAACCTGGGCTTTACCCTAGGGCGTTGTTCCACCAGATGGAACAGTTAGGGCCTAAGAAGTCAACGCCAGAAGCATAAAATACGATATAAATACAACAGCTTTTCCATCGTATAAAGCGAATAATTGCAACCAGTTTGTAAGTAATGGTCATTTCTACGTTCCGGGCAACCTAGGCTTCACTCTAGGGCGTTGTTCCACTATATCGAACAGTTAGGGCCAAAGAAGTCAACGCCAGAAGCATAAAATACAATATAAATACAACAGTTTTTCCATTGTATAAAACGAATAATAGCAACCAGTGTGAAAGTAATGGTCATTTCTACGTTCTGGGCAACCTAGGCTTCACTCTAGGTCGTTGCTCCACCAGATCAAATAGCTAGTGACTTAGAATTAAACGCCAGAAGCATAGAATACAATAAAAATACAACAGTTTTTCCATCGTATAACAGGAATAACTGCAAACAGTGTGAAAGTACTGGCCATTTCTACGCTCCGGGCAACCTAGGATTCACTCTAGGGCGTTGCTCCAACAGATTGAATAGTTAGGGCCTTAAAAGTCAATGCCCGAAGCATAAAATACAAAATAAATAAAAAAGTTTTTCCATCGTATAAAACGAATAATTGCTAGCAGTGTGAAAGTTATGCTCATTTCTACGTTCCGCGCAACCTGAGCTTTACCCTAGGGCGTTGTTCCACCAGATGGAACAGTTAGGGCCTAAGAAGTCAACGCCAGAAGCATAAAATACGATATAAATACAACAGCTTTTCCATCGTATAAAGCGAATAATTGCAACCAGTGTGTAAGTAATGGTCATTTCTACGTTCCGGGTAACCTAGGCATCACTCTAGGGCGTTGCTCCACCACATCTAGTAGCTACGGCCTTAGAAGTCAACGCCAGAAGAATAAAATACAATAAAGTTTCAACAGCTTTTCAATCGTATAAAACGGCTAATTGCAACCAGTGTGAAAGTTGTGGTCATTTCTACTTTCCGGGCAACCTAGACTTCACCCTAGGGCGTTGCTCCAACAGATTGAATAGTTAGGGCCTTAGAAGTCAATGCCGGAAGCATAAAATGCAAAATAAATAGAACAGTTTTTCCATCGTATAAAACGAATAATTGCTACCAGTGTGAAAGTAATGGTCATTTCTACGTTCCGAGCAACCTAGGCGTCACTCTAGGGCGTTGCTCCACCAGATCGAATAGCTAGGGACTTATAATTCATCGCTAAAAGCATAAAATACGATATAAATACAACACATTTTCCATCGTATAAAGCGAATAATTGCAACCAGTGTGGAAGTTATGGTCATTTCTACGTTTCGGGCAACCTAGGCTTCACTCTACGGCGTTGCTCCAACAGATTGAAAAGTTAGGTCCTTAAAAGTCAATGACCGAAGCATAAAATGCAATAAAAGCACAACAGTTTTTCCATCCTATAACAGGAATAACTGCAAACAGTTTGAAAGTGATGGCCATTTCTACGTTCCGGGTAACCTAGGCTTCACTCTAGGGCGTTGTTCCACCAGGTCGAAAAGTTAGGCCCTAAAAAGTCAACGCCAGAAGCATAAAATACAATATAAATATAACAGTTTTTCCATCTTATAAAACGGATGATAGCAACCAGTGTGAAAGTTATGGTCATTTCTACGTTCCGGGCAACCTAGGCTTCACTCTAGAGAGTTGCTCCACCAGATCGAATAGTTAGGGCCTTAGAAGTCAACGCCTGAAGCATAAAATACAAAATAAATAAAACAGTTTTTCCATTGTATAAAACTAATAATTGCTACCAGTGTGTAAGTAATGGTCATTTCTACGTTCCGAGCAACCTAGGCGTCACTCTAGGGCGTTGCTCCACCAGATCGAATAGCTAGGGACTTAGAATTCAACGCCATAAGAATAAAACACAATATAAGTACAACAGTTTTTCCACCGTATAACAGGAATAATTCCAACCAGTGTGAAAGTTATGGACATTTCTACATTCCGGCCAACCTAGGCTTCACTCTAGCGCGTTGCTCCACCAGATCGAATAGTTAGTACCTTAGAAGTCAACGCCAGAAGCATAAAATACAATATGAATACAACAGTTTTTCAATCGTATAAAATGAATAATTGCAAACATTGTGAAAGTAATGGTCATTTCTACGTTCCGGGCAACCTAGGCATCACTCTAGGTCGTTGCTCCACCAGATCAAATAGCTAGTGACTTACAATTAAACGCCAGAAGCATAGAATACAATAAAAATACAACAGTTTTTCCATCGTATAACAGGACTAATAGCAAACAGTGTGAATGTAATGGTCATTTCTACGTTCCGGGCAACCTAGGATTCACTCTAGAGCGTTGCTCCAACAGATTGAATAGTTAGGTCCTTAAAAGTCAATGACCGAAGCATAAAATGCAATAAAAGCACAACAGTTTTCCATCATATAACAGGAATAACTGCAAACAGTTTGAAAGTGATAGCCATTTCTACGTTCCGGGTAACCTAGGCTTCACTCTAGGGCGTTGTTCCACCAGATCGAAAAGTTAGGCCCTAAGAAGTCAACGCCAGAAACATAAAATACAATATAAATATAACAGTTTTTCAATTGTATAAAACGGATGATAGCTACCAGTGTGAAAGTTATGGTCATTTCTACGGTCCGCGCAACCTGGGCTTTACCCTACGGCGATGTTCCACCAGATGGAACAGTTAGGGCCTAAGAAGTCAACGCCAGAAGCATAAAATACGATATAAATACAACAGCTTTTCCATCGTATAAAGCGAATAATTGCAACCAGTGTGTAAGTAATGGTCATTTCTACGTTCCGAGCAACCTAGGCGTCACTCTAGGGCGTTGCTCCACCAGATCGAATAGCTAGGGACTTAGAATTCAACGCCATAAGAATAAAACACAATATAAGTACAACAGTTTTTCCACCGTATAACAGGAATAATTGCAACCAGTGTGAAAGTTATGGACATTTCTACATTCCGGCCAACCTAGGCTTCACTCTAGCGCGTTGCACCACCAGATCGAATAGTTAGTACCTTAGAAGTCAACGCCAGAAGCATAAAATACAATATGAATACAACAGTTTTTCCATCGTATAAAATGAATAATTGCAAACATTGTGAAAGTAATGGTCATTTCTACGTTCCGGGCAACCTAGGCATCACTCTAGGGCGTTGCTCCACCACATCTAGTAGCTACGGCCTTAGAAGTCAACGCCAGAAGAATAAAATACAATAAAGTTTCAACAGCTTTTCAATCGTATAAAACGAATAATTGCAACCAGTGTGAAAGTTGTGGTCATTTCTACTTTCCGGGCAACCTAGGCTTCACTCTAGGGCGTCGCTCCAACAGATCGAATAGTTAGTACCTTAGAAGTCAACGCCAGAAGCATAAAATACAATATGAATACAACAGTTTTTCCATCGTATAAAATGAATAATTGCAAACATTGTGAAAGTAATGGTCATTTCTACGTTCCGGGCAACCTAGGCATCACTCTAGGGCGTTGCTCCACCACATCTAATAGCTACGGCCTTAGAAGTCAACGCCAGAGGAATAAAATACAATAAAGTTGCAACAGCTTTTCAATCGTATAAAACGAATAATTGCAACCAGTGTGAAAGTTGTGGTCATTTCTACTTTCCGGGCAACCTAGGCTTCACCCTAGGTCGTTGCTCCAACAGATTGAATAGTTAGGACCTTAGAAGTCAATGCCCGAAGCATAAAATGCAATAAAAATACAACTGTTTTTCCATCATATAACAGGAATAATTTCAACCAGTTTGAAAGTGATGGTCATTTCTTCGTTCCGGGCAACCTAGGCTTCACTCTAGGGCGTTGTTCCACTATATCGAACAGTTAGGGCCAAAGAAGTCAACGCCAGAAGCATAAAATACAATATAAATATAACAGTTTTTCCATTGTATAAAACGAATAATAGCAACCAGTGTGAAAGTAATGGTCATTTCTACGTTCCGGGCAACCTAGGCTTCACTCTAGGTCGTTGCTCCACCAGATCAAATAGCTAGTGACTTAGAATTAAACGCCAGAAGCATCGAATACAATAAAAATACAACAGTTTTTCCATCGTATAACAGGAATAACTGCAAACAGTGTGAAAGTACTGGCCATTTCTACGCTCCGGGCAACCTAGGATTCACTCTAGGGCGTTGCTCCAACAGATTGAATAGTTAGGGCCTTAAAAGTCAATGCCCGAAGCATAAAATACAAAATAAATAAAAAAGTTTTTCCATCGTATAAAACGAATAATTGCTACCAGTGTGAAAGTTATGGTCATTTCTACGTTCCGCGCAACCTGAGCTTTACCCTAGGGCGTTGTTCCACCAGATGGAACAGTTAGGGCCTAAGAAGTCAACGCCAGAAGCATAAAATACGATATAAATACAACACATTTTCCATCGTATAAAGCGAATAATTGCAACCAGTGTGGAAGTTATGGTCATTTCTACGTTTCGGGCAACCTAGGCTTCACTCTAGGGCGGTGCTCCATAAGATCAAATAGTTAGGGCCTAAGAAGTCAACGCCAGAAGCATAAAATACAACATAAATACAACAGATTTTCCACCATATATAATGTATATTTGCAAACAGTGTGAAAGTAATGGTCATTTCTACGTACCGGGCAACCTAGGTTCCACTCTAGGACGTTGCTCCACCAAACCGAATAGCTAGGGCCTTAGAAGTCAACGCCAGAAGCATAAAATACAATAAAGATGCAACAGTTTTTCCATCGTATAGCAGGAATATTTTGCAACCAGTGTGATAGTAGTGGTCATTTCTTCGTTCCGGGCAACCTAGGCTTCACTCTAGGGCGTTGTTCCACTATATCGAACAGTTAGGGCCAAAGAAGTCAACGCCAGAAGCATAAAATACAATATAAATATAACAGTTTTTCCATTGTATAAAACGAATAATAGCAACCAGTGTGAAAGTAATGGTCATTTCTACGTTCCAGGCAACCTAGGCTTCACTCTAGGTCGTTGCTCCACCAGATCAAATAGCTAGTGACTTAGAATTAAACGCCAGAAGCATCGAATACAATAAAAATACAACAGTTTTTCCATCGTATAACAGGAATAACTGCAAACAGTGTGAAAGTACTGGCCATTTCTACGCTCCGGGCAACCTAGGATTCACTCTAGGGCGTTGCTCCAACAGATTGAATAGTTAGGGCCTTAAAAGTCAATGCCCGAAGCATAAAATACAAAATAAATAAAAAAGTTTTTCCATCGTATAAAACGAATAATTGCTACCAGTGTGAAAGTTATGGTCATTTCTACGTTCCGCGCAACCTGAGCTTTACCCTAGGGCGTTGTTCCACCAGATGGAACAGTTAGGGCCTAAGAAGTCAACGCCAGAAGCATAAAATACGATATAAATACAACACATTTTCCATCGTATAAAGCGAATAATTGCAACCAGTGTGGAAGTTATGGTCATTTCTACGTTTCGGGCAACCTAGACTTCACTCTAGGGTGGTGCTCCATAAGATCAAATAGTTAGGGCCTAAGAAGTCAACGCCAGAAGCATAAAATACAACATAAATACAACAGATTTTCCACCATATATAATGTATATTTGCAAACAGTGTGAAAGTAATGGTCATTTCTACGTACCGGGCAACCTAGGTTCCACTCTAGGACGTTGCTCCACCAAACCGAATAGCTAGGGCCTTAGAAGTCAACGCCAGAAGCATAAAATACAATAAAGATGCAACAGTTTTTCCATCGTATAGCAGGAATATTTTGCAACCAGTGTGATAGTAGTGGTCATTTCTACGTACCGGGCAACCTAGGTTTCACTCCAGGGCGTTGCTCCACCAGATCGAATAGTTACGGCCTAAGAAGTCAACGCCAGAAGCATAGAATACAATAAAAATACAACAGTTTTTCCATCGTATAACAGGAATAATAGCAAACAGTGTGAATGTAATGGTCATTTCTACGTTCCGGGCAACCTAGGATTCACTCTAGAGCGTTGCTCCAACAGATTGAATAGTTAGGTCCTTAAAAGTCAATGACCGAAGCGTAAAATGCAATAAAAGCACAACAGTTTTTCCATCCTATAACAGGAATAACTGCAAACAGTTTGAAAGTGATGGCCATTTCTACGTTCCGGGTAACCTAGGCTTCACTCTAGGGCGTTGTTCCACCAGATCGAAAAGTTAGGCCCTAAGAAGTCAACGCCAGAAGCATAAAATACAATATAAATATAACAGTTTTTCCATCGTATAAAACGGATGATAGCAACCAGTGTGAAAGTTATGGTCATTTCTACGTTCCGGGCAACCTAGGCTTCACTCTAGAGAGTTGCTCCACCAGATCGAATAGTTAGGGCCTTAGAAGTCAACGCCTGAAGCATAAAATACAAAATAAATAAAACAGTTTTTCCATTGTATAAAACTAATAATTGCTACCAGTGTGAAAGTTATGGTCATTTCTACGGTCCGCGCAACCTGGGCTTTACCCTAGGGCGTTGTTCCACCAGATGGAACAGTTAGGGCCTAAGAAGTCAACGCCAGAAGCATAAAATACGATATAAATACAACAGCTTTTCCATCGTATAAAGCGAATAATTGCAACCAGTGTGTAAGTAATGGTCATTTCTACGTTCCGGGCAACCTAGGCTTCACTCTAGGGCGTTGTTCCACTATATCGAACAGTTAGGGCCAAAGAAGTCAACGCCAGAAGCATAAAATACAATATAAATACAACAGTTTTTCCATTGTATAAAACGAATAATAGCAACCAGTGTGAAAGTAATGGTCATTTCTACGTTCTGGGCAACCTAGGCTTCACTCTAGGTCGTTGCTCCACCAGATCAAATAGCTAGTGACTTAGAATTAAACGCCAGAAGCATAGAATACAATAAAAATACAACAGTTTTTCCATCGTATAACAGGAATAACTGCAAACAGTGTGAAAGTACTGGCCATTTCTACGCTCCGGGCAACCTAGGATTCACTCTAGGGCGTTGCTCCAACAGATTGAATAGTTAGGGCCTTAAAAGTCAATGCCCGAAGCATAAAATACAAAATAAATAAAAAAGTTTTTCCATCGTATAAAACGAATAATTGCTAGCAGTGTGAAAGTTATGCTCATTTCTACGTTCCGCGCAACCTGAGCTTTACCCTAGGGCGTTGTTCCACCAGATGGAACAGTTAGGGCCTAAGAAGTCAACGCCAGAAGCATAAAATACGATATAAATACAACAGCTTTTCCATCGTATAAAGCGAATAATTGCAACCAGTGTGTAAGTAATGGTCATTTCTACGTTCCGGGTAACCTAGGCATCACTCTAGGGCGTTGCTCCACCACATCTAGTAGCTACGGCCTTAGAAGTCAACGCCAGAAGAATAAAATACAATAAAGTTTCAACAGCTTTTCAATCGTATAAAACGGCTAATTGCAACCAGTGTGAAAGTTGTGGTCATTTCTACTTTCCGGGCAACCTAGACTTCACCCTAGGGCGTTGCTCCAACAGATTGAATAGTTAGGGCCTTAGAAGTCAATGCCGGAAGCATAAAATGCAAAATAAATAGAACAGTTTTTCCATCGTATAAAACGAATAATTGCTACCAGTGTGAAAGTAATGGTCATTTCTACGTTCCGAGCAACCTAGGCGTCACTCTAGGGCGTTGCTCCACCAGATCGAATAGCTAGGGACTTATAATTCATCGCTAAAAGCATAAAATACGATATAAATACAACACATTTTCCATCGTATAAAGCGAATAATTGCAACCAGTGTGGAAGTTATGGTCATTTCTACGTTTCGGGCAACCTAGGCTTCACTCTAGGGCGTTGCTCCAACAGATTGAAAAGTTAGGTCCTTAAAAGTCAATGACCGAAGCATAAAATGCAATAAAAGCACAACAGTTTTTCCATCCTATAACAGGAATAACTGCAAACAGTTTGAAAGTGATGGCCATTTCTACGTTCCGGGTAACCTAGGCTTCACTCTAGGGCGTTGTTCCACCAGGTCGAAAAGTTAGGCCCTAAAAAGTCAACGCCAGAAGCATAAAATACAATATAAATATAACAGTTTTTCCATCTTATAGAACGGATGATAGCAACCAGTGTGAAAGTTATGGTCATTTCTACGTTCCGGGCAACCTAGGCTTCACTCTAGAGAGTTGCTCCACCAGATCGAATAGTTAGGGCCTTAGAAGTCAACGCCTGAAGCATAAAATACAAAATAAATAAAACAGTTTTTCCATTGTATAAAACTAATAATTGCTACCAGTGTGTAAGTAATGGTCATTTCTACGTTCCGAGCAACCTAGGCGTCACTCTAGGGCGTTGCTCCACCAGATCGAATAGCTAGGGACTTAGAATTCAACGCCATAAGAATAAAACACAATATAAGTACAACAGTTTTTCCACCGTATAACAGGAATAATTCCAACCAGTGTGAAAGTTATGGACATTTCTACATTCCGGCCAACCTAGGCTTCACTCTAGCGCGTTGCTCCACCAGATCGAATAGTTAGTACCTTAGAAGTCAACGCCAGAAGCATAAAATACAATATGAATACAACAGTTTTTCAATCGTATAAAATGAATAATTGCAAACATTGTGAAAGTAATGGTCATTTCTACGTTCCGGGCAACCTAGGCATCACTCTAGGTCGTTGCTCCACCAGATCAAATAGCTAGTGACTTACAATTAAACGCCAGAAGCATAGAATACAATAAAAATACAACAGTTTTTCCATCGTATAACAGGACTAATAGCAAACAGTGTGAATGTAATGGTCATTTCTACGTTCCGGGCAACCTAGGATTCACTCTAGAGCGTTGCTCCAACAGATTGAATAGTTAGGTCCTTAAAAGTCAATGACCGAAGCATAAAATGCAATAAAAGCACAACAGTTTTCCATCATATAACAGGAATAACTGCAAACAGTTTGAAAGTGATAGCCATTTCTACGTTCCGGGTAACCTAGGCTTCACTCTAGGGCGTTGTTCCACCAGATCGAAAAGTTAGGCCCTAAGAAGTCAACGCCAGAAACATAAAATACAATATAAATATAACAGTTTTTCCATTGTATAAAACGGATGATAGCTACCAGTGTGAAAGTTATGGTCATTTCTACGGTCCGCGCAACCTGGGCTTTACCCTACGGCGATGTTCCACCAGATGGAACAGTTAGGGCCTAAGAAGTCAACGCCAGAAGCATAAAATACGATATAAATACAACAGCTTTTCCATCGTATAAAGCGAATAATTGCAACCAGTGTGTAAGTAATGGTCATTTCTACGTTCCGAGCAACCTAGGCGTCACTCTAGGGCGTTGCTCCACCAGATCGAATAGCTAGGGACTTAGAATTCAACGCCATAAGAATAAAACACAATATAAGTACAACAGTTTTTCCACCGTATAACAGGAATAATTGCAACCAGTGTGAAAGTTATGGACATTTCTACATTCCGGCCAACCTAGGCTTCACTCTAGCGCGTTGCACCACCAGATCGAATAGTTAGTACCTTAGAAGTCAACGCCAGAAGCATAAAATACAATATGAATACAACAGTTTTTCCATCGTATAAAATGAATAATTGCAAACATTGTGAAAGTAATGGTCATTTCTACGTTCCGGGCAACCTAGGCATCACTCTAGGGCGTTGCTCCACCACATCTAGTAGCTACGGCCTTAGAAGTCAACGCCAGAAGAATAAAATACAATAAAGTTTCAACAGCTTTTCAATCGTATAAAACGAATAATTGCAACCAGTGTGAAAGTTGTGGTCATTTCTACTTTCCGGGCAACCTAGGCTTCACTCTAGGGCGTCGCTCCAACAGATCGAATAGTTAGTACCTTAGAAGTCAACGCCAGAAGCATAAAATACAACATGAATACAACAGTTTTTCCATCGTATAAAATGAATAATTGCAAACATTGTGAAAGTAATGGTCATTTCTACGTTCCGGGCAACCTAGGCATCACTCTAGGGCGTTGCTCCACCACATCTAATAGCTACGGCCTTAGAAGTCAACGCCAGAGGAATAAAATACAATAAAGTTGCAACAGCTTTTCAATCGTATAAAACGAATAATTGCAACCAGTGTGAAAGTTGTGGTCATTTCTACTTTCCGGGCAACCTAGGCTTCACCCTAGGTCGTTGCTCCAACAGATTGAATAGTTAGGACCTTAGAAGTCAATGCCCGAAGCATAAAATGCAATAAAAATACAACTGTTTTTCCATCATATAACAGGAATAATTTCAACCAGTTTGAAAGTGATGGTCATTTCTTCGTTCCGGGCAAGCTAGGCTTCACTCTAGGGCGTTGTTCCACTATATCGAACAGTTAGGGCCAAAGAAGTCAACGCCAGAAGCATAAAATACAATATAAATACAACAGTTTTTCCATTGTATAAAACGAATAATAGCAACCAGTGTGAAAGTAATGGTCATTTCTACGTTCCGGGCAACCTGGGCTTCACTCTAGGTCGTTGCTCCACCAGATCAAATAGCTAGTGACTTAGAATTAAACGCCAGAAGCATAGAATACAATAAAAATACAACAGTTTTTCCATCGTATAACAGGAATAACTGCAAACAGTGTGAAAGTACTGGCCATTTCTACGCTCCGGGCAACCTAGGATTCACTCTAGGGCGTTGCTCCAACAGATTGAATAGTTAGGGCCTTAAAAGTCAATGCCCGAAGCATAAAATACAAAATAAATAAAAAAGTTTTTCCATCGTATAAAACGAATAATTGCTACCAGTGTGAAAGTTATGCTCATTTCTACGTTCCGCGCAACCTGAGCTTTACCCTAGGGCGTTGTTCCACCAGATGGAACAGTTAGGGCCTAAGAAGTCAACGCCAGAAGCATAAAATACGATATAAATACAACACATTTTCCATCGTATAAAGCGAATAATTGCAACCAGTGTGGAAGTTATGGTCATTTCTACGTTTCGGGCAACCTAGGCTTCACTCTAGGGCGGTGCTCCATAAGATCAAATAGTTAGGGCCTAAGAAGTCAACGCCAGAAGCATAAAATACAACATAAATACAACAGATTTTCCACCATATATAATGTATATTTGCAAACAGTGTGAAAGTAATGGTCATTTCTACGTACCGGGCAACCTAGGTTCCACTCTAGGACGTTGCTCCACCAAACCGAATAGCTAGGGCCTTAGAAGTCAACGCCAGAAGCATAAAATACAATAAAGATGCAACAGTTTTTCCATCGTATAGCAGGAATATTTTGCAACCAGTGTGATAGTAGTGGTCATTTCTACGTACCGGGCAACCTAGGTTTCA
The DNA here is from genome assembly GCF_051401765.1 of Calliopsis andreniformis. Taxonomy (NCBI): domain Eukaryota; kingdom Metazoa; phylum Arthropoda; class Insecta; order Hymenoptera; family Andrenidae; genus Calliopsis; species Calliopsis andreniformis. Next base: position 8,329,608 of record NW_027480425.1, on the reverse strand, counting down.
CTCCAGGGCGTTGCTCCACCAGATCGAATAGTTACGGCCTAAGAAGTCAACGCCAGAAGCATAGAATACAATAAAAATACAACAGTTTTTCCATCGTATAACAGGAATAATAGCAAACAGTGTGAATGTAATGGTCATTTCTACGTTCCGGGCAACCTAGGATTCACTCTAGAGCGTTGCTCCAACAGATTGAATAGTTAGGTCCTTAAAAGTCAATGACCGAAGCGTAAAATGCAATAAAAGCACAACAGTTTTTCCATCCTATAACAGGAATAACTGCAAACAGTTTGAAAGTGATGGCCATTTCTACGTTCCGGGTAACCTAGGCTTCACTCTAGGGCGTTGTTCCACCAGATCGAAAAGTTAGGCCCTAAGAAGTCAACGCCAGAAGCATAAAATACAATATAAATATAACAGTTTTTCCATCGTATAAAACGGATGATAGCAACCAGTGTGAAAGTTATGGTCATTTCTACGTTCCGGGCAACCTAGGCTTCACTCTAGAGAGTTGCTCCACCAGATCGAATAGTTAGGGCCTTAGAAGTCAACGCCTGAAGCATAAAATACAAAATAAATAAAACAGTTTTTCCATTGTATAAAACTAGTAATTGCTACCAGTGTGAAAGTTATGGTCATTTCTACGGTCCGCGCAACCTGGGCTTTACCCTAGGGCGTTGTTCCACCAGATGGAACAGTTAGGGCCTAAGAAGTCAACGCCAGAAGCATAAAATACGATATAAATACAACAGCTTTTCCATCGTATAAAGCGAATAATTGCAACCAGTGTGTAAGTAATGGTCATTTCTACGTTCCGGGTAACCTAGGCATCACTCTAGGGCGTTGCTCCACCACATCTAGTAGCTACGGCCTTAGAAGTCAACGCCAGAAGAATAAAATACAATAAAGTTTCAACAGCTTTTCAATCGTATAAAACGGCTAATTGCAACCAGTGTGAAAGTTGTGGTCATTTCTACTTTCCGGGCAACCTAGACTTCACCCTAGGGCGTTGCTCCAACAGATTGAATAGTTAGGGCCTTAGAAGTCAATGCCGGAAGCATAAAATGCAAAATAAATAGAACAGTTTTTCCATCGTATAAAACGAATAATTGCTACCAGTGTGAAAGTAATGGTCATTTCTACGTTCCGAGCAACCTAGGCGTCACTCTAGGGCGTTGCTCCAACAGATTGAAAAGTTAGGTCCTTAAAAGTCAATGACCGAAGCATAAAATGCAATAAAAGCACAACAGTTTTTCCATCCTATAACAGGAATAACTGCAAACAGTTTGAAAGTGATGGCCATTTCTACGTTCCGGGTAACCTAGGCTTCACTCTAGGGCGTTGTTCCACCAGGTCGAAAAGTTAGGCCCTAAAAAGTCAACGCCAGAAGCATAAAATACAATATGAATACAACAGTTTTTCCATCGTATAAAATGAATAATTGCAAACATTGTGAAAGTAATGGTCATTTCTACGTTCCGGGCAACCTAGGATTCACTCTAGAGCGTTGCTCCAACAGATTGAATAGTTAGGTCCTTAAAAGTCAATGACCGAAGCATAAAATGCAATAAAAGCACAACAGTTTTCCATCATATAACAGGAATAACTGCAAACAGTTTGAAGGTGATAGCCATTTCTACGTTCCGGGTAACCTAGGCTTCACTCTAGGGCGTTGTTCCACCAGATCGAAAAGTTAGGCCCTAAGAAGTCAACGCCAGAAACATAAAATACAATATAAATATAACAGTTTTTCCATTGTATAAAACGAATAATAGCAACCAGTGTGAAAGTAATGGTCATTTCTACGTTCCGGGCAACCTGGGCTTCACTCTAGGTCGTTGCTCCACCAGATCAAATAGCTAGTGACTTAGAATTAAACGCCAGAAGCATAGAATACAATAAAAATACAACAGTTTTTCCATCGTATAACAGGAATAACTGCAAACAGTGTGAAAGTACTGGCCATTTCTACGCTCCGGGCAACCTAGGATTCACTCTAGGGCGTTGCTCCAACAGATTGAATAGTTAGGGCCTTAAAAGTCAATGCCCGAAGCATAAAATACAAAATAAATAAAAAAGTTTTTCCATCGTATAAAACGAATAATTGCTACCAGTGTGAAAGTTATGCTCATTTCTACGTTCCGCGCAACCTGAGCTTTACCCTAGGGCGTTGTTCCACCAGATGGAACAGTTAGGGCCTAAGAAGTCAACGCCAGAAGCATAAAATACGATATAAATACAACACATTTTCCATCGTATAAAGCGAATAATTGCAACCAGTGTGGAAGTTATGGTCATTTCTACGTTTCGGGCAACCTAGGCTTCACTCTAGGGCGGTGCTCCATAAGATCAAATAGTTAGGGCCTAAGAAGTCAACGCCAGAAGCATAAAATACAACATAAATACAACAGATTTTCCACCATATGTAATGTATATTTGCAAACAGTGTGAAAGTAATGGTCATTTCTACGTACCGGGCAACCTAGGTTCCACTCTAGGACGTTGCTCCACCAAACCGAATAGCTAGGGCCTTAGAAGTCAACGCCAGAAGCATAAAATACAATAAAGATGCAACAGTTTTTCCATCGTATAGCAGGAATATTTTGCAACCAGTGTGATAGTAGTGGTCATTTCTACGTACCGGGCAACCTAGGTTTCACTCCAGGGCGTTGCTCCACCAGATCGAATAGTTACGGCCTAAGAAGTCAACGCCAGAAGCATAGAATACAATAAAAATACAACAGTTTTTCCATCGTATAACAGGAATAATAGCAAACAGTGTGAATGTAATGGTCATTTCTACGTTCCGGGCAACCTAGGATTCACTCTAGAGCGTTGCTCCAACAGATTGAATAGTTAGGTCCTTAAAAGTCAATGACCGAAGCGTAAAATGCAATAAAAGCACAACAGTTTTTCCATCCTATAACAGGAATAACTGCAAACAGTTTGAAAGTGATGGCCATTTCTACGTTCCGGGTAACCTAGGCTTCACTCTAGGGCGTTGTTCCACCAGATCGAAAAGTTAGGCCCTAAGAAGTCAACGCCAGAAGCATAAAATACAATATAAATATAACAGTTTTTCCATCGTATAAAACGGATGATAGCAACCAGTGTGAAAGTTATGGTCATTTCTACGTTCCGGGCAACCTAGGCTTCACTCTAGAGAGTTGCTCCACCAGATCGAATAGTTAGGGCCTTAGAAGTCAACGCCTGAAGCATAAAATACAAAATAAATAAAACAGTTTTTCCATTGTATAAAACTAGTAATTGCTACCAGTGTGAAAGTTATGGTCATTTCTACGGTCCGCGCAACCTGGGCTTTACCCTAGGGCGTTGTTCCACCAGATGGAACAGTTAGGGCCTAAGAAGTCAACGCCAGAAGCATAAAATACGATATAAATACAACAGCTTTTCCATCGTATAAAGCGAATAATTGCAACCAGTGTGTAAGTAATGGTCATTTCTACGTTCCGGGTAACCTAGGCATCACTCTAGGGCGTTGCTCCACCACATCTAGTAGCTACGGCCTTAGAAGTCAACGCCAGAAGAATAAAATACAATAAAGTTTCAACAGCTTTTCAATCGTATAAAACGGCTAATTGCAACCAGTGTGAAAGTTGTGGTCATTTCTACTTTCCGGGCAACCTAGACTTCACCCTAGGGCGTTGCTCCAACAGATTGAATAGTTAGGGCCTTAGAAGTCAATGCCGGAAGCATAAAATGCAAAATAAATAGAACAGTTTTTCCATCGTATAAAACGAATAATTGCTACCAGTGTGAAAGTAATGGTCATTTCTACGTTCCGAGCAACCTAGGCGTCACTCTAGGGCGTTGCTCCAACAGATTGAAAAGTTAGGTCCTTAAAAGTCAATGACCGAAGCATAAAATGCAATAAAAGCACAACAGTTTTTCCATCCTATAACAGGAATAACTGCAAACAGTTTGAAAGTGATGGCCATTTCTACGTTCCGGGTAACCTAGGCTTCACTCTAGGGCGTTGTTCCACCAGGTCGAAAAGTTAGGCCCTAAAAAGTCAACGCCAGAAGCATAAAATACAATATGAATACAACAGTTTTTCCATCGTATAAAATGAATAATTGCAAACATTGTGAAAGTAATGGTCATTTCTACGTTCCGGGCAACCTAGGATTCACTCTAGAGCGTTGCTCCAACAGATTGAATAGTTAGGTCCTTAAAAGTCAATGACCGAAGCATAAAATGCAATAAAAGCACAACAGTTTTCCATCATATAACAGGAATAACTGCAAACAGTTTGAAGGTGATAGCCATTTCTACGTTCCGGGTAACCTAGGCTTCACTCTAGGGCGTTGTTCCACCAGATCGAAAAGTTAGGCCCTAAGAAGTCAACGCCAGAAACATAAAATACAATATAAATATAACAGTTTTTCCATTGTATAAAACGGATGATAGCTACCAGTGTGAAAGTTATGGTCATTTCTACGGTCCGCGCAACCTGGGCTTTACCCTACGGCGTTGTTCCACCAGATGGAACAGTTAGGGCCTAAGAAGTCAACGCCAGAAGCATAAAATACGATATAAATACAACAGCTTTTCCATCGTATAAAGCGAATAATTGCAACCAGTGTGTAAGTAATGGTCATTTCTACGTTCCGAGCAACCTAGGCGTCACTCTAGGGCGTTGCTCCACCAGATGGAATAGCTAGGGACTTAGAATTCAACGCCATAAGAATAAAACACAATATAAGTACAACAGTTTTTCCACCGTATAACAGGAATAATTGCAACCAGTGTGAAAGTTATGGACATTTCTACATTCCGGCCAACCTCGGCTTCACTCTAGCGCGTTGCTCCACCAGATCGAATAGTTAGTACCTTAGAAGTCAACGCCAGAAGCATAAAATACAATATGAATACAACAGTTTTTCCATCGTATAAAATGAATAATTGCAAACATTGTGAAAGTAATGGTCATTTCTACGTTCCGGGCAACCTAGGCATCACTCTAGGGCGTTGCTCCACCACATCTAGTAGCTACGGCCTTAGAAGTCAACGCCAGAAGAATAAAATACAATAAAGTTTCAACAGCTTTTCAATCGTATAAAACGAATAATTGCAACCAGTGTGAAAGTTGTGGTCATTTCTACTTTCCGGGCAACCTAGGCTTCACCCTAGGTCGCTGCTGCAACAGATTGAATAGTTAGGACCTTAGAAGTCAATGCCCGAAGCATAAAATGCAATAAAAATACAACAGTTTTTTCATCATATAACAGGAATAATTGGAAGCAGTTTGAAAGTGATGGTCATTTCTTCGTTCCGGGCAACCTAGGCTTCACTCTAGGGCGTTGTTCCACTATATCGAACAGTTAGGGCCAAAGAAGTCAACGCCAGAAGCATAAAATACAATATAAATATAACAGTTTTTCCATTGTATAAAACGAATAATAGCAACCAGTGTGAATGTACTGGTCATTTCTACGTTCCGGGCAACCTAGGCGTCACTCTAGGGCGTTCCTCCACCACATCTAATAGCTACGGCCTTAGAAGTCAACGCCAGAGGCATAAAATACAATACAAATTCAACAGCTTTTCCATCGTACAAAACGAATAATAGCAAATAGTGTGAAAGTAATGGTCACTTCTACGTTCCGGGCAACCTAGGCTTCACTCTAGGTCGTTGCTCCGCCAGATCAAATAGCTAGCGACTTAGAATTAAACGCCAGAAGCATAGAATACAATAAAAATACAACAGTTTTTCCATCGTATAACAGAAATAATAGCAAACAGTGTGAATGTAATGGTCATTTCTACGTTCCGGGCAACCTAGGATTCACTCTAGAGCGTTGCTCCAACATATTGAATAGTTAGGTCCTTAAAAGTCAATGACCGAAGCATAAAATGCAATAAAAACACAACAGTTCTTCCATCATATAACAGGAATAACTGCAAACAGTTTGAAACTGATGGCCATTTCTACGTTCCGGGTAACCTAGGCTTCACTCTAGGGCGTTGTTCCACCAGATCGAAAAGTTAGGCCCTAAGAAGTCAACGCCAGAAGCATAAAATACAATATAAATATAACAGTTTTTCCATCGTATAAAACGAATGATAGCAAGCAGTGTGAAAGTTATGGTCATTTCTACGTTCCGGGCAACCTAGGCTTCTCTCTAGAGAGTTGCTCCACCAGATCGAATAGTTAGGGCCTTAGAAGTCAACGCCTGAAGCATAAAATACAAAATAAGTAAAACAGTTTTTCCATCGTATAAAACTAATAATTGCTACCAGTGTGAAAGTTATGGTCATTTCTACGGTCCGCGCAACCTGGGCTTTACCCTAGGGCGTTGTTCCACCAGATGGAACAGTTAGGGCCTAAGAAGTCAACGCCAGAAGCATAAAATACGATATAAATACAACAGCTTTTCCATCGTATAAAGCGAATAATGGCAACCTGTGTGTAAGTAATGGTCATTTCTACGTTCCGGGTAACCTAGGCATCACTCTAGGGCGTTGCTCCACCACATCTAGTAGCTACGGCCTTAGAAGTCAACGCCAGAAGAATAAAATACAATAAAGTTTCAACAGCTTTTCAATCGTATAAAACGACTAATTGCAACCAGTGTGAAAGTTGTGGTCATTTCTACTTTCCGGGCAACCTAGACTTCACCCTAGGGCGTTGCTCCAACAGATTGAATAGTTAGGGCCTTAGAAGTCAATGCCGGAAGCATAAAATGCAAAATAAATAGAACAGTTTTTCCATCGTATAAAACGAATAATTGCTACCAGTGTGAAAGTAATGGTCATTTCTACGTTCTGAGCAACCTAGGCGTCACTCTAGGGCGTTGCTCCACCAGATCGAATAGCTAGGGACTTATAATTCATCGCTAAAAGCATAAAATACAATTAAAATACAACAGTTTTTCCATCGTATAACAGGAATAATTGCAACCAGTGTGAAAGTAATGGTCATTTCTACGTTCCGGGCAACATAGGTTTCAATCCAGGGCGATGCACACCAGATTGAATAGTTATGTCCTAAGAAGTCAACGCCAGAAGCATAAAATACGATATAAATACAACAGCTTTACCATCGTATAAAACGAATAATTGCAACCAGTTTGAAAGTGATGGTCATTTCTTCGTTCCGGGCAACCTAGGCTTCACTCTAGGGCGTCGCTCCACCAGATCGAATAGTTAGTACCTTAGAAGTCAACGCCAGAAGCATAAAATACAATATGAATACAACAGTTTTTCCATCGTATAAAACGAATAATTGCAAACATTGTGAAAGTAATGGTCATTTCTACGTTCCGGGCAACCTAGGCATCACTCTAGGGCGTTGCTCCACCACATCTAATAGCTACGGCCTTAGAAGTGAACGCCAGAGGAATAAAATACAATAAAGTTGCAACAGCTTTTCAATCGTATAAAACGAATAATTGCAACCAGTGTGAAAGTTGTGGTCATTTCTACTTTCCGGGCAACCTAGGCTTCACCCTAGGTCGTTGCTCCAACAGATTGAATAGTTAGGACCTTAGAAGTCAATGCCCGAAGCATAAAATGCAATAAAAATACAACTGTTTTTCCATCATATAACAGGAATAATTTCAACCAGTTTGAAAGTGATGGTCATTTCTTCGTTCCGGGCAACCTAGGCTTCACTCTAGGGCGTTGTTCCACTTTATCGAACAGTTAGGGCCAAAGAAGTCAACGCCAGAAGCATAAAATACAATATAAATATAACAGTTTTTCCATTGTATAAAACGAATAATAGCAACCAGTGTGAAAGTAATGGTCATTTCTACGTTCCGGGCAACCTAGGCTTCACTCTAGGTCGTTGCTCCACCAGATCAAATAGCTAGCGACTTAGAATTAAACGCCAGAAGCATAGAATACAATAAAAATACAACAGTTTTTCCATCGTATAACAGGAATAATAGCAAACAGTGTGAATGTAATGGTCATTTCTACGTTCCGGGCAACCTAGGATTCACTCTAGAGCGTTGCTCCAACATATTGAATAGTTAGGTCCTTAAAAGTCAATGACCGAAGCATAAAATGCAATAAAAACACAACAGTTCTTCCATCATATAACAGGAATAACTGCAAACAGTTTGAAACTGATGGCCATTTCTACGTTCCGGGTAACCTAGGCTTCACTCTAGGGCGTTGTTCCACCAGATCGAAAAGTTAGGCCCTAAGAAGTCAACGCCAGAAGCATAAAATACAATATAAATATAACAGTTTTTCCATCGTATAAAACGAATGATAGCAAGCAGTGTGAAAGTTATGGTCATTTCTACGTTCCGGGCAACCTAGGCTTCTCTCTAGAGAGTTGCTCCACCAGATCGAATAGTTAGGGCCTTAGAAGTCAACGCCTGAAGCATAAAATACAAAATAAGTAAAACAGTTTTTCCATCGTATAAAACTAATAATTGCTACCAGTGTGAAAGTTATGGTCATTTCTACGGTCCGCGCAACCTGGGCTTTACCCTAGGGCGTTGTTCCACCAGATGGAACAGTTAGGGCCTAAGAAGTCAACGCCAGAAGCATAAAATAAATAAAGATGCAAAAGTTTTTCCATCGTATAACAGGAATAACTGCAAACAGTATGAAAGTACTGGTCATTTCTACGTTCCGGGTAACCTAGGTTTCACGCTAGGGCGTTGCTCCACCAGATCGAATAGCTAGGGACTTAGAATTCAACGCCATAAGAATAAAATACAAAATAAGTACAACAGTTTTTCCATCGTATAAAATGAATAATTGCAACCAGTGTGAAAGTTATGGTCATTTCTACGTTCCGGGCAACCTAGGCTTCACCCTAGGGCGTTGTTCCACCAGATCGAATAGTTAGGGCCTAAGAAGTGAACGCCAGAAGCATAAAATACAATATAAATACAACAGTTTTTTCATCTTATAAAACGAATAATTGCAACCAGTATTGAAGATGTGGTCATTTCTACTTTCCGGGCAACCTAGACTTCACCCTAGGGCGTTGCTCCAACAGATTGAATAGTTAGGGCCTTAGAAGTCAATGCCGGAAGCATAAAATGCAAAATAAATAGAACAGTTTTTCCATCGTATAAAACGAATAATTGCTACCAGTGTGAAAGTAATGGTCATTTCTACGTTCCGAGCAACCTAGGCGTCACTCTAGGGCGTTGCTCCACCAGATCGAATAGCTAGGGACTTAGAATTCAACGCCATAAGAATAAAACACAATATAAGTACAACAGTTTTTCCACCGTATAACAGGAATAATTCCAACCAGTGTGAAAGTTATGGACATTTCTACATTCCGGCCAACCTAGGCTTCACTCTAGCGCGTTGCTCCACCAGATCGAATAGTTAGTACCTTAGAAGTCAACGCCAGAAGCATAAAATACAATATGAATACAACAGTTTTTCCATCGTATAAAATGAATAATTGCAACCAGTGTGAAAGTAATGGTCATTTCTACGTTCCGGGCAACCTAGGCTTCACTCTAGGTCGTTGCTCCACCAGATCAAATAGCTAGTGACTTAGAATTAAACGCCAGAAGCATAGAATACAATAAAAATACAACAGTTTTTCCATCGTATAACAGGAATAACTGCAAAAAGTGTGAAAGTACTGGCCATTTCTACGCTCCGGGCAACCTAGGATTCACTCTAGGGCGTTGCTCCAACAGATTGAATAGTTAGGGCCTTAAAAGTCAATGCCCGAAGCATAAAATACAAAATAAATAAAAAAGTTTTTCCATCGTATAAAACGAATAATTGCAACCAGTGTGGAAGTTATGGTCATTTCTACGTTTCGGGCAACCTAGGCTTCACTCTAGGGCGGTGCTCCATAAGATCAAATAGTTGGGGCCTAAGAAGTCAACGCCAGAAGCATAAAATACAACATAAATACAACAGATTTTCCACCATATATAATGTATATTTGCAAACAGTGTGAAAGTAATGGTCATTTCTACGTACCGGGCAACCTAGGTTCCACTCTAGGACGTTGCTCCACCAAACCGAATAGCTAGGGCCTTAGAAGTCAACGCCAGAAGCATAAAATACAATAAAGATGCAACAGTTTTTCCATCGTATAGCAGGAATATTTTGCAACCAGTGTGATAGTAGTGGTCATTTCTACGTACCGGGCAACCTAGGTTTCACTCCAGGGCGTTGCTCCACCAGATCGAATAGTTACGGCCTAAGAAGTCAACGCCAGAAGCATAGAATACAATAAAAATACAACAGTTTTTCCATCGTATAACAGGAATAATAGCAAACAGTGTGAATGTAATGGTCATTTCTATGTTCCGGGCAACCTAGGATTCACTCTAGAGCGTTGCTCCAACAGATTGAATAGTTAGGTCCTTAAAAGTCAATGACCGAAGCGTAAAATGCAATAAAAGCACAACAGTTTTTCCATCCTATAACAGGAATAACTGCAAACAGTTTGAAAGTGATGGCCATTTCTACGTTCCGGGTAACCTAGGCTTCACTCTAGGGCGTTGTTCCACCAGATCGAAAAGTTAGGCCCTAAGAAGTCAACGCCAGAAGCATAAAATACAATATAAATATAACAGTTTTTCCATCGTATAAAACGGATGATAGCAACCAGTGTGAAAGTTATGGTCATTTCTACGTTCCGGGCAACCTAGGCTTCACTCTAGAGAGTTGCTCCACCAGATCGAATAGTTAGGGCCTTAGAAGTCAACGCCTGAAGCATAAAATACAAAATAAATAAAACAGTTTTTCCATTGTATAAAACTAATAATTGCTACCAGTGTGAAAGTTATGGTCATTTCTACGGTCCGCGCAACCTGGGCTTTACCCTAGTGCGTTGTTCCACCAGATGGAACAGTTAGGGCCTAAGAAGTCAACGCCAGAAGCATAAAATACGATATAAATACAACAGCTTTTCCATCGTATAAAGCGAATAATTGCAACCAGTTTGAAAGTGATGGTCATTTCTTCGTTCCGGGCAACCTAGGCTTCACTCTAGGGCGTCGCTCCACCAGATCGAGTAGTTAGTACCTTAGAAGTCAACGCCAGAAGCATAAAATACGACATAAATACAACAGCTTTTCCATCCTATAAAAGGAATAATTGCAAACAGTGTGAAAGTAATGGTCATTTCTACGTTCCGGGCAACCTAGGCTTCACTCTGCGGTGTTGTTCCACCAGATCGAATAGTTAGGGCCTAAGAAGTCAACACCAGAAAAATAAAATACAAAATAAATGCAACAGCCTTTACACCGTATAAAACGAATAATTGCAACCTGTGTGAAGGTTATGGTCATATCTACGTTTCGGGCAACCTAGGCTTCACTGTAGGGCGTTGCTCCACCAGATCGAAATGTTAGGGCCTAAGAAGTCAACGCCCGAAGCATAAAATACGATATAAATACAACAGCATTTTCATCGTATTAAATGAATAATTGCAAACAGTGTGAAAGTAGTGGTCATTTCTACGTTCCGGGCAACCTAGGTTTCAATCCAGGGCGATGCTCCACCAGATTGAATAGTTATGTCCTAAGAAGTCAACGCCAGAAGCATAAAATACGATATAAATACAACAGCTTTACCATCGTCTAAAACGAATAATTGCAACCAGTGAGAAAGTAATGGTCATTTCTACGTTCCGAGCAACCTAGGCGTCACTCTAGGGCGTTGCTCCACCAGATCGAATAGCTAGGGACTTAGAATTCAGCGCCATAAGAATAAAACACAATATAAGTGCAACAGTTTTTCCATCGTATAAAATGAATAATTGCAACCAGTGTGAAAGTTATGGTCATTTCTACATTCCGAGCAACCTAGGCTTCACTCTAGGGCGTTGCTCCACCTGATCGAATAGTTAGGGCCTTAGAAGTCAACGCCAGAAGCATAAAATACAATAAAGATGCAACAGTTTTTCCATCGTATAGCATGAATATTTTGCAACCAGTGTGATAGTAGTGGTCATTTCTACGTACCGGCCAACCTAGGTTTCACTCCAGGGCGTTGCTCCACCACATCTAATAGCTACGGCCTTAGAAGTCAACGCCAGAAGAATAAAATACAATAAAGTTTCAACAGCTTTTCAATCGTATAAAACGAATAATTGCAACCAGTGTGAAAGTTGTGGTCATTTCTACTTTCCGGGCAACCTAGGCTTCACCCTAGGTCGTTGCTCCAACAGATTGAATAGTTAGGGCCTTAGAAGTCAATGCCGGAAGCATAAAATGCAAAATAAATAGAACAGTTTTTCCATCGTATAAAACGAATAATTGCTACCAGTGTGAAAGTAATGGTCATTTCTACGTTCCGAGCAACCTAGGCTTCACTCTAGGGCGTTGCTCCACCAGATCGAATAGCTAGGGACTTATAATTCATCGCTAAAAGCATAAAATACAATTAAAATACAACAGTTTTTCCATCGTATAACAGGAATAATTGCAACCAGTGTGAAAGTAATGGTCATTTCTACGTTCCGGGCAACCTAGGTTTCAATCCAGGGCGATGCACACCAGATTGAATAGTTATGTCCTAAGAAGTCAACGCCAGAAGCATAAAATACGATATAAATACAACAGCTTTACCATCGTATAAAACGAATAATTGCAACCAGTTTGAAAGTGATGGTCATTTCTTCGTTCCGGGCAACCTAGGCTTCACTCTAGGGCGTCGCTCCACCAGATCGAGTAGTTAGTACCTTAGAAGTCAACGCCAGAAGCATAAAATACAATATGAATACAACAGTTTTTCCATCGTATAAAATGAATAACTGCAAACAGTGTGAAAGTACTGGCCATTTCTACGTTCCGGGCAACCTAGGATTCACTCTAGGGCGTTGCTCCAACAGATTGAATAGTTAGCGCCTTAAAAGTCAATGCCCGAAGCATAAAATACAAAATAAATAAAAAAGTTTTTCCATCGTATAAAACGAATAATTGCTACCAGTGTGAAAGTTATGGTCATTTCTACGTTCCGCGCAACCTGAGCTTTACCCTAGGGCGTTGTTCCACCAGATGGAACAGTTAGGGCCTAAGAAGTCAACGCCAGAAGCATAAAATACGATATAAATACAACACCTTTTCCATCGTATAAAGCGAATAATTGCAACCAGTGTGGAAGTTATGGTCATTTCTACGTTTCGGGCAACCTGGGCTTCACTCTAGGGCGGTGCTCCATAAGATCAAATAGTTAGGGCCTAAGAAGTCAACGCCAGAAGCATAAAATACAACATAAATACAACAGATTTTCCGCCATATATAATGTATATTTGCAAACAGTGTGAAAGTAATGGTCATTTCTACGTACCGGACAACCTAGGTTCCACTCTAGGGCGTTGCTCCACCAAACCGAATAGCTAGGGCCTTAGAAATCAACGCCAGAAGCATAAAATACAATAAAGATGCAACAGTTTTTCCATCGTATAGCAGGAATATTTTGCAACCAGTGTGATAGTAGTGGTCATTTCTACGTACCGGGCAACCTAGGTTTCACTCCAGGGCGTTGCTCCACCAGATCGAATAGTTACGGCCTAAGAAGTCTACGCCAGAAGCATAAAATACGATAAAGATGCAACAGCTTTTCCATCGTATAAAACGAATAATTGCAACCAGTGTGAAAGTTATGGTCATTTCTACATTCCGAGCAACCTAGGCTTCATTCTAGGGCGTTGCTCCACCAGATCGAATAGTTAGATCCTTAGAAGTCAACGCCAGAAGCATAAAATACGACATAAATACAACAGCTTTTCCATCCTATAAAAGGAATAATTGCAAACAGTGTGAAAGTAATGGTCATTTCTACGTTCCGGGCAACCTAGGCTTCACTCTGCGGTGTTGTTCCACCAGATCGAATAGTTAGGGCCTAAGAAGTCAACACCAGAAAAATAAAATACGAAATAAATGCAACAGCCTTTACACCGTATAAATCGAATAATTGCAACCTGTGTGAAGGTTATGGTCATATCTACGTTCCGGGCAACCTAGGCTTCACTGTAGGGCGTTGCTCCACCAGATCGAAATGTTAGGGCCTAAGAAGTCAACGCCCGAAGCATAAAATACGATATAAATACAACAGCATTTTCATCGTATTAAATGAATAATTGCAAACAGTGTGAAAGTAGTGGTCATTTCTACGTTCCGGGCAACCTAGGTTTCAATCCAGGGCGATGCTCCACCAGATTGAATAGTTATGTCCTAAGAAGTCAACGCCAGAAGCATAAAATACGATATAAATACAACAGCTTTACCATCGTCTAAAACGAATAATTGCAACCAGTGTGAAAGTAATGGTCATTTCTACGTTCCGAGCAACCTAGGCGTCACTCTAGGGCGTTGCTCCACCAGATCGAATAGCTAGGGACTTAGAATTCAACGCCATAAGAATAAAACACAATATAAGTACAACAGTTTTTCCATCGTATAAAATGAATAATTGCAACCAGTGTGAAAGTTATGGTCATTTCTACATTCCGAGCAACCTAGGCTTCACTCTAGGGCGTTGCTCCACCTGATCGAATAGTTAGGGCCTTAGAAGTCAACGCCAGAAGCATAAAATACAATAAAGATGCAACAGTTTTTCCATCGTATAGCAGGAATATTTTGCAACCAGTGTGATAGTAGTGGTCATTTCTACGTACCGGGCAACCTAGGTTTCACTCCAGGGCGTTGCTCCACCACATCCAATAGCTACGGCCTTAGAAGTCAACGCCAGAAGAATAAAATACAATAAAGTTTCAACAGCTTTTCAATCGTATAAAACGAATAATTGCAACCAGTGTGAAAGTTGTGGTCATTTCTACTTTCCGGGCAACCTAGGCTTCACCCTAGGTCGTTGCTCCAACAGATTGAATAGTTAGGGCCTTAGAAGTCAATGCCGGAAGCATAAAATGCAAAATAAATAAAACAGTTTTTCCATCGTATAAAACGAATAATTGCTACCAGTGTGAAAGTTATGGTCATTTCTACGTTCCGCGCAACCTGAGCTTTACCCTAGGGCGTTGTTCCACCAGATGGAACAGTTAGGGCCTAAGAAGTCAACGCCAGAAGCATAAAATACGATATAAATACAACACCTTTTCCATCGTATAAAGCGAATAATTGCAACCAGTGTGGAAGTTATGGTCATTTCTACGTTTCGGGCAACCTGCGCTTCACTCTAGGGCGGTGCTCCATAAGATCAAATAGTTAGGGCCTAAGAAGTCAACGCCAGAAGCATAAAATACAACATAAATACAACAGATTTTCCGCCATATATAATGTATATTTGCAAACAGTGTGAAAGTAATGGTCATTTCTACGTACCGGACAACCTAGGTTCCACTCTAGGGCGTTGCTCCACCAAACCGAATAGCTAGGGCCTTAGAAATCAACGCCAGAAGCATAAAATACAATAAAGATGCAACAGTTTTTCCATCGTATAGCAGGAATATTTTGCAACCAGTGTGATAGTAGTGGTCATTTCTACGTACCGGGCAACCTAGGTTTCACTCCAGGGCGTTGCTCCACCAGATCGAATAGTTACGGCCTAAGAAGTCAACGCCAGAAGCATAAAATACGATAAAGATGCAACAGCTTTTCCATCGTATAAAACGAATAATTGCAACCAGTGTGAAAGTTATGGTCATTTCTACATTCCGAGCAACCTAGGCTTCATTCTAGGGCGTTGCTCCACCAGATCGAATAGTTAGATCCTTAGAAGTCAACGCCAGAAGCATAAAATACGACATAAATACAACAGCTTTACCATCCTATAAAAGGAATAATTGCAAACAGTGTGAAAGTAATGGTCATTTCTACGTTCCGGGCAACCTAGGCTTCACTCTGCGGTGTTGTTCCACCAGATCGAATAGTTAGGGCCTAAGAAGTCAACACCAGAAAAATAAAATACGAAATAAATGCAACAGCCTTTACACCGTATAAAACGAATAATTGCAACCTGTGTGAAGGTTATGGTCATATCTACGTTCCGGGCAACCTAGGCTTCACTGTAGGGCGTTGCTCCACCAGATCGAAATGTTAGGGCCTAAGAAGTCAACGCCCGAAGCATAAAATACGATATAAATACAACAGCATTTTCATCGTATTAAATGAATAATTGCAAACAGTGTGAAAGTAGTGGTCATTTCTACGTTCCGGGCAACCTAGGTTTCAATCCAGGGCGATGCTCCACCGGATTGAATAGTTATGTCCTAAGAAGTCAACGCCAGAAGCATAAAATACGATATAAATACAACAGCTGTACCATCGTCTAAAACGAATAATTGCAACCAGTGTGAAAGTAATGGTCATTTCTACGTTCCGAGCAACCTAGGCGTCACTCTAGGGCGTTGCGCCACCAGATCGAATAGCTAGGGACTTAGAATTCAGCGCCATAAGAATAAAACACAATATAAGTGCAACAGTTTTTCCATCGTATAAAATGAATAATTGCAACCAGTGTGAAAGTTATGGACATTTCTACATTCCGGCCAACCTAGGCTTCACTCTAGGGCGTTGCTCCACCTGATCGAATAGTTAGGGCCTTAGAAGTCAACGCCAGAAGCATAAAATACAATAAAGATGCAACAGTTTGTCCATCGTATAGCATGAATATTTTGCAACCAGTGTGATAGTAGTGGTCATTTCTACGTACCGGGCAACCTAGGTTTCACTCCAGGGCGTTGCTCCACCACATCTAATAGCTACGGCCTTAGAAGTCAACGCCAGAAGAATAAAATACAATAAAGTTTCAACAGCTTTTCAATCGTATAAAACGAATAATTGCAACCAGTGTGAAAGTTGTGGTCATTTCTACTTTCCGGGCAACCTAGGCTTCACCCTAGGTCGTTGCTCCAACAGATTGAATAGTTAGGGCCTTAGAAGTCAATGCCGGAAGCATAAAATGCAAAATAAATAGAACAGTTTTTCCATCGTATAAAACGAATAATTGCTACCAGTGTGAAAGTAATGGTCATTTTTACGTTCCGAGCAACCTAGGCGTCACTCTAGGGCGTTGCTCCACCAGATCGAATAGCTAGGGACTTATAATTCATCGCTAAAAGCATAAAATACAATTAAAATACAACAGTTTTTCCATCGTATAACAGGAATAATTGCAACCAGTGTGTAAGTAATGGTCATTTCTACGTTCCGGGCAACCTAGGTTTCAATCCAGGGCGATGCACACCAGATTGAATAGTTATGTCCTAAGAAGTCAACGCCAGAAGCATAAAATACGATATAAATACAACAGCTTTACCATCGTATAAAACGAATAATTGCAACCAGTTTGAAAGTGATGGTCATTTCTTCGTTCCGGGCAACCTAGGCTTCACTCTAGGGCGTCGCTCCACCAGATCGAGTAGTTAGTACCTTAGAAGTCAACGCCAGAAGCATAAAATACAATATAAATATAACAGTTTTTCCATTGTATAAAACGAATAATAGCAACCAGTGTGAAAGTAATGGTCATTTCTACGTTCCGGGCAACCTAGGCTTCACTCTAGGTCGTTGCTCCACCAGATCAAATAGCTAGTGACTTAGAATTAAACGCCAGAAGCATAGAATACAATAAAAATACAACAGTTTTTCCATCGTATAACAGGAATAATTGCAAACAGTGTGAAAGTAATGGTCATTTCTACGTTCCGGGCAACCTAGGCTTCACTCTGCGGCGTTGTTCCACCAGATCGAATAGTTAGGGCCTAAGAAGTCAACACCAGAAAAATAAAATACAAAATAAATCCAACAGCCTTTACACCGTATAAAACGAATAATTGCAACCTGTGTGAATCTTATGGTCATATCTACGTTCCGGGCAACCTAGGCTTCACTGTAGGGCGTTGCTCCACCAGATCGAAATGTTAGGGCCTAAGAAGTCAACGCCCGAAGCATAAAATACGATATAAATACAACAGCATTTTCATCGTATTAAATGAATAATTGCAAACAGTGTGAAAGTAGTGGTCATTTCTACGTTCCGAGGAACCTAGGCTTCACGCTAGGGCAGTGCCCCAACATATCGAATAGCTACGGCCTTAGAAGTCTACGATTGAAGCATAAAATACAAAATAAGTACAACAGTTTTTCCATCGTATAAAATGAATAATTGCAACCAGTGTGAAAGTTATGGTCATTTCTACGTTCCGGGCAACCTAGGCTTCACGCTAGGGCGTTGTACCACCAGACCGAATAGTTAGGGCCTAAGAAGCGAACGCCAGAAGCATAAAATACAATATAAATCCAACAGTCTTTTCATCGTATAAAACGAATAATTGCAACCAGTATTGAAGATGTGGTCATTTCCACTTTCCGGGCAACCTAGACTTCACCCTAGGGCGTTGCTCCAACAGATTGAATACTTAGGGCCTTAGAAGTCAATGCCGGAAGCATAAAATGCACAATAAATAGAACAGTTTTTCCATCGTATAAAACGAATAATTGCTACCAGTGTGAAAGTAATGGTCATTTCTACGTTCCGAGCAACCTAGGCGTCACTCTAGGGCGTTGCTCCACCAGATCGAATAGCTAGGGACTTATAATTCATCGCTAAAAGCATAAAATACAATTAAAATACAACAGCTTTTCCATCGTATAACAGGAATAATTGCAACCAGTGTGTAAGTAATGGTCATTTCTACGTTCCGGGCAACCTAGGCATCACTCTAGGGCGTTGCTCCACCACATCTAATAGCTACGGCCTTAGAAGTCAACGCCAGAGGAATAAAATACAATAAAGTTGCAACAGCTTTGCAATCGTATAAAACGAATAATTGCAACGAGTGTGAAAGTTGTGGTCATTTCTACTTTCCGGGCAACCTAGGTTTCACCCTAGGTCGTTGCTCCAACAGATTGAATAGTTAGGACCTTAGAAGTCAATGCCCGAAGCATAAAATGCAATAAAAATACAACAGTTTGTCCATCATATAACAGGAATAATTTCAACCAGTTTGAAAGTGATGGTCATTTCTTCGTTCCGGGCAACCTAGGCTTCACTCTAGGGCGTTGTTCCACTATATCGAACAGTTAGGGCCAAAGAAGTCAACGCCAGAAGCATAAAATACTATATAAATATAACAGTTTTTGCATTGTATAAAACGAATAATAGCAACCAGTGTGAATGTAATGGTCATTTCTACGTTCCGGGAAACCTAGGCTTCACTCTAGGTCGTTGCTCCACCAGATCAAATAGCTAGTGACTTAGAATTAAACGCCAGAAGCATAGAATACAATAAAAATACAACAGTTTTTCCATCGTATAACAGGAATAACTGCAAACAGTGTGAAAGTACTGGCCATTTCTACTTTCCGGGCAACCTAGGCTTCACCCTAGGTCGCTGCTTCAACAGATTGAATAGTTAGGACCTTAGAAGTCAATGCCCGAAGCATAAAATGCAATAAAAATACAACAGTTTTTCCATCATATAACAGGAATAATTGCAAGCAGTTTGAAAGTGATGGTCATTTCTTCGTTCCGGGCAACCTGGGCTTCACTCTAGGGCGTTGTTCCACTATATCGAACAGTTAGGGCCAAAGAAGTCAACGCCAGAAGCATAAAATGCAATATAAATATAACAGTTTTTCCATTGTATAAAACGAATAATAGCAACCAGTGTGAATGTACTGCTCATTTCTACGTTCCGGATAACCTAGGTTTCACTCTAGGGCGTTGCTCTACCAGATCGAGTAGCTAGGGACTTAGAATTCAACGCCAGAACGATAAAACACAACATAAGTACAACAGTTATTCCATCGTATAAAATGAGTAGTTGCAAACATTGTGAAAGTAATGGTCATTTCTACGTTCCGGGCAACCTAGGCGTCACTCTAGGGCGTTGCTCCACCACATCTAATAGCTACGGCCTTAGAAGTCAACGCCAGAGGCATAAAATACAATATAAATACAACAGCTTTTCGATCGTACAGAATGAATAATAGCAAACAGTGTGAAAGTAATGGTCATTTCTACGTTCCGGGCAACCTAGGCTTCACTCTAGGTCGTTGCTCCACCAGATCAAATAGCTAGTGACTTAGAATTAAACGCCAGAAGCATAGAATACAATAAAAATACAACAGTTTTTCCATCGTATAACAGGAATAATTGCAACCAGTGTGAAAGTAATGGTCATTTCTACGTTCCGAGCAACCTAGGCGTCACTCTAGGGCGTTGCTCCACCAGATCGAATAGCTAGGGACTCATAATTCATCGCTAAAAGCATAAAATACAATTAAAATACATCAGTTTTTCCATCGTATAACAGGAATAATTGCAACCAGTGTGAAAGTAATGGTCATTTCTACGTTCCGGGTAACCTAGGCTTCACTGTAGGGCGTTGTACCACCAGATCAAACAGTTAGGGCCTTAGAAGTCAACGCCCGAAGCATAAAACACGAAATAAATAGAACGGTTTTTCCATTGTATAAAACGAATAATTGCTACCAGTGTAAAAGTTATGGTCATTTCTACGTTCCGGGCAACCTAGGCTTCACCCTAGGGCGTTGCTCCACCTGATCAAATAGCTAGCGACTTAGAATTAAACGCCAGTAGCATAGAATAAAATAAAAATACAACTGTCTTTCCATCCTATAACAGGAATAATTGCAACCCGTGTGAAAGTGATTGTCATTTCTGCGTTCCAGGCAACCTAGGCTTCACTCTAGGGCGTTGCACCACCAGATCGAATGGTTGGTTCCTAAGAAGTGAACGCCAGAAGCATAAAATACAATATAAATACAACAGTTTTTTCATCGTATAAAACGAGTAATTGCAACCTGTATTGAAGATATGGTCATTTCTACTATCCGGGCAACCTAGACTTCACCCTAGGGCGTTGCTCCAACAGATTGAATAGTTAGGGCCTTAGAAGTCAATGCCGGAAGCATAAATTGCAAAATAAATAGAACAGTTTTTCCATCGTATAAAACGAATAATTGCTACCAGTGTGAAAGTAATGGTCATTTCTACGTTCCGACCAACCTAGGCGTCACTCTAGGGCGTTGCTCCACCAGATCGAATAGCTAGGGACTTATAATTCATCGCTAAAAGCATAAAATACTATTAAAATACAACAGAGTTTCCATCGTATAACAGGAATAATTGCAACCAGTGTGAAAGTAATAGTCATTTCTTCGTTCCGGGCATCCTAGGCTTCACTCTAGGGCGTTGTTCCACTATATCGAACAGTTAGGGCCAAAGAAGTCAACGCCAGAAGCATAAAATACAATATAAATATAACAGTTTTTCCATTGTATAAAACGAATAATAGCAACCAGTGTGAAAGTAATGGTCATTTCTACGTTCCGGGCAACCTAGGCTTCACTCTAGGTCGTTGCTCCACCAGATCAAATAGCTAGTGACTTAGAATTAAACGCCAGAAGCATAGAATACAATAAAAATACAACAGTTTTTCCATCGTATAACAGGAATAACTGCAAACAGTGTGAAAGTACTGGCCATTTCTACGTTCCGGGCAACCTAGGATTCACTCTAGGGCGTTGCTCCAACAGATTGAATAGTTAGGGCCTTAAAAGTCAATGCCCGAAGCATAAAATACAAAATAAATAAAAAAGTTTTTCCATCGTATAAAACGAATAATTGCTACCAGTGTGAAAGTTATGGCCATTTCTACGTTCCGCGCAACCTGAGCTTTACCCTAGGGCGTTGTTCCACCAGATGGAACAGTTAGGGCCTAAGAAGTCAACGCCAGAAGCATAAAATACTATATAAATACAACACCTTTTCCATCGTATAAAGCAAATAATTGCAACCAGTGTGGAAGTTATGGTCATTTCTACGTTTCGGGCAACCTAGGCTTCACTCTAGGGCGGTGCTCCATAGGATCAAATAGTTAGGGCCTAAGAAGTCAACGCCAGAAGCATAAAATACAACATAAATACAACAGATTTTCCGCCATATATAATGTATATTTGCAAACAGTGTGAAAGTAATGGTCATTTCTACGTTTCGGGCAACCTAGGCTTCACTCTAGGGCGGTGCTCCATAAGATCAAATAGTTAGGGCCTAAGAAGTCAACGCCAGAAGCATAAAATACGACATAAATACAACAGCTTTTCCATCCTATAAAAGGAATAATTGCAAACAGTGTGAAAGTAATGGTCATTTCTACGTTCCGGGCAACCTAGGCTTCACTCTGCGGTGTTGTTCCACCAGATCGAATAGTTAGGGCCTAAGAAGTCAACACCAGAAAAATAAAATACAAAATAAATGCAACAGCCTTTACACCGTATAAAACGAATAATTGCAACCTGTGTGAAGGTTATGGTCATATCTACGTTCCGGGCAACCTAGGCTTCACTGTAGGGCGTTGCTCCACCAGATCGAAATGTTAGGGCCTAAGAAGTCAACGCCCGAAGCATAAAATACGATATAAATACAACAGCATTTTCATCGTATTAAATGAATAATTGCAAACAGTGTGAAAGTAGTGGTCATTTCTACGTTCCGGGCAACCTAGGTTTCAATCCAGGGCGATGCTCCACCAGATTGAATAGTTATGTCCTAAGAAGTCAACGCCAGAAGCATAAAATACGATATAAATACAACAGCTTTACCATCGTCTAAAACGAATAATTGCAACCAGTGTGAAAGTAATGGTCATTTCTACGTTCCGAGCAACCTAGGCGTCACTCTAGGGCGTTGCTCCACCAGATCGAATAGCTAGGGACTTAGAATTCAACGCCATAAGAATAAAACACAATATAAGTACAACAGTTTTTCCATCGTATAAAATGAATAATTGCAACCAGTGTGAAAGTTATGGTCATTTCTACATTCCGAGCAACCTAGGCTTCACTCTAGGGCGTTGCTCCACCTGATCGAATAGTTAGGGCCTTAGAAGTCAACGCCAGAAGCATAAAATACAATAAAGATGCAACAGTTTTTCCATCGTATAGCATGAATATTTTGCAACCAGTGTGATAGTTGTGGTCATTTCTACGTACCGGGCAACCTAGGTTTCACTCCAGGGCGTTGCTCCACCACATCTAATAGCTACGGCCTTAGAAGTCAACGCCAGAAGAATAAAATACAATAAAGTTTCAACAGCTTTTCAATCGTATAAAACGAATAATTGCAACCAGTGTGAAAGTTGTGGTCATTTCTACTTTCCGGGCAACCTAGGCTTCACCCTAGGTCGTTGCTCCAACAGATTGAATAGTTAGTGCCTTAGAAGTCAATGCCGGAAGCATAAAATGCAAAATAAATAGAACAGTTTTTCCATCGTATAAGACGAATAATTGCTACCAGTGTGAAAGTAATGGTCATTTCTACGTTCCGAGCAACCTAGGCGTCACTCTAGGGCGTTGCTCCACCAGATCGAATAGCTAGGGACTTATAATTCATCGCTAAAAGCATAAAATACAATTAACATACAACAGTTTTTCCATCGTATAACAGGAATAATTGCAACCAGTGTGAATGTAATGGTCATTTCTACGTTCCGGGCAACCTAGGTTTCAATCCAGGGCGATGCACGCCAGATTGAATAGTTATGTCCTAAGAAGTCAACGCCAGAAGCATAAAATACGATATAAATACAACAGCTTTACCATCGTATAAAACGAATAATTGCAACCAGTTTGAAAGTGATGGTCATTTCTTCGTTCCGGGCAACCTGGGCTTCACTCTAGGGCGTCGCTCCACCAGATCGAGTAGTTAGTACCTTAGAAGTCAACGACAGAAGCATAAAATACAATATGAATACAACAGTTTTTCCATCGTATAAAATGAATAACTGCAAACAGTGTGAAAGTACTGGCCATTTCTACGTTCCGGGCAACCTAGGATTCACTCTAGGGCGTTGCTCCAACAGATTGAATAGTTAGGGCCTTAAAAGTCAATGCCCGAAGCATAAAATACAAAATAAATAAAAAAGTTTTTCCATCGTATAAAACGAATAATTGCTACCAGTGTGAAAGTTATGGTCATTTCTACGTTCCGCGCAACCTGAGCTTTACCCTAGGGCGTTGTTCCACCAGATGGAACAGTTAGGGCCTAAGAAGTCAACGCCAGAAGCATAAAATACGATATAAATACAACACCTTTTCCATCGTATAAAGCGAATAATTGCAACCAGTGTGGAAGTTATGGTCATTTCTACGTTTCGGGCAACCTAGGCTTCACTCTAGGGCGGTGCTGCATAAGATCAAATAGTTAGGGCCTAAGAAGTCAACGCCAGAAGCATAAAATACAACATAAATACAACAGATTTTCCGCCATATATAATGTATATTTGCAAACATTGTGAAAGTAATGGTCATTTCTACGTTCCGGGCAACCTAGGCATCACTCTAGGGCGTTGCTCCACCACATCTAATAGCTACGGCCTTAGAAGTCAACGCCAGAGGAATAAAATACAATAAAGTTGCAACAGCTTTTCAATCGTAAAAAACGAATAATTGCAACCAGTGTGAAAGTTGTGGTCATTTCTACTTTCCGGGCAACCTAGGCTTCACCCTAGGTCGTTGCTCCAACAGATTGAATAGTTAGGACCTTAGAAGTCAATGCCCGAAGCATAAAATGCAATAAAAATACAACAGTTTTTCCATCATATAACAGGAATAATTTCAACCAGTTTGAAAGTGATGGTCATTTCTTCGTTCCGGGCAACCTAGGCTTCACTCTAGGGCGTTGTTCCACTATATCGAACAGTTAGGGCCAAAGAAGTCAACGCCAGAAGCATAAAATACAATATAAATATAACAGTTTTTCCATTGTATAAAACGAATAATAGCAACCAGTGTGAAAGTAATGGTCATTTCTACGTTCCGGGCAACCTAGGCTTCACTCTAGGTCGTTGCTCCACCTGATCAAATAGCTAGTGACTTAGAATTAAACGCCAGAAGCATAGAATACAATAAAAATACAACAGTTTTTCCATCGTATAACAGGAATAATTGCAAACAGTGTGAAAGTAATGGTCATTTCTACGTTCCGGGCAACCTAGGCTTCACTCTGCGGCGTTGTTCCACCAGATCGAATACTTAGGGCCTAAGAAGTCAACACCAGAAAAATAAAATACAAAATAAATCCAACAGCCTTTACACCGTATAGAACGAATAATTGCAACCTGTGTGAATCTTATGGTCATATCTACGTTACGGGCAACCTAGGCTTCACTGTAGGGCGTTGCTCCACCAGATCGAAATGTTAGGGCCTAAGAAGTCAACGCCCGAAGCATAAAATACGATATAAATACAACAGCTTTACCATCGTATAAAATGAATAATTGCAACCAGTGTGAAAGTTATGGTCATTTCTACGTTCCAGGCAACCTAGGCTTCACCCTAGGGCGTTGTTCCACCAGATCGAATAGTTAGGGCCTAAGAAGTGAACGCCAGAAGCATAAAATACAATATAAATACAACAGTTTTTTCATCGTATAAAACGAATAATTGCAACCAGCACTGAAGATGTGGTCATTTCTACTTTCCGGGCAACCTAGACTTCACCCTAGGGCGTTGCTCCAACAGATTGAATAGTTAGGGCCTTAGAAGTCAATGCCGGAAACATAAAATGCAAAATAAATAGACCAGTTTTTCCATCGTATAAAACGAATAATTGCTACCAGTGTGAAAGTAATGGTCATTTCTACGTTCCGAGCAACCTAGGCGTCACTCTAGGGCGTTGCTCCACCAGATCGAATAGCTAGGGACTTATACTTCATCGCTAAAAGCATAAAATACAATTAAAATACAACAGTTTTTCCATCGTATAGCAGGAATATTTTGCAACCAGTGTGATAGTAGTGGTCATTTCTACGTACCGGGCATCCTAGGTCTCACTCCAGGGCGTTGCTCCACCAGATCGAATAGTTAAGGCCTAAGAAGTCAACGCCAGAAGCATAAAATACGATATAAATACAACAGCATTTCCATCGTATTAAATGAATAATTGCAACCAGTTTGAAAGTGATGGTCATTTCTTCGTTCCGGGCAACCTAGGCTTGACTCTAGGGCGTCGCTCCAACAGATCGAATAGTTAGTACCTTAGAAGTCAACGCCAGAAGCATAAAATACAATATGAATACAACAGTTTTTCCATCGTATAAAATGAATAATTGCAAACATTGTGAAAGTAATGGTCATTTCTACGTTCCGGGAAACATAGGCATGACTCTAGGGCGTTACTCCACCACATCTAATAGCTACGGCCTTAGAAGTCAACGCCAGAAGAATAAAATACAATAAAGTTGCAACAGCTTTGCAATCGTATAAAACGAATAATTGCAACCAGTGTGAAAGTTGTGGTCGTTTCTACTTTCCGGGCAACCTAGGCTTCACCATAGGTCGTTGCTCTACCAGATCGAGTAGCTAGGGACTTAGAATTCAACGCCAGAACGATAAAACACAACATAAGTACAACAGTTATTCTATCGTATAAAATGAGTAGTTGCATACATTGTGAAAGTAATGGTCATTTCTACGTTCCGGGCAACCTAGGCGTCACTCTAGGGCGTTGCTCCACCACATCTAATAGCTACGGCCTTAGAAGTCAACGCCAGAGGCATAAAATACAATATAAAAACAACATCTTTTCCATCGTACAAAATGAATAATAGCAAACAGTGTGAAAGTAATGGTCATTTCTACGTTCCGGGCAACCTAGGCTTCACTGTAGGGCGTTGTACCACCAGATCAAACAGTTAGGGCCTTAGAAGTCAACGCCCGAAGCATAAAATACGATATAAGTACAACAGCTTTACCATCGTATAAAATGAATAATTGCAACCAGTGTGAAAGTTATGGTCATTTCTACGTTCCAGGCAACCTAGGCTTCACCCTATGGCGTTGTTCCACCAGATCGAATAGTTAGGGCCTAAGAAGTGAACGCCAGAAGCATAAAATACAATATAAATACAACAGTTTTTTCATCGTATAAGACGAATAATTGCAACCAGTACTGAAGATGTGGTCATTTCTACTTTCCGGGCAACCTAGACTTCACCCTAGGTCGTTGCTCCAACAGATTGAATAGTTAGGGCCTTAGAAGTCAATGCCGGAAACATAAAATGCAAAATAAATAGAACAGTTTTTCCATCGTATAAAACGAATAATTGCTACCAGTGTGAAAGTAATGGTCATTGCTACGTTCCGAGCAACCTAGGCGTCACTCTAGGGCGTTGCTCCACCAGATCGAATAGCTAGGGACTTATACTTCATCGCTAAAAGCATAAAATACAATTAAAATACAACAGTTTTTCCATCGTATAGCAGGAATATTTTGCAACCAGTGTGATAGTAGTGGTCATTTCTACGTACCGGGCATCCTAGGTCTCACTCCAGGGCGTTGCTCCACCAGATCGAATAGTTACGGCCTAAGAAGTCAACGCCAGAAGCATAAAATACGATATAAATACAACAGCATTTCCATCGTATTAAATGAATAATTGCAAACAGTGGGAAAGTAGTGGTCATTTCTACGTTCCGAGCAACCTAGGCTTCACGCTAGGGCAGTGCTCCAACATATCGAATAGCTACGGCCTTAGAAGTCTACGACTGAAGCATAAAATACAATAAAAATACAACAGTCTTTTCATCGTATAACAGGAATAATTGCAACAAGCGTGATAGTAATGATCATTTCGGCGTTTCGGGCATCCTAGTCTTATCTCTGAGGCATTGCTCCACCAGATCGAATAGTTAGTACCTTAGAAGTCAACGCCAGAAGCATAAAATACCATATGAATACAACGGTTTTTCCATCGTATAAAATGAATAATTGCAAACATTGTGAAAGTAATGGTCACTTCTACGTTCCGGGCAACATAGGCATCACTCTAGGCCGTTGCTCCACCACATCTAATAGCTACGGCCTAAGAAGTCAACGCCAGAAGCATAAAATACGATAAAGATGCAACAGTTTTTCCATCGTATAAAACGAATAAATGCAACCAGTGTGAAAGTTATGGTCATTTCTACATTCCGAGCAACCTAGGCTTCACTCTAGGGCGTTGCTCCACCAGATCGAATAGTTAGGTCCTTAGAAGTCAACGCCAGAAGCATAAAATACGATATAAATACAACAGCATTTCCATCGTATTAAATGAATAATTGCTACCAGTGTAAAAGTTATGGTCATTTCTACGTTCCGGGCAACCTAGGCTTCACCCAAGGGCGTTGTTCCACCAGATCGAATAGTTCGGGCCTAAGATGTGAACGCCAGAAGAATAAAATACAATATAAATATAACAGTTTTTCCATCGTATAAAACGAATAATAGCAACCAGTGTGAAAGTTATGGTCATTTCTACGTACCGGGCAACCTAGGCTCCACTCTAGGGCGTTGCTCCACCAAATCGAATAGCTAGGTCCCTAGAAGTCAACGCCAGAAGCATAAAATACAATAAAGATGCAAAAGTTTTTCCATCGTATGACAGGAATAACTGCAAACAGTATGAAAGTACTGGTCATTTCTACGTTCCGGGTAACCTAGGTTTCACGCTAGGGCGTTGCTCCACCAGGTCGAATAGCTAGGGACTTAGAATTCAACGCCTTAAGAATAAAATACAATATAAGTACAACAGTTTTTCCATCGTATGAAATGAATAATTGCAACCAGTGTGAAAGTTGTGGCCATTTCTACATTTCGAGCAACCTAGGCTTCACTCTAGGGCGTTGTTCCACCAGATCGAATAGTTAGGGCCTAAGAAGTGAACGCCAGAAGCATAAAATACAATATAAATACAACAGTTTTTCCATCATATAAAACGAATAATTGCAACCAGTACAAAAGTTATGGTCATTTCTACTTTCCGGGCGACCTAGGCTTCACCCTAGGGCGTTGCTCCAACAGATTGAATAGTTAGGGCCTTAGAAGTCAATGCCCGAAGCATAAAATACATTATAAATACAACAGTTTTTCCATCATATAAAACGAATAATTGCAACTAGTATGAAAGTTATGGTCATTTCTACTTTCCGGGCAACCTAGGCTTCACCCTAGGGCGTTGTTCCACCTGATGGAATAGTTAGGGCCTAAGAAGTCAACGCCCGAAGCATAAAATACAAGATAAATAGAAGAGTTTTTCCATTGTGTAAAACGAATAATTGCTACCAGTGTAAAAGTTATGGTCATTTCTACGTTCCGGGCAACCTAGGCTTCACTCTATGGCGTTCTTCCACCACATCGAATAGCTACGGCCTCAGAAGTCAACACCTGAAGTCTAAAATACAATAAAAATACAACAGTCTTGCCATCCTATAACAGGAATAATTGCAACCCGTGTGAAGGTGATGGTCATTTCTGCGTTCCAGGCAACCTAGGCATCACTCTAGGGCGTTGTTCCACCAGATCGAATAGTTAGGGCCTAAGAAGTCAACGCCAGTAGCATAAAATACGATATAAATACAACAACTTTTCCATCGTATAAAACGAATAATTGCAACCAGTTTGAAGGTGATGGTCATTTCTACGTACCGGGCAACCTAGGCTTCACCCTAGGTCGTTGCTCCAACAGATTGAATAGTTAGGGCCTTAGAAGTCAATGCCGGAAGCATAAAATGCAAAATAAATAGAACAGTTTTTCCATCGTATAAAACGAATAATTGCTACCAGTGTGAAAGTAATGGTCATTTCTACGTTCCGAGCAACCTAGGCGTCACTCTAGGGCGTTGCTCCACCAGATCGAATAGCTAGGGACTTATAATTCCTCGCTAAAAGCATAAAATACAATTAAAATACAACAGTTTTTCCATCGTATAACAGGAATAATTGCAACCAGTGTGAAAGTAATGGTCATTTCTACGTTCCGGGCAACCTAGGTTTCAATCCAGGGCGATGCACACCAGATTGAATAGTTATGTCCTAAGAAGTCAACGCCAGAAGCATAAAATACGATATAAATACAACAGCTTTACCATCGTATAAAACGAATAATTGCAACCAGTTTGAAAGTGATGGTCATTTCTTCGTTCCGGGCAACCTAGGCTTCACTCTAGGGCGTCGCTCCACCAGATCGAGTAGTTAGTACCTTAGAAGTCAACGCCAGAAGCATAAAATACAATATGAATACAACAGTTTTTCCATCGTATAAAATGAATAATTGCAAACATTGTGAAAGTAAGGGTCATTTCTACGTTCCGGGCAACCTAGGCATCACTCTAGGGCGTTGCTCCACCACATCTAATAGCTACGGCCTTAGAAGTCAACGCCAGAGGAATAAAATACAATAAAGTTGCAACAGCTTTTCAATCGTATAAAACGAATAATTGCAACCAGTGTGAAAGTTGTGGTCATTTCTACTTTCCGGGCAACCTAGGCTTCACCCTAGGTCGTTGCTCCAACAGATTGAATAGTTAGGACCTTAGAAGTCAATGCCCGAAGCATAAAATGCAATAAAAATACAACAGTTTTTCCATCATATAACAGGAATAATTTCAACCAGTTTGAAAGTGATGGTCATTTCTTCCTTCCGGGCAACCTAGGCTTCACTCTAGGGCGTTGTTCCACTATATCGAACAGTTAGGGCCAAAGAAGTCAACGCCAGAAGCATAAAATACAATATAAATATAACAGTTTTTCCATTGTATAAAACGAATAATAGCAACCAGTGTGAAAGTAATGGTCATTTCTACGTTCCGGGCAACCTAGGCTTCACTCTGCGGCGTTGTTCCACCAGATCGAATAGTTAGGGCCTAAGAAGTCAACACCAGAAAAATAAAATACAAAATAAATCCAACAGCCTTTACACCGTATAAAACGAATAATTGCAACCTGTGTGAATCTTATGGTCATATCTACGTTCCGGGCAACCTAGGCTTCACTGTAGGGCGTTGCTCCACCAGATCGAAATGTTAGGGCCTAAGAAGTCAACGCCCGAAGCATAAAATACGATATAAATACAACAGCATTTTCATCGTATTAAATGAATAATTGCAAACAGTGTGAAAGTAGTGGTCATTTCTACGTTCCGAGCAACCTAGGCTTCACGCTAGGGCAGTGCCCCAACATATCGAATAGCTACGGCCTTAGAAGTCTACGATTGAAGCATAAAATACAATAAAAATACAACAGTCTTTTCATCGTATAACAGGAATAATTGCAACAAGCGTGATAGTAATGATCATTTCGGCGTTTCGGGCATCCTAGTCTTATCTCTGAGGCATTGCTCCACCAGATCGAATAGTTAGTACCTTAGAAGTCAACGCCAGAAGCATAAAATACAATATGAATACAACAGTTTTTCCATCGTATAAAATGAATAATTGCAAACATTGTGAAAGTAATGGTTATTTCTACGTTCCGGGAAACATAGGCATCACTCTAGGGCGTTGCTCCACCACATCGAATAGCTACGGCCTTAGAAGTCAACGCCAGAAGAATAAAATACAATAAAGTTGCAACAGCTTTTCAATCGTATAAAACGAATAATTGCAACCAGTGTGAAAGTTGTGGTCGTTTCTACTTTCCGGGCAACCTAGGCTTCACCATAGGTCGTTGCTCTACCAGATCGAGTAGCTAGGGACTTACAATTCAACGCCAGAACGATAAAACACAACATAAGCACAACAGTTATTCTATCGTATAAAATGAGTAGTTGCATACATTGTGAAAGTAATGGTCATTTCTACGTTCCGGGCAACCTAGGCGTCACTCTAGGGCGTTGCTCCACCACATCTAATAGCTACGGCCTTAGAAGTCAACGCCAGAGGCATAAAATACAATATAAAAACAACATCTTTTCCATCGTACAAAATGAATAATAGCAAACAGTGTGAAAGTAATGGTCATCTCTACGTTCCGGGCAACCTAGGCTTCACTGTAGGGCGTTGTACCACCAGATCAAACAGTTAGGGCCTTAGAAGTCAACGCCCGAAGCATAAAATACGATATAAATACAACAGCTTTACCATCGTATAAAATGAATAATTGCAACCAGTGTGAAAGTTATGGTCATTTCTACGTTCCAGGCAACCTAGGCTTCACCCTAGGGCGTTGTTCCACCAGATCGAATAGTTAGGGCGTAAGAAGTGAACGCCAGAAGCATAAAATACAATATAAATACAACAGTTTTTTCATCGTATAAAACGAATAGTTGCAACCAGTACTGAAGATGTGGTCATTTCTACTTTCCGGGCAACCTAGGCTTCACCCTAGGGCGCTGCACCAACAGATTGTATAGTTAGGGCCTTAGAAGTCAATGCCCGAAGCATATAATGCAATAAAAATACAACAGTATTTCCATCATATAACAGGAATAATTGCAACCAATTTGAAAATGATGGTCATTTATACGTACCGGGCAACCTACGCTTCACTCGAGGGCGTTGCTCCACCAGATCGAATAGTTAGGGCCTTAGAAGTCAACTCCCGAACCATAAAATACAAGATAAATAGAACAGTTTTTCCATCGTATAAAACGAATAATTGCTGCCAGTGTGAAAGTTATGGTCATTTCTACTTGCCGGGCAACCTAGGCTTCACCCTAGGGCGTTGTTCCACCTGATGGAATAGTTAGGACCTAAGAAGTCAACGCCAGAAGCATAAAATACGATATAAATACAACAGCGTTTCCATCGTATAAAACGAATAATTGCAACCAGTTTGAAAGTGATGGTCATTTCTACGTACCGGGCGACCAAGGCTTCACTCTAGGGCGTTGCTCCACCAGACGAAACAGTTAGGGCCTTAGAAGTCAACGCCCGAAGCATAAAATGCAATAAAAATACAACAGCCTTTCCATTATATAACCGGAATAATTGCAACCCGTGTAAGTTATGGTCATTTCTACTTTCCGGGCAACCTAGGCTTCACCCTAGGGCGTTGTTCCACATGATGGAATAGTTAGGGCCTAAGAAGTCAACGCCAGAAGCATAAAATACGATATAGATACAACAGCTTTTCCATCGTATAAAACGAATTATTGCTACCAGTGTGAAAGTTATGGTCATTTCTACTTTCCGGCCAACCTTGGCTACACCCTAGGGCGTTGTTCCACCTGATGGAATAGTTAGGGCCTAAGAAGTCAACGCCAGAAGCATAAAATACGATATAAATACAACAGCTTTTCCATCGTATAAAACGAATAATTGCAACCAGTTTGAAGGTGATGGTCATTTCTACGTACCGGGCAACCTAGGCTTCACTCTAGGGCGTTGCTCCACCAGACGAAACAGTTAGGGCCTTAGAAGTCAACGCCCGAAGCATAAAATACATAATAAATAGAACAGTTATTCCATTGTATAAAACGCATAATTGCTACCAGTGTAAAAGTTATGGTCATTTCTACGTTCCGGGCAACCTAGGCTTCACCCAAGGGCGTTGTTCCACCAGATCGAATAGTTCGGGCCTAAGAAGTGAACGCCAGAAGAATAAAATACAATATAAATATAACAGTTTTTCCATCGTATAAAACGAATAGTTGCAACCAGTGTGAAAGTTATGGTCATTTCTACGTTCCGGGTTACCTAGGTTTCACTCTAGGGCGTTGCTCCACCAGATCAAACAGTTAGGGCCTTAGAAGCCAACGCCCGAAGCATTAAATACAAAATAAGTAGAACAGTTTTTCCATTGTATAAAACGAATAATTGCTACCAGTGTAAACGTTATGGTCACTTCTACGTTCCGGGCAACCCAGGCTTCACTCTATGGCGTTGCTCCACTAGATCGAATAGCTAGGGCCTTTGAAGTCAACGCCAGAAGCATAAAATACAATATAAATACAACACTTGTTCCATCGTATAAAACAAATAATTGCAACCAGTATGAAACTTATGGTCATTTCTACTTTCCGAGCAACCTACACTTCACCCTAGGGCGATGCTCCAACAGATTGAATAGTTAGGGCCTTAGAAGTCAACGCCCGAAGCATAAAATGCAATGAAAATACAACAGTGTTTCCATCATATAACAGGAATAATTGCAATCAGTTTGAAAGTGATGGCCAATTCTACGTTCCGGGCAAACTAGGCTTCACTCTAGGGCGTTGCTCCACCAGATCGAATAGGTAGGGCCTTAGAAGTCAACGCCCGAAGCATAAAATACAGAATAAGTAGAACAGTTTTTCCATCGTATAAAACGAATAATTGCAACCAGTGTGAAAGTTATGGTCATTTCTACTTTCCGGGCAACCTAGGCTTCACCCTAGGGCGTTGCTCCAACAGATTGAATAGTTAGGGCCTTAGAAGTCAATGCCAGAAGCATAAAATACGATATAAATAAAACAGTTTTTCCATTGTATAAAACGAATAATTGCTACCAGTGTGAAAGTTATGGTCATTTCTACGTTCCGCGCAACCTGGGCTTTACCCCAGGGCGATGTTCCACCAGACAGAATAGTTAGGGTTTGGAAGAAGTCAACGCCAGAAGCATAAAATACAATATAAATGCAACAGCTTTTCCATCGTATATAATGTATATTTGCAAACAGTGTCAAATTAATGGTTATTTCTACGTACCGGGCAACCGAGGCTCCACTCTAGGGCGTTGCTCCACCAAATCGAATAGCTAGGTCCCTAGAAGTCAACGCCAGAAGCATAAAATACAATAAAGATGCAAAAGTTTTTCCATCGTATAACAGGAATAACTGCAAACAGTATGAAAGTACTGGTCATTTCTACGTTCCGGGTAACCTAGGTTTCACGCTAGGGCGTTGCTCCACCAGATCGAATAGCTAGGGACTTAGAATTCAACGCCTTAAGAATAAAAACAGTATAAGTACAACAGTTTTTCCATCGTATGAAATGAATAATTGCAACCAGTGTGAAAGTTATGGTCATTTCTACATTTCGAGCAACCTAGGCTTCACTCTAGGGCGTTGTTCCACATGATGGAATAGTTAGGGCCTAAGTAGTCAACGCCAGAAGCATAAAATACGATATAGATACAACACCTTTTCCATCGTATAAAACGAATTATTGCTACCAGTGTGAAAGTTAGGGTCATTTCTACTTTCCGGCCAACCTAGGCTACACCCTAGGGCGTTGTCCCACCTGATGGAATAGTTAGGGCCTAAGAAGTCAACGCCAGAAGCATAAAATACGATATAAATACAACAGCTTTTCCATCGTATAAAACGAATAATTGCAACCAGTATAAAAGTTATGGTCATTTCTACTTTCCGGGCGACCTAGGCTTCACCCTAGGGCGTTGCTCCAACAGATTGAATAGTTAGGGCCTTAGAAGTCAATGCCCGAAGCATAAAATACATTATAAATACAACAGTTTTTCCATGATATAAAACGAATAATTGCAACTAGTATAAATGTTATGGTCATTCCTACTTTCCGGGCAACCTAGGAATCACCCTAGGGCGTTGCTCCAACAGATTGAATAGCTAGGGCCTTAGAAGTCAAAGCCCAAAGCATAAAATGCAATAAAAATACAACAGCCATTCCATCATATATCAGGAATAATTGCAACCCGTGTAAGTTATGGTCATTTCTACTTTCCGGGCAACCTAGGCTTCACCCTAGGGCGTTGTTCCACATGATGGAATAGTTAGGGCCTAAGAAGTCATCGCCAGAAGCATAAAATACGATATAGATACAACAGCTTTTCCATCGTATAAAACGAATTATTGCTACCAGTGTGAAAGTTAGGGTCATTTCTACTTTCCGGCCAACCTAGGCTACACCCTAGGGCGTTGTTCCACCTGATGGAATAGTTAGGGCCTAAGAAGTCAACGCCAGAAGCATAAAATACGATATAAATACAACAGCTTTTCCATCGTATAAAACGAATAATTGCAACCAGTTTGAAAGTGATGGTCATTTCTACGTACCGGGCAACCTAGGCTTCACTCTAGGGCGTTGCTCCACCAGATCAAACAGTTAGGGCCTCAGAAGTCAACGCCCGAGGCATAAAATACAAGATAAATAGAACAGTTTTTCCATCGTATAAAACGAATAATTGCTGCCAGTGTGAAAGTGATGGTCATTTCTACTTGCCGGGCAACCTAGGCTTAATCCTAGGGCGTTGTTCCACCTGTTGGAATAGTTAGGACCTAAGAAGTCAACGCCAGAAGCATAAAATACGATATAAATACAACAGCGTTTCCATCGTATAAAACGAATAATTGCAACCAGTTTGAAAGTGATGGTCATTTCTACGTCCAGAGCACCCTAGGCGTCTCTCGAGGGCGTTGCTCCACCAGATCAAACAGTTAGGGCCTTAGGAGCCAACGCCCGAAGCACTAAATACAAAATAAATACAACAGTTTTTCCATTATATAAAACGAATAATTGCTACCAGTGTGAAAGTTATGGTCATTTCTACTTTCCGGGCAACCTAGACTTCACTCTAGGGCGTTGCTCCCCCAGATCAAACAGTTAGGGCCTCAGAGGTCAACGACCGAAGCATAAAATACAAGATAAATAGAAGAGTTTTTCCATTGTGTAAAACGAATAATTGCTACCAGTGTAAAAGTTATGGTCATTTCTACGTTCCGGGCAACCTAGGCTTCACTCTATGGCGTTCTTCCACCACATCGAATAGCTACGGCCTCAGAAGTCAACACCTGAAGTCTAAAATACAATAAAAATACAACAGTCTTTCCATCCTATAACAGGAATAATTGCAACCCGTGTGAAGGTGATGGTCATTTCTGCGTTCCAGGCAACCTATGCTTCACTCTAGGGCGTTGTTCCACCAGATCGAATAGTTAGGGCCTAAGAAGTCAACGCCAGTAGCATAAAATACGATATAAATACAACAACTTTTCCATCGTATAAAACGTATAATTGCAACTAGTTTGAAGGTGATGGTCATTTCTGCGTTCCGGGCAACCTAGGCTTCACTCTAGGGCGTTGTTCCACGAGACGAAACAGTTAGGGCCTCAGAAGTCAACGCCCGAAGCATAAAATACAAAATAAATAGAACAGTTATTCCATTGTATAAAACGCATAATTGCTACCAGTGTAAAAGTTATGGTCATTTCTACGTTCCGGGCTACCTATGATTCACCCTAGGCCGTTGTTCCACCAGATCGAATCGTTAGGGCCTAAGGAGTGAACGCCAGAAGCATAAAATACAATATAAATACAACAGTTTTTCCATCATATAAAACGAATAATTGCAACCAGTATGAAAGTTATGGTCATTTCTACTTTCCGGGCAACCTAGGCTTCACCCTGGGGCGTTG
This sequence comes from Calliopsis andreniformis, assembly GCF_051401765.1. Taxonomy (NCBI): domain Eukaryota; kingdom Metazoa; phylum Arthropoda; class Insecta; order Hymenoptera; family Andrenidae; genus Calliopsis; species Calliopsis andreniformis. The sequence goes on along the minus strand of NW_027480425.1, from coordinate 8,292,578 downwards.
CGCCAACAGATTGAATAGTTTGGGCCTTAGAAGTCAATGCCCGAAGCATAAAATGCAATAAAAATACAACAGTTTTTCCATCGTAGAACAGGATTAATTGCAACCAGTTTGAAAGTGATGGTCATTTCTACGTTCCGGGCAACCTAGACTTCACTCTAGGGCGTTGCTCCACTAGATCGAAAAGCTAGGGCCTTAGAAGTCAACGCCAGAAGCATAAAATACGATATAAATACAACAGCTTTTCCATCGTATAAAACGAATAATTGCTACCAGTGTGAAAGTTATGGTCATTTCTACTTTCCGGGCAACCTAGGCTTCACCCTAGGGCGTTGTTCCACCTGATGGAATAGTTAGGGCCCAAGAAGTCAACGCCAGAAGCATAAAATACGATATAAATACAACAGCTTTTCCATCGTATAAAACGAATAATTGCAACCAGTTTGAAAGTGATGGTCATTTCTACGTACCGGGCAACCTAGGCTTCACTATAGGGCGTTGCTCCACTAGATCGAATAGGTAGGGCCTTAGAAGTCAACGCCAGAAGCATAAAATACGATAAAGATGCAACAGTTTTTCCATTGTATAAAACGAATAATTGCAACCAGTGTGAAAGTTATGGTCATTTCTACATTCCGAGCTACCTAGGCCTCACTCTAGGGCGTTGTTCCACCAGATCGAATAGTTAGGGCCTAAGAAGTGAACGCCAGAAGCATAAAATGCAATAAAAATACAACAGTTCTTCCATCGTGTAGCAGGAGTAATATGCAACCAGTGTGATAGTAGTGGTCATTTCTACGTTCCGGGCAACCTAGGCATCACTCCACGGCGTTGTTCCACCAGATCGAATAGTTAGGGCCTAAGAAGTCAACACCAGAAGAATAAAATACAAAATAAATACAACAGCCTTTACACCGTATAAAACGAATAATTGCAACCCGTGTGAAAGTGATGGTCATTTCTACGTTCCAGGCAACCTAGGCTTCACTCTAGGGCGTTGTTCCACCAGATCGTATAGCTAGGGCCTAAGAAGTAAACGCCAGAAGCATAAAATACGATATAAATACAACTGCTTTTCCATCGTATAAAACGAATAATTGCAGCCAGTGTGAAAGTAATGGTCATTTCTACGTTCCGGGCAACCTAGGCTTCACTCTAGGGCGTTGCTCCACCACATCTAATAGCTACGGCCTTAGAAGTCAACGCCAGAGGCATAAAATACAATATAAATACAACAGCGTTTCCATCGTATAAAACGAATAATTGCAACCAGTGTGAAAGTTATGGTCATTTCTACATTCCGAGCAACCTTGGCTTCACTCTAGGGCGTTGCTCCACCAGATCGAATAGTTAGGTCCTTAGAAGTAAACGCCAGAAGCATAAAATGCGATATAAATACAACAGCTTTTACATCGTATAAAAGGAATAATTGCAAACAGTGTGAAAGTAATGGTCATTTCTACGTTCCGGCCAACCTGGGCTTCACCCTAGGCCGTTGTTCCACCAGATCGAATAGTTAGGGCCTAAGAACTGAACGCCAGAACCATAAAATGCAATAAAAATACAACAGTTTTTCCATCGTATAACAGGATTAATTGCAACCAGTTTGAAAGTGATGGTCACTTCTCCTTTCCGGGCAACCTAGGCTTCACTCTAGGGCGTTGCTCCACCAGATCGAACAGTTAGGGCCTCAGAAGTCAACGCCCGAAGCATAAAATACAAGATAAATAGAAGAGTTTTTCCATTGTGTAAAACGAATAATTGCTACCAGTGTAAAAGTTATGGTCATTTCTACGTTCCGGGCAACCTAGGCTTCACTCTATGGCGTTCTTCCACCACATCGAATAGCTACGGCCTCAGAAGTCAACACCTGAAGTTTAAAATACAATAAAAATACAACAGTCTTTCCATCCTATAACAGGAATAATTGCAACCCGTGTGAAGGTGATGGTCATTTCTGCGTTCCAGGCAACCTAGGCTTCTCTCTAGGGCGTTGTTCCACCAGATCGAATAGTTAGGGCCTAAGAAGTCAACGCCAGTAGCATAAAATACGATATAAATACAACAGTTTTTCCATCATATAAAACGAATAATTGCAACCTCTATGAAAGTTATAGTCACTTCTACGTTCCGAGCACCCTAGGCGTCACTCGAGGGCGTTGCTCCACCAGATCAAACAGTTAGGGCCTTAGGAGCCAACGCCCGAAGCATTAAATACAAAATAAATACAACAGTTTTTCCATTATATAAAACGAATAATTGCAACCAGTATGAAAGTTATGGTCATTTCTACTTTCCGGGCAACCTAGGCTTCACCCTGGGGCGTTGCGCCAACAGATTGAATAGTTTGGGCCTTAGAAGTCAATGCCCGAATCATAAAATGCAATAAAAGTACAACAGTGTTTCCATCGTATAACAGGATTAATTGCAACCAGTTTGAAAGTGATGGTCATTTCTACGTTCCGGGCAACCTAGGCTTCACTCTAGGGCGTTGCTCCACTAGATCGAAAAGCTAGGGCCTTACAAGTCAACGCCAGAAGCATAAAATACAATATAAATACAACAGCTTTTCCATCGTATAAAACGAATAATTGCTACCAGTGTGAAAGTTATGGTCATTTCTACTTTCCGGGCAACCTAGGCTTCACCCTAGGGCGTTGTTCCACCTGATGGAATAGTTAGATCCCAAGAAGTCAACGCCAGAAGCATAAAATACGATATAAATACAACAGCTTTTCCATCGTATAAAACGAATAATTGCAACCAGTTTGAAAGTGATGGTCATTTCTACGTACCGCGCATCCTAGGCTTCACTATAGGGCGTTGCTCCACCATGTCAAACAGTTAGGGCCTTAGAAGCCAACTCCCGAAGCATTAAATACAAAATAAATAGAACAGTTTTTCCATTGTATAAAACGAATAATTGCTACCAGTGTATAAGTTATGGTTATTTCTACGTTCCGGGCGACATAGGCTTCACCCTAGGCCGTTGTTCCACCAGATCGAATAGTTACGGCCTAAGAAGTGAACGCCAGAAGCATAAAATACAATATAAATACAACAGTTTTTCCATCATATAAAACGAATAATTGCAACCTGTATGAAAGTTGTGGTCATTTCTACTTTCCGGGCAACCTAGGCTTCACCCTAGGTCGTTGCTCCAACAGATTGAATAGTTAGGACCTTAGAAGTCAATGCCCGAAGCATAAAATGCAATAAAAATACAACAGTTTTTCCATCATATAACAGGAATAATTGCAACCATTTTGAAAGTGATGGTCATTTATACGTACCGGGCAACCTACGCTTCACTCGAGGGCGTTGCTCCACCAGATCGAATAGTTAGGGCCTTAGAAGTCAACTCCCGTAGCATAAAATACAAAATAAATAGAACAGTTTTTCCATTGTATAAAACGAATAATTGCTGCCGGTGTGAAAGTTACGGTCATTTCTACTTGCCGGGCAACCTAGGCTTCACCCTAGGGCGTTGTTCCGCCTGATGGAATAGTTAGGGCCTAAGAAGTCAACGCCAGAAGCATAAAATACGATATAAATACAACAGCGTTTCCATCGCATAAAACGAATAATTGCAACCAGTTTGAAAGTGATGGTCATTTCTACTTTCCGCGCAACCTAGGCTTCACCCTAGGGCGCTGCTCCAACAGATTGTATGGTTAGGGCCTTAGAAGTCAATGCCCGAAGCATATAATGCAATAAAAATACAACAGTGTTTCCATCATATAACAGGAATAATTGCAACCATTTTGAAAGTGATGGTCATTTATACGTTCCGAGCACCCTAGGCGTCACTCTAGGCGTTGCTCCACCAGATCGAATAGTTACGGCCTTAGAAGTCAGCGCCAGAAGCATAAAATACGATATAAATACAACAGCTTTTCCATCGTATAAAACGAATAATTGCTACCAGTGTGAAAGTTATGGTCATTTCTACTTTCCGGGCAACCTAGGTTTCACTCTAGGCCGTTGCTCCACCAGATCAAACAGTTAGGGCCTCAGAAGTCAACGCCCGAAGCATAAAATACAAGATAAATAGAAGAGTTTTTCCATTGTGTAAAACGAATAATTGCTACCAGTGTAAAAGTTATGGTCATTTCTACGTTCCGGGCAACCTAGGCTTCACTCTATGGCGTTCTTCCACCACATCGAATAGCTACGGCCTCAGAAGTCAACACCTGAAGTCTACAATACAATAAAAATACAACAGTCTTTCCATCCTATGACAGGAATAATTGCAACCTGTGTGAAGGTGATGGTCATTTCTGCGTTCCAGGCAACCTAGGCTTCACTCTAGGGCGTTGTTCCACCAGATCGAATAGTTAGGGCCTAAGAAGTCAACGCCAGTAGCATAAAATACGATATAAATACAACAACTTTTCCATCGTATAAAACGAATAATTGCAACCAGTTTGAAGGTGATGGTCATTTCTACGTACCGGGCAACCTAGGTTTCACTCTAGGGCGTCGCTCCACCAGATCAAACAGTTAGGGCCTTAGGAGCCAACGCCCGAAGCATTAAATACAAAATAAATAGAACAGTTTTTCCATTTTATAAAATGAATAATTGCTACCAGTGTAAAAGTTATGGTCATTTCTACGTTCCGGGCAACCTAGGCTTCACCCTAGGCCGTTGTTCCACCAGATCGAATAGTTAGGGCCTTAGAAGTCAACGCCAGAAGCATAAAATACGATATAAATACAACAGCTTTTCCATCGTATAAAACGAATAATTGCAACGAGTGTGAAGGTACTGGTCATTTCTACGTTCCGGGTAACCTAGGTTTCACTCTAGGGCGTTGCTCCACCAGATCGAATAGCTAGGGCCTTAGAAGTCAACGCCCGAAGCATAAAATACAAAAAAATAGAACAGTTTTTCCATGTGTAAAACAAATAATTGCCACCAGTGAGAAAGTTATGGTCATTTCTACGTTCCGCGCAACCTAGGCTTCCCTCTAGGGCGTTACTCCACCAGATCAAACGGTTAGGGCCTTAGAAGTCCACGCCCGAAGCATTAAATACAAAATTAATAGAACAGTTTTTCCATTGTATAAAACGTATAATTGCTACCAGTGTAAAAGTTATGGTCATTTCTACGTTCCGGGCAACCTAGGCTTCACCCTAGGCCGTTGCTCCACCAGATCGAATAGTTAGGGCCTATGAAGTGAACGCCAGAAGCATAAAATACGATATAAATACAACAGGTTTTCCATCGTATAAAACAAATAATTGCAACCAGTATGAAGCTTATGGTCATTTCTACTTTCCGAGCAACCTAGGCTTCACCCTAGGGCGATGCTCCAACAGATTGAATGGTTAGGGCCTTAGAAGTCAACGCCCGAACCATAAAATGCAAAAAAAATACAACGGTGTTTCCATCATATAAGAGGAATAATTGCAACCAGTTTGAAAGTGATGGCCAATTCTACGTTCCGGGCAACCTAGGTTTCAATCCAGGGCGTTGCTCCACCAGACCGAATAGTTAGGTCCTTAGAAGTAAACGCCAGAAGCATAAAATACGTTATAAATGCAACAGCTTTTCCATCGTATAAAAGGATTAATTGCAACCAGTTTGAAAGTGATGGACATTTCTCCTTTCCCCGCAACCTAGGCTTCACCCTAGGGCGTTGCTCCAACAGATTGAATAGTTAGGGCCTTAGAAGTCAACGCCCGAAGCATAAAATGCAATAAAAATACAACAGTGTTTCCATCATATAACAGGAATAATTGCAACCCGTGTGAAAGTGATGGTCATTTCCACGTTCCAGGCAACCTAGGCTTCACCCTAGGGCGTTCTTCCACCAGACGGAATAGTTAGGGCATAAGAAGTCAACGCCAGAAGCATAAAACACTATATAAATACAACAGTTTTTCCATCATATAAAACGAATAATTGCAACCAGGATAAAAGTTATGGTCATTTCTACGTTCCCGGTAACCTAGGTTTCACTCTAGGGCGTTGCTCCACCAGATCGAATAGTTAACGCCTCAGAAGTCAACGCCCGAAGCATAAAATGCAAAATAAATAGAACAGCTTTTCCATTGTATAAAACGAATAACTGTAACCTGTGTGAAAGTACTGGTCATTTCTACGGTCCGGGTAACCTAGGTTTCGCCCTAGGTCGTTGCTCCACCAGATCGAATAGCTAGGCACTTAGAATTCAACGCCAGAAGGATAAAATACAATATAAGTACAACAGTTTTTCCATCGTATAAAATGAATAATTGCAGACATTGTGAAAGTAATGACCATTTCTACATTCCGGGCAACCTAGGCGTCGCTCTAGGGCCTTGCTCCACCACATCGAATAGCTACGGCCTTAGAAGTCAACGCCAGAAGCATAAAATACAATATAAATACAACGGCTTTCCCAACGTATAAAACGAATAATTGCAAACAGTGTGAAAGTAATGGTCATTTCTACGTTCCGGGTAACTCAGGCGTCACTCTAGGGCGTTGCTCCACCAGATCGAATAGTTAGGGCTTTAGAAGTCAACGCCAGAAACAGAAAATACAATAAAGATGCAACAGATTTTCCATCGTACAACAGGAGTAACTGCAATCAGTGTGAAGGTACTGGTCATTTCTACGTTCCGGGTAATCTAGGTTTCACTCTAGGGCGTTGCTCCACCAGATCGAATAGCTAGGGCCGTAGAAGTCAACGCCCGAAGCATAAAATACAAAAAAATAGAACAGTTTTTCCATGTGTAAAACAAATAATTGCCACCAGTGAGAAAGTTATGGTCATTTCTACGTTCCGGGCAACCTAGGCTTGACCCTAGGGCGTTGCTCCAACAGATTGAATAATTAGGGCCTTAGAAGTCAACGCCCGAACCATAAAATGCAAAAAAAAATTCAACAGTGTTTCCATCGTATAAAACGAATAATTGCAACCAGTATCAAACTTATGGTCATTTCTACTTTCCGAGCAACCTACGCTTCACCCTAGGCCGTTGTTCCACCAGATCGAATAGTTAGGGCCTATGAAGTGAACGCCAGAAGCATAAAATACGATATAAATACAACAGGTTTTCCATCGTATAAAACAAATAATTGCAACCAGTATGAAGCTTATGGTCATTTCTACTTTCCGAGCAACCTAGGCTTCACCCTAGGGCGATGCTCCATTAGATTGAATGGTTAGGGCCTTAGAAGTCAACGCCCGAACCATAAAATGCAAAAAAAATACAACGGTGTTTCCATCATATAAGAGGATTAATTGCAACCAGTTTGAAAGTGATGGTCATTTCTACGTACCGCGCAACCTAGGCTTCACTATAGGGCGTTGCTCCACCAGGTCAAACAGTTAGGGCCTTAGAAGCCAACTCCCGAAGCATTAAATACAAAATAAATAGAACAGTTTTTCCATTGTATAAAACGAATAATTGCTAACAGTGTAAAAGTTATGGTCATTTCTACGTTCCGGGCGACATAGGCTTCACCCTAGGCCGTTGTTCCACCAGATCGAATAGTTAGGGCCTAAGAAGTGAACGCCAGAAGCATAAAATACAATATAAATACAACAGTTTTTCCATCATATAAAACGAATAATTGCAACCAGTATGAAAGTTATGGTCATTTCTACTTTCCGGGCAACCTAGGCTTCACCCTAGGGCGCTGCTCCAACAGATTGTATAGTTAGGGCCTTAGAAGTCAATGCCAGAAGCACAAAATTCAATAAAGATGCAACAGTTTTTCCATCGTATAACAGGAGTAACCGCAAACAGTGTGAAAGTACTGCTCATTTCTACGTTCCCGGTAACCTAGGCTTCACTCTAGGGCGTTGTTCCACCAGATGGAATTGTTAGGGCCTAAGAAGTCAACGTCCGAAGCATAAAATACAAAATAAATAGAACAGTTTTTCCATTGTATAAAACGAATAATTGCTACCTGTGTAAAAGTTATGGTTATTTCTACGTTCCGGGCAACCTAGGCTTCAACCTAGGGCGTTGTTCCACCAGATCGAATAGTTAGGGCCTAAGAAGTGAACGCCAGAAGCATAAAATACAATATAAATACAACAGTTTTTCCATCATATAAAACGAATAATTGCAACCAGTATGAAAGTTATGGTCATTTCTACGTTCCGAGCACCCTAGGCGTCACTCTAGGGCGTTGCTCCACCAGATCAAACAGTTAGGGCCTCAGAAGTCAACGCCCGAAGCATAAAATACAAGATAAATAGAAGAGTTTTTCCATTGTGTAAAACGAATAATTGCTACCAGTGTAAAAGTTATGGTCATTTCTACGTTCCGGGCAACCTAGGCTTCACTCTATGGCGTTCTTCCACCACATCGAATAGCTACGGCCTCAGAAGTCAACACCTGAAGTCTAAAATACAATAAAAATACAACAGTCTTTCCATCCTATGACAGGAATAATTGCAACCCGCGTGAAGGTGATGGTCATTTCTGCGTTCCAGGCAACCTAGGCTTCACTCTAGGGCGTTGTTCCACCAGATCGAATAGTTAGGGCCTAAGAAGTCAACGCCAGTAGCATAAAATACGATATAAATACAACAGCTTTTCCATCGTATAAAACGAATAATTGCAACGAGTGTGAAAGTAATGGTCATTTCTACATTCCGAGCAACCTAGGCTTCACTCTAGGGCGTTGCTCCACCAGATCGAATAGTTAGGTCCTTAGAAGTAAACGCCAGAAGCATAAAATACAAAATAAATAGAACAGCTATTCCATTGTATAAAACGGATAATTGCTACCAGTGTAAAAGTTATGGTCATTTCTACGTTCCGGGCAACCTAGGCTTCACCCAAGGGCGTTGTTCCACCAGATCGAATAGTTCGGGCCTAAGATGTGAACCCCAGAAGAATAAAATACAATATAAATATAACAGTTTTTCCATCGTATAAAACGAATAATAGCAACCAGTGTGAAAGTTATGGTCATTTCTACGTTCCGGGCAACCTAGCTTTCACTCTAGGGCGTTGCTCCACCAGATCAAACAGTTAGGGCCTTAGAAGCCAACGCCCGAAGCATTAAATACAAAATAAATAGAACAGTTTTTCCATTGTATAAAACGAATAATTGCTAACAGTGTAAAAGTTATGGTCATTTCTACGTCCCGGGCTACCTAGGCTTCACCCTAGGCCGTTGTTCCACCAGATCGAATAGTTAGGGCCTAAGGAGTGAACGCCAGAAGTATAAAATACAATATAAATACAACAGTTTTTCCATCATATAAAACGAATAATTGCAACCAGTATGAAAGTTATGGTCATTTCTACTTTCCGGGCAACCTAGGCTTCACCCTGGGGCGTTGCGCCAACAGATTGATTAGTTTGGGCCTTAGAAGTCAATGCCCGAATCATAAAATGCAATAAAAATACAACAGTTTTTCCATCGTATAACAGGATTAATTGCAACCAGTTTGAAAGTGATGGTCATTTCTACGTACCGCGCAACCTAGGCTTCACTATAGGGCGTTGCTCCACCAGGTCAAACAGTTAGGGCCTTAGAAGCCAACTCCCGAAGCATTAAATACAAAATAAATAGAACAGTTTTTCCATTGTATAAAACGAATAATTGCTAACAGTGTAAAAGTTATGGTCATTTCTACGTTCCGGGCGACATAGGCTTCACCCTAGGCCGTTGTTCCACCAGATCGAATAGTTAGGGCCTAAGAAGTGAACGCCAGAAGCATAAAATACAATATAAATACAACAGTTTTTCCATCATATAAAACGAATAATTGCAACCAGTATGAAAGTTATGGTCATTTCTACTTTCCGGGCAACCTAGGCTTCACCCTAGGGCGCTGCCCCAACAGATTGTATAGTTAGGGCCTTAGAAGTCAATGCCCGAAGCATATAATGCAATAAAAATACAACAGTATTTCCATCATATAACAGGAATAATTGCAACCAATTTGAAAGTGATGGTCATTTATACGTACCGGGCAACCTACGCTTCACTCGAGGGCGTTGCTCCACCAGATCGAATAGTTAGGGCCTTAGAAGTCAACTCCCGTAGCATAAAATACAAGATAAATAGAACCGTTTTTCCATCGTATAAAACGAATAATAGCAACCAGTGTGAAAGTTGTGGTCATTTCTACGTTCCGGGCAACCTAGGTTTCACTCTAGGGCGTCGCTCCACCAGATCAAACAGTTAGGGCCTTAGGAGCCAACGCCCGAAGCATTAAATACAAAATAAATAGAACAGTTTTTCCATTTTATAAAACGAATAATTGCTACCAGTGTAAAAGTTAAGGTCATTTCTACGTTCCGGGCAACCCAGGCTTCACCCTAGGCCGTTGTTCCACCAGATCGAATAGTTAGGGCCTAAGAAGTGAACGCCAGAAGCATAAAATACAATATAAATACAACAGTTTTTCCATCATATAAAACGAATAATTGCAACCTGTATGAAAGTTATGGTCACTTCTACGTTCCGAGCACCCTAGGCGTCACTCGAGGGCGTTGCTCGACCAGATCAAACAGTTAGGGCCTTAGGAGCCAGCGCCCGAAGCATTAAATACAAAATAAATAGAACAGTTTTTCCATTGTATAAAACGAATAATTGCTACCAGTGTAAAAGTTATGGTCATTTCTACGTTCCGGGCAACCTAGGCTTCACCCTAGGCTGTTGTTCCACCAGATCGAATAGTTAGGGCCTACGAAGTGAACGCCAGAAGCATAAAATACAATATAAATACAACAGTTTTTCCATCATATAAAACGAATAATTGCAACCAGTATGAAAGTTATGGTCATTTCTACGTTCCGAGCACCCTAGGCGTCACTCTAGGGCGTTGCTCCACCAGATCAAACAGTTAGGGCCTCAGAAGTCAACGCCCGAAGCATAAAATACAAGATAAATAGAAGAGTTTTTCCATTGTGTAAAACGAATAATTGCTACCAGTGTAAAAGTTATGGTCATTTCTACGTTCCGGGCAACCTAGGCTTCACTCTATGGCGTTCTTCCACCACATCGAATAGCTACGGCCTCAGAAGTCAACACCTGAAGTCTAAAATACAATAAAAATACAACAGTCTTTCCATCCTATGACAGGAATAATTGCAACCCGTGTGAAGGTGATGGTCATTTCTGCGTTCCAGGCAACCTGGGCTTCACTCTAGGGCGTTGTTCCACCAGATCGAATAGTTAGGGCCTAAGAAGTCAACGCCAGTAGCATAAAATACGATATAAATACAACAACTTTTCCATCGTATAAAACGAATAATTGCAACCAGTTTGAAGGTGATGGTCATTTCTACGTACCGGGCAACGTAGGCTTCACTCTAGGGCGTTGCTCCACCAGACGAAACAGTTAGGGCCTTAGAAGTCAACGCCCGAAGCATAAAATACAAAATAAATAGAACAGCTATTCCATTGTATAAAACGGATAATTGCTACCAGTGTAAAAGTTATGGTCATTTCTACGTTCCGGGCAACCTAGGCTTCACCCAAGGGCGTTGTTCCACCAGATCGAATAGTTCGGGCCTAAGATGTGAACGCCAGAAGAATAAAATACAATATAAATATAACAGTTTTTCCATCGTATAGAACGAATAGTAACAACCAGTGTGAAAGTTATGGTCACTTCTACGTTCCGGGCAACCTAGGCTTCACTCTAGGGCGTTGCCCCACCAGATCAAACAGTTAGGGCCTTAGATGTCAACGCCCGAAGCATAAAATACAAAATAAATAGAACAGTTTTTCCATTGTATAAAACGAATAATTGCTACCAGTGTGAAAGTTATGGTCATTTCGACGTTCCGGGCAACCTAGGCTTCACCACAGGGCGTTGTTCCACCAGATCGAATAGTAAGGGCCTAAGAAGTGAACGCCAGCAGCATAAAATACAATATAAATACAACAGTCCTTCCTTCATATAAAACGAATGATTGCAACCAGTATTAAAGTTATGGTCATTTCTACTTTCCGGGCAACCTAGGCTACACCCTAGGGCGTTGCTCCAGCAGATTGAATAGTTAGGGCCATAGAAGTCAATGCCCGAAGCATAAAATGCAATAAAAATACAACAGTTTTTCCATCACATAACAGGAATAATTGCAACCAGTTTGAAAGTGATGGTCATTTCTACGTTCCGGGCAACCTCGGCTTCACTCTAGGGCGTTGCTCCGCCAGATCGAATAGTTAGTGCCTTTGAAGGCAACGCCAGAAGCATAATATACAATATAAATATAACAGTTTTTCCATCGTATAAAACGAATAATAGCAATCAGTGTGAAAATTATGGTCATTTCTACGTTCCGGGCTACCTAGGCTGCACTCTAGGGCGTTGCTCCACCAGATCGAATAGGTAGGGCCTTAGAAGTCAACGCTAGAAGCATACAATACAATATAAATACAACAGCTTTTCCATCGTATAAAATGAATAATTGCAAACAGTGTGAATGTTGTGGACATTTATACATTCCGAACAACCTAGTGTTCACTCTAGGGAGTTGCTCCACCAGATCGAATAGTTAGGGCATTAGAAGTCAACGCCAGAAGCATAAAATACAATAAAGATACAACAGTTTTTCCATCGTATAACAGGAATAACTGCAACCAGTTTGAAAGTGATGGTCATTTCTACGTTCCGGGCAACCTAGGTTTCACTCTAGGGCGTAGCTCCACCAGATCGAAGAGTTAGGGCCTTTGAAGTCAACGCTAGAAGCATAAAATGCAATATAAATATAACAGCTTTTCCATCGTATAAAACGGATAATTGCAACCAGTGTGAAAGTAATGGTCATTTCTCCGTTCCGGGCAACCTAGGCTTCACTCTAGGGCGTTGCTCCACCAGACCGAATAGTTAGGGCCTTAGAAGTCAACGCCAGAAGCATAAAATACAAAATAAATAAAACAGTTTTTCCATCGTATAAAACGAATACTTGCTACCAGTGTGAACGTTATGGTCATTTCTACGTTCCGGGCAACCTAGGTTTCACTCTATGGCGTTGATCGACCAGATCGAATAGCTAGGGCCTTAGAAGTCATCGCCAGAAGAATAAATTGCAGTATAAGTACAAAAGCTTTTCCATCGTATAAAATGAATAATTGCAAACATTGTGAAAGTAATGGTTATTTCTACGTTCCGGGCAACCTATGCGTCACTCTAGGGCGTTTCTCCACCACATCTAATAGCTACGGCCTTAGAAGTCAACCACAGATGAATAAAATACAATAAAGATGCCACAGCTTTTCCATCGTATAAAACGAATAATTGCAACCAGTGTGGAAGTTATGGTCATTTCTACTTTCCGGGCATCGTAGGCTTCACTCTAGGGCGTTGCTCCACCAGATCGAATAGTTAGGGCCTAAGAAGTCAACGCCAGAAGCATAAAATACAATATAAATATAACAGTTTTTCCATCGTATAGGACGAATGATAGCAACCAGTGTGAAAGATATGGTCATTTCTACGTTCCGGGCAACCTAGGCTTCACTCTAGGGCGTTGGTCCACCAGATCGAATAGTTAGGGCCTTAGAAGTCAACGCCCGAAGCATATAATACAAAATAAATAAAACAGTTTTTCTACCGTATAAAACGAATAATTGCAACCAGTATGAAAGTTAACGTCATTTCTACTTTCGGGGCAACATAGGCTTCACCATTGGGCGTTGCACCAACAGATTGAATAGTTAGGCCCTTAGAAGTCAACGCCCGAAGCATAAAATACAAAATAAATAGAACAGTTTTTCCATCGTATATAATGTATATTTGCAAACATTGTGAAAGTAATGGTCATTTCTACGCTCCGGGCAACCTAGGCGTCACTCTAGGGCGTTGCTCCACCACATCTAATAGCTACGGCCTTAGAAGTCAACGCCAGATGAATAAAATACAATAAAGATGCCACAGCTTTTCCATCGTATAAAACGAATAATTGCAACCAGTGTGAAAGCTATGGTCATTTCTACTTTCCGGGCAACCTAGGCTTCACCCTAGGGCTGTGCTCCACCGGATCAAATAGTTAGGGCCTAAGAAGTCAACGCCAGAAGCATCAAATACAATATAAATAAAACAGTTTTTCCATCGTCTAAAACGAATAATAGCAACCAGTGTGAAAGTTATGGTCGTTTCTACGATCCGGGCAACATAGGCTTCACTCTAGGGTGTTGCTCCACCAGATCAAACAGTTAGGGCCTTAGAAGTTAACGCCAGAGGCATAAAATACGATATAAATACAACAGCTTTTCCATCGTATAAAACGAATAACTGCAACCAGTGTGGAAGTTATGGTCATTTCTACGTTCCGGGCAACCTAGGCTTCACTCTAGGGCGTTGCTCGACCAGATCGAATAGCTAGGGCCTTAGAAGTCAACGCCCAAAGCATAAAATACAAAATAAATAGAACAGTTTTTCCATCGTATAAAACGAATAATTGCTACCAGTGTGAAAGTTATGGTCATTGCTACGTTCCGCGCAACCTAGGCTTCACCCAAGGGCGTTGTTCCACCAGATGGAATAGTTAGGGCCTAAGAAGTCAACGCCAGAAGAATAAAATACGATATAAATACAACAGCTTATCCATCGTATAAGACGAATAATTGCAACCAGTGTGAATGTAATGGTCATTTCTACGTTCCGGGCAACATAGGCTTCACTCTAGGTCGTTGCTCCACCAGATCGAATAGCTGGGCCTTTGAAATCAACGCCAGAAGCATAAAATACAATAAAGATGCAACAGCTTTTCCATCGTATAAAACGAATAATTGCAACCAGTGTGAAAGTTATGGTCATTTATAATTTCCGGGCAACCTAGGCTTCACCCTAGGGCGTTGCTCCAACAGATTGAATAGTTAGGAGCTTAGAAGTCAACGCCCGAAGCATAAAATACCAAATAAATTGAACGGTTTTTCCATTGTATAAAACGAATTATTGCTACCGGTTTAAAAGTTATGGACATTTCTACGTTCCGGGCAACCTAGGCTTCAAACTAGGGCGTTGTTCCACCACATCTAATAGCTACGGCCTTAGATGTCAACCCCAGATGAATAAAATACAGTAAAGATGCAACAGCTTTTCCATTGTATAAAACGAATAATTGCAACCCGTGTGAAAGTGATGGTCATTTCTACGTTCCAGGCAATCTAGGCTTCACTCTAGGGCGTTGTTCAACCAGATCGAATAGTTAGGGCCTAAGAAGTCAACGCCAGAAGAATAAAATACAATATGAGTACAAAAGCTTTTCCATCGTATAAAATGAATAATTGCAAACATTGTGAAAGTAATGGTCATTTCTACGTTCCGGCCAACCTAGGCGTCACTCTAGGGCGTTGCTCCACCACATCTAATAGCTACGGCCTTAGAAGTCAACCGCAGATGAATAAAATACAATAAAGGTGCCACAGCTTTTCCATCGTATAAAAGGAATAATTGCAACCAGTGTGAAAGTTATGGTCACTTCTACTTTCCGGGCATCCTAGGCTTCACCCTAGGGAGTTGTTCCACCAGATCGAACAGTTAGGGCCTCAGAAGTCAACGCCAGAAGCATAAAATACAATATAAATATAACAGTTTTTCCATCGTGTAAAACGAATGATAGCAACCAGTGTGAATGTTATGGCCATTTCTACGTTCGGGGCAACCTAGGCTTCACTCTAGGACGTTGGGCAACCAGATCGAATAGTTAGGGCCTTAGCAGTCAACGCCTGAAGCATAAAATACAAAATAAATAAAACAGTTTTTCCATCGTATAAAACGAATAATTACAACCAGTATAAAAGTTAACGTCATTTCTACTTTCCGGGCAACATAGGCTTCACCCTTGGGCGTTGCACCAACAGATTGAATAGTTAGTGCCTTAGAAGTCAACGCCCGAAGCATAAAATACAAAATAAATAGAACAGTTTTTCCATCGTATAAAACGAATAATTGCTACCGGTGTGAAAGTTATGGTCATTTCTCCGTTCCGGGCAACCTAGGCTTCACTCTAGGGCGTTGCTCCACCAGATCGAATAGTTAGGACCTTAGAAGTCAACGCCAGAAGCATAAAATACAAAATAAATAAAACAGTTTTTCCATCGTATAGGACGAATGATAGCAACCAGTGCGAAAGTTATGGTCATTTCTACGTTCCGGGCAACCTAGGCTTCACTCTAGGGCGTTGCTCCACCAGATCGAATAGTTAGGGCCTTAGAAGTCAATGCCCGAAGCATAAAATACAAAATAAATAAAACAGTTTTTCCACCGTATAAAACGAATAATTGCAACCAGTATGAAAGTTAACGTCATTTCTACTTTCGGGGCAACATAGGCTTCACCCTTGGGCGTTGCACCAACAGATTGAATAGTTAGGCCCTTGGAAGTCAACGCCCGAAGCATAAAATACAAAATAAATAGAACAGTTTTTCCATCGTATATAATGTATATTTGCAAACAGTGTGAAAGTAATGGTCATTTCTACGTACCGGGCAACCTGGGCTCCACTCTAGGGTGTTGCTCAACGAAGTCGAATAGCTAGGGCCTTAGAAGTCAACGCCCGAAGCATAAAATACAAGATAAATAGAACAGTTTTTCCATCGTATAAAGCGAATAATTGATACCGGTGTGAAAGTTATGGTCATTTCTCCGTTCCAGGCAACCTAGGCTTCACTCTAGGGCGTTGCTCCACCAGATCGAATTGTTAGGGCCTTAGAAATCAACGCCAGAAGCATAAAATACAAAATAAATAAAACAGTTTTTCCGTCGTATAAAACGAATAATTGCTACCAGTGTGAAAGTTATGGTCATTTCTACGTTCCGCGCAACCTAGGCTTCACCCGAGGGCGTTGTTCTACCAGATGGAATAGATAGGGCCTTAGAAGTCAACGCCAGATGCATAAAATACAATAAAGGTGCAAAAGTTTTTCCATCACATAGCTGGAATAATTGTAACCAGGATGAAAGTTATGGTCATTTCTACTTTCCGGGCAACCTAGGCTTCACCCTAGGGCGTTGTTCCACCCGATGAAATAGTTAGGGCCTAAGAAGTTTACGCCAGAGGCATAAAATACGATATAAATACAACAGCTTTTCCACCGTATAAAACGAATAATTGCAAACAGTCTGAAAGTAATGGTCATTTCTACGTTCCAGGCAACCTAGGCTTCACCCTAGGGCGTTGTTCCACCAGATCGAATAGGTAGGGCCTAAGAAGTCAACGCCATAAGAATAAAATACAATATAAATATAACAGTTTTTCCATCGTATAAAACGAATAATAGCAACCAGTGTGAAGGTTATGGTCATTTCAACGTTCCGGGCAATCTAGGCTTCACTCTAGGGCGTTGCTCCACCAGATCAATCAGTTAGGGCCTTAGAAGTCAACGCCCGAAGCATAAAATACAAAATAAATAGAACAGTTCTTCCATTGTATAAAACGAACAATTGCTACCAGTGTAAAAGCTATGGTCATTTCTACGTTCCGGGCAACCTAGGCTTCACTCTAGGGCGTTGCTCCACCAGATCGAATAGTTAGGGCCTTAGAAGCCCACGCCAAAAGCATAAAATACGATAAAGATGCAACAGTTTGTCCATCGTGGAACAGGAATATTTGCAACCAGTGCGAAAGTTATGGTCATTTCTGCGTTCCGGGCAACCTAGGCTTCACTCTAGGGCGTTGCTCCACCAGATTCAACAGTTAGGGCGTTAGAAGTCAACGCCCGAAGCATAAAATACAAAATAAATAGAACAGTTTTTCCATTGTATAAAACGAATAATTGCTACCAGTGTAAAAGTTATGGTCATTTCTACGTTCCGCGCAACCTAGGTTTCACTCCATGGCGTTGCTCCGCCAGATCGAATAGTTTCGTCATAAGAAGTCAACGCAAGAAGCATAAAATACGATACAAATACAACAGATTTTCCATCGTATAAAACGGATAATTGCAACCAGTGTGAAAGTAATGGTCATTTCTACGTTGCGAGCAACCTAGTCGTCACTCTAGGGCGTTGCTCCACCAGATCGAATAGCTAGGGACTTAGAATTCATCGCTAAAAGCATAAAATACAATTAAAATACAACAGTTTTTCCATCGTATAACAGGAGTAATTGCAACCAGTTTGAATGTGATGGTCATTTCTACGTTGCGGGCAACCTAGGCTTCACTCTAGGGCGTTGATCCACCAGATCGAATAGTTAGTACCTTAGAAGTCAACGCCAGAAGCATAAAATACAATATGAATACAACAGTTTTTCCATCGTATAAAATGAATAATTTCAAACATTGTGAAGGTAATGGTCATTTCTACGCTCCGGGCAACCTAGGTGTCACTCTAGGGCGTTGCTCCACTACATCTAATAGTTACGGCCTTAGAAGTCAACGCCAGAAGAATAAAATACAATAAAGATGCAACAGTTTTTCCATCATATAACAGGAATAATTGCAACCAGTTTGAAAGTGATGGTCACTTCTTCGTTCCGGGCATCCTAGGCTTCACTCTAGGGCGTTGTTCCACCATATCGGACAGTTAGGGCCGAAGAAGTCAACGCCAGAAGCCTAAAATACAATATAAGTATAACCGTTTTTCCATTGTATAAAACGAATAATAGCAACCAGTGTGAATGTACTGGTCATTTCTACGTTCCGGATAACCTAGGTTTCACTCTAGCGCGTTGCTCTACCAGATCGAGAAGCTAGGGACTTAGAATTCAACGCCAGAAGGATAAAATACAACATAAGTACAACAGTTATTCCATCGTATAAAATGAGCAGTTGCAAACATTGCGAAAGTAATGGTCGTTTCTACGTTCCGGGCAACCTAGGCGTCACTCTAGGGCGTTGCTCCACCACATCTAACAGCTACGGCCTTAGAAGTCTACGCCAGACGCATAAAATA
The DNA here is from genome assembly GCF_051401765.1 of Calliopsis andreniformis. Lineage (NCBI taxonomy): Eukaryota > Metazoa > Arthropoda > Insecta > Hymenoptera > Andrenidae > Calliopsis > Calliopsis andreniformis. The sequence goes on along the minus strand of NW_027480425.1, from coordinate 8,273,769 downwards.
CAATATAAATACAACAGCTTTTCCATCGTACAAAATGAATAATAGTAAACAGTGTGAAAGTAATGGTCATTTCTACGATCCGGGCAACCTAAGCTTCACTCTAGGTCGTTGTTCCACCAGATCAAATAGCTAGCGACTTAGAATTAAACGCCAGAAACATAGAATACAATAAAAATACAACAGCTTTTCCATCGTATAACAGGAATAATTGCAACCAGTGTGAATGTAATGGTCATTTCTACGTTCCGGGCAACCTAGGATTCACTCTAGGACGTTGCTCCTACAGATTGAATAGTTAGGGCCTTACAATTCAATGCCCGAAGCATAAAATGCAAAATAAATAGAACTGTTTTTCCATCGTATAAAACGAATAAATGCTACCAGTGTGAAAGTTATGGTCATTTCTACTTTCCGGGCAACCTAGGCTTCAACCTAGGGCGTTGATCCACCAGCACGAATAGTTAGGACCTAAGAAGTCAACCCCAGAAGCATAAAATACGATATAAATAAAGCAGCTTTTCCATCGTATAAAACGAATAATTGCAACCAGTGTGAAAGTTATGGTCATTTCTACGTTCCGGGCAACCTAGGCTTCACTCTAGGGCGTTGCTCCACCAGATCGAATAGTTAGGGCCTAACAAGTCAACGCCAGAAGCATAAAATACAACATAAATACAACAGATTTTCCATCATATATAATGTATATTTGCAAACAGTGTGAAAGTAGTGGTCATTCCTACGTTCCGGGCAACCTAGGCTTCACCCTAGGGCGTTGCTCCAACAGATTGAATAGCTAGGGCCTTCAAAGTCAATGCCCGAAGCATAAAATGCAATAAAAATACAACAGTTTTTCCATCGTATAACAGGAATAATTGCAACCAGTGTGAAAGTTATGGACATTTTTACATTGCGGCCAACCTAGGCTCCACTCTAGGGCGTTGCTCCACCAGATCGAATAGTTAGGGCCTCAGAAGTCAACACCAGAAGCATAAAATACAATAATGATGCAACAGTTTTTCCATCGTTTAACAGGAATAACTGCAACCAGTGTGAATGTACTGGTCATTTCCACGTTCCGGGTAACATAGGTTTCACTCTAGGGCGTTGCTCCAGCAGGTCGAATCTCTAGGGACTTAGAATTCAACGGCATAAGAATAAAATACAATATAAGTACAATAGTTTTTCCACCGTATAAAATGAATAATTGCAACCAGTGTGAATGTAATGGTCATTTCTACGTTCCCGGCAACGTAGGTTTCACTCTAGGGCGTTGATCCACCAGAGGGAATAGTTAGGGCCTAAGAAGTCAACGCCAGAAGCATAAAATACAATATAAATACAACAGCTTTTCAATCGTATAAAAGGAATAATTGCAACCAGTGTGAAAGTTATGGACATTTCTACATTCCGGCCAACCTAGGCTTCACTCTAGGGCGTTGCTCCACCAGATCGAATAGTTAGTACCTTAGAAGTCACCGCCAGAAGCATAAAATACAATATGAATACAACAGTTTTTCCATCGTATAAAATGAATAATTGCAAACATTGTGAAAGTAATGGTCATTTCTACGTTCCGGGCAACCTAGGCGTCACTCTAGGGCGTTGCTCCACCACACCTAATAGCTACGGCCTTAGAAGTCAACCCCAGATGAATAAAATACAATAAAGATGCCACAGCTTTTCCATCGTATAAAACGAAAAATTGCAACCAGTGTGAAAGTTATGGTCATTTCTACGTTCCGCGCAACCTAGGCTTCACTTTAGGGCATTCTTCCACCAGATCGAATAGTTAGTACCTTAGAAGCCAACGCCAGAAGCATAAAATACAATATAAATACAACAGCTTTTCCATCGTATATAATGTATATTTGCAAACTCTGTGAAAGTAATGGTCATTTCCATGTTCCGGGCAACCTAGGCGTCACTTTAGGGCGTTGCTCCACCAGATCGAATAGCTACGGACTTAGAATTCAACGCTAAAAGCATAAAATACAATAAAAATACAACAGTCTTTCATCGTATATCAGGAATAATGCCAACCAGTTTGAAAGTGATGGTCATTTCTACGTCCCGGGCAACCGAGGCTTCACTCTAGGGCGTTGCTATACCAGATCGAATAGTTAGGGCCTGAGAATTCAACGCCAGAAGGATAAAATACAGTATAAGTACAACAGTTCTTTCATCGTATGAAATGAATAATTGCAAACATTGTGAAAGTAATGTTCATTTCTACGTTCCGGGCAACCTAGGCTTCACTCTAGGGCGTTGCTGCACCAGATCGAATAGCTAGGGCCTTAGAAGTCAACGCCCGAAGCATAAAATACAAAATAAATGGAACAGTTTTTCCATCGTATAAAACGAATAATTGCTACCAGTGTGAAAGTTATGGTCATTTCTACGTTCCGGGCAACCTAGGCTTCACCCTAGGGCGCTGCTCCACCAGATCGAAGAGTTAGGGCCTTAGAAATCAACGCCAGAAGCATAAAATACAATAAAGATGCAACAGTTTTTCCATCGTATAAAACGGATTATTGCTACCAGTGTAAAAGTTATGGTCATTTCTACGTTCCGGGCAACCTAGGCTTCACTCTAGGACGTTGCTCCACCAGATCGTATAGCTAGGGCCTTAGAAGTCAACGCCCGGAGCATAAAATACAAAATAAACAGTACAGTTTTTCCATCGTATAAAACGAATAATTGCTACTAGTGTGGAAGTTCTGGTCATTTCTACGTTCCGGGCAGCCTAGGCTTCACTCTAGGGCGTTGCTCCACCAGATGGAATAGTTAGGGCCTTAGAAGTCAACGCCAGATGCATAAAATACAATAAAGATGCAACAGTTTTTCCATCGTATAACAGGAATAATTGCAACCAGTTTGAAAGTGATGGTCATTTCTACGTTCCGGGCAACCTAGGCTACACTCTAGGGCGTTGCTCCACCAGATCGAATAGATAGGGCCTTAGCAGTCAACGCCGGAAGCATAAAATACGATATAAATACAGCAGCTTTTCCATCGTATAAAACGAATAATTGCAACCAGCGTGATAGTTATGCTCATCTCTACGTACCGGGCAACTTAGGCATCACCCTAGGGCGTTGCTCCAACAGATTGAATAGTTAGGGCCTTAAAAGTCAATGCCCGAAGCATAAAATGCAATAAAAATACAACAGTTTTTCCATCGTATAACAGGAATATTTGCAACCAGTGTGAAAGTTCTGGTCATTTCTACGTTCCGGGCAGCCTAGGCTTCACTGTAGGGCGTTGCTCCACCAGATGGAATAGTTAGGGCCTTAGAAGTCAACCACAGATGAATAAAATACAATAAAGATGCCACAGCTTTTCCATCGTATAAAACGAATAATTGCAACCAGTGTGAAAGTTATGGTCATTTCTACTTTCCGGGCATCGTAGGCTTCACCCTAGGACGTTGTTCCACCGGATCGAACAGTTAGGGCCTAAGAAGTTAACGCCAGAAGCATAAAATACAATATAAATATAACAGTTTTTCCATCGTATAGAACGAATGATAGCAACCAGTGTGAAAGTTATGGTCATTTCTACGTTCCGGGCAACCTAGGCTTCACTCTAGGGCGTTGCTCCACCAGATCGAATAGTTAGGGCCTTAGAAGTCAACGCCCGAAGCATAAAATACAAAATAAATAAAACAGTTTTTCCACCGTATAAAACGAATAATAGCAACCAGTATGAAAGTTAACGTCATTTCTACTTTCGGGGCAACATAGGCTTCACCCTTGGGCGTTGCACCAACAGATTGAATAGTTAGGCCCTTGGAAGTCAACGCCCGAAGCATAAAATACAAAATAAATAGAACGGTTTTTCCATCGTATATAATGTATATTTGCAAACAGTGTGAAAGTAATGGTCATTTCTACGTACCGGGCAACCTGGGCTCCACTCTAGGGTGTTGCTCAACCAAGTCGAATAGCTAGGGCCTTAGAAGTCAACGCCCGAAGCATAAAATACAAGATAAATAGAACAGTTTTTCCATCGTATAAAGCGAATAATTGATACCGGTGTGAAAGTTATGGTCATTTCTCCGTTCCAGGCAACCTAGGCTTCACTCTAGGGCGTTGCTCCACCAGATCGAATTGTTAGGGCCTTAGAAATCAACGCCAGAAGCATAAAATACAAAATAAATAAAACAGTTTTTCCGTCGTATAAAACGAATAATTGCTACCAGTGTGAAAGTTATGGTCATTTCTACGTTCCGCGCAACCTAGGCTTCACCCGAGGGCGTTGTTCTACCAGATGGAATAGATAGGGCCTTAGAAGTCAACGCCAGATGCATAAAATACAATAAAGGTGCAAAAGTTTTTCCATCACATAGCTGGAATAATTGTAACCAGGATGAAAGTTATGGTCATTTCTACTTTCCGGGCAACCTAGGCTTCACCCTAGGGCGTTGTTCCACCCGATGAAATAGTTAGGGCCTAAGAAGTTTACGCCAGAGGCATAAAATACGATATAAATACAACAGCTTTTCCACCGTATAAAACGAATAATTGCAAACAGTCTGAAAGTAATGGTCATTTCTACGTTCCAGGCAACCTAGGCTTCACCCTAGGGCGTTGTTCCACCAGATCGAATAGGTAGGGCCTAAGAAGTCAACGCCATAAGAATAAAATACAATATAAATATAACAGTTTTTCCATCGTATAAAACGAATAATAGCAACCAGTGTGAAGGTTATGGTCATTTCAACGTTCCGGGCAATCTAGGCTTCACTCTAGGGCGTTGCTCCACCAGATCAATCAGTTAGGGCCTTAGAAGTCAACGCCCGAAGCATAAAATACAAAATAAATAGAACAGTTCTTCCATTGTATAAAACGAACAATTGCTACCAGTGTAAAAGCTATGGTCATTTCTACGTTCCGGGCAACCTAGGCTTCACTCTAGGGCGTTGCTCCACCAGATCGAATAGTTAGGGCCTTAGAAGCCCACGCCAAAAGCATAAAATACGATAAAGATGCAACAGTTTTTCGATAGTATAACAGGAATAATTCCTACCAGTTTGATAGTGATGGTCATTTCTACGTTCCGGGCAACCTAGGCTTCACTCTAGGGCGTTGTTACACCAGATCGAATAGTTAGGGCCTTAGAAGTCAACGCCCGAAGCATAAAATACAAAATAAATAAAACAGTTTTTCCATCGTATAAAACGAATAATTGCAACCAGTATGAAACTTATGGTCATTTCCACTTTCCGAGCAACCTAGGCTTCACCCTAGGGCGTTGTTCCACCTGATCGAATAGTTAGGGCCTTAGAAGTCAACACCAGAAGCCTAAAATACAATAAAGATGCAACAGTTTTTCCATAGTATAAAACGAATAATTGCAAACAGTCTGAAAGTAATGGTCATTTCTACGTTCCAGGCAACCTAGGCTTCACCCTAGGGCGTTGATCCACCAGATCGAATAGGTAGGGCCTAAGAAGTCAACGCCATAAGAATAAAATACAATATAAATATAACAGTTTTTCCATCGTATAAAACGAATAATAGCAACCAGTGTGAAGGTTATGGTCATTTCAACGTTCCGGGCAATCTAGGCTTCACTCTAGGGCGTTGCTCCACCAGATCAATCAGTTAGGGCCTTAGAAGTCAACGCCCGAAGCATAAAATACAAAATAAATAGAACAGTTCTTCCATTGTATAAAACGAACAATTGCTACCAGTGTAAAAGCTATGGTCATTTCTACGTTCCGGGCAACCTAGGCTTCACTCTAGGGCGTTGCTCCACCAGATCGAATAGTTAGGGCCTTAGAAGCCCACGCCAAAAGCATAAAATACGATAAAGATGCAACAGTTTTTCGATAGTATAACAGGAATAATTCCTACCAGTTTGATAGTGATGGTCATTTCTACGTTCCGGGCAACCTAGGCTTCACTCTAGGGCGTTGTTACACCAGATCGAATAGTTAGGGCCTTAGAAGTCAACGCCCGAAGCATAAAATACAAAATAAATAAAACAGTTTTTCCATCGTATAAAACGAATAATTGCAACCAGTATGAAACTTATGGTCATTTCCACTTTCCGAGCAACCTAGGCTTCACCCTAGGGCGTTGTTCCACCTGATCGAATAGTTAGGGCCTTAGAAGTCAACACCAGAAGCCTAAAATACAATAAAGATGCAACAGTTTTTCCATAGTATAAAACGAATAATTGCAAACAGTCTGAAAGTAATGGTCATTTCTACGTTCCAGGCAACCTAGGCTTCACCCTAGGGCGTTGTTCCACCAGATCGAATAGTTAGGGCCTAAGAAGTCAATGCCAGAAGCATAAAAGACAATATAAATATAACAGTATTACCATCGTATAAAACGAATAATAGCAACCAGTGTGAAAGTTATTGTCATTTCTACGTTCCGGGCTTCCTAGGCTTCACTATATGGCGTTGCTCCACCAAATCGAATAGCTACGGCCTTAGAAGTCAACGCCTGAAGCATAAAATGCAATAAAAATACAACAGTTTTTTCACCGTATAACCGGAATAGTTGCAACAAGCGTGAAGGTAATGGTCATTTCTGGGTTCCGGGCAACCTAGGCTTCACCCTAGCGCGTTGTTCCACCAAATCTAATAGTTAGGGCCTAAGAAGTGAACGCCAGAAGCATAAAATACAATATAAATACAACAGTTTTACCATCATATAAAACGAATAATTGCAAGCAGGATGAAAGTTATGGTCATTTCTACTTTCCGGGCAACCTAGGCTTCACCCTTGGGCGCTGCTCCAATAGATTGATTAGTTAGGGCCTTAGAAGTCAATGCCCGAAGCATAAAATGCAATAAAAGTACAACATTTCTTCCATCATATAACAGGAATAATTGCAACCAGTGTGAAAGTAATGGTCATTTCCATGTTCCCGGCAACCTAGGCTTCACTCTAGGGCGTTGCTCCACCTGATCGAATAGTTAGGGCCTTAGAAGTCAACGCCAGGAGCCTAAAATACAATAAAGATGCAACAGTTTTTCCATAGTATAAAACGAATAATTGCAAACAGTCTGAAAGTAATGGTCATTTCTACGTTCCGGGCAACCTAGGCTTCACTCTAGGGAGTTGCTCCACCAGATCGAATAGTTAGGGCCTTAGAAGTCCACGCCAAAAGCATAAAATACGATAAAGATGCAACAGTTTTTCCATCGTATAATACGACTAATTGCAACCAGTGTGAAATTTATGGTCATTCCTACATTCCGAGTAACCTAGACTTCACTCTAGAGCGTTGCTCCACCAGATCGAATAGTTAGGTCCTTAGAAGTCAACGCCGGAAGCATAAAATACGATATAAATACAACAGTTTGTCCATCGTGGAACAGGAATATTTGCAACCAGTGCGAAAGTTATGGTCATTTCTGCGTTCCGGGCAACCTAGGCTTCACTCTAGGGCGTTGCTCCACCAGATTCAACAGTTAGGGCGTTAGAAGTAAACGCCCGAAGCATAAAATACAAAATAAATAGAACAGTTTTTCCATTGTATAAAACGAATAATTGCTACCAGTGTAAAAGTTATGGTCATTTCTACGTTCCGCGCAACCTAGGTTTCACTCCATGGCGTTGCTCCACCAGATCGAATAGTTTCGTCATAAGAAGTCAACGCCAGAAGCATAAAATACGATACAAATACAACAGATTTTCCATCGTATAAAACGGATAATTGCAACCAGTGTGAAAGTAATGGTCATTTCTACGTTGCGAGCAACCTAGTCGTCACTCTAGGGCGTTGCTCCACCAGATCGAATAGCTAGGGACTTAGAATTCATCGCTAAAAGCATAAAATACAATTAAAATACAACAGTTTTTCCATCGTATAACAGGAGTAATTGCAACCAGTTTGAATGTGATGGTCATTTCTACGTTGCGGGCAACCTAGGCTTCACTCTAGGGCGTTGCTCCACCAGATCGAATAGTTAGTACCTTAGAAGTCAACGCCAGAAGCATAAAATACAATATGAATACAACAGTTTTTCCATCGTATAAAATGAATAATTTCAAACATTGTGAAAGTAATGGTCATTTCTACGCTCCGGGCAACCTAGGTGTCACTCTAGGGCGTTGCTCCACTACATCTAATAGTTACGGCCTTAGAAGTCAACGCCAGAAGAATAAAATACAATAAAGATGCAACAGTTTTTCCATCATATAACAGGAATAATTGCAACCAGTTTGAAAGTGATGGTCACTTCTTCGTTCCGGGCATCCTAGGCTTCACTCTAGGGCGTTGTTCCACCATATCGGACAGTTAGGGCCAAAGAAGTCAACGCCAGAAGCATAAAATACAATATAAGTATAACCGTTTTTCCATTGTATAAAACGAATAATAGCAACCAGTGTGAATGTACTGGTCATTTCTACGTTCCGGATAACCTAGGTTTCACTCTAGCGCGTTGCTCTACCAGATCGAGAAGCTAGGGACTTAGAATTCAACGCCAGAAGGATAAAATACAACATAAGTACAACAGTTATTCCATCGTATAAAATGAGCAGTTGCAAACATTGCGAAAGTAATGGTCGTTTCTACGTTCCGGGCAACCTAGGCGTCACTCTAGGGCGTTGCTCCACCACATCTAACAGCTACGGCCTTAGAAGTCTACGCCAGACGCATAAAATACAATATAAATACAACAGCTTTTCCATCGTACAAAATGAATAATAGTAAACAGTGTGAAAGTAATGGTCATTTCTACGATCCGGGCAACCTAAGCTTCACTCTAGGTCGTTGTTCCACCAGATCAAATAGCTAGCGACTTAGAATTAAACGCCAGAAACATAGAATACAATAAAAATACAACAGCTTTTCCATCGTATAACAGGAATAATTGCAACCAGTGTGAATGTAATGGTCATTTCTACGTTCCGGGCAACCTAGGATTCACTCTAGGACGTTGCTCCTACAGATTGAATAGTTAGGGCCTTACAATTCAATGCCCGAAGCATAAAATGCAAAATAAATAGAACTGTTTTTCCATCGTATAAAACGAATAAATGCTACCAGTGTGAAAGTTATGGTCATTTCTACTTTCCGGGCAACCTAGGCTTCAACCTAGGGCGTTGATCCACCAGCACGAATAGTTAGGACCTAAGAAGTCAACCCCAGAAGCATAAAATACGATATAAATAAAGCAGCTTTTCCATCGTATAAAACGAATAATTGCAACCAGTGTGAAAGTTATGGTCATTTCTACGTTCCGGGCAACCTAGGCTTCACTCTAGGGCGTTGCTCCACCAGATCGAATAGTTAGGGCCTAACAAGTCAACGCCAGAAGCATAAAATACAACATAAATACAACAGATTTTCCATCATATATAATGTATATTTGCAAACAGTGTGAAAGTAGTGGTCATTCCTACGTTCCGGGCAACCTAGGCTTCACCCTAGGGCGTTGCTCCAACAGATTGAATAGCTAGGGCCTTCAAAGTCAATGCCCGAAGCATAAAATGCAATAAAAATACAACAGTTTTTCCATCGTATAACAGGAATAACTGCAAACAGTGTGAAAGTTATGGTCATTTCTACTTTCCGGGCAACCTAGGCTTCACCCTAGGGCGTTCTTCCACCAGATCGAACAGTTAGGGCCTAAGAAGTCAACGCCAGAAGCATAAAAGACAATATAAATATAACAGTATTTCCATCGTATAAAACGAATAATAGCAACCAGTGTGAAAGTTATTGTCATTTCTACGTTCCGGGCTTCCTAGGCTTCACTATATGGCGTTGCTCCACCAAATCGAATAGCTACGGCCTTAGAAGTCAACGCCTGAAGCATAAAATGCAATAAAAATACAACAGTTTTTTCACCGTATAACCGGAATAGTTGCAACAAGCGTGAAGGTAATGGTCATTTCTGGGTTCCGGGCAACCTAGGCTTCACCCTAGCGCGTTGTTCCACCAAATCTAATAGTTAGGGCCTAAGAAGTGAACGCCAGAAGCATAAAATACAATATAAATACAACAGTTTTACCATCATATAAAACGAATAATTGCAAGCAGGATGAAAGTTATGGTCATTTCTACTTTCCGGGCAACCTAGGCTTCACCCTAGGGCGCTGCTCCAATAGATTGATTAGTTAGGGCCTTAGAAGTCAATGCCCGAAGCATAAAATGCAATAAAAGTACAACAGTTCTTCCATCATATAACAGGAATAATTGCAACCAGTGTGAAAGTAATGGTCATTTCCATGTTCCCGGCAACCTAGGCTTCACTCTAGGGCGTTGCTCCACCTGATCGAATAGTTAGGGCCTTAGAAGTCAACGCCAGGAGCCTAAAATACAATAAAGATGCAACAGTTTTTCCATAGTATAAAACGAATAATTGCAAACAGTCTGAAAGTAATGGTCATTTCTACGTTCCGGGCAACCTAGGCGTCACTCTAGGGCGTTGCTCCACCACACCTAATAGCTACGGCCTTAGAAGTCAACCCCAGATGAATAAAATACAATAAAGATGCCACAGCTTTTCCATCGTATAAAACGAAAAATTGCAACCAGTGTGAAAGTTATGGTCATTTCTACGTTCCGCGCAACCTAGGCTTCACTTTAGGGCATTCTTCCACCAGATCGAATAGTTAGTACCTTAGAAGCCAACGCCAGAAGCATAAAATACAATATAAATACAACAGCTTTTCCATCGTATATAATGTATATTTGCAAACTCTGTGAAAGTAATGGTCATTTCCATGTTCCGGGCAACCTAGGCGTCACTTTAGGGCGTTGCTCCACCAGATCGAATAGCTACGGACTTAGAATTCAACGCTAAAAGCATAAAATACAATAAAAATACAACAGTCTTTCATCGTATATCAGGAATAATGCCAACCAGTTTGAAAGTGATGGTCATTTCTACGTCCCGGGCAACCGAGGCTTCACTCTAGGGCGTTGCTATACCAGATCGAATAGTTAGGGCCTGAGAATTCAACGCCAGAAGGATAAAATACAGTATAAGTACAACAGTTCTTTCATCGTATGAAATGAATAATTGCAAACATTGTGAAAGTAATGTTCATTTCTACGTTCCGGGCAACCTAGGCTTCACTCTAGGGCGTTGCTGCACCAGATCGAATAGCTAGGGCCTTAGAAGTCAACGCCCGAAGCATAAAATACAAAATAAATGGAACAGTTTTTCCATCGTATAAAACGAATAATTGCTACCAGTGTGAAAGTTATGGTCATTTCTACGTTCCGGGCAACCTAGGCTTCACCCTAGGGCGCTGCTCCACCAGATCGAAGAGTTAGGGCCTTAGAAATCAACGCCAGAAGCATAAAATACAATAAAGATGCAACAGTTTTTCCATCGTATAAAACGGATTATTGCTACCAGTGTAAAAGTTATGGTCATTTCTACGTTCCGGGCAACCTAGGCTTCACTCTAGGACGTTGCTCCACCAGATCGTATAGCTAGGGCCTTAGAAGTCAACGCCCGGAGCATAAAATACAAAATAAACAGTACAGTTTTTCCATCGTATAAAACGAATAATTGCTACCAGTGTGGAAGTTCTGGTCATTTCTACGTTCCGGGCAGCCTAGGCTTCACTCTAGGGCGTTGCTCCACCAGATGGAATTGTTAGGGCCTTAGAAGTCAACGCCAGATGCATAAAATACAATAAAGATGCAACAGTTTTTCCATCGTATAACAGGAATAATTGCAACCAGTTTGAAAGTGATGGTCATTTCTACGTTCCGGGCAACCTAGGCTACACTCTAGGGCGTTGCTCCACCAGATCGAATAGATAGGGCCTTAGCAGTCAACGCCGGAAGCATAAAATACGATATAAATACAGCAGCTTTTCCATCGTATAAAACGAATAATTGCAACCAGCGTGATAGTTATGCTCATTTCTACGTACCGGGCAACTTAGGCATCACCCTAGGGCGTTGCTCCAACAGATTGAATAGTTAGGGCCTTAAAAGTCAATGCCCGAAGCATAAAATGCAATAAAAATACAACAGTTTTTCCATCGTATAACAGGAATATTTGCAACCAGTGTGAAAGTTCTGGTCATTTCTACGTTCCGGGCAGCCTAGGCTTCACTGTAGGGCGTTGCTCCACCAGATGGAATAGTTAGGGCCTTAGAAGTCAACGCCAGATGCATAAAATACAATAAACATGCAACAGTTTTTCCATCGTATAACAGGAATAATTGCAACCAGTTTGAAAGTGATGGTCATTTCTACGTTCCGGGCAACGTAGGCTTCACTCTAGGGCGTTGATCCACCAGAGGGAATAGTTAGGGCCTAAGAAGTCAACGCCAGAAGCATAAAATACAATATAAATACAACAGCTTTTCAATCGTATAAAACGAATAATTGCAACCAGTATGAAACTTATGGTCATTTCTACGCTCCGGGCAACCTAGGCTTCACTGTACGGCGTTCTTCCACCACATCGAATAGCTACGGCCTCAGAAGTCAACGCCTGAAGTATAAAATACAATAAAAATACAACAGCCTTTCCATCCTATAACTGGAATAATTGCAACCCGTGTGAAAGTGATGGTCATTTCTACGTTCCAGGCAACCTAGGCTTCACTCTAGGGCGTTGTTCCACAAGATCGAATAGTTAGGGCCTAAGAAGTCAACGCCAGAAGCATAAAATACAATATAAATATAACAGTTTTTCTATCGTATAAAACGAATGATAGCAGCCAGTGTGAAATTTATGGTCACTTCTACGTTCCGCGCAACCTAGACTTCACTCTGGGCCGTTGCTCCACCAGATGGAATAGTTAGGGCCTTAGAAGTCAACGCCAGAAGCAGAAAGTATAATAAAGATGCAACAGTTTTTCCATCGTATAACAGGAACAATTGCAACCAGTGTGAAGGTAATGGTATGTTCTACGTTCCGGGCAACCTATGCTTCACTCTAGGGCGGTGCTCTACCAGATTAAATAATTAGGGCATAGGAAGTCAACGCCAGAAGCATAAAACACAATATAAATACAACAGCTTTTCCATCGTATATAATGTATATTCGCAAACAGTGTGAAAGTAATGGTCATTTCCATGTCCCGGGCAACCTAGTCTTCACTCTAGGGCGTTGTTCCACCAGATCGAATAGTTAGGGCCTAAGAAGACAACGCCAGAAGAATAAAATGCAATATAAGTACCAAAGTCTTTCCATCGCATAAAATGAATAATTGCAAATATTGTGAAAGTAATGGTCATTTCTACGTTCCGGGCAACCTAGGCTTCACTGTACGGCGTTCTTCCACCACATCGAATAGCTACGGCCTCAGAAGTCAACGCCTGAGGTATAAAATACAATAAAAATACAACAGTCTTTCCATCCTATAACAGGAATAATTGCAACCCGTGTGAAAGTGATGGTCATTTCTACGTTCCAGGCAACCTAGGCTTCACTCTAGGGCGTTGTTCCACAAGATCGAATAGTTAGGGCCTAAGAAGGCAACGCCAGAAGCATAAAATACAATATAAATATAACAGTTTTTACATCGTCTAAAACGAACAATAGCAACCAGTGTGAAAGTTATGGTCATTTCTACGTTCCGTTCAACCTAGGCTTCACTCCAGGGCGTTGTTACACCAGATCGAATTGTTAGGGCCTGAGAAGTCAACGACAGAAGAATAAATCACAATATATGTACAACAGTTTTTCCATCGTATAGAATGAATAATTGCTAACATTGTGAAAGTTATGGTCATTTCTACGTTCCGGGCAACCTAGGTTTCACTCTAGGGCGTCGCTCCAATAGGTCGAATAGCCAGGGACTTAGAATTCAACGCCAGAAGGATAAAATACAATATATGTACAACAGTTTTTTCATCGTATAAAACGAATAATTGCTTCCAGTGTAAAAGTTATGGTCATTTCTACGTTCCGGGCAACCTAGGCTTCACTCTAGGGCGTTGCTCCACCAGATCGAATAGTTAGGGCCTTAGAAGTCCACGCCAGAAGCATAAAATACGATAAAGATGCAACAGTTTTTCCATCGTATAAAACGAATAATTGCAACCAGTGTGAAATTTATGGTCATTCCTACATTCCGAGCAACCTAGACTTCACTCTAGAGCGTTGCTCCACCAGATCGAATAGTTAGGTCCTTAGAAGTCAACGCCAGAAGCATAAAATACGATATAAATACAACAGTTTGTCCATCGTAGAACAGGAATATTTGCAACCAGTGCGAAAGTTATGGTCATTTCTGCGTTCCGGGCAACCTAGGCTTCACTCTAGGGCGTTGCTCCACCAGATTCAACAGTTAGGGCCTTAGAAGTCAACGCCCGAAGCATAAAATACAAAATAAATGGAACCGTTTTTCCATTGTATAAAACGAATAATAGCAATCAGTGTGAAAGTTATGGTCATTTCTACTTTCCGGGCAACCTAGGATTCACCCTAGGGCGTTGCTCCAACAGATTGAATAGTTAGGGCCCTAGAAATCAATGCCCGAAGCATAAAATGCAATCAAAATACAACAGTTTTTACATCATATAACAGGAGTAATTGCAACCAGTTTGAAAGTGATGTTCATTTCTACATTCCGGGCAACCTAGGCTTCACTCTAGGGCGTTGCTCCACCAGATCGAATAGCTAGGGCCTTAGAAGTCAACGCCCGGAGCATAAAATACAAAAAAACAGTACAGTTTTTCCATCGTATAAAACGAATAATTGCTACCAGTGTGGAAGTTCAGGTCATTTCTACGTTCCGGGCAGCCTAGGCTTCACTCTAGGGCGTTGCTGCACCAGATCGAATAGCTAGGGCCTTAGAAGTCAACGCCCGAAGCATAAAATACAAAATAAATGGAACAGTTTTTCCATCGTATAAAACGAATAATTGCTACCAGTGTGAAAGTTATGGTCATTTCTACGTTCCGGGCAACCTAGGCTTCACCCTAGGGCGCTGCTCCAACAGGTTGATTAGTTAGGGCCTTAGAAGTCTATGCCCGAAGCATAAAATGCAATAAAAGTACAACAGTTCTTCCATCATATAACAGGAATAATTGCAACCAGTGCGAAAGTAATGGTCATTTCCATGTTACGGGCAACCTAGGCTTCACTCTAGGGCGTTGCTCCACCAGATCGAATAGTTAGGGCCTTAGAAATCAACGCCAGAAGCATAAAATACAATAAAGATGCAACAGTTTTTCCATTGTAGAAAACGAATAATTGCAAACAGTCTGAAAGTAATGGTCATTTCTACGTTCCAGGCAACCTAGGCTTCACTCTAGGGCGTTGTTCCACCAGATCGAATAGTTAAGGCCTAAGAAGTCACCGCCATAAGAATAAAATACAATATAAATATAACATTTCTTCCATCATATAACAGGAATAATTGCAACCAGTGTGAAAGTAATGGTCATTTCCATGTTCCAGGCAACCTAGGCTTCACTCTAGGGCGTTGCTCCACCAGATCGAATAGTTAGGGCCTTAGAAATCGACGCCAGAAGCATAAAATACAATAAAGATGCAACAGTTTTTCCATCGTATAAAACGAATAATTGCTACCAGTGTAAAAGTTATGGTCATTTCTACGTTCCGGGCAACCTAGGCTTCACTCTAGGGCGTTGCTCCACCAGATCGAATAGTTAGGGCCTTAAAAGTCAATGCCCGAAGCATAAAATGCAATAAAAATACAACAGTTTTTCCATTGTATAACAGGAATATTTGCAACCAGTGTGAAAGTTCTGGTCATTTCTACGTTCTGGGCAGCCTAGGCTTCACTCTAGGGCGTTGGTCCACCAGATGGAATAGTTAGGGCCTTAGAAGTCAACGCCAGATGCATAAAATACAATAAAGATGCAACAGTTTTTCCATCGTATAACAGGAATAATTGCAACCAGTTTGAAAGTGATGGTCATTTCTACGTTCCGGGCAACCTAGGCTTCACTCTAGGGCGTTGATCCACCAGATCGAACAGTTAGTGCCTAAGAAGTCAACGCCAGAAGCATAAAATACAATATAAATATAACAGCTTTTCTATCGTATAAAACGGATGATAGCAACCAGTGTAAATGTCATGGTCATTTCTACGTTCCGGGCAACCTAGGCTTCACCGTAGGGCGTTGTTCCACCAGATGGAATAGTTAGGGCCTAAGAAGTCAACGCCAGAAGCATAAAATACGATATAAATACAACAGCTTTTCCATCGTATAAGACGAATAATTGCAACCAGTGTGAATGTACTGGTCATTTCTACGTTTGGGCAACCTAGGCTTCACTCTAGGGCGTTGCTCCACCAGATCGAGTAGTTAGGGCCTTAGAAGTCAACGCCAGAAGCATAAAATACAATAAAGATGCAAAAGCTTTTCCATCGTATAACAGGAATAACTGTAAACAGTGTGAAAGTACTGGTCATTTCCACGTTCCGGGTAACATAGGTTTCACTCTAGGGCGTTGCTCCAGCAGGTCGAATCTCTAGGGACTTAGAATTCAACGGCATAAGAATAAAATACAATATAAGTACAATAGTTTTTCCACCGTATAAAATGAATAATTGCAACCAGTGTGAATGTAATGGTCATTTCTACGTTCCCGGCAACGTAGGTTTCACTCTAGGGCGTTCATCCACCAGAGGGAATAGTTAGGGCCTAAGAAGTCAACGCCAGAAGCATAAAATACAATATAAATACAACAGCTTTTCAATCGTATAAAAGGAATAATTGCAACCAGTGTGAAAGTTATGGACATTTCTACATTCCGGCCAACCTAGGCTTCACTCTAGGGCGTTGCTCCACCAGATCGAATAGTTAGTACCTTAGAAGTCACCGCCACAAGCATAAAATACAATATGAATACAACAGTTTTTCCGTCGTATAAAATGAATAATTGCAAACATTGTGAAAGTAATGGTCATTTCTACGTTCCGAGCAACCTAGGCGTCACTCTAGGGCGTTGCTCCACCACACCTAATAGCTACGGCCTTAGAAGTCAACCCCAGATGAATAAAATACAATAAAGATGCCACAGCTTTTCCATCGTATAAAACGAAAAATTGCAACCAGTGTGAAAGTTATGGTCATTTCTACTTTCCGGGCAACCTAGGCTTCACCCTAGGGCGTTGATCCACCAGATCGAACAGTTAGTGCCTAAGAAGTCAACGCCAGAAGCATAAAATACAATATAAATATAACAGCTTTTCTATCGTATAAAACGAATGATAGCAACCAGTGTAAATGTCATGGTCATTTCTACGTTCCGGGCAACCTAGGCTTCACTCTAGGGCGTTGCTCCACCAGATCGAGTAGTTAGGGCCTTAGAAGTCAACGCCAGAAGAATAAAATACAATATAAGTACAAAAGTTTTTCCATCGCATAAAATGAATAATGGCAAATATTGTGAAAGTAATGGTCATTTCTACGTTCCGGGCAACCTAGGCGTCACTATAGGGCGTTGCTCCACCACACCTAATATCTACGGCCTTAGAAGTCAACCCCAGATGAATAAAATACAATAAAGATGCCACAGCTTTTCCATCGTATAAAACGAATAATTGCAACCAGTATGAAACTTATGGTCATTTCTACGTTCCGGGCAACCTAGGCTTCACTGTACGGCGTTCTTCCACCACATCGAATAGCTACGGCCTCAGAAGTCAACGCCTGAGGTATAATATACAATAAAAATACAACAGTCTTTCCATCCTACAACAGGAATAATTGCAACCCGTGTGAAAGTGATGGTGATTTCTACGTTCCAGGCAACCTAGGCTTCACTCTAGGGCGTTGTTCCACAAGATCGAATAGTTAGGGCCTAAGAAGGCAACGCCAGAAGCATAAAATACAATATAAATATAACAGTTTTTACATCGTCTAAAACGAACAATAGCAACCAGTGTGAAAGTTATGGTCATTTCTACTTTCCGGGCAGCCTAGGCTTCACCATAGGGCGCTGCTCCACCAGAATGAATAGTTAGGGCCTTAGAACTCAATGCCCGAAGCATAAAATGCAATAAAAGTACAACAGTTCTTCCATCATATAACAGGAATAATTGCAACCAGTTTGAATGTGATAGTCATTTCTACGTTCCGCGCAACCTAGGCTTCACTTTAGGGCATTCTTCCACCAGATCGAATAGTTAGTACCTTAGAAGCCAACGCCAGAAGCATAAAATACAATATAAATACAACAGCTTTTCCATCGTATATAATGTATATTTGCAAACTCTGTGAAAGTAATGGTCATTTCCATGTTCCGGGCAACCTAGGCGTCACTTTAGGGCGTTGCTCCACCAGATCGAATAGCTACGGACTTAGAATTCAACGCTAAAAGCATAAAATACAATAAAAATACAACAGTCTTTCATCGTATATCAGGAATAATGCCAACCAGTTTGAAAGTGATGGTCATTTCTACGTCCCGGGCAACCGAGGCTTCACTCTAGGGCGTTGCTATACCAGATCGAATAGTTAGGGCCTGAGAATTCAACGCCAGAAGGATAAAATACAGTATAAGTACAACAGTTCTTTCATCGTATGAAATGAATAATTGCAAACATTGTGAAAGTAATGTTCATTTCTACGTTCCGGGCAACCTAGGCTTCACTCTAGGGCGTTGCTGCACCAGATCGAATAGCTAGGGCCTAAGAAGTCAACGCCAGAAGCATAAAATACAATATAAATACAACAGCTTTTCAATCGTATAAAACGAATAATTGCAACCAGTATGAAACTTATGGTCATTTCTACGTTCCGGGCAACCTAGGCTTCACTGTATGGCGTTCTTCCACCACATCGAATAGCTATGGCCTCAGAAGTCAACGCCTGAAGTATAAAATACAATAAAACTACAACAGTCTTTCCACCCTATAACAGGAATAATTGCAACCCGTGGGAAAGTAATGGTCATTTCCATGTTACGGGGAACCTAGGCTTCACTCTAGGGCGTTGCTCCAACAGATCGAATAGTTAGGGCCTTAGAAATCAACGCCAGAAGCATAAAATACAATAAAGATGCAACAGTTTTTCCATCGTATAACAGGAATAACTGGAAACAGAATGAAAGTACTGGTCATTTCTACGTTCCGGGTAACCTAGGTTTCACTCCAGGGCGTTGCTCCACCAGATCGTATAGCTAGGGACTTAGAATTCAACGCCATAAGAATAAAATACAATATAAGTACAACAGTTTTTCCATCGTATAATATGAATAATTGCAACCAGTGTGAAAGTTATGGTCATTTCTACATTCCGAGCAACCTAGGCTTCACGCTAGGGCGTTGCTCCACCTGATGGAATAGTTAGGGCCTAAGAAGTCAACGCCAGAAGAATAAAATACAATATAAGTACAAAAGTTTTTCCATCGCATAAAATGAATAATGGCAAATATTGTGAAAGTAATGGTCATTTCTACGTTCCGGGCAACCTAGGCGTCACTATAGGGCGTTGCTCCACCACACCTAATAGCTACGGCCTTAGAAGTCAACCCCAGATGAATAAAATACAATAAAGGTGCCACAGCTTTTCCATCGTATAAAACGAATAATTGCAACCAGTATGAAACTTATGGTCATTTCTACGTTCCGGGCAACCTAGGCTTCACTGTACGGCGTTCTTCCACCACATCGAATAGCTACGGCCTCAGAAGTCAACGCCTGAAGTATAAAATACAATAAAAATACAACAGCCTTTCCATCCTATAACTGGAATAATTGCAACCCGTGTGAAAGTGATGGTCATTTCTACGTTCCAGGCAACCTAGGCTTCACTCTAGGGCGTTGTTCCACAAGATCGAATAGTTAGGGCCTAAGAAGTCAACGCCAGAAGCATAAAATACAATATAAATATAACAGTTTTTCTATCGTATAAAACGAATGATAGCAGCCAGTGTGAAATTTATGGTCACTTCTACGTTCCGCGCAACCTAGACTTCACTCTGGGCCGTTGCTCCACCAGATGGAATAGTTAGGGCCTTAGAAGTCAACGCCAGAAGCAGAAAGTATAATAAAGATGCAACAGTTTTTCCATCGTATAACAGGAACAATTGCAACCAGTGTGAAGGTAATGGTATGTTCTACGTTCCGGGCAACCTATGCTTCACTCTAGGGCGGTGCTCTACCAGATTAAATAATTAGGGCATAGGAAGTCAACGCCAGAAGCATAAAACACAATATAAATACAACAGCTTTTCCATCGTATATAATGTATATTCGCAAACAGTGTGAAAGTAATGGTCATTTCCATGTCCCGGGCAACCTAGTCTTCACTCTAGGGCGTTGTTCCACCAGATCGAATAGTTAGGGCCTAAGAAGACAACGCCAGAAGAATAAAATGCAATATAAGTACCAAAGTTTTTCCATCGCATAAAATGAATAATTGCAAATATTGTGAAAGTAATGGTCATTTCTACGCTCCGGGCAACCTAGGCTTCACTGTACGGCGTTCTTCCACCACATCGAATAGCTACGGCCTCAGAAGTCAACGCCTGAGGTATAAAATACAATAAAAATACAACAGTCTTTCCATCCTATAACAGGAATAATTGCAACCCGTGTGAAAGTGATGGTCATTTCTACGTTCCAGGCAACCTAGGCTTCACTCTAGGGCGTTGTTCCACAAGATCGAATAGTTAGGGCCTAAGAAGGCAACGCCAGAAGCATAAAATACAATATAAATATAACAGTTTTTACATCGTCTAAAACGAACAATAGCAACCAGTGTGAAAGTTATGGTCATTTCTACGTTCCGGTCAACCTAGGCTTCACTCCAGGGCGTTGTTACACCAGATCGAATTGTTAGGGCCTGAGAAGTCAACGACAGAAGAATAAATCACAATATATGTACAACAGTTTTTCCATCGTATAGAATGAATAATTGCTAACATTGTGAAAGTTATGGTCATATCTACGTTCCGGGCAACCTAGGTTTCACTCGAGGGCGTCGCTTAAATAGGTCGAATAGCCAGGGACTTAGAATTCAACGCCAGAAGGATAAAATACAATATATGTACAACAGTTTTTTCATCGTATAAAACGAATAATTGCTACCAGTGTAAAAGTTATGGTCATTTCTACGTTCCGGGCAACCTAGGCTTCACTCTAGGGCGTTGCTCCACCAGATCGAATAGGTAGGGCCTTAGAAGTCCACGCCAGAAGCATAAAATGCGATAAAGATGCAACAGTTTTTCCATCGTATAAAACGAATAATTGCAACCAGTGTGAAATTTATGGTCATTCCTACATTCCGAGCAACCTAGACTTCACTCTAGAGCGTTGCTCCACCAGATCGAATAGTTAGGTCCATAGAAGTCAACGCCAGAAGCATAAAATACGATATAAATACAACAGTTTGTCCATCGTAGAACAGGAATATTTGCAACCCGTGCGAAAGTTATGGTCATTTCTGCGTTCCGGGCAACCTAGGCTTCACTCTAGGGCGTTGCTCCACCAGATTCAACAGTTAGGGCCTTAGAAGTCAACGCCCGAAGCATAAAATACAAAATAAATGGAACCGTTTTTCCATTGTATAAAACGAATAATAGCAATCAGTGTGAAAGTTATGGTCATTTCTACTTTCCGGGCAACCTAGGATTCACCCTAGGGCGTTGCTCCAACAGATTGAATAGTTAGGGCCCTAGAAATCAATGCCCGAAGCATAAAATGCAATCAAAATACAACAGTTTTTACATCATATAACAGGAGTAATTGCAACCAGTTTGAAAGTGATGTTCATTTCTACGTTCCGGGCAACCTAGGCTTCACTCTAGGGCGTTGCTCCACCAGATCGAATAGCTAGGGCCTTAGAAGTCAACGCCCGGAGCATAAAATACAAAAAAACAGTACAGTTTTTCCATCGTATAAAACGAATAATTGCTACCAGTGTGGAAGTTCAGGTCATTTCTACGTTCCGGGCAGCCTAGGCTTCACTCTAGGGCGTTGCTGCACCAGATCGAATAGCTAGGGCCTTAGAAGTCAACGCCCGAAGCATAAAATACAAAATAAATGGAACAGTTTTTCCATCGTATAAAACGAATAATTGCTACCAGTGTGAAAGTTATGGTCATTTCTACGTTCCGGGCAACCTAGGCTTCACCCTAGGGCGCTGCTCCAACAGGTTGATTAGTTAGGGCCTTAGAAGTCAATGCCCGAAGCATAAAATGCAATAAAAGTACAACAGTTCTTCCATCATATAACAGGAATAATTGCAACCAGTGCGAAAGTAATGGTCATTTCCATGTTACGGGCAACCTAGGCTTCACTCTAGGGCGTTGCTCCACCAGATCGAATAGTTAGGGCCTTAGAAATCAACGCCAGAAGCATAAAATACAATAAAGATGCAACAGTTTTTCCATTGTATAAAACGAATAATTGCAAACAGTCTGAAAGTAATGGTCATTTCTACGTTCCAGGCAACCTAGGCTTCACTCTAGGGCGTTGTTCCACCAGATCGAATAGTTAGGGCCTAAGAAGTCACCGCCATAAGAATAAAATACAATAAAGATGCAACAGTTTTTCCATCGTATAAAACGAATAATTGCTACCAGTGTAAAAGTTATGGTCATTTCTACGTTCCGGGCAACCTAGGCTTCACTCTAGGGCGTTGCTCCACCAGATCGAATAGTTAGGGCCTTAAAAGTCAATGCCCGAAGCATAAAATGCAATAAAAATACAACAGTTTTTCCATTGTATAACAGGAATATTTGCAACCAGTGTGAAAGTTCTGGTCATTTCTACGTTCCGGGCAGCCTAGGCTTCACTCTAGAGCGTTGCTCCACCAGATGGAATAGTTAGGGCCATAGAAGTCAACGCCAGATGCATAAAATACAATAAAGATGCAACAGTTTTTCCATCGTATAACAGGAATAATTGCAACCAGTTTGAAAGTGATGGGCATTTCTACGTTCCGGGCAACCTAGGCTTCACTCTAGGGCGTTGATCCACCAGAGGGAATAGTTAGGGCCTAAGAAGTCAACGCCAGAATCATAAAATACAATATAAATACAACAGCTTTTCAATTGTATAAAACGAATAATTGCAACCAGTGTGAAAGTTATGGACATTTCTACATTCCGGCCAACCTAGGCTTCACCCTAGGGCGTTGATCCACCAGATCGAATAGTTAGGGCCTAAGAAGTCAACGCCAGAAGCATAAAATACAATATAAATACAACAGCTTTGCCATCGTATAAAATGAATAATTGCAAACAGTGCGAAAGATATGGACATTTCTACGTTCCGGGCTACCTAGGCCTCACTCTATGGAGTTCTTCCACCACATCGAATAGCAACGGCCTCAGAAGTCAACGCCGGAAGCATAAAATACAATATAAATATAACAGTTTTTCCATTGTATAAAACGAATAATAGCAACCAGTGTGAAAGTTATTGTCATTTCTACGTTCCGGGCAACCTAGGCTTCACTCTAGGGCGTTGTTCCACCAGATCAAACAGGCAGGGCCATAGAAGTCAACGCCCGAAGCATAAAACACAAAATAAATAGAACGGTTTTTCCATTGTATAAAACGAATAATTGCTACCAGTGTAAAAGTTATTGTCATTTCTACGTTCCGGGCAACCTAGGCTTCACCCTAGGGCGTTGTTCCACTAGATCGAATAGTTAGGGCCTAAGAAGTGAACGCCAGAAGCATAAAATACAATATAAATACAACAGTTTTTCCATCGTATAAAACGAATAATTGCAACCAGTATGAAACTTATGGTCATTTCTACGTTCCGGGCAACCTAGGCTTCACTGTATGGCGTTCTTCCACCACATCGAATAGCTATGGCCTCAGAAGTCAACGCCTGAAGTATAAAATACAATAAAAATACAACAGTCTTTCCACCCTATAACAGGAATAATTGCAACCCGTGTGAAAGTAATGGTCATTTCCATGTTACGGGCAACCTAGGCTTCACTCTAGGGCGTTGCTCCAACAGATCGAATAGTTAGGGCTTTAGAAATCAACGCCAGAAGCATAAAATACAATAAAGATCCAACAGTTTTTCCATCGTATAACAGGAATAACTGGAAACAGAATGAAAGTACTGGTCATTTCTACGTTCCGGGTAACCTAGGTTTCACTCCAGGGCGTTGCTCCACCAGATCGTATTGCTAGGGACTTAGAATTCAACGCAATAAGAATAAAATACAATATAAGTACAACAGTTTTTCCATCGTATAAAATGAATAATTGCAACCAGTGTGAAAGTTATGGTCATTTCTACATTCCGAGCAACATAGGCTTCACTCTAGGGCGTTGCTCCACCTGATGGAATAGTTAGGGCCTTAGATGTCAACGCCAGAAGCATAAAATACAATTAAGATGCAACAGTTTTTCCATTGTATAAAACGAATAATTGCAAACAGTCTGAAAGTAATGGTCATTTGTACGTTCCAGGCAACCTAGGCTTCACTCTAGGGCGTTGTTCGACCAGATCGAATAGTTAGGGCCTAAGAAGTCAACGCCATAAGAATAAAATACAATATAAATACAACAGTTCTTCCATCACATAACAGGAATAATTGCAACCAGTGTGAAAGTAATGGTCATTTCCATGTTCCGGGCAACCTAGGCTTCACTCTAGGGCGCAGCTCCACCAGATCGAAGAGTTAGGGCCTTAGAAATCAACGCCAGAAGCATAAAATACAATAAAGATGCAACAGTTTTTCCATCGTATAAAACGAATTATTGCTACCAGTGTAAAAGTTATGGTCATTTCTACGTTCCGGGCAACCTAGGCTTCACTCTAGGGCGTTGCTCCACCAGATCGTATAGCTAGGGCCTTAGAAGTCAACGCCCGGAGCATAAAATACAAAATAAACAGTACAGTTTTTCCATCGTATAAAACGAATAATTGCTACCAGTGTGGAAGTTCTGGTCATTTCTACGTTCCGGGCAGCCTAGGCTTCACTCTAGGGCGTTGCTCCACCAGATGGAATAGTTAGGGCCTTAGAAGTCAACGCCAGATGCATAAAATACAATAGAGATGCAACAGTTTTTCCATCGTATAACAGGAATAATTGCAACCAGTATGAAACTTATGGTCATTTCTACGTTCCGGGCAACCTAGGCTTCACCCTAGGGCGTTGTTCCACTAGATCGAATAGTTAGGGCCTAAGAAGTGAACGCCAGAAGCATAAAATACAATATAAATACAACAGTTTTTCGATCGTATAAAACGAATAATTGCAACCAGTATGAAAGTTATGGTCATTTCTACGTTCCGGGCAACCTAGGCTTCACTGTATGGCGTTCTTCCACCACATCGAATAGCTATGGCCTCAGAAGTCAACGCCTGAAGTATAAAATACAATAAAAATACAACAGTCTTTCCACCCTATAACAGGAATAATTGCAACCCGTGTGAAAGTAATGGTCATTTCCATGTTACGGGCAACCTAGGCTTCACTCCAGGGCGTTGTTACACCAGATCGAATTGTTAGGGCCTGAGAAGTCAACGACAGAAGAATAAATCACAATATATGTACAACAGTTTTTCCATCGTATAGAATGAATAATTGCTAACATTGTGAAAGTTATGGTCATTTCTACGTTCCGGGCAACCTAGGTTTCACTCGAGGGCGTCGCTTAAATAGGTCGAATAGCCAGGGACTTAGAATTCAACGCCAGAAGGATAAAATACAATATATGTACAACAGTTTTTTCATCGTATAAAACGAATAATTGCTACCAGTGTAAAAGTTATGGTCATTTCTACGTTCCGGGCAACCTAGGCTTCACTCTAGGGCGTTGCTCCACCAGATCGAATAGGTAGGGCCTTAGAAGTCCACGCCAGAAGCATAAAATGCGATAAAGATGCAACAGTTTTTCCATCGTATAAAACGAATAATTGCAACCAGTGTGAAATTTATGGTCATTCCTACATTCCGAGCAACCTAGACTTCACTCTAGAGCGTTGCTCCACCAGATCGAATAGTTAGGTCCATAGAAGTCAACGCCAGAAGCATAAAATACGATATAAATACAACAGTTTGTCCATCGTAGAACAGGAATATTTGCAACCAGTGCGAAAGTTATGGTCATTTCTGCGTTCCGGGCAACCTAGGCTTCACTCTAGGGCGTTGCTCCACCAGATTCAACAGTTAGGGCCTTAGAAGTCAACGCCCGAAGCATAAAATACAAAATAAATGGAACCGTTTTTCCATTGTATAAAACGAATAATAGCAATCAGTGTGAAAGTTATGGTCATTTCTACTTTCCGGGCAACCTAGGATTCACCCTAGGGCGTTGCTCCAACAGATTGAATAGTTAGGGCCCTAGAAATCAATGCCCGAAGCATAAAATGCAATCAAAATACAACAGTTTTTACATCATATAACAGGAGTAATTGCAACCAGTTTGAAAGTGATGTTCATTTCTACGTTCCGGGCAACCTAGGCTTCACTCTAGGGCGTTGCTCCACCAGATCGAATAGCTAGGGCCTTAGAAGTCAACGCCCGGAGCATAAAATACAAAAAAACAGTACAGTTTTTCCATCGTATAAAACGAATAATTGCTACCAGTGTGGAAGTTCAGGTCATTTCTACGTTCCGGGCAGCCTAGGCTTCACTCTAGGGCGTTGCTGCACCAGATCGAATAGCTAGGGCCTTAGAAGTCAACGCCCGAAGCATAAAATACAAAATAAATGGAACAGTTTTTCCATCGTATAAAACGAATAATTGCTACCAGTGTGAAAGTTATGGTCATTTCTACGTTCCGGGCAACCTAGGCTTCACCCTAGGGCGCTGCTCCAACAGGTTGATTAGTTAGGGCCTTAGAAGTCAATGCCCGAAGCATAAAATGCAATAAAAGTACAACAGTTCTTCCATCATATAACAGGAATAATTGCAACCAGTGCGAAAGTAATGGTCATTTCCATGTTACGGGCAACCTAGGCTTCACTCTAGGGCGTTGCTCCACCAGATCGAATAGTTAGGGCCTTAGAAATCAACGCCAGAAGCATAAAATACAATAAAGATGCAACAGTTTTTCCATTGTATAAAACGAATAATTGCAAACAGTCTGAAAGTAATGGTCATTTCTACGTTCCAGGCAACCTAGGCTTCACTCTAGGGCGTTGTTCCACCAGATCGAATAGTTAGGGCCTAAGAAGTCACCGCCATAAGAATAAAATACAATAAAGATGCAACAGTTTTTCCATCGTATAAAACGAATAATTGCTACCAGTGTAAAAGTTATGGTCATTTCTACGTTCCGGGCAACCTAGGCTTCACTCTAGGGCGTTGCTCCACCAGATCGAATAGTTAGGGCCTTAAAAGTCAATGCCCGAAGCATAAAATGCAATAAAAATACAACAGTTTTTCCATTGTATAACAGGAATATTTGCAACCAGTGTGAAAGTTCTGGTCATTTCTACGTTCCGGGCAGCCTAGGCTTCACTCTAGAGCGTTGCTCCACCAGATGGAATAGTTAGGGCCATAGAAGTCAACGCCAGATGCATAAAATACAATAAAGATGCAACAGTTTTTCCATCGTATAACAGGAATAATTGCAACCAGTTTGAAAGTGATGGGCATTTCTACGTTCCGGGCAACCTAGGCTTCACTCTAGGGCGTTGATCCACCAGAGGGAATAGTTAGGGCCTAAGAAGTCAACGCCAGAATCATAAAATACAATATAAATACAACAGCTTTTCAATTGTATAAAACGAATAATTGCAACCAGTGTGAAAGTTATGGACATTTCTACATTCCGGCCAACCTAGGCTTCACCCTAGGGCGTTGATCCACCAGATCGAATAGTTAGGGCCTAAGAAGTCAACGCCAGAAGCATAAAATACAATATAAATACAACAGCTTTGCCACCGTATAAAATGAATAATTGCAAACAGTGCGAAAGATATGGACATTTCTACGTTCCGGGCTACCTAGGCCTCACTCTATGGAGTTCTTCCACCACATCGAATAGCAACGGCCTCAGAAGTCAACGCCGGAAGCATAAAATACAATATAAATATAACAGTTTTTCCATTGTATAAAACGAATAATAGCAACCAGTGTGAAAGTTATTGTCATTTCTACGTTCCGGGCAACCTAGGCTTCACTCTAGGGCGTTGTTCCACCAGATCAAACAGGCAGGGCCATAGAAGTCAACGCCCGAAGCATAAAACACAAAATAAATAGAACGGTTTTTCCATTGTATAAAACGAATAATTGCTACCAGTGTAAAAGTTATTGTCATTTCTACGTTCCGGGCAACCTAGGCTTCACCCTAGGGCGTTGTTCCACTAGATCGAATAGTTAGGGCCTAAGAAGTGAACGCCAGAAGCATAAAATACAATATAAATACAACAGTTTTTCCATCGTATAAAACGAATAATTGCAACCAGTATGAAACTTATGGTCATTTCTACGTTCCGGGCAACCTAGGCTTCACTGTATGGCGTTCTTCCACCACATCGAATAGCTATGGCCTCAGAAGTCAACGCCTGAAGTATAAAATACAATAAAAATACAACAGTCTTTCCACCCTATAACAGGAATAATTGCAACCCGTGTGAAAGTAATGGTCATTTCCATGTTACGGGCAACCTCGGCTTCACTCTAGGGCGTTGCTCCAACAGATCGAATAGTTAGGGCCTTAGAAATCAACGCCAGAAGCATAAAATACAATAAAGATGCAACAGTTTTTCCATCGTATAACAGGAATAACTGGAAACAGAATGAAAGTACTGGTCATTTCTACGTTCCGGGTAACCTAGGTTTCACTCCAGGGCGTTGCTCCACCAGATCGTATTGCTAGGGACTTAGAATTCAACGCCATAAGAATAAAATACAATATAAGTACAACAGTTTTTCCATCGTATAAAATGAATAATTGCAACCAGTGTGAAAGTTATGGTCATTTCTACATTCCGAGCAACATAGGCTTCACTCTAGGGCGTTGCTCCACCTGATGGAATAGTTAGGGCCTTAGACGTCAACGCCAGAAGCATAAAATACAATTAAGATGCAACAGTTTTTCCATTGTATAAAACGAATAATTGCAAACAGTCTGAAAGTAATGGTCATTTGTACGTTCCAGGCAACCTAGGCTTCACTCTAGGGCGTTGTTCGACCAGATCGAATAGTTAGGGCCTAAGAAGTCAACGCCATAAGAATAAAATACAATATAAATACAACAGTTCTTCCATCACATAACAGGAATAATTGCAACCAGTGTGAAAGTAATGGTCATTTCCATGTTCCGGGCAACCTAGGCTTCACTCTAGGGCGCAGCTCCACCAGATCGAAGAGTTAGGGCCTTAGAAATCAACGCCAGAAGCATAAAATACAATAAAGATGCAACAGTTTTTCCATCGTATAAAACGAATTATTGCTACCAGTGTAAAAGTTATGGTCATTTCTACGTTCCGGGCAACCTAGGCTTCACTCTAGGGCGTTGCTCCACCAGATCGTATAGCTAGGGCCTTAGAAGTCAACGCCCGGAGCATAAAATACAAAATAAACAGTACAGTTTTTCCATCGTATAAAACGAATAATTGCTACCAGTGTGGAAGTTCTGGTCATTTCTACGTTCCGGGCAGCCTAGGCTTCACTCTAGGGCGTTGCTCCACCAGATGGAATAGTTAGGGCCTTAGAAGTCAACGCCAGATGCATAAAATACAATAAAGATGCAACAGTTTTTCCATCGTATAACAGGAATAATTGCAACCAGTATGAAACTTATGGTCATTTCTACGTTCCGGGCAACCTAGGCTTCACTGTATGGCGTTCTTCCACCACATCGAATAGCTATGGCCTCAGAAGTCAACGCCTGAAGTATAAAATACAATAAAAATACAACAGTCTTTACACCCTATAACAGGAATAATTGCAACCCGTGTGAAAGTAATGGTCATTTCCATGTTACGGGGAACCTAGGCTTCACTCTAGGGCGTTGCTCCAACAGATCGAATAGTTAGGGCCTTAGAAATCAACGCCAGAAGCATAAAATACAATAAAGATGCAACAGTTTTTCCATCGTATAACAGGAATAACTGGAAACAGAATGAAAGTACTGGTCATTTCTACGTTCCGGGTAACCTAGGTTTCACTCCAGGGCGTTGCTCCACCAGATCGTATAGCTAGGGACTTAGAATTCAACGCCATAAGAATAAAATACAATATAAGTACAACAGTTTTTCCATCGTATAATATGAATAATTGCAACCAGTGTGAAAGTTATGGTCATTTCTACATTCCGAGCAACCTAGGCTTCACGCTAGGGCGTTGCTCCACCTGATGGAATAGTTAGGGCCTAAGAAGTCAACGCCAGAAGAATAAAATGCAATATAAGTACCAAAGTTTTTCCATCGCATAAAATGAATAATTGCAAATATTGTGAAAGTAATGGTCATTTCTACGTTCCGGGCAACCTAGGCTTCACTGTACGGCGTTCTTCCACCACATCGAATAGCTACGGCCTCAGAAGTCAACGCCTGAGTTATAAAATACAATAAAAATACAACAGTCTTTCCATCCTATAACAGGAATAATTGCAACCCGTGTGAAAGTGATGGTCATTTCTACGTTCCAGGCAACCTAGGCTTCACTCTAGGGCGTTGTTCCACAAGATCGAATAGTTAGGGCCTAAGAAGGCAACGCCAGAAGCATAAAATACGATATAAATATAACAGTTTTTACATCGTCTAAAACGAACAATAGCAACCAGTGTGAAAGTTATGGTCATTTCTACGTTCCGTTCAACCTAGGCTTCACTCCAGGGCGTTGTTACACCAGATCGAATTGTTAGGGCCTGAGAAGTCAACGACAGAAGAATAAATCACAATATATGTACAACAGTTTTTCCATCGTATAGAATGAATAATTGCTAACATTGTGAAAGTTATGGTCATTTCTACGTTCCGGGCAACCTAGGTTTCACTCGAGGGCGTCGCTCCAATAGGTCGAATAGCCAGGGACATAGAATTCAACGCCAGAAGGATAAAATACAATATATGTACAACAGTTTTTTCATCGTATAAAACGAATAATTGCTACCAGTGTAAAAGTTATGGTCATTTCTACGTTCCGGGCAACCTAGGCTTCACTCTAGGGCGTTGCTCCACCAGATCGAATAGTTAGGGCCTTAGAAGTACACGCCAGAAGCATAAAGTACGATAAAGATGCAACAGTTTTTCCATCGTATAAAACGAATAATTGCAACCAGTGTGAAATTTATGGTCATTCCTACATTCCGAGCAACCTAGACTTCACTCTAGAGCGTTGCTCCACCAGATCGAATAGTTAGGTCCTTAGAAGTCAACGCCAGAAGCATAAAATACGATATAAATACAACAGTTTGTCCATCGTAGAACAGGAATATTTGCAACCAGTGCGAAAGTTATGGTCATTTCTGCGTTCCGGGCAACCTAGGCTTCACTCTAGGGCGTTGCTCCACCAGATTCAACAGTTAGGGCCTTAGAAGTCAACGCCCGAAGCATAAAATACAAAATAAATGGAACCGTTTTTCCATTGTATAAAACGAATAATAGCAATCAGTGTGAAAGTTATGGTCATTTCTACTTTCCGGGCAACCTAGGATTCACCCTAGGGCGTTGCTCCAACAGATTGAATAGTTAGGGCCCTAGAAATCAATGCCCGAAGCATAAAATGCAATCAAAATACAACAGTTTTTACATCATATAGCAGGAGTAATTGCAACCAGTTTGAAAGTGATGTTCATTTCTACGTTCCGGGCAACCTAGGCTTCACTCTAGGGCGTTGCTACACCAGAGGGAATAGTTAGGGCCTAAGAAGTCAACGCCAGAAGCATAAAATACAATATAAATACAACAGCTTTTCAATCGTATAAAACGAATAATTGCAACCAGTGTGAGAGTTATGGACATTTCTACATTCCGGCCAACCTAGGCTTCACCCTAGGGCGTTGATCCACCAGATCGAATAGTTAGGGCCTAAGAAGTCAACGCCAGAAGCATAAAATACAATATAAATACAACAGCTTTGCCATCGTATAAAATGAATAATTGCAAACAGTGCGAAAGATATGGACATTTCTACGTTCCGGGCTACCTAGGCTTCACTCTATGGAGTTCTTCCACCACATCGAATAGCAACGGCCTCAGAAGTCAACGCCGGAAGCATAAAATACAATATAAATATAACAGTTTTTCCATTGTATAAAACGAATAATAGCAACCAGAGTGAAAGTTATTGTCATTTCTACGTTCCGGGCAACCTAGGCTTCACTCTAGGGCGTTGTTCCACCAGATCAAACATGTAGGGCCATAGAAGTCAACGCCCGAAGCATAAAACACAAAATAAATAGAACGGTTTTTCCATTGTATAAAACGAATAATTGCTACCAGTGTAAAAGTTATTGTCATTTCTACGTTCCGGGCAACCTAGGCTTCACCCTAGGGCGTTGTTCCACTAGATCGAATAGTTAGGGCCTAAGAAGTGAACGCCAGAAGCATAAAATACAATATAAATACAACAGTTTTTCGATCGTATAAAACGAATAATTGCAACCAGTATGAAAGTTATGGTCATTTCTACGTTCCGGGCAACCTAGGCTTCACTGTATGGCGTTCTTCCACCACATCGAATAGCTATGGCCTCAGAAGTCAACGCCTGAAGTATAAAATACAATAAAAATACAACAGTCTTTCCACCCTATAACAGGAATAATTGCAACCCGTGTGAAAGTAATGGTCATTTCCATGTTACGGGCAACCTAGGCTTCACTCTAGGGCGTTGCTCCAACAGATCGAAGAGTTAGGGCCTTAGAAATCGACGCCAGAAGCATAAAATACAATAAAGATGCAACAGTTTTTCCATCGTATAACAGGAATAACTGGAAACAGAATGAAAGTACTGGTCATTTCTACGTTCCGGGTAACCTAGGTTTCACTCCAGGGCGTTGCTCCACCAGATCGTATAGCTAGGGACTTAGAATTCAACGCCATAAGAATAAAATACAATATAAGTACAACAGTTTTTCCATCGTATAAAATGAATAATTGCAACCAGTGTGAAAGTTATGGTCATTTCTACATTCCGAGCAACCTAGGCTTCACTCTAGGGCGTTGCTCCAGATGATGGAATAGTTAGCGCCTAAGAAGTCAACGCCAGAAGAATAAAATACAATATAAATACAACAGCTTTTCCATCGTATATAATGTATATTTGCAAACTCTGTGAAAGTAATGGTCATTTCCATGTTCCGGGCAACCTAGGCGTCACTTTAGGGCGTTGCTCCACCAGATCGAATAGCTACGGACTTAGAATTCAACGCTAACAGCATAAAATACAATAAAAATACAACAGTCTTTCATCGTATAACAGGAATAATGCCAACCAGTTTGAAAGTGATGGTCATTTCTACGTTCCGGGCAACCGAGGCTTCACTCTAGGGCGTTGTTATACCAGATCGAATAGTTAGGGCCTGAGAATTCAACGCCAGAAGGATAAAATACAGTATAAGTACAACAGTTCTTTCATCGTATGAAATGAATAATTGCAAACATTGTGAAAGTAATGGT
The DNA here is from genome assembly GCF_051401765.1 of Calliopsis andreniformis. Classification (NCBI taxonomy): domain Eukaryota; kingdom Metazoa; phylum Arthropoda; class Insecta; order Hymenoptera; family Andrenidae; genus Calliopsis; species Calliopsis andreniformis. The sequence goes on along the minus strand of NW_027480425.1, from coordinate 8,240,344 downwards.
CATTTCTACGTTCCGGGCAACCTAGGCTTCACTCTAGGGCGTTGCTGCACCAGATCGAATAGCTAGGGCCTTAGAAGTCAACGCCCGAAGCATAAAATACAAAATAAATGAAACAGTTTTTCCATCGTATAAAACGAATAATTGCTACCAGTGTGAAAGTTATGGTCATTTCTACGTTCCGGGCAACCTAGGCTTCACCCTAGGGCGCTGCTCCAACAGGTTGATTAGTTAGGGCCTTAGAAGTCAATGCCCGAAGCATAAAATGCAATAAAAGTACAACAGTTCTTCCATCATATAACAGGAATAATTGCAACCAGTGCGAAAGTAATGGTCATTTCCATGTTACGGGCAACCTAGTCTTCACTCTAGGGCGTTGCTCCACCAGATCGAATAGTTAGGGACTTAGAATTCAACGCCATAAGAATAAAATACAATATAAGTACAACAGTTTTTCCATCGTATAAAATGAATAATTGCAACCAGTGTGAAAGTTATGGTCATTTCTACATTCCGAGCAACCTAGGCTTCACTCTAGGGCGTTGCTCCACCTGATGGAATAGTTAGGGCCTTAGACGTCAACGCCAGAAGCATAAAATACAATAAAGATGCAACAGTTTTTCCATTGTATAAAACGAATAATTGCAAACAGTCTGAAAGTAATGGTCATTTCTACGTTCCAGGCAACCTAGGCTTCACTCTAGGGCGTTGGCCGACCAGATCGAATAGTTAGGGCCTAAGAAGTCAACGCCATAAGAATAAAATACAATATAAATACAACAGTTCTTCCATCACATAACAGGAATAATTGCAACCAGTGTGAAAGTAATGGTCATTTCCATGTTCCGGGCAACATAGGCTTCACTCTAGGGCGTTGCTCCACCAGATCGAAGAGTTAGGGCCTCAGAAGTCAACGCCGGAAGCATAAAATACAATATAAATATAACAGTTTTTCCATTGTATAAGACGAATAATAGCAACCAGTGTGAAAGTTATTGTCATTTCTACGTTCCGGGCAACCTAGGCTTCACCCTAGGGCGTTGTTCCACCAGATCAAACAGGTAGGGCCATAGAAGTCAACGCCCGAAGCATAAAACACAAAATAAATAGAACGGTTTTTCCATTGTATAAAACGAATAATTGCTACCAGTGTAAAAGTTATTGTCATTTCTACGTTCCGGGCAACCTAGGCTTCACCCTAGGGCGTTGTTCCACTAGATCGAATAGTTAGGGCCTAAGAAGTGAACGCCAGAAGCATAAAACACAATATAAATACAACAGTTTTTCCATCGTATAAAACGAATAATTGCAACCAGTATGAAACTTATGGTCATTTCTACGTTCCGGGTAACCTAGGCTTCACTGTATGGCGTTCTTCCACCACATCGAATAGCTATGGCCTCAGAAGTCAACGCCTGAAGTATAAAATACAATAAAAATACTACAGTCTTTCCACCCTATAACAGGAATAATTGCAACCCGTGTGAAAGTAATGGTCATTTCCATGTTACGGGCAACCTAGGCTTCACTCTAGGGCGTTGCTCCAACAGATCGAATAGTTAGGGCCTTAGAAATCAACGCCAGAAGCATAAAATACAATAAAGATGCAACAGTTTTTCCATCGTATAACAGGAATAACTGGAAACAGAATGAAAGTACTGGTCATTTCTACGTTCCGGGTAACCTAGGTTTCACTCCAGGGCGTTGCACCACCAGATCGTATAGCTAGGGACTTAGAATTCAACGCCATAAGAATAAAATACAATATAAGTACAACAGTTTTTCCATCGTATAAAATGAATAATTGCAACCAGTGTGAAAGTTATGGTCATTTCTACATTCCGAGCAACCTAGGCTTCACTCTAGGGCGTTGCTCCAGATGATGGAATAGTTAGCGCCTAAGAAGTCAACGCCAGAAGAATAAAATACAATATAAATACAACAGCTTTTCCATCGTATATAATGTATATTTGCAAACTCTGTGAAAGTAATGGTCATTTCCATGTTCCGGGCAACCTAGGCGTCACTTTAGGGCGTTGCTCCACCAGATCGAATAGCTACGGACTTAGAATTCAACGCTAACAGCATAAAATACAATAAAAATACAACAGTCTTTCATCGTATAACAGGAATAATGCCAACCAGTTTGAAAGTGATGGTCATTTCTACGTTCCGGGCAACCGAGGCTTCACTCTAGGGCGTTGTTATACCAGATCGAATAGTTAGGGCCTGAGAATTCAACGCCAGAAGGATAAAATACAGTATAAGTACAACAGTTCTTTCATCGTATGAAATGAATAATTGCAAACATTGTGAAAGTAATGGTCATTTCTACGTTCCGGGCAACCTAGGCTTCACTCTAGGGCGTTGCTGCACCAGATCGAATAGCTAGGGCCTTAGAAGTCAACGCCCGAAGCATAAAATACAAAATAAATGAAACAGTTTTTCCATCGTATAAAACGAATAATTGCTACCAGTGTGAAAGTTATGGTCATTTCTACGTTCCGGGCAACCTAGGCTTCACCCTAGGGCGCTGCTCCAACAGGTTGATTAGTTAGGGCCTTAGAAGTCAATGCCCGAAGCATAAAATGCAATAAAAGTACAACAGTTCTTCCATCATATAACAGGAATAATTGCAACCAGTGCGAAAGTAATGGTCATTTCCATGTTACGGGCAACCTAGTCTTCACTCTAGGGCGTTGCTCCACCAGATCGAATAGTTAGGGACTTAGAATTCAACGCCATAAGAATAAAATACAATATAAGTACAACAGTTTTTCCATCGTATAAAATGAATAATTGCAACCAGTGTGAAAGTTATGGTCATTTCTACATTCCGAGCAACCTAGGCTTCACTCTAGGGCGTTGCTCCACCTGATGGAATAGTTAGGGCCTTAGACGTCAACGCCAGAAGCATAAAATACAATAAAGATGCAACAGTTTTTCCATTGTATAAAACGAATAATTGCAAACAGTCTGAAAGTAATGGTCATTTCTACGTTCCAGGCAACCTAGGCTTCACTCTAGGGCGTTGGCCGACCAGATCGAATAGTTAGGGCCTAAGAAGTCAACGCCATAAGAATAAAATACAATATAAATACAACAGTTCTTCCATCACATAACAGGAATAATTGCAACCAGTGTGAAAGTAATGGTCATTTCCATGTTCCGGGCAACATAGGCTTCACTCTAGGGCGTTGCTCCACCAGATCGAAGAGTTAGGGCCTCAGAAGTCAACGCCGGAAGCATAAAATACAATATAAATATAACAGTTTTTCCATTGTATAAGACGAATAATAGCAACCAGTGTGAAAGTTATTGTCATTTCTACGTTCCGGGCAACCTAGGCTTCACCCTAGGGCGTTGTTCCACCAGATCAAACAGGTAGGGCCATAGAAGTCAACGCCCGAAGCATAAAACACAAAATAAATAGAACGGTTTTTCCATTGTATAAAACGAATAATTGCTACCAGTGTAAAAGTTATTGTCATTTCTACGTTCCGGGCAACCTAGGCTTCACCCTAGGGCGTTGTTCCACTAGATCGAATAGTTAGGGCCTAAGAAGTGAACGCCAGAAGCATAAAACACAATATAAATACAACAGTTTTTCCATCGTATAAAACGAATAATTGCAACCAGTATGAAACTTATGGTCATTTCTACGTTCCGGGTAACCTAGGCTTCACTGTATGGCGTTCTTCCACCACATCGAATAGCTATGGCCTCAGAAGTCAACGCCTGAAGTATAAAATACAATAAAAATACTACAGTCTTTCCACCCTATAACAGGAATAATTGCAACCCGTGTGAAAGTAATGGTCATTTCCATGTTACGGGCAACCTAGGCTTCACTCTAGGGCGTTGCTCCAACAGATCGAATAGTTAGGGCCTTAGAAATCAACGCCAGAAGCATAAAATACAATAAAGATGCAACAGTTTTTCCATCGTATAACAGGAATAACTGGAAACAGAATGAAAGTACTGGTCATTTCTACGTTCCGGGTAACCTAGGTTTCACTCCAGGGCGTTGCACCACCAGATCGTATAGCTAGGGACTTAGAATTCAACGCCATAAGAATAAAATACAATATAAGTACAACAGTTTTTCCATCGTATAAAATGAATAATTGCAACCAGTGTGAAAGTTATGGTCATTTCTACATTCCGAGCAACCTAGGCTTCACTCTAGGGCGTTGCTCCACCTGATGGAATAGTTAGGGCCTAAGAAGTCAACGCCAGAAGCATAAAATACAATAAAGATGCAACAGTTTTTCCATCGTATAACAGGAATAACTGCAAACAGTATGAAAGTACTGGTAATTTCTACGTTCCGGGTAACCTAGGTTTCACTCTAGGGCGTTGCTCCACCAGATCGAATAGCTAGGGACTTAGTATTCAACGCCATTAGAATAAAATACAATATAAGTACAACAGTTTTTCCATCGTATAACACGAGTAATTGCAACCAGTGTGAAGGTTATGGTCATTTCAACGTTCCGGGCAATCTAGGCTTCACTCTAGGGCGTTGCTCCACCAGATCAATCAGTTAGGGCCTTAGAAGTCAACGCCCGAAGCATAAAATACAATATAAATACAACAGTTTTTCCATCATATAAAACGAATAATTGCAACCAGTATGAACGTTATGGTGATTTCTACTTTCCGGGCAACCTAGGCGTCACTCTAGGGCGTTGCTCCACCACATCAAATAGCTACGGCCTTAGAAGTCTACGCCAGAGGCATAAAATACAATATAAATACAACAGCTTTTCCATCGTAAAAAATGAATAATAGCAAACAGTGTGAAAGTAATTGTCATTTCTACGTACCGGGCACCCCAGGCTTCACTCTAGGGCGTTGCTCCACCAAATCGAATAGCTAGGTCCTTAGAAGTCAACGCCAGAAGCATAAAATGCAATAAGGATGCAAAAGTTTTTCCATCGTACAACAGGAATAACTGCAAACAGTATGAAAGTACTGGTCACATCTACGTTCCGGGTAACATAGGTTTCACGCTAGGGCGTTGCTCCACCAGATCGAATAGCTAGGGTCTTAGAATTCAACGCCCGAAGTATTAAATACAATATAAATACAACAGCTTTTCCATCGTAAAAAATGAATAATAGCAAACAGTGTGAAAGTAATTGTCATTTCAACGTTCCGGTCAATCTAGGCTTCACTCTGGGCGATGCTCCACCAGATCAATCAGTTAGGGCCTTAGAAGTCAACGCCCGAAGCATAAAATGAAAAATAAATAGTACAGTTTTTCCATTGTATAAAATGAATAGTTGCTACCGGTGTGAAAGTTGTGGTCATTTCTACGTCCTGGGCAACCTAGGCTTCACTCCAGGGCGTTGTTCCGCCAGATCGAATAGTTAGGGCCTAAGCAGTGAACGCCAGAAGCATAAAATACAATATAAATACAACAGTCTTTCTATCATATAAAACGAATAATTGCAACCAGTATGAAAGTTATGGTCATTTCTACTTTCCGGGCAACCTAGGCTTCACCCTAGGGCGTTGTTCCACCAGATCGAATAGTTAGGGCCCAAGAAGTGAACGCCAGAAGCATAAAATACAATATAAGTACAACAGTTTTTCCATCATATAAAACGAATAATTGCAACCAGTATGAAAGTTATGGTCATTTCTACTTTCCGGGCAACCTAGGCTTCACTCTAGGGCGTTGCTCCACCATATCGAATAGTCAGGGCCTTAGAAGTCAACGCCCGAAGCATAAAATAATATATAAATAGAACAGTTTTTCCATCGTATGAAACGAGTAATTGCTACCAGTGTGAAAGTTATGGTCATTTCTACGTTCAGGGCAACCTACCCTTCACCCTAGGGCGTTGCTCCACCAGGTGGAATAGTTAGGGCCTAAGAAGTCAACGCCAGAAGCATAAAATACAATAAAGATGCAACAGTTTTTCCATCGTATAACAGGAATAACTGCAAACAGTATGAAAGTACTGGTAATTTCTACGTTCCGGGTAGCCTATGTTTCACTCTAGGGCGTTGCTCCACCAGATGGAATAGCTAGGGACTTAGTATTCAACGCCATTAGAATAAAATACAATATAAGTACAACAGTTTTTCCATCGTATAACACGAGTAATTGCAACCAGTGTGAAGGTTATGGTCATTTCAACGTTCGGGCAATCTAGGCTTCACTCTAGGGCGTTGCTCCACCAGGTCAATCAGTTAGGGCCTTAGAAGTCAACGCCCGAAGCATAAAATGCAAACTAAGTACAACAGTTTTTCCATCATATAAAACGAATAATTGCAACCAGTATGAAAGTTATGGTCATTTCTACTTTCCGGGCAACCTAGGCTTCACTCTAGGGCGTTGCTCCACCATATCGAATAGTCAGGGCCTTAGAAGTCAACGCCCGAAGCATAAAATAATATATAAATAGAACAGTTTTTCCATCGTATGAAACGAGTAATTGCAACCAGTATGAAAGTTATGGTCATTTCTACTTTCCGCGCAACCTAGGCGTCACTCTAGGGCGTTGCTCCACCACATCAAATAGCTACGGCCTTAGAAGTCTACGCCAGAGGCATAAAATACAATATAAATACAACAGCTTTTCCATCGTAAAAAATGAATAATAGCAAACAGTGTGAAAGTAATTGTCATTTCTACGTACCGGGCACCCTAGGCTTCACTCTAGGGCGTTGCTCCACCAGATCGAATAGTTAGGGCCTTAGAAGTCAACGCCAGAAGCATAAAATACAGTATAAATGTAACAGTTTTTCCATCATATAAAACGAATAATTGCAACCAGTATGAAAGTTATGGTCATTTTTACTTTCCGGGCGACCTAGGCTTCACCCTAGGGCGTTGCTCCAACAGATTGAATAGTTTGGAACTAGAAGTCAATGCCCGAAGCATAAAATGCAATAAAAATACAACAGTTTTTCCATCGTATAACAGGATTAATTGCAACCAGTTTGAAAGCGATGGTCATTTCTACGTTCCGGGCAACCCAGGCTTCACTCTAGGGCGTTGCTCCACCAGATCGAATAGTTAGGGCCTTAGAAGTCAACGCCCGAAGCATAAAATACAAAATTAATAAAACAGTTTTTCCATCGTATAAAACGAATAATTGCTACCAGTGTGAAAGTTATGGTCATTTCTACGTTCCGCGCAATCTGGGCTTTACCCTAGGGCGTTGTTCCACCAGATGGAATAGTTAGGGCCCAAGAAGTCAACGCCAGAAGCATAAAATACGATATAAATAAAACAGTTTTTCCATCGTATAAAACGAATAATTGCTACCAGTGTGAACGTTATGGTCATTTCTACGTTCCGCGCAACCTGGGCTTTACCCCAGGGCGTTGTTCCACCAGACGGAAGAGTTAGGGTTTGGAAGAAGTCAACGCCAGAAGCATAAAATACGATATAAATACAACAGCTTTTCCATCCTATATAATGTATATTTGCAGACAGTGTGAAAGTAATGGTCATTTCTACGTTCCGGGTAACCTAGGTTTCACTCCAGGGCGTTGCTCCACCAGATCGTATAGCTAGGGACTTAGAATTCAACGCCATAAGAATAAAATACAATATAAGTACAACAGTTTTTCCATCGTATAATATGAATAATTGCAACCAGTGTGAAAGTTATGGTCATTTCTACATTCCGAGCAACCTAGGCTTCACGCTAGGGCGTTGCTCCACCTGATGGAATAGTTAGGGCCTAAGAAGTCAACGCCAGAAGAATAAAATACAATATAAGTACAAAAGTTTTTCCATCGCATAAAATGAATAATGGCAAATATTGTGAAAGTAATGGTCATTTCTACGTTCCGGGCAACCTAGCCGTCACTATAGGGCGTTGCTCCACCACACCTAATAGCTACGGCCTTAGAAGTCAACCCCAGATGAATAAAATACAATAAAGGTGCCACAGCTTTTCCATCGTATAAAACGAATAATTGCAACCAGTATGAAACTTATGGTCATTTCTACGTTCCGGGCAACCTAGGCTTCACTGTACGGCGTTCTTCCACCACATCGAATAGCTACGGCCTCAGAAGTCAACGCCTGAGTTATAAAATACAATAAAAATACAACAGTCTTTCCATCCTATAACAGGAATAATTGCAACCCGTGTGAAAGTGATGGTCATTTCTACGTTCCAGGCAACCTAGGCTTCACTCTAGGGCGTTGTTCCACAAGATCGAATAGTTAGGGCCTAAGAAGGCAACGCCAGAAGCATAAAATACGATATAAATATAACAGTTTTTACATCGTCTAAAACGAACAATAGCAACCAGTGTGAAAGTTATGGTCATTTCTACGTTCCGTTCAACCTAGGCTTCACTCCAGGGCGTTGTTACACCAGATCGAATTGTTAGGGCCTGAGAAGTCAACGACAGAAGAATAAATCACAATATATGTACAACAGTTTTTCCATCGTATAGAATGAATAATTGCTAACATTGTGAAAGTTATGGTCATTTCTACGTTCCGGGCAACCTAGGTTTCACTCGAGGGCGTCGCTCCAATAGGTCGAATAGCCAGGGACATAGAATTCAACGCCAGAAGGATAAAATACAATATATGTACAACAGTTTTTTCATCGTATAAAACGAATAATTGCTACCAGTGTAAAAGTTATGGTCATTTCTACGTTCCGGGCAACCTAGGCTTCACTCTAGGGCGTTGCTCCACCAGATCGAATAGTTAGGGCCTTAGAAGTACACGCCAGAAGCATAAAGTACGATAAAGATGCAACAGTTTTTCCATCGTATAAAACGAATAATTGCAACCAGTGTGAAATTTATGGTCATTCCTACATTCCGAGCAACCTAGACTTCACTCTAGAGCGTTGCTCCACCAGATCGAATAGTTAGGTCCTTAGAAGTCAACGCCAGAAGCATAAAATACGATATAAATACAACAGTTTGTCCATCGTAGAACAGGAATATTTGCAACCAGTGCGAAAGTTATGGTCATTTCTGCGTTCCGGGCAACCTAGGCTTCACTCTAGGGCGTTGCTCCACCAGATTCAACAGTTAGGGCCTTAGAAGTCAACGCCCGAAGCATAAAATACAAAATAAATGGAACCGTTTTTCCATTGTATAAAACGAATAATAGCAATCAGTGTGAAAGTTATGGTCATTTCTACTTTCCGGGCAACCTAGGATTCACCCTAGGGCGTTGCTCCAACAGATTGAATAGTTAGGGCCCTAGAAATCAATGCCCGAAGCATAAAATGCAATCAAAATACAACAGTTTTTACATCATATAGCAGGAGTAATTGCAACCAGTTTGAAAGTGATGTTCATTTCTACGTTCCGGGCAACCTAGGCTTCACTCTAGGGCGTTGCTACACCAGAGGGAATAGTTAGGGCCTAAGAAGTCAACGCCAGAAGCATAAAATACAATATAAATACAACAGCTTTTCAATCGTATAAAACGAATAATTGCAACCAGTGTGAGAGTTATGGACATTTCTACATTCCGGCCAACCTAGGCTTCACCCTAGGGCGTTGATCCACCAGATCGAATAGTTAGGGCCTAAGAAGTCAACGCCAGAAGCATAAAATACAATATAAATACAACAGCTTTGCCATCGTATAAAATGAATAATTGCAAACAGTGCGAAAGATATGGACATTTCTACGTTCCGGGCTACCTAGGCTTCACTCTATGGAGTTCTTCCACCACATCGAATAGCAACGGCCTCAGAAGTCAACGCCGGAAGCATAAAATACAATATAAATATAACAGTTTTTCCATTGTATAAAACGAATAATAGCAACCAGAGTGAAAGTTATTGTCATTTCTACGTTCCGGGCAACCTAGGCTTCACTCTAGGGCGTTGTTCCACCAGATCAAACATGTAGGGCCATAGAAGTCAACGCCCGAAGCATAAAACACAAAATAAATAGAACGGTTTTTCCATTGTATAAAACGAATAATTGCTACCAGTGTAAAAGTTATTGTCATTTCTACGTTCCGGGCAACCTAGGCTTCACCCTAGGGCGTTGTTCCACTAGATCGAATAGTTAGGGCCTAAGAAGTGAACGCCAGAAGCATAAAATACAATATAAATACAACAGTTTTTCGATCGTATAAAACGAATAATTGCAACCAGTATGAAAGTTATGGTCATTTCTACGTTCCGGGCAACCTAGGCTTCACTGTATGGCGTTCTTCCACCACATCGAATAGCTATGGCCTCAGAAGTCAACGCCTGAAGTATAAAATACAATAAAAATACAACAGTCTTTCCACCCTATAACAGGAATAATTGCAACCCGTGTGAAAGTAATGGTCATTTCCATGTTACGGGCAACCTAGGCTTCACTCTAGGGCGTTGCTCCAACAGATCGAAGAGTTAGGGCCTTAGAAATCGACGCCAGAAGCATAAAATACAATAAAGATGCAACAGTTTTTCCATCGTATAACAGGAATAACTGGAAACAGAATGAAAGTACTGGTCATTTCTACGTTCCGGGTAACCTAGGTTTCACTCCAGGGCGTTGCTCCACCAGATCGTATAGCTAGGGACTTAGAATTCAACGCCATAAGAATAAAATACAATATAAGTACAACAGTTTTTCCATCGTATAAAATGAATAATTGCAACCAGTGTGAAAGTTATGGTCATTTCTACATTCCGAGCAACCTAGGCTTCACTCTAGGGCGTTGCTCCAGATGATGGAATAGTTAGCGCCTAAGAAGTCAACGCCAGAAGAATAAAATACAATATAAATACAACAGCTTTTCCATCGTATATAATGTATATTTGCAAACTCTGTGAAAGTAATGGTCATTTCCATGTTCCGGGCAACCTAGGCGTCACTTTAGGGCGTTGCTCCACCAGATCGAATAGCTACGGACTTAGAATTCAACGCTAACAGCATAAAATACAATAAAAATACAACAGTCTTTCATCGTATAACAGGAATAATGCCAACCAGTTTGAAAGTGATGGTCATTTCTACGTTCCGGGCAACCGAGGCTTCACTCTAGGGCGTTGTTATACCAGATCGAATAGTTAGGGCCTGAGAATTCAACGCCAGAAGGATAAAATACAGTATAAGTACAACAGTTCTTTCATCGTATGAAATGAATAATTGCAAACATTGTGAAAGTAATGGTCATTTCTACGTTCCGGGCAACCTAGGCTTCACTCTAGGGCGTTGCTGCACCAGATCGAATAGCTAGGGCCTTAGAAGTCAACGCCCGAAGCATAAAATACAAAATAAATGAAACAGTTTTTCCATCGTATAAAACGAATAATTGCTACCAGTGTGAAAGTTATGGTCATTTCTACGTTCCGGGCAACCTAGGCTTCACCCTAGGGCGCTGCTCCAACAGGTTGATTAGTTAGGGCCTTAGAAGTCAATGCCCGAAGCATAAAATGCAATAAAAGTACAACAGTTCTTCCATCATATAACAGGAATAATTGCAACCAGTGCGAAAGTAATGGTCATTTCCATGTTACGGGCAACCTAGTCTTCACTCTAGGGCGTTGCTCCACCAGATCGAATAGTTAGGGACTTAGAATTCAACGCCATAAGAATAAAATACAATATAAGTACAACAGTTTTTCCATCGTATAAAATGAATAATTGCAACCAGTGTGAAAGTTATGGTCATTTCTACATTCCGAGCAACCTAGGCTTCACTCTAGGGCGTTGCTCCACCTGATGGAATAGTTAGGGCCTTAGACGTCAACGCCAGAAGCATAAAATACAATAAAGATGCAACAGTTTTTCCATTGTATAAAACGAATAATTGCAAACAGTCTGAAAGTAATGGTCATTTCTACGTTCCAGGCAACCTAGGCTTCACTCTAGGGCGTTGGCCGACCAGATCGAATAGTTAGGGCCTAAGAAGTCAACGCCATAAGAATAAAATACAATATAAATACAACAGTTCTTCCATCACATAACAGGAATAATTGCAACCAGTGTGAAAGTAATGGTCATTTCCATGTTCCGGGCAACATAGGCTTCACTCTAGGGCGTTGCTCCACCAGATCGAAGAGTTAGGGCCTCAGAAGTCAACGCCGGAAGCATAAAATACAATATAAATATAACAGTTTTTCCATTGTATAAGACGAATAATAGCAACCAGTGTGAAAGTTATTGTCATTTCTACGTTCCGGGCAACCTAGGCTTCACCCTAGGGCGTTGTTCCACCAGATCAAACAGGTAGGGCCATAGAAGTCAACGCCCGAAGCATAAAACACAAAATAAATAGAACGGTTTTTCCATTGTATAAAACGAATAATTGCTACCAGTGTAAAAGTTATTGTCATTTCTACGTTCCGGGCAACCTAGGCTTCACCCTAGGGCGTTGTTCCACTAGATCGAATAGTTAGGGCCTAAGAAGTGAACGCCAGAAGCATAAAACACAATATAAATACAACAGTTTTTCCATCGTATAAAACGAATAATTGCAACCAGTATGAAACTTATGGTCATTTCTACGTTCCGGGTAACCTAGGCTTCACTGTATGGCGTTCTTCCACCACATCGAATAGCTATGGCCTCAGAAGTCAACGCCTGAAGTATAAAATACAATAAAAATACTACAGTCTTTCCACCCTATAACAGGAATAATTGCAACCCGTGTGAAAGTAATGGTCATTTCCATGTTACGGGCAACCTAGGCTTCACTCTAGGGCGTTGCTCCAACAGATCGAATAGTTAGGGCCTTAGAAATCAACGCCAGAAGCATAAAATACAATAAAGATGCAACAGTTTTTCCATCGTATAACAGGAATAACTGGAAACAGAATGAAAGTACTGGTCATTTCTACGTTCCGGGTAACCTAGGTTTCACTCCAGGGCGTTGCACCACCAGATCGTATAGCTAGGGACTTAGAATTCAACGCCATAAGAATAAAATACAATATAAGTACAACAGTTTTTCCATCGTATAAAATGAATAATTGCAACCAGTGTGAAAGTTATGGTCATTTCTACATTCCGAGCAACCTAGGCTTCACTCTAGGGCGTTGCTCCACCTGATGGAATAGTTAGGGCCTAAGAAGTCAACGCCAGAAGCATAAAATACAATAAAGATGCAACAGTTTTTCCATCGTATAACAGGAATAACTGCAAACAGTATGAAAGTACTGGTAATTTCTACGTTCCGGGTAACCTAGGTTTCACTCTAGGGCGTTGCTCCACCAGATCGAATAGCTAGGGACTTAGTATTCAACGCCATTAGAATAAAATACAATATAAGTACAACAGTTTTTCCATCGTATAACACGAGTAATTGCAACCAGTGTGAAGGTTATGGTCATTTCAACGTTCCGGGCAATCTAGGCTTCACTCTAGGGCGTTGCTCCACCAGATCAATCAGTTAGGGCCTTAGAAGTCAACGCCCGAAGCATAAAATACAATATAAATACAACAGTTTTTCCATCATATAAAACGAATAATTGCAACCAGTATGAACGTTATGGTGATTTCTACTTTCCGGGCAACCTAGGCGTCACTCTAGGGCGTTGCTCCACCACATCAAATAGCTACGGCCTTAGAAGTCTACGCCAGAGGCATAAAATACAATATAAATACAACAGCTTTTCCATCGTAAAAAATGAATAATAGCAAACAGTGTGAAAGTAATTGTCATTTCTACGTACCGGGCACCCCAGGCTTCACTCTAGGGCGTTGCTCCACCAAATCGAATAGCTAGGTCCTTAGAAGTCAACGCCAGAAGCATAAAATGCAATAAGGATGCAAAAGTTTTTCCATCGTACAACAGGAATAACTGCAAACAGTATGAAAGTACTGGTCACATCTACGTTCCGGGTAACATAGGTTTCACGCTAGGGCGTTGCTCCACCAGATCGAATAGCTAGGGTCTTAGAATTCAACGCCCGAAGTATTAAATACAATATAAATACAACAGCTTTTCCATCGTAAAAAATGAATAATAGCAAACAGTGTGAAAGTAATTGTCATTTCAACGTTCCGGTCAATCTAGGCTTCACTCTGGGCGATGCTCCACCAGATCAATCAGTTAGGGCCTTAGAAGTCAACGCCCGAAGCATAAAATGAAAAATAAATAGTACAGTTTTTCCATTGTATAAAATGAATAGTTGCTACCGGTGTGAAAGTTGTGGTCATTTCTACGTCCTGGGCAACCTAGGCTTCACTCCAGGGCGTTGTTCCGCCAGATCGAATAGTTAGGGCCTAAGCAGTGAACGCCAGAAGCATAAAATACAATATAAATACAACAGTCTTTCTATCATATAAAACGAATAATTGCAACCAGTATGAAAGTTATGGTCATTTCTACTTTCCGGGCAACCTAGGCTTCACCCTAGGGCGTTGTTCCACCAGATCGAATAGTTAGGGCCCAAGAAGTGAACGCCAGAAGCATAAAATACAATATAAGTACAACAGTTTTTCCATCATATAAAACGAATAATTGCAACCAGTATGAAAGTTATGGTCATTTCTACTTTCCGGGCAACCTAGGCTTCACTCTAGGGCGTTGCTCCACCATATCGAATAGTCAGGGCCTTAGAAGTCAACGCCCGAAGCATAAAATAATATATAAATAGAACAGTTTTTCCATCGTATGAAACGAGTAATTGCTACCAGTGTGAAAGTTATGGTCATTTCTACGTTCAGGGCAACCTACCCTTCACCCTAGGGCGTTGCTCCACCAGGTGGAATAGTTAGGGCCTAAGAAGTCAACGCCAGAAGCATAAAATACAATAAAGATGCAACAGTTTTTCCATCGTATAACAGGAATAACTGCAAACAGTATGAAAGTACTGGTAATTTCTACGTTCCGGGTAGCCTATGTTTCACTCTAGGGCGTTGCTCCACCAGATGGAATAGCTAGGGACTTAGTATTCAACGCCATTAGAATAAAATACAATATAAGTACAACAGTTTTTCCATCGTATAACACGAGTAATTGCAACCAGTGTGAAGGTTATGGTCATTTCAACGTTCGGGCAATCTAGGCTTCACTCTAGGGCGTTGCTCCACCAGGTCAATCAGTTAGGGCCTTAGAAGTCAACGCCCGAAGCATAAAATGCAAACTAAGTACAACAGTTTTTCCATCATATAAAACGAATAATTGCAACCAGTATGAAAGTTATGGTCATTTCTACTTTCCGGGCAACCTAGGCTTCACTCTAGGGCGTTGCTCCACCATATCGAATAGTCAGGGCCTTAGAAGTCAACGCCCGAAGCATAAAATAATATATAAATAGAACAGTTTTTCCATCGTATGAAACGAGTAATTGCAACCAGTATGAAAGTTATGGTCATTTCTACTTTCCGCGCAACCTAGGCGTCACTCTAGGGCGTTGCTCCACCACATCAAATAGCTACGGCCTTAGAAGTCTACGCCAGAGGCATAAAATACAATATAAATACAACAGCTTTTCCATCGTAAAAAATGAATAATAGCAAACAGTGTGAAAGTAATTGTCATTTCTACGTACCGGGCACCCTAGGCTTCACTCTAGGGCGTTGCTCCACCAGATCGAATAGTTAGGGCCTTAGAAGTCAACGCCAGAAGCATAAAATACAGTATAAATGTAACAGTTTTTCCATCATATAAAACGAATAATTGCAACCAGTATGAAAGTTATGGTCATTTTTACTTTCCGGGCGACCTAGGCTTCACCCTAGGGCGTTGCTCCAACAGATTGAATAGTTTGGAACTAGAAGTCAATGCCCGAAGCATAAAATGCAATAAAAATACAACAGTTTTTCCATCGTATAACAGGATTAATTGCAACCAGTTTGAAAGCGATGGTCATTTCTACGTTCCGGGCAACCCAGGCTTCACTCTAGGGCGTTGCTCCACCAGATCGAATAGTTAGGGCCTTAGAAGTCAACGCCCGAAGCATAAAATACAAAATAAATAAAACAGTTTTTCCATCGTATAAAACGAATAATTGCTACCAGTGTGAAAGTTATGGTCATTTCTACGTTCCGCGCAATCTGGGCTTTACCCTAGGGCGTTGTTCCACCAGATGGAATAGTTAGGGCCCAAGAAGTCAACGCCAGAAGCATAAAATACGATATAAATAAAACAGTTTTTCCATCGTATAAAACGAATAATTGCTACCAGTGTGAACGTTATGGTCATTTCTACGTTCCGCGCAACCTGGGCTTTACCCCAGGGCGTTGTTCCACCAGACGGAAGAGTTAGGGTTTGGAAGAAGTCAACGCCAGAAGCATAAAATACGATATAAATACAACAGCTTTTCCATCCTATATAATGTATATTTGCAGACAGTGTGAAAGTAATGGTCATTTCTACGTTCCGGGTAACCTAGGTTTCACTCCAGGGCGTTGCTCCACCAGATCGTATAGCTAGGGACTTAGAATTCAACGCCATAAGAATAAAATACAATATAAGTACAACAGTTTTTCCATCGTATAATATGAATAATTGCAACCAGTGTGAAAGTTATGGTCATTTCTACATTCCGAGCAACCTAGGCTTCACGCTAGGGCGTTGCTCCACCTGATGGAATAGTTAGGGCCTAAGAAGTCAACGCCAGAAGAATAAAATACAATATAAGTACAAAAGTTTTTCCATCGCATAAAATGAATAATGGCAAATATTGTGAAAGTAATGGTCATTTCTACGTTCCGGGCAACCTAGCCGTCACTATAGGGCGTTGCTCCACCACACCTAATAGCTACGGCCTTAGAAGTCAACCCCAGATGAATAAAATACAATAAAGGTGCCACAGCTTTTCCATCGTATAAAACGAATAATTGCAACCAGTATGAAACTTATGGTCATTTCTACGTTCCGGGCAACCTAGGCTTCACTGTACGGCGTTCTTCCACCACATCGAATAGCTACGGCCTCAGAAGTCAACGCCTGAAGTATAAATTACAATAAAAATACAACAGCCTTTCCATCCTATAACTGGAATAATTGCAACCCGTGTGAAAGTGATGGTCATTTCTACGTTCCAGGCAACCCAGGCTTCACTCTAGGGCGTTGTTCCACAAGATCGAATAGTTAGAGCCTAAGAAGTCAACGCCAGAAGCATAAAATACAATATAAATATAACAGTTTTTCTATCGTATGAAACGAATGATAGCAGCCAGTGTGAAATTTATGGTCACTTCTACGTTCCGGGCAACCTAGACTTCACTCTAGGGCGTTGCTCCACCAGATGGAATAGTTAGGGCCTTAGAAGTCAACGCCAGAAGCAGAAAGTATAATAAAGATGCAACAGTTTTTCCATCGTATAACAGGAACAATTGCAACCAGTGTGAAGGTAATGGTATGTTCTACGTTCCGGGCAACCTATGCTTCACTCTAGGGCGGTGCTCTACCAGATTAAATAATTAGGGCATAGGAAGTCAACGCCAGAAGCATAAAACACAATATAAATACAACAGCTTTTCCATCGTATATAATGTATATTTGCAAACAGTGTGAAAGTAATGGTCATTTCCATGTCCCGGGCAACCTAGTCTTCACTCTAGGGCGTTGTTCCACCAGATCGAATAGTTAGGGCCTAAGAAGACAACGCCAGAAGAATAAAATGCAATATAAGTACCAAAGTTTTTCCATCGCATAAAATGAATAATTGCAAATATTGTGAAGGTAATGGTCATTTCTACGTTCCGGGCAACCTAGGCTTCACTGTACGGCGTTCTTCCACCACATCGAATAGCTACGGCCTCAGAAGTCAACGCCTGAGGTATAAAATACAATAAAAATACAATAGTCTTTCCATCCTATAACAGGAATAATTGCAACCCGTGTGAAAGTGATGGTCATTTCTACGTTCCAGGCAACCTAGGCTTCACTCTAGGGCGTTGTTCCACAAGATCGAATAGTTAGGGCCTAAGAAGGCAACGCCAGAAGCATAAAATACAATATAAATATAACAGTTTTTACATCGTCTAAAACGAACAATAGCAACCAGTGTGAAAGTTATGGTCATTTCTACGTTCCGTTCAACCTAGGCTTCACTCCAGGGCGTTGTTACACCAGATCGAATTGTTAAGGCCTGAGAAGTCAACGACAGAAGAATAAATCACAATATATGTACAACAGTTTTTCCATCGTATAGAATGAATAATTGCAACCAGTTTGAAAGTGATGGTCATTTCTACGTTCCGGGCAACCTAGGTTCCACTCGAGGGCGTCGCTCCAATAGGTCGAATAGCCAGGGACTTAGAATTCAACGCCAGAAGGATAAAATACAATATATGTACAACAGTTTTTTCATCGTATAAAACGAATAATTGCTACCAGTGTAAAAGTTATGGTCATTTCTACGTTCCGGGCAACCTAGGCTTCACTCTAGGGCGTTGCTCCACCAGATCGAATAGTTAGGGCCTTAGAAGTCCACGCCAGAAGCATAAAATACGATAAAGATGCAACAGTTTTTCCATCGTATAAAACGAATAATTGCAACCAGTGTGAAATTTATGGTCATTCCTACATTCCGAGCAACCTAGACCTCACTCTAGAGCGTTGCTCCACCAGATCGAATAGTTAGGTCCTTAGAAGTCAACGCCAGAAGCATAAAATACGATATAAATACAACAGTTTGTCCATCGTAGAAGAGGAATATTTGCAACCAGTGCGAAAGTTATGGTCATTTCTGCGTTCCGGGCAACCTACGCTTCACTCTAGGGCGTTGCTCCACCAGATTCAACAGTTAGGGCGTTAGAAGTCAACGCCCGAAGCATAAAATACAAAATAAATGGAACCGTTTTTCCATTGTATAAAACGAATAATAGCAATCAGTGTGAAAGTTATGGTCATTTCTACTTTCCGGGCAACCTAGGATTCACCCTAGGGCGTTGCTCCAACAGATTGGATAGTTAGGGCCCTAGAAATCAATGCCCGAAGCATAAAATGCAATCAAAATACAACAGCTTTTACATCATATAACAGGAGTAATTGCAACCAGTTTGAAAGTGATGTTCATTTCTACGTTCCGGGCAACCTAGGCTTCACTCTAGTGCGTTGCTCCACCACATCGAATAGCTAGGGCCTTAGAAGTCAACGCCCGGAGCATAAAATACAAAATAAACAGTACAGTTTTTCCATCGTATAAAACGAATAATTGCTACCAGTGTGGAAGTTCTGGCCATTTCTACGTTCCGGGCAGCCTAGGCTTCACTCTAGGGCGTTGCTCCACCAGATGGAATAGTTAGGGCCTTAGAAGTCAACGCCAGATGCATAAAATACAATAAAGATGCAACAGTTTTTCCATCGTATAACAGGAATAATTGCAACCAGTTTGAAAGTGATGGTCATTTCTACGTTCCGAGCAACCTAGGCTTCACTCTAGGGCGTTGCTCCACCAGATCGAATAGATAGGGCCTTAGCAGTCAACGCCGGAAGCATAAAATACGATATAAATACAGCAGCTTTTCCATCGTATAAAACGAATAATTGCAACCAGCGTGATAGTTATGCTCATTTCTACGTACCGGGCAACTTAGGCATCACCCTAGGGCGTAGCTCCAACAGATTGAATAGTTAGGGCCTTAAAAGTCAATGCCCGAAGCATAAAATGCAATAAAAATACAACAGTTTTTCCATCGTATAACAGGAATATTTGCAACCAGTGTGAAAGTTCTGGTCATTTCTATGTTCCGGGCAGCCTAGTCTTCACTCTAGGGCGTTGCTCCACCACATCAATCAGTTAGGGCCTTAGAAGTCAACGCCCGAAGCATAAAATGCAAACTAAATAGAACAGTTTTTCCATTGTATAAAACGAATAATTGCTACCAGTGTAAAAGTTATTGTCATTTCTACGTTCCGCGCAACCTAGGCTTCACCCTAGGGCGTTGTTCCACCAGATCGAATAGTTAGGGCCTGAGAAGTGAACGCCAGAAGCATAAAATACAATATAAATACAACAGTTTTTCCATCCTATAAAACGAATAATTGCAACCAGTATGAAAGTTATGGTCATTTCTACTTTCCGGGCAACCTAGGCGTCACTCTAGGGCGTTGCTCCACCACATCAAATAGCTACGGCCTTAGAAGTCTACGCCAGAGGCATAAAATACAATATAAATACAACAGCTTTTCCATCGTAAAAAATGAATAATAGCAAACAGTGTGAAAGTAATTGTCATTTCTACGTACCGGGCACACTAGGCTTCACTCTAGGGCGTTGCTCCACCAAATCGAATAGCTAGGTCCTTAGAAGTCAACGCCAGAAGCATAAAATGCAATAAGGATGCAAAAGTTTTTCCATCGTACAACAGGAATAACTGCAAACAGTATGAAAGTACTGGTCATTTCTACGTTCCGGGTAACATAGGTTTCACGCTAGGGCGTTGCTCCACCAGATCGAATAGCTAGGGTCTTAGAATTCAACGCCCGAAGTATTAAATACAAAATAAATAGAACTGTTTTTCCATTGTATAAAACGAATAATTGCTACCAGTGTAAAACTTATGGTCATTTCTACGTTCCGGGCAACCTAGGCTTCACCCTAGGGCGTTGTTCCACTAGGTCGAATAGTTAGGGCCTAAGAAGTGAACGCCAGAAGCATAAAATACAATATAAATACAACAGTTTTTCCATCGTATAAAACGAATAATTGCAACCAGTATGAAACTTATGGTCATTTCTACGTTCCGGGCAACCTAGGCTTCACTGTATGGCGTTCTTCCACCACATCGAATAGCTATGGCCTCAGAAGTCAACGCCTGAAGTATAAAATACAATAAAAATACAACAGTCTTTCCACCCTATAACAGGAATAATTGCAACCCGTGTGAAAGTAATGGTCATTTCCATGTTACGGGCAACCTAGGCTTCACTCTAGGGCGTTGCTCCAACAGATCGAATAGTTAGGGCCTTAGAAATCAACGCCAGAAGCATAAAATACAATAAAGATGCAACAGTTTTTCCATCGTATAACAGGAATAACTGGAAACAGAATGAAAGTACTGGTCATTTCTACGTTCCGGGTAACCTAGGTTTCACTCCAGGGCGTTGCTCCACCAGATCGTATAGCTAGGGACTTAGAATTCAACGCCATAAGAATAAAATACAATATAAGTACAACAGTTTTTCCATCGTATAAAATGAATAATTGCAACCAGTGTGAAAGTTATGGTCATTTCTACATTCCGAGCAACCTAGGCTTCACTCTAGGGCGTTGCTCCACCTGATGGAATAGTTAGGGCCTTAGACGTCAACGCCAGAAGCATAAAATACAATAAAGATGCAACAGTTTTTCCATTGTATAAAACGAATAATTGCTACCAGTGTAAAAGTTATTGTCATTTCTACGTTCCGGGCAACCTAGGCTTCACCCTAGGGCGTTGTTCCACTAGGTCGAATAGTTAGGGCCTAAGAAGTGAACGCCAGAAGCATAAAATACAATATAAATACAACAGTTTTTCCATCGTATAAAACGAATAATTGCAACCAGTATGAAACTTATGGTCATTTCTACGTTCCGGGCAACCTAGGCTTCACTGTATGGCGTTCTTCCACCACATCGAATAGCTATGGCCTCAGAAGTCAACGCCTGAAGTATAAAATACAATAAAAATACAACAGTTTTTCCATCGTATAACAGGAATATTTGCAACCAGTGTGAAAGTACTGGTCATTTCTACGTTCCGGGTAACCTAGGTTTCACTCCAGGGCGTTGCTCCACCAGATCGTATAGCTAGGGACTTAGAATTCAACGCCATAAGAATAAAATACAATATAAGTACAACAGTTTTTCCATCGTATAATATGAATAATTGCAACCAGTGTGAAAGTTATGGTCATTTCTACATTCCGAGCAACCTAGGCTTCACGCTAGGGCGTTGCTCCACCTGATGGAATAGTTAGGGCCTAAGAAGTCAACGCCAGAAGAATAAAATACAATATAAGTACAAAAGTTTTTCCATCGCATAAAATGAATAATGGCAAATATTGTGAAAGTAATGGTCATTTCTACGTTCCGGGCAACCTAGCCGTCACTATAGGGCGTTGCTCCACCACACCTAATAGCTACGGCCTTAGAAGTCAACCCCAGATGAATAAAATACAATAAAGGTGCCACAGCTTTTCCATCGTATAAAACGAATAATTGCAACCAGTATGAAACTTATGGTCATTTCTACGTTCCGGGCAACCTAGGCTTCACTGTACGGCGTTCTTCCACCACATCGAATAGCTACGGCCTCAGAAGTCAACGCCTGAAGTATAAATTACAATAAAAATACAACAGCCTTTCCATCCTATAACTGGAATAATTGCAACCCGTGTGAAAGTGATGGTCATTTCTACGTTCCAGGCAACCTAGGCTTCACTCTAGGGCGTTGTTCCACAAGATCGAATAGTTAGAGCCTAAGAAGTCAACGCCAGAAGCATAAAATACAATATAAATATAACAGTTTTTCTATCGTATGAAACGAATGATAGCAGCCAGTGTGAAATTTATGGTCACTTCTACGTTCCGGGCAACCTAGACTTCACTCTAGGGCGTTGCTCCACCAGATGGAATAGTTAGGGCCTTAGAAGTCAACGCCAGAAGCAGAAAGTATAATAAAGATGCAACAGTTTTTCCATCGTATAACAGGAACAATTGCAACCAGTGTGAAGGTAATGGTATGTTCTACGTTCCGGGCAACCTATGCTTCACTCTAGGGCGGTGCTCTACCAGATTAAATAATTAGGGCATAGGAAGTCAACGCCAGAAGCATAAAACACAATATAAATACAACAGCTTTTCCATCGTATATAATGTATATTTGCAAACAGTGTGAAAGTAATGGTCATTTCCATGTCCCGGGCAACCTAGTCTTCACTCTAGGGCGTTGTTCCACCAGATCGAATAGTTAGGGCCTAAGAAGACAACGCCAGAAGAATAAAATGCAATATAAGTACCAAAGTTTTTCCATCGCATAAAATGAATAATTGCAAATATTGTGAAGGTAATGGTCATTTCTACGTTCCGGGCAACCTAGGCTTCACTGTACGGCGTTCTTCCACCACATCGAATAGCTACGGCCTCAGAAGTCAACGCCTGAGGTATAAAATACAATAAAAATACAACAGTCTTTCCATCCTATAACAGGAATAATTGCAACCCGTGTGAAAGTGATGGTCATTTCTACGTTCCAGGCAACCTAGGCTTCACTCTAGGGCGTTGTTCCACAGGATCGAATAGTTAGGGCCTAAGAAGGCAACGCCAGAAGCATAAAATACAATATAAATATAACAGTTTTTACATCGTCTAAAACGAACAATAGCAACCAGTGTGAAAGTTATGGTCATTTCTACGTTCCGTTCAACCTAGGCTTCACTCCAGGGCGTTGTTACACCAGATCGAATTGTTAAGGCCTGAGAAGTCAACGACAGAAGAATAAATCACAATATATGTACAACAGTTTTTCCATCGTATAGAATGAATAATTGCAACCAGTTTGAAAGTGATGGTCATTTCTACGTTCCGGGCAACCTAGGTTCCACTCGAGGGCGTCGCTCCAATAGGTCGAATAGCCAGGGACTTAGAATTCAACGCCAGAAGGATAAAATACAATATATGTACAACAGTTTTTTCATCGTATAAAACGAATAATTGCTACCAGTGTAAAAGTTATGGTCATTTCTACGTTCCGGGCAACCTAGGCTTCACTCTAGGGCGTTGCTCCACCAGATCGAATAGTTAGGGCCTTAGAAGTCCACGCCAGAAGCATAAAATACGATAAAGATGCAACAGTTTTTCCATCGTATAAAACGAATAATTGCAACCAGTGTGAAATTTATGGTCATTCCTACATTCCGAGCAACCTAGACCTCACTCTAGAGCGTTGCTCCACCAGATCGAATAGTTAGGTCCTTAGAAGTCAACGCCAGAAGCATAAAATACGATATAAATACAACAGTTTGTCCATCGTAGAAGAGGAATATTTGCAACCAGTGCGAAAGTTATGGTCATTTCTGCGTTCCGGGCAACCTACGCTTCACTCTAGGGCGTTGCTCCACCAGATTCAACAGTTAGGGCGTTAGAAGTCAACGCCCGAAGCATAAAATACAAAATAAATGGAACCGTTTTTCCATTGTATAAAACGAATAATAGCAATCAGTGTGAAAGTTATGGTCATTTCTACTTTCCGGGCAACCTAGGATTCACCCTAGGGCGTTGCTCCAACAGATTGGATAGTTAGGGCCCTAGAAATCAATGCCCGAAGCATAAAATGCAATCAAAATACAACAGCTTTTACATCATATAACAGGAGTAATTGCAACCAGTTTGAAAGTGATGTTCATTTCTACGTTCCGGGCAACCTAGGCTTCACTCTAGTGCGTTGCTCCACCACATCGAATAGCTAGGGCCTTAGAAGTCAACGCCCGGAGCATAAAATACAAAATAAACAGTACAGTTTTTCCATCGTATAAAACGAATAATTGCTACCAGTGTGGAAGTTCTGGCCATTTCTACGTTCCGGGCAGCCTAGGCTTCACTCTAGGGCGTTGCTCCACCAGATGGAATAGTTAGGGCCTTAGAAGTCAACGCCAGATGCATAAAATACAATAAAGATGCAACAGTTTTTCCATCGTATAACAGGAATAATTGCAACCAGTTTGAAAGTGATGGTCATTTCTACGTTCCGAGCAACCTAGGCTTCACTCTAGGGCGTTGCTCCACCAGATCGAATAGATAGGGCCTTAGCAGTGAACGCCGGAAGCATAAAATACGATATAAATACAGCAGCTTTTCCATCGTATAAAACGAATAATTGCAACCAGCGTGATAGTTATGCTCATTTCTACGTACCGGGCAACTTAGGCATCACCCTAGGGCGTAGCTCCAACAGATTGAATAGTTAGGGCCTTAAAAGTCAATGCCCGAAGCATAAAATGCAATAAAAATACAACAGTTTTTCCATCGTATAACAGGAATATTTGCAACCAGTGTGAAAGTTCTGGTCATTTCTATGTTCCGGGCAGCCTAGTCTTCACTCTAGGGCGTTGCTCCACCACATCAATCAGTTAGGGCCTTAGAAGTCAACGCCCGAAGCATAAAATGCAAACTAAATAGAACAGTTTTTCCATTGTATAAAACGAATAATTGCTACCAGTGTAAAAGTTATTGTCATTTCTACGTTCCGCGCAACCTAGGCTTCACCCTAGGGCGTTGTTCCACCAGATCGAATAGTTAGGGCCTGAGAAGTGAACGCCAGAAGCATAAAATACAATATAAATACAACAGTTTTTCCATCCTATAAAACGAATAATTGCAACCAGTATGAAAGTTATGGTCATTTCTACTTTCCGGGCAACCTAGGCGTCACTCTAGGGCGTTGCTCCACCACATCAAATAGCTACGGCCTTAGAAGTCTACGCCAGAGGCATAAAATACAATATAAATACAACAGCTTTTCCATCGTAAAAAATGAATAATAGCAAACAGTGTGAAAGTAATTGTCATTTCTACGTACCGGGCACACTAGGCTTCACTCTAGGGCGTTGCTCCACCAAATCGAATAGCTAGGTCCTTAGAAGTCAACGCCAGAAGCATAAAATGCAATAAGGATGCAAAAGTTTTTCCATCGTACAACAGGAATAACTGCAAACAGTATGAAAGTACTGGTCATTTCTACGTTCCGGGTAACATAGGTTTCACGCTAGGGCGTTGCTCCACCAGATCGAATAGCTAGGGTCTTAGAATTCAACGCCCGAAGTATTAAATACAAAATAAATAGAACTGTTTTTCCATTGTATAAAACGAATAATTGCTACCAGTGTAAAACTTATGGTCATTTCTACGTTCCGGGCAACCTAGGCTTCACCCTAGGGCGTTGTTCCACTAGGTCGAATAGTTAGGGCCTAAGAAGTGAACGCCAGAAGCATAAAATACAATATAAATACAACAGTTTTTCCATCGTATAAAACGAATAATTGCAACCAGTATGAAACTTATGGTCATTTCTACGTTCCGGGCAACCTAGGCTTCACTGTATGGCGTTCTTCCACCACATCGAATAGCTATGGCCTCAGAAGTCAACGCCTGAAGTATAAAATACAATAAAAATACAACAGTCTTTCCACCCTATAACAGGAATAATTGCAACCCGTGTGAAAGTAATGGTCATTTCCATGTTACGGGCAACCTAGGCTTCACTCTAGGGCGTTGCTCCAACAGATCGAATAGTTAGGGCCTTAGAAATCAACGCCAGAAGCATAAAATACAATAAAGATGCAACAGTTTTTCCATCGTATAACAGGAATAACTGGAAACAGAATGAAAGTACTGGTCATTTCTACGTTCCGGGTAACCTAGGTTTCACTCCAGGGCGTTGCTCCACCAGATCGTATAGCTAGGGACTTAGAATTCAACGCCATAAGAATAAAATACAATATAAGTACAACAGTTTTTCCATCGTATAAAATGAATAATTGCAACCAGTGTGAAAGTTATGGTCATTTCTACATTCCGAGCAACCTAGGCTTCACTCTAGGGCGTTGCTCCACCTGATGGAATAGTTAGGGCCTTAGACGTCAACGCCAGAAGCATAAAATACAATAAAGATGCAACAGTTTTTCCATTGTATAAAACGAATAATTGCTACCAGTGTAAAAGTTATTGTCATTTCTACGTTCCGGGCAACCTAGGCTTCACCCTAGGGCGTTGTTCCACTAGGTCGAATAGTTAGGGCCTAAGAAGTGAACGCCAGAAGCATAAAATACAATATAAATACAACAGTTTTTCCATCGTATAAAACGAATAATTGCAACCAGTATGAAACTTATGGTCATTTCTACGTTCCGGGCAACCTAGGCTTCACTGTATGGCGTTCTTCCACCACATCGAATAGCTATGGCCTCAGAAGTCAACGCCTGAAGTATAAAATACAATAAAAATACAACAGCCTTTCCACCCTATAACAGGAACAATTGCAACCCGTGTGAAAGTAATGGTCATTTCCATGTTACGGGCAACCTAGGCTTCACTCTAGGGCGTTGCTCCAACAGATCGAATGGTTAGGGCCTTAGAAATCAACGCCAGAAGCATAAAATACAATAAAGATGCAACAGTTTTTCCATCGTATAACAGGAATAACTGGAAACAGAATGAAAGTACTGGTCATTTCTACGTTCCGGGTAACCTAGGTTTCACTCCAGGGCGTTGCTCCACCAGATCGTATAGCTAGGGACTTAGAATTCAACGCCATAAGAATAAAATACAATATAAGTACAACAGTTTTTCCATCGTATAAAATGAATAATTGCAACCAGTGTGAAAGTTATGGTCATTTCTACATTCCGAGCAACCTAGGCTTCACTCTAGGGCGTTGCTCCACCTGATGGAATAGTTAGGGCCTTAGACGTCAACGCCAGAAGCATAAAATACAATAAAGATGCAACAGTTTTTCCATTGTATAAAACGAATAATTGCAAACAGTCTGAAAGTAATGGTCATTTCTACGTTCCAGGCAACCTAGGCTTCACTCTAGGGCGTTGTTCGACCAGATCGAATAGTTAGGGCCTAAGAAGTCAACGCCATAAGAATAAAATACAATATAAATACAACAGTTCTTCCATCACATAACAGGAATAATTGCAACCAGTGTGAAAGTAATGGTCATTTCCATGTTCCGGGCAACCTAGGCTTCACTCTAGGGCGTTGCTCCACCAGATCGAAGAGTTAGGGCCTTAGAAATCAACGCCAGAAGCATAAAATACAATAAAGATGCAACAGTTTTTCCATCGTATAAAACGAATTATTGCTACCAGTGTAAAAGTTATGGTCATTTCTACGTTCCGGGCAACCTAGGCTTCACTCTAGGGCGTTGCTCCACCAGATCGAATAGTTAGGGTCTTAGAAGTCCACGCCAGAAGCATAAAATACGATAAAGATACAACAGTTTTTCCATCGTATAAAACGAATAATTGCAACCAGTGTGAAGTTTATGGTCATTCCTACATTCCGTGCAACCTAGACTTCACTCTAGAGCGTTGCTCCACCAGATCGAATAGTTAGGTCCTTAGAAGTCAACGCCAGAAGCATAAAATACGATATACATACAACAGTTTGTCCATCGTAGAACAGGAGTATTTGCAACCAGTGCGAAAGTGATGGTCATTTCTGCGTTCCGGGCAACCTAGGATTCACCCTAGGGCGTTGCTCCAACAGATTGGATAGTTAGGGCCCTAGAAATCAATGCCCGAAGCATAAAATGCAATCAAAATACAACAGCTTTTACATCATATAACAGGAGTAATTGCAACCAGTTTGAAAGTGATGTTCATTTCTACGTTCCGGGCAACCTAGGCTTCACTCTAGTGCGTTGCTCCACCACATCGAATAGCTAGGGCCTTAGAAGTCAACGCCCGGAGCATAAAATACAAAATAAACAGTACAGTTTTTCCATCGTATAAAACGAATAATTGCTACCAGTGTGGAAGTTCTGGCCATTTCTACGTTCCGGGCAGCCTAGGCTTCACTCTAGGGCGTTGCTCCACCAGATGGAATAGTTAGGGCCTTAGAAGTCAACGCCAGATGCATAAAATACAATAAAGATGCAACAGTTTTTCCATCGTATAACAGGAATAATTGCAACCAGTTTGAAAGTGATGGTCATTTCTACGTTCCGAGCAACCTAGGCTTCACTCTAGGGCGTTGCTCCACCAGATCGAATAGATAGGGCCTTAGCAGTCAACGCCGGAAGCATAAAATACGATATAAATACAGCAGCTTTTCCATCGTATAAAACGAATAATTGCAACCAGCGTGATAGTTATGCTCATTTCTACGTACCGGGCAACTTAGGCATCACCCTAGGGCGTAGCTCCAACAGAGTGAATAGTTAGGGCCTTAAAAGTCAATGCCCGAAGCATAAAATGCAATAAAAATACAACAGTTTTTCCATCGTATAACAGGAATATTTGCAACCAGTGTGAAAGTTCTGGTCATTTCTATGTTCCGGGCAGCCTAGTCTTCACTCTAGGGCGTTGCTCCACCACATCAATCAGTTAGGGCCTTAGAAGTCAACGCCCGAAGCATAAAATGCAAACTAAATAGAACAGTTTTTCCATTGTATAAAACGAATAATTGCTACCAGTGTAAAAGTTATTGTCATTTCTACGTTCCGCGCAACCTAGGCTTCACCCTAGGGCGTTGTTCCACCAGATCGAATAGTTAGGGCCTGAGAAGTGAACGCCAGAAGCATAAAATACAATATAAATACAACAGTTTTTCCATCCTATAAAACGAATAATTGCAACCAGTATGAAAGTTATGGTCATTTCTACTTTCCGGGCAACCTAGGCGTCACTCTAGGGCGTTGCTCCACCACATCAAATAGCTACGGCCTTAGAAGTCTACGCCAGAGGCATAAAATACAATATAAATACAACAGCTTTTCCATCGTAAAAAATGAATAATAGCAAACAGTGTGAAAGTAATTGTCATTTCTACGTACCGGGCACACTAGGCTTCACTCTAGGGCGTTGCTCCACCAAATCGAATAGCTAGGTCCTTAGAAGTCAACGCCAGAAGCATAAAATGCAATAAGGATGCAAAAGTTTTTCCATCGTACAACAGGAATAACTGCAAACAGTATGAAAGTACTGGTCATTTCTACGTTCCGGGTAACATAGGTTTCACGCTAGGGCGTTGCTCCACCAGATCGAATAGCTAGGGTCTTAGAATTCAACGCCCGAAGTATTAAATACAAAATAAATAGAACTGTTTTTCCATTGTATAAAACGAATAATTGCTACCAGTGTAAAACTTATGGTCATTTCTACGTTCCGGGCAACCTAGGCTTCACCCTAGGGCGTTGTTCCACTAGGTCGAATAGTTAGGGCCTAAGAAGTGAACGCCAGAAGCATAAAATACAATATAAATACAACAGTTTTTCCATCGTATAAAACGAATAATTGCAACCAGTATGAAACTTATGGTCATTTCTACGTTCCGGGCAACCTAGGCTTCACTGTATGGCGTTCTTCCACCACATCGAATAGCTATGGCCTCAGAAGTCAACGCCTGAAGTATAAAATACAATAAAAATACAACAGTCTTTCCACCCTATAACAGGAATAATTGCAACCCGTGTGAAAGTAATGGTCATTTCCATGTTACGGGCAACCTAGGCTTCACTCTAGGGCGTTGCTCCAACAGATCGAATAGTTAGGGCCTTAGAAATCAACGCCAGAAGCATAAAATACAATAAAGATGCAACAGTTTTTCCATCGTATAACAGGAATAACTGGAAACAGAATGAAAGTACTGGTCATTTCTACGTTCCGGGTAACCTAGGTTTCACTCCAGGGCGTTGCTCCACCAGATCGTATAGCTAGGGACTTAGAATTCAACGCCATAAGAATAAAATACAATATAAGTACAACAGTTTTTCCGTCGTATAAAATGAATAATTGCAACCAGTGTGAAAGTTATGGTCATTTCTACATTCCGAGCAACCTAGGCTTCACTCTAGGGCGTTGCTCCACCTGATGGAATAGTTAGGGCCTTAGACGTCAACGCCAGAAGCATAAAATACAATAAAGATGCAACAGTTTTTCCATTGTATAAAACGAATAATTGCTACCAGTGTAAAAGTTATTGTCATTTCTACGTTCCGGGCAACCTAGGCTTCACCCTAGGGCGTTGTTCCACTAGGTCGAATAGTTAGGGCCTAAGAAGTGAACGCCAGAAGCATAAAATACAATATAAATACAACAGTTTTTCCATCGTATAAAACGAATAATTGCAACCAGTATGAAACTTATGGTCATTTCTACGTTCCGGGCAACCTAGGCTTCACTGTATGGCGTTCTTCCACCACATCGAATAGCTATGGCCTCAGAAGTCAACGCCTGAAGTATAAAATACAATAAAAATACAACAGCCTTTCCACCCTATAACAGGAATAATTGCAACCCGTGTGAAAGTAATGGTCATTTCCATGTTACGGGCAACCTAGGCTTCACTCTAGGGCGTTGCTCCAACAGATCGAATGGTTAGGGCCTTAGAAATCAACGCCAGAAGCATAAAATACAATAAAGATGCAACAGTTTTTCCATCGTATAACAGGAATAACTGGAAACAGAATGAAAGTACTGGTCATTTCTACGTTCCGGGTAACCTAGGTTTCACTCCAGGGCGTTGCTCCACCAGATCGTATAGCTAGGGACTTAGAATTCAACGCCATAAGAATAAAATACAATATAAGTACAACAGTTTTTCCATCGTATAAAATGAATAATTGCAACCAGTGTGAAAGTTATGGTCATTTCTACATTCCGAGCAACCTAGGCTTCACTCTAGGGCGTTGCTCCACCTGATGGAATAGTTAGGGCCTTAGACGTCAACGCCAGAAGCATAAAATACAATAAAGATGCAACAGTTTTTCCATTGTATAAAACGAATAATTGCAAACAGTCTGAAAGTAATGGTCATTTCTACGTTCCAGGCAACCTAGGCTTCACTCTAGGGCGTTGTTCGACCAGATCGAATAGTTAGGGCCTAAGAAGTCAACGCCATAAGAATAAAATACAATATAAATACAACAGTTCTTCCATCACATAACAGGAATAATTGCAACCAGTGTGAAAGTAATGGTCATTTCCATGTTCCGGGCAACCTAGGCTTCACTCTAGGGCGTTGCTCCACCAGATCGAAGAGTTAGGGCCTTAGAAATCAACGCCAGAAGCATAAAATACAATAAAGATGCAACAGTTTTTCCATCGTATAAAACGAATTATTGCTACCAGTGTAAAAGTTATGGTCATTTCTACGTTCCGGGCAACCTAGGCTTCACTCTAGGGCGTTGCTCCACCAGATCGAATAGTTAGGGCCTTAGAAGTCCACGCCAGAAGCATAAAATACGATAAAGATACAACAGTTTTTCCATCGTATAAAACGAATAATTGCAACCAGTGTGAAGTTTATGGTCATTCCTACATTCCGTGCAACCTAGACTTCACTCTAGAGCGTTGCTCCACCAGATCGAATAGTTAGGTCCTTAGAAGTCAACGCCAGAAGCATAAAATACGATATACATACAACAGTTTGTCCATCGTAGAACAGGAGTATTTGCAACCAGTGCGAAAGTGATGGTCATTTCTGCGTTCCGGGCAACCTAGGCTTCACTCTAGGGCGTCCCTCCTCCAGATTCAACAGTTAGGGCCTTAGAAGTGAACGCCCGGAGCATAAAATACAAAATAAATAGAACAGTTTTTCCATTGTATAAAACGAATAATAGCAACCAGTGTGAAAGTTATGGTCATTTTTACGTTCCGGGCAACCTACGTTTCACTTTAGGACGTTGCTCCACCAGATCAAACAGTTAGGGCCTTAGAAGCCAACGCCCGAAGCATTAAATACAAAATAAATAGAACAGTTTTTCCATTGTATAAAACGAATAATTGCTACCAGCGTAAAAGTTATGGTTATTTCTACGTTCCGGGCAACCTAGGCTTCACCCTCGCGCGTTGCTCCAACAGATTGAATATTTTGGGCCTTAGAAGACAATGCCCGAAGCATAAAATGCAATAAAAATACAACAGTTTTTCCATCGTATAAAACGAATAATTGCAACCAGTATGAAACTTATGGTCATTTCTACTTTCCGAGCAACCTAGGCTTCACCATAGGGCGATGCTCCAACAGATTGACTAGTTAGGGCCTTAGAAGTCTACGCCAGAGGCATAAAATACAATATAAATACAACAGCTTTTCCATCGTAAAAAATGAATAATAGCAAACAGTGTGAAAGTAATTGTCATTTCTACGTACCGGGCACCCCAGGCTTCACTCTAGGGCGTTGCTCCACCAAATCGAATAGCTAGGTCCTTAGAAGTCAACGCCAGAAGCATAAAATGCAATAAGGATGCAAAAGTTTTTCCATCGTACAACAGGAATAACTGCAAACAGTATGAAAGTACTGGTCACTTCTACGTTCCGGGTAACATAGGTTTCACGCTAGGGCGTTGCTCCACCAGATCGAATAGCTAGGGTCTTAGAATTCAACGCCCGAAGTATTAAATACAATATAAATACAACAGCTTTTCCATCGTAAAAAATGAATAATAGCAAACAGTGTGAAAGTAATTGTCATTTCAACGTTCCGGTCAATCTAGGCTTCACTCTGGGCGATGCTCCACCAGATCAATCAGTTAGGGCCTTAGAAGTCAACGCCCGAAGCATAAAATGAAAAATAAATAGTACAGTTTTTCCATTGTATAAAATGAATAGTTGCTACCGGTGCGAAAGTTATGGTCATTTCTACGTCCTGGGCAACCTAGGCTTCACTCCAGGGCGTTGTTCCGCCAGATCGAATAGTTAGGGCCTAAGCAGTGAACGCCAGAAGCATAAAATACAATATAAATACAACAGTCTTTCTATCATATAAAACGAATAATTGCAACCAGTATGAAAGTTATGGTCATTTCTACTTTCCGGGCAACCTAGGCTTCACCCTAGGGCGTTGTTCCACCAGATCGAATAGTTAGGGCCCAAGAAGTGAACGCCAGAAGCATAAAATACAATATAAGTACAACAGTTTTTCCATCATATAAAACGAATAATTGCAACCAGTATGAAAGTTATGGTCATTTCTACTTTCCGGGCAACCTAGGCTTCACTCTAGGGCGTTGCTCCACCATATCGAATAGTCAGGGCCTTAGAAGTCAACGCCCGAAGCATAAAATAATATATAAATAGAACAGTTTTTCCATCGTATGAAACGAGTAATTGCTACCAGTGTGAAAGTTATGGTCATTTCTACGTTCAGGGCAACCTACCCTTCACCCTAGGGCGTTGCTCCACCAGGTGGAATAGTTAGGGCCTAAGAAGTCAACGCCAGAAGCATAAAATACAATAAAGATGCAACAGCTTTTCCATCGTATAACAGGAATAACTGCAAACAGTATGAAAGTACTGGTAATTTCTACGTTCCGGGTAGCCTATGTTTCACTCTAGGGCGTTGCTCCACCAGATCGAATAGCTAGGGACTTAGTATTCAACGCCATTAGAATAAAATACAATATAAGTACAACAGTTTTTCCATCGTATAACACGAGTAATTGCAACCAGTGTGAAGGTTATGGTCATTTCAACGTTCCGGGCAATCTAGGCTTCACTCTAGGGCGTTGCTCCACCAGGTCAATCAGTTAGGGCCTTAGAAGTCAACGCCCGAAGCATAAAATGCAAACTAAATAGAACAGTTTTTCCATTGTATAAAACGAATAATTGCTACCAGTGTAAAAGTTATGGTCATTTCTACGTTCAGGGCAACCTACTCTTCACCCTAGGGCGTTGCTCCACCAGATGGAATAGTTAGGGCCTAAGAAGTCAACGCCAGAAGCATAAAATACAATAAAGATGCAACAGTTTTTCCATCGTATAACAGGAATAACTGCAAACAGTATGAAAGTACTGGTAATTTCTACGTTCCGGATAACCTAGGTTTCACTCTAGGGCGTTGCTCCACCAGATCGAAGAGCTAGGGACTTAGTATTCAACGCCATTAGAATAAAATACAATATAAGTACAACAGTTTTTCCATCGTATAACACGAGTAATCGCAACCAGTGTGAAGGTTATGGTCATTTCAACGTTCCGGGCAATCTAGGCTTCACTCTAGGGCGTTGCTCCACCAGATCAATCAGTTAGGTCCTTAGAAGTCAACGCCCGAAGCATAAAATACAATATAAATACAACAGTTTTTCCATCATATAAAACGAGTAATTGCAACCAGTATGAAAGTTATGGTCATTTCTACTTTCCGGGCAACCTAGGCGTCACTCTAGGGCGTTGCTCCACCACATCAAATAGCTACGGCCTTAGAAGTCTACGCCAGAGGCATAAAATACAATATAAATACAACAGCTTTTCCATCGTAAAAAATGAATAATAGCAAACAGTGTGAAAGTAATTGTCATTTCTACGTACCGGGCACCCTAGGCTTCACTCTAGGGCGTTGCTCCACCAGATCGAATAGTTAGGGCCTTAGAAGTCAACGCCAGAAGCATAAAATACAGTATAAATGTAACAGTTTTTCCATCATATAAAACGAATAATTGCAACCAGTATGAAAGTTATGGTCATTTCTACTTTCCGGGCGACCTAGGCTTCACCCTAGGGCGTTGCTCCAACAGATTGAATAGTTTGGAACTAGAAGTCAATGCCCGAAGCATAAAATGCAATAAAAATACAACAGTTTTTCCATCTTATAACAGGATTAATTGCAACCAGTTTGAAAGCGATGGTCATTTCTACGTTCCGGGCATCCCAGGCTTCACTCTAGGGCGTTGCTCCACCAGATCGAATAGTTAGGGCCTTAGAAGTCAACGCCCGAAGCATAAAATACAAAATAAATAAAACAGTTTTTCCATCGTATAAAACGAATAATTGCTACCAGTGTGAAAGTTATGGTCATTTCTACGTTCCGCGCAATCTGGGCTTTACCCTAGGGCGTTGTTCCACCAGATGGAATAGTTAGGGCCCAAGAAGTCAACGCCAGAAGCATAAAATACGATATAAATAAAACAGTTTTTCCATCATATAAAACGAATAATTGCTACCAGTGTGAACGTTATGGTCATTTCTACGTTCCGGGCAACCTAGACTTCACTCTAGAGCGTTGCTCCACCAGATCGAATAGTTAGGTCCTTAGAAGTCAACGCCAGAAGCATAAAATACGATATATATACAACAGTTTGTCCATCGTAGAACAGGAATATTCGCAACCAGTGCGAAAGTTATGGTCATTTCTGCGTTCCGGGCAACCTAGGCTTCACTCTAGGGCGTTGCTCCACCAGATTCAACAGTTAGGGCCTTAGAAGTGAACACCCGGAGCATAAAATACAAAATAAATAGAACAGTTTTTCCATTGTATAAAACGAATAATAGCAACCAGTGTGAAACTTATGGTCATTTCTACGTTCCGGGCAACCTAGGTTTCACTCTAAGACGTTGCTCCACCAGATCAAACAGTTAGGGCCTTAGAAGCCAACGCCCGAAGCATTAAATACAAAATAAATAGAACAGTTTTTCCATTGTATAAAACGAGTAATAGCAATCAGTGTGAAAGTTATGGTCATTTCTACTTTCCGGGCAACCTAGGATTCACCCTAGGGCATTGCTCCAACAGATTGAATAGTTAGGGCCCTAGAAGTCAATGCCCGAAGCATAAAATGCAATCAAAATACAACAGTTTTTACATCATATAACAGGAGTAATTGCAACCAGTTTGAAAGTGATGTTCATTTCTACGTTCCGGGCAACCTAGGCTTCACTCTAGGGCGTTGCTCCACCAGATCGAATAGCTAGGGCCTTAGAAGTCAACGCCCGGAGCATAAAATACAAAATAAACAGTACAGATTTTCCATTGTATAAAACGAATAATTGCTACCAGTGTGGAAGTTCTGGTCATTTCTACGTTCCGGGCAGCCTAGGCTTCACTCTAGGGCGTTGCTCCACCAGATGGAATAGTTAGGGCCTTAGAAGTCAACGCCAGATGCATAAAATACAATAAAGATGCAACAGTTTTTCCATCGTATAACAGGAATAATTGCAACCAGTTTGAAAGTGATGGTCATTTCTACGTTCCGGGCAACCTAGGCTACACTCTAGGGCGTTGCTCCACCAGATCGAATAGATAGGGCCTTAGCAGTCAACGCCGGAAGCATAAAATACGATATAAATACAGCAGCTTTTCCATTGTATAAAACGAATAATTGCAACCTGCGTGATAGTTATGCTCATTTCTACGTACCGGGCAACTTAGGCATCACCCTAGGGCGTTGCTCCAACAGATTGAATAGTTAGGGCCTTAAAAGTCAATGCCCGAAGCATAAAATGCAATAAAAATACAACAGTTTTTCCATCGTATAACAGGAATATTTGCAACCAGTGTGAAAGTTCTGGTCATTTCTACGTTCCGGGCAGCATAGGCTTCACTCTAGGGCGTTGCTCCACCAGATGGAATAGTTAGGGCCTTAGAAGTCAACGCCAGATGCATAAAATACAATAAAAATACAACAGTCTTTCCACCCTATAACAGGAATAATTGCAACCCGTGTGAAAGTAATGGTCATTTCCATGTTACGGGCAACATAGGCTTCACTCTAGGGCGTTGCTCCAACAGATCGAATAGTTAGGGCCTTAGAAATCAACGCCAGAAGCATAAAATACAATAAAGATGCAACAGTTTTTCCATCGTATAACAGGAATAACTGGAAACAGAATGAAAGTACTGGTCATTTCTACATTCCGAGCAACCTAGGCTTCACGCTAGGGCGTTGCTCCACCTGATGGAATAGTTAGGGCCTAAGAAGTCAACGCCAGAAGAATAAAATACAATATAAGTACAAAAGTTTTTCCATCGCATAAAATGAATAATGGCAAATATTGTGAAAGTAATGGTCATTTCTACGTTCCGGGCAACCTAGGCGTCACTATAGGGCGTTGCTCCACCACACCTAATAGCTACGGCCTTAGAAGTCAACCCCAGATGAATAAAATACAATAAAGGTGCCACAGCTTTTCCATCGTATAAAACGAATAATTGCAACCAGTATGAAACTTATGGTCATTTCTACGTTCCGGGCAACCTAGGCTTCACTGTACGGCGTTCTTCCACCACATCGAATAGCTACGGCCTCAGAAGTCAACGCCTGAAGTATAAATTACAATAAAAATACAACAGCCTTTCCATCCTATAACTGGAATAATTGCAACCCGTGTGAAAGTGATGGTCATTTCTACGTTCCAGGCAACCTAGGCTTCACTCTAGGGCGTTGTTCCACACGATCGAATAGTTAGGGCCTAAGAAGTCAACGCCAGAAGCATAAAATACAATATAAATATAACAGTTTTTCTATCGTATGAAACGAATGATAGCAGCCAGTGTGAAATTTATGGTCACTTCTACGTTCCGGGCAACCTAGACTTCACTCTAGGGCGTTGCTCCACCAGATGGAATAGTTAGGGCCTTAGAAGTCAACGCCAGAAGCAGAAAGTATAATAAAGATGCAACAGTTTTTCCATCGTATAACAGGAACAATTGCAACCAGTGTGAAGGTAATGGTATGTTCTACGTTCCGGGCAACCTATGCTTCACTCTAGGGCGGTGCTCTACCAGATTAA
The DNA here is from genome assembly GCF_051401765.1 of Calliopsis andreniformis. Lineage (NCBI taxonomy): Eukaryota > Metazoa > Arthropoda > Insecta > Hymenoptera > Andrenidae > Calliopsis > Calliopsis andreniformis. The sequence continues at coordinate 8,202,278 of NW_027480425.1, read as the reverse complement.
ATAATTAGGGCATAGGAAGTCAACGCCAGAAGCATAAAACACAATATAAATACAACAGCTTTTCCATCGTATATAATGTATATTTGCAAACAGTGTGAAAGTAATGGTCATTTCCATGTCCCGGGCAACCTAGTCTTCACTCTAGGGCGTTGTTCCACCAGATCGAATAGTTAGGGCCTAAGAAGACAACGCCAGAAGAATAAAATGCAATATAAGTACCAAAGTTTTTCCATCGCATAAAATGAATAATTGCAAACATTGTGAAAGTAATGGTCATTTCTACGTTCCGGGCAACCTAGGCTTCACTGTACGGCGTTCTTCCACCACATCGAATAGCTACGGCCTCAGAAGTCAACGCCTGAGGTATAAAATACAATAAAAATACAACAGTCTTTCCATCCTATAACAGGAATAATTGCAACCCGTGTGAAAGTGATGGTCATTTCTACGTTCCAGGCAACCTAGGCTTCACTCTAGGGCGTTGTTCCACAAGATCGAATAGTTAGGGCCTAAGAAGGCAACGCCAGAAGCATAAAATACAATATAAATATAACAGTTTTTACATCGTCTCAAACGAACGATAGCAACCAGTGTGAAAGTTATGGTCATTTCTACGTTCCGTTCAACCTAGGCTTCCCTCCAGGGCGTTGTTACACCAGATCGAATTGTTAGGGCCTGAGAAGTCAACGACAGAAGAATAAATCACAATATATGTACAACAGTTTTTCCATCGTATAGAATGAATAAATGCAACCAGTTTGAAAGTGATGGTCATTTCTACGTTCCGGGCAACCTAGGTTTCACTCGAGGGCGTCGCTCCAATAGGTCGAATAGCCAGGGACTTAGAATTCAACGCCAGAAGGATAAAATACAATATATGTACAACAGTTTTTTCATCGTATAAAACGAATAATTGCTACCAGTGTAAAAGTTATGGTCATTTCTACGTTCCGGGCAACCTAGGCTTCACTCTAGGGCGTTGCTCCACCAGATCGAATAGTTAGGGCCTTAGAAGTCCACGCCAGAAGCATAAAATACGATAAAGATGCAACAGTTTTTCCATCGTATAAAACGAATAATTGCAACCAGTGTGAAATTTATGGTCATTCCTACATTCCGAGCAACCTAGACCTCACTCTAGAGCGTTGCTCCACCAGATCGAATAGTTAGGTCCTTAGAAGTCAACGCCAGAAGCATAAAATACGATATAAATACAACAGTTTGTCCATCGTAGAAGAGGAATATTTGCAACCAGTGCGAAAGTTATGGTCATTTCTGCGTTCCGGGCAACCTACGCTTCACTCTAGGGCGTTGCTCCACCAGATTCAACAGTTAGGGCGTTAGAAGTCAACGCCCGAAGCATAAAATCCAAAATAAATGGAACCGTTTTTCCATTGTATAAAACGAATAATAGCAATCAGTGTGAAAGTTATGGTCATTTCTACTTTCCGGGCAACCTAGGATTCACCCTAGGGCGTTGCTCCAACAGATTGAATAGTTAGGGCCCTAGAAATCAATGCCCGAAGCATAAAATGCAATCAAAATACAACAGCTTTTACATCATATAACAGGAGTAATTGCAACCAGTTTGAAAGTGATGTTCATTTCTACGTTCCGGGCAACCTAGGCTTCACTCTAGTGCGTTGCTCCACCACATCGAATAGCTAGGGCCTTAGAAGTCAACGCCCGGAGCATAAAATACAAAATAAACAGTACAGTTTTTCCATCGTATATAACGAATAATTGCTACCAGTGTGGAAGTTCTGGTCATTTCTACGTTCCGGGCAGCCTAGGCTTCACTCTAGGGCGTTGCTCCACCAGATGGAATAGTTAGGGCCTTAGAAGTCAACGCCAGATGCATAAAATACAATAAAGATGCAACAGATTTTCCATCGTATAACAGGAATAATTGCAACCAGCTTGAAAGTGATGGTCATTTCTACGTTCCGAGCAACCTAGGCTTCACTCTAGGGCGTTGCTCCACCAGATCGAATAGATAGGGCCTTAGCAGTCAACGCCGGAAGCATAAAATACGATATAAATACAGCAGCTTTTCCATCGTATAAAACGAATAATTGCAACCAGCGTGATAGTTATGCTCATTTCTACGTACCGGGCAACTTAGGCATCACCCTAGGGCGTAGCTCCAACAGATTGAATAGTTAGGGCCTTAAAAGTCAATGCCCGAAGCATAAAATGCAATAAAAATACAACAGTTTTTCCATCGTATAACAGGAATATTTGCAACCAGTGTGAAAGTTCTGGTCATTTCTACGTTCCGGGCAGCCTAGTCTTCACTCTAGGGCGTTGCTCCACCAGATGGAATAGTTAGGGCCTTAGAAGTCAACGCCAGATGCATAAAATACAATAAAGATGCAACAGTTTTTCCATCCTATAACAGGAATAATTGCAACCAGTTTGAAAGTGATGGTCATTTCTACGTTCCGGGCAACCTAGGCTTCACTCTAGGGCGTTGATCCACCAGAGGGAATAGTTAGGGCCTAAGAAGTCAACGCCAGAAGCATAAAATACAATATAAATACAACAGCTTTTCAATCGTATAAAACGAATAATTGCAACCAGTGTGAAAGTTATGGACATTTCTACATTCCGGCCAACCTAGGCTTCACCCTAGGGCGTTGATCCACCAGATCGAATAGTTAGGGCCTAAGAAGTCAACGCCAGAAGCATAAAATGCAATATAAATACAACAGCTTTGCCATCGTATAAAATGAATAATTGCAAACAGTGCGAAAGATATGGACATTTCTACGTTCCGGGCTACCTAGGCTTCACTCTATGGAGTTCTTCCACCACATCGAATAGCAACGGCCTCAGAAGTCAACGCCGGAAGCATAAAATACAATATAAATATAACAGTTTTTCCATTGTATAAAACGAATAATAGCAACCAGTGTGAAAGTTATTGTCATTTCTACGTTCCGGGCAACCTAGGTTTCACTCTAGGGCGTTGTTCCACCAGATCAAACAGGTAGGGCCATAGAAGTCAACGCCCGAAGCATAAAACACAAAATAAATAGAACGGTTTGTCCATTGTATAAAACGAATAATTGCTACCAGTGTAAAAGTTATTGTCATTTCTACGTTCCGCGCAACCTAGGCTTCACCCTAGGGCGTTGTTCCACCAGATCGAATAGTTAGGGCCTGAGAAGTGAACGCCAGAAGCATAAAATACAATATAAATACAACAGTTTTTCCATCCTATAAAACGAATAATTGCAACCAGTATGAAAGTTATGGTCATTTCTACTTTCCGGGCAACCTAGGCGTCACTCTAGGGCGTTGCTCCACCACATCAAATAGCTACGGCCTTAGAAGTCTACGCCAGAGGCATAAAATACAATATAAATACAACAGCTTTTCCATCGTAAAAAATGAATAATAGCAAACAGTGTGAAAGTAATTGTCATTTCTACGTACCGGGCACACTAGGCTTCACTCTAGGGCGTTGCTCCACCAAATCGAATAGCTAGGTCCTTAGAAGTCAACACCAGAAGCATAAAATGCAATAAGGATGCAAAAGTTTTTCCATCGTACAACAGGAATAACTGCAAACAGTATGAAAGTACTGGTCATTTCTACGTTCCGGGTAACATAGGTTTCACGCTAGGGCGTTGCTCCACCAGATCGAATAGCTAGGGTCTTAGAATTCAACGCCCGAAGTATTAAATACAAAATAAATAGAACTGTTTTTCCATTGTATAAAACGAATAATTGCTACCAGTGTAAAACTTATGGTCATTTCTACGTTCCGGGCAACCTAGGCTTCACCCTGGCGCGTTGCTCCAACAGATCAAACAGTTAGGGCCTTAGAAGTCAGCGCCCGAAGCATAAAATACAAAATAAATTGAACAGTTTTTCCATTGTATAAAACGAATAATTGCTACCAGTGTAAAAGTTATGGTCATTTCTACGTTCCGGGCAACCTAGGCTTCACCCTGGGGCGTTCTTCCACCAGATCGAACAGTTCGGTCCTAAGAAGTGATCGCCAGAAGCATAAAATACAATATAAATACAACAGTTTTTCCATCGTATAAAACGAAAAATTGCAACCACTATGAAACTTATGGTCATTTCTACGTTCCGGGCAACCTAGGCTTCACTCTATGGCGTTCTTCCACCACATCGAATAGGTACGGCCTCAGAAGTCAACACCTGATGTCTAAAATACAATAAAAATACAACAGTCTTTCCATCGTATAACAGGAATAATTGCAACCCATGTGAAGGTGATGGTCATTTCAGCGATCCAGGCAACCTAGGCTTCACTCTAGGGCGTTGTTCCACCAGATCGAATAGTTAGGGCCTAAGAAGTCAACGCCAGAAGCATAAAATACAATATAAATATAACAGCTTTTCCATCGTATAAAACGAAAAATAGCAACCAGTGTGAAAGTTATGGTCATTTCTATTTTCCGGGCAACCTAGGCTTCACCCTCGGGCATTGCTCCAACAGATTGAATAGTTAGGGCCTTAGAAGTCAATGCCCGAAGCATAAAATGCAATAAAAATACAACAGTTTTTCCATCGTATAACAGGATGAATTGCAACCAGTTTGAAAGTGATGGTCATATCTACGTTCCGGGCAACCTAGGCTTCACTCTAGGGCGCTGCTCCACCAGATCGAATAGTTAGGGCCCAAGAAGTGAACGCCAGAAGCATAAAATACAATATAAGTACAACAGTTTTTCCATCATATAAAACGAATAATTGCAACCAGTATGAAAGTTATGGTCATTTCTACTTTCCGGGCAACCTAGGCTTCACTCTAGGAGGTTGCTCCACCATATCGAATAGTCAGGGCCTTAGAAGTCAACGCCCGAAGCATAAAATAATATATAAATAGAACAGTTTTTCCATCGTATGAAACGAGTAATTGCTACCAGTGTGAAAGTTATGGTCATTTCTACGTTCAGGGCAACCTACCCTTCACCCTAGGGCGTTGCTCCACCAGATGGAATAGCTAGGGCCTAAGAAGTCAACGCCAGAAGCATAAAATACAATAAAGATGCAACAGTTTTTCCATCGTATAACAGGAATAACTGCAAACAGTATGAAAGTACTGGTAATTTCTACGTTCCGGGTAACCTAGGTTTCACTCTAGGGCGTTGCTCCACCAGATCGAATAGCTAGGGACTTAGTATTCAACGCCATTAGAATAAAATACAATATAAGTACAACAGTTTTTCCATCGTATAACACGAGTAATTGCAACCAGTGTGAAGGTTATGGTCATTTCAACGTTCCGGGCAATCTAGGCTTCACTCTAGGGCGTTGCTCCACCAGATCAATCAGTTAGGGCCTTAGAAGTCAATGCCCGAAGCATAAAATGCAAACTAAATAGAACAGTTTTTCCATTGTATAAAACGAATAATTGCTACCAGTGTAAAAGTTATTGTCATTTCTACGTTCCGCGCAACCTAGGCTTCACCCTAGGGCGTTGTTCCACCAGATCGAATAGTTAGGGCCTTAGAAGTGAACGCCCGGAGCATAAAATACAAAATAAATAGAACAGATTTTCCATTGTATAAAACGAATAATAGCAACCAGTGTGAAAGTTATGGTCATTTCTACGTTCCGGGCAACCTAGGCTTCACTCTAGGGCGTTGTTCCACCAGATCAAACAGTTAGGGTCATAGAAGTCAACGCCCGAAGCATAAAACACAAAATAAATAGAACGGTTTTTCCATCATATAAAACGAATAATTGCAACCAGTATGAAAGTTATGGTCATTTCTACTTTCCGGGCAACCTAGGCGTCACTCTAGGGCGTTGCTCCACCACATCAAATAGCTACGGCCTTAGAAGTCTATGCCAGAGGCATAAAACACAATATAAATACAACAGCTTTTCCATCGTAAAAAATGAATAATAGCAAACAGTGTGAAAGTAATTGTCATTTCTACGTACCGGGCACCCTAGGCTTCACTCTAGGGCGTTGCTCCACCAAATCGAATAGCTAGGTCCTTAGAAGTCAACGCCAGAAGCATAAAATGCAATAAGGATGCAAAAGTTTTTCCATCGTACAACAGGAATAACTGCAAACAGTATGAAAGTACTGGTCATTTCTACGTTCCGGGTAACATAGGTTTCACGCTAGGGCGTTGCTCCACCAGATCGAATAGCTAGGGTCATAGAAGTCAACGCCCGAAGCATAAAACACAAAATAAATAGAACGGTTTTTCCATCATATAAAACGAATAATTGCTACCAGTGTAAAAGTTATGGTCATTTCTACGTTCCGGGCAACCTAGGCTTCACCCTGGCGCGTTGCTCCAACAGATTGAATATTTTGGGCCTTAGAAGACAATGCCCGAAGCATAAAATGCAATAAAAATACAACAGTTTTTCCATCGTATAAAACGAATAATTGCAACCAGTATGAAACTTATGGTCATTTCTACTTTCCGAGCAACCTAGGCTTCACCATAGGGCGATGCTCCAACAGATTGACTAGTTAGGGCCTTAGAAGTCAACGCCAGAAGCATGAAATACAATATAAATGTAACAGTTTTTCCATCGTATAAAACGAATAATAGCAATCAGTGTGAAAGTTATGTTCATTTCAACGTTCCGGTCAATCTAGGCTTCACTCTGGGCGATGCTCCACCAGATCAATCAGTGAGGGCCTTAGAAGTCAACGCCCGAAGCATAAAATGAAAAATAAATAGTACAGTTTTTCCATGGTATAAAATGAATAGTTGCTACCGGTGTGAAAGTTATGGTCATTTCTACGTCCTGGGCAACCTAGGCTTCACTCCAGGGCGTTGTTCCGCCAGATCGAATAGTTAGGGCCTAAGCAGTGAACGCCAGAAGCATAAAATACAATATAAATACAACAGTCTTTCTATCATATAAAACGAATAATTGCAACCAGTATGAAAGTTATGGTCATTTCTACTTTCCGGGCAACCTAGGCTTCACCCTAGGGCGTTGTTCCACCAGATCGAATAGTTAGGGCCCAAGAAGTGAACGCCAGAAGCATAAAATACAATATAAGTCCAACAGTTTTTCCATCATATAAAACGAATAATTGCAACCAGTATGAAAGTTATGGTCATTTCTACTTTCCGGGCAACCTAGGCTTCACTCTAGGGCGTTGCTTCCACCATATCGAATAGTCAGGGCCTTAGAAGTCAACGCCCGAAGCATAAAATAATATATAAATAGAACAGTTATTCCATCGTATGAAACGAGTAATTGCTACCAGTGTGAAAGTTATGGTCATTTCTACGTTCAGGGCAACCTACCCTTCACCCTAGGGCGTTGCTCCACCAGATGGAATAGTTAGGGCCTAAGAAGTCAACGCCAGAAGCATAAAATACAATAAAGATGCAACAGTTTTTCCATCGTATAACAGGAATAACTGCAAACAGTATGAAAGTACTGGTAATTTCTACGTTCCGGGTAACCTAGGTTTCACTCTAGGGCGTTGCTCCACCAGATCGAATAGCTAGGGACTTAGTATTCAACGCCATTAGAATAAAATACAATATAAGTACAACAGTTTTTCCATCGTATAACACGAGTAATTGCAACCAGTGTGAAGGTTATGGTCATTTCAACGTACCGGGCAATCTAGGCTTCACTCTAGGGCGTTGCTCCACCAGATCAATCAGTTAGGGCCTTAGAAGTCAACGCCCGAAGCATAAAATACAATATAAATACAACAGTTTTTCCATCATATAAAACGAATAATTGCAACCAGTATGAACGTTATGGTCATTTCTACTTTCCGGGCAACCTAGGCGTCACTCTAGGGCGTTACTCCACCACATCAAATAGCTACGGCCTTAGAAGTCTACGCCAGAGGCATAAAATACAATATAAATACAACAGCTTTTCCATCGTAAAAAATGAATAATTGCAAACAGTGTGAAAGTAATTGTCATTTCTACGTACCGGGCACCCCAGGCTTCACTCTAGGGCGTTGCTCCACCAAATCGAATAGCTAGGTCCTTAGAAGTCAACGCCAGAAGCATAAAATGCAATAAGGATGCAAAAGTTTTTCCATCGTACAACAGGAATAACTGCAAACAGTATGAAAGTACTGGTCACTTCTACGTTCCGGGTAACATAGGCTTCACGCTAGGGCGTTGCTCCACCAGATCGAATAGCTAGGGTCTTAGAATTCAACGCCCGAAGTATTAAATACAATATAAATACAACAGCTTTTCCATCGTAAAAAATGAATAATAGCAAACAGTGTGAAAGTAATTGTCATTTCAACGTTCCGGTCAATCTAGGCTTCGCTCTGGGCGATGCTCCACCAGATCAATCAGTTAGGGCCTTAGAAGTCAACGCCCGAAGCATAAAATGAAAAATAAATAGTACAGTTTTTCCATTGTATAAAATGAATAGTTGCTACCGGTGTGAAAGTTATGGTCATTTCTACGTCCTGGGCAACCTAGGCTTCACTCCAGGGCGTTGTTCCGCCAGATCGAATAGTTAGGGCCTAAGCAGTGAAAGCCAGAAGCATAAAATACAATATAAATACAACAGTCTTTCTATCATATAAAACGAATAATTGCAACCAGTATGAAAGTTATGGTCATTTCTACTTTCCGGGCAACCTAGGCTTCACCCTAGGGCGTTGTTCCACCAGATCGAATAGTTAGGGCCCAAGAAGTGAACGCCAGAAGCATAAAATACAATATAAGTACAACAGTTTTTCCATCATATAAAACGAATAATTGCAACCAGTATGAAAGTTATGGTCATTTCTACTTTCCGGGCAACCTAGGCTTCACTCTAGGGCGTTGCTCCACCATATCGAATAGTCAGGGCCTTAGAAGTCAACGCCGGAAGCATAAAATAATATAAAAATAGAACAGTTTTTCCATCGTATGAAACGAGTAATTGCTACCAGTGTGAAAGTTATGGTCATTTCTACGTTCAGGGCAACCTACCCTTCACCCTAGGGCGTTGCTCCACCAGGTGGAATAGTTAGGGCCTAAGAAGTCAACGCCAGAAGCATAAAATACAATAAAGATGCAACAGTTTTTCCATCGTATAACAGGAATAACTGCAAACAGTATGAAAGTACTGGTAATTTCTACGTTCCGGGTAGCCTATGTTTCACTCTAGGGCGTTGCTCCACCAGATCGAATAGCTAGGGACTTAGTATTCAACGCCATTAGAATAAAATACAATATAAGTACAACAGTTTTTCCATCGTATAACACGAGTAATTGCAACCAGTGTGAAGGTTATGGTCATTTCAACGTTCCGGGCAATCTAGGCTTCACTCTAGGGCGTTGCTCCACCAGGTCAATCAGTTAGGGCCTTAGAAGTCAACGCCCGAAGCATAAAATGCAAACTAAATAGAACAGTTTTTCCATTGTATAAAACGAATAATTGCTACCAGTGTAAAAGTTATGGTCATTTCTACGTTCAGGGCAACCTACTCTTCACCCTAGGGCGTTGCTCCACCAGATGGAATAGTTAGGGCCTAAGAAGTCAACGCCAGAAGCATAAAATACAATAAAGATGCAACAGTTTTTCCATCGTATAACAGGAATAACTGCAAACAGTATGAAAGTACTGGTAATTTCTACGTTCCGGGTAACCTAGGTTTCACTCTAGGGCGTTGCTCCACCAGATCGAAGAGCTAGGGACTTAGTATTCAACGCCATTAGAATAAAATACAATATAAGTACAACAGTTTTTCCATCGTATAACACGAGTAATCGCAACCAGTGTGAAGGTTATGGTCATTTCAACGTTCCGGGCAATCTAGGCTTCACTCTAGGGCGTTGCTCCACCAGATCAATCAGTTAGGGCCTTAGAAGTCAACGCCCGAAGCATAAAATACAATATAAATACAACAGTTTTTCCATCATATAAAACGAGTAATTGCAACCAGTATGAAAGTTATGGTCATTTCTACTTTCCGGGCAACCTAGGCGTCACTCTAGGGCGTTGCTCCACCACATCAAATAGCTACGGCCTTAGAAGTCTACGCCAGAGGCATAAAATACAATATAAATACAACAGCTTTTCCATCGTAAAAAATGAATAATAGCAAACAGTGTGAAAGTAATTGTCATTTCTACGTACCGGGCACCCTAGGCTTCACTCTAGGGCGTTGCTCCACCAGATCGAATAGTTAGGGCCTTAGAAGTCAACGCCAGAAGCATAAAATACAGTATAAATGTAACAGTTTTTCCATCATATAAAACGAATAATTGCAACCAGTATGAAAGTTATGGTCATTTCTACTTTCCGGGCGACCTAGGCTTCACCCTAGGGCGTTGCTCCAACAGATTGAATAGTTTGGAACTAGAAGTCAATGCCCGAAGCATAAAATGCAATCAAAATACAACAGTTTTTACATCATATAACAGGAGTAATTGCAACCAGTTTGAAAGTGATGTTCATTTCTACGTTCCGGGCAACCTACGCTTCACTCTAGGGCGTTGCTCCACCAGATCGAATAGCTAGGGCCTTAGAAGTCAACGCCCGGAGCATAAAATACAAAATAAACAGTACAGTTTTTCCATTGTATAAAACGAATAATTGCTACCAGTGTGGAAGTTCTGGTCATTTCTACGTTCCGAGCAGCCTAGGCTTCACTCTAGGGCGTTGCTCCACCAGATGGAATAGTTAGGGCCTTAGAAGTCAACGCCAGATGCATAAAATACAATAAAGATGCAACAGTTTTTCCATCGTATAACAGGAATAATTGCAACCAGTTTGAAAGTGATGGTCATTTCTACGTTCCGGGCAACCTAGGCTACACTCTAGGGCGTTGCTCCACCAGATCGAATAGATAGGGCCTTAGCAGTCAACGCCGGAAGCATAAAATACGATATAAATACAGCAGCTTTTCCATTGTATAAAACGAATAATTGCAACCTGCGTGATAGTTATGCTCATTTCTACGTACCGGGCAACTTAGGCATCACCCTAGGGCGTTGCTCCAACAGATTGAATAGTTAGGGCCTTAAAAGTCAATGCCCGAAGCATAAAATGCAATAAAAATACAACAGTTTTTTCCATCGTATAACAGGAATATTTGCAACCAGTGTGAAAGTTCTGGTCATTTCTACGTTCCGGGCAGCCTAGGCTTCACTCTAGGGCGTTGCTCCACCAGATGGAATAGTTAGGGCCTTAGAAGTCAACGCCAGATGCATAAAATACAATAAAAATACAACAGTCTTTCCACCCTATAACAGGAATAATTGCAACCCGTGTGAAAGTAATGGTCATTTGCATGTTACGGGCAACATAGGCTTCACTCTAGGGCGTTGCTCCAACAGATCGAATAGTTAGGGCCTTAGAAATCAACGCCAGAAGCATAAAATACAATAAAGATGCAACAGTTTTTCCATCGTATAACAGGAATAACTGGAAACAGAATGAAAGTACTGGTCATTTCTACGTTCCGGGTAACCTAGGTTTCACTCCAGGGCGTTGCTCCACCAGATCGTATAGCTAGGGACTTAGAATTCAACGCCATAAGAATAAAATACAATATAAGTACAACAGTTTTTCCATCGTATAATATGAATAATTGCAACCAGTGTGAAAGTTATGGTCATTTCTACATTCCGAGCAACCTAGGCTTCACGCTAGGGCGTTGCTCCACCTGATGGAATAGTTAGGGCCTAAGAAGTCAACGCCAGAAGAATAAAATACAATATAAGTACAAAAGTTTTTCCATCGCATAAAATGAATAATGGCAAATATTGTGAAAGTAATGGTCATTTCTACGTTCCGGGCAACCTAGGCGTCACTATAGGGCGTTGCTCCACCACACCTAATAGCTACGGCCTTAGAAGTCAACCCCAGATGAATAAAATACAATAAAGGTGCCACAGCTTTTCCATCGTATAAAACGAATAATTGCAACCAGTATGAAACTTACGGTCATTTCTACGTTCCGGGCAACCTAGGCTTCACTGTACGGCGTTCTTCCACCACATCGAATAGCTACGGCCTCAGAAGTCAACGCCTGAAGTATAAATTACAATAAAAATACAACAGCCTTTCCATCCTATAACTGGAATAATTGCAACCCGTGTGAAAGTGATGGTCATTTCTACGTTCCAGGCAACCTAGGCTTCACTCTAGGGCGTTGTTCCACAAGATCGAATAGTTAGGGCCTAAGAAGTCAACGCCAGAAGCATAAAATACAATATAAATATAACAGTTTTTCTATCGTATGAAACGAATGATAGCAGCCAGTGTGAAATTTATGGTCACTTCTACGTTCCGGGCAACCTAGACTTCACTCTAGGGCGTTGCTCCACCAGATGGAATAGTTAGGGCCTTAGAAGTCAACGCCAGAAGCAGAAAGTATAATAAAGATGCAACAGTTTTTCCATCGTATAACAGGAACAATTGCAACCAGTGTGAAGGTAATGGTATGTTCTACGTTCCGGGCAACCTATGCTTCACTCTAGGGCGGTGCTCTACCAGATTAAATAATTAGGGCATAGGAAGTCAACGCCAGAAGCATAAAACACAATATAAATACAACAGCTTTTCCATCGTATATAATGTATATTTGCAAACAGTGTGAAAGTAATGGTCATTTCCATGTCCCGGGCAACCTAGTCTTCACTCTAGGGCGTTGTTCCACCAGATCGAATAGTTAGGGCCTAAGAAGACAACGCCAGAAGAATAAAATGCAATATAAGTACCAAAGTTTTTCCATCGCATAAAATGAATAATTGCAAATATTGTGAAAGTAATGGTCATTTCTACGTTCCGGGCAACCTAGGCTTCACTGTACGGCGTTCTTCCACCACATCGAATAGCTACGGCCTCAGAAGTCAACGCCTGAGGTATAAAATACAATAAAAATACAACAGTCTTTCCATCCTATAACAGGAATAATTGCAACCCGTGTGAAAGTGATGGTCATTTCTACGTTCCAGGCAACCTAGGCTTCACTCTAGGGCGTTGTTCCACAAGATCGAATAGTTAGGGCCTAAGAAGGCAACGCCAGAAGCATAAAATACAATATAAATATAACAGTTTTTACATCGTCTAAAACGAACGATAGCAACCAGTGTGAAAGTTATGGTCATTTCTACGTTCCGTTCAACCTAGGCTTCACTCCAGGGCGTTGTTACACCAGATCGAATTGTTAGGGCCTGAGAAGTCAACGACAGAAGAATAAATCACAATATATGTACAACAGTTTTTCCATCGTATAGAATGAATAATTGCAACCAGTTTGAAAGTGATGGTCATTTCTACGTTCCGGGCAACCTAGGTTTCACTCGAGGGCGTCGCTCCAATAGGTCGAATAGCCAGGGACTTAGAATTCAACGCCAGAAGGATAAAATACAATATATGTACAACAGTTTTTTCATCGTATAAAACGAATAATTGCTACCAGTGTAAAAGTTATGGTCATTTCTACGTTCCGGGCAACCTAGGCTTCACTCTAGGGCGTTGCTCCACCAGATCGAATAGTTAGGGCCTTAGAAGTCCACGCCAGAAGCATAAAATACGATAAAGATGCAACAGTTTTTCCATCGTATAAAACGAATAATTGCAACCAGTGTGAAATTTATGGACATTCCTACATTCCGAGCAACCTAGACCTCACTCTAGAGCGTTGCTCCACCAGATCGAATAGTTAGGTCCTTAGAAGTCAACGCCAGAAGCATAAAATACGATATAAATACAACAGTTTGTCCAACGTAGAAGAGGAATATTTGCAACCAGTGCGAAAGTTATGGTCATTTCTGCGTTCCGGGCAACCTACGCTTCACTCTAGGGCGTTGCTCCACCAGATTCAACAGTTAGGGCGTTAGAAGTCAACGCCCGAAGCATAAAATCCAAAATAAATGGAACCGTTTTTCCATTGTATAAAACGAATAATAGCAATCAGTGTGAAAGTTATGGTCATTTCTACTTTCCGGGCAACCTAGGATTCACCCTAGGGCGTTGCTCCAACAGATTGAATAGTTAGGGCCCTAGAAATCAATGCCCGAAGCATAAAATGCAATCAAAATACAACAGCTTTTACATCATATAACAGGAGTAATTGCAACCAGTTTGAAAGTGATGTTCATTTCTACGTTCCGGGCAACCTAGGCTTCACTCTAGTGCGTTGCTCCACCACATCGAATAGCTAGGGCCTTAGAAGTCAACGCCCGGAGCATAAAATACAAAATAAACAGTACAGTTTTTCCATCGTATAAAACGAATAATTGCTACCAGTGTGGAAGTTCTGGTCATTTCTACGTTCCGGGCAGCCTAGGCTTCACTCTAGGGCGTTGCTCCACCAGATGGAATAGTTAGGGCCTTAGAAGTCAACGCCAGATGCATAAAATACAATAAAGATGCAACAGATTTTCCATCGTATAACAGGAATAATTGCAACCAGTTTGAAAGTGATGGTCATTTCTACGTTCCGAGCAACCTAGGCTTCACTCTAGGGCGTTGCTCCACCAGATCGAATAGATAGGGCCTTAGCAGTCAACGCCGGAAGCATAAAATACGATATAAATACAGCAGCTTTTCCATCGTATAAAACGAATAATTGCAACCAGCGTGATAGTTATGCTCATTTCTACGTACCGGGCAACTTAGGCATCACCCTAGGGCGTAGCTCCAACAGATTGAATAGTTAGGGCCTTAAAAGTCAATGCCCGAAGCATAAAATGCAATAAAAATACAACAGTTTTTCCATCGTATAACAGGAATATTTGCAACCAGTGTGAAAGTTCTGGTCATTTCTACGTTCCGGGCAGCCTAGTCTTCACTCTAGGGCGTTGCTCCACCAGATGGAATAGTTAGGGCCTTAGAAGTCAACGCCAGATGCATAAAATACAATAAAGATGCAACAGTTTTTCCATCGTATAACAGGAATAATTGCAACCAGTTTGAAAGTGATGGTCATTTCTACGTTCCGGGCAACCTAGGCTTCACTCTAGGGCGTTGATCCACCAGAGGGAATAGTTAGGGCCTAAGAAGTCAACGCCAGAAGCATAAAATACAATATAAATACAACAGCTTTTCAATCGTATAAAACGAATAATTGCAACCAGTGTGAAAGTTATGGACATTTCTACATTCCGGCCAACCTAGGCTTCACCCTAGGGCGTTGATCCACCAGATCGAATAGTTAGGGCCTAAGAAGTCAACGCCAGAAGCATAAAATACAATATAAATACAACAGCTTTGCCATCGTATAAAATGAATAATTGCAAACAGTGCGAAAGATATGGACATTTCCACGTTCCGGGCTACCTAGGCTTCACTCTATGGAGTTCTTCCACCACATCGAATAGCAACGGCCTCAGAAGTCAACGCCGGAAGCATAAAATACAATATAAATATAACAGTTTTTCCATTGTATAAAACGAATAATTGCTACCAGTGTAAAAGTTATTGTCATTTCTACGTTCCGGGCAACCTAGGCTTCACCCTAGGGCGTTGTTCCACTAGATCGAATAGTTAGGGCCTAAGAAGTGAACGCCAGAAGCATAAAATACAATATAAATACAACAGTTTTTCCATCGTATAAAACGAATAATTGCAACCAGTATCAAACTTATGGTCATTTCTACGTTCCGGGCAACCTAGGCTTCACTGTATGCCGTTCTTCCACCACATCGAATAGCTATGGCCTCAGAAGTCAACGCCTGAAGTATAAAATACAATAAAAATACAACAGTCTTTCCACCCTATAACAGGAATAATTGCAACCCGTGTGAAAGTAATGGTCATTTCCATGTTACGGGCAACCTAGGCTTCACTCTAGGGCGTTGCTCCAACAGATCAAATAGTTAGGGCCTTAGAAATCAACGCCAGAAGCATAAAATACAATAAAGATGCAACAGTTTTTCCATCGTATAACAGGAATAACTGGAAACAGAATGAAAGTACTGGTCATTTCTACGTTCCGGGTAACCTAGGTTTCACTCCAGGGCGTTGCTCCACCATATCGAATAGTCAGGGCCTTAGAAGTCAACGCCCGAAGCATAAAATAATATATAAATAGAACAGTTTTTCCATCGTATGAAACGAGTAATTGCTACCAGTGTGAAAGTTATGGTCATTTCTACGTTCAGGGCAACCTACCCTTCACCCTAGGGCGTTGCTCCACCAGATGGAATAGTTAGGGCCTAAGAAGTCAACGCCAGAAGCATAAAATACAATAAAGATGCAACAGTTTTTCCATCGTATAACAGGAATAACTGCAAACAGTATGAAAGTACTGGTAATTTCTACGTTCCGGGCAATCTAGGCTTCACTCTAGGGCGTTGCTCCACCAGATCAATCAGTTAGGGCCTTAGAAGTCAACGCCCGAAGCATAAAATGCAAACTAAATAGAACAGTTTTTCCATTGTATAAAACGAATAATTGCTACCAGTGTAAAAGTTATTGTCATTTCTACGTTCCGCGCAACCTAGGCTTCACCCTAGGGCGTTGTTCCACCAGATCGAATAGTTAGGGCCTGAGAAGTGAACGCCAGAAGCATAAAATACAATATAAATACAACAGTTTTTCCATCCTATAAAACGAATAATTGCAACCAGTATGAAAGTTATGGTCATTTCTACTTTCCGGGCAACCTAGGCGTCACTCTAGGGCGTTGCTCCACCACATCAAATAGCTACGGCATTAGAAGTCTACGCCAGAGGCATAAAATACAATATAAATACAACAGCTTTTCCATCGTAAAAAATGAATAATAGCAAACAGTGTGAAAGTAATTGTCATTTCTACGTACCGGGCACACTAGGCTTCACTCTAGGGCGTTGCTCCACCAAATCGAATAGCTAGGTCCTTAGAAGTCAACGCCAGAAGCATAAAATGCAATAAGGATGCAAAAGTTTTTCCATCGTACAACAGGAATAACTGCAAACAGTATGAAAGTACTGGTCATTTCTACGTTCCGGGTAACATAGGTTTCACGCTAGGGCGTTGCTCTACCAGATCGAATAGCTAGGGTCTTAGAATTCAACGCCCGAAGTATTAAATACAAAATAAATAGAACTGTTTTTCCATTGTATAAAACGAATAATTGCTACCAGTGTAAAACTTATGGTCATTTCTACGTTCCGGGCAACCTAGGCTTCACCCTAGGTCGTTGCTGCACGAGATCAAACAGTTAGGGCCTTAGAAGCCAACGCCCGAAGCATTAAATACTAAATAAATAGAACAGTTTTTCCATTCTATAAAACGAATAATTGCTACCAGTGTAAAAGTTATGGTCATTTCTACGTTCCGGGCAACCTAGGCTTCACCCTAGGCCGTTGTTCCACCAGATCGAATAGTTAGGGCCCAAGAAGTGAACGCCAGAAGCATAAAATACAATATAAGTACAACAGTTTTTCCAGCATATAAAACGAATAAATGCAACCAGTATGAAAGTTATGGTCATTTCTATTTTCCGGGCAACCTAGGCTTCACCCTCGGGCATTGCTCCAACAGATTGAATAGTTAGGGCCTTAGAAGTCAATGCCCGAAGCATAAAATGCAATAAAAATACAACAGTTTTTCCATCGTATAACAGGATGAATTGCAACCAGTTTGAAAGTGATGGTCATATCTACGTTCCGGGCAACCTAGGCTTCACTCTAGGGCGCTGCTCCACCAGATCGAATAGTTAGGGCCCAAGAAGTGAACGCCAGAAGCATAAAATACAATATAAGTACAACAGTTTTTCCATCATATAAAACGAATAATTGCAACCAGTGTGAAAGTAACGGTTATTTCTACATTCCGAGCAACCTAGGCTTCACTCTAGGGCGCTGCTCCAACAGATCGAATAGTTAGGTCCTTAGATGTCAACGCCAGAAGCATAAAATACGATATAAATACAACAGCTTTTCCATCGTATAAAAGGAATAATTGCAAACAGTGTGAAAGTAATGGTCATTTCTACGATCCGGGCAACCTAGGCTTCACTCTACGGCGTTGCTCCACCAGATCGAATAGTTAGAGCCTAAGAAGTCAACGCCAGAAGCATAAAATACAATATAAATATAACAGTTTTTCCATCGTATAAAACGAATAATAGCAACCAGTATGAAAGTTATGGTCATTTCTACGTTCCGGGCAACCTAGGCTTCACCCTAGGCCGTTGTTCCACCAGATCGAATAGTTAGGGCCTAAGAAGTGAACGCCGGAAGCATAAAATACAATATAAATACAACAGTTTTTCCATCATATAAAACGAATAATTGCAACCAGTATGAAAGTTATGGTCATTTCTACTTTCCGGGCAACCTAGGCTTCACCCTAGGGCATTGCTCCAACAGATTGAATAGTTAGGGCCTTAGAAGTCAATGCCCGAAGCATAAAATGCAATAAAAATACAACAGTTTTTCCATCGTATAACAGGATTAATTGCAACCACTTTGAAAGTGATAGTCATTTCTACGTTCCGGGCAACCTAGGCTTCACTCTAGGGCGTTGCTCCTCCAGATCGAATAGTTAGGGCCTAAGAAGTGAACGCCAGAAGCATAAAATACAATATAAATACAACAGTTTTTCCATCGTATAAAACGAATAATTGCAACCAGTGTGAATGTAATGGTCATTTCTACGTTCCGAGCACCCTAGGCGTCTTTCTAGGGCGTTGCTCCACCACATCTAATAGCTACGGCCTTAGATGTCAACGCCAGAGGTATAAAATACAATATAAATGCAACAGCTTTTCCATCGTATAAAACGAATGATTGCAACCAGTGTGAAAGTAACGGTCATTTCTACATTCCGAGCAACCTAGGCTTCACTCTAGGGCGCTGCTCCAACAGATCGAATAGTTAGGTCGTTAGATGTCAACGCCAGAAGCATAAAATACGATATAAATACAACAGATTTTCCATCGTATAAAAGGAATAATTGCAAACAGTGTGAAAGTAATGGTCATTTCTACGATCCGGGCAACCTAGGATTCACTCTACGGCGTTGCTCCACCAGATCGAATAGTTAGGGCCTAAGAAGTCAACGCCAGAAGCATAAAATACAATATAAATATAACAGTTTTTCCATCGTATAAAACGAATAATAGCAACCAGTGTGAAAGTTATGGTCATTTCTACGTTCCGGGCAACCTAGGCTTCACTCTAGGGCGTTGCTCCACCAGATCAAACAGTTAGGGCCTTAGAAGTCAACGCCCGAAGCATAAAATACAAAATAAATAGAACAGTTTTTCCATTGTTTAAAACGAATAATTGCTACCAGTCTAAAAGTTATAGTCATTTCTAAGTTCCGTGCAACCTAGGCTACACCCTAGAGCGTTGTTCCACCAGATCGAATAGTTAGGGCCTAAGAAGTGAACGCCAGAAGCATAAAATACGATATAAATACAACAGCTTTTCCATCGTATTAAATGAATAATTGCAAACAGTGTGAAAGTAGTGGTCATTTCTACGTTCCGAGCATCCTAGGCTTCACTTTAGGGCGGTGCTCCACCATATCGAATAGCTACGACCTCAGAAATCAACGCCTGAAGCATAAAATACGATATAAATACAACAGATTTTCCATCGTATAATAGGAATAATTGCAAATAGTGTGAAAGTAATGGTCACTAGTACGTTCCGGGCAACCTAGGCTTCACTCTACGGCGTTGTTCCACCAGATCGAATAGTTAGGGCCTAAGAAGTCAACGCCAGAAGCATAAAATACGATATAAATACAACAGCTTTTCCATCGTATAAAACAAATAATTGTAACCAGTGTGAAAGTAATGGTCATTTCTACGGTCCGGGCAACCTAGGCTTCACTCTAGGGCGTTGCTCCAGCAGATCACACAGTTAGGGCCTTAGAAGTCAACGCCCGAAGCATTAAGTACAAAATAAATAGAACAGTTTTTCCATTGTATAAAACGAATAATTGCTACCAGTGTAAAAGTTATGGTCAATTCCACGTTCCGGGCAACCTAGGCTTCACCCTAGGGCGTTGTTCCACCAGATCGAATAGTTCGGGCCTAAGAAGTGAACGCCAGAAGAATAAAATACAATATAAATATAACAGTTTTTCCATCGTATAAAACGAATAATAGCAACCAGTGTGAAAGTTGTGGTCATTTCTACGTACCGGGCAACCTCGTCATTACTCTAGGGCGTTGCTCCACCAGATCAAACAGTTAGGGCCTTAGAAGCCAACGCCCGAAGCATTAAATACAAACTAAATAGAACAGTTTTTCCATTGTATAAAACTAATAATTGCTACCAGTGTAAAAGTTATGGTCATTTCTACGTTCCGGGCAACCTAGGCTTCACCCTAGGCCGTTGTTCCACCAGATCGATAGTTAGGGCCTAAGAAGTGAACGCCGGAAGCATAAAATACAATATAAATACAACAGTTTTTCCATCATATAAAACGAAGAATTGCAACCAGTATGAAAGTTATGGTCATTTCTACGATCCGGGCAACCTAGGCTTCACTCTACGGCGTTGCTCCACCAGATCGAATAGTTAGAGCCTAAGAAGTCAACGCCAGAAGCATAAAATACAATAAAAATACAACAGTTTTTCCATCGTGTAGCAGGAATAATATGCAACCAGTGTGATAGTAGTGGTCATCTCTACGTTCCGGGCAACCTAGGATTCACTCCAGGGCGTTGCTCCACCAGATCGAATAGTTACGGCCTAAGGAGTCAACGCCAGAAGCATAAAATACGATAAAGATGCAACAGTTTTTCCATCGTATAAAACGAATAATTGCAACCAGTGTGAAAGTTATGGTCATTTCTACATTTCGAGCAACCTAGGCTTCACTCTAGGGCGTTGTTCCACCAGATCGAATAGTTAGAGCCTAAGAAGTCAACGCCAGAAGCATAAAATACAATAAAAATACAACAGTTTTTCCATCGTGTAGCAGGAATAATATGCAACCAGTGTGATAGTAGTGGTCATTTCTACGTTCCGGGCAACCTAGGATTCACTCCAGGGCGTTGCTCCACCAGATCGAATAGTTACGGCCTAAGGAGTCAACGCCAGAAGCATAAAATACGATAAAGATGCAACAGTTTTTCCATCGTATAAAACGAATAATTGCAAACAGTGTGAAAGTTATGGTCATTTCTACATTTCGAGCAACCTAGGCTTCACTCTAGGGCGTTGCTCCACCAGATCGAATAGTTACGGCCCTAGAACTCAATGCCCGAAGCATAAAATGCAATCAAAATACAACAGTTTTTACATCATATAACAGGAGTAATTGCAACCAATTTGAAAGTAATGTTCATTACTACGTTCCGGGCAACCTAGGCTTCACTCTAGGGCGTTGCTCCAGCTGATCGAATAGCTAGGGCCTTAGAAGTCAGCGCCCGGAGCATAAAATACAAAATAAACAGTACAGTTTTTCCATCGTATAAAACGAATAATTGCTACCAGTGTGGAAGTTCTGGTCATTTCTACGTTCCGGGCAGCCTAGGCTTCACTCTAGGGCGTTGCTCCACCAGATGGAATAGTTAGGGCCTTAGAAGTCAACGCCAGATGCATAAAATACAATAAAGATGCAACAGTTTTTCCATCGTATAACAGGAATAATTGCAACCAGTTTGAAAGTGATGGTCATTTCTACGTTCCGGGCAACCTAGGCTTCACTCTAGGGCGTTGCTCCACCAGATCAATCAGTTAGGGCCTTAGAAGTCAACGCCCGAAGCATAAAATGCAAACTAAATAGAACAGTTTTTCCATTGTATAAAACGAATAATTGCTACCAGTGTAAAAGTTATTGTCATTTCTACGTTCCGCGCAACCTAGGCTTCACCCTAGGGCGTTGTTCCACCAGATCGAATAGTTAGGGCCTGAGAAGTGAACGCCAGAAGCATAAAATACAATATAAATACAACAGTTTTTCCATCCTATAAAACGAATAATTGCAACCAGTATGAAAGTTATGGTCATTTCTACTTTCCGGGCAACCTAGGCGTCACTCTAGGGCGTTGCTCCACCACATCAAATAGCTACGGCATTAGAAGTCTACGCCAGAGGCATAAAATACAATATAAATACAACAGCTTTTCCATCGTAAAAAATGAATAATAGCAAACAGTGTGAAAGTAATTGTCATTTCTACGTACCGGGCACACTAGGCTTCACTCTAGGGCGTTGCTCCACCAAATCGAATAGCTAGGTCCTTAGAAGTCAACGCCAGAAGCATAAAATGCAATAAGGATGCAAAAGTTTTTCCATCGTACAACAGGAATAACTGCAAACAGTATGAAAGTACTGGTCATTTCTACGTTCCGGGTAACATAGGTTTCACGCTAGGGCGTTGCTCTACCAGATCGAATAGCTAGGGTCTTAGAATTCAACGCCCGAAGTATTAAATACAAAATAAATAGAACTGTTTTTCCATTGTATAAAACGAATAATTGCTACCAGTGTAAAACTTATGGTCATTTCTACGTTCCGGGCAACCTAGGCTTCACCCTAGGTCGTTGCTGCACGAGATCAAACAGTTAGGGCCTTAGAAGCCAACGCCCGAAGCATTAAATACTAAATAAATAGAACAGTTTTTCCATTCTATAAAACGAATAATTGCTACCAGTGTAAAAGTTATGGTCATTTCTACGTTCCGGGCAACCTAGGCTTCACCCTAGGCCGTTGTTCCACCAGATCGAATAGTTAGGGCCCAAGAAGTGAACGCCAGAAGCATAAAATACAATATAAGTACAACAGTTTTTCCAGCATATAAAACGAATAAATGCAACCAGTATGAAAGTTATGGTCATTTCTATTTTCCGGGCAACCTAGGCTTCACCCTCGGGCATTGCTCCAACAGATTGAATAGTTAGGGCCTTAGAAGTCAATGCCCGAAGCATAAAATGCAATAAAAATACAACAGTTTTTCCATCGTATAACAGGATGAATTGCAACCAGTTTGAAAGTGATGGTCATATCTACGTTCCGGGCAACCTAGGCTTCACTCTAGGGCGCTGCTCCACCAGATCGAATAGTTAGGGCCCAAGAAGTGAACGCCAGAAGCATAAAATACAATATAAGTACAACAGTTTTTCCATCATATAAAACGAATAATTGCAACCAGTGTGAAAGTAACGGTTATTTCTACATTCCGAGCAACCTAGGCTTCACTCTAGGGCGCTGCTCCAACAGATCGAATAGTTAGGTCCTTAGATGTCAACGCCAGAAGCATAAAATACGATATAAATACAACAGCTTTTCCATCGTATAAAAGGAATAATTGCAAACAGTGTGAAAGTAATGGTCATTTCTACGATCCGGGCAACCTAGGCTTCACTCTACGGCGTTGCTCCACCAGATCGAATAGTTAGAGCCTAAGAAGTCAACGCCAGAAGCATAAAATACAATATAAATATAACAGTTTTTCCATCGTATAAAACGAATAATAGCAACCAGTATGAAAGTTATGGTCATTTCTACGTTCCGGGCAACCTAGGCTTCACCCTAGGCCGTTGTTCCACCAGATCGAATAGTTAGGGCCTAAGAAGTGAACGCCGGAAGCATAAAATACAATATAAATACAACAGTTTTTCCATCATATAAAACGAATAATTGCAACCAGTATGAAAGTTATGGTCATTTCTACTTTCCGGGCAACCTAGGCTTCACCCTAGGGCATTGCTCCAACAGATTGAATAGTTAGGGCCTTAGAAGTCAATGCCCGAAGCATAAAATGCAATAAAAATACAACAGTTTTTCCATCGTATAACAGGATTAATTGCAACCACTTTGAAAGTGATAGTCATTTCTACGTTCCGGGCAACCTAGGCTTCACTCTAGGGCGTTGCTCCTCCAGATCGAATAGTTAGGGCCTAAGAAGTGAACGCCAGAAGCATAAAATACAATATAAATACAACAGTTTTTCCATCGTATAAAACGAATAATTGCAACCAGTGTGAATGTAATGGTCATTTCTACGTTCCGAGCACCCTAGGCGTCTTTCTAGGGCGTTGCTCCACCACATCTAATAGCTACGGCCTTAGATGTCAACGCCAGAGGTATAAAATACAATATAAATGCAACAGCTTTTCCATCGTATAAAACGAATGATTGCAACCAGTGTGAAAGTAACGGTCATTTCTACATTCCGAGCAACCTAGGCTTCACTCTAGGGCGCTGCTCCAACAGATCGAATAGTTAGGTCGTTAGATGTCAACGCCAGAAGCATAAAATACGATATAAATACAACAGATTTTCCATCGTATAAAAGGAATAATTGCAAACAGTGTGAAAGTAATGGTCATTTCTACGATCCGGGCAACCTAGGATTCACTCTACGGCGTTGCTCCACCAGATCGAATAGTTAGGGCCTAAGAAGTCAACGCCAGAAGCATAAAATACAATATAAATATAACAGTTTTTCCATCGTATAAAACGAATAATAGCAACCAGTGTGAAAGTTATGGTCATTTCTACGTTCCGGGCAACCTAGGCTTCACTCTAGGGCGTTGCTCCACCAGATCAAACAGTTAGGGCCTTAGAAGTCAACGCCCGAAGCATAAAATACAAAATAAATAGAACAGTTTTTCCATTGTTTAAAACGAATAATTGCTACCAGTCTAAAAGTTATAGTCATTTCTAAGTTCCGTGCAACCTAGGCTACACCCTAGAGCGTTGTTCCACCAGATCGAATAGTTAGGGCCTAAGAAGTGAACGCCAGAAGCATAAAATACGATATAAATACAACAGCTTTTCCATCGTATTAAATGAATAATTGCAAACAGTGTGAAAGTAGTGGTCATTTCTACGTTCCGAGCATCCTAGGCTTCACTTTAGGGCGGTGCTCCACCATATCGAATAGCTACGACCTCAGAAATCAACGCCTGAAGCATAAAATACGATATAAATACAACAGATTTTCCATCGTATAATAGGAATAATTGCAAATAGTGTGAAAGTAATGGTCACTAGTACGTTCCGGGCAACCTAGGCTTCACTCTACGGCGTTGTTCCACCAGATCGAATAGTTAGGGCCTAAGAAGTCAACGCCAGAAGCATAAAATACGATATAAATACAACAGCTTTTCCATCGTATAAAACAAATAATTGTAACCAGTGTGAAAGTAATGGTCATTTCTACGGTCCGGGCAACCTAGGCTTCACTCTAGGGCGTTGCTCCAGCAGATCACACAGTTAGGGCCTTAGAAGTCAACGCCCGAAGCATTAAGTACAAAATAAATAGAACAGTTTTTCCATTGTATAAAACGAATAATTGCTACCAGTGTAAAAGTTATGGTCAATTCCACGTTCCGGGCAACCTAGGCTTCACCCTAGGGCGTTGTTCCACCAGATCGAATAGTTCGGGCCTAAGAAGTGAACGCCAGAAGAATAAAATACAATATAAATATAACAGTTTTTCCATCGTATAAAACGAATAATAGCAACCAGTGTGAAAGTTGTGGTCATTTCTACGTACCGGGCAACCTCGTCATTACTCTAGGGCGTTGCTCCACCAGATCAAACAGTTAGGGCCTTAGAAGCCAACGCCCGAAGCATTAAATACAAACTAAATAGAACAGTTTTTCCATTGTATAAAACTAATAATTGCTACCAGTGTAAAAGTTATGGTCATTTCTACGTTCCGGGCAACCTAGGCTTCACCCTAGGCCGTTGTTCCACCAGATCGAATAGTTAGGGCCTAAGAAGTGAACGCCGGAAGCATAAAATACAATATAAATACAACAGTTTTTCCATCATATAAAACGAAGAATTGCAACCAGTATGAAAGTTATGGTCATTTCTACGATCCGGGCAACCTAGGCTTCACTCTACGGCGTTGCTCCACCAGATCGAATAGTTAGAGCCTAAGAAGTCAACGCCAGAAGCATAAAATACAATAAAAATACAACAGTTTTTCCATCGTGTAGCAGGAATAATATGCAACCAGTGTGATAGTAGTGGTCATCTCTACGTTCCGGGCAACCTAGGATTCACTCCAGGGCGTTGCTCCACCAGATCGAATAGTTACGGCCTAAGGAGTCAACGCCAGAAGCATAAAATACGATAAAGATGCAACAGTTTTTCCATCGTATAAAACGAATAATTGCAACCAGTGTGAAAGTTATGGTCATTTCTACATTTCGAGCAACCTAGGCTTCACTCTAGGGCGTTGTTCCACCAGATCGAATAGTTAGAGCCTAAGAAGTCAACGCCAGAAGCATAAAATACAATAAAAATACAACAGTTTTTCCATCGTGTAGCAGGAATAATATGCAACCAGTGTGATAGTAGTGGTCATTTCTACGTTCCGGGCAACCTAGGATTCACTCCAGGGCGTTGCTCCACCAGATCGAATAGTTACGGCCTAAGGAGTCAACGCCAGAAGCATAAAATACGATAAAGATGCAACAGTTTTTCCATCGTATAAAACGAATAATTGCAAACAGTGTGAAAGTTATGGTCATTTCTACATTTCGAGCAACCTAGGCTTCACTCTAGGGCGTTGCTCCACCAGATCGAATAGTTACGGCCCTAGAACTCAATGCCCGAAGCATAAAATGCAATCAAAATACAACAGTTTTTACATCATATAACAGGAGTAATTGCAACCAATTTGAAAGTAATGTTCATTACTACGTTCCGGGCAACCTAGGCTTCACTCTAGGGCGTTGCTCCAGCTGATCGAATAGCTAGGGCCTTAGAAGTCAGCGCCCGGAGCATAAAATACAAAATAAACAGTACAGTTTTTCCATCGTATAAAACGAATAATTGCTACCAGTGTGGAAGTTCTGGTCATTTCTACGTTCCGGGCAGCCTAGGCTTCACTCTAGGGCGTTGCTCCACCAGATGGAATAGTTAGGGCCTTAGAAGTCAACGCCAGATGCATAAAATACAATAAAGATGCAACAGTTTTTCCATCGTATAACAGGAATAATTGCAACCAGTTTGAAAGTGATGGTCATTTCTACGTTCCGGGCAACCTAGGCTTCACTCTAGGGCGTTGCTCCACCAGATCGGATAGATAAGGCCTTAGCAGTCAACGCCGGAAGCATAAAATACGATATAAATACAGCAGCTTTTCCATCGTATAAAACGAATAATTGCAACCAGCGTGATAGTTATGCTCATTTCTACGTACCGGGCAACCTAGGCATCACCCTAGGGCGTTGCTCCAACAGATTGAATAGTTAGAGCCTTAAAAGTCAATGCCCGAAGCATAAAATGCAATAAAAATACAACAGTTTTTCCATCACATAAGAGGAATAATTGCAACCAGTGTGAAAGTAATGGTCATTTCTACGTTCCCTGCAACGTAGGTTTCACTCTAGGGCGTTGATCCACCAGAGGGAATAGTTAGGGCCTAAGAAGTCATCGCCAGAAGCATAAAATACAATATAAATACAACAGCTTTTCAGTCGTATAAAACGAATAATTGCAACCAGTGTGAAAGTTATGGACATTTCTACATTCCGGCCAACCTAGGCTTCACCCTAGGGCGTTGATCCACCAGATCGAATAGTTAGGGCCTAAGAAGTCAACGCCAGAAGCATAAAATGCAATATAAATACAACAGCTTTGCCATCGTATAAAATGAATAATTGCAAACAGTGCGAGAGAAATGGACATTTCTACGTTCCGGGCAACCTAGGCTTCACTCTATGGAGTTCTTCCACCACATCGAATAGCAACGGCCTCAGAAGTCAACGCCAGAAGTATAAAATACAATAAAAATACAACAGTCTTTCCACCCTATAACAGGAATAATTGCAACCCGTGTGAAAGTAATGGTCATTTCCATGTTACGGGCAACCTAGGCTTCACTCTACGGCGTTGCTCCACCAGATCGAATAGTTAGGGCCTTAGAAATCAACGCCAGAAGCATAAAATACAATAAAGATGCAACAGTTTTTCCATCGTATAACAGGAATAACTGCAAACAAAATGAAATTACTGGTCATTTCTACGTTCCGGGTAACCTAGGTTTCACTCTAGGGCGTTGCTCCACCAGATCGTATAGCTAGGGACTTAGAATTCAACGCCATAAGAATAAAATACAATATAAGTACAACAGTTTTTCCATCGTATAAAATGAATAATTGCAACCAGTGTGAAAGTTATGGTCATTTCTTCATTCCGAGCAACCTAGGCTTCACTCTAGGGCGTTGCTCCACCTGATGGAATAGTTAGGGCCTTAGACGTCAACGCCAGAAGCATAAAATACAATAAAGATGCAACAGTTTTTCCGTTGTATAAAACGAATAATTGCAAACAGTCTGAAAGTAATGGTCATTTCTACGTTCCGGGCAACCTAGGCTTCACTCTAGGGCGTTGCTCCACCAGATCGGATAGATAGGGCGTTAGTAGTCGACGCCGGAAGCATAAAATGCAATAAAAATACAACAGCTTTTCAATCGTAGAAAACGAATAATTGCAACCAGTGTGATAGTTATGCTCATTTCTACGTACCGGGCAACCTAGGCATCACCCTAGGGCGTTGCACCAACAGATTGAATAGTTAGGGCCTTAAAAGTCAATGCCCGAAGCATAAAATGCAATAAAAATACAACAGTTTTTCCATCGTATAACAGGAATAATTGCAACCAGTGTGAAAGTAATGGTCATTTCTACGTTCCCGGCAACGTAGGTTTCACTCTAGGGCGTTGATCCACCAGAGGGAATAGTTAGGGCCTAAGAAGTCAACGCCAGAAGCATAAAATACAATATAAATACAACAGCTTTTCAATCGTGTAAAACGAATAATTGCAACCAGTATGAAACTTATGGTCATTTCTACGTTCCGGGCAACCTAGGCTTCACTGTATGGCGTTGCTCCACCAGATCGAATAGTTAGGTCCTTAGAAGTCAACGCCAGAAGCATAAAATACGATATAAATACAACAGTTTGTCCATCGCAGAACAGGAATATTTGCAACCAGTGCGAAAGTTACGGTCATTTCTGCGTTCCGGGTAACCTAGGCTTCACTCTAGGGCGTTGCTCCACCAGATTCAACAGTTAGGGCCTTAGAAGTCAACGCCCGAAGCATAAAATACAAAATAAATGGAACAGTTTTTCCATTGTATAAAACGAATAATAGCAATCAGTGTGAAAGTTACGGTCATTTCTACTTTCCTGGCAACCTAGGATTCACCCTAGGGCGTTGCTCCAACAGATTGAATAGTTAGGGCCCTAGAAGTCAATGCCCGAAGCATAAAATGCAATCAAAATACAACAGTTTTTACATCATATAACAGGAGTAATTGCAACCAGTTTGAAAGTGATGTTCATTTCTACGTTCCGGGCAACCTAGGCTTCACTCTAGGGCGTTGCTCCACCAGATCGAATAGCTAGGGCCTTAGAAGTCAACGCCCGGAGCATAAAATACAAAATAAACAGTACAGATTTTCCATCGTATAAAACGAATAATTGCTACCAGTGTGGAAGTTCTGGTCATTTCTACGTTCCGGGCAGCCTAGGCTTCACTCTAGGGCGTTGGTCCACCAGATGGAATAGTTAGGGCCTTAGAAGTTAACGCCAGATGCATAAAATACAATAAAGATGCAACAGTTTTTCCAT
This sequence comes from Calliopsis andreniformis, assembly GCF_051401765.1. NCBI lineage: Eukaryota > Metazoa > Arthropoda > Insecta > Hymenoptera > Andrenidae > Calliopsis > Calliopsis andreniformis. The sequence continues at coordinate 8,172,827 of NW_027480425.1, read as the reverse complement.
CGTATAACAGGAATAATTGCAACCAGTTTGAAAGTGATGGTCATTTCTACGTTCCGGGCAACCTAGGCTTCACTCTAGGGCGTTGCTCCACCAGATCAAATAGATAGGGCCTTAGCAGTCAACGCCGGAAGCATAAAATACGATATAAATACAGCAGCTTTTCCATCGTATAAACGAATAATTGCAACCAGCGTGATAGTTATGCTCATTTCTACGTACCGGGCAACCTAGGCATCACCCTAGGGCGTTGCTCCAACAGAGTGAATAGTTAGGGCCTTAGAAATCAACGCCAGAAGCATAAAATACAATAAAGATGCAACAGTTTTTCCATCGTATAACAGGAATAACTGCAAACAGAATGAAAGTACTCGTCATTTCTACATTCCGAGAAACCTAGGCTTCACTCTAGGGCGTTGCTCCACCAGATCGAATAGTTAGGGCCTTAGAAGTCCACGCCAGAAGCATAAAATACGATAAAGATGCAACAGTTTTTCCATCGTATAAAACGAATAATTGCAACCAGTGTGAAATTTATGGTCATTCCTACATTCCGAGCAACCTAGACTTCACTCTAGAGCGTTGCTCCACCAGATCGAATAGTTAGGTCCTTAGAAGTCAACGCCAGAAGGATAAAATACGATATAAATACAACAGTTTGTCCATCGTAGAACAGGAATATTTGCAACCAGTGCGAAAGTTACGGTCATTTCTGCGTTCCGGGCAACCTAGGCTTCACTCTAGGGCGTTGCTCCACCAGATTCAACAGTTAGGGCCTTAGAAGTCAACGCCCGAAGCATAAAATACAAAATAAATGGAACAGTTTTTCCATTGTATAAAACGAATAATAGCAATCAGTGTGAAAGTTATGGTCATCTCTACTTTCCTGGCAACCTAGGATTCACCCTAGGGCGTTGCTCCAACAGATTGAATAGTTAGGGCCCTAGAAGTCAATGCCCGAAGCATAAAATGCAATCAAAATACAACAGTTTTTACATCATATAAAATGAATAATTGCTACCAGTGTGGAAGTTCTGGTCATTTCTACGTTCCGGGCAGCCTAGGCTTCACTCTACGGCGTTGGTCCACCAGATGGAATAGTTAGGGCCTTAAAAGTCAATGCCCGAAGCATAAAATGCAATAAAAATACAACAGTTTTTCCATCGCATAACAGGAATAATTGCAACCAGTGTGAAAGTAATGGTCATTTCTACGTTCCCGGCAACGTACGTTTCACTCTAGGGCGTTGATCCACCAGAGGGAATAGTTAGGGCCTAAGAAGTCATCGCCAGAAGCATAAAATACAATATAAATACAACAGCTTTTCAATCGTATAAAACGAATAATTGCAACCAGTGTGAAAGTTATCGACATTTCTACATTCCGGCCAACCTAGGCTTCACCCTAGGGCGTTGATCCACCAGATCGAATAGTTAGGGCCTAAGAAGTCAACGCCAGAAGCATAAAATACAATATAAATACAACAGCTTTGCCATCGTATAAAATGAATAATTGCAAACAGTGCGAAAGAAATGGACATTTCTACGTTCCGGGCTACCTAGGCTTCACTCTATGGAGTTCTTCCACCACATCGAATAGCTATGGCCTCAGAAGCCAACGCCTGCAGTATAAAATACAGTAAAAATACAACAGTCTTTCCACCCTATAACAGGAATAATTGCAACCCGTGTGAAAGTAATGGTCATTTCCATGTTACGGGCAACCTAGGCTTCACTCTACGGCGTTGCTCCACCAGATCGAATAGTTAGGGCCTTAGAAATCAACGCCAGAAGCATAAAATACAATAAAGATGCAACAGTTTTTCCATCGTATAACAGGAGTAACTGCAAACAGAATGAAAGTACTGGTCATTTCTACGTTCCGGGTAACCTAGGTTTCACTCTAGGGCGTTGCTCCACCAGATCGTATAGCTAGGGACTTAGAATTCAACGCCATAAGAATAAAATACAATATAAGTACAACAGTTTTTCCATCGTATAAAATGAATAATTGCAACCAGTGTGAAAGTTATGGTCATTTCTACATTCCGAGCAACCTAGGCTTCACTCTAGGGCGTTGCTCCACCTGATGGAATAGTTAGGGCCTTAGACGTCAACGCCAGAAGCATAAAATACAATAAAGATGCAACAGTTTTTCCGTTGTATAAAACGAGTAATTGCAAACAGTCTGAAAGTAATGGTCATTTCTACGTTCCAGGCAACCTAGGCTTCACTTTAGGGCGTTGTTCGACCAGATCGAATAGTTAGGGCCTAAGAAGTCAACGCCATAAGAATAAAATGCAATATAAATACAACAGTTCTTCCATCATATAACAGGAATAATTGCAACCAGTGTGAAAGTAATGGTCATTTCCATGTTCCGGGTAACCTAGGGTTCACTCTACGGCGTTGCTCCACCAGATCGAAGAGTTAGGGCCTTAGAAATCAACGCCAGAAGCATAAAATACAATAAAGATGCAACAGTTTTTCCATCGTATAAAACGAATAATTGCTACCAGTGTAAAAGTTATGGTCATTTCTACGTTCCGGGCAACCTAGGCTTCACTCTGGGGCGTTGCTCCACCAGATCGAATAGTTAGGGCCTTAGAAGTCCACGCCAGAAGCATAAAATACGATAAAGATGCAACAGTTTTTCCATCGTATAAAACGAATAATTGCAACCAGTGTGAAATTTATGGTCATTCCTACATTCCGAGCAACCTAGACTTCACTCTAGAGCGTTGCTCCACCAGATCGAATAGTTAGGTCCTTAGAAGTCAACGCCAGAAGCATAAAATACGATATAAATACAACAGTTTGTCCATCGTAGAACAGGAATATTTGCAACCAGAACGAAAGTTATGGTCATTTCTGCGTTCCGGGCAACCTAGGCTTCACTCTAGGGCGTTGCTCCACCAGATCGAATAGTTAGGGCCTAAGAAGTGAACGCCAGAAGCGTAAAATACAATATAAATACAACAGTTTTTCCATCGTATAAAACGAATAATTGCAACCAGTGTGAAAGTAATGGTCATTTCTACGTTCAGGGCACCCTAGGCGTCACTCTAGGGCGTTGCTCCACCACATCTAATAGCTACGGCCTTAGAAGTCAACGCCAGAGGCATAAAATACAATATAAATACAACAGCTCTTCCATCGTATAAAACGAATGGTTGCAACCAGTGTGAAAGTAATGGTCATTTCTACGTTCCGGGCAACCTAGGCTTCACTCTAGGGCGTTGCTCCAATAGATCGAATAGTTAGTGCCTTAGAAGTCAACGCCAGATGCATAAAATATAATATAACTACAACAGTTTTTCTATCGTATAAAACGAATAATTGCAACCAGTATGAAAGTTAACGTCATTTCTACATTCCGGGCAACCTAGGCTTCACCCTAGCGCGTTGCTCCAACAGATTGAATAGTTAGGGCCTTAGAAGTCAATGCCCGAAGCATAAAATGCAATAAAAATACAACAGTTTTTCCATCATATAACAGGAATAATTGCAACCAGTTTGAAAGTGATGGTCATTTCGACGTTCCCGGCAACCCAAGCTTCACTCTAGGCCGTTGCTCCACTAGATCGAATAGTTAGTACCTTAGAAGTCAATGCCCGAAGCATAAAATGCAAGCAAAATACAACAGTTTTTCCATCATATTACAGGAATAATTGCAGCCAGTTTGAAAGCGATGGTCATTTCTACGTTCCGGGCAGCTAGGCTTCACTCTAGGGCGTTGATCCACTAGATCGAATAGTTAGTGCCTTAGAAGTCAACGCCAGATGCATAAAATACAATATAAATACAACAGTTTTTCCATCGTATAAAACGAATAATTGCAACCAGTATGAAAGTTTACGTCATTTCTACATTCCGGGCAACCTAGGCTTCACCCTAGGGCGTTGCTCCAACAGATTGAATAGTTAGGGCGTTAGAAGTCAACGCCCGAAGCATAAGATGCTATAAAAATACAACAGTTTTTCCATCGTATAACATTATTAATTGCAACCAGTTTGAAAGTGATGGTCATTTCTACGTTCCGGGCAACCTAGGCTTCACCCTAGGGCGTTGCTCCACCAGATCGAATAGCTAGGGCCTTAGAAGTCAACGCCAGAAGCATAAAATACGATATAAATACAACAGTTTGTCCATCGTAGAACAGGAATATTTGCAACCAGAACGAAAGTTATGGTCATTTCTGCGTTCCGGGCAACCTAGGCTTCACTCTAGGGCGTTGCTCCACCAGATCGAATAGTTAGGGCCTAAGAAGTGAACGCCAGAAGCGTAAAATACAATATAAATACAACAGTTTTTCCATCGTATAAAACGAATAATTGCAACCAGTGTGAAAGTAATGGTCATTTCTACGTTCAGGGCACCCTAGGCGTCACTCTAGGGCGTTGCTCCACCACATCTAATAGCTACGGCCTTAGAAGTCAACGCCAGAGGCATAAAATACAATATAAATACAACAGCTCTTCCATCGTATAAAACGAATGGTTGCAACCAGTGTGAAAGTAATGGTCATTTCTACGTTCCGGGCAACCTAGGCTTCACTCTAGGGCGTTGCTCCAATAGATCGAATAGTTAGTGCCTTAGAAGTCAACGCCAGATGCATAAAATATAATATAACTACAACAGTTTTTCTATCGTATAAAACGAATAATTGCAACCAGTATGAAAGTTAACGTCATTTCTACATTCCGGGCAACCTAGGCTTCACCCTAGCGCGTTGCTCCAACAGATTGAATAGTTAGGGCCTTAGAAGTCAATGCCCGAAGCATAAAATGCAATAAAAATACAACAGTTTTTCCATCATATAACAGGAATAATTGCAACCAGTTTGAAAGTGATGGTCATTTCGACGTTCCCGGCAACCCAAGCTTCACTCTAGGCCGTTGCTCCACTAGATCGAATAGTTAGTACCTTAGAAGTCAATGCCCGAAGCATAAAATGCAAGCAAAATACAACAGTTTTTCCATCATATTACAGGAATAATTGCAGCCAGTTTGAAAGCGATGGTCATTTCTACGTTCCGGGCAGCTAGGCTTCACTCTAGGGCGTTGATCCACTAGATCGAATAGTTAGTGCCTTAGAAGTCAACGCCAGATGCATAAAATACAATATAAATACAACAGTTTTTCCATCGTATAAAACGAATAATTGCAACCAGTATGAAAGTTTACGTCATTTCTACATTCCGGGCAACCTAGGCTTCACCCTAGGGCGTTGCTCCAACAGATTGAATAGTTAGGGCGTTAGAAGTCAACGCCCGAAGCATAAGATGCTATAAAAATACAACAGTTTTTCCATCGTATAACAGGATTAATTGCAACCAGTTTGAAAGTGATGGTCATTTCTACGTTCCGGGCAACCTAGGCTTCACCCTAGGGCGTTGCTCCACCAGATCGAATAGCTAGGGCCTTAGAAGTCAACGACAGAAGCATAAAATACAATATAAATGCAACAGTTTTTCCATCGTATAAGACGAATAATTGCAACCAGTATGCAACTTATCTTCATTTCTACCTTCCGAGCAACCTAGGCTTCACCCTAGGGCGTTGCTCCAACAGATTGAATAGTTAGTGCCTTAGAAGTCAACGCCAGATGCATAAAATACAATAAAGATGCAACAGTTTTTCCGTCGTATAACAGGAATAATTGCAACCAGTTTGAAAGTGATGGTCATTTCTACGTTCCGGGCAACCTAGGCTTCACTCTATGGCGTTGCTCCACCAGATCGAATAGATAGGGCCTTAGCAGTCAACGCCAGAAGCATAAAATACAATATAAATACAACAGCTTTGCCATCGTATAAAATGAATAATTGCAAACAGTGCGAAAGAAATGGACATTTCTACGTTCCGGGCTACCTAGGCTTCACTCTATGGAGTTCTTCCACCACATCGAATAGCTATGGCCTCAGAAGCCAACGCCTGAAGTATAAAATACAGTAAAAATACAACAGTCTTTCCACCCTATAACAGGAATAATTGCAACCCGTGTGAAAGTAATGGTCATTTCCATGTTACGGGCAACCTAGGCTTCACTCTACGGCGTTGCTCCACCAGATCGAATAGTTAGGGCCTTAGAAATCAACGCCAGAAGCATAAAATACAATAAAGATGCAACAGTTTTTCCATCGTATAACAGGAGTAACTGCAAACAGAATGAAAGTACTGGTCATTTCTACGTTCCGGGTAACCTAGGTTTCACTCTAGGGCGTTGCTCCACCAGATCGTATAGCTAGGGACTTAGAATTCAACGCCATAATAATAAAATACAATATAAGTACAACAGTTTTTCCATCGTATAAAATGAATAATTGCAACCAGTGTGAAAGTTATGGTCATTTCTACATTCCGAGCAACCTAGGCTTCACTCTAGGGCGTTGCTCCACCTGATGGAATAGTTAGGGCCTTAGACGTCAACGCCAGAAGCATAAAATACAATAAAGATGCAACAGTTTTTCCGTTGTATAAAACGAGTAATTGCAAACAGTCTGAAAGTAATGGTCATTTCTACGTTCCAGGCAACCTAGGCTTCACTCTAGGGCGTTGTTCGACCAGATCGAATAGTTAGGGCCTAAGAAGTCAACGCCATAAGAATAAAATGCAATATAAATACAACAGTTCTTCCATCATATAACAGGAATAATTGCAACCAGTGTGAAAGTAATGGTCATTTCCATGTTCCGGGTAACCTAGGGTTCACTCTACGGCGTTGCTCCACCAGATCGAAGAGTTGGGGCCTTAGAAATCAACGCCAGAAGCATAAAATACAATAAAGATGCAACAGTTTTTCCATCGTATAAAACGAATAATTGCTACCAGTGTAAAAGTTATGGTCATTTCTACGTTCCGGGCAACCTAGGCTTCACTCTGGGGCGTTGCTCCACCAGATCGAATAGTTAGGGCCTTAGAAGTCCACGCCAGAAGCATAAAATACGATAAAGATGCAACAGTTTTTCCATCGTATAAAACGAATAATTGCAACCAGTGTGAAATTTATGGTCATTCCTACATTCCGAGCAACCTAGACTTCACTCTAGAGCGTTGCTCCACCAGATCGAATAGTTAGGTCCTTAGAAGTCAACGCCAGAAGCATAAAATACGATATAAATACAACAGTTTGTCCATCGTAGAACAGGAATATTTGCAAGCAGAACGAAAGTTATGGTCATTTCTGCGTTCCGGGCAACCTAGGCTTCACTCTAGGGCGTTGCTCCACCAGATCGAATAGTTAGGTCCTTAGAAGTCAACGCCAGAAGCATAAAATACGATATAAATACATCAGTTTGTCCATCGTAGAACAGGAATATTTGCAACCAGAACGAAAGTTATGGCTATTTCTGCGTTCCGGGCAACCTAGGCTTCACTCTAGGGCGTTGCTCCACCAGATCGAATAGTTAGGGCCTAAGAAGTGAACGCCAGAAGCGTAAAATACAATATAAATACAACAGTTTTTCCATCGTATAAAACGAATAATTGCAACCAGTGTGAAAGTAATGTTCATTTCTACGTTCAGGGCACCCTAGGCGTCACTCTAGGGCGTTGCTCCACCACATCTAATAGCTACGGCCTTAGAAGTCAACGCCAGAGGCATAAAATACAATATAAATACAACAGCTCTTCCATCGTATAAAACGAATGGTTGCAACCAGTGTGAAAGTAATGGTCATTTCTACGTTCCGGGCAACCTAGGCTTCACTCTAGGGCGTTGCTCCAATAGATCGAATAGTTAGTGCCTTAGAAGTCAACGCCAGATGCATAAAATATAATATAACTACAACAGTTTTTCTATCGTATAAAACGAATAATTGCAACCAGTATGAAAGTTAACGTCATTTCTACATTCCGGGCAACCTAGGCTTCACCCTAGCGCGTTGCTCCAACAGATTGAATAGTTAGGGCCTTAGAAGTCAATGCCCGAAGCATAAAATGCAATAAAAATACAACAGTTTTTCCATCATATAACAGGAATAATTGCAACCAGTTTGAAAGTGATGGTCATTTCGACGTTCCCGGCAACCCAAGCTTCACTCTAGGCCGTTGCTCCACTAGATCGAATAGCTAGTACCTTAGAAGTCAATGCCCGAAGCATAAAATGCAAGCAAAATACAACAGTTTTTCCATCATATTACAGGAATAATTGCAGCCAGTTTGAAAGCGATGGTCATTTCTACGTTCCGGGCAGCTAGGCTTCACTCTAGGGCGTTGATCCACTAGATCGAATAGTTAGTGCCTTAGAAGTCAACGCCAGATGCATAAAATACAATATAAATACAACAGTTTTTCCATCGTATAACAGGATTAATTGCAACCAGTTTGAAAGTGATGGTCATTTCTACGTTCCGGGCAACCTAGGCTTCACCCTAGGGCGTTGCTCCACCAGATCGAATAGCTAGGGCCTTAGAAGTCAACGACAGAAGCATAAAATACAATATAAATGCAACAGTTTTTCCATCGTATAAGACGAATAATTGCAACCAGTATGCAACTTATCTTCATTTCTACCTTCCGAGCAACCTAGGCTTCACCCTAGGGCGTTGCTCCAACAGATTGAATAGTTAGTGCCTTAGAAGTCAACGCCAGATGCATAAAATATAATATAACTACAACAGTTTTTCTATCGTATAAAACGTATAATTGCAACCAGTATGAAAGTTAACGTCATTTCTACATTCCGGGCAACCTAGGCTTCGCCCTAGGGCGTTGCTCCAACAGATTGAATAGTTAGGGCCTTAGAAGTCAACGCCCGAAGCATAAAATGCAATAAAAATACAACAGTTTTTCCATCGTATAACAGGATTAATTGCAACCAGTTTGAAAGTGATGGTCATTTCTACGTTCCGAATCACCTAGGCTTCGCTCTAGGGCGTTGCTCCACTAGATCGAATAGCTAGGGCCTTAGAAGTCAACGCCAGAAGCATAAAATACAATATAAATACAACAGTTTTTCCATCGTATAAAACGAATAATTGCTACCAGTATGTAACTTATGGTCATTCCTACTTTCCAAGCAACCTAGGTTTCACCCTAGGACGTTGCTCCACCAGATGGAATAGTTAGGGCCTTAGAAGTCAACGCCAGATGCATAAAATACAATAAAGATGCAACAGTTTTTCCGTCGTATAACAGGAATAATTGCAACCAGTTTGAAAGTGATGGTCATTTCTACGTTCCGGGCAACCTAGGCTTCACTCTATGGCGTTGCTCCACCAGATCGAATAGATAGGGCCTTAGCAGTCAACGCCGGAAGCATAAAATACGATATAAATACAGCAGCTTTTCCATCGTATAAAACGAATAATTGCAACCAGCGTGATAGTTATGCTCATTTCTACGTACCGGGCAACCTACGCATCACCCTAGGGCGTTGCGCCACCTGATGGAATAGTTAGGGCCTTAGACGTCAACGCCAGAAGCATAAAATACAATAAAGATGCAACAGTTTTACCATTGTATAAAACGAATAATTGCAAACAGTCTGAAACTTATGGTCATTTCTACGTTCCGGGCAACCTAGGCTTCACTGTATGGCGTTCTTCCACCGCATCGAATAGCTATGGCCTCAGAAGTCAACGCCTGAAGTATAAAATACAATAAAAATACAACAGTCTTTCCACCCTATAACAGGAATAATTGCAACCCGTGTGAAAGTAATGGTCATTTCTATGTTACGGGCAACCTAGGCTTCACTCTACGGCGTTGCTCCACCAGATCGAATAGTTAGGGCCTTAGAAGTCAACGCCAGATGCATAAAATACAATAAAGATGCAACAGTTTTTCCATCGTATAACAGGAATAATTGCAACCAGTTTGAAAGTGATGGTCATTTCTACGTTCCGGGCAACCTAGGCTTCACTCTAGGGCGTTGCTCCACCAGATCGAATAGATAGGGCCTTAGCAGTCAACGCCGGAAGCATAAAATACGATATAAATACAGCAGCTTTTCCATCGTATAAAACGAATAATTGCAACCAGCGTGATAGTTATGCTCATTTCTACGTACCGGGCAACCTACGCATCACCCTAGGGCGTTGCTCCACCTGATGGAATAGTTAGGGCCTTAGACGTCAACGCCAGAAGCATAAAATACAATAAAGATGCAACAGTTTTTCCATTGTATAAAACGAATAACTGCAAACAGTGAGAAAGTAATGGTCATTTCTACGTTCCAGGCAACCTAGGCTCCACTCTCGGGCGTTGCTCTACCAAATCGAATAGCTAGGGCCTAAGAAGTCAACGTGAGAAGCATGAAATACAATATAAATATAACAGTTTTTCCATCGTATAAAACGAATAATAGCAACCAGTGTGAAAGTTATTGTCATTTCTACGTTCCGGGGAACCTAGGCTCCACTCTAGGTCGTTGCTCCACCAGATCGAATAGCTAGGGCCTTAGAAGTCAACGCCAGAAGCATAAAATACAATAAAGATGCAACAGTCTTTCCATCGTAAAACAGGAATAATTGCAACCAGTGTGAAGGTAATGGTCTCTTCTACGTTTCGGGCAACCTAGGCTTCACTCTAGGGCGGTGCTCCACCAGATCAAATAGTTAGGGCCTAAGAAGTCAACGCCAGAAGCATAAAATACAACATAAATACAACAGATTTTCCATCGTATATAATGTATATTTGCAAACAGTGTGAAAGTAATGGTGATTTCTACGTACCGGGCAACTTAGGCTCCGCTCTCGGGCGTTGCTCCACCAAACCGAATAGGTAGGGCCTTAGAAGTCAACGCCAGAAGCATAAAATACAATAAAGATGCAAAAGTTTTTCCACCGTATAACAGGAATAACTGCAAACAGTGTGAAAGTAATGGTCATTTCCATGTTCCGGGCAACCTAGTCTTCACTCTAGGGCGTTGTTGAACCAGATCGAATAGTTAGGGCCTAAGAAGTCAACGCCAGAAGCATAAAATACAATATTAATATAACAGTTTTTCCATCGTATAAAACGAATGATAGCAACCAGTGTGAAAGTTATGGTCATTTCCACGATCCGGGCAACCTAGGCTTCACTCTAGGGCGTTGCTCCACCAGATCGAATAGTTAGGGCCTTAGAAGTCAACGCCCGAAGCATAAAATACAAAATAAATAAAACAGCTTTTCCATCGTATAAAACGAATAATTGCAACCAGTATGAATGTTAACGTCATTTCTACTTTCCGGGCAACATAGGCTTCACCCTTGGGCGTTGCACCAGCAGATTGAATAGTTAGGGCCTTAGAAGGCAACGCCCGGAGCATAAAATACAAAATAAATAGAACAGCTTTTCCATCGTATAAAACGAATAATTGCAACCAGTGTGAAGGTAATGGTCTTTTCTACGTTCCGGGCAACCTAGGCTTCACTCTAGGGCGGTGCTCCACCAGATCAAATAGTTAGGGCCTAAGAATTCAACGCCAGAAGCATAAAATACAACATAAATACAACAGATTTTCCATCGCATATAATGTAGATTTGCAAACAGTGTGAAAGTAATGGTCATTTCTACGTACCCGGCAACCTAGGCTCCACTCTCGGGCGTTGCTCCACCAAATCGAATAGCTAGGGCCTTAGAAGTCAACCCCGGACGAATAAAATACAGTAAAGATGCCACAGCTTTTCCATCGTAAAGAACGAATAATTGCAACCAGTGTGAAAATTATGGTCATTTCTACATTCCGGGCATACTGGGCTTCACCCTAGGGCGTTGTTCCACCAGATCGAACAGTTAGGGCCAAAGAAGTCAACGCCCGAAGCATAAAATACAAAATAAATAGTACAGTTTTTCTATCGTATAAAACGAGTAATTGCTACCAGTGTGGAAGTTATGGTCATTTCTACTTTCCGGGCAACCTAGGCTTCACCCTAGGGCGTTGTTCCACCAGATGGAACTGTTAGGGCCTAAGAAGTCAACGCCAGAAGCATAAAACACGATATAAATACAACAGTTTTTCCATCGTATAAAACGAATAATCGCAACCAGTATGAAAGTTATGGTCATTTCTACTTTCCGGGCAACCTAGGCTTCACCCTAGGGCGTTGCACCACCAGATCGAATAGTTAGGGCAATAGAAGTCAACGCCCGAAGCATAAAATACAAAATAAATAGAACATTTTTTCCATCGTATAAAACGAATAATTGCTACCAGTGCGAAAGTTATGGTCATTTCTACGTACCGGGCAGCCCAGGCTTCACTCCAGGGCGTTGGCTCTACCAGATCGAATAGTTAGGGCCTTAGAAGTCAACGCCCGAAGCATAAAATACCAAATAAATAGAACAGTTTTTCCATCGTATAAAACGAGTAATTGCTACCAGTGTGAAAGTTATGGTCATTTCTACTTTCCGGGAAACCTAGGCTTCACCCTAGGGCGTTGTTCCACCAGATGGAATAGTTAGGGCCTAAGAAGTCAACGCCAGCAGCATAAAATACGATATAAATACAACAACTTTTCCATCGTATAAAACAAATAATTGCAACCAGTTTGATAGTGATGGACATTTCTACGTACCGGGCAACCTAGGCTTCACTCTAGGGCGTTGCTCAACCAGATCGAATAGTTAGGGCCTTAGAAGTCAACGCCCGAAGCATAAAATATAAAATAAATACAACAGTTTTTCCATCGTATAAAACGAATAATTGCCACCAGTGTGAAAGTTATGGTCATTTCTACTTTCCGGGCAACCTAGACTTCACCCTAGGGCGTGGTTCCACCAGATGGAACAGTTAGAGCCTAAGAAGTCAACGCCAGAAGCATAAAAAACGATATAAATACAACAGCTTTTCCATCGTATAAAACGAATAATTGCAACCAGTGTGGAAGTTATGGTCATTTCTACGTTCCGGGCAACCTAGGCTTCACCCTAGGTCGTTGCTCCACCAGATCAAATAGCTAGCGACTTAGAATTAAACGCCAGAAGCATAGAATACGATAAAAATACAACAGTTTTTCCGTCGTATAACAGGAATAATTGCAACCAGTGTGAATATAATGGTCATTTCTACGTTCCAGGCAACCCAGGCTTCACTCTAGGGCGTTGCTCCACCAGATGGAATAGTTAGGGTCTTAGAAATCAACGCCAGAAGCATAAAATACAATAAAGATGCAACAGTTTTTCCATCCTATAACAGGAATAATTGCAACCAGTGTGTAAGTAATGGTCATTTCTACGTACCGGGCAACCTAGGTTTCACTCCAGGGCGTTGCTCCACCAGATCGAATAGTTAGGTCCTAAGAAGTCAACGCCATAAGAATAAAATACAATATAAATATAACAGCTTTCCCATCGTATAAAACGAATAATAGCAACCAGTTGTCTAGGTTATGGTCATTTCAACGTTCCTGGCAATCTAAGCTTCACTCTAGGGCGTTGCTCCACTAGATCAATCAGTTACGGCCTCAGAAGTCAACGCCCGAAGCATCAAATGCAAAATTAATACAACAGCTTTTCCATCGTATAAAACGAATAATTGCCACCAGTGTGAAAGTTATGGTCATTTCTACTTTCCGGGCAACCTAGACTTCACCCTAGGGCGTGGTGCCACCAGATGGAACAGTTAGAGCCTAAGAAGTCAACGCCAGAAGCATAAAAAACGATATAAATACAACAGCTTTTCCATCGTATAAAACGAATAATTGCAACCAGTGTGGAAGTTATGGTCATTTCTACGTTCCGGGCAACCTAGGCTTCACCCTAGGTCGTTGCTCCACCAGATCAAATAGCTAGCGACTTAGAATTAAACGCCAGAAGCATAGAATACGATAAAAATACAACAGTTTTTCCGTCGTATAACAGGAATAATTGCAACCAGTGTGAATATAATGGTCATTTCTACGTTCCAGGCAACCCAGGCTTCACTCTAGGGCGTTGCTCCACCAGATGGAATAGTTAGGGTCTTAGAAATCAACGCCAGAAGCATAAAATACAATAAAGATGCAACAGTTTTTCCATCCTATAACAGGAATAATTGCAACCAGTGTGTAAGTAATGGTCATTTCTACGTACCGGGCAACCTAGCTTTCACTCCAGGGCGTTGCTCCACCAGATCGAATAGTTAGGTCCTAAGAAGTCAACGCCATAAGAATAAAATACAATATAAATATAACAGCTTTCCCATCGTATAAAACGAATAATAGCAACCAGTTGTCTAGGTTATGGTCATTTCAACGTTCCTGGCAATCTAAGCTTCACTCTAGGGCGTTGCTCCACTAGATCAATCAGTTACGGCCTCAGAAGTCAACGCCCGAAGCATCAAATGCAAAATTAATACAACAGCTTTTCCATTGTATAAAACGAATAATTGCTACCAGTGTAAAAGTTATGGTCATTGCTACGTTCCGGGCAACCTAGGCTTCACCCTAGGTCGTTGCACCACCAGTTCGAATAGTTAGGGCCTTAGAAATCAACGCCAGAAGCATAAAATACAATAAAGATGCAACAGTCTTTCCATCGTAAAACAGGAATAATTGCAACCAGTGCGAAGGTAATGGTCTTTTCTACGTTTCGGGCAACCTAGGCTTCACTCTAGGGCGGTGCTCCACCAGATCAAATAGTTAGGGCCTAAGAAGTCAATGCCAGAAGCATAAAATACAACATAAATACAACAGATTTTACATCGTATATAATGTATATTTGCAAACAGTGTGAAAGTAATGGTGATTTCTACGTACCGGGCAACTTAGGCTCCGCTCTCGGGCGTTGCTCCACCAAACCGAATAGGTAGGGCCTTAGAAGTCAACGCCAGAAGCATAAAATACAATAAAGATGTAATAGTTTTTCCACCGTATAACAGGAATAACTGCAAACAGTGTGAAAGTAATGATCATTTCCATGTTCCGGGCAACCTAGTCTTCACTCTAGGGCGTTGTTGAACCAGATCGAATAGTTAGGGCCTAAGAAGTCAACGCCAGAAGCATAAAATACAATATAAATATAACAGTTTTTCCATCGTATAAAACGAATGATAGCAACCAGTGTGAAAGTTATGCTCATTTCTGCGTTCCGGGCAACCTAGGCTTCACTCTAGGGCGTTGCGCCACCAGATCGAATAGTTAGGGCCTTAGAAGTCAACGCCCGAAGCATAAAATACAAAATAAATAAAACAGTTTTTCCATCGTATAAAACGAATAATTGCAACCAGTATGAATGTTAACGTCATTTCTACTTTCCGGGCAACATAGGCTTCACCCTTGGGCGTTGCACCAGCAGATTGAATAGTTAGGGCCTAAGAAGTCAACGCCAGAAGAATAAAATACAATATAACTACAAAAGCTTTTCCATCGTATAAAATGAATAATTGCAAACATTGTGAAAGTAATGGTCATTTCTACGTTCCCGGCAACCTAGGCGTCACTCTAGGGAGTTGCTCCACCACATCTAATAGCTACGGCCTTAGAAGTCAACCCCGGATGAATAAAATACAGTAAAGATGCCACAGCTTTTCCATCGTATAAAACGAATAATTGCAACCAGTGTGAAAATTATGGTCATTTCTACATTCCGGGCATCCTAGGCTTCACCCTAGGGCGTTGTTCCACCAGATCGAACAGTTGGGGCCAAAGAAGTCAACGCCAGAAGCATAAAAAACGATATAAATACAACAGCTTTTCCATCGTATAAAACGAATAATTGCAACCAGTGTGGAAGTTATGGTCATTTCTACGTTCCGGGCAACCTAGGCTTCACCCTAGGTCGTTGCTCCACCAGATCAAATAGCTAGCGACTTAGAACTAAACGCCAGAAGCATAGAATACGATAAAAATACAACAGTTTTTCCGTCGTATAACAGGAATAATTGCAACCAGTGTGAATATAATGGTCATTTCTACGTTCCAGGCAACCCAGGCTTCACTCTAGGGCGTTGCTCCACCAGATGGAATAGTTAGGGTCTTAGAAATCAACGCCAGAAGCATCAAATACAATAAAGATGCAACAGTTTTTCCATCCTATAACAGGAATAATTGCAACCAGTGTGTAAGTAATGGTCATTTCTACGTACCGGGCAACCTAGGTTTCACTCCAGGGCGTTGCTCCACCAGATCGAATAGTTAGGTCCTAAGAAGTCAACGCCATAAGAATAAAATACAATATAAATATAACAGCTTTCCCATCGTATAAAACGAATAATAGCAACCAGTTGTCTAGGTTATGGTCATTTCAACGTTCCTGGCAATCTAAGCTTCACTCTAGGGCGTTGCTCCACTAGATCAATCAGTTACGGCCTCAGAAGTCAACGCCCGAAGCATCAAATGCAAAATTAATACAACAGCTTTTCCATCGTATAAAACGAATAATTGCCACCAGTGTGAAAGTTATGGTCATTTCTACTTTCCGGGCAACCTAGACTTCACCCTAGGGCGTGGTGCCACCAGATGGAACAGTTAGAGCCTAAGAAGTCAACGCCAGAAGCATAAAAAACGATATAAATACAACAGCTTTTCCATCGTATAAAACGAATAATTGCAACCAGTGTGGAAGTTATGGTCATTTCTACGTTCCGGGCAACCTAGGCTTCACCCTAGGTCGTTGCTCCACCAGATCAAATAGCTAGCGACTTAGAATTAAACGCCAGAAGCATAGAATACGATAAAAATACAACAGTTTTTCCGTCGTATAACAGGAATAATTGCAACCAGTGTGAATATAATGGTCATTTCTACGTTCCAGGCAACCCAGGCTTCACTCTAGGGCGTTGCTCCACCAGATGGAATAGTTAGGGTCTTAGAAATCAACGCCAGAAGCATAAAATACAATAAAGATGCAACAGTTTTTCCATCCTATAACAGGAATAATTGCAACCAGTGTGTAAGTAATGGTCATTTCTACGTACCGGGCAACCTAGCTTTCACTCCAGGGCGTTGCTCCACCAGATCGAATAGTTAGGTCCTAAGAAGTCAACGCCATAAGAATAAAATACAATATAAATATAACAGCTTTCCCATCGTATAAAACGAATAATAGCAACCAGTTGTCTAGGTTATGGTCATTTCAACGTTCCTGGCAATCTAAGCTTCACTCTAGGGCGTTGCTCCACTAGATCAATCAGTTACGGCCTCAGAAGTCAACGCCCGAAGCATCAAATGCAAAATTAATACAACAGCTTTTCCATTGTATAAAACGAATAATTGCTACCAGTGTAAAAGTTATGGTCATTGCTACGTTCCGGGCAACCTAGGCTTCACCCTAGGTCGTTGCACCACCAGATCGAATAGTTAGGGCCTTAGAAATCAACGCCAGAAGCATAAAATACAATAAAGATGCAACAGTCTTTCCATCGTAAAACAGGAATAATTGCAACCAGTGCGAAGGTAATGGTCTTTTCTACGTTTCGGGCAACCTAGGCTTCACTCTAGGGCGGTGCTCCACCAGATCAAATAGTTAGGGCCTAAGAAGTCAATGCCAGAAGCATAAAATACAACATAAATACAACAGATTTTACATCGTATATAATGTATATTTGCAAACAGTGTGAAAGTAATGGTGATTTCTACGTACCGGGCAACTTAGGCTCCGCTCTCGGGCGTTGCTCCACCAAACCGAATAGGTAGGGCCTTAGAAGTCAACGCCAGAAGCATAAAATACAATAAAGATGTAATAGTTTTTCCACCGTATAACAGGAATAACTGCAAACAGTGTGAAAGTAATGATCATTTCCATGTTCCGGGCAACCTAGTCTTCACTCTAGGGCGTTGTTGAACCAGATCGAATAGTTAGGGCCTAAGAAGTCAACGCCAGAAGCATAAAATACAATATAAATATAACAGTTTTTCCATCGTATAAAACGAATGATAGCAACCAGTGTGAAAGTTATGCTCATTTCTGCGTTCCGGGCAACCTAGGCTTCACTCTAGGGCGTTGCGCCACCAGATCGAATAGTTAGGGCCTTAGAAGTCAACGCCCGAAGCATAAAATACAAAATAAATAAAACAGTTTTTCCATCGTATAAAACGAATAATTGCAACCAGTATGAATGTTAACGTCATTTCTACTTTCCGGGCAACATAGGCTTCACCCTTGGGCGTTGCACCAGCAGATTGAATAGTTAGGGCCTTAGAAGTCAACGCCCGGAGCATAAAATTAAAAATAAATAGAACAGCTTTTCCATCGTGTAAAACGAATAATTGCAACCAGTGTGAAGGTAATGGTCTTTTCTACGTTCCGGGCAACCTAGGCTTCACTCTAGGGCGGTGCTCCACCAGATCAAATAGTTAGGGCCTAAGAATTCAACGCCAGAAGCATAAAATACAACATAAATACAACAGATTTTCCATCGTATATAATGTAGATTTGCAAACAGTGTGAAAGTAATGGTCATTTCTACGTACCCGGCAACCTAGGCTCCACTCTCGGGCGTTACTCCACCAAATCGAATAGCTAGGGCCTTAGAAGTCAACGCCAGAAGCATAAAATACAATAAAGATGCAATAGTTTTTCCATCGTATGACAGGAATAACTGCAAACAGTGTAAAAGTAATGGTCATTTCCATGTTCCGGGCCAGCTAGTCTTCACTCTAGGGCGTTGTTCCACCAGATCGAATAGTTAGGGCCTAAGAAGTCAACGCCAGAAGAATAAAATACAATATAACTACAAAAGCTTTTCCATCGTATAAAATGAATAATTGCAAACATTGTGAAAGTAATGGTCATTTCTACGTTCCCGGCAACCTAGGCGTCACTCTAGGGAGTTGCTCCACCACATCTAATAGCTACGGCCTTAGAAGTCAACCCCGGATGAATAAAATACAGTAAAGATGCCACAGCTTTTCCATCGTATAAAACGAATAATTGCAACCAGTGTGAAAATTATGGTCATTTCTACATTCCGGGCATCCTAGGCTTCACCCTAGGGCGTTGTTCCACCAGATCGAACAGTTAGGGCCTAAGAAGTCAACGCCAGAAGCATAAAATACGATATAAATACAACAGCTTTTCCATCGTAGAAAACGAATAATGGCAACCAGTGTGAAAGTTATGGTCATTTCTACGTTCCGAGCAGCCTAGGCTTCACACTAGGGCCTTGCTCCACCAGATCGAATAGTTAGGGCCTTAGATGTCAACGCCAGATGCATAAAATACAATAAAGGTGCAACAGTTTTTCCATCGTATAACAGGAATAACTGCAACAAGTGTGAAAGTACTGGTCATTTCTACGTTCCGGGTAACCAAGGTTTCACTCTAGGGCGTTGCTCCACCAGATAGAATAGCTAGGGACTTAGAATTCAACGCCAGAAGAATAAAATACAATATAAGTACAACAGTCTTTCCATCGTATAAAATGAATATTTGCAAAAATTGTGAAAGTAATGGTCATTTCTACGTTCCCGGCAACCTATGCGACTCTCTAAGGTGTTGCTCCACCACATCTAATAGCTAAGGCCTTAAAAGTGAACGCCAGAAGCATAACACACGATATAAATACAACATCTTTTCCATCGTATAAAACGAATAATGCTAACCAGTGTGAAAGTACTGGTCATTTCTACGTTCCGGGCAACCTAGGCTTCACTCTAGGGCGTTGTTCCACCAGATGGAATAGTTAGGGCCTAAGAAGTCAACGCCCGAAGCATAAAACACAAAATAAATAGAACGGATTTTCCATTCTATAAAACGAATAATTGCTACGAGTGTAAAAGCTATGGTCATTTCTACGTTCCGGGCAACCTAGGCTTCACCCTAGGGCGTTGTTCCACCAGATCGAATAGTTAGGGCCTAAGAAGTGAACGCCAGAAGCATAAGATGCAATAAAAATACAACAGTTTTTCCATCGTATAGCGGGAATAATTTGCAACCAGTGTGATAGTAGTGGTCATTTCTACGTTCCGGGAAACCCAGGTCTCACTCCAGGGCGTTGCTCCACCAGATCGAATAGTTACGGCCTAAGAAGTCAACGCCAGAAGCATAAAATACGATAAAGATGCAACAGTTTTTCCATCGTATAAAACGAATTATTGCAACAAGCGTGAAAGTAATGATCATTTCGGCGTTTCGGGCATCCTAGACTTAACTCTGAGGCATTGCTCCACCGGATCGAATAGCCAGGGACTTAGAATTCAACGCCAGGAGGATAAAATTCGATATAAATACAACAGCTTTTCCATCGTAGAAAACGAATAATGGCAACCAGTTTGAAAGTTATGGTCATTCCTACTTTCCGAGCAACCTAGGCTTCACCCTAGGGCGTTGCTCCAACAGATTGAGTAGTTAGGACATTAGAAGTCAACGCCCGAACCATAAAATGCAAAAAAAATACAACAGTGTTTCCACCATATAACAGGAATAATTGCAACCAGTATGAAACTTATGGTCATTTCTACTTTCCGAGCAACCTAGGCTTCACTGTAGGGTGTTGCTCCGCCAGATCAAATAGGTAGGGCCTTAGAAGTCAACGCCAGAAGCATAAAATACAAAATAAATAGAACAGTTTTTCCATGTATAAAACGAATAATTGCTACCAGTGTGAAAGTTATGGTCATTTCCACTTTCCGGGCAACCTAGGCTTCACTCTAGGACGTTGCTCCACCAGATCGAATAGTTAGGGCCTTAGAAGTCAACGCCCGAAGCATAACATACAAAATAAATAGAACAGTTATTCCATTGTATAAAACGAATAACTGCAACCAGTGTGAAAGTACTGGTCATTTCTACGTTCCGGGCAACCTAGACGTCACTGTAGGGCGTTGCTCCACCACAGCTAATAGCTACGACCTTAGAAGTCAACGCCAGAAGCATAAACTACAATAGAAGTGCAACAGTTTCTCCATCGTATAGCATGACTAATTGCAACCAGTGCGAATGTAATGATCATTTTGACGTTTCGGGCATCCTAGGCTTAACTCTGAGGCGTTGCTCCACCGGATTGAAGAGTTAGGGCCTTAGAAGTCAACGCCATAAGCATAAACTACAAAATAAATACAACAGCCATTCCATCGTATAAAACGTATAATTGCAACCAGTGTGAAAGTTATGGTCATTTCTACGTTCCGGGCAACCTGGGCTTCACCCTAGGCCGTTGTCCCACCAGATAGAATAGTTAGGGCCTAAGAAGTGAACGCCAGAAGCATAAAATGCAATAAAAATACAACAGTTTTTCCATCGTATAGCAGGAATAATTTGCAACCAGTGTGATAGTAGTGGTCATTTCTACGTTCCGGGCAACCCAGGTTTCACTCCAGGGCGTTGCTCCACCAGATCGAATAGTTACGGCCTAAGAAGGCAACGCCAGAAGCATAAAATACGATGAAGATGCAACAGTTTTTCCATCGTATAAAAAGAATAATTGCAATCAGTGTGAAAGTTATGGTCATTTCTACATTCCGAGCAACCTAGGCTTCACTCTAGGGCGTTGCTCCACCAGATCGAATGGTTAGGTCCTTAGAAGTCAACGCCAGAAGCATAAAATACGATATAAATACAACAGCTTTTCCATCGTATAAAAGGAATAATTGCAAACAGTGTGAAAGTAATGGTCATTTCTACGTTCGGGCAACCTAGGCTTCACTCTACGGCGTTGTTAAACCAGATCGAATAGTCAGGGCCTAAGAAGTCAACACCAGAAGAATAAAAGACAAAATAAATACAACAGCCTTTACACCGTATAAAACGAATAATTGCAACCTGTGTGAAGGTTATGGTCATATCTACGTTCCGGGCAACCTAGGCTCCACTGTCGGGCGTTGCTCCACCAGATCGAAATGTTAGGGCCTAAGAAGTCAACGCCCGAAGCATAAAATACGATATAAATACAACAGCATTTCCATCGTATTAAATGAATAATTGCAAACAGTGTGAAAGTAGTGGTCATTTCTACGTTCCGGTCAACCTAGGCTTCACTGCATGGCGTTCTTCCACCACATCGAATAGCTACGGCCTCAGAAGTCCACGCCTGAAGCATAAAATACAATAAAAATACAACAGTCTTTTCATCGCATAACAGGAATAATTGCAACAAGCGTGAAAGTAATGATCATTTCTTCGTTCCAGGCAACCTAGGCTTCACTCTAGGGCGTTGCTCCACCAGATCGAATAGTTAGGGCCTTAGAAGTCAACGCCCGAAGCATAAAGTACAAAATAAATAAAACAGATTTTCCATCGTACAAAACGAAAAATTGCAACCAGTGTGAAAGTTATGGTCATTTCTACGTTCCGGGCAACCTAGGCTTCACTCTACGGCGATGCTCCACCAGATCAAACAGATAGGGCATTAGAAGTCAACGCCAGAAGCATAAAATACAAAATAAATAGAACGGTTTTTCCATTGTATAAAACGAATAATTGCTGCCAGTGTAAAAGTTATGGTCATTTCTACGTTCCGGGCAACCTAGGCTTCACCCTAGGGCGTTGTACCACCAGATCGAATAGTTAGGGCCTATGAAGTGAACGCCAGAAGCATAAAATACAATATAAATACAACAGTTTTTCCATCGTATAAAACGGATAATTGCAACCAGTATGAAACTTATGGTCATTTCTACGTACCGGGCAACCTAGGCTTCACTCTAGGGCGTTGCTCTACCAGATCGAATAGTTAGGGCCTTAGAAGTCAACGCCCGAAGCATAAAATACAAAATAAATACAACAGTTTTTCCATCGTATAAAACGAATAATTGCTACCAGTGTGAAAGTTATGGTCACTTCTACTTTCCGGGCAACCTAGGCTTCACCCTAGGGCGTTGTTCCACCAGATGGAATAGTTAGGGCCTAAGAAGTCAACGCCAGAAGCATAAAACACGATATAAATACAACAGTTTTTCCATCGTATAAAACGAATAATCGCAACCAGTATGAAAGTTATGGTCATTTCTACTTTCCGAGCAACCTAGGCTTCACCCTAGGGAGTTGCACCACCAGATCGAATAGTTAGGGCCTTAGAAGTCAACGCCCGAAGCATAAAATACAAAATATATAGAACAGTTTTTCCATCGTATAAAACGAATAATTGCAACCAGTGTGAAAGTAATGGTCATTTCTACGTTCCGGGCAACGTAGGTTTCACTCTAGGGCGTTGATCCACCAGAGGGAATAGTTAGGGCCTAAGAAGTCAACGCCAGAAGCATAAAATACAATATAAACACAACAGCTTTTCAATCGTATAAAACGAATAATTGCAACCAGTGTGAAAGTTATGGATATTTCTACATTCCGGCCAACCTAGGGTTCACCTTAGGGCGTTGCTCCACCAGATCGAATAGTTAGGGCCTTAGAAGTCAACGCCAGAAGCATAAAATACAATAAAGATGCAACAGTTTTTCCATCGTTTTACAGGAATAACTGAAACCAGTGTGTATGTACTGGTCATTTCTACGTTCCGGATAACCTAGGCTTCACTCTAGGGCGTTGTTCCACCAGATCGAACAGTTAGGGCCTAAGAAGTCAACGCCAGAAGCATAAAATACAATGTAAATATAACAGTTTTTCCATCGTATAAATCGAATGATAGCAACCAGTGAGAAAGTTATGGTCATTTCTACGTTCCGGGCAACCTAGGCTTCACTCTAGGGCGTTTCTCCACCAGATCGAATAGCTAAAGCCTTAGAAGTCAACGCTCAAATCATAAAATACAAAATAAATAAAACAGTTTTTCCATCGTATAAAACGAATAATTGCTACCAGTGTGAAAGTTATGGTCATTTCTACGTTCCGCGCAACCTGGGCTTTACCCTAGGGCGTTGTTCCACGAGATGGAATAGCTAGGGACTTAGAATTCAACGCCATAAGAATAAAATACAATATAAGTACAACAGTTTTTCCATCGTATAAAATGAATAATTGCAACCAGTGTGAAAGTTATGGTCATTTCTACGTTCCGGGCAACCTAGGTTCACTCTAGGGCGTTGCTCCACCAGATCGAATAGTTAGGGCCTTAGAAGTCAACGCTCAAAGCATAAAATAAAAAATAAATAAAACAGTTTTTCCATCGTATAAAACGAAAAATTGCTACCAGTGTGAAAGTTATGGTCATTTCTACGTTCCGCGCAACCTGGGCTTTACCCTAGGGCGTTGTTCCACCAGATCAAATAGCTAGCGACTTAGAATTAAACGCCAGAAGCATAGAATACAATAAAAATACAACAGTTTTTCCATCGTATAACAGGAATAATTGCAACCAGTGTGAATGTAATGGTCATTTCTAGGTTCCGGGCAACCTAGGTTTCACTCTATGGCGTTGCTCCTCCAGATCGAATAGCTAGGGCCTATGAAGTCAACGCCAGAAGCATAAAATACAATAAAGGTGCAACAGTTTTTCCATCGTATAAAATGAATAATTGCTAACATTGTGAAGGTACTGGTCATTTCTACGTTCCGGCAACCTAGGCTTCACTCTTGGGCGTTGCTCCACCAGATCGACTAGTTGGGGCCTTAGAAGTCAACGCCAGAAGCATAAAATACAAAATAAATAGAACAGTTTTTCCATCGTATAAAACGAATAGTTGCTACCGGTGTGAAAGTTATGGTCATTTCTACGTTCCGGGCAACCTATGCTTCACTCTAGGGCGGTGGTCTACCAGATGAAGTAGTTAGGGCATCAGAAGTCAACGCCCGAAGCATAAAATACAAAATAAGTAAAACAGTTTTTCCATCGTATAAAACGAATAATTGCTACCAGTGTGAAAGTTATGGTCATTTCTACGTTCCGCGAAACCTGGGCTTTACCCTAGGGCGTTGTTCCACCAGATGGAATAGTTAGGGCCTAAGAAGTTAACGCCAGAAGCATAAAATACGATATAAATACTACAGCTTTTCCATCCTATAAAACGAATAATTGCAACCAGTGTGGAAGTTATGGTCATTTCTACGTTCCGGGCAACCCAGGTTTCACTCCAGGGCGTTGCTCCACCAGATCGAATAGTTACGGCCTAAGAAGGCAACGCCAGAAGCATAAAATACGATGAAGATGCAACAGTTTTTCCATCGTATAAAAAGAATAATTGCAATCAGTGTGAAAGTTATGGTCATTTCTACATTCCGAGCAACCTAGGCTTCACTCTAGGGCGTTGCTCCACCAGATCGAATAGTTAGGTCCTTAGAAGTCAACGCCAGAAGCATAAAATACGATATAAATACAACAGCTTTTCCATCGTATAAAAGGAATAATTGCAAACAGTGTGAAAGTAATGGTCATTTCTACGTTCGGGCAACCTAGGCTTCACTCTACGGCGTTGTTAAACCAGATCGAATAGTCAGGGCCTAAGAAGTCAACACCAGAAGAATAAAACACAAAATAAATACAACAGCCTTTACACCGTATAAAACGAATAATTGCAACCTGTGTGAAGGTTATGGTCATATCTACGTTCGGGGCAACCTAGGCTCCACTGTCGGGCGTTGCTCCACCAGATCGAAATGTTAGGGCCTAAGAAGTCAACGCCCGAAGCATAAAATACGATATAAATACAACAGCATTTCCATCGTATCAAATGAATAATTGCAAACAGTGTGAAAGTAGTGGTCATTTCTACGTTCCGGTCAACCTAGGCTTCACTGCATGGCGTTCATCCACCACATCGAATAGCTACGGCCTCAGAAGTCCACGCCTGAAGCATAAAATACAATAAAAATACAACAGTCTTTTCATCGCATAACAGGAATAATTGCAACAAGCGTGAAAGTAATGATCATTTCTTCGTTCCAGGCAACCTAGGCTTCACTCTAGGGCGTTGCTCCACCAGATCGAATAGTTAGGGCCTTAGAAGTCAACGCCCGAAGCATAAAGTACAAAATAAATAAAACAGATTTTCCATCGTACAAAACGAAAAATTGCAAACAGTGTGAAAGATATGGACATTTCTACGATCCGGGCTACCTAGGCTTCACCGTAAGGCGCTGCTCCACCAGATCGAATAGTTAGGGCCTTAGAAGTCAACGCCAGAAGCATAAAATACAATAAAGATGCAACAGTTTTTCCATCGTTTTACAGGAATAACTGAAACCAGTGTGTATGTACTGGTCATTTCTACGTTCCGGATAACCTAGGCTTCACTCTAGGGTGTTGTTCCACCAGATCGAACAGTTAGGGCCTAAGAAGTCAACGCCAGAAGTATAAAATACAATGTAAATATAACAGTTTTTCCATCGTATAAATCGAATGATAGCAACCAGTGAGAAAGTTATGGTCATTTCTATGTTCCGGGCAACCTAGGCTTCACTCTAGGGCGTTGCTCCACCAGATCGAATAGCTAAAGCCTTAGAAGTCAACGCTCAAATCATAAAATACAAAATAAATAAAACAGTTTTTCCATCGTATAAAACGAATAATTGCTACCAGTGTGAAAGTTATGGTCATTTCTACGTTCCGCGCAACCTGGGCTTTACCCTAGGGCGTTGTTCCACCAGATCAAATAGCTAGCGACTTAGAATTAAACGCCAGAAGCATAGAATACAATAAAAATACAACAGTTTTTCCATCGTATAACAGGAATAATTGCAACCAGTGTGAATGTAATGGTCATTTCTAGGTTCCGGGCAACCTAGGTTTCACTCTGTGGCGTTGCTCCTCCAGATCGAATAGCTAGGGCCTTAGAAGTCAACGCCCGATGCATAAAATACGATATAAATACAACAGCATTTCCATCGTATTAAATGAATAATTGCAAACAGTGTGAAAGTAGTGGTCATTTCTACGTTCCGGGCAACCTAGGCTTCACTGTATGGCGTTGTTCCACCACATCGAATAGCTACGGCCTCAGAAGTCCACGCTTGAAGCATAAAATACAATAAAAATACAACAGTCTTTTCATCGTATAACAGGAATAATTGCAACAAGCGTGAAAGTAATGATCATTTCGGCGTTTCGGGCATCCTAGACTTAACTCTGAGGCATTGCTCCACCAGATCGAATATTTAGGGCCTTAGAAGTCAACCCCAGAAGCATAAAATACAATATAAATACAACCGTTTTTCCATCGTATAAAACGAATAATTGCAACCAGTATGCAACTTCTGGTCATTTCTACATTCCGAGCAACCTAGGCTTCACTCTAGGGCGTTGCCCCACCAGATCGAATAGTTAGGACCTTAGAAGTCAACGCCAGAAGCATAAAATACGATATATATACAACAGCTTTTCCATCGTATAAAAGGAATAATTGCAAACAGTGTGAAGGTAATGGAGATTTCTACGTTCGGGCAACCTAGGCTTCACTCTACGGCGTTGTTGCACCAGATCGAATAATTAGGGCCTGAGAAGTCAACGCCAGAAGCATAAAATACAATATAAATACAACAGTTTTTCCATCGTATAAAACGAATAATTGCAACCAGTATGAAACTTTTGGTCATTTCTCCTTTCCGAGCAACATAGGCATCACCCTAGGGCTTTGCTCCAACAGATTGAATAGTTAGGGGCTTAGAAGTCAACGCCCGAAGCATAAAATACAAAATAATTAGAACGATTTTTCCATTGTATAAAACGAATAATTGCTACGAGTGTAAAAGCTATGGTCATTTCTACGTTCCGGGCAACCTAGGCTTGACCCTAGGGCGTTGTTCCACCAGATCCAATAGTTAGGGCCTAAGAAGTGAACGCCAGACGCATAAAATGCAATAAAAATACAACAGATTTTCCATCGTATAAAACGAATAATTGCAAACAGTGTGAAAGTAATGGTCATTTCTACGTTCCGGGCAACCTAGGCTTCACTCTAAGGCGTTGTTCCACCAGATCGAATAGTTAGGGCCTAAGAAGTCAACGCCAGAAGCATAAAATACGATATAAATACAACAGCTTTTCAATCGTATAAAAGGAACAATTGCAAACAGTGTGAAAGTAATGGTCATTTCTACGTTCCGGGCAACCTAGGCTTCACTGTCGGGCGTTGCTCCACCAGATCGAAATGTTAGGGCCTAAGAAGTCAACGCCCGAAGCATAAAATACGATATAAATACGACAGCATTTCCACCGTATTAAATGAATAATTGCAAACAGTGTGAAAGTAGTGGTCATTTCTACGTTCCGGGCAACCTAGGCTTCACTGTATGGCGTTCTTCCACCACATCGAATAGCTACGGCCTCAGAAGTCCACGCCTGAAGCATAAAATACAATAAAAATACAACAGTCTTTTCATCGCATAACGGGAATAAATGCAACAAGCGTGAAAGTAATGATCATTTCTACGTTCCAGGCAACCTAGGCTTCACTCTAGGGCGTTGTTCCACAAGATCGAATAGTTAGTGCCTAAGTAGTCAACGCCAGAAGCATAAAATACAATATAAATACAACAGTTTTTCCATCGTATAAAACGAATAATTGCAACCAGTATGAAACTTATGGTCATTTCTACTTTACGAGCAACCTAGGCTTCACCCTAGGGCGTTGCTCCAACAGATTGAATAGTTAGGGCCTTAGAAGTCAACGCCCGAAGCATAAAATACAAAATAAATAGAACGGTTTTTCCATTGTATAAAACGAATAATTGCTACCAGTGTAAAAGCTATGGTCATTTCTACGTTCCGGGCAACCTAGGCTTCACCCTAGGGCGTTGTTCCACCAGATCGAATAGTTAGGGCCTAAGAAGTGAACGCCAGAAGCATAAAATACAATATAAATACAACAGTTTTTCCATCGTATAAACCGAATAATTGCACCCAGTATGAAACTTATGGTCATTTCTACGTTCCGGGCAACCTAGGCTTCAGTGTATGGCGTTCTTCCACCACATCGAATAGCTACGGCCTCAGAAGTCCACGCCTGAAGCATAAAATACAATAAAAATAGAACAGTTTTTCCATCGTACAGCAGGAATAATTTGCAACCAGTGTGATAGTAGTGGTCATTTCTACGTACCGGGCAACCCATGTTTCACTCCAGGGCGTTGCTCCACCAGATCGAATAGTTACGGCCTAAGAAGTCAACGCCAGAAGCATAAAATACGATATATATACAACAGCTTTTCCATCGTATAAAAGGAATAATTGCAAACAGTGTGAAGGTAATGGAGATTTCTACGTTCGGGCAACCTAGGCTTCACTCTACGGCGTTGTTGCACCAGATCGGATAATTAGGGCCTGAGAAGTCAACGCCAGAAGCATAAAATACAATATAAATACAACAGTTTTTCCATCGTATAAAACGAATAATTGCAACCAGTATGAAACTTTTGGTCATTTCTCCTTTCCGAGCAACATAGGCATCACCCTAGGGCTTTGCTCCAACAGATTGAATAGTTAGGGGCTTAGAAGTCAACGCCCGAAGCATAAAATACAAAATAATTAGAACGATTTTTCCATTGTATAAAACGAATAATTGCTACGAGTGTAAAAGCTATGGTCATTTCTACGTTCCGGGCAACCTAGGCTTGACCCTAGGGCGTTGTTCCACCAGATCCAATAGTTAGGGCCTAAGAAGTGAACGCCAGACGCATAAAATGCAATAAAAATACAACAGATTTTCCATCGTATAAAACGAATAATTGCAAACAGTGTGAAAGTAATGGTCATTTCTACGTTCCGGGCAACCTAGGCTTCACTCTAAGGCGTTGTTCCACCAGATCGAATAGTTAGGGCCTAAGAAGTCAACGCCAGAAGCATAAAATACGATATAAATACAACAGCTTTTCAATCGTATAAAAGGAACAATTGCAAACAGTGTGAAAGTAATGGTCATTTCTACGTTCCGGGCAACCTAGGCTTCACTGTCGGGCGTTGCTCCACCAGATCGAAATGTTAGGGCCTAAGAAGTCAACGCCCGAAGCATAAAATACGATATAAATACGACAGCATTTCCACCGTATTAAATGAATAATTGCAAACAGTGTGAAAGTAGTGGTCATTTCTACGTTCCGGGCAACCTAGGCTTCACTGTATGGCGTTCTTCCACCACATCGAATAGCTACGGCCTCAGAAGTCCACGCCTGAAGCATAAAATACAATAAAAATACAACAGTCTTTTCATCGCATAACGGGAATAAATGCAACAAGCGTGAAAGTAATGATCATTTCTACGTTCCAGGCAACCTAGGCTTCACTCTAGGGCGTTGTTCCACAAGATCGAATAGTTAGTGCCTAAGTAGTCAACGCCAGAAGCATAAAATACAATATAAATACAACAGTTTTTCCATCGTATAAAACGAATAATTGCAACCAGTATGAAACTTATGGTCATTTCTACTTTACGAGCAACCTAGGCTTCACCCTAGGGCGTTGCTCCAACAGATTGAATAGTTAGGGCCTTAGAAGTCAACGCCCGAAGCATAAAATACAAAATAAATAGAACGGTTTTTCCATTGTATAAAACGAATAATTGCTACCAGTGTAAAAGCTATGGTCATTTCTACGTTCCGGGCAACCTAGGCTTCACCCTAGGGCGTTGTTCCACCAGATCGAATAGTTAGGGCCTAAGAAGTGAACGCCAGAAGCATAAAATACAATATAAATACAACAGTTTTTCCATCGTATAAACCGAATAATTGCACCCAGTATGAAACTTATGGTCATTTCTACGTTCCGGGCAACCTAGGCTTCAGTGTATGGCGTTCTTCCACCACATCGAATAGCTACGGCCTCAGAAGTCCACGCCTGAAGCATAAAATACAATAAAAATAGAACAGTTTTTCCATCGTACAGCAGGAATAATTTGCAACCAGTGTGATAGTAGTGGTCATTTCTACGTACCGGGCAACCCATGTTTCACTCCAGGGCGTTGCTCCACCAGATCGAATAGTTACGGCCTAAGAAGTCAACGCCTTAAGCATAAAATACGATGAAGGTGCAACAGTTTTTCCATCGTATAAAACGAATAATTGCAATCATTGTGAAAGTTATGGTCATTTCTACATTCCGAGCAACCTGGGCTTTACCCTAGGGCGTTGTTCCACCAGATCAAATAGCTAGCGACTTAGAATTAAACGCCAGAAGCATAGAATACAATAAAAATACAACAGTTTTTCCATCGTATAACAGGAATAATTGCAAACAGTGTTAAAGTAATGGTCATTTCTACGTTCGGGCAACCTAGGCTTCACTCTAGGTCGTTGCTCCACCAGATCAAATAGCTAGCGACTTAGAATTAAACGCCAGAAGCATAGAATACAATAAAAATACAACAGTTTTTCCATCGTATAACAGGAATAATTGCAACCAGTGTGAATGTAATGGTCATTTCTAGGTTCCGCGCAACCTAGGCTTCACTCTAGGTCGTTGCTCCACCAGATCAAATAGCTAGCGACTTAGAATTAAACGCCAGAAGCATAGAATACAATAAAAATACAACAGTTTTTCCATCGTATAACAGGAATAATTGCAACCAGTGTGAATGTAATGGTCATTTCTAGGTTCCGCGCAACCTAGGTTTCACTCTAGGGCGTTGCTCCTCCAGGTCGAGTAGTTAGGGCCTAAGAAGTCAACGTCAGAAGCATAAAATACGATATAAATACAACAGCTTTTACATCCTATAAAACGAATAATTGCAACCAGTGTGGAAGTTATGGTCATTTCTACGTTCCGGGCAACCTAGGCTTCACTCTACGGCGTTGCTCGACCAGATCGAATAGCTAGGGCCTTAGAAGTCAACGCCCGAAGCATAAAATACGATGAAGATGCAACAGTTTTTCCATCTTATAAAACGAATAATTGCAACCAGTATTGAAGATGTGGTCATTTCTACTTTCCGGGCAACCTAGGCTTGACCCTAGGTCGTTGCTCCAACAGATTGAATAGTTAGGACCTTAGAAGTCAATGTCCGAAGCATAAAATACAATATAAATATAACAGTTTTTCCATCGTATAAAACGAATGATAGCAACCAGTGTGAAAGTTATGGTCATTTCTACCTTCCGGGCAACCTAGGCTTCACTCTAGAGAGTTGCTCCACCAGATCGAATAGTTAGGGACTTAGAAGTCAACGCCTGAAGCATAAAATACAAAATAAATAAAACAGTTTTTCCATCGTATAAAACTAATAATTGCTACCAGTGTGAAAGCTATGGTCATTTCTACGGTCCGCGCAACCTGGGCTTTACCCTAGGGCGTTGTTCCACCGGATGGAACAGTTAGGGCCTAAGAAGTCAACGCCAGAAGCATAAAATACGATATAAATACAATAGCTTTTCCATCGTATAAAGCGAATAATTGCAACCAGTGTGGAGCTTATGGTCATTTCTACGTTTCGGGCAACCTAGGCTTCACTCTAGGGAGATGCTCCACAAGATCAAATAGTTAGGGCCAAAGAAGTCAACGCCAGAAGCACAAAATACAACACAAATACAACAGATTTTCCATCATATATAATGTATATTTGCAAACAGTGTGAAAGTAATGGTCATTTCTACGTACCGGGCAACCTAGGTTCTACTCTAGGGCGTTGCTCCACCAAACCGAATAGCTAGGGCCTTAGAAGTCAATGCCCGAAGCATAAAATGCAATAAAAATACAACAGTTTTTCCATCATATAACAGGAATAATTGCAATCATTGTGAAAGTTATGGTCATTTCTACATTCCGAGCAACCTAGGCTTCACTCTAGGGCGTTGCTCCACCAGATCGAATAGTTAGGTCCTTAGAAGTCAACGCCAGAAGCATAAAATACGATATAAATACAACAGCTTTTCCATCGTGTAAAAGGAATAATTGCAAACAGTGTTAAAGTAATGGTCATTTCTACGTTCGGGCAACCTAGGCTTCACTCTAGGTCGTTGCTCCACCAGATCAAATAGCTAGCGACTTAGAATTAAACGCCAGAAGCATAGAATACAATAAAACACAACAGTTTTTCCATCGTATAACAGGAATAATTGCAACCAGTGTGAATGTAATGGTCATTTCTAGGTTCCGCGCAACCTAGGCTTCACTCTAGGTCGTTGCTCCACCAGATCAAATAGCTAGCGACTTAGAATTAAACGCCAGAAGCATAGAATACAATAAAAATACAACAGTTTTTCCATCGTATAACAGGAATAATTGCAACCAGTGTGAATGTAATGGTCATTTCTAGGTTCCGCGCAACCTAGGTTTCACTCTAGGGCGTTGCTCCTCCAGGTCGAGTAGTTAGGGCCTAAGAAGTCAACGTCAGAAGCATAAAATACGATATAAATACAACAGCTTTTACATCCTATAAAACGAATAATTGCAACCAGTGTGGAAGTTATGGTCATTTCTACGTTCCGGGCAACCTAGGCTTCACTCTACGGCGTTGCTCGACCAGATCGAATAGCTAGGGCCTTAGAAGTCAACGCCCGAAGCATAAAATACGATGAAGATGCAACAGTTTTTCCATCTTATAAAACGAATAATTGCAACCAGTATTGAAGATGTGGTCATTTCTACTTTCCGGGCAACCTAGGCTAGACCCTAGGTCGTTGCTCCAACAGATTGAATAGTTAGGACCTTAGAAGTCAATGTCCGAAGCATAAAATACAATATAAATATAACAGTTTTTCCATCGTATAAAACGAATGATAGCAACCAGTGTGGAACTTATGGTCATTTCTACGTTTCGGGCAACCTAGGCTTCACTCTAGGGAGATGCTCCACAAGATCAAATAGTTAGGGCCAAAGAAGTCAACGCCAGAAGCACAAAATACAACACAAATACAACAGATTTTCCATCATATATAATGTATATTTGCAAACAGTGTGAAAGTAATGGTCATTTCTACGTACCGGGCAACCTAGGTTCTACTCTAGGGCGTTGCTCCACCAAACCGAATAGCTAGGGCCTTAGAAGTCAATGCCCGAAGCATAAAATGCAATAAAAATACAACAGTTTTTCCATCATATAACAGGAATAATTGCAACCAGTTTGAAAGTGATGGTCATTTCTTCGTTCCGGGCAACCTAGGCTTCACTCTAGGGCGTTGTTCCACTATATCGAACAGTTAGGGCCAAAGAAGTCAACGCCAGAAGCATAAAATACAATATAAATATAACAGTTTTTCCATTGTATAAAACGAATAATAGCAACCAGTGTGAATGTACTGGTCATTTCTACGTTCCGGAAAACCTAGGTTTCGCTCTAGGGCGTTGCTCTACCAGATCGAGTAGCTAGGGACTTAGAATTCAACGCCAAAACGATAAAACACAACATAAGTACAACAGTCATTCTATCGTATAAAATGAGTAGTTGCAAACATTGTGAAAGTAATGGTCATCTCTACGTTCCGGGCAACCTAGGCTTCACTCTAGGTCGTTGCTCCACCAGATCAAATAGCTAGCGACTTAGAATTAAACGCCAGAAGCATAGAATACAATAAAAATACAGCAGTTTTTCCCTCGTATAACAGGAATGATAGCATACAGTGTGAATGTAATGGTCATTTCTACGTACCGGGCAACCTAGGCGTCACTCCATGGCGTTGCTCCACCACATCTAATAGCTACGGCCTTGGAAGTCAACGCCAGAAGCATAAAACACAATATAAATACAACAGCTTTTCCATCGTATATAATGCATATTTGCAAACAGTGTGAAAGTAATGGTCATTTCCATGTTCCGGGCAATCTAGTCTTCACTCTAGGGCGTTGCTCCACCAGATCGAATACTTAGGGCCTTAGAAGTCATCGCCAGAAGCATAAAACACAATATAAATACAACAGCTTTTCCATCGTATATAATGTATATTTGCAAACAGTGTGAAAGTAGTGGTCATTTCCATGTTCCGGGCAACCTAGGCTTCACCCTAGGGCGTTGTTCCACCTGATGGAATAGTTAGGGCCTAAGAAGTCAACGCCGGAAGCATAAAATACGATATAAATACAACAGCGTTTCCATCGTATAAAACGAATTATTGCTACCAGTGTGAAAGTTATGGTCATTTCTACTTTCCGGCCAACCTAGGCTTCACCCTAGGGCGTTGTTCCACCTGGTGGAATAGTTAGGGCCTAAGAAGTCAACGCCAGAAGCATAAAATACGATATAAATACAACAGCTTTTCCATCGTATAAAACGAATAATTGCAACCAGTTTGAAAGTGATGGTCATTTCTACGTACCGGGCAACCTAGGCTTCACTCTAGGGCGTTGCTCCACCAGATCAAACAGTTAGGGCCTTAGAAGTCAACGCCCGAAGCATAAAATACAAGATAAATAGAAGAGTTTTTCCATTGTATAAAACGAATAATTGCTACCAATGTAAAAGTTATGGTCATTTCTACGTTCCGGGCTACCTAGGCTTCACTCTATGGCGTTCTTCCACCACATCGAATAGCTACGGCCTCAGAAGTAAACACCTGAAGTCTAAAATACAATAAAAATACAACAGTCTTTCCATCTTATAACAGGAATAATTGCAACCCGTGTGAAGGTGATGGTCATTTCTGCGTTCCAGGCAACCTAGGCTTCACCCTAGGCCGTTGTTCCACCAGATCGAATAGTTAGGGCCTAAGGAGTGAACGCCAGAAGCATAAAATACAATATAAATACAACAGTTTTTCCATCGTATAAAACGGATAGTTGCAACCAGTATGAAAGATATGGTCATTTCTACTTTCCGGGCAACCTATACTTCACCCTAGGGCGTTGCTCCAACAGATTGAATAGTTAGGGCCTTAGGAGTCAATGCCCGAAGCATAAAATGCAAAATAAATAGAACAGTTTTTCCATCGTATAACAGGAATAATTGCAACCAGTGTGAAAGTAATGGTCATTTCTACGTTCCGGGCAACCTAGGTTTCAATCCAGGGCGTTGCTCCACCATATCGAGTAGTTATGTCCTAAGAAGTCAACGCCAGAAGCATAAAATACGATATAAATACAACAGTTTTTCCATTGTATAAAACGAATAATAGCAACCAGTGTGAAAGTAATGGACATTTCTACTTCCCGGTCAACCTAGGCTTGACCCTAGGGCGCTGCTCCAACAGATTGAATAGTTAGGGCCTTAGAAGTCAACGCCGAAAGCATAAAATGCAATAAAACTACAACAGTTTTTCCATCGTATAAAATGAGTAGTTGCAAACATTGCGTAAGTAATGGTCATTTCTACGTTCCGGGCAACCTAGGCGTCACTCTAGGGCGTTGCTCCACCACATCTAATAGCTACGGCCTTAGAAGTCAACGCCAGAGGCATAAAATACAATACAAATACAACAGCTTTTCCATCGTACAAAATGAATAATAGCAAACAGTGTGTAAGTAATGGTCATTTCTACGTTCCGGGCAACCTAGGCTTCACTCTAGGTCGTTGCTCCACCGGATCAAATAGCTAGCGAATTAGAATTAAACGCCAGAAGCATAGAATACAATAAAAATACAACAGTTTTTCCATCGTATAACAGTAATAATTGCAAACATTGTGAAAGTAATGGTCATTTCTACGTTCCGGGCAACCTAGGCATCACCCTAGGGCGTTGCTCCACCACATCTAATAGCTACGGCCTTAGAAGTCAACGCCAGAAGAATAAAATACAATAAAGTTTCAACAGCTTTTCAATCGTATAAAACGAATAATTGCAACCAGTGTGAAAGTTGTGGTCATTTCTATTTTCCGTTCAACCTAGGCTTCACCCTAGGTCGCTGCTCCAAGAGATTGAATAGTTAGGACCTTAGAAGTCAATGCCCGAAGCATAAAATGCAATAAAAATACAACAGTTTTTCCTTCATATAACAGGAATAATTGCAAGCAGTTTGAAAGTGATGGTCATTTCTTCGTTCCGGGCAACCTAGGATTCACTCTAGGGCGTTGTTCTACTATATCGAACAGTTAGGGCCAAAGAAGTCAACGCCAGAAGCATCAAATACAATATAAATATAACAGTTTTTCCATTGTATAAAACGAATAATAGCAACCAGTGTGAATGTACTGGTCATTTCTACGTTCCGGATAACCTAGGTTTCACTCTAGGGCGTTGCTCTACCAGATCGAATAGTTAGGGCCTAAGAAGTCAACGCCAGAAGAATAAAATACAATATAAGTACAAAAGTTTTTCCATCGTATAAAATGAATAATTGCAAACATTGTGAAAGTAATGGTCATTTCTACGTTCCGGGCAACCTAGGCGTCACTCTAGGGCGTTGCTCCACCACATCTAATAGCTACGGCCTTAGAAGTCAACCCCAGATGAATAAAATACAATAAAGATGCCACAGCTTTTCCATCGTACAAAACAAATAATTGCAACCAGTGTGAAAGTTATGGTCACTTCTACGTTCCGGGCAACCTAGACTTCACTCTAGGGCGTTGCTCCACCAGATCGAATAGTTAGGGCCTTAGAAGTCAACGCCAGAAGCATAAAATACAATAAAGATGCAACAGTTTTTCCATCGCATAACAGGAATAATTGCAACCAGTGTGAAGGTAATGGTATGTTCTACGTTCCGGGCAACATATGCTTCACTCTAGGGCCGTGCTCTACCAGATTAAATAGTTAGGGCCTAAGAAGTCAACGCCAGACGCATAAAGCACAATATAAATACAACAGCTTTTCCATCGTATATAATGTATATTTGCAAACAGTTTGAAAGTAATGGTCATTTCCATGTTCCGGGCAACCTAGGCGTCACTCTAGGGCGTTGCTCCACCACACATAATAGCTACGGCCTTAGAAGTCAACCCCAGATGAATAAAATACAATAAAGGTGCCACAGCTTTTCCATCGTATAAAACGAATAATTGCAACCAGTGTGAAAGTTATGGTCATTTCTACTTTCCGGGCAACCTAGGCTTCTCCCTAGGGCGTTGTTCCACCAGATCGAACAGTTAGGGCCTAAGAAGTCAACGCCAGAAGCGTAAAATACAATATAAATATAACAGTTTTTCTATCGTATAAAACGAATGATAGCAGCCAGTGTAAAAGTGATGGTCATTTCTACGTTCCGGGCAACATAGGCTTCACTCTAGGGCGTTGCTCCACCATATCAACCAGTTGGGGCCTTAGAAGTCAACGCCCGAAGCATTAAACACAAAATAAATAGAACAGTTTTTCCATTGTATATAATGTATATTTGCAAACAGTGTGAAAGTAATGGTCATTTCCATGTTCCGGGCAACCTATGCTTCACTCTAGGGCGGTGCTCTACCAGATTAAATAGTTAGGGCCTAAGAAGTCAACGCCAGAAGCATAAAACACAATATAAATACAACAGCTTTTCCATCGTATATAATGTATATTTGCAAACAGTGTGAAAGTAATGGTCATTTCCATGTTCCGGGCAATCTAGTCTTCACTCTAGGGCGTTGCTCCACCAGATCGAATAGTTAGGGCCTAAGAAGTCATCGCCAGAAGCATAAAACACAATATAAATACAACAGCTTTTCCATCGTATATAATGTATATTTGCAAACAGTGTGAAAGTAATGGTCATTTCCATGTTCCCGGCAATCTAGTGTTCACTCTAGGGCGTTGCTCCACCAGATCGAATAGTTAGGGCCTTAGAAGTCATCGCCAGAAGCATACAACACAATATAAATACAACAGCTTTTCCATCGTATATAATGTATATTTGCAAACAGTGTGAAAGTAGTGGTCATTTCCATGTTCCGGGCAACCTAGGCTTCACCCTAGGGCGTTGTTCCACCAGATCGAATAGTTCGGGCCTAAGAAGTGATCGCCAGAAGCATAAAATACAATATAAATACAACAGTTTTTCCATCGTATAAAACGAATAATTGCAACCACTATGAAACTTATGGTCATTTCTACGTTCCGGGCAACCTAGGCTTCACTCTATGGCGTTCTTCCACCACATCGAATAGCTACGGCCTCAGAAGTCAACACCTGAAGTCTAAAATACAATAAAAATACAACAGCCTTTCCATCCTATAACAGGAATAATTGCAACCCGTGTGAAGGTGACGGTCATTTCTGCGTTCCAGGCAACCTAGGCTTCACCCTAGGCCGTTGTTCCACCAGACCGAATAGTTAGGGCCTAAGGAGTGAACGCCAGAAGCATAAAATACAATATAAATACAACAGTTTTTTCATCGTATAAAACGTATAGTTGCAACCAGTATGAAAGATATGGTCATATCTACTTTCCGGGCAACCTATACTTCACCCTAGGGCGTTGCTCCAACAGATTGAATAGTTAGGGCCTTAGGAGTCAATGCCCGAAGCATAAAATGCAAAATAAATAGAACAGTTTTTCCATCGTACAACAGGAATAGTTGCAACCAGTGTGAAAGTAATGGTCATTTCTACGTTCCGGGCAACCTAGGTTTCAATCCAGGGCGTTGCTCCACCATATCGAGTAGTTATGTCCTAAGAAGTCAACGCCAGAAGCATAAAATACAATATGAATACAACAGTTATTCCATCGTATAAAATGAGTAGTTGCAAACATTGTGAAAGTAATGGTCATTTCTACGTTCCGGGCAACCTAGGCGTCACTCTAGGGCGTTGCTCCACCACATCTCATAGCTACGGCCTTAGAAGTCAACGCAAGAGGCATAAAATACAATATAAATACAACAGCTTTTCCATCGTACAAAATGAATAATAGCAAACAGTGTGAAAGTAATGGTCATTTCTACGTTCCGGGCAACCTAGGCTTCACTCTAGGTCGTTGCTCCACCAGATCAAATAACTAGTGACTTAGAATTAAACGCCAGGAGCATAGAATACAATAAAAATACAACAGTTTTTCCATTGTATAAAACGAATAATAGCAACCAGTGTGAAAGTAATGGACATTTCTACTTCCCGGGCAACCTAGGCTCGACCCTAGGGCGCTGCTCCAACAGATTGAATAGTTAGGGCCTTAGAAGTCAACGCCGAAAGCATACAATGCAATAAAAATACAACAGTTTTTCCATCATGTAACAGGAATAATTGCACCCAGTTTGAAAGTGATGGTCATTTCTTCGTTCCGGGCAACCTAGGCTTCGCTCTAGGGAGTTGTTCCACTATATCGAACAGTTAGGGCCAAAGAAGTCAACGCCAGAAGCATAAAATACAATATAAATATAACCGTTTTTCCATTGTATAAAACGAATAATAGCAACCAGTGTGAATGTACTGGTCATTTCTACGTTCCGGGCAACCTAGGCGTCACTCTAGGGCGTTGCTCCACTACACCTAATAGCTACGGCCTTAGAAGTCAACCCCAGATGAATAAAATACAATAAAGGTGCCACAGCTTTTCCATTGTATAAAACGAATAATTGCAACCAGTGTGAAAGTTGTGGTCATTTCTACTTTACGGGCAACCTAGGCTTCACCCTAGGTCGTTGCTCCAACAGATTGAATAGTTAGGACCTTAGAAGTCAATGCCCGAAGCATAAAATGCAATAAAAATACAACAGTTTTTCCATCATATAACAGGAATAATTGCAACCAGTTTGAAAGTGATGGTCATTTCTTCGTTCCGGGCAACCTAGGCTTCACTCTAGGGCGTTGTTCCACTATATCGAACAGTTAGGGCCAAAGAAGTCAACGCCAGAAGCATAAAATACAATATAAATATAACAGTTTTTCCATTGTATAAAACGAATAATAGCAACCAGTGTGAATGTACTGGTCATTTCTACGTTCCGGAAAACCTAGGTTTCACTCTAGGGCGTTGCTCTACCAGTTCGAGTAGCTAGGGACTTAGAATTCAACGCCAAAACGATAAAACACAACATAAGTACAACAGTCATTCCATCGTATAAAATGAGTAGTTGCAAACATTGTGAAAGTAATGGTCATCTCTACGTTCCGGGCAACCTAGGCTTCACTCTAGGTCGTTGCTCCACCAGATCAAATAGCTAGTGACTTAGAATTAAACGCCAGAAGCATAGAATACAATAAAAATACAACAGTTTTTCCATGGTATAACAGGAATAATAGCAAACAGTGTGAATGTAATTGTCATTTCAACGTTCCGGGCAACCTAGGATTCACTCTACAGCGTTGCTCCAACAGATTGAATAGTTAGGTCCTTAAAAGTCAATGACCGAAGCATAAAATGCAATAAAAATACAACAGTTTATCCATCATATAACAGGAATAACTGCAAACAGTTTGAAAGTGATGGCCATTTCTACGTTCCAGGTAACCTAGGCTTCACTCTAGTGCCTTGTTCCACCAGATCGAAAAGTTAGGCCCTAAGAAGTCAACGCCAGAGGCATAAAATACAATATAAATATAACAGTTTTTCCATCGTATAAAACGAATGATAGCAACCAGTGTGAAAGTTATGGTCATTTCTACCTTCCGGGCAACCTTGGCTTCACTCTAGAGAGTTGCTCTACCAGATCGAATAGTTAGGGCCTTAGAAGTCAACGCCTGAAGCATAAAATACAAAATAAATAAAACAGTTTTTCCACCGTATAAAACTAATAATTGCTACCAGTGTGAAAGTTATGGTCATTTCTACGGTCCGCGCAACCTGGGCTTTACCCTAGGGCGTTGTTCCACCAGATGGAACAGTTAGGGCCTTAGAAGTCAACGCCCGAAGCATTAAACACAAAATAAATAGAACAGTTTTTCCATTGTATATAATGTATATTTGCAAACAGTGTGAAACTAATGGTCATTTCCATGTTCCGGGCAACCTATGCTTCACTCTAGGGCGGTGCTCTACCAGATTAAATAGTTAGGGCCTAAGAAGTCAACGCCAGAAGCATAAAACACAATATAAATACAACAGCTTTTCCATCGTATATAATGTATATTTGCAAACAGTGTGAAAGTAATGGTCATTTCCATGTTCCGGGCAATCTAGTCTTCACTCTAGGGCGTTGCTCCACCAGATCGAATAGTTAGGGCCTAAGAAGTCATCGCCAGAAGCATAAAACACAATATAAATACAACAGCTTTTCCATCGTATATAATGCATATTTGCAAACAGTGTGAAAGTAATGGTCATTTCCATGTTCCGGGCAATCTAGTCTTCACTCTAGGGCGTTGCTCCACCAGATCGAATAGTTAGGGCCTTAGAAGTCATCGCCAGAAGCATAAAACACAATATAAATACAACAGCTTTTCCATCGTATATAATGTATATTTGCAAACAGTGTGAAAGTAGTGGTCATTTCCATGTTCCGGGCAACCTAGGCTTCACCCTAGGGCGTTGTTCCACCTGATGGAATAGTTAGGGCCTAAGAAGTCAACGCCGGAAGCATAAAATACGATATAAATACAACAGCGTTTCCATCGTATAAAACGAATTATTGCTACCAGTGTGAAAGTTATGGTCATTTCTACTTTCCGGCCAACCTAGGCTTCACCCTAGGGCGTTGTTCCACCTGGTGGAATAGTTAGGGCCTAAGAAGTCAACGCCAGAAGCATAAAATACGATATAAATACAACAGCTTTTCCATCGTATAAAACGAATAATTGCAACCAGTTTGAAAGTGATGGTCATTTCTACGTACCGGGCAACCTAGGCTTCACTCTAGGGCGTTGCTCCACCAGATCAAACAGTTAGGGCCTTAGAAGTCAGCGCCCGAAGCATAAAATACAAGATAAATAGAAGAGTTTTTCCATTGTATAAAACGAATAATTGCTACCAGTGTAAAAGTTATGGTCATTTCTACGTTCCGGGCTACCTAGGCTTCACTCTATGGCGTTCTTCCACCTCATCGAATAGCTACGGCCTCAGAAGTAAACACCTGAAGTCTAAAATACAATAAAAATACAACAGTCTTTCCATCTTATAACAGGAATAATTGCAACCCGTGTGAAGGTGATGGTCATTTCTGCGTTCCAGGCAACCTAGGCTTCACCCTAGGCCGTTGTTCCATCAGATCGAATAGTTAGGGCCTAAGGAGTGAACGCCAGAAGCATAAAATACAATATAAATACAACAGTTTTTCCATCGTATAAAACGGATAGTTGCAACCAGTATGAAAGATATGGTCATTTCTACTTTCCGGGCAACCTATACTTCACCCTAGGGCGTTGCTCCAACAGATTGAATAGTTAGGGCCTTAGGAGTCAATGCCCGAAGCATAAAATGCAAAATAAATAGAACAGTTTTTCCATCGTATAAAACGGATAGTTGCAGCCAGTATGAAAGATATGGTCATTTCTACTTTCCGGGCAACCTATACTTCACCCTAGGGCGTTGCTCCAACAGATTGAATAGTTAGGGCCTTAGGAGTCAATGCCCGAAGCATAAAATGCAAAATAAATAGAACAGTTTTTCCATCGTATAACAGGAATAATTGCAACCAGTGTGAAAGTAATGGT
Organism: Calliopsis andreniformis; assembly: GCF_051401765.1. Lineage (NCBI taxonomy): Eukaryota > Metazoa > Arthropoda > Insecta > Hymenoptera > Andrenidae > Calliopsis > Calliopsis andreniformis. The sequence goes on along the minus strand of NW_027480425.1, from coordinate 8,129,797 downwards.
CATTTCTACGTTCCGGGCAACCTAGGTTTCAATCCAGGGCGTTGCTCCACCATATCGAGTAGTTATGTCCTAAGAAGTCAACGCCAGAAGCATAAAATACGATATAAATACAACAGTTTTTCCATTGTATAAAACGAATAATAGCAACCAGTGTGAAAGTAATGGACATTTCTACTTCCCGGTCAACCTAGGCTTGACCCTAGGGCGCTGCTCCAACAGATTGAATAGTTAGGGCCTTAGAAGTCAACGCCGAAAGCATAAAATGCAATAAAACTACAACAGTTTTTCCATCGTATAAAATGAGTAGTTGCAAACATTGCGTAAGTAATGGTCATTACTACGTTCCGGGCAACCTAGGCGTCACTCTAGGGCGTTGCTCCACCACATCTAATAGCTACGGCCTTAGAAGTCAACGCCAGAGGCATAAAATACAATACAAATACAACAGCTTTTCCATCGTACAAAATGAATAATAGCAAACAGTGTGTAAGTAATGGTCATTTCTACGTTCCGGGCAACCTAGGCTTCACTCTAGGTCGTTGCTCCACCAGATCAAATAGCTAGCGAATTAGAATTAAACGCCAGAAGCATAGAATACAATAAAAATACAACAGTTTTTCCATCGTATAACAGTAATAATTGCAAACATTGTGAAAGTAATGGTCATTTCTACGTTCCGGGCAACCTAGGCATCACCCTAGGGCGTTGCTCCACCACATCTAATAGCTACGGCCTTAGAAGTCAACGCCAGAAGAATAAAATACAATAAAGTTTCAACAGCTTTTCAATCGTATAAAACGAATAATTGCAACCAGTGTGAAAGTTGTGGTCATTTCTATTTTCCGTTCAACCTAGACTTCACCCTAGGTCGCTGCTCCAAGAGATTGAATAGTTAGGACCTTAGAAGTCAATGCCCGAACCATAAAATGCAATAAAAATACAACAGTTTTTCCATCATATAACAGGAATAATTGCAAGCAGTTTGAAAGTGATGGTCATTTCTTCGTTCCGGGCAACCTAGGATTCACTCTAGGGCGTTGTTCCACTATATCGAACAGTTAGGGCCAAAGAAGTCAACGCCAGAAGCATAAAATACAATATAAATATAACAGTTTTTCCATTGTATAAAACGAATAATAGCAACCAGTGTGAATGTACTGGTCATTTCTACGTTCCGGATAACCTAGGTTTCACTCTAGGGCGTTGCTCTACCAGATCGAATAGTTAGGGCCTAAGAAGTCAACGCCAGAAGAATAAAATACAATATAAGTACAAAAGTTTTTCCATCGTATAAAATGAATAATTGCAAACATTGTGAAAGTAATGGTCATTTCTACGTTCCGGGCAACCTAGGCGTCACTCTAGGGCGTTGCTCCACCACATCTAATAGCTACGGCCTTAGAAGTCAATCCCAGATGAATAAAATACAATAAAGATGCCACAGCTTTTCCATCGTACAAAACAAATAATTGCAACCAGTGTGAAAGTTATGGTCACTTCTACGTTCCGGGCAACCTAGACTTCACTCTAGGGCGTTGCTCCACCAGATTGAATAGTTAGGGCCTTAGAAGTCAACGCCAGAAGCATAAAATACAATAAAGATGCAACAGTTTTTCCATCGCATAACAGGAATAATTGCAACCAGTGTGAAGGTAATGGTATGTTCTACGTTCCGGGCAACCTATGCTTCACTCTAGGGCCGTGCTCTACCAGATTAAATAGTTAGGGCCTAAGAAGTCAACGCCAGACGTATAAAGCACAATATAAATACATCAGCTTTTCCATCGTATATAATGTATATTTGCAAACAGTTTGAAAGTAGTGGTCATTTCCATGTTCCGGGCAACCTAGGCTTCACCCTAGGGCGTTGTTCCACCTGATGGAATAGTTAGGGCCTAAGAAGTCAACGCCGGAAGCATAAAATACGATATAAATACAACAGCGTTTCCATCGTATAAAACGAATTATTGCTACCAGTGTGAAAGTTATGGTCATTTCTACTTTCCGGCCAACCTAGGCTTCACCCTAGGGCGTTGTTCCACCTGGTGGAATAGTTAGGGCCTAAGAAGTCAACGCCAGAAGCATAAAATACGATATAAATACAACAGCTTTTCCATCGTATAAAACGAATAATTGCAACCAGTTTGAAAGTGATGGTCATTTCTACGTACCGGGCAACCTAGGCTTCACTCTAGGGCGTTGCTCCACCAGATCAGACAGTTAGGGCCTTAGAAGTCAGCGCCCGAAGCATAAAATACAAGATAAATAGAAGAGTTTTTCCATTGTATAAAACGAATAATTGCTACCAGTGTAAAAGTTATGGTCATTTCTACGTTCCGGGCTACCTAGGCTTCACTCTATGGCGTTCTTCCACCACATCGAATAGCTACGGCCTCAGAAGTAAACACCTGATGTCTAAAATACAATAAAAATACAACAGTCTTTCCATCTTATAACAGGAATAATTGCAACCCGTGTGAAGGTGATGGTCATTTCTGCGTTCCAGGCAACCTAGGCTTCACCCTAGGCCGTTGTTCCACCAGATCGAATAGTTAGGGCCTAAGGAGTGAACGCCAGAAGCATAAAATACAATATAAATACAACAGTTTTTCCATCGTATAAAACGGATAGTTGCAACCAGTATGAAAGATATGGTCATTTCTACTTTCCGGGCAACCTATACTTCACCCTAGGGCGTTGCTCCAACAGATTGAATAGTTAGGGCCTTAGGAGTCAATGCCCGAAGCATAAAATGCAAAATAAATAGAACAGTTTTTCCATCGTATAAAACGGATAGTTGCAGCCAGTATGAAAGATATGGTCATTTCTACTTTCCGGGCAACCTATACTTCACCCTAGGGCATTGCTCCAACAGATTGAATAGTTAGGGCCTTAGGAGTCAATGCCCGAAGCATAAAATGCAAAATAAATAGAACAGTTTTTCCATCGTATAACAGGAATAATTGCAACCAGTGTGAAAGTAATGGTCATTTCTACGTTCCGGGCAACCTAGGTTTCAATCCAGGGCGTTGCTCCACCATATCGAGTAGTTATGTCCTAAGAAGTCAACGCCAGAAGCATAAAATACGATATAAATACAACAGTTTTTCCATTGTATAAAACGAATAATAGCAACCAGTGTGAATCTACTGGTCATTTCTACGTTCCGGATAACCTAGGTTTCACTCTAGGGCGTTGCTCTACCAGATCGAATAGTTAGGGCCTAAGAAGTCAACGCCAGAAGAATAAAATACAATATAAGTACAAAAGTTTTTCCATCGTATAAAATGAATAATTGCAAACATTGTGAAAGTAATGGTCATTTCTACGTTCCGGGCAACCTAGGCATCACCCTAGGGCGTTGCTCCACCACATCTAATAGCTACGGCCTTAGAAGTCAACGCCAGAGGCATAAAATACAATACAAATACAACAGCTTTTCCATCGTACAAAATGAATAATAGCAAACAGTGTGTAAGTAATGGTCATTTCTACGTTCCGGGCAACCTAGGCTTCACTCTAGGTCGTTGCTCCACCAGATCAAATAGCTAGCGAATTAGAATTAAACGCCAGAAGCATAGAATACAATAAAAATACAACAGTTTTTCCATCGTATAACAGTAATAATTGCAAACATTGTGAAAGTAATGGTCATTTCTACGTTCCGGGCAACCTAGGCATCACCCTAGGGCGTTGCTCCACCACATCTAATAGCTACGGCCTTAGAAGTCAACGCCAGAAGAATAAAATACAATAAAGTTTCAACAGCTTTTCAATCGTATAAAACGAATAATTGCAACCAGTGTGAAAGTTGTGGTCATTTCTATTTTCCGTTCGACCTAGACTTCACCCTAGGTCGCTGCTCCAAGAGATTGAATAGTTAGGACCTTAGAAGTCAATGCCCGAACCATAAAATGCAATAAAAATACAACAGTTTTTCCATCATATAACAGGAATAATTGCAAGCAGTTTGAAAGTGATGGTCATTTCTTCGTTCCGGGCAACCTAGGATTCACTCTAGGGCGTTGTTCCACTATATCGAACAGTTAGGGCCAAAGAAGTCAACGCCAGAAGCATAAAATACAATATAAATATAACAGTTTTTCCATTGTATAAAACGAATAATAGCAACCAGTGTGAATGTACTGGTCATTTCTACGTTCCGGATAACCTAGGTTTCACTCTAGGGCGTTGCTCTACCAGATCGAATAGTTAGGGCCTAAGAAGTCAACGCCAGAAGAATAAAATACAATATAAGTACAAAAGTTTTTCCATCGTATAAAATGAATAATTGCAAACATTGTGAAAGTAATGGTCATTTCTACGTTCCGGGCAACCTAGGCGTCACTCTAGGGCGTTGCTCCACCACATCTAATAGCTACGGCCTTAGAAGTCAATCCCAGATGAATAAAATACAATAAAGATGCCACAGCTTTTCCATCGTACAAAACAAATAATTGCAACCAGTGTGAAAGTTATGGTCACTTCTACGTTCCGGGCAACCTAGACTTCACTCTAGGGCGTTGCTCCACCAGATTGAATAGTTAGGGCCTTAGAAGTCAACGCCAGAAGCATAAAATACAATAAAGATGCAACAGTTTTTCCATCGCATAACAGGAATAATTGCAAGCAGTTTGAAAGTGATGGTCATTTCTTCGTTCCGGGCAACCTAGGATTCACTCTAGGGCGTTGTTCCACTATATCGAACAGTTAGGGCCAAAGAAGTCAACGCCAGAAGCATAAAATACAATATAAATATAACAGTTTTTCCATTGTATAAAACGAATAATAGCAACCAGTGTGAATGTACTGGTCATTTCTACGTTCCGGATAACCTAGGTTTCACTCTAGGGCGTTGCTCTACCAGATCGAATAGTTAGGGCCTAAGAAGTCAACGCCAGAAGCATAAAATACGATATAAATACAGCAGCTTTTCCATCGTATAAAACGAATAATTGCTACCAGTGTAAAAGTTATGGTCATTTCTACGTTCCGGGCTACCTAGGCTTCACCCTAGGGCGTTGTTCCACCAGATCGAATAGTTCGGGCCTAAGAAGTGATCGCCAGAAGCATAAAATACAATATAAATACAACAGTTTTTCCATCGTATAAAACGAATAATTGCAACCACTATGAAACTTATGGTCATTTCTACGTTCCGGGCAACCTAGGCTTCACTCTATGGCGTTCTTCCACCACATCGAATAGCTACGGCCTCAGAAGTCAACACCTGAAGTCTAAAATACAATAAAAATACAACAGTCTTTCCATCCTATAACAGGAATAATTGCAACCCGTGTGAAGGTGATGGTCATTTCTGCGTTCCAGGCAACCTAGGCTTCACCCTAGGCCGTTGTTCCACCAGATCGAATAGTTAGGGCCCAAGGAGTGAACGCCAGAAGCATAAAATACACTATAAATACAACAGTTTTTCCATCATTTAAAACGAATAATTGCAACCAGTATGAAAGTTACGGTCATTTATACATTCCGGGAAACCTAGGCTTCACCCTGGGGCGTTGCTCCAACAGATTGAATAGTTTGGGCCTTAGAAGGCAATGCCCGAAGCATAAAATGCAATAAAAATACAACAGTTTTTCCATCGTATAACAGGATTAATTGCATCCAGTTTGAAAGTGATGGTCATTTCTACGTTCCGGGCAATCTAGGCTTCATTCTAGGGCGTTGCTCCACTAGATCGAAAAGCTAGGGCCTTAGAAGTCAACGCCAGAAGCATAAAATACAATATAAATACAACAGTTTTTCCACCGTATAAAACGAATAATTGCAACCAGTATGAAACTTATCGTCATTTCTCCTTTCCGAGCAACCTAGGCTTCACCGTAGGGCGTTGCTCCAACAGATTGAATAGTTAGGGACTTAGAAGTCAACGCCCCAACCATAAAATGCAAAAAAAATACAACAGTGTTTCCATCATATAACAGGAATAATTGCAACCAGTTTGAAAGTGATGGTCATTTCTACGTTCCGAGCACCCTATGCGTCACTATAGGTCGTTACTCCACCAGATCAAACAGTAAGTGCCTTAGAAGACAGCGCCCGAAGCATAAAATACAAAATAAATAGAACAGTTTTTCCATTGTATAAAACGAATAATTGCTACCAGTGTAAAAGTTATGGTCATTTCTACGTTCCGGGCAACCTAGGCTTCACTCTAGGGCGTTGCTCCACCAGATCGAATAGATAGGGCCTTAGCAGTCAACGCCCGACGCATAAAATACAAAATAAATAGTACAGCTTTTCCATCGTATTAAACGAATAATTTCTACCAGTGTGGAAGTTATGGACATTTCTACTTTCCGGGCAACCTAGGCTTCACCCTAGGGCGTTGTTCCACCAGATCGAATAGTTAGGGCCTAAGAAGTGAACGCCAGAAGCATAAAATACAATATAAATACAACAGCTTTTTCATCGTATAAAACGTATAGTTGCAACCAGTATGAATGATATGGTCATATCTACTTTCCGGGCAACCTATACTTCACCCTAGGGCGTTGCTCCAACAGATTGAATAGTTAGGGCCTTAGGAGTCAACGCCAGAAGCATAAAATACAATATGAATACAACAGTTATTCCATCGTATAAAATGAGTAGTTGCAAACATTGTGAAAGTAATGGTCATTTCTACGTTCCGGGCAACCTAGTCTTCACTCTAGGGCGTTGTTCCACGAGATCGAATAGTTAGGGCCTAAGAAGTCAACGCCAGAAGAATAAAATACAATATAAGTACAAAAGTGTTTCCATCGTATAAAATGAATAATTGCAAGCATTGTGAAAGTAATGGTCATTTCTACGTTCCGGGCAACCTAGGCGTCACTCTAGGGCGTTGCTCCACTACACCTAATAGCTACGGCCTTAGAAGTCAACCCCAGATGAATAAAATACAATAAAGGTGCCACAGCTTTTCCATCGTATAAAACGAATAATTGCAACCAGTGTGAAAGTTGTGGTCATTTCTACTTTACGGGCAACCTAGGCTTCACCCTAGGTCGTTGCTCCAACAGATTGAATAGTTAGGACCTTAGAAGTCAATGCCCGAAGCATAAAATGCAATAAAAATACAACAGTTTTTCCATCATATAACAGGAATAATTGCAACCAGTTTGAAAGTGATGGTCATTTCTTCGTTCCGGGCAACCTAGGCTTCACTCTAGGGCGTTGTTCCACTATATCGAACAGTTAGGGCCAAAGAAGTCAACGCCAGAAGCATAAAATACAATATAAATATAACAGTTTTTCCATTGTATAAAACGAATAATAGCAACCAGTGTGAATGTACTGGTTATTTCTACGTTCCGGAAAACCTAGGTTTCACTCTAGGGCGTTGCTCTACCAGATCGAGTAGCTAGGGTCTTAGAATTCAACGCCAAAACGATAAAACACAACATAAGTACAACAGTCATTCCATCGTATAAAATGAGTAGTTGCAAACATTGTGAAAGTAATGGTCATCTCTACAATCCGGGCAACCTAGGCTTCACTCTAGGTCGTTGCTCCACCAGATCAAATAGCTAGCGACTTAGAATTAAACGCCAGAAGCATAGAATACAATAAAAATACAGCAGTTTTTCCCTCGTATAACAGGAATGATAGCAAACAGTGTGAATGTAATGGTCATTTCTACGTACCGGGCAACCTAGGCGTCACTCCATGGCGTTGCTCCACCACATCTAATAGCTACGGCCTTGGAAGTCAACGCCAGAGGCATAAAATACAATATAAATACAACAGCTTTTCCATCGTACAAAATGAATAATAGCAAACAGTGTGAAAGTAAAGGTCATTTCTACGTTCCGGGCAACCTAGGCTTCACTCTAGGTCGTTGCTCCACCAGATCAAATAGCTAGTGACTTGGAATTAAACGCCAGAAGCATAGAATACAATAAAAATACAACAGTTTTTCCATGGTATAACAGGAATAATAGCAAACAGTGTGAATGTAAATGTCATTTCAACGTTCCGGGCAACCTAGGATTCACTCTACAGCGTTGCTCCAACGGATTGAATAGTTAGGTCCTTAAAAGTCAATGACCGAAGCATAAAATGCAATAAAAATACAACAGTTTTTCCATCATATAACAGGAATAACTGCAAACAGTTTGAAAGTGATGGCCATTTCTACGTTCCAGGTAACCTAGGCTTCACTCTAGTGCCTTGTTCCACCAGATCGTAAAGTTAGGCCCTAAGAAGTCAACGCCAGAGGCATAAAATACAATATAAATATAACAGTTTTTCCATCGTATAAAACGAATGATAGCAACCAGTGTGAAAGTTATGGTCATTTCTACCTTCCGGGCAACCTTGGCTTCACTCTATAGAGTTGCTCTACCAGATCGAATAGTTAGGGCCTTAGAAGTCAACGCCTGAAGCATAAAATACAAAATAAATAAAACAGTTTTTCCACCGTATAAAACTAATAATTGCTACCAGTGTGAAAGTTATGGTCATTTCTACGGTCCGCGCAACCTGGGCTTTACCCTAGGGCGTTGTTCCACCAGATGGATCAGTTAGGGCCTTAGAAGTCAACGCCCGAAGCATTAAACACAAAATAAATAGAACAGTTTTTCCATTGTATATAATGTATATTTGCAAACAGTGTGAAAGTAATGGTCATTTCCATGTTCCGGGCAATCTAGTCTTCACTCTAGGGCGTTGCTCCACCAGATCGAATAGTTAGGGCCTAAGAAGTCATCGCCAGAAGCATAAAACACAATATAAATACAACAGCTTTTCCATCGTATATAATGTATATTTGCAAACAGTGTGAAAGTAATGGTCATTTCCATGTTCCCGGCAATCTAGTGTTCACTCTAGGGCGTTGCTCCACCAGATCGAATAGTTAGGGCCTTAGAAGTCATCGCCAGAAGCATACAACACAATATAAATACAACAGCTTTTCCATCGTATATAATGTATATTTGCAAACAGTGTGAAAGTAGTGGTCATTTCCATGTTCCGGGCAACCTTGGCTTCACCCTAGGGCGTTGTTCCACATGATGGAATAGTTAGGGCCTAAGAAGTCAACGCCAGAAGCATAAAATACGATATAAATACAACAGCTTTTCCATCGTATAAAACGAATTATTGCTACCAGTGTGAAAGTTATGGTCATTTCTACTTTCCGGCCAACCTAGGCTTCACCCTAGGGCGTTGTTCCACCTGGTGGAATAGTTAGGGCCTAAGAAGTCAACGCCAGAAGCATAAAATACGATATAAATACAACAGATTTTCCATCGTATAAAACGAATAATTGCTACCAGTGTAAAAGTTATGGTCATTTCTACGTTCCGGGCTACCTAGGCTTCACCCTAGGGCGTTGTTCCACCAGATCGAATAGTTCGGGCCTAAGAAGTGATCGCCAGAAGCATAAAATACAATATAAATACAACAGTTTTTCCATCGTATAAAACGAATAATTGCAACCACTATGAAACTTATGGTCATTTCTACGTTCCGGGCAACCTAGGCTTCACTCTATGGCGTTCTTCCACCACATCGAATAGCTACGGCCTCAGAAGTCAACACCTGAAGTCTAAAATACAATAAAAATACAACAGTCTTTCCATCCTATAACAGGAATAATTGCAACCCGTGTGAAGGTGATGGTCATTTCTGCGTTCCAGGCAACCTAGGCTTCACCCTAGGCCGTTGTTCCACCAGATCGAATAGTTAGGGCCTAAGGAGTGAACGCCAGAAGCATAAAATACACTATAAATACAACAGTTTTTCCATCATATAAAACGAATAATTGCAACCAGTATGAAAGTTATGGTCATTTCTACATTCCGGGAAACCTAGGCTTCACCCAGGGGCGTTGCTCCAACAGATTGAATAGTTTGGGCCTTAGAAGGCAATGCCCGAAGCATAAAATGCAATAAAAATACAACAGTTTTTCCATCGTATAACAGGATTAATTCCATCCAGTTTGAAAGTGATGGTCATTTCTACGTTCCGGGCAATCTAGGCTTCATTCTAGGGCGTTGCTCCACTAGATCGAAAAGCTAGGGCCTTAGAAGTCAACGCCAGAAGCATAAAATACAATACAAATACAACAGTTTTTCCACCGTATAAAACGAATAATTGCAACCAGTATGAAACTTATCGTCATTTCTCCTTTCCGAGCAACCTAGGCTTCACCCTAGGGCGATGCTCCAACAGATTGAATAGTTAGGGACTTAGAAGTCAACGCCCCAACCATAAAATGCAAAAAAAATACAACAGTGTTTCCATCATATAACAGGAATAATTGCAACCAGTTTGAAAGTGATGGTCATTTCTACGTTCCGAGCACCCTAGGCGTCACTATAGGTCGTTACTCCACCAGATCAAACAGTAAGTGCCTTAGAAGACAGCGCCCGAAGCATAAAATACAAAATAAATAGAACAGTTTTTCCATTGTATAAAACGAATAATTGCTACCAGTGTAAAAGTTATGGTCATTTCTACGTTCCGGGCAACCTAGGATTCACTCTAGGGCGTTGCTCCACCAGATCGAATAGTTAGGGCCTAAGAAGTCATCGCCAGAAGCATAAAACACAATATAAATTCAACAGCTTTTCCATCGTATATAATGTATATTTGCAAACAGTGTGAAAGTAATGGTCATTTCCATGTTCCCGGCAATCTAGTGTTCACTCTAGGGCGTTGCTCCACCAGATCGAATAGTTAGGGCCTTAGAAGTCATCGCCAGAAGCATACAACACAATATAAATACAACAGCTTTTCCATCGTATATAATGTATATTTGCAAACAGTGTGAAAGTAGTGGTCATTTCCATGTTCCGGGCAACCTTGGCTTCACCCTAGGGCGTTGTTCCACATGATGGAATAGTTAGGGCCTAAGAAGTCAACGCCAGAAGCATAAAATACGATATAAATACAACAGCTTTTCCATCGTATAAAACGAATTATTGCTACCAGTGTGAAAGTTATGGTCATTTCTACTTTCCGGCCAACCTAGGCTTCACCCTAGGGCGTTGTTCCACCTGGTGGAATAGTTAGGGCCTAAGAAGTCAACGCCAGAAGCATAAAATACGATATAAATACAACAGCTTTTCCATCGTATAAAACGAATAATTGCTACCAGTGTAAAAGTTATGGTCATTTCTACGTTCCGGGCTACCTAGGCTTCACCCTAGGGCGTTGTTCCACCAGATCGAATAGTTCGGGCCTAAGAAGTGATCGCCAGAAGCATAAAATACAATATAAATACAACAGTTTTTCCATCGTATAAAACGAATAATTGCAACCACTATGAAACTTATGGTCATTTCTACGTTCCGGGCAACCTAGGCTTCACTCTATGGCGTTCTTCCACCACATCGAATAGCTACGGCCTCAGAAGTCAACACCTGAAGTCTAAAATACAATAAAAATACAACAGTCTTTCCATCCTATAACAGGAATAATTGCAACCCGTGTGAAGGTGATGGTCATTTCTGCGTTCCAGGCAACCTAGGCTTCACCCTAGGCCGTTGTTCCACCAGATCGAATAGTTAGGGCCTAAGGAGTGAACGCCAGAAGCATAAAATACAATATAAATACAACAGTTTTTCCATCGTATAAAACGGATAGTTGCAACCAGTATGAAAGATATGGTCATTTCTACTTTCCGGGCAACCTATACTTCACCCTAGGGCGTTGCTCCAACAGATTGAATAGTTAGGGCCTTAGGAGTCAATGCCCGAAGCATAAAATGCAAAATAAATAGAACAGTTTTTCCATCGTATAAAACGGATAGTTGCAGCCAGTATGAAAGATATGGTCATTTCTACTTTCCGGGCAACCTATACTTCACCCTAGGGCGTTGCTCCAACAGATTGAATAGTTAGGGCCTTAGGAGTCAATGCCCGAAGCATAAAATGCAAAATAAATAGAACAGTTTTTCCATCGTATAACAGGAATAATTGCAACCAGTGTGAAAGTAATGGTCATTTCTACGTTCCGGGCAACCTAGGTTTCAATCCAGGGCGTTGCTCCACCATATCGAGTAGTTATGTCCTAAGAAGTCAACGCCAGAAGCATAAAATACGATATAAATACAACAGTTTTTCCATTGTATAGAACGAATAATAGCAACCAGTGTGAATGTACTGGTCATTTCTACGTTCCGGATAACCTAGGTTTCACTCTAGGGCGTTGCTCTACCAGATCGAATAGTTAGGGCCTAAGAAGTCAACGCCAGAAGAATAAAATACAATATAAGTACAAAAGTTTTTCCATCGTATAAAATGAATAATTGCAAACATTGTGAAAGTAATGGTCATTTCTACGTTCCGGGCAACCTAGGCATCACCCTAGGGCGTTGCTCCACCACATCTAATAGCTAGGGCCTTAGAAGTCAACGCCAGAGGCATAAAATACAATACAAATACAACAGCTTTTCCATCGTACAAAATGAATAATAGCAAACAGTGTGTAAGTAATGGTCATTTCTACGTTCCGGGCAACCTAGGCTTCACTCTAGGTCGTTGCTCCACCAGATCAAATAGCTAGCGAATTAGAATTAAACGCCAGAAGCATAGAATACAATAAAAATACAACAGTTTTTCCATCGTATAACAGTAATAATTGCAAACATTGTGAAAGTAATGGTCATTTCTACGTTCCGGGCAACCTAGGCATCACCCTAGGGCGTTGCTCCACCACATCTAATAGCTACGGCCTTAGAAGTCAACGCCAGAAGAATAAAATACAATAAAGTTTCAACAGCTTTTCAATCGTATAAAACGAATAATTGCAACCAGTGTGAAAGTTGTGGTCATTTCTATTTTCCGTTCAACCTAGACTTCACCCTAGGTCGCTGCTCCAAGAGATTGAATAGTTAGGACCTTAGAAGTCAATGCCCGAACCATAAAATGCAATAAAAATACAACAGTTTTTCCATCATATAACAGGAATAATTGCAAGCAGTTTGAAAGTGATGGTCATTTCTTCGTTCCGGGCAACCTAGGATTCACTCTAGGGCGTTGTTCCACTATATCGAACAGTTAGGGCCAAAGAAGTCAACGCCAGAAGCATAAAATACAATATAAATATAACAGTTTTTCCATTGTATAAAACGAATAATAGCAACCAGTGTGAATGTACTGGTCATTTCTACGTTCCGGATAACCTAGGTTTCACTCTAGGGCGTTGCTCTACCAGATCGAATAGTTAGGGCCTAAGAAGTCAACGCCAGAAGAATAAAATACAATATAAGTACAAAAGTTTTTCCATCGTATAAAATGAATAATTGCAAACATTGTGAAAGTAATGGTCATTTCTACGTTCCGGGCAACCTAGGCGTCACTCTAGGGCGTTGCTCCATGACATCTAATAGCTACGGCCTTAGAAGTCAATCCCAGATGAATAAAATACAATAAAGATGCCACAGCTTTTCCATCGTACAAAACAAATAATTGCAACCAGTGTGAAAGTTATGGTCACTTCTACGTTCCGGGCAACCTAGACTTCACTCTAGGGCGTTGCTCCACCAGATCGAATAGTTAGGGCCTTAGAAGTCAACGCCAGAAGCATAAAATACAATAAAGATGCAACAGTTTTTCCATCGCATAACAGGAATAATTGCAACCAGTGTGAAGGTAATGGTATGTTCTACGTTCCGGGCAACCTATGCTTCACTCTAGGGCCGTGCTCTACCAGATTAAATAGTTAGGGCCTAAGAAGTCAACGCCAGACGCATAAAGCACAATATAAATACAACAGCTTTTCCATCGTATATAATGTATATTTGCAAACAGTTTGAAAGTAATGGTCATTTCCATGGACCGGGCAACCTAGGCGTCACTCTAGGGCGTTGCTCCACCACACATAATAGCTACGGCCTTAGAAGTCAACCCCAGATGAATAAAATACAATAAAGGTGCCACAGCTTTTCCATCGTATAAAACGAATAATTGCAACCAGTGTGAAAGTTATGGTCATTTCTACTTTCCGGGCAACCTAGGCTTCACCCTAGGGCGTTGTTCCACCAGATCGAACAGTTAGGGCCTAAGAAGTCAACGCCAGATGCGTAAAATACAATATAAATATAACAGTTTTTCTATCGTATAAAACGAATGATAGCAGCCAGTGTAAAAGTGATGGTCATTTCTACGTTCCGGGCAACATAGGCTTCACTCTAGGGCGTTGCTCCACCATATCAAACAGTTGGGGCCTTAGAAGTCAACGCCCGAAGCATTAAACACAAAATAAATAGAACAGTTTTTCCATTGTATATAATGTATATTTGCAAACAGTGTGAAAGTAATGGTCATTTCTACGTTCCGGGCAACCTAGGCGTCACTCTAGGGCGTTGCTCCACCACATCTAATAGCTACGGCCTTAGAAGTCAACGCCAGAGGCATAAAATACAATATAAATACAACAGCTTTTCCATCGTACAAAATGAATAATGGCAAACAGTGTGAAAGTAATGGTCATTTCTACGTTCCGGGCAACCTAGGCTTCACTCTAGGTCGTTGCTCCACCAGATCAAATAGCTAGTGACTTAGAATTAAACGCCAGGAGCATAGAATACAATAAAAATACAACAGTTTTTCCATTGTATAAAACGAATAATAGCAACCAGTGTGAAAGTAATGGACATTTCTACTTCCCGGGCAACCTAGGCTTGACCCTAGGGCGCTGCTCCAACAGATTGAATAGTTAGGGCCTTAGAAGTCAACGCCGAAAGCATAAAATGCAACAAAACTACAACAGTTTTTCCATCGTATAAAATGAGTAGTTGCAAACATTGTGAAAGTAATGGTCATTTCTACGTTCCGGGCAACCTAGGCGTCATTGTAGGGCGTTGCTCCACCACATCTAATAGCTACGGCCTTAGAAGTCAACGCCAGAGGCATAAAATACAATACAAATACAACAGCTTTTCCATCGTACAAAATGAATAATAGCAAACAGTGTGTAAGTAATGGTCATTTCTACGTTCCGGGCAACCTAGGCTTCACCCTAGGGCGTTGTTCCGCCAGATCGAATAGTTAGGGCCTAAGCAGTGAACGCCAGAAGCATAAAATACAATATTAATACAACAGCTTTTCCATCATATAAAACGAATAATTGCAACCACTATGAAAGTTGTGGTCATTTCTACTTTCCGGGCAACCTAGGCTTCACGATAGGGCGTTGCTCCAACAGATTGAGTAGTTAGGGCCTTAGAAGTCAATGCCCGAAGCATAAAATGCAATAAAAATACAACAGTGTTTCCATCATATAACAGGAATAATTGCAACTAGTTTGAAAGTGATGGCCAATTCTACGTTCCGGGCAACCTAGGCTTCACCCTAGGGCGTTGCTGCACCAGATCGAATAGTTAGGGCCTTAGAAGTCAATGCCCGAAGCATAAAATACATTATAAATACAACAGTTTTTCCATCATATAAAACGAATAATTGCAACTAGTATGAAAGTTATGGTCATTTCTACTTTCCGGGCAACCTAGGCTTCACCCTAGGGCGTTGCTCCAACAGATTGAATAGTTAGGGCCTTAGAAGTCAATGCCCAAAGCATAGAATGCAATAAAAATACAACAGTTTTTCCATCATATAACAGGAATAATTGCAACCCGTGTGAAAGTTATGGTCATTTCTACTTTCCGGGCAACCTAGGCTTCACCCTAGGGCGTTGTTCCACATGATGGAATAGTTAGGGCCTAAGAAGTCAACGCCAGAAGCATAAAATACGATATAAATACATCAGCTTTTCCATCGTATAAAACTAATTATTGCTACCAGTGTGAAAGTTATGGTCATTTCTACTTTCCGGCCATCCTAGGCTTCACCCTAGGGCGTTCTTCCACCTGATGGAATAGTTAGGGCCTAAGAAGTCAACGCCAGAAGCATAAAATACGATATAAATACAACAGCTTTTCCATCGTATAAAACGAATAATTGCAACCAGTTTGAAAGTGATGGTCATTTCTACGTTCCGGGCAATCTAGGCTTCATTCTAGGGCGTTGCTGCACTAGATCGAAAAGCTAGGGCCTTAGAAGTCAACGCCAGAAGCATAAAATACAATATAAATACAACAGTTTTTCCACCGTATAAAACGAATAATTGCAACCAGTATGAAACTTATCGTCATTTCTCCTTTCCGAGCTACCTAGGCTTCACCCTAGGGCGTTGCTCCAACAGATCGAATAGTTAGGGCCTTAGAAGTCAATGCCCGAAGCATAAAATACATTATAAATACAACAGTTTTTCCATCATATAAAACGAATAATTGCAACTAGTATGAAAGTTATGGTCATTTCTACTTTCCGGGCAACCTAGGCTTCACCCTAGGGCGTTGCTCCAACAGATTGAATAGTTAGGGCCTTAGAAGTCAATGCCCAAAGCATAGAATGCAATAAAAATACAACAGTTTTTCCATCATATAACAGGAATAATTGCAACCCGTGTGAAAGTTATGGTCATTTCTACTTTCCGGGCAACCTAGGCTTCACCCTAGGGCGTTGTTCCACATGATGGAATAGTTAGGGCCTAAGAAGTCAACGCCAGAAGCATAAAATACGATATAAATACATCAGCTTTTCCATCGTATAAAACTAATTATTGCTACCAGTGTGAAAGTTATGGTCATTTCTACTTTCCGGCCATCCTAGGCTTCACCCTAGGGCGTTCTTCCACCTGATGGAATAGTTAGGGCCTAAGAAGTCAACGCCAGAAGCATAAAATACGATATAAATACAACAGCTTTTCCATCGTATAAAACGAATAATTGCAACCAGTTTGAAAGTGATGGTCATTTCTACGTTCCGGGCAATCTAGGCTTCATTCTAGGGCGTTGCTGCACTAGATCGAAAAGCTAGGGCCTTAGAAGTCAACGCCAGAAGCATAAAATACAATATAAATACAACAGTTTTTCCACCGTATAAAACGAATAATTGCAACCAGTATGAAACTTATCGTCATTTCTCCTTTCCGAGCTACCTAGGCTTCACCCTAGGGCGTTGCTCCAACAGATTGAATAGTTAGGGACTTAGAAGTCAACGCCCCAACCATAAAATGCAAAAAAAATACAACAGTGTTTCCATCATATAACAGGAATAATTGCAACCAGTTTGAAAGTGATGGTCGTCTCTACGTTCCGAGCACCCTAGGCGTCACTATAGGTCGTTACTCCACCAGATCAAACAGTAAGTGCCTTAGAAGACAGCGCCCGAAGCATAAAATACAAAATAAATAGAACAGTTTTTCCATTGTATAAAACCAATAATTGCTACCAGTGTAAAAGTTATGGTCATTTCTACGTTCCGGGCAACCTAGGCTTCACTCTAGGGCGTTGCTCCACCAGATCGAATAGATAGGGCCTTAGCAGTCAACGCCCGACGCATAAAATACAAAATAAATAGTACAGTTTTTCCATCGTATTAAACGAATAATTTCTACCAGTGTGGAAGTTATGGACATTTCTACTTTCCGGGCAACCTAGGCTTCACCCTAGGGCGTTGTTCCACCAGATCGAATAGTTAGGGCCTAAGAAGTGAACGCCAGAAACATAAAATACAATATAAATACAACAGTTTTTTCATCGTATAAAACGTATAGTTGCAACCAGTATGAAAGATATGGTCATATCTACTTTCCGGGCAACCTATACTTCACCCTAGGGCGTTGCTCCAACAGATTGAATAGTTAGGGCCTTAGGAGTCAATGCCCGAAGCATAAAATGCAAAATAAATAGAACAGTTTTTCCATCGTATAACAGGAATAATTGCAACCAGTGTGAAAGTAATGGTCATTTCTACGTTCCGGGCAACCTAGGTTTGAATCCAGGGCGTTGCTCCACCATATCGAGTAGTTATGTCCTAAGAAGTCAACGCCAGAAGCATAAAATACGATATAAATACAACAGCTTTTCCACCGTATAAAACGAATAATTGCAACCTGTGTGAAAGTTGTGGTCATTTCTACTTTCCGGGCAACCTAGGCTTCACCCTGGGTCGTTGCTCCAACAGATTGAATAGTTAGGACCTTAGAAGTCAATGCCCGAAGCATAAAATGCAATAAAAATACAACAGTTTTTCCATCATGTAACAGGAATAATTGCACCCAGTTTGAAAGTGATGGTCATTTCTTCGTTCCGGGCAACCTAGGCTTCACTCTAGGGAGTTGTTCCACTATATCGAACAGTTAGGGCCAAAGAAGTCAACGCCAGAAGCATAAAATACAATATAAATATAACCGTTTTTCCATTGTATAAAACGAATAATAGCAACCAGTGTGAATGTACTGGTCATTTCTACGTTCCGGAAAACCTAGGTTTCACTCTAGGGCGTTGCTCTACCAGATCGAGTAGCTAGGGACTTAGAATTCAACGCCAGAACGATAAAACACAACATAAGTACAACAGTCATTCCATCGTATAAAATGAGTAGTTGCAAACATTGTGAAAGTAATGGTCATTTCTACGTTCCGGGCAACCTAGGCGTCATTGTAGGGCGTTGCTCCACCACATCTAATAGCTACGGCCTTAGAAGTCAACGCCAGAGGCATAAAATACAATACAAATACAACAGCTTTTCCATCGTACAAAATGAATAATAGCAAACAGTGTGTAAGTAATGGTCATTTCTACGTTCCGGGCAACCTAGGCTTCACTCTAGGTCGTTGCTCCACCAGATCAAATAGCTAGCGAATTAGAATTAAACGCCAGAAGCATAGAATACAATAAAAATACAACAGTTTTTCCATCGTATAACAGGAATAATTGCAAACATTGTGAAAGTAATGGTCATTTCTACGTTCCGGGCAACCTAGGCATCACTCTAGGGCGTTGCTCCACCACATCTAATAGCTACGGCCTTAGAAGTCAACGACAGAAGAATAAAATACAATAAAGTTTCAACAGCTTTTCAATCGTATAAAGCGAATAATTGCAACCAGTGTGAAAGTTGTGGTCATTTCTATTTTCCGTTCAACCTAGGCTTCACCCTAGGTTGCTGCTCCAAGAGATTGAATAGTTAGGACCTTAGAAGTCAATGCCCGAAGCATAAAATGCAATAAAAATACAACAGTTTTTCCATCATATAACAGGAATAATTGCAAGCAGTTTGAAAGTGATGGTCATTTCTTCGTTCCGGGCAACCTAGGATTCACTCTAGGGCGTTGTTCCACTATATCGAACAGTTAGGGCCAAAGAAGTCAGCGCCAGAAGCATAAAATACAATATAAATATAACAGTTTTTCCATTGTATAAAACGAATAATAGCAACCAGTGTGAATGTACTGGTCATTTCTACGTTCCGGATAACCTAGGTTTCACCCTAGGGCGTTGCTCTACCAGATCGAGTAGCTAGGGACTTAGAATTCAACGCCAGAACGATAAAACACAACATAAGTACAACAGTTATCCCATCGTATAAAATGAGTAGTTGCAAACATTGTGAAAGTAATGGTCATTTCTACGTTCCGGGCAACCTAGGCGTCACTCTAGGGCGTTGCTCCACCACATCTAATAGCTACGGCCTTAGAAGTCAACGCCAGAGGCATAAAATACAATATAAATACAACAGCTTTTCCATCGTACAAAATGAATAATGGCAAACAGTGTGAAAGTAATGGTCATTTCTACGTTCCGGGCAACCTAGGCTTCACTCTAGGTCGTTGCTCCACCAGATCAAATAGCTAGTGACTTAGAATTAAACGCCAGGAGCATAGAATACAATAAAAATACAACAGTTTTTCCATTGTATAAAACGAATAATAGCAACCAGTGTGAAAGTAATGGACATTTCTACTTCCCGGGCAACCTAGGCTTGACCCTAGGGCGCTGCTCCAACAGATTGAATAGTTAGGGCCTTAGAAGTCAACGCCGAAAGCATAAAATGCAATAAAACTACAACAGTTTTTCCATCGTATAAAATGAGTAGTTGCAAACATTGTGAAAGTAATGGTCATTTCTACGTTCCGGGCAACCTAGGCGTCATTGTAGGGCGTTGCTCCACCACATCTAATAGCTACGGCCTTAGAAGTCAACGCCAGAGGCATAAAATACAATACAAATACAACAGCTTTTCCATCGTACAAAATGAATAATAGGAAACAGTGTGTAAGTAATGGTCATTTCTACGTTCCGGGCAACCTAGGCTTCACTCTAGGTCGTTGCTCCACCAGATCAAATAGCTAGCGAATTAGAATTAAACGCCAGAAGCATAGAATACAATAAAAATACAACAGTTTTTCCATCGTATAACAGGAATAATTGCAAACATTGTAAAAGTAATGGTCATTTCTACGTTCCGGGCAACCTAGGCATCACTCTGGGGCGTTGCTCCACCACATCTAATAGCTACGGCCTTAGAAGTCAACGCCAGAAGAATAAAATACAATAAAGTTTCAACAGCTTTTCAATCGTATAAAGCGAATAATTGCAACCAGTGTGAAAGTTGTGGTCATTTCTATTTTCCGTTCAACCTAGGCTTCACCCTAGGTCGCTGCTCCAAGAGATTGAATAGTTAGGACCTTAGAAGTCAATGCCCGAAGCATAAAATGCAATAAAAATACAACAGTTTTTCCATCATATAACAGGAATAATTGCAAGCAGTTTGAAAGTGATGGTCATTTCTTCGTTCCGGGCAACCTAGGATTCACTCTAGGGCGTTGTTCCACTATATCGAACAGTTAGGGCCAAAGACGTCAACGCCAGAAGCATAAAATACAATATAAATATAACAGTTTTTCCATTGTATAAAACGAATAATAGCAACCAGTGTGAATGTACTGGTCATTTCTACGTTCCGGATAACCTAGGTTTCACCCTAGGGCGTTGCTCTACCAGATCGAGTAGCTAGGGACTTAGAATTCAACGCCAGAACGATAAAACACAACATAAGTACAACAGATTTTCCATCATATATAATGTATATTTGCAAACAGTGTGAAAGTAATGGTCGTTTCTACGTACCGGGCAACCTAGACTTCACTCTAGGTTGTTGCTCCACCAGATCGAATAGTTAGGGCCTTAGAAGTCAACGCCCGAAGCATAAAATACAAAATAAACAAAACAATTTTTCCATCGTATAAAACGAATAATTGCTACCAGTGTAAAAGTTATGGTCATTTCTACGTTCCGGGCAACCTAGGCTTCACCCTAGGGCGTTGTTCCGCCAGATCGAATAGTTAGGGCCTAAGCAGTGAACGCCAGAAGCATAAAATACAATATTAATACAACAGCTTTTCCATCATATAAAACGAATAATTGCAACCACTATGAAAGTTGTGGTCATTTCTACTTTCCGGGCAACCTAGGCTTCACGATAGGGCGTTGCTCCAACAGATTGAGTAGTTAGGGCCTTAGAAGTCAATGCCCGAAGCATAAAATGCAATAAAAATACAACAGTGTTTCCATCATATAACAGGAATAATTGCAACTAGTTTGAAAGTGATGGCCAATTCTACGTTCCGGGCAACCTAGGCTTCACCCTAGGGCGTTGCTGCACCAGATCGAATAGTTAGGGCCTTAGAAGTCAATGCCCGAAGCATAAAATACATTATAAATACAACAGTTTTTCCATCATATAAAACGAATAATTGCAACTAGTATGAAAGTTATGGTCATTTCTACTTTCCGGGCAACCTAGGCTTCACCCTAGGGCGTTGCTCAAACAGATTGAATAGTTAGGGCCTTAGAAGTCAATGCCCAAAGCATAGAATGCAATAAAAATACAACAGTTTTTCCATCATATAACAGGAATAATTGCAACCCGTGTGAAAGTTATGGTCATTCCTACTTTCCGGGCAACCTAGGCTTCACCCTAGGGCGTTGTTCCACATGATGGAATAGTTAGGGCCTAAGAAGTCAACGCCAGAAGCATAAAATACGATATAAATACATCAGCTTTTCCATCGTATAAAACGAATTATTGCTACCAGTGTGAAAGTTATGGTCATTTCTACTTTCCGGCCATCCTAGGCTTCACCCTAGGGCGTTCTTCCACCTGATGGAATAGTTAGGGCCTAAGAAGTCAACGCCAGAAGCATAAAATACGATATAAATACAACAGCTTTTCCATCGTATAAAACGAATAATTGCAACCAGTTTGAAAGTGATGGTCATTTCTACGTACCGGGCAACGTAGGCTTCACTCTAGGGCGTTGCTCCACCAGATCAAACAGTTAGGGCCTTAGAAGTCGACGCCCGAAGCATAAAATACAAGATAAATAGAAGAGTTTTTCCATTGTATAAAACGAATAATTGCTACCAGTGTAAAAGTTATGGTCATTTCTACGTTCCGGGCTACCTAGGCTTCACCCTAGGGCGTTGTTCCACCAGATCGAATAGTTCGGGCCTAGGAAGTGATCGCCAGAAGCATAAAATACAATATAAATACAACAGTTTTTCCATCGTATAAAACGAATAATTGCAACCACTATGAAACTTATGGTCATTTCTACGTTCCGGGCAACCTAGGCTTCACTCTATGGCGTTCTTCCACCGCATCGAATGGCTACGGCCTCAGAAGTCAACACCTGAAGTCTAAAATGCAATAAAAATACAACAGTCTTTCCATCCTATAACAGGAATAATTGCAACCCGTGTGAAGGTGATGGTCATTTCTGCGTTCCAGGCAACCTAGGCTTCACTCTAGGGCGTTGTTTCACCAGATCGAATAGTTAGGGCCTAAGAAGTCAACGCCAGAAGCATAAAATACAATATAAATATAACCGTTTTTCCATTGTATAAAACGAATAATAGCAACCAGTGTGAATGTACTGGTCATTTCTACGTTCCGGAAAACCTAGGTTTCACTCTAGGGCGTTGCTCTACCAGATCGAGTAGCTAGGGACTTAGAATTCAACGCCAGAACGATAAAACACAACATAAGTACAACAGTCATTCCATCGTATAAAATGAGTAGTTGCAAACATTGTGAAAGTAATGGTCATTTCTACGTTCCGGGCAACCTAGGCGTCATTGTAGGGCGTTGCTCCACCACATCTAATAGCTACGGCCTTAGAAGTCAACGCCAGAGGCATAAAATACAATACAAATACAACAGCTTTTCCATCGTACAAAATGAATAATAGCAAACAGTGTGTAAGTAATGGTCATTTCTACGTTCCGGGCAACCTAGGCTTCACTCTAGGTCGTTGCTCCACCAGATCAAATAGCTAGCGAATTAGAATTAAACGCCAGAAGCATAGAATACAATAAAAATACAACAGTTTTTCCATCGTATAACAGGAATAATTGCAAACATTGTGAAAGTAATGGTCATTTCTACGTTCCGGGCAACCTAGGCATCACTCTAGGGCGTTGCTCCACCACATCTAATAGCTACGGCCTTAGAAGTCAACGCCAGAAGAATAAAATACAATAAAGTTTCAACAGCTTTTCAATCGTATAAAGCGAATAATTGCAACCAGTGTGAAAGTTGTGGTCATTTCTATTTTCCGTTCAACCTAGGCTTCACCCTAGGTTGCTGCTCCAAGAGATTGAATAGTTAGGACCTTAGAAGTCAATGCCCGAAGCATAAAATGCAATAAAAATACAATAGTTTTTCCATCATATAACAGGAATAATTGCAAGCAGTTTGAAAGTGATGGTCATTTCTTCGTTCCGGGCAACCTAGGATTCACTCTAGGGCGTTGTTCCACTATATCGAACAGTTAGGGCCAAAGAAGTCAGCGCCAGAAGCATAAAATACAATATAAATATAACAGTTTTTCCATTGTATAAAACGAATAATAGCAACCAGTGTGAATGTACTGGTCATTTCTACGTTCCGGATAACCTAGGTTTCACCCTAGGGCGTTGCTCTACCAGATCGAGTAGCTAGGGACTTAGAATTCAACGCCAGAACGATAAAACACAACATAAGTACAACAGTTATCCCATCGTATAAAATGAGTAGTTGCAAACATTGTGAAAGTAATGGTCATTTCTACGTTCCGGGCAACCTAGGCGTCACTCTAGGGCGTTGCTCCACCACATCTAATAGCTACGGCCTTAGAAGTCAACGCCAGAGGCATAAAATACAATATAAATACAACAGCTTTTCCATCGTACAAAATGAATAATGGCAAACAGTGTGAAAGTAATGGTCATTTCTACGTTCCGGGCAACCTAGGCTTCACTCTAGGTCGTTGCTCCACCAGATCAAATAGCTAGTGACTTAGAATTAAACGCCAGGAGCATAGAATACAATAAAAATACAACAGTTTTTCCATTGTATAAAACGAATAATAGCAACCAGTGTGAAAGTAATGGACATTTCTACTTCCCGGGCAACCTAGGCTTGACCCTAGGGCGCTGCTCCAACAGATTGAATAGTTAGGGCCTTAGAAGTCAACGCCGAAAGCATAAAATGCAATAAAACTACAACAGTTTTTCCATCGTATAAAATGAGTAGTTGCAAACATTGTGAAAGTAATGGTCATTTCTACGTTCCGGGCAACCTAGGCGTCATTGTAGGGCGTTGCTCCACCACATCTAATAGCTACGGCCTTAGAAGTCAACGCCAGAGGCATAAAATACAATACAAATACAACAGCTTTTCCATCGTACAAAATGAATAATAGCAAACAGTGTGTAAGTAATGGTCATTTCTACGTTCCGGGCAACCTAGGCTTCACTCTAGGTCGTTGCTCCACCAGATCAAATAGCTAGCGAATTAGAATTAAACGCCAGAAGCATAGAATACAATAAAAATACAACAGTTTTTCCATCGTATAACAGGAATAATTGCAAACATTGTAAAAGTAATGGTCATTTCTACGTTCCGGGCAACCTAGGCATCACTCTGGGGCGTTGCTCCACCACATCTAATAGCTACGGCCTTAGAAGTCAACGCCAGAAGAATAAAATACAATAAAGTTTCAACAGCTTTTCAATCGTATAAAGCGAATAATTGCAACCAGTGTGAAAGTTGTGGTCATTTCTATTTTCCGTTCAACCTAGGCTTCACCCTAGGTCGCTGCTCCAAGAGATTGAATAGTTAGGACCTTAGAAGTCAATGCCCGAAGCATAAAATGCAATAAAAATACAACAGTTTTTCCATCATATAACAGGAATAATTGCAAGCAGTTTGAAAGTGATGGTCATTTCTTCGTTCCGGGCAACCTAGGATTCACTCTAGGGCGTTGATCCACTATATCGAACAGTTAGGGCCAAAGACGTCAACGCCAGAAGCATAAAACACAATATAAATATAACAGTTTTTCCATTGTATAAAACGAATAATAGCAACCAGTGTGAATGTACTGGTCATTTCTACGTTCCGGATAACCTAGGTTTCACCCTAGGGCGTTGCTCTACCAGATCGAGTAGCTAGGGACTTAGAATTCAACGCCAGAACGATAAAACACAACATAAGTACAACAGATTTTCCATCATATATAATGTATATTTGCAAACAGTGTGAAAGTAATGGTCGTTTCTACGTACCGGGCAACCTAGACTTCACTCTAGGTTGTTGCTCCACCAGATCGAATAGTTAGGGCCTTAGAAGTCAACGCCCGAAGCATAAAATACAAAATAAACAAAACAATTTTTCCATCGTATAAAACGAATAATTGCTACCAGTGTAAAAGTTATGGTCATTTCTACGTTCCGGGCAACCTAGGCTTCACCCTAGGGCGTTGTTCCGCCAGATCGAATAGTTAGGGCCTAAGCAGTGAACGCCAGAAGCATAAAATACAATATTAATACAACAGCTTTTCCATCATATAAAACGAATAATTGCAACCACTATGAAAGTTGTGGTCATTTCTACTTTCCGGGCAACCTAGGCTTCACGATAGGGCGTTGCTCCAACAGATTGAGTAGTTAGGGCCTTAGAAGTCAATGCCCGAAGCATAAAATGCAATAAAAATACAACAGTGTTTCCATCATATAACAGGAATAATTGCAACTAGTTTGAAAGTGATGGCCAATTCTACGTTCCGGGCAACCTAGGCTTCACCCTAGGGCGTTGCTGCACCAGATCGAATAGTTAGGGCCTTAGAAGTCAATGCCCGAAGCATAAAATACATTATAAATACAACAGTCTTTCCATCATATAAAACGAATAATTGCAACTAGTATGAAAGTTATGGTCATTTCTACTTTCCGGGCAACCTAGGCTTCACCCTAGGGCGTTGCTCAAACAGATTGAATAGTTAGGGCCTTAGAAGTCAATGCCCAAAGCATAGAATGCAATAAAAATACAACAGTTTTTCCATCATATAACAGGAATAATTGCAACCCGTGTGAAAGTTATGGTCATTTCTACTTTCCGGGCAACCTAGGCTTCACCCTAGGGCGTTGTTCCACATGATGGAATAGTTAGGGCCTAAGAAGTCAACGCCAGAAGCATAAAATACGATATAAATACATCAGCTTTTCCATCGTATAAAACGAATTATTGCTACCAGTGTGAAAGTTATGGTCATTTCTACTTTCCGGCCATCCTAGGCTTCAC
The DNA here is from genome assembly GCF_051401765.1 of Calliopsis andreniformis. Taxonomy (NCBI): domain Eukaryota; kingdom Metazoa; phylum Arthropoda; class Insecta; order Hymenoptera; family Andrenidae; genus Calliopsis; species Calliopsis andreniformis. The sequence goes on along the minus strand of NW_027480425.1, from coordinate 8,103,371 downwards.
CCTAGGGCGTTCTTCCACCTGATGGAATAGTTAGGGCCTAAGAAGTCAACGCCAGAAGCATAAAATACGATATAAATACAACAGCTTTTCCATCGTATAAAACGAATAATTGCAACCAGTTTGGAAGTGATGGTCATTTCTACGTACCGGGCAACGTAGGCTTCACTCTAGGGCGTTGCTCCACCAGATCAAACAGTTAGGGCCTTAGAAGTCGACGCCCGAAGCATAAAATACAAGATAAATAGAAGAGTTTTTCCATTGTATAAAACGAATAATTGCTACCAGTGTAAAAGTTATGGTCATTTCTACGTTCCGGGCTACCTAGGCTTCACCCTAGGGCGTTGTTCCACCAGATCGAATAGTTCGGGCCTAGGAAGTGATCGCCAGAAGCATAAAATACAATATAAATACAACAGTTTTTCCATCGTATAAAACGAATAATTGCAACCACTATGAAACTTATGGTCATTTCTACGTTCCGGGCAACCTAGGCTTCACTCTATGGCGTTCTTCCACCGCATCGAATGGCTACGGCCTCAGAAGTCAACACCTGAAGTCTAAAATGCAATAAAAATACAACAGTCTTTCCATCCTATAACAGGAATAATTGCAACCCGTGTGAAGGTGATGGTCATTTCTGCGTTCCAGGCAACCTAGGCTTCACTCTAGGGCGTTGTTTCACCAGATCGAATAGTTAGGGCCTAAGAAGTCAACGCCAGAAGCATAAAATACGATACAAATACAACAACTTGTCCATCGTATAAAACGAATAATTGCAACCAGTTTGCAGGTGATGGTCATTTCTACGTACCGGGCAACCTAGGTTTCACTCTAGGGCGTTGCTCCACCAGATCAAACAGTTAGGGCCTTAGAAGCCAACGCCCGAAGCATTAAATACAAAATAGATAGAACAGTTTTTCCATTGTATAAAACGAATAATTGCTAGCAGTGTAAAAGTTATGGTCATTTCTACGTTCCGGGCTACCTAGGCTTCACCCTAGGCCGTTGTTCCACCAGATCGAATAGTTAGGGCCTAACGAGTGAACGCCAGAAGCATAAAATACAATATAAATACAACAGTTTTTCCATCATATAAAACGAATAATTGCAACCAGTATGAAAGTTATGGTCATTTCTACTTTCCGGGCAACCTAGGATTCACTCTAGGTCGTTGCTCCACCAGATCAAATAGCTAGCGAATTAGAATTAAGCGCCAGAAGCATAGAATACAATAAAAATACAACAGTTTTTCCATCGTATAACAGGAATAATTGCAAACATTGTGAAAGTAATGGTCATTTCTACGTTCCGGGCAACCTAGGCATCACTCTAGGGCGTTGCTCCACCACATCTAATAGCTACGGCCTTAGAAGTCAACGCCAGAAGAATAAAATACAATAAAGTTTCAACAGCTTTTCAATCGTATAAAACGAATAATTGCAACCAGTGTGAAAGTTGTGGTCATTTCTACTTCCCGTTCAACCTAGGCTTCACCATAGGTCGCTGCTCCAACAGATTGAATAGTTAGGACCTTAGAAGTCAATGCCCGAAGCATAAAATGCAATAAAAATACAACAGTTTTTCCATCATATAACAGGAATAATTGCAAGCAGTTTGAAAGTGATGGTCATTTCTTCGTTCCGGGCAACCTAGGATTCACTCTAGGGCGTTGTTCCACTATATCGAACAGTTAGGGCCAAAGAAGTTAACGCCAGAAGCATAAAATACAATATAAATATAACAGTTTTTCCATTGTATAAAACGAATAATAGCAACCAGTGTGAATGTACTGGTCATTTCTACGTTCCGGATAACCTAGGTTTCACTCTAGGGCGTTGCTCTACCAGATCGAGTAGCTAGGGACTTAGAATTCAACGCCAGAACGATAAAACACAACATAAGTACAACAGTTATCCCATCGTATAAAATGAGTAGTTGCAAACATTGTGAAAGTAATGGTCATTTCTACGTTCCGGGCAACCTAGGCGTCACTCTAGGGCGTTGCTCCACCACATCTAATAGCTACGGCCTTAGAAGTCAACGCCAGAGGCATAAAATACAATATAAATACAACAGCTTTTCCATCGTACAAAATGAATAATGGCAAACAGTGTGAAAGTAATGGTCATTTCTACGTTCCGGGCAACCTAGGCTTCACTCTAGGTCGTTGCTCCACCAGATCAAATAGCTAGTGACTTAGAATTAAACGCCAGGAGCATAGAATACAATAAAAATACAACAGTTTTTCCATTGTATAAAACGAATAATAGCAACCAGTGTGAAAGTAATGGACATTTCTACTTCCCGGGCAACCTAGGCTTGACCCTAGGGCGCTGCTCCAACAGATTGAATAGTTAGGGCCTTAGAAGTCAACGCCGAAAGCATAAAATGCAATAAAACTACAACAGTTTTTCCATCGTATAAAATGAGTAGTTGCAAACATTGTGAAAGTAATGGTCATTTCTACGTTCCGGGCAACCTAGGCGTCATTGTAGGGCGTTGCTCCACCACATCTAATAGCTACGGCCTTAGAAGTCAACGCCAGAGGCATAAAATACAATACAAATACAACAGCTTTTCCATCGTACAAAATGAATAATAGCAAACAGTGTGTAAGTAATGGTCATTTCTACGTTCCGGGCAACCTAGGCTTCACTCTAGGTCGTTGCTCCACCAGATCAAATAGCTAGCGAATTAGAATTAAACGCCAGAAGCATAGAATACAATAAAAATACAACAGTTTTTCCATCGTATAACAGGAATAATTGCAAACATTGTAAAAGTAATGGTCATTTCTACGTTCCGGGCAACCTAGGCATCACTCTGGGGCGTTGCTCCACCACATCTAATAGCTACGGCCTTAGAAGTCAACGCCAGAAGAATAAAATACAATAAAGTTTCAACAGCTTTTCAATCGTATAAAGCGAATAATTGCAACCAGTGTGAAAGTTGTGGTCATTTCTATTTTCCGTTCAACCTAGGCTTCACCCTAGGTCGCTGCTCCAAGAGATTGAATAGTTAGGACCTTAGAAGTCAATGCCCGAAGCATAAAATGCAATAAAAATACAACAGTTTTTCCATCATATAACAGGAATAATTGCAAGCAGTTTGAAAGTGATGGTCATTTCTTCGTTCCGGGCAACCTAGGATTCACTCTAGGGCGTTGTTCCACTATATCGAACAGTTAGGGCCAAAGACGTCAACGCCAGAAGCATAAAATACAATATAAATATAACAGTTTTTCCATTGTATAAAACGAATAATAGCAACCAGTGTGAATGTACTGGTCATTTCTACGTTCCGGATAACCTAGGTTTCACCCTAGGGCGTTGCTCTACCAGATCGAGTAGCTAGGGACTTAGAATTCAACGCCAGAACGATAAAACACAACATAAGTACAACAGATTTTCCATCATATATAATGTATATTTGCAAACAGTGTGAAAGTAATGGTCGTTTCTACGTACCGGGCAACCTAGACTTCACTCTAGGTTGTTGCTCCACCAGATCGAATAGTTAGGGCCTTAGAAGTCAACGCCCGAAGCATAAAATACAAAATAAACAAAACAATTTTTCCATCGTATAAAACGAATAATTGCTACCAGTGTAAAAGTTATGGTCATTTCTACGTTCCGGGCAACCTAGGCTTCACCCTAGGGCGTTGTTCCGCCAGATCGAATAGTTAGGGCCTAAGCAGTGAACGCCAGAAGCATAAAATACAATATTAATACAACAGCTTTTCCATCATATAAAACGAATAATTGCAACCACTATGAAAGTTGTGGTCATTTCTACTTTCCGGGCAACCTAGGCTTCACGATAGGGCGTTGCTCCAACAGATTGAGTAGTTAGGGCCTTAGAAGTCAATGCCCGAAGCATAAAATGCAATAAAAATACAACAGTGTTTCCATCATATAACAGGAATAATTGCAACTAGTTTGAAAGTGATGGCCAATTCTACGTTCCGGGCAACCTAGGCTTCACCCTAGGGCGTTGCTGCACCAGATCGAATAGTTAGGGCCTTAGAAGTCAATGCCCGAAGCATAAAATACATTATAAATACAACAGTTTTTCCATCATATAAAACGAATAATTGCAACTAGTATGAAAGTTATGGTCATTTCTACTTTCCGGGCAACCTAGGCTTCACTCTAGGGCGTTGCTCAAACAGATTGAATAGTTAGGGCCTTAGAAGTCAATGCCCAAAGCATAGAATGCAATAAAAATACAACAGTTTTTCCATCATATAACAGGAATAATTGCAACCCGTGTGAAAGTTATGGTCATTTCTACTTTCCGGGCAACCTAGGCTTCACCCTAGGGCGTTGTTCCACATGATGGAATAGTTAGGGCCTAAGAAGTCAACGCCAGAAGCATAAAATACGATATAAATACATCAGCTTTTCCATCGTATAAAACGAATTATTGCTACCAGTGTGAAAGTTATGGTCATTTCTACTTTCCGGCCATCCTAGGCTTCACCCTAGGGCGTTCTTCCACCTGATGGAATAGTTAGGGCCTAAGAAGTCAACGCCAGAAGCATAAAATACGATATAAATACAACAGCTTTTCCATCGTATAAAACGAATAATTGCAACCAGTTTGAAAGTGATGGTCATTTCTACGTACCGGGCAACGTAGGCTTCACTCTAGGGCGTTGCTCCACCAGATCAAACAGTTAGGGCCTTAGAAGTCGACGCCCGAAGCATAAAATACAAGATAAATAGAAGAGTTTTTCCATTGTATAAAACGAATAATTGCTACCAGTGTAAAAGTTATGGTCATTTCTACGTTCCGGGCTACCTAGGCTTCACCCTAGGGCGTTGTTCCACCAGATCGAATAGTTCGGGCCTAGGAAGTGATCGCCAGAAGCATAAAATACAATATAAATACAACAGTTTTTCCATCGTATAAAACGAATAATTGCAACCACTATGAAACTTATGGTCATTTCTACGTTCCGGGCAACCTAGGCTTCACTCTATGGCGTTCTTCCACCGCATCGAATGGCTACGGCCTCAGAAGTCAACACCTGAAGTCTAAAATGCAATAAAAATACAACAGTCTTTCCATCCTATAACAGGAATAATTGCAACCCGTGTGAAGGTGATGGTCATTTCTGCGTTCCAGGCAACCTAGGCTTCACTCTAGGGCGTTGTTTCACCAGATCGAATAGTTAGGGCCTAAGAAGTCAACGCCAGAAGCATAAAATACAATATAAATATAACCGTTTTTCCATTGTATAAAACGAATAATAGCAACCAGTGTGAATGTACTGGTCATTTCTACGTTCCGGAAAACCTAGGTTTCACTCTAGGGCGTTGCTCTACCAGATCGAGTAGCTAGGGACTTAGAATTCAACGCCAGAACGATAAAACACAACATAAGTACAACAGTCATTCCATCGTATAAAATGAGTAGTTGCAAACATTGTGAAAGTAATGGTCATTTCTACGTTCCGGGCAACCTAGGCGTCATTGTAGGGCGTTGCTCCACCACATCTAATAGCTACGGCCTTAGAAGTCAACGCCAGAGGCATAAAATACAATACAAATACAACAGCTTTTCCATCGTACAAAATGAATAATAGCAAACAGTGTGTAAGTAATGGTCATTTCTACGTTCCGGGCAACCTAGGCTTCACTCTAGGTCGTTGCTCCACCAGATCAAATAGCTAGCGAATTAGAATTAAACGCCAGAAGCATAGAATACAATAAAAATACAACAGTTTTTCCATCGTATAACAGGAATAATTGCAAACATTGTAAAAGTAATGGTCATTTCTACGTTCCGGGCAACCTAGGCATCACTCTGGGGCGTTGCTCCACCACATCTAATAGCTACGGCCTTAGAAGTCAACGCCAGAAGAATAAAATACAATAAAGTTTCAACAGCTTTTCAATCGTATAAAGCGAATAATTGCAACCAGTGTGAAAGTTGTGGTCATTTCTATTTTCCGTTCAACCTAGGCTTCACCCTAGGTCGCTGCTCCAAGAGATTGAATAGTTAGGACCTTAGAAGTCAATGCCCGAAGCATAAAATGCAATAAAAATACAACAGTTTTTCCATCATATAACAGGAATAATTGCAAGCAGTTTGAAAGTGATGGTCATTTCTTCGTTCCGGGCAACCTAGGATTCACTCTAGGGCGTTGATCCACTATATCGAACAGTTAGGGCCAAAGACGTCAACGCCAGAAGCATAAAATACAATATAAATATAACAGTTTTTCCATTGTATAAAACGAATAATAGCAACCAGTGTGAATGTACTGGTCATTTCTACGTTCCGGATAACCTAGGTTTCACCCTAGGGCGTTGCTCTACCAGATCGAGTAGCTAGGGACTTAGAATTCAACGCCAGAACGATAAAACACAACATAAGTACAACAGATTTTCCATCATATATAATGTATATTTGCAAACAGTGTGAAAGTAATGGTCGTTTCTACGTACCGGGCAACCTAGACTTCACTCTAGGTTGTTGCTCCACCAGATCGAATAGTTAGGGCCTTAGAAGTCAACGCCCGAAGCATAAAATACAAAATAAACAAAACAATTTTTCCATCGTATAAAACGAATAATTGCTACCAGTGTAAAAGTTATGGTCATTTCTACGTTCCGGGCAACCTAGGCTTCACCCTAGGGCGTTGTTCCGCCAGATCGAATAGTTAGGGCCTAAGCAGTGAACGCCAGAAGCATAAAATACAATATTAATACAACAGCTTTTCCATCATATAAAACGAATAATTGCAACCACTATGAAAGTTGTGGTCATTTCTACTTTCCGGGCAACCTAGGCTTCACGATAGGGCGTTGCTCCAACAGATTGAGTAGTTAGGGCCTTAGAAGTCAATGCCCGAAGCATAAAATGCAATAAAAATACAACAGTGTTTCCATCATATAACAGGAATAATTGCAACTAGTTTGAAAGTGATGGCCAATTCTACGTTCCGGGCAACCTAGGCTTCACCCTAGGGCGTTGCTGCACCAGATCGAATAGTTAGGGCCTTAGAAGTCAATGCCCGAAGCATAAAATACATTATAAATACAACAGTTTTTCCATCATATAAAACGAATAATTGCAACTAGTATGAAAGTTATGGTCATTTCTACTTTCCGGGCAACCTAGGCTTCACCCTAGGGCGTTGCTCAAACAGATTGAATAGTTAGGGCCTTAGAAGTCAATGCCCAAAGCATAGAATGCAATAAAAATACAACAGTTTTTCCATCATATAACAGGAATAATTGCAACCCGTGTGAAAGTTATGGTCATTTCTACTTTCCGGGCAACCTAGGCTTCACCCTAGGGCGTTGTTCCACATGATGGAATAGTTAGGGCCTAAGAAGTCAACGCCAGAAGCATAAAATACGATATAAATACATCAGCTTTTCCATCGTATAAAACGAATTATTGCTACCAGTGTGAAAGTTATGGTCATTTCTACTTTCCGGCCATCCTAGGCTTCACCCTAGGGCGTTCTTCCACCTGATGGAATAGTTAGGGCCTAAGAAGTCAACGCCAGAAGCATAAAATACGATATAAATACAACAGCTTTTCCATCGTATAAAACGAATAATTGCAACCAGTTTGAAAGTGATGGTCATTTCTACGTACCGGGCAACGTAGGCTTCACTCTAGGGCGTTGCTCCACCAGATCAAACAGTTAGGGCCTTAGAAGTCGACGCCCGAAGCATAAAATACAAGATAAATAGAAGAGTTTTTCCATTGTATAAAACGAATAATTGCTACCAGTGTAAAAGTTATGGTCATTTCTACGTTCCGGGCTACCTAGGCTTCACCCTAGGGCGTTGTTCCACCAGATCGAATAGTTCGGGCCTAGGAAGTGATCGCCAGAAGCATAAAATACAATATAAATACAACAGTTTTTCCATCGTATAAAACGAATAATTGCAACCACTATGAAACTTATGGTCATTTCTACGTTCCGGGCAACCTAGGCTTCACTCTATGGCGTTCTTCCACCGCATCGAATGGCTACGGCCTCAGAAGTCAACACCTGAAGTCTAAAATGCAATAAAAATACAACAGTCTTTCCATCCTATAACAGGAATAATTGCAACCCGTGTGAAGGTGATGGTCATTTCTGCGTTCCAGGCAACCTAGGCTTCACTCTAGGGCGTTGTTTCACCAGATCGAATAGTTAGGGCCTAAGAAGTCAACGCCAGAAGCATAAAATACGATACAAATACAACAACTTGTCCATCGTATAAAACGAATAATTGCAACCAGTTTGCAGGTGATGGTCATTTCTACGTACCGGGCAACCTAGGTTTCACTCTAGGGCGTTGCTCCACCAGATCAAACAGTTAGGGCCTTAGAAGCCAACGCCCGAAGCATTAAATACAAAATAGATAGAACAGTTTTTCCATTGTATAAAACGAATAATTGCTAGCAGTGTAAAAGTTATGGTCATTTCTACGTTCCGGGCTACCTAGGCTTCACCCTAGGCCGTTGTTCCACCAGATCGAATAGTTAGGGCCTAACGAGTGAACGCCAGAAGCATAAAATACAATATAAATACAACAGTTTTTCCATCATATAAAACGAATAATTGCAACCAGTATGAAAGTTATGGTCATTTCTACTTTCCGGGCAACCTAGGATTCACTCTAGGTCGTTGCTCCACCAGATCAAATAGCTAGCGAATTAGAATTAAGCGCCAGAAGCATAGAATACAATAAAAATACAACAGTTTTTCCATCGTATAACAGGAATAATTGCAAACATTGTGAAAGTAATGGTCATTTCTACGTTCCGGGCAACCTAGGCATCACTCTAGGGCGTTGCTCCACCACATCTAATAGCTACGGCCTTAGAAGTCAACGCCAGAAGAATAAAATACAATAAAGTTTCAACAGCTTTTCAATCGTATAAAACGAATAATTGCAACCAGTGTGAAAGTTGTGGTCATTTCTACTTCCCGTTCAACCTAGGCTTCACCATAGGTCGCTGCTCCAACAGATTGAATAGTTAGGACCTTAGAAGTCAATGCCCGAAGCATAAAATGCAATAAAAATACAACAGTTTTTCCATCATATAACAGGAATAATTGCAAGCAGTTTGAAAGTGATGGTCATTTCTTCGTTCCGGGCAACCTAGGATTCACTCTAGGGCGTTGTTCCACTATATCGAACAGTTAGGGCCAAAGAAGTTAACGCCAGAAGCATAAAATACAATATAAATATAACAGTTTTTCCATTGTATAAAACGAATAATAGCAACCAGTGTGAATGTACTGGTCATTTCTACGTTCCGGATAACCTAGGTTTCACTCTAGGGCGTTGCTCTACCAGATCGAGTAGCTAGGGACTTAGAATTCAACGCCAGAGCGATAAAACACAACATAAGTACAACAGTTATTCCATCGTATAAAATGAGTAGTTGCAAACATTGTGAAAGTAATGGTCATTTCTACGTTCCGGGCAACCTAGGCGTCACTCTAGGGCGTTGCTCCACCACATCTAATAGCTACGGCCTTAGAAGTCAACGCCAGAGGCATAAAATACAATATAAATACAACAGCTTTTCCATCGTACAAAATGAATAATAGCAAACAGTGTGAAAGTAATGGTCATTTCTACGTTCCGGGCAACCTAGGCTTCACTCTAGGTCGTTGCTCCACCAGATCAAATAGCTAGTGACTTAGAATTAAACGCCAGGAGCATAGAATACAATAAAAATACAACAGTTTTTCCATTGTATAACAGGAATAATAGCAAACAGTGTGAATGTAATGGTCATTTCTACGTTCCGCGCAACCTAGGATTCACTCTAGAGCGTTGCTCCAACAGATTGAATAGTTAGGTCCTTAAAAGTCAATGACCGAAGCATAAAATGCAATAAAAACACAACAGTTTTTCCATCATATAACAGGAATAACTGCAAACAGTTTGAAAGTGATGGCCATTTCTACGTTCCAGGTAACCTAGGCTTCACTCTAGGGCGTTGTTCCACCAGATCGAAAAGTTAGGCCCTAAGAAGTCAACGCCAGAAGCATAAAATACAAAATAAATAAAACAGTTTTTCCATCGTATAAAACTAATAATTGCTACCAGTGTGAAAGTTATGGTCATTTCTACGGTCCGCGCAACCTGGGCTTTACCCTAGGGCGTTGTTCCACCAGATGGAACAGTTAGGGCCTAAGAAGTCAACGCCAGAAGCATAAAATACGATATAAATACAACAGCTTTTCCATCGTATAAAGCGAATAATTGCAACCAGTGTGGAAGTTATGGTCATTTCTACGTTTCGGGCAACCTGGGCTTCACTCTAGGGAGATGCTCCACAAGATCAAATAGTTAGGGCCAAAGAAGTCAACGCCAGAAGCACAAAATACAACACAAATACAACAGATTTTCCATCATATATAATGTATATTTGCAAACAGAGTGAAAGTAATGGTCGTTTCTACGTACCGGGCAACCTAGGTTCTACTCTAGGGCGTTGCTCCACCAAACCGAATAGCTAGGGCCTTAGAAGTCAACGCCAGAAGCATAAAATACAATAAAGATGCAACAGTTTTTCCATCGTATAACAGGAATAATTGCAACCAGTGTGAAGGTAATGGTATGTTCTACGTTCCGGGCAACCTATGCTTCACTCTAGGGCGGTGCTCTACCAGATTAAATAGTTAGGGCCTTAGAAGTCAACGCCAGAAGCATAAAATACAATAAAGATGCAACAGTTTTTCCATCGTATAACAGGAATAATTGCAACCAGTGTGAAGGTAATGGTATGTTCTACGTTCCGGGCAACCTAGGCTTCACTCTACGGCGTTCTTCGACCACATCGAATAGCTACGGCCTCAGAAGTCAACGCCTGAAGTATAAAATACAATAAAAATACAACAGTCTTTCCATCCTATAACAGGAGTAATTGCAACCCGTGTGAAAGTGATGGTCATTTCTACGTTCCGGGCAACATAGGCTTCACTCTAGGGCGTTGCTCCACCATATCAAACAGTTGGGGCCTTAGAAGTCAACGGCCGAAGCATTAAACACAAAATAAATAGAACAGCTTTTCCATCGTATATAATGTATATTTGCAAACAGTGTGAAAGTAATGGTCATTTCCATGTTCCGGGCAACCTAGACTTCACTCTAGGTTGTTGCTCCACCAGATCGAATAGTTAGGGCCTTAGAAGTCAACGCCCGAAGCATAAAATACAAAATAAATAAAACAATTTTTCCATCGTATAAAACGAATAATTTTTACCTGTGTAAAAGTTATGGTCACTTCTACGTTCCGGGCAACCTAGGCTTCACCCTAGGGCGTTGTTCCGCCAGATCGAATAGTTAGGGCCTAAGCAGTGAACGCCAGAAGCATAAAATACAATATTAATACAACAGCTTTTCCATCATATAAAACGAATAATTGCAGCCACTATGAAAGTTGTGGTCATTTCTACTTTCCGGGCAACCTAGGCTTCACGATAGGGCGTTGCTCCAACAGATTGAGTAGTTAGGGCCTTAGAAGTCAATGCCCGAAGCATAAAATGCAATAAAAATACAACAGTGTTTCCATCATATAACAGGAATAATTGCAACTAGTTTGAAAGTGATGGCCAATTCTACGTTCCGGGCAACCTCGGCTTCACTCTAGGGCGTTGCTGCACCAGATCGAATAGTTAGGGCCTTAGAAGTCAATGCCCGAAGCATAAAATACGATATAAATACAACAGCTTTTCCATCGTATAAAACGAATAATTGCAACCAGTTTGAAAGTGATGGTCATTTCTACGTACCGGGCAACGTAGGCTTCACTCTAGGGCGTTGCTCCACCAGATCAAACAGTTAGGGCCTTAGAAGTCGACGCCCGAAGCATAAAATACAAGATAAATAGAAGTGTTTTTCCATTGTATAAAACGAATAATTGCTACCAGTGTAAAAGTTATGGTCATTTCTACGTTCCGGGCTACCTAGGCTTCACCCTAGGGCGTTGTTCCACCAGATCGAATAGTTCGGGCCTAGGAAGTGATCGCCAGAAGCATAAAATACAATATAAATACAACAGTTTTTCCATCGTATAAAACGAATAATTGCAACCACTATGAAACTTATGGTCATTTCTACGTTCCGGGCAACCTAGGCTTCACTCTATGGCGTTCTTCCACCGCATCGAATGGCTACGGCCTCAGAAGTCAACACCTGAAGTCTAAAATGCAATAAAAATACAACAGTCTTTCCATCCTATAACAGGAATAATTGCAACCCGTGTGAAGGTGATGGTCATTTCTGCGTTCCAGGCAACCTAGGCTTCACTCTAGGGCGTTGTTCCACCAGATCGAATAGTTAGAGCCTAAGAAGTCAACGCCAGAAGCATAAAATACGATATAAATACAACAACTTGTCCATCGTATAAAACGAATAATTGCAACCAGTTTGCAGGTGATGGTCATTTCTACGTACCGGGCAACCTAGGTTTCACTCTAGGGCGTTGCTCCACCAGATCAAACAGTTAGGGCCTTAGAAGCCAACGCCCGAAGCATTAAATATAAAATAGATAGAACAGTTTTTCCATTGTATAAAACGAATAATTGCTAGCAGTGTAAAAGTTATGGTCATTTCTACGTTCCGGGCTACCTAGGCTTCACCCTAGGCCGTTGTTCCACCAGATCGAATAGTTAGCGCCTAACGAGTGAACGCCAGAAGCATAAAATACAATATAAATACAACAGTTTTTCCATCATATAAAACGAATAATTGCAACCAGTATGAAAGTTATGGTCATTTCTACTTTCCGGGCAACCTAGGCTTCACCCTGGGGCGTTGCTCCAACAGATTGTGTAGTTTGGGCCTTAGAAGGCAATGCCCGAAGCATAAAATGCAATAAAAATACAACAGTTTTTCCATCGTATAACAGGATTAATTGCAACCAGTTTGAAGGTGATGGTCATTTCTACGTTCCGGGCAATCTAGGTTTCAATCCAGGGCAATGCTCCACCAGATTGAATAGTTATGTCCTAAGAAGTCAACGCCAGAAGCATAAAATACGATATAAATACAACAGCTTTACCATCGTATAAAACGAATAATTGCAACCAGTTTGAAAGTGCTTTTCATTTCTTCGTTCCGGGCAACCTAGGCTTCACTCTAGGGCGTCGCTCCACCAGATCGAATAGTTAGGGCCTTAGAAGTCAACGCCCGAAGCATAAAATACAAAATAAATAAAACAATTTTTCCATCGTATAAAACGAATAATTTTTACCTGTGTAAAAGTTATGGTCACTTCTACGTTCCGGGCAACCTAGGCTTCACCCTAGGGCGTTGTTCCGCCAGATCGAATAGTTAGGGCCTAAGCAGTGAACGCCAGAAGCATAAAATACAATATTAATACAACAGCTTTTCCATCATATAAAACGAATAATTGCAGCCACTATGAAAGTTGTGGTCATTTCTACTTTCCGGGCAACCTAGGCTTCACGATAGGGCGTTGCTCCAACAGATTGAGTAGTTAGGGCCTTAGAAGTCAATGCCCGAAGCATAAAATGCAATAAAAATACAACAGTGTTTCCATCATATAACAGGAATAATTGCAACTAGTTTGAAAGTGATGGCCAATTCTACGTTCCGGGCAACCTCGGCTTCACTCTAGGGCGTTGCTGCACCAGATCGAATAGTTAGGGCCTTAGAAGTCAATGCCCGAAGCATAAAATACGATATAAATACAACAGCTTTTCCATCGTATAAAACGAATAATTGCAACCAGTTTGAAAGTGATGGTCATTTCTACGTACCGGGCAACGTAGGCTTCACTCTAGGGCGTTGCTCCACCAGATCAAACAGTTAGGGCCTTAGAAGTCGACGCCCGAAGCATAAAATACAAGATAAATAGAAGTGTTTTTCCATTGTATAAAACGAATAATTGCTACCAGTGTAAAAGTTATGGTCATTTCTACGTTCCGGGCTACCTAGGCTTCACCCTAGGGCGTTGTTCCACCAGATCGAATAGTTCGGGCCTAGGAAGTGATCGCCAGAAGCATAAAATACAATATAAATACAACAGTTTTTCCATCGTATAAAACGAATAATTGCAACCACTATGAAACTTATGGTCATTTCTACGTTCCGGGCAACCTAGGCTTCACTCTATGGCGTTCTTCCACCGCATCGAATGGCTACGGCCTCAGAAGTCAACACCTGAAGTCTAAAATGCAATAAAAATACAACAGTCTTTCCATCCTATAACAGGAATAATTGCAACCCGTGTGAAGGTGATGGTCATTTCTGCGTTCCAGGCAACCTAGGCTTCACTCTAGGGCGTTGTTCCACCAGATCGAATAGTTAGAGCCTAAGAAGTCAACGCCAGAAGCATAAAATACGATATAAATACAACAACTTGTCCATCGTATAAAACGAATAATTGCAACCACTTTGCAGGTGATGGTCATTTCTACGTACCGGGCAACCTAGGTTTCACTCTAGGGCGTTGCTCCACCAGATCAAACAGTTAGGGCCTTAGAAGCCAACGCCCGAAGCATTAAATATAAAATAGATAGAACAGTTTTTCCATTGTATAAAACGAATAATTGCTAGCAGTGTAAAAGTTATGGTCATTTCTACGTTCCGGGCTACCTAGGCTTCACCCTAGGCCGTTGTTCCACCAGATCGAATAGTTAGCGCCTAACGAGTGAACGCCAGAAGCATAAAATACAATATAAATACAACAGTTTTTCCATCATATAAAACGAATAATTGCAACCAGTATGAAAGTTATGGTCATTTCTACTTTCCGGGCAACCTAGGCTTCACCCTGGGGCGTTGCTCCAACAGATTGTGTAGTTTGGGCCTTAGAAGGCAATGCCCGAAGCATAAAATGCAATAAAAATACAACAGTTTTTCCATCGTATAACAGGATTAATTGCAACCAGTTTGAAGGTGATGGTCATTTCTACGTTCCGGGCAATCTAGGTTTCAATCCAGGGCAATGCTCCACCAGATTGAATAGTTATGTCCTAAGAAGTCAACGCCAGAAGCATAAAATACGATATAAATACAACAGCTTTACCATCGTATAAAACGAATAATTGCAACCAGTTTGAAAGTGCTTTTCATTTCTTCGTTCCGGGCAACCTAGGCTTCACTCTAGGGCGTCGCTCCACCAGATCGAATAGTTAGTACCTTAGAAGTCAACGCCAGAAGCATAAAATACAATATGAATACAACAGCTTTTCCATCGTATATAATGTATATTTGCAAACAGTGTGAAAGTAATGGTCATTTCCATGTTCCGGGCAACCTAGACTTCACTCTAGGTTGTTGCTCCACCAGATCGAATAGTTAGGGCCTTAGAAGTCAACGCCCGAAGCATGAAATACAAAATAAATAAAACAATTTTTCCATCGTATAAAACGAATAATTGCTACCAGTGTAAAAGTTATGGTCATTTCTACGTTCCGGGCAACCTAGGCTTCACCCTAGGGCGTTGTTCCGCCAGATCGAATAGTTAGGGCCTAAGCAGTGAACGCCAGAAGCATAAAATACAATATTAATACAACAGCTTTTCCATCATATAAAACGAATAATTGCAACCACTATGAAAGTTGTGGTCATTTCTACTTTCCGGGCAACCTAGGCTTCACGATAGGGCGTTGCTCCAACAGATTGAGTAGTTAGGGCTTTAGAAGTCAATGCCCGAAGCATAAAATGCAATAAAAATACAACAGTGTTTCCATCATATAACAGGTATAATTGCAACTAGTTTGAAAGTGATGGCCAATTCTACGTTCCGGGCAACCTCGGCTTCACTCTAGGGCGTTGCTGCACCAGATCGAATAGTTAGGGCCTTAGAAGTCAATGCCCGAAGCATAAAATACATTATAAATACAACAGTTTTTCCATCATATAAAACGAATAATTGCAACTAGTATGAAAGTTATGGTCATTTCTACTTTCCGGGCAACCTAGGCTTCACCCTAGGGCGTTGCTCCAACAGATTGAATAGTTAGGGCCTTAGAAGTCAATGCCCAAAGCATAGAATGCAATAAAAATACAACAGTTTTTCCATCATATAACAGGAATAATTGCAACCCGTGTGAAAGTTATGGTCATTTCTACTTTCCGGGCAACCTAGGCTTCACTCCAGGGCGTTGCTCCACCTGACCGAATAGTTAGGGCCTCAGAAATAAACGCCAGAAGCATAAAATACAATATAAATATAACAGTTTTTCCATCGTATAAATCGAAGAATGGCAGCCAGTGTGAAAGTTATGGCCATTTCTACGTTCCGGGCATCCTAGGCTTCACTCTAAGGCAGTGTTCCACCAGATGGAATATTTAGGGCCTAAGAAGTCAACGCCAGAAGCATAAAATGCAATATAAGTATAAAAGTTTTTCCATCGTATAAAACGGATAATAGCAACCAGTGTGAAAGTTATGGTCATTTCTACGTTCCGGGCAACCTAGGCTTCACTGTTGGGTGTTGCTGCACCAGATCGAAATGTTAGGGCCTAAGAAGTCAACGCCCGAAGCATAAAATACGATATAAATACAACAGCTTTTCCATCGTATTAAATGAATAATTGCAAACAGTGTGCAAGTAATGGTCATTTCTACTTTCCGAGCAACCTAGGCTTCACCCTAGGGCGTTGCTCCAACAGATTGAATAGTTAGGGCCTTAGAAGCCAACGCCCGAACCATACAATGCAAAAAAAATACAACAGCTTTTCCATCGTATAAAACGAGTAATTGCAACCAGTGTGAAAGTAATGGTCATTTCTACATTCCGAGCAACCTAGACTTCACTCTAGGGCGTTGCTCCACCAGATCGAATAGTTAGGTCCTTAGAAGTAAACGCCAGAAGCATAAAATACGATATAAATACAACAGCTTTTCCATCGTATAAAAGGAATAATTGCAAACAGTGTGAAAGTAATGGTCATTTCTACGTTCCGGGCAACCTAGGCTACACTCTACGGTGTTGTTCCACCAGATCGAATAGTTGGGGCCTAAGAAGTGAACGCCCGAAGCATAAAATACAAAATAAATAGAACAGTTTTTTCATTGTAAAAACGAATAATTGCTACCAGTGTAAAAGTTATGGTCACTTCTACGTTCCGGGCAACCTAGGCTTCACCCTAGGGCGTTGCTCCACCAGATCGAATGGTTAGGGCCTAAGAAGTGAACGCCAGAAGCATAAAATACAATATAAATACAACAGTTTTTCCAACGTATAAAACGAATAATTGCAACCAGTATGAAACTTATGGACATTTCTATTTTCCGAGCAACCTAGGCTTCACCCTAGGGCGTTGCTCCAACAGATTGAATAGTTAGGGCCTTAGAAGTCAACGCCCGAACCATAAAATGCAAAAAAAATACAACAGTGTTTCCATCATATAACAGGAATAATGCAACCAGTTTGAAATTGATGGCCAATTCTACGTTTCGGGCAACCGAGGCTTCACTCTAGGGCGTTGCTCCACCAGATCGAATAGTTAGTGCCTTAGGAGTCAACGCCAGAAGCATAAAATACAATATAAATACAACAGTTTTTCCATCGTATAAAACGAATAATTGCAACCAGTATGAAACTTATGGTCATTTCTACTTTCCGAGCAACCTAGGCTTCACCCTAGGGCGTTGCTCCAACAGATTGAATAGTTAGGGCCTTAGAAGTCAACGCCCGAACCACACAATGCAAAAAAAATACAACAGCTTTTTCATCGTATAAAACGAATAATTGCAAGCAGTGTGAAAGTAAGGGTCATTTCTACGTTCCGGGCACCCTAGGCGTCACTCTAGGGCGTTGCTCCACCAGATCGAATAGTTAGGTCATTTGAAGTAAACGCCAGAAGCATAAAATACGATATAAATACAACAGCTTTTCCATCGTATAAAAGGAATAATTGCAAACAGTGTGAAAGTAATGGTCATTTCTACGTTCCGGGCAACCTAGTCTTCACTCTACGGTGTTGTTCCACCAGATCAAATAGTTGGGGCCTAAGAAGTGAACGCCAGAAGCATAAAATACAATATAAATATAACAGTTTTTCCATCGTATAAAACGAATAATAGCAACCAGTGTTAAAGTTATGGTCATTTCTACGTTCCGGGCAACCTAGGCTTCACGCTAGGGCGTTGTTCCACCTGATGGAATAGTTAGGGCCTAAGAAGTCAATGCCAGAAGCATAAAATACGACATAAATACAACAGTTTTTCCATCGTATAAAACGAATAATTGCTACCAGTATGGAAGTGATGGTCATTTCTACGTTCCGGGCTACCTAGGCCTCACTCTAGGTCGTTGTTCCACCGGATCGAATAGTTAGGGCCTAAGAAGTGAACGCCAGAAGCATAAAATACAATATAAATATAACAGTTTTTCCATCGTATAAAACGAATAATAGCAACCAGTGTGAAAGTTATGGTCATTTCTACGATCCGGACAACCTAGGCTTCACTCTAAGGCGTTGCTCCACCAGATCAAACAGTTAGGGCTTTAGAAGTCGACGCCCGAAGCATAAAATATAAAATAAATAGAACAGTGTTTCCATTGTATAAAACGAATAATAGCTACCAGTGTAAAAGTTATGATCATTTCTACGTACCGAGCAACCCATGCTTCACTCTAGGTCGCTGCTCCATCAGATCGAATAGTTAGGGCCTAAGAAGTAAACACCAGGAGCATAAAATACAATATAAATGCAACAGCTTTTCCATCGTATAACGGGAATAATTGCAACCAGTGTGAAGGTAATGGTCATTTCTACGTTCCGGGCAACCTAGGCTTCACTCTAGGGCGTTGCTCCAACAGATTGAATAGTTAGGGCCTTAGAAGTCAACGCCCGATGCATAAAATACAAAATAAATACAACAGTTTTTCCATCGTGTAAAACGAATAATTGCTACCGGTGTGAAAGTTATGGTCATTTCTACGTTCCGGTCAACCTAGGCTTCACCATAGTGCGTTGCTCCAACAGATTGAATAGATAGGGCCTTAAGAGTCAACGCCGGAAGCATAAAATGCAATAAAAATACAACAGTTTTTCCATCGTATAAAGGGATTAATTGCAATCAGTTTGAAAGTGATGGTCATTTCTACGTTCCGGGCAACCTAGGCTTCACTCTAGGGCGTTGCTCCACCAGGTCCAATAGTTAGGGCCTTAGAAGTCAACGCCAGAAGCATAAAATACAATATAAGTACAACAGTTTTTCCATCGTATAAAATGAATGATTGCAAACATTGCGAAAGTAATGGTCATTCCACGTTCTGGGCAACCTAGGCGTCACTCTAGTGCGTTGCTCCACCACATCTAATAGCTACGGCGTTAGACGTCAACGACAGAAGCATAAAATACAATAAGGATGCAACAGCTTTTCCATCGTATAAAACGAATAATTGCACCCAGTGTGAAAGTTATTGTCATTTCTACTTTCCGCACAACCTAGGCTTCACCCTAGGGCGTTGCTCCAACAGATTGAATAGTTAGGACCTTGGAAGATAATGCCCGAAGCATAAAGTGCAATAAAAATACAACAGTTTTTCCATCATATAGCAGGAATAATTGCAACCAGTTTGAAAGTGATGGTCATTTCTACGTTCCGGGCAACCTAGGCTACACCCGAGGGCGTTGCTCCTACAGATTGAATAGTTAGGGCCTTAGAAGTCAATGCCCGAAGCATAAAATGCAATAAAAATACAACAGTTTTTCCATTGTATAAAAGGATTAATTGCAACCAGTTTGAAAGTGATGGTCATTTCTATGTTCCGGGCAACCTAGGCTTCACTCCAGGGCGTTGCTCCACCTGACCGAATAGGTAGGGCCTAAGAAATCAACGCCAGAAGCATAAAATACAATATAAATATAACAGTTTTTCCATCGTATAAATCGAAGAATAGCAGCCAGTGTGAAAGTTATGGTCATTTCTACGTTCCGGGCAACCTAGGCTTCACTCTAAGGCAGTGTTCCACCAGATGGAATATTTAGGGCCTAAGAAGTCAACGCCAGAGGCATAAAATACAATATAAATAAAACAGCGTTTCCATCGTATAAAACGAATAATTGCAACCAGTGTGAAAGCTATGGTCTTTTCTACATTCCGAGCAACATAGGCTTCACTCTAGGGCGTTGCTCCACCAGACCGAATAGTTATGGCCTAAGAAGTCAACGCCAGAAGCATGAAATACGATATAAATACAACAGCTTATCCATAGTATAAAACGAATAATTGCAACCAGTGTGAAAGTAATGGTCATTTCTACGTTCCGAGCTCCCTAGGCGTCACTCTAGGGCGTTGCTCCGCCACATCTAATAGCTACGGCGTTAGAAGTCAACGCCAGAGGCATAAAATACAATATAAATACAACAGCGTTTCCATCGTATAAAACTAATAATTGCAACCAGTGTGAAAGTTATGGTCATTTCTACATTCCGAGCAACCTAGGCTTCACTCTTGGGCGTTGCTCCACCAGATCGAATAGTTAGGTCCTTAGAAGTAAACGCCAGAAGCATAAAATACGATATAAATACAACAGCTTTTCCATCGTATAAAAGGAATAATTGCAAACAGTGTGAAAGTAATAGTCATTTCTACGTTCCGGGCAATCTAGGCTGCACTCTACGGTGTTGTTCCACCAGATCGAATAGTTGGGGCCTAAGAAGTGAACGCCCGAAGCTTAAAATACAAAATAAATAGAACAGTTTTTCCATTGTAAAAACGAATAATTGCAACCAGTGTAAAAGTTATGGTCATTTCTACGTTCCGGGCAACCTAGGCTTCACCCTAGGGCGTTGCTCCACCAGATCGAATGGTTAGGGCCTAAGAAGTGAACGCCAGAAGCATAAAATACAATATAAATACAACTGTTTTTCCAACGTATAAAACGAATAATTGCAACCAGTGTGAAAGCTATAGTCATTTCTACATTCCGATCAACATAGGCTTCACTCTAGGGCGTTGCTCCACCAGACCGAATAGTTATGGCCTAAGAAGTCAACGCCAGAAGCATGAAATACGATATAAATACAACAGCTTATCCATAGTATAAAACGAATAATTGCAACCAGTGTGAAAGTAATGGTCATTTCTACGTTCGG
Source organism: Calliopsis andreniformis (assembly GCF_051401765.1). Classification (NCBI taxonomy): domain Eukaryota; kingdom Metazoa; phylum Arthropoda; class Insecta; order Hymenoptera; family Andrenidae; genus Calliopsis; species Calliopsis andreniformis. The sequence continues at coordinate 8,082,310 of NW_027480425.1, read as the reverse complement.
AGCTCCCTAGGCGTCACTCTAGGGCGTTGCTCCGCCACATCTAATAGCTACGGCCTTAGAAGTCAACGCCAGAGGCATAAAATACAATATAAATACAACAGGGTTTCCATCGTATAAAACGAATAATTGCAACCAGTGTGAAAGTTATGGTCATTTCTACATTCCGAGCAACCTAGGCTTCACTCTAGGGCGTTGCTCCACCAGATCGAATAGTTAGGTCCTTAGAAGTAAACGCCAGAAGCATAAAATACGATATAAATACAACAGCTTTTCCATCGTATAAAAGGAATAATTGCAAACAGTGTGAAAGTAATGGTCATTTCTACGTTCCGGGCAACCTAGGCTACACTCTACGGTGTTGTTCCACCAGATCGAATAGTTGGGGCCTAAGAAGTGAACGCCCGAAGCATAAAATACAAAATAAATAGAACAGTTTTTCCATTGTAAAAACGAATAATTGCTACCAGTGTAAAAGTTATGGTCATTTCTACGTTCCGGGCAACCTAGGCTTCACCCTAGGGCGTTGCTCCACCAGATCGAATGGTTAGGGCCTAAGAAGTGAACGCCAGAAGCATAAAATACAATATAAATACAACTGTTTTTCCAACGTATAAAACGAATAATTGCAACCAGTGTGAAAGCTATAGTCATTTCTACATTCCGATCAACATAGGCTTCACTCTAGGGCGTTGCTCCACCAGACCGAATAGTTATGGCCTAAGAAGTCAACGCCAGAAGCATGAAATACGATATAAATACAACAGCTTATCCATAGTATAAAACGAATAATTGCAACCAGTGTGAAAGTAATGGTCATTTCTACGTTCGGAGCTCCCTAGGCGTCACTCTAGGGCGTTGCTCCGCCACATCTAATAGCTACGGCCTTAGAAGTCAACGCCAGAGGCATAAAATACAATATAAATACAACAGGGTTTCCATCGTATAAAACGAATAATTGCAACCAGTGTGAAAGTTATGGTCATTTCTACATTCCGAGCAACCTAGGCTTCACTCTAGGGCGTTGCTCCACCAGATCGAATAGTTAGGTCCTTAGAAGTAAACGCCAGAAGCATAAAATACGATATAAATACAACAGCTTTTCCATCGTATAAAAGGAATAATTGCAAACAGTGTGAAAGTAATGGTCATTTCTACGTTCCGGGCAACCTAGGCTACACTCTACGGTGTTGTTCCACCAGATCGAATAGTTGGGGCCTAAGAAGTGAACGCCCGAAGCATAAAATACAAAATAAATAGAACAGTTTTTCCATTGTAAAAACGAATAATTGCTACCAGTGTAAAAGTTATGGTCATTTCTACGTTCCGGGCAACCTAGGCTTCACCCTAGGGCGTTGCTCCACCAGATCGAATGGTTAGGGCCTAAGAAGTGAACGCCAGAAGCATAAAATACAATATAAATACAACTGTTTTTCCAACGTATAAAACGAATAATTGCAACCAGTGTGAAAGCTATAGTCATTTCTACATTCCGATCAACATAGGCTTCACTCTAGGGCGTTGCTCCACCAGACCGAATAGTTATGGCCTAAGAAGTCAACGCCAGAAGCATGAAATACGATATAAATACAACAGCTTATCCATAGTATAAAACGAATAATTGCAACCAGTGTGAAAGTAATGGTCATTTCTACGTTCGGAGCTCCCTAGGCGTCACTCTAGGGCGTTGCTCCGCCACATCTAATAGCTACGGCCTTAGAAGTCAACGCCAGAGGCATAAAATACAATATAAATACAACAGGGTTTCCATCGTATAAAACGAATAATTGCAACCAGTGTGAAAGTTATGGTCATTTCTACATTCCGAGCAACCTAGGCTTCACTCTAGGGCGTTGCTCCACCAGATCGAATAGTTAGGTCCTTAGAAGTAAACGCCAGAAGCATAAAATACGATATAAATACAACAGCTTTTCCATCGTATAAAAGGAATAATTGCAAACAGTGTGAAAGTAATGGTCATTTCTACGTTCCGGGCAACCTAGGCTACACTCTACGGTGTTGTTCCACCAGATCGAATAGTTGGGGCCTAAGAAGTGAACGCCCGAAGCATAAAATACAAAATAAATAGAACAGTTTTTCCATTGTAAAAACGAATAATTGCTACCAGTGTAAAAGTTATGGTCATTTCTACGTTCCGGGCAACCTAGGCTTCACCCTAGGGCGTTGCTCCACCAGATCGAATGGTTAGGGCCTAAGAAGTGAACGCCAGAAGCATAAAATACAATATAAATACAACAGTTTTTCCAACGTATAAAACCAATAATTGCAACCAGTATGAAACTTATGGACATTTCTATTTTCCGAGCAACCTAGGCTTCACCCTAGGGCGTTGCTCCAACAGATTGAATAGTTAGGGCCTTAGAAGTCAACGCCCGAACCATAAAATGCAAAAAAAATACAACAGTGTTTCCATCATATAACAGGAATAATGCAACCAGTTTGAAATTGATGGCCAATTCTACGTTTCGGGCAACCGAGGCTTCACTCTAGGGCGTTGCTCCACCAGATCGAATAGTTAGTGCCTTAGGAGTCAAAGCCAGAAGCATAAAATACAATATAAATACAACAGTTTTTCCATCGTATAAAACGAATAATTGCAACCAGTATGAAACTTATGGTCATTTCTACTTTCCGAGCAACCTAGGCTTCACCCTAGGGCGTTGCTCCAACAGATTGAATAGTTAGGGCCTTAGAAGTCAACGCACGAACCACACAATGCAAAAAAAAATACACCAGCTTTTTCATCGTATAAAACGAATAATTGCAAGCAGTGTGAAAGTAAGGGTCATTTCTACGTTCCGGGCACCCTAGGCGTCACTCTAGGGCGTTGCTCCACCAGATCGAATAGTTAGGTCATTTGAAGTAAACGCCAGAAGCATAAAATACAACAGCTTTTCCATCGTATAAAAGGAATAATTGCAAACAGTGTGAAAGTAATGGTCATTTCTACGTTCCGGGCAACCTAGGCTTCACTCTACGGTGTTGTTCCACCAGATCGAATAGTTGGGGCCTAAGAAGTGAACGCCAGAAGCATAAAATACAATATAAATATAACAGTTTTTCCATCGTATAAAACGAATAATAGCAACCAGTGTTAAAGTTATGGTCATTTCTACGTTCCGGGCAACCTAGGCTTCACGCTAGGGCGTTGTTCCACCTGATGGAATAGTTAGGGCCTAAGAAGTCAAGGCCAGAAGCATAAAATACGACATAAATACAACAGTTTTTCCATCGTATAAAACGAATAATTGCTACCAGTATGGAAGTGATGGTCATTTCTACGTTCCGGTCTACCTAGGCCTCACTCTAGGTCGTTGTTCCACCGGATCGAATAGTTAGGGCCTAAGAAGTGAACGCCAGAAGCATAAAATACAATATAAATATAACAGTTTTTCCATCGTATAAAACGAATAATAGCAACCAGTGTGAAAGTTATGGTCATTTCTACGATCCGGACAACCTAGGCTTCACTCTAAGGCGTTGCTCCACCCGATCAAACAGTTAGGGCTTTAGAAGTCAACGCCCGAAGCATAAAATATAAAATAAATAGAACAGTGTTTCCATTGTATAAAACGAATAATAGCTACCAGTGTAAAAGTTATGATCATTTCTACGTACCGAGCAACCTAGGCTTCACTCTAGGTCGCTGCTCCATCAGATCGAATAGTTAGGGCCTAAGAAGTAAACACCAGGAGCATAAAATACAATATAAATGCAACAGCTTTTCCATCGTATAACGGGAATAATTGCAACCAGTGTGAAGGTAATGGTCATTTCTACGTTCGGGACAACCTAGGCTTCACTATAGGGCGTTGCTCCATCAGATCGAATAGTTAGGGCCTAAGAAGACGACGCCAGAAGCTTAAAATACAATATAAATACAACAGCTTTTCCATCATATAAAACAAATAATTGCAACAAGTGTGAAAGTAATGGTCATTTCTACGTTCCGGGCAACCTAGGCTTCGCTCTAGGGCGTTGATCCACCAGATCGAAAAGTTAGGGCCTAAGAAGTCAACGCCAGAAGCACAAAACACAATATAAATACAACAGCTTTTCCAACCGTATAAAAGGAATAATTGCAAACAGTGTGAAAGTAATGGTCATTTCTACGATCCGGGCAACCTAGGCTTCACTCTACGGCGTTGTTCCACCAGATCGAATAGTTAGGGCCTAAGAAGTCAACGCCAGAAGCATAAAATACAATATAAATGTAACAGTTTTTCCATCGTATAAAACGAATAATAGCAACCAGTGTGAAAGTTATGGTCATTTCTACGTTCCGGGCAACCTAGGCTTCACTCTAGGGCGTTGTTCCACCAGATCAAACAGTTAGGGCCTTAGAAGCCAACGCCCGAAGCATAAAATACAAAATAAATAGAACAGTTTTTCCATTGTATAAAACGAATAATTGCTGCCAGTGTAAAAGTTATAGTCATTTCTACGTTCCGGGCAACCTAGGCTTCACGCTAGGGCGTTGTTCCACCTGATGGAATAGTTAGGGCCTAAGAAGTCAACGCCAGAAGCATAAAATACGACATAAATACAACAGCTTTTCCATCGTATAAAACGAATAATTGCAACCAGTTTGAAAGTGATGGTCATTTCTACGTTCCGGGCAACCTAGGCTTCACTCTAGGGCGTTGCTCCAACAGATTGAATAGTTAGGGCCTTAGAAGTCAACGCCCGATGCATAAAATACAAAATAAATACAACAGTTTTTCCATCGTATAAAACGGATAATAGCAAACAGTGTGCAAGTAATGGTCATTTCTACTTTCCGAGCAACCTAGGTTTCACCCTAGGGCGTTGCTCCAACAGATTGAATAGTTAGGGCCTTAGAAGTCAACGCCCGAACCATACAATGCAAAAAAAAATACAACAGCTTTTCCATCGTATAAAACGAATAATTGCAACCAGTGTGAATGTAATGGTCATTTCTACGTTCCGAGCACCCTAGGCGTCACTCTAGGGCGTTGCTCCACCACATCTAATAGCTACGGCCTTAAGGAGTCAACGCCAGAGGCATAAAATACAATATAAATACAACAGCGTTTCCATCGTATAAAACAAATAATTGCAACAAGTGTGAAAGTAATGGTCATTTCTACGTTCCGGGCAACCTAGGCTTCGCTCTAGGGCGTTGATCCACCAGATCGAAAAGTTAGGGCCTAAGAAGTCAACGCCAGAAGCACAAAACACAATATAAATACAACAGCTTTTCCAACCGTATAAAAGGAATAATTGCAAACAGTGTGAAAGTAATGGTCATTTCTACGATCCGGGCAACCTAGGCTTCACTCTACGGCGTTGTTCCACCAGATCGAATAGTTAGGGCCTAAGAAGTCAACGCCAGAAGCATAAAATACAATATAAATGTAACAGTTTTTCCATCGTATAAAACGAATAATAGCAACCAGTGTGAAAGTTATGGTCATTTCTACGTTCCGGGCAACCTAGGCTTCACTCTAGGGCGTTGTTCCACCAGATCAAACAGTTAGGGCCTTAGAAGTCAACGCCCGAAGCATAAAATACAAAATAAATAGAACAGTTTTTCCATTGTATAAAACGAATAATTGCTGCCAGTGTAAAAGTTATAGTCATTTCTACGTTCCGGGCAACCTAGGCTTCACGCTAGGGCGTTGTTCCACCTGATGGAATAGTTAGGGCCTAAGAAGTCAACGCCAGAAGCATAAAATACGACATAAATACAACAGCTTTTCCATCGTATAAAACGAATAATTGCAACCAGTTTGAAAGTGATGGTCATTTCTACGTTCCGGGAAACCTAGGCTTCACTCTAGGGCGTTGCTCCAACAGATTGAATAGTTAGAGCCTTAGAAGTCAACGCCCGATGCATAAAATACAAAATAAATACAACAGTTTTTCCATCGTGTAAAACGAATAATTGCTACCGGTGTGAAAGTTATGGTCATTTCTACGTTCCGGTCAACCTAGGCTTCACCATAGTGCGTTGCTCCAACAGATTGAATAGATAGGGCCTTAAGAGTCAACGCCGGAAGCATAAAATGCAATAAAAATACAACAGTTTTTCCATCGTATAAAGGGATTAATTGCAATCAGTTTGAAAGTGATGGTCATTTCTACGTTCCGGGCAACCTAGGCTTCACTCTAGCGCGTTGCTCGACCAGGTCCAATAGTTAGGGCCTTAGAAGTCAACGCCAGAAGCATAAAATACAATATAAGTACAACAGTTTTTCCATCGTATAAAATGAATGATTGCAAACATTGCGAAAGTAATGGTCATTCCACGTTCCGGGCAACGTTAGGCGTCACTCTAGTGCGTTGCTCCACCACATCTAATAGCTACGGCGTTAGACGTCAACGACAGAAGCATAAAATACAATAAGGATGCAACAGCTTTTCCATCCTATAAAACGAATAATTGCACCCAGTGTGAAAGTTATTGTCATTTCTACTTTCCGCACAACCTAGGCTTCACCCTAGGGCGTTGCTCCAACAGATTGAATAGTTAGGACCTTGGAAGATAATGCCCGAAGCATAAAGTGCAATAAAAATACAACAGTTTTTCCATCATATAGCAGGAATAATTGCAACCAGTTTGAAAGTGATGGTCATTTCTACGTTCCGGGCAACCTAGGCTACACCCGAGGGCGTTGCTCCTACAGATTGAATAGTTAGGGCCTTAGAAGTCAATGCCCGAAGCATAAAATGCAATAAAAATACAACAGTTTTTCCATTGTATAAAAGGATTAATTGCAACCAGTTTGAAAGTGATGGTCATTTCTATGTTCCGGGCAACCTAGGCTTCACTCCAGGGCGTTGCTCCACCTGACCGAATAGTTAGGGCCTAAGAAATCAACGCCAGAAGCATAAAATACAATATAAATATAACAGTTTTTCCATCGTATAAATCGAAGAATAGCAGCCAGTGTGAAAGTTATGGTCATTTCTACGTTCCGGGCAACCTAGGCTTCACTCTAAGGCAGTGTTCCACCAGATGGAATATTTAGGGCCTAAGAAGTCAACGCCAGAAGCATAAAATGCAATATAAGTATAAAAGTTTTTCCATCGTATAAAACGGATAATAGCAACCAGTGTGAAAGTTATGGTCATTTCTACGTTCCGGGCAACCTAGGCTTCACTGTTGGGTGTTGCTGCACCAGATCGAAATGTTAGGGCCTAAGAAGTCAACGCCCGAAGCATAAAATACGATATAAATACAACAGCTTTTCCATCGTATTAAATGAATAATTGCAAACAGTGTGCAAGTAATGGTCATTTCTACTTTCCGAGCAACCTAGGTTTCACCCTAGGGCGTTGCTCCAACAGATTGAATAGTTAGGGCCTTAGAAGTCAACGCCCGAACCATACAATGCAAAAAAAATACAACAGCTTTTCCATCGTATAAAACGAATAATTGCAACCAGTGTGAAAGTAATGGTCATTTCTACGTTCCGAGCACCCTAGGCGTCACTCTAGGGCGTTGCTCCACCACATCTAATAGCTACGGCCTTAAGGAGTCAACGCCAGAGGCATAAAATACAATATAAATACAACAGCGTTTCCATCGTATAAAACGAATAATTGCAACCAGTGTGAAAGTTATGGTCATTTCTACATTCCGAGCAACATAGGCTTCACTCTAGGGCGTTGCTCCACCAGACCGAATAGTTATGGCCTAAGAAGTCAACGCCAGAAGCATAAAATACGATATAAATACAACAGCTTTTCCATAGTATAAAACGAATAATTGCAACCAGTGTGAAAGTAATGGTCATTTCTACGTTCCGAGCTCCCTAGGCGTCACTCTAGGGCGTTGCTCCGCCACATCTAATAGCTACGGCCTTAGAAGTCAACGCCAGAGGCATAAAATACAATATAAATACAACAGCTTTTCCATCGTATTAAATGAATAATTGCAAACAGTGTGCAAGTAATGGTCATTTCTACTTTCCGAGCAACCTAGGCTCCACCCTAGGGCGTTGCTCCAACAGATTGAATAGTTAGGGCCTTAGAAGTCAACGCCCGAACCATACAATGCAAAAAAAATATAACAGCTTTTCCATCGTATAAAACGAATAATTGCAACCAGTGTGAAAGTAATGGTCACTTCTACGTTCCGAGCACCCTAGGCGTCACTCTAGGGCGTTGCTCCACCACATCTAATAGCTACGGCCTTAGAAGTCAACGCCAGAGGCATAAAATACAATATAAATAAAACAGCGTTTCCATCGTATAAAACGAATAATTGCAACCAGTGTGAAAGCTATGGTCATTTCTACATTCCGAGCAACATAGGCTTCACTCTAGGGCGTTGCTCCACCAGACCGAATAGTTATGGCCTAAGAAGTCAAGGCCAGAAGCATGAAATACGATATAAATACAACAGCTTTTCCATAGTATAAAACGAATAATTGCAACCAGTGTGAAAGTAATGGTCATTTCTACGTTCCGAGCTCCCTAGGCGTCACTCTAGGGCGTTGCTCCGCCACATCTAATAGCTACGGCCTTAGAAGTCAACGCCAGAGGCATAAAATACAATATAAATACAACAGCGTTTCCATCGTATAAAACGAATAATTGCAACCAGTGTGAAAGTTATGGTCATTTCTACATTCCGAGCAACCTAGGCTTCACTCTAGGGCGTTGCTCCACCAGATCGAATAGTTAGGTCCTTAGAAGTAAACGCCAGAAGCATAAAATACGATATAAATACAACAGCTTTTCCATCGTATAAAAGGAATAATTGCAAACAGTGTGAAAGTAATAGTCATTTCTACGTTCCGGGCAACCTAGGCTACACTCTACGGTGTTGTTCCACCAGATCGAATAGTTGGGGCCTAAGAAGTGAACGCCCGAAGCTTAAAATACAAAATAAATAGAACAGTTTTTCCATTGTAAAAACGAATAATTGCTACCAGTGTAAAAGTTATGGTCATTTCTACGTTCCGGGCAACCTAGGCTTCACCCTAGGGCGTTGCTCCACCAGATCGAATGGTTAGGGCCTAAGAAGTGAACGCCAGAAGCATAAAATACAATATAAATACAACTGTTTTTCCAACGTATAAAACGAATAATTGCAACCAGTGTGAAAGCTATAGTCATTTCTACATTCCGAGCAACATAGGCTTCACTCTAGGGCGTTGCTCCACCAGATCGAATAGTTAGTGCCTTAGGAGTCAAAGCCAGAAGCATAAAATACAATATAAATACAACAGTTTTTCCATCGTATAAAACGAATAATTGCAACCAGTATGAAACTTATGGTCATTTCTACTTTCCGAGCAACCTAGGCTTCACCCTAGGGCGTTGCTCCAACAGATTGAATAGTTAGGGCCTTAGAAGTCAACGCCCGAACCACACAATGCAAAAAAAAATACACCAGCTTTTTCATCGTATAAAACGAATAATTGCAAGCAGTGTGAAAGTAAGGGTCATTTCTACGTTCCGGGCACCCTAGGCGTCACTCTAGGGCGTTGCTCCACTAGATCGAATAGTTAGGTCATTTGAAGTAAACGCCAGAAGCATAAAATACGATATAAATACAACAGCTTTTCCATCGTATAAAAGGAATAATTGCAAACAGTGTGAAAGTAATGGTCATTTCTACGTTCCGGGCAACCTAGGCTTCACCCTAGGGCGTTGCTCCAACAGATTGAATAGTTAGGACCTTGGAAGATAATGCCCGAAGCATAAAGTGCAACAAAAATACAACAGTTTTTCCATCATATAGCAGGAATAATTGCAACCAGTTTGAAAGTGATGGTCATTTCTACGTTCCGGGCAACCTAGGCTACACCCGAGGGCGTTGCTCCTACAGATTGAATAGTTAGGGCCTTAGAAGTCAATGCCCGAAGCATAAAATGCAATAAAAATACAACAGTTTTTCCATTGTATAAAAGGATTAATTGCAACCAGTTTGAAAGTGATGGTCATTTCTATGTTCCGGGCAACCTAGGCTTCACTCCAGGGCGTTGCTCCACCTGACCGAATAGTTAGGGCCTAAGAAATCAACGCCAGAAGCATAAAATACAATATAAATATAACAGTTTTTCCATCGTATAAATCGAAGAATAGCAGCCAGTGTGAAAGTTATGGTCATTTCTACGTTCCGGTCAACCTAGGCTTCACTCTAAGGCAGTGTTCCACCAGATGGAATATTTAGGGCCTAAGAAGTCAACGCCAGAAGCATAAAATGCAATATAAGTATAAAAGTTTTTCCATCGTATAAAACGGATAATAGCAACCAGTGTGAAAGTTATGGTCATTTCTACGTTCCGGGCAACCTAGGCTTCACTGTTGGGTGTTGCTGCACCAGATCGAAATGTTAGGGCCTAAGAAGTCAACGCCCGAAGCATAAAATACGATATAAATACAACAGCTTTTCCATCGTATTAAATGAATAATTGCAAACAGTGTGCAAGTAATGGTCATTTCTACTTTCCGAGCAACCTAGGCTCCACCCTAGGGCGTTGCTCCAACAGATTGAATAGTTAGGGCCTTAGAAGTCAACGCCCGAACCATACAATGCAAAAAAAATATAACAGCTTTTCCATCGTATAAAACAAATAATTGCAACCAGTGTGAAAGTAATGGTCACTTCTACGTTCCGAGCACCCTAGGCGTCACTCTAGGGCGTTGCTCCACCACATCTAATAGCTACGGCCTTAGAAGTCAACGCCAGAGGCATAAAATACAATATAAATAAAACAGCGTTTCCATCGTATAAAACGAATAATTGCAACCAGTGTGAAAGCTATGGTCATTTCTACATTCCGAGCAACATAGGCTTCACTCTAGGGCGTTGCTCCACCAGACCGAATAGTTATGGCCTAAGAAGTCAAGGCCAGAAGCATGAAATACGATATAAATACAACAGCTTTTCCATAGTATAAAACGAATAATTGCAACCAGTGTGAAAGTAATGGTCATTTCTACGTTCCGAGCTCCCTAGGCGTCACTCTAGGGCGTTGCTCCGCCACATCTAATAGCTACGGCCTTAGAAGTCAACGCCAGAGGCATAAAATACAATATAAATACAACAGCGTTTCCATCGTATAAAACGAATAATTGCAACCAGTGTGAAAGTTATGGTCATTTCTACATTCCGAGCAACCTAGGCTTCACTCTAGGGCGTTGCTCCACCAGATCGAATAGTTAGGTCCTTAGAAGTAAACGCCAGAAGCATAAAATACGATATAAATACAACAGCTTTTCCATCGTATAAAAGGAATAATTGCAAACAGTGTGAAAGTAATAGTCATTTCTACGTTCCGGGCAACCTAGGCTACACTCTACGGTGTTGTTCCACCAGATCGAATAGTTGGGGCCTAAGAAGTGAACGCCCGAAGCTTAAAATACAAAATAAATAGAACAGTTTTTCCATTGTAAAAACGAATAATTGCTACCAGTGTAAAAGTTATGGTCATTTCTACGTTCCGGGCAACCTAGGCTTCACCCTAGGGCGTTGCTCCACCAGATCGAATGGTTAGGGCCTAAGAAGTGAACGCCAGAAGCATAAAATACAATATAAATACAACTGTTTTTCCAACGTATAAAACGAATAATTGCAACCAGTGTGAAAGCTATAGTCATTTCTACATTCCGAGCAACATAGGCTTCACTCTAGGGCGTTGCTCCACCAGACCGAATAGTTATGGCCTAAGAAGTCAACGCCAGAAGCATGAAATACGATATAAATACAACAGCTTATCCATAGTATAAAACGAATAATTGCAACCAGTGTGAAAGTAATGGTCATTTCTACGTTCGGAGCTCCCTAGGCGTCACTCTAGGGCGTTGCTCCGCCACATCTAATAGCTACGGCCTTAGAAGTCAACGCCAGAGGCATAAAATACAATATAAATACAACAGGGTTTCCATCGTATAAAACGAATAATTGCAAACAGTGTGAAAGTTATGGTCATTTCTACATTCCGAGCAACCTAGGCTTCACTCTAGGGCGTTGCTCCACCAGATCGAATAGTTAGGTCCTTAGAAGTAAACGCCAGAAGCATAAAATACGATATAAATACAACAGCTTTTCCATCGTATAAAAGGAATAATTGCAAACAGTGTGAAAGTAATGGTCATTTCTACGTTCCGGGCAACCTAGGCTACACTCTACGGTGTTGTTCCACCAGATCGAATAGTTGGGGCCTAAGAAGTGAACGCCCGAAGCATAAAATACAAAATAAATAGAACAGTTTTTCCATTGTAAAAACGAATAATTGCTACCAGTGTAAAAGTTATGGTCATTTCTACGTTCCGGGCAACATAGGCTTCACCCTAGGGCGTTGCTCCACCAGATCGAATGGTTAGGGCCTAAGAAGTGAACGCCAGAAACATAAAATACAATATAAATACAACAGTTTTTCCAACGTATAAAACGAATAATTGCAACCAGTATGAAACTTATGGACATTTCTATTTTCCGTGCAACCTAGGCTTCACCCTAGGGCGTTGCTCCAACAGATTGAATAGTTAGGGCCTTAGAAGTCAACGCCCGAACCATAAAATGCAAAAAAATACAACAGTGTTTCCATCATATAACAGGAATAATGCAACCAGTTTGAAATTGATGGCCAATTCTACGTTTCGGGCAACCGAGGCTTCACTCTAGGGCGTTGCTCCACCAGATCGAATAGTTAGTGCCTTAGGAGTCAAAGCCAGAAGCATAAAATACAATATAAATACAACAGTTTTTCCATCGTATAAAACGAATAATTGCAACCAGTATGAAACTTATGGTCATTTCTACTTTCCGAGCAACCTAGGCTTCACCCGAGGGCGTTGCTCCAACAGATTGAATAGTTAGGGCCTTAGAAGTCAACGCCCGAACCACACAATGCAAAAAAAAATACACCAGCTTTTTCATCGTATAAAACGAATAATTGCAAGCAGTGTGAAAGTAAGGGTCATTTCTACGTTCCGGGCACCCTAGGCGTCACTCTAGGGCGTTGCTCCACCAGATCGAATAGTTAGGTCATTTGAAGTAAACGCCAGAAGCATAAAATACGATATAAATACAACAGCTTTTCCATCGTATAAAAGGAATAATTGCAAACAGTGTGAAAGTAATGGTCATTTCTACGTTCCGGGCAACCTAGGCTTCACTCTACGGTGTTGTTCCACCAGATCGAATAGTTGGGGCCTAAAAAGTGAACGCCAGAAGCATAAAATACAATATAAATATAACAGTTTTTCCATCGTATAAAACGAATAATAGCAACCAGTGTTAAAGTTATGGTCATTTCTACGTTCCGGGCAACCTAGGCTTCACGCTAGGGCGTTGTTCCACCTGATGGAATAGTTAGGGCCTAAGAAGTCAAGGCCAGAAGCATAAAATACGACATAAATACAACAGTTTTTCCATCGTATAAAACGAATAATTGCTACCAGTATGGAAGTGATGGTCATTTCTACGTTCCGGTCTACCTAGGCCTCACTCTAGGTCGTTGTTCCACCGGATCGAATAGTTAGGGCCTAAGAAGTGAACGCCAGAAGCATAAAATACAATATAAATATAACAGTTTTTCCATCGTATAAAACGAATAATAGCAACCAGTGTGAAAGTTATGGTCATTTCTACGATCCGGACAACCTAGGCTTCACTCTAAGGCGTTGCTCCACCCGATCAAACAGTTAGGGCTTTAGAAGTCAACGCCCGAAGCATAAAATATAAAATAAATAGAACAGTGTTTCCATTGTATAAAACGAATAATAGCTACCAGTGTAAAAGTTATGATCATTTCTACGTACCGAGCAACCTAGGCTTCACTCTAGGTCGCTGCTCCATCAGATCGAATAGTTAGGGCCTAAGAAGTAAACACCAGGAGCATAAAATACAATATAAATGCAACAGCTTTTCCATCGTATAACGGGAATAATTGCAACCAGTGTGAAGGTAATGGTCATTTCTACGTTCCGGACAACCTAGGCTTCACTATAGGGCGTTGCTCCATCAGATCGAATAGTTAGGGCCTAAGAAGACGACGCCAGAAGCTTAAAATACAATATAAATACAACAGCTTTTCCATCATATAAAACAAATAATTGCAACAAGTGTGAAAGTAATGGTCATTTCTACGTTCCGGGCAACCTAGGCTTCGCTCTAGGGCGTTGATCCACCAGATCGAAAAGTTAGGGCCTAAGAAGTCAACGCCAGAAGCACAAAACACAATGTAAATACAACAGCTTTTCCAACCGTATAAAAGGAATAATTGCAAACAGTGTGAAAGTAATGGTCATTTCTACGATCCGGGCAACCTAGGCTTCACTCTACGGCGTTGTTCCACCAGATCGAATAGTTAGGGCCTAAGAAGTCAACGCCAGAAGCATAAAATACAATATAAATGTAACAGTTTTTCCATCGTATAAAACGAATAATAGCAACCAGTGTGAAAGTTATGGTCATTTCTACGTTCCGGGCAACCTAGGCTTCACTCTAGGGCGTTGTTCCACCAGATCAAACAGTTAGGGCCTTAGAAGTCAACGCCCGAAGCATAAAATACAAAATAAATAGAACAGTTTTTCCATTGTATAAAACGAATAATTGCTGCCAGTGTAAAAGTTATAGTCATTTCTACGTTCCGGGCAACCTAGGCTTCACGCTAGGGCGTTGTTCCACCTGATGGAATAGTTAGGGCCTAAGAAGTCAACGCCAGAAGCATAAAATACGACATAAATACAACAGCTTTTCCATCGTATAAAACGAATAATTGCAACCAGTTTGAAAGTGATGGTCATTTCTACGTTCCGGGCAACCTAGGCTTCACTCTAGGGCGTTGCTCCAACAGATTGAATAGTTAGGGCCTTAGAAGTCAACGCCCGATGCATAAAATACAAAATAAATACAACAGTTTTTCCATCGTGTAAAACGAATAATTGCTACCGGTGTGAAAGTTATGGTCATTTCTACGTTCCGGTCAACCTAGGCTTCACCATAGTGCGTTGCTCCAACAGATTGAATAGATAGGGCCTTAAGAGTCAACGCCGGAAGCATAAAATGCAATAAAAATACAACAGTTTTTCCATCGTATAAAGGGATTAATTGCAATCAGTTTGAAAGTGATGGTCATTTCTACGTTCCGGGCAACCTAGGCTTCACTCTAGGGCGTTGCTCCGCCAGGTCCAATAGTTAGGGCCTTAGAAGTCAACGCCAGAAGCATAAAATACAATATAAGTACAACAGTTTTTCCATCGTATAAAATGAATGATTGCAAACATTGCGAAAGTAATGGTCATTCCACGTTCCGGGCAACCTAGGCGTCACTCTAGTGCGTTGCTCCACCACATCTAATAGCTACGGCGTTAGACGTCAACGACAGAAGCATAAAATACAATAAGGATGCAACAGCTTTTCCATCGTATAAAACGAATAATTGCACCCAGTGTGAAGGTTATTGTCATTTCTACTTTCCGCACAACCTAGGCTTCACCCTAGGGCGTTGCTCCAACAGATTGAATAGTTAGGACCTTGGAAGATAATGCCCGAAGCATAAAGTGCAATAAAAATACAACAGTTTTTCCATCATATAGCAGGAATAATTGCAACCAGTTTGCAAGTGATGGTCATTTCTACGTTCCGGGCAACCTAGGCTACACCCGAGGGCGTTGCTCCTACAGATTGAATAGTTAGGGCCTTAGAAGTCAATGCCCGAAGCATAAAATGCAATAAAAATACAACAGTTTTTCCATTGTATGAAAGGATTAATTGCAACCAGTTTGAAAGTGATGGTCATTTCTATGTTCCGGGCAACCTAGGCTTCACTCCAGGGCGTTGCTCCACCTGTCCGAATAGTTAGGGCCTAAGAAATCAACGCCAGAAGCATGAAATACGATATAAATCCAACAGCTTTTCCATAGTATAAAACGAATAATTGCAACCAGTGTGAAAGTAATGGTCATTTCTACGTTCCGGGCTACCTAGGCCTCACTCTAGGTCGTTGTTCCACCGGATCGAATAGTTAGGGCCTAAGAAGTGAACGCCAGAAGCATAAAATACAATATAAATATAACAGCTTTTCCATCGTATAAAACGAATAATAGCAACCAGTGTGAAAGTTATGGTCATTTCTACGATCCGGACAACCTAGGCTTCACTCTAAGGCGTTGCTCCACCAGATCAAACAGTTAGGGCTTTAGAAGTCAACGCCCGAAGCATAAAATATAAAATAAATAGAACAGTGTTTCCATTGTATAAAACGAATAATAGCTACCAGTGTAAAAGTTATGATCATTTCTACGTTCCGAGCAACCTAGGCTTCACTCTAGGTCGCTGCTCCATCAGATCGAATAGTTAGGGCCTAAGAAGTAAACACCAGGAGCATAAAATACAATATAAATGCAACAGCTTTTCCATCGTATAACGGGAATAATTGCAACCAGTGTGAAGGTAATGGTCATTTGTACGTTCCGGACAACCTAGGCTTCACTATGGGGCGTTGCTCCATCAGATCGAATAGTTAGGGCCTAAGAAGACGACGCCAGAAGCTTAAAATACAATATAAATACAACAGCTTTTCCATCATATAAAACAAATAATTGCAAACATTGCGAAAGTAATGGTCATTCCACGTTCCGGGCAACCTAGGCGTCACTCTAGTGCGTTGCTCCACCACATCTAATAGCTACGGCGTTAGACGTCAACGACAGAAGCATAAAATACAATAAGGATGCAACAGCTTTTCCATCGTATAAAACGAATAATTGCACCCAGTGTGAAAGTTATTGTCATTTCTACTTTCCGCACAACCTAGGCTTCACCCTAGGGCGTTGCTCCAACAGATTGAATAGTTAGGACCTTGGAAGATAATGCCCGAAGCATAAAATGCAATAAAAATACAACAGTTTTTCCATCATATAGCAAGAATAATTGCAACCAGTTTGAAAGTGATGGTCGTTTCTACGTTCCGGGCAACCTAGGCTACACCCAAGGGCGTTGCTCCTACAGATTGAATAGTTAGGGCCTTAGAAGTCAATGCCCGAAGCATAAAATGCAATAAAAATACAACAGTTTTTCCATTGTATAGAAGGATTAATTGCAACCAGTTTGAAAGTGATGGTCATTTCTATGTCCCGGGCAACCTAGGCTTCACTCCAGGGCGTTGCTCCACCTGACCGAATAGTTAGGGCCTAAGAAATCAACGCCAGAAGCATAAAATACAATATAAATATAACAGTTTTTCCATCGTATAAATCGAAGAATAGCAGCCAGTGTGAAAGTTATGGTCATTTCTACGTTCCGGGCAACCTAGGCTTCACTCTAAGGCAGTGTTCCACCAGATGGAATATTTAGGGCCTAAGAAGTCAACGCCAGAAGCATAAAATGCAATATAAGTATAAAAGTTTTTCCATCGTATAAAACGGATAATAGCAACCAGTGTGAAAGTTATGGTCATTTCTACGTTCCGGGCAACCTAGGCTTCACTGTTGTGTGTTGCTGCACCAGATCGAAATGTTAGGGCCTAAGAAGTCAACGCCCGAAGCATAAAATACGATATAAATACAACAGCTTTTCCATCGTATTAAATGAATAATTGCAAACAGTGTGCAAGTAATGGTCATTTCTACTTTCCGAGCAACCTAGGCTTCACCCTAGGGCGTTGCTCCAACAGATTGAATAGTTAGGGCCTTAGAAGTCAACGCTCGAACCATACAATGCAAAAAAAATACAACAGCTTTTCCATCGTATAAAACGAATAATTGCAACCAGTGTGAAAGTAATGGTCATTTCTACGTTCCGAGCACCCTAGGCGTCACTCTAGGGCGTTGCTCCACCACATCTAATAGCTACGGCCTTAGAAGTCAACGCCAGAGGCATAAAATACAATATAAATACAACAGCGTTTCCATCGTATAAAACGAATAATTGCAACCAGTGTGAAAGTTATGGTCATTTCTACGTTCCGGGCAACCTAGGCTTCACTCTAGGGCGTTGCTCCACCAGGTCCAATAGTTAGGGCCTTAGAAGTCAACGCCAGAAGCATAAAGTACAATATAAGTACAACAGTTTTTCCATCGTATAAAATGAATGATTGCAAACATTGCGAAAGTAATGGTCATTCCACGTTCCGGGCAACCTAGGCGTCACTCTAGTGCGTTGCTCCACCACATCTAATAGCTACGGCGTTAGACGTCAACGACAGAAGCATAAAATACAATAAGGATGCAACAGCTTTTCCATCGTATAAAACGAATAATTGCACCCAGTGTGAAAGTTATTGTCATTTCTACTTTCCGCACAACCTAGGCTTCACCCTAGGGCGTTGCTCCAACAGATTGAATAGTTAGGACCTTGGAAGATAATGCCCGAAGCATAAAATGCAATAAAAATACAACAGTTTTTCCATCATATAGCAAGAATAATTGCAACCAGTTTGAAAGTGATGGTCATTTCTATGTTCCGGGCAACCTAGGCTTCACTCCAGGGCGTTGCTCCACCTGACCGAATAGTTAGGGCCTAAGAAATCAACGCCAGAAGCATAAAATACAATATAAATATAACAGTTTTTCCATCGTATAAATCGAAGAATAGCAGCCAGTGTGAAAGTTATGGTCATTTCTACGTTCCGGGCAACCTAGGCTTCACTCTAAGGCAGTGTTCCACCAGATGGAATATTTAGGGCCTAAGAAGTCAACGCCAGAAGCATAAAATGCAATATAAGTATAAAAGTTTTTCCATCGTATAAAACGGATAATAGCAACCAGTGTGAAAGTTATGGTCATTTCTACGTTCCGGGCAACCTAGGCTTCACAGTTGGGTGTTGCTGCACCAGATCGAAATGTTAGGGCCTAAGAAGTCAACGCCCGAAGCATAAAATACGATATAAATACAACAGCTTTTCCATCGTATTAAATGAATAATTGCAAACAGTGTGCAAGTAATGGTCATTTCTACTTTCCGAGCAACCTAGGCTTCACCCTAGGGCGTTGCTCCAACAGATTGAATAGTTAGGGCCTTAGAAGTCAACGCTCGAACCATACAATGCAAAAAAAATACAACAGCTTTTCCATCGTATAAAACGAATAATTGCAACCAGTGTGAAAGTAATGGTCATGTCTACGTTCCGAGCACCCTAGGCGTCACTCTAGGGCGTTGCTCCACCACATCTAATAGCTACGGCCTTAGAAGTCAACGCCAGAGGCATAAAATACAATATAAATACAACAGCGTTTCCATCGTATAAAACGAATAATTGCAACCAGTGTGAAAGTTATGGTCATTTCTACACTCCGAGCAACATAGGCTTCACTCTAGGGCGCTGCTCCACCAGACCGAATAGTTATGGCCTAAGAAGTCAACGCCAGAAGCATAAAATACGATATAAATACAACAGCTTTTCCATAGTATAAAACGAATAATTGCAACCAGTGTGAAAGTAATGGTCATTTCTACGTTCCGAGCTCCCTAGGCGTCACTCTAGGGCGTTGCTCCGCCACATCTAATAGCTACGGCCTTAGAAGTCAACGCCAGAGGCATAAAATACAATATAAATACAACAGCTTTTCCATCGTATTAAATGAATAATTGCAAACAGTGTGCAAGTAATGGTCATTTCTACTTTCCGAGCAACCTAGGCTTCACCCTAGGGCGTTGCTCCAACAGATTGAATAGTTAGGGCCTTAGAAGTCAACGCCCGAACCATACAAGGCAAAAAAAATACAACAGCTTTTCCATCGTATAAAACGAATAATTGCAACCAGTGTGAAAGTAATGGTCATTTCTACGTTCCGAGCACCCTAGGCGTCACTCTAGGGCGTTGCTCCACCACGTCTAATAGCTACGGCCTTAGAAGTCAACGCCAGAGGCATAAAATACAATATAAATACAACAGCGTTTCCATCGTATAAAACGAATAATTGCAACCAGTGTGAAAGTAATGGTCATTTCTACGTTCCGGGCAACCTAGGCTACACTCTACGGTGTTGTTCCACCAGATCGAATAATTGGGGCCTAAGAAGTGAACGCCCGAAGCATAAAATACAAAATAAATAGAACAGTTTTTCCATTGTAAAAACGAATAATCGCTACCAGTGTAAAAGTTATGGTCATTTCTACGTTCCGGGCAACCTAGGCTTCACCCTAGGGCGTTGCTCCACCAGATCGAATGGTTAGGGCCTAAGAAGTGAACGCCAGAAGCATAAAATACAATATAAATACAACAGTTTTTCCAACGTATAAAACGAATAATTGCAACCAGTATGAAACTTATGGACATTTCTATTTTCCGAGCAACCTAGGCTTCACTCTAGGCCGTTCCTCCGCCAGATCGAATAGCTAGGGCCTTAGAAGTCGACGCCCGAAGCATAAAATACACTAAAAATCAAATAGCTTTTCCATCGTATAACAGGAATAATTGCAAACAGTGTGAAAGTAATGGTCATTTCCACGTTCCGGGCAACCTGGGCTTCACTCTAGGGCGTTGCTCCACCAGATCGAGTAGTTAGGGCCTTAGGAGACAACGACCGAAGCTTAAAATACATAAAAATACAGCAGCTTTTCCATCGTATAAAAGGAATAATTGCAACCAGTGTGAAGCTAATGGTCATTTCTGCGTTCCGGGCAACCTAGGCTTCACTCTAGGGCGGTGCTCCACCAGATCAAATAGTTAGGTCCTAAGAAGTCAACGCCAGAAGCATAAAATACAGCATAAATACAACAGATTTTCCATCGTATATAATATATATTTGCAAACAGTGTGAAAGTCATGGTCACTTCTACGTACCGGGCAGCCTAGGCTCCACTCAAGGGCGTTGCTCCTCCTGACCGAATAGCTAGGGCCTTAGAAGTCAAGGCCAAAAGCATAAAATACAATAAAGATGCAAAAGTTTTTCCATCGTATAACAGGAATAACTGCAGACAGTATGAAAGTACTGGTCATTTCTACGTTCCGGGTAGCCTAGGTTTCACTCTAGGGCGTTGCACCACCAGATCGAATAGCTAGGGACTTAGAATTCAACGCCATAAGAATAAAATACAATATGAGTACAACAGTTTTTCCATCGTATATAATGTATATTTGCAAACAGTGTGAAAGTAATGGTCATTTCTACGGTCCGGCCAACCTAGGCTTCACTCTAGGCCGTTGCTCCACCAGATCGGATAGTTACGGCCTTAGAAGTCAGCGCCAGAAGCATAAAATACAATAAAGATGCAACAGTTTTTCCACCGTTTAACAGGAATAATTGCAAACAGTGTGAAAGTACAGGTCATTTCTACTTTCCGGGTAATCCAGGTTTCACTCTAGGGCGTTGCTCCACCAGATCGAATAGCTAGGGACTTAGAATTCAACGCCAGAAGAATAAAATACAATCTAAGTACAACAGCTTTTCCACCGAATAAAATGAATAATTGCATACATTGTGAAAGCAATGGTCATTTCTACGTTCCGTGCAACCTAGGCTTCACTCTAGGGCGTTGCTCCACCAGATCGAATAGCTAGGGACTTAGAATTCAATGCCAGAAGCATAAAATGCAATATATATATAACAGCTTTTCCATGTATAAAACGGATAATTGCTACCAGTGTGAAAGTGTTGGTCATTTCTACGTTCCGGGCAACCTAGGCTTCACCCTAGGGCGTTGTTCCATCAGATGGAATAGTTAGGGCCTAAGAAGTCAACGCCCGAAGCATAAAATGCAAAATAAATAGAACAGTTGTTCCCTTGTATAAAACGAATAACTGCAACCAGTGTGAAAGTACTGGTCATTTCTACGTTCCGGGCAACCTAGGCTTCACTCTAGGGCGTTGCTCCACCAGATCGAATAGCTAGGGCCTCAGAAGTCAACGCCCGAAGCATAAAATACAAAAAAATAGAACAGTTTTTCCATGTGTACGACGAATAATTGCTACCAGTGTGAACGTTATGGTCATTTCTACGTTCCGGGCAACCTAGGCTTGACCCAAGGGCGTTGTTCCACCAGATGGTATAGTTAGGGCCTAAGAAGTCAACGCCAGAAGCATAAAATACGATACAAATACAACACCTTTTCCATCGTAGAAAACGAATAATGGCAACCAGAGTGAAAGTAATGGTCATTTCTACGTTCCGAGCAACCTAGGCTTCACTCTAGGACGTTGCTCCACCAGACCGAATAGTTAGGGCCTATGAAGTCAACGCCAGAAGCATAAAATACAATAAAGGTGCAACAGTTTTTCCTTCGTGTAACAGGAATAATTGCAACCAGTGTGATTGTTATGGTTATTTCTACTTCCGGGGAACCTAGGCTTCACTCTAGGGCGTTGCTCCACCAGATCGAATAGTTAGGGCCTTAGAAGTCAGCGCCCGAAGCATAAAATGCAAAATAAATAGAACAGTTTTTCCATTGTATAAAACGTATAACTGCAACCAGTGCGAAAGTACTGGTCATTTCTACGTTTCGGGCAACCTAGGCTTCACTCTAGGGCGATGCTCCACCAGATCGAATAGTTACGGCCTAAGAAGTCAGCGCCAGAAGCTTAATATACAAAAGAAATACAACAGTTTTTCCATTGTATAAAACGAATAATTGCAACCAGTGTGAAAGTTATGTCATTTCTACGTTTCGGGCCTCCTACACTTAACTCTGAGGCATAGCTCCACCAGGTCGGATACATAGGGCCTTAGAAGTCAAATCCAGAAGCATAATGTACAATAAAAATCCAAGAGTTTGTCCATCGTATAACAGGAATAATTGCAACCAATGTGAAAGATATGGCCATTTCTACGTTCTAGGCAACCTAGGCTTCACTCTGGGACGTTACTCCACCACATCGGATAGCTACGGCCTTAGAAGGCAACGCCAGAAGCATAAAATACAATATAAATGCAACAGTTTTCCCATCGTATAACAGGAATAATTGCAGCCAGTGTTAAAGCGATGTTCATTTCTACGTTCCTCGCAACCTAGGCTTCACTCTAGGGCGTTGCTCCACCTGATCGAATAGTTATTGCCTTAGAAATTAACGCCAGACGCATAAAATACAATATAAATGCAACAGTTTTTCCATCGTATAAAACGAATAATTGCAACCAGTGTGAAAGTTATGGTCATTTCTACGATCCGGGCAAGCTAGGCTTCACTCTAGGGCGTTCGTCCACCAGATCCTATAGTTAGGGCCATAGAAGTCAACGCCAGAAGCATAAAATACAATATAAATAAGACTGTTTTTCCATCGTTTAACAGGAATAGTTGCAACAAGTGTGAAGGTAATGGTCATTTCCACGTTCCGGGCAACCTAGGCTTCACTCTAGGGCGTTGCTCAAACAGATCGACAAGTTAGGGCATAAGAAGTCAACGCCAGAAGCATAAAATACAATATAAATACAACAGCTTTTCCATCGTATAACAGGAATAATTGCAACCAGTGTGAAAGACATTGTCATTTCTACGTTCCGGGCATCCTAGGTTTCACTCTAGGGCGTTGCTTAGCCAGATCGAATAGTTAGGGCCTAAGAAGTCAACGCCAGAAGCACAAAATACAATAAAAATACAACAGTCCTTCCATCGTATAACAGGAATAATTGCAACCAATGTGGAAGTAATGGTCATTTCTACGTTCCTGGGCAATCTAGGCTTCACTCTAGGGCGTTGCTCCACCACATCGAATAGATACGGCCTTAGAAGTCAACGCCAGAAGCATAAAATACAATATAAATACAACAGTCTTTCCATCGTATATCAGGAATAATTGCAACCAGTATGAAAGTTATGGTCATTTCTACGTTCCGGGCTACCTAGACTGCACTCTAGGGCGTTGTTCCACCAGACCGAGCAGTTAGGGCCTTAGAAGTCGACGCCCGAAGCATAAAACACAATATAAATACAACAGCTTTTCCATCGTATAAAACGAATAATTGCAACCAGTGTGAAAGTTATGGTCATTTCTACGTTCCGGGCAACCTGGGCTTCACTCTAGGGCGTTGCTCCACCAGATCGAGTAGTTAGGGCCTTAGGAGACAACGACCGAAGCTTAAAATACAATAAAAATACAGCAGATTTTCCACCGTATAAAAGGAATAATTGCAACCAGTGTGAAGCTAATGGTCATTTCTGCGTTCCGGGCAACCTAGGCTTCACTCTAGGTCGTTGCTCCACCAGATCGAATAGCTAGGGCCTTAGAAGTCAACGCCCGAAGCATAAAATACACTAAAAATCCAATACTTTTTCCATCGTATAACAGGAATAATTGCAAACAGTGTGAAAGTAATGGTCATTTCCACGTTCCGGGCAAGCTGGGCTTCACTCTAGGTCGTTGCTCCACCAGATCGAATAGCTAGGGCCTTAGAAGTCAACGCCCGAAGCATAAAATACAATAAAAATCCAACAGTCTTTCCATCGTATAACGGGAATAATTGCAAACAGTGTGAAAGTAATGGTCATTTCTTAGTTCCGGGCATCCTAGACTTATCTCTTGTACGTTGCCCCACCAGATCGAACTGCTCGGACCTTAGAAGTCAACGCCACAAGCAGAAAATACAATATAAATACAACAGCTTTTCCATCGTATGAAACGATTAATTGCAACCAGTGTGAAAGTAATGGCCGTTTCTACGTTTCGGGCAACCTAGGCTTCACTCTAGGGCGTTGCTCTACCAGAACGAATAGCTAGGGCCTTAGAAGTCAACGCCCGAAGCATGAAATACGATAAAAATAGAACGGTTTTTCCGTCGTATAACAGGAACGATTGCAACCAGGCTGAAGGTGATGGTCATTTCTACGTTCCGGGCAACCTAGGCTTCACTCTAGGGCGTTGCTCCACCACGTCGAATACCTATGACCTTAGAAGACAACGCCTAAAGCATAAAATACAATAAAAATGCAACAATATTTCCATCGTATAACAGGAATAATTGCAACCAGTGTGAAAGACATTGTCATTTCTACGTTCCGGGCATCCTAGGTTTCACTCTAGGGCGTTGCTCAGCCAGATCGAATAGTTAGGGCCTAAGAAGTCAGCGCCAGAAGCTTAAAATACAAAAGAAATACAACAGTTTTTCCATTGTATAAAACGAATAATTGCAACCAGTGTGAAAGTTATGCCATTTCTACGTTTCGGGCCTCCTACACTTAACTCTGAGGCATAGCTCCACCAGGTCGGATACATAGGGCCTTAGAAGTCAAATCCAGAAGCATAATGTACAATAAAAATCCAACAGTTTGTCCATCGTATAACAGGAATAATTGTAACCAGTGTGAAAGTGATGGTCATTTCTACGTTCCGGGCAACCCTGGCTTCACTCTAGAGCGTTGTTCCACCAGATCGAATAGTTAGGGCCTAAGAAGTCAACGCCAGAAGCATAAAATACAATATAAATGGAACAGTTTTTCCATCACATAAAACGAATGATAGCAACCAGTGTGAAAGTTATGGTCATTTCTACGTTCCGGGCAACCTAGGCTTCACCCTAGGGCGTTGTTCCACCAGATCGAATAGTTAGGGCCTAAGAAGTGAACGCCAGAAGCATAAAATACAAATAAATACAACAGTTTTTCCATCGTATAAAACGAATAATTGCAACCAGTATGAAACTTATGGTCATTTCTACTTTCCGGGCAACCTAGGCTTCACTCAATGGCGTTCTATCACCACATCGAATAGCTACGACCACAGAAGTCAACGCCTGATGTATAAAATACAATAAAAATACAACGGTCTTTCAATCCTATAACAGGAATAATTGCAACCCGTGTGAAAGTGATGGTCATTTCTACGTTCCAGGCAACCTAGGCTTCACTCTAGGGCGTTGTTGCACCAGATCGAATAGTTCGGGCCTAAGAAGTCATCGCCAGAAGCATAAAATACAATATATATATAACAGTTTTTCCATCGTATAAAACGAATAATAGAAACCAGTGTGAAAGTTATGGTCATTTCTACGTTCCGAGCGGCCTAGGCTTCAGTCTAGGGCGGTGCTCCACCAGATCTAACAGTTAGGGCCTTAGAAGTCAACGCCCGTAGCTTTAAATACAAAATAAATAGAACAGTTTTTCCATTGTATAAAACGAATAATTGCTACCAGTGTAAAAGTTATGGTCATTTCTACGTCTCGGGCAACCTAGGCTTCACCCTAGGCCGTTGTTCCACCAGATCAAACAGTTAGGGCCTAAGAAGTGAACGCCAGAAGCATAAAATACAATATAAATACAACAGTTTTTCCATCAAATAAAACGAATGATAGCAGCCAGTGTGAAAGTTATGGTCATTTCTACGTTCCGGGCAACGTAGGCTTCACTCTAGGTCGTTGCTCCGCCAGATCGAATAGTTAGGGCCTTAGAAGTCAACGCCCGAAGCATAAAATACAAAATAAATAAAACAGTTTTTCCATCGTATAAAACGAATAATTGCTACCAGTGTGAAATTTATGGTCATTTCTACGTTCCGGGCAACCTAGGCTTCACTCTAGGGCGGTGCTCCACCAGATCAAATAGTTAGGGCCTGAGAAGTCAAAGCCAGAAGCATAAAATACAACATAAATACAACAGCCTTTCCATCGTATATAATGTATATTTGCAAACAGTGTGAAAGTAATGGTCATTTCTACGTACCGGGCAACCTAGGCTCCACTCTAGGGCGTTGCTCCACCAAATGGAATAGTTAGGGCCTTAGAAGTCAACGCCAGAAGCATAAAATACAATAAAGATGCAAAAGTTTTTCCATCGTATTACAGGAATAACTGCAAACAGTTTGAAAGGACTGGTCATTTCTACGTTCCGGGTAACCTAGGCTTCACTCTATTGCGTTGCTCCACCAGATCGAAATGTTAGGGCCTAAGAAGTCAACGCCAGAAGGATAAAATACAACATAAATACAACAGTTTTTCCACCGAATAAAATGAATAATTGCATACATTGTGAAAGCAATGGTCATTTCTACGTTCCGAGCAACCTAGGCTTCACTGTAGGGTGTTGCTCCGCCAGATCGAATAGGTAGGGCCTTAGAAGTCAACGGCAGAAGCATAAAAAACAAAATAAATAGAACAGTTTTTCCGTGTATAAAATGAATATTTGCAAACAGTGTGAAAGTAATGGTCATTTCTACGTTTCGGGCCACCTAGGCTTCACTCTAGGGCGTTGCTCTGCCAGAACGAATAGCTAGGGCCTTAGAAGTCAACGCCCGAAGCATGAAATACGATAAAAGTAGGACGGTTTTTCCGTCGTATAACAGGAACAATTGCAACCAGGCTGAAGGTGATGGTCGTTCCTACGTTCCGGGCAACCTAGGCTTCAGTCTAGGGCGTTCCTCCGCCAGATCGAATAGCTAGGGCCTTAGAAGTCGACGCCCGAAGCGTAAGATACACTAAAAATCCAATAGCTTTTCCATCGTATAACAGGAATAATTGCAAGCAGTGTGAAAGTAATGGTCATTTCCACGTTCCGGGCAACCTGGGCTTCACTCTAGGGCGTTGCTCCACCAGATCGAGTAGTTAGGGCCTTAGGAGACAACGACCGAAGCTTAAAATACATAAAAATACAGCAGCTTTTCCATCGTATAAAAGGAATAATTGCAACCAGTGTGAAGCTAATGGTCATTTCTGCGTTCCGTGTAACCTAGGCTTCACTCTCGGGCGTTGCTCCACCAGATCAAACAGTTAGGGCCTTAGAAGCCAACGCCCGAAGCATAACATACAAAATAAATAGGACAGCTTTTCCATGTATAAAACGAATAATTGCTTCCTGTGTGAAAGTTATGGTCATTTCTACGTTCTGGGCAGCCTAGGCTTCACCAGAGGGCGTTGTTCTACCAGATGGAATAGCTGGGACCTAAGAAGTCAACGCCAGAAGCATAAAATAAGATATAAATACAACAGCTTTTCCATCGTATAAAACGAATAATTGTAACCAGTGCGAAAATTATGGCCATTTCGACGTTTCGGGCATCCTAGGCTTAACTGTGAGGCGTTGCTCCACCAAATCGAAGAGATAGGGCCTTAGAAGTCAACGCCAGAAGCGTTAAATACAATATAAATACAACAGTTTTCCATTGTATAGAACGAATAATTGCAACCACTGTGAGAGTTATGGTAAATTCTACGTTCCGGGCAACCTAGGCTTCACTCTAGGGCGTTGCTCCACCAGATCAAACAGTTAGGGCCTTAGAAGCCAACGCCCGAAGCATTAAATACAAAATAAATGGAACAGTTTTTCCATTGTATAAAACGAATAATTGCTACCAGTGTAAAAGTTATGGTCATTTCTACGTTCCGGGCAACCTAGGCTTGACCCTCGGCCGTTGTTCCACCAGATCGAATAGTTCGGGCCTAAGAAGTGAACGCCAGAAGCATAAAATACAATATAAATACAACAGTTTTTCCATCGTATAAAACGAATAATTGCAACCAGTATGAAACTTCTGGTCATTTATATTTTCGGGGCAACCTAGGCTTCACCCTAGGGCATTGCTCCAACAGATTGAATAGTTAGCGCCTTAGAAGTCAATGCCCGAAGCATAAAATGCAATAAAAATACAACAGTTTTTCCATCATATAACAGGAATAATTGCAACCAGTTTGAGAGTGATGGTCATTTCTACGTACCGGGCAACCTAGGCTTCACCCTAGGGCGTTGCTCCACCAGATCGAATGGTTAGGGCCTAAGAAGTGAACGCCAGAAGCATAAAATACAATATAAATACAACAGTTTTTCCAACGTATAAAACGAATAATTGCAACCAGTATGAAACTTATGGACATTTCTATTTTCCGAGCAACCTAGGCTTCACTCTAGGGCGTTCCTCCGCCAGATCGAATAGCTAGGGCCTTAGAAGTCGACGCCCGAAGCAAAAAATACACTAAAAATCCAATAGCTTTTCCATCGTATAACAGGAATAATTGCAAACAGTGTGAAAGTAATGGTCATTTCCACGTTCCGGGCAACCTGGGCTTCACTCTAGGGCGTTGCTCCACCAGATCGAGTAGTTAGGGCCTTAGGAGACAACGACCGAAGCTTAAAATACATAAAAATACAGCAGCATTTCCATCGTATAAAAGGAATAATTGCAACCAGTGTGAAGCTAATGGTCATTTCTGCGTTCCGGGCAACCTAGGCTTCACTCTAGGGCGGTGCTCCACCAGATCAAATAGTTAGGTCCTAAGAAGTCAACGCCAGAAGCATAAAATACAACATAAATACAACAGATTTTCCATCGTATATAATATATATTTGCAAACAGTGTGAAAGTCATGGTCACTTCTACGTACCGGGCAGCCTAGGCTCCACTCAAGGGCGTTGCTCCTCCTGACCGAATAGCTAGGGCCTTAGAAGTCAACGCCAAAAGCATAAAATACAATAAAGATGCAAAAGTTTTTCCATCGTATAACAGGAATAACTGCAGACAGTATGAAAGGTCTGGTCATTTCTACGTTCCGGGTAACCTAGGTTTCACTCTAGGGCGTTGCTCCACCAGATTGAATAGCTAGGGACTTAGAATTCAACGCCATAAGAATAAAATACAATATGAGTACAACAGTTTTTCCATCGTATATAATGTATATTTGCAAACAGTGTGAAAGTAATGGTCATTTCTACGGTCCGGCCAACCTAGGTTTCACTCTAGGGCGTTGCTCCACCAGATCGAATAGCTAGGGACTTAGAATTCAACGCCAGAAGAATAAAATACAATCTAAGTACAACAGTTTTTCCACCGAATAAAATGAATAGTTGCATACATTGTGAAAGCAATGGTCATTTCTACGTTCCGGGCAACCTAGGCTTCACTCTAGGTCGTTGCTCCACCAGATCGAATAGCTAGGGCCTTAGAGGTCAACGCGTGAAGCATAAAATATAAAATAAATAGAACAGCTGTTCCATGTATAAAACGAATAATTGTTTCCAGTGTGAAAGTTATGGTCATTTCTACGTTCCGGGCAACCTAGGCTTCACCATAGAGGGTTGCTCCATCAGATGGAATAGTTGGGGCCTAAGAAGTCAACGCCAGAAGCATAAAATGCAAAATAAATAGAACAGTTGTTCCATTGTATAAAACGAATAACTGCAACCAGTGTGAAAGTACTGGTCATTTCTACTTTCCGGGTAATCCAGGTTTCACTCTAGGGCGTTGCTCCACCAGATCGAATAGCTAGGGACTTAGAATTCAACGCCAGAAGAATAAAATACAATCTAAGTACAACAGTTTTTCCACCGAATAAAATGAATAATTGCATACATTGTGAAAGCAATGGTCATTTCTACGTTCCGGGCAACCTAGGCTCCACTCTAGGCTGTTGCTCCACCAGATCGAATAGCTAGGGCCTTAGAAGTCAGCGCCCGAAGCATAACATACAAAATAAATAGGACAGCTTTTCCATGTATAAAACGAATAATTGCTTCCTGTGTGAAAGTTATGGTCATTTCTACGTTCCGGGCAGCCTAGGCTTCACCAGAGGGCGTTGTTCTACCAGATGGAATAGCTGGGACCTAAGAAGTCAACGCCAGAAGCATAAAATAAGATATAAATACAACAGCTTTTCCATCGTATAAAACGAATAATTGTAACCAGTGAGAAGGTTATGGCCATTTCGACGTTTCGGGCATCCTAGGCTTAACTGTGAGGCGTTGCTCCACCAAATCGAAGAGATAGGGCCTTAGAAGTCAACGCCAGAAGCATAAAATACAATATAAATACAACAGCTTTGCCATCGTATAAAATGAATTATTGCAAACAGTGTGAAGGTAATGGTCATTTCTACGTTCCGAGCAACCTAGGCTTCACTGTAGGGTGTTGCTCCGCCAGATCGAATAGGTAGGGCCTTAGAAGTCAACGCCAGAAGCATAAAAAACGAAATAAATAGAACAGTTTTTCCATGTATAAAACGAATAATTGCTACCAGTGTGAAAGTTATGGTCATTTCTACGTTCCGGTCAACCTAGGCTTCACTACACGACTTTGTTCAACCAGATGGAATAGTTAGGGCCTAAGAAGTCAACGCCAGAAGCATAAAATACAATAAAGTTGCAACAGCTGTGCCATCGTATAACAGGAATAACTGCAAACAGTGTGAAAGTACAGGTCATTTCTACGTTCCGGTTAATCCAGATTTCAGTCTAGGGCGTTGCTCCACCAGATCGAATAGCTAGGGACTTAGAATTCAACGCCAGAAGAATAAAATACAATCTAAGTACAACAGCTTTTCCACCGAATAAAATGAATAATTGCATACATGGTGAAAGCAATGGTCATTTCTACGTTCCGTGCAACCTAGGCTTCACTCTAGGGCGTTGCTCCACCAGATCGAATAGCTAGGGACTTAGAATTCAATGCCAGAAGCATAAAATGCAATATACATATAACAGCTTTTCCATGTATAAAACGAATAATTGCTACCAGTGTGAAAGTGTTGGTCATTTCTACGTTCCGGGCAACCTAGGCTTCACCCTAGGGCGTTGTTCCACCAGATGGAATAGTTAGGGCCTAAGAAGTCAACGCCCGAAGCATAAAATGCAAAATAAATAGAACAGTTGTTCCATTGTATAAAACGAATAACTGCAACCAGTGTGAAAGTACTGGTCATTTCTACGTTCCGGGCAACCTAGGCTTCACTCTAGGGCGTTGCTCCACCAGATCGAATAGCTAGGGCCTCAGAAGTCAACGCCCGAAGCATAAAATACAAAAAAATAGAACAGTTTTTTCATGTGTAAGACGAATAATTGCTACCAGTGTGAACGTTATGGTCATTTCTACGTTCCGGGCAACCTAGGCTTGACCCAAGGGCGTTGTTCCACCAGATGGTATAGTTAGGGCCTAAGAAGTCAACGCCAGAAGCATAAAATACGATACAAATACAACACCTTTTCCATCGTAGAAAACGAATAATGGCAACCAGTGTGAAAGTAATGGTCATTTCTACGTTCCGAGCAACCTAGGCTTCACTCTAGGACGTTGCTCCACCAGACCGAATAGTTAGGGCCTATGAAGTCAACGCCAGAAGCATAAAATACAATAAAGGTGCAACAGTTTTTCCTTCGTGTAACAGGAATAATTGCAACCAGTGTGATTGTTATGGTCATTTCTACTTCCGGGGAACCTAGGCTTCACTCTAGGGCGTTGCTCCACCAGATCGAATAGTTAGGGCCTTAGAAGTCAGCGCCCGAAGCATAAAATGCAAAATAAATAGAACAGTTTTTCCATTGTATAAAACGTATAACTGCAACCAGTGTGAAAGTACTGGTCATTTCTACGTTTCGGGCAACCTAGGCTTCACTCTAGGGCGATGCTCCACCAGATCGAATAGTTACGGCCTAAGAAGTCAGCGCCAGAAGCTTAAAATACAAAAGAAATACAACAGTTTTTCCATTGTATAAAACGTATAATTGCAACCAGTGTGAAAGTTATGTCATTTCTACGTTTCGGGCCTCCTACACTTAACTCTGAGGCATAGCTCCACCAGGTCGGATACATAGGGCCTTAGAAGTCAAATCCAGAAGCATAATGTACAATAAAAATCCAAGAGTTTGTCCATCGTATAACAGGAATAATTGCAACCAGTGTGAAAGTGATGGTCATTTCTACGTTCCGGGCAACCCTGGCTTCACTCTAGAGCGTTGTTCCACCAGATCGAATAGTTAGGGCCTAAGAAGTCAACGCCAGAAGCATAAAATACAATATAAATGGAACAGTTTTTCCATCATATAGAATGAATAATTGCACTCAGTGTGAAAGTAATGATCATTTCGACGTTTCGGGCATCCTAGATTTAACTGTGAGGCATTGCTCCACCAGATCGAATCCGTAGGGCCTTAGAAGTCAACGCCAGAAGCATAAAGTACAATAAAAATGCAACAGTTTGTCCATCGTATAACAGGAATAATTGCAACCAGAGTGAAAGTTATGGTCATTTCTACGTTCCGTGCAACATAGCCTTCACTCTAAGGCGTTCCCCACTGGATCGAATAGTTAGGGCCTTAGAAGTCAACGCCAGAAGCATAAAATAAAATTTAAATACAACAGTTTTTCCACCGTATGACAAGAATAATTGCCACCAGTGTGAAAGATATGGCCATTTCTACGTTCTAGGCAACCTAGGCTTCACTCTGGGACGTTACTCCACCACATCGGATAGCTACGGCCTTAGAAGGCAACGCCAGAAGCATAAAATACAATATAAATGCAACAGTTTTCCCATCGTATAACAGGAATAATTGCATCCAGTGTTAAAGCGATGTTCATTTCTACGTTCCTCGCAACCTAGGCTTCACTCTAGGGCGTTGCTCCACCTGATCGAATAGTTATTGCCTTAGAAATTAACGCCAGACGCATAAAATACAATATAAATGCAACAGTTTTTCCATCGTATAAAACGAATAATTGCAACCAGTGTGAAAGTGATGGTCATTTCTACGAACCGGGCAAGCTAGGCTTCACTCTAGGGCGTTCGTCCACCAGATCCTATAGTTAGGGCCATAGAAGTCAACGCCAGAAGCATAAAATACAATATAAATAAGACTGTTTTTCCATCGTTTAACAGGAATAGTTGCAACAAGTGTGAAGGTAATGGTCATTTCCACGTTCCGGGCAACCTAGGCTTCACTCTAGGGCGTTGCTCAAACAGATCGACAAGTTAGGGCATAAGAAGTCAACGCCAGAAGCATAAAATACAATATAAATACAACAGCTTTTCCATCGTATAACAGGAATAATTGCAACCAGTGTGAAAGACATTGTCATTTCTACGTTCCGGGCAACCTAGGCTACACTCTACGGTGTTGTTCCACCAGATCGAATAGTTGGGGCCTAAGAAGTGAACGCCCGAAGCATAAAATACAAAATAAATAGAACAGTTTTTCCATTCTAAAAACGAATAATCGCTACCAGTGTAAAAGTTATGGTCATTTCTACGTTCCGGGCAACCTAGGCTTCACCCTAGGGCGTTGCTCCACCAGATCGAATGGTTAGGGCCTAAGAAGTGAACGCCAGAAGCATAAAATACAATATAAATACAACAGTTTTTCCAACGTATAAAACGAATAATTGCAACCAGTATGAAACTTATGGACATTTCTATTTTCCGAGCAACCTAGGCTTCACTCTAGGGCGTTCCTCCGCCAGATCGAATAGCTAGGGCCTTAGAAGTCGACGCCCGAAGCATAAAATACACTAAAAATCCAATAGCTTTTCCATCGTATAACAGGAATAATTGCAAACAGTGTGAAAGTAATGGTCATTTCCACGTTCCGGGCAACCCGGGCTTCACTCTAGGGCGTTGCTCCACCAGATCGAGTAGTTAGGGCCTTAGGAGACAACGACCGAAGCTTAAAATACATAAAAATATAGCAGCTTTTCCATCGTATAAAAGGAATAATTGCAACCAGTGTGAAGCTAATGGTCATTTCTGCGTTCCGGGCAACCTAGGCTTCACTCTAGGGCGGTGCTCCACCAGATCAAATAGTTAGGTCCTAAGAAGTCAACGCCAGAAGCATAAAATACAACATAAATACAACAGATTTTCCATCGTATATAATATATATTTGCAAACAGTGTGAAAGTCATGGTCACTTCTACGTACCGGGCAGCCTAGGCTCCACTCAAGGGCGTTGCTCCTCCTGACCGAATAGCTAGGGCCTTAGAAGTCAACGCCAAAAGCATAAAATACAATACAGATGCAAAAGTTTTTCCATCGTATAACAGGAATAACTGCAGACAGTATGAAAGTACTGGTCATTTCTACGTTCCGGGTAGCCTAGGTTTCACTCTAGGGCGTTGCACCACCAGATCGAATAGCTAGGGACTTAGAATTCAACGCCATAAGAATAAAATACAATATGAGTACAACAGTTTTTCCATCGTATATAATGTATATTTGCAAACAGTGTGAAAGTAATGGTCATTTCTACGGTCCGGCCAACCTAGGCTTCACTCTAGGCCGTTGCTCCACCAGATCGGATAGTTACGGCCTTAGAAGTCATGGCCAGAAGCATAAAATACAATAAAGATGCAACAGTTTTTCCACCGTTTAACAGGAATAATTGCAAACAGTGTGAAAGTACAGGTCATTTCTACTTTCCGGGTAATCCAGGTTTCACTCTAGGGCGTTGCTCCACCAGATCGAATAGCTAGGGACTTAGAATTCAACGTCAGAAGAATAAAATACAATCTAAGTACAACAGTTTTTCCACCGAATAAAATGAATAATTGCATACATTGTGAAAGCAATGGTCATTTCTACGTTCCGGGCAACCTAGGCTTCACTCTAGGGCGTTGCTCCACCAGATCGGATAGCTAGGGCCTTAGAGGTCAACGCCTGAAGCATAAAATATAAAATAAATAGAACAGCTGTTCCATGTATAAAACGAATAATTGTTTCCAGTGTGAAAGTTATGGTCATTACTACGTTCCGGGCAACCTAGGCTTCACCATAGAGGGTTGCTCCATCAGATAGAATAGTTGGGGCCTAAGAAGTCAACGCCAGAAGCATAAAATGCAAAATAAATAGAACAGTTGTTCCATTGTATAAAACGAATAACTGCAACCAGTGTGAAAGTACTGGTCATTTCTACTTTCCGGGTAATCCAGGTTTCACTCTAGGGCGTTGCTCCACCAGATCGAATAGCTAGGGACTTAGAATTCAACGCCAGAAGAATAAAATACAATCTAAGTACAACAGTTTTTCCACCGAATAAAATGAATAATTGCATACATTGTGAAAGCAATGGTCATTTCTACGTTCCGGGCAACCTAGGCTCCACTCTAGGCTGTTGCTCCACCAGATCGAATAGCTAGGGCCTTAGAAGTCAGCGCCCGAAGCATAACATACAAAATAAATAGGACAGCTTTTCCATGTATAAAACGAATAATTGCTTCCTGTGTGAAAGTTATGGTCATTTCTACGTTCCGGGCAGCCTAGGCTTCACCAGAGGGCGTTGTTCTACCAGATGGAATAGCTGGGACCTAAGAAGTCAACGCCAGAAGCATAAAATAATATATAAATACAACAGCTTTTCCATCGTATAAAACGAATAATTGTAACCAGTGCGAAGGTTATGGCCATTTCGACGTTTCGGGCATCCTAGGCTTAACTGTGAGGCGTTGCTCCACCAAATCGAAGAGATAGGGCCTTAGAAATCAACGCCAGAAGCATAAAATACAATATAAATACAACAGCTTTGCCATCGTATAAAATGAATTATTGCAAACAGTGTGAAGGTAATGGTCATTTCTACGTTCCGAGCAACCTAGGCTTCACTGTAGGGTGTTGCTCCGCCAGATCGAATAGGTAGGGCCTTAGAAGTCAACGCCAGAAGCATAAAAAACGAAATAAATAGAACAGTTTTTCCATGTATAAAACGAATAATTGCTACCAGTGTGAAAGTAATGGTCATTTCTACGTTCCGGTCAACCTAGGCTTCACTACACGACTTTGTTCAACCAGATGGAATAGTTAGGGCCTAAGAAGTCAACGCCAGAAGCATAAAATACAATAAAGTTACAACAGCTGTTCCATCGTATAACAGGAATAACTGCAAACAGTGTGAAAGTACAGGTCATTTCTACGTTCCGGTTAATCCAGATTTCAGTCTAGGGCGTTGCTCCACCAGATCGAATAGCTAGGGACTTAGAATTCAACGCCAGAAGAATAAAATACAATCTAAGTGCAACAGCTTTTCCACCGAATAAAATGAATAATTGCATACATTGTGAAAGCAATGGTCATTTCTACGTTTCGGGCCACCTAGGCTTCATTCTAGGGCGTTGCTCTACCAGAACGAATAGCTAGGGCCTTAGAAGTCAACGCCCGAAGCATGAAATACGATAAAAATAGAACGGTTTTTCCGTCGTATAACAGGAACAATTGCAACCAGAGTGAAAGTTATGGTCATTTCTACGTTCCGGGCAACCTAGGCTTCACTCTAGGGCGTTGCTCCACCACGTCGAATACCTATGACCTTAGAAGACAACGCCTGAAGCATAAAATACAATAAAAATACAACAATATTTCCATCGTATAACAGGAATAATTGCAACCAGTGTGAAAGACATTGTCATTTCTACGTTCCGGGCATCCTAGGTTTCACTCTAGGGCGTTGCTCAGCCAGATCGAATAGTTAGGGCCTAAGAAGTCAACGCCAGAAGCATAAAATACAATAAAAATACAACAGTCCTTCCATCGTATAACAGGAATAATTGCAACCAGTGTGAAGGTAATGGTCGTTTCTACGTTCCGTGCAACCTAGGCTTCACTCTAGGGCGTTCCTCCGCCAGATCGAATAGCTAGGGCCTTAGAAGTCGACGCCCGAAGCATAAAATACACTAAAAATCCAATAGCTTTTCCATCGTATAACAGGAATAATTGCAAACAGTGTGAAAGTAATGGTCATTTCCACGTTCCGGGCAACCTGGGCTTCACTCGAGGGCGTTGCTCCACCAGATCGAGTAGTTAGGGCCTTAGAAGTCAACGCCCAAAGCATAAAATACAATATAAATACAACAGCTTTTCCATTGTATAAAATGAATATTTGCAAACAGTGTGATAGTAATGGTCATTTCTACGTTTCGGGCCACCTAGGCTTCACTGTAGGGCGTTGCTCTACCAGATCGAACAGCTCGGACCTTAGAAGTCAACGCCACAAGCAGAAAATACAATATAAATACAACAGCTTTTCCATCGTATGAAACGATTAATTGCAACCAGTGTGAAAGTAATGGCCGTTTCTACGTTTCGGGCAACCTAGGCTTCACTTTAGGGAGTTGCTCCATCAGATCGAATAATTAGGGCCTTAGAAGTCAACGCCCAAAGCATAAAATACAATATAAATACAACAGCTTTTTCATTGTATAAAATGAATATTTGCAAACAGTGTGAAAGTAATGGTCATTTCTACGTTTCGGGCCACCTAGGCTTCACTCTAGGGCGTTGCTCTACCAGAACGAATAGCTAGGGCCTTAGAAGTCAACGCCCGAAGCATGAAATACGATAAAAATAGAACGGTTTTTCCGTCGTATAACAGGAACAATTGCAACCAGGCTGAAGGTGATGGTCATTTCTACGTTCCGGGCATCCTAGGTTTCACTCTAGGGCGTTGCTCAGCCAGATCGAATAGTTAGGGCCTAAGAAGTCAACGCCAGAAGCATAAAATACAATAAAAATACAACAGTCCTTCCATCGTATAACAGGAATAATTGCAACCAGTGTGAAGGTAATGGTCGTTTCTACGTTCCGGGCAACCTAGGCTTCACTCTAGGGCGTTCCTCCTCCAGATCGAATAGCTAGGGCCTTAGAAGTCGACGCCCGAAGCATAAAATACACTAGAAATCCAATAGCTTTTCCATCGTATAACAGGAATAATTGCAAACAGTGTGAAAGTAATGGTCATTTCCACGTTCCGGGCAACCTGGGCTTCACTCTAGGGCGTTGCTCCACCAGATGGAGTAGTTAGGGCCTTAGGAGACAACGACCGAAGCTTAAAATACATAAAATTACAGCAGCTTTTCCATCGTATAACAGGAATAATTGCAACCAGTGTGAAGGTAATGGTCGTTTCTACGTTCCGGGCAACCTAGGCTTCACTTTAGGGAGTTGCTCCATCAGATCGAATAATTAGGGCCTTAGAAGTCAACGCCCAAAGCATAAAATACGATATAAATACAACAGCTTTTCCATCGTATAATACGAATAATGGCAACCAGTGTGATAGTTATGGTCATTTCTACGTTCCGGGCAACCTAGGCTTCACTCTAGGCTGTTGCTCCACCAGATCGTTTAGCTAGGGCCTTAGAAGTCAGCGCCCGAAGCATAACATACAAAATAAATAGGACAGCTTTTCCATGTATAAAACGAATAATTGCTTCCTGTGTGAAGGTTATGGTCATTTCTGCGTTCCGGGCAGCCTAGTCTTCACCAGAGGGCGTTGTTCTACCAGATGGAATAGCTGGGACCTAAGAAGTCAACGCCAGAAGCATAAAATAAGATATAAATACAACAGCTTTTCCATCGTATAAAACGAATAATTGTAACCAGTGCGAAAGTTATGGCCATTTCGACGTTTCGGGCATCCTAGGCTTAACTGTGAGGCGTTGCTCCACCAAATCGAAGAGATAGGGCCTTAGAAGTCAACGCCAGAAGCATAAAATACAATATAAATACAACAGCTTTGCCATCGTATAAAATGAATTATTGCAAACAGTGTGAAGGTAATGGTCATTTCTACGTTCCGAGCAACCTAGGCTTCACTGTAGGGTGTTGCTCCGCCAGATCGAATAGGTAGGGCCTTAGAAGTCAACGCCAGAAGCATAAAAAACAAAATAAATAGAACAGTTTTTCCATGTATAAAATGAATATTTGCAAACAGTGTGAAAGTAATGGTCATTTCTACGTTTCGGGCTACCTAGGCTTCACTCTAGGGCGTTGCTCTACCAGAACGAATAGCTAGGGCCTTAGAAGTCAACGCCCGAAGCATGAAATACGATAAAAATAGAACGGTTTTTCCGTCGTATAACAGGAACAATTGCATCCAGGCTGAAGGTGATGGTCATTTCTACGTTCCGGGCAACCTAGGCTTCACTCTAGGGCGTTGCTCCACCACGTCGAATACCTATGACCTTAGAAGACAACGCCTGAAGCATAAAATACAATAAAAATACAACAATATTTCCATCGTATAACAGGAATAATTGCAACCAGTGTGAAAGACATTGTCATTTCTACGTTCCGGGCATACTAGGTTTCACTCTAGGGCGTTGCTCAGCCAGATCGAATAGTTAGGGCCTAAGAAGTCAACGCCAGAAGCATAAAATAAAATAAAAATACAACAGTCCTTCCATCGTATAACAGGAATAATTGCAACCAGTGTGAAGGTAGTGGTCGTTTCTACGTTCCGGGCAACCTAGGCTTCACTCTAGGGCGTTCCTCCGCCAGATCGAATAGCTAGGGCCTTAGAAGTCGACGCCCGAAGCATAAAATACACTAAAAATCCAATAGCTTCTCCATCGTATAACAGGAATAATTGCAAACAGTGTGAAAGTAATCGTCATTTCCACGTTCCGGGCAACCTGGGCTTCACCCTAGGGCGTTGCTCCACCAGATCGAGTAGTTAGGGCCTTAGAAGTCAACGCCCAAAGCATAAAATGCGATATAAATACAACAGCTTTTCCATTGTATAAAATGAATATTTGCAAACAGTGTGATAGTAATGGTCATTTCTACGTTTCGGGCCACCTAGGCTTCACTCTAGGGCGTTGCTCTACCAGATCGAACAGCTCGGACCTTAGAAGTCAACGCCACAAGCAGAAAATACAATATAAATACAACAGCTTTTCCATCGTATGAAACGATTAATTGCAACCAGTGTGAAAGTAATGGCCGTTTCTACGTTTCGGGCAACCTAGGCTTCACTTTAGGGAGTTGCTCCATCAGATCGAATAATTAGGGCCTTAGAAGTCAACGCCCAAAGCATAAAATACAATATAAATACAACAGCTTTTCCATTGTATAAAATGAATATTTGCAAACAGTGTGAAAGTAATGGTCATTTCTACGTTTCGGGCCA
Organism: Calliopsis andreniformis; assembly: GCF_051401765.1. NCBI lineage: Eukaryota > Metazoa > Arthropoda > Insecta > Hymenoptera > Andrenidae > Calliopsis > Calliopsis andreniformis. The sequence continues at coordinate 8,041,845 of NW_027480425.1, read as the reverse complement.
CCTAGGCTTCACTCTAGGGCGTTGCTCTACCATAACGAATAGCTAGGGCCTTAGAAGTCAACGCCCGAAGCATGAAATACGATAAAAATAGAACGGTTTTTCCGTCGTATAACAGGAACAATTGCAACCAGGCTGAAGGTGATGGTCATTTCTACGTTCCGGGCATCCTAGGTTTCACTCTAGGGCGTTGCTCAGCCAGATCGAATAGTTAGGGCCTAAGAAGTCAACGCCAGAAGCATAAAATACAATAAAAATACAACAGTCCTTCCATCGTATAACAGGAATAATTGCAACCAGTGTGAAGGTAATGGTCGTTTCTACGTTCCGGGCAACCTAGGCTTCACTCTAGGGCGTTCCTCCGCCAGATCGAATAGCTAGGGCCTTAGAAGTCGACGCCAGAAGCATAAAATACACTAAAAATCCAATAGCTTTTCCATCGTATAACAGGAATAATTGCAAACAGTGTGAAAGTAATGGTCATTTCTACGTTCCGGGCAACCTGGGCTTCACTCTAGGGCGTTGCTCCACCAGATCGAGTAGTTAGGGCCTTACGAGACAACGACCGAAGCTTAAAATACATAAAATTACAGCAGCTTTTCCATCGTATAAAAGGAATAATTGCAACGAGTGTGAAGCTAATGGTCATTTCTGCGTTCCGGGCAACCTAGGCTTCACTCTAGGGCGGTGCTCCATCAGATGGAATTGTTGGGGCCTAAGAAGTCAACGCCAGAAGCATAAAATACGATATAAATACAACAGCTTTTCCATCGTATAATACGAATAATGGCAACCAGTGTGATAGTTATGGTCATTTCTACGTTCCGGGCAACGTAGGCTTCACTCTAGACTGTTGCTCCACCAGATCGTTTAGCTAGGGCCTTAGAAGTCAGCGCCCGAAGCATAACATACAAAATAAATAGGACAGCTTTTCCATGTATAAAACGAATAATTGCTTCCTGTGTGAAGGTTATGGTCATTTCTACGTTCCGGGCAGCCTAGGCTTCACCAGAGGGCGTTGTTCTACCAGATGGAATAGCTGGGACCTAAGAAGTCAACGCCAGAAGCATAAAATAAGATATAAATACAACAGCTTTTCCATCGTATAAAACGAATAATTGTAACCAGTGCGAAAGTTATGGCCATTTCGGCGTTTCGGGCATCCTAGGCTTAACTGTGAGGCGTTGCTCCACCAAATCGAAGAGATAGGGCCTTAGAAGTCAACGCCAGAAGCATAAAATACAATATAAATACAACAGCTTTGCCATCGTATAAAATGAATTATTGCAAACAGTGTGAAGGTAATGGTCATTTCTACGTTCCGAGCAACCTAGGCTTCACTGTAGGGTGTCGCTCCGGCAGATCGAATAGGTAGGGCCTTAGAAGTCAACGCCAGAAGCATAAAAAACAAAATAAATAGAACAGTTTTTCCATGTATAAAATGAATATTTGCAAACAGTGTGAAAGTAATGGTCATTTCTACGTTTCGGGCCACCTAGGCTTCACTCTAGGGCGTTGCTCTACCAGAACGAATAGCTAGGGCCTTAGAAGTCAACGCCCGAAGCATGAAATACGATAAAAATAGAACGGTTTTTCCGTCGTATAACAGGAACAATTGCAACCAGGCTGAAGGTGATGGTCATTTCTACGTTCCGGCCAACCTACGCTTCACTCTAGGGCGTTGCTCCACCACGTCGAATACCTATGACCTTAGAAGACAACGCCTGAAGCATAAAATACAATAAAAATACAACAATATTTCCATCGTATAACAGGAATAATTGCAACCAGTGTGAAAGACATTGTCATTTCTACGTTCCGGGCATACTAGGTTTCACTCTAGGGCGTTGCTCAGCCAGATCGAATAGTTAGGGCCTAAGAAGTCAACGCCAGAAGCATAAAATAAAATAAAAATACAACAGTCCTTCCATCGTATAACAGGAATAATTGCAACCAGTGTGAAGGTAATGGTCGTTTCTACGTTCCGGGCAACCTAGGCTTCACTCTAGGGCGTTCCTCCGCCAGATCGAATAGCTAGGGCCTTAGAAGTCGACGCCCGAAGCATAAAATACACTAAAAATCCAATAGCTTTTCCATCGTATAACAGGAATAATTGCAAACAGTGTGAAAGTAATCGTCATTTCCACGTTCCGGGCAACCTGGGCTTCACCCTAGGGCGTTGCTCCACCAGATCGAGTAGTTAGGGCCTTAGAAGTCAACGCCCAAAGCATAAAATGCAATATAAATACAACAGCTTTTCCATTGTATAAAATGAATATTTGCAAACAGTGTGATAGTAATGGTCATTTCTACGTTTCGGGCCACCTAGGCTTCACTCTAGGGCGTTGCTCTACCAGATCGAACAGCTCGGACCTTAGAAGTCAACGCCACAAGCAGAAAATACAATATAAATACAACAGCTTTTCCATCGTATGAAACGATTAATTGCAACCAGTGTGAAAGTAATGGCCGTTTCTACGTTTCGGGCAACCTAGGCTTCACTTTAGGGAGTTGCTCCATCAGATCGAATAATTAGGGCCTTAGAAGTCAACGCCCAAAGCATAAAACACAATATAAATACAAGAGCTTTTCCATTGTATAAAATGAATATTTGCAAACAGTGTGAAAGTAATGGTCATTTCTACGTTCCGGGCAACCTGGGCTTCACTCTAGGGCGTTGCTCCACCAGATCGAGTAGTTAGGGCCTTAGGAGACAACGACCGAAGCTTAAAATACATAAAAATACAGCAGCTTTTCCATCGTATAAAAGGAATAATTGCAACCAGTGTGAAGCTAATGGTCATTTCTGCGTTCCGGGCCACCTAGGCTTCACTCTATGGCGTTGCTCTACCATAACGAATAGCTAGGGCCTTAGAAGTCAACGCCCGAAGCATGAAATACGATAAAAATAGAACGGTTTTTCCGTCGTATAACAGGAACAATTGCAACCAGGCTGAAGGTGATGGTCATTTCTACGTTCCGGGCATCCTAGGTTTCACTCTAGGGCGTTGCTCAGCCAGATCGAATAGTTAGGGCCTAAGAAGTCAACGCCAGAAGCATAAAATACAATAAAAATACAACAGTCCTTCCATCGTATAACAGGAATAATTGCAACCAGTGTGAAGGTAATGGTCGTTTCTACGTTCCGGGCAACCTAGGCTTCACTCTAGGGCGTTCCTCCGCCAGATCGAATAGCTAGGGCCTTAGAAGTCGACGCCCGAAGCATAAAATACACTAAAAATCCAATAGCTTTTCCATCGTATAACAGGAATAATTGCAAACAGTGTGAAAGTAATGGTCATTTCCACGTTCCGGACAACCTGGGCTTCACTCTAGGGCGTTGCTCCACCAGATCGAGTAGTTAGGGCCTTAGGAGACAACGACCGAAGCTTAAAATACATAAAAATACAGCAGCTTTTCCATCGTATAAAAGGAATAATTGCAACCAGTGTGAAGCTAATGGTCATTTCTGCGTTCCGGGCAACCTAGGCTTCACTCTAGGGCGGTGCTCCATCAGATGGAATAGTTGGGGCCTAAGAAGTCAACGCCAGAAGCATAAAATACGATATAAATACAACAGCTTTTCCATCGTATAATACGAATAATTGCAACCAGTGTGAAAGTTATGTCATTTCTACGTTTCGGGCCTCCTACACTTAACTCTGAGGCATAGCTCCACCAGGTCGGATACATAGGGCCTTAGAAGTCAAATCCAGAAGCATAATGTACAATAAAAATCCAACAGTTTGTCCATCGTATAACAGGAATAATTGCAACCAGTGTGAAAGTGATGGTCATTTCTACGTTCCGGGCAACGTAGGCTTCACTCTAGGTCGTTGCTCCGCCAGATCGAATAGTTAGGGCCTTAGAAGTCAACGCCCGAAGCATAAAATACAAAATAAATAAAACAGTTTTTCCATCGTATAAAACGAATAATTGCTACCAGTGTGAAATCTATGGTCATTTCTACGTTCCGGGCAACCTAGGCTTCACTCTAGGGCGGTGCTCCACCAGATCAAATAGTTAGGGCCTAAGAAGTCAAAGCCAGAAGCATAAAATACAACATAAATACAACAGCCTTTCCATCGTATAAAACGAATAATTGCTACCAGTGTGAAAGTTATGGTCATTTCTACGTTCCGGGCAACCTAGGCTTCACTCTAGGGCGGTGCTCCACCAGATCAAATAGTTAGGGCCTAAGAAGTCAACGCCAGAAGCATAAAATACAATATATATATAACAGTTTTTCCATCGTATAAAACGAATAATAGAAACCAGTGTGAAAGTTATGGTCATTTCTACGTTCCGAGCGGTCTAGGCTTCACTCTAGGGCGGTGCTCCACCAGATCAAACAGTTAGGGCCTTAGAAGTCAACGCGCGTAGCTTTAAATACAAAATAAATAGAACAGTTTTTCCATCGTATAAAACGAATAATTGCTACCCGTGTAAAAGTTATGGTCATTTCTACGTCTCGGGCAACCTAGGCTTCACCCTAGGCCGTTGTCCCACCAGATCAAACACTTAGGGCCTAAGAAGTGAACGCCAGAAGCATAAAATACAATATAAATACAACAGTTTTTCCATCAAATAAAACGAATGATAGCAGCCAGTGTGAAAGTTATGGTCATTTCTACGTTCCGGGCAACGTAGGCTTCACTCTAGGTCGTTGCTCCGCCAGATCGAATAGTTAGGGCCTTAGAAGTCAACGCCCGAAGCATAAAAAACAAAATAAATAAAACAGTTTTTCCATCAAATAAAACGAATAATTGCTACCAGTGTGAAAGTTATGGTCATTTCTACGTTCCGGTCAACCTAGGCTTCACTACAGGACTTTGTTCAACCAGATGGAATAGTTAGGGCCTAAGAAGTCAACGCCAGAAGCATAAAATACAATAAAGTTGCAACAGCTGTTCCATAGTATAACAGGAATAACTGCAAACAGTGTGAAAGTACAGGTCATTTCTACGTTCCGGTTAATCCAGATTTCAGTCTAGGGCGTTGCTCCACCAGATGGAATAGCTGGGACCTAAGAAGTCAACGCCAGAAGCATAAAATAAGATATAAATACAACAGCTTTTCCATCGTATAAAACGAATAATTGTAACCAGTGCGAAAGTTATGGCCATTTCGACGTTTCGGGCATCCTAGGCTTAACTGTGAGGCGTTGCTCCACCAAATCGAAGAGATAGGGCCTTAGAAGTCAACGCCAGAATTATAAAATACAATATAAATACAACAGCTTTGCCATCGTATAAAATGAATTATTGCAAACAGTGTGAAGGTAATGGTCATTTCTACGTTCCGAGCAACCTAGGCTTCACTGTAGGGTGTTGCTCCGCCAGATCGAATAGGTAGGGCCTTAGAAGTCAACGCCAGAAGCATAAAAAACAAAATAAATAGAACAGTTTTTCCATGTATAAAATGAATATTTGCAAACAGTGTGAAAGTAATGGTCATTTCTACGTTTCGGGCCACCTAGGCTTCATTCTAGGGCGTTGCTCTACCAGAACGAATAGCTAGGGCCTTAGAAGTCAACGCCCGAAGCATGAAATACGATAAAAATAGAACGGTTTTTCCGTCGTATAACAGGAACAATTGCAACCAGAGTGAAAGTTATGGTCATTTCTACGTTCCGGGCAACCTAGGCTTCACTCTAGGGCGTTGCTCCACCACGTCGAATACCTATGACCTTAGAAGACAACGCCTGAAGCATAAAATACAATAAAAATACAACAATATTTCCATCGTATAACAGGAATAATTGCAACCAGTGTGAAAGACATTGTCATTTCTACGTTCCGGGCATCCTAGGTTTCACTCTAGGGCGTTGCTCAGCCAGATCGAATAGTTAGGGCCTAAGAAGTCAACGCCAGAAGCATAAAATACAATAAAAATACAACAGTCCTTCCATCGTATAACAGGAATAATTGCAACCAGTGTGAAGGTAATGGTCGTTTCTACGTTCCGGGCAACCTAGGCTTCACTCTAGGGCGTTCCTCCGCCAGATCGAATAGCTAGGGCCTTAGAAGTCGACGCCCGAAGCATAAAATACACTAAAAATCCAATAGCTTTTCCATCGTATAACAGGAATAATTGCAAACAGTGTGAAAGTAATGGTCATTTCCACGTTCCGGGCAACCTGGGCTTCACTCGAGGGCGTTGCTCCACCAGATCGAGTAGTTAGGGCCTTAGAAGTCAACGCCCAAAGCATAAAATACAATATAAATACAACAGCTTTTCCATTGTATAAAATGAATATTTGCAAACAGTGTGATAGTAATGGTCATTTCTACGTTTCGGGCCACCTAGGCTTCACTGTAGGGCGTTGCTCTACCAGATCGAACAGCTCGGACCTTAGAAGTCAACGCCACAAGCAGAAAATACAATATAAATACAACAGCTTTTCCATCGTATGAAACGATTAATTGCAACCAGTGTGAAAGTAATGGCCGTTTCTACGTTTCGGGCAACCTAGGCTTCACTTTAGGGAGTTGCTCCATCAGATCGAATAATTAGGGCCTTAGAAGTCAACGCCCAAAGCATAAAATACAATATAAATACAACAGCTTTTCCATTGTATAAAATGAATATTTGCAAACAGTGTGAAAGTAATGGTCATTTCTACGTTTCGGGCCACCTAGGCTTCACTCTAGGGCGTTGCTCTACCAGAACGAATAGCTAGGGCCTTAGAAGTCAACGCCCGAAGCATGAAATACGATAAAAATAGAACGGTTTTTCCGTCGTATAACAGGAACAATTGCAACCAGGCTGAAGGTGATGGTCATTTCTACGTTCCGGGCATCCTAGGTTTCACTCTAGGGCGTTGCTCAGCCAGATCGAATAGTTAGGGCGTAAGAAGTCAACGCCAGAAGCATAAAATACAATAAAAATACAACAGTCCTTCCATCGTATAACAGGAATAATTGCAACCAGTGTGAAGGTAATGGTCGTTTCTACGTTCCGGGCAACCTAGGCTTCACTCTAGGGCGTTCCTCCTCCAGATCGAATAGCTAGGGCCTTAGAAGTCGACGCCCGAAGCATAAAATACACTAGAAATCCAATAGCTTTTCCATCGTATAACAGGAATAATTGCAAACAGTGTGAAAGTAATGGTCATTTCCACGTTCCGGGCAACCTGGGCTTCACTCTAGGGCGTTGCTCCACCAGATGGAGTAGTTACGGCCTTAGGAGACAACGACCGAAGCTTAAAATACATAAAATTACAGCAGCTTTTCCATCGTATAAACGGAATAATTGCAACCAGTGTGAAGCTAATGGTCATTTCTGCGTTCCGGGCAACCTAGGCTTCACTCTAGGGCGGTGCTCCATCAGATGGAATAGTTGGGGCCTAAGAAGTCAACGCCAGAAGCATAAAATACGATATAAATACAACAGCTTTTCCATCGTATAATACGAATAATGGCAACCAGTGTGATAGTTATGGTCATTTCTACGTTCCGGGCAACCTAGGCTTCACTCTAGGCTGTTGCTCCACCAGATCGTTTAGCTAGGGCCTTAGAAGTCAGCGCCCGAAGCATAACATACAAAATAAATAGGACAGCTTTTCCATGTATAAAACGAATAATTGCTTCCTGTGTGAAGGTTATGGTCATTTCTGCGTTCCGGGCAGCCTAGGCTTCACCAGAGGGCGTTGTTCTACCAGATGGAATAGCTGGGACCTAAGAAGTCAACGCCAGAAGCATAAAATACAATAAAAATACAACAGTCCTTCCATCGTATAACAGGAATAATTGCAACCAGTGTGAAGGTAATGGTCGTTTCTACGTTCCGGGCAACCTAGGCTTCACTCTAGGGCGTTCCTCCGCCAGATCGAATAGCTAGGGCCTTAGAAGTCGACGCCCGAAGCATAAAATACACTAAAAATCCAATAGCTTTTCCATCGTATAACAGGAATAATTGCAAACAGTGTGAAAGTAATGGTCATTTCCACGTTCCGGGCAACCTGGGCTTCACTCGAGGGCGCTGCTCCACCAGATCGAGTAGTTAGGGCCTTAGAAGTCAACGCCCAAAGCATAAAATACAATATAAATACAACAGCTTTTCCATTGTATAAAATGAATATTTGCAAACAGTGTGATAGTAATGGTCATTTCTACGTTTCGGGCCACCTAGGCTTCACTGTAGGGCGTTGCTCTTCCAGATCGAACAGCTCGGACCTTAGAAGTCAACGCCACAAGCAGAAAATACAATATAAATACAACAGCTTTTCCATCGTATGAAACGATTAATTGCAACCAGTGTGAAAGTAATGGCCGTTTCTACGTTTCGGGCAACCTAGGCTTCACTTTAGGGAGTTGCTCCATCAGATCGAATAATTAGGGCCTTAGAAGTCAACGCCCAAAGCATAAAATACAATATAAATACAACAGCTTTTCCATTGTATAAAATGAATATTTGCAAACAGTGTGAAAGTAATGGTCATTTCTACGTTTCGGGCCACCTAGGCTTCACTCTAGGGCGTTGCTCTACCAGAACGAATAGCTAGGGCCTTAGAAGTCAACGCCCGAAGCATGAAATACGATAAAAATAGAACGGTTTTTCCGTCGTATAACAGGAACAATTGCAACCAGGCTGAAGGTGATGGTCATTTCTACGTTCCGGGCATCCTAGGTTTCACTCTAGGGCGTTGCTCAGCCAGATCGAATAGTTAGGGCCTAAGAAGTCAACGCCAGAAGCATAAAATACAATAAAAATACAACAGTCCTTCCATCGTGTAACAGGAATAATTGCAACCAGTGTGAAGGTAATGGTCGTTTCTACGTTCCGGGCAACCTAGGCTTCACTCTAGGGCGTTCCTCCTCCAGATCGAATAGCTAGGGCCTTAGAAGTCGACGCCCGAAGCATAAAATACACTAGAAATCCAATAGCTTTTCCATCGTATAACAGGAATAATTGCAAACAGTGTGAAAGTAATGGTCATTTCCACGTTCCGGGCAACCTGGGCTTCACTCTAGGGCGTTGCTCCACCAGATGGAGTAGTTACGGCCTTAGGAGACAACGACCGAAGCTTAAAATACATAAAATTACAGCAGCTTTTCCATCGTATAAAAGGAATAATTGCAACCAGTGTGAAGCTAATGGTCATTTCTGCGTTCCGGGCAACCTAGGCTTCACTCTAGGGCGGTGCTCCATCAGATGGAATAGTTGGGGCCTAAGAAGTCAACGCCAGAAGCATAAAATACGATATAAATACAACAGCTTTTCCATCGTATAATACGAATAATGGCAACCTGTGTGATAGTTATGGTCATTTCTACGTTCCGGGCAACCTAGGCTTCACTCTAGGCTGTTGCTCCACCAGATCGTTTAGCTAGGGCCTTAGAAGTCAGCGCCCGAAGCATAACATACAAAATAAATAGGACAGCTTTTCCATGTATAAAACGAATAATTGCTTCCTGTGTGAAGGTTATGGTCATTTCTGCGTTCCGGGCAGCCTAGGCTTCACCAGAGGGCGTTGTTCTACCAGATGGAATAGCTGGGACCTAAGAAGTCAACGCCAGAAGCATAAAATAAGATATAAATACAACAGCTTTTCCATCGTATAAAACGAATAATTGTAACCAGTGCGAAAGTTATGGCCATTTCGACGTTTCGGGCATCCTAGGCTTAACTGTGAGGCGTTGCTCCACCAAATCGAAGAGATAGGGCCTTAGAAGTCAACGCCAGAATTATAAAATACAATATAAATACAACAGCTTTGCCATCGTATAAAATGAATTATTGCAAACAGTGTGAAGGTAATGGTCATTTCTACGTTCCGAGCAACCTAGGCTTCACTCTAGGGCGTTGCTCCACCAGACCGAATAGTTATGGCCTTAGAAGTCAACGCCAGAAGCATAAAATACAATATAAATACAACAGCTTTGCCATCGTATAAAATGAATTATTGCAAACAGTGTGAAGGTAATGGTCATTTCTACGTTCCGAGCAACCTAGGCTTCACTGTAGGGTGTTGCTCCGCCAGATCGAATAGGTAGGGCCTTAGAAGTCAACGCCAGAAGCATAAAAAACAAAATAAATAGAACAGTTTTTCCATGTATAAAATGAATATTTGCAAACAGTGTGAAAGTAATGGTCATTTCTACGTTCCGGTTAATCCAGATTTCAGTCTAGGGCGTTGCTCCACCAGATCGAATAGCTAGGGACTTAGAATTCAACGCCAGAAGAATAAAATACAATCTAAGTACAACAGCTTTTCCACCGAATAAAATGAATAATTGCATACATTGTGAAAGCAATGGTCATTTCTACGTTCCGCGCAACCTAGGCTTCACTCTAGGGCGTTGCTCCACCAGATCGAATAGCTAGGGACTTAGAATTCAATGCCAGAAGCATAAAATGCAATATATATATAACAGCTTTTCCATGTATAAAACGAATAATTGCTACCAGTGTGAAAGAGTTGGTCATTTCTACGTTCCGGGCAACCTAGGCTTCACTCTAGGGCGATGCTCCACCAGATCGAATAGTTACGGCCTAAGAAGTCAGCGCCAGAAGCTTAAAATACAAAAGAAATACAACAGTTTTTCCATTGTATAAAACGAATAATTGCAACCAGTGTGAAAGTTATGTCATTTCTACGTTTCGGGCCTCCTACACTTAACACTGAGGCATAGCTCCACCAGGTCGGATACATAGGGCCTTAGAAGTCAAATCCAGAAGCATAATGTACAATAAAAATCCATCAGTTTGTCCATCGTATAACAGGAATAATTGCAACCTGTGTGAAAGTGATGGTCATTTCTACGTTCCGGGCAACCCTGGCTTCACTCTAGAGCGTTGTTCCACCAGATCGAATAGTTAGGGCCTAAGAAGTCAACGCTAGAAGCATAAAATACAATATAAATGGAACAGTTTTTCCATCATATAGAATGAATAATTGCAATCAGTGTGAAAGTAATGATCATTTCGACGTTTCCGGCATCCTAGATTTAACTGTGAGGCATTGCTCCACCAGATCGAATCCGTAGGGCCTTAGAAGTCAACGCCAGAAGCATAAAGTACAATAAAAATGCAACAGTTTGTCCATCGTATAACAGGAATAATTGCAACCAGAGTGAAAGTTATGGTCATTTCTACGTTCCGTGCAACATAGCCTTCACTCTAAGGCGTTGCCCCACTGGATCGAATAGTTAGGGCCTTAGATGTCAACGCCAGAAGCATAAAATAAAATTTAAATACAACAGTTTTTCCACCGTATGACAAGAATAATTGCCACCAGTGTGAAAGATATGGCCATTTCTACGTTCTAGGCAACCTAGGCTTCACTCTGGGGCGTTACTCCACCACATCGGATAGCTACGGCCTTAGAAGGCAACCCCAGAAGCATAAAATACAATATAAATGCAACAGTTTTTCCATCGTATAAAACGAATAATTGCAACCAGTGTGAAAGTTATGGTCATTTCTACGATCCGGGCAAGCTAGGCTTCACTCTAGGGCGTTCGTCCACCAGATCCAATAGTTAGGGCCATAGAAGTCAACGACAGAAGCATAAAATACAATATAAATAAGACTGTTTTTCCATCGTTTAACAGGTATAGTTGCAACAAGTGTGAAGGTAATGGTCATTTCTACGTTCCGGGCAACCTAGGCTTCACTCTAGGGCGTTGCTCAACCAGATCGACAAGTTAGGGCATAAGAAATCAACGCCAGAAGCATAAAATACAATATAAATACAACAGCTTTTCCATCGTATAACAGGAATAATTGCAACCAGTGTGAAGGACATTGTCATTTCTACGTTTCGGGCAACCTAGGCTTCACTCTAGGGCGTTGCTCTACCAGAACGAATAGCTAGGGCCTTAGAAGTCAACGCCCGAAGCATGAAATACGATAAAAATAGAACGGTTTTTCCGTCGTATAACAGGAACAATTGCAACCAGGCTGAAGGTGATGGTCATTTCTACGTTCCGGGCAACCTAGGCTTCACTCTAGGGCGTTGCTCCACCACGTCGAATACCTATGACCTTAGAAGACAACGCCTGAAGCATAAAATACAATAAAAATACAACAATATTTCCATCGTATAACAGGAATAATTGCAACCAGTGTGAAAGACATTGTCATTTCTACGTTCCGGGCATACTAGGTTTCACTCTAGGGCGTTGCTCAGCCAGATCGAATAGTTAGGGCCTAAGAAGTCAACGCCAGAAGCATAAAATAAAATAAAAATACAACAGTCCTTCCATCGTATAACAGGAATAATTGCAACCAGTGTGAAGGTAGTGGTCGTTTCTACATTCCGGGCAACCTAGGCTTCACTCTAGGGCGTTCCTCCGCCAGATCGAATAGCTAGGGCCTTAGAAGTCGACGCCCGAAGCATAAAATACACTAAAAATCCAATAGCTTTTCCATCGTATAACAGGAATAATTGCAAACAGTGTGAAAGTAATCGTCATTTCCACGTTCCGGGCAACCTGGGCTTCACCCTAGGGCGTTGCTCCACCAGATCGAGTAGTTAGGGCCTTAGAAGTCAACGCCCAAAGCATAAAATGCAATATAAATACAACAGCTTTTCCATTGTATAAAATGAATATTTGCAAACAGTGTGATAGTAATGGTCATTTCTACGTTTCGGGCCACCTAGGCTTCACTCTAGGGCGTTGCTCTACCAGATCGAACAGCTCGGACCTTAGAAGTCAACAACACAAGCAGAAAATACAATATAAATACAACAGCTTTTCCATCGTATGAAACGATTAATTGCAACCAGTGTGAAAGTAATGGCCGTTTCTACGTTTCGGGCAACCTAGGCTTCACTTTAGGGAGTTGCTCCATCAGATCGAATAATTAGGGCCTTAGAAGTCAACGCCCAAAGCATAAAATACAATATAAATACAAGAGCTTTTCCATTGTATAAAATGAATATTTGCAAACAGTGTGAAAGTAATGGTCATTTCTACGTTCCGGGCAACCTGGGCTTCACTCTAGGGCGTTGCTCCACCAGATCGAGTAGTTAGGGCCTTAGGAGACAACGACCGAAGCTTAAAATACATAAAAATACAGCAGCTTTTCCATCGTATAAAAGGAATAATTGCAACCAGTGTGAAGCTAATGGTCATTTCTGCGTTCCGGGCCACCTAGGCTTCACTCTATGGCGTTGCTCTACCATAACGAATAGCTAGGGCCTTAGAAGTCAACGCCCGAAGCATGAAATACGAAAAATATAGAACGGTTTTTCCGTCGTATAACAGGAACAATTGCAACCAGGCTGAAGGTGATGGTCATTTCTACGTTCCGGGCATCCTAGGTTTCACTCTAGGGCGTTGCTCAGCCAGATCGAATAGTTAGGGCCTAAGAAGTCAACGCCAGAAGCATAAAATACAATAAAAATACAACAGTCCTTCCATCGTATAACAGGAATAATTGCAACCAGTGTGAAGGTAATGGTCGTTTCTACGTTCCGGGCAACCTAGGCTTCACTCTAGGGCGTTCCTCCGCCAGATCGAATAGCTAGGGCCTTAGAAGTTGACGCCCGAAGCATAAAATACACTAAAAATCCAATAGCTTTTCCATCGTATAACAGGAATAATTGCAAACAGTGTGAAAGTAATGGTCATTTCCACGTTCCGGACAACCTGGGCTTCACTCTAGGGCGTTGCTCCACCAGATCGAGTAGTTAGGGCCTTAGGAGACAACGACCGAAGCTTAAAATACATAAAAATACAGCAGCTTTTCCATCGTATAAAAGGAATAATTGCAACCAGTGTGAAGCTAATGGTCATTTCTGCGTTCCGGGCAACCTAGGCTTCACTCTAGGGCGGTGCTCCATCAGATGGAATAGTTGGGGCCTAAGAAGTCAACGCCAGAAGCATAAAATACGATATAAATACAACAGCTTTTCCATCGTATAATACGAATAATTGCAACCAGTGTGAAAGTTATGTCATTTCTACGTTTCGGGCCCCCTACACTTAACTCTGAGGCATAGCTCCACCAGGTCGGATACATAGGGCCTTAGAAGTCAAATCCAGAAGCATAATGTACAATAAAAATCCAACAGTTTGTCCATCGTATAACAGGAATAATTGCAACCAGTGTGAAAGTGATGGTCATTTCTACGTTCCGGGCAACGTAGGCTTCACTCTAGGTCGTTGCTCCGCCAGATCGAATAGTTAGGGCCTTAGAAGTCAACGCCCGAAGCATAAAATACAAAATAAATAAAACAGTTTTTCCATCGTATAAAACGAATAATTGCTACCAGTGTGAAATCTATGGTCATTTCTACGTTCCGGGCAACCTAGGCTTCACTCTAGGGCGGTGCTCCACCAGATCAAATAGTTAGGGCCTAAGAAGTCAAAGCCAGAAGCATAAAATACAACATAAATACAACAGCCTTTCCATCGTATAAAACGAATAATTGCTACCAGTGTGAAATTTATGGTCATTTCTACGTTCCGGGCAACCTAGGCTTCACTCTAGGGCGGTGCTCCACCAGATCAAATAGTTAGGGCCTAAGAAGTCAACGCCAGAAGCATAAAATACAATATATATATAACAGTTTTTCCATCGTATAAAACGAATAATAGAAACCAGTGTGAAAGTTATGGTCATTTCTACGTTCCGAGCGGTCTAGGCTTCACTCTAGGGCGGTGCTCCACCAGATCAAACAGTTAGGGCCTTAGAAGTCAACGCCCGTAGCTTTAAATACAAAATAAATAGAACAGTTTTTCCATCGTATAAAACGAATAATTGCTACCAGTGTAAAAGTTATGGTCATTTCTACGTCTCGGGCAACCTAGGCTTCACCCTAGGCCGTTGTCCCACCAGATCAAACAGTTAGGGCCTAAGAAGTGAACGCCAGAAGCATAAAATACAATATAAATACAACAGTTTTTCCATCAAATAAAACGAATGATAGCAGCCAGTGTGAAAGTTATGGTCATTTCTACGTTCCGGGCAACGTAGGCTTCACTCTAGGTCGTTGCTCCGCCAGATCGAATAGTTAGGGCCTTAGAAGTCAACGCCCGAAGCATAAAAAACAAAATAAATAAAACAGTTTTTCCATCAAATAAAACGAATAATTGCTACCAGTGTGAAAGTTATGGTCATTTCTACGTTCCGGTCAACCTAGGCTTCACTACAGGACTTTGTTCAACCAGATGGAATAGTTAGGGCCTAAGAAGTCAACGCCAGAAGCATAAAATACAATAAAGTTGCAACAGCTGTTCCATAGTATAACAGGAATAACTGCAAACAGTGTGAAAGTACAGGTCATTTCTACGTTCCGGTTAATCCAGATTTCAGTCTAGGGCGTTGCTCCACCAGATCGAATAGCTAGGGACTTAGAATTCAACGCCAGAAGAATAAAATACAATCTAAGTACAACAGCTTTTCCACCGAATAAAATGAATAATTGCATACATTGTGAAAGCAATGGTCATTTCTACGTTCCGTGCAACCTAGGCTTCACTCTAGGGCGTTGCTCCACCAGATCGAATAGCTAGGGACTTAGAATTCAATGCCAGAAGCATAAAATGCAATATATATATAACAGCTTTTCCATGTATAAAACGAATAATTGCTACCAGTGTGAAAGAGTTGGTCATTTCTACGTTCCGGGCAACCTAGGCTTCACTCTAGGGCGATGCTCCACCAGATCGAATAGTTACGGCCTAAGAAGTCAGCGCCAGAAGCTTAAAATACAAAAGAAATACAACAGTTTTTCCATTGTATAAAACGAATAATTGCAACCAGTGTGAAAGTTATGTCATTTCTACGTTTCGGGCCTCCTACACTTAACACTGAGGCATAGCTCCACCAGGTCGGATACATAGGGCCTTAGAAGTCAAATCCAGAAGCATAATGTACAATAAAAATCCAACAGTTTGTCCATCGTATAACAGGAATAATTGCAACCTGTGTGAAAGTGATGGTCATTTCTACGTTCCGGGCAACCCTGGCTTCACTCTAGAGCGTTGTTCCACCAGATCGAATAGTTAGGGCCTAAGAAGTCAACGCTAGAAGCATAAAATACTATATAAATGGAACAGTTTTTCCATCATATAGAATGAATAATTGCAATCAGTGTGAAAGTAATGATCATTTCGACGTTTCGGGCATCCTAGATTTAACTGTGAGGCATTGCTCCACCAGATCGAATCCGTAGGGCCTTAGAAGTCAACGCCAGAAGCATAAAGTACAATAAAAAGGCAACAGTTTGTCCATCGTATAACAGGAACAATTGCAACCAGAGTGAAAGTTATGGTCATTTCTACGTTCCGTGCAACATAGCCTTCACTCTAAGGCGTTGCCCCACTGGATCGAATAGTTAGGGCCTTAGATGTCAACGCCAGAAGCATAAAATAAAATTTAAATACAACAGTTTTTCCACCGTATGACAAGAATAATTGCCACCAGTGTGAAAGATATGGCCATTTCTACGTTCTAGGCAACCTAGGCTTCACTCTGGGGCGTTACTCCACCACATCGGATAGCTACGGCCTTAGAAGGCAACCCCAGAAGCATAAAATACAATATAAATGCAACAGTTTTTCCATCGTATAAAACGAATAATTGCAACCAGTGTGAAAGTTATGGTCATTTCTACGATCCGGGCAAGCTAGATTTAACTGTGAGGCATTGCTCCACCAGATCGAATCCGTAGGGCCTTAGAAGTCAACGCCAGAAGCATAAAGTACAATAAAAATGCAACAATTTGTCCATCGTATAACAGGAATAATTGCAACCAGAGTGAAAGTTATGGTCATTATTACGTTCCGGGCAACCTAGGCTTCACTCGAGGGCGGTGCTCCACCAGATCAAATAGTTAGGGCCTAAGAAGTCAAAGCCAGAAGCATAAAATACAACATAAATACAACAGCCTTTCCATCGTATAAAACGAATAATAGAAACCAGTGTGAAAGTTATGGTCATTTCTACGTTCCGAGCGGTCTAGGCTTCACTCTAGGGCGGTGCTCCACCAGATCAAACAGTTAGGGCCTTAGAAGTCAACGCCCGTAGCTTTAAATACAAAATAAATAGAACAGTTTTTCCATCGTATAAAACGAATAATTGCTACCAGTGTAAAAGTTATGGTCATTTCTACGTCTCGGGCAACCTAGGCTTCACCCTAGGCCGTTGTCCCACCAGATCAAACAGTTAGGGCCTAAGAAGTGAACGCCAGAAGCATAAAATACAATATAAATACAACAGTTTTTCCATCAAATAAAACGAATGATAGCAGCCAGTGTGAAAGTTATGGTCATTTCTACGTTCCGGGCAACGTAGGCTTCACTCTAGGTCGTTGCTCCGCCAGATCGAATAGTTAGGGCCTTAGAAGTCAACGCCCGAAGCATAAAAAACAAAATAAATAAAACAGTTTTTCCATCAAATAAAACGAATAATTGCTACCAGTGTGAAAGTTATGGTCATTTCTACGTTCCGGTCAACCTAGGCTTCACTACAGGACTTTGTTCAACCAGATGGAATAGTTAGGGCCTAAGAAGTCAACGCCAGAAGCATAAAATACAATAAAGTTGCAACAGCTGTTCCATAGTATAACAGGAATAACTGCAAACAGTGTGAAAGTACAGGTCATTTCTACGTTCCGGTTAATCCAGATTTCAGTCTAGGGCGTTGCTCCACCAGATCGAATAGCTAGGGACTTAGAATTCAACGCCAGAAGAATAAAATACAATCTAAGTACAACAGCTTTTCCACCGAATAAAATGAATAATTGCATACATTGTGAAAGCAATGGTCATTTCTACGTTCCGTGCAACCTAGGCTTCACTCTAGGGCGTTGCTCCACCAGATCGAATAGCTAGGGACTTAGAATTCAATGCCAGAAGCATAAAATGCAATATATATATAACAGCTTTTCCATGTATAAAACGAATAATTGCTACCAGTGTGAAAGAGTTGGTCATTTCTACGTTCCGGGCAACCTAGGCTTCACTCTAGGGCGATGCTCCACCAGATCGAATAGTTACGGCCTAAGAAGTCAGCGCCAGAAGCTTAAAATACAAAAGAAATACAACAGTTTTTCCATTGTATAAAACGAATAATTGCAACCAGTGTGAAAGTTATGTCATTTCTACGTTTCGGGCCTCCTACACTTAACACTGAGGCATAGCTCCACCAGGTCGGATACATAGGGCCTTAGAAGTCAAATCCAGAAGCATAATGTACAATAAAAATCCAACAGTTTGTCCATCGTATAACAGGAATAATTGCAACCTGTGTGAAAGTGATGGTCATTTCTACGTTCCGGGCAACCCTGGCTTCACTCTAGAGCGTTGTTCCACCAGATCGAATAGTTAGGGCCTAAGAAGTCAACGCTAGAAGCATAAAATACTATATAAATGGAACAGTTTTTCCATCATATAGAATGAATAATTGCAATCAGTGTGAAAGTAATGATCATTTCGACGTTTCGGGCATCCTAGATTTAACTGTGAGGCATTGCTCCACCAGATCGAATCCGTAGGGCCTTAGAAGTCAACGCCAGAAGCATAAAGTACAATAAAAAGGCAACAGTTTGTCCATCGTATAACAGGAACAATTGCAACCAGAGTGAAAGTTATGGTCATTTCTACGTTCCGTGCAACATAGCCTTCACTCTAAGGCGTTGCCCCACTGGATCGAATAGTTAGGGCCTTAGATGTCAACGCCAGAAGCATAAAATAAAATTTAAATACAACAGTTTTTCCACCGTATGACAAGAATAATTGCCACCAGTGTGAAAGATATGGCCATTTCTACGTTCTAGGCAACCTAGGCTTCACTCTGGGGCGTTACTCCACCACATCGGATAGCTACGGCCTTAGAAGGCAACCCCAGAAGCATAAAATACAATATAAATGCAACAGTTTTTCCATCGTATAAAACGAATAATTGCAACCAGTGTGAAAGTTATGGTCATTTCTACGATCCGGGCAAGCTAGGCTTCACTCTAGGGCGTTCGTCCACCAGATCCAATAGTTAGGGCCATAGAAGTCAACGACAGAAGCATAAAATACAATATAAATAAGACTGTTTTTCCATCGTTTAACAGGTATAGTTGCAACAAGTGTGAAGGTAATGGTCATTTCTGCGTTCCGGGCAACCTAGGCTTCACTCTAGGGCGTTGCTCAACCAGATCGACAAGTTAGGGCATAAGAAATCAACGCCAGAAGCATAAAATACAATATAAATACAACAGCTTTTCCATCGTATAACAGGAATAATTGCAACCAGTGTGAAGGACATTGTCATTTCTACGTTCCGGGCATCCTAGGTTTCACTCTAGGGCGTTGCTCAGCCAGATCGAATAGTTAGGGCCTAAGAAGTCAACGCCAGAAGCATAAAATACAATAAAAATACAACAGTCCTTCCATCGTATAACAGGAATAATTGCAACCAGTGTGAAGGTAATGGTCGTTTCTACGTTCCGGGCAACCTAGGCTTCACTCTAGGGCGTTCCTCCGCCAGATCGAATAGCTAGGGCCTTAGAAGTCGACGCCCGAAGCATAAAATACACTCAAAATCCAATAGCTTTTCCATCGTATAACAGGAATATTTGCAAACAGTGTGAAAGTAATGGTCCTTTCTACGGTCCGGCCAACCTAGGCTTCACTCTAGGCCGTTGCTCCACCAGATCAAACGGTTAGGGCCTAAGAAGTCAAAGCCAGAAGCATAAAATACAACATAAATACAACAGCCTTTCCATCGTATATAATGTATATTTGCAAACAGTGTGAAAGTAATGGTCATTTCTACGTACCGTGCAACCTAGGCTCCACTCTAGGGCGTTGCTCCACCAAATGGAATAGTTAGGGCCTTAGAAGTCAACGCCAGAAGCATAAAATACAATAAAGATGCAAAAGTTTTTCCATCGTATTACAGGAATAACTGCAAACAGTTTGAAAGGACTGGTCATTTCTACGTTCCGGGTAACCTAGGTTTCACTCTAGGGCGTTGCTCCACCAGATTGAATAGCTAGGGACTTAGAATTCAACGCCATAAGAATAAAATACAATATAAGTACAACAGTTTTTCCATCGTATAAAATGAATAATTGCAACCAGTGTGAAAGTTATGGTCATTTCTACGTTCCGGTCAACCTAGGCTTCACTACAGGACTTTGTTCAACCAGATGGAATAGTTAGGGCCTAAGAAGTCAACGCCAGAAGCATAAAATACATAAAGTTGCAACAGCTGTTCCATCGTATAACAGGAATAACTGCAACCAGTGTGAAAGTACAGGTCATTTCTACGTTCCGGTTAATCCAGATTTCAGTCTAGGGCGTTGCTCCACCAGATCGAATAGCTAGGGACTTAGAATTCAACGCCAGAAGAATAAAATACAATCTAAGTACAACAGCTTTTCCACCGAATAAAATGAATAATTGCATACATTGTGAAAGCAATGGTCATTTCTACGTTCCGTGCAACCTAGGCTTCACTCTAGGGCGTTGCTCCACCAGATCGAATAGCTAGGGACTTAGAATTCAATGCCAGAATCATAAAATGCAATATATATATAACAGCTTTTCCATGTATAAAACGAATAATTGCTACCAGTGTGAAAGAGTTGGTCATTTCTACGTTCCGGGCAACCTAGGCTTCACCCTAGGGTGTTGTTCCACCAGATGGAATAGTTAGGGCCTAAGAAGTCAACGCCCGAAGCATAAAATGCAAAAAAATAGAACAGTTTTTCCATGTGTAAGACGAATAATTGCTACCAGTGTGAACGTTATGGTCATTTCTACGTTCCGGGCAACCTAGGCTTGACCCTAGGGCGTTGTTCCACCAGATGGTATAGTTAGGGCCTAAGAAGTCAACGCCAGAAGCATAAAATACGATACAAATAGAACACCTTATCCATCGTAGAAAACGAATAATGGCAACCAGTGTGAAAGTAATGGTTATTTCTACGTTCCGAGCAACCTAGGCTTCACTCTAGGACGTTGCTCCACCAGATCGAATAGTTAGGGCCTATGAAGTCAACGCCAGAAGCATAAAATACAATAAAGGTGCAACAGTTTTTCCTTCGTGTAACAGGAATAATTGCAACCAGTGTGATTGTTATGGTCATTTCTACTTCCCGGGCAACCTAGGCTTCACTCTAGGGCGTTGGTCCACCAGATCGAATAGTTAGGGCCTTAGAAGTCAGCGCCCGAAGCATAAAATGCAAAATAAATAGAACAGTTTTTCCATTGTATAAAACGAATAACTGCAACCAGTGTGAAAGTACTGGTCATTTCTACGTTTCGGGCAACCTAGGCTTCACTCTAGGGCGATGCTCCACCAGATCGAATAGTTAGGGCCTAAGAAGTCAACGCCAGAAGCATAAAATACAATATAAATGGAACAGTTTTTCGATCATATAGAATGAATAATTGCAATCAGTGTGAAAGTAATGATCATTTCGACGTTTCGGGCATCCTAGATTTAACTGTGAGGCATTGCTCCACCAGATCGAATCCGTAGGGCCTTAGAAGTCAACGCCAGAAGCATAAAGTACAATAAAAATGCAACAATTTGTCCATCGTATAACAGGAATAATTGCAACCAGAGTGAAAGTTATGGTCATTATTACGTTCCGGGCAACCTAGGCTTCACTCGAGGGCGTTGCTCCACTATATCGAATAGTTAGGGCCTTAGAACTCAACGCCCGTGGCTTAAAATACAAAATAAATAAAACAGCTTTTCCATCGTATAAAACGAATAATTGCTACCAGTGTTAAATTAATTGTCATTTCTACGTTCCGGGCAACCTAGGCTTCACCCTAGGGCGTTGCTCCAACAGATTGAATAGTTAGTGCCTTAGAAGTCAATGACCGAAGCACAAAATGCAATAAAAATACAACAGTTTTTCCATCATAAGACAGGAATAATTGCAACTAGTTTGAAAGTGATGGTCATTTCTACGTTCCGGGCAACCTGGGCTTCACTCTAGTGCGTTGCACCACCAGATCGAATAGTTAGGGCCTAAGAAGTGAACGCCAGAAGCATAAAATACAACATAAATACAACAGATTTTCCATCGTATATAATGTATATTTGCAAACAGTGTGAAAGTAATGGTCATTTCTACGTACCGGGCAATCTAGGCTTCACTCTAGGGCGTTGCACCTCCAGATCAATCAGTTAGGGCCTTAGAAGTCAACGCCCGAAGCATAAAATATAAAATAAATAGAACAGTTTTTCCATCGTATAAAACGAATAATTGCAACCAGTGTGAAAGTTATGGTCATTTCTACAGTCCGAGCAACCTAGGCTACACTCTAGGGCGTTGCTCCACCAGATCGAAATGTTAGGGCCTAAGAAGTCAACGCCCGAAGCATAAAATACGATATAAATACAACAGCTTTTCCATCATATTAAATGAATAATTGCAAACAGTGTGAAAGAAGTGGTCATTTCTACGTTCCGAGCAACCTAGGCTTCACTCTAGGGCGGTGCTCCACCATATCGAATAGCTACGGCCTTAGAAGCCTACGCCTGAGGCACAAAATACAATAAAAGTACAACAGTCTTTTCATGGTATAACAGGAATAATTGCAACAAGCGTGAAAGTAATGATCATTTCGGCGTTTCGGGCATCCTAGACTTAACTCTGAGGCATTGCTCCACCAGATCGAATAGTTAGGGCCTAAGAAGTCAACGCCAGAGGCATAAAATACAATATAAATGCAACAGCACTGCCATCGTATAAAATGAATAATTGCAAACAGTGTGAAAGATATGTACATTTCTACGTTCCGGGCAACCTACGCTTCACTCTATGGAGTTCATCCAACACATCGAATAGCTACGGCCTCAGAAGTCAACGCGTGAAGCATAAAATACAATAAAAATACAACAGTCTTTCCAACCTATAACAGGAATAATTGCAACCCGTGTAAAAGTGATGGCCATTTCTACGTTCCAGGCAACCTAGGGTTCACTCTAGGGCGTTGCTCCACCATATCGAATAGCTAGGTACTTAGAATTCAACGCCATAAGAATAATATACAATATAAGTACAACAGTTTTTCCATCGTATAAAATGAATAATTGTAACCAGTGTGAAAGTTATGGTCATTTATACATTTCGAGCAACCTAGGTTTCACTCTAGGGCGTTGCTCCACCTGATCGAATAGTTAGGGCCTTAGAAGTCAACGCCAGAAGCATAAAATACAATAAAGATGCAGCAGTTTTTCCATTGTATATCAGGAATAACTGCAAACAGTGTGAAAGTACCGGTCATTTCTACGTTACGGGTAACCTAGGTTTCACTCTAGGGCGTTGCTCCACCAGATGAAATAGCTAGGGACTTAGAAGTCAACGCCATAAGTATAAAAAACAATATAAATATAACAGTTTTTCCATCGTATAAAACGAATATTAGCAACCAGTGTGAAAGTTATGGTCATTTCAACGTTCCGGGCAATCTAGGCTTCACACTAGGGCGATGCTCCTCCAGATCAATCAGTTAGCGCCTTAGAAGTCAACGCCCGAAGCATAAAATGCAAAATAAATAGAACAGTTTTTCCATCGTATAAAACGAATAATAGCAACCAGTGTCAATGTTATGGTCATTTCTACGTTCCGGGCAACCTAGGCTTCACCCCAGGGCGTTGCTCCACCAGATCAAACAGTTAGGGCCTTAGATGTCAACGCCCGAAGCAGAAAATACAAAATAAATAGAACAGTTTTTCCATTGTATAAAACGAATAATGGCAACCCGTGTGAAAGTGATGGTCATTTCTACGTTCCGGGCAACCTAGGCTTCACCCTAGGCCGTTGTTCCACCAGATCGAATAGTTAGGGCCTAGGAAGTGAACGCCAGAAGCATAAAATGCAATATAGATACAACTGTTTTTCCATCGTATAACAGGATTAATTGCAACCAGTTTGAAAGTGATGGTCATTTCTACGTTCCGGGCAACCTAGGCTTCACTCGAGGGCGTTGTTCCACTATATCGAATAGTTAGGGCCTTAGAACTCAACGCCCGTGGCTTAAAATACAAAATAAATACAACAGATTTTCCATCGTATATAATGTATATTTGCAAACAGTGTGAAAGTAATGGACATTTCTACGTACCGGGCAACCTAGGCCCCACTCTAGGGCGTTGCTCCACCAAATCGAATAGCTAGGGCCTTAGAAGTCAACGCCGGAAGCATAAAATACAATATAGATGCAAAAGTTTTTCCATCGTATAACAGGAGTAACTGCAAACAGTATGAAAGTACTGGTCATTTCTACGTTCCGGGTAACCTAGGCTTCACTTTAGGGCGTTGCTCCACCAGACCAAATAGTTAGGGCCCAAGAAGTCAACGCCAGAAGCATAAAATGCAACATAAATACAACAGATTTTCCATCGTATATAATGTATATTTGCAAACAGTGTGAGAGTAATGGACATTTCTACGTACCGGGCAACCTAGGCCCCACTCTAGGGCGTTGCTCCACCAAATCGAATATCTAGGGCCTTAGAAGTCAACGCCGGAAGCGTAAAATACAATATAAATTCAACAGCTTTTCCATCGTATAAAACGAATAATTGCAACCAGTGTGAAAGTAATGTGCATTTCTACGTTCCGGGCAGCCTAGGCTTCACTCTAGGGCGTTGCTCCACCACATCGAATAGCTACGACCTTAGAAGTCAACGCCCAAAGCATAAAATACAATAAGAGTACAACAGTTTTTCCATCGTATAAAAAGAATAATTGCAACCATTGTGAAAGTACTGGACAATTCTACGTTCGGGGTAACCTAGGATTCACCCTAGGGCGTTGCTCCACCAGATCGAATAGTTAGGGCCTAAGAAGTCAACACCAGAAGCATAAAGTGCGATATAAGTACAACATATTTTCCATTGTATAAAACGAATAATTGCAAACATTGTGAAAGTAATCGTCATTTCTACGTTCCGGGCAACCTAGGCGTCACAATAGGGCGTCGCTCCACCACATCTAATAGCTACGGCCTTACAAGTCAACGCCAGAAGCATAAAATACAATATAAATTCAACAGCTTTTCCATCGTATAAAACGAATAATTGCAACCAGTGTGAAAGTAATGGTCATTTCTAGGTTCCGGGCAACCTAGGCTTCACTCTAGGGCGTTGCTCCACCACATCGAATAGCTACGGCCTTAGAAGTCAACGCCCAAAGCATAAAATACAATAAGAGTACAACAGTTTTTCCATCGTATAAAAAGAATAATTGCAAACATTGTGAAAGTCCTGGACAATTCTACGTTCGGGGTAACCTAGGCTTGACTCTAGGGCGTTGCTCCACCAGATCGAATAGTTAGGGCTTAAGAAGTCAACACCAAAAGCATAAAGTACGATATAAGTACAACATATTTTCCATCGTATAAAACGAATAGTTGCTACCAGTGTGAAAGTGATGGTCATTTCTACGTTCCGGGCAACCTAGGCTTCACCCTAGGGCGTTGTTCCACCAGATGGAATAGTTAGGGCCTAAGAAGTCGACGCCAGAAGCATAAAATACGATATAAATACAACAGCTTTTCCATCGTATAACAGGAATAATTGCAACCAGTGTGAAAGCGATGGTCATTTCCACGTTCCCGGCAACCTAGGCTTCACTCTAGGGCGTTGCTCGACCAGATCGAATAGTTAGGGCCTTAGAAGTCAACACCAGAAACATAAAATACAATACAAATACAACAGTTTTTCAATCGTATAAAACGAATAATAGCAACCAGTGTGAAAGTAATGGCCATTTCTACGTTCCGGGCAACATAGGCTTCACTCTTGGACGTTGCCCCACCAGATCGAATAGCTAGGACCTTAGAAGTCGAAGCCAGAAGCAGAAAATTCAAAATAAATAGAACAGTTTTTCCATTGTATGAAACGAATAATTGCTATCAGTGTGAAAGTTATGGTCATTTCTACGTTCCTGGCAACCTAGGCTTTACCCAAGGGCGTTGTTCCACCAGATGGAATAGTTAGGGCCTAAGAAGCCAACGCCAGAAGCACTAAATACGATATAAATACAACAGCTTTTCCATCGTATAAAACGAATAATTGCAAACAGTGTGAAGGTAATGGCCATTTCTACATTCCGGCCAACCTAGGCTTCACTCTAGGGCGTTGCTCCGCCACATTGAATAGCTACGGCCTTAGAAGTCAACGCCAGAAGCATAAAACGCAATAAGAAATGCAACAGCTTTTTCATCGAGTAACAGGAATAATTGCAACAAGCGTGAAGGTAATGGTCATTTCTACGTACCGGGCAACCTAGGCTTCACTCTATGGCGGTGCTCCACCAGATCGAATAATTAGGGCCTAAGAAGTAAACGCCAGAAGCATAAAATACAATATAAATACAACAGCTTTTCCATCGTATATAAAGTATATCTGCAAACAGTGTGATCGTAATGGTCACTGCTTCGTTCCGGGCAACCTAGGCTTCACTCTAGGGCGTTGTTCCACCAGATCGGATAGTTAGGGCCTAAGAAGTCAACGCCAGAAGAATAAAATACAATATAAGTACAACAGCTTTTCCATCGTATAAAATCAATAATTGCAAACATTGTGAAAGTACTGGTCATTTCTACGTTCCGGGTAACATAGGTTTAACTCTAGGGCGTTGATCCACCAGATCGAATGGCTAGGGACTTAGAAATCAACGCCAGAAGAATAAAATACAATATAAGTACAACAGTTTTTCCATAGTATAAAACGAATAATTGCAACCAGTGTGAAAGTAATGGTCATTTGAACGTTCCGGGCAACCTAGGCTTCACTCTAGGGCGTTGCTCCACCACATCGAATAGTTACGGCCTTAAAATTCAACGGCAGAAGCATAAAATACATAATAAATACAACAGTTTTTCCATCGTATAAAACGAATAATTGCAACCAGTGTGAAAATAATGTTCATTTCTACTTTCCGGGCACCCTAGGCTTCACTCTATGGCGCTGCTCCACCACATCTAATAGCGACGGCCTAAGAAGTCAACGCCAGAAGCATAAAATACGACATAAACACAACAGCTTTTCCATCGTATAAAACGTATAATTGCAACCAATGTGAAAGTAATGATCATTTCGGCGTTTCGTGCATCCTAGACTTAACTCTGAGGCGTTGCTCCACCAGATCGAAGAGTTAGGGCCTTAGAAGTCAACGCCAGAAGCATAAAATACGATATAAATACAACAGCTTTTCCATCGTATAACAGGAATAATTGCAACCAGTGTGAAAGCGATGGTCATTTCCACGTTCCCGGCAACCTAGGCTTCACTCTAGGGTGTTGCTCGACCAGATCGAATAGTTAGGGCCTTAGAAGTCAACACCAGAAACATAAAATACAATACAAATACAACAGTTTTTCAATCGTATAAAACGAATAATAGCAACCAGTGTGAAAGTAATGGCCATTTCTACGTTCCGGGCAACATAGGCTTCACTCTTGGACGTTGCCCCACCAGATCGAATAGCTAGGACATTAGAAGTCGAAGCCAGAAGCAGAAAATTCAAAATAAATAGAACAGTTTTTCCATTGTATGAAACGAATAATTGCTACCAGTGTGAAAGTTATGGTCATTTCTACGTTCCTGGCAACCTAGGCTTCACCCAAGGGCGTTGTTCCACCAGATGGAATAGTTAGGGCCTAAGAAGCCAACGCCAGAAGCACTAAATACGATATAAATACAACAGCTTTTCCATCGTATAAAACGAATAATTGCAAACAGTGTGAAGGTAATGGCCATTTCTACGTTCCGGCCAACCTAGGCTTCACTCTAGGGCGTTGCTCCGCCACATTGAATAGCTACGGCCTTAGAAGTCAACGCCAGAAGCATAAAACGCAATAAGAAATGCAACAGCTTTTTCATCGAGTAACAGGAATAATTGCAACAAGCGTGAAGGTAATGGTTATTTCTACGTACCGGGCAACCTAGGCTTCACTCTATGGCGGTGCTCCACCAGATCGAATAACTAGGGCCTAAGAAGTAAACGCCAGAAGCATAAAATACAATATAAATACAACAGCTTTTCCATCGTATATAAAGTATATCTGCAAACAGTGTGATCGTAATGGTCACTGCTTCGTTCCGGGCAACCTAGGCTTCACTCTAGGGCGTTGTTCCACCAGATCGGATAGTTAGGGCCTAAGAAGTCAACGCCAGAAGAATAAAATACAATATAAGTACAACAGCTTTTCCATAGTATAAAATCAATAATTGCAAACATTGTGAAAGTACTGGTCATTTCTACGTTCCGGGTAACCTAGGTTTAACTCTAGGGCGTTGATCCACCAGATCGAATGGCTAGGGACTTAGAAATCAACGCCAGAAGAATAAAATACAATAAAAGTACAACAGTTTTTCCATAGTATAAAACGAATAATTGCAACCAGTGTGAAAGTAATGGTCATTTGAACGTTCCGGGCAACCTAGGCTTCACTCTAGGGCGTTGCTCCACCACATCGAATAGTTACGGCCTTAAAATTCAACGGCAGAAGCATAAAATACATAATAAATACAACAGTTTTTCCATCGTATAAAACGAATAATTGCAACCAGTGTGAAAATAATGTTCATTTCTACTTTCCGGGCACCCTAGGCTTCACTCTATGGCGCTGCTCCACCACATCTAATAGCGACGGCCTAAGAAGTCAACGCCAGAAGCATAAAATACGATATAAACACAACAGCTTTTCCATCGTATAAAACGTATAATTGCAACCAATGTGAAAGTAATGATCATTTCGGCGTTTCGTGCATCCTAGACTTAACTCTGAGGCGTTGCTCCACCAGATCGAAGAGTTAGGGCCTTAGAAGTCAACGCCAGAAGCATAAAATACAAAATAAATAGAACAGTTTTTCCATTGTATATAACGAATAATTGCTACCACTATGAAAGTCATGGTCATTTCTACGTTCCGGGCAACCTAGGCTTCACTCTAGGGCGTTGCTCCACCAGATCGAACAGTTAGGGCCTTAGTAGTCAACGCCAGAAGCACCAAATACATAATAAATACAACAGTCTTTCCATTGTATAAAACGAATAATTGCAACCAGTGTGAAAGTAATGGTCATTTCTACGTTCCGGGCAACCTAGGCGTCACTCTACGGCGTTGCTCCACCACATCCAATAGCTACGGCCTTAGAAGTCAACGCCAGAAGCATAAAATACAATATAAATACGACAGTTTTTTCATTGTATAAAACGAATAATTGCAACCAGTGTGAAAGTTATGGTCATTTCTACGTTCCGGACAACCTAGGGTTCACCCTAGGGCGTTCTTCCACCAGATGGAATAGTTACGGCCTAAGAAGTCAACGCCAGAAGCATAAAATACGATATAAACACAACAGCTTTTCCATCGTATAAAACGTATAATTGCAACCAATGTGAAAGTAATGATCATTTCGGCGTTTCGTGCATCCTAGACTTAACTCTGAGGCGTTGCTCCACCAGATCGAAGAGTTAGGGCCTTAGAAGTCAACGCCAGAAGCATAAAATACAAAATAAATAGAACAGTTTTTCCATTGTATATAACGAATAATTGCTACCACTATGAAAGTCATGGTCATTTCTACGTTCCGGGCAACCTAGGCTTCACTCTAGGGCGTTGCTCCACCAGATCGAACAGTTAGGGCCTTAGTAGTCAACGCCAGAAGCACCAAATACATAATAAATACAACAGTCTTTCCATTGTATAAAACGAATAATTGCAACCAGTGTGAAAGTAATGGTCATTTCTACGTTCCGGGCAACCTAGGCTTCACTCTAGGGCGTTGCTCCACCACATCGAATAGCTGCGGCCTTAGAATTCAACGTCAGAAGCATAAAATACAATATAAATACAACAGTTTTTCCATCGTATAAAACGAATAATTGCAACCAGTATGAAAGTTATGGTCATTTCTACGTTCCGGGCAACCTAGGCTTCACTCTAGGGCGTTGCTCCACCACATCGAATAGCTGCGGCCTTAGAATTCAACGTCAGAAGCATAAAATACAATATAAATACAACAGTTTTTCCATCGTATAAAACGAATAATTGCAACCAGTATGAAAGTAATGGTCATTTGAACGTTCCGGGCAACCTAGGCTTCACTCTAGGGCGTTGCTCCACCACATCGAATAGTTACGGCCTTAAAATACAACGGCAGAAGCATAAAATACATAATAAATACAACAGTTTTTCCATCGTATAAAACGAATAATTGCAACCAGTGTGAAAATAATGTTCATTTCTACTTTTCGGGCACCCTAGGCTTCACTCTATGGCGCTGCTCCACCACATCTAATAGCGACGGCCTTAGGAGTCATCGCCAGAAGCATAAAATACAATATAAATACAACAGCTTTTCCATCGTATAAAACGTATAATTGCAGCCAATGTGAAAGTAATGATCATTTCGGCGTTTCGGGCATCCTAGACTTAACTCTGAGGCGTTGCTCCACCCGATCGAAGAATTATGCACTTAGAAGTGAACGCCAGAAGCATAAAATACAATAAAGATGCAACAGCTTTTCCATCGTATAAAATGGATAATTGCAACCATTGTGAAAGTAATGGCCATTTCTACGTTCCGGGCAACCTAGGCTTCACTCTAGGGCGTTGCTCCACCACATCGAGTTGCTACGGACTCAGAAGCCAACGCCAGAAGCATAAAATACAATATAAATACGACAGTTTTTCCATTGTATAAAACGAATAATTGCAACCAGTGTGAAAATAATGTTCATTTCTACTTTTCGGGCACCCTAGGCTTCACTCTATGGCGCTGCTCCACCACATCTAATAGTGACGGCCTTAGGAGTCATCGCCAGAAGCATAAAATACAATATAAATACAACAGCTTTTCCATCGTATAAAACGTATAATTGCAGCCAATGTGAAAGTAATGATCATTTCGGCGTTTCGGGCATCCTAGACTTAACTCTGAGGCGTTGCTCCACCCGATCGCAGAATTATGCACTTAGAAGTGAACGCCAGAAGCATAAAATACAATAAAGATGCAACAGCTTTTCCATCGTATAAAATGGATAATTGCAACCATTGTGAAAGTAATGGCCATTTCTACGTTCCGGGCAACCTAGGCTTCACTCTAGGGCGTTGCTCCACCACATCGAGTTGCTACGGCCTTAGAATTCAACGTTAGAAGCATAAAATACAATATAAATACAACAGTTTTTCCATCGTATAAAACGAATAATTGCAACCAGTAAGAAAGTTATGGTCATTTCTACTTTCCGGGCAACCTAGGCTTCAGTCTAGGGCGTTGCTCCACCACATCTAATTGTTACGGACTCAGAAGCCAACGCCAGAAGCATAAAATACAATATAAATACGACAGTTTTTCCATTGTATAAAACGAATAATTGCAACCAGTGTGAAAGTTATGGTCATTTCTACGTTCCGGGCAACATAGGCTTCACTCTAGGGCGTTGCTCCACCACATCGAATAGCTGCGGCCTTAGAATTCAACGTCAGAAGCATAAAATACAATATAAATACAACAGTTTTTCCATCGTATAAAACGAATAATTGCAACCAGTATGAAAGTTATGGTCATTTCTACGTTCCGGGCAACCTAGGCTTCACCCTAGGGCGTTGTTCCACCAGATGGAATAGTTAGGGCCTAAGAAGTCGACGCCAGAAGCATAAAATACGATATAAATACAACAGCTTTTCCATCGTATAACAGGAATAATTGCAACCAGTGTGAAAGCGATGGTCATTTCCACGTTCCCGGCAACCTAGGCTTCACTCCAGGGCGTTGCTCGACCAGATCGAATAGTTAGGGCCTTAGAAGTCAACACCAGAAACATAAAATACAATACAAATACAACAGTTTTTCAATCGTATAAAACGAATAATTGCAACCAGTGTGAAAGTAATGGTCATTTCTACGTTCCGGGCAACATAGGCTTCACTCTAGGGCGTTGCTCCACCACATCGAATAGCTGCGGCCTTAGAATTCAACGCCAGAAGCACTAAATACGATATAAATACAACAGCTTTTCCATCGTATAAAACGAATAATTGCAAACAGTGTGAAGGTAATGGCCATTTCTACGTTCCGGCCAACCTAGGCTTCACTCTAGGGCGTTGCTCCGCCACATTGAATAGCTACGGCCTTAGAGGTCAACGCCTGAAGCATAAAACGCAATAAGAAATGCAACAGCTTTTTCATCGAGTAACAGGAATAATTGCAACAAGCGTGAAGGTAATGGTCATTTCTACGTACCGGGCAACCTAGGCTTCGCTCTAGGGCGTTGCTACACCAGATCGAATAGTAAGGGGCTTAGAAGTCAACGCCAGAAGCATAAAATACAACATAAATACAACAGCTTTTCCATCGTATATAATGTATATTTGCAAACAGCGTGAAAGTAATGGTCATTTCTACGTTCCGGGCAACCTAGGCTTCACTCTAGGGCGTTGCTCCACCAGATCGAATAGGTAGGGCCATAGAAGTCAACACCCGAAACATAAAATACAATAGAGATACAAGAGTTTTTCCATCGTATAAGAGGAATAATTGCAACCAGTTTGAAGTTAGTGGTCTTTTCTACGTTCCGGGCAACCTAGGCTTCACTCTAAGAGGGTGCTCCACCAGATCAAATAGTTAGGGCCTAAGAAGTCAACGCCAGAAGCATAAAATACAACATAAATACAACAGCTTTTCCATCGTATATAATGTATATTTGCAAACAGCGTGAAAGTAATGGTCATTTCTACGTTCCGGGCAACCTAGGCTTCACTCTAGGGCGTAGCTCCACCACATCGAATAGCTCCGGCCTTAGAAGTAAACGCCTGAAGCATAAAATACAATAAAAGTACAACAGTTTTTTCATCGTATAACAGGAGTAATTGCAACAAGCGTGAAGGTAATGGTCATTTCAACGTTCCGGGCAATCTAGGCTTCACTCTAGGGCGTAGCTCCACCAGATTAAATAGCTAGGGCCTTAGAAGTCGACGCCAGAGGCAGAAAATACAATAAAGACGCAACAGTCTTTCCATCGTATAACAGGAATAACTGCAACCAGTGTGAAAGTACTGGCCATTTCTACGTTCCGGGCAACCTTGGCTTCACTCTAGGGCATTGCTCCACCAGATCGGATAGTTAGGGCCTAAGAAGTCAACGCCAGAAGCATAAAATACAATATAAATAAAACAGTTTTTCCATCGTATAAAATGAATAATTGCAAACAGTGTGAAAGTAATGGTCATTTCTACGTTCCGGGCAACCTAGGCTTCACTCTAGGGCGTTGCTCCACCACGTCGGATAGCTACGACCCTAGAAGACAACGCCTGAAGCATAAAATACAATTAAAATACAACAGTTTTTCCATCGTATAACAGGAATTATTGCAACCAGTATGAAAGACATTGTCATTTCTACGTTCCGTGCAACCTGGGCTTCACTCTAGGGCGTTGCTACACCAGATCGAATACTTACGGTCTTAGAAGTCAACGCCAGAGGCATAAAATACAATAAAAATACAACAGTTTTTCCATCGTTTAAAAGAAATAATTGCAAACAGTGTGAAACTAATGGTCATTTCTACGTTCCCGGCAACATAGGCTTCACTCTTGGACGTTGCCCCACCAGATCGAATAGCTAGGACCTTAGCAGTCAACGACAGAAGCATAAAATACAATTAAAATACAACAGTTTTTCCATCGTATATCGGGAATAATTGCAACCAGTGTGATAGTGATGGCGATTTCTACGTTCCGTGCAACCTAGGCTTCACTCTAGGGCGTTGCTCCACCAGATCGATTAGTTAGAGCCTTAGAAAACAACGACAGAAGCATAAAACACAATAAAAATACAACAGTTTTTCCATCGTTTAAAAGGAATAATTGCAAACAGTGTGAACGTAATGGTCATTTCTACGTTCCGGGCAACCTAGGCTTCACTCTAGGGCGTTGTTCAAACAGATCGAATAGTTAGGGCCTAAGGAGTCAACGCCAGAAGCATAAAATGCAATATAAATAAAAGAGCTTTCCTTCGTATATAATGTATATTTGCAAACAGTGTGAAAGTACTGGTCACTTCTACGTTCCTGGCAACATAGGCTTCACTCTAGGGCATTGTTCCGCCATATCGAGTAGTTAGGGACTTAGAATTCAACGCCAGAGGCATAAAATACAACTAAATTGCAACAGTTTTTCCATCGTATAACAGGAATAACTGCAACCAGTGTGAAAGTACTGGTCATTTCTACGTTCCGGTTAACCTGGGTTTCACTCTAGGGCGTTGCTCCACCATATCTAATAGGTAGGGACTTAGAAGTCAACGCCAGAAGCACAAAATAAATTATAAATACAACAGTCTTTCCATTGTATAAAACGAATAATTGCAACCAGTGTGAATGTTATGGTCATATCGACGTTCCGGCGAACCTGGGCTTCACTCTAGGGCGTTGCTACACCAGATCGAATACTTACGGTCTTAGAAGTCAACGCCAGAGGCATAAAATACAATAAAAATACAACAGTTTTTCCATCGTTTAAAAGAAATAATTGCAAGCAGTGTGAAACTAATGGTCATTTCAACGTTCCCGGCAACATAGGCTTCACTCTTGGACGTTGCCCCACCAGATCGAATAGCTAGGACCTTAGCAGTCAACGACAGAAGCATAAAAGACAATTAAAATACAACAGTTTTTCCATCGTATATCGGGAATAATTGCAACCAGTGTGATAGTGATGGCGACTTCTACGTTCCGTGCAACCTAGGCTTCACTCTAGGGCGTTGCTCCACCAGATCGATTAGTTAGGGCCTTAGAAAACAACGACAGAAGCATAAAACACAATAAAAATACGACAGTTTTTCCATCGTTTAAAAGGAATAATTGCAAGCAGTGTGAACGTAATGGTCATTTCTACGTTCCGGGCAACCTAGGCTTCACTCTAGGGCGTTGTTCAAACAGATCGAATAGTTAGGGCCTAAGGAGTCAACGCCAGAAGCATAAAATACAATATAAATAAAAGAGCTTTCCATCGTATATTATGTATATTTGCAAACAGTGTGAAAGCACTGGTCACTTCTACGTTCCTGGCAACATAGGCTTCACTCTAGGGCATTGTTCCGCCATATCGAGTAGTTAGGGACTTAGAATTCAACGCCAGAGGCATAAAATACAACTAAATTGCAACAGTTTTTCCATCGTATAACAGGAATAACTGCAACCAGTGTGAAAGTACTGGTCATTTCTACGTTCCGGTTAACCTGGGTTTCACTCTAGGGCGTTGCTCCACCATATCTGATAGGTAGGGACTTAGAAGTCAACGCCAGAAGCACAAAATAAATTATAAATACAACAGTCTTTCCATTGTATAAAACGAATAATTGCAACCAGTGTGAATGTTATGGTCATATCGACGTTCCGGCGAACCTGGGCTTCACTGTAGGGCGTTGCTCCACCAGATCGAATAGGTAGGGCCATAGAAGTCAACACCCGAAACATAAAATACAATAGAGATACAAGAGTTTTTCCATCGTATAAGAGGAATAATTGCAACCAGTTTGAAGTTAGTGGTCTTTTCTACGTTCCGGGCAACCTAGGCTTCACTCTAAGAGGGTGCTCCACCAGATCAAATAGTTAGGGCCTAAGAAGTCAACGCCAGAAGCATAAAATACAACATAAATGCAACAGCTTTTCCATCGTATATAATGTATATTTGCAAACAGCGTGAAAGTAATGGTCATTTCTACGTTCCGGGCAACCTAGGCTTCACTCTAGGGCGTAGCTCCGCCACATCGAATAGCTCCGGCCTCAGAAGTAAACGCCTGAAGCATAAAATACAATAAAAGTACAACAGTTTTTTCATCGTATAACAGGAGTAATTGCAACAAGCGTGAAGGTAATGGTCATTTCAACGTTCCGGGCAACCTGGGCTTCACTCTAGGGCGTTGCTACACCAGATCGAATACTTACGGTCTTAGAAGTCAACGCCAGAGGCATAAAATACAATAAAAATACAACAGTTTTTCCATCGTTTAAAAGAAATAATTGCAAACACTGTGAAACTAATGGTCATTTCTACGTTCCCGGCAACATAGGCTTCACTCTTGGACGTTGCCCCACCAGATCGAATAGCTAGGACCTTAGCTGTCAACGACAGAAGCATAAAATACAATTAAAATACAACAGTTTTTCCATCGTATATCGGGAATAATTGCAACCAGTGTGATAGTGATGGCGATTTCTACGTTCCGTGCAACCTAGGCTTCACTCTAGGGCGTTGCTCCACCAGATCGATTAGTTAGGGCCTTAGAAAACAACGACAGAAGCATAAAACACAATAAAAATACAACAGTTTTTCCATCGTTTAAAAGGAATAATTGCAAACAGTGTGAACGTAATGGTCATTTCGACGTTGCGTGCAACCTAGGCTTCACTCTAGGGCGTTGCTCCACCAGATCGAATAGTTAGGGCCTTAGAAGTCAACGCCAGAAGCATAAAATACGATAAAGATGCAACAGCTTTTCATCGTATAAGAGGAATAACTGCAAACAGTGTGATAGTACTGGTCATTACTACGTTCCGGGTAATCTAGGCTTCACTCTAGGGCGCTGCTCCACCGGATCGAATAACTAGGGACTTAGAATTCAACGCCAGAGGAATAAAATGCATTATAAGTACAACAGTTTTTCCATCGTATAAAATGAATAATTGCTACCAGTGTGAAAGTTATGGTCATTTCTACGACCCGGGCAACCTAGGCTTCACTGTAGTGTGATGCTCCACCAGATGGAACAGGTAGTACCTTAGAAGGCAACGCCAGAAGCATAATATACAACATAAATGTACCAGTTTTTCCATCGTATAAAACGAATAATAGCAATCAGTGTGAAAGTTGTGGTCATTTCTACGATCCGGGCAACCTATTCTTCACTCTAGGGCGTTGCTCCACCACATCGAATAGTTAGGGCCTTAGAAGTCAATGCCAGAAGAATAAAATACAATATAAATAGAAGAGTTTTTCCAGCGTATATAATGTATATTTGCAAACTGTGTGAAAGTAATGGTGATTTCTACGTTCCGGGCAACCTAGGCCTCACTGTAGGGCGTAGCTCCGCCACATGGAATAGCTCCGGCCTTAGAAGTTAACGCCTGAAGCATAAAATGCAATAAAAATGCAACAGTTTTTTCATCGTATAACAGGAATAATTGCAACAAGCGTGAAGGTAATGGTCATTTCTACATTCCGAGCAACCTAGGCTTCACTCTAGGGCGTTGCTCCACTAGATCAAATAGCTAGGGCCTTAGAAGTCGACGCCAGAGGCAGAAAATACAATAAAGATGCAACAGTCTTTCCATCGTATAAAATGAATAATTGCAAACAGTGTGAAAGTAATGGTCACTTCTACGTTCCGGGCAACCTAGGCTTCACTCTAGGGCGTTGCTCCACCACGTCGAATAGCTACGACCCCAGAAGACAACGGCTGAAGCATAAAATACAATAAAAATACAACAGTTTTTCCACCGTATAACAGGAATAATTGCAACCAGTGCGCAAGTAATGGTCATTTCTACGTTCCGGCAGCCTAGGTTTCACTCTACGGCGTTGATACACCAGAGGGAATAGTTATGGCCTAAGAAGTCAACGCCAGAAGCATAAAATACAATAGAGATGCAACATTTTTTCCAATGTATAACAGGAATAACAGCATCCAGTGTGAAAGTACTGGTCATTTCTACATTCCGGGCAACCTAGGCGTAAGTCTAGGGCGTTGCTCCACCACATCTTATAACTACGGCCTTAGAAGACAGCGCCAGGAGCATAAAATAGAATATAAATACAACAGCTTTGCCATCGTATAAAATGAATAATTGCAAACAGTGTGAAAGTAATGGTCATTTCTACGACCCGGGCAACCTAGGCTTCACTGTAGTGTGATGCTCCACCAGATGGAATAGGTAGTACCTTAGAAGGCAACGCCAGAAGCATAATATACAACATAAATATACCAGTTTTTCCATCGTATAAAACGAATAATAGCAATCAGTGTGAAAGTTGTGGTCATTTCTACGATCCGGGCAACCTATTCTTCACTCTAGGGCGTTGCTCCACCACATCGAATAGTTAGGGCCTTAGAAGTCAACGCCAGAAGAATAAAATACAATATAAATAGAAGAGTTTTTCCAGCGTATATAATGTATATTTGCAAACTGTGTGAAAGTAATGGTGATTTCTACGTTCCGGGCAACCTAGGCCTCACTGTAGGGCGTAGCTCCACCACATGGAATAGCTCCGGCCTTAGAAGTTAACGCCTGAAGCATAAAATGCAATAAAAATGCAACAGTTTTTTCATCGTATAACAGGAATAATTGCAACAAGCGTGAAGGTAATGGTCATTTCTACATTCCGAGCAACCTAGGCTTCACTCTAGGGCGTTGCTCCACTAGATCAAATAGCTAGGGCCTTAGAAGTCGACGCCAGAGGCAGAAAATACAATAAAGATGCAACAGTCTTTCCATCGTATAAAATGAATAATTGCAAACAGTGTGAAAGTAATGGTCACTTCTACGTTCCGGGCAACCTAGGCTTCACTCTAGGGCGTTGCTCCACCACGTCGAATAGCTACGACCCTAGAAGACAACGGCTGAAGCATAAAATACGATAAAGGTGCATCAGCTTTTCCATCGTATAAAACGAATAATTGCAACCAGTGTGAAGGTTATGGTCATTTCTACATTCCGAGCAACCTAGGCTTCACTCTAGGGCGTTGCTCCACCAGATCGAATAGTTAGGTCCTTAGAAGTCAACGCCAGAAACATAAAATACGATATAAATACAGCAACTTTTCCGTCGTATAAAATGAATAATTGCAACCAGTGTGAAAGATATCGACATTTCTACGTTCCGGGCAACCTAACCTTCACTCTAGGGCGTTGCTCCACGAGATCGAATACTTAGGGACTTAGAATTCAACGCCAGAAGCGTTATTTTTATAATTATTTATTATAATTATTCGTTTTATACAATGGAAGGACTGTTCTGTTTATTTTGTATTTTATGCTTCGGGCTTTGACTTCTAAGGCCCTACCTGTTCGATCTGGTGGAGCAACGCCCTAGAGTGAAGCCGAGATTGCCCGGAACGTAGAAATGACCATCACTTTCAAACGGGTTGCAGTTAATCCTGTTATACGATGGAAAAACTGTTGTACTTTTATTGCATTTTATGCTTCGGGCGTTGACTTCTAAGGCCTTAACTATTCAATCTGTTGGAGCAACGCCCTAGAGTGAAGCCTAGGTTGCTCGGAATGTAGAAATGACCATAACTTTCACACTGGTTGCAATTATTCGTTTTATACGATGGAAAAACTGTTGTATTTATATTGTGTTTAATGCTTCTGGCGTTCACTTCTTAGGCCCTAACTATTCGATCTGGTGGAGCAATGCCTCAGAGTTAAGTCTAGGATGCCCGAAACGCCGAAATGATCATTACTTTCACGCTAGTTGCAATTATTCCTGTTATACGATGAAAAGACCGTTGTATTTTTATTGTATTTTATGCTTCAGGCGTAGGCTTCTAAGGCCGTAGCTATTCGATATGGTGGAGCACCGCCCTAGAGTGAAGCCTAGGTTGCCCGGAACGTAGAAGTGACCATAACTTTTACACTGGTAGCAATTATTCGTTTTATGCAATGGAAAAACTGTTCTATTTATTTTGTATTTTATGCTTCGGGCGTTGTCTTCTAAGGCCCTAACCATTCGATCTGGTGGAGCAACGCCCTAGGGTGTATCCTAGGTTGCCCGGAAAGTAGAAATGACCATAACTTTCATACTGGTTGCAATTATTCGTTTTATATGATGGAAAATCTGTTGTATTTATATTGTATTTTATGCTTCTGGCGTTCACTTCTTAGGCCCTAACCATTCGATCTGGTGGAACAACGGCCTAAGGTGAAGCCTAGGTAGCCCGCAACGTAGAAATGGCCATAACTTTTACACTGGTAGCAATTATTCGTTTTATACAATGTAAAAACTGTTCTATTTATTTTGTATTTAATGCTTCGGGCGTTGGCTTCTAAGGCCCTAACAGTTTGATCTGGTGGAGCAACGCACTAGAGTGAAGCCTATGTTGCCCGGAACGTAGAAATGACCATAACTATCACACTGGTTGCTATTATTCATTTAATACGATGGAAAAGCTGTTGTATTTATATCGTATTTTATGCTTCGGGCGTTGGCTTCTTAGGCCCTAACACTTCGATCTGGTGGAGCAACGCCCTACAGTGAAGCCTAGGTTGCCCGGAACGTGGATATGACCATAACCTTCACACAGATTGCAATTATTCGTTTTATACGGTGTAAAGGCTGTTGTATTTATTTTGTATTTTATTTTTCTGGTGTTGTATTCTTAGGCCCTAACTATTCGATCTGGTGGAACAACGCCGTAGAGTGAAGCCTAGGTTGCCCGGAACGTAGAAATGACCATTACTTTCACACTGTTTGCATTTATTCCTTTTATACCATGGAAAACCTGTTGTATTTATATCGTGTTTTATGCTTCTGGCGTTGACTTCTAAGGACCTAACTATTCGATCTGGTGGAGCAACGCCCTAGAGTGAAGCCTGGGTTGCTCGGAATATAGAAATGACCATAACTTTCACACTGGTTGCAATTATTCGTTTTCTGCGATGGAAAAACTGTTGTATTTATATTGTATTTTATGCTTCTGGCGTTCACTTCTTAGGGCCTAACTATTCAATCTGATGGAACAATGCCCTAGGGTGAAGCCTAGGTTGCCCGGAACGTAGACATGACCATAACTTTTACACTGGTAGCAATTATTCGTTTTATACAATGGAAAAACTGTTCTATTTATTTTGTATTTTATGCTTCTGGCGTTCACTTCTTAGGCCCTAACTATTCGATCTGGTGGAACAACGGCCTAATGTGAAGCCTAGGTTGCCCGCAACGTAGAAATGGCCATAACTTTTACACTGGTAGCAATTATTCGTTTTATACAATGGAAAAACTGTTCTATTTATTTTGTGTTTAAGGCTTCGGGCGTTGGCTTCTAAGGCCCTAACTGTTTGATCTGGTGGAGCAACGCCCTAGAGTGAAGCCTAGGTTGCCCGGAACGTAGAAATGACCATTACTTTCACACTGTTTGCAATTATTCCTTTTATACGATGGAAAAGCTGTTGTATTTATATCGTATTTTATGCTTCTGGCGTTGACTTCTATGGCCCTAGCTATTCGATCTAGTGGAGCAACGCCATAGAGTGAAGCCTAGGTTGCCCGGAACGTAGAAATGACCAGCACTTTCAAACGGGTTGCAGTTAATCCTGTTCTACGATGGAAAAACTGTTGTATTTTTATTGCATTTTATGCTTCGGGCGTTGACTTCTAAGGCCCTAACTATTCAATCTGTTGGAGCAACGCCCTAGAGTGAAGCCTAGGTTGCTCGGAATGTAGAAATGACCATAACTTTCACACTGGTTGCAATTATTCGTTTTATACGATGGAAAAACTGTTGTATTTATATTGTGTTTAATGCTTCTGGCGTTCACTTCTTAGGCCCTAACTATTCGATCTGGTGGAGCAATGCCTCAGAGTTAAGTCTAGGATGCCCGAAACGCCGAAATGATCATTACTTTCACGCTTGTTGCAATTATTCCTGTTATACGATGAAAAGACCGTTGTATTTTTATTGTATTTTATGCTTGAGGCGTAGGCTTCTAAGGCCGTAGCTATTCGATATGGTGGAGCACCGCCCTAGAGTGAAGCCTAGG
Organism: Calliopsis andreniformis; assembly: GCF_051401765.1. Lineage (NCBI taxonomy): Eukaryota > Metazoa > Arthropoda > Insecta > Hymenoptera > Andrenidae > Calliopsis > Calliopsis andreniformis. Next base: position 8,000,153 of record NW_027480425.1, on the reverse strand, counting down.
TTGCCCGGAACGTAGAAATGACCATAACTTTTACACTGGTAGCAATTATTCGTTTTATACAATGGAAAAACTGTTCTATTTATTTTGTATTTTATGCTTCGGGCGTTGACTTCTAAGGCCCTAACTGTTTCATCTGGTGGAGCAACGCCCTAGAGTGAGGCCTAGGTTGCCCGGAACGTAGAAATGACCATTACTTTCACACTGTCTGCAATTATTCCTTTTATACGATGGAAAAACTGTTGTATTTATTTTGTATTTTATGCTTCGGGCGTTGACTTCTTTGGCCCTAACAATTCGATCTGGTGGAGCAACGCCCTAGAGGGAAGCCTAGGTAGCCTGGAACGTAGAAATGACCATCACTTTCACACGGGTTGCAATTATTCCTGTTATAGGATGGAAAGACTGTTGTATTTTTATTGCATTTTATGCTTCTGGCGTTCACTTCTTAGGCCCTAACTATTCGATCTGGTGGAACAACGCCCTAGAGTGATGCCAAGATTGCCCGGAACGTAGAAATGACCATAAGTTTCATAATGGTTGCAATTATTCGTTTTATACGATGGAAAAACTGTTGTATTTCTATTGTGTTTTATGCTTCGGGCGTTGACTTCTTAGGCCCTAACACTTCGATCTGGTGGAGCAACGCCCTACAGTGAAGCCTAGGTTGCCCGGAACGTAGATATGACCATAACCTTCACACAGTTTGCAATTATTCGTTTTATACGGTGTAAAGGCTGTTGTATTTATTTTGTATTTATTCTTCTGGTGTTGACTTCTTAGGCCCTAACTATTCGATCTGGTGGAACAACGCCGTAGAGTGAAGCCTAGGTTGCCCGGAACGTAGAAATGACCATTACTTTCACACTGTTTGAAATTATTCCTTTTATACGATGGAAAAGCTGCTGTATTTATATCGTATTTTATGCTTCTGGCGTTGACTTCTAAGGACCTAACTTTTCGATCTGGTGGAGCATCGCCCTAGAGTGAAGCCTAGGTTTCTGGGAATGTAGAAATGGCCATAACTTTCACACTGGTTGCAATTATTCGTTTTATACGATGGAAAAACTGTTGTATTTATGTTGTATTTTATGCTTCTGGCGTTCACTTCTTGGGCCCTAACTATTCGATCTGGCGGAGCAACGCCCTAGAGTGAAGCCTAGGTTACCCGGAACGTAGAAATGACCATTACTTTAACACTGTTTGCAATTATTCCTTTTATACGATGGAAAATCTGTTCTATTTATTTTGTATTTTATGCTTCGGGCGTTGACTTCTTTGGCCCTAACAATTCGGTCTGGTGGAGCAACGCCCTAGAGTGAAGCCTAGGTTGCTCGGAATATAGAAATGACCATAACTTTCACACTGGTTGCAATTATTCGTTTTCTGCGATGGAAAAACTGTTGTATTTTTATTGTATTTTATGCTTCTGGCGTTCACTTCTTAGGGCCTAACTATTCAATCTGATGGAACAATGCCCTAGGGTGAAGCCTAGGTTGCCCGGAACGTAGACATGACCATAACTTTTACACTGGTAGCAATTATTCGTTTTATACAATGGAAAAACTGTTCTATTTATTTTGTATTTCATGCTTCTGGCGTTCACTTCTTAGGCCCTAACTTTTCGATCTGGTGGAACAACGGCCTAAGGTGAAGCCTAGGTTGCCCGCAACGTAGAAATGGCCATAACTTTTACACTGGTAGCAATTATTCGTTTTATACAATGGAAAGACTGTTCTATTTATTTTGTATTTAATGCTTCGGGCGTTGGCTTCTAAGGCCCTAACTGTTTGATCTGGTGGAGCAACGCCCTAGAGTGAAGCCTAGATTGCCCGGAACGTAGAAATGACCATAACTTTCACACTGGTTGCTATTATTCGTTTTATACGATGGAAAAACTGTTAAATTTATATTGTATTTTATGCTTCAGGCGTTGACTTCTGAGGCCATAGCTATTCGATGTGGTGGAAGAACGCCATAGAGTGAAGCCTAGGTTGCCCGGAACGTTGAAATGTCCATATCTTTCACACTGTTTGCAATTATTCATTTTATACGGTGGCAAAGCTGTTGCATTTATATTGTATTTTATGCTTCTGGCGTTGACTCCTTAGGCCCTAACTATTCAATCTGGTGGAGCAATGCCTCAGAGTTAAGTCTAGGATGCCCGAAACGCCGAAATGATCATTACTTTCACGCATGTTGCAATTATTCCGGTTATACGATGAAAAGACTGTTGTATTTTTATTGTATTTTATGCTTCAGGCGTAGGCTTCTAAGGCCGTAGCTATTCGATATGGTGGAGCACCGCCCTAGAGTGAAGCCTAGGTTGCTCGGAACGCAGAAATGACCACTACTTTCACACAGTTTGCAATTATTCATTTAATACGTTGGAAAAGCTGTTGTATTTATATCGTATTTTATGCTGCGGGCGTTGACTTCTTAGGCCCTAACACTTCGATCTGGTGGAGCAACGCCCTACAGTGAAGCCTAGGCTGCCCGGAACGTAGATATGACCATAACCTTCACACAGGTTGCAATTATTCGTTTTATACGGTGTAAAGGCTGTTGTATTTATTTTGTATTTTATTCTTCTGGTGTTGACTTCTCAGGCCCTAACTATTCGATCTGGTGGAACAACGGCGTAGAGCGAAGCCTAGGTTGCCCGGAACGTAGAAATAACCATAACTTTCACACTTGTTACAATTATTCGTTCTTTACGATGGAAAAGCTGTTGTATTTATATTGTATTTTATGCCTCTGGCGTTGACTTCTAAGGCCCTAGCTATTCGATCTGGTGGAACAACGCCGTAGAGTGAAGCCTAGGTTGCCCGGAACGTAGAAATGACCATTACTTTCACACTGTTTGCATTTATTCCTTTTATACCATGGAAAACCTGTTGTATTTATATCGTGTTTTATGCTTCTGGCGTTGACTTCTAAGGACCTAACTATTCGATCTGGTGGAGCAACGCCCTAGAGTGAAGCCTAGGTTGCTCGGAATATAGAAATGACCATAACTTTTACACTGGTAGCAATTATTCGTTTTATACAATGGAAAAACTGTTCTATTTATTTTGTATTTTATGCTTCTGGCGTTCACTTCTTAGGCCCTAACTATTCGATCTGGTGGAACAACGGCCTAAGGTGAAGCCTAGGTTGCCCGCAACGTAGAAATGGCCATAACTTTTACACTGGTAGCAATTATTCGTTTTATACAATGGAAAGACTGTTCTATTTATTTTGTATTTAATGCTTCGGGCGTTGGCTTCTAAGGCCCTAACACTTCGATCTGGTGGAGCAACGCCCTACAGTGAAGCCTAGGCTGCCCGGAACGTAGATATGACCATAACCTTCACACAGGTTGCAATTATTCGTTTTATACGGTGTAAAGGCTGTTGTATTTATTTTGTATTTTATTCTTCTGGTGTTGACTTCTTAGGCCCTAACTATTCAATCTGGTGGAGCAATGCCTCAGAGTTAAGTCTAGGATGCCCGAAACGCCGAAATGATCATTACTTTCACGCATGTTGCAATTATTCCGGTTATACGATGAAAAGACTGTTGTATTTTTATTGTATTTTATGCTTCAGGCGTAGGCTTCTAAGGCCGTAGCTATTCGATATGGTGGAGCACCGCCCTAGAGTGAAGCCTAGGTTGCTCGGAACGCAGAAATGACCACTACTTTCACACAGTTTGCAATTATTCATTTAATACGTTGGAAAAGCTGTTGTATTTATATCGTATTTTATGCTGCGGGCGTTGACTTCTTAGGCCCTAACACTTCGATCTGGTGGAGCAACGCCCTACAGTGAAGCCTAGGCTGCCCGGAACGTAGATATGACCATAACCTTCACACATGTTGCAATTATTCGTTTTATACGGTGTAAAGGCTGTTGTATTTATTTTGTATTTTATTCTTCTGGTGTTGACTTCTTAGGCCCTAACTATTCGATCTGGTGGAACAACGGCGTAGAGTGAAGCCTAGGTTGCCCGGAACGTAGAAATGACCATTACTTTCACACTGTTTGCAATTATTCCTTTTATACCATGGAAAAGCTGTTGTATTTATATCGTATTTTATGCTTCTGGCGTTGACTTCTAAGGACCTAACTATTCGATCTGGTGGAGCAACGCCCTAGAGTGAAGCCTAGGTTGCTCGGAATATAGAAATGACCATAACTTTCACACGGGTTGCAATTATTCCTGTTATAGGATGGAAAGACTGTTGTATTTTTATTGCATTTTATGCTTCTGGCGTTCACTTCTTAGGCCCGAACTATTCGATCTGGTGGAACAACGCCCTAGGGTGAAGCCTGGGTTGCCCGGAACGTAGACATGACCATAACTTTTACACTGGTAGCAATTATTCGTTTTATACAATGGAAAAACTGTTCTATTTATTTTGTATTTTATGCTTCGGGCGTTGACTTCTAAGGCCCTAACTGTTTGATCTGGTGGAGCAACGCCCTAGAGTGTAGCCTAGGTTGCCCGGAATGTAGAAATAACCATAACTTTCACACTTGTTGCAATTATTCGTTCTTTACGATGGAAAAGCTGTTGTATTTATATTGTATTTTATGCCTCTGGCGTTGACTTCTAAGGCCCTAGCTATTCGATCTGGTGGAACAACGCCGTAGAGTGAAGCCTAGGTTGCCCGGAACGTAGAAATGACCATTACTTTCACACTGTTTGCATTTATTCCTTTTATACCATGGAAAACCTGTTGTATTTATATCGTGTTTTATGCTTCTGGCGTTGACTTCTAAGGACCTAACTATTGGATCTGGTGGTGCAACGCCCTAGAGTGAAGCCTAGGTTGCTCGGAATATAGAAATGACCATAACTTTCACACTGGTTGCAATTATTCGTTTTCTGCGATGGAAAAACTGTTGTATTTATATTGTATTTTATGCTTCTGGCGTTCACTTCTTAGGGCCTAACTATTCAATCTGATGGAACAATGCCCTAGGGTGAAGCCTAGGTTGCCCGGAACGTAGACATGACCATAACTTTTACACTGGTAGCAATTATTCGTTTTATACAATGGAAAAACTGTTCTATTTATTTTGTATTTTATGCTTCTGGCGTTCACTTCTTAGGCCCTAACTATTCGATCTGGTGGAACAACGGCCTAATGTGAAGCCTAGGTTGCCCGCAACGTAGAAATGGCCATAACTTTTACACTGGTAGCAATTATTCGTTTTATACAATGGAAAAACTGTTCTATTTATTTTGTGTTTAAGGCTTCGGGCGTTGGCTTCTAAGGCCCTAACTGTTTGATCTGGTGGAGCAACGCCCTAGAGTGAAGCCTAGGTTGCCCGGAACGTAGAAATGACCATTACTTTCACACTGTTTGCAATTATTCCTTTTATACGATGGAAAAGCTGTTGTATTTATATCGTATTTTATGCTTCTGGCGTTGACTTCTATGGCCCTAGCTATTCGATCTAGTGGAGCAACGCCATAGAGTGAAGCCTAGGTTGCCCGGAACGTAGAAATGACCAGCACTTTCAAACGGGTTGCAGTTAATCCTGTTATACGATGGAAAAACTGTTGTATTTTTATTGCATTTTATGCTTCGGGCGTTGACTTCTAAGGCCCTAACTATTCAATCTGTTGGAGCAACGCCCTAGAGTGAAGCCTAGGTTGCTCGGAATGTAGAAATGACCATAACTTTCACACTGGTTGCAATTATTCGTTTTATACGATGGAAAAACTGTTGTATTTATATTGTGTTTAATGCTTCTGGCGTTCACTTCTTAGGCCCTAACTATTCGATCTGGTGGAGCAATGCCTCAGAGTTAAGTCTAGGATGCCCGAAACGCCGAAATGATCATTACTTTCACGCTTGTTGCAATTATTCCTGTTATACGATGAAAAGACCGTTGTATTTTTATTGTATTTTATGCTTGAGGCGTAGGCTTCTAAGGCCGTAGCTATTCGATATGGTGGAGCACCGCCCTAGAGTGAAGCCTAGGTTGCCCGGAACGTAGAAATGACCATAACTTTTACACTGGTAGCAATTATTCGTTTTATACAATGGAAAAACTGTTCTATTTATTTTGTATTTTATGCTTCGGGCGTTGACTTCTAAGGCCCTAACTGTTTCATCTGGTGGAGCAACGCCCTAGAGTGAGGCCTAGGTTGCCCGGAACGTAGAAATGACCATTACTTTCACACTGTCTGCAATTATTCCTTTTATACGATGGAAAAACTGTTGTATTTATTTTGTATTTTATGCTTCGGGCGTTGACTTCTTTGGCCCTAACAATTCGATCTGGTGGAGCAACGCCCTAGAGGGAAGCCTAGGTAGCCTGGAACGTAGAAATGACCATCACTTTCACACGGGTTGCAATTATTCCTGTTATAGGATGGAAAGACTGTTGTATTTTTATTGCATTTTATGCTTCTGGCGTTCACTTCTTAGGCCCTAACTATTCGATCTGGTGGAACAACGCCCTAGAGTGATGCCAAGATTGCCCGGAACGTAGAAATGACCATAAGTTTCATAATGGTTGCAATTATTCGTTTTATACGATGGAAAAACTGTTGTATTTCTATTGTGTTTTATGCTTCGGGCGTTGACTTCTTAGGCCCTAACACTTCGATCTGGTGGAGCAACGCCCTACAGTGAAGCCTAGGTTGCCCGGAACGTAGATATGACCATAACCTTCACACAGTTTGCAATTATTCGTTTTATACGGTGTAAAGGCTGTTGTATTTATTTTGTATTTATTCTTCTGGTGTTGACTTCTTAGGCCCTAACTATTCGATCTGGTGGAACAACGCCGTAGAGTGAAGCCTAGGTTGCCCGGAACGTAGAAATGACCATTACTTTCACACTGTTTGAAATTATTCCTTTTATACGATGGAAAAGCTGCTGTATTTATATCGTATTTTATGCTTCTGGCGTTGACTTCTAAGGACCTAACTTTTCGATCTGGTGGAGCATCGCCCTAGAGTGAAGCCTAGGTTTCTGGGAATGTAGAAATGGCCATAACTTTCACACTGGTTGCAATTATTCGTTTTATACGATGGAAAAACTGTTGTATTTATGTTGTATTTTATGCTTCTGGCGTTCACTTCTTGGGCCCTAACTATTCGATCTGGCGGAGCAACGCCCTAGAGTGAAGCCTAGGTTACCCGGAACGTAGAAATGACCATTACTTTAACACTGTTTGCAATTATTCCTTTTATACGATGGAAAATCTGTTCTATTTATTTTGTATTTTATGCTTCGGGCGTTGACTTCTTTGGCCCTAACAATTCGGTCTGGTGGAGCAACGCCCTAGAGTGAAGCCTAGGTTGCTCGGAATATAGAAATGACCATAACTTTCACACTGGTTGCAATTATTCGTTTTCTGCGATGGAAAAACTGTTGTATTTTTATTGTATTTTATGCTTCTGGCGTTCACTTCTTAGGGCCTAACTATTCAATCTGATGGAACAATGCCCTAGGGTGAAGCCTAGGTTGCCCGGAACGTAGACATGACCATAACTTTTACACTGGTAGCAATTATTCGTTTTATACAATGGAAAAACTGTTCTATTTATTTTGTATTTCATGCTTCTGGCGTTCACTTCTTAGGCCCTAACTTTTCGATCTGGTGGAACAACGGCCTAAGGTGAAGCCTAGGTTGCCCGCAACGTAGAAATGGCCATAACTTTTACACTGGTAGCAATTATTCGTTTTATACAATGGAAAGACTGTTCTATTTATTTTGTATTTAATGCTTCGGGCGTTGGCTTCTAAGGCCCTAACTGTTTGATCTGGTGGAGCAACGCCCTAGAGTGAAGCCTAGATTGCCCGGAACGTAGAAATGACCATAACTTTCACACTGGTTGCTATTATTCGTTTTATACGATGGAAAAACTGTTAAATTTATATTGTATTTTATGCTTCAGGCGTTGACTTCTGAGGCCATAGCTATTCGATGTGGTGGAAGAACGCCATAGAGTGAAGCCTAGGTTGCCCGGAACGTTGAAATGTCCATATCTTTCACACTGTTTGCAATTATTCATTTTATACGGTGGCAAAGCTGTTGCATTTATATTGTATTTTATGCTTCTGGCGTTGACTCCTTAGGCCCTAACTATTCAATCTGGTGGAGCAATGCCTCAGAGTTAAGTCTAGGATGCCCGAAACGCCGAAATGATCATTACTTTCACGCATGTTGCAATTATTCCGGTTATACGATGAAAAGACTGTTGTATTTTTATTGTATTTTATGCTTCAGGCGTAGGCTTCTAAGGCCGTAGCTATTCGATATGGTGGAGCACCGCCCTAGAGTGAAGCCTAGGTTGCTCGGAACGCAGAAATGACCACTACTTTCACACAGTTTGCAATTATTCATTTAATACGTTGGAAAAGCTGTTGTATTTATATCGTATTTTATGCTGCGGGCGTTGACTTCTTAGGCCCTAACACTTCGATCTGGTGGAGCAACGCCCTACAGTGAAGCCTAGGCTGCCCGGAACGTAGATATGACCATAACCTTCACACAGGTTGCAATTATTCGTTTTATACGGTGTAAAGGCTGTTGTATTTATTTTGTATTTTATTCTTCTGGTGTTGACTTCTCAGGCCCTAACTATTCGATCTGGTGGAACAACGGCGTAGAGCGAAGCCTAGGTTGCCCGGAACGTAGAAATAACCATAACTTTCACACTTGTTACAATTATTCGTTCTTTACGATGGAAAAGCTGTTGTATTTATATTGTATTTTATGCCTCTGGCGTTGACTTCTAAGGCCCTAGCTATTCGATCTGGTGGAACAACGCCGTAGAGTGAAGCCTAGGTTGCCCGGAACGTAGAAATGACCATTACTTTCACACTGTTTGCATTTATTCCTTTTATACCATGGAAAACCTGTTGTATTTATATCGTGTTTTATGCTTCTGGCGTTGACTTCTAAGGACCTAACTATTCGATCTGGTGGAGCAACGCCCTAGAGTGAAGCCTAGGTTGCTCGGAATATAGAAATGACCATAACTTTTACACTGGTAGCAATTATTCGTTTTATACAATGGAAAAACTGTTCTATTTATTTTGTATTTTATGCTTCTGGCGTTCACTTCTTAGGCCCTAACTATTCGATCTGGTGGAACAACGGCCTAAGGTGAAGCCTAGGTTGCCCGCAACGTAGAAATGGCCATAACTTTTACACTGGTAGCAATTATTCGTTTTATACAATGGAAAGACTGTTCTATTTATTTTGTATTTAATGCTTCGGGCGTTGGCTTCTAAGGCCCTAACACTTCGATCTGGTGGAGCAACGCCCTACAGTGAAGCCTAGGCTGCCCGGAACGTAGATATGACCATAACCTTCACACAGGTTGCAATTATTCGTTTTATACGGTGTAAAGGCTGTTGTATTTATTTTGTATTTTATTCTTCTGGTGTTGACTTCTTAGGCCCTAACTATTCAATCTGGTGGAGCAATGCCTCAGAGTTAAGTCTAGGATGCCCGAAACGCCGAAATGATCATTACTTTCACGCATGTTGCAATTATTCCGGTTATACGATGAAAAGACTGTTGTATTTTTATTGTATTTTATGCTTCAGGCGTAGGCTTCTAAGGCCGTAGCTATTCGATATGGTGGAGCACCGCCCTAGAGTGAAGCCTAGGTTGCTCGGAACGCAGAAATGACCACTACTTTCACACAGTTTGCAATTATTCATTTAATACGTTGGAAAAGCTGTTGTATTTATATCGTATTTTATGCTGCGGGCGTTGACTTCTTAGGCCCTAACACTTCGATCTGGTGGAGCAACGCCCTACAGTGAAGCCTAGGCTGCCCGGAACGTAGATATGACCATAACCTTCACACATGTTGCAATTATTCGTTTTATACGGTGTAAAGGCTGTTGTATTTATTTTGTATTTTATTCTTCTGGTGTTGACTTCTTAGGCCCTAACTATTCGATCTGGTGGAACAACGGCGTAGAGTGAAGCCTAGGTTGCCCGGAACGTAGAAATGACCATTACTTTCACACTGTTTGCAATTATTCCTTTTATACCATGGAAAAGCTGTTGTATTTATATCGTATTTTATGCTTCTGGCGTTGACTTCTAAGGACCTAACTATTCGATCTGGTGGAGCAACGCCCTAGAGTGAAGCCTAGGTTGCTCGGAATATAGAAATGACCATAACTTTCACACGGGTTGCAATTATTCCTGTTATAGGATGGAAAGACTGTTGTATTTTTATTGCATTTTATGCTTCTGGCGTTCACTTCTTAGGCCCGAACTATTCGATCTGGTGGAACAACGCCCTAGGGTGAAGCCTGGGTTGCCCGGAACGTAGACATGACCATAACTTTTACACTGGTAGCAATTATTCGTTTTATACAATGGAAAAACTGTTCTATTTATTTTGTATTTTATGCTTCGGGCGTTGACTTCTAAGGCCCTAACTGTTTGATCTGGTGGAGCAACGCCCTAGAGTGTAGCCTAGGTTGCCCGGAATGTAGAAATAACCATAACTTTCACACTTGTTGCAATTATTCGTTCTTTACGATGGAAAAGCTGTTGTATTTATATTGTATTTTATGCCTCTGGCGTTGACTTCTAAGGCCCTAGCTATTCGATCTGGTGGAACAACGCCGTAGAGTGAAGCCTAGGTTGCCCGGAACGTAGAAATGACCATTACTTTCACACTGTTTGCATTTATTCCTTTTATACCATGGAAAACCTGTTGTATTTATATCGTGTTTTATGCTTCTGGCGTTGACTTCTAAGGACCTAACTATTGGATCTGGTGGTGCAACGCCCTAGAGTGAAGCCTAGGTTGCTCGGAATATAGAAATGACCATAACTTTCACACTGGTTGCAATTATTCGTTTTCTGCGATGGAAAAACTGTTGTATTTTTATTGTATTTTATGCTTCTGGCGTTCACTTCTTATGGCCTAACTATTCAATCTGATGGAACAATGCCCTAGGGTGAAGCCTAGGTTGCCCGGAACGTAGACATGACCATAACTTTTACACTGGTAGCAATTATTCGTTTTATACAATGGAAAAACTGTTCTATTTATTTTGTATTTTATGCTTCTGGCGTTCACTTCTTAGGCCCTAACTATTCGATCTGGTGGAACAACGCCCTAGAGTGAAGCCTAGATTGCCCGGAACGTAGAAATGACCATAACTTTCACACTGGTTGCTATTACTCGTTTTATACGATGGAAAAACTGTTATATTTATATTGTATTTTATGCTTCAGGCGTTGACTTCTGAGTCCATAGCTATTCGATGTGGTGGAAGAACGCCATAGAGTGAAGCCTAGGTTGCTCGGAACGTTGAAATGTCCATATCTTTCACACTGTTTGCAATTATTCATTTTATACGGTGGCAAAGCTGTTGCATTTATATTGTATTTTATGCTTCTGGCGTTGACTCCTTAGGCACTAACTATTCAATCTGGTGGAGCAATGCCTCAGAGTTAAGTCTAGGATGCCCGAAACGCCGAAATGATCATTACTTTCACGCATGTTGCAATTATTCCGGTTATACGATGAAAAGACTGTTGTATTTTTATTGTATTTTATGCTTCAGGCGTAGGCTTCTAAGGCCGTAGCTATTCGATATGGTGGAGCACCGCCCTAGAGTGAAGCCTAGGTTGCTCGGAACGCAGAAATGACCACTACTTTCACACAGTTTGCAATTATTCATTTAATACGTTGGAAAAGCTGTTGTATTTATATCGTATTTTATGCTGCGGGCGTTGACTTCTTAGGCCCTAACACTTCGATCTGGTGGAGCAACGCCCTACAGTGAAGCCTAGGCTGCCCGGAACGTAGATATGACCATAACCTTCACACAGGTTGCAATTATTCGTTTTATACGGTGTAAAGGCTGTTGTATTTATTTTGTATTTTATTCTTCTGGTGTTGACTTCTTAGGCCCTAACTATTCGATCTGGTGGAACAACGGCGTAGAGTGAAGCCTAGGTTGCACGGAACGTAGAAATGACCATTACTTTCACACTGTTTGCAATTATTCCTTTTACACCATGGAAAAGCTGTTGTATTTATATCGTATTTTATGCTTCTGGCGTTGACTTCTAAGGACCTAACTATTCGATCTGGTGGAGCAACGCCCTAGAGTGAAGCCTAGGTTGCTCGGAATATAGAAATGACCATAACTTTCACACGGGTTGCAATTATTCCTGTTATAGGATGGAAAGACTGTTGTATTTTTATTGCATTTTATGCTTCTGGCGTTCACTTCTTAGGCCCTAACTATTCGATCTGGTGGAACAACGCCCTAGGGTGAAGCCTAGGTTGCCCGGAACGTAGACATGACCATAACTTTTACACTGGTAGCAATTATTCGTTTTATACAATGGAAAAACTGTTTTATTTATTTTGTATTTTATGCTTCGGGCGTTGACTTCTAAGGCCCTAACTGTTTGATCTGGTGGAGCAACGCCCTAGAGTGTAGCCTAGGTTGCCCGGAATGTAGAAATAACCATAACTTTCACACTTGCTGCAATTATTCGTTCTTTACGATGCAAAAGCTGTTGTATTTATATTGTATTTTATGCCTCTGGCGTTGACTTCTAAGGCCCTAGCTATTCGATCTAGTGGAGCAACGCCGTAGAGTGAAGCCTAGGTTGCCCGGAACGTAGAAATGACCATCACTTTCAAACTGGTTGCAATTAATCCTGTTATACGATGGAAAAACTGTTGTATTTTTATTGCATTTTATGCTTCGGGCGTTGACTTATAAGGCGCTGACTATTCAATCTGTTGGAGCAACGCCCTAGAGTGAAGCCTAGGTTGCTCGGAATGTAGAAATGACCATTGCTTTCACACTGGTTGCAATTATTCGTTTTATATGATGGAAAATCTGTTGTATTTATATTGTATTTTATGCTTCTGGCGTTCACTTCTTAGGCCCTAACTATTCGATCTGGTGGAACAACGGCCTACGGTGAAGCCTAGGTTGCCCGCAACGTAGAAATGGCCATAACTTTTACACTGGTAGCAATTATTCGTTTTATACAATGGAAAAACTGTTCTATTTATTTTGTGTTTAATGCTTCGGGCGTTGGCTTCTAAGGCCCTAACTGTTTGATCTGGTGGAGCACCGCCCTAGAGTGAAGCCTAGGTTGCTCGGAACGCAGAAATGACCACTACTTTCACACTGTTTGCAATTATTCATTTAATACGATGGAAAAGCTATTGTATTTATATCGTATCTTATGCTTCGGGCGTTGACTTCTAAGGCCCTAACTGTTTGATCTGGTGGAGCAACGACCTAGAGTGAAGCCTAGGTTGCCCGGGACGTAGAAATGACAATTACTTTCACACTGTTTGCAATTATTCCTTTTATACGATGCAAAAGCAGTTGCATTTATATCGTATTTTATGCTTCTGGCGTTGACTTCTAAGGACCTAACTATTCGATCTGGTGGAGCAACGCCCTAGAGTGAAGCCTAGGTTGCTCGGAATGTAGAAATAACCATAACTTTCACACTGGTTGCAATTATTCGTTTTTTACGATGGAAAAGCTGTTGTATTTATATTGTATTTTATGCCTCTGGGGTTGACTTCTAAGGCCCTAGCTATTCGATCTAGTGGAGCAACGACCTAGAGTGAAGCCTAGGTTGCCCGGAACGTAGAAATGACCATAAGTTTCATAATGGTTGCAATTATTCGTTTTATACTGTGTAAAGGCTGTTGTATTTATTTTGTATTTTATTCTTCTGGTGTTGACTTCTTAGACCCTAACTATTCGATCTGGTTGCACAACGGCGTAGAGTGAAGCCTAGGTTGCCCGGAACGTAGAAATGATCATAACTTTTACACTGGTAGCAATTATCCGTTTTATACAATGGAAAAACTGTTGTATTTATTTTGTACTTTATGCTTCGGGCGTTGACTTCTAAGGCCCTAACTGTTTGATCTGGTGGAGCAACGCCCTAGAGTGAAGCCTAGGATGCCCGGAACGTAGAAATGACCATTACTTTCACACTGGTTGCAATTATTCGATTTATACGATGGAAAAACTGTTGTATTTATATTGTATTTTATGCTTCTGGCGTTCACTTCTTAGGGCCTAACTATTCGATCTGATGGAACAATATCCTAGGATGAAGCCTAGGTTGCCCGGAACGTAGACATGACCATAACTTTTACCCTGGTAGCAATTATTCGTTTTATACGATGGAAAAGCTGATGTATTTATATCGTATTTTATGCTTCTGGCGTTGGCTTCTAAGGCCCTAGCTATGCGATCTAGTGGAGCAACGCCCTAGAGTGATGCCTAGGTTGCCCGGAACGTAGAAATGACCATTACTTTCACACTGGTTGCAATTATTCGATTTATACGATGGAAAAACTGTTGTATTTATATTGTATTTTATGCTTCTGGCGTTCACTTCTTAGGGCCTAACTATTCGATCTGATGGAACAATGCCCTAGGATGAAGCCTAGGTTGCCCGGAACGTAGACATGACCATAACTTTTACACTGGTAGCAATTATTCGTTTTATACAATGGAAAAACTGTTCTATTTATTTTGTATTTTATGCTTCGGGCGTTGACTTCTAAGGCCCTAACTGTTTGATCTGGTGGAGCAACGCCCTAGAGTGTAGCCTAGGTTGCCCGGAATGTAGAAATAACCATCACTTTCACAGTTGTTGCGATTATCTGTTCTTTACGATGGAAAAGCTGTTGCATTTATATTGTATTTTATGCCTCTGGCGTTGACTTCTAAGGCCCTAGCTATTCGATCTAGTGGAGCAACGCCCTAGAGTGAAGCCTAGGTTGCCCGGAACGTAGAAATGACCATCACTTTCAAACTGGATGCAATTAATCCTGTTATACGATGGAAAATCTGTTCTATTTATTTTGTATTTTATGCTTCGGGCGTTGACTTCTTTGGCCCTAACAATTCGGTCTGGTGGAGCAACGCCCTAGAGTGAAGCCTAGGTTGCCTGGAACGTACAAATGACAATCACTTTCACACGGATTGCAATTATTCCTGTTATAGGATGGATAGGCTGTTGTATTTTTCTTGCATTTTATGCTTCTGGCGTTCACTTCTTAGGCCCTAACTATTCGATCCGGTGGAACAACGCCCTAGGGTGAAGCCTAGGTTGCCCGGAACGTAGAAATGACCATAACTTTCACACTGGTTGCAATTATTCGTTCTTTACGATGGAAAAACTGTTCTATTTATTTTGCATTTTATGCTTCGGGCGTTGACTTCTAAGGCGCTAACTATTCAATCTGTTGGAGCAACGCCCTAGGGTGTATCCTAGGTTGCCCGGAAAGTAGAAATGACCATAACTTTCATACTGGTTGCAATTATTCGTTTTATATGATGGAAAATCTGTTGTATTTATATTGTATTTTATGCTTCTGGCGTTCACTTCCTAGGCCCTAACTATTCGATCTGGTGGAACAACGGCCTAAGGTGAAGCCTAGGTAGCCCGCAACGTAGAAATGGCCATAACTTATACACTGGCAGCAATTATTCGTTTTATGCAATGTAAAAACTGTTCTATTTATTTTGTATTTAATGCTTCGGGCGTTGGCTTCTAAGGCCCTAACTGTTTGATCTGGTGGAGCAACGCCCTAGAGTGAAACCTAGGTTGCCCGGAACGTAGAAATGACCATAACTATCACACTGGTTGCCATTATCCGTTTTATACGATGGAAAAGCTGTTATATTTATATTGTATTTTATGCGTCAGGCGTTGACTTCTGAGGCCGTAGTTATTCGATGTGGTGGAAGAACGCCATAGAGTGAAGCCTAGGTTGCCCGGAACGTAGAAATGTCCATATCTTTCACATTGTTTGCAATTATTCATTTTATACGGTGGCAAAGCTGTTGCATTTATATTGTATTTTATGCATCCGGCGTTGACTCCATAGGCCCTAACTATTCAATCTGGTGCAGCAATGCCTCAGAGTTAAGTCTAGGATGCCCGAAACGCCGAAATGATCATTACTTTCACGCATGTTGCAATTATTCCGGTTATACGATGAAAAGATTGTTGTATTTTTATTGTATTTTATGCTTCAGGCGTAGGCTTCTAAGGCCGTAGCTATTCGATATGGTGGAGCACCGCCCTAGAGTGATGCCTAGGTTGCTCGGAACGCAGAAATGACCACTACTTTCACACAGTTTGCAATTATTCATTTAATACGATGGAAAAGCTGTTGTATTTATATCGTATTTTATGCTTCGGGCGTTGACTTCTTAGGCCCTAACACTTCGATCTGGTGGAGCAACGCCCTACAGTGAAGCCTAGGTTGCCCGGAACGTGGATATGACCATAACCTTCACACAGGTTGCAATTATTCGTTTTATACGGTGTAAAGGCTGTTGTATTTATTTTGTATTTTATTTTTCTGCTGTTGTCTTCTTAGGCCCTAACTATTCGATCTGGTGGAACAACGCCGTAGAGTGAAGCCTAGGTTGCCCGGAACGTAGAAATGACCATTACTTTCACACTGTTTGCATTTATTCCTTTTATACCATGGAAAACCTGTTGTATTTATATCGTGTTTTATGCTTCTGGCGTTGACTTCTAAGGACCTAACTATTCGATCTGGTGGAGCAACGCCCTAGAGTGAAGCCTAGGTTGCTCGGAATATAGAAATGACCATAACTTTCACACTGGTTGCAATTATTCGTTTTCTGCGATGGAAAAACTGTTGTATTTTTATTGTATTTTATGCTTCTGGCGTTCACTTCTTAGGGCCTAACTATTCAATCTGATGGAACAATGCCCTAGGGTGAAGCCTAGGTTGCCCGGAACGTAGACATGACCATAACTTTTACACTGGTAGCAATTATTCGTTTTATACAATGGAAAAACTGTTCTATTTATTTTGTATTTTATGCTTCTGGCGTTCACTTCTTAGGCCCTAACTATTCGATCTGGTGGAACAACGGCCTAAGGTGAAGCCTAGGTTGCCCGCAACGTAGAAATGGCCATAACTTTTACACTGGTAGCAATTATTCGTTTTATACAATGGAAAGACTGTTCTATTTATTTTGTATTTAATGCTTCGGGCGTTGGCTTCTAAGGCCCTAACTGTTTGATCTGGTGGAGCAACGCCCTAGAGTGAAGCCTAGATTGCCCGGAACGTAGAAATGACCATAACTTTCACACTGGTTGCTATTATTCGTTTTATACGATGGAAAAACTGTTATATTTATATTGTATTTTATGCTTCAGGCGTTGACTTCTGAGGCCATAGCTATTCGATGTGGTGGAAGAACGCCATAGAGTAAAGCCTAGGTTGCCCGGAACGTTGAAATGTCCATATCTTTCACACTGTTTGCAATTATTCATTTTATACGGTGGCAAAGCTGTTGCATTTATATTGTATTTTATGCTTCTGGCGTTGACTCGTTAGGCCCTAACTATTCAATCTGGTGGAGCAATGCCTCAGAGTTAAGTCTAGGATGCCCGAAACGCCGAAATGATCATTACTTTCACGCATGTTGCAATTATTCCGGTTATACGATGAAAAGACTGTTGTATTTTTATTGTATTTTATGCTTCAGGCGTAGGCTTCTAAGGCCGTAGCTATTCGATATGGTGGACCACCGCCCTAGAGTGAAGCCTAGGTTGCTCGGAACGCAGAAATGACCACTACTTTCACACAGTTTGCAATTATTCATTTAATACGTTGGAAAAGCTGTTGTATTTATATCGTATTTTATGCTGCGGGCGTTGACTTCTTAGGCCCTAACACTTCGATCTGGTGGAGCAACGCCCTACAGTGAAGCCTAGGCTGCCCGGAACGTAGATATGACCATAACCTTCACACAGGTTGCAATTATTCGTTTTATACGGTGTAAAGGCTGTTGTATTTATTTTGTATTTTATTCTTCTGGTGTTGACTTCTTAGGCCCTAACTATTCGATCTGGTGGAACAACGGCGTAGAGTGAAGCCTAGGTTGCCCGGAACGTAGAAATGACCATTACTTTCACACTGTTTGCAATTATTCCTTTTATACCATGGAAAAGCTGTTGTATTTATATCGTATTTTATGCTTCTGGCGTTGACTTCTAAGGACCTAACTATTCGATCTGGTGGAGCAACGCCCTAGAGTGAAGCCTAGGTTGCTCGGAATATAGAAATGACCATAACTTTCACACGGGTTGCAATTATTCCTGTTATAGGATGGAAAGACTGTTGTATTTTTATTGCATTTTATGCTTCTGGCGTTCACTTCTTAGGCCCGAACTATTCGATCTGGTGGAACAACGCCCTAGGGTGAAGCCTAGGTTGCCCGGAACGTAGACATGACCATAACTTTTACACTGGTAGCAATTATTCGTTTTATACAATGGAAAAACTGTTCTATTTATTTTGTATTTTATGCTTCGGGCGTTGACTTCTAAGGCCCTAACTGTTTGATCTGGTGGAGCAACGCCCTAGAGTGGAGCCTAGGTTGCCCGGAATGTAGAAATAACCATAACTTTCACACTTGTTGCAATAATTCGTTCTTTACGATGGAAAAGCTGTTGTATTTATATTGCATTTTATGCCTCTGGCGTTGACTTCTAAGGCCCTAGCTATTCGATCTGGTGGAACAACGCCGTAGAGTGAAGCCTAGGTTGCCCGGAACGTAGAAATGACCATTACTTTCACACTGTTTGCATTTATTCCTTTTATACCATGGAAAACCTGTTGTATTTATATCGTGTTTTATGCTTCTGGCGTTGACTTCTAAGGACCTAACTATTCGATCTGGTGGAGCAACGCCCTAGAGTGAAGCCTAGGTTGCTCGGAATATAGAAATGACCATAACTTTCACACTGGTTGCAATTATTCGTTTTCTGCGATGGAAAAACTGTTGTATTTTTATTGTATTTTATGCTTCTGGCGTTCACTTCTTAGGGCCTAACTATTCAATCTGATGGAACAATGCCCTAGGGTGAAGCCTAGGTTGCCCGGAACGTAGACATGACCATAACTTTTACACTGGTAGCAATTATTCGTTTTATACAATGGAAAAACTGTTCTATTTATTTTGTATTTTATGCTTCTGGCGTTCACTTCTTAGGCCCTCACTATTCAATCTGGTGGAACAACGGCCTAAGGTGAAGCCTAGGTTGCCCGCAACGTAGAAATGGCCATAACTTTTACACTGGTAGCAATTATTCGTTTTATACAATGGAAAGACTGTTCTATTTATTTTGTATTTAATGCTTCGGGCGTTGGCTTCTAAGGCCCTAACTGTTTGATCTGGTGGAGCAACGCCCTAGAGTGAAGCCTAGATTGCCCGGAACGTAGAAATGACCATAACTTTCACACTGGTTGCTATTACTGGTTTTATACGATGGAAAAACTGTTATATTTATATTGTATTTTATGCTTCAGGCGTTGACTTCTGAGGCCATAGCTATTCGATGTGGTGGAAGAACGCCATAGAGTGAAGCCTAGGTTGCCCGGAACGTTGAAATGTCCATATCTTTCACACTGTTTGCAATTATTCATTTTATACGGTGGCAAAGCTGTTGCATTTATATTGTATTTTATGCTTCTGGCGTTGACTCCTTAGGCCCTAACTATTCAATCTGGTGGAGCAATGCCTCAGAGTTAAGTCTAGGATGCCCGAAACGCCGAAATGATCATTACTTTCACGCATGTTGCAATTATTCCGGTTATACGATGAAAAGACTGTTGTATTTTTATTGTATTTTATGCTTCAGGCGTAGGCTTCTAAGGCCGTAGCTATTCGATATGGTGGAGCACCGCCCTAGAGTGAAGCCTAGGTTGCTCGGAACGCAGAAATGACCACTACTTTCACACAGTTTGCAATTATTCATTTAATACGTTGGAAAAGCTGTTGTATTTATATCGTATTTTACGCTGCGGGCGTTGACTTCTTAGGCCCTAACACTTCGATCTGGTGGAGCAACGCCCTACAGTGAAGCCTAGGCTACCTGGAACGTAGATATGACCATAACCTTCACACAGGTTGCAATTATTCGTTTTATACGGTGTAAAGGCTGTTGTATTTATTTTGTATTTTATTCTTCTGGTGTTGACTTCTTAGGCCCTAACTATTCGATCTGGTGGAACAACGGCGTAGAGTGAAGCCTAGGTTGCCCGGAACGTAGAAATGACCATAAGTTTCATAATGGTTGCAATTATTCGTTTTATACTCTGTAAAGGCTGTTGTATTTATTTTGTATTTTATTCTTCTGGTGCTGACTTCTTAGGCCCTAACTATTCGATCTGGTGGCACAACGGCGTAGAGTGAAGCCTAGGTTGCCCGGAACGTAGAAATGATCATAACTTTTACACTGGTAGCAATTATCCGTTTTATACAATGGAAAAACTGTTCTATTTATTTTGTACTTTATGCTTCGGGCGTTGACTTCTAAGGCCCTACCTGTTTGATCTGGTGGAGCAACGCCCTAGAGTGAAGCCTAGGATGCCCGGAACGTAGAAATGACCATTACTTTCACACTGTTTGCATTTATTCCTTTTATACGATGGAAAAGCTGTTGTATTTATATCGTATTTTATGCTTCTGGCGTTGGCTTCTAAGGCCCTAGCTATTCGATCTAGTGGAGCAACGCCCTAGAGTGATGCCTAGGTTGCCCGGAACGTAGAAATGACCATTACTTTCACACTGTTTGCATTTATTCCTTTTATACGATGGAAAAGCTGTTGTATTTATATCGTATTTTATGCTTCTGGCGTTGGCTTCTAAGGCCCTAGCTATTCGATCTAGTGGAGCAACGCCCTAGAGTGATGCCTAGGTTGCCCGGAACGTAGAAATGACCATTACTTTCACACTGGTTGCAATTATTCGATTTATACGATGGAAAAACTGTTGTATTTATATTGTATTTTATGCTTCTGGCGTTCACTTCTTTGGGCCTAACTATACGATCTGATATAACAATGCCCTAGGATGAAGCCTAGGTTGCCCGGAACGTAGACATGACCATAACTTTTACACTGGTAGCAATTATTCGTTTTATACGATGGAAAAACTGTTTTATTTATTTTGTATTTTAAGCTTCGGGCGTTGACTTCTAAGGCCCTAACTATTCGATCAGGTGGAGCAGCGCCCTAGAGTGTAGCCCAGGTTGCTCGACATGTAGAAATGACCATAACTTTCACACTGGTTGCAATTATTCGTTTTATACGATGGAAAATCTGTTGTATTTATATTGAATTTTATGCTTCTGGCGTTCACTTCTTAGGCCCAAACTATTCGATCTGGCGGTGCAACGCCATAGGGTGAAGCCTAGGTTGCCCGGAACGTAGAAATGACCATTACTTTCACACTGTTTGCAATTACTCCTTTTATACGATGGAAAAGCTGTTGTATTTATACCGTATTTTATGCTTCTGGCGTTGACTTCTTAGCCCCTAACTATTCCATCTGGTGGAACAACGCCCTAGGGTATAGCCAAGATTGCGCGGAACGTAGAAATGACCATAACTTTCACACTGGTTGCAATTATTCGTTTTATACGATAGAAAAACTGTTGTATTTATATTGTATTTTATGCTTCTGGCGTTGACTTCTAAGGCCCTAACTATTCGATCAGGTGGAGCAACGCCCTAGAGTGAAGCGTAGGTTGCTCGAAATGTAGAAATGACCATAACTTTCGCACTGGTTGCAATTATTCGTTTTATACGATGGAAAAACTGTGGTACTTATATTGTATTTTATTCTTATGGCTTTGAATTCTAAGTCGCTAGCTATTCGATCTGGTGGAGCAACGCCCTAGAGTGAAACCTAGGTTACCCGGAACGTAGAAATGTCCAGTACTTTCATACTGTTTGCAGTTATTCCTGTTATACGATGGAAAAACTTTTGCATCTTTATTGTATTTTATGCTTCTGGCGTTGACTTCTAAGGCCCTAGCTATTCGATTTGGCGGAGCACCGCCGTAGAGTGAAGCCTAGGTTGCCCGGTACGTAGAAATGACCATAAGTTCCACACTGGTAGCAATTATTCGGTTTATACGATGGAAAAGCTGTTGTATTTATATCGTTCTTTATGCTTCTGGCGTTGACTTCTTAGGCCCTAACTATTCCATCTGGTGGAACAACGCCCTAGGGTAAAGACCAGATTGCGCGGAACGTAGAAATGACCATAACATTCACACTGGTAGCAATTTTTCGTTTTATACGATGGAAAAACTGTTTTATTTATTTTGTATTTTAAGCTTCGGGCGTTGACTTCTAAGGCCCTAACTATTCGATCTGGTGGAGCAACGCCCTGGAGTGAAACCTGGGTTGCCCGGAACGTAGAAATGACCACTACTATCACACTGGTTGCAAATTATTCCTGCTATACGATGGAAAAACTGTTGTATTTTTATTGCATTTTATGCTTCTGGCGTTCACTTCTTAGTCCCTAACTATTCGATCTGGTGGAACAACGGCCTAGGGTGAAGCCTAGGTTGCCCGGAACGTAGAAATGACCATAACTTACACACTGGTTGCAATTATTCGTGTTATACAATGGAAAAACTGTTCTATTTATTTTGTATTTAATGCTTCTGGCGTTGAATTCTAAGGCCCTAACTGTTTGATCTGGTGGAGCAACGCCCTAGAGTGAAGCCTAGGTTGCCCGGAACGTAGAAATGACCATAACCTTCACACTGGTTGCTATTATACGTTTTATACGATGGGAAAACTGTTATATCTATATTGTATTTTATGCTTCTGGCGTTGACTTCTTAGGCCCTAACCATTCGATCTTGTGGAACAACGCCCTAGAGTGAAGCCTAGGTTGCCTGGAACGTAGAAATGACCATAACGTTCACACGGGTTGCAATTATTCCTGTTATAGGATGGAAAGACTGTTGTATTTTTATTGTAGTTTATACTTCAGGCGTTGACTTCTGAGGCCGTAGCTATTCGATGTGGTGGAAGAACGCCATAGAGTGATGCCTAGGTTGCCCGGAACGTAGATACGACCATAACCTTCACACTGTTTGCAATTATTAATTTTATACGACGGCAAAGCTGTTGTATTTATATTGTATATTATGCTTCTGGCGTTGACTTCTTAGGCCCTAACTATTCGATCTGGTGGAACAACGGCGTAGAGTGAAGCCTAGGTTGCCCGGAACGTAGAAATGACCATAAGTTTCATAATGGTTGCAATTATTCGTTTTATACTCTGTAAAGGCTGTTGTATTTATTTTGTATTTTATTCTTCTGGTGCTGACTTCTTAGGCCCTAACTATTCGATCTGGTGGCACAACGGCGTAGAGTGAAGCCTAGGTTGCCCGGAACGTAGAAATGATCATAACTTTTACACTGGTAGCAATTATCCGTTTTATACAATGGAAAAACTGTTCTATTTATTTTGTACTTTATGCTTCGGGCGTTGACTTCTAAGGCCCTACCTGTTTGATCTGGTGGAGCAACGCCCTAGAGTGAAGCCTAGGATGCCCGGAACGTAGAAATGACCATTACTTTCACACTGTTTGCATTTATTCCTTTTATACGATGGAAAAGCTGTTGTATTTATATCGTATTTTATGCTTCTGGCGTTGGCTTCTAAGGCCCTAGCTATTCGATCTAGTGGAGCAACGCCCTAGAGTGATGCCTAGGTTGCCCGGAACGTAGAAATGACCATTACTTTCACACTGTTTGCATTTATTCCTTTTATACGATGGAAAAGCTGTTGTATTTATATCGTATTTTATGCTTCTGGCGTTGGCTTCTAAGGCCCTAGCTATTCGATCTAGTGGAGCAACGCCCTAGAGTGATGCCTAGGTTGCCCGGAACGTAGAAATGACCATTACTTTCACACTGGTTGCAATTATTCGATTTATACGATGGAAAAACTGTTGTATTTATATTGTATTTTATGCTTCTGGAGTTCACTTCTTTGGGCCTAACTATACGATCTGATATAACAATGCCCTAGGATGAAGCCTAGGTTGCCCGGAACGTAGACATGACCATAACTTTTACACTGGTAGCAATTATTCGTTTTATACGATGGAAAAACTGTTTTATTTATTTTGTATTTTAAGCTTCGGGCGTTGACTTCTAAGGCCCTAACTATTCGATCAGGTGGAGCAGCGCCCTAGAGTGTAGCCCAGGTTGCTCGACATGTAGAAATGACCATAACTTTCACACTGGTTGCAATTATTCGTTTTATACGATGGAAAATCTGTTGTATTTATATTGAATTTTATGCTTCTGGCGTTCACTTCTTAGGCCCAAACTATTCGATCTGGCGGTGCAACGCCATAGGGTGAAGCCTAGGTTGCCCGGAACGTAGAAATGACCATTACTTTCACACTGTTTGCAATTACTCCTTTTATACGATGGAAAAGCTGTTGTATTTATACCGTATTTTATGCTTCTGGCGTTGACTTCTTAGCCCCTAACTATTCCATCTGGTGGAACAACGCCCTAGGGTATAGCCAAGATTGCGCGGAACGTAGAAATGACCATAACTTTCACACTGGTTGCAATTATTCGTTTTATACGATGGAAAAACTGTTGTATTTATATTGTATTTTATGCTTCTGGCGTTGACTTCTAAGGCCCTAACTATTCGATCAGGTGGAGCAACGCCCTAGAGTGAAGCGTAGGTTGCTCGAAATGTAGAAATGACCATAACTTTCGCACTGGTTGCAATTATTCGTTTTATACGATGGAAAAACTGTGGTACTTATATTGTATTTTATTCTTATGGCTTTGAATTCTAAGTCGCTAGCTATTCGATCTGGTGGAGCAACGCCCTAGAGTGAAACCTAGGTTACCCGGAACGTAGAAATGTCCAGTACTTTCATACTGTTTGCAGTTATTCCTGTTATACGATGGAAAAACTTTTGCATCTTTATTGTATTTTATGCTTCTGGCGTTGACTTCTAAGGCCCTAGCTATTCGATTTGGCGGAGCACCGCCGTAGAGTGAAGCCTAGGTTGCCCGGTACGTAGAAATGACCATAAGTTCCACACTGGTAGCAATTATTCGGTTTATACGATGGAAAAGCTGTTGTATTTATATCGTTCTTTATGCTTCTGGCGTTGACTTCTTAGGCCCTAACTATTCCATCTGGTGGAACAACGCCCTAGGGTAAAGACCAGATTGCGCGGAACGTAGAAATGACCATAACATTCACACTGGTAGCAATTTTTCGTTTTATACGATGGAAAAACTGTTTTATTTATTTTGTATTTTAAGCTTCGGGCGTTGACTTCTAAGGCCCTAACTATTCGATCTGGTGGAGCAACGCCCTGGAGTGAAACCTGGGTTGCCCGGAACGTAGAAATGACCACTACTATCACACTGGTTGCAAATTATTCCTGCTATACGATGGAAAAACTGTTGTATTTTTATTGCATTTTATGCTTCTGGCGTTCACTTCTTAGTCCCTAACTATTCGATCTGGTGGAACAACGGCCTAGGGTGAAGCCTAGGTTGCCCGGAACGTAGAAATGACCATAACTTACACACTGGTTGCAATTATTCGTGTTATACAATGGAAAAACTGTTCTATTTATTTTGTATTTAATGCTTCTGGCGTTGAATTCTAAGGCCCTAACTGTTTGATCTGGTGGAGCAACGCCCTAGAGTGAAGCCTAGGTTGCCCGGAACGTAGAAATGACCATAACCTTCACACTGGTTGCTATTATACGTTTTATACGATGGGAAAACTGTTATATCTATATTGTATTTTATGCTTCTGGCGTTGACTTCTTAGGCCCTAACCATTCGATCTTGTGGAACAACGCCCTAGAGTGAAGCCTAGGTTGCCTGGAACGTAGAGATGACCATAACGTTCACACGGGTTGCAATTATTCCTGTTATAGGATGGAAAGACTGTTGTATTTTTATTGTAGTTTATACTTCAGGCGTTGACTTCTGAGGCCGTAGCTATTCGATGTGGTGGAAGAACGCCATAGAGTGATGCCTAGGTTGCCCGGAACGTAGATACGACCATAACCTTCACACTGTTTGCAATTATTAATTTTATACGACGGCAAAGCTGTTGTATTTATATTGTATATTATGCTTCTGGCGTTGACTTCTTAGGCCCTAACTATTCGATCTGGTGGAACAACGGCGTAGAGTGAAGCCTAGGTTGCCCGGAACGTAGAAATGACCATAAGTTTCATAATGGTTGCAATTATTCGTTTTATACTCTGTAAAGGCTGTTGTATTTATTTTGTATTTTATTCTTCTGGTGCTGACTTCTTAGGCCCTAACTATTCGATCTGGTGGCACAACGGCGTAGAGTGAAGCCTAGGTTGCCCGGAACGTAGAAATGATCATAACTTTTACACTGGTAGCAATTATCCGTTTTATACAATGGAAAAACTGTTCTATTTATTTTGTACTTTATGCTTCGGGCGTTGACTTCTAAGGCCCTACCTGTTTGATCTGGTGGAGCAACGCCCTAGAGTGAAGCCTAGGATGCCCGGAACGTAGAAATGACCATTACTTTCACACTGTTTGCATTTATTCCTTTTATACGATGGAAAAGCTGTTGTATTTATATCGTATTTTATGCTTCTGGCGTTGGCTTCTAAGGCCCTAGCTATTCGATCTAGTGGAGCAACGCCCTAGAGTGATGCCTAGGTTG
Source organism: Calliopsis andreniformis (assembly GCF_051401765.1). Lineage (NCBI taxonomy): Eukaryota > Metazoa > Arthropoda > Insecta > Hymenoptera > Andrenidae > Calliopsis > Calliopsis andreniformis. The sequence goes on along the minus strand of NW_027480425.1, from coordinate 7,973,590 downwards.
CCCGGAACGTAGAAATGACCATTACTTTCACACTGTTTGCATTTATTCCTTTTATACGATGGAAAAGCTGTTGTATTTATATCGTATTTTATGATTCTGGCGTTGGCTTCTAAGGCCCTAGCTATTCGATCTAGTGGAGCAACGCCCTAGAGTGATGCCTAGGTTGCCCGGAACGTAGAAATGACCATTACTTTCACACTGGTTGCAATTATTCGATTTATACGATGGAAAAACTGTTGTATTTATATTGTATTTTATGCTTCTGGCGTTCACTTCTTTGGGCCTAACTATACGATCTGATATAACAATGCCCTAGGATGAAGCCTAGGTTGCCCGGAACGTAGACATGACCATAACTTTTACACTGGTAGCAATTATTCGTTTTATACGATGGAAAAACTGTTTTATTTATTTTGTATTTTAAGCTTCGGGCGTTGACTTCTAAGGCCCTAACTATTCGATCAGGTGGAGCAGCGCCCTAGAGTGTAGCCCAGGTTGCTCGACATGTAGAAATGACCATAACTTTCACACTGGTTGCAATTATTCGTTTTATACGATGGAAAATCTGTTGTATTTATATTGAATTTTATGCTTCTGGCGTTCACTTCTTAGGCCCAAACTATTCGATCTGGCGGTGCAACGCCATAGGGTGAAGCCTAGGTTGCCCGGAACGTAGAAATGACCATTACTTTCACACTGTTTGCAATTACTCCTTTTATACGATGGAAAAGCTGTTGTATTTATACCGTATTTTATGCTTCTGGCGTTGACTTCTTAGCCCCTAGCTATTCCATCTGGTGGAACAACGCCCTAGGGTATAGCCAAGATTGCGCGGAACGTAGAAATGACCATAACTTTCACACTGGTTGCAATTATTCGTTTTATACGATGGGAAAACTGTTATATCTATATTGTATTTTATGCTTCTGGCGTTGACTTCTTAGGCCCTAACCATTCGATCTTGTGGAACAACGCCCTAGAGTGAAGCCTAGGTTGCCTGGAACGTAGAAATGACCATAACGTTCACACGGGTTGCAATTATTCCTGTTATAGGATGGAAAGACTGTTGTATTTTTATTGTAGTTTATACTTCAGGCGTTGACTTCTGAGGCCGTAGCTATTCGATGTGGTGGAAGAACGCCATAGAGTGATGCCTAGGTTGCCCGGAACGTAGATACGACCATAACCTTCACACTGTTTGCAATTATTAATTTTATACGACGGCAAAGCTGTTGTATTTATATTGTATATTATGCTTCTGGCGTTGACTTCATAGGCCCTAACTATTCTATCTGGTGGACCAATGCCTCAGAGTTAAGTCTATTATACCCGAAACGCCGAAATGATCATTACTTTCACGCTTGTTGCAATTATTCCTGTCATACGATGAAAAGACTGTTTTATTTTCATTGTATTTTATGCTGCAGGTGTGGTCTTCTAAGGCCATAGCTATTCAATATGTTGGAGCACCGGCCTAGAGTGAAGCCTAGGTTGCTCGGAACGTAGAAATGACCACTACTTTCACACTGTTTGCAATTATTCATTTAATACGATGGAAATGCTGTTGTATTTATATCGTATTTTATGCTTCAGGCGTTGACTTCTTAGGCCCTAACATTTCGATCTGGTGGAGCAACGCCCGACAGTGAAGCCTAGGTTGCCCGCAACGTAGAAATGACTATAACTTTCACACTGGTTGCAATTATTTGTTTTATACGATGGAAAAGCTGTTGTATTTATATCGTATTTTATGCTTCTGGCGTTGACTTCTTAGGCCCTAACTATTCCATCTGGTGGAACAACGCCCTAGAGTAAAGCACAGGTTGCGCGGAACGTAGAAATGACCATTACTTTCACAATGTTTGTAATTATTCATTTTATACGATGGAAAAACTTTTGTACTTGTATTGTATTTTATTCTTCTGGCGTTGACTTCTTAGGCCCTAACTATTCGATCTGGTGGAACAACGCCCTAGGGTGAAGACTAGGTTGCCCGGAACATGGAAATGACCATTACTTTCGGACTGTTTGCAAATATACATTATATACGATGGAAAAGCTGTTGTATTTAATTGTATTTTATACTTCTGGCGTTGACTTCTTAGGCACTATCTATGTAATCTGGTAGAGCACCGCCCTAGAGTGAAGCATAGGTAGCCCGGAACGTAGAAATGACCATAACTTTCACACCGGTAGCAACTATTCGTTTTATACGATGGAAAAGCTGTTCTATCTATTTTGTATTTTATACTTCGGGCGTTGACTTCTGAGGCCCTAACTATTCGATCTGGTGGAACAACGCCCTAGGGTGAAGCCTAGGTTGCCGGGAAAGTAGAAATGACCATTACTTTCACAATGTTTGTAATTATTCATTTTATACGATGGAAAAACTTTTGTACTTGTATTGTATTTTATACTTCAGGCGCTGACTTCTGAGGCCGTAGCTATTCGATGTGGTGGAAGAAGGCCATACAGTGAAGCCTAGGTTGCCCGGAACGTAAAAATGACCATAACTTTCACACTGGTTGCAATTATTTGTTTTATACGATGGAAAAGCTGTTGTATTTATATCGTTCTTTATGCTTCTGGCGTTGACATCTTAGGCCCTAACTATTCCATCTGGTGGAACAACGCCCTAGAATAAAGCCCAGGTTGCGCGTAACGTAGAAATGACCATAACTTTCACACTGGTAGCAATTATTCGTTTGATACAATGGAAAAACTGTTCTATTTATTTTGTATTTAATGCTTCGGGCGTTGACCTCTAAGGCCCTAACTATTCGGTCAGGTGGAGCAACGCCCTAGAGTGAAGCCTAGGTTGCTCGAAATGCAGAAATGACCATAACTTTCACACTGGTTGCAATTATTCATTTTATACGATGGAAAAACTGTTGTACTTATACTGTGTTTTATTCTTATGGCGTTGAATTCTAAGTCGCTAGCTATTCGATCTGGTGGAGCAACGCCTTAGAGTGAAACCTAGGTTACCCTGAACGTAGAAATGTCCAGTACTTTCATACTGTTTGCAGTTATTCCTGTTATACGATGGAAAAACTTTTGCATCTTTATTGTATTTTATGCTTCTGGCGTTGACTTCTAAGGCCCTAGCTATTCGATTTGGCGGAGCACCGCCCTAGAGTGAAGCCTAGGTTGCCCGGAACGTAGAAATGACCATAACTTCCACACTGGTTGCAATTATTCGTTTTATACGATGGAAAAGCTGTTGTATTTATATCGTTCTTTATGCTTCTGGCGTTGACTTCTTAGGCCCTAACTATTCCATCTGGTGGAACAACGCCCTAGGGTAAAGACCAGATTGCGCGGAACGTAGAAATGACCATAACTTTCACACTGGTAGCAATTTTTCGTTTTATACGATGGAAAAACTGTTTTATTTATTTTGTATTTTAAGCTTCGGGCGTTGACTTCTAAGGCCCTAACTATTCGATCAGGTGGAGCAGCGCCCTAGAGTGTAGCCCAGGTTGCTCGACATGTAGAAATGACCATAACTTTCACACTGGTTGCAATTATTCGTTTTATACGATGGAAAATCTGTTGTATTTATATTGAATTTTATGCTTCTGGCGTTCACTTCTTAGGCCCAAACTATTCGATCTGGCGGTGCAACGCCATAGGGTGAAGCCTAGGTTGCCCGGAACGTAGAAATGACCATTACTTTCACACTGTTTGCAATTACTCCTTTTATACGATGGAAAAGCTGTTGTATTTATACCGTATTTTATGCTTCTGGCGTTGACTTCTTAGCCCCTAGCTATTCCATCTGGTGGAACAACGCCCTAGGGTATAGCCAAGATTGCGCGGAACGTAGAAATGACCATAACTTTCACACTGGTTGCAATTATTCGTTTTATACGATGGGAAAACTGTTATATCTATATTGTATTTTATGCTTCTGGCGTTGACTTCTTAGGCCCTAACCATTCGATCTTGTGGAACAACGCCCTAGAGTGAAGCCTAGGTTGCCTGGAACGTAGAAATGACCATAACGTTCACACGGGTTGCAATTATTCCTGTTATAGGATGGAAAGACTGTTGTATTTTTATTGTAGTTTATACTTCAGGCGTTGACTTCTGAGGCCGTAGCTATTCGATGTGGTGGAAGAACGCCATAGAGTGATGCCTAGGTTGCCCGGAACGTAGATACGACCATAACCTTCACACTGTTTGCAATTATTAATTTTATACGACGGCAAAGCTGTTGTATTTATATTGTATATTATGCTTCTGGCGTTGACTTCATAGGCCCTAACTATTCTATCTGGTGGACCAATGCCTCAGAGTTAAGTCTATTATACCCGAAACGCCGAAATGATCATTACTTTCACGCTTGTTGCAATTATTCCTGTCATACGATGAAAAGACTGTTTTATTTTCATTGTATTTTATGCTGCAGGTGTGGTCTTCTAAGGCCATAGCTATTCAATATGTTGGAGCACCGGCCTAGAGTGAAGCCTAGGTTGCTCGGAACGTAGAAATGACCACTACTTTCACACTGTTTGCAATTATTCATTTAATACGATGGAAATGCTGTTGTATTTATATCGTATTTTATGCTTCAGGCGTTGACTTCTTAGGCCCTAACATTTCGATCTGGTGGAGCAACGCCCGACAGTGAAGCCTAGGTTGCCCGCAACGTAGAAATGACTATAACTTTCACACTGGTTGCAATTATTTGTTTTATACGATGGAAAAGCTGTTGTATTTATATCGTATTTTATGCTTCTGGCGTTGACTTCTTAGGCCCTAACTATTCCATCTGGTGGAACAACGCCCTAGAGTAAAGCACAGGTTGCGCGGAACGTAGAAATGACCATTACTTTCACAATGTTTGTAATTATTCATTTTATACGATGGAAAAACTTTTGTACTTGTATTGTATTTTATTCTTCTGGCGTTGACTTCTTAGGCCCTAACTATTCGATCTGGTGGAACAACGCCCTAGGGTGAAGACTAGGTTGCCCGGAACATGGAAATGACCATTACTTTCGGACTGTTTGCAAATATACATTATATACGATGGAAAAGCTGTTGTATTTAATTGTATTTTATACTTCTGGCGTTGACTTCTTAGGCACTATCTATGTAATCTGGTAGAGCACCGCCCTAGAGTGAAGCATAGGTAGCCCGGAACGTAGAAATGACCATAACTTTCACACCGGTAGCAACTATTCGTTTTATACGATGGAAAAGCTGTTCTATCTATTTTGTATTTTATACTTCGGGCGTTGACTTCTGAGGCCCTAACTATTCGATCTGGTGGAACAACGCCCTAGGGTGAAGCCTAGGTTGCCGGGAAAGTAGAAATGACCATTACTTTCACAATGTTTGTAATTATTCATTTTATACGATGGAAAAACTTTTGTACTTGTATTGTATTTTATACTTCAGGCGCTGACTTCTGAGGCCGTAGCTATTCGATGTGGTGGAAGAAGGCCATACAGTGAAGCCTAGGTTGCCCGGAACGTAAAAATGACCATAACTTTCACACTGGTTGCAATTATTTGTTTTATACGATGGAAAAGCTGTTGTATTTATATCGTTCTTTATGCTTCTGGCGTTGACATCTTAGGCCCTAACTATTCCATCTGGTGGAACAACGCCCTAGAATAAAGCCCAGGTTGCGCGTAACGTAGAAATGACCATAACTTTCACACTGGTAGCAATTATTCGTTTGATACAATGGAAAAACTGTTCTATTTATTTTGTATTTAATGCTTCGGGCGTTGACCTCTAAGGCCCTAACTATTCGGTCAGGTGGAGCAACGCCCTAGAGTGAAGCCTAGGTTGCTCGAAATGCAGAAATGACCATAACTTTCACACTGGTTGCAATTATTCATTTTATACGATGGAAAAACTGTTGTACTTATACTGTGTTTTATTCTTATGGCGTTGAATTCTAAGTCGCTAGCTATTCGATCTGGTGGAGCAACGCCTTAGAGTGAAACCTAGGTTACCCTGAACGTAGAAATGTCCAGTACTTTCATACTGTTTGCAGTTATTCCTGTTATACGATGGAAAAACTTTTGCATCTTTATTGTATTTTATGCTTCTGGCGTTGACTTCTAAGGCCCTAGCTATTCGATTTGGCGGAGCACCGCCCTAGAGTGAAGCCTAGGTTGCCCGGAACGTAGAAATGACCATAACTTCCACACTGGTTGCAATTATTCGTTTTATACGATGGAAAAGCTGTTGTATTTATATCGTTCTTTATGCTTCTGGCGTTGACTTCTTAGGCCCTAACTATTCCATCTGGTGGAACAACGCCCTAGGGTAAAGACCAGATTGCGCGGAACGTAGAAATGACCATAACTTTCACACTGGTAGCAATTTTTCGTTTTATACGATGGAAAAACTGTTTTATTTATTTCGTATTTTAAGCTTCGGGCGTTGACTTCTAAGGCCCTAACTATTCGATCTGGTGGAGCAACGCCCTAGAGTGAAGCCTAGGTTGCCCGGAACGTAGAAATGACCATTACTTTCACACTGTTTGCAATTATTCCTTTTATACGATGGAAAAGATGTTGTATTTATATCGTATTTTATGCTTCTGGCGTTGACTTCTAAGGACCTAACTATTCGATCTGGTGGAGCAGCGCCCTAGAGTGAAGCCTAGGTTGCTCGGAATGTAGAAATGAGCATAACTTTCACACTGACTGCAATTATTCGTTTTATACGAAGGAAAAACTGTTGCATCTTTATCGTATTTTATGCTTCTGGCGTTGACTTCTTAGGCCGTAACTATTCGATCTGGTGGAGCAACGCCCTGGAGTGAAACCTGGGTTGCCCGGAACGCAGAAATTACCACTACTATCACACTGGTTGCAAATTATTCCTGCTATACGATGGAAAAACTGTTGTATTTTTATTGCATTGTATGCTTCTGGCGTTCACTTCTTAGGCCCTAACTATTCGATCTGGTGGAACAACGGCCTAGGGTGAAGCCTAGGTTGCCCGGAACGTAGAAATGACCATAACTTCCACACGGGTTGCAATTATTCGTTTTATACGATGGAAAAGCTGTTGCATTTATATCGTTCTTTATGCTTCTGGCGTTGACTTCTTAGGCCCTAACTATTCCATCTGGTGGAACAACGCCATAGAGTAAAGCCCCGGTTGCGCGGAACGTAGAAATGACCATAACTTTCGCACTGGTAGCAATTATTCGTTTGATACAATGGAAAAACTGTTCTATTTATTTTGTATTTAATGCTTCGGGCGTTGACTTCTAAGGCCCTAACTATTCGATCAGGTGGAGCAACGCCCTAGAGTGAAGCCTAGGTTGCTCGAAATGCAGAAATGACCATAACTTTCACACTGGTTGCAATTATTCATTTTATACGATGGAAAAACTGTGGTACTTATATTGTATTTTATTCTTATGGCGTTGAATTCTAAGTCGCTAGCTATTCGATCTGGTGGAGCAACGCCCTAGAGTGAAACCTAGGTTACCCGGAACGTAGAAATGTCCAGTACTTTCATACTGTTTGCAGTTATTCCTGTTATACGATGGAAAAACTTTTGCATCTTTATTGTATTTTATGCTTCTGGCGTTGACTTCTAAGGCCCTAGCTATTCGATTTGGCTGAGCACCGCCGTAGAGTGAAGCCTAGGTTGCCCGGAACGTAGAAATGACCATAAGTTCCACACTGGTTGCAATTATTCGGTTTATACGATGGAAAAGCTGTTGTATTTATATCGTTCTTTATGCTTCTGGCGTTGACTTCTTAGGCCATAACTATTCCATCTGGTGGAACAACGCCCTAGGGTAAAGACCAGATTGCGCGGAACGTAGAAATGACCATAACATTCACACTGGTAGCAATTTTTCGTTTTATACGATGGAAAAACTGTTTTATTTATTTTGTATTTTAAGCTTCGGGCGTTGACGTCTAAGGCCCTAACTATTCGATCTGGTGGAGCAACGCCCTGGAGTGAAACCTGGGTTGCCCGGAACGCAGAAATGACCACTACTATCACACTGGTTGCAAATTATTCCTGCTATACGATGGAAAAACTGTTGTATTTTTATTGCATTTTATGCTTCTGGCGTTCACTTCTTAGGCCCTAACTATTCGATCTGGTGGAACAACGGCCTAGGGTGAAGCCTAGGTAACCCGGAACGTAGAAATGACCATAACTTTCACACTGGTTGCAATTACTTGTTTTATACGATGGAAAAGCTGTTGTATTTATATCGTATTTTATGCTTCTGGCGTTGACTTCTTAGGCCCTAACTATTCGATCTGGTGGAACAACGCCCTAGGGTGAAGCCTAGGTTGCCGGGAATGTAGAAATGACCATTACTTTCACAATGTTTGTAATTATTCATTTTATACGATGGAAAAACTTTTGTACTTGTATTGTATTTTATACTTCAGGCGCTGACTTCTGAGGCCGTAGCTATTCGATGTGGTGGAAGAAGGCCATACAGTGAAGCCTAGGTTGCCCGGAACGTAAAAATGACCATAACTTTCACACTGGTTGCATTTATTTGTTTTATACGATGGAAAAGCTGTTGTATTTATATCGTTCTTTATGCTTCTGGCGTTGACATCGTAGGCCCTAACTATTCCATCTGGTGGAACAACGCCCTAGAATAAAGCCCAGGTTGCGCGTAACGTAGAAATGACCATAACTTTCACACTGGTAGCAATTATTCGTTTGATACAATGGAAAAACTGTTCTATTTATTTTGTATTTAATGCTTCGGGCGTTGACCTCTAAGGCCCTAACTATTCGGTCAGGTGGAGCAACGCCCTAGAGTGAAGCCTAGGTTGCTCGAAATGCAGAAATGACCATAACTTTCACACTGGTTGCAATTATTCATTTTACACGATGGAAAAACTGTTGTATTTATATTGTATTTTATGCTTGTGTCGTTGACTTCTAAGGCCGTAGCAATTAGCTGTGGTGGAGCAACGCCCTAGAGTGACGCCTAGGTTGCCGGAACTTAGAAATGACCATTACTTTCACAATGTTTGCAATTATTCATTTTATACAATGGAAAAACTGTTGTACTTATATTGTATTTTATGCTTCTGGCGTTGACTTCTTAGGCCCTAACAATTCGATCTGGTGGAACAACGCCCTAGAGTGAAGCCTAGCTTGCCTGGAACGTACAAATGACCATCACTTCCAAACGGGTTGCAATTATTCCTGTTATAGGATGGAAAGACTGTTGTATTTTTATTGTATTTTATGCTTCACGCGTTGACTTCTGAGGCCGTAGCTATTCGATGTGGTGGAAGAACGCCATAGAGTGAAGCCTAGGTTGCCCGGAACGTAGAAATGACCATAACTTTCATACTGGTTGCAATTATTCGTTTTATATGATGGAAGAACTGTTGTATTTATATTGTATTTTATGCTGCTGGCGTTCACTTCTTAGTCCCTAACTATTCGATATGGTGGAACAACGACCTGGCGTGAAGCCTAGGTTGCCCGGAACGTAGAAATGACCATAACTTTCACACTGGTTGCTATTATTCGTTTTATACGATGGAAAAACTGTTATATTTATATTGTATTTTATGCTTCTGGCATTGCCTTCTTATGCCCTAACTGTTCGATCTGGTGGAGCTACGCCCTAGAATGAAACCTAGGTTACACGGAACGTAGAAATGACCAGTAGTTTCACACTGTTTGCAGTTATTCCTGTCATTCAATGGAAAAACTGTTGCATCTTTATTGCATTTTATGCTTCGGGCGTTGACTTCTAAAGCCCTAACTGTTCGATCTGGTGGAGCAACGCTCTAGAGTGAAGCCTAGGTTGCCCGGAACGTAGAAGTGACAAGAACTTTCACACTGGTTGCTATTATTCGTTTTATACGATGGAAAAACTGTTATATTTATATTGTATTTTATGCTTCTGGCGTTGACTTCTTAGGCCCTAACTTTTCGATCTGGTGGAGCAACGACCTAGAGTGAAGCCTAGGTTGTCCTGAACGTAGAAATGACCTTTACTTTCACACTGGTTGCAATTATTCCTGTTATACGATGGCAAAGCTGTTGTATTTATATTGTATTTTATGCTTGTGTCGTTGACTTCTAAGGCCGTAGCAATTAGTTGTGGTGGAGCAACGCCCTAGAGTGACGCCTAGGTTGCCGGAACTTAGAAATGACCATTACTTTCACAATGTTTGCAATTATTCATTTTATACAATGGAAAAACTGTTGTACTTATATTGTATTTTATGCTTCTGGCGTTGACTTCTTAGGCCCTAACAATTCGATCTGGTGGAACAACGCCCTAGAGTGAAGCCTAGGTTGCCCGGAACGTAGAAATTACCATAACTTTCATACTGGTTGCAATTATTCGTTTTATACGATGGAAAAACTGTTGTATTTATTTTGTATTTTATGCTTCGGGCGTTGACTTCTGAGGCCCTAACTATTCGATCAGGTGGAGCAACGCCCTGGAGTGAAGCCTAGGTTGCCCGGTACGTCGAAATGACCATCACTTTCAAACTGGTTGCAATTATTCGTTTTATACGATGGAAAACCTGTTGTATTTATATCGTATTTTATGCTTCTGGCGTTGACTTCTTAGGCCCTAACTATTCCATCTGGTGGAACAACGCCCTAGAGTGAAGCCTAGGTTGCCCGGAACGTAGAAATGGCCAGAACTCTCACACTGGTTGCAATTTATCCTGTTATACGATGGAAAAACTGTTGTATTTCTATTGCATTTTATGCTTCTGGCGTTCACTTCCTAGGCCCTAACTATTCGATCTGGTAGAACAACGGTCTAGGGTGAAGCCTAGGTTGCCCGGAACGTAGAAATGACCCTAACTTTTACTCTGGTACCAATTATTCGTTTTATACAATGGAAAAACTGTTCTATTTATCTTGTATTTAGTGCTTCGGGCGTTGGCTTCTAAGGCCCTAACTGTTTGATCTGGTGGAGCAACGCCCTAGAGTGAAGCCTAGGTTGCCCGGAACGTAGAAATGACCATAACTTTCACACTGGCTGCTATTGTTCGTTTTATACGATGGAAAAACTGTTATATTTATATTGTATTTTATGCTTCTGGCGTTGACTTCTTAGGCCCTAACTATTCGATCTGGTGGAACAACGCCCTAGAGTGAAGCCTAGGTAGCCTGGAACGTAGAAATGACCATCACTTTCACACGGGTTGCCATTATTCCTGTTATAGGATGGAAAGACTGTTGTATTTTTATGGTATTTTATACATCAGGCGTCGACTTCTGAGGCTGTAGCTATTCGATGTGGTGGAAGAACGCCATAGAGTGAAGCCTAGGTTGCCCGGAACGTAGAAATGACCATAAGCTTCATACTGGTTGCAATTATTCGTTTTATACGATGGAAAAACTGTTGTATTTATATTGCATTTTATGCTTCTGGCGTTCACTTCTTAGGCCCTAACTATTCGATCTGGTGGAACAACGCCCTAGGGTGAAGCCTAGGTTGCCCGGAACGTAGAAATGACCATAACTTTTACACTGGTAGCAATTATTCGTTTTATACGATGGAAGAGCTGTTGTATTTATATTGTATTTTATGCCTCTGGCGTTGACTTCTAAGGCCGTAGCTATTAGATGTGGTGGAGCAACGCCCTAGAGTGACGCCTAGGGTAATCGGAACGTAGAAATGAACATTACTTTCACACTGGTTACAATTATTTGTTTTATACGATGGAAAAGCTGTTGTATTTATATCGTATTTTATACTTCTGGCGTTGACTTCTTAGGCCGTAACTATTCGATCTGGTGGAACAACGCCGTAGAGTGAAGCCTAGGTTGCCCGGATCGTAGAAATGACCATTACTTTCACACTGTTTGCAATTATTCCTTTTATACGATGGAAAAACTCTTGTATATTTATTCTATTTTATGCTCCGGGCGTTGACTTCTATGGCCCTACCTAATCGATCTGTTGGAGCAACACCCTACAGTTAAGCCTAGGTTGCCCGGAACGTAGAAATAAACATAACTTTCACACTGGCAGCAATTATTCGCTTTTTACAATGGAAAAACTGTTCTATTTATTTTGTATTTTATGCTTCGGCCGTGGACTTCTAAGGCCCTAACTACTCGATCTGGTGGAGCAACGCCCTAGAGTGAAGCATAGGTTGCCCGGAACGTAGAAATGACCTTTACTTTCACACTGGTTGCAATTATTCCTGTTATACGATGGCAAAGCTGTTGTATTTATATTGTATTTTATGCTTGTGTCGTTGACTTCTAAGGCCGTAGCAATTAGTTGTGGTGGAGCAACGCTCTAGAGTGACGCCTAGGTTGCCGGAACTTAGAAATGACCATTACTTTCACAATGTTTGCAATTATTCATTTTATACAATGGAAAAACTGTTGTACTTATATTGTATTTTATGCTTCTGGCGTTGACTTCTTAGGCCCTAACAATTCGATCTGGTGGAACAACGCCCTAGAGTGAAGCCTAGGTTGCCTGGAACGTACAAATGACCATCACTTCCAAACGGGTTGCAATTATTCCTGTTATAGGATGGAAAGACTGTTGTATTTTTATTGTATTTTATGCTTCACGCGTTGACTTCTGAGGCCGTAGCTATTCGATGTGGTGGAAGAACGCCATAGAGTGAAGCCTAGGTTGCCCGGAACGTAGAAATGACCATAACTTTCATACTGGTTGCAATTATTCGTTTTATATGATGGAAGAACTGTTGTATTTATATTGTATTTTATGCTGCTGGCGTTCACTTCTTAGGCCCTAACTATTCGATCTGGTGGAACAACTACCTGGCGTGAAGCCTAGGTTGCCCGGAACGTAGAAATGACCATAACTTTCACACTGGTTGCTATTATTCGTTTTATACGATGGAAAAACTGTTATATTTATATTGTATTTTATGCTTCTGGCGTTGCCTTCTTATGCCCTAACTGTTCGATCTGGTGGAGCTACGCGCTAGAATGAAACCTAGGTTACACGGAACGTAGAAATGACCAGTAGTTTCACACTGTTTGCAGTTATTCCTGTCATTCGATGGAAAAACTGTTGCATCTTTATTGCATTTTATGCTTCGGGCGTTGACTTCTAAAGCCCTAACTGTTCGATCTGGTGGAGCAACGCTCTAGAGTGAAGCCTAGGTTGCCCGGAACGTAGAAGTGACCAGAACTTTCACACTGGTTGCTATTATTCGTTTTATACGATGGAAAAACTGTTATATTTATATTGTATTTTATGCTTCTGGCGTTGACTTCTTAGGCCCTAACTTTTCGATCTGGTGGAGCAACGACCTAGAGTGAAGCCTAGGTTGTCCTGAACGTAGAAATGAACATTACTTTCACACTGTTTGCTATTATTCATTTTATACGATGGAAAAGGTGTTGAATTTCTATTGTATTTTATGCTTCTGGCGTTGACCTCTAAGGCCGTAGCTATTAGATGTGGTGGAGTAGCGCCCTAGAGTGACGCCTAGGTTGCCTGGAACGATGAAATGACCATTACTTTCACAATCTTTCCAATTATTCATTTTATACGATGGAAAAAACTGTTGTACTTATATTGTATTTTATTCTTATGGCGTTGAATTGTAAGTCCCTAGCTATGCGATCTGGTGGACCAAAGCCCTAGAGTGAAACCTAGGTTGCCCGGAACGTATATATGACCATAACATACACACAGGTTGCAATTATTCGTTTTATACGATGGAAAGACTGTTCCATTTATTTTGTTTTTTATGCTTCTGGCGCTGACTTCTACGGCCCTAACTCTGCGATCTGGTGGAGCAACGCATCAGAGTTAAGTCTAGGATGCCCGAAACGTCGAAATGATCATTACTTTCATACTGGTTGCAATTTGTCATGCTATACGATGGAAAAACTGTTGCATTTTTATTGTATTTTCTGCTTCTGGCTTTGACTTCTAAGGTCGTAGCTATTCCATCTGGTGGAGCAATGCCTCAGAGTTAAGTCTAGGATGCCCGGAACGGAGAAATGACCATAACTTTCACACTGGTTGCAATAATTCGTTTTACACGATGGAAAGCTGTTGTATTTATATCGTGTTTTATGTTTCTGGCGTTGACTTCTTAGGCCCTAACTTTTCCATCTGGTGGAACAACGCCCTAGGGTGAAGCCTAGGTTGCCCGGAACGTAGAAATGACCATAACTTTCACACTGGTTGCAACTATCCATGCTATACAATGGAATAACTGTTGCATCTTTATTGTATTTTATGCTTCTGGCGTTGACTTCTTAGGCCCTAACTATTCCATCTGGTGGAACGACGCCCTAGAGTGAAGCCCAGGTTGCCGAGAACGTTGAAATGACCATCACTTTCACACTGGTTGCAACTATTGCTGTTATACGATGGAAAAACTCTTGTATATTTATTGTATTTTATGCTTCGGGCGTTGACTTCTAAGTCCCTAACTATTCGATCTGGTGGAGAAACGCCCCAGAGTGAAGCCTAGGTTGCCCGGAACGTAGAAATGACAATTACTTTCACAGTGGTTGCAATTATTCCTGTTATACGATGGAAAAGCTGTTGTATTTCTATTGTATTTTATGCTTCTGTCGTTGACTTCTAAGGCCGTAGCTATTAGCTGTGGTGGAGCGACACCCTAGAGTGACGCCTAGGTTGCCGGAACTTAGAAATGACCATTACTTTCACAATGTTTGCAATTATTCATTTTATACGATGGAAAAACTGTTGTACTTATATTGTATTTTATTCTTCTGGCGTTGAATTCTATGTCCCTAGCTATTCGATCTGGTGGAGCTACGCCCTAGAATGAAACCTAGGTTACACGGAACGTAGAAATGACCAGTAGTTTCACACTGTTTGCAGTTATTCCTGTTATTCGATGGAAAAACTGTTGCATCTTTATTGTATTTTATGCTTCTGGTGTTGACTTCTAAGGCCCTAACTATTCGATCTGGTGGAGTAACGACCTAGAGTGAAGCCTAGGTTGCCCGGAACGTAGAAATGACCATCACTTTCACAGTGGTTGCAATTATTCCTGTTATACGATGGAAAAACTCTTGTATATTTATTGTATTTTATGCTTCGGACGTTGACTTCTATGGCACTACCTATTCGATCTGGTGGAGCAAGACCCTACAGTGAAGCCTAGGTTGACCGGAACGTGGAAATGAACATAACTTTCACACTGTTTGCAATTTTTCAATTTATGCGATGGCAAAGCTGTTGTATTTATATTGTATTTTATGCTTCTGGCGTTGACTTCTAAGGCCGTAGCTATTAGATGTGCTGGACCAACGCCGTAGAGTGACGTCCAGGATGCCCGGAACGTAGAAATGTCCATTACTTTCACACTGGTTGCTATTATTCGTTTTATACGATGGAAAAACTCTTGTATATTTATTGTATTTTATGCTTCGGGCATTGACTTCTATGGCCCTAACTATTCGATCTGGTGAAGCAAGACCCTACAGTGAAGCCTAGGTTGACCGGAACGTAGAAATGAACATAACTTTCACACTGTTTGCAATTTTTCATTTTATGCGATGGCAAAGCTGTTGTATATATATTGTATTTTATGCTTCTGGCGTTAACTTCTTAGGCCCTGACTATTCGATCTGGTGGAACAACGCCCTAGAGTGGAGCCTAGGTTGCCCGGAACGTAGGACATACCATTACATTCACACTGGCTGCAATTACTCCTGTTATACGATGGAAAAACTGTTGTATTTTTATTGTATTTTATGCTTCTGGCGTTTAATTCTAAGTCCCTAGCTATTCGATCTGGTGGAGTAACACCCTACAGTGAAGCCTAGGTTGCCCGGAACGTATATATGACCATAACCTACACACAGGTTGCAATTATTCGTTTTATACGATGGAAAGACTGTTCCATTTATTTTGTAGTTTATGCTTCTGGCGCTGACTTCTACAGCCCTAACTCTTCGATCTGGTGGAGCAACGCATCAGAGTTAAGTCTAGGATGCCCGAAACGTCGAAATGATCATTACTTTCATACTGGTTGCAATTATTCGTTTTATACGATGGAAAACCTGTTGTATTTATATCGTATTTTATGCTTCTGGCGTTGACTTCTTAGGCCCTAACTATTCCATCTGGTGGAACAACGCCCTAGAGTGAAGCCTAGGTTGCCCGGAACGTAGAAATGGCCAGAACTCTCACACTGGTTGCAATTTATCCTGTTATACGATGGAAAAACTGTTGTATTTCTATTGCATTTTATGCTTCTGGCGTTCACTTCCTAGGCCCTAACTATTCGATCTGGTAGAACAACGGTCTAGGGTGAAGCCTAGGTTGCCCGGAACGTAGAAATGACCCTAACTTTTACTCTGGTACCAATTATTCGTTTTATACAATGGAAAAACTGTTCTATTTATCTTGTATTTAGTGCTTCGGGCGTTGGCTTCTAAGGCCCTAACTGTTTGATCTGGTGGAGCAACGCCCTAGAGTGAAGCCTAGGTTGCCCGGAACGTAGAAATGACCATAACTTTCACACTGGCTGCTATTGTTCGTTTTATACGATGGAAAAACTGTTATATTTATATTGTATTTTATGCTTCTGGCGTTGACTTCTTAGGCCCTAACTATTCGATCTGGTGGAACAACGCCCTAGAGTGAAGCCTAGGTAGCCTGGAACGTAGAAATGACCATCACTTTCACACGGGTTGCCATTATTCCTGTTATAGGATGGAAAGACTGTTGTATTTTTATGGTATTTTATACATCAGGCGTCGACTTCTGAGGCTGTAGCTATTCGATGTGGTGGAAGAACGCCATAGAGTGAAGCCTAGGTTGCCCGGAACGTAGAAATGACCATAAGCTTCATACTGGTTGCAATTATTCGTTTTATACGATGGAAAAACTGTTGTATTTATATTGCATTTTATGCTTCTGGCGTTCACTTCTTAGGCCCTAACTATTCGATCTGGTGGAACAACGCCCTAGGGTGAAGCCTAGGTTGCCCGGAACGTAGAAATGACCATAACTTTTACACTGGTAGCAATTATTCGTTTTATACGATGGAAGAGCTGTTGTATTTATATTGTATTTTATGCCTCTGGCGTTGACTTCTAAGGCCGTAGCTATTAGATGTGGTGGAGCAACGCCCTAGAGTGACGCCTAGGGTAATCGGAACGTAGAAATGAACATTACTTTCACACTGGTTACAATTATTTGTTTTATACGATGGAAAAGCTGTTGTATTTATATCGTATTTTATACTTCTGGCGTTGACTTCTTAGGCCGTAACTATTCGATCTGGTGGAACAACGCCGTAGAGTGAAGCCTAGGTTGCCCGGATCGTAGAAATGACCATTACTTTCACACTGTTTGCAATTATTCCTTTTATACGATGGAAAAACTCTTGTATATTTATTCTATTTTATGCTCCGGGCGTTGACTTCTATGGCCCTACCTAATCGATCTGTTGGAGCAACACCCTACAGTTAAGCCTAGGTTGCCCGGAACGTAGAAATAAACATAACTTTCACACTGGCAGCAATTATTCGCTTTTTACAATGGAAAAACTGTTCTATTTATTTTGTATTTTATGCTTCGGCCGTGGACTTCTAAGGCCCTAACTACTCGATCTGGTGGAGCAACGCCCTAGAGTGAAGCATAGGTTGCCCGGAACGTAGAAATGACCTTTACTTTCACACTGGTTGCAATTATTCCTGTTATACGATGGCAAAGCTGTTGTATTTATATTGTATTTTATGCTTGTGTCGTTGACTTCTAAGGCCGTAGCAATTAGTTGTGGTGGAGCAACGCTCTAGAGTGACGCCTAGGTTGCCGGAACTTAGAAATGACCATTACTTTCACAATGTTTGCAATTATTCATTTTATACAATGGAAAAACTGTTGTACTTATATTGTATTTTATGCTTCTGGCGTTGACTTCTTAGGCCCTAACAATTCGATCTGGTGGAACAACGCCCTAGAGTGAAGCCTAGGTTGCCTGGAACGTACAAATGACCATCACTTCCAAACGGGTTGCAATTATTCCTGTTATAGGATGGAAAGACTGTTGTATTTTTATTGTATTTTATGCTTCACGCGTTGACTTCTGAGGCCGTAGCTATTCGATGTGGTGGAAGAACGCCATAGAGTGAAGCCTAGGTTGCCCGGAACGTAGAAATGACCATAACTTTCATACTGGTTGCAATTATTCGTTTTATATGATGGAAGAACTGTTGTATTTATATTGTATTTTATGCTGCTGGCGTTCACTTCTTAGGCCCTAACTATTCGATCTGGTGGAACAACTACCTGGCGTGAAGCCTAGGTTGCCCGGAACGTAGAAATGACCATAACTTTCACACTGGTTGCTATTATTCGTTTTATACGATGGAAAAACTGTTATATTTATATTGTATTTTATGCTTCTGGCGTTGCCTTCTTATGCCCTAACTGTTCGATCTGGTGGAGCTACGCCCTAGAATGAAACCTAGGTTACACGGAACGTAGAAATGACCAGTAGTTTCACACTGTTTGCAGTTATTCCTGTCATTCGATGGAAAAACTGTTGCATCTTTATTGCATTTTATGCTTCGGGCGTTGACTTCTAAAGCCCTAACTGTTCGATCTGGTGGAGCAACGCTCTAGAGTGAAGCCTAGGTTGCCCGGAACGTAGAAGTGACCAGAACTTTCACACTGGTTGCTATTATTCGTTTTATACGATGGAAAAACTGTTATATTTATATTGTATTTTATGCTTCTGGCGTTGACTTCTTAGGCCCTAACTTTTCGATCTGGTGGAGCAACGACCTAGAGTGAAGCCTAGGTTGTCCTGAACGTAGAAATGAACATTACTTTCACACTGTTTGCTATTATTCATTTTATACGATGGAAAAGGTGTTGAATTTCTATTGTATTTTATGCTTCTGGCGTTGACCTCTAAGGCCGTAGCTATTAGATGTGGTGGAGTAGCGCCCTAGAGTGACGCCTAGGTTGCCTGGAACGATGAAATGACCATTACTTTCACAATCTTTCCAATTATTCATTTTATACGATGGAAAAAACTGTTGTACTTATATTGTATTTTATTCTTATGGCGTTGAATTCTAAGTCCCTAGCTATGCGATCTGGTGGAGCAAAGCCCTAGAGTGAAACCTAGGTTGCCCGGAACGTATATATGACCATAACATACACACAGGTTGCAATTATTCGTTTTATACGATGGAAAGACTGTTCCATTTATTTTGTTTTTTATGCTTCTGGCGCTGACTTCTACGGCCCTAACTCTGCGATCTGGTGGAGCAACGCATCAGAGTTAAGTCTAGGATGCCCGAAACGTCGAAATGATCATTACTTTCATACTGGTTGCAATTTGTCATGCTATACGATGGAAAAACTGTTGCATTTTTATTGTATTTTCTGCTTCTGGCTTTGACTTCTAAGGTCGTAGCTATTCCATCTGGTGGAGCAATGCCTCAGAGTTAAGTCTAGGATGCCCGGAACGGAGAAATGACCATAACTTTCACACTGGTTGCAATAATTCGTTTTACACGATGGAAAGCTGTTGTATTTATATCGTGTTTTATGTTTCTGGCGTTGACTTCTTAGGCCCTAACTTTTCCATCTGGTGGAACAACGCCCTAGGGTGAAGCCTAGGTTGCCCGGAACGTAGAAATGACCATAACTTTCACACTGGTTGCAACTATCCATGCTATACAATGGAATAACTGTTGCATCTTTATTGTATTTTATGCTTCTGGCGTTGACTTCTTAGGCCCTAACTATTCCATCTGGTGGAACGACGCCCTAGAGTGAAGCCCAGGTTGCCGAGAACGTTGAAATGACCATCACTTTCACACTGGTTGCAACTATTGCTGTTATACGATGGAAAAACTCTTGTATATTTATTGTATTTTATGCTTCGGGCGTTGACTTCTAAGTCCCTAACTATTCGATCTGGTGGAGAAACGCCCCAGAGTGAAGCCTAGGTTGCCCGGAACGTAGAAATGACAATTACTTTCACAGTGGTTGCAATTATTCCTGTTATACGATGGAAAAGCTGTTGTATTTCTATTGTATTTTATGCTTCTGTCGTTGACTTCTAAGGCCGTAGCTATTAGCTGTGGTGGAGCGACACCCTAGAGTGACGCCTAGGTTGCCGGAACTTAGAAATGACCATTACTTTCACAATGTTTGCAATTATTCATTTTATACGATGGAAAAACTGTTGTACTTATATTGTATTTTATTCTTCTGGCGTTGAATTCTATGTCCCTAGCTATTCGATCTGGTGGAGCTACGCCCTAGAATGAAACCTAGGTTACACGGAACGTAGAAATGACCAGTAGTTTCACACTGTTTGCAGTTATTCCTGTTATTCGATGGAAAAACTGTTGCATCTTTATTGTATTTTATGCTTCTGGTGTTGACTTCTAAGGCCCTAACTATTCGATCTGGTGGAGTAACGACCTAGAGTGAAGCCTAGGTTGCCCGGAACGTAGAAATGACCATCACTTTCACAGTGGTTGCAATTATTCCTGTTATACGATGGAAAAACTCTTGTATATTTATTGTATTTTATGCTTCGGACGTTGACTTCAATGGCACTACCTATTCGATCTGGTGGAGCAAGACCCTACAGTGAAGCCTAGGTTGACCGGAACGTGGAAATGAACATAACTTTCACACTGTTTGCAATTTTTCAATTTATGCGATGGCAAAGCTGTTGTATTTATATTGTATTTTATGCTTCTGGCGTTGACTTCTAAGGCCGTAGCTATTAGATGTGCTGGACCAACGCCGTAGAGTGACGTCCAGGATGCCCGGAACGTAGAAATGTCCATTACTTTCACACTGGTTGCTATTATTCGTTTTATACGATGGAAAAACTCTTGTATATTTATTGTATTTTATGCTTCGGGCATTGACTTCTATGGCCCTAACTATTCGATCTGGTGAAGCAAGACCCTACAGTGAAGCCTAGGTTGACCGGAACGTAGAAATGAACATAACTTTCACACTGTTTGCAATTTTTCATTTTATGCGATGGCAAAGCTGTTGTATATATATTGTATTTTATGCTTCTGGCGTTAACTTCTTAGGCCCTGACTATTCGATCTGGTGGAACAACGCCCTAGAGTGGAGCCTAGGTTGCCCGGAACGTAGGACATACCATTACATTCACACTGGCTGCAATTACTCCTGTTATACGATGGAAAAACTGTTGTATTTTTATTGTATTTTATGCTTCTGGCGTTTAATTCTAAGTCCCTAGCTATTCGATCTGGTGGAGTAACACCCTACAGTGAAGCCTAGGTTGCCCGGAACGTATATATGACCATAACCTACACACAGGTTGCAATTATTCGTTTTATACGATGGAAAGACTGTTCCATTTATTTTGTAGTTTATGCTTCTGGCGCTGACTTCTACAGCCCTAACTCTTCGATCTGGTGGAGCAACGCATCAGAGTAAAGTCTAGGATGCCCGAAACGTCGAAATGATCATTACTTTCATACTGGTTGCAATTTGTCATGCTATACGATGGAAAAACTGTTGCATTTTTATTGTATTTTCTGCTTCTGGCTTTGACTTCTAAGGTCGTAGCTATTCCATCTGGTGGAGCAATGCCTCAGAGTTAAGTCTAGGTTGCCCGGAACGTAGAAATGACCATAACTTTCACACTGGTTGCAATTATTCGTTTTATACGACGGAAAAACTGTTGTATTTTTATTGTATTTTATGCTTCACGCGTTGACTTCTGAGGCCGTAGCTATTCGATGTGGTGGAAGAACGCCATAGAGTGAAGCCTAGGTTGCCCGGAACGTAGAAATGACCATAACTTTCATACTGGTTGCAATTATTCGTTTTATATGATGGAAGAACTGTTGTATTTATATTGTATTTTATGCTGCTGGCGTTCACTTCTTAGGCCCTAACTATTCGATCTGGTGGAACAACTACCTGGCGTGAAGCCTAGGTTGCCCGGTACGTAGAAATGACCATCACTTTCAAACTGGTTGCAATTATTCGTTTTATACGATGGAAAACCTGTTGTATTTATATCGTATTTTATGCTTCTGGCGTTGACTTCTTAGGCCCTAACTATTCCATCTGGTGGAACAACGCCCTAGGGTGAAGCCTAGGTTGCCCGGAAAGTAGAAATGACCATAACTTCCACACAGGTAGCAATTATTCGTTTTAGACGATGGAAAAACTATTCTATTTATTTTATATTTTATGCTTCGGGCGTTGACTTCTAAGGCCCTAACTATTCGATCAGGTGGAGCAACGACCTGGAGTGAAGCCTAGGTTGCCCGGTACGTAGAAATGACCATCACTTTCAAACTGGTTGCAATTATTCGTTTTATACGATGGAAAACCTGTTGTATTTATATCGTATTTTATGCTTCTGGCGTTGACTTCTTAGGCCCTAACTATTCCATCTGGTGGAACCACGCCCTAGGGTGAAGCCTAGGTTGCCCGGAACGTAGAAATGACCTTTACTTTCACACTGGTTGCAATTATTCCTGTTATACGATGGCAAACCTGTTGTATTTATATTGTATTTTATGCTTGTGTCGTTGACTTCTAAGGCCGTAGCAATTAGTTGTGGTGGAGCAACGCCCTAGAGTGACGCCTAGGTTGCCGGAACTTAGAAATGACCATTACTTTCACAATGTTTGCAATTATTCCTTTTATACGATGGAAAAGCTGTTGTATTTATATCGTATTTTATGCTCCTGGCGTTGACTTCTAAGGACCCAAATATTCGATCTGGTGGAGCAACGCCCTAGAGTGAAGACTAGGTTGCCGGAAACGTAGAATTGACCATTACCTTCACAATGTTTGCAATTATTCATTTTATACGATGGAAAAACTGTTGTACTTATATTGTATTTTATCCATCTGGCGTTGACTTCTAAGGCCGTAGCTATAAGATGTGGTGGAGCATCGCCCTAGAGTGACGCCTAGGGTGCTCGGAACGTAGAAATGACCATTACTTTCAGACTGTTTGCAATTATTCATTTTATACGATGGAAAAGCTGTTCTATTTATTTTGTATTTTATGCTTCGGCCGTTGACTTCTAAGCCCCTAACTATTCGATCTGGTGGTGCAACGCACTAGAGTGAAGCCTAGGTTGCCTGGAACGGAGAAATAACCATAACTTTCACACTGGTTGCTATTATTCGTTTTATACGATGGAAAACCTGTTATATTTATACTGTATTTTATGCTTCTGGCGTTGACTTCTAAGGACCTAGCTATACGATCTGGTGGAGCAACGCCCTAGAGTGAAGCCTAGGTTGCCCGGAACGTAGAAATGATCATCACTTTCACACTGGCTGCAATTACTCCTGTTATACGATGGAAAAACTGTTGTATTTTTATTGTATTTTATGCTTCTGGCGTTTAATTCTAAGTCCCTAGCTATTCGATCTGGTGGAGCAACACCCTACAGTGAAGCCTAGGTTGCCCGGAACGTATATATGACCATAACCTACACACAGGTTGCAATTATTCGTTTTATACGATGGAAAGACTGTTCCATTTATTTTGTTTTTTATGCTTCTGGCGCTGACTTCTACGGCCCTAACTCTGCGATCTGGTGGAGCAACGCATCAGAGTTAAGTCTAGGATGCCCGAAACGTCGAAATGATCATTACTTTCATACTGGTTGCAATTTGTCATGCTATACGATGGAAAAACTGTTGCATTTTTATTGTATTTTCTGCTTCTGGCTTTGACTTCTAAGGTCGTAGCTATTCCATCTGGTGGAGCAATGCCTCAGAGTTAAGTCTAGGATGCCCGGAACGGAGAAATGACCATAACTTTCACACTGGTTGCAATAATTCGTTTTACACGATGGAAAGCTGTTGTATTTATATCGTGTTTTATGTTTCTGGCGTTCACTTCTTAGGCCCTAACTTTTCCATCTGGTGGAACAACGCCCTAGGGTGAAGCCTAGGTTGCCCGGAACGTAGAAATGACCATAACTTTCACACTGGTTGCAACTATCCATGCCATACAATGGAATAACTGTTGCATCTTTATTGTATTTTATGCTTCTGGCGTTGACTTCTTAGGCCCTAACTATTCCATCTGGTGGAACGACGCCCTAGAGTGAAGCCCAGGTTGCCGAGAACGTTGAAATGACCATCACTTTCACACTGGTTGCAATTATTGCTGTTATACGATGGAAAAACTCTTGTATATTTATTGTATTTTATGCTTCGGGCGTTGACTTCTATGGCCCTACCTATTCGATTTGGTGGAGCAACACCCTACAGTGAAGCCTAGATTGTCAGAAACGTAGAAATGAACATAACTTTCACACTGGTAGCAATTATTCGATTTATACAATGGAAAAACTGTTCTATTTATTTTGTATTTTATGCTTCGGGCGTTGACTTCTAAGTCCCTAACTATTCGATCTGGTGGAGAAACGCCCCAGAGTGAAGCCTAGGTTGCCCGGAACGTAGAAATGACAATTACTTTCACAGTGGTTGCAATTATTCCTGTTATACGATGGAAAAGCTGTTGTATTTCTATTGTATTTTATGCTTCTGTCGTTGACTTCTAAGGCCGTAGCTATTAGCTGTGGTGGAGCGACACCCTAGAGTGACGCCTAGGTTGTCGGAACTTAGAAATGACCATTACTTTCACAATGTTTGCAATTATTCATTTTATACGATGGAAAAACTGTTGTACTTATATTGTATTTTATTTTTCTGGCGTTGAATTCTATGTCCCTAGCTATTCGATCTGGTGGAGCTACGCCCTAGAATGAAACCTAGGTTGCCCGGAACGTAGAAATGACCATAACTTTCACACTGGTTGCAACTATCCATGCTATACAATGGAATAACTGTTGCATCTTTATTGTATTTTATGCTTCTGGCGTTGACTTCTTAGGCCCTAACTATTCCATCTGGTGGAACGACGCCCTAGAGTGAAGCCTAGGTTGCCGAGAACGTTGAAATGACCATCACTTTCACACTGGATGCAATTATTGCTGTTATACGATGGAAAAACTCTTGTATATTTATTGTATTTTATGCCTCGGGCGTTGACTTCTATGGCCCTACCTATTCGATTTGGTCTAGCAACACCCTACAGTGAAGCCTAGATTGTCAGAAACGTAGAAATGAACATAACTTTCACACTGGTAGCAATTATTCGTTTTATACAATGGAAAAACTGTTCTATTTATTTTGTATTTTATGCTTCGGGCGTTGACTTCTAAGGCCCTAACTATTCGATCTGGTGGAGCAACGCCCTAGAGTGAAGCCTAGGTTGCCGGGCACGTAGAAATGACCAGAACTTTCACACTGGTTGCTATTATTCGTTTTATACGATGGAAAAACTGTTATATTTATATTGTATTTTATGCTTCTGGCGTTGACTTCTTAGGCCCTAACTTTTCGATCTGGTGGAACAACGCCCTAGAGTTAAGTCTAGGGTGCCCGAAACGTCGAAATGATCGTTACTTTCGCACTAGTTGCAATTAGTCATGCTATACGATGGAAAAACTGTTCTATTTTTTTTGTATTTTATGCTTCGGGCGTTGACTTCTAAGGCCCTAACTATGCAATCTGTTGGAGCAACTCCCTAGGGTGAAGCCTAGGTTGCCCGGAAAGTAGAAATAACCACAACTCTGATACTTCTTGCAAATATTCGTTTTATACGATGGAAAAACTGTTATATTTATATTGTATTTTATGCTTCGGGCGTTAACTTCTAAAGCCCTAACTGTTCGATCTGGTGGAGCAACGCCCTAGAGTGAAGCCTAGGTTGCCCGGAACGTAGAAATGACCAGAACTTTCACACTGGTAGCAATTATTCGTTTTATACGATGGAACAACTGTTCTATTTATTTTGTATTTCATGCTTCGGGCGTTGACTTCTAAGGCCCTAACTATTCAATCTGTTGGAGCAACGCCCTAGGCTGAAGCCTAGGTTGCCCGGCACGTAGAAATGACCATAACTTTCACACTGGTAGCAGTTATTCGTTTTATACAATGGAAAAACTGTTCTATTTATTTTGTAGTTTATGCTTCGGGCGTTGACTTCTAAGGCCCTAACTATTCGATCTGCTTTAGCCACACCCTAGGGTGAAGGCAAGCTTGCTCGGAACGTAGGACATACCATTACCTTCACACTGGTTGCAATTATTCCTGTTATACGATGGAAAAACTGTTGCATCTTTATTGTATTTTATGCTTCTGGCGTTGACTTCTAAGGCCCTATCTATTCGAACTGGTGGAGCAACGCCCCAGAGTGAAGCCCAGGTTGCCCGGAACGTAGAAATGACCATAACTTTCACACTGGTTGCAATTATTCGTGTTATACGACGGAAAAGCAGTGGTATTTATATCGTATTTTATGTTTCTGGCGTAGACTTCTTAGGCCCTAACTATTCGATCTGGTGGAGCAACGCCCTAGAGTGAAACCTAGGTTGCTCGGAACGTAGAACTGACCATTACTTTCACACTGGTTGCAATTGTTCCTGTTATACGATGGAAAAACTGTTGCATCGTTATTGTATTTAATGCTTCGGGCGTTGACTTCTAAGGCCCTAACTGTTCGATCTGGTGGAACAACGCCCTAGAGTGAAGCCTAGGTTACCCGGAACGTAGAAATGACCAGTACTTTCACACTGTTTGCAATTACTCCTGCTATACGATGGAAAAACTGTTGCATCTTTATTGAATTTTATGCTTCTGGCGTTGACTTCTAAGGCCCTAACTATTCTATCTGGTGGATCAACGCCCTAGAGTGTAGCCTATGTTGCTCGGAATGTAGAAATGACCATTACTTTCACACTGTTTGCAATTATTCCTTTTATTCGATGGAAAAGCTGTTGTATTTATATCGTATTTTATGCTCCTGGCGTTGACTTCTAAGGACCTAATTATTCGATCTGGTGGAACAACGAACTAGAGTGAGGCCTAGGTTGCCCGGAACGTAGAAGTGACCATCACTTCCATACTGGTAGCAGGTATTCGTTTTATACGATGGAAAGACTGTTGTGTTTATATTGTATTTTATGCTTCTGGCGTTGACTTCTAAGGCTCTAACTATTCGATCTGGTGGAAGAACGCCATAGAGTGAAGCCTAGGTTGCCCGGAACGTAGAAATGACCATAACTTTCATACTGGTTGCAATTATTCGTTTTATATGATGGAAGAACTGTTGTATTTATATTGTATTTTATGCTGCTGGCGTTCACTTCTTAGGCCCTAACTATTCGATCTGGTGGAACAACGACCTGGGGTGAAGCCTAGGTTGCCCGGAACGTAGAAATGACCATAACTTTCACACTGGTTGCTATTATTCGTTTTATACGATGGAAAAACTGTTCTATTTATATTGTATTTTATGCTTCTGGCGTTGCCTTCTTATGCCCTAACTGTTCGATCTGGTGGAACAACGCCCTAGAGTGAAGCCTAGGTTACCCGGAACGTAGAAATGACCAGTACTTTCACACTGTTTGCAATTATTCCTGCTATACGATGGAAAAACTGTTGCATCTTTATTGAATTTTATGCTTCTGGCGTTGACTTCTAAGGCCCTAACTATTCTATCTGGTGGATCAACGCCCTAGAGTGTAGCCTATGTTGCTCGGAATGTAGAAATGACCATTACTTTCACACTGTTTGCAATTATTCCTTTTATTCGATGGAAAAGCTGTTGTATTTATATCGTATTTTATGCTCCTGGCGTTGACTTCTAAGGACCTAATTATTCGATCTGGTGGAACAACGAACTAGAGTGAGGCCTAGGTTGCCCGGAACGTAGAAGTGACCATCACTTCCATACTGGTAGTAAGTATTCGTTTTATACGATGGAAAGACTGTTGTGTTTATATTGTATTTTATGCTTCTGGCGTTGACTTCTAAGGCTCTAACTATTCGATCTGGTGGAGCAACGCCCTAGAGTAAAGCCTAGGTTGCCCGGAACGTAGAAGTGACCATCACTTTCAAACTGTTTACAATTAATCCTTTTATACGATGGAAAAACTCATTTATTTTTATTGCATTTTATGCTTCCGGCGTTGACTTCTAAGGCCCTAACTATTCAATCTGTTGGAGCAACGCCCTAGGGTGAAGCCTAGGTTGTCCGGAACGTAGAAATGACGTTAACTTTCGTACTGGTTGCAATTATTCGTTTTATACGACGGAAAAGCAGTGGTATTTATATCGTATTTTATGTTTCTGGCGTAGACTTCTTAGGCCCTAACTATTCGATCTGGTGGAGCAACGCCCTAGAGTGAAACCTAGTTTGCTCGGAACGTAGAACTGACCATTACTTTCACACTGGTTGCAATTGTTCCTGTTATACGATGGAAAAACTGTCGCATCGTTATTGTATTTAATGCTTCGGGCGTTGACTTCTAAGGCCCTAACTATTCGATCTGGTGGAGCAACGCCCTAGAGTGAAGCCTAGGTTGCCGGAACTTAGAAATGACCATTACTTTCACAATGTTTGCAATTATTTATTTTATACAATGGAAAAACTGTTGTACTTATATTGTATTTTATTCTTCTGCCGTTGAATTCTATGTCCCTAGCTATTCGATCTGGTGGAGCTACGCCCTAGAATGAAACCTAGGTTACCCGGAACGTAGAAATGACCAGTACTTTCACACTGTTTGCAGTTATTCCTGTTATTCGATGGAAAAACTGTTGCATCTTTATTGTATTTTATGCTTCTGGCGTTGACTTCTAAGGCCGTAGCTATTAGATGTGGTGGAGCAACGCCGTAGAGTGACGCCCAGGTTGCCCGGAACGTAGAAATGTCCATTACTTTCACAGTGGTTGCTATTATTCGTTTTATACGATGGAAAAACTGTTATATTTATATTGTATCTTATGCTTCTGGCGTTGACTTCTTAGGCCCTAACAATTCGATCTGGTGGAACAACTCCCTAGAGTGAAGCCTAGGTTGCCTGGAACGTACAAATGACCATCACTTCCAAACGGGTTGCAATTATTCCTGTTATAGGATGGAAAGACTGTTGTATTTTTATTGTATTTTATGCTTCACGCGTTGACTTCTGAGGCCGTAGCTATTCGATGTGGTGGAAGAACGCCATAGAGTGAAGCCTAGGTTGCCCGGAACGTAGAAATGACCATAACTTTCATACTGGTTGCAATTATTCGTTTTATATGATGGAAGAACTGTTGTATTTATATTGTATTTTATGCTGCTGGCGTTCACTTCTTAGGCCCTAACTATTCGATCTGGTGGAACAACGACCTGGGGTGAAGCCTAGGTTGCCCGGATCGTAGAAATGACCATAACTTTCACACTGGTTGCTATTATTCGTTTTATACGATGGAAAAACTGTTATATTTATATAGTATTTTATGCTTCTGGCGTTGCCTTCTTATGCCCTAACTGTTCGATCTGGTGGAACAACGCCCTAGAGTGAAGCCTAGGTTATCCGGAACGTAGAAATGACCAGTACTTTCACACTGTTTGCAATTATTCCTGCTATACGATGGAAAAACTGTTGCATCTTTATTGAATTTTATGCTTCTGGCGTTGACTTCTAAGGCCCTAACTATTCTATCTGGTGGATCAACGCCCTAGAGTGTAGCCCAGGTTGCCGAGAACGTTGAAATGACCATCACTTTCACACTGGTTGCAATTATTGCTGTTATACGATGGAAAAACTCTTGTATATTTATTGTATTTTATGCTTCGGGCGTTGACTTCTATGGCCCTACCTATTCGATTTGGTGGAGCAACACCCTACAGTGAAGCCTAGATTGTCAGAAACGTAGAAATGAACATAACTTTCACACTGGTAGCAATTATTCGATTTATACAATGGAAAAACTGTTCTATTTATTTTGTATTTTATGCTTCGGGCGTTGACTTCTAAGTCCCTAACTATTCGCTCTGGTGGAGAAACGCCCCAGAGTGAAGCCTAGGTTGCCCGGAACGTAGAAATGACAATTACTTTCACAGTGGTTGCAATTATTCCTGTTATAAGATGGAAAAGCTGTTGTATTTCTATTGTATTTTATGCTTCTGTCGTTGACTTCTAAGGCCGTAGCTATTAGCTGTGGTGGAGCGACACCCTAGAGTGACGCCTAGGTTGCCGGAACTTATAAATGACCATTACTTTCACAATGTTTGCAATTATTCATTTTATACGATGGAAAAACTGTTGTACTTATATTGTATTTTATTCTTCTGGCGTTGAATTCTATGTCCCTAGCTATTCGATCTGGTGGAGCTACGCCCTAGAATGAAACCTAGGTTACACGGAACGTAGAAATGACCAGTAGTTTCACACTGTTTGCAGTTATTCCTGTTATTCGATGGAAAAACTGTTGCATCTTTATTGTATTTTATGCTTCTGGTGTTGACTTCTAAGGCCCTAACTATTCGATCTGGTGGAGTAACGACCTAGAGTGAAGCCTAGGTTGCCCGGAACGTAGAAATGACCATCACTTTCACAGTGGTTGCAATTATTCCTGTTATACGATGGAAAAACTCTTGTATATTTATTGTATTTTATGCTTCGGTCGTTGACTTCTATGGCACTACCTATTCGATCTGGTGGAGCAAGACCCTACAGTGAAGCCTAGGTTGACCGGAACGTGGAAATGAACATAACTTTCACACTGTTTGCAATTTTTCAATTTATGCGATGGCAAAGCTGTTGTATTTATATTGTATTTTATGCTTCTGGCGTTAACTTCTTAGGCCCTGACTATTCGATCTGGTGGAACAACGCCCTAGAGTGGAGCCTAGGTTGCCCGGAACGTAGGACATACCATTACATTCACACTGGCTGCAATTACTCCTGTTATACGATGGAAAAACTGTTGTATTTTTATTGTATTTTATGCTTCTGGCGTTTAATTCTAAGTCCCTAGCTATTCGATCTGGTGGAGTAACACCCTACAGTGAAGCCTAGGTTGCCCGGAACGTATATATGACCATAACCTACACACAGGTTGCAATTATTCGTTTTATACGATGGAAAGACTATTCCATTTATTTTGTAGTTTATGCTTCTGGCGCTGACTTCTACAGCCCTAACTCTTCGATCTGGTGGAGCAACGCATCAGAGTTAAGTCTAGGATGCCCGAAACGTCGAAATGATCATTACTTTCATACTGGTTGCAATTTGTCATGCTATACGATGGAAAAACTGTTGCATTTTTATTGTATTTTCTGCTTCTGGCTTTGACTTCTAAGGTCGTAGCTATTCCATCTGGTGGAGCAATGCCTCAGAGTTAAGTCTAGGATGCCCGGAACGGAGAAATGACCATAACTTTCACACTGGTTGCAATAATTCGTTTTATACGATGGAAAGCTGTTGTATTTATATCGTGTTTTATGTTTCTGGCGTTGACTTCTTAGGCCCTAACTTTTCCATCTGGTGGAACAACGCCCTAGGGTGAAGCCTAGGTTGCCCGGAACGTAGAAATGACCATAACTTTCACACTGGTTGCAATTATTCGTTTTATACGACGGAAAAGCAGTGGTATTTATATCGTATTTTATGTTTCTGGCGTAGACTTCTTAGGCCCTAACTATTCGATCTGGTGGAGCAACGCCCTAGAGTGAAACCTAGTTTGCTCGGAACGTAGAACTGACCATTACTTTCACACTGGTTGCTATTATTCGTTTTATACGATGGAAAAACTGTTATATTTATATTGTATTTTATGCTTCTGGCGTTGCCTTCTTATGCCCTAACTGTTCGATCTGGTGGAACAACGCCCTAGAGTGAAGCCTAGGTTACCCGGAACGTAGAAATGACCAGTACTTTCACACTGTTTGCAATTATTCCTGCTATACGATGGAAAAACTGTTGCATCTTTATTGAATTTTATGCTTCTGGCGTTGACTTCTTAGGCCCTAACAATTCGATCTGGTGGAACAACTCCCTAGAGTGAAGCCTAGGTTGCCTGGAACGTACAAATGACCATCACTTCCAAACGGGTTGCAATTATTCCTGCTATAGGATGGAAAGACTGTTGTATTTTTATTGTATTTTATGCTTCACGCGTTGACTTCTGAGGCCGTAGCTATTCGATGTGGTGGAAGAACGCCATAGGGTGAAGCCTAGGTTGCCCGGAACGTAGAAATGACCATAACTTTCATACTGGTTGCAATTATTCGTTTTATATGATGGAAGAACTGTTGTATTTATATTGTATTTTATGCTGCTGGCGTTCACTTCTTAGGCCCTAACTATTCGATCTGGTGGAACAACGACCTGGGGTGAAGCCTAGGTTGCCCGGAACGTAGAAATGACCATAACTTTCACACTGGTTGCTATTATTCGTTTTATACGATGGAAAAACTGTTATATTTATATTGTATTTTATGCTTCTGGCGTTGCCTTCTTATGCCCTAACTGTTCGATCTGGTGGAACAACGCCCTAGAGTGAAGCCTAGGTTACCCGGAACGTAGAAATGACCAGTACTTTCACACTGTTTGCAATTATTCCTGCTATACGATGGAAAAACTGTTGCATCTTTATTGAATTTTATGCTTCTGGCGTTGACTTCTAAGGCCCTAACTATTCTATCTGGTGGATCAACGCCCTAGAGTGTAGCCTATGTTGCTCGGAATGTAGAAATGACCATTACTTTCACACTGTTTGCAATTATTCCTTTTATTCGATGGAAAAGCTGTTGTATTTATATCGTATTTTATGCTCCTGGCGTTGACTTCTAAGGACCTAATTATTCGATCTGGTGGAACAACGAACTAGAGTGAGGCCTAGGTTGCCCGGAACGTAGAAGTGACCATCACTTCCATACTGGTAGCAAGTATTCGTTTTATACGATGGAAAGACTGTTGTGTTTATATTGTATTTTATGCTTCTGGCGTTGACTTCTAAGGCTCTAACTATTCGATCTGGTGGAAGAACGCCATAGAGTGAAGCCTAGGTTGCCCGGAACGTAGAAATGACCATAACTTTCATACTGGTTGCAATTATTCGTTTTATATGATGGAAGAACCGTTGTATTTATATTGTATTTTATGCTGCTGGCGTTCACTTCTTAGGCCCTAACTATTCGATCTGGTGGAACAACGACCTGGGGTGAAGCCTAGGTTGCCCGGAACGTAGAAATGACCATAACTTTCACACTGGTTGCTATTATTCGTTTTATACGATGGAAAAACTGTTATATTTATATTGTATTTTATGCTTCTGGCGTTGCCTTCTTATGCCCTAACTGTTCGATCTGGTGGAACAACGCCCTAGAGTGAAGCCTAGGTTACCCGGAACGTAGAAATGACCAGTACTTTCACACTGTTTGCAATTATTCCTGCTATACGATGGAAAAACTGTTGCATCTTTATTGAATTTTATGCTTCTGGCGTTGACTTCTAAGGCCCGAACTATTCTATCTGGTGGATCAACGCCCTAGAGTGTAGCCTATGTTGCTCGGAATGTAGAAATGACCATTACTTTCACACTGTTTGCAATTATTCCTTTTATTCGATGGAAAAGCTGTTGTATTTATATCGTATTTTATGCTCCTGGCGTTGACTTCTAAGGCTCTAACTATTCGATCTGGTGGAGCAACGCCCTAGAGTAAAGCCTAGGTTGCCCGGAACGTAGAAGTGACCATCAGTTTCAAACTGTTTACAATTAATCCTTTTATACGATGGAAAAACTCATGTATTTTTATTGCATTTTATGCTTCCGGCGTTGACTTCTAAGGCCCTAACTATTCAATCTGTTGGAGCAACGCCCTAGGGTGAAGCCTAGGTTGTCCGGAACGTAGAAATGACGTTAACTTTCGTACTGGTTGCAATTATTCGTTTCATACGACGGAAAAGCAGTGGTATTTATATCGTATTTTATGTTTCTGGCGTAGACTTCTTAGGCCCTAACTATTCGATCTGGTGGAGCAACGCCCTAAAGTGAAACCTAGTTTGCTCGGAACGTAGAACTGACCATTACTTTCACACTGGTTGCAATTGTTCCTGTTATACGATGGAAAAACTGTTGCATCGTTATTGTATTTAATGCTTCGGGCGTTGACTTCTAAGGCCCTAACTATTCGATCTGGTGGAGCAACGCCCTAGAGTGAAGCCTAGGTTGCCGGAACTTAGAAATGACCATTACTTTCACAATGTTTGCAATTATTCATTTTATACAATGGAAAAACTGTTGTACTTATATTGTATTTTATTCTTCTGCCGTTGAATTCTATGTCCCTAGCTATTCGATCTGGTGG
Source organism: Calliopsis andreniformis (assembly GCF_051401765.1). Classification (NCBI taxonomy): domain Eukaryota; kingdom Metazoa; phylum Arthropoda; class Insecta; order Hymenoptera; family Andrenidae; genus Calliopsis; species Calliopsis andreniformis. Next base: position 7,939,436 of record NW_027480425.1, on the reverse strand, counting down.
AGCTACGCCCTAGAATGAAACCTAGGTTACCCGGAACGTAGAAATGACCAGTACTTTCACACTGTTTGCAGTTATTCCTGTTATTCGATGGAAAAACTGTTGCATCTTTATTGTATTTTATGCTTCTGGCGTTGACTTCTAAGGCCGTAGCTATTAGATGTGGTGGAGCAACGCCGTAGAGTGACGCCCAGGTTGCCCGGAACGTAGAAATGTCCATTACTTTCACAGTGGTTGCTATTATTCGTTTTATACGATGGAAAAACTGTTATATTTATATTGTATCTTATGCTTCTGGCGTTGACTTCTAAGGACCTAATTATTCGATCTGGTGGAACAACGAACTAGAGTGAGGCCTAGGTTGCCCGGAACGTAGAAGTGACCATCACTTCCATACTGGTAGCAAGTATTCGTTTTATACGATGGAAAGACTGTAGTGTTTATATTGTATTTTATGCTTCTGGCGTTGACTTCTAAGGCTCTAACTATTCGATCTGGTGGAAGAACGCCATAGAGTGAAGCCTAGGTTGCCCGGAACGTAGAAATGACCATAACTTTCATACTGGTTGCAATTATTCGTTTTATATGATGGAAGAACTGTTGTATTTATATTGTATTTTATGCTGCTGGCGTTCACTTCTTAGGCCCTAACTATTCGATCTGGTGGAGCAACGCCCTAAAGTGAAACCTAGTTTGCTCGGAACGTAGAACTGACCATTACTTTCACACTGGTTGCAATTGTTCCTGTTATACGATGGAAAAACTGTTGCATCGTTATTGTATTTAATGCTTCGGGCGTTGACTTCTAAGGCCCTAACTGTTCGATCTGGTGGAACAACGCCCTAGAGTGAAGCCTAGGTTACCCGGAACGTAGAAATGACCAGTACTTTCACACTGTTTGCAATTATTCCTGCTATACGATGGAAAAACTGTTGCATCTTTATTGAATTTTATGCTTCTGGCGTTGACTTCTAAGGCCCTAACTATTCTATCTGGTGGATCAACGCCCTAGAGTGTAGCCTATGTTGCTCGGAATGTAGAAATGACCATTACTTTCACACTGTTTGCAATTATTCCTTTTATTCGATGGAAAAGCTGTTGTATTTATATCGTATTTTATGCTCCTGGCGTTGACTTCTAAGGACCTAATTATTCGATCTGGTGGAACAACGAACTAGAGTGAGGCCTAGGTTGCCCGGAACGTAGAAGTGACCATCACTTCCATACTGGTAGCAAGTATCCGTTTTATACGATGGAAAGACTGTTGTGTTTATATTGTATTTTATGCTTCTGGCGTTGACTTCTAAGGCTCTAACTATTCGATCTGGTGGAGCAACGCCCTAGAGTAAAGCCTAGGTTGCCCGGAACGTAGAAGTGACCATCACTTTCAAACTGTTTACAATTAATCCTTTTATACGATGGAAAAACTCATGTATTTTTATTGCATTTTATGCTTCCGGCGTTGACTTCTAAGGCCCTAACTATTCAATCTGTTGGAGCAACGCCCTAGGGTGAAGCCTAGGTTGTCCGGAACGTAGAAATGACGTTAACTTTCGTACTGGTTGCAATTATTCGTTTTATACGACGGAAAAGCAGTGGTATTTATATCGTATTTTATGTTTCTGGCGTAGACTTCTTAGGCCCTAACTATTCGATCTGGTGGAGCAACGCCCTAAAGTGAAACCTAGTTTGCTCGGAACGTAGAACTGACCATTACTTTCACACTGGTTGCAATTGTTCCTGTTATACGATGGAAAAACTGTTGCATCGTTATTGTATTTAATGCTTCGGGCGTTGACTTCTAAGGCCCTAACTATTCGATCTGGTGGAGCAACGCCCTAGAGTGAAGCCTAGGTTGCCGGAACTTAGAAATGACCATTACTTTCACAATGTTTGCAATTCTTCATTTTATACAATGGAAAAACTGTTGTACTTATATTGTATTTTATTCTTCTGCCGTTGAATTCTATGTCCCTAGCTATTCGATCTGGTGGAGCTACGCCCTAGAATGAAACCTAGGTTACCCGGAACGTAGAAATGACCAGTACTTTCACACTGTTTGCAGTTATTCCTGTTATTCGATGGAAAAACTGTTGCATCTTTATTGTATTTTATGCTTCTGGCGTTGACTTCTAAGGCCGTAGCTATTAGATGTGGTGGAGCAACGCCGTAGAGTGACGCCCAGGTTGCCCGGAACGTAGAAATGTCCATTACTTTCACAGTGGTTGCTATTATTCGTTTTATACGATGGAAAAACTGTTATATTTATATTGTATCTTATGCTTCTGGCGTTGACTTCTTAGGCCCTAACAATTCGATCTGGTGGAACAACTCCCTAGAGTGAAGCCTAGGTTGCCTGGAACGTACAAATGACCATCACTTCCAAACGGGTTGCAATTATTCCTGTTATAGGATGGAAAGACTGTTGTATTTTTATTGTATTTTATGCTTCACGCGTTGACTTCTGAGGCCGTAGCTATTCGATGTGGTGGAAGAACGCCATAGAGTGAAGCCTAGGTTGCCCGGAACGTAGAAATGACCATAACTTTCATACTGGTTGCAATTATTCGTTTTATATGATGGAAGAACTGTTGTATTTATATTGTATTTTATGCTGCTGGCGTTCACTTCTTAGGCCCTAACTATTCGATCTGGTGGAACAACGACCTGGGGTGAAGCCTAGGTTGCCCGGAACGTAGAAATGACCATAACTTTCACACTGGTTTCTATTATTCGTTTTATACGATGGAAAAACTGTTATATTTATATTGTATTTTATGCTTCTGGCGTTGCCTTCTTATGCCCTAACTGTTCGATCTGGTGGAACAACGCCCTAGAGTGAAGCCTAGGTTACCCGGAACGTAGAAATGACCAGTACTTTCACACTGTTTGCAATTATTCCTGCTATACGATGGAAAAACTGTTGCATCTTTATTGAATTTTATGCTTCTGGCGTTGACTTCTAAGGCCCTAACTATTCTATCTGGTGGATCAACGCCCTAGAGTGTAGCCTATGTTGCTCGGAATGTAGAATTGACCATTACTTTCACACTGTTTGCAATTATTCCTTTTATTCGATGGAAAAGCTGTTGTATTTATATCGTATTTTATGCTCCTGGCGTTGACTTCTTAGGCCCTAACAATTCGATCTGGTGGAACAACTCCCTAGAGTGAAGCCTAGGTTGCCTGGAACGTACAAATGACCATCACTTCCAAACGGGTTGCAATTATTCCTGTTATAGGATGGAAAGACTGTTGTATTTTTATTGTATTTTATGCTTCACGCGTTGACTTCTGAGGCCGTAGCTATTCGATGTGGTGGAAGAACGCCATAGAGTGAAGCCTAGGTTGCCCGGAACGTAGAAATGACCATAACTTTCATACTGGTTGCAATTATTCGTTTTATATGATGGAAGAACTGTTGTATTTATATTGTATTTTATGCTGCTGGCGTTCACTTCTTAGGCCCTAACTATTCGATCTGGTGGAACAACGACCTGGGGTGAAGCCTAGGTTGCCCGGAACGTAGAAATGACCATAACTTTCACACTGGTTGCTATTATTCGTTTTATACGATGGAAAAACTGTTATATTTATATTGTATTTTATGCTTCTGGCGTTGCCTTCTTATGCCCTAACTGTTCGATCTGGTGGAACAACGCCCTAGAGTGAAGCCTAGGTTACCCGGAACGTAGAAATGACCAGTACTTTCACACTGTTTGCAATTATTCCTGCTATACGATGGAAAAACTGTTGCATCTTTATTGAATTTTATGCTTCTGGCGTTGACTTCTAAGGCCCTAACTATTCTATCTGGTGGATCAACGCCCTAGAGTGTAGCCTATGTTGCTCGGAATGTAGAAATGACCATTACTTTCACACTGTTTGCAATTATTCGTTTTATATGATGGAAGAACTGTTGTATTTATATTGTATTTTATGCTGCTGGCGTTCACTTCTTAGGCCCTAACTATTCGATCTGGTGGAACAACGACCTGGGGTGAAGCCTAGGTTGCCTGGAACGTAGAAATGACCATAACTTTCACACTGGTTGCTATTATTCGTTTTATACGATGGAAAAACTGTTATATTTATATTGTATTTTATGCTTCTGGCGTTGCCTTCTTATGCCCTAACTGTTCGATCTGGTGGAACAACGCCCTAGAGTGAAGCCTAGGTTACCCGGAACGTAGAAATGACGAGTACTTTCACACTGTTTGCAATTATTCCTGCTATACGATGGAAAAACTGTTGCATCTTTATTGAATTTTATGCTTCTGGCGTTGACTTCTAAGGCCCTAACTATTCTATCTGGTGGATCAACGCCCTAGAGTGTAGCCTATGTTGCTCGGAATGTAGAAATGACCATTACTTTCACACTGTTTGCAATTATTCCTTTTATTCGATGGAAAAGCTGTTGTATTTATATCGTATTTTATGCTCCTGGCGTTGACTTCTAAGGACCTAATTATTCGATCTGGTGGAACAACGAACTAGAGTGAGGCCTAGGTTGCCCGGAACGTAGAAGTGACCATCACTTCCATACTGGTAGCAAGTATTCGTTTTATACGATGGAAAGACTGTTGTGTTTATATTGTATTTTATGCTTCTGGCGTTGACTTCTAAGGCTCTAACTATTCGATCTGGTGGAGCAACGCCCTAGAGTAAAGCCTAGGTTGCCCGGAACGTAGAAGTGACCATCACTTTCAAACTGTTTACAATTAATCCTTTTATACGATGGAAAAACTCATGTATTTTTATTGCATTTTATGCTTCCGGCGTTGACTTCTAAGGCCCTAACTATTCAATCTGTTGGAGCAACGCCCTAGGGTGAAGCCTAGGTTGTCCGGAACGTAGAAATGACGTTAACTTTCGTACTGGTTGCAATTACTTGTTTTATACGATTGAAAAACTGTTGTATTTATATTGTATTTTATGCTTCTGGCGTTGACTTCTTATGCCCTAACTATTCCATCTGGTGGAACAACGCCCTATGGTAAAGCCTAGGTTGCCTGGAACGTACAAATGACCATCACTTCCAAACGGGTTGCAATTATTCCTGTTATGGGATGGAAAGACTGTTGTATTTTTATTGTATTTTATGCTTCACGCGTTGACTTCTGAGGCCATAGCTATTCGATGTGGTGGAAGAACGCCATAGAGTGAAGCCTAGGTTGCCCGGAACGTAGAAATGACCATAACTTTCACACTGGTAGCAATTATTCGTTTTAAACGATGGAAAAACTGTTATATTTATATTGTATTTTATGCTTCTGGCGTTGACTTCTTAGGCCCTAACTATTCGATCTGGTGGAACAACGCCCTAGAGTGAAGCCTAGCTAGCCTGGAACGTAGAAATGACCATCACTTTCACACGGGTTGCCATTATTCCTGTTATAGGATGTAAAGACTGTTGTATTTTTATGGTATTTTATACTTCTGGCGTTGACTTCTTAGGCCGTAACTATTCGATCTGGTGGAACAACGCCGTAGAGTGAAGCCTAGGTTGCCCGGATCGTAGAAATGACCATTACTGTCACACTGTTTGCAATTATTCCTTTTATACGATGGAAAAGCTGTTGTATTTATATCGTATTTTATGCTCCTGGCGTTGACTTCTAAGGACCTAACTATTCGATCTGGTGGAGCAACGCCCTAGAGTGAAGCCTAGGTTGCCGGAAACGTAGAAATGACCATTACTTTCACAATGTTTGCAATTATTCATTTTATACGATGGAAAAACTGTTGTACTTATATTGTATTTTATCCATCTGGCGTTGGCTTCTAAGGCCGTAGCTATTAGATGTGGTGGAGCAACGCACTAGAGTGAAGCCTAGGTTGCCTGGAACGGAGAAATAACCATAACTTTCACACTGGTTGCTATTATTCGTTTTATACGATGGAAAAGCTGTTCTATTTATTTTGTATTTTATGCTTCGGGCGTTGACTTCTAAGCCCCTAAATATTCGATCTGGTGGTGCAACGCACTAGAGTGAAGCCTAGGTTGCCTGGAACGGAGAAATAACCATAACTTTCACACTGGTTGCTATTATTCGTTTTATACGATGGAAAACCTATTATATTTATATTGTATTTTAAGCTTCTGGCGTTGACTTCTTAAGCCCTAACTATTCTATCTGGTGGAACAACGCCCTAGAGTGAAGCCTAGGTTGCCCGGAACGTAGAAATGATCATCACTTTCACACTGGTTGCAATTGTAGATGTGGAAGAAAGAGTGCGAGCGTAGATGTGGAAGAAAAGAGTGTGAGTGTGGATGTAGCGTGAATGTACGTGTGAGTGCGAATGCGAGTGCGAGCGTTTCAAGGCGAGGGTTCAGCGTACGCGGATAATAACAAGATGCAAGAAATCCAAATAGGTAAACAGTACCGAGATGGAGACAAAAAGCCGGTGCGTTGAACCCGCTGTTTACAAATCGCGAGGTCGCGGCACGGCGAAGGCGAGAGGAAAGACAGGCGTAGGGGAGTCGAGTCGCAACCGTCGAACCGAAAAGGTGAACGAAAACCGAAAACGGGCGTAACGGGCGTAGGTGTAAAATTTAGTTTAAATAAATATAGTTTCGAGTACTAAGACCGCTGTCCCACTGATTCACACCGTGAACCCTCAATCCACGATCCTACATAATTTTGGGGGCTCGTCCGGGATCAAGAGTAACACGGATCGGTTAGTGAGGCCACGGTACGAATCGAAGGTGAAGTGTTAGTGACTGTATAAAGGCATATGAGTGTAAAAATGCCCAAAGACGCGAACAGCTATACAGTGACCGATTTAAAGGAACTCTTAAGAGTCCGCGGTTTAAGCACGACAGGCACAAAAACCGAGCTGTTGGCGCGATTGCAGGAATCCGATGCTACAGGATTTTGGCCGAATGTGGAAGTTGAAGGTGAAAAACCGGGAAGGGATAGTGTTTTTGATGAGGCGGAAGTAGGGGCGTACGGAGGGACAAGCGGTGCAGTTCTGATCTCGAACGAAGAGGTCACACGACAGCGGCGAGAAATGGAGCTTCTGCAGCGGGAAAAAGCTTTGCTCGAGCGGGAGCTTGAAGTAACACGGCGTGAACTGGCCCTAACGCGAAGTATGCAACAACAAGGGACATACGAGACAGGACAGCCCGCGGTGCAAAACTCACGGGTGGGCGTCAAGACGATTGCCGAGTTACTCGGCTACTTCGACGGAACGTCGGAAGATTTTCCGGGCTGGGCGAGGCAAGTACGAGTACTACGGGCGACATATCGGTTAAACGATGACGAGACGAAAATCCTGATCGGCGTGAGACTGCAAGGAAAAGCGCGCGAATGGATGCACTCTCGGCCACAATTCATCGAAATGAACGTCGACGCCTTATTGGTAGAATTCGAGAATATGTTTCACCACAGACCCAGCACGGTTGTCGCGCGTCAGCGGTTCCAAGAACGCCTCTGGAAACGGGGAGAGCCTTTCGAAGACTATTACCACGATAAGGTAATAAAGGCGAACCGAATCCCGATTGAAAATCAAGTCGAACTTGTCGATTATTTGATCGAGGGGATACCGGATCAGATGCTACGGAACCAGGCGAGGATGCGCTGTTTCAATACACCGGAAGAGTTGCTGCGAGCATTTGAGCGGTTGACATTGCCATCGGGTGGCCTGGGAAGCAGTATCAGAGGGATCCAGTCAAAACCATCGGTGGCGGCACGGTCGGAAAGGACTCATCGAGACGATGCAGCGGTGCCCAGAGGAGACGCGATGAAGTGCTACAACTGCGGAGCGATGGGACATCTCAGCAGGGTATGCCCGACCAAGGAGCGTGGTATGAGATGTTACAATTGCGGTGAGCATGGGCACATTTCGACGGCGTGTCCGAAACGTAATAGTTCGTCGACGAAAAGTGCGAATCTAGTGGAGCGACCCTCGATAGAGAAAACGTACAAAGCGGTAAGGTTGAATGAGTCAGATACAGTAGCGCTTATTGATACGGGTAGTGACATAACACTTATGAGGGCGGAATATTACATTCAAATTGGTGCACCGCGATTGCAAACTGGCGAAATAACGTTTCGTGGTGTCGGATCGAACGTAAATAAAACATTGGGCAAATTCGTAGCCAATCTCCACGTCGATGGAAACTCGTATCCCATCGGAGTTAACGTAGTGTCGGACGCGCTGTTGAAATACGATTTATTGATAGGAACGGACTTTCTAAATTCGGTAAATCTCTCGGTAAAGCAAGGCGCGGTTACAATCGGGAAGGCGAAGGAGGATTGCGGCGACAACGACGATGTACCGGAGATATTTCACATAGAATGTAACGAAAGTCAGCACGGTGTAGATTTATCGCATATCAAAGACGACGCGATCAAGCGAGAAGTCCGAACGATGATCGACGGCTATGTCCCCGAAAAAAGGCGCGAGGTAGATGTAAAAATGCATCTTATATTGAAAGACGATGAGCCTGTTTACCAGAGAGCGCGGCGTTTAGCTCCGATCGAGAGAGAGAAGGTCAATGCGCAAATAAATGAGTGGCTACGCGACGGTATCATCCAGCCTTCGCTTTCTGAGTACGCAAGCCCTATCGTCTTAGTGAAGAAAAAAGACGGCTCTGCACGCCTGTGCGTCGATTACCGAAAAATTAATCAAAAGATCGTAAGGGATCGATACCCTTTACCGCTTATAGAGGATCAGTTAGATGCCTTACAGGGTGCTAAGGTGTACAGCACACTTGATCTGCGAAACGGATTTTTCCATGTAATGGTAGGCGAAAGCAGTCGCAAGTTCACGTCGTTCATTGTACCCGAGGGACAATACGAGTTTTTGCGCGTATCGTTCGGATTGTGCAATTCGCCCGCCGTTTTCATGAAATTTATTCACGCGGTTTTCAGAGACCTCATTAACAAAAAGATTGTATTGGCGTATGTAGACGATTTAATCGTACCGTCGAACGATATTGCGAGCGGATTGCGGAATCTGAAAACGGTGCTGTCCGTAGCGAAGGATGCGGGATTAGAAATCAATTGGAAGAAATGCAAAATACTGCAATACAAAGTCGAATTCCTCGGGCATATTGTAGAAAACAGTAGTGTCCGACCGTCCGAAGATAAAACAAATGCCGTCCTGAGATTCCCAAAGCCGTCGAACGTTAAGCAGGTGCAAAGTTTTTTAGGTTTAACTGGGTACTTCCGCAAGTTCGTGCGGGGGTACTCACTAATAGCAAGACCGTTAACGAATTTGTTACGTGCGAATGTAGAATTTAAATTCGGGCACGAGGAGACGAAGGCATTCGAGGAACTGAAGGCCAGTTTATGTAGGCAGCCGGTGCTTAAGTTGTATAAAGCGGGAGTAGAAACTGAATTGCACACAGATGCGTCGATGTTTGGGTTCGGGGCAATCTTATTGCAGCGGAACGAGGACGATGGGAAAATGCACCCGGTGCATTTCGCGAGCGGAAAAACAACACCGGCGGAAGCGAAATATACCAGTTATGAACTGGAAGTATTGGCAATAATTCGAGCACTTAGGAAATTCAGGATCTATCTGTTAGGAATGCGTTTTAAAATCGTAACAGATTGTAAAGCCTTTTCGCTAACGATGAGCAAGCGCGATTTGTGTATGCGTGTGGCGAGATGGGCGTTATTATTAGAAGAATTCGAGTACGTTATCGAACACCGGTCCGGAAGTCAAATGACGCACGTAGACGCACTGAGTAGGAATCCCTTGCCGACGTGTTTAATTATCAGCGAAGACGAGACCACCATGACGGCGAGAATACGAAGAGCGCAACGGGAGGATGAAAGGGTAGGAAGAATTTTGGAGTTGGCCGAGGAAGGGAAAATAGATGGATATCTGGTGCGGGGAGGTGTACTTTTTAAAGTAGTCGACGATAACATTCGGTTGGTCCTACCCAAGAGCCTACAGTCGCAGTTTATACGCCGAGCGCACGAGAAAGGGCATTTTTCAGTTACCAAAACGGAATTAGCTCTAAAAAGGGACTACTGGTTCCAAGACATGAGGTCGAAGATCGCAAAAGTGATAAAAAATTGCGTTGATTGCATACTGGCGGAAAGAAAGGCGGGAAAGCAGGACGGCTTTCTAACACCGATCGACAAAGGCGAGACTCCACTGGATACATACCACATTGACCATCTAGGACCTCTGACATCAACGAAAAAAAGCTACCGATATATCCTAGTAGTCGTCGACGCTTTCACCAAATTTGTATGGCTTTATACAACGAAGACAACGAACACCGGCGAAGTGGTTCGTCACCTGGAAAAACAGGCGGCCACATTCGGAAATCCGCGGCGTATCATCTCCGACAGAGGCACTGCATTCACTTCCGCAGAATTTAGAGAGTACTGTTCAAGAGAAGGAATTGAACACTCGCTCATCGCAACTGGGGTTCCGCGAGGGAACGGTCAAGTTGAAAGGGTTAACCGGACACTCATCCCGCTGCTAACGAAGCTGGCGACACCGAAACCAGAAGAATGGTACAAGAATTTGGAGACGGTGCAAAAATACCTCAACGCGACGCACCATCGGAGCATAAATACCACGCCATTCCAGTTGTTTTTCGGAGCGCGGATGCGGATGAGGGACGACGCTCCAGTAAGAGAGATGCTCGAGCAAGAGTGGGCAGTGATATTCCAGGAGAAACGAGACGAAGAAAGGGCGGAAGCCAAGGAACAAATTATAAAAATCCAAAGGGAGAATCGGAAAACGTACGACAAGACGAGGAAGGAAGCACGGGCATATCGTGATGGCGAGCTAGTGGCGATCAAACGGACGCAATTAGGGCCAGGCATGAAATTGGCGACCAAATATCTAGGTCCGTACGAAATCACGAAAGCCCTGAGAAACAATCGGTACGTGGTAGAGAGGGTGGGAGGTCAGGAAGGGCCGAAGCAAACGACCACGGTAGCCGATCACATGAAACCATGGGCTGAGGCAGAGCACGATATGAGTAGCGAAGAAAGCGATCCGGAAGATGCAGCATCTGAGGGCAGATGCTAAAGCAGGATGGCCGAGTGTAGATGTGGAAGAAAGAGTGCGAGCGTAGATGTGGAAGAAAAGAGTGTGAGTGTGGATGTAGCGTGAATGTACGTGTGAGTGCGAATGCGAGTGCGAGCGTTTCAAGGCGAGGGTTCAGCGTACGCGGAAAATAACAAGATGCAAGAAATCCAAATAGGTAAACAGTACCGAGATGGAGACAAAAAGCCGGTGCGTTGAACCCGCTGTTTACAAATCGCGAGGTCGCGGCACGGCGAAGGCGAGAGGAAAGACAGGCGTAGGGGAGTCGAGTCGCAACCGTCGAACCGAAAAGGTGAACGAAAACCGAAAACGGGCGTAACGGGCGTAGGTGTAAAATTTAGTTTAAATAAATATAGTTTCGAGTACTAAGACCGCTGTCCCACTGATTCACACCGTGAACCCTCAATCCACGATCCTACACAATTATTCCTGTTATACGATGGAAAAACTCTTGTATATTTATTGTATTTTATGCTCCGCGCGTTGACTTCTATGGCCCTACCTAATCGATCTGTTGGAGCAACACCCTACAGTTAAGCCTAGGTTGCCCGGAACGTAGAAATAAACATAACTTTCACACTGGCAGCAATTATTCGCTTTTTACAATGGAAAAACTGTTCTATTTATTTTGTATTTTATGCTTCGGCCGTGGACTTCTAAGGCCCTAACTACTCGATCTGGTGGAGCAACGCCCTAGAGTGAAGCATAGGTTGCCCGGAACGTAGAAATGACCTTTACTTTAACACTGGTTGCAATTATTCCTGCTATACGATGGCAAAGCTGTTGTATTTATATTGTATTTTATGCTTCTGTCGTTGACTTCTAAGGCCGTAGCAATTAGTTGTGGTGGAGCAACGCCCTAGAGTGACGCCTAGGTTGCCGTAACTTAGAAATGACCATTACTTTCACAATGTTTGCAATTATTCATTTTATACGATGGGAAAACTGTTGTACTTATATTGTATTTTATTCTTCTGCCGTTGAATTCTATGTCACTAGCTATTCGATCTGGTGGAGCTACGCCCTAGAATGAAACCTAGGTTACCCGGAACGTAGAAATGACCAGTACTTTCACACTGTTTGCAGTTATTCCTGTTATTCGATGGAAAAACTGTTGCATCTTTATTGTATTTTATGCTTCTGGCGTTGACTTGTAAGGCCGTAGCTATTAGATGTGGTGGAGCAACGCCGTAGAGTGACGCCCAGGTTGCCCGGAACGTAGAAATGTCCATTACGTTCACAGTGGTTGCTATTATTCGTTTTATACGATGGAAAAACTGTTATATTTATATTGTATCTTATGCTTCTGGCGTTGACTTCTTAGGCCCTAACAATTCGATCTGGTGGAACAACGCCCTAGAGTGAAGCCTAGGTTGCCTGGAACGTACAAATGACCATCACTTCCAAACGAGTTGCAATTATTCCTGTAATAGGATGGAAAGACTGTTGTATATTTATTGTATTTTATGCTCCGGGCGTTGACTTCTATGGCCCTACCTAATCGATGTGTTGGAGCAACACCCTACAGTTAAGCCTAGGTTGCCCGGAACGTAGAAATAAACATAACTTTCACACTGGCAGCAATTATTCGCTTTCTACAATGGAAAAACTGTTCTATTTATTTTGTATTTTATGCTTCGGCCGTGGACTTCTAAGGCCCTAACTACTCGATCTGGTGGAGCAACGCCCTAGAGTGAAGCCTAGGTAGCCTGGAACGTAGAAATGAGCATCACTTTCACACGGGTTGCCATTATTCCTGTTATAGGATGGAAAGACTGTTGTATTTTTATGGTATTTTATACTTCTGGCGTTGAGTTCTTAGGCCGTAACTATTCGATCTGGTGGAACAACGCCATATGGTGAAGCCTAGGTTGCCCGGAACGTAGAAATGACCATAACTTTCACACCGGTAGCAATTATTCGTTGTATACGATGGAAAAACTGTTCTATTTATTTTGTATTTTATGCTTCGGCCGTGGACTTCTAAGGCCCTAACTACTCGATCTGGTGGAGCAACGCCCTAGAGTGAAGCATAGGTTGCCCGGAACATAGAAATGACCATAACTTTCACACTGGTTGCAATTATTCGTTTTATACGATGGAAAAGCTGTTGTATTTATATCGTATTTAATGCTTCTGGCGTTGACTTCTTAGGCCCTAACTATTCCATCTGGTGGAGCAACGCACTAGGGAGAAGCGTAGGTTGCCCGGAAAGTAGAAATGACCATAACTTTCACACTGGTAGCAATTATTCGTTTTATACGATGGAAAAACTGTTCTATTTATTTTGTATTTTATGCTTCGGGCGTTGACTTCTAAGGCCCTAACTATTCGATCAGGTGGAGCAACGCCCTGGAGTGAAGCCTAGGTTGCCCGGTACGTAGTAATGACCATCACTTTCACACGGGTTGCCATTATTCCTGTTATAGGATGGAAAGACTGTTGCATTTTTATGGTATTTTATACTTCTGGCGTTGACTTCTTAGGCCGTAACTATTCGATCTGGTGGAACAACGCCGTAGAGTGAAGCCTAGGTTGCCCGGATCGTAGAAATGACCATTACTTTCACACTGTTTGCAATTATTCCTTTTATACGATGGAAAAGCTGTTGTATTTATATCGTATTTTATGCTCCTGGCGTTGACTTCTAAGGACCTAACTATTCGATCTGGTGGAACAACGCCCTAGAGTGAGGCCTAGGTAGCCCGGAACGTAGAAATGACCATCACTTCCATACTGGTAGCAATTATTCGTTTTATACGATGGAAAGACTGTTGTGTTTATATTGAATTTTATGCTTCTGGCGTTGACTGCTAAGGCTCTAACTATTCGATCTGGTGGAGCAACGCCCTAAGGTAAAGCCTAGGTTGCCCGGAACGTAGAAGTGACCATCACTTTCAAACTGTTTGCAATTAATCCTTCTATACGATGGAAAAACTGATGTATTTTTATTGCATTTTATGCTTCCGGCGTTGACTTCTAAGGCCCTAACTATTCAATCTGTTGGAGCAACGCCCTAGGGTGAAGCCTAGGTTGTCCGGAACGTAGAAATGACGTTAACTTTCGTACTGGTTGCAATTACTTGTTTTATACGATTGAAAAACTGTTGTATTTATATTGTATTTTATGCTTCTGGCGTTGACTTCTTATGCCCTAACTATTCCATCTGGTGGAACAACGCCCTATGGTAAAGCCTAGGTTGCCCGGAACGTAGAAATGACCATAACTTTCGCACCGGTAGCAATTATTCGTTTTATACGATGGAAAAACTGTTCTATTTATTTTGTATTTTATGCTTCGGACGTTGACTTCTAAGGCCCTAAATATTCAATCTGTTGAAGCAACGCCCTAGGGTGAAGCCTAGGTTGCCCGGAAAGTAGAAATGACCATAACTTTCATACTGGTTGCAATTATTCGTTTTATGCGAAGGAAAAACTGTTGTATTTATATTGTATTTTATGCTTCTTGCGTTGACTTCTAACGCACTAGTTATTCGATCTGGTGGAGCAACGCCCTAGAGTGATGCCTAAGTTGTCCGGAACGTAGCAATTACCATCACTTTCAAACTGGTTGCAAATATTCCTGTTATATGATGGAAAAACTGTTGTATTTTTATTGCATTTTATGCTTCGGGCATTGACTTCTAAGGCCCTAACTATTCAATCTGTAGGAGCAACGCCCTAGGGTGTAGCCTAGGTTGCCCGTAAGGTAGAAATGACCATAGCTTTCATACTGGTTGCAATTATTCGTTTTATACGATGGAAAAACTGTTATATTTATATTGTATTTTATGCTTCTGGCGTTGACTTCTTAGGCCCTAACTATTCGATCTGGTGGAACAACGCCCTAGAGTGAAGCCTAGGTAGCCTGCAACGTAGAAATGACCATCACTTTCACACGGGTTGCCATTATTCCTGTTATAGGATGGAAAGACTGTTGCATTTTTATGGTATTTTATACTTCTGGCGTTGACTTCTTAGGCCGTAACTATTCGATCTGGTGGAACAACGCCGTAGAGTGAAGCCTAGGTTGCCCGGATCGTACAAATAACCATTACTTTCACACTGTTTGCAATTATTCCTTTTATACGATGGAAAAGCTGTTGTATTTATATCGTATTTTATGCTCCTGGCGTTGACTTCTAAGGACCTAACTATTCGATCTGGTGGAACAACGCCCTAGAGTGAGGCCTAGGTAGCCCGGAACGTAGAAATGACCATCACTTCCATACTGGTAGCAATTATTCGTTTTATACGATGGAAAGACTGTTGTGTTTATATTGAATTTTATGCTTCTGGCGTTGACTGCTAAGGCTCTAACTATTCGATCTGGTGGAGCAACGCCCTAAGGTAAAGCCTAGGTTGCCCGGAACGTAGAAGTGACCATCACTTTCAAACTGTTTGCAATTAATCCTTCTATACGATGGAAAAACTGATGTATTTTTATTGCATTTTATGCTTCCGGCGTTGACTTCTAAGGCCCTAACTATTCAGTCTGTTGGAGCAACGCCCTAGGGTGAAGCCTAGGTTGTCCGGAACGTAGAAATGACGTTAACTTTCGTACTGGTTGCAATTACTTGTTTTATACGATTGAAAAACTGTTGTATTTATATTGTATTTTATGCTTCTGGCGTTGACTTCTTATGCCCTAACTATTCCATCTGGTCGAACAACGCCCTATGGTAAACCCTAGGTTGCCCGGAACGTAGAAATGACCATAACTTTCACACCGGTAGCAATTATTCGTTTTATACGATGGAAAAACTGTTCTATTTATTTTGTATTTTATGCTTCGGGCGTTGACTTCTAAGGCCCTAAATATTCAATCTGTTGAAGCAACGCCCTTGGGTGAAGCCTAGGTTGCCCGGAAAGTAGAAATGACCATAACTTTCATACTGGTTGCAATTATTCGTTTTATGCGAAGGAAAAACTGTTGTATTTATATTGTATTTTATGCTTCTTGCGTTGACTTCTAACGCACTAGTTATTCGATCTGGTGGAGCAACGCCCTAGAGTGATGCCTAAGTTGTCCGGAACGTAGCAATTACCATCACTTTCAAACTGGTTGCAAATATTCCTGTTATATGATGGAAAAACTGTTGTATTTTTATTGCATTTTATGCTTCGGGCATTGACTTCTAAGGCCCTAACTATTCAATCTGTAGGAGCAACGCCCTAGGGTGTAGCCTAGGTTGCCCGTAAGGTAGAAATGACCATAGCTTTCATACTGGTTGCAATTATTCGTTTTATATGATGGAAAAACTGTTGTATTTATATTGTATTTTATGCTTCTGTCGTTGACGTCTAAGGCCGTAGCAATTAGATGTGGTGGAGCAACGCACTAGAGTGACGCCTAGGTTGCCCGGAACGTAGAAATGACCATTACTTTCGTAATGTTTGCAATTATACACTTTATTCGATGGAAAAACTGTTGTATTTATGTTGTATTTTATCCTTCTGGCGTTGACTTCTTAGGCCCTAACATTTCGATCTGGTGGAGCAACGCCCTACTGTGAAGCCTAGGTTGCTCGGAATGTAGAAATGACCATAACTTTCACACTGGTTGCAATTATTCGTTTTATACGATGGAAAAACTGTTGCATCTTTATCGTATTCTATGCTTCCGGCGTTGACTTCTTAGGCCGTAACTATTCGATCTGGTGGAGCAACGCCCTGGAGTGAAACCTAGGTTGCCCGGAACGCAGAAATGACCACTACTATCACACTGGTTGCAAATTATTCCTGCTATACGATGGAAAAACTGTTGTATTTTTATTGCATTTTATGCTTCGGGCATTGACTTCTAAGGCCCTACCTATTCAATCTGTAGGAGCAACGCCCTAGGGTGAAGCCTAGGTTGCCCGGAACATAGAAATGACCATAACTTTCACACTGGTTGCAATTATTCGTTTTATACGATGGAAAAGCTGTTATATTTATATTGTATCTTATGCTTCTGGCGTTGAATTCTTAGGCCCTAACAATTCGATCTGGTGGAACAACGCCCTAGAGTGAAGCCTAGCTTGCCTGGAACGTACAAATGACCATCACTTCCAAACGAGTTGCAATTATTCCTGTAATAGGATGGAAAGACTGTTGTATATTTATTGTATTTTATGCTCCGGGCGTTGACTTCTGTGGCCCTACCTAATCGATGTGTTGGAGCAACACCCTACAGTTAAGCCTAGGTTGCCCGGAACGTAGAAATAAACATAACTTTCACACTGGCAGCAATTATTCGCTTTCTACAATGGAAAAACTGTTCTATTTATTTTGTATTTTATGCTTCGGCCGTGGACTTCTAAGGCCCTAACTACTCGATCTGGTGGAGCAACGCCCTAGAGTGAAGCCTAGGTAGCCTGGAACGTAGAAATGAGCATCACTTTCACACGGGTTGCCATTATTCCTGTTATAGGATGGAAAGACTGTTGTATTTTTATGGTATTTTATACTTCTGGCGTTGACTTCTTAGGCCGTAACTATTCGATCTGGTGGAACAACGCCATATGGTGAAGCCTAGGTTGCCCGGAACGTAGAAATGACCATAACTTTCACACCGGTAGCAATTATTCGTTGTATACGATGGAAAAACTGTTCTATTTATTTTGTATTTTATGCTTCGGCCGTGGACTTCTAAGGCCCTAACTACTCGATCTGGTGGAGCAACGCCGTAGAGTGAAGCATAGGTTGCCCGGAACATAGAAATGACCATAACTTTCACACTGGTTGCAATTATTCGTTTTATACGATGGAAAAGCTGTTGTATTTATATCGTATTTAATGCTTCTGGCGTTGACTTCTTATGCCCTAACTATTCCATCTGGTGGAGCAACGCCCTAGGGAGAAGCGTAGGTTGCCCGGAAAGTAGAAATGACCATAACTTTCACACTGGTAGCAATTATTCGTTTTATACGATGGAAAAACTGTTCTATTTATTTTGTATTTTATGCTTCGGGCGTTGACTTCTAAGGCCCTAACTATTCGATCAGGTGGAGCAACGCCCTGGAGTGAAGCCTAGGTTGCCCGGTACGTAGAAATGACCATAACTTTCACACTGGCTGCTATTGTTCGTTTTATACGATGGAAAAACTGTTATATTTATATTGTATTTTATGCTTCTGGCGTTGACTTCTTAGGCCCTAACTATTCGATCTGGTGGAACAACGTCCTAGAGTGAAGCCTAGGTAGCCTGCAACGTAGAAATGACCATCACTTTCACACGGGTTGCCATTATTCCTGTTATAGGATGGAAAGACTGTTGCATTTTTATGGTATTTTATACTTCTGGCGTTGACTTCTTAGGCCGTAACTATTCGATCTGGTGGAACAACGCCGTAGAGTGAAGCCTAGGTTGCCCGGATCGTAGAAATGACCATTACTTTCACACTGTTCGCAATTATTCCTTTCATACGATGGAAAAGCTGTTGTATTTATATCGTATTTTATGCTCCTGGCGTTGACTTCTAAGGACCTAACTATTCGATCTGGTGGAACAACGCCCTAGAGTGAGGCCTAGGTAGCCCGGAACGTAGAAATGACCATCACTTCCATACTGGTAGCAATTATTCGTTTTATACGATGGAAAGACTGTTGTGTTTATATTGAATTTTATGCTTCTGGCGTTGACTGCTAAGGCTCTAACTATTCGATCTGGTGGAGCAACGCCCTAAGGTAAAGCCTAGGTTGCCCGGAACGTAGAAGTGACCATCACATTCAAACTGTTTGCAATTAATCCTTCTATACGATGGAAAAACTGATGTATTTTTATTGCATTTTATGCTTCCGGCGTTGACTTCTAAGGCCCTAACTATTCAATCTGTTGGAGCAACGCCCTAGGGTGAAGCCTAGGTTGTCCGGAACGTAGAAATGACGATAACTTTCGTACTGGTTGCAATTACTTGTTTTATACGATTGAAAAACTGTTGTATTTATATTGTATTTTATGCTTCTGGCGTTGACTTCTTATGCCCTAACTATTCCATCTGGTGGAACAACGCCCTATGGTAAAGCCTAGGTTGCCCGGAACGTAGAAATGACCATAACTTTCACACCGGTAGCAATTATTCGTTTTATACGATGGAAAAACTGTTCTATTTATTTTGTATTTTATGCTTCGGACGTTGATTTCTAAGGCCCTAAATATTCAATCTGTTGAAGCAACGCCCTAGGGTGAAGCCTAGGTTGCCCGGAAAGTAGAAATGACCATAACTTTCATACTGGTTGCAATTATTCGTTTTATGCGAAGGAAAAACTGTTGTATTTATATTGTATTTTATGCTTCTTGCGTTGACTTCTAACGCACTAGTTATTCGATCTGGTGGAGCAACGCCCTAGAGTGATGCCTAAGTTGTCCGGAACGTAGCAATTACCATCACTTTCAAACTGGTTGCAAATATTCCTGTTATATGATGGAAAAACTGTTGTATTTTTATTGCATTTTATGCTTCGGGCATTGACTTCTAAGGCCCTAACTATTCAATCTGTAGGAGCAACGCCCTAGGGTGTAGCCTAGGTTGCCCGTAAGGTAGAAATGACCATAGCTTTCATACTGGTTGCAATTATTCGTTTTATACGATGGAAAAACTGTTATATTTATATTGTATTTTATGCTTCTGGCGTTGACTTCTTAGGCCCTAACTATTCGATCTGGTGGAACAACGCCCTAGAGTGAAGCCTAGGTAGCCTGCAACGTAGAAATGACCATCACTTTCACACGGGTTGCCATTATTCCTGTTATAGGATGGAAAGACTGTTGCATTTTTATGGTATTTTATACTTCTGGCGTTGACTTCTTAGGCCGTAACTATTCGATCTGGTGGAACAACGCCGTAGAGTGAAGCCTAGGTTGCCCGGATCGTGGAAATGACCATTACTTTCACACTGTTTGCAATTATTCCTTTTATACGATGGAAAAGCTGTTGTATTTATATCGTATTTTATGCTCCTGGCGTTGACTTCTAAGGACCTAACTATTCGATCTGGTGGAACAACGCCCTAGAGTGAGGCCTAGGTAGCCCGGAACGTAGAAATGACCATCACTTCCATACTGGTAGCAATTATTCGTTTTATACGATGGAAAGACTGTTGTGTTTATATTGAATTTTATGCTTCTGGCGTTGACTGCTAAGGCTCTAACTATTCGATCTGGTGGAGCAACGCCCTAAGGTAAAGCCTAGGTTGCCCGGAACGTAGAAGTGACCATCACTTTCAAACTGTTTGCAATTAATCCTTCTATACGATGGAAAAACTGATGTATTTTTATTGCATTTTATGCCTCCGGCGTTGACTTCTAAGGCCCTAACTATTCAATCTGTTGGAGCAACGCCCTAGGGTGAAGCCTAGGTTGTCCGGAACGTAGAAATGACGTTAACTTTCGTACTGGTTGCAATTACTTGTTTTATACGATTGAAAAACTGTTGTATTTATATTGTATTTTATGCTTCTGGCGTTGACTTCTTATGCCCTAACTATTCCATCTGGTCGAACAACGCCCTATGGTAAAGCCTAGGTTGCCCGGAACGTAGAAATGACCATAACTTTCACACCGGTAGCAATTATTCGTTTTATACGATGGAAAAACTGTTCTATTTATTTTGTATTTTATGCTTCGGGCGTTGACTTCTAAGGCCCTAAATATTCAATCTGTTGAAGCAACGCCCTTGGGTGAAGCCTAGGTTGCCCGGAAAGTAGAAATGACCATAACTTTCATACTGGTTGCAATTATTCGTTTTATGCGAAGGAAAAACTGTTGTATTTATATTGTATTTTATGCTTCTTGCGTTGACTTCTAACGCACTAGTTATTCGATCTGGTGGAGCAACGCCCTAGAGTGATGCCTAAGTTGTCCGGAACGTAGCAATTACCATCACTTTCAAACTGGTTGCAAATATTCCTGTTATATGATGGAAAAACTGTTGTATTTTTATTGCATTTTATGCTTCGGGCATTGACTTCTAAGGCCCTAACTATTCAATCTGTAGGAGCAACGCCCTAGGGTGTAGCCTAGGTAGCCCGTAAGGTAGAAATGACCATAGCTTTCATACTGGTTGCAATTATTCGTTTTATATGATGGAAAAACTGTTGTATTTATATTGTATTTTATGCTTCTGTCGTTGACGTCTAAGGCCGTAGCTATTAGATGTGGTGGAGCAACGCACTAGAGTGACGCCTAGGTTGCCCGGAACGTAGGAATGACCATTACTTTCGCAATGTTTGCAATTATACACTTTATTCGATGGAAAAACTGTTGTATTTATGTTGTATTTTATCCTTCTGGCGTTGACTTCTTAGGCCCTAACATTTCGATCTGGTGGAGCAACGCCCTACTGTGAAGCCTAGGTTGCTCGGAATGTAGAAATGACCATAACTTTCACACTGGTTGCAATTATTCGTTTTATACGATGGAAAAGCTGTTATATTTATATTGTATCTTATGCTTCTGGCGTTGAATTCTTAGGCCCTAACAATTCGATCTGGTGGAACAACGCCCTAGAGTGAAGCCTAGGTTGCCTGGAACGTACAAATGACCATCACTTCCAAACGAGTTGCAATTATTCCTGTAATAGGATGGAAAGACTGTTGTATATTTATTGTATTTTATGCTCCGGGCGTTGACTTCTATGGCCCTACCTAATCGATGTGTTGGAGCAACACCCTACAGTTAAGCCTAGGTTGCCCGGAACGTAGAAATAAACATAACTTTCACACTGGCAGCAATTATTCGCTTTCTACAATGGAAAAACTGTTCTATTTATTTTGTATTTTATGCTTCGGCCGTGGACTTCTAAGGCCCTAACTACTCGATCTGGTGGAGCAACGCCCTAGAGTGAAGCCTAGGTAGCCTGGAACGTAGAAATGAGCATCACTTTCACACGGGTTGCCATTATTCCTGTTATAGGATGGAAAGACTGTTGTATTTTTATGGTATTTTATACTTCTGGCGTTGACTTCTTAGGCCGTAACTATTCGATCTGGTGGAACAACGCCATATGGTGAAGCGTAGGTTGCCCGGAACGTAGAAATGACCATAACTTTCACACCGGTAGCAATTATTCGTTGTATACGATGGAAAAACTGTTCTATTTATTTTGTATTTTATGCTTCGGCCGTGGACTTCTAAGGCCCTAACTACTCGATCTGGTGGAGCAACGCCCTAGAGTGAAGCATAGGTTGCCCGGAACATAGAAATGACCATAACTTTCACACTGGTTGCAATTATTCGTTTTATACGATGGAAAAGCTGTTGTATTTATATCGTATTTAATGCTTCTGGCGTTGACTTCTTAGGCCCTAACTATTCCATCTGGTGGAGCAACGCCCTAGGGAGAAGCGTAGGTTGCCCGGAAAGTAGAAATGACCATAACTTTCACACTGGTAGCAATTATTCGTTTTATACGATGGAAAAACTGTTCTATTTATTTTGTATTTTATGCTTCGGGCGTTGACTTCTAAGGCCCTAACTATTCGATTAGGTGGAGCAACGCCCTGGAGTGAAGCCTAGGTTGCCCGGTACGTAGAAATGACCATAACTTTCACACTGGTTGCAATTATTCGTTTTATGCGAAGGAAAAACTGTTGTATTTATATTGTATTTTATGCTTCTTGCGTTGACTTCTAACGCACTAGTTATTCGATCTGGTGGAGCAACGCCCTAGAGTGATGCCTAAGTTGTCCGGAACGTAGCAATTACCATCACTTTCAAACTGGTTGCAAATATTCCTGTTATATGATGGAAAAACTGTTGTATTTTTATTGCATTTTATGCTTCGGGCATTGACTTCTAAGGCCCTAACTATTCAATCTGTAGGAGCAACGCCCTAGGGTGTAGCCTAGGTTGCCCGTAAGGTAGAAATGACCATAGCTTTCATACTGGTTGCAATTATTCGTTTTATACGATGGAAAAACTGTTATATTTATATTGTATTTTATGCTTCTGGCGTTGACTTCTTAGGCCCTAACTATTCGATCTGGTGGAACAACGCCCTAGAGTGAAGCCTAGGTAGCCTGCAACGTAGAAATGACCATCACTTTCACACGGGTTGCCATTATTCCTGTTATAGGATGGAAAGACTGTTGCATTTTTATGGTATTTTATACTTCTGGCGTTGACTTCTTAGGCCGTAACTATTCGATCTGGTGGAACAACGCCGTAGAGTGAAGCCTAGGTTGCCCGGATCGTAGAAATGACCATTACTTTCACACTGTTTGCAATTATTCCTTTTATACGATGGAAAAGCTGTTGTATTTATATCGTATTTTATGCTTCGGGCGTTGACTTCTAAGGCCCTAACTATTCGATCAGGTGGAGCAACGCCCTGGAGTGAAGCCTAGGTTGCCCGGTACGTAGAAATGACCATAACTTTCACACTGGCTGCTATTGTTCGTTTTATACGATGGAAAAACTGTTATATTTATATTGTATTTTATGCTTCTGGCGTTGACTTCTTAGGCCCTTACTATTCGATCTGGTGGAACAACGCCCTAGAGTGAAGCCTAGGTAGCCTGCAACGTAGAAATGACCATCACTTTCACACGGGTTGCCATTATTCCTGTTATAGGATGGAAAGACTGTTGCATTTTTATGGTATTTTATACTTCTGGCGTTGACTTCTTAGGCCGTAACTATTCGATCTGGTGGAACAACGCCGTAGAGTGAAGCCTAGGTTGCCCGGATCGTAGAAATGACCATTACTTTCACACTGTTTGCAATTATTCCTTTTATACGATGGAAAAGCTGTTGTATTTATATCGTATTTTATGCTCCTGGCGTTGACTTCTAAGGACCTAACTATTCGATCTGGTGGAACAACGCCCTAGAGTGAGGCCTAGGTAGCCCGGAACGTAGAAATGACCATCACTTCCATACTGGTAGCAATTATTCGTTTTATACGATGGAAAGACTGTTGTGTTTATATTGAATTTTATGCTTCTGGCGTTGACTGCTAAGGCTCTAACTATTCGATCTGGTGGAGCAACGCCCTAAGGTAAAGCCTAGGTTGCCCGGAACGTAGAAGTGACCATCACTTTCAAACTGTTTGCAATTAATCCTTCTATACGATGGAAAAACTGATGTATTTTTATTGCATTTTATGCTTCCGGCGTTGACTTCTAAGGCCCTAACTATTCAATCTGTTGGAGCAACGCCCTAGGGTGAAGCCTAGGTTGTCCGGAACGTAGAAATGACGTTAACTTTCGTACTGGTTGCAATTACTTGTTTTATACGATTGAAAAACTGTTGTATTTATATTGTATTTTATGCTTCTGGCGTTGACTTCTTATGCCCTAACTATTCCATCTGGTCGAACAACGCCCTATGGTAAAGCATAGGTTGCCCGGAACGTAGAAATGACCATAACTTTCACACCGGTAGCAATTATTCGTTTTATACGATGGAAAAACTGTTCTATTTATTTTGTATTTTATGCTTCGGGCGTTGACTTCTAAGGCCCTAAATATTCAATCTGTTGAAGCAACGCCCTTGGGTGAAGCCTAGGTTGCCCGGAAAGTAGAAATGACCATAACTTTCATACTGGTTGCAATTATTCGTTTTATGCGAAGGAAAAACTGTTGTATTTATATAGTATTTTATGCTTCTTGCGTTGACTTCTAAGGCACTAGTTATTCGATCTGGTGGAGCAACGCCCTAGAGTGATGCCTAAGTTGTCCGGAACGTAGCAATTAACATCACTTTCAAACTGGTTGCAAATATTCCTGTTATATGATGGAAAAACTGTTGTATTTTTATTGCATTTTATGCTTCGGGCATTGACTTCTAAGGCCCTAACTATTCAATCTGTAGGAGCAACGCCCTAGGGTGTAGCCTAGGTAGCCCGTAAGGTAGAAATGACCATAGCTTTCATACTGGTTGCAATTATTCGTTTTATATGATGGAAAAACTGTTGTATTTATATTGTATTTTATGCTTCTGTCGTTGACGTCTAAGGCCGTAGCTATTAGATGTGGTGGAGCAACGCACTAGAGTGACGCCTAGGTTGCCCGGAACGTAGAAATGACCATTACTTTCGCAATGTTTGCAATTATACACTTTATTCGATGGAAAAACTGTTGTATTTATGTTGTATTTTATCCTTCTGGCGTTGACTTCTTAGGCCCTAACATTTCGATCTGCTGGAGCAACGCCCTACTGTGAAGCCTAGGTTGCTCGGAATGTAGAAATGACCATAACTTTCACACTGGTTGCAATTATTCGTTTTATACGATGGAAAAACTGTTGCATCTTTATCGTATTCTATGCTTCCGGCGTTGACTTCTTAGGCCGTAACTATTCGATCTGGTGGAGCAACGCCCTGGAGTGAAACCTAGGTTGCCCGGAACGCAGAAATGACCATAACTTTTACACTGGTAGCAATTATTCGTTTTATACAATGGAAAAACTGTTCTGTTTCTTTTGTATTTTATGCTTCGGGCGTTGTCTTCTAAGGCCCTACCTATTCGATCTGGTGGGGCAACACCCTACAGTGAAGCCAAGGTTTCCCGGAACGTAGATATGACCATAACCTTCACACAGGTTGCAATTATTCGATTTCTACGATGGCAAAGCTGTTGTTCTTATATTGTATTTTATGCTTCCGGTGCTGACTTCTTAGACCCTAACTCTTCGATCTGGTGGAGCAACGCCTCAGAGTTAGGTCTAGGATGCCCGAAACGTCGAAATGATCGTTACTTTCGCACTGGTTGCAATTGGTCATGCTATACAATGGAAAAACTGTTGTATTTATACTGTATTTTATGCTTCTGGCGTTGACTTCTAAGGCCGTAGCTGTTCGATGTGGTGGAGCAACGCCCTAGAGTGAAGCCTAGGTTGCCCGGAACGTAGAAATGACCATAACTTTCACACCGGTAGCAATTATACGTTTTATACAATGGAAAAACTGTACTACTTATTTTGTATTTTATGCTTCGGGCGTTGACTTCAAAGGCCCTAACTATTCGATCTGGTGGAGCAACGCCCTAGAGTGAAGCCTAGGTTGCCCGGAACGTAGAAATGACCATCACTTTTACACTGGTTGCAATTATTCGTTTTATACGATGGAAAAACTGTTACATTTATATTGTATTTTATGCATCTGGCGTTGCCTTCTTAGGCCCTAGCTGTTCGATCTGGTGGAGCAACGCCCTAGAGTGGGGCCTACGTTACCCGGAACGTAGAAATGACCAGTACTTTCACATTGTTTGCAGTTATTCCTGTTATACGATGGAAAAACTGTTGCATTTTTATTGAATTTTATGCTTCTGGCGTTGACTTCTAAGGCCCTCACTATTCTATGTGGTGGATCAACGCCCTAGAGTGAAGCCTAGGTTGCTCGGAATGTAGAAATGACCATAACATTCACACTGGTTGAAATTATTCGTTTTAAACGATGGAAAAACTGTTATATTTATATTGTATTTTATGCTTCGGGCGTTGACTTCTAAGTCCCTAACTATTCAATCTGTTGGATCAGCGCCCTAGAGTGAAGCCTAGGTTGCTCGGAATGTAGAAATGACAATAACATTCACACTAGTTGAAATTATTCGTTTAATCCGATGGAAAAGCTGTTGCATCTTTATTGTATTTTATGCTTCTGGCGTTGACTTCTAAGGCCCTAACTACTCAATCTGTTGGAGCAACGCCCAAGGGTGAAGCCTAGGTTGCCCGGAACGTAGAAATGACTATCACTTTCAAACTGGTTGCAATTAATCCTTTTATACGATAGAAAAACTGTTGTATTTATATTGTATTTTATGCTTCTGGCGTTGACTTCTAATGCACAAACTATTCGATCTGGCGGAGCAACGCCCTAGAGTGAAGCCGAGGTTTCCCGGAACGTAGAAATGACCTTCACTTTCAAACTGGTTGCAATTATTCCTGTTATATGATGGAAAAACTGTTGTATTTTTATTGCATTTTATGCTTCCCGGCATTGACGTCTAAGGCCCTACCTATTCAATCTGTTGGAGCAACGCCCTAGGGTGTAGCCTAGGTTGCCCGGAAAGTAGAAATGACCATAACTTTCATACTGGTTGCAATTATTCGTTTTATACGATGGAAAAACTGTTGTATTTATAATGTATTTTAAGCTTCTGGTGTCGACTTCTAAGGCACTAACTATACGATCTGGTGGAGCAACGCAATAGAGTGAAGCCTAGGTTGCCCGGAACGTAGAATTGGCCATCACTTTCAAACTGGTTGCAATTATTCCTGTTATATGATGGAAACACTGTTGTATTTTTATTGCATTTTGTGCCTCGGGCGTTGACTTCTAAGGCCCTAACTATTCAATCTGTTGGTGCAACGCCATAGGGTTGAAGCCTAGGTTGCTCGGAAAGTAGAGATGACCATAAGTTTCATACTGGTTGCAATTATTCGTTTTATACGATGGAAAAACTGTTGTATTTTTATTGCATTTTATGCTTCTGGCGCTGACTTCTTATGCCCTAACTATTCCATCTGGTGGAACAACGCCCTATGGTGAAGCCTAGGTTGCCCGGAACGTAGAAATGACCATAACTTTCACACCGGTAGCAATTATTCGTTTTATACGATGGAAAAACTGTTCTATTTATTTTGTATATTATGCTTCGGGTGTTGACATCAAAGGCCCTAACTATTCAATCTGTTGGAGCAACGCCCTAGGGTGAAGCCTAGGTTGCCCGGAAAGTAGAAATGACGTTAACTTTCATACTGGTTGCAATTATTCGTTTTATACGATGGAAAAACTGTTATATTTATATTGTACTTTATGCATCTGGCGTTGCCTTCTTAGGCCCTAGCTGTTCGATCTGGTGGAGCAACGCCCTAGAGTGGAGCCTAGGTTACCCGGAACGTAGAAATGACCAGTACTTTCACACTGTTTGCAGTTATTCCTGTTATACGATGGAAAAACTGTTGCATTTTTATTGAATTTTATGCTTCTGGCGTTGACTTCTAAGGCCCTCACTATTCTATGTGGTGGATCAACGCCCTAGAGTGAAGCGTAGGTTGCTCGGAATGTAGAAATGACCATAACATTCACACTGGTTGAAATTATTCGTTTTAAACGATGGAAAAACTGTTATATTTATATTGTATTTTATGCTTCGGGTGTTGACTTCTTAGGCCCTAACTGTTCGATCTGGTGGAACAACACCCTAGAGTGAAGCCTAGGTTGCCCGGATCGTAGAAATGACCATTACTTTCACACTGTTTGCAATTATTCCTTTTATACGATGGAAAAGCTGTTGTATTTATATCGTATTTTATGCTCCTGGCGTTGACTTCTAAGGACCTAACTATTCAATCTGGTGGAACAACGCCCTAGAGTGAGGCCTAGGTAGCCCGGAACGTAGAAATGACCATCACTTCCATACTGGTAGCAATTATTCGTTTTATACGATGGAAAGACTGTTGTGTTTATATTGAATTTTATGCTTCTGGCGTTGACTGCTAAGGCTCTAACTATTCGATCTGGTGGAGCAACGCCCTAAGGTAAAGCCTAGGTTGCCCGGAACGTAGAAGTGACCATCACTTTCAAACTGTTTGCAATTAATCCTTCTATACGATGGAAAAACTGATGTATTTTTATTGCATTTTATGCTTCCGGCGTTGACTTCTAAGGCCCTAACTATTCAATCTGTTGGAGCAACGCCCTAGGGTGAAGCCTAGGTTGTCCGGAACGTAGAAATGACGTTAACTTTCGTACTGGTTGCAATTACTTGTGTTATACGATTGAAAAACTGTTGTATTTATATTGTATTTTATGCTTCTGGCGTTGACTTCTTATGCCCTAACTATTCCATCTGGTCGAACAACGCCCTATGGTAAAGCCTAGGTTGCCCGGAACGTAGAAATGACCATAACTTTCACACCGGTAGCAATTATTCGTTTTATACGATGGAAAAACTGTTCTATTTATTTTGTATTTTATGCTTCGGGCGTTGACTTCTAAGGCCCTAAATATTCAATCTGTTGAAGCAACGCCCTTGGGTGAAGCCTAGGTTGCCCGGAAAGTAGAAATGACCATAACTTTCATACTGGTTGCAATTATTCGTTTTATGCGAAGGAAAAACTGTTGTATTTATATTGTATTTTATGCTTCTTGCGTTGACTTCTAACGCACTAGTTATTCGATCTGGTGGAGCAACGCCCTAGAGTGATGCCTAAGTTGTCCGGAACGTAGCAATTACCATCACTTTCAAACTGGTTGCAAATATTCCTGTTATATGATGGAAAAACTGTTGTATTTTTATTGCATTTTATGCTTCGGGCATTGACTTCTAAGGCCCTAACTATTCAATCTGTAGGAGCAACGCCCTAGGGTGTAGCCTAGGTAGCCCGTAAGGTAGAAATGACCATAGCTTTCATACTGGTTGCAATTATTCGTTTTATATGATGGAAAAACTGTTGTATTTATATTGTATTTTATGCTTCTGTCGTTGACGTCTAAGGCCGTAGCTATTAGATGTGGTGGAGCAACGCACTAGAGTGACGCCTAGGTTGCCCGGAACGTAGAAATGACCATTACTTTCGCAATGTTTGCAATTATACACTTTATTCGATGGAAAAACTGTTGTATTTATGTTGTATTTTATCCTTCTGGCGTTGACTTCTTAGGCCCTAACATTTCGATCTGGTGGAGCAACGCCCTACTGTGAAGCCTAGGTTGCTCGGAATGTAGAAATGACCATAACTTTCACACTGGTTGCAATTATTCGTTTTATACGATGGAAAAACTGTTGCATCTTTATCGTATTCTATGCTTCCGGCGTTGACTTCTTAGGCCGTAACTATTCGATCTGGTGGAGCAACGCCCTGGAGTGAAACCTAGGTTGCCCGGAACGCAGAAATGACCATAACTTTTACACTGGTAGCAATTATTCGTTTTATACAATGGAAAAACTGTTCTGTTTCTTTTGTATTTTATGCTTCGGGCGTTGTCTTCTAAGGCCCTACCTATTCGATCTGGTGGGGCAACACCCTACAGTGAAGCCAAGGTTTCCCGGAACGTAGATATGACCATAACCTTCACACAGGTTGCAATTATTCGATTTCTACGATGGCAAAGCTGTTGTTCTTATATTGTATTTTATGCTTCCGGTGCTGACTTCTTAGACCCTAACTCTTCGATCTGGTGGAGCAACGCCCCAGAGTTAGGTCTAGGATGCCCGAAACGTCGAAATGATCGTTACTTTCGCACTGGTTGCAATTGGTCATGCTATACAATGGAAAAACTGTTGTATTTATACTGTATTTTATGCTTCTGGCGTTGACTTCTAAGGCCGTAGCTGTTCGATGTGGTGGAGCAACGCCCTAGAGTGAAGCCTAGGTTGCCCGGAACGTAGAAATGACCATAACTTTCACACCGGTAGCAATTATACGTTTTATACAATGGAAAAACTGTACTACTTATTTTGTATTTTATGCTTCGGGCGTTGACTTCAAAGGCCCTAACCATTCGATCTGGTGGAGCAACGCCCTAGAGTGAAGCCTAGGTTGCCCGGAACGTAGAAATGACCATCACTTTTACACTGGTTGCAATTATTCGTTTTATACGATGGAAAAACTGTTACATTTATATTGTATTTTATGCATCTGGCGTTGCCTTCTTAGGCCCTAGCTGTTCGATCTGGTGGAGCAACGCCCTAGAGTGGGGCCTAGGTTACCCGGAACGTAGAAATGACCAGTACTTTCACATTGTTTGCAGTTATTCCTGTTATACGATGGAAAAACTGTTGCATTTTTATTGAATTTTATGCTTCTGGCGTTGACTTCTAAGGCCCTCACTATTCTATGTGGTGGATCAACGCCCTAGAGTGAAGCCTAGGTTGCTCGGAATGTAGAAATGACCATAACATTCACACTGGTTGAAATTATTCGTTTTAAACGATGGAAAAACTGTTATATTTATATTGTATTTTATGCTTCGGGCGTTGACTTCTAAGTCCCTAACTATTCAATCTGTTGGATCAGCGCCCTAGAGTGAAGCCTAGGTTGCTCGGAATGTAGAAATGACAATAACATTCACACTAGTTGAAATTATTCGTTTAATCCGATGGAAAAGCTGTTGCATCTTTATTGTATTTTATGCTTCTGGCGTTGACGTCTAAGGCCCTACCTATTCAATCTGTTGGAGCAACGCCCTAGGGTGTAGCCTAGGTTGCCCGGAAAGTAGAAATGACCATAACTTTCATACTGGTTGCAATTATTCGTTTTATACGATGGAAAAACTGTTGTATTTATAATGTATTTTAAGCTTCTGGTGTCGACTTCTAAGGCACTAACTATACGATCTGGTGGAGCAACGCAATAGAGTGAAGCCTAGGTTGCCCGGAACGTAGAATTGGCCATCACTTTCAAACTGGTTGCAATTATTCCTGTTATATGATGGAAACACTGTTGTATTTTTATTGCATTTTGTGCCTCGGGCGTTGACTTCTAAGGCCCTAACTATTCAATCTGTTGGTGCAACGCCATAGGGTTGAAGCCTAGGTTGCTCGGAAAGTAGAGATGACCATAAGTTTCATACTGGTTGCAATTATTCGTTTTATACGATGGAAAAACTGTTGTATTTTTATTGCATTTTATGCTTCTGGCGCTGACTTCTTATGCCCTAACTATTCCATCTGGTGGAACAACGCCCTATGGTGAAGCCTAGGTTGCCCGGAACGTAGAAATGACCATAACTTTCACACCGGTATTAATTATTCGTTTTATACGATGGAAAAACTGTTCTATTTATTTTGTATATTATGCTTCGGGTGTTGACATCAAAGGCCCTAACTATTCAATCTGTTGGAGCAACGCCCTAGGGTGAAGCCTAGGTTGCCCGGAAAGTAGAAATGACGTTAACTTTCATACTGGTTGCAATTATTCGTTTTATACGATGGAAAAACTGTTATATTTATATTGTACTTTATGCATCTGGCGTTGCCTTCTTAGGCCCTAGCTGTTCGATCTGGTGGAGCAACGCCCTAGAGTGGAGCCTAGGTTACCCGGAACGTAGAAATGACCAGTACTTTCACACTGTTTGCAGTTATTCCTGTTATACGATGGAAAAACTGTTGCATTTTTATTGAATTTTATGCTTCTGGCGTTGACTTCTAAGGCCCTCACTATTCTATGTGGTGGATCAACGCCCTAGAGTGAAGCGTAGGTTGCTCGGAATGTAGAAATGACCATAACATTCACACTGGTTGAAATTATTCGTTTTAAACGATGGAAAAACTGTTATATTTATATTGTATTTTATGCTTCGGGTGTTGACTTCTTAGGCCCTAACTGTTCGATCTGGTGGAACAACACCCTAGAGTGAAGCCTAGGTTGCCCGGATCGTAGAAATGACCATTACTTTCACACTGTTTGCAATTATTCCTTTTATACGATGGAAAAGCTGTTGTATTTATATCGTATTTTATGCTCCTGGCGTTGACTTCTAAGGACCTAACTATTCAATCTGGTGGAACAACGCCCTAGAGTGAGGCCTAGGTAGCCCGGAACGTAGAAATGACCATCACTTCCATACTGGTAGCAATTATTCGTTTTATACGATGGAAAGACTGTTGTGTTTATATTGAATTTTATGCTTCTGGCGTTGACTGCTAAGGCTCTAACTATTCGATCTGGTGGAGCAACGCCCTAAGGTAAAGCCTAGGTTGCCCGGAACGTAGAAGTGACCATCACTTTCAAACTGTTTGCAATTAATCCTTCTATACGATGGAAAAACTGATGTATTTTTATTGCATTTTATGCTTCCGGCGTTGACTTCTAAGGCCCTAACTATTCAATCTGTTGGAGCAACGCCCTAGGGTGAAGCCTAGGTTGTCCGGAACGTAGAAATGACGTTAACTTTCGTACTGGTTGCAATTACTTGTGTTATACGATTGAAAAACTGTTGTATTTATATTGTATTTTATGCTTCTGGCGTTGACTTCTTATGCCCTAACTATTCCATCTGGTCGAACAACGCCCTATGGTAAAGCCTAGGTTGCCCGGAACGTAGAAATGACCATAACTTTCACACCGGTAGCAATTATTCGTTTTATACGATGGAAAAACTGTTCTATTTATTTTGTATTTTATGCTTCGGGCGTTGACTTCTAAGGCCCTAAATATTCAATCTGTTGAAGCAACGCCCTTGGGTGAAGCCTAGGTTGCCCGGAAAGTAGAAATGACCATAACTTTCATACTGGTTGCAATTATTCGTTTTATGCGAAGGAAAAACTGTTGTATTTATATTGTATTTTATGCTTCTTGCGTTGACTTCTAACGCACTAGTTATTCGATCTGGTGGAGCAACGCCCTAGAGTGATGCCTAAGTTGTCCGGAACGTAGCAATTACCATCACTTTCAAACTGGTTGCAAATATTCCTGTTATATGATGGAAAAACTGTTGTATTTTTATTGCATTTTATGCTTCGGGCATTGACTTCTAAGGCCCTAACTATTCAATCTGTAGGAGCAACGCCCTAGGGTGTAGCCTAGGTAGCCTGTAAGGTAGAAATGACCATAGCTTTCATACTGGTTGCAATTATTCGTTTTATATGATGGAAAAACTGTTTTATTTATATTGTATTTTATGATTCTGTCGTTGACGTCTAAGGCCGTAGCTATTAGATGTGGTGGAGCAACGCACTAGAGTGACGCCTAGGTTGCCCGGAACGTAGAAATGACCATTACTTTCGCAATGTTTGCAATTATACACTTTATTCGATGGAAAAACTGTTGTATTTATGTTGTATTTTATCCTTCTGGCGTTGACTTCTTAGGCCCTAACATTTCGATCTGGTGGAGCAACGCCCTACTGTGAAGCCTAGGTTGCTCGGAATGTAGAAATGACCATAACTTTCACACTGGTTGCAATTATTCGTTTTATACGATGGAAAAACTGTTGCATCTTTATCGTATTCTATGCTTCCGGCGTTGACTTCTTAGGCCGTAACTATTCGATCTGGTGGAGCAACGCCCTGGAGTGAAACCTAGGTTGCCCGGAACGCAGAAATGACCATAACTTTTACACTGGTAGCAATTATTCGTTTTATACAATGGAAAAACTGTTCTGTTTCTTTTGTATTTTATGCTTCGGGCGTTGTCTTCTAAGGCCCTACCTATTCGATCTGGTGGGGCAACACCCTACAGTGAAGCCAAGGTTTCCCGGAACGTAGATATGACCATAACCTTCACACAGGTTGCAATTATTCGATTTCTACGATGGCAAAGCTGTTGTTCTTATATTGTATTTTATGCTTCCGGTGCTGACTTCTTAGACCCTAACTCTTCGATCTGGTGGAGCAACGCCCCAGAGTTAGGTCTAGGATGCCCGAAACGTCGAAATGATCGTTACTTTCGCACTGGTTGCAATTGGTCATGCTATACAATGGAAAAACTGTTGTATTTATACTGTATTTTATGCTTCTGGCGTTGACTTCTAAGGCCGTAGCTGTTCGATGTGGTGGAGCAACGCCCTAGAGTGAAGCCTAGGTTGCCCGGAACGTAGAAATGACCATAACTTTCACACCGGTAGCAATTATACGTTTTATACAATGGAAAAACTGTACTACTTATTTTGTATTTTATGCTTCGGGCGTTGACTTCAAAGGCCCTAACCATTCGATCTGGTGGAGCAACGCCCTAGAGTGAAGCCCAGGTTGCCCGGAACGTAGAAATGACCATCACTTTTACACTGGTTGCAATTATTCGTTTTATACGATGGAAAAACTGTTACATTTATATTGTATTTTATGCATCTGGCGTTGCCTTCTTAGGCCCTAGCTGTTCGATCTGGTGGAGCAACGCCCTAGAGTGGGGCCTAGGTTACCCGGAACGTAGAAATGACCAGTACTTTCACATTGTTTGCAGTTATTCCTGTTATACGATGGAAAAACTGTTGCATTTTTATTGAATTTTATGCTTCTGGCGTTGACTTCTAAGGCCCTCACTATTCTATGTGGTGGATCAACGCCCTAGAGTGAAGCCTAGGTTGCTCGGAATGTAGAAATGACCATAACATTCACACTGGTTGAAATTATTCGTTTTAAACGATGGAAAAACTGTTATATTTATATTGTATTTTATGCTTCGGGCGTTGACTTCTAAGTCCCTAACTATTCAATCTGTTGGATCAGCGCCCTAGAGTGAAGCCTAGGTTGCTCGGAATGTAGAAATGACAATAACATTCACACTAGTTGAAATTATTCGTTTAATCCGATGGAAAAGCTGTTGCATCTTTATTGTATTTTATGCTTCTGGCGTTGACTTCTAAGGCCCTAACTACTCAATCTGTTGGAGCAACGCCCAAGGGTGAAGCCTAGGTTGCCCGGAACGTAGAAATGACTATCACTTTCAAACTGGTTGCAATTAATCCTTTTATACGATAGAAAAACTGTTGTATTTATATTGTATTTTATGCTTCTGGCGTTGACTTCTAATGCACTAACTATTCGATCTGGCGGAGCAACGCCCTAGAGTGAAGCCGAGGTTTCCCGGAACGTAGAAATGACCTTCACTTTCAAACTGGTTGCAATTATTCCTGTTATATGATGGAAAAACTGTTGTATTTTTATTGCATTTTATGCTTCGGGCATTGACTTCTAAGGCCCTAACTATTCAATCTGTTGGAGCAACGCCCTAGGGTGTAGCCTAGGTTGCCCGGAAAGTAGAAATGACCATAACTTTCATACTGGTTGCAATTATTCGTTTTATACGATGGAAAAACTGTTGTATTTATAATGTATTTTAAGCTTCTGGTGTCGACTTCTAAGGCACTAACTATACAATCTGGTGGAGCAACGCAATAGAGTGAAGCCTAGGTTGCCCGGAACGTAGAAATGACGTTAACTTTCATACTGGTTGCAATTATTCGTTTTATACGATGGAAAAACTGTTATATTTATATTGTACTTTATGCATCTGGCGTTGCCTTCTTAGGCCCTAGCTGTTCGATCTGGTGGAGCAACGCCCTAGAGTGGAGCCTAGGTTACCCGGAACGTAGAAATGACCAGTACTTTCACACTGTTTGCAGTTATTCCTGTTATACGATGGAAAAACTGTTGCATTTTTATTGAATTTTATGCTTCTGGCGTTGACTTCTAAGGCCCTCACTATTCTATGTGGTGGATCAACGCCCTAGAGTGAAGCGTAGGTTGCTCGGAATGTAGAAATGACCATAACATTCACACTGGTTGAAATTATTCGTTTTAAACGATGGAAAAACTGTTATATTTATATTGTATTTTATGCTTCGGGTGTTGACTTCTTAGGCCCTAACTGTTCGATCTGGTGGAACAACACCCTAGAGTGAAGGCTAGGTTGCCCGGAACGTAGAAATGACCATAACTTTACACTGGTAGCAATTATTCGTTTTATACAATGGAAAAACTGTTCTATTTATTTTGTATTTAATGCTTCGGGCGTTGGCTTCAAAGGCCCTAACTGTTTGATCTGGTGGAGCAACGCCCTAGAGTGAAGCCTAGGTTGCCCGGAACGTAGAAATGACCATAACTTTCACACTGTTTGCAATTATTCCTTTTATACGATGGAAAAGCTGTTGTATTTATATCGTATTTTATGCTCCTGGCGTTGACTTCTAAGGACCTAACTATTCGATCTGGTGGAACAACGCCCTAGAGTGAGGCCTAGGTAGCCCGGAACGTAGAAATGACCATCACTTCCATACTGGTAGCAATTATTCGTTTTATACGATGGAAAGACTGTTGTGTTTATATTGAATTTTATGCTTCTGGCGTTGACTGCTAAGGCTCTAACTATTCGATCTGGTGGAGCAACGCCCTAAGGTAAAGCCTAGGTTGCCCGGAACGTAGAAGTGACCATCACTTTCAAACTGTTTGCAATTAATCCTTCTATACGATGGAAAAACTGATGTATTTTTATTGCATTTTATGCTTCCGGCGTTGACTTCTAAGGCCCTAACTACTCAATCTGTTGGAGCAACGCCCTAGGGTGAAGCCTAGGTTGTCCGGAACGTAGAAATGACGATAACTTTCGTACTGGTTGCAATTACTTGTTTTATACGATTGAAAAACTGTTGTATTTATATTGTATTTTATGCTTCTGGCGTTGACTTCTTATGCCCTAACTATTCCATCTGGTGGAACAACGCCCTATGGTAAAGCCTAGGTTGCCCGGAACGTAGAAATGACCATAACTTTCACACCGGTAGCAATTATTCGTTTTATACGATGGAAAAACTGTTCTATTTATTTTGTATTTTATGCTTCGGACGTTGACTTCTAAGGCCCTAAATATTCAATCAGTTGAAGCAACGCCCTAGGGTGAAGCCTAGGTTGCCCGGAAAGTAGAAATGACCATAACTTTCATACTGG
Organism: Calliopsis andreniformis; assembly: GCF_051401765.1. NCBI lineage: Eukaryota > Metazoa > Arthropoda > Insecta > Hymenoptera > Andrenidae > Calliopsis > Calliopsis andreniformis. Next base: position 7,902,099 of record NW_027480425.1, on the reverse strand, counting down.
TTGCAATTATTCGTTTTATGCGAAGGAAAAACTGTTGTATTTATATTGTATTTTATGCTTCTTGCGTTGACTTCTAACGCACTAGTTATTCGATCTGGTGGAGCAACGCCCTAGAGTGATGCCTAAGTTGTCCGGAACGTAGCAATTACCATCACTTTCAAACTGGTTGCAAATATTCCTGTTATATGATGGAAAAACTGTTGTATTTTTATTGCATTTTATGCTTCGGGCATTGACTTCTAAGGCCCTAACTATTCAATCTGTAGGAGCAACGCCCTAGGGTGTAGCCTAGGTTGCCCGTAAGGTAGAAATGACCATAGCTTTCATACTGGTTGCAATTATTCGTTTTATACGATGGAAAAACTGTTATATTTATATTGTATTTTATGCTTCTGGCGTTGACTTCTTAGGCCCTAACTATTCGATCTGGTGGAACAACGCCCTAGAGTGAAGCCTAGGTAGCCTGCAACGTAGAAATGACCATCACTTTCACACGGGTTGCCATTATTCCTGTTATAGGATGGAAAGACTGTTGCATTTTTATGGTATTTTATACTTCTGGCGTTGACTTCTTAGGCCGTAACTATTCGATCTGGTGGAACAACGCCCTATGGTGAAGCCTAGGTTGCCCGGAACGTAGAAATGACCATAACTTTCACACCGGTAGCAATTATTCGTTTTATACGATGGAAAAACTGTTCTATTTATTTTGTATATTATGCTTCGGGTGTTGACATCAAAGGCCCTAACTATTCAATCTGTTGGAGCAACGCCCTAGGGTGAAGCCTAGGTTGCCCGGAAAGTAGAAATGACGTTAACTTTCATACTGGTTGCAATTATTCGTTTTATACGATGGAAAAACGGTTATATTTATATTGTATTTTATGCATCGGGCGTTGACTTCTAAGTCCCTAACTATTCAATCTGTTGGAGCAACGCCCGAGGGTGAAGCCTAGGTTGCCCGGAAAGTAGAAATGACATTAACTTTCACACTGGTTGGTATTATTCGTTCTATACGATGGAAAAACTGTTATATTTATATTGTATCTTATGCTTCTGGCGTTGACTTCTTAGGCCCTAACAATTCGATCTGGTGGAAAAACGACCTAGAGTGAGGCCTAGGTTGCCCGGAACGTAGAACTGACCATAACTTTTACACTGGTAGCAATTATTCGTTTTATACAGTGGAAAAGCTGTTCTATTTATTTTGTATTTTATGCTTCGGGCGTTTACTTCTAAGGCCCTAGCTGTTGGATCTGGTGGAGCAACGTCCTAGAGTGAAACCTAGGCTGCCCGGAACGCAGAAATGACCATAACTTTCACACTGGTTGCTATTATTCGTTCTATACGATGGAAAAACTGTTATATTTATATTGTATCTTATGCTTCTGACGTTGACTTGTTAGGCCCTAACAATTCGACCTGGTGGAACAACGACCTAGTGTGAGGCCTAGGTAGCCCGGATCGTAGAAATGACCATCACTTTCATACTGGTTGCAATTATTCGTTTTATACGATGGAAAAACGGTTATATTTATATTGTATTTTATGCATCGGGCGTTGACTTCTAAGTCCCTAACTATTCGATCTGTTGGAGCAACGCCCTGGAGTGAAGCCTAGGTTGCCCGGAACGTAGAAATGACCATCACATTCAAACTGGTTGCAATTATTCCTGTTATATGATGGAAAAACTGTTGTATTTTTATTGCATTTTATGCTTCGGGCATTGACTTCTAAGGTCCTAGCTATTCAATCTGTTGGAGCAACGCCCTACGGTGAAGCCCAGGTTGCGCGGAAAGTAGAAATGACAATAACTTTCACACTGGGTGCAATTATTCGCTTTATACGATGGAAAAGCTGTTGCATCTTTATTGTATTTTATGCTTCTGTCTTTGACGTCTAAGGCCGTAGCTATTAGATGTGGTGGAGCAACGCACTAGAGTGACGCCTAGGTTACCCGGAACGTGGAATGACCATTACTTTCGCAATGTTTGCAATTATTCATTTTATACGATGGAAAAACTGTTGTACTTATATTGTATTTTATGCTTCTGGCGTTGACTTCTTAGGCCCTAACAATTCGATCGGGTGGAACAACGCCATAGAGTGAAGCCTATGTTGCCTGGAACGTACAAATGACCATCACTTTCACACGGGTTGCAATTATTCCTGTTATAGGACGGAAAGACTGTTGAATTTTTATTGTATTTTATGCTTCAGGCGTTGACTTCTGAGGCAGCAGCTATTCGATGTGGTGGAAGAACGCCATAGAGTGAAGCCTAGGTTGCCCGGAACGTAGAAATGACCATCACTTTCAAACTGGTTGCAATTATTCCTGTTATATGATGGAAAAACTGTTGTATTTTTAATGCATTTTATGCTACGGGCATTGACTTCTAAGGTCCTAACTATTCAATCTGTTGGAGCAACGCCCTAGGGTGAAGCCTACGTTTCGCGGAAAGTAGAAATGACAATAACTTTCACACTGGGTGCAATTATTCGCTTAATACGATGGAAAAACTGTTGTATTTATAATGTATTTTAAGCTTCTGGTGTCGACTTCTAAGGCACTAACTATACGATCTGGTGGAGCAACGCAATAGAGTGAAGCCTAGGTTGCCCGGAACGTAGAATTGGCCATCACTTTCAAACTGGTTGCAATTATTCCTGTTATATGATGGAAACACTGTTGTATTTTTATTGCATTTTGTGCCTCGGGCGTTGACTTCTAAGGCCCTAACTATTCAATCTGTTGGTGCAACGCCATAGGGTTCAAGCCTAGGTTGCTCGGAAAGTAGAAATGACCATAAGTTTCATACTGGTTGCAATTATTCGTTTTATACGATGGAAAAACTGTTGTATTTTTATTGTATTTTATGCTTCTGGCGTTGACTTCTAAGGCACTAACTATTCGATCTGGTGGAGCAACGCCCTTGGGTGTAGCCTAGGTTGCCCGGAAAGTAGAAATGACGTTAACTTTCATACTGGTTGCAATTACTCGTTTTATACGATTGAAAAACTGTTGTATTTATATTGCATTTTATGCTTCTGGCGTTGACTTCTTATGCCCTAACTATTCCATCTGGTGGAACAACGCCCTATGGTGAAGCCTAGGTTGCCCGGAACGTAGAAATGACCATAACTTTCACACCGGTAGCAATTATTCGTTTTATACGATGGAAAAACTGTTCTATTTATTTTGTATATTATGCTTCGGGTGTTGACATCAAAGGCCCTAACTATTCAATCTGTTGGAGCAACGCCCTAGGGTGAAGCCTAGGTTGCTCGGTACGTAGAAATGACGTTAACTTTCATACTGGTTGCAATTATTCGTTTTATACGATGGAAAAACTGTTATATTTATATTGTATTTTATGCATCTGGCGTTGCCTTCTTAGGCCCTAGCTGTTCGATCTGGTGAAGCAACGCCCTAGAGTGGAGCCTAGGTTACCCGGAACGTAGAAATGACCAGTACTTTCACACTGTTTGCAGTTATTCGTGTTACACGATGGAAAAACTGTTGCATTTTTATTGAAGTTTATGCTTCTGGCGTTGACTTCTAAGGCCCTCACTATTCTATGTGGTGGATCAACGCCCTAGAGTGAAGCCTAGGTTGCTCGGAATGTAGAAATGACCATAACATTCACACTGGTTGAAATTATTCGTTTTAAACGATGGAAAAACTGTTATATTTATATTGTATTTAATGCTTCTGGCGTTGATTTCTTAGCCCCTAACTATTCGATCTGTTGGAACAAGGCAACAGAGTGAAGCCTAGGTTGCCCGGGACGTAGAATTGGCCATCACTTTCAAACTGGTTGCAATTATTCCTGTTATATGATGGTAACACTGTTGTATTTTTTTTGCATTTTATGGTTCGGGCGTTGACTTCTACGGCCCTAACTATTCAATCTGTTGGAGCAACGCCCTAGGGTGAAGCCTAGGTTGCTCGGAAAGTAGAAATGACCATAAGTTTCATACTGGTTGCAATTATTCGTTTTATACGATGGAAAAACTGTTGCATTTATATTGTATTTTAAGCTTCTGGCGTCGACTTCTAAGGCACTAACTATTCGATCTGGTGGAGCAACGCAATAGACTGAAGCCTAGGTTGCCCGGAACGTAGAATTGGCCATCACTTTCAAACTGGTTGCAATTATTCCTGTTATATGATGGAAACACTGTTGTATTTTTATTGCATTTTATGCTTCGGGCGTTGACTTCTAAGGACCTAGCTATTCAATCTGTTGGTGCAACGCCCTACGGTTGAAGCCTAGGTTGCTCGGAAAGTAGAAATGACCATAAGTTTCATACTGGTTGCAATTATTGGTTTTATACGATGGAAAAACTGTTGTATTTTTATTGTATTTTATGCTTCTGGCGTTGACTTCTAAGGCACTAACTATTCGATCTGGTGAGGCAACGCCCGAGGGTGTAGCCTAGGTTGCCCGTAAAGTATAAATGACCATAGCTTTCATACTGGTTGCAATTATTCGTTTTATATGATGGAAAAACTTTTGTATTTATATTGTATTTTATGCTTCTGGCGTTCACTTCTTAGGCCCTAACTATTCGATCTGGTGGAACAACGCCCTATGGTGAAGCCTAGGTTGACCGGAACGTAGAAATGACCATAACTTTCACACCGGTAGCAATTATTCGTTTTACACGATGGAAAAACTGTTGTATTTATTTTGTATTTTATGCATCGGGCGTTGACTTCTAAGTCCCTAACTATTCAATCTGTTGGAGCAACGCCCGAGGGTGAAGCCTAGGTTGCCCGGAAAGTAGAAATGACGTTAACTTTCACACTGGTTGGTATTATTCGTTCTATACGATGGAAAAACTGTTATATTTATATTGTATCTTATGCTTCTGGCGTTGACTTGTTAGGCCCTAACAATTCGATCTGGTGGAGCAACGCAATAGAGTGAAGCCTAGGTTGCCCGGAACGTAGAATTGGCCATCACTTTCAAAATGGTTGCAATTATTCCTGTTATATGATGGTAACACTGTTGTATTTTTTTTGCATTTTATGGTTCGGGCGTTGACTTCTACGGCCCTAACTATTGAACCTGTTGGAGCAACGCCCTAGGGTGAAGCCTAGGTTGCTCGGATAGTAGAAATGACCATAAGTTTCATACTGGTTGCAATTATTTGTTTTATTCGATGGAAAAACTGTTGTATTTATATGGTACTTTATGCTTCTGGCGTTGACTTCTTAGGCCCCAACTATTCGATCTGGTGGAGCAATGCCTCAGAGTTAAGTCTAGGATGCCCGGAACGCCGAAATGATCATTACTTTCACGCTTGTTGAAATTATTCCTGTTATACGATGAAAAGGCTGTTGTATTTGTATTGTATTTTATGCTTCAGGCGTAGGCTTCTAAGGCCGCAGCTATTCGATATGGTGGAGCACCGCCCTAGAGTGAAGCCTAGGATGCTCGGAACGTAGAAATGACCACTACTTTCACACTGTTTGCAATTATTCATTTAATACGATGAAAAAGCTGTTGTATTTATATCGTATTTTATGCTTCGGGCGTTGACTTCTTAGGCCCTAACACTTCGATCTGGTGGAGCAACGCCCTGCAGTGAATCCTCGGTTGCCCGGAACGTAGATATGACCATAACCTTCACACAGGTTGCAATTATTCGTTTTATACGGTGTAACGGCTGTTGTATTTATATTGTATTTTATGCTTCTGACGTTGACTTCTAAGGCACTAACTATTCGATCTGGAGGAGCAACGCAATAGCGTGAAGCCTAGGTTGCCCGGAACGTAGAAATGACCAGTACTTTCACACTGTTTGCAGTTATTCCTGTTATACGATGGAAAAACTGTTGCATTTTTATTGAAGTTTATGCTTCTGGCGTTGACTTCTAAGGCCCTCACTATTCTATGTGGTGGATCAACGCCCTAGAGTGAAGCCTAGGTTGCTCGGAATGTAGAAATGACCATAACATTCACACTGGTTGAAATTATTCGTTTTAAACGATGGAAAAACTGTTATATTTATATTGTATTTTATGCTTCGGGTGTTAACTTCTTAGGCCCTAACTGTTCGATCTGGTGGAACAACGCCCTAGAGTGAAGCCTAGGTTGCCCGGAACGTAGAAATGACCATAACTTTACACTGGTAGCAATTATTCGTTTTATACGATGGAAAAACTGTTGTATTTATATTGTATTTTATGCTTCTGACGTTGACTTCTAAGGCACTAGCTATTCGATCTGGTGGAGCAACGCAATAGAGTGAAGCCTAGGTTGCCCGGAACGTAGAATTGGCCATCACTTTCAAACTGGTTGCAATTATTCCTGTCATATGATGGTAACACTGTTGTATTTTTTTTGCATGTTATGGTTCGGGCGTTGACTTCTACGGCCCTAACTATTCAATCTGTTGGAGCAACGCCCTAGGGTGAAGCCTAGGTTGCTCGGAATGTAGAAATGACCATAAGTTTCACACTGGTTGCAATTATTCGTTTTATACGATGGAAAAACTGTTGTATTTATATTGTATTTTATGCTTCTGACGTTGACTTCTAAGGCACTAGCTATTCGATCTGGTGGAGCAACGCAATAGAGTGAAGCCTAGGTTGCCCGGAACGTAGAAATGACCATAACTTTCACACTGGTTGCTATTATTCGCTTTATACGATTGAAAAACTGTTATATTTATATTGTATTTTATGCTTCTGGCGTTACCTTCTTAGGCCCTAACTGTTCGATCTGGTGGAACAACGCCCTAGAGTGAAGCCTAGGTTACCCGGAACGTAGAAATGACCAGTACTTTCACACTGTTTGCAGTTACTCCTGTTACACGATGGAAAAACTGTTGCATCTTTATTGAATTTTATGCTTCTGTCGTTGACTTCTAAGGCCCTAACTACTCTATCTGGTGGAACAACACCCTAGAGTGACGCCTAGGTTGCCCGGAACGTAGAAATGACCATAACTTTCACACTGGTTGCTATTATTCGTTCTATACGATGGAAAAACAGTTTTATTTATATCGTATTTTATGCTTCTGGCGTTGACTTCTAAGGCTCTAACTATTCGATCTGGTGGAGCAACGCCCTAGAGTGAAGCCTAGGTTGCCCGGAACGAAGAAATGACCATCACTTTCAAACTGGTTGCAATTATTCCTGTTAAATGATGGAAAAACTGTTGTATTTTTATTGCATTTTATGCTACGTGCATTGACTTCTAAGGTCCTAACTATTCAATCTGTTGGAGCAACGCCCTAGGGTGAAGCCTACGTTGCGCGGAAAGTAGAAATGACAATATCTTTCACACTGGGTGCAATTATTCGTTTAATACGATGGAAAAACTGTTACATTTATATTGTATTTAATGCTTCTGGCGTTGACTTCTTAGCCCCTAACTATTCGATCTGGTGGAACAACGCAATAGAGTGAAGCCTAGGTTGCCCGGAACGTAGAATTGGCCATCACTTTCAAACTGGTTGCAATTATTCCTGTTATATGATGGTAACACTGTTGTATTTTTTTTGCATTTTATGGTTCGGGCGTTGACTTCTACGGCCCTAACTATTCAATCTGTTGGAGCAACGCCCAGGGTGAAGCCTAGGTTGCTCGGAAAGTAGAAATGACCATAAGTTTCATACTGGTTGCAATTATTCGTTTTATACGATGGAAAAACTGTTGTATTTATATTGTATTTTAAGCTTCTGGCGTCGACTTCTAAGGCACTAACTATACGATCTGGTGGAGCAACGCAATAGAGTGAAGCCTAGGTTGCCCGGAACGTAGAATTGGCCATCACTCTCAAACTGGTTGCAATTATTCCTGTTATATGATGGAAACACTGTTGTATTTTTATTGCATTTTATGCTTCGGGCGTTGACTTCTAAGGACCTAACTATACGATCTGGTGAAGCAACGCCCGAGGGTGTAGCCTAGGTTGCCCGTAAAGTAGAAATGACCATAGCTTTCATACTGGTTGCAATTATTCGTTTTATATGATGGAAAAACTGTTGTATTTAGATTGTATTTTATGCTTCTGGCGTTCACTTCTTAAGCCCTAACTATTCGATCTGGTGGAACAACGCCCTATGGTGAAGCCTAGTTTGGCCGGAACGTTGAAATGACCATAACTTTTACACTGGTAGCATTTATTCGTTTTATACAATGGAAAATCTGTTCCATTTATTTTGTATTTTATGCTTTGGGCGTTGACTTCTAAGGCCCTAACTGTTTGATCTGGTGAAGCAACGCCCTAGAGTGAAGCCTAGGTTGCCCGGTACGTAGAAATGACCATCACTTTCAAACTGGTTGCAATTATTCGTTTTATACAATGGAAAAACTGTTCTATTTATTTTGTATTTTATGCTTCGGGCGTTGACTTCTAAGGCCCTAACTGTTTGATCTGGTGGAGCAACGCCCTAGAGTGAAACCTAGGTTGCCCGGAACGTAGATATGACCATAACTTTCACAGTGGTTGCTATTATTCGTTTTATACGATGGAAAAACTGTTATATTTATATTGTATTTTATGCGTCTGGCGTTCACTTCTTAAGCCCTAACTATTCGATGAGGTGGAACAACGCCGTAGAGTGAAGCCTCGGTTGCCCGGATCGTAGAAATGACCATTACTTTCAAACTGTTTGCAATTATTCCTTTTATACGATGGAAAAACTGTTCTATTTATTCTGTATTTTATGCTTCGGGCGTTGACTTCTAAGGCCGTAACTTTCGATCTGGTCGAGCAACGCCCTCGAGTGAAGCCTAGGTTGCCCGGTACGTAGAAATGACCATCACTTTCAAACTGGTTGCAATTATTCCTTTTATATGATGGAAAAACTGTTGTATTTTTATTGCGTTTTATGCTTCGGGCATTGACTTCTAAGGCCCTAACTATTCAATCTGTTGGAGTAACGCCCTAGGGTGAAGCCTAGGTTGCCCGGAAAGTAGAAATGACCATAACTTTCATACTGGTTGCAATTATTCGCTTTATATGATGGAAAAACTGTTCTATTTATTTTGTATTTAATGCTTCGGGCGTAGGCTTTTAAGGCCCTAACTGTTTGATCTGGTGGAGCAACGCCCTAGAGTGAAACCTAGGTTGCCCGGAAAGTAGAAATGACGTTAACTTTCATACTGGTTGCAATTATTCGTTTTATACGATGGAAAAACTGTTATATTTATATTGTATTTTATGCATCTGGCGTTGCCTTCTTAGGCCCTAGCTGTTCGATCTGGTGGAGCAACGCCCTAGAGTGGAGCCTAGGTTACCCGGAACGTAGAAATGACCAGTACTTTCACACTGTTTGCAGTTACTCGTGTTACACGATGGAAAAACTGTTGCATTTTTATTGAAGTTTATGCTTCTGGCGTTGACTTCTAAGGCCCTCACTATTCTATGTGGTGGATCAACGCCCTAGAGTGAAGCCTAGGTTGCTCGGAATGTAGAAATGACCATCACATTCACACTGGTTGAAATTATCCGTTTTAAACGATGGAAAAACTGTTATATTTATATTGTGTTTTATGCTTCGGGTGTTAACTTCTTAGGCCCTAGCTGTTCGATCTGGTGGAACAACGCCCTAGAGTGAAGCCTAGGTTGCCCGGAACGTAGAAATGACCATAACTTTACACTGGTAGCAATTATTCGTTTTATACAATGGAAAAACTGTTCTATTTATTTTGTATTTAATGCTTCGGGCGTTGGCTTCTAAGGCCCTAACTGTTTGATCTGGTGGAGCAACGCCCTAGAGTGAAGCCTAGGTTGCCCGGAACGTAGAAATGACCATAACTTTCACACTGGTTGCTATTATTCGTTCTATACGATGGAAAAACAGTTTTATTTATATCGTATTTTATGCTTCTGGCGTTGACTTCTAAGGCTCTAACTATTCGATCTGGTGGAGCAACGCCCTAGAGTGAAGCCTAGGTTGCCCGGAACGAAGGAATGACCATCACTTTCAAACTGGTTGCAATTATTCCTGTTAATTGATGGAAAAACTGTTGTATTTTTATTGCATTTTATGCTACGGGCATTGACTTCTAAGGTCCTAACTATTCAATCTGTTGGAGCAACGCCCTAGGGTGAAGCCTACGTTGCGCGGAAAGTAGAAATGACAATAACTTTCACACTGGGTGCAATTATTCGTTTTATACGATGGAAAAACTGTTATATTTATATTGTATTTAATGCTTCTGGCGTTGATTTCTTAGCCCCTAACTATTCGATCTGGTGGAACAACGCAACAGAGTGAAGCCTAGGTTGCCCGGGACGTAGAATTGGCCATCACTTTCAAACTGGTTGCAATTATTCCTGTTATATGATGGTAACACTGTTGTATTTTTTTTGCATTTTATGGTTCGGGCGTTGACTTCTACGGCCCTAACTATTCAATCTGTTGGAGCAACGCCCTAGGGTGAAGCCTAGGTTGCTCGGAAAGTAGAAATGACCATAAGTTTCATACTGGTTGCAATTATTCGTTTTATACGATGGAAAAACTGTTGCATTTATATTGTATTTTAAGCTTCTGGCGTCGACTTCTAAGGCACTAACTATTCGATCTGGTGGAGCAACGCAATAGAGTGAAGCCTAGGTTGCCCGGAACGTAGAATTGGCCATCACTTTCAAACTGGTTGCAATTATTCCTGTTATATGATGGAAACACTGTTGTATTTTTATTGCATTTTATGCTTCGGGCGTTGACTTCTAAGGACCTAGCTATTCAATCTGTTGGTGCAACGCCCTAGGGTTGAAGCCTAGGTTGCTCGGAAAGTAGAAATGACCATAAGTTTCATACTGGTTGCAATTATTGGTTTTATACGATGGAAAAACTGTTGTATTTTTATTGTATTTTATGCTTCTGGCGTTGACTTCTAAGGCACTAACTATTCGATCTGGTGAGGCAACGCCCGAGGGTGTAGCCTAGGTTGCCCGTAAAGTAGAAATGACCATAGCTTTCATACTGGTTGCAATTATTCGTTTTATATGATGGAAAAACTGTTGTATTTATATTGTATTTTATGCTTCTGGCGTTCACTTCTTAGGCCCTAACTATTCGATCTGGTGGAACAACGCCCTATGGTGAAGCCTAGGTTGACCGGAACGTAGAAATGACCATTACTTTCACACCGGTAGCAATTATTCGTTTTACACGATGGAAAAACTGTTGTATTTATTTTGTATTTTATGCATCGGGCGTTGACTTCTAAGTCCCTAACTATTCAATCTGTTGGAGCAACGCCCGAGGGTGAAGCCTAGGTTGCCCGGAAAGTAGAAATGACGTTAACTTTCACACTGGTTGGTATTATTCGTTCTATACGATGGAAAAACTGTTATATTTATATTGTATCTTATGCTTCTGCCGTTGACTTCTTAGGCCCTAACAATTCGATCTGGTGGAAAAACGACCTAGAGTGAGGCCTAGGTTGCCCGGAACGTAGAACTGACCATAACTTTTACACTGGTAGCAATTATTCGTTTTATACAATGGAAAAACTGTTCTATCTATTTTGTATTTTATGCTTCGGGCGTTTACTTCTAAGGCCCTAGCTGTTTGATCTGGTGGAGCAACGCCCTAGAGTGAAACCTAGGTTGCCCGGAACGTAGAAATGACCATAACTCTCACACTGGTAGCTATTATTCGTTCTATACGATGGAAAAAATGTTATATTTATATTGTACCTTATGCTTCTGGCGTTGACTTGTTAGGCCCTAACAATTCGATCTGGTGGAGCAACGCAATAGAGTGAAGCCTAGGTTGCCCGGAACGTAGAATTGGCCATCACTTTCAAAATGGTTGCAATTATTCCTGTTATATGATGGTAACACTGTTGTATTTTTTTTGCATTTTATGGTTCGGGCGTTGACTTCTACGGCCCTAACTATTGAACCTGTTGGAGCAACGCCCTAGGGTGAAGCCTAGGTTGCTCGGATAGTAGAAATGACCATAAGTTTCATACTGGTTGCAATTATTTGTTTTATACGATGGAAAAACTGTTGTATTTATATGGTATTTTATGCTTCTGGCGTTGACTTCTAAGGCACTAACTATTCGATCTGGTGAGGCAACGCCCGAGGGTGTAGCCTAGGTTGCCCGTAAAGTAGAAATGACCATAGCTTTCATACTGGTTGCAATTATTCGTTTTATATGAGGGAAAAACTGTTGTATTTATATTGTATTTTATGCTTCTGGCGTTCACTTCTTAGGCCCTAACTATTCGATCTGGTGGAACAACGCCCTATGGTGAAGCCTAGGTTGACCGGAACGTAGAAATGACCATTACTTTCACACCGGTAGCAATTATTCGTTTTATACGATGGAAAAACTGTTGTATTTATATTGTATTTTATGCTTCTGACGTTGACTTCTAAGGCACTAGCTATTCGATCTGGTGGAGCAACGCAATAGAGTGAAGCCTAGGTTGCCCGGAACGTAGAATTGGCCATCACTTTCAAACTGGTTGCAATTATTCCTGTCATATGTTGGTAACACTGTTGTATTTTTTTTGCATGTTATGGTTCGGGCGTTGACTTCTACGGCCCTAACTATTCAATCTGTTGGAGCAACGCCCTAGGGTGAAGCCTAGGTTGCTCGGAAAGTAGAAATGACCATAAGTTTCATACTGGTTGCAATTATTCGTTTTATACGATGGAAAAACTGTTGTATTTATATTGTATTTTAAGCTTCTGGCGTCGACTTCTAAGGCACTAACTATACGATCTGGTGGAGCAACGCAATAGAGTGAAGCCTAGGTTGCCCGGAACGTAGAATTGGCCATCACTTTCAAACTGGTTGCAATTATTCCTGTTATATGATGGAAACACTGTTGTATTTTTATTGCATTTTATGCTTCGGGCGTTGACTTCTAAGGACCTAACTATACGATCTGGTGAAGCAACGCCCTAGGGTGTAGCCTAGGTTGCCCGTAAAGTAGAAATGACCATAGCTTTCATACTGGTTGCAATTATTCGTTTTATATGATGGAAAAACTGTTGTATTTATATTGTATTTTATGCTTCTGGCGTTCACTTCTTAAGCCCTAACTATTCGATCTGGTGGAACAACGCCCTATGGTGAAGCCTAGTTTGGCCGGAACGTTGAAATTACCATAACTTTTACACTGGTAGCATTTATTCGTTTTATACAATGGAAAATCTGTTCCATTTATTTTGTATTTTATGCTTCGGGCGTTGACTTCTAAGGCCCTAACTGTTTGATCTGGTGAAGCAACGCCCTAGAGTGAAGCCTAGGTTGCCCGGTACGTAGAAATGACCATCACTTTCAAACTGGTTGCAATTATTCGTTTTATACAATGGAAAAACTGTTCTATTTATTTTGTATTTTATGCTTCGGGCGTTGACTTCTAAGGCCCTAACTGTTTGATCTGGTGGAGCAACGCAATAGAGTGAAGCCTAGGTTGCCCGGTACGTAGAAATGACCATCACTTTCAAACTGGTTGCAATTATTCCTGTTATATGATGGAAACACTGTTGTATTTTTATTGCATTTTATGCTTCGGGCGTTGACTTCTAAGGACCTAACTATACGATCTGGCGAAGCAACGCCCGAGGGTGTAGCCTAGGTTGCCCGTAAAGTAGAAATGACCATAGCTTTCATACTGGTTGCAATTATTCGTTTTATATGATGGAAAAACTGTTGTATTTATATTGTATTTTATGCTTCTGGCGTTCACTTCTTAAGCCCTAACTATTCGATCTGGTGGAACAACGCCCTATGGTGAAGCCTAGTTTGGCCGGAACGTTGAAATTACCATAACTTTTACACTGGTAGCATTTATTCGTTTTATACAATGGAAAATCTGTTCCATTTATTTTGTATTTTATGCTTCGGGCGTTGACTTCTAAGGCCCTAACTGTTTGATCTGGTGAAGCAACGCCCTAGAGTGAAGCCTAGGTTGCCCGGTACGTAGAAATGACCATCACTTTCAAACTGGTTGCAATTATTCGTTTTAAACAATGGAAAAACTGTTCTATTTATTTTGTATTTTATGCTTCGGGCGTTGACTTCTAAGGCCCTAACTGTTTGATCTGGTGGAGCAACGCAATAGAGTGAAGCCTAGGTTGCCCGGAACGTAGAATTGGCCATCACTTTCAAACTGGTTGCAATTATTCCTGTTATATGATGGAAACACTGTTGTATTTTTATTGCATTTTATGCTTCGGGCGTTGACTTCTAAGGCACTAACTATACGATCTGGTGGAGCAACGCAATAGAGTGAAGCCTAGGTTGCCCGGAACGTAGAATTGGCCATCACTTTCAAACTGGTTGCAATTATTCCTGTTATATGATGGAAACACTGTTGTATTTTTATTGCATTTTATGCTTCGGGCGTTGACTTCTAAGGACCTAGCTATTCAATCTGTTGGTGCAACGCCCTAGGGTTGAAGCCTAGGTTGCTCGGAAAGTAGAAATGACCATAAGTTTCATACTGGTTGCAATTATTGGTTTTATACGATGGAAAAACTGTTGTATTTTTATTGTATTTTATGCTTCTGGCGTTGACTTCTAAGGCACTAACTATTCGATCTGGTGAGGCAACGCCGAGGGTGTAGCCTAGGTTGCCCGTAAAGTAGAAATGACCATAGCTTTCATACTGGTTGCAATTATTCGTTTTATATGATGGAAAAACTGTTGTATTTATATTGTATTTTATGCTTCTGGCCTTCACTTCTTAGGCCCTAACTATTCGATCTGGTGGAACAACGCCCTATGGTGAAGCCTAGGTTGACCGGAACGTAGAAATGACCATTACTTTCACACCGGTAGCAATTATTCGTTTTACACGATGGAAAAACTGTTGTATTTATTTTGTATTTTATGCATCGGGCGTTGACTTCTAAGTCCCTAACTATTCAATCTGTTGGAGCAACGCCCGAGGGTGAAGCCTAGGTTGCCCGGAAAGTAGAAATGACGTTAACTTTCACACTGGTTGGTATTATTCGTTCTATACGATGGAAAAACTGTTATATTTATATTGTATCTTATGCTTCTGGCGTTGACTTCTTAGGCCCTAACAATTCGATCTGGTGGATAAACGACCTAGAGTGAGGCCTAGGTTGCCAGGAACGTAGAACTGACCATAACTTTTACACTGGTAGCAATTATTCGTTTTATACAATGGAAAAACTGTTCTATCTATTTTGTATTTTATGCTTCGGGCGTTTACTTCTAAGGCCCTAGCTGTTTGCTCTGGTGGAGCAACGCCCTAGAGTGAAACCTAGGTTGCCCGGAACGTAGAAATGACCATAACTCTCACACTGGTAGCTATTATTCGTTCTATACGATGGAAAAAATGTTATATTTATATTGTACCTTATGCTTCTGGCGTTGACTTGTTAGGCCCTAACAATTCGATCTGGTGGAGCAACGCAATAGAGTGAAGCCTAGGTTGCCCGGAACGTAGAATTGGCCATCACTTTCAAAATGGTTGCAATTATTCCTGTTATATGATGGTAACACTGTTGTATTTTTTTTGCATTTTATGGTTCGGGCGTTGACTTCTACGGCCCTAACTATTGAACCTGTTGGAGCAACGCCCTAGGGTGAAGCCTAGGTTGCTCGGATAGTAGAAATGACCATAAGTTTCATACTGGTTGCAATTATTTGTTTTATACGATGGAAAAACTGTTGTATTTATATGGTATTTTATGCTTCTGGCGTTGACTTCTAAGGCACTAACTATTCGATCTGGTGAGGCAACGCCCGAGGGTGTAGCCTAGGTTGCCCGTAAAGTAGAAATGACCATAGCTTTCATACTGGTTGCAATTATTCGTTTTATATGAGGGAAAAACTGTTGTATTTATATTGTATTTTATGCTTCTGGCGTTCACTTCTTAGGCCCTAACTATTCGATCTGGTGGAACAACGCCCTATGGTGAAGCCTAGGTTGACCGGAACGTAGAAATGACCATTACTTTCACACCGGTAGCAATTATTCGTTTTATACGATGGAAAAACTGTTGTATTTATATTGTATTTTATGCTTCTGACGTTGACTTCTAAGGCACTAGCTATTCGATCTGGTGGAGCAACGCAATAGAGTGAAGCCTAGGTTGCCCGGAACGTAGAATTGGCCATCACTTTCAAACTGGTTGCAATTATTCCTGTCATATGTTGGTAACACTGTTGTATTTTTTTTGCATGTTATGGTTCGGGCGTTGACTTCTACGGCCCTAACTATTCAATCTGTTGGAGCAACGCCCTAGGGTGAAGCCTAGGTTGCTCGGAAAGTAGAAATGACCATAAGTTTCATACTGGTTGCAATTATTCGTTTTATACGATGGAAAAACTGTTGTATTTATATTGTATTTTAAGCTTCTGGCGTCGACTTCTAAGGCACTAACTATACGATCTGGTGGAGCAACGCAATAGAGTGAAGCCTAGGTTGCCCGGAACGTAGAATTGGCCATCACTTTCAAACTGGTTGCAATTATTCCTGTTATATGATGGAAACACTGTTGTATTTTTATTGCATTTTATGCTTCGGGCGTTGACTTCTAAGGACCTAACTATACGATCTGGTGAAGCAACGCCCTAGGGTGTAGCCTAGGTTGCCCGTAAAGTAGAAATGACCATAGCTTTCATACTGGTTGCAATTATTCGTTTTATATGATGGAAAAACTGTTGTATTTATATTGTATTTTATGCTTCTGGCGTTCACTTCTTAAGCCCTAACTATTCGATCTGGTGGAACAACGCCCTATGGTGAAGCCTAGTTTGGCCGGAACGTTGAAATTACCATAACTTTTACACTGGTAGCATTTATTCGTTTTATACAATGGAAAATCTGTTCCATTTATTTTGTATTTTATGCTTCGGGCGTTGACTTCTAAGGCCCTAACTGTTTGATCTGGTGAAGCAACGCCCTAGAGTGAAGCCTAGGTTGCCCGGTACGTAGAAATGACCATCACTTTCAAACTGGTTGCAATTATTCGTTTTATACAATGGAAAAACTGTTCTATTTATTTTGTATTTTATGCTTCGGGCGTTGACTTCTAAGGCCCTAACTGTTTGATCTGGTGGAGCAACGCAATAGAGTGAAGCCTAGGTTGCCCGGTACGTAGAAATGACCATCACTTTCAAACTGGTTGCAATTATTCCTGTTATATGATGGAAACACTGTTGTATTTTTATTGCATTTTATGCTTCGGGCGTTGACTTCTAAGGACCTAACTATACGATCTGGCGAAGCAACGCCCGAGGGTGTAGCCTAGGTTGCCCGTAAAGTAGAAATGACCATAGCTTTCATACTGGTTGCAATTATTCGTTTTATATGATGGAAAAACTGTTGTATTTATATTGTATTTTATGCTTCTGGCGTTCACTTCTTAAGCCCTAACTATTCGATCTGGTGGAACAACGCCCTATGGTGAAGCCTAGTTTGGCCGGAACGTTGAAATTACCATAACTTTTACACTGGTAGCATTTATTCGTTTTATACAATGGAAAATCTGTTCCATTTATTTTGTATTTTATGCTTCGGGCGTTGACTTCTAAGGCCCTAACTGTTTGATCTGGTGAAGCAACGCCCTAGAGTGAAGCCTAGGTTGCCCGGTACGTAGAAATGACCATCACTTTCAAACTGGTTGCAATTATTCGTTTTAAACAATGGAAAAACTGTTCTATTTATTTTGTATTTTATGCTTCGGGCGTTGACTTCTAAGGCCCTAACTGTTTGATCTGGTGGAGCAACGCAATAGAGTGAAGCCTAGGTTGCCCGGAACGTAGAATTGGCCATCACTTTCAAACTGGTTGCAATTATTCCTGTTATATGATGGAAACACTGTTGTATTTTTATTGCATTTTATGCTTCGGGCGTTGACTTCTAAGGCACTAACTATACGATCTGGTGGAGCAACGCAATAGAGTGAAGCCTAGGTTGCCCGGAACGTAGAATTGGCCATCACTTTCAAACTGGTTGCAATTATTCCTGTTATATGATGGAAACACTGTTGTATTTTTATTGCATTTTATGCTTCGGGCGTTGACTTCTAAGGACCTAGCTATTCAATCTGTTGGTGCAACGCCCTAGGGTTGAAGCCTAGGTTGCTCGGAAAGTAGAAATGACCATAAGTTTCATACTGGTTGCAATTATTGGTTTTATACGATGGAAAAACTGTTGTATTTTTATTGTATTTTATGCTTCTGGCGTTGACTTCTAAGGCACTAACTATTCGATCTGGTGAGGCAACGCCGAGGGTGTAGCCTAGGTTGCCCGTAAAGTAGAAATGACCATAGCTTTCATACTGGTTGCAATTATTCGTTTTATATGATGGAAAAACTGTTGTATTTATATTGTATTTTATGCTTCTGGCCTTCACTTCTTAGGCCCTAACTATTCGATCTGGTGGAACAACGCCCTATGGTGAAGCCTAGGTTGACCGGAACGTAGAAATGACCATTACTTTCACACCGGTAGCAATTATTCGTTTTACACGATGGAAAAACTGTTGTATTTATTTTGTATTTTATGCATCGGGCGTTGACTTCTAAGTCCCTAACTATTCAATCTGTTGGAGCAACGCCCGAGGGTGAAGCCTAGGTTGCCCGGAAAGTAGAAATGACGTTAACTTTCACACTGGTTGGTATTATTCGTTCTATACGATGGAAAAACTGTTATATTTATATTGTATCTTATGCTTCTGGCGTTGACTTCTTAGGCCCTAACAATTCGATCTGGTGGATAAACGACCTAGAGTGAGGCCTAGGTTGCCAGGAACGTAGAACTGACCATAACTTTTACACTGGTAGCAATTATTCGTTTTATACAATGGAAAAACTGTTCTATCTATTTTGTATTTTATGCTTCGGGCGTTTACTTCTAAGGCCCTAGCTGTTTGCTCTGGTGGAGCAACGCCCTAGAGTGAAACCTAGGTTGCCCGGAACGTAGAAATGACCATAACTCTCACACTGGTAGCTATTATTCGTTCTATACGATGGAAAAAATGTTATATTTATATTGTACCTTATGCTTCTGGCGTTGACTTGTTAGGCCCTAACAATTCGATCTGGTGGGGCAACGCAATAGAGTGAAGCCTAGGTTGCCCGGAACGTAGAATTGGCCATCACTTTCAAAATGGTTGCAATTATTCCTGTTATATGATGGTAACACTGTTGTATTTTTATTGCATTTTATGCTACGTGCATTGACTTCTAAGGTCCTAACTATTCAATCTGTTGGAGCAACGCCCTAGGGTGAAGCCTACGTTGCGCGGAAAGTAGAAATGACAATATCTTTCACACTGGGTGCAATTATTCGTTTAATACGATGGAAAAGCTGTTACATTTATATTGTATTTAATGCTTCTGGCGTTGACTTCTACGGCCCTAACTATTCAATCTGTTGGAGCAACGCCCTAGGGTGAAGCCTAGGTTGCTCGGAAAGTAGAAATGACGTTAACTTTCATACTGGTTGCAATTATTCGTTTTATACGATGGAAAAACTGTTATATTTATATTGTATTTTATGCATCTGGCGTTGCCTTCTTAGGCCCTAGCTGTTCGATCTGGTGGAGCAACGCCCTAGAGTGGAGCCTAGGTTACCCGGAACGTAGAAATGACCAGTACTTTCACACTGTTTGCAGTTATTCCTGTTATACGATGGAAAAACTGTTGCATTTTTATTGAAGTTTATGCTTCTGGCGTTGACTTCTAAGGCCCTCACTATTCTATGTGGTGGATCAACGCCCTAGAGTGAAGCCTAGGTTGCTCGGAATGTAGAAATGACCATAACATTCACACTGGTTGAAATTATTCGTTTTAAACGATGGAAAAACTGTTATATTTATATTGTATTTTATGCTTCGGGTGTTAACTTCTTAGGCCCTAACTGTTCGATCTGGTGGAACAACGCCCTAGAGTGAAGCCTAGGTTGCCCGGAACGTAGAAATGACCATAAGTTTCACACTGGTTGCAATTATTCGTTTTATACGATGGAAAAACTGTTGTATTTATATTGTATTTTATGCTTCTGACGTTGACTTCTAAGGCACTAGCTATTCGATCTGGTGGAGCAACGCAATAGAGTGACGCCTAGGTTGCCCGGAACGTAGAAATGACCATAACTTTCACACTGGTTGCTATTATTCGTTCTATACGATGGAAAAACAGTTTTATTTATATCGTATTTTATGCTTCTGGCGTTGACTTCTAAGGCTCTAACTATTCGATCTGGTGGAGCAACGCCCTAGTGTGAAGCCTAGGTTGCCCGGAACGTAGAAATGACCATAACTTTACACTGGTAGCAATTATTCGTTTTATACGATGGAAAAACTGTTGTATTTATATTGTATTTTATGCTTCTGACGTTGACTTCTAAGGCACTAGCTATTCGATCTGGTGGAGCAACGCAATAGAGTGAAGCCTAGGTTGCCCGGAACGTAGAATTGGCCATCACTTTCAAACTGGTTGCAATTATTCCTGTCATATGATGGTAACACTGTTGTATTTTTTTTGCATGTTATGGTTCGGGCGTTGACTTCTACGGCCCTAACTATTCAATCTGTTGGAGCAACGCCCTAGGGTGAAGCCTAGGTTGCTCGGAATGTAGAAATGACCATAAGTTTCACACTGGTTGCAATTATTCGTTTTATACGATGGAAAAACTGTTGTATTTATATTGTATTTTATGCTTCTGACGTTGACTTCTAAGGCACTAGCTATTCGATCTGGTGGAGCAACGCAATAGAGTGACGCCTAGGTTGCCCGGAACGTAGAAATGACCATAACTTTCACACTGGTTGCTATTATTCGTTCTATACGATGGAAAAACAGTTTTATTTATATCGTATTTTATGCTTCTGGCGTTGACTTCTAAGGCTCTAACTATTCGATCTGGTGGAGCAACGCCCTAGTGTGAAGCCTAGGTTGCCCGGAACGTAGAAATGACCATAACTTTACACTGGTAGCAATTATTCGTTTTATACGATGGAAAAACTGTTGTATTTATATTGTATTTTATGCTTCTGACGTTGACTTCTAAGGCACTAGCTATTCGATCTGGTGGAGCAACGCAATAGAGTGAAGCCTAGGTTGCCCGGAACGTAGAATTGGCCATCACTTTCAAACTGGTTGCAATTATTCCTGTCATATGATGGTAACACTGTTGTATTTTTTTTGCATGTTATGGTTCGGGCGTTGACTTCTACGGCCCTAACTATTCAATCTGTTGGAGCAACGCCCTAGGGTGAAGCCTAGGTTGCTCGGAATGTAGAAATGACCATAAGTTTCACACTGGTTGCAATTATTCGTTTTATACGATGGAAAAACTGTTGTATTTATATTGTATTTTATGCTTCTGACGTTGACTTCTAAGGCACTAGCTATTCGATCTGGTGGAGCAACGCAATAGAGTGACGCCTAGGTTGCCCGGAACGTAGAAATGACCATAACTTTCACACTGGTTGCTATTATTCGTTCTATACGATGGAAAAACAGTTTTATTTATATCGTATTTTATGCTTCTGGCGTTGACTTCTAAGGCTCTAACTATTCGATCTGGTGGAGCAACGCCCTAGAGTGAAGCCTAGGATGCCCGGAACGAAGAAATGACCATCACTTTCAAACTGGTTGCAATTATTCCTGTTAAATGATGGAAAAACTGTTGTATTTTTATTGCATTTTATGCTACGGGCATTGACTTCTGAGGTCCTAACTATTCAATCTGTTGGAGCAACGCCCTAGGGTGAAGCCTACGTTGCGCGGAAAGTAGAAATGACAATATCTTTCACACTGGGTGCAATTATTCGTTTAATACGATGGAAAAACTGTTACATTTATATTGTATTTAATGCTTCTGGCGTTGACTTCTTAGCCCCTAACTATTCGATCTGGTGGAACAACGCAATAGAGTGAAGCCTAGGTTGCCCGGAACGTAGAATTGGCCATCACTTTCAAACTGGTTGCAATTATTCCTGTTATATGATGGTAACACTGTTGTATTTTTTTTGCATTTTATGGTTCGGGCGTTGACTTCTACGGCCCTAACTATTCAATCTGTTGGAGCAACGCCCTAGGGTGAAGCCTAGGTTGCTCGGAAAGTAGAAATGACCATAAGTTTCATACTGGTTGCAATTATTCGTTTTATACGATGGAAAAACTGTTGTATTTATATTGTATTTTAAGCTTCTGGCGTCGACTTCTAAGGCACTAACTATACGATCTGGTGGAGCAACGCAATAGAGTGAAGCCTAGGTTGCCCGGAACGTAGAATTGGCCATCACTTTCAAACTGGTTGCAATTATTCCTGTTATATGATGGAAACACTGTTGTATTTTTATTGCATTTTATGCTTCGGGCGTTGACTTCTAAGGACCTAACTATACGATCTGGTGAAGCAACGCCCGAGGGTGTAGCCTAGGTTGCCCGTAAAGTAGAAATGACCATAGCTTTCATACTGGTTGCAATTATTCGTTTTATATGATGGAAAAACTGTTGTATTTATATTGTATTTTATGCTTCTGGCGTTCACTTCTTAAGCCCTAACTATTCGATCTGGTGGAACAACGCCCTATGGTGAAGCCTAGTTTGGCCGGAACGTTGAAATTACCATAACTTTTACACTGGTAGCATTTATTCGTTTTATACAATGGAAAATCTGTTCCATTTATTTTGTATTTTATGCTTCGGGCGTTGACTTCTAAGGCCCTAACTGTTTGATCTGGTGAAGCAACGCCCTAGAGTGAAGCCTAGGTTGCCCGGTACGTAGAAATGACCATTACTTTCAAACTGTTTGCAATTATTCCTTTTATACGATGGAAAAACTGTTCTATTTATTCTGTATTTTATGCTTCGGGCGTTGACTTCTAAGGCCGTAACTTTCGATCTGGTCGAGCAACGCCCTCGAGTGAAGCCTAGGTTGCCCGGTACGGAGAAATGACCATCACTTTCAAACTGGTTGCAATTATTCGTTTTATACAATGGAAAAACTGTTCTATTTATTTTGTATTTTATGCTTCGGGCGTTGACTTCTAAGGCCCTAACTGTTTGATCTGGTGGAGCAACGCCCTAGAGTGAAACCTAGGTTGCCCGGAACGTAGAAATGACCATAACTTTCACACTGGTTGCTATTATTCGTTTTATACGATGGAAAAACTGTTATATTTATATTGTATTTTATGCGTCTGGCGTCCACTTCTTAGGCCCTAACTATTCGATCTGGTGGAACAACGCCCTTGGGTGAAGCCTAGGTTGCCCGGAACGTAGAAATGACCTAAACTTTTACACTGGTAACAATTATTCGTTTTATACAATGGAAAAACTGTTCTATTTATTTTGTATTTTATGCTTCGGGCGTTGACTTCTAAGGCCCTAACCGTTTGATCTGGTGGAGCAGCGCCGTAGAGTGAAGCCTCGGTTGCCCGGATCGTAGAAATGACCATTACTTTCACACTGTTTGCAATTATTCCTTTTATACGATGGAAAAGCTGTTGTATTTATATCGTATTTTATGCTTCTGGCGTTGACATCTAAGGACCTAACTATTCGATCTGGTGGAGCAGCGCCCTAGAGTGAAGCCTAGGTTGCTCGGAATGTAGAAATGACCATAACTTTCACACTGGTTGCTATTATTCGTTTTATACGATGGAAAAACTGTTGTATTTATATTGTATTTTATGCTTCTGGCGTTAACTTCTTAGGCCCTAACTATTCGATCTGGTGGAGCAACGCCCTAGAGCGAAGCCTAGGTTGCCCGGAACGTAGAAATGACCATCACTTTCAAACTGGCTGCAATTAATCCTGTTATACGATGGAAAAACTGTTGTATTTTTATTGCATTTTATGCTTCGGGCCTTGACTTCTAAGGCCCTAACTATTCAATCTGTTGGAGCAACGGCCTAGGGTGAAGCCTAGGTTGCCCGGAAAGTAGAAATGACCATAACTTTCATACTGGTTGCAATTATTCGTTTTATATGATGGATAAACTGTTGTATTTATATTGTATTTTATGGTTCTGGCGTTCACTTCTTAGGCCCTAACTATTCGATCTGGTGGAACAACGACCTAGGGTGAAGCCTAGGTTGCCCGGAACGTAGAAATGACCATAACTTTTACACTGGTAGCTATTATTCGTTTTATACAATGGAAAAACTGTTCTATTTATTTTGTATTTAATGCTTCGGGCATTGACTTCTAAGGCCCTAACTATTCAATCCGTTGGAGCAACGCCCTAGGGTGAAGCCTAGGTTGCCCGGAAAGTAGAAATGACCATAACTTTCACACTGGTAGCAATTATTCGTTTTATACGATGGAAAAACTGTTGTATTTATATTGTATTTTATGCTTCTGGCGATCACTTCTTAGGCCCGAACTATTCGATCTGGTGGAACAACGCCCGAGGGTGAAGCCTAGGTTGCCCGGAACGTTGAAATGACCATAACTTTTACACTGGTAGCAATTATTCGTTTTATACAATGGAAAATCTGTTCTATTTATTTTGTATTTTATGCTTCGGGCGTTGAGTTCTAAGGCCCTAACTGTTTGATCTTGTGGAGCAACGCCCTAGAGTGAAGCCGAGGTTGCCCGGTACGTAGAAATGACCATCACTTTCAAACCGATTGCAATTATTTGTTTTATACAATGGAAAAACTGTTCTATTTATTTTGTATTTTATGCTTCGGGCGTTGACTTCTAAGGCGCTAACTGTCTGATCTGGTGGAGCAACGCCCTAGAGTGAAACCTAGGTTGCCCGGAACGTAGAAATGACCATAACTTTCACACTGGTTGCTATTATTCGTTTTATGCGATGGAAAAACTGTTATACTTATATTGTATTTTATGCGTCTGGCGTTCACTTCTTAGGCCCTAACTATTCGATATGGTGGAGCACCGCCCTAGAGTGAAGCCTAGGATGCTCGGAACGTCGAAATGACCACTACTTTCACACTGTTTGCAATTATACACATAATACGGCGGAAAAGCTGTTGTATGTATATCGTATTTTATGCTTCGGGCGTTGACTTCTTAGGCCCTAACATTTCGATCTGGTGGAGCAACGCCCTACAGTGAAGCCTAGGTTGCCCGGAACGTAGATATGACCATAACCTTCACACAGGTTGCAATTATTCGTTTTATACGGTGTAAAGTCTGTTGTATTTATTTTGTATTTTATTCTTCTGTTGTTGACTTCTAAGGCCCTAACTATCCGATCTGGTGGATCAACGCCCTAGGGTGAAGCCTAGGTTGCCCGGAACGTTGAAATGGCCATAACTTTTACACTGGTAGCATTTATTCGTTTTATACAATGGAAAATCTGTTCTATTCATTTTGTATTTTATGCTTCGGGCGTTGACTTCTAAGGCCCTAACTGTTTGATCTGGTGAAGCAACGCCCTAGAGTGAAGCCTAGGTTGCCCGGTACGTAGAAATGACCATCACTTTCAAACTGGTTGCAATTATTCGTTTTATACAATGGAAAAACTGTTCTATTTATTTTGTATTTTATGCTTCGGGCGTTGACTTCTAAGGCCCTAACTGTTTGATCTGGTGGAGCAACGCCCTAGAGTGAAACCTAGGTTGCCCGGAACGTAGAAATGACCATAACTTTCACACTGGTTGCTATTATTCGTTTTATACGATGGAAAAACTGTTATATTTATATTGTATTTTATGCGTCTGGCGTCCACTTCTTAGGCCCTAACTATTCGATCTGGTGGAACAACGCCCTTGGGTGAAGCCTAGGTTGCCCGGAACGTAGAAATGACCTAAACTTTTACACTGGTAGCAATTATTCGTTTTATACAATGGAAAAACTGTTCTATTTATTTTGTATTTTATGCTTCGGGCGTTGACTTCTAAGGCCCTAACCGTTTGATCTGGTGGAGCAGCGCCGTAGAGTGAAGCCTCGGTTGCCCGGATCGTAGAAATGACCATTACTTTCACACTGTTTGCAATTATTCCTTTTATACGATGGAAAAGCTGTTGTATTTATATCGTATTTTATGCTTCTGGCGTTGACATCTAAGGACCTAACTATTCGATCTGGTGGAGCAGCGCCCTAGAGTGAAGCCTAGGTTGCTCGGAATGTAGAAATGACCATAACTTTCACACTGGTTGCTATTATTCGTTTTATACGATGGAAAAACTGTTGTATTTATATTGTATTTTATGCTTCTGGCGTTAACTTCTTAGGCCCTAACTATTCGATCTGGTGGAGCAACGCCCTAGAGCGAAGCCTAGGTTGCCCGGAACGTAGAAATGACCATCACTTTCAAACTGGCTGCAATTAATCCTGTTATACGATGGAAAAACTGTTGGATTTTTATTGCATTTTATGCTTCGGGCCTTGACTTCTAAGGCCCTAACTATTCAATCTGTTGGAGCAACGGCCTAGGGTGAAGCCTAGGTTGCCCGGAAAGTAGAAATGACCATAACTTTCATACTGGTTGCAATTATTCGTTTTATATGATGGATAAACTGTTGTATTTATATTGTATTTTATGGTTCTGGCGTTCACTTCTTAGGCCCTAACTATTCGATCTGGTGGAACAACGACCTAGGGTGAAGCCTAGGTTGCCCGGAACGTAGAAATGACCATAACTTTTACACTGGTAGCTATTATTCGTTTTATACAATGGAAAAACTGTTCTATTTATTTTGTATTTAATGCTTCGGGCATTGACTTCTAAGGCCGTAACTATTCAATCCGTTGGAGCAACGCCCTAGGGTGAAGCCTAGGTTGCCCGGAAAGTAGAAATGACCATAACTTTCACACTGGTAGCAATTATACACATAATACGGCGGAAAAGCTGTTGTATGTATATCGTATTTTATGCTTCGGGCGTTGACTTCTTAGGCCCTAACATTTCGATCTGGTGGAGCAACGCCCTACAGTGAAGCCTAGGTTGCCCGGAACGTAGATATGACCATAACCTTCACACAGGTTGCAATTATTCGTTTTATACGGTGTAAAGTCTGTTGTATTTATTTTGTATTTTATTCTTCTGTTGTTGACTTCTAAGGCCCTAACTATCCGATCTGGTGGATCAACGCCCTAGGGTGAAGCCTAGGTTGCCCGGAACGTTGAAATGGCCATAACTTTTACACTGGTAGCATTTATTCGTTTTATACAATGGAAAATCTGTTCTATTCATTTTGTATTTTATGCTTCGGGCGTTGACTTCTAAGGCCCTAACTGTTTGATCTGGTGAAGCAACGCCCTAGAGTGAAGCCTAGGTTGCCCGGTACGTAGAAATGACCATCACTTTCAAACTGGTTGCAATTATTCGTTTTATACAATGGAAAAACTGTTCTATTTATTTTGTATTTTATGCTTCGGGCGTTGACTTCTAAGGCCCTAACTGTTTGATCTGGTGGAGCAACGCCCTAGAGTGAAACCTAGGTTGCCCGGAACGTAGAAATGACCATAACTTTCACACTGGTTGCTATTATTCGTTTTATACGATGGAAAAACTGTTATATTTATATTGTATTTTATGCGTCTGGCGTCCACTTCTTAGGCCCTAACTATTCGATCTGGTGGAACAACGCCCTTGGGTGAAGCCTAGGTTGCCCGGAACGTAGAAATGACCTAAACTTTTACACTGGTAGCAATTATTCGTTTTATACAATGGAAAAACTGTTCTATTTATTTTGTATTTTATGCTTCGGGCGTTGACTTCTAAGGCCCTAACCGTTTGATCTGGTGGAGCAGCGCCGTAGAGTGAAGCCTCGGTTGCCCGGATCGTAGAAATGACCATTACTTTCACACTGTTTGCAATTATTCCTTTTATACGATGGAAAAGCTGTTGTATTTATATCGTATTTTATGCTTCTGGCGTTGACATCTAAGGACCTAACTATTCGATCTGGTGGAGCAGCGCCCTAGAGTGAAGCCTAGGTTGCTCGGAATGTAGAAATGACCATAACTTTCACACTGGTTGCTATTATTCGTTTTATACGATGGAAAAACTGTTGTATTTATATTGTATTTTATGCTTCTGGCGTTAACTTCTTAGGCCCTAACTATTCGATCTGGTGGAGCAACGCCCTAGAGCGAAGCCTAGGTTGCCCGGAACGTAGAAATGACCATCACTTTCAAACTGGCTGCAATTAATCCTGTTATACGATGGAAAAACTGTTGTATTTTTATTGCATTTTATGCTTCGGGCCTTGACTTCTAAGGCCCTAACTATTCAATCTGTTGGAGCAACGGCCTAGGGTGAAGCCTAGGTTGCCCGGAAAGTAGAAATGACCATAACTTTCATACTGGTTGCAATTATTCGTTTTATATGATGGATAAACTGTTGTATTTATATTGTATTTTATGGTTCTGGCGTTCACTTCTTAGGCCCTAACTATTCGATCTGGTGGAACAACGACCTAGGGTGAAGCCTAGGTTGCCCGGAACGTAGAAATGACCATAACTTTTACACTGGTAGCTATTATTCGTTTTATACAATGGAAAAACTGTTCTATTTATTTTGTATTTAATGCTTCGGGCATTGACTTCTAAGGCCCTAACTATTCAATCCGTTGGAGCAACGCCCTAGGGTGAAGCCTAGGTTGCCCGGAAAGTAGAAATGACCATAACTTTCACACTGGTAGCAATTATTCGTTTTATACGATGGAAAAACTGTTGTATTTATATTGTATTTTATGCTTCTGGCGATCACTTCTTAGGCCCGAACTATTCGATCTGGTGGAACAACGCCCGAGGGTGAAGCCTAGGTTGCCCGGAACGTTGAAATGACCATAACTTTTACACTGGTAGCAATTATTCGTTTTATACAATGGAAAATCTGTTCTATTTATTTTGTATTTTATGCTTCGGGCGTTGAGTTCTAAGGCCCTAACTGTTTGATCTTGGGGAGCAACGCCCTAGAGTGAAGCCGAGGTTGCCCGGTACGTAGAAATGACCATCACTTTCAAACTGATTGCAATTATTTGTTTTATACAATGGAAAAACTGTTCTATTTATTTTGTATTTTATGCTTCGGGCGTTGACTTCTAAGGCGCTAACTGTCTGATCTGGTGGAGCAACGCCCTAGAGTGAAACCTAGGTTGCCCGGAACGTAGAAATGACCATAACTTTCACACTGGTTGCTATTATTCGTTTTATGCGATGGAAAAACTGTTATACTTATATTGTATTTTATGCGTCTGGCGTTCACTTCTTAGGCCCTAACTATTCGATATGGTGGAGCACCGCCCTAGAGTGAAGCCTAGGATGCTCGGAACGTCGAAATGACCACTACTTTCACACTGTTTGCAACTATACACATAATACGGCGGAAAAGCTGTTGTATTTATATCGTATTTTATGCTTCGGGCGTTGACTTCTTAGGCCCTAACATTTCGATCTGGTGGAGCAACGCCCTACAGTGAAGCCTAGGTTGCCCGGAACGTAGATATGACCATAACCTTCACACAGGTTGCAATTATTCGTTTTATACGGTGTAAAGTCTGTTGTATTTATTTTGTATTTTATTCTTCTGTTGTTGACTTCTAAGGCCCTAACTATCCGATCTGGTGGAGCAACGCCGTAGAGTGAAGCCTAGGTTGCCCGGAACGTAGAAATGACCATTACCTTCACACTGTTTGCAATTATTCCTTTCATACGATGGAAAAGCTGTTGTATTTATATCGTATTTTATGCTTCTGGCGTTGCCTTCTAAGGACCTATCTATTCGATCTGGTGGAGCAACGCCCTAGAGTGAAGCCTAGGCTGCTCGGAATGTAGAAATGACCATAACTTTCACACTGGTTGCTATTATTCGTTTTATACGATGGAAAAACTGTTGTATTTATATTGTATTTTATGCTTCTGGCGTTAACTTCTTAGGCCCTAACTATTCGATCTGGTGGAGCAACGCCCTAGAGCGAAGCCTAGGTTGCCCGGAACGTAGAAATGAGCATCACTTTCAAACTGGTTGCAATTAATCCTGTTATACGATGGAAAAACTGTTGTATTTTTATTGCATTTTATGCTTCGGGCCTTGACTTCTAAGGCCCTAACTATTCAATCTGTTGGAGCAACGCCCTAGGGTGAAGCCTAGGTTGCCCGGAAAGTAGAAATGACCATAACTTTCATACTGGTTGCAATTATTCGTTTTATATGATGGATAAACTGTTGTATTTATATTGTATTTTATGCTTCTGGCGTTCACTTCTTAGGCCCTAACTATTCGATCTGGTGGAACAACGACCTAGGGTGAAGCCGAGGTTGCCCGGTACGTAGAAATGACCATCACTTTCAAACTGATTGCAATTATTCGTTTTATACAATGGAAAAACTGTTCTATTTATTTTGCATTTTATGCTTCGGGCGTTGACTTCTAAGGCCCTAACTGTCTGATCTGGTGGAGCAACTCCCTAGAGTGAAACCTAGGTTGCCCGGAACGTAGAAATGACCATAACTTTCACACTGGTTGCTATTATTCGTTTTATGCGATGGAAAAACTGTTATACTTATATTGTATTTTATGCGTCTGGTGTTCACTTCTTAGGCCCTAACTATTCGATATGGTGGAGCACCGCCCTAGAGTGAAGCCTAGGATGCTCGGAACGTCGAAATGACCACTACTTTCACACTGTTTGCAATTATTCACATAATACGGCGGAAAAGCTGTTGTATTTATATCGTATTTTATGCTTCGGGCGTTGACTTCTTAGGCCCTAACATTTCGATCTGGTGGAGCAACGCCCTACAGTGAAGCCTAGGTTGCCCGGAACGTAGATATGGCCATAACCTTCACACAGGTTGCAATTATTCGTTTTATACGGTGTAATGTCTGTTGTATTTATTTTGTATTTTATTCTTCTGTTGTTAACTTCTAAGGCCCTAACTATCCGATCTGGTGGAACAACGCCGTAGAGTGAAGCCTAGGTTGCCCGGAACGTAGAAATGACCATTACCTTCACACTGTTTGCAATTATTCCTTTCATACGATGGAAAAGCTGTTGTATTTATATCGTATTTTATGCTTCTGGCGTTGCCTTCTAAGGACCTAACTATTCGATCTGGTGGAGCAACGCCCTAGAGTGAAGCCTAGGCTGCTCGGAATGTAGAAATGACCATAATTTTCACATTGGTTGCAATTATTCGTTTTATACGATGGAAAAGCTGTTGTATTTATATTGTATTTTAAGCCTCTGGCGTTGACTTCTGAGGCCGTAGCTATTAGATGTGGTGGAGCAACTTCCTAGAGTGATGCCTAGGGTGCTCGGAACGTAGAAATGGCCATTACTTTCACACTCGTTGCAATTATTCGTTTTATACGATGGAAAAGCTGTTGTATTTATATTGTATTTTATGCTTCTGGCGTTGACTTCTAAGGCCCTAGCTATTCGATCTAGTGGAGCAACGCGCTAGAGTGAAGCCTAGGTTGCCCGGAACGGAGAAATGGCGATCACTTTCAAACTGGTTGCAATTATTCCTGTTATATGATGGAAACACTGTTGCATTTTTTTTGTATTTTATGGTTCGGGCGTTGACTTCTAAGGCCCTAACTGTTTGATCTGGTGGAGCAACGCCCTAGAGTGAAGCCTAGCTTGCCCGGAACGTAGAAATGACCATAACTTTAACACTGGTTGCTATTATTCGTTCTATACGATGGAAAAACTGTTATATTTATATTGTATCTTATGCTTCTGGCGTTGACTTGTTGGGCTCTAACTATTCGACCTGGTGGAGCAACGCCCTAGAGTGAAGCCTAGGTTGACCGGAACGTAGAAATGACCATCACTTTCAAACTGGTTGCAATTATTCCTGTTATATGATGGAAAAACTGTTGTATTTTTATTGCATTTTATGCTTCGGGCATTGACTTCTAAGGTCCTAACTATTCAATCTGTTGGAGCAACGCGCTAGGGTGAAGCCTAGGTTGCGCGGGAAGTAGAAATGACAATAACTTTCACACTGGGTGCAATTATTCGTTTTATACGATGGAAAAACTGTTATATTTATATTGTATTTTATGCGTCTGGCGTTCACTTCTTAGGCCCTAACTATTCGATCTGGTGGAACAACGCCGTAGAGTGAAGCCTAGGTTGCCCGGAACGTAGAAATGACCACCACATTCACACTGGTTGCAATTATTCCTGTTATACGATGGAAAAACTCTTGTATATTTATTGCATTTTATGCTTCTGGCGTTTACTTCTAAGGCCCTAACTATACGATCTGGTGGAGCAGCGCCCCAGAGTGAAGCCCAGGTTGCTCGGAATGTAGAAATGACCATAACTTTCACACTGGTTGCTATTATTCGTTTATACGATGGAAAAACTGTTGTATTTATATTGTATTTTACGCTTCTTGCGTTGTCTTCTTGGGCCCTAACTATTCGATCTGGTGGCACAACGCCCTAGAGTGAAGCCTAGGTTGCCTGGAACGCAGATATGACCATCACCTTCACACGGGTTGCAATTATTCCTGTTATAGGATGGAAAGACTGTTGTATTTTTATTGTATTTTAGACTTCAGGTGTTGACGTCTGAGGCCGTAGCTGTTCGATGTGGTGGAAGAACGCCATAGAGTGAAGCCTAGGTTGCCCGGAACGTAGAAATGACCATAAGTTTCATAGTGGTTGCAATTATTCGTTTTATACGATGGAAAAACTGTTGTATTTATATTGCATTTTATGCTTCTGGCGTCCACTTCTTAGGCCCTAACTATTCGATCTGGTGGAGCAACGCCCTAGAGCGAAGCCTAGGTTGCCCGGAACGTAGAAATGACCATCACTTTCAAGCTGGTTGCAATTAATCCTGTTATACGATGGAAAAACTGTTGTATTTTTATTGCATTTTATGCTTCGGGCCTTGACTTCTAAGGCCCTAACTATTCAATCTGTTGGAGCAACGCCCTAGGGTGAAGCCTAGGTTGCCCGGAAAGTAGAAATGACCATAACTTTCATACTGGTTGCAATTATTCGTTTTATATGATGGAAAAACTGTTGTATTTATATTGTATTTTATGCTTCTGGCGTTCACTTCTTAGGCCCTAACTATTCGATCTGGTGGAGAAACGCCCTAGGGTGAAGCCTAGGTTGCCCGGAACGTAGAAATGACCATAACTTTTACACAGGTAGCAATTATTCGTTTTATACAATGGAAAAACTGTTCTATTTATTTTGTATTTAATGCTTCGGGCGTTGGCTTCTAATGCCCTAACTGTTTGATCTGGTGGAGCAACGCCCTAGGGTGAAGCCTAGGTTGCCCGGAAAGTAGAAATGACCATAACTTTCATACTGGTTGCAATTATTCGTTTTATATGACGGAAAAACTGTTGTATTTATATTGTATTTTATGCTTCTGGCGTTCACTTCTTAGGCCCTAACTATTCGATCTGGTGGAACAACGCCTTAGAGTGAAGCCTAGGTTGCCCGGTACGTAGAAATGACCATCACTTTCAAACTGGTTGCAATTATTCCTGTTATATGTTGGAAAAAGTGTTGTATTTTTATTGCATTTTATGCTTCGGGCATTGACTTCTACGGCCCTAACAATTCAGTCTGATGGAGCAACGCCCTAGGGTGAAGCCTAGGTTGCCCGGCAAGTAGAAATGACCATAACCTTCATACTGGTTGCAATTATTCGTTTTATATGATGGAAAAACTGTTGTATTTATATTGTATTTTATGCTTCTGGCGTTCACTTCTTAGGCCCTAACTATTCGATCTGGTGGAACAACGACCTAGGGTGAAGCCTAGGTTGCCCGGAACGTAGAAATGACCATAACTTTTACACTGGTAGCTATTATTCGTTTTATACAATGGAAAAACTGTTCTATTTATTTTGTATTTAATGCTTCGGGCATTGACTTCTAAGGCCCTAACTATTCAATCTGTTGGAGCAACGCCCTAGGGTGAAGCCTAGGTTGCCCGGAAAGTAGAAATGACCATAACTTTCACACTGGTAGCAATTATTCGTTTTATACGATGGAAAAACTGTTCTATTTATTCTGTATTTTATGCTTCGGGCGTTGACTTCTAAGGCCCTAACTATTCAATCTGGTGGAGCAACGCCCTCGAGTGAAGCCTAGGTTGCCCGTTCCGTAGAAATGACCATCACTTTCAAATTGGTTGCAATTATTCCTGCTATATGATGGAAAAACTGTTGTATTTTTATTGCATTTTATGCTTCGGGCATTGACTTCTAAGGCCCTAACTATTCAATCTGTTGGAGCAACGCCCTAGGGTGAAGCCTAGGTTTTCCGGAAAGTCGAAATGACCATAACTCTCATACTGGTTGCAGTTATTCGTTTTATATGATGGAAAAACTGTTCTATTTATTTTGTATTTAATGCTTCGGGCGTTGGCTTTTAAGGCCCTAACTGTTTGATATGGTGGAGCAACGCCCTAGAGTGAAACCTAGGTTGCCCGTTCCGTAGAAATGACCATCACTTTCAAATTGGTTGCAATTATTCCTGTTATATGATGGTAACACTGTTGTATTTTTTTTGCATTTTATGGTTCGGGCGTTGACTTCTACGGCCCTAACTATTGAACCTGTTGGAGCAACGCCCTAGGGTGAAGCCTAGGTTGCTCGGATAGTAGAAATGACCATAAGTTTCATACTGGTTGCAATTATTTGTTTTATACGATGGAAAAACTGTTGTATTTATATGGTATTTTATGCTTCTGGCGTTGACTTCTTAGGCCCCAACTATTCGATCTGGTGGAGCAATGCCTCAGAGTTAAGTCTAGGATGCCCGAAACGCCGAAATGATCATTACTTTCACGCTTGTTGAAATTATTCCTGTTATACGATGAAAAGGCTGTTGTATTTGTATTGTATTTTATGCTTCAGGCGTAGGCTTCTAAGGCCGCAGCTATTCGATATGGTGGAGCACCGCCCTAGAGTGAAGCCTAGGTTGCCCGGAACGTAGAAATGACCATAACTTTCACACTGGTTGCTATTATTCGCTTTATACGATTGAAAAACTGTTATATTTATATTGTATTTTATGCTTCTGGCGTTACCTTCTTAGGCCCTAACTGTTCGATCTGGTGGAACAACGCCCTAGAGTGAAGCCTAGGTTACCCGGAACGTAGAAATGACCAGTACTTTCACACTGTTTGCAGTTACTCCTGTTACACGATGGAAAAACTGTTGCATCTTTATTGAATTTTATGCTTCTGTCGTTGACTTCTAAGGCCCTAACTACTCTATCTGGTGGAACAACACCCTAGAGTGACGCCTAGGTTGCCCGGAACGTAGAAATGACCATAACTTTCACACTGGTAGCAATTATTCGTTTTATACAATGGAAAAACTGTTCTGTTTATTTTGTATTTTATGCTTCGGGCGTTCACTTCTAAGGCCCTAACTGTTTGATCTGGTGGAGCAACGCCCTAGAGTGAAGCCTAGGTTGCCCGGAACGTAGAAATGACCATAACTTTCACACTGGTTGCTATTATTCGTTCTATACGATGGAAAAACAGTTTTATTTATATCGTATTTTATGCTTCTGGCGTTGACTTCTAAGGCTCTAACTATTCGATCTGGTGGAGCAACGCCCTAGAGTGAAGCCTAGGTTGCGCGGAACGAAGAAATGACCATCACTTTCAAACTGGTTGCAATTATTCCTGTTAAATGATGGAAAAACTGTTGTATTTTTATTGCATTTTATGCTACGTACATTGACTTCTAAGGTCCTAACTATTCAATCTGTTGGAGCAACGCCCTAGGGTGAAGCCTACGTTGCGCGGAAAGTAGAAATGACAATATCTTTCACACTGGGTGCAATTATTCGTTTAATACGATGGAAAAACTGTTACATTTATATTGTATTTAATGCTTCTGGCGTTGACTTCTTAGCCCCTAACTATTCGATCTGGTGGAACAACGCAATAGAGTGAAGCCTAGGTTGCTCGGAACGTAGAATTGGCCATCACTTTCAAACTGGTTGCAATTATTCCTGTTATATGATGGTAACACTGTTGTATTTTTTTTGCATTTTATGGTTCGGGCGTTGACTTCTACGGCCCTAACTATTCAATCTGTTGGAGCAACGCCCTAGGGTGAAGCCTATGTTGCTCGGAAAGTAGAAATGACCATAAGTTTCATACTGGTTGCAATTATTCGTTTTATACGATGGAAAAACTGTTGTATTTATATTGTATTTTAAGCTTCTGGCGTCGACTTCTAAGGCACTAACTATACGATCTGGTGGAGCAACGCAATAGAGTGAAGCCTAGGTTGCCCGGAACGTAGAATTGGCCATCACTTTCAAACTGGTTGCAATTATTCCTGTTATATGATGGAAACACTGTTGTATTTTTATTGCATTTTATGCTTCGGGCGTTGA
Source organism: Calliopsis andreniformis (assembly GCF_051401765.1). Classification (NCBI taxonomy): domain Eukaryota; kingdom Metazoa; phylum Arthropoda; class Insecta; order Hymenoptera; family Andrenidae; genus Calliopsis; species Calliopsis andreniformis. The sequence continues at coordinate 7,865,847 of NW_027480425.1, read as the reverse complement.
CTTCTAAGGACCTAACTATACGATCTGGTGAAGCAACGCCCGAGGGTGTAGCCTAGGTTGCCCGTAAAGTAGAAATGACCATAGCTTTCATACTGGTTGCAATTATTCGTTTTATATGATGGAAAAACTGTTGTATTTATATTGTATTTTATGCTTCTGGCGTCCACTTCTTAAGCCCTAACTATTCGATCTGGTTGAACAACGCCCTATGGTGAAGCCTAGTTTGGCCGGAACGTTGAAATGACCATAACTTTTACACTGGTAGCATTTATTCGTTTTATACAATGGAAAATCTGTTCCATTTATTTTGTATTTTATGCTTCGGGCGTTGACTTCTAAGGCCCTAACTGTTTGATCTGGTGAAGCAACGCCCTAGAGTGAAGCCTAGGTTGCCCGGTACGTAGAAATGACCATCACTTTCAAACTGGTTGCAATTATTCGTTTTATACAATGGAAAAACTGTTCTATTTATTTTGTATTTTATGCTTCGGGCGTTGACTTCTAAGGCCCTAACTGTTTGATCTGGTGGAGCAACGCCCTAGAGTGAAACCTAGGTTGCCCGGAACGTAGATATGACCATAACTTTCACACTGGTTGCTATTATTCGTTTTATACGATGGAAAAACTGTTATATTTATATTGTATTTTATGCGTCTGGCGTTCACTTCTTAAGCCCTAACTATTCGATGAGGTGGAACAACGCCGTAGAGTGAAGCCTCGGTTGCCCGGATCGTAGAAATGACCATTACTTTCAAACTGTTTGCAATTATTCCTTTTATACGATGGAAAAACTGTTCTATTTATTCTGTATTTTATGCTTCGGGCGTTGACTTCTAAGGCCGTAACTATCGATCTGGTCGAGAAACGCCCTCGAGTGAAGCCTAGGTTGCCCGGTACGTAGAAATGACCATCACTTTCAAACTGGTTGCAATTATTCCTGTTATATGATGGAAATCTGTTGTATTTTTATTGCGTTTTATGCTTCGGGCATTGACTTCTAAGGCCCTAACTATTCAATCTGTTGGAGTAACGCCCTAGGGTGAAGCCTAGGTTGCCCGGAAAGTAGAAATGACCATAACTTTCATACTGGTTGCAATTATTCGTTTTATATGATGGAAAAACTGTTCTATTTATTTTGTATTTAATGCTTCGGGCGTAGGCTTTTAAGGCCCTAACTGTTTGATCTGGTGGAGCAACGCCCGAGAGTGAAACCTAGGTTGCCCGGAACGTAGAAATGACCATAACTTTCATACTGGTTGCAATTATTCGTTTTATATGATGGAAAAACTGTTCTATTTATTTTGTATTTAATGCTTCGGGCGTAGGCTTTTAAGGCCCTAACTGTTTGATCTGGTGGAGCAACGCCCTAGAGTGAAACCTAGGTTGCCCGGAACGTAGAAATGACCATAACTTTCACACTGGTTGCTATTATTCGTTTTATACGATGGAAAAACTGTTATATTTATATTGTATCTTATGCTTCTGGCGTTGTCTTCTTAGGCCCTAACTATTCGGTCTGGTGGCACAACGCCCTAGAGTGAAGCCTAGCTTGCCTGGAACGCAGATATGACCATCACCTTCACACGGGTTGCAATTATTCCTGTTATAGGCTGGAAAGGCTGTTGTATTTTTATTGTATTTTAGACTTCAGGTGTTGACTTCTGAGGCCGTAGCTGTTCGATGTGGTGGAAGAACGCCATAGAGTGAAGCCCAGGTTGCCCGGAACGAAGAAATGACCATAAGTTTCATAGTGGTTGCAATTATTCGTTTTATACGATGGAAAAACTGTTATATTTATATTGTATTTTATGCTTCTGGCGTTACCTTCTTAGGCCCTAACTGTTCGATCTGGTGGAACAACGCCCTAGAGTGAAGCCTAGGTTACCCGGAACGTAGAAATGACCAGTACTTTCACACTGTTTGCAGTTACTCCTGTTACACGATGGAAAAACTGTTGCATCTTTATTGAATTTTATGCTTCTGTCGTTGACTTCTAAGGCCCTAACTACTCTATCTGGTGGAACAACACCCTAGAGTGACGCCTAGGTTGCCCGGAACGTAGAAATGACCATAACTTTCACACTGGTAGCAATTATTCGTTTTATACAATGGAAAAACTGTTCTGTTTATTTTGTATTTTATGCTTCGGGCGTTCACTTCTAAGGCCCTAACTGTTTGATCTGGTGGAGCAACGCCCTAGACTGAAGCCTAGGTTGCCCGGAACGTAGAAATGACCATAACTTTCACACTGGTTGCTATTATTCGTTCTATACGATGGAAAAACAGTTTTATTTATATCGTATTTTATGCTTCTGGCGTTGACTTCTAAGGCTCTAACTATTCGATCTGGTGGAGCAACGCCCTAGAGTGAAACCTAGGTTGCCCGGAACGTAGAAATGACCATCACTTTCAAACTGGTTGCAATTATTCCTGTTAAATGATGGAAAAACTGTTGTATTTTTATTGCATTTTATGCTACGTGCATTGACTTCTAAGGTCCTAACTATTCAATCTGTTGGAGCAACGCCCTAGGGTGAAGCCTACGTTGCGCGGAAAGTAGAAATGACAATATCTTTCACACTGCGTGCAATTATTCGTTTAATACGATGGAAAAACTGTTACATTTATATTGTATTTAATGCTTCTGGAGTTGACTTCTTAGCCCCTAACTATTCGATCTGGTGGAACAACGCAATAGAGTGAAGCCTAGGTTGCCCGAAACGTAGAATTGGCCATCACTTTCAAACTGGTTGCAATTATTCCTGTTATATGATGCTAACACTGTTGTATTTTTTTTGCATTTTATGGTTCGGGCGTTGACTTCTACGGCCCTAACTATTCAATCTGTTGGAGCAACGCCCTAGGGTGTAGCCTATGTTGCTCGGAAAGTAGAAATGACCATAAGTTTCATACTGGTTGCAATTATTCGTTTTATACGATGGAAAAACTGTTGTATTTATATTGTATTTTAAGCTTCTGGCGTCGACTTCTAAGGCACTAACTATACGATCTGGTGGAGCAACGCAATAGAGTGAAGCCTAGGTTGCCCGGAACGTAGAATTGGCCATCACTTTCAAACTGGTTGCAATTATTCCTGTTATATGATGGAAACACTGTTGTATTTTTATTGCATTTTATGCTTCGGGCGTTGACTTCTAAGGACCTAACTATACGATCTGGTGAAGCAACGCCCGAGGGTGTAGCCTAGGTTGCCCGTAAAGTAGAAATGACCATAGCTTTCATACTGGTTGCAATTATTCGTTTTATATGATGGAAAAACTGTTGTATTTATATTGTATTTTATGCTTCTGGCGTCCACTTCTTAAGCCCTAACTATTCGATCTGGTTGAACAACGCCCTATGGTGAAGCCTAGTTTGGCCGGAACGTTGAAATGACCATAACTTTTACACTGGTAGCATTTATTCGTTTTATACAATGGAAAATCTGTTCCATTTATTTTGTATTTTATGCTTCGGGCGTTGACTTCTAAGGCCCTAACTGTTTGATCTGGTGAAGCAACGCCCTAGAGTGAAGCCTAGGTTGCCCGGTACGTAGAAATGACCATCACTTTCGAACTGGTTGCAATTATTCGTTTTATACAATGGAAAAACTGTTCTATTTATTTTGTATTTTATGCTTCGGGCGTTGACTTCTAAGGCCCTAACTGTTTGATCTGGTGGAGCAACGCCCTAGAGTGAAACCTAGGTTGCCCGGAACGTAGATATGACCATAACTTTCACACTGGTTGCTATTATTCGTTTTATACGATGGAAAAACTGTTATATTTATATTGTATTTTATGCGTCTGGCGTTCACTTCTTAAGCCCTAACTATTCGATGAGGTGGAACAACGCCGTAGAGTGAAGCCTCGGTTGCCCGGATCGTAGAAATGACCATTACTTTCAAACTGTTTGCAATTATTCCTTTTATACGATGGAAAAACTGTTCTATTTATTCTGTATTTTATGCTTCGGGCGTTGACTTCTAAGGCCGTAACTATCGATCTGGTCGAGCAACGCCCTCGAGTGAAGCCTAGGTTGCCCGGTACGTAGAAATGACCATCACTTTCAAACTGGTTGCAATTATTCCTGTTATATGATGGAAAAACTGTTGTATTTTTATTGCGTTTTATGCTTCGGGCATTGACTTCTAAGGCCCTAACTATTCAATCTGTTGGAGTAACGCCCTAGGGTGAAGCCTAGGTTGCCCGGAAAGTAGAAATGACCATAACTTTCATACTGGTTGCAATTATTCGTTTTATATGATGGAAAAACTGTTCTATTTATTTTGTATTTAATGCTTCGGGCGTAGGCTTTTAAGGCCCTAACTGTTTGATCTGGTGGAGCAACGCCCTAGAGTGAAACCTAGGTTGCCCGGAACGTAGAAATGACCATAACTTTCACACTGGTTGCTATTATTCGTTTTATACGATGGAAAAACTGTTATATTTATATTGTATCTTATGCTTCTGGCGTTGTCTTCTTAGGCCCTAACTATTCGGTCTGGTGGCACAACGCCCTAGAGTGAAGCCTAGCTTGCCTGGAACGCAGATATGACCATCACCTTCACACGGGTTGCAATTATTCCTGTTATAGGCTGGAAAGACTGTTGTATTTTTATTGTATTTTAGACTTCAGGTGTTGACTTCTGAGGCCGTAGCTGTTCGATGTGGTGGAAGAACGCCATAGAGTGAAGCCTAGGTTGCCCGGAACGAAGAAATGACCATAAGTTTCATAGTGGTTGCAATTATTCGTTTTATACGATGGAAAAACTGTTGTATTTATATTGTATTTTATGCTTCTGGCGTCCACTTCTTAGGCCCTAACTATTCGATCTGGTGGAACAACGCCCTTGGGTGAAGCCTAGGTTGCCCGGAACGTAGAAATGACCTAAACTTTTACACTGGTAGCAATTATTCGTTTTATACAATGGAAAAACTGTTCTATTTATTTTGTATTTTATGCTTCGGGCGTTGACTTCTAAGGCCCTAACCGTTTGATCTGGTGGAGCAGCGCCGTAGAGTGAAGCCTCGGTTGCCCGGATCGTAGAAATGACCATTACTTTCACACTGTTTGCAATTATTCCTTTTATACGATGGAAAAGCTGTTGTATTTATATCGTATTTTATGCTTCTGGCGTTGACATCTAAGGACCTAACTATTCGATCTGGTGGAGCAGCGCCCTAGAGTGAAGCCTAGGTTGCTCGGAATGTAGAAATGACCATAACTTTCACACTGGTTGCTATTATTCGTTTTATACGATGGAAAAACTGTTGTATTTATATTGTATTTTATGCTTCTGGCGTTAACTTCTTAGGCCCTAACTATTCGATCTGGTGGAGCAACGCCCTAGAGCGAAGCCTAGGTTGCCCGGAACGTAGAAATGACCATCACTTTCAAACTGGTTGCAATTAATCCTGTTATACGATGGAAAAACTGTTGTATTTTTATTGCATTTTATGCTTCGGGCCTTGACTTCTAAGGCCCTAACTATTCAATCTGTTGGAGCAACGCCCTAGGGTGAAGCCTAGGTTGCCCGGAAAGTAGAAATGACCATAACTTTCATACTGGTTGCAATTATTCGTTTTATATGATGGATAAACTGTTGTATTTATATTGTATTTTATGGTTCTGGCGTTCACTTCTTAGGCCCTAACTATTCGATCTGGTGGAACAACGACCTAGGGTGAAGCCTAGGTTGCCCGGAACGTAGAAATGACCATAACTTTTACACTGGTAGCTATTATTCGTTTTATACAATGGAAAAACTGTTCTATTTATTTTGTATTTAATGCTTCGGGCATTGACTTCTAAGGCCCTAACTATTCAATCCGTTGGAGCAACGCCCTAGGGTGAAGCCTAGGTTGCCCGGAAAGTAGAAATGACCATAACTTTCACACTGGTAGCAATTATTCGTTTTATACGATGGAAAAACTGTTCTATTTATTCTGTATTTTATGCTTCGGGCGTTGACTTCTAAGGCCCTAACTATTCAATCTGGTGGAGCAACGCCCTCGAGTGAAGCCTAGGTTGCCCGGTCCGTAGAAATGACCATCACTTTCAAATTGGTTGCAATTATTCCTGTTATATGATGGAAAAACTGTTGTATTTTTATTGCATTTTATGCTACGTGCATTGACTTCTAAGGTCCTAACTATTCAATCTGTTGGAGCAACGCCCTAGGGTGAAGCCTACGTTGCGCGGAAAGTAGAAATGACTATATCTTTCACACTGGGTGCAATTATTCGTTTAATACGATGGAAAAACTGTTACATTTATATTGTACTTAATGCTTCTGGCGTTGACTTCTTAGCCCCTAACTATTCGATCTGGTGGAACAACGCAATAGAGTGAAGCCTAGGTTGCCCGGAACGTAGAATTGGCCATCACTTTCAAACTGGTTGCAATTATTCCTGTTATATGATGGTAACACTGTTGTATTTTTTTTGCATTTTATGGTTCGGGCGTTGACTTCTACGGCCCTAACTATTCAATCTGTTGGAGCAACGCCCTAGGGTGAAGCCTATGTTGCTCGGAAAGTAGAAATGACCATAAGTTTCATACTGGTTGCAATTATTCGTTTTATACAATGGAAAAACTGTTGTATTTATATTGTATTTTAAGCTTCTGGCGTCGACTTCTAAGGCACTAACTATACGATCTGGTGGAGCAACGCAATAGAGTGAAGCCTAGGTTGCCCGGAACGTAGAATTGGCCATCACTTTCAAACTGGTTGCAATTATTCCTGTTATATGATGGAAACACTGTTGTATTTTTATTGCATTTTATGCTTCGGGCGTTGACTTCTAAGGACCTAACTATACGATCTGGTGAAGCAACGCCCGAGGGTGTAGCCTAGGTTGCCCGTAAAGTAGAAATGACCATAGCTTTCATACTGGTTGCAATTATTCGTTTTATATGATGGAAAAACTGTTGTATTTATATTGTATTTTATGCTTCTGGCGTTCACTTCTTAAGCCCTAACTATTCGATCTGGTGGAACAACGCCCTATGGTGAAGCCTAGTTTGGCCGGAACGTTGAAATGACCATAACTTTTACACTGGTAGCATTTATTCGTTTTATACAATGGAAAATCTGTTCCATTTATTTTGTATTTTATGCTTCGGGCGTTGACTTCTAAGGCCCTAACTGTTTGATCTGGTGAAGCAACGCCCTAGAGTGAAGCCTAGGTTGCCCGGTACGTAGAAATGACCATCACTTTCAAACTGGTTGCAATTATTCGTTTTATACAATGGAAAAACTGTTCTATTTATTTTGTATTTTATGCTTCGGGCGTTGACTTCTAAGGCCCTAACTGTTTGATCTGGTGGAGCAACGCCCTAGAGTGAAACCTAGGTTGCCCGGAACGTAGATATGACCATAACTTTCACACTGGTTGCTATTATTCGTTTTATACGATGGAAAAACTGTTATATTTATATTGTATTTTATGCGTCTGGCGTTCACTTCTTAAGCCCTAACTATTCGATGAGGTGGAACAACGCCGTAGAGTGAAGCCTCGGTTGCCCGGATCGTAGAAATGACCATTACTTTCAAACTGTTTGCAATTATTCCTTTTATACGATGGAAAAACTGTTCTATTTATTCTGTATTTTATGCTTCGGGCGTTGACTTCTAAGGCCGTAACTTTCGATCTGGTCGAGCAACGCCCTCGAGTGAAGCCTAGGTTGCCCGGTACGTAGAAATGACCATCACTTTCAAACTGGTTGCAATTATTCCTGTTATATGATGGAAAAACTGTTGTATTTTTATTGCGTTTTATGCTTCGGGCATTGACTTCTAAGGCCCTAACTATTCAATCTGTTGGAGTAACGCCCTAGGGTGAAGCCTAGGTTGCCCGGAAAGTAGAAATGACCATAACTTTCATACTGGTTGCAATTATTCGTTTTATATGATGGAAAAACTGTTCTATTTATTTTGTATTTAATGCTTCGGGCGTAGGCTTTTAAGGCCCTAACTGTTTGATCTGGTGGAGCAACGCCCTAGAGTGAAACCTAGGCTGCCCGGAACGTAGAAATGACCATAACTTTCACACTGGTTGCTATTATTCGTTTTATACAATGGAAAAACTGTTCTATTTATTTTGTATTTTATGCTTCGGGCGTTGACTTCTAAGGCGCTAACTGTCTGATCTGGTGGAGCAACGCCCTAGAGTGAAACCTAGGTTGCCCGGAACGTAGAAATGACCATAACTTTCACACTGGTTGCTATTATTCGTTTTATGCGATGGAAAAACTGTTATACTTATATTGTATTTTATGCGTCTGGCGTTCACTTCTTAGGCCCTAACTATTCGATATGGTGGAGCACCGCCCTAGAGTGAAGCCTAGGATGCTCGGAACGTCGAAATGACCACTACTTTCACACTGTTTGCAATTATTCACATAATACGGCGGAAAAGCTGTTGTATTTATATCGTATTTTATGCTTCGGGCGTTGACTTCTTAGGCCCTAACATTTCGATCTGGTGGAGCAACGCCCTACAGTGAAGCCTAGGTTGCCCGGAACGTAGATATGACCATAACCTTCACACAGGTTGCAATTATTCGTTTTATACGGTGTAAAGTCTGTTGTATTTATTTTGTATTTTATTCTTCTGTTGTTGACTTCTAAGGCCCTAACTATCCGATCTGGTGGAACAACGCCGTAGAGTGAAGCCTAGGTTGCCCGGAACGTAGAAATGACCATTACCTTCACACTGTTTGCAATTATTCCTTTCATACGATGGAAAAGCTGTTGTATTTATATCGTATTTTATGCTTCTGGCGTTGCCTTCTAAGGACCTAACTATTCGATCTGGTGGAGCAACGCTCTAGAGTGAAGCCTAGGTTGCCCGGAAAGGAGAAATGACCATCACTTTCAAACTGGTTGCAATTATTCGTTTTATACAATGGAAAAACTGTTCTATTTATTTTGTATTTTATGCTTCGGGCGTTGACTTCTAAGGCCCTAACTGTTTGATCTGGTGGAGCAACGCCCTAGAGTGAAACCTAGGTTGCCCGGAACGTAGAAATGACCATAACTTTCACACTGGTTGCTATTATTCGTTTTATACGATGGAAAAACTGTTATATTTATATTGCATTTTATGCGTCTGGCGTCCACTTCTTAGGCCCTAACTATTCGATCTGGTGGAACAACGCCCTTGGGTGAAGCCTAGGTTGCCCGGAACGTAGAAATGACCTAAACTTTTACACTGGTAGCAATTATTCGTTTTATACAATGGAAAAACTGTTCTATTTATTTTGTATTTTATGCTTCGGGCGTTGACTTCTAAGGCCCTAACCGTTTGATCTGGTGGAGCAGCGCCGTAGAGTGAAGCCTCGGTTGCCCGGATCGTAGAAATGACCATTACTTTCACACTGTTTGCAATTATTCCTTTTATACGCTGGAAAAGCTGTTGTATTTATATCGTATTTTATGCTTCTGGCGTTGACATCTAAGGACCTAACTATTCGATCTGGTGGAGCAGCGCCCTAGAGTGAAGCCTAGGTTGCTCGGAATATAGAAATGACCATAACTTTCACACTGGTTGCTATTATTCGTTTTATACGATGGAAAAACTGTTGTATTTATATTGTATTTTATGCTTCTGGCGTTAACTTCTTAGGCCCTAACTATTCGATCTGGTGGAGCAACGCCCTAGAGCGAAGCCTAGGTTGCCCGGAACGTAGAAATGACCATCACTTTCAAACTGGTTGCAATTAATCCTGTTATACGGTGGAAAAACTGTTGTATTTTTATTGCATTTTATGCTTCGGGCCTTGACTTCTAAGGCCCTAACTATTCAATCTGTTGGAGCAACGCCCTAGGGTGAAGCCTAGGTTGCCCGGAAAGTAGAAATGACCATAACTTTCATACTGGTTGCAATTATTCGTTTTATATGATGGATAAACTGTTGTATTTATATTGTATTTTATGGTTCTGGCGTTCACTTCTTAGGCCCTAACTATTCGATCTGGTGGAACAACGACCTAGGGTGAAGCCTAGGTTGCCCGGAACGTAGAAATGACCATAACTTTTACACTGGTAGCTATTATTCGTTTTATACAATGGAAAAACTGTTCTATTTATTTTGTATTTAATGCTTCGGGCATTGACTTCTAAGGCCCTAACTATTCAATCCGTTGGAGCAACGCCCTAGGGTGAAGCCTAGGTTGCCCGGAAAGTAGAAATGACCATAACTTTCACACTGGTAGCAATTATTCGTTTTATACGATGGAAAAACTGTTCTATTTATTCTGTATTTTATGCTTCGGGCGTTGACTTCTAAGGCCCTAACTATTCAATCTGGTGGAGCAACGCGCTCGAGTGAAGCCTAGGTTGCCCGGTCCGTAGAAATGACCATCACTTTCAAATTGGTTGCAATTATTCCTGTTATATGATGGAAAAACTGTTGTATTTTTATTGCATTTTATGCTTCGGGCATTGACTTCTAAGGCCCTAACTATTCAATCTGTTGGAGCAACGCCCTAGGGTGAAGCCTAGGTTTTCCGGAAAGTCGAAATGACCATAACTTTCATACTGGTTGCAGTTATTCGTTTTATATGATGGAAAAACTGTTCTATTTATTTTGTATTTAATGCTTCGGGCGTTGGCTTTTAAGGCCCTAACTGTTTGATATGGTGGAGCAACGCCCTAGAGTGAAACCTAGGTTGCCCGGCACGTAGAAATGACCATAACTTTCACACTGGTTGCTATTATTCGTTTTATACGATGGAAAAACTGTTGTATTTATATTGTATTTTATGCTTCTGGCGATCACTTCTTAGGCCCGAACTATTCGATCTGGTGGAACAACGCCCTAGGGTGAAGCCTAGGTTGCCCGGAACGTTGAAATGACCATAACTTTTACACTGGTAGCAATTATTCGTTTTATACAATGGAAAATCTGTTCTATTTATTTTGTATTTTATGCTTCGGGCGTTGAGTTCTAAGGCCCTAACTATTCGATCTGGTGGAACAACGCCGTAGAGTGAAGCCTAGGTTGCCCGGAACGTAGAAATGACCACCACATTCACACTGGTTGCAATTATTCCTGTTATACGATGGAAAAACTCTTGTATATTTATTGCATTTTATGCTTCTGGCGTTTACTTCTAAGGCCCTAACTACACGATCTGGAGGAGCAGCGCCCCAGAGTGAAGCCCAGGTTGCTCGGAATGTAGAAATGACCATAACTTTCACACTGGTTGCTATTATTCGTTTTATACGATGGAAAAACTGTTGTATTTATATTGTATTTTATGCTTCTGGCGTTCACTTCTAAGGCCCTAACTATTCGATCTGGCGGAGCAACGCCCTAGAGCGAAGCCTAGGTTGCCCGGAACGTAGAAATAACCATCACTTTCAAACTGGTTGCAATTAATCCTGTTATACGATGGAAAAACTGTTGTAGTTTTATTGCATTTTATGCTTCGGGCCTTGACTTCTAAGGCCCTAACTATTCAATCTGTTGCAGCAACGACCCAGGGTGAAGCCTAGGTTGCCCGGAAAGTAGAAATGACCACAACTTTCATACTGGTTGCAATTATTCGTTTTATACGATGGAAAAACTGTTGTATTTATATTGTATTTTATGCTTCTGGCGATCACTTCTTAGGCCCTAACTATTCGATCTGGTGGAACAACACCCTAGGGTGAAGCCTAGGTTGCCCGGAACGTAGAAATGACCATAACTTTTACACTGGTAGCTATTATTCGTTTTATACAATGGAAAAACTGTTCTATTTATTTTGTATTTAATGCTTCGGGCATTGACTTCTAAGGCCCTAACTATTCAATCTGTTGGAGCAACGCCCTAGGGTGAAGCCTAGGTTGCCCGGAAAGTAGAAATGACCATAACTTTCACACTGGTAGCAATTATTCGTTTTATACGATGGAAAAACTGTTCTATTTATTCTGTATTTTATGCTTCGGGCGTTGACTTCTAAGGCCCTAACTATTCAATCTGGTGGAGCAACGCCCTCGAGTGAAGCCTAGGTTGCCCGTTCCGTAGAAATGACCATCACTTTCAAATTGGTTGCAATTATTCCTGTTATATGATGGAAAAACTGTTGTATTTTTATTGCATTTTATGCTTCGGGCATTGACTTCTAAGGCCCTAACTATTCAATCTGTTGGAGCAACGCCCTAGGGTGAAGCCTAGGTTTTCCGGAAAGTCGAAATGACCATAACTTTCATACTGGTTGCAGTTATTCGTTTTATATGATGGAAAAACTGTTCTATTTATTTTGTATTTAATGCTTCGGGCGTTGGCTTTTAAGGCCCTAACTGTTTGATATGGTGGAGCAACGCCCTAGAGTGAAACCTAGGTTGCCCGGCACGTAGAAATGACCATAACTTTCACACTGGTTGCTATTATTCGTTTTATACGATGGAAAAACTGTTGTATTTATATTGTATTTTATGCTTCTGGCGATCACTTCTTAGGCCCGAACTATTCGATCTGGTGGAACAACGCCCTAGGGTGAAGCCTAGGTTGCCCAGAACGTTGAAATGACCATAACTTTTACACTGGTAGCAATTATTCGTTTTATACAATGGAAAATCTGTTCTATTTATTTTGTATTTTATGCTTCGGGCGTTGAGTTCTAAGGCCCTAACTGTTTGATCTGGTGGAGCAACGCCCTAGAGTGAAGCCGAGGTTGCCCGGTACGTAGAAATGACCATCACTTTCAAACTGATTGCAATTATTCGTTTTATACAATGGAAAAACTGTTCTATTTATTTTGTATTTTATGCTTCGGGCGTTGACTTCTACGGCGCTAACTGTCTGATCTGGTGGAGCAACGCCCTAGAGTGAAACCTAGGTTGCCCGGAACGTAGAAATGACCATAACTTTCACACTGGTTGCTATTATTCGTTTTATGCGATGGAAAAACTGTTATACTTATGTTGTATTTTATGCGTCTGGCGTTCACTTCTTAGGCCCTAACTATTCGATATGGTGGAGCACCGCCCTAGAGTGAAGCCTAGGATGCTCGGAACGTCGAAATGACCACTACTTTCACACTGTTTGCAATTATTCACATAATACGGCGGAAAAGCTGTTGTATTTATATCGTATTTTATGCTTCGGGCGTTGACTTCTTAGGCCCTAACATTTCGATCTGGTGGAGCAACGCCCTACAGTGAAGCCTAGGGTGCCCGGAACGTAGATATGACCATAACCTTCACACAGGTTGCAATTATTCGTTTTATACGGTGTAAAGTCTGTTGTATTTATTTTGTATTTTATTCTTCTGTTGTTGACTTCTAAGGCCCTAACTATCCGATCTGGTGGAACAACGCCGTAGAGTGAAGCCTAGGTTGCCCGGAACGTAGAAATGACCATTACCTTCACACTGTTTGCAATTATTCCTTTCATACGATGGAAAAGCTGTTGTATTTATATCGTATTCTATGCTTCTGGCGTTGCCTTCTAAGGACCTAACTATTCGATCTGGTGGAGCAACGCCCTAGAGTGAAGCCTAGGTTGCCCGGAAAGGAGAAATGACCATCACTTTCAAACTGGTTGCAATTATTCCTGTTATATGATGGAAACACTGTTGCATTTTTTTTGTATTTTATGGTTCGGGCGTTGACTTCTAAGGCCCTAACTGTCTGATCTGGTGGAGCAACGCCCTAGAGTGAAGCCTAGGTTGCCCGGAACGTAGAAATGACCATAACTTTCACATCGGTTGCTATTATTCGTTTTATGCGATGGAAAAACTGTTATATTTATATTGTATTTTATGCGTCTGGCGTTCACTTCTTAGGCCCTAACTATTCGATCTGGTGGAACAACGCCGTAGAGTGATGCCTAGGTTGCCCGGAACGTAGAAATGACCACCACATTCACACTGGTTGCAATTATTCCTGTTATACGATGGAAAAACTCTTGTATATTTATTGCATTTTATGCTTCTGGCGTTTACTTCTAAGGCCCTAACTATACGATCTGGAGGAGCAGCGCCCCAGAGTGAAGCCCAGGTTGCTCGGAATGTAGAAATGACCATAACTTTCACACTGGTTGCTATTATTCGTTTTATACGATGGAAAAACTGTTGTATTTATATTGTATTTTATGCTTCTGGCGTTCACTTCTAAGGCCCTAACTATTCGATCTGGCGGAGCAACGCCCTAGAGCGAAGCCTAGGTTGCCCGGAACGTAGAAATGAGCATCACTTTCAAACTGGTTGCAATTATTCCTGTTATATGATGGAAAAACTGTTGTATTTTTATTACATTTTATGCTTCGGGCATTGACTTCTAAGGTCCTAACTATTCAATCTGTTGGAGCAACGCGCTAGGGTGAAGCCTAGGTTGCGCGGGAAGTAGAAATGACTATAACTTTCACACTGGGTGCAATTATTCGTTTTATACGATGGAAAAACTGTTATATTTATATTGTATTTTATGCGTAGGCGTTCACTTCTTAGGCCCTAACTATTCGATCTGGTGGAACAACGCCGTAGAGTGAAGCCTAGGTTGCCCGGAACGTAGAAATGACCACCACATTCACACTGGTTGCAATTATTCCTGTTATACGATGGAAAAACTCTTGTATATTTATTGCATTTTATGCTTCTGGCGTTTACTTCTAAGGCCCTAACTATACGATCTGGTGGAGCAGCGCCCCAGAGAGAAGCCCAGGTTGCTCGGAATGTAGAAATGACCATAACTTTCACACTGGTTGCTATTATTCGTTTTATACGATGGAAAAACTGTTGTATTTATATTGTATTTTATGCTTCTTGCGTTGTCTTCTTGGGCCCTAACTATTCGATCTGGTGGCACAACGCCCTAGAGTGAAGCCTAGGTTGCCTGGAACGCAGATATGACCATCACCTTCACACGGGTTGCAATTATTCCTGTTATAGGATGGAAAGACTGTTGTATTTTTATTGTATTTTAGACTTCAGGTGTTGACTTCTGAGGCCGTAGCTGTTCGATGTGGTGGAAGAACGCCATAGAGTGAAGCCTAGGTTGCCCGGAACGTAGAAATGACCATAAGTTTCATAGTGGTTGCAATTATTCGTTTTATACGATGGAAAAACTGTTGTATTTATATTGTATTTATGCTTCTGGCGTTCACTTCTTAGGCCCTAACTATTCGATCTGGTGGAGCAACGCCCTAGAGCGAAGCCTAGGTTGCCCGGAACGTAGAAATGACCATCACTTTCAAGCTGGTTGCAATTAATCCTGTTATACGATGGAAAAACTGTTGTATTTTTATTGCATTTTATGCTTCGGGCGTTGACTTCTAAGGCCCTAACTATTCAATCTGTTGGAGCAACGCCCTAGCGTGAAGCCTAGCTTGCCCGGAAAGTAGAAATTACCATAACTTTCATACTGGTTGCAATTATTCGTTTTATATGATGGAAAAACTGTTGTATTTATATTGTATTTTATGCTTCTGGCGTTCACTTCTTAGGCCCTAACTATCCGATCTGGTGGAGAAACGCCCTAGGGTGAAGCCTAGGTTGCCCGGAACGTAGAAATGACCATAACTTTTACACTGGTAGCAATTATTCGTTTTATACAATGGAAAAACTGTTCTATTTATTTTGTATTTAATGCTTCGGGCGTTGGCTTCTAATGCCCTAACTGTTTGATCTGGTGGAGCAACGCCCTAGGGTGAAGCCTAGGTTGCCCGGAAAGTAGAAATGACCATAACTTTCACACTGGTAGCAATTATTCGTTTTATACGATGGAAAAACTGTTCTATTTATTCTGTATTTTATGCTTCGGGCGTTGACTTCTGAGGCCCTAACTATTCGATCTGGTGGAGCAACGCCCTCGAGTGAAGCCTAGGTTGCCCGGTACGTAGAAATGACCATCACTTTCAAACTGGTTGCAATTATTCCAGTTATATGATGGAAAAACTGTTGTATTTTTATTGCATTTTATGCTTCGGGCATTGACTTCTAAGGCCCTAACTATTCAATCTGTTGGAGCAACGCCCTAGGGTGAAGCCTATGTTACCCGGAAAGTAGAAATGACCATAACTTTCATACTGGTTGCAGTTATTCGTTTTATATGATGGAAAAACTGTTCTATTTATTTTGTATTTAATGCTTCGGGCGTTGGCTTTTAAGGCCCTAACTGTTTGATCTGGTGGAGCAACGCCCTAGAGTGAAACCTAGGTTGCCCGGAACGTAGAAATGACCATAACTTTCACACTGGCTGCTATTATTCGTTGTATACGATGGAAAAACTGTTATATTTTTATTGCATTTTATGCTTCGGGCATTGACTTCTAAGGCCCTAACTATTCAATCTGTTGGAGCAACGCCCTAGGGTGAAGCCTAGGTTTTCCGGAAAGTCGAAATGACCATAACTTTCATACTGGTTGCAGTTATTCGTTTTATATGATGGAAAAACTGTTCTATTTATTTTGTATTTAATGCTTCGGGCGTTGGCTTTTAAGGCCCTAACTGTTTGATATGGTGGAGCAACGCCCTAGAGTGAAACCTAGGTTGCCCGGCACGTAGAAATGACCATAACTTTCACACTGGTTGCTATTATTCGTTTTATACGATGGAAAAACTGTTGTATTTATATTGTATTTTATGCTTCTGGCGATCACTTCTTAGGCCCGAACTATTCGATCTGGTGGAACAACGCCCTAGGGTGAAGCCTAGGTTGCCCGGAACGTTGAAATGACCATAACTTTTACACTGGTAGCAATTATTCGTTTTATACAATGGAAAATCTGTTCTATTTATTTTGTATTTTATGCTTCGGGCGTTGACTTCTAAGGCCCTAACTGTTTGATCTGGTGGAGCAACGCCCTAGAGTGAAACCTAGGTTGCCCGGAACGTAGATATGACCATAACTTTCACACTGGTTGCTATTATTCGTTTTATACGATGGAAAAACTGTTATATTTATATTGTATTTTATGCGTCTGGCGTACACTTCTTAAGCCCTAACTATTCGATGAGGTGGAACAACGCCGTAGAGTGAAGCCTCGTTTGCCCGGATCGTAGAAATGACCATTACTTTCAAACTGTTTGCAATTATTCCTTTTATACGATGGAAAAACTGTTCTATTTATTCTGTATTTTATGCTTCGGGCGTTGACTTCTAAGGCCGTAACTTTCGATCTGGTCGAGCAACGCCCTCGAGTGAAGCCTAGGTTGCCCGGTACGTAGAAATGACCATCACTTTCAAACTGGTTGCAATTATTCCTGTTATATGATGGAAAAACTGTTGTATTTTTATTGCGTTTTATGCTTCGGGCATTGACTTCTAAGGCCCTAACTATTCAATCTGTTGGAATAACGCCCTAGGGTGAAGCCTAGGTTGCCCGGAAAGTAGAAATGACCATAACTTTCATACTGGTTGCAATTATTCGTTTTATATGATGGAAAAACTGTTCTATTTATTTTGTATTTAATGCTTCGAGCGTCGGCTTTTAAGGCCCTAACTGTTTGATCTGGTGGAGCAACGCCCTAGAGTGAAACCTAGGTTGCCCGGAACGTAGAAATGACCATAACTTTCACACTGGTTGCTATTATTCGTTTTATACGATGGAAAAACTGTTATATTTATATTGTATCTTATGCTTCTGGCGTTGTCTTCTTAGGCCCTAACTATTCGGTCTGGTGGCACAACGCCCTAGAGTGAAGCCTAGCTTGCCTGGAACGCAGATATGACCATCACCTTCACACGGGTTGCAATTATTCCTGTTATAGGCTGGAAAGAGTGTTGTATTTTTATTGTATTTTAGACTTCAGGTGTTGACTTCTGAGGCCGTAGCTGTTCGATGTGGTGGAAGAACGCCATAGAGTGAAGCCTAGGTTGCCCGGAACGAAGAAATGACCATAAGTTTCATAGTGGTTGCAATTATTCGTTTTATACGATGGAAAAACTGTTGTATTTATATTGTATTTTATGCTTCTGGCGATCACTTCATAGGCCCGAACTATTCGATCTGCTGGATCAACGCCCTAGGGTGAAGCCTAGGTTGCCCGGAACGTTGAAATGGCCATAACTTTTACACTGGTAGCATTTATTCGTTTTATACAATGGAAAATCTGTTCTATTCATTTTGTATTTTATGCTTCGGGCGTTGACTTCTAAGGCCCTAACTGTTTGATCTGGTGAAGCAACGCCCTAGAGTGAAGCCTAGGTTGCCCGGTACGTAGAAATGACCATCACTTTCAAACTGGTTGCAATTATTCGTTTTATACAATGGAAAAACTGTTCTATTTATTTTGTATTTTATGCTTCGGGCGTTGACTTCTAAGGCCCTAACTGTTTGATCTGGTGGAGCAACGCCCTAGAGTGAAACCTAGGTTGCCCGGAACGTAGAAATGACCATAACTTTCACACTGGTTGCTATTATTCGTTTTATACGATGGAAAAACTGTTATATTTATATTGTATTTTATGCGTCTGGCGTCTACTTCTTAGGCCCTAACTATTCGATCTGGTGGAACAACGCCCTTGGGTGAAGCCTAGGTTGCCCGGAACGTAGAAATGACCTAAACTTTTACACTGGTAGCAATTATTCGTTTTATACAATGGAAAAACTGTTGTATTTATTTTGTATTTTATGCTTCGGGCGTTGACTTCTAAGGCCCTAACCGTTTGATCTGGTGGAGCAGCGCCGTAGAGTGAAGCCTCGGTTGCCCGGATCGTAGAAATGACCATTACTTTCACACTGTTTGCAATTATTCCTTTTATACGATGGAAAAGCTGTTGTATTTATATCGTATTTTATGCTTCTGGCGTTGACATCTAAGGACCTAACTATTCGATCTGGTGGAGCAGCGCCCTAGAGTGAAGCCTAGGTTGCTCGGAATGTAGAAATGACCATAACTTTCACACTGGTTGCTATTATTCGTTTTATACGATGGAAAAACTGTTGTATTTATATTGTATTTTATGCTTCTGGCGTTAACTTCTTAGGCCCTAACTATTCGATCTGGTGGAGCAACGCCCTAGAGCGAAGCCTAGGTTGCCCGGAACGTAGAAATGACCATCACTTTCAAACTGGTTGCAATTAATCCTGTTATACGATGGAAAAACTGTTGTATTTTTATTGCATTTTATGCTTCGGGCCTTGACTTCTAAGGCCCTAACTATTCAATCTGTTGGAGCAACGCCCTAGGGTGAAGCCTAGGTTGCCCGGAAAGTAGAAATGACCATAACTTTCATACTGGTTGCAATTATTCGTTTTATATGATGGATAAACTGTTGTATTTATATTGTATTTTATGGTTCTGGCGTTCACTTCTTAGGCCCTAACTATTCGATCTGGTGGAACAACGACCTAGGGTGAAGCCTAGGTTGCCCGGAACGTAGAAATGACCATAACTTTTACACTGGTAGCTATTATTCGTTTTATACAATGGAAAAACTGTTCTATTTATTTTGTATTTAATGCTTCGGGCATTGACTTCTAAGGCCCTAACTATTCAATCCGTTGGAGCAACGCCCTAGGGTGAAGCCTAGGTTGCCCGGAAAGTAGAAATGACCATAACTTTCACACTGGTAGCAATTATTCGTTTTATACGATGGAAAAACTGTTGTATTTATTCTGTATTTTATGCTTCGGGCGTTGACTTCTAAGGCCCTAACTATTCAATCTGTTGGAGCAACGCCCTAGGGTGAAGCCTAGGTTTTCCGGAAAGTCGAAATGACCATAACTTTCATACTGGTTGCAGTTATTCGTTTTATATGATGGAAAAACTGTTCTATTTATTTTGTATTTAATGCTTCGGGCGTTGGCTTTTAAGGCCCTAACTGTTTGATATGGTGGAGCAACGCCCTAGAGTGAAACCTAGGTTTCCCGGCACGTAGAAATGACCATAACTTTCACACTGGTTGCTATTATTCGTTTTATACGATGGAAAAACTGTTGTATTTATATTGTATTTTATGCTTCTGGCGATCACTTCTTAGGCCCGAACTATTCGATCTGGTGGAACAACGCCCTAGGGTGAAGCCTAGGTTGCCCGGAACGTTGAAATGACCATAACTTTTACACTGGTAGCAATTATTCGTTTTATACAATGGAAAATCTGTTCTATTTATTTTGTATTTTATGCTTCGGGCGTTGAGTTCTAAGGCCCTAACTGTTTGATCTGGTGGAGCAACGCCCTAGAGTGAAGCCGAGGTTGCCCGGTACGTAGAAATGACCATCACTTTCAAACTGATTGCAATTATTCGTTTTATACAATGGAAAAACTGTTCTATTTATTTTGTATTTTATGCTTCGGGCGTTGACTTCTAAGGCGCTAACTGTCTGATCTGGTGGAGCAACGCCCTAGAGTGAAACCTAGGTTGCCCGGAACGTAGAAATGACCATAACTTTCACACTGGTTGCTATTATTCGTTTTATGCGATGGAAAAACTGTTATACTTATATTGTATTTTATGCGTCTGGCGTTCACTTCTTAGGCCCTAACTATTCGATATGGTGGAGCACCGCCCTAGAGTGAAGCCTAGGATGCTCGGAACGTCGAAATGACCACTACTTTCACACTGTTTGCAATTATTCACATAATACGGCGGAAAAGCTGTTGTATTTATATCGTATTTTATGCTTCGGGCGTTGACTTCTTA
Source organism: Calliopsis andreniformis (assembly GCF_051401765.1). Classification (NCBI taxonomy): domain Eukaryota; kingdom Metazoa; phylum Arthropoda; class Insecta; order Hymenoptera; family Andrenidae; genus Calliopsis; species Calliopsis andreniformis. The sequence continues at coordinate 7,845,263 of NW_027480425.1, read as the reverse complement.
GGCCCTAACATTTCGATCTGGTGGAGCAACGCCCTACAGTGAAGCCTAGGTTGCCCGGAACGTAGATATGACCATAACCTTCACACAGGTTGCAATTATTCGTTTTATACGGTGTAAAGTCTGTTGTATTTATTTTGTATTTTATTCTTCTGTTGTTGACTTCTAAGGCCCTAACTATCCGATCTGGTGGAACAACGCCGTAGAGTGAAGCCTAGGTTGCCCGGAACGTAGAAATGACCATTACCTTCACACTGTTTGCAATTATTCCTTTGATACGATGGAAAAGCTGTTGTATTTATATCGTATTTTATGCTTCTGGCGTTGCCTTCTAAGGACCTAACTATTCGATCTGGTGGAGCAACGCCCTAGAGTGAAGCCTAGGTTGCCCGGAAAGGAGAAATGACCATCACTTTCAAACTGGTTGCAATTATTCGTTTTATACAATGGAAAAACTGTTCTATTTATTTTGTATTTTATGCTTCGGGCGTTGACTTCTAAGGCCCTAACTGTTTGATCTGGTGGAGCAACGCCCTAGAGTGAAGCCTAGGTTGCCCGGAAAGGAGAAATGACCATAACTTTTACACTGGTAGCTATTATTCGTTTTATACAATGGAAAAACTGTTCTATTTATTTTGTATTTAATGCTTCGGGCATTGACTTCTAAGGCCCTAACTATTCAATCCGTTGGAGCAACGCCCTAGGGTGAAGCCTAGGTTGCCCGGAAAGTAGAAATGACCATAACTTTCACACTGGTAGCAATTATTCGTTTTATACGATGGAAAAACTGTTCTATTTATTCTGTATTTTATGCTTCGGGCGTTGACTTCTAAGGCCCTAACTATTCAATCTGGTGGAGCAACGCGCTCGAGTGAAGCCTAGGTTGCCCGGTCCGTAGAAATGACCATCACTTTCAAATTGGTTGCAATTATTCCTGTTATATGATGGAAAAACTGTTGTATTTTTATTGCATTTTATGCTTCGGGCATTGACTTCTAAGGCCCTAACTATTCAATCTGTTGGAGCAACGCCCTAGGGTGAAGCCTAGGTTTTCCGGAAAGTCGAAATGACCATAACTTTCACACTGGTAGCAATTATTCGTTTTATACGATGGAAAAACTGTTCTATTTATTCTGTATTTTATGCTTCGGGCGTTGACTTCTAAGGCCCTAAGTATTCAATCTGGTGGAGCAACGCCCTCGAGTGAAGCCTAGGTTGCCCGTTCCGTAGAAATGACCATCACTTTCAAATTGGTTGCAATTATTCCTGTTATATGATGGAAAAACTGTTGTATTTTTATTGCATTTTATGCTTCGGGCATTGACTTCTAAGGCCCTAACTATTCAATCTGTTGGAGCGACGCCCTAGGGTGAAGCCTAGGTTTTCCGGAAAGTCGAAATGACCATAACTTTCATACTGGTTGCAGTTATTCGTTTTATACGATGGAAAAACTGTTGTATTTATATTGTATTTTATGCTTCGGGCATTGACTTCTAAGGCCCTAACTATTCAATCTGTTGGAGCATCGCCCTAGGGTGAAGCCTAGGTTGCCCGGAAAGTAGAAATGACCATAACTTTCATACTGGTTGCAGTTATTCGTTTTATATGATGGAAAAACTGTTGTATTTATATTGTATTTTATGCTTCTGGCGTTCACTTCTTAGGCCCTAACTATTCGATCTGGTGGAACAACGCCCTAGAGTGGAGCCTAGGTTGCCCGGTACGTAGAAATGACCACCACATTCACACTGGTTGCAATTATTCCTGTTATACGATGGAAAAACTCTTGTATATTTATTGCATTTTATGCTTCTGGCGTTTACTTCTAAGGCCCTAACTATACGATCTGGAGGAGCAGCGCCCCAGAGTGAAGCCCAGGTTGCTCGGAATGTAGAAATGACCATAACTTTCACACTGGTTGCTATTATTCGTTTTATACGATGGAAAAACTGTTGTATTTATATTGTATTTTATGCTTCTGGCGTTCACTTCTAAGGCCCTAACTATTCGATCTGGCGGAGCAACGCCCTAGAGCGAAGCCTAGGTTGCCCGGAACGTAGAAATAACCATCACTTTCAAACTGGTTGCAATTAATCCTGTTATACGATGGAAAAACTGTTGTAGTTTTATTGCATTTTATGCTTCGGGCCTTGACTTCTAAGGCCCTAACTATTCAATCTGTTGCAGCAACGACCCAGGGTGAAGCCTAGGTTGCCCGGAAAGTAGAAATGGCCACAACTTTCATACTGGTTGCAATTATTCGTTTTATACGATGGAAAAACTGTTGTATTTATATTGTATTTTATGCTTCTGGCGATCACTTCTTAGGCCCTAACTATTCGATCTGGTGGAACAACACCCTAGGGTGAAGCCTAGGTTGCCCGGAACGTAGAAATGACCATAACTTTTACACTGGTAGCTATTATTCGTTTTATACAATGGAAAAACTGTTCTATTTATTTTGTATTTAATGCTTCGGGCATTGACTTCTAAGGCCCTAACTATTCAATCTGTTGGAGCAACGCCCTAGGGTGAAGCCTAGGTTGCCCGGAAAGTAGAAATGACCATAACTTTCACACTGGTAGCAATTATTCGTTTTATACGATGGAAAAACTGTTCTATTTATTCTGTATTTTATGCTTCGGGCGTTGACTTCTAAGGCCCTAACTATTCAATCTGGTGGAGCAACGCCCTCGAGTGAAGCCTAGGTTGCCCGTTCCGTAGAAATGACCATCACTTTCAAATTGGTTGCAATTATTCCTGTTATATGATGGAAAAACTGTTGTATTTTTATTGCATTTTATGCTTCGGGCATTGACTTCTAGGGCCCTAACTATTCAATCTGTTGGAGCAACGCCCTAGGGTGAAGCCTAGGTTTTCCGGAAAGTCGAAATGACCATAACTTTCATACTGGTTGCAGTTATTCGTTTTATACGATGGAAAAACTGTTGTATTTATATTGTATTTTATGCTTCGGGCATTGACTTCTAAGGCCCTAACTATTCAATCTGTTGGAGCATCGCCCTAGGGTGAAGCCTAGGTTGCCCGGAAAGTAGAAATGACCATAACTTTCATACTGGTTGCAGTTATTCGTTTTATATGATGGAAAAACTGTTGTATTTATATTGTATTTTATGCTTCTGGCGTTCACTTCTTAGGCCCTAACTATTCGATCTGGTGGAACAACGCCCTAGAGTGGAGCCTAGGTTGCCCGGTACGTAGAAATGACCATTACTTTGACACTGTTTGCAAGTACACATTATATACGATGGAAAAGCTGTTGTATTTATATCGCATTTTATGCTTCTGGCGTTGACTTCTTCCAAACCCTAACTATTTCGTCTGGTGGAACAACGCCCTGGGGTAAAGCCCAGGTTGCGCGGAACGTTGAAATGACCATAACTTTCACACTGGTAGCAATTATCCGTTTTATACGATGGAAAAACTGTTTTATTTATTTCGTATTTTATGCTTCGGGCGTTGACTTCTTAGGCCCTAACTATTCGATCTGGAGGAACAACGGCCTAGGGTGAAGCCTAGGTTGCCCGGAACGTAGAAATGACCATAACTTTTACACTGGTAGCAATTATTCGTTTTATACAATGGAAGAACCGTTATATTTATTTCGTATTTAATGCTTCGGGCGTTGGCTTCTAAGGCCCTAACTGTTTGATCTGGTAGAGCGACGCCCTAGAGTGAAACCTAGGTTGCCCGGAACGTAGCAATGACCACAACTTTCACACTGGTTGCTATTATTCGTTTTATACGATGGAAAAACTGTTATATTTATATTGTATTTTATTCTTCTGGCGTTCACCTGTTAGGCCCGAACTATTCGATCTGGTGGAACAACGCCCTAGGGTGAAGCCTAGGTTGCCCGGAACGTAGAATTCACCATAACGTTTACACTGGTAGCAATTATTCGTTTTATACAATGGAAAAACTGTTCTATTTATTTTGTATTTTATGCTTCGGGCGTTGACTTCTAAGGCCCTAACTGTTTGATCTGGTGGAGCAACGCCCTAGAGTGAAGGCTAGGTTGCCCGGTACGTAGAAATGGCCATCACTTTCAAACTGGTTGGAATTATTCGTTTTATACGATGGAAAAGCTGTTGTATTTATATCGTATTTTATGCTTCTGGCGTTGACTTCTTAGGCCCTAACTATTCCATCAGGCGGAACAACGCCCTAGCGTGAAGCCTAGGTTGCCCGGCAAGTAGAAATGACCATAACTTTCACAATGGCAGCAATTATTCGTTTTATACGATGGAAAAACTGTTCTATTTATCTTGTATTTTATGCTTCGGGCGTTGACTTCTAAAGCCCTAACTATTCGATCTGGTGGAGCAACGCCGTAGGGTGAAACCTAGGTTGCGCGGGAAGTAGAAATGACAATAACTTTCACACTGGGTGCAATTATTCGTTTTATATGATGGAAAAACTGTTCTATTTATTTTGTATTTAATGCTTCGGGCGTTGGCTTCTAAGGCCCTAACTGTCTGATCTGGTGAAGCAACGCCCTAGAGTGAAGCCTAGGTTGCCCGGAACGTAGAAATGACCATAACTTTCACATCGGTTGCTATTATTCGTTTTATACGATGGAAAAACTGTTATATTTATATTGTATTTTATGCGTCTGGCGTTCAGTTCTTAGGCCCTAACTATTCGATCTGGTGGAACAACGCCGTAGAGTGAAGCCTAGGTTGCCGGAACGTAGAAATGACCACCACATTCACACTGGTTGCAATTATTCCTGTTATACGATGGAAAAACTCTTGTATATTTATTGCATTTTATGCTTCTGGCGTTTACTTCTAAGGCCCTAACTATACGATCTGGTGGAGCAGCGCCCCAGAGTGAAGCCCAGGTTGCTCGGAATGTAGAAATGACCATAACTTTCACACTGGTTGCTATTATTCGTTCTATACGATGGAAAAACTGTTGTATTTATATTGTATTTTATGCTTCTGGCGTTCACTTCTAAGGCCCTAACTATTCGATCTGGTGGAGCAACGCCCTAGAGCGAAGCCTAGGTTGCCCGGAACGTAGAAATGACCATCACTTTCAAACTGGTTGCAATTAATCCTGTTATACGATGGAAAAACTGTTGTATTTTTATTGCATTTTATGCTTCGGGCCTTGACTTCTAAGGCCCTAACTATTCAATCTGTTGCAGCAACGACCCAGGGTGAAGCCTAGGTTGCCTGGAAAGTAGAAATGACCATATCTTTCATAGTGGTTGCAATTATTCGTTTTATATGATGGAAAAACTGTTGTATTTATTTCGTATTTTATGCTTCTGGCGTTGACATCTAAGGACCTAACTATTCAATCTGTTGCAGCAACGACCCAGGGTGAAGCCTAGGTTGCCCGGAAAGTAGAAATGCCCACAACTTTCATACTGGTTGCAATTATTCGTTTTATACGATGGAAAAACTGTTGTATTTATATTGTATTTTATGCTTCTGGCGATCACTTCTTAGGCCCTAACTATTCGATCTGGTGGAACAACACCCTAGGGTGAAGCCTAGGTTGCCCGGAACGTAGAAATGACCATAACTTTTACACTGGTAGCTATTATTCGTTTTATACAATGGAAAAACTGTTCTATTTATTTTGTATTTAATGCTTCGGGCATTGACTTCTAAGGCCCTAACTATTCAATCTGTTGGAGCAACGCCCTAGGGTGAAGCCTAGGTTGCCCGGAAAGTAGAAATGACCATAACTTTCACACTGGTAGCAATTATTCGTTTTATACGATGGAAAAACTGTTCTATTTATTCTGTATTTTATGCTTCGGGCGTTGACTTCTAAGGCCCTAACTATTCAATCTGGTGGAGCAACGCCCTCGAGTGAAGCCTAGGTTGCCCGTTCCGTAGAAATGACCATCACTTTCAAATTGGTTGCAATTATTCCTGTTATATGATGGAAAAACTGTTGTATTTTTATTGCATTTTATGCTTCGGGCATTGACTTCTAAGGCCCTAACTATTCAATCTGTTGGAGCAACGCCCTAGGGTGAAGCCTAGGTTTTCCGGAAAGTCGAAATGACCATAACTTTCATACTGGTTGCAGTTATTCGTTTTATACGATGGAAAAACTGTTGTATTTATATTGTATTTTATGCTTCGGGCATTGACTTCTAAGGCCCTAACTATTCAATCTGTTGGAGCATCGCCCTAGGGTGAAGCCTAGGTTGCCCGGAAAGTAGAAATGACCATAACTTTCATACTGGTTGCAGTTATTCGTTTTATATGATGGAAAAACTGTTGTATTTATATTGTATTTTATGCTTCTGGCGTTCACTTCTTAGGCCCTAACTATTCGATCTGGTGGAACAACGCCCTAGAGTGGAGCCTAGGTTGCCCGGTACGTAGAAATGACCATTACTTTGACACTGTTTGCAAGTATACATTATATACGATGGAAAAGCTGTTGTATTTATATCGCATTTTATGCTTCTGGCGTTGACTTCTTCCAAACCCTAACTATTTCGTCTGGTGGAACAACGCCCTGGGGTAAAGCCCAGGTTGCGCGGAACGTTGAAATGACCATAACTTTCACACTGGTAGCAATTATCCGTTTTATACGATGGAAAAACTGTTTTATTTATTTCGTATTTTATGCTTCGGGCGTTGACTTCTTAGGCCCTAACTATTCGATCTGGTGGAACAACGGCCTAGGGTGAAGCCTAGGTTGCCCGGAACGTAGAAATGACCATAACTTTTACACTGGTAGCAATTATTCGTTTTATACAATGGAAGAACCGTTATATTTATTTCGTATTTAATGCTTCGGGCGTTGGCTTCTAAGGCCCTAACTGTTTGATCTGGTAGAGCGACGCCCTAGAGTGAAACCTAGGTTGCCCGGAACGTAGCAATGACCACAACTTTCACACTGGTTGCTATTATTCGTTTTATACGATGGAAAAACTGTTATATTTATATTGTATTTTATTCTTCTGGCGTTCACCTGTTAGGCCCGAACTATTCGATCTGGTGGAACAACGCCCTAGGGTGAAGCCTAGGTTGCCCGGAACGTAGAATTCACCATAACGTTTACACTGGTAGCAATTATTCGTTTTATACAATGGAAAAACTGTTCTATTTATTTTGTATTTTATGCTTCGGGCGTTGACTGCTAAGGCCCTAACTGTTTGATCTGGTGGAGCAACGCCCTAGAGTGAAGGCTAGGTTGCCCGGTACGTAGAAATGGCCATCACTTTCAAACTGGTTGGAATTATTCGTTTTATACGATGGAAAAGCTGTTGTATTTATATCGTATTTTATGCTTCTGGCGTTGACTTCTTAGGCCCTAACTATTCCATCAGGCGGAACAACGCCCTAGCGTGAAGCCTAGGTTGCCCGGCAAGTAGAAATGACCATAACTTTCACAATGGCAGCAATTATTCGTTTTATACGATGGAAAAACTGTTCTATTTATCTTGTATTTTATGCTTCGGGCGTTGACTTCTAAAGCCCTAACTATTCGATCTGGTGGAGCAACGCCGTAGGGTGAAACCTAGGTTGCGCGGGAAGTAGAAATGACAATAACTTTCACACTGGGTGCAATTATTCGTTTTATATGATGGAAAAACTGTTCTATTTATTTTGTATTTAATGCTTCGGGCGTTGGCTTCTAAGGCCCTAACTGTCTGATCTGGTGAAGCAACGCCCTAGAGTGAAGCCTAGGTTGCCCGGAACGTAGAAATGACCATAACTTTCACATCGGTTGCTATTATTCGTTTTATACGATGGAAAAACTGTTATATTTATATTGTATTTTATGCGTCTGGCGTTCAGTTCTTAGGCCCTAACTATTCGATCTGGTGGAACAACGCCGTAGAGTGAAGCCTAGGTTGCCGGAACGTAGAAATGACCACCACATTCACACTGGTTGCAATTATTCCTGTTATACGATGGAAAAACTCTTGTATATTTATTGCATTTTATGCTTCTGGCGTTTACTTCTAAGGCCCTAACTATACGATCTGGTGGAGCAGCGCCCTAGAGTGAAGCCTAGGTTGCTCGGAATGTAGAAATGACCATTACTTTCACACTGTTTGCAATTATTCCTTTTATACGATGGAAAAGCTGTTGTATTTATATCGTATTTTATGCTTCTGGCGTTGACATCTAAGGACCTAACTATTCGATCTGGTGGAGCAGCGCCCTAGAGTGAAGCCTAGGTTGCTCGGAATGTAGAAATGACCATAACTTTCACACTGGTTGCTATTATTCGTTTTATACGATGGAAAAACTGTTGTATTTATATTGTATTTTATGCTTCTGGCGTTCACTTCTTAGGCCCTAACTATTCGATCTGGTGGAGCAACGCCCTAGAGCGAAGCCTAGGTTGCCCGGAACGTAGAAATGACCATCACTTTCAAGCTGGTTGCAATTAATCCTGTTATACGATGGAAAAACTGTTGTATTTTTACTGCATTTTATGCTTCGGGCCTTGACTTCTAAGGCCCTAACTATTCAAGCTGTTGGAGCAACGCCCTAGGGTGAAGCCTAGGTTGCCCGGAAAGTAGAAATGAACATAACTTTCATACTGGTTGCAATTATTCGTTTTATACGATGGAAAAACTGTTGTATTTATATTGTATTTTATGCTTCTGGCGTTCACTTCTTAGGCCCTAACTATTCGATCTGGTGGAGCAACGCCCTAGAGCGAAGCCTAGGTTGCCCGGAACGTAGAAATGACCATCACTTTCAAGCTGGTTGCAATTAATCCTGTTATACGATGGAAAAACTGTTGTATTTTTACTGCATTTTATGCTTCGGGCCTTGACTTCTAAGGCCCTAACTATTCAATCTGTTGGAGCAACGCCCTAGGGTGAAGCCTAGGTTGCCCGGAAAGTAGAAATGACCATAACTTTCACACTGGCAGCAATTATTCGTTTTATACGATGGAAAAACTGTTGTATTTATTTTTTATTTTATGCTTCGGGCGTTGACTTCTAAGTCCCTAACTATTCGATCTGGTCGAGCAACGCCCTCGAGTGAAGCCTAGGTTGCCCGGTACGTAGAAATGACCATCACTTTCAAACTGGTTGCAATTATTCCTGTGATATGATGGAAAAACTGTTGTATTTTTATTGCATTTTATGCTTCGGGCATTGACTTCTAAGGCCCTAACTATTCAATCTGTTGGAGCAACGCCCTAGGGAGACGCCTAGGTTGCTCGGAAAGTAGAAATGACCATAACTTTCATACTGGTTGCAATTATTCGTTTTATATGATGGAAAAACTGTTGTATTTATATTGTATTTTATGCTTCGGGCATTGACTTCTAAGGCCCTAACTATTCAATCTGTTGGAGCAACGCCCTAGGGTGAAGCCTAGGTTGCCCGGAAAGTAGAAATGACCATAACTTTCACACTGGTAGCAATTATTCGTTTTATACGATGGAAAAACTGTTCTATTTATTCTGTATTTTATGCTTCGGGCGTTGACTTCTAAGGCCCTAACTATTCGATCTGGTGGAGCAACGCCCTCGAGTGAAGCCTAGGTTGCCCGGTACGTAGAAATGACCATCACTTTCAAACTGGTTGCAATTATTCCTGTTATATGATGGAAAAACTGTTGTATTTTTATTGCATTTTATGCTTCGGGCATTGACTTCTAAGGCCCTAACTATTCAATCTGTTGGAGCGACGCCCTAGGGTGAAGCCTAGGTTACCCGGAAAGTAGAAATGACCATAACTTTCATACTGGTTGCAGTTATTCGTTTTATATGATGGAAAAACTGTTGTATTTATATTGTATTTTATGCTTCTGGCGTTCACTTCTTAGGCCCTAACTATTCGATCTGGTGGAACAACGCCCTAGAGTGGAGCCTAGGTTGCCCGGTACGTAGAAATGACCATTACTTTGACACTGTTTGCAAGTATACATTATATACGATGGAAAAGCTGTTGTATTTATATCGTATTTTATGCTTCTGGCGTTGACTTCTTCCAAACCCTAACTATTTCGTCTGGTGGAACAACGCCCTGGGGTAAAGCCCAGGTTGCGCGGAACGTTGAAATGACCATAACTTTCACACTGGTAGCAATTATCCGTTTTATACGATGGAAAAACTGTTCTATTTATTTTTTATTTTATGCTTCGGGCGTTGACTTCTAAGTCCCTAACTATTCGATCTGGTCGAGCAACGCCCTCGAGTGAAGCCTAGGTTGCCCGGTACGTAGAAATGACCATCACTTTCAAACTGGTTGCAATTATTCCTGTTATATGATGGAAAAACTGTTGTATTTTTATTGCATTTTATGCTTCGGGCATTGACTTCTAAGGCCCTAACTATTCAATCTGTTGGAGCAACGCCCTAGGGAGACGCCTAGGTTGCTCGGGAAGTAGAAATGACCGTAACTTTCATACTGGTTGCAATTATTCGTTTTATATGATGGAAAAACTGTTGTATTTATATTGTATTTTATGCTTCGGGCATTGACTTCTAAGGCCCTAACTATTCAATCTGTTGGAGCAACGCCCTAGGGTGAAGCCTAGGTTGCCCGGAAAGTAGAAATGACCATAACTTTCACACTGGTAGCAATTATTCGTTTTATACGATGGAAAAACTGTTCTATTTATTCTGTATTTTATGCTTCGGGCGTTGACTTCTAAGGCCCTAACTATTCGATCTGGTGGAGCAACGCCCTAGAGTGGAGCCTAGGTTGCCCGGTACGTAGAAATGACCATTACTTTGACACTGTTTGCAAGTATACATTATATACGATGGAAAAGCTGTTGTATTTATATCGTATTTTATGCTTCTGGCGTTGACTTCTTCCAAACCCTAACCATTTCGTCTGGTGGAACAACGCCCTGGGGTAAAGCCCAGGTTGCGCGGAACGTTGAAATGACCATAACTTTCACACTGGTAGCAATTATCCGTTTTATACGATGGAAAAACTGTTTTATTTATTTCGTATTTTATGCTTCGGGCGTTGACTTCTTAGGCCCTAACTATTCGATCTGGTGGAACAACGGCCTAGGGTGAAGCCTAGGTTGCCCGGAACGTAGAAATGACCATAACTTTTACACTGGTAGCAATTATTCGTTTTATACAATGGAAAAACCGTTCTATTTATTTCGTATTTAATGCTTCGGGCGTTGGCTTCTAAGGCCCTAACTGTTTGATCTGGTGGAGCGACGCCCTAGAGTGAAACCTAGGTTGCCCGGAACGTAGCAATGACCACAACTTTCACACTGGTTGCTATTATTCGTTTTATACGATGGAAAAACTGTTATATTTATATTGTATTTTATTCTTCTGGCGTTCACCTGTTAGGCCCGAACTATTCGATCTGGTGGAACAACGCCCTAGGGTGAAGCCTAGGTTGCCCGGAACGTAGAATTCACCATAACGTTTACACTGGTAGCAATTATTCGTTTTATACAATGGAAAAACTGTTCTATTTATTTTGTATTTTATGCTTCGGGCGTTGACTTCTAAGGCCCTAACTGTTTGATCTGGTGGAGCAACGCCCTAGAGTGAAGGCTAGGTTGCCCGGTACGTAGAAATGACCATCACTTTCAAACTGGTTGGAATTATTCGTTTTATACGATGGAAAAGCTGTTGTATTTATATCGTATTTTATGCTTCTGGCGTTGACTTCTTAGGCCCTAACTATTCCATCAGGCGGAACAACGCCCTAGCGTGAAGCCTAGGTTGCCCGGCAAGTAGAAATGACCATAACTTTCACAATGGCAGCAATTATTCGTTTTATACGATGGAAAAACTGTTCTATTTATTTTGTTTTTTATGCTTCGGGCGTTGACTTCTAAGGCCCTAACTGTTTGATCTGGTGAAGCAACGCCCTAGAGTGAAGCCTAGGTTGCCCGGTACGTAGAAATGACCATCACTTTCAAACTGGTTGCAATTATTCGTTTTATACAATGGAAAAACTGTTCTATTTATTTTGTATTTTATGCTTCGGGCGTTGACTTCTAAGGCCCTAACTGTTTGATCTGGTGGAGCAACGCCCTAGAGTGAAACCTAGGTTGCCCGGAACGTAGAAATGACCATAACTTTCACACTGGTTGCTATTATTCGTTTTATACGATGGAAAAACTGTTATATTTATATTGTATTTTATGCGACTGGCGTTCACTTCTTAGGCCCTAACTATTCGATGTGGTGGAACAACGCCGTAGAGTGAAGCCTCGGTTGCCCGGATCGTAGAAATGACCATTACTTTCACACGGTTTGCAATTATTCCTTTTATACGATGGAAAAACTGTTCTATTTATTCTGTATTTTATGCTTCGGGCGTTGACTTCTAAGGCCCTAACTATTCAATCTGTTGGAGCAACGCCCTAGGGCGAAGCCTAGGTTGCTCGGAATGTAGAAATGACCATAACTTTCACACTGGTTGCTATTATTCGTTTTATACGATGGAAAAACTGTTGTATTTATATTGTATTTTATGCTTCTGGCGTTCACTTCATAGGCCCTAACTATTCGATCTGGTGGAGCAACGCCCTAGAGCGAAGCCTAGGTTGCCCGGAACGTAGAAATGACCATCACTTTCAAACTGGTTGCAATTAATACTGTTATACGATGGAAAAACTGTTGTATTTTTATTGCATTTTTTGCATCGGGCCTTGACTTCTAAGGCCCTAACTATTCAATCTGTTGGAGCAACGCCCTAGGGTGAAGCCTAGGTTGCCCGGAAAGTAGAAATGACCATAACTTTCATGCTGGTTGCAATTATTCGTTTTATATGATGGAAAAACTGTTGTATTTATATTGTATTTTATGCTTCTGGCGTTCACTTCTGAGGCCCTAACTATTCGATCTGGTGGAACAACGCCCTAGGGTGAAGCCTAGGTTGCCCGGAACGTAGAAATGACCATAACTTTTACACTGGTAGCAATTATTCGTTTTATACGATGGAAAAACTGTTCTATTTATTTTGTATTTAATGCTTCGGGCGTTGACTTCTAAGGCCCTAACTATTCAATCTGTTGGAGCAACGCCCTAGGGTGAAGCCTAGGTTGCCCGGTACGTAGAAATGACCATTACTTTTACACTGGTAGCAATTATCCGTTTTATACAATGGAAATACTGTTCTATTTATTTTGTATTTAATGCTTCGGGCGTTGGCTTCTAATGCCCTAACTGTTTGATCTGATGGAGCAACGCCCTAGGGTGAAGCCTAGGTTGCCCGGAAAGTAGAAATGACCATAACTTTCACACTGGCAGCAATTATTCGTTTTATACGATGGAAAAACTGTTCTATTTATTCTGTATTTTATGCTTCGGGCGTTGACTTCTAAGGCCCTAACTATTCGATCTGGTCGAGCAACGCCCTCGAGTGAAGCCTAGGTTGCCCGGTACGTAGAAATGACCATCACTTTCAAACTGGTTGCAATTATTCCTGTTATATGATGGAAAAACTGTTGTATTTTTATTGCATTTTATGCTTCGGGCATTGACTTCTAAGGCCCTAACTATTCAATCTGTTGGAGCAGCCCCTAGGGTCAAGCCTATGTTGCCCGGAAAGTAGAAATGACCATAACTTTCATATTGTCTGCAATTATTCGTTTTATATGATGGAAAAACTGTTGTATTTATATTGTATTTTATGCTTCTGGCGTTCACTTCATAGGCCCTAACTATTCAATCTGTTGGAGCAACGCCCTAGGGTGTAGCCTAGGTTGCTCGGAATGTAGAAATGACCATAACTTTCACACTGGTTGCTACTATTCGTTTTATACGATGGAAAAACTGTTGTATTTATATTGTATTTTATGCTTCTGGCGTTCACTTCATAGGCCCTAACTATTCGATCTGGTGGAGCAACGCCCTAGAGCGAAGCCTAGGTTGCCCGGAACGTAGAAATGACCATCACTTTCAAACTGGTTGCAATTAATACTGTTATACGATGGAAAAACTGTTGTATTTTTATTGCATTTTTTGCATCGGGCCTTGACTTCTAAGGCCCTAACTATTCAATCTGTTGGAGCAACGCCCTAGGGTGAAGCCTAGGTTGCCCGGAAAGTAGAAATGACCATAACTTTCATACTGGTTGCAATTATTCGTTTTATATGATGGAAAAACTGTTGTATTTATATTGTATTTTATGCTTCTGGCGTTCGCTTCTTAGGCCCTAACTATTCGATCTGGTGGAACAACGCCCTAGGGTGAAGCCTAGGTTGCCCGGAACGTAGAAATGACCATAACTTTTACACTGGTAGCAGTTATTCGTTTTATACGATGGAAAAACTGTTCTATTTATTTTGTATTTAATGCTTCGGGCGTTGACTTCTAAGGCCCTAACTATTCGATCTGGTGGAGCAACGCCCTCGAGTGAAGCCTAGGTTGCCCGGTACGTAGAAATGACCATCACTTTCAAACTGGTTGCAATTATTCCTGTTATATGATGGAAAAACTGTTGTATTTTTATTGCATTTTATGCTTCGGGCATTGACTTCTAAGGCCCTAACTATTCAATCTGTTGGAGCAACGCCCTAGGGTGAAGCCTAGGTTACCCGGAAAGTAGAAATGACCATAACTTTCATACTGGTTGCAGTTATTCGTTTTATATGATGGAAAAACTGTTGTATTTATATTGTATTTTATGCTTCTGGCGTTCACTTCTTAGGCCCTAACTATTCGATCTGGTGGAACAACGCCCTAGAGTGGAGCCTAGGTTGCCCGGTACGTAGAAATGACCATTACTTTGACACTGTTTGCAAGTATACATTATATACGATGGAAAAGCTGTTGTATTTATATCGTATTTTATGCTTCTGGCGTTGACTTCTTCCAAACCCTAACCATTTCGTCTGGTGGAACAACGCCCTGGGGTAAAGCCCAGGTTGCGCGGAACGTTGAAATGACCATAACTTTCACACTGGTAGCAATTATCCGTTTTATACGATGGAAAAACTGTTTTATTTATTTCGTATTTTATGCTTCGGGCGTTGACTTCTTAGGCCCTAACTATTCGATCTGGTGGAACAACGGCCTAGGGTGAAGCCTAGGTTGCCCGGAACGTAGAAATGACCATAACTTTTACACTGGTAGCAATTATTCGTTTTATACAATGGAAAAACCGTTCTATTTATTTCGTATTTAATGCTTCGGGCGTTGGCTTCTAAGGCCCTAACTGTTTGATCTGGTGGAGCGACGCCCTAGAGTGAAACCTAGGTTGCCCGGAACGTAGCAATGACCACAACTTTCACACTGGTTGCTATTATTCGTTTTATACGATGGAAAAACTGTTATATTTATATTGTATTTTATTCTTCTGGCGTTCACCTGTTAGGCCCGAACTATTCGATCTGGTGGAACAACGCCCTAGGGTGAAGCCTAGGTTGCCCGGAACGTAGAATTCACCATAACGTTTACACTGGTAGCAATTATTCGTTTTATACAATGGAAAAACTGTTCTATTTATTTTGTATTTTATGCTTCGGGCGTTGACTTCTAAGGCCCTAACTGTTTGATCTGGTGGAGCAACGCCCTAGAGTGAAGGCTAGGTTGCCCGGTACGTAGAAATGACCATCACTTTCAAACTGGTTGGAATTATTCGTTTTATACGATGGAAAAGCTGTTGTATTTATATCGTATTTTATGCTTCTGGCGTTGACTTCTTAGGCCCTAACTATTCCATCAGGCGGAACAACGCCCTAGCGTGAAGCCTAGGTTGCCCGGCAAGTAGAAATGACCATAACTTTCACAATGGCAGCAATTATTCGTTTTATACGATGGAAAAACTGTTCTATTTATTTTGTTTTTTATGCTTCGGGCGTTGACTTCTAAGGCCCTAACTGTTTGATCTGGTGAAGCAACGCCCTAGAGTGAAGCCTAGGTTGCCCGGTACGTAGAAATGACCATCACTTTCAAACTGGTTGCAATTATTCGTTTTATACAATGGAAAAACTGTTCTATTTATTTTGTATTTTATGCTTCGGGCGTTGACTTCTAAGGCCCTAACTGTTTGATCTGGTGGAGCAACGCCCTAGAGTGAAACCTAGGTTGCCCGGAACGTAGAAATGACCATAACTTTCACACTGGTTGCTATTATTCGTTTTATACGATGGAAAAACTGTTATATTTATATTGTACTTTATGCGACTGGCGTTCACTTCTTAGGCCCTAACTATTCGATGTGGTGGAACAACGCCGTAGAGTGAAGCCTCGGTTGCCCGGATCGTAGAAATGACCATTACTTTCACACGGTTTGCAATTATTCCTTTTATACGATGGAAAAACTGTTCTATTTATTCTGTATTTTATGCTTCGGGCGTTGACTTCTAAGGCCCTAACTATTCAATCTGTTGGAGCAACGCCCTAGGGTGAAGCCTAGGTTGCTCGGAATGTAGAAATGACCATAACTTTCACACTGGTTGCTATTATTCGTTTTATACGATGGAAAAACTGTTGTATTTATATTGTATTTTATGCTTCTGGCGTTCACTTCATAGGCCCTAACTATTCGATCTGGTGGAGCAACGCCCTAGAGCGAAGCCTAGGTTGCCCGGAACGTAGAAATGACCATCACTTTCAAACTGGTTGCAATTAATACTGTTATACGATGGAAAAACTGTTGTATTTTTATTGCATTTTTTGCATCGGGCCTTGACTTCTAAGGCCCTAACTATTCAATCTGTTGGAGCAACGCCCTAGGGTGAAGCCTAGGTTGCCCGGAAAGTAGAAATGACCATAACTTTCATGCTGGTTGCAATTATTCGTTTTATATGATGGAAAAACTGTTGTATTTATATTGTATTTTATGCTTCTGGCGTTCACTTCTGAGGCCCTAACTATTCGATCTGGTGGAACAACGCCCTAGGGTGAAGCCTAGGTTGCCCGGAACGTAGAAATGACCATAACTTTTACACTGGTAGCAATTATTCGTTTTATACGATGGAAAAACTGTTCTATTTATTTTGTATTTAATGCTTCGGGCGTTGACTTCTAAGGCCCTAACTATTCAATCTGTTGGAGCAACGCCCTAGGGTGAAGCCTAGGTTGCCCGGTACGTAGAAATGACCATTACTTTTACACTGGTAGCAATTATCCGTTTTATACAATGGAAATACTGTTCTATTTATTTTGTATTTAATGCTTCGGGCGTTGGCTTCTAATGCCCTAACTGTTTGATCTGATGGAGCAACGCCCTAGGGTGAAGCCTAGGTTGCCCGGAAAGTAGAAATGACCATAACTTTCACACTGGCAGCAATTATTCGTTTTATACGATGGAAAAACTGTTCTATTTATTCTGTATTTTATGCTTCGGGCGTTGACTTCTAAGGCCCTAACTATTCGATCTGGTCGAGCAACGCCCTCGAGTGAAGCCTAGGTTGCCCGGTACGTAGAAATGACCATCACTTTCAAACTGGTTGCAATTATTCCTGTTATATGATGGAAAAACTGTTGTATTTTTATTGCATTTTATGCTTCGGGCATTGACTTCTAAGGCCCTAACTATTCAATCTGTCGGAGCAGCCCCTAGGGTCAAGCCTATGTTGCCCGGAAAGTAGAAATGACCATAACTTTCATATTGTCTGCAATTATTCGTTTTATATGATGGAAAAACTGTTGTATTTATATTGTATTTTATGCTTCTGGCGTTCACTTCATAGGCCCTAACTATTCAATCTGTTGGAGCAACGCCCTAGGGTGAAGCCTAGGTTGCTCGGAATGTAGAAATGACCATAACTTTCACACTGGTTGCTACTATTCGTTTTATACGATGGAAAAACTGTTGTATTTATATTGTATTTTATGCTTCTGGCGTTCACTTCATAGGCCCTAACTATTCGATCTGGTGGAGCAACGCCCTAGAGCGAAGCCTAGGTTGCCCGGAACGTAGAAATGACCATCACTTTCAAACTGGTTGCAATTAATACTGTTATACGATGGAAAAACTGTTGTATTTTTATTGCATTTTTTGCATCGGGCCTTGACTTCTAAGGCCCTAACTATTCAATCTGTTGGAGCAACGCCCTAGGGTGAAGCCTAGGTTGCCCGGAAAGTAGAAATGACCATAACTTTCATACTGGTTGCAATTATTCGTTTTATATGATGGAAAAACTGTTGTATTTATATTGTATTTTATGCTTCTGGCGTTCGCTTCTTAGGCCCTAACTATTCGATCTGGTGGAACAACGCCCTAGGGTGAAGCCTAGGTTGCCCGGAACGTAGAAATGACCATAACTTTTACACTGGTAGCAGTTATTCGTTTTATACGATGGAAAAACTGTTCTATTTATTTTGTATTTAATGCTTCGGGCGTTGACTTCTAAGGCCCTAACTATTCAATCTGTTGGAGCAACGCCCTAGGGTGAAGCCTAGGTTGCCCGGTACGTAGAAATGACCATCACTTTCAAACTGGTTGCAATTATTCCTGTTATATGATGGAAAAACTGTTGTATTTTTATTGCATTTTATGCTTCGGGCATTGACTTCTAAGGCCCTAACTATTCAATCTGTTGGAGCAACGCCCTAGGGTGAAGCCTAGGTTACCCGGAAAGTAGAAATGACCATAACTTTCATACTGGTTGCAGTTATTCGTTTTATATGATGGAAAAACTGTTCTATTTATTTTGTATTTAATGCTTCAGGCGTTGGCTTTTGAGGCCCTAACTGTTTGATCTGGTGGAGCAACGCCCTAGAGTGAAACCTAGGTTGCCCGGAACGTAGAAATGACCATAACTTTCACACTGGTTGCTATTATTCGTTGTATACGATGGAAAAACTGTTATATTTATATTGTATGTTATGCTTCTGGCGTTGTCTTCTTAGGCCCTAATTATTCGATCTGGTGGAACAACGCCCTAGAGTGAAGCGTAGGTTGCCTGGAACGCAGATATGACCATCACCTTCACACGGGTTGCAATTATTCCTGTTATAGGATGGAAAGACTGTTGTATTTTTATTGTATTTTATGCTTCGGGCGTTGACTTCTAAGGCCCTAACTGTTTGATCTGGTGGAGCAACGCCCTAGAGTGAAGCCGAGGTTGCCCGGTACGTAGAAATGACCATCACTTTCAAACTGATTGCAATTATTCGTTTTATACAATGGAAAAACTGTTCTATTTATTTTGTGTTTTATGCTTCGGGCGTTGACTTCTATGGCCCTAACTGTCTGATCTGGTGGAGCAACGCCCTAGAGTGAAACCTAGGTTGCCCGGAACGTAGAAATGACCATAACTTTCACACTGGTTGCTATTATTCGTTTTATGCGATGGAAAAACTGTTATACTTATATTGTATTTTATGCGTCTGGCGTTCACTTCTTAGGCCCTAATTATTCGATATGGTGGAGCACCGCCCTAGAGTGAAGCCTAGGATGCTCGGCACGTAGAAATGACCACTACTTTCACCCTTTTTGCAATTATTCATTTAATACGACGGAAAAGCTGTTGTATTTATATCGTATTTTATGCTTCGGGCGTTGACTTCTTAGGCCCTAACATTTCGATCTGGTGGAGCAACGCCCTACAGTGAAGCCTAGGTTGCCCGGAACGTAGATATGACCATAACCTTCACACAGGTTGCAATTATTCGTTTTATACGGTGTAAAGGCTGTTGTATTTATTTTGTATTTTATTCTTCTGGTGTTGACTTCTTAGGCCCTAACTATCCGATCTGGTGGAACAACGCCGTAGAGTGAAGCCTAGGTTGCCCGGAACGTAGGAATGACCATAACTTTCACACTGGTTGCTATTATTCGTTTTATGCGATGGAAAAGCTGTTGTATTTATATCGTATTTTATGCTTCTGGCGTTGCCTTCTAAGGACCTAACTATTCGATCCGGTGGAGCAGCGCCCTAGAGTGAAGCGTAGGTTTCTCGGAATGTAGAAATGACCATTACTTTCACACTGGTTGCAATTATTCCTTTTATACAATGGAAAAGCTGTTGTATTTATATCGTACTTTATGCTTCTGCCGTTGACATCTAAGGACCTAACTATTCGATCTGGTGCAGCAGCGCCCTAGCGTGAAGCCTAGGTTGCTCGGAATGTAGAAATGACCATTACTTTTACACTGGTAGCAATTATTCGTTTTATACGATGGAAAAACTGTTCTATTTATTTTGTATTTAATGCTTCGGGCGTTGGCTTCTAATGCCCTAACTGTTTGATCTGATGGAGCAACGCCCTAGGGTGAAGCCCAGGTTGCCCGGAAAGTAGAAATGACCATAACTTTCACACTGGCAGCAATTATTCGTTTTATAGGATGGAAAAACTGTTCTATTTATTCTGTATTTTATGCTTCGGGCGTTGACTTCTAAGGCCCTAACTATTCGATCTGGTCGAGCAACGCCCTCGAGTGAAGCCTAGGTTGCCCGGTACGTAGAAATGGCCATCACTTTCAAACTGGTTGCAATTATTCCTGTTATATGATGGAAAAACTGTTGTATTTTTATTGCATTTTATGCTTCGGGCATTGACTTCTAAGGCCCTAACTATTCAATCTGTTGGAGCAACCCCTAGGGTCAAGCCTATGTTGCCCGGAAAGTAGAAATGACCATAACTTTCATATTGTCTGCAATTATTCGTTTTATATGATGGAAAAACTGTTGTATTTATATTGTATTTTATGCTTCTGGCGTTCACTTCTTAGGCCCTAACTATTCGATCTGGTGGAACAACGCCCTAGAGTGGAGCCTAGGTTGCCCGGTACGTAGAACTGACCATTACTTTGACACTGTTTGCAAGTATACATTATATACGATGGAAAAGCTGTTGTACTTATATCGTATTTTATGCTTCTGGCGTTGACTTCATCCAATGCCCTAACTATTTCGTCTGGTGGAACAACGCCCTGGGGTAAAGCCCAGGTTGCGCGGAACGTTGAAATGACCATAACTTTCACACTGGTAGCAATTATTCGTTTTATACGATGGAAAAACTGTTTTATTTATATCGTATTTTATGCTTCGGGCATTGACTTCTAAGGCCCTAACTATTCAATCTGTTGGAGCAATGCCCTAGGGTGAAGCCTAGGTTGCCCGGAAAGTAGAAATGACCATAACTTTCACACTGGTAGCAATTATTCGTTTTATACAATGGAAAAACTGTTCTATTTATTCTGTATTTTATGCTTCGGGCGTTGACTTCTAAGGCCCTATTTATTCGATCTGGTGGAACAACGTCCTAGTGTGAAGCCTAGGTTGCCCGGAACGTAGAAATGACCATTACTTTTACACTGGTAGCAATTATTCGTCTTATACAATGGAAAAACTGTTCTATTTATCTTGTATTTAATGCTTCGGGCGTTGGCTTCTGAGGCCCTAACTGTTTGATCTTGTGGAGAAACGCCCTAGAGTGAAACCTAGGTTGCCCGGAACGTAGAAATGACCACAACTTTCACACTGGTCGCTATTATTCGTTTTGTACGATGGAAAAACTGTTATATTTATATTGTATTTTATTCTTCTGGCGTTCACTTCTTAGGCCCTAACTGTTCGATCTGGTGGAGCAACGCCCTAGGGTGAAGCCTAGGTTGCCCGGAACGTAGAATTGACCATAACTTTTACACTGGTAGCAATTATTCGTTTTATACAATGGAAAAGCTGTTGTATTTATATCGTATTTTATGCTTCTGGCGTTGACTTCTTAGGCCCTAACTATTCCATCAGGTGGAACAACGCTCTAGGGTGAAGCCTAGGTTGCCCGGCAGGTAGAAATGACCATAACTTTCACACTGGCAGCAATTATTCGTTTTATACGATGGAAAAACTGTTCTATTTATCTTGTATTTTATGCTTCGGGCGTTGACTTCTAAGGCCCAAACTATTCGATCTGGTGGAGCAACGCCCTCGAGTGAAGCGGAGGTTGCCCGGTACGTAGAAATGACCATCACTTTCAAACTGGTTGCAATTATCCCTGTTATATGATGGAAAAACTGTTGTATTTTTATTGCACTTTATGCTTCGGGCATTGACTTCTAAGGCCCTAACAATTCAGTCTGTTGGAGCAACGCCCTAGGGTGAAGCCTAGGTTGCCCGGCAAGTTGAAATGACCATAACCTTCATAATGGGTGCAATTATTCGTTTTATATGATGGAAAAACTGTTGTATTTATAATGTATTTTATGCTTCGGGCATTGACTTCTAAGGCCCTAACTGTTTGATCTGGTGGAACAACGCCCTAGAGTGAAGGCTAGGTTGCCCGGAACGTAGAAATGACCATCACTTTCAAACTGGTTGCAATTATTCGTTTTACACGATAGAAAAGCTGTTGTATTTATATCGTAGTTTATGCTTCTGGCGTTGACTTCTTAGGCCCTAACTATTCCATCAGGTGGAACAACGCCCTAGGGTGAAGCCTAGGTTGCCCGGCAGGTAGAAATGACCATAACTTTCACACTGGAAGCAATTATTCGTTTTATACGATGGAAAAACTGTTCTATTTATCTTGTATTTTATGCTTCGGGCGTTGACTTCTAAGGCCCTAACTATTCGATCTGGTGGAGCAACGCCCTCGAGTGAAGCGTAGGTTGCCCGGTACGTAGAAATGACCAGCACTTTCAAACTGGTTGCAATTATTCCTGTTATATGATGGAAAAACTGTTGTGTTTTTATTGCATTTTATGCTTCGGGCATTGACTTCTAAGGCCCTAACAATTCAGTCTGTTGGAGCAACGCCCTAGGGTGAAGCCTAGGTTGCCCGGCAAGTAGAAATGACCATAACCTTCATAATGGTTGCAATTATTCGTTTTATATGATGGAAAAACTGTTGTATTTATATTGTATTTTATGCTTCGGGCATTGACTTCTAAGGCCCTAACTATTCAATCTGTTGGAGCAACGCCCTAGGGTGAAGCCTAGGTTGCCCGGAAAGTAGAAATGACTATAACTTTCACACTGGTAGCAATTATTCGTTTTATACAATGGAAAAACTGTTCTATTTATTCTGTATTTTATGCTTCAGGCGTTGACTTCTAAGGCCCTAACTATTCGATCTGGTGGAGCAACGCCCTCGAGTGAAGCCTAGGTTGCCCGGTACGTATAAATGACCATAACTTTTACACTGGTAGCAATTATTCGTTTTATACAACGGAAAAACTGTTCTATTTATTTTGTATTTAATGCTCCGGGCGTTGGCTTCTAAGGCCCTAACTGTTTGACCTGGTGGAGCAACGCCAAAGGGTGAAACCTAGGTTGCCCGGAACGTAGAAATGACCATAACTTTCACAATGGTTGCTATTATTCGTTTTATACGATGGAAAAACTGTTATATTTATATTGTATTTTATTCTTCGGGCATTGACTTCTAAGGCCCTAACTATTCAATCTGTTGGAGCAACGCCCTAGGGTCAAGCCTATGTTGGCCGGAAAGTAGAAATGACCATAACTTTCATATTGTCTGCAATTATTCGTTTTATATGATGGAAAAACTGTTGCATTTATATTGTATTTTATGCTTCTGGCGTTCACTTCTTAGGCCCTAACTATTCGATCTTATGGAGCACCGCCCTAGAGTGAAGCCTAGGTTGCCCGAAACGTAGAAATGACCATAACTTCCACACTGGTTGCAATTATTCGCTTTATACGATGGAAAAGGTGTTGTATTTATATCGTATTTTATGCTTCTGGCGTTGACTTCTTAGGCCCTAACTGTTCCATCTGGTGGAACAACGCCCTAGGGTAAAGCCCAGGTTGCGCGGAACGTAGAAATGACCATAACTTTCACACTGGTAGCAATTATTCGTTTTATACGATGGAAAAACTGTTTTATTTATTTTGTATTTTATGCTTCGGGCATTGACGTTTAAGGCCCTAACTATTCAATCTGTTGGAGCAACGCCCTGGAGTGAATCCTAGGTTGCCCGGAACGTAGAAATGACCATTACATTCACACTGTTTGCTATTATTCCTCTTATACGATGGAAAAACTGTTGTATTTTTATTGTATTCTATGCTTCTGGCGTTTAATTCTAAGTCGCTAGCTATTTGATCTGGTGGAGCAACGACCTAGAGTGAAGCCTAGGTTGCCCGGAACGTAGAAATGACCATAAATTTCACACTGGTAGCAATTATTCGTTTTATACGATGGAAAAACTGTTTTATTTATTTTGTATTTTATGCTTCGGGCATTGACTTTTAAGGCCCTAACAATTCAGTCTGTTGGAGCAACGCCCTAGGGTGAAGCCTAGGTTGCCCGGCAAGTTGAAATGACCATAACCTTCATAATGGGTGCAATTATTCGTTTTATATGATGGAAAAACTGTTGTATTTATAATGTATTTTATGCTTCGGGCATTGACTTCTAAGGCCCTAACTGTTTGATCTGGTGGAACAACGCCCTAGAGTGAAGGCTAGGTTGCCCGGAACGTAGAAATGACCATCACTTTCAAACTGGTTGCAATTATTCGTTTTACACGATAGAAAAGCTGTTGTATTTATATCGTAGTTTATGCTTCTGGCGTTGACTTCTTAGGCCCTAACTATTCCATCAGGTGGAACAACGCCCTAGGGTGAAGCCTAGGTTGCCCGGCAGGTAGAAATGACCATAACTTTCACACTGGAAGCAATTATTCGTTTTATACGATGGAAAAACTGTTCTATTTATCTTGTATTTTATGCTTCGGGCGTTGACTTCTAAGGCCCTAACTATTCGATCTGGTGGAGCAACGCCCTCGAGTGAAGCGTAGGTTGCCCGGTACGTAGAAATGACCAGCACTTTCAAACTGGTTGCAATTATTCCTGTTATATGATGGAAAAACTGTTGTGTTTTTATTGCATTTTATGCTTCGGGCATTGACTTCTAAGGCCCTAACAATTCAGTCTGTTGGAGCAACGCCCTAGGGTGAAGCCTAGGTTGCCCGGCAAGTAGAAATGACCATAACCTTCATAATGGTTGCAATTATTCGTTTTATATGATGGAAAAACTGTTGTATTTATATTGTATTTTATGCTTCGGGCATTGACTTCTAAGGCCCTAACTATTCAATCTGTTGGAGCAACGCCCTAGGGTGAAGCCTAGGTTGCCCGGAAAGTAGAAATGACTATAACTTTCACACTGGTTGCTATTATTCGTTTTATACGATGGAAAAACTGTTATATTTATATTGTATTTTATTCTTCGGGCATTGACTTCTAAGGCCCTAACTATTCAATCTGTTGGAGCAACGCCCTAGGGTCAAGCCTATGTTGGCCGGAAAGTAGAAATGACCATAACTTTCATATTGTCTGCAATTATTCGTTTTATATGATGGAAAAACTGTTGCATTTATATTGTATTTTATGCTTCTGGCGTTCACTTCTTAGGCCCTAACTATTCGATCTTATGGAGCACCGCCCTAGAGTGAAGCCTAGGTTGCCCGAAACGTAGAAATGACCATAACTTCCACACTGGTTGCAATTATTCGCTTTATACGATGGAAAAGGTGTTGTATTTATATCGTATTTTATGCTTCTGGCGTTGACTTCTTAGGCCCTAACTGTTCCATCTGGTGGAACAACGCCCTAGGGTAAAGCCCAGGTTGCGCGGAACGTAGAAATGACCATAACTTTCACACTGGTAGCAATTATTCGTTTTATACGATGGAAAAACTGTTTTATTTATTTTGTATTTTATGCTTCGGGCATTGACGTTTAAGGCCCTAACTATTCAATCTGTTGGAGCAACGCCCTGGAGTGAATCCTAGGTTGCCCGGAACGTAGAAATGACCATTACATTCACACTGTTTGCTATTATTCCTCTTATACGATGGAAAAACTGTTGTATTTTTATTGTATTCTATGCTTCTGGCGTTTAATTCTAAGTCGCTAGCTATTTGATCTGGTGGAGCAACGACCTAGAGTGAAGCCTAGGTTGCCCGGAACGTAGAAATGACCATAAATTTCACACTGGTAGCAATTATTCGTTTTATACGATGGAAAAACTGTTTTATTTATTTTGTATTTTATGCTTCGGGCATTGACTTTTAAGGCCCTAACTATTCAATCTGTTGGAGCAACGCCCTGGAGTGAATCCTAGGTTGCCCGGAACGTAGAAATGACCATTACATTCACACTGTTTGCTATTATTCCTCTTATACGATGGAAAAACTGTTGTATTTTTATTGTATTCTATGCTTCTGGCGTTTAATTCTAAGTCGCTAGCTATTTGATCTGGTGGAGCAACGAGCTAGAGTGAAGCCTAGGTAGCCCGGTACGTAGAAATGACCATCTCTTTCACACTGGTTGCAATTATACCTGTTATAGGATGTAAAAACTGTTGTATTTTTATTGTATTTTATGCTTCGGGAGTTGACTTCTAAGGCCCTAACCATACGATCTGGTGGGCTAACGCCCTAGGGAGAAGCCTAGGTTGCCCGGAACGTAGAAATGACCATAACTTTCATACTGGTTGCAATTCTTCGTTTTATACGATGGAATAGCTGTTGTATTTATATTGTATTTTATGCCCCTGGCGTCGACTTCTTGCGCCCTAACTATTCAATCTGGTGGAACAACGCCCTAGAGTGAAGCCTAGGTTGCCCGGATCGTAGAAATGACCATCACTTTCACACTGGTTGCTATTATTCGTTTTATACGACGTAAAAATGGTTATATTTATATTGTATTTTATGCTTCTGGCGTTGACTCCTAATGTCCTATGTATTCGATCTGGTGGAGCATTACCTCAGAGTTATGTCAAGGATACCCGGAAGGTATAAATGGCCATTACTTTCACAGTGGTTGCAATTATTCGTTTTATACGATGGAAAAACTGTTGTACATATATCGTATCTTATGCTTCTGGCGTTGACTTCTTAGGCCCTAACTATTCGATTTGGTGGAACAACGAGCTAGAGTGAAGCCTAGGTAGCCCGGAACGTAGAAATGACCATAACTTTCATACTGGTTGCAATTCTTCGTTTTATACGATGGAATAGCTGTTGTATTTATATTGTATTTTATGCCCCTGGCGTCGACTTCTTGCGCCCTAACTATTCAATCTGGTGGAACAACGCCCTAGAGTGAAGCCTAGGTTGCCCGGATCGTAGAAATGACCATCACTTTCACACTGGTTGCTATTATTCGTTTTATACGACGTAAAAATGGTTATATTTATATTGTATTTTATGCTTCTGGCGTTGACTCCTAATGTCCTATGTATTCGATCTGGTGGAGCATTACCTCAGAGTTATGTCAAGGATACCCGGAAGGTATAAATGGCCATTACTTTCACAGTGGTTGCAATTATTCGTTTTATACGATGGAAAAACTGTTGTACATATATCGTATCTTATGCTTCTGGCGTTGACTTCTTAGGCCCTAACTATTCGATTTGGTGGAACAACGAGCTAGAGTGAAGCCTAGGTAGCCCGGAACGTAGAAATGACCATAACTTTCATACTGGTTGCAATTCTTCGTTTTAAACGATGGAATAGCTCTTGTATTTATATTGTATTTTATGCCCCTGGCGTTGACTTCTTGAGCCCTAACTATTCGATCTGGTGGAACGACGCCCTAGAGTGAAGCCTTGGTTGCCCGGAACGTAGAAATGACCATTACTTTCACACTGGTTACAATTATTCCTGTTATACGATGAAAAATATGTTTTATTTTTGTTGTACTTTATGCTTCAGGCGTTGACTTCTATGGCCGTAGCTATTCGATCTGGTGGAACAACGACCTAGAGTGAAGCCTAGGTTGCCTCGATCGTACAAATGACCATCACTTCCAAACGGGTTGCAATTATTCCTGTTATAGGATGGAAAGACTGTTGTATTTATATTGTATTTTATGCTCCTGGCGTTGACTTCTAAGGCCGTAGTTATTAGATGTGGTGGAGCAACGCCCTAGAGTGACGCCTAGGTTGCCCGGAACGTAGAAACGACCATTACTTTCACACTGTTTGCAAATATACATTATATACGATGGAAAAACCGTTGTATTTATATTGTATTTTATGCTTCTGGCGTTGACTTCTTAGGCCCTAGCTATACAATCTGGTGCAGCGACGCCCTAGAGTGAAGCCTAGATTGCACGGAACGTATAAATCACCATTACCTTCACACTGGTTGCAATTATTCCTGTTATACGATGGAAAAACTGTTGCATCTTTATTGTATTTTGTGCTTCTGGCGTTGACCTCTAAGGCCCTAGCTATTCGATTTGGTGGAGCAACGCCCTAGAGTGGAACCGAGGTTGCTCTGTACGTAGAAATGACCATTACTTTCACACTGTTTGCAAATATACATTATATATGATGGAAAATCTGTTGTATTTATGTTGTATTTTATGCTTCTGTCGTTGACTTCTTAGGCCCTAACTATTTGATCTTGTGGTGCACCGCGCTAGAGTGAAGCCTAGGTTGCCCGAAACGTAGAAATGACCATAACTTCCACACTGGTTGCAATTATTCGCTTTATACGATGGAAAAACTGTTTTATTTATTTTGTATTTTATGCTTCGGGCGTAGACTTCTAAGGCCCTAACTATTCGATCTGGTGGAGCAACGCCCTAGAGTGAAGCCTAGGTTGCCCGGAACGTAGAAATGACCATAACTTTCACACTGGTTGCTATCATTCGTTTTATACGATGGAAAAACTGTTATATTTATATTGTATTTTATGCTTCTGGCGTTGACTTCTTAGGGCCTAATTGTTCGATCTGGTCGAACAACGCCCTAGAGTGAAGCCCAGGTTACCCGGAACGTAGAAATGGCCATCACTTTCAAGCTGTTTGCAATTATTCCCGTTATATGATGGAAAAACTGTTGTATTTTTATTGCATTTTATGCTTCGGGCATTGATTTGAAAGGCCCTAACTATTCAATCTGTTGGAGCAACGCACTAGAGTGAATCCTAGGTTGCCCGGAACGTAGAAATGACCATTACATTCACACTGGTTGCAATTATTCGTTTTATACGATGGAAAAGCTGTTGCATCTTTATTGTATTTTATTCTTCTGGCGTTGACTTCTAAGGCCGTCGCTATTAGATGTGGTGGAGCAACGCCCTACAATGACGCCTAGGTTGCCCGGAACGTAGAAATGACCATTACTTTCACAATGTTTGCAATTATTCATTTTATACGATGGAAAAACTGTTATATTCATATTGTATTTTATGCTTCTGGCGTTGACTTCCAAGGTACGAACTATTCGATCTGGTGGAGCAACGCCCTAGAGTGAAGCCTAGGCTGCCCGCAACGTAGAAATGACCATCACATTCAAACTGGTTGCAATTACTCCCGTTATATGATGGAAAAACTGTTGTACTTTTATTGTAATTTATGCTTCTGGCGTTGACTTCTAAGGCCCTAACTATTCGATCTGGTGGACCAACGCCCTAGGGTGAAGCCCAGGTTAGCCGGAATGTAGAAATGTCCATAACTTTCACACTGGTTGCAATTATTCGTTTTATACGATTGAAAAGCTGTTCTATTTATATTGTATTTTATGCTTCTGGCGTTAACTTCTTAGGCCCTAACTATTCCCTCTGGTGGATCAACGCCCTAGAGTGAAAACTACGTTGCCGGGAACGTAGAAATGACCATTAGTTTCACAGTGGTTGCAATTATTCCTTATGTACGATGGAAAAACTGTTGTATTTTAATTGTATTTTATGCTTTTAGCGATGAATTCTAAGTCCCTAGCTATTCGATCTGGTGGAGCAACGCCCTAGAGTGACGCCTAGGTTGCTCGGAACGTAGAAATGACCATTACTTTCACACTGGTCGCAATTACCCGTTTTATACGATGGAAAGGCTGTTGTATTTATATCGTATTTTATGCTTCTGGCGTTGACTTCTTCTGACCAAACTATTCGATCTGGTAGAGCAACGCCCTGGAGTGAAACCTAGGTTGCGCGGAACGTAGAAATGACCATTACTTTCACACTGGTTGCAATTATTCCTGTTATACGATGGAAAAACTGTTGTATTTTTATTGCATTTTATGCTTCGGGCATTGACTTTTAAGGCCCTAACTATTCAATCTGTTGGAGCAACGCCCTAGGGTGATGCCTAGGTTGCCCGGTACGTAGAAATGAGCATAACTATCACGCTGGTTGCAATTATTCGTTTTATACGATGGGAAAGCTGCTGTATTTATATCGTATTTTATGCTTCTGGCGTTGACTTCTTAGGCCCTAACTATTCCATCTGGTGGAACAACGCCCTAGGGTGAAGCCTAGGTTGCCCGGAAAGTAGAAATGTCCATAACTTCCACACTGGTAGAAATTATTCGTTTAATACGATGGAAAAACTGTACTATTTATTTTGTATTTTATGCGTCGGGCGTTGACTGCTAAGGCCCTATCTATTCGATCTGGTGGAGCAACGCCCTAGAGTGAAGCCTAGGTCGCCCGGAACGTAGAAATGTCCATCACCTTCAAACTGGTTGCAATTATTCCTGTTATACGATGGAAAAACTGTTGCATCTTTATTGTATTTTATGCTTCTGGCGTTGACTTCTAAGGACCTAACTATTCAATCTGGTGGAGCAACGCTCTAGAGTGAAGTCTAGGTTGCTCGGAATGTAGAAATGACCATAAATTTCACACTGGTTGCAATTATTCGTTTTATACGATGGAAAAACTGTTGCATCGTTATCGTATTTTATGCTTCTGGCGTGGATTTCTAAGGCCCTAACTATTCGATCTGGTGGAGCAACAACCTAGAATGAAGTCTAGCTTGCGCGGAACGTAGAAATGACCATAGCTTTAACACTGGTTGCTATTATTCGTTTTATACGATGGAAAAACTGTTATATTTAAATTGTATTTTATACTTCTGGCGTTCACTTCTTAGGCCCTAACTATTCGATCTGGTGGAACAACACCGTAGAGTGAAGCCTAGGTTGCCCGGAACGTAGAAATGACCATTACTTTCACACTGTTTGCAATTAATCCTTTTATACAATTGAAAAGCTGTTGTATTTATATCGTATTTTATGCTTCTGGCGTTGGCATCTAAGGACCTAACTATTCGATCTGGTGGAGCAGAGCCCTAGAGTGAAGCCTAGGTTGCTCGGAATGTAGAAATGTCCATTACCTTCACACTGGTTGCAATCATTCGTTTTATACGATGGAAAAGCTGTTGTATTTATATTGTATTTTATGCCTCTGGCGTTGACTTCTTAGCCCGTAGCTATTATATGTGGTGGAGCAACGCCCTAGAGTGACGCCTAGGGTGCTCGGAACGTAGAAATGACCATTACTTTCACACTGGTTGCAATTATTCGTTTTATACGATGGAAAAACTGTTGTATTTGTATTGTATTTTATGCTTCTGGCGTTCCCTTCTTAACCCTAACTATTCGATCTGGTGGAGCAACGCCCTAGAGTGAAGCCTAGGTTGCCCGGAACGTAGAAATGACCATCACTTTCAAACTGGTTGCAATTAATCCTGTTATACGGTGGAAAAACTGTTCTATTTATATTGTATTTAATGCCTCGGGCGTTGGCTTCTAAGGCCCTAACTGTTTGATCTGGTGGAGCAACGCCCTAGAGTGAAACCTAGGTTGCCCGGAACGTAGAAATGACCACAACTTTCACACTGCCTGTAATTATTCGTTTTATACGATGGAAAATCTGTTATATTTATATTGTATTTTATTCTTCTGGCGTTCACTTCTTAGGCCCGAACTATTCGATCTGGTGGAACAACGCCCTAGGGTGAAGCCTAGGTTGACCGGAACGTAGAAATGACCATAACTTTCAAACTGGTTGCAATTAATCCTGTTATACGATGATTAACTATTCTATTTATTTTGTATTTAATGCTTCTGACGCTGACTACTAAGGCCCTAGCTATTCGATCTAGTGGAGCAACGCCCTAGAGCGAAGCCTAGGTGATTCGGAACGTAGAAATGACCATCACTTTCAAACTGGTTGCAATTAACCCTGTTATACGATGGAAAAACTGTTGTATTTTTACTGCATTTTATGCTTCGGGCGTTGACTACTAAGGCCCTAACTATTCAATCTGGTGGAGCAACGCCCTAGAGTGAAACCTAGGTTGCCCGGAACGTAGAAATGACCACAACTTTCACACTGGTTGCTATTATTCGTTTTATACGATGGAAAAACTGTTATATTTATATTGTATTTTATTCTTCTGGCGTTCGCTTCTTAGGCCCGAACTATTCGATCTGGTGGAACAACGCCCTAGGGTGAAGCCTGGGTTGCCCGGAACGTAGAATTGACCATGACTTTTACACTGGTAGCAATTATTCGTTTTATGCAATGGAAAAACTGTTCAATTTATTTTGTGTTTTATGCTTCGGGCGTTGACTTCTAAGGCCCTAACTGTTTTATCTGGTGGAGCAACGCCCTAGAGTGAAGGCTAGGTTGCCCGGTACGTAGAAATGACCATCACTTTCAAACTGGTTGCAATTATTCGTTTTATACGATGGAAAAACTGTTGTATTTATATCGTATTTTATGCTTCTGGCGTTGACTTCTTAGGCTCTAACTATTCCATCAGGTGGAACAACGCCCTAGGGCGAAGCCTAGGTTGCCCGGCAAGTGGAAATGACCATAACCTTCACACTGGCAGCAATTATTCGTTTTATACGATGGAATTACTGTTCTATTTATCTTGTATTTTATGCTTCGGGCGTTGACTTCTAAGGCCCTAACTATTCAATCTGTTGGAGCAACGCCCTAGGGTGAAGCCTAGGTTGCCCGGACAGTAGAAATGACCATAACTTTCACGCTGGTAGCAATTATTCGTTTTATACAATGGAAAAACTGTTCTATTTATATTGTATTTTATTCTTCTGGCGTTCACTTCTTAGGCCCGAACTATTCGATCAGGTGGAACAACGCCCTAGGGTGAAGCCTAGGTTGCTCGGAAAGTAGAAATGACCATAAGTTTCATACTGGTTGCAATTATTCGTCTTATACGATGGAAAAACTGTTGCATTTATATTGTATTTTATGCTTCTGTCGTTGACTTCTAAGGCCCTAGCTATTCGATCTAGTGGACCAACGCCCTAGAGCGAAGCCTAGGTGATTCGGAGCGTCGAAATGACCATCACTTTCAAACTGGTTGCAATTAACCCTGTTATACGATGGAAAAACTGTTGTATTTTTATTGCATTTTACGCTTCGGGCGTTGACTTCTAAGGCCCTAACTATTCAATCTGTTGGAGCAACGCCCTAGGGCGAAGCCTAGGTTGCCCGCAATGTAGAAATGACGTTAACTTTCATACTGGTTGCAGTTATTCGTTTTATACGATAGAAAAACTGTTGTAGTTATATTATATTTTATGCATCGGGCGTTGACGTCTAAGGCCCTAACTGTTTTATCTGGTGGAGCAACGCCCTAGAGTGAAGGCTAGGTTGCCCGGTACGTAGAAATGACCATCACTTTCAAACTGGTTGCTATATTCGTTTTATACGGTGGAAAAACTGTTATATTTATATTGTATTTTATTCTTCTGGCGTTCACTTCTTAGGCCCGAACTATTCGATCAGGTGGAACAACGCCCTAGGGTGAAGCCTAGGTTGCCCGGAAAGTAGAAATGACCATAACTTTCAAACTGGCAGCAATTATTCGTTTTATACGATGGAAAAACTGTTGCATTTATATTGTATTTTAAGCTTCTGGCGTCGACTTCTAAGGCCCTAACTGTTTGATCTGGTGGAGCAACGCCCTAGAGTGAAGGCTAGGTTGCTCGGTACGTAGAAATGACCATCACTTTCAAACTGGTTGCAATTATTCGTTTTATACGATGGAAAAACTGTTGTATTTATATTGTATTTTATTCTTCTGGCGTTCACTTCTTAGGCCCTAACTATTCAATCTGTTGGAGCAACGCCCTAGGGTGAAGCCTAGGTTGCCCGGACAGTAGAAATGACCATAACTTTCACACTGTTTGCAATTAATCCTTTTATACAACTGAAAAGCTGTTGTATTTATATCGTATTTTATGCTTCTGGCGTTGGCATCTAAGGACCTAACTATTCGATCTGGTGGAGCAGAGCCCTAGAGTGAAGCCTAGGTTGCTCGGAATGTAGAAATGTCCATTACCTTCACACTGGTTGCAATCATTCGTTTTATACGATGGAAAAGCTGTTGTATTTATATTGTATTTTATGCCTCTGGCGTTGACTTCTTAGCCCGTAGCTATTATATGTGGTGGAGCAACGCCCTAGAGTGACGCCTAGGGTGCTCGGAACGTAGAAATGACCATTACTTTCACACTGGTTGCAATTATTCGTTTTATACGATGGAAAAACTGTTGTATTTGTATTGTATTTTATGCTTCTGGCGTTCCCTTCTTAACCCTAACTATTCGATCTGGTGGAGCAACGCCCTAGAGTGAAGCCTAGGTTGCCCGGAACGTAGAAATGACCATCACTTTCAAACTGGTTGCAATTAATCCTGTTATACGGTGGAAAAACTGTTCTATTTATATTGTATTTAATGCCTCGGGCGTTGGCTTCTAAGGCCCTAACTGTTTGATCTGGTGGAGCAACGCCCTAGAGTGAAACCTAGGTTGCCCGGAACGTAGAAATGACCACAACTTTCACACTGGCTGTAATTATTCGTTTTATACGATGGAAAATCTGTTATATTTATATTGTATTTTATTCTTCTGGCGTTCACTTCTTAGGCCCGAACTATTCGATCTGGTGGAACAACGCCCTAGGGTGAAGCCTAGGTTGACCGGAACGTAGAAATGACCATAACTTTCAAACTGGTTGCAATTAATCCTGTTATACGATGATAAACTATTCTATTTATTTTGTATTTAATGCTTCTGGCGCTGACTACTAAGGCCCTAGCTATTCGATCTAGTGGAGCAACGCCCTAGAGCGAAGCCTAGGTGATTCGGAACGTAGAAATGACCATCACTTTCAAACTGGTTGCAATTAACCCTGTTATACGATGGAAAAACTGTTGTATTTTTACTGCATTTTATGCTTCGGGCGTTGACTACTAAGGCCCTAACTATTCAATCTGTTGGAGCAACGCCCTAGGGCGAAGCCTAGGTTGCGCGGAATGTAGAAATGACGTTAACTTTCATACTGGTTGCAGTTATTCGTTTTATACGATAGAAAAACTGTTAAAGTTATATTATATTTTATGCATCGGGCGTTGACGTCTAAGGCCCTAACTGTTTGATCTGGTGGAGCAACGCCCTAGAGTGAAGCCTAGGTTTGCCGGAACGTAGAAGTGACCATAACTTTCACACTGGTTGCTATTATTCGTTTTATACGATGGAAAAACTGTTATATTTATTTTGTATTTTATGCTTCGGGCGTTGACTTCTAAGGCCCTTACTGTTTGATGTGGTGGAGCAACGCCCTAGAGTGAAGCCTAGGTTGTCCGGAACGTAGAAATGACCATAACTTTCACACTGGTTGCTATTATTCGTTATATACGATGGAAAAACTGTTATATTTATATTGTATTTTATGCTTCTGTCTTTGACTTCTTAGGCCCTAACTATCCGATCTGGTGGAACAACGCCCTAGAGTGAAGCCTACGTTGCCTGGAACGTAGAAATGACCATCACTTTCACAGGGGTTGCAATTATTCCTGTTATAGGATGGAAAGACTGTTGTATTTTTATTGTATTTTATGCTTCAGGCGTTGACTTCTGAGGCCGTAGCTATTCGATGTGGTGGAACAACGCCCTAGGGTGAATCCTAGGTTGCCCGGAACATAGAAACGACCATAACTTTCACACTGGTTGCAATTATTCGTTTTATACGATGGATAAGCTGTTGTATTTATATCGTATTTTATGCTTCTGGCGTTGACTTCTTAGGCCGTAACTATTCCATCTGGTGGAACAACGCCCTAGGGTGAAGCGTAGGTTTCCCGGAACGTAGAAATGACCATAACTTTCACACTGGTAGCAATTATTCGTTTTATACGATGGAAAAACTGTTCTATTTATTTCGTATTTTATGCTTCGGGCGTTGACTTCTAAGACCCTAACTATTCGATCTGGTGGAGTAACGACCCAGAGTGAAGCCTAGGTTGCCCGGAACGTAGAAATGACCATCACTTTCAAACTGGTTGCAATTAATCCTGTTATACGATGGAAAAACTGTTGTATTTTTATTGCCTTTTATGCTTCGGGCGTTGACTTCTAAGGCCCTAACTATTCAATCTGTTGGAGCAACGCCCTAGGGTGAAGCCTAGGTTGCACGGAAAGCAGAAATGACGTTAACTTTCATATTGGTTGCAATTATTCGTTTTATACGATGGAAAAACTGTTGTATTTATATTGTATTTTATGCATCCGGCGTTGACTTCTAAGGCACTAACTATTCCGTCTAATGGATCAGCGCCCTAGAGTGAAGCCTAGGTTGCCCGGAACGTAGAAATGTCCATCACTTTCAAACTGGTTGCAATTATTCCTGTTATATGATGGAAAAACTGTTGTATTTTTATCGCATTCTATGCCTCGGGCATTGACTTCTAAGGCCCTAACTATTCAATCTGTTGGAGCAACGCCCTAGGGTGAAGCCTAGGTTGCCCGGAACGTAGAAATGACCATAACTTTCACACTGGTTGCAATTATTCATTTTATACGATGGAAAAACTGTTGTACTTATATTGTATTTTATTCTTATGGCGCTGAATTCTAAGTCCCTAGCTATTCAATCTGGTGGAGCAACGCCCTAGAGTGAAACCTAGGTTACCCGGAACGTAGAAATGACCAGTACTTTCAAACTGTTTGCAGTTATCCCTGTAATACGATGGAAAAACTTTTGCATCTTTATTGTATTTTATGCTTCTGGCGTTGACTTCTAAGGCCCTAACTATTCCATTTGGTGGAGCAACGCCCTAGAGTGGAGCGTAGGTTGCCGGTACGTAGAAATGACCATTACTTTCACACTGTTTGCAAATATACATTATATACGATGGAAAGTCTGTTGTATTTATGTTGTATTTTATGCTTCTGGCGTTGACTTCTTAGGCCCTAACTATTTGATCTGGTGGAGCACCGCCCTAGAGTGAAGCCTAGGTTGTCCGGAACGTAGAAATGACCATAAATTTCACACTGGTAGCAATTATACGTTTTATACGATGGAAAAACTGTTTTACTTATTTTGTATTTTATGCTTCTGGCGTTGACTTCTAAGGCACTAACCATTCGATCTGGTGGAGCAACGCCCTAGAGTGAAGCCTAGGTTGCCCGGAACGCAGAATTGGCCATCGCTTTCAAACTGGTTGCAATTAATCCTGTTATACGGTGGAAAAGCTGTTGTATTTTTATTGCCTTTTATGCTTCGGGCATTGACTTCTAAGGCCCTAACTATTCAATCTGTTGTAGCAATGCCCTAGGGTGAAGCCTAGGTTGCCCGGAAAATATAAATGCCCATAAGTCTCATACTGGTTGCAATTATTCGTTTTATCTGATGGAAAAACTGTTGTATTTATATTGTATTTTATGGTTCTGGCGTTGACTTCTAAGCCACTAACCATTCGATCTGGTGGAGCAACGCCCTAGAGTGAAGCCTAGGTTGCCCGGAAAGTAGAAATGACGTTAACTTTCATAGTGGTTGCAATTATTCGTTTTATACGATGGAAAATCTGTTGTATTTATATTGTATTTTATGCTTCTGGCGTTCACTTCTTAGGCCCGAACTATTCGATATGGAGGAGCAACGGCCGAGGGTGAAGCCTAGGTTGCCCGGAACGTAGAAATGACCATAACTTTTACACTGGTAGCAATTATTCGTTTTATACAATGGAAAAACTGTTCTATTTATTTTGTATTTAATGCTTCGGGCGTTGGCTTCTAAGGCCCTAACTGTTTGATCTGGTGGAGCAACCCCCTAGAGTGAAGCCTAGGTTTGCCGGAACGTAGAAGTGACCATAACTTTCACACTGGTTGCTATTATTCGTTTTATACGATGGAAAAACTGTTATATTTATTTTGTATTTTATGCTTCGGGCGTTGACTTCTAAGGCCCTTACTGTTTGATGTGGCGGAGCAACGCCCTAGAGTGAAGCCTAGGTTGCCCGGAACGTAGAAATGACCATAACTTTCACACTGGTTGCTATTATTCGTTATATACGATGGAAAAACTGTTATATTTATATTGTATTTTATGCTTCTGTCTTTGACTTCTTAGGCCCTAACTATCCGATCTGGTGGAACAACGCCCTAGAGTGAAGCCTAGGTTGCCTGGAACGTAGAAATGACCATCACTTTCACAGGGGTTGCAATTATTCCTGTTATAGGATGGAAAGACTGTTGTATTTTTATTGTATTTTATGCTTCAGGCGTTGACTTCTGAGGCCGTAGCTATTCGATGTGGTGGAACAACGCCCTAGGGTGAATCCTAGGTTGCCCGGAACATAGAAACGACCATAACTTTCACACTGGTTGCAATTATTCGTTTTATACGATGGATAAGCTGTTGTATTTATATCGTATTTTATGCTTCTGGCGTTGACTTCTTAGGCCGTAACTATTCCATCTGGTGGAACAACGCCCTAGGGTGAAGCGTAGGTTTCCCGGAACGTAGAAATGACCATAACTTTCACACTGGTAGCAATTATTCGTTTTATACGATGGAAAAACTGTTCTATTTATTTTGTATTTTATGCTTCGGGCGTTGACTTCTAAGACCCTAACTATTCGATCTGGTGGATCAACGCCCTAGAGTGAAGCCTAGGTTGTCCGGAACGTAGAAATGACCATAAATTTCACACTGGTAGCAATTATTCGTTTTATACGATGGAAAAACTGTTTTACTTATTTTGTATTTTATGCTTCGGGCGTTGACATCTAAGGCCCTAAATATTCGATCTGGTGGAGCAACGCCCTAGAGTGAAGCCTAGGTTGCTCGGAAAGTAGAAATGACCATAAGTTTCATACTGGTTGTAATTATTCGTTTTATACGATGGAAAAACTGTTGTATTTATATTGTATTTTATGCTTCTGGCGTTGACTTCTAAGGCACTAACCATTCGATCTGGTGGAGCAACGCCCTAGAGTCAAGCCTAGGTTGCCCGGAACGCAGAATTGGCCATCGCTTTCAAACTGGCTGCAATTAATCCTGTTATACGGTGGAAAAGCTGTTGTATTTTTATTGCCTTTTATGCTTCGGGCATTGACTTCTAAGGCCCTAACTATTCAATCTGTTGTAGCAATGCCCTAGGGTGAAGCCTAGCTTGCCCGGAAAATATAAATGCCCATAAGTCTCATACTGGTTGCAATTATTCGTTTTATCTGATGGAAAAACTGTTGTATTTATATTGTATTTTATGGTTCTGGCGTTGACTTCTAAGCCACTAACCATTCGATCTGGTGGAGCAACGCCCTAGAGTGAAGCCTAGGTTGCCCGGAAAGTAGAAATGACGTTAACTTTCATAGTGGTTGCAATTATTCGTTTTATACGATGGAAAATCTGTTGTATTTATATTGTATTTTATGCTTCTGGCGTTCACTTCTTAGGCCCGAACTATTCGATATGGAGGAGCAACGGCCGAGGGTGAAGCCTAGGTTGCCCGGAACGTAGAAATGACCATAACTTTTACACTGGTAGCAATTATTCGTTTTATACAATGGAAAAACTGTTCTATTTATTTTGTATTTAATGCTTCGGGCGTTGGCCACTAAGGCCCTAACTGTTTGATCTGGTGGAGCAACCCCCTAGAGTGAAGCCTAGGTTTGCCGGAACGTAGAAGTGACCATAACTTTCACACTGGTTGCTATTATTCGTTTTATACGATGGAAAAACTGTTATATTTATTTTGTATTTTATGCTTCGGGCGTTGACTTCTAAGGCCCTTACTGTTTGATGTGGTGGAGCAACGCCCTAGAGTGAAGCCTAGGTTGCCCGGAACGTAGAAATGACCATAACTTTCACACTGGTTGCTATTATTCGTTATATACGATGGAAAAACTGTTATATTTATATTGTATTTTATGCTTCTGTCTTTGACTTCTTAGGCCCTAACTATCCGATCTGGTGGAACAACGCCCTAGAGTGAAGCCTAGGTTGCCTGGAACGTAGAAATGACCATCACTTTCACAGGGGTTGCAATTATTCCTGTTATAGGATGGAAAGACTGTTGTATTTTTATTGTATTTTATGCTTCAGGCGTTGACTTCTGAGGCCGTAGCTATTCGATGTGGTGGAACAACGCCCTAGGGTGAATCCTAGGTTGCCCGGAACATAGAAACGACCATAACTTTCACACTGGTTGCAATTATTCGTTTTATACGATGGATAAGCTGTTGTATTTATATCGTATTTTATGCTTCTGGCGTTGACTTCTTAGGCCGTAACTATTCCATCTGGTGGAACAACGCCCTAGGGTGAAGCGTAGGTTTCCCGGAACGTAGAAATGACCATAACTTTCACACTGGTAGCAATTATTCGTTTTATACGATGGAAAAACTGTTCTATTTATTTTGTATTTTATGCTTCGGGCGTTGACTTCTAAGACCCTAACTATTCGATCTGGTGGATCAACGCCCTAGAGTGAAGCCTAGGTTGTCCGGAACGTAGAAATGACCATAAATTTCACACTGGTAGCAATTATTCGTTTTATACGATGGAAAAACTGTTGTATTTATATTGTATTTTATGCTTCTGGCGTTGACTTCTAAGGCACTAACCATTCGATCTGGTGGAGCAACGCCCTAGAGTGAAGCCTAGGTTGCCCGGAACGTAGAATTGGCCATCACTTTCAAACTGGTTGCAATTAATCCTGTTATACGGTGGAAAAGCTGTTGTATTTTTATTGCCTTTTATGCTTCGGGCGTTGACTTCTAAGGCCCCAACTATTCAATCTGTTGGAGCAACGCCCTAGGGTGAAGCCTAAGTTGCCCGGAAAGTAGAAATGACGTTAACTTTCATAGTGGTTGCAATTATTCGTTTTATACGATGAAAAAACTGTTGTATTTATATTGTATTTTATGCATCTGGCGTTGACTTCTAAGGCACTAACTATTCGATCTAGTGGATCAACGCCCTAGAGTGAAGCCTAGGTTGCCCGGTACGTAGAAATGACCATCACTCTCAAACTGGTTGCAATTATTCCTGTTATAGGATTTAAAAACTGTTGTATTTTTATTGCATTTTATGCTTCGGGCATTGACTTCTAAGGCCCTAACTATTCAATCTGTTGGAGCAATGCCCTAGGGTGAAGCCTAGGTTGCCCGGAAGATATAAATGCCCATAAGTTTCATACTGGTTGCAATTATTCGTTTTATCTGATGGAAAAACTGTTGTATTTATAATGTATTTTATGCCTCTGGCGTTGACTTCATAGGCCCTAACTATTCGATCCGGTGGAGCAACGTCCTAGAGTGAAGCCTAGGTTGACCGGTACGTAGAAATGACCATAACTTTCACACTGGTGACCATTATTCGTTTTATACGATGGAAAAGCTGTTGTATTTATATCGTGTTTTATGCTTCTGGCGTTCACTTTTAAGGCCGTAGCTATTAGATGTTGTGGAGCAACGCCCTAGAGTGAAGCCTAGGTTGCTCGGAACGTAGAAACGACCATTACCTTCACACTGTTTGCAATTATTCATTTTATACGGTGGCAAAGCTGTTGTATTTATATTGTATTTTATGCTTCCGGCGTCAACTTCTAAGGCCGTAGCTAGCAGATGTGGAGCAGCAACGCCCTAGAGTGACGCGTAGGTTGCCCGGAACGTAGAAATGACCAGTACCTTCACACTGTTTGCAGTTATTCCTGTTATACGATGGAAAACCTGCTGTATTTATATTGTATTTTATGTTCCTGGTGTTGACTTCTTAGACCCTAACTATTCGATCTGGTGGAGCAATGCCACAGAGTTATATCTAAGATGCCCGGAACGTAGAAATGGCAGTCACTTTCAGACTGGTTGCAATTATTCGTTTTATACGATGAAAAAACTGTTGTATTTATATTGTATTTTATGCATCTGGCGTTGACTTCTAAGGCACTAACTATTCGATCTAGTGGATCAACGCCCTAGAGTGAAGCCTAGGTTGCCCGGTACGTAGAAATGACCATCACTCTCAAACTGGTTGCAATTATTCCTGTTATATGATGGAAAAACTGTTGTATTTTTATTGCATTTTATGCTTCGGGCATTGACTTCTAAGGCCCTA
The DNA here is from genome assembly GCF_051401765.1 of Calliopsis andreniformis. Taxonomy (NCBI): domain Eukaryota; kingdom Metazoa; phylum Arthropoda; class Insecta; order Hymenoptera; family Andrenidae; genus Calliopsis; species Calliopsis andreniformis. Next base: position 7,803,256 of record NW_027480425.1, on the reverse strand, counting down.
ACTATTCAATCTGTTGGAGCAATGCCCTAGGGTGAAGCCTAGGTTGCCCGGAAAATATTAATGCCCATAAGTTTCATACTGGTTGCAATTATTCGTTTTATCTGATGGAAAAACTGTTGTATTTATAATGTATTTTATGCTTCTGGCGTTGACTTCATAGGCCCTAACTATTCGATCCGGTGGAGCATCGTCCTAGAGTGAAGCCTAGGTTGACCGGTACGCAGAAATAACCATAACTTTCACACTGGTGACCATTATTCGTTTTATACGATGGAAAAGCTGTTGTATTTATATCGTGTTTTATGCTTCTGGCGTTCACTTTTAAGGCCGTAGCTATTAGATGTTGTGGAGCAACGCCCTAGAGTGAAGCCTAGGTTGCTCGGAACGTAGAAACGACCATTACCTTCACACTGTTTGCAATTATTCCTTTTATACGGTGGCAAAGCTGTTGTATTTATATTGTGTTTTATGCTTCCGGCGTTAACTTCTAAGGCCGTAGCTAGCAGATCTGGTGCAGCAACGCACTAGAGTGAAGCCTAGGTTACCCGGAACGTAGAAATGACCAGTACTTTCACACTGGTTGCAGTTATTCCTTTTATACAGTGGAAAAACTGTTCTATTTATTTTGCATTTTATGCTTCGGGCGTTGACTTCTAAGGCCGTAACTATACGATCGGGTGGAGCAACGGCCAAGAGTGAAGCCTAGGTTGCCCGGAACGTAGAAATGACCATAGCTTTCACACTGGTTGCTATTATTCGTTTTATACGATGGAATAACTGTTATATTTATATTTTATTTTATGCTTCTGGCGTTGACTTCTTAGGCCCTAACTATTCGATCTGGTGGAACAACGCCCCAGAGTGAAGCCTAAGTTGCCCAGAACGTAGAAATGACCATCACTTTCACACTGTTTGCAGTTATTCCTGTTATACGATGGAAAACCTGCTGTATTTATATTGTATTTTATGTTCCTGGTGTTGACTTCTTAGACCCTAACTATTCGATCTGGTGGAGCAATGCCACAGAGTTATATCTAAGATGCCTGGAACGTAGAAATGGCAGTCACTTTCAGACTGGTTGCAATTATTCGTTTTATACGATGGAAAAGCTGTATTTATATTGTGTTTTATGCTTCTGGCGTTGACTTATTAGGCCCTAACTATTCGATCTGGTGGAGCGACACCCTAGAGTGAATCCTAGGTTGCCCGGAATGTAGAAATGACCATAACTTTCACACCGGTTGAAATTCTTCGTTTTATACGATGGAGAAGCTGTTGTATTTATATCGCATTTTATTCTTCTGGCGTTGACTTCTTAGGCCCTAAATATTCGATCTGGTGGGGCCACGCCCTCGAGTGAAGCATAGGCTGCCCGGAACGTAGAAATGACCATTACCTTCACAGTAGATGCAATTATTCCTGTTATACGATGGAAAAGCTGTGGTATTTTTGTTGCACTTAATGCTTCTGGCGTTGACTTCCAAGGCCCTATCTATTCCATCTGGTGGAGCAATGGCTCAGAGTAAAGCCTAGGCAGCCCGGAACGTAGAAGTGACTATCACGTTCACACTGGTTGCAATTATTCCTTTTGTACGATGGAAAAGCTGATGTATTTTTATTGTATTTTATGCGTCTGGCGTTGACTTCTAATGGGCTAGCTATTCGATCTGGAGGAGCAACGCCCTAGTGTGAAGCATAGGTTGCCGGGAACGTAGAAATGTCCATCACTTTCACACTCGTTGCAATTATTCATTTTATACGATGGAAAAACTGTTGTATTTTTATTGTATTTCATCCTTCTGGCGTTGACTTCTTAGTCCGTAGCTATTCGATCTGGAGGAGCAACGCCCTAGTGCGAAGCATAGGTTGCCCGGAACGTAGAAATGACCATCACCTTCACACTGGTTGCAATTATTCATTTTATACGATGGAAATACTGTTTTACTTATATTGTATTTTATGCTTCGGGCGTTGACTTCTAAGGCTCTAACTATTCGATCTGGTGGAGCAACGCCCTAGAGTGAAGCCTAGGTTGCCCGGAACATAGAAATGACCGTTACTTTCACACTGGTTGCATTTATTCATTTTATACGATGGAAAAACTGTGGCGTTTTTGTTGCACTTAATGCTTCTGGCGTTGACTTCTAAGGCCCTATCCATTCGATCTGGTGGAGCAATTCCTCAGAGTAAAGTCTAGGATGCCCGGAACGTAGAAATGACCAGTACTTTCACACTGTTTGCAGTTATTCATTTTATGCGATGAAAAAACTGTTCTATTTATATTGTATTTTATGCTTCTGGCGTTGACTTCTTAGGCCCTAACTATTCGATCTGGAGGAGCAACGCCCTAGTGTGAAGCATAGGTTGCCCGGAACGTAGAAATGACCATCACCTTCACACTGGTTGCAATTATTCGTTTTATACATGGAAAAACTGTTCTATTTATTTTGTATTTTATGCTTCTGGCGTTGACTTCTTAGGCCCTAACTATTCGATCTGGTGGAGCAACGCCCTAGAGTGGAGCCTAGGTTGCCCGGAACGTAGAAATGACCAGTACTTTCACACTGGTTGCAATTAATCCTGTTATACGATGGAAAAACTGTTGTATTTTTATTGCCTTTTATGCTTCGGGCGTTGACTTCTAAGGCCCTAACTATTCAATCTGTTGGAGCAACGCCCTAGGGTGAAGCCCAGGTTGCCGGAAAGTAGAAATGACGTTAACTTTCATAGTGGTTGCAATTATTCGTTTTATACGATGAAAAAACTGTTGTATTTATATTGTATTTTATGCATCTGTCGTTGACTTCTAAGGCACTAACTATTCGATCTAGTGGATCAACGCCCTAGAGTGAAGCCTAGGTTGCCCGGTACATAGAAATGACAATCACTCTCAAACTGGTTGCAATTATTCCTGTTATATGATGGAAAAACTGTTGTATTTTTATTGCATTTTGTGCTTCGGGCATTGACTTCTAAGTCCCTAACTATTCAATCTGGTGGAGCAACGCCCTAGAGTGAAGCCTAGGTTGCCCGGAACGTAGAAGTGACCATCACTTTCACACTGGTTGCTATTATTCGTTTTATACGATGGAAAAACTGTTATATATATTTTGTATTTTATGCTTCGGGCGTTGACTTCTAATGCCCTAACTGTTTGATGTGGTGGAGCAACGCCCTAGAGTGAAGCCTAGGTTGCCCGGAAAGTAGAAATGACCATAAGTTTCATACTGGTTGCAATTATTCGTCTTATGCGATGGAAAAACTGTTGTATTTATATTGTATTTTATGGTTCTGGCGTTGACTTCTAAGCCACTAACCATTCGATCTGGTGGAGCAACGCCCTAGAGTGAAGCCTAGGTTGCCCGGAAAGTAGAAATGACGTTAACTTTCATAGTGGTTGCAATTATTCGTTTTATACGATTGAAAAACTGTTGTATTTATATTGTATTTTATGCTTCTGGCGTTCACTTCTTAGGCCCGAACTATTCGATATGGAGGAGCAACGGCCGAGGGTGAAGCCCAGGTTGCCCGGAACGTAGAAATGACCATACCTTTTACACTGGTAGCAATTATTCGTTTTATACAATGGAAAAACTGTTCTATTTATTTTGTATTTAATGCTTCGGGCGTTGGCTTCTAAGGCCCTAACTGTTTGATCTGGTGGAGCAACCCCCTAGAGTGAAGCCTAGGTTTGCCGGAACGTAGAAGTGACCATAACTTTCACACTGGTTGCTATTATTCGTTTTATACGATGGAAAAACTGTTATACTTATTTTGTATTTTATGCTTCGGGCGTTGACTTCTAAGGCCCTTACTGTTTGATGTGGTGGAGCAACGCCCTAGAGTGAAGCCTAGGTTGCCCGGAAAGCAGAAATGACGTTAACTTTCATATTGGTTGCAATTATTCGTTTTACACGATGGAAAAACTGTTGTATTTATATTGTATTTTATGCATCCGGCGTTGACTTCTAAGGCACTAACTATTCCGTCTAGTGGATCATTGCCCTAGAGTGAAGCCTAGGTTGCCCGGAACGTAGAAATGACCATCACTTTCAAACTGGTTGCAATTATTCCTGTTATATGATGGAAAAACTGTTGTATTTTTATTGTATTTTATGCTTCAGCCGTTGACTTCTGAGGCCGTAGCTATTCGATGTGGTGGAACAACGCCCTAGGGTGAATCCTAGGTTGCCCGGAACGTAGAAATGACGTTAACTTTCACACTGGTTGCAATTATTCGTTTTATGCGATGGAAAAACTGTTGCATTTGTATTGTATTTTATGCATCCGGCGTTGACTTCTAAGGCACTAACTATTCCGTCTAATGGATCAACGCCCTAGAGTGAAGCCTTGGTTGCCCGGAACGTAGAAATGACCATCACTTTCAAACTGGTTGCAATTATTCCTGTTATATGATGGAAAAACTGTTGTATTTTTATCGCATTCTATGCTTCGGGCATTGACTTCTAAGGCCCTAACTATTCAATCTGTTGGAGCAACGCCCTAGAGTGAAACCTAGGTTACCCGGAACGTAGAAATGACCAGTACTTTCAAACTGTTTGCAGTTATCCCTGTAATACGATGGAAAAACTTTTGCATCTTTATTGTATTTTATGCTTCTGGCGTTGACTTCTAAGGCCCTAACTATTCCATTTGGTGGAGCAACGCCCTAGAGTGGAGCGTAGGTTGCCGGTACGTAGAAATGACCATTACTTTCACACTGTTTGCAAATATACATTATATACGATGGAAAGTCTGTTGTATATATGTTGTATTTTATGCTTCTGGCGTTGACTTCTTAGGCCCTAACTATTTGATCTGGTGGAGCACCGCCCTAGAGTGAAGCCTAGGTTGTCCGGAACGTAGAAATGACCATAAATTTCACACTGGTAGCAATTATTCGTTTTATACGATGGGAAAACTGTTTTATATATTTTGTATTTTATGCTTCGGGCGTTGACATCTAAGGCCCTAGCTATTCGATCTGGTGCAGCAACGCACTAGAGTGAAGCCTAGGTTACCCGGAACGTAGAAATGACCAGTACTTTCACACTGGTTGCAGTTATTACTTTTATACAGTGGAAAAACTGTTCTATTTATTTTGCATTTTATGCTTCGGGCGTTGACTTCTAAGGCCGTAACTATACGATCGGGTGGAGCAACGGCCTAGAGTGAAGCCAAGGTTGCCCGGAACGTAGAAATGACCATAGCTTTCACACTGGTTGCTATTATTCGTTTTATACGATGGAATAACTGTTATATTTATATTGTATTTTATGCTTCTGGCGTTGACTTCTTAGGCCCTAACTATTCGATCTGGTGGAACAACGCCCCAGAGTGAAGCCTAAGTTGCCCAGAACGTAGAAATGACCATCACTTTCACACTGGTTGCAATAATTCCTGTTATACGATGGAAAAATTGTTGTATTTTTATTGTATTTTATGCTCCGGGCGTTGACCTCTAAGGCCCTAACTATTCGATCTGGTGGAGCAACGGCCTAGAGTGAAGCCTAGGTTGCCCGGAACGTAGAAACGGCCATAGCTTGCACACTGGTTGCTATTATTCGTTTTATACGATGGAAAAACTGTTATATTTATATTGCATTTTATTCTTCTGGCGTTGACTTCTTAGGCCCTAACTATTCGATCTGGTGGAACAACGCCCTAGAGTGAAGCCTAGGTTGCCCGGAACGTACAAATGACCATAACTTTCACACCAGTTACCATTATTCGTTTTATACGATGGAAAAGCTGTTGTATTTGTATCGTCTTTTATGCTTCTGGCGCTGACTTCTTAGGCCCTAACTATTCCATCTGGTGGGACAACGTCCTGTAGTGAAGACTAGGTTGCCCGGAACGTAGAAATGACCATAACTTTCACACTGGTAGCAATTATTCGTTTTATACATGGAAAAACTGTTCTATTTATTTTGTATTTTACGCTTCTGGCGTTGACTTCTAAGGCCCTGCCTATTCGATCTTGCGGAGCAACACCCTACAGTGAAGCCTAGGTTGCTCGGAAAGTAGAAATGACCATAAGTTTCATACTGGTGGCAATTATTCGTTTTATACAATGGAAAAACTGTTCTATTTATTTTGTATTTAATGCTTCGGGCGTTGGCTTCTAAGGCCCTAACTGTTTGATCTGGTGGAGCAACGCCCTAGAGTGAAGCCTAGGTTGCCCGGAACGTAGAAGTGACCATAACTTTCACACTGGTTGCTATTATTCGTTTTATACGATGGAAAAACTGTTATATATATTTTGTATTTCATGCTTCGGGCGTTGACTTCTAAGGCCCTAACTGTTTGATGTGGTGGAGCAACGCCCTAGAGTGAAGCCTAGGTTGCCCGGAAAGTAGAAATGACCATAAGTTTCATACTGTTTGCAATTATTCGTCTTATACAATGGAAAAACTGTTGTATTTATATTGTATTTTATGGTTCTGGCGTTGACTGCTAAGCCACTAACCATTCGATCTGGTGGAGCAACGCCCTAGAGTGAAGCCTGGGTTGCCCGGAAAGTAGAAATGACGTTAACTTTCATAGTGGTTGCAATTATTCGTTTTATACGATGGAAAAACTGTTGTATTTATATTGTATTTTATGCTTCTGGCGTTCACTTCTTAGGCCCGAACTATTCAATCTGTTGGAGCAACGCCCTAGGGTGAAGCCTAGGTTGCCCGGAACGTAGAAATGACCATAACTTTCACACTGGTTGCAATTATTCATTTTATACGATGGAAAAAATGTTGTACTTATATTGTATTTTATTCTTATGGCGTTGAATTCTGAGTCCCTAGCTATTCAGTCTGGTGGAGCAACGCCCTAGAGTGAAACCTAGGTTACCCGGAACGTAGAAATGACCAGTACTTTCAAACTGTTTGCAGTTATCCCTGTAATACGATGGAAAAACTTTTGCATCTTTATTGTATTTTATGCTTCTGGCGTTGACTTCTAAGGCCCTAACTATTCCATTTGGTGGAGCAACGCCCTAGAGTGGAGCGTAGGTTGCCGGTACGTAGAAATGACCATTACTTTCACTCTGTTTGCAAATATACATTATATACGATGGAAAGTCTGTTGTATTTATGTTGTATTTTATGCTTCTGGCGTTGACTTCTTAGGCCCTAACTATTCGATCTGGTGGTGCAACGCCCTAGAGTGGAGCCTAGGTTGCGCGGAACGTAGAAATGACCATAACTTTCACACTGGTAGCAATTATTCGTTTTATACGATGGAAAAACTGTTTCACTTATTTTGTATTTTATGCTTCGGGCGTTGACATCTACGGCCCTAACCATTCGATCTGGTGGAGCAACGCCCTAGAGTGAAGCCTAGGTTGCTCGGAACGTACAAATGACCATAACTTTCACACCAGTTACCATTATTCGTTTTATACGATGGAAAAGCTGTTGTATTTGTATCGTCTTTTATGCTTCTGGCGCTGACTTCTTAGGCCCTAACTATTCCATCTGGTGGGACAACGTCCTGTAGTGAAGACTAGGTTGCCCGGAACGTAGAAATGACCATAACTTTCACACTGGTAGCAATTATTCGTTTTATACATGGAAAAACTGTTCTATTTATTTTGTATTTTACGCTTCTGGCGTTGACTTCTAAGGCCCTGCCTATTCGATCTTGCGGAGCAACACCCTACAGTGAAGCCTAGGTTGCTCGGAAAGTAGAAATGACCATAAGTTTCATACTGGTGGCAATTATTCGTTTTATACAATGGAAAAACTGTTCTATTTATTTTGTATTTAATGCTTCGGGCGTTGGCTTCTAAGGCCCTAACTGTTTGATCTGGTGGAGCAACGCCCTAGAGTGAAGCCTAGGTTGCCCGGAACGTAGAAGTGACCATAACTTTCACACTGGTTGCTATTATTCGTTTTATACGATGGAAAAACTGTTATATATATTTTGTATTTCATGCTTCGGGCGTTGACTTCTAAGGCCCTAACTGTTTGATGTGGTGGAGCAACGCCCTAGAGTGAAGCCTAGGTTGCCCGGAAAGTAGAAATGACCATAAGTTTCATACTGTTTGCAATTATTCATCTTATACAATGGAAAAACTGTTGTATTTATATTGTATTTTATGGTTCTGGCGTTGACTGCTAAGCCACTAACCATTCGATCTGGTGGAGCAACGCCCTAGAGTGAAGCCTGGGTTGCCCGGAAAGTAGAAATGACGTTAACTTTCATAGTGGTTGCAATTATTCGTTTTATACGATGGAAAAACTGTTGTATTTATATTGTATTTTATGCTTCTGGCGTTCACTTCTTAGGCCCGAACTATTCAATCTGTTGGAGCAACGCCCTAGGGTGAAGCCTAGGTTGCCCGGAACGTAGAAATGACCATAACTTTCACACTGGTTGCAATTATTCATTTTATACGATGGAAAAAATGTTGTACTTATATTGTATTTTATTCTTATGGCGTTGAATTCTGAGTCCCTAGCTATTCAGTCTGGTGGAGCAACGCCCTAGAGTGAAACCTAGGTTACCCGGAACGTAGAAATGACCATAACTTTCACACTGGTAGCAATTATTCGTTTTATACATGGAAAAACTGTTCTATTTATTTTGTATTTTACGCTTCTGGCGTTGACTTCTAAGGCCCTGCCTATTCGATCTTGCGGAGCAACACCCTACAGTGAAGCCTAGGTTGCTCGGAAAGTAGAAATGACCATAAGTTTCATACTGGTGGCAATTATTCGTTTTATACAATGGAAAAACTGTTCTATTTATTTTGTATTTAATGCTTCGGGCGTTGGCTTCTAAGGCCCTAACTGTTTGATCTGGTGGAGCAACGCCCTAGAGTGAAGCCTAGGTTGCCTGGAACGTAGAAATGACCATCACTTTCTCACGGGTTGCAATTATTCCTGTTATAGGATGGAAAGACTGTTGTATTTTTATTGTATTTTATGCTTCAGGCGTTGTCTTCTGAGGCCGTAGCTATTCGGTGTGGTGGACCAACGCCCTACGTTGAATACTAGCTTGCCCGGACCGTAGAAATGACCATAACTTTCACACTGGTTGCAATTATTCGTTTTATACGATGGAAAAGCTGTTGTATTTATATCGTATTTTATGCTTCGGGCATTGACTTCTAAGGCCCTAACTATTCAATCTGTTGGAGCAACGCCCTAGGGTGAAGCCTAGGTTGCTCGGAGAGTAGAAATGACCATAAGTTTCATACGGGTTGCAATTATTCGTTTTATACGATGGTACAACTGTTGTATTTATATTGTATTTTATGCTTCTGGCGTCGACTTCTAAGGCACTAACTATACGATCTGGTGGAACAACGCAATAGAGTGAAGCCTAGGTTGCCCGGAACGTATAATTGGCCATCACTTTCAAACTGATTGCAATTATTCCTGTTATATGATGGAAACACTGTTGTATTTTTATTCCATTTTATGCTTCGGGCGTTGACTTCTAAGCCCCTAACTATTCGATCTGGTGGAGCAACGCCCTAGGGTGAAGCCTAGGTTGCTCGGAATGTAGAAATGACCATAAGTTTCATACTGGTTGCAATTTTTCGTTTTAAACGATGGAAAGACTGTTGTATTTATATTGTATTTTAAGATTCTGGCGTCGACTTCTAAGGCACTAACTATTCGATCTGGTGGAACAACGCAATAGAGTGAAGCGTAGGTTGCCCGGAACGTAGAACTGGCCATCACTTTCAAACTGGTTGCAATTATTCCTGTTATGTGATGGAAACACTGTTGTCTTTTTATTGCATTTTATGCTTCGGGCGTTGACTTCTATGGCCCTAACTATTCAATCTGTTGGAGCAACGCCCTAGGGTTGAAGCCTAGGTTGCTCGGAAAGTAGAAATGACCAGAAGTTTCATACTGGTTGCAATTATTCGTTTTATACGATGGAAAAACTGTTGCATTTATATTGTATTTTATGCTTCTGGCGTTGACTTCTTAGGCCCTAACCATTCGATCTGGTGGAACAATGCCTCAGAGTTAAGTCTAGGATGCCCGAAACGCCGAAATGATCATTACTTTCACGCTTGTTGAAATTATTCCTGTTATACGATGAAAAGGCTGTTCTATTTGTATTGTATTTTATGCTTCAGGCGTAGGCTTCTAAGGCCGTAGCTATTCAATCTGTTGGAGCAACGCCCTAGGTTGAATCCTAGGTTGCCCGGAACGTAGAGATGACCATAACTTTCACACTGGTTGCAATTATTCGTTTTATACGACGGAAAAGCTGTTGTATTTATATCGTATTTTATGCTTCGGGCATTGACTTCTAAGGCCCTAACTATTCAATCTGTTGGAGCAACGCCCTAGGGTGAAGCCTAGGTTGCTCGGAAAGTAGAAATGACCATAAGTTTCATACTGGTTGCAATTATTCGTTTTATACGATGGAAAAACTGTTGTATTTATATTGTATTTTATGCTTCTGGCGTTGACTTCTAAGGCACTAACCATTCGATCTGGTGGAGCAACTCCCTAGAGTGAAGCCTAGGTTGCCCGGAACGTAGAATTGGCCATCACTTTCAAACTGGTTGCAATTAATCCTGTTATACGATGGAAAAACTGTTGTATTTTTATTGCCTTTTATGCTTCGGGCGTTGACTTCTAAGGTCCTAACTATTCAATCTGTTGGAGCAACGCCCTAGGGTGAAGCCTAGGTTGCCCGGAACGTAGAAATGACCATAACTTTCACACTGGTTGCAATTATTCATTTTATACGATGGAAAAAATGTTGTACTTATATTGTATTTTATTCTTATGGCGTTGAATTCTGAGTCCCTAGCTATTCAGTCTGGTGGAGCAACGCCCTAGAGTGAAACCTAGGTTACCCGGAACGTAGAAATGACCAGTACTTTCAAACTGTTTGCAGTTATCACTGTAATACGATGGAAAAACTTTTGCATCTTTATTGTATTTTATGCTTCTGGCGTTGACTTCTAAGGCCCTAACTATTCCATTTGGTGGAGCAACGCCCTAGAGTGGAGCGTAGGTTGCCGGTACGTAGAAATGACCATTACTTTCACTCTGTTTGCAAATATACATTATATACGATGGAAAGTCTGTTGTATTTATGTTGTATTTTATGCTTCTGGCGTTGACTTCTTAGGCCCTAACTATTCGATCTGGTGGTGCAACGCCCTAGAGTGGAGTCTAGGTTGCGCGGAACGTAGAAATCACCATAACTTTCACACTGGTAGCAATTATTCGTTTTATACGATGGAAAAACTGTTTCACTTATTTTGTATTTTATGCTTCGGGCGTTGACATCTACGGCCCTAACCATTCGATCTGGTGGAGCAACGCCCTAGAGTGAAGCCTAGGTTGCTCGGAAAGTAGAAATGACCATAAGTTTCATACTGGTTGTAATTATTCGTTTTGTACGATGGAAAAACTGCTGTATTTATATTGTATTTTATGCTTCTGGCGTTGACTTCTAAGGCACTAACCATTCCATCTGGTGGAGCAACGCCCTAGAGTGAAGCCTAGGTTGCCCGGAACGTAGAATTGCCCATCACTTTCAAACTGGTTGCAATTAATCCTGTTATACGATGGAAAAGCTGTTGTATTTTTATTGCCTTTTATGCTTCGGGCGTTGACTTCTAAGGCCCTAGCTATTCAATCTGTTGGAGCAACGCCCTAGGGCGAAGCCTAGGTTGCCCGGAAAGTAGAAATGACGTTAACTTTCATAGTGGTTGCAATTATTCGTTTTATACGATGAAAAAACTGTTGTATTTATATTGTATTTTATGCATCTGGCGTTGACTTCTAAGGCACTAACTATTCGATGTAGTGAATCAACGCCCTAGAGTGAAGCCTAGATTGCCCGGTACGTAGAAATGACCATCACTCTCAAACTGGTTGCAATTATTCCTGTTATATGATGGAAAAACTTGTATTTTTATTGCATTTTATGCTTCGGGCATTGACTTCTAAGGCCCTAACTATTCAATCTGTTGGAGCAATGCCCTAGGGTGAAGCCTAGGTTGCCCGGAAAATATAAATGCCCATAAGTTTCATACTGGTTGCAATTATTCGTTTTATACGATGGAAAAACTGTTGTATTTATATTGTATTTTATGCTTCTAGCGTTCACTTCTTAGGCCCGAACTATTCGATCTGGTGGAACAACGGCCGAGGGTGAAGCCTAGGTTGCCCGGAACGTATAAATGACCATAACTTTTACACTGGTAGCAATTATTCCTTTTATACAATGGAAAAACTGTTCTATTTATTTTGTATTTAATGCTTCGGGCGTTGGCTTCTAAGGCCCTAACTGTTTGATCTGGTGGAGCAACGCCCTAGAGTGAAGCCTAGGTTGCCCGGAACGTAGAAATGACGATAACTTTCACACTGGTTGTTATTATTCGTTATATACGATGGAAAAACTGTTATATTTATATTGTATTTTATGCTTCTGTCGTTGACTTCTTAGGCCCTAGCTATTGGATCTGGTGGAACAGCGCCCTAGAGTGAAGCCTAGGTTGCCTGGAACGTAGAAATGACCATCACTTTCACACGGGTTGCAATTATTCCTGTTATAGGATGGAAAGACTGTTGTATTTTTATTGTATTTTATGCTTCAGGCGTTGTCTTCTGAGGCCGCAGCTATTAGATGTGGTGGACCAACGCCCTAGGTTGAATCCTAGGTTGCCCGGAACGTAGAGATGACCATAACTTTCACACTGGTTGCAATTATTCGGTTGATACGACGGAAAAGCTGTTGTATTTATATCGTATTTTATGCTTCGGGCATTGACTTCTAAGGCCCTAACTATTCAATCTGTTGGAGCAACGCCCTAGGGTGAAGCCTAGGTTGCTCGGAAAGTAGAAATGACCATAAGTTTCATACTGGTTGCAATTATTCGTTTTATACGATGGAAAAACTGTTGTATTTATATTGTATTTTATGCTTCTGGCGTTGACTTCTAAGGCACTAACCATTCGATATGGTGGAGCAACTCCCTAGAGTGAAGCCTAGGTTGCCCGGAACGTAGAATTGGCCATCACTTTCAAACTGGTTGCAATTAATCCTGTTATACGATGGAAAAACTGTTGTATTTTTATTGCCTTTTATGCTTCGGGCGTTGACTTCTAAGGTCCTAACTATTCAATCTGTTGGAGCAACGCCCTAGGGTGAAGCCTAGGTTGCCCGGAAAGTAGAAATGTCGTTAACTTTCATAGTGGTTGCAATTATTCGTTTTATACGATGGAAAAACTGTTGTATTTATATTGTATTTTATGCTTCTGGCGTTCACTTCTTAGGCCCGTACTACTCGATCTGGTGGAACAACGGCCGAGGGTGAAGCCTAGGTTGCCCGGAACGTATAAATGACCATAACTTTTACACTGGTAGCAATTATTCGTTTTATACAATGGAAAATCTGTTCTATTTATTTTGTATTTAATGCTTCGGGCGTTGGCTTCTAAGGCCCTAACTGTTTGATGTGGTGGAGCAACGCCCTAGAGTGAAGCCTAGGTTGCCCGGAACGTAGAAGTGACCATAACTTTCACACTGGTTGCTATTATTCGTTTTATACGATGGAAAAACTGTTATATTTATATTGTATTTTATGCTTCGGGCGTTGACTTCTAAGGCCCTAACTGTTTGATGTGGTGGAGCAACGCCCTAGAGTGAAGCCTAGGTTGCCCGGAACGTATAAATGACCATAACTTTTACACTGTTAGCAATTATTCGTTTTATACAATGGAAAAACTGTTCTATTTATATTGTATTTAATGCTTCGGGCGTTGACTTCTAAGGCCCTAACTGTTTGATGTGGTGGAGCAACGCCCTAGAGTGAAGCCTAGGTTGCGCGGAACGTAGAAATGACGATAACTTTGACACTGGTTGTTATTATTCGTTATATACGATGGAGAAACTGTTATATTTATATTGTATTTTATGCTTCTGTCGTTGACTTCTTAGGCCCTAGCTATTGGATCTGGTGGAACAACGCCCTAGAGTGAAGCCTAGGTTGCTCGGAAAGTAGAAATGACCATAAGTTTCATACGGGTTGCAATTATTCGTTTTATACGATGGTACAACTGTTGTATTTATATTGTATTTTATGCTTCTGGCGTCGACTTCTAAGGCACTAACTATTCGATCTGGTGGAACAACGCAATAGAGTGAAGCCTAGGTTGCCCGGAACGTATAATTGGCCATCACTTTCAAACTGATTGCAATTATTCCTGTTATATGATGGAAACACTGTTGTATTTTTATTCCATTTTATGCTTCGGGCGTTGACTTCTAAGCCCCTAACTATTCGATCTGGTGGAGCAACGCCCTAGAGTGAAGCCTAGGTTGCTCGGAATGTAGAAATGACCATAAGTTTCATACTGGTTGCAATTTTTCGTTTTAAACGATGGAAAGACTGTTGTATTTATATTGTATTTTAAGATTCTGGCGTCGACTTCTAAGGCACTAACTATTCGATCTGGTGGAACAACGCAATAGAGTGAAGCGTAGGTTGCCCGGAACGTAGAACTGGCCATCACTTTCAAACTGGTTGCAATTATTCCTGTTATGTGATGGAAACACTGTTGTCTTTTTATTGCATTTTATGCTTCGGGCGTTGACTTCTATGGCCCTAACTATTCAATCTGTTGGAGCAACGCCCTAGGGTTGAAGCCTAGGTTGCTCGGAAAGTAGAAATGACCTGAAGTTTCATACTGGTTGCAATTATTCGTTTTATACGATGGAAAAACTGTTGCATTTATATTGTATTTTATGCTTCTGGCGTTGACTTCTTAGGCCCTAACCATTCGATCTGGTGGAACAATGACTCAGAGTTAAGTCTAGGATGCCCGAAACGCCGAAATGATCATTACTTTCACGCTTGTTGAAATTATTCCTGTTATACGATGAAAAGGCTGTTCTATTTGTATTGTATTTTATGCTTCAGGCGTAGGCTTCTAAGGCCGTAGCTATTCGATATGGTGGAGCACCGCCCTAGAGTGAAGCCCAGGAAGCTCGGAACGTAGAAATGACCACTACTTTCACACTGTTTGCAATTATTCATTTAATACGATGGAAAAGCTGTTGTATTTATATCGTATTTTATGCTTCGGGCGCTGACTTCTTAGGCCCTAACACTTCGATCTGGTGGAGGAACGCCCTACAGTGAAGCCTAGGTTGCCCGGAACGTAGATATGACCATAACCTTCACACAGTTTGCAATTATTCGTTTTATACGGTGTAACGGCTGTTGAATTTATATTGTATTTTATGCCTCTGGCGTTGGCTTCTAAGGCCGTAGCTATTAGATGTGGTGGAGCAACGCCCTAGAGTGACGCCTAGGGTGCTCGGAACGTAGAAATGACCATTACTTTCACACTGGTTGCAATTATTCGTTTTATAGGATGGAAAAGCTGTTGTATTTATATCGTATTTTATGCTTCTGGCGTTGACTTCTTAGGCCGTAACTATTCGATCTGGTGGAGCAACGCCCTGGAGTGAAGCCTAGGTTGCGCGGAACGTAGAATTGGCCATCACTTTCAAACTGGTTGCAATTATTCCTGTTATATGATGGAAACACTGTTGTATTTTTATTGCATTTTATATTTCGGGCGTTGACTTTTAAGGCCCTAACTATTCCATCTGTTGGAGCAACGGCCTAGCGTGAAGCCTAGGATGCTCGGAAAGTAGAAATGACCATAAGTTTCATACTGGTTGCAATTATTCGTTTTATACGATGGAAAAACTGTTGTATTTATATTGTATTTTATGCTTCTGGCGTTGACTTCTAAGGCACTAACCATTCGATCTGGTGGAGCAACTCCCTAGAGTGAAGCCTAGGTTGCCCGGGACGTAGAATTGGCCATCACTTTCAAACTGGTTGCAATTAATCCTGTTATACGATGGAAAAACTGTTGTATTTTTATTGCCTTTTATGCTTCGGGCGTTGACTTCTAAGGTCCTAACTATTCAATCTGTTGGAGCAACGCCCTAGGGTGAAGCCTAGGTTGCCCGGAAAGTAGAAATGTCGTTAACTTTCATAGTGGTTGCAATTATTCGTTTTATACGATGGAAAAACTGTTGTATTTATATTGTATTTTATGCTTCTGGCGTTCACTTCTTAGGCCCGTACTACTCGATCTGGTGGAACAACGGCCGAGGGTGAAGCCTAGGTTGCCCGGAACGTATAGATGACCATAACTTTTACACTGGTAGCAATTATTCGTTTTATACAATGGAAAATCTGTTCTATTTATTTTGTATTTAATGCTTCGGGCGTTGGCTTCTAAGGCCCTAACTGTTTGATGTGGTGGAGCAACGCCCTAGAGTGAAGCCTAGGTTGCCCGGAAAGTAGAAATGACGTTAACTTTCATAGTGGTTGCAATTATTCGTTTTATACGATGGAAAAACTGTTGTATTTATATTGTATTTTATGCTTCTGGCGTTCACTTCTTAGGCCCGAACTATTCAATCTGTTGGAGCAACGCCCTAGGGTGAAGCCTAGGTTGCCCGGAACGTAGAAATGACCATAACTTTCACACTGGTTGCAATTATTCATTTTATACGATGGAAAAAATGTTGTACTTATATTGTATTTTATTCTTATGGCGTTGAATTCTGAGTCCCTAGCTATTCAGTCTGGTGGAGCAACGCCCTAGAGTGAAACCTAGGTTACCCGGAACGTAGAAATGACCAGTACTTTCAAACTGTTTGCAGTTATCCCTGTAATACGATGGAAAAACTTTTGCATCTTTATTGTATTTTATGCTTCTGGCGTTGACTTCTAAGGCCCTAACTATTCCATTTGGTGGAGCAACGCCCTAGAGTGGAGCGTAGGTTGCCGGTACGTAGAAATGACCATTACTTTCACTCTGTTTGCAAATATACATTATATACGATGGAAAGTCTGTTGTATTTATGTTGTATTTTATGCTTCTGGCGTTGACTTCTTAGGCCCTAACTATTCGATCTGGTGGTGCAACGCCCTAGAGTGGAGCCTAGGTTGCGCGGAACGTAGAAATCACCATAACTTTCACACTGGTAGCAATTATTCGTTTTATACGATGGAAAAACTGTTTCACTTATTTTGTATTTTATGCTTCGGGCGTTGACATCTACGGCCCTAACCATTCGATCTGGTGGTGCAACGCCCTAGAGTGGAGCCTAGGTTGCGCGGAACGTAGAAATCACCATAACTTTCACACTGGTAGCAATTATTCGTTTTATACGATGGAAAAACTGTTTCACTTATTTTGTATTTTATGCTTCGGGCGTTGACTTCTAAGGCACTAACCATTCGATCTGGTGGAGCAACGCCCTAGAGTGAAGCCTAGGTTGCCCGGAACGTAGAATTGCCCATCACTTTCAAACTGGTTGCAATTAATCCTGTTATACGATGGAAAAGCTGTTGTATTTTTATTGCCTTTTATGCTTCGGGCGTTGACTTCTAAGGCCCTAGCTATTCAATCTGTTGGAGCAACGCCCTAGGGCGAAGCCTAGGTTGCCCGGAAAGTAGAAATGACGTTAACTTTCATAGTGGTTGCAATTATTCGTTTTATACGATGAAAAAACTGTTGTATTTATATTGTATTTTATGCATCTGGCGTTGACTTCTAAGGCACTAACTATTCGATGTAGTGAATCAACGCCCTAGAGTGAAGCCTAGATTGCCCGGTACGTAGAAATGACCATCACTCTCAAACTGGTTGCAATTATTCCTGTTATATGATGGAAAAACTTGTATTTTTATTGCATTTTATGCTTCGGGCATTGACTTCTAAGGCCCTAACTATTCAATCTGTTGGAGCAATGCCCTAGGGTGAAGCCTAGGTTGCCCGGAAAATATAAATGCCCATAAGTTTCATACTGGTTGCAATTATTCGTTTTATACGATGGAAAAACTGTTGTATTTATATTGTATTTTATGCTTCTAGCGTTCACTTCTTAGGCCCGAACTATTCGATCTGGTGGAACAACGGCCGAGGGTGAAGCCTAGGTTGCCCGGAACGTATAAATGACCATAACTTTTACACTGGTAGCAATTATTCCTTTTATACAATGGAAAAACTGTTCTATTTATTTTGTATTTAATGCTTCGGGCGTTGGCTTCTAAGGCCCTAACTGTTTGATCTGGTGGAGCAACGCCCTAGAGTGAAGCCTAGGTTGCCCGGAACGTAGAAGTGACCATAACTTTCACACTGGTTGCTATTATTCGTTTTATACGATGGAAAAACTGTTATATTTATTTTGTATTTTTTGCTTCGGGCGTTGACTTCTAAGGCCCTAACTGTTTGATGCGGTGGAGCAACGCCCTAGAGTGAAGCCTAGGTTGCCCGGAACGTAGAAATGACGATAACTTTCACACTGGTTGTTATTATTCGTTATATACGATGGAAAAACTGTTATATTTATATTGTATTTTATGCTTCTGTCGTTGACTTCTTAGGCCCTAGCTATTGGATCTGGTGGAACAGCGCCCTAGAGTGAAGCCTAGGTTGCCTGGAACGTAGAAATGACCATCACTTTCACACGGGTTGCAATTATTCCTGTTATAGGATGGAAAGACTGTTGTATTTTTATTGTATTTTATGCTTCAGGCGTTGTCTTCTGAGGCCGCAGCTATTAGATGTGGTGGACCAACGCCCTAGGTTGAATCCTAGGTTGCCCGGAACGTAGAGATGACCATAACTTTCACACTGGTTGCAATTATTCGGTTGATACGACGGAAAAGCTGTTGTATTTATATCGTATTTTATGCTTCGGGCATTGACTTCTAAGGCCCTAACTATTCAATCTGTTGGAGCAACGCCCTAGGGTGAAGCCTAGGTTGCTCGGAAAGTAGAAATGACCATAAGTTTCATACTGGTTGCAATTATTCGTTTTATACGATGGAAAAACTGTTGTATTTATATTGTATTTTATGCTTCTGGCGTTGACTTCTAAGGCACTAACCATTCGATCTGGTGGAGCAACTCCCTAGAGTGAAGCCTAGGTTGCCCGGAACGTAGAATTGGCCATCACTTTCAAACTGGTTGCAATTAATCCTGTTATACGATGGAAAAACTGTTGTATTTTTATTGCCTTTTATGCTTCGGGCGTTGACTTCTAAGGTCCTAACTATTCAATCTGTTGGAGCAACGCCCTAGGGTGAAGCCTAGGTTGCCCGGAAAGTAGAAATGTCGTTAACTTTCATAGTGGTTGCAATTATTCGTTTTATACGATGGAAAAACTGTTGTATTTATATTGTATTTTATGCTTCTGGCGTTCACTTCTTAGGCCCGTACTACTCGATCTGGTGGAACAACGGCCGAGGGTGAAGCCTAGGTTGCCCGGAACGTATAAATGACCATAACTTTTACACTGGTAGCAATTATTCGTTTTATAAAGTGGAAAATCTGTTCTATTTATTTTGTATTTAATGCTTCGGGCGTTGGCTTCTAAGGCCCTAACTGTTTGATGTGG
Source organism: Calliopsis andreniformis (assembly GCF_051401765.1). NCBI lineage: Eukaryota > Metazoa > Arthropoda > Insecta > Hymenoptera > Andrenidae > Calliopsis > Calliopsis andreniformis. The sequence continues at coordinate 7,783,834 of NW_027480425.1, read as the reverse complement.
TGGAGCAACGCCCTAGAGTGAAGCCTAGGTTGCCCGGAACGTAGAAGTGACCATAACTTTCACACTGGTTGCTATTATTCGTTTTATACGATGGAAAAACTGTTATATTTATATTGTATTTTATGCTTCGGGCGTTGACTTCTAAGGCCCTAACTGTTTGATGTGGTGGAGCAACGCCCTAGAGTGAAGCCTAGGTTGCCCGGAACGTATAAATGACCATAACTTTTACACTGTTAGCAATTATTCGTTTTATACAATGGAAAAACTGTTCTATTTATATTGTATTTAATGCTTCGGGCGTTGACTTCTAAGGCCCTAACTGTTTGATGTGGTGGAGCAACGCCCTAGAGTGAAGCCTAGGTTGCCCGGAACGTAGAAATGACGATAACTTTGACACTGGTTGTTATTATTCGTTATATACGATGGAGAAACTGTTATATTTATATTGTATTTTATGCTTCTGTCGTTGACTTCTTAGGCCCTAGCTATTGGATCTGGTGGAACAACGCCCTAGAGTGAAGCCTAGGTTGCTCGGAAAGTAGAAATGACCATAAGTTTCATACGGGTTGCAATTATTCGTTTTATACGATGGTACAACTGTTGTATTTATATTGTATTTTATGCTTCTGGCGTCGACTTCTAAGGCACTAACTATTCGATCTGGTGGAACAACGCAATAGAGTGAAGCCTAGGTTGCCCGGAACGTATAATTGGCCATCACTTTCAAACTGATTGCAATTATTCCTGTTATATGATGGAAACACTGTTGTATTTTTATTCCATTTTATGCTTCGGGCGTTGACTTCTAAGCCCCTAACTATTCGATCTGGTGGAGCAACGCCCTAGAGTGAAGCCTAGGTTGCTCGGAATGTAGAAATGACCATAAGTTTCATACTGGTTGCAATTTTTCGTTTTAAACGATGGAAAGACTGTTGTATTTATATTGTATTTTAAGATTCTGGCGTCGACTTCTAAGGCACTAACTATTCGATCTGGTGGAACAACGCAATAGAGTGAAGCGTAGGTTGCCCGGAACGTAGAACTGGCCATCACTTTCAAACTGGTTGCAATTATTCCTGTTATGTGATGGAAACACTGTTGTATTTTTATTGCCTTTTATGCTTCGGGCGTTGACTTCTAAGGTCCTAACTATTCAATCTGTTGGAGCAACGCCCTAGGGTGAAGCCTAGGTTGCCCGGAAAGTAGAAATGTCGTTAACTTTCATAGTGGTTGCAATTATTCGTTTTATACGATGGAAAAACTGTTGTATTTATATTGTATTTTATGCTTCTGGCGTTCACTTCTTAGGCCCGTACTACTCGATCTGGTGGAACAACGGCCGAGGGTGAAGCCTAGGTTGCCCGGAACGTATAGATGACCATAACTTTTACACTGGTAGCAATTATTCGTTTTATACAATGGAAAATCTGTTCTATTTATTTTGTATTTAATGCTTCGGGCGTTGGCTTCTAACGCCCTAACTGTTTGATGTGGTGGAGCAACGCCCTAGAGTGAAGCCTAGGTTGCCCGGAAAGTAGAAATGACGTTAACTTTCATAGTGGTTGCAATTATTCGTTTTATACGATGGAAAAACTGTTGTATTTATATTGTATTTTATGCTTCTGGCGTTCACTTCTTAGGCCCGAACTATTCAATCTGTTGGAGCAACGCCCTAGGGTGAAGCCTAGGTTGCCCGGAACGTAGAAATGACCATAACTTTCACACTGGTTGCAATTATTCATTTTATACGATGGAAAAAATGTTGTACTTATATTGTATTTTATTCTTATGGCGTTGAATTCTGAGTCCCTAGCTATTCAGTCTGGTGGAGCAACGCCCTAGAGTGAAACCTAGGTTACCCGGAACGTAGAAATGACCAGTACTTTCAAACTGTTTGCAGTTATCCCTGTAATACGATGGAAAAACTTTTGCATCTTTATTGTATTTTATGCTTCTGGCGTTGACTTCTAAGGCCCTAACTATTCCATTTGGTGGAGCAACGCCCTAGAGTGGAGCGTAGGTTGCCGGTACGTAGAAATGACCATTACTTTCACTCTGTTTGCAAATATACATTATATACGATGGAAAGTCTGTTGTATTTATGTTGTATTTTATGCTTCTGGCGTTGACTTCTTAGGCCCTAACTATTCGATCTGGTGGTGCAACGCCCTAGAGTGGAGCCTAGGTTGCGCGGAACGTAGAAATCACCATAACTTTCACACTGGTAGCAATTATTCGTTTTATACGATGGAAACACTGTTTCACTTATTTTGTATTTTATGCTTCGGGCGTTGACATCTACGGCCCTAACCATTCGATCTGGTGGAGCAACGCCCTAGAGTGAAGCCTAGGTTGCTCGGAAAGTAGAAATGACCATAAGTTTCATACTGGTTGTAATTATTCGTTTTGTACGATGGAAAAACTGCTGTATTTATATTGTATTTTATGCTTCTGGCGTTGACTTCTAAGGCACTAACCATTCGATCTGGTGGAGCAACGCCCTAGAGTGAAGCCTAGGTTGCCCGGAACGTAGAATTGCCCATCACTTTCAAACTGGTTGCAATTAATCCTGTTATACGATGGAAAAGCTGTTGTATTTTTATTGCCTTTTATGCTTCGGGCGTTGACTTCTAAGGCCCTAGCTATTCAATCTGTTGGAGCAACGCCCTAGGGCGAAGCCTAGGTTGCCCGGAAAGTAGAAATGACGTTAACTTTCATAGTGGTTGCAATTATTCGTTTTATACGATGAAAAAACTGTTGTATTTATATTGTATTTTATGCATCTGGCGTTGACTTCTAAGGCACTAACTATTCGATGTAGTGAATCAACGCCCTAGAGTGAAGCCTAGATTGCCCGGTACGTAGAAATGACCATCACTCTCAAACTGGTTGCAATTATTCCTGTTATATGATGGAAAAACTTGTATTTTTATTGCATTTTATGCTTCGGGCATTGACTTCTAAGGCCCTAACTATTCAATCTGTTGGAGCAATGCCCTAGGGTGAAGCCTAGGTTGCCCGGAAAATATAAATGCCCATAAGTTTCATACTGGTTGCAATTATTCGTTTTATACGATGGAAAAACTGTTGTATTTATATTGTATTTTATGCTTCTAGCGTTCACTTCTTAGGCCCGAACTATTCGATCTGGTGGAACAACGGCCGAGGGTGAAGCCTAGGTTGCCCGGAACGTATAAATGACCATAACTTTTACACTGGTAGCAATTATTCCTTTTATACAATGGAAAAACTGTTCTATTTATTTTGTATTTAATGCTTCGGGCGTTGGCTTCTAAGGCCCTAACTGTTTGATCTGGTGGAGCAACGCCCTAGAGTGAAGCCTAGGTTGCCCGGAACGTAGAAGTGACCATAACTTTCACACTGGTTGCTATTATTCGTTTTATACGATGGAAAAACTGTTATATTTATTTTGTATTTTTTGCTTCGGGCGTTGACTTCTAAGGCCCTAACTGTTTGATGCGGTGGAGCAACGCCCTAGAGTGAAGCCTAGGTTGCCCGGAACGTAGAAATGACGATAACTTTCACACTGGTTGTTATTATTCGTTATATACGATGGAAAAACTGTTATATTTATATTGTATTTTATGCTTCTGTCGTTGACTTCTTAGGCCCTAGCTATTGGATCTGGTGGAACAGCGCCCTAGAGTGAAGCCTAGGTTGCCTGGAACGTAGAAATGACCATCACTTTCACACGGGTTGCAATTATTCCTGTTATAGGATGGAAAGACTGTTGTATTTTTATTGTATTTTATGCTTCAGGCGTTGTCTTCTGAGGCCGCAGCTATTAGATGTGGTGGACCAACGCCCTAGGTTGAATCCTAGGTTGCCCGGAACGTAGAGATGACCATAACTTTCACACTGGTTGCAATTATTCGGTTGATACGACGGAAAAGCTGTTGTATTTATATCGTATTTTATGCTTCGGGCATTGACTTCTAAGGCCCTAACTATTCAATCTGTTGGAGCAACGCCCTAGGGTGAAGCCTAGGTTGCTCGGAAAGTAGAAATGACCATAAGTTTCATACTGGTTGCAATTATTCGTTTTATACGATGGAAAAACTGTTGTATTTATATTGTATTTTATGCTTCTGGCGTTGACTTCTAAGGCACTAACCATTCGATCTGGTGGAGCAACTCCCTAGAGTGAAGCCTAGGTTGCCCGGAACGTAGAATTGGCCATCACTTTCAAACTGGTTGCAATTAATCCTGTTATACGATGGAAAAACTGTTGTATTTTTATTGCCTTTTATGCTTCGGGCGTTGACTTCTAAGGTCCTAACTATTCAATCTGTTGGAGCAACGCCCTAGGGTGAAGCCTAGGTTGCCCGGAAAGTAGAAATGTCGTTAACTTTCATAGTGGTTGCAATTATTCGTTTTATACGATGGAAAAACTGTTGTATTTATATTGTATTTTATGCTTCTGGCGTTCACTTCTTAGGCCCGTACTACTCGATCTGGTGGAACAACGGCCGAGGGTGAAGCCTAGGTTGCCCGGAACGTATAAATGACCATAACTTTTACACTGGTAGCAATTATTCGTTTTATACAGTGGAAAATCTGTTCTATTTATTTTGTATTTAATGCTTCGGGCGTTGGCTTCTAAGGCCCTAACTGTTTGATGTGGTGGAGCAACGCCCTAGAGTGAAGCCTAGGTTGCCCGGAACGTAGAAGTGACCATAACTTTCACACTGGTTGCTATTATTCGTTTTATACGATGGAAAAACTGTTATATTTATATTGTATTTTATGCTTCGGGCGTTGACTTCTAAGGCCCTAACTGTTTGATGTGGTGGAGCAACGCCCTAGAGTGAAGCCTAGGTTGCCCGGAACGTATAAATGACCATAACTTTTACACTGTTAGCAATTATTCGTTTTATACAATGGAAAAACTGTTCTATTTATATTGTATTTAATGCTTCGGGCGTTGACTTCTAAGGCCCTAACTGTTTGATGTGGTGGAGCAACGCCCTAGAGTGAAGCCTAGGTTGCCCGGAACGTAGAAATGACGATAACTTTGACACTGGTTGTTATTATTCGTTATATACGATGGAGAAACTGTTATATTTATATTGTATTTTATGCTTCTGTCGTTGACTTCTTAGGCCCTAGCTATTGGATCTGGTGGAACAACGCCCTAGAGTGAAGCCTAGGTTGCACGGAAAGTAGAAATGACCATAAGTTTCATACGGGTTGCAATTATTCGTTTTATACGATGGTACAACTGTTGTATTTATATTGTATTTTATGCTTCTGGCGTCGACTTCTAAGGCACTACCTATTCGATCTGGTGGAACAACGCAATAGAGTGAAGCCTAGGTTGCCCGGAACGTATAATTGGCCATCACTTTCAAACTGATTGCAATTATTCCTGTTATATGATGGAAACACTGTTGTATTTTTATTCCATTTTATGCTTCGGGCGTTGACTTCTAAGCCCCTAACTATTCGATCTGGTGGAGCAACGCCCTAGAGTGAAGCCTAGGTTGCTCGGAATGTAGAAATGACCATAAGTTTCATACTGGTTGCAATTTTTCGTTTTAAACGATGGAAAGACTGTTGTATTTATATTGTATTTTAAGATTCTGGCGTCGACTTCTAAGGCACTAACTATTCGATCTGGTGGAACAACGCAATAGAGTGAAGCGTAGGTTGCCCGGAACGTAGAACTGGCCATCACTTTCAAACTGGTTGCAATTATTCCTGTTATGTGATGCAAACACTGTTGTCTTTTTATTGCATTTTATGCTTCGGGCGTTGACTTCTATGGCCCTAACTATTCAATCTGTTGGAGCAACGCCCTAGGGTTGAAGCCTAGGTTGCTCGGAAAGTAGAAATGACCTGAAGTTTCATACTGGTTGCAATTATTCGTTTTATACGATGGAAAAACTGTTGCATTTATATTGTATTTTATGCTTCTGGCGTTGACTTCTTAGGCCCTAACCATTCGATCTGGTGGAACAATGCCTCAGAGTTAAGTCTAGGATGCCCGAAACGCCGAAATGATCATTACTTTCACGCTTGTTGAAATTATTCCTGTTATACGATGAAAAGGCTGTTCTATTTGTATTGTATTTTATGCTTCAGGCGTAGGCTTCTAAGGCCGTAGCTATTCGATATGGTGGAGCACCGCCCTAGAGTGAAGCCCAGGAAGCTCGGAACGTAGAAATGACCACTACTTTCACACTGTTTGCAATTATTCATTTAATACGATGGAAAAGCTGTTGTATTTATATCGTATTTTATGCTTCGGGCGCTGACTTCTTAGGCCCTAACACTTCGATCTGGTGGAGGAACGCCCTACAGTGAAGCCTAGGTTGCCCGGAACGTAGATATGACCATAACCTTCACACAGTTTGCAATTATTCGTTTTATACGGTGTAACGGCTGTTGAATTTATATTGTATTTTATGCCTCTGGCGTTGGCTTCTAAGGCCGTAGCTATTAGATGTGGTGGAGCAACGCCCTAGAGTGACGCCTAGGGTGCTCGGAACGTAGAAATGACCATTACTTTCACACTGGTTGCAATTATTCGTTTTATAGGATGGAAAAGCTGTTGTATTTATATCGTATTTTATGCTTCTGGCGTTGACTTCTTAGGCCGTAACTATTCGATCTGGTGGAGCAACGCCCTGGAGTGAAGCCTAGGTTGCGCGGAACGTAGAATTGGCCATCACTTTCAAACTGGTTGCAATTATTCCTGTTATATGATGGAAACACTGTTGTATTTTTATTGCATTTTATATTTCGGGCGTTGACTTTTAAGGCCCTAACTATTCCATCTGTTGGAGCAACGGCCTAGCGTGAAGCCTAGGATGCTCGGAAAGTAGAAATGACCATAAGTTTCATACTGGTTGCAATTATTCGTTTATACAATGGAAAAACTGTTGTATTTATATTGTATTTTATGCTTCTGGCGTTGACTTCTAAGGGCTTAGCTATTCGATCTAGTGGAGCAACGCCCTAGAGTGAAGCCTAGGTTGCCCGGAAAGGAGAAATGACCATCACTTTCAAACTGGTTGCATTAATCCTGATATAGGATGGAAAAACTGTTATATTTATATTGTATTTAATGCTTCTGGCGCTGACTTCTTAGACCCTAACTATTCGATCTGGTGGAACAACGCAATAGAGTGAAGCCTAGGTTGCCCGGAACGTAGAATTGGCCATCACTTTCAAACTGGTTGCAATTATTCCTGTAATATGATGGTAACACTGTTGTATTTTTTTTGCATTTTATGGTTCGGGCTTTGACTTCTACGGCCCTAACTATTCAACCTGTTGGAGGAACGCCCTAGCGTGAAGCCTAGGTTGCTCGGAAAGTAGAAATGACCATAAGTTTCATACTGGTTGCAATTATTCGTTTTATACGATGGAAAAACTGTACTATTTATTTTGTATTTTATGCTTCGGGCGTTGACTTCTAAGGCCCTAGGTATTCGATCTGGTGGAGCAACGCCCTAGAGTGAAGAATAGGTTGCCCGGAACGTAGAAGTGACCATCACTTTCAAACTGGCTGCAATTAATCCTTTTATACGATGGAAAAACTGTTGTATTTTTATTGCATTTTATGCTTCGGGCGTTGACTTCTAAGGCCCTAACTATTCAATCTGTTGGAGCAACGCCCTAGGGTTGAAGCCTAGGTTGCTCCTTAAGTAGAAATGACCAGAAGTTTCATACTGGTTGCAATTATTCGTTTTATACGATGGAAAAGCTGTTGTATTTTTATTGTATTTTATGCTTCTGGCGTTGACTTCTTAGGCCCTAACACTTCGATCTGGTGGGGCAACGCCCTACAGTGTAGCCTAGGTTGCCCGGAACGTAGATATGACCATAACCTTCACACAGTTTGCAATTATTCGTTTTATACGGTGTAACGGCTGTTGTATTTATATTGTATTTTATGCCTCTGGCGTTGGCTTCTAAGGCCGTAGCTATTAGATGTGGTGGAGCAACGCCCTAGAGTGACGCCTAGGGTGCTCGGAACGTAGAAATGACCATTACTTTCACACTAGTTGCAATTCTTCGTTTTATACGATGGAAAAGCTGTTGTATTTATATCGTATTTTATGCTTCTGGCGTTGACTTCTTAGGCCGTAACTATTCGGTCTGGTGGAGCAACGCCCTGGAGTGAAACCTAGATTGCCCGGAACGTAGAATTGGCCATCACTTTCAAACTGGTTGCAATTATTCCGGTTATATGATGGAAAAACTGTTGTATTTTTATTGCATTTTATGCTTCGGGCATTCACTTCTAAGGCCCAAACTATTCAATCTGTTGGAGCAACGCCCTAGGGTGTAGCCTAGGTTGCCCGGAAAGTAGAAATGACCACAACTTTCATACTGGTTGCAATTACTCGTTTTATATGATGGAAAAACTGTTGTATTTATATTGTATTTTATGCTGCTGGCGTTCACTTCTTAGGCCCTAACTATTCGATCTAGTGGAACAACGCCCTGGGGTGATGCCTAGGTTGCCGGAACGTAGAAATGACCATAACTTCCACACTGGTTGCAATTATTCGTTTTATTCGAAGGAAAAGCTGTTGTATTTATATCGTTTTTTATGCTTCTGGCGTTGACTTCTTAGGCCCTAACTGTTTGATCTGGTAGAGCAACGCCCTGGAGTGAAGCCTAGGTTGCCCGGAAAGGAGAAATGACCATCACTTTCAAACTGGTTGCATTAATCCTGTTATACGATGGAAAAACTGTTGTATTTTTATTGCATTTTATGCTTCTGGCGTTGACTTCTTAGGCCCTAACTATTCGATCTGGTGGAACAACGGCCTAGGGTGAAGCCGAGGTTGCCCGGAACGTAGAAATGACCATAACTTTCACACGGGCTGCTATTATTCGTTTTATACGACGGAAAAACTGTTATATTTATATTGTATTTAATGCTTCTGGCGTTGACTTCTTAGACCCTAACTATTCGATCTGGTGGAACGACGCAATAGAGTGAAGCCTAGGTTGCCCGGAACGTAGAATTGGCCATCACTTTCAAACTGGTTGCAATTATTCCTGTCATATGATGGTAACACTGTTGTATTTTTTTTGCATTTTATGGTTCGGGCGTTGACTTCTACGGCCCTAACTGTTCAACCTGTTGGAGGAACGCCCTAGCGTGAAGCCTAGGTTGCTCGGAAAGTAGAAATGACCATAAGTTTCATACTGGTTGCATTTATTCGTTTTATACGATGGAAAAACTGTTCTATTTTTATTTCACTTTATGCTTCTGGCGTTGACTTCTTAGGCCCTAACTATTCGATCTGGTGGAACAACGGCCTAGGGTGAAGCCTAGGTTGCCCGGAAAGGAGAAATGACCATCACTTTCAAACTGGTTGCATTAATCCTGTTATAGGATGGAAAAACTGTTATATTTATATTGTATTTTATGCTTCGGGCGTTGACTTCTAAGGTCCTAGCTATTCGATCTGGTGGAGCAACGCCCTGGAGTGAAACCTAGGTTGCCCGAAACGTAGAAATGACCACTACTTTCACACTGGTTGCAATTATACGTTTTATACGATGGAGAAACTGTTGTATTTATATTGTATTTTATGCTTCTGGCGTTGACTTCTAACGCACTATCTATTCGATCTGGTGGAGCAACGCCCTAGAGAGAAGCCTAGGTTGCCCGGAACGTAGAATTGGCCATCACTTTCAAACTGGTTGCAATTATTCCTGTTATATGATGGAAACACTGTTGTATTTTTTTTGCATTTTATGGTTCGGGCGTTCACTTCTAAGGTCCTAACTATTGAATCTGTTGGAGCAACGCCCTAGGGTGAAGCCTAGCTTGCTCGGAAAGTAGAAATGACCATAAGTTTTATACTGGTTGCAATTACTCGTTTTATACGATGGAAACACTGTTGTATTTTTATTGCATTTTATGCTTCGGGCGTTGACTTCTAAGGCCCTAACTATTCAGTCTGTTGGAGCAACGCCCTAGGGTGAAGCCTAGGTTGCTCGGAAAGTAGAAGTGACCATCAGTTTCATACTGGTTGCAATTATACGTTTTATACGATGAAAAAACTGTTGTATTTATATTGTATTTTATGCTTCTGGCGTTGACTTCTAAGGCCCTAGCTATTCGATCTGGTGGAGCAACGCCCTAGAGTGAAGCCTAGGTTGCTCGGAATGTAGAACTGACCATGACTTTCACACTGGTTGCAATTATTCGTTTTATACGATGGAAACGCTGTTGTATTTATATTGTACTTTATGCCTCTAGCGTTGACTTCTAAGGCCGTAGCTATTAGATGTGGTGGAGCAACGCCCTAGAGTGACGCCTAGGGTGCTCGGAACGTAGAAATGACCATTACTTTCAGACTGGTTGCAATTACTCGCTTTATACGATGGAAAAGCTGTTGTATTTATATCGTATTTTATGCTTCTGGCGTTCACTTCTTAGGCCCTAACTATTGGATCTGGTGGAACACTGCCTAGGGTGAAGCCTAGCTTGCCCGGAACGTAGAAATGACCATTACTTTCACACTGTTTGCCATTATTCCTTTTATACGATGGAAAAGCTGTTGTATTTATATCGTATTTTATGCTTCTGGCGTTTACTTCTAAGGACCTAACTATTCGATCTGGTGGAGCAACGCCCTAGAGTGAATCCTAGGTTGCTCGGAATGTAGAAATGACCATAACTTTCACACTGGTTGCAATCATTCGTTTTATACGATGCAAACGCTGTTGTATTTATATCGTATTTTATGCTTCTGGCGTTTACTTCTGAGGACCTAACTATCCGATCTGGTGCAGCAACGCCCTAGAGTGAATCCTAGGTTGCTCGGAATGTAGAACTGACCATGACTTTCACACTGGTTGCAATTATTCGTTTTATACGATGGAAACGCTGTTGTATTTATATTGTACTTTATGCCTCTGGCGTTGACTTCTAAGGCAGTAGCTATTAGTTGTGGTGGAGCAACGCCCTAGAGTGACGCCTAGGGTGCTCGGAACGTAGAAATGACCATTACTTTCACACTGGTTGCAATTACTCGTTTTATACGATGGAAAAGCTGTTGTATTTATATCGTATTTTATGCTTCTGGCGTTGACTTCTTAGGCCGTAACTATTCGGTCTGGTGGAGCAACGCCCTGGAGTGAAACCTAGATTGCCCGGAACGTAGAATTGGCCATCACTTTCAAACTGGTTGCAATTATTCCTGTTATATGATGGAAACACTGTTGTATTTTTTTTGCATTTTATGGTTCGGGCGTTGACTTCTAAGGCCCTAACTATTCAATCCGTTGGAGCAACGCCCTAGGGTGAAGCCTAGGTTGCTCGGAAAGTAGAAATGACCATATGCTTCATACTGGTTGCAATTGTTTGTTTCATACGATGGAAAAACTGTTGTATTTATATTGTATTTTATGCTTCTGGCGTTGACTTCTAAGGCCCTAGCTATTCGATGTGGTGGAGCAACGCCCTAGAGTGAAGCCTAGGTTGCCCGGAAAGGAGAAATGACCATCACTTTCAAACTGGTTGCAATTAATCCTGTTATACGATGGAAAAACTGTTGTATTTTTATTGCATTTTTTGCTTCTGGCGTTCACTTCTTAGGCCCTAACTATTCGATCTGGTGGAACACTGCCTAGGGTGAAGCCTAGCTTGCCCGGAACGTAGAAATGACCATTACTTTCACACTGTTTGCAATTATTCCTTTTATACGATGGAAAAGCTGTTGTATTTATATCGTATTTTATGCTTCTGGCGTTTACTTCTAAGGACCTAACTATTCGATCTGGTGGAGCAACGCTCTAGAGTGAATCCTAGGTTGCTCGGAATGTAGAAATGACCATAACTTTCACACTGGTTGCAATCATTCGTTTTATACGATGCAAACGCTGTTGTATTTATATCGTATTTTATGCTTCTGGCGTTTACTTCTGAGGACCTAACTATCCGATCTGGTGCAGCAACGCCCTAGAGTGAATCCTAGGTTGCGCGGAATGTAGAACTGACCATAACTTTCACACTGGTTGCAATTATTCGTTTTATACGATGGAAACGCTGTTGTATTTATATTGTACTTTATGCCTCTGGCGTTGACTTCTAAGGCCGTAGCTATTAGATGTGGTGGAGCAACGCCCTAGAGTGACGCCTAGGGTGCTCGGAACGTAGAAATGAACATTACTTTCACACTGGTTGCAATTACTCGTTTTATACGATCGAAAAGCTGTTGTATTTATATCGTATTTTATGCTTCTGGCGTTGACTTCTTAGGCCGTAACTATTCGGTCTGGTGGAGCAACGCCCTGGAGTGAAACCTAGATTGCCCGGAACGTAGAATTGGCCATCACTTTCAAACTGGTTGCAATTATTCCTGTTATATGATGGAAACACTGTTGTATTTTTTTTGCATTTTATGGTTCGGGCGCTGACTTCTAAGGCCCTAACTATTCAATCCGTTGGAGCAACGCACTCGGGTGAAGCCTAGGTTGCTCGGAAAGTAGAAATGACCATATGCTTCATACTGGTTGCGTTTGTTTGTTTCATACGATGGAAAAACTGTTGTATTTATATTGTATTTTATGCTTCTGGCGTTGACTTCTAAGGCACTAACTATTCGATCTGGTGGAGCAACGCCCTAGAGTGAATCCTAGGTTGCTCGGAATGTAGAAATGACCATAACTTTCACACTGGTTGCAATCATTCGTTTTATACGATGCAAACGCTGTTGTATTTATATCGTATTTTATGCTTCTGGCGTTTACTTCTGAGGACCTAACTATCCGATCTGGTGCAGCAACGCCCTAGAGTGAATCCTAGGTTGCTCGGAATGTAGAACTGACCATGACTTTCACACTGGTTGCAATTATTCGTTTTATACGATGGAAACGCTGTTGTATTTATATTGAACTTTATGCCTCTGGCGTTGACTTCTAAGGCAGTAGCTATTAGATGTGGTGGAGCAACGCCCTAGAGTGACGCCTAGGGTGCTCGGAACGTAGAAATGACCATTACTTTCACACTGGTTGCAATTACTCGTTTTATACGATGGAAAAGCTGTTGTATTTATATCGTATTTTATGCTTCTGGTGTTGACTTCTTAGGCCGTAACTATTCGGTCTGGTGGAGCAACGCCCTGGAGTGAAACCTAGATTGCCCGGAACGTAGAATTGGCCATCACTTTCAAACTGGTTGCAATTATTCCTGTTATATGATGGAAACACTGTTGTATTTTTTTTGCATTTTATGGTTCGGGCGTTGACTTCTAAGGCCCTAACTATTCAATCCGTTGGAGCAACGCCCTAGGGTGAAGCCTAGGTTGCTCGGAAAGTAGAAATGACCATATGCTTCATACTGGTTGCAATTGTTTGTTTCATACGATGGAAAAACTGTTGTATTTATATTGTATTTTATGCTTATGGCGTTGACTTCTAAGGCCCTAGCTATTCGATGTGGTGGAGCAACGCCCTAGAGTGAAGCCTAGGTTGCCCGGAAAGGAGAAATGACCATCACTTTCAAACTGGTTGCAATTAATCCTGTTATACGATGGAAAAACTGTTGTATTTTTATTGCATTTTATGCTTCTGGCGTTCACTTCTTAGGCCCTAACTATTCGATCTGGTGGAACACTGCCTAGGGTGAAGCCTAGCTTGCCCGGAACGTAGAAATGACCATTACTTTCACACTGTTTGCAATTATTCCTTTTATACGATGGAAAAGCTGTTGTATTTATATCGTATTTTATGCTTCTGGCGTTTACTTCTAAGGACCTAACTATTCGATCTGGTGGAGCAACGCCCTAGAGTGAATCCTAGGTTGCTCGGAATGTAGAAATGACCATAACTTTCACACTGGTTGCAATCATTCGTTTTATACGATGCAAACGCTGTTGTATTTATATCGTATTTTATGCTTCTGGCGTTTACTTCTGAGGACCTAACTATCCGATCTGGTGCAGCAACGCCCTAGAGTGAATCCTAGGTTGCTCGGAATGTAGAACTGACCATGACTTTCACACTGGTTGCAATTATTCGTTTTATACGATGGAAACGCTGTTGTATTTATATTGTACTTTATGCCTCTGGCGTTGACTTCTAAGGCAGTAGCTATTAGTTGTGGTGGAGCAACGCCCTAGAGTGACGCCTAGGGTGCTCGGAACGTAGAAATGACCATTACTTTCACACTGGTTGCAATTACTCGTTTTATACGATGGAAAAGCTGTTGTATTTATATCGTATTTTATGCTTCTGGCGTTGACTTCTTAGGCCGTAACTATTCGGTCTGGTGGAGCAACGCCCTGGAGTGAAACCTAGATTGCCCGGAACGTAGAATTGGCCATCACTTTCAAACTGGTTGCAATTATTCCTGTTATATGATGGAAACACTGTTGTATTTTTTTTGCATTTTATGGTTCGGGCGTTGACTTCTAAGGCCCTAACTATTCAATCCGTTGGAGCAACGCCCTAGGGTGAAGCCTAGGTTGCTCGGAAAGTAGAAATGACCATATGCTTCATACTGGTTGCAATTGTTTGTTTCATACGATGGAAAAACTGTTGTATTTATATTGTATTTTATGCTTCTGGCGTTGACTTCTAAGGCCCTAGCTATTCGATGTGGTGGAGCAACGCCCTAGAGTGAAGCCTAGGTTGCCCGGAAAGGAGAAATGACCATCACTTTCAAACTGGTTGCAATTAATCCTGTTATACGATGGAAAAACTGTTGTATTTTTATTGCATTTTTTGCTTCTGGCGTTCACTTCTTAGGCCCTAACTATTCGATCTGGTGGAACACTGCCTAGGGTGAAGCCTAGCTTGCCCGGAACGTAGAAATGACCATTACTTTCACACTGTTTGCAATTATTCCTTTTATACGATGGAAAAGCTGTTGTATTTATATCGTATTTTATGCTTCTGGCGTTTACTTCTAAGGACCTAACTATTCGATCTGGTGGAGCAACGCTCTAGAGTGAATCCTAGGTTGCTCGGAATGTAGAAATGACCATAACTTTCACACTGGTTGCAATCATTCGTTTTATACGATGCAAACGCTGTTGTATTTATATCGTATTTTATGCTTCTGGCGTTTACTTCTGAGGACCTAACTATCCGATCTGGTGCAGCAACGCCCTAGAGTGAATCCTAGGTTGCGCGGAATGTAGAACTGACCATAACTTTCACACTGGTTGCAATTATTCGTTTTATACGATGGAAACGCTGTTGTATTTATATTGTACTTTATGCCTCTGGCGTTGACTTCTAAGGCCGTAGCTATTAGATGTGGTGGAGCAACGCCCTAGAGTGACGCCTAGGGTGCTCGGAACGTAGAAATGAACATTACTTTCACACTGGTTGCAATTACTCGTTTTATACGATCGAAAAGCTGTTGTATTTATATCGTATTTTATGCTTCTGGCGTTGACTTCTTAGGCCGTAACTATTCGGTCTGGTGGAGCAACGCCCTGGAGTGAAACCTAGATTGCCCGGAACGTAGAATTGGCCATCACTTTCAAACTGGTTGCAATTATTCCTGTTATATGATGGAAACACTGTTGTATTTTTTTTGCATTTTATGGTTCGGGCGCTGACTTCTAAGGCCCTAACTATTCAATCCGTTGGAGCAACGCACTCGGGTGAAGCCTAGGTTGCTCGGAAAGTAGAAATGACCATATGCTTCATACTGGTTGCGTTTGTTTGTTTCATACGATGGAAAAACTGTTGTATTTATATTGTATTTTATGCTTCTGGCGTTGACTTCTAAGGCACTAACTATTCGATCTGGTGGAGCAACGCCCTAGAGTGAATCCTAGGTTGCTCGGAATGTAGAAATGACCATAACTTTCACACTGGTTGCAATCATTCGTTTTATACGATGCAAACGCTGTTGTATTTATATCGTATTTTATGCTTCTGGCGTTTACTTCTGAGGACCTAACTATCCGATCTGGTGCAGCAACGCCCTAGAGTGAATCCTAGGTTGCTCGGAATGTAGAACTGACCATGACTTTCACACTGGTTGCAATTATTCGTTTTATACGATGGAAACGCTGTTGTATTTATATTGAACTTTATGCCTCTGGCGTTGACTTCTAAGGCAGTAGCTATTAGATGTGGTGGAGCAACGCCCTAGAGTGACGCCTAGGGTGCTCGGAACGTAGAAATGACCATTACTTTCACACTGGTTGCAATTACTCGTTTTATACGATGGAAAAGCTGTTGTATTTATATCGTATTTTATGCTTCTGGTGTTGACTTCTTAGGCCGTAACTATTCGGTCTGGTGGAGCAACGCCCTGGAGTGAAACCTAGATTGCCCGGAACGTAGAATTGGCCATCACTTTCAAACTGGTTGCAATTATTCCTGTTATATGATGGAAACACTGTTGTATTTTTTTTGCATTTTATGGTTCGGGCGTTGACTTCTAAGGCCCTAACTATTCAATCCGTTGGAGCAACGCCCTAGGGTGAAGCCTAGGTTGCTCGGAAAGTAGAAATGACCATATGCTTCATACTGGTTGCAATTGTTTGTTTCATACGATGGAAAAACTGTTGTATTTATATTGTATTTTATGCTTATGGCGTTGACTTCTAAGGCCCTAGCTATTCGATGTGGTGGAGCAACGCCCTAGAGTGAAGCCTAGGTTGCCCGGAAAGGAGAAATGACCATCACTTTCAAACTGGTTGCAATTAATCCTGTTATACGATGGAAAAACTGTTGTATTTTTATTGCATTTTATGCTTCTGGCGTTCACTTCTTAGGCCCTAACTATTCGATCTGGTGGAACACTGCCTAGGGTGAAGCCTAGCTTGCCCGGAACGTAGAAATGACCATTACTTTCACACTGTTTGCAATTATTCCTTTTATACGATGGAAAAGCTGTTGTATTTATATCGTATTTTATGCTTCTGGCGTTTACTTCTAAGGACCTAACTATTCGATCTGGTGGAGCAACGCTCTAGAGTGAATCCTAGGTTGCTCGGAATGTAGAAATGACCATAACTTTCACACTGGTTGCAATCATTCGTTTTATACGATGCAAACGCTGTTGTATTTATATCGTATTTTATGCTTCTGGCGTTTACTTCTGAGGACCTAACTATTCGATCTGGTGCAGCAACGCCCTAGAGTGAATCCTAGGTTGCCCGGAATGTAGAACTGACCATAACTTTCACACTGGTTGCAAATATTCGTTTTATACGATGCAAACGCTGTTGTATATATATCGTATTTTGTGCCTCTGGCGTTGACTTCTAAGGCCGTAGCTATTAGATGTGGTGGAGCAACGCCCTAGAGTGACGCCTAGGGTGCTCGGAACGTAGAAATGACCATTACTTTCACACTGGTTGCAATTATTCGTTTTATATGGTGGAAAAGCTGTTGTATTTACATCGTATTTTATGCTTCTGGCGTTGACTTCTTAGGCCCTAACTATTCGATCTAGTGGAACAACGCCCTGGGGTGATGCCTAGGTTGCCGGAACGTGGAAATGACCATAACTTTCACACTGGTTGCTATTACTCGTTTTATACGATGGAAAAACTGTTCTATTTATTTTGTATTTTATGCTTCGGGCGTTGACTTCTAAGGTCCTTCCTATTCAATGTGTTGGAGCAACGCCCTAGGGTGAAGCCTAGCTTGCTCGGAAAGTAGAAATGACCATAAGTTTCATACTGGTTGCAATTATTCGTTTTATACGATGGAAACACTGTTGTATTTTTATTGCATTTTATGCTTCGGGCGTTCACTTCTAAGGCCCTAACTATTCAATCTGTTGGAGCAACGCCCTAGGGTGAAGCCTAGGTTGTTCGGAAAGTAGAAATGACCATAAGTTTCATACTGGTAGCAATTATTCGTTTTATACGACGGAAACACTGTTGTATTTTTATTGCGTTTTATGCTTCAGGCGTTGACTTCTAAGGTCCTAACTATTCAATGTGTTGGAGCAACGCCCTAGGGTGAAGCCTAGCTTGCTCGGAAAGTAGAAATGACCATAAGTTTCATACTGGTTGCAATTATTCGTTTTATACGATGGAAAAACTGTTGTATTTATATTGTATTTTATGCTTCTGGCGTTGACTTCTAAGGCACTATCTATTCGATCTGGTGGAGCAACGCCATAGAGAGAAGCCTAGGTTGCCCGGAACGTAGAATTGGCCATCACTTTCAAACTGGCTGCAATTATTCCTGTTATATGACGGAAACACTGTTGTATTTTTTTTGCATTTTATGGTTCGGGCGTTCACTTCTAAGGTCCTAACTATTGAATCTGTTGGAGCAACGCCCGAGGGTGAAGCCTAGATTGCTCGGAAAGTAGAAATGACCATATGTTTCATACTGGTTGCAATTATTCGTTTTATAAGATGGAAACACTGTGTATTTTTATTGCATTTTATGCTTCGGGCGTTGACTTCTAAGGCCCTAACTATTCAATCTGTTGGAGCAAAGCCCTAGGGTGAAGCCTAGGCTGCTCGGAAAGTAGAAATGACCATCAGTTTCATACTGGTTGCAATTATACGTTTTATACGATGCAAAAACTGTTGTATTTATATTGTATTTTGTGCTTCTGGCGTTGACTTCTAAGGCCCTAGCTATTCGATCTGGTGGAGCAACGCCCTAGAGTGAAGCCTAGGTTGCCCGGAAAGGAGAAATGACCATCACTTTCAAACTGGTTGCAATTAATCCTGTTATACGATGGAAAAACTGTTGTATTTTTATTGCATTTTATGCTTCTGGCGTTCACTTCTAAGGACCTAACCATTCGATCTGGTGGAACAACGGCCTAGGGTGAAGCCTAGCTTGCCCGGAACGTAGAAATGACCATTACTTTCACACTGTTTGCAATTATTCCTTTTATACCATGGAAAAGCTGTTGTATTTATATCGTATTTTATGCTTCTGGCGTTTACTTCTGTGGACCTAACTATTCGATCTGGTGCAGCAACGCCCTAGAGTGAATCCTAGGTTGCCCGGAATGTAGAACTGACCATAACTTTCACACTGGTTGCAAATATTCGTTTTATACGATGCAAACGCTGTTGTATATATATCGTATTTTGTGCCTCTGGCGTTGACTTCTAAGGCCGTAGCTATTAGATGTGGTGGAGCAACGCCCTAGAGTGACGCCTAGGGTGCTCGGAACGTAGAAATGACCATTACTTTCACACTGGTTGCAATTATTCGTTTTATATGGTGGAAAAGCTGTTGTATTTATATCGTATTTTATGCTTCTGGCGTTGACTTCTTAGGCCGTAACTATTGGGTCTGGTGGAGCATCGCCCTGGAGTGAAATCTAGGTTGCCCGGAACGTAGAATTGGCCATCACTTTCAAACTGGTTGCAATTATTCCTGTTATATGATGGAAACACAGTTGTATTTTTTTTGCACTTTATGGTTCGGGCGTTGACTTCTAAGGCCCTAACTATTCAATCTGTTGGAGCAACGCCCGACGGTGAAGCCTAGGTTGCCCGGAACGTAGAATTGGCCATCACTTTCAAACTGGTTGCAATTATTCCTGTTATATGATGGTAACTCTGTTGTATTTTTTTTGCATTTTATGGTTCGGGCGTTGACTTCTACGGCCCTAACTATTGAACCTGTTGGAGCAACGCCCTAGGGTGAAGCCTAGGTTGCTCGGAAAGTAGAAATGGCCATAAGTTTCATACTGGTTGCAATTATATGTTTTATACGATTGAAAAACTGTTGTATTTATATTGTATTTTATGCTTCTGGCGTTGACTTCTTAGGCCCTAACACTTCGATCTGGTGGGGCAACGCCCTACAGTGTAGCCTAGGTAGCCCGGAACGTAGATATGACCATAACCTTCACACAGTTTGCAATTATTCGTTTTATACGGTGTAACGGCTGTTGTATTTATATTGTATTTTATGCCTCTGGCGTTGGCTTCTAAGGCCGTAGCTATTAGATGTGGTGGAGCAACGCCCTAGAGTGACGCCTAGGGTGCTCGGAACGTAGAAATGACCATTACTTTCACACTAGTTGCAATTCTTCGTTTTATACGATGGAAAAGCTGTTGCATTTATATCGTATTTTATGCTTCTGGCGTTGACTTCTAAGGCACTAACTATTCGATCTTGTGGAGCAACGCCCTAGGGTGAAGACTAGGTTGCCCGGAACGTAGAATTGGCCATCACTTTCAAACTGGTCGCAATTATTCCTGTTATATGATTGAAACACTGTTGTATTTTTCTTGCATTTTATGGTTCGGGCGTAGACTTCTAAGGCCCTAGCTATTCAATCTGTTGGAGCAACGCCCTAGAGTGAAGCCTAGGTTGCCCGGAAAGGAGAAATGACCATCACTTTCAAACTGGTTGCAATTAATCCTGTTATACGATGGAAAAACTGTTGTATTTTTATTGCATTTTATGCTTCTGGCGTTCACTTCTTAGGCCCTAACTATTCGATCTGGTGGAACACTGCCTAGGGTGAAGCCTAGCTTGCCCGGAACGTAGAAATGACCATTACTTTCACACTGTTTGCAATTATTCCTTTTATACGATGGAAAAGCTGTTGTATTTATATCGTATTTTAAGCTTCTGGCGTTTACTTCTAAGGACCTAACTATTCGATCTGGTGGAGCAACGCTCTAGAGTGAATCCTAGGTTGCTCGGAATGTAGAAATGACCATAACTTTCACACTGGTTGCAATCATTCGTTTTATACGATGCAAACGCTGTTGTATTTATATCGTATTTTATGCTTCTGGCGTTTACTTCTGAGGACCTAACTATTCGATCTGGTGCAGCAACGCCCTAGAGTGAATCCTAGGTTGCCCGGAATGTAGAACTGACCATAACTTTCACACTGGTTGCAAATATTCGTTTTATACGATGCAAACGCTGTTGTATATATATCGTATTTTGTGCCTCTGGCGTTGACTTCTAAGGCCGTAGCTATTAGATGTGGTGGAGCAACGCCCTAGAGTGACGCCTAGGGTGCTCGGAACGTAGAAATGACCATTACTTTCACACTGGTTGCAATTATTCGTTTTATATGGTGGAAAAGCTGTTGTATTTACATCGTATTTTATGCTTCTGGCGTTGACTTCTTAGGCCCTAACTATTCGATCTAGTGGAACAACGCCCTGGGGTGATGCCTAGGTTGCCGGAACGTGGAAATGACCATAACTTTCACACTGGTTGCTATTACTCGTTTTATACGATGGAAAAACTGTTCTATTTATTTTGTATTTTATGCTTCGGGCGTTGACTTCTAAGGTCCTTCCTATTCAATGTGTTGGAGCAACGCCCTAGGGTGAAGCCTAGCTTGCTCGGAAAGTAGAAATGACCATAAGTTTCATACTGGTTGCAATTATTCGTTTTATACGATGGAAACACTGTTGTATTTTTATTGCATTTTATGCTTCGGGCGTTCACTTCTAAGGCCCTAACTATTCAATCTGTTGGAGCAACGCCCTAGGGTGAAGCCTAGGTTGTTCGGAAAGTAGAAATGACCATAAGTTTCATACTGGTAGCAATTATTCGTTTTATACGACGGAAACACTGTTGTATTTTTATTGCGTTTTATGCTTCAGGCGTTGACTTCTAAGGTCCACACTATTCAATGTGTTGGAGCAACGCCCTAGGGTGAAGCCTAGCTTGCTCGGAAAGTAGAAATGACCATAAGTTTCATACTGGTTGCAATTATTCGTTTTATACGATGGAAAAACTGTTGTATTTATATTGTATTTTATGCTTCTGGCGTTGACTTCTAAGGCACTATCTATTCGATCTGGTGGAGCAACGCCATAGAGAGAAGCCTAGGTTGCCCGGAACGTAGAATTGGCCATCACTTTCAAACTGGCTGCAATTATTCCTGTTATATGACGGAAACACTGTTGTATTTTTTTTGCATTTTATGGTTCGGGCGTTCACTTCTAAGGTCCTAACTATTGAATCTGTTGGAGCAACGCCCGAGGGTGAAGCCTAGATTGCTCGGAAAGTAGAAATGACCATATGTTTCATACTGGTTGCAATTATTCGTTTTATAAGATGGAAACACTGTGTATTTTTATTGCATTTTATGCTTCGGGCGTTGACTTCTAAGGCCCTAACTATTCAATCTGTTGGAGCAAAGCCCTAGGGTGAAGCCTAGGCTGCTCGGAAAGTAGAAATGACCATCAGTTTCATACTGGTTGCAATTATACGTTTTATACGATGCAAAAACTGTTGTATTTATATTGTATTTTGTGCTTCTGGCGTTGACTTCTAAGGCCCTAGCTATTCGATCTGGTGGAGCAACGCCCTAGAGTGAAGCCTAGGTTGCCCGGAAAGGAGAAATGACCATCACTTTCAAACTGGTTGCAATTAATCCTGTTATACGATGGAAAAACTGTTGTATTTTTATTGCATTTTATGCTTCTGGCGTTCACTTCTAAGGACCTAACCATTCGATCTGGTGGAACAACGGCCTAGGGTGAAGCCTAGCTTGCCCGGAACGTAGAAATGACCATTACTTTCACACTGTTTGCAATTATTCCTTTTATACCATGGAAAAGCTGTTGTATTTATATCGTATTTTGTGCCTCTGGCGTTGACTTCTAAGGCCGTAGCTATTAGATGTGGTGGAGCAACGCCCTAGAGTGACGCCTAGGGTGCTCGGAACGTAGAAATGACCATTACTTTCACACTGGTTGCAATTATTCGTTTTATATGGTGGAAAAGCTGTTGTATTTATATCGTATTTTATGCTTCTGGCGTTGACTTCTTAGGCCGTAACTATTGGGTCTGGTGGAGCATCGCCCTGGAGTGAAATCTAGGTTGCCCGGAACGTAGAATTGGCCATCACTTTCAAACTGGTTGCAATTATTCCTGTTATATGATGGAAACACAGTTGTATTTTTTTTGCACTTTATGGTTCGGGCGTTGACTTCTAAGGCCGTAACTATTCCGTCTGGTGGAGCAACGCCCTGGTGTGAAACCTAGGTTGCCCGGAACGTCGAATTGGCCATCACTTTCAAACTGGTTGCTATTATTCCTGTTATATGATGGAAACACTGTTGTATTTTTATTGCATTTTCTGCTTCGGGCGTTGACTTCTAAGGCCCTAGCTATTCAATCTGTTGGAGCAATGCCCTAGGGTGTAGCCTAGGTTGCTCGGAAAGTAGAATTGGCCATCACTTTCAAACTGGTTGCAATTATTCCTGTTATATGATGGAAACACTGTTGTATTTTTTTTGCATTTTAAGGTTCGGGCCTTCACTTCTAAGGTCCTAACTATTCAATGTGTTGGAGCAACGCCCTAGGGTGAAGCCTAGCTTGCTCGGAAAGTAGAAATGACCATAAGTTTCATACTGGTTGCAATTATTCGTTTTATACGATGGAAACACTGTTGTATTTTTATTGCATTTTATGCTTCGGGCGTTGACTTCTAAGGTCCTAACTATTCAATGTGTTGCAGCAACGCCCTAGGGTGAAGCCTAGCTTGCTCGGAAAGTAGAAATGACCATAAGTTTCATACTGGTCGCAATTATTCGTTTTATACGATGGAAACACTGTTGTATTTTTATTGCATTTTATGCTTCGGGCGTTGACTTCTAAGGCCCTAACTATTCAATCTGTTGGAGCAACGCCCTAGGGTGAAGCCTAGGTTGCTCGGAAAGTAGAAATGACCATAAGTTTCATACTGGTTGCAATTATTCGTTTTATACGATGGAAAAACTGTTGTATTTATATTGTATTTTATGCTTCTGGCGTTGACTTCTAAGGCACTATCTATTCGATCTGGTGGAGCAACGCCCTAGAGAGAAGCCTAGGTTGCCCGGAACGTAGAATTGGCCATCACTTTCAAACTGGCTGCAATTATTCCTGTTATATGACGGAAACACTGTTGAATTTTTTTTGCATTTTATGGTTCGGGCGTTCACTTCTAAGGTCCTAACTATTGAATCTGTTGGAGCAACGCCCTAGGGTGAAGCCTAGCTTGCTCGGAAAGTAGAAATGACCATATGTATCATACTGGTTGCAATTATTCGTTTTATAAGATGGAAACACTGTTGTATTTTTATTGCATTTTATGCTTCGGGCGTTGACTTCTAAGGCCCTAACTATTCAATCTGTTGGAGCAACGCCCTAGAGTGAATCCTAGGTTGCCCGGAATGTAGAACTGACCATAACTTTCACACTGGTTGCAAATGTTCGTTTTATACGATGCAAACGCTGTTGTATATATATCGTATTTTATGACTCTGGCGTTGACTTCTAAGGCCGTAGCTATTAGACGTGGTGGAGCAACGCGCTAGAGTGACGCCTAGGGTGCTCGGAACGTAGAAATGACCATTACTTTCACACTGGTTGCAATTATTCGTTTTATATGGTGGAAAAGCTGTTGTATTTATATCGTATTTTATGCTTCTGGCGTTGACTTCTTAGGCCGTAACTATTGGGTCTGGTGGAGCAACGCCCTGGAGTGAAATCTAGGTTGCCCGGAACGTAGAATTGGCCATCACTTTCAAACTGGTTGCAATTATTCCTGTTATATGATGGAAACACTGTTGTATTTTTTTTGCACTTTATGGTTCGGGCGTTGACTTCTAAGGCCCTAACTATTCAATCCGTTGGAGCAACGCCCTAGGGTGAAGCCTAGGTTGCTCGGAAAGTAGAAATGACCATATCCTTCATACTGGTTGCAATTATTTGTTTCATACGATGGAAAAGCTGTTGTATTTATATTGTATTTTATGCTTCTGACGTTGACTTCTAAGGTACTAACTATTCAATGTGTTGCAGCAACGCCCTAGGGTGAAGCCTAGCTTGCTCGGAAAGTAGAAATGACCATAAGTTTCATACTGGTTGCAATTATTCGTTTTATACGATGGAAACACTGTTGTATTTTTATTGCATTTTATGCTTCGGGCGTTGACTTCTACGGCCCTAACTATTCAATCTGTTGGAGCAACGCCCTAGGGTGAAGCCTAGGTTGCTCGGAAAGTAGAAATGACCATAAGTTTCATACTGGTTGCAATTATTCGTTTTATACGATGGAAAAACTGTTGTATTTATATTGTATTTTATGCTTCTGGCGTTGACTTCTAAGGCACTATCTATTCGATCTGGTGGAGCAACGCCCTAGAGAGAAGCCTAGGTTGCCCGGAACGTAGAATTGGCCATCACTTTCAAACTGGCTGCAATTATTCCTGTTATATGACGGAAACACTGTTGTATTTTTTTTGCATTTTATGGTTCGGGCGTTCACTTCTAAGGTCCTAACTATTGAATCTGTTGGAGCAACGCCCTAGGGTGAAGCCTAGCTTGCTCGGAAAGTAGAAATGACCATATGTTTCATACTGGTTGCAATTATTCGTTTTATAAGATGGAAACACTGTTGTATTTTTATTGCATTTTATGCTTCGGGCGTTGACTTCTAAGGCCCTAACTATTCAATCTGTTGGAGCAACGCCCTAGGGTGAAGCCTAGGTTGCTCGGAAAGTAGAAATGACCATCAGTTTCATACTGGTTGCAATTATACGTTTTATACGATGCAAAAACTGTTGTATTTATATTGTATTTTGTGCTTCTGGCGTTGACTTCTAAGGCCCTAGCTATTCGATCTGGTGGAGAAACGCCCTAGAGTGAAGTCTAGGTCGCCCGGAAAGGAGAAATGACCATCACTTTCAAACTGGTTGCAATTAATACTGTTATACGATGGAAAAACTGTTGTATTTTTATTGCATTTTATGCTTCTGGCGTTCACTTCTTAGGCCCTAACTATTCGATCTGGTGGAACACTGCCTAGGGTGAAGCCTAGCTTGCCCGGAACGTAGAAATGACCATTACTTTCACACTGTTTGCCATTATTCCTTTTATACGATGGAAAAGCTGTTGTATTTATATCGTATTTTATGCTTCTGGCGTTTACTTCTAAGGACCTAACTATTCGATCTGGTGGAGCAACGCCCTAGAGTGAATCCTAGGTTGCTCGGAATGTAGAAACGACCATAACTTTCACACTGGTTGCAATCATTCGTTTTATACGATGCAAACGCTGTTGTATTTATATCGTATTTTATGCTTCTGGCGTTTACTTCTGAGGACCTAACTATCCGATCTGGTGCAGCAACGCCCTAGAGTGAATCCTAGGTTGCTCGGAATGTAGAACTGACCATGACTTTCACACTGGTTGCAATTATTCGTTTTATACGATGGAAACGCTGTTGTATTTATATTGTACTTTATGCCTCTGGCGTTGACTTCTAAGGCAGTAGCTATTAGATGTGGTGGAGCAACGCCCTAGAGTGACGCCTAGGGTGCTCGGAACGTAGAAATGACCATTACTTTCACACTGGTTGCAATTACTCGTTTTATACGATGGAAAAGCTGTTGTATTTATATCGTATTTTATGCTTCTGGCGTTGACTTCTTAGGCCGTAACTATTCAATCTGTTGGAGCAACGCCCTAGGGTGAATCCTAGGTTGCTCGGAAAGTAGAAATGACCATAAGTTTCATACTGGTTGCAATTATTCGTTTTATACGATGGAAAAACTGTTGTATTTATATTGTATTTTATGCTTCTGGCGTTGACTTCTAAGGCACTATCTATTCGATCTGGTGGAGCAACGCCCTAGAGAGAAGCCTAGGTTGCCCGGAACGTAGAATTGGCCATCACTTTCAAACTGGCTGCAATTATTCCTGTTATATGACGGAAACACTGTTGTATTTTTTTTGCATTTTATGGTTCGGGCGTTCACTTCTAAGGTCCTAACTATTGAATCTGTTGGAGCAACGCCCTAGGGTGAAGCCTAGCTTGCTCGGAAAGTAGAAATGACCATATGTTTCATACTGGTTGCAATTATTCGTTTTATAAGATGGAAACACTGTTGTATTTTTATTGCATTTTATGCTTCGGGCGTTGACTTCTAAGGCCCTAACTATTCAATCTGTTGGAGCAACGCCCTAGGGTGAAGCCTAGGTTGCTCGGAAAGTAGAAATGACCATCAGTTTCATACTGGTTGCAATTATACGATTTATACGATGCAAAAACTGTTGTATTTATATTGTATTTTGTGCTTCTGGCGTTGACTTCTAAGGCCCTAGCTATTCGATCTGGTGGAGAAACGCCCTAGAGTGAAGCCTAGGTCGCCCGGAAAGGAGAAATGACCATCACTTTCAAACTGGTTGCAATTAATACTGTTATACGATGGAAAAACTGTTGTATTTTTATTGCATTTTATGCTTCTGGCGTTCACTTCTTAGGCCCTAACTATTCGATCTGGTGGAACACTGCCTAGGGTGAAGCCTAGCTTGCCCGGAACGTAGAAATGACCATTACTTTCACACTGTTTGCCATTATTCCTTTTATACGATGGAAAAGCTGTTGTATTTATATCGTATTTTATGCTTCTGGCGTTTACTTCTAAGGACCTAACTATTCGATCTGGTGGAGCAACGCCCTAGAGTGAATCCTAGGTTGCTCGGAATGTAGAAATGACCATAACTTTCACACTGGTTGCAATCATTCGTTTTATACGATGCAAACGCTGTTGTATTTATATCGTATTTTATGCTTCTGGCGTTTACTTCTGAGGACCTAACTATCCGATCTGGTGCAGCAACGCCCTAGAGTGAATCCTAGGTTGCTCGGAATGTAGAACTGACCATGACTTTCACACTGGTTGCAATTATTCGTTTTATACGATGGAAACGCTGTTGTATTTATATTGTACTTTATGCCTCTGGCGTTGACTTCTAAGGCAGTAGCTATTAGATGTGGTGGAGCAACGCCCTAGAGTGACGCCTAGGGTGCTCGGAACGTAGAAATGACCATTACTTTCACACTGGTTGCAATTACTCGTTTTATACGATGGAAAAGCTGTTGTATTTATATCGTATTTTATGCTTCTGGCGTTGACTTCTTAGGCCGTAACTATTCGGTCTGGTGGAGCAACGCCCTGGAGTGAAACCTAGATTGCCCGGAACGTAGAATTGGCCATCACTTTCAAACTGGTTGCAATTATTCCTGTTATATGATGGAAACACTGTTGTATTTTTTTTGCATTTTATGGTTCGGGCGTTGACTTCTAAGGCCCTAACTATTCAATCCGTTGGAGCAACGCCCTAGGGTGAAGCCTAGGTTGCTCGGAAAGTAGAAATGACCATATGCTTCATACTGGTTGCAATTGTTTGTTTCATACGATGGAAAAACTGTTGTATTTATATTGTATTTTATGCTTCTGGCGTTGACTTCTAAGGCCCTAGCTATTCGATGTGGTGGAGCAACGCCCTAGAGTGAAGCCCAGGTTGCCCGGAAAGGAGAAATGACCATCACTTTCAAACTGGTTGCAATTAATCCTGTTATACGATGGAAAAACTGTTGTATTTTTATTGCATTTTATGCTTCTGGCGTTCACTTCTTAGGCCCTAACTATTCGATCTGGTGGAACACTGCCTAGGGTGAAGCCTAGCTTGCCCGGAACGTAGAAATGACCATTACTTTCACACTGTTTGCAATTATTCCTTTTATACGATGGAAAAGCTGTTGTATTTATATCGTATTTTATGCTTCTGGCGTTTACTTCTAAGGACCTAACTATTCGATCTGGTGGAGCAACGCTCTAGAGTGAATCCTAGGTTGCTCGGAATGTAGAAATGACCATAACTTTCACACTGGTTGCAATCATTCGTTTTATACGATGCAAACGCTGTTGTATTTATATCGTATTTTATGCTTCTGGCGTTTACTTCTGAGGACCTAACTATCCGATCTGGTGCATCAACGCCCTAGAGTGAATCCTAGGTTGCGCGGAATGTAGAACTGACCATAACTTTCACACTGGTTGCAATTATTCGTTTTATACGATGGAAACGCTGTTGTATTTATATTGTACTTTATGCCTCTGGCGTTGACTTCTAAGGCCGTAGCTGTTAGATGTGGTGGAGCAACGCCCTGGGGTGACGCCTAGGTTGCCGGAACGTGGAAATGACCATAACTTTCACACTGGTTGCTATTACTCGTTTTATACGATGGAAAAACTGTTCTATTTATTTTGTATTTTATGCTTCGGGCGTTGACTTCTAAGGCCCTAACTATTCGATCTGGTGAAACAACGCCCTGGGGTGACGCCTAGGTTGCCGCAACGTAGAAATGACCATAACATTCACACTGGTTGCTATTATTCGTTCTATACGATGGAAAAACTGTTATATTTATATTGTACCTTATGCTTCTGGCGTTGACTTCTTAGGCCCTAACAATTCGATCTGGTGGAACAACGCCCTAGAGTGAAGCCTCGGTTGCCCGGAAGGTAGAAATGACCATAACTTCCACACTGGTTGCAATTATTCGTTTTATTCGAAGGAAAAGCTGTTGTATTTATATCGTTTTTTATGCTTCTGGCGTTGACTTCTTAGGCCCTAACTGTTTGATCTGGTAGAGCAACGCCCAGGAGTGAAGCCTAGGTTGCCTGGAACGTAGAAATGATCATCACTTTCACACGGGTTGCAATTATTCCTGTTATAGGGTGGAAAGACTGTTGTATTTTTATTGTATTTTATACTTCAGGCGTTGACTTCTGAGGCCGTAGCTATTCGATGTGGTGGAAGAACGCCATACAGTGAAGCCTAGGTTGCCCGGAACGTACAAATGACCATAACTTTTACACTGGTAGCAACCATTCGTTTTATACGACGGAAAAGCTGTTATATTTATATTGTATTTTATGCTTCTGGCGTTGACTTCTGAGGCCGTTGCTATTAGATGTGGTGGAAGAACGCCATAGAGTGAAGCCTAGGTAGCCCGGAACGTAGAAATGTCCATATCTTTCACTGTTTGCAATTATTCATTTTATACGGTGGAAAAACTGTTGCAACTTTATCGTATTTTATACTTCTGGCGTCGACTTCTTAGGCCGTAACTATTCGATCTGGTGGAACAACGGCCTAGGGTGAAGCCTAGGTTGCTCGGAAAGTAGAAATGACCATATGTTTCATACAGGTTGCAATTATTTGTTTCATACGATGGAAAAACTGTTGTATTTATATTGTATTTTATGCTTCTGGCGTTGACTTCCAAGGCACTAACTAATCGATCTGGTGGAGCAAGGCCCTAGAGTGAAGCCTTGGTTGCCCGGAACGTAGAATTGGCCATCACTTTCAAACTGGTCGCAATTATTCCTGTTATATGATGGAAACACTGTTGTATTTTTTTTGCATTTTATGGTTCGGGCGTAGACTTCTAAGGCCCTAACTATTCAATCTGTTGGAGCAACGTCCTAGGGTGAAGCCTAGGTTGCTCGGAAAGTAGAAATGACCATAAGTTTCATACTGGTTGCAATTATTCGTTTTATACGATGGAAACACTGTTGTATTTTTATTGCATTTTATGCTTCGGGCGTTGACTTCTAAGGTCCTTCCTATTCAATGTGTTGGAGCAACGCCCTAGGGTGAAGCCTAGCTTGCTCGGAAAGTAGAAATGACCATAAGTTTCATACTGGTTGCAATTATTCGTTTTATACGATGGAAACACTGTTGTATTTTTATTGTATTTTATGCTTCTGGCGTTGACTTCTAAGGCACTAACTATTCGATCTGGTGGAGCAACGCCCTAGAGTGAATCCTAGGTTGCTCGGAATGTAGAAATGACCATAACTTTCACACTGGTTGCAATCATTCGTTTTATACGATGCAAACGCTGTTGTATTTATATCGTATTTTATGCTTCTGGCGTTTACTTCTGAGGACCTAACTATCCGATCTGGTGCAGCAACGCCCTAGAGTGAATCCTAGGTTGCTCGGAATGTAGAACTGACCATGACTTTCACACTGGTTGCAATTATTCGTTTTATACGATGGAAACGCTGTTGTATTTATATTGTACTTTATGCCTCTGGCGTTGACTTCTAAGGCAGTAGCTATTATATGTGGTGGAGCAACGCCCTAGAGTGACGCCTAGGGTGCTCGGAACGTAGAAATGACCATTACTTTCACACTGGTTGCAATTACTCGTTTTATACGATGGAAAAGCTGTTGTATTTATATCGTATTTTATGCTTCTGGCGTTGACTTCTTAGGCCGTAACTATTCGGTCTGGTGGAGCAGCGCCCTGGAGTGAAACCTAGATTGCCCGGAACGTAGAATTGGCCATCACTTTCAAACTGGTTGCAATTATTCCTGTTATATGATGGAAACACTGTTGTATTTTTTTTGCATTTTATGGTTCGGGCGTTGACTTCTAAGGCCCTAACTATTCAATCCGTTGGAGCAACGCCCTAGGGTGAAGCCTAGGTTGCTCGGAAAGTAGAAATGACCATATGCTTCATACTGGTTGCAATTGTTTGTTTCATACGATGGAAAAACTGTTGTATTTATATTGTATTTTATGCTTCTGGCGTTGACTTCTAAGGCCCTAGCTATTCGATGTGGTGGAGCAACGCCCTAGAGTGAAGCCTAGGTTGCCCGGAAAGGAGAAATGACCATCACTTTCAAACTGGTTGCAATTAATCCTGTTATACGATGGAAAAACTGTTGTATTTTTATTGCATTTTATGCTTCTGGCGTTCACTTCTTAGGCCCTAACTATTCGATCTGGTGGAACACTGCCTAGGGTGAAGCCTAGCTTGCCCGGAACGTAGAAATGACCATTACTTTCACACTGTTTGCAATTATTCCTTTTATACGATGGAAAAGCTCTTGTATTTATATCGTATTTTATGCTTCTGGCGTTTACTTCTAAGGACCTAACTATTCGATCTGGTGGAGCAACGCTCTAGAGTGTATCCTAGGTTGCTCGGAATGTAGAAATGACCATAACTTTCACACTGGTTGCAATCATTCGTTTTATACGATGCAAACGCTGTTGTATTTATATCGTATTTTATGCTTCTGGCGTTTACTTCTGAGGACCTAACTATCCGATCTGGTGCAGCAACGCCCTAGAGTGAATCCTAGGTTGCGCGGAATGTAGAACTGACCATAACTTTCACACTGGTTGCAATTATTCGTTTTATACGATGGAAACGCTGTTGTATTTATATTGTACTTTATGCCTCTGGCGTTGACTTCTAAGGCCGTAGCTGTTAGATGTGGTGGAGCAACGCCCTAGAGTGACGCCTAGGGTGCTCGGAACGTAGAAGTGAACATTACTTTCACACTGGTTGCAATTACTCGTTTTATACGATGGAAAAGCTGTTGTATTTATATCGTATTTTATGCTTCTGGCGTTGACTTCTTAGGCCCTAACTATTCGATCTAGTGGAACAACGCCCTGGGGTGATGCCTAGGTTGCCGGAACGTGGAAATGACCATAACTTTCACACTGGTTGCTATTACTCGTTTTATACGATGGAAAAACTGTTCTATTTATTTTGTATTTTATGCTTCGGGCGTTGACTTCTAAGGCCCTAACTATTCGATCTGGTGAAACAACGCCCTGGGGTGACGCCTAGGTTGCCGGAACGTAGAAATGACCATAACATTCACACTGGTTGCTATTATTCGTTCTATACGATGGAAGAACTGTTATATTTATATTGTACCTTATGCTTCTGGCGTTGACTTCTTAGGCCCTAACAATTCGATCTGGTGGAACAACGCCCTAGAGTGAAGCCTCGGTTGCCCGGAAGGTAGAAATGACCATAACTTCCACACTGGTTGCAATTATTCGTTTTATTCGAAGGAAAAGCTGTTATATTTATATCGTTTTTTATGCTTCTGGCGTTGACTTCTTAGGCCCTAACTGTTTGATCTGGTAGAGCAACGCCCTGGAGTGAAGCCTAGGTTGCCTGGAACGTAGAAATGACCATCACTTTCACACGGGTTGCAATTATTCCTGTTATAGGGTGGAAAGACTGTTGTATTTTTATTGTATTTTATACTTCAGGCGTTGACTTCTGAGGCCGTAGCTATTCGATGTGGTGGAAGAACGCCATACAGTGAAGCCTAGGTTGCCCGGAACGTACAAATGACCATAACTTTTACACTGGTAGCAACCATTCGTTTTATACGACGGAAAAGCTGTTATATTTATATTGTATTTTATGCTTCTGGCGTTGACTTCTGAGGCCGTTGCTATTAGATGTGGTGGAAGAACGCCAACGAGTGAAGCCTAGGTAGCCCGGAACGTAGAAATGTCCATATCTTTCACTGTTTGCAACTATTCATTTTATACGGTGGAAAAACTGTTGCAACTTTATCGTATTTTATACTTCTGGCGTTGACTTCTTAGGCCGTAACTATTCGATCTGGTGGAACAACGGCCTAGGGTGAAGCCTAGGTTGCTCGGAAAGTAGAAATGACCATAAGTTTCATACAGGTTGCAATTATTTGTTTCATACGATGGAAAAACTGTTGTATTTATATTGTATTTTATGCTTCTGGCGTTGACTTCCAAGGCACTAACTAATCGATCTGGTGGAGCAAGGCCCTAGAGTGAAGCCTTGGTTGCCCGGAACGTAGAATTGGCCATCACTTTCAAACTGGTCGCAATTATTCCTGTTATATGATGGAAACACTGTTGTATTTTTTTTGCATTTTATGGTTCGGGCGTAGACTTCTAAGGCCCTAACTATTCAATCTGTTGGAGCAACGTCCTAGGGTGAAGCCTAGGTTGCTCGGAAAGTAGAAATGACCATAAGTTTCATACTGGTTGCAATTATTCGTTTTATACGATGGAAACACTGTTGTATTTTTATTGCATTTTATGCTTCGGGCGTTGACTTCTAAGGTCCTTCCTATTCAATGTGTTGGAGCAACGCCCTAGGGTGAAGCCTAGCTTGCTCGGAAAGTAGAAATGACCATAAGTTTCATACTGGTTGCAATTATTCGTTTTATACGATGGAAACACTGTTGTATTTTTATTGCATTTTATGCTTCGGGCGTTCACTTCTAAGGCCCTAACTATTCAATCTGTTGGAGCAACGCCCTAGG
The DNA here is from genome assembly GCF_051401765.1 of Calliopsis andreniformis. Lineage (NCBI taxonomy): Eukaryota > Metazoa > Arthropoda > Insecta > Hymenoptera > Andrenidae > Calliopsis > Calliopsis andreniformis. Next base: position 7,749,981 of record NW_027480425.1, on the reverse strand, counting down.
GTGAAGCCTAGGTTGCTCGGAAAGTAGAAATGACCATAAGTTTCATACTGGTAGCAATTATTCGTTTTATACGATGGAAACACTGTTGTATTTTTATTGCATTTTATGCTTCGGGCGTTGACTTCTAAGGTCCTAACTATTCAATGTGTTGGAGCAACGCCCTAGGGTGAAGCCTAGCTTGCTCGGAAAGTAGAAATGACCATAAGTTTCATACTGGTTGCAATTATTCGTTTTATACGATGGAAAAACTGTTGTATTTATATTGTATTTTATGCTTCTGGCGTTGACTTCTAAGGCACTATCTATTCGATCTGGTGGAGCAACGCCATAGAGAGAAGCCTAGGTAGCCCGGAACGTAGAATTGGCCATCACTTTCAAACTGGCTGCAATTATTCCTGTTATATGACGGAAACACTGTTGTATTTTTTTTGCATTTTATGGTTCGGGCGTTCACTTCTAAGGTCCTAACTATTGAATCTGTTGGAGCAACGCCCTAGGGTGAAGCCTAGATTGCTCGGAAAGTAGAAATGACCATATGTTTCATACTGGTTGCAATTATTCGTTTTATAAGATGGAAACACTGTTGTATTTTTATTGCATTTTATGCTTCGGGCGTTGACTTCTAAGGCCCTAACTATTCAATCTGTTGGAGCAAAGCCCTAGGGTGAAGCCTAGGCTGCTCGGAAAGTAGAAATGACCATCAGTTTCATACTGGTTGCAATTATACGTTTTATACGATGCAAAAACTGTTGTATTTATATTGTATTTTGTGCTTCTGGCGTTGACTTCTAAGGCCCTAGCTATTCGATCTGGTGGAGCAACGCCCTAGAGTGAAGCCTAGGTTGCCCGGAAAGGAGAAATGACCATCACTTTCAAACTGGTTGCAATTAATCCTGTTATACGATGGAAAAACTGTTGTATTTTTATTGCATTTTATGCTTCTGGCGTTCACTTCTAAGGACCTAACTATTCGATCTGGTGGAACAACGGCCTAGGGTGAAGCCTAGCTTGCCCGGAACGTAGAAATGACCATTACTTTCACACTGTTTGCAATTATTCCTTTTATACCATGGAAAAGCTGTTGTATTTATATCGTATTTTATGCTTCTGGCGTTTACTTCTGTGGACCTAACTATTCGATCTGGTGCAGCAACGCCCTAGAGTGAATCCTAGGTTGCCCGGAATGTAGAACTGACCATAACTTTCACACTGGTTGCAAATATTCGTTTTATACGATGCAAACGCTGTTGTATATATATCGTATTTTGTGCCTCTGGCGTTGACTTCTAAGGCCGTAGCTATTAGATGTGGTGGAGCAACGCCCTAGAGTGACGCCTAGGGTGCTCGGAACGTAGAAATGACCATTACTTTCACACTGGTTGCAATTATTCGTTTTATATGGTGGAAAAGCTGTTGTATTTATATCGTATTTTATGCTTCTGGCGTTGACTTCTTAGGCCGTAACTATTGGGTCTGGTGGAGCATCGCCCTGGAGTGAAATCTAGGTTGCCCGGAACGTAGAATTGGCCATCACTTTCAAACTGGTTGCAATTATTCCTGTTATATGATGGAAACACAGTTGTATTTTTTTTGCACTTTATGGTTCGGGCGTTGACTTCTAAGGCCCTAACTATTCAATCCGTTGGAGCAACGCCCTAGGGTGAAGCCTAGGTTGCTCGGAAGGTAGAAATGACCATATGCTTCATACTGGTTGCAATTATTTGTTTCATACGATGGAAAAACTGTTGTATTTATATTGTATTTTATGCTTCTGACGTTGACTTCTAAGGCACTAACTATTCGATCTGGTGGAGCAACGCCCTAGAGTGAAGCCTAGGTTGACCGGAACGTAGAATTGGCCATCACTTTCAAACTGGTTGCAATTATTCCTGTTATATTATGGAAACACTGTTGTATTTTTATTGCATTTTCTGCTTCGGGCGTTGACTTCTAAGGCCCTAGCTATTCAATCTGTTGGAGCAATGCCCTAGGGTGTAGCCTAGGTTGCTCGGAAAGTAGAAATGACCATAAGTTTCATACTGGTTGCAATTATTCGTTTTATACGATGGAAAAACTGTTGTATTTATATTGTATTTTATGCTTCTGGCGTCGACTTCTAAGGCCCTAGCTGTTCGATCTAGTGGAGCAACGCCCTAGAGTGAGGCCTAGGTTGCCCGGAAAGGAGAAATGACCATAAGTTTCATACTGGTTGCAATTATTCGTTTTATATCATGGAAAAGCTGTTGTATTTATATTGTATTTTATGCTTCTGGCGTTCACTTCTAAGGACCTAACTATTCGATCTGGTGGAACAACGGCCTAGGGTGAAGCCTAGCTTGCCCGGAACGTAGAATTGACCATTGCTTTCACACTGTTTGCAATTATTCCTTTTATACCATGGAAAAGCTGTTGTATTTATATCGTATTTTATGCTTCTGGCGTTTACTTCTGTGGACCTAACTATTCGATCTGGTGCAGCAACGCCCTAGAGTGAATCCTAGGTTGCCCGGAATGTAGAACTGACCATAACTTTCACACTGGTTGCAAATATTCGTTTTATACGATGCAAACGCTGTTGTATATATATCGTATTTTGCGCCTCTGGCGTTGACTTCTAAGGCCGTAGCTATTAGATGTGGTGGAGCAACGCCCTAGAGTGACGCCTAGGGTGCTCGGAACGTAGAAATGACCATTACTTTCACACTGGTTGAAATTATTCGTTTTATATGGTGGAAAAGCTGTTGTATTTATATCGTATTTTATGCTTCTGGCGTTGACTTCTAAGGCACTATCTATTCGATCTGGTGGAGCAACGCCCTAGAGGGAAGCCTAGGTTGCCCGGAACGTAGAATTGGCCATCACTTTCAAACTGGCCGAAATTATTCCTGTTATATGATGGAAACACTGTTGTATTTTTTTTGCACTTTATGGTTCGGGCGTTGACTTCTAAGGCCCTAACTATTCATTCCGTTGGAGCAACGCCCTAGGGTGAAGCCTAGGTTGCTCGGAAAGTAGAAATGACCATATGCTTCATACTGGTTGCAATTATTTGTTTCATACGATGGAAAAGCTGTTGTATTTATATTGTATTTTATGCTTCTGACGTTGACTTCTAAGGTACTAACTATTCAATGTGTTGCAGCAACGCCCTAGGGTGAAGCCTAGCTTGCTCGGAAAGTAGAAATGACCATAGGTTTCATACTGGTTGCAATTATTCGTTTTATACGATGGAAACACTGTTGTATTTTTATTGCATTTTATGCTTCGGGCGTTGACTTCTAAGGTCCTAACTATTCAATGTGTTGGAGCAACGCCCTAGGGTGAAGCCTAGCTTGCTCGGAAAGTAGAAATGACCATAAGTTTCATACTGGTTGCAATTATTCGTTTTATACGATGGAAAAACTGTTGTATTTATATAGTATTTTATGCTTCTGGCGTTGACTTCTAAGGCACTATCTATTCGAGATGGTGGAGCAACGCCATAGAGAGAAGCCTAGGTTGCCCGGAACGTAGAATTGGCCATCACTTTCAAACTGGCTGCAATTATTCCTGTTATATAACGGAAACACTGTTGTATTTTTTTTGCATTTTATGGTTCGGGCGTTCACTTCTAAGGTCCTAACTATTGAATCTGTTGGAGCAACGCCCTAGGGTGAAGCCTAGATTGCTCGGAAAGTAGAAATGACCATCAGTTTCATACTGGTTGCAATTATACGTTTTATACGATGCAAAAACTGTTGTATTTATATTGTATTTTGTGCTTCTGGCGTTGACTTCTAAGGCCCTAGCTATTCGATCTGGTGGAGCAACGCCCTAGAGTGAAGCCTAGGTTGCCCGGAAAGGAGAAATGACCATCACTTTCAAACTGGTTGCAATTAATCCTGTTATACGATGGAAAAACTGTTGTATTTTTATTGCATTTTATGCTTCTGGCGTTCACTTCTAAGGACCTAACTATTCGATCTGGTGGAACAACGGCCTAGGGTGAAGCCTAGCTTGCCCGGAACGTAGAAATGACCATTACTTTCACACTGATTGCAATTATTCCTTTAATACCATGGAAAAGCTGTTGTATTTATATCGTATTTTATGCTTCTGGCGTTTACTTCTGTGGACCTAACTATTCGCTCTGGTGCAGCAACGCCCTAGAGTGAATCCTAGGTTGCCCGGAATGTAGAACTGACCATAACTTTCACACTGGTTGCAAATATTCGTTTTATACGATGCAAACGCTGTTGTATATATATCGTATTTTGTGCCTCTGGCGTTGACTTCTAAGGCCGTAGCTATTAGATGTGGTGGAGCAACGCCCTAGAGTGACGCCTAGGGTGCTCGGAACGTAGAAATGACCATTACTTTCACACTGGTTGAAATTATTCGTTTTATATGGTGGAAAAGCTGTTGTATTTATATCGTATTTTATGCTTCTGGCGTTGACTTCTAAGGCACTATCTATTCGATCTGGTGGAGCAACGCCCTAGAGGGAAGCCTAGGTTGCCCGGAACGTAGAATTGGCCATCACTTTCAAACTGGTTGCAATTATTCCTGTTATATGATGGAAACACAGTTGTATTTTTTTTGCAGTTTATGGTTCGGGCGTTGACTTCTAAGGCCCTAACTATTCAATCCGTTGGAGCAACGCCCTAGGGTGAAGCCTAGGTTGCTCGGAAAGTAGAAATGACCATATGCTTCATACTGGTTGCAATTATTTGTTTCATACGATGGAAAATCTGTTGTATTTATATTGTATTTTATGCTTCTGACGTTGACTTCTAAGGCACTAACTATTCGATCTGGTGGAGCAACGCCCTAGAGTGAAGCCTAGGTTGACCGGAACGTAGAATTGGCCATCACTTTCAAACTGGCCGAAATTATTCCTGTTCTATGATGGAAACACTGTTGTATTTTTTTTGCACTTTATGGTTCGGGCGTTGACTTCTAAGGCCCTAACTATTCAATCCGTTGGAGCAACGCCCTAGGGTGAAGCCTAGGTTGCTCGGAAAGTAGAAATGACCATATGCTTCATACTGGTTGCAATTATTTGTTTCATACGATGGAAAAGCTGTTGTATTTATATTGTATTTTATGCTTCTGACGTTGACTTCTAAGGTACTAACTATTCGATCTGGTGGAGCAACGCCCTAGAGTGAAGCCTAGGTTGACCGGAACGTAGAATTGGCCATCACTTTCAAACTGGTCGAAATTATTCCTCTTATATGATGGAAACACTGTTGTATTTTTTTTGCACTTTATGGTTCGGGCGTTGACTTCTAAGGCCCTAACTATTCAATCCGTTGGAGCAACGCCCTAGGGTGAAGCCTAGGTTGCTCGGAAAGTAGAAATGACCATATGCTTCATACTGGTTGCAATTATTTGTTTCATACGATGGAAAAGCTGTTGTATTTATATTGTATTTTATGCTTCTGACGTTGACTTCTAAGGTACTAACTATTCAATGTGTTGCAGCAACGCCCTAGGGTGAAGCCTAGCTTGCTCGGAAAGTAGAAATGACCATAAGTTTCATACTGGTTGCAATTATTCGTTTTATACGATGGAAACACTGTTGTATTTTTATTGCATTTTATGCTTCGGGCGTTGACTTCTAAGGCCCTAACTATTCAATCTGTTGGAGCAACGCCCTAGGGTGAAGCCTAGGTAGCTCGGAAAGTAGAAATGACCATAAGTTTCATACTGGTTGCAATTATTCGTTTTATACGATGGAAAAACTGTTGTATTTATATTGTATTTTATGCTTCTGGCGTTGACTTCTAAGGCACTATCTATTCGATCTGGTGGAGCAACGCCCTAGAGAGAATCCTAGGTTGCCCGGAACGTAGAATTGGCCATCACTTTCAAACTGGCTGCAATTATTCCTGTTATATGACGGAAACACTGTTGTATTTTTTTTGCATTTTATGGTTCGGGCGTTCACTTCTAAGGTCCTAACTATTGAATCTGTTGGAGCAACGCCCTAGGGTGAAGCCTAGCTTGCTCGGAAAGTAGAAATGACCATATGTTTCATACTGGTTGCAATTATTCGTTTTATAAGATGGAAACACTGTTGTATTTTTATTGCATTTTATGCATCGGGCGTTGACTTCTAAGGCCCTAACTATTCAATCTGTTGGAGCAACGCCCTAGGGTGAAGCCTAGGTTGCTCGGAAAGTAGAAATGACCATCAGTTTCATACTGGTTGCAATTATACGTTTTATACGATGCAAAAACTGTTGTATTTATATTGTATTTTGTGCTTCTGGCGTTGACTTCTAAGGCCCTAGCTATTCGATCTGGTGGAGAAACGCCCTAGAGTGAAGCCTAGGTTGCCCGGAAAGGAGAAATGACCATCACTTTCAAACTGGTTGCAATTAATCCTGTTATACGATGGAAAAACTGTTGTATTTTTATTGCATTTTATGCTTCTGGCGTTCACTTCTAAGGACCTAACTATTCGATCTGGTGGAACAACGGCCTAGGGTGAAGCCTAGCTTGCCCGGAACGTAGAAATGACCATTACTTTCACACTGTTTGCAATTATTCCTTTTATACCATCGAAAAGCTGTTGTATTTATATCGTATTTTATGCTTCTGGCGTTTACTTCTGTGGACCTAACTATTCGATCTGGTGCAGCAACGCCCTAGAGTGAATCCTAGGTTGCCCGGAATGTAGAACTGACCATAACTTTCACACTGGTTGCAAATATTCGTTTTATACGATGCAAACGCTGTTGTATATATATCGTATTTTATGCCTCTGGCGTTGACTTCTAAGGCCGTAGCTATTAGATGTGTTGGAGCAACGCCCTAGAGTGACGCCTAGGGTGCTCGGAACGTAGAAATGACCATTACTTTCACACTGGTTGCAATTATTCGTTTTATATGGTGGAAAAGCTGTTGTATTTATATCGTATTTTATGCTCCTGGCGTTGACTACTTAGGCCGTAACTATTGGGTCTGGTGGAGCAACGCCCTGGAGTGAAATCTAGGTTGCCCGGAACGTAGAATTGGCCATCACTTTCAAACTGGTTGCAATTATTCCTGTTATATGATGGAAACCCAGTTGTATTTTTTTTGCACTTTATGGTTCGGGCGTTGACTTCTAAGGCCCTAACTATTCAATCCGTTGGAGCAACGCCCTAGGGTGAAGCCTAGGTTGCTCGGAAAGTAGAAATGACCATATGCTTCATACTGGTTGCAATTATTTGTTTCATACGATGGAAAAACTGTTGTATTTATATTGTATTTTATGCTTCTGACGTTGACTTCTAAGGCACTAACTAGTCGATCTGGTGGAGCAACGCCCTAGAGTGAAGCCTAGGTTGACCGGAACGTAGAATTGGCCATCACTTTCAAACTGGCCGAAATTATTCCTGTTATATGATGGAAACACTGTTGTATTTTTTTTGCACTTTATGGTTCGGGCGTTGACTTCTAAGGCCCTAACTATTCAATCCGTTGGAGCAACGCCCTAGGGTGAAGCCTAGGTTGCTCGGAAAGTAGAAATGACCATATGCTTCATACTGGTTGCAATTATTTGTTTCATACGATGGAAAAGCTGTTGTATTTATATTGTATTTTATGCTTTTGACGTTGACTTCTAAGGTACTAACTATTCGATCTGGTGGAGCAACGCCCTAGAGTGAAGCCTAGGTTGACCGGAACGTAGAATTGGCCATCACTTTCAAACTGGTCGAAATTATTCCTGTTATACGATGGAAAAACTGTTGTATTTTTATTGCATTTTATGCTTCTGGCGTTCACTCCTTAGGCCCTAACTATTCGATCTGGTGGAACAAGCGCCTAGGGTGAATCCTAGGTTGCTCGGAATGTAGAAATGACCATAACTTTCACACTGGTTGCAATTATTCGTTTTATACGATGGAAACGCTGTTGTATTTATATCGTATTTTATGCTTCTGGCCTTGACTTCTTAGGCCGTAACTATTCGGCCTGGTGGAGCAACGCCCTGGAGTGAAGCCTAGGTTGCTCGGAAAGTAGAAATGACCATAAGTTTCATACTGGTTGCAATTATTTGTTTCATACGATGGAAAAACTGTTGTATTTATATTGTATTTTATGCTTCTGGCGTTGACTTCTAAGGCACTAACTATTCGATCAGGTGGAGCAACGCCCTGGAGTGAAGCCTAGGTTGCTCGGAAAGTAGAAATGACCATAAGTTTCATACTGGTTGCAATTATTCGTTTTATACGATGGAAAAACTGTTGTATTTATATTGTATTTTATGCTTCTGGCGTTGACTTCTAAGGCCCTAGCTGTTCGATCTAGTGGAGCAACGCCCTAGAGTGAAGCCTAGGTTGCCCGGAAAGGAGAAGTGACCATCACGTTCAGACTGGTTGAAATTAATCCTTTTATACCATGGAAAAGTTGTTGTATTTATATCGAATTTTATGCTTCTGGCGTTTACTTCTAAGGACCTAACTATTCGATCTGGTGGAGCAACGCCCTAGAGTGTAGCCTAGGTTGCTCGGAATATGGAAATGACCATAACTTTCACACTGGTTGCAATTATTCGTTTTATACGATGGAAACGCTGTTGTATTTATATTGTATTTTATGCCTCTGGCGTTGACTTCTAAGGCCGTAGCTATTAGATGTGGTGGAGCAACGCCCTAGAGTGACGCCTAGGGTGCTCGGAACGTAGAAATGATGATTACTTTCACACTGGTTGCAATTATACGTTTTATACGATTGAAAATCTCTTGTATTTATATCGTATTTTATGCTTCTGGCGTTGACTTCTTAGGCCGTAACTATTCCGTCTGGTGGAGCAACGCCCTGGTGTGAAACCTAGGTTGCCCGGAACGTCGAATTGGCCATCACTTTCAAACTGGTTGCTATTATTCCTGTTATATGATGGAAACACTGTTGTATTTTTTTTGCATTTTATGGTTCGGGCGTTGACCTCTAAGGCCCTAACTATTCAATCTGTTGGAGCAACGCCCTAGGGTCAAGCCTAGGTTGCTCGGAAAGTAGAAATGACCATAAGTTTCATACTGGTTGCAATTATTCGTTTTATACGATGGAAAAGCTGTTGTATTTATATCGTGTTTTATGCTCCTGGCGTTGACTTCTTAGGCCGTAGCTATTCGGTCTGGTGGAGCAACGCCCTGGATTGAAACCTAGGTTGCCCGGAACGTAGAATTGGCCATCACTTTCAAACTGGTTGCAATTATTCCTGATATATGATGGAAACACTGTTGTATTTTTTTTGCATTTTATGACTCGGGCGTTGACTTCTAAGACCCTAACTATTCAATCTGTTGGAGCAAGGCCCTAGGGTGAAGCCTAGGTTGCTCGGAAAGTAGAAATGACCATAAGTTTCAGACTGGTTGCAATTATTCGTTTTATACGATTGAAAAACTGTTGTATTTATATTGTATTTTATGCTTCTAGCGTTGACTTCTAAGGTATATCTATTCGATCTGGTGGAGCAACGCCCTAGAGAGAAGCCTAGGTTGCCCGGAACGTAGAATTGGCCATCACTTTCAAACTGGTTGCAATTATTCCGGTTATATGAGGGAAACACTGTTGTATTTTTTTTGCATTTTATGGTTCGGGCGTTGACTTCTAAGGCCCTAACCATTCAATCCGTTAGAGCAACGCCCTAGGGTGAAGCCTAGGTTGTTCGGAAAGTAGAAATGACCATAAGTTTCATCCTGGTTGCAATTATTTGTTTCATACGATGGAAAAACTGTAGTATTTATATTGTATTTTATGCTTCTGGCGTTGACTTCTAAGGCGCTAACTATTCGATCTGGTGGAGCAACGCCCTAGAGTGAAGCCTAGGTTGCCCGGAACGTAGAATTGTCCATCACTTTCAAACTGGTCGCAATTATTCCTGTTATATGATTGAAACACTGTTGTATTTTTTTTGCATTTTATGGTTCGGGCGTAGGCTTCTAAGGCCCTGACTATTCAGTATGTTGGGGCAACGCCCTAGGGTGAAGCCTAGGTTGCTCGGAAAGTAGAAATGACCATAAGTTTCATACTGGTTGCAATTATTCGTTTTATACGATGGAAAAACTGTTGTATTTATATTGTATTTTATGCTTCTGGCGTTGACTTCTAAGGCACTATCTATTCGATCTGGTGCAGCAACGCCCTAGAGAGAAGCCTAGGATGCCCGGAACGTAGAATTGGCCATCACTTTCAAACTGGTTGCAATTATTCCTGTTATATGATGGAAACACTGTTGTATTTTTTTTGCATTTTAAGGTTCGGGCCTTCACTTCTAAGGTCCTAACTATTCAATGTGTTGGAGCAACGCCCTAGGGTGAAGCCTAGCTTGCTCGGAAAGTAGAAATGACCATAAGTTTCATACTGGTTGCAATTATTCGTTTTATACGATGGAAACACTGTTGTATTTTTATTGCATTTTATGCTTCGGGCGTTGACTTCTAAGGTCCTAACTATTCAATGTGTTGCAGCAACGCCCTAGGGTGAAGCCTAGCTTGCTCGGAAAGTAGTAATGACCATAAGTTTCATACTGGTCGCAATTATTCGTTTTATACGATGGAAACACTGTTGAATTTTTATTGCATTTTATGCTTCGGGCGTTGACTTCTAAGGCCCTAACTATTCAATCTGTTGGAGCAACGCCCTAGGGTGAAGCCTAGGTTGCTCGGAAAGTAGAAATGACCATAAGTTTCATACTGGTTGCAATTATTCGTTTTATACGATGGAAAAACTGTTGTATTTATATTGTATTTTATGCTTCTGGCGTTGACTTCTAAGGCACTATCTATTCGATCTGGTGGAGCAACGCCCTAGAGAGAAGCCTAGGTTGCCCGGAACGTAGAATTGGCCATCACGTTCAGACTGGTTGAAATTAATCCTTTTATACCATGGAAAAGTTGTTGTATTTATATCGAATTTTATGCTTCTGGCGTTTACTTCTAAGGACCTAACTATTCGATCTGGTGGAGCAACGCCCTAGAGTGTAGCCTAGGTTGCTCGGAATATGGAAATGACCATAACTTTCACACTGGTTGCAATTATTCGTTTTATACGATGGAAACGCTGTTGTATTTATATTGTATTTTATGCCTCTGGCGTTGACTTCTAAGGCCGTAGCTATTAGATGTGGTGGAGCAACGCCCTAGAGTGACGCCTAGGGTGCTCGGAACGTAGAAATGATGATTACTTTCACACTGGTTGCAATTATACGTTTTATACGATTGAAAATCTCTTGTATTTATATCGTATTTTATGCTTCTGGCGTTGACTTCTTAGGCCGTAACTATTCCGTCTGGTGGAGCAACGCCCTGGTGTGAAACCTAGGTTGCCCGGAACGTCGAATTGGCCATCACTTTCAAACTGGTTGCTATTATTCCTGTTATATGATGGAAACACTGTTGTATTTTTTTTGCATTTTATGGTTCGGGCGTTGACCTCTAAGGCCCTAACTATTCAATCTGTTGGAGCAACGCCCTAGGGTCAAGCCTAGGTTGCTCGGAAAGTAGAAATGACCATAAGTTTCATACTGGTTGCAATTATTCGTTTTATACGATGGAAAAGCTGTTGTATTTATATCGTGTTTTATGCTCCTGGCGTTGACTTCTTAGGCCGTAGCTATTCGGTCTGGTGGAGCAACGCCCTGGATTGAAACCTAGGTTGCCCGGAACGTAGAATTGGCCATCACTTTCAAACTGGTTGCAATTATTCCTGATATATGATGGAAACACTGTTGTATTTTTTTTGCATTTTATGACTCGGGCGTTGACTTCTAAGACCCTAACTATTCAATCTGTTGGAGCAAGGCCCTAGGGTGAAGCCTAGGTTGCTCGGAAAGTAGAAATGACCATAAGTTTCAGACTGGTTGCAATTATTCGTTTTATACGATTGAAAAACTGTTGTATTTATATTGTATTTTATGCTTCTAGCGTTGACTTCTAAGGTATATCTATTCGATCTGGTGGAGCAACGCCCTAGAGAGAAGCCTAGGTTGCCCGGAACGTAGAATTGGCCATCACTTTCAAACTGGTTGCAATTATTCCGGTTATATGAGGGAAACACTGTTGTATTTTTTTTGCATTTTATGGTTCGGGCGTTGACTTCTAAGGCCCTAACCATTCAATCCGTTAGAGCAACGCCCTAGGGTGAAGCCTAGGTTGTTCGGAAAGTAGAAATGACCATAAGTTTCATCCTGGTTGCAATTATTTGTTTCATACGATGGAAAAACTGTAGTATTTATATTGTATTTTATGCTTCTGGCGTTGACTTCTAAGGCGCTAACTATTCGATCTGGTGGAGCAACGCCCTAGAGTGAAGCCTAGGTTGCCCGGAACGTAGAATTGTCCATCACTTTCAAACTGGTCGCAATTATTCCTGTTATATGATTGAAACACTGTTGTATTTTTTTTGCATTTTATGGTTCGGGCGTAGGCTTCTAAGGCCCTGACTATTCAGTATGTTGGGGCAACGCCCTAGGGTGAAGCCTAGGTTGCTCGGAAAGTAGAAATGACCATAAGTTTCATACTGGTTGCAATTATTCGTTTTATACGATGGAAAAACTGTTGTATTTATATTGTATTTTATGCTTCTGGCGTTGACTTCTAAGGCACTATCTATTCGATCTGGTGCAGCAACGCCCTAGAGAGAAGCCTAGGATGCCCGGAACGTAGAATTGGCCATCACTTTCAAACTGGTTGCAATTATTCCTGTTATATGATGGAAACACTGTTGTATTTTTTTTGCATTTTAAGGTTCGGGCCTTCACTTCTAAGGTCCTAACTATTCAATGTGTTGGAGCAACGCCCTAGGGTGAAGCCTAGCTTGCTCGGAAAGTAGAAATGACCATAAGTTTCATACTGGTTGCAATTATTCGTTTTATACGATGGAAACACTGTTGTATTTTTATTGCATTTTATGCTTCGGGCGTTGACTTCTAAGGTCCTAACTATTCAATGTGTTGCAGCAACGCCCTAGGGTGAAGCCTAGCTTGCTCGGAAAGTAGTAATGACCATAAGTTTCATACTGGTCGCAATTATTCGTTTTATACGATGGAAACACTGTTGAATTTTTATTGCATTTTATGCTTCGGGCGTTGACTTCTAAGGCCCTAACTATTCAATCTGTTGGAGCAACGCCCTAGGGTGAAGCCTAGGTTGCTCGGAAAGTAGAAATGACCATAAGTTTCATACTGGTTGCAATTATTCGTTTTATACGATGGAAAAACTGTTGTATTTATATTGTATTTTATGCTTCTGGCGTTGACTTCTAAGGCACTATCTATTCGATCTGGTGGAGCAACGCCCTAGAGAGAAGCCTAGGTTGCCCGGAACGTAGAATTGGCCATCACTTTCAAACTGGCTGCAATTATTCCTGTTATATGACGGAAACACTGTTGAATTTTTTTTGCATTTTATGGTTCGGGCGTTCACTTTTAAGGTCCTAACTATTGAATCTGTTGGAGCAACGCCCTAGGGTGAAGCCTAGCTTGCTCGGAAAGTAGAAATGACCATATGTATCATACTGGTTGCAATTATTCGTTTTATAAGATGGAAACACTGTTGTATTTTTATTGCATTTTATGCTTCGGGCGTTGACTTCTAAGGCCCTAACTATTCAAACTGTTGGAGCGACGCCCTAGAGTGAATCCTAGGTTGCCCGGAATGTAGAACTGACCATAACTTTCACACTGGTTGCAAATATTCGTTTTATACGATGCAAACGCTGTTGTATATATATAGTATTTTATGACTCTGGCGTTGACTTCTAAGGCCGTAGCTATTAGATGTGGTGGAGCAACGCGCTAGAGTGACGCCTAGGGTGCTCGGAACGTAGAAATGACCATTACTTTCACACTGGTTGCAATTATTCGTTTTATATGGTGGAAAAGCTGTTGTATTTATATCGTATTTTATGCTTCTGGCGTTGACTTCTTAGGCCGTAACTATTGGGTCTGGTGGAGCAACGCCCTGGAGTGAAATCTAGGTTGCCCGGAACGTAGAATTGGCCATCACTTTCAAACTGGTTGCAATTATTCCTGTTATATGATGGAAACACAGTTGTATTTTTTTTGCACTTTATGGTTCGGGCGTTGACTTCTAAGGCCCTAACTATTCAAGCCGTTGGAGCAACGCCCTAGGGTGAAGCCTAGGTTGCTCGGAAAGTAGAAATGACCATATGCTTCATACTGGTTGCAATTATTCGTTTTATACGATGGAAACACTGTTGTACTTTTATTGCATTTTATGCTTCGGGCGTTGACTTCTAAGGCCCTAACTATTCAATCTGTTGGAGCAACGCCCTAGGGTGAAGCCTAGGTTGCTCGGAAAGTAGAAATGACCATAAGTTTCATACTGGTTGCAATTATTCGTTTTATACGATGGAAAAACTGTTGTATTTATATTGTATTTTATGCTTCTGGCGTTGACTTCTAAGGCACTATCTATTCGATCTGGTGGAGCAACGCCCTAGAGAGAAGCCTGGGTTGCCCGGAACGTAGAATTGGCCATCACTTTCAAACTGGCTGCAATTATTCCTGTTATATGACGGAAACACTGTTGTATTTTTTTTGCATTTTATGGTTCGGGCGTTCACTTCTAAGGTCCTAACTATTGAATCTGTTGGAGCAACGCCCTAGGGTGAAGCCTAGCTTGCTCGGAAAGTAGAAATGACCATATGTTTCATACTGGTTGCAATTATTCGTTTTATAAGATGGAAACACTGTTGTATTTTTATTGCATTTTATGCATCGGGCGTTGACTTCTAAGGCCCTAACTATTCAATCTGTTGGAGCAACGCCCTAGGGTGAAGCCTAGGTTGCTCGGAAAGTAGAAATGACCATCAGTTTCATACTGGTTGCAATTATACGTTTTATACGATGCAAAAACTGTTTTATTTATATTGTATTTTGTGCTTCTGGCGTTGACTTCTAAGGCCCTAGCTATTCGATCTGGTGGAGAAACGCCCTAGAGTGAAGCCTAGGTTGCCCGGAAAGGAGAAATGACCATCACTTTCAAACTGGTTGCAATTAATCCTGTTATACGATGGAAAAACTGTTGTATTTTTATTGCATTTTATGCTTCTGGCGTTCACTTCTAAGGACCTAACTATTCGATCTGGTGGAACAACGGCCTAGGGTGAAGCCTAGCTTGCCCGGAACGTAGAAATGACCATTACTTTCACACTGTTTGCAATTATTCCTTTTATACCATGGAAAAGCTGTTGTATTTATATCGTATTTTATGCTTCTGGCGTTTACTTCTGTATACCTAACTATTCGATCTGGTGCAGCAACGCCCTAGAGTGAATCCTAGGTTGCCGGGAATGTAGAACTGACCATAACTTTCACACTGGTTGCAAATATTCGTTTTATACGATGCAAACGCTGTTGTATATATATCGTATTTTATGCCTCTGGCGTTGACTTCTAAGGCCGTAGCTATTAGATGTGGTGGAGCAACGCCCTAGAGTGACGCCTAGGGTGCTCGGAACGTAGAATTGGCCATCACTTTCAAACTGGTTGCAATTATTCCTGTTATATGATGGAAACACTGTTGTATTTTTTTTGCGTTTTATGGTTCGGGCGTTGACTTCTAAGGCCATAACTATTCAATCTGTTGGAGCAACGCCCTAGGGTCAAGCCTAGGTTGCTCGGAAAGTAGAAATGTCCATAAGTTTCATACTGGTTGCAATTATTCGTTTTATACGATGGAAAAACTGCTGTATTTATTTTGTATTTTATGCTTCTGGCGTTGACTTCTAAGGCACTAACTATTCGATCTGGTGGAGCAACGCAATAGAGTGATGCCTAGGTTGCCCGGAACGTAGAATTGGCCATCACTTTCCAACTGGTTGCAATTATTCCTGTTATATGATGGAAACTCTGTTGTATTTTTTTTGCGTTTTATGGTTCGGGCGTTGACTTCTAAGGCCCTAACTATTCAATCTGTTGGAGCAACGCCCTAGGGTGGAGCCTAGGTTGCTCAGAAAGTAGAAATGTCCATAAGTTTCATACTTGTTGCAACTATTCGTTTTATACGATGGAAAGCTGTTGTATTTATATTGTATTTTATGCTTCTGGCGTTGACTTCTAAGGCACTAACTATTCGATTTGGTGGAGCAACGCCCTAGAGTGAAGCCTAGGTTGCCCGGAACGTAGAATTGGCCATCACTTTCAAACTGGTTGCAATTATTCCTGTTATATGATGGATACACTGATGTATTCTTATTGCATTTTATGCTTCGGGCGTTGACTTCTAAGGCCCTAACTATTCAATCTGTTGGAGCAACGCCCTAGGGTGAAGCCTAGGTTGCTCGGAAAGTAGAAATGACCATAAGTTTCGTACTGGTTGCAATTATTCGTTTTATACGATGGAAAAACTGTTGTATTTATATTGTATTTTATGCTTCTGGCGTTGACTTCTAAGGCACTAACTATTCGATCAGGTGGAGCAACGCCCTGGAGTGAAGCCTAGGTTGCTCGGAAAGTAGAAATGACCATAAGTTTCATACTGGTTGCAATTATTCGTTTTATACGATGGAAAAGCTGTTGTATTTATATCGTGTTTTATGCTCCTGGCGTTGACTTCTTAGGCCGTAGCTATTCGGTCTGGTGGAGCAACGCCCTGGATTGAAACCTAGGTTGCCCGGAACGTAGAATTGGCCATCACTTTCAAACTGGTTGCAATTATTCCTGATATATGATGGAAACACTGTTGTATTTTTTTTGCATTTTATGGCTCGGGCGTTGACTTCTAAGACCCTAACTATTCAATCTGTTGGAGCAAGGCCCTAGGGTGAAGCCTAGGTTGCTCGGAAAGTAGAAATGACCATAAGTTTCATACTGGTTGCAATTATTCGTTTTATACGATGGAAAAACTGTTGTATTTATATTGTATTTTATGCTTCTAGCGTTGACTTCTAAGGTACTATCTATTCGATCTGGTGGAGCAACGCCCTAGAGAGAAGCCTAGGTTGCCCGGAACGTAGAATATCCATCACTTTCAAACTGGTTGCAATTATTCCTGTTATATGAGGGAAACACTGTTGTATTTTTTTTGCATTTTATGGTTCGGGCGTTGACTTCTAAGGCCCTAACCATTCAATCCGTTAGAGCAACGCCCTAGGGTGAAGCCTAGGTTGTTCGGAAAGTAGAAATGACCATAAGTTTCATCCTGGTTGCAATTATTTGTTTCATACGATGGAAAAACTGTTGTATTTATATTGTATTTTATGCTTCTGGCGTTGACTTCTAAGGCGCTAACTATTCGATCTAGTGGAGCAACGCCCTAGAGTGAAGCCTAGGTTGCCCGGAAAGGAGAAGTGACCATCACGTTCAGACTGGTTGAAATTAATCCTTTTATACCATGGAAAAGTTGTTGTATTTATATCGAATTTTATGCTTCTGGCGTTTACTTCTAAGGACCTAACTATTCGATCTGGTGGAGCAACGCCCTAGAGTGTAGCCTAGGTTGCTCGGAATATGGAAATGACCATAACTTTCACACTGGTTGCAATTATTCGTTTTATACGATGGAAACGCTGTTGTATTTATATTGTATTTTATGCCTCTGGCGTTGACTTCTAAGGCCGTAGCTATTAGATGTGGTGGAGCAACGCCCTAGAGTGACGCCTAGGGTGCTCGGAACGTAGAAATGATGATTACTTTCACACTGGTTGCAATTATACGTTTTATACGATTGAAAATCTCTTGTATTTATATCGTATTTTATGCTTCTGGCGTTGACTTCTTAGGCCGTAACTATTCCGTCTGGTGGAGCAACGCCCTGGTGTGAAACCTAGGTTGCCCGGAACGTCGAATTGGCCATCACTTTCAAACTGGTTGCTATTATTCCTGTTATATGATGGAAACACTGTTGTATTTTTTTTGCATTTTATGGTTCGGGCGTTGACCTCTAAGGCCCTAACTATTCAATCTGTTGGAGCAACGCCCTAGGGTCAAGCCTAGGTTGCTCGGAAAGTAGAAATGACCATAAGTTTCATACTGGTTGCAATTATTCGTTTTATACGATGGAAAAGCTGTTGTATTTATATCGTGTTTTATGCTCCTGGCGTTTACTTCTAAGGCACTATCTATTCGATCTGGTGCAGCAACGCCCTAGAGAGAAGCCTAGGTTGCCCGGAACGTAGAATATCCATCACTTTCAAACTGGTTGCAATTATTCCTGTTATATGAGGGAAACACTGTTGTATTTTTTTTGCATTTTATGGTTCGGGCGTTGACTTCTAAGGCCCTAACCATTCAATCCGTTAGAGCAACGCCCTAGGGTGAAGCCTAGGTTGTTCGGAAAGTAGAAATGACCATAAGTTTCATCCTGGTTGCAATTATTTGTTTCATACGATGGAAAAACTGTTGTATTTATATTGTATTTTATGCTTCTGGCGTTGACTTCTAAGGCACTATCTATTCGATCTGGTGCAGCAACGCCCTAGAGAGAAGCCTAGGTTGCCCGGAACGTAGAATTGGCCATCACTTTCAAACTGGTTGCAATTATTCCTGTTATATGAGGGAAACACTGTTGTATTTTTTTTGCATTTTATGCTTCTGGCGTTGACTTCTTAGGCCGTAACTATTGGGTCTGGTGGAGCAACGCCCTGGAGTGAAATCTAGGTTTCCCGGAACGTAGAATTGGCCATCACTTTCAAACTGGTTGCAATTATTCCTGTTATATGATGGAAACACTGTTGTATTTTTTTTGGACTTTATGGTTCGGGCGTTGACTTCTAAGGCCCTAACTATTCAATCCGTTGGAGCAACGCCCTAGGGTGAAGCCTAGGTTGCTCGGAAAGTAGAAATGACCATATCCTTCATACTGGTTGCAATTATTTGTTTCATACGATGGAAAAGCTGTTGTATTTATGTTGTATTTTATGCTTCTGACGTTGACTTCTAAGGTACTAACTATTCAATGTGTTGCAGCAACGCCCTAGGGTGAAGCCTAGCTTGCTCGGAAAGTAGAAATGACCATAAGTTTCATACTGGTTGCAATTATTCGTTTTATACGATGGAAACACTGTTGTATTTTTATTGCATTTTATGCTTCGGGCGTTGACTTCTAAGGCCCTAACTATTCAATCTGTTGGAGCAACGCCCTAGAGTGAAGCCTAGGTTGCTCGGAAAGTAGAAATGACCATTACTTTCACACTGGTTGCAATTATTCGTTTTATATGGTGGAAAAGCTGTTGTATTTATATCGTATTTTATGCTTCTGGCGTTGACTTCTAAGGCACTAACTATTCGATCTGGTGGAGCAACGCCCTAGAGTGAAGCCTAGGTTGACCGGAACGTAGAATTGGCCATCACTTTCAAACTGGCCGAAATTATTCCTCGTATATGATGGAAACACTGTTGTATTTTTTTTGCACGTTATGGTTCGGGCGTTGACTTCTAAGGCCCTAACTATTCAATCCGTTGGAGCAACGCCCTAGGGTGAAGCCTAGGTTGTTCGGAAAGTAGAAATGACCATATGCTTCATACTGGTTGCAATTATTTGTTTCATACGATGGAAAAGCTGTTGTATTTATATTGTATTTTATGCTTCTGACGTTGACTTCTAAGGTACTAACTATTCAATGTGTTGCAGCAACGCCCTAGGGTGAAGCCTAGCTTGCTCGGAAAGTAGAAATGACCATAAGTTTCATACTGGTTGCAATTATTCGTTTTATACGATGGAAACACTGTTGTATTTTTATTGCATTTTATGCTTCGGGCGTTGACTTCTAAGGCCCTAACTATTCAATCTGTTGGAGCGACGCCCTAGAGTGAATCCTAGGTTGCCCGGAATGTAGAACTGACCATAACTTTCACACTGGTTGCAAATATTCGTTTTATACGATGCAAACGCTGTTGTATATATATCGTATTTTATGACCCTGGCGTTAACTTCTAAGGCCGTAGCTATTAGATGTGGTGGAGCAACGCGCTAGAGTGACGCCTAGGGTGCTCGGAACGTAGAAATGACCATTACTTTCACACTGGATGCAATTATTCGTTTTATATGGTGGAAAAGCTGTTGTATTTATATCGTATTTTATGCTTCTGGCGTTGACTTCTTAGGCCGTAACTATTGGGTCTGGTGGAGCAACGCCCTGGAGTGAAATCTAGGTTGCCCGGAACGTAGAATTGGCCATCACTTTCAAACTGGTTGCAATTATTCCTGTTATATGATGGAAACACAGTTGTATTTTTTTTGCACTTTATGGTTCGGGCGTTGACTTCTAAGGCCCTAACTATTCAATCCGTTTGAGCAACGCCCTAGGGTGAAGCCTAGGTTGCTCGGAAAGTAGAAATGACCATATGCTTCATACTGGTTGCAATTATTCGTTTTATACGATGGAAACACTGTTGTATTTTTATTGCATTTTATGCTTCGGGCGTTGACTTCTAAGGCCCTAACTATTCAATCTGTTGGAGCAACGCCCTAGGGTGAAGCCTAGGTTGCTCGGAAAGTAGAAATGACCATAAGTTTCACACTGGTTGCAATTATTCGTTTTATACGATGGAAAAACTGTTGTATTTATATTGTATTTTATGCTTCTGGCGTTGACTTCTAAGGCACTATCTATTCGATCTGGTGGAGCAACGCCCTAGAGAGAAGCCTGGGTTGCCCGGAACGTAGAATTGGCCATCACTTTCAAACTGGCTGCAATTATTCCTGTTATATGACGGAAACACTGTTGTATTTTTTTTGCATTTTATGGTTCGGGCGTTCACTTCTAAGGTCCTAACTATTGAATCTGTTGGAGCAACGCCCTAGGGTGAAGCCTAGCTTGCTCGGAAAGTAGAAATGACCATATGTTTCATACTGGTTGCAATTATTCGTTTTATAAGATGGAAACACTGTTGTATTTTTATTGCATTTTATGCATCGGGCGTTGACTTCTAAGGCCCTAACTATTCAATCTGTTGGAGCAACGCCCTAGGGTGAAGCCTAGGTTGCTCGGAAAGTAGAAATGACCATCAGTTTCATACTGGTTGCAATTATACGTTTTATACGATGCAAAAACTGTTGTATTTATATTGTATTTTGTGCTTCTGGCGTTGACTTCTAAGGCCCTAGCTATTCGATCTGGTGGAGAAACGCCCTAGAGTGAAGCCTAGGTTGCCCGGAAAGGAGAAATGACCATCACTTTCAAACTGGTTGCAATTAATCCTGTTATACGATGGAAAAACTGTTGTATTTTTATTGCATTTTATGCTTCTGGCGTTGACTTCTAAGGCACTATCTATTCGATCTGGTGGAGCAACGCCCTAGAGAGAAGCCTGGGTTGCCCGGAACGTAGAATTGGCCATCACTTTCAAACTGGCTGCAATTATTCCTGTTATATGACGGAAACACTGTTGTATTTTTTTTGCATTTTATGGTTCGGGCGTTCACTTCTAAGGTCCTAACTATTGAATCTGTTGGAGCAACGCCCTAGGGTGAAGCCTAGCTTGCTCGGAAAGTAGAAATGACCATATGTTTCATACTGGTTGCAATTATTCCTTTTATACCATGGAAAAGCTGTTGTATTTATATCGTATTTTATGCTTCTGGCGTTTACTTCTGTATACCTAACTATTCGATCTGGTGCAGCAACGCCCTAGAGTGAATCCTAGGTTGCCGGGAATGTAGAACTGACCATAACTTTCACACTGGTTGCAAATATTCGTTTTATACGATGCAAACGCTGTTGTATATATATCGTATTTTATGCCTCTGGCGTTGACTTCTAAGGCCGTAGCTATTAGATGTGGTGGAGCAACGCCCTAGAGTGACGCCTAGGGTGCTCGGAACGTAGAATTGGCCATCACTTTCAAACTGGTTGCAATTATTCCTGTTATATGATGGAAACACTGTTGTATTTTTTTTGCGTTTTATGGTTCGGGCGTTGACTTCTAAGGCCATAACTATTCAATCTGTTGGAGCAACGCCCTAGGGTCAAGCCTAGGTTGCTCGGAAAGTAGAAATGTCCATAAGTTTCATACTGGTTGCAATTATTCGTTTTATACGATGGAAAAACTGCTGTATTTATTTTGTATTTTATGCTTCTGGCGTTGACTTCTAAGGCACTAACTATTCGATCTGGTGGAGCAACGCAATAGAGTGATGCCTAGGTTGCCCGGAACGTAGAATTGGCCATCACTTTCCAACTGGTTGCAATTATTCCTGTTATATGATGGAAACACTGTTGTATTTTTTTTGCGTTTTATGGTTCGGGCGTTGACTTCTAAGGCCCTAACTATTCAATCTGTTGGAGCAACGCCCTAGGGTGGAGCCTAGGTTGCTCAGAAAGTAGAAATGTCCATAAGTTTCATACTGGTTGCAACTATTCGTTTTATACGATGGAAAGCTGTTGTATTTATATTGTATTTTATGCTTCTGGCGTTGACTTCTAAGGCACTAACTATTCGATTTGGTGGAGCAACGCCCTAGAGTGAAGCCTAGGTTGCCCGGAACGTAGAATTGGCCATCACTTTCAAACTGGTTGCAATTATTCCTGTTATATGATGGATACACTGATGTATTCTTATTGCATTTTATGCTTCGGGCGTTGACTTCTAAGGCCCTAACTATTCAATCTGTTGGAGCAACGCCCTAGGGTGAAGCCTAGGTTGCTCGGAAAGTAGAAATGACCATAAGTTTCGTACTGGTTGCAATTATTCGTTTTATACGATGGAAAAACTGTTGTATTTATATTGTATTTTATGCTTCTGGCGTTGACTTCTAAGGCACTAACTATTCGATCAGGTGGAGCAACGCCCTGGAGTGAAGCCTAGGTTGCTCGGAAAGTAGAAATGACCATAAGTTTCATACTGGTTGCAATTATTCGTTTTATACGATGGAAAAACTGTTGTATTTATATTGTATTTTATGCTTCTGGCGTTGACTTCTAAGGCCCTAGCTGTTCGATCTAGTGGAGCAACGCCCTAGAGTGAAGCCTAGGTTGCCCGGAAAGGAGAAGTGACCATCACGTTCAGACTGGTTGAAATTAATCCTTTTATACCATGGAAAAGTTGTTGTATTTATATCGAATTTTATGCTTCTGGCGTTTACTTCTAAGGACCTAACTATTCGATCTGGTGGAGCAACGCCCTAGAGTGTAGCCTAGGTTGCTCGGAAAGGAGAAGTGACCATCACGTTCAGACTGGTTGAAATTAATCCTTTTATACCATGGAAAAGTTGTTGTATTTATATCGAATTTTATGCTTCTGGCGTTTACTTCTAAGGACCTAACTATTCGATCTGGTGGAGCAACGCCCTAGAGTGTAGCCTAGGTTGCTCGGAATATGGAAATGACCATAACTTTCACACTGGTTGCAATTATTCGTTTTATACGATGGAAACGCTGTTGTATTTATATTGTATTTTATGCCTCTGGCGTTGACTTCTAAGGCCGTAGCTATTAGAAGTGGTGGAGCAACGCCCTAGAGTGACGCCTAGGGTGCTCGGAACGTAGAAATGATGATTACTTTCACACTGGTTGCAATTATACGTTTTATACGATTGAAAATCTCTTGTATTTATATCGTATTTTATGCTTCTGGCGTTGACTTCTTAGGCCGTAACTATTCCGTCTGGTGGAGCAACGCCCTGGTGTGAAACCTAGGTTGCCCGGAACGTCGAATTGGCCATCACTTTCAAACTGGTTGCTATTATTCCTGTTATATGATGGAAACACTGTTGTATTTTTTTTGCATTTTATGGTTCGGGCGTTGACCTCTAAGGCCCTAACTATTCAATCTGTTGGAGCAACGCCCTAGGGTCAAGCCTAGGTTGCTCGGAAAGTAGAAATGACCATAAGTTTCATACTGGTTGCAATTATTCGTTTTATACGATGGAAAAGCTGTTGTATTTATATCGTGTTTTATGCTCCTGGCGTTGACTTCTTAGGCCGTAGCTATTCGGTCTGGTGGAGCAACGCCCTGGATTGAAACCTAGGTTGCCCGGAACGTAGAATTGGCCATCACTTTCAAACTGGTTGCAATTATTCCTGATATATGACGGAAACACTGTTGTATTTTTTTTGCATTTTATGGCTCGGGCGTTGACTTCTAAGACCCTAACTATTCAATCTGTTGGAGCAAGGCCCTAGGGTGAAGCCTAGGTTGCTCGGAAAGTAGAAATGACCATAAGTTTCATACTGGTTGCAATTATTCGTTTTATACGATGGAAAAACTGTTGTATTTATATTGTATTTTATGCTTCTAGCGTTGGCTTCTAAGGTACTATCTATTCGATCTGGTGGAGCAACGCCCTAGAGAGAAGCCTAGGTTGCCCGGAACGTAGAATATCCATCACTTTCAAACTGGTTGCAATTATTCCTTTTATATGAGGGAAACACTGTTGTATTTTTTTTGCATTTTATGGTTCGGGCGTTGACTTCTAAGGCCCTAACCATTCAATCCGTTAGAGCAACGCCCTAGGGTGAAGCCTAGGTTGTTCGGAAAGTAGAAATGACCATAAGTTTCATCCTGGTTGCAATTATTTGTTTCATACGATGGAAAAACTGTTGTATTTATATTGTATTTTATGCTTCTGGCGTTGACTTCTAAGGCGCTAACTATTCGATCTAGTGGAGCAACGCCCTAGAGTGAAGCCTAGGTTGCCCGGAAAGGAGAAGTGACCATCACGTTCAGACTGGTTGAAATTAATCCTTTTATACCATGGAAAAGTTGTTGTATTTATATCGAATTTTATGCTTCTGGCGTTTACTTCTAAGGACCTAACTATTCGATCTGGTGGAGCAACGCCCTAGAGTGTAGCCTAGGTTGCTCGGAATATGGAAATGACCATAACTTTCACACTGGTTGCAATTATTCGTGTTATACGATGGAAACGCTGTTGTATTTATATTGTATTTTATGCCTCTGGCGTTGACTTCTAAGGCCGTAGCTATTAGATGTGGTGGAGCAACGCCCTAGAGTGACGCCTAGGGTCCTCGGAACGTAGAAATGATGATTACTTTCACACTGGTTGCAATTATACGTTTTATACGATTGAAAATCTCTTGTATTTATATCGTATTTTATGCTTCTGGCGTCGACTTCTTAGGCCGTAACTATTCCGTCTGGTGGAGCAACGCCCTGGTGTGAAACCTAGGTTGCCCGGAACGTCGAATTGGCCATCACTTTCAAACTGGTTGCTATTATTCCTGTTATATGATGGAAACACTGTTGTATTTTTTTTGAATTTTATGGTTCGGGCGTTGACCTCTAAGGCCCTAACTATTCAATCTGTTGGAGCAACGCCCTAGGGTCAAGCCTAGGTTGCTCGGAAAGTAGAAATGACCATAAGTTTCATACTGGTTGCAATTATTCGTTTTATACGATGGAAAAACTGTTGTATTTATATTGTATTTTGTGCTTCTAGCGTTGACTTCTAAGGTACTATCTATTCGATCTGGTGGAGCAACGCCCTAGAGAGAAGCCTAGGTTGCCCGGAACGTAGAATATCCATCACTTTCAAACTGGTTGCAATTATTCCTGTTATATGAGGGAAACACTGTTGTATTTTTTTTGCATTTTATGGTTCGGGCGTTGACTTCTAAGGCCCTAACCATTCAATCCGTTAGAGCAACGCGCTAGGGTGAAGCCTAGGTTGTTCGGAAAGTAGAAATGACCATAAGTTTCATCCTGGTTGCAATTATTTGTTTCATACGATGGAAAAACTGTTGTATTTATATTGTATTTTATGCTTCTGGCGTTGACTTCTAAGGCACTATCTATTGGATCTGGTGCAGCAACGCCCTAGAGAGAAGCCTAGGTTGCCCGGAACGTAGAATTGGCCATCACTTTCAAACTGGTTGCAATTATTCCTGTTGTATGAGGGAAACACTGTTGTATTTTTTTTGCATTTTATGCTTCTGGCGTTGACTTCTAAGGCGCTAACTATTCGATCTGGTGGAGCAACGCCCTAGAGTGAAGCCTAGGTTGCCCGGAACGTAGAATTGGCCATCACTTTCAAACTGGTCGCAATTATTCCTGTTATATGATTGAAACACTGTTGTATTTTTTTTGCATTTTATGGTTCGGGCGTAGGCTTCTAAGGCCCTGACTATTCAATATGTTGGGGCAACGCCCTAGGGTGAAGCCTAGGTTGCTCGGAAAGTAGAAATGACCATAAGTTTCATACTGGTTGCAATTATTCGTTTTATACGATGGAAAAACTGTTGTATTTATATTGTATTTTATGCTTCTGGCGTTGACTTCTAAGGCACTATCTATTCGATCTGGTGCAGCAACGCCCTAGAGAGAAGCCTAGGTTGCCCGGAACGTAGAATTGGCCATCACTTTCAAACTGGTTGCAATTATTCCTGTTATATGATGGAAACACTGTTGTATTTTTTTTGCATTTTAAGGTTCGGGCCTTCACTTCTAAGGTCCTAACTATTCAATGTGTAGGAGCAACGCCCTAGGGTGAAGCCTAGCTTGCTCGGAAAGTAGAAATGACCATAAGTTTCATACTGGTCGCAATTATTCGTTTTATACGATGGAAACACTGTTGTATTTTTATTGCATTTTATGCTTCGGGCGTTGACTTCTAAGGCCCTAACTATTCAATCTGTTGGAGCAACGCCCTAGGGTGAAGCCTAGGTTGCTCGGAAAGTAGAAATGACCATAAGTTTCATACTGGTTGCAATTATTCGTTTTATACGATGGAAAAACTGTTGTATTTATATTGTATTTTATGCTTCTGGCGTTGACTTCTAAGGCAGTATCTATTCGATCTGGTGGAGCAACGCCCTAGAGAGAAGCCTAGTTTGCCCGGAACGTAGAATTGGCCATCACTTTCAAACTGGCTGCAATTATTCCTGTTATATGACGGAAACACTGTTGAATTTTTTTTGCATTTTATGGTTCGGGCGTTCACTTCTAAGGTCCTAACTATTGAATCTGTTGGAGCAACGCCCTAGGGTGAAGCCTAGCTTGCTCGGAAAGTAGAAATGACCATAAGTTTCATACTGGTTGCAATTATTCGTTTTATACGATGGAAACACTGTTGTATTTTTATTGCATTTTATGCTTCGGGCGTTGACTTCTAAGGCCCTAACTATTCAATCTGTTGGAGCAACGCCCTAGGGTGAAGCCTAGGTTGCTCGGAAAGTAGAAATGACCATAAGTTTCATACTGGTTGCAATTATTCGTTTTATACGATGGAAAAACTGTTGTATTTATATTGTATTTTATGCTTCTGGCGTTGACTTCTAAGGCACTATCTATTCGATCTGGTGGAGCAACGCCCTAGAGAGAAGCCTAGGTTGCCCGGAACGTAGAATTGGCCATCACTTTCAAACTGGCTGCAATTATTCCTGTTATATGACGGAAACACTGTTGTATTTTTTTTGCATTTTATGGTTCGGGCGTTCACTTCTAAGGTCCTAACTATTGAATCTGTTGGAGCAACGCCCTAGGGTGAAGCCTAGCTTGCTCGGAAAGTAGAAATGACCATATGTTTCATACTGGTTGCAATTATTCGTTTTATAAGATGGAAACACTGTTGTATTTTTATTGCATTTTATGCTTCGGGCGTTGACTTCTAAGGCCCTAACTATTCAATCTGTTGGAGCAACGCCCTAGGGTGAAGCCTAGGTTGCTCGGAAAGTAGAAATGACCATCAGTTTCATACTGGTTGCAATTATACGTTTTATACGATGCAAAAACTGTTGTATTTATATTGTATTTTGTGCTTCTGGCGTTGACTTCTAAGGCCCTAGCTATTCGATCTGGTGGAGAAACGCCCTAGAGTGAAGCCTAGGTTGCCCGGAAAGGAGAAATGACCATCACTTTCAAACTGGTTGCAATTAATACTGTTATACGATGGAAAAACTGTTGTATTTTTATTGCATTTTATGCTTCTGGCGTTCACTTCTAAGGGCCTAACTATTCGATCTGGTGGAACAACGGCCTAGGGTGAAGCCTAGCTTGCCCGGTACGTAGAAATGACCATTACTTTCACACTGTTTGCAATTATTCCTTTTATACCATGGAAAAGCTGTTGTATTTATATCGTATTTTATGCTTCTGGCGTTTACTTCTGTGGACCTAACTATTCGATCTGGTACAGCAACGCCCTAGAGTGAATCCTAGGTTGCCCGGAATGTAGAACTGACCATAACTTTCACACTGGTTGCAAATATTCGTTTTATACGATGCAAACGCTGTTGTATATATATCGTATTTTATGCCTCTGGCGTTGACTTCTAAGGCCGTAGCTATTAGATGTGGTGGAGCAACGCCCTAGAGTGACGCCTAGGGTGCTCGGAACGTAGAAATGACCATTACTTTCACACTGGTTGCAATTATTCGTTTTATATGGTGGAAAAGCTGTTGTATTTATATCGTATTTTATGCTTCTGGCGTTGACTTCTAAGGCACTAACTATTCGATCTGGTGGAGCAACGCCCTAGAGTGAAGCCTAGGTTGACCGGAACGTAGAATTGGCCATCACTTTCAAACTGGCCGAAATTATTCCTCTTATATTATGGAAACACTGTTGTATTTTTTTTGCACTTTATGGTTCGGGCGTTGACTTCTAAGGCCCTAACTATTCAATCCGTTGGAGCAACGCCCTAGGGTGAAGCCTAGGTTGCTCGGAAAGTAGAAATGACCATATGCTTCATACTGGTTGCAATTATTTGTTTCATACGATGGAAAATCTGTTGTATTTATATTGTATTTTATGCTTCTGGCGTTCACTCCTTAGGCCCTAACTATTCGATCTGGTGGAACAAGCGCCTAGGGTGAATCCTAGGTTGCTCGGAATGTAGAAATGACCATAACTTTCACACTGGTTGCAATTATTCGTTTTATACGATGGAAACGCTGTTGTATTTATATCGTATTTTATGCTTCTGGCCTTGACTTCTTAGGCCGTAACTATTCGGCCTGGTGGAGCAACGCCCTGGAGTGAAGCCTAGGTTGCTCGGAAAGTAGAAATGACCATAAGTTTCATACTGGTTGCAATTATTTGTTTCATACGATGGAAAAACTGTTGTATTTATATTGTATTTTATGCTTCTGGCGTTGACTTCTAAGGCACTAACTATTCGATCTGTTGGACCAACGCCCTAGGGTGAAGCCTAGCTTGCTCGGAATGTAGAAATGACCATAAGTTTCATACTGGTTGCAATTATTTGTTTTACACGATGGAAAAGCTGTTGTATTTATATCGTATTTAATGCTTCTGGCGTTGACTTCTTAGGCCGTAATTATTCGGTCTGGTGGAGCAACGCCCTGGAGTGAAACCTATGTTGCCCGGAACGTAGAATTGGCCATCACTTTCAAACTGGTTGCAATTATTCCTGATATATGATGGAAACACTGTTGTATTTTTTTTGCATTTTATGGTTCGAGCGTTGACTTCTAAGGCCCTAACTATTCAATCTGTTGGAGCAACGCCCTAGGGTCAAGCCTAGGTTGCTCGGAAAGTAGAAATGACCATAAGTTTCATACTGGTTGCAATTATTCGTTTTATACGAAGGAAAAACTGTTGTATTTATATTGTATTTTATGCTTCTGGCGTTGACTTCTAAGGCACTATCTATTCGATCTGGTGGAGCAACGCCCTAGAGCGAAGCCTAGGTTGCACGGAACGTAGAAATGGCCATCACGTTGAAACTGGTTGCAATTGTTCCTGATATATGATGGAAACACTGTTGTATTTTTTTTGCATTTTATGGTTCTGGCGTTGACTTCTAAGGCCCTAACTATTCAATCTGTTGGAGCAACGCCCTAGGGTGAAGCCTAGGTTGCTCGGAAAATAGAAATGTCCATAAGTTTCATACTGGTTGCAATTATTCGTTTTATACGATGGAAAAACTGTTGTATTTATATTGTATTTTATGCTTCTGGCGTTGATTTCTAAGGCACTAACTATGCGATCTGGTGGAGCAACGCCCTAGAGTGAAGCCTAGGTTGCCCGGAACGTAGAATTGGCCATCACTTTCAAACTGCTTGCAATTATTCCTGTTATATGATGGAAACACTGTGGTATTTTTTTTGCATTTTATGGTTCGGGCGTTAACTTCTAAGGCCCTAACTATTCGATCTGGTGGAGCAACGCCCTAGAGTGAAGCCTAGGTTGACCGGAACGTAGAATTGGCCATCACTTTCAAACTGGTCGAAATTATTCCTGTTATACGATGGAAAAACTGTTGTATTTTTATTGCATTTTATGCTTCTGGCGTTCACTCCTTAGGCCCTAACTATTCGATCTGGTGGAACAAGCGCCTAGGGTGAATCCTAGGTTGCTCGGAATGTAGAAATGACCATAACTTTCACACTGGTTGCAATTATTCGTTTTATACGATGGAAACGCTGTTGTATTTGTATCGTATTTTATGCTTCTGGCCTTGACTTCTTAGGCCGTAACTATTCGGCCTGGTGGAGCAACGCCCTGGAGTGAAGCCTAGGTTGCTCGGAAAGTAGAAATGACCATAAGTTTCATACTGGTTGCAATTATTTGTTTCATACGATGGAAAAACTGTTGTATTTATATTGTATTTTATGCTTCTGGCGTTGACTTCTAAGGCACTAACTATTCGATCTGTTGGACCAACGCCCTAGGGTGAAGCCTTGCTTGCTCGGAATGTAGAAATGACCATAATTTTCATACTGGTTGCAATTATTTGTTTTACACGATGGAATAGCTGTTGTATTTATATCGTATTTAATGCTTCTGGCGTTGACTTCTTAGGCCGTAACTATTCGGTCTGGTGGAGCAACGCCCTGGAGTGAAACCTATGTTGCCCGGAACGTAGAATTGGCCATCACTTTCAAACTGGTTGCAATTATTCCTGATATATGATGGAAACACTGTTGTATTTTTTTTGCATTTTATGGTTCGAGCGTTGACTTCTAAGGCCCTAACTATTCAACCTGTTGGAGCAACGCCTTAGGGTGAAGCCTAGGTTGCTCGGAAAGTAGAAATGACCATAAGTTTCATACTGGTTGCAATTATTCGTTTTATACGATGGAAAAACTGTTGTATTTATATTGTATTTTATGCTTCTGGCGTTGACTTCTAAGGCACTATCTATTCGATCTGGTGGAGCAACGCCCTAGAGCGAAGCCTAGGTTGCCCGGAACGTAGAAATGGCCATCACGTTGAAACTGGTTGCAATTATTCCTGATATATGATGGAAGCACTGTTGTATTTTTTTTGCATTTTATGGTTCTGGCGTTGACTTCTAAGGCCCTAACTATTCAATCTGTTGGAGCAACGCCCTAGGGTGAAGCCTAGGTTGCTCGGAAAGTAGAAATGTCCATAAGTTTCATACTGGTTGCAATTATTCGTTTTATACGATGGAAAAACTGTTGTATTTATATTGTATTTTATGCTTCTGGCGTTGATTTCTAAGGCACTAACTATGCGATCTGGTGGAGCAACGCCCTAGAGTGAAGCCTAGGTTGCCCGGAACGTAGAATTGGCCATCACTTTCAAACTGGTTGCAATTATTGCTGTTATATGATGGATACACTGTTGTATTTTTTTTGCATTTTATGGTTCGGGCGTTGACTTCTAAGGCCATAACTATTCAATCTGTTGGAGCAACGCCCTAGGGTGAAGCCTAGGTTGCTCGGAAAGTAGAAATGTCCATAAGTTTCATACTGGTTGCAATTATTCGTTTTATACGATGGAAAAACTGTTGTATTTATTTTGTATTTTATGCTTCTGGCGTTGACTTCTAAGGCACTAACTATTCGATCTGGTGGAGCAACGCAATAGAGTGATGCCTAGGTTGCCCGGAACGTAGAATTGGCCATCACTTTCAAACTGGTTGCAATTATACCTGTTATATGATGGAAACACTGTTGTATTTTTTTTGCGTTTTATGGTTCGGGCGTTGACTTCTAAGGCCCTAACTATTCAATCTGTTGGAGCAACGCCCTAGGGTGGAGCCTAGGTTGCTCAGAAAGTAGAAATGACCATAAGTTTCATACTGGTTGCAACTATTCGTTTTATACGATGGAAAGCTGTTGTATTTATATTGTATTTTATGCTTCTGGCGTTGACTTCTAAGGCACTAACTATTCGATTTGGTGGAGCAACGCCCTAGAGTGAAGCCTAGGTTGCCCGGAACGTAGAATTGGCCATCACTTTCAAACTGGTTGCAATTATTCCTGTTATATGATGGATACACTGATGTATTCTTATTGCATTTTATGCTACGGGCGTTGACTTCTAAGGCCCTAACTATTCAATCTGTTGGAGCAACGCCCTAGGGTGAAGCCTAGGTTGCTCGGAAAGTAGAAATGACCATAAGTTTCGTAGTGGTTGCTATTATTCGTTTTATACGATGGAAAAACTGTTGTATTTATATTGTATTTTATGCTTCTGGCGTTGACTTCTAAGGCACTAACTATTCGATCAGGTGGAGCAACGCCCTGGATTGAAGCCTAGGTTGCCCGGAACGTAGAATTGGCCATCGCTTTCAAACTGGTTGCAATTATTCCTGTTATATGATGGATACACTGTTGTATTTTTATTGCATTTTATGCTTCGGGCGTTGACATCTAAGGCACTAACTATTCGATCTGGTAGAGCAACGCCCTACAGTGAATCCTAGGTTGCCCGGAACGTAGAATTTGCCATCGCTTTCAAACTGGCTGCAATTATTCCTGTTATATGATGGATACACTGTTGTATTTTTATTGCATTTTATGCTTCGGGCGTTGACTTCTAAGGCCCTAACTATTCAATCTGTTGGACCAACGCCCTAGGGTGAAGCCTATCTTGCTCGGAACATAGAAATGACCATATGTTTCATACTGGTTGCAATTATTCGTTTTATACGGTGGAAAAACTGTTGTATTTATATTGTATTTTATGCTTCTGGCGTTGACTTCTAATGCACTAACTATTCGATCTGTTGGAGCAACGCCCTATAGTGAAGCCTAGGTTGCCCGGAACGTAGAATTGGCCATCACTTTCAAACTGGTCGCAATTATTCCTGTTATATGATTGAAACACTGTTGTATTTTGTTTGCATTTTATGGTTCGGGCGTAGACTTCTAAGGCCCTAACTATTCAATCTGTTGGAGCAACGCCCTATGGTGAAGCCTAGGTTGCTCGGAAAGTAGAAATGACCATAAGTTTCATACTAGTTGCAATTATTCATTTTATACGATCGAAAAACTGTTGTATTTATATTGTATTTTAAGCTTCTGGCGTTGACTTCTAAGGCACTAACTATTCGATCTGGTGGAGCAACGCCCTAGAGTGAAGCCTAGGTTGCCCGGAACGTAGAATTGGCCATCACTTTCAAACTGGTTGCAATTATTCCTGTTATATGATGGATACACTGTTGTATTTTTATTGCATTTTATGCTTCGGGCGTTGACTTCTAAGGCCCTAACTATTCAATCTGTTGGACCAACGCCCTAGGGTGAAGCCTAGCTTGCTCGGAAAGTAGAAATGACCGTAAGTTTCATACTGGTTGCAATTATTCGTTTTACACGATGGAAAAGCTGTTGTATTTATATCGTATTTTATGCTTCTGGCGTTGACTTCCTAGGCCGTAACTATTCGGTCTGGTGGAGCAACGCCCTAGAGTGAAGCCTAGGTAGCCCGGAACGTAGAATTGGCCATCACTTTCAAACTGGTTGCAATTATTCCTGTTATATGATAGATACACTGTTGTATTTTTATTGCATTTTATGCTTCGGGCGTTGACATCTAAGGCACTAACTATTCGATCTGGTAGAGCAACGCCCTACAGTGAAGCCTAGGTTGCCCGGAACGTAGAATTTGCCATCGCTTTCAAACTGGTTGCAATTATTCCTGTTATATGATGGATACACTGTTGTATTTTTATTGCATTTTATACTTCGTGCGTTGACTTCTAAGGCCCTAACTATTCAATCTGTTGGACCAACGCCCTAGGGTGAAGCCTTTCTTGCTCGGAACGTAGAAATGACCATAACTTTTACACTGTTAGCAATTATTCGTTTTATACAATGGAAAAACTGTTCTATTTATTTTGTATTTAATGCTTCGGGCGTTGACTTCTAAGGCCCTAACTGTTTGATGTGGTGGAGCAACGCCCTAGAGTGAAGCCTAGGTTGCCCGGAACGTAGAAATGACGATAACTTTGACACTGGTTGCAATTATTCGTTTTATACGGTGGAAAAACTGTTGTATTTATATTGTATTTTATGCTTCTGGCGTTGACTTCTAATGCACTAACTATTCGATCTGTTGGAGCAACGCCCTAGAGTGAAGCCTAGGTTGCCCGGTACGTAGAATTGGCCATCACTTTCAAACTGGTCGCAATTATTCCTGTTATATGATTGAAACACTGTTGTATTTTGTTTGCATTTTATGGTTCGGGCGTAGACTTCTAAGGCCCTAACTATTCAATCTGTTGGAGCAACGCCCTATGGTGAAGCCTAGGTTGCTCGGAAAGTAGAAATGACCATAAGTTTCATACTAGTTGCAATTATTCATTTTATACGATCGAAAAACTGTTGTATTTATATTGTATTTTATGCTTCTGGCGTTGACTTCTAAGGCACTAACTATTCGATCTGGTGGAGCAACGCCCTAGAGTGAAGCCTAGGTAGCCCGGAACGTAGAATTGGCCATCACTTTCAAACTGGTTGCAATTATTCCTGTTATATGATGGATACACTGTTGTATTTTTATTGCATTTTATGCTTCGGGCGTTGACTTCTAAGGCCCTAACTATTCAATCTGTTGGACCAACGCCCTAGGGTGAAGCCTAGCTTGCTCGGAAAGTAGAAATGACCATAAGTTTCATACTGGTTGCAATTATTCGTTTTAAACGATGGAAAAGCTGTTGTATTTATATCGTATTTTATGCTTCTGGCGTTGACTTCTTAGGCCGTAACTATTCGGTCTGGTGGAGCAACGCCCTAGAGTGAAGACTAGGTAGCCCCGAACGTAGAATTGGCCATCACTTTCAAACTGGTTGCAATTATTCCTGTTATATGATGGATACACTGTTGTATTTTTATTGCATTTTATGCTTCGGGCGTTGACTTCTAAGGCCCTAACTATTCAATCTGTTGGACCAACGCCCTAGGGTGAAGCCTAGCTTGCTCGGAAAGTAGAAATGACCATAAGTTTCATACTGGTTGCAATTATTTGTTTTACACGATGGAAAAGCTGTTGTATTTATATCGTATTTTATGCTTCTGGCGTTGACTTCTTAGGCCGTAACTATTCGGTCTGGTGGAGCAACGCCCTAGAGTGAAGCCTAGGTTGACCGGAACATAGAATTGGCCATCACTTTCAAACTGGTCGAAATTATTCCTGTTATACGATGGAAAAACTGTTGTATTTTTATTGCATTTTATGCTTCTGGCGTTCACTCCTTAGGCCCTAACTATTCGATCTGGTGGAACAAGCGCCTAGGGTGAATCCTAGGTTGCTCGGAATGTAGAAATGACCATAACTTTCACACTGGTTGCAATTATTCGTTTTATACGATGGAAACGCTGTTGTATTTATATCGTATTTTATGCTTCTGGCCTTGACTTCTTAGGCCGTAACTATTCGGCCTGGTGGAGCAACGCCCTGGAGTGAAGCCTAGGTTGCTCGGAAAGTAGAAATGACCATAAGTTTCATACTGGTTGCAATTATTTGTTTCATACGATGGAAAAACTGTTGTATTTATATTGTATTTTATGCTTCTGGCGTTGACTTCTAAGGCACTAACTATTCGATCTGTTGGACCAACGCCCTAGGGTGAAGCCTAGCTTGCTCGGAATGTAGAAATGACCATAAGTTTCATACTGGTTGCAATTATTTGTTTTACACGATGGAAAAGCTGTTGTATTTATATCGTATTTAATGCTTCTGGCGTTGACTTCTTAGGCCGTAACTATTCGGTCTGGTGGAGCAACGCCCTGGAGTGAAACCTATGTTGCCCGGAATGTAGAATTGGCCATCACTTTCAAACTGGTTGCAATTATTCCTGTTATATGATGGATACACTGTTGTATTTTTATTGCATTTTATGCTTCGGGCGTTGACTTCTAAGGCCCTAACTATTCAATCTGTTGGACCAACGCCCTAGGGTGAAGCCTAGCTTGCTCGGAAAGTAGAAATGACCGTAAGTTTCATACTGGTTGCAATTATTCGTTTTACACGATGGAAAAGCTGTTGTATTTATATCGTATTTTATGCTTCTGGCGTTGACTTCCTAGGCCGTAACTATTCGGTCTGGTGGAGCAACGCCCTAGAGTGAAGCCTAGGTAGCCCGGAACGTAGAATTGGCCATCACTTTCAAACTGGTTGCAATTATTCCTGTTATATGATAGATACACTGTTGTATTTTTATTGCATTTTATGCTTCGGGCGTTGACATCTAAGGCACTAACTATTCGATCTGGTAGAGCAACGCCCTACAGTGAAGCCTAGGTTGCCCGGAACGTAGAATTTGCCATCGCTTTCAAACTGGTTGCAATTATTCCTGTTATAGGATGGATACACTGTTGTATTTTTATTGCATTTTATACTTCGTGCGTTGACTTCTAAGGCCCTAACTATTCAATCTGTTGGACCAACGCCCTAGGGTGAAGCCTTTCTTGCTCGGAACGTAGAAATGACCATAACTTTTACACTGTTAGCAATTATTCGTTTTATACAATGGAAAAACTGTTCTATTTATTTTGTATTTAATGCTTCGGGCGTTGACTTCTAAGGCCCTAACTGTTTGATGTGGTGGAGCAACGCCCTAGAGTGAAGCCTAGGTTGCCCGGAACGTAGAAATGACGATAACTTTGACACTGGTTGCAATTATTCGTTTTATACGGTGGAAAAACTGTTGTATTTATATTGTATTTTATGCTTCTGGCGTTGACTTCTAATGCACTAACTATTCGATCTGTTGGAGCAACGCCCTAGAGTGAAGCCTAGGTTGCCCGGTACGTAGAATTGGCCATCACTTTCAAACTGGTCGCAATTATTCCTGTTATATGATTGAAACACTGTTGTATTTTGTTTGCATTTTATGGTTCGGGCGTAGACTTCTAAGGCCCTAACTATTCAATCTGTTGGAGCAACGCCCTATGGTGAAGCCTAGGTTGCTCGGAAAGTAGAAATGACCATAAGTTTCATACTAGTTGCAATTATTCATTTTATACGATCGAAAAACTGTTGTATTTATATTGTATTTTATGCTTCTGGCGTTGACTTCTAAGGCACTAACTATTCGATCTGGTGGAGCAACGCCCTAGAGTGAAGCCTAGGTAGCCCGGAACGTAGAATTGGCCATCACTTTCAAACTGGTTGCAATTATTCCTGTTATATGATGGATACACTGTTGTATTTTTATTGCATTTTATGCTTCGGGCGTTGACTTCTAAGGCCCTAACTATTCAATCTGTTGGACCAACGCCCTAGGGTGAAGCCTAGCTTGCTCGGAAAGTAGAAATGACCATAAGTTTCATACTGGTTGCAATTATTCGTTTTAAACGATGGAAAAGCTGTTGTATTTATATCGTATTTTATGCTTCTGGCGTTGACTTCTTAGGCCGTAACTATTCGGTCTGGTGGAGCAACGCCCTAGAGTGAAGACTAGGTAGCCCCGAACGTAGAATTGGCCATCACTTTCAAACTGGTTGCAATTATTCCTGTTATATGATGGATACACTGTTGTATTTTTATTGCATTTTATGCTTCGGGCGTTGACTTCTAAGGCCCTAACTATTCAATCTGTTGGACCAACGCCCTAGGGTGAAGCCTAGCTTGCTCGGAAAGTAGAAATGACCATAAGTTTCATACTGGTTGCAATTATTTGTTTTACACGATGGAAAAGCTGTTGTATTTATATCGTATTTTATGCTTCTGGCGTTGACTTCTTAGGCCGTAACTATTCGGTCTGGTGGAGCAACGCCCTAGAGTGAAGCCTAGGTTGACCGGAACATAGAATTGGCCATCACTTTCAAACTGGTCGAAATTATTCCTGTTATACGATGGAAAAACTGTTGTATTTTTATTGCATTTTATGCTTCTGGCGTTCACTCCTTAGGCCCTAACTATTCGATCTGGTGGAACAAGCGCCTAGGGTGAATCCTAGGTTGCTCGGAATGTAGAAATGACCATAACTTTCACACTGGTTGCAATTATTCGTTTTATACGATGGAAACGCTGTTGTATTTATATCGTATTTTATGCTTCTGGCCTTGACTTCTTAGGCCGTAACTATTCGGCCTGGTGGAGCAACGCCCTGGAGTGAAGCCTAGGTTGCTCGGAAAGTAGAAATGACCATAAGTTTCATACTGGTTGCAATTATTTGTTTCATACGATGGAAAAACTGTTGTATTTATATTGTATTTTATGCTTCTGGCGTTGACTTCTAAGGCACTAACTATTCGATCTGTTGGACCAACGCCCTAGGGTGAAGCCTAGCTTGCTCGGAATGTAGAAATGACCATAAGTTTCATACTGGTTGCAATTATTTGTTTTACACGATGGAAAAGCTGTTGTATTTATATCGTATTTAATGCTTCTGGCGTTGACTTCTTAGGCCGTAACTATTCGGTCTGGTGGAGCAACGCCCTGGAGTGAAACCTATGTTGCCCGGAATGTAGAATTGGCCATCACTTTCAAACTGGTTGCAATTATTCCTGATATATGATGGAAACACTGTTGTATTTTTTTTGCATTTTATGGTTCGAGCGTTGACTTCTAAGGCCCTAACTATTCAACCTGTTGGAGCAACGCCCTAGGGTGAAGCCTAGGTTGCTCGGAAAGTAGAAATGACCATAAGTTTCATACTGGTTGCAATTATTCGTTTTATACGATGGAAAAACTGTTGTATTTATATTGTATTTTATGCTTCTGGCGTTGACTTCTAAGGCACTATCTATTCGATCTGGTGGAGCAACGCCCTAGAGCGAAGCCTAGGTTGCCCGGAACGTAGAAATGGCCATCACGTTGAAACTGGTTGCAATTATTCCTGATATATGATGGAAACACTGTTGTATTTTTTTTGCATTTTATGGTTCTGGCGTTGACTTCTAAGGCCCTAACTATTCAATCTGTTGGAGCAACGCCCTAGGGTGAAGCCTAGGTTGCTCGGAAAGTAGAAATGTCCATAAGTTTCATACTGGTTGCAATTATTCGTTTTATACGATGGAAAAACTGTTGTATTTATATTGTATTTTATGCTTCTGGCGTTGATTTCTAAGGCACTAACTATGCGATCTGGTGGAGCAACGCCCTAGAGTGAAGCCTAGGTTGCCCGGAACGTAGAATTGGCCATCACTTTCAAACTGGTTGCAATTATTGCTGTTATATGATGGATACACTGTTGTATTTTTTTTGCATTTTATGGTTCGGGCGTTGACTTCTAAGGCCATAACTATTCAATCTGTTGGAGCAACGCCCTAGGGTGAAGCCTAGGTTGCTCGGAAAGTAGAAATGTCCATAAGTTTCATACTGGTTGCAATTATTCGTTTTATACGATGGAAAAACTGTTGTATTTATTTTGTATTTTATGCTTCTGGCGTTGACTTCTAAGGCACTAACTATTCGATCTGGTGGAGCAACGCAATAGAGTGATGCCTAGGTTGCCCGGAACGTAGAATTGGCCATCACTTTCAAACTGGTTGCAATTATACCTGTTATATGATGGAAACACTGTTGTATTTTTTTTGCGTTTTATGGTTCGGGCGTTGACTTCTAAGGCCCTAACTATTCAATCTGTTGGAGCAACGCCCTAGGGTGGAGCCTAGGTTGCTCAGAAAGTAGAAATGACCATAAGTTTCATACTGGTTGCAACTATTCGTTTTATACGATGGAAAGCTGTTGTATTTATATTGTATTTTATGCTTCTGGCGTTGACTTCTAAGGCACTAACTATTCGATTTGGTGGAGCAACGCCCTAGAGTGAAGCCTAGGTTGCCCGCAACGTAGAATTGGCCATCACTTTCAAACTGGTTGCAATTATTCCTGTTATATGATGGATACACTGATGTATTCTTATTGCATTTTATGCTTCGGGCGTTGACTTCTAAGGCCCTAACTATTCAATCTGTTGGAGCAACGCCCTAGGGTGAAGCCTAGGTTGCTCGGAAAGTAGAAATGACCATAAGTTTCGTACTGGTTGCAATTATTCGTTTTATACGATGGAAAAACTGTTGTATTTATATTGTATTTTATGCTTCTGGCGTTGACTTCGAAGGCACTAACTATTCGATCAGGTGGAGCAACGCCCTGGATTGAAGCCTAGGTTGCCCGGAACGTAGAATTGGCCATCGCTTTCAAACTGGTTGCAATTATTCCTGTTATATGATGGATACACTGTTGTATTTCTATTGCATTTTATGCTTCGGGCGTTGACATCTAAGGCACTAACTATTCGATCTGGTAGAGCAACGCCCTACAGTGAATCCTAGGTTGCCCGGAACGTAGAATTTGCCATCGCTTTCAAACTGGCTGCAATTATTCCTGTTATATGATGGATACACTGTTGTATTTTTATTGCATTTTATGCTTCGGGCGTTGACTTCTAAGGCCCTAACTATTCAATCTGTTGGACCAACGCCCTAGGGTGAAGCCTATCTTGCTCGGAACGTAGAAATGACCATATGTTTCATACTGGTTGCAATTATTCGTTTTATACGGTGGAAAAACTGTTGTATTTATATTGTATTTTATGCTTCTGGCGTTGACTTCTAATGCACTAACTATTCGATCTGTTGGAGCAACGCCCTAGAGTGAAGCCTAGGTTGCCCGGAACGTAGAATTGGCCATCACTTTCAAACTGGTCGCAATTATTCCTGTTATATGATGGATACACTGTTGTATTTTTATTGCATTTTATGCTTCGGGCGTTGACTTCTAAGGCCCTAACTATTCAATCTGTTGGACCAACGCCCTAGGGTGAAGCCTAGCTTGCTCGGAAAGTAGAAATGACCGTAAGTTTCATACTGGTTGCAATTATTCGTTTTACACGATGGAAAAGCTGTTGTATTTATATCGTATTTTATGCTTCTGGCGTTGACTTCTTAGGCCGTAACTATTCGGTCTGGTGGAGCAACGCCCTAGAGTGAAGCCTAGGTAGCCCGGAACGTAGAATTGGCCATCACTTTCAAACTGGTTGCAATTATTCCTGTTATATGATGGATACACTGTTGTATTTTTATTGCATTTTATGCTTCGGGCGTTGACATCTAAGGCACTAACTATTCGATCTGGTAGAGCAACGCCCTACAGTGAAGCCTAGGTTGCCCGGAACGTAGAATTTGCCATCGCTTTCAAACTGGTTGCAATTATTCCTGTTATATGATGGATACACTGTTGTATTTTTATTGCATTTTATGCTTCGTGCGTTGACTTCTAAGGCCCTAACTATTCAATCTGTTGGACCAACGCCCTAGGGTGAAGCCTATCTTGCTCGGAACGTAGAAATGACCATAACTTTTACACTGTTAGCAATTATTCGTTTTATACAATGGAAAAACTGTTCTATTTACTTTGTATTTAATGCTTCGGGCGTTGACTTCTAAGGCCCTAACTGTTTGATGTGGTGGAGCAACGCCCTAGAGTGAAGCCTAGGTTGCCCGGAACGTAGAAATGACGATAACTTTGACACTGGTTGCAATTATTCGTTTTATACGGTGGAAGAACTGTTGTATTTATATTGTATTTTATGCTTCTGGCGTTGACTTCTAATGCACTAACTATTCGATCTGTTGGAGCAACGCCCTAGAGTGTAGCCTAGGTTGCCCGGTACGTAGAATTGGCCATCACTTTCAAACTGGTCGCAATTATTCCTGTTATATGATTGAAACACTGTTGTATTTTGTTTGCATTTTATGGTTCGGGCGTAGACTTCTAAGGCCCTAACTATTCAATCTGTTGGAGCAACGCCCTATGGTGAAGCCTAGGTTGCTCGGAAAGTAGAAATGACCATAAGTTTCATACTAGTTGCAATTATTCATTTTATACGATCGAAAAACTGTTGTATTTATATTGTATTTTATGCTTCTGGCGTTGACTTCTAAGGCACTAACTATTCGATCTGGTGGAGCAACGCCCTAGAGTGAAGCCTAGGTAGCCCGGAACGTAGAATTGGCCATCACTTTCAAACTGGTTGCAATTATTCCTGTTATATGATGGATACACTGTTGTATTTTTATTGCATTTTATGCTTCGGGCGTTGACTTCTAAGGCCCTAACTATTCAATCTGTTGGACCAACGCCCTAGGGTGAAGCCTAGCTTGCTCGGAAAGTAGAAATGACCATAAGTTTCATACTGGTTGCAATTATTCGTTTTAAACGATGGAAAAGCTGTTGTATTTATATC
The DNA here is from genome assembly GCF_051401765.1 of Calliopsis andreniformis. NCBI lineage: Eukaryota > Metazoa > Arthropoda > Insecta > Hymenoptera > Andrenidae > Calliopsis > Calliopsis andreniformis. The sequence goes on along the minus strand of NW_027480425.1, from coordinate 7,707,729 downwards.
GTATTTTATGCTTCTGGCGTTGACTTCTTAGGCCGTAACTATTCGGTCTGGTGGAGCAACGCCCTAGAGTGAAGACTAGGTAGCCCCGAACGTAGAATTGGCCATCACTTTCAAACTGGTTGCAATTATTCCTGTTATATGATGGATACACTGTTGTATTTTTATTGCATTTTATGCTTCGGGCGTTGACTTCTAAGGCCCTAACTATTCAATCTGTTGGACCAACGCCCTAGGGTGAAGCCTAGCTTGCTCGGAAAGTAGAAATGACCATAAGTTTCATACTGGTTGCAATTATTTGTTTTACACGATGGAAAAGCTGTTGTATTTATATCGTATTTTATGCTTCTGGCGTTGACTTCTTAGGCCGTAACTATTCGGTCTGGTGGAGCAACGCCCTGGAGTGAAACCTAGGTTGCCCGGAACGTAGAATTGGCCATCACTTTCGAACTGGTTGCAATTATTCCTGATATATGATGGAAACACTGTTGTATTTTTTTTGCATTTTATGCTTCGGGCGTTGACTTCTAAGGCCCTAACTATTCAATCTGTTGGAGCAACGCCCTAGGGTGAAGCCTAGCTTGCTCGGAAAGTAGAAATGACCATAAGTTTCAAACTGGTTGCAATTATTCATTTTATACGATGGAAAAACTGTTGTATTTATATTGCATTTTATGCTTCTGGCGTTGGCTTCTAAGGCACTATCTATTCGATCTGGTGGAGCAACGCCCTAGAGCGAAGCCTAGGTTGCCCGGAACGTAGAAATGGCCATCACGTTCAAACTGGTTGCAATTATTCCTGATATATGATGGAAACACTGTTGTATTTTTTTTGCATTTTATGGTTCGGGCGTTGACTTCTAAGGCCCTAACTATTCAATCTGTTGGAGCAACGCCCTAGGGTGAAGCCTAGGTTGCTCGGAAAGTAGAAATGACCATAAGTTTCATACTGGTTGCAATTATTCGTTTTATACGATGGAAAAACTGTTGTATTTATATCGTATTTTATGCTTCTGGCGTTGACTTCTAAGGCACTATCTATTCGATCTGGTGGAGCAACGCCCTAGAGTGAAGCCTAGGTAGCCCGGAACGTAGAATTGGCCATCACTTTCAAACTGGTTGCAATTATTCCTGTTATATGATGGATACACTGTTGTATTTTGTTTGCATTTTATGGTTCGGGCGTTGACTTCTAAGGCCCTAACTATTCAATCTGTTGGAGCAACGCCCTAGGGTGAAGCCTAGGTTGCCCGGAAAGTAGAAAAGTCCATAAGTTTCATACCGGTTGCAATTATTCGTTTTATACGATGGAAAAACTGTTGTATTTATATTGTATTTTATGCTTCTGGCGTTGGCTTCTGAGGCACTAACTATTCGATCTGGTGGAGCAACGCCCTAGAGTGAAGCCTAGGTTGCCCGGAACGTAGAATTTGCCAACGCTTTCAAACTGGTTGCAATTATTCCTGTTATATGATGGTTACACTGTTGTATTTTTATTGCATTTTATGCTTCGGGCGTTGACTTCTAAGGCCCTAACTATTCAATCTGTTGGACCAACGCCCTAGGGTGAAGCCTAGCTTGCTCGGAAAGTAGAAATGACCATAAGTTTCATACTGGTTGCAATTATTCGTTTTATACGATGGAAAAACTGTTGGATTTATATCGTATTTTATGCTTCTGGCGTTGACTTCTAAGGCACTAACTATTCGATCAGGTGGAGCAACGCCCTGGAGTGAAGCCCAGGTTGCCCGGAACGTAGAATTGGCCATCGCTTTCAAACTGGTTGCAATTATTCCTGTTATATGATGGATACACTGTTGTATTTTTTTTGCATTTTATTGCTCGGGCGTTGACTTCTAAGGCCCTAACTATTCAATCTGTTGGAGCAACGCCCTAGGGTGAAGCCTAGGTTGCTGGGAAAGTAGAAATGTCCATAAGTTTCATACTGGTTGCAATTATTCGTTTTATGCGATGGAAAAACTGTTGTATTTATATTGTATTTTATGCTTCTGGCGTTGACTTCCAAAGCACTAACTATTCGATCTGGTGGAGCAACGCAATAGAGTGATGCCTAGGTTGCCCAGAACGTAGAATTGGCCATCAATTTGAAACTGGTTGCAATTATACCTGTTATATGATGGATACACTGTTGTATTTTTATTGCATTTTATGCTTCGGGCGTTGACTTCTAAGGCCCTAACTATTCAATCCGTTGGAGCAACGCCCTAGGGTGAAGCCTAGGTTGCTCGGAAAGTAGAAATGACCATAAGTTTCATACTGGTTGCAATTATTCGTTTTATACGATGGAAAAACTGTTGTATTTATATCGTATTTTATGCTTCTGGTGTTGACTTCTAAGGCACTATCTATTCGATCTGGTGGAGCAACGCCCTAGAGCGAAGCCTAGGTTGCCCGGAACGTAGAATTGGCCATCACTTTCAAACTGGTTGCAATTATTCCTGTTATATGATGGAAACACTGTTGTATTTTTTTTGCATTTTATGGTTAGGGCGTTGACTTCTAAGGTCCTAACTATTCAATATGTTGGAGCAACGCCCTAGGGTGAAGCCTAGGTTGCTCGGAAAGTAGAAATGACCATAAGTTTCATACTGGTTGCATTTATTCGTTTTATACGATGGAACAACTGTTGTATTTATATTGTATTTTATGCTTCTGGCGTTGACTTCTAAGGCACTAACTATTCGATCAGGTGGAGCAACGCCCTGGAGTGAAGCCTAGGTTGCCCGGAACGTAGAATTGGCCATCGCTTTCAAACTGGTTGCAATCATTCCTGTTATATGATGGATACACTGTTGTATTTTTATTGCATTTTATGCTTCGTGCGTTGACTTCTAAGGCCCTAACTATTCAATCTGTTGGACCAACGCCCTAGGGTGAAGCCTAGCTTGCTCGGAAAGTAGAAATGACCATAAGTTTCATACTGGTTGCAACTATTCGTTTTATACGATGGAAAGCTGTTGTATTTATATTGTATTTTATGCTTCTGGCGTTGACTTCTAAGGCACTAACTATTCGATTTGGTGGAGCAACGCCCTAGAGTGAAGCCTAGGTTGCCCGCAACGTAGAATTGGCCATCACTTTCAAACTGGTTGCAATTATTCCTGTTATATGATGGATACACTGATGTATTCTTATTGCATTTTATGCTTCGGGCGTTGACTTCTAAGGCCCTAACTATTCAATCTGTTGGAGCAACGCCCTAGGGTGAAGCCTAGGTTGCTCGGAAAGTAGAAATGACCATAAGTTTCGTACTGGTTGCAATTATTCGTTTTATACGATGGAAAAACTGTTGTATTTATATTGTATTTTATGCTTCTGGCGTTGACTTCGAAGGCACTAACTATTCGATCAGGTGGAGCAACGCCCTGGATTGAAGCCTAGGTTGCCCGGAACGTAGAATTGGCCATCGCTTTCAAACTGGTTGCAATTATTCCTGTTATATGATGGATACACTGTTGTATTTCTATTGCATTTTATGCTTCGGGCGTTGACATCTAAGGCACTAACTATTCGATCTGGTAGAGCAACGCCCTACAGTGAATCCTAGGTTGCCCGGAACGTAGAATTTGCCATCGCTTTCAAACTGGCTGCAATTATTCCTGTTATATGATGGATACACTGTTGTATTTTTATTGCATTTTATGCTTCGGGCGTTGACTTCTAAGGCCCTAACTATTCAATCTGTTGGACCAACGCCCTAGGGTGAAGCCTATCTTGCTCGGAACGTAGAAATGACCATATGTTTCATACTGGTTGCAATTATTCGTTTTATACGGTGGAAAAACTGTTGTATTTATATTGTATTTTATGCTTCTGGCGTTGACTTCTAATGCACTAACTATTCGATCTGTTGGAGCAACGCCCTAGAGTGAAGCCTAGGTTGCCCGGAACGTAGAATTGGCCATCACTTTCAAACTGGTCGCAATTATTCCTGTTATATGATGGATACACTGTTGTATTTTTATTGCATTTTATGCTTCGGGCGTTGACTTCTAAGGCCCTAACTATTCAATCTGTTGGACCAACGCCCTAGGGTGAAGCCTAGCTTGCTCGGAAAGTAGAAATGACCGTAAGTTTCATACTGGTTGCAATTATTCGTTTTACACGATGGAAAAGCTGTTGTATTTATATCGTATTTTATGCTTCTGGCGTTGACTTCTTAGGCCGTAACTATTCGGTCTGGTGGAGCAACGCCCTAGAGTGAAGCCTAGGTAGCCCGGAACGTAGAATTGGCCATCACTTTCAAACTGGTTGCAATTATTCCTGTTATATGATGGATACACTGTTGTATTTTTATTGCATTTTATGCTTCGGGCGTTGACATCTAAGGCACTAACTATTCGATCTGGTAGAGCAACGCCCTACAGTGAAGCCTAGGTTGCCCGGAACGTAGAATTTGCCATCGCTTTCAAACTGGTTGCAATTATTCCTGTTATATGATGGATACACTGTTGTATTTTTATTGCATTTTATGCTTCGTGCGTTGACTTCTAAGGCCCTAACTATTCAATCTGTTGGACCAACGCCCTAGGGTGAAGCCTATCTTGCTCGGAACGTAGAAATGACCATAACTTTTACACTGTTAGCAATTATTCGTTTTATACAATGGAAAAACTGTTCTATTTACTTTGTATTTAATGCTTCGGGCGTTGACTTCTAAGGCCCTAACTGTTTGATGTGGTGGAGCAACGCCCTAGAGTGAAGCCTAGGTTGCCCGGAACGTAGAAATGACGATAACTTTGACACTGGTTGCAATTATTCGTTTTATACGGTGGAAGAACTGTTGTATTTATATTGTATTTTATGCTTCTGGCGTTGACTTCTAATGCACTAACTATTCGATCTGTTGGAGCAACGCCCTAGAGTGAAGCCTAGGTTGCCCGGTACGTAGAATTGGCCATCACTTTCAAACTGGTCGCAATTATTCCTGTTATATGATTGAAACACTGTTGTATTTTGTTTGCATTTTATGGTTCGGGCGTAGACTTCTAAGGCCCTAACTATTCAATCTGTTGGAGCAACGCCCTATGGTGAAGCCTAGGTTGCTCGGAAAGTAGAAATGACCATAAGTTTCATACTAGTTGCAATTATTCATTTTATACGATCGAAAAACTGTTGTATTTATATTGTATTTTATGCTTCTGGCGTTGACTTCTAAGGCACTAACTATTCGATCTGGTGGAGCAACGCCCTAGAGTGAAGCCTAGGTAGCCCGGAACGTAGAATTGGCCATCACTTTCAAACTGGTTGCAATTATTCCTGTTATATGATGGATACACTGTTGTATTTTTATTGCATTTTATGCTTCGGGCGTTGACTTCTAAGGCCCTAACTATTCAATCTGTTGGACCAACGCCCTAGGGTGAAGCCTAGCTTGCTCGGAAAGTAGAAATGACCATAAGTTTCATACTGGTTGCAATTATTCGTTTTAAACGATGGAAAAGCTGTTGTATTTATATCGTATTTTATGCTTCTGGCGTTGACTTCTTAGGCCGTAACTATTCGGTCTGGTGGAGCAACGCCCTAGAGTGAAGACTAGGTAGCCCCGAACGTAGAATTGGCCATCACTTTCAAACTGGTTGCAATTATTCCTGTTATATGATGGATACACTGTTGTATTTTTATTGCATTTTATGCTTCGGGCGTTGACTTCTAAGGCCCTAACTATTCAATCTGTTGGACCAACGCCCTAGGGTGAAGCCTAGCTTGCTCGGAAAGTAGAAATGACCATAAGTTTCATACTGGTTGCAATTATTTGTTTTACACGATGGAAAAGCTGTTGTATTTATATCGTATTTTATGCTTCTGGCGTTGACTTCTTAGGCCGTAACTATTCGGTCTGGTGGAGCAACGCCCTGGAGTGAAACCTAGGTTGCCCGGAACGTAGAATTGGCCATCACTTTCGAACTGGTTGCAATTATTCCTGATATATGATGGAAACACTGTTGTATTTTTTTTGCATTTTATGCTTCGGGCGTTGACTTCTAAGGCCCTAACTATTCAATCTGTTGGAGCAACGCCCTAGGGTGAAGCCTAGCTTGCTCGGAAAGTAGAAATGACCATAAGTTTCAAACTGGTTGCAATTATTCATTTTATACGATGGAAAAACTGTTGTATTTATATTGCATTTTATGCTTCTGGCGTTGGCTTCTAAGGCACTATCTATTCGATCTGGTGGAGCAACGCCCTAGAGCGAAGCCTAGGTTGCCCGGAACGTAGAAATGGCCATCACGTTCAAACTGGTTGCAATTATTCCTGATATATGATGGAAACACTGTTGTATTTTTTTTGCATTTTATGGTTCGGGCGTTGACTTCTAAGGCCCTAACTATTCAATCTGTTGGAGCAACGCCCTAGGGTGAAGCCTAGGTTGCTCGGAAAGTAGAAATGACCATAAGTTTCATACTGGTTGCAATTATTCGTTTTATACGATGGAAAAACTGTTGTATTTATATCGTATTTTATGCTTCTGGCGTTGACTTCTAAGGCACTATCTATTCGATCTGGTGGAGCAACGCCCTAGAGTGAAGCCTAGGTAGCCCGGAACGTAGAATTGGCCATCACTTTCAAACTGGTTGCAATTATTCCTGTTATATGATGGATACACTGTTGTATTTTGTTTGCATTTTATGGTTCGGGCGTTGACTTCTAAGGCCCTAACTATTCAATCTGTTGGAGCAACGCCCTAGGGTGAAGCCTAGGTTGCCCGGAAAGTAGAAAAGTCCATAAGTTTCATACCGGTTGCAATTATTCGTTTTATACGATGGAAAAACTGTTGTATTTATATTGTATTTTATGCTTCTGGCGTTGACTTCTGAGGCACTAACTATTCGATCTGGTGGAGCAACGCCCTAGAGTGAAGCCTAGGTTGCCCGGAACGTAGAATTTGCCAACGCTTTCAAACTGGTTGCAATTATTCCTGTTATATGATGGTTACACTGTTGTATTTTTATTGCATTTTATGCTTCGGGCGTTGACTTCTAAGGCCCTAACTATTCAATCTGTTGGACCAACGCCCTAGGGTGAAGCCTAGCTTGCTCGGAAAGTAGAAATGACCATAAGTTTCATACTGGTTGCAATTATTCGTTTTATACGATGGAAAAACTGTTGGATTTATATCGTATTTTATGCTTCTGGCGTTGACTTCTAAGGCACTAACTATTCGATCAGGTGGAGCAACGCCCTGGAGTGAAGCCCAGGTTGCCCGGAACGTAGAATTGGCCATCGCTTTCAAACTGGTTGCAATTATTCCTGTTATATGATGGATACACTGTTGTATTTTTTTTGCATTTTATTGCTCGGGCGTTGACTTCTAAGGCCCTAACTATTCAATCTGTTGGAGCAACGCCCTAGGGTGAAGCCTAGGTTGCTGGGAAAGTAGAAATGTCCATAAGTTTCATACTGGTTGCAATTATTCGTTTTATGCGATGGAAAAACTGTTGTATTTATATTGTATTTTATGCTTCTGGCGTTGACTTCCAAAGCACTAACTATTCGATCTGGTGGAGCAACGCAATAGAGTGATGCCTAGGTTGCCCAGAACGTAGAATTGGCCATCAATTTGAAACTGGTTGCAATTATACCTGTTATATGATGGATACACTGTTGTATTTTTATTGCATTTTATGCTTCGGGCGTTGACTTCTAAGGCCCTAACTATTCAATCCGTTGGAGCAACGCCCTAGGGTGAAGCCTAGGTTGCTCGGAAAGTAGAAATGACCATAAGTTTCATACTGGTTGCAATTATTCGTTTTATACGATGGAAAAACTGTTGTATTTATATCGTATTTTATGCTTCTGGTGTTGACTTCTAAGGCACTATCTATTCGATCTGGTGGAGCAACGCCCTAGAGCGAAGCCTAGGTTGCCCGGAACGTAGAATTGGCCATCACTTTCAAACTGGTTGCAATTATTCCTGTTATATGATGGAAACACTGTTGTATTTTTTTTGCATTTTATGGTTAGGGCGTTGACTTCTAAGGTCCTAACTATTCAATATGTTGGAGCAACGCCCTAGGGTGAAGCCTAGGTTGCTCGGAAAGTAGAAATGACCATAAGTTTCATACTGGTTGCATTTATTCGTTTTATACGATGGAACAACTGTTGTATTTATATTGTATTTTATGCTTCTGGCGTTGACTTCTAAGGCACTAACTATTCGATCAGGTGGAGCAACGCCCTGGAGTGAAGCCTAGGTTGCCCGGAACGTAGAATTGGCCATCGCTTTCAAACTGGTTGCAATCATTCCTGTTATATGATGGATACACTGTTGTATTTTTATTGAATTTTATGCTTCGGGCGTTGACTTCTAAGGCCCTAACTATTCAATCTGTTGGACCAACGCCCTAGGGTGAAGCGTAGCTTGCTAGGAAAGTAGTAATGACCATAAGTTTCATACTGGTTGCAATTATTCGTTTTATACGATGGAAAAGCTGTTGTATTTATATCGTATTTTATGCTTCTGGCGTTGACTTCTTAGGCCGTAACTATTCGGTCTGGTGGAGCAACGCCCTAGAGTGAAACCTAGGTGGCCCGGAACGTAGAATTGGCCATCACTTTCATACTGGTTGCAATTATTCCTGATATATGATGGAAACACTGTTGTATTCTTTTTGCATTTTATGGTTCGGGCGTTGACTTCTAAGGCCATGACTATTCAATCTGTTGGAGCAACGCCCTAGGGTGAAGCCTAGGTTGCTCGGAAAGTAGAAATGTCCATAAGTTTCATACTGGTTGTAATTATTCGTTTTATACGATGGAAAAGCTGTTGTATTTATATCGTATTTTATGCTTCTGGCGTTGACTTCTTAGGCCGTAACTATTCGGTCTGGTGGAGCAACGCCCTGGAGTGAAACCTAGGTTGCCCGGAACGTAGAATTGGCCATCGCTTTCAAACTGGTTGCAATTATTCCTGATATATGATGGAAACACTGTTGTAGTTTTAATGCATTTTATGGTTCGGGCGTTGACTTCTCAGGCCCTAACTATTCAATCTGTTGGAGCAACGCCCTAGGGTGAAGCCTAGGTTGCTCGGAAAATAGAAATGTCCATAAGTTTCATACTGGTTGCAATTATTCGTTTTATACGATGGAAAGACTGTTGTATTTATATTGTATTTTATGCTTCTGGCGTTGACTTCTAAGGCCCTAACTATTCAATCTGTTGGAGCAACGCCCTAGGGTGAAGCCTAGGTTGCTCGGAAAGTAGAAATGACCATAAGTTTCATACTAGTTGCAATTATTCATTTTATACGATCGAAAAACTGTTGTATTTATATTGTATTTTAAGCTTCTGGCGTTGACTTCTAAGGCACTAACTATTCGATCTGGTGGAGCAACGCCCTAGAGTGAAGCCTAGGTTGCCCGGAACGTAGAATTGGCCATCGCTTTCAAACTGGTTGCAATTATTCCTGTTATATGATGGATACACTGTTGTATTTTTATTGCATTTTATGCTTCGGGCGTTGACATCTAAGGCACTAACTATTCGATCTGGTAGAGCAACGCCCTACAGTGAATCCTAGGTTGCCCGGAACGTAGAATTTGCCATCGCTTTCAAACTGGCTGCAATTATTCCTGTTATATGATGGATACACTGTTGTATTTTTATTGCATTTTATGCTTCGGGCGTTGACTTCTAAGGCCCTAACTATTCAATCTGTTGGACCAACGCCCTAGGGTGAAGCCTATCTTGCTCGGAACGTAGAAATGACCATATGTTTCATACTGGTTGCAATTATTCGTTTTATACGGTGGAAAAACTGTTGTATTTATATTGTATTTTATGCTTCTGGCGTTGACTTCTAATGCACTAACTATTCGATCTGTTGGAGCAACGCCCTAGAGTGAAGCCTAGGTTGCCCGGAACGTAGAATTGGCCATCACTTTCAAACTGGTCGCAATTATTCCTGTTATATGATTGAAACACTGTTGTATTTTGTTTGCATTTTATGGTTCGGGCGTAGACTTCTAAGGCCCTAACTATTCAATCTGTTGGAGCAACGCCCTATGGTGAAGCCTAGGTTGCTCGGAAAGTAGAAATGACCATAAGTTTCATACTGGTTGCATTTATTCGTTTTATACGATGGAACAACTGTTGTATTTATATTGTATTTTATGCTTCTGGCGTTGACTTCTAAGGCACTAACTATTCGATCAGGTGGAGCAACGCCCTGGAGTGAAGCCTAGGTTGCCCGGAACGTAGAATTGGCCATCGCTTTCAAACTGGTTGCAATCATTCCTGTTATATGATGGATACACTGTTGTATTTTTATTGAATTTTATGCTTCGGGCGTTGACTTCTAAGGCCCTAACTATTCAATCTGTTGGACCAACGCCCTAGGGTGAAGCGTAGCTTGCTAGGAAAGTAGTAATGACCATAAGTTTCATACTGGTTGCAATTATTCGTTTTATACGATGGAAAAGCTGTTGTATTTATATCGTATTTTATGCTTCTGGCGTTGACTTCTTAGGCCGTAACTATTCGGTCTGGTGGAGCAACGCCCTAGAGTGAAACCTAGGTGGCCCGGAACGTAGAATTGGCCATCACTTTCATACTGGTTGCAATTATTCCTGATATATGATGGAAACACTGTTGTATTCTTTTTGCATTTTATGGTTCGGGCGTTGACTTCTAAGGCCATAACTATTCAATCTGTTGGAGCAACGCCCTAGGGTGAAGCCTAGGTTGCTCGGAAAGTAGAAATGTCCATAAGTTTCATACTGGTTGTAATTATTCGTTTTATACGATGGAAAAGCTGTTGTATTTATATCGTATTTTATGCTTCTGGCGTTGACTTCTTAGGCCGTAACTATTCGGTCTGGTGGAGCAACGCCCTGGAGTGAAACCTAGGTTGCCCGGAACGTAGAATTGGCCATCGCTTTCAAACTGGTTGCAATTATTCCTGATATATGATGGAAACACTGTTGTAGTTTTCATGCATTTTATGGTTCGGGCGTTGACTTCTCAGGCCCTAACTATTCAATCTGTTGGAGCAACGCCCTAGGGTGAAGCCTAGGTTGCTCGGAAAATAGAAATGTCCATAAGTTTCATACTGGTTGCAATTATTCGTTTTATACGATGGAAAGACTGTTGTATTTATATTGTATTTTATGCTTCTGGCGTTGACTTCTAAGGCCCTAACTATTCAATCTGTTGGAGCAACGCCCTAGGGTGAAGCCTAGGTTGCTCGGAAAGTAGAAATGACCATAAGTTTCATACTAGTTGCAATTATTCATTTTATACGATCGAAAAACTGTTGTATTTATATTGTATTTTAAGCTTCTGGCGTTGACTTCTAAGGCACTAACTATTCGATCTGGTGGAGCAACGCCCTAGAGTGAAGCCTAGGTTGCCCGGAACGTAGAATTGGCCATCACTTTCAAACTGGTTGCAATTATTCCTGTTAGATGATGGATACACTGTTGTATTTTTATTGCATTTTATGCTTCGGGCGTTGACTTCTAAGGCCCTAACTATTCAATCTGTTGGACCAACGCCCTAGGGTGAAGCCTAGCTTGCTCGGAAAGTAGAAATGACCATAAGTTTCATACTGGTTGCAATTATTTGTTTTACACGATGGAAAAGCTGTTGTATTTATATCGTATTTTATGCTTCTGGCGTTGACTTCTTAGGCCGTAACTATTCGGTCTGGTGGAGCAACGCCCTGGAGTGAAACCTAGGTTGCCCGGAACGTAGAATTGGCCATCACTTTCGAACTGGTTGCAATTATTCCTGATATATGATGGAAACACTGTTGTATTTTTTTTGCATTTTATGCTTCGGGCGTTGACTTCTAAGGCCCTAACTATTCAATCTGTTGGAGCAACGCCCTAGGGTGAAGCCTAGGTTGCTCGGAAAGTAGAAATGACCATAAGTTTCATACTAGTTGCAATTATTCATTTTATACGATCGAAAAACTGTTGTATTTATATTGTATTTTAAGCTTCTGGCGTTGACTTCTAAGGCACTAACTATTCGATCTGGTGGAGCAACGCCCTAGAGTGAAGCCTAGGTTGCCCGGAACGTAGAATTGGCCATCACTTTCAAACTGGTTGCAATTATTCCTGTTATATGATGGATACACTGATGTATTCTTATTGCATTTTATGCTTCGGGCGTTGACTTCTAAGGCCCTAACTATTCAATCTGTTGGAGCAACGCCCTAGGGTGAAGCCTAGGTTGCTCGGAAAGTAGAAATGACCATAAGTTTCGTACTGGTTGCAATTATTCGTTTTATACGATGGAAAAACTGTTGTATTTATATTGTATTTTATGCTTCTGGCGTTGACTTCTAAGGCACTAACTATTCGATCAGGTGGAGCAACGCCCTGGATTGAAGCCTAGGTTGCCCGGAACGTAGAATTGGCCATCGCTTTCAAACTGGTTGCAATTATTCCTGTTATATGATGGATACACTGTTGTATTTTTATTGCATTTTATGCTTCGGGCGTTGACATCTAAGGCACTAACTATTCGATCTGGTAGAGCAACGCCCTACAGTGAATCCTAGGTTGCCCGGAACGTAGAATTTGCCATCGCTTTCAAACTGGCTGCAATTATTCCTGTTATATGATGGATACACTGTTGTATTTTTATTGCATTTTATGCTTCGGGCGTTGACTTCTAAGGCCCTAACTATTCAATCTGTTGGACCAACGCCCTAGGGTGAAGCCTATCTTGCTCGGAACGTAGAAATGACCATATGTTTCATACTGGTTGCAATTATTCGTTTTATACGGTGGAAAAACTGTTGTATTTATATTGTATTTTATGCTTCTGGCGTTGACTTCTAATGCACTAACTATTCGATCTGTTGGAGCAACGCCCTAGAGTGAAGCCTAGGTTGCCCGGAACGTAGAATTGGCCATCACTTTCAAACTGGTCGCAATTATTCCTGTTATATGATTGAAACACTGTTGTATTTTGTTTGCATTTTATGGTTCGGGCGTAGACTTCTAAGGCCCTAACTATTCAATCTGTTGGAGCAACGCCCTATGGTGAAGCCTAGGTTGCTCGGAAAGTAGAAATGACCATAAGTTTCATACTAGTTGCAATTATTCATTTTATACGATCGAAAAACTGTTGTATTTATATTGTATTTTAAGCTTCTGGCGTTGACTTCTAAGGCACTAACTATTCGATCTGGTGGAGCAACGCCCTAGAGTGAAGCCTAGGTTGCCCGGAACGTAGAATTGGCCATCACTTTCAAACTGGTTGCAATTATTCCTGTTATATGATGGATACACTGTTGTATTTTTATTGCATTTTATGCTTCGGGCGTTGACTTCTAAGGCCCTAAATATTCAATCTGTTGGACCAACGCCCTAGGGTGAAGCCTAGCTTGCTCGGAAAGTAGAAATGACCATAAGTTTCATACTGGTTGCAATTATTTGTTTTACACGATGGAAAAGCTGTTGTATTTATATCGTATTTTATGCTTCTGGCGTTGACTTCTTAGGCCGTAACTATTCGGTCTGGTGGAGCAACGCCCTGGAGTGAAACCTAGGTTGCCCGGAACGTAGAATTGGCCATCACTTTCGAACTGGTTGCAATTATTCCTGATATATGATGGAAACACTGTTGTATTTTTTTTGCATTTTATGCTTCGGGCGTTGACTTTTAAGGCCCTAACTATTCAATCTGTTGGAGCAACGCCCTAGGGTGAAGCCTAGCTTGCTCGGAAAGTAGAAATGACCATAAGTTTCAAACTGGTTGCAATTATTCATTTTATACGATGGAAAAACTGTTGTATTTATATTGCATTTTATGCATCTGGCGTTGGCTTCTAAGGCACTATCTATTCGATCTGGTGGAGCAACGCCCTAGAGCGAAGCCTAGGTTGCCCGGAACGTAGAAATGGCCATCACGTTCAAACTGGTTGCAATTATTCCTGATATATGATGGAAACACTGTTGTATTTTTTTTGCATTTTATGGTTCGGGCGTTGACTTCTAAGGCCCTAACTATTCAATCTGTTGGACCAACGCCCTAGGGTGAAGCCTAGCTTGCTCGGAAAGTAGAAATGACAATAAGTTTCATACTGGTTGCAATTATTTGTTTTACACGATGGAAAAGCTGTTGTATTTATATCGTATTTTATGCTTCTGGCGTTGACTTCTTAGGCCGTAACTATTCGGTCTGGTGGAGCAACGCCCTGGAGTGAAACCTAGGTTGCCCGGAACGTAGAATTGGCCATCACTTTCGAACTGGTTGCAATTATTCCTGATATATGATGGAAACACTGTTGTATTTTTCTTGCATTTTATGGTTCGGGCGTTGACTTCTAAGGCCCTAACTGTTCAATCTGTTGGAGCAACGCCCTGGGGTGAAGCCTAGGTTGCTCGGAAAGTCGAAATGTCCATAAGGTTCATACTGGTTGTAATTATTCGTTTTATACGATGGAAAAACTGTTGTATTTATATTGTATTTTATGCTTCTGGCGTTGACTCCTAAGGCACTAACTATTCTATCTGGTGGAGCAACGCAATAGAGTGAAGCCTAGGTTGCCCGGAACGTAGAATTGGCCATCACTTTCAAACTGGTTGCAATTATTCCTGATATATGACGGAAACACTGTTGTATTTTTATTGCATTTTATGCTTCGGGCGTAGACTTCTAAGGCCCTAACTATTCAATCTGTTGGACCAACGCCCTAGGGTGAAGCCTAGCTTGCTCGGAAAGTAGAAATGACCATAAGTTTCATACTGGTTACAATTATTCGTTTTATACGATGGAAAAGCCGTTGTATTTATATCGTATTTTATGCTTCTGGCGTTGACTTCTTAGGCCGTAACTATTCGGTCTGGTGGAGCAACGCCCTAGAGTGAAACCTAGGTGGCCCGGAACGTAGAATTGGCCATCACTTTCATACTGGTTGCAATTATTCCTGATATATGATGGAAACACTGTTGTATTTTTTTTGCATTTTATGGTTCGGGCGTTGACTTCTAAGGCCATAACTATTCAATCTGTTGGAGCAACGCCCTAGGGTGAAGCCTAGGTTGCTCGGAAAGTAGAAATGTCCATAAGTTTCATACTGGTTGTAATTATTCGTTTTATACGATGGAAAAACTGTTGTATTTATTTTGTATTTTATGCTTCTGGCGTTGACTTCTAAGGCACTAACTATTCGATCTGGTGGAGCAACGCAATAGAGTGATGCCTAGGTTGCCCGGAACGTAGAATTGGCCATCACTTTCAAACTGGTTGCAATTATTCCTGTTATATGATGGAAACACTGTTGTATTTTTTTTGCGTTTTATGGTTCGGGCGTTGACTTCTAAGGCCCTAACTATTCAATCTGTTGGAGCAACGCCCTAGGGTGGAGCCTAGGTTATCAGAAGGTAGAAATGTCCATAAGTTTCATACTGGTTGCAACTATTCGTTTTATACGATGGAAAGCTGTTGTATTTATATTGTATTTTATGCTTCTGGCGTTGACTTCTAAGGCACTAACTATTCGTTCTGGTGGAGCAACGCCCTAGAGTGAAGCCTAGGTTGCCCGGAACGTAGAATTGACCATCACTTTCAAACTGGTTGCAATTATTCCTGTTATATGATGGATACACTGATGTATTCTTATTGCATTTTATGCTTCGGGCGTTGACTTCTAAGGCCCTAACTATTCAATCTGTTGGAGCAACGCCCTAGGGTGAAGCCTAGCTTGCTCGGAAAGTAGAAATGACCATAAGTTTAATACTGGTTGCAATTATTCGTTTTATACGATGGAAAAGCTGTTGTATTTATATCGTATTTTATGCTTCTGGCGTTGACTTCTTAGGCCGTAACTATTCGGTCTGGTGGAGCAACGCCCTGGAGTGAAACCTAGGTTGCCCGGAACGTAGAATTGGCCATCACTTTCAAACTGGTTGCAATTATTCCTGATATATGATGGAAACACTGTTGTATTTTTTTTGCATTTTATGGTTCGGGCGTTGACTTCTAAGGCCCTAACTATTCAATCTGTTGGAGCAACGCCCTAGGGTGAAGCCTAGGTTGCTCGGAAAGTAGAAATGACCATAAGTTTCATACTGGTTGCAATTATTCGTTTTATACGATGGAAAAACTGTTGTATTTATATCGTATTTTATGCTTCTGGCGTTGACTTCTAAGGCACTATCTATTCGATCTGGTGGAGCAACGCCCTAGAGTGAAGCCTAGGTAGCCCGGAACGTAGAATTGGCCATCACTTTCAAACTGGTTGCAATTATTCCTGTTATATGATGGATACTCTCTTGTATTTTGTTTGCATTTTATGGTTCGGGCGTTGACTTCTAAGGCCCTAACTATTCAATCTGTTGGAGCAACGCCCTAGGGTGAAGCCTAGGTTGCTCGGAAAGTAGAAAAGTCCATAAGTTTCATACTGGTTGCAATTATTCGTTTTATACGATGGAAAAACTGTTGTATTTATATTGTATTTTATGCTTCTGGCGTTGACTTCTGAGGCACTAACTATTCGATCTGGTGGAGCAACGCAATAGAGTGATGCCTAGGTTGCCCAGAACGTAGAATTGGCCATCAATTTGAAACTGGTTGCAATTATACCTGTTATATGATGGATACACTGTTGTATTTTTATTGCATTTTATGCTTCGGGCGTTGACTTCTAAGGCCCTAACTATTCAATCCGTTGGAGCAACGCCCTAGGGTGAAGCCTAGGTTGCTCGGAAAGTAGAAATGACCATAAGTTTCATACTGGTTGCAATTATTCGTTTTATACGATGGAAAAACTGTTGTATTTATATCGTATTTTATGCTTCTGGTGTTGACTTCTAAGGCACTATCTATTCGATCTGGTGGAGCAACGCCCTAGAGCGAAGCCTAGGTTGCCCGGAACGTAGAATTGGCCATCACTTTCAAACTGGTTGCAATTATTCCTGTTATATGATGGAAACACTGTTGTATTTTTTTTGCATTTTATGGTTAGGGCGTTGACTTCTAAGGTCCTAAATATTCAATATATTGGAGCAACGCCCTAGGGTGAAGCCTAGGTTGCTCGGAAAGTAGAAATGACCATAAGTTTCATACTGGTTGCATTTATTCGTTTTATACGATGGAACAACTGTTGTATTTATATTGTATTTTATGCTTCTGGCGTTGACTTCTAAGGCACTAACTATTCGATCAGGTGGAGCAACGCCCTGGAGTGTAGCCTAGGTTGCCCGGAACGTAGAATTGGCCATCGCTTTCAAACTGGTTGCAATCATTCCTGTTATATGATGGATACACTGTTGTATTTTTATTGAATTTTATGCTTCGGGCGTTGACTTCTAAGGCCCTAACTATTCAATCTGTTGGACCAACGCCCTAGGGTGAAGCCTAGCTTGCTAGGAAAGTAGTAATGACCATAAGTTTCATACTGGTTGCAATTATTCGTTTTATACGATGGAAAAGCTGTTGTATTTATATCGTATTTTATGCTTCTGGCGTTGACTTCTTAGGCCGTAACTATTCGGTCTGGTGGAGCAACGCCCTGGAGTGAAGCCTAGATTGCCCGGAACGTAGAATTGGCCATCGCTTTCAAACTGGTTGCAATTATTCCTGATATATTATGGAAACACTGTTGTAGTTTTCATGCATTTTATGGTTCGGGCGTTGACTTCTCAGGCCCTAACTATTCAATCTGTTGGAGCAACGCCCTAGGGTGAAGCCTAGGTTGCCCGGAAAGTAGAAATGTCCATAAGTTTCATACTGGTTGCAATTATTCGTTTTATACGATGGAAAGACTGTTGTATTTATATTGCATTTTATGCTTCTGGCGTTGACTTCTAAGGCACTAACTATTCGATCTGGTGGAGCAACGCAATAGAGTGAAGCCTAGGTTGCCCGGAACGTAGAATTGGCCATCACTTTCAAACTGGTTGCAATCATTCCTGTTATATGATGGATACACTGTTGTATTTTTATTGAATTTTATGCTTCGGGCGTTGACTTCTAAGGCCCTAACTATTCAATCTGTTGGACCAACGCCCTAGGGTGAAGCCTAGCTTGCTAGGAAAGTAGTAATGACCATAAGTTTCATACTGGTTGCAATTATTCATCTTATACGATCGAAAAACTGTTGTATTTATATTGTATTTTAAGCTTCTGGCGTTGACTTCTAAGGCACTAACTATTCGATCTGGTGGAGCAACGCCCTAGAGTGAAGCCTAGGTTGCCCGGAACGTAGAATTGGCCATCACTTTCAAACTGGTTGCAATTATTCCTGTTATATGATGGATACACTGTTGTATTTTTATTGCATTTTATGCTTCGGGCGTTGACTTCTAAGGCCCTAACTATTCAATCTGTTGGACCAACGCCCTAGGGTGAAGCCTAGCTTGCTCGGAAAGTAGAAATGACCATAAGTTTCATACTGGTTGCAATTATTCGTTTTACACGATGGAAAAGCTGTTGTATTTATATCGTATTTTATGCTTCTGGCGTTGACTTCTTAGGCCGTAACTATTCGGTCTGGTGGAGCAACGCCCTAGAGTGAAGCCTAGGTAGCCCGGAACGTAGAATTGGCCATCACTTTCAAACTGGTTGCAATTATTCCTGTTATATGATGGATACACTGTTGTATTTTTATTGCATTTTATGCTTCGGGCGTTGACATCTAAGGCACTAACTATTCGATCTGGTAGAGCAACGCCCTACAGTGAAGCCTAGGTTGCCCGGAACGTAGAATTTGCCATCGCTTTCAAACTGGTTGCAATTATTCCTGTTATATGATGGATACACTGTTGTATTTTTATTGCATTTTATGCTTCGTGCGTTGACTTCTAAGGCCCTAACTATTCAATCTGTTGGAGCAACGCCCTATGGTGAAGCCTAGGTTGCTCGGAAAGTAGAAATGACCATAAGTTTCATACTAGTTGCAATTATTCATTTTATACGATCGAAAAACTGTTGTATTTATATTGTATTTTATGCTTCTGGCGTTGACTTCTAAGGCACTAACTATTCGATCTGGTGGAGCAACACCCTACAGTGAAGCCTAGGTAGCCCGGAACGTAGAATTGGCCATCACTTTCAAACTGGTTGCAATTATTCCTGTTATATGATGGATACACTGTTGTATTTTTATTGCATTTTATGCTTCGGGCGTTGACTTCTAAGGCCCTAACTATTCAATCCGTTGGAGCAACGCCCTAGGGTGAAGCCTAGGTTGCTCGGAAAGTAGAAATGACCATATGCTTCATACTGGTTGCAATTATTTGTTTCATACGATGGAAAAACTGTTGTATTTATATTGTATTTTATGCTTCTGACGTTGACTTCTAAGGCACTAACTATTCGATCTGGTGGAGCAACGCCCTAGAGTGAAGCCTAGGTTGACCGGAACGTAGAATTGGCCATCACTTTCAAACTGGCCGAAATTATTCCTGTTCTATGATGGAAACACTGTTGTATTTTTTTTGCACTTTATGGTTCGGGCGTTGACTTCTAAGGCCCTAACTATTCAATCCGTTGGAGCAACGCCCTAGGGTGAAGCCTAGGTTGCTCGGAAAGTAGAAATGACCATATGCTTCATACTGGTTGCAATTATTTGTTTCATACGATGGAAAAGCTGTTGTATTTATATTGTATTTTATGCTTCTGACGTTGACTGCTAAGGTACTAACTATTCGATCTGGTGGAGCAACGCCCTAGAGTGAAGCCTAGGTTGACCGGAACGTAGAATTGGCCATCACTTTCAAACTGGTCGAAATTATTCCTCTTATATGATGGAAACACTGTCGTATTTTTTTTGCATTTTATGGTTCGGGCGTAGACTTCTAAGGCAATAACTATTCAATCTGTTGGAGCGACGCCCTAGGGTGAAGCCTAGGTTGCTCGGAAAGTAGAAATGACAATCAGTTTCATACTGGTTGCTATTATTCGTTTTATACGATGGAAAACTGTTGTATTTATATTGTATTTTATGCTTCTGGCGTTGACTTCTAAGGCACTAACTATTCGATCTTGTGGAGCAACGCCCTAGGGTGAAGACTAGGTTGCCCGGAACGTAGAATTGGCCATCACTTTCAAACTGGTCGCAATTATTCCTGTTATATGATTGAAACACTGTTGTATTTTTCTTGCATTTTATGGTTCGGGCGTAGACTTCTAAGGCCCTAGCTATTCAATCTGTTGGAGCAACGCCCTAGGGTGAAGCCTAGGTTGCTCGGAAAGTAGAAATGACCATAAGTTTCATACTGGTTGCAATTATTCGTTTTATACGATGGAAAAACTGTTGTATTTATATCGTATTTTATGCTTCTGGTGTTGACTTCTAAGGCACTATCTATTCGATCTGGTGGAGCAACGCCCTAGAGCGAAGCCTAGGTTGCCCGGAACGTAGAATTGGCCATCACTTTCAAACTGGTTGCAATTATTCCTGTTATATGATGGAAACACTGTTGTATTTTTTTTGCATTTTATGGTTAGGGCGTTGACTTCTAAGGTCCTAACTATTCAATATGTTGGAGCAACGCCCTAGGGTGAAGCCTAGGTTGCTCGGAAAGTAGAAATGACCATAAGTTTCATACTGGTTGCATTTATTCGTTTTATACGATGGAACAACTGTTGTATTTATATTGTATTTTATGCTTCTGGCGTTGACTTCTAAGGCACTAACTATTCGATCAGGTGGAGCAACGCCCTGGAGTGAAGCCTAGGTTGCCCGGAACGTAGAATTGGCCATCGCTTTCAAACTGGTTGCAATCATTCCTGTTATATGATGGATACACTGTTGTATTTTTATTGAATTTTATGCTTCGGGCGTTGACTTCTAAGGCCCTAACTATTCAATCTGTTGGACCAACGCCCTAGGGTGAAGCGTAGCTTGCTAGGAAAGTAGTAATGACCATAAGTTTCATACTGGTTGCAATTATTCGTTTTATACGATGGAAAAGCTGTTGTATTTATATCGTATTTTATGCTTCTGGCGTTGACTTCTTAGGCCGTAACTATTCGGTCTGGTGGAGCAACGCCCTAGAGTGAAACCTAGGTGGCCCGGAACGTAGAATTGGCCATCACTTTCATACTGGTTGCAATTATTCCTGATATATGATGGAAACACTGTTGTATTCTTTTTGCATTTTATGGTTCGGGCGTTGACTTCTAAGGCCATAACTATTCAATCTGTTGGAGCAACGCCCTAGGGTGAAGCCTAGGTTGCTCGGAAAGTAGAAATGTCCATAAGTTTCATACTGGTTGTAATTATTCGTTTTATACGATGGAAAAGCTGTTGTATTTATATCGTATTTTATGCTTCTGGCGTTGACTTCTTAGGCCGTAACTATTCGGTCTGGTGGAGCAACGCCCTGGAGTGAAACCTAGGTTGCCCGGAACGTAGAATTGGCCATCGCTTTCAAACTGGTTGCAATTATTCCTGATATATGATGGAAACACTGTTGTAGTTTTCATGCATTTTATGGTTCGGGCGTTGACTTCTCAGGCCCTAACTATTCAATCTGTTGGAGCAACGCCCTAGGGTGAAGCCTAGGTTGCTCGGAAAATAGAAATGTCCATAAGTTTCATACTGGTTGCAATTATTCGTTTTATACGATGGAAAGACTGTTGTATTTATATTGTATTTTATGCTTCTGGCGTTGACTTCTAAGGCCCTAACTATTCAATCTGTTGGAGCAACGCCCTAGGGTGAAGCCTAGGTTGCTCGGAAAGTAGAAATGACCATAAGTTTCATACTAGTTGCAATTATTCATTTTATACGATCGAAAAACTGTTGTATTTATATTGTATTTTAAGCTTCTGGCGTTGACTTCTAAGGCACTAACTATTCGATCTGGTGGAGCAACGCCCTAGAGTGAAGCCTAGGTTGCCCGGAACGTAGAATTGGCCATCACTTTCAAACTGGTTGCAATTATTCCTGTTATATGATGGATACACTGATGTATTCTTATTGCATTTTATGCTTCGGGCGTTGACTTCTAAGGCCCTAACTATTCAATCTGTTGGAGCAACGCCCTAGGGTGAAGCCTAGGTTGCTCGGAAAGTAGAAATGACCATAAGTTTCGTACTGGTTGCAATTATTCGTTTTATACGATGGAAAAACTGTTGTCTTTATATTGTATTTTATGCTTCTGGCGTTGACTTCTAAGGCACTAACTATTCGATCAGGTGGAGCAACGCCCTGGATTGAAGCCTAGGTTGCCCGGAACGTAGAATTGGCCATCGCTTTCAAACTGGTTGCAATTATTCCTGTTATATGATGGATACACTGTTGTATTTTTATTGCATTTTATGCTTCGGGCGTTGACATCTAAGGCACTAACTATTCGATCTGGTAGAGCAACGCCCTACAGTGAATCCTAGGTTGCCCGGAACGTAGAATTTGCCATCGCTTTCAAACTGGCTGCAATTATTCCTGTTATATGATGGATACACTGTTGTATTTTTATTGCATTTTATGCTTCGGGCGTTGACTTCTAAGGCCCTAACTATTCAATCTGTTGGACCAACGCCCTAGGGTGAAGCCTATCTTGCTCGGAACGTAGAAATGACCATATGTTTCATACTGGTTGCAATTATTCGTTTTATACGGTGGAAAAACTGTTGTATTTATATTGTTTTTTATGCTTCTGGCGTTGACTTCTAATGCACTAACTATTCGATCTGTTGGAGCAACGCCCTAGAGTGAAGCCTAGGTTGCCCGGAACGTAGAATTGGCCATCACTTTCAAACTGGTCGCAATTATTCCTGTTATATGATTGAAACACTGTTGTATTTTGTTTGCATTTTATGGTTCGGGCGTAGACTTCTAAGGCCCTAACTATTCAATCTGTTGGAGCAACGCCCTATGGTGAAGCCTAGGTTGCTCGGAAAGTAGAAATGACCATAAGTTTCATACTAGTTGCAATTATTCATTTTATACGATCGAAAAACTGTTGTATTTATATTGTATTTTAAGCTTCTGGCGTTGACTTCTAAGGCACTAACTATTCGATCTGGTGGAGCAACGCCCTAGAGTGAAGCCTAGGTTGCCCGGAACGTAGAATTGGCCATCACTTTCAAACTGGTTGCAATTATTCCTGTTATATGATGGATACACTGTTGTATTTTTATTGCATTTTATGCTTCGGGCGTTGACTTCTAAGGCCCTAAATATTCAATCTGTTGGACCAACGCCCTAGGGTGAAGCCTAGCTTGCTCGGAAAGTAGAAATGACCATAAGTTTCATACTGGTTGCAATTATTTGTTTTACACGATGGAAAAGCTGTTGTATTTATATCGTATTTTATGCTTCTGGCGTTGACTTCTTAGGCCGTAACTATTCGGTCTGGTGGAGCAACGCCCTGGAGTGAAACCTAGGTTGCCCGGAACGTAGAATTGGCCATCACTTTCGAACTGGTTGCAATTATTCCTGATATATGATGGAAACACTGTTGTATTTTTTTTGCATTTTATGCTTCGGGCGTTGACTTTTAAGGCCCTAACTATTCAATCTGTTGGAGCAACGCCCTAGGGTGAAGCCTAGCTTGCTCGGAAAGTAGAAATGACCATAAGTTTCAAACTGGTTGCAATTATTCATTTTATACGATGGAAAAACTGTTGTATTTATATTGCATTTTATGCATCTGGCGTTGGCTTCTAAGGCACTATCTATTCGATCTGGTGGAGCAACGCCCTAGAGCGAAGCCTAGGTTGCCCGGAACGTAGAAATGGCCATCACGTTCAAACTGGTTGCAATTATTCCTGATATATGATGGAAACACTGTTGTATTTTTTTTGCATTTTATGGTTCGGGCGTTGACTTCTAAGGCCCTAACTATTCAATCTGTTGGACCAACGCCCTAGGGTGAAGCCTAGCTTGCTCGGAAAGTAGAAATGACAATAAGTTTCATACTGGTTGCAATTATTTGTTTTACACGATGGAAAAGCTGTTGTATTTATATCGTATTTTATGCTTCTGGCGTTGACTTCTTAGGCCGTAACTATTCGGTCTGGTGGAGCAACGCCCTGGAGTGAAACCTAGGTTGCCCGGAACGTAGAATTGGCCATCACTTTCGAACTGGTTGCAATTATTCCTGATATATGATGGAAACACTGTTGTATTTTTCTTGCATTTTATGGTTCGGGCGTTGACTTCTAAGGCCCTAACTGTTCAATCTGTTGGAGCAACGCCCTGGGGTGAAGCCTAGGTTGCTCGGAAAGTCGAAATGTCCATAAGGTTCATACTGGTTGCAATTATTCGTTTTATACGATGGAAAAACTGTTGTATTTATATTGTATTTTATGCTTCTGGCGTTGACTCCTAAGGCACTAACTATTCTATCTGGTGGAGCAACGCAATAGAGTGAAGCCTAGGTTGCCCGGAACGTAGAATTGGCCATCACTTTCAAACTGGTTGCAATTATTCCTGATATATGACGGAAACACTGTTGTATTTTTATTGCATTTTATGCTTCGGGCGTAGACTTCTAAGGCCCTAACTATTCAATCTGTTGGACCAACGCCCTAGGGTGAAGCCTAGCTTGCTCGGAAAGTAGAAATGACCATAAGTTTCATACTGGTTACAATTATTCGTTTTATACGATGGAAAAGCCGTTGTATTTATATCGTATTTTATGCTTCTGGCGTTGACTTCTTAGGCCGTAACTATTCGGTCTGGTGGAGCAACGCCCTAGAGTGAAACCTAGGTGGCCCGGAACGTAGAATTGGCCATCACTTTCATACTGGTTGCAATTATTCCTGATATATGATGGAAACACTGTTGTATTTTTTTTGCATTTTATGGTTCGGGCGTTGACTTCTAAGGCCATAACTATTCAATCTGTTGGAGCAACGCCCTAGGGTGAAGCCTAGGTTGCTCGGAAAGTAGAAATGTCCATAAGTTTCATACTGGTTGTAATTATTCGTTTTATACGATGGAAAAACTGTTGTATTTATTTTGTATTTTATGCTTCTGGCGTTGACTTCTAAGGCACTAACTATTCGATCTGGTGGAGCAACGCAATAGAGTGATGCCTAGGTTGCCCGGAACGTAGAATTGGCCATCACTTTCAAACTGGTTGCAATTATTCCTGTTATATGATGGAAACACTGTTGTATTTTTTTTGCGTTTTATGGTTCGGGCGTTGACTTCTAAGGCCCTAACTATTCAATCTGTTGGAGCAACGCCCTAGGGTGGAGCCTAGGTTATCAGAAGGTAGAAATGTCCATAAGTTTCATACTGGTTGCAACTATTCGTTTTATACGATGGAAAGCTGTTGTATTTATATTGTATTTTATGCTTCTGGCGTTGACTTCTAAGGCACTAACTATTCGTTCTGGTGGAGCAACGCCCTAGAGTGAAGCCTAGGTTGCCCGGAACGTAGAATTGACCATCACTTTCAAACTGGTTGCAATTATTCCTGTTATATGATGGATACACTGATGTATTCTTATTGCATTTTATGCTTCGGGCGTTGACTTCTAAGGCCCTAACTATTCAATCTGTTGGAGCAACGCCCTAGGGTGAAGCCTAGCTTGCTCGGAAAGTAGAAATGACCATAAGTTTAATACTGGTTGCAATTATTCGTTTTATACGATGGAAAAGCTGTTGTATTTATATCGTATTTTATGCTTCTGGCGTTGACTTCTTAGGCCGTAACTATTCGGTCTGGTGGAGCAACGCCCTGGAGTGAAACCTAGGTTGCCCGGAACGTAGAATTGGCCATCACTTTCAAACTGGTTGCAATTATTCCTGATATATGATGGAAACACTGTTGTATTTTTTTTGCATTTTATGGTTCGGGCGTTGACTTCTAAGGCCCTAACTATTCAATCTGTTGGAGCAACGCCCTAGGGTGAAGCCTAGGTTGCTCGGAAAGTAGAAATGACCATAAGTTTCATACTGGTTGCAATTATTCGTTTTATACGATGGAAAAACTGTTGTATTTATATCGTATTTTATGCTTCTGGCGTTGACTTCTAAGGCACTATCTATTCGATCTGGTGGAGCAACGCCCTAGAGTGAAGCCTAGGTAGCCCGGAACGTAGAATTGGCCATCACTTTCAAACTGGTTGCAATTATTCCTGTTATATGATGGATACTCTGTTGTATTTTGTTTGCATTTTATGGTTCGGGCGTTGACTTCTAAGGCCCTAACTATTCAATCTGTTGGAGCAACGCCCTAGGGTGAAGCCTAGGTTGCTCGGAAAGTAGAAAAGTCCATAAGTTTCATACTGGTTGCAATTATTCGTTTTATACGATGGAAAAACTGTTGTATTTATATTGTATTTTATGCTTCTGGCGTTGACTTCTGAGGCACTAACTATTCGATCTGGTGGAGCAACGCCCTAGAGTGAAGCCTAGGTTGCCCGGAACGTAGAATTTGCCAACGCTTTCAAACTGGTTGCAATTATTCCTGTTATATGATGGTTACACTGTTGTATTTTTATTGCATTTTATGCTTCGGGCGTTGACTTCTAAGGCCCTAACTATTCAATCTGTTGGACCAACGCCCTAGGGTGAAGCCTAGCTTGCTCGGAAAGTAGAAATGACCATAAGTTTCATACTGGTTGCAATTACTCGTTTTATACGATGGAAAAACTGTTGGATTTATATCGTATTTTATGCTTCTGGCGTTGACTTCTAAGGCACTAACTATTCGATCAGGTGGAGCAACGCCCTGGAGTGAAGCCTAGGTTGCCCGGAACGTAGAATTGGCCATCGCTTTCAAACTGGTTGCAATTATTCCTGTTATATGATGGATACACTGTTGTATTTTTTTTGCATTTTATTGCTCGGGCGTTGACTTCTAAGGCCCTAACTATTCAATCTGTTGGAGCAACGCCCTAGGGTGAAGCCTAGGTTGCTGGGAAAGTAGAAATGTCCATAAGTTTCATACTGGTTGCAATTATTCGTTTTATACGATGGAAAAACTGTTGTATTTATATTGTATTTTATGCTTCTGGCGTTGACTTCCAAAGCACTAACTATTCGATCTGGTGGAGCAACGCAATAGAGTGATGCCTAGGTTGCCCAGAACGTAGAATTGGCCATCAATTTGAAACTGGTTGCAATTATACCTGTTATATGATGGATACACTGTTGTATTTTTATTGCATTTTATGCTTCGGGCGTTGACTTCTAAGGCCCTAACTATTCAATCCGTTGGAGCAACGCCCTAGGGTGAAGCCTAGGTTGCTCGGAAAGTAGAAATGACCATAAGTTTCATACTGGTTGCAATTATTCGTTTTATACGATGGAAAAACTGTTGTATTTATATCGTATTTTATGCTTCTGGTGTTGACTTCTAAGGCACTATCTATTCGATCTGGTGGAGCAACGCCCTAGAGCGAAGCCTAGGTTGCCCGGAACGTAGAATTGGCCATCACTTTCAAACTGGTTGCAATTATTCCTGTTATATGATGGAAACACTGTTGTATTTTTTTTGCATTTTATGGTTAGGGCGTTGACTTCTAAGGTCCTAAATATTCAATATATTGGAGCAACGCCCTAGGGTGAAGCCTAGGTTGCTCGGAAAGTAGAAATGACCATAAGTTTCATACTGGTTGCATTTATTCGTTTTATACGATGGAACAACTGTTGTATTTATATTGTATTTTATGCTTCTGGCGTTGACTTCTAAGGCACTAACTATTCGATCAGGTGGAGCAACGCCCTGGAGTGTAGCCTAGGTTGCCCGGAACGTAGAATTGGCCATCGCTTTCAAACTGGTTGCAA
The DNA here is from genome assembly GCF_051401765.1 of Calliopsis andreniformis. Classification (NCBI taxonomy): domain Eukaryota; kingdom Metazoa; phylum Arthropoda; class Insecta; order Hymenoptera; family Andrenidae; genus Calliopsis; species Calliopsis andreniformis. The sequence continues at coordinate 7,680,054 of NW_027480425.1, read as the reverse complement.
TCATTCCTGTTATATGATGGATACACTGTTGTATTTTTATTGAATTTTATGCTTCGGGCGTTGACTTCTAAGGCCCTAACTATTCAATCTGTTGGACCAACGCCCTAGAGTGAAGCCTAGCTTGCTAGGAAAGTAGTAATGACCATAAGTTTCATACTGGTTGCAATTATTCGTTTTATACGATGGAAAAGCTGTTGTATTTATATCGTATTTTATGCTTCTGGCGTTGACTTCTTAGGCCGTAACTATTCGGTCTGGTGGAGCAACGCCCTGGAGTGAAGCCTAGATTGCCCGGAACGTAGAATTGGCCATCGCTTTCAAACTGGTTGCAATTATTCCTGATATATTATGGAAACACTGTTGTAGTTTTCATGCATTTTATGGTTCGGGCGTTGACTTCTCAGGCCCTAACTATTCAATCTGTTGGAGCAACGCCCTAGGGTGAAGCCTAGGTTGCCCGGAAAGTAGAAATGTCCATAAGTTTCATACTGGTTGCAATTATTCGTTTTATCCGATGGAAAGACTGTTGTATTTATATTGCATTTTATGCTTCTGGCGTTGACTTCTAAGGCACTAACTATTCGATCTGGTGGAGCAACGCAATAGAGTGAAGCCTAGGTTGCCCGGAACGTAGAATTGGCCATCACTTTCAAACTGGTTGCAATCATTCCTGTTATATGATGGATACACTGTTGTATTTTTATTGAATCTTATGCTTCGGGCGTTGACTTCTAAGGCCCTAGCTATTCAATCTGTTGGAGCAACGCCCTAGGGTGAAGCCTAGGTTGCTCGGAAAGTAGAAATGACCATAAGTTTCATACTGGTTGCAATTATTCGTTTTATACGATGGAAAACTGTTGTATTTATATTGTATTTTATGCTTCTGGCGTTGACTTCTAAGGCACTAACTATTCGATCTAGTGGAGCAACGCCCTAGGGTGAAGCCTAGGTTGCCCGGAAAGGAGAAGTGACCATCACGTTCAGACTGGTTGAAATTAATCCTTTTATACCATGGAAAAGCTGTTGTATTTATATCGAATTTTATGCTTCTGGCGTTTACTTCTAAGGACCTAACTATTCGATCTGGTGGAGCAACGCCCTAGAGTGTAGCCTAGGTTGCTCGGAATATGGAAATGACCATAACTTTCACACTGGTTGCAATTATTCGTTTTATACGATGGAAACGCTGTTGTATTTATATTGTATTTTATGCCTCTGGCGTTGACTTCTAAGGCCGTAGCTATTAGATGTGGTGGAGCAACGCCCTAGAGTGACGCCTAGGGTGCTCGGAACGTAGAAATGATGATTACTTTCACACTGGTTGCAATTATACGTTTGATACGATTGAAAATCTCTTGTATTTATATCGTATTTTATGCTTCTGGCGTTGACTTCTTAGGCCGTAACTATTCCGTCTGGTGGAGCAACGCCCTGGTGTGAAACCTAGGTTGCCCGGAACGTCGAATTGGCCATCACTTTCAAACTGGTTGCTATTATTCCTGTTATATGATGGAAACACTGTTGTATTTTTTTTGCATTTTATGGTTCGGGCGTTGACCTCTAAGGCCCTAACTATTCAATCCGTTGGAGCAACGCCCTAGGGTCAAGCCTAAGTTGCTCGGAAAGTAGAAATGACCATAAGTTTCATACTGGTTGCAATTATTCGTTTTATACGATGGAAAAGCTGTTGTATTTATATCGTGTTTTATGCTCCTGGCGTTGACTTCTTAGGCCGTAGCTATTCGGTCTGGTGGAGCAACGCCCTGGATTGAAACCTAGATTGCCCGGAACGTAGATTTGGCCATCACTTTCAAACTGGTTGCAATTATTCCTGATATATGATGGAAACACTGTTGTATTTTTTTTGCATTTTATGGCTCGGGCGTTGACTTCTAAGACCCTAACTATTCAATCTGTTGGAGCAAGGCCCTAGGGTGAAGCCTAGGTTGCTCGGAAAGTAGAAATGACCATAAGTTTCATACTGGTTGCAATTATTCGTTTTATACGATGGAAAAAAAGTTGTATTTATATTGTATTTTATGCTTCTAGCGTTGACTTCTAAGGTACTATCTATTCGATCTGGTGGAGCAACGCCCTAGAGAGAAGCCTAGGTTGCCCGGAACGTAGAATTGGCCATCACTTTCAAACTGGTTGCAATGATTCCTGTTATATGATTGAAACACTGTTGTATTTTTTTTGCATTTTATGGTTCGGGCGTAGGCTTCTAAGGCCCTGACTATTCAATATGTTGGGGCAACGCCCTAGGGTGAAGCCTAGGTTGCTCGGAAAGTAGAAATGACCATAAGTTTCATACTGGTTGCAATTATTCGTTTTAAACGATGGAAAAACTGTTGTATTTATATTGTATTTTATGCTTCTGGCGTTGACTTCTAAGGCACTATCTATTCGATCTGGTGCAGCAACGCCCTAGAGAGAAGCCTAGGTTGCCCGGAACGTAGAATTGGCCATCACTTTCAAACTGGTTGCAATTATTCCTGTTATATGATGGAAACACTGTTGTATTTTTTTTGCATTTTAAGGTTCGGGCCTTCACTTCTAAGGTCCTAACTATTCAATGTGTTGGAGCAACGCCCTAGGGTGAAGCCTAGCTTGCTCGGAAAGTAGAAATGACCATAAGTTTCATACTGGTCGCAATTATTCGTTTTATACGATGGAAACACTGTTGTATTTTTATTGCATTTTATGCTTCGGGCGTTGACTTCTAAGGCCCTAACTATTCAATCTGTTGGAGCAACGCCCTAGGGTGATGCCTAGGTTGCTCGGAAAGTAGAAATGACCATAAGTTTCATACTGGTTGCAATTATTCGTTTTATACGATGGAAAAACTGTTGTATTTATATTGTATTTTATGCTTCTGGCGTTGACTTCTAAGGCACTATCTATTCGATCTGGTGGAGCAACGCCCTAGAGAGAAGCCTAGGTTGCCCGGAACGTAGAATTGGCCATCACTTTCAAACTGGCTGCAATTATTCCTGTTATATGACGGAAACACTGTTGAATTTTTTTTGCATTTTATGGTTCGGGCGTTCACTTCTAAGTTCCTAACTATTGAATCTGTTGGAGCAACGCCCTAGGGTGAAGCCTAGCTTGCTCGGAAAGTAGAAATGACCATATGTATCATACTGGTTGCAATTATTCGTTTTATAAGATGGAAACACTGTTGTATTTTTATTGCATTTTATGCTTCGGGCGTTGACTTCTAAGGCCCTAACTATTCAATCTGTTGGAGCAACGCCCTAGAGTGAATCCTAGGTTGCCCGGAATGTAGAACTGACCATAACTTTCACACTGGTTGCAAATATTCGTTTTATACGATGCAAACGCTGTTGTATATATATCGTATTTTATGACTCTGGCGTTGACTTCTAAGGCCGTAGCTATTAGATGTGGTGGAGCAACGCGCTAGAGTGACGCCTAGGGTGCTCGGAACGTAGAAATGACCATTACTTTCACACTGGTTGCAATTATTCGTTTTATATGGTGGAAAAGCTGTTGTATTTATATCGTATTTTATGCTTCTGGCGTTGACTTCTTAGGCCGTAACTATTGGGTCTGGTGGAGCAACGCCCTGGAGTGAAATCTAGGTTGCCCGGAACGTAGAATTGGCCATCACTTTCAAACTGGTTGCAATTATTCCTGTTATATGATGGAAACACTGTTGTATTTTTTTTGGACTTTATGGTTCGGGCGTTGACTTCTAAGGCCCTAACTATTCAATCCGTTGGAGCAACGCCCTAGGGTGAAGCCTAGGTTGCTCGGAAAGTAGAAATGACCATATCCTTCATACTGGTTGCAATTATTTGTTTCATACGATGGAAAAGCTGTTGTATTTATGTTGTATTTTATGCTTCTGACGTTGACTTCTAAGGTACTAACTATTCAATGTGTTGCAGCAACGCCCTAGGGTGAGGCCTAGCTTGCTCGGAAAGTAGAAATGACCATAAGTTTCATACTGGTTGCAATTATTCGTTTTATACGATGGAAGCACTGTTGTATTTTTATTGCATTTTATGCTTCGGGCGTTGACTTCTAAGGCCCTAACTATTCAATCTGTTGGAGCAACGCCCTAGAGTGAAGCCTAGGTTGCTCGGAAAGTAGAAATGACCATAAGTTTCATACTGGTTGCAATTATTCGTTTTATACGATGGAAAAACTGTTGTATTTATATTGTATTTTATGCTTCTGGCGTTGACTTCTAAGGCACTATCTATTCGATCTGGTGGAGCAACGCCCTAGAGAGAAGCCTAGGTTTCCCCGAACGTAGAATTGGCCATCACTTTCAAACTGGCTGCAATTATTCCTTTTATATGACGGAAACACTGTTGTATTTTTTTTGCATTTTATGGTTCGGGCGTTCACTTCTAAGGTCCTAACTATTGAATCTGTTGGAGCAACGCCCTAGGGTGAAGCCTAGCTTGCTCGGAAAGTAGAAATGACCATAAGTTTCATACTGGTTGCAATTATTCGTTTTATAAGATGGAAACACTGTTGTATTTTTATTGCATTTTATGCTTCGGGCGTTGACTTCTAAGGCCCTAACTATTCAATCTGTTGGAGCAACGCCCTAGGGTGAAGCCTAGGTTGCTCGGAAAGTAGAAATGACCATCAGTTTCATACTGGTTGCAATTATACGTTTTATACGATGCAAAAACTGTTGTATTTATATTGTATTTTGTGCTTCTGGCGTTGACTTCTAAGGCCCTAGCTATTCGATCTGGTGGAGAAACGCCCTAGAGTGAAGCCTAGGTTGCCCGGAAAGGAGAAATGACCATCACTTTCAAACTGGTTGCAATTAATACTGTTATACGATGGAAAAACTGTTGTATTTTTATTGCATTTTATGCTTCTGGCGTTCACTTCTAAGGGCCTAACTATTCGATCTGGTGGAACAACGGCCTAGGGTGAAGCCTAGCTTGCCCGGTACGTAGAAATGACCATTACTTTCACACTGTTTGCAATTATTCCTTTTATACCATGGAAAAGCTGTTGTATTTATATCGTATTTTATGCTTCTGGCGTTTACTTCTGTGGACCTAACTATTCGATCTGGTGCAGCAACGCCCTAGAGTGAATCCTAGGTTGCCCGGAATGTAGAACTGACCATAACTTTCACACTGGTTGCAAATATTCGTTTTATACGATGCAAACGCTGTTGTATATATATCGTATTTTATGCCTCTGGCGTTGACTTCTAAGGCCGTAGCTATTAGATGTGGTGGAGCAACGCCCTAGAGTGACGCCTAGGGTGCTCGGAACGTAGAAATGACCATTACTTTCACACTGGTTGCAATTATTCGTTTTATATGGTGGAAAAGCTGTTGTATTTATATCGTATTTTATGCTTCTGGCGTTGACCTCTAAGGCACTAACTATTCGATCTGGTGGAGCAACGCCCTAGAGTGAAGCCTAGGTTGACCGGAACGTAGAATTGGCCATCACTTTCAAACTGGCCGAAATTATTCCTCTTATATGATGGAAACACTGTTGTATTTTTTTTGCACTTTATGGTTCGGGCGTTGACTTCTAAGGCCCTAACTATTCAATCCGTTGGAGCAACGCCCTAGGGTGAAGCCTAGGTTGCTCGGAAAGTAGAAATGACCATATGCTTCATACTGGTTGCAATTATTTGTTTCATACGATGGAAAAGCTGTTGTATTTATATTGTATTTTATGCTTCTGACGTTGACTTCTAAGGTACTAACTATTCAATGTGTTGCAGCAACGCCCTAGGGTGAAGCCTAGCTTGCTCGGAAAGTAGAAATGACCATAAGTTTCATACTGGTTGCAATTATTCGTTTTATACGATGGAAACACTGTTGTATTTTTATTGCATTTTATGCTTCGGGCGTTGACTTCTAAGGCCCTAACTATTCAATCTGTTGGAGCAACGCCCTAGGGTGAAGCCTAGGTAGCTCGGAAAGTAGAAATGACCATAAGTTTCATACTGGTTGCAATTATTCGTTTTATACGATGGAAAAACTGTTGTATTTATATTGTATTTTATGCTTCTGGCGTTGACTTCTAAGGCACTATCTATTCGATCTGGTGGAGCAACGCCCTAGAGAGAATCCTAGGTTGCCCGGAACGTAGAATTGGCCATCACTTTCAAACTGGCTGCAATTATTCCTGTTATATGACGGAAACACTGTTGTATTTTTTTTGCATTTTATGGTTCGGGCGTTCACTTCTAAGGTCCTAACTATTGAATCTGTTGGAGCAACGCCCTAGGGTGAAGCCTAGCTTGCTCGGAAAATAGAAATGACCATAAGTTTCATACTGGGTGCAATTATTCCTTTTATACGATGGAAAAACTGTTGTATTTTTATTGCATTTTATGCATCGGGCGTTGACTTCTAAGGCCCTAACTATTCAATCTGTTGGAGCAACGCCCTAGGGTGAAGCCTAGGTTGCTCGGAAAGTAGAAATGACCATCAGTTTCATACTGGTTGCAATTATACGTTTTATACGATGCAAAAACTGTTGTATTTATATTGTATTTTGTATGCTTCTGGCGTAGACTTCTAAGGCCCTAGCTATTCGATCTGCTGGAGAAACGCCCTAGAGTGAAGCCTAGGTTGCCCGGAAAGGAGAAATGACCATCACTTTCAAACTGGTTGCAATTAATCCTGTTATACGATGGAAAAACTGTTGTATTTTTATTGCATTTTATGCTTCTGGCGTTCACTTCTAAGGACCTAACTATTCGATCTGGTGGAACAACGGCCTTGGGTGAAGCCTAGCTTGCCCGGAACGTAGAAATGACCATTACTTTCACACTGTTTGCAATTATTCCTTTTATACCATGGAAAAGCTGTTGTATTTATATCGTATTTTATGCTTCTGGCGTTTACTTCTGTAGACCTAACTATTCGATCTGGTGCAGCAACGCCCTAGAGTGAATCCTAGGTTGCCCGGAATGTAGAACTGACCATAACTTTCACACTGGTTGCAAATATTCGTTTTATACGATGCAAACGCTGTTGTATATATATCGTATTTTATGCCTCTGGCGTTGACTTCTAAGGCCGTAGCTATTAGATGTGTTGGAGCAACGCCCTAGAGTGACGCCTAGGGTGCTCGGAACGTAGAAATGACCATTACTTTCACACTGGTTGCAATTATTCGTTTTATATGGTGGAAAAGCTGTTGTATTTACATCGTATTTTATGTTCCTGGCGTTGACTACTTAGGCCGTAACTATTGGGTCTGGTGGAGCAACGCCCTGGAGTGAAATCTAGGTTGCCCGGAACGTAGAATTGGCCATCACTTTCAAACTGGTTGCAATTATTCCTGTTATATGATGGAAACCCAGTTGTATTTTTTTTGCACTTTATGGTTCGGGCGTTGACTTCTAAGGCTCTAACTATTCAATCCGTTGGAGCAACGCCCTAGGGTGAAGCCTAGGTTGCTCGGAAAGTAGAAATGACCATATGCTTCATACTGGTTGCAATTATTTGTTTCATACGGTGGAAAAACTGTTGTATTTATATTGTATTTTATGCTTCTGACGTTGACTTCTAAGGAACTAACTATTCGATCTGGTGGAGCAACGCCCTAGAGTGAAGCCTAGGTTGACCGGAACGTAGAATTGGCCATCACTTTCAAACTGGCCGAAATTGTTCCTGTTATATGATGGAAACACTGTTGTATTTTTTTTGCACTTTATGGTTCGGGCGTTGACTTCTAAGGCCCTAACTATTCAATCCGTTGGAGCAACGCCCTAGGGTGAAGCCTAGGTTGCTCGGAAAGTAGAAATGACCATATGCTTCATACTGGTTGCAATTATTTGTTTCATACGATGGAAAAGCTGTTGTATTTATATTGTATTTTATGCTTTTGACGTTGACTTCTAAGGTACTAACTATTCGATCTGGTGGAGCAACGCCCTAGAGTGAAGCCTAGGTTGACCGGAACGTAGAATTGGCCATCACTTTCAAACTGGTCGAAATTATTCCTGTTATACGATGGAAAAACTGTTGTATTTTTATTGCATTTTATGCTTCTGGCGTTCACTCCTTAGGCCCTAACTATTCGATCTGGTGGAACAAGCGCCTAGGGTGAATCCTAGGTTGCTCGGAATGTAGAAATGACCATAACTTTCACACTGGTTGCAATTATTCGTTTTATACGATGGAAACGCTGTTGTATTTATATCGTATTTTATGCTTCTGGCCTTGACTTCTTAGGCCGTAACTATTCGGCCTGGTGGAGCAACGCCCTGGAGTGAAGCCTAGGTTGCTCGGAAAGTAGAAATGACCATAAGTTTCATCCTGGTTGCAATTATTTGTTTCATACGATGGAAAAACTGTAGTATTTATATTGTATTTTATGCTTCTGGCGTTGACTTCTAAGGCGCTAACTATTCGATCTGGTGGAGCAACGCCCTAGAGTGAAGCCTAGGTTGCCCGGAACGTAGAATTGGCCATCACTTTCAAACTGGTCGCAATTATTCCTGTTATATGATTGAAACACTGTTGTATTTTTTTTGCATTTTATGGTTCGGGCGTAGGCTTCTAAGGCCCTGACTATTCAATATGTTGGGGCAACGCCCTAGGGTGAAGCCTAGGTTGCTCGGAAAGTAGAAATGACCATAAGTTTCATACTGGTTGCAATTATTCGTTTTATACGATGGAAAAACTGTTGTATTTATATTGTATTTTATGCTTCTGGCGTTGACTTCTAAGGCACTATCTATTCGATCTGGTGCAGCAACGCCCTAGAGAGAAGCCTAGGATGCCCGGAACGTAGAATTGGCCATCACTTTCAAACTGGTTGCAATTATTCCTGTTATATGATGGAAACACTGTTGTATTTTTTTTGCATTTTAAGGTTCGGGCCTTCACTTCTAAGGTCCTAACTATTCAATGTGTTGGAGCAACGCCCTAGGGTGAAGCCTAGCTTGCTCGGAAAGTAGAAATGACCATAAGTTTCATACTGGTTGCAATTATTCGTTTTATACGATGGAAACACTGTTGTATTTTTATTGCATTTTATGCTTCTGGCGTTGACTTCTAAGGTCCTAACTATTCAATGTGTTGCAGCAACGCCCTAGGGTGAAGCCTAGCTTGCTCGGAAAGTAGAAATGACCATAAGTTTCATACTGGTCGCAATTATTCGTTTTATACGATGGAAACACTGTTGAATTTTTATTGCATTTTATGCTTCGGGCGTTGACTTCTAAGGCCCTAACTATTCAATCTGTTGGAGCAACGCCCTAGGGTGAAGCCTAGGTTGCTCGGAAAGTAGAAATGACCATAAGTTTCATACTGGTTGCAATTATTCGTTTTATACGATGGAAAAACTGTTGTATTTATATTGTATTTTATGCTTCTGGCGTTGACTTCTAAGGCACTATCTATTCGATCTGGTGGAGCAACGCCCTAGAGAGAAGCCTAGGTTGCCCGGAACGTAGAATTGGCCATCACTTTCAAACTGGCTGCAATTATTCCTGTTATATGACGGAAACACTGTTGAATTTTTTTTGCATTTTATGGTTCGGGCGTTCACTTTTAAGGTCCTAACTATTGAATCTGTTGGAGCAACGCCCTAGGGTGAAGCCTAGCTTGCTCGGAAAGTAGAAATGACCATATGTATCATACTGGTTGCAATTATTCGTTTTATAAGATGGAAACACTGTTGTATTTTTATTGCATTTTATGCTTCGGGCGTTGACTTCTAAGGCCCTAACTATTCAATCTGTTGGAGCGACGCCCTAGAGTGAATCCTAGGTTGCCCGGAATGTAGAACTGACCATAACTTTCACACTGGTTGCAAATATTCGTTTTATACGATGCAAACGCTGTTGTATATATATCGTATTTTATGACTCTGGCGTTGACTTCTAAGGCCGTAGCTATTAGATGTGGTGGAGCAACGCGCTAGAGTGACGCCTAGGGTGCTCGGAACGTAGAAATGACCATTACTTTCACACTGGTTGCAATTATTCGTTTTATATGGTGGAAAAGCTGTTGTATTTATATCGTATTTTATGCTTCTGGCGTTGACTTCTTAGGCCGTAACTATTGGGTCTGGTGGAGCAACGCCCTGGAGTGAAATCTAGGTTGCCCGGAACGTAGAATTGGCCATCACTTTCAAACTGGTTGCAATTATTCCTGTTATATGATGGAAACACAGTTGTATTTTTTTTGCACTTTATGGTTCGGGCGTTGACTTCTAAGGCCCTAACTATTCAATCCGTTGGAGCAACGCCCTAGGGTGAAGCCTAGGTTGCTCGGAAAGTAGAAATGACCATATGCTTCATACTGGTTGCAATTATTTGTTTCATACGATGGAAAAACTGTTGTATTTATATTGTATTTTATGCTTCTGACGTTGACTTCTAAGGCACTAACTATTCGATCTGGTGGAGCAACGCCCTAGAGTGAAGCCTAGGTTGACCGGAACGTAGAATTGGCCATCACTTTCAAACTGGCCGAAATTATTCCTGTTATATGATGGAAACACTGTTGTATTTTTTTTGCACTTTATGGTTCGGGCGTTGACTTCTAAGGCCCTAACTATTCAATCCGTTGGAGCAACGCCCTAGGGTGAAGCCTAGGTTGCTCGTAAAGTAGAAATGACCATATGCTTCATACTGGTTGCAATTATTTGTTTCATACGATGGAAAAGCTGTTGTATTTATATTGTATTTTATGCTTCTGACGTTGACTTCTAAGGTACTAACTATTCAATGTGTTGCAGCAACGCCCTAGGGTGAAGCCTAGCTTGCTCGGAAAGTAGAAATGACCATAAGTTTCATACTGGTTGCAATTATTCGTTTTATACGATGGAAACACTGTTGTATTTTTATTGCATTTTATGCTTCGGGCGTTGACTTCTAAGGCCCTAACTATTCAATCTGTTGGAGCAACGCCCTAGGGTGAAGCCTAGGTTGCTCGGAAAGTAGAAATGACCATAAGTTTCATACTGGTTGCAATTATTCGTTTTATAGGATGGAAAAACTGTTGTATTTATATTGTATTTTATGCTTCTGGCGTTGACTTCTAAGGCACTATCTATTCGATCTGGTGGAGCAACGCCCTAGAGAGAAGCCTGGGTTGCCCGGAACGTAGAATTGGCCATCACTTTCAAACTGGCTGCAATTATTCCTGTTATATGACGGAAACACTGTTGTATTTTTTTTGCATTTTATGGTTCGGGCGTTCACTTCTAAGGTCCTAACTATTGAATCTGTTGGAGCAACGCCCTAGGGTGAAGCCTAGCTTGCTCGGAAAGTAGAAATGACCATATGTTTCATACTGGTTGCAATTATTCGTTTTATAAGATGGAAACACTGTTGTATTTTTATTGCATTTTATGCATCGGGCGTTGACTTCTAAGGCCCTAACTATTCAATCTGTTGGAGCAACGCCCTAGGGTGAAGCCTAGGTTGCTCGGAAAGTAGAAATGACCATCAGTTTCATACTGGTTGCAATTATACGTTTTATACGATGCAAAAACTGTTGTATTTATATTGTATTTTGTGCTTCTGGCGTTGACTTCTAAGGCCCTAGCTATTCGATCTGGTGGAGAAACGCCCTAGAGTGAAGCCTAGGTTGCCCGGAAAGGAGAAATGACCATCACTTTCAAACTGGTTACAATTAATCCTGTTATACGATGGAAAAACTGTTGTATTTTTATTGCATTTTATGCTTCTGGCGTTCACTTCTAAGGCCCTAGCTATTCGATCTGGTGGAGAAACGCCCTAGAGTGAATCCTAGGTTGCCCGGAATGTAGAACTGACCATAACTTTCACACTGGTTGCAAATATTCGTTTTATACGATGCAAACGCTGTTGTATATATATCGTATTTTATGACTCTGGCGTTGACTTCTAAGGCCGTAGCTATTAGATGTGGTGGAGCAACGCGCTAGAGTGACGCCTAGGGTGCTCGGAACGTAGAAATGACCATTACTTTCACACTGGTTGCAATTATTCGTTTTATATGGTGGAAAAGCTGTTGTATTTATATCGTATTTTATGCTTCTGGCGTTGACTTCTTAGGCCGTAACTATTGGGTCTGGTGGAGCAACGCCCTGGAGTGAAATCTAGGTTGCCCGGAACGTAGAATTGGCCATCACTTTCAAACTGGTTGCAATTATTCCTGTTATATGATGGAAACACAGTTGTATTTTTTTTGCACTTTATGGTTCGGGCGTTGACTTCTAAGGCCCTAACTATTCAATCCGTTGGAGCAACGCCCTAGGGTGAAGCCTAGGTTGCTCGGAAAGTAGAAATGACCATATGCTTCATACTGGTTGCAATTATTTGTTTCATACGATGGAAAAACTGTTGTATTTATATTGTATTTTATGCTTCTGACGTTGACTTCTAAGGCACTAACTATTCGATCTGGTGGAGCAACGCCCTAGAGTGAAGCCTAGGTTGACCGGAACGTAGAATTGGCCATCACTTTCAAACTGGCCGAAATTATTCCTGTTATATGATGGAAACACTGTTGTATTTTTTTTGCACTTTATGGTTCGGGCGTTGACTTCTAAGGCCCTAACTATTCAATCCGTTGGAGCAACGCCCTAGGGTGAAGCCTAGGTTGCTCGGAAAGTAGAAATGACCATATGCTTCATACTGGTTGCAATTATTTGTTTCATACGATGGAAAAGCTGTTGTATTTATATTGTATTTTATGCTTCTGACGTTGACTTCTAAGGTACTAACTATTCAATGTGTTGCAGCAACGCCCTAGGGTGAAGCCTAGCTTGCTCGGAAAGTAGAAATGACCATAAGTTTCATACTGGTTGCAATTATTCGTTTTATACGATGGAAACACTGTTGTATTTTTATTGCATTTTATGCTTCGGGCGTTGACTTCTAAGGCCCTAACTATTCAATCTGTTGGAGCAACGCCCTAGGGTGAAGCCTAGGTTGCTCGGAAAGTAGAAATGACCATAAGTTTCATACTGGTTGCAATTATTCGTTTTATAGGATGGAAAAACTGTTGTATTTATATTGTATTTTATGCTTCTGGCGTTGACTTCTAAGGCACTATCTATTCGATCTGGTGGAGCAACGCCCTAGAGAGAAGCCTGGGTTGCCCGGAACGTAGAATTGGCCATCACTTTCAAACTGGCTGCAATTATTCCTGTTATATGACGGAAACACTGTTGTATTTTTTTTGCATTTTATGGTTCGGGCGTTCACTTCTAAGGTCCTAACTATTGAATCTGTTGGAGCAACGCCCTAGGGTGAAGCCTAGCTTGCTCGGAAAGTAGAAATGACCATATGTTTCATACTGGTTGCAATTATTCGTTTTATAAGATGGAAACACTGTTGTATTTTTATTGCATTTTATGCATCGGGCGTTGACTTCTAAGGCCCTAACTATTCAATCTGTTGGAGCAACGCCCTAGGGTGAAGCCTAGGTTGCTCGGAAAGTAGAAATGACCATCAGTTTCATACTGGTTGCAATTATACGTTTTATACGATGCAAAAACTGTTGTATTTATATTGTATTTTGTGCTTCTGGCGTTGACTTCTAAGGCCCTAGCTATTCGATCTGGTGGAGAAACGCCCTAGAGTGAAGCCTAGGTTGCCCGGAAAGGAGAAATGACCATCACTTTCAAACTGGTTACAATTAATCCTGTTATACGATGGAAAAACTGTTGTATTTTTATTGCATTTTATGCTTCTGGCGTTCACTTCTAAGGACCTAACTATTCGATCTGGTGGAACAACGGCCTAGGGTGAAGCCTAGCTTGCCCGGAACGTAGAAATGACCATTACTTTCACACGGTTTGCAATTATTCCTTTTATACCATGGAAAAGCTGTTGTATTTATATCGTATTTTATGCTTCTGGCGTTTACTTCTGTAGACCTAACTATTCGATCTGGTGCAGCAACGCCCTAGAGTGAATCCTAGGTTGCCCGGAACGTAGAATTGGCCATCACTTTCAAACTGGTTGCAATTATTCCTGTTATATGATGGAAACACTGTTGTATTTTTTTTGCGTTTTATGGTTCGGGCGTTGACTTCTAAGGCCCTAACTATTCAATCTGTTGGAGCAACGCCCTAGGGTGGAGCCTAGGTTGCTCAGAAAGTAGAAATGTCCATAAGTTTCATACTGGTTGCAACTATTCGTTTTATACGATGGAAAGCTGTTGTATTTATATTGTATTTTATGCTTCTGGCGTTGACTTCTAAGGCACTAACTATTCGATTTGGTGGAGCAACGCCCTAGAGTGAAGCCTAGGTTGCCCGGAACGTAGAATTGGCCATCACTTTCAAACTGGTTGCAATTATTCCTGTTATATGATGGATACACTGATGTATTCTTATTGCATTTTATGCTTCGGGCGTTGACTTCTAAGGCCCTAACTATTCAATCTGTTGGAGCAACGCCCTAGGGTGAAGCCTAGGTTGCTCGGAAAGTAGAAATGACCATAAGTTTCGTACTGGTTGCAATTATTCGTTTTATACGATGGAAAAACTGTTGTATTTATATTGTATTTTATGCTTCTGGCGTTGACTTCTAAGGCACTAACTATTCGATCAGGTGGAGCAACGCCCTGGAGTGAAGCCTAGGTTGCTCGGAAAGTAGAAATGACCATAAGTTTCATACTGGTTGCAATTATTCGTTTTATACGATGGAAAAACTGTTGTATTTATATTGTATTTTATGCTTCTGGCGTTGACTTCTAAGGCCCTAGCTGTTCGATCTAGTGGAGCAACGCCCTAGAGTGAAGCCTAGGTTGCCCGGAAAGGAGAAGTGACCATCACGTTCAGACTGGTTGAAATTAATCCTTTTATACCATGGAAAAGTTGTTGTATTTATATCGAATTTTATGCTTCTGGCGTTTACTTCTAAGGACCTAACTATTCGATCTGGTGGAGCAACGCCCTAGAGTGTAGCCTAGGTTGCTCGGAAAGGAGAAGTGACCATCACGTTCAGACTGGTTGAAATTAATCCTTTTATACCATGGAAAAGTTGTTGTATTTATATCGAATTTGATGCTTCTGGCGTTTACTTCTAAGGACCTAGCTATTCGATCTGGTGCAGCAACGCCCTAGAGTGTAGCCTAGGTTGCTCGGAATATGGAAATGACCATAACTTTCACACTGGTTGCAATTATTCGTTTTATACGATGGAAACGCTGTTGTATTTATATTGTATTTTATGCCTCTGGCGTTGACTTCTAAGGCCGTAGCTATTAGATGTGGTGGAGCAACGCCCTAGAGTGACGCCTAGGGTGCTCGGAACGTAGAAATGATGATTACTTTCACACTGGTTGCAATTATACGTTTTATACGATTGAAAATCTCTTGTATTTATATCGTATTTTATGCTTCTGGCGTTGACTTCTTAGGCCGTAACTATTCCGTCTGGTGGAGCAACGCCCTGGTGTGAAACCTAGGTTGCCCGGAACGTCGAATTGGCCATCACTTTCAAACTGGTTGCTATTATTCCTGTTATATGATGGAAACACTGTTGTATTTTTTTTGCATTTTATGGTTCGGGCGTTGACCTCTAAGGCCCTAACTATTCAATCTGTTGGAGCAACGCCCTAGGGTCAAGCCTAGGTTGCTCGGAAAGTAGAAATGACCATAAGTTTCATACTGGTTGCAATTATTCGTTTTATACGATGGAAAAGCTGTTGTATTTATATCGTGTTTTATGCTCCTGGCGTTGACTTCTTAGGCCGTAGCTATTCGGTCTGGTGGAGCAACGCCCTGGATTGAAACCTAGGTTGCCCGGAACGTAGAATTGGCCATCACTTTCAAACTGGTTGCAATTATTCCTGATATATGATGGAAACACTGTTGTATTTTTTTTGCATTTTATGGCTCGGGCGTTGACTTCTAAGACCCTAACTATTCAATCTGTTGGAGCAAGGCCCTAGGGTGAAGCCTAGGTTGCTCGGAAAGTAGAAATGACCATAAGTTTCATACTGGTTGCAATTATTCGTTTTATACGATGGAAAAACTGTTGTATTTATATTGTATTTTATGCTTCTAGCGTTGACTTCTAAGGTACTATCTATTCGATCTGGTGGAGCAACGCCCTAGAGAGAAGCCTAGGTTGCCCGGAACGTAGAATATCCATCACTTTCAAACTGGTTGCAATTATTCCTGTTATATGAGGGAAACACTGTTGTATTTTTTTTGCATTTTATGGTTCGGGCGTTGACTTCTAAGGCCCTAACCATTCAATCCGTTAGAGCAACGCCCTGGGGTGAAGCCTAGGTTGTTCGGAAAGTAGAAATGACCATAAGTTTCATCCTGGTTGCAATTATTTGTTTCATACGATGGAAAAACTGTTGTATTTATATTGTATTTTATGCTTCTGGCGTTGACTTCTAAGGCGCTAACTATTCGATCTAGTGGAGCAACGCCCTAGAGTGAAGCCTAGGTTGCCCGGAAAGGAGAAGTGACCATCACGTTCAGACTGGTTGAAATTAATCCTTTTATACCATGGAAAAGTTGTTGTATTTATATCGAATTTTATGCTTCTGGCGTTTACTTCTAAGGACCTAACTATTCGATCTGGTGCAGCAACGCCCTAGAGTGTAGCCTAGGTTGCTCGGAATATGGAAATGACCATAACTTTCACACTGGTTGCAATTATTCGTTTTATACGATGGAAACGCTGTTGTATTTATATTGTATTTTATGCCTCTGGCGTTGACTTCTAAGGCCGTAGCTATTAGATGTGGTGGAGCAACGCCCTAGAGTGACGCCTAGGGTGCTCGGAACGTAGAAATGATGATTACTTTCACACTGGTTGCAATTATACGTTTTATACGATTGAAAATCTCTTGTATTTATATCGTATTTTATGCTTCTGGCGTTGACTTCTTAGGCCGTAACTATTCCGTCTGGTGGAGCAACGCCCTGGTGTGAAACCTAGGTTGCCCGGAACGTCGAATTGGCCATCACTTTCAAACTGGTTGCTATTATTCCTGTTATATGATGGAAACACTGTTGTATTTTTTTTGCATTTTATGGTTCGGGCGTTGACCTCTAAGGCCCTAACTATTCAATCTGTTGGAGCAACGCCCTAGGGTCAAGCCTAGGTTGCTCGGAAAGTAGAAATGACCATAAGTTTCATACTGGTTGCAATTATTCTTTTTATACGATGGAAAAGCTGTTGTATTTATATCGTGTTTTATGCTCCTGGCGTTGACTTCTTAGGCCGTAGCTATACGGTCTGGTGGAGCAACGCCCTGGATTGAAACCTAGGTTGCCCGGAACGTAGAATTGGCCATCACTTTCAAACTGTTTGCAATTATTCCTGATATATGATGGAAACACTGTTGTATTTTTTTTGCATTTTATGGCTCGGGCGTTGACTTCTAAGACCCTAACTATTCAATCTGTTGGAGAAAGGCCCTAGGGTGAAGCCTAGGTTGCTCGGAAAGTAGAAATGACCATAAGTTTCATACTGGTTGCAATTATTCGTTTTATACGATGGAAAAACTGTTGTATTTATATTGTATTTTGTGCTTCTAGCGTTGACTTCTAAGGTACTATCTATTCGATCTGGTGGAGCAACGCCCTAGAGAGAAGCCTAGGTTGCCCGGAACGTAGAATATCCATCACTTTCAAACTGGTTGCAATTATTCCTGTTATATGTGGGAAACACTGTTGTATTTTTTTTGCATTTTATGGTTCGGGCGTTGACTTCTAAGGCCCTAACCATTCAATCCGTTAGAGCAACGCCCTAGGGTGAAGCCTAGGTTGTTCGGAAAGTAGAAATGACCATAAGTTTCATCCTGGTTGCAATTATTTGTTTCATACGATGGAAAAACTGTTGTATTTATATTGTATTTTATGCTTCTGGCGTTGACTTCTAAGGCACTATCTATTCGATCTGGTGCAGCAACGCCCTAGAGAGAAGCCTAGGTTGCCCGGAACGTAGAATTGGCCATCACTTTCAAACTGGTTGCAATTATTCCTGTTATATGAGGGAAACACTGTTGTATTTTTTTTGCATTTTATGCTTCTGGCGTTGACTTCTAAGGCGCTAACTATTCGATCTGGTGGAGCAACGCCCTAGAGTGAAGCCTAGGTCGCCCGGAACGTAGAATTGGCCATCACTTTCAAACTGGTCGCAATTATTCCTGTTATATGATTGAAGCACTGTTGTATTTTTTTTGCATTTTATGGCTCGGGCGTAGGCTTCTAAGGCCCTGACTATTCAATATGTTGGGGCAACGCCCTAGGGTGAAGCCTAGGTTGCTCGGAAAGTAGAAATGACCATAAGTTTCATACTGGTTGCAATTATTTGTTTCATACGATGGAAAAACTGTTGTATTTATATTGTATTTTATGCTTCTGACGTTGACTTCTAAGGCACTAACTATTCGATCTGGTGGAGCAACGCCCTAGAGTGAAGCCTAGGTTGACCGGAACGTAGAATTGGCCATCACTTTCAAACTGGCCGAAATTATTCCTGTTATATGATGGAAACACTGTTGTATTTTTTTTGCACTTTATGGTTCGGGCGTTGACTTCTAAGGCCCTAACTATTCAATCCGTTGGAGCAACGCCCTAGGGTGAAGCCTAGGTTGCCCGGAAAGTAGAAATGACCATATGCTTCATAATGGTTGCAATTATTTGTTTCATACGATGGAAAAGCTGTTGTATTTATATTGTATTTTATGCTTCTGACGTTGACTTCTAAGGTACTAACTATTCAATGTGTTGCAGCAACGCCCTAGGGTGAAGCCTAGGTTGCTCGGAAAGTAGAAATGACCATAAGTTTCATACTGGTTGCAATTATTCGTTTTATACGATGGAAACACTGTTGTATTTTTATTGCATTTTATGCTTCGTGCGTTGACTTCTAAGGCCCTAACTATTCAATCTGTTGGAGCAACGCCCTAGGGTGAAGCCTAGGTTGCTCGGAAAGTAGAAATGACCCTAAGTTTCATACTGGTTGCAATTATTCGTTTTATACGATGGAAAAACTGTTGTATTTATATTGTATTTTATGCTTCTGGCGTTGACTTCTAAGGCACTATCTATTCGATCTGGTGGAGCAACGCCCTAGAGAGAAGCCTAGGTTGCCCGGAACGTAGAATTGGCCATCACTTTCAAACTGGCTGCAATTATTCCTGTTATATGACGGAAACACTGTTGTATTTTTTTTGCATTTTATGGTTCGGGCGTTCACTTCTAAGGTCCTAACTATTGAATCTGTTGGAGCAACGCCCTAGGGTGAAGCCTAGCTTGCTCGGAAAGTAGAAATGACCATATGTTTCATACTGGTTGCAATTATTCGTTTTATAAGATGGAAACACTGTTGTATTTTTACTGCATTTTATGCTTCGGGCGTTGACTTCTAAGGCCCTAACTATTCAATGTGTTGGAGCAACGCCCTAGGGTGAAGCCTAGGTTGCTCGGAAAGTAGAAATGACCATCAGTTTCATACTGGTTGCAATTATACGTTTTATACGATGCAAAAACTGTTGTATTTATATTGTATTTTGTGCTTCTGGCGTTGACTTCTAAGGCCCTAGCTATTCGATCTGGTGGAGAAACGCCCTAGAGTGAAGCCTAGGTTGCCCGGAAAGGAGAAATGACCATCACTTTCAAACTGGTTGCAATTAATACTGTTATACGATGGAAAAACTGTTGTATTTTTATTGCATTTTATGCTTCTGGCGTTCACTTCTAAGGGCCTAACTATTCGATCTGGTGGAACAACGGCCTAGGGTGAAGCCTAGCTTGCCCGGTACGTAGAAATGACCATTACTTTCACACTGTTTGCAATTATTCCTTTTATACCATGGAAAAGCTGTTGTATTTATATCGTATTTTATGCTTCTGGCGTTTACTTCTGTGGACCTAACTATTCGATCTGGTACAGCAACGCCCTAGAGTGAATCCTAGGTTGCCCGGAATGTAGAACTGACCATAACTTTCACACTGGTTGCAAATATTCGTTTTATACGATGCAAACGCTGTTGTATATATATCGTATTTTATGCCTCTGGCGTTGACTTCTAAGGCCGTAGCTATTAGATGTGGTGGAGCAACGCCCTAGAGTGACGCCTAGGGTGCTCGGAACGTAGAAATGACCATTACTTTCACACTGGTTGCAATTATTCGTTTTATATGGTGGAAAAGCTGTTGTATTTATATCGTATTTTATGCTTCTGGCGTTGACTTCTAAGGCACTAACTATTCGATCTGGTGGAGCAACGCCCTAGAGTGAAGCCTAGGTTGACCGGAACGTAGAATTGGCCATCACTTTCAAACTGGCCGAAATTATTCCTCTTATATGATGGAAACACTGTTGTATTTTTTTTGCACTTTATGGTTCGGGCGTTGACTTCTAAGGCCCTAACTATTCAATCCGTTGGAGCAACGCCCTAGGGTGAAGCCTAGGTTGCTCGGAAAGTAGAAATGACCATATGTTTCATACTGGTTGCAATTATTCGTTTTATAAGATGGAAACACTGTTGTATTTTTATTGCATTTTATGCATCGGGCGTTGACTTCTAAGGCCCTAACTATTCAATCTGTTGGAGCAACGCCCTAGGGTGAAGCCTAGGTTGCTCGGAAAGTAGAAATGACCATAAGTTTCATACTGGTTGCAATTATTTGTTTCATACGATGGAAAAACTGTTGTATTTATATTGTATTTTGTGCTTCTGGCGTTGACTTCTAAGGCCATAGCTATTCGATCTGGTGGAGAAACGCCCTAGAGTGAAGCCTAGGTTGCCCGGAAAGGAGAAATGACCATCACTTTCAAACTGGTTGCAATTAATCCTGTTATACGATGGAAAAACTGTTGTATTTTTATTGCATTTTATGCTTCTGGCGTTCACTTCTAAGGACCTAACTATTCGATCTGGTGGAACAACGGCCTAGGGTGAAGCCTAGCTTGCCCGGAACGTAGAAATGACCATTACTTTCACACTGTTTGCAATTATTCCTTTTATACCATGGAAAAGCTGTTGTATTTATATCGTATTTTATGCTTCTGGCGTTTACTTCTGTAGACCTAACTATTCGATCTGGTGCAGCAACGCCCTAGAGTGAACCCTAGGTTGCCCGGAATGTAGAACTGACCATAACTTTCACTCTGGTTGCAATTATTCCTGTTATATGATGGATACACTGTTGTATTTTTATTGCATTTTATGCTTCGGGCGTTGACATCTAAGGCACTAACTATTCGATCTGGTAGAGCAACGCCCTACAGTGAAGCCTAGGTTGCCCGGAACGTAGAATTTGCCATCGCTTTCAAACTGGTTGCAATTATTCCTGTTATATGATGGATACACTGTTGTATTTTTATTGCATTTTATGCTTCGTGCGTTGACTTCTAAGGCCCTAACTATTCAATCTGTTGGACCCACGCCCTAGGGTGAAGCCTATCTTGCTCGGAACGTAGAAATGACCATATGTTTTATACTGGTTGCAATTATTCGTTTTATACGGTGGAAAGACTGTTGTATTTATATTGTATTTTATGCTTCTGGCGTTGACTTCTAATGCACTAACTATTCGATCTGTTGGAGCAACGCCCTAGAGTGAAGCCTAGGTTGCCCGGTACGTAGAATTGGCCATCACTTTCAAACTGGTCGCAATTATTCCTGTTATATGATTGAAACACTGTTGTATTTTGTTTGCATTTTATGGTTCGGGCGTAGACTTCTAAGGCCCTAACTATTCAATCTGTTGGAGCAACGCCCTATGGTGAAGCCTAGGTTGCTCGGAAAGTAGAAATGACCATAAGTTTCATACTAGTTGCAATTATTCATTTTATACGATCGAAAAACTGTTGTATTTATATTGTATTTTATGCTTCTGGCGTTGACTTCTAAGGCACTAACTATTCGATCTGGTGGAGCAACGCCCTAGAGTGAAGCCTAGGTAGCCCGGAACGTAGAATTGGCCATCACTTTCAAACTGGTTGCAATTATTCCTGTTATATGATGGATACACTGTTGTATTTTTATTGCATTTTATGCTTCGGGCGTTGACTTCTAAGGCCCTAACTATTCAATCTGTTGGACCAACGCCCTAGGGTGAAGCCTAGCTTGCTCGGAAAGTAGAAATGACCATAAGTTTCATACTGGTTGCAATTATTCGTTTTAAACGATGGAAAAGCTGTTGTATTTATATCGTATTTTATGCTTCTGGCGCTGACTTCTTAGGCCGTAACTATTCGGTCTGGTGGAGCAACGCCCTAGAGTGAAGACTAGGTAGCCCCGAACGTAGAATTGGCCATCACTTTCAAACTGGTTGCAATTATTCCTGTTATATGATGGATACACTGTTGTATTTTTATTGCATTTTATGCTTCGCGCGTTGACTTCTAAGGCCCTAACTATTCAATCTGTTGGACCAACGCCCTAGGGTGAAGCCTAGCTTGCTCGGAAAGTAGAAATGACCATAAGTTTCATACTGGTTGCAATTATTTGTTTTACACGATGGAAAAGCTGTTGTATTTATATCGTATTTTATGCTTCTGGCGTTGACTTCTTAGGCCGTAACTATTCGGTCTGGTGGAGCAACGCCCTGGAGTGAAACCTAGGTTGCCCGGAACGTAGAATTGGCCATCACTTTCGAACTGGTTGCAATTATTCCTGATATATGATGGAAACACTGTTGTATTTTTTTTGCATTTTATGCTTCGGGCGTTGACTTGTAAGGCCCTAACTATTCAATCTGTTGGAGCAACGCCCTAGGGTGAAGCCTAGCTTGCTCGGAAAGTAGAAATGACCATAAGTTTCAAACTGGTTGCAATTATTCATTTTATACGATGGAAAAACTGTTGTATTTATATTGCATTTTATGCTTCTGGCGTTGGCTTCTAAGGCACTATCTATTCGATCTGGTGGAGCAACGCCCTAGAGCGAAGCCTAGGTTGCCCGGAACGTAGAAATGGCCATCACGTTCAAACTGGTTGCAATTATTCCTGATATATGATGGAAACACTGTTGTATTTTTTTTGCATTTTATGGTTCGGGCGTTGACTTCTAAGGCCCTAACTATTCAATCTGTTGGACCAACGCCAAAGGGTGAAGCCTAGCTTGCTCGGAAAGTAGAAATGACAATAAGTTTCATACTGGTTGCAATTATTTGTTTTACACGATGGAAAAGCTGTTGTATTTATATCGTATTTTATGCTTCTGGCGTTGACTTCTTAGGCCGTAACTATTCGGTCTGGTGGAGCAACGCCCTGGAGTGAAACCTAGGTTGCCCGGAACGTAGAATTGGCCATCACTTTCGAACTGGTTGCAATTATTCCTGATATATGATGGAAACACTGTTGTATTTTTCTTGCATTTTATGGTTCGGGCGTTGACTTCTAAGGCCCTAACTGTTCAATCTGTTGGAGCAACGCCCTGGGGTGAAGCCTAGGTTGCTCGGAAAGTGGAAATGTCCATAAGGTTCATACTGGTTGCAATTATTCGTTTTATACGATGGAAAAACTGTTGTATTTATATTGTATTTTATGCTTCTGGCGTTGACTCCTAAGGCACTAACTATTCTATCTGGTGGAGCAACGCAATAGAGTGAAGCCTAGGTTGCCCGGAACATAGAATTGGCCATCACTTTCAAACTGGTTGCAATTATTCCTGATATATGACGGAAACACTGTTGTATTTTTATTGCATTTTATGCTTCGGGCGTAGACTTTTAAGGCCCTAACTATTCAATCTGTTGGACCAACGCCCTAGGGTGAAGCCTAGCTTGCTCGGAAAGTAGAAATGACCATAAGTTTCATACTGGTTACAATTATTCGTTTTATACGATGGAAAAGCCGTTGTATTTATATCGTATTTTATGCTTCTGGCGTTGACTTCTTAGGCCGTAACTATTCGGTCTGGTGGAGCAACGCAATAGAGTGATGCCTAGGTTGCCCGGAACGTAGAATTGGCCATCACTTTCAAACTGGTTGCAATTATTCCTGTTATATGATGGAAACACTGTTGTATTTTTTTTGCGTTTTATGGTTCGGGCGTTGACTTCTAAGGCCCTAACTATTCAATCTGTTGGAGCAACGCCCTAGGGTAGAGCCTAGGTTATCAGAAGGTAGAAATGTCCATAAGTTTCATACTGGTTGCAACTATTCGTTTTATACGATGGAAAGCTGTTGTATTTATATTGTATTTTATGCTTCTGGCGTTGACTTCTAAGGCACTAACTATTCGTTCTGGTGGAGCAACGCCCTAGAGTGAAGCCTAGGTTGCCCGGAACGTAGAATTGGCCATCACTTTCAAACTGGTTGCAATTATTCCTGTTATATGATGGATACACTGATGTATTCTTATTGCATTTTATGCTTCGGGCGTTGACTTCTAAGGCCCTAACTATTCAATCTGTTGGAGCAACGCCCTAGGGTGAAGCCTAGCTTGCTCGGAAAGTAGAAATGACCATAAGTTTCATACTGGTTGCAATTATTCGTTTTATACGATGGAAAAGCTGTTGTATTTATATCGTATTTTATGCTTCTGGCGTTGACTTCTTAGGCCGTAACTATTCGGTCTGGTGGAGCAACGCCCTGGAGTGAAACCTAGGTTGCCCGGAACGTAGAATTGGCCATCACTTTCAAACTGGTTGCAATTATTCCTGATATATGATGGAAACACTGTTGTATTTTTTTTGCATTTTATGGTTCGGGCGTTGACTTCTAAGGCCCTAACTATTCAATCTGTTGGAGCAACGCCCTAGGGTGAAGCCTAGGTTGCTCGGAAAGTAGAAATGACCATAAGTTTCATACTGGTTGCAATTATTCGTTTTATACGATGGAAAAACTGTTGTATTTATATCGTATTTTATGCTTCTGGCGTTGACTTCTAAGGCTCTATCTATTCGATCTGGTGGAGCAACGCCCTAGAGTGAAGCCTAGGTAGCCCGGAACGTAGAATTGGCCATCACTTTCAAACTGGTTGCAATTATTCCTGTTATATGATGGATACACTGTTGTATTTTGTTTGCATTTTATGGTTCGGGCGTTGACTTCTAAGGCCCTAACTATTCAATCTGTTGGAGCAACGCCCTAGGGTGAAGCCTAGGTTGCTCGGAAAGTAGAAAAGTCCATAAGTTTCATACTGGTTGCAATTATTCGTTTTATACGATGGAAAAACTGTTGTATTTATATTGTATTTTATGCTTCTGGCGTTGACTTCTGAGGCACTAACTATTCGATCTGGTGGAGCAACGCCCTAGAGTGAAGCCTAGGTTGCCCGGAACGTAGAATTTGCCAACGCTTTCAAACTGGTTGCAATTATTCCTGTTATATGATGGTTACACTGTTGTATTTTTATTGCATTTTATGCTTCGGGCGTTGACTTCTAAGGCCCTAACTATTCAATCTGTTGGACCAACGCCCTAGGGTGAAGCCTAGCTTGCTCGGAAAGTAGAAATGACCATAAGTTTCATACTGGTTGCAATTATTCGTTTTATACGATGGAAAAACTGTTGGATTTATATCGTATTTTATGCTTCTGGCGTTGACTTCTAAGGCACTAACTATTCGATCAGGTGGAGCAACGCCCTGGAGTGAAGCCTAGGTTGCCCGGAACGTAGAATTGGCCATCGCTTTCAAACTGGTTGCAATTATTCCTGTTATATGATGGATACACTGTTGTATTTTTTTTGCATTTTATTGCTCGGGCGTTGACTTCTAAGGCCCTAACTATTCAATCTGTTGGAGCAACGCCCTAGGGTGAAGCCTAGGTTGCTGGGAAAGTAGAAATGTCCATAAGTTTCATACTGGTTGCAATTATTCGTTTTATACGATGGAAAAACTGTTGTATTTATATTGTATTTTATGCTTCTGGCGTTGACTTCCAAAGCACTAACTATTCGATCTGGTGGAGCAACGCAATAGAGTGATGCCTAGGTTGCCCAGAACGTAGAATTGGCCATCAATTTGAAACTGGTTGCAATTATACCTGTTATATGATGGATACACTGTTGTATTTTTATTGCATTTTATGCTTCGGGCGTTGACTTCTAAGGCCCTAACTATTCAATCCGTTGGAGCAACGCCCTAGGGTGAAGCCTAGGTTGCTCGGAAAGTAGAAATGACCATAAGTTTCATACTGGTTGCATTTATTCGTTTTATACGATGGAACAACTGTTGTATTTATATTGTATTTTATGCTTCTGGCGTTGACTTCTAAGGCACTAACTATTCGATCAGGTGGAGCAACGCCCTGGAGTGAAGCCTAGGTTGCCCGGAACGTAGAATTGGCCATCGCTTTCAAACTGGTTGCAATCATTCCTGTTATATGATGGATACACTGTTGTATTTTTATTGAATTTTATGCTTCGGGCGTTGACTTCTAAGGCCCTAACTATTCAATCTGTTGGACCAACGCCCTAGGGTGAAGCCTAGCTTGCTAGGAAAGTAGTAATGACCATAAGTTTCATACTGGTTGCAATTATTCGTTTTATACGATGGAAAAGCTGTTGTATTTATATCGTATGTTATGCTTCTGGCGTTGACTTCTTAGGCCGTAACTATTCGGTCTGGTGGAGCAACGCCCTGGAGTGAAGCCTAGATTGCCCGGAACGTAGAATTGGCCATCGCTTTCAAACTGGTTGCAATTATTCCTGATATATTATGGAAACACTGTTGTAGTTTTCATGCATTTTATGGTTCGGGCGTGGACTTCTCAGGCCCTAACTATTCAATCTGTTGGAGCAACGCCCTAGGGTGAAGCCTAGGTTGCCCGGAAAGTAGAAATGTCCATAAGTTTCATACTGGTTGCAATTATTCGTTTTATACGATGGAAAGACTGTTGTATTTATATTGTATTTTATGCTTCTGGCGTTGACTTCTAAGGCACTAACTATTCGATCTGGTGGAGCAACGCAATAGAGTGAAGCCTAGGTTGCCCGGAACGTAGAATTGGCCATCACTTTCAAACTGGTTGCAATCATTCCTGTTATATGATGGATACACTGTTGTATTTTTATTGAATTTTATGCTTCGGGCGTTGACTTCTAAGGCCGTAACTATTCAATCTGTTGGACCAACGCCCTAGGGTGAAGCCTAGCTTGCTAGGAAAGTAGTAATGACCATAAGTTTCATACTGGTTGCAATTATTCGTTTTATACGATGGAAAAGCTGTTGTATTTATATCGTATTTTATGCTTCTGGCGTTGACTTCTTAGGCCGTAACTATTCGGTCTGGTGGAGCAACGCCCTGGAGTGAAGCCTAGATTGCCCGGAACGTAGAATTGGCCATCGCTTTCAAACTGGTTGCAATTATTCCTGATATATTATGGAAACACTGTTGTAGTTTTCATGCATTTTATGGTTCGGGCGTTGACTTCTCAGGCCCTAACTATTCAATCTGTTGGAGCAACGCCCTAGGGTGAAGCCTAGGTTGCCCGGAAAGTAGAAATGTCCATAAGTTTCATACTGGTTGCAATTATTCGTTTTATACGATGGAAAGACTGTTGTATTTATATTGTATTTTATGCTTCTGGCGTTGACTTCTAAGGCACTAACTATTCGATCTGGTGGAGCAACGCAATAGAGTGAAGCCTAGGTTGCCCGGAACGTAGAATTGGCCATCACTTTCAAACTGGTTGCAATTATTCCTGTTATATGATGGATACACTGTTGCATTTTTATTGCATTTTATGCTTCGGGCGTTGACATCTAAGGCACTAACTATTCGATCTGTTGGACCAACGCCCTACGGTGAAGCCTAGCTTGCTAGGAAAGTAGTAATGACCATAAGTTTCATACTGGTTGCAATTATTCGTTTTATACGATGGAAAAGCTGTTGTATTTATATCGTATTTTATGCTTCTGGCGTTGACTTCTTAGGCCGTAACTATTCGGTCTGGTGGAGCAACGCCCTGGAGTGAAGCCTAGATTGCCCGGAACGTAGAATTGGCCATCGCTTTCAAACTGGTTGCAATTATTCCTGATATATTATGGAAACACTGTTGTAGTTTTCATGCATTTTATGGTTCGGGCGTTGACTTCTCAGGCCCTAACTATTCAATCTGTTGGAGCAACGCCCTAGGGTGAAGCCTAGGTTGCCCGGAAAGTAGAAATGTCCATAAGTTTCATACTGGTTGCAATTATTCGTTTTATACGATGGAAAGACTGTTGTATTTATATTGTATTTTATGCTTCTGGCGTTGACTTCTAAGGCACTAACTATTCGATCTGGTGGAGCAACGCAATAGAGTGAAGCCTAGGTTGCCCGGAACGTAGAATTGGCCATCACTTTCAAACTGGTTGCAATCATTCCTGTTATATGATGGATACACTGTTGTATTTTTATTGAATTTTATGCTTCGGGCGTTGACTTCTAAGGCCCTAACTATTCAATCTGTTGGACCAACGCCCTAGGGTGAAGCCTAGCTTGCTAGGAAAGTAGTAATGACCATAAGTTTCATACTGGTTGCAATTATTCGTTTTATACGATGGAAAAGCTGTTGTATTTATATCGTATTTTATGCTTCTGACGTTGACTTCTTAGGCCGTAACTATTCGGTCTGGTGGAGCAACGCCCTGGAGTGAAACCTAGGTTGCCCGGAACGTAGAATTGGCCATCGCTTTCAAACTGGTTGCAATTATTCCTGATATATGATGGAAACACTGTTGTAGTTTTCATGCATTTTATGGTTCGGGCGTTGACTTCTCAGGCCCTAACTATTCAATCTGTTGGAGCAACGCCCTAGGTTGAAGCCTAGGTTGCTCGGAAAATAGAAATGTCCATAAGTTTCATACTGGTTGCAATTATTCGTTTTATACGATGGAAAGACTGTTGTATTTATATTGTATTTTATGCTTCTGGCGTTGACTTCTAAGGCCCTAACTATTCAATCTGTTGGACCAACGCCCTAGGGTGAAGCCTAGCTTGCTCGGAAAGTAGAAATGACCATAAGTTTCATACTGGTTGCAATTATTCGTTTTAAACGATGGAAAAGCTGTTGTATTTATATCGTATTTTATGCTTCT
The DNA here is from genome assembly GCF_051401765.1 of Calliopsis andreniformis. NCBI lineage: Eukaryota > Metazoa > Arthropoda > Insecta > Hymenoptera > Andrenidae > Calliopsis > Calliopsis andreniformis. Next base: position 7,651,118 of record NW_027480425.1, on the reverse strand, counting down.
GGCGTTGACTTCTTAGGCCGTAACTATTCGCGCTGGTGGAGCAACGCCCTAGAGTGAAGACTAGGTAGCCCGGAACGTAGAATTGGCCATCACTTTCAAACTGGTTGCAATTATTCCTGTTATATGATGGATACACTGTTGTATTTTTATTGCATTTTATGCTTCGGGCGTTGACTTCTAAGGCCCTAACTATTCAATCTGTTGGACCATCGCCCTAGGGTGAAGCCTAGCTTGCTCGGAAAGTAGAAATGACCATAAGTTTCATACTGGTTGCAATTATTCGTTTTACACGATGGAAAAGCTGTTGTATTTATATCGTATTTTATGCTTCTGGCGTTGACTTCTTAGGCCGTAACTATTCGGTCTGGTGGAGCAACGCCCTAGAGTGAAGCCTAGGTAGCCCGGAACGTAGAATTGGCCATCACTTTCAAACTGGTTGCAATTATTCCTGTTATATGATGGATACACTGTTGTATTTTTATTGCATTTTATGCTTCGGGCGTTGACATCTAAGGCACTAACTATTCGATATGGTAGAGCAACGCCCTACAGTGAAGCCTAGGTTGCCCGGAACGTAGAATTTGCCATCGCTTTCAAACTGGTTGCAATTATTCCTGTTATATGATGGATACACTGTTGTATTTTTATTGCATTTTATGCTTCGTGCGTTGACTTCTAAGGCCCTAACTATTCAATCTGTTGGACCAACGCCCTAGGGTGAAGCCTATCTTGCTCGGAACGTAGAAATGACCATATGTTTCATACTGGTTGCAATTATTCGTTTTATACGGTGGAAAAACTGTTGTATTTATATTGTATTTTATGCTTCTGGCGTTGACTTCTAATGCACTAACTATTCGATCTGTTGGAGCAACGCCCTAGAGTGAAGCCTAGGTTGCCCGGTACGTAGAATTGGCCATCACTTTCAAACTGGTCGCAATTATTCCTGTTATATGATTGAAACACTGTTGTATTTTGTTTGCATTTTATGGTTCGGGCGTAGACTTCTAAGGCCCTAACTATTCAATCTGTTGGAGCAACGCCCTATGGTGAAGCCTAGGTTGCTCGGAAAGTAGAAATGACCATAAGTTTCATACTAGTTGCAATTATTCATTTTATACGATCGAAAAACTGTTGTATTTATATTGTATTTTATGCTTCTGGCGTTGACTTCTAAGGCACTAACTATTCGATCTGGTGGAGCAACGCCCTAGAGTGAAGCCTAGGTAGCCCGGAACGTAGAATTGGCCATTACTTTCAAACTGGTTGCAATTATTCCTGTTATATGATGGATACACTGTTGTATTTTTATTGCATTTTATGCTTCGGGCGTTGACTTCTAAGGCCCTAACTATTCAATCTGTTGGACCAACGCCCTAGGGTGAAGCCTAGCTTGCTCGGAAAGTAGAAATGACCATAAGTTTCATACTGGTTGCAATTATTCGTTTTAAACGATGGAAAAGCTGTTGTATTTATATCGTATTTTATGCTTCTGGCGTTGACTTCTTAGGCCGTAACTATTCGGTCTGGTGGAGCAACGCCCTAGAGTGAAGACTAGGTAGCCCGGAACGTAGAATTGGCCATCACTTTCAAACTGGTTGCAATTATTCCTGTTATATGATGGATACACTGTTGTATTTTTATTGCATTTTATGCTTCGGGCGTTGACTTCTAAGGCCCTAACTATTCAATCTGTTGGACCAACGCCCTAGGGTGAAGCCTAGCTTGCTCGGAAAGTAGAAATGACCATAAGTTTCATACTGGTTGCAATTATTTGTTTTACACGATGGAAAAGCTGTTGTATTTATATCGTATTTTATGCTTCTGGCGTTGACTTCTTAGGCCGTAACTATTCGGTCTGGTGGAGCAACGCCCTGGAGTGAAACCTAGGTTTCCCGGAACGTAGAATTGGCCATCACTTTCGAACTGGTTGCAATTATTCCTGATATATGATGGAAACACTGTTGTATTTTTTTTGCATTTTATGCTTCGGGCGTTGACTTCTAAGGCCCTAACTATTCAATCTGTTGGAGCAACGCCCTAGGGTGAAGCCTAGCTTGCTCGGAAAGTAGAAATGACCATAAGTTTCAAACTGGTTGCAATTATTCATTTTATACGATGGAAAAACTGTTGTATTTATATTGTATTTTATGCTTCTGGCGTTGGCTTCTAAGGCACTATCTATTCGATCTGGTGGAGCAACGCCCTAGAGCGAAGCCTAGGTTGCCCGGAACGTAGAAATGGCCATCACGTTCAAACTGGTTGCAATTATTCCTGATATATGATGGAAACACTGTTGTATTTTTTTTGCATTTTATGGTTCGGGCGTTGACTTCTAAGGCCCTAACTATTCAATCTGTTGGACCAACGCCCTAGGGTGAAGCCTAGCTTGCTCGGGAAGTAGAAATGACAATAAGTTTCATACTGGTTGCAATTATTTGTTTTACACGATGGAAAAGCTGTTGTATTTATATCGTATTTTATGCTTCTGGCGTTGACTTCTTAGGCCGTAACTATTCGGTCTGGTGGAGCAACGCCCTGGAGTGAAACCTAGGTTGCCCGGAACGTAGAATTGGCCATCACTTTCGAACTGGTTGCAATTATTCCTGATATATGATGGAAACACTGTTGTATTTTTCTTGCATTTTATGGTTCGGGCGTTGACTTCTAAGGCCCTAACTGTTCAATCTGTTGGAGCAACGCCCTGTGGTGAAGCCTAGGTTGCTCGGAAAGTCGAAATGTCCATAAGGTTCATACTGGTTGCAATTATTCGTTTTATACGATGGAAAAACTGTTGTATTTATATTGTATTTTATGCTTCTGGCGTTGACTTCTAAGGCACTAACTATTCGTTCTGGTGGAGCAACGCCCTAGAGTGAAGCCTAGGTTGCCCGGAACGTAGAATTGGCCATCACTTTCAAACTGGTTGCAATTATTCCTGTTATATGATGGATACACTGATGTATTCTTATTGCATTTTATGCTTCGGGCGTTGACTTCTAAGGCCCTAACTATTCAATCTGTTGGAGCAACGCCCTAGGGTGAAGCCTAGCTTGCTCGGAAAGTAGAAATGACCATAAGTTTCATACTGGTTGCAATTATTCGTTTTATACGATGGAAAAGCTGTTGTATTTATATCGTATTTTATGCTTCTGGCGTTGACTTCTTAGGCCGTAACTATTCGGTCTGGTGGAGCAACGCCCTGGAGTGATACCTAGGTTGCCCGGAACGTAGAATTGGCCATCACTTTCAAACTGGTTGCAATTATTCCTGATATATGATGGAAACACTGTTGTATTTTTTTTGCATTTTATGGTTCGGGCGTTGACTTCTAAGGCCCTAACTATTCAATCTGTTGGAGCAACGCCCTAGGGTGAAGCCTAGGTTGCTCGGAAAGTAGAAATGACCATAAGTTTCATACTGGTTGCAATTATTCGTTTTATACGATGGACAAACTGTTGTATTTATATCGTATTTTATGCTTCTGGCGTTGACTTCTAAGGCACTATCTATTCGATCTGGTGGAGCAACGCCCTAGAGTGAAGCCTATGTAGCCCGGAACGTAGAATTGGCCATCACTTCCAAACTGGTTGCAATTATTCCTGTTATATGATGGATACACTGTTGTAGTTTTCATGCATTTTATGGTTCGGGCGTTGACTTCTAAGGCCCTAACTATTCAATCTGTTGGAGCAACGCCCTAGGGTGAAGCCTAGGTTGCTCGGAAAGTAGAAAAGTCCATAAGTTTCATACTGGTTGCAATTATTCGTTTTATACGATGGAAAAACTGTTGTATTTATATTGTATTTTATGCTCCTGGCGTTGACTTCTAAGGCACTAACTATTCGATCTGGTGGAGCAACGCAATAGAGTGAAGCCTAGGTTGCCCGGAACGTAGAATTGGCCATCACTTTCAAACTGGTTGCAATTATTCCTGTTATATGATGGATACACTGATGTATTCTTATTGCATTTTATGCTTCGGGCGTTGACTTCTAAGGCCCTAACTATTCAATCTGTTGGAGCAACGCCCTAGGGTGAAGCCTAGCTTGCTCGGAAAGTAGAAATGACCATAAGTTTCATACTGGTTGCAATTATTCGTTTTATACGATGGAAAAGCTGTTGTATTTATATCGTATTTTATGCTTCTGGCGTTGACTTCTTAGGCCGTAACTATTCGGTCTGGTGGAGCAACGCCCTGGAGTGATACCTAGGTTGCCCGGAACGTAGAATTGGCCATCACTTTCAAACTGGTTGCAATTATTCCTGATATATGATGGAAACACTGTTGTATTTTTTTTGCATTTTATGGTTCGGGCGTTGACTTCTAAGGCCCTAACTATTCAATCTGTTGGAGCAACGCCCTAGGGTGAAGCCTAGGTTGCTCGGAAAGTAGAAATGACCATAAGTTTCATACTGGTTGCAATTATTCGTTTTATACGATGGAAAAACTGTTGTATTTATATCGTATTTTATGCTTCTGGCGTTGACTTCTAAGGCACTATCTATTCGATCTGGTGGAGCAACGCCCTAGAGTGAAGCTGAGGTAGCCCGGAACGTAGAATTGGCCATCACTTCCAAACTGGTTGCAATTATTCCTGTTATATGATGGATACACTGTTGTATTTTGTTTGCATTTTATGGTTCGGGCGTTGACTTCTAAGGCCCTAACTATTCAATCTGTTGGAGCAACGCCCTAGGGTGAAGCCTAGGTTGCTCGGAAAGTAGAAAAGTCCATAAGTTTCATACTGGTTGCAATTATTCGTTTTATACGATGGAAAAACTGTTGTATTTATATTGTATTTTATGCTTCTGGCGTTGACTTCTGAAGCACTAACTATTCGATCTGGTGGAGCAACGCCCTAGAGTGAAGCCTAGGTTGCCCGGAACGTAGAATTTGCCAACGCTTTCAAACTGGTTGCAATTATTCCTGTTATATGATGGTTACACTGTTGTATTTTTATTGCATTTTATGCTTCGGGCGTTGACTTCTAAGGCCCTAACTATTCAATCTGTTGGCCCAACGCCCTAGGGTGAAGCCTAGCTTGCTCGGAAAGTAGAAATGACCATAAGTTTCATACTGGTTGCAATTATTCGTTTTATACGATGGAAAAACTGTTGGATTTATATCGTATTTTATGCTTCTGGCGTTGACTTCTAAGGCACTAACTATTCGATCAGGTGGAGCAACGCCCTGGAGTGAAGCCTAGGTTGCCCGGAACGTAGAATTGGCCATCGCTTTCAAACTGGTTGCAATTATTCCTGTTATATGATGGATACACTGTTGTATTTTTATTGCATTTTATGCTTCGGGCGTTGACTTCTAAGGCCCTAACTATTCAATCCGTTGGAGCAACGCCCTAGGGTGAAGCCTAGGTTGCTCGGAAAGTAGAAATGACCATAAGTTTCATACTGGTTGCAATTATTCGTTTTATACGATGGAAAAACTGTTGTATTTATATCGTATTTTATGCTTCTGGTGTTGACTTCTAAGGCACTATCTATTCGATCTGGTGGAGCAACGCCCTAGAGCGAAGCCTAGGTTGCCCAGAACGTAGAATTGGCCATCAATTTGAAACTGGTTGCAATTATACCTGTTATATGATGGATACACTGTTGTATTTTTATTGCATTTTATGCTTCGGGCGTTGACTTCTAAGGCCCTAACTATTCAATCTGTTGGACCAACGCCCTAGGGTGGAGCCTAGCTTGCTAGGAAAGTAGTAATGACCATAAGTTTCATACTGGTTGCAATTATTCGTTTTATACGATGGAAAAGCTGTTGTATTTATATCGTATTTTATGCTTCTGGCGTTGACTTCTTAGGCCGTAACTATTCGGTCTGGTGGAGCAACGCCCTGGAGTGAAGCCTAGATTGCCCGGAACGTAGAATTGGCCATCGCTTTCAAACTGGTTGCAATTATTCCTGATATATTATGGAAACACTGTTGTAGTTTTCATGCATTTTATGGTTCGGGCGTTGACTTCTCAGGCCCTAACTATTCAATCTGTTGGAGCAACGCCCTAGGGTGAAGCCTAGGTTGCCCGGAAAGTAGAAATGTCCATAAGTTTCATACTGGTTGCAATTATTCGTTTTATACGATGGAAAGACTGTTGTATTTATATTGTATTTTATGCTTCTGGCGTTGACTTCTAAGGCACTAACTATTCGATCTGGTGGAGCAACGCAATAGAGTGAAGCCTAGGTTGCCCGGAACGTAGAATTGGCCATCACTTTCAAACTGGTTGCAATCATTCCTGTTATATGATGGATACACTGTTGTATTTTTATTGAATTTTATGCTTCGGGCGTTGACTTCTAAGGCCCTAACTATTCAATCTGTTGGACCAACGCCCTAGGGTGAAGCCTAGCTTGCTAGGAAAGTAGTAATGACCATAAGTTTCATACTGGTTGCAATTATTCGTTTCATACGATGGAAAAGCTGTTGTATTTATATCGTATTTTATGCTTCTGGCGTTGACTTCTTAGGCCGTAACTATTCGGTCTGGTGGAGCAACGCCCTGGAGTGAAACCTAGGTTGCCCGGAACGTAGAATTGGCCATCGCTTTCAAACTGGTTGCAATTATTCCTGATATATGATGGAAACACTGTTGTAGTTTTCATGCATTTTATGGTTCGGGCGTTGACTTCTCAGGCCCTAACTATTCAATCTGTTGGAGCAACGCCCTAGGGTGAAGCCTAGGTTGCTCGGAAAATAGAAATGTCCATAAGTTTCATACTGGTTGCAATTATTCGTTTTATACGATGGAAAGACTGTTGTATTTATATTGTATTTTATGCTTCTGGCGTTGACTTCTAAGGCCCTAACTATTCAATCTGTTGGAGCAACGCCCTAGGGTGAAGCCTAGGTTGCTCGGAAAGTAGAAATGACCATAACTTTCATACTGGTTGCAATTATTCGTTTTATACGATGGAAAAGCTGTTGTATTTATATCGTATTTTATGCTTCTGGCGTTGACTTCTTAGGCCGTAACTATTCGGTCTGGTGGAGCAACGCCCTGGAGTGAAACCTAGGTTGTCCGGAACGTAGAATTGGCCATCACATTCAAACTGGTTGCAATTATTCCTGATATATGATGGAAACACTGTTGTATTTTTATTGCATTTTATGCTTCGGGCGTAGTCTTCTAAGGCCCTAACTATTCAATCTGTTGGAGCAACGCCCTAGGGTGAAGCCTAGGTTGCTCGAAAAGTAGAAATATCCATAAGTTTCATACTGGTTGCAATTATTCGTTTTATACGATGGAAAAACTGTTGTATTTATATTGTATTTTATGCTTCTGGCGTTGACTTCTAAGGCACTAACTATTCGATCTGGTGGAGCAACGCCCCAGAGTCAAGCCTAGGTTGCCCGGAACGTAGAATTGGCCATCACTTTCAAACTGCTAGCAATTATTCCTGTTATATGATGGATACACTGTTGTATTTTTATTGCATTTTATGCTTCGGGCGTTGACTTCTAAGGCCCTAACTATTCAATCCGTTGGAGCAACGCCCTAGGGTGAAGCCTAGGTTTCTCAGAAAGTAGAAATGACCATAAGTTTCAGACTGGTTGCAATTATTCGTTTTATACGATGGAAAAACTGTTGTATATATATTGTATTTTATGCTTCTGGCGTTGACTTCTAAGGCACTAACTATTCGATCTGTGGATCAACGCCCTAGAGTGAAGCCTAGGTTGCCCGGAACGTAGAATTGGCCATCACTTTCAAACTGGTTGCAATTATTCATTATATATGATGGAAACTCTGTTGTATTTTTTTTGCATTTTATTGTTCGGGCGTTGACTTCTAAGGCCCTAACTATTCAATCTGTTGGAGCAACGCCCTAAGGTGAAGCCTAGGTTGCTGGGAAAGTAGAAATGTCCATAAGTTTCATACTGGTTGCAATTATTCGTTTTATACGATGGAAAAACTGTTGTATTTATATTGTATTTTATGCTTCTGGCGTTGACCTCCAAGGCACTAACTATTCGATCTGGTGGAGCAACGCAATAGAGTGATGCCTAGGTTGCCCGGAACGTAGAATTGGCCATCAATTTGAAACTGGTTGCAATTACACCTGTTATATGATGGATAGACTGTTGTATTTTTTTTGCATTTTATGGTTCGGTCGTTGACTTCTAAGGCCCTAACTGTTCAATCTGTTGGAGCAACGCCCTAGGGTGAAGCCTAGGTTGCTCGGAAAGTAGAAATGTCCATAAGATTCATACTGGTTGCAATTATTCGTTTTATACGATGGAAAAACTGTTGTATTTATATCGTATTTTATGCTTCTGGCGTCGACTTCTAAGGCACTACCTATTCGATCTGGTGGAGCAACGCAATAGAGTGATGCCTAGGTTGGCCGGAACGTAGAATTGGCCATCAATTTCAAACTGGTTGCAATTGTACCTGTTACATGATGGAAACACTGCTTTATTTTTTTTGCATTTTATGGTTCGGGCGTTGACTTCTAAGGCCCTAACTATTCAATCCGTTGGAGCAACGCCCTAGGGTGATGCCTAGGTTGCCCGGAACGTAGAATTGGCCATCACTTTCAAACTGGTTGCAATTATTCCTGTTATATGATGGATACACTGTTGTATTTTTATTGCATTTTATGCTGTGGGCGTTGACTTCTAACGCCCTAACTATTCAATCTGTTGGAGCAACGACCTAGGGTGAAGCCTAGCTTGCTCGGAGAGTAGAAATGACCATAAGTTTCATACTGGTTGGAATTATTCGTTTTATACGATGGACAAGCTGTTGTATTTATATCGTATTTTATGCTTCTTGCGTTGACTTTTTAGGCCGTAACTATTCGGTCTGGTGGAGCAACGCCCTGGAGTGAAACCTAGGTTGCCCGGAACGTAGAATTGGCCATCACTTTCAAACTGGTTGCAATTATTCCAGATATATGATGGAAACACTGTTGTATTTTTTTTGCATTTTAAGGTTCGGGCGTTGACTTCTAAGGCCCTAACTATTGAATCTGTTGGAGCAACGCCCTAGGGTGAAGCCTAGGTTGCTCGGAAGGTAGAAATGACCATAAGTTTCATACTGGTTGCAATTATTCCTTTTATACGATGGAAAAGCTGTTGTATTTATATCGTATTTTATGCTTCTGGCGTTGACTTCTTAGGCCGTAACTATTCGGTCTGGTGGAGCAAGGCCCTGGAGTGAAACCTAGGTTGCCCGGAACGTAGAATTGGCCATGACTTTCAAACTGGTTGCAATTATTCCTGATATATGATGGAAACACTGTTGTATTTTTTTTGCATTTTATGGTTCGGGCGTTGACTTCTAAGGCCCTAACTATTCAATCTGTTGGAGCAACGCCCTATGGTGAAGCCTAGGTTGCTCGGAAAGTAGAAATGACCATAAGTTTCATACTGGTTGCAATTATTCGTTTTATACGATGGAAAAACTGTTGTATTTATATTGTATTTTATGCTTCTGGCGTTGACTTCTAAGGCACTATCTATTCGATCTGGTGGAGCAACGCCCTAGAGCGAAGCCTAGGTTGCGCCGAACGTAGGATTGGCCATCACTTTCAAACTGGTTGCAATTATTCCTGTTATATGATGGAAACACTGTTGTATTTTTTTTTGCATTTTCTGGTTCCTGCGTTGACTTCTAAGGTCCTAACTATTCGATCTGTTGGAGCAACGCCCTAGGGTGAAGCCTAGGTTGCTCGGAAAGTAGAAATGACCATAAGTTTCACACTGGGTGCAATTATTCGTTTTATACGATGGAAAAACTGTTGTATTTATATTGTATTTTATGCTTCTGGCGTTGACTTCCAAGGCACTAACTATTCGATCTGGTGGTGCAACGCAACAGAGTGATGCCTAGGTTGCCCTGAACGTAGAATTGGCCATCAATTTGAAACTGGTTGCAATTATACCTGTTATATGATGGAAACACTGCTGTATTTTTTTTGCATTTTATGGTTCGGTTGATGACTTCTAAGGCCCTAACTGTTCAATCTGTTGGAGCAACGCCCTAGGGTGAAGCCTAGGTTGCTCGGAAAGTAGAAATGTCCATAAGTTTCATACTGGGTGCAATTATTCGTTTTATACAATGGAAAAACTGTTGCATTTATATTGTATTTTATGCTTCTGGCGTTGACTTCTAAGGCACTAACTATTCGATCTGGTGGAACAACGCCCTAGTGTGAAGCCTAGGTTGCCCGGAACGTAGAATTGGCCATCACTTTCAAACTGGTTGCAATTATTCCCGATATATGATGGAAACACTGTTGTATTTTTTTTGCATTTTATGCTTCTGGCGTTGACTTCTAAGGCCCTAGCTATTCAATCTGTTGGACCAACGCCCTAGGGTGAAGCCTAGGTTGCTCGGAAAGTAGAAATGAACATAAGTTTCATACTAGTTGCAATTATTCGTTTTATACGATGGAAAAGCTGTTGTATTTATATTGTATTTTACGCTTCTGGCGTTGACTTCTAAGGCACTAACTATTCGATCTGGTGGAGCAACGCCCTAGAGTGAAGCCTAGGTTGCCCGGAACGTAGAATTGGCCATCACTTTCAAACTGGTTGCAATTATTCCCGATATATGATGGAAACACTGTTGTATTTTTATTGCATTTTATGCTTCGGGCGTTGAATTCTAAGGCCCTAACTATTCAATCTGTTGGAGCAACGCCCTATGGTGAAGCCTAGGATGCTCGGAAAGTAGAAATGACCATAAGTTTCATACTGGGTGCAATTATTCCTTTTATACGATGGAAAAACTGTTGTATCTATATTGTATTTTATGCTTCTGGCGTTTACTTCTAAGGCACTAACTATTCGATCCGGTGGAACAACGCCCTAGAGTGAAGCCTAGGTTGCCCGGAACGTAGAATTGGCCATCACTTTCAAACTGGTTGCAATTATTCCTTATATATGATGGAAACACTGTTGCATTTTTTTTGCATTTTATGGTTCGGGCGTTGACTCCTAAGGCCCTAACTATTCAATCTGTTGGAGCAACGCCCTACGGTGAAGCCTAGGTTGCTCGGAAAGTAGAAATGACCATAAGTTTCATACTGGTTGCAATTATTCGTTTTATACGATGGAAAAACTGTTGTATTTATATTGTATTTTATGCTTCTGGCGTTGACTTCCAAGGCACTAACTATTCGATCTGGTGGTGCAACGCAATAGAGTGATGCCTAGGTTGCCCTGAACGTAGAATTGGCCATCAATTTGAAACTGGTTGCAATTATACCTGTTATATGATGGAAACACTGCTGTATTTTTTTTGCATTTTATGGTTCGGTTGATGACTTCTAAGGCCCTAACTGTTCAATCTGTTGGAGCAACGCCCTAGGGTGAAGCCTAGGTTGCTCGGAAAGTAGAAATGTCCATAAGTTTCATACTGGGTGCAATTATTCGTTTTATACAATGGAAAAACTGTTGTATTTATATTGTATTTTATGCTTCTGGCGTTGACTTCTAAGGCACTAACTATTCGATCTGGTGGAACAACGCCCTAGTGTGAAGCCTAGGTTGCCCGGAACGTAGAATTGGCCATCACTTTCAAACTGGTTGCAATTATTCCCGATATATGATGGAAACACTGTTGTATTTTTTTTGCATTTTATGCTTCTGGCGTTGACTTCTAAGGCCCTAGCTATTCAATCTGTTGGACCAACGCCCTAGGGTGAAGCCTAGGTTGCTCGGAAAGTAGAAATGAACATAAGTTTCACACTGGTTGCAATTATTCGTTTTATACGATGGAAAAACTGTTGTATTTATATTGTATTTTATGCTTCTGCCGTTGAGTTCTAAGGCACTATCTATTCGATCTGGTGGAGCAACGCCCTAGAGCGAAGCCTAGGTTGCCCGGAACGTAGGATTGGCCATCACTTTCAAACTGGTTGCAATTACTCCTATTATATGATGGAAACACTGTTGTATTTTTTTTGCATTTTATGGTTCGGGCGTTGACTTCTAAGGTCCTAACTATTCAATCTGTTGGATCAACGCCCTAGGGTGAAGCCTAGGATGCACGGAAAGTAGAAATGACCATAACTTTCAAACTGGGTGCAATTATTCGTTTTATACGATAGAAAAGCTGTTGTATTTATATTGTATTTTATGCTTCTGGCGTTGACTTCTAAGGCACTAACTATTCGATCTGGTGGAACAGCGCCCTAGAGTGAAGCCTAGGTTGCCCGGAACGTAGAATTGGCCATCACTTTCAAACTGGTTGCAATTATTACTGTTATATGATGGATACACTGTTGTATTTTTATTGCAATTTTTTGCTTCGGGCGCTGACTTCTAAGGCCCTAACTACTCAATCTGTTAGAGCAACGCCCTAGGGTGAAGCCTAGCTTGCTCGTTAAGTAGAAATGACCATAAGTTTCATACTGGTTGCAATTATTCGTTTTATACGATGGAAAAGCTGTTGTATTTATATCGTATTTTATGCTTCTGGCGTTGACTTCTTAGGCCGTAACTATTCGGTCTGGTGGAGCAACGCCCTGGAGTGAAACCTAGGTTGACCGGAACGTAGAATTGGCCATCACTTTCAAACTGGTTGCAATTACTCCTGATATATGATGGAAACACTGTTGTATTTTTTTTGCATTTTATGGTTCCTGCGTTGACTTCTAAGGTCCTAACTATTCAATCTGTTGGAGCAACGCCCTAGGGTGAAGCCTAGGTTGCTCGGAAAGTAGAAATGACCATAAGTTTCACACTGGGTGCAATTATTCGTTTTATACGATGGAAAAACTGTTGTATTTATATTGTATTTTATGCTTCTGGCGTTGACTTCCAAGGCACTAACTATTCGATCTGGTGGTGCAACGCAATAGAGTGATGCCTAGGTTGCCCTGAACGTAGAATTGGCCATCAATTTGAAACTGGTTGCAATTATACCTGTTATATGATGGAAACACTGTTGTATTTTTTTTTGCATTTTATGGTTCCTGCGTTGACTTCTAAGGTCCTAACTATTCAATCTGTTGGAGCAACGCCCTAGGGTGAAGCCTAGGTTGCTCGGAAAGTAGAAATGACCATAAGTTTCATACTGGGTGCAACTATTCGTTTTATACGATGGAAAAACTGTTGTATTTATATTGTATTTTATGCTTCTGGCGTTGACTTCTAAGGCACTAACTATTCGATCTGGTGGAACAACGCCCTAGAGTGAAGCCTAGGTTGCCCGGAACGTAGAATTGGCCATCACTTTCAAACTGCTAGCAATTATTCCTGTTATATGATGGATACACTGTTGTATTTTTATTGCATTTTATGCTTCGGGCGTTGACTTCTAAGGCCCTAACTATTCAATCCGTTGGAGCGACGCCCTAGGGTGAAGCCCAGGTTTCTCGGAAAGTAGAAATGACCATAAGTTTCATACTGGTTGCAATTATTCGTTTTATACGATGGAAAAACTGTTGTATATATATTGTATTTTATGCTTCTGGCGTTGACTTCTAAGGCACTAACTATTCGATCTGTGGATCAACGCCCTAGAGTGAAGCCTAGGTTGCCCGGAACGTAGAATTGGCCATCACTTTCAAACTGGTTGCAATTATTCCTTATATATGATGGAAACACTGTTGTATTTTTTTTGCATTTTATTGTTCGGGCGTTGACTTCTAAGGCCCTAGCTATTCAATCTGTTGGAGCAACGCCCTAGCGTGAAGCCTAGGTTGCTGGGAAAGTAGAAATGTCCATAAGTTTCATACTGGTTGCAATTATTCGTTTTATACGATGGAAAAACTGTTGTATTTATATTGTATTTTATGCTTCTGGCGTTGACTTCCAAGGCACTAACTATTCGATCTGGTGGTGCAACGCAATAGAGTGATGCCTAGGTTGCCCTGAACGTAGAATTGGCCATCAATTTGAAACTGGTTGCAATTATACCTGTTATATGATGGAAACACTGTTGTATTTTTTTTTGCATTTTATGGTTCCTGCGTTGACTTCTAAGGTCCTAACTATTCAATCTGTTGGAGCAACGCCCTAGGGTGAAGCCTAGGTTGCTCGGAAAGTAGAAATGACCATAAGTTTCATACTGGGTGCAACTATTCGTTTTATACGATGGAAAAACTGTTGTATTTATATTGTATTTTATGCTTCTGGCGTTGACTTCTAAGGCACTAACTATTCGATCTGGTGGAACAACGCCCTAGAGTGAAGCCTAGGTTGCCCGGAACGTAGAATTGGCCATCACTTTCAAACTGCTAGCAATTATTCCTGTTATATGATGGATACACTGTTGTATTTTTATTGCATTTTATGCTTCGGGCGTTGACTTCTAAGGCCCTAACTATTCAATCCGTTGGAGCGACGCCCTAGGGTGAAGCCCAGGTTTCTCGGAAAGTAGAAATGACCATAAGTTTCATACTGGTTGCAATTATTCGTTTTATACGATGGAAAAACTGTTGTATATATATTGTATTTTATGCTTCTGGCGTTGACTTCTAAGGCACTAACTATTCGATCTGTGGATCAACGCCCTAGAGTGAAGCCTAGGTTGCCCGGAACGTAGAATTGGCCATCACTTTCAAACTGGTTGCAATTATTCCTTATATATGATGGAAACACTGTTGTATTTTTTTTGCATTTTATTGTTCGGGCGTTGACTTCTAAGGCCCTAGCTATTCAATCTGTTGGAGCAACGCCCTAGCGTGAAGCCTAGGTTGCTGGGAAAGTAGAAATGTCCATAAGTTTCATACTGGTTGCAATTATTCGTTTTATACGATGGAAAAACTGTTGTATTTATATTGTATTTTATGCTTCTGGCGTTGACTTCCAAGGCACTAACTATTCGATCTGGTGGAGCAACGCAATAGAGTGATGCCTAGGTTGCCAGGAACGTAGAATTGGCCATCAATTTGAAACTGGTTGCAATTATACCTGTTATATGATGGATAGACTGTTGTATTTTTATTGCATTTGATGCTTCGGGCGTTGACTTCTAAGGCCCTAACTATTCAATCTGTTGGAGCAACGCCCTAGGGTGAAGCCTAGGATGCTCGGAAAGTAGAAATGACCATAAGTTTCACACTGGGTGCAATTATTCCTTTTATACGATGGAAAAACTGTTGTATTTATATTGTATTTTATGCTTCTGGCGTTTACTTCTAAGGCACTAACTATTCGATCCGGTGGAACAACGCCCTAGAGTGAAGCCTAGGTTGCCCGGAACGTAGAATTGGCCATCACTTTCAAACTGGTTGCAATTATTCCTTATATATGATGGAAACACTGTTGCATTTTTTTTGCATTTTATGGTTCGGGCGTTGACTCCTAAGGCCCTAACTATTCAATCTGTTGGAGCAACGCCCTACGGTGAAGCCTAGGTTGCTCGGAAAGTAGAAATGACCATAAGTTTCATACTGGTTGCAATTATTCGTTTTATACGATGGAAAAACTGTTGTATTTATATTGTATTTTATGCTTCTGGCGTTGACTTCCAAGGCACTAACTATTCGATCTGGTGGTGCAACGCAATAGAGTGATGCCTAGGTTGCCCTGAACGTAGAATTGGCCATCAATTTGAAACTGGTTGCAATTATACCTGTTATATGATGGAAACACTGCTGTATTTTTTTTGCATTTTATGGTTCGGGCGTTGACTTCTAAGGCCCTAACTGTTCAATCTGTTGGAGCAACGCCCTAGGGTGAAGCCTAGGTTGCTCGGAAAGTAGAAATGTCCATAAGTTTCATACTGGGTGCAATTATTCGTTTTATACAATGGAAAAACTGTTGTATTTATATTGTATTTTATGCTTCTGGCGTTGACTTCTAAGGCACTAACTATTCGATCTGGTGGAACAACGCCCTAGTGTGAAGCCTAGGTTGCCCGGAACGTAGAATTGGCCATCACTTTTAAACTGGTTGCAATTATTCCCGATATATGATGGAAACACTGTTGTATTTTTTTTGCATTTTATTGTTCGGGCGTTGACTTCTAAGGCCCTAACTATTCAATCTGTTGGAGCAACGCCCTAGGGTGAAGCCTAGGTTGCTCGGAAAGTAGAAATATCCATAAGTTTCATACTGGTTGCAATTATTCGTTTTATACGATGGAAAAACTGTTGTATTTATATTGTATTTTATGCTTCTGGCGTTGACTTCTAAGGCACTAACTATTCGATCTGGTGGAGCAACGCCCTAGAGTCAAGCCTAGGTTGCCCGGAACGTAGAATTGGCCATCACTTTCAAACTGGTTGCAATTATTCCTGTTATATGATGGAAACACTGTTGTATTTTTATTGCATTTTATGCTTCGGGCGTTGACTTCTAAGGCCCTAACTATTCAATCTGTTGGGGCAACGCCCTAGGGTGAAGCCTAGGTTGCTCGGAAAGTAGAAATGACCATAAGTTTCATACTGGTTGCAATTATTCGTTTTATACGATGGAAAAACTGTTGTATTTATATTGTATTTTATGCTTCTGCCGTTGACTTCTAAGGCACTATCTATTCGATCTGGTGGAGCAACGCCCTAGAGCGAAGCCTAGGTTGCCCGGAACGTAGGATTGGCCATCACTTTCAAACTGGTTGCAATAATTCCTATTATATGATGGAAACACTGTTGTATTTTTTTTGCATTTTATGGTTCGGGCGTTGACTTCTAAGGTCCTAACTATTCAATCTGTTGGAGCAACGCCCTAGGGTGAAGCCTAGGATGCACGGAAAGTAGAAATGACCATAACTTTCATACTGGGTGCAATTATTCGTTTTATACGATAGAAAAACTGTTGTATTTATATTGTATTTTATGCTTCTGGCGTTGACTTCTAAGGCACTAACTATTCGATCTGGTGGAACAGCGCCCTAGAGTGAAGCCTAGGTTGCCCGGAACGTAGAATTGGCCATCACTTTCAAACTGGTTGCAATTATTACTGTTATATGATGGAAACACTGTTGTATTTTTTTTGCATTTTATGGTTCCTGCGTTGACTTCTAAGGTCCTAACTATTCAATCTGTTGGAGCAACGCCCTAGGGTGAAGCCTAGGTTGCTCGGAAAGCAGAAATGACCATAAGTTTCACACTGGGTGCAATTATTCGTTTTATACGATGGAAAAACTGTTGTATTTATATTGTATTTTATGCTTCTGGCGTTGACTTCCAAGGCACTAACTATTCGATCTGGTGGTGCAACGCAATAGAGTGATGCCTAGGTTGCCCTGAACGTAGAATTGGCCATCAATTTGAAACTGGTTGCAATTATACCTGTTATATGATGGAAACACTGCTGTATTTTTTTTGCATTTTATGGTTCGGGCATTGACTTCTAAGGCCCTAACTGTTCAATCTGTTGGAGCAACGCCATAGGGTGAAGCCTAGGTTGCTCGGAAAGTAGAAATGTCCATAAGTTTCATACTGGGTGCAATTATTCGTTTTATACAATGGAAAAACTGTTGTATTTATATTGTATTTTATGCTTCTGGCGTTGACTTCTAAGGCACTAACTATTCGATCTGGTGGAACAACGCCCTAGTGTGAAGCCTAGGTTGCCCGGAACGTAGAATTGGCCATCACTTTTAAACTGGTTGCAATTATTCCCGATATATGATGGAAACACTGTTGTATTTTTTTTGCATTTTATGCTTCTGGCGTTGACTTCTAAGGCCCTAGCTATTCAATCTGTTGGACCAACGCCCTAGGGTGAAGCCTAGGTTGCTCGGAAAGTAGAAATGAACATAAGTTTCATACTGGTTGCAATTATTCGTTTTATACGATGGAAAAACTGTTGTATTTATATTGTATTTTATGCTTCTGGCGTTGACTTCTAAGGCACTAACTATTCGATCTGGTGGAGCAACGCCCTAGAGTGAAGCCTAGGTTGCCCTGAACGTAGAATTGGCCATCAATTTGAAACTGGTTGCAATTATACCTGTTATATGATGGAAACACTGCTGTATTTTTTTTGCATTTTATGGTTCGGGCATTGACTTCTAAGGCCCTAACTGTTCAATCTGTTGGAGCAACGCCCTAGGGTGAAGCCTAGGTTGCTCGGAAAGTAGAAATGTCCATAAGTTTCACACTGGGTGCAATTATTCGTTTTATACGATGGAAAAACTGTTGTATTTATATTGTATTTTATGCTTCTGGCGTTGACTTCCAAGGCACTAACTATTCGATCTGGTGGTGCAACGCAATAGAGTGATGCCTAGGTTGCCCTGAACGTAGAATTGGCCATCAATTTGAAACTGGTTGCAATTATACCTGTTATATGATGGAAACACTGCTGTATTTTTTTTGCATTTTATGGTTCGGGCATTGACTTCTAAGGCCATAACTGTTCAATCTGTTGGAGCAACGCCCTAGGGTGAAGCCTAGGTTGCTCGGAAAGTAGAAATGTCCATAAGTTTCATACTGGGTGCAATTATTCGTTTTATACAATGGAAAAACTGTTGTATTTATATTGTATTTTATGCTTCTGGCGTTGACTTCTAAGGCACTAACTATTCGATCTGGTGGAACAACGCCCTAGTGTGAAGCCTAGGTTGCCCGGAACGTAGAATTGGCCATCACTTTTAAACTGGTTGCAATTATTCCCGATATATGATGGAAACACTGTTGTATTTTTTTTGCATTTTATGCTTCTGGCGTTGACTTCTAAGGCCCTAGCTATTCAATCTGTTGGACCAACGCCCTAGGGTGAAGCCTAGGTTGCTCGGAAAGTAGAAATGAACATAAGTTTCATACTGGTTGCAATTATTCGTTTTATACGATGGAAAAACTGTTGTATTTATATTGTATTTTATGCTTCTGGCGTTGACTTCTAAGGCACTAACTATTCGATCTGGTGGAGCAACGCCCTAGAGTGAAGCCTAGGTTGCCCGGAACGTAGAATTGGCCATCACTTTCAAACTGGTTGCAATTATTCCCGATATATGATGGAAACACTGTTGTATTTTTTTTGCATTTTATTGTTCGGGCGTTGACTTCTAAGGCCCTAACTATTCAATCTGTTGGAGCAACGCCCTAGGGTGAAGCCTAGGTTGCTCGGAAAGTAGAAATATCCATAAGTTTCATACTGGTTGCAATTATTCGTTTTATACGATGGAAAAACTGTTGTATTTATATTGTATTTTATGCTTCTGGCGTTGACTTCTAAGGCACTAACTATTCGATCTGGTGGAGCAACGCCCTAGAGTCAAGCCTAGGTTGCCCGGAACGTAGAATTGGCCATCACTTTCAAACTGGTTGCAATTATTCCTGTTATATGATGGAAACACTGTTGTATTTATATTGTATTTTATGCTTCTGGCGTTGACTTCTAAGGCACTAACTATTCGATCTGGTGGAGCAACGCCCTAGAGTGAAGCCTAGGTTGCCCGGAACGTAGAATTGGACATCACTTTCAAACTGGTTGCAATTATTCCCGATATATGATGGAAACACTGTTGTATTTTTTTTGCATTTTATTGTTCGGGCGTTGACTTCTAAGGCCCTAACTATTCAATCTGTTGGAGCAACGCCCTAGGGTGAAGCCTAGGTTGCTCGGAAAGTAGAAATATCCATAAGTTTCATACTGGTTGCAATTATTCGTTTTATACGATGGAAAAACTGTTGTATTTATATTGTATTTTATGCTTCTGGCGTTGACTTCTAAGGCACTAACTATTCGATCTGGTGGAGCAAGGCCCTAGAGTCAAGCCTAGGTTGCCCGGAACGTAGAATTGGCCATCACTTTCAAACTGGTTGCAATTATTCCTGTTATATGATGGAAACACTGTTGTATTTTTATTGCATTTTATGCTTCGGGCGTTGACTTCTAAGGCCCTAACTATTCAATCTGTTGGGGCAACGCCCTAGGGTGAAGCCTAGGTTGCTCGGAAAGTAGAAATGACCATAAGTTTCATACTGGTTGCAATTATTCGTTTTATACGATGGAAAAACTGTTGTATTTATATTGTATTTTATGCTTCTGCCGTTGACTTCTAAGGCACTATCTATTCGATCTGGTGGAGCAACGCCCTAGAGCGAAGCCTAGGTTGCCCGGAACGTAGGATTGGCCATCACTTTCAAACTGGTTGCAATAATTTCTATTATATGATGGAAACACTGTTGTATATTTATTGCATTTTATGCTTCGGGCGTTGACTTCTAAGGCCCTAACTATTCAATCCGTTGGAGCAACGCCCTAGGGTGAAGCCTAGGTTGCTCGGAAAGTAGAAATGACCATAAGTTTCATACTGGTTGCAATTATTCGTTTTATACGATGGAAAAACTGTTGTATTTATATTGTATTTTATGCTTCTGCCGTTGACTTCTAAGGCACTATCTATTCGATCTGGTGGAGCAACGCCCTAGAGCGAAGCCTAGGTTGCCCGGAACGTAGGATTGGCCATCACTTTGAAACTGGTTGCAATTATTCCTGTTATATGATGGAAACACTGTTGTATTTTTTTTGCATTTTATGGTTCGGGCGTTGACTTCTAAGGTCCTAACTATTCAATCTGTTGGAGCAACGCCCTAGGGTGAAGCCTAGGTTGCTCGGAAAGTAGAAATGACCATAAGTTTCATACTGGGTGCAATTATTCGTTTTATACGATGGAAAAACTGTTGTATTTATATTGCATTTTATGCTTCTGGCGTTGACTTCTAAGGCACTGACTATTCGATCTGGTGGAACAACGCCCTAGAGTGAAGCCTAGGTTGCCCGGAACGTAGAATCGGCCATCACTTTCAAACTGCTAGCAATTATTCCTGTTATATGATGGATACACTGTTGTATTTTTATTGCATTTTATGCTTCGGGCGTTGACTTCTAAGGCCCTAACTATTCAATCCGTTGGAGCAACGCCCTAGGGTGAAGCCTAGGTTTCTCGGAAAGTAGAAATGACCATAAATTTCATACTGGTTGCAATTATTCGTTTTATACGATGGAAAAACTGTTGTATTTATATTGCATTTTATGCTTCTGGCGTTGACTTCTAAGGCACTGACTATTCGATCTGGTGGAACAACGCCCTAGAGTGAAGCCTAGGTTGCCCGGAACGTAGAATTGGCCATCACTTTCAAACTGCTAGCAATTATTCCTGTTATATGATGGATACACTGTTGTATTTTTATTGCATTTTATGCTTCGGGCGTTGACTTCTAAGGCCCTAACTATTCAATCCGTTGGAGCAACGCCCTAGGGTGAAGCCTAGGTTTCTCGGAAAGTAGAAATGACCATAAATTTCATACTGGTTGCAATTATTCGTTTTATACGATGGAAAAACTGTTGTATATATATTGTATTTTATGCTTCTGGCGTTGACTTCTAGGGCACTATCTATTCGATCTGGTGGAGCAACGCCCTAGAGCGAAGCGTAGGTTGCCCGGAACGTAGAATTGGCCATCACTTTCAAACTGGTTGCAATTATACCTGATATATGATGCAATCACTGCTGTATTTTTTTTGCATTTTATGGTTCGGGCGTTGACTTCTAAGGCCCTAACTGTTCAATCTGTTGGAGCAACGCCCTAGGGTGAAGCCTAGGTTGCTCGGAACGTAGAATTGGCCATCACTTTCAAACTGGTTGCAATTATTCCCGATATATGATGGAAACACTGTTGTATTTTTTTTGCATTTTATGCTTCTGGCGTTGACTTCTAAGGCCCTAGCTATTCAATCTGTTGGACCAACGCCCTAGGGTGAAGCCTAGGTTGCTCGGAAAGTAGAAATGAACATAAGTTTCATACTGGTTGCAATTATTCGTTTTATACGATGGAAAAACTGTTGTATTTATATTGTATTTTATGCTTCTGGCGTTGACTTCTAAGGCACTAACTATTCGATCTGGTGGAGCAACGCCCTAGAGTGAAGCCTAGGTTGCCCGGAACGTAGAATTGGCCATCACTTTCAAACTGGTTGCAATTATTCCCGATATATGATGGAAACACTGTTGTATTTTTTTTGCATTTTATTGTTCGGGCGTTGACTTCTAAGGCCCTAACTATTCAATCTGTTGGAGCAACGCCCTAGGGTGAAGCCTAGGTTGCTCGGAAAGTAGAAATATCCATAAGTTTCATACTGGTTGCAATTATTCGTTTTATACGATGGAAAAACAGTTGTATTTATATTGTATTTTATGCTTCTGGCGTTGACTTCTAAGGCACTATCTATTCGATCTGGTGGAGCAACGCCCTAGAGTCAAGCCTAGGTTGCCCGGAACGAAGGATTGGCCATCACTTTGAAACTGGTTGCAATTATTCCTGTTATATGATGGATACACTGTTGTATTTTTTTTGCATTTTATGGTTCGGGCGTTGACTTCTAAGGTCCTAACTATTCAATCTGTTGGAGCAACGCCCTAGGGTGAAGCCTAGGATGCTCGGAAAGTAGAAATGACCATAAGTTTCATACTGGGTGCAATTATTCGTTTTATACGATGGAAAAACTGTTGTATTTATATTGCATTTTATGCTTCTGGCGTTGACTTCTAAGGCACTAACTATTCGATCTGGTGGAACAGCGCCCTAGAGTGAAGCCTAGGTTGCCCGGAACGTAGAATTGGCCATCACTTTCAAACTGGTTGCAATTATTACTGTTATATGATGGAAACACTGTTGTATTTTTTTTGCATTTTATGGTTCCTGCGTTGACTTCTAAGGTCCTAACTATTCAATCTGTTGGAGCAACGCCCTAGGGTGAAGCCTAGGTTGCTCGGAAAGCAGAAATGACCATAAGTTTCACACTGGGTGCAATTATTCGTTTTATACGATGGAAAAACTGTTGTATTTATATTGTATTTTATGCTTCTGGCGTTGACTTCCAAGGCACTAACTATTCGATCTGGTGGTGCAACGCAATAGAGTGATGCCTAGGTTGCCCTGAACGTAGAATTGGCCATCAATTTGAAACTGGTTGCAATTATACCTGTTATATGATGGAAACACTGCTGTATTTTTTTTGCATTTTATGGTTCGGGCATTGACTTCTAAGGCCCTAACTGTTCAATCTGTTGGAGCAACGCCCTAGGGTGAAGCCTAGGTTGCTCGGAAAGTAGAAATGTCCATAAGTTTCATACTGGGTGCAATTATTCGTTTTATACAATGGAAAAACTGTTGTATTTATATTGTATTTTATGCTTCTGGCGTTGACTTCTAAGGCACTAACTATTCGATCTGGTGGAACAACGCCCTAGTGTGAAGCCTAGGTTGCCCGGAACGTAGAATTGGCCATCACTTTTAAACTGGTTGCAATTATTCCCGATATATGATGGAAACACTGTTGTATTTTTTTTGCATTTTATGCTTCTGGCGTTGACTTCTAAGGCCCTAGCTATTCAATCTGTTGGACCAACGCCCTAGGGTGAAGCCTAGGTTGCTCGGAAAGTAGAAATGAACATAAGTTTCATACTGGTTGCAATTATTCGTTTTATACGATGGAAAAACTGTTGTATTTATATTGTATTTTATGCTTCTGGCGTTGACTTCTAAGGCACTAACTATTCGATCTGGTGGAGCAACGCCCTAGAGTGAAGCCTAGGTTGCCCTGAACGTAGAATTGGCCATCAATTTGAAACTGGTTGCAATTATACCTGTTATATGATGGAAACACTGCTGTATTTTTTTTGCATTTTATGGTTCGGGCATTGACTTCTAAGGCCCTAACTGTTCAATCTGTTGGAGCAACGCCCTAGGGTGAAGCCTAGGTTGCTCGGAAAGTAGAAATGTCCATAAGTTTCACACTGGGTGCAATTATTCGTTTTATACGATGGAAAAACTGTTGTATTTATATTGTATTTTATGCTTCTGGCGTTGACTTCCAAGGCACTAACTATTCGATCTGGTGGTGCAACGCAATAGAGTGATGCCTAGGTTGCCCTGAACGTAGAATTGGCCATCAATTTGAAACTGGTTGCAATTATACCTGTTATATGATGGAAACACTGCTGTATTTTTTTTGCATTTTATGGTTCGGGCATTGACTTCTAAGGCCATAACTGTTCAATCTGTTGGAGCAACGCCCTAGGGTGAAGCCTAGGTTGCTCGGAAAGTAGAAATGTCCATAAGTTTCATACTGGGTGCAATTATTCGTTTTATACAATGGAAAAACTGTTGTATTTATATTGTATTTTATGCTTCTGGCGTTGACTTCTAAGGCACTAACTATTCGATCTGGTGGAACAACGCCCTAGTGTGAAGCCTAGGTTGCCCGGAACGTAGAATTGGCCATCACTTTTAAACTGGTTGCAATTATTCCCGATATATGATGGAAACACTGTTGTATTTTTTTTGCATTTTATGCTTCTGGCGTTGACTTCTAAGGCCCTAGCTATTCAATCTGTTGGACCAACGCCCTAGGGTGAAGCCTAGGTTGCTCGGAAAGTAGAAATGAACATAAGTTTCATACTGGTTGCAATTATTCGTTTTATACGATGGAAAAACTGTTGTATTTATATTGTATTTTATGCTTCTGGCGTTGACTTCTAAGGCACTAACTATTCGATCTGGTGGAGCAACGCCCTAGAGTGAAGCCTAGGTTGCCCGGAACGTAGAATTGGCCATCACTTTCAAACTGGTTGCAATTATTCCCGATATATGATGGAAACACTGTTGTATTTTTTTTGCATTTTATTGTTCGGGCGTTGACTTCTAAGGCCCTAACTATTCAATCTGTTGGAGCAACGCCCTAGGGTGAAGCCTAGGTTGCTCGGAAAGTAGAAATATCCATAAGTTTCATACTGGTTGCAATTATTCGTTTTATACGATGGAAAAACTGTTGTATTTATATTGTATTTTATGCTTCTGGCGTTGACTTCTAAGGCACTAACTATTCGATCTGGTGGAGCAACGCCCTAGAGTCAAGCCTAGGTTGCCCGGAACGTAGAATTGGCCATCACTTTCAAACTGGTTGCAATTATTCCTGTTATATGATGGAAACACTGTTGTATTTATATTGTATTTTATGCTTCTGGCGTTGACTTCTAAGGCACTAACTATTCGATCTGGTGGAGCAACGCCCTAGAGTGAAGCCTAGGTTGCCCGGAACGTAGAATTGGACATCACTTTCAAACTGGTTGCAATTATTCCCGATATATGATGGAAACACTGTTGTATTTTTTTTGCATTTTATTGTTCGGGCGTTGACTTCTAAGGCCCTAACTATTCAATCTGTTGGAGCAACGCCCTAGGGTGAAGCCTAGGTTGCTCGGAAAGTAGAAATATCCATAAGTTTCATACTGGTTGCAATTATTCGTTTTATACGATGGAAAAACTGTTGTATTTATATTGTATTTTATGCTTCTGGCGTTGACTTCTAAGGCACTAACTATTCGATCTGGTGGAGCAACGCCCTAGAGTCAAGCCTAGGTTGCCCGGAACGTAGAATTGGCCATCACTTTCAAACTGGTTGCAATTATTCCTGTTATATGATGGAAACACTGTTGTATTTTTATTGCATTTTATGCTTCGGGCGTTGACTTCTAAGGCCCTAACTATTCAATCTGTTGGGGCAACGCCCTAGGGTGAAGCCTAGGTTGCTCGGAAAGTAGAAATGACCATAAGTTTCATACTGGTTGCAATTATTCGTTTTATACGATGGAAAAACTGTTGTATTTATATTGTATTTTATGCTTCTGCCGTTGACTTCTAAGGCACTATCTATTCGATCTGGTGGAGCAACGCCCTAGAGCGAAGCCTAGGTTGCCCGGAACGTAGGATTGGCCATCACTTTCAAACTGGTTGCAATAATTCCTATTATATGATGGAAACACTGTTGTATTTTTATTGCATTTTATGCTTCGGGCGTTGACTTCTAAGGCCCTAACTATTCAATCCGTTGGAGCAACGCCCTAGGGTGAAGCCTAGGTTGCTCGGAAAGTAGAAATGACCATAAGTTTCATACTGGTTGCAATTATTCGTTTTATACGATGGAAAAACTGTTGTATTTATATTGTATTTTATGCTTCTGCCGTTGACTTCTAAGGCACTATCTATTCGATCTGGTGGAGCAACGCCCTAGAGCGAAGCCTAGGTTGCCCGGAACGTAGGATTGGCCATCACTTTGAAACTGGTTGCAATTATTCCTGTTATATGATGGAAACACTGTTGTATTTTTTTTGCATTTTATGGTTCGGGCGTTGACTTCTAAGGTCCTAACTATTCAATCTGTTGGAGCAACGCCCTAGGGTGAAGCCTAGGTTGCTCGGAAAGTAGAAATGACCATAAGTTTCATACTGGGTGCAATTATTCGTTTTATACGATGGAAAAACTGTTGTATTTATATTGCATTTTATGCTTCTGGCGTTGACTTCTAAGGCACTGACTATTCGATCTGGTGGAACAACGCCCTAGAGGGAAGCCTAGGTTGCCCGGAACGTAGAATTGGCCATCACTTTCAAACTGCTAGCAATTATTCCTGTTATATGATGGATACACTGTTGTATTTTTATTGCATTTTATGCTTCGGGCGTTGACTTCTAAGGCCCTAACTATTCAATCCGTTGGAGCAACGCCCTAGGGTGAAGCCTAGGTTTCTCGGAAAGTAGAAATGACCATAAATTTCATACTGGTTGCAATTATTCGTTTTATACGATGGAAAAACTGTTGTATATATATTGTATTTTATGCTTCTGGCGTTGACTTCTAAGGCACTATCTATTCGATCTGGTGGAGCAACGCCCTAGAGCGAAGCGTAGGTTGCCCGGAACGTAGAATTGGCCATCACTTTCAAACTGGTTGCAATTATACCTGATATATGATGCAATCACTGCTGTATTTTTTTTGCATTTTATGTTTCGGGCGTTGACTTCTAAGGCCCTAACTGTTCAATCTGTTGGAGCAACGCCCTAGGGTGAAGCCTAGGTTGCTCGGAACGTAGAATTGGCCATCACTTTCAAACTGGTTGCAATTATTCCCGATATATGATGGAAACACTGTTGTATTTTTTTTGCATTTTATGCTTCTGGCGTTGACTTCTAAGGCCCTAGCTATTCAATCTGTTGGACCAACGCCCTAGGGTGAAGCCTAGGTTGCTCGGAAAGTAGAAATGAACATAAGTTTCATACTGGTTGCAATTATTCGTTTTATACGATGGAAAAACTGTTGTATTTATATTGTATTTTATGCTTCTGGCGTTGACTTCTAAGGCACTAACTATTCGATCTGGTGGAGCAACGCCCGAGAGTGAAGCCTAGGTTGCCCGGAACGTAGAATTGGCCATCACTTTCAAACTGGTTGCAATTATTCCCGATATATGATGGAAACACTGTTGTATTTTTTTTGCATTTTATTGTTCGGGCGTTGACTTCTAAGGCCCTAACTATTCAATCTGTTGGAGCAACGCCCTAGGGTGAAGCCTAGGTTGCTCGGAAAGTAGAAATATCCATAAGTTTCATACTGGTTGCAATTATTCGTTTTATACGATGGAAAAACAGTTGTATTTATATTGTATTTTATGCTTCTGGCGTTGACTTCTAAGGCACTATCTATTCGATCTGGTGGAGCAACGCCCTAGAGTCAAGCCTAGGTTGCCCGGAACGAAGGATTGGCCATCACTTTGAAACTGGTTGTAATTATTCCTGTTATATGATGGATACACTGTTGTATTTTTTTTGCATTTTATGGTTCGGGCGTTGACTTCTAAGGCCCTAACTATTCAATCTGTTGGAGCAACGCCCTAGGGTGAAGCCTAGGTTGCTCGGAAAGTAGAAATGTCCATAAGTTTCATACTGGTTGCAATTATTCGTTTTATACGATGGAAAAACTGTTGTATTTATATTGTATTTTATGCTTCTGCCGTTGACTTCTAAGGCACTATCTATTTGATCTGGTGGAGCAACGCCCTAGAGCGAAGCCTAGGTTGCCCAGGACGTAGAATTGGCAATCACTTTCAAACTGCTAGCAATTATTCCTGTTATATGATGGATACACTGTTGTATTTTTATTGCATTTTATGCTTCGGGCGTTGACTTCTAAGGCCCTAACTATTCAATCCGTTGGAGCGACGCCCTAGGGTGAAGCCCAGGTTTCTCGGAAAGTAGAAATGACCATAAGTTTCATACTGGTTGCAATTATTCGTTTTATACGATGGAAAAACTGTTGTATTTATATTGTATTTTATGCTTCTGGCGTTGACTTCTAAGGCACTAACTATTCGATCTGTGGATCAACGCCCTAGAGTAAAGCGTAGGTTGCCCGGAACGTAGAATTGGCCATCATTTTCAAACTGGTTGCAATTATTCCCGATATATGATGGAAACACTGTTGTATTTTTTTTGCATTTTATTGTTCGGGCGTTGACTTCTAAGGCCCTAACTATTCAATCTGTTGGAGCAAAGCCCTAGGGTGAAGCCTAGGTTGCTCGGAAAGTAGAAATATCCATAAGTTTCATACTGGTTGCAATTATTCGTTTTATACGATGGAAAAACTGTTGTATTTATATTGTATTTTATGCTTCTGGCGTTGACTTCTAAGGCACTATCTATTCGATCTGGTGGAGCAACGCCCTAGAGTCAAGCCTAGGCTGCCCGGAACGTAGAATTGGCCATCACTTTCAAATTGGTTGCAATTATTCCTGTTATATGATGGAAACACTGTTGTATTTTTATTGCATTTTATGCTTCGGGCGTTGACTTCTAAGGCCCTAACTATTCAATCTGTTGGGGCAACGCCCTAGGGTGAAGCCTAGGTTGCTCGGAAAGTAGAAATGACCATAAGTTTCATACTGGTTGCAATTATTAGTTTTATACGATGGAAAAACTGTTGTATTTATATTGTATTTTATGCTTCTGCCGTTGACTTCTAAGGCACTATCTATTCGATCTGGTGGAGCAACGCCCTAGAGCGAAGCCTAGGTTGCCCGGAACGTAGGATTGGCCATCACTTTCAAACTGGTTGCAATTATTCCTATTATATGATGGAAACACTGTTGTATTTTTTTTGCATTTTATGGTTCGGGCGTTGACTTCTAAGGTCCTAACTATTCAATCTGTTGGAGCAACGCCCTAGGGTGAAGCCTAGGATGCACGGAAAGTAGAAAGACCGTAACTTTCATACTGGGTGCAATTATTCGTTTTATACGATAGAAAAACTGTTGTATTTATATTGTATTTTATGCTTCTGGCGTTGACTTCTAAGGCACTAACTATTCGATCTGGTGGAACAGCGCCCTAGAGTGATGCCTAGGTTGCCCGGAACGTAGAATTGGCCATCAATTTGAAACTGGTTGCAATTATACCTGTTATATGATGGACAGACTGTTGTATTTTTATTGCATTTTATGCTTCGGGCGTTGACTTCTAAGGCCCTAACTATTCAATCCGTTGGAGCAACGCCCTAGGGTGAAGCCTAGGTTGCTCGGAAAGTAGAAATGACCATAAGTTTCATACTGGTTGCAATTATTCGTTTTATACGATGGAAAAACTGTTGTATTTATATTGTATTTTATGCTTCTGCCGTTGACTTCTAAGGCACTATCTATTCGATCTGGTGGAGCAACGCCCTAGAGCGAAGCATAGGTTGCCCGGAACGTAGGATTGGCCATCACTTTGAAACTGGTTGCAATTATTCCTGTTATATGATGGATACACTGTTGTATTTTTATTGCATTTTATGCTTCGGGCGTTGACTTCTAAGGCCCTAACTATTCAATCCGTTGGAGCAACGCCCTAGGGTGAAGCCTAGGTTTCTCGGAAAGTAGAGATGACCATAAGTTTCATACTGGTTGCAATTATTCGTTTTATACGATGGAGAAACTGTTGTATATATATTGTATTTTATGCTTCTGGCGTTGACTTCTAAGGCACTAACTATTCGATCTGTGGATCAACGCCCTAGAGTGAAGCCTAGGTTGCCCGGAACGTAGAATTGGCCATCACTTTCAAACTGGTTGCAATTATTCCTTATATATGATGGAAACACTGTTGTATTTTTTTTGCATTTTATTGTTCGGGCGTTGACTTCTAAGGCCCTAACTATTCAATCTGTTGGAGCAACGCCCTAGGGTGAAGCCTAGGTTGCTCGGAAAGTAGAAATGTCCATAAGTTTCATACTGGTTGCAATTATTCGTTTTATACGATGGAAAAACTGTTGTATTTATATTGTATTTTATGCTTCTGCCGTTGACTTCTAAGGCACTATCTATTCGATCTGGTGGAGCAACGCCCTAGAGCGAAGCCTAGGTTGCCCAGAACGTAGAATTGGCCATCACTTTCAAACTGCTAGCAATTATTCCTGTTATATGATGGATACACTGTTGTATTTTTATTGCATTTTATGCTTCGGGCGTTGACTTCTAAGGCCCTAACTATTCAATCCGTTGGAACGACGCCCTAGGGTGAAGCCCAGGTTTCTCGGAAAGTAGAAATGACCATAAGTTTCATACTGGTTGCAATTATTCGTTTTATACGATGGAAAAACTGTTGTATATATATTGTATTTTATGCTTCTGGCGTTGACTTCTAAGGCACTAACTATTCGATCTGTGGATCAACGCCCTAGAGTGAAGCCTAGGTTGCCCGGAACGTAGAATTGGCCATCACTTTCAAACTGGTTGCAATTATTCCTTATATATGATGGAAACACTGTTGTATTTTTTTTGCATTTTATTGTTCGGGCGTTGACTTCTAAGGCCCTAGCTATTCAATCTGTTGGAGCAACGCCCTAGGGTGAAGCCTAGGTTGCTGGGAAAGTAGAAATGTCCATAAGTTTCATACTGGTTGCAATTATTCGTTTTATACGATGGAAAAACTGTTGTATTTATATTGTATTTTATGCTTCTGGCGTTGACTTCCAAGGCACTAACTATTC
Organism: Calliopsis andreniformis; assembly: GCF_051401765.1. Taxonomy (NCBI): domain Eukaryota; kingdom Metazoa; phylum Arthropoda; class Insecta; order Hymenoptera; family Andrenidae; genus Calliopsis; species Calliopsis andreniformis. The sequence goes on along the minus strand of NW_027480425.1, from coordinate 7,620,382 downwards.
GATCTGGTGGAGCAACGCAATAGAGTGATGCCTAGGTTGCCCGGAACGTAGAATTGGCCATCAATTTGAAACTGGTTGCAATTATACCTGTTATATGATGGATAGACTGTTGTATTTTTATTGCGTTTGATGCTTCGGGCGTTGACTTCTAAGGCCCTAACTATTCAATCTGTTGGAGCAACGCCCTAGGGTGAAGCCTAGGATGCTCGGAAAGTAGAAATGACCATAAGTTTCACACTGGGTGCAATTATTCCTTTTATACGATGGAAAAACTGTTGTATTTATATTGTATTTTATGCTTCTGGCGTTTACTTCTAAGGCACTAACTATACGATCCGGTGGAACAACGCCCTAGAGTGAAGCCTAGGTTGCCCGGAACGTAGAATTGGCCATCACTTTCAAACTGGTTGCAATTATTCCTTATATATGATGGAAACACTGTTGCATTTTTTTTGCATTTTATGGTTCGGGCGTTGACTCCTAAGGCCCTAACTATTCAATCTGTTGGAGCAACGCCCTACGGTGAAGCCTAGGTTGCTCGGAAAGTAGAAATGACCATAAGTTTCATACAGGTTGCAATTATTCGTTTTATACGATGGAAAAACTGTTGTATTTATATTGTATTTTATGCTTCTGGCGTTGACTTCCAAGGCACTAACTATTCGATCTGGTGGTGCAACGCGATAGAGTGATGCCTAGGTTGCCCTGAACGTAGAATTGGCCATCAATTTGAAACTGGTTGCAATTATACCTGTTATATGATGGCAACACTGCTGTATTTTTTTTGCATTTTATGGTTCGGGCGTTGACTTCTAAGGCCCTAACTGTTCAATCTGTTGGAGCAACGCCCTAGGGTGAAGCCTAGGTTGCTCGGAAAGTAGAAATGTCCATAAGTTTCATACTGGGTGCAATTATTCGTTTTATACAATGGAAAAACTGTTGTATTTATATTGTATTTTATGCTTCTGGCGTTGACTTCTAAGGCACTAACTATTCGATCTGGTGGAACAACGCCCTAGTGTGAAGCCTAGGTTGCCCGGAACGTAGAATTGGCCATCACTTTCAAACTGGTTGCAATTATTCCCGATATATGATGGAAACACTGTTGTATTTTTTTTGCATTTTATGCTTCTGGCGTTGACTTCTAAGGCCCTAGCTATTCAATCTGTTGGACCAACGCCCTAGGGTGAAGCCTAGCTTGCTCGGAAAGTAGAAATGAACATAAGTTTCATACTGGTTGCAATTATTCGTTTTATACGATGGAAAAACTGTTGTATTTATATTGTATTTTACGCTTCTGGCGTTGACTTCTAAGGCACTAACTATTCGATCTGGTGGAGCAACGCCCTAGAGTGAAGCCTAGGTTGCCCGGAACGTAGAATTGGCCATCACTTTCAAACTGGTTGCAATTATTCCCGATATATGATGGAAACACTGTTGTATTTTTTTTGCATTTTATTGTTCGGGCGTTGACTTCTAAGGCCCTAACTATTCAATCTGTTGGAGCAACGCCCTAGGGTGAAGCCTAGGTTGCTCGGAAAGTAGAAATATCCATAAGTTTCATACTGGTTGCAATTATTCGTTTTATACGATGGAAAAACTGTTGTATTTATATTGTATTTTATGCTTCTGGCGTTGACTTCTAAGGCACTAACTATTCGATCTGGTGGAGCAACGCCCTAGAGTCAAGCCTAGGTTGCCCGGAACGTAGAATTGGCCATCACTTTCAAACTGGTTGCAATTATTCCTGTTATATGATGGAAACACTGTTGTATTTTTATTGCATTTTATGCTTCGGGCGTTGACTTCTAAGGCCCTAACTATTCAATCTGTTGTGGCAACGCCCTAGGGTGAAGCCTAGGTTGCTCGGAAAGTAGAAATGACCATAAGTTTCATACTGGTTGCAATTATTCGTTTTATACGATGGAAAAACTGTTGTATTTATATTGTATTTTATGCTTCTGCCGTTGACTTCTAAGGCACTATCTATTCGATCTGGTGGAGCAACGCCCTAGAGCGAAGCCTAGGTTGCCCGGAACGTAGGATTGGCCATCACTTTCAAACTGGTTGCAATAATTCCTATTATATGATGGAAACACTGTTGTATTTGTTTTGCATTTTATGGTTCGGGCGTTGACTTCTAAGGTCCTAACTATTCAATCTGTTGGAGCAACGCCCTAGGGTGAAGCCTAGGATGCACGGAAAGTAGAAATGACCATAACTTTCATACTGGGTGCAATTATTCGTTTTATACGATAGAAAAACTGTTGTATTTATATTGTATTTTATGCTTCTGGCGTTGACTTCTAAGGCACTAACTATTCGATCTGGTGGAACAGCTCCCTAGAGTGAAGCCTAGGTTGCCCGGAACGTAGAATTGGCCATCACTTTCAAACTGGTTGCAATTATTACTGTTATATGATGGAAACACTGTTGTATTTTTTTTGCATTTTATGGTTCCTGCGTTGACTTCTAAGGTCCTAACTATTCAATCTGTTGGAGCAACGCCCTAGGGTGAAGCCTAGGTTGCTCGGAAAGCAGAAATGACCATAAGTTTCACACTGGGTGCAATTATTCGTTTTATACGATGGAAAAACTGTTGTATTTATATTGTATTTTATGCTTCTGGCGTTGACTTCCAAGGCACTAACTATTCGATCTGGTGGTGCAACGCAATAGAGTGATGCCTAGGTTGCCCTGAACGTAGAATTGGCCATCAATTTGAAACTGGTTGCAATTATACCTGTTATATGATGGAAACACTGCTGTATTTTTTTTGCATTTTATGGTTCGGGCATTGACTTCTAAGGCCCTAACTGTTCAATCTGTTGGAGCAACGCCCTAGGGTGAAGCCTAGGTTGCTCGGAAAGTAGAAATGTCCATAAGTTTCATACTGGGTGCAATTATTCGTTTTATACAATGGAAAAACTGTTGTATTTATATTGTATTTTATGCTTCTGGCGTTGACTTCTAAGGCACTAACTATTCGATCTGGTGGAACAACGCCCTAGTGTGAAGCCTAGGTTGCCCGGAACGTAGAATTGGCCATCACTTTTAAACTGGTTGCAATTATTCCCGATATATGATGGAAACACTGTTGTATTTTTTTTGCATTTTATGCTTCTGGCGTTGACTTCTAAGGCCCTAGCTATTCAATCTGTTGGACCAACGCCCTAGGGTGAAGCCTAGGTTGCTCGGAAAGTAGAAATGAACATAAGTTTCATACTGGTTGCAATTATTCGTTTTATACGATGGAAAAACTGTTGTATTTATATTGTATTTTATGCTTCTGGCGTTGACTTCTAAGGCACTAACTATTCGGTCTGGTGGAGCAACGCCCTAGAGTGAAGCCTAGGTTGCCCGGAACGTAGAATTGGCCATCACTTTCAAACTGGTTGCAATTATTCCCGATATATGATGGAAACACTGTTGTATTTTTTTTGCATTTTATTGTTCGGGCGTTGACTTCTAAGGCCCTAACTATTCAATCTGTTGGAGCAACGCCCTAGGGTGAAGCCTAGGTTGCTCGGAAAGTAGAAATATCCATAAGTTTCATACTGGTTGCAATTATTCGTTTTATACGATGGAAAAACTGTTGTATTTATATTGTATTTTATGCTTCTGGCGTTGACTTCTAAGGCACTAACTATTCGATCTGGTGGAGCAACGCCCTAGAGTCAAGCCTAGGTTGCCCGGAACGTAGAATTGGCCATCACTTTCAAACTGGTTGCAATTATTCCTGTTATATGATGGAAACACTGTTGTATTTTTATTGCATTTTATGCTTCGGGCGTTGACTTCTAAGGCCCTAACTATTCAATCTGTAGGGGCAACGCCCTAGGGTGAAGCCTAGGTTGCTCGGAAAGTAGAAATGACCATAAGTTTCATACTGGTTGCAATTATTAGTTTTATACGATGGAAAAACTGTTGTATTTATATTGTATTTTATGCTTCTGCCGTTGACTTCTAAGGCACTATCTATTCGATCTGGTGGAGCAACGCCCTAGAGCGAAGCCTAGGTTGCCCGGAACGTAGAATTGGCCATCACTTTCAAACTGGTTGCAATTATTCCTTATATATGATGGAAACACTGTTGTATTTTTTTTGCATTTTATTGTTCGGGCGTTGACTTCTAAGGCCCTAACTATTCAATCTGTTGGAGCAACGCCCTAGGGTGAAGCCTAGGTTGCTCGGAAAGTAGAAATGTCCATAAGTTTCATACTGGTTGCAATTATTCGTTTTATACGATGGAAAAACTGTTGTATTTATATTGTATTTTATGCTTCTGCCGTTGACTTCTAAGGCACTATCTATTCGATCTGGTGGAGCAACGCCCTAGAGCGAAGCCTAGGTTGCCCAGAACGTAGAATTGGCCATCACTTTCAAACTGCTAGCAATTATTCCTGTTATATGATGGATACACTGTTGTATTTTTATTGCATTTTATGCTTCGGGCGTTGACTTCTAAGGCCCTAACTATTCAATCCGTTGGAACGACGCCCTAGGGTGAAGCCCAGGTTTCTCGGAAAGTAGAAATGACCATAAGTTTCATACTGGTTGCAATTATTCGTTTTATACGATGGAAAAACTGTTGTATATATATTGTATTTTATGCTTCTGGCGTTGACTTCTAAGGCACTAACTATTCGATCTGTGGATCAACGCCCTAGAGTGAAGCCTAGGTTGCCCGGAGCGTAGAATTGGCCATCACTTTCAAACTGGTTGCAATTATTCCTTATATATGATGGAAACACTGTTGTATTTTTTTTGCATTTTATTGTTCGGGCGTTGACTTCTAAGGCCCTAGCTATTCAATCTGTTGGAGCAACGCCCTAGGGTGAAGCCTAGGTTGCTGGGAAAGTAGAAATGTCCATAAGTTTCATACTGGTTGCAATTATTCGTTTTATACGATGGAAAAACTGTTGTATTTATATTGTATTTTATGCTTCTGGCGTTGACTTCCAAGGCACTAACTATTCGATCTGGTGGAGCAACGCAATAGAGTGATGCCTAGGTTGCCCGGAACGTAGAATTGGCCATCAATTTGAAACTGGTTGCAATTATACCTGTTATATGATGGATAGACTGTTGTATTTTTATTGCGTTTGATGCTTCGGGCGTTGACTTCTAAGGCCCTAACTATTCAATCTGTTGGAGCAACGCCCTAGGGTGAAGCCTAGGATGCTCGGAAAGTAGAAATGACCATAAGTTTCATACTGGTTGCAATTATTCGTTTTATACGATGGAAAAACTGTTGTATTTATATTGTATTTTATGCTTCTGCCGTTGACTTCTAAGGCACTATCTATTCGATCTGGTGGAGCAACGCCCTAGAGCGAAGCCTAGGTTGCCCGGAACGTAGGATTGGCCATCACTTTCAAACTGGTTGCAATAATTCCTATTATATGATGGAAACACTGTTGTATTTTTTTTGCATTTTATGGTTCGGGCGTTGACTTCTAAGGTCCTAACTATTCAATCTGTTGGAGCAACGCCCTAGGGTGAAGCCTAGGATGCACGGAAAGTAGAAATGACCATAACTTTCATACTGGGTGCAATTATTCGTTTTATACGATAGAAAAACTGTTGTATTTATATTGTATTTTATGCTTCTGGCGTTGACTTCTAAGGCACTAACTATTCGATCTGGTGGAACAGCTCCCTAGAGTGAAGCCTAGGTTGCCCGGAACGTAGAATTGGCCATCACTTTCAAACTGGTTGCAATTATTACTGTTATATGATGGAAACACTGTTGTATTTTTTTTGCATTTTATGGTTCCTGCGTTGACTTCTAAGGTCCTAACTATTCAATCTGTTGGAGCAACGCCCTAGGGTGAAGCCTAGGTTGCTCGGAAAGCAGAAATGACCATAAGTTTCACACTGGGTGCAATTATTCGTTTTATACGATGGAAAAACTGTTGTATTTATATTGTATTTTATGCTTCTGGCGTTGACTTCCAAGGCACTAACTATTCGATCTGGTGGTGCAACGCCCTAGAGTCAAGCCTAGGTTGCCCGGAACGTAGAATTGGCCATCACTTTCAAACTGGTTGCAATTATTCCTGTTATATGATGGAAACACTGTTGTATTTTTATTGCATTTTATGCTTCGGGCGTTGACTTCTAAGGCCCTAACTATTCAATCTGTAGGGGCAACGCCCTAGGGTGAAGCCTAGGTTGCTCGGAAAGTAGAAATGACCATAAGTTTCATACTGGTTGCAATTATTAGTTTTATACGATGGAAAAACTGTTGTATTTATATTGTATTTTATGCTTCTGCCGTTGACTTCTAAGGCACTATCTATTCGATCTGGTGGAGCAACGCCCTAGAGCGAAGCCTAGGTTGCCCGGAACGTAGGATTGGCCATCACTTTCAAACTGGTTGCAATTAATCCTATTATATGATGGAAACACTGTTGTATTTTTTTTGCATTTTATGGTTCGGGCGTTGACTTCTAAGGTCCTAACTATTCAATCTGTTGGAGCAACGCCCTAGGGTGAAGCCTAGGATGCACGGAAAGTAGAAAGACCGTAACTTTCATACTGGGTGCAATTATTCGTTTTATACGATAGAAAAACTGTTGTATTTATATTGTATTTTATGCTTCTGGCGTTGACTTCTAAGGCACTAACTATTCGATCTGGTGGAACAGCGCCCTAGAGTGATGCCTAGGTTGCCCGGAACGTAGAATTGGCCATCAATTTGAAACTGGTTGCAATTATACCTGTTATATGATGGACAGACTGTTGTATTTTTATTGCATTTTATGCTTCGGGCGTTGACTTCTAAGGCCCTAACTATTCAATCCGTTGGAGCAACGCCCTAGGGTGAAGCCTAGGTTGCTCGGAAAGTAGAAATGACCATAAGTTTCATACTGGGTGCAATTATTCGTTTTATACGATGGAAAAACTGTTGTATTTATATTGCATTTTATGCTTCTGGAGTTGACTTCTAAGGCACTAACTATTCGATCTGGTGGAACAACGCCCTAGTGTGAAGCCTAGGTTGCCCGGAACGTAGAATTGGCCATCACTTTTAAACTGGTTGCAATTATTCCCGATATATGATGGAAACACTGTTGTATTTTTTTTGCATTTTATGCTTCTGGCGTTGACTTCTAAGGCCCTAGCTATTCAATCTGTTGGACCAACGCCCTAGGGTGAAGCCTAGGTTGCTCGGAAAGTAGAAATGAACATAAGTTTCATACTGGTTGCAATTATTCGTTTTATACGATGGAAAAACTGTTGTATTTATATTGTATTTTATGCTTCTGGCGTTGACTTCTAAGGCACTAACTATTCGATCTGGTGGAGCAACGCCCTAGAGTGAAGCCTAGGTTGCCCGGAACGTAGAATTGGCCATCACTTTCAAACTGGTTGCAATTATTCCCGATATATGATGGAAACACTGTTGTATTTTTTTTGCATTTTATTGTTCGGGCGTTGACTTCTAAGGCCCTAACTATTCAATCTGTTGGAGCAACGCCCTAGGGTGAAGCCTAGGTTGCTCGGAAAGTAGAAATATCCATAAGTTTCATACTGGTTGCAATTATTCGTTTTATACGATGGAAAAACTGTTGTATTTATATTGTATTTTATGCTTCTGGCGTTGACTTCTAAGGCACTAACTATTCGATCTGGTGGAGCAACGCCCTAGAGTCAAGCCTAGGTTGCCCGGAACGTAGAATTGGCCATCACTTTCAAACTGGTTGCAATTATTCCTGTTATATGATGGAAACACTGTTGTATTTTTATTGCATTTTATGCTTCGGGCGTTGACTTCTAAGGCCCTAACTATTCAATCTGTAGGGGCAACGCCCTAGGGTGAAGCCTAGGTTGCTCGGAAAGTAGAAATGACCATAAGTTTCATACTGGTTGCAATTATTAGTTTTATACGATGGAAAAACTGTTGTATTTATATTGTATTTTATGCTTCTGCCGTTGACTTCTAAGGCACTATCTATTCGATCTGGTGGAGCAACGCCCTAGAGCGAAGCCTAGGTTGCCCGGAACGTAGGATTGGCCATCACTTTCAAACTGGTTGCAATTAATCCTATTATATGATGGAAACACTGTTGTATTTTTTTTGCATTTTATGGTTCGGGCGTTGACTTCTAAGGTCCTAACTATTCAATCTGTTGGAGCAACGCCCTAGGGTGAAGCCTAGGATGCACGGAAAGTAGAAAGACCGTAACTTTCATACTGGGTGCAATTATTCGTTTTATACGATAGAAAAACTGTTGTATTTATATTGTATTTTATGCTTCTGGCGTTGTCTTCTAAGGCACTAACTATTCGATCTGGTGGAACAGCGCCCTAGAGTGATGCCTAGGTTGCCCGGAACGTAGAATTGGCCATCAATTTGAAACTGGTTGCAATTATACCTGTTATATGATGGACAGACTGTTGTATTTTTATTGCATTTTATGCTTCGGGCGTTGACTTCTAAGGCCCTAACTATTCAATCCGTTGGAGCAACGCCCTAGGGTGAAGCCTAGGTTGCTCGGAAAGTAGAAATGACCATAAGTTTCATACTGGTTGCAATTATTCGTTTTATACGATGGAAAAACTGTTGTATTTATATTGTATTTTATGCTTCTGCCGTTGACTTCTAAGGCACTATCTATTCGATCTGGTGGAGCAACGCCCTAGAGCGAAGCCTAGGTTGCCCGGAACGTAGGATTGGCCATCACTTTGAAACTGGTTGCAATTTTTCCTGTTATATGATGGAAACACTGTTGTATTTTTTTTGCATTTTATGGTTCGGGCGTTGACTTCTAAGGTCCTAACTATTCAATCTGCTGGAGCAACGCCCTAGGGTGAAGCCTAGGATGCTCGGAAAGTAGAAATGACCATAAGTTTCATACTGGGTGCAATTATTCGTTTTATACGATGGAAAAACTGTTGTATTTATATTGCATTTTATGCTTCTGGAGTTGACTTCTAAGGCACTAACTATTCGATCTGGTGGAACAACGCCCTAGAGTGAAGCCTAGGTTGCCCGGAACGTAGAATTGGCCATCACTTTCAAACTGCTAGCAATTATTCCTGTTATATGATGGATACACTGTTGTATTTTTATTGCATTTTATGCTTCGGGCGTTGACTTCTAAGGCCCTAACTATTCAATCTGTTGGAGCAACGCCCTAGGGTGAAGCCTAGGTTGCTCGGAAAGTAGAAATGTCCATAAGTTTCATACTGGTTGCAATTATTCGTTTTATACGATGGAAAAACTGTTGTATTTATATTGTATTTTATGCTTCTGCCGTTGAGTTCTAAGGCACTATCTATTCGATCTGGTGGAGCAACGCCCTAGAGCGAAGCCTAGGTTGCCCGGAACGTAGGATTGGCCGTCACTTTCAAACTGGTTGCAATTATTCCTATTATATGATGGAAACACTGTTGTATTTTTATTGCATTTTATGCTTCGGGCGTTGACTTCTAAGGCCCTAACCATTCAATCCGTTGGAGCAACGCCCTAGGGTGAAGCCTAGGTTGCTCGGAAAGTAGAAATGACCATAAGTTTCATACTGGTTGCAATTATTCGTTTTATACGATGGAAAAACTGTTGTATTTATATTGTATTTTATGCTTCTGCCGTTGACTTCTAAGGCACTATCTATTCGATCTGGTGGAGCAACGCCCTAGAGCGAAGCCTAGGTTGCCCGGAACGTAGGATTGGCCATCACTTTGAAACTGGTTGCAATTATTCCTGTTATATGATGGAAACACTGTTGTATTTTTTTTGCATTTTATGGTTCGGGCGTTGACTTCTAAGGTCCTAACTATTCAATCTGTTGGAGCAACGCCCTAGGGTGAAGCCTAGGTTGCTCGGAAAGTAGAAATGACCATAAGTTTCATACTGGGTGCAATTATTCGTTTTATACGATGGAAAAACTGTTGTATTTATATTGCATTTTATGCTTCTGGCGTTGACTTCTAAGGCACTAACTATTCGATCTGGTGGAACAACGCCCTAGAGTGAAGCCTAGGTTGCCCGGAACGTAGAATTGGCCATCACTTTCAAACTGCTAGCAATTATTCCTGTTATATGATGGATACACTGTTGTATTTTTATTGCATTTTATGCTTCGGGCGTTGACTTCTAAGGCACTAACTGTTCAATCTGTTGGAGCAACGCCCTAGGGTGAAGCCTAGGTTGCTCGGAACGTAGAATTGGCCATCACTTTCAAACTGGTTGCAATTATTCCCGATATATGATGGAAACACTGTTGTATTTTTTTTGCATTTTATGCTTCTCGCGTTGACTTCTAAGGCCCGAGCTATTCAATCTGTTGGACCAACGCCCTAGGGTGAAGCCTAGGTTGCTCGGAAAGTAGAAATGAACATAAGTTTCATACTGGTTGCAATTATTCGTTTTATACGATGGAAAAACTGTTGTATTTATATTGTATTTTATGCTTCTGGCGTTGACTTCTAAGGCACTAACTATTCGATCTGGTGGAGCAACGCCCTAGAGTGAAGCCTAGGTTGCCCGGAACGTAGAATTGGCCATCACTTTCAAACTGGTTGCAATTATTCCCGATATATGATGGAAACACTGTTGTATTTTTTTTGCATTTTATTGTTCGGGCGTTGACTTCTAAGGCCCTAACTATTCAATCTGTTGGAGCAACGCCCTAGGGTGAAGCCTAGGTTGCTCGGAAAGTAGAAATATCCATAAGTTTCATACTGGTTGCAATTATTCGTTTTATACGATGGAAAAACTGTTGTATTTATATTGTATTTTATGCTTCTGGCGTTGACTTCTAAGGCACTATCTATTCGATCTGGTGGAGCAACGCCCTAGAGTCAAGCCTAGGCTGCCCGGAACGTAGAATTGGCCAGCACTTTCAAATTGGTTGCAATTATTCCTGTTATATGATGGAAACACTGTTGTATTTTTATTGCATTTTATGCTTCGCGCGTTGACTTCTAAGGCCCTAACTATTCAATCTGTTGGGGCAACGCCCTAGGGTGAAGCCTAGGTTGCTCGGAAAGTAGAAATGACCATAAGTTTCATACTGGTTGCAATTATTAGTTTTATACGATGGAAAAACTGTTGTATTTATATTGTATTTTATGCTTCTGCCGTTGACTTCTAAGGCACTATCTATTCGATCTGGTGGAGCAACGCCCTAGAGCGAAGCCTAGGTTGCCCGGAACGTAGGATTGGCCATCACTTTCAAACTGGTTGCAATTATTCCTATTATATGATGGAAACACTGTTGTATTTTTTTTGCATTTTATGGTTCGGGCGTTGACTTCTAAGGTCCTAACTATTCAATCTGTTGGAGCAACGCCCTAGGGTGAAGCCTAGGATGCACGGAAAGTAGAAAGACCGTAACTTTCATACTGGGTGCAATTATTCGTTTTATACGATAGAAAAACTGTTGTATTTATATTGTATTTTATGCTTCTGGCGTTGACTTCTAAGGCACTAACTATTCGATCTGGTGGAACAGCGCCCTAGAGTGATGCCTAGGTTGCCCGGAACGTAGAATTGGCCATCAATTTGAAACTGGTTGCAATTATACCTGTTATATGATGGACAGACTGTTGTATTTTTATTGCATTTTATGCTTCGGGCGTTGACTTGTAAGGCCCTAACTATTCAATCCGTTGGAGCAACGCCCTAGGGTGAAGCCTAGGTTGCTCGGAAAGTAGAAATGACCATAAGTTTCATACTGGGTGCAATTATTCGTTTTATACGATGGAAAAACTGTTGTATTTATATTGCATTTTATGCTTCTGGCGTTGACTTCTAAGGCACTAACTATTCGATCTGGTGGAACAACGCCCTAGAGTGAAGCCTAGGTTGCCCGGAACGTAGAATTGGCCATCACTTTCAAACTGCTAGCAATTATTCCTGTTATATGATGGATACACTGTTGTATTTTTATTGCATTTTATGCTTCGGGCGTTGACTTCTAAGGCCCTAACTATTCAATCCGTTGGAGCAGCGCCCTAGGGTGAAGCCTAGGTTTCTCGGAAAGTAGAAATGACCATAAGTTTCATACTGGTTGCAATTATTCGTTTTATACGATGGAAAAACTGTTGTATATATATTGTATTTTATGCTTCTGGCGTTGACTTCTAAGGCACTAACTATTCGATCTGTGGATCAACGCCCTAGAGTGAAGCCTAGGTTGCCCGGAACGTAGAATTGGCCATCACTTTCAAACTGGTTGCAATTATTCCTTATATATGATGGACAGACTGTTGTATTTTTATTGCATTTTATGCTTCGGGCGTTGACTTCTAAGGCCCTAACTATTCAATCCGTTGGAGCAACGCCCTAGGGTGAAGCCTAGGTTGCTCGGAAAGTAGAAATGACCATAAGTTTCATACTGGTTGCAATTATTCGTTTTATACGATGGAAAAACTGTTGTATTTATATTGTATTTTATGCTCCTGCCGTTGACTTCTAAGGCACTATCTATTCGATCTGGTGGAGCAACGCCCTAGAGCGAAGCCTAGGTTGCCCGGAACGTAGGATTGGCCATCACTTTGAAACTGGTTGCAATTATACCTGTTATATGATGGAAACACTGTTGTATTTTTTTTGCATTTTATGGTTCGGGCGTTGACTTCTAAGGTCCTAACTATTCAATCTGTTGGAGCAACGCCCTAGGGTGAAGCCTAGGATGCTCGGAAAGTAGAAATGACCATAAGTTTCATACTGGGTTCAATTATTCGTTTTATACGATGGAAAAACTGTTGTATTTATATTGCATTTTATGCTTCTGGAGTTGACTTCTAAGGCACTAACTATTCGATCTGGTGGAACAACGCCCTAGAGTGAAGCCTAGGTTGCCCGGAACGTAGAATTGGCCATCACTTTCAAACTGCTAGCAATTATTCCTGTTATATGATGGATACACTGTTGTATTTTTATTGCATTTTATGCTTCGGGCGTTGACTTCTAAGGCCCTAACTATTCAATCTGTTGGAGCAACGCCCTAGGGTGAAGCCTAGGTTGCTCGGAAAGTAGAAATGTCCGTAAGTTTCATACTGGTTGCAATTATTCGTTTTATACGATGGAAAAACTGTTGTATTTATATTGTATTTTATGCTTCTGCCGTTGAGTTCTAAGGCACTATCTATTCGATCTGGTGGAGCAACGCCCTAGAGCGAAGCCTAGGTTGCCCGGAACGTAGGATTGGCCATCACTTTCAAACTGGTTGCAATTATTCCTATTATATGATGGAAACACTGTTGTATTTTTATTGCATTTTACGCTTCGGGCGTTGACTTCTAAGGCCCTAGCTATTCAATCCGTTGGAGCAACGCCCTAGGGTGAAGCCTAGGTTGCTCGGAAAGTAGAAATGACCATAAGTTTCATACTGGTTGCAATTATTCGTTTTATACGATGGAAAAACTGTTGTATTTATATTGTATTTTATGCTTCTGCCGTTGACTTCTAAGGCACTATCTATTCGATCTGGTGGAGCAACGCCCTAGAGCGAAGCCTAGGTTGCCCGGAACGTAGGATTGGCCATCACTTTGAAACTGGTTGCAATTATTCCTGTTATATGATGGAAACACTGTTGTATTTTTTTTGCATTTTATGGTTCGGGCGTTGACTTCTAAGGTCCTAACTATTCAATCTGTTGGAGCAACGCCCTAGGGTGAAGCCTAGGTTGCTCGGAAAGTAGAAATGACCATAAGTTTCATACTGGGTGCAATTATTCGTTTTATACGATGGAAAAACTGTTGTATTTATATTGCATTTTATGCTTCTGGCGTTGACTTCTAAGGCACTAACTATTCGATCTGGTGGAACAACGCCCTAGAGTGAAGCCTAGGTTGCCCGGAACGTAGAATTGGCCATCACTTTCAAACTGCTAGCAATTATTCCTGTTATATGATGGACACACTGTTGTATTTTTATTGCATTTTATGCTTCGGGCGTTGACTTCTAAGGCCCTAACTATTCAATCCGTTGGAGCAACGCCCTAGGGTGAAGCCTAGGTTTCTCGGAAAGTAGAAATGACCATAAGTTTCATACTGGTTGCAATTATTCGTTTTATACGATGGAAAAACTGTTGTATATATATTGTATTTTATGCTTCTGGCGTTGACTTCTAAGGCACTAACTATTCGATCTGTGGATCAACGCCCTACAGTGAAGCCTAGGTTGCCCGGAACGTAGAATTGGCCATCACTTTCAAACTGGTTGCAATTATTCCTTATATATGATGGAAACACTGTTGTATTTTTTTTGCATTTTATTGTTCGGGCGTTGACTTCTAAGGCCCTAACTATTCAGTCTGTTGGAGCAACGCCCTAGGGTGAAGCCTAGGTTGCTCGGAAAGCAGAAATGTCCATAAGTTTCATACTGGTTGCAATTATTCGTTTTATACGATGGAAAAACTGTTGTATTTATATTGTATTTTATGCTTCTGCCGTTGACTTCTAAGGCACTATCTATTCGATCTGGTGGAGCAACGCCCTAGAGCGAAGCCTAGGTTGCCCGGAACGTAGAATTGGCCATCACTTTCAAACTGGTTGCAATTATACCTGATATATGATGCAATCACTGCTGTATTTTTTTTGCATTTTATGGTTCGGGCGTTGACTTCTAAGGCCCTAACTGTTCAATCTGTTGGAGCAACGCCCTAGGGTGAAGCCTAGGTTGCTCGGAACGTAGAATTGGCCATCACTTTCAAACTGGTTGCAATTATTCCCGATATATGATGGAAACACTGTTGTATTTTTTTTGCATTTTATGCTTCTGGCGTTGACTTCTAAGGCCCTAGCTATTCAATCTGTTGGACGAACGCCCTAGGGTGAAGCCTAGGTTGCTCGGAAAGTAGAAATGAACATAAGTTTCATACTGGTTGCAATTATTCGTTTTATACGATGGAAAAACTGTTGTATTTATATTGTATTTTATGCTTCTGGCGTTGACTTCTAAGGCACTAACTATTCGATCTGGTGGAGCAACGCCCTAGAGTGAAGCCTAGGTTGCCCGGAACGTAGAATTGGCCATCACTTTCAAACTGGTTGCAATTATTCCCGATATATGATGGAAACACTGTTGTATTTTTTTTGCATTTTATTGTTCGGGCGTTGACTTCTAAGGCCCTAACTATTCAATCTGTTGGAGCAACGCCCTAGGGTGAAGCCTAGGTTGCTCGGAAAGTAGAAATATCCATAAGTTCCATACTGGTTGCAATTATTCGTTTTATACGATGGAAAAACTGTTGTATTTATTTTGTATTTTATGCTTCTGGCGTTGACTTCTAAGGCACTATCTATTCGATCTGGTGGAGCAACGCCCTAGAGTCAAGCCTAGGCTGCCCGGAACGTAGAATTGGCCATCACTTTCAAATTGGTTGCAATTATTCCTGTTATATGATGGAAACACTGTTGTATTTTTATTGCATTTTATGCTTCGGGCGTTGACTTCTAAGGCCCTAACTATTCAATATGTTGGGGCAACGCCCTAGGGTGAAGCCTAGGTTGCTCGGAAAGTAGAAATGACCATAAGTTTCATACTGGTTGCAATTATTAGTTTTATACGATGGAAAAACTGTTGTATTTATATTGTATTTTATGCTTCTGCCGTTGACTTCTAAGGCACTATCTATTCGATCTGGTGGAGCAACGCCCTAGAGCGAAGCCTAGGTTGCCCGGAACGTAGGATTGGCCATCACTTTCAAACTGGTTGCAATTATTCCTATTATATGATGGAAACACTGTTGTATTTTTTTTGCATTTTATGGTTCGGGCGTTGACTTCTAAGGTCCTAACTATTCAATCTGTTGGAGCAACGCCCTAGGGTGAAGCCTAGGATGCACGGAAAGTAGAAAGACCGTAACTTTCATACTGGGTGCAATTATTCGTTTTATACGATAGAAAAACTGTTGTATTTATATTGTATTTTATGCTTCTGGCGTTGACTTCTAAGGCACTAACTATTCGATCTGGTGGAACAGCGCCCTAGAGTGATGCCTAGGTTGCCCGGAACGTAGAATTGGCCATCAATTTGAAACTGGTTGCAATTATACCTGTTATATGATGGACAGACTGTTGTATTTTTATTGCATTTTATGCTTCGGGCGTTGACTTCTAAGGCCATAACTATTCAATCCGTTGGAGCAACGCCCTAGGGTGAAGCCTAGGTTGCTCGGAAAGTAGAAATGACCATAAGTTTCATACTGGTTGCAATTATTCGTTTTATACGATGGAAAAACTGTTGTATTTATATTGTATTTTATGCTTCTGCCGTTGACTTCTAAGGCACTATCTATTCGATCTGGTGGAGCAACGCCCTAGGGCGAAGCTTAGGTTGCCCGGAACGTAGGATTGGCCATCACTTTGAAACTGGTTGCAATTATTCCTGTTATATGATGGAAACACTGTTGTATTTTTTTTGCATTTTATGGTTCGGGCGTTGACTTCTAAGGTCCTAACTATTCAATCTGTTGGAGCAACGCCCTAGGGTGAAGCCTAGGTTTCTCGGAAAGTAGAGATGACCATAAGTTTCATACTGGTTGCAATTATTCGTTTTATACGATGGAGAAACTGTTGTATATATATTGTATTTTATGCTTCTGGCGTTGACTTCTAAGGCACTAACTATTCGATCTGTGGATCAACGCCCTAGAGTGAAGCCTAGGTTGCCCGGAACGTAGAATTGGCCATCACTTTCAAACTGGTTGCAATTATTCCTTATATATGATGGAAACACTGTTGTATTTTTTTTGCATTTTATTGTTCGGGCGTTGACTTCTAAGGCCCTAACTATTCAATCTGTTGGAGCAACGCCCTAGGGTGAAGCCTAGGTTGCTCGGAAAGTAGAAATGTCCATAAGTTTCATACTGGTTGCAATTATTCGTTTTATACGATGGAAAAACTGTTGTATTTATATTGTATTTTATGCTTCTGCCGTTGACTTCTAAGGCACTATCTATTCGATCTGGTGGAGCAACGCCCTAGAGCGAAGCCTAGGTTGCCCGGAACGTAGAATTGGCCATCACTTTCAAACTGGTTGCAATTATACCTGATATATGATGCAATCACTGCTGTATTTTTTTTGCATTTTATGGTTCGGGCGTTGACTTCTAAGGCCCTAACTGTTCAATCTGTTGGAGCAACGCCCTAGGTTGAAGCCTAGGTTGCTCGGAACGTAGAATTGGCCATCACCTTCAAACTGGTTGCAATTATTCCCGATATATGATGGAAACACTGTTGTATTTTTTTTTGCATTTTATGCTTCTGGCGTTGACTTCTAAGGCCCTAGCTATTCAATCTGTTGGACCAACGCCCTAGGGTGAAGCCTAGGTTGCTCGGAAAGTAGAAATGAACATAAGTTTCATACTGGTTGCAATTATTCGTTTTATACGATGGAAAAACTGTTGTATTTATATTGTATTTTATGCTTCTGGCGTTGACTTCTAAGGCACTAACTATTCGATCTGGTGGAGCAACGCCCTAGAGTGAAGCCTAGGTTGCCCGGAACGTAGAATTGGCCATCACTTTCAAACTGGTTGCAATTATTCCCGATATATGATGGAAACACTGTTGTATTTTTTTTGCATTTTATTGTTCGGGCGTTGACTTCTAAGGCCCTAACTATTCAATCTGTTGGAGCAACGCCCTAGGGTGAAGCCTAGGTTGCTCGGAAAGTAGAAATATCCATAAGTTTCATACTGGTTGCAATTATTCGTTTTATACGATGGAAAAACTGTTGTATTTATATTGTATTTTATGCTTCTGGCGTTGACTTCTAAGGCACTAACTATTCGATCTGGTGGAGCAACGCCCTAGAGTGAAGCCTAGGTTGCCCGGAACGTAGAATTGGCCATTACTTTCAAACTGGTTGCAATTATTACTGTTATATGATGGATACACTGTTGTATTTTTATTGCAATTTTTTGCTTCGGGCGCTGACTTCTAAGGCCCTAACTATTCAATCTGTTGGAGCAACGCCCTAGGGTGAAGCCTAGCTTGCTCGTTAAGTAGAAATGACCATAAGTTTCCTACTGGTTGCAATTATTCGTTTTATACGATGGAAAAGCTGTTGTATTTATATCGTATTTTATGCTTCTGGCGTTGACTTCTTAGGCACTATCTATTCGATCTGGTGGAGCAACGCCCTAGAGCGAAGCCTAGGTTGCCCGGAACGTAGGATTGGCCATCACTTTGAAACTGGTTGCAATTATTCCTGTTATATGATGGAAACACTGTTGTATTTTTTTTGCATTTTATGGTTCGGGCGTTGACTTCTAAGGTCCTAACTATTCAATCTGTTGGAGCAACGCCCTAGGGTGAAGCCTAGGATGCTCGGAAAGTAGAAATGACCATAAGTTTCATACAGGGTGCAATTATTCGTTTTATTCGATGGAAAAACTGTTGTATTTATATTGCATTTTATGCTTCTGGCGTTGACTTCTAAGGCACTAACTATTCGATCTGGTGGAACAACGCCCTAGAGTGAAGCCTAGGTTGCCCGGAACGTAGAATTGGCCATCACTTTCAAACTGCTAGCAATTATTCCTGTTATATGATGGATACACTGTTGTATTTTTATTGCATTTTATGCTTCGGGCGTTGACTTCTAAGGTCCTAACTATTCAATCTGTTGGAGCAACGCCCTAGGGTGAAGCCTAGGATGCTTGGAAAGTAGAAATGACCATAAGTTTCATACTGGGTGCAATTATTCGTTTTATACGATGGAAAAACTGTTGTATTTATATTGCATTTTATGCTTCTGGCGTTGACTTCTAAGGCACTAACTATTCGATCTGGTGGAACAACGCCCTAGAGTGAAGCCTAGGTTGCCCGGAACGTAGAATTGGCCATCACTTTCAAACTGCTAGCAATTATTCCTGTTATATGATGGATACACTGTTGTATTTTTATTGCATTTTATGCTTCGGGCGTTGACTTCTAAGGCCCTAACTATTCAATCCGTTGGAGCAACGCCCTAGGGTGAAGCCTAGGTTTCTCGGAAAGTAGAAATGACCATAAGTTTCATACTGGTTGCAATTATTCGTTTTATACGATGGAAAAACTGTTGTATATATATTGTATTTTATGCTTCTGGCGTTGACTTCTAAGGCACTAACTATTCGATCTGTGGATCAACGCCCTAGAGCGAAGCCTAGGTTGCCCGGAACGTAGAATTGGCCATCACTTTCAAACTGGTTGCAATTATACCTGATATATGATGCAATCACTGCTGTATTTTTTTTGCATTTTATGGTTCGGGCGTTGACTTCTAAGGCCCTAACTGTTCAATCTGTTGGAGCAACGCCCTAGGGTGAAGCCTAGGTTGCTCGGAACGTAGAATTGGCCATCACTTTCAAACTGGTTGCAATTATTCCCGATATATGATGGAAACACTGTTGAATTTTTTTTGCATTTTAGGCTTCTGGCGTTGACTTCTAAGGCCCTAGCTATTCAATCTGTTGGACCAACGCCCTAGGGTGAAGCCTAGGTTGCTCGGAAAGTAGAAATGAACATAAGTTTCATACTGGTTGCAATTATTCGTTTTATACGATGGAAAAACTGTTGTATTTATATTGTATTTTATGCTTCTGGCGTTGACTTCTAAGGCACTAACTATTCGATCTGGTGGAGCAACGCCCTAGAGTGAAGCCTAGGTTGCCCGGAACGTAGAATTGGCCATCACTTTCAAACTGGTTGCAATTATTCCCGATATATGATGGAAACACTGTTGTATTTTTTTTGCATTTTATTGTTCGGGCGTTGACTTCTAAGGCCCTAACTATTCAATCTGTTGGAGCAACGTCCTAGGGAGAAGCCTAGGTTGCTCGGAAAGTAGAAATATCCATAAGTTTCATACTGGTTGCAATTATTCGTTTTATACGATGGAAAAACTGTTGTATTTATATTGTATTTTATGCTTCTGGCGTTGACTTCCAAAGCACTAAATATTCGATCTGGTGGAGCAACGCAATAGAGTGATGCCTAGGTTGCCCGGAACGTAGAATTGGCCATCAATTTGAAACTGGTTGCAATTATACCTGTTATATGATGGATACACTGTTGTATTTTTATTGCATTTTATGCTTCGGGCGTTGACATCTAAGGCCCTAACTATTCAATCTGTTGGAGCAACGCCCTAGGGTGAAGCCTAGGTTGCTCTGAAAGTAGAAATGACCATAAGTTTCATACTGGGTGCAATTATTCGTTTTATACGATGGAAAAACTGTTGTATTTATATTGCATTTTATGCTTCTGGAGTTGACTTCTAAGGCACTAACTATTCGATCTGGTGGAACAACGCCCTAGAGTGAAGCCTAGGTTGCCCGGAACGTAGAATTGGCCATCACTTTCAAACTGCTAGCAATTATTCCTGTTATATGATGGATACACTGTTGTATTTTTATTGCATTTTATGCTTCGGGCGTTGACTTCTAAGGCCCTAACTATTCAATCTGTTGGAGCAACGCCCTAGGGTGAAGCCTAGGTTGCTCGGAAAGTAGAAATGTCCATAAGTTTCATACTGGTTGCAATTATTCGTTTTATACGATGGAAAAACTGTTGTATTTATATTGTATTTTATGCTTCTGCCGTTGAGTTCTAAGGCACTATCTATTCGATCTGGTGGAGCAACGCCCTAGAGCGAAGCCTAGGTTGCCCGGAACGTAGGATTGGCCGTCACTTTCAAACTGGTTGCAATTATTCCTATTATATGATGGAAACACTGTTGTATTTTTATTGCATTTTATGCTTCGGGCGTTGACTTCTAAGGCCCTAACCATTCAATCCGTTGGAGCAACGCCCTAGGGTGAAGCCTAGGTTGCTCGGAAAGTAGAAATGACCATAAGTTTCATACTGGTTGCAATTATTCGTTTTATACGATGGAAAAACTGTTGTATTTATATTGTATTTTATGCTTCTGCCGTTGACTTCTAAGGCACTATCTATTCGATCTGGTGGAGCAACGCCCTAGAGCGAAGCCTAGGTTGCCCGGAACGTAGGATTGGCCATCACTTTGAAACTGGTTGCAATTATTCCTGTTATATGATGGAAACACTGTTGTATTTTTTTTGCATTTTATGGTTCGGGCGTTGACTTCTAAGGTCCTAACTATTCAATCTGTTGGAGCAACGCCCTAGGGTGAAGCCTAGGTTGCTCGGAAAGTAGAAATGACCATAAGTTTCATACTGGGTGCAATTATTCGTTTTATACGATGGAAAAACTGTTGTATTTATATTGCATTTTATGCTTCTGGCGTTGACTTCTAAGGCACTAACTATTCGATCTGGTGGAACAACGCCCTAGAGTGAAGCCTAGGTTGCCCGGAACGTAGAATTGGCCATCACTTTCAAACTGCTAGCAATTATTCCTGTTATATGATGGATACACTGTTGTATTTTTATTGCATTTTATGCTTCGGGCGTTGACTTCTAAGGCACTAACTGTTCAATCTGTTGGAGCAACGCCCTAGGGTGAAGCCTAGGTTGCTC
Organism: Calliopsis andreniformis; assembly: GCF_051401765.1. Taxonomy (NCBI): domain Eukaryota; kingdom Metazoa; phylum Arthropoda; class Insecta; order Hymenoptera; family Andrenidae; genus Calliopsis; species Calliopsis andreniformis. The sequence continues at coordinate 7,598,933 of NW_027480425.1, read as the reverse complement.
GGAACGTAGAATTGGCCATCACTTTCAAACTGGTTGCAATTATTCCCGATATATGATGGAAACACTGTTGTATTTTTTTTGCATTTTATGCTTCTCGCGTTGACTTCTAAGGCCCGAGCTATTCAATCTGTTGGACCAACGCCCTAGGGTGAAGCCTAGGTTGCTCGGAAAGTAGAAATGAACATAAGTTTCATACTGGTTGCAATTATTCGTTTTATACGATGGAAAAACTGTTGTATTTATATTGTATTTTATGCTTCTGGCGTTGACTTCTAAGGCACTAACTATTCGATCTGGTGGAGCAACGCCCTAGAGTGAAGCCTAGGTTGCCCGGAACGTAGAATTGGCCATCACTTTCAAACTGGTTGCAATTATTCCCGATATATGATGGAAACACTGTTGTATTTTTTTTGCATTTTATTGTTCGGGCGTTGACTTCTAAGGCCCTAACTATTCAATCTGTTGGAGCAACGCCCTAGGGTGAAGCCTAGGTTGCTCGGAAAGTAGAAATATCCATAAGTTTCATACTGGTTGCAATTATTCGTTTTATACGATGGAAAAACTGTTGTATTTATATTGTATTTTATGCTTCTGGCGTTGACTTCTAAGGCACTATCTATTCGATCTGGTGGAGCAACGCCCTAGAGTCAAGCCTAGGCTGCCCGGAACGTAGAATTGGCCAGCACTTTCAAATTGGTTGCAATTATTCCTGTTATATGATGGAAACACTGTTGTATTTTTATTGCATTTTATGCTTCGCGCGTTGACTTCTAAGGCCCTAACTATTCAATCTGTTGGGGCAACGCCCTAGGGTGAAGCCTAGGTTGCTCGGAAAGTAGAAATGACCATAAGTTTCATACTGGTTGCAATTATTAGTTTTATACGATGGAAAAACTGTTGTATTTATATTGTATTTTATGCTTCTGCCGTTGACTTCTAAGGCACTATCTATTCGATCTGGTGGAGCAACGCCCTAGAGCGAAGCCTAGGTTGCCCGGAACGTAGGATTGGCCATCACTTTCAAACTGGTTGCAATTATTCCTATTATATGATGGAAACACTGTTGTATTTTTTTTGCATTTTATGGTTCGGGCGTTGACTTCTAAGGTCCTAACTATTCAATCTGTTGGAGCAACGCCCTAGGGTGAAGCCTAGGATGCACGGAAAGTAGAAAGACCGTAACTTTCATACTGGGTGCAATTATTCGTTTTATACGATAGAAAAACTGTTGTATTTATATTGTATTTTATGCTTCTGGCGTTGACTTCTAAGGCACTAACTATTCGATCTGGTGGAACAGCGCCCTAGAGTGATGCCTAGGTTGCCCGGAACGTAGAATTGGCCATCAATTTGAAACTGGTTGCAATTATACCTGTTATATGATGGACAGACTGTTGTATTTTTATTGCATTTTATGCTTCGGGCGTTGACTTGTAAGGCCCTAACTATTCAATCCGTTGGAGCAACGCCCTAGGGTGAAGCCTAGGTTGCTCGGAAAGTAGAAATGACCATAAGTTTCATACTGGGTGCAATTATTCGTTTTATACGATGGAAAAACTGTTGTATTTATATTGCATTTTATGCTTCTGGCGTTGACTTCTAAGGCACTAACTATTCGATCTGGTGGAACAACGCCCTAGAGTGAAGCCTAGGTTGCCCGGAACGTAGAATTGGCCATCACTTTCAAACTGCTAGCAATTATTCCTGTTATATGATGGATACACTGTTGTATTTTTATTGCATTTTATGCTTCGGGCGTTGACTTCTAAGGCCCTAACTATTCAATCCGTTGGAGCAGCGCCCTAGGGTGAAGCCTAGGTTTCTCGGAAAGTAGAAATGACCATAAGTTTCATACTGGTTGCAATTATTCGTTTTATACGATGGAAAAACTGTTGTATATATATTGTATTTTATGCTTCTGGCGTTGACTTCTAAGGCACTAACTATTCGATCTGTGGATCAACGCCCTAGAGTGAAGCCTAGGTTGCCCGGAACGTAGAATTGGCCATCACTTTCAAACTGGTTGCAATTATTCCTTATATATGATGGACAGACTGTTGTATTTTTATTGCATTTTATGCTTCGGGCGTTGACTTCTAAGGCCCTAACTATTCAATCCGTTGGAGCAACGCCCTAGGGTGAAGCCTAGGTTGCTCGGAAAGTAGAAATGACCATAAGTTTCATACTGGTTGCAATTATTCGTTTTATACGATGGAAAAACTGTTGTATTTATATTGTATTTTATGCTCCTGCCGTTGACTTCTAAGGCACTATCTATTCGATCTGGTGGAGCAACGCCCTAGAGCGAAGCCTAGGTTGCCCGGAACGTAGGATTGGCCATCACTTTGAAACTGGTTGCAATTATACCTGTTATATGATGGAAACACTGTTGTATTTTTTTTGCATTTTATGGTTCGGGCGTTGACTTCTAAGGTCCTAACTATTCAATCTGTTGGAGCAACGCCCTAGGGTGAAGCCTAGGATGCTCGGAAAGTAGAAATGACCATAAGTTTCATACTGGGTTCAATTATTCGTTTTATACGATGGAAAAACTGTTGTATTTATATTGCATTTTATGCTTCTGGAGTTGACTTCTAAGGCACTAACTATTCGATCTGGTGGAACAACGCCCTAGAGTGAAGCCTAGGTTGCCCGGAACGTAGAATTGGCCATCACTTTCAAACTGCTAGCAATTATTCCTGTTATATGATGGATACACTGTTGTATTTTTATTGCATTTTATGCTTCGGGCGTTGACTTCTAAGGCCCTAACTATTCAATCTGTTGGAGCAACGCCCTAGGGTGAAGCCTAGGTTGCTCGGAAAGTAGAAATGTCCGTAAGTTTCATACTGGTTGCAATTATTCGTTTTATACGATGGAAAAACTGTTGTATTTATATTGTATTTTATGCTTCTGCCGTTGAGTTCTAAGGCACTATCTATTCGATCTGGTGGAGCAACGCCCTAGAGCGAAGCCTAGGTTGCCCGGAACGTAGGATTGGCCATCACTTTCAAACTGGTTGCAATTATTCCTATTATATGATGGAAACACTGTTGTATTTTTATTGCATTTTACGCTTCGGGCGTTGACTTCTAAGGCCCTAGCTATTCAATCCGTTGGAGCAACGCCCTAGGGTGAAGCCTAGGTTGCTCGGAAAGTAGAAATGACCATAAGTTTCATACTGGTTGCAATTATTCGTTTTATACGATGGAAAAACTGTTGTATTTATATTGTATTTTATGCTTCTGCCGTTGACTTCTAAGGCACTATCTATTCGATCTGGTGGAGCAACGCCCTAGAGCGAAGCCTAGGTTGCCCGGAACGTAGGATTGGCCATCACTTTGAAACTGGTTGCAATTATTCCTGTTATATGATGGAAACACTGTTGTATTTTTTTTGCATTTTATGGTTCGGGCGTTGACTTCTAAGGTCCTAACTATTCAATCTGTTGGAGCAACGCCCTAGGGTGAAGCCTAGGTTGCTCGGAAAGTAGAAATGACCATAAGTTTCATACTGGGTGCAATTATTCGTTTTATACGATGGAAAAACTGTTGTATTTATATTGCATTTTATGCTTCTGGCGTTGACTTCTAAGGCACTAACTATTCGATCTGGTGGAACAACGCCCTAGAGTGAAGCCTAGGTTGCCCGGAACGTAGAATTGGCCATCACTTTCAAACTGCTAGCAATTATTCCTGTTATATGATGGACACACTGTTGTATTTTTATTGCATTTTATGCTTCGGGCGTTGACTTCTAAGGCCCTAACTATTCAATCCGTTGGAGTAACGCCCTAGGGTGAAGCCTAGGTTTCTCGGAAAGTAGAAATGACCATAAGTTTCATACTGGTTGCAATTATTCGTTTTATACGATGGAAAAACTGTTGTATATATATTGTATTTTATGCTTCTGGCGTTGACTTCTAAGGCACTAACTATTCGATCTGTGGATCAACGCCCTACAGTGAAGCCTAGGTTGCCCGGAACGTAGAATTGGCCATCACTTTCAAACTGGTTGCAATTATTCCTTATATATGATGGAAACACTGTTGTATTTTTTTTGCATTTTATTGTTCGGGCGTTGACTTCTAAGGCCCTAACTATTCAGTCTGTTGGAGCAACGCCCTAGGGTGAAGCCTAGGTTGCTCGGAAAGCAGAAATGTCCATAAGTTTCATACTGGTTGCAATTATTCGTTTTATACGATGGAAAAACTGTTGTATTTATATTGTATTTTATGCTTCTGCCGTTGACTTCTAAGGCACTATCTATTCGATCTGGTGGAGCAACGCCCTAGAGCGAAGCCTAGGTTGCCCGGAACGTAGAATTGGCCATCACTTTCAAACTGGTTGCAATTATACCTGATATATGATGCAATCACTGCTGTATTTTTTTTGCATTTTATGGTTCGGGCGTTGACTTCTAAGGCCCTAACTGTTCAATCTGTTGGAGCAACGCCCTAGGGTGAAGCCTAGGTTGCTCGGAACGTAGAATTGGCCATCACTTTCAAACTGGTTGCAATTATTCCCGATATATGATGGAAACACTGTTGTATTTTTTTTGCATTTTATGCTTCTGGCGTTGACTTCTAAGGCCCTAGCTATTCAATCTGTTGGACGAACGCCCTAGGGTGAAGCCTAGGTTGCTCGGAAAGTAGAAATGAACATAAGTTTCATACTGGTTGCAATTATTCGTTTTATACGATGGAAAAACTGTTGTATTTATATTGTATTTTATGCTTCTGGCGTTGACTTCTAAGGCACTAACTATTCGATCTGGTGGAGCAACGCCCTAGAGTGAAGCCTAGGTTGCCCGGAACGTAGAATTGGCCATCACTTTCAAACTGGTTGCAATTATTCCCGATATATGATGGAAACACTGTTGTATTTTTTTTGCATTTTATTGTTCGGGCGTTGACTTCTAAGGCCCTAACTATTCAATCTGTTGGAGCAACGCCCTAGGGTGAAGCCTAGGTTGCTCGGAAAGTAGAAATATCCATAAGTTCCATACTGGTTGCAATTATTCGTTTTATACGATGGAAAAACTGTTGTATTTATTTTGTATTTTATGCTTCTGGCGTTGACTTCTAAGGCACTATCTATTCGATCTGGTGGAGCAACGCCCTAGAGTCAAGCCTAGGCTGCCCGGAACGTAGAATTGGCCATCACTTTCAAATTGGTTGCAATTATTCCTGTTATATGATGGAAACACTGTTGTATTTTTATTGCATTTTATGCTTCGGGCGTTGACTTCTAAGGCCCTAACTATTCAATATGTTGGGGCAACGCCCTAGGGTGAAGCCTAGGTTGCTCGGAAAGTAGAAATGACCATAAGTTTCATACTGGTTGCAATTATTAGTTTTATACGATGGAAAAACTGTTGTATTTATATTGTATTTTATGCTTCTGCCGTTGACTTCTAAGGCACTATCTATTCGATCTGGTGGAGCAACGCCCTAGAGCGAAGCCTAGGTTGCCCGGAACGTAGGATTGGCCATCACTTTCAAACTGGTTGCAATTATTCCTATTATATGATGGAAACACTGTTGTATTTTTTTTGCATTTTATGGTTCGGGCGTTGACTTCTAAGGTCCTAACTATTCAATCTGTTGGAGCAACGCCCTAGGGTGAAGCCTAGGATGCACGGAAAGTAGAAAGACCGTAACTTTCATACTGGGTGCAATTATTCGTTTTATACGATAGAAAAACTGTTGTATTTATATTGTATTTTATGCTTCTGGCGTTGACTTCTAAGGCACTAACTATTCGATCTGGTGGAACAGCGCCCTAGAGTGATGCCTAGGTTGCCCGGAACGTAGAATTGGCCATCAATTTGAAACTGGTTGCAATTATACCTGTTATATGATGGACAGACTGTTGTATTTTTATTGCATTTTATGCTTCGGGCGTTGACTTCTAAGGCCATAACTATTCAATCCGTTGGAGCAACGCCCTAGGGTGAAGCCTAGGTTGCTCGGAAAGTAGAAATGACCATAAGTTTCATACTGGTTGCAATTATTCGTTTTATACGATGGAAAAACTGTTGTATTTATATTGTATTTTATGCTTCTGCCGTTGACTTCTAAGGCACTATCTATTCGATCTGGTGGAGCAACGCCCTAGGGCGAAGCTTAGGTTGCCCGGAACGTAGGATTGGCCATCACTTTGAAACTGGTTGCAATTATTCCTGTTATATGATGGAAACACTGTTGTATTTTTTTTGCATTTTATGGTTCGGGCGTTGACTTCTAAGGTCCTAACTATTCAATCTGTTGGAGCAACGCCCTAGGGTGAAGCCTAGGTTTCTCGGAAAGTAGAGATGACCATAAGTTTCATACTGGTTGCAATTATTCGTTTTATACGATGGAGAAACTGTTGTATATATATTGTATTTTATGCTTCTGGCGTTGACTTCTAAGGCACTAACTATTCGATCTGTGGATCAACGCCCTAGAGTGAAGCCTAGGTTGCCCGGAACGTAGAATTGGCCATCACTTTCAAACTGGTTGCAATTATTCCTTATATATGATGGAAACACTGTTGTATTTTTTTTGCATTTTATTGTTCGGGCGTTGACTTCTAAGGCCCTAACTATTCAATCTGTTGGAGCAACGCCCTAGGGTGAAGCCTAGGTTGCTCGGAAAGTAGAAATGTCCATAAGTTTCATACTGGTTGCAATTATTCGTTTTATACGATGGAAAAACTGTTGTATTTATATTGTATTTTATGCTTCTGCCGTTGACTTCTAAGGCACTATCTATTCGATCTGGTGGAGCAACGCCCTAGAGCGAAGCCTAGGTTGCCCGGAACGTAGAATTGGCCATCACTTTCAAACTGGTTGCAATTATACCTGATATATGATGCAATCACTGCTGTATTTTTTTTGCATTTTATGGTTCGGGCGTTGACTTCTAAGGCCCTAACTGTTCAATCTGTTGGAGCAACGCCCTAGGTTGAAGCCTAGGTTGCTCGGAACGTAGAATTGGCCATCACCTTCAAACTGGTTGCAATTATTCCCGATATATGATGGAAACACTGTTGTATTTTTTTTTGCATTTTATGCTTCTGGCGTTGACTTCTAAGGCCCTAGCTATTCAATCTGTTGGACCAACGCCCTAGGGTGAAGCCTAGGTTGCTCGGAAAGTAGAAATGAACATAAGTTTCATACTGGTTGCAATTATTCGTTTTATACGATGGAAAAACTGTTGTATTTATATTGTATTTTATGCTTCTGGCGTTGACTTCTAAGGCACTAACTATTCGATCTGGTGGAGCAACGCCCTAGAGTGAAGCCTAGGTTGCCCGGAACGTAGAATTGGCCATCACTTTCAAACTGGTTGCAATTATTCCCGATATATGATGGAAACACTGTTGTATTTTTTTTGCATTTTATTGTTCGGGCGTTGACTTCTAAGGCCCTAACTATTCAATCTGTTGGAGCAACGCCCTAGGGTGAAGCCTAGGTTGCTCGGAAAGTAGAAATATCCATAAGTTTCATACTGGTTGCAATTATTCGTTTTATACGATGGAAAAACTGTTGTATTTATATTGTATTTTATGCTTCTGGCGTTGACTTCTAAGGCACTAACTATTCGATCTGGTGGAGCAACGCCCTAGAGTGAAGCCTAGGTTGCCCGGAACGTAGAATTGGCCATTACTTTCAAACTGGTTGCAATTATTACTGTTATATGATGGATACACTGTTGTATTTTTATTGCAATTTTTTGCTTCGGGCGCTGACTTCTAAGGCCCTAACTATTCAATCTGTTGGAGCAACGCCCTAGGGTGAAGCCTAGCTTGCTCGTTAAGTAGAAATGACCATAAGTTTCCTACTGGTTGCAATTATTCGTTTTATACGATGGAAAAGCTGTTGTATTTATATCGTATTTTATGCTTCTGGCGTTGACTTCTTAGGCACTATCTATTCGATCTGGTGGAGCAACGCCCTAGAGCGAAGCCTAGGTTGCCCGGAACGTAGGATTGGCCATCACTTTGAAACTGGTTGCAATTATTCCTGTTATATGATGGAAACACTGTTGTATTTTTTTTGCATTTTATGGTTCGGGCGTTGACTTCTAAGGTCCTAACTATTCAATCTGTTGGAGCAACGCCCTAGGGTGAAGCCTAGGATGCTCGGAAAGTAGAAATGACCATAAGTTTCATACAGGGTGCAATTATTCGTTTTATTCGATGGAAAAACTGTTGTATTTATATTGCATTTTATGCTTCTGGCGTTGACTTCTAAGGCACTAACTATTCGATCTGGTGGAACAACGCCCTAGAGTGAAGCCTAGGTTGCCCGGAACGTAGAATTGGCCATCACTTTCAAACTGCTAGCAATTATTCCTGTTATATGATGGATACACTGTTGTATTTTTATTGCATTTTATGCTTCGGGCGTTGACTTCTAAGGTCCTAACTATTCAATCTGTTGGAGCAACGCCCTAGGGTGAAGCCTAGGATGCTTGGAAAGTAGAAATGACCATAAGTTTCATACTGGGTGCAATTATTCGTTTTATACGATGGAAAAACTGTTGTATTTATATTGCATTTTATGCTTCTGGCGTTGACTTCTAAGGCACTAACTATTCGATCTGGTGGAACAACGCCCTAGAGTGAAGCCTAGGTTGCCCGGAACGTAGAATTGGCCATCACTTTCAAACTGCTAGCAATTATTCCTGTTATATGATGGATACACTGTTGTATTTTTATTGCATTTTATGCTTCGGGCGTTGACTTCTAAGGCCCTAACTATTCAATCCGTTGGAGCAACGCCCTAGGGTGAAGCCTAGGTTTCTCGGAAAGTAGAAATGACCATAAGTTTCATACTGGTTGCAATTATTCGTTTTATACGATGGAAAAACTGTTGTATATATATTGTATTTTATGCTTCTGGCGTTGACTTCTAAGGCACTAACTATTCGATCTGTGGATCAACGCCCTAGAGCGAAGCCTAGGTTGCCCGGAACGTAGAATTGGCCATCACTTTCAAACTGGTTGCAATTATACCTGATATATGATGCAATCACTGCTGTATTTTTTTTGCATTTTATGGTTCGGGCGTTGACTTCTAAGGCCCTAACTGTTCAATCTGTTGGAGCAACGCCCTAGGGTGAAGCCTAGGTTGCTCGGAACGTAGAATTGGCCATCACTTTCAAACTGGTTGCAATTATTCCCGATATATGATGGAAACACTGTTGAATTTTTTTTGCATTTTAGGCTTCTGGCGTTGACTTCTAAGGCCCTAGCTATTCAATCTGTTGGACCAACGCCCTAGGGTGAAGCCTAGGTTGCTCGGAAAGTAGAAATGAACATAAGTTTCATACTGGTTGCAATTATTCGTTTTATACGATGGAAAAACTGTTGTATTTATATTGTATTTTATGCTTCTGGCGTTGACTTCTAAGGCACTAACTATTCGATCTGGTGGAGCAACGCCCTAGAGTGAAGCCTAGGTTGCCCGGAACGTAGAATTGGCCATCACTTTCAAACTGGTTGCAATTATTCCCGATATATGATGGAAACACTGTTGTATTTTTTTTGCATTTTATTGTTCGGGCGTTGACTTCTAAGGCCCTAACTATTCAATCTGTTGGAGCAACGTCCTAGGGAGAAGCCTAGGTTGCTCGGAAAGTAGAAATATCCATAAGTTTCATACTGGTTGCAATTATTCGTTTTATACGATGGAAAAACTGTTGTATTTATATTGTATTTTATGCTTCTGGCGTTGACTTCCAAAGCACTAAATATTCGATCTGGTGGAGCAACGCAATAGAGTGATGCCTAGGTTGCCCGGAACGTAGAATTGGCCATCAATTTGAAACTGGTTGCAATTATACCTGTTATATGATGGATACACTGTTGTATTTTTATTGCATTTTATGCTTCGGGCGTTGACATCTAAGGCCCTAACTATTCAATCTGTTGGAGCAACGCCCTAGGGTGAAGCCTAGGTTGCTCTGAAAGTAGAAATGACCATAAGTTTCATACTGGTTGCAATTATTCGTTTTATACGATGGAAAAACTGTTGTATTTATATTGTATTTTATGCTTCTGCCGTTGACTTCTAAGGCACTATCAATTCGATCTGGTGGAGCAACGCCCTAGAGCGAAGCCTAGGTTGCCCGGAACGTAGAATTGGCCATCACTTTCAAACTGGTTGCAATTATACCTGATATACGATGCAATCACTGTTGTATTTTTTTTGCATTTTATGGTTCGGGCGTTGACTTCTAAGGCCCTAACTATTCAATCCGTTGGAGCAACGCCCTAGGGTGAAGCCTAGGTTTCTCGGAAAGTAGAAATGACCATAAGTTTCATACTGGTTGCAATTATTCGTTTTATACGACGGAAAAACTGTTGTATATATATTGTATTTTATGCTTCTGGCGTTGACTTCTGAGGCACTAACTATTCGATCTGTGGATCAACGCCCTAGAGTGAAGCCTAGGTTGCCCGGAACGTAAAATTGGCCATCACTTTCAAACTAGTTGCAATTATTCCTTATATATGATGGAAACACTGTTGTATTTTTATTGCATTTTATGCTTCGGGCGTTGACTTCTAAGGCCCTAACTATTCAATCTGTTGGGGCAACGCCCTAGGGTGAAGCCTAGGTTGCTCGGAAAGTAGAAATGACCATAAGTTTCATACTGGTTGCAATTATTCGTTTTATACGATGGAAAAACTGTTGTATTTATATTGTATTTTATGCTTCTGCCGTTGACTTCCAAAGCACTAACTATTCGATCTGGTGGACCAACGCAATAGAGTGATGCCTAGGTTGCCCGGAACGTAGAATTGGCCATCAATTTGAAACTGGTTGCAATTATACCTGTTATATGATGGATACACTGTTGTATTTTTATTGCATTTTATGCTTCTGGCGTCGACTTCTAAGGCACTAACTATTCGATCTGGTGGAGCAACGCAATAGAGTGATGCCTAGGTTGGCCGGAACGTAGAATTGGCCATCAATTTCAAACTGGTTGCAATTATACCTGTTACATGGTGGAAACACTGCTTTATTTTTTTTGCATTTTATGCTTCGGGCGTTGACTTCTAAGGCCCTAACTATTCAATCCGTTGGAGCAACGCCCTAGGGTGATGCCTAGGTTGCTCGGAAAGTAGAAATGACCATAAGTTTCATTCTGGTTGGAATTATTCGTTTTATACGATGGAAAAACTGTTGTATTTATATTGTATTTTACGCTTCTGGCGTTGACTTCTAAGGCACTAACTATTCGATCTGGTGGAGCAACGCCCTAGAGTGAAGCCTAGGTAGCCCGGAACGTAGAATTGGCCATCACTTTCAAACTGGTTGCAATTATTCCTGTTATATGATGGATACACTGTTGTATTTTTATTGCATTTTATGCTTCGGGCGTTGACTTCTAAGGCCCTAACTATTCAATCTGTCGGAGCAACGACCTAGGGTGAAGCCTAGGTTGCTCGGAAAGTAGAAATGACCATAAGTTTCATACTTGTTGCAATTATTCGTTTTATACGATGGAAAAGCTGTTGTATTTATATTGTATTTTATGCTTCTGGCGTTGACTTCTAAGGCACTAACTATTCGATCTGGTGGAGCAACGCCCTAGAGTGAAGCCTATGTTGCCCGGAACGTAGAATTGGCCATCACTTTCAAACTGGTTGCAATTATTCCTGTTATATGATGGATACACTGTTGTATTTATATTGTATTTTATGCTTCTGGCGTTGACTTCCAAGGCACTAACTATTCGATCTGGTGGTGCAACGCAATAGAGTGATGCCTAGGTTGCCCTGAACGTTGAATTGGCCATCAATTTGAAACAGGTTGCAATTATACCTGTTATATGATGGAAACACTGCTGTATTTTTTTTGCATTTTATGGTTCGGGCGTTGACTTCTAAGGCCCTAACTGTTCAATCTGTTGGAGCAACGCCCTAGGGTGAAGCCTAGGTTGCTCGGAAAGTAGAATTGTCCATAAGTTTCATACTGGGTGCAATTGTTCGTTTTAAACAATGGAAAAACTGTTGTATTTATATTGTATTTTATGCTTCTGGCGTTGACTTCTAAGGCACTAACTATTCGATCTGGTGGAACAACGCCCTAGAGTGAAGCCTAGGTTTCCCGGAACGTAGAATTGGCCATCACTTTCAAACTGGTTGCAATTATTCCCGATATATGATGGAAACACTGTTATATTTTTTTTGCATTTTATGCTTCTGGCGTAGACTTCTAAGGCCCTAGCTATTCAATCTGTTGGACCAACGCCCTAGGGTGAAGCCTAGGTTGTTCGGAAAGTAGAAATGAACATAAGTTTCATACTGGTTGCAATTATTCGTTTTATAAGATGGAAAAACTGTTGTATTTATATTGTATTTTATGCTTCTGGCGTTGACTTCTAAGGCACTAACTATTCGATCTGGTGGAGCAACGCCCTAGAGTGAAGCCTAGGTTGCCCCGAACGTAGAATTGGCCATCACTTTCTAACTGGTTGCAATTATTCCCGATATATGATGGAAACACTGTTGTATTTTTTTTGCATTTTATTGTTCGGGCGTTGACTTCTAAGGCCCTAACTATTCAATCTGTTGGAGCAACGCCCTAGGGTGAAGCCTAGGTTGCTCGGAAAGTAGAAATATCCATAAGTTTCATACTGGTTGCAATTATTCGTTTTATACGATGGAAGAACTGTTGTATTTATACTGTATTTTATGCTTCTGGCGTTGACTTCCAAGGCACTAACTATTCGATCTGGTGGTGCAACGCAATAGAGTGATGCCTAGGTTGCCCTGAACGTTGAATTGGCCATCAATTTGAAACTGGTTGCAATTATACCTGTTATATGATGGAAACACTGCTGTATTTTTTTTGCATTTTATGGTTCGGGCGTTGACTTCTAAGGCCCTAACTGTTCAATCTGTTGGAGCAACGCCCTAGGGTGAAGCCTAGGTTGCTCGGAAAGTAGAAATGTCCATAAGTTTCATACTGGGTGCAATTATTCGTTTTAAACAATGGAAAAACTGTTGTATTTATATTGTATTTTATGCTTCTGGCGTTGACTCCTAAGGCACTAACTATTCGATCTGGTGGAACAACGCCCTAGAGTGAAGCCTAGGTTGCCCGGAACGTAGAATTGGCCATCACTTTCAAACTGGTTGCAATTATTCCCGATATATGATGGAAACACTGTTGTATTTTTTTTGCATTTTATGCTTCTGGCGTAGACTTCTAAGGGCCTAGCTATTCAATCTGTTGGACCAACGCCCTAGGGTGAAGCCTAGGTTGTTCGGAAAGTAGAAATGAACATAAGTTTCATACTGGTTGCAATTATTCGTTTTATACGATGGAAAAACTGTTGTATTTATATTGTATTTTATGCTTCTGGCGTTGACTTCTAAGGCACTAACTATTCGATCTGGTGGAGCAACGCCCTAGAGTGAAGCCTAGGTTGCCCGGAACGTAGAATTGGCCATCACTTTCTAACTGGTTGCAATTATTCCCGATATATGATGGAAACACTGTTGTATTTTTTTTGCATTTTATTGTTCGGGCGTTGACTTCTAAGGCCCTAACTATTCAATCTGTTGGAGCAACGCCCTAGGGTGAAGCCTAGGTTGCTCGGAAAGTAGAAATATCCATAAGTTTCATACTGGTTGCAATTATTCGTTTTATACGATGGAAGAACTGTTGTATTTATACTGTATTTTATGCTTCTGGCGTTGACTTCTAAGGCACTAACTATTCGATCTGGTGGAGCAACGCCCTAGAGTGAAGCCTAGGTTGCCCGGAACGTAGAATTGGCCATCACTTTCAAACTGGTTGCAATTATTCCTGTTATATGATGGAAACACTGTTGTATTTTTATTGCATTTTATGCTTCGGGCGTTGACTTCTAAGGCCCTAACTATTCAATCTGTTGGGGCAACTCCCTAGGGTGAAGCCTAGGTTGCTCGGAAACTAGAAATGACCATAAGTTTCATACTGGTTGCAATTATTCGTTTCATACGATGAAAAAACTGTTGTATTTATATTGTATTTTATGCTTCTGGCGTTGACTTCTAAGGCCCTAGCTGTTCGATCTAGTGGAGCAACGCCCCAGAATGAAGCCCAGGTTGCCCGGAAAGGAGAAATGACCATCACTTTCTAACTGGTTGCAATTAATCCTTCTATACGATGGTAAAGCTGTTGTATTTATATTGTATTTTATGCTTCTGGCGTTGACTTCTAAGGCACTAACTATTCGATCTGGTGGAGCAAGGCCCTAGAGTGAAGCCTAGGTTGCCCGGAACGTAGAATTGGCCATCACTTTCAAACTGGTTGCAATTATTCCCGATATATGATGGAAACACTGCTGTATTTTTTTTGCATTTTACGCTTCGGGCGTTGACTTCTAAGGCCCTAGCTATTCAATCTGTTGGACCAACGCCCTAGGGTGAAGCCTAGGTTGCTCGGAAAGTAGAAATGAACATAAGTTTCATACTGGTTGCAATTATTCGTTTTATACGATGGAAAAACTGTTGTATTTATATTGTATTTTATGCTTCTGGCGTTGACTTCTAAGGCACTAACTATTCGATCTGGTGGAGCAACGCCCTAGAGTGAAGCCTAGGTTGCCCGGAACGTAGAATTGGCCATCACTTTCAAACTGGTTGCAATTATTCCCGATATATGATGGAAACACTGTTGTATTTTTTTTGCATTTTATTGTTCGGGCGTTGACTTCTAAGGCCCTAACTATTCAATCTGTTGGAGCAACGTCCTAGGGAGAAGCCTAGGTTGCTCGGAAAGTAGAAATATCCATAAGTTTCATACTGGTTGCAATTATTCGTTTTATACGATGGAAAAACTGTTGTATTTATATTGTATTTTATGCTTCTGGCGTTGACTTCCAAAGCACTAAATATTCGATCTGGTGGAGCAACGCAATAGAGTGATGCCTAGGTTGCCCGGAACGTAGAATTGGCCATCAATTTGAAACTGGTTGCAATTATACCTGTTATATGATGGATACACTGTTGTATTTTTATTGCATTTTATGCTTCGGGCGTTGACATCTAAGGCCCTAACTATTCAATCTGTTGGAGCAACGCCCTAGGGTGAAGCCTAGGTTGCTCTGAAAGTAGAAATGACCATAAGTTTCATACTGGTTGCAATTATTCGTTTTATACGATGGAAAAACTGTTGTATTTATATTGTATTTTATGCTTCTGCCGTTGACTTCTAAGGCACTATCAATTCGATCTGGTGGAGCAACGCCCTAGAGCGAAGCCTAGGTTGCCCGGAACGTAGAATTGGCCATCACTTTCAAACTGGTTGCAATTATACCTGATATACGATGCAATCACTGTTGTATTTTTTTTGCATTTTATGGTTCGGGCGTTGACTTCTAAGGCCCTAACTATTCAATCCGTTGGAGCAACGCCCTAGGGTGAAGCCTAGGTTTCTCGGAAAGTAGAAATGACCATAAGTTTCATACTGGTTGCAATTATTCGTTTTATACGACGGAAAAACTGTTGTATATATATTGTATTTTATGCTTCTGGCGTTGACTTCTGAGGCACTAACTATTCGATCTGTGGATCAACGCCCTAGAGTGAAGCCTAGGTTGCCCGGAACGTAAAATTGGCCATCACTTTCAAACTAGTTGCAATTATTCCTTATATATGATGGAAACACTGTTGTATTTTTATTGCATTTTATGCTTCGGGCGTTGACTTCTAAGGCCCTAACTATTCAATCTGTTGGGGCAACGCCCTAGGGTGAAGCCTAGGTTGCTCGGAAAGTAGAAATGACCATAAGTTTCATACTGGTTGCAATTATTCGTTTTATACGATGGAAAAACTGTTGTATTTATATTGTATTTTATGCTTCTGCCGTTGACTTCCAAAGCACTAACTATTCGATCTGGTGGACCAACGCAATAGAGTGATGCCTAGGTTGCCCGGAACGTAGAATTGGCCATCAATTTGAAACTGGTTGCAATTATACCTGTTATATGATGGATACACTGTTGTATTTTTATTGCATTTTATGCTTCTGGCGTCGACTTCTAAGGCACTAACTATTCGATCTGGTGGAGCAACGCAATAGAGTGATGCCTAGGTTGGCCGGAACGTAGAATTGGCCATCAATTTCAAACTGGTTGCAATTATACCTGTTACATGGTGGAAACACTGCTTTATTTTTTTTGCATTTTATGCTTCGGGCGTTGACTTCTAAGGCCCTAACTATTCAATCCGTTGGAGCAACGCCCTAGGGTGATGCCTAGGTTGCTCGGAAAGTAGAAATGACCATAAGTTTCATTCTGGTTGGAATTATTCGTTTTATACGATGGAAAAACTGTTGTATTTATATTGTATTTTACGCTTCTGGCGTTGACTTCTAAGGCACTAACTATTCGATCTGGTGGAGCAACGCCCTAGAGTGAAGCCTAGGTAGCCCGGAACGTAGAATTGGCCATCACTTTCAAACTGGTTGCAATTATTCCTGTTATATGATGGATACACTGTTGTATTTTTATTGCATTTTATGCTTCGGGCGTTGACTTCTAAGGCCCTAACTATTCAATCTGTCGGAGCAACGACCTAGGGTGAAGCCTAGGTTGCTCGGAAAGTAGAAATGACCATAAGTTTCATACTTGTTGCAATTATTCGTTTTATACGATGGAAAAGCTGTTGTATTTATATTGTATTTTATGCTTCTGGCGTTGACTTCTAAGGCACTAACTATTCGATCTGGTGGAGCAACGCCCTAGAGTGAAGCCTATGTTGCCCGGAACGTAGAATTGGCCATCACTTTCAAACTGGTTGCAATTATTCCTGTTATATGATGGATACACTGTTGTATTTATATTGTATTTTATGCTTCTGGCGTTGACTTCCAAGGCACTAACTATTCGATCTGGTGGTGCAACGCAATAGAGTGATGCCTAGGTTGCCCTGAACGTTGAATTGGCCATCAATTTGAAACAGGTTGCAATTATACCTGTTATATGATGGAAACACTGCTGTATTTTTTTTGCATTTTATGGTTCGGGCGTTGACTTCTAAGGCCCTAACTGTTCAATCTGTTGGAGCAACGCCCTAGGGTGAAGCCTAGGTTGCTCGGAAAGTAGAATTGTCCATAAGTTTCATACTGGGTGCAATTGTTCGTTTTAAACAATGGAAAAACTGTTGTATTTATATTGTATTTTATGCTTCTGGCGTTGACTTCTAAGGCACTAACTATTCGATCTGGTGGAACAACGCCCTAGAGTGAAGCCTAGGTTTCCCGGAACGTAGAATTGGCCATCACTTTCAAACTGGTTGCAATTATTCCCGATATATGATGGAAACACTGTTATATTTTTTTTGCATTTTATGCTTCTGGCGTAGACTTCTAAGGCCCTAGCTATTCAATCTGTTGGACCAACGCCCTAGGGTGAAGCCTAGGTTGTTCGGAAAGTAGAAATGAACATAAGTTTCATACTGGTTGCAATTATTCGTTTTATAAGATGGAAAAACTGTTGTATTTATATTGTATTTTATGCTTCTGGCGTTGACTTCTAAGGCACTAACTATTCGATCTGGTGGAGCAACGCCCTAGAGTGAAGCCTAGGTTGCCCCGAACGTAGAATTGGCCATCACTTTCTAACTGGTTGCAATTATTCCCGATATATGATGGAAACACTGTTGTATTTTTTTTGCATTTTATTGTTCGGGCGTTGACTTCTAAGGCCCTAACTATTCAATCTGTTGGAGCAACGCCCTAGGGTGAAGCCTAGGTTGCTCGGAAAGTAGAAATATCCATAAGTTTCATACTGGTTGCAATTATTCGTTTTATACGATGGAAGAACTGTTGTATTTATACTGTATTTTATGCTTCTGGCGTTGACTTCCAAGGCACTAACTATTCGATCTGGTGGTGCAACGCAATAGAGTGATGCCTAGGTTGCCCTGAACGTTGAATTGGCCATCAATTTGAAACTGGTTGCAATTATACCTGTTATATGATGGAAACACTGCTGTATTTTTTTTGCATTTTATGGTTCGGGCGTTGACTTCTAAGGCCCTAACTGTTCAATCTGTTGGAGCAACGCCCTAGGGTGAAGCCTAGGTTGCTCGGAAAGTAGAAATGTCCATAAGTTTCATACTGGGTGCAATTATTCGTTTTAAACAATGGAAAAACTGTTGTATTTATATTGTATTTTATGCTTCTGGCGTTGACTCCTAAGGCACTAACTATTCGATCTGGTGGAACAACGCCCTAGAGTGAAGCCTAGGTTGCCCGGAACGTAGAATTGGCCATCACTTTCAAACTGGTTGCAATTATTCCCGATATATGATGGAAACACTGTTGTATTTTTTTTGCATTTTATGCTTCTGGCGTAGACTTCTAAGGGCCTAGCTATTCAATCTGTTGGACCAACGCCCTAGGGTGAAGCCTAGGTTGTTCGGAAAGTAGAAATGAACATAAGTTTCATACTGGTTGCAATTATTCGTTTTATACGATGGAAAAACTGTTGTATTTATATTGTATTTTATGCTTCTGGCGTTGACTTCTAAGGCACTAACTATTCGATCTGGTGGAGCAACGCCCTAGAGTGAAGCCTAGGTTGCCCGGAACGTAGAATTGGCCATCACTTTCTAACTGGTTGCAATTATTCCCGATATATGATGGAAACACTGTTGTATTTTTTTTGCATTTTATTGTTCGGGCGTTGACTTCTAAGGCCCTAACTATTCAATCTGTTGGAGCAACGCCCTAGGGTGAAGCCTAGGTTGCTCGGAAAGTAGAAATATCCATAAGTTTCATACTGGTTGCAATTATTCGTTTTATACGATGGAAGAACTGTTGTATTTATACTGTATTTTATGCTTCTGGCGTTGACTTCTAAGGCACTAACTATTCGATCTGGTGGAGCAACGCCCTAGAGTGAAGCCTAGGTTGCCCGGAACGTAGAATTGGCCATCACTTTCAAACTGGTTGCAATTATTCCTGTTATATGATGGAAACACTGTTGTATTTTTATTGCATTTTATGCTTCGGGCGTTGACTTCTAAGGCCCTAACTATTCAATCTGTTGGGGCAACTCCCTAGGGTGAAGCCTAGGTTGCTCGGAAACTAGAAATGACCATAAGTTTCATACTGGTTGCAATTATTCGTTTCATACGATGAAAAAACTGTTGTATTTATATTGTATTTTATGCTTCTGGCGTTGACTTCTAAGGCCCTAGCTGTTCGATCTAGTGGAGCAACGCCCCAGAATGAAGCCCAGGTTGCCCGGAAAGGAGAAATGACCATCACTTTCTAACTGGTTGCAATTAATCCTTCTATACGATGGTAAAGCTGTTGTATTTATATTGTATTTTATGCTTCTGGCGTTGACTTCTAAGGCACTAACTATTCGATCTGGTGGAGCAAGGCCCTAGAGTGAAGCCTAGGTTGCCCGGAACGTAGAATTGGCCATCACTTTCAAACTGGTTGCAATTATTCCCGATATATGATGGAAACACTGCTGTATTTTTTTTGCATTTTACGCTTCGGGCGTTGACTTCTAAGGCCCTAGCTATTCAATCTGTTGGACCAACGCCCTAGGGTGAAGCCTAGGTTGCTCGGAAAGTAGAAATGACCATAAGTTTCGTACTGGTTGCAATTATTCGTTTTATACGATGGAAAAACTGTTGTATTTATATTGTATTTTATGCTTCTGGCGTTGACTTCTAAGGCACTAACTATTCGATCTGGTGGAGCAACGCCCTACAGTGAAGCCTAGGTTGCCCGGAACGTAGAATTGGCCATCACTTTCAAACTGGTTGCAATTATTCCCGATATATGATGGAAACACTGTTGTATTTTTTTTGCATTTTATGGTTCGGGCGTTGACTTCTAAGGCCCTAACTATTCAATCTGTTGGAGTAACGCCCTAGGGTGAAGCCTAGGTTGCTCGGAAATTAGAAATGACCATAAGTTTCATACTGGTTGCAATTATTCGTTTTATACGATGGAAAAGCTGTTGTATTTATATTGTATTTTATGCTTCTGGCGTTGACTTCTAAGGCACTAGCTATTCGATCTGGTGGAGCAACGCCCTAGAGTGAAGCCTATGTTGCCCGGAACGTAGAACTGGCCATCACTTTTAAACTGGTTGCAATTATTCCTGTTATATGATGGATACACTGTTGTATTTTTATTGCATTTTATGCTTCGGGCGTTGACTTCTAAGGCCCTAACTATTCAATCTGTTGGACCAACGCTCTAGGGTGAAGCCTATGTTGCTCGGAAAGTAGAAATGTCCATAAGTTTCATACTGGTTGCAATTATTCGTTTTATACGATGGAAAAACTGTTGTATATATATTGTATTTTATGCTTCTGGCGTTGACTTCTAAGGCACTAACTATTCGATCTGTGGATCAACGCCCTAGAGTGAAGCCTAGGTTGCCCGGAACGTAGAATTGGCCATCACTTTCAAACTGGTTGCAATTATTCCTTATAAATGATGGAAACACTGTTGTATTTTTTTTGCATTTTATTGTTCGGGCGTTGACTTCTAAGGCCCTAACTATTCAATCTGTTGGAGCAACGCCCTAGGGTGAAGCCTAGGTTGCTGGGAAAGTAGAAATGTCCATAAGTTTCATACTGGTTGCAATTATTCGTTTTATACGATGGAAAAACTGTTGTATTTATATTGTATTTTATGCTTCTGCCGTTGACTTCTAAGGCACTATCTATTCGATCTGGCGGAGCAACGCCCTAGAACGAAGCCTAGGTTGCCCGGAACGTAGGATTGGCCATCACTTTCAAACTGATTGCAATTATTCCTGTTATATGATGGAAACACTGTTGTATTTTTTTTGCATTTTATGGTTCGGGCGTTGACTTCTAAGGTCCTAACTATTCAATCTGTTGGAGCAACGCCCTAGGGTGAAGCCTAGGATGCTCGGAAAGTAGAAATGACCATAAGTATCATACTGGGTGCAATTATTCGTTTTATACGATGGAAAAACTGTTGCATTTATATTCTATTTTATGCTTCTGGCGTTGACTTCTAAGGCACTAACTATTCGATCTGGTGGAGCAACGCCCTAGAGTGAAGCCTAGGTTGCCCGGAACGTAGAATTGGCCATCACTTTCAAACTGGTTGCAATTATTCCTGTTATATGATGGAAACACTGTTGTATTCTTATTGCATTTTATGCTTCGGGCGTTGACTTCTAAGGCCCTAACTATTCAATCTGTTGTGGCAACGCCCTAGGGTGAAGCCCAGGTTGCTCGGAAAGTAGAAATGACCATAAGTTTCATACTGGTTGCAATTATTCGTTTTATACGATGAAAAAACTGTTGTATTTATATGGTATTTTATGCTTCTGGCGTTGACTTCTAAGGCCCTAGCTGTTCGATCTAGTGGAGCAACCCCCTAGAATGAAGCCCAGGTTGCCCGGAAAGGAGAAATGACCATCACTTTCTAACTGGTTGCAATTAATCCTTCTATACGATGGAAAAGCTGTTGTATTTATATTGTATTTTATGCTTCTGGCGTTGACTTCTAAGGCACTAACTACTCGATCTGGTGGAGCAACGCCCTAGAGTGAAGCCTAGGTTGCCCGGAACGTAGAATTGGCCATCACTTTCAAACTGGTTGCAATTATTCCCGATATATGATGGAAGCACTGCTGTATTTTTTTTGCATTTTATGCCTCGGGCGTTGACTTCTAAGGCCCTAGCTATTCAATCTGTTGGACCAGCGCCCTAGGGTGAAGCCTAGGTTGCTCGGAAAGTAGAAATGACCATAAGTTTCATACTGGTTGCAATTATTCGTTTTATACGAAGGAAAAGCTGTTGTATTTATATTGTATTTTATGCTTCTGGCGTTGACTTCTAAGGCACTAACCATTCGATCTGGTGGAGCAACGCCCTAGAGTGAAGCCTAGGTTGCCCGGAACGTAGAATTGGCCATCACTTTCAAACTGGTTGCAATTATTCCCGATATATGATGGAAACACTGTTGTATTTTTTTTGCATTTTTGCTTCTGGCGTTGACTTCTAAGGCCCTAGCTATTCAATCTGTTGGACCAACGCCCTAGGGTGAAGCCTAGGTTGCTCGGAAGGTAGAAATGAACATAAGTTTCATACTGGTTGCAATTATTCGTTTTATACGATGGAAAAACTGTTGTATTTATATTGTATTTTATCCTTTTGGCGTTGACTTCTAAGGCACTAACTATTCGATCTGGTGGAGTAACGCCCTAGAGTGAAGCCTAGGTTGCCCGGAACGTAGAATTGGCCATCACTTTCTAACTGGTTGCAATTATTCCCGATATATGATGGAAACACTGTTGTATTTTTTTTGCATTTTATTGTTCGGGCGTTGACTTCTAAGGCCCTAACTATTCAATCTGTCGGAGCAACGCCCTAGGGTGAAGCCTAGGTTGCTCGGAAAGTAGAAATATCCGTAAGTTTCATACTGGTTGCAATTATTCGCTTTATACGATGGAAGAACTGTTGTATTTATATTGTATTTTATGCTTCTGGCGTTGACTTCTAAGGCACTAACTATTCGATCTGGTGGAGCAACGCCCTAGAGTGAAGCCTATGTTGCCCGGAACGTAGAATTGGCCATCACTTTCAAACTGGTTGCAATTATACCTGATATATGATGTAAACACTGTTGTATTTTTTTTGCATTTTATGGTTCGGGCGTTGACTTCTAAGGCCCTAACTATACAATCTGTTGGAGCAACGCCCTAGGGTGAAGCCTAGGTTGCTCGGAAAGTAGAAATGACCATAAGCTTCATACTGGTTGCAATTATTCGTTTTATACGATGGAAAAGCTGTTGTATTTATATCGTATTTTATGCATCTGGCGTTGACTTCTTAGGCCGTAACTATTCGGTCTGGTGGAGCAACGCCCTAGGGTGAAGCCTAGGTTGCTCGGAAAGTAGAAATGACCATAAGTTTCATACTGGTTGCAATTATTCGTTTTATACGATGAAAAAACTGTTGTATTTATATTGCATTTTATGCTTCTGGCGTTGACTTCTAAGGCCCTAGCTGTTCGATCTAGTGGAGCAACGCCCTAGAATGAAGCCCAGGTTGCCCGGAAAGGAGAAATGACCATCACTTTCTAACTGTTTGCAATTAATCCTTCTATACGATGGAAAAGCTGTTGTATTTATATTGTATTTTATGCTTCAGGCGTTGACTTCTAAGGCACTAACTACTCGATCTGGTGGAGCAACGCCCTAGAGTGAAGCCTAGGTTGCCCGGAACGTAGAATTGGCCATCACTTTCAAACTGGTTGCTATTATTCCTGTTATATGATGGAAACACTGTTGTATTTTTTTTGCATTTTATGGTTCGGGCGTTGACTTCTAAGGTCCTAACTATTCAATCTGTTGGAGCAACGCCCTAGGGTGAAGCCTAGGATGCTCGGAAAGTAGAAATGACCATAAGTTTCATACTGGGTGCAATTATTCGTTTTATACAATGGAAAAACTGTTGCATTTATATTGTATTTTATGCTTCTGGCGTTGACTTCTAAGGCACTAACTATTCGATCTGGTGGAACAACGCCCTAGAGTGCAGCCTAGGTTGCCCGGAACGTAGAATTGGCCATCACTTTCAAACTGCTTGCAATTATTCCTGTTATATGATGGATACACTGTTGTATTTTTATTGCATTTTATGCTTCGGGCGTTGACTTCTAAGGCCCTAACTATTCAATCCGTTGGAGCAACGCCCTAGGGTGAAGCCTAGGTTGCTCGGAAAGTAGAAATGACCATAAGTTTCATACTGGTTGCAATTATTCGTTTTATACGATGGAAAAACTGTTGTATTTATATTGTATTTTATGCTTCTGGCGTTGACTTCTAAGGCACTAACTATTCGATCTGGTGGAGCAACGCCCTAGAGTGAAGCCTAGGTTGCCCGGAACGTAGAATTGGCCATCACTTTCAAACTGGTTGCAATTATTCCCGATATATGATGGAAACACTGTTGTATGTTTTTTGCATTTTATTGTTCGGGCGTTGACTTCTAAGGCCCTAACTATTCAATCTGTTGGAGCAACGCCCTAGGGTGAAGCCTAGGTTGCTCGGAAAGTAGAAATATCCATAAGTTTCATACTGGTTGCAATTATTCGTTTTATACGATGGAAAAACTGTTGTATTTATATTGTATTTTATGCTTCTGGCGTTGACTTCTAAGGCACTAACTATTCGATCTGGTGGAGCAACGCCCTAGAGTGAAGCCTAGGTTGCCCGGAACGTAGAATTGGCCATCACTTTCAAACTGGTTGCAATTATTCCTGTTATATGATGGAAACACTGTTGTATTCTTATTGCATTTTATGCTTCAGGCGTTGACTTCTAAGGCCCTAACTATTCAATCTGTTGGGGCAACGCCCTAGGGTGAAGCCCAGGTTGCTCGGAAAGTAGAAATGACCATAAGTTTCATACTGGTTGCAATTATTCGTTTTATACGATGAAAAAACTGTTGTATTTGTATGGTATTTTATGCTTCTGGCGTTGACTTCTAAGGCCCTAGCTGTTCGATCTAGTGGAGCAACCCCCTAGAATGAAGCCCAGGTTGCCCGGAAAGGAGAAATGACCATCACTTTCTAACTGGTTGCAATTAATCCTTCTATACGATGGAAAAGCTGTTGTATTTATATTGTATTTTATGCTTCTGGCGTTGACTTCTAAGGCACTAACTACTCGATCTGGTGGAGCAACGCCCTAGAGTGAAGCCTAGGTTGCCCGGAACGTAGAATTGGCCATCACTTTCAAACTGGTTGCAATTATTCCCGATATATGATGGAAACACTGCTGTATTTTTTTTGCATTTTATGCCTCGGGCGTTGACTTCTAAGGCCCTAGCTATTCAATCTGATGGACCAGCGCCCTAGGGTGAAGCCTAGGTTGCTCGGAAAGTAGAAATGACCATAAGTTTCATACTGGTTGCAATTATTCGTTTTATACGATGGAAAAACTGTTGTATTTATATTGTATTTTATGCTTCTGGCGTTGACTTCTAAGGCACTAACTATTCGATCTGGTGGAGCAACGCCCTAGAGTGAAGCCTAGGTTGCCCGGAACGTAGAATTGGCCATCACTTTCAAACTGGTTGCAATTATTCCCGATATATGGTGGAAACACTGTTGCATTTTTTTTGCATTTTATGGTCCGGGCGTTGACTTCTAAGGCCCTAACTATTCAATCTGTTGGAGCAACGACCTAGGGTGAAGCCTAGGTTGCTCGGAAAGTAGAAATGACCATAAGTTTCATACTGGTTGCAATTATTCGTTTTATACGAAGGAAAAGCTGTTGTATTTATATTGTATTTTATGCTTCTGGCGTTGACTTCTAAGGCACTAACCATTCGATCTGGTGGAGCAACGCCCTAGAGTGAAGCCTAGGTTGCCCGGAACGTAGAATTGGCCATCACTTTCAAACTGGTTGCAATTATTCCCGATATATGATGGAAACACTGTTGTATTTTTTTTGCATTTTATGCTTCTGGCGTTGACTTCTAAGGCCCTAGCTATTCAATCTGTTGGACCAACGCCCTAGGGTGAAGCCTAGGTTGCTCGGAAAGTAGAAATGACCATAAGTTTCATACTGGTTGCAATTATTCGTTTTATACGATGGAAAAACTGTTGTATTTATATTGTATTTTATGCTTCTGGCGTTGACTTCTAAGGCACTAACTATTCGATCTGGTGGAGCAACGCCCTAGAGTGAAGCCTAGGTTGCCCGGAACGTAGAATTGGCCATCACTTTCAAACTGGTTGCAATTATTCCCGATATATGATGGAAACACAGTTGTATTTTTTTTGCATTTTATTGTTCGGGCGTTGACTTCTAAGGCCCTAACTATTCAATCTGTTGGAGCAACGCCCTAGGGTGAAGCCTAGGTTGCTCGGAAAGTAGAAATATCCATAAGTTTCATACTGGTTGCAATTATTCGTTTTATACGATGGAAAAACTGTTGTATTTATATTGTATTTTATGCTTCTGGCGTTGACTTCTAAGGCACTAACTGTTCGATCTGGTGGAGCAACGCCCTAGAGTGAAGCCTAGGTTGCCCGGAACGTAGAATTGGCCATCACTTTCAAACTGGTTGCAATTATTCCTGTTATATGATGGAAACACTGTTGTATTCTTATTGCATTTTATGCTTCGGGCGTTGACTTCTAAGGCCCTAACTATTCAATCTGTTGGGGCAACGCCCTAGGGTGAAGCCTAGGTTGCTCGGAAAGTAGAAATGACCATAAGTTTCATACTGGTTGCAATTATTCGTTTTATACGATGAAAAAACTGTTGTATTTATATTGTATTTTATGCTTCTGGCGTTGACTTCTAAGGCCCTAGCTGTTCGATCTAGTGGAGCAACCCCCTAGAATGAAGCCCAGGTTGCCCGGAAAGGAGAAATGACCATCACTTTCTAACTGGTTGCAATTAATCCTTCTATACGATGGAAAAGCTGTTGTATTTATATTGTATTTTATGCTTCTGGCGTTGACTTCTAAGGCACTAACTACTCGATCTGGTGGAGCAACGCCCTAGAGTGAAGCCTAGGTTGCCCGGAACGTAGAATTGGCCATCACTTTCAAACTGGTTGCAATTATTCCCGATATATGATGGAAACACTGCTGTATTTTTTTTGCATTTTATGCCTCGGGCGTTGACTTCTAAGGCCCTAGCTATTCAATCTGATGGACCAGCGCCCTAGGGTGAAGCCTAGGTTGCTCGGAAAGTAGAAATGACCATAAGTTTCATACTGGTTGCAATTATTCGTTTTATACGATGGAAAAACTGTTGTATTTATATTGTATTTTATGCTTCTGGCGTTGACTTCTAAGGCACTAACTATTCGATCTGGTGGAGCAACGCCCTAGAGTGAAGCCTAGGTTGCCCGGAACGTAGAATTGGCCATCACTTTCAAACTGGTTGCAATTATTCCCGATATATGGTGGAAACACTGTTGCATTTTTTTTGCATTTTATGGTCCGGGCGTTGACTTCTAAGGCCCTAACTATTCAATCTGTTGGAGCAACGCCCTAGGGTGAAGCCTAGGTTGCTCGGAAAGTAGAAATGACCATAAGTTTCATACTGGTTGCAATTATTCGTTTTATACGATGAAAAAACTGTTGTATTTATATTGTATTTTATGCTTCTGGCGTTGACTTCTAAGGCCCTAGCTGTTCGATCTAGTGGAGCAACCCCCTAGAATGAAGCCCAGGTTGCCCGGAAAGGAGAAATGACCATCACTTTCTAACTGGTTGCAATTAATCCTTCTATACGATGGAAAAGCTGTTGTATTTATATTGTATTTTATGCTTCTGGCGTTGACTTCTAAGGCACTAACTACTCGATCTGGTGGAGCAACGCCCTAGAGTGAAGCCTAGGTTGCCCGGAACGTAGAATTGGCCATCACTTTCAAACTGGTTGCAATTATTCCCGATATATGATGGAAACACTGCTGTATTTTTTTTGCATTTTATGCCTCGGGCGTTGACTTCTAAGGCCCTAGCTATTCAATCTGATGGACCAGCGCCCTAGGGTGAAGCCTAGGTTGCTCGGAAAGTAGAAATGACCATAAGTTTCATACTGGTTGCAATTATTCGTTTTATACGATGGAAAAACTGTTGTATTTATATTGTATTTTATGCTTCTGGCGTTGACTTCTAAGGCACTAACTATTCGATCTGGTGGAGCAACGCCCTAGAGTGAAGCCTAGGTTGCCCGGAACGTAGAATTGGCCATCACTTTCAAACTGGTTGCAATTATTCCCGATATATGGTGGAAACACTGTTGCATTTTTTTTGCATTTTATGGTCCGGGCGTTGACTTCTAAGGCCCTAACTATTCAATCTGTTGGAGCAACGCCCTAGGGTGAAGCCTAGGTTGCTCGGAAAGTAGAAATGACCATAAGTTTCATACTGGTTGCAATTATTCGTTTTATACGATGAAAAAACTGTTGTATTTATATTGTATTTTATGCTTCTGGCGTTGACTTCTAAGGCCCTAGCTGTTCGATCTAGTGGAGCAACCCCCTAGAATGAAGCCCAGGTTGCCCGGAAAGGAGAAATGACCATCACTTTCTAACTGGTTGCAATTAATCCTTCTATACGATGGAAAAGCTGTTGTATTTATATTGTATTTTATGCTTCTGGCGTTGACTTCTAAGGCACTAACTACTCGATCTGGTGGAGCAACGCCCTAGAGTGAAGCCTAGGTTGCCCGGAACGTAGAATTGGCCATCACTTTCAAACTGGTTGCAATTATTCCCGATATATGATGGAAACACTGCTGTATTTTTTTTGCATTTTATGCCTCGGGCGTTGACTTCTAAGGCCCTAGCTATTCAATCTGATGGACCAGCGCCCTAGGGTGAAGCCTAGGTTGCTCGGAAAGTAGAAATGACCATAAGTTTCATACTGGTTGCAATTATTCGTTTTATACGATGGAAAAACTGTTGTATTTATATTGTATTTTATGCTTCTGGCGTTGACTTCTAAGGCACTAACTATTCGATCTGGTGGAGCAACGCCCTAGAGTGAAGCCTAGGTTGCCCGGAACGTAGAATTGGCCATCACTTTCAAACTGGTTGCAATTATTCCCGATATATGGTGGAAACACTGTTGCATTTTTTTTGCATTTTATGGTCCGGGCGTTGACTTCTAAGGCCCTAACTATTCAATCTGTTGGAGCAACGACCTAGGGTGAAGCCTAGGTTGCTCGGAAAGTAGAAATGACCATAAGTTTCATACTGGTTGCAATTATTCGTTTTATACGAAGGAAAAGCTGTTGTATTTATATTGTATTTTATGCTTCTGGCGTTGACTTCTAAGGCACTAACCATTCGATCTGGTGGAGCAACGCCCTAGAGTGAAGCCTAGGTTGCCCGGTACGTAGAATTGGCCATCACTTTCAAACTGGTTGCAATTATTCCCGATATATGATGGAAACACTGTTGTATTTTTTTTGCATTTTATGCTTCTGGCGTTGACTTCTAAGGCCCTAGCTATTCAATCTGTTGGACCAACGCCCTAGGGTGAAGCCTAGGTTGCTCGGAAAGTAGAAATGACCATAAGTTTCATACTGGTTGCAATTATTCGTTTTATACGATGGAAAAACTGTTGTATTTATATTGTATTTTATGCTTCTGGCGTTGACTTCTAAGGCACTAACTATTCGATCTGGTGGAGCAACGCCCTAGAGTGAAGCCTAGGTTGCCCGGAACGTAGAATTGGCCATCACTTTCAAACTGGTTGCAATTATTCCCGATATATGATGGAAACACAGTTGTATTTTTTTTGCATTTTATTGTTCGGGCGTTGACTTCTAAGGCCCTAACTATTCAATCTGTTGGAGCAACGCCCTAGGGTGAAGCCTAGGTTGCTCGGAAAGTAGAAATATCCATAAGTTTCATACTGGTTGCAATTATTCGTTTTATACGATGGAAAAACTGTTGTATTTATATTGTATTTTATGCTTCTGGCGTTGACTTCTAAGGCACTAACTGTTCGATCTGGTGGAGCAACGCCCTAGAGTGAAGCCTAGGTTGCCCGGAACGTAGAATTGGCCATCACTTTCAAACTGGTTGCAATTATTCCTGTTATATGATGGAAACACTGTTGTATTCTTATTGCATTTTATGCTTCGGGCGTTGACATCTAAGGCCCTAACTATTCAATCTGTTGGGGCAACGCCCTAGGGTGAAGCCTAGGTTGCTCGGAAAGTAGAAATGACCATAAGTTTCATACTGGTTGCAATTATTCGTTTTATACGATGAAAAAACTGTTGTATTTATATTGTATTTTATGCTTCTGGCGTTGACTTCTAAGGCCCTAGCTGTTCGATCTAGTGGAGCAACCCCCTAGAATGAAGCCCAGGTTGCCCGGAAAGGAGAAATGACCATCACTTTCTAACTGGTTGCAATTAATCCTTCTATACGATGGAAAAGCTGTTGTATTTATATTGTATTTTATGCTTCTGGCGTTGACTTCTAAGGCACTAACTACTCGATCTGGTGGAGCAACGCCCTAGAGTGAAGCCTAGGTTGCCCGGAACGTAGAATTGGCCATCACTTTCAAACTGGTTGCAATTATTCCCGATATATGATGGAAACACTGCTGTATTTTTTTTGCATTTTATGCCTCGGGCGTTGACTTCTAAGGCCCTAGCTGTTCAATCTGTTGGACCAACGCCCTAGGGTGAAGCCTAGGTTGCTCGGAAAGTAGAAATGACCATAAGTTTCATACTGGTTGCAATTATTCGTTTTATACGATGGAAAAACTGTTGTATTTATATTGTATTTTATGCTTCTGGCGTTGACTTCTAAGGCACTAACTATTCGATCTGGTGGAGCAACGCCCTAGAGTGAAGCCTAGGTTGCCCGGAACGTAGAATTGGCCATCACTTTCAAACTGGTTGCAATTATTCCCGATATATGGTGGAAACACTGTTGCATTTTTTTTGCATTTTATGGTCCGGGCGTTGACTTCTAAGGCCCTAACTATTCAATCTGTTGGAGCAACGACCTATGGTGAAGCCTAGGTTGCTCGGAAAGTGGAAATGACCATAATTTTCATACTGGTTGCAATTATTCGTTTTATACGAAGGAAAAGCTGTTGTATTTATATTGTATTTTATGCTTCTGGCGTTGACTTCTAAGGCACTAACCATTCGATCTGGTGGAGCAACGCCCTAGAGTGAAGCCTAGGTTGCCCGGAACGTAGAATTGGCCATCACTTTCAAACTGGTTGCAATTATTCCCGATATATGATGGAAACACTGTTGTATTTTTTTTGCATTTTATGCTTCTGGCGTTGACTTCTAAGGCCCTAGCTATTCAATCTGTTGGACCAACGCCCTAGGGTGAAGCCTAGGTTGCTCGGAAGGTAGAAATGAACATAAGTTTCATACTGGTTGCAATTATTCGTTTTATACGATGGAAAAACTGTTGTATTTATATTGTATTTTATGCTTTTGGCGTTGACTTCTAAGGCACTAACTATTCGATCTGGTGGAGTAACGCCCTAGAGTGAAGCCTAGGTTGCCCGGAACGTAGAATTGGCCATCACTTTCTAACTGGTTGCAATTATTCCCGATATATGATGGAAACACTGTTGTATTTTTTTTGCATTTTATTGTTCGGGCGTTGACTTCTAAGGCCCTAACTATTCAATCTGTCGGAGCAACGCCCTAGGGCGAAGCCTAGGTTGCTCGGAAAGTAGAAATATCCGTAAGTTTCATACTGGTTGCAATTATTCGCTTTATACGATGGAAGAACTGTTGTATTTATACTGTATTTTATGCTTCTGGCGTTGACTTCTAAGGCACTAACTACTCGATCTGGTGGAGCAACGCCCTAGAGTGAAGCCTAGGTTGCCCGGAACGTAGAATTGGCCATCACTTTCAAACTGGTTGCAATTATTCCCGATATATGATGGAAACACTGCTGTATTTTTTTTGCATTTTATGCCTCGGGCGTTGACTTCTAAGGCCCTAGCTATTCAATCTGTTGGACCAACGCCCTAGGGTGAAGCCTAGGTTGCTCGGAAAGTAGAAATGACCATAAGTTTCATACTGGTTGCAATTATTCGTTTTATACGAAGGAAAAGCTGTTGTATTTATATTGTATTTTATGCTTTTGGCGTTGACTTCTAAGGCACTAACTATTCGATCTGGTGGAGTAACGCCCTAGAGTGAAGCCTAGGTTGCCCGGAACGTAGAATTGGCCATCACTTTCTAACTGGTTGCAATTATTCCCGATATATGATGGAAACACTGTTGTATTTTTTTTGCATCTTATTGTTCGGGCGTTGACTTCTAAGGCCCTAACTATTCAATCTGTCGGAGCAACGCCCTAGGGTGAAGCCTAGGTTGCTCGGAAAGTAGAAATATCCGTAAGTTTCATACTGGTTGCAATTATTCGCTTTAAACGATGGAAGAACTGTTGTATTTATATTGTATTTTATGCTTCTGGCGTTGACTTCTAAGGCACTAACTACTCGATCTGGTGGAGCAACGCCCTAGAGTGAAGCCTAGGTTGTCCGGAACGTAGAATTGGCCATCACTTTCAAACTGGTTGCAATTATTCCCGATATATGATGGAAACACTGCTGTATTTTTTTTGCATTTTATGCCTCGGGCGTTGACTTCTAAGGCCCTAGCTATTCAATCTGTTGGACCAACGCCCTAGGGTGAAGCCTAGGTTGCTCGGAAAGTAGAAATGACCATAAGTTTCATACTGGTTGCAATTATTCGTTTTATACGAAGGAAAAGCTGTTGTATTTATATTGTATTTTATGCTTTTGGCGTTGACTTCTAAGGCACTAACTATTCGATCTGGTGGAGTAACGCCCTAGAGTGAAGCCTAGGTTTCCCGGAACGTAGAATTGGCCATCACTTTCTAACTGGTTGCAATTATTCCCGATATATGATGGAAACACTGTTGTATTTTTTTTGCATTTTATTGTTCGGGCGTTGACTTCTAAGGCCCTAACTATTCAATCTGTCGGAGCAACGCCCTAGGGTGAAGCCTAGGTTGCTCGGAAAGTAGAAATATCCGTAAGTTTCATACAGGTTGCAATTATTCGCTTTATACGATGGAAGAACTGTTGTATTTATATTGTATTTTATGCTTCTGGCGTTGACTTCTAAGGCACTAACTATTCGATCTGGTGGAGCAACGCCCTAGAGTGAAGCCTATGTTGCCCGGAACGTAGAATTGGCCATCACTTTCAAACTGGTTGCAATTATACCTGATATATGATGTAAACACTGTTGTATTTTTTATGCATTTTATGGTTCGGGCGTTGACTTCTAAGGCCCTAACTATACAATCTGTTGGAGCAACGCCCTAGGGTGAAGCCTAGGTTGCTCGGAAAGTAGAAATGACCATAAGCTTCATACTGGTTGCAATTATTCGTTTTATACGATGGAAAAGCTGTTGTATTTATATTGTATTTTATGCTTCAGGCGTTGACTTCTAAGGCACTAACTATTCGATCTGGTGGAGCAACGCCCTAGAGTGAAGCCTAGGTTGCCCGGAACGTAGAATTGGCCATCACTTTCAAACTGGTTGCAATTATTCCCGATATATGATGGAAACACGGCTGTATTTTTTTTGCATTTTATGCTTCGGGCGTTGACTTCTAAGGCCCTAGCTGTTCGACCTAGTGGAGCAACGCCCTAGAGTGAAGCTGAGGTTGCCCGGAAAGGAGAAATGACCATCACTTTCAAACTGGTTGCAATTAATCCTTTTATACGATGGAAAAGCTGTTGTATTTATATCCTATTTTATGCTTCTGGCGTTTACTTCTAAGGACCTAACTATTCGATCGGATGGAGCAACGCCCTAGAGTGAAGCCTAGGCTGCTCGGAATGTAGAAATGACCATAACTTTCACACAGGTTGCAATTATTCGTTTTATACAATGGAAAACCTGTTCGATTTATTTTGTATTTTATGCTTCGGGCGTTGACTTCTAAGGCCCTAACTGTTTGATCTGGTGGACCAACGCCCTAGAATGAAGCCTAGGTTGCCCGGAACGTAGAAATGACCATGCCTTTCACACTGTTTGCAATTGTTAATTTATTCGATGCCAAAGCTGTTGTATTTATATTGTATCTTATGCTTCTGGCATTGACCTCTTAGGCCCCAACTATTCGGTCTGGAGGAGCAATGCCTCAGAGTTAAGTCTAGGATGCCCGAAACGCCGAAATGATCATTACTTTCACGCTTATTGCAATTATTCCTGTAATACGATGAAAAGACTGTTGTATTTTTATTGTATCTTATGCTCCTGGCGTTGACTTCTAAGGCCCTAACTATTCGATCTGGTGGAGCAACACCCTGGAGTGAAGCCTAGGTTGCCCGGAACGTGGAAATGACCAGAACTCTCACACTGGTTGCAATTATTCGTTTCATACGATGTAAAAGCTGTTGTATTTATACCGTATTTTATGCTTCAGGCGATGACTTCTTAGGCCCTAACTATTCGACCTGGTGCAGCAACGCCATAGAGTGAAACCTAGGTTGCCCGGAACGTAGAAATGACCATTACATTCTCACTGGTTGCAATTATTCCTGTTATACGATGGAAAAACTGTTGTATTTTTATTGTATTCTATGCTTCTGGCGTTTAATTCTAAGTCGCTAGCTATTTGATCTGGTGGAGCAGCGACCTAGAGTGATGCCTAGGTTGCCCGGAACGTAGAAATGACAATTACTTTCACACTGTTTGGTATTATTCATTTTGTACGATGGAAAAGCTGTTGTATTTATATTGTATTTTATGCTTCTGGCGTTGACTTCTAAGGCGCTAACTATTCGATCTGGTGGAGCAACGCAATAGAGTGATGCCTAGGTTGCCCGGAACGTAGAATTGGCCATCAATTTCAAACTGGTTGCAATTATACCTGTTATATGATGGAAACACTGCTGTATTTTTTTTGCATTTTGTGGATCGGGCGTTGACTTCTAAGGCCCTAACTAGTCAATCCGTTGGAGCAACACCCTAGGGCGAAGCCTAGGTTGATCGGAAAGTAGAAATGTCCATAAGTTTCATACTGGTTGCAATTATTCGTTTTATACGATGGAGAAACTGTTGTATTTATATTGTTGTTTATGCTTCTGGCGTTGACTTCTAAGGCACGAACTATTCGATCTGGTGGAGCAACGCAATAGAGTGAAGCCTAGGTTGCCCGGAACGTAGAATTGGCCATCACTTTCAAACTGGTTGCAATTATTCCTGTTGTAGGATGGAAACACTGTTGTATTTTTTTTTGCATTTTATGGTTCGGGCGTTGACTTCTAAGGCCCTAACTATTCAATCTGTTGGAGGAACGCCCTAGGGTGAAGCATAGGTTGCTCGGAAAGTAGAAATGACCATAAGTTACATACTGGTTGCAATTATTTGTTTTATACGATGGAAAAGCTGTTGTATTTATATTGTATTTTATGCTTCTGGCGTTGACTTCCTAGGCCCTAACTATTCCCTCTGGTGGATCAACGCGCTAGAGTGAAACCTACGCTGCCGGGAACGTAGAAATGACCATTCCGTTCACACTGGTTGCAATTATTCCCGTTATACGATGGAAAAACTGTTGTATTTTAATTGTATTTTATGCTTTTAGCGTTGAATTCTAAGTCCCTAGCTATTCGATCTGGTGGAGCAACGCCCTAGAGTGACGCCTAGCTTGCTCGGTACGTTGAAATGACCATAACTTTCACACGGGTTGCTATTATTCATTTTGTACGATGGAAAAGCTGTTGTACTTATATTGTATTTTATTCTTATGGCGTTGAATTCTAAGTCCCTAGCTATTCCATCTGGTGGAACAACGCTCTAGGGTAAAGCCCAGGTTGCGCGGAACGTAGAAATGACCATAACTTTCACACTGGTAGCAATTATTCGTTTTATACGATGGAAAAACTGTTTTATTTATTTTGTATTTTATGCTTCGGGCGTTGACTTCTGAGGCCCTAACTATTCGATCTGGTGGACCAACACCCTAGAGTGGAACCTGGGTTGCCCGGAACGTAGAAATGACCATAACTTTCACACTGGTTGCTATCTTTCGTTTTATACGATGGAAAGACTGTTACATTTATATTGTATTTTATGCTTCTGGCGTTCACTTCTAAGGCCCTAACTATTCGATCTGGTGGAGCAACGCCCTAGGGTGAAGCCTAGGTTGGCCGGAATGTAGAAATGTCCATAACTTTCACACAGGTTGCAATTATTCGTTTTATACGATTGAAAAGCTGTTGTATTTATTTCGTATTTTATGCTTCTGGCGTTGACTTCTTAGGCCCTAACTATTCCCGCTGGTGGGTCAACACGCTAGAGTGAAACCTACGATGCCCGGAACGTAGAAATGACCATTCCTTTCACTCTGGTTGCAATTATTCCTGTTGTACGATGGAAAAACTGTTGTATTTTTATTGTATTCTATGCTTCTGGCGTTTAATTCTAAATCGCTAGCTATTTGATCAGGTGGAGCAACGACCTAGAGTGAAGCCTAGGTTGCCCGGAACGTAGAAATGACAATTACTTTCACACTGTTTGCTATTATCCATTTTGTACGATGGAAAAGCTGTTGTACTTATATTGTATTTTATTCTTATGGCGTTGAATTCTAAGTCCCTAGCTATTCCATCTGGTTGAACAACGCCCTAGGGTAAAGCCCAGGTTGCGCGGAACGTAGAAATGACCATAACTTTCAAACTGGTTGCAATTATTCCTGATATATGATGGAAACACTGTTGTATTTTTTTTGCATTTTATGGTTCGGGCGTTGACTTCTAAGGCCCTAACTATTCAATCTGTTGGGGCAACGCCCTAGTGTGAAGCCTAGGTTGCTCGGAAAGTAGAAATATCCATAAGTTTCATACTGGTTGCAATTACTCGTATTATACTATGGAAAAACTGTTGTATTTATATTGTATTTTATGCTTCTGGCGTTGACTTCTAAGGCGCTAACTATTCGATCTGGTGGAGCAACGCAATAGAGTGATGCCTAGGTTGCCCGGAACGCAGAATTGGCCATCAATTTCAAACTGGTTGCAATTACACCTGTTATATGATGGAAACACTGCTGTATTTTTTTTGCATTTTATGGATCGGGCGTTGACTTCTAAAGCCCTAACTATTCAATCCGTTTGAGCAACGCCCTAGGGTGAAGCCAAGGTTGCTCGGAAAGTAGAAATGTCCATAAGTTTCATACTGGTTGCAATTATTCGTTTTATACGATGAAAAAACTGTTTTATTTAGATTCTATTTTATGCTTCTGGCGTTGACTTCTAAGGCCCTAGCTGTTCGATCTAGTGGACCAACGCCCTAGAATGAAGCCCAGGTTGCCCGGAAAGGAGAAATGACCATCACTTTCTAACTGGTTGCAATTAATCCTTTTATACGATGGAAAAGCTGTTGTATTTATATCGTATTTTATGCTTCTGGCGTTTACTTCTAAGGACCTAACTATTCGATCTGGTGGAGCAACACCCTAGAGTGAAGCCTAGGTTGGTCGGAATGTAGAAATGACCATAACTTTCACACTGCTTGCAATTATTCGTTTTATACGATGGAAACGCTGTTGTATTTATATTGTATTTTATGCCTCTGGCGTTGACTTCTAAGGCCGTAGCTATTAGATGCGGTGGAGCAACGCCCTAGAGTGACGCCTAGGTTGCCCGGAACGTAGAAATGACCATAACTTTCACACTGGTAGCTATCATTCGTTTTATACGATGGAAAAACTGTTATATTTATATTGTATTTTATGCTTCTGTCGTTGACTTCTAATGCGCTAACTATTCGATCTGGTGGAGCAACGCCCTAGAGTAAAACCTAGGCTGCCCGGAACGTAGAAATGACCATTACATTCTCACTGGTTGCAATTATTCCTGTTATACGATGGAAAAACTGTTGTATTTTTATTGTATTCTATGGTTTTGGCGTTTAATTCTAAGTCGCTAGCTATTTGATCAGGTGGAGCAACGACCTAGAGTGAAGCCTAGGTTGCTCGGAAAGTAGAAATATCCGTAAGTTTCATACTGGTTGCAATTATTCGCTTTATACGATGGAAGAACTGTTGTATTTATATTGTATTTTATGCTTCTGGCGTTGACTTCTAAGGCACTAACTACTCGATCTGGTGGAGCAACGCCCTAGAGTGAAGCCTAGGTTGCCCGGAACGTAGAATTGGCCATCACTTTCAAACTGGTTGCAATTATTCCCGATATATGATGGAAACACTGCTGTATTTTTTTTGCATTTTATGCCTCGGGCGTTGACTTCTAAGGCCCTAGCTATTCAATCTGTTGGACCAACGCCCTAGGGTAAAGCCTAGGTTGCTCGGAAAGTAGAAATGACCATAAGTTTCATACTGGTTGCAATTATTCGTTTTATACGAAGGAAAAGCTGTTGTATTTATATTGTATTTTATGCTTTTGGCGTTGACTTCTAAGGCACTAACTATTCGATCTGGTGGAGTAACGCCCTAGAGTGAAGCCTAGGTTGCCCGGAACGTAGAATTGGCCATCACTTTCTAACTGGTTGCAATTATTCCCGATATATGATGGAAACACTGTTGTATTTTTTTTGCATTTTATTGTTCGGGCGTTGACTTCTAAGGCCCTAACTATTCAATCTGTCGGAGCAACGCCCTAGGGTGAAGCCTAGGTTGCTCGGAAAGTAGAAATATCCGTAAGTTTCATACTGGTTGCAATTATTCGCTTTATACGATGGAAGAACTGTTGTATTTATATTGTATTTTATGCTTCTGGCGTTGACTTCTAAGGCACTAACTATTCGATCTGGTGGGGCAACGCCCTAGAGTGAAGCCTATGTTGCCCGGAACGTAGAATTGGCCATCACTTTCAAACTGGTTGCAATTATACCTGATATATGATGTAAACACTGTTGTATTTTTTATGCATTTTATGGTTCGGGCGTTGACTTCTAAGGCCCTAACTATACAATCTGTTGGAGCAACGCCCTAGGGTGAAGCCTAGGTTGCTCGGAAAGTAGAAATGACCATAAGTTTCATACTGGTTGCAATTATTCGTTTTATACGATGAAAAAACTGTTGTATTTATATTGCATTTTATGCTTCTGGCGTTGACTTCTTAGGCCCTAGCTGTTCGATCTAGTGGAGCAACGCCCTAGAATGAAGCCCAGGTTGCCCGGAAAGGAGAAATGACCATCACTTTCAAACGGTTTGCAATTAATCCTTCTATACGATGGAAAAGCTGTTGTATTTATATTGTATTTTATGCTTCAGGCGTTGACTTCTAAGGCACTAACTATTCGATCTGGTGGAGCACCGCCCTAGAGTGAAGCCTAGGTTGCCCGGAACGTAGAATAGGCCATCACTTTCAAACTGGTTGCAATTATTCCCGATATATGATGGAAACACTGCTGTATTTTTTTTGCAGTTTATGCTTCGGGCGTTGACTTCTAAGGCCCTAGCTATTCAATCTGTTGGACCAACGCCCTAGGTTGATGCCTAGGTTGCCTGGAAAGCAGAAATGACCATCACTTTCTAACTGGTTGCAATTAATCCTTCTATACGATGGAAAAGCTGTTGTATTTATATTGTATTTTATGCTTCAGGCGTTGACTTCTAAGGCACTAACTATTCGATCTGGTGGAGCAACGCCCTAGAGTGAAGCCTAGGTTGCCCGGAACGTAGAATTGGCCATCACTTTCAAACTGGTTGCAATTATTCCCGATATATGATGGAAACACGGCTGTATTTTTTTTGCATTTTATGCTTCGGGCGTTGACTTCTAAGGCCCTAGCTGTTCGACCTAGTGGAGCAACGCCCTAGAGTGAAGCTGAGGTTGCCCGGAAAGGAGAAATGACCATCACTTTCAAACTGGTTGCAATTAATCCTTTTATACGATGGAAAAGCTGTTGTATTTATATCCTATTTTATGCTTCTGGCGTTTACTTCTAAGGACCTAACTATTCGATCGGATGGAGCAACGCCCTAGAGTGAAGCCTAGGCTGCTCGGAATGTAGAAATGACCATAACTTTCACACAGGTTGCAATTATTCGTTTTATACAATGGAAAACCTGTTCGATTTATTTTGTATTTTATGCTTCGGGCGTTGACTTCTAAGGCCCTAACTGTTTGATCTGGTGGACCAACGCCCTAGAATGAAGCCTAGGTTGCCCGGAACGTAGAAATGACCATGCCTTTCACACTGTTTGCAATTGTTAATTTATTCGATGCCAAAGCTGTTGTATTTATATTGTATCTTATGCTTCTGGCATTGACCTCTTAGGCCCCAACTATTCGATCTGGAGGAGCAATGCCTCAGAGTTAAGTCTAGGATGCCCGAAACGCCGAAATGATCATTACTTTCACGCTTATTGCAATTATTCCTGTAATACGATGAAAAGACTGTTGTATTTTTATTGTATCTTATGCTCCTGGCGTTGACTTCTAAGGCCCTAACTATTCGATCTGGTGGAGCAACACCCTGGAGTGAAGCCTAGGTTGCCCGGAACGTGGAAATGACCAGAACTCTCACACTGGTTGCAATTATTCGTTTCATACGATGTAAAAGCTGTTGTATTTATACCGTATTTTATGCTTCAGGCGATGACTTCTTAGGCCCTAACTATTCGACCTGGTGCAGCAACGCCATAGAGTGAAACCTAGGTTGCCCGGAACGTAGAAATGACCATTACATTCTCACTGGTTGCAATTATTCCTGTTATACGATGGAAAAACTGTTGTATTTTTATTGTATTCTATGCTTCTGGCGTTTAATTCTAAGTCGCTAGCTATTTGATCTGGTGGAGCAGCGACCTAGAGTGATGCCTAGGTTGCCCGGAACGTAGAAATGACAATTACTTTCACACTGTTTGGTATTATTCATTTTGTACGATGGAAAAGCTGTTGTATTTATATTGTATTTTATGCTTCTGGCGTTGACTTCTAAGGCGCTAACTATTCGATCTGGTGGAGCAACGCAATAGAGTGATGCCTAGGTTGCCCGGAACGTAGAATT
Source organism: Calliopsis andreniformis (assembly GCF_051401765.1). NCBI lineage: Eukaryota > Metazoa > Arthropoda > Insecta > Hymenoptera > Andrenidae > Calliopsis > Calliopsis andreniformis. The sequence continues at coordinate 7,558,425 of NW_027480425.1, read as the reverse complement.
GGCCATCAATTTCAAACTGGTTGCAATTATACCTGTTATATGATGGAAACACTGCTGTATTTTTTTTGCATTTTGTGGATCGGGCGTTGACTTCTAAGGCCCTAACTAGTCAATCCGTTGGAGCAACACCCTAGGGCGAAGCCTAGGTTGATCGGAAAGTAGAAATGTCCATAAGTTTCATACTGGTTGCAATTATTCGTTTTATACGATGGAGAAACTGTTGTATTTATATTGTTGTTTATGCTTCTGGCGTTGCCTTCTAAGGTCGTAACTATTAGATGTGGTGGAGCAACGCCCTAGAGTCAAGCCTAGGTTGCCCGGATCGTAGATATGACCATAACTTTCACAGTGGTTGCAATTATTCATGCTATACGGTAGAAATACTGTTGCAATTTTATTGTATTTTCTGCTTCTGGCTTTGACTTCTAAGGCCTTAACTATTTGATCTGGTGGAGCAACTCCCTAGAGTGAAGCCTATGTTGCCCGGAACGTAGAAATGACCATTCCTTTCACACTGGTTGCCATTATTCGTTTTATACGATGGAAAAGCTGTTTTATTTATATCGTATTTTATGCTTCTGGCGTTGACTTCTTAGGCCCTAACTATTCGGTCTGGTGGAGCAACGCCCTAGAGTGAAGCCTAGGTTGCTCGGAATGTAGAAATGTCCATAACTTTCACTCTGGTTGCAATTATTCGATTTATACGATGGAAAAGCTGTTGTATTTATATTGCATTTCATGCTTCTGGCGTTGACTTCTAAGGCGCTAACTATTCGATCTGGTGGAGCAACGCCCTAGAGTGAAGCCTAGGTTGCTCAAAATGTAGATATGTCCATAACTTTCTCACTGGTTGCAATTATTCGTTTTATACGATGGGAAAACTGATGTGTTTATTTTGTATTTTATGCTTCTGGCGCTGACTTCTTAAGCCCTGTCTATTGGATCTGGTGGACCAGCGCGCTAGAGTGAAGACTAGGTTGCCCGGAACGTAGAAATGACCATTACCTCCAAACTAGTTGCAATTATTCATTTTATATAGTGGAAAAACTGTTAGATTTATATTGTATTTTATGCTTCTGACGTTGGATTCTAAGGCCCTAACTATTCGAAGTGGTGGTGCAACGTCCTAGAGCGAAACATAGGTTGCCCGGAACGTAGAAATGACCTTTACCTTCACACTGTTTGCAAATATGCATTATACACGATTTAAAAGCTGTTGTATTTATATTGTATTTTATGCTTCTGGCGCTGACTTCATAGGCCCTAACTATTTGATCTGGTGGAGCACCGCCCTAGAGTGAAGCCTAGGTTGCCCGGAAAGTAGAAATGACCATAACTTTCATACTGGTTGCTATTATTCGTTTTATACGATGGGAAAACTGTTGTATTTGTATTGTATTTTATGCTTCTGGCGTCCACTACTTGGGCCATAACTATTCGATCTGGTGGAACAGCGCCCTAGAGAGAAGCCTAGGTTGCCCGAAACATAGAAATGACCATCACTTGCACTCTGGTTGCAATTATTCCTGTTATACGATGGACAAACTGTTGCATTTTTAGTGTACTTTATGCTTCTGGCGTTGACTTCTTAGGCCCTAACCATTCGATCTGGTGGAGCAAGGCCCTAGAGTGAAGCCTAGGTTGCCCGGAGCGTAGAAATGACCATAACTTTCACACTGGTTGCCATTATTCCCGTTATACGATGGAAAAACTGTTGTATTTTAATTGTATTTTATGCTTTTAGCGTTGAATTCTAAGTCCCTAGCTATTCGATCTGGTGGAGCAACGCCCTAGAGTGACGCCTAGCTTGCTCGGTACGTTGAAATGACCATAACTTTCACACTGGTTGCTATTATTCATTTTGTACGATGGAAAAGCTGTTGTACTTATATTGTATTTTATTCTTATGGCGTTGAATTCTAAGTCCCTAGCTATTCCATCTGGTGGAACAACGCTCTAGGGTAAACCCCAGGTTGCGCGGAACGTAGAAATAACCATAACTTTCACACTGGTTGCTATCTTTCGTTTTATACGATGGAAAGACTGTTACATTTATATTGTATTTTATGCTTCTGGCGTTCACTTCTAAGGCCCTAACTATTCGATCTGGTGGAGCAACGCCCTAGGGTGAAGCCTAGGTTGGCCGGAATGTAGAAATGTCCATAACTTTCACACAGGTTGCAATTATTCGTTTTATACGATTGAAAAGCTGTTGTATTTATTTCGTATTTTATGCTTCTGGCGTTGACTTCTTAGGCCCTAGCTGTTCGATCTGGTGGAACAACGTCCTAGAGTGAAGCCTAGGTTGGCCGGAATGTAGAAATGTCCACAACTTTCACACTGGTTGCAATTATTCGTTTTATACGATTGAAAAGCTGTTGTATTTATATTGTATTTTATGCTTCTGGCGTTGACTTCCTAGGCCCTAACTATTCCCTCTGGTGGATCAACGCGCTAGAGTGAAACCTACGCTGCCCGGAACGTAGAAATGACCATTCCTTTCACACTGGTTGCCATTATTCGTTTTATACGATGGAAAAGCTGTTGTATTTATATCGTATTTTATGCTTCTGGCGTTGACTTCTTAGGCCCTAACTATTCCATCTGGTGGAACAACGCCCTAGCGTGAAGACTAGGTTGCACGGAACGCAGAAATGACCATAACTCTCACACTGGTAGCAATTATTCGTTTTATACATGGAAAAACTGTTCTATTTATTCTGTATTTTATGCTTCGGGCGTTGACTTCTAAGGCCCTAACTATTCGATCTGGTGGAGCAACGCCCCAGAGTGAAGCCTAGGTTGCCCGGAACGTAGAAATGGTCATTACTTTCAGACTGGTTGCAATTAGTCATGCTATACGATGAAAAATCAGTTGCATTTTTATTGTATTTTATGCTTCTGGCGTTGACATCTAAGGCCGTAGCTATTAGCTGTGGTGGTGCAATGCCCTAGAGTGACGCCTAGGTTGCCCGGAACGTGGAAATGACCATTAGTTTCACACTGTTTGCAATTATTCATTTTATACGATGGCAAAGCTGTTGTATTTATATGGTATTTTATGCTTCCGGCGTTGACTTCTAAGGCCGTAGCTATTAGATGTTGTGGAGCAACGCCCTAGAGTGACGCCTAGCTTGCCCGGAACGTAGACACGGTCATTGCTTTCACAATGTTTGCAATTATTCATTTTATACGATGGAAAAGCTGTTGTATTTATATTGTATTTTATGCTTCTGGCGTTGACTTCTAAGGCCGTTGCTATTAGATGTTGTGGAGCAACGCCCTAGAGTGACGCCTAGCTTGCCCGGAACGTAGACACGATCATTGCTTTCACAATGTTTGCAATTATTCATCTTATACGGTGGAAAAACTGTTGTACTAAGATAGTGTTTTATTCTTCTGGCATTGAATTCTAAGTCCCTAGCTATTTGATCCGGTGGAGCAACGCCCTAGTGTGAAGCCTAGGTTGCTCGGAACGTAGAAATGACCGTTACCTTCACACTGTTTGCAAATATTCATTTTATACGATGGCAAAGCTGTTGTATTTATATTGTATTTTATGCTTCCGGCGTTGACTTCTAAGGCCGTAGCTATTAGATGTGGTGCAGCAACGCCCTAGAGTGACGCCTAGGCTGCCAGGAACGCAGAAATGACCATAACTTTCACACTGGTTACCATTATTCATTTTATACGATGGAAAAAGTGTGGTATTTATATCGTATTTTATGCTTCTGGCGTTGACTTCTTAGGCCCTAACTTTTCGATCAGGTGGAACAACGCCCTAGAGTGAAGCCTAGGTTGCCCGGAACATTAGAAATGACCATTAGTTTCACACTGTTTGCAATTATTCATTTTATACGATGGGAAAGCTGTTGTATTTATATGGTATTTTATGCTTCTGGCGTTGACTTCTAAGGCCGTAGCTATTAGATGTTGTGGAGCAACGCCCTAGAGTGACGCCTAGCTTGCCCGGAACGTAGACACGGTCATTGCTTTCACAATGTTTGCAATTATTCATTTTATACGATGGAAAAGCTGTTGTATTTATATTGTATTTTATGCTTCTGGCGTTGACTTCTAAGGCCGTAGCTATCAGATGTTGTGGAGCAACGGCCTAGAGTGACGCCTAGCTTGCCCGGAACGTAGAACATACCATTACCTTCACACTGGTTGGAATTATTCCTGTTATACGATGGAAAAACTGTTGCATCCTTATTGTATTTTATGCTTCTGGCGTTGACTTCTTAGGCCCTAACCATTCGATCTGGTGGAGTAAGGCCCTAGAGTGAAGACTAGGTTGCCCGTAACGTAGAAATGGCCGTAACTTTCACACTGGTTGCCATTATTCGTTTTATACGATGGAAAAGCTGTTGTATTTATATCGTATTTTATGCTTCTGGCGTTGACTTCTTAGGCCCTAACTATTCCATCTGGTGGAACAACGCCCTAGCGTGAAGACTAGGTTGCACGGAACGCAGAAATGACCATAACTCTCACACTGGTAGCAATTATTCGTTTTATACATGGAAAAACTGTTCTATTTATTCTGTATTTTATGCTTCGGGCGTTGACTTCTAAGGCCCTAACTATTCGATCTGGTGGAGCAACGCCCCAGAGTGAAGCCTAGGTTGCCCGGAACGTAGAAATGGTCATTACTTTCAGACTGGTTGCAATTAGTCATGCTATACGATGAAAAATCAGTTGCATTTTTATTGTATTTTATGCTTCTGGCGTTGACATCTAAGGCCGTAGCTATTAGCTGTGGTGGTGCAATGCCCTAGAGTGACGCCTAGGTTGCCCGGAACGTGGAAATGACCATTAGTTTCACACTGTTTGCAATTATTCATTTTATAGGATGGCAAAGCTGTTGTATTTATATGATATTTTATGCTTCCGGCGTTGACTTCTAAGGCCGTAGCTATTAGATGTTGTGGAGCAACGCCCTAGAGTGACGCCTAGCTTGCCCGGAACGTAGACACGGTCATTGCTTTCACAATGTTTGCAATTATTCATTTTATACGATGGAAAAGCTGTTGTATTTATATTGTATTTTATGCTTCTGGCGTTGACTTCTAAGGCCGTTGCTATTAGATGTTGTGGAGCAACGCCCTAGAGTGACGCCTAGCTTGCCCGGAACGTAGACACGATCATTGCTTTCACAATGTTTGCAATTATTCATCTTATACGGTGGAAAAACTGTTGTACTAAGATAGTGTTTTATTCTTCTGGCATTGAATTCTAAGTCCCTAGCTATTTGATCCGGTGGAGCAACGCCCTAGTGTGAAGCCTAGGTTGCTCGGAACGTAGAAATGACCGTTACCTTCACACTGTTTGCAAATATTCATTTTATGCGATGGCAAAGCTGTTGTATTTATATTGTATTTTATGCTTCCGGCGTTGACTTCTAAGGCCGTAGCTATTAGATGTGGTGCAGCAACGCCCTAGAGTGACGCCTAGGCTGCCAGGAACGCAGAAATGACCATAACTTTCACACTGGTTACCATTATTCATTTTATACGATGGAAAAAGTGTGGTATTTATATCGTATTTTATGCTTCTGGCGTTGACTTCTTAGGCCCTAACTTTTCGATCAGGTGGAACAACGCCCTAGAGTGAAGCCTAGGTTGCCCGGAACGTAGAAATGACCATTAGTTTCACACTGTTTGCAATTATTCGTTTTATACGATGGAAAAGCTGTTGTATTTATATCGTATTTTATGCTTCTGGCGTTGACTTCTTAGGCCCTAACTATTCCATCTGGTGGAACAACGCCCTAGCGTGAAGACTAGGTTGCACGGAACGCAGAAATGACCATAACTCTCACACTGGTAGCAATTATTCGTTTTATACATGGAAAAACTGTTCTATTTATTCTGTATTTTATGCTTCGGGCGTTGACTTCTAAGGCCCTAACTATTCGATCTGGTGGAGCAACGCCCCAGAGTGAAGCCTAGGTTGCCCGGAACGTAGAAATGGTCATTACTTTCAGACTGGTTGCAATTAGTCATGCTATACGATGAAAAATCAGTTGCATTTTTATTGTATTTTATGCTTCTGGCGTTGACATCTAAGGCCGTAGCTATTAGCTGTGGTGGTGCAATGCCCTAGAGTGACGCCTAGGTTGCCCGGAACGTGGAAATGACCATTAGTTTCACACTGTTTGCAATTATTCATTTTATAGGATGGCAAAGCTGTTGTATTTATATGATATTTTATGCTTCCGGCGTTGACTTCTAAGGCCGTAGCTATTAGATGTTGTGGAGCAACGCCCTAGAGTGACGCCTAGCTTGCCCGGAACGTAGACACGGTCATTGCTTTCACAATGTTTGCAATTATTCATTTTATACGATGGAAAAGCTGTTGTATTTATATTGTATTTTATGCTTCTGGCGTTGACTTCTAAGGCCGTTGCTATTAGATGTTGTGGAGCAACGCCCTAGAGTGACGCCTAGCTTGCCCGGAACGTAGACACGATCATTGCTTTCACAATGTTTGCAATTATTCATCTTATACGGTGGAAAAACTGTTGTACTAAGATAGTGTTTTATTCTTCTGGCATTGAATTCTAAGTCCCTAGCTATTTGATCCGGTGGAGCAACGCCCTAGTGTGAAGCCTAGGTTGCTCGGAACGTAGAAATGACCGTTACCTTCACACTGTTTGCAAATATTCATTTTATGCGATGGCAAAGCTGTTGTATTTATATTGTATTTTATGCTTCCGGCGTTGACTTCTAAGGCCGTAGCTATTAGATGTGGTGCAGCAACGCCCTAGAGTGACGCCTAGGCTGCCAGGAACGCAGAAATGACCATAACTTTCACACTGGTTACCATTATTCATTTTATACGATGGAAAAAGTGTGGTATTTATATCGTATTTTATGCTTCTGGCGTTGACTTCTTAGGCCCTAACTTTTCGATCAGGTGGAACAACGCCCTAGAGTGAAGCCTAGGTTGCCCGGAACGTAGAAATGACCATTAGTTTCACACTGTTTGCAATTATTCATTTTATACGATGGGAAAGCTGTTGTATTTATATGGTATTTTATGCTTCTGGCGTTGACTTCTAAGGCCGTAGCTATTAGATGTTGTGGAGCAACGCCCTAGAGTGACGCCTAGCTTGCCCGGAACGTAGACACGGTCATTGCTTTCACAATGTTTGCAATTATTCATTTTATACGATGGAAAAGCTGTTGTATTTATATTGTATTTTATGCTTCTGGCGTTGACTTCTAAGGCCGTAGCTATCAGATGTTGTGGAGCAACGGCCTAGAGTGACGCCTAGCTTGCCCGGAACGTAGAACATACCATTACCTTCACACTGGTTGGAATTATTCCTGTTATACGATGGAAAAACTGTTGCATCCTTATTGTATTTTATGCTTCTGGCGTTGACTTCTTAGGCCCTAACCATTCGATCTGGTGGAGTAAGGCCCTAGAGTGAAGACTAGGTTGCCCGTAACGTAGAAATGGCCGTAACTTTCACACTGGTTGCCATTATTCGTTTTATACGATGGAAAAGCTGTTGTATTTATATCGTATTTTATGCTTCTGGCGTTGACTTCTTAGGCCCTAACTATTCCATCTGGTGGAACAACGCCCTAGCGTGAAGACTAGGTTGCACGGAACGCAGAAATGACCATAACTCTCACACTGGTAGCAATTATTCGTTTTATACATGGAAAAACTGTTCTATTTATTCTGTATTTTATGCTTCGGGCGTTGACTTCTAAGGCCCTAACTATTCGATCTGGTGGAGCAACGCCCCAGAGTGAAGCCTAGGTTGCCCGGAACGTAGAAATGGTCATTACTTTCAGACTGGTTGCAATTAGTCATGCTATACGATGAAAAATCAGTTGCATTTTTATTGTATTTTATGCTTCTGGCGTTGACATCTAAGGCCGTAGCTATTAGCTGTGGTGGTGCAATGCCCTAGAGTGACGCCTAGGTTGCCCGGAACGTGGAAATGACCATTAGTTTCACACTGTTTGCAATTATTCATTTTATAGGATGGCAAAGCTGTTGTATTTATATGATATTTTATGCTTCCGGCGTTGACTTCTAAGGCCGTAGCTATTAGATGTTGTGGAGCAACGCCCTAGAGTGACGCCTAGCTTGCCCGGAACGTAGACACGGTCATTGCTTTCACAATGTTTGCAATTATTCATTTTATACGATGGAAAAGCTGTTGTATTTATATTGTATTTTATGCTTCTGGCGTTGACTTCTAAGGCCGTTGCTATTAGATGTTGTGGAGCAACGCCCTAGAGTGACGCCTAGCTTGCCCGGAACGTAGACACGATCATTGCTTTCACAATGTTTGCAATTATTCATCTTATACGGTGGAAAAACTGTTGTACTAAGATAGTGTTTTATTCTTCTGGCATTGAATTCTAAGTCCCTAGCTATTTGATCCGGTGGAGCAACGCCCTAGTGTGAAGCCTAGGTTGCTCGGAACGTAGAAATGACCGTTACCTTCACACTGTTTGCAAATATTCATTTTATGCGATGGCAAAGCTGTTGTATTTATATTGTATTTTATGCTTCCGGCGTTGACTTCTAAGGCCGTAGCTATTAGATGTGGTGCAGCAACGCCCTAGAGTGACGCCTAGGCTGCCAGGAACGCAGAAATGACCATAACTTTCACACTGGTTACCATTATTCATTTTATACGATGGAAAAAGTGTGGTATTTATATCGTATTTTATGCTTCTGGCGTTGACTTCTTAGGCCCTAACTTTTCGATCAGGTGGAACAACGCCCTAGAGTGAAGCCTAGGTTGCCCGGAACGTAGAAATGACCATTAGTTTCACACTGTTTGCAATTATTCATTTTATACGATGGGAAAGCTGTTGTATTTATATGGTATTTTATGCTTCTGGCGTTGACTTCTAAGGCCGTAGCTATTAGATGTTGTGGAGCAACGCCCTAGAGTGACGCCTAGCTTGCCCGGAACGTAGACACGGTCATTGCTTTCACAATGTTTGCAATTATTCATTTTATACGATGGAAAAGCTGTTGTATTTATATTGTATTTTATGCTTCTGGCGTTGACTTCTAAGGCCGTAGCTATCAGATGTTGTGGAGCAACGGCCTAGAGTGACGCCTAGCTTGCCCGGAACGTAGAACATACCATTACCTTCACACTGGTTGGAATTATTCCTGTTATACGATGGAAAAACTGTTGCATCCTTATTGTATTTTATGCTTCTGGCGTTGACTTCTTAGGCCCTAACCATTCGATCTGGTGGAGTAAGGCCCTAGAGTGAAGACTAGGTTGCCCGTAACGTAGAAATGGCCGTAACTTTCACACTGGTTGCCATTATTCGTTTTATACGATGGAAAAGCTGTTGTATTTATATCGTATTTTATGCTTCTGGCGTTGACTTCTTAGGCCCTAACTATTCCATCTGGTGGAACAACGCCCTAGCGTGAAGACTAGGTTGCACGGAACGCAGAAATGACCATAACTCTCACACTGGTAGCAATTATTCGTTTTATACATGGAAAAACTGTTCTATTTATTCTGTATTTTATGCTTCGGGCGTTGACTTCTAAGGCCCTAACTATTCGATCTGGTGGAGCAACGCCCCAGAGTGAAGCCTAGGTTGCCCGGAACGTAGAAATGGTCATTACTTTCAGACTGGTTGCAATTAGTCATGCTATACGATGAAAAATCAGTTGCATTTTTATTGTATTTTATGCTTCTGGCGTTGACATCTAAGGCCGTAGCTATTAGCTGTGGTGGTGCAATGCCCTAGAGTGACGCCTAGGTTGCCCGGAACGTGGAAATGACCATTAGTTTCACACTGTTTGCAATTATTCATTTTATACGATGGCAAAGCTGTTGTATTTATATGATATTTTATGCTTCCGGCGTTGACTTCTAAGGCCGTAGCTATTAGATGTTGTGGAGCAACGCCCTAGAGTGACGCCTAGCTTGCCCGGAACGTAGACACGGTCATTGCTTTCACAATGTTTGCAATTATTCATTTTATACGATGGAAAAGCTGTTGTATTTATATTGTATTTTATGCTTCTGGCGTTGACTTCTAAGGCCGTTGCTATTAGATGTTGTGGAGCAACGCCCTAGAGTGACGCCTAGCTTGCCCGGAACGTAGACACGATCATTGCTTTCACAATGTTTGCAATTATTCATCTTATACGGTGGAAAAACTGTTGTACTAAGATAGTGTTTTATTCTTCTGGCATTGAATTCTAAGTCCCTAGCTATTTGATCCGGTGGAGCAACGCCCTAGTGTGAAGCCTAGGTTGCTCGGAACGTAGAAATGACCGTTACCTTCACACTGTTTGCAAATATTCATTTTATGCGATGGCAAAGCTGTTGTATTTATATCGTATTTTATGCTTCCGGCGTTGACTTCTAAGGCCGTAGCTATTAGATGTGGTGCAGCAACGCCCTAGAGTGACGCCTAGGCTGCCAGGAACGCAGAAATGACCATCACTTTCACACGGGTTGCAATTATTCCTGTTATAGGATGGAAAGACTGTTGTATTTTTATTGTATTTTATACTTCAGGCGTTGACTTCTAAGGCCCTAGCTATTCGATCAGGTCGAGCAACGCCCTAGAGTGAAGCCTAGGTTGCTCGGAACGTAGAAATGACCATAACTTCTACACTGGTTGCAATTATTCGTTTTATACGATGGAAAAGCTGTTGTATTTATATCGTATTTTATGCTTCTGGCGTTGACTTCTAAGGACCTAACTATTCGATCTGGTGGAGAAACGCCCTAGAGTGAAGCCTAGGTTGCGCGGAACGTAGAAATGACCATAACATTCACACCGGTAGCAATTATTCGTTTTATACGATGGAAAAACTGTTCTATTTATTATGTATTTTATGCTTCGGGCGTTGACACCTAAGGCCCTAACTGTTTGATCTGGTGGAGCAACGCCCTAGAGTGAGGCCTATGTTGCCCGGAACGTAGAAATGACCATAACTTTCACACTGGTTGCTATTATTCGTTTTAGACGATGGAAAAACTGTTATATTTATATTGTATTTGATGCTTCTGGCGTTGACTTCTTAGGCCCTAACTGTTCGATCTGGTGGAACAACGCCCTAGGGTGAAGCCTAGGTTGCCCGGAAAGTAGAAATGACCATAACTTTCACACTGGTTGCAATTATTCGTTTTATACGATGGAAAAGCTGTGGCACCTTTATTGTATTTTATTCATCTGCGGTTGACTTCTAAGGCCGTAGCTATTAGATGTGGTGGAGCAACGCCCTAGAGTGACGCCTAGGTTGGCCGGAACGTAGAAATGACCATTACTTTCACAATGTTTGCAATTATTCATTTTATACGATGGAAAATCTCTTGTACTTATATTGTATTTTATTCTTCTGGCGTTGACTTCTTAGGCCCTAACTATTCGATCTGGTGGAACAACGCCCTAGAGTGAAGACTTGGTTGCCCGGAACATGGAAATGACCATTACTTTCACAATGCTTGCAGTTATTCCTGTTATACGATGGAAAAACTTTTGCATCTTTATTGTATTTTATGCTTCTGGCGTTGACTTCTAAGGCCCTAGCTATTCGATTTGGTGGAGCAACGGCCGAAAGTGGAGCCTAGGTTGCCCGGTACGTAGAAATGACCATTACTTTCACACTGTTTGCAAATATACATTATATACGATGGAAAATCTGTTGTATTTATGTTGTATTTTATGCTTCTGGCGTTGACTTCTTAGGCCCTAACTATTTGATCTGGTGGTGCAACGCCCTAGAGTGAAGCCTAGGTTGCCCGGAACGTAGAAAAGACCATTACCTTCAGACTGGTTGCAATTATTCCTGTTTTACGATGGAAAAACTGTTGCATCTTTATTGTATTTTATGCTTCTGGCGTTGATTTCTTAGGCCCTAATTATTCGATCTGGTGGAGAAACGCCCTAGAGTGAAGCCTAGGTTGCGCGGAACGTAGAAATGACCATAACTTTCACACCGGTAGCAATTATTCGTTTTATACGATGGAAAAACTGTTGCAGCTTTATTGTATTTTATGCTTCTGGCGTTGATTACTAAGGCCCTAACTATTCCGTCTGGTGGAACAACGCCCTGGAGTGACGCCTATGTTGCCCGGAACGTAGAAATGACCATTACCTTCACACTGGTAGCAATTATTCGTTTTACACGATGGAAAAACTGTTCTATTTATTTTGTATTTTATGCTTCGGGCGTTGACTTCTAAGGCCCTAGCTATTCGATCTGGTTGAACAACGCCCTAGGGTGAAGTCTAGGTTGCGCGGAACGTAGAAATGACCATAACTTTCACACTGGTAGCAATTATTCGTTTTATACGATGGAAAAACTGTTTTATTTACTTTGTATTTTATGCTTCTGGCGTTGACTTCTTATGCCCTAACTATTCCCTCTGGCGGATCAACGCCCTAGAGTGAAACCTACGTTGCCCGGAACGTAGAAACGACTATTACTTTCATACTGGTTGCAATTATTCGTTTTATACGGTGGAAAAACTGTTCTATTTTTTTGTATTTTATGATTCGGGCGTTGACGTCTAAGGCCCTAGCTATTCGATCTGGTCGAGCAACGCCCCAGAGTGAAGCCTAGGTTGTCCGGAACGTAGAAATGGCCATAACTTCCACACTGATTGCAATTATTCGTTTTATACGATGGAAAAGCTGTTGTATTTATATCGTATTTTATGCTTCTGGCGTTGACCGCTTAGGCCCTAACTATTCCATCTGGTGGAACAACGCCGTCGGGTGAAGCCTAGGTTGCGCGGAACGTAGAAATGACCATAACTTTCACACTGGTAGCAATTATTCATTTTATACGATGGAAAAACTGTTCCATTTATTTTGTATTTTACGCTTCGGGCGTTGACCTCTAAGGCCCTAACTATTTGATCTGGTGGAGCACCGCCCTAGAGTGAAGCCTAGGTTGCCCGGAACGTAGAAACGACAATTAGCTTCACACTGATTGCAATTATTCGTTTTATACGATGGAAAAACTGTTCCATTTATTTTGTATTTTACGCTTCGGGCGTTGTCTTCTAAGGCCCTAACTATTCAATCTGTTGGTGCAACGCCCAAGGGTGAAGCTATGTTGCCCGGAAAGTAGAAATGACGTTAACTTTCATACTGGTTGCAATTACTCGTTTTATACGATGGAAAAACTGTTTTATTTATTTTGTATTTTATGCTTCGGGCGTTGACTTCTAAGGCCCTAACTATTCGATCTGGTGCAGGAACGCCCTAGAGTGAGGCCGAGGTTGCCCGGAACGTAGAAATGACCATAACTTTCGCACTGTTTGCAGTTATTCCTGTTATTCGATGGAAAAGCTTTTGCATCTTTATTGTACTTTATGCTTCTGGCGTAGACTTCTAAGGCCCTAGCTATTCGATTTGGTGGAGCAACGCCCGAGAGTGAAGCCTAGGTTGCCCGGAACGTAGAAATGACCATAACTTTCACACTGGCTGCTATCATTCGTTTTATACGATGGAAAAACTGTTATATTTATATTGTATTTTATGCTTCGGGTGTTGATTTCTAAGGCCCTAACTATTCAATCTGTTGGTGCAACGCCCAAGGGTGAAGCCTATGTTGCCGGGAAAGTAGAAATGACGTTAACTTTCATACTGGTTGCAATTATTCGTTTTATGCGATGGAAAAACTGTTTTATTTATTTTGCGTTTTATGCTTCGGGCGTTGACTTCTAAGGCCCTAACTATTCGATCTGGTGGGGCAACGCCCTAGAGTGAAGCCTAGGTTGCCCGGAAAGTAGAAATGATCATAACTTTCATCCTGGTTGTAATTATTCGTTCTATATGATGGAAAAACTGTTGTATTTATATAGGGTTTTATGCTTCTGGCGTTAACTTCCTAAGCCCTATCTATTCCATCTGGAGGAACAACGCCCTAGGGTGAAGCCTAGGTTGCCTGGAACGTAGAAATGACCATCACTTTCACACGGGTTGCAATTATTCCTGTTATAGGATGGAAAGACTGTTGTATTTACATTGTATTTTATGCTTCTGGCGTTGACTTCTTATTCTCTAACTATTCGATCTGGTGGAACAACGTCCTAGGGTGAAGCCTAGGATGCCCGGAAAGTAGAAATGACCATAACCTTCACACTGGCTGCAATTATTCGTTTAATACGATGGAAAAGCTGTGGCACCTTTATTGTATTTTATTCATTTGGGGTTGACTTCTAAGGCCGTAGCTATTAGATGTGGTGGAGCAACGCCCTGGAGTGACGCCTATGTTGCCCGGAACGTAGAAATGACCATTACCTTCACACTGGTAGCAATTATTCGTTTTACACGATGGAAAAACTGTTCTACTTATTTTGTATTTTATGCTTCGGGCGTTGACTTCTAAGGCCCTAGCTATTCGATCTGGTCGAGCAACGCCCTAGTGTGAAGCCTCGGTTGCACGGAACGTAGAAATGACGATATCTTCCACACTGGTTGCAATTATTCGTTTTATACGATGGAAAAGCTGTTGTATTTATATCGCATTTTATGCTTCTGGCGTTGACTTCTTAGTCCCTAACTATTCCATCTGGTGGAACAACGCCCTAGGGTGAAGCCTAGGTTGCCCGGAATGTAGAAATGACCATAACTTCCACACTGGTAGCAATTATTCGTTTTATACGATGGAAAAACTGTACTATTTATTTTGTATTTTATGCTTCGGGCGTTGACTTCTAAGGCCCTAGCTATTCCATCTGGTGGATCAACGCCCCAGGGTGAAGCCTAGGTTGCCCGGAACGTGGAAATGACCATCACTTTCACACTGTTTGCAGTTATTCCTGTTATACGGTGGAAAAACTGTTGCATCTTTATTGCATTATATGCTTCTGGCTTTGACTTCTAAGGCCCTAACTATTCGATCAGGTGAAGCAACGCCCTAGAGTGACGCCTAGGTTGCCCGGAACGAAGAAATGACCAGCACTTTCACACATTTTGCAGTTATTCCTGTTATACGATGGAAAAACGGTTGCATCTTTATTGCATTTTATGCTTTTGGTGTTGACTTCTAAGGCCCTAACTATTCGGTCAGGTGGCGCAACGCCCTAGGGTGAAGCCTAGGTTGGCCGCAATGTAGAAATGTCTATAACTTTCACACTGGTTGCAATTATTCGTTTTATACGATTGAAAAGCTGTATTTATATTGTGTTTTATGCTTCGGGCATTGACTTTTAAGGCCCTTACTATTCGATCTGTTGGAGCAACGCCCTAGGGTGAAGCCTAGGTTGCCCGGAACGTAGAAATGAGCATAACTATTACACTGGTTGCAATTATTCGTTCTATACGATGAAAAAACTGTTGTATTTATGTTGTATTTTATGCTTCTGGCGTTCACTTCTTAGGCCCTAACTATTCGAACTGGTGAAACAACGCCCTAGGGTGAAGCCTAGGTTGCCCGGAACGTAGAAATGACCATAACTTTCACACTGGTAGCAATTATTCGTTTTATACAATGGAAAAACTGTTCCATTTATTTTGTATTTTATGCTTCGGGCGTTGACTTCTAAGGCCCTAACTATTCGATCTGGTGCCAGAACGCCCTAGAGTGAGGCCGAGGTTGCCCGGAACGTAGAAATGACCATAACTTTCGCACTGTTTGCAGTTATTCCTGTTATACGATGGAAAAGCTTTTGCATCTTTATTGTACTTTATGCTTCTGGCGTAGACTTCTAAGGCCCTAGCTATTCGATTTGGTGGAGCAACGCCCGAGAGTGAAGCCTAGGTTGCCCGGAACGTAGAAATGACCATAACTTTCACACTGGCTGCTATCATTCGTTTTATACGATGGAAAAACTGTTATATTTATATTGTATTTTATGCTTCGGGCGTTGATTTCTAAGGCCCTAACTATTCAATCTGTTGGTGCAACGCCCAAGGGTGAAGCCTATGTTGCCGGGAAAGTAGAAATGACGTTATCTTTCATACTGGTTGCAATTATTCGTTTTATGCGATGGAAAAACTGTTTTATTTATTTTGCGTTTTATGCTTCGGGCGTTGACTTCTAAGGCCCTAACTATTCGATCTGGTGGGGCAGCGCCCTAGAGTGAAGCCTAGGTTGCCCGGAAAGTAGAAATGATCATAACTTTCATCCTGGTTGTAATTATTCGTTCTATATGATGGAAAAACTGTTGTATTTATATAGGGTTTTATGCTTCTGGCGTTAACTTCCTAGGCCCTATCTATTCCATCTGGTGGAACAACGCCCTAGGGTGAAGCCTAGGTTGCCTGGAACGTAGAAATGACCATCACTTTCACACGGGTTGCAATTATTCCTGTTATAGGATGGAAAGACTGTTGTATTTACATTGTATTTTATGCTTCTGGCGTTGACTTCTTATTCCCTAACTATTCGATCTGGTGGAACAACGTCCTAGGGTGAAGCCTAGGATGCCCGGAAAGTAGAAATGACCATAACCTTCACACTGGCTGCAATTATTCGTTTAATACGATGGAAAAGCTGTGGCACCTTTATTGTATTTTATTCATCTGGGGTTGACTTCTAAGGCCGTAGCTATTAGATGTGGTGGAGCAACAACCTGGAGTGACGCCTATGTTGCCCGGAACGTAGAAATGACCATTACCTTCACACTGGTAGCAATTATTCGTTTTACACGATGGAAAAACTGTTCTATTTATTTTGTATTTTATGCTTCGGGCGTTGACTTCTAAGGCCCTAGCTATTCGATCTGGTCGAGCAACGCCCTAGTGTGAAGCCTCGGTTGCACGGAACGTAGAAATGACGATAACTTCCACACTGGTTGCAATTATTCGTTTTATACGATGGAAAAGCTGTTGTATTTATATCGTATTTTATGCTTCTGGCGTTGACTTCTTCGGCCGTAACTATTCGGTCTGGTGGAGCAACGCCCTGGAGTGAAACCTAGGTTGCCCGGAACGTAGAAGTGGCCATCACTTTCAAACTGGTTGCAATTATTGCTGTTATATGATGGGAACACTGTTGTATTTTTTTTGCATTTTATATTTCGGGCGTTGACTTCTAAGGCCCTAACTATTCAATCCGTTGGAACAACGCTCTAGGGTGAAGCCTAGGTTGCCCGGAAAGTAGAAATGACCATAACCTTCACACTGTTTGCAGTTATTCCTGTTATACGGTGGAAAAACTGTTGCATCTTTATTGCATTATATGCTTCTGGCTTTGACTTCTAAGGCCCTAACTATTCGATCAGGTGAAGCAACGCCCTAGAGTGACGCCTAGGTTGCCCGGAACGAAGAAATGACCAGCACTTTCACACATTTTGCAGTTATTCCTGTTATACGATGGAAAAACGGTTGCATCTTTATTGCATTTTATGCTTTTGGTGTTGACTTCTAAGGCCCTAACTATTCGGTCAGGTGGCGCAACGCCCTAGGGTGAAGCCTAGGTTGGCCGCAATGTAGAAATGTCTATAACTTTCACACTGGTTGCAATTATTCGTTTTATACGATTGAAAAGCTGTATTTATATTGTGTTTTATGCTTCGGGCATTGACTTTTAAGGCCCTTACTATTCGATCTGTTGGAGCAACGCCCTAGGGTGAAGCCTAGGTTGCCCGGAACGTAGAAATGAGCATAACTATTACACTGGTTGCAATTATTCGTTCTATACGATGAAAAAACTGTTGTATTTATGTTGTATTTTATGCTTCTGGCGTTCACTTCTTAGGCCCTAACTATTCGAACTGGTGAAACAACGCCCTAGGGTGAAGCCTAGGTTGCCCGGAACGTAGAAATGACCATAACTTTCACACTGGTAGCAATTATTCGTTTTATACAATGGAAAAACTGTTCCATTTATTTTGTATTTTATGCTTCGGGCGTTGACTTCTAAGGCCCTAACTATTCGATCTGGTGCCAGAACGCCCTAGAGTGAGGCCGAGGTTGCCCGGAACGTAGAAATGACCATAACTTTCGCACTGTTTGCAGTTATTCCTGTTATACGATGGAAAAGCTTTTGCATCTTTATTGTACTTTATGCTTCTGGCGTAGACTTCTAAGGCCCTAGCTATTCGATTTGGTGGAGCAACGCCCGAGAGTGAAGCCTAGGTTGCCCGGAACGTAGAAATGACCATAACTTTCACACTGGCTGCTATCATTCGTTTTATACGATGGAAAAACTGTTATATTTATATTGTATTTTATGCTTCGGGCGTTGATTTCTAAGGCCCTAACTATTCAATCTGTTGGTGCAACGCCCAAGGGTGAAGCCTATGTTGCCGGGAAAGTAGAAATGACGTTATCTTTCATACTGGTTGCAATTATTCGTTTTATGCGATGGAAAAACTGTTTTATTTATTTTGCGTTTTATGCTTCGGGCGTTGACTTCTAAGGCCCTAACTATTCGATCTGGTGGGGCAGCGCCCTAGAGTGAAGCCTAGGTTGCCCGGAAAGTAGAAATGATCATAACTTTCATCCTGGTTGTAATTATTCGTTCTATATGATGGAAAAACTGTTGTATTTATATAGGGTTTTATGCTTCTGGCGTTAACTTCCTAGGCCCTATCTATTCCATCTGGTGGAACAACGCCCTAGGGTGAAGCCTAGGTTGCCTGGAACGTAGAAATGACCATCACTTTCACACGGGTTGCAATTATTCCTGTTATAGGATGGAAAGACTGTTGTATTTACATTGTATTTTATGCTTCTGGCGTTGACTTCTTATTCCCTAACTATTCGATCTGGTGGAACAACGTCCTAGGGTGAAGCCTAGGATGCCCGGAAAGTAGAAATGACCATAACCTTCACACTGGCTGCAATTATTCGTTTAATACGATGGAAAAGCTGTGGCACCTTTATTGTATTTTATTCATCTGGGGTTGACTTCTAAGGCCGTAGCTATTAGATGTGGTGGAGCAACAACCTGGAGTGACGCCTATGTTGCCCGGAACGTAGAAATGACCATTACCTTCACACTGGTAGCAATTATTCGTTTTACACGATGGAAAAACTGTTCTATTTATTTTGTATTTTATGCTTCGGGCGTTGACTTCTAAGGCCCTAGCTATTCGATCTGGTCGAGCAACGCCCTAGTGTGAAGCCTCGGTTGCACGGAACGTAGAAATGACGATAACTTCCACACTGGTTGCAATTATTCGTTTTATACGATGGAAAAGCTGTTGTATTTATATCGTATTTTATGCTTCTGGCGTTGACTTCTTCGGCCGTAACTATTCGGTCTGGTGGAGCAACGCCCTGGAGTGAAACCTAGGTTGCCCGGAACGTAGAAGTGGCCATCACTTTCAAACTGGTTGCAATTATTGCTGTTATATGATGGGAACA
The DNA here is from genome assembly GCF_051401765.1 of Calliopsis andreniformis. Classification (NCBI taxonomy): domain Eukaryota; kingdom Metazoa; phylum Arthropoda; class Insecta; order Hymenoptera; family Andrenidae; genus Calliopsis; species Calliopsis andreniformis. The sequence goes on along the minus strand of NW_027480425.1, from coordinate 7,539,130 downwards.
CTGTTGTATTTTTTTTGCATTTTATATTTCGGGCGTTGACTTCTAAGGCCCTAACTATTCAATCCGTTGGAACAACGCTCTAGGGTGAAGCCTAGGTTGCCCGGAAAGTAGAAATGACCATAACCTTCACACTGGCTGCAATTATTGCTGTTATAGGATGGAAAGACTGTTGTATTTACATTGTATTTTATGCTTCTGGCGTTGACTTTTTATTCCCTAACTATTCGATCTGGTGGAACAACGTCCTAGGGTGAAGCCTAGGATGCCCGGAAAGTAGAAATGACCATAAACTTCACACTGGCTGCAATTATTCGTTTAATACGATGGAAAAGCTGTGGCACCTTTATTGTATTTTATTCATCTGGGGTTGACTTCTAAGGCCGTACCTATTAGATGTGGCGGAGCAACGCCCTGGAGTGACGCCTATGTTGCCCGGAACGTAGAAATGACCATCACTTTCACACTGTTTGCAGTTATTCCTGTTATACGATGGAAAAACTGTTGCACCTTTATTGCATTTTATGCTTTTGGCGTTGACTTCTAAGGCCCTTACTATTCGATCTGTTGGAGCAACGCCCTAGGGTGAAGCCTAGGTTGCCCGGAACGTAGAAATGAGCATAACTATCACACTGGCTGCAATTATTCGTTCTATACGATTGAAAAGCTGTTGTATTTATATTGTGTTTTATGCTTCGGGCGTTGACTTCTAAGGCCCTAACTATTCGATCTGGTGGGGCAACGCCCTAGAGTGAAGCCTAGGTTGCCCGGAAAGTAGAAATGATCATAACTTTCATCCTGGTTGTAATTATTCGTTCTATATCATGGAAAAACTGTTGTATTTATATAGGGTTTTATGCTTCTGGCGTTAACTTCCTAGGCCCTATCTATTCCATCTGGTGGAACAACGCCCTAGGGTGAAGCCTAGGTTGCCTGGAACGTAGAAATGACCATCACTTTCACACGGGTTGCAATTATTCCTGTTATAGGATGGAAAGACTGTTGTATTTACATTGTATTTTATGCTTCTGGCGTTGACTTCTTATTCCCTAACTATTCGATCTGGTGGAACAACGTCCTAGGGTGAAGCCTAGGATGTCCGGAAAGTAGAAATGACCATAAACTTCACACTGGCTGCAATTATTCGTTTAATACGATGGAAAATCTGTGGCACCTTTATTGTATTTTATTCATCTGGGGTTGACTTCTAAGGCCGTAGCTATTAGATGTGGTGGAGCAACGCCCTGGAGTGACGCCTATGTTGCCCGGAACGTAGAAATGACCATTACCTTCACACTGGTAGCAATTATTCGTTTTACACGATGGAAAAACTGTTCTATTTATTTTGTATTTTATGCTTCGAGCGTTGACTTCTAAGGCCCTAACTATTCGATCTGGTGCCGGAACGCCCTAGAGTATGGCCGAGGTTGCCCGGAACGTAGAAATGACCATAACTTTCGCACTGTTTGCAGTTATTCCTGTTATACGATGGAAAAGCATTTGCATCTTTATTGTACTTTATGCTTCTGGCGTAGACTTCTAAGGCCCTAGCTATTCGATTTGGTGGAGCAACGCCCGAGAGTGAAGCCTAGGTTGCCGGAACGTAGAAATGACCATAACTTTCACACTGGCAGCTATCATTCGTTTTATACGATGGAAAAACTGTTATATTTATATTGTATTTTATGCTTCGGGCGTTGATTTCTAAGGCCCTAACTATTCAATCTGTTGGTGCAACGCCCAAGGGTGAAGCCTACGTTGCCGGGAAAGTAGAAATGACGTTAACTTTCATACTGGTTGCAATTATTCGTTTTATGCGATGGAAAAACTGTTTTATTTATTTTGCGTTTTATGCTTCGGGCGTTGACTTCTAAGGCCCTACCTATTCGATCTGGTGGGGCAACGCCCTAGAGTGGAGCCTAGGTTGCCCGGAAAGTAGAAATGATCATAACTTTCATCCTGGTTGTAATTATTCGTTCTATATGATGGAAAAACTGTTGTATTTATATAGGGTTTTATGCTTCTGGCGTTAACTTCCTAGGCCCTATCCATTCCATCTGGTGGAACAACGCCCTAGGGTGAAGCCTAGGTTGCCTGGAACGTAGAAATGACCATCACTTTCACACGGGTTGCAATTATTCCTGTTATAGGATGGAAAGACTGTTGTATTTACATTGTATTTTATGCTTCTGGCGTTGACTTCTTATTCCCTAACTATTCGATCTGGTGGTACAACGTCCTAGGGTGAAGCCTAGGATGCCCGGAGAGTAGAAATGACCATAACCTTCACACTGGCTGCAATTATTCGTTTAATACGATGGAAAAGCTGTGGCACCTTTATTGTATTTTATTCATCTGGGGTTGACTTCTAAGGCCGTAGCTATTAGATGTGGTGGAGCAACGCCCTGGAGTGACGCCTATGTTGCCCGGAACGTAGAAATGGCCATAACTTCCACACTGATTGCAATTATTCGTTTTATACGATGGAAAAGCTGTTGTATTTATATCGTATTTTATGCTTCTGGCGTTCACCGCTTAGGCCCTAACTATTCCATCTGGTGGAACAACGCCGTCGGGTGAAGCCTGGGTTGCGCGGAACGTAGAAATGACCATAACTTTCACACTGGTAGCAATTATTCGTTTTATACGATGGAAAAACTGTTCCATTTATTTTGTATTTTACGCTTCGGGCGTTGACTTCTATGGCCCTAACTATTCGATCTGGTCGAGCAACGCCCCAGAGTGAAGCCTAGGTTGCCCGGAACGTAGAAATGGCCATAACTTCCACACTGATTGCAATTATTCGTTTTATACGATGGAAAAGCTGTTGTATTTATATCGTATTTTATGCTTCTGGCGTTCACCGCTTAGGCCCTAACTATTCCATCTGGTGGAACAACGCCGTCGGGTGAAGCCTAGGTTGCGCGGAACGTAGAAATGACCATAACTTTCACACTGGTAGCAATTATTCGTTTTATAGGATGGAAAAACTGTTCCATTTATTTTGTATTTTACGCTTCGGGCGTTGACTTCTAAGGCCCTAACTATTTGATCTGGTGGAGCACCGCCCTAGAATGAGGCCTAGGTTGCCCGGAACGTAGAAACGACCATTACCTTCACACTGATTGCAATTATTCGTTTTATACGATGGAAAAACTGTTCCATTTATTTTGTATTTTACGCTTCGGGCGTTGACTTCTAAGGCCCTAACTATTCAATCTGTTGGTGCAACGCCCAAGGGTGAAGCTATGTTGCCCGGAAAGTAGAAATGACGTTAACTTTCATACTTGTTGCAATTACTCGTTTTATACGATTGAAAAACTGTTTTATTTATTTTGTATTTTATGCTTCGGGCGTTGACTTCTAAGGCCCTAACTATTCGATCTGGTGCCGGAACGCCCTAGAGTGAGGCCGAGGTTGCCCGGAACGTAGAAATGACCATAACTTTCGCACTGTTTGCAGTTATTCCTGTTATACGATGGAAAAGCTTTTGCATCTTTATTGTACTATATGGTTCTGGCGTAGACTTCTAAGGCCCTAGCTATTCGATTTGGTGGAGCAACGCCCGAGAGTGAAGCCTAGGTTGCCCAGAACGTAGAAATGACCATAACTTTCACACTGGCTGCAATTATTCGTTCTATACGATGAAAAAACTGTTGTATTTATATTGTATTTTATGCTTCTGGCGTTCACTTCTTAGGCCCTAACTATTCGAACTGGTGAAACAACGCCCTAGGGTGAAGCCTAGGTTGCCCGGAAAGTAGAAATGACCATAACCTTCACACTGGCTGCAATTATTCGTTTAATACGATGGAAAAGCTGTGGCACCTTTATTGTATTTTATTCATCTGGGGTTGACTTCTAAGGCCGTAGCTATTAGATGTGGTGGAGCAACGCCCTGGAGTGACGCCTATGTTGCCCGGAACGTAGAAATGACCATTACCTTCACACTGGTAGCAATTATTCGTTTTACACGATGGAAAAACTGTTCTATTTATTTTGTATTTTATGCTTCGGGCGTTGACTTCTAAGGCCCTAGCTATTCGATCTGGTCGAGCAACGCCCTAGTGTGAAGCCTCGGTTGCAGGGAACGTAGAAATGACGATAACTTCCACACTGGTTGCAATTATTCGTTTTATACGATGGAAAAGCTGTTGTATTTATATCGCATTTTATGCTTCTGGCGTAGACTTCTAAGGCCCAAGCTATTCGATTTGGTGGAGCAACGCCCGAGAGTGAAGCCTAGGTTGCCCAGAACGTAGAAATGACCATAACTTTCACACTGGCTGCAATTATTCGTTCTATACGATGAAAAAACTGTTGTATTTATATTGTATTTTATGCTTCTGGCGTTCACTTCTTAGGCCCTAACTATTCGAACTGGTGAAACAACGCCCTAGGGTGAAGCCTAGGTTGCCCGGAAAGTAGAAATGACCATAACCTTCACACTGGCTGCAATTATTCGTTTAATACGATGGAAAAGCTGTGGCACCTTTATTGTATTTTATTCATCTGGGGTTGACTTCTAAGGCCGTAGCTATTAGATGTGGTGGAGCAACGCCCTGGAGTGACGCCTATGTTGCCCGGAACGTAGAAATGACCATTACCTTCACACTGGTAGCAATTATTCGTTTTACACGATGGAAAAACTGTTCTATTTATTTTGTATTTTATGCTTCGGGCGTTGACTTCTAAGGCCCTAGCTATTCGATCTGGTCGAGCAACGCCCTAGTGTGAAGCCTCGGTTGCAGGGAACGTAGAAATGACGATAACTTCCACACTGGTTGCAATTATTCGTTTTATACGATGGAAAAGCTGTTGTATTTATATCGCATTTTATGCTTCTGGCGTTGACTTCTTAGTCCCTAACTATTCCATCTGGTGGAACAACGCCCTAGGGTGAAGCCTAGGTTGCCCGGAAAGTAGAAATGACCATAACTTCCACACTGGTAGCAATTATTCCTGTTATACGATGGAAAAACTGTTGCATCTTTATTGCATTTTATGCTTCTGGCTTTGACTTCTAAGGCCCTAACTATTCGATCAGGTGAAGCAACGCCCTAGAGTGACGCCTAGGTTGCCCGGAACGAAGAAACGACCAGCACTTTCACACTGTTTGCAGTTATTCCTGTTATACGATGGAAAAACTGTTGCATCTTTATTGCATTTTATGCTTTTGGCGTTGACTTCTAAGGCCCTAACTATTCGGTCAGGTGGCGCAACGCCCTAGGGTGAAGCCTAGGTTGGCCGCAATGTAGAAATGTCTATAACTTTCACACTGGTTGCAATTATTCGTTTTATACGATTGAAAAGCTGTTGTATTTATATTGTGTTTTATGCTTCGGGCATTGACTTTTAAGGCCCTTACTATTCGATCTGTTGGAGCAAAGCCCTAGGGTGAAGCCTAGGTTGCCCGGAACGTAGAAATGAGCATAACTATCACACTGGTTGCAATTATTCGTTCTATACGATGAAAAAACTGTTGTATTTATATTGTATTTTATGCTTCTGGCGTTCACTTCTAAGGCCCTAACTATTCGATCTGGTGGAACAACGCCCTAGGGTGAAGCCTAGGTTGCGCGGAACGTAGAAATGACCATAACTTTCACACTGGTAGCAATTATTCGTTTTATACGATGGTAAAACTGTTCTGTCTATTTTGTATTTTATTCTTCGGGCGTTGACTTCTAAGGCCCTAACTATTCAATCTGTTGGTGCAACGCCCTAGGGTGAAGCCTAGGTTGCCCGGAAAGTAGAAATGACGTTGACTTTCATACTGGTTGCAATTATTCGTTTTATACGAAGGAAAAACTGTTGTATTTATATTGTATTTTATGCTTCGGGCATTGACCTCGAAGGCCCTAACTACTCAATCTGTTGGAGCAACGCCCTAGGGTGTAGCCTAGGTTGCCCGGAAAGTAGAAATGACCATAACTTTGATCCTGGCTGCAATTATTCGTTTTATATGATGGAAAATCTGTTGTATTTATATAGTGTTTTATGCTTCTGGCGTTGACCGCTTAGGCCCTAACTATTCCATCTGGTGGAACAACGCCGTCGGGTGAAGCATAGGTTGCGCGGAACGTAGAAATGACCATAACTTTCACACTGGTAGCAATTATTCGTTTTATACGATGGAAAAACTGTTCCATTTATTTTGTATTTTATGCTTCTGGCGTTGACTTCTTATTCCCTATCTATTCGATCTGGTGGAACAACGTCCTAGGGTGAAGCCTAGGATGCCCGGAAAGTAGAAATGGCCATAAGCTTCACACTGGCTGCAATTAATCGTTTAATACGATGGAAAAGCTGTGGCACCTTTATTGTATTTTATTCATCTGGGGTTGACTTCTAAGGCCGTAGCTATTAGATGTGGTGGAGCAACGCCCTGGAGTGACGCCTATGTTGCCCGGAACGTAGAAATGACCATTACCTTCACACTGGTAGCAATTATTCGTTTTACACGATGGAAAAACTGTTCTATTTATTTTGTATTTTATGCTTCGGGCGTTGACTTCTAAGGCCCTAGCTATTCGATCTGGTCGAGCAACGCCCTAGTGTGAAGCCTAGGTTGCCTGGAACGTAGAAATGACCATAACTTTCACACTGGTTGCAATTATTCCTATTCTACGATGGACAAACTGTTGTATTTATATCGTATTTTATGCTTCTGGCGTTGACGTCTAAGGACCTAACTATTCGATCTTGTGGGGCAACGCTCTGGAGTGAAGCCTAGGTTGCTCGGAATGTAGGAATGACCATAAATTTCACACTGGTTGCAATCATTCGTTTTATACGATGGAAAAACTGTTGCATCTTTATCGTATTTTATGCTTCGGGCGTGGACTTCTTAGGCCCTAACTATTCGATCTGGTGGAGCAACTCCCTAGAGTGAAGCCCAGGTTGCCCGGAACGTAGAAATGACCATAACTTTTACACTGGTAGCAATTATTCGTTTTATATAATGGAAAAACTGTTCTATTTATTTTGCATTTTATGCTTCGGGCGTTGACTTCTAAGGCCCTAACTGATTGATCTGGTGGAGCAACGCCCTAGAGTGCAGCCTAGATTGCCCGGAACGTTGAAATGACCATTACTTTCACACTGTTTGCAGCTATTCTTGTTATACGATGGAAAAACTGTTGCATCTTTATTGCATTTTATGCTTCTGGCTTTGACTTCTAAGGCCCTAACTATTCGATCAGGTGGAGCAACGCCCTAGAGTGACGCCTAGGTTGCCCGGAACGAAGAAATGACCAGCACTTTCACACTGTTTGCAGTTATTCCTGTTATACGATGGAAAAACTGTTGCATCTTTATTGCATTTTATGCTTTTGGCGTTGACTTCTAAGGCCCTAACTATTCGGTCAGGTGGCGCAACGCCCTACGGTGAAGCCTAGGTTGGCCGCAATGTAGAAATGTCTATAACTTTCACACTGGTTGCAATTATTCGTTTTATACGATTGAAAAGCTGTTGTATTTATATTGTGTTTTATGCTTCGGGCATTGACTTTTAAGGCCCTTACTATTCGATCTGTTGGAGCAACGCCCTAGGGTGAAGCCTAGGTTGCCCGGAACGTAGAAATGAGCATAACTATCACACTGGTTGCAATTATTCGTTCTATACGATGAAAAAACTGTTGTATTTATATTGTATTTTATGCTTCTGGCGTTCACTTCTTAGGCCCTAACTATTCGAACTGGTGAAACAACGGCCTAGGGTGAAGCCTATGTTGCCCGGAACGTAGAAATGACCATAACTTTCACACTGGTAGCAATTATTCGTTTTATACAATGGAAAAACTGTTCCATTTATTTTGTATTTTATGCTTCGGGCGTTGACTTCTAAGGCCCTAACTGTTTGATCTGGTGGAGCCACGCCCTAGAGTGAAGCCTCGGTTGCCCGGAACGTAGAAATGACCATAACTTTCACACTGGTTATAATTATTCCTGTTCTACGATGGGCAAACTGTTGTAATTGTATCGTATTTTATGCTTCTGGCGTTGACGTCTAAGGACCCAACTATTCGATCTTGTGGGGCAACGCTCTAGAGTGAAGCCTAGGTAGCTCGGAATGTAGGAATGACGATAAATTTCACACTGGTTGCAATCATTCGTTTTATACGATGGAAAAACTGTTGCATCTTTATCGTATTTTATGCTTCGGGCGTGGACTTCTTAGGCCCTAACTATTCGATCTGGTGGAGCAACTCCCTAGAGTGAAGCCCAGGTTGCCCGGAACGTAGAAATGACCATAACTTTTACACTGGTAGCAATTATTCGTTTTATATAATGGAAAAACTGTTCTATTTATTTTGCATTTTATGCTTCGGGCGTTGACTTCTAAGGCCCTAACTGATTGATCTGGTGGAGCAACGCCCTAGAGTGCAGCCTAGATTGCCCGGAACGTTGAAATGACCATTACTTTCACACTGTTTGCAGCTATTCTTGTTATACGATGGAAAAACTGTTGCATCTTTATTGCATTTTATGCTTCTGGCTTTGACTTCTAAGGCCCTAACTATTCGATCAGGTGGAGCAACGCCCTAGAGTGACGCCTAGGTTGCCCGGAACGAAGAAATGACCAGCACTTTCACACTGTTTGCAGTTATTCCTGTTATACGATGGCAAAACTGTTGCATCTTTATTGCATTTTATGCTTTTGGCGTTGACTTCTAAGGCCCTAACTATTCGGTCAGGTGGCGCAACGCCCTACGGTGAAGCCTAGGTTGGCCGCAATGTAGAAATGTCTATAACTTTCACACTGGTTGCAATTATTCGTTTTATACGATTGAAAAGCTGTTGTATTTATATTGTGTTTTATGCTTCGGGCATTGACTTTTAAGGCCCTTACTATTCGATCTGTTGGAGCAACGCCCTAGGGTGAAGCCTAGGTTGCCCGGAACGTAGAAATGAGCATAACTATCACACTGGTTGCAATTATTCGTTCTATACGATGAAAAAACTGTTGTATTTATATTGTATTTTATGCTTCGGGCGTGGACTTCTTAGGCCCTAACTATTCGATCTGGTGGAGCAACTCCCTAGAGTGAAGCCTAGGTTGCCCGGAACGTAGAAATGACCATAACTTTTACACTGGTAGCAATTATTCGTTTTATACTATGGGAAAACTGTTCTATTTATTTTGCATTTTATGCTTCGGGCGTTGACTTCTAAGGACCTTACTGATTGATCTGGTGGAGCAACGCCCTAGAGTGAAGCCTAGATTGCCCGGAACGTTGAAATGATCAGTACTATCACACTGTTTGCAGTTATTCCTGTTATACGATGGAAAAACTGTTGCATCTTTATTGCATTTTATGCTTCTGGCGTTGACTTCTAAGGCCCTAACTATTCGATCAGGTGGAGCAACGCCCTAGAGTGACGCCTAGGTTGCCCGGAACGAAGAAATGACCAGCACTTTCACACTGTTTGCAGTTATTCCTGTTATACGATGGAAAAACTGTTGCATCTTTATTGCATTTTATGCTTTTGGCGTTGACTGCTAAGGCCCTAACTATTCGGTCAGGTGGAGCAACGCCCTAGGGTGAAGCCTAGGTTGCCCGGAACGTAGAAATGTCCATAACTATCACACTGGGTGCAATTATTCGTTCTATACGATGAAAAAACTGTTGTATTTATATTGTATTTTATGCTTCTGGCGTTCACTTCTTAGGCCCTAACTATTCGAACTGGTGAAACAACGCCCTAGGGTGAAGCCTAGGTTGCACGGAACGTAGAAATGACGATAACTTCCACACTGGTAGCAATTATTCGTTTTATACGATGGAAAAACTGTACTATTTATTTTGTATTTTATGCTTCGGGCGTTGACTTCTAAGGCCCTAGCTATTCCATCTGGTGGATCAACGCCCCAGAGTGAAGCCTAGGTTGCCCGGAACGTGGAAATGACCATCACTTTCACACTGTTTGCAGTTATTCCTGTTATACGATGGAAAAACTGTTGCACCTTTATTGCATTTTATGCTTCTGGCTTTGACTTCTAAGGCCCTAACTATTCGATCAGGTGAAGCAACGCCCTAGAGTGACGCCTAGGTTGCCCGGAACGAAGAAATGACCAGCACTTTCACACTGTTTGCAGTTATTCCTGTTATACGATGGAAAAACTGTTGCATCTTTATTGCATTTTATGCTTTTGGCGTTGACTTCTAAGGCCCTAACTATTCGGTCAGGTGGCGCAACGCCCTAGGGTGAAGCCTAGGTTGGCCGCAATGTAGAAATGTCTATAACTTTCACACTGGTTGCAATTATTCGTTTTATACGATTGAAAAGCTGTTGTATTTATATTGTGTTTTATGCTTCGGGCATTGACTTTTAAGGCCCTTACTATTCGATCTGTTGGAGCAACGCCCTAGGGTGAAGCCTAGGTTGCCCGGAACGTAGAAATGAGCATAACTATCACACTGGTTGCAATTATTCGTTCTATACGATTGAAAAGCTGTTGTATTTATATTGTGTTTTATGCTTCGGGCGTTGACTTCTAAGGCCCTAACTATTCGATCTGGTGGGGCAACGCCCTAGAGTGAAGCCTAGGTTGCCCGGAAAGTAGAAATGATCATAACTTTCATCCTGGTTGTAATTATTCGTTCTATATCATGGAAAAACTGTTGTATTTATATAGGGTTTTATGCTTCTGGCGTTAACTTCCTAGGCCCTATCTATTCCATCTGGTGGAACAACGCCCTAGGGTGAAGCCTAGGTTGCCTGGAACGTAGAAATGACCATCACTTTCACACGGGTTGCAATTATTCCTGTTATAGGATGGAAAGACTGTTGTATTTACATTGTATTTTATGCTTCTGGCGTTGACTTCTTATTCCCTAACTATTCGATCTGGTGGAACAACGTCCTAGGGTGAAGCCTAGGATGTCCGGAAAGTAGAAATGACCATAAACTTCACACTGGCTGCAATTATTCGTTTAATACGATGGAAAATCTGTGGCACCTTTATTGTATTTTATTCATCTGGGGTTGACTTCTAAGGCCGTAGCTATTAGATGTGGTGGAGCAACGCCCTGGAGTGACGCCTATGTTGCCCGGAACGTAGAAATGACCATTACCTTCACACTGGTAGCAATTATTCGTTTTACACGATGGAAAAACTGTTCTATTTATTTTGTATTTTATGCTTCGAGCGTTGACTTCTAAGGCCCTAACTATTCGATCTGGTGCCGGAACGCCCTAGAGTGTGGCCGAGGTTGCCCGGAACGTAGAAATGACCATAACTTTCGCACTGTTTGCAGTTATTCCTGTTATACGATGGAAAAGCTTTTGCATCTTTATTGTACTTTATGCTTCTGGCGTAGACTTCTAAGGCCCTAGCTATTCGATTTGGTGGAGCAACGCCCGAGAGTGAAGCCTAGGTTGCCGGAACGTAGAAATGACCATAACTTTCACACTGGCTGCTATCATTCGTTTTATACGATGGAAAAACTGTTATATTTATATTGTATTTTATGCTTCGGGCGTTGATTTCTAAGGCCCTAACTATTCAATCTGTTGGTGCAACGCCCAAGGGTGAAGCCTACGTTGCCGGGAAAGTAGAAATGACGTTAACTTTCATACTGGTTGCAATTATTCGTTTTATGCGATGGAAAAACTGTTTTATTTATTTTGCGTTTTATGCTTCGGGCGTTGACTTCTAAGGCCCTAACTATTCGATCTGGTGGGGCAACGCCCTAGAGTGGAGCCTAGGTTGCCCCGAAAGTAGAAATGATCATAACTTTCATCCTGGTTGTAATTATTCGTTCTATATGATGGAAAAACTGTTGTATTTATATAGGGTTTTATGCTTCTGGCGTTAACTTCCTAGGCCCTATCCATTCCATCTGGTGGAACAACGCCCTAGGGTGAAGCCTAGGTTGCCTGGAACGTAGAAATGACCATCACTTTCACACGGGTTGCAATTATTCCTGTTATAGGATGGAAAGACTGTTGTATTTACATTGTATTTTATGCTTCTGGCGTTGACTTCTTATTCCCTAACTATTCGATCTGGTGGTACAACGTCCTAGGGTGAAGCCTAGGATGCCCGGAGAGTAGAAATGACCATAACCTTCACACTGGCTGCAATTATTCGTTTAATACGATGGAAAAGCTGTGGCACCTTTATTGTATTTTATTCATCTGGGGTTGACTTCTAAGGCCGTAGCTATTAGATGTGGTGGACCAACGCCCTGGAGTGACGCCTATGTTGCCCGGAACGTAGAAATGGCCATAACTTCCACACTGATTGCAATTATTCGTTTTATACGATGGAAAAGCTGTTGTATTTATATCGTATTTTATGCTTCTGGCGTTCACCGCTTAGGCCCTAACTATTCCATCTGGTGGAACAACGCCGTCGGGTGAAGCCTGGGTTGCGCGGAACGTAGAAATGACCATAACTTTCACACTGGTAGCAATTATTCGTTTTATACGATGAAAAAACTGTTGTATTTATATTGTATTTTATGCTTCTGGCGTAGACTTCTAAGGCCCTAGCTATTCGATTTGGTGGAGCAACGCCCGAGAGTGAAGCCTAGGTTGCCCAGAACGTAGAAATGACCATAACTTTCACACTGGCTGCAATTATTCGTTCTATACGATGAAAAAACTGTTGTATTTATATTGTATTTTATGCTTCTGGCGTTCACTTCTTAGGCCCTAACTATTCGAACTGGTGAAACAACGCCCTAGGGTGAAGCCTAGGTTGCCCGGAAAGTAGAAATGACCATAACCTTCACACTGGCTGCAATTATTCGTTTAATACGATGGAAAAGCTGTGGCACCTTTATTGTATTTTATTCATCTGGGGTTGACTTCTAAGGCCGTAGCTATTAGATGTGGTGGAGCAACGCCCTAGGGTGAAGCCTAGGTTGCCCGGAACGTAGAAACGAGCATAACTATCACACTGGTTGCAATTATTCGTTCTATACGATGAAAAGCTGTTGTATTTATATTGTATTTTATGCTTCTGGCGTTCACTTCTTAGGCCCTAACTATTCGAACTGGTGAAACAACGCCCTAGGGTGAAGCCTATGATGCCCGGAACGTAGAAATGACCATAACTTTCACACTGGTAGCAATTATTCGTTTTATACAATGGAAAAACTGTTCCATTTATTTTGTATTTTATGCTTCGGGCGTTGACTTCTAAGGCCCTAACTGTTTGATCTGGTGGAGCCACGCCCTAGAGTGAAGCCTCGGTTGCCCGGAACGTAGAAATGACCATAACTTTCACACTGGTTATAATTATTCCTGTTCTACGATGGGCAAACTGTTGTAATTATATCGTATTTTATGCTTCTGGCGTTGACGTCTAAGGACCCAACTATTCGATCTTGTGGGGCAACGCTCTAGAGTGAAGCCTAGGTAGCTCGGAATGTAGGAATGACCATAAATTTCACACTGGTAGCAATCATTCGTTTTATACGATGGAAAAACTGTTGCATCTTTATTGTATTTTATGCTTCGGGCGTGGACTTCTTAGGCCCTAACTATTCGATCTGGTGGAGCAACTCCCTAGAGTGAAGCCTAGGTTGCCCGGAACGTAGAAATGACCATAACTTTTACACTGGTAGCAATTATTCGTTTTATACAATGGGAAAACTGTTCTATTTATTTTGCATTTTATGCTTCGGGCGTTGACTTCTAAGGACCTTACTGATTGATCTGGTGGAGCAACGCCCTAGAGTGAAGCCTAGATTGCCCGGAACGTTGAAATGACCAGTACTATCACACTGTTTGCAGTTATTCCTGTTATACGATGGAAAAACTGTTGCATCTTTATTGCATTTTATGCTTCTGGCGTTGACTTCTAAGGCCCTAACTATTCGATCAGGTGGAGCAACGCCCTAGAGTGACGCCTAGGTTGCCCGGAACGAAGAAATGACCAGCACTTTCACACTGTTTGCAGTTATTCCTGTTATACGATGGAAAAACTGTTGCATCTTTATTGCATTTTATGCTTTTGGCGTTGACTGCTAAGGCCCTAACTATTCGGTCAGGTGGAGCAACGCCCTAGGGTGAAGCCTAGGTTGCCCGGAACGTAGAAATGTCCATAACTATCACACTGGGTGCAATTATTCGTTCTATACGATGAAAAAACTGTTGTATTTATATTGTATTTTATGCTTCTGGCGTTCACTTCTTAGGCCCTAACTATTCGAACTGGTGAAACAACGCCCTAGGGTGAAGCCTAGGTTGCCCGGAACGTAGAAATGACCATAACTTTCACACTGGTAGCAATTATTCGTTTTATACAATGGAAAAACTGTTCCACTTATTTTGTATTTTATGCTTCGGGCGTTGACTTCTAAGGCCCTAACTGTTTGATCTGGTGGAGCCACGCCCTAGAGTGAAGCCTCGGTTGCCCGGAACGTAGAAATGACCATAACTTTCACACTGGTTATAATTATTCCTGTTCTACGATGGGCAAACTGTTGTAATTATATCGTATTTTATGCTTCTGGCGTTGACGTCTAAGGACCCAACTATTCGATCTTGTGGGGCAACGCTCTAGAGTGAAGCCTAGGTAGCTCGGAATGTAGGAATGACCATAAATTTCACACTGGTAGCAATCATTCGTTTTATACGATGGAAAAACTGTTGCATCTTTATTGTATTTTATGCTTCTGGCGTTGACTTCTAAGGCCCTAACTATTCGGTCAGGTGGAGCAACGCCCTAGGGTGAAGCCTAGGTTGGCCGCAATGTAGAAATGTCCATAACTATCACACTGGTTGCAATTATTCGTTTTATATGATGGAAAAACTGTTGTATTTATATTGTATTTTATGCTTCTGGCGTTCACTTCTTAGGCCCTAACTATTCGATCTGGTGGAACAGCAACCTAGGGTGAAGCCTAGGTTGCCCGGAACGTAGAAATGGCCATAACTTTCACACTGGTTGCTATTATTCGTTTTATACGATGGAAAAACTGTTATATTTATATTGTATTTTATGCTTCTGGCGTTGATTTCTAAGTCCCTAACTATTGGATCTGGTGGAGCAACGCCCTAGAGTGAGCCTAGGTTCCCGGGAACGTAGAAATGACCATTACATCCACACTGGTTGCAATTATTCGTTTTATACGATGGAAAAGCTGTTTTATTTATTTTGTATTTTATGCTTCGCGCGTTGACTTCTAAGGCCCTAACTATTCGATCTGGTGGAGCAACGTCCTAGTGTGTAGCCTAGGTTGCCCGGAACGAAGAAATGACCATAACTTTCACACTGGTTGCTATTATTCGTTTTATACAATGGAAAAACTGTCATATTTATATTGTATTTTATGCTTCTGGCGTTGACTTCTTTGGCCCTAACTGTTCGATATGGTGGAACAACGCCCTAGAGTGAAGCGTAAGTTGCCCGGAACGAAGAAATGACCATCACTTTCAAACTGGTTGCAATTATTCGTTTTATATGATGGAGAAACTGTTGGATTTATATTGTATTTTTTGCTTCTGGCGTTCACTTCTTAGGCCCTAACTATTCGAACTGGTGAAACAACGCCCTAGGGTGAAGCCTATGTTGCCCAGAACGTAGAAATGACCATAACTTTCACACTGGTAGCAATTATTCGTTTTATACAATGGAAAAACTGTTCCATTTATTTTGTATTTTATGCTTCGGGCGTTGACTTCTAAGGCCCTAACTGTTTGATCTGGTGGAGCCACGCCCTAGAGTGAAGCCTCGGTTGCCCGGAACGTAGAAATGACCATAACTTTCACACTGGTTATAATTATTCCTGTCCTACGATGGGCAAACTGTTGTAATTATATCGTATTTTATGCTTCTGGCGTTGACGTCTAAGGACCCAACTATTCGATCTTGTGGGGCAACGCTCTAGAGTGAAGCCTAGGTAGCTCGGAATGTAGGAATGACCATAAATTTCACACTGGTAGCAATCATTCGTTTTATACGATGGAAAAACTGTTGCATCTTTATTGTATTTTATGCTTCGGGCGTGGACTTCTTAGGCCCTAACTATTCGATCTGGTGGAGCAACTCCCTAGAGTGAAGCCTAGGTTGCCCGGAACGTAGAAATGACCATAACTTTTACACTGGTAGCAATTATTCGTTTTATACAATGGGAAAACTGTTCTATTTATTTTGCATTTTATGCTTCGGGCGTTGACTTCTAAGGACCTTACTGATTGATCTGGTGGAGCAACGCCCTAGAGTGAAGCCTAGATTGCCCGGAACGTTGAAATGACCAGTACTATCACACTGTTTGCAGTTATTCCTGTTATACGATGGAAAAACTGTTGCATCTTTATTGCATTTTATGCTTCTGGCGTTGACTTCTAAGGCCCTAACTATTCGATCAGGTGGAGCAACGCCCTAGAGTGACGCCTAGGTTGCCCGGAACGAAGAAATGACCAGCACTTTCACACTGTTTGCAGTTATTCCTGTTATACGATGGAAAAACTGTTGCATCTTTATTGCATTTTATGCTTTTGGCGTTGACTGCTAAGGCCCTAACTATTCGGTCAGGTGGAGCAACGCCCTAGGGTGAAGCCTAGGTTGCCCGGAACGTAGAAATGTCCATAACTATCACACTGGGTGCAATTATTCGTTCTATACGATGAAAAAACTGTTGTATTTATATTGTATTTTATGCTTCTGGCGTTCACTTCTTAGGCCCTAACTATTCGAACTGGTGAAACAACGCCCTAGGGTGAAGCCTAGGTTGCCCGGAACGTAGAAATGACCATAACTTTCACACTGGTAGCAATTATTCGTTTTATACAATGGAAAAACTGTTCCATTTATTTTGTATTTTATGCTTCGGGCGTTGACTTCTAAGGCCCTAACTGTTTGATCTGGTGGAGCCACGCCCTAGAGTGAAGCCTCGGTTGCCCGGAACGTAGAAATGACCATAACTTTCACACTGGTTATAATTATTCCTGTTCTACGATGGGCAAACTGTTGTAATTATATCGTATTTTATGCTTCTGGCGTTGACGTCTAAGGACCCAACTATTCGATCTTGTGGGGCAACGCTCTAGAGTGAAGCCTAGGTAGCTCGGAATGTAGGAATGACCATAAATTTCACACTGGTAGCAATCATTCGTTTTATACGACGGAAAGGCTGTTGCATCTTTATTGTATTTAATTCTTCTGGCGTTGACTTCTAAGGCCGTAGCTATTAGATGTGGTGGAGCAACGCCCTAGAGTGACGCCTAGGTTGCCCGGAACGTAGAAATGACCATTACTTTCACAATGTTTGCAATTGTTCATTTTATACGATTTAAAAAACTGTTGTACTTATATTGATTTTATTCTTCTGGCGTTGACTTCTTAGGCCCTAACTATTCGATCTGGTGGAACAACGCCCTAGAGTGAAACCTAGGTTGCCCGGAAGGTAGAAATGACCATCACATTCAAACTGGTTGCAATTATTCCTGTTATATGATGGAAGAACTGTTGGACTATTATTGCCTTTTATGCTTCGGGCACTGACTTCTAAGGCCGTAACTATTCAATCTGTTGGAGCAACGCCCTAGGGTGAAGCCTAGGTTGCTCGGAAAGTGGAAATGACCATAAATTCATCCTGGTTGCAATTACTCGTTTTATATGATGGAGAAACTGTTGGATTTATATTGTATTTTTTGCTTCTGGCGTTCACTTCATTGGCCCTAACTATTCGATCTGGTGGAACAGCGCCCTAGGGTGAAGCCTAGGTTGCCCGGAACGTAGAAATGACCATAACTTTCACACTGGTTGCTATTATTCGTTTTATACGATGGAAAAACTGTTAAGTTTATATTGTATTTTATGCTTCTGACGTTGACTTCTTAGGCCCTAACTATTCGATCTGGTGGAACAACGCCCTAGAGTGAAGCCTACGTTGCCGGAACGTAGAAATGACTATTACTTTCACACTGGTTGCAATTATTCGTTTAATACGATGGAAAAGCTGTTCCATTTATTTTGTATTTTATGCTTCGGGCGTTGACTTCTAAGGCCCTAACTATTCCATCTGGTGGAACAACGCCCTAGGGTGAAGCCTAGGTTGCCTGGAACGTAGAAATGACCATCACCTTCACACGGGTTGCAATTATTCCTGTTATAGGATGGAAAGACTGTTGTACTTTTATTGTATTTTATACTTCAGGCGTTGGCTTCTAAGGCCCTAGCTACTCGATCTGGTCGAGCAACGCCCTAGAGTGAAGCCTAGGTTGCCCGGAACGTAGAAATGACCATAACTTCCACACTGGTTGCAATTATTCGTTTTATACGATGGAAAAGCTGTTGTATTTATATCGTATTTTATGCTTCTGGCATTGACCTCTTAGGCCCTAACTATTCCATCTGGTGGAACAACGCCGTCGGGTGAAGCCTAGGTTGCGCGGAACGTAGAAATGACCATAACTTTCACACTGGTAGCAATTATTCGTTTTATACGATGGTAAAACTGTTTTATTTATTTGGGATTTTATGCTTCCGGCGTTGACTTCTAAGGCCCTAACTATTTGATCTGGTGGAGCACCGCCCTAGAGTGAAGCCTAGGTTGCCCGGAACGTAGAAAAGACCATTACCTTCACACTGGTTGCAATTATTTGTTTTATACGATGGAAAACTGATCTATTTATTTTGTATTTTATGCTTCTGGCGTTGACTTCTTAGGCCCTAACTGTTCGATCTGGTGGAACAACGTCCTAGGGTGAAGCCTAGGATGCCCGGAAAGTAGAAACGACCATAACTTTCACACTGGCTGCAATTATTCGTTTTATACGATGGAAAAGCTGTGGCATCTTTATTGTATTTTATTCGTCTGGGGTTGACTTCTAAGGCCGTAGCTATTAGATGTGGTGGAGCAACGCACTAGAGTGACGCCCAAGTTGCCCGGAAAGTAGAAATGCCCATTACCTTCACACTGGTTGCAATTATTCGTTTTATACGATGGAAAAACTGTTTTATTTATTTTGTATTTTATGCTTCTGGCGTTGACTTCTTATGCCCTAACTATTCCCTCTGGCGGATCAACGCCCTAGAGTGAAACCTACGTTGCCCGGAACGTAGAAATGACTATTAATTTCACACTGGTTGCAATTATTCGTTTTATACGATGGAAAAGCTGTTCCATTTATTTTGTATTTTATGCTTCGGGCGTTGACTTCTAAGGCCCTAACTATTCCATCTGGTGGAACAACGCCCTAGGGTGAAGCCTAGGTTGCCTGGAACGTAGAAATGACCATCACTTTCACACGGGTTGCAATTATTCCTGTTATAGGATGGAAAGACTGTTGTATTTATGTTGTATTTTATGCTTCGGGCGTTGACTTCTAAGGCCCCAGCTATTCGATCTGGTCGAGCAACGCCATAGAGTGAAGCCTAGGTAGCCCGGGACGTAGAAAGGACCATTACCTTCACACTGATTGCAATTATTCGTTTTATACGATGGAAAAACTTTTGCATCTTTATTGTATTTTATGCTTCTGGCGTTGACTTCTAAGGCCCTAGCTATTCGGTTTGGTGGAGCAACGCCCGAGAGCGGAGCCTAGGTTGCCCGGTACGTAGAAATGACCATTACCTTCACACTGTTTGCAAATATACATTATATACGATGGAAAATCTGTTGTATTTATGTTGTATTTTATGCTTCTGACGTTGACTTCTAGGGCCCTAACTATTCGATCTGGTGGAGCAACGCCCTAGAGTGAAGCCTAGGTTGCCCGGAACGGAGAAATGACCATAGCTTTCACACTGTTTGCAAATATACATTATACACGATGGTAAAACTGTTCTGTTTATTTTGTATTTTATTCTTCGGGCGTTGACTTCTAAGGCCCTAACTATTCAATCTGTTGGTGCAACGCCCTAGGGTGAAGCCTAGGTTGCCCGGAAAGTAGAAATGACGTTAACTTTCATACTGGTTGCAATTATTCGTTTTATACGATGGAAAAACTGTTGTATTTATATTGTATTTTATGCTTCGGGCATTGACCTCTAAGGCCCTAACTACTCAATCTGTTGGAGCAACGCCCTAGGGTGAAGCCTAGGTTGCCCGGAAAGTAGAAATGACCATAACTTTAATCCTGGTTGCAATTATTCGTTTTATATGATGGAAAATCTGTTGTATTTATATAGTGTTTTATGCTTCTGGCGTTGACTTCTTAGGCCCTAACTATTCCATCTGGTGGAACAACGCCCTTGGGTGAAGCCTAGGTTGCCTGGAACGTAGGAATGACCATCACTTTCACACGGGTTGCAATTATTCCTGTTATAGGATGGAAAGACTGTTGCATTTTTATTGCATTTTATACTTCAGATGTTGACTTCTAAGGCCCCAGCTATTCGATCTGGTCGAGCAACGCCATAGAGTGAAGCCTAGGTAGCCCGGGACGTAGAAAGGACCATTACCTTCACACTGATTGCAATTATTCGTTTTATACGATGGAAAAACTTTTGCATCTTTATTGTATTTTATGCTTCTGGCGTTGACTTCTAAGGCCCTAGCTATTCGGTTTGGTGGAGCAACGCCCGAGAGCGGAGCCTAGGTTGCCCGGTACGTAGAAATGACCATTACCTTTACACTGTTTGCAAATATACATTATATACGATGGAAAATCTGTTGTATTTATGTTGTATTTTATGCTTCGGGCGTTGACTTCTAAGGCCCTAACTATTCGATCTGGTGGCGCAACGCCCTAGGGTGAAGCCTTGGTTGTCCGGAACGTAGAAATGACCATAACTTTCACACTGGTTGCTATCATACGTTTTATACGATGGAAAAACTGTTATATTTATATTGTATTTTATGCTTCTGGCGTTGACTTCTTAGGCCCTAACTTTTCGATCTGGTGGAACAACGCCCTAGATTGAAGACTAGGTTGCCCGGAACATGGAAATGACCATTACTTTCACACTGTTTTCAGTTATTCCTGTTATACGATGGAAAAACTTTTGCACCTTTATTGTATTTTATGCTTCTGGCGTTGACTTCTAAGGCCCCAGCTATTCGGTTTGGTGGAGCAACGCCCGAGAGCGGAGCCTAGGTTGCCCGGTATGTAGAAATGACCATTACCTTCACACTGTTTGCAAATATACATTATATACGATGGAAAATCTGTTGTATTTATGTTGTATTTTATGCTTCGGGCGTTGACTTCTTAGACCCTAACTATTTGATCTGGTGGAGCACCGCCCTAGAGTGAAGCCTAGGTTGCCCGGAACGTAGAAAAGACCATTGCCTTCACACTGGTTGCAATTATTCCTGTTTTACGATGGAAAAACTGTTGCATCTTTATTGTATTTTATGCTTCTGGCGTTGATTTCTAAGGCCCTAACTATTCGGTCTGGTGGAGCAACGCCCTAGAGTGAAGCCTAGGTTGCCCGGAACGTAGAAATGACCATTACATTCACCCTGGTTGCAATTATTCGTTTTATACGATGGAAATGCTGTTGTATTTATATCGTATCTTATGCTTCTGGCGTTGACATCTTAGGCCCTAACTATTCCATCTGGTGGAACAACGCCCTTGGGTGAAGCCTAGGTAGCGCGGAACGTAGCAATGACAATAACTTTCACACTGGTAGCAATTATTCGTTTTACACGATGGAAAAACTGTTCTATTTATTTTGTATTTTATGCTTCGGGCGTTGACTTCTAAGGCCCTAGCTATTCGATCTGGTCGAGCAACGACCTAGTGTGAAGCCTAGGTTGCCCGGAACGTAGAAATGACGATAACTTCCACACTGGTTGCAATTATTCGCTTTATACGATGGAAAAGCTGTTGTATTTATATCGCATTTTATGCTTCTGGCGTTGACTTCTTAGTCCCTAACTATTCCATCTGGTGGAACAACGCCCTAGGGTGAAGCCTAGGTTGCGCGGAACGTAGAAATGACCATAACTTTCACACTGGTAGCAATTATTCGTTTTATACGATGGTAAAACTGTTTTATTTATTTGGGATTTTATGCTTCCGGCGTTGACTTCTAAGGCCCTAACTATTTGATCTGGTGGAGCACCGCCATAGAGTGAAGCCTAGGTTGCCCGGAACGTAGAAAAGACCATTACCTTCACACTGGTTGCAATTATTCGTTTTATACGATGGAAAAACTGATCTATTTATTTTGTATTTTATGCTTCTGGCGTTGACTTCTTAGGCCCTAAATGTTCGATCTGGTGGAACAACGTCCTAGGGTGAAGCCTAGGATGCCCGGAAAGTAGAAATGACCATAACTTTCACACTGGTTGCAATTATACGTTTTATACGATGGAACTTTATATTGTATTTTATGCTTCGGGCATTGACCTCTAAGGCCCTAACTACTCAATTTGTTGCAGCAACGCCCTAGGGTGAAGCCTAGGTTGCCCGGAAAGTAGAAATGACCATAACTTTAATCCTGGTTGCAATTATTCGTTTTATATGATGGAAAATCTGTTGTATTTATATAGTGTTTTATGCTTCTGGCGTTGACTTCTTAGGCCCTAACTATTCCATCTGGTGGAACAACGCCCTTGGGTGAAGCCTAGGTTGCCTGGAACGTAGGAATGACCATCACTTTCACACGGGTTGCAATTATTCCTGTTATAGGATGGAAAGACTGTTGCATTTTTATTGCATTTTATACTTCAGATGTTGACTTCTAAGGCCCCAGCTATTCGATCTGGTCGAGCAACGCCATAGAGTGAAGCCTAGGTAGCCCGGGACGTAGAAAGGACCATTACCTTCACAATGATTGCAATTATTCGTTTTATACGATGGAAAAACTTTTGCATCTTTATTGTATTTTATGCTTCTGGCGTTGACTTCTAAGGCCCTAGCTATTCGGTTTGGTGGAGCAACGCCCGAGAGCGGAGCCTAGGTTGCCCGGTACGTAGAAATGACCATTACCTTCACACTGTTTGC
Source organism: Calliopsis andreniformis (assembly GCF_051401765.1). Classification (NCBI taxonomy): domain Eukaryota; kingdom Metazoa; phylum Arthropoda; class Insecta; order Hymenoptera; family Andrenidae; genus Calliopsis; species Calliopsis andreniformis. The sequence goes on along the minus strand of NW_027480425.1, from coordinate 7,516,267 downwards.
AAATATACATTATATACGATGGAAAATCTGTTGTATTTATGTTGTATTTTATGCTTCGGGCGTTGACTTCTAAGGCCCTAACTATTCGATCTGGTGGCGCAACGCCCTAGAGTGAAGCCTTGGTTGTCCGGAACGTAGAAATGACCATAACTTTCACACTGGTTGCTATCATACGTTTTATACGATGGAAAAACTGTTATATTTATATTGTATTTTATGCTTCTGGCGTTGACTTCTTAGTCCCTAACTATTCCATCTGGTGGAACAACGCCCTAGGGTGAAGCCTAGGTTGCCCGGAACGTAGAAATGGCCATAACGTTTAAACTGGTAGCAATTATTCGTTTTATACAATGGAAAAGCTGTTCTATTTATTTTGCATTTTATGCTTCGGGCGTTGACTTCTAACGCCCTAACTGATTGATCTGGTGGAGCAACGCCCTAGAGTGAAACCTAGGTTACCCGGAACGTAGAAATGACCAGTACTTTCATACCGTTTGCAGTTATTCCTGTTATACGATGGAATAACTGTTGCATCTTTATTCTATTTTATGCTTCTGGCGTTGACTTCTTAGGCCCTAACTATTCCATCTGGTGGAACAACGCCCTAGGGTGAAGCCTAGGTTGCCCGGAAAGTAGAAATGACCATAACATTCACACTGGTAGCAATTATTCGTTTTATACGATGGAAAAACTGTTCTATTTATTTTGTATTTTATGCTTCGGGCGTTGACTTCTAAGGACCTAACTATTCGATCTGGTGGAACAACTTCCTAGGGTGAAGCCTAGGTTGCCCGGAACGTCGAAATGACCATAACTTTCACACTGGTTGCTATTATTCGTTTTATACGATGGAAAAACTGTTATATTTATATTGTATTTTATGCTTCTGACGTTGACTTCTTAGGCCCTAACTATTCGATCTGGTGGAACAGCGCCCTAGAGTGAAGCCTAGGTTGCCGGGAACGTAGAAATAACAATTACTTTCACACTGTTTGCAGTTATTCCTGTTATATGATGGAAAAACTGTTGCATCTTTATTGTATCTTATGCTTCTGGCGTTGATTTGTAAGGCCCTAACTATTCGATCTGGTGGAGCAACGCCCTAGAGTGAAGCCTAGATTGCCCGGAACGTAGAAATGACCATTACATCCACACTGGTTGCAATTATTCGTTTTATACGATGGAAAATCTGTTTTATTTATTTTGTATTTTATGCTTCGGTCGTTGACTTCTAAGGCCCTAACTATTCGATCTGGTGGAGCAACGCCCTAGTGTGAAGCCTAGGTTGCCCGGAACGAAGAAGTGACCATAGCTTTCACACTGGTTGCTATTATTCGTTTTATACAATGGAAAAACTGTCATATTTATATTGTATTTTAAGCTTCTGGCGTTGACTTCTTTGGCCCTAACTGTTCGATATGGTGGAACAACGCCCTAGAGTGAAGCCTAAGTTGCCCGGAACGAAGAAATGACCATCACTTTCGAACTGGTTGCAATTATTCCTGATATATGATGGAAAAACTGTTGTACTTTTATTGCATTTTATGCGTCGGGCATTGACCTCTAAGTTCCTATCTATTCAATCTGTTGGAGCAACGCCCTAGGGTGAAGCCTAGGTTGCCCGGAAAGTAGAAACGACCATAACATTCACACTGGTAGCAATTATTCGTTTTATACGATGGAAAAACTGTTCTATTTATTTTGTATTTTATGCTTCGGGCGTCGACTTCTAAGGACCTAACTATTCGGTCTGGTGGAACAACTTCCTAGGGTGAAGCCTAGGTTGCCCGGAACGTCGAAATGACCATAACTTTCACACTGGTTGCTATTATTCGTTTTATACGATGGAAAAACTGTTATATTTATATTGTATTTTATGCTTCTGACGTTGACTTCTTAGGCCCTAACTATTCGATCTGGTGGAACAGCGCCCTAGAGTGAAGCCTAGGTTGCCGGGAACGTAGAAATAACAATTACTTTCACACTGTTTGCAGTTATTCCTGTTATATGATGGAAAAACTGTTGCATCTTTATTGTATCTTATGCTTCTGGCGTTGATTTGTAAGGCCCTAACTATTCGATCTGGTGGAGCAACGCCCTAGAGTGAAGCCTAGATTGCCCGGAACGTAGAAATGTCCATTACATCCACACTGGTTGCAATTATTCGTTTTATACGATGGAAAATCTGTTTTATTTATTTTGTATTTTATGCTTCGGGCGTTGACTTCTAAGGCCCTAACTTTTCGATCTGGTGGAGCAACGCCCTAGTGTGAAGCCGAGGTTGCCCGGAACGAAGAAGTGACCATAGCTTTCACACTGGTTGCTATTATTCGTTTTATACAATGGAAAAACTGTCATATTTATATTGTATTTTAAGCTTCTGGCATTGAATTCTCACTCCCTAGCAATTCCATCTGGTGGAGCAACACCCTAGAGTGAAGCCTAGGTTGCCCGGAACGTAGAAGTGACCATTACTTCCACACTGTTTGCAAATATACATTATATACGATGGAAAAGCTGTTGTACTTATATTGTAATTTAAGCTTCTGGCGTTGACTTCTTAGGCCCTAACTATTTGATCTGGTGGAGCACCGCCCTAGAGTGAAGCCTAGGTTGCCCGGAACGTAGAACATACCATTACCTTCACACTGCTTGCAATTATTCCTGTTATACGATGGAAAAACTGTTGCACCTTTATTGTATTTTAGCTTCTGGCGTTGACTTCATAGGCCCTAACTATTCGATCTGGTGGAGCAACGTCCTAGAGTGAAGCCTAGGTTGACCGGAACGTAGAAATGACCATAACTTTCACACTGGTTACCATTATTCGATTTATACGATGGAAAAGCTGTTGTATTTATACCGTATTTTATGCTTCTGGCGTTGACTTCTTAGGCCCTAACTATTCCATCTGGTGGAACAACGCTCTATGGTGAAGCCTAGGTTGCCCGGAACGCAGAAATGACCAGTACTTTCACACTGGTTGCAGTTAATCGTTTTATACAATGGAAAAACTTTTCTATGTATTTTGCATTTTATGCTTCGGGCGCTGGCTTCTAAGGCCCTAACTATTCGATCTGGTGGAGCAACGCCCTAGAGTGAAGCCTATGTTGCCCGGGAAGTAGAAATGACAATAACTTTCACACTGGTTGCTATTATTCGTTTTATACGATGGAAAAGCTGTTATATTTATATTGCATATTATGCTTCTGGCATTGAATTCTAAGTCCCTAGCTATTCGATCTGGTGGAGCAACGCCCTAGATTGAAGCCTAGGTTGCCCGGAAAGTAGAAATGACCATAACATTCACACTGGTAGCAATTATTCGTTTTATACGATGGAAAATCTGTTTTATTTATTTTGTATTTTATGCTTCGGGCGTTGACTTCTAAGGCCCTAACTATTCGATCTGGTGGAGCAACGCCCTAGAGTGAAGCCTAGGTTGACCGGAACGTAGAAATGACATTAACTTTCACACTGGTTACCATTATTCGTTTTATATGATGGAAAAGCTGTTGTATTTATATCGTATTTTATGCGTCTGGCATTGACTTTGAAGGCCGTAGGTATTAGATGTGGTGGAGCAACGCCCTAGAGTGTCGCATGGGTTGCCGGGAACGTAGAAATGACCATTACTTTCACAATGTTTGCAAATATTCATTTTATTCGATGGAAAAACTGTTGTACTTATATTGTATTTTATTCTTCTGGCGTTGACTCCTAAGGACCTAACTATTCGATCTGGTGGAGCAACGCCCTAGAGTGAAGCCTAGGTTGCCCGGGAAGTAGAAATGACCATAACTTTCACACTGGTTGCTATTATTCGTTTTATACGATGGAAAAGCTGTTATATTTATATTGCATATTATGCTTCTGGCATTGAATTCTAAGTCCCTAGCTATTCCATCTGGTGGAGCAACGCCCTAGCGTGATGCCTAGGTTGCCCTGAACGTTGATATGACCATAACTTTCACACTGGTTGCTATTGTTGCTTTTATACGATGGAAAAGCTGTTAAATTTATATTGCATTTTATGCTTCTGGCATTGAATTCTCAGTCCCTAGCAATTCCATCTGGTGGAGCAACACCCTACAGTGAAGCCTAGGTTGCCCGGAACGTAGAAGTGACCATTACTTCCACACTGTTTGCAAATATACATTATATACGATGGAAAAGCTGTTGTACTTATATTGTAATTTATGCTTCTGGCGTTGACTTCTTAGGCCCTAACTATTTGATCTGGTGGAGCACCGCCCTAGAGTGAAGCCTAGGTTGCCCGGAACGTAGAACACACCATTACCTTCACACTGTTTGCAATTATTCCGGTTATACGATGGAAAAACTGTTGCATATTTATTGTATTTTATGCTTCTGGCGCTGACTTCTAAGGCCATAACTATTCGAACTGGTGGAGCAACGCCCTAGAGTGAAGCCTAGGTTGCTCGGAACGTAGAAAAGACCATAACTTTCACACTGGTTACCATTATTCGTTTTATACGACGCAAAAGTTGTTGTGTTTATATCGTATTTTATGCTTCTGGCGTTGACTTCTAAGGACCTAACTATTCGATCTGGTGGAGCAACGCCCTAGAGTGAAGCCTAGGTTGCTCGGAATGTAGAAATAACCATAACTTTCACACTGGTTGCAATTATTCGTTTTTTACAATGGAAAAGCTGTTGTATTTATATTGTATTTTATGCCTCTGGCGTTGTCTTCTAAGGCCCTAGCTATTCGATCTAGTGGAGCAACGCCCTATAGTGAAGTCTAGGTTGCCCGGAACGTCGAAATGACCATCACTTTCAAACTGGTTGCAATTAATCCTGTTATAGCATGGAAAAGCTGTTGTATTTATGTCGTATTGTATGCTTCTGGCGTTGACATCTAAGGACCTATCTGTTTGATCTGGTGGAGCAACGCCCTAGCGTGAAGCCTAGGTTGCACGGAACGTAGAAATGACCATTAGCTTCACACTGGTTGCAGTTATTCGTTTTATACAATGGAAAGACTGTTCTATTTATTTTGCATTTTATGCTTCGGGCGTTGACTTCTAAGGCCCTAGCTGTTCCATCTGGTGGAGCAACACCCTAGCGTGAAGCCTATGTTGCCCGGAACGTAGAAATGACCATTACTTCCACACTGTTTGCAAATATACATTATATACGATGGAAAAGCTGTTGTACTTATATTGTAATTTATGCTTCTGGCGTTGACTTCTTAGGCCGTAACTATTTGATCTGGTGGAGCACCGCCCTAGAGTGAAGCCTAGGTTGCCCGGAACGTAGAAAAGACCATTACCTTCACACTGGTTGCAATTATTCGTTTTATACGATGGAAAAACTGATCTATTTATTTTGTATTTTATGCTTCTGGCGTTGACTTCTTAGGCCCTAAATGTTCGATCTGGTGGAACAACGTCCTAGGGTGAAGCCTAGGATGCCCGGAAAGTAGAAATGACCATAACTTTCACACTGGTTGCAATTATACGTTTTATACGATGGAACTTTATATTGTATTTTATGCTTCGGGCATTGACCTCTAAGGCCCTAACTACTCAATCTGTTGCAGCAACGCCCTAGGGTGAAGCCTCGGTTGCCCGGAAAGTAGAAATGACCATAACTTTAATCCTGGTTGCAATTATTCGTTTTATATGATGGAAAATCTGTTGTATTTATATAGTGTTTTATGCTTCTGGCGTTGACTTCTTAGGCCCTAACTATTCCATCTGGTGGAACAACGCCCTTGGGTGAAGCCTAGGTTGCCTGGAACGTAGGAATGACCATTACCTTCACACTGTTTGCAAATATACATTATATACGATGGAAAATCTGTTGTATTTATGTTGTATTTTATGCTACGGGAGTTGACTTCTTAGACCCTAACTATTTGATCTGGTGGAGCACCGCCCTAGAGTGAAGCCTAGGTTGCGCGGAACGTAGAAATGACCATAACATTCACACTGGTAGCAATTATTCGTTTTATACGATGGAAAATCTGTTTTATTTATTTTGTATTTTATGCTTCTGACGTTGACTTCTAGGGCCCTAGCTATTCGATCTGGTGGAGCAACGCCCTAGGGTGAAGCCTAGGTTGCCCGGAACGTAGAAATGATCAGTACTTTCACACTGGTTGCAGTTATTCGTTTTATCCGATGGAAAAACTGTTCTATTTATTTTGCATTTTATGCTTGGGGCGTTGACTTCTAAGGCCCTAACTATTTGACCTGGAGGAGCAACGCCCTAGAGTGAAGCCTAGGTTGCCCGGGAAGTAGAAATGACCATAACTTTCACACTGGTTGCTATTATTCGTTTTATACGATGGAAATGCTGTTATATTTATATTGCATATTATGCTTCTGGCATTGAATTCTAAGTCCCTAGCTATTCCATCTGGTGGAGCAACAACCTAGCGTGAAGCCTAGGTTGCCCGGAACGTAGAACATACCATTACCTTCACACTGTTTGCAATTATTCCGGTTATACGATGGAAAAACTGTTGCATCTTTATTGTATTTTATGCTTCTGGCGCTGACTTCTAAGGCCATAACTATTCGAACTGGTGGAGCAACGCCCTAGAGTGAAGCCTAGGTTGCTCGGAACGTAGAAATGACCATAACATTCACACTGGTAGCAATTATTCGTTTTATACGATGGAAAAAATGTTCTATTTATTTTGTATTTTAAGCTTCTGGCGTTGACTTCTTTGGCCCTAACTGTTCGATATGGTGGAACAACGCCCTAGAGTGAAGCCTAAGTTGCCCGGAACGAAGAAATGACCATCACTTTCGAACTGGTTGCAATTATTCCTGTTATATGATGGAAAAACTGTTGTACTTTTATTGCATTTTATGCTTCGGGCATTGACCTCTAAGGTCCTATCTATTCAATCTGTTGGAGCAACGCCCTAGGGTGAAGCCTAGGTTGCCCGGAAAGTAGAAACGACCATAACTTTCACACTGGTTGCAATTATTCGTTTTATACGATGCAAAAGCTGTTGCATCTTTATTGTATTTTACCTTCTGGCGTTGACTTCTAAGGCCGTAGCTATTAGATGTGGTGGAGCAACGCCCTAGAGTGACGCCTGGGTTGCCCGGAACGTAGAAATGACCATATCTTTCACACTGTTTGCAATTATTCATTTTATTGGATGGCAAAGCTGTTGTATTTATATTGTATTTTATGCTTTTGGCATTGACTTCTTAGGCCCTAACTATTCGATCTGGAAGCGCAATGCCCCAGAGTTTAGTCTAGGATGCCCGAAACGCCGAAATGATCATTACTTTCACGCTTATTGCAATTATTCCTGCAATACGATGAAAAGACTGTTGTATTTTTATTGTATCTTATGCTCCTGGCGTTGACTTCTAAGACCCTAACTATTCGGTCTGGTGGAGCGACACCCTAGAGTGAAGCCTAGGTTGCCGGAACGTCGAAATGACCAGAACTCTCACACTGGTTGCAATTATTCGTTTTACACGATGGAAAAGCTGTTGTATTTATATCGTATTTTATGCTTCTGGCGTTGACTTCTTAGGCCCTAACTATTCGACCTGGTGGATCAACGTCCTAGAGTGAAGCCTACGTTGACCGGAACGTAGAAATGACATTAACTTTCACACTGGTTACCATTATTCGTTTTATATGATGGAAAAGCTGTTGTAGTTATATCGTATTTTATGCTTCTGGCATTGACTTTGAAGGCCGTAGGTATTAGATGTGGTGGAGCAACGCCCTAGAGTGTCGCATGGGTTGCCGGGAACGTAGAAATGACCATTACTTTCACAATGTTTGCAAATATTCATTTTATTCGATGGAAAAACTGTTGTACTTATATTGTATTTTATTCTTCTGGCGTTGACTTCTATGGACCTAACTATTCGAACTGGTGGAGCAACGTCCTAGAGTGAAGCCTAGGTTGCCCGGGAAGTAGAAATGACCATAACTTTCACACTGGTTGCTATTATTCGTTTTATACGATGGAAAAGCTGTTATATTTATATTGCATATTATGCTTCTGGCATTGAATTCTAAGTCTCTAGCTATTCCATCTGGTGGAGCAACGCCCTAGCGTGATGCCTAGGTTGCCCGGAACGTTGAAATGACCATAACTTTCACACTGGTTGCTATTGTTGCTTTTATACGATGGAAAAGCTGTTAAATTTATATTGCATTTTATGCTTCTGGCATTGAATTCTCAGTCCCCAGATATTCCATCTGGTGGAGCAACACCCTAGAGTGAAGCCTAGGTTGCCCGGAACGTAGAAGTGACCATTACTTCCACACTGTTTGCAAATATACATTATATACGATGGAAAAGCTGTTGTACTTATATTGTAATTTATGCTTCTGGCGTTGACTTCTTAGGCCCTAACTATTTTATCTGGTGGAGCACCGCCCTAGAGTGACGCCTAGGTTGCCCGGAACGTAGAACACACCATTACCTTCACACTGTTTGCAATTATTCCGGTTATACGATGGAAAAACTGTTGCATATTTATTGTATTTTATGCTTCTGGCGCTGACTTCTAAGGCCATAACTATTCGAACTGGTGGAGCAACGCCCTAGAGTGAAGCCTAGGTTGCTCGGAACGTAGAAAAGACCATAACTTTCACACTGGTTACCATTATTCGTTTTATACGATGGGAAAGCTGTTGTATTTATATCGTATTTTATGCTTCTGGCGTTGACTTCTTAGGCCCTAACTATTCCATCTGGTGGAACAACGCCCTACGCTGATGCCTAGGTTGCCCGGAACGCAGAAATGACCAGCACCTTCACACTGGTTGCAGTTAATCGTTTTATACAATGGAAAAACTGTTCTATGTATTTTGCATTTTATGCTTCGGGCGTTGACTTCTAAGGCCCTAACTATTCGATCTGGTGGAGCAACGCCCTACAGTGAAGCCTAGGTTGCCCGGAACGTAGATATGTCCATAACCATCACACAGGTTGCAATTATTCGATTTATACGAAGGAAAGACTGTTGTATTTATTTTGTAGTTTATGCTTTTGGCGTTGACTTCTAAGGCCCTAACTATTCCATCTGGTGGAACGACGCCCTAGGGTGAAGACTAGGTTGCCCGGAACGTAGAAATGATCAGTACTTTCACACTGGTTGCAGTTATTCGTTTTATCCGATGGAAAAACTGTTCGATTTATTTTGCATTTTATGCTTGGGGCGTTGACTTCTAAGGCCCTAACTATTTGACCTGGAGGAGCAAAGCCCTAGAGTGAAGCCTAGGTTGCCCGGGAAGTAGAAATGACCATAACTTTCACACTGGTTGCTATTATTCGTTTTATACGATGGAAATGCCGTTATATTTATATTGCATATTATGCTTCTGGCATTGAATTCTAAGTCCCTAGCTATTCCATCTGGTGGAGCAACACCCTAGCGTGAAGCCTAGGTTGCCCGGAACGTAGAACATACCATTACCTTCACACTGTTTGCAATTATTCCGGTTATACGATGGAAAAACTGTTGCATCTTTATTGTATTTTATGCTTCTGGCGCTGACTTCTAAGGCCATAACTATTCGAACTGGTGGAGCAACGCCCTAGAGTGAAGCCTAGGTTGCTCGGAACGTAGAAATGACCATTACCTTCGCACTGTTTGCAGTTATTCATTTTATACGATGGAAAAGCTGTTGTATTTATATTGTATTTTATGCTCCTGGCGTTGACTTCTAAGGCCGTAGCTATTAGACGTGGTGGAGCAACGCCCTAGAGTGACGCCTAGGTTGACCGGAACGTAGAACATACCATTACCTTCACACTGGTTGCAATTATTCCTGTTATACGATGGAAAAACTGTTGCCCCTTTATTGTATTTTATGCTTCTGGCGTTGACTTCATAGGCCCTCACTATTCGATCTGGTGGAGCAACGTCCTAGAGTGAAGCCTAGGTTGACCGGAACGTAGAAATGACCATAACTTTCACACTGGTTACCATTATTCGTTTTATACGATGGAAAAGCTGTTGAATTTATATCGTATTTTATGCTTCTGGCGTTGACTTCTTAGGCCCTAACTATTCCATCTGTTGGAGCAACGCCCTAGGGTGTATCCTAGAGTACCCGGAACGTAGAAATGACAATTACTTTCACACTGTTTGCAATAATTCCTTTTATACGACGCAAAAGTTGTTGTATTTATATCGTATTTTATGCTTCTGGCGTTGACTTCTAAGGACCTAACTATTCGATCTGGTGGAGCAACGCCCTAGAGTGAAGCCTAGGTTGCTCGGAATGTAGAAATAACCATAACTTTCACACTGGTTGCAATTATTCGTTTTTTACAATGGAAAAGCTGTTGTATTTATACTGTATTTTATGCCTCTGGCGTTGTCTTCTAAGGCCCTAGCTATTCGATCTAGTGGAGCAACGCCCTAGAGTGAAGTCTAGGTTGCCCGGAACGTCGAAATGACCATCACTTTCAAACTGGTTGCAATTAATCCTGTTATACCATTGAAAAGCTGTTGTATTTATGTCGTATTGTATGCTTCTGGCGTTGACATCTAAGGACCTATCTGCTTGATCTGGTGGAGCAACGCCCTAGCGTGAAGCCTAGGTTGCACGGAACGTAGAAATGACCATTATCTTCACACTGGTTGCAGTTATTCGTTTTATACAATGGAAAGACTGTTCTATTTATTTTGCATTTTATGCTTCGGGCGTTGACTTCTAAGGCCCTAGCTATTCCATCTGGTGGAGCAACACCCTAGCGTGAAGCCTAGGTTGCCCGGAATGTAGAAATGACCATTACTTCCACACTGTTTGCAAATATACATTATATACGATGGAAAAGCTGTTGCACTTATATTGTAATTTATGCTTCTGGCGTTGACTTCTTAGGCCGTAACTATTTGATCTGGTGGAGCACCGCCCTAGAGTGAAGCCTAGGTTGCCCGGAACGTCGAAATGACCAGAACTCTCACACTGGTTGCAATTATTCGTTTTACACGATGGAAAAGATGTTGTATTTATATCGTATTTTATGCTTCTGGCGTTGACTTCTTAGGCCCTAACTATTCGACCTGGTGGAGCAACGCTCTAGAGTGAAACCTAGGTTGCCCGGAACGTAGAAATGACCATTACATTCACACTGGTTGCAATTATTCCTGTTATACGATGGAAAAGCTGTTAGATTTATATTGCATATTATGCCTCTGGCATTGAATTCTAAGTCCCTAGCTATTCCATCTGGTGGAGCAACACCCTAGGGTGAAGCCTAGGTTGCCCGGAACGTAGAAATGACCATAACTTTTACACTGGTAGCAATTATTCGTTTGATACAATGGAAAAACTGTTGTATTTATATTGTATTTTATGCTTCTGGCGTTGACTTCTTAGGCCCTAACTATTCGATCTGGTGGAGCAATGCCTCAGAGTTAAGTCTAGGATGCCCGAAACGCCGAAATGATCATTACTTTCACGCTTGTTGCAATTATTCCTGTTATACGATGAGAAGACCGTTGTATTTTTATTGTATTTTATGCTTCATGCGTAGGCTTCTAAGGCCGTAGCTATTCGATATGGTGGAGCACCGCCCTAGAGTGAAGCCTAGGTTGCTCGGAATATACAAATGACCATATCTTTCACACTGTTTGCAATTATTCATTTTATTCGATGGCAAAGCTGTTGTACTTATATTGTATTTTATGCTTTTGGCATTGACTTCTTAGGCCCTAACTATTCGATCTGGAGGCGCAATGCCCCAGAGTTTAGTCTAGGATGCCCGAAACGCCGAAATGATCATTACCTTCACGCTTATTGCAATTATTCCTGTAATACGATGAAAAGACTGTTGTATTTTTATTGTATCTTATGCTCCTGGCGTTGACTTCTAAGACCCTAACTATTCGATCTGGTGGAGCGACACCCTAGAGTGAAGCCTAGGTTGCCGGAACGTCGAAATGACCAGAACTCTTACACTGGTTGCAATTATTCGTTTTACACGATGGAAAAGATGTTGTATTTATATCGTATTTTATGCTTCTGGCGTTGACTTCTTAGGCCCTAACTATTCGACCTGGTGGAGCAACGCTCTAGAGTGAAACCTAGGTTGCCCGGAACGTAGAAATGACCATTACATTCACACTGGTTGCAATTATTCCTGTTATACGGTGGAAAAGCTGTTAGATTTATATTGCATATTATGCCTCTGGCATTGAATTCTAAGTCCCTAGCTATTCCATCTGGTGGAGCAACACCCTAGGGTGAAGCCTAGGTTGCCCGGAACGTAGAAATGACCATAACTTTTACACTGGTAGCAATTATTCGTTTGATACAATGGAAAAACTGTTGTATTTATATTGTATTTTATGCTTCTGGCGTTGACTTCTTAGGCCCTAACTATTCGATCTGGTGGAGCAATGCCTCAGAGTTAAGTCTAGGATGCCCGAAACGCCGAAATGATCATTACTTTCACGCTTGTTGCAATTATTCCTGTTATACGATGAGAAGACCGTTGTATTTTTATTGTATTTTATGCTTCATGCGTAGGCTTCTAAGGCCGTAGCTATTCGATATGGTGGAGCACCGCCCTAGAGTGAAGCCTAGGTTGCTCGGAATATACAAATGACCATAACTTTCATACTGGTTGCAAGTATTCGTTTTCTACGATGGAAAAACTGTTGTATTTATATTGTATTTTATGCTTCTGGCGTTCACTTCTTAGGGCCTATCTGTTCGATCTGATGGAACAATGCCCTAGGATGAAGCCTAGGTTGCCCGGAACGTAGAAATGACCATCACTTTTACACTGGTAGCAATTATTCGTTTTATACAATGGAAAAACTGTTCTATTTATTTTGTATTTTATGCTTCGGGCGTTGACTTCTTTGGCCCTAACAATTCAATCTGGTGGAGCAACGCCCTAGGGTGAAGCCTAGGTTGCCTGGAACGTAGAAATGACCATGACTTTTACACTGGTAGCAATTATCCTTTTTATACGATGGGAAAACTGTTCTATTTATTTTGTATTTTATGCTTCGGGCGTTGACTTCTAAGGACCTAACTGTTTGATCTGGTAGAGCAACGCCCTAGAGTGAAGCCTAGGTTGCCCGGAACGTAGAAATGACAATTACTTTCACACTGTTTGCAATTATTCCTTTTATACGATGCAAAAGCTGTTGTATTTATATCGTATTTTATGCTTCTGGCGGTGACTTCTAAGGACCTAACTATTCGATCTGGTGGAGCAACGCCCTAGAGTGAAGCCTAGGTTGCTCGGAATGTAGAAATAACTACAACATTCACACTGGTTGCAATTATTCGTTTTTTACGATGGAAAAGCTGTTGTATTTATATTGTATTTTATGACTCTGGCGTTGACTTCTAAGGCAGTTGCTATTGGATGTGGTCGAGCAACGCCCTAGAGTGATGCCTCGGTTGCCCGGAACGTAGAAATGACCATTACCTCCAAACTGTTTGCAATTATTCATTTTATATAGTTGAAAAACTGTTGTATTTATATTGTGTTTTTTGCTTCTGGAGGAGACTTCTAAGGCACTAACTATTCGGTGTGGTGGAGCAACGATCTAGAGCGTAACCTAGCCTGCCCGGAGCGTAGAAATGACCATTACTTTCACACTGGTTACAATTATTCGTTTTATACGATGGGAAAAATGTTGTATTTGTTTTCAATTTGGTGCTTCTGGTGTTGACCTTTTAGGCCCTATCTATTGGATCTGGCGGACGAACGCCCTAGAGTGAAGCCTAGGTGGCCCGGTACGTAGAAATGACAATTACTTCCAAACTGTTTGCAATTATTCATTTTATACATTGGAAAAACTGTTGTATGTATATTGTATTTTATGCTTCTGGCGTTGTCTTCTAAGGCCCTAACTATTCGATCTGGTGGATCAACGCCCTAGGGTGAAGCCTAGGTTGCCCGGAACGTAGAAATGACCATTACTTTCACACTGTCTGCAATTATTCCTTTTATACGATGGAAAAACTGTTGTATTTTTATTGCATTTTATGCTTCTGGCGTTCACTTCTTAGGCCCTAACACTTCGATCTGGTGGAGCAACGCCCTACAGTGAAGCCTAGGTTGCCCGGAACGTAGATATGACCATAACCTTCACACAGGTTGCAATTATTCGTTTTATACGATGGAAAAGCTGCTGTATTTATATCGTATTTTATGCTTCTGGCGTTTACTTCTAAGGACCTAACTATTCGATCTGGTGGAGCAACGCCCTAGAGTGAAGCCTAGGTTGCTTGGAATGTAGAAATGACCATAACTTTCACACTGGTTGCAATTATTCGTTTTATACGATGGAAAAACTGTTGTACTTTTATTGTATTTTATGCTTCTGGCGTTCACTTCTTGGGTCCTAACTATTCGATCTGGTGGAACAACGCCCTAGGGTGAAGCCTAGTTTGCCCGGAACGTAGAAATGACCATAACATTTACACTGGTAGCAATTATTCGTTTTATACGGTGTAAAGGCTGTTGTATTTATTTTGTATTTTATTCTTCTGGTGTTGACTTCTTGGGCCCTAACGATTCGATCTGGTGGAACAACGCCCTAGAGTGAAGCCTAGGTTGCTCGAAATGTAGAAATGACCATAACTTTCACACTGGTTGCAATTATTCGTTTTATACGATGGAACAACTGTTGTATTTTTATTGTATTTTATGCTTCTGGCGTTCACTTCTTGGGCCCTAACTATTCGATCTGGTGGAACAACACCCTAGGCTGAAGCCTAGTTTGCCCGGAACGTAGAAATGACCATAACTTTTACACTGGTAGCAATTATTCGTTTTATACAATGGAAAAACTGTTCTTTTTATTTTGTATTTTATGCTTCGGGCGTTGACTTCTAAGGCCCTAACTATTCAATCTGTTGGTGCAACGCCCTAGAGTGAAGCCTAGGTTGCTCGGAATGTAGAAATGACCATAACTTTCACACTGGTTGCAATTATTCGTTTTATACGATGGAAAAACTGTTGTATTTATATTGTATTTTATGCTTCTGGCGTTCACTTCTTAGGCCCTATCTATTCGATCTGGTGGAACAACGCCCTAGGGTGAATCCTAGGTTGCCCGGAACGTAGAAATGACCATAACTTTTACACTGGTAGCAATTATTCGTTTTATACAATGGAAAACTGTTGTATTTATATTGTGTTTTATGCTTCTGGCGTTGACTTCTTAGGCCCTAACTATTCGATCTGGTGGAGCAATGCCTCAGAGTTAAGTCTAGGATGCCCGAAACGCCGAAATGATCATTACTTTCACGCATGTTGCAATTATTCCGGTTATACGATGAAAAGACTGTTGTATTTTTATTGTATTTTAAGCTTCAGGCGTAGGCTTCTAAGGCCGTAGCTATTCGATATGGTGGAGCACCGCCCTAGAGTGAAGCCTAGGTTGCCCGGAACGTAGAAATGACCATAACTTTTACACTGGTAGCGATTATTCGTTTTATACAATGGAAAAGCTGTTCTATTTATTTTGTGTTTTATGCTTCGGGCGTTGACTTCTAAGGCCCTAACTGTTTGATCTGGTGGAGCAACGCCCTAGAGTGGAGCCTAGGTTGCCCGGAACGTAGAAATGACCATTACTTTAAAACTGGTTGCAATTATTCGCTTTATACGATGGAAAAACTGTTGTATTTATATTGTATTTTATGCTTCTGGCGTTCACTTCTTAGGACCTAACTATTCGATCTGGTGGAACAACGCCCTAGGGTGAAGCCTATGTTGCCCTGAACGTAGAAATGACCATAACTTTTACACTGGTAGCAATTATTCGTTTTATACAATGGAAAAACTGTTCTATTTATTTTGTATTTAATGCTCCGGGCGTTGGCTTCTAAGGCCCTAACTGTTTGATCTGGTGGAGCAACGCCCTAGAGTGAAGCCTAGGTTGCCCGGAACGTAGAAATGACCATAACTATCACACTGGTTGCTATTAGTCGTTTTATACGATGGAAAAACTGCTTTATTTACATTGTATTTTATGCTTCAGGCGTTGATTTCTGAGGCCGTAGCTATTCGATGTGGTGGAAGAGCGCCATAGAGTGAAGCCTAGGTTGCCCGGAACGTAGAAGTGTCCATATGGTTCACACTGTTAGCAATTATTCATTTTATACGGTGGCAAAGCTGTTGCATTTGTATTGTATTTTATGCTTCTGGCGTTGACTCCTTAGGCCCTAACTATTCAATCTGGTGCAGCAATGCCTCAGAGTTAAGTCTAGGATGCCCGAAACGCCGAAATGATCATTACTTTCACGCATGTTGCAATTATTCCGGTTATACGATGAAAAGACTGTTGTATTTTTATTGTATTTTATGCTTCAGGCGTAGGCTTCTAAGGCCGTAGCTATTCGATATGGTGGAGCACCGCCCTAGAGTGAAGCCTAGGTTGCCCGGAACGTAGAAATGACCATAACTTTTACACTGGTAGCGATTATTCGTTTTATACAATGGAAAAGCTGTTCTATTTATTTTGTATTTTATGCTTCGGGCGTTGACTTCTAAGGCCCTAACTGTTTGATCTGGTGGAGCAACGCCCAAGAGTGGAGCCTAGGTTGCCCGGAACGTAGAAATGACCATTACTTTAACACTGTTTGCAATTATTCCTTTTATACGATGGAAAAACTGTTCTCTTTATTTCGTATTTTATGCTTCGGGCGTTGACTTCTTTGGCCCTAACAATTCGATCTGGTGGAGCAACGCCCTAGAGTGAAGCCTACGTTGCCTGGAACGTATAAATGACAATCACTTTCACACGGATTGCAATTATTCCTGTTATAGGATGGAAAGGCTGTTGTATTTTTATTGCATTTTATGCTTCTGGCGTTCACTTCTTAGGCCCTAACTATTCGATCTGGTGGAACAACGCCCTAGGGTGAAGCCTAGGTTGCCCGGAACGTAGAAATGACCATAACTTTTACACTGGTAGCAATTACTCGTTTTATACAATGGAAAAACTGTTCTATTTATTTTGTATTTTATGCTTCGGGCGTTGACTTCTAAGGCCCTGACTATTCAATCTGTTGGAGCATCGCCCTAGAGTGAAGCCCAGGTTGCTCGGAATGTAGAAATGACCATAGCTTTCACACTGGTTGCAATTATTCGTTTTATACGATGGAAAAACTGTTGTATTTATATTGTATTTTATGCTTCGGGCGTTGACTTCTAAGGCCCTAACTGTTTGATCTGGTGGAGCAACGCCCTAGAGTGGAGCCTAGGTTGCCCGGAACGTAGAAATGACCATTACTTTAACACTGTTTGCAATTATTCCTTTTATACGATGGAAAAACTGTTCTATTTATTTTGTATTTTATGCTTCGGGCGTTGACTTCTTTGGCCCTAACAATTCGATCTGGTGGAGCAACGCCCTAGAGTGAAGCCTACGTTGCCTGGAATGTATAAATGACAATCACTTTCACACGGATTGCAATTATTCCTGTTATAGGATGGAAAGGCTGTTGTATTTTTATTGCATTTTATGCTTCTGGCGTTCACTTCTTAGGCCCTAACTATTCGATCTGGTGGAACAACGCCCTAGGGTGAAGCCTAGGTTGCCCGGAACGTAGAAATGACCATAACTTTTACACTGGTAGCAATTGTTCGTTTTATACAATGGAAAAACTGTTCTATTTATTTTGTATTTTATGCTTCGGGCGTTGACTTCTAAGGCCCTGACTATTCAATCTGTTGGAGCAACGCCCTAGAGTGAAGCCCAGGTTGCTCGGAATGTAGAAATGACCATAGCTTTCACACTGGTTGCAATTATTCGCTTTATACGATGGAAAAACTGTTGTATTTATATTGTATTTTATGCTTCTGGCGTTCACTTCTTAGGCCCTAACTATTCGATCTGGTGGAAGAGCGCCATAGAGTGAAGCCTAGGTTGCCCGGAACGTAGAAGTGTCCATATCGTTCACACTGTTAGCAATTATTCATTTTATACGGTGGCAAAGCTGTTGCATTTATATTGTATTTTATGCTTCTGGCGTTGACTCCTTAGGCCCTAACTATTCAATCTGGTGCAGCAATGCCTCAGAGTTAAGTCTAGGATGCCCGAAACGCCGAAATGATCATTACTTTCACGCATGTTGCAATTGTTCCGGTTATACGATGAAAAGACTGTTGTATTTTTATTGTATTTTATGCTTCAGGCGTAGGCTTTTAAGGCCGTAGCTATTCGATATGGTGGAGCACCGCCCTAGAGTGAAGCCTAGGTTGCCCGGAACGTAGAAATGACCATAACTTTTACACTGGTAGCTTTTATTCGTTTTATACAATGGAAAAGCTGTTCTATTTATTTTGTATTTTATGCTTCGGGCGTTGACTTCTAAGGCCCTAACTGTTTGATCTGGTGGAGCAACGCCCTAGAGTGGAGCCTAGGTTGCCCGGAACGTAGAAATGACCATTACTTTAACACTGTTTGCAATTATTCCTTTTATACGATGGAAAAACTGTTCTCTTTATTTTGTATTTTATGCTTCGGGCGTTGACTTCTTTGGCCCTAACAATTCGATCTGGTGGAGCAACGCCCTAGAGTGAAGCCTACGTTGCCTGGAACGTATAAATGACAATCACTTTCACACGGATTGCAATTATTCCTGTTATAGGATGGAAAGGCTGTTGTATTTTTATTGCATTTTATGCTTCTGGCGTTCACTTCTTAGACCCTAACTATTCGATCTGGTGGAACAACGCCCTAGGGTGAAGCCTAGGTTGCCCGGAACGTAGAAATGACCATAACTTTTACACTGGTAGCAATTACTCGTTTTATACAATGGAAAAACTGTTCTATTTATTTTGTATTTTATGCTTCGGGCGTTGACTTCTAAGGCCCTGACTATTCAATCTGTTGGAGCAACGCCCTAGAGTGAAGCCCATGTTGCTCGGAATGTACAAATGACCATAGCTTTCACACTGGTTGCAATTATTCGTTTTATACGATGGAAAAACTGTTGTATTTATATTGTATTTTATGCTTCTGGCGTTCACTTCTTAGGCCCTAACTATTCGATCTGGTGGAACAACGCCCTAGGGTGAAGCCTATGTTGCCCGGAACGTAGAAATGACCATAACTTTTACACTGGTAGCAATTATTCGTTTTATACAATGGAAAAACTGTTCTATTTATTTTGTATTTAATGCTTCGGGCGTTGGCTTCTAAGGCCCTAACTGTTTGATCTGGTGGAGCAACGCCCTAGAGTGAAGCCTAGGTTGCCTGGAACGTAGAAATGACCATAACTATCACACTGGTTGCTATTATTCGTTTTATACGATGGAAAAACTGCTTTATTTACGATGTATTTTATGCTTCAGGCGTTGATTTCTGAGGCCGTAGCTATTCGATGTGGTGGAAGAGCGCCATAGAGTGAAGCCTAGGTTGCCCGGAACGTAGAAGTGTCCATATCGTTCACACTGTTAGCAATTATTCATTTTATACGGTGGCAAAGCTGTTGCATTTATATTGTATTTTATGCTTCTGGCGTTGACTCCTTAGGCCCTAACTATTCAATCTGGTGCAGCAATGCCTCAGAGTTAAGTCTAGGATGCCCGAAACGCCGAAATGATCATTACTTTCACGCATGTTGCAATTGTTCCGGTTTTACGATGAAAAGACTGTTGTATTTTTATTGTATTTTATGCTTCAGGCGTAGGCTTCTAAGGCCGTAGCTATTCGATATGGTGGAGCACCGCCCTAGAGTGAAGCCTAGGTTGCCCGGAACGTAGAAATGACCATAACTTTTACACTGGTAGCTTTTATTCGTTTTATACAATGGAAAAGCTGTTCTATTTATTTTGTATTTTATGCTTCGGGCGTTGACTTCTAAGGCCCTAACTGTTTGATCTGGTGGAGCAACGCCCTAGAGTGGAGCCTAGGTTGCCCGGAACGTAGAAATGACCATTACTTTAACACTGTTTGCAATTATTCCTTTTATACGATGGAAAAACTGTTCTCTTTATTTTGTATTTTATGCTTCGGGCGTTGACTTCTTTGGCCCTAACAATTCGATCTGGTGGAGCAACGCCCTAGGGTGAAGCCTAGGTTGCTCGGAAAGTAGAAATGACCATATGCTTCATACTGGTTGCAATTATTTGTTTCATACGATGGAAAAGCTGTTGTATTTATATTGTATTTTATGCTTCTGGCGTTGACTTCTAAGGCACTAACTATTCGATATGGTGGAGCAACGCCCTAGAGTGAAGCCTAGGTTGCCCGGAACGTAGAATTGGCCATCACTTTCAAACTGGTCGAAATTATTCCTGTTATATGATGGAAACACTGTTGTATTTTTCTTGCATTTTATGGTTCGGGCGTAGACTTCTAAGGCCCTAACTATTCAATCTGTTGGAGCAACGCTCTAGGGTGAAGCCTAGGTTGCTCCGCAAGTAGAAATGACCATAAGTTTAATACTGGTTGCAATTATTCGTTTTATACGATGGAAAAACTGTTGTATTTATATTGTATTTTATGCTTCTGGCGTTGACTTCTAAGGCCCTAGCTGTTCGATCTAGTGGAGCAACGCCGTAGAGTGAAGCCTAGGTTGCCCGGAAGGTAGAATTGGCCATCACTTTCAAACTGGTTGCAATTATTCGTTTTATGCGATGGAAGAACTGTTGTATTTATATTGCATTTTATGCTTCTGGCGTAGACTTCTAAGGCACTAACTATTCGATCTGGTGGAGCAACGCCCTAGACTGAAGCCTAGGTTGCCCGGAACGTAGAATTGGCCATCACTTTCAATCTGGTTGCAATTACTCCTGTTATATGATGGAAACACTGTAGTATTTTTATTGCATTTTATGCTTCGGACGTTGACTTCTAAGGCCCTAACTATTCAATCTGTTGGAGCAACGCCCTAGGGTGAAGCCTAGCTTGTTCGGAAAGTAGAAATGACCATAAGTTTCATACTGGTTGCAATTATTCGTTTTATCCGATGGAAAAGCTGTTGTATTTATATCGTATTTTATGCTTCTGGCGTTGACTTCTTAGGCCGTAACTATTCGGCCTGGTGGAGCATTGCCCTAGAGTGAAGTCTAGGTTGCCCGGAACGTAGAATTGGCCATCACTTTCAAACTGGTTGCAAGTATTCCTGTTATATGATGGTAACACCGTTGTATTTTTTTTGCATTTTATGGTTCGGGCGTTGACATCTACGGCCCTAACTATTGAACCTGTTGGAGCAACGCCCTAGGGTGAAGCCTAGGTTGCTCGGAAAGTTGAAATGACCATAAGTTTCATACTGGTTGCAATTATTCGTTTTAAACGATGGAAAAACTGTTTTATTTATATTGTATTTTAAGCTTCTGGCGTCGACTTCTAAGGCACTAACTATTCGATCTGGTGGAACAACGCAATAGAGTGAAGCCTGCGTTGCCCGGAACGTAGAATTGGCCATCACTTTCAAACTGGTTGCAATTATTCCTGTTATATGATGGAAACACTGTTGTATTTTTATTGCATTTTATGCTTCGGGCGTTTACTTCTAAGGCCCGTACTATTCAATCTGTTGGAGCAACGCCCTAGGGTTGAAGCCTAGGTTGCTCGGAAAGTAGAAATGACCAGAAGTTTCATACTGGTTGCAATTATTCGTTTTATACGATGGAAAAACTGTTGTATTTATATTGTATTTTATGCTTCTGGCGTTGACTTCTTAGGCCCTAACTATTCGATCTGGTGGAGCAATGCCTCAGAGTTAGGTCTAGGGTGCCCGAAACGCCGAAATGATCATTACTTTCACGCTTGTTGAAATTATTCCTGTTATACGATGAAAAGGCTGTTGTATTTGTATTGTATTTTATGCTTCAGGCGAAGGCTTCTAAGGCCGTAGCTATTCGATATGGTGGAACAACGCCCTGGGGAGAAGCCTAGGTTGCCGGAACGTAGAAGTGACCATAACTTTCACACTGGTTGCCATTATTCGTTCTGTACGATGGAAAAACTGTTATATTTATATTGTACCTTATGCTTCTGGCGTTGACCACTTAGGCCCTAACAATTCGATCTGGTGGAACAACGCCCCAGAGTGAAGCCTAGGTTGCCTGGAACGTACAAATGACCATCACTTTCACAAGGGTTGCAATTATTCCTGTTATAGGATGGAAAGATTGTTGCATTTCTATTGTATTTTATGCTTCAGGCGTTGTCTTCTGAGGCCGCAGCTATTCGATGTGGTGGAAGAACGCCATAGAGTGAAGCCTAGGTTGCCCGGAACGTAGAAATGACCATAACTTTCACACTGGTTGCTATTATTCGTTTTATACGATGGAAAAACTGTTCTATTTATTTTGTATTTTATGCTTCGGGCGTTGACTTCTGAGGCCCTAACTATTCGATCTGGTGGAACAACGCCCTGGGGAGAAGCCTAGGTTGCCGGAACGTAGAAGTGACCATAACTTTCACACTGGTTGCTATTATTCGTTTTATACGATGGAAAAACTGTTGTATTTATATCGTATTTTATGCTTCTGGCGTTTACTTCTGAGGACCTAACTATTCGATCTGGTGCAGCAACGCCCTAGAGTGAATCCTAGGTTGCTCGGAATGTAGAACTGACCATAACATTCACACTGGTTGCAATTATTCGTTTTATACGATGGAAACGCTGTTGTAATTATATTGTACTTTATGCCTCTGGCGTTGACTTCTAAGGCCGTAGCTATTAGATGTGGTGGAGCAACGCCCTAGAGTGAGGCCTTGGGTGCTCGGAACGTAGAAATGACCATTACTTTCACACTGGTTGCAATTATTCGTTTTATACGATGGAAAAGCTGTTGTATTTATATCGTATTTTATGCTTCTGGCGTTGACTTCTTAGGCCGTAACTATTCGGTCTGGTGGAGCAACGCCCTGGAGTGAAACCTAGGTTGCCCGGAACGTAGAATTGGCCATCACTTTCAAACTGGTTGCAATTATTCCTGTTATATGATGGAAACACTCTTGTATTTTTTTTGCATTTTATGGTTCGGGCGTTGACATCTAAGGCCCTAGCTATTCAATCCGTTGGAGCAACGCCCTAGGGTGAAGCCTAGGTTGCTCAGAAAGTAGAAATGACCATAACTTTCACACTGATTGCAATAATTCGTTTTATACGATGGAAAAACTGTTGCATCTTTATTGTATTTTATGCTTCTGGCGTTGACTTCTTAGGCCGTAACTATTCGATCTGGTGGAGCAACGCCCTGGAGTGAAACCTGGGTTGCCCGGAACGTAGAAATGACCACTACTATCACGCTGGTTGCAAATTATTCCTGCTATATGATGGAAAAACTGTTGTACTTTTATTGCATTTTATGCTTCTGACGTTCACTTCTTAGGCCCTAACTATTGGATCTGGTGGAACAACGGCCTTGGGTGAAGCCTAGGTTGCCCGGAACGTAGAACTGATCATAACTTTCACACTGGTTGCAATTATTTGTTTTATGCGATGGAATAGCTGTTGTGTTTATATCGTATTTTATGCTTCTGGCGTTGACTTCTTAGGCCCTAACTATTCCATCTGGTGGAACAACGCCCTAGAGTAAAGCCCAGGTTGCGCGGAACGTGGAAATGACCATAACTTTCCCACTGGTAGCAATTATTCCTGTAATATGATGGAAACACTGTTGTATTTTTTTTGCATTTTATGGTTCGGGCGTAGACTTCTAAGGCCCTGACTATTCAATCTGTTGGAGCAACGCCCTAGGGTGAAGCCTAGGTTGCTCGGAAAGTAGAAATGACCATAAGTTTCATACTGGTTGCAATTATTCGTTTTATACGATGGAAAAGCTGTTGTATTTATATTGTATTTTATGTGTCTGTCGTTGACTTCTAAGGCACTAACTATACGATCTGGAGGAGCTACGCCCTAGAGTGAAGCCTAGGTTGCCCGGAACGTAGAATTGGCCATCACTTTCAAACTGGTGGCAATTATTCCTGTTATATTATGGAAACACTGTTGTATTTTTATTGCATTTTATGCTTCGGGCGTTGACTTCTAAGGCCCTAACTATTCAATATGTTGGAGCAACGCCCTAGGGTGAAGCCTAGGTTGCTCGGAAAGTAGAAATGACCATAAGTTTCATACTGGTTGCAATTATTCGTTTTATACGATGGACAAACTGTTGTATTTATATTGTATTTTATGCATCTGGCGTTGACTTCTAAGGCCCTAGCTGTTCGATCTAGTGGAGCCACGCCCTAGAGTGAAGCCTAGGTTGCCCGGAATGTAGAAATGACCATAACTTTCACACTGGTTGCAAATATTCGTTTTATACGATGCAAACGCTGTTGTATTTATATCGTATTTTATGCTTCTGGCGTTTACTTCTGGGGACCTAACTATTCGATCTGGTGCAGCAACGCCCTAGAGTGAATCCTAGGTTGCTCGGAATGTAGAACTGACCATAACATTCACACTGGTTGCAATTATTCGTTTTATACGATGGAAACGCTGTTGCATTTATATTGTACTTTATGCCTCTGGCGTTGACTTCTAAGGCCGTAGCTATTAGATGTGGTGGAGCAACGCCCTAGAGTGAGGCCTAGGGTGCTCGGAACGTAGAAATGACCATTACTTTCACACTGGTTGCAATTATTCGTTTCATACGATGGAAAAGCTGTTGTATTTATATCGTATTTTATGCTTCTGGCGTTGACTTCTTAGGCCGTAACTATTCGGTCTGGAGGAGCTACGCCCTGGAGTGAAACCTAGGTTGCCCGGAACGTAGAATTGGCCATCACTTTCAAACTGGTTGCAATTATTCCTGTTATATGATGGAAACACTGTTGTATTTTTTTTGCATTTTATGGTTCGGGCGTTGACTTCTAAGGCCCTAACTATTCAATCCGTTGGAGCAACGCCCTAGGGTGAAGCCTAGGTTGCTCGGAAAGTAGAAATGACCATATGCTTCATACTGGTTGCAATTATTTGTTTCATACGATGGAAAAGCTGTTGTATTTATATTGTATTTTATGCTTCTGGCGTTGACTTCTAAGGCACTAACTATTCGATCTGGTGGAGCAACGCCCTAGAGTGAAGCCTAGGTTGCCCGGAACGTAGAATTGGCCATCACTTTCAAACTGGTCGAAATTATTCCTGTTATATGATGGAACCACTGTTGTATTTTTCTTGCATTTTATGGTTCGGGCGTAGACTTCTAAGGCCCTAACTATTCAATCTGTTGGAGCAACGCTCTAGGGTGAAGCCTAGGTTGCTCCGCAAGTAGAAATGACCATAAGTTTAATACTGGTTGCAATTATTCGTTTTATACGATGGAAAAACTGTTGTATTTATATTGTATTTTATGCTTCTGGCGTTGACTTCTAAGGCCCTAGCTGTTCGATCTAGTGGAGCAACGCCGTAGAGTGAAGCCTAGGTTGCCCGGAAGGTAGAATTGGCCATCACTTTCAAACTGGTTGCAATTATTCGTTTTATGCGATGGAAGAACTGTTGTATTTATATTGCATTTTATGCTTCTGGCGTAGACTTCTAAGGCACTAACTATTCGATCTGGTGGAGCAACGCCCTAGACTGAAGCCTAGGTTGCCCGGAACGTAGAATTGGCCATCACTTTCAATCTGGTTGCAATTACTCCTGTTATATGATGGAAACACTGTAGTATTTTTATTGCATTTTATGCTTTGGACGTTGACTTCTAAGGCCCTAACTATTCAATCTGTTGGAGCAACGCCCTAGGGTGAAGCCTAGCTTGTTCGGAAAGTAGAAATGACCATAAGTTTCATACTGGTTGCAATTATTCGTTTTATCCGATGGAAAAGCTGTTGTATTTATATCGTATTTTATGCTTCTGGCGTTGACTTCTTAGGCCGTAACTATTCGGCCTGGTGGAGCATTGCCCTAGAGTGAAGTCTAGGTTGCCCGGAACGTAGAATTGGCCATCACTTTCAAACTGGTTGCAATTATACCTGATATATGATGGAAACACTGTTGTATTTTTTTTGCATTTTATGGTTCGGCCGTTGACTTCTAAGGCCCTAACTATTCAATCTGTTGGAGCAACGCCCTAGGGTAAAGCCTAGGATGCTCGGAAAGTAGAAATGACCATAAGTTTCATACTGGTTGCAATTATTCGTTTTATACGATGGAAAAACTGTTGTATTTATATTGTATTTTATGCTTCTGGCGTTGACTTCTAAGGCACTAACTATTCGATCTGGTGGAGCAACGCCCTAGAGTGAAGCCTAGGTTGCCCAGAACGTAGAATTAGCCATCACTTTCAAACTAGTTGTAATTATTACTGTTATATGATGGATACACTGTTGTACTTTTATTGCATTTTATGCTTCGGGCGTTGACTTCTAAGGCCCTAACTATTCAATCTGTTGGAGCAACGCCCTATGGTGAAGCCTAGCTTGCTCGGAAAGTAGAAATTGCCATAAGTTTCATACTGGTTGCAATTATTCGTTTTATACGATGTAAAAGCTGTTGTATTTATATCGTATTTTATGCTTCTGGCGTTGACTTCCTAGGCCGTAACTATTCGGTCTGGTGGAGCAACGGGCTGGAGTGAAACCTAGGCTGCCCGGAACGTAGAATTGGCCATCACTTTCAAACTGGTTGCAATTATTCCTGAGATATGTTGGAAACACTGTTGTATTTTTTTTTGCATTTTATGGTTCGGGCGTTGACATCTAAGGCCCTAACTACTCAATCTGTTGGAGCAACGCCCTAGGGTGAAGCCTAGGTTGCTCGGAAAGTAGAAATGACCATAAGTTTCATACTGGTTGCAATTATTCGTTTTATACGCTGGAAAAGCTGTTGTATTTATATTGTATTTTATGCTTCTGGCGTTGACTTCTAAGGCACTAACTATTCGATCTGGTGGAGCAACGCCCTAGAGTGAAGCCTAGGTTGCCCGGGACGTAGAATTGGCCATCACTTTCAAACTGGTCGCAATTATTCCTGTTATATTGTGGAAACACTGTTGTATTTTTATTGCATTTTATGCTTCGGGCGTTGACCTCTAAGGCCCTAACTATTGAATCTGTTGGAGCAATGCCCTAGGGTGAAGCCTAGGTTGCTCGGAAAGTAGAAATGACCATAAGTTTCATACTGGTTGCAATTATTCGTTTTATACGATGGAAAAGCTGTTGTATTTATATTGTATTTTATGCTTCTGGCGTTGACTTCTAAGGCCCTAGCTGTTCGATCTAGTGGAGCCACGCCCTAGAGTGAAGCCTAGGTTGCCCGGAATGTAGAAATGACCATAACTTTCACACTGGTTGCAAATATTCGTTTTATACGATGCAAACGCTGTTGTATTTATATCGTATTTTATGCTTCTGGCGTTTACTTCTGAGGACCTAACTATTCGATCTGGTGCAGCAACGCCCTAGAGTGAATCCTAGGTTGCTCGGAATGTAGAACTGACCATAACATTCACACTGGTTGCAATTATTCGTTTTATACGATGGAAACGCTGTTGTATTTATATTGTACTTTATGCCTCTGGCGTTGACTTCTAAGGCCGTAGCTATTAGATGTGGTGGAGCAACGCCCTAGAGTGAGGCCTAGGGTGCTCGGAACGTAGAAATGACCATTACTTTCACACTGGTTGCAATTATTCGTTTCATACGATGGAAAAGCTGTTGTATTTATATCGTATTTTATGCTTCTGGCGTTGACTTCTTAGGCCGTAACTATTCGGTCTGGTGGAGCAACGCCCTGGAGTGAAACCTAGGTTGCCCGGAACGTAGAATTGGCCATCACTTTCAAACTGGTTGCAATTATTCCTGTTATATGATGGAAACACTGTTGTATTTTTTTTGCATTTTATGGTTCGGGCGTTGACTTCTAAGGCCCTAACTATTCAATCCGTTGGAGCAACGCCCTAGGGTGAAGCCTAGGTTGCTCGGAAAGTAGAAATGACCATATGCTTCATACTGGTTGCAATTATTTGCTTCATACGATGGAAAAACTGTTGTATTTATATTGTATTTTATGCTTCTGGCGTTGACTTCTAAGGCACTAACTATTCGATCTGGTGGAGCAACGCCCTAGAGTGAAGCCTAGGTTGCCCGGAACGTAGAATTGGCCATCACTTTCAAACTGGTCGAAATTATTCCTGTTATATGATGGAAACACTGTTGTATTTTTCTTGCATTTTATGGTTCGGGCGTAGACTTCTAAGGCCCTAACTATTCAATCTGTTGGAGCAACGCTCTAGGGTGAAGCCTAGGTTGCTCCGCAAGTAGAAATGACCATAAGTTTAATACTGGTTGCAATTATTCGTTTTATACGATGGAAAAACTGTTGTATTTATATTGTATTTTATGCTTCTGGCGTTGACTTCTAAGGCCCTAGCTGTTCGATCTAGTGGAGCAACGCCGTAGAGTGAAGCCTAGGTTGCCCGGAAGGTAGAATTGGCCATCACTTTCAAACTGGTTGCAATTATTCGTTTTATGCGATGGAAGAACTGTTGTATTTATATTGCATTTTATGCTTCTGGCGTAGACTGCTAAGGCACTAACTATTCGATCTGGTGGAGCAACGCCCTAGACTGAAGCCTAGGTTGCCCGGAACGTAGAATTGGCCATCACTTTCAATCTGGTTGCAATTACTCCTGTTATATGATGGAAACACTGTAGTATTTTTATTGCATTTTATGCTTCGGGCGTTGACTTCTAAGGCCCCAACTATTCAATCTGTTGGAGCAACGCCCTAGGGTGAAGCCTAGCTTGTTCGGAAAGTAGAAATGACCATAAGTTTCATACTGGTTGCAATTATTCGTTTTATCCGATGGAAAAGCTGTTGTATTTATATCGTATTTTATGCTTCTGGCGTTGACTTCTTAGGCCGTAACTATTCGGCCTGGTGGAGCATTGCCCTAGAGTGAAGTCTAGGTTGCCCGGAACGTAGAATTGGCCATCACTTTCAAACTGGTTGCAATTATTCCTGATATATGATGGAAACACTGTTGTATTTTTTTTTGCATTTTATGGTTCGGGCGTTGACATCTAAGGCCCTAACTACTCAATCTGTTGGAGCAACGCCCTAGGGTGAAGCCTAGGTTGCTCGGAAAGTAGAAATGACCATAAGTTTCATACTGGTTGCAATTATTCGTTTTATACGCTGGAAAAGCTGTTGAATTTATATTGTATTTTATGCTTCTGGCGTTGACTTCTAAGGCACTAACTATTCGATCTGGTGGAGCAACGCCCTAGAGTGAAGCCTAGGTTGCCCGGAAACGAGAAGTGACCATCACGTTCAAACTGGTTGCAATTATTCCTGTTATATGATGGATACACTGTTGTATTTTTATTGCATTTTATGCTTGGGGCGTTGACTTCTAAGGCCCTAACTATTCAATCTGTTGGACCAACGCCCTAGGGTGAAGCCTAGCTTGCTCGGAAAGTAGAAATGACCATAAGTTTCATACTGGTTGCAATTATTCGTTTTATACGATGGAAAAGCTGTTGTATTTATATCGTATTTTATGCTTCTGGCGTTGACTTCTTAGGCCGTAACTATTCGGTCTGGTGGAGCAACGCCCTGGAGTGAAACCTAGGTTGCACGGAACGTAGAATTGGCCATCACTTTCAAACTGGTTGCAATTATTCCTGATATATGATGGAAACACTGTTGTATTTTTTTTTGCATTTTATGGTTCGGGCGTTGACATCTAAGGCCCTAACTACTCAATCTGTTGGAGCAACGCCCTAGAGTGAATCCTAGGTTGCTCGGAATGTAGAACTGACCATAACATTCACACTGGTTGCAATTATTCGTTTTATACGATGGAAACGCTGTTGCATTTATATTGTACTTTATGCCTCTGGCGTTGACTTCTAAGGCCGTAGCTATTAGATGTGGTGGAGCAACGCCCTAGAGTGAGGCCTAGGGTGCTCGGAACGTAGAAATGACCATTACTTTCACACTGGTTGCAATTATTCGTTTCATACGATGGAAAAGCTGTTGTATTTATATCGTATTTTATGCTTCTGGCGTTGACTTCTTAGGCCGTAACTATTCGGTCTGGTGGAGCAACGCCCTGGAGTGAAACCTAGGTTGCCCGGAACGTAGAATTGGCCATCACTTTCAAACTGGTTGCAATTATTCCTGTTATATGATGGAAACACTGTTGTATTTTTTTTGCATTTTATGGTTCGGGCGTTGACTTCTAAGGCCCTAACTATTCAATCCGTTGGAGCAACGCCCTAGGGTGAAGCCTAGGTTGCTCGGAAAGTAGAAATGACCATATGCTTCATACTGGTTGCAATTATTTGTTTCATACGATGGAAAAACTGCTGTATTTATATTGTATTTTATGCTTCTGGCGTTGACTTCTAAGGTACTAACTATTCGATCTGGTGGAGCAACGCCCTAGAGTGAAGCCTAGGTTGCCCGGAACGTAGAATTGGCCATCACTTTCAAACTGGTCGAAATTATTCCTGTTATATGATGGAAACACTGTTGTATTTTTCTTGCATTTTATGGTTCGGGCGTAGACTTCTAAGGCCCTAACTATTCAATCTGTTGGAGCAACGCTCTAGGGTGAAGCCTAGGTTGCTCCGCAAGTAGAAATGACCATAAGTTTAATACTGGTTGCAATTATTCGTTTTATACGATGGAAAAACTGTTGTATTTATATTGTATTTTATGCTTCTGGCGTTGACTTCTAAGGCCCTAGCTGTTCGATCTAGTGGAGCAACGCCGTAGAGTGAAGCCTAGGTTGCCCGGAAGGTAGAATTGGCCATCACTTTCAAACTGGTTGCAATTATTCGTTTTATGCGATGGAAGAACTGTTGTATTTATATTGCATTTTATGCTTCTGGCGTAGACTTCTAAGGCACTAACTATTCGATCTGGTGGAGCAACGCCCTAGACTGAAGCCTAGGTTGCCCGGAACGTAGAATTGGCCATCACTTTCAATCTGGTTGCAATTACTCCTGTTATATGATGGAAACACTGTAGTATTTTTATTGCATTTTATGCTTCGGGCGTTGACTTCTAAGGCCCCAACTATTCAATCTGTTGCAGCAACGCCCTAGGGTGAAGCCTAGCTTGTTCGGAAAGTAGAAATGACCATAAGTTTCATACTGGTTGCAATTATTCGTTTTATCCGATGGAAAAGCTGTTGTATTTATATCGTATTTTATGCTTCTGGCGTTGACTTCTTAGGCCGTAACTATTCGGCCTGGTGGAGCATTGCCCTAGAGTGAAGTCTAGGTTGCCCGGAACGTAGAATTGGCCATCACTTTCAAACTGGTCGCAATTATTCCTGTTATATGATTGAAACACTGTTGTATTTTTTTTGCATTTTATGGTTCGGGCGTAGACTTATAAGGCCCTAACTATTCAATCTGTTGGAGCAACGCCCTAGGGTGAAGCCTAGGTTGCTTGGAAAGTAGAAATGACCATAAGTTTCATACTGGTTGCAATTATTCGTTTTATACGCTGGAAAAGCTGTTGTATTTATATTGTATTTTATGCTTCTGGCGTTGACTTCTAAGGCACTAACTATTCGATCTGGTTGAGCAACGCCCTAGAGTGAAGCCTAGGTTGCCCGGGACGTAGAATTGGCCATCACTTTCAAACTGGTCGCAATTATTCCTGTTATATTGTGGAAACACTGTTGTATTTTTATTGCATTTTATGCTTCGGGCGTTGACCTCTAAGGCCCTAACTATTGAATCTGTTGGAGCAATGCCCTAGGGTGAAGCCTAGGTTGCTCGGAAAGTAGAAATGACCATAAGTTTCATACTGGTTGCAATTATTCGTTTTATACGATGGAAAAACTGTTGTATTTATATTGTATTTTATGCATCTGGCGTTGACTTCTAAGGCCCTAGCTGTTCGATCTAGTGGAGCAACGCCCTAGAGTGAAGCCTAGGTTGCCCGGAAACGAGAAGTGACCATCACGTTCAAACTGGTTGCAATTATTCCTGTTATATGATGGATACACTGTTGTATTTTTATTGCATTTTATGCTTGGGGCGTTGACTTCTAAGGCCCTAACTATTCAATCTGTTGGACCAACGCCCTAGGGTGAAGCCTAGCTTGCTCGGAAAGTAGAAATGACCATAAGTTTCATACTGGTTGCAATTATTCGTTTTATACGATGGAAAAGCTGTTGTATTTATATCGTATTTTATGCTTCTGGCGTTGACTTCTTAGGCCGTAACTATTCGGTCTGGTGGAGCAACGCCCTGGAGTGAAACCTAGGTTGCCCGGAACGTAGAATTGGCCATCACTTTCAAACTGGTTGCAATTATTCCTGATATACGATGGAAACACTGTTGTATTTTTCTTGCATTTTATGGTTCGGGCGTTGACTTCTAAGGCCCTAACTATTCAATCTGTTAGAGCAACGCCCTAGGGTGAAGCCTAGGTTGCTCGGAAAGTAGAAATGTCCATAAGTTTCATACTGGTTGCAATTATTCGTTTTATACGATGGAAAAACTGTTGTATTTATATTGTATTTTATGCTTCTGGCGTTGACTTCTAAGGCACTAACTATTCGATCTGGTGGAGCAACGCAATAGAGTGAAGCCTAGGTTGCCCGGAACGTAGAATTGGCCATCACTTTCAAACTGGTTGCAATTATTCCTGTTATATGATGGATACACTGCTGTATTTTTATTGCATTTTATGCTTCGGGCGTTGACTTCTAAGGTCCTAACTATTCAATCTGTTGGAGCAACGCCCTAGGGTGAAGACTAGGTTGCTCGGAAAATAGAAATGACCATAAGTTTCATACTGGTTGCAATTATTCATTTTATACGATGGAAAAACTGTTGTATTTATATTGTATTTTATGCTTCTGGCGTTGACTTCTAAGGCACTAACTATCCGATCTGGTGGAGCAACGCCCTAGGGTCAAGCCTAGGTTGCCCGGAAACGAGAAGTGACCATCACGTTCAAACTGGTTGCAATTATTCCTGTTATATGATGGATACACTGTTGTATTTTTATTGCATTTTATGCTTGGGGCGTTGACTTCTAAGGCCCTAACTATTCAATCTGTTGGACCAACGCCCTAGGGTGAAGCCTAGCTTGCTCGGAAAGTAGAAATGACCATAAGTTTCATACTGGTTGCAATTATTCGTTTTATACGATGGAAAAGCTGTTGTATTTATATCGTATTTTATGCTTCTGGCTTTGACTTCTTAGGCCGTAACTATTCGGTCTGGTGGAGCAACGCCCTGGAGTGAAACCTAGGTTGCCCGGAACGTAGAATTGGCCATCACTTTCAAACTGGTTGCAATTATTCCTGATATACGATGGAAACACTGTTGTATTTTTCTTGCATTTTATGGTTCGGGCGTTGACTTCTAAGGCCCTAACTATTCAATCTGTTAGAGCAACGCCCTAGGGTGAAGCCTAGGTTGCTCGGAAAGTAGAAATGTCCATAAGTTTCATACTGGTTGCAATTATTCGTTTTATACGATGGAAAAGCTGTTGTATTTATATTGTATTTTATGTGTCTGTCGTTGACTTCTAAGGCACTAACTATACGATCTGGAGGAGCTACGCCCTAGAGTGAAGCCTAGGTTGCCCGGAACGTAGAATTGGCCATCACTTTCAAACTGGTGGCAATTATTCCTGTTATATTATGGAAACACTGTTGTATTTTTATTGCATTTTATGCTTCGGGCGTTGACTTCTAAGGCCCTAACTATTCAATATGTTGGAGCAACGCCCTAGGGTGAAGCCTAGGTTGCTCGGAAAGTAGAAATGACCATAAGTTTCATACTGGTTGCAATTATTCGTTTTATACGATGGACAAACTGTTGTATTTATATTGTATTTTATGCTTCTGGCGTTGACTTCTAAGGCCCTAGCTGTTCGATCTAGTGGAGCCACGCCCTAGAGTGAAGCCTAGGTTGCCCGGAATGTAGAAATGACCATAACTTTCACACTGGTTGCAAATATTCGTTTTATACGATGCAAACGCTGTTGTATTTATATCGTATTTTATGCTTCTGGCGTTTACTTCTGAGGACCTAACTATTCGATCTGGTGCAGCAACGCCCTAGAGTGAATCCTAGGTTGCTCGGAATGTAGAACTGACCATAACATTCACACTGGTTGCAATTATTCGTTTTATACGATGGAAACGCTGTTGTATTTATATTGTACTTTATGCCTTTGGCGTTGACTTCTAAGGCCGTAGCTATTAGATGTGGTGGAGCAACGCCCTAGAGTGAGGCCTAGGGTGCTCGGAACGTAGAAATGACCATTACTTTCACACTGGTTGCAATTATTCGTTTCATACGATGGAAAAGCTGTTGTATTTATATCGTATTTTATGCTTCTGGCGTTGACTTCTTAGGCCGTAACTATTCGGTCTGGTGGAGCAACGCCCTGGAGTGAAACCTAGGTTGCCCGGAACGTAGAATTGGCCATCACTTTCAAACTGGTTGCAATTATTCCTGTTATATGATGGAAACACTGTTGTATTTTTTTTGCATTTTATGGTTCGGGCGTTGACTTCTAAGGCCCTAACTATTCAATCCGTTGGAGCAACGCCCTAGGGTGAAGCCTAGGTTGCTCGGAAAGTAGAAATGACCATATGCTTCATACTGGTTGCAATTATTTGTTTCATACGATGGAGAAACTGTTGTATTTATATTGTATTTTATGCTTCTGGCGTTGACTTCTAAGGCACTAACTATTCGATCTGGTGGAGCAACGCCCTAGAGTGAAGCCTAGGTTGCCCGGAACGTAGAATTGGCCATCACTTTCAAACTGGTCGAAATTATTCCTGTTATATGATGGAAACACTGTTGTATTTTTCTTGCATTTTATGGTTCGGGCGTAGACTTCTAAGGCCCTAACTATTCAATCTGTTGGAGCAACGCTCTAGGGTGAAGCCTAGGTTGCTCCGCAAGTAGAAATGACCATAAGTTTAATACTGGTTGCAATTATTCGTTTTATACGATGGAAAAACTGTTGTATTTATATTGTATTTTATGCTTCTGGCGTTGACTTCTAAGGCCCTAGCTGTTCGATCTAGTGGAGCAACGCCGTAGAGTGAAGCCTAGGTTGCCCGGAAGGTAGAATTGGCCATCACTTTCAAACTGGTTGCAATTATTCGTTTTATGCGATGGAAGAACTGTTGTATTTATATTGCATTTTATGCTTCTGGCGTAGACTTCTAAGGCACTAACTATTCGATCTGGTGAAGCAACGCCCTAGACTGAAGCCTAGGTTGCCCGGAACGTAGAATTGGCCATCACTTTCAAACTGGTTGCAATTATTCCTGAGATATGATGGAAACACTGTTGTATTTTTTTTTGCATTTTATGGTTCGGGCGTTGACATCTAAGGCCCTAACTACTCAATCTGTTGGAGCAACGCCCTAGGGTGAAGCCTAGGTTGCTCGGAAAGTAGAAATGACCATAAGTTTCATACTGGTTGCAATTATTCGTTTTATACGCTGGAAAAGCTGTTGTATTTATATTGTATTTTATGCTTCTGGCGTTGACTTCTAAGGCACTAACTATTCGATCTGGTGGAGCAACGCCGTAGAGTGAAGCCTAGGTTGCCCGGAAACGAGAAGTGACCATCACGTTCAAACTGGTTGCAATTATTCCTGTTATATGATGGATACACTGTTGTATTTTTATTGCATTTTATGCTTGGGGCGTTGACTTCTAAGGCCCTAACTATTCAATCTGTTGGACCAACGCCCTAGGGTGAAGCCCAGCTTGCTCGGAAAGTAGAAATGACCATAAGTTTCATACTGGTTGCAATTATTCGTTTTATACGATGGAAAAGCTGTTGTATTTATATCGTATTTTATGCTTCTGGCGTTGACTTCTTAGGCCGTAACTATTCGGTCTGGTGGAGCAACGCCCTGGAGTGAAACCTAGGTTGCCCGGAACGTAGAATAGGCTATC
Source organism: Calliopsis andreniformis (assembly GCF_051401765.1). Classification (NCBI taxonomy): domain Eukaryota; kingdom Metazoa; phylum Arthropoda; class Insecta; order Hymenoptera; family Andrenidae; genus Calliopsis; species Calliopsis andreniformis. The sequence continues at coordinate 7,480,439 of NW_027480425.1, read as the reverse complement.
ACTTTCAAACTGGTTGCAATTATTCCTGATATACGATGGAAACACTGTTGTATTTTTCTTGCATTTTATGGTTCGGGCGTTGACTTCTAAGGCCCCAACTATTCAATCCGTTGGAGCAACGCCCTAGGGTGAAACCTAGGTTGCTCGGAAAGTAGAAATGACCATATGCTTCATACTGGTTGCAATTATTTGTTTCATACGATGGAAAAACTGTTGTATTTATATTGTATTTTATGCTTCTGGCGTTGACTTCTAAGGCACTAACTATTCGATCTGGTGGAGCAACGCAATAGAGTGAAGCCTAGGTTGCCCGGAACGTAGAATTGGCCATCACTTTCAAACTGGTTGCAATTATTCCTGTTATATGATGGAAACACTGTGGTATTTTTTTTGCATTTTATGGTTCGGGCGTTGACTTCTATGGTCCTAACTATTCAATCTGTTGGAGCAACGCCCTAGGGTGAAGCCTAGGTTGCTCGGAAAATAGGAATGACCATAAGTTTCATACTGGTTGCAATTATTCGTTTTATACGATGGAAAAACTGTTGTACTTGTATTGTATTTTATGCTTCTGGCGTTGACTTGTAAGGCACTAACTATTCGATCTGGTGGAGCAACGCCCTAGAGTGAAGCCTCGGTTGCCCGGAACGTAGAATTGGCCATCACTTTCAAACTGGTTGCAATTATTCCTGTTATATGATGGATACACTGCTGTATTTTTATTGCATTTTATGCTTCGGGCGTTGACTTCTAAGGTCCTAACTATACAATCTGTTGGAGCAACGCCCTAGGGTGAAGACTAGGTTGCTCGGAAAATAGAAATGACCATAAGTTTCATACTGGTTGCAATTATTCGTTTTATACGATGGAGAAACTGTTGTATTTATATTGTATTTTATGCTTCTGGCGCTGACTTCTAAGGCACTAACTATCCGATCTGGTGGAGCAACGCCCTAGGGTCAAGCCTAGGTTGCTCGGAAAGTAGAAATGACCATAAGTTTCATACTGGTTGCAATTATTCGTCTTATACGATGGAAAACTGTTGTATTTATATTGTATTTTATGCTTCTGGCGTTGACTTCTAAGGCACTAACTATTCGATCTAGTGGAGCAACGCCCTAGAGTGAAGCCAAGGTTGCCCGGAACGTAGAATTGGCCATCACTTTCAAACTGGTCGCAATTATTCCTGTTATATGATTGAAACACTGTTGTACTTTTTTTGCATTTTATGGTTCGGGCGTAGACTTCTAAGGCCCTAACTATTCAATCTGTTGGAGCAACGCCCTAGGGTGAAGCCTAGGTTGCTTGGAAAGTAGAAATGACCATAAGTTTCATACTGGTTGCAATTAATCCTTTTATACCATGGAAAAGCTGTTGTATTTATATCGTATTTTATGCTTCTGGCGTTTACTTCTAAGGACCTAACTATTCGATCTGGTGGAGCAACGCCCTAGAGTGAAGCCTAGGTTGCTCGGAATATGGAAATGACCATAACTTTCACACTGGTTGCAATTATTCCTGTTATATTATGGAAACACTGTTGTATTTTTATTGCATTTTATGCTTCGGGCGTTGACTTCTAAGGCCCTAACTATTCAATCTGTTGGAGCAACGCTCTAGGGTGAAGCCTAGGTTGCTCGGAAAGTAGAAATGACCATAAGTTTCATACTGGTTGCAATTATTCGTTTTATACGATGGACAAACTGTTGTATTTATATTGTATTTTATGCTTCTGGCGTTGACTTCTAAGGCCCTAGCTGTTCGATCTAGTGGAGCCACGCCCTAGAGTGAAGCCTAGGTTGCCCGGAATGTAGAAATGACCATAACTTTCACACTGGTTGCAAATATTCGTTTTATACGATGCAAACGCTGTTGTATTTATATCGCATTTTATGCTTCTGGCGTTTACTTCTGAGGACCTAACTATTCGATCTGGTGCAGCAACGCCCTAGAGTGAATCCTAGGTTGCTCGGAATGTAGAACTGACCATAACATTCACACTGGTTGCAATTATTCGTTTTATACGATGGAAACGCTGTTGTATTTATATTGTACTTTATGCCTCTGGCGTTGACTTCTAAGGCCGTAGCTATTAGATGTGGTGGAACAACGCCCTAGAGTGAGGCCTAGGGTGCTCGGAACGTAGAAATGACCATTACTTTCACACTGGTTGCAATTATTCGTTTTATACGATGGAAAAGCTGTTGTATTTATATCGTATTTTATGCTTCTGGCGTTCACTTCTTAGGCCGTAACTATTCGGTCTGGTGGAGCAACGCCCTGGAGTGAAACCTAGGTTGCCCGGATCGTAGAATTGGCCATCACTTTCAAACTGGTTGCAATTATTCCTGTTATATGATGGAAACACTGTTGTATTTTTTTTGCCTTTTATGGTTCGGGCGTTGACTTCTAAGGCCCCAACTATTCAATCCGTTGGAGCAACGCCCTAGGGTGAAACCTAGGTTGCTCGGAAAGTAGAAATGACCATATGCTTCATACTGGTTGCAATTATTTGTTTCATACGATGGAAAAACTGTTGTATTTATATTGTATTTTATGCTTCTGGCGTTGACTTCTAAGGCACTAACTATTCGATCTGGTGGAGCAACGCCCTAGAGTGAAGTCTAGGTTGCCCGGACCGTAGAATTGGCCATCACTTTCAATCTGGTTGCAATTATTCCTGTTATATGATGGAAACACTGTTGTATTTTTCTTGCATTTTATGGTTCGGGCGTTGACTTCTAAGGCCCTAACTATTCAATCTGTTGGAGCAACGCCCTAGGGTGAAGCCTAGGTTGCTCGGAAAATAGGAATGACCATAAGTTTCATACTGGTTGCAATTATTCGTTTTATACGATGGAAAAACTGTTGTATTTATATTGTATTTTATGCTTCTGGCGTTGACTTCTAAGGCCCTAGCTGTTCGATCTAGTGGAGCAACGCCGTAGAGTGAAGCCTAGGTTGCCCGGAAGGTAGAATTGGCCATCACTTTCAAACTGGTTGCAATTATTCGTTTAATGCGATGGAAGAACTGTTGTATTTATATTGCATTTTATGCTTCTGGCGTAGACTTCTAAGGCACTAACTATTCGATCTGGTGGAGCAACGCCCTAGGGTGAAGCCTAGGTTGCCCGGAACGTAGAATTGGCCATCACTTTCAATCTGGTTGCAATTATTCCTGTTATATGATGGAAACACTGTTGTATTTTTCTTGCATTTTATGGTTCGGGCGTTGACTTCTAAGGCCCTAACTATTCAATCTGTTGGAGCAACGCCCTAGGGTGAAGCCTAGGTTGCTCGGAAAATAGGAATGACCATAAGTTTCATACTGGTTGCAATTAATCCTTTTATACCATGGAAAACCTGTTGTATTTATATCGTATTTTATGCTTCTGGCGTTCACTTCTTAGGCCGTAACTATTCGGTCTGGTGGAGCAACGCCCTGGAGTGAAACCTAGGTTGCCCGGATCGTAGAATTGGCCATCACTTTCAAACTGGTTGCAATTATTCCTGTTATATGATGGAAACACTGTTGTATTTTTTTTGCATTTTATGGTTCGGGCGTTGACTTCTAAGGCCCCAACTATTCAATCCGTTGGAGCAACGCCCTAGGGTGAAACCTAGGTTGCTCGGAAAGTAGAAATGACCATATGCTTCATACTGGTTGCAATTATTTGTTTCATACGATGGAAAAACTGTTGTATTTATATTGTATTTTATGCTTCTGGCGTTGACTTCTAAGGCACTAACTATTCGATCTGGTGGAGCAACGCCCTAGAGTGAAGTCTAGGTTGCCCGGACCGTAGAATTGGCCATCACTTTCAAACTGGTCGAAATTATTCCTGTTATATGATGGAAACACTGTTGTATTTTTTTTGCATTTTATGGTTCGGGCGTAGACTTCTAAGGCCCTAACTATTCAATCTGTTGGAGCAACGCCCTAGGGTGAAGCCTAGGTTGCTCCGAAAGTAGAAATGACCATAAGTTTCATACTGGTTGCAATTATTCGTTTTATACGATGGAAAAACTGTTGTATTTATATTGTATTTTATGCTTCTGGCGTTGACTTCTAAGGCCCTAGCTGTTCGATCTAGTGGAGCAACGCCGTAGAGTGAAGCCTAGGTTGCCCGGAAGGTAGAATTGGCCATCACTTTCAAACTGGTTGCAATTATTCGTTTAATGCGATGGAAGAACTGTTGTATTTATATTGCATTTTATGCTTCTGGCGTAGACTTCTAAGGCACTAACTATTCGATCTGGTGGAGCAACGCCCTGGAGTGAAGTCTAGGTTGCCCGGACCGTAGAATTGGCCATCACTTTCAAACTGGTCGAAATTATTCCTGTTATATGATGGAAACACTGTTGTATTTTTTTTGCATTTTATGGTTCGGGCGTAGACTTCTAAGGCCCTAACTATTCAATCTGTTGGAGCAACGCCCTAGGGTGAAGCCTAGGTTGCTCCGAAAGTAGAAATGACCATAAGTTTCATACTGGTCGCAATTATTCGTTTTATACGATGGAAAAACTGTTGTATTTATATTGTATTTTATGCTTCTGGCGTTGGCTTCTAAGGCCCTAGCTGTTCGATCTAGTGGAGCAACGCCGTAGAGTGAAGCCTAGGTTGCCCGGAAGGTAGAATTGGCCATCACTTTCAAACTGGTTGCAATTATTCGTTTTATGCGATGGAAGAACTGTTGTATTTATATTGCATTTTATGCTTCTGGCGTAGACTTCTAAGGCACTAACTATTCGATCTGGTGGAGCAACGCCCTAGGGTGAAGCCTAGGTTGCCCGGAACGTAGAATTGGCCATCACTTTCAATCTGGTTGCAATTATTCCTGTTATATGATGGAAACACTGTTGTATTTTTCTTGCATTTTATGGTTCGGGCGTAGACTTCTAAGGCCCTAACTATTCAATCTGTTGGAGCAACGCCCTAGGGTGAAGCCTACGTTGCTCGGAAAATAGGAATGACCATAAGTTTCATACTGGTTGCAATTATTCGTTTTATACGATGGAAAAACTGTTGTACTTGTATTGTATTTTATGCTTCTGGCGTTGACTTGTAAGGCACTAACTATTCGATCTGGTGGAGCAACGCCCTAGAGTGAAGCCTCGGTTGCCCGGAACGTAGAATTGGCCATCACTTTCAAACTGGTTGCAATTATTCCTGTTATATGATGGATACACTGCTGTATTTTTATTGCATTTTATGCTTCGGGCGTTGACTTCTAAGGTCCTAACTATTCAATCTGTTGGAGCAACGCCCTAGGGTGAAGACTAGGTTGCTCGGAAAATAGAAATGACCATAAGTTTCATACTGGTTGCAATTATTCGTTTTATACGATGGAGAAACTGTTGTATTTATATTGTATTTTATGCTTCTGGCGTTGACTTCTAAGGCACTAACTATTCGATCTAGTGGAGCAACGCCATAGAGTGAAGCCAAGGTTGCCCGGAACGTAGAATTGGCCATCACTTTCAAACTGGTCGCAATTATTCCTGTTATATGATTGAAACACTGTTGTATTTTTTTTGCATTTTATGGTTCGGGCGTAGACTTCTAAGGCCCTAACTATTCAATCTGTTGGAGCAACGCCCTAGGGTGAAGCCTAGGTTGCTTGGAAAGTAGAAATGACCATAAGTTTCATACTGGTTGCAATTAATCCTTTTATACCATGGAAAAGCTGTCGTATTTATATCGTATTTTATGCTTCTGGCGTTTACTTCTAAGGACCTAACTATTCGATCTGGTGGAGCAACGCCCTAGAGTGAAGCCTAGGTTGCTCGGAATATGGAAATGACCATAACTTTCACACTGGTTGCAATTATTCCTGTTATATTATGGAAACACTGTTGTATTTTTATTGCATTTTATGCTTCGGGCGTTGACTTCTAAGGCCCTAACTATTCAATCTGTTGGAGCAACGCCCTAGGGTGAAGCCTAGGTTGCTCGGAAAGTAGAAATGACCATAAGTTTCATACTGGTTGCAATTATTCGTTTTATACGATGGACAAACTGTTGTATTTATATTGTATTTTATGCTTCTGGCGTTGACTTCTAAGGCCCTAGCTGTTCGATCTAGTGGAGCCACGCCCTAGAGTGAAGCCTAGGTTGCTCGGAATGTAGAAATGACCATAACTTTCACACTGGTTGCAAATATTCGTTTTATACGATGCAAACGCTGTTGTATTTATATCGTATTTTATGCTTCTGGCGTTTACTTCTGAGGACCTAACTATTCGATCTGGTGCAGCAACGCCCTAGAGTGAATCCTAGGTTGTACGGAATGGAGAACTGACCATAACATTCACACTGGTTGCAATTATTCGTTTTATACGATGGAAACGCTGTTGTATTTATATTGTACTTTATGCCTCTGGCGTTGACTTCTAAGGCCGTAGCTATTAGATGTGGTGGAACAACGCCCTAGAGTGAGGTCTAGGGTGCTCGGAACGTAGAAATGATCATTACTTTCACACTGGTTGCAATTATTCGTTTTATACGATGGAAAAGCTGTTGTATTTATATCGTATTTTATGCTTCTGGCGTTCACTTCTTAGGCCGTAACTATTCGGTCTGGTGGAGCAACGCCCTGGAGTGAAGTCTAGGTTGCCCGGACCGTAGAATTGGCCATCACTTTCAAACTGGTCGAAATTATTCCTGTTATATGATGGAAACACTGTTGTATTTTTTTTGCATTTTATGGTTCGGGCGTAGACTTCTAAGGCCCTAACTATTCAATCTGTTGGAGCAACGCCCTAGGGTGAAGCCTAGGTTGCTCGGAAAGTAGAAATGACCATAAGTTTCATACTGGTTGCAATTATTCGTTTTATACGATGGACAAACTGTTGTATTTATATTGTATTTTATGCTTCTGGCGTTGACTTCTAAGGCCCTAGCTGTTCGATCTAGTGGAGCCACGCCCTAGAGTGAAGCCTAGGTTGCCCGGAAGGTAGAATTGGCCATCACTTTCAAACTGGTTGCAATTATTCGTTTTATGCGATGGAAGAACTGTTGTATTTATATTGCATTTTCTGCTTCTGGCGTAGACTTCTAAGGCACTAACTATTCGATCTGGTGGAGCAACGCCCTAGGGTGAAGCCTAGGTTGCCCGGAACGTAGAATTGGCCATCACTTTCAATCTGGTTGCAATTATTCCTGTTATATGATGGAAACACTGTTGTATTTTTCTTGCATTTTATGGTTCGGGCGTTGACTTCTAAGGCCCTAACTATTCAATCTGTTAGAGCAACGCCCTAGGGTGAAGCCTAGGTTGCTCGGAAAGTAGAAATGTCCATAAGTTTCATACTGGTTGCAATTATTCGTTTTATACGATGGAAAAACTGTTGTATTTATATTGTATTTTATGCTTCTGGCGTTGACTTCTAAGGCACTAACTATTCGATCTGGTGGAGCAACGCAATAGAGTGAAGCCTAGGTTGCCCGGAACGTAGAATTGGCCATCACTTTCAAACTGGTTGCAATTATTCCTGTTATATGATGGAAACACTGTGGTATTTTTCTTGCATTTTATGGTTCGGGCGTTGACTTCTAAGGTCCTAACTATTCAACCTGTTGGAGCAACGGCCTAGGGTGAAGCCTAGGTTGCTCGGAAAATAGGAATGACCATAAGTTTCATACTGGTTGCAATTATTCGTTTTATACGATGGAAAAACTGTTGTACTTGTATTGTATTTTATGCTTCTGGCGTTGACTTGTAAGGCACTAACTATTCGATCTGGTGGAGCAACGCCCTAGAGTGAAGCCTCGGTTGCCCGGAACGTAGAATTGGCCATCACTTTCAAACTGGTTGCAATTATTCCTGTTATATGATGGATACACTGCTGTATTTTTATTGCATTTTATGCTTCGGGCGTTGACTTCTAAGGTCCTAACTCTTCAACCTGTTGGAGCAACGCCCTAGGGTGAAGACTAGGTTGCTCGGAAAATAGAAATGACCATAAGTTTCATACTGGTTGCAATTATTCGTTTTATACGATGGAGAAACTGTTGTATTTATATTGTATTTTATGCTTCTGGCGTTGACTTCTAAGGCACTAACTATCCGATCTGGTGGAGCAACGCCCTAGGGTCAAGCCTAGGTTGCTCGGAAAGTAGAAATGACCATAAGTTTCATACTGGTTGCAATTATTCGTTTTATACGATGGAAAAGCTGTTGTATTTATATTGTATTTTATGCTTCTGGCGTTGACTTCTAAGGCACTAACTATTCGATCTAGTGGAGCAACGCCCTAGAGTGAAGCCAAGGTTGCCCGGAACGTAGAATTGGCCATCACTTTCAAACTGGTCGCAATTATTCCTGTTATATGATTGAAACACTGTTGTATTTTTTTTGCATTTTATGGTTCGGGCGTAGACTTCTAAGGCCCTAACTATTCAATCTGTTGGAGCAACGCCCTAGGGTGAAGCCTAGGTTGCTTGGAAAGTAGAAATGACCATAAGTTTCATACTGGTTGCAATTAATCCTTTTATACCATGGAAAAGCTGTTGTATTTATATCGTATTTTATGCTTCTGGCGTTTACTTCTAAGGACCTAACTATTCGATCTGGTGGAGCAACGCCCTAGAGTGAAGCCTAGGTTGCTCGGAATATGGAAATGACCATAACTTTCACACTGGTTGCAATTATTCCTGTTATATTATGGAAACACTGTTGTATTTTTATTGCATTTTATGCTTCGGGCGTTGACTTCTAAGGCCCTAACTATTCAATCTGTTGGAGCAACGCCCTAGGGTGAAACCTAGGTTGCTCGGAAAGTAGAAATGACCATAAGTTTCATACTGGTTGCAATTATTCGTTTTATACGATGGACAAACTGTTGTATTTATATTGTATTTTATGCTTCTGGCGTTGACTTCTAAGGCCCTAGCTGTTCGATCTAGTGGAGCCACGCCCTAGAGTGAAGCCTAGGTTGCCCGGAATGTAGAAATGACCATAACTTTCACACTGGTTGCAAATATTCGTTTTATACGATGGAAAAACTGTTGTATTTATATTGTATTTTATGCTTCTGGCGTTGACTTCTAAGGCCCTATCTGTTCGATCTAGTGGAGCAACGCCCTAGAGTGAAGCCTAGGTTGCCCGGAAACGAGAAGTGACCATCACGTTCAAACTGGTTGCAATTAATCCTTTTATACCATGGAAAAGCTGTTGTATTTATATCGTATTTTATGCTTCTGGCGTTTACTTCTAAGGACCCAACTATTCGATCTGGTGGAGCAACGCCCTAGAGTGAAGCCTAGGTTGCTCGGAATATGGAAATGACCATAACTTTCACACTGGTTGCAATTATTCCCGTTATATTATGGAAACACTGTTGTATTTTTATTGCATTTTATGCTTCGGGCGTTGACTTCTAAGGCCCTAACTATTCAATCTGTTGGAGCAACGCCCTAGGGTGAAGCCTAGGTTGCTCGGAAAGTAGAAATGACAATAAGTTTCGTACTGGTTGCAATTATTCGTTTTATACGATGGAAAAACTGTTGTATTGATATTGTATTTTATGCTTCTGGCGTTGACTTCTAAGGCACTAACTATTCGATCTGGTGGAGCAACTCCCTAGAGTGAAGCCTAGGTTGCCCGGAACGTAGAATTGGCCATCGCTTTCAAACTGGTTGCAATTATTCCTGTTATATGATGGATACACTGTTGTATTTTTATTGCATTTTATGCTTGGGGCGTTGACTTCTAAGGCCCTAACTATTCAATCTGTTGGACCAACGCCCTAGGGTGAAGCCTAGCTTGCTCGGAAAGTAGAAATGACCATAAGTTTCATACTGGTTGCAATTATTCGTTTTATACGATGGAAAAACTGTTGTATTTATATTGTATTTTATGCTTCTGGCGTTGACTTCTAAGGCACTAACTATTCGATCTGGTGGAGCAACGCAATAGAGTGAAGCCTAGGTTGCCCGGAACGTAGAATTGGCCATCACTTTCAAACTGGTTGCAATTATTCCTGTTATATGATGGAAACACTGTGGTATTTTTTTTGCATTTTATGGTTCGGGCGTTGACTTCTAAGGTCCTAACTATTCAATCTGTTGGAGCAACGCCCTAGGGTGAAGCCTAGGTTGCTCGGAAAATAGGAATGACCATAGGTTTCATACTGGTTGCAATTATTCGTTTTATACGATGGAAAAACTGTTGTACTTGTATTGTATTTTATGCTTCTGGCGTTGACTTCTAAGGCACTAACTATTCGATCTGGTGGAGCAACGCCCTAGAGTGAAGCCTCGGTTGCCCGGAACGTAGAATTGGCCATTACTTTCAAACTGGTTGCAATTATTCCTGTTATATGATGGATACACTGCTGTATTTTTATTGCATTTTATGCTTCGGGCGTTGACTTCTAAGGTCCTAACTATTCAATCTGTTGGAGCAACGCCCTAGGGTGAAGACTAGGTTGCTCGGAAAATAGAAATGACCATAAGTTTCACACTGGTTGCAATTATTCGTTTTATACGATGGAGAAACTGTTGTATTTATATTGTATTTTATGCTTCTGGCGTTGACTTCTAAGGCACTAACTATCCGATCTGGTGGAGCAACGCCCTAGAGTGAAGCCTAGGTTGCCCGGAACGTAGAATTGGCCATCGCTTTCAAGCTGGTTGCAATTATTCCTGTTATATGATGGATACACTGTTGTATTTTCATAGCATTTTATGCTTCGGGCGTTGACTTCTAAGGCCCTAACTATTCAATCTGTTGGAGCAACGCCTTTGGGTGAAGCCTAGGTTGCTCGGAAAATAGGAATGACCATAAGCTTCATACTGGTTGCAATTATTCGTTTTATACGATGGAAAAACTGTTGTACTTATATTGTATTTTATGCTTCTGGCGTTTACTTCTAATGCACTAACTATTCGATCTGGTGGAGCAACGCCCTAGAGAGAAGCCTAGGTTGCCCGGAACGTAGAATTGGCCATCACTTTCAAACTGGTTGCAATTATTCCTGTTATATGATGGATACACTGTTGTATTTTTATTGCATTTTATGCTTCGGGCGTTGACTTCTAAGGCCCTAACTATTCAATCTGTTGGAGCAACGCCCTAGGGTGAAGACTAGGTTGCTCGGAAAATAGAAATGTCCATAAGTTTCATACTGGTTGCAATTATTCGTTTTATACGATGGAAAAACTGTTGTATTTATATTGTATTTTATGCTTCTGGCGTTGACTTCTAAGGCACTAACTATTCGATCTGGTGGAGCAACGCCCTAGAGTGAAGCCTATGTTGCCCGGAACGTAGAATTGGCCATCGCTTTCAAACTGGTTGCAATTATTCCTGTTATATGATGGATACACTGTTGTATTTTTATTGCATTTTATGCTTCGGGCGTTGACTTCTAAGGCCCTAACTATTCAATCTGTTGGACCAACGCCCTAGGGTAATGCCTAGCTTGCTCGGAAAGTAGAAATGACCATAAGTTTCATACTGGTTGCAATTATTTGTTTTATACGGTGGAAAAGCTGTTGTATTTATATCGCATTTTATGCTTCTGGCGTTGACTTCTTAGGCACTAACTATTCGATCTGGTGGAGCAACGCCCTAGAGTGAAGCCTCGATTGCCCGGAACGTAGAATTGGCCATCACTTTCAAACTGGTTGCAATTATTCCTGTTATATGATGGATACACTGCTGTATTTTTATTGCATTTTATGCTTCGGGCGTTGACTTCTAAGGTCCTAACTATTCAATCTGTTGGAGCAACGCCCTAGGGTGAAGACTAGGTTGCTCGGAAAATAGAAATGTCCATAAGTTTCATACTGGTTGCAATTATTCGTTTTATACGATGGAAAAACTGTTGTATTTATATTGTATTTTATGCTTCTGGCGTTGACTTCTAAGGCACTAACTATTCGATCTGGTGGAGCAACGCCCTAGAGTGAAGCCTAGGTTGCCCGGAACGTAGAATTGGCCATCGCTTTCAAACTGGTTGCAATTATTCCTGTTATATGATGGATACACTGTTGTATTTTTATTGCATTTTATGCTTCGGGCGTTGACTTCTAAGGCCCTAACTATTCAATCTGTTGGACCAACGCCCTAGGGTAATGCCTAGCTTGCTCGGAAAGTAGAAATGACCATAAGTTTCATACTGGTTGCAATTATTTGTTTTATACGGTGGAAAAGCTGTTGTATTTATATCGTATTTTATGCTTCTGGCGTTGACTTCTTAGGCACTAACTATTCGATCTGGTGGAGCAACGCCCTAGAGTGAAGCCTCGGTTGCCCGGAACGTAGAATTGGCCATCACTTTCAAACTGGTTGCAATTATTCCTGTTATATGATGGATACACTGCTGTATTTTTATTGCATTTTATGCTTCGGGCGTTGACTTCTAAGGTCCTAACTATTCAATCTGTTGGAGCAACGCCCTAGGGTGAAGACTAGGTTGCTCGGAAAATAGAAATGACCATAAGTTTCATACTGGTTGCAATTATTCGTTTTATACGATGGAGAAACTGTTGTATTTATATTGTATTTTATGCTTCTGGTGTTGACTTCTAAGGCACTAACTATTCGATCTGGTGGAGCAACGCCCTAGAGTGAAGCCTAGGTTGCCCGGAACGTAGAATTGGCCATCACTTTCAAACTGGTTGCAATTATTCCTGTTATATGATGGATACACTGTTGTATTTTTATTGCATTTTATGCTTCGGGCGTTGACTTCTAAGGCCCTAACTATTCAATCTGTTGGAGCAACGCCCTAGGGTGAAGACTAGGTTGCTCGGAAAATAGAAATGTCCATAAGTTTCATACTGGTTGCAATTATTCGTTTTATACGATGGAAAAACTGTTGTATTTATATTGTATTTTATGCTTCTGGCGTTGACTTCTAAGGCACTAACTATTCGATCTGGTGGAGCAACGCCCTAGAGTGAAGCCTAGGTTGCCCGGAACGTAGAATTGGCCATCGCTTTCAAACTGGTTGCAATTATTCCTGTTATATGATGGATACACTGTTGTATTTTTATTGCATTTTATGCTTCGGGCGTTGACTTCTAAGGCCCTAACTATTCAATCTGTTGGACCAACGCCCTAGGGTAATGCCTAGCTTGCTCGGAAAGTAGAAATGACCATAAGTTTCATACTGGTTGCAATTATTTGTTTTATACGATGGAAAAGCTGTTGTATTTATATCGTATTTTATGCTTCTGGCGTTGACTTCTTAGGCCGTAACTATTCGGTCTGGTGGAGCAACGCCCTGGAGTGAAACCAAGGTTGCCCGGAACGTAGAATTGGCCATCACTTTCATACTGGTTGCAATTATTCCTGATATATGACGGAAACACTGTTGTATTTTTTTTTGCATTTTATGGTTCGGGCGTTGACTTCTAAGGCCCTAACTATTCAATCTGTTGGAGCAACGCCGTAGGGTCAAGCCTAGGTTGCTCGGAAGGTAGAAATGACCATAAGTTTCATACTGGTTGCAATGATTCGTTTTATACGATGGAAAACTGTTGTATTTATATTGTATTTTATGCTTCTGGCGTTGACTTCTAAGGCACTAACTATTCGATCTAGTGGAGCAACGCCCTAGAGTGAAGCCTATGTTGCCCGGAACGTAGAATTGGCCATCGCTTTCAAACTGGTTGCAATTATTCCTGTTATATGATGGATACACTGTTGTATTTTTATTGCATTTTATGCTTCGGGCGTTGACTTCTAAGGCCCTAACTATTCAATCTGTTGGACCAACGCCCTAGGGTAATGCCTAGCTTGCTCGGAAAGTAGAAATGACCATAAGTTTCATACTGGTTGCAATTATTTGTTTTATACGGTGGAAAAGCTGTTGTATTTATATCGCATTTTATGCTTCTGGCGTTGACTTCTTAGGCACTAACTATTCGATCTGGTGGAGCAACGCCCTAGAGTGAAGCCTCGATTGCCCGGAACGTAGAATTGGCCATCACTTTCAAACTGGTTGCAATTATTCCTGTTATATGATGGATACACTGCTGTATTTTTATTGCATTTTATGCTTCGGGCGTTGACTTCTAAGGTCCTAACTATTCAATCTGTTGGAGCAACGCCCTAGGGTGAAGACTAGGTTGCTCGGAAAATAGAAATGTCCATAAGTTTCATACTGGTTGCAATTATTCGTTTTATACGATGGAAAAACTGTTGTATTTATATTGTATTTTATGCTTCTGGCGTTGACTTCTAAGGCACTAACTATTCGATCTGGTGGAGCAACGCCCTAGAGTGAAGCCTAGGTTGCCCGGAACGTAGAATTGGCCATCGCTTTCAAACTGGTTGCAATTATTCCTGTTATATGATGGATACACTGTTGTATTTTTATTGCATTTTATGCTTCGGGCGTTGACTTCTAAGGCCCTAACTATTCAATCTGTTGGACCAACGCCCTAGGGTAATGCCTAGCTTGCTCGGAAAGTAGAAATGACCATAAGTTTCATACTGGTTGCAATTATTTGTTTTATACGGTGGAAAAGCTGTTGTATTTATATCGTATTTTATGCTTCTGGCGTTGACTTCTTAGGCACTAACTATTCGATCTGGTGGAGCAACGCCCTAGAGTGAAGCCTCGGTTGCCCGGAACGTAGAATTGGCCATCACTTTCAAACTGGTTGCAATTATTCCTGTTATATGATGGATACACTGCTGTATTTTTATTGCATTTTATGCTTCGGGCGTTGACTTCTAAGGTCCTAACTATTCAATCTGTTGGAGCAACGCCCTAGGGTGAAGACTAGGTTGCTCGGAAAATAGAAATGACCATAAGTTTCATACTGGTTGCAATTATTCGTTTTATACGATGGAGAAACTGTTGTATTTATATTGTATTTTATGCTTCTGGCGTTGACTTCTAAGGCACTAACTATTCGATCTGGTGGAGCAACGCCCTAGAGTGAAGCCTAGGTTGCCCGGAACGTAGAATTGGCCATCACTTTCAAACTGGTTGCAATTATTCCTGTTATATGATGGATACACTGTTGTATTTTTATTGCATTTTATGCTTCGGGCGTTGACTTCTAAGGCCCTAACTATTCAATCTGTTGGAGCAACGCCCTAGGGTGAAGACTAGGTTGCTCGGAAAATAGAAATGTCCATAAGTTTCATACTGGTTGCAATTATTCGTTTTATACGATGGAAAAACTGTTGTATTTATATTGTATTTTATGCTTCTGGCGTTGACTTCTAAGGCACTAACTATTCGATCTGGTGGAGCAACGCCCTAGAGTGAAGCCTAGGTTGCCCGGAACGTAGAATTGGCCATCGCTTTCAAACTGGTTGCAATTATTCCTGTTATATGATGGATACACTGTTGTATTTTTATTGCATTTTATGCTTCGGGCGTTGACTTCTAAGGCCCTAACTATTCAATCTGTTGGACCAACGCCCTAGGGTAATGCCTAGCTTGCTCGGAAAGTAGAAATGACCATAAGTTTCATACTGGTTGCAATTATTTGTTTTATACGATGGAAAAGCTGTTGTATTTATATCGTATTTTATGCTTCTGGCGTTGACTTCTTAGGCCGTAACTATTCGGTCTGGTGGAGCAACGCCCTGGAGTGAAACCTAGGTGGCCCGGAACGTAGAATTGGCCATCACTTTCATACTGGTTGCAATTATTCCTGATATATGACGGAAACACTGTTGTATTTTTTTTTGCATTTTATGGTTCGGGCGTTGACTTCTAAGGCCCTAACTATTCAATCTGTTGGAGCAACGCCGTAGGGTCAAGCCTAGGTTGCTCGGAAGGTAGAAATGACCATAAGTTTCATACTGGTTGCAATGATTCGTTTTATACGATGGAAAACTGTTGTATTTATATTGTATTTTATGCTTCTGGCGTTGACTTCTAAGGCACTAACTATTCGATCTAGTGGAGCAACGCCCTAGAGTGAAGCCAAGGTTGCCCGGAACGTAGAATTGGCCATCACTTTCAAACTGGTCGCAATTATTCCTGTTATATTATGGAAACACTGTTGTATTTTTATTGCATTTTATGCTTCGGGCGTTGACTTCTAAGGCCCTAACTATTGAATCTGTTGGAGCAATGCCCTAGGGTGAAGCCTAGGTTGCTCGGAAAATAGGAATGACCATAAGTTTCATACTGGTTGCAATTATTCGTTTTATACGATGGAAGAACTGTTGTACTTGTATTGTATTTTATGCTTCAGGCGTTGACTTCTAAGGCACTAACTATTCGATCTGGTGTAGCAACGCCCTAGAGTGAAGCCTCGGTTGCCCGGAACGTAGAATTGGCCATCACTTTCAAACTGGTTGCAATTATTCCTGTTATATGATGGATACACTGCTGTATTTTTATTGCATTTTATGCTTCGGGCGTTGACTTCTAAGGTCCTAACTATTCAATCTGTTGGAGCAACGCCGTAGGGTCAAGCCTAGGTTGCTCGGAAAGTAGAAATGACCATAAGTTTCATACTGGTTGCAATGATTCGTTTTATACGATGGAAAACTGTTGTATTTATATTGTATTTTATGCTTCTGGCGTTGACTTCTAAGGCACTAACTATTCGATCTAGTGGAGCAACGCCCTAGAGTGAAGCCAAGGTTGCCCGGAACGTAGAATTGGCCATCACTTTCAAACTGGTCGCAATTATTCCTGTTATATGATTGAAACACTGTTGTATTTTTTTTGCATTTTATGGTTCGGGCGTAGACTTCTCAGGCCCTTACTATTCAATCTGTTGGAGCAACGCCCTAGGGTGAAGCCTAGGTTGCTTGGAAAGTAGAAATGACCATAAGTTTCATGCTGGTTGCAATTATTCGTTTTATACGCTGGAAAAGCTGTTGTATTTATATTGTATTTTATGCTTCTGGCGTTGACTTCTAAGGCACTAACTATTCGATCTGGTGGAGCAACGCCCTAGAGTGAAGCCTAGGTTGCCCGGGACGTAGAATTGGCCATCACTTTTAAACTGGTCGCAATTATTCCTGTTATATTATGGAAACACTGTTGTATTTTTATTGCATTTTATGCTTCGGGCGTTGACTTCTAAGGCCCTAACTATTGAATCTGTTGGAGCAATGCCCTAGGGTGAAGCCTAGGTTGCTCGGAAAGTAGAAATGACCATAAGTTTCATACTGGTTGCAATTATTCGTTTTATACGATGGAAAAACTGTTGTATTTATATTGTATTTTATGCTTCTGGCGTTGACTTCTAAGGCCCTAGCTGTTCGATCTAGTGGAGCAACGCCCTAGAGTGAAGCCTAGGTTGCCCGGGACGTAGAATTGGCCATCACTTTTAAACTGGTCGCAATTATTCCTGTTATATTATGGAAACACTGTTGTATTTTTTTTGCATTTTATGGTTCGGGCATAGACTTCTAAGGCCCTAACTATTCCATCTGTTGGAGCAACGCCCTAGGGTGAAGCCTAGGTTGCTCCGAAAGTAGAAATGACCATAAGTTTCATACTGGTTGCAATTATTCGTTTTATACGATGGAAAAACTGTTGTATTTATATTGTATTTTATGCTTCTGGCGTTGGCTTCTAAGGCCCTAGCTGTTCGATCTAGTGGAGCAACGCCGTAGAGTGAAGCCTAGGTTGCCCGGAAGGTAGAATTGGCCATCACTTTCAAACTGGTTGCAATTATTCGTTTTATGCGATGGAAGAACTGTTGTATTTATATTGCATTTTATGCTTCTGGCGTAGACTTCTAAGGCACTAACTATTCGATCTGGTGGAGCAACGCCCTAGGGTGAAGCCTAGGTTGCCCGGAACGTAGAATTGGCCATCACTTTCAATCTGGTTGCAATTATTCCTGTTATATGATGGAAACACTGTTGTATTTTTCTTGCATTTTATGGTTCGGGCGTAGACTTCTAAGGCCCTAACTATTCAATCTGTTGGAGCAACGCCCTAGGGTGAAGCCTACGTTGCTCGGAAAATAGGAATGACCATAAGTTTCAAACTGGTTGCAATTATTCGTTTTATACGATGGAAAAACTGTTGTACTTGTATTGTATTTTATGCTTCTGGCGTTGACTTGTAAGGCACTAACTATTCGATCTGGTGGAGCAACGCCCTAGAGTGAAGCCTCGGTTGCCCGGAACGTAGAATTGGCCATCACTTTCAAACTGGTTGCAATTATTCCTGTTATATGATGGATACACTGCTGTATTTTTATTGCATTTTATGCTTCGGGCGTTGACTTCTAAGGTCCTAACTATTCAATCTGTTGGAGCAACGCCCTAGGGTGAAGACTAGGTTGCTCGGAAAATAGAAATGACCATAAGTTTCATACTGGTTGCAATTATTCGTTTTATACGATGGAGAAACTGTTGTATTTATATTGTATTTTATGCTTCTGGCGTTGACTTCTAAGGCACTAACTATTCGATCTAGTGGAGCAACGCCATAGAGTGAAGCCAAGGTTGCCCGGAACGTAGAATTGGCCATCACTTTCAAACTGGTCGCAATTATTCCTGTTATATGATTGAAACACTGTTGTATTTTTTTTGCATTTTATGGTTCGGGCGTAGACTTCTAAGGCCCTAACTATTCAATCTGTTGGAGCAACGCCCTAGGGTGAAGCCTAGGTTGCTTGGAAAGTAGAAATGACCATAAGTTTCATACTGGTTGCAATTAATCCTTTTATACCATGGAAAAGCTGTCGTATTTATATCGTATTTTATGCTTCTGGCGTTTACTTCTAAGGACCTAACTA
This sequence comes from Calliopsis andreniformis, assembly GCF_051401765.1. NCBI lineage: Eukaryota > Metazoa > Arthropoda > Insecta > Hymenoptera > Andrenidae > Calliopsis > Calliopsis andreniformis. The sequence goes on along the minus strand of NW_027480425.1, from coordinate 7,461,748 downwards.
TTCGATCTGGTGGAGCAACGCCCTAGAGTGAAGCCTAGGTTGCTCGGAATATGGAAATGACCATAACTTTCACACTGGTTGCAATTATTCCTGTTATATTATGGAAACACTGTTGTATTTTTATTGCATTTTATGCTTCGGGCGTTGACTTCTAAGGCCCTAACTATTCAATCTGTTGGAGCAACGCCCTAGGGTGAAGCCTAGGTTGCTCGGAAAGTAGAAATGACCATAAGTTTCATACTGGTTGCAATTATTCGTTTTATACGATGGACAAACTGTTGTATTTATATTGTATTTTATGCTTCTGGCGTTGACTTCTAAGGCCCTAGCTGTTCGATCTAGTGGAGCCACGCCCTAGAGTGAAGCCTAGGTTGCTCGGAATGTAGAAATGACCATAACTTTCACACTGGTTGCAAATATTCGTTTTATACGATGCAAACGCTGTTGTATTTATATCGTATTTTATGCTTCTGGCGTTTACTTCTGAGGACCTAACTATTCGATCTGGTGCAGCAACGCCCTAGAGTGAATCCTAGGTTGTACGGAATGTAGAACTGACCATAACATTCACACTGGTTGCAATTATTCGTTTTATACGATGGAAACGCTGTTGTATTTAAATTGTACTTTATGCCTCTGGCGTTGACTTCTAAGGCCGTAGCTATTAGATGTGGTGGAACAACGCCCTAGAGTGAGGTCTAGGGTGCTCGGAACGTAGAAATGATCATTACTTTCACACTGGTTGCAATTATTCGTTTTATACGATGGAAAAGCTGTTGTATTTATATCGTATTTTATGCTTCTGGCGTTCACTTCTTAGGCCGTAACTATTCTGTCTGGTGGAGCAACGCCCTGGAGTGAAGTCTAGGTTGCCCGGACCGTAGAATTGGCCATCACTTTCAAACTGGTCGAAATTATTCCTGTTATATGATGGAAACACTGTTGTATTTTTTTTGCATTTTATGGTTCGGGCGTAGACTTCTAAGGCCCTAACTATTCAATCTGTTGGAGCAACGCCCTAGGGTGAAGCCTAGGTTGCTCGGAAAGTAGAAATGACCATAAGTTTCATACTGGTTGCAATTATTCGTTTTATACGATGGACAAACTGTTGTATTTATATTGTATTTTATGCTTCTGGCGTTGACTTCTAAGGCCCTAGCTGTTCGATCTAGTGGAGCCACGCCCTAGAGTGAAGCCTAGGTTGCCCGGAAGGTAGAATTGGCCATCACTTTCAAACTGGTTGCAATTATTCGTTTTATGCGATGGAAGAACTGTTGTATTTATATTGCATTTTCTGCTTCTGGCGTAGACTTCTAAGGCACTAACTATTCGATCTGGTGGAGCAACGCCCTAGGGTGAAGCCTAGGTTGCCCGGAACGTAGAATTGGCCATCACTTTCAATCTGGTTGCAATTATTCCTGTTATATGATGGAAACACTGTTGTATTTTTCTTGCATTTTATGGTTCGGCCGTTGACTTCTAAGGCCCTAACTATTCAATCTGTTAGAGCAACGCCCTAGGGTGAAGCCTAGGTTGCTCGGAAAGTAGAAATGTCCATAAGTTTCATACTGGTTGCAATTATTCGTTTTATACGATGGAAAAACTGTTGTATTTATATTGTATTTTATGCTTCTGGCGTTGACTTCTAAGGCACTAACTATTCGATCTGGTGGAGCAACGCAATAGAGTGAAGCCTAGGTTGCCCGGAACGTAGAATTGGCCATCACTTTCAAACTGGTTGCAATTATTCCTGTTATATGATGGAAACACTGTGGTATTTTTCTTGCATTTTATGGTTCGGGCGTTGACTTCTAAGGTCCTAACTATTCAATCTGTTGGAGCAACGCCCTAGGGTGAAGCCTAGGTTGCTCGGAAAATAGGAATGACCATAAGTTTCATACTGGTTGCAATTATTCGTTTTATACGATGGAAAAACTGTTGTACTTGTATTGTATTTTATGCTTCTGGCGTTGACTTGTAAGGCACTAACTATTCGATCTGGTGGAGCAACGCCCTAGAGTGAAGCCTCGGTTGCCCGGAACGTAGAATTGGCCATCACTTTCAAACTGGTTGCAATTATTCCTGTTATATGATGGATACACTGCTGTATTTTTATTGCATTTTATGCTTCGGGCGTTGACTTCTAAGGTCCTAACTCTTCAACCTGTTGGAGCAACGCCCTAGGGTGAAGACTAGGTTGCTCGGAAAATAGAAATGACCATAAGTTTCATACTGGTTGCAATTATTCGTTTTATACGATGGAGAAACTGTTGTATTTATATTGTATTTTATGCTTCTGGCGTTGACTTCTAAGGCACTAACTATCCGATCTGGTGGAGCAACGCCCTAGGGTCAAGCCTAGGTTGCTCGGAAAGTAGAAATGACCATAAGTTTCATACTGGTTGCAATTATTCGTTTTATACGATGGAAAAGCTGTTGTATTTATATTGTATTTTATGCTTCTGGCGTTGACTTCTAAGGCACTAACTATTCGATCTAGTGGAGCAACGCCCTAGAGTGAAGCCAAGGTTGCCCGGAACGAAGAATTGGCCATCACTTTCAAACTGGTCGCAATTATTCCTGTTATATGATTGAAACACTGTTGTATTTTTTTTGCATTTTATGGTTCGGGCGTAGACTTCTAAGGCCCTAACTATTCAATCTGTTGGAGCAACGCCCTAGGGTGAAGCCTAGGTTGCTTGGAAAGTAGAAATGACCATAAGTTTCATACTGGTTGCAATTAATCCTTTTATACCATGGAAAAGCTGTTGTATTTATATCGTATTTTATGCTTCTGGCGTTTACTTCTAAGGACCTAACTATTCGATCTGGTGGAGCAACGCCCTAGAGTGAAGCCTAGGTTGCTCGGAATATGGAAATGACCATAACTTTCACACTGGTTGCAATTATTCCTGTTATATTATGGAAACACTGTTGTATTTTTATTGCATTTTATGCTTCGGGCGTTGACTTCTAAGGCCCTAACTATTCAATCTGTTGGAGCAACGCCCTAGGGTGAAACCTAGGTTGCTCGGAAACTAGAAATGACCATAAGTTTCATACTGGTTGCAATTATTCGTTTTATACGATGGACAAACTGTTGTATTTATATTGTATTTTATGCTTCTGGCGTTGACTTCTAAGGCCCTAGCTGTTCGATCTAGTGGAGCCACGCCCTAGAGTGAAGCCTAGGTTGCCCGGAATGTAGAAATGACCATAACTTTCACACTGGTTGCAAATATTCGTTTTATACGATGGAAAAACTGTTGTATTTATATTGTATTTTATGCTTCTGGCGTTGACTTCTAAGGCCCTATCTGTTCGATCTAGTGGAGCAACGCCCTAGAGTGAAGCCTAGGTTGCCCGGAAACGAGAAGTGACCATCACGTTCAAACTGGTTGCAATTAATCCTTTTATACCATGGAAAAGCTGTTGTATTTATATCGTATTTTATGCTTCTGGCGTTTACTTGTAAGGACCCAACTATTCGATCTGGTGGAGCAACGCCCTAGAGTGAAGCCTAGGTTGCTCGGAATATGGAAATGACCATAACTTTCACACTGGTTGCAATTATTCCCGTTATATTATGGAAACACTGTTGTATTTTTATTGCATTTTATGCTTCGGGCGTTGACTTCTAAGGCCCTAACTATTCAATCTGTTGGAGCAACGCCCTAGGGTGAAGCCTAGGTTGCTCGGAAAGTAGAAATGACAATAAGTTTCGTACTGGTTGCAATTATTCGTTTTATACGATGGAAAAACTGTTGTATTGATATTGTATTTTATGCTTCTGGCGTTGACTTCTAAGGCACTAACTATTCGATCTGGTGGAGCAACTCCCTAGAGTGAAGCCTAGGTTGCCCGGAACGTAGAATTGGCCATCGCTTTCAAACTGGTTGCAATTATTCCTGTTATATGATGGATACACTGTTGTATTTTTATTGCATTTTATGCTTGGGGCGTTGACTTCTAAGGCCCTAACTATTCAATCTGTTGGACCAACGCCCTAGGGTGAAGCCTAGCTTGCTCGGAAAGTAGAAATGACCATAAGTTTCATACTGGTTGCAATTATTCGTTTTATACGATGGAAAAACTGTTGTATTTATATTGTATTTTATGCTTCTGGCGTTGACTTCTAAGGCACTAACTATTCGATCTGGTGGAGCAACGCAATAGAGTGAAGCCTAGGTTGCCCGGAACGTAGAATTGGCCATCACTTTCAAACTGGTTGCAATTATTCCTGTTATATGATGGAAACACTGTGGTATTTTTTTTGCATTTTATGGTTCGGGCGTTGACTTCTAAGGTCCTAACTATTCAATCTGTTGGAGCAACGCCCTAGGGTGAAGCCTAGGTTGCTCGGAAAATAGGAATGACCATAGGTTTCATACTGGTTGCAATTATTCGTTTTATACGATGGAAAAACTGTTGTACTTGTATTGTATTTTATGCTTCTGGCGTTGACTTCTAAGGCACTAACTATTCGATCTGGTGGAGCAACGCCCTAGAGTGAAGCCTCGGTTGCCCGGAACGTAGAATTGGCCATCACTTTCAAACTGGTTGCAATTATTCCTGTTATATGATGGATACACTGCTGTATTTTTATTGCATTTTATGCTTCGGGCGTTGACTTCTAAGGTCCTAACTCTTCAACCTGTTGGAGCAACGCCCTAGGGTGAAGACTAGGTTGCTCGGAAAATAGAAATGACCATAAGTTTCATACTGGTTGCAATTATTCGTTTTATACGATGGAGAAACTGTTGTATTTATATTGTATTTTATGCTTCTGGCGTTGACTTCTAAGGCACTAACTATCCGATCTGGTGGAGCAACGCCCTAGGGTCAAGCCTAGGTTGCTCGGAAAGTAGAAATGACCATAAGTTTCATACTGGTTGCAATTATTCGTTTTATACGATGGAAAAGCTGTTGTATTTATATTGTATTTTATGCTTCTGGCGTTGACTTCTAAGGCACTAACTATTCGATCTAGTGGAGCAACGCCCTAGAGTGAAGCCAAGGTTGCCCGGAACGAAGAATTGGCCATCACTTTCAAACTGGTCGCAATTATTCCTGTTATATGATTGAAACACTGTTGTATTTTTTTTGCATTTTATGGTTCGGGCGTAGACTTCTAAGGCCCTAACTATTCAATCTGTTGGAGCAACGCCCTAGGGTGAAGCCTAGGTTGCTTGGAAAGTAGAAATGACCATAAGTTTCATACTGGTTGCAATTAATCCTTTTATACCATGGAAAAGCTGTTGTATTTATATCGTATTTTATGCTTCTGGCGTTTACTTCTAAGGACCTAACTATTCGATCTGGTGGAGCAACGCCCTAGAGTGAAGCCTAGGTTGCTCGGAATATGGAAATGACCATAACTTTCACACTGGTTGCAATTATTCCTGTTATATTATGGAAACACTGTTGTATTTTTATTGCATTTTATGCTTCGGGCGTTGACTTCTAAGGCCCTAACTATTCAATCTGTTGGAGCAACGCCCTAGGGTGAAACCTAGGTTGCTCGGAAACTAGAAATGACCATAAGTTTCATACTGGTTGCAATTATTCGTTTTATACGATGGACAAACTGTTGTATTTATATTGTATTTTATGCTTCTGGCGTTGACTTCTAAGGCCCTAGCTGTTCGATCTAGTGGAGCCACGCCCTAGAGTGAAGCCTAGGTTGCCCGGAATGTAGAAATGACCATAACTTTCACACTGGTTGCAAATATTCGTTTTATACGATGGAAAAACTGTTGTATTTATATTGTATTTTATGCTTCTGGCGTTGACTTCTAAGGCCCTATCTGTTCGATCTAGTGGAGCAACGCCCTAGAGTGAAGCCTAGGTTGCCCGGAAACGAGAAGTGACCATCACGTTCAAACTGGTTGCAATTAATCCTTTTATACCATGGAAAAGCTGTTGTATTTATATCGTATTTTATGCTTCTGGCGTTTACTTCTAAGGACCCAACTATTCGATCTGGTGGAGCAACGCCCTAGAGTGAAGCCTAGGTTGCTCGGAATATGGAAATGACCATAACTTTCACACTGGTTGCAATTATTCCCGTTATATTATGGAAACACTGTTGTATTTTTATTGCATTTTATGCTTCGGGCGTTGACTTCTAAGGCCCTAACTATTCAATCTGTTGGAGCAACGCCCTAGGGTGAAGCCTAGGTTGCTCGGAAAGTAGAAATGACAATAAGTTTCGTACTGGTTGCAATTATTCGTTTTATACGATGGAAAAACTGTTGTATTGATATTGTATTTTATGCTTCTGGCGTTGACTTCTAAGGCACTAACTATTCGATCTGGTGGAGCAACTCCCTAGAGTGAAGCCTAGGTTGCCCGGAACGTAGAATTGGCCATCGCTTTCAAACTGGTTGCAATTATTCCTGTTATATGATGGATACACTGTTGTATTTTTATTGCATTTTATGCTTGGGGCGTTGACTTCTAAGGCCCTAACTATTCAATCTGTTGGACCAACGCCCTAGGGTGAAGCCTAGCTTGCTCGGAAAGTAGAAATGACCATAAGTTTCATACTGGTTGCAATTATTCGTTTTATACGATGGAAAAACTGTTGTATTTATATTGTATTTTATGCTTCTGGCGTTGACTTCTAAGGCACTAACTATTCGATCTGGTGGAGCAACGCAATAGAGTGAAGCCTAGGTTGCCCGGAACGTAGAATTGGCCATCACTTTCAAACTGGTTGCAATTATTCCTGTTATATGATGGAAACACTGTGGTATTTTTTTTGCATTTTATGGTTCGGGCGTTGACTTCTAAGGTCCTAACTATTCAATCTGTTGGCGCAACGCCCTAGGGTGAAGCCTAGGTTGCTCGGAAAATAGGAATGACCATAGGTTTCATACTGGTTGCAATTATTCGTTTTATACGATGGAAAAACTGTTGTACTTGTATTGTATTTTATGCTTCTGGCGTTGACTTCTAAGGCACTAACTATTCGATCTGGTGGAGCAACGCCCTAGAGTGAAGCCTCGGTTGCCCGGAACGTAGAATTGGCCATTACTTTCAAACTGGTTGCAATTATTCCTGTTATATGATGGATATACTGCTGTATTTTTATTGCATTTTATGCTTCGGGCGTTGACTTCTAAGGTCCTAACTATTCAATCTGTTGGAGCAACGCCCTAGGGTGAAGACTAGGTTGCTCGGAAAATAGAAATGACCATAAGTTTCATACTGGTTGCAATTATTCGTTTTATACGATGGAGAAACTGTTGTATTTATATTGTATTTTATGCTTCTGGCGTTGACTTCTAAGGCACTAACTATCCGATCTGGTGGAGCAACGCCCTAGAGTGAAGCCTAGGTTGCCCGGAACGTAGAATTGGCCATCGCTTTCAAGCTGGTTGCAATTATTCCTGTTATATGATGGATACACTGTTGTATTTTCATAGCATTTTATGCTTCGGGCGTTGACTTCTAAGGCCCTAACTATTCAATCTGTTGGAGCAACGCCTTTGGGTGAAGCCTAGGTTGCTCGGAAAATAGGAATGACCATAAGCTTCATACTGGTTGCAATTATTCGTTTTATACGATGGAAAAACTGTTGTACTTATATTGTATTTTATGCTTCTGGCGTTTACTTCTAATGCACTAACTATTCGATCTGGTGGAGCAACGCCCTAGAGAGAAGCCTAGGTTGCCCGGAACGTAGAATTGGCCATCACTTTCAAACTGGTTGCAATTATTCCTGTTATATGATGGATACACTGTTGTATTTTTATTGCATTTTATGCTTCGGGCGTTGACTTCTAAGGCCCTAACTATTCAATCTGTTGGAGCAACGCCCTAGGGTGAAGACTAGGTTGCTCGGAAAATAGAAATGTCCATAAGTTTCATACTGGTTGCAATTATTCGTTTTATACGATGGAAAAACTGTTGTATTTATATTGTATTTTATGCTTCTGGCGTTGACTTCTAAGGCACTAACTATTCGATCTGGTGGAGCAACGCCCTAGAGTGAAGCCTATGTTGCCCGGAACGTAGAATTGGCCATCGCTTTCAAACTGGTTGCAATTATTCCTGTTATATGATGGATACACTGTTGTATTTTTATTGCATTTTATGCTTCGGGCGTTGACTTCTAAGGCCCTAACTATTCAATCTGTTGGACCAACGCCCTAGGGTAATGCCTAGCTTGCTCGGAAAGTAGAAATGACCATAAGTTTCATACTGGTTGCAATTATTTGTTTTATACGGTGGAAAAGCTGTTGTATTTATATCGCATTTTATGCTTCTGGCGTTGACTTCTTAGGCACTAACTATTCGATCTGGTGGAGCAACGCCCTAGAGTGAAGCCTCGGTTGCCCGGAACGTAGAATTGGCCATCACTTTCAAACTGGTTGCAATTATTCCTGTTATATGATGGACACACTGCTGTATTTTTATTCCATTTTATGCTTCGGGCGTTGACTTCTAAGGTCCTAACTATTCAATCTGTTGGAGCAACGCCCTAGGGTGAAGACTAGGTTGCTCGGAAAATAGAAATGTCCATAAGTTTCATACTGGTTGCAATTATTCGTTTTATACGATGGAAAAACTGTTGTATTTATATTGTATTTTATGCTTCTGGCGTTGACTTCTAAGGCACTAACTATTCGATCTGGTGGAGCAACGCCCTAGAGTGAAGCCTAGGTTGCCCGGAACGTAGAATTGGCCATCGCTTTCAAACTGGTTGCAATTATTCCTGTTATATGATGGATACACTGTTGTATTTTTATTGCATTTTATGCTTCGGGCGTTGACTTCTAAGGCCCTAACTATTCAATCTGTTGGACCAACGCCCTAGGGTAATGCCTAGCTTGCTCGGAAAGTAGAAATGACCATAAGTTTCATACTGGTTGCAATTATTTGTTTTATACGGTGGAAAAGCTGTTGTATTTATATCGTATTTTATGCTTCTGGCGTTGACTTCTTAGGCACTAACTATTCGATCTGGTGGAGCAACGCCCTAGAGTGAAGCCTCGGTTGCCCGGAACGTAGAATTGGCCATCACTTTCAAACTGGTTGCAATTATTCCTGTTATATGATGGATACACTGCTGTATTTTTATTGCATTTTATGCTTCGGGCGTTGACTTCTAAGGTCCTAACTATTCAATCTGTTGGAGCAACGCCCTAGGGTGAAGACTAGGTTGCTCGGAAAATAGAAATGACCATAAGTTTCATACTGGTTGCAATTATTCGTTTTATACGATGGAGAAACTGTTGTATTTATATTGTATTTTATGCTTCTGGCGTTGACTTCTAAGGCACTAACTATTCGATCTGGTGGAGCAACGCCCTACAGTGAAGCCTAGGTTGCCCGGAACGTAGAATTGGCCATCACTTTCAAACTGGTTGCAATTATTCCTGTTATATGATGGATACACTGTTGTATTTTTATTGCATTTTATGCTTCGGGCGTTGACTTCTAAGGCCCTAACTATTCAATCTGTTGGAGCAACGCCCTAGGGTGAAGACTAGGTTGCTCGGAAAATAGAAATGTCCATAAGTTTCATACTGGTTGCAATTATTCGTTTTATACGATGGAAAAACTGTTGTATTTATATTGTATTTTATGCTTCTGGCGTTGACTTCTAAGGCACTAACTATTCGATCTGGTGGAGCAACGCCCTAGAGTGAAGCCTAGGTTGCCCGGAACGTAGAATTGGCCATCGCTTTCAAACTGGTTGCAATTATTCCTGTTATATGATGGATACACTGTTGTATTTTTATTGCATTTTATGCTTCGGGCGTTGACTTCTAAGGCCCTAACTATTCAATCTGTTGGACCAACGCCCTAGGGTAATGCCTAGCTTGCTCGGAAAGTAGAAATGACCATAAGTTTCATACTGGTTGCAATTATTCGTTTTATACGATGGAGAAACTGTTGTATTTATATTGTATTTTATGCTTCTGGCGTTGACTTCTAAGGCACTAACTATCCGATCTGGTGGAGCAACGCCCTAGAGTGAAGCCTAGGTTGCCCGGAACGTAGAATTGGCCATCGCTTTCAAGCTGGTTGCAATTATTCCTGTTATATGATGGATACAATGTTGTATTTTCATAGCATTTTATGCTTCGGGCGTTGACTTCTAAGGCCCTAACTATTCAATCTGTTGGAGCAACGCCTTTGGGTGAAGCCTAGGTTGCTCGGAAAATAGGAATGACCATAAGCTTCATACTGGTTGCAATTATTCGTTTTATACGATGGAAAAACTGTTGTACTTATATTGTATTTTATGCTTCTGGCGTTTACTTCTAATGCACTAACTATTCGATCTGGTGGAGCAACGCCCTAGAGAGAAGCCTAGGTTGCCCGGAACGTAGAATTGGCCATCACTTTCAAACTGGTTGCAATTATTCCTGTTATATGATGGATACACTGTTGTATTTTTATTGCATTTTATGCTTCGGGCGTTGACTTCTAAGGCCCTAACTATTCAATCTGTTGGAGCAACGCCCTAGGGTGAAGACTAGGTTGCTCGGAAAATAGAAATGTCCATAAGTTTCATACTGGTTGCAATTATTCGTTTTATACGATGGAAAAACTGTTGTATTTATATTGTATTTTATGCTTCTGGCGTTGACTTCTAAGGCACTAACTATTCGATCTGGTGGAGCAACGCCCTAGAGTGAAGCCTATGTTGCCCGGAACGTAGAATTGGCCATCGCTTTCAAACTGGTTGCAATTATTCCTGTTATATGATGGATACACTGTTGTATTTTTATTGCATTTTATGCTTCGGGCGTTGACTTCTAAGGCCCTAACTATTCAATCTGTTGGACCAACGCCCTAGGGTAATGCCTAGCTTGCTCGGAAAGTAGAAATGACCATAAGTTTCATACTGGTTGCAATTATTTGTTTTATACGGTGGAAAAGCTGTTGTATTTATATCGCATTTTATGCTTCTGGCGTTGACTTCTTAGGCACTAACTATTCGATCTGGTGGAGCAACGCCCTAGAGTGAAGCCTCGGTTGCCCGGAACGTAGAATTGGCCATCACTTTCAAACTGGTTGCAATTATTCCTGTTATATGATGGACACACTGCTGTATTTTTATTGCATTTTATGCTTCGGGCGTTGACTTCTAAGGTCCTAACTATTCAATCTGTTGGAGCAACGCCCTAGGGTGAAGACTAGGTTGCTCGGAAAATAGAAATGTCCATAAGTTTCATACTGGTTGCAATTATTCGTTTTATACGATGGAAAAACTGTTGTATTTATATTGTATTTTATGCTTCTGGCGTTGACTTCTAAGGCACTAACTATTCGATCTGGTGGAGCAACGCCCTAGAGTGAAGCCTAGGTTGCCCGGAACGTAGAATTGGCCATCGCTTTCAAACTGGTTGCAATTATTCCTGTTATATGATGGATACACTGTTGTATTTTTATTGCATTTTATGCTTCGGGCGTTGACTTCTAAGGCCCTAACTATTCAATCTGTTGGACCAACGCCCTAGGGTAATGCCTAGCTTGCTCGGAAAGTAGAAATGACCATAAGTTTCATACTGGTTGCAATTATTTGTTTTATACGGTGGAAAAGCTGTTGTATTTATATCGTATTTTATGCTTCTGGCGTTGACTTCTTAGGCACTAACTATTCGATCTGGTGGAGCAACGCCCTAGAGTGAAGCCTCGGTTGCCCGGAACGTAGAATTGGCCATCACTTTCAAACTGGTTGCAATTATTCCTGTTATATGATGGATACACTGCTGTATTTTTATTGCATTTTATGCTTCGGGCGTTGACTTCTAAGGTCCTAACAATTCAATCTGTTGGAGCAACGCCCTAGGGTGAAGACTAGGTTGCTCGGAAAATAGAAATGACCATAAGTTTCATACTGGTTGCAATTATTCGTTTTATACGATGGAGAAACTGTTGTATTTATATTGTATTTTATGCTTCTGGCGTTGACTTCTAAGGCACTAACTATTCGATCTGGTGGAGCAACGCCCTACAGTGAAGCCTAGGTTGCCCGGAACGTAGAATTGGCCATCACTTTCAAACTGGTTGCAATTATTCCTGTTATATGATGGATACACTGTTGTATTTTTATTGCATTTTATGCTTCGGGCGTTGACTTCTAAGGCCCTAACTATTCAATCTGTTGGAGCAACGCCCTAGGGTGAAGACTAGGTTGCTCGGAAAATAGAAATGTCCATAAGTTTCATACTGGTTGCAATTATTCGTTTTATACGATGGAAAAACTGTTGTATTTATATTGTATTTTATGCTTCTGGCGTTGACTTCTAAGGCACTAACTATTCGATCTGGTGGAGCAACGCCCTAGAGTGAAGCCTAGGTTGCCCGGAACGTAGAATTGGCCATCGCTTTCAAACTGGTTGCAATTATTCCTGTTATATGATGGATACACTGTTGTATTTTTATTGCATTTTATGCTTCGGGCGTTGACTTCTAAGGCCCTAACTATTCAATCTGTTGGACCAACGCCCTAGGGTAATGCCTAGCTTGCTCGGAAAGTAGAAATGACCATAAGTTTCATACTGGTTGCAATTATTTGTTTTATACGATGGAAAAGCTGTTGTATTTATATCGTATTTTATGCTTCTGGCGTTGACTTCTTAGGCCGTAACTATTCGGTCTGGTGGAGCAACGCCCTGGAGTGAAACCTAGGTGGCCCGGAACGTAGAATTGGCCATCACTTTCATACTGGTTGCAATTATTCCTGATATATGACGGAAACACTGTTGTATTTTTTTTTGCATTTTATGGTTCGGGCGTTGACTTCTAAGGCCCTAACTATTCAATCTGTTGGAGCAACGCCGTAGGGTCAAGCCTAGGTTGCTCGGAAGGTAGAAATGACCATAAGTTTCATACTGGTTGCAATTATTCGTTTTATACGATGGAGAAACTGTTGTATTTATATTGTATTTTGTGCTTCTGGCGTTGACTTCTAAGGCACTAACTATTCGATCTGGTGGAGCAACGCCCTAGGGTGAAGCCTAGGTTGCCCGGAACGTAGAATTGGCCATCACTTTCAATCTGGTTGCAATTATTCCTGTTATATGATGGATACACTGTTGTATTTTTATTGCATTTTATGCTTCGGGCGTTGACTTCTAAGGCCCTAACTATTCAATCTGTTAGAGCAACGCCCTAGGGTGAAGCCTAGGTTGCTCGGAAAGTAGAAATGTCCATAAGTTTCATACTGGTTGCAATTATTCGTTTTATACGATGGAAAAACTGTTGTATTTATATTGTATTTTATGCTTCTGGCGTTGACTTCTAAGGCACTAACTATTCGATCTGGTGGAGCAACGCCCTAGAGTGAAGCCTAGGTTGCTCGGAATATGGAAATGGCCATAACTTTCACACTGGTTGCAATTATTCCTGTTATATTATGGAAACACTGTTGTATTTTTATTGCATTTTATGCTTCGGGCGTTGACTTCTAAGGCCCTAACTATTCAATCTGTTGGAGCAACGCCCTAGGGTGAAACCTAGGTTGCTCGGAAACTAGAAATGACCATAAGTTTCATACTGGTTGCAATTATTCGTTTTATACGATGGACAAACTGTTGTATTTATATTGTATTTTATGCTTCTGGCGTTGACTTCTAAGGCCCTAGCTGTTCGATCTAGTGGAGCCACGCCCTAGAGTGAAGCCTAGGTTGCCCGGAATGTAGAAATGACCATAACTTTCACACTGGTTGCAAATATTCGTTTTATACGATGGAAAAACTGTTGTATTTATATTGTATTTTATGCTTCTGGCGTTGACTTCTAAGGCCCTATCTGTTCGATCTAGTGGAGCAACGCCCTAGAGTGAAGCCTAGGTTGCCCGGAAACGAGAAGTGACCATCACGTTCAAACTGGTTGCAATTAATCCTTTTATACCATGGAAAAGCTGTTGTATTTATATCGTATTTTATGCTTCTGGCGTTTACTTCTAAGGACCCAACTATTCGATCTGGTGGAGCAACGCCCTAGAGTGAAGCCTAGGTTGCTCGGAATATGGAAATGACCATAACTTTCACACTGGTTGCAATTATTCCCGTTATATTATGGAAACACTGTTGTATTTTTATTGCATTTTATGCTTCGGGCGTTGACTTCTAAGGCCCTAACTATTCAATCTGTTGGAGCAACGCCCTAGGGTGAAGCCTAGGTTGCTCGGAAAGTAGAAATGACAATAAGTTTCGTACTGGTTGCAATTATTCGTTTTATACGATGGAAAAACTGTTGTATTGATATTGTATTTTATGCTTCTGGCGTTGACTTCTAAGGCACTAACTATTCGATCTGGTGGAGCAACTCCCTAGAGTGAAGCCTAGGTTGCCCGGAACGTAGAATTGGCCATCGCTTTCAAACTGGTTGCAATTATTCCTGTTATATGATGGATACACTGTTGTATTTTTATTGCATTTTATGCTTGGGGCGTTGACTTCTAAGGCCCTAACTATTCAATCTGTTGGACCAACGCCCTAGGGTGAAGCCTAGCTTGCTCGGAAAGTAGAAATGACCATAAGTTTCATACTGGTTGCAATTATTCGTTTTATACGATGGAAAAACTGTTGTATTTATATTGTATTTTATGCTTCTGGCGTTGACTTCTAAGGCACTAACTATTCGATCTGGTGGAGCAACGCAATAGAGTGAAGCCTAGGTTGCCCGGAACGTAGAATTGGCCATCACTTTCAAACTGGTTGCAATTATTCCTGTTATATGATGGAAACACTGTGGTATTTTTTTTGCATTTTATGGTTCGGGCGTTGACTTCTAAGGTCCTAACTATTCAATCTGTTGGAGCAACGCCCTAGGGTGAAGCCTAGGTTGCTCGGAAAATAGGAATGACCATAGGTTTCATACTGGTTGCAATTATTCGTTTTATACGATGGAAAAACTGTTGTACTTGTATTGTATTTTATGCTTCTGGCGTTGACTTCTAAGGCACTAACTATTCGATCTGGTGGAGCAACGCCCTAGAGTGAAGCCTCGGTTGCCCGGAACGTAGAATTGGCCATTACTTTCAAACTGGTTGCAATTATTCCTGTTATATGATGGATATACTGCTGTATTTTTATTGCATTTTATGCTTCGGGCGTTGACTTCTAAGGTCCTAACTATTCAATCTGTTGGAGCAACGCCCTAGGGTGAAGACTAGGTTGCTCGGAAAATAGAAATGACCATAAGTTTCATACTGGTTGCAATTATTCGTTTTATACGATGGAGAAACTGTTGTATTTATATTGTATTTTATGCTTCTGGCGTTGACTTCTAAGGCACTAACTATGCGATCTGGTGGAGCAACGCCCTAGAGTGAAGCCTAGGTTGCCCGGAACGTAGAATTGGCCATCGCTTTCAAGCTGGTTGCAATTATTCCTGTTATATGATGGATACACTGTTGTATTTTCATAGCATTTTATGCTTCGGGCGTTGACTTCTAAGGCCCTAACTATTCAATCTGTTGGAGCAACGCCTTTGGGTGAAGCCTAGGTTGCTCGGAAAATAGGAATGACCATAAGCTTCATACTGGTTGCAATTATTCGTTTTATACGGTGGAAAAACTGTTGTACTTATATTGTATTTTATGCTTCTGGCGTTTACTTCTAATGCACTAACTATTCGATCTGGTGGAGCAACGCCCTAGAGAGAAGCCTAGGTTGCCCGGAACGTAGAATTGGCCATCACTTTCAAACTGGTTGCAATTATTCCTGTTATATGATGGATACACTGTTGTATTTTTATTGCATTTTATGCTTCGGGCGTTGACTTCTAAGGCCCTAACTATTCAATCTGTTGGACCAACGCCCTAGGGTAATGCCTAGCTTGCTCGGAAAGTAGAAATGACCATAAGTTTCATACTGGTTGCAATTATTTGTTTTATACGGTGGAAAAGCTGTTGTATTTATATCGCATTTTATGCTTCTGGCGTTGACTTCTTAGGCACTAACTATTCGATCTGGTGGAGCAACGCCCTAGAGTGAAGCCTCGGTTGCCCGGAACGTAGAATTGGCCATCACTTTCAAACTGGTTGCAATTATTCCTGTTATATGATGGATACACTGCTGTATTTTTATTGCATTTTATGCTTCGGGCGTTGACTTCTAAGGTCCTAACTATTCAATCTGTTGGAGCAACGCCCTAGGGTGAAGACTAGGTTGCTCGGAAAATAGAAATGTCCATAAGTTTCATACTGGTTGCAATTATTCGTTTTATACGATGGAAAAACTGTTGTATTTATATTGTATTTTATGCTTCTGGCGTTGACTTCTAAGGCACTAACTATTCGATCTGGTGGAGCAACGCCCTAGAGTGAAGCCTAGGTTGCCCGGAACGTAGAATTGGCCATCGCTTTCAAACTGGTTGCAATTATTCCTGTTATATGATGGATACACTGTTGTATTTTTATTGCATTTTATGCTTCGGGCGTTGACTTCTAAGGCCCTAACTATTCAATCTGTTGGACCAACGCCCTAGGGTAATGCCTAGCTTGCTCGGAAAGTAGAAATGACCATAAGTTTCATACTGGTTGCAATTATTTGTTTTATACGGTGGAAAAGCTGTTGTATTTATATCGTATTTTATGCTTCTGGCGTTGACTTCTTAGGCACTAACTATTCGATCTGGTGGAGCAACGCCCTAGAGTGAAGCCTCGGTTGCCCGGAACGTAGAATTGGCCATCACTTTCAAACTGGTTGCAATTATTCCTGTTATATGATGGATACACTGCTGTATTTTTATTGCATTTTATGCTTCGGGCGTTGACTTCTAAGGTCCTAACTATTCAATCTGTTGGAGCAACGCCCTAGGGTGAAGACTAGGTTGCTCGGAAAATAGAAATGACCATAAGTTTCATACTGGTTGCAATTATTCGTTTTATACGATGGAGAAACTGTTGTATTTATATTGTATTTTATGCTTCTGGCGTTGACTTCTAAGGCACTAACTATTCGATCTGGTGGAGCAACGCCCTACAGTGAAGCCTAGGTTGCCCGGAACGTAGAATTGGCCATCACTTTCAAACTGGTTGCAATTATTCCTGTTATATGATGGATACACTGTTGTATTTTTATTGCATTTTATGCTTCGGGCGTTGACTTCTAAGGCCCTAACTATTCAATCTGTTGGAGCAACGCCCTAGGGTGAAGACTAGGTTGCTCGGAAAATAGAAATGTCCATAAGTTTCATACTGGTTGCAATTATTCGTTTTATACGATGGAAAAACTGTTGTATTTATATTGTATTTTATGCTTCTGGCGTTGACTTCTAAGGCACTAACTATTCGATCCGGTGGAGCAACGCCCTAGAGTGAAGCCTAGGTTGCCCGGAACGTAGAATTGGCCATCGCTTTCAAACTGGTTGCAATTATTCCTGTTATATGATGGATACACTGTTGTATTTTTATTGCATTTTATGCTTCGGGCGTTGACTTCTAAGGCCCTAACTATTCAATCTGTTGGACCAACGCCCTAGGGTAATGCCTAGCTTGCTCGGAAAGTAGAAATGACCATAAGTTTCATACTGGTTGCAATTATTCGTTTTATACGATGGAAAAACTGTTGTATTTATATTGTATTTTATGCTTCTGGCGTTGACTTCTAAGGCACTAACTATTCGATCTGGTGGAGCAACGCAATAGAGTGAAGCCTAGGTTGCCCGGAACGTAGAATTGGCCATCACTTTCAAACTGGTTGCAATTATTCCTGTTATATGATGGAAACACTGTGGTATTTTTTTTGCATTTTATGGTTCGGGCGTT
The DNA here is from genome assembly GCF_051401765.1 of Calliopsis andreniformis. Lineage (NCBI taxonomy): Eukaryota > Metazoa > Arthropoda > Insecta > Hymenoptera > Andrenidae > Calliopsis > Calliopsis andreniformis. The sequence goes on along the minus strand of NW_027480425.1, from coordinate 7,444,005 downwards.
GACTTCTAAGGTCCTAACTATTCAATCTGTTGGAGCAACGCCCTAGGGTGAAGCCTAGGTTGCTCGGAAAATAGGAATGACCATAGGTTTCATACTGGTTGCAATTATTCGTTTTATACGATGGAAAAACTGTTGTACTTGTATTGTATTTTATGCTTCTGGCGTTGACTTCTAAGGCACTAACTATTCGATCTGGTGGAGCAACGCCCTAGAGTGAAGCCTCGGTTGCCCGGAACGTAGAATTGGCCATTACTTTCAAACTGGTTGCAATTATTCCTGTTATATGATGGATATACTGCTGTATTTTTATTGCATTTTATGCTTCGGGCGTTGACTTCTAAGGTCCTAACTATTCAATCTGTTGGAGCAACGCCCTAGGGTGAAGACTAGGTTGCTCGGAAAATAGAAATGACCATAAGTTTCATACTGGTTGCAATTATTCGTTTTATACGATGGAGAAACTGTTGTATTTATATTGTATTTTATGCTTCTGGCGTTGACTTCTAAGGCACTAACTATGCGATCTGGTGGAGCAACGCCCTAGAGTGAAGCCTAGGTTGCCCGGAACGTAGAATTGGCCATCGCTTTCAAGCTGGTTGCAATTATTCCTGTTATATGATGGATACACTGTTGTATTTTCATAGCATTTTATGCTTCGGGCGTTGACTTCTAAGGCCCTAACTATTCAATCTGTTGGAGCAACGCCTTTGGGTGAAGCCTAGGTTGCTCGGAAAATAGGAATGACCATAAGCTTCATACTGGTTGCAATTATTCGTTTTATACGGTGGAAAAACTGTTGTACTTATATTGTATTTTATGCTTCTGGCGTTTACTTCTAATGCACTAACTATTCGATCTGGTGGAGCAACGCCCTAGAGAGAAGCCTAGGTTGCCCGGAACGTAGAATTGGCCATCACTTTCAAACTGGTTGCAATTATTCCTGTTATATGATGGATACACTGTTGTATTTTTATTGCATTTTATGCTTCGGGCGTTGACTTCTAAGGCCCTAACTATTCAATCTGTTGGACCAACGCCCTAGGGTAATGCCTAGCTTGCTCGGAAAGTAGAAATGACCATAAGTTTCATACTGGTTGCAATTATTTGTTTTATACGGTGGAAAAGCTGTTGTATGTATATCGCATTTTATGCTTCTGGCGTTGACTTCTTAGGCACTAACTATTCGATCTGGTGGAGCAACGCCCTAGAGTGAAGCCTCGGTTGCCCGGAACATAGAATTGGCCATCACTTTCAAACTGGTTGCAATTATTCCTGTTATATGATGGATACACTGCTGTATTTTTATTGCATTTTATGCTTCGGGCGTTGACTTCTAAGGTCCTAACTATTCAATCTGTTGGAGCAACGCCCTAGGGTGAAGACTAGGTTGCTCGGAAAATAGAAATGTCCATAAGTTTCATACTGGTTGCAATTATTCGTTTTATACGATGGAAAAACTGTTGTATTTATATTGTATTTTATGCTTCTGGCGTTGACTTCTAAGGCACTAACTATTCGATCTGGTGGAGCAACGCCCTAGAGTGAAGCCTAGGTTGCCCGGAACGTAGAATTGGCCATCGCTTTCAAACTGGTTGCAATTATTCCTGTTATATGATGGATACACTGTTGTATTTTTATTGCATTTTATGCTTCGGGCGTTGACTTCTAAGGCCCTAACTATTCAATCTGTTGGACCAACGCCCTAGGGTAATGCCTAGCTTGCTCGGAAAGTAGAAATGACCATAAGTTTCATACTGGTTGCAATTATTTGTTTTATACGGTGGAAAAGCTGTTGTATTTATATCGTATTTTATGCTTCTGGCGTTGACTTCTTAGGCACTAACTATTCGATCTGGTGGAGCAACGCCCTAGAGTGAAGCCTCGGTTGCCCGGAACGTAGAATTGGCCATCACTTTCAAACTGGTTGCAATTATTCCTGTTATATGATGGATACACTGCTGTATTTTTATTGCATTTTATGCTTCGGGCGTTGACTTCTAAGGTCCTAACTATTCAATCTGTTGGAGCAACGCCCTAGGGTGAAGACTAGGTTGCTCGGAAAATAGAAATGACCATAAGTTTCATACTGGTTGCAATTATTCGTTTTATACGATGGAGAAACTGTTGTATTTATATTGTATTTTATGCTTCTGGCGTTGACTTCTAAGGCACTAACTATTCGATCTGGTGGAGCAACGCCCTACAGTGAAGCCTAGGTTGCCCGGAACGTAGAATTGGCCATCACTTTCAAACTGGTTGCAATTATTCCTGTTATATGATGGATACACTGTTGTATTTTTATTGCATTTTATGCTTCGGGCGTTGACTTCTAAGGCCCTAACTATTCAATCTGTTGGAGCAACGCCCTAGGGTGAAGACTAGGTTGCTCGGAAAATAGAAATGTCCATAAGTTTCATACTGGTTGCAATTATTCGTTTTATACGATGGAAAAACTGTTGTATTTATATTGTATTTTATGCTTCTGGCGTTGACTTCTAAGGCACTAACTATTCGATCCGGTGGAGCAACGCCCTAGAGTGAAGCCTAGGTTGCCCGGAACGTAGAATTGGCCATCGCTTTCAAACTGGTTGCAATTATTCCTGTTATATGATGGATACACTGTTGTATTTTTATTGCATTTTATGCTTCGGGCGTTGACTTCTAAGGCCCTAACTATTCAATCTGTTGGACCAACGCCCTAGGGTAATGCCTAGCTTGCTCGGAAAGTAGAAATGACCATAAGTTTCATACTGGTTGCAATTATTTGTTTTATACGATGGAAAAGCTGTTGTATTTATATCGTATTTTATGCTTCTGGCGTTGACTTCTTAGGCCGTAACTATTCGGTCTGGTGGAGCCACGCCCTAGAGTGAAGCCTAGGTTGCCCGGAATGTAGAAATGACCATAACTTTCACACTGGTTGCAAATATTCGTTTTATACGATGGAAAAACTGTTGTATTTATATTGTATTTTATGCTTCTGGCGTTGACTTCTAAGGCCCTATCTGTTCGATCTAGTGGAGCAACGCCCTAGAGTGAAGCCTAGGTTGCCCGGAAACGAGAAGTGACCATCACGTTCAAACTGGTTGCAATTAATCCTTTTATACCATGGAAAAGCTGTTGTATTTATATCGTATTTTATGCTTCTGGCGTTTACTTCTAAGGACCCAACTATTCGATCTGGTGGAGCAACGCCCTAGAGTGAAGCCTAGGTTGCTCGGAATATGGAAATGACCATAACTTTCACACTGGTTGCAATTATTCCCGTTATATTATGGAAACACTGTTGTATTTTTATTGCATTTTATGCTTCGGGCGTTGACTTCTAAGGCCCTAACTATTCAATCTGTTGGAGCAACGCCCTAGGGTGAAGCCTAGGTTGCTCGGAAAGTAGAAATGACAATAAGTTTCGTACTGGTTGCAATTATTCGTTTTATACGATGGAAAAACTGTTGTATTGATATTGTATTTTATGCTTCTGGCGTTGACTTCTAAGGCACTAACTATTCGATCTGGTGGAGCAACTCCCTAGAGTGAAGCCTAGGTTGCCCGGAACGTAGAATTGGCCATCGCTTTCAAACTGGTTGCAATTATTCCTGTTATATGATGGATACACTGTTGTATTTTTATTGCATTTTATGCTTGGGGCGTTGACTTCTAAGGCCCTAACTATTCAATCTGTTGGACCAACGCCCTAGGGTGAAGCCTAGCTTGCTCGGAAAGTAGAAATGACCATAAGTTTCATACTGGTTGCAATTATTCGTTTTATACGATGGAAAAACTGTTGTATTTATATTGTATTTTATGCTTCTGGCGTTGACTTCTAAGGCACTAACTATTCGATCTGGTGGAGCAACGCAATAGAGTGAAGCCTAGGTTGCCCGGAACGTAGAATTGGCCATCACTTTCAAACTGGTTGCAATTATTCCTGTTATATGATGGAAACACTGTGGTATTTTTTTTGCATTTTATGGTTCGGGCGTTGACTTCTAAGGTCCTAACTATTCAATCTGTTGGAGCAACGCCCTAGGGTGAAGCCTAGGTTGCTCGGAAAATAGGAATGACCATAGGTTTCATACTGGTTGCAATTATTCGTTTTATACGATGGAAAAACTGTTGTACTTGTATTGTATTTTATGCTTCTGGCGTTGACTTCTAAGGCACTAACTATTCGATCTGGTGGAGCAACGCCCTAGAGTGAAGCCTCGGTTGCCCGGAACGTAGAATTGGCCATTACTTTCAAACTGGTTGCAATTATTCCTGTTATATGATGGATATACTGCTGTATTTTTATTGCATTTTATGCTTCGGGCGTTGACTTCTAAGGTCCTAACTATTCAATCTGTTGGAGCAACGCCCTAGGGTGAAGACTAGGTTGCTCGGAAAATAGAAATGACCATAAGTTTCATACTGGTTGCAATTATTCGTTTTATACGATGGAGAAACTGTTGTATTTATATTGTATTTTATGCTTCTGGCGTTGACTTCTAAGGCACTAACTATGCGATCTGGTGGAGCAACGCCCTAGAGTGAAGCCTAGGTTGCCCGGAACGTAGAATTGGCCATCGCTTTCAAGCTGGTTGCAATTATTCCTGTTATATGATGGATACACTGTTGTATTTTCATAGCATTTTATGCTTCGGGCGTTGACTTCTAAGGCCCTAACTATTCAATCTGTTGGAGCAACGCCTTTGGGTGAAGCCTAGGTTGCTCGGAAAATAGGAATGACCATAAGCTTCATACTGGTTGCAATTATTCGTTTTATACGGTGGAAAAACTGTTGTACTTATATTGTATTTTATGCTTCTGGCGTTTACTTCTAATGCACTAACTATTCGATCTGGTGGAGCAACGCCCTAGAGAGAAGCCTAGGTTGCCCGGAACGTAGAATTGGCCATCACTTTCAAACTGGTTGCAATTATTCCTGTTATATGATGGATACACTGTTGTATTTTTATTGCATTTTATGCTTCGGGCGTTGACTTCTAAGGCCCTAACTATTCAATCTGTTGGACCAACGCCCTAGGGTAATGCCTAGCTTGCTCGGAAAGTAGAAATGACCATAAGTTTCATACTGGTTGCAATTATTTGTTTTATACGGTGGAAAAGCTGTTGTATTTATATCGCATTTTATGCTTCTGGCGTTGACTTCTTAGGCACTAACTATTCGATCTGGTGGAGCAACGCCCTAGAGTGAAGCCTCGGTTGCCCGGAACGTAGAATTGGCCATCACTTTCAAACTGGTTGCAATTATTCCTGTTATATGATGGATACACTGCTGTATTTTTATTGCATTTTATGCTTCGGGCGTTGACTTCTAAGGTCCTAACTATTCAATCTGTTGGAGCAACGCCCTAGGGTGAAGACTAGGTTGCTCGGAAAATAGAAATGTCCATAAGTTTCATACTGGTTGCAATTATTCGTTTTATACGATGGAAAAACTGTTGTATTTATATTGTATTTTATGCTTCTGGCGTTGACTTCTAAGGCACTAACTATTCGATCTGGTGGAGCAACGCCCTAGAGTGAAGCCTAGGTTGCCCGGAACGTAGAATTGGCCATCGCTTTCAAACTGGTTGCAATTATTCCTGTTATATGATGGATACACTGTTGTATTTTTATTGCATTTTATGCTTCGGGCGTTGACTTCTAAGGCCCTAACTATTCAATCTGTTGGACCAACGCCCTAGGGTAATGCCTAGCTTGCTCGGAAAGTAGAAATGACCATAAGTTTCATACTGGTTGCAATTATTTGTTTTATACGGTGGAAAAGCTGTTGTATTTATATCGTATTTTATGCTTCTGGCGTTGACTTCTTAGGCACTAACTATTCGATCTGGTGGAGCAACGCCCTAGAGTGAAGCCTCGGTTGCCCGGAACGTAGAATTGGCCATCACTTTCAAACTGGTTGCAATTATTCCTGTTATATGATGGATACACTGCTGTATTTTTATTGCATTTTATGCTTCGGGCGTTGACTTCTAAGGTCCTAACTATTCAATCTGTTGGAGCAACGCCCTAGGGTGAAGACTAGGTTGCTCGGAAAATAGAAATGACCATAAGTTTCATACTGGTTGCAATTATTCGTTTTATACGATGGAGAAACTGTTGTATTTATATTGTATTTTATGCTTCTGGCGTTGACTTCTAAGGCACTAACTATTCGATCTGGTGGAGCAACGCCCTACAGTGAAGCCTAGGTTGCCCGGAACGTAGAATTGGCCATCACTTTCAAACTGGTTGCAATTATTCCTGTTATATGATGGATACACTGTTGTATTTTTATTGCATTTTATGCTTCGGGCGTTGACTTCTAAGGCCCTAACTATTCAATCTGTTGGAGCAACGCCCTAGGGTGAAGACTAGGTTGCTCGGAAAATAGAAATGTCCATAAGTTTCATACTGGTTGCAATTATTCGTTTTATACGATGGAAAAACTGTTGTATTTATATTGTATTTTATGCTTCTGGCGTTGACTTCTAAGGCACTAACTATTCGATCCGGTGGAGCAACGCCCTAGAGTGAAGCCTAGGTTGCCCGGAACGTAGAATTGGCCATCGCTTTCAAACTGGTTGCAATTATTCCTGTTATATGATGGATACACTGTTGTATTTTTATTGCATTTTATGCTTCGGGCGTTGACTTCTAAGGCCCTAACTATTCAATCTGTTGGACCAACGCCCTAGGGTAATGCCTAGCTTGCTCGGAAAGTAGAAATGACCATAAGTTTCATACTGGTTGCAATTATTCGTTTTATACGATGGAAAAACTGTTGTATTTATATTGTATTTTATGCTTCTGGCGTTGACTTCTAAGGCACTAACTATTCGATCTGGTGGAGCAACGCAATAGAGTGAAGCCTAGGTTGCCCGGAACGTAGAATTGGCCATCACTTTCAAACTGGTTGCAATTATTCCTGTTATATGATGGAAACACTGTGGTATTTTTTTTGCATTTTATGGTTCGGGCGTTGACTTCTAAGGTCCTAACTATTCAATCTGTTGGAGCAACGCCCTAGGGTGAAGCCTAGGTTGCTCGGAAAATAGGAATGACCATAGGTTTCATACTGGTTGCAATTATTCGTTTTATACGATGGAAAAACTGTTGTACTTGTATTGTATTTTATGCTTCTGGCGTTGACTTCTAAGGCACTAACTATTCGATCTGGTGGAGCAACGCCCTAGAGTGAAGCCTCGGTTGCCCGGAACGTAGAATTGGCCATTACTTTCAAACTGGTTGCAATTATTCCTGTTATATGATGGATATACTGCTGTATTTTTATTGCATTTTATGCTTCGGGCGTTGACTTCTAAGGTCCTAACTATTCAATCTGTTGGAGCAACGCCCTAGGGTGAAGACTAGGTTGCTCGGAAAATAGAAATGACCATAAGTTTCATACTGGTTGCAATTATTCGTTTTATACGATGGAGAAACTGTTGTATTTATATTGTATTTTATGCTTCTGGCGTTGACTTCTAAGGCACTAACTATGCGATCTGGTGGAGCAACGCCCTAGAGTGAAGCCTAGGTTGCCCGGAACGTAGAATTGGCCATCGCTTTCAAGCTGGTTGCAATTATTCCTGTTATATGATGGATACACTGTTGTATTTTCATAGCATTTTATGCTTCGGGCGTTGACTTCTAAGGCCCTAACTATTCAATCTGTTGGAGCAACGCCTTTGGGTGAAGCCTAGGTTGCTCGGAAAATAGGAATGACCATAAGCTTCATACTGGTTGCAATTATTCGTTTTATACGGTGGAAAAACTGTTGTACTTATATTGTATTTTATGCTTCTGGCGTTTACTTCTAATGCACTAACTATTCGATCTGGTGGAGCAACGCCCTAGAGAGAAGCCTAGGTTGCCCGGAACGTAGAATTGGCCATCACTTTCAAACTGGTTGCAATTATTCCTGTTATATGATGGATACACTGTTGTATTTTTATTGCATTTTATGCTTCGGGCGTTGACTTCTAAGGCCCTAACTATTCAATCTGTTGGACCAACGCCCTAGGGTAATGCCTAGCTTGCTCGGAAAGTAGAAATGACCATAAGTTTCATACTGGTTGCAATTATTTGTTTTATACGGTGGAAAAGCTGTTGTATGTATATCGCATTTTATGCTTCTGGCGTTGACTTCTTAGGCACTAACTATTCGATCTGGTGGAGCAACGCCCTAGAGTGAAGCCTCGGTTGCCCGGAACATAGAATTGGCCATCACTTTCAAACTGGTTGCAATTATTCCTGTTATATGATGGATACACTGCTGTATTTTTATTGCATTTTATGCTTCGGGCGTTGACTTCTAAGGTCCTAACTATTCAATCTGTTGGAGCAACGCCCTAGGGTGAAGACTAGGTTGCTCGGAAAATAGAAATGTCCATAAGTTTCATACTGGTTGCAATTATTCGTTTTATACGATGGAAAAACTGTTGTATTTATATTGTATTTTATGCTTCTGGCGTTGACTTCTAAGGCACTAACTATTCGATCTGGTGGAGCAACGCCCTAGAGTGAAGCCTAGGTTGCCCGGAACGTAGAATTGGCCATCGCTTTCAAACTGGTTGCAATTATTCCTGTTATATGATGGATACACTGTTGTATTTTTATTGCATTTTATGCTTCGGGCGTTGACTTCTAAGGCCCTAACTATTCAATCTGTTGGACCAACGCCCTAGGGTAATGCCTAGCTTGCTCGGAAAGTAGAAATGACCATAAGTTTCATACTGGTTGCAATTATTTGTTTTATACGGTGGAAAAGCTGTTGTATTTATATCGTATTTTATGCTTCTGGCGTTGACTTCTTAGGCACTAACTATTCGATCTGGTGGAGCAACGCCCTAGAGTGAAGCCTCGGTTGCCCGGAACGTAGAATTGGCCATCACTTTCAAACTGGTTGCAATTATTCCTGTTATATGATGGATACACTGCTGTATTTTTATTGCATTTTATGCTTCGGGCGTTGACTTCTAAGGTCCTAACTATTCAATCTGTTGGAGCAACGCCCTAGGGTGAAGACTAGGTTGCTCGGAAAATAGAAATGACCATAAGTTTCATACTGGTTGCAATTATTCGTTTTATACGATGGAGAAACTGTTGTATTTATATTGTATTTTATGCTTCTGGCGTTGACTTCTAAGGCACTAACTATTCGATCTGGTGGAGCAACGCCCTACAGTGAAGCCTAGGTTGCCCGGAACGTAGAATTGGCCATCACTTTCAAACTGGTTGCAATTATTCCTGTTATATGATGGATACACTGTTGTATTTTTATTGCATTTTATGCTTCGGGCGTTGACTTCTAAGGCCCTAACTATTCAATCTGTTGGAGCAACGCCCTAGGGTGAAGACTAGGTTGCTCGGAAAATAGAAATGTCCATAAGTTTCATACTGGTTGCAATTATTCGTTTTATACGATGGAAAAACTGTTGTATTTATATTGTATTTTATGCTTCTGGCGTTGACTTCTAAGGCACTAACTATTCGATCCGGTGGAGCAACGCCCTAGAGTGAAGCCTAGGTTGCCCGGAACGTAGAATTGGCCATCGCTTTCAAACTGGTTGCAATTATTCCTGTTATATGATGGATACACTGTTGTATTTTTATTGCATTTTATGCTTCGGGCGTTGACTTCTAAGGCCCTAACTATTCAATCTGTTGGACCAACGCCCTAGGGTAATGCCTAGCTTGCTCGGAAAGTAGAAATGACCATAAGTTTCATACTGGTTGCAATTATTTGTTTTATACGATGGAAAAGCTGTTGTATTTATATCGTATTTTATGCTTCTGGCGTTGACTTCTTAGGCCGTAACTATTCGGTCTGGTGGAGCAACGCCCTGGAGTGAAACCTAGGTGGCCCGGAACGTAGAATTGGCCATCACTTTCATACTGGTTGCAATTATTCCTGATATATGACGGAAACACTGTTGTATTTTTTTTTGCATTTTATGGTTCGGGCGTTGACTTCTAAGGCCCTAACTATTCAATCTGTTGGAGCAACGCCGTAGGGTCAAGCCTAGGTTGCTCGGAAGGTAGAAATGACCATAAGTTTCATACTGGTTGCAATGATTCGTTTTATACGATGGAAAACTGTTGTATTTATATTGTATTTTATGCTTCTGGCGTTGACTTCTAAGGCACTAACTATTAGATCTAGTGGAGCAACGCCCTAGAGTGAAGCCAAGGTTGCCCGGAACGTAGAATTGGCCATCACTTTCAAACTGGTCGCAATTATTCCTGTTATATTATGGAAACACTGTTGTATTTTTATTGCATTTTATGCTTCGGGCGTTGACTTCTAAGGCCCTAACTATTGAATCTGTTGGAGCAATGCCCTAGGGTGAAGCCTAGGTTGCTCGGAAAATAGGAATGACCATAAGTTTCATACTGGTTGCAATTATTCGTTTTATACGATGGAAGAACTGTTGTACTTGTATTGTATTTTATGCTTCTGGCGTTGACTTCTTAGGCACTAACTATTCGATCTGGTGGAGCAACGCCCTAGAGTGAAGCCTCGGTTGCCCGGAACGTAGAATTGGCCATCACTTTCAAACTGGTTGCAATTATTCCTGTTATATGATGGATACACTGCTGTATTTTTATTGCATTTTATGCTTCGGGCGTTGACTTCTAAGGTCCTAACTATTCAATCTGTTGGAGCAACGCCCTAGGGTGAAGACTAGGTTGCTCGGAAAATAGAAATGTCCATAAGTTTCATACTGGTTGCAATTATTCGTTTTATACGATGGAAAAACTGTTGTATTTATATTGTATTTTATGCTTCTGGCGTTGACTTCTAAGGCACTAACTATTCGATCTGGTGGAGCAACGCCCTAGAGTGAAGCCTAGGTTGCCCGGCACGTAGAATTGGCCATCGCTTTCAAACTGGTTGCAATTATTCCTGTTATATGATGGATACACTGCTGTATTTTTATTGCATTTTATGCTTCGGGCGTTGACTTCTAAGGTCCTAACTATTCAATCTGTTGGAGCAACGCCCTAGGGTGAAGACTAGGTTGCTCGGAAAATAGAAATGACCATAAGTTTCATACTGGTTGCAATTATTCGTTTTATACGATGGAGAAACTGTTGTATTTATATTGTATTTTATGCTTCTGGCGTTGACTTCTAAGGCACTAACTATTCGATCTGGTGGAGCAACGCCCTAGAGTGAAGCCTAGGTTGCCCGGAACGTAGAATTGGCCATCACTTTCAAACTGGTTGCAATTATTCCTGTTATATGATGGATACACTGTTGTATTTTTATTGCATTTTATGCTTCGGGCGTTGACTTCTAAGGCCCTAACTATTCAATCTGTTGGAGCAACGCCCTAGGGTGAAGACTAGGTTGCTCGGAAAATAGAAATGTCCATAAGTTTCATACTGGTTGCAATTATTCGTTTTATACGATGGAAAAACCGTTGTATTTATATTGTATTTTATGCTTCTGGCGTTGACTTCTAAGGCACTAACTATTCGATCTGGTGGAGCAACGCCGTAGAGTGAAGCCTAGGTTGCCCGGAACGTAGAATTGGCCATCGCTTTCAAACTGGTTGCAATTATTCCTGTTATATGATGGATACACTGTTGTATTTTTATTGCATTTTATGCTTCGGGCGTTGACTTCTAAGGCCCTAACTATTCAATCTGTTGGAGCAACGCCCTAGGGTGAAGACTAGGTTCCTCGGAAAATAGAAATGTCCATAAGTTTCATACTGGTTGCAATTATTCGTTTTATACGATGGAAAAACTGTTGTATTTATATTGTATTTTATGCTTCTGGCGTTGACTTCTAAGGCACTAACTATTCGATCCGGTGGAGCAACGCCCTAGAGTGAAGCCTAGGTTGCCCGGAACGTAGAATTGGCCATCGCTTTCAAACTGGTTGCAATTATTCCTGTTATATGATGGATACACTGTTGTATTTTTATTGCATTTTATGCTTCGGGCGTTGACTTCTAAGGCCCTAACTATTCAATCTGTTGGACCAACGCCCTAGGGTAATGCCTAGCTTGCTCGGAAAGTAGAAATGACCATAAGTTTCATACTGGTTGCAATTATTTGTTTTATACGATGGAAAAGCTGTTGTATTTATATCGTATTTTATGCTTCTGGCGTTGACTTCTTAGGCCGTAACTATTCGGTCTGGTGGAGCAACGCCCTGGAGTGAAACCTAGGTGGCCCGGAACGTAGAATTGGCCATCACTTTCATACTGGTTGCAATTATTCCTGATATATGACGGAAACACTGTTGTATTTTTTTTTGCATTTTATGGTTCGGGCGTTGACTTCTAAGGCCCTAACTATTCAATCTGTTGGAGCAACGCCGTAGGGTCAAGCCTAGGTTGCTCGGAAGGTAGAAATGACCATAAGTTTCATACTGGTTGCAATGATTCGTTTTATACGATGGAAAACTGTTGTATTTATATTGTATTTTATGCTTCTGGCGTTGACTTCTAAGGCACTAACTATTAGATCTAGTGGAGCAACGCCCTAGAGTGAAGCCAAGGTTGCCCGGAACGTAGAATTGGCCATCACTTTCAAACTGGTCGCAATTATTCCTGTTATATTATGGAAACACTGTTGTATTTTTATTGCATTTTATGCTTCGGGCGTTGACTTCTAAGGCCCTAACTATTGAATCTGTTGGAGCAATGCCCTAGGGTGAAGCCTAGGTTGCTCGGAAAATAGGAATGACCATAAGTTTCATACTGGTTGCAATTATTCGTTTTATACGATGGAAGAACTGTTGTACTTGTATTGTATTTTATGCTTCTGGCGTTGACTTCTTAGGCACTAACTATTCGATCTGGTGGAGCAACGCCCTAGAGTGAAGCCTCGGTTGCCCGGAACGTAGAATTGGCCATCACTTTCAAACTGGTTGCAATTATTCCTGTTATATGATGGATACACTGCTGTATTTTTATTGCATTTTATGCTTCGGGCGTTGACTTCTAAGGTCCTAACTATTCAATCTGTTGGAGCAACGCCCTAGGGTGAAGACTAGGTTGCTCGGAAAATAGAAATGTCCATAAGTTTCATACTGGTTGCAATTATTCGTTTTATACGATGGAAAAACTGTTGTATTTATATTGTATTTTATGCTTCTGGCGTTGACTTCTAAGGCACTAACTATTCGATCTGGTGGAGCAACGCCCTAGAGTGAAGCCTAGGTTGCCCGGAACGTAGAATTGGCCATCGCTTTCAAACTGGTTGCAATTATTCCTGTTATATGATGGATACACTGCTGTATTTTTATTGCATTTTATGCTTCGGGCGTTGACTTCTAAGGTCCTAACTATTCAATCTGTTGGAGCAACGCCCTAGGGTGAAGACTAGGTTGCTCGGAAAATAGAAATGACCATAAGTTTCATACTGGTTGCAATTATTCGTTTTATACGATGGAGAAACTGTTGTATTTATATTGTATTTTATGCTTCTGGCGTTGACTTCTAAGGCACTAACTATTCGATCTGGTGGGGCAACGCCCTAGAGTGAAGCCTAGGTTGCCCGGAACGTAGAATTGGCCATCACTTTCAAACTGGTTGCAATTATTCCTGTTATATGATGGATACACTGTTGTATTTTTATTGCATTTTATGCTTCGGGCGTTGACTTCTAAGGCCCTAACTATTCAATCTGTTGGAGCAACGCCCTAGGGTGAAGACTAGGTTGCTCGGAAAATAGAAATGTCCATAAGTTTCATACTGGTTGCAATTATTCGTTTTATACGATGGAAAAACTGTTGTATTTATATTGTATTTTATGCTTCTGGCGTTGACTTCTAAGGCACTAACTATTCGATCTGGTGGAGCAACGCCGTAGAGTGAAGCCTAGGTTGCCCGGAACGTAGAATTGGCCATCGCTTTCAAACTGGTTGCAATTATTCCTGTTATATGATGGATACACTGTTGTATTTTTATTGCATTTTATGCTTCGGGCGTTGACTTCTAAGGCCCTAACTATTCAATCTGTTGGACCAACGCCCTAGGGTAATGCCTAGCTTGCTCGGAAAGTAGAAATGACCATAAGTTTCATACTGGTTGCAATTATTTGTTTTATACGATGGAAAAGCTGTTGTATTTATATCGTATTTTATGCTTCTGGCGTTGACTTCTTAGGCCGTAACTATTCGGTCTGGTGGAGCAACGCCCTGGAGTGAAACCTAGGTGGCCCGGAACGTAGAATTGGCCATCACTTTCATACTGGTTGCAATTATTCCTGATATATGACGGAAACACTGTTGTATTTTTTTTGCATTTTATGGTTCGGGCGTTGACTTCTAAGGCCCTAACTATTCAATCTGTTGGAGCAACGCCGTAGGGTCAAGCCTAGGTTGCTCGGAAGGTAGAAATGACCATAAGTTTCATACTGGTTGCAATGATTCGTTTTATACGATGGAAAACTGTTGTATTTATATTGTATTTTATGCTTCTGGCGTTGACTTCTAAGGCACTAACTATTCGATCTAGTGGAGCAACGCCCTAGAGTGAAGCCAAGGTTGCCCGGAACGTAGAATTGGCCATCACTTTCAAACTGGTCGCAATTATTCCTGTTATATGATTGAAACACTGTTGTATTTTTTTTGCATTTTATGGTTCGGGCGTAGACTTCTAAGGCCCTAACTATTCAATCTGTTGGAGCAACGCCCTAGGGTGAAGCCTAGGTTGCTTGGAAAGTAGAAATGACCATAAGTTTCATACTGGTTGCAATTATTCGTTTTATACGCTGGAAAAGCTGTTGTATTTATATTGTATTTTATGCTTCTGGCGTTGACTTCTAAGGCACTAACTATTCGATCTGGTGGAGCAACGCAATAGAGTGAAGCCTAGGTTGCCCGGGACGTAGAATTGGCCATCACTTTCAAACTGGTCGCAATTATTCCTGTTATATTATGGAAACACTGTTGTATTTTTATTGCATTTTATGCTTCGGGCGTTGACTTCTAAGGCCCTAACTATTGAATCTGTTGGAGCAATGCCCTAGGGTGAAGCCTAGGTTGCTCGGAAAATAGGAATGACCATAAGTTTCATACTGGTTGCAATTATTCGTTTTATACGATGGAAGAACTGTTGTACTTGTATTGTATTTTATGCTTCTGGCGTTGACTTCTAAGGCACTAACTATTCGATCTGGTGTAGCAACGCCCTAGAGTGAAGCGTCGGTTGCCCGGAACGTAGAATTGGCCATCACTTTCAAACTGGTTGCAATTATTCCTGTTATATGATGGATACACTGCTGTATTTTTATTGCATTTTATGCTTCGGGCGTTGACTTCTAAGGTCCTAACTATTCAATCTGTTGGAGCAACGCCGTAGGGTCAAGCCTAGGTTGCTCGGAAAGTAGAAATGACCATAAGTTTCATACTGGTTGCAATGATTCGTTTTATACGATGGAAAACTGTTGTATTTATATTGTATTTTATGCTTCTGGCGTTGACTTCTAAGGCACTAACTATTCGATCTAGTGGAGCAACGCCCTAGAGTGAAGCCAAGGTTGCCCGGAACGTAGAATTGGCCATCACTTTCAAACTGGTCGCAATTATTCCTGTTATATGATTGAAACACTGTTGTATTTTTTTTGCATTTTATGGTTCGGGCGTAGACTTCTAAGGCCCTAACTATTCAATCTGTTGGAGCAACGCCCTAGGGTGAAGCCTAGGTTGCTTGGAAAGTAGAAATGACCATAAGTTTCATACTGGTTGCAATTATTCGTTTTATACGCTGGAAAAGCTGTTGTATTTATATTGTATTTTATGCTTCTGGCGTTGACTTCTAAGGCACTAACTATTCGATCTGGTGGAGCAACGCCCTAGAGTGAAGCCTAGGTTGCCCGGGACGTAGAATTGGCCATCACTTTTAAACTGGTCGCAATTATTCCTGTTATATTATGGAAACACTGTTGTATTTTTATTGCATTTTATGCTTCGGGCGTTGACTTCTAAGGCCCTAACTATTGAATCTGTTGGAGCAATGCCCTAGGGTGAAGCCTAGGTTGCTCGGAAAGTAGAAATGACCATAAGTTTCATACTGGTTGCAATTATTCGTTTTATACGATGGAAAAACTGTTGTATTTATATTGTATTTTATGCTTCTGGCGTTGACTTCTAAGGCCCTAGCTGTTCGATCTAGTGGAGCAACGCCCTAGAGTGAAGCCTAGGTTGCCCGGAAAGGAGAAGTGACCATCACGTTCAAACTGGTTGCAATTAATCCTTTTATACCATGGAAAAGCTGTTCTATTTATATCGTATTTTATGCTTCTGGCGTTTACTTCTAAGGACCTAACTATTCGATCTGGTGGAGCAACGCCCTATAGTGAAGCCTAGGTTGCTCGGAATATGGAAATGACCATAACTTTCACACTGGTTGCAATTATTCCTGTTATATTATGGAAATACTGTTGTATTTTTATTGCATTTTATGCTTCGGGCGTTGACTTCTAAGGCCCTAACTATTCAATCTGTTGGAGCAACGCCCTAGGGTGAAGCCTAGGTTGCTCGGAAAGTAGAAATGACCATAAGTTTCATACTGGTTGCAATTATTCGTTTTATACGATGGACAAACTGTTGTATTTATATTGTATTTTATGCTTCTGGCGTTGACTTCTAAGGCCCTAGCTGTTCGATCTAGTGGAGCCACGCCCTAGAGTGAAGCCTAGGTTGCCCGGAATGTAGAAATGACCATAACATTCACACTGGTTGCAATTATTCGTTTTATACGATGCAAACGCTGTTGTATTTATATCGTATTTTATGCTTCTGGCGTTTACTTCTGAGGACCTAACTACTCGATCTGGTGCAGCAACGCCCTAGAGTGAATCCTAGGTTGCTCGGAATGTAGAACTGACCATAACATTCACACTGGTTGCAATTATTCGTTTTATACGATGGAAACGCTGTTGTATTTATATTGTACTTTATGCCTCTGGCGTTGACTTCTAAGGCCGTAGCTATTAGATGTGGTGGAGCAACGCCCTAGAGTGAGGCCTAGGGTGCTCGGAACGTAGAAATGACCATTACTTTCACACTGGTTGCAATTATTCGTTTTATACGATGGAAAAGCTGTTGTATTTATATCGTATTTTATGCTTCTGGCGTTCACTTCTTAGGCCGTAACTATTCGGTCTGGTGGAGCAACGCCCTGGAGTGAAACCTAGGTTGCCCGGAACGTAGAATTGGCCATCACTTTCAAACTGGTTGCAATTATTCCTGTTATATGATGGAAACACTGTTGTATTTTTTATGCATTTTATGGTACGGGGGTTGACTTCTAAGGCCCTAACTATTCAATCCGTTGGACCAACGCCCTAGGGTGAAACCTAGGTTGCTCGGAAAGTAGAAATGACCATATGCTTCATACTGGTTGCAATTATTTGTTTCATACGATGGAAAAACTGTTGTATTTATATTGTATTTTATGCTTCTGGCGTTGACTTCTAAGGCACTAACTATTCGATCTGGTGGAGCAACGCCCTAGAGTGAAGTCTAGGTTGCCCGGACCGTAGAATTGGCCATCAGTTTCAAACTGGTCGAAATTATTCCTGTTATATGATGGAAACACTGTTGTATTTTTCTTGCATTTTATGGTTCGGGCGTTGACTTCTAAGGCCCTAACTATTCAATCTGTTAGTGCAACGCCCTAGGGTGAAGCCTAGGTTGCTCGGAAAGTAGAAATGTCCATAAGTTTCATACTGGTTGCAATTATTCGTTTTATACGATGGAAAAACTGTTGTATTTATATTGTATTTTATGCTTCTGGCGTTGACTTCTAAGGCACTAACTATTCGATCTGGTGGAGCAACGCAATAGAGTGAAGCCTAGGTTGCCCGGAAGGTAGAATTGGCCATCACTTTCAAACTGGTTGCAATTATTCGTTTTATGCGATGGAAGAACTGTTGTATTTATATTGCATTTTATGCTTCTGGCGTAGACTTCTAAGGCCCTAACTATTCAATCTGTTGGAGCAACGCCCTAGGGTGAAGCCTAGGTTGCTCGGAAAGTAGAAATGACCATAAGTTTCATACTGGTTGCAATTATTCGTTCTATACGATGGAAAAACTGTTGTATTTATATTGTATTTTATGCTTCTGGCGTTGACTTCTAAGGCACTATCTATTCGATCTGGTGGAGCAACGCCCTAGAGCGAAGCCTAGGTTGCCCGGAACGTAGAAATGGCCATCACTTTCAAACTGGTTCCAATTACTCCTGTTATATGATGGAAACACTGTTGTATTTTTTTTGCATTTTATGGTTCGGGCGCTGACTTCTAAGGCCCTAACTATTGAATCCGTTGGAGCAACGCCCTAGGGTGATGCCTAGGTTGCTCGGAAAGTTGAAATGACCATAAGTTTCATACTGGTTACAATTATTCGTTTTATACGATGGAAAAACTGTTGTATTTATATCGTATTTTATGCTTCTGGCGTTGACTTCTAAGGCACTATCTATTCGATCTGGTGGAGCAACGCCCTAGAGCTAAGCCTAGGTTGCCCGGAACGTAGAATTTGCCATCACTTTCAAACTGGTTGCAATTATTCCTGTTATATGATGGAAACACTGTTGTATTTTCTTTGCATTTTATGGTTCGGGCGTTGACTTCTAAGGCCCTCACTATTCAATCTGTTGGAGCAACGCCCTAGGGTGAAGCCTAGGTTGCTCGGAAAATAGAAATGACCATAAGTTTCATACTGGTTGCAATTAATCGTTTTATACGATGGAAAAACTGTTGTATTTATATTGTATTTTATGCTTCTGGCGTTGACTTCTAAGGCACTAACTATTCGATCTGGTGGAGCAACGCAATAGAGTGAAGCCTAGGTTGCCCGGAAGGTAGAATTGGTCATCACTTTCAAACTGGTTGCAATTATTCCTGTTATATGATGGAAACACTGTTGTATTTTTCTTGCATTTTATGGTTCGGGCGTTGACTTCTAAGGCCCTAACTATTCAATCTGTTAGAGCAACGCCCTAGGGTGAAGCCGAGGTTGCTCGGAAAGTAGAAATGTCCATAAGTTTCATACTGGTTGCAATTATTCGTTTTATACGATGGAAAAACTGTTGTATTTATATTGTATTTTATGCTTCTGGCGTTGACTTCTAAGGCACTAACTATTCGATCTGGTGGAGCAACGCCCTAGAGCGAAGCCTAGGTTGCCCGGAACGTAGAATTGGCCATCACTTTCAAACTGGTTGCAATTATTCCTGTTATATGATGGAAACACTGTTGTATTTTCTTTGCATTTTATGGTTCGGGCGTTGACTTCTAAGGCCCTCACTATTCAATCTGTTGGAGCAACGCCCTAGGGTGAAGCCTAGGTTGCTCGGAAAATAGAAATGACCATAAGTTTCATACTGGTTGCAATTAATCGTTTTATACGATGGAAAAACTGTTGTATTTATATTGTATTTTATGCTTCTGGCGTTGACTTCTAAGGCACTAACTATTCGATCTGGTGGAGCAACTCCCTAGAGTGAAGCCTAGGTTGCCCGGAACGTAGAATTGGCCAGTCGCTTTCAAACTGGTTGCAATTATTCCTGTTATATGATGGATACACTGTTGTATTTTTATTGCATTTTATGCTTGGGGCGTTGACTTCTAAGGCCCTAACTATTCAATCTGTTGGACCAACGCCCTAGGGTGAAGCCTAGCTTGCTCGGAAAGTAGAAATGACCATAAGTTTCATACTGGTTGCAATTATTCGTTTTATACGATGGAAAAGCTGTTGTATTTATATCGTATTTTATGCTTCTGGCGATGACTTCTTAGGCTGTAACTATTCGGTATGGTGGAGCAACGCCCTGGAGTGAAACCTAGGTTGCCCGGAACGTAGAATTGGCCATCACTTTCAAACTGGTTGCAATTATTCCTGATATACGATGGAAACACTGTTGTATTTTTCTTGCATTTTATGGTTCGGGCGTTGACTTCTAAGGCCCTAACTATTCAATCTGTTAGAGCAACGCCCTAGGGTGAAGCCTAGGTTGCTCGTAAAGTAGAAATGTCCATAAGTTTCATACTGGTTGCAATTATTCGTTTTATACGATGGAAAAACTGTTGTATTTATATTGTATTTTATGCTTCTGGCGTTGACTTCTAAGGCACTAACTATTCGATCTGGTGGAGCAACGCAATAGAGTGAAGCCTAGGTTGCACGGAACGTAGAATTGGCCATCACTTTCAAACTGGTTGCAATTATTCCTGTTATATGATGGAAACACTGTGGTATTTTTTTTGCATTTTATGGTTCGGGCGTTGACTTCTAAGGTCCTAACTATTCAATCTGTTGGAGCAACGCCCTAGGGTGAAGCCTAGGTTGCTCGGAAAATAGGAATGACCATCAGTTTCATACTGGTTGCAATTATTCGTTTTATACGATGGAAAAACTGTTGTACTTGTATTGTATTTTATGCTTCTGGCGTTGACTTCTAAGGCACTAACTATTCGATCTGGTGGAGCATTGCCCTAGAGTGAAGCCTAGGTTGCCCGGAACGTAGAATTGGCCATCACTTTCAAACTGGTTGCAATTATTCCTGTTATATGATGGATACACTGCTGTATTTTTATTGCATTTTATGCTTCGGGCGTTGACTTCTAAGGTCCTAACTATTCAATCTGTTGGAGCAACGCCCTAGGGTGAAGACTAGGTTGCTCGGAAAATAGAAATGACCATAAATTTCATACTGGTTGCAATTATTCGTTTTATACGATGGAGAAACTGTTGTATTTATATTGTATTTTATGATTCTAGCGTTGACTTCTAAGGCATTAACTATACGATCTGGTGGAGCAACGCCTTAGAGTGAAGCCTAGGTTACCCGGAACGTAGAATTGGCCATCGCTTTCAAACTGGTTGCAACTATTCCTGTTATATGATGGATACACTGTTGTATTTTTATAGCATTTTATGCTTCGGGCGTTGACTTCTAAGGCCCTAACTATTCAATCTGTTGGAGCAACGCCTTAGGGAGAAGCCTAGGTTGCTCGGAAAATAGGAATGACCATAAGTTTCATACTGGTTGCAACTATTCGTTTTATACGATGGAAAAACTGTTGTACTTATATTGTATTTTATGCTTCTGGCGTTGACTTCTAAGGCACTAACTATTCGATCTGGTGGAGGAACGCAATAGAGTGATGCCTAGGTTGCCCGGAACGTAGAATTGGCCATCACTTTCAAACTGGTTGAATTATTCCTGTTATATGATGGAAACACTGTGGTATTTTTTTTGCATTTTATGGTTCGGGCGTTGACTTCTAAGGTCCTAACTATTCAATCTGTTGGAGCAACGCCCTAGGGTGAAGCCTAGGTTGCTCGGAAAATAGGAATGACCATCAGTTTCATACTGGTTGCAATTATTCGTTTTATACGATGGAAAAACTGTTGTACTTGTATTGTATTTTATGCTTCTGGCGTTGACTTCTAAGGCACTAACTATTCGATCTGGTGGAGCAACGCCCTAGAGTGAAGCCTAGGTTGCCCGGAACGTAGAATTGGCCATCACTTTCAAACTGGTTGCAATTATTCCTGTTATATGATGGATACACTGCTGTATTTTTATTGCATTTTATGCTTCGGGCGTTGACTTCTAAGGTCCTAACTATTCAATCTGTTGGAGCAACGCCCTAGGGTGAAGACTAGGTTGCTCGGAAAATAGAAATGACCATAAGTTTCATACTGGTTGCAATTATTCGTTTTATACGATGGAGAAACTGTTGTATTTATATTGTATTTTATGCTTCTGGCGTTGACTTCTAAGGCACTAACTATCCGATCTGGTGGAGCAACGCCCTAGAGTGAAGTCTAGGTTGCCCGGACCGTAGAATTGGCCATCAGTTTCAAACTGGTCGAAATTATTCCTGTTAAATGATGGAAACACTGTTGTATTTTTCTTGCATTTTATGGTTCGGGCGTTGACTTCTAAGGCCCTAACTATTCAATCTGTTAGAGCAACGCCCTAGGGTGAAGCCGAGGTTGCTCGGAAAGTAGAAATGTCCATAAGTTTCATACTGGTTGCAATTATTCGTTTTATACGATGGAAAAACTGTTGTATTTATATTGTATTTTATGCTTCTGGCGTTGACTTCTAAGGCACTAACTATTCGATCTGGTGGAGCAACGCAATAGAGTGAAGCCTAGGTTGCCCGGAAGGTAGAATTGGCCATCACTTTCAAACTGGTTGCAATTATTCGTTTTATGCGATGGAAGAACTGTTGTATTTATATTGCATTTTATGCTTCTGGCGTAGACTTCTAAGGCCCTAACTATTCAATCTGTTGGAGCAACGCCCTAGGGTGAAGCCTAGGTTGCTCGGAAAGTAGAAATGACCATAAGTTTCATACTGGTTGCAATTATTCGTTCTATACGATGGAAAAACTGTTGTATTTATATTGTATTTTATGCTTCTGGCGTTGACTTCTAAGGCACTATCTATTCGATCTGGTGGAGCAACGCCCTAGAGCGAAGCCTAGGTTGCCCGGAACGTAGAAATGGCCATCACTTTCAAACTGGTTCCAATTACTCCTGTTATATGATGGAAACACTGTTGTATTTTTTTTGCATTTTATGGTTCGGGCGCTGACTTCTAAGGCCCTAACTATTCAATCCGTTGGAGCAACGCCCTAGGGTGATGCCTAGGTTGCTCGGAAAGTTGAAATGACCATAAGTTTCATACTGGTTACAATTATTCGTTTTATACGATGGAAAAACTGTTGTATTTATATCGTATTTTATGCTTCTGGCGTTGACTTCTAAGGCACTATCTATTCGATCTGGTGGAGCAACGCCCTAGAGCTAAGCCTAGGTTGCCCGGAACGTAGAATTTGCCATCACTTTCAAACTGGTTGCAATTATTCCTGTTATATGATGGAAACACTGTTGTATTTTCTTTGCATTTTATGGTTCGGGCGTTGACTTCTAAGGCCCTCACTATTCAATCTGTTGGAGCAACGCCCTAGGGTGAAGCCTAGGTTGCTCGGAAAATAGAAATGACCATAAGTTTCATACTGGTTGCAATTAATCGTTTTATACGATGGAAAAACTGTTGTATTTATATTGTATTTTATGCTTCTGGCGTTGACTTCTAAGGCACTAACTATCCGATCTGGTGGAGCAACGCCCTAGAGTGAAGTCTAGGTTGCCCGGACCGTAGAATTGGCCATCAGTTTCAAACTGGTCGAAATTATTCCTGTTATATGATGGAAACACTGTTGTATTTTTCTTCCATTTTATGGTTCGGGCGTTGACTTCTAAGGCCCTAACTATTCAATCTGTTAGAGCAACGCCCTAGGGTGAAGCCGAGGTTGCTCGGAAAGTAGAAATGTCCATAAGTTTCATACTGGTTGCAATTATTCGTTTTATACGATGGAAAAACTGTTGTATTTATATTGTATTTTATGCTTCTGGCGTTGACTTCTAAGGCACTAACTATTCGATCTGGTGGAGCAACGCAATAGAGTGAAGCCTAGGTTGCCCGGAAGGTAGAATTGGTCATCACTTTCAAACTGGTTGCAATTATTCCTGTTATATGATGGAAACACTGTTGTATTTTTCTTGCATTTTATGGTTCGGGCGTTGACTTCTAAGGCCCTAACTATTCAATCTGTTAGAGCAACGCCCTAGGGTGAAGCCGAGGTTGCTCGGAAAGTAGAAATGTCCATAAGTTTCATACTGGTTGCAATTATTCGTTTTATACGATGGAAAAACTGTTGTATTTATATTGTATTTTATGCTTCTGGCGTTGACTTCTAAGGCACTAACTATTCGATCTGGTGGAGCAACGCCCTAGAGCGAAGCCTAGGTTGCCCGGAACGTAGAATTGGCCATCACTTTCAAACTGGTTGCAATTATTCCTGTTATATGATGGAAACACTGTTGTATTTTCTTTGCATTTTATGGTTCGGGCGTTGACTTCTAAGGCCCTCACTATTCAATCTGTTGGAGCAACGCCCTAGGGTGAAGCCTAGGTTGCTCGGAAAATAGAAATGACCATAAGTTTCATACTGGTTGCAATTAATCGTTTTATACGATGGAAAAACTGTTGTATTTATATTGTATTTTATGCTTCTGGCGTTGACTTCTAAGGCACTAACTATTCGATCTGGTGGAGCAACTCCCTAGAGTGAAGCCTAGGTTGCCCGGAACGTAGAATTGGCCAGTCGCTTTCAAACTGGTTGCAATTATTCCTGTTATATGATGGATACACTGTTGTATTTTTATTGCATTTTATGCTTGGGGCGTTGACTTCTAAGGCCCTAACTATTCAATCTGTTGGACCAACGCCCTAGGGTGAAGCCTAGCTTGCTCGGAAAGTAGAAATGACCATAAGTTTCATACTGGTTGCAATTATTCGTTTTATACGATGGAAAAGCTGTTGTATTTATATCGTATTTTATGCTTCTGGCGATGACTTCTTAGGCTGTAACTATTCGGTATGGTGGAGCAACGCCCTGGAGTGAAACCTAGGTTGCCCGGAACGTAGAATTGGCCATCACTTTCAAACTGGTTGCAATTATTCCTGATATACGATGGAAACACTGTTGTATTTTTCTTGCATTTTATGGTTCGGGCGTTGACTTCTAAGGCCCTAACTATTCAATCTGTTAGAGCAACGCCCTAGGGTGAAGCCTAGGTTGCTCGTAAAGTAGAAATGTCCATAAGTTTCATACTGGTTGCAATTATTCGTTTTATACGATGGAAAAACTGTTGTATTTATATTGTATTTTATGCTTCTGGCGTTGACTTCTAAGGCACTAACTATTCGATCTGGTGGAGCAACGCAATAGAGTGAAGCCTAGGTTGCACGGAACGTAGAATTGGCCATCACTTTCAAACTGGTTGCAATTATTCCTGTTGTATGATGGAAACACTGTGGTATTTTTTTTGCATTTTATGGTTCGGGCGTTGACTTCTAAGGTCCTAACTATTCAATCTGTTGGAGCAACGCCCTAGGGTGAAGCCTAGGTTGCTCGGAAAATAGGAATGACCATCAGTTTCATACTGGTTGCAATTATTCGTTTTATACGATGGAAAAACTGTTGTACTTGTATTGTATTTTATGCTTCTGGCGTTGACTTCTAAGGCACTAACTATTCGATCTGGTGGAGCATTGCCCTAGAGTGAAGCCTAGGTTGCCCGGAACGTAGAATTGGCCATCACTTTCAAACTGGTTGCAATTATTCCTGTTATATGATGGATACACTGCTGTATTTTTATTGCATTTTATGCTTCGGGCGTTGACTTCTAAGGTCCTAACTATTCAATCTGTTGGAGCAACGCCCTAGGGTGAAGACTAGGTTGCTCGGAAAATAGAAATGACCATAAATTTCATACTGGTTGCAATTATTCGTTTTATACGATGGAGAAACTGTTGTATTTATATTGTATTTTATGATTCTAGCGTTGACTTCTAAGGCATTAACTATACGATCTGGTGGAGCAACGCCCTAGAGTGAAGCCTAGGTTACCCGGAACGTAGAATTGGCCATCGCTTTCAAACTGGTTGCAACTATTCCTGTTATATGATGGATACACTGTTGTATTTTTATAGCATTTTATGCTTCGGGCGTTGACTTCTAAGGCCCTAACTATTCAATCTGTTGGAGCAACGCCTTAGGGAGAAGCCTAGGTTGCTCGGAAAATAGGAATGACCATAAGTTTCATACTGGTTGCAACTATTCGTTTTATACGATGGAAAAACTGTTGTACTTATATTGTATTTTATGCTTCTGGCGTTGACTTCTAAGGCACTAACTATTCGATCTGGTGGAGGAACGCAATAGAGTGATGCCTAGGTTGCCCGGAACGTAGAATTGGCCATCACTTTCAAACTGGTTGAATTATTCCTGTTATATGATGGAAACACTGTTGTATTTTTTTTGCATTTTATGGTTAGGGCGTTGACTTCTAAGGTTCTAACTATTCAATCTGTTGGAGCAACGCCCTAGGGTGAAGCCTAGGTTGCTCGGAAAGTAGAAATGACCATAAGTTTCATACTGGTTGCAATTATTCGTTTTATACGATGGAAAAACTGTTGTATTTATACTGTATTTTATGCTTCTGGCGTTGACTTCTAAGGCACTAACTATTCGATCTGGTGGAGCAACGCAATAGAGTGAAGCCTAGGTTGCCCGGAACGTAGAATTGGCCATCACTTTCAAACTGGTTGCATTTATTCCTGTTATATGAAGGAAACACTGTGGTATTTTTTTTGCATTTTATGGTTCGGGCGTCGACTTCTAAGGCCCTAACTATTCAATCTGTTGGAGCAACGCCCTAGGGTGAAGCCTAGGTTCCTCGGAAAGTAGAAATGACCATAAGTTTCATACGGGTTGCAATTATTCGTTTTATACGATGGAAAAACTGTTGTATTTATATTGTATTTTATGCTTCTGGCGTTGACTTCTAAGGCACTAACTATTCGATCTGGTGGAGCAACGCCCTAGAGCGAAGCCTAGATTGCCCGGAACGTAGAATTGGCCATCACTTTCAAACTGGTTGAATTATTCCTGTTATATAATGGAAACACTGTTGTATTTTTTTTGCATTTTATGGTTAGGGCGTCGACTTCTAAGGTCCTAACTATTCAATCTGTTGGAGCAACGCCCTAGGGTGAAGCCTAGGTTGCTCGGAAAGTAGAAATGACCATAAGTTTCATACTGGTTGCAATTATTCGTTTTATACGATGGAAGAGCTGTTGTATTTATATCGTACTTTATGCTTCTGGCGTTGACTTCTTAGGCCGTAACTACTCGGTCTGGTGGAGCAACGCCCTGGAGTGAAACCTAGGTTGCCCGGAACGTAGAATTGGCCATCACTTTCAAACTGGTTGCAATTATTCCTGATATATGATGGAAACACTGTTGTATTTTTATTGCATTTTATGCTTCGGGCGTAGACTTCTAAGGCCCTAACTATTCAATCTGTTGGACCAACGCCCTAGGGTGAAGCCTAGCTTGCTCGGAAAGTAGAAATGACCATAAGTTTCATACTGGTTGCAATTATTCGTTTTATACGATGGAAAAGCTGTTGTATTTATATCGTATTTTATGCTTCTGGCGTTGACTTCTTAGGCCGTAACTATTCGGTCTGGTGGAGCAACGCCCTGGAGTGAAACCTAGGTTGCCCGGAACGTAGAATTGGCCATCACTTTCATACTGGTTGCAATTATTCCTGATATATGATGGAAACACTGATGTATTTTTTTTGCATTTTATGGTTCGGGCGTTGACTTCTAAGGCCCTAACTATTCAATCTGTTGTAGCAACGCCCTAGGGTGAAGCCTAGGTTGCTCGGAAAGTAGAAATGACCATAAATTTCATACTGGTTGCAATAATTCGTTTTATACGATGGAAAAACTGTTGTATTTATATTGTATTTTATGCTTCTGGCGTTGACTTCTAAGGCACTAACTATTCGATCTGGTGGAGCAACGCCCTAGGGTGAAGCCTAGGTTGCCCGGAACGTAGAATTGGCCATCACTTCCAAACTGGTTGCAATTATTCCTGTTATATGATGGATACACTGTTGTATTCTTATTGCATTTTATGCTTCGGGCGTTGACTTCTAAGGCTCTAACTATTCAGTCTGTTGGAGCAACGCCCTAGGGTGAAGCCTAGCTTGCTCGGAAAGTAGAAATGACCATAAGTTTCATACTGGTTGCAATTATTCGTTTTATACGATGGAAAAGCTGTTGTATTTATATCGTATTTTATGCTTCTGGCGTTGACTTCTTAGGCCGTAACTATTCGGTCTGGTGGAGCAACGCCCTGCAGTGAAACCTAGGTTGCCCGGACCGTAGAATTGGTCATCACTTTCAAACTGGTTGCAATTATTCCTGATATATGATGGAAACACTGTTGTATTTTTTTTGCATTTTATGGTTCGGGCGTTGACTTCTGAGGCCCTAACTATTCAATCTGTTGGAGCAACGCCCTAGGGTGAAGCCTAGGTTGCTCGGAAAGTAGAAATGACCATAAGTTTCATACTGGTTGCAATTATTCGTTTTATACGATGGAAAAACTGTTGTATTTATACTGTATTTTATGCTTCTGGCGTTGACTTCTTAGGCCGTAACTATTCGGTCTGGTGGAGCAACGCCCTGGAGTGAAACCTAGGTTGCCCGGAACGTAGAATTGGCCTTCACTTTCATACTGGTTGCAATTATTCCTGATATATGATGGAAACACTGTTGTATTTTTTTTGCATTTTATGGTTCGGGCGTTGACTTCTAAGGCCCTAACTATTCAATCTGTTGGAGCAACGCCCTAGGGTGAAGCATAGGTTGCTCGGAAAGTAGAAATGTCCATAAGTTTCATACTGGTTGCAATTATTCGTTTTATACGATGGAAAAACTGTTGTATTTATATTGTATTTTATGCCTCTGGCGTTGACTTCTAAGGCACTAACTATTCGATCTGGTGGAGCAACGCCCTAGAGTGAAGCCTAGGTTGCCCGGAACGTAGAATTGGCCATCACTTTCAAACTGGTTGCAATTATTCCTGTTATATGATGGATACACTGCTGTATTTTTATTGCATTTTATGCTTCGGGCGTTGACTTCTAAGGTCCTAGCTATTCAATCTGTTGGAGCAACGCCCTAGGGTGAAGACTAGGTTGCTCGGAAAATAGAAATGACCATAAGTTTCATACTGGTTGCAATTATTCGTTTTATACGATGGAGAAACTGTTGTATTTATATTGTATTTTATGCTTCTGGCGTTGACTTCTAAGGCACTAACTATCCGATCTGGTGGAGCAACGCCCTAGAGTGAAGTCTAGGTTGCCCGGACCGTAGAATTGGCCATCAGTTTCAAACTGGTCGAAATTATTCCTGTTATATGATGGAAACACTGTTGTATTTTTCTTGCATTTTATGGTTCGGGCGTTGACTTCTAAGGCCCTAACTATTCAATCTGTTAGAGCAACGCCCTAGGGTGAAGCCGAGGTTGCTCGGAAAGTAGAAATGTCCATAAGTTTCATACTGGTTGCAATTATTCGTTTTATACGATGGAAAAACTGTTGTATTTATATTGTATTTTATGCTTCTGGCGTTGACTTCTAAGGCACTAACTATTCGATCTGGTGGAGCAACGCAATAGAGTGAAGCCTAGGTTGCCCGGAAGGTAGAATTGGCCATCACTTTCAAACTGGTTGCAATTATTCGTTTTATGCGATGGAAGAACTGTTGTATTTATATTGCATTTTATGCTTCTGGCGTAGACTTCTAAGGCCCTAACTATTCAATCTGTTGGAGCAACGCCCTAGGGTGAAGCCTAGGTTGCTCGGAAAGTAGAAATGACCATAAGTTTCATACTGGTTGCAATTATTCGTTCTATACGATGGAAAAACTGTTGTATTTATATTGTATTTTATGCTTCTGGCGTTGACTTCTAAGGCACTATCTATTCGATCTGGTGGAGCAACGCCCTAGAGCGAAGCCTAGGTTGCCCGGAACGTAGAAATGGCCATCACTTTCAAACTGGTTCCAATTACTCCTGTTATATGATGGAAACACTGTTGTATTTTTTTTGCATTTTATGGTTCGGGCGCTGACTTCTAAGGCCCTAACTATTCAATCCGTTGGAGCAACCCCCTAGAGTGATGCCTAGGTTGCTCGGAAAGTAGAAATGACCATAAGTTTCATACTGGTTACAATTATTCGTTTTATACGATGGAAAAACTGTTGTATTTATATCGTATTTTATGCTTCTGGCGTTGACTTCTAAGGCACTATCTATTCGATCTGGTGGAGCAACGCCCTAGAGCTAAGCCTAGGTTGCCCGGAACGTAGAATTTGCCATCACTTTCAAACTGGTTGCAATTATTCCTGTTATATGATGGAAACACTGTTGTATTTTCTTTGCATTTTATGGTTCGGGCGTTGACTTCTAAGGCCCTCACTA
This sequence comes from Calliopsis andreniformis, assembly GCF_051401765.1. Taxonomy (NCBI): domain Eukaryota; kingdom Metazoa; phylum Arthropoda; class Insecta; order Hymenoptera; family Andrenidae; genus Calliopsis; species Calliopsis andreniformis. The sequence continues at coordinate 7,414,108 of NW_027480425.1, read as the reverse complement.
TTCAATCTGTTGGAGCAACGCCCTAGGGTGAAGCCTAGGTTGCTCGGAAAATAGAAATGACCATAAGTTTCATACTGGTTGCAATTAATCGTTTTATACGATGGAAAAACTGTTGTATTTATATTGTATTTTATGCTTCTGGCGTTGACTTCTAAGGCACTAACTATTCGATCTGGTGGAGCAACTCCCTAGAGTGAAGCGTAGGTTGCCCGGAACGTAGAATTGGCCAGTCGCTTTCAAACTGGTTGCAATTATTCCTGTTATATGATGGATACACTGTTGTATTTTTATTGCATTTTATGCTTGGGGCGTTGACTTCTAAGGCCCTAACTATTAAATCTGTTGGACCAACGCCCTAGGGTGAAGCCTAGCTTGCTCGGAAAGTAGAAATGACCATAAGTTTCATACTGGTTGCAATTATTCGTTTTATACGATGGAAAAGCTGTTGTATTTATATCGTATTTTATGCTTCTGGCGATGACTTCTTAGGCTGTAACTATTCGGTCTGGTGGAGCAACGCCCTGGAGTGAAACCTAGGTTGCCCGGAACGTAGAATTGGCCATCACTTTCAAACTGGTTGCAATTATTCCTGATATACGATGGAAACACTGTTGTATTTTTCTTGCATTTTATGGTTCGGGCGTTGACTTCTAAGGCCCTAACTATTCAATCTGTTAGAGCAACGCCCTAGGGTGAAGCCTAGGTTGCTCGTAAAGTAGAAATGTCCATAAGTTTCATACTGGTTGCAATTATTCGTTTTATACGATGGAAAAACTGTTGTATTTATATTGTATTTTATGCTTCTGGCGTTGACTTCTAAGGCACTAACTATTCGATCTGGTGGAGCAACGCAATAGAGTGAAGCCTAGGTTGCACGGAACGTAGAATTGGCCATCACTTTCAAACTGGTTGCAATTATTCCTGTTATATGATGGAAACACTGTGGTATTTTTTTTGCATTTTATGGTTCGGGCGTTGACTTCTGAGGTCCTAACTATTCAATCTGTTGGAGCAACGCCCTAGGGTGAAGCCTAGGTTGCTCGGAAAATAGGAATGACCATCAGTTTCATACTGGTTGCAATTATTCGTTTTATACGATGGAAAAACTGTTGTACTTGTATTGTATTTTATGCTTCTGGCGTTGACTTCTAAGGCACTAACTATTCGATCTGGTGGAGCAACGCCCTAGAGTGAAGCCTAGGTTGCCCGGAACGTAGAATTGGCCATCACTTTCAAACTGGTTGCAATTATTCCTGTTATATGATGGATACACTGCTGTATTTTTATTGCATTTTATGCTTCGGGCGTTGACTTCTAAGGTCCTAACTATTCAATCTGTTGGAGCAACGCCCTAGGGTGAAGACTAGGTTGCTCGGAAAATAGAAATGACCATAAGTTTCATACTGGTTGCAATTATTCGTTTTATACGATGGAGAAACTGTTGTATTTATATTGTATTTTATGCTTCTGGCGTTGACTTCTAAGGCATTAACTATCCGATGTGGTAGAGCAACGCCCTAGAGTGAAGCCTAGGTTACCCGGAACGTAGAATTGGCCATCGCTTTCAAACTGGTTGCAACTATTCCTGTTATATGATGGATACACTGTTGTATTTTTATAGCATTTTATGCTTCGGGCGTTGACTTCTAAGGCCCTAACTATTCAATCTGTTGGAGCAACGCCTTAGGGAGAAGCCTAGGTTGCTCGGAAAATAGGAATGACCATAAGTTTCATACTGGTTGCAACTATTCGTTTTATACGATGGAAAAACTGTTGTACTTATATTGTATTTTATGCTTCTGGCGTTGACTTCTAAGGCACTAACTATTCGATCTGGTGGAGGAACGCAATAGAGTGATGCCTAGGTTGCCCGGAACGTAGAATTGGCCATCACTTTCAAACTGGTTGAATTATTCCTGTTATATGATGGAAACACTGTTGTATTTTTTTTGCATTTTATGGTTAGGGCGTTGACTTCTAAGGTTCTAACTATTCAATCTGTTGGAGCAACGCCCTAGGGTGAAGCCTAGGTTGCTCGGAAAGTAGAAATGACCATAAGTTTCATACTGGTTGCAATTATTCGTTTTATACGATGGAAAAACTGTTGTATTTATACTGTATTTTATGCTTCTGGCGTTGACTTCTAAGGCACTAACTATTCGATCTGGTGGAGCAACGCAATAGAGTGAAGCCTAGGTTGCCCGGAACGTAGAATTGGCCATCACTTTCAAACTGGTTGCAATTATTCCTGTTATATGAAGGAAACACTGTGGTATTTTTTTTGCATTTTATGGTTCGGGCGTCGACTTCTAAGGCCCTAACTATTCAATCTGTTGGAGCAACGCCCTAGGGTGAAGCCTAGGTTCCTCGGAAAGTAGAAATGACCATAAGTTTCATACGGGTTGCAATTATTCGTTTTATACGATGGAAAAACTGTTGTATTTATATTGTATTTTATGCTTCTGGCGTTGACTTCTAAGGCACTAACTATTCGATCTGGTGGAGCAACGCCCTAGAGCGAAGCCTAGATTGCCCGGAACGTAGAATTGGCCATCACTTTCAAACTGGTTGAATTATTCCTGTTATATAATGGAAACACTGTTGTATTTTTTTTGCATTTTATGGTTAGGGCGTCGACTTCTAAGGTCCTAACTATTCAATCTGTTGGAGCAACGCCCTAGGGTGAAGCCTAGGTTGCTCGGAAAGTAGAAATGACCATAAGTTTCATACTGGTTGCAATTATTCGTTTTATACGATGGAAGAGCTGTTGTATTTATATCGTACTTTATGCTTCTGGCGTTGACTTCTTAGGCCGTAACTACTGGGTCTGGTGGAGCAACGCCCTGGAGTGAAACCTAGGTTGCCCGGAACGTAGAATTGGCCATCACTTTCAAACTGGTTGCAATTATTCCTGATATATGATGGAAACACTGTTGTATTTTTATTGCATTTTATGGTTCGGGCGTTGACTTCTAAGGCCCTAACTATTCAATCTGTTGGAGCAACGCCCTAGGGTGAAGCATAGGTTGCTCGGAAAGTAGAAATGTCCATAAGTTTTATACTGGTTGCAATTATTCGTTTTATACGATGGAAAAACTGTTGTATTTATATTGTATTTTATGCCTCTGGCGTTGACTTCTAAGGCACTAACTATTCGATCTGGTGGAGCAACGCAATAGAGTGATGCCTAGGTTGCCCGGAACGTAGAATTGGCCATCAATTTCAAACTGGTTGCAATTATACCTGTTATATGATGGAAACACTGCTGTATTTTTTTTGCATTTTATGGTTCGGGCGTTGACTTCTAAGGCCCTAACTATTCAATCCGTTGGAGCAACGCCCTAGGGTGAAGCCTTGGCTGCTCGGAAAGTTGAAATGACCATAAGTTTCATACTGGTTGCAATTATTCGTTTTATACGATGGAAAAACTGTTGTATTTATATTGTATTTTATGCTTCTGGCGTTGACTTCTAAGGCACTAACTATTCGATCTGGTGGAGCCACGCCCTAGAGTGAAGCCTAGGTTGCCCGGAACGTAGAATTGGCCATCACTTTCAAACTGGTTGCAATTATTCCTGTTATATGATGGAAACACTGTTGTATTCTTATTGCATTTTATGTTTCGGGCGTTGACTTCTAAGGCCCTAACTATTCAATCTGTTGGAGCAACGCCCTAGGGTGAAGCCTAGGTTGCTCGGAAAGTAGAAATGACCATAAGTTTCATACTGGTTGCAATTCTTCGTTTTATACGATGGAAAAGCTGTTGTATTTATATCGTACTTTATGCTTCTGGCGTTGACTTCTTAGGCCGTAACTATTCGGTCTGGTGGAGCAACGCCCTGGAGTGAAACCTAGGTTGCACGGAACGTAGAATTGGCCATCACTTTCAAACTGGTTGCAATTATTCCTGATATATGATGGAAACACTGTTGTATTTTTATTGCATTTTATGCTTCGGGCGTAGACTTCTAAGGCCCTAACTATTCAATCTGTTGGACCAACGCCCTAGGGTGAAGCCTAGCTTGCTCGGAAAGTAGAAATGACCATAAGTTTCATACTGGTAGCAATTACTCGTTTTATACGGTGGAAAAGCTGTTGTATTTATATCGTATTTTATGCTTCTGGCGTTGACTTCTAAGGCCCTAACTATTCAGTCTGTTGGAGCAACGCCCTAGGGTGAAGCCTAGGTTGCTCGGAAAGTAGAAATGACCATAAGTTTCATACTGGTTGCAATTATTCGTTTTATACGATGGAAAAACTGTTGTATTTATACTGTATTTTATGCTTCTGGCGTTGACTTCTAAGGCACTAACTATTCGATCTGGTGGAGCAACGCAATAGAGTGAAGCCTAGGTTGCCCGGAACGTAGAATTGGCCATCACTTTCAAACTGGTTGCAATTATTCCTGTTATATGATGGAAACACTGTGGTATTTTTTTTGCATTTTATGGTTCGGGCGTTGACTTCTAAGGCCCAAACTATTCAATCTGTTGGAGCAACGCCCTAGGGTGAAGCCTAGGTTCCTCGGAAAGTAGAAATGACCATAAGTTTCATACGGGTTGCAATTATTCGTTTTATACGAAGGAAAAACTGTTGTATTTATATTGTATTTTATGCTTCTGGCGTTGACTTCTAAGGCACTAACTATTCGATCTGGTGGAGCAACGCCCTAGAGCGAAGCCTAGATTGCCCGGAACGTAGAATTGGCCATCACTTTCAAACTGGTTGAATTATTCCTGTTATATAATGGAAACACTGTTGTATTTTTTTTGCATTTTATGGTTAGGGCGTCGACTTCTAGGGTCCTAACTATTCAATCTGTTGGAGCAACGCCCTAGGGTGAAGCCTAGGTTGCTCGGAAAGTAGAAATGACCATAAGTTTCATACTGGTTGCAATTATTCGTTTTATACGATGGAAGAGCTGTTGTATTTATATCGTACTTTATGCTTCTGGCGTTGACTTCTTAGGCCGTAACTATTCGGTCTGGTGGAGCAACGCCCTGGAGTGAAACCTAGGTTGCCCGGAACGTAGAATTGGCCATCACTTTCAAACTGGTTGCAATTATTCCTGATATATGATGGAAACACTGTTGTATTTTTATTGCATTTTATGCTTCGGGCGTAGACTTCTAAGGCCCTAACTATTCAATCTGTTGGACCAACGCCCTAGGGTGAAGCCTAGCTTGCTCGGAAAGTAGAAATGACCATAAGTTTCATACTGGTTGCAATTATTCGTTTTATACGATGGAAAAGCTGTTGTATTTATATCGTATTTTATGCTTCTGGCGTTGACTTCTTAGGCCGTAACTATTCGGTCTGGTGGAGCAACGCCATGCAGTGAAACCTAGGTTGCCCGGAACGTAGAATTGGTCATCACTTTCATACTGGTTGCAATTATTCCTGATATATGATGGAAACACTGTTGTATTTTTATTGCATTTTATGCTTCGGGCGTAGACTTCTAAGGCCCTAACTATTCAATCTGTTGGACCAACGCCCTAGGGTGAAGCCTAGCTTGCTCGGAAAGTAGAAATGACCATAAGTTTCATACTGGTTGCAATTACTCGTTTTATACGGTGGAAAAGCTGTTCTATTTATATCGTATTTTATGCTTCTGGCGTTGACTTCTTAGGCCGTAACTATTCGGTCTGGTGGAGCAACGCTCTGGAGTGAAACCTAGGTTGCCCGGAACGTAGAATTGGCCATCACTTTCATACTGGTTGCAATTATTCCTGATATATGATGGAAACACTGTTGTATTTTTTTTGCATTTTATGGTTCGGGCGTCGACTTCTAAGGCCCTAACTATTCAATCTGTTGGAGCAACGCCCTAGGCTGAAGCCTAGCTTGCTCGGAAAGTAGAAATGACCATAAGTTTCATACTGGTTGCAATTATTCGTTTTATACGATGGAAAAGCTGTTGTATTTATATCGTATTTTATGCTTCTGGCGTAGACTTCTTAGGCCGTAACTATTCGGTCTGGTGGAGCAACGCCCTGGAGTGAAACCTAGGTTGCCCGGAACGTAGAATTGGTCATCACTTTCAAACTGGTTGCAATTATTCCTGATATATGATGGAAACACTGTTGTATTTTTTTTGCATTTTATGGTTCGGGCGTTGACTTCTAAGGCCCTCACTATTCAATCTGTTGGAGCAACGCCCTAGGGTGAAGCCTAGGTTGCTCGGAAAGTAGAAATGACCATAAGTTTCATACTGGTTGCAATTATTCGTTTTATACGATGGAAAGCTGTTGTATTTATATTGTATTTTATGCTTCTCGCGTTGACTTCTAAGGCACTAACTATTCGATCTGGTGGAGCCACGCCCTGGAGTGAAGCCTAGGTTGCCCGGAACGTAGAATTGGCCATCACTTTCAAACTGGTTGCAATTATTCCTGTTATATGATGGAAACACTGTTGTATTTTTTTTGCATTTTATGGTTCGGGCGTTGACTTCTAAGGCCCTAACTATTCAATCTGTTGGAGCAACGCCCTAGGGTGAAGCCTAGCTTGCTCGGAAAGTAGAAATGACCATAAGTTTCATACTGGTTGCAATTATTCGTTTTATACGATGGAAAAGCTGTTGTATTTATATCGTATTTTATGCTTCTGGCGTTGACTTCTTAGGCCGTAACTATTCGGTCTGGTGGAGCAGCGCCCTGGAGTGAAACCTAGGTTGCCCGGAACGTAGAATTGGCCATCACTTTCAAACTGGTTGAATTATTCCTGTTATATAATGGAAACACTGTTGTATTTTTTTTGCATTTTATGGTTAGGGCGTCGACTTCTAAGGTCCTAACTAGTCAATCTGTTGGAGCAACGCCCTACGGTGAAGCCTAGGTTGCTCGGAAAGTAGAAATGACCATAAGTTTCATACTGGTTGCAATTATTCGTTTTATACGATGTAAGAGCTGTTGTATTTATATCGTACTTTATGCTTCTGGCGTTGACTTCTTAGGCCGCAACTATTCGGTCTGGTGGAGCAACGCCCTGGAGTGAAACCTAGGTTGCCCGGAACGTAGAATTGGCCATCACTTTCAAACTGGTTGCAATTATTCCTGATATATGATGGAAACACTGTTGTATTTTTATTGCATTTTATGCTTCGGGCGTAGACTTCTAAGACCCTAACTATTCAATCTGTTGGACCAACGCCCTAGGGTGAAGCCTAGCTTGCTCGGAAAGTAGAAATGACCATAAGTTTCATACTGGTTGCAATTATTCGTTTTATACGATGGAAAAGCTGTTGTATTTATATCGTATTTTATGCTTCTGGCGTTGACTTCTTAGGCCGTAACTATTCGGTCTGGTGGAGCAACGCCCTGGAGTGAAACCTAGGCTGCCCGGAATGTAGAATTGGCCATCACTTTCATACTGGTTGCAATTATTCCTGATATATGATGGAAACACTGATGTATTTTTTTTGCATTTTATGGTTCGGGCGTTGACTTCTAAGGCCCTAACTATTCAATCTGTTGTAGCAACGCCCTAGGGTGAAGCCTAGGTTGCTCGGAAAGTAGAAATGACCATAAATTTCATACTGGTTGCAATTATTCGTTTTATACGATGGAAAAACTGTTGTATTTATATTGTATTTTATGCTTCTGGCGTTGACTTCTAAGGCACTAACTATTCGATCTGGTGGAGCAACGCCCTAGGGTGAAGCCTAGGTTGCCCGGAACGTAGAATTGGCCATCACTTCCAAACTGGTTGCAATTATTCCTGTTATATGATGGATACCCAGTTGTATTCTTATTGCATTTTATGCTTCGGGCGTTGACTTCTAAGGCCCTAACTATTCAATCTGTTGGAGCAACGCCCTAGGGTGAAGCCTAGGTTGCTCGGAAAGTAGAAATGACCATAAATTTCATACTGGTTGCAATTATTCGTTTTATACGATGGAAAAACTGTTGTATCTATATCGTATTTTATGCTTCTGACGTTGACTTCTAAGGCACTATCTATTCGATATGGCGGAGCAACGCCCTAGAGCGAAGCCTAGGTTGCCCGGAACGTAGAATTGGCCATCACTTTCAAACTGGTTGAATTATTCCTGTTATATGATGGAAACACTGTTGTATTTTTTTTGCATTTTATGGTTAGGGCGTTGACTTCTAAGGTTCTAACTATTCGATCTGGTGGAGCAACGCCCTAGAGCGAAGCCTAGATTGCCCGGAACGTAGAATTGGCCATCACTTTCAAACTGGTTGAATTATTCCTGTTATATAATGGAAACACTGTTGTATTTTTTTTGCATTTTATGGTTAGAGCGTCGACTTCTAAGGTCCTAACTATTCAATCTGTTGGAGCAACGCCCTAGGGTGAAGCCTAGGTTGCTCGGAAAGTAGAAATGACCATAAGTTTCATACTGGTTGCAATTATTCGTTTTATAAGATGTAAGAGCTGTTGTATTTATATCGTACTTTATGCTTCTGGCGTTGACTTCTTAGGCCGTAACTATTCGGTCTGGTGGAGCAACGCCCTGGAGTGAAACCTAGGTTGCCCGGAACGTAGAATTGGCCATCACTTTCAAACGGGTTGCAATTATTCCTGTTATATGATGGATACACTGTTGTATTCTTATTGCATTTTATGCTTCGGGCGTTGACTTCTAAGGCCCTAACTATTCAATCTGTTGGTGCAACGCCCTAGGCTGAAGCCTAGCTTGCTCGGAAAGTAGAAATGACCATAAGTTTCATACTGGTTGCAATTATTCGTTTTATACGATGGAAAAGCTGTTGTATTTATATCGTATTTTATGCTTCTGGCGTTGACTTCTTAGGCCGTAACTATTCGGTCTGGTGGAGCAACGCCCTGGAGTGAAACCTAGGTTGCCCGGAACGTAGAATTGGCCATCACTTTCAAACTGGTTGAATTATTCCTGATATATGATGGAAACACTGTTGTATTTTTATTGCATTTTATGCTTCGGGCGTCGACTTCTAAGGTCCTAACTATTCCATCTGTTGGAGCAACGCCCTAGGGTGAAGCCTAGGTTGCTCGGAAAGTAGAAATGACCATAAGTTTCATACTGGTTGCAATTATTCGTTTTATACGATGTAAGAGCTGTTGTATTTATATCGTATTTTATGCTTCTGGCGTTGACTTCTTAGGCCGTAACTATTCGCTCTGGTGGAGCAACGCCCTGGAGTGAAACCTAGGTTGCCCGGAACGTAGAATTGGCCATCACTTTCATACTGGTTGCAATTATTCCTGATATATGATGGAAACACTGATGTATTTTTTTTGCATTTTATGGTTCGGGCGTTGACTTCTAAGGCCCTAACTATTCAATCTGTTGTAGCAACGCCCTAGGGTGAAGCCTAGGTTGCTCGGAAAGTAGAAATGACCATAAATTTCATACTGGTTGCAATTATTCGTTTTATACGATGGAAAAACTGTTGTATTTATATTGTATTTTATGCTTCTGGCGTTGACTTCTAAGGCACTAACTATTCGATCTGGTGGAGCAACGCCCTAGGGTGAAGCCTAGGTTGCCCGGAACGTAGAATTGGCCATCACTTCCAAACTGGTTGCAATTATTCCTGTTATATGATGGATACACTGTTGCATTCTTATTGCATTTTATGCTTCGGGCGTTGACTTCTAAGGCCCTAACTATTCAATCTGTTGGAGCAACGCCCTAGGGCGAAGCCTAGCTTGCTCGGAAAGTAGAAATGACCATAAGTTTCATACTGGTTGCAATTATTCGTTTTATACGATGGAAAAGCTGTTGTATTTATATCGTATTTTATGCTTCTGGCGTTGACTTCTTAGGCCGTAACTATTCGGTCTGGTGGAGCAACGCCCTGGAGTGAAACCTAGGTTGCCCGGAACGTAGAATTGGTCATCACTTTCAAACTGGTTGCAATTATTCCTGATATATGATGGAAACACTGTTGTATTTTTTTTGCATTTTATGGTTCGGGCGTTGACTTCTAAGGCCCTAACTATTCAATCTGTTGGAGCAACGCCCTAGGGTGAAGCCTAGGTTGCTCGGAAAGTAGAAATGACCATAAGTTTCATACTGGTTGCAATTATTCGTTTTATACGATGGAAAAACTGTTGTATCTATATCGTATTTTATGCTTCTGACGTTGACTTCTAAGGCACTATCTATTCGATATGGCGGAGCAACGCCCTAGAGCGAAGCCTAGGTTTCCCGGAACGTAGAATTGGCCATCACTTTCAAACTGGTTGAATTATTCCTGTTATATGATGGAAACACTGTTGTATTTTTTTTGCATTTTATGGTTAGGGCGTTGACTTCTAAGGTTCTAACTATTCAATCTGTTGGAGCAACGCCCTAGGGTGAAGCATAGGTTGCTCGGAAAGTAGAAATGACCATAAGTTTCATACTGGTTGCAATTATTCGTTTTATACGATGGAAAAACTGTTGTATTTATACTGTATTTTATGCTTCTGGCGTTGACTTCTAAGGCACTAACTATTCGATCTGGTGGAGCAACGCAATAGAGTGAAGCCTAGGTTGCCCGGAACGCAGAATTGGCCATCACTTTCAAACTGGTTGCAATTATTCCTGTTATATGATGTTAACACTGTTGTATTTTTTTTGCATTTTATGGTTAGGGCGTCGACTTCTAAGGTCCTAACTATTCAATCTGTTGGAGCAACGCCCTCGGGTGAAGCCTAGGTTGCTCGGAAAGTAGAAATGACCATAAGTTTCATACTGGTTGCAATTATTCGTTTTATAAGATGTAAGAGCTGTTGTATTTATATCGTACTTTATGCTTCTGGCGTTGACTTCTTAGGCCGTAACTATTCGGTCTGGTGGAGCAACGCCCTGGAGTGAAACCTAGGTTGCCCGGAACGTAGAATTGGCCATCACTTTCAAACTGGTTGCAATTATTCCTGATATATGATGGAAACACTGTTGTATTTTTATTGCATTTTATGCTTCGGGCGTAGACTTCTAAGGCCCTAACTATTCAATCTGTTGGACCAACGCCCTAGGGCGAAGCCTAGCTTGCTCGGAAAGTAGAAATGACCATAAGTTTCATACTGGTTGCAATTATTCGTTTTATACGATGGAAAAGCTGTTGTATTTATATCGTATTTTATGCTTCTGGCGTTGACTTCTTAGGCCGTAACTATTCGGTCTGGTGGAGCAACGCACTGCAGTGAAACCTAGGTTGCCCGGAACGTAGAATTGGTCATCACTTTCAAACTGGTTGCAATTATTCCTGATATATGATGGAAACACTGTTGTATTTTTTTTGCATTTTATGGTTCGGGCGTTGACTTCTAAGGCCCTAACTATTCAATCTGTTGGAGCAACGCCCTAGGGTGAAGCCTAGGTTGCTCGGAAAGTAGAAATGTCCATAAGTTTCATACTGGTTGCAATTATTCGTTTTATACGATGGAAAAACTGTTGTATTTATATTGTATTTTATGCCTCTGGCGTTGACTTCTAAGGCACTAACTATTCGAACTGGTGGAGCAACGCAATAGAGTGATACCTAGGTTGCCCGGAACGTAGAATTGGCCATCAATTTCAAACTGGTTGCAATTATACCTGTTATATGATGGAAACACTGCTGTATTTTTTTTGCATTTTATGGTTCGGGCGTTGACTTCTAAGGCCCTAACTATTCAATCCGTTGGAGCAACGCCCTAGGGTGAAGCCTTGGCTGCTCGGAAAGTTGAAATGACCATAAGTTTCATACTGGTTGCAATTATTCGTTTTATACGATGGAAAAACTGTTGTATTTATATTGTAATTTATGCTTCTGGCGTTGACTTTTAAGGCACTAACTATTCGATCTGTTGGAGCAACGCCCTAGAGTGAAGCCTAGGTTGCCCGGAACGTAGAATTGGCCATCACTTTCAAACGGGTTGCAATTATTCCTGTTATATGATGGATACACTGTTGTATTCTTATTGCATTTTATGTTTCGGGCGTTGACTTCTAAGGCCCTAACTATTCAATCTATTGGAGCAACGCCCTAGGCTGAAGCCTAGCTTGCTCGGAAAGTAGAAATGACCATAAGTTTCATACTGGTTGCAATTATTCGTTTTATACGATGGAAAAGCTGTTGTATTTATATAGTATTTTATGCTTCTGGCGTTGACTTCTTAGGCCGTAACTATTCGGTCTGGTGGAGCAACGCCCTGGAGTGAAACCTAGGTTGCCCGGAACGTAGAATTGGCCATCAATTTCAAACTGGTTGCAATTATACCTGTTATATGATGGAAACACTGCTGTATTTTTTTTGCATTTTATGGTTCGGGCGTTGACTTCTAAGGCCCTAACTATTCAATCCGTTGGAGCAACGCCCTAGGGTGAAGCCTTGGCTGCTCGGAAAGTTGAAATGACCATAAGTTTCATACTGGTTGCAATTATTCGTTTTATACGATGGAAAAACTGTTGTATTTATATTGTATTTTATGCTTCTGGCGTTGACTTCTAAGGCACTAACTATTCGATCTGGTGGAGCCACGCCCTAGAGCGAAGCCTAGGTTGCCCGGAACGTAGAATTGGCCATCACTTTCAAACTGGTTGCAATTACTCCTGTTATATGATGGAAACACTGTTGTATTTTTTTTGCATTTTATGGTTCGGGCGTTGACTTCTAAGGCCCTAACTATTCAATCTGTTGGAGCAACGCCCTAGGGTGAAGCCTAGGTTGCTCGGAAAGTAGAAATGACCATAAGTTTCATACTGGTTGCAATTCTTCGTTTTATACGATGGAAAAGCTGTTGTATTTATATCGTACTTTATGCTTCTGGCGTTGACTTCTTAGGCCGTATCTTCTCGGTCCGGTGGAGCAACGCCCTGGAGTGAAACCTAGGTTGCACGGAACGTAGAATTGGCCATCACTTTCAAACTGGTTGAATTATTCCTGTTATATGATGGAAACACTGTTGTATTTTTTTTGCATTTTATGGTTAGGGCGTCGACTTCTAAGGTCCTAACTATTCAATCTGTTGGAGCAACGCCCTAGGGTGAAGCCTAGGTTGCTCGGAAAGTAGAAATGACCATAAGTTTCATGCTGGTTGCAATTATTCGTTTTATACGATGGAAAAACTGTTGTATTTATATTGTATTTTATGCTTCTGGCGTTGACTTCTAAGGCACTAACTATTCGATCTGGTGGAGCAACGCAATAGAGTGATGCCTAGGTTGCTCGGAACGTAGAATTGGCCATCAATTTCAAACTGGTTGCAATTATACCTGTTATATGATGGAAACACTGTTGTATTTTTTTTGCATTTTATGGTTAGGGCGTCGACTTCTAAGGTCCTAACTATTCAATCTGTTGGAGCAACGCCCTAGGGTGAAGCCTAGGTTGCTCGGAAAGTAGAAATGACCATAAGTTTCATACTGGTTGCAATTATTCGTTTTATACGATGTAAGAGCTGTTGTATTTATATCGTACTTTATGCTTCTGGCGTTGACTTCTTAGGCCGTAACTATTCGGTCTGGTGGAGCAACGCCCTGGAGTGAAACCTAGGTTGCCCGGAACGTAGAATTGGCCATCACTTTCAAACTGGTTGCAATTATTCCTGATATATGATGGAAACACTGTTGTATTTTTATTGCATTTTATGCTTCGGGCGTAGACTTCTAAGGCCCTAACTATTCGATCTGTTGGAGCAACGCCCTAGAGTGAAGCCTAGGTTGCCCGGAACGTAGAATTGGCCATCACTTTCAAACGGGTTGCAATTATTCCTGTTATATGATGGATACACTGTTGTATTCTTATTGCATTTTATGTTTCGGGCGTTGACTTCTAAGGCCCTAACTATTCAATCTATTGGAGCAACGCCCTAGGCTGAAGCCTAGCTTGCTCGGAAAGTAGAAATGACCATAAGTTTCATACTGGTTGCAATTATTCGTTTTATACGATGGAAAAGCTGTTGTATTTATATAGTATTTTATGCTTCTGGCGTTGACTTCTTAGGCCGTAACTATTCGGTCTGGTGGAGCAACGCCCTGGAGTGAAACCTAGGTTGCCCGGAACGTAGAATTGGCCATCAATTTCAAACTGGTTGCAATTATACCTGTTATATGATGGAAACACTGCTGTATTTTTTTTGCATTTTATGGTTCGGGCGTTGACTTCTAAGGCCCTAACTATTCAATCCGTTGGAGCAACGCCCTAGGGTGAAGCCTTGGCTGCTCGGAAAGTTGAAATGACCATAAGTTTCATACTGGTTGCAATTATTCGTTTTATACGATGGAAAAACTGTTGTATTTATATTGTATTTTATGCTTCTGGCGTTGACTTCTAAGGCACTAACTATTCGATCTGGTGGAGCCACGCCCTAGAGCGAAGCCTAGGTTGCCCGGAACGTAGAATTGGCCATCACTTTCAAACTGGTTGCAATTACTCCTGTTATATGATGGAAACACTGTTGTATTTTTTTTGCATTTTATGGTTCGGGCGTTGACTTCTAAGGCCCTAACTATTCAATCTGTTGGAGCAACGCCCTAGGGTGAAGCCTAGGTTGCTCGGAAAGTAGAAATGACCATAAGTTTCATACTGGTTGCAATTCTTCGTTTTATACGATGGAAAAGCTGTTGTATTTATATCGTACTTTATGCTTCTGGCGTTGACTTCTTAGGCCGTATCTTCTCGGTCCGGTGGAGCAACGCCCTGGAGTGAAACCTAGGTTGCACGGAACGTAGAATTGGCCATCACTTTCAAACTGGTTGAATTATTCCTGTTATATGATGGAAACACTGTTGTATTTTTTTTGCATTTTATGGTTAGGGCGTCGACTTCTAAGGTCCTAACTATTCAATCTGTTGGAGCAACGCCCTAGGGTGAAGCCTAGGTTGCTCGGAAAGTAGAAATGACCATAAGTTTCATGCTGGTTGCAATTATTCGTTTTATACGATGGAAAAACTGTTGTATTTATATTGTATTTTATGCTTCTGGCGTTGACTTCTAAGGCACTAACTATTCGATCTGGTGGAGCAACGCAATAGAGTGATGCCTAGGTTGCTCGGAACGTAGAATTGGCCATCAATTTCAAACTGGTTGCAATTATACCTGTTATATGATGGAAACACTGTTGTATTTTTTTTGCATTTTATGGTTAGGGCGTCGACTTCTAAGGTCCTAACTATTCAATCTGTTGGAGCAACGCCCTAGGGTGAAGCCTAGGTTGCTCGGAAAGTAGAAATGACCATAAGTTTCATACTGGTTGCAATTATTCGTTTTATACGATGTAAGAGCTGTTGTATTTATATCGTACTTTATGCTTCTGGCGTTGACTTCTTAGGCCGTAACTATTCGGTCTGGTGGAGCAACGCCCTGGAGTGAAACCTAGGTTGCCCGGAACGTAGAATTGGCCATCACTTTCAAACTGGTTGCAATTATTCCTGATATATGATGGAAACACTGTTGTATTTTTATTGCATTTTATGCTTCGGGCGTAGACTTCTAAGGCCCTAACTATTCAATCTGTTGGACCAACGCCCTAGGGTGAAGCCTAGCTTGCTCGGAAAGTAGAAATGACCATAAGTTTCATGCTGGTTGCAATTATTCGTTTTATACGATGGAAAAACTGTTGTATTTATATTGTATTTTATGCTTCTGGCGTTGACTTCTAAGGCACTAACTATTCGATCTGGTGGAGCAACGCAATAGAGTGATGCCTAGGTTGCTCGGAACGTAGAATTGGCCATCAATTTCAAACTGGTTGCAATTATACCTGTTATATGATGGAAACACTGTTGTATTTTTTTTGCATTTTATGGTTAGGGCGTCGACTTCTAAGGTCCTAACTATTCAATCTGTTGGAGCAACGCCCTAGGGTGAAGCCTAGGTTGCTCGGAAAGTAGAAATGACCATAAGTTTCATACTGGTTGCAATTATTCGTTTTATACGATGTAAGAGCTGTTGTATTTATATCGTACTTTATGCTTCTGGCGTTGACTTCTTAGGCCGTAACTATTCGGTCTGGTGGAGCAACGCCCTGGAGTGAAACCTAGGTTGCCCGGAACGTAGAATTGGCCATCACTTTCAAACTGGTTGCAATTATTCCTGATATATGATGGAAACACTGTTGTATTTTTATTGCATTTTATGCTTCGGGCGTAGACTTCTAAGGCCCTAACTATTCAATCTGTTGGACCAACGCCCTAGGGTGAAGCCTAGCTTGCTCGGAAAGTAGAAATGACCATAAGTTTCATACTGGTTGCAATTATTCGTTTTATACGATGGAAAAGCTGTTGTATTTATATCGTATTTTATGCTTCTGGCGTTGACTTCTTAGGCCGTAACTATTCGGTCTGGTGGAGCAACGCCCTGGAGTGAAACCTAGGTTGCCCGGAACGTAGAATTGGCCATCACTTTCATACTGGTTGCAATTATTCCTGATATATGATGGAAACACTGATGTATTTTTTTTGCATTTTATGGTTCGGGCGTTGACTTCTAAGGCCCTAACTATTCAATCTGTTGTAGCAACGCCCTAGGGTGAAGCCTAGGTTGCTGGGAAAGTAGAAATGACCATAAATTTCATACTGGTTGCAATTATTCGTTTTATACGATGGAAAAACTGTTGTATTTATATTGCATTTTATGCTTCTGGCGTTGACTTCTAAGGCACTAACTATTCGATCTGGTGGAGCAACGCCCTAGGGTGAAGCCTAGGTTGCCCGGAACGTAGAATTGGCCATCACTTCCAAACTGGTTGCAATTATTCCTGTTATATGATGGATACACTGTTGTATTCTTATTGCATTTTATGCTTCGGGCGTTGACTTCTAAGGCCCTAACTATTCAATCTGTTGGAGCAACGCCCTAGGGCGAAGCCTAGCTTGCTCGGAAAGTAGAAATGACCATAAGTTTCATACTGGTTGCAATTATTCGTTTTATACGATGGAAAAGCTGTTGTATTTATATCGTATTTTATGCTTCTGGCGTTGACTTCTTAGGAAGTAACTATTCGGTCTGGTGGAGCAACGCCCTGGAGTGAAACCTAGGTTGCCCGGAACGTAGAATTGGCCATCACTTTCAAACTGGTTGCAATTATTCCTGATATATGATGGAAACACTGTTGTATTTTTATTGCATTTTATGCTTCGGGCGTAGACTTCTAAGGCCCTAACTATTCAATCTGTTGGACCAACGCCCTAGGGTGAAGCCTAGCTTGCTCGGAAAGTAGAAATGACCATAAGTTTCATACTGGTTGCAATTACTCGTTTTATACGGTGGAAAAGCTGTTGTATTTATATCGTATTTTATGCTTCTGGCGTTGACTTCTTAGGTCGTAACTATTCGGTCTGGTGGAGCAACGCTCTGGAGTGAAACCTAGGTTGCCCGGAACGTAGAATTGGCCATCACTTTCATACTGGTTGCAATTATTCCTGATATATGATGGAAACACTGTTGTATTTTTTTTGCATTTTATGGTTCGGGCGTTGACTCCTAAGGCCCTAACTATTCAATCTGTTGGCGCAACGCCCTAGGGTGAAGCATAGGTTGCTCGGAAAGTAGAAATGTCCATAAGTTTCATACTGGTTGCAATTATTCGTTTTATACGATGGAAAAACTGTTGTATTTATATTGTATTTTATGCCTCTGGCGTTGACTTCTAAGGCACTAACTATTCGATCTGGTGGAGCAACGCAATAGAGTGATGCCTAGGTTGCTCGGAACGTAGAATTGGCCATCAATTTCAAACTGGTTGCAATTATACCTGTTATATGATGGAAACACTGCTGTATTTTTTTTGCATTTTATGGTTCGGGCGTTGACTTCTAAGGCCCTAACTACTCAATCCGTTGGAGCAACGCCCTAGGGTGAAGCCTTGGCTGCTCGGAAAGTTGAAATGACCATAAGTTTCATGCTGGTTGCAATTATTCGTTTTATACGATGGAAAAACTGTTGTATTTATATTGTATTTTATGCTTCTGGCGTTGACTTCTAAGGCACTAACTATTGGATCTGGTGGAGCCACGCCCTAGAGTGAAGCCTAGGTTGTCGGGAACGTAGAATTGGCCATCACTTTCAAACTGGTTGCAATTATTCCCGTTATATGATGGAAACACTGTAGTATTTTCTTTGCATTTTATGGTTCGGGCGTTGTCTTCTAAGGCCCTCACTATTCAATCTGTTGGAGCAACGCCCTAGGGTGAAGCCTAGGTTGCTCGGAAAGTAGAAATGACCATAAGTTTCATACTGGTTGCAATTATTCGTTTTATACGATGTAAAAACTGTTCTATTTATTTTGCATTTTATGCCTCGGGCGTCGACTTCTAAGGCCCTAACTGATTGATCTGGAGGAGCAACGCCCTAGAGTGAAGCCTAGATTGCCCGGAACGTTGAAATGACCATAACTTTCACACTGGTTGCTAATATTCGTTTTATACGATGGAAAAACTGTTATATTTCTATTGTATTTTATACTTATGGCGTTGAATTCTATGTCCCTAGCTAGTTGATCTGGTGGAGCAACGCCCTAGAGTGAAACCTAGGTTACCCGGAACGTAGAAAGGACCAGTACTTTCACACTGTTTGCAGTTATTCCTGTTATACGATGGAAAAACCGTTGCATCTTTATTGTATTTTATGCTTCTGGCGTTGACTTCTAAGACCCTAGCTATTCGATTTGGTGGAGCAACGCCCTAGAGTGGGGCCTAGGTTGCACGGTACGTAGAAATGTCCATTACTTTCACACTGTTTGCAAATATACATTATATACGATGGAAAATCTGTTGTATTTATGTTGCATTTTATGCTTCTGGCGTTGACTTCTTAGGCCCTAACTATGTGATCTGGTGGAGCAACGCCCTAAAGTGAAGCCTAGGTTGCCCGGAACGTAGAAGTGACCATAACTTCCACACTGGTTGCTATCACTCGTTTTATATGATGGAAAAACTGTTCTATTTATATCGTATTTTATGCTTCTGGCGTTGACTACTAAGGCCCTCAACTATCCGATCTGGTGGAGGAACGCCCTAGAGTGAAGCCTAGGTTGCCCGGAACGTAGAAATGACCATTACTTTCACACTGTTTGCAATTATTCGTTTTATACGATGGCAATGCTGTTGTATTTATATCGTATTTTATGCTTCGGGCGTTGACTTCTTAGGCCCTAACATTTCGATCTGGTGGAGGAACCCTCTACAGTGAAGCCTATGTTGCCCGGAACGTAGATATGACCATAACCTTCACACAGGTTGCAATTACTCGTTTTATACGGTGTAAAGGCTGTTGTGTTTATTTTGTATTTTATTATTCTGGTGTTGACTTCTTAGGCCCTAACTATTCGATCTGGTGGAACAACGCCTTAGCGTGAAGCCTAGGTTACCCGGAACGTAGAAATGACCATTACTTTCACACTGTTTGCAATTATTCCTGTTATACGATGGAAAAACTCTCGTATATTTATCGTATTTTATGCTTCGGGCGTTGACTTCTATGGCCCTACCTATTCGATCTTGTGGAGCAACTCCCTACAGTGAAGCCTAGCTTGCCCGGAACGTAGATATGTCCATAACCATCACACAGGTTGCAATTATTCGTTTTATACGATGGAAAGACTGTTGTATTTATTCTGTAGTTTATGCTTCTGGCGTTGATTTCTAAGGCCCTAACTATTCCATCTGGTGGAACGACGCCCTAGGGTGAAGCCTAGGTTGCCCGGAACGTAGAAATGACCATAACTTTCACACTGTTTGCAATTATTCATTTTATACGATGGAAAAGCTGTTGTATTTATATCGTATTTTATGCTTCTGGCGTTGACTTCTAAGGACCTAACTATTCGATCTGGTGGTGCAACGCCCTACAATGATGGCTAGGTTGCCCGGAACGTAGATACGACCATAACCTTCACTCTGGTTGCAAATTATTCCTGCTATACGATGGAAAAACTGTTGTATTTTTACTGCATTTTATGCTTCGGGCATTGACTTCTAAGGCCCTAACTATGCAATCTGTTGGAGCAACGCCCTAGGGGGAAGCCTAGGTTGCCCGGAACGTAGAAATGACCATAACTTTCACACTGGTTACCATTATTCGTTTTATATGATGGAAAAGCTGTTGTATTTATATCGTATTTTATGCTTCTGGCGTTGACTTTGAAGGCCGTAGCTATTAGATGTGGTGGAGCAACGCCCTAGAGTGTCGCATGGGTTGCCCGGAACGTAGAAATGACCATTACTTTCACAATGTTTGCAAATATTCATTTTATACGATGGAAAAACTGTTGTACTTATATTGTATTTTATTCTTCTGGCGTTGAATTCTAAGTCCCTAGCTATTCTATCTGGTGGAGCAACGGCCTAGAGTGAAACCTAGGTTACCCGGAACGTAGACATGACCATTACTTTCACACTGTTTGCAATTATTCATTTTATACGATGGAAAAGCTGTTGTATTTATAATGTATTTTATGCTCCTGGCGTTGACTTCTAAGGCCGTAGCTATTAGATGTGGTGGAGCAACCCATTAGAGTGACGCCTAGGTTGAACGGAACGTAGAAATGACCATTACTTTCACAATGTCTGCAATTATTCATTTTATACGATGGAAAAACTGTTGTAATTATATTGTATTTTATGCTTCCAGTGTTAGCTTCTAAGGCCGTAGCTATCAGATGTGGAGCAGCAACGCCCTAGAGTGACGCGTAGGTCTCCAGGCACTTAGAAATGACCATTACTTTCACAATGTTCGCAATCATTCATTTTATACGATGGAAAAGCTGTTGTACTTATATTGTATTTTATGCTTCGGGCGTTGACTTCTAAGGACCTAACTATTCGATCTGGTGGTGCAACGCCCTACAGTGATGGCTAGGTTGCCCGGAACGTAGATACGACCATAACCTTCACTCTGGTTGCAAATTATTCCTGCTATACGATGGAAAAACTGTTGTATTTTTACTGCATTTTATGCTTCGGGCATTGACTTCTAAGGCCCTAACTATGCAATCTGATGGAGCAACGCCCTAGGGGGAAGCCTAGGTTGCCCGGAACGTAGAAATGACCATAACTTTCACACTGGATGCAATTATTCGTTTTATACGATGGAAAAGCTGTTGAATTTATATCGTATTTTAAGCTTCTGGCGTTGACTTCTTAGGCCCTAACTATTCCATCTGGTGGATCAACGCCCTTGGGGGAAGCGTAGGTTGCCCGGAAAGTAGAAATGACCATAACTCTCACACTGGTTGCTATTATTCGTTTTATACGATTGAAAAGCTGTTATATTTATATTTCATTTGATGCTTCTGGCATTGAATTCTAAGTCCCTAGCTATTCCACCTGGTGGAGCAACAGCCTGGAGTGAAGCCTAGGTTGCCCGGAAAGTAGAAGTGACCATTACTTCCACACTGTTTGCAAATATACATTATATACGATGGAAAAGCTGTTGTACTTATATTGTAATTTATGCTTCTTGCGTTGACTTCTTAGGCCCTAACTATTTGATCTGGTGGAGCACCGCACTAGAGTGAAGCCTAGGTTGCCCGGAACGTAGAACATACCATTTCCTTCACACTGGTTGCAATTATTCCTGTTATACGATGGAAAAACTGTTGCACCTTTATTGTATTTTATTCTCCTCGCGTTGAATTCTAAGTCCCTAGCTATTCCATCTGGTGGAGCAATGCCCTAGAGTGAAACCTAGGTTGACCGGAACGTAGAAATGACCATAACTTTCACACTGGTTACCATTATTCGTTTTATATGATGGAAAAGCTGTTGTATTTATATCGTATTTTATGCTTCTGGCGTTGACTTTGAAGGCCGTAGCTATTAGATGTGGTGGAGCAACGCCCTAGAGTGTCGCATGGGTTGCCCGGAACGTAGAAATGACCATTACTTTCACAATGTTTGCAAATATTCATTTTATACGATGGAAAAACTGTTGTACTTATATTGTATTTTATTCTTCTGGCGTTGAATTCTAAGTCGCTAGCTATTCTATCTGTTGGAGCAACGCCCTAGAGTGAAACCTAGGTTACCCGGAACGTAGACATGACCATTACTTTCACACTGTTTGCAATTATTCATTTTATACGATGGAAAAACTGTTGTAATTATATTGTATTTTATGCTTCCAGTGTTAGCTTCTAAGGCCGTAGCTATCAGATGTGGAGCAGCAACGCCCTAGTGTGACGCGTAGGTTGCCAGGCACGTAGAAATGACCATTACTTTCACACTGTTTGCAATTACTCATTTAATACGATGGAAATGCTGTTGTATTTATATCGTATTTTATGCTTCGGGCGTAGACTTCTTAGGCCCTCACATTTCGATCTGGTGGAGCAACGCCCGACAGTGAAGCCTAGGTTGCCCGGAACGTAGATATGACCATAACCTACACACAGGTTGCAATTATTCGTTTTATACGGTGTAAAGGCTGTTGTATTCATTTTGTATTTTATTCTTCTGGTGTTGACTTCTTAGGCCCTAACTATTCGATCTGGTGGAACAACGCCGTATAGTGAAGCCTAGGTTGCCCGGAACGTAGAAATGACCATTACTTTCACACTGTTTGCAATTATTCCTTTTATAAGATGGAAAAGCTGTTGTATTTATATCGTATTTTATGTTTCTGGCGTTGACTTCTTAGGCCCTAACTACTCGACCTGGTGGAGCAACGCCCTAGAGTGAAACCTAGGTTGCCCGGAACGTAGAAATGACCATTACATTCACACTGGTTGCAATTATTCCTGTTATACGATGGAAAAACTGTTGAATTTTTATGGTATTCTATGCTTCTGGCGTTTAATTCTAAGTCGCTAGCTATTTGATCTGGTGGAGCAACGCCCTAGAGTGAAACCTAGGTTATCCGGAACGTAGAAATGACCAGTACATTCACACTGGTTGCAGTTATTCCTGTTAAACGATGGAAAAACTGTTGCATCTTTATTGTATTTTATGCTTCTGGCGTTGACTTCTTAGGCCGTAACTATTCGATCTGGTGGAGCAACGGCCTGGAGTGAAACCTGGGTTGCCCGGAACGTAGAAATGACCACTACTATCACTCTGGTTGCAAATTATTCCTGCTATACGATGGAAAAACTGTTGTATTTTTATTGCATTTTATGCTTCTGGCGTTCACTTCTTAGGACCTAACTATTCGATCTGGTGGAACAACGGCCTAGGGTGAAGCCTAGGTTGCCCGGAACGTAGAGATGACCATAACTTTCACACTGGTTGCAATTATTTGTTTTATACGATGGAAAAGCTGTTGTATTTATATAGTATTTTATGCTTCTGGCGTTGACTTCTTAGGCCCTAACTATTCAGTCTGTTGGAGCAACGTCCTAGGGTGATGCCTAGGTTGCCCGGAACGTAGAAATGACCATAACTTTCACACAGGTTGCAATTATTCGTTTTATACGATGGAAAAGCTGTTGTATTTATATCGTATTTTATGCTTATGGCGTTGAATTCTAAGTCCCTAGCTATTCGATCTGGTGGAGCAACGCCCTAGAGCGAAACCTAGGTTACCCGGAACGTAGAAATGACCAGTACTTTCACACTGTTTGCAGTTATTCCTGTTATACGATGGAAAAACTGTTGCATCTTTATTGTATTTTATGCTTCTGGCGTTGACTTCCAAGGCCCTAACTATTCGATCAGGTGGAGCAACGCCCTAGAGTGAAACCTAGGTTACCCGGAACGTAGAAATGTCCATTACTTTCACACTGTTTGCAAATATACATTATATACGATGGAAAATCTGTTGTATTTATGTTGCATTTTATGCTTCTGGCGTTGACTTCTTGGGCCCTAACTATTTGATCTGGTGGAGCAACGCCCTAGAGTGAAGCCTAGGTTGCCCGAAACGTAGAAGTGACCATAACTTCCACACTGGTTGCTATCACTCGTTTTATATGATGGAAAAACTGTTCTATTTATATCGTATTTTATGCTTCTGGCGTTGACTACTAAGGCCCTCAACTATCCGATCTGGTGGAGGAACGCCCTAGAGTGAAGCCTAGGTTGCCCGGAACGTAGAAATGACCATTACTTTCACACTGTTTGCAATTATTCGTTTTATACGATGGCAATGCTGTTGTATTTATATCGTATTTTATGCTTCGGGCGTTGACTTCTTAGGCCCTAACATTTCGATCTGGCGGAGGAACTCTCTACAGTGAAGCCTATGTTGCCCGGAACGTAGATATGACCATAACCTTCCCACAGGTTGCAATTACTCGTTTTATACGGTGTAAAGGCTGTTGTGTTTATTTTGTATTTTATTATTCTGGTGTTGACTTCTTAGGCCCTAACTATTCGATCTGGTGGAACAACGCCTTAGCGTGAAGCCTAGGTTACCCGGAACGTAGAAATGACCATTACTTTCACACTGTTTGCAATTATTCCTTTTATACGATGGAAAAGCTGTTCTATTTATATCGTATTTTACGCTTCTGGCTTTGACATCTAAGGCCCTAGCTATTCGATTTGGTGGAGCAACGCCCTAGAGTGGAGCGTAGGTTGCCCGGTACGTAGAAATGACCATTACTTTCACAATGTTTGCAAATATACATTATATACGATGGAAAGTCAGTTGTATTTATGTTGTATTTTATGCTCCTGGCGTTGACTTCTTAGGCCATAACTATTTGATCTGGTGGTACAACGCCCTAGAGTGAAAGCTAGGTTGCCTGCAACGTAGAAATGACCATCACTTTCACACTGGTTGCAATTATTCCTGTTATACGATGGAAAAACTCTCGTATATTTATCGTATTTTATGCTTCGGGCGTTGACTTCTATGGCCCTACCTATTCGATCTGGTGGAGCAACACCCTACAGTGAAGCCTAGTTTGCCCGGAACGTAGATATGTCCATAACCATCACACAGGTTGCAATTATTCGTTTTATACGATGGAAAGACTGTTGTATTTATTCTGTAGTTTATGCTTCTGGCGTTGACTTCTAAGGCCCTAACTATTCCATCTGGTGGAACGACGCCCTAGGGTGAAGCCTAGGTTGCCCGGAACGTAGAAATGACCATAACTTTTACACTGGTTGCAGTTATTCGTTTTATACAATGGAAAAACTGTTCTATTTATTTTGTATTTTATGCTTCGGGCGATGACTTCTAAGGCCCTAACTGTTTGATCTGGTGGAACAACGCCCTAGGGTGAAGCCTAGGTTGCCGGGAACGTAGAAATGACCATAACTTTCACACTGTTTGCAATTATTCATTTTATACGATGGAAAAGCTGTTGTATTTATATCGTATTTTATGCTTCTGGCGTTGACTTCTAAGGACCTAATTATTCGATCTGGTGGTGCAACACCCTACAGTGATGGCTAGGTTGCCCGGAACGTAGATACGACCATAACCTTCAGTCTGGTTGCAAATTATTCCTGCTATACGATGGAAAAACTGTTGTATTTTTACTGCATTTTATGCTTCGGGCATTGACTTCTAAGGCCCTAACTATGCAATCTGTTGGAGCAACGCCCTAGGGGGAAGCCTAGGTTGCCCGGAACGTAGAAATGACCATAACTTTCACACTGGATGCAATTATTCGTTTTATACGATGGAAAAGCTGTTGAATTTATATCGTATTTTATGCTTCTGGCGTTGACTTCTTAGGCCCTAACTATTCCATCTGGTGGATCAACGCCCTTGGGGGAAGCGTAGGTTGCCCGGAAAGTAGAAATGACCATAACTTTCACACTGGTTGCTATTATTCGTTTTATACGATGGAAAAGCTGTTATATTTATATTTCATTTGATGCTTCTGGCATTGAATTCTAAGTCCCTAGCTATTCCACCTGGTGGAGCAACACCCTGGAGTGAAGCCTAGGTTGCCCGGAACGTAGAAATGACCATAACTTTCACACTGTTTGCAATTATTCATTTTATACGATGGAAAAGCTGTTGTATTTATATCGTACTTTATGCTTCTGGCGTTGACTTCTAAGGACCTAACTATTCGATCTGGTGGTGCAACGCCCTACAGTGATGGCTAGGTTGCCCGGAACGTAGATACGACCATAACCTTCACACTGGTTGCAAATTATTCCTGCTATACGATGGAAAAACTGTTGTATTTTTACTGCATTTTATGCTTCGGGCATTGACTTCTAAGGCCCTAACTATGCAATCTGTTGGAGCAACGCCCTAGGGGGAAGCCTAGGTTGCCCGGAACGTAGAAATGACCATAACTTTCACACTGGATGCAATTATTCGTTTTATACGATGGAAAAGCTGTTGAATTTATATCGTATTTTATGCTTCTGGCGTTGACTTCTTAGGCCCTAACTATTCGATCTGGTGGAGAAACGCCCTAGAGTGAAGCCTAGGTTGCCCGGTACGTAGAAATGACCATCAGTTTCAAACTGGTTGCAATTATTCCTGTTGTATGATGGAAAAACCGTTGTATTTTTATTGCATTTTATGCTTCGGGCATTGACTTCTAAGGCCTTAACTATTCACTCTGTTGGAGCAACGCCCTAGGGTGAAGCCTAGGTTGTCCGGAAAGTAGAAATGACCGTAACTTTCATACTGGTTGCTATTATTCGTTTTATATGGTGGAAAAACTGTTGTATTTATATTGTATTTTATTATTCTGGCGTTGACTTCTAAGGCCCCAACTATTCGATCAGGTGGAGCAACGCCCTAGAGTGAAGCCTAGGTTGCTCGACGTGTAGAAATGACCATAACATTCACATTGGTTACAATTATTCGTTTTATACGATGGAAAAGCTGTTGTATTTATATCGTATTTTATGCCTCTGGCGTTGACTTCTTAGGCCCTAACTATTCCATCTGGTGGAACAACGCCCTAGGGTAAAGCCAAGATTGCGCGGAACGTAGAAATGACCATAACTTTCATACTGGTTGGAATTATTCGTTTTATATGGTGGAAAAACTGTTGTATTTATATTGTATTTTATGCTTCTGGCGTTGACATCTAAGGCCCTAACTATTCGATCAGGTGGAGCAGCGCCCTAGAGTGAAGCCTAGGTTGCTCGAAATGTAGAAATGACCATAACTTTCACACTGGCTGCAATTATTCGTTTTATACGATGGAAAAAATGTTGTATTTATATTGTATTTTATGCTTCTGGCGTTCACTTCTTAGGCCCTAACTATTCGATCTGGTGGTACAACGCCAAAGGGTGAAGCCAAGATTGCGCGGAACGTAGAAATGACGATAACTTTCATACTGGTTGCAATTATTCGTTTTATATGGTGGAAAAACTGTTGTATTTATATTGTATTTTATGCTCCTGGCGTTGACTTCTAAGGCCGTAGCTATTAGATGTGGTGGAGCAACCCATTAGAGTGACGCCTAGGTTGACCGGAACGTAGAATTGACCATTACTTTCACAATGTCTGCAATTATTCATTTTATACGATGGAAAAACTGTTGTAATTATATTGTATTTTATGCTTCCAGTGTTAGCTTCTAAGGCCGTAGCTATCAGATGTGGAGCAGCAACGCCCTAGAGTGACGCGTAGGTTGCCAGGCACGTAGAAATGACCATTACTTTCACAATGTTCGCAATCATTCATTTTATACGATGGAAAAACTGTTGTACTTATATTGTATTTTATGCTTCGGGCGTTGACTTCTAAGGCCCTAACTATTCGATTTGGTGGAGCAACGCCCTACAGTGTAGCCTAGATTGCCCGGAACGTAGATATGCCCATAACCATCACACAGGTTGCAATTATTCGTTTTATACGATGGAAAGACTGTTGTATTTATTCTGTAGTTTATGCTTCTGGCGTTGACTTCTAAGGCGCTAACTATTCCATCTGGTGGAACGACGTCCTAGGGTGAAGCCTAGGTTGCCCGGAACGTAGAAATGACCATAACTTTTACACTGGTAGCAATTATTCGTTTTATACAATGGAAAAACTGTTCTATTTATTTTGTATTTTATGCTTCGGGCGTTGACTTCTAAGGCCCTAACTGTTTGATCTGGTGGAACAACGCCCTAGGGTGAAGCATAGGTTGCCCGGAACGTAGAAATGACCATAACTTTCACACTGTTTGCAATTATTCATTTTATACGATGGAAAAGCTGTTGTATTTATATCGTATTTTATGCTTCTGGCGTTGACTTCTAAGGACCTAACTATTCGATCTGGTGGTGCAACGCCCTACAGTGATGCCTAGGTTGCCCGGAACGTAGATACGACCATAATCTTCACACTGGTTGCAAATTATTCCTGCTATACGATGGAAAAACTGTTGTATTTTTACTGCATTTTATGCTTCGGGCATTGACTTCTAAGGCCCTAACTATGCAATCTGTTGGAGCAACGCCCTAGGGGGAAGCCTAGGTTGCCCGGAACGTAGAAATGACCATAACTTTCACACTGGATGCAATTATTCGTTTTATACGATGGAAAAGCTGTTGAATTTATATCGTATTTTATGCTTCTGGCGTTGACTTCTTAGGCCCTAACTATTCCATCTGGTGGATCAACGCCCTTGGGGGAAGCGTAGGTTGCCCGGAAAGTAGAAATGACCATAACTTTCACACTGGTTGCTATTATTCGTTTTATACGATGGAAAAGCTGTTATATTTATATTTCATTTGATGCTTCTGGCATTGAATTCTAAGTCCCTAGCTATTCCACCTGGTGGAGCAACACCCTGGAGTGAAGCCTAGGTTGCCCGGAACGTAGAAATGACCATAACTTTCACACTGTTTGCAATTATTCATTTTATACGATGCAAAAGCTGTTGTATTTATATCGTACTTTATGCTTCTGGCGTTGACTTCTAAGGACCTAACTATTCGATCTGGTGGTGCAACGCCCTACAGTGATGGCTAGGTTGCCCGGAACGTAGATACGACCATAACCTTCACACTGGTTGCAAATTATTCCTGCTATACGATGGAAAAACTGTTGTATTTTTACTGCATTTTATGCTTCGGGCATTGACTTCTAAGGCCCTAACTATGCAATCTGTTGGAGCAACGCCCTAGGGGGAAGCCTAGGTTGCCCGGAACGTAGAAATGACCATAACTTTCACACTGGATGCAATTATTCGTTTTATACGATGGAAAAGCTGTTGAATTTATATCGTATTTTATGCTTCTGGCGTTGACTTCTTAGGCCCTAACTATTCGATCTGGTGGAGAAACGCCCTAGAGTGAAGCCTAGGTTGCCCGGTACGTAGAAATGACCATCAGTTTCAAACTGGTTGCAATTATTCCTGTTGTATGATGGAAAAACCGTTGTATTTTTATTGCATTTTATGCTTCGGGCATTGACTTCTAAGGCCTTAACTATTCACTCTGTTGGAGCAACGCCCTAGGGTGAAGCGTAGGTTGTCCGGAAAGTAGAAATGACCGTAACTTTCATACTGGTTGCTATTATTCGTTTTATATGGTGGAAAAACTGTTGTATTTATATTGTATTTTATTATTCTGGCGTTGACTTCTAAGGCCCCAACTATTCGATCAGGTGGAGCAACGCCCTAGAGTGAAGCCTAGGTTGCTCGACGTGTAGAAATGACCATAACATTCACATTGGTTACAATTATTCGTTTTATACGATGGAAAAGCTGTTGTATTTATATCGTATTTTATGCCTCTGGCGTTGACTTCTTAGGCCCTAACTATTCCATCTGGTGGAACAACGCCCTAGGGTAAAGCCAAGATTGCGCGGAACGTAGAAATGACCATAACTTTCATACTGGTTGGAATTATTCGTTTTATATGGTGGAAAAACTGTTGTATTTATATTGTATTTTATGCTTCTGGCGTTGACATCTAAGGCCCTAACTATTCGATCAGGTGGAGCAGCGCCCTAGAGTGAAGCCTAGGTTGCTCGAAATGTAGAAATGACCATAACTTTCACACTGGCTGCAATTATTCGTTTTATACGATGGAAAAAATGTTGTATTTATATTGTATTTTATGCTTCTGGCGTTCACTTCTTAGGCCCTAACTATTCGATCTGGTGGTACAACGCCAAAGGGTGAAGCCAAGATTGCGCGGAACGTAGAAATGACGATAACTTTCATACTGGTTGCAATTATTCGTTTTATATGGTGGAAAAACTGTTGTATTTATATTGTATTTTATGCTCCTGGCGTTGACTTCTAAGGCCGTAGCTATTAGATGTGGTGGAGCAACCCATTAGAGTGACGCCTAGGTTGACCGGAACGTAGAATTGACCATTACTTTCACAATGTCTGCAATTATTCATTTTATACGATGGAAAAACTGTTGTAATTATATTGTATTTTATGCTTCCAGTGTTAGCTTCTAAGGCCGTAGCTATCAGATGTGGAGCAGCAACGCCCTAGAGTGACGCGTAGGTTGCCAGGCACGTAGAAATGACCATTACTTTCACAATGTTCGCAATCATTCATTTTATACGATGGAAAAACTGTTGTACTTATATTGTATTTTATGCTTCGGGCGTTGACTTCTAAGGCCCTAACTATTCGATTTGGTGGAGCAACGCCCTACAGTGTAGCCTAGATTGCCCGGAACGTAGATATGCCCATAACCATCACACAGGTTGCAATTATTCGTTTTATACGATGGAAAGACTGTTGTATTTATTCTGTAGTTTATGCTTCTGGCGTTGACTTCTAAGGCGCTAACTATTCCATCTGGTGGAACGACGTCCTAGGGTGAAGCCTAGGTTGCCCGGAACGTAGAAATGACCATAACTTTTACACTGGTAGCAATTATTCGTTTTATACAATGGAAAAACTGTTCTATTTATTTTGTATTTTATGCTTCGGGCGTTGACTTCTAAGGCCCTAACTGTTTGATCTGGTGGAACAACGCCCTAGGGTGAAGCATAGGTTGCCCG
The DNA here is from genome assembly GCF_051401765.1 of Calliopsis andreniformis. NCBI lineage: Eukaryota > Metazoa > Arthropoda > Insecta > Hymenoptera > Andrenidae > Calliopsis > Calliopsis andreniformis. The sequence goes on along the minus strand of NW_027480425.1, from coordinate 7,383,353 downwards.
GAACGTAGAAATGACCATAACTTTCACACTGTTTGCAATTATTCATTTTATACGATGGAAAAGCTGTTGTATTTATATCGTATTTTATGCTTCTGGCGTTGACTTCTAAGGACCTAACTATTCGATCTGGTGGTGCAACGCCCTACAGTGATGCCTAGGTTGCCCGGAACGTAGATACGACCATAATCTTCACACTGGTTGCAAATTATTCCTGCTATACGATGGAAAAGCTGTTGTATTTTTACTGAATTTTATGCTTCGGGCATTGCCTTCTAAGGCCCTAACTATGCAATCTGTTGGAGCAACGCCCTAGTGGGAAGCCTAGGATGCCCGGAACGTAGAAATGACCATAACTTTCACACTGGTTGCAATTATTCGTTTTATACGATGGAAAAGCTGTTGAATTTATATCGTATTTTATGCTTCTGACGTTGACTTCTTAGGCCCTAACTATTCCATCTGGTGGATCAACGCCCTAGGGGGAAGCGTAGGCTGCCCGGAAAGTAGAAATGACCATAACTTTCAGACTGGTAGCAACTATTCGTTTTATACGATGGAAAAACTGTTCTATTTATTTTATACTTTATGCTTCGGGCGTTGGCTTCTAAGGCCCTAACTATTCGATCTGGTGGAGCAACGCCCTAGAGTGAAGCCTAGGTTGCCCGGTACGTAGAAATGACCATCACTTTCAAACTGGTTGCAATTATTCCTGTTATATGATGGAAAAACCGTTGTATTTTTATTGCATTTTATGCTTCGGGCATTGACTTCTAAGGCCCTAACTATTCACTCTGTTGGAGCAACGCCCTAGGGTGAAGCCTAGGTTGTCCGGAAAGTAGAAATGACCGTAACTTTCATACTGGTTGCTATTATTCGTTTTATATGGTGGAAAAACTGTTGTATTTAGATTGTATTTTATTATTCTGGCGTTGACTTCTAAGGCCCCAGCTATTCGACCAGGTGGAGCAACGCCCTAGAGTGAAGCCTAGGTTGCTCGACGTGTAGAAATGACCATAACATTCACATTGTTTGCAATTATTCGTTTTATACGATGGAAAAGCTGTTGTATTTATATCGTATTTTATGCCTCTGGCGTTGACTTCTTAGGCCCTAACTATTCCATCTGGTGGAACAACGCCCTAGGGTAAAGCCAAGATTGCGGGGAACGTAGAAATGACCATAACTTTCATACTGGTTGCAATTATTCGTTTTATATGGTGGAAAAACTGTTGTATTTATATTGTATTTTATGCTTCTGGCGTTGACTTCTAAGGCCCTAACTATTCGATCAGGTGGAGCAGCGCCCTAGAGTGAAGCCTAGGTTGCTCGAAATGTAGAAATGACCATAACTTTCACACTGGCTGAAATTATTCGTTCTATACGATGAAAAAACTGTTGTATTTATATTGTATTTTATGCTTCTGGCGTTCACTTCTTAGGCCCTAACTATTCGATCTGGTGGTACAACGCCATAGAGTGAAGCCAAGATTGCGCGAAACGTAGAAATGACCATAACTTTCACACTCGCTGCAATTATTCGTTTTATGCGATGGAAAAACTGTTGTATTTATATTGTATTTTATGCTTCTGGCGTTCACTTCTTAGGCCCTAATTATTCGATCTGGTGGTACAACGCCATAGGGTGAAGCCTAGGTTGCCCGGAACGTAGATATGACCATTACTTTCACACTGTTTGCAATTATTCCTTTTATACGATGGAAAAGCTGTTGTATTTATATCGTATTTTATGCTTCTGGCGTTGACTTCTAAGGACCTAACTATTCGATCTGGTGGAGCAACGCCCTACAGTGATGCCTAGGTTGCCCGGAACGTAGATACGACCATAACCTTCACACTGGTTGCAAATTATTCCTGCTATACGATGGAAAAACTGTTGTATTTTTACTGCATTTTATGCTTCTGGCGTTCACTTCTTAGGCCCTAACTATTCGATCTGGTGGTACAACGCCATAGAGTGAAGCCAAGATTGCGCGAAACGTAGAAATGACCATAACTTTCACACTCGCTGCAATTATTCGTTTTATGCGATGGAAAAACTGTTGTATTTATATTGTATTTTATGCTTCTGGCGTTCACTTCTTAGGCCCTAATTATTCGATCTGGTGGTACAACGCCATAGGGTGAAGCCTAGGTTGCCCGGAACGTAGATATGACCATAACCTTCACACAGGTTGCAATTATTCGTTTTATACGGTGTAAAGGCTGTTGTACTTATTTTGTATTTTATTCTTCTGGTGTTGATTTCTTAGGCCCTAACTATTCGATCTGGTGGAACAACGACGCAGAGTGAAGCCTAGGTTGCCCGGAACGTAGAAATGACCATTACTTTCACACTGTTTGCAATTATTCCTTTTATACGATGGAAAAGCTGTTGTATTTATATCGTATTTTATGCTTCTGGCGTTGACTTCTAAGGACCTAACTATTCGATCTGGTGGAGCAACGCCCTACAGTGATGCCTAGGTTGCCCGGAACGTAGATACGACCATAACCTTCACACTGGTTGCAAATTATTCCTGCTATACGATGGAAAAACTGTTGTATTTTTACTGCATTTTATGCTTCTGGCGTTGACTTCTTAGGCCCTAACTATTCCATCTGGTGGAACAACGCCCTAGGGTAAAGCCAAGATTGCGCGGAACGTAGAAATGACGATAACTTTCAATCTGGTTGCAATTATTCGTTTTGTATGGTGGAAAAACTGTTGTATTTAAATTGTATTTTATGATTCTGGCGTTGACTTCTAAGGCCCTAACTATTCGATCAGGTGGAGCAACGCCCTAGAGTGATGCCTAGGTTGCTCGAAATGTAGAAATGACCATAACTTTCACACTGGTTGCAATTATTCGTTTTATACGATGGAAAAACTGTTGCATTTATATTGTATTTTATGCTTCTGGCGTTCACTTCTTAGGCCCTAACTATTCGATCTGGTGGTACAACGACCTAGGGTGAAGCCTAGGTTGCCCGGAACGTAGATATGACCATAACCTTCACACAGGTTGCAATTATTCGTTTTATACGGTGTAAAGGCTGTTGTACTTATTTTGTATTTTATTCTTCTGGTGTTGATTTCTTAGGCCCTAACTATTCGATCTGGTGGAACAACGCCCTAGAGTGAAGCCTAGGTTGCACGGAACGTAGAAATGACCATCACTTTCAAACTGTTTGCAATTAATCCTGTTATACGATGGAAAAACTGTTGTATTTTTATTGCATTTTATACTTCGGGCGTTGACTTCTAAGGCCCTACCTAATCAATCTGTTGGAGCAACGCCCTAGAGTGAAGCCTAGGTTGCTCGGAATGTAGAAATGACCATAACTTTCACACTGGTTGCAATTATTCGTTTGATACGTTGGAAAAGCTGTTGTATTTATATTGTATTTTATGCTTCTGGCGTTCACTTCTTAGGCCCTAACTATTCGATCTGGTGGAACAACGCCCTAGGGTAAAGCCTGGGTTGCCCGGAACGTAGAAATGACCATAACTTTTACACTGGTAGCAATTATTCGTTTTATACAATGGAAAAACTGTTCTTTCTATTTTGTATTTTATGCTTCGGGCGTTGACTTCTAAGGCCCTAACTGTTTGATCTGGTGGAGCAACGCCCTAGAGTGAAGCTTAGGTTGCCCGGAACGTAGAAATGACAATTACTTTCACACTGTTTTCAATTATTCCTTTTATACTATGCAAAAGCTGTTGTATTTATATCGTATTTTCTGCTTCTGGCGTTGACTTCTAAGGCCCTAACTATTCGATCAGGTGGAGCAACGCCCTACAGTGATGCCTAGGTTGCTCGAAATGTAGAAATGACCATAACTTTCACACAGGTTGCAATTATTCGTTTTATACGGTGTAAAGGCTGTTGTACTTATTTTGTATTTTATTCTTCTGGTGTTGATTTCTTAGGCCCTAACTACTCGATCTGGTGGAACAACGCCCTAGAGTGAAGCCTAGGTTGCCGGAACGTAGAAATGACCATCACTTTCAAACTGTTTGCAATTAATCCTGTTATACGATGGAAAAACTGTTGTATTTTTATTGCATATTATGCTTCGGGCGTTGACTTCTAAGGCCCTAACTAATCAATCTGTTGGAGCAACGCCCTAGAGTGAATCCTAGGTTGCTCGGAATGTAGAAATGACCATAACTTTCACACTGGTTGCAATTATTCGTTTGATACGATGGAAAAGCTGTTGTATTTATATTGTATTTTATGCTTCTGGCGTTCACTTCTTAGGCCCTAACTATTCGATCTGGTGGAACAACGCCCTAGGGTGAAGCCTGGGTTGCCCGGAACGTAGAAATGACCATAACTTTTACACTGGTAGCAATTATTCGTTTTATACAATGGAAAAACTGTTCTTTCTATTTTGTATTTTATGCTTCGGGCGTTGACTTCTAAGGCCCTAACTGTTTGATCTGGTGGAGCAACGCCCTAGAGTGAAGCCTAGGTTGCCCGGAACGTAGAAATGACAATTACTTTCACACTGTTTTCAATTATTCCTTTTATACTATGCAAAAGCTGTTGTATTTATATCGTATTTTCTGCTTCTGGCGATGACTTCTAAGGCCCTAACTGTTTGATCTGGTGGAACAACGCCCTAGGGTGAAGCCTAGGTTGCCGGGAACGTAGAAATGACCATAACTTTCACACTGTTTGCAATTATTCATTTTATACGATGGAAAAGCTGTTGTATTTATATCGTATTTTATGCTTCTGGCGTTGACTTCTAAGGACCTAACTATTCGATCTGGTGGTGCAACACCCTACAGTGATGGCTAGGTTGCCCGGAACGTAGATACGACCATAACCTTCAGTCTGGTTGCAAATTATTCCTGCTATACGATGGAAAAACTGTTGTATTTTTACTGCATTTTATGCTTCGGGCATTGACTTCTAAGGCCCTAACTATGCAATCTGTTGGAGCAACGCCCTAGGGGGAAGCCTAGGTTGCCCGGAACGTAGAAATGACCATAACTTTCACACTGGATGCAATTATTCGTTTTATACGATGGAAAAGCTGTTGAATTTATATCGTATTTTATGCTTCTGGCGTTGACTTCTTAGGCCCTAACTATTCCATCTGGTGGATCAACGCCCTTGGGGGAAGCGTAGGTTGCCCGGAAAGTAGAAATGACCATAACTTTCACACTGGTTGCTATTATTCGTTTTATACGATGGAAAAGCTGTTGAATTTATACCGTATTTTATGCTTCTGGCGTTGACTTCTAAGGCCCTAACTATTCCATCTGGTGGTACAACGCCAAAGGGTGAAGCCAAGATTGCGCGGAACGTAGAAATGACGATAACTTTCATACTGGTTGCAATTATTCGTTTTATATGGTGGAAAAACTGTTGTATTTATATTGTATTTTATGCTCCTGGCGTTGACTTCTAAGGCCGTAGCTATTAGATGTGGAGCAGCAACGCCCTAGAGTGACGCGTAGGTTGCCAGGCACGTAGAAATGACCATTACTTTCACAATGTTCGCAATCATTCATTTTATACGATGGAAAAACTGTTGTACTTATATTGTATTTTATGCTTCGGGCGTTGACTTCTAAGGCCCTAACTATTCGATTTGGTGGAGCAACGCCCTACAGTGTAGCCTAGATTGCCCGGAACGTAGATATGCCCATAACCATCACACAGGTTGCAATTATTCGTTTTATACGATGGAAAGACTGTTGTATTTATTCTGTAGTTTATGCTTCTGGCGTTGACTTCTAAGGCGCTAACTATTCCATCTGGTGGAACGACGTCCTAGGGTGAAGCCTAGGTTGCCCGGAACGTAGAAATGACCATAACTATAACACTGGTAGCAATTATTCGTTTTATACAATGGAAAAACTGTTCTATTTATTTTGTATTTTATGCTTCGGGCGTTGACTTCTAAGGCCCTAACTGTTTGATCTGGTGGAACAACGCCCTAGGGTGAAGCATAGGTTGCCCGGAACGTAGAAATGACCATAACTTTCACACTGTTTGCAATTATTCATTTTATACGATGGAAAAGCTGTTGTATTTATATCGTATTTTATGCTTCTGGCGTTGACTTCTAAGGACCTAACTATTCGATCTGGTGGTGCAACGCCCTACAGTGATGCCTAGGGTGCCCGGAACGTAGATACGACCATAATCTTCACACTGGTTGCAAATTATTCCTGCTATACGATGGAAAAACTGTTGTATTTTTACTGAATTTTATGCTTCGGGCATTGACTTCTAAGGCCCTAACTATGCAATCTGTTGGAGCAACGCCCTAGTGGGAAGCCTAGGTTGCCCGGAACGTAGAAATGACCATAACTTTCACACTGGTTGCAATTATTCGTTTTATACGATGGAAAAGCTGTTGAATTTATATCGTATTTTATGCTTCTGACGTTGACTTCTTAGGCCCTAACTATTCCATCTGGTGGATCAACGCCCTAGGGGGAAGCGTAGGCTGCCCGGAAAGTAGAAATGACCATAACTTTCAGACTGGTAGCAACTATTCGTTTTATACGATGGAAAAACTGTTCTATTTATTTTATACTTTATGCTTCGGGCGTTGACTTCTAAGGCCCTAACTATTCGATCTGGTGGAGCAACGCCCTTGAGTGAAGCCTAGGTTGCCCGGTACGTAGAAATGACCATCACTTTCAAACTGGTTGCAATTATTCCTGTTATATGATGGAAAAACCGTTGTATTTTTATTGCATATTATGCTTCGGGCATTGACTTCTAAGGCCCTAACTATTCCATCTGGTGGAACAACGCCCTAGGGTAAAGCCAAGATTGCGGGGAACGTAGAAATGACCATAACTTTCATACTGGTTGCAATTATTCGTTTTATATGGTGGAAAAACTGTTGTATTTATATTGTATTTTATGCTTCTGGCGTTGACTTCTAAGGCCCTAACTATTCGATCAGGTGGAGCAGCGCCCTAGAGTGAAGCCTAGGTTGCTCGAAATGTAGAAATGACCATAACTTTCACACTGGCTGAAATTATTCGTTCTATACGATGGAAAAACTGTTGTATTTATATTGTATTTTATGCTTCTGGCGTTCACTTCTTAGGCCCTAACTATTCGATCTGGTGGTACAACGCCATAGAGTGAAGCCAAGATTGCGCGAAACGTAGAAATGACCATAACTTTCACACTCGCTGCAATTATTCGTTTTATGCGATGGAAAAACTGTTGTATTTATATTGTATTTTATGCTTCTGGCGTTCACTTCTTAGGCCCTAATTATTCGATCTGGTGGTACAACGCCATAGGGTGAAGCCTAGGTTGCCCGGAACGTAGATATGACCATAACCTTCACACAGGTTGCAATTATTCGTTTTATACGGTATAAAGGCTGTTGTACTTATTTTGTATTTTATTCTTCTGGTGTTGATTTCTTAGGCCCTAACTATTCGATCTGGTGGAACAACGACGCAGAGTGAAGCCTAGGTTGCCCGGAACGTAGAAATGACCATTACTTTCACACTGTTTGCAATTATTCCTTTTATACGATGGAAAAGCTGTTGTATTTATATCGTATTTTATGCTTCTGGCGTTGACTTCTAAGGACCTAACTATTCGATCTGGTGGAGCAACGCCCTACAGTGATGCCTAGGTTGCCCGGAACGTAGATACGACCATAACCTTCACACTGGTTGCAAATTATTCCTGCTATACGATGGAAAAACTGTTGTATTTTTACTGCATTTTATGCTTCTGGCGTTGACTTCTTAGGCCCTAACTATTCCATCTGGTGGAACAACGCCCTAGGGTAAAGCCAAGATTGCGCGGAACGTAGAAATGACGATAACTTTCAAACTGGTTGCAATTATTCGTTTTGTATCGTGGAAAAAATGTTGTATTTAAATTGTATTTTATGATTCTGGCGTTGACTTCTAAGGCCCTAACTATTCGATCAGGTGGAGCAACGCCCTAGAGTGATGCCTAGGTTGCTCGAAATGTAGAAATGACCATAACTTTCACACTGGTTGCAATTATTCGTTTTATACGATGGAAAAACTGTTGCATTTATATTGTATTTTATGCTCCTGGCGTTCACTTCTTAGGCCCTAACTATTCGATCTGGTGGTACAACGACCTAGGGTGAAGCCTAGGTTGCCCGGAACGTAGATATGACCATAACCTTCACACAGGTTGCAATTATTCGTTTTATACGGTGTAAAGGCTGTTGTACTTATTTTGTATTTTATTCTTCTGGTGTTGATTTCTTAGGCCCTAACTATTCGATCTGGTGGAACAACGCCCTAGAGTGAAGCCTAGGTTGCCCGGAACGTAGAAATGACCATCACTTTCAAACTGTTTGCAATTAATCCTGTTATACGATGGAAAAACTGTTGTATTTTTATTGCATTTTATACTTCGGGCGTTGACTTCTAAGGCCCTACCTAATCAAACTGTTGGAGCAACGCCCTAGAGTGAAGCCTAGGTTGCTCGGAATGTAGAAATGACCATAACTTTCACACTGGTTGCAATTATTCGTTTGATACGATGGAAAAGCTGTTGTATTTATATTGTATTTTATGCTTCTGGCGTTCACTTCTTAGGCCCTAACTATTCGATCTGGTGGAACAACGCCCTAGGGTAAAGCCTGGGTTGCCCGGAACGTAGAAATGACCATAACTTTTACACTGGTAGCAATTATTCGTTTTATACAATGGAAAAACTGTTCTTTCTATTTTGTATTTTATGCTTCGGGCGTTGACTTCTGAGGCCCTAACTGTTTGATCTGGTGGAGCAACGCCCTAGAGTGAAGCTTAGGTTGCCCGGAACGTAGAAATAACAATTACTTTCACACTGTTTTCAATTATTCCTTTTATACTATGCAAAAGCTGTTGTATTTATATCGTATTTTCTGCTTCTGGCGTTGACTTCTAAGGCCCTAACTATTCGATCAGGTGGAGCAACGCCCTACAGTGATGCCTAGGTTGCTCGAAATGTAGAAATGACCATAACTTTCACACTGGTTGCAATTATTCGTTTTATACGATGGAAAAACTGTTGTATTTATATTGTATTTTATGCTTCTGGCGTTCACTTCTTAGGCCCTAACTATTCGATCTGGTGGTACAACGCCCTAGGGTGAAGCCTAGGTTGCCCGGAACGTAGATATGACCATAACCTTCACACAGGTTGCAATTATTCGTTTTATACGGTGTAAAGGCTGTTGTACTTATTTTGTATTTTATTCTTCTGGTGTTGATTTCTTAGGCCCTAACTATTCGATCTGGTGGAACAACGCCCTAGAGTGAAGCCTAGGTTGCCGGAACGTAGAAATGACCATCACTTTCAAACTGTTTGCAATTAATCCTGTTATACGATGGAAAAACTGTTGTATTTTTATTGCATTTTATGCTTCGGGCGTTGACTTCTAAGGCCCTAACTAATCAATCTGTTGGAGCAACGCCCTAGAGTGAATCCTAGGTTGCTCGGAATGTAGAAATGACCATAACTTTCACACTGGTTGCAATTATTCGTTTGATACGATGGAAAAGCTGTTGTATTTATATTGTATTTTATGCTTCTGGCGTTCACTTCTTAGGCCCTAACTATTCGATCTGGTGGAACAACGCCCTAGGGTGAAGCCTGGGTTGCCCGGAACGTAGAAATGACCATAACTTTTACACTGGTAGCAATTATTCGTTTTATACAATGGAAAAACTGTTCTTTCTATTTTGTATTTTATGCTTCGGGCGTTGACTTCTAAGGCCCTAACTGTTTGATCTGGTGGAGCAACGCCCTAGAGTGAAGCCTAGGTTGCCCGGAACGTGGAAATGACAATTACTTTCACACTGTTTTCAATTATTCCTTTTATACTATGCAAAAGCTGTTGTATTTATATCGTATTTTCTGCTTCTGGCGTTGACTTCTAAGGCCCTAACTATTCGATCTGGTGGAGCAACGCCCTAGAGTGAAGCCTAGGTTGCTCGGAATGTAGAAATAACCATAACTTTCACACTGGTTGCAATTACGCGTTTTTTACGATGGAAAAGCTGTTGTATTTATCTTGTATTTTATGCCTCTGGCGTTGACTTCTAAGGCCCTAGCTATTCGATCTAGTGGAGCAACGCCCTAGAGTGAAGCCTAGGTTGCCGGGAACGTAGAAATGACCATCACTTTCAAACTGTTTGCAATTATTCCTGTTGTATGATGGAAAAACCGTTGTATTTTTATTGCATTTTATGCTTCGGGCATTGACTTCTAAGGCCTTAACTATTCACTCTGTTGGAGCAACGCCCTAGGGTGAAGCCTAGGTTGTCCGGAAAGTAGAAATGACCGTAACTTTCATACTGGTTGCTATTATTCGTTTTATATGGTGGAAAAACTGTTGTATTTATATTGTATTTTATTATTCTGGCGTTGACTTCTAAGGCCCCAACTATTCGATCAGGTGGAGCAACGCCCTAGAGTGAAGCCTAGGTTGCTCGACGTGTAGAAATGACCATAACATTCACATTGGTTACAATTATTCGTTTTATACGATGGAAAAGCTGTTGTATTTATATCGTATTTTATGCCTCTGGCGTTGACTTCTTAGGCCCTAACTATTCCATCTGGTGGAACAACGCCCTAGGGTAAAGCCAAGATTGCGCGGAACGTAGAAATGACCATAACTTTCATACTGGTTGGAATTATTCGTTTTATATGGTGGAAAAACTGTTGTATTTATATTGTATTTTATGCTTCTGGCGTTGACATCTAAGGCCCTAACTATTCGATCAGGTGGAGCAGCGCCCTAGAGTGAAGCCTAGGTTGCTCGAAATGTAGAAATGACCATAACTTTCACACTGGCTGCAATTATTCGTTTTATACGACGGAAAAAATGTTGTATTTATATTGTATTTTATGCTTCTGGCGTTCACTTCTTAGGCCCTAACTATTCGATCTGGTGGTACAACGCCAAAGGGTGAAGCCAAGATTGCGCGGAACGTAGAAATGACGATAACTTTCATACTGGTTGCAATTATTCGTTTTATATGGTGGAAAAACTGTTGTATTTATATTGTATTTTATGCTCCTGGCGTTGACTTCTAAGGCCGTAGCTATTAGATGTGGTGGAGCAACCCATTAGAGTGACGCCTAGGTTGACCGGAACGTAGAATTGACCATTACTTTCACAATGTCTGCAATTATTCATTTTATACGATGGAAAAACTGTTGTAATTATATTGTATTTTATGCTTCCAGTGTTAGCTTCTAAGGCCGTAGCTATCAGATGTGGAGCAGCAACGCCCTAGAGTGACGCGTAGGTTGCCAGGCACGTAGAAATGACCATTACTTTCACAATGTTCGCAATCATTCATTTTATACGATGGAAAAACTGTTGTACTTATATTGTATTTTATGCTTCGGGCGTTGACTTCTAAGGCCCTAACTATTCGATTTGGTGGAGCAACGCCCTACAGTGTAGCCTAGATTGCCCGGAACGTAGATATGCCCATAACCATCACACAGGTTGCAATTATTCGTTTTATACGATGGAAAGACTGTTGTATTTATTCTGTAGTTTATGCTTCTGGCGTTGACTTCTAAGGCGCTAACTATTCCATCTGGTGGAACGACGTCCTAGGGTGAAGCCTAGGTTGCCCGGAACGTAGAAATGACCATAACTTTTACACTGGTAGCAATTATTCGTTTTATACAATGGAAAAACTGTTCTATTTATTTTGTATTTTATGCTTCGGGCGTTGACTTCTAAGGCCCTAACTGTTTGATCTGGTGGAACAACGCCCTAGGGTGAAGCATAGGTTGCCCGGAACGTAGAAATGACCATAACTTTCACACTGTTTGCAATTATTCATTTTATACGATGGAAAAGCTGTTGTATTTATATCGTATTTTATGCTTCTGGCGTTGACTTCTAAGGACCTAACTATTCGATCTGGTGGTGCAACGCCCTACAGTGATGCCTAGGTTGCCCGGAACGTAGATACGACCATAATCTTCACACTGGTTGCAAATTATTCCTGCTATACGATGGAAAAGCTGTTGTATTTTTACTGAATTTTATGCTTCGGGCATTGCCTTCTAAGGCCCTAACTATGCAATCTGTTGGAGCAACGCCCTAGTGGGAAGCCTAGGATGCCCGGAACGTAGAAATGACCATAACTTTCACACTGGTTGCAATTATTCGTTTTATACGATGGAAAAGCTGTTGAATTTATATCGTATTTTATGCTTCTGACGTTGACTTCTTAGGCCCTAACTATTCCATCTGGTGGATCAACGCCCTAGGGGGAAGCGTAGGCTGCCCGGAAAGTAGAAATGACCATAACTTTCAGACTGGTAGCAACTATTCGTTTTATACGATGGAAAAACTGTTCTATTTATTTTATACTTTATGCTTCGGGCGTTGGCTTCTAAGGCCCTAACTATTCGATCTGGTGGAGCAACGCCCTAGAGTGAAGCCTAGGTTGCCCGGTACGTAGAAATGACCATCACTTTCAAACTGGTTGCAATTATTCCTGTTATATGATGGAAAAACCGTTGTATTTTTATTGCATTTTATGCTTCGGGCATTGACTTCTAAGGCCCTAACTATTCACTCTGTTGGAGCAACGCCCTAGGGTGAAGCCTAGGTTGTCCGGAAAGTAGAAATGACCGTAACTTTCATACTGGTTGCTATTATTCGTTTTATATGGTGGAAAAACTGTTGTATTTAGATTGTATTTTATTATTCTGGCGTTGACTTCTAAGGCCCCAGCTATTCGACCAGGTGGAGCAACGCCCTAGAGTGAAGCCTAGGTTGCTCGACGTGTAGAAATGACCATAACATTCACATTGTTTGCAATTATTCGTTTTATACGATGGAAAAGCTGTTGTATTTATATCGTATTTTATGCCTCTGGCGTTGACTTCTTAGGCCCTAACTATTCCATCTGGTGGAACAACGCCCTAGGGTAAAGCCAAGATTGCGGGGAACGTAGAAATGACCATAACTTTCATACTGGTTGCAATTATTCGTTTTATATGGTGGAAAAACTGTTGTATTTATATTGTATTTTATGCTTCTGGCGTTGACTTCTAAGGCCCTAACTATTCGATCAGGTGGAGCAGCGCCCTAGAGCGAAGCCTAGGTTGCTCGAAATGTAGAAATGACCATAACTTTCACACTGGCTGAAATTATTCGTTCTATACGATGAAAAAACTGTTGTATTTATATTGTATTTTATGCTTCTGGCGTTCACTTCTTAGGCCCTAACTATTCGATCTGGTGGTACAACGCCATAGAGTGAAGCCAAGATTGCGCGAAACGTAGAAATGACCATAACTTTCACACTCGCTGCAATTATTCGTTTTATGCGATGGAAAAACTGTTGTATTTATATTGTATTTTATGCTTCTGGCGTTCACTTCTTAGGCCCTAATTATTCGATCTGGTGGTACAACGCCATAGGGTGAAGCCTAGGTTGCCCGGAACGTAGATATGACCATAACCTTCACACAGGTTGCAATTATTCGTTTTATACGGTGTAAAGGCTGTTGTACTTATTTTGTATTTTATTCTTCTGGTGTTGATTTCTTAGGCCCTAACTATTCGATCTGGTGGAACAACGACGCAGAGTGAAGCCTAGGTTGCCCGGAACGTAGAAATGACCATTACTTTCACACTGTTTGCAATTATTCCTTTTATACGATGGAAAAGCTGTTGTATTTATATCGTATTTTATGCTTCTGGCGTTGACTTCTAAGGACCTAACTATTCGATCTGGTGGAGCAACGCCCTACAGTGATGCCTAGGTTGCCCGGAACGTAGATACGACCATAACCTTCACACTGGTTGCAAATTATTCCTGCTATACGATGGAAAAACTGTTGTATTTTTACTGCATTTTATGCTTCTGGCGTTCACTTCTTAGGCCCTAACTATTCGATCTGGTGGTACAACGCCATAGAGTGAAGCCAAGATTGCGCGAAACGTAGAAATGACCATAACTTTCACACTCGCTGCAATTATTCGTTTTATGCGATGGAAAAACTGTTGTATTTATATTGTATTTTATGCTTCTGGCGTTCACTTCTTAGGCCCTAATTATTCGATCTGGTGGTACAACGCCATAGGGTGAAGCCTAGGTTGCCCGGAACGTAGATATGACCATAACCTTCACACAGGTTGCAATTATTCGTTTTATACGGTGTAAAGGCTGTTGTACTTATTTTGTATTTTATTCTTCTGGTGTTGATTTCTTAGGCCCTAACTATTCGATCTGGTGGAACAACGACGCAGAGTGAAGCCTAGGTTGCCCGGAACGTAGAAATGACCATTACTTTCACACTGTTTGCAATTATTCCTTTTATACGATGGAAAAGCTGTTGTATTTATATCGTATTTTATGCTTCTGGCGTTGACTTCTAAGGACCTAACTATTCGATCTGGTGGAGCAACGCCCTACAGTGATGCCTAGGTTGCCCGGAACGTAGATACGACCATAACCTTCACACTGGTTGCAAATTATTCCTGCTATACGATGGAAAAACTGTTGTATTTTTACTGCATTTTATGCTTCTGGCGTTGACTTCTTAGGCCCTAACTATTCCATCTGGTGGAACAACGCCCTAGGGTAAAGCCAAGATTGCGCGGAACGTAGAAATGACGATAACTTTCAATCTGGTTGCAATTATTCGTTTTGTATGGTGGAAAAACTGTTGTATTTAAATTGTATTTTATGATTCTGGCGTTGACTTCTAAGGCCCTAACTATTCGATCAGGTGGAGCAACGCCCTAGAGTGATGCCTAGGTTGCTCGAAATGTAGAAATGACCATAACTTTCACACTGGTTGCAATTATTCGTTTTATACGATGGAAAAACTGTTGCATTTATATTGTATTTTATGCTTCTGGCGTTCACTTCTTAGGCCCTAACTATTCGATCTGGTGGTACAACGACCTAGGGTGAAGCCTAGGTTGCCCGGAACGTAGATATGACCATAACCTTCACACAGGTTGCAATTATTCGTTTTATACGGTGTAAAGGCTGTTGTACTTATTTTGTATTTTATTCTTCTGGTGTTGATTTCTTAGGCCCTAACTATTCGATCTGGTGGAACAACGCCCTAGAGTGAAGCCTAGGTTGCACGGAACGTAGAAATGACCATCACTTTCAAACTGTTTGCAATTAATCCTGTTATACGATGGAAAAACTGTTGTATTTTTATTGCATTTTATACTTCGGGCGTTGACTTCTAAGGCCCTACCTAATCAATCTGTTGGAGCAACGCCCTAGAGTGAAGCCTAGGTTGCTCGGAATGTAGAAATGACCATAACTTTCACACTGGTTGCAATTATTCGTTTGATACGTTGGAAAAGCTGTTGTATTTATATTGTATTTTATGCTTCTGGCGTTCACTTCTTAGGCCCTAACTATTCGATCTGGTGGAACAACGCCCTAGGGTAAAGCCTGGGTTGCCCGGAACGTAGAAATGACCATAACTTTTACACTGGTAGCAATTATTCGTTTTATACAATGGAAAAACTGTTCTTTCTATTTTGTATTTTATGCTTCGGGCGTTGACTTCTAAGGCCCTAACTGTTTGATCTGGTGGAGCAACGCCCTAGAGTGAAGCTTAGGTTGCCCGGAACGTAGAAATGACAATTACTTTCACACTGTTTTCAATTATTCCTTTTATACTATGCAAAAGCTGTTGTATTTATATCGTATTTTCTGCTTCTGGCGTTGACTTCTAAGGCCCTAACTATTCGATCAGGTGGAGCAACGCCCTACAGTGATGCCTAGGTTGCTCGAAATGTAGAAATGACCATAACTTTCACACAGGTTGCAATTATTCGTTTTATACGGTGTAAAGGCTGTTGTACTTATTTTGTATTTTATTCTTCTGGTGTTGATTTCTTAGGCCCTAACTACTCGATCTGGTGGAACAACGCCCTAGAGTGAAGCCTAGGTTGCCGGAACGTAGAAATGACCATCACTTTCAAACTGTTTGCAATTAATCCTGTTATACGATGGAAAAACTGTTGTATTTTTATTGCATATTATGCTTCGGGCGTTGACTTCTAAGGCCCTAACTAATCAATCTGTTGGAGCAACGCCCTAGAGTGAATCCTAGGTTGCTCGGAATGTAGAAATGACCATAACTTTCACACTGGTTGCAATTATTCGTTTGATACGATGGAAAAGCTGTTGTATTTATATTGTATTTTATGCTTCTGGCGTTCACTTCTTAGGCCCTAACTATTCGATCTGGTGGAACAACGCCCTAGGGTGAAGCCTGGGTTGCCCGGAACGTAGAAATGACCATAACTTTTACACTGGTAGCAATTATTCGTTTTATACAATGGAAAAACTGTTCTTTCTATTTTGTATTTTATGCTTCGGGCGTTGACTTCTAAGGCCCTAACTGTTTGATCTGGTGGAGCAACGCCCTAGAGTGAAGCCTAGGTTGCCCGGAACGTAGAAATGACAATTACTTTCACACTGTTTTCAATTATTCCTTTTATACTATGCAAAAGCTGTTGTATTTATATCGTATTTTCTGCTTCTGGCGATGACTTCTAAGGCCCTAACTGTTTGATCTGGTGGAACAACGCCCTAGGGTGAAGCCTAGGTTGCCGGGAACGTAGAAATGACCATAACTTTCACACTGTTTGCAATTATTCATTTTATACGATGGAAAAGCTGTTGTATTTATATCGTATTTTATGCTTCTGGCGTTGACTTCTAAGGACCTAACTATTCGATCTGGTGGTGCAACACCCTACAGTGATGGCTAGGTTGCCCGGAACGTAGATACGACCATAACCTTCAGTCTGGTTGCAAATTATTCCTGCTACACGATGGAAAAACTGTTGTATTTTTACTGCATTTTATGCTTCGGGCATTGACTTCTAAGGCCCTAACTATGCAATCTGTTGGAGCAACGCCCTAGGGGGAAGCCTAGGTTGCCCGGAACGTAGAAATGACCATAACTTTCACACTGGATGCAATTATTCGTTTTATACGATGGAAAAGCTGTTGAATTTATATCGTATTTTATGCTTCTGGCGTTGACTTCTTAGGCCCTAACTATTCCATCTGGTGGATCAACGCCCTTGGGGGAAGCGTAGGTTGCCCGGAAAGTAGAAATGACCATAACTTTCACACTGGTTGCTATTATTCGTTTTATACGATGGAAAAGCTGTTGAATTTATACCGTATTTTATGCTTCTGGCGTTGACTTCTAAGGCCCTAACTATTCCATCTGGTGGAACGACTCCCTAGGGTGAAGCCTAGGTTGCCCGGAACGTAGAAATGACCATAACTTTTACACTGGTAGCAATTATTCGTTTTATACAATGGAAAAACTGTTCTATTTATTTCGTATTTTATGCTTCGGGCGATGACTTCTAAGGCCCTAACTGTTTGATCTGGTGGAACAACGCCCTAGGGTGAAGCCTAGGTTGCCGGGAACGTAGAAATGACCATAACTTTCACACTGTTTGCAATTATTCATTTTACACGATGGAAAAGCTGTTGTATTTATATCGTACTTTATGCTTCTGGTGTTGACTTCTAAGGACCTAACTATTCGATCTGGTGGTGCAACGCCCTACAGTGATGGCTAGGTTGCCCGGAACGTAGATACGACCATAACCTTCACACTGGTTGCAAATTATTCCTGCTATACGATGGAAACACTGTTGTATTTTTACTGCATTTTATGCTTCGGGCATTGACTTCTAAGGCCCTAACTATGCAATCTGTTGGAGCAACGCCCTAGGGGGAAGCCTAGGTTGCCCGGAACGTAGAAATGACCATAACTTTCACACTGGATGCAATTATTCGTTTTATACGATGGAAAAGCTGTTGAATTTATATCGTATTTTATGCTTCTGGCGTTGACTTCTTAGGCCCTAACTATTCGATCTGGTGCAGCAACGCCCTAGAGTGAAGCCTAGGTTGCCCGGTACGTAGAAATGACCATCAGTTTCAAACTGGTTGCAATTATTCCTGTTATATGATGGAAAAACCGTTGTATTTTTATTGCATTTTATGCTTCGGGCATTGACTTCTAAGGCCCTAACTATTCACTCTGTTGGAGCAACGCCCTAGGGTGAAGCCTAGGTTGTCCGGAAAGTAGAAATGACCGTAACTTTCATACTGGTTGCTATTATTCGTTTTATAAGGTGGAAAAACTGTTGTATTTATATTGTATTTTATTATTCTGGCGTTGGCTTCTAAGGCCCCAACTATTCGATCAGGTGGAGCAACGCCCTAGAGTGAAGCCTAGGTTGCTCGACGTGTAGAAATGACCATAACATTCACATTGGTTACAATTATTCGTTTTATACGATGGAAAAGCTGTTGTATTTATATCGTATTTTATGCCTCTGGCGTTGACTTCTTAGGCCCTAACTATTCCATCTGGTGGAACAACGCCCTAGGGTAAAGCCAAGATTGCGCGGAACGTAGAAATGACCATAACTTTCATACTGGTTGGAATTATTCGTTTTATATGGTGGAAAAACTGTTGTATTTATATTGTATTTTATGCTTCTGGCGTTGACATCTAAGGCCCTAACTATTCGATCAGGTGGAGCAGCGCCCTAGAGTGAAGCCTAGGTTGCTCGACGTGTAGAAATGACCATAACTTTCACACTGGCTGCAATTATTCGTTTTATACGATGGAAAAGCTGTTGTATTTATATCGTATTTTATGCCTCTGGCGTTGACTTCTTAGGCCCTAACTATTCCATCTGGTGGAACAACGCCCTAGGGTAAAGCCAAGATTGCGGGGAACGTAGAAATGACCATAACTTTCATACTGGTTGCAATTATTCGTTTTATATGGTGGAAAAACTGTTGTATTTATATTGTATTTTATGCTTCTGGCGTTGACTTCTAAGGCCCTAACTATTCGATCAGGTGGAGCAGCGCCCTAGAGTGAAGCCTAGGTTGCTCGAAATGTAGAAATGACCATAACTTTCACACTGGCTGAAATTATTCGTTCTATACGATGAAAAAACTGTTGTATTTATATTGTATTTTATGCTTCTGGCGTTCACTTCTTAGGCCCTAACTATTCGATCTGGTGGTACAACGCCATAGAGTGAAGCCAAGATTGCGCGAAACGTAGAAATGACCATAACTTTCACACTCGCTGCAATTATTCGTTTTATGCGATGGAAAAACTGTTGTATTTATATTGTATTTTATGCTTCTGGCGTTCACTTCTTAGGCCCTAATTATTCGATCTGGTGGTACAACGCCATAGGGTGAAGCCTAGGTTGCCCGGAACGTAGATATGACCATAACCTTCACACAGGTTGCAATTATTCGTTTTATACGGTGTAAAGGCTGTTGTACTTATTTTGTATTTTATTCTTCTGGTGTTGATTTCTTAGGCCCTAACTATTCGATCTGGTGGAACAACGACGCAGAGTGAAGCCTAGGTTGCCCGGAACGTAGAAATGACCATTACTTTCACACTGTTTGCAATTATTCCTTTTATACGATGGAAAAGCTGTTGTATTTATATCGTATTTTATGCTTCTGGCGTTGACTTCTAAGGACCTAACTATTCGATCTGGTGGAGCAACGCCCTACAGTGATGCCTAGGTTGCCCGGAACGTAGATACGACCATAACCTTCACACTGGTTGCAAATTATTCCTGCTATACGATGGAAAAACTGTTGTATTTTTACTGCATTTTATGCTTCTGGCGTTCACTTCTTAGGCCCTAACTATTCGATCTGGTGGTACAACGCCATAGAGTGAAGCCAAGATTGCGCGAAACGTAGAAATGACCATAACTTTCACACTCGCTGCAATTATTCGTTTTATGCGATGGAAAAACTGTTGTATTTATATTGTATTTTATGCTTCTGGCGTTCACTTCTTAGGCCCTAATTATTCGATCTGGTGGTACAACGCCATAGGGTGAAGCCTAGGTTGCCCGGAACGTAGATATGACCATAACCTTCACACAGGTTGCAATTATTCGTTTTATACGGTGTAAAGGCTGTTGTACTTATTTTGTATTTTATTCTTCTGGTGTTGATTTCTTAGGCCCTAACTATTCGATCTGGTGGAACAACGACGCAGAGTGAAGCCTAGGTTGCCCGGAACGTAGAAATGACCATTACTTTCACACTGTTTGCAATTATTCCTTTTATACGATGGAAAAGCTGTTGTATTTATATCGTATTTTATGCTTCTGGCGTTGACTTCTAAGGACCTAACTATTCGATCTGGTGGAGCAACGCCCTACAGTGATGCCTAGGTTGCCCGGAACGTAGATACGACCATAACCTTCACACTGGTTGCAAATTATTCCTGCTATACGATGGAAAAACTGTTGTATTTTTACTGCATTTTATGCTTCTGGCGTTGACTTCTTAGGCCCTAACTATTCCATCTGGTGGAACAACGCCCTAGGGTAAAGCCAAGATTGCGCGGAACGTAGAAATGACGATAACTTTCAATCTGGTTGCAATTATTCGTTTTGTATGGTGGAAAAACTGTTGTATTTAAATTGTATTTTATGATTCTGGCGTTGACTTCTAAGGCCCTAACTATTCGATCAGGTGGAGCAACGCCCTAGAGTGATGCCTAGGTTGCTCGAAATGTAGAAATGACCATAACTTTCACACTGGTTGCAATTATTCGTTTTATACGATGGAAAAACTGTTGCATTTATATTGTATTTTATGCTTCTGGCGTTCACTTCTTAGGCCCTAACTATTCGATCTGGTGGTACAACGACCTAGGGTGAAGCCTAGGTTGCCCGGAACGTAGATATGACCATAACCTTCACACAGGTTGCAATTATTCGTTTTATACGGTGTAAAGGCTGTTGTACTTATTTTGTATTTTATTCTTCTGGTGTTGATTTCTTAGGCCCTAACTATTCGATCTGGTGGAACAACGCCCTAGAGTGAAGCCTAGGTTGCACGGAACGTAGAAATGACCATCACTTTCAAACTGTTTGCAATTAATCCTGTTATACGATGGAAAAACTGTTGTATTTTTATTGCATTTTATACTTCGGGCGTTGACTTCTAAGGCCCTACCTAATCAATCTGTTGGAGCAACGCCCTAGAGTGAAGCCTAGGTTGCTCGGAATGTAGAAATGACCATAACTTTCACACTGGTTGCAATTATTCGTTTGATACGTTGGAAAAGCTGTTGTATTTATATTGTATTTTATGCTTCTGGCGTTCACTTCTTAGGCCCTAACTATTCGATCTGGTGGAACAACGCCCTAGGGTAAAGCCTGGGTTGCCCGGAACGTAGAAATGACCATAACTTTTACACTGGTAGCAATTATTCGTTTTATACAATGGAAAAACTGTTCTTTCTATTTTGTATTTTATGCTTCGGGCGTTGACTTCTAAGGCCCTAACTGTTTGATCTGGTGGAGCAACGCCCTAGAGTGAAGCTTAGGTTGCCCGGAACGTAGAAATGACAATTACTTTCACACTGTTTTCAATTATTCCTTTTATACTATGCAAAAGCTGTTGTATTTATATCGTATTTTCTGCTTCTGGCGTTGACTTCTAAGGCCCTAACTATTCGATCAGGTGGAGCAACGCCCTACAGTGATGCCTAGGTTGCTCGAAATGTAGAAATGACCATAACTTTCACACAGGTTGCAATTATTCGTTTTATACGGTGTAAAGGCTGTTGTACTTATTTTGTATTTTATTCTTCTGGTGTTGATTTCTTAGGCCCTAACTACTCGATCTGGTGGAACAACGCCCTAGAGTGAAGCCTAGGTTGCCGGAACGTAGAAATGACCATCACTTTCAAACTGTTTGCAATTAATCCTGTTATACGATGGAAAAACTGTTGTATTTTTATTGCATATTATGCTTCGGGCGTTGACTTCTAAGGCCCTAACTAATCAATCTGTTGGAGCAACGCCCTAGAGTGAATCCTAGGTTGCTCGGAATGTAGAAATGACCATAACTTTCACACTGGTTGCTATTATTCGTTTTATACGATGGAAAAGCTGTTGAATTTATATCGTATTTTATGCTTCTGGCGTTGACTTCTTAGGCCCTAACTATTCCATCTGGTGGATCAACGCCCTTGGGGGAAGCGTAGGTTGCCCGGAAAGTAGAAATGACCATAACTTTCACACTGGTTGCTATTATTCGTTTTATACGATGGAAAAGCTGTTGAATTTATACCGTATTTTATGCTTCTGGCGTTGACTTCTAAGGCCCTAACTATTCCATCTGGTGGAACGACTCCCTAGGGTGAAGCCTAGGTTGCCCGGAACGTAGAAATGACCATAACTTTTACACTGGTAGCAATTATTCGTTTTATACAATGGAAAAACTGTTCTATTTATTTCGTATTTTATGCTTCGGGCGATGACTTCTAAGGCCCTAACTGTTTGATCTGGTGGAACAACGCCCTAGGGTGAAGCCTAGGTTGCCGGGAACGTAGAAATGACCATAACTTTCACACTGTTTGCAATTATTCATTTTATACGATGGAAAAGCTGTTGTATTTATATCGTACTTTATGCTTCTGGTGTTGACTTCTAAGGACCTAACTATTCGATCTGGTGGTGCAACGCCCTACAGTGATGGCTAGGTTGCCCGGAACGTAGATACGACCATAACCTTCACACTGGTTGCAAATTATTCCTGCTATACGATGGAAACACTGTTGTATTTTTACTGCATTTTATGCTTCGGGCATTGACTTCTAAGGCCCTAACTATGCAATCTGTTGGAGCAACGCCCTAGGGGGAAGCCTAGGTTGCCCGGAACGTAGAAATGACCATAACTTTCACACTGGATGCAATTATTCGTTTTATACGATGGAAAAGCTGTTGAATTTATATCGTATTTTATGCTTCTGGCGTTGACTTCTTAGGCCCTAACTATTCGATCTGGTGCAGCAACGCCCTAGAGTGAAGCCTAGGTTGCCCGGTACGTAGAAATGACCATCAGTTTCAAACTGGTTGCAATTATTCCTGTTATATGATGGAAAAACCGTTGTATTTTTATTGCATTTTATGCTTCGGGCATTGACTTCTAAGGCCCTAACTATTCACTCTGTTGGAGCAACGCCCTAGGGTGAAGCCTAGGTTGTCCGGAAAGTAGAAATGACCGTAACTTTCATACTGGTTGCTATTATTCGTTTTATAAGGTGGAAAAACTGTTGTATTTATATTGTATTTTATTATTCTGGCGTTGGCTTCTAAGGCCCCAACTATTCGATCAGGTGGAGCAACGCCCTAGAGTGAAGCCTAGGTTGCTCGACGTGTAGAAATGACCATAACATTCACATTGGTTACAATTATTCGTTTTATACGATGGAAAAGCTGTTGTATTTATATCGTATTTTATGCCTCTGGCGTTGACTTCTTAGGCCCTAACTATTCCATCTGGTGGAACAACGCCCTAGGGTAAAGCCAAGATTGCGCGGAACGTAGAAATGACCATAACTTTCATACTGGTTGGAATTATTCGTTTTATATGGTGGAAAAACTGTTGTATTTATATTGTATTTTATGCTTCTGGCGTTGACATCTAAGGCCCTAACTATTCGATCAGGTGGAGCAGCGCCCTAGAGTGAAGCCTAGGTTGCTCGAAATGTAGAAATGACCATAACTTTCACACTGGCTGCAATTATTCGTTTTATACGATGGAAAAAATGTTGTATTTATATTGTATTTTATGCTTCTGGCGTTCACTTCTTAGGCCCTAACTATTCGATCTGGTGGTACAACGCCAAAGGGTGAAGCCAAGATTGCGCGGAACGTAGAAATGACGATAACTTTCATACTGGTTGCAATTATTCGTTTTATATGGTGGAAAAACTGTTGTATTTATATTGTATTTTATGCTCCTGGCGTTGACTTCTAAGGCCGTAGCTATTAGATGTGGAGCAGCAACGCCCTAGAGTGACGCGTAGGTTGCCAGGCACGTAGAAATGACCATTACTTTCACAATGTTCGCAATCATTCATTTTATACGATGGAAAAACTGTTGTACTTATATTGTATTTTATGCTTCGGGCGTTGACTTCTAAGGCCCTAACTATTCGATTTGGTGGAGCAACGCCCTACAGTGTAGCCTAGATTGCCCGGAACGTAGATATGCCCATAACCATCACACAGGTTGCAATTATTCGTTTTATACGATGGAAAGACTGTTGTATTTATTCTGTAGTTTATGCTTCTGGCGTTGACTTCTAAGGCGCTAACTATTCCATCTGGTGGAACGACGTCCTAGGGTGAAGCCTAGGTTGCCCGGAACGTAGAAATGACCATAACTATAACACTGGTAGCAATTATTCGTTTTATACAATGGAAAAACTGTTCTATTTATTTTGTATTTTATGCTTCGGGCGTTGACTTCTAAGGCCCTAACTGTTTGATCTGGTGGAACAACGCCCTAGGGTGAAGCATAGGTTGCCCGGAACGTAGAAATGACCATAACTTTCACACTGTTTGCAATTATTCATTTTATACGATGGGAAAGCTGTTGTATTTATATCGTATTTTATGCTTCTGGCGTTGACTTCTAAGGACCTAACTATTCGATCTGGTGGTGCAACGCCCTACAGTGATGCCTAGGGTGCCCGGAACGTAGATACGACCATAATCTTCACACTGGTTGCAAATTATTCCTGCTATACGATGGAAAAACTGTTGTATTTTTACTGAATTTTATGCTTCGGGCATTGACTTCTAAGGCCCTAACTATGCAATCTGTTGGAGCAACGCCCTAGTGGGAAGCCTAGGTTGCCCGGAACGTAGAAATGACCATAACTTTCACACTGGTTGCAATTATTCGTTTTATACGATGGAAAAGCTGTTGAATTTATATCGTATTTTATGCTTCTGACGTTGACTTCTTAGGCCCTAACTATTCCATCTGGTGGATCAACGCCCTAGGGGGAAGCGTAGGCTGCCCGGAAAGTAGAAATGACCATAACTTTCAGACTGGTAGCAACTATTCGTTTTATACGATGGAAAAACTGTTCTATTTATTTTATACTTTATGCTTCGGGCGTTGACTTCTAAGGCCCTAACTATTCGATCTGGTGGAGCAACGCCCTTGAGTGAAGCCTAGGTTGCCCGGTACGTAGAAATGACCATCACTTTCAAACTGGTTGCAATTATTCCTGTTATATGATGGAAAAACCGTTGTATTTTTATTGCATATTATGCTTCGGGCATTGACTTCTAAGGCCCTAACTATTCCATCTGGTGGAACAACGCCCTAGGGTAAAGCCAAGATTGCGGGGAACGTAGAAATGACCATAACTTTCATACTGGTTGCAATTATTCGTTTTATATGGTGGAAAAACTGTTGTATTTATATTGTATTTTATGCTTCTGGCGTTGACTTCTAAGGCCCTAACTATTCGATCAGGTGGAGCAGCGCCCTAGAGTGAAGCCTAGGTTGCTCGAAATGTAGAAATGACCATAACTTTCACACTGGCTGAAATTATTCGTTCTATACGATGGAAAAACTGTTGTATTTATATTGTATTTTATGCTTCTGGCGTTCACTTCTTAGGCCCTAACTATTCGATCTGGTGGTACAACGCCATAGAGTGAAGCCAAGATTGCGCGAAACGTAGAAATGACCATAACTTTCACACTCGCTGCAATTATTCGTTTTATGCGATGGAAAAACTGTTGTATTTATATTGTATTTTATGCTTCTGGCGTTCACTTCTTAGGCCCTAATTATTCGATCTGGTGGTACAACGCCATAGGGTGAAGCCTAGGTTGCCCGGAACGTAGATATGACCATAACCTTCACACAGGTTGCAATTATTCGTTTTATACGGTATAAAGGCTGTTGTACTTATTTTGTATTTTATTCTTCTGGTGTTGATTTCTTAGGCCCTAACTATTCGATCTGGTGGAACAACGACGCAGAGTGAAGCCTAGGTTGCCCGGAACGTAGAAATGACCATTACTTTCACACTGTTTGCAATTATTCCTTTTATACGATGGAAAAGCTGTTGTATTTATATCGTATTTTATGCTTCTGGCGTTGACTTCTAAGGACCTAACTATTCGATCTGGTGGAGCAACGCCCTACAGTGATGCCTAGGTTGCCCGGAACGTAGATACGACCATAACCTTCACACTGGTTGCAAATTATTCCTGCTATACGATGGAAAAACTGTTGTATTTTTACTGCATTTTATGCTTCTGGCGTTGACTTCTTAGGCCCTAACTATTCCATCTGGTGGAACAACGCCCTAGGGTAAAGCCAAGATTGCGCGGAACGTAGAAATGACGATAACTTTCAAACTGGTTGCAATTATTCGTTTTGTATCGTGGAAAAAATGTTGTATTTAAATTGTATTTTATGATTCTGGCGTTGACTTCTAAGGCCCTAACTATTCGATCAGGTGGAGCAACGCCCTAGAGTGATGCCTAGGTTGCTCGAAATGTAGAAATGACCATAACTTTCACACTGGTTGCAATTATTCGTTTTATACGATGGAAAAACTGTTGCATTTATATTGTATTTTATGCTCCTGGCGTTCACTTCTTAGGCCCTAACTATTCGATCTGGTGGTACAACGACCTAGGGTGAAGCCTAGGTTGCCCGGAACGTAGATATGACCATAACCTTCACACAGGTTGCAATTATTCGTTTTATACGGTGTAAAGGCTGTTGTACTTATTTTGTATTTTATTCTTCTGGTGTTGATTTCTTAGGCCCTAACTATTCGATCTGGTGGAACAACGCCCTAGAGTGAAGCCTAGGTTGCCCGGAACGTAGAAATGACCATCACTTTCAAACTGTTTGCAATTAATCCTGTTATACGATGGAAAAACTGTTGTATTTTTATTGCATTTTATACTTCGGGCGTTGACTTCTAAGGCCCTACCTAATCAAACTGTTGGAGCAACGCCCTAGAGTGAAGCCTAGGTTGCTCGGAATGTAGAAATGACCATAACTTTCACACTGGTTGCAATTATTCGTTTGATACGATGGAAAAGCTGTTGTATTTATATTGTATTTTATGCTTCTGGCGTTCACTTCTTAGGCCCTAACTATTCGATCTGGTGGAACAACGCCCTAGGGTAAAGCCTGGGTTGCCCGGAACGTAGAAATGACCATAACTTTTACACTGGTAGCAATTATTCGTTTTATACAATGGAAAAACTGTTCTTTCTATTTTGTATTTTATGCTTCGGGCGTTGACTTCTGAGGCCCTAACTGTTTGATCTGGTGGAGCAACGCCCTAGAGTGAAGCTTAGGTTGCCCGGAACGTAGAAATAACAATTACTTTCACACTGTTTTCAATTATTCCTTTTATACTATGCAAAAGCTGTTGTATTTATATCGTATTTTCTGCTTCTGGCGTTGACTTCTAAGGCCCTAACTATTCGATCAGGTGGAGCAACGCCCTACAGTGATGCCTAGGTTGCTCGAAATGTAGAAATGACCATAACTTTCACACTGGTTGCAATTATTCGTTTTATACGATGGAAAAACTGTTGTATTTATATTGTATTTTATGCTTCTGGCGTTCACTTCTTAGGCCCTAACTATTCGATCTGGTGGTACAACGCCCTAGGGTGAAGCCTAGGTTGCCCGGAACGTAGATATGACCATAACCTTCACACAGGTTGCAATTATTCGTTTTATACGGTGTAAAGGCTGTTGTACTTATTTTGTATTTTATTCTTCTGGTGTTGATTTCTTAGGCCCTAACTATTCGATCTGGTGGAACAACGCCCTAGAGTGAAGCCTAGGTTGCCGGAACGTAGAAATGACCATCACTTTCAAACTGTTTGCAATTAATCCTGTTATACGATGGAAAAACTGTTGTATTTTTATTGCATTTTATGCTTCGGGCGTTGACTTCTAAGGCCCTAACTAATCAATCTGTTGGAGCAACGCCCTAGAGTGAATCCTAGGTTGCTCGGAATGTAGAAATGACCATAACTTTCACACTGGTTGCAATTATTCGTTTGATACGATGGAAAAGCTGTTGTATTTATATTGTATTTTATGCTTCTGGCGTTCACTTCTTAGGCCCTAACTATTCGATCTGGTGGAACAACGCCCTAGGGTGAAGC
Organism: Calliopsis andreniformis; assembly: GCF_051401765.1. NCBI lineage: Eukaryota > Metazoa > Arthropoda > Insecta > Hymenoptera > Andrenidae > Calliopsis > Calliopsis andreniformis. Next base: position 7,355,300 of record NW_027480425.1, on the reverse strand, counting down.
CTGGGTTGCCCGGAACGTAGAAATGACCATAACTTTTACACTGGTAGCAATTATTCGTTTTATACGATGGAAAAACTGTTCTTTCTATTTTGTATTTTATGCTTCGGGCGTTGACTTCTAAGGCCCTAACTGTTTGATCTGGTGGAGCAACGCCCTAGAGTGAAGCCTAGGTTGCCCGGAACGTGGAAATGACAATTACTTTCACACTGTTTTCAATTATTCCTTTTATACTATGCAAAAGCTGTTGTATTTATATCGTATTTTCTGCTTCTGGCGTTGACTTCTAAGGCCCTAACTATTCGATCTGGTGGAGCAACGCCCTAGAGTGAAGCCTAGGTTGCTCGGAATGTAGAAATAACCATAACTTTCACACTGGTTGCAATTACGCGTTTTTTACGATGGAAAAGCTGTTGTATTTATCTTGTATTTTATGCCTCTGGCGTTGACTTCTAAGGCCCTAGCTATTCGATCTAGTGGAGCAACGCCCTAGAGTGAAGCCTAGGTTGCCGGGAACGTAGAAATGACCATCACTTTCAAACTGTTTGCAATTAATCCTGTTATACGATGGAAAAACTGTTGTATTTTTATTGCATTTTATGCTTCTGGCGTTGACTTCTTAGGCCCTAACTATTCCATCTGGTGGAACAACGCCCTAGGGTAAAGCCAAGATTGCGCGGAACGTAGAAATGACGATAACTTTCAAACTGGTTGCAATTATTCGTTTTATATGGTGGAAAAACTGTTGTATTTATATTGTATTTTATGATTCTGGCGTTGACTTCTAAGGCCCTAACCATTCGATGAGGTCGATCAACGCCCTAGAGTGATGCCTAGGTTGCTCGAAATGTAGAAATGACCATAACTTTCACACTGGTTGCAATTATTCGTTTTATACGATGGAAAAACTGTTGTATTTATCTTGTATTTTATGCCTCTGGCGTTGATTTCTTAGGCCCTAACTATTCGATCTGGTGGAACAACGCCCTAGAGTGAAGCCTAGGTTGCCCGGAACGTAGAAATGACCATCACTTTCAAACTGTTTGCAATTAATCCTGTTATACGATGGAAAAACTGTTGTATTTTTATTGCATTTTATGCTTCTGGCGTTGACTTCTTAGGCCCTAACTATTCCATCTGGTGGAACAACGCCCTAGGGTAAAGCCAAGATTGCGCGGAACGTAGAAATGACGATAACTTTCAAACTGGTTGCAATTATTCGTTTTATATGGTGGAAAAACTGTTGTATTTATATTGTATTTTATGATTCTGGCGTTGACTTCTAAGGCCCTAACCATTCGATGAGGTCGATCAACGCCCTAGAGTGATGCCTAGGTTGCTCGAAATGTAGAAATGACCATAACTTTCACACTGGTTGCAATTATTCGTTTTATACGATGGAAAAACTGTTGTATTTATCTTGTATTTTATGCCTCTGGCGTTGATTTCTTAGGCCCTAACTATTCGATCTGGTGGAACAACGCCCTAGAGTGAAGCCTAGGTTGCCCGGAACGTAGAAATGACCATCACTTTCAAACTGTTTGCAATTAATCCTGTTATACGATGGAAAAACTGTTGTACTTATATTGTATTTTATGCTTCGGGCGTTCACTTCTTAGGCTCTAACTATTCGATCTGGTGGAACAACGCCCCAGAGTGAAGCCTAGGTTGCTCGGAACGTAGATATGACCATAACCTTCACACAGGTTGCAATTATTCGTTTTATACGGTGTAAAGGCTGTTGTACTTATTTTGTATTTTATTCTTCTGGTGTTGACTTCTAAGGACCTAACTATTCGATCTGGTGGAGCAACGCCCTACAGTGATGCCTAGGTTGCCCGGAACGTAGATACGACCATAACCTTCACACTGGTTGCAAATTATTCCTGCTATACGATGGAAAAACTGTTGTATTTTTACTGCATTTTATGCTTCGGGCATTGACTTCTTAGGCCCTAACTATGCAATCTGTTGGAGCAACGCCCTAGAGTAAAGCCTAGGTTGATCGGAATGTAGAAATGACCATAACTTTCACACTGGTTGCAATTATTCGTTTTATACGATGGAAAAACTGTTGTATTTATATGGTATTTTATGCTTCTGGCGTTCACTTCTTAGGCCCTAACTATTCGATCTGGTGGAACAACGCCCTAGAGTGAAGCCTAGGTTGCTCGGAACGTAGAAATGACCATCACTTTCAAACTGTTTGCAATTAATCCTGTTATACGATGGAAAAACTGTTGTATTTTTATTGCATTTTATGCTTCGGGCGTTGACTTCTTAGGCCCTAACTATTCCATCTGGTGCAAAAACGCCCTAGGGTAAAGCCAAGATTGCGCGGAGCGTAGAAATGACCATAACTTTCATACTGGTTGCAATTATTCGTTTTATAAGGTGGAAAAACTGTTGTATTTATATTGTATTTTATGCTTCTGGCGTTGACTTCTAAGGCCCTATCTATTCGATCAGGTGGAGCAACGCCCTAGAGTGAAGCCTAAGTTGCCCGGAACGTAGCAATTACCATCACTTTCAAACTGGTTGCAAATATTCCTGTTATATGATGGAAGAACTCTTGTATATTTATTGTATTTTATGCTTCGGGCATTGACTTCTAAGGTCCCAACTGTTCAATCTGTTGGAGCATCGACCTAGGGTGAAGACTAGGTTGCGCGGAAAGTAGAAATGACTATAACTTTCACACTGGGTGCAATTATTCGTTTTATACGCTGGAAAAGCAGTTGCATCTTCATTGTATTTTATGCTTCTGTCGTTGACGTCTAAGGCCGTAGCTGTTAGATGTGGTGGAGCAACGCACTAGAGTGACGCCTAGGTTGCCCGGAACGTGGAATGACCATTACTTTCGCAATGTTTGCAATTATTCATTTTATACGATGGAAAAACTGTTGTACTTATATTGTATTTTATGCTTCTGGCGTTGACTTCTAAGGCCCTAACTATTCGATCTGGTGGAGCAACGCCCTAGAGTGAAGCCTACGTTGCCCGGAACGTTGAAATGAACATAACTTTCACACTGGTTGCTATTATTCCTTTTATACGATGGAAAAGCTGTTAAATTTATATTGCATTTTATGCTTCTGGCATTGAATTCTAAGTCCCTAGCAATTCCACCTGGTGGAGCAACACACTGGAGTGAAGCCTAGGTTGCCCGGAACGTAGAAGTGACCATTACTTCCACACTGCTTGCAAATATACATTATATACGATGGAAAAGCTGTTGTACTCATATTGTAATTTATGCTTCTGGCGTTGACTTCTTAGGCCCTAACTATTTGATCTGGTGGAGCACCGCCCTAGAGTGAAGCCTAGGTTGCCCGGAACGTAGAACATACCATTACCTTCACACTGGTTGCAATTATTCCTGTTATACGATGGAAAAACTGTTGCACCTTTATTGTATTTTATGCTTCTGGCGTTGACTTCATAGGCCCTAACTATTCGATCTGGTGGAGCAACGTCATAGAGTGAAGCCAAGGTTGACCGGAACGTAGAAAGGACCATAACTTTCACACTGGTTACCATTATTCGTTTTATATGATGGGAAAGCTGTTGTATTTATATCGTATTTTATGCTTCTGGCGTTGACTTTTAAGGCCGTAGCTATTAGATGTGGTGGAGAAAGGCCCTAGAGTGTCGCATGGGTTGCCCGGAACGTAGAAATGACCATTACTTCCACACTGATTGCAAATATACATTATATACGATGGAAATGCTGTTGTACTTATATTGTAATTTATGCTTCTGGCGTTCACTTCTTAGGCCCTAGCTATTCGATGTGGTGGAACAACGCCCTAGGGTGAAGCCTAGGTTGCCCGGAACGTAGAAATGACCATAATTTTTACACTGGTAGCAAGTGTCCGTTTTATACCATGGAAAAACTGTTCTATTTATTTTGTATTTTATGCTTCGGGCGTTGACTTCTTAGGCACTAACTATTCGATCTGGTGGAAGAACGCCCTATGGTGAAGCCTAGGTTGCCCGGAACGTAGAAATGACCATAACTTTCATACTGGTTGCAATTATTCGCTTTATATGATGGAAAGACTGTTGTATTTATATTGTATGTTATGCTTCGGGCGTTGACTGCTAAGGCCCTAACTATTCAATCTGTTGGATCAACGCCCTAGAGTGAAGCCTAGGTTGCTCGGAACGTAGAAATGACCATAACATTCACACTGGTTGAAATTATTCGTTTAATACGATGGAAAAGCTGTTGCATCTTTATTGTATTTTATGCTTCGGCCGTGGACTTCTAAGGCCCTAGTTATTCGATCTGGTTGAGGAACGCCCTAGAGTGAAGCCTAGGTTGCCCGGAACGTAGAAATGACCATCACTTTCAAACTGGTTGCAATTAATCCTTTTATAGGATGGAAAAACTGTTGTATTTTTATTGCATTATATGCTTCCGGCGTTGACTTCTAAGGCCCTAGCTATTCAATCTGTTGGAGCAGCGCCCTAGGGTGAAGCCTAGGTTGCCCGGAAGGTAGAAATGACGTTAACTTTCATACTGGTTGCAATTATTCGTTTTATACGATGGAAAAACTGTTGTATTTATATTGTGTTTTATGCTTCTGGCGTTGACTTCTAAGGCACTAACTATTCGATCTGGTGGAGCAACGCCCTAGAGTGAAGCCTAAGTTGCCTGGAACGTAGCAATTACCATCACTTTCAAACTGGTTGCAAATATTCCTGTTATATGATGGAAGAACTCTTGTATATTTATTGTATTTTATGCTTCGGGCATTGACTTCTAAGGTCCCAACTGTTCAATCTGTTGGAGCAACGCCCTAGAGTGAAGCCTAGGTTGCGCGGAACGTAGAAATGACCATAACTTTCACACAGGTTGCTATTATTCGTTTTATACAATGGAAAAACTGTTCTATTTATCTTGTATTTGATGCTTCGGGCGTTGATTTCTAAGGCCCTAACTGTTTGATCTGGTGGAGCAACGCCCTAGAGTGAAGCCTAGGTTGCCCGGAACGTAGAAGTGACCATAACTTTCACACTTGTTGCTATTATTCGTTCTATACGATGGAAAAACTGTTATATTTATATTGTAGCTTATGCTTCTGGCGTTGACTTCTTAGGCCCTAACAATTCGATCTTGTGGAACAACGCCCTAGAGTGAAGCCTAGGTTGCCTGGAACGTACAAATGACCATCACTTTCACACGGGTTTCAACTATTCCTGTTATAGGACGGAAAGACTGTTGTATTTTTATTGTATTCTATGCTTCAGGCGTTGACTTGAGGCCGTAGCTATTCGATGTGGTGGAAGAACGCCATAGAGTGAAGCCTAGGTTGCCCGGAACGTGGAAATGACCATAACTTTCATACTGGTTGCAATTATTCGTTTTATACGATGGAAAAACTGTTGTATTTATATTGTATTTTATGCTTCTGGCGTTGACTTCTAAGGCACTAACTATTCGATCTGGTGGAGCAACGCTCTGGAGTGAAGCCTAGGTTGCCCGGAACGTAGAAATGACCATCACTTTCAAACTGGTTGCTATTACTCCTGTTATATGATGGAAAGACTGTTGTATTTATATTGTATTTTATGCTTCGGGCGTTGACTGCTAAGGCCCTAACTATTCAATCTGTTGGGTCAACGCCCTAGAGTGATGCCTAGGTTGCTCGGAATGTAGATAACGTTCACACTGGTTGAAATTATTCGTTTAATACGATGGAAAAGCTGTTGCATCTTTATTGTATTTTATGATTCTGGCGTTGACTTCTAAGGACCTAACTATTCGATCTGGTGGAGCAACGCCCTAGAGTGAAGCCTAGGTTGCCCGGAACGTATAAATGACGTTAAATTTCATACTGGTTGCAATTATTCGTTTTATACGACGGAAAAACAGTTCTATTTATTTTGTATTTTATGCTTCGGCCGTGGACTTCTAAGGCACTAACTATTCGATCCGTTGGAGCAACGCCCTAGGGTGCAGCCTGGGTTGCCCTGAAAGTAGAAATGACCACAACTTTCATACTGGTTGCAATTACTCGTTTTATATGATGGAAAAACTGTTGTATTTATATTGTATTTTATGCTTCTGGCGTTCACTTCTTAGGCCCTAACTATTCGATCTGGTGGAACAACGCCCTAGGGTGAAGCCTAGGTTGCCCGGAACGTAGAAATGACCATAACTTTTACACTGGTAGCAATTGTTCGTTTTATGCAATGGAAAAACTGTTCTATTTATTTTGTATTTTATGCTTCGGGCGTTGACTTCTAAGGCCCTAACTGTTTGATCTGGTGGAGCAACGCCCTAGGCGTGAAGCCTAGGCTGCCCGGAAAGTAGAAATGACCATAACTTTCACACTGGTTGCTATTATTCGTTCTATACGATGGAAAAACTGTTGTATTTATATTGTGTTTTATGCTTCTGGCGTTGACTTCTAAGGCCCTAACTATTCAATCTGTAAGAGCAACGCCCTATTGTGTAGCCTAGGTTGCCCGTAACGTAGAAATGACCATAGCTTTCATACTGGTTGCAATTATTCGTTTTGTATGATGGAAAAACTGTTGTATTTATATTGTATTTTATGCTTCTGGCGTTCACTTCTTAGGCCCTAACTATTCGATCTGGTGGAACAACGCCCTGGGGTGAAGCCTATGTTGCCGGAACTTAGAAATGATCATAACTTTCACACTGGTTGCTATTATTCGTTTTATACTATGGAAAAACTGTTCTATTTATTTTGTATTTTATGCTTCGGGCGTTGACTTCTAAGGAACTAACTGTTTGATCTGGTGGAGCAACGCCCTAGAGTGAAGCCTAGGTTGCCCGGAACGTAGAAATGACCATAACTTTCACACTGGATGCTATTATTCGTTCTATACGATGGAAAAACTGTTATATTTATATTGTATCTTATGCTACTGGCGTTGACTTCTTAGGCCCTAACAATTCGATCTGGTGGTACAACGCCCTAGAGTGAAGCCTAGGTTGCCTGGAACGTACAAATGACCATCACTTTCACACGGGTTGCAACTATTCCAGTTATAGGATGGAAAGACTGTTGTATTTTGATTGTATTCTATGCTTCAGGCGTTGACTTCTGAGGCCGTAGCTATTCGATGTGGTGGAAGAACGCCATAGAGTGAAGCCTAGGTTGCCCGGAACGTAGAAATGACCATAACCTTCATACTGGTTGCAATTATCCGTTTTATATGATGGAAGAACTGTTGTATTTATATTGTATTTTATACTGCTGGCGTTCACCTCTTAGGACCTAACTATTCGCTCTGGTGGAACAACTACCTGGGGTGAAGCCTTGGATGCCCGGAACGTAGAAATGACCATAACTTTCACACTGGTTGCTATTATTCGTTCTATACGATGGAAAAACTGTTGTATTTATATTGTGTTTTATGCTTCTGGCGTTGACTTCTAAGGCCCTAGCTATTCAATCTGTAAGAGCAACGCCCTATTGTGTAGCCTAGGTTGCCCGTAAAGTAGAAATGACCATAGCTTTCATACTGGTTGCAATTATTCGTTTTGTATGATGGAAAAACTGTTGTATTTATATTGTATTTTATGCTGCTGGCGTTCACTTCTTAGGCCCTAACTATTCGATCTGGTGGAACAACGCCCTGGGGTGAAGCTTAGGTTGCCGGAACGTACAAATGATCATAACTTTCACACTGGTTGCTATTATTTGTTTTATACTATGGAAAAACTGTTCTATTTATTTTGTATTTTATGCTTCGGGCGTTGACTTCTAAGGAACTAACTGTTTGATCTGGTGGAGCAACGCCCTAGAGTGAAGCCTAGGTTGCCCGGAACGTAGCAATTACCATCACTTTCAAACTGGTTGCAAATATTCCTGTTATATGATGGAAGAACTCTTGTATATTTATTGTATTTTATGCTTCGGGCATTGACTTCTAAGGTCCCAACTGTTCAATCTGTTGGAGCATCGACCTAGGGTGAAGACTAGGTTGCGCGGAATGTAGAAATGACTATAACTTTCACACTGGGTGCAATTATTCGTTTTATACGCTGGAAAAGCAGTTGCATCTTCATTGTATTTTATGCTTCTGTCGTTGACGTCTAAGGCCGTAGCTGTTAGATGTGGTGGAGCAACGCACTAGAGTGACGCCTAGGTTGCCCGGAACGTGGAATGACCATTACTTTCGCAATGTTTGCAATTATTCATTTTATACGATGGAAAAACTGTTGTACTTATATTGTATTTTATGCTTCTGGCGTTGACTTCTAAGGCCCTAACTATTCGATCTGGTGGAGCAACGCCCTAGGGTGAAGCCTAGGTTGCCCGGAACGTAGAAATGACCATCACTTTCAAACTGGTTGCAATTAATCCTTTTATACGATGGAAAAACTGTTGTATTTTTATTGCATATCATGCTTCCGGCGTTGACTTCTAAGGCCCTAACTATTCAATCTGTAGGAGCAACGCCCTATTGTGTAGCCTAGGTTGCCCGTAAAGTAGAAATGACCATAGCTTTCATACTGGTTGCAATTATTCGTTTTGTATGATGGAAAAACTGTTGTATTTATATTGTATTTTATGCTTCTGGCGTTCACATCTTGGGCCCTAACTACTCGATCTGGTGGAACAACGCCCTATGGGGAAGCCTAGGTTGACCGGAACGTAGAAATGACCATAACTTTCACACCGGTAGCAATTATTCGTTTTACACAATGGAAAAACTGTTCTATTTATTTTGTATTTTATGCATCGGGCGTTGACTTCTAAGGCCCTAACTATTCAATCTGTTGGAGCAACGTCCTAGGGTGAAGCCTAGGTTGCCCGGAAAGTAGAAATGACATTAACCTTCACACTGGTTGCTATTGTCCGTTCTATAGGATGGAAAAATTGTTATATTTATATTGTATTTTATGCTTCGGGCGTTGACTTCTAAGGCTCTAGCTGTTTGATCTGGTGGAGCAACGCCCTAGAGTGAAGCCTAGGTTGCGCGGAACGTAGAAATGACCATAACTTTCACACAGGTTGCTATTATTCGTTTTATACAATGGAAAAACTGTTCTATTTATCTTGTATTTGATGCTTCGGGCGTTGATTTCTAAGGCCCTAACTGTTTGATCTGGTGGAGCAACGCCCTAGAGTGAAGCCTAGGTTGCCCGGAACGTAGAAGTGACCATAACTTTCACACTTGTTGCTATTATTCGTTCTATACGATGGAAAAACTGTTATATTTATATTGTAGCTTATGCTTCTGGCGTTGACTTCTTAGGCCCTAACAATTCGATCTTGTGGAACAACGCCCTAGAGTGAAGCCTAGGTTGCCTGGAACGTACAAATGACCATCACTTTCACACGGGTTTCAACTATTCCTGTTATAGGACGGAAAGACTGTTGTATTTTTATTGTATTCTATGCTTCAGGCGTTGACTTGAGGCCGTAGCTATTCGATGTGGTGGAAGAACGCCATAGAGTGAAGCCTAGGTTGCCCGGAACGTGGAAATGACCATAACTTTCATACTGGTTGCAATTATTCGTTTTATACGATGGAAAAACTGTTGTATTTATATTGTATTTTATGCTTCTGGCGTTGACTTCTAAGGCACTAACTATTCGATCTGGTGGAGCAACGCTCTGGAGTGAAGCCTAGGTTGCCCGGAACGTAGAAATGACCATCACTTTCAAACTGGTTGCTATTACTCCTGTTATATGATGGAAAGACTGTTGTATTTATATTGTATTTTATGCTTCGGGCGTTGACTGCTAAGGCCCTAACTATTCAATCTGTTGGGTCAACGCCCTAGAGTGATGCCTAGGTTGCTCGGAATGTAGATAACGTTCACACTGGTTGAAATTATTCGTTTAATACGATGGAAAAGCTGTTGCATCTTTATTGTATTTTATGATTCTGGCGTTGACTTCTAAGGACCTAACTATTCGATCTGGTGGAGCAACGCCCTAGAGTGAAGCCTAGGTTGCCCGGAACGTATAAATGACGTTAAATTTCATACTGGTTGCAATTATTCGTTTTATACGACGGAAAAACAGTTCTATTTATTTTGTATTTTATGCTTCGGCCGTGGACTTCTAAGGCACTAACTATTCGATCCGTTGGAGCAACGCCCTAGGGTGCAGCCTGGGTTGCCCTGAAAGTAGAAATGACCACAACTTTCATACTGGTTGCAATTACTCGTTTTATATGATGGAAAAACTGTTGTATTTATATTGTATTTTATGCTTCTGGCGTTCACTTCTTAGGCCCTAACTATTCGATCTGGTGGAACAACGCCCTAGGGTGAAGCCTAGGTTGCCCGGAACGTAGAAATGACCATAACTTTTACACTGGTAGCAATTGTTCGTTTTATGCAATGGAAAAACTGTTCTATTTATTTTGTATTTTATGCTTCGGGCGTTGACTTCTAAGGCCCTAACTGTTTGATCTGGTGGAGCAACGCCCTAGGCGTGGAGCCTAGGCTGCCCGGAAAGTAGAAATGACCATAACTTTCACACTGGTTGCTATTATTCGTTCTATACGATGGAAAAACTGTTGTATTTATATTGTGTTTTATGCTTCTGGCGTTGACTTCTAAGGCCCTAACTATTCAATCTGTAAGAGCAACGCCCTATTGTGTAGCCTAGGTTGCCCGTAACGTAGAAATGACCATAGCTTTCATACTGGTTGCAATTATTCGTTTTGTATGATGGAAAAACTGTTGTATTTATATTGTATTTTATGCTTCTGGCGTTCACTTCTTAGGCCCTAACTATTCGATCTGGTGGAACAACGCCCTGGGGTGAAGCCTATGTTGCCGGAACTTAGAAATGATCATAACTTTCACACTGGTTGCTATTATTCGTTTTATACTATGGAAAAACTGTTCTATTTATTTTGTATTTTATGCTTCGGGCGTTGACTTCTAAGGAACTAACTGTTTGATCTGGTGGAGCAACGCCCTAGAGTGAAGCCTAGGTTGCCCGGAACGTAGAAATGACCATAACTTTCACACTGGATGCTATTATTCGTTCTATACGATGGAAAAACTGTTATATTTATATTGTATCTTATGCTACTGGCGTTGACTTCTTAGGCCCTAACAATTCGATCTGGTGGTACAACGCCCTAGAGTGAAGCCTAGGTTGCCTGGAACGTACAAATGACCATCACTTTCACACGGGTTGCAACTATTCCTGTTATAGGATGGAAAGACTGTTGTATTTTGATTGTATTCTATGCTTCAGGCGTTGACTTCTGAGGCCGTAGCTATTCGATGTGGTGGAAGAACGCCATAGAGTGAAGCCTAGGTTGCCCGGAACGTAGAAATGACCATAACCTTCATACTGGTTGCAATTATCCGTTTTATATGATGGAAGAACTGTTGTATTTATATTGTATTTTATACTGCTGGCGTTCACCTCTTAGGACCTAACTATTCGCTCTGGTGGAACAACTACCTGGGGTGAAGCCTTGGTTGCCCGGAACGTAGAAATGACCATAACTTTCACACTGGTTGCTATTATTCGTTCTATACGATGGAAAAACTGTTGTATTTATATTGTGTTTTATGCTTCTGGCGTTGACTTCTAAGGCCCTAGCTATTCAATCTGTAAGAGCAACGCCCTATTGTGTAGCCTAGGTTGCCCGTAAAGTAGAAATGACCATAGCTTTCATACTGGTTGCAATTATTCGTTTTGTATGATGGAAAAACTGTTGTATTTATATTGTATTTTATGCTGCTGGCGTTCACTTCTTAGGCCCTAACTATTCGATCTGGTGGAACAACGCCCTGGGGTGAAGCTTAGGTTGCCGGAACGTACAAATGATCATAACTTTCACACTGGTTGCTATTATTTGTTTTATACTATGGAAAAACTGTTCTATTTATTTTGTATTTTATGCTTCGGGCGTTGACTTCTAAGGAACTAACTGTTTGATCTGGTGGAGCAACGCCCTAGAGTGAAGCCTAGGTTGCCGGGAACGTAGAAATGACCATAACTTTCACACTGGATGCTATTATTCGTTCTATACGATGGAAAAACTTTTATATTTATATTGTATATTATGCTTCTGGCGTTGACTTCTTAGGCCCTAACAATTCGATCTGGAGGTACAACGCCCTAGAGTGAAGCCTAGGTTGCCTGGAACGTACAAATGACCATCACTTTCACACGGGTTGCAATTATTCCAGTTATAGGATGGAAAGACTGTTGTATTTTTATTGTATTCTATGCTTCAGGCGTTGACTTCTGAGGCCGTAGCTATTCGATGTGGTGGCAGAACGCCATAGAGTGAAGCCTAGGTTGCCCGGAACGTAGAAATGACCATAACCTTCATACTGGTTGCAATTTATCCTTTTATACGAAGGAAAAGCTGTTGTATTTATATCGTATTTTATGCGTCTGGCGTTTACTTCTAAGGACCTAACTATTCGATCTGGTGGAGCAACGCCCTAGAGTGAAGTCTAGGTTGCTCGGAATGTGGAAATGACCATAACTTTCACACTGGTTGCAAATATTCGTTTTATACGATGGAAACGCTGTTGTATTTATATTGTATTTTATGCCTCTGGCGATGACCTCTGAGGCCGTAGCTATTAGATGTGGTGGAACAACGCCCTAGGGTGAAGCCTAGGTTGCCTGGTACGTAGAAATGACCATTACTCTCACACTGTTTGCAATTATTCGTTTTATTCGATGGAAAAACTGTTGCATCTTTATTGTATTTTATGCTTCCGGCGTCGACTTCTAAGGCCCTAACTACTCGTTCAGGTGGAGCATCGCCCTAGAGTAAAGCCTAGGTTGCTCGGAATGTAGAAATGACCATAACTTTCACACTGGTTGCAATTATTCATTTTATACGATGGAAAAACTGTTGTACTTATATTGTATTTTATCCTTATGGCGTTGAATTCTAAGTCCCTAGCTATTCCATCTGGTGGAGCAACGCCCTAGAGTGAAGCCTAGGTTGCTCGGGAGGTAGAAATGTCCATAACTTTCGCACTATTTGCAACTATTCGTTTTATACGATGGAAAAGCTGTTGTATTTTTATTGCATTTTATGCTTCGGGCGTTGACTTCTAAGGGCTTAACTATTCAATCTGTTGGAGCAACACCTTGGGTCAAACCTAGGCTGCCAGGAAAGTAAAAATGACCATAACTTTCACACTGGTTGCAATTACTCGTTTTATACGATGGAAAAGCTGTTGTATTTATATTGTAATTTATCCTTCTGGCGTTGACTTCTTAGGCCCTAACTATTCGTTCTGGTGTAACAACGCCCTAGAGTGAAGCCTAGGTTGCCCGGAACGTAGAAATGACCATCACCTTCAAACTGGTTGGAATTATTCCTGTTACACGATGGAATAACTGTTGTAGTTTTATTGCATTTTATGCTTCGGGCGTTGACTTCTAAGGCCCTAACTATTCGATCTGGTGGAGCAACGCCCTAGAGTGAAAGCTAGCTTACCTGGAACGTAGAAATGACCAGTACTTTCACACTGGTTGCAGTTACTCCTGTTATACGATGGAAAAACTGCTGCATGTTTATTGTATTTTATGCTTCTGACGTTGACTTCTAAGGCCCTAACTATTCGATCTGGTGGACCAACGCCCTATGGTGAAGCCTCGGGTGCCCGGAACGTAGAAATGACCGTCACTTTCACACTGGTTACAATTATTCCCGTTATACGAAGGGAAAGCTGTTTTATTTTTATTGTATTTTATGCTAGTGGCGTTGACTTCTTACGCCCTATCTATTCGATCTGGTTTAGCAACGCCCTGGAGCGAAGCCTAGGTTTCCCGGAACGTAGAACAGACCGTTACCTTCACACTGGTTGCAATTATTCCTGTTATACGATGGAAAAACTGCTGCATCTTTATTGTACTTTATGCTTTTAGCGTTGAATTCTAAGTCCCTAGCTATTCGATCTGGTGGAGCAACGCCCTAGAGTGAAGCCTAGGTTGCCCGGAACGTAGAAGTGACCATTACTTTCACACTGTTTGCAATTATTCATTTTATACGTCGGAAATGCTGTTGTATTTATATTGTATTTTATGTTTCGGGCGTTGACTTCTATGGCCCTACCTATTCGATCTGGTGGAGCAACGCCCTACAGTGAAGCCTATGTTGCCCGGAACGTAGATATGACCATAACCTTCACACAGGTTGCAATTATTCGTTTTATACGATGTAAAGGCTGTTGTATTTATTTTGTAGTTTATGCATCTGGCGTTGATTTCAAAGGCCCTAACTCTTCTATCTGGTGGAGTAACGCTTCATAGTTAAGTCTAGGATGCCCGAAACGTCGAAATGATCATTACTTTCGCACTGGTTGCAATTAGCCATGCTATAGGATGGAAAAACTGTTGCATTTTTATTGTATTTTCTGCTTCAGGCTTTGACTTCTAAGGTCGTAGCTATTCGATCTGGTGGAGCAACGCCCTAGAATGAAGCCTAGGTTGCCCGGAACGTACAAATGACCATCACTTTCACACGGGTTGCAATTATTCATTTTATACGATGGAAAAACTGTTGTAATTATATTGTATTTTATGCTTCCGGCGTTAGCCTCTAAGGCCGTAGCTATCAGATGTGGAGCAGAAACGCCCTAGAGTGACGCGTAGGTTGCCAGGCACGTAGAAATGACCATTACTTTCACAATGTTCGCAATCATTCATTTTATACGATGGAAAAACTGTTGTACTTATATTGTATTTTATGCTTCGGGCGTTAACTTCTAAGGCCCTAACTATTCGATTTGGTGGAGCAACGCCCTACAGTGAAGCCTAGATTGCCCGGAACGTAGATATGTCCATAACCATCACACAGGTTGCAATTATTCGTTTTATACGATGGAAAGCCTGTTGTATTTATTTTGTAGTTTATGCATCTGGCGTTGACTTCTAAGGCCCTAGCTATTCCATCTGGTGGAACGACGCCCTAGGGTGAAGCCAAGGTTGCCCGGAACGTAGAAATGACCAGTACTTTCACACTGGTTGCAGTTATTCGTTTTATACGATGGAAAAAATGTTCTATTTATTTTGCATTTTATGCTTTGGGCGTAGACTTCTAAGGCCCTAGCTGTTCCATCTGGTGGCGCAACACCCTAGCGTGAAGCCTACGTTGCCCGGAACGTAGAAATGACCATTACTTCCACACTGATTGCAAATATACATTATATACGATGGAAAAGCTGTTGTACTTATATTGTAATTTATGCTTCTGGCGTTCACTTCTTAGGCCCTAACTATTCGATCTGGTGGAACAACGCCCTAGGGTGAAGCCTGGGTTGCCCGGAACGTAGAAATGACCATAACTTTTACACTGGTAGCAATTATTCGTTTTATACAATGGAAAAACTGTTCTTTTTATTTTGTATTTTATGCTTCGGGCGTTGACTTCTAAGGCCCTAACCGTTTGATCTGGTGGAGCAACGCCGTAGAGTGAAGCCTAGGTTGCCCGGAACGTAGAAATGACCATTACTTTCACACTGTTTGCAATTATTCCTTTTATACGATGGAAAAGCTGTTGTATTTATAACGTATTTTATGCTTCTGGCGTTGACTTCTGAGGCCGTTGCTATTCGATGTAGTGGAAGAACGCCATAGAGTGAAGCCTAGGTTGCCCGGAACGTAGAAATGACCATAACTTTCATACTGGTTGCAATTGTTCGTTTCATACGATGGAAAAACTGTTATATTTATATTGTATTTTATGCTTCTGGCGTTGACTTCTAAGGCACTAACTATTCGATCTGGTGGAGCAACGCTCTAGCGTGAAGCCTAGGTTGCCCGGAACGTAGAAATGACCGTCACTTTCAAACTGGTTGCTATTATTCCTGTTATATGATGGAAAGACTGTTGTATTTATATTGTATGTTATGCTTCGGGCGTTGACTGCTAAGGCCCTAACTATTCAATCTGTTGGATCAACGCCCTAGAGTGAAGCCTAGGTTGCACGGAACGTAGAAATGACGTTAACTTTCATACTGGTTGCAATTATTCGTTTGATACGACGGAAAAACAGTTCTATTTATTTTGTATTTTATGCTTCGGCCGTGGACTTCTAAGGCACTAACTATTCGATCTGTTGGAGCAACGCCCTAGGGTGTAGCCTGGGTTGCCCGGAAAGTAGAAATGACCACAACTTTCATACTGGTTGCAATTACTCGCTTTATATGATGGAAAAACTGTTGTATTTATTTTGTATTTTATGCATCGGGCGTTGACTTCTAAGGCCCTAACTATTCAATCCGTTGGAGCAACGCCCTAGGGTGAAGCCTAGGTTGCTCGGAAAGTAGAAATGACCATATGTTTGATACTGGTTGCAAATATTTGTTTCATACGATGGAAAAACTGTTGTATTTATATTGTATTTTATGCTTCTGGCGTTGACTTCAAATGCACTAACTATTCGATCTGGTGGAGCAACGCCCTAGAGTGAAGCCTAGGTTGCCCGGAACGTAGAATTGGCCATCACTTTCAAACTGGTCGAAATTATTCCTGTTATATGATGGAAACACTGTTGTATTTTTTTTGCATTTTATGGTTCTGGCGTAGACTTCTAAGGCCCTAACTATTCAATTTGTGGGAGCAACGCCCTAGGGTGAAGCCTAGCTTGCTCGGAAAGTAGAAATGACCATAAGTTTCATAGTGGTTGCAATTATTCGTTTTATACGATGGAAAAGCTGTTGTATTTATATTGTATTTTATGCTTCTGGCGTTGACTTCTAAGGCACTAACTATTCGATCTGGTGGAGCAACGCCCTAGAGTGAAGCCTAGGTTGCCCGGAACGTAGAATTGGCCATCACTTTCCAAATTGGTTGCAATTATTCCTGTTACATTATGGAAACACTGTTGTATTTTTATTGCATTTTATGCTTCGGGCGTTGACTTCTAAGGCCCTAACTATTCAATCTGTTGGAGCAACGCACTAGGGTGAAGCCTAGGATGCTCGGAAAGTAGAAATGACCATAAGTTTCATACTGGTTGCAATTATTCGTTTTATACGATGGAAAAACTGTTGTATTTATATTGTATTTTACGCTTCTGGCGTTGACTTCTAAGGCGCTAGCTGTTCGATCTAGTGGAGCAACGCCATAGAGTGAAGCCTAGCTTGCCCGGAAAGGAGAAATGACCATCACGTTCAAACTGGTTGCAATTTATCCTTTTATACGAAGGAAAAGCTGTTGTATTTATATCGTATTTTATGCGTCTGGCGTTTACTTCTAAGGGCCTAACTATTCGATCTGGTGGAGCAACGCCCTAGAGTGAAGTCTAGGTTGCTCGGAATGTGGAAATGACCATAACTTTCACACTGGTTGTAATTATTCATTTTATACGATGGAAAAACTGTTGTACTTATATTGTATTTTATCCTTATGGCGTTGAATTCTAAGTCCCTAGCTATTCCATCTGGTGGAGCAACGCCCTAGAGTGAAGCCTAGGTTGCTCGGGAGGTAGAAATGTCCATAACTTTCGCACTATTTGCAACTATTCGTTTTATACGATGGAAAAGCTGTTGTATTTTTATTGCATTTTATGCTTCGGGCGTTGACTTCTAAGGGCTTAACTATTCAATCTGTTGGAGCAACACCCTAGGGTCAAACCTAGGCTGCCAGGAAAGTAAAAATGACCATAACTTTCACACTGGTTGCAATTACTCGTTTTATACGATGGAAAAGCTGTTGTATTTATATTGTAATTTATCCTTCTGGCGTTGACTTCTTAGGCCCTAACTATTCGTTCTGGTGTAACAACGCCCTAGAGTGAAGCCTAGGTTTCCCGGAACGTAGAAATGACCATCACTTTCAAACTGGTTGGAATTATTCCTGTTACACGATGGAATAACTGTTGTAGTTTTATTGCATTTTATGCTTCGGGCGTTGACTTCTAAGGCCCTAACTATTCGATCTGGTGGAGCAACGCCCTAGAGTGAAAGCTAGGTTACCCGGAACGTAGAAATGACCATTACTTTCACACTGGTTGCAGTTATTCCTGTTATACGATGGAAAAACTGTGGCATTTTAATTGTATTTTATACTTCTGGCGTTGAATTCTAAGTTCCTAATTATTCGATCTCGTGGAGCAACGACATAGAGTGAAGCCTAGGTTACACGAATCGTAGAAATGACCATAACCTTCACACTGGTTGCAATTACTCGTTTTATACGATGGAAAAGCTGTTGTATTTATATCGTATTTTATGCTCCTGGCGTTGAATTCTTAGGCCCTAACTATTCGATCTGGTGGAGCAACGCCATAGAGTGAAACGTAGGTTGCCCGGAACGTAGAAATGACCATTACATTCACACTGGTTGCAATCATTCCTGTTATACGATGGAAAAACTGTTGTATTTTTATTGTATTTTATGCTTCTGGCGTTGAATTCTAAGTCCCTAGCTTTTCGATCTGGTGGAGCAACGCCCTAGAGTGAAGCCTATGTTGCCCGGAAAGTAGAAATGTCCATAAATGTCACACTGGATGCAATTATGCGTTTTATACGATGGAAAGGCTGTTGTATTTATATTGTATTTTATGCTTCTGGCGTTGACTTCTAAGGCACTAACTATTCGATCTGGTGGAGCAACGCCCTAGAGTGAAGACTAGGTTGCCCGGAACGTAGAATTGTCCATCACTTTCAAACTGGTCGCAATTATTCCTGTTATATGATGGAAACACTGTTGTATTTTTATTGCATTTTATGCTTCGGGCGTTGACTTCTAAGGCCCAAACTATTCAATCTGTTGGAGCAACGCACTTGGGTGAAGCCTAGGTTGCTCGGAAAGTAGAAATGACCATAAGTTTCATACTGGTTGCAATTATTCGTTTTATACGATGGAAAAACTGTAGTATTTATATTGTATTTTATGCTGCTGGCGTTCACTTCATAGGCCCTAACTATTCGATCTGGTGGAGCAACGCGCTAGAGTGAAGCCTAGGTTGCTCGGAATGTGGAAATGACCATAACTTTCACACTGGTTGCAAATATTCGTTTTATGCGATGGAAACGCTGTTGTATTTATATTGTATTTTATGCCTCTGGCGTTGACTTCTGAGGCCGTAGCTATTAGATGTGGAGGAGCAACGCCCTAGAGTGACGCCTAGGGTGCTCGGAACGTAGAAATGACCATTACTTTCACACTGGTTGCAATTATTCGTTTTATACGATGGAAAAGCTGTTGTATTTATATCGTATTTTATGCTTCTGGCGTTGACTTCTTAGGCCGTAACTATTCGGTCTGGTGGAGCAACGCCCTGGAGTGAAACCTAGGTTGCCCGGAACGTAGAATTGGCCATCACTTTCAAACTGGTTGCAATTATTCCTTATAGATGATGGAATCACTGTTGTATTTTTTTTGCATTTTATGGTTTGGGCGTTAACTTCTAAGGCCCTAACTATTCAATCTGTTGGAGCAACGCCCTAGGGTGAAGCCTAGGTAGCTCGGAAAGTAGAAATGACCATAAGTTTCATACTAGTTGCAATTATTCGTTTTATACGATGGAAAAACTGTTGTATTTATATTGAGTTTTATGCTTCTGGCGTTGACTTCTAAGGCACTAACTATTCGATCTGGTGGAGCAACGCAATAGAGTGAAGCCTAGGTTGCCCGGAACGTAGAATTGGCCATCCATTTCAAACTGGTTGCAATTATACCTGTTATATGCTGGAAACACTGCTGTATTTTTTTTGCATTTTATGGTTCGAGCGTTGTCTTCTAAGGCCCTAACTATTCAATCTGTTGGAGCAACGCGCTAGGGTGAAGCCTAGGTTGCTCGGAAAGTAGAAATGACTATAAGTTTCATACTGGTTGCAACTATTCGTTTTATACGATGGAAACACTGTTGTATTTATATTGTATTTTATGCTTCTGGCGTTCACTTCTTAGGCCCTAACTATTTGATCTGGTGGTGCGACGGCCTAGGGTGAAGCCTAGGTTGCCCGGAACGTAGAAATGACCATAACATTTACACTGGTAGCAATTATTCGTTTTATACAATGGAAAAACGGTTCTATTTATTTTGTATTTAATGCTTCGGGCGTTGGCTTCTAAGGCCCTAACTGTTTGATCTGGTGGAGCAACACCCTAGAGTGAAGCCTACGTTGCCCGGAACGTAGAATTGGCCATCTATTTCAAACTGGTTGCAATTATACCTGTTATATGATGGAAACACTGCTGTATTTTTTTTGCATTTTATGGTTCGGGCGTTGGTTTCTAAGGCCCTAACTATTCAATATGTTGGAGCAACGCCCTAGGGTGAAGCCTAGGTTGCTCGGAAAGTAGAAATGACCATAAGTTTCATACTGGATGCAATTATTCGTTTTATACGATGGAAAATCTGTTGTATTTATATTGTATTTTATGCTTCTGGCGTTGACTTCTCATGCACTAACTATTCGATCTGGTGGAGCAACGTCCTAGAGTGAATCCTAGGTTTCCCGGAACGTAGAATTGGCCATCACTTTCAAACTGGTTGCAATTAT
Source organism: Calliopsis andreniformis (assembly GCF_051401765.1). Classification (NCBI taxonomy): domain Eukaryota; kingdom Metazoa; phylum Arthropoda; class Insecta; order Hymenoptera; family Andrenidae; genus Calliopsis; species Calliopsis andreniformis. The sequence goes on along the minus strand of NW_027480425.1, from coordinate 7,334,851 downwards.
TCCTGTTATATGATGGAAACACTGTTGTATTTTTATTGGATTTTATGCTTCGGGCGTTGACTTCTAAGGCCCTAACAATTCAATCTGTTGGAGCAACGCCCTAGGGTGAAGCCTAGGTTGCCCGGAAAGGAGAAATGACCATCACTTTCAAACTGGTTGCTATTATTCGTTTTATACAATGGAAACGCTGTTGTATTTATATTGTACTTTATGCCTCTGGCGTTGACTTCTAAGGCCGTAGCTATTAGATGTGGTGGAGCAACGCCCTAGAGTGACGCCTAGGTTGCTCGGAACGTAGAAATGACCATTACTTTCACACTGGTTGCAATTATTCGTTTTATACGACGGAAAAGCTGTTGTATTTATATCGTATTTTATGCTTCTGGCGCTGACTTCTTAGGCCGTAACTATTCGGTCTGGTGGAGCAATGCCCTGGAGTGAAACCTAGGTTGCCTGGAAAGTAGAATTGGCCATCACTTTCAAACTGGTTGCAATTATTCCTGTTATATGATGGAAACACTGTTGTATTTTTTTTGCATTTTATGGTTCGGGCGTAGACTTCTAAGGCCCTAACTATCCAATCTGTTGGAGCAACGCCCTGGGGTGAAGCCTAGGTTGCTCGGAAAGTAGAAATGACCGTAAGTTTCACACTGGTTGCTATTATTCATTTTATACGATGTAAAAGCTGTTGTATTTATATTGTATTTTATCCTCCTGGCGTTGACTTCTAAGGCCGTAGCTATTAGATGTGGTGGAGCAACGCATTAGAGTGACGCCTAGGTTGACCGGAACGTAGAAATGACCATTACTTTCACAATGTCTGCAATTATTCATTTTATACGATGGAAAACCTGTTGTAATTATATTGTATTTTATGCTTCCGGCGTTAGCCTCTAAGGCCGTAGCTATCAGATGTGGAGCAGAAACGCCCTAGAGTGACGCGTAGGTTGCCAGGCACGTAGAAATGACCATTACTTTCACAATGTTCGCAATCATTCATTTTATACGATGGAAAAACTGTTGTACTTATATTGTAGTTTATGCTTCTATCGTTGACTTCTAAAGCCCTAACTACTCCATCTGGTGGAACGACGCCCTAGGTTGAAGCCAAGGTTGCCCGGAACGTAGAAATGACCAGTACTTTCACACTGGTTGCAGTTATTCGTTTTATACAATGGAAAAAATGTTCTATTTATTTTGCATTTTATGCTTTGGGCGTTGACTTCTAAGGCCCTAGCTGTTCCATCTGGTGGAGCAACACCCTAGCGTGAAGCCTACGTTGCCCGGAACGTAGAAATGACCATTACTTCCACACTGATTGCAAATATACATTATATACGATGGAAAAGCTGTTGTACTTATATTGTAATTTATGCTTCTGGCGTTCACTTCTTAGGCCCTAACTATTCGATCTGGTGGAACAACGCCCTAGGGTGAAGCCTGGGTTGCCCGGAACGTAGAAATGACCATAACTTTTACACTGGTAGCAATTATTCGTTTTATACAATGGAAAAACTGTTCTTTTTATTTTGTATTTTATGCTTCGGCGTTGACTTCTAAGGCCCTAACCGTTTGATCTGGTGGAGCAACGCCCTAGAGTGAAGCCTAGGTTGCTCGAAATGTAGAAATGACCATTACCTTCACACTGTTTGCAAATTATTCCTGCTATACGATGGAAAAACTGTTGTATTTTTACTGCATTTTATGCTTCGGGCATTGACTTCTAGGGCCCTAACTATTCGATCAGGTGGAGCAGCGCCCTACAGTGATGCCTAGGTTGCCCGGAACGTAGATACGACCATAACCTTCACACTGGTTGCAAATTATTCCTGCTATACGATGGAAAAACTGTTGTATTTTTACTGCATTTTATGCTTCGGGCATTGACTTCTAAGGCCCTAACTATTCGATCAGGTGGAGCAGCGCCCTAGAGTGAAGCCTAGGTTGCTCGGAAAGTAGAAATGACCATCACTTTCAAACTGTTTGCAATTAATCCTGTTATACGATGGAAAAACTGTTGTATTTTTATTGCATTTTATGCTTCGGGCGTTGACTTCTTAGGCCCTAACTATTCCATCTGGTGGAAAAACGCCCTAGGGTAAAGCCAAGATTGTGCGGAACGTAGAAATGACCATAACTTTCATACTGGTTGCAATTATTCGTTTTATATGGTGGAAAAACTGTTGTATTTATATTGTATTTTATGCTTCTGGCGTTGACTTCTAAGGCCCTAACTATTCGATCAGGTGGAGCAGCGCCCTAGAGTGAAGCCTAGGTTGCCCGGAACGTAGAAATGACCATTACTTTCACACTGGTTGCAAGTATTCGTTTTCTACGATTGAACAGCTGTTGTATTTATATTGTATTTTATGCTTCTGGCGTTGACTTCTTAGGCCCTAACTATTCCCTATGGTGTATCAACGCCCTAGAGTGAAATCTAAGTTGCCCGGAACGTAGAAATGACCATTACTTTCACACTGTTTGCAAATATACATTATATACGATGGAAAAGCTGTTGTATTTATATTGTAGTTTATGCTTCTGGCGTTGACTTCTTACGCCCTAACTATTTGATCTGGTAGAGCACTAACCCAAGAGTGGAGCATAGGTTGCCCGGAACGTAGAACATACCATTACCTTCACACTGGTTGCAATTATTCCTGTTATACGATGGAAAGACTGTTGCATCTTTATTGTATTTTATGCTTCTGTCGTTCACTTCCTAGGCCCTAACTATTCGATCTGGTGGTACAACGCCCTAGAGTGAAGCCTAGGTTGCCTGGAACGTACAAATGACCATCACTTTCACACGGGTTGCAATTATTCCACTTATAGGATGGAAAGACTGTTGTATTTTTATTGTATTCGATGCTTCAGGCGTTGACTTCTGAGGCCGTAGCTATTCGATGTGGTGGAAGAACGCCATAGAGTGAAGCCAAGATTACCCGGAACGTAGATACGACCATAACCTTCACACAGGTTGCAATTATTCGTTTTCTACGATGGAAAAACTGTTCTATTTATTTTGTATTTTATGCTTCGGGCGCTGACTTCTAAGGCCCTAGTTATTCGAACTGGTGGAGCAACGCCCTAGAGTGAAGCCTAGGTTGCCCGGAACGTAGAAATGGCCATCACTTTCAAACTGGTTGCAATTAATCCTTTTATACGATGGAAAAACTGTTGTATCTTTATTGCATTATATGCTTCCGGCGTTGACTCCTCAGGCCCTAACTATTCAATCTGTTGGAGCAGCGCCCTAGGGTGAAGCCTAGGTTGCCCGGAACGTAGAGATGACCAGTACTTTCACACTGTTTGCAGTTATTCCTGCTATACGATGGAAAAACTGTTGCATCTTTATTGAATTTTATGCTTCTGGCGTTCACTTCTAAGGCCCTAACTATTCTATCTGGTGGACCAAGGCCCTAGTGTGAAGCCTAGGTTGCCCAGAACGTAGAAGTGACCATAACTTTCACACTGGTTGCTATTATTCGTTCTATACGATGGAAAAACTGTTATATTTATATTGTATCTTATGCTTCTGGCGTTGACTTCTTAGGCCCTAACAATTCGATCTGGTGGAACAACGCCCTAGAGTGAAGCCTAATTTGCCCGGAACGTAGCAATTACCATCACTTTCAAACTGGTTGCAAATATTCCTGTTATATGATGGAAAAACTGTTGTATTTTTATTGCACTTTATGCTTCGGGCGTTGACTTCTAAGGCCCTAACTATTCAATCTGTTGGAGCAACGCCCTAGGGTGAAGCCTAGGTTGCCCGGAAAGTAGAAATGACCATCACTTTCACAAGGGTTGCAATTATTCCAGTTATAGGATGGAAAGACTGTTGTATTTTTATTGTATTCGATGCTTCAGGCGTTGACTTCTGAGGCCGTAGCTATTCGATGTGGTGGAAGAACGCCATAGAGTGAAGCCAAGATTACCCGGAACGTAGATACGACCATAACCTTCACACAGGTTGCAATTATTCGTTTTCTACGATGGAAAAACTGTTCTATGTATTTTGTATTTTATGCTGCTGGCGTTCACTTCTTAGGCGCTAACTATTCGATCTGGTGGAACAACTACCTGGGGTGAAGCCTAGGTTGCCCGGAACGTAGAAATGACCATAACTTTCACACTGGTTGCTATTATTCGTTTTATACGATGGAAAAACTGTTATATTTATTTTGTATTTTATCCTTCGGCCGTGGACTTCTAAGGCATTGACTATTCGATCTGTTGGAGCAACGCCCTAGGGTGTAGCCTGGGTTGCCCGGAAAGTAGAAATGACCACAACTTTCATACTGGTTGAAATTATTCGTTTAATACGATGGAAAAGCTGTTGCATCTTTATTGTATTTTATGCTTCGGCCGTGGACTTCTAAGGCTCTAGCTATTCGATCTGTTGGAGCAACGCCCTAGGGTGTAGCCTGGGTTGCCCGGAAAGTAGAAATGACCACAACTTTCATACTGGTTGCAATTACTCGTTTTATATGATGGCAAAACTGTTGTATCTATTTTGTATTTTATGCATCGGGCGTTGACTTCTAAGGCCCTCACTATTCGACCTGCTGGAGCAACGCCCTAGGGTGAAGCCTAGGTTGCCCGGAAAGTAGAAATGACGTTAACTTTCACACTGGTTGCTATTATTCGTTCTATACGATGGAAAAACTGTTATATTTATTTTGTATTTTATCCTTCGGCCGTGGACTTCTAAGGCATTGACTATTCGATCTGTTGGAGCAACGCCCTAGGGTGTAGCCTGGGTTGCCCGGAAAGTAGAAATGACCACAACTTTCATACTGGTTGAAATTATTCGTTTAATACGATGGAAAAGCTGTTGCATCTTTATTGTATTTTATGCTTCGGCCGTGGACTTCTAAGGCTCTAGCTACTCGATCTGTTGGAGCAACGCCCTAGGGTGTAGCCTGGGTTGCCCGGAAAGTAGAAATGACCACAACTTTCATACTGGTTGCAATTACTCGTTTTATATGATGGCAAAACTGTTGTATCTATTTTGTATTTTATGCATCGGGCGTTGACTTCTAAGGCCCTAGCTGTTTGGTCTGGTAGAGCAACGCGCTATGGTAAAGCCTAGGTTGCCCGGAACGTAGAATTGACCATAACTTTCATACTGGTTGCAATTATTCGTTTTATATGATGGAAAAACTGTTGTATTTATATTGTATTTTATGCTTCTGGCGTTGACTTCTTAGGCCGTAACTATTCCGTCTGGTGGAGCAACGCCCTGGTGTGAAATCTAGGTTGCGCGGAACGTAGAATTGGCCATCACTTTCAAACTGGTTGCAATTATCCCTCTTATATGATGGAAACACTGTTGTATTTTTTTTTGCATTTTATGGTTCGGGCGTTGACTTCTAAGGCCCTAACTATTCAATCTGTTGGAGCAACGCCCTAGGGTGAAGCCTAGGTTGCTCGGAAAGTAGAAATGATAATAAGTTTCATACTGGTCGCAATTATTCTTGTTATATGATGGAAACACTGTTGTATTTTTATTGCATTTTATGCTTCGGGCGTTGACTTCTAAGGCCCTAACTATTCAATCTGTTGGAGCAACGCCCTAGGCTGAAGCATAGCTTGCTCGGAAAGTAGAAATGACCAGAAGTTTCATACTGGTTGCAATTATTCGTTTTATACGATGGAAAAGCTGTTGTATTTATACCGTATTTTATGCTTCTGGCGTTTACTTCTAAGGACCTAACTATTCTATCTGGTGGAGCAACGCCCTAGAGTGAAGCCTAGGTTGCTCGGAATGTGGAAGTGACCATAACTTTCACACTGGTTGCAATTATTCGTTTTATACGATGGAAGCGCTGTTGTATTTGTATTGTACTTTATGCCTCTGGCGTTGACTTCTAAGGCCGTAGCTATTAGGTGTGGTGGAGCAACGCCCTAGAGTGACGCCTAGGGTGCTCGGAACGTAGAAATGACCATTACTTTCACACTGGTTGCAATTATTCGTTTTATACGATGGAAAAGCTGTTGTATTTATATCGTATTTTATGCTTCTGGCGCTGACTTCTTAGGCCGTAACTATTCGGTCTTGTGGAGCAACGCCCTGGAGTGAAACCTAGGTTGCCCCGAACGTAGAATTGGCCATCCATTTCAAACTGGTTGCAATTATACCTGTTATATGATGGAAACACTGCTGTATTTTTTTTGCATTTTATGGTTCGGGCGTTGTCTTCTAAGGACCTAACTATTCAATCTGTTGGAGCAACGCCCTAGGGTGAAGCCTAGGTTGCTCGGAATGTAGAAATGACCATAAGTTTCATACTGGTTGCAATTATTCGTTTTATACGATGGAAACACTGTTGTATTTATATTGTATTTTATGCTTCTGGCGTTCACTTCTTAGGCCCTAACTATTCGATCTGGTGGTGCAACGGCCTAGGGTGAAGCCTAGGTTGCCCGGAACGTAGAAATGACCATAACATTTACACTGGTAGCAATTATTCGTTTTATACAATGGAAAAACTGTTCTATTTATTTTGTATTTAATGCTTCGGGCGTTGGCTTCTAAGGCCCTAACTGTTTGATCTGGTGGAGCAATGCCCTGGAGTGAAACCTAGGTTGCCTGGAAAGTAGAATTGGCCATCACTTTCAAACTGGTTGCAATTATTCCTGTTATATGATGGAAACACTGTTGTATTTTTTTTGCATTTTATGGTTCGGGCGTAGACTTATAGGGCCCTAACTATCCAATCTGTTGGAGCAACGCCCTGGGGTGAAGCCTAGGTTGCTCGGAAAGTAGAAATGACCATAAGTTTCATACTGGTTGCAATTATTCGTTTTATACGATGGAAAGGCTGTTGTATTTATATTGTATTTTATGTTTCTGGCGTTGACTTCTAAGGCACTAACTATTCGATCTGGTGGAGCTACGCCCTAGAGTGAAGCCTAGGTTGCCCGGAACGTAGAATTGTCCATCACTTTCAAACTGGTCGCAATTATTCCTGTTATATGATGGAAACACTGTTGTATTTTTATTGCATTTTATGCTTCTGGCGTTCACTTCTTAGGCCCGAACTATTCGATCTGGTGGAACAACGGCTTAGGGTGAAGCCTAGGTTGCCCGGAACGTAGAAATGACTATAACTTTTACACTGGTAGCAACTATTCGTTTTATACAATGGAAAAACTTTTCTATTTATTTGGTATTTAATGCTACGGGCGTGGGCTTCTAAGGCTCTAACTGTTTGATCTGGTGGAGCAACGCCCTAGAGTGAAGCCTAGGTTGCCCGGAACGTAGAATTGGCCATCACTTTCAAACTGGTTGCAATTATTCCTGTTATATGATGGAAACACTGTTGTATTTTTTTTGCATTTTATGGTTCGGGCGTTGACTTCTAAGGCCCTAACTATTCAATCCGTTGGAGCAACGCCCTAGGGTGAAGCCTAGGTTGCTCGGAAAGTAGAAATGACCATAAGTTTCATACTGGTTGCAATCATTCGTTTTATACAATGGAAAAACGGTTGTATTTATATTGTATTTTATGCTTCTGGCGTTGACTTCTAAGGCTGTAGCTATTCGATGTGGTGGGGCAACGCCCTAGAGTGAAGACTAGGTTGCCCGGAACGTAGAAATGACCATTACTTTCACACTGGTTGCAATTATTCGTTTTATACGATGGCAAAACTGTTGTATTTATTTTGTAATTGGTGCTTCTGGCGTTGACTGCTTACGCCCTATCTATTGGAGCTGGTGGACCAACGTCCTAGATTGAACCCTAGATTGCCCGGAAGGTAGAAGTGACCATATCTTTCACACTGGTTGCTATTATTCCTGTTATACGATGGAAAAACTGTTGTAGTTATATTGTATTTTATTCTTATGGCGTCGAATTCTTAGTCCCTAGCTATTCGATCTGGTGGAGCAACGCCCTAGAGTGAAACCTAGGTTACCCGGAACGTAGAAATGACCAGTACTTTCATACTGTTTGCAGTTATTCCTGTTATACGAACGAAAAACTTTTGCATCTTTATTTTACTTTATGCTTCTGGCGTTGACTTCTAAGGCCCTGGCTATTCGGTTTGGTGGAGCAACGCCCTAGAGTGGAGCCCAGGTTGCCCGGTACGTAGAAATGACCATTACTTTCACACTCTTTGCAAATATACATTATATACGATGGAAAATCTGTTGTATTTATGTTGTATTTTATGCTTCTGGCGTTGACTTCTTAGGCCCTAACTATTTGATCTGGTGGAACACCGCCCTAGAGTGAAGCCTAGGTTGCCGGAACGTAGAAATGACCATAACTTTCACACTGGTTGCTATCATTCGTTTTATACGATGGAAAAGCTGTTATATTTATATTGTATTTTATGCTTCTGGCGTTGACTTCTTAGGCCCTAACTGTTCGATCTGGAGGAATAACGCCCTAGAGTGAAGCCTAGGTTGCCCGGAACGTAGAAATGACCATCACTTTCAAACTGTTTGCAAATATTCCTGTCATATGATGGAAAAACTGTTGTATTTTTATTGCATTTTATGCTTCGGGCATTGACTTCTAAGCTCCTAACTATTCAATCTGTTGGAGCAACGCCCTAGGGTGAAGCCTAGGTTGCCCGGAATGTAGAAATGACGTTAACCTTCATACTGGTTGCAATTATTCGTTTTATACGATAGAAAAACTGTTGTAGTTATATTGTATTTTATGCATCTGGCGTTGACTTCTAAGGCACTAACTATTCGATCTATTGGAGCAACGCCCTAGAGTGAAGCCTACGTTGCCCGGAACGTAGAATTGGACATCTATTTCAAACTGGTTGCAATTATACCTGTTATATGATGGAAACACTGCTGTATTTTTTTTGCATTTTATGGTTCGGGCGTTGGCTTCTAAGGCCCTAACTATTCAGTATGTTGGAGCAACGCCCTAGGGTGAAGCCTAGGTTGCTCGGAAAGTAGAAATGACCATAAGTTTCATACTGGATGCAACTATTCGTTTTATACGATGGAAACACTGTTGTATTTATATTGTATTTTATGCTTCTGGCGTTCACTTCTTAGGCCCTAACTATTCGATCTGGTGGTGCAACGGCCTAGGGTGAAGCCTAGGTTGCCCGGAACGTAGAAATGACCATAACATTTACACTGGTAGCAATTATTCGTTTTATACAATGGAAAAACTGTTCTATTTATTTTGTATTTAATGCTTCGGGCGTTGGCTTCTAAGGCCCTAACTGTTTGATCTGGTGGAGCAACACCCTAGAGTGAAGCCTACGTTGCCCGGAACGTAGAATTGGTCATCTATTTCAAACTGGTTGCAATTATACCTGTTATATGATGGAAACACTGCTGTATTTTTTTTGCATTTTATGGTTCGGGCGTTGGCTTCTCAGGCCCTAACTATTCAATATGTTGGGGCAACGCCCTAGGGTGAAGCCTAGGTTGCTCGGAAAGTAGAAATGACCATAAGTTTCATACTGGATGCAATTATTCGTTTTATAAGATGGAAAATCTGTTGTATTTATATTGTATTTTATGCTTCTGGCGTTGACTTCTCATGCACTAACTATTCGATCTGGTGGACGCAACGTCCTAGAGTGAATCCTAGGTTTCCCGGAACGTAGAATTGGCCATCACTTTCAAACTGGTTGCAATTATTCCTGTTATATGATGGAAACACTGTTGTATTTTTATTGTATTTTATGCTTCGGGCGTTGACTTCTAAGGCCCTAACAATTCAATCTGTTGGAGCAACGCCCTAGGGTGAAGCCTAGGTTGCTCGGAAAGTAGAAATGGCCATAAGTTTCATACTGGTTGCAATTATTCGTTTTATACGATGGAAAAACTGTTGTATTTATATTGTATTTTATGCCTCTGGCGTTGACTTCTAAGGCGCTAGCTGTTCGATCTAGTGGAGCAACGCCCTAGAGTGAAGCCTAGGTTGCCCGGAAAGGAGAAATGACCATCACGTTCAAACTGGTTGCAATTAACCCTTTTATACGATGGAAAAGCTGTTGTATTTATATCGTATTTTATGCGTCTGGCATTTACTTCTAAGGACCTAACTATTCGATCTGGTGGAGCAACGCCCTAGAGTGAAGCCTAGGTTGCTCTGAATGTAGAAATGACCATAACTTTCACACTGGTTGCAATTATTTGTTTTACACGATGGAAAAACTGCTGTATTTATATTGAATTTTATGCTTCTGGCGTTCACCTCTTAGAACCTAACTATTCGATCTGGTGGTGCAACGCCCTAGAGTGAAGCCAAGGTTGCTCGGAAAGTAGAAATGACTATATGTTTGATACTGGTTGCAAATATTTGTTTCATACGATGGAAAAACTGTTGTATTTATATTGTATTTTATGCTTCTGGCGTTGACTTCTAAGGCACTAACTATTCGATCTGGTGGAGCAACGCCCTAGAGTGAAGCCTAGGTTGCCCGGAACGCAGAGTTGGCCATCACTTTCAAACTGGTCGAAATTATTCCTGTTATATGATGGAAACACTGTTGTATTTTTTTTGCATTTTATGGTTCGGGCGTAGACTTCTAAGGCCCTAACTATCCAATCTGTTGGAGCAACGCCCTAGGGTGAAGCCTAGGTTGCTCGGAAAGTAGAAATGACCATAAGTTTCATACTGGTTGCAATTATTCGTTTTATACGATGGAAAGGCTATTGTATTTATATTGTATTTTATGCTTCTGGCGTTCACTTCTTAGGACCTAACTATTCGATCTGGTGGAGCAACGCCCTAGAGTGAAGCCTAGGTTGCTCTGAATGTAGAAATGACCATAACTTTCACACTGGTTGCAATTATTTGTTTTACACGATGGAAAAACTGCTGTATTTATATTGAATTTTATGCTTCTGGCGTTCACCTCTTAGAACCTAACTATTCGATCTGGTGGTGCAACGCCCTAGAGTGAAGCCAAGGTTGCTCGGAAAGTAGAAATGACTATATGTTTGATACTGGTTGCAAATATTTGTTTCATACGATGGAAAAACTGTTGTATTTATATTGTATTTTATGCTTCTGGCGTTGACTTCTAAGGCACTAACTATTCGATCTGGTGGAGCAACGCCCTAGAGTGAAGCCTAGGTTGCCCGGAACGCAGAGTTGGCCATCACTTTCAAACTGGTCGAAATTATTCCTGTTATATGATGGAAACACTGTTGTATTTTTTTTGCATTTTATGGTTCGGGCGTAGACTTCTAAGGCCCTAACTATCCAATCTGTTGGAGCAACGCCCTAGGGTGAAGCCTAGGTTGCTCGGAAAGTAGAAATGACCATAAGTTTCATACTGGTTGCAATTATTCGTTTTATACGATGGAAAGGCTATTGTATTTATATTGTATTTTATGCTTCTGGCGTTGACTTCTAAGGCACTAACTATTCGATCTGGTGGAGCAACGCCCTAGAGTGAAGACTAGGTTGCTCGGAAAGTAGAAATGACCATAAGTTTCATACTGGTTGCAATTATTCGTTTTATACGATGGAAACGCTGTTGTATTTATATTGTATTTTATGCTTCTGGCGTTGACTTCTAAGGCACTAACTATTCGATCTGGTGGAGCAACGCCCTAGAGTGAAGCCTAGGTTGCCCGGAACGTAGAATTGGCCATCACTTTCCAAATTGGTTGCAATTATTCCTGTTATATTATGGAAACACTGTTGTATTTTTATTGCATTTTATGCTTCGGGCGTTGACTTCTAAGGCCGTAACTATTCAATCTGTTGGAGCAACGCCCTAGGGTGAAGCCTAGGTTGCTCGGAAAGTAGAAATGGCCATAAGTTTCATACTGGTTGCAATTATTCGTTTTATACGATGGAAAAACTGTTGTATTTATATTGTATTTTATGCCTCTGGCGTTGACTTCTAAGGCGCTAGCTGTTCGATCTAGTGGAGCAACGCCCTAGAGTGAAGCCTAGGTTGCCCGGAAAGGAGAAATGACCATCACGTTCAAACTGGTTGCAATTAACCCTTTTATACGATGGAAAAGCTGTTGTATTTATATCGTATTTTATGCGTCTGGCATTTACTTCTAAGGACCTAACTATTCGATCTGGTGGAGCAACGCCCTAGAGTGAAGCCTAGGTTGCTCGGAATGTAGAAATGACCATAACTTTCACACTGGTTGCAATTATTCGTTTTATACGATGGAAAAACTGCTGTAATTATATTGAATTTTATGCTTCTGGCGTTCACTTCTTAGGACCTAACTATTCGATCTGGTGGAGCAACGCCCTAGAGTGAAGCCTAGGTTGCTCTGAATGTAGAAATGACCATAACTTTCACACTGGTTGCAATTATTTGTTTTACACGATGGAAAAACTGCTGTATTTATATTGAATTTTATGCTTCTGGCGTTCACCTCTTAGAACCTAACTATTCGATCTGGTGGTGCAACGCCCTAGAGTGAAGCCAAGATTGCTCGGAAAGTAGAAATGACTATATGTTTGATACTGGTTGCAAATATTTGTTTCATACGATGGAAAAACTGTTGTATTTATATTGTATTTTATGCTTCTGGCGTTGACTTCTAAGGCACTAACTATTCGATCTGGTGGAGCAACGCCCTAGAGTGAAGCCTAGGTTGCCCGGAACGCAGAGTTGGCCATCACTTTCAAACTGGTCGAAATTATTCCTGTTATATGATGGAAACACTGTTGTATTTTTTTTGCATTTTATGGTTCGGGCGTAGACTTCTAAGGCCCTAACTATCCAATCTGTTGGAGCAACGCCCTAGGGTGAAGCCTAGGTTGCTCGGAAAGTAGAAATGACCATAAGTTTCATACTGGTTGCAATTATTCGTTTTATACGATGGAAAGGCTATTGTATTTATATTGTATTTTATGCTTCTGGCGTTGACTTCTAAGGCACTAACTATTCGATCTGGTGGAGCAACGCCCTAGAGTGAAGACTAGGTTGCTCGGAAAGTAGAAATGACCATAAGTTTCATACTGGTTGCAATTATTCGTTTTATACGATGGAAACGCTGTTGTATTTATATTGTATTTTATGCTTCTGGCGTTGACTTCTAAGGCACTAACTATTCGATCTGGTGGAGCAACGCCCTAGAGTGAAGCCTAGGTTGCCCGGAACGTAGAATTGGCCATCACTTTCCAAATTGGTTGCAATTATTCCTGTTATATTATGGAAACACTGTTGTATTTTTATTGCATTTTATGCTTCGGGCGTTGACTTCTAAGGCCCTAACTATTCAATCTGTTGGAGCAACGCACTAGGGTGAAGCCTAGGTTGCTCGGAAAGTAGAAATGACCATAAGTTTCATACTGGTTGCAATTATTCGTTTTATACGATGGAAAAACTGTTGTATTTATATTGTATTTTATGCTTCTGGCGTTGACTTCTAAGGCGCTAGCTGTTCGATCTAGTGGAGCAACGCCCTAGAGTGAAGCCTAGGTTGCCCGGAAAGGAGAAATGTCCATCACGTTCAAACTGGTTGCAATTAATCCTTTTATGCGATGGAAAAGCTGTTGTATTTATATCGTATTTTATGCGTCTGGCGTTTACTTCTAAGGACCTAACTATTCGACCTGGTGGAGCAACGCCCTAGAGTGAAGCCTAGGTTGCTCGGAATGTGGAAATGACCATAACTTTCACACTGGTTGCAAATATTCGTTTTATACGATGGAAACGCTGTTGTAATTATATTGTATTTTATGCCTCTGGCGTTGACTTCTGAGGCCGTAGCTATTAGATGTGGTGGAGCAACGCCCTAGGGTGACGCCTAGGGTGATCGGAACGTAGAAATCACCATTACTTTCACACTGGTTGCAATTATTCGTTTTATACGATGGAAAAGCTGTTGTATTTATATCGAATTTTATGCTTCTGGCGTTGACTACTTAGGCCGTAACTATTCCGTCTGGTGGAGCAACGGCCTGGTGTGAAACCTAGGTTGCCCGGAGCGTAGAATTGGCCATCACTTTCAAACTGGTTGCAATTATTCCTTTTATATGGTGGAAACACTGTTGTATTTTTTTTGGATTTTATGGTTCGGCGTTGACTTCGAAGGCCCTAACTATTCAATCCGTTGGAGCAACGCCCTAGGGTGAAGCCTAGGTTGCTCGGAAGGTAGAAATGACCATAAGTTTCATACTGGTTGCAATCATTCGTTTTATACAATGGAAAAACGGTTGTATTTATATTGTATTTTATGCTTCTGGCGTTGACTTCTAAGGCTGTAGCTATTCGATGTGGTGGGGCAACGCCCTAGAGTGAAGACTAGGTTGTCCGGAACGTAGAAATGACCATTACTTTCACACTGGTTGCAATTATTCGTTTTATACGATGGCAAAACTGTTGTATTTATTTTGTAATTGGTGCTTCTGGCGTTGACTGCTTACGCCCTAACTATTGGAGCTGGTGGACCAACGTCCTAGAGTGAACCCTAGATTGCCCGGAAGGTAGAAGTGACCATATCTTTCACACTGGTTGCTATTATTCCTGATATACGATGGAAAAGTTGTTGTATTTATATTGTGTTTTATGCTTCTGGCGTTGACTTCTAAGGCCCTAACTATTCGATCTGGTGGAGCAACGCCCTAGAGTGAAGCCTAGGTTGCTCTGAATGTAGAAATGACCATAACTTTCACACTGGTTGCAATTATTCGTTTTATACGATGGAAAAACTGCTGTAATTATATTGAATTTTATGCTTCTGGCGTTCACTTCTTAGGACCTAACTATTCGATCTGGTGGAGCAACGCCCTAGAGTGAAGCCTAGGTTGCTCTGAATGTAGAAATGACCATAACTTTCACACTGGTTGCAATTATTCGTTTTACACGATGGAAAAACTGCTGTATTTATATTGAATTTTATGCTTCTGGCGTTCACCTCTTAGAACCTAACTATTCGATCTGGTGGTGCAACGCCCTAGAGTGAAGCCAAGGTTGCTCGGAAAGTAGAAATGACTATATGTTTGATACTGGTTGCAAATATTTGTTTCATACGATGGAAAAACTGTTGTATTTATATTGTATTTTATGCTTCTGGCGTTGACTTCTAAGGCACTAACTATTCGATCTGGTGGAGCAACGCCCTAGAGTGAAGCCTAGGTTGCCCGGAACGTAGAGTTGGCCATCACTTTCAAACTGGTCGAAATTATTCCTGTTATATGATGGAAACACTGTTGTATTTTTTTTGCATTTTATGGTTCGGGCGTAGACTTCTAAGGCCCTAACTATCCAATCTGTTGGAGCAACGCCCTAGGGTGAAGCCTAGGTTGCTCGGAAAGTAGAAATGACCATAAGTTTCATACTGGTTGCAATTATTCGTTTTATACGATGGAAAGGCTATTGTATTTATATTGTATTTTATGCTTCTGGCGTTGACTTCTAAGGCACTAACTATTCGATCTGGTGGAGCAACGCCCTAGAGTGAAGACTAGGTTGCTCGGAAAGTAGAAATGACCATAAGTTTCATACTGGTTGCAATTATTCGTTTTATACGATGGAAAAGCTGTTGTATTTATATTGTATTTTATGCTTCTGGCGTTGACTTCTAAGGCACTAACTATTCGATCTGGTGGCGCAACGCCCTAGAGTGAAGCCTAGGTTGCCCGGAACGTAGAATTGGCCACCACTTTCCAAATTGGTTGCAATTATTCCTGTTATATTATGGAAACACTGTTGTATCTTTATTGCATTTTATGCTTCGGGCGTTGACTTCTAAGGCCCTAACTATTCAATCTGTTGGAGCAACGCACTAGGGTGAAGCCTAGGTTGCTCGAAAAGTAGAAATGACCATAAGTTTCATACTGGTTGCAATTATTCGTTTTATACGATGGAAAAACTGTTGTATTTATATTGTATTTTATGCTTCTGGCGTTGACTTCTAAGGCGCTAGCTGTTCGATCTAGTGGAGCAACGCCCTAGAGTGAAGCCTAGGTTGCCCGGAAATGAGAAATGACCATCACGTTCAAACTGGTTGCAATTAATCCTTTTATACGATGGAAAAGCTGTTGTATTTATATCGTATTTTATGCGTCTGGCGTTTACTTCTAAGGACCTAACTATTCGATCTGGTGGAGCAACGCCCTAGGGTGAAGCCTAGGTTGCTCGGAAAGTAGAAATGACCATAAGTTTCATACTGGTTGCAATCATTCGTTTTATACAATGGAAAAACGGTTGTATTTATATTGTATTTTATGCTTCTGGCGTTGACTTCTAAGGCTGTAGCTATTCGATGTGGTGGGGCAACGCCCTAGAGTGAAGACTAGGTTGCCCGGAACGTAGAAATGACCATAACTTTCACACTGGTTGCAATTATTCGTTTTATACGATGGAAAAACTGCTGTAGTTATATTGAATTTTATGCTTCTGGCGTTCACTTCTTAGGTCCTAACTATTCGATCTGGTGGAGCAACGCCCTAGAGTGAAGCCTAGGTTGCTCTGAATGTAGAAATGACCATAACTTTCACACTGGCTGCAATTATTCGTTTTACACGATGGAAAAACTGCTGTATTTATATTGAATTTTATGCTTCTGGCGTTCACCTCTTAGAACCTAACTATTCGATCTGGTGGTGCAACGCCCTAGAGTGAAGCCTAGGCTGCCCGGAACGTAGAAATGACCTTAACTTTCACACTGGTTGCTATTATTCGTTTTATACAATAGAAAATCTGTTCTATTTATTGTGTACTTTATGCTTCGGGCGTTGACTTCTAAGGTCCTATCTATTCGATCTGGTTTAGCAACGCCCTGGAGTGAAGCCTAGGTTGCCCGGAACGTAGGACAGACCGTTACCTTCACACTGGTAGCAATTATTCCTGTCATACGATGGAAAAACTGTTGCATCTTTATTGTATTTTATGCTTTTAGCGTTGAATTCTAAGTCCCTAGCTATTCGATCTGGTGGAGCAACGCCCTAGAGTGAAGCCTAGGTTGCTCTGAATGTAGAAATGACCATAACTTTCACACTGGTTGCAATTATTCGTTTTACACGATGGAAAAACTGCTGTATTTATATTGAATTTTATGCTTCTGGCGTTCACCTCTTAGAACCTAACTATTCGATCTGGTGGTGCAACGCCCTAGAGTGAAGCCTAGGTTGCCCGGAACGTAGAAATGACCTTAACTTTCACACTGGTTGCTATTATTCGTTTTATACAATGGAAAATCTGTTCTATTTATTGTGTACTTTATGCTTCTGGTGTTCACTTCTTAGGTCCTAACTATTCGATCTGGTGGAACAACGGCCTAGGGTGAAGCCTAGCTTGCCCGGAACGTAGAAATGACCATTACCTTCACACTGTTTGCAATTATTCCTTTTATACGATGGAAAAGCTGTTGTACTTATATCGTATTTTATGCTTCTGGCGTATACTTCTATGGACCTAACTATTCGATCTGGTGGAGCAACGCCCTAGAGTGAATCCTAGGTTGCTCGGAATGTAGAAATGACCATAACTTTCAGACTGGTTGCTATTATTCGTTTTATACGATGGAAACGCTGTTGTATTTATATTGTACCTTATGCCTCTGGCGTTGACTTCTAAGCCCGTAGCTATTAGATGTGGTGGAGCAACGCCCTAGAGTGACGCCTAGGGTGCTCGGAACGTAGAAATGACCATTACTTTCACACTGGTTGCAATTATTCGTTTTATACGATGGAAAAGCTGTTGTATTTATATCGTATTTTATGCTTCTGGCGTTGACTTCTTAGGCCGTAACTATTCGGTCTGGTGGAGCAACGCCCTGGAGTGAAACCTAGGTTGCCCGGAACGTAGAGTTGGCCATCACTTTCAAACTGGTTGCAATTATTCCTGTTATATGATGGAAACACTGTTGTATTTTTTTTGCATTTTATGGTTCGGGCGTTGACTTCTAAGGCCCTAACTGTTCAATCCGTTGGAGCAACGCCCTAGGGTGAAGCCAAGGTTGCTCGGAAAGTAGAAATGACTATATGTTTGATACTGGTTGCAAATATTTGTTTCATACGATGGAAAAACTGTTGTATTTATATTGTATTTTATGCTTCTGGCGTTGACTTCTAAGCCACTAACTATTCGATCTGGAGGAGCAACGCCCTAGTGTGAAGCCTAGGTTGCCCGGAACGTAGAGTTGGCCATCACTTTCAAACTGGTCGAAATTATTCCTGTTATATGATGGAAACACTGTTGTATTTTTTTTGCATTTTATGGTTCGGGCGTAGACTTCTAAGGCCCTAACTATCCAATCTGTTGGAGCAACGCCCTAGGGTGAAGCCGAAGTTGCTCGGAAAGTAGAAATGACCATAAGTTTCATACTGGTTGCAATCATTCGTTTTATACAATGGAAAAACGGTTGTATTTATATTGTATTTTATGCTTCTGGCGTTGACTTCTAAGGCTGTAGCTATTCGATCTGGTGGGGCAACGCCCTAGAGTGAAGACTAGGTTGCCCGGAACGTAGAAATGACCATTACTTTCACACTGGTTGCTATTAGTCGTTTTATACAATAGAAAATCTGTTCTATTTATTGTGTACTTTATGCTTCGGGCGTTGACTTCTAAGGTCCTATCTATTCGATCTGGTTTAGCAACGCCCTGGAGTGAAGCCTAGGTTGCCCGGAACGTAGGACAGACCGTTACCTTCACACTGGTTGCAATTATTCCTGTTATACGATGGAAAAACTGTTGCATCTTTATTGTATTTTATGCTCCTGGCGTTGACTTCTAAGGCCCTAACTATTCAATCTGTTGGAGCAACGCACTAGGGTGAAGCCTAGGTTGCCCGGAAAGGAGAAATGACCATCACGTTCAAACTGGTTGCAATTAATCCTTTTATACGATGGAAAAGCTGTTGTATTTATATCGTATTTTATGCGTCTGGCGTTTACTTCTAAGGACCTAACTATTCGATCTGGTGGAGCAACGCCCTAGAGTGAAGGCTAGGTTGCTCGGAATGTGGAAATGACCATAACTTTCACACTGGTGGCAAATATTCGTTTTATACGATGGAAACGCTGTTGTATTTATATTGTATTTTATGCCTCTGGCGTTGACTTCTGAGGCCGTAGCTATTAGATGTGGTGGAGCAACGCCCTAGGGTGACGCCTAGGGTGCTCGGAACGTAGAAATGACAATTACTTTCACACTGGTTGCAATTATTCGTTTTATACGATGGAAAAGCTGTTGTATTTATATCGTATTTTATGCGTCTGGCGTTTACTTCTAAGGACCTAACTATTCGATCTGGTGGAGCAACGCCCTAGAGTGAAGGCTAGGTTGCTCGGAATGTGGAAATGACCATAACTTTCACACTGGTGGCAAATATTCGTTTTATACGATGGAAACGCTGTTGTATTTATATTGTATTTTATGCCTCTGGCGTTGACTTCTGAGGCCGTAGCTATTAGATGTGGTGGAGCAACGCCCTAGGGTGACGCCTAGGGTGCTCGGAACGTAGAAATGACCATTACTTTCACACTGGTTGCAATTATTCGTTTTATACGATGGAAAAGCTGTTGTATTTATATCGTATTTTATGCTTCTGGCGTTGACTTCTTAGGCCGTAACTATTCCGTCTGGTGGAGCAACGGCCTGGTGTGAAGCCTAGGTTGCCCGGAACGTAGAATTGGCCATCACTTACATACTGGTTGCAATTATTCCTGTTATATGATGGAAACACTGTTGTATTTTTTTTGCATTTTATGGTTCGGGCGTTGACTTCTAAGGCCCTAACTATTCAATCCGTTGGAGCAACGCCCTAGGGTGAAGCCAAGGTTGCTCGGAAAGTAGAAATGACTATATGTTTGATACTGGTTGCAAATACTTGTTTCATACGATAGAAAAACTGTTGTATTTATATTGTATTTTATGCTTCTGGCGTTGACTTCTAAGGCACTAACTATTCGATCTGGTGGAGCAACGCCCTAGAGTGAAGCCTGGGTTGCCCGGAACGTAGAATTGGCCATCGCTTTCCAAATTGGTTGCAATTATTCCTGTTATATTATGGAAACACTGTTGTATTTTTATTGCATTTTATGCTTCGGGAGTTGACTTCTAAGGCCCTAACTATTCAATCTGTTGGAGCAACGCACGAGGGTGAAGCCTAGGTTGCTCGGAAAGTAGAAATGACCATAAGTTTCATACTGGTTGCAATTATTCGTTTTATACATTGGAAAAACTGTTGTATTTATATTGTATTTTATGCTTCTGGCGTTGACTTCTAAGGCGCTAGCTGTTCGATCTGGTGGAGCAACGCCCTAGAGTGAAGCCCAGGTTGCTCGGAATGTGGAAATGACCATAACTTCCACACTGGTTGCAAATATTCGTTTTATACGATGGAAAAGCTGTTGTATTTATATTGTGTTTTATGCTTCTGGCGTTGACTTCTAAGGCCCTAACTATTCGATCTGGTGGAGCAACGCCCTAGAGTGAAGCCTAGGTTGCTCTGAATGTAGAAATGACCATAACTTTCACACTGGTTGCAATTATTCGTTTTATACGATGGAAAAACTGCTGTAATTATATTGAATTTTATGCTTCTGGCGTTCACTTCTTAGGCCCTAACTATTCGATCTGGTGGAGCAACGCCCTAGAGTGAAGCCTAGGTTGCTCTGAATGTAGAAATGACCATAACTTTCACACTGGTTGCAATTATTCGTTTTACACGATGGAAAAACTGCTGTATTTATATTGAATTTTATGCTTCTGGCGTTCACCTCTTAGAACCTAACTATTCGATCTGGTGGTGCAACGCCCTAGAGTGAAGCCTAGGTTGCCCGGAACGTAGAAATGACCTTAACTTTCACACTGGTTGCAATTATTCCTGTTATACGATGGAAAAACTGTTGTATTTTTATTGTATTTTATGCTCCTGGCGTTGACTTCTAAGGCCCTAACTATTCAATCTGGTGGAGCAACGCCCTAGAGTGAGGCCTAGGTTGCCCGGAAAGTAGAAATGACCATAAGTTTCATACTGGTTGCAATTATTCGTTTTATACGATGGAAACACTGTTGTATTTTTATTGCATTTTATGCTTCGGGCGTTGACTTCTAAGGCCCTAACAATTCAATCTGTTCGTGCAACGCCCTAGGGTGAAGCCTAGGTTGCTCGGAAAGTAGAAATGACCATCAGTTTCATACTGGTTGCAATTATTCGTTTTATACGATGGAAAAACTGTTGTATTTATATTGTATTTTATGCTTCTGGCGTTGACTTCTAAGGCCCTAGCTATTCGATCTAGTGGAGCAACGCCCTAGAGTGAAGCCTAGGTTGCCCGGAAAGGAGAAATGACCATCACTTTCAAACTGGTTGCAATTAATCCTGTTATACATTGGAAAAACTGTTGTATTTTTATTGCATTTTATGCTTCTGGTGTTCACTTCTTAGGTCCTAACTATTCGATCTGGTGGAACAACGGCCTAGGGTGAAGCCTAGGTTGCCCGGAACGTAGAAATGACCTTAACTTTCACACTGGTTGCTATTATTCGTTTTATACAATGGAAAATCTGTTCTATTTATTGTGTACTTTATGCTTCTGGTGTTCACTTCTTAGGTCCTAACTATTCGATCTGGTGGAACAACGGCCTAGGGTGAAGCCTAGCTTGCCCGGAACGTAGAAATGACCATTACCTTCACACTGTTTGCAATTATTCCTTTTATACGATGGAAAAGCTGTTGTATTTATATCGTATTTTATGCTTCTGGCGTATACTTCTAAGGACCTAACTATTCGATCTGGTGGAGCAACGCCCTAGAGTGAATCCTAGGTTGCTCGGAATGTAGAAATGACCATAACTTTCACACTGGTTGCAATTATTCGTTTTATACGATGGAAACGCTGTTGTATTTATATTGTACTTTATGCCTCTGGCGTTGACTTCTAAGGCCGAAGCTATTAGATGTGGTGGAGCAACGCCCTAGAGTGACGCCTAGGGTGCTCGGAACGTAGAAATGACCATTACTATCACACTGGTTGCAATTATTCGTTTTATACGATGGAAAAGCTGTTGTATTTATATCGTATTTTATGCTTCTGGCGTTGACTTCTTAGGCCGTAACTATTCCGTCTGGTGGAGCAACCGCCTGGTGTGTAACCTAGGTTGCCCGGAACGTAGAATTGGCCATCACTTTCAAACTGGTTGCAATTATTCCTGTTATACGATGGAAAAGTTGTTGTATTTATATTGTGTTTTATGCTTCTGGCGTTGACTTCTAAGGCCCTAACTATTCGATCTGGTGGAGCAACGCCCTAGACTGAAGCCTAGGTTGCTCTGAATGTAGAAATGACCATAACTTTCACACTGGTTGCAATTATTCGTTTTATACGATGGAAAAACTGCTGTAATTATATTGAATTTTATGCTTCTGGCGTTCACCTCTTAGAACCTAACTATTCGATCTGGTGGTGCAACGCCCTAGAGTGTAGCCTAGGTTGCCCGGAACGTAGAAATGACCTTAACTTTCACACTGGTTGCTATTAGTCGTTTTATACGATGGAAAAGCTGTTGTATTTATATCGTATTTTATGCTTCTGGCGTTGACTTCTTAGGCCGTAACTATTCCGTCTGGTGGAGCAACGGCCTGGTGTGAAACCTAGGTTGCCCGGAACGTAGAATTGGCCATCACTTTCAAACTGGTTGCAATTATTCCTTTTATATGATGGAAACACTGTTGTATTTTTTTTTGCATTTTATGGTTCGGGCGTTGACTTCTAAGGCCCTAACTATTCAATCCGTTGGAGCAACGCCCTAGGGTGAAGCC
Source organism: Calliopsis andreniformis (assembly GCF_051401765.1). Taxonomy (NCBI): domain Eukaryota; kingdom Metazoa; phylum Arthropoda; class Insecta; order Hymenoptera; family Andrenidae; genus Calliopsis; species Calliopsis andreniformis. The sequence continues at coordinate 7,312,155 of NW_027480425.1, read as the reverse complement.
TAGGTTGCTCGGAAAGTAGAAATGACCATAAGTTTCATACTGGTTGCAATCATTCGTTTTATACAATGGAAAAACGGTTGTATTTATATTGTATTTTATGCTTCTGGCGTTGACTTCTAAGGCTGCAGCTATTCGATGTGGTGGGGCAACGCCCTAGAGTGAAGACTAGGTTGCCCGGAACGTAGAAATGACCACATCTTTCACACTGGTTGCAATTATTCCTGTTATACGATGGAAAAACTGTTGTATTTTTATTGTATTTTATGCTCCTGGCGTTGACTTCTAAGGCCCTAACTATTCAATCTGGTGGAGCAACGCCCTGGAGTGAGGCCTAGGTTGCCCGGAAAGTAGAAATGACCATAAGTTTCATACTGGTTGCAATTATTCGTTTTATACGATGGAAACACTGTTGTATTTTTATTGCATTTTATGCTTCGGGCGTTGACTTCTAAGGCCCTAACAATTCAATCTGTTCGAGCAACGCCCTAGGGTGAAGCCTAGGTTGCTCGGAAAGTAGAAATGACCATCAGTTTCATACTGGTTGCAATTATTCGTTTTATACGATGGAAAAACTGTTGTATTTATATTGTATTTTATGCTTCTGGCGTTGACTTCTAAGGCCCTAGCTATTCGATCTAGTGGAGCAACGCCCTAGAGTGAAGCCTAGGTTGCCCGGAAAGGAGAAATGACCATCACTTTCAAACTGGTTGCAATTAATCCTGTTATACATTGGAAAAACTGTTGTATTTTTATTGCATTTTATGCTTCTGGTGTTCACTTCTTAGGTCCTAAATATTCGATCTGGTGGAACAACGGCCTAGGGTGAAGCCTAGGTTGCCCGGAACGTAGAAATGACCTTAACTTTCACACTGGTTGCTATTATTCGTTTTATACAATGGAAAATCTGTTCTATTTATTGTGTACTTTTTGCTTCTGGTGTTCACTTCTTAGGTACTAACTATTCGATCTGGTGGAACAACGGCCTAGGGTGAAGCCTAGCGCGCCCGGAACGTAGAAATGACCATTACCTTCACACTGTTTGCAATTATTCCTTTTATACGATGGAAAACCTGTTGTATTTATATCGTATTTTATGCTTCTGGCGTATACTTCTAAGGACCTAACTATTCGATCTGGTGGAGCAACGCCCTAGAGTGAATCCTAGGTTGCTCGGAATGTAGAAATGACCATAACTTTCACACTGGTTGCAATTATTCGTTTTATACGATGGAAACGCTGTTGTATTTATATTGTACTTTATGCCTCTAAGCGTTGACTTCTAAGGCCGTAGCTATTAGATGTGGTGGAGCAACGCCCTAGAGTGACGCCTAGGGTGCTCGAAACGTAGAAATGACCATTACTTTCACACTGGTTGCAATTATTCGTTTTATACGATGGAAAAGCTGTTGTATTTATATCGTATTTTATGCTTCTGGCGTTGACTTCTTAGGCCGTAACTATTCGGTCTGGTGGAGCAACGCCCTGGAGTGAAACCTAGGTTGCCCGGAACGTAGAGTTGGCCATCACTTTCAAACTGGTTGCAATTATTACTGTTATAGGATGGAAACACTGTTGTATTTTTTTTGAATTTTATGGTTCGGGCGTTGACTTCTAAGGCCCTAACTATTCAATCCGTTGGAGCAACGCCCTAGGGTGAAGCCAAGGTTGCTCGGAAAGTAGAAATGACTATATGTTTGATACTGGTTGCAAATATTTGTTTCATACGATGGAAAAACTGTTGTATTTATATCGTATTTTATGCTTCTGGCGTTGACTTCTTAGGCCGTAACTATTCCGTCTGGTGGAGCAACGGCCTGGTGTGAAACCTAGGTTGCCCGGAACGTAGAATTGGCCATCACTTTCAAACTGGTTGCAATTATTCCTTTTATATGATGGAAACACTGTTGTATTTTTTTTGCATTTTATGGTTCGGGCGTTGACTTCTAAGGCCCTAACTATTCAATCCGTTGGAGCAACGCCCTAGGGTGAAGCCTAGGTTGCTCGGAAAGTAGAAATGACCATAAGTTTCATACTGGTTGCAAATATTTGTTTCATACGATGGAAAAACTGTTGTATTTATATTGTATTTTATGCTTCTGGCGTTGACTTCTAAGGCACTAACTATTCGATCTGGTGGAGCAACGCCCTAGAGTGAAGCCTAGGTTGCCCGGAACGTAGAGTTGGCCATCACCTTCAAACTGGTCGAAATTATTCCTGTTATATGATAGAAACACTGTTGTATTTTTTTTGCATTTTATGGTTCGGGCGTAGACTTCTAAGGCCCTAACTATCCAATCTGTTGGAGCAACGCCCTAGGGTGAAGCCTACGTTGCTTTGAAAGTAGAAATGACCATAAGTTTCATTCTGGTTGCAATTATTCGTTTTATACGATGGAAAGGCTATTGTATTTATATTGTATTTTATGCTTCTGGCGTTGACTTCTAAGGCGCTAGCTGTTCGATCTAGTGGAGCAACGCCCTAGAGTGAAGCCTAGGTTGCCCGGAAAGGAGAAATGACCATCACGTTCAAACTGGTTGCAATTAACCCTTTTATACGATGGAAAAGCTGTTGTATTTATATCGTATTTTATGCGTCTGGCGTTTACTTCTAAGGACCTAACTATTCGACCTGGTGGAGCAACGCCCTAGAGTGAAGCCTAGGTTGCTCGGAATGTGGAAATGACCATAACTTTCACACTGGTTGCTATTATTCGTTTTATACAATGGAAAATCTGTTCTATTTATTGTGTACTTTATGCTTCTGGTGTTCACTTCTTAGGTCCTAACTATTCGATCTGGTGGAACAACGGCCTAGGGTGATGCCTAGCTTGCCCGGAACGTAGAAATGACCATTACCTTCACACTGTTTGCAATTATTCCTTTTATACGATGGAAAAGCTGTTGTATTTATATCGTATTTTATGCTTCTGGCGTATACTTCTAAGGAACTAACTATTCGATCTGGTGGAGCAACGCCCTAGAGTGAATCTTAGGTTGCTCGGAATGTAGAAATGACCATAACTTTCACACTGGTTGCAATTATTCGTTTTATACGATGGAAACGCTGTTGTATTTATATTGTACTTTATGCCTCTGTCGTTGACTTCTAAGGGCGTAGCTATTAGATGTGGTGGAGCAACGCCCTAGAGTGACGCCTAGGGTGCCCGGAAAGGAGAAATGACCATCACTTTCAAACTGGTTGCAATTAATCCTGTTATACATTGGAAAAACTGTTGTATTTTTATTGCATTTTATGCTTCTGGTGTTCACTTCTTAGGTCCTAACTATTCGATCTGGTGGAACAACGGCCTAGGGTGAAGCCTAGGTTGCCCGGTACGTAGAAATGACCTTAACTTTCACACTGGTTGCTATTATTCGTTTTATACAATGGAAAATCTGTTCTATTTATTGTGTACTTTTTGCTTCTGGTGTTCACTTCTTAGGTCCTAACTATTCGATCTGGTGGAACAACGGCCTAGGGTGAAGCCTAGCTTGCCCGGAACGTAGAAATGACCATTACCTTCACACTGTTTGCAATTATTCCTTTTATACGATGGAAAACCTGTTGTATTTATATTGTACTTTATGCCTCTAAGCGTTGACTTCTAAGGCCGTAGCTATTAGATGTGGTGGAGCAACGCCCTAGAGTGACGCCTAGGGTGCTCGGAACGTAGAAATGACCATTACTTTCACACTGGTTGCAATTATTCGTTTTATACGATGGAAAAGCTGTTGTATTTATATCGTATTTTATGCTTCTGGCGTTGACTTCTAAGGCACTAACTATTCGATCTGGTGGAGGAACGCCCTAGAGTGAAGCCTAGGTTGCCCGGAACGTAGAGTTGGCCATCACCTTCAAACTGGTCGAAATTATTCCTGTTATATGATAGAAACACTGTTGTATTTTTTTTGCATTTTATGGTTCGGGCGTAGACTTCTAAGGCCCTAACTATCCAATCTGTTGGAGCAACGCCCTAGGGTGAAGCCTAGGTTGCTCGGAAAGTAGAAATGACCATAAGTTTCATACTGGTTGCAATTATTCGTTTTATACGATGGAAAGGCTATTGCATTTATATTGTATTTTATGCTTCTGGCGTTGACTTCCAAGGCACTAGCTATTCGATCTGGTGGAGCAACGCCCTAGTGTGAAGCCTAGGTTGCTCTGAATGTAGAAATGACCATAACTTTCACACTGGTTGCAATTATTCGTTTTATACGATGGAAAAACTGCTGTAATTATATTGAATTTTATGCTTCTGGCGTTCACTTCTTAGGCCCTAGCTATTCGATCTGGTGGAGCAACGCCCTAGAGTGAAGCCTAGGTTGCTCTGAATGTAGAAATGACCATAACTTTCACACTGGTTGCAATTATTCGTTTTACACGATGGAAAAACTGCTGTATTTATATTGAATTTTATGCTTCTGGCGTTCACCTCTTAGAACCTAACTATTCGATCTGGTGGTGCAACGCCCTAGAGTGAAGCCTAGGTTGCCCGGAACGTAGAAATGACCTTAACTTTCACACTGGTTGCTATTATTCGTTTTATACAATAGAAAATCTGTTCTATTTATTGTGTACTTTATGCTTCGGTCGTTGACTTCTAGGGTCCTATCTATTCGATCTGGTTTAGCAACGCCCTGGAGTGAAGCCTAGGTTGCTCGGAAAGTAGAAATGACCATAAGTTTCATACTGGTTGCAATTATTCGTTTTATACGATGGAAAAGCTGTTGTATTTATATTGTATTTTATGCTTCTGGCGTTGACTTCTAAGGCACTAACTATTCGATCTGGTGGAGCAACGCCCTAGAGTGAAGCCTAGGTTGCCCGGAACGTAGAATTGGCCATCGCTTTCCAAATTGGTTGCAATTATTCCTGTTATATTATGGAAACACTGATGTATTTTTATTGCATTTTATGCTTCGGGCGTTGACTTCTAAGGCCCTAACTATTCAATCTGTTGGAGCAACGCACTAGGGTGAAGCCTAGGTTGCTCGGAAAGTAGAAATGACCATAAGTTTCATACTGGTTGCAATTATTCGTTTTATACGATGGAAAAACTGTTGTATTTATATTGTATTTTATGCTTCTGGCGTTGACTTCTAAGGCGCTAGCTGTTCGATCTAGTGGAGCAACGCCCTAGAGTGAAGCCTAGGTTGCCCGGAAAGGAGAAATGACCATCACGTTCAAACTGGTTGCAATTAATCCTTTTATACGATGGAAAAGCTGTTGTATTTATATCGTATTTTATGCGTCTGGCGTTTACTTCTAAGGACCTAACTATTCTATCTGGTGGAGCAACGACCTAGAGAGAAGCCTAGGTTGCTCGGAATGTGGAAATGACCATAACTTTCACACTGGTTGCAAATATTCGTTTTATACGATGGAAACGCTGTTGTATTTATATTGTATTTTATGCCTCTGGCGTTGACTTCTGAGGCCGTAGCTATTAGATGTGGTGGAGCAACGCCCTAGGGTGACGCCTAGGGTGCTCGGAACGTAGATATGACCATTACTTTCACACTGGTTGCAATTATTCGTTTTATACGATGGAAAAGCTGTTGTATTTATATCGTATTTTATGCTTCTGGCGTTGACTTCTTAGGCCGTAACTATTCCGTCTGGTGGAGCAACGGCCTGGTGTGAAACCTAGGTTGCCCGGAACGTAGAATTGGCCATCACTTTCAAACTGGTTGCAATTATTCCTTTTATATGATGGAAACACTGTTGTATTTTTTTTGCATTTTATGGTTCGGGCGTTGACTTCTAAGGCCCTAACTATTCAATCCGTTGGAGCAACGCCCTAGGGTGAAGCCTAGGTTGCTCGGAAAGTAGAAATGACCATAAGTTTCATACTGGTTGCAATCATTCGTTTTATACAATGGAAAAACGGTTGTATTTATATTGTATTTTATGCTTCTGGCGTTGACTTCTAAGGCTGTAGCTATTCGATGTGGTCGGGCAACGCCCTAGAGTGAAGACTAGGTTGCCCGGAACGTAGAAATGACCATTACTTTCACACTGGTTGCAATTATTCGTTTTATACGATGGCAAAACTGTTGTATTTATTTTGTAATTGGTGCTTCTGGCGTTGACTGCTTACGCCCTATCTATTGGAGCTGGTGGACCAACGTCCTAGAGTGAACCCTAGATTGCCCGGAAGGTAGAAGTGACCATATCTTTCACACTGGTTGCTATTATTCCTGTTATACGATGGAAAAGTTGTTGTATTTATATTGTGTTTTATGCTTCTGGCGTTGACTTCTAAGGCCCTAACTATTCGATCTGGTGGAGGAACGCCCTAGAGTGAAGCCTAGGTTGCTCTGAATGTAGAAATGACCATAACTTTCACACTGGTTGCAATTATTCGATTTACACGATGGAAAAACTGCTGTATTTATATTGAATTTTATGCTTCTGGCGTTCACCTCTTAGAACCTAACTATTCGATCTGGTGGTGCAACGCCCTAGAGTGAAGCCTAGGTTGCCTGGAACGTAGAAATGACCTTAACTTTCACACTGGTTGCTATTATTCGTTTTATACAATAGAAAATCTGTTCTATTTATTGTGTACTTTATGCTTCGGGCGTTGACTTCTAAGGTCCTATCTATTCGATCTGGTTTAGCAACGCCCTGGAGTGAAGCCTAGGTTGCCCGGAACGTAGGACAGACCGTTACCTTCACACTGGTTGCAATTATTCCTGTTATACGATGGAAAAACTGTTGCATCTTTATTGTATTTTATGCTTTTAGCGTTGAATTCTTAGTCCCTAGCTATTCGATCTGGTGGAGCAACGCCCTAGAGTGAAGCCTAGGTTGCCCGGAACGTAGAAATGACCACATCTTTCACACTGGTTGCAATTATTCCTGTTATACGATGGAAAAACTGTTGTATTTTTATTGTATTTTATGCTCCTGGCGTTGACTTCTAAGGCCCTAACTATTGAATCTGGTGGAGCAACGCCCTAGAGTGAGGCCTAGGTTGCCCGGAAAGTAGAAATGACCATAAGTTTCATACTGGTTGCAATTATTCGTTTTATACGATGGAAACACTGTTGTATTTTTATTGCATTTTATGCTTCGGGCGTTGACTTCTAAGGCCCTAACAATTCAATCTGTTCGAGCAACGCCCTAGAGTGAAGCCTAGGTTGCCCGGAACGTAGAATTGGCCATCGCTTTCCAAATTGGTTGCAATTATTCCTGTTATATTATGGAAACACTGTTGTATTTTTATTGCATTTTATGCTTCGGGCGTTGACTTCTAAGGCCCTAACTATTCAATCTGTTGGAGCAACGCACTAGGGTGAATCCTAGGTTGCTTGGAAAGCAGAAATGACCATAAGTTTCATACTGGTTGCAATTATTCGTTTTATACGATGGAAAGGCTATTGTATTTATATTGTATTTTATGCATCTGGCGTTGACTTCTAAGGCACTAACTATTCGATCTGGTGGAGCAACGCCCTAGAGTAAAGACTAGGTTGCTCGGAAAGTAGAAATGACCATAAGTTTCATACTGGTTGCAATTATTCGTTTTATACGATGGAAAAGCTGTTGTATTTATATTGTATTTTATGCTTCTGGCGTTGACTTCTAAGGCACTAACTATTCGATCTGGTGGAGCAACGCCCTAGAGTGAAGCCTAGGTTGCCGGGAACGTAGAATTGGCCATCACTTTCCAAATTGGTTGCAATTATTCCTGTTATATTATGGAAACACTGTTGTATTTTTATTGCATTTTATGCTTCGGGCGTTGACTTCTAAGGCCCTAACTATTCAATCTGTTGGAGCAACGCACTAGGGTGAAGCCTAGGTTGCTCGGAAAGTAGAAATGACCATAAGTTTCATACTGGTTGCAATTATTCGTTTTATACGATGGAAAAACTGTTGTATTTATATTGTATTTTATGCTTCTGGCGTTGACTTCTAAGGCGCTAGCTGTTCGATCTAGTGGAGCAACGCCCTAGAGTGAAGCCTAGGTTGCCCGGAAAGGAGAAATGACCATCACGTTCAAACTGGTTGCAATTAATCCTTTTATACGATGGAAAAGCTGTTGTATTTATATCGTATTTTATGCGTCTGGCGTTTACTTCTAAGGACCTAACTATTCGATCTGGTGGAGCAACGCCCTAGAGTGAAGCCTAGGTTGCTCGGAATGTGGAAATGACCATAACTTTCACACTGGTTGCAAATATTCGTTTTATACGATGGAAACGCTGTTGTATTTATATTGTATTTTATGCCTCTGGCGTTGACTTCTGAGGCCGTAGCTATTAGATGTGGTGGAGCAACGCCCTAGGGTGACGCCTAGGGTGCTCGGAACGTAGAAATGACCATTACTTTCACAATGGTTGCAATCATTCGTTTTATACGATGGAAAAGCTGTTGTATTTATATCGTATTTTATGCTTCTGGCGTTGACTTCTTAGGCCGCAACTATTCCGTCTGGTGGAGCAACGGCCTGGTGTGAAACCTAGGTTGCCCGGAACGTAGAATTGGCCATCACTTTCAAACTGGTTGCAATTATTCCTTTTATATGATGGAAACACTGTTGTATTTTTTTTGCATTTTATGGTTCGGGCGTTGACTTCTAAGGCCCTAACTATTCAATCCGTTGGAGCAACGCCCTAGGGTGAAGCCTAGGTTGCTCGGAAAGTAGAAATGACCATAAGTTTCATACTGGTTGCAATCATTCGTTTTATACAATGGAAAAACGGTTGTATTTATATTGTATTTTATGCTTCTGGCGTTGACTTCTAAGGCTGTAGCTACTCGATGTGGTGGGGCAACGCCCTAGAGTGAAGACTAGGCTGCCCGGAACGTAGAAATTACCATTACTTTCACACTGGTTGCAATTATTCGTTTTATACGATGGCAAAACTGTTGTATTTATTTTGTAATTGGTGCTTCTGGCGTTGACTGCTTACGCCCTATCTATTGGAGCTGGTGGACCAACGTCCTAGAGTGAACCCTAGATTGCCCGGAAGGTAGAAGTGACCATATCTTTCACACTGGATGCTATTATTCCTGTTATACGATGGAAAAGTTGTTGTATTTATATTGTGTTTTATGCTTCTGGCGTTGACTTCTAAGGCCCTAACTATTCGATCTGGTGGAGCAACGCCCTAGAGTGAAGCCTAGGTTGCTCTGAGTGTAGAAATGACCATAACTTTCACACTGGTTGCAATTATTCGTTTTATACGATGGAAAAACTGCTGTAATTATATTGAATTTTATGCTTCTGGCGTTCACTTCTTAGGCCCTAACTATTCAATCTGGTGGAGCAACGCCCTAGAGTGAGGCCTAGGTTGCCCGGAAAGTAGAAATGACCATAAGTTTCATACTGGTTGAAATTATTCGTTTTATACGATGGAAAAGCTGTTGTATTTATATTGTATTTTATGCTTCTGGCGTTGACTTCTAAGGCACTAACTATTCGATCTGGTGGAGCAACGCCCTAGACTGAAGCCTAGGTTGCCCGGAACGTAGAATTGGCCATCACTTTCCAAATTGGTTGCAATTATTCCTGTTATATTATGGAAACACTGTTGTATTTTTATTGCATTTCATGCTTCGGGCGTTGACTTCTAAGGCCCTAACTATTCAATCTGTTGGAGCAACGCACTAGGGTGAAGCCTAGGTTGCTGGGAAAGTAGAAATGACCATAAGTTTCATACTGGTTGCAATTATTCGTTTTATACGATGGAAAAGCTGTTGTATTTATATCGTATTTTATGCTTCTGGCGTTGACTTCTTAGGCCGTAACTATTCCGTCTGGTGGAGCAACGGCCTGGTGTGAAACCTAGGTTGCCCGGAACGTAGAATTGGCCATCACTTTCAAACTGGTTGCAATTACTCCTTTTATATGATGGAAACACTGTTGTATTTTTTTTGCATTTTATGGTTCGGGCGTTGACTTCTAAGGCCCTAACTATTCAATCCGTTGGAGCAACGCCCTAGGGTGAAGCCTAGGTTGCTCGGAAAGTAGAAACGACCATAAGTTTCATACTGGTTGCAATTATTCGTTTTATACGATGGCAAAACTGTTGTATTTATTTTGTAATTGGTGCTTCTGGCGTTGACTGCTTACGCCCTATCTATTGGAGCTGGTGGACCAACGTCCTAGAGTGAACCCTAGATTGCCCGGAAGGTAGAAGTGACCATGTCTTTCACACTGGTTGCTATTATTCCTGTTATACGATGGAAAAGTTGTTGTATTTAGATTGTGTTTTATGCTTCTGGCGTTGACTTCTAAGGCCCTAACTATTCGATCTGGTGGAGCAACGCCCTAGAGTGAAGCCTAGGTTGCTCTGAATGTAGAAATGACCATAACTTTCACACTGGTTGCAATTATTCGTTTTATACGATGGAAAAACTGCTGTAATTATATTGAATTTTATGCTTCTGGCGTTCACTTCTTAGGCCCTAACTATTCGATCTGGTGGAGCAACGCCCTAGAGTGAAGCCTAGGTTGCTCTGAATGTAGAAATGACCATAACTTTCACACTGGTTGCAATTATTCGTTTTACACGATGGAAAAACTGCTGTATTTATATTGAATTTTATGCTTCTGGCGTTCACCTCTTAGAACCTAACTATTCGATCTGGTGGTGCAACGCCCTAGAGTGAAGCCTAGGTTGCCCGGAACGTAGAATTGGCCATCACTTTCCAAATTGGTTGCAATTATTCCTGTTATATTATGGAAACACTGTTGTATTTTTATTGCATTTCATGCTTCGGGCGTTGACTTCTAAGGCCCTAACTATTCAATCTGTTGGAGCAACGCACTAGGGTGAAGCCTAGGTTGCTGGGAAAGTAGAAATGACCATAAGTTTCATACTGGTTGCAATTATTCGTTTTATACGATGGAAAAGCTGTTGTATTTATATCGTATTTTATGCTTCTGGCGTTGACTTCTTAGGCCGTAACTATTCCGTCTGGTGGAGCAACGGCCTGGTGTGAAACCTAGGTTGCCCGGAACGTAGAATTGGCCATCACTTTCAAACTGGTTGCAATTATTCCTTTTATATGATGGAAACACTGTTGTATTTTTTTTGCATTTTATGGTTCGGGCGTTGACTTCTAAGGCCCTAACTATTCAATCCGTTGGAGCAACGCCCTAGGGTGAAGCCTAGGTTGCTCGGAAAGTAGAAATGACCATAAGTTTCATACTGGTTGCAATCATTCGTTTTATACAATGGAAAAGCGGTTGTATTTATATTGTATTTTATGCTTCTGGCGTTGACTTCTAAGGCTGTAGCTATTCGATGTGGTGGGGCAACGCCCTAGAGTGAAGACTAGGTTGCCCGGAACGTAGAAATGACCATTACTTTCACACTGGTTGCAATTATTTGTTTTATACGATGGCAAAACTGTTGTATTTATTTTGTAATTGGTGCTTCTGGCGTTGACTGCTTACGCCCTATCTATTGGAGCTGGTGGACCAACGTCCTAGAGTGAACTCTAGATTGCCCGGAAGGTAGAAGTGACCATGTCTTTCACACTGGTTGCTATTATTCCTGTTATACGATGGAAAAGTTTTTGTATTTATATTGTGTTTTATGCTTCTGGCGTTGACTTCTAAGGCCCTAACTATTCGATCTGGTGGAGCAACGCCCTACAGTGAAGCCTAGGTTGCTCTGAATGTAGAAATGACCATAACTTTCACACTGGTTGCAATTATTCGTTTTATACGATGGAAAAACTGCTGTAATTGTATTGAATTTTATGCTTCTGGCGTTCACTTCTTAGACCCTAACTATTCGATCTGGTGGAGCAACGCCCTAGAGTGTAGCCTAGGTTGCTCTGAATGTAGAAATGACCATAACTTTCACACTGGTTGCAAATATTCGTTCTATACGATGGAAACGCTGTTGTATTTATATTGTATTTTATGCCTCTGGCGTTGACTTCTGATGCCGTAGCTATTAGATGTGGTGGAGCAACGCCCTAGGGTGACGCCTAGGGTGCTCGGAACGTAGAAATGACCATTACTTTCACACTGGTTGCAATTATTTGTTTTATACGATGGAAAAGCTGTTGTATTTATATCGTATTTTATGCTTGTGGCGTTGACTTCTTAGGCCGTAACTATTCCGTCTGGTGGAGCAACGGCCTGGTGTGAAACCTAGGTTGCCCGGAACGTAGAATTGACCATCACTTTCAAACTGGTTGCAATTATTCCTTTTATATGATGGAAACACTGTTGTATTTTTTTTGCATTTTATGTTTCGGGCGTTGACTTCTAAGGCCCTAACTATTCAATCCGTTGGAGCAACGCCCTAGGGTGAAGCCTAGGTTGCTCGGAAAGTAGAAATGACCATAAGTTTCATACTGGTTGCAATCATTCGTTTTATACAATGGAAAAACGGTTGTATTTATATTGTATTTTATGCTTCTGGCGTTGACTTCTAAGGCTGTAGCCATTCGATGTGGTGGGGCAACGCCCTAGAGTGAAGACTAGGTTGCCCGGAACGTAGAAATGACCATTACTTTCACACTGGTTGCAATTATTCGTTTTATACGATGGAAAAGCTGTTGTATCTATATTGTATTTTATGCTCCTGGCGTTGACTTCTAAGGCACTAACTATTCGATCTGGTGGAGCAACGCCCTAGAGTGAAGCCTAGGTTGCCCGGAACGTAGAATTGGCCATCACTTTCCAAATTGGTTGCAATTATTCCTGTTATATTATGGAAACACTGTTGTAATTTTATTGCATTTTATGCTTCGGGCGTTGACTTCTAAGGCCCTAACTATTCAATCTGTTGGAGCAACGCACTAGGGTGAAGCCTAGGTTGCTCGGAAAGTAGAAATGACCATAAGTTTCATACTGGTTGCAATTATTCGTTTTATACGATGGAAAAACTGTTGTATTTATATTGTATTTTATGCTTCTGGCGTTGACTTCTAAGGCGCTAGCTGTTCGATCTAGTGGAGCAACGCCCTAGAGTGGAGCCTAGGTTGCCGGGAAAGGAGAAATGACCATCACGTTCAAACTGGTTGCAATTAATCCTTTTATACGATGGAAAAGCTGTTGTATTTATATCGTATTTTATGCGTCTGGCGTTTACTTCTAAGGACCTAACTATTCGATCTGGTGGAGCAACGCCCTAGAGTGAAGCCTAGGTTGCTCGGCATGTGGAAATGACCATAACTTTCACACTGGTTGCAAATATTCGTTTTATACGATGGAAACGCTGTTGTATTTATATTGTATTTTATGCCTCTGGCGTTGACTTCTGAGGCCGTAGCTATTAGATGTGGTGGAGCAACGCCCTAGGGTGACGCCTAGGGTGCTCGGAACGTAGATATGACCATTACTTTCACACTGGTTGCAATTATTCGTTTTATACGATGGAAAAGCTGTTGTATTTATATCGTATTTTATGCTTCTGGCGTTGACTTCTTAGGCCGTAACTATTCCGTCTGGTGGAGCAACGGCCTGGTGTGAAACCTAGGTTGCCCGGAACGTAGAATTGGCCATCACTTTCAAACTGGTTGCAATTATTCCTTTTATATGATGGAAACACTGTTGTATTTTTTTTGCATTTTATGGTTCGGGCGTTGACTTCTAAGGCCCTAACTATTCAATCCGTTGGAGCAACGCCCTAGGGTGAAGCCTAGGTTGCTCGGAAAGTAGAAATGACCATAAGTTTCATACTGGTTGCAATCATTCGTTTTATACAATGGAAAAACGGTTGTATTTATATTGTATTTTATGCTTCTGGCGTTGACTTCTAAGGCTGTAGCTATTCGATGTGGTCGGGCAACGCCCTAGAGTGAAGACTAGGTTGCCCGGAACGTAGAAATGACCATTACTTTCACACTGGTTGCAATTATTCGTTTTATACGATGGCAAAACTGTTGTATTTATTTTGTAATTGGTGCTTCTGGCGTTGACTGCTTACGCCCTATCTATTGGAGCTGGTGGACCAACGTCCTAGAGTGAACCCTAGATTGCCCGGAAGGTAGAAGTGACCATATCTTTCACACTGGTTGCTATTATTCCTGTTATACGATGGAAAAGTTGTTGTATTTATATTGTGTTTTATGCTTCTGGCGTTGACTTCTAAGGCCCTAACTATTCGATCTGGTGGAGGAACGCCCTAGAGTGAAGCCTAGGTTGCTCTGAATGTAGAAATGACCATAACTTTCACACTGGTTGCAATTATTCGATTTACACGATGGAAAAACTGCTGTATTTATATTGAATTTTATGCTTCTGGCGTTCACCTCTTAGAACCTAACTATTCGATCTGGTGGTGCAACGCCCTAGAGTGAAGCCTAGGTTGCCTGGAACGTAGAAATGACCTTAACTTTCACACTGGTTGCTATTATTCGTTTTATACAATAGAAAATCTGTTCTATTTATTGTGTACTTTATGCTTCGGGCGTTGACTTCTAAGGTCCTATCTATTCGATCTGGTTTAGCAACGCCCTGGAGTGAAGCCTAGGTTGCCCGGAACGTAGGACAGACCGTTACCTTCACACTGGTTGCAATTATTCCTGTTATACGATGGAAAAACTGTTGCATCTTTATTGTATTTTATGCTTTTAGCGTTGAATTCTTAGTCCCTAGCTATTCGATCTGGTGGAGCAACGCCCTAGAGTGAAGCCTAGGTTGCCCGGAACGTAGAAATGACCACATCTTTCACACTGGTTGCAATTATTCCTGTTATACGATGGAAAAACTGTTGTATTTTTATTGTATTTTATGCTCCTGGCGTTGACTTCTAAGGCCCTAACTATTGAATCTGGTGGAGCAACGCCCTAGAGTGAGGCCTAGGTTGCCCGGAAAGTAGAAATGACCATAAGTTTCATACTGGTTGCAATTATTCGTTTTATACGATGGAAACACTGTTGTATTTTTATTGCATTTTATGCTTCGGGCGTTGACTTCTAAGGCCCTAACAATTCAATCTGTTCGAGCAACGCCCTAGAGTGAAGCCTAGGTTGCCCGGAACGTAGAATTGGCCATCGCTTTCCAAATTGGTTGCAATTATTCCTGTTATATTATGGAAACACTGTTGTATTTTTATTGCATTTTATGCTTCGGGCGTTGACTTCTAAGGCCCTAACTATTCAATCTGTTGGAGCAACGCACTAGGGTGAATCCTAGGTTGCTTGGAAAGCAGAAATGACCATAAGTTTCATACTGGTTGCAATTATTCGTTTTATACGATGGAAAGGCTATTGTATTTATATTGTATTTTATGCATCTGGCGTTGACTTCTAAGGCACTAACTATTCGATCTGGTGGAGCAACGCCCTAGAGTAAAGACTAGGTTGCTCGGAAAGTAGAAATGACCATAAGTTTCATACTGGTTGCAATTATTCGTTTTATACGATGGAAAAGCTGTTGTATTTATATTGTATTTTATGCTTCTGGCGTTGACTTCTAAGGCACTAACTATTCGATCTGGTGGAGCAACGCCCTAGAGTGAAGCCTAGGTTGCCGGGAACGTAGAATTGGCCATCACTTTCCAAATTGGTTGCAATTATTCCTGTTATATTATGGAAACACTGTTGTATTTTTATTGCATTTTATGCTTCGGGCGTTGACTTCTAAGGCCCTAACTATTCAATCTGTTGGAGCAACGCACTAGGGTGAAGCCTAGGTTGCTCGGAAAGTAGAAATGACCATAAGTTTCATACTGGTTGCAATTATTCGTTTTATACGATGGAAAAACTGTTGTATTTATATTGTATTTTATGCTTCTGGCGTTGACTTCTAAGGCGCTAGCTGTTCGATCTAGTGGAGCAACGCCCTAGAGTGAAGCCTAGGTTGCCCGGAAAGGAGAAATGACCATCACGTTCAAACTGGTTGCAATTAATCCTTTTATACGATGGAAAAGCTGTTGTATTTATATCGTATTTTATGCGTCTGGCGTTTACTTCTAAGGACCTAACTATTCGATCTGGTGGAGCAACGGCCTAGAGTGAAGCCTAGGTTGCTCGGAATGTGGAAATGACCATAACTTTCACACTGGTTGCAAATATTCGTTTTATACGATGGAAACGCTGTTGTATTTATATTGTATTTTATGCCTCTGGCGTTGACTTCTGAGGCCGTAGCTATTAGATGTGGTGGAGCAACGCCCTAGGGTGACGCCTAGGGTGCTCGGAACGTAGAAATGACCATTACTTTCACAATGGTTGCAATCATTCGTTTTATACGATGGAAAAGCTGTTGTATTTATATCGTATTTTATGCTTCTGGCGTTGACTTCTTAGGCCGCAACTATTCCGTCTGGTGGAGCAACGGCCTGGTGTGAAACCTAGGTTGCCCGGAACGTAGAATTGGCCATCACTTTCAAACTGGTTGCAATTATTCCTTTTATATGATGGAAACACTGTTGTATTTTTTTTGCATTTTATGGTTCGGGCGTTGACTTCTAAGGCCCTAACTATTCAATCCGTTGGAGCAACGCCCTAGGGTGAAGCCTAGGTTGCTCGGAAAGTAGAAATGACCATAAGTTTCATACTGGTTGCAATCATTCGTTTTATACAATGGAAAAACGGTTGTATTTATATTGTATTTTATGCTTCTGGCGTTGACTTCTAAGGCTGTAGCTACTCGATGTGGTGGGGCAACGCCCTAGAGTGAAGACTAGGCTGCCCGGAACGTAGAAATTACCATTACTTTCACACTGGTTGCAATTATTCGTTTTATACGATGGCAAAACTGTTGTATTTATTTTGTAATTGGTGCTTCTGGCGTTGACTGCTTACGCCCTATCTATTGGAGCTGGTGGACCAACGTCCTAGAGTGAACCCTAGATTGCCCGGAAGGTAGAAGTGACCATATCTTTCACACTGGATGCTATTATTCCTGTTATACGATGGAAAAGTTGTTGTATTTATATTGTGTTTTATGCTTCTGGCGTTGACTTCTAAGGCCCTAACTATTCGATCTGGTGGAGCAACGCCCTAGAGTGAAGCCTAGGTTGCTCTGAGTGTAGAAATGACCATAACTTTCACACTGGTTGCAATTATTCGTTTTATACGATGGAAAAACTGCTGTAATTATATTGAATTTTATGCTTCTGGCGTTCACTTCTTAGGCCCTAACTATTCAATCTGGTGGAGCAACGCCCTAGAGTGAGGCCTAGGTTGCCCGGAAAGTAGAAATGACCATAAGTTTCATACTGGTTGAAATTATTCGTTTTATACGATGGAAAAGCTGTTGTATTTATATTGTATTTTATGCTTCTGGCGTTGACTTCTAAGGCACTAACTATTCGATCTGGTGGAGCAACGCCCTAGACTGAAGCCTAGGTTGCCCGGAACGTAGAATTGGCCATCACTTTCCAAATTGGTTGCAATTATTCCTGTTATATTATGGAAACACTGTTGTATTTTTATTGCATTTCATGCTTCGGGCGTTGACTTCTAAGGCCCTAACTATTCAATCTGTTGGAGCAACGCACTAGGGTGAAGCCTAGGTTGCTGGGAAAGTAGAAATGACCATAAGTTTCATACTGGTTGCAATTATTCGTTTTATACGATGGAAAAGCTGTTGTATTTATATCGTATTTTATGCTTCTGGCGTTGACTTCTTAGGCCGTAACTATTCCGTCTGGTGGAGCAACGGCCTGGTGTGAAACCTAGGTTGCCCGGAACGTAGAATTGGCCATCACTTTCAAACTGGTTGCAATTACTCCTTTTATATGATGGAAACACTGTTGTATTTTTTTTGCATTTTATGGTTCGGGCGTTGACTTCTAAGGCCCTAACTATTCAATCCGTTGGAGCAACGCCCTAGGGTGAAGCCTAGGTTGCTCGGAAAGTAGAAACGACCATAAGTTTCATACTGGTTGCAATTATTCGTTTTATACGATGGCAAAACTGTTGTATTTATTTTGTAATTGGTGCTTCTGGCGTTGACTGCTTACGCCCTATCTATTGGAGCTGGTGGACCAACGTCCTAGAGTGAACCCTAGATTGCCCGGAAGGTAGAAGTGACCATGTCTTTCACACTGGTTGCTATTATTCCTGTTATACGATGGAAAAGTTGTTGTATTTAGATTGTGTTTTATGCTTCTGGCGTTGACTTCTAAGGCCCTAACTATTCGATCTGGTGGAGCAACGCCCTAGAGTGAAGCCTAGGTTGCTCTGAATGTAGAAATGACCATAACTTTCACACTGGTTGCAATTATTCGTTTTATACGATGGAAAAACTGCTGTAATTATATTGAATTTTATGCTTCTGGCGTTCACTTCTTAGGCCCTAACTATTCGATCTGGTGGAGCAACGCCCTAGAGTGAAGCCTAGGTTGCTCTGAATGTAGAAATGACCATAACTTTCACACTGGTTGCAATTATTCGTTTTACACGATGGAAAAACTGCTGTATTTATATTGAATTTTATGCTTCTGGCGTTCACCTCTTAGAACCTAACTATTCGATCTGGTGGTGCAACGCCCTAGAGTGAAGCCTAGGTTGCCCGGAACGTAGAATTGGCCATCACTTTCCAAATTGGTTGCAATTATTCCTGTTATATTATGGAAACACTGTTGTATTTTTATTGCATTTCATGCTTCGGGCGTTGACTTCTAAGGCCCTAACTATTCAATCTGTTGGAGCAACGCACTAGGGTGAAGCCTAGGTTGCTGGGAAAGTAGAAATGACCATAAGTTTCATACTGGTTGCAATTATTCGTTTTATACGATGGAAAAGCTGTTGTATTTATATCGTATTTTATGCTTCTGGCGTTGACTTCTTAGGCCGTAACTATTCCGTCTGGTGGAGCAACGGCCTGGTGTGAAACCTAGGTTGCCCGGAACGTAGAATTGGCCATCACTTTCAAACTGGTTGCAATTATTCCTTTTATATGATGGAAACACTGTTGTATTTTTTTTGCATTTTATGGTTCGGGCGTTGACTTCTAAGGCCCTAACTATTCAATCCGTTGGAGCAACGCCCTAGGGTGAAGCCTAGGTTGCTCGGAAAGTAGAAATGACCATAAGTTTCATACTGGTTGCAATCATTCGTTTTATACAATGGAAAAGCGGTTGTATTTATATTGTATTTTATGCTTCTGGCGTTGACTTCTAAGGCTGTAGCTATTCGATGTGGTGGGGCAACGCCCTAGAGTGAAGACTAGGTTGCCCGGAACGTAGAAATGACCATTACTTTCACACTGGTTGCAATTATTTGTTTTATACGATGGCAAAACTGTTGTATTTATTTTGTAATTGGTGCTTCTGGCGTTGACTGCTTACGCCCTATCTATTGGAGCTGGTGGACCAACGTCCTAGAGTGAACTCTAGATTGCCCGGAAGGTAGAAGTGACCATGTCTTTCACACTGGTTGCTATTATTCCTGTTATACGATGGAAAAGTTTTTGTATTTATATTGTGTTTTATGCTTCTGGCGTTGACTTCTAAGGCCCTAACTATTCGATCTGGTGGAGCAACGCCCTACAGTGAAGCCTAGGTTGCTCTGAATGTAGAAATGACCATAACTTTCACACTGGTTGCAATTATTCGTTTTATACGATGGAAAAACTGCTGTAATTGTATTGAATTTTATGCTTCTGGCGTTCACTTCTTAGACCCTAACTATTCGATCTGGTGGAGCAACGCCCTAGAGTGTAGCCTAGGTTGCTCTGAATGTAGAAATGACCATAACTTTCACACTGGTTGCAAATATTCGTTCTATACGATGGAAACGCTGTTGTATTTATATTGTATTTTATGCCTCTGGCGTTGACTTCTGATGCCGTAGCTATTAGATGTGGTGGAGCAACGCCCTAGGGTGACGCCTAGGGTGCTCGGAACGTAGAAATGACCATTACTTTCACACTGGTTGCAATTATTTGTTTTATACGATGGAAAAGCTGTTGTATTTATATCGTATTTTATGCTTGTGGCGTTGACTTCTTAGGCCGTAACTATTCCGTCTGGTGGAGCAACGGCCTGGTGTGAAACCTAGGTTGCCCGGAACGTAGAATTGACCATCACTTTCAAACTGGTTGCAATTATTCCTTTTATATGATGGAAACACTGTTGTATTTTTTTTGCATTTTATGTTTCGGGCGTTGACTTCTAAGGCCCTAACTATTCAATCCGTTGGAGCAACGCCCTAGGGTGAAGCCTAGGTTGCTCGGAAAGTAGAAATGACCATAAGTTTCATACTGGTTGCAATCATTCGTTTTATACAATGGAAAAACGGTTGTATTTATATTGTATTTTATGCTTCTGGCGTTGACTTCTAAGGCTGTAGCCATTCGATGTGGTGGGGCAACGCCCTAGAGTGAAGACTAGGTTGCCCGGAACGTAGAAATGACCATTACTTTCACACTGGTTGCAATTATTCGTTTTATACGATGGAAAAGCTGTTGTATCTATATTGTATTTTATGCTCCTGGCGTTGACTTCTAAGGCACTAACTATTCGATCTGGTGGAGCAACGCCCTAGAGTGAAGCCTAGGTTGCCCGGAACGTAGAATTGGCCATCACTTTCCAAATTGGTTGCAATTATTCCTGTTATATTATGGAAACACTGTTGTAATTTTATTGCATTTTATGCTTCGGGCGTTGACTTCTAAGGCCCTAACTATTCAATCTGTTGGAGCAACGCACTAGGGTGAAGCCTAGGTTGCTCGGAAAGTAGAAATGACCATAAGTTTCATACTGGTTGCAATTATTCGTTTTATACGATGGAAAAACTGTTGTATTTATATTGTATTTTATGCTTCTGGCGTTGACTTCTAAGGCGCTAGCTGTTCGATCTAGTGGAGCAACGCCCTAGAGTGGAGCCTAGGTTGCCGGGAAAGGAGAAATGACCATCACGTTCAAACTGGTTGCAATTAATCCTTTTATACGATGGAAAAGCTGTTGTATTTATATCGTATTTTATGCGTCTGGCGTTTACTTCTAAGGACCTAACTATTCGATCTGGTGGAGCAACGCCCTAGAGTGAAGCCTAGGTTGCTCGGCATGTGGAAATGACCATAACTTTCACACTGGTTGCAAATATTCGTTTTATACGATGGAAACGCTGTTGTATTTATATTGTATTTTATGCCTCTGGCGTTGACTTCTGAGGCCGTAGCTATTAGATGTGGTGGAGCAACGCCCTAGGGTGACGCCTAGGGTGCTCGGAACGTAGAAATGACTATTACTTTCACACTGGTTGCAATTATTCGTTTTATACGAAGGAAAAGCTGTTGTATTTATATCGTATTTTATGCTTCTGGCGTTGACTTCTTAGGCCGTAACTATTCCGTCTGGTGGAGCAACGGCCTTGTGTGAAACCTAGGTTGCCCGGAACGTAGAATTGGCCATCACTTTCAAACTGGTTGCAATTATTCCTTTTATATGATGGAAACACTGTTGTACTTTTTTTGCATTTTATGGTTCGGGCGTTGACTTCTAAGGCCCTAACTATTCAATCCGTTGGAGCAACGCCCTAGGGTGAAGCCTAGGTTGCTCGGAAAGTAGAAATGACCATAAGTTTCATACTGGTTGCAATCATTCGTTTTATACAATGGAAAAACGGTTGTATTTATATTGTATTTTATGCTTCTGGCGTTGACTTCTAAGGCTGTAGCTATTCGATGTGGTGGGGCAACGCCCTAGAGTGAAGACTAGGTTGCCCGGAACGTAGAAATGACCATTACTTTCACACTGGTTGCAATTATTCGTTTTATACGATGGCAAAACTGTTGTAATTATTTTGTAATTGGTGCTTCTGGCGTTGACTGCTTACGCCCTATCTATTGGAGCTGGTGGACCAACGTCCTAGAGTGAACCCTAGATTGCCCGGAAGGTAGAAGTGACCATATCTTTCACACTGGTTGCTATTATTCCTGTTATACGATGGAAAAGTTGTTGTATCTATATTGCGTTTTATGCTTCTGGCGTTGACTTCTATGGCCATAACTATTCGATCTGGTGGAGCAACGCCCTAGAGTGAAGCCTAGGTTGCTCTGAATGTAGAAATGACCATTACTTTCACACTGTTTGCAATTATTCGTGTTATATGATGGAAACACTGTTGTATTTTTTTTGCATTTTATGGTTCGGGCGTTGACTTCTAAGGCCCTAACTATTCAATCCGTTGGAGCAACGCCCTAGGGTGAAGCCTACGTTGCTCAGAAAGTAGAAATGACCATAAGTTTCATACTGGTTGCAATTATTCGTTTTATACGATGGAAAAACTGTTGTATTCATATTGTATTTTATGCTCCTGGCGTTGACTTCTAAGGCACTAACTATTCGATCTGGTGGAGCAACGCCCTAGAGTGAAGCCTAGGTTGCCCGGAGGGTAGAATTGGCCATCACTTTCAAACTTGTTGCAATTATTCGTTTTATACGATGGAAAAACTGTTGTATTTATATTGTATTTTATGCTTCTGGCGTTTACTTCTAAGTACCTAACTATTCGATCTGGTGGCGCAACGCCCTAGAGTGAATCCTAGGTTGCTCGGAATGTAGAAATGACCATAACTTTCACACCGGTTGCAATTATTCGTTTTATGCGATGCAAACGCTGTTGTATTTATATTGTACTTTATGCCTCTGGCGTTGACTTCTAAGGCCGTAGCTATTAGATGTGGTGGAGCAACGCCCTAGAGTGAAGCCTAGGTTACACGGAATGTGGAAATGACCATTACTTTCACACTGGTTGCAATTATTCGTTTTATACGATGGAAAAGCTGTTGTATTTATGTCGTATTTTATGCTTCTGGCGTTGACTTCTTAGGCCGTATCTATTCGGTCTGGTGGAGCAACGCCCTGGAGTGAAACCTAGGTTGCCCGGATCGTAGAATTGGCCATCACTTTCAAACTGGTTCCAATTATTCCTGATAGATGATGGAAACACTGTTGTATTTTTTTTGCATTTTATGGTTCGGGCGTTGACTTCTAAGGCCCTAACTATTCAATCTGTTGGAGCAACGCCCTAGGGTGAAGCCTAGGTAACTCGGAAAGTAGAAATGACCATAAGTTTCATACGGGTTGCAATTATTCGTTTTATACGATGGACAAACTGTTGTATTTATATTGTATTTTATGCTTCTGGCGTTTACTTCTAAGTACCTAACTATTCGATCTGGTGGAGCAACGCCCTAGAGTGAATCCTAGGTTGCTCGGAATGTAGAAATGACCATAACTTTCACACCGGTTGCAATTATTCGTTTTATACGATGCAAACGCTGTTGTATTTATATCGTATTTTATGCTTCTGGCGTTTACTTCTAAGGACCTAACTATTCGATCTGGTGGAGCAACGCCTTAGAGTAGATCCTAGGTTGCTCGGAATGTAGAAATGACCATAACTTTCACACTGGTTGCAATTATTCGTTTTATACGATGGAAACGCTGTTGTACTTATATTGTACTTTATGCCTCTGGCGTTGACTTCTAAGGCCGTAGCTATTACATGTGGTGGAGCAACGCCGTAGAGTGACGCCTAGGGTGCACGGAACGTAGAAATGACCATTACTTTCACACTGGTTGCAATTATTCGATTTATACGAAGGAAAAGCTGTTGTATTTATATCGTATTTTATGCTTCCGGCGTTGACTTCTTAGGCCGTAACTATTCGGTCTGGTGGAGCAACGCCCAGGAGTGAAATCTAGGTTGCCCGGAACGTAGTATTGGCCATCACTTTCAAACTGGTTGCAATTATTGCTGTTATATGATGGAAACGCTGTTGTATTTTTTTTGCATTTTATGTTTCGGGCGTTGACTTCTAAGGCCCTATCTATTCAATCTGTTGGAGCAACGCCCTAGGGTGAAGCCCAGCTTGCTCGGAAAGTAGAAATGACCATAAGTTTCATACTGGTTACAATTATTCGTTTTATACGATGGAAAAGCTGTTGTACTTATATCGTATTTTATGCTTCTGGCGTTGACTTCTTAAGCCGTAACTATTCGGTCTGGTGGAGCAACGCCATGGAGTGAAACCTAGGTTGCCCGGAACGTAGAATTGGCCATCACTTTCAAACTGGTTGCAGTTATTCCTCATATATATGATGGAAACACTCTTGTACTTTCTTTGCATTTTATGGTTCGGGCGTTGACTTCTAAGGCCCTAACTATTCAATTTGTTGGAGCAACGCCCTAGGGTGAAGCCCAGCTTGCTCGGAAAGTAGAAATGACCATCAGTTTCATACTGGTTGCAATTATTCGTTTTATACGATGGAAAAACTGTTGTATTTATATTGCATTTTATGCTTCTGGCGTTGACTTCTAAGGCCCTAGCTATTCGATCTAGTGGAGCAACGCCCTAGAGTGAAGCCTAGGTTGCCCGGAAAGGAGAAATGACCATAAGTTTCATACTGGTTGCAATTATTCGTTTTATGCGATGGAAAAACTGTTGTATTTATATTGTATTTTATGCTTCTGGCGTTGACTTCTAAGGCACTATCTATTCGATCTGGTGGAGCAACGCCCTAGAGAGAAGCCTAGGTTGCCCGGAACGTAGAATTGGCCATCACTTTCAAACTGGTTTCAATTATTCGTTTTATACGATGGAAAAACTGTTGTATTTATATTGTATTTTATGCTTCTGGCGTTTACTTCTAAGTACCTAACTATTCGATCTGGTGGAGCAACGCCCTAGAGTGAATCCTAGGTTGCTCGGAATGTAGAAATGACCATAACTTTCACACCGGTTGCAATTATTCGTTTTATACGATGCAAACGCTGTTGTATTTATATCGTATTTTATGCTTCTGGCGTTTACTTCTAAGGACCTAACTATTCGATCTGGTGGAGCAACGCCTTAGAGTGGATCCTAGGTTGCTCGGAATGTAGAAATGACCATAACTTTCACACTGGTTGCAATTATTCGTTTTATACGATGGAAACGCTGTTGTACTTATATTGTACTTTATGCCTCTGGCGTTGACTTCTAAGGCCGTAGCTATTACATGTGGTGGAGCAACGCCCTAGAGTGACGCCTAGGGTGCACGGAACGTAGAAATGACCATTACTTTCACACTGGTTGCAATTATTCGATTTATACGAAGGAAAAGCTGTTGTATTTATATCGTATTTTATGCTTCCGGCGTTGACTTCTTAGGCCGTAACTATTCGGTCTGGTGGAGCAACGCCCTGGAGTGAAATCTAGGTTGCCCGGAACGTAGTATTGGCCATCACTTTCAAACTGGTTGCAATTATTGCTGTTATATGATGGAAACACTGTTGTATTTTTTTTGCATTTTATGTTTCGGGCGTTGACTTCTAAGGCCCTATCTATTCAATCTGTTGGAGCAACGCCCTAGGGTGAAGCCCAGCTTGCTCGGAAAGTAGAAATGACCATAAGTTTCATACTGGTTACAATTATTCGTTTTATACGATGGAAAAGCTGTTGTACTTATATCGTATTTTATGCTTCTGGCGTTGACTTCTTAAGCCGTAACTATTCGGTCTGGTGGAGCAACGCCATGGAGTGAAACCTAGGTTGCCCGGAACGTAGAATTGGCCATCACTTTCAAACTGGTTGCAGTTATTCCTGATATATGATGGAAACACTCTTGTACTTTTTTTGCATTTTATGGTTCGGGCGTTGACTTCTAAGGCCCTAACTATTCAATTTGTTGGAGCAACGCCCTAGGGTGAAGCCCAGCTTGCTCGGAAAGTAGAAATGACCATCAGTTTCATACTGGTTGCAATTATTCGTTTTATACGATGGAAAAACTGTTGTATTTATATTGCATTTTATGCTTCTGGCGCTGACTTCTAAGGCCCTAGCTATTCGATCTAGTGGAGCAACGCCCTAGAGTGAAGCCTAGGTTGCCCGGAAAGGAGAAATGACCATAAGTTTCATACTGGTTGCAATTATTCGTTTTATACGATGGAAAAACTGTTGTATTTATATTGTATTTTATGCTTCTGGCATTGACTTCTAAGGCACTATCTATTCGATCTGGTGGAGCAACGCCCTAGAGAGAAGCCTAGGTTGCCCGGAACGTAGAATTGGCCATCACTTTCAAACTGGTTTCAATTATTCGTTTTATACGATGGAAAAACTGTTGTATTTATATTGTATTTTATGCTTCTGGCGTTTACTTCTAAGTACCTAACTATTCGATCTGGTGGAGCAACGCCCTAGAGTGAATCCTAGGTTGCTCGGAATGCAGAAATGACCATAACTTTCACACCGGTTGCAATTATTCGTTTTATACGATGCAAACGCTGTTGTATTTATATCGTATTTTATGCTTCTGGCGTTTACTTCTAAGGACCTAACTATTCGATCTGGTGGAGCAACGCCTTAGAGTGGATCCTAGGTTGCTCGGAATGTAGAAATGACCATAACTTTCACACTGGTTGCAATTATTCGTTTTATACGATGGAAACGCTGTTGTACTTATATTGTACTTTATGCCTCTGGCGTTGACTTCTAAGGCCGTAGCTATTACATGTGGTGGAGCAACGCCCTAGAGTGACGCCTAGGGTGCACGGAACGTAGAAATGACCATTACTTTCACACTGGTTGCAATTATTCGATTTATACGAAGGAAAAGCTGTTGTATTTATATCGTATTTTATGCTTCCGGCGTTGACTTCTTAGGCCGTAACTATTCGGTCTGGTGGAGCAACGCCCTGGAGTGAAATCTAGGTTGCCCGGAACGTAGTATTGGCCATCACTTTCAAACTGGTTGCAATTATTGCTGTTATATGATGGAAACACTGTTGTATTTTTTTTGCATTTTATGTTTCGGGCGTTGACTTCTAAGGCCCTATCTATTCAATCTGTTGGAGCAACGCCCTAGGGTGAAGCCCAGCTTGCTCGGAAAGTAGAAATGACCATAAGTTTCATACTGGTTGCAATTATTCGTTTTATACGATGCAAACGCTGTTGTATTTATATCGTATTTTATGCTTCTGGCGTTTACTTCTAAGGACCTAACTATTCGATCTGGTGGAGCAACGCCTTAGAGTAGATCCTAGGTTGCTCGGAATGTAGAAATGACCATAACTTTCACACTGGTTGCAATTATTCGTTTTATACGATGGAAACGCTGTTGTACTTATATTGTACTTTATGCCTCTGGCGTTGACTTCTAAGGCCGTAGCTATTACATGTGGTGGAGCAACGCCCTAGAGTGACGCCTAGGGTGCACGGAACGTAGAAATGACCATTACTTTCACACTGGTTGCAATTATTCGATTTATACGAAGGAAAAGCTGTTGTATTTATATCGTATTTTATGCTTCCGGCGTTGACTTCTTAGGCCGTAACTATTCGGTCTGGTGGAGCAACGCCCTGGAGTGAAATCTAGGTTGCCCGGAACGTAGTATTGGCCATCACTTTCAAACTGGTTGCAATTATTGCTGTTATATGATGGAAACACTGTTGTATTTTTTTTGCATTTTATGTTTCGGGCGTTGACTTCTAAGGCCCTATCTATTCAATCTGTTGGAGCAACGCCCTAGGGTGAAGCCCAGCTTGCTCGGAAAGTAGAAATGACCATAAGTTTCATACTGGTTGCAATTATTCGTTTTATACGATGCAAACGCTGTTGTATTTATATCGTATTTTATGCTTCTGGCGTTTACTTCTAAGGACCTAACTATTCGATCTGGTGGAGCAACGCCTTAGAGTAGATCCTAGGTTGCTCGGAATGTAGAAATGACCATAACTTTCACACTGGTTGCAATTATTCGTTTTATACGATGGAAACGCTGTTGTACTTATATTGTACTTTATGCCTCTGGCGTTGACTTCTAAGGCCGTAGCTATTACATGTGGTGGAGCAACGCCCTAGAGTGACGCCTAGGGTGCACGGAACGTAGAAATGACCATTACTTTCACACTGGTTGCAATTATTCGATTTATACGAAGGAAAAGCTGTTGTATTTATATCGTATTTTATGCTTCCGGCGTTGACTTCTTAGGCCGTAACTATTCGGTCTGGTGGAGCAACGCCCTGGAGTGAAATCTAGGTTGCCCGGAACGTAGTATTGGCCATCACTTTCAAACTGGTTGCAATTATTGCTGTTATATGATGGAAACACTGTTGTATTTTTTTTGCATTTTATGTTTCGGGCGTTGACTTCTAAGGCCCTATCTATTCAATCTGTTGGAGCAACGCCCTAGGGTGAAGCCCAGCTTGCTCGGAAAGTAGAAATGACCGTAAGTTTCATACTGGTTACAATTATTCGTTTTATACGATGGAAAAGCTGTTGTACTTATATCGTATTTTATGCTTCTGGCGTTGACTTCTTAAGCCGTAACTATTCGGTCTGGTGGAGCAACGCCATGGAGTGAAACCTAGGTTGCCCGGAACGTAGAATTGGCCATCACTTTCAAACTGGTTGCAGTTATTCCTGATATATGATGGAAACACTCTTGTACTTTTTTTGCATTTTATGGTTCGGGCGTTGACTTCTAAGGCCCTAACTATTCAATTTGTTGGAGCAACGCCCTAGGGTGAAGCCCAGCTTGCTCGGAAAGTAGAAATGACCATCAGTTTCATACTGGTTGCAATTATTCGTTTTATACGATGGAAAAACTGTTGTATTTATATTGCATTTTATGCTTCTGGCGTTGACTTCTAAGGCCCTAGCTATTCGATCTAGTGGAGCAACGCCCTAGAGTGAAGCCTAGGTTGCCCGGAAAGGAGAAATGACCATAAGTTTCATACTGGTTGCAATTATTCGTTTTATGCGATGGAAAAACTGTTGTATTTATATTGTATTTTATGCTTCTGGCGTTGACTTCTAAGGCACTATCTATTCGATCTGGTGGAGCAACGCCCTAGAGAGAAGCCTAGGTTGCCCGGAACGTAGAATTGGCCATCACTTTCAAACTGGTTTCAATTATTCGTTTTATACGATGGAAAAACTGTTGTATTTATATTGTATTTTATGCTTCTGGCGTTTACTTCTAAGTACCTAACTATTCGATCTGGTGGAGCAACGCCCTAGAGTGAATCCTAGGTTGCTCGGAATGTAGAAATGACCATAACTTTCACACCGGTTGCAATTATTCGTTTTATACGATGCAAACGCTGTTGTATTTATATCGTATTTTATGCTTCTGGCGTTTACTTCTAAGGACCTAACTATTCGATCTGGTGGAGCAACGCCTTAGAGTGGATCCTAGGTTGCTCGGAATGTAGAAATGACCATAACTTTCACACTGGTTGCAATTATTCGTTTTATACGATGGAAACGCTGTTGTACTTATATTGTACTTTATGCCTCTGGCGTTGACTTCTAAGGCCGTAGCTATTACATGTGGTGGAGCAACGCCCTAGAGTGACGCCTAGGGTGCACGGAACGTAGAAATGACCATTACTTTCACACTGGTTGCAATTATTCGATTTATACGAAGGAAAAGCTGTTGTATTTATATCGTATTTTATGCTTCCGGCGTTGACTTCTTAGGCCGTAACTATTCGGTCTGGTGGAGCAACGCCCTGGAGTGAAATCTAGGTTGCCCGGAACGTAGTATTGGCCATCACTTTCAAACTGGTTGCAATTATTGCTGTTATATGATGGAAACACTGTTGTATTTTTTTTGCATTTTATGTTTCGGGCGTTGACTTCTAAGGCCCTATCTATTCAATCTGTTGGAGCAACGCCCTAGGGTGAAGCCCAGCTTGCTCGGAAAGTAGAAATGACCATAAGTTTCATACTGGTTACAATTATTCGTTTTATACGATGGAAAAGCTGTTGTACTTATATCGTATTTTATGCTTCTGGCGTTGACTTCTTAAGCCGTAACTATTCGGTCTGGTGGAGCAACGCCATGGAGTGAAACCTAGGTTGCCCGGAACGTAGAATTGGCCATCACTTTCAAACTGGTTGCAGTTATTCCTGATATATGATGGAAACACTCTTGTACTTTTTTTGCATTTTATGGTTCGGGCGTTGACTTCTAAGGCCCTAACTATTCAATTTGTTGGAGCAACGCCCTAGGGTGAAGCCCAGCTTGCTCGGAAAGTAGAAATGACCATCAGTTTCATACTGGTTGCAATTATTCGTTTTATACGATGGAAAAACTGTTGTATTTATATTGCATTTTATGCTTCTGGCGCTGACTTCTAAGGCCCTAGCTATTCGATCTAGTGGAGCAACGCCCTAGAGTGAAGCCTAGGTTGCCCGGAAAGGAGAAATGACCATAAGTTTCATACTGGTTGCAATTATTCGTTTTATACGATGGAAAAACTGTTGTATTTATATTGTATTTTATGCTTCTGGCATTGACTTCTAAGGCACTATCTATTCGATCTGGTGGAGCAACGCCCTAGAGAGAAGCCTAGGTTGCCCGGAACGTAGAATTGGCCATCACTTTCAAACTGGTTTCAATTATTCGTTTTATACGATGGAAAAACTGTTGTATTTATATTGTATTTTATGCTTCTGGCGTTTACTTCTAAGTACCTAACTATTCGATCTGGTGGAGCAACGCCCTAGAGTGAATCCTAGGTTGCTCGGAATGCAGAAATGACCATAACTTTCACACCGGTTGCAATTATTCGTTTTATACGATGCAAACGCTGTTGTATTTATATCGTATTTTATGCTTCTGGCGTTTACTTCTAAGGACCTAACTATTCGATCTGGTGGAGCAACGCCTTAGAGTGGATCCTAGGTTGCTCGGAATGTAGAAATGACCATAACTTTCACACTGGTTGCAATTATTCGTTTTATACGATGGAAACGCTGTTGTACTTATATTGTACTTTATGCCTCTGGCGTTGACTTCTAAGGCCGTAGCTATTACATGTGGTGGAGCAACGCCCTAGAGTGACGCCTAGGGTGCACGGAACGTAGAAATGACCATTACTTTCACACTGGTTGCAATTATTCGATTTATACGAAGGAAAAGCTGTTGTATTTATATCGTATTTTATGCTTCCGGCGTTGACTTCTTAGGCCGTAACTATTCGGTCTGGTGGAGCAACGCCCTGGAGTGAAATCTAGGTTGCCCGGAACGTAGTATTGGCCATCACTTTCAAACTGGTTGCAATTATTGCTGTTATATGATGGAAACACTGTTGTATTTTTTTTGCATTTTATGTTTCGGGCGTTGACTTCTAAGGCCCTATCTATTCAATCTGTTGGAGCAACGCCCTAGGGTGAAGCCCAGCTTGCTCGGAAAGTAGAAATGACCATAAGTTTCATACTGGTTGCAATTATTCGTTTTATACGATGCAAACGCTGTTGTATTTATATCGTATTTTATGCTTCTGGCGTTTACTTCTAAGGACCTAACTATTCGATCTGGTGGAGCAACGCCTTAGAGTAGATCCTAGGTTGCTCGGAATGTAGAAATGACCATAACTTTCACACTGGTTGCAATTATTCGTTTTATACGATGGAAACGCTGTTGTACTTATATTGTACTTTATGCCTCTGGCGTTGACTTCTAAGGCCGTAGCTATTACATGTGGTGGAGCAACGCCCTAGAGTGACGCCTAGGGTGCACGGAACGTAGAAATGACCATTACTTTCACACTGGTTGCAATTATTCGATTTATACGAAGGAAAAGCTGTTGTATTTATATCGTATTTTATGCTTCCGGCGTTGACTTCTTAGGCCGTAACTATTCGGTCTGGTGGAGCAACGCCCTGGAGTGAAATCTAGGTTGCCCGGAACGTAGTATTGGCCATCACTTTCAAACTGGTTGCAATTATTGCTGTTATATGATGGAAACACTGTTGTATTTTTTTTGCATTTTATGTTTCGGGCGTTGACTTCTAAGGCCCTATCTATTCAATCTGTTGGAGCAACGCCCTAGGGTGAAGCCCAGCTTGCTCGGAAAGTAGAAATGACCATAAGTTTCATACTGGTTGCAATTATTCGTTTTATACGATGCAAACGCTGTTGTATTTATATCGTATTTTATGCTTCTGGCGTTTACTTCTAAGGACCTAACTATTCGATCTGGTGGAGCAACGCCTTAGAGTAGATCCTAGGTTGCTCGGAATGTAGAAATGACCATAACTTTCACACTGGTTGCAATTATTCGTTTTATACGATGGAAACGCTGTTGTACTTATATTGTACTTTATGCCTCTGGCGTTGACTTCTAAGGCCGTAGCTATTACATGTGGTGGAGCAACGCCCTAGAGTGACGCCTAGGGTGCACGGAACGTAGAAATGACCATTACTTTCACACTGGTTGCAATTATTCGATTTATACGAAGGAAAAGCTGTTGTATTTATATCGTATTTTATGCTTCCGGCGTTGACTTCTTAGGCCGTAACTATTCGGTCTGGTGGAGCAACGCCCTGGAGTGAAATCTAGGTTGCCCGGAACGTAGTATTGGCCATCACTTTCAAACTGGTTGCAATTATTGCTGTTATATGATGGAAACACTGTTGTATTTTTTTTGCATTTTATGTTTCGGGCGTTGACTTCTAAGGCCCTATCTATTCAATCTGTTGGAGCAACGCCCTAGGGTGAAGCCCAGCTTGCTCGGAAAGTAGAAATGACCGTAAGTTTCATACTGGTTACAATTATTCGTTTTATACGATGGAAAAGCTGTTGTACTTATATCGTATTTTATGCTTCTGGCGTTGACTTCTTAAGCCGTAACTATTCGGTCTGGTGGAGCAACGCCATGGAGTGAAACCTAGGTTGCCCGGAACGTAGAATTGGCCATCACTTTCAAACTGGTTGCAGTTATTCCTGATATATGATGGAAACACTGTTGTACTTTTTTTGCATTTTATGGTTCGGGCGTTGACTTCTAAGGCCCTAACTATTCAATCTGTTGGAGCAACGCCCTAGGGTGAAGCCCAGCTTGCTCGGAAAGTAGAAATGACCATCAGTTTCATACTGGTTGCAATTATTCGTTTTATACGATGGAAAAACTGTTGTATTTATATTGCATTTTATGCTTCTGGCGTTGACTTCTAAGGCCCCAGCTATTCGATCTAGTGGAGCAACGCCCTAGAGTGAAGCCTAGGTTGCCCGGAAAGGAGAAATGACCATAAGTTTCATACTGGTTGCAATTATTCGTTTTATACGATGGAAAAGCTGTTGTACTTATATCGTATTTTATGCTTCTTGCGTTGACTTCTTAAGCCGTAACTATTCGGTCTGGTGGAGCAACGCCATGGAGTGAAACCTAGGTTGCCCGGAACGTAGAATTGGCCATCACTTTCAAACTGGTTGCAGTTATTCCTGATATATGATGGAAACACTGTTGTATTTTTTTTGCATTTTATGGTTCGGGCGTTGACTTCTAAGGCCCTAACTATTCAATCTGTTGGAGCAAGTCCCTAGGGTGAAGTCTAGGTTGCTTGGAAAGTAGAAATGACCATAAGTTACATACTGGTTGCAATTATCCGTTTTATACGATGGAAAAACTGTTGTATTTATATTGTATTTTATGCTTCTGGCGTTGACTTCTAAGGCACTATCTATTCGATCTGGTGGAGCAACGCCCTAGAGAGAAGCCTAGGTCGCCCGGAACGTAGAATTGGCCATCACTTTCAAACTGGTTTCAATTATTCGTTTTATACGATGGAAAAACTGTTGTATTTATATTGTATTTTATGCTTCTGGCGTTTACTTCTAAGTACCTAACTATTCGATCTGGTGGAGCAACGCCCTAGAGTGAATCCTAGGTTGCTCGGAATGTAGAAATGACCATAACTTTCACACCGGTTGCAATTATTCGTTTTATACGATGCAAACGCTGTTGTATTTATATCGTATTTTATACTTCTGGCGTTTACTTCTAAGGACCTAACTATTCGATCTGGTGGAGCAACGCCTTAGACTGGATCCTAGGTTGCTCGGAATGTAGAAATGACCATAACTTTCACACTGGTTGCAATTATTCGTTTTATACGATGGAAACGATGTTGTACTTATATTGTACTTTATGCCTCTGGCGTTGACTTCTAAGGCCGTAGCTATTACATGTGGTGGAGCAACGCCCTAGAGTGACGCCTAGGTTGCACGGAACGTAGAAATGACCATTACTTTCACACTGGTTGCAATTATTCGATTTATACGAAGGAAAAGCTGTTGTATTTATATTGCATTTTATGCTTCTGGCGTTGACTTCTAAGGCCCTAGCTATTCGATCTAGTGGAGCAACGCCCTAGAGTGAAGCCTAGGTTGCCCGGAAAGGAGAAATGACCATAAGTTTCATACTGGTTGCAATTATTCGTTTTATACGATGGAAAAGCTGTTGTACTTATATCGTATTTTATGCTTCTGGCGTTGACTTCTTAAGCCGTAACTATTCGGTCTGGTGGAGCAACGCCATGGAGTGAAACCTAGGTTGCCCGGAACGTAGAATTGGCCATCACTTTCAAACTGGTTGCTGTTATTCCTGATATATGATGGAAACACTGTTGTATTTTTTTTGCATTTTATGGCTCGGGCGTTGACTTCTAAGGCCCTAACTATTCAATCTGTTGGAGCAACGCCCTAGGGTGAAGCCTAGGTTGCTCGGAAAGTGGAAATGACCATATGTTTCATACTGGTTGCAATTATTTGTTTCATACGATGGAAAAACCGTTGTATTTATATTGTATTTTATGCTTCTGGCGTTGACTTCTACGGCACTAACTATTCGATCTGGTGGAGCATCGCCCTAGAGTGAAGCCTAGGTTGCCCGGAACGTGGAATTGGCCATCACTTTCGAACTGGTCGCAATTATTCCTGTTATATGATGGAAACACTGTTGCATTTTTTTTGCATTTTATGGTTCGGGCGTAGACCTCTAAGGCCCTAACTGTTCAATCTGTTGGAGCAACGCCCTAGAGTGAAGCCTAGGTTGCCCGGAACGTAGAATTGGCCATCACTTTCAAACTGGTTGCAATTATTCCGGTTATATGATGGAAACATTGTTGTATTTTAATTGCATTTTATGCTTCGGGCGTTGACTTCTAAGGCCCTAACTATTCAATCTGTTGGAGCAACGCCCTAGGGTGAAGCCTAGGTTGCTCGGAAAGTAGAAATGACCATAAGTTTCATACTGGTTGCAATTAATCGTTTTAAACGATGGAAAAACTGTTGTATTTATATTGCATTTTATGCTTCTGGCGTTGACTTCAAAGGCACTAACTATTCGATCTGGAGGAGCAACGCCCTAGAGTGAAGCCTAGGTTACCCGGAAGGTAGAATTGGCCATCACTTTCAAACTGGTTGCAATTATTCGTTTTATACGATGGAAAAACTGTTGTATTTATGTTGTATTTTACGCTTCTGGCGTTGACTTCTAAGGCACTAACTATTCGATCTGGTGGAGCAACGCCCTAGAGTGAAGCCTAGGTTGCCCGGAACGTAGAATTGGTCATCACTTTCAAACTGGTTGCAATTATTCATGTTATATGATACAAACACTGTTGTATTTTTATTGCATTGTATGCTTCGGGCGTTGACTTCTAAGGCCCTAGCTATTCAATCTGTTGGAGTAACGCCCTAGGCTGAAGCCTAGCTTGCTCGGAAAGTAGAAATGACCATAAGTTTCATACTGGTTGCAATTATTCGTTTTATACGATGGAAAGCTGTTGTATTTATATCGTATTTTATGCTTCTGGCGTTGACTTCTTAGGCCGTAACTATTCGGTCTGGTGGAGCAACGCCATGGAGTGAAACCAAGGTTGCCCGGAACGTAGAATTGGCCATCACTTTCAAACTGGTCGCAGTTATTCCTGATATATGATGGAAACACTGTTTTATTTTTTTTGCATTTTATGGCTCGGGCGTTGGCTTCTAAGGCCCTAACTATTCAATCTGTTGGAGCCAGGCCCTAGGGTGAAGCCTAGGTTGCTTGGAAAGTAGAAATGACCATAAGTTACATACTGGTTGCAATTATTCGTTTTATACGATGGAAAAACTGTTGTATTTATATTGTATTTTATGCTTCTGGCGTTGACTTCTAAGGCACTATCTATTCGATCTGGTGGAGCAACGCCCTAGAGAGAAGCCTAGGTTGCCCGGAACTTAGAATTGGCTATCACTTTCAAACTGGTTGCAATTATTCCTGTTATATGATGGAAACACTATTGTATTTTTTTTTGCATTTTATGGTTCGGGCGTTCACTTCTAAGGTCATAACTATTGAATGTGTTGGAGCAACGCCCTAGGGTGAAGTCTAGCTTGCTCGGAAAGTAGAAATGAACATAAGTTTCATACTGGTTGCAATTATTCGTTTTATACGATGGAAAAGCTGTTGTATTTATTTCGTATTTTATGCTTCTGGCGTTGGCTTCTTGGGCCGTAACTATTCGGTCTGGTGGAGCAACGCCCTGGAGTGAAACCTAGGTTGCCCGGAACGTAGAATTGGCCATCACTTTCAAACTGGTTGCAATTATTCCTGTTATATGATGGAAACACTGTTTTATTTTTATTGCATTTTATGCTTCGGGCGTTGACTTCTGAGGACCTAACTATTCAATCTGTTGGTTGCAACGCCCTAGGGTGAAGCCTAGGTTGCTCGGAAAGTAGAAATGACCATAAGTTTCATACTGGTTGCAATTATTCGTTTTATACGATGGAAACACTGTTGTATTTATATT
This sequence comes from Calliopsis andreniformis, assembly GCF_051401765.1. Lineage (NCBI taxonomy): Eukaryota > Metazoa > Arthropoda > Insecta > Hymenoptera > Andrenidae > Calliopsis > Calliopsis andreniformis. The sequence continues at coordinate 7,275,695 of NW_027480425.1, read as the reverse complement.
GTATTTTATGCTTCTGGCGTTGACTTCTAAGGCCCTAGCTATTCGATCTAGTGGAGCAACGCCCTAGAGTGAATCCTAGGTTGCTCGGAATATAGAAATGACCATAACTTTCACACCGGTTGCAATTATTCGTTTTATACGATGCAAACGCTGTTGTATTTATATCGTATTTTATACTTCTGGCGTTTACTTCTAAGGACCTAACTATTCGATCTGGTGGAGCAACGCCTTAGAGTGGATCCTAGGTTGCTCGGAATGTAGAAATGACCATAAGTTACATACTGGTTGCAATTATCCGTTTTATACGATGGAAAAACTGTTGTATTTATATTGTATTTTATGCTTCTGGCGTTGACTTCTAAGGCACTATCTATTCGATCTGGTGGAGCAACGCCCTAGAGAGAAGCCTAGGTTGCCCGGAACGTAGAATTGGCCATCACTTTCAAACTGGTTTCAATTATTCGTTTTATACGATGGAAAAACTGTTGTATTTATATTGTATTTTATGCTTCTGGCGTTTACTTCTAAGTACCTAACTATTCGATCTGGTGGAGCAACGCCCTAGAGTGAATCCCAGGTTGCTCGGAATGTAGAAATGACCATAACTTTCACACCGGTTGCAATTATTCGTTTTATACGATGCAAACGCTGTTGTATTTATATCGTATTTTATGCTTCTGGCGTTTACTTCTAAGGACCTAACTATTCGATCTGGTGGAGCAACGCCCTAGAGTGGATCCTAGGTTGCTCGGAATGTAGAAATGACCATAACTTTCACACTGGTTGCAATTATTCGTTTTATACGATGGAAACGCTGTTGTATTTATATTGTACTTTATGCCTCTGGCGTTGACTTCTAAGGCCGCAGCTATTAGATGTGGTGGAGCAACGCCCTAGACTGACGCCTAGGGTGCTCGGAACGAAGAAATGACCATTACTTTCACACTGGTTGCAATTATTCGTTTTATACGATGGAAAAACTGTTGTATTTATATGGTATTTTATGCTTCTGGCGTTGACTTCTTAGGCCGTAACTATTCGGTCTGCTGGAGCAACGCCATGGAGTGAAACCAAGGTTGCCCGGAACGTAGAATTGGCCATCACTTTCAAACTGGTCGCAGTTATTCCTGATATATGATGGAAACACTGTTGTATTTTTTTTGCATTTTATTGCTCGGGCGTTGACTTCTAAGGCCCTAACTATCCAATCTGTTGGAGCAAGGCCCTAGGGTGAAGCCTAGCTTACTCGGAAAGTAGAAATGGCCATACGTTTCATACTGGTTGGAATTATTCGTTTTTTACGATGGAAAAGCTGTTGTATTTATATTGTATTTTATGCCTCTGGCGTTGACTTCTAACGCCGTAGCTATTAGATGTGGTGGAGCAACGCCCTAGAGAGAAGCCTAGTGTGCTCGGAACGTAGAAATGACCATTACTATCACACTGGTTGCAATTATTCGTTTTATACGATGGAAAAGCTGTTGTATTTATATCGTATTTTATGCTTCTGGCGTTGACTTCTTAGGCCGTAACTATTCGGTCTGGTGCAGCAACGCCCTGGAGTGAATCCTAGGTTGCCCGGAACGTAGAATTGGCCATCACTTTCAAACTGGTTGCAATTATTGCTGTTATATGGTGGAAACACTGTTGTATTTTTTTTGCATTTTATGGTTGGGGCGTTGACTTCTAAGGCCCTAACTATTCAATCCGTTGGAGCAACACCCTAGGGTGAAGCCTGGGTTGCTCGGAAAGTAGAAATGACCATAAGTTTCATACTGGTTGCAATCAATCGTTTTATACGATGGAAAAACTGTTGTATTTATATTGCATTTTATGCTTCTGGCGGTGACTTCAAAGGCACTAACTATTCGATCTGGAGGAGCAACGCCCTAGAGTGAAGCCTAGGTTACCCGGAAGGTAGAATTGGCCATCACTTTCAAACTGGTTGCAATTATTCGTTTTATACGATGGAAAAACCGTTGTATTTATATTGTATTTTACGCTTCTGGCGTTGACTTCTAAGGCACGAACTATTCGATCTGGTGGAGCAACGCCCTAGAGAGAAGCCTAGGTTGCCCGGAACTTAGAATTGGCTATCACTTTCAAACTGGTTGCAATTATCCCTGTTATATGATGGAAACACTGTTGTATTTTTTTTTGCATTTTATGGTTCGGGCGTTCACTTCTAAGGTCATAACTATTGAATCTGTTGGAGCAACGCCCTAGAGTGAAGCCTAGCTTGCTCGGAAAGTAGAAATGACCATCACTTTCAAACTGGTTGCAATTAACCCAGTTATACATTGGAAAAACTGTTGTATTTTTATTGCATTTTATGCTTCTGGCGTTCACTTCCTAGGCCCTAACTATTCGATCTGGTGGAACAACGGCCTAGGGTGAAGCCTAGCTTGCCCGGAACGTAGAAATGACCATTACCTTCAAACTGTTTGCAATTATTCCTTTTATACGATGGAAAAGCTGTTGTATTTATATCGTATTTTATGCTTCTGGCGTTTACTTCTAAGGACCTAACTATTCGATCTGGTGGAGCAACGCCCTAGAATGAATCCTAGGTTGCTCGGAATGTAGAAATGACCATAACTTTCACACTGGTTGCTATTATACGTTTTTTACGATGCAAACGCTGTTGTATTTATATCGTATTTTATGCTTCTGGCGTTTACTTCTAAGGCCGTAGCTATTAGATGTGGTGGAGCAACGCCCTAGAGTGACGCCTAGGGTGCTCGGAACGTAGAAATGACCATTACTTTCACACTGGTTGCAATTATTCGTTTTATACGATGGAAAAGCTGTTGTATTTATATCGTATTTTATGCTTCTGGCGTTGACTTCTTAGGCCGTAAATTTCGGTCTGGTGGAGGAACGCCCTGGAGTGAAACCTAGGTTGCCCGGAACGTAGAATTGGCCATCACTTTCAAACTGGTTGCAATTATTCCTGTTATATGATGGAAACACTGTTGCATTTTTTTTGCATTTTATGGTTCGGGCGTTGACTTCTAAGGCCGTAACTATTCAATCCGTTGGAGCAACGCCCTAGGGTGAAGCCTAGGTTGCTCGGAAAGTGGAAATGACCATGTGTTTCATACTGGTTGCAATTATTTGTTTCATACGATGGAAAAGCCGTTGTATTTATATTGTATTATATGCTTCTGGCGTTGACTTCTACGGCACTAACTATTCGATCTGGTGGAGCATCGCCCTAGAGTGAAGCCTAGGTTGCCCGGAACGTGGAATTGGCCATCACTTTCAAACTGGTTGCAATTATTCATGTTATATGATACAAACACTGTTGTATTTTTATTGCATTGTATGCTTCGGGCGTTGACTTCTAAGGCCCTAGCTATTCAATCTGTTGGAGTAACGCCCTAGGCTGAAGCCTAGCTTGCTCGGAAAGTAGAAATGACCATAAGTTTCATACTGGTTGCAATTATTCGTTTTATACGATGGAAAAGCTGTTGTACTTATATCGTATTTTATGCTTCTGGCGTTGACTTCTTAAGCCGTAACTATTCGGTCTGGTGGAGCAACGCCATGGAGTGAAACCTAGGTTGCCCGGAACGTAGAATTGGCCATCACTTTCAAACTGGTTGCAGTTATTCCTGATATATGATGGAAACACTGTTGTATTTTTTTTGCATTTTATGGTTCGGGCGTTGACTTCTAAGGCCCTAACTATTCAATCTGTTGGAGCAAGTCCCTAGGGTGAAGCCTAGGTTGCTTGGAAAGTAGAAATGACCATAAGTTACATACTGGTTGCAATTATCCGTTTTATACGATGGAAAAACTGTAGTATTTATATTGTATTTTATGCTTCTGGCGTTGACTTCTAAGGCACTATCTATTCGATCTGGTGGAGCAACGCCCTAGAGAGAAGCCTAGGTCGCCCGGAACGTAGAATTGGCCATCACTTTCAAACTGGTTTCAATTATTCGTTTTATACGATGGAAAAACTGTTGTATTTATATTGTATTTTACGCTTCTGGCGTTGACTTCTAAGGCACTAACTATTCGATCTGGTGGAGCAACGCCCTAGAGTGAAGCCTAGGTTGCCCGGAACGTAGAATTGGTCATCACTTTCAAACTGGTTGCAATTATTCATGTTATATGATACAAACACTGTTGTATTTTTATTGCATTGTATGCTTCGGGCGTTGACTTCTAAGGCCCTAGCTATTCAATCTGTTGGAGTAACGCCCTAGGCTGAAGCCTAGCTTGCTCGGAAAGTAGAAATGACCATAAGTTTCATACTGGTTGCAATTATTCGTTTTATACGATGGAAAAGCTGTTGTATTTATATCGTATTTTATGCTTCTGGCGTTGACTTCTAAGGCACTAACTATTCGATCTGGTGGAGCAACGCCCTAGAGTGAAGCCTAGGTTGCCCGGAACGTAGAATTGGTCATCACTTTCAAACTGGTTGCAATTATTCATGTTATATGATACAAACACTGTTGTATTTTTATTGCATTGTATGCTTCGGGCGTTGACTTCTAAGGCCCTAGCTATTCAATCTGTTGGAGTAACGCCCTAGGCTGAAGCCTAGCTTGCTCGGAAAGTAGAAATGACCATAAGTTTCATACTGGTTGCAATTATTCGTTTTATACGATGGAAAAGCTGTTGTATTTATATCGTATTTTATGCTTCTGGCGTTGACTTCTTAGGCCGTAACTATTCGGTCCGGTGGAGCAACGCCATGGAGTGAAACCAAGGTTGCCCGGAACGTAGAATTGGCCATCACTTTCAAACTGGTTGCAATTATTCCTGTTATATGATGGAAACACTATTGTATTTTTTTTTGCATTTTATGGTTCGGGCGTTCACTTCTAAGGTCATAACTATTGAATGTGTTGGAGCAACGCCCTAGGGTGGAGTCTAGCTTGCTCGGAAAGTAGAAATGAACATAAGTTTCATACTGGTTGCAATTATTCGTTTTATACGATGGAAAAGCTGTTGTATTTATATCGTATTTTATGCTTCTGGCGTTGGCTTCTTGGGCCGTAACTATTCGGTCTGGTGGAGCAACGCCCTGGAGTGAAACCTAGGTTGCCCGGAACGTAGAATTGGCCATCACTTTCAAACTGGTTGCAATTATTCCTGTTATATGATGGAAACACTGTTTTATTTTTATTGCATTTTATGCTTCGGGCGTTGACTTCTGAGGACCTAACTATTCAATCTGTTGGTTGCAACGCCCTAGGGTGAAGCCTAGGTTGCTCGGAAAGTAGAAATGACCATAAGTTTCATACTGGTTGCAATTATTCGTTTTATACGATGGAAACACTGTTGTATTTATATTGTATTTTTGCTTCTGGCGTTGACTTCTAAGGCCCTAGCTATTCGATCTAGTGGAGCAACGCCCTAGAGTGAACCCTAGGTTGCTCGGAATGTAGAAATGACCATAACTTTCACACCGGTTGCAATTATTCGTTTTATACGATGCAAACGCTGTTGTATTTATATCGTATTTTATACTTCTGGCGTTTACTTCTAAGGACCTAACTATTCGATCTGGTGGAGCAACGCCTTAGAGTGGATCCTAGGTTGCTCGGAATGTGGAAATGACCATAAGTTACATACTGGTTGCAATTATCCGTTTTATACGATGGAAAAACTGTTGTATTTATATTGTATTTTATGCTTCTGGCGTTGACTTCTAAGGCACTATCTATTCGATCTGGTGGAGCAACGCCCTAGAGAGAAGCCTAGGTTGCCCGGAACGTAGAATTGGCCATCACTTTCAAACTGGTTTCAATTATTCGTTTTATACGATGGAAAAACTGTTGTATTTATATTGTATTTTATGCTTCTGGCGTTTACTTCTAAGTACCTAACTATTCGATCTGGTGGAGCAACGCCCTAGAGTGAATCCTAGGTTGCTGGGAATGTAGAAATGACCATAACTTTCACACCGGTTGCAATTATTCGTTTTATACGATGCAAACGCTGTTGTATTTATATCGTATTTTATGCTTCTGGCGTTTACTTCTAAGGACCTAACTATTCGATCTGGTGGAGCAACGCCCTAGAGTGGATCCTAGGTTGCTCGGAGTGTAGAAATGACCATAACTTTCACACTGGTTGCAATTATTCGTTTTATACGATGGAAACGCTGTTGTATTTATATTGTACTTTATGCCTCTGGCGTTGACTTCTAAGGCCGCAGCTATTAGATGTGGTGGAGCAACGCCCTAGACTGACGCCTAGGGTGCTCGGAACGAAGAAATGACCATTACTTTCACACTGGTTGCAATTATTCGTTTTATACGATGGAAAAACTGTTGTATTTATATGGTATTTTATGCTTCTGGCGTTGACTTCTTAGGCCGTAACTATTCGGTCTGGTGGAGCAACGCCATGGAGTGAAACCAAGGTTGCCCGGAACGTAGAATTGGCTATCACTTTCAAACTGGTTGCAATTATTGCTGTTATATGGTGGAAACACTGTTGTATTTTTTTTGCATTTTATGGTTGGGGCGTTGACTTCCAAGGCCCTAACTATTCAATCCGTTGGAGCAACGCCCTAGGGTGAAGCCTAGGTTGCTCGGAAAGTAGAAATGACCATAAGTTTCATACTGGTTGCAATTATTCGTTTTATACGATGGAAAAGCTGTTGTACTTATATCGTATTTTATGCTTCTGGCGTTGACTTCTTAAGCCGTAACTATTCGGTCTGGTGGAGCAACGCCATGGAGTGAAACCTAGGTTGCCCGGAACGTAGAATTGGCCATCACTTTCAAACTGGTTGCAGTTATTCCTGATATATGATGGAAACACTGTTGTATTTTTTTTGCATTTTATGGTTCGGGCGTTGACTTCTAAGGCCCTAACTATTCAATCTGTTGGAGCAAGTCCCTAGGGTGAAGCCTAGGTTGCTTGGAAAGTAGAAATGACCATAAGTTACATACTGGTTGCAATTATCCGTTTTATACGATGGAAAAACTGTAGTATTTATATTGTATTTTATGCTTCTGGCGTTGACTTCTAAGGCACTATCTATTCGATCTGGTGGAGCAACGCCCTAGAGAGAAGCCTAGGTCGCCCGGAACGTAGAATTGGCCATCACTTTCAAACTGGTTTCAATTATTCGTTTTATACGATGGAAAAACTGTTGTATTTATATTGTATTTTACGCTTCTGGCGTTGACTTCTAAGGCACTAACTATTCGATCTGGTGGAGCAACGCCCTAGAGTGAAGCCTAGGTTGCCCGGAACGTAGAATTGGTCATCACTTTCAAACTGGTTGCAATTATTCATGTTATATGATACAAACACTGTTGTATTTTTATTGCATTGTATGCTTCGGGCGTTGACTTCTAAGGCCCTAGCTATTCAATCTGTTGGAGTAACGCCCTAGGCTGAAGCCTAGCTTGCTCGGAAAGTAGAAATGACCATAAGTTTCATACTGGTTGCAATTATTCGTTTTATACGATGGAAAAGCTGTTGTATTTATATCGTATTTTATGCTTCTGGCGTTGACTTCTAAGGCACTAACTATTCGATCTGGTGGAGCAACGCCCTAGAGTGAAGCCTAGGTTGCCCGGAACGTAGAATTGGTCATCACTTTCAAACTGGTTGCAATTATTCATGTTATATGATACAAACACTGTTGTATTTTTATTGCATTGTATGCTTCGGGCGTTGACTTCTAAGGCCCTAGCTATTCAATCTGTTGGAGTAACGCCCTAGGCTGAAGCCTAGCTTGCTCGGAAAGTAGAAATGACCATAAGTTTCATACTGGTTGCAATTATTCGTTTTATACGATGGAAAAGCTGTTGTATTTATATCGTATTTTATGCTTCTGGCGTTGACTTCTTAGGCCGTAACTATTCGGTCCGGTGGAGCAACGCCATGGAGTGAAACCAAGGTTGCCCGGAACGTAGAATTGGCCATCACTTTCAAACTGGTTGCAATTATTCCTGTTATATGATGGAAACACTATTGTATTTTTTTTTGCATTTTATGGTTCGGGCGTTCACTTCTAAGGTCATAACTATTGAATGTGTTGGAGCAACGCCCTAGGGTGGAGTCTAGCTTGCTCGGAAAGTAGAAATGAACATAAGTTTCATACTGGTTGCAATTATTCGTTTTATACGATGGAAAAGCTGTTGTATTTATATCGTATTTTATGCTTCTGGCGTTGGCTTCTTGGGCCGTAACTATTCGGTCTGGTGGAGCAACGCCCTGGAGTGAAACCTAGGTTGCCCGGAACGTAGAATTGGCCATCACTTTCAAACTGGTTGCAATTATTCCTGTTATATGATGGAAACACTGTTTTATTTTTATTGCATTTTATGCTTCGGGCGTTGACTTCTGAGGACCTAACTATTCAATCTGTTGGTTGCAACGCCCTAGGGTGAAGCCTAGGTTGCTCGGAAAGTAGAAATGACCATAAGTTTCATACTGGTTGCAATTATTCGTTTTATACGATGGAAACACTGTTGTATTTATATTGTATTTTTGCTTCTGGCGTTGACTTCTAAGGCCCTAGCTATTCGATCTAGTGGAGCAACGCCCTAGAGTGAACCCTAGGTTGCTCGGAATGTAGAAATGACCATAACTTTCACACCGGTTGCAATTATTCGTTTTATACGATGCAAACGCTGTTGTATTTATATCGTATTTTATACTTCTGGCGTTTACTTCTAAGGACCTAACTATTCGATCTGGTGGAGCAACGCCTTAGAGTGGATCCTAGGTTGCTCGGAATGTGGAAATGACCATAAGTTACATACTGGTTGCAATTATCCGTTTTATACGATGGAAAAACTGTTGTATTTATATTGTATTTTATGCTTCTGGCGTTGACTTCTAAGGCACTATCTATTCGATCTGGTGGAGCAACGCCCTAGAGAGAAGCCTAGGTTGCCCGGAACGTAGAATTGGCCATCACTTTCAAACTGGTTTCAATTATTCGTTTTATACGATGGAAAAACTGTTGTATTTATATTGTATTTTATGCTTCTGGCGTTTACTTCTAAGTACCTAACTATTCGATCTGGTGGAGCAACGCCCTAGAGTGAATCCTAGGTTGCTGGGAATGTAGAAATGACCATAACTTTCACACCGGTTGCAATTATTCGTTTTATACGATGCAAACGCTGTTGTATTTATATCGTATTTTATGCTTCTGGCGTTTACTTCTAAGGACCTAACTATTCGATCTGGTGGAGCAACGCCCTAGAGTGGATCCTAGGTTGCTCGGAGTGTAGAAATGACCATAACTTTCACACTGGTTGCAATTATTCGTTTTATACGATGGAAACGCTGTTGTATTTATATTGTACTTTATGCCTCTGGCGTTGACTTCTAAGGCCGCAGCTATTAGATGTGGTGGAGCAACGCCCTAGACTGACGCCTAGGGTGCTCGGAACGAAGAAATGACCATTACTTTCACACTGGTTGCAATTATTCGTTTTATACGATGGAAAAACTGTTGTATTTATATGGTATTTTATGCTTCTGGCGTTGACTTCTTAGGCCGTAACTATTCGGTCTGGTGGAGCAACGCCATGGAGTGAAACCAAGGTTGCCCGGAACGTAGAATTGGCTATCACTTTCAAACTGGTTGCAATTATTGCTGTTATATGGTGGAAACACTGTTGTATTTTTTTTGCATTTTATGGTTGGGGCGTTGACTTCCAAGGCCCTAACTATTCAATCCGTTGGAGCAACGCCCTAGGGTGAAGCCTAGGTTGCTCGGAAAGTAGAAATGACCATAAGTTTCATACTGGTTGCAATCAATCGTTTTATACGATGGAAAAACTGTTGTATTTATATTGCATTTTATGCTTCTGGCGTTGACTTCAAAGGCACTAACTATTCGATCTGGAGGAGCAACGCCCTAGAGTGAAGCCTAGGTTACCCGGAAGGTAGAATTGGCCATCACTTTCAAACTGGTTGCAATTATTCGTTTTATACGATGGAAAAACCGTTGTATTTATATTGTATTTTACGCTTCTGGCGTTGACTTCTAAGGCACGAACTATTCGATCTGGTGGAGCAACGCCCTAGAGAGAAGCCTAGGTTGCCAGGAACTTAGAATTGGCTATCACTTTCAAACTGGTTGCAATTATCCCTGTTATATGATGGAAACACTGTTGTATTTTTTTTTGCATTTTATGGTTCGGGCGTTCACTTCTAAGGTCATAACTATTGAATCTGTTGGAGCAACGCCCTAGAGTGAAGCCTAGCTTGCTCGGATAGTAGAAATGACCATCACTTTCAAACTGGTTGCAATTAACCCTGTTATACATTGGAAAAACTGTTGTATTTTTATTGCATTTTATGCTTCTGGCGTTCACTTCTTAGGCCCTAACTATTCGATCTGGTGGAACAAAGGCCTAGGGTGAAGCCTAGCTTGCCCGGAACGTAGAAATGACCATTACCTTCACACTGTTTGCAATTACTCCTTTTATACGATGGAAAAGCTGTTGTATTTATATCGTATTTTATGCTTCTGGCGTTTACTTCTAAGGACCTAACTATTCGATCTGGTGGAGCAACGCCCTAGAATGAATCCTAGGTTGCTCGGAATGTAGAAATGACCATAACTTTCACACTGGTTGCTATTATACGTTTTTTACGATGCAAACGCTGTTGTATTTATGTCGTATTTTATGCTTCTGGCGTTTACTTCTAAGGCCGTAGCTATTAGATGTGGTGGAGCAACGCCCTAGAGTGACGCCTAGGGTGCTCGGAACGTAGAAATGACCATTACTTTCACACTGGTTGCAATTATTCGTTTTATACGATGGAAAAGCTGTTGTATTTGTATCGTATTTTATGCTTCTGGCGTTGACTTCTTAGGCCGTAACTTTTCGGTCTGGCGGAGGAACGCCCTGGAGTGAAACCTAGGTTGCCCGGAACGTAGAATTGGCCATCACTTTCAAACTGGTTGCAATTATTCCTGTTATATGATGGAAACACTGTTGCATTTTTTTTGCATTTTATGGTTCGGGCGTTGACTTCTAAGGCCGTAACTATTCAATCGGTTGGAGCAACGCCCTAGGGTGAAGCCTAGGTTGCTAGGAAAGTGGAAATGACCATATGTTTCATACTGGTTGCAATTATTTGTTTCATGCGATGGATAAACTGTAGTATTTATATTGTATTTTATGCTTCTGGCGTTGACTTCTAAGGCACTAACTATTCGATCTGGTGGAGCAACGACCTAGAGTGAAGCCTAGGTTGCACGGAACGTAGAATTGGCCATCACTTTCAAACTGGTAGAAATTATTCCTGTTATATGATGGAAACACAGTTGTATTTTTTTTGCATTTTATGGTTCGCGTGTAGACTTCTAAGGCCCTAACTATTCAATCTGTTGGAACAACGCCCTAGGGTGAAGCCTAGGTTGCTCGGAAAGTAGAAATGACCATAAGTTTCATACTGGTTGGAATCATTCGTTTTATACGATGGAAAAGCTGTTGCATTTATATTGTATTTTATGCTTCTGGCGTTGACTTCTAAGGCGCTAGCTGTTCGATCTAGTGGAGCAACGCCGTAGAGTGAAGCCTAGGTTGCCCGGAAAGGAGAAATGACCATCACGTTCAAACTGGTTGCAATTAATCCTTTTATACGATGGAAAAGCTGTTGTATTTATATCGTATTTTATGCTTCTGGCGTCTACTTCTAAGGACCTAACTATTCGATCTGGTGGAGCAACGCCCTAGAGTGAAGCCTAGGTTGCTCGGAATGTGGAAATGACCATAACTTTCACACTGGTTGCAATTATTCGTTTTATACGTTGGAAACGTCGTTGTATTTATATCGTATTTTGTGCTTCTGGCGTTAACTTCTTAGGCCGTAACTATTCCGTCTGGTGGAGCAACGCCCTAGAGAGAAGCCTAGGTTGCCCGGAACTTAGAATTGGCTATCACTTTCAAACTGGTTGCAATTATCCCTGTTATATGATGGAAACACTGTTGTATTTTTTTTTGCATTTTATGGTTCGGGCGTTCACTTCTAAGGTCATAACTATTGAATCTGTTGGAGCAACGCCCTAGAGTGAAGCCTAGCTTGCTCGGAAAGTAGAAATGACCATCACTTTCAAACTGGTTGCAATTAACCCTGTTATACATTGGAAAAACTGTTGTATTTTTATTGCATTTTATGCTTCTGGCGTTCACTTCTTAGGCCCTAACTATTCGATCTGGTGGAACAACGGCCTAGGGTGAAGCCTAGCTTGCCCGGAACGTAGAAATGACCATTACCTTCACACTGTTTGCAATTATTCCTTTTATACGATGGAAAAGCTGTTGTATTTATATCGTATTTTATGCATCTGGCGTTTACTTCTAAGGACCTAACTATTCGATCTGGTGGAGCAACGCCCTAGAATGAATCCTAGGTTGCTCAGAATGTAGAAATGACCATAACTTTCACACTGGTTGCTATTATACGTTTTTTACGATGCAAACGCTGTTGTATTTATATCGTATTTTATGCTTCTGGCGTTTACTTCTAAGGCCGCAGCTATTAGATGTGGTGGAGCAACGCCATAGAGTGACGCCTAGGGTGCTCGGAACGTAGAAATGACCATTACTTTCACACTGGTTGCAATTATTCGTTTTATACGATGGAAAAGCTGTTGTATTTATATCGTATTTTGTGCTTCTGGCGTTGACTTCTTAGGCCGTAACTTTTCGGTCTGGTGGAGGAACGCCCTGGAGTGAAACCTAGGTTGCCCGGAACGTAGAATTGGCCATCACTTTCAAACTGGTTGCAATTATTCCTGTTATATGATGGAAACACTGTTGCATTTTTTTTGCATTTTATGGTTCGGGCGTTGACTTCTAAGGCCGTAACTATTCAATCCGTTGGAGCAACGCCCTAGGGTGAAGCCTAGGTTGCTCGGAAAGTGGAAATGACCATATGTTTCATACTGGTTGCAATTATTTGTTTCATACGATGGAAAAACCGTTGTATTTATATTGCATTTTATGCTTCTGGCGTTGACTTCTACGGCACTAACTATTCGATCTGGTGGAGCATCGGCCTAGAGTGAAGCCTAGGTTGCCCGGAACGTGGAATTGGCCATCACTTTCGAACTGGTCGCAATTATTCCTGTTATATGATGGAAACACTGTTGCATTTTTTTTGCATTTTATGGTTCGGGCGTAGACTTCTAAGGCCCTAACTGTTCAATCTGTTGGAGCAACGCCCTAGAGTGAAGCCTAGGTTGCCCGGAACGTAGAATTGGCCATCACTTTCAAACTGGTTGCAATTATTCCTGTTATATGATGGAAACATTGTTGTATTTTAATTGCATTTTATGCTTCGGGCGTTGACTTCTAAGGCCCTAACTATTCAATCCGTTGGAGCAACGCCCTAGGGTGAAGCCTAGGTTGCTCGGAAAGTAGAAATGACCATAAGTTTCATACTGGTTGCAATTAATCGTTTTAAACGACGGAAAAACTGTTGTATTTATATTGCATTTTATGCTTCTGGCGTTGACTTCAAAGGCACTAACTATTCGATCTGGAGGAGCAACGCCCTAGAGTGAAGCCTAGGTTACCCGGAAGGTAGAATTGGCCATCACGTTCAAACTGGTTGCAATTAATCCTTTTATACGATGGAAAAGCTGTTGTATTTATATCGTATTTTATGCTTCTGGCGTCTACTTCTAAGGACCTAACTATTCGATCTGGTGGAGCAACGCCCTAGAGTGAAGCCTAGGTTGCTCGGAATGTGGAAATGACCATAACTTTCACACTGGTTGCAATTATTCGTTTTATACGTTGGAAACGCTGTTGTATTTATATCGTATTTTGTGCTTCTGGCGTTAACTTCTTAGGCCGTAACTATTGCGTCTGGTGGAGCAACGCCCTGGTGTGAAACCTAGGTTGCCCGGAACGTAGAATTGGCCATCACTTTCAAACTGGTTGCAATTATTCCTGTTATATGATGGAAACACTGTTGTATTTATATTGTATTTTATGCTTCTGGCGTTGACTTCTAAGGCACTAACTATTCGATCTGGTGGAGCAACGCCCTAGAGTGAAGCCTAGGTTGCCCGGAAGGTAGAATTGGCTATCACTTTCAAACTGGTTGCAATTATTCGTTTTATACGATGGAAAAACTGTTGTATTTATATTGTATTTTATGCTTCTGGCGTTGACTTCTAAGGCACTAACTATTCGATCTGGTGGAGCAACGCCCTAGAGTGAAGCCTAGGTTGCCCGGAACGTAGAATTGGCCATCACTTTCAAACTGGTCGCAATTATTCCTGTTATATGATGGAAACACTGTTGTATTTTTTTTGCATTTTATGGTTCGGGCGTTGACTTCTAAGGCCCTAACTATTCAATCCGTTGGAGCAACGCCCTAGGGTGAAGCCTAGGTTGCTCGGAAAGTAGAAATGACCATAAGTTTCATACTGATTGCAATTATTTGTTTCATACGATGGAAAAACCGTTGTATTTATATTGTATTTTATGCTTCTGGCGTTGACTTCTACGGCACTAACTATTCGATCTGGTGGAGCAACGCCCTAGAGTGAAGCCTATGTTGCCCGGAACGTGGAATTGGCCATCACTTTCGAACTGGTCGCAATTATTCCTGTTATATGATGGAAACACTGTTGCATTTTTTTTGCATTTTATGGTTCGGGCGTAGACTTCTAAGGCCCTAACTATTCAATCTGTTGGAGCAACGCCCTAGGGTGAAGCCTAGGTTGCTCGGAAAGTAGAAATGACCATAAGTTTCTTACTGGTTGCAATTATTCGTTTTATACGTTGGAAAAGCTGTTGTATTTATATTGTATTTTATGCTTCTGGCGTTGACTTCTAAGGCACTAACTATTCGATCTGGTGGAGCAACGCCCTAGAGTGAAGCCTAGGTTGCCCGGGACGTAGAATTGGCCATCACGTTCAAACTGGTTGCTATTAATCCTTTTATACGATGGAAAAGCTGTTGTATTTATACCGTATTTTATGCTTCAGGCGTTGACTTCTAAGGCACTAACTATTCGATCTGGTGGAGCGACGCCCTAGAGTGAAGCCTAGGTTGCCCCGAACGTAGAATTGGCCATCACTTTCAAACTGGTTGCAATTATTCCTGTTATATGATGGAAACACTGTTGTATTTTAATTGCATTTTATGCTTCGGGCGTTGACTTCTAAGGCCCTAACTATTCAATCTGTTGGAGCAACGCCCTAGGGTGAAGCCTAGCTTGCTCGGAAAGTAGAAATGAACATAAGTTTCATACTGGTTGCAATTATTCGTTTTTACGATGGAAAAGCTGTTGTATTTATATCGTATTTTGTGCTTCTGGCGTTAACTTCTTAGGCCGTAACTATTGCGTCTGGTGGAGCAACGCCCTGGTGTGAAACCTAGGTTGCCCGGAACGTAGAATTGGCCATCACTTTCAAACTGGTTGCAATTATTCCTGTTATATGATGGAAACACTGTTGTATTTATATTGTATTTTATGCTTCTGGCGTTGACTTCTAAGGCACTAACTATTCGATCTGGTGGAGCAACGCCCTAGAGTGAAGCCTAGGTTGCCCGGAAGGTAGAATTGGCTATCACTTTCAAACTGGTTGCAATTATTCGTTTTATACGATGGAAAAACTGTTGTATTTATATTGTATTTTATGCTTCTGGCGTTGACTTCTAAGGCACTAACTATTCGATCTGGTGGAGCAACGCCCTAGAGTGAAGCCTAGGTTGCCCGGAACGTAGAATTGGCCATCACTTTCAAACTGGTCGCAATTATTCCTGTTATATGATGGAAACACTGTTGTATTTTTTTTGCATTTTATGGTTCGGGCGTTGACTTCTAAGGCCCTAACTATTCAATCCGTTGGAGCAACGCCCTAGGGTGAAGCCTAGGTTGCTCGGAAAGTAGAAATGACCATAAGTTTCATACTGATTGCAATTATTTGTTTCATACGATGGAAAAACCGTTGTATTTATATTGTATTTTATGCTTCTGGCGTTGACTTCTACGGCACTAACTATTCGATCTGGTGGAGCAACGCCCTAGAGTGAAGCCTATGTTGCCCGGAACGTGGAATTGGCCATCACTTTCGAACTGGTCGCAATTATTCCTGTTATATGATGGAAACACTGTTGCATTTTTTTTGCATTTTATGGTTCGGGCGTAGACTTCTAAGGCCCTAACTATTCAATCTGTTGGAGCAACGCCCTAGGGTGAAGCCTAGGTTGCTCGGAAAGTAGAAATGACCATAAGTTTCTTACTGGTTGCAATTATTCGTTTTATACGTTGGAAAAGCTGTTGTATTTATATTGTATTTTATGCTTCTGGCGTTGACTTCTAAGGCACTAACTATTCGATCTGGTGGAGCAACGCCCTAGAGTGAAGCCTAGGTTGCCCGGGACGTAGAATTGGCCATCACGTTCAAACTGGTTGCTATTAATCCTTTTATACGATGGAAAAGCTGTTGTATTTATACCGTATTTTATGCTTCAGGCGTTGACTTCTAAGGCACTAACTATTCGATCTGGTGGAGCGACGCCCTAGAGTGAAGCCTAGGTTGCCCCGAACGTAGAATTGGCCATCACTTTCAAACTGGTTGCAATTATTCCTGTTATATGATGGAAACACTGTTGTATTTTAATTGCATTTTATGCTTCGGGCGTTGACTTCTAAGGCCCTAACTATTCAATCTGTTGGAGCAACGCCCTAGGGTGAAGCCTAGCTTGCTCGGAAAGTAGAAATGAACATAAGTTTCATACTGGTTGCAATTATTCGTTTTTACGATGGAAAAGCTGTTGTATTTATATCGTATTTTATGCTTCTGGCGTTGACTTCTTGGGCCGTAACTATTCGGTCTGGTGGAGCAACGCCCTGGAGTGAAACCTAGGTTGCCCGGAACGTAGAATTGGGCATCACTTTCAAACTGGTTGCAATTATTCCTGTTATATGATGGAAACATTGTTGTATTTTAATTGCATTTTATGCTTCGGGCGTTGACTTCTAAGGCCCTAACTATTCAATCCGTTGGAGCAACGCCCTAGGGTGAAGCCTAGGTTGCTTGGATAGTAGAAATGACCATAAGTTTCATACTGGTTGCAATTAATCGTTTTAAACGATGGAAAAACTGTTGTATTTATATTGCATTTTATGCTTCTGGCGTTGACTTCAAAGGCACTAACTATTCGATCTGGAGGAGCAACGCCCTAGAGTGAAGCCTAGGTTACCCGGAAGGTAGAATTGGCCATCACGTTCAAACTGGTTGCAATTAATCCTTTTATACGATGGAAAAGCTGTTGTATTTATATCGTATTTTATGCTTCTGGCGTCTACTTCTAAGGACCTAACTATTCGATCTGGTGGAGCAACGCCCTAGAGTGAAGCCTAGGTTGCTCGGAATGTGGAAATGACCATAACTTTCACACTGGTTGCAATTATTCGTTTTATACGTTGGAAACGCTGTTGTATTTATATCGTATTTTGTGCTTCTGGCGTTAACTTCTTAGGCCGTAACTATTGCGTCTGGTGGAGCAACGCCCTGGTGTGAAACCTAGGTTGCCCGGAACGTAGAATTGGCCATCACTTTCAAACTGGTTGCAATTATTCCTGTTATATGATGGAAACACTGTTGTATTTATATTGTATTTTATGCTTCTGGCGTTGACTTCTAAGGCACTAACTATTCGATCTGGTGGAGCAACGCCCTAGAGTGAAGCCTAGGTTGCCCGGAAGGTAGAATTGGCTATCACTTTCAAACTGGTTGCAATTATTCGTTTTATACGATGGAAAAACTGTTGTATTTATATTGTATTTTAAGCTTCTGGCGTTGACTTCTAAGGCACTAACTATTCGATCTGGTGGAGCAACGCCCTAGAGTGAAGCCTAGGTTGCCCGGAACGTAGAATTGGCCATCACTTTCAAACTGGTCGCAATTATTCCTGTTATATGATGGAAACACTGTTGTATTTTTTTTGCATTTTATGGTTCGGGCGTTGACTTCTAAGGCCCTAACTATTCAATCCGTTGGAGCAACGCCCTAGGGTGAAGCCTAGGTTGCTCGGAAAGTAGAAATGACCATAAGTTTCATACTGATTGCAATTATTTGTTTCATACGATGGAAAAACCGTTGTATTTATATTGTATTTTATGCTTCTGGCGTTGACTTCTGCGGCACTAACTATTCGATCTGGTGGAGCAACGCCCTAGAGTGAAGCCTATGTTGCCCGGAACGTGGAATTGGCCATCACTTTCGAACTGGTCGCAAATATTCCTGTTATATGATGGAAACACTGTTGCATTTTTTTTGCATTTTATGGTTCGGGCGTAGACTTCTAAGGCCCTAACTATTCAATCTGTTGGAGCAACGCCCTAGGGTGAAGCCTAGGTTGCTCGGAAAGTAGAAATGACCATAAGTTTCTTACTGGTTGCAATTATTCGTTTTATACGTTGGAAAAGCTGTTGTATTTATATTGTATTTTATGCTTCTGGCGTTGACTTCTAAGGCACTAACTATTCGATCTGGTGGAGCAACGCCCTAGAGTGAAGCCTAGGTTGCCCGGGACGTAGAATTGGCCATCACGTTCAAACTGGTTGCTATTAATCCTTTTATACGATGGAAAAGCTGTTGTATTTATACCGTATTTTATGCTTCAGGCGTTGACTTCAAAGGCACTAACTATTCGATCTGGTGGAGCGACGCCCTAGAGTGAAGCCTAGGTTGCCCGGAACGTAGAATTGGCCATCACTTTCAAACTGGTTGCAATTATTCCTGTTATATGATGGAAACACTGTTGTATTTTAATTGCATTTTATGCTTCGGGCGTTGACTTCTAAGGCCCTAACTATTCAATCTGTTGGAGCAACGCCCTAGGGTGAAGCCTAGCTTGCTCGGAAAGTAGAAATGAACATAAGTTTCATACTGGTTGCAATTATTCGTTTTTACGATGGAAAAGCTGTTGTATTTATATCGTATTTTATGCTTCTGGCGTTGACTTCTTGGGCCGTAACTATTCGGTCTGGTGGAGCAACGCCCTGGAGTGAAACCTAGGTTGCCCGGAACGTAGAATTGGCCATCACTTTCAAACTGGTTGCAATTATTCCTGTTATATGATGGAAACACTGTTGTATTTATATTGTATTTTATGCTTCTGGCGTTGACTTCTAAGGCACTAACTATTCGATCTGGTGGAGCAACGCCCTAGAGTGAAGCCTAGGTTGCCCGGAAGGTAGAATTGGCTATCACTTTCAAACTGGTTGCAATTATTCGTTTTATACGATGGAAAAACTGTTGTATTTATATTGTATTTTATGCTTCTGGCGTTGACTTCTAAGGCACTAACTATTCGATCTGGTGGAGCAACGCCCTAGAGTGAAGCCTAGGTTGCCCGGAACGTAGAATTGGCCATCACTTTCAAACTGGTCGCAATTATTCCTGTTATATGATGGAAACACTGTTGTATTTTTTTTGCATTTTATGGTTCGGGCGTTGACTTCTAAGGCCCTAACTATTCAATCCGTTGGAGCAACGCCCTAGGGTGAAGCCTAGGTTGCTCGGAAAGTAGAAATGACCATAAGTTTCATACTGATTGCAATTATTTGTTTCATACGATGGAAAAACCGTTGTATTTATATTGTATTTTATGCTTCTGGCGTTGACTTCTACGGCACTAACTATTCGATCTGGTGGAGCAACGCCCTAGAGTGAAGCCTATGTTGCCCGGAACGTGGAATTGGCCATCACTTTCGAACTGGTCGCAATTATTCCTGTTATATGATGGAAACACTGTTGCATTTTTTTTGCATTTTATGGTTCGGGCGTAGACTTCTAAGGCCCTAACTATTCAATCTGTTGGAGCAACGCCCTAGGGTGAAGCCTAGGTTGCTCGGAAAGTAGAAATGACCATAAGTTTCTTACTGGTTGCAATTATTCGTTTTATACGTTGGAAAAGCTGTTGTATTTATATTGTATTTTATGCTTCTGGCGTTGACTTCTAAGGCACTAACTATTCGATCTGGTGGAGCAACGCCCTAGAGTGAAGCCTAGGTTGCCCGGGACGTAGAATTGGCCATCACGTTCAAACTGGTTGCTATTAATCCTTTTATACGATGGAAAAGCTGTTGTATTTATACCGTATTTTATGCTTCAGGCGTTGACTTCTAAGGCACTAACTATTCGATCTGGTGGAGCGACGCCCTAGAGTGAAGCCTAGGTTGCCCCGAACGTAGAATTGGCCATCACTTTCAAACTGGTTGCAATTATTCCTGTTATATGATGGAAACACTGTTGTATTTTAATTGCATTTTATGCTTCGGGCGTTGACTTCTAAGGCCCTAACTATTCAATCTGTTGGAGCAACGCCCTAGGGTGAAGCCTAGCTTGCTCGGAAAGTAGAAATGAACATAAGTTTCATACTGGTTGCAATTATTCGTTTTTACGATGGAAAAGCTGTTGTATTTATATCGTATTTTATGCTTCTGGCGTTGACTTCTTGGGCCGTAACTATTCGGTCTGGTGGAGCAACGCCCTGGAGTGAAACCTAGGTTGCCCGGAACGTAGAATTGGGCATCACTTTCAAACTGGTTGCAATTATTCCTGTTATATGATGGAAACATTGTTGTATTTTAATTGCATTTTATGCTTCGGGCGTTGACTTCTAAGGCCCTAACTATTCAATCCGTTGGAGCAACGCCCTAGGGTGAAGCCTAGGTTGCTTGGATAGTAGAAATGACCATAAGTTTCATACTGGTTGCAATTAATCGTTTTAAACGATGGAAAAACTGTTGTATTTATATTGCATTTTATGCTTCTGGCGTTGACTTCAAAGGCACTAACTATTCGATCTGGAGGAGCAACGCCCTAGAGTGAAGCCTAGGTTACCCGGAAGGTAGAATTGGCCATCACGTTCAAACTGGTTGCAATTAATCCTTTTATACGATGGAAAAGCTGTTGTATTTATATCGTATTTTATGCTTCTGGCGTCTACTTCTAAGGACCTAACTATTCGATCTGGTGGAGCAACGCCCTAGAGTGAAGCCTAGGTTGCTCGGAATGTGGAAATGACCATAACTTTCACACTGGTTGCAATTATTCGTTTTATACGTTGGAAACGCTGTTGTATTTATATCGTATTTTGTGCTTCTGGCGTTAACTTCTTAGGCCGTAACTATTGCGTCTGGTGGAGCAACGCCCTGGTGTGAAACCTAGGTTGCCCGGAACGTAGAATTGGCCATCACTTTCAAACTGGTTGCAATTATTCCTGTTATATGATGGAAACACTGTTGTATTTATATTGTATTTTATGCTTCTGGCGTTGACTTCTAAGGCACTAACTATTCGATCTGGTGGAGCAACGCCCTAGAGTGAAGCCTAGGTTGCCCGGAAGGTAGAATTGGCTATCACTTTCAAACTGGTTGCAATTATTCGTTTTATACGATGGAAAAACTGTTGTATTTATATTGTATTTTAAGCTTCTGGCGTTGACTTCTAAGGCACTAACTATTCGATCTGGTGGAGCAACGCCCTAGAGTGAAGCCTAGGTTGCCCGGAACGTAGAATTGGCCATCACTTTCAAACTGGTCGCAATTATTCCTGTTATATGATGGAAACACTGTTGTATTTTTTTTGCATTTTATGGTTCGGGCGTTGACTTCTAAGGCCCTAACTATTCAATCCGTTGGAGCAACGCCCTAGGGTGAAGCCTAGGTTGCTCGGAAAGTAGAAATGACCATAAGTTTCATACTGATTGCAATTATTTGTTTCATACGATGGAAAAACCGTTGTATTTATATTGTATTTTATGCTTCTGGCGTTGACTTCTGCGGCACTAACTATTCGATCTGGTGGAGCAACGCCCTAGAGTGAAGCCTATGTTGCCCGGAACGTGGAATTGGCCATCACTTTCGAACTGGTCGCAAATATTCCTGTTATATGATGGAAACACTGTTGCATTTTTTTTGCATTTTATGGTTCGGGCGTAGACTTCTAAGGCCCTAACTATTCAATCTGTTGGAGCAACGCCCTAGGGTGAAGCCTAGGTTGCTCGGAAAGTAGAAATGACCATAAGTTTCTTACTGGTTGCAATTATTCGTTTTATACGTTGGAAAAGCTGTTGTATTTATATTGTATTTTATGCTTCTGGCGTTGACTTCTAAGGCACTAACTATTCGATCTGGTGGAGCAACGCCCTAGAGTGAAGCCTAGGTTGCCCGGGACGTAGAATTGGCCATCACGTTCAAACTGGTTGCTATTAATCCTTTTATACGATGGAAAAGCTGTTGTATTTATACCGTATTTTATGCTTCAGGCGTTGACTTCAAAGGCACTAACTATTCGATCTGGTGGAGCGACGCCCTAGAGTGAAGCCTAGGTTGCCCGGAACGTAGAATTGGCCATCACTTTCAAACTGGTTGCAATTATTCCTGTTATATGATGGAAACACTGTTGTATTTTAATTGCATTTTATGCTTCGGGCGTTGACTTCTAAGGCCCTAACTATTCAATCTGTTGGAGCAACGCCCTAGGGTGAAGCCTAGCTTGCTCGGAAAGTAGAAATGAACATAAGTTTCATACTGGTTGCAATTATTCGTTTTTACGATGGAAAAGCTGTTGTATTTATATCGTATTTTATGCTTCTGGCGTTGACTTCTTGGGCCGTAACTATTCGGTCTGGTGGAGCAACGCCCTGGAGTGAAACCTAGGTTGCCCGGAACGTAGAATTGGCCATCACTTTCAAACTGGTTGCAATTATTCCTGTTATATGATGGAAACACTGTTGTATTTATATTGTATTTTATGCTTCTGGCGTTGACTTCTAAGGCACTAACTATTCGATCTGGTGGAGCAACGCCCTAGAGTGAAGCCTAGGTTGCCCGGAAGGTAGAATTGGCTATCACTTTCAAACTGGTTGCAATTATTCGTTTTATACGATGGAAAAACTGTTGTATTTATATTGTATTTTATGCTTCTGGCGTTGACTTCTAAGGCACTAACTATTCGATCTGGTGGAGCAACGCCCTAGAGTGAAGCCTAGGTTGCCCGGAACGTAGAATTGGCCATCACTTTCAATCTGGTTACAATTATTCGTTTTATACGATGCAAACGCTGTTGTATTTATACCGTATTTTATGCTTCAGGCGTTGGCTTCTAAGGCACTAACTATTCGATCTGGTGGAGCGACGCCCTAGAGTGAAGCCTAGGTTGCCCGGAACGTAGAATTGGCCATCACTTTCAAACTGGTTGCAATTATTCCTGTTATATGATGGAAACACTGTTGTATTTTAATTGCATTTTATGCTTCGGGCGTCGACTTCTAAGGCCCTAACTATTCAATCTGTTGGAGCAACGCCCTAGGGTGAAGCCTAGCTTGCTCGGAAAGTAGAAATGAACATAAGTTTCATACTGGTTGCAATTATTCGTTTTTACGATGGAAAAGCTGTTGTATTTATATCGTATTTTATGCTTCTGGCGTTGACTTCTTGGGCCGTAACTATTCGGTCTGGTGGAGCAACGCCCTGGAGTGAAACCTAGGTTGCCCGGAACGTAGAATTGGCCATCACTTTCAAACTGGTCGCAATTATTCCTGTTATATGATGGAAACACTGTTGTATTTTTTTTGCATTTTATGGTTCCGGCGTTGACTTCTAAGGCCCTAACTATTCAATCCGTTGGAGCAACGCCCTAGGGTGAAGCCTAGGTTGCTCGGAAAGTAGAAATGACCATAAGTTTCATACTGATTGCAATTATTTGTTTCATACGATGGAAGAACCGTTGTATTTATATTGTATTTTATGCTTCTGGCGTTGACTTCTACGGCACTAACTATTCGATCTGGTGGAGCAACGCCCTAGAGTGAAGCCTAGGTTGCCCGGAACGTGGAATTGGCCATCACTTTCGAACTGGTGGCAATTATTCCTGTTATATGATGGAAACACTGTTGCATTTTTTTTGCATTTTATGGTTCGGGCGTAGACTTCTAAGGCCCTAACTATTCAATCTGTTGGAGCAACGCCCTAGGGTGAAGCCTAGGTTGCTCGGAAAGTAGAAATGACCATAAGTTTCATACTGGTTGCAATTATTCGTTTTATACGTTGCAAAAGCTGTTGTATTTATATTGTATTTTATGCTTCTGGCGTTGACTTCTAAGGAACTAACTATTCGATCTGTTGGAGCAACGCCCTAGGGTGAAGCCTAGCTTGCTCGGAAAGTAGAAATGAACATAAGTTTCATACTGGTTGCAATTATTCGTTTTATACGATGGAAAAACTGTTGTATTTATATTGTATTTTACGCTTCTGGCGTTGACTTCTAAGGCACTAACTATTCGATCTGGTGGAGCAACGCCCTAGAGTGAAGCCTAGGTTGCCCGGAACGTAGAATTGGTCATCACTTTCAAACTGGTTGCAATTATTCATGTTATATGATACAAACACTGTTGTATTTTTATTGCATTGTATGCTTCGGGCGTTGACTTCTAAGGCCCTAGCTATTCAATCTGTTGGAGCAACGCCCTAGGGTGAAGCCTAGGTTGCTCGGAAAGTAGAAATGACCATAAGTTTCATACTGGTTGCAATTATTCGTTTTATACGTTGCAAAAGCTGTTGTATTTATATTGTATTTTATGCTTCTGGCGTTGACTTCTAAGGAACTAACTATTCGATCTGGTGGAGCAACGCCCTAGAGTGAAGCCTAGGTTGCCCGGGACGTAGAATTGGCCATCACGTTCAAACTGGTTGCTATTAATCCTTTTATACGATGGAAAAGCTGTTGTATTTATACCGTATTTTATGCTTCAGGCGTTGACTTCTAAGGCACTAACTATTCGATCTGGTGGAGCGACGCCCTAGAGTGAAGCCTAGGTTTCCCGGAACGTAGAATTGGCCATCACTTTCAAACTGGTTGCAATTATTCCTGTTATATGATGGAAACACTGTTGTATTTTAATTGCATTTTATGCTTCGGGCGTTGACTTCTAAGGCCCTAACTATTCAATCTGTTGGAGCAACGCCCTAGGGTGAAGCCTAGCTTGCTCGGAAAGTAGAAATGAACATAAGTTTCATACTGGTTGCAATTATTCGTTTTTACGATGGAAAAGCTGTTGTATTTATATCGTATTTTATGCTTCTGGCGTTGACTTCTTGGGCCGTAACTATTCGGTCTGGTGGAGCAACGCCCTGGAGTGAAACCTAGGTTGCCCGGAACGTAGAATTGGCCATCACTTTCAAACTGGTTGCAATTATTCCTGTTATATGATGGAAACACTGTTGTTTTTTTTTTGCATTTTATGGTTCGGGCGTTGACTTCTAAGGCCCTAACTATTCAATCCGTTGGAGCAACGCCCCAGGGTCAAGCCTAGGATGCTCGGAAAGTAGAAATGACCATAAGTTTCATACAGGTTGCAATTATTTGTCTTATACGATGTAAAAACTGTTGAATTTATATTGTATTTTATGCTGCTGGCGTTGACTTCTAAGGCACTAACTATTCGATCTGGTGGAGGAACGCCCTAGAGTGAAGCCTAGGTTGCCCGGGACGTAGAATTGGCCATCACTTTCAATCTGGTTACAATTATCCGTTTTATACGATGCAAACACTGTTGTATTTATATCGTATTTTATGCTTCTAGCGTTGACCTCTAAGGCCCTAGCTGTTCGATCTAGTGGAGCAACGCCCTAGAGTGAAGCCTAGGTTGCCCGGAAAGGAGAAATGACCACCACGTTCAAACTGGTTGCAATTAATCCTTTTATACGATGGAAAAGCTGTTGCATTTATATCGTATTTTATGTTTCTGGCGTTTACTTCTAAGGACCTAACCATTCGATCTGGTGGAGCAACGCCCTAGAGTGAAGCCTAGGTTCCTCGGAATGTGGAAATGACCATAACTTTCACACTGGTTGCAATTATTCGTTTTATACGATGGAAACGCTGTTGTATTTATATTGTATTTTATGCCTCTGGCGTTGACTTCAAAGGCCGTAGCTATTAGTCGTGGTGGAGCAACGCCCTAGAGTGACGCCTAGGGCGCTTGGAGCGTAGAAATGACCATTACTTTCACACTGGTTGCAAATATTCATTTTATACGATGGAAAAACTGTTGTATTTATATTGTATTTTATGCTTCTGGCGTTGACTTCTAAGGCACTGACTATTCGATCTTGTGGAGCAACGCCCTAGAGTGAAGCCTAGGTTGCCCGGAACGTAGAATTGGCCATTACTTTCGAACTGGTCGCAATTATTCCTGTTATATGATGCAAACACTTTTGCATTTTTTTTGCATTTTATGGTTCGGGCGTAGACTTCTAAGGCCCTAACTATTCAATCTGTTGGAGCAACGCCCTAGGGTGAAGCCTAGGTTGCTCGGAAAGTAGAAATGACCATAAGTTTCATACTGGTTGCAATTATTCGTTTTATACGATGGAAAAGCTGTTGTATTTATATTGTATTTTATGCTTCTGGCGTTGACTTCTAAGGCACTAACTATTCGATCTGGTGGAGCAACGCCCTAGAGTGTAGCCTAGATTGTCCGGGACGTAGAATTGGCCATCACGTTCAAACTGGTTGCAATTAATCCTTTTATACGATGGAAAAGCTGTTGTATTTATACCGTATTTTATGCTTCAGGCGTTGACTTCCAAGGCACTGACTATTCGATCTTGTGGAGCAACGCCCTAGAGTGAAGCCTAGCGTGCTCGGAACGTAGAAATGACCATTACTTTCACACTGGTTGCAATTATTCGTTTTATACGATGGAAAAGCTGTTGTATTTATAACGTATTTTATGCTTCTGGCGTTGACTTCTTAGGCCGTAACTTTTCGGTGTGGTGGAGGAACGCCCTGGAGTGAAACCTAGGTTGCCCGGAACGTAGAATTGGCCATCACTTTCAAACTGGTTGCAATTATTCCTGTTATATGATGGAAACACTGTTGCATTTTTTTTTGCATTTTATGGTTCGGGCGTTGACTTCTAAGGCGCTAGCTATTCAATCTGTTGGAGCAACGCCCTAGGGTGAAGCCTAGGTTGCTCGGAAAGCGGAAATGACCATAAGTTTCATACTGGTTGCAATTATTCGCTTTACACGACGGAAAAACTGTTGTATCTATATCGTATTTTATGCTTCTGGCGTTGACTTCTAAGGCACTAACTATTCGATCTGGTAGAGCAACGCCCTAGAGTGAAGCCTAGGTTGCCCGGAAGGTAGAATTGGCCATCACTTTCAAACTGGTTGCAATTATTCGTTTTATACGATGGAAAAACTGTTGTATTTATATTGTATTTTATGCTTCTGGCGTTGACTTCTAAGGCACTAACTATTCGATCTGGTGGAGCAACGCCATAGAATGAAGCCTAGGTTGCCCGGAACGTAGAATTGGCCATCACTTTCAAACTGGTCGCAATTATTCCTATTATATGACGGAAACACTGTTGTATTTTTTCTGCATTTTATGGTTCGGGCGTTGACTTCTAAGGCCCTAACTATTCAATCCGTTGGAGCAACGCCCTAGGGTGAAGCCTAGGTTGCTCGGAAAGTAGAAATGACCATAAGTTTCATACTGATTGCAATTATTTGTTTCATACGATGGAAAAACCGTTGTATTTATATTGTATTTTATGCTTCTGGCGTTGACTTCTACGGCACTAACTATTCGATCTGGTGGAGCAACGCCCTAGAGTGAAGCCTAGGTTGCCCGGAACGTGGAATTGGCCATCACTTTCGAACTGGTCGCAATTATTCCTGTTATATGATGGAAACACTGTTGCATTTTTTTTTGCATTTTATGGTTCGGGCGTAGAGTTCTAAGGCCCTAACTATTCAATCTGTTGGAGCAACGCCCTAGGGCGAAGCCTAGGTTGCTCGGAAAGTAGAAATGACCATAAGTTTCATACTGGTTGCAATTATTCGTTTTATACGATGGAAAAGCTGTTGTACTAAATATTGTATTTTATGCTTCTGGCGTTGACTTCTAAGGCACTAACTATTCGATCTGGTGGAGCAACGCCCTAGAGTGAAGCCTAGGTTGCCCGGGACGTAGAATTGGCCATCACGTTCAAACTGGTTGCAATTAATCCTTTTATACGATGGAAAAGCTGTTGTATTTATACCGTATTTTATGCTTCAGGCGTTGACTTCTAAGGCACTAACTATTCGATCTGGTGGAGCGACGCCCTAGAGTGAAGCCTAGGTTGCCCGGAACGTAGAATTGGCCATCACTTTCAAACTGGTTGCAATTATTCCTGTTATATGATGGAAACACTGTTGTATTTTTTTTGCATTTTATGGTTCTGGCGTAGACTTCTAAGGCCCTAACTATTCAATCTGTGGGAGCAACGCCCTAGGGTGAAGGCTAGGTTGCTCGGAAAGTAGAAATGACCATAAGTTTCATACTGGTTGCAATTATTCGTTTTATACGATGGAAAAGCTGTTGTATTTATATTGTATTTTACGCTTCTGGCGTTGACTTCTAAGGCACTAACTATTCGATCTGGTGGAGCAACGCCCTAGAGTGAAGCCTAGGTTGCCCGGAACGTAGAATTGGTCATCACTTTCAAACTGGTTGCAATTATCCATGTTATATGATACAAACACTGTTGTATTTTTATTGCATTGTATGCTTCGGGCGTTGACTTCTAAGGCCCTAGCTATTCAATCTGTTGGAGCAACGCCCTAGGGTGAAGCCTAGCTTGCTCGGAAAGTAGAAATGACCATAAGTTTCATACTGGTTGCAATTATTCGTTTTATACGATGGAAAAGCTGTTGTATTTATATCGTATTTTATGCTTCTGGCGTTGACTTCTTAGGCCGTAACTATTCGGTCTGGTGGAGCAACGCCATGGAGTGAAACCAAGGTTGCCCGGAACGTAGAATTGGCCATCACTTTCAAACTGGTCGCAGTTATTCCTGATATATGATGGAAACACTGTTGTATTTTTTTTGCATTTTATGGCTCGGGCGTTGACTTCTAAGGCCCTAACTATTCAATCTGTTGGAGCAAGGCCCTAGGGTGAAGCCTAGGTTGCTTGGAAAGTAGAAATGACCATAAGTTACATACTGGTTGCAATCATTCGTTTTATACGATGGAAAAACTGTTGTATTTATATTGTATTCTATGCTTCTGGCGTTGACTTCTAAGGCACTATCTATTCGATCTGGTGGAGCAACGCCCTAGAGAGAAGCCTAGGTTGCCCGGAACTTAGAATTGGCTATCACTTTCAAACTGGTTGCATTTATTCCTGTTATATGATGGAAACACTGTTTTATTTTTATTGCATTTTATGCTTCGGGCGTTGACTTCTGAGGACCTAACTATTCAATCTGTTGGAGCAACGCCCTAGGGTGAAGCCTAGCTTGCTCGGAAAGTAGAAATGACCATCAGTTTAATACTGGTTGCAATTATTCGTTTTATACGATGGAAACACTGTTGTATTTATATTGTATTTTATGCTTCTCGCGTTGACTTCTAAGGCCCTAGCTATTCGATCTAGTGGAGCAACGCCCTAGAGTGAAGCCTAGGTTGCCCGGAAAGGAGAAATGACCATCACTTTCAAACTGGTTGCAATTAACCCTGTTATACATTGGAAAAACTGTTGTATTTTTATTGCATTTTATGCTTCTGGCGTTCACTTCTTAGGCCCTAACTATTCGATCTGGTGGAACAACGGCCTAGGGCGAAGCCTAGCTTGCCCGGAACGTAGAAATGACCATTACCTTTACACTGTTTGCAATTATGCCTTTTATACGATGGAAAAGCTGTTGTATTTATATCGTATTTTATGCTTCTGGCGTTTACTTCTAAGGACCTAACTATTCGATCTGGTGGAGCAACGCCCTAGAATGAATCCTATGTTGCTCGGAATGTAGAAATGACCATAACTTTCACACTGGTTGCTATTATACGTTTTTTACGGTGCAAACGCTGTTGTATTTATATCGTATTTTATGCTTCTGGCGTTTACTTCTAAGGCCGTAGCTATTAGATGTGGTGGAGCAACGCCCTAGAGTGACGCCTAGGGTGCTCGGAACGTAGAAATGACCATTACTTTCACACTGGTTGCAATTATTCGTTTTATTCGATGGAAAAGCTGTTGTATTTATATCGTATTTTATGCTTCTGGCGTTGACTTCTAAGGCACTAACTATTCGATCTGGTGGAGCAACGCCCTAGAGTGAAGCCTAGGTTGCCCGGGACGTAGAATTGGCCATCACGTTCAAACTGGTTGCAATTAATCCTTTTATACGATGGAAAAACTGTTGTATTTATATTGTATTTTACGCTTCTGGCGTTGACTTCTAAGGCACTAACTATTCGATCTGGTGGAGCAACGCCCTAGAGTGAAGCCTAGGTTGCCCGGAACGTAGAATTGGTCATCACTTTCAAACTGGTTGCAATTATTCATGGTATATGATACAAACACTGTTGTATTTTTATTGCATTGTATGCTTCGGGCGTTGACTTCTAAGGCCCTAGCTATTCAATCTGTTGGAGCAACGCCCTAGGGTGAAGCCTAGCTTGCTCGGAAAGTAGAAATGACTATAAGTTTCATACTGGTTGCAATTATTCGTTTTATACGATGGAAAAGCTGTTGTATTTATATCGTATTTTATGCTTCTGGCGTTGACTTCTAAGGCACTATCTATTCGATCTGGTGGAGCAACGCCCTAGAGAGAAGCCTAGGTTGCCCGGAACTTAGAATTGGCTATCACTTCAAACTGGTTGCAATTATTCGTTTTATACGATGGAAAAACTGTTGTATTTATATTGTATTTTATGCTTCTGGCGTTGACTTCTAAGGCACTAACTATTCGATCTGGTGGAGCAACGCCATAGAATGAAGCCTAGGTTGCCCGGAACGTAGAATTGGCCATCACTTTCAAACTGGTCGCAATTATTCCTATTATATGACGGAAACACTGTTGTATTTTTTCTGCATTTTATGGTTCGGGCGTTGACTTCTAAGGCCCTAACTATTCAATCCGTTGGAGCAACGCCCTAGGGTGAAGCCTAGGTTGCTCGGAAAGTAGAAATGACCATAAGTTTCATACTGATTGCAATTATTTGTTTCATACGATGGAAAAACCGTTGTATTTATATTGTATTTTATGCTTCTGGCGTTGACTTCTACGGCACTAACTATTCGATCTGGTGGAGCAACGCCCTAGAGTGAAGCCTAGGTTGCCCGGAACGTGGAATTGGCCATCACTTTCGAACTGGTCGCAATTATTCCTGTTATATGATGGAAACACTGTTGCATTTTTTTTTGCATTTTATGGTTCGGGCGTAGAGTTCTAAGGCCCTAACTATTCAATCTGTTGGAGCAACGCCCTAGGGCGAAGCCTAGGTTGCGCGGAAAGTAGAAATGACCATAAGTTTCATACTGGTTGCAATTATTCGTTTTATACGATGGAAAAGCTGTTGTACTAAATATTGTATTTTATGCTTCTGGCGTTGACTTCTAAGGCACTAACTATTCGATCTGGTGGAGCAACGCCCTAGAGTGAAGCCTAGGTTGCCCGGGACGTAGAATTGGCCATCACGTTCAAACTGGTTGCAATTAATCCTTTTATACGATGGAAAAGCTGTTGTATTTATACCGTATTTTATGCTTCAGGCGTTGACTTCTAAGGCACTAACTATTCGATCTGGTGGAGCGACGCCCTAGAGTGAAGCCTAGGTTGCCCGGAACGTAGAATTGGCCATCACTTTCAAACTGGTTGCAATTATTCCTGTTATATGATGGAAACACTGTTGTATTTTTTTTGCATTTTATGGTTCTGGCGTAGACTTCTAAGGCCCTAACTATTCAATCTGTGGGAGCAACGCCCTAGGGTGAAGGCTAGGTTGCTCGGAAAGTAGAAATGACCATAAGTTTCATACTGGTTGCAATTATTCGTTTTATACGATGGAAAAGCTGTTGTATTTATATTGTATTTTACGCTTCTGGCGTTGACTTCTAAGGCACTAACTATTCGATCTGGTGGAGCAACGCCCTAGAGTGAAGCCTAGGTTGCCCGGAACGTAGAATTGGTCATCACTTTCAAACTGGTTGCAATTATCCATGTTATATGATACAAACACTGTTGTATTTTTATTGCATTGTATGCTTCGGGCGTTGACTTCTAAGGCCCTAGCTATTCAATCTGTTGGAGCAACGCCCTAGGGTGAAGCCTAGCTTGCTCGGAAAGTAGAAATGACCATAAGTTTCATACTGGTTGCAATTATTCGTTTTATACGATGGAAAAGCTGTTGTATTTATATCGTATTTTATGCTTCTGGCGTTGACTTCTTAGGCCGTAACTATTCGGTCTGGTGGAGCAACGCCATGGAGTGAAACCAAGGTTGCCCGGAACGTAGAATTGGCCATCACTTTCAAACTGGTCGCAGTTATTCCTGATATATGATGGAAACACTGTTGTATTTTTTTTGCATTTTATGGCTCGGGCGTTGACTTCTAAGGCCCTAACTATTCAATCTGTTGGAGCAAGGCCCTAGGGTGAAGCCTAGGTTGCTTGGAAAGTAGAAATGACCATAAGTTACATACTGGTTGCAATCATTCGTTTTATACGATGGAAAAACTGTTGTATTTATATTGTATTCTATGCTTCTGGCGTTGACTTCTAAGGCACTATCTATTCGATCTGGTGGAGCAACGCCCTAGAGAGAAGCCTAGGTTGCCCGGAACTTAGAATTGGCTATCACTTTCAAACTGGTTGCAATTATTCCTGTTATATGATGGAAACACTGTTTTATTTTTATTGCATTTTATGCTTCGGGCGTTGACTTCTGAGGACCTAACTATTCAATCTGTTGGAGCAACGCCCTAGGGTGAAGCCTAGCTTGCTCGGAAAGTAGAAATGACCATCAGTTTAATACTGGTTGCAATTATTCGTTTTATACGATGGAAACACTGTTGTATTTATATTGTATTTTATGCTTCTGGCGTTGACTTCTAAGGCCCTAGCTATTCGATCTAGTGGAGCAACGCCCTAGAGTGAAGCCTAGGTTGCCCGGAAAGGAGAAATGACCATCACTTTCAAACTGGTTGCAATTAACCCTGTTATACATTGGAAAAACTGTTGTATTTTTATTGCATTTTATGCTTCTGGCGTTCACTTCTTAGGCCCTAACTATTCGATCTGGTGGAACAACGGCCTAGGGCGAAGCCTAGCTTGCCCGGAACGTAGAAATGACCATTACCTTTACACTGTTTGCAATTATGCCTTTTATACGATGGAAAAGCTGTTGTATTTATATCGTATTTTATGCTTCTGGCGTTTACTTCTAAGGACCTAACTATTCGATCTGGTGGAGCAACGCCCTAGAATGAATCCTATGTTGCTCGGAATGTAGAAATGACCATAACTTTCACACTGGTTGCTATTATACGTTTTTTACGGTGCAAACGCTGTTGTATTTATATCGTATTTTATGCTTCTGGCGTTTACTTCTAAGGCCGTAGCTATTAGATGTGGTGGAGCAACGCCCTAGAGTGACGCCTAGGGTGCTCGGAACGTAGAAATGACCATTACTTTCACACTGGTTGCAATTATTCGTTTTATTCGATGGAAAAGCTGTTGTATTTATATCGTATTTTATGCTTCTGGCGTTGACTTCTAAGGCACTAACTATTCGATCTGGTGGAGCAACGCCCTAGAGTGAAGCCTAGGTTGCCCGGGACGTAGAATTGGCCATCACGTTCAAACTGGTTGCAATTAATCCTTTTATACGATGGAAAAACTGTTGTATTTATATTGTATTTTACGCTTCTGGCGTTGACTTCTAAGGCACTAACTATTCGATCTGGTGGAGCAACGCCCTAGAGTGAAGCCTAGGTTGCCCGGAACGTAGAATTGGTCATCACTTTCAAACTGGTTGCAATTATTCATGGTATATGATACAAACACTGTTGTATTTTTATTGCATTGTATGCTTCGGGCGTTGACTTCTAAGGCCCTAGCTATTCAATCTGTTGGAGCAACGCCCTAGGGTGAAGCCTAGCTTGCTCGGAAAGTAGAAATGACTATAAGTTTCATACTGGTTGCAATTATTCGTTTTATACGATGGAAAAGCTGTTGTATTTATATCGTATTTTATGCTTCTGGCGTTGACTTCTAAGGCACTATCTATTCGATCTGGTGGAGCAACGCCCTAGAGAGAAGCCTAGGTTGCCCGGAACTTAGAATTGGCTATCACTTCAAACTGGTTGCAATTATTCGTTTTATACGATGGAAAAACTGTTGTATTTATATTGTATTTTATGCTTCTGGCGTTGACTTCTAAGGCACTAACTATTCGATCTGGTGGAGCAACGCCATAGAATGAAGCCTAGGTTGCCCGGAACGTAGAATTGGCCATCACTTTCAAACTGGTCGCAATTATTCCTATTATATGACGGAAACACTGTTGTATTTTTTCTGCATTTTATGGTTCGGGCGTTGACTTCTAAGGCCCTAACTATTCAATCCGTTGGAGCAACGCCCTAGGGTGAAGCCTAGGTTGCTCGGAAAGTAGAAATGACCATAAGTTTCATACTGATTGCAATTATTTGTTTCATACGATGGAAAAACCGTTGTATTTATATTGTATTTTATGCTTCTGGCGTTGACTTCTACGGCACTAACTATTCGATCTGGTGGAGCAACGCCCTAGAGTGAAGCCTAGGTTGCCCGGAACGTGGAATTGGCCATCACTTTCGAACTGGTCGCAATTATTCCTGTTATATGATGGAAACACTGTTGCATTTTTTTTTGCATTTTATGGTTCGGGCGTAGAGTTCTAAGGCCCTAACTATTCAATCTGTTGGAGCAACGCCCTAGGGCGAAGCCTAGGTTGCTCGGAAAGTAGAAATGACCATAAGTTTCATACTGGTTGCAATTATTCGTTTTATACGATGGAAAAGCTGTTGTACTAAATATTGTATTTTATGCTTCTGGCGTTGACTTCTAAGGCACTAACTATTCGATCTGGTGGAGCAACGCCCTAGAGTGAAGCCTAGGTTGCCCGGGACGTAGAATTGGCCATCACGTTCAAACTGGTTGCAATTAATCCTTTTATACGATGGAAAAGCTGTTGTATTTATACCGTATTTTATGCTTCAGGCGTTGACTTCTAAGGCACTAACTATTCGATCTGGTGGAGCGACGCCCTAGAGTGAAGCCTAGGTTGCCCGGAACGTAGAATTGGCCATCACTTTCAAACTGGTTGCAATTATTCCTGTTATATGATGGAAACACTGTTGTATTTTTTTTGCATTTTATGGTTCTGGCGTAGACTTCTAAGGCCCTAACTATTCAATCTGTGGGAGCAACGCCCTAGGGTGAAGGCTAGGTTGCTCGGAAAGTAGAAATGACCATAAGTTTCATACTGGTTGCAATTATTCGTTTTATACGATGGAAAAGCTGTTGTATTTATATTGTATTTTACGCTTCTGGCGTTGACTTCTAAGGCACTAACTATTCGATCTGGTGGAGCAACGCCCTAGAGTGAAGCCTAGGTTGCCCGGAACGTAGAATTGGTCATCACTTTCAAACTGGTTGCAATTATCCATGTTATATGATACAAACACTGTTGTATTTTTATTGCATTGTATGCTTCGGGCGTTGACTTCTAAGGCCCTAGCTATTCAATCTGTTGGAGCAACGCCCTAGGGTGAAGCCTAGCTTGCTCGGAAAGTAGAAATGACCATAAGTTTCATACTGGTTGCAATTATTCGTTTTATACGATGGAAAAGCTGTTGTATTTATATCGTATTTTATGCTTCTGGCGTTGACTTCTTAGGCCGTAACTATTCGGTCTGGTGGAGCAACGCCATGGAGTGAAACCAAGGTTGCCCGGAACGTAGAATTGGCCATCACTTTCAAACTGGTCGCAGTTATTCCTGATATATGATGGAAACACTGTTGTATTTTTTTTGCATTTTATGGCTCGGGCGTTGACTTCTAAGGCCCTAACTATTCAATCTGTTGGAGCAAGGCCCTAGGGTGAAGCCTAGGTTGCTTGGAAAGTAGAAATGACCATAAGTTACATACTGGTTGCAATCATTCGTTTTATACGATGGAAAAACTGTTGTATTTATATTGTATTCTATGCTTCTGGCGTTGACTTCTAAGGCACTATCTATTCGATCTGGTGGAGCAACGCCCTAGAGAGAAGCCTAGGTTGCCCGGAACTTAGAATTGGCTATCACTTTCAAACTGGTTGCAATTATTCCTGTTATATGATGGAAACACTGTTTTATTTTTATTGCATTTTATGCTTCGGGCGTTGACTTCTGAGGACCTAACTATTCAATCTGTTGGAGCAACGCCCTAGGGTGAAGCCTAGCTTGCTCGGAAAGTAGAAATGACCATCAGTTTAATACTGGTTGCAATTATTCGTTTTATACGATGGAAACACTGTTGTATTTATATTGTATTTTATGCTTCTGGCGTTGACTTCTAAGGCCCTAGCTATTCGATCTAGTGGAGCAACGCCCTAGAGTGAAGCCTAGGTTGCCCGGAAAGGAGAAATGACCATCACTTTCAAACTGGTTGCAATTAACCCTGTTATACATTGGAAAAACTGTTGTATTTTTATTGCATTTTATGCTTCTGGCGTTCACTTCTTAGGCCCTAACTATTCGATCTGGTGGAACAACGGCCTAGGGCGAAGCCTAGCTTGCCCGGAACGTAGAAATGACCATTACCTTTACACTGTTTGCAATTATGCCTTTTATACGATGGGAAAGCTGTTGTATTTATATCGTATTTTATGCTTCTGGCGTTTACTTCTAAGGACCTAACTATTCGATCTGGTGGAGCAACGCCCTAGAATGAATCCTATGTTGCTCGGAATGTAGAAATGACCATAACTTTCACACTGGTTGCTATTATACGTTTTTTACGGTGCAAACGCTGTTGTATTTATATCGTATTTTATGCTTCTGGCGTTTACTTCTAAGGCCGTAGCTATTAGATGTGGTGGAGCAACGCCCTAGAGTGACGCCTAGGGTGCTCGGAACGTAGAAATGACCATTACTTTCACACTGGTTGCAATTATTCGTTTTATTCGATGGAAAAGCTGTTGTATTTATATCGTATTTTATGCTTCTGGCGTTGACTTCTAAGGCACTAACTATTCGATCTGGTGGAGCAACGCCCTAGAGTGAAGCCTAGGTTGCCCGGGACGTAGAATTGGCCATCACGTTCAAACTGGTTGCAATTAATCCTTTTATACGATGGAAAAACTGTTGTATTTATATTGTATTTTACGCTTCTGGCGTTGACTTCTAAGGCACTAACTATTCGATCTGGTGGAGCAACGCCCTAGAGTGAAGCCTAGGTTGCCCGGAACGTAGAATTGGTCATCACTTTCAAACTGGTTGCAATTATTCATGGTATATGATACAAACACTGTTGTATTTTTATTGCATTGTATGCTTCGGGCGTTGACTTCTAAGGCCCTAGCTATTCAATCTGTTGGAGCAACGCCCTAGGGTGAAGCCTAGCTTGCTCGGAAAGTAGAAATGACTATAAGTTTCATACTGGTTGCAATTATTCGTTTTATACGATGGAAAAGCTGTTGTATTTATATCGTATTTTATGCTTCTGGCGTTGACTTCTTAGGCTGTAACTATTCGGTCTGGTGGAGCAACGCCATGGAGTGAAACCAAGGTTGCCCGGAACGTACAATTGGCCATCACTTTCAAACTGGTCGCAGTTATTCCTGATATATGATGGAAACACTGTTGTATTTTTTTTGCATTTTATGGCTCGGGCGTTGACTTCTAAGGCCCTAACTATTCAATCTGTTGGAGCAAGGCCCTTGGGTGAAGCCTAGGTTGCTTGGAAAGTAGAAATGACCATAAGTTACATACTGGTTGCAATTATTCGTTTTATACGATGGAAAAACTGTTTTATTTATATTGTATTTTATGCTTCTGGCGTTGACTTCTAAGGCACTATCTATTCGATCTGGTGGAGCAACGCCCTAGAGAGAAGCCTAGGTTGCCCGGAACTTAGAATTGGCTATCACTTTCAAACTGGTTGCAATTATTCCTGTTATATGATGGAAACACTGTTGTATTTTTTTTTGCATTTTATGGTTCGGGCGTTCACTTCTAAGGTTATAACTATTGAATGTGTTGGAGCAACGCCCTAGGGTGTAGTCTAGCTTGCTCGGAAAGCAGAAATGAACATAAGTTTCATACTGGTTGCAATTATTCGTTTTATACGATGGAAAAGCTGTTGTATTTATATCGTATTTTATGCTTCTGGCGTTGGCTTCTTGGGCCGTAACTATTCGGTCTGGTGGAGCAACGCCCTGGAGTGAAACCTAGGTTGCCCGGAAAGGAGAAATGACCATCACTTTCAAACTGGTTGCAATTAACCCTGTTATACATTGGAAAAACTGTTGTATTTTTATTGCATTTTATGCTTCTGGCGTTCACTTCTTAGGCCCTAACTATTCGATCTGGTGGAACAACGGCCTAGGGTGATGCCTAGCTTGCCCGGAACGTAGAAATGACCATTACCTTCACACTGTTTGCAATTATTCCTTTTATACGATGGAAAAGCTGTTGTATTTATATCGTATTTTATGCTTCTGGCGTTTACTTCTAAGGACCTAACTATTCGATCTGGTGGAGCAACGCCCTAGAATGAATCCTAGGTTGCTCGGAATGTAGAAAGGACCATAACTTTCACACTGGTTGCTATTATACGTTTTTTACGGTGCAAACGCTGTTGTATTTATATCGTATTTTATGCTTCTGGCGTTGGCTTCTTGGGCCGTAACTATTCGGTCTGGTGGGGCAACGCCCTGGAGTGAAACCTAGGTTGCCCGGAACGTAGAATTGGCCATCACTTTCAAACTGGTTGCAATTATTCTTGTTATATGATGGAAACACTGTTTTATTTTTATTGCATTTTATGCTTCGGGCGTTGACTTCTGAGGACCTAACTATTCAATCTGTTGGAGCAACGCCCTAGGGTGAAGCCTAGCTTGCTCGGAAAGTAGAAATGACCATCAGTTTAATACTGGTTGCAATTATTCGTTTTATACGATGGAAACACTGTTGTATTTATATTGTATTTTATGCTTCTGGCGTTGACTTCTAAGGCCCTAGCTATTCGATCTAGTGGAGCAACACCCTAGAGTGAAGCCTAGGTTGCCCGGAAAGGAGAATTGACCATCACTTTCAAACTGGTTGCAATTAACCCTGTTATACATTGGAAAAACTGTTGTATTTTTATTGCATTTTATGCTTCTGGCGTTCACTTCTTAGGCCCTAACTATTCGATCTGGTGGAACAACGGCCTAGGGCGAAGCCTAGCTTGCCCGGAACGTAGAAATGACCATTACCTTCACACTGTTTGCAATTATGCCTTTTATACGATGGAAAAGCTGTTGTATTTATATCGTATTTTATGCTTCTGGCGTTTACTTCTAAGGACCTAACTATTCGATCTGGTGGAGCAACGCTCTAGAATGAATCCTATGTTGCTCGGAATGTAGAAATGACCATAACTTTCACACTGGTTGCTATTATACGTTTTTTACGGTGCAAACGCTGTTGTATTTATATCGTATTTTATGCTTCTGGCGTTTACTTCTAAGGCCGTAGCTATTAGATGTGGTGGAGCAACGCCCTAGAGTGACGCCTAGGGTGCTCGGAACGTAGAAATGACCATTACTTTCACACTGGTTGCAATTATTCGTTTTATTCGATGGAAAAGCTGTTGTATTTATATCGTATTTTATGCTTCTGGCGTTGACTTCTTAGGCCGTAACTATTCGGTCTGGTGGAGCAACGCCATGGAGTGAAACCAAGGTTGCCCGGAACGTACAATTGGCCATCACTTTCAAACTGGTCGCAGTTATTCCTGATATATGATGGAAACACTGTTGTATTTTTTTTGCATTTTATGGCTCGGGCGTTGACTTCTAAGGCCCTAACTATTCAATCTGTTGGAGCAAGGCCCTTGGGTGAAGCCTAGGTTGCTTGGAAAGTAGAAATGACCATAAGTTACATACTGGTTGCAATTATTCGTTTTATACGATGGAAAAACTGTTTTATTTATATTGTATTTTATGCTTCTGGCGTTGACTTCTAAGGCACTATCTATTCGATCTGGTGGAGCAACGCCCTAGAGAGAAGCCTAGGTTGCCCGGAACTTAGAATTGGCTATCACTTTCAAACTGGTTGCAATTATTCCTGTTATATGATGGAAACACTGTTGTATTTTTTTTTGCATTTTATGGTTCCGGCGTTCACTTCTAAGGTTATAACTATTGAATGTGTTGGAGCAACGCCCTAGGGTGTAGTCTCGCTTGGTCGGAAAGCAGAAATGAACATAAGTTTCATACTGGTTGCAATTATTCGTTTTATACGATGGAAAAGCTGTTGTATTTATATCGTATTCTATGCTTCTGGCGTTGGCTTCTTGGGCCGTAACTATTCGGTCTGGTGGAGCAACGCCCTGGAGTGAAACCTAGGTTGCCCGGAACGTAGAATTGGCCATCACTTTCAAACTGGTTGCAATTATTCCTGTTATATGATGGAAACACTGTTTTACTTTTATTGCATTTTATCCTTCGGGCGTTGACTTCTGAGGACCTAACTATTCAATCTGTTGGAGCAACGCTCTGGGGTGAAGCCTAGCTTGCGCGGAAAGTAGAAATGACCATCAGTTTCATACTGGTTGCAATTATTCGTTTTATACGATGGAAACACTGTTGTATTTATATTGTATTTCATGCTTCTGGCGTTGACTTCTAAGGCCCTAGCTATTCGATCTAGTGGAGCAACGCCCTAGAGTGAAGCCTAGGTTGCCCGGAAAGGAGAAATGACCATCACTTTCAAACTGGTTGCAATTAACCCTGTTATACATTGGAAAAACTGTTGTATTTTTATTGCATTTTATGCTTCTGGCGTTCACTTCTTAGGCCCTAACTATTCGATCTGGTGGAACAACGGCCTAGGGTGATGCCTAGCTTGCCCGGAACGTAGAAATGACCATTACCTTCACACTGTTTGCAATTATTCCTTTTATACGATGGAAAAGCTGTTGTATTTATATCGTATTTTATGCTTCTGGCGTTTACTTCTAAGGACCTAACTATTCGATCTGGTGGAGCAACGCCCTAGAATGAATCCTAGGTTGCTCGGAATGTAGAAAGGACCATAACTTTCACACTGGTTGCTATTATACGTTTTTTACGGTGCAAACGCTGTTGTATTTATATAGTATTTTATGCTTCTGGCGTTGGCTTCTTGGGCCGTAACTATTCGGTCTGGTGGAGCAACGCCCTGGAGTGAAACCTAGGTTGCCCGGAACGTAGAATTGGCCATCACTTTCAAACTGGTTGCAATTATTCCTGTTATATGATGGAAACACTGTTTTATTTTTATTGCATTTTATGCTTCGGGCGTTGACTTCTGAGGACCTAACTATTCAATCTGTTGGAGCAACGCCCTAGGGTGAAGCCTAGCTTGCTCGGAAAGTAGAAATGACCATCAGTTTAATACTGGTTGCAATTATTCGTTTTATACGATGGAAACACTGTTGTATTTATATTGTATTTTATGCTTCTGGCGTTGACTTCTAAGGCCCTAGCTATTCGATCTAGTGGAGCAACACCCTAGAGTGAAGCCTAGGTTGCCCGGAAAGGAGAAATGACCATCACTTTCAAACTGGTTGCAATTAACCCTGTTATACATTGGAAAAACTGTTGTATTTTTATTGCATTTTATGCTTCTGGCGTTCACTTCTTAGGCCCTAACTATTCGATCTGGTGGAACAACGGCCTAGGGCGAAGCCTAGCTTGCCCGGAACGTAGAAATGACCATTACCTTCACACTGTTTGCAATTATGCCTTTTATACGATGGAAAAGCTGTTGTATTTATATCGTATTTTATGCTTCTGGCGTTTACTTCTAAGGACCTAACTATTCGATCTGGTGGAGCAACGCCCTAGAATGAATCCTATGTTGCTCGGAATGTAGAAATGACCATAACTTTCACACTGGTTGCTATTATACGTTTTTTACGGTGCAAACGCTGTTGTATTTATATCGTATTTTATGCTTCTGGCGTTTACTTCCAAGGCCGCAGCTATTAGATGTGGTGGAGCAACGCCCTAGAGTGACGCCTAGGGTTCTCGGAACGTAGAAATGACCATTACTTTCACACTGGTTGCAATTATTCGTTTTATTCGATGGAAAAGCTGTTGTATTTATATCGTATTTTATGCTTCTGGCGTTGACTTCTTAGGCCGTAACTATTCGGTCTGGTGGAGCAACGCCATGGAGTGAAACCAAGGTTGCCCGGAACGTACAATTGGCCATCACTTTCAAACTGGTCGCAGTTATTCCTGATATATGATGGAAACACTGTTGTATTTTTTTTGCATTTTATGGCTCGGGCGTTGACTTCTAAGGCCCTAACTATTCAATCTGTTGGAGCAAGGCCCTTGGGTGAAGCCTAGGTTGCTTGGAAAGTAGAAATGACCATAAGTTACATACTGGTTGCAATTATTCGTTTTATACGATGGAAAAACTGTTTTATTTATATTGTATTTTATGCTTCTGGCGTTGACTTCTAAGGCACTATCTATTCGATCTGGTGGAGCAACGCCCTAGAGAGAAGCCTAGGTTGCCCGTAACTTAGAATTGGCTATCACTTTCAAACTGGTTGCAATTATTCCTGTTATATGATGGAAACACTGTTGTATTTTTTTTTGCATTTTATGGTTCGGGCGTTCACTTCTAAGGTTATAACTATTGAATGTGTTGGAGCAACGCCCTAGGGTGTAGTCTAGCTTGCTCGGAAAGCAGAAATGAACATAAGTTTCATACTGGTTGCAATTATTCGTTTTATACGATGGAAAAGCTGTTGTATTTATATCGTATTTTATGCTTCTGGCGTTGGCTTCTTGGGCCGTAACTATTCGGTCTGGTGGAGCAACGCCCTGGAGTGAAACCTAGGTTGCCCGGAACGTAGAATTGGCCATCACTTTCAAACTGGTTGCAATTATTCCTGTTATATGATGGAAACACTGTTTTACTTTTATTGCATTTTATCCTTCGGGCGTTGACTTCTGAGGACCTAACTATTCAATCTGTTGGAGCAACGCTCTGGGGTGAAGCCTAGCTTGCGCGGAAAGTAGAAATGACCATCAGTTTCATACTGGTTGCAATTATTCGTTTTATACGATGGAAACACTGTTGTATTTATATTGTATTTTATGCTTCTGGCGTTGACTTCTAAGGCCCTAGCTATTCGATCTAGTGGAGCAACGCCCTAGAGTGAAGCCTAGGTTGCCCGGAAAGGAGAAATGACCATCACTTTCAAACTGGTTGCAATTAACCCTGTTATACATTGGAAAAACTGTTGTATTTTTATTGCATTTTATGCTTCTGGCGTTCACTTCTTAGGCCCTAACTATTCGATCTGGTGGAACAACGGCCTAGGGTGATGCCTAGCTTGCCCGGAACGTAGAAATGACCATTACCTTCACACTGTTTGCAATTATTCCTTTTATACGATGGAAAAGCTGTTGTATTTATATCGTATTTTATGCTTCTGGCGTTTACTTCTAAGGACCTAACTATTCGATCTGGTGGAGCAACGCCCTAGAATGAATCCTAGGTTGCTCGGAAAGTAGAAATGACCATAAGTTTCATACTGGTTGCAATTATTCGTTTTATACGATGGAAAAGCTGTTGTATTTATATCGTATTTTATGCTTCTGGCGTTGGCTTCTTGGGCCGTAACTATTCGGTCTGGCGGAGTAACGCCCTGGAGTGAAACCTAGGTTGCCCGGAACGTAGAATTGGCCATCACTTTCAAACTGGTTGCAATTATTCCTGTTATATGATGGAAACACTGTTTTATTTTTATTGCATTTTATGCTTCGGGCGTTGACTTCTGAGGACCTAACTATTCAATCTGTTGGAGCAACGCCCTAGGGTGAAGCCTAGCTTGCTCGGAAAGTAGAAATGACCATCAGTTTAATACTGGTTGCAATTATTCGTTTTATACGATGGAAACACTGTTGTATTTATATTGTATTTTATGCTTCTGGCGTTGACTTCTAAGGCCCTAGCTATTCGATCTAGTGGAGCAACACCCTAGAGTGAAGCCTAGGTTGCCCGGAAAGGAGAAATGACCATCACTTTCAAACTGGTTGCAATTAACCCTGTTATACATTGGAAAAACTGTTGTATTTTTATTGCATTTTATGCTTCTGGCGTTCACTTCTTAGGCCCTAACTATTCGATCTGGTGGAACAACGGCCTAGGGCGAAGCCTAGCTTGCCCGGAACGTAGAAATGACCATTACCTTCACACTGTTTGCAATTATGCCTTTTATACGATGGAAAAGCTGTTGTATTTATATCGTATTTTATGCTTCTGGCGTTTACTTCTAAGGACCTAACTATTCGATCTGGTGGAGCAACGCCCTAGAATGAATCCTATGTTGCTCGGAATGTAGAAATGACCATAACTTTCACACTGGTTGCTATTATACGTTTTTTACGGTGCAAACGCTGTTGTATTTATATCGTATTTTATGCTTCTGGCGTTTACTTCGAAGGCCGTAGCTATTAGATGTGGTGGAGCAACGCCCTAGAGTGACGCCTAGGGTGCTCGGAACGTAGAAATGACCATTACTTTCACACTGGTTGCAATTATTCGTTTTATTCGATGGAAAAGCTGTTGTATTTATATCGTATTTTATGCTTCTGGAGTTGACTTCTAAGGCACTAACTATTCGATCTGGTGGAGCAACGCCCTAGAGTGAAGC
Source organism: Calliopsis andreniformis (assembly GCF_051401765.1). Taxonomy (NCBI): domain Eukaryota; kingdom Metazoa; phylum Arthropoda; class Insecta; order Hymenoptera; family Andrenidae; genus Calliopsis; species Calliopsis andreniformis. The sequence continues at coordinate 7,230,961 of NW_027480425.1, read as the reverse complement.
CTAGGTTGCCCGGGACGTAGAGTTGGCCATCACGTTCAAACTGGTTGCAATTAATCCTTTTATACGATGGAAAAACTGTTGTATTTATATTGTATTTTACGCTTCTGGCGTTGACTTCTAAGGCACTATCTATTCGATCTGGTGGAGCAACGCCCTAGAGTGAAGCCTAGGTTGCCCGGAACGTAGAATTGGTCATCACTTTCAAACTGGTTGCAATTATTCATGGTATATGATACAAACACTGTTGTATTTTTATTGCATTGTATGCTTCGGGCGTTGACTTCTAAGGCCCTAGCTATTCAATCTGTTGGAGCAACGCCCTAGGGTGAAGCCTAGCTTGCTCGGAAAGTAGAAATGACTATAAGTTTCATACTGGTTGCAATTATTCGTTTTATACGATGGAAAAGCTGTTGTATTTATATCGTATTTTATGCTTCTGGCGTTGACTTCTTAGGCCGTAACTATTCGGTCTGGTGGAGCAACGCCATGGAGTGAAACCAAGGTTGCCCGGAACGTACAATTGGCCATCACTTTCAAACTGGTCGCAGTTATTCCTGATATATGATGGAAACACTGATGTATTTTTTTTGCATTTTATGGCTCGGGCGTTGACTTCTAAGGCCCTAACTATTCAATCTGTTGGAGCAAGGCCCTTGGGTGAAGCCTAGGTTGCTTGGAAAGTAGAAATGACCATAAGTTACATACTGGTTGCAATTATTCGTTTTATACGATGGAAAAACTGTTGTATTTATATTGTATTTTATGCTTCTGGCGTTGACTTCTAAGGCACTAACTATTCGATCTGGTGGAGCATCGCCCTAGAGTGTAGCCTAGGTTGCCCGGGACGTAGAATTGGCCATCACGTTCAAACTGGTTGCAATTAATCCTTTTATACGATGGAAAAGCTGTTGTATTTATACCGTATTTTATGCTTCAGGCGTTGACTTCTAAGGCACTAACTATTCGATCTGGTGGAGCAACGCCCTAGAGTGAAGCCTAGGTTCCTCGGAATGTGGAAATGACCATAACTTTCAAACTGGTTGCAATTATTCGTTTTATACGATGGAAACGCTGTTGTATTTATATTGTACTTTATGCTTCTGGCGTTGACTTCTAAGGCACTAGCTATTCGATCTGGTGGAGCAACGCCCTAGAGTGAAGCCTAGGTTGCCCGGAACGTAGAATTGGCCATCACTTTCAAACTGGTTGCAATTATTCCTGTTATATGATGAAAGCACTGTTGTATTTTTTTTGCATTTTATGGTTCGGGCGTTGACTTCTAAGGCCCTAACTCTTCAATCTGTTGGAGCAACGCCCTAGGGTGAAGCCTAGGTTGCTCGGAAAGTAGAAATGACCATAAGTTTCATACTGGTTGCAATTATTCGTTTTATACGATGGAAAAGCTGTTGTATTTATATTGTACTTTATGCTTCTGGCGTTGACTTCTAAGGCACTAACTATTCGATCTGGTGGAGCAACGCCCTAGAGTCAAGCCTAGGTTGCCCGGAACGTAGAATTGGCCATCACTTTCAAACTGATTGCAATTATTCCTGTTATGTGATGGAAACACTGTTGTATTTTAATTGCATTTTATGGTTCGGGCATTGACTTCTAAGGCCCTAACTATTCAATCCGTTGGAGCAACGCCCTAGGGTGAAGCCTAGGTTGCTCGGAAAGTAGAAGTGACCATAAGTTTCATACTGGTTGCAATTATTCGTTTTATACGATGGGAAAGCTGTTGTGTTTATATTGTATTTTATGCTTCTGGCGTTGACTTCTAAGGCGCTAGCTGTTCGATCTAGTGGAGCAACGCCCTAGAGTGAAGCCTAGGTTGCCCGGAAAGGAGAAATGACCATCACTTTCAAACTGGTTGCAATTAACCCTGACATACATTGGAAAAACTGTTGCATTTTTATTGCATTTTATGCTTCTGGCGTTCACTTCTTAGGCCCTAACTATTCGATCTGGTGGAACAACAGCCTAGGGTGAAGCCTAGCTTGCCCGGAACGTAGAAATGACCATTACCTTCACACTGTATGCAATTATTCCTTTTATACGATGGAAAAGCTGTTGTATTTATATCGTATTTTATGCTTCTGGCGTTTACTTCTAAGGACCTAACTATTCGATCTGGTGGAGCAACGCCCTAGAGTGAATCCTAGGTTGCTCGGAATGTAGAAATGACCATAACTTTCACACTGGTTGCTATTATACGTTTTTTACGTTGCAAACGCTGTTGTATTTATATCGTATTTTATGCTTCTGCCGTTTACTTCTAAGGCCGTAGCTATTAGATGTGGTGGAGCAACGCCCTAGAGTTACGCCTAGCGTGCTCGGAACGTAGAAATGACCATTACTTTCACACTGGTTGCAATTATCCGTTTTATACGATGGAAAAGCTGTTGTATTTATAACGTATTTTATGCTTCTGGCGTTGACTTCTTAGGCCGTTACTTTTCGGTCTGGTGGAGGAACGCCCTGGAGTGAAACCTAGGTTGCCCGGAACGTAGAATTGGCCATCACTTTCAAAAGGGTTGCAATTATTCCTGTTATATGATGGAAACACTGTTGCATTTTTTTTGCATTTTATGGTTCGGGCGTTGACTTCTAAGGCCGTAACTATTCAATCCGTTGGAGCAACGCCCTAGGGTGAAGCCTAGGTTGCTCGGAAAGTGGAAATGACCATATGTTTCATACTGGTTGCAATTATTTGTTTCATACGATGGAAAAACTCTTGTATTTAAATTGTATTTTATGTTTCTGGCGTTGACTTCTAAGGCACTAACTATTCGATCTGGTGGAGCAACGCCCTAGAGTGAAGCCTAGGTTGCCCGGAACGTAGAATTGGCCATCACTTTCAAACTGGTCGAAATTATTCCTGTTATATGATGGAAACACTGTTGTATTTTTTTTGCATTTTATGGTTCTGGCGTAGACTTCTAAGGCCCTAACTATTCAATCTGTGGGAGCAACGCCCTAGGGTGAAGGCTAGGTTGCTCGGAAAGTAGAAATGACCATAAGTTTCATACTGGTTGCAATTATTCGTTTTATACGATGGAAAAGCTGTTGTATTTATATTGTATTTTATGCTTCTGGCGTTGACTTCTAAGGCGCTAGCTGTTCGATCTAGTGGAGCAACGCCCTAGAGTGAGGCCTAGGTTGCCCGGAAAGGAGAAATGACCATCACGTTCAAACTGGTTGCAATTAATCCTTTTATACGATGGAAAAGCTGTTGTATTTATATCGTATTTTATGCTTCTGGCGTTTACTTCTAAGGACCTAACTATTCAATCTGGTTGAGCAACGCCCTAGAGTGAAGCCTAGGTTGCTCGGAATGTGGAAATGACCATTACTTTCACACTGGTTGCAATTATTCGTTTTATACGTTGGAAACGCTGTTGTATTTATATTGTATTTTATGCTTCTGGCGTTGACTTCTAAGGCACTAACTATTCGAACTGGTGGAGCAACGCCATAGAGTGAAGCCTAGGTTGCCCGGAACGTAGAATTGGCCATCACTTTCAAACTGGTCGCAATTATTCCTATTATATGACGGAAACACTGTTGTATTTTTTCTGCATTTTATGGTTCGGGCGTTGACTTCTAAGGCCCTAACTATTCAATCCGTTGGAGCAACGCCCTAGGGTGAAGCCTAGGTTGCTCGGAAAGTAGAAATGACCATAAGTTTCATACTGATTGCAATTATTTGTTTCATACGATGGAAAAACCGTTGTATTTATATTGTATTTTATGCTTCTGGCGTTCACTTCTTAGGCCCTAACTATTCGATCTGGTGGAACAACGGCCTAGGGCGAAGCCTAGCTTGCCCGGAACGTAGAAATGACCATTCCCTTCACACTGTTTGCAATTATGCCTTTTATACGATGGAAAAGCTGTTATATTTATATCGTATTTTATGCTTCTGGCGTTGACATCTAAGGCACTAACTATTCGATCTGGTGGAGCAACGCCCTAGAGTGAAGCCTAGGTTGCCCGGGACGTAGAATTGGCCATCACGTTCAAACTGGTTGCAATTAATCCTTTTATACGATGGAAAAACTGTTGTATTTATATTGTATTTTACGCTTCTGGCGTTGACTTCTAAGGCACTAACTATTCGATCTGGTGGAGCAACGCCCTAGAGTGAAGCCTAGGTTGCCCGGAACGTAGAATTGGTCATCACTTTCAAACTGGTTGCAATTATTCATGGTATATGATACAAACACTGTTGTATTTTTATTGCATTGTATGCTTCGGGCGTTGACTTCTAAGGCCCTAGCTATTCAATCTGTTGGAGCAACGCCCTAGGGTGAAGCCTAGCTTGCTCGGAAAGTAGAAATGACTATAAGTTTCATACTGGTTGCAATTATTCGTTTTATACGATGGAAAAGCTGTTGTATTTATATCGTATTTTATGCTTCTGGCGTTGACTTCTTAGGCCGTAACTATTCGGTCTGGTGGAGCAACGCCATGGAGTGAAACCAAGGTTGCCCGGAACGTACAATTGGCCATCACTTTCAAACTGGTCGCAGTTATTCCTGATATATGATGGAAACACTGTTGTATTTTTTTTGCATTTTATGGCTCGGGCGTTGACTTCTAAGGCCCTAACTATTCAATCTGTTGGAGCAAGGCCCTTGGGTGAAGCCTAGGTTGCTTGGAAAGTAGAAATGACCATAAGTTACATACTGGTTGCAATTATTCGTTTTATACGATTGAAAAACTGTTTTATTTATATTGTATTTTATGCTTCTGGCGTTGACTTCTAAGGCACTATCTATTCGATCTGGTGGAGCAACGCCCTAGAGAGAAGCCTAGGTTGCCCGGAACTTAGAATTGGCTATCACTTTCAAACTGGTTGCAATTATTCCTGTTATATGATGGAAACACTGTTGGATTTTTTTTTGCATTTTATGGTTCGGGCATTCACTTCTAAGGTTATAACTATTGAATGTGTTGGAGCAACGCCCTAGGGTGTAGTCTAGCTTGCTCGGAAAGCAGAAATGAACATAAGTTTCATACTGGTTGCAATTATTCGTTTTATACGATGGAAAAGCTGTTGTATTTATATCGTATTTTATGCTTCTGGCGTTGGCTTCTTGGGCCGTAACTATTCGGTCTGGTGGAGCAACGCCCTGGAGTGAAACCTAGGTTGCCCGGAACGTAGAATTGGCCATCACTTTCAAACTGGTTGCAATTATTCCTGTTATATGATGGAAACACTGTTGTATTTTTATTGCATTCTATGCTTCGGGCGTTGACTTCTAAGGCCCTAACTATTCAATCTGTTGGAGCAACACCCTAGGGTGAAGCCTAGCTTGCTCGGAAAGTAGAAATGACCATAAGTTTCATACTGGTTGCAATTAATCGTTTTATACGATGGAAATGCTGTTGTATTTATATCGTATTTTATACTTCTGGCGTTGACTTCTTAGGCCGTACCTATTCGGTCTGGTGGAGCAACGCGCTGGAGTGAAACCTAGGTTGCCCGGAACGAAGAATTGGCCATCACTTTCAAACTGGTTGCAATTATTCCTGTTATATGATGGAAACACTGTTGTATTTTTTTTGCATTTTATGGTTCGGGCGTTGACTTCTAAGGCCCTAACTATTCAATCTGTTGGAGCAACGCCCTAGGGTGAAGCCTAGGTTGCTCGGAAAGTAGAAATGACCATAAGTTTCATACTGGTTGCAATTATTCGTTTTATACAATGGAAAAACTGTTGTATTTATATTGTATTTTATGCTTCTGGCGTTTAATTCTAAGGCACTATCTATTCGATCTGGTGGTGCAACGCCCTAGAGCGAAGCCTAGGTTGCCCTGAACGTAGAATTGGCCATCACTTCCAAACTGGTTGCAATTATTCCTGTTATATGATGGAAACACTGTTGTATTTTTTTTGCATTTTATGGTTCGGGCGTTGACTTCTAAGGCCCTAACTATTCAATCTGTTGGAGCAACGCCCTAGGGTGAAGCCTAGGTTGCTCGGAAAGTAGAAATGACCATAAGTTTCATACTGGATGCAATTATTCGTTTTATACGATGGAAAAACTGTTGTATTTATATTGTATTTTATGCTTCTGGCGTTGACCTCTAAGGTACTAACTATTCGATCTGGTGGAGCAACGCCCTAGAGTGAATCCTAGGTTGCTCGGAATGTAGAAATGACCATAACTGTCACACTTGTTGCAATTATTCGTTTTATACGTTGGAAACGCTGTTGTATTTATATCATATTTTATGCTTCTGGCGTTGACCTCTAAGGTACTAACTATTCGATCTGGTGGAGCAACGCCCTAGAGTCAAGCCTAGGTTGCTCGGAAAGTAGAAATGACCATCAGTTTCATACTGGTTGCAATTATTCGTTTTATACGATGGAAAAACTGTTGTATTTATATTGTATTTTATGCTTCTGGCGTTGACTTCTAAGGCACTAACTAATCGATCTGGTGGAGCAACGCCCTAGAGTTAAGCCTAGGTTGCCCGGAACGTAGAATTGGCCATCACTTTCAAACTGGTTGCAATTGATCTTGTTATACGATGGAAAAACTGTTGTATTTTTATTGCATTTTATGCTTCTGGCGTTCACTTCCTATTCCCTAACTATTCGATCTGGTGGAACAACAGCCTAGGGTGAAGCCTAGCTTGCCCGGAACTTAGAAATGACCATTACTTTCACACTGTTTGCAATTATTCCTTTTATACGATGGAAAAGCTGTTGTATTTATATCGTATTTTATGCTTCTGGCGTTTACTTCTAAGGACCTAACTATTCGATCTGGTGGACCAACGCCCTAGAGTGAATCCTAGGTTGCTCGGAATGTAGAAATGACCATAACTTTCACACTGGTTGCAATTATTCGTCTTATACGATGGAAACGCTGTTGTATTTATATCGTATTTTATGCTTCTGGCGTTTACTTCTAAGGACCTAACTGTTAGATCTGGTGGAGCAACGCCCTAGAGTGAATCCTAGGTTGCTCGAAATGTAGAAATGACCATAACTTTCACACTTGTTGCAATTATTCGTTTTATACGTTGGAAACGCTGTTGTATTTATATCGTATTTTATGCTTCTGGCGTTTACTTCTAAGGACCTAACTATTCGATCTGGTGGAGCAACGCCCTAGAGTGAATCCTAGGTTGCTCGGAATGTAGAAATGACCATAACTTTCACACTGGCTGCAATTATTCGTTTTATACGATGGAAACGCTGTTGCATTTATATTGTATTTTATGCTTCTGGCGTTGACTTCTAAGCCACTAACTATTCGATCTGGTGGAGCAACGCCATAGGGTGAAGCCTATGTTGCTCGGAAAGTAGAAATGACCATAAGCTTCATACTGGTTGCAATTATTCGTTTTATACGATGGAAAAACTGTTGTGTTTATATTGTATTTTATGCTTCTGGCGTTGACTTCTAAGGCACTAACTATTCGATCTGGTGGAGCAACGCCCTAGAGTGAAGCCTAGGTTGCCCGGGACGTAGAATTGGCCATCACTTTCAAACTGGTTGCAATTATTCCTCTTATATTATGGAAACTCGGTTGTATTTTTATTGCATTTTATGCTTCGGGCGTTGACTTCTAAGGCCCTAACTATTCAATCTGTTGGAGCAACGCTCTAGGGTGAAGCCTAGGTTGCTCGGAAAGTAGAAATGACCATAAGTTTCATACTGGTTGCAATTATTCGTTTTATACGATGGAAAAGCTGTTGTATTTATATCGTATTTTATTCTTCTGCCGTTGACTTCTTAGGCCGTAACTATTGGGTCTGGTGGAGCAACGCACTGGAGTGAAACCTAGGTTGCCCGGAACGTAGAATTGGCCATCACTTTCAAACTGGTTGCAATTATTCCTGTTATATGAGGGAAACACTGTTGTATTTTAATTGCATTTTATGCTTCGGGCGTTGACTTCTAAGGCCCTAACTATTCAATCTGTTGGAGTAACGCCCTAGCGTGAAGCCTAGCTTGCTCGGAAAGTAGAAATGACCATAAGTTTCATACTGGTTGCAATTATTCGTTTTATACGATGGAAAAGCTGTTGTATTTATATCGTATTTTATGCTTCTGGCGTTGACTTCTTGGGCCGTAACTATTCGGTCTGGTGGAGCAACGCCCTGGAGTGAAACCTAGGTTGCCCGGAACGTAGAATTGGCCATCACGTTCAAACTGGTCGCAATTATTCCTGTTATATGATGGAAACACTGTTGTATTTTTTTTGCATTTTATGGTTCGGGAGTAGACTTCTAAGGCCCTAACTATTCAATCCGTTGGAGCAACGCCCTAGAGTGAATCCTAGGTTGCTCGGAATGTAGAAATGACCATAACTTTCACACTGGTTGCAATTATTCTTTTTATACGATGGAAACGCTGTTGTATTTATATTGTACTTTATGCCTCTGGCGTTGACTTCTAAGGCCGTAGCTATTAGATGTGGTGGAGCAACGCCCTAGAGCGAAGCCTAGGTTGCCCGGTACGTAGAAATGACCATCACTTTCATACTGGTTGCAATTATTCGTTTTATATGATGGAAAAACTGTTGTATTTATATTGTATTTTATGCTTCTGGCCTTCACTTCTTAGGCCCTAACTATTCGATCTGGTGGAGCAACGCCCTCGAGTGAAGCCTAGGTTGCCCGGAACGTAGAAATGACCATAACTTTTACACTGGTAGCAATTATTCGTTTTATACGATGGAAGAGCTGTTGTATTTATATTGTATTTTATGCCTCTGGCGTTGACTTCTAAGGCCGTAGCTATTAGATGTGGTGTAGCAACGCCCTAGAGTGACGCCTAGGGTAATCGGAACGTAGAAATGACCATAACTTCCACACTGGTTGCAATTATTCATTTAATATGATGGAAAAGCTGTTGTATTTATATCGTATTTTATGCTTCGGGCGTTGACTTCTTAGGCCCTAATATTTCGATCTGGTGGAGCAACGCCCTACAGTGAAGCCTAGGTTGCCCGGAACGTAGATATGTCCATAACCTTCACACAGGTTACAATTATTCGTTTTATACGGTGTAATGGCTGTTGTGTTTATTTTGTATTTTATTTTTCTGGTGTTGTCTTCTTAGGCCCTAACTATTCGATGTGGGGGAACAACGCCGTAGAGTGAAGCCTAGGTTGCTCGGAACGTAGAAATGACCATTACTTTCACACTGTTTGCAATTATTCCTTTTATACGATGGAAAAGCTGTTGTATTTATATCGTATTTTATGCCCCTGGCGTTGACTTCTAAGGACCTAACTATTCGATCTGGTGGAGCAACGCCCTAGAGTGAAGCCTAGGTTGCCCGGAAAGTAGAAATGACCATAACTTTCATACTGGTAGCAATTATTCGTTTTATATGATGGAAAAACTGTTGTATTTATATTGTATTTTATGCTTCTGGCGTTGACTTCTACGGCACTAACTATTCGATCTGGTGGTGCAACGCGCTAGAGTGAAGCCTAGGTTGCCCGGAACGTAGAATTGGCCATCACTTTCAAACTGGTTGCAATTATTCCTGTTATACGATGGAAAAGCTGTTGTATTTATATTGTATTTTATGCTTCTATCGTTGACTTCTAAGGCCGTAGCTATTAGTTGTGGTGGAGCTACGCCCTAGAATGAAACCTAGGTTACCCGGAAAGTAGAAATGACCATAACTTTCATACTGGTAGCAATTATTCGTTTTATATGATGGAAAAACTGTTATATTTATATTGTATTTTATGCTTCTGCCGTTGACTTCTTGGGCCCTAACTATTTGGTCTGGTGGAGCAACGCCCTAAAGTGAAGCCTAGGTTGCCCGGAACGTAGAAATGACCTTTACTTTCACAGTGGTTGCAATTATTCCTGTTATACGATGGAAAAGCTGTTGTATTTATATTGTATTTTATGCTTCTATCGTTGACTTCTAAGGCCGTAGCTATTAGTTGTGGTGGAGCTACGACCTAGAATGAAATCTAGGTTACCCGGAACGTAGAAATGACCAGTACTTTCACACTGTTTGCAGTTATTCCTGTTATTCGATGGAAAAACTGATGCATCTTTATTGTATTTTATGCTTCTGGCGTTGACTTCTAAGGCCGTAGCTATTAGATGTGGTGGAGCAATGCCGTAGAGTGACGCCCAGGTTGCCCGGAACGTAGAAATGTCCATTACTTTCACACTGGTTGCTATTACTCGTTTTATACGATGGAAAACTGTTATACTTATATTGTATTTTATGCTTCTGGCGTTGACTTCTTAGACCCTAACTATTCGACCTGGTGGAACAACGCATCAGAGGTAAGTCTAGGATGCCCGAAACGTCGAAATGATCATTACTTGCATACTGGTTGCAATTTGTCATGCTATACGATGGAAAAACTATTGCATTTTTATTGTATTTTCTGCTTCTGGCTTTGACTTCTGAGGTCGTAGCTATTCGATCTGGTGGAGCAGTGCCTCAGAGTGAAGCCTAGGTTGCCCGGAAAGTAGAAATGACCATAACTTTCATACTGGTAGCAATTATTCATTTTATATGATGGAAAAACTGTTATATTTATATTGTATTTTATGCTTCTGCCGTTGACTTCTTGGGCCCTAACTATTTGGTCTGGTGGAGCAACGCCCTAAAGTGAAGCCTAGGTTGCCTGGAACGTAGAAATGACCATCACTTTCACACGGGTTGCCATTATTCCTGTTATAGGATGGAAAGACGGTTGTATTTTTATTGTATTTTATACTTCAGCCGTCGACTTCTGTGGCTGTAACTATTCGATGTGGTGGAAGAACGCCATAGAGTGAAGCCTAGGTTGCCAGGAACGTAGAAATGACCATAAGTTTCATACTGGTTGCAATTATTCGTTTTATACGATGGAAAAACTGTTGTATTTATATTGCATTTTATGCTTCTGGCGTTCACTTCTTAGGGCCTAACTATTCGATCTGGTGGAACAACGCCCTAGGGTGAAGCATAGGTTGCCCGGAACGTAGAAATGACCATAACTTTTACACTGGTAGCAATTATTCGTTTTTTACGATGGAAGAGCTGTTGTATTTATATTGTATTTTATGCTTCTGGCGTTGACTTCTAAGGCCGTAGCTATTAGATGTGGTGGAGCAACGCCCTAGAGTGACGCCTAGGTTAATCGGAACGTAGAAGTGACCATAACTTCCACACTGATTGCAATTATACATTTAATATGATGGAAAAGCTGTTGTATTTATATCGTATTTTATGCTCCTGGCGTTGACTTCTAAGGACCTAACTATACGATCTGGTGGAGCAACGCCCTAGAGTGAAGCCTAGGTTGCCGGAAACGTAGAAATGACCATTACTTTCACAATGTTTGCAATTATTCATTTTATACGATGGAAAAACTGTTGTACTTATATTGTATTTTACCCATCTGGCGTTGACTTCTAAGGCCGTAGCTATTAGATGTGGAGGAGCATCACCCTAGAGTGACGCCTAGGGTGCTCGGAACGTAGAAATGACCATTACTTTCACACTGTTTGCAATTATTCATTTTATACGATGGAAAAGCTGTTCTATTTATTTTGTATTTTATGCTTCGGGCGTTGACTTCTAAGCCCCTAACTATTCGATCTGGTGGAGCAGCGCCCTAAAGTGAAGCCTAGGTTGCCCGGAACATAGAAGTGACCATAACTTCCACACTGGTTTCAATTATTCATTTAATATGATGGAAAAGCTGTTGTATTTATATCGTATTTTATGCTTCGGGCGTTGACTTCTTAGGCCCTAACATTTCGATCTGGTGGAGTAACGCCCTACAGTGAAGCCTAGGTTGCCCGGAACGTAGATATGACCATAACCTTCACACAGGTTGCAATTATTCGTTTTATACGAGTGAAAGACTGTTGTATTTATATCGTATTTTATGCTTCTGGCGTTGACTTCTTAGGCCGCAACTATTCCATCTGGTGGAACAACGCCCTAGGGTGAAGCGTAGGTTGGCCGGAAAGTAGAAATGACCATAACTTTCACACTGGTAGCAATTATTCGCTTTATACGATGGAACAACTGTTCTATTTATTTTGTATTTTATGCTTCCGGCGTTGACTTCTAAGGCCCTAACTATTCGATCTGGTGGAGCAACGACCTAGAGTGAAGCCTAGGTTGCCCGGAACGTAGAAATGACCATCACTTTCAAACTGGTTGCAATTAATCCTGTTATACGATGGAAAAACTGTTGTATTTTTATTGCCTTTTATGCTTCGGGCGTTGACTTCTAAGGCCCTAACTATTCAATCTGTTGGAGCAACGCCCTAGGGTGTAGCCTAGGTTGCCCGGAAAGTAGAAATGACGTTAACTTTCATATTGGTTGCAATTATTCGTTTTATACGATGGAAAAACTGTGGTATTTATATTGTATTTTATGCATCTGGCGTTGACTTCTAAGGCACTATCTGCTCCGTCTAGTGGATCAACGCCCTAGAGTGAAGCCTAGGTTGCCCGGAACGTAGAAATGACCATAACTTTCACACAGGTTGCAATTATTCATTTAATATGATGGAAAAGCTGTTGTATTTATATCGTATTTTATGCATCGGGCGTTGACTTCTTACGCCCTAACATTTCGATCTGGTGGAGCAATGCCCTACAGTGAAGCCTATGTTGCCCGGAACGTAGATATGACCATTACCTTCACACAGGTTGCAATTATTCGTTTTATACGGTGTAAATGCTGTTGTGTTTATTTTGTATTCTATTCTTCTGGTGTTGACTTCTTAGGCCCTAACTATTCGATCTGGTGGAACAACGCCGTAGAGTGAAGCCTAGGTTGCCCGGAACGTAGAAATGTCCATTACTTTCACACTGTTTGCAATTATTCCTTTTATACGATGGAAAAGCTGTTGTATTTATATCGTATTTTATGCTTCTGGCGTTGACTTCTAAGTCCCTAACTGTTCGATCTGGTGGAGCAACGCCCTAGAGTGAAGCCTAGGTTGCTCGGAATGTAGAAATGTCCAAAACTTTCACACTGGTTGCAATTATTCGTTTTATGCGATGGAAAAACTGTTATATTTATACTGTATTTTATGCTTCTGGTGTTGACTTCTAAGACCCTAACTATTCGATCTGGTGGAGCAACGCCCTAGAGTGAAGTCTTGGTTGCCCGGAACGTAAAAATGACCATTACTTTCACACTGGTGGCAATTATTCCTGTTATACGATGCAAGAACTGTTGTACTTTTATTGTATTTTATGCTTTGGGCGTTGACATCTAAAGCCCTATCTATTCGGTTTGGTGGTGCAACGCCCTAGAGTGAAGCCTAGGTTGCACGGAACGTAGCAATGCCCATTACTTTCAAACTGGTTGCAATTATTCCTGTTATACGATGGACAAACAGTTGCATTTTTATTGTACTTTATGCTTCTGGCGTTGACTTCTAAGGCCCTACGAATTCGATCTGGTGGAGCAATGCCTCACAGTTAAATCTAGGATGCCCTAAACGCCGAAATCACCATTACTTTCACACTGGTTGCAATTATTCCTGCTATACGATGGAAAAACTGGTGAATTTTTATTGTATTTTATGCGCCTGGAGGAGTTTTCTAAGGCCCTAGCTATTGGACCTGGTGGTGCAACGCCCTAGAGTCAAGCCTAGGTTTCACGGAACGTAGCAATGCCCATTACTTTCACACTGGTTGCAATTATTCCTGTTATACGATGGAAAAACTGTTGTACTTATATCGTATTTTATGCTTCTGGCGCTGACTTCTTAGGACCTAACTATTCGATCTGGTGGCACAACGCACTAGAGTGAAGTCTAGTTTGCCCGGAATGTAGAAATGACCATAACTTTCACACTGGTTGCAATTATTCGTTTTATACGATGGAAAAACTGTTGCATTTTTATTGTATTTTATCCTTCTGGCGTTTACTTCTTAGGCCGTAGCAATTCGATGTGGTGGAGCAACGCCCTAGAGTGAAGCCTATGTTGCCCGGAACGTAGAAATGACCATTACTTTCACACTGGTTGCAATAATTTCTGTTAAACGATGGAAAAACTGTTGTATTTTTATTGTATTTTACGCTTCTGGCGTTGACTTCGAAGGCCGTAACTATTCGATCTGGTGGAGCAACGCCCTACAGTGAAGCCTGGGTAGCCCGGAACGCAGAAATGACCATTACTTTCACACTGTTTGCAATTACTCATTTCATACGATGGAAAAGCTGTTGTATTTATATTGTATTTTATACATCTGGCGTTGACTTCTTAGGCCCTAACTATTCGATCTGGTGGAACAACGCCCTAAGGTGAAGCCTAGGTTGCCCGAAACGTAGAAATGACCATTACTTTCCCACTGGTTGCAATAATTTCTGTTAAACGATGGAAAAACTGTTGTAATTTTATTTTATTTTATGCTACTGGCGTTGACTTCTTAGGCCCTAGCTATTGTATCTGGTGTACCAACGCCCTACTGTGAAGCCTAGAGTGCCCGGAACGTAGAACTGACCATCACCTTCACCCTGCTTGCAATTATTCCTGTTATACGATGGAAAAACTGTTGTATCTATATTGTATTTTATGCGTCTTGCGTTAATTTCTAAGTCCCTAGCTATTCGATCTGGTGGAGAAACGCCCTAGAGCGGAGCCTAGGTTGCCCGGTACGTAGAAATGACCATCACTTTCGCAACGGGTTGCAATTACTCCTGTTATACGATGGAAAGAGTGTTGTATTTTTATTCTATTTTACGCTTCTGGCGTTGACTTCTTAGGTCCTAACTATTCGATCTGGAGGAGCAACTCCCTAGAGTGAAGCCTAGGTTGCCCGGAACGTAGAAATGACCGCTACTTTCACAATGTTTGCAATCACTGATTTCATACGATTGAAAAACTGTTGTATTTATATAGTATTTTATGCTTTTGGCGTTGACTTCTTAGGCCCTAACCATTCAATCTGGTGGAGCCACGCCCTAGAGTGAAGCCTAGGTCGCCCGGGACGTAGAAGTGACCATAAATTTCTCACACGTTGCAATTATTCATGTTATACATTGGAAAAACAGTTGCATTTTTATTGTATTTTCTGCTTCTGGCGTTCACTTCTAAGGTCCTAGCTGTTCGATCTGGTGTGGCAACGTCCAAGAGTGAAGCGTATGTTTCCCGGAACGCAGAAATGACCATTAGTTTCACACTGGTTGCAATTATTCCTGTTATACGGTGGAAAATCTGTTGTATGTTTATTGTATTTTATGCTTCGGGCGTTGACTTCTATGGCCCTACCTATTCGATCTGGTGGAGCAACGCCCTGGAGTCAAGCCTAGGTTGCCCGGAACGTAGAAATGACCATACCTTTCACACTCGTTGCTATCATTCGCTTTATACGATGGAAAAACCGTTGTATTTATATTGTATTTTATGCTTCTGGCGTTGACTTCTTAGGCACTAACTATTCGATCTGGAGGAGCAACTCCCTAGAGTGAAGCCTAGGTTGCCCGGAACGTAGAAATGACCGCTACTTTCACAATGTTTGCAATCACTGATTTCATACGATTGAAAAACTGTTGTATTTATATAGTATTTTATGCTTTTGGCGTTGACTTCTTAGGCCCTAACCATTCAATCTGGTGGAGCCACGCCCTAGAGTGAAGCCTAGGCAGCCCGGATCGTAGAAATGACAATCACTTGCACACTGGTTGCAATTATTCCTGTTATACGATGGAAAAACTGTTGTATTTTTAATGTATTTTATGCTTCGGGCGTTCTCTTCTAAGGCCCTAACTATTCGACCTGTTGGAGCAACGCCCTAGGGTGAAGCCTAGGCAGCCCGGATCGTAGAAATGACAATCACTTGCACACTGGTTGCAATTATTCCTGTTATACGATGGAAAAACTTCTGCATTTATATTGTGTTTTATGCTTCTGGCGTTGACTTCTAAGGCCCTATGTATTCGATCTGGTGGAGCAACGTCTAAGGGTGAAGGCTGTGTTGCACGGAACGTAGAAATGACCATTACTATCACACTGGTTGCTATTATTCGTTTTATACGATGGAAAAGCTGTTATATTTATATTGCATTTTATGCTTCTGGCGTTGACTTCTTAGGCCCTAACTATTCCATCTGGTGGAACAACGCCCTAGAGTGAAACCTAGGTTACCCGGAACGTAGAAATGACCAGTACTTTCACACTGTTTGCAGTTACTCCTGTTGTACGATGGAAAAACTGTTGCATCTTTATTGTATTTTATGCTTCTGGGGTTTACTTATAAGGCCCTAACTATTCGATCTGGTGGAACAACGCCCTAGGGTGAAGCCTAGGTTGCCCGGAACGTAGAAATGACCAGTACTTTCACACTGGTTGCAGTTAATCCTGTTGTACGACGGAAAAGCTGTTGCATCTTTATTGTATTTTATGCTTCTGGGGTTGACTTCTAAGGCCCTAACTATTCCATCTGGTGGAACAACGTCCTAGAGTGACGCCTAGGTTGCCCGGAATGTAGAAATGACCATTAGTTTCACAATGTCTGCAATTATTCATATTGTACGATGGAAAAACTGTTGTATTTATATTGTATTTTATGCTTCGGGCGTTGACTTCCAAGGCCCTAGCTATTCGATCTGGTGGAGCAACGCCCTAGAGTGAAGCCTAGGTTGCCCGGACCGCAGAAATGACCATAACTTTCACACTGGTTGCCATTATTCGTTTTCTACGATGGAAAAGCTGTTGTATTTATATCGTATTTTATGCTTCTGGCGTTGACTTCTTAGGCCCTAACAATTCCATCTGGTGGAACAACGCCCTAGGGTCAAGCCTAGGTTGCCCGGAACGTAGAAATGACCATAACTTTCACACTGGTAGCAATTATTCGTTTTACACATGGAAAAACTGTTCCATTTTTTTGTATTTTATACTTCGGGCGTTGACTTCTAAGGCCCTAGCAATTCGATCTGGTGGAGTAACGCCCTAGAGTGAAACCTAGGTTACCCGGAACGTAGAAATGACCAGTACTTTCACACTGTTTGCAGTTACTCCTGTTGTACGACGGAAAAACTGTTGTATCTTTATTGTATTTTATGCTTCTGGCGTTGACTTCTAAGGCCCTAACTATTCGATCTGGTGGAGCAGCGTCCTAGAGTGAAGCCTAGGTTGACTGGAACGTAGAAATGACCATAACTTTCACACTGGTTACCATTATTCGTTTTATACGATGGAAAAGCTGTTGTATTTATATCGTATTTTATGCTACTGGCGTTGACTTTTAAGGCCGTAGCTATTAGATGTGGTGGAGCAACGCCCTTGAGTGTCGCATAGGTTGCCCGGAACGTAGAAATGACCATTACTTTCACAATTTTTGCAAGTATACATTTCATACGATGGAAAAACTGTTGTACTTGTATTGTATTTTATTCTTCTGGCGTCGAATTATAAGTCCCTAGCTATTCTATCTGGTGGAGCAACGCCATAGAGTGAAACCTAGGTTACCCGGAACGTAGAAATGACCAGTACTTTCACACTGGTTACAGTTACTCGTTTTATACAATGGAAAAACTGTTCTATTTATTTTGCATTTTATGCTTCGGGCGTTGACTTCTGACGCGCTAACTATTCGATCTGGTGGAGCAACGCCCTAGAGTGAAACCTAGGTTACGCGGAACGTAGAAATGACCAGTACTTTCACACTGTTTGCAGTTATTCCTGTTGTACGATGGAAAAACTGATGCATCTTTATTGTAATTTATGCTTCTGGGGTTGACTTCTAAGGCCCTAACTATTTGATCTGCTGGAACAACGCCCTAGGGTGAAGCCTAGGTTGCCCGGAACGTAGAAATGACCAGTACTTTCACACTGGTTGCAGTTACTCCTGTTGTACGACGGAAAAGCTGTTGCATCTTTATTGTATTTTATGCTTCTGGGGTTGACTTCTAAAGCCCTAACTATTCGATCTGGTGGAACAACGCCCTAGAGTGACGCCTAGGTTACCCGGAATGTAGAAATGACCATTACTTTCACAATGTCTGCAATTATTCATTTTATACGATGGAAAAACTGTTGTATTTATATTGTATTTTATGCTTCGGGCGTTGACTTCCAAGGCCGTAGCTATTCGATGTGGTGGAGCAACGCCCTAGAGTGAAGCCTAGGTTGCCCGGACCGTAGAAATGACCATAACTTTCACACTGGTTGCCATTATTCGTTTTCTACGATGGAAAAGCTGTTGTATTTATATCGTATTTTATGCTTCTGGCGTTGACTTCTTAGGCCCTAACTATTCCATCTGGTGGAACAACGCCATAGGGTCAAGCCTAGGTTGCCCGGAACGTAGAAATGACCATAACTTTCACACTGGTTGCCATTATTCGTTTTCTACGATGGAAAAGCTGTTGTATTTATATCGTATTTTATGCTTCTGGCGTTGACTTCTTAGGCCCTAACAATTCCATCTGGTGGAACAACGCCCTAGGGTCAAGCCTAGGTTGCCCGGAACGTAGAAATGACCATAACTTTCACACTGGTAGCAATTATTCGTTTTACACATGGAAAAACTGTTCCATTTTTTTGTATTTTATGCTTCGGGCGTTGACTTCTAAGGCCCTAGCAATTCGATCTGGTGGAGTAACGCCCTAGAGTGAAACCTAGGTTACCCGGAACGTAGAAAGGACCAGTACTTTCACACTGTTTGCAGTTACTCCTGTTGTACGACGGAAAAACTGTTGTATCTTTATTGTATTTTATGCTTCTGGCGTTGACTTCTAAGGCCCTAACTATTCGATCTGGTGGAGCAGCGTCCTAGAGTGAAGCCTAGGTTGACTGGAACGTAGAAATGACCATAACTTTCACACTGGTTACCATTATTCGTTTTATACGATGGAAAAGCTGTTGTATTTATATCGTATTTTATGCTACTGGCGTTGACTTTTCAGGCCGTAGCTATTAGATGTGGTGGAGCAACGCCCTTGAGTGTCGCATAGGTTGCCCGGAACGTAGAAATGACCATTACTTTCACAATTTTTGCAAGTATACATTTCATACGATGGAAAAACTGTTGTACTTGTATTGTATTTTATTCTTCTGGCGTCGAATTATAAGTCCCTAGCTATTCTATCTGGTGGAGCAACGCCATAGAGTGAAACCTAGGTTACCCGGAACGTAGAAATGACCAGTACTTTCACACTGGTTACAGTTACTCGTTTTATACAATGGAAAAACTGTTCTATTTGTTTTGCATTTTATGCTTCGGGCGTTGACTTCTGACGCGCTAACTATTCGATCTGGTGGAGCAACGCCCTAGAGTGAAACCTAGGTTACCCGGAAAGTAGAAATGACCAGTACTTTCACAATGTCTGCAATTATTCATTTTATACGATGGAAAAACTGTTGTATTTATATTGTATTTTATACTTCGGGCGTTGACTTCCAAGGCCCTAGCTATTCGATGTGGTGGAGCAACGCCCTAGAGTGAAGCCTAGGTTGCCCGGACCGTAGAAATGACCATAACTTTCACACTGGTTGCCATTATTCGTTTTCTACGATGGAAAAGCTGTTGTATTTATATCGTATTTTATGCTTCTGGCGTTGACTTCTTAGGCCCTAACTATTCCATCTGCTGGAACAACGCCATAGGGTCAAGCCTAGGTGTGCCCGGAACGTAGAAATGACCATAACTTTCACACTGGTTACCATTATTCGTTTTATACGACGGAGAAGCTGTTGTATTTAAGTCGTATTTTATGCTTCTGGCGTTGACTTCTTAGGCCCTAACTATTCCATCTGGTGGAACAACGCCCTAGCGTGAAGCCTAGGTTGCCGGAACGTAGAAATGACCAGTACTTTCACACTCGTTGCAGTTATTCGTTTTATACAATGGAACAACTGTTCTATTTATTTTGCACTTTATGCTTCGGGCGTTGACTTCTAAGGCCCTAACTATTCGATCTGGTGGAACAACGCCCTAGGGTGAATCCTAGGTTGCCCGGAACGTCAAAATAACCAGTACTTTCACACTGGTTGCAGTTACTCCTGTTGTACGACGGAAAAACTGTTGCATCTTTATTGTATTTTATGCTTCTGGGGTTGACTTCTTACGCCCTAACTATTCGATCTGGTGGAGCAACGCCCTAGAGTGAAACCTAGGTTACGCGGAACGTAGAAATGACCAGTACTTTCATACTGGTTGCAATTATTCCTGTTATACGATGGAAAAGCTGTTGTATTTTTATTGTATTTTATGCTTCGGGCGTTGACTTCTAAGGCCCTAGCTATTCGATTTGGTGGAGCAACCGCCTAGAGTCATGCCTAGGTTGCACGGAACGTAGAAATGCCCATTACTTTCACACTGGTTGCAATTATTCCTGTTACACGATGGAAGAGCTGTTGTATTTTTATTGTATTTTATGCTTCTGGCGTTGACCTCCAAGTCCCTAGCTATTCTATCTGGTGGAGCAACGCCCTAGAGTGAAGCCTAGGTTACCCCGAACGTAGATATGACCAGTACTTTCACACTGGTTGCAATTATTCCTGTTACACGATGGAAGACCTGTTGTATTTTTATTGTATTTTATGCTTCTGGCGTTGACCTCCAAGTCCCTAGCTATTCTATCTGGTGGAGCAACGCCCTAGAGTGAAGCCTAGGTTACCCCGAACGTAGATATGTCCATAACTTTCACACTGGTTGCAATTATTCCGGTTATACGATGGAAAAGCAGTTGTATTTTTATTGTATTTTATGCTTCGGGAGTTGACTTCTAAGGCCCTAGCTATTCGATTTGGTGGAGCAACGCCCTAGAGTGAAGCCTAGGTTGCTCGAAACGAGGAAGTGACCATTACTTTCACACTGGTTGCAATTATTAGTTTTATACGATGGAAAAGCTGTTGCATCTTTACCGTATTTTATGCTTCTGGCGTTGACTACTAAGTCCCTAACTGTTCGATCTGGTGGAGCAACGCCCTAGAGTGAAGCCTAGGTTGCTCGGAATGTAGAAATGTCCAAAACTTTCACACTGGTTGCAATTATTCGTTTTATGCGATGGAAAAACTGTTATATTTATACTGTATTTTATGCTTCTGGTGTTGACTTCTAAGACCCTAACTATTCGATCTGGTGGAGCAACTCCCTAGAGTGAAGTCTTGGTTGCCCGGAACGTAGAAATGACCATTACTTTCACACTGGTGGCAATTATTCCTGTTATACGATGCAAGAACTGTTGTACTTTTATTGTATTTTATGCTTTGGGCGTTGACATCTAAAGCCCTATCTATTCGGTTTGGTGGTGCAACGCCCTAGAGTGAAGCCTAGGTTGCACGGAACGTAGCAATGCCCATTACTTTCAAACTGGTTGCAATTATTCCTGTTATACGATGGACAAACAGTTGCATTTTTATTGTACTTTATGATTCTGGCGTTGACTTCTAAGGCCCTACGAATTCGATCTGGTGGAGCAATGCCTCACAGTTAAATCTAGGATGCCCGAAACGCCGAAATCACCATTACTTTCACACTGGTTGCAATTATTCCTGCTATACGATGGAAAAACTGGTGAATTTTTATTGTATTTTATGCGCCTGGAGGAATTTTCTAAGGCCCTAGCTATTGGACCTGGTGGTGCAACGCCCTAGAGTCAAGCCTAGGTTTCACGGAACGTAGCAATGCCCATTACTTTCACACTGGTTGCAATTATTCCTGTTATACGATGGAAAAACTGTTGTACTTATATCGTATTTTATGCTTCTGGCGCTGACTTCTTAGGACCTAACTATTCGATCTGGTGGCACAACGCACTAGAGTGAAGTCTAGTTTGCCCGGAACGTAGAAATGACCATTACTTTCACACTGTTTGCAATTACTCATTTTATACGGTGGCAAAGCTGTTGTATTTATATTCTATTTTATGCTCCTGGCGATGGCTTCTAAGGCCCTAACCATTCAATCTGGTGGTGCTACGCCCTAGAGTGAAGCCTAGGTTGCCCGGAATGTACAAATGTCCATAACTTTCACACTGGTTGCAATTATTCGTTTGATACGATGGAAAATCTGTTGTATTTATATTGTATTTTATGCTTCTGGCGTTGACTTCTTAGGCCCTAACTATTCCCACTGGTGGATCAACGCCCTAGAGTGAAACCTAGCTGGCCCGGAACGTAGAAATGACCATTACTTTCACACTGGTTGCAATTATTCCTGTTATACGATGGAAAAACTGTTGTATTTTTATTGTATTTTATGCTTCTGGCTTTGACTTCTAAGGCCCTAACTATTCGATATGGTGGAGCAACGCCCTAGAGTGAAGACTAGCTTGCTCGGAATGTAGAAATGTCCATAACTATCACACTGGTTGCTATTATTTGTTTTATACGATGGAAAAGCTGTTGTATTCATATTGTATTTTATGCTTCTGGCGTTGACTTGTTAGGCCCTATCTATTCGATCTGGTGGAGCAACGCCCTAGTGTGAAACCTAGTTTGTCCGGAACGTAGACTTGACCATTACTTTCACACTGGTTGCAATAATTTCTGTTAAACGATGGAAAAACTGATGTATTTTTATTGTATTTTATGCTTTTAGCATTGAATTCTAAGTCCCTAGCTATTCGATCTGGTGGAGCAACGCCCTACAGTGAAGCCTGGGTAGCCCGGAACGCAGAAATGACCATTACTTTCACACTGTTTGCAATTACTCATTTCATACGATGGAAAAGCTGTTGTATTTATATTGTATTTTATACATCTGGCGTTGACTTCTTAGGCCCTAACTATTCGATCTGGTGGAACAACGCCCTAAGGTGAAGCCTAGGTTGCCCGGAACGTAGAAATGACCGCTACTTTCACAATGTTTGCAATCACTGATTTCATACGATTGAAAAACTGTTGTATTTATATAGTATTTTATGCTTTTGGCGTTGACTTCTTAGGCCCTAACCATTCAATCTGGTGGAGCCACGCCCTAGAGTGAAGCCTAGGTCGCCCGGGACGTAGAAGTGACCATAAATTTCTCACTCGTTGCAATTATTCATGTTATACAATGGAAAAACAGTTGCATTTTTATTGTATTTTCTGCTTCTGGCGTTCACTTCTAAGGTCCTAGCTGTTCGATCTGGTGTGGCAACGTCCAAGAGTGAAGCGTATGTTTCCCGGAACGCAGAAATGACCATTAGTTTCACACTGGTTGCAATTATTCCTGTTATACGGCGGAAAATCTGTTGTATGTTTATTGTATTTTATGCTTCGGGCGTTGACTTCTATGGCCCTACCTATTCGATCTGGTGGAGCAACGCCCTGGAGTCAAGCCTAGGTTGCCCGGAACGTAGAAATGACCATACCTTTCACACTCGTTGCTATCATTCGCTTTATACGATGGAAAAACCGTTGTATTTATATTGTATTTTATGCTTCTGGCGTTGACTTCTTAGGCACTAACTATTCGATCTGATGGAACAACGCGATAGAGTGAAGCCTATCATGCCCGAAACGTAGAAATGAACATGAGTTTCACACTGGCTGCAATTATTCATGCTATACGATGGAAGGACTGTTATATTTTTATTATACTATCTGCTTCTGGCGTTGACTTCTTAGGCCCTAACTATTCGATCTGGTGGAGCAACGTCTAAGGGTGAAGGCTGTGTTGCACGGAACGTAGAAATGACCATTACTATCACACTGGTTGCTATTATTCGTTTTATACGATGGAAAAGCTGTTATATTTATATTGCATTTTATGCTTCTGGCATTGCATTCTAAGTCCCTAGCAATTCCATCTGGTGGAGCAACACCCTAGAGTGAAGCCTAGGTTGCCCGGAACGTAGAAGTGACCATTACTTCCACACTGTTTGCAAATATACATTATATACGATGGAAAATCTGTTGTACTTATATTGTAATTTATGCTACTGGCGTTGACTTCTTACGCCCTAACTATTTGATCTGGTGGAGCACCGCCCTAGAGTGAAGCCTAGGTTGCCCGGAACGTAGAACATACCATTACCTTCACACTGGTTGCAATTATTCCTGTTATACGATGGAAAAACTGTTGCACCTTTATTGTATTTTATGCTTCTGGCGTTGACTTCCAAGGCCCTAGCTATTCGATCTGGTGGAGCAACGCCCTAGAGTGAAGCCTAGGTTGCCCGGACCGTAGAAATGACCATAACTTTCACACTGGTTGCCATTATTCGTTTTCTACGATGGAAAAACTGTTGTATTTATATTGTATTTTATGCTTCGGGCGTTGACTTCCAAGGCCCTAGCTATTCGATCTGGTGGAGCAACGCCCTAGAGTGAAGCCTAGGTTGCCCGGACCGCAGAAATGACCATAACTTTCACACAGGTTGCCATTATTCGTTTTCTACGATGGAAAAGCTGTTGTATTTATATCGTATTTTATGCTTCTGGCGTTGACTTCTTAGGCCCTAACTATTCCATCTGGTGGAACAACGCCCTAGGGTCAAGCCTAGGTTGCCCGGAACGTAGAAATGACCATAACTTTCACACTGGTAGCAATTATTCGTTTTACACATGGAAAAACTGTTCCATTTTTTTGTATTTTATGCTTCGGGCGTTGACTTCTAAGGCCCTAGCAATTCGATCTGGTGGAGTAACGCCCTAGAGTGAAACCTAGGTTACCCGGAACGTAGAAAGGACCAGTACTTTCACACTGTTTGCAGTTACTCCTGTTGTACGACGGAAAAACTGTTGCATCTTTATTGTATTTTATGCTTCTGGCGTTGACTTCTAAGGCCCTAACTATTCGATCTGGTGGAGCAGCGTCCTAGAGTGAAGCCTAGGTGGACTGGAACGTAGAACTGACCATAACTTTCACAATGGTTACCATTATTCGTTTTATACGAGGGAAGAGCTGTTGTATTTATATCGTATTTTATGCTACTGGCGTTGACTTTTAAGGCCGTAGCTATTAGATGTGGTGGAGCAACGCCCTTGAGTGTCGCATAGGTTGCCCGGAACGTAGAAATGACCATTACTTTCACAATTTTTGCAAGTATACATTTCATACGATGGAAAAACTGTTGTACTTGTATTGTATTTTATTCTTCTGGCGTCGAATTATAAGTCCCTAGCTATTCTATCTGGTGGAGCAACGCCATAGAGTGAAACCTAGGTTACCCGGAACGTAGAAATGACCAGTACTTTCACACTGGTTACAGTTACTCGTTTTATACAATGGAAAAACTGTTCTATTTATTTTGCATTTTATGCTTCGGGCGTTGACTTCTGACGCGCTAACTATTCGATCTGGTGGAGCAACGCCCTAGAGTGAAACCTAGGTTACCCGGAACATAGAAATGACCAGTACTTTCACACTGTTTGCAGTTATTCCTGTTGTACGATGGAAAAACTGTTGCATCTTTATTGTAATTTATGCTTCTGGGGTTGACTTCTAAGGCCCTAACTATTCGATCTGGAGGAACAACGCCCTAGGGTGAGGCCTAGGTTGCCCGGAACGTATAAATGACCAGTACTTTCACACTGGTTGCAGTTACTCCTGTTGTACGACGGAAAAACTGCTGCATCTTTATTGTATTTTATGCTTCTGGGGTTGACTTCTAAGGCTCTAACTATTCGATCTGGTGGAACAACGCCCTAGAGTGACGCCTAGGTTACCCGGAATGTAGAAATGACCATTACTTTCACAATGTCTGCAATTATTCATTTTATACGATGGAAAAACTGTTGTATTTATATTGTATTTTATGCTTCGGGCGTTGACTTCCAAGGCCCTAGCTATTCGATGTGGTGGAGCAACGCCCTAGAGTGAAGCCTAGGTTGCCCGGACCGTAGAAATGACCATAACTTTCACACTGGTAGCAATTATTCGTTTTACACATGGAAAAACTGTTCCATTTTTTTGTATTTTATGCTTCGGGCGTTGACTTCTAAGGCCCTAGCAATTCGATCTGGTGGAGTAACACCCTAGAGTGAAACCTAGTTTGTCCGGAACGTAGAAGTGACCATTACTTTCACACTGGTTGCAATAATTTCTGTTAAACGATGGAAAAACTGTTGTATTTTTATTGTATTTTATGCTTTTAGCGTTGAATTCTAAGTCCCTAGCTATTCGATCTGGTGGAGCAACGCCATAGAGTGAAGCCTGGGTATCCCGGAACGCAGAAATGACCATTACTTTCACACTGTTTGCAATTATTCATTTCATACGATGGAAAAGCTGTTGTATTTATATTGTATTTTATACATCTGGCGTTGACTTCTTAGGCCCTAACTATTCGATCTGGTGGAACAACGCCCTAGGGTGAAGCCTAGATTGCCCGGAACGTAGAAATGACCATAACATTCACACAGGTTGCAATTTTTCGTTTTATACGATGGAAAAACTGTTGCATCTTTATTGCTTTTTATGCTTCTGGCGTTGACCTCTGAGGCCCTAACTATTCGATCTGGTGGAGCAACGCCCTAGAGTGAAGCCTAGGTTGCCCGAAACGTAGAAATGACCATTACTTTCCCACTGGTTGCAATTATTCCTGTTATACGATAGAAAACCTGTTGTATTTTTATTGTATTTTATGCTTCTGGCGCTGACTTCTATGGCCCTAACTATTCGATGTGCTGGAGCA
This sequence comes from Calliopsis andreniformis, assembly GCF_051401765.1. NCBI lineage: Eukaryota > Metazoa > Arthropoda > Insecta > Hymenoptera > Andrenidae > Calliopsis > Calliopsis andreniformis. The sequence goes on along the minus strand of NW_027480425.1, from coordinate 7,204,425 downwards.
ACGCCCTAGAGTCAAGCCTAGGTTGCCCGGAACGTAGAAATGGCCGTTACTGACACACTGGTTACATTTATTCCTGTTATACGATGGAAAAACTGTTGTAATTTTATTTTATTTTATGCTACTGGCGTTGACTTCTTAGGCCCTAGCTATTATATCTGGTGTACCAACGCCCTACTGTGAAGCCTAGAGTGCCCGGAACGTAGAACTGACCATCACCTTCACCCTGCTTGCAAGTATTCCTGTTATACGATGGAAAAACTGTTGTATCTATATTGTATTTTATGCGTCTTGCGTTAATTTCTAAGTCCCTAGCTATTCGATCTGGTGGAGAAACGCCCTAGAGCGGAGCCTAGGTTGCACGGTACGTAGAAATGACCATTACCTTCACACTGGTTGCAATTATTCATGCTATACGATGGAGAAACTGTTGTATTTTTATTGTATTTTATGTTTCAGGTGTTGACTTCTAAGGTCGTAGCTATTCGATCTCGTGGGGCAACGTCCAATAGTGAAGCGTATGTTGCCCGAAGCGTAGAAATGACCATTACTTTCAGACTGGTTGCAAATATTCTTTTTGTACGATGGAAAAACTGTTGAATTTTTATTGTATTTTATGCTTCTGGCGTTGAATTGTAAGTCCCTAACTATTCGATCTGGTGGAGCAACGCCCTAGACTGAAGTCTAGGTTGCCCGCGACGTAGAAATGACCATTACTTTTACACTGGTTGCATTTATTCGCTCTATACGATGGAAAGACTGTTGTGTTTATATTGTATTTTATGCTCCTGGCGTTGACTTCTTAGGCCCTAACTATACCATCTGGTGGAACAACGTCCTACAGTGAAGCCTAGGTTGCCCGGAACGTAGAAATGACCATTACATTCAAACTGTTTGCAATTATTCATTTTATACGATGGAAAAGCTGTTTTATTTATATCGTATTTTATGCTTCTGGCGTTGATATCTATGGCCCTAACTATTCCATCTGGTGGAACAACGCCCTAGGGTGAAGCCTAGGTTGCCCGGGGCGTAGAAATGTCCATTACTTTCAAACTGGTTGCAATTAATCCTGTTATACGATGGAAAGACTGTTGTATTTTTATTGCATTTTATGCTTCGGGCGTTGACTTCTAAGGCCGTAGCTATTCGATGTGGTGGAGCAACACCCTACAGTGAAGCCTGGGTTGCCCGGAACGTGGAAATGACCATAACCTTCACACAGGTTGCAATTATTCGTTTTATACGATGGAAAGACGGTTGTATTTATTTTGTAGTTTATGCTTCTGGCGTTGACTTTTAAGGCCCTAACTCTTCGATCTGGTGTAGCAACGCCTCAGAGTTAAGTTTTGGATGCCCGAAACGCCGAAATGATCATTACCTTCGCACTGGTTGCAGTGATCCATGCTATACAATGGAAAAACTGTTGTATTTATATTGTATTTTGTGCTTGTGGCGTTGACTTCTAAGGCCCTAACTATTCAATCTGTTGGAGCAACGCCCTAGGGTGAAACCTAGGTTGCCCGGACAATAGAAATGACCATATCTTTCATACTGGTTGCAATTATTCGTTTTATACGATGGAAAAACTGTTGTATTTATATTGTATTTTATGCTTCTCGCGTTGACTTCTAGGGCCCTAACTATTCGATCTGGTGGAGCAACGCCCTACAGTGAAGCCCAGGTTGCCCGGAACGTAGAAATGACCATTACATTCACACTGTTTGCAATTATCCATTTTATACGATGGAAAAGCTGTTGTATTTATATCGTGTTTTATGCTTCTGGCGTTGATATGTATGGCCCTAACTATTCCATCTGGTGGAACAACGCCCTAGAGTGAAGCCTGGGTTGCCCGGAACGTAGAAATGACCATTACATTCACACTGCTTGCAATTATTCGTTTTATACGATGAAAAAACTGTTGTATATATTATGTATTTGGTGCTTCTGGCTTTGACTTCTTAGGCCACAACTATTCGATCTGGTGGAGCAACGCCATAGAGTGAAACGTAGGTTGCCCGGAACGTAGAAATGACCATAACATTCACACTGGTTGCAATTATTCGTTTTATACGATGGAAAAGCTGTTGTACTTATATTGTATTTTATTCTCCTGGCGTTGACTTCCTAGGTCCTAACTATTCGATCTGGTGGAACAACACCCTAGGGTGAAACCTAGGTTTCGCGGAACGTAGAAATGCCCATTACTTTCACACTGGTTGCAATTACTCCTGTTATATGAAGGAAAAACTGTTGTATTTTTATTGTATTTTATGCTTCTGGCGTTGACCTCCAAGTCCCTAGCTATTCGATCTGGTGGAACAACGCCCTGTGGCGAAGCATAGGTTGCCCGGAACGTAGAAATGGCCATTACTTTCAAACTGGTTGCAATTATTCGTTTTATACGATGGAAAAGCTGTTGTACTTATATTGTATTTTATTCTTCTGGCGTTGACTTCCTGGGCCCTAACTATTCGATCTGGTGGAACAACACCCTACAGTGAAGCCCAGGTTGCACGGAACGTAGAAATGCCCATTACTTTCACACTGGTTGCAATTATTCCTGTTACACGATGGAAGAGCTGTTGTATTTTTATTGTATTTTATGCTTCTGGCGTTGGCCTCCAAGTCCCTAGCTATTCTATCTGGTGGAGCAACGCCCTAGAGTGAAGCCTAGGTTACCCCGAACGTAGATATGACCAGTACTTTCACACTGGTTGCAATTATTCCTGTTACACGATGGAAGAGCTGTTGTATTTTTATTGTATTTTATGCTTCTGGCGTTGACCTCCAAGTCGCTAGCTATTCTATCTGGTGGAGCAACGCCCTAGAGTGAAGCCTAGGTTACCCCGAACGTAGATATGTCCATAACTTTCACACTGGTTGCAATTATTCCTGTTATACGATGGAAAAGCAGTTGTATTTTTATTATATTTTATGCTTCGGGAGTTGACGTCTAAGGCCCTAGCTATTCGATTTGGTGGAGCAACGCCCTAGAGTGAAGCCTAGGTTGCTCGAAACGAGGAAGTGACCATTACTTTCACACTGGTTGCAATTATTCGTTTTATACGATGGAAAAGCTGTTGCATCTTTACCGTATTTTATGCTTCTGGCGTTGACTACTAAGTCCCTAACTGTTCGATCTGGTGGAGCAACGCCCTAGAGTGAAGCCTAGGTTGCTCGGAATGTAGAAATGTCCAAAACTTTCACACTGGTTGCAATTATTCGTTTTATGCGATGGAAAAACTGTTATATTTATACTGTATTTTATGCTTCTGGTGTTGACTTCTAAGACCCTAACTATTCGATCTGGTGGAGCAACGCCCTAGAGTGAAGTCTTGGTTGCCCGGAACGTAGAAATGACCATTACTTTCACACTGGTGGCAATTATTCCTGTTATACGATGCAAGAACTGTTGTACTTTTATTGTATTTTATGCTTTGGGCGTTGACATCTAAAGACCTATCTATTCGGTTTGGTGGTGCAACGCCCTAGAGTGCAGCCTAGGTTGCACGGAACGTAGCAATGCCCATTACTTTCAAACTGGTTGCAATTATTCCTGTAATACGATGGACAAACTGTTGCATTTTTATTGTACTTTATGCTTCTGGCGTTGACTTCTAAGGCCCTACGAAATCGATCTGGTGGAGCAATGCCTCACAGTTAAATCTAGGATGCCCGAAACGCCGAAACCACCATTACTTTCACACTGGTTGCAATTATTCCTGCTATACGATGGAAAAACTGGTGAATCTTTATTGTATTTTATGCGCCTGGAGGAGTTTTCTAAGGCCCTAGCTATTGGACCTGGTGGTGCAACGCCCTAGAGTCAAGCCTAGGTTTCACGGAACGTAGCAATGCCCATTACTTTCACACTGGTTGCAATTATTCCTGTTATACGATGGAAAAACTGTTGTACTTATATCGTATTTTATGCTTCTGGCGCTGACTTCTTAGGCCCTAACTATTCGATCTGGTGGAGCAACGCTCTAGAGTGAAACCTAGTTTGCCCGGAACGTATAAGTGACCATTACTTTCACACTGATTGCAAGTATTTCTGTTAAACGATGGAAAAACTGTTGTATTTTTATTGTATTTTATGCTTTTAGCGTTGAATTCTAAGTCGCTAGCTATTCGATCTGGTGGAGCAACGCCCTAGAGTGAAGCCTGGGTAACCCGGAACGTAGAAATGACCATTACTTTCACACTGTTTGCAATTATTCATTTCATACGATGGAAAAGCTGTTGTATTTATATTGTATTTTATTCTTCTGGCGTTGACTTCTTAGGCCCTAACTATTGGATCTGGTGGAACAACGCCCTAAGGTGAAGCCTAGGTTGCCCGGAACGTAGAAGTGACCATAACATTCACACTGGTTGCAATTATACGTATTATACGATGGAAAAGCTGTTGTATTTATATTGTATTTTATGCTTCCGGCGTAGACTTCTTACGCCCTAGCTATTCGATCTGGTGGAGCAATGCCCTAGAGTGAAGCCTAGGATGTCCGAAACGCCGAAACTATCATTACTTTCACGCTTGTTGCAATTATTCCTGTTATACGATGGAAAAACTGTTGCATTTTTATTGTGTTTCATACTTCTGGCGTTGAATTCAAAGGCCCTAGCTATTCGATCTGGCGAACCGAAGCCCTAGAGTGAAGCCTAGGTCGCCCGGAACGTAGAAATGACCATATCTTTCACACTGGTTGCAATTATTCATTTTATACGATGGAAAAGCTGTTGTATTTATGTCTTATTTTATGCTTCTGGCGTTGACTTCTAAGGACCTAACTATTCGATCTCGTGGTGCTACGCCCTAGGGTGAAGCCTAGGTTGCCCGGAACGTGGAACATACCATTACATTCACACTGGTTGCAATTATTCCTGTTATACGATGGAAAAACTGTTGTATTTATATTGTATTTTATGCTTCTGGCGTTGACTTCTTAGGCCTAACTATTCGATCTGGTGGAGCAATGCCCTAGAGTGAAGCCTAGGATGTCCGAAACGCCGAAACGAACATTACTTTCACGCTTGTTGCAATACTTCCTGTTATACGATGAAAAGACTGTTGTATTTTTATTGTATTTTACGCTTCAGGTGTTGACTTCTATGGCCGTAGGTATTCGATGTGGCGGAGCAACTCCATAGAGTGAAGCCTAGGTTGCCCGGAACGTAGAAATGACCATAACATTCACCCTGGTTGCAATTATTCGTTTTATACGATGGAAAAGCTGTTGTACTTATATTGTGTTTTATTCTTCTGGCGTTGACTTCTTAGGCCCTAGCTATTCGATCTGGTGGAGCAACGCCCTAAGGTGAAGCCTAGGTTGCCCGGAACGTAGAAACGACCATAACATTCACACTGGTTGCAATTATTCGTTTTATACGATGGAAAAGCTGTTGTATTTATTTTGTATTTTATGCTTCCAGCGTTGACTTCTTAGGCCCTAACTATTCGATCTGGTGGAGCAATGCCCTAGAGTGAAGCCTAGGGTGCCCGGAACGTAGAAATGACCATCACTTTCAAACTCGTTGCTTTATTCCTGTTATATGATGGAAAAACTGATGTACTTATACTGTATTTTATTCTTCTGGCGTTGACTTCTTAGGCCCTAACTATTCGATCTGGTGGAACAACGCCCAAGAGTGAAGCCTAGGTTGCCCTGAACGTAGAAATGACCATTACTTTCACACTGTTGCAATTATTCCTGTTATACGATGGAAAAACTGTTGTATTTTTATTGTGTTTCATACTTCTGGCGTTGAATTCAAAGGCCCTAGCTATTCGATCTGGCGAAGCGAAGCCCTACAGTGAAGCCTAGGTCGCCCGGAACGTAGAAATGACCATATCTTTCACACTGGTTGCAATTACTCATTTTATACGATGGAAAAGCTGTTGTATTTATATCTTATTTTATGCTTCTGGCGTTGACTTCTAAGGACCTAACTATTCGATCTAGCGGAGCAACGCCCTAGAGTGAAGCCTAGGTTTCTCGGAACGTAGAAATGACCATTACTTTCACACTGTTTGCAATTACTCATTTTATACGGTGGCAAAGCTGTTGTATTTATATTCTATTTTATGCTCCTGGCGATGGCTTCTAAGGCCCTAACCATTCAATCTGGTGGTGCTACGCCCTAGAGTGAAGCCTAGGTTGCCCGGAACGTGGAACATTCCATTACATTCACACTGGTTGCAATCATTCCTGTTATACGATGGAAAAACTGTTGTATTTATATTGTATTTTATGCTTCTGGCGTTGACTTCTTAGGCCCTAACTATTCGATCTGGTGGTACAACGACCTAGAGTGAAGCCTAGGTTGCCCGGAATGTACAAATGTCCATAACTTTCACACTGGTTGCAATTATTCGTTTGATACGATGGAAAATCTGTTGTATTTATATTGTATTTTATGCTTCTGGCGTTGACTTCTTAGGCCCTAACTATTCCCACTGGTGGATCAACGCCCTAGAGTGAAACCTAGGTATCCCGGAAGGTAGAAATAACCATTACTTTCACACTGGTTGCAATTATTCCTGTTATACGATGGAAAAACTGTTGTATTTTTATTGTATTTTATGCTTCTGGCTTTGACTTCTAAGGCCCTAACTATTCGATATGGTGGAGCAACGCCCTAGAGTGAAGACTAGCTTGCTCGGAATGTAGAAATATCCATAACTATCACACTGGTTGCTATTATTTGTTTTATACGATGGAAAAGCTGTTGTATTCATATTGTATTTTATGCTTCTGGCGTTGACTTGTTAGGCGCTAACTATTCGATCTGGTGGAGCAACGCCCTACAGTGAAGCCTGGGTAGCCCGGAACGCAGAAATGACCATTACTTTCACACTGTTTGCAATTACTCATTTCATACGATGGAAAAGCTGTTGTATTTATATTGTATTTTATACATCTGGCGTTGACTTCTTAGGCCCTAACTATTCGATCTGGTGGAACAACGCCCTAAGGTGAAGCCTAGGTTGCCCGGAACGTAGAAATGACCATAACATTCACACAGGTTGCAATTTTTCGTTTTATACGATGGAAAAACTGTTGCATCTTTATTGCTTTTTATGCTTCTGGCGTTGACCTCTAAGGACCTAACTATTCGATCTGGTGGAGCAACGCCCTAGAGTGAAGCCTAGGTTGCCCGAAACGTAGAAATGACCATTACTTTCCCACTGGTTGCAATAATTTCTGTTAAACGATGGAAAAACTGTTGTAATTTTATTTTGTTTTATGCTACTGGCGTTGACTTCTTAGGCCCTAGCTATTGTATCTGGTGTACCAACGCCCTACTGTGAAGCCTAGAGTGCCCGGAACGTAGAACTGACCATCACCTTCACCCTGCTTGCAATTATTCCTGTTATACGATGGAAAAACTGTTGTATCTATATTGTATTTTATGCGTCTTGCGTTAATTTCTAAGTCCCTAGCTATTCGATCTGGTGGAGAAACGCCCTAGAGCGGAGCCTAGGTTGCCCGGTACGTAGAAATGACCATCACTTTCGCAACGGGTTGCAATTACTCCTGTTATACGATGGAAAGGCTGTTGTATTTTTATTCTATTTTACGCTTCTGGCGTTGACTTCTTAGGTCCTAACTATTCGATCTGGAGGAGCAACTCCCTAGAGTGAAGCCTAGGTTGCCCGGAACGTAGAAATGACCGCTACTTTCACAATGTTTGCAATCACTGATTTCATACGATTGAAAAACTGTTGTATTTATATAGTATTTTATGCTTTTGGCGTTGACTTCTTAGGCCCTAACCATTCAATCTAGTGGAGCCACGCCCTAGAGTGAAGCCTATGTCGCCCGGGACGTAGAAGTGACCATAAATTTCTCACACGTTGCAATTATTCATGTTATACAATGGAAAAACAGTTGCATTTTTATTGTATTTTCTGCTTCTGGCGTTCACTTCTAAGGTCCTAGCTGTTCGATCTGGTGTGGCAACGACCAAGAGTGAAGCGTATGTTTCCCGGAACGCAGAAATGACCAGCACTTTCACACTGTTTGCAGTTATTCCTGTTGTACGATGGAAAAACTGTTGCATCTTTATTGTAATTTATGCTTCTGGGGTTGACTTCTAAGGCCGTAGCTATTAGATGTGGTGGAGGAAGGCCCTAGAGTGACGCCTAGGTTGCCCGGAATGTAGAAATGACCATTACTTTCACAATGTCTGCAATTATTCATTTTATACGATGGAAAAACTGTTGTACCTATATTGTATTTTATCCTTCTGGCGTTGAATTCTAAGTCCCTAGCTATTCGATCTGGTGGAGCAACGACCTAGGGTGAAACCTAGGTTATCCGGAACGTAGAAATGACCAGTACTTTCACACTGGTTACAGTTACTCGTTTTATACAATGGAAAAACTGTTCTATTTATTTTGCATTTTATACTTCGGGCGTTGACTTCTAAGGCCCTAACTATTCAATCTGGTGGAGCAACGCCCTAGAGTGAAGCCTAGGTTGCCCGGGAAGTAGAAATGACCATAACTTTCACACTGGTTGCCATTATTCGTTTTCTACGATGGAAAAGCTGTTGTATTTATATCGTATTTTATGCTTCTGGCGTTGACTTCTTATGCCCTAACTATTTGATCTGGTGGAGCACCGCCCTAGAGTGAAGCCTAGGTTGCCCGGAACGTAGAACATACCATTACCTTCACACTGTTTGCAGTTACTCCTGTTGTACGAAGGAAAAACTGTTGCATCTTTATTGTATTTTATGCTTCTGGCGTTGACTTCTAAGGCCCTAACTATTCGATCTGGTGGAGCAACGCCCTAGAGTGACGCCTAGGTTACCCGGAACGTAGAAATGACCATTACATTCACACTGTTTGCAATTATTCGTTTTATTCGTTGGGAAAGCCGTTGTATTTATATTCTATTTTATGCTTCTGGCGTTGACTTCTAAGGCCGTAGCTATTAGATGTGGTGGAGCAAGGCCCTAGAGTGACGCCTAGGTTGCCCGGAATGTAGAAATGACCATTACTTTCACAATGTCTGCAATTATTCATTTTATACGATGGAAAAACTGTTGTACCTATATTGTATTTTATCCTTCTGGCGTTGAATTCTAAGTCCCTAGCTATTCGATCTGGTGGAGCAACGACCTAGGGTGAAACCTAGGTTACCCGGAACGTAGAAATGACCAGTACTTTCACACTGGTTACAGTTACTCGTTTTATACAATGGAAAAACTGTTCTATTTATTTTGCATTTTATGCTTCGGGCGTTGACTTCTGACGCGCTAACTATTCGATCTGGTGGAGCAACGCCCTAGAGTGAAACCTAGGTTACCCGGAACGTAGAAATGACCAGTACTTTCACACTGTTTGCAGTTATTCCTGTTGTACGATGGAAAAACTGTTGCATCTTTATTGTATTTTATGCTTCTGGGGTTGACTTATAAGGCCCTAACTATTCGATCTGGTGGAACAACGCCCTAGGGTGAAGCCCAGGTTGCCCGGAACGTAGAAATGACCAGTACTTTCACACTGGTTGCAGTTAATCCTGTTGTACGACGGAAAAGCTGTTGCATCTTGATTGTATTTTATGCTTCTGGGGTTGACTTCTAAGGCGCTAACTATTCCATCTGGTGGAACAACGCCCTAGAGTGACGCCTAGGTTGCCCGGAATGTAGAAATGACCATTAGTTTCACAATGTCTGCAATTATTCATATTGTACGATGGAAAAACTGTTGTATTTATATTGTATTTTATGCTTCGGGCGTTGACTTCCAAGGCCCTAGCTATTCGATCTGGTGGAGCAACGCCCTAGAGTGAAGCCTAGGTTGCCCGGACCGCAGAAATGACCATAACTTTCACACTGTTTGCAAATATACATTATATACGATGGAAAAGCTGTTGTATTCATATTGTATTTTATGCTTCTGGCGTTGACTTGTTAGGCCCTAACTATTTGATCTGGTGGAGCAACGCCCTAGTGTGAAACCTAGTTTGTCCGGAACGTAGAAGTGACCGTTACTTTCACACTGGTTGCAATAATTTCTGTTAAACGATGGAAAAACTGTTGTATTTTTATTGTATTTTATGCTTTTACCGTTGAATTCCAAGTCCCTAGCTATTCGATCTGGTGGAGCAACGCCCTAGAGTGAAGCCTGGGTATCCCGGAACGCAGAAATGACCATTACTTTCACACTGTTTGCAATTATTCATTTCATACGATGGAAAAGCTGTTGCATTTATATTGTATTTTATACATCTGGCGTTGACTTCTTAGGCCCTAACTATTCGATCTGGTGGAACAACGCCCTAAGGTGAAGCCTAGATTGCCCGGAACGTAGAAATGACCATAACATTCACACAGGTTGCAATTTTTCGTTTTATACGATGGTAAAACTGTTGCATCTTTATTGCTTTTTATGCTTCTGGCGTTGACCTCTAAGGCCCTAACTATTCGATCTGGTGGAGCAACGCCCTAGAGTGAAGCCTAGGTTGCCCGAAACGTAGAAATGACCATTACTTTCCCACTGGTTGCAATTATTCCTGTTATACGATAGAAAACCTGTTGTATTTTTATTGTATTTTATGCTTCTGGCGCTGACTTCTATGGCCCTAACTATTCGATGTGCTGGAGCAACGCCCTAGAGTCAAGCCTAGGTTGCCCGGAACGTAGAAATGGCCATTACTGACACACTGGTTACATTTATTCCTGTTATACGATGGAAAAACTGTTATAATTTTATTTTATTTTATGCTACTGGCGTTGACTTCTTAGGCCCTAGCTATTATATCTGGTGTACCAACGCCCTACTGTGAAGCCTAGAGTGCCCGGAACGTAGAACTGACCATCACCTTCACCCTGCTTGCAATTATTCCTGTTATACGATGGAAAAACTGTTGTATCTATATTGTATTTTATGTGTCTTGCGTTAATTTCTAAGTCCCTAGCTATTCGATCTTGTGGAGAAACGCCCTAGAGCGGAGCCTAGGTTGCACGGTACGTAGAAATGACCATCACTTTCGCAACGGGTTGCAATTACTCCTGTTATACGATGGAAAGACTGTTGTATTTTTATTCTATTTTATGCTTCTGGCGTTGACTTCTTAGGTCCTAACTATTCGATCTGGAGGAGCAACTCCCTAGAGTGAAGCCTAGGTTGCCCGGAACGTAGAAATGACCGCTACTTTCACAATGTTTGCAATCACTGATTTCATACGATTGAAAAACTGTTGTATTTATATAGTATTTTATGCTTCTGGCGTTGACTTCTTAGGCCCTAACCATTCGATCTGGTGGAGCCACGCCCTAGAGTGAAGCCTAGGTCGCCCGGGACGTAGAAGTGACCATAAATTTCTCACACGTTGCAATTATTCATGCTATACGATGGAAAAACTGTTGCATTTTTATTGTATTTTCTGCTTCTGGCTTTGACTTCTTAGGCCCTAACTATTCGATCTGGTGGAACAACGCCCTAGATTGAAACCTAGGTTTCGCGGAACATAGAAATGACAATTACTTTCACACTGGTTGCAATTATTCCTGTTATACAATGGAAAAACAGTTGCATTTTTATTGTATTTTATGCTTCGGGCGTTCTCTTCTAAGGCCCTAACTATTCGACCTGTTGGAGCAACGCCCTCGAGTGAAGCCTAGGCAGCCCGGATCGTAGAAATGACAATCACTTGCACACTGGTTGCAATTATTCCTGTTATACGATGGAAAAACTGTTGTATTTTTAATGTATTTTATGCTTCGGGCGTTCTCTTCTAAGGCCCTAACTATTCGACCTGTTGGAGCAACGCCCTAGAGTGAAGCCTAGGCAGCCCGGATCGTAGAAATGACAATCACTTGCACACTGGTTGCAATTATTCCTGTTATACGATGGAAAAAATTCTGTATTTATATTGTGTTTTATGCTTCTGGCGTTGACTTCTAAGGCCCTATGTATTCGATCTGGTGGAGCAACGTCTAAGGGTGAAGGCTATGTTGCACGGAACGTAGAAATGACCATTACTATCACACTGGTTGCTATTATTCGTTTTATACGATGGAAAAGCTGTTATATTTATATTGCATTTTATGCTTCTGGCATTGAATTCTAAGTCCCTAGCAAATCCATCTGGTGGAGCAACACCCTAGAGTGAAGCCTAGGTTGCCCGGAACGTAGAAGTGACCATTACTTCCACACTGTTTGCAAATATACATTATATACGATGGAAAATCTGTTGTACTTATATTGTAATTTATGCTACTGGCGTTGACTTCTTATGCCCTAACTATTTGATCTGGTGGAGCATCGCCCTAGAGTGCAGCCTAGGTTGCCCGGAACGTAGAACATACCATTACCTTCACACTGGTTGCAATTATTCCTGTTATACGATGGAAAAACTGTTGCACCTTTATTGTATTTTATGCTTCTGGCGTTGACTTCATAGGCCCTAACTATTCGATCAGGTGGAGCAACGTCCTAGAGTGAAGCCTAGGTTGACTGGAACGTAGAAATGATCATAACTTTCACACTGGTTACCATTATTCGTTTTATACGATGGAAAAGCTGTTGTATTTATATCGTGTTTTATGCTTCTGGCGTTGACTTTTACGGCCGTAGCTATTAGATGTGGTGGAGCAACGCCCTTGAGTGCCGTATAGGTTGCCCGGAACGTAGAAATGACCATTACTTTCACACTGTTTGCAGTTACTCCTGTTGTACGATGGAAAAACTGTTGCATCTTTATCGTATTTTATGCTTCTGGCGTTGACTTCTAGGGCCCTAACTATTCGATCTGGTGGAGCAACGCCCTAGAGTGACGCCTAGGTTACCCGGAACGTAGAAATGACCATTACTTTCGCACTGTTTGCATTTATTCGTTTTATACGTTGGGAAAGCCGTTGTATTTATATTCTATTTTATGCTTCTGGCGTTGACTTCTAGGGCCGTAGCTATTAGATGTGGTGGAGCAAGGCCCTAGAGTGACGCCTAGGTTGCCCGTAATGTAGAAATGACCATTACATTCACAATGTCTGCAATTATTCATTTTATACGATGGAAAAACTGTTGTACTTATATTGTATTTTATCCTTCTGGCGTTGAATTCTAAGTCCCTAGCTATTCGATCTGGTGGAGCAACGACCTAGGGTGAAACCTAGGTTACCCGGAACGTAGAAATGACCAGTACTTTCACACTGGTTACAGTTACTCGTTTTATACAATGGAAAAACTGTTCTATTTATTTTGCATTTTATGCTTCGGGCGTTGACTTCTGACGCGCTAACTATTCGATCTGGTGGAGCAACGCCCTAGAGTGAAACCTAGGTTACCCGGAACATAGAAATGAGCAGTACTTTCACACTGTTTGCAGTTATTCCTGTTGTACGATGGAAAAACTGTTGCATCTTTATTGTATTTTATGCTTCTGGGGTTGACTTCTAAGGCCCTAACTATTCGATCTGGTGGAACAACGCCCTAGGGTGAAGCCTAGGTTGCCCGGAACGTAGAAATGACCAGTACTTTCACAATGTCTGCAATTATTCATTTTATACGATGGAAAAACTGTTGTATTTATATTGTATTTTATGCTTCGGGCGTTGACTTCCAAGGCCCTAGCTATTCGATCTGGTGGAGCAACGCCCTAGAGTGAAGCCTAGGTTGCCCGGACCGTAGAAATGACCATAACTTTCACACTGGTTGCCATTATTCGTTTTCTACGATGGAAAAGCTGTTGTATTTATATCGTATTTTATGCTTCTGGCGTTGACTTCTTAGGCCCTAACTATTCCATCTGGTGGAACAACGCCATAGGGTCAAGCCTAGGTTGCCCGGAACGTAGAAATGACCATAACTTTCACACTGGTTACCATTATTCGTTTTATACGACGGAGAAGCTGTTGTATATAAGTCGTATTTTATGCTTCTGGCGTTGACTTCTTAGGCCCTAACTATTCCATCTGGTGGAACAACGCCCTAGGGTCAAGCCTAGGTTGCCCGGAACGTAGAAATGACCAGTACTTTCACACTCGTTGCAGTTATTCGTTTTATACAATGGAACAACTGTTCTATTTATTTTGCACTTTATGCTTCAGGCGTTGACTTCTAAGGCCCTAACTATTCGACCCGGTGGAACAACGCCCCAGGGTGAAGCCTAGGTTGCCCGGAACGTAGAAATGACCAGTACTTTCACACTGGTTGCAGTTACTCCTGTTGTACGACGGAAAAACTGTTGCATCTTTATTGTATTTTATGCTTCTGGGGTTGACTTCTAAGCCCCTAACTATTCGATCTGGTGGAACAACGCCCTAGAGTGACGCCTAAGTTGCCCGGAATGTAGAAATGACCATTACATTCACAATGTCTGCAATTATTCATTTTATACGATGGAAAAACTGTTGTACTTATATTGTATTTTATGCTTCTGGCGTTGTCTTCTAAGGCCCTAACTATCCGATCTGGTGGAGCAATTCCTCAGAGTTAAGTCTAGGATGCCCGTAACGCCGATCATTACTTCCACGCTTGTTGCAATTATTCCTGTTATACGATGAAAAGACTGTTGTATTTTTATTGTATTTTATGCTTCAGGCGTAGGCTTCTAAGGCCGTAGCTTTTCGATATGGTGGAGCACTGCCCTAGGGTGTAGCCTAGGTTGCTCGGAACGTAGAAATGACCACTACTTTCACACTGTTTGCAATTATTCATTTAATACGATGGAAAAGCTGTTGTATTTATATCGTATTTTATGCTTCGGGCGTTGACTTCTTAGGCCCTAACTATTCGATCTGGTGGAGCAACGCCCTAGAGTGACGCCTAGGTTACCCGGAACGTAGAAATGACCATTACATTCACACTGTTTGCAATTATTCGTTTTATTCGTTGGGAAAGCCGTTGTATTTATATTCCATTTTATGCTTCTGGCGTTGACTTCTAAGGCCGTAGCCATTAGATGTGGTGGAGCAAGGCCCTAGAGTGACGCCTAGGTTGCCCGGAATGTAGAAATGACCATTACTTTCACAATGTCTGCAATTATTCATTTTATACGATGGAAAAACTGTTGTACCTATATTGTATTTTATCCTTCTGGCGTTGAATTCTAAGTCCCTAGCTATTCGATCTGGTGGAGCAACGACCTAGGGTGAAACCTAGGTTACCCGGAACGAAGAAATGACCAGTACTTTCACACTGGTTACATTTACTCGTTTTATACAATGGAAAAACTGTTCTATATATTTTGCATTTTATGCTTCTGGCGTTGACTTCTAAGGCCGTAGCCATTAGATGTGGTGGAGCAAGGCCCTAGAGTGACGCCTAGGTTGCCCGGAATGTAGAAATGACCATTACATTCACAATGTCTGCAATTATTCATTTTATACGATGGAAAAACTGTTGTACTTATTTTGTATTTTATGCTTCTGGCGTTGACTTCTAAGGCACTAACTATTCGATCTGGTGGAGCAACGCCCTAGAGTGAAGCCTAGGTTGTCCGGAACGTACAAATGACCATTACATTCACACTGGTTGCAATTATTCCTGTTATACGATGGAAAAACTGTTGCATCTTTATTGTATTTTATGCTTCTGGGGTTGACTTCTAAGCCCCTAACTATTCGATCTTGTGGAGCAATGCCTCAGAGTTAAGTCTAGGATGCCCGAAACGTCGAAATGATCGTTACTTTCACACTAGTTGCAATTATTCATGCTATACGATTGAAGAACTGTTGCATTTTTATTGTTTTTTCTGCTTCTGTATTTGAATTCTAAGGTCCTAGCTATTCGATCTGGTGGGGCAACGCCTCAGAGTTAAGCCTAGGATGCCCGAAACGTCGAAATGGTCATTACTTTCGCACTGGTTGCAATTATTCCTGTTATACGATGGTAAAACTGTTGTATTTTTATTGTATTGTATGCTTCAGGCGATGACTTCTAAGGCCCTAACTATTCGATCTTGTGTAGCAACGCACTAGGGTGAAGCCCAGGTTGCCCGGAACGTGGAAATGACCATAACTTTCACACTGTTTGCCATTATTCGTTTTATACGATGGAAAAGCTGATGTATTTATATCATATTTTATGCTTCTGGCGTTGACTTCTTAGGTCCCAACTATTCCATCTGGTGGAACGACGCCCTCGGGTGAAGCCTAGGTTGCCCGGAACGTAGAACTGACCATACCTTTTACACTGGTAGCAATTGTTCGTTTTATACAATGGAAAAACTGTTCTATTTATTTTGTATTTTATGCTTCGGGCGTTGACTTCTAAAGCCCTAGCTGTTTGATCTGGTGGAGCAACGCCCTAGAGTGAAGCCTAGGTTGCCCGGAACGTAGAATTGACCATAACTTTCACACTGGTTGCTATTATTCGTTCTATACGATGGAAAAACAGTTATATTTATATTGTATCTTATGCTTCTGGCGTTGACTTCTTAGGCCCTAACTATTCAATCTGGTGGAGCAACGCCCTAGAGTGAAGCCTAGGTTGCCCGGAACGTAGAATTGACCATACCTTTCACACTGGTTGCTATTATTCGTTCTATACGATGGAAAAACAGTTATATTTATATTGTATCTTATGCTTCTGGCGTTGACTTCTTAGGCCCTAACAATTCGATCTGGTGGAACAACGACCTAGAGTGAGGCCTAGGTAGCCCGGAACGTAGAAATGACCATCACTTCCATACTGGTAGCAATTAATCCTTTTATACGATGGAAAAACTGTTGTATTTTTATTGCATTTTATGCTTCCGGCGTTGACTTCTAAGGCCCTAACTGTTCAATCTGTTGGAGCAACGCCCTAGGGTAAAGCCTAGGTTGCCCGGAACGTAGAAATGATGTTAACTTTCATACTGGTTGCAATTACTCGTTTTATACGATTGAAAAGCTGTTGTATTTATATTGTATTTTATGCTTCAGGCGTTGACCTCTAAGGCCCTATCTATTCGATCTGGTGGAGCAACAGCCTAGAGTGAAGCCTAGGTTGCCCGGAACGTAGAAATGACCATAACTTTCACACTGGTTGCCATTATTCGTATTATACGACGGAAAAGCTGTTGTATTTATATCGTATTTTATGCTTCTGGCGTTGACTTCTTAGGCCCCAACTATTCCATTTGGTGGAGCAACCCCCTACGGTGAAGCCTAGGTTGCCCGGAACGAAGAAATGACCATAACTTTCACACTGGAAACAATTATTCGTTTTATACATGGAACAGCTGTTCTATTTATTTTATATTTTATGCTTCGGGCGTTGACCTCTAAGGCCCTAACTATTCGATCTGGTGGAGCAACGTCCTAGAGTGAGGCCTAGCTTGCCCGAAACGTAGAAATGACCATAGCTTTCACACTGGTTGCTATTATTCGTTTTATACGATGGAAAAACTGTTATATTTATATTGTATTTTATGCTTCTGCCGTTGACTTCTTAGGCCCTAACTATTCGATCTGGTGGAACAACGCCCCAGAGTGAAGCCTAGGTTGCCCGGAACGTAGAAATGACCATCACTTTCACACTGGTTGCAATTATTCCTGTTATACGATGGAAAAACTGTTGTATATTTATCGTATTTTATGCTTCGGGCGTTGACTTCTATGGCCCTACCTATTCGATCTGGTGGAGCAACACCCTACAGTCAAGCCTAGTTTGTCCGGAACGTAGATATGACCATAACCTTCACACAGGTTGCAATTATTCGTTTTATACGATTGAAAGACTGTTGCATTTATTTTGTAGTTTATGTTTCTGGCGCTGAATTCCAAGGCCCTAACACTTCGACCTGGTGGAGCAATGCCTCAGAGTTAAGTCTAGGATGCCCGAAACGTCGAAATGATCATTAATTTCTCACTGGATGCAACTATTGATGCCATACGATGGAAAAACTGTTGCATTTTTATTGTATTTTCTGCTTCTGTATTTGAATTCTGAGGTCCTAGCTATTCGATCGGGTGGGGCAACGCCTCAGAGTTAAGCCTAGGATGCCCGAAACGTCGAAATGGTCATTACTTTCGCACTGGTTGCAATTATTCCTGTTATACGATGGTAAAACTGTTATATTTATATTGTATTTTACGCTTCTGGCGTTGAGTTCTTAGGCCCCAACTATTCCATCTGGTGGAACAACGCCCTAGGGTGAAGCCTAGGTTGCCCGGAACGTAGAAATGACCAACTCTTTGACACTGGTAGCAATTATTCGTTTTATACATGGAAAATCTGTTGTATTTATTTTGTATTTTATGCTTCTGGCGTTGACTTCTAAGGCACTAACTATTCGATCTGGTGGAGCAACGCCCTAGAGTGAAGCCTAGGTTGTCCGGAACGTACAAATGACCATTACATTCACACTGGTTGCAATTATTCCTGTTATACGATGGAAAAGCTGTTGCACCTTTATTGTATTTTATGCTTCTGGCGTTGACTTCTTCGGCCCTAACTATTCGATCTGGTGGAGCAACGTCCTAGAGTGAAGCCTAGGTTGCCCGGAACGTAGAAATGACCATAACTTTCACACTGGTTACCATTATTCGTTTTATACGATGGAAAAGCTGTTGCATTTATATCGTATTTTATGCTTCTGGCGTTGACTTCTTAGGCCCTAACTATTCCATCTGGTGGAACAACGCACTCGGGTGAAGCCTAGGTTGCCCGGAACGTAGAAATGACCATAACTTTCACACTGGTAACAATTATTCGTTTTATACATGTAAGAACTGTTCTATTTATTTTGTATTTTATGCTTCTGGCGTTGACTTCTAAGGCCCTAACTATTCGATCTGGTTGTACAACGTCCTAGAGTGAAGCCTAGGTTGACCGGAACGTAGAAATGACCATCACTTTCACACTGGTTGCAATTATTCCTGTTATACGATGGAAAAACTCTTTTATATTTATCGTATTTTTGGCTTCGGGCGTTGACTTCTATGGCCCTACCTATTCGATCTGGTGGAGCAACACCCTACAGTGAAGCCTAGGTTGTCCGCAACGTAGATATGACTATAACCTTCACACAGGTTGCAATTATTCGTTTTATACGATTGAAAGGCTGTTGTATTTATTTTGTAGTTTATGCTTCTGGCGTTGAATTCCAAGGCCCTAACACTTCGACCTGGTGGAGCAATGCCTCAGAGTTAAGTCTAGGATGCCCGAAACGTCGAAATGATCATTAATTTCTCACTGGTTTGCAACTATTCATGCTATACGATGGAAAAACTGTTGCATTTTTATTGTTTTTTCTGCTTCTGGCTTTGACTTCTAAGTTCCTAGCTATTTGATCAGGTCAGGCAACGTCCAAGAGGGAAGCCTATGTTGCCCGGAACGTAGAAATGACCATAACTTTCACACTGGTTGCAATTATTCGTTTTATACGATGGAAAAACTGTTGCATTTATATTGTATTTTATGTTCCTGGCGTTGACTTCTAAGGCCCTAACTATTCAATCTGTTGGGTCAGCGCCCTAGAGTGAAGCCTAGGTTGCTCGGAATGTAGAAATGACCATAACATTCACACTGGTTGAAATTATTCGTTTTATACGACGGAAAAGCTGTTGCATCTTTATTGTATTTTATGCTTCTGGCGTTGACTTCTAAGGCACAAACTATTCCATCTGGTGGAGCAATGCCCTAGAGTGAAGCCTAGGTTGCCCGGAACGTAGAAATGACCTTCACTTTCAAACTGGTTGCAATTATTCCTGTTATATGATGGAAAAGCTGTTGTATTTTTATTGCATTTTATGCTTCGGGCATTGACTACTAAGGTCCTAACTATTCAATCTGTTGGAGCAACGCCCTAGGGTGACGCCTAGGTTGCCCGGAACGTAGAAATGACCATTACTTTCGCAATGTTTGCAATAATTCATTTTATACGATGGAAAAAGTGTTGTACTTATATTGTATTTAATGCTTCTTGCGTTGACTTCTTATGCCATAACTATTCCATCTGGTGGAACAACGCCCAAGGGTGAAGCCTAGGTTGGCCGGAACGTAGAAATTGAAATAACTTTCACACCGGTAGCAATTATTCGTTTTATACGATGGAAAAACAGTTCTATTTATTTTGTATTTTATGCTTCGGCTGTTGACTTCTAAGGCCCTAAGTATTCGATCTGTTGGAGCAACGCCCTAGGGTGAAGCCTAGGTTGCCGGAAAGTAGAAATGACCATAACTTTCATACTGGTTGCAATTATTCGTTTTATACGATGGAAAAACTGTTGGATTTATATTGTATTTTATGCATCGGGCGTTGACTTCTTAGGCCCTAACAATTCGATCTGGTGGAACAACGCCCTAGAGTGAAGCCTAGGTTGCCTGGAACGTAGAAATGACCATAACTTTCATACTGGTGGCAATTATTCGTTTTATGTGATGAAAAACTGTTGTAATTATATTGTATTTTATGCTGCTGGCGTTCAGTTCTTAGGCCCTAACTATTCGATCTGGTGGCACAACGCCCTGGGGTGAAGCCTAGGTTGCCCGGAACGTAGAAATGACCATAACTTTCACACTGGTTGCTATTATTCGTTTTATACGATGGAAAAACTGTTGTATTTATATTGTATTTGATGCTTCTGGCGTTGACTTCTAAGGCAATAACTATTCGATCTGGCGGAGCAACACCCTAGAGTGAAGCCTAGGTTGCCCGGAACGTAGAAATGACCATCACTTTCAAACTGGTTGCCATTAATCCTTTTATACGATGGAAAAACTGTTGTATTTTTATTGCATTTTATGCTTCGGGCATTGACTTCTAAGGTCCTAACTATTCAATCTGTTGGAGCAACGCCCTAGAGTGAAGCCTAGGTTGCTCGGAATGTAGAAATGACCATAACATTCACACTGGTTGAAATTATTCGTTTTATACGATGGAAAAGCTGTTGCATCTTTATTGTGTTTTATGCTTCTGGCGTTGACTTCTAAGGCAATAACTATTCGATCTGGCGGAGCAACACCCTAGAGTGAAGCCTAGGTTGCCCGGAACGTAGAAATGACCATCACTTTCAAACTGGTTGCCATTAATCCTTTTATACGATGGAAAAACTGTTGTATTTTTATTGAATTTTATGCTTCCGGCGTTGACTTCTAAGGCCCTAACTATTCAATCTGTTGGAGCAACGCCCTAGGGTGAAGCCTAGGTTCCCCGGAAAGTGGAAAAGACAATAACTTTCACACTGGTTGCAATTATTCGTTTTATACGATGGAAAAGCTGTTGCATCTTCATTGTATTTTATGCTTCTGTCGTTGACGTCTAAGGCCGTAGCTATTAGATGTGTTGGAGCAACGCACTAGAGTGACGCCTAGGCTGCCCGGAACGTAGAAATGACTATTACTTTCGCTATGTTTGCAATTATTCATTTTATACGATGGAAAAAGTGTTGTCCTTATATTGTATTTTATGCTCCTGGCGTTGACTTCTTATGCCATAACTATTCCATCTGGTGGAACAGCGCCGAAGGGTGAAGCATAGGTTGCCCGGAACGTAGAAATGGAAATAACTTTCACGCCGGTAGCAATTATTCGTTTTATACGATGCAAAAACAGTTCTTTTTATTTTGTATTTTATGCTTCGGCTGTTGACTTCTGAGGCCCTAAGTATTCGATCTGTTGGAGCAACGCCCTAGGATGAAGCCTAGGTTGCCGGAAAGTAGAAATGACCATAACTTTCATACTGTTTGCAATTATTCGTTTTATACGATGGAAAAACTGTTGTATTTATATTGTATTTTATGCATCGGGCGTTGACTTCTAAGGCCGTAACTATTCAATCTGTTGGGTCAACGCCCTAGAGTGAATCCTAGGTTGCTCGGAATGTAGAAATGACCATAACATTCACACTGGTTGAAATTATTCGTTTTATGCGATGGAAAAGCTGTTGCATCTTTATTGTATTTTATGCTTCTGGCGTTGACTTCTAAGGCCCTAACTATTGGATCTGGCGGAGCAACACCCTAGAGTGAAGCCTAGGTTGCCCGGAACGTAGAAATGACCATCACTTTCAAACTGGTTGCAATTAATCCTTTTATACGATGGAAAAACTGGTGTATTTTTATTGAATTTTATGCTTCCGGCGTTGACTTCTAAGGCCCTAACTATTCAATCTGTTGGAGCAACGCCCCTAGGGTGAAGCCTAGGTTGCCCGGAAAGTAGAAATGACGTTAACCTTCATACTGGTTGCAATTATTCGTTTTATACGATGGAAAAACTGTTGTATTTATATTGTTTTTTATGCTTCTGGCGTTGACTTCTAAGGCACTAACTATTCGATCTGGTGGAGCATCGCCCTAGGGTGTAGCCTAGGTAGCCCGTAAAGTAGAAATGACCATAGCTTTCATACTGGTTGCAATTATACGTTTTATATGATGGAAAAACTGTTGTATTTATATTGTATTTTATGCTTCTGGCGTTCACTTCTTAGGCCCTAACTATTCGATCTGGTGGAACAACGCCCTATGGTGAAGCCTAGGTTGACCGGAACGTAGAAATGACCATAACTTTCACAGCGGTAGCAATTATTCGTTTTACAAGATGGAAAAACTGTTCTATTTATTTTGTATTTTATGCATCGGGCGTTGCCATCTAAGGGCCTAACTGTCCAATCTGTTGGAGCAACGCCCTAGGGTGAAGCCTAGGTTGCCCGGAAAGTAGAAATGACGTTAACTTTCACACCGGTAGCAATTATTCGTTTTACACGACGGAATAGCTGTTATATTTATATTGTATCTTATGCTTCTGGCGTTGACTTCTTAGGCCCTAACAATTCGATCCGGTGGAACAACGACCTAGAGTGAGGCTTAGGTTGTCCGGAACGTAGAACTGACCATAACTTTTACACTGGTAGCAATTATTCGTTTTATACAATGGAAGAACTGTTGTATTTATATTGTGTTTTATGCTTCTGGCGTGGACTTCTAAGGCACTAACTATTCGATCTGGTGGAGCAACGTCCTAGAGTGAAGCCTAGGTTGCCCAGAACGTAGAAATAACCATAACTTTCACACTGGTTGCTATTATTCGTTCTATACGATGGAAAAACTGTTATATTTATAGTGTATCTTATGCTTCTGGCGTTGACTTCTTAGGCCTCACAATTCGATCTGGTGGAACAACGACATAGAGTGAGGCCTAGATAGCCCGGAACATAGAAATGACCATCACTTTCAAACTGGTTGCAATTATTCCTGTTATATGATGGAAAAACTGTTGTATTTTTATTGCATTTTATGCTTCGGGCATTGACTTCTAAGGTCCTAACTTTCAATCTGTTGGAGCAACGCGCTAGGGTGAAGCCTAGGTTGCGCGGAAAGTAGAAATGACAATAACTTTCACACTGGTTGCAATTATTCGTTTTATACGATGGAAAAGCTGTTGCATCTTTATTGTATTTTATGATTCTGTCGTTGACGTCTAAGGCCGTAGCTAGTAGATGTGGTGGAGCAACGCACTAGGGAGAGGCCTAGGTTGCCCGGAACGTGGAATGACCATTACTTTCGCAATGTTTGCAATTGTACATTTTATACGATGGAAAAACTGTTGTACTTATATTGTATTTTATGCTTCTGGCATTGACTTCTAAGGCCCTCACTATTCGATCTGGTGGAGCAACGCCCTAGTGTGAAGCCTAGGTTGCCTGGAACATACAAATGACCATCACTTTCACACGGGTTGCAATTATTCCTGTTACAGGAAGGAAAGACTGTTGTATTTTTATTGAATTTTATGCTTCCGGCGTTGACTTCTAAGGCCCTAACTATTCAATCTGTTGGAGCAACGCCCTAGGGTGAAGCCTAGGTTGCGCGGAAAGTAGAAATGACGTTAACCGTCATACTGGTTGCAATTATTCGTTTTATACGATGGAAAAACTGTTGTATTTATATTGTTTTTTATGCTTCTGGCGTTGACTTCTAAGGCACTAACTATTCGATCTGGTGGAGCAACGCCCTAGAGTGAAACCGAGGTTGCCCGGAACGTAGAAATGACCATCACTTTCAAACTGGTTGCAATTATTCCGGTTATATGATGGAAAAACTGTTGCATTTTTACTGCATTTTATGCTTCCGGCGTTGACTTCTAAGGCCCTAAATATTCAATCTGTAGGAGCAACGACCTAGGGTGTAGCCTAGGTAGCCCGTAAAGTAGAAATGACCATAGCTTTCATACTGGTTGCAATTATACGTTTTATATGATGGAAAAACTGTTGTATTTATATTGTATTTTATGCTTCTGGCGTTCACTTCTTAGGCCCTAACTATTCGATCTGGTGGAGCAACGGCCTAGGGTGAGGCCTAGGTTGCCCGGAACGTAGAAATGACCATAACTTTCATACTGGTTGCAATTATTCGTTTTGTATGGTGGAAAAAATGTTGTATTTATATTGTATTTTATGCTTCTGGCGTTGACTTCTAAGGCCCTAACTATTCGATCAGGTGGAGCAACGCCCTAGAGTGAAGCCCAGGTTGCTCGAAATGTAGAAATGACCATAACTTTCGCACTGGTTGCAATTATTCGTTTTATACGATGGAAAAGCTGTTGTATTTATATTCGTATTTTATGCTTCTGGCGTTGACTTCTTAGGCCCTAACTATTCCATCTGGTGGAACAACGCCCTAGGGTGAAGCCTAGGTTGCCCGGAACGTAGAAATGACCATAACTTTCATACTGGTTGCAATTATTCGTTTTATATGGTGGAAAAACTGTTGTATTTATATCGTATTTTATGCTTCTGGCGTTGACTTGTTAGGCCCTAACAATTCGATCTGGTGGAACAACGACCTAGAGTGAGGCCTAGGTAGCCCGGAACGTAGAAATGACCATCACTTCCATACTGGTAGCAATTATTCGTTTTATACGATGGAAAAACAGTTTTATTTATATTGTATTTTAAGCTTCTGGCGTTGACTTCTAAGGCACTAACTATTCGATCTGGTGGAGCAACGCAACAGAGTGAAGCCTAGGTTGCCCGGAACGTAGAATTGGCCATCACTTCCAAACTGGTTGCAATTATTCCTGTTATATGATGGAAACACTGTTGTATTTTTATTGCATTTTATGCTTCTGGCGTTGACTTCTAAGGCCCTAACTATTCAATCTGTTGGAGCAACGCCCTAGGGTTGAAGCCTAGGTTTCTCGGAAAGTAGAAATGACCATAAGTTTCATACTGGTTGCAATTATTCGTTTTATACGATGGAAAAGCTGTTGCATCTTTATCGTATTTTATGCTTCTGGCGTTGACTTCTTAGGCCGTAACTATTCGACATGGTGGAGCAACGCCCTCGAGTGAAACCTAGGTTGCCGCGAACGTAGAAATGACCACTACTATCACACTGGATGCAAATTATTCCTGCTAAACGATGGAAAAACTGTTGTATTTTTATTGCATTTTATGCTTCTGGCGTTCACTTCTTAGGCCCTAACTATTCGATCTGGTGGAACAACGGCCTAGGGTGAAGCCTAGGTTGCCCTGAACGTAGAAATGACCATAACTTTCACACTGGTTGCTATTATTCGTTCTATACGATGGAAAAACTGTTATATCTATATTGTATCTTATGCTTCTGGCGCTGACTTCTAAGGCTCTAACTATTCGATCTGGTGGAGTAACGCCCTAGAGTGAAGCCTAGGTTGCCCGGAACGTAGAAATGATCATCACTTTCAAACTGGTTGCAATTACGCCTGTTATATGATGGAAAAACTGTTGTATTTGTATTGCATTTTATGCTTCGGGCATTGACTTTTAAGGTCCTAACTATTCAATCTGTTGGAGCAACGCCCGACGGTGAAGCCTAGGTTGCCCGGAAAGTAGAAATGACGTTAACTTTCACACTGGTTGCAATTATTCGTTCTATACGATGGAAAAACTGTTATATTTATATTGTATCTTACGCTTCTGGCGTTGACTTCTTAGGCCCTAACAATTCGATCTGGTGGAAAAACGACGTAGAGCGAGGCTTAGGTTGCCCGGAACGTAGAACTGACCATAACTTTTACACTGGTAGCATTTATTCGTTTTATACGATGGAAAAACTGTTGTATTTATATTGTATTTTATGCTTCTGGCGTTGACTTCTAAGGCACTAACTATTCGATCTGGTGGAGCAACGACCTAGAGTGAAGCCTAGGTTTCGCGGAAAGTAGAAATGACAATAACTTTCACACTGGTTGCAATTATTCGTTTTATACGATGGAAAAGCTGTTGCATCTGTATTGTATTTTATGCTTCTGTCGTTGACGTCTAAGGCCCTAGCTAGTAGATGTGGTGGAGCAACGCACTAGGGAGAGGCCTAGGTTGCCCGGAACGTGGAATGACCATTACTTTCGCAATGTTTGCAATTGTACATTTTATACGATGGAAAAACTGTTGTACTTATATTGTATTTTATGCTTCTGGCGTTGACTTCTAAGGCCCTCACTATTCGATCTGGTGGAGCAACGCCCTAGTGTGAAGCCTAGGTTGCCTGGAACATACAAATGACCATCACTTTCACACGGGTTGCAATTATTCCTGTTATAGGAAGGAAAGACTGTTGTATTTTTATTGCATTTTATGCTTCGGGCAATGACTTCAAAGGCCCTAACAATTCAATCTGTAGGAGCAACGCCCCAGGGTGTAGCCTAGGTTGCCCGTACAGTAGAAATGACCATAGCTTTCATACTGGTTGCAATTATTCGTTTTATATGATGGAAAAACTGTTGTATTTATATTGCATTTTATGCTTCTGGCGTTCACCTCTGAGGCCTTAACTGTTCGATCTGGTGGAACAACGCCTTGGGGTGAAGCCTAGGTTGCCGGGAACGTAGAAATGACCATAACTTTCACACTGGTCGCTATTATTCGTTTTATACGATGGAGAAACAGTTCTTTTTATTTTGTATTTTATGCTTCGGCTGTTGACTTCTGAGGCCCTAAGTATTCGATCTGTTGGAGCAACGCCCTAGGGTGAAGCCTAGGTTGCCGGAAAGTAGAAATGACCATAACTTTCATACTGTTTGCAATTATTCGTTTTATACGATGGAAAAACTGTTGCATTTATATTGTATTTTATGCATCGGGCGTTGACTTCTAAGGCCCTAACTATTCAATCTGTTGGGTCAACGCCCTAGAGTGAATCCTAGGTTGCTCGGAATGTAGAAATGACCATAACATTCACACTGGTTGAAATTATTCGTTTTATGCGATGGAAAAGCTGTTGCATCTTTATTGTATTTTATGCTTCTGGCGTTGACTTCTAAGGCCCTAACTATTCGATCTGGCGGAGCAACACCCTAGAGTGAAGCCTAGGTTGCCCGGAACGTAGAAATGACCATCACTTTCAAACTGGTTGCAAGTAATCCTTTTATACGATGGAAAAACTGGTGTATTTTTATTGAATTTTATGCTTCCGGCGTTGACTTCTAAGGCCCTAACTATTCAATCTGTTGGAGCAACGCCCTAGGGTGAAGCCTAGGTTGCGCGGAAAGTAGAAATGACGTTAACCGTCATACTGGTTGCAATTATTCGTTTTATACGATGGAAAAACTGTTGTATTTATATTGTTTTTTATGCTTCTGGCGTTGACTTCTAAGGCACTAACTATTCGATCTGGTGGAGCAACGCCCTAGAGTGAAACCGAGGTTGCCCGGAACGTAGAAATGACCATCACTTTCAAACTGGTTGCAATTATTCCGGTTATATGATGGAAAAACTGTTGCATTTTTACTGCATTTTATGCTTCCGGCGTTGACTTCTAAGGCCCTAAATATTCAATCTGTAGGAGCAACGACCTAGGGTGTAGCCTAGGTAGCCCGTAAAGTAGAAATGACCATAGCTTTCATACTGGTTGCAATTATACGTTTTATATGATGGAAAAACTGTTGTATTTATATTGTATTTTATGCTTCTGGCGTTCACTTCTTAGGCCCTAACTATTCGATCTGGTGGAACAACGCCCTATGGTGAAGCCTAGGTTGACCGGAACGTAGAAATGACCATAACTTTCACACCGGTAGCAATTATTCGTTTTACACGATCGAAAAACTGTTCTATTTATTTTGTATTTTATGCATCGGGCGTTGCCTTCTAAGGCCCTAACTATTCAATCTGTTGGAGCAACGCCCTAGGGTGTAGCCTAGGTTGCCCGTAAAGTAGAAATGGCCATAGCTTTCATTCTGGTTGCAATTATTCGTTTTATATGATGGAAAAACTGTTATCTTTATATTGTATTTTATGCTTCTGGCGTTCATTTCGTAGGCCCTAACTATTCGATCTGGTGGAACAACGCCCTATGGTGAAGCCTAGGTTGACCGGAACGTAGAAATGACCATATCTTTCACACCGGTAGCAATTATTCGTTTTACACGATGGAAAAACTGTTCTATTTATTTTGTATTTTATGCATCGTGCGTTGACTTCTAAGGCCCTAACTATTCAATCTGTTGGAGCAACGCCCAAGGGTGAAGCCTAGGTTGCCCGGAAAGTAGAAATGACGTTAACTTTCACACCGGTTGCTATTATTCGTTCTATACGATGGAAAAACTGTTATATTTATATTGTATCTTATGCTTCTGGCGTTGACTTCTTAGGCTCTAACAATTCGATCTGGTGGAAAAACGACCTAGAGTGAGGCCTAGGTTGCCCGGAACATAGAACTCACCATAACTTTTACAATGGTAGCAATTATTCGTTTTATACAATGGAAAAACTGTTCTATTTATTTTGTATTTTATGCTTCGGGCGTTGACTTCCAAGGCCCTAGCTGTTTGAACTGGTGGAGCAGCGCCCTAGAGTGAAGTCTAGGTTGCCCGGAACGTAGAAATGACCATAACTTTCACACTGGTTGCTATTATTCGTTCTATACGATGGAAAAACTGTTATATTTATATTGTATCTTAAGCTTCTGGCGTTGACTTGCTAGGCCCTAACAATTCGATCTGGTGGAACAACGACCTAGAGTGAGGCCTAGGTAGCCCGGAACGTAGAAATGACCATCACTTCCATACTGGTAGCAATTATTCGTTTTATACGGTGGAAAAACTGTTTTATTTATATTGTATTTTATGCTTCTGGCGTTGACTTCTAAGGCTCTAACTCTTCGATCTGGTGGAGCAACGCCCTAGAGTGAAGCCTAGGTTGCCCGGAACGTAGAAATGACCATCACTTTCAAACTGGTTGCAATTATTCCTGTTATATGACGGAAAAACTGTTGTATTTTTATTGCATTTTATGCTTCGGGCATTGACTACTAAGGTCCTAACTATTCAATCTGTTGGAGCAACGCCCTAGGGTGAAGCCTAGGTTGCGCGGAAAGTAGAAATGACAATAACTTTCACACTGGTTGCAATTATTCGTTTTATGCGATGGAAAAGCTGTTGCATCTTTATTGTATTTTATGCTTCTGTCGTTGACGTCTAAGGCCGTAGCTATTAGATGTGGTGGAGCAACGCAATAGTGTGACGCCTAGGTTGCCCGGAACGTGGAGTGACCATTACAATCGCAATGTTTGCAATTATTCACTTTATACGATGGAAAAACTGTTGTACTTCTATTGTATTTTATGCCTCTGGCGTTGACTTCTTAGGCCCTAACAATTCGATCTGGTGGAACAACGCCCTAGAGTGAAGCCTAGGTTGCCTGGAACGTAAAAATGACCATCACTTTCACAAGGGTTGCAATTATTCCAGTTATAGGATGGAAAGACTGTTTTATTTTTATTGTATTTTATGCTTCAGACGTTGACTTCTGAGGCCGCAGCTATTCGATGTGGTGGAAGGACGCCATAGAGTGAAGCCTAGGTTGCCCGGAACGTAGAAATGACCATAACTTTCACACTGGTTGCAATTATTCGTTTTATACGATGGAAAATCTGTTGTATTTATACCGTATTTTATGCTTCTGGCGTTGACTTCTAAGGCCCTAACTATTCGATCAGGTGGAGCAACGCCCTAGAGTGAAGCCTAGGTTGCTCGGAATGCAGAAATGACCATAACTTTCACACTGGTTGCAATTATTCGTTTTATACGATAGAAAATCTGTTGTATTTATACCGTATTTTATGCTTCTGGCGTTGACTTCTTAAGCCCTAACTATTCCATCTGGTGGAACAACGCCCTAGGGTAAAGCCAAGGTTGCGCGGAACGTAGAAATGACCATAACTTTCATACTGGTTGCAATTATTCGTTTTATATGGTGGAAAAAATGTTGTATTTATATTGTATTTTATGCTTCTGGCGTTGACTTCTAAGGCCCTAACTATTCGATCAGGTGGAGCAACGCCCTAGAGTGAAGCCTAGGTTGCTCGAAATGTAGAAATGACCATAACTTTCGCACTGGTTGCAATTATTCGTTTTATACGATGGAAAAGCTGTTGTATTTATATTCGTATTTTATGCTTCTGGCGTTGACTTCTTAGGCCCTAACTATTCCATCTGGTGGAACAACGCCCTAGGGTGAAGCCTAGGTTGCCCGGAACGTAGAAATGACCATAACTTTCACACTGGTAGCAATTATTCGTTTATACAATGGAAAAACTGTTCTATTTATTTTGTATTTTATGCTTCGGGCGTTGACTTCTAAGGCCGTAACTACTCGATCTGGTGGAGCAACGCCCTAGAGTGAAACCTAGGTTGCCCGAAACGTAGAAATGACCATTACTATCACACTGGTTGCAATTATTCCTGTTATACGATGGAAAAACTGTTGTATTTTTATTGTATTTTATGCATCTGGCGTTGAATTCTAAGACCCTAGCTATTCGATCTGGTGGAGCAACGCCCTAGAGAGGAGCCTAGGTTGCCCGGAACGCAGCAATGACCATTACTTTCACACTGGTTGTAATTATTCCTCTTATACGATGGAAAAACTGTTGCATCTTTATTGTATTTTATGCTTCCGGCGTTGACTTGTAAGGCCCTAACTATTCGATCTGGTGAAGCAACGCCGTAGAGTGAAGCCTAGGTTGCCGGGAACGTAGAAACGACCATTATTTTCACTCTGGTTGCAATTATTCCTGTTATACCATGGAAAAACTGTTGTATTTTTATTGTATTTTATGCTTCTTGAGTTGAATTCTAAATCCCTAGCTATTCGATCTGGTGGAGCAACGCCCTAGAGTGAAGCCTAGGTTGCCCGGAACGCAGCAATGACCATTACTTTCACACTGGTTGTAATTATTGCTCTTATACGATGGAAAAACTGTTGCATCTTTATTGTATTTTATGCTTCCGGCGTTGACTTGGAAGGCCCTAACTACTCGATCTGGTGAAGCAACGCCGTAGAGTGAAGCCTAGGTTGCCCGGAACGTAAAAATGACCATCACCTTCACTCTGGTTGCAATTACTCATGCTATACGATGGAAAAACTGTTGCATTTTTACTGCATTTTCTGCTTCTGGTGTTGACGTCTAAGGCTCTCACTCTTCGATCTGGTGGAGCAACGCCCTGGGGTGAAGCCGAGGTTGCCCGGAACGTAGAAGTGACCATAGCTTTCACACTGGTTGCAATTATTCTTTTTATGCGATGGAAAAACTGTTGTATTTATTCTGTATTTTATGATCCTAACGTTGACTTCTTAGGCCCTAACTATACGCTCTGGTTGACCAACGCCCTAGAGTGAAGCCTAGGTTGCCCGGAACGTAGAAATGACCATCACCTTCACTCTGGTTGCAATTACTCCTGTTATACGACGGAAAAACTGCTGTATTTTTATTGCATTTTATGCTTCTGGCGTTGACTTCTAAGGTCGTAGCTATTCGATGTGGTGGAGTAACGCCCTAGAGTGAAGGCTAGGTTTCCCGGAACGTAGAAACGACCATGACTTGCACACTGTTTGCAATTATTCATTTTATACGATGGAAAAGCTGTTGTATTTATATTCTATTTTATGCTTCTGGCGTTGACTTCTAAGGCCGTAGCTATTAGATGTGGTGGAGGAACGCGCTACAGTGACGCCTAGGTTGCACGGAACGTAGAAATGACCATTACTTTCACACTGCTTGCAATTATTCCTGTTATACAATGGAAAAACTGTTGCATTTTTATTGTATTTTATGCATCTGGCGTTGAAGTCTAAGTCCCTAGCTATTAGATGTGGTGGAGCAACGCGCTAGAGTGACGCCTAGGTTGCACGGAACGTAGAAATGACCATTACTTTCACACGGGTTGCAATTATTCCTGTTATAGGACGGAAAGACTGTTGTATTTTTATTGTATTTTATGTTTCTGGCGTTGTCTTCTGAGGCCATTGCTATTCGATGTAGTGGAAGAACGCCATAGAGTGAAGCCTAGGTTGCCCGGAACGTAGAAATGACCATAACCTTCATACTGGTTGCAATTATTCCTGTTATATGATGGAAACACTGTTGTATTTTTAATGCATTTTATGCTTCGGGCGTTGACTTCTAAGGTCCTAACTATTCAATCTGTTGGAGCAACGCCCTAGGGTTGAAGCCTAGGTTTCTCGGAAAGTAGAAATGGCCATAAGTTTCATACTGGTTGCAATTATTCGTTTTATACGATGGAAAAACTGTTGTATTTTTATTGTATTTTATGCTTCTGGCGTTGACTTCTAAGGAACTCACTACTCGATCTGGTGGAGCAACGCCCTAGGGTGTAGCCTAGGTTGCCCGTAAAGTAGAAATGGCCATAGCTTTCATTCTGGTTGCAATTACTCGTTTTATATGATGGAAAAACTGTTATCTTTATATTGTATTTTATGCTTCTGGCGTTCATTTCTTAGGCCCTAACTATTCGATCTGGTGGAACAACGCCCTATGGTGAAGCCTAGGTTGACCGGAACGTAGAAATGACCATATCTTTCACACCGGTAGCAATTATTCGTTTTACACGATGGAAAAATCTGTTCTATTTATTTTGTATTTTATGCATCGTGCGTTGACTTCTAAGGCCCTAACTATTCAATCTGTTGGAGCAACGCCCAAGGGTGAAGCCTAGGTTGCCCAGAAAGTAGAAATGGCGTTAACTTTCACACTGGTTGCTATTATTCGTTCTATACGATGGAAAAACTGTTATATTTATATTGTATCTTATGCTTCTGGCGTTGACTTCTTAGGCTCTAACAATTCGATCTGGTGGAAAAACGACCTAGAGTGAGGCCTAGGTTGCCCGGAACGTAGAACTGACCATAACTTTTACAATGGTAGCAATTATTCGTTTTATACAATGGAAAAACTGTTCTATTTATTTTGTATTTTATGCTTCGGGCGTTGACTTCCAAGGCCCTAGCTGTTTGAACTGGTGGAGCAGCGCCCTAGAGTGAAGTCTAGGTTGCCCGGAACGTAGAAATGACCATAACTTTTACACTGGTTGCTATTATTCGTTCTATACGATGGAAAAACTGTTATATTTATATTGTATCTTAAGCTTCTGGCGTTGACTTGCTAGGCCCTAACAATTCGATCTGGTGGAACAACGACCTAGAGTGAGGCCTAGGTAGCCCGGAACGTAGAAATGACCATCACTTCCATACTGGTAGCAATTATTCGTTTTATACGGTGGAAAAACTGTTTTATTTATATTGTATTTTATGCTTCTGGCGTTGACTTCTAAGGCTCTAACTATTCGATCTGGTGGAGCAACGCCCTAGAGTGAAGCCTAGGTTGCCCGGAACGTAGAAATGACCATCACTTTCAAACTGGTTGCAATTATTCCTGTTACATGACGGAAAAGCTGTTGTATTTTTATTGCATTTTATGCTTCGGGCATTGACTACTAAGGTCCTAACTATTCAATCTGTTGGAACAACGCCCTAGGGTGAAGCCTAGGTTGCGCGGAAAGTAGAAATGACAATAACTTTCACACTGGTTGCAATTATTCGTTTTATGCGATGGAAAAGCTGTTGCATCTTTATTGTATTTTATGCTTCTGTCGTTGACGTCTAAGGCCGTAGCTATTAGATGTGGTGGAGCAACGCAATAGTGTGACGCCTAGGTGGCCCGGAACGTGGAGTGACCATTACAATCGCAATGTTTGCAATTATTCACTTTATACGATGGAAAAACTGTTGTACTTCTATTGTATTTTATGCCTCTGGCGTTGACTTCTTAGGCCCTAACAATTCGATCTGGTGGAACAACGCCCTAGAGTGAAGCCTAGGTTGCCTGGAACGTAAAAATGACCATCACTTTCACAAGGGTTGCAATTATTCCTGTTATAGGATGGAAAGACTGTTTTATTTTTATTGTATTTTATGCTTCAGACGTTGACTTCTGAGGCCGCAGCTATTCGATGTGGTGGAAGAACGCCATAGAGTGAAGCCTAGGTTGCCCGGAACGTAGAAATGACCATAACTTTCACACTGGTTGCAATTATTCGTTTTATACGATGGAAAATCTGTTGTATTTATACCGTATTTTATGCTTCTGGCGTTGACTTCTAAGGCCCTAACTATTCGATCAGGTGGAGCAACGCCCTAGAGTGAAGCCTAGGTTGCTCGGAATGTAGAAATGACCATAACTTTCACACTGGTTGCAATTATTCGTTTTATACGATAGAAAATCTGTTGTATTTATACCGTATTTTATGCTTCTGGCGTTGACTTCTTAAGCCCTAACTATTCCATCTGGTGGAACAACGCCCTAGGGTAAAGCCAAGGTTGCGCGGAACGTAGAAATGACCATAACTTTCACACTGGTTGCTATCATTCGTTTTATATGATGGAAAAACTGTTGTATTTATATTGTACTTTATGCTTCTGTCGTTCACTTCTTAGGCCCTAACTATTCGATCTGGTGGAGCAACGGCCTAGGGTGAGGCCTAGGTTGCCCGGAACGTAGAAATGACCATAACTTTCATACTGGTTGCAATTATTCGTTTTATATGGTGGAAAAAATGTTGTATTTATATTGTATTTTATGCTTCTGGCGTTGACTTCTAAGGCCCTAACTATTCGATCAGGTGGAGCAACGCCCTAGAGTGAAGCCTAGGTTGCGCGGAACGTAGAAATGACCATCACTTTCAAACTGGTTGCAATTATTCCTGTCATATGATGGAAAAACTGTTGTACTTTTATTGCATTTTATACTTCGGGCATTGACTTTTAAGGTCCTAACTATTCAGTCTGTTGGAGCAACGCCCTAGGGTGAAGCCTAGGTTGCGCGGAAAGTAGAAATGACAATAACTTTCAAACTGGGTGCAATTATTCGTTTTATACGATGGAAAAGCTGTTGCATCTTTATCGTATTTTATGCTTCTGTCTTTGACGTCTAAGGCCGTAGCTATTAGATGTGGTGGAGCAACGCACTAGAGTGACGCCTAGGTTGCCCGGAACGTGGAATGACCATTACTTTCGCAAAGTTTGCAAATATTCATTTTATACGATGGAAAAACTGTTGTACTTATATTGTATTTTATGCTTCTGGCGTTGACTTCTTAGGCCCTAACAATTCGATCTGGTGGAACAACGCCCTGGAGTGAAGCCAAGGTTGCCTGGAACGTACAAATGACCATCACTTTCACACGGGTTGCAATTATTCCTGTTATAGGACGGAAAGACTGTTGTATTTTTATTGTATTTTATGTTTCTGGCGTTGTCTTCTGAGGCCATTGCTATTCGATGTAGTGGAAGAACGCCATAGAGTGAAGCCTAGGTTGCCCGGAACGTAGAAATGACCATAACCTTCATACTGGTTGCAATTATTCCTGTTATATGATGGAAACACTGTTGTATTTTTAATGCATTTTATGCTTCGGGCGTTGACTTCTAAGGTCCTAACTATTCAATCTGTTGGAGCAACGCCCTAGGGTTGAAGCCTAGGTTTCTCGGAAAGTAGAAATGGCCATAAGTTTCATACTGGTTGCAATTATTCGTTTTATACGATGGAAAAACTGTTGTATTTTTATTGTATTTTATGCTTCTGGCGTTGACTTCTAAGGAACTCACTACTCGATCTGGTGGAGCAACGCCCTAGGGTGTAGCCTAGGTTGCCCGTAAAGTAGAAATGGCCATAGCTTTCATTCTGGTTGCAATTACTCGTTTTATATGATGGAAAAACTGTTATCTTTATATTGTATTTTATGCTTCTGGCGTTCATTTCTTAGGCCCTAACTATTCGATCTGGTGGAACAACGCCCTATGGTGAAGCCTAGGTTGACCGGAACGTAGAAATGACCATATCTTTCACACCGGTAGCAATTATTCGTTTTACACGATGGAAAAACTGTTCTATTTATTTTGTATTTTATGCATCGTGCGTTGACTTCTAAGGCCCTAACTATTCAATCTGTTGGAGCAACGCCCAAGGGTGAAGCCTAGGTTGCCCAGAAAGTAGAAATGACGTTAACTTTCACACTGGTTGCTATTATTCGTTCTATACGATGGAAAAACTGTTATATTTATATTGTATCTTATGCTTCTGGCGTTGACTTCTTAGGCTCTAACAATTCGATCTGGTGGAAAAACGACCTAGAGTGAGGCCTAGGTTGCCCGGAACGTAGAACTGACCATAACTTTTACAATGGTAGCAATTATTCGTTTTATACAATGGAAAAACTGTTCTATTTATTTTGTATTTTATGCTTCGGGCGTTGATTTCCAAGGCCCTAGCTGTTTGAACTGGTGGAGCAGCGCCCTAGAGTGAAGTCTAGGTTGCCCGGAACGTAGAAATGACCATAACTTTTACACTGGTTGCTATTATTCGTTCTATACGATGGAAAAACTGTTATATTTATATTGTATCTTAAGCTTCTGGCGTTGACTTGCTAGGCCCTAACAATTCGATCTGGTGGAACAACGCCCTAGAGTGAAGCCTAGGTTGCCCGGAACGTAGAAATGACCATCACTTTCAAACTGGTTGCAATTATTCCTGTTACATGACGGAAAAGCTGTTGTATTTTTATTGCATTTTATGCTTCGGGCATTGACTACTAAGGTCCTAACTATTCAATCTGTTGGAACAACGCCCTAGGGTGAAGCCTAGGTTGCGCGGAAAGTAGAAATGACAATAACTTTCACACTGGTTGCAATTATTCGTTTTATGCGATGGAAAAGCTGTTGCATCTTTATTGTATTTTATGCTTCTGTCGTTGACGTCTAAGGCCGTAGCTATTAGATGTGGTGGAGCAACGCAATAGTGTGACGCCTAGGTGGCCCGGAACGTGGAGTGACCATTACAATCGCAATGTTTGCAATTATTCACTTTATACGATGGAAAAACTGTTGTACTTCTATTGTATTTTATGCCTCTGGCGTTGACTTCTTAGGCCCTAACAATTCGATCTGGTGGAACAACGCCCTAGAGTGAAGCCTAGGTTGCCTGGAACGTAAAAATGACCATCACTTTCACAAGGGTTGCAATTATTCCTGTTATAGGATGGAAAGACTGTTTTATTTTTATTGTATTTTATGCTTCAGACGTTGACTTCTGAGGCCGCAGCTATTCGATGTGGTGGAAGAACGCCATAGAGTGAAGCCTAGGTTGCCCGGAACGTAGAAATGACCATAACTTTCACACTGGTTGCAATTATTCGTTTTATACGATGGAAAATCTGTTGTATTTATACCGTATTTTATGCTTCTGGCGTTGACTTCTAAGGCCCTAACTATTCGATCAGGTGGAGCAACGCCCTAGAGTGAAGCCTAGGTTGCTCGGAATGTAGAAATGACCATAGCATTCACACTGGTTGAAATTATTCGTTTAATACGGTGGAAAAGCTGTTGTATTTATATCGTATTTTATGATTCTGGCGTCGACTTCTAAGGCCCTAACTATTCGATCAGGTGGAGCAACGCCCTAGAGTGAAGCCTATGTTGCTCGAAATGTAGAAACGACCATAACTTTCACACTGGTTGCAATTATTCGTTTTATACGATGGAAAATCTGTTGTATTTATATCGTATTTTATGATTCTGGCGTCGACTTCTAAGGCCCTAACTATTCGATCAGGTGGAGCAACGCCCTAGAGTGAAGCCTAGGTTGCCCGGAACGTAGAAATGACCATCACTTTCAAACTGGTTGCAGTTATTCCTGTTATATGACGAAAAGCTGTTGTATTTTTATTGCATTTTATGCTTCGGGCATTGACTACTAAGGTCCTAACTATTCAATCTGTTGGAGCAACGCCCTAGGATGAAGCCTGGGTTGCGCGGAAAGTAGAAATGACAATAACTTTCACACTGGTTG
Source organism: Calliopsis andreniformis (assembly GCF_051401765.1). Lineage (NCBI taxonomy): Eukaryota > Metazoa > Arthropoda > Insecta > Hymenoptera > Andrenidae > Calliopsis > Calliopsis andreniformis. Next base: position 7,166,361 of record NW_027480425.1, on the reverse strand, counting down.
CAATTATTCGTTTTATACGATGGAAAAGCTGTTGCATCTTTATTGTATTTTATGCTTCTGTCGTTGACGTCTAAGGCCGTAGCTATTAGATGTGGTGGAGCAACGCACTAGTGTGACGCCTAGGTTGCCCGGAACGTGGAATGACCATTACAATCGCAATGTTTGCAATTATTCATTTTATTCGATGGAAAAACTGTTGTACTTATATTGTATTTTATGCCTCTGGCGTTGACTTCTTAGGCCCTAACAATTCGATCTGGTGGTGCAACGCCCTAGAGTGATGCCTAGGTTGCCCGGAACGTAGAAATGACCATCACTTTCAAACTGGTTGCAATTAATCCTTTTATACGATGGAAAAACTGTTGTATTTTTATTGCATTTTATGCTTCCGGCGTTGACTTCTAAGGCCCTAACTATTCAATCTGTTGGAGCAACGCCCAAGGGTGAAGCCTAGGTTGCCCGGAAAGAAGAAATGACGTTAACTTTCATACTGGTTGCAATTATTCGTTTTATACGATGGAAAAACTGTTGTATTTATATTGTATTTTATGCTTCTGGCGTTGACTTCTAATGCCCTAACTATTCAATCTGTTGGAGCAACGCCCTAGGGTGTAGCCTAGGTTGCCCGGAAAGTAGAAATGACCACAACTTTCATACTGGTTGCAATTACTCGTTTTACATGACGGAAAAACTGTTATATTTATATTGTATCTTATGCTTCTGGCGTTGACTTCTTAGGCCCTAACAATTCGATCTGGTGGAACAACGCCCTAGAGTGGAGCCTAGGTTGCCTGGAACGTAAAAATGACCATAACTTTCATACTGGTTGCAATTATTCGTTTTATATGGTGGAAAAACTGTTGTATTTATATTGTATTTTATGCTTCTGGCGTTGACTTCTAAGGCCCAAACTATTCTATCAGGTGGAGCAACGCCCTGTGGTGAAGTCTAGGTTGCCCGGAACGTAGAAATGACCATAACTTTCATACTGGTTGCAATTATTCGTTTTATATGGTGGAAAAACTGTTGTATTTATATTGTATTTTATGCTTCTGGCGTTGACTTCTAAGGCCCTAACTATTCGATCAGGTGGAGCAACGCCCTAGAGTGAAGCCTAGGTTGCTCGAAATGTAGAAATGACCATAACTTTCACACTGGTTGCAATTATTCGTTTTATACGATGGAAAAGCTGTTGTATTTATATCGTATTTTATGCTTCTGGCGTTGACTTCTTAGGCCCTAACTATTCCATCTGGTGGAACAACGCCCTAGGGTGAAGCCTAGGTTGCCCGGAACGTAGAAATGACCATAACTTTCATACTGGTTGCAATTATTCGTTTTATATGGTGGAAAAACTGTTGTATTTATATTGTATTTTATGCTTCTGGCGTTGACTTCTGAGGCCGTTGCTATTCGATGTGGTGGAAGAACGCCATAGAGTGAAGCCTAGGTAGCCCGGAACGTAGAAATGTCCATATCTTTCACACTGTTTGCAGTTATTCATTTTATACGATGGCAAAGCTGTTGTATTTAGATTGTATTTTATGCTTCTGGCGTTGACTTCTTAGGCCCTAACTATTCGACCAGGTGGAGCGATGGCTCAGAGTTAAGTCTAGGATGCCCGAAACGCCGAAATGATCATTACTTTCACGCTTGCTGCAATTATTCCTGTTATAGGATGGAAAGACTGTTGTATTTTTATTGTATTTTATACTTCAGGCGTTGACTTCTGAGGCCGCAGCTATTCGATGTGGTGGAAGAACGCCATACAGTGAAGCCTAGGTTGCCCGGAACGTAGAAATGACCATTACTTTCACACTGTTTGCAATTATTCCTTTTATACGATGGAAAAGCTGTTGTATTCATATAGTATTTTATGCTTCTGGCGTTGACTTCTAAGGACCTAACTATTCGGTCTGGTGGAGCAACGCCCTAGAGTGAAGCCTAGGTTGCTCGGAATGTTGAACTGACCATAACTTTCACACTGGTTGCAATTATTCGTTTCATACGATGGAAAAACTGTTGCATCTTTATCGTATTTTGCGCTTCTGGCGTTGTCTTCTTAGGCCGTAACTATTCGATCTGGTGGAGCACCGCCCTGGAGTGAAACCTAGGTTGCCCGGAACGTAGAAATGACCACTACTATCACACTGGTTGCAAATTATGCCTGCTATACGATGGAAAAGCTGTTGTATTTTTATTGCATTTTATGCTTCGGGCGTTGACTTCTAAGGCCCTAACTATTCAATCTGTTGGAGCAACGCCCTAGGGTGAAGCCTAGGTTGCCCGGAACGTAGAAATGACCATAGCTTTCACACTGGTTGCAATTACTCGTTTTATACGATGCAAAAGCTGTTGCATCTTTATTGTATTTTATGCTTCTGTCGTTGACGTCTAAGGCCGTAGCTATTAGATGTGGTGGAGCAACGCACTAGAGTGACGCCTAGGTTGCCCGGAACGTAGAAATGACCATTACTATCGCAATGTTTGCAATTATTCATTTTATACGTTGGAAGAACTGCTGTACTTATATTGTATTTTATGCTTCTGGCGTTGACCTCTTATGCCATAACTACTCCATCTGGTGGAACAACGGCCTAGGGTGAAGCCTAGGTTGCCCGGAACGAAGAAATGACCACAACTTCACACTGGTAGCAATTATTCGTTTTATACAATGGAAAAACTGTTCTATTTATTTTGTATTTAATGCTTCGGGCGTTGGCTTCTAAGGCCCTAACTGTTTGATCTGGTGGAGCAACGCCCTAGAGTGAAGCCCAGGTTGCCCGGAACTTAGAAATGACCATAACTTTCACACTGGCTGCTATTATTCGTTTTATACGATGGAAAAACTGTTATATTTATATTGTATTTAATGCTTCTGGCGTTGACTTCTTAGCCCCTAACTATTCGATCTGGTGGAACAACGCAATAGAGTGAAGCCTCGGTTGCCCGGAACGTAGAATTGGCCATCACTTTCAAACTGGTTGCAATTATTCGTTCTATACGATGGAAAAACTGTTATATTTATATTGTATCTTATGCTTCTGGCGTTGACTTCTTAGGCCCTAACAATTCGATCTGGTGGAAAAACGACCTAGAGTGAGGCCTAGGTTGCCCGGAACGTAGAACTGACCATAACTTTTACACTGGTATCATTTATTCATTTTATACGATGGAAAAGCTGTTGTATTTATATTGTATTTTATGCTTCTGGCGTTGACTTCTAAGGCACTAACTATTCGATCTGGTGGAGCAACGCCCTAGAGTGAAGCCTATGTTTCACGGAAAGTAGAAATGACAATAACTTTCACACTGGTTGCAATTATTCGTTTTATACGATGGAAAAGCTGTTGCATCTGTATTGTATATTATGCTTCTGTCGTTGACGTCTAAGGCCGTAGCTATTAGATGTGGTGGAGCAACCCACTAGAGTGGCGCCTAGGTTGCCCGGAACGTAGAAATGACCATTACTATCGCAATGTTTGCAATTATTCATTTTATACGTTGGAAGAACTGCTGTACTTATATTGTATTTTATGCTTCTGGCGTTGACCTCTTATGCCATAACTACTCCATCTGGTGGAACAACGGCCTAGGGTGAAGCCTAGGTTGCCCGGAACGTAGAAATGACCACAACTTCACACTGGTAGCAATTATTCGTTTTATACAATGGAAAAACTGTTCTATTTATTTTGTATTTAATGCTTCGGGCGTTGGCTTCTAAGGCCCTAACTGTTTGATCTGGTGGAGCAACGCCCTAGAGTGAAGCCCAGGTTGCCCGGAACTTAGAAATGACCATAACTTTCACACTGGCAGCTATTATTCGTTCTATACGATGGAAAAACTGTTATATTTATATTGTATTTAATGCTTCTGGCGTTGACTTCTTAGCCCCTAACTATTCGATGTGGTGGAACAACGCAATAGAGTGAAGCCTCGGTTGCCCGGAACGTAGAATTGGCCATCACTTTCAAACTGGTTGCAATTATTCGTTCTATACGACGGAAAAACTGTTATATTTATATTGTATCTTATGCTTCTGGCGTTGACTTCTTAGGCCCTAACAATTCGATCTGGTGGAAAAACGACCTAGAGTGAGGCCTAGGTTGCCCGGAACGTAGAACTGACCATAACTTTTACACTGGTATCATTTATTCATTTTATACGATGGAAAAGCTGTTGTATTTATATTGTATTTTATGCTTCTGGCGTTGACTTCTAAGGCACTAACTATTCGATCTGGTGGAGCAACGCCCTAGAGTGAAGCCTATGTTTCACGGAAAGTAGAAATGACAATAACTTTCACACTGGTTGCAATTATTCGTTTTATACGATGGAAAAGCTGTTGCATCTGTATTGTATATTATGCTTCTGTCGTTGACGTCTAAGGCCGTAGCTATTAGATGTGGTGGAGCAACCCACTAGAGTGACGCCTAGGTTGCCCGGAACGTAGAAATGACCATTACTTTCGCAATGTTTGCAGTTATTCGTTTTATACGATGGAAAAACTGTAGTACTTATATCGTATTTTATGCTTCTGGCGTTGACTTCTTATGCCCTAACCATTCCATCTGGTCGAACAACGCCCTAGGTTGGAGCCTAGGTTGCCCGGAACGTAGAAATGGAAATAACTTTCACACCGGTTGCAATTATTCGTTTTATACGATGGAAAAACGGTTCTATTTATTTTGTATTTTATGCTTCGGCCGTTGATTACTAAAGCCATAACTATTCGATCTGTTGGAGCAACACCCTAGAGTGAAGTCTAGGTTGCCCGGAACGTAGAAATGACCATAACTTTACACTGGTTGCTATTATTCGTTCTATACGATGGAAAAACTGTTATATTTATATTGTATCTTAAGCTTCTGGCGTTGACTTGCTAGGCCCTAACAATTCGATCTGGTGGAACAACGACCTAGAGTGAGGCCTAGGTAGCCCGGAACGTAGAAATGACCATCACTTCCATACTGGTAGCAATTATTCGTTTTACACGGTGGAAAAACTGTTTTATTTATATTGTATTTTAAGCTTCTGGCGTTGACTTCTAAGGCTCTAACTATTCGATCTGGTGGAGCAACGCCCTAGAGTGAAGCCTAGGTTGCCCGGAACGTAGAAATGACCAACACTTTCAAACTGGTTGCAATTATTCCTGTTACATGACGAAAAACTGTTGTATTTTTACTGCATTTTATGCTTCGGGCATTGACTACTAAGGTCCTAACTATTCAATCTGTTGGAGCAACGCCCTAGGGTGAAGCCTAGGTTGCCCGGAACGTAGAAATGACCATAGCTTTCACACTGGTTGCAATTACTCGTTTTATACGATGCAAAAGCTGTTGCATCTTTATTGTATTTTATGCTTCTGTCGTTGACGTCTAAGGCCGTAGCTATTAGATGTGGTGGAGTAACGCACTAGAGTGACGCCTAGGTTGCCCGGAACGTAGAAATGACCATTACTATCGCAATGTTTGCAATTATTCATTTTATACGTTGGAAGAACTGCTGTACTTATATTGTATTTTATGCTTCTGGCGTTGACCTCTTATGCCATAACTACTCCATCTGGTGGAACAACGGCCTAGGGTGAAGCCTAGGTTGCCCGGAACGTAGAATTGGCCATCACTTTCAAACTGGTTGCAATTATTCGTTCTATACGATGGAAAAACTGTTATATTTATATTGTATCTTATGCTTCTGGCGTTGACTTCTTAGGCCCTAACAATTCGATCTGGTGGAAAAACGACCTAGAGTGAGGCCTAGGTTGCCCGGAACGTAGAACTGACCATAACTTTTACACTGGTATCATTTATTCATTTTATACGATGGAAAAGCTGTTGTATTTATATTGTATTTTATGCTTCTGGCGTTGACTTCTAAGGCACTAACTATTCGATCTGGTGGAGCAACGCCCTAGAGTGAAGCCTATGTTTCACGGAAAGTAGAAATGACAATAACTTTCACACTGGTTGCAATTATTCGTTTTATACGATGGAAAAGCTGTTGCATCTGTATTGTATATTATGCTTCTGTCGTTGACGTCTAAGGCCGTAGCTATTAGATGTGGTGGAGCAACCCACTAGAGTGACGCCTAGGTTGCCCGGAACGTAGAAATGACCATTACTATCGCAATGTTTGCAATTATTCATTTTATACGTTGGAAGAACTGCTGTACTTATATTGTATTTTATGCTTCTGGCGTTGACCTCTTATGCCATAACTACTCCATCTGGTGGAACAACGGCCTAGGGTGAAGCCTAGGTTGCCCGGAACGTAGAAATGACCACAACTTCACACTGGTAGCAATTATTCGTTTTATACAATGGAAAAACTGTTCTATTTATTTTGTATTTAATGCTTCGGGCGTTGGCTTCTAAGGCCCTAACTGTTTGATCTGGTGGAGCAACGCCCTAGAGTGAAGCCCAGGTTGCCCGGAACTTAGAAATGACCATAACTTTCACACTGGCAGCTATTATTCGTTCTATACGATGGAAAAACTGTTATATTTATATTGTATTTAATGCTTCTGGCGTTGACTTCTTAGCCCCTAACTATTCGATCTGGTGGAACAACGCAATAGAGTGAAGCCTCGGTTGCCCGGAACGTAGAATTGGCCATCACTTTCAAACTGGTTGCAATTATTCGTTCTATACGATGGAAAAACTGTTATATTTATATTGTATCTTATGCTTCTGGCGTTGACTTCTTAGGCCCTAACAATTCGATCTGGTGGAAAAACGACCTAGAGTGAGGCCTAGGTTGCCCGGAACGTAGAACTGACCATAACTTTTACACTGGTATCATTTATTCATTTTATACGATGGAAAAGCTGTTGTATTTATATTGTATTTTATGCTTCTGGCGTTGACTTCTAAGGCACTAACTATTCGATCTGGTGGAGCAACGCCCTAGAGTGAAGCCTATGTTTCACGGAAAGTAGAAATGACAATAACTTTCACACTGGTTGCAATTATTCGTTTTATACGATGGAAAAGCTGTTGCATCTGTATTGTATATTATGCTTCTGTCGTTGACGTCTAAGGCCGTAGCTATTAGATGTGGTGGAGCAACCCACTAGAGTGACGCCTAGGTTGCCCGGAACGTAGAAATGACCATTACTTTCGCAATGTTTGCAGTTATTCGTTTTATACGATGGAAAAACTGTAGTACTTATATCGTATTTTATGCTTCTGGCGTTGACCTCTTATGCCCTAACCATTCCATCTGGTCGAACAACGCCCTAGGTTGGAGCCTAGGTTGCCCGGAACGTAGAAATGGAAATAACTTTCACACCGGTTGCAATTATTCGTTTTATACGATGGAAAAACGGTTCTATTTATTTTGTATTTTATGCTTCGGCCGTTGATTACTAAAGCCATAACTATTCGATCTGTTGGAGCAACACCCTAGAGTGAAGTCTAGGTTGCCCGGAACGTAGAAATGACCATAACTTTACACTGGTTGCTATTATTCGTTTTATACGATGGAAAAACTGTTATATTTATATTGTATCTTAAGCTTCTGGCGTTGACTTGCTAGGCCCTAACAATTCGATCTGGTGGAACAACGACCTAGAGTGAGGCCTAGGTAGCCCGGAACGTAGAAATGACCATCACTTCCATACTGGTAGCAATTATTCGTTTTACACGGTGGAAAAACTGTTTTATTTATATTGTATTTTAAGCTTCTGGCATTGACTTCTAAGGCTCTAACTATTCGATCTGGTGGAGCAACGCCCTAGAGTGAAGCCTAGGTTGCCCGGAACGTAGAAATGACCAACACTTTCAAACTGGTTGCAATTATTCCTGTTATATGACGAAAAACTGTTGTATTTTTACTGCATTTTATGCTTCGGGCATTGACTACTAAGGTCCTAACTATTCAATCTGCTGGAGCAACGCCCTAGGGTGAAGCCTAGGTTGCGCGGAAAGTAGAAATGACAATAACTTTCACACTGGTTGCAATTATTCGTTTTATACGATGGAAAAGCTGTTGCATCTTTATTGTATTTTATGCTTCTGTCGTTGACGTCTAAGGCCGTAGCTATTAGATGTGGTGGAGCAACGCACTAGTGTGACGCCTAGGTTGCCCGGAACGTGGAATGACCATTACAATCGCAATGTTTGCAATTATTCACTTTATACGATGGAAAAACTGTTGTACTTATATTGTATTTTATGCCTCTGGCGTTGACTTCTTAGGCCCTAACAATTCGATCTGGTGGTGCAACGCCCTAGAGTGATGCCTAGGTTGCCCGGAACGTAGAAATGACCATCAGTTTCAAACTGGTTGCAATTAATCCTTTTATACGATGGAAAAACTGTTGTATTTTTATTGCATTTTATGCTTCTGGCGTTCACTTCTTAGGCCCTAACTATTCGATCTGGTGGAACAACGCCCTAGGGTGAAGCCTAGGTTGCCCGGAACGCAGAAATGACCATAACTTTTACACTGGTAGCAATTAGTCGTTTTATACAATGGAAAAACTGTTCTATTTATTTTGTATTTTATTCTTCGGGCGTTGACTTCTAAGGCCCTAACTGTTTGATCTGGTGGAGCAACGCCCTAGAGTGAAGCCTAGGTTGCCCAGACGGTAGAAATGACCATAACTTTCATACTGGTTGCTATTAATCGTTCTATACGATGGAAAAACTGTTATATTTATATTGTATCTTATGCTTCTGGCGTTGACTTCTTAGGCCCTAACAATTCGATCTGGTGGAACAACGCCCTAGAGTGAAGCCTAGGTTGCCTGGAACGTAAAAATAACTATCACTTTCACAAGGGTTGCAATTACTCCTGTTATAGGATGGAAAGACTGTTTTATTTTTATTGTATTTTATGCTTCAGGCGTTGACTTCTGAGGCCACAGCTATTCGATGTGGTGGAAGAACGCCCTAGGGTGTAGCCTAGGTTGCCCGGAAAGTAGAAATGACCATAACTTTCATACTGGTTGCAATTATTCGTTTCATACGATGGAAAAACTGTTGCATCTTTATCGTATTTTGCGCTTCTGGCGTTGTCTTCTTAGGCCGTAACTATTCGATCTGGTGGAGCACCGCCCTGGAGTGAAACCTAGGTTGCCCGGAACGTAGAAATGACCACTACTATCACACTGGTTGCAAATTATGCCTGCTATACGATGGAAAAGCTGTTGTATTTTTATTGCATTTTATGCTTCGGGCGTTGACTTCTAAGGCCCTAACTATTCAATCTGTTGGAGCAACGCCCTAGGGTGAAGCCTAGGTTGCCCGGAACGTAGAAATGACCATAGCTTTCACACTGGTTGCAATTACTCGTTTTATACGATGCAAAAGCTGTTGCATCTTTATTGTATTTTATGCTTCTGTCGTTGACGTCTAAGGCCGTAGCTATTAGATGTGGTGGAGCAACGCACTAGAGTGACGCCTAGGTTGCCCGGAACGTAGAAATGACCATTACTATCGCAATGTTTGCAATTATTCATTTTATACGTTGGAAGAACTGCTGTACTTATATTGTATTTTATGCTTCTGGCGTTGACCTCTTATGCCATAACTACTCCATCTGGTGGAACAACGGCCTAGGGTGAAGCCTAGGTTGCCCGGAACGAAGAAATGACCACAACTTCACACTGGTAGCAATTATTCGTTTTATACAATGGAAAAACTGTTCTATTTATTTTGTATTTAATGCTTCGGGCGTTGGCTTCTAAGGCCCTAACTGTTTGATCTGGTGGAGCAACGCCCTAGAGTGAAGCCCAGGTTGCCCGGAACTCAGAAATGACCATAACTTTCACACTGGCTGCTATTATTCGTTTTATACGATGGAAAAACTGTTATATTTATATTGTATTTAATGCTTCTGGCGTTGACTTCTTAGCCCCTAACTATTCGATCTGGTGGAACAACGCAATAGAGTGAAGCCTCGGTTGCCCGGAACGTAGAATTGGCCATCACTTTCAAACTGGTTGCAATTATTCGTTCTATACGATGGAAAAACTGTTATATTTATATTGTATCTTATGCTTCTGGCGTTGACTTCTTAGGCCCTAACAATTCGATCTGGTGGAAAAACGACCTAGAGTGAGGCCTAGGTTGCCCGGAACGTAGAACTGACCATAACTTTTACACTGGTATCATTTATTCATTTTATACGATGGAAAAGCTGTTGTATTTATATTGTATTTTATGCTTCTGGCGTTGACTTCTAAGGCACTAACTATTCGATCTGGTGGAGCAACGCCCTAGAGTGAAGCCTATGTTTCACGGAAAGTAGAAATGACAATAACTTTCACACTGGTTGCAATTATTCGTTTTATACGATGGAAAAGCTGTTGCATCTGTATTGTATATTATGCTTCTGTCGTTGACGTCTAAGGCCGTAGCTATTAGATGTGGTGGAGCAACCCACTAGAGTGACGCCTAGGTTGCCCGGAACGTAGAAATGACCATTACTTTCGCAATGTTTGCAGTTATTCGTTTTATACGATGGTAAAACTGTAGTACTTATATCGTATTTTATGCTTCTGGCGTTGACTTCTTATGCCCTAACCATTCCATCTGGTCGAACAACGCCCTAGGTTGGAGCCTAGGTTGCCCGGAACGTAGAAATGGAAATAACTTTCACACCGGTTGCAATTATTCGTTTTATACGATGGAAAAACGGTTCTATTTATTTTGTATTTTATGCTTCGGCCGTTGATTACTAAAGCCATAACTATTCGATCTGTTGGAGCAACACCCTAGAGTGAAGTCTAGGTTGCCCGGAACGTAGAAATGACCATAACTTTACACTGGTTGCTATTATTCGTTCTATACGATGGAAAAACTGTTATATTTATATTGTATCTTAAGCTTCTGGCGTTGACTTGCTAGGCCCTAACAATTCGATCTGGTGGAACAACGACCTAGAGTGAGGCCTAGGTAGCCCGGAACGTAGAAATGACCATCACTTCCATACTGGTAGCAATTATTCGTTTTACACGGTGGAAAAACTGTTTTATTTATATTGTATTTTAAGCTTCTGGCGTTGACTTCTAAGGCTCTAACTATTCGATCTGGTGGAGCAACGCCCTAGAGTGAAGCCTAGGTTGCCCGGAACGTAGAAATGACCAACACTTTCAAACGGGTTGCAATTATTCCTGTTATATGACGAAAAACTGTTGTATTTTTACTGCATTTTATGCTTCGGGCATTGACTACTAAGGTCCTAACTATTCAATCTGTTGGAGCAACGCCCTAGGGTGAAGCCTAGGTTGCGCGGAAAGTAGAAATGACAATAACTTTCACACTGGTTGCAATTATTCGTTTTATACGTTGGAAAAGCTGTTGCATCTTTATTGTATTTTATGCTTCTGTCGTTGACGTCTAAGGCCGTAGCTATTAGATGTGGTGGAGCAACGCACTAGTGTGACGCCTAGGTTGCCCGGAACGTGGAATGACCATTACAATCGCAATGTTTGCAATTATTCATTTTATACGATGGAAAAACTGTTGTACTTATATTGTATTTTATGCCTCTGGCGTTGACTTCTTAGGCCCTAACAATTCGATCTGGTGGTGCAACGCCCTAGAGTGATGCCTAGGTTGCCCGGAACGTAGAAATGACCATCACTTTCAAACTGGTTGCAATTAATCCTTTTATACGATGGAAAAACTGTTGTATTTTTATTGCATTTTATGCTTCTGGCGTTCACTTCTTAGGCCCTAACTATTCGATCTGGTGGAACAACGCCCTAGGGTGAAGCCTAGGTTGCCCGGAACGCAGAAATGACCATAACTTTTACACTGGTAGCAATTAGTCGTTTTATACAATGGAAAAACTGTTCTATTTATTTTGTATTTTATTCTTCGGGCGTTGACTTCTAAGGCCCTAACTGTTTGATCTGGTGGAGCAACGCCCTAGAGTGAAGCCTAGGTTGCCCGGACGGTAGAAATGACCATAACTTTCACACTGGTTGCTATTAATCGTTCTATACGATGGAAAAACTGTTATATTTATATTGTATCTTATGCTTCTGGCGTTGACTTCTTAGGCCCTAACAATTCGATCTGGTGGAACAACGCCCTAGAGTGAAGCCTAGGTTGCCTGGAACGTAAAAATAACTATCACTTTCACAAGGGTTGCAATTACTCCTGTTATAGGATGGAAAGACTGTTTTATTTTTATTGTATTTTATGCTTCAGGCGTTGACTTCTGAGGCCACAGCTATTCGATGTGGTGGAAGAACGCCCTAGGGTGTAGCCTAGGTTGCCCGGAAAGTAGAAATGACCATAACTTTCATACTGGTTGCAATTATTCGTTTTATATCATGAAAAAACTGTTGTATTCATATTGTATTTTATGCTGCTGGCGTTCACTTCTTAGGCCCTAACTATTCGATCTGGTGGAACAACGCCCTGTGGTGAAGTCTAGGTTGCCCGGAACGTAGAAATGACCATAACTTTCACACTGGTTGCTATTATTCGCTTTATACGATTGAAAAACTGTTATATTTATATTGTATTTTATGCTTCTGGCGTTGCCTTCTTAGGTCCAAACTGTTCGATCTGGTGGAATAACGCCCTAGAGTGAAGCCTAGGTTGCCCGGAACGTAGAAATGACCATCACTTTCAAACTGGTTGCAATTATTCCTGTTATATGATGGAAAAACTGTTGTATTTATATTGTATTTTATGCTTCGGTCGTTGTCTGCTAAGGCCCTAACTATTCAATCTGTTGGATCAACGTCCTAGAGTGAAGCCTAGGTTGCTCGGAATGTAGAAATGACCATAGCATTCACACTGGTTGAAATTATTCGTTTAATACGGTGGAAAAGCTGTTGCATCTTTATTGTATTTTATGATTCTGGCGTCGACTTCTAAGGCCCTAACTATTCGATCAGGTGGAGCAACGCCCTAGAGTGAAGCCTATGTTGCTCGAAATGTAGAAACGACCATAACTTTCACACTGGTTGCAATTATTCGTTTTATACGATGGAAAATCTGTTGTATTTATATCGTATTTTATGCTTCTGGCGTTGACTTCTTAGGCCCTAACCATTCCATCTGGTGGAACAACGCCCTAGGGTAAAGCCAAGGTTGCGCGGAACGTAGAAATGACCATAACTTTCACACTGGTTGCTATCATTCGTTTTATATGATGGAAAAACTGTTGTATTTATATTGTACTTTATGCTTCTGTCGTTCACTTCTTAGGCCCTAACTATTCGATCTGGTGGAGCAACGGCCTAGGGTGAGGCCTAGGTTGCCCGGAACGTAGAAATGATCATAACTTTCATACTGGTTGCAATTATTCGTTTTATATGGTGGAAAAACTGTTGTATTTATATTGTATTTTATGCTTCGGCCGTTGACTTCTAAAGCCATAACTATTCCATCTGTTGGAGCAACGGCCTAGGGTGAAGCCTAGGTTGCCCGGAAAGTAGAAATGACCATAACTTTCACACTGGTTGCTATTATTCGTTCTATACGATGGAAAAACCGTTGTATTTATATTGTATTTTAAGCTTCTGGCGTTGACTTCTAAGGCACTAACTATTCGATCTGCTGGAGCAACGCAACAGAGTGAAGCCTAGGTTGCCCGGAACGTAGAATTGGCCATCACTTTCAAACTGGTTGCAATTATTCCTGTTATATGATGGAAACACTGTTGTATTTTTATTGCATTTTATGCTTCGGGCGTTGACTTCTAAGGCCCTAACTATTCAATCTGTTGGAGCAACGCCCTAGGGTTGAAGCCTAGGTTTCTCGGAAAGTAGAAATGACCATAAGTTTCATACTGGCTGCAATTATTCGTTTTATACGATGGAAAAACTGTTGTATTTTTATTGTATTTTATGCTTCTGGCGTTGACTTCTAAGGCACTCACTATTCGATCTGGTGGAGCAACGCCCTAGGGTGTAGCCTAGGTTGCCCGTAAAGTAGAAATGACCATAGCTTTCATACTGGTTGCAATTATTCGTTTTATATGATGGAAAAACTGTTATATTTATATTGTATTTTATGCTTCTGGCGTTCACTTCTTAGGCCCTGACTATTCGATCTGGTGGAACAACGCCCTATGGTGAAGCCTAGGTTGACCGGAACGTAGAAATGGCCATAACTTTCACACCGGTAGCAATTATTCGTTTTACACGATGGAAAAACTGTTCTATTTATTTTGCATTTTATGCATCGTGCGTTGACTTCTAAGGCCCTAACTATTCAATCTGTTGGAGCAACGCCCAAGGGTGAAGCCTAGGTTGCCCGGAAAGTAGAAATGACGTTAACTTTCACACTGGTTGCTATTATTCGTTCTATACGATGGAAAAACTGTTATATTTATATTGTATTTTATGCTTCTGGCGTTGCCTTCTTAGGTCCAAACTGTTCGATCTGGTGGAATAACGCCCTAGAGTGGAGCCTAGGTTACCCGGAACGTAGAAATGACCAGTACTTTCACACTGTTTGCAGTTACTCCTGTTATACGATGGAAAAACTGTTGCATCATTATTGAATTTTATGCTTCTGGCGTTGACTTCTAAGGCCCTAACTATTCGATCTGGTCGAGCAACGCCCTAGAGTGAAGCTTAGGTTGCCCGGAACGTGGAAATGACCATCACTTTCAAACTGGTTGCAATTATTCCTGTTATATGATGGAAAAACTGTTGTATTTATATTGTATTTTATGCTTCGGGCGTTGACTGCTAAGGCCCTAACTATTCAATCTGTTGGATCAACGTCCTAGAGTGAAGCCTAGGTTGCTCGAAATGTAGAAACGACCATAACTTTCACACTGGTTGCAATTATTTGTTTTATACGATGGAAAATCTGTTGTATTTATATCGTATTTTATGCTTCTGGCGTTGACTTCTTAGGCCCTAACTATTCCATCTGGTGGAACAACGCCCTAGGGTAAAGCCAAGGTTGCGCGGAACGTAGAAATGTCCATAACTTTCACACTGGTTGCTATCATTCGTTTTATATGATGGAAAAACTGTTGTATTTATATTGTACTTTATGCTTCTGTCGTTCACTTCTTAGGCCCTAACTATTCGATCTGGTGGAGCAACGGCCTAGGGTGAGGCCTAGGTTGCCCGGAACGTAGAAATGATCATAACTTTCATACTGGTTGCAATTATTCGTTTTATATGGTGGAAAAACTGTTGTATTTATATTGTATTTTATGCTTCGGCCGTTGACTTCTAAAGCCATAACTATTCGATCTGTTGGAGCAACGCCCTAGGGTGAAGCCTAGGTTGCCCGGAAAGTAGAAATGACCATAAGTTTCATACTGGTTGCAATTATTCGTTTTATACGATGGAAAAACTGTTGTATTTTTACTGTATTTTATGCTTCTGGCGTTGACTTCTAAGGCACTCACTATTCGATCTGGTGGAGCAACGCCATAGGGTGTAGCCTAGGTTGCCCGTAAAGTAGAAATGACCATAGCTTTCATACTGGTTGCAATTATTCGTTTTATATGATGGAAAAACTGTTATATTTATATTGTATTTTATGCTTCTGGCGTTCACTTCTTAGGCCCTGACTATTCGATCTGGTGGAACAACGCCCTATGGTGAAGCCTAGGTTGACCGGAACGTAGAAATGACCATAACTTTCACACCGGTAGCAATTATTCGTTTTACACGATGGAAAAACTGTTCTATTTATTTTGTATTTTATGCATCGTGCGTTGACTTCTAAGGCCCTAACTATTCAATCTGTTGGAGCAACGCCCAAGGGTGAAGCCTAGGTTGCCCGGAAAGTAGAAATGACTTTAACTTTCACACTGGTTGCTATTATTCGTTCTATACGATGGAAAAACTGTTATATTTATATTGTATCTTATGCGTCTGGCGTTGACTTCTTAGGCCCTAACAATTCGATCTGGTGGAAAAACGACCTAGAGTGAGGCCTAGGTTGCCCGGAACGTAGAACTGACCATAACTTTTGCACTGGTAGCAATTGTTCGTTTTATACAATGGAAAAACTGTTCTATTTATTTTGTATTTTCTGCTTCGGGCGTTGACTTCTAAGGCCCTAGCTGTTTGAACTGGTGGAGCAACGCCCTAGAGTGAAGTCTAGGTTGCCCGGAACGTAGAAATGACCATAACTTTCACACTGGTTGCTATTATTCGTTCTATACGATGGAAAAGCTGTTATATTTATATAGTATCTTAAGCTTCTGGCGTTGACTTGCTAGGCTCTAACAATTCGATCTGGTGGAACAACGACCTAGAGTGAGGCCTAGGTAGCCCGGAACGTAGAAATGACCATCACTTCCATACTGGTAGCAATTATTCGTTTTATACGGTGGAAAAACTGTTTTATTTATATTGTATTTTATGCTTCTGGCGTTGACTTCTAAGGCTCTAACTATTCGATCTGGTGGAGCAACGCCCTAGAGTGAAGCCTAGGTTGCCCGGAACGTAGAAATGACCATCACTTTCAAACTGGTTGCAGTTATTCCTGTTATATGACGAAAAGCTGTTGTATTTTTATTGCATTTTATGCTTCGGGCATTGACTACTAAGGTCCTAACTATTCAATCTGTTGGAGCAACGCCCTAGGATGAAGCCTGGGTTGCGCGGAAAGTAGAAATGACAATAACTTTCACACTGGTTGCAATTATTCGTTTTATACGATGGAAAAGCTGTTGCATCTTTAATGTATTTTATGCTTCTGTCGTTGACGTCTAAGGCCGTAGCTATTAGATGTGGTGGAGCAACGCACTAGCGTGACGCCTAGGTTGCCCGGAACGTGGAATGACCATTACAATCGCAATGTTTGCAATTATTCATTTTATTCGATGGAAAAACTGTTGTACTTATATTGTATTTTATGCCTCTGGCGTTGACTTCTTAGGCCCTAACAATTCGATCTGGTGGTGCAACGCCCTAGAGTGATGCCTAGGTTGCCCGGAACGTAGAAATGACCATCACTTTCAAACTGGTTGCAATTAATCCTTTTATACGATGGAAAAACTGTTGTATTTTTATTGCATTTTATGCTTCCGGCGTTGACTTCTAAGGCCCTAACTATTCAATCTGTTGGAGCAACGCCCAAGGGTGAAGCCTAGGTTGCCCGGAAAGAAGAAATGACGTTAACTTTCATACTGGTTGCAATTATTCGTTTTATACGATGGAAAAACTGTTGTATTTATATTGTATTTTATGCTTCTGGCGTTGACTTCTAATGCCCTAACTATTCAATCTGTTGGAGCAACGCCCTAGGGTGTAGCCTAGGTTGCCCGGAAAGTAGAAATGACCACAACTTTCATACTGGTTGCAATTACTCGTTTTACATGATGGAAAAACTGTTATATTTATATTGTATCTTATTTTTCTGGCGTTGACTTCTAAGGCCCTAACTATTCGATCAGGTGGAGCAACGCCCTAGAGTGAAGCCTAGGTTGCTCGAAATGTAGAAATGACCATAACTTTCACACTGGTTGCAATTATTCGTTTTATACGATGGAAAAGCTGTTGTATTTATATCGTATTTTATGCTTCTGGCGTTGACTTCTTAGGCCCTAACTATTCCATCTGGTGGAACAACGCCCTAGGGTGAAGCCTAGGTTGCCCGGAACGTAGAAATGACCATAACTTTCATACTGGTTGCAATTATTCGTTTTATATGGTGGAAAAACTGTTTTATTTATATTGTATTTTATGCTTCTGGCGTTGACTTCTAAGGCTCTAACTATTCGATCTGGTGGAGCAACGCCCTAGAGTGAAGCCTAGGTTGCCCGGAACGTAGAAATGACCATCACTTTCAAACTGGTTGCAGTTATTCCTGTTATATGACGAAAAGCTGTTGTATTTTTATTGCATTTTATGCTTCGGGCATTGACTACTAAGGTCCTAACTATTCAATCTGTTGGAGCAACGCCCTAGGATGAAGCCTGGGTTGCGCGGAAAGTAGAAATGACAATAACTTTCACACTGGTTGCAATTATTCGTTTTATACGATGGAAAAGCTGTTGCATCTTTAATGTATTTTATGCTTCTGTCGTTGACGTCTAAGGCCGTAGCTATTAGATGTGGTGGAGCAACGCACTAGCGTGACGCCTAGGTTGCCCGGAACGTGGAATGACCATTACAATCGCAATGTTTGCAATTATTCATTTTATTCGATGGAAAAACTGTTGTACTTATATTGTATTTTATGCCTCTGGCGTTGACTTCTTAGGCCCTAACAATTCGATCTGGTGGTGCAACGCCCTAGAGTGATGCCTAGGTTGCCCGGAACGTAGAAATGACCATCACTTTCAAACTGGTTGCAATTAATCCTTTTATACGATGGAAAAACTGTTGTATTTTTATTGCATTTTATGCTTCCGGCGTTGACTTCTAAGGCCCTAACTATTCAATCTGTTGGAGCAACGCCCAAGGGTGAAGCCTAGGTTGCCCGGAAAGAAGAAATGACGTTAACTTTCATACTGGTTGCAATTATTCGTTTTATACGATGGAAAAACTGTTGTATTTATATTGTATTTTATGCTTCTGGCGTTGACTTCTAATGCCCTAACTATTCAATCTGTTGGAGCAACGCCCTAGGGTGTAGCCTAGGTTGCCCGGAAAGTAGAAATGACCACAACTTTCATACTGGTTGCAATTACTCGTTTTACATGATGGAAAAACTGTTATATTTATATTGTATCTTATTTTTCTGGCGTTGACTTCTAAGGCCCTAACTATTCGATCAGGTGGAGCAACGCCCTAGAGTGAAGCCTAGGTTGCTCGAAATGTAGAAATGACCATAACTTTCACACTGGTTGCAATTATTCGTTTTATACGATGGAAAAGCTGTTGTATTTATATCGTATTTTATGCTTCTGGCGTTGACTTCTTAGGCCCTAACTATTCCATCTGGTGGAACAACGCCCTAGGGTGAAGCCTAGGTTGCCCGGAACGTAGAAATGACCATAACTTTCATACTGGTTGCAATTATTCGTTTTATATGGTGGAAAAACTGTTGTATTTATATTGTATTTTATGCTTCTGGCGTTGACTTCTGAGGCCGTTGCTATTCGATGTGGTGGAAGAACGCCATAGAGTGAAGCCTAGGTAGCCCGGAACGTAGAAATGTCCATATCTTTCACACTGTTTGCAGTTATTCATTTTATACGATGGCAAAGCTGTTGTATTTAGATTGTATTTTATGCTTCTGGCGTTGACTTCTTAGGCCCTAACTATTCGACCAGGTGGAGCGATGGCTCAGAGTTAAGTCTAGGATGCCCGAAACGCCGAAATGATCATTACTTTCACGCTTGCTGCAATTATTCCTGTTATAGGATGGAAAGACTGTTGTATTTTTATTGTATTTTATACTTCAGGCGTTGACTTCTGAGGCCGCAGCTATTCGATGTGGTGGAAGAACGCCATACAGTGAAGCCTAGGTTGCCCGGAACGTAGAAATGACCATTACTTTCACACTGTTTGCAATTATTCCTTTTATACGATGGAAAAGCTGTTGTATTCATATAGTATTTTATGCTTCTGGCGTTGACTTCTAAGGACCTAACTATTCGGTCTGGTGGAGCAACGCCCTAGAGTGAAGCCTAGGTTGCTCGGAATGTTGAACTGACCATAACTTTCACACTGGTTGCAATTATTCGTTTCATACGATGGAAAAACTGTTGCATCTTTATCGTATTTTGCGCTTCTGGCGTTGTCTTCTTAGGCCGTAACTATTCGATCTGGTGGAGCACCGCCCTGGAGTGAACGTAGAAATGACCACTACTATCACACTGGTTGCAAATTATGCCTGCTATACGATGGAAAAGCTGTTGTATTTTTATTGCATTTTATGCTTCGGGCGTTGACTTCTAAGGCCCTAACTATTCAATCTGTTGGAGCAACGCCCTAGGGTGAAGCCTAGGTTGCCCGGAACGTAGAAATGACCATAGCTTTCACACTGGTAGCAATTATTCGTTTTTAACGATCGAAAAACTGTTCTATTTATTTTATATTTTATGTTTCGGGCGTTGACTTCTAAGGCCCTAACTATTCGATCTGGTGGAGCAACGCCCTAGAGTGAAACCTAGGTTGCCCGGTACGTAGAAATGACCATCACTATCAAACTGGTTGCAATTACTTGTTTTATACGATGGAAAAGCTGTTGTATTTATATCGTATTTTATGCTTCTGGCGTTGACTTCTTATGCCCTAACTATCCCATCTGGTGGAACAACGCCCGAGGGTGAAGCCTAGGTTGCCCGGAAAGTAGAAATGACCATAACTTTCACACTGGTTGCTATTATTCGTTCTATACGATGGAAAAACTGTTATATTTATATTGTATTTAAGCTTCTGGCGTTGACTTCTGAGGCCGTTGCTATTCGATGTGGTGGAAGAACGCCATAGAGTGAAGCCTAGGTAGCCGGGATCGTAGAAATGTCCATATCTTTCACACTGTTTGGAATTTTTCGTTTTATACGATGGAAAAACTGTTTTATTTATTTTGTATTTTATGCTTCGGGCGTTGACTTCTAAGGCCCTAACTATTCGATCTGGTGTCGCAACGCCCTAGAGTGCAGCCTAGATTGCCCGGAACGTAGAAATGACCATAACTTTCACACTGGTTGCTATCATTCGTTTTATATGATGGAGAAACTGTTGTATTTATATTGTATTTTATGCTTCTGGCGTTCTCTTCTTAGGCCCTAACTATTCGATCTGGTGGAACAACGGCCTAGGGTGAAACCTAGGTTGCCCGGAACGTAGAAATGACCATAACTTTCACACTGGTTGCTATTATTCGCTTTATACGATTGAAAAACTGTTATATTTATATTGTATTTTATGCTTCTGGCGTTGCCTTCTTAGGTCCAAACTGTTCGATCTGGTGGAATAACGCCCTAGAGTGAAGCCTAGGTTGCCCGGAACGTAGAAATGACCATCACTTTCAAACTGGTTGCAATTATTCCTGTTATATGATGGAAAAACTGTTGTATTTATATTGTATTTTATGCTTCGGGCGTTGACTGCTAAGGCCCTAACTATTCAATCTGTTGGATCAACGTCCTAGAGTGAAGCCTAGGTTGCTCGGAATGTAGAAATGACCATAGCATTCACACTGGTTGAAATTATTCGTTTAATACGGTGGAAAAGCTGTTGCATCTTTATTGTATTTTATGATTCTGGCGTCGACTTCTAAGGCCCTAACTATTCGATCAGGTGGAGCAACGCCCTAGAGTGAAGCCTATGTTGCTCGAAATGTAGAAACGACCATAACTTTCACACTGGTTGCAATTATTCGTTTTATACGATGGAAAATCTGTTCTATTTATATCGTATTTTATGCTTCTGGCGTTGACTTCTTAGGCCCTAACTATTCCATCTGGTGGAACAACGCCCTAGGGTAAAGCCAAGGTTGCGCGGAACGTAGAAATGACCATAACTTTCACACCGGTAGCAATTATTCGTTTTACACGATGGAAAAACTGTTCTATTTATTTTGTATTTTATGCATCGTGCGTTGACTTCTAAGGCCCTAACTATTCAATCTGTTGGAGCAACGCCCTAGGGTGAAGCCTAGGTTGCGCGGAAAGTAGAAATGACAATAACTTTCACACTGGTTGCAATTATTCGTTTTATACGTTGGAAAAGCTGTTGCATCTTTATTGTATTTTATGCTTCTGTCGTTGACGTCTAAGGCCGTAGCTATTAGATGTGGTGGAGCAACGCACTAGTGTGACGCCTAGGTTGCCCGGAACGTGGAATGACCATTACAATCGCAATGTTTGCAATTATTCATTTTATACGATGGAAAAACTGTTGTACTTATATTGTATTTTATGCCTCTGGCGTTGACTTCTTAGGCCCTAACAATTCGATCTGGTGGTGCAACGCCCTAGAGTGATGCCTAGGTTGCCCGGAACGTAGAAATGACCATCACTTTCAAACTGGTTGCAATTAATCCTTTTATACGATGGAAAAACTGTTGTATTTTTATTGCATTTTATGCTTCTGGCGTTCACTTCTTAGGCCCTAACTATTCGATCTGGTGGAACAACGCCCTAGGGTGAAGCCTAGGTTGCCCGGAACGCAGAAATGACCATAACTTTTACACTGGTAGCAATTAGTCGTTTTATACAATGGAAAAACTGTTCTATTTATTTTGTATTTTATTCTTCGGGCGTTGACTTCTAAGGCCCTAACTGTTTGATCTGGTGGAGCAACGCCCTAGAGTGAAGCCTAGGTTGCCCGGACGGTAGAAATGACCATAACTTTCACACTGGTTGCTATTAATCGTTCTATACGATGGAAAAACTGTTATATTTATATTGTATCTTATGCTTCTGGCGTTGACTTCTTAGGCCCTAACAATTCGATCTGGTGGAACAACGCCCTAGAGTGAAGCCTAGGTTGCCTGGAACGTAAAAATAACTATCACTTTCACAAGGGTTGCAATTACTCCTGTTATAGGATGGAAAGACTGTTTTATTTTTATTGTATTTTATGCTTCAGGCGTTGACTTCTGAGGCCACAGCTATTCGATGTGGTGGAAGAACGCCCTAGGGTGTAGCCTAGGTTGCCCGGAAAGTAGAAATGACCATAACTTTCATACTGGTTGCAATTATTCGTTTTATATCATGAAAAAACTGTTGTATTCATATTGTATTTTATGCTGCTGGCGTTCACTTCTTAGGCCCTAACTATTCGATCTGGTGGAACAACGCCCTGTGGTGAAGTCTAGGTTGCCCGGAACGTAGAAATGACCATAACTTTCACACTGGTTGCTATTATTCGCTTTATACGATTGAAAAACTGTTATATTTATATTGTATTTTATGCTTCTGGCGTTGCCTTCTTAGGTCCAAACTGTTCGATCTGGTGGAATAACGCCCTAGAGTGAAGCCTAGGTTGCCCGGAACGTAGAAATGACCATCACTTTCAAACTGGTTGCAATTATTCCTGTTATATGATGGAAAAACTGTTGTATTTATATTGTATTTTATGCTTCGGTCGTTGACTGCTAAGGCCCTAACTATTCAATCTGTTGGATCAACGTCCTAGAGTGAAGCCTAGGTTGCTCGGAATGTAGAAATGACCATAGCATTCACACTGGTTGAAATTATTCGTTTAATACGGTGGAAAAGCTGTTGCATCTTTATTGTATTTTATGATTCTGGCGTCGACTTCTAAGGCCCTAACTATTCGATCAGGTGGAGCAACGCCCTAGAGTGAAGCCTATGTTGCTCGAAATGTAGAAACGACCATAACTTTCACACTGGTTGCAATTATTCGTTTTATACGATGGAAAATCTGTTGTATTTATATCGTATTTTATGCTTCTGGCGTTGACTTCTTAGGCCCTAACCATTCCATCTGGTGGAACAACGCCCTAGGGTAAAGCCAAGGTTGCGCGGAACGTAGAAATGACCATAACTTTCACACTGGTTGCTATCATTCGTTTTATATGATGGAAAAACTGTTGTATTTATATTGTACTTTATGCTTCTGTCGTTCACTTCTTAGGCCCTAACTATTCGATCTGGTGGAGCAACGGCCTAGGGTGAGGCCTAGGTTGCCCGGAACGTAGAAATGATCATAACTTTCATACTGGTTGCAATTATTCGTTTTATATGGTGGAAAAACTGTTGTATTTATATTGTATTTTATGCTTCGGCCGTTGACTTCTAAAGCCATAACTATTCGATCTGTTGGAGCAACGGCCTAGGGTGAAGCCTAGGTTGCCCGGAAAGTAGAAATGACCATAACTTTCACACTGGTTGCTATTATTCGTTCTATACGATGGAAAAACCGTTGTATTTATATTGTATTTTAAGCTTCTGGCGTTGACTTCTAAGGCACTAACTATTCGATCTGCTGGAGCAACGCAACAGAGTGAAGCCTAGGTTGCCCGGAACGTAGAATTGGCCATCACTTTCAAACTGGTTGCAATTATTCCTGTTATATGATGGAAACACTGTTGTATTTTTATTGCATTTTATGCTTCGGGCGTTGACTTCTAAGGCCCTAACTATTCAATCTGTTGGAGCAACGCCCTAGGGTTGAAGCCTAGGTTTCTCGGAAAGTAGAAATGACCATAAGTTTCATACTGGCTGCAATTATTCGTTTTATACGATGGAAAAACTGTTGTATTTTTATTGTATTTTATGCTTCTGGCGTTGACTTCTAAGGCACTCACTATTCGATCTGGTGGAGCAACGCCCTAGGGTGTAGCCTAGGTTGCCCGTAAAGTAGAAATGACCATAGCTTTCATACTGGTTGCAATTATTCGTTTTATATGATGGAAAAACTGTTATATTTATATTGTATTTTATGCTTCTGGCGTTCACTTCTTAGGCCCTGACTATTCGATCTGGTGGAACAACGCCCTATGGTGAAGCCTAGGTTGACCGGAACGTAGAAATGGCCATAACTTTCACACCGGTAGCAATTATTCGTTTTACACGATGGAAAAACTGTTCTATTTATTTTGTATTTTATGCATCGTGCGTTGACTTCTAAGGCCCTAACTATTCAATCTGTTGGAGCAACGCCCAAGGGTGAAGCCTAGGTTGCCCGGAAAGTAGAAATGACGTTAACTTTCACACTGGTTGCTATTATTCGTTCTATACGATGGAAAAACTGTTATATTTATATTGTATTTTATGCTTCTGGCGTTGCCTTCTTAGGTCCAAACTGTTCGATCTGGTGGAATAACGCCCTAGAGTGGAGCCTAGGTTACCCGGAACGTAGAAATGACCAGTACTTTCACACTGTTTGCAGTTACTCCTGTTATACGATGGAAAAACTGTTGCATCATTATTGAATTTTATGCTTCTGGCGTTGACTTCTAAGGCCCTAACTATTCGATCTGGTCGAGCAACGCCCTAGAGTGAAGCTTAGGTTGCCCGGAACGTGGAAATGACCATCACTTTCGAACTGGTTGCAATTATTCCTGTTATATGATGGAAAAACTGTTGTATTTATATTGTATTTTATGCTTCGGGCGTTGACTGCTAAGGCCCTAACTATTCAATCTGTTGGATCAACGTCCTAGAGTGAAGCCTAGGTTGCCCGGAAAGTAGAAATGACCATAAGTTTCATACTGGTTGCAATTATTCGTTTTATACGATGGAAAAACTGTTGTATTTTTACTGTATTTTATGATTCTGGCGTCGACTTCTAAGGCCCTAACTATTCGATCAGGTGGAGCAACGCCCTAGAGTGAAGCCTATGTTGCTCGAAATGTAGAAACGACCATAACTTTCACACTGGTTGCAATTATTCGTTTTATACGATGGAAAATCTGTTCTATTTATATCGTATTTTATGCTTCTGGCGTTGACTTCTTAGGCCCTAACTATTCCATCTGGTGGAACAACGCCCTAGGGTAAAGCCAAGGTTGCGCGGAACGTAGAAATGACCATAACTTTCACACCGGTAGCAATTATTCGTTTTACACGATGGAAAAACTGTTCTATTTATTTTGTATTTTATGCATCGTGCGTTGACTTCTAAGGCCCTAACTATTCAATCTGTTGGAGCAACGCCCTAGGGTGAAGCCTAGGTTGCGCGGAAAGTAGAAATGACAATAACTTTCACACTGGTTGCAATTATTCGTTTTATACGTTGGAAAAGCTGTTGCATCTTTATTGTATTTTATGCTTCTGTCGTTGACGTCTAAGGCCCTAGCTATTAGATGTGGTGGAGCAACGCACTAGTGTGACGCCTAGGTTGCCCGGAACGTGGAATGACCATTACAATCGCAATGTTTGCAATTATTCATTTTATACGATGGAAAAACTGTTGTACTTATATTGTATTTTATGCCTCTGGCGTTGACTTCTTAGGCCCTAACAATTCGATCTGGTGGTGCAACGCCCTAGAGTGATGCCTAGGTTGCCCGGAACGTAGAAATGACCATCACTTTCAAACTGGTTGCAATTAATCCTTTTATACGATGGAAAAACTGTTGTATTTTTATTGCATTTTATGCTTCTGGCGTTCACTTCTTAGGCCCTAACTATTCGATCTGGTGGAACAACGCCCTAGGGTGAAGCCTAGGTTGCCCGGAACGCAGAAATGACCATAACTTTTACACTGGTAGCAATTAGTCGTTTTATACAATGGAAAAACTGTTCTATTTATTTTGTATTTTATTCTTCGGGCGTTGACTTCTAAGGCCCTAACTGTTTGATCTGGTGGAGCAACGCCCTAGAGTGAAGCCTAGGTTGCCCGGACGGTAGAAATGACCATAACTTTCACACTGGTTGCTATTAATCGTTCTATACGATGGAAAAACTGTTATATTTATATTGTATCTTATGCTTCTGGCGTTGACTTCTTAGGCCCTAACAATTCGATCTGGTGGAACAACGCCCTAGAGTGAAGCCTAGGTTGCCTGGAACGTAAAAATAACTATCACTTTCACAAGGGTTGCAATTACTCCTGTTATAGGATGGAAAGACTGTTTTATTTTTATTGTATTTTATGCTTCAGGCGTTGACTTCTGAGGCCACAGCTATTCGATGTGGTGGAAGAACGCCCTAGGGTGTAGCCTAGGTTGCCCGGAAAGTAGAAATGACCATAACTTTCATACTGGTTGCAATTATTCGTTTTATATCATGAAAAAACTGTTGTATTCATATTGTATTTTATGCTGCTGGCGTTCACTTCTTAGGCCCTAACTATTCGATCTGGTGGAACAACGCCCTGTGGTGAAGTCTAGGTTGCCCGGAACGTAGAAATGACCATAACTTTCACACTGGTTGCTATTATTCGCTTTATACGATTGAAAAACTGTTATATTTATATTGTATTTTATGCTTCTGGCGTTGCCTTCTTAGGTCCAAACTGTTCGATCTGGTGGAATAACGCCCTAGAGTGAAGCCTAGGTTGCCCGGAACGTAGAAATGACCATCACTTTCAAACTGGTTGCAATTATTCCTGTTATATGATGGAAAAACTGTTGTATTTATATTGTATTTTATGCTTCGGTCGTTGACTGCTAAGGCCCTAACTATTCAATCTGTTGGATCAACGTCCTAGAGTGAAGCCTAGGTTGCTCGGAATGTAGAAATGACCATAGCATTCACACTGGTTGAAATTATTCGTTTAATACGGTGGAAAAGCTGTTGCATCTTTATTGTATTTTATGATTCTGGCGTCGACTTCTAAGGCCCTAACTATTCGATCAGGTGGAGCAACGCCCTAGAGTGAAGCCTATGTTGCTCGAAATGTAGAAACGACCATAACTTTCACACTGGTTGCAATTATTCGTTTTATACGATGGAAAATCTGTTGTATTTATATCGTATTTTATGCTTCTGGCGTTGACTTCTTAGGCCCTAACCATTCCATCTGGTGGAACAACGCCCTAGGGTAAAGCCAAGGTTGCGCGGAACGTAGAAATGACCATAACTTTCACACTGGTTGCTATCATTCGTTTTATATGATGGAAAAACTGTTGTATTTATATTGTACTTTATGCTTCTGTCGTTCACTTCTTAGGCCCTAACTATTCGATCTGGTGGAGCAACGGCCTAGGGTGAGGCCTAGGTTGCCCGGAACGTAGAAATGATCATAACTTTCATACTGGTTGCAATTATTCGTTTTATATGGTGGAAAAACTGTTGTATTTATATTGTATTTTATGCTTCGGCCGTTGACTTCTAAAGCCATAACTATTCGATCTGTTGGAGCAACGGCCTAGGGTGAAGCCTAGGTTGCCCGGAAAGTAGAAATGACCATAACTTTCACACTGGTTGCTATTATTCGTTCTATACGATGGAAAAACCGTTGTATTTATATTGTATTTTAAGCTTCTGGCGTTGACTTCTAAGGCACTAACTATTCGATCTGCTGGAGCAACGCAACAGAGTGAAGCCTAGGTTGCCCGGAACGTAGAATTGGCCATCACTTTCAAACTGGTTGCAATTATTCCTGTTATATGATGGAAACACTGTTGTATTTTTATTGCATTTTATGCTTCGGGCGTTGACTTCTAAGGCCCTAACTATTCAATCTGTTGGAGCAACGCCCTAGGGTTGAAGCCTAGGTTTCTCGGAAAGTAGAAATGACCATAAGTTTCATACTGGCTGCAATTATTCGTTTTATACGATGGAAAAACTGTTGTATTTTTATTGTATTTTATGCTTCTGGCGTTGACTTCTAAGGCACTCACTATTCGATCTGGTGGAGCAACGCCCTAGGGTGTAGCCTAGGTTGCCCGTAAAGTAGAAATGACCATAGCTTTCATACTGGTTGCAATTATTCGTTTTATATGATGGAAAAACTGTTATATTTATATTGTATTTTATGCTTCTGGCGTTCACTTCTTAGGCCCTGACTATTCGATCTGGTGGAACAACGCCCTATGGTGAAGCCTAGGTTGACCGGAACGTAGAAATGGCCATAACTTTCACACCGGTAGCAATTATTCGTTTTACACGATGGAAAAACTGTTCTATTTATTTTGTATTTTATGCATCGTGCGTTGACTTCTAAGGCCCTAACTATTCAATCTGTTGGAGCAACGCCCAAGGGTGAAGCCTAGGTTGCCCGGAAAGTAGAAATGACGTTAACTTTCACACTGGTTGCTATTATTCGTTCTATACGATGGAAAAACTGTTATATTTATATTGTATTTTATGCTTCTGGCGTTGCCTTCTTAGGTCCAAACTGTTCGATCTGGTGGAATAACGCCCTAGAGTGGAGCCTAGGTTACCCGGAACGTAGAAATGACCAGTACTTTCACACTGTTTGCAGTTACTCCTGTTATACGATGGAAAAACTGTTGCATCATTATTGAATTTTATGCTTCTGGCGTTGACTTCTAAGGCCCTAACTATTCGATCTGGTCGAGCAACGCCCTAGAGTGAAGCTTAGGTTGCCCGGAACGTGGAAATGACCATCACTTTCGAACTGGTTGCAATTATTCCTGTTATATGATGGAAAAACTGTTGTATTTATATTGTATTTTATGCTTCGGGCGTTGACTGCTAAGGCCCTAACTATTCAATCTGTTGGATCAACGTCCTAGAGTGAAGCCTAGGTTGCTCGAAATGTAGAAACGACCATAACTTTCACACTGGTTGCAATTATTTGTTTTATACGATGGAAAATCTGTTGTATTTATATCGTATTTTATGCTTCTGGCGTTGACTTCTTAGGCCCTAACTATTCCATCTGGTGGAACAACGCCCTAGGGTAAAGCCAAGGTTGCGCGGAACGTAGAAATGTCCATAACTTTCACACTGGTTGCTATCATTCGTTTTATATGATGGAAAAACTGTTGTATTTATATTGTACTTTATGCTTCTGTCGTTCACTTCTTAGGCCCTAACTATTCGATCTGGTGGAGCAACGGCCTAGGGTGAGGCCTAGGTTGCCCGGAACGTAGAAATGATCATAACTTTCATACTGGTTGCAATTATTCGTTTTATATGGTGGAAAAACTGTTGTATTTATATTGTATTTTATGCTTCGGCCGTTGACTTCTAAAGCCATAACTATTCGATCTGTTGGAGCAACGCCCTAGGGTGAAGCCTAGGTTGCCCGGAAAGTAGAAATGACCATAAGTTTCATACTGGTTGCAATTATTCGTTTTATACGATGGAAAAACTGTTGTATTTTTACTGTATTTTATGCTTCTGGCGTTGACTTCTAAGGCACTCACTATTCGATCTGGTGGAGCAACGCCATAGGGTGTAGCCTAGGTTGCCCGTAAAGTAGAAATGACCATAGCTTTCATACTGGTTGCAATTATTCGTTTTATATGATGGAAAAACTGTTATATTTATATTGTATTTTATGCTTCTGGCGTTCACTTCTTAGGCCCTGACTATTCGATCTGGTGGAACAACGCCCTATGGTGAAGCCTAGGTTGACCGGAACGTAGAAATGACCATAACTTTCACACCGGTAGCAATTATTCGTTTTACACGATGGAAAAACTGTTCTATTTATTTTGTATTTTATGCATCGTGCGTTGACTTCTAAGGCCCTAACTATTCAATCTGTTGGAGCAACGCCCAAGGGTGAAGCCTAGGTTGCCCGGAAAGTAGAAATGACTTTAACTTTCACACTGGTTGCTATTATTCGTTCTATACGATGGAAAAACTGTTATATTTATATTGTATCTTATGCGTCTGGCGTTGACTTCTTAGGCCCTAACAATTCGATCTGGTGGAAAAACGACCTAGAGTGAGGCCTAGGTTGCCCGGAACGTAGAACTGACCATAACTTTTGCACTGGTAGCAATTGTTCGTTTTATACAATGGAAAAACTGTTCTATTTATTTTGTATTTTCTGCTTCGGGCGTTGACTTCTAAGGCCCTAGCTGTTTGAACTGGTGGAGCAACGCCCTAGAGTGAAGTCTAGGTTGCCCGGAACGTAGAAATGACCATAACTTTCACACTGGTTGCTATTATTCGTTCTATACGATGGAAAAACTGTTATATTTATATAGTATCTTAAGCTTCTGGCGTTGACTTGCTAGGCTCTAACAATTCGATCTGGTGGAACAACGACCTAGAGTGAGGCCTAGGTAGCCCGGAACGTAGAAATGACCATCACTTCCATACTGGTAGCAATTATTCGTTTTATACGGTGGAAAAACTGTTTTATTTATATTGTATTTTATGCTTCTGGCGTTGACTTCTAAGGCTCTAACTATTCGATCTGGTGGAGCAACGCCCTAGAGTGAAGCCTAGGTTGCCCGGAACGTAGAAATGACCATCACTTTCAAACTGGTTGCAGTTATTCCTGTTATATGACGAAAAGCTGTTGTATTTTTATTGCATTTTATGCTTCGGGCATTGACTACTAAGGTCCTAACTATTCAATCTGTTGGAGCAACGCCCTAGGATGAAGCCTGGGTTGCGCGGAAAGTAGAAATGACAATAACTTTCACACTGGTTGCAATTATTCGTTTTATACGATGGAAAAGCTGTTGCATCTTTAATGTATTTTATGCTTCTGTCGTTGACGTCTAAGGCCGTAGCTATTAGATGTGGTGGAGCAACGCACTAGCGTGACGCCTAGGTTGCCCGGAACGTGGAATGACCATTACAATCGCAATGTTTGGAATTATTCATTTTATTCGATGGAAAAACTGTTGTACTTATATTGTATTTTATGCCTCTGGCGTTGACTTCTTAGGCCCTAACAATTCGATCTGGTGGTGCAACGCCCTAGAGTGATGCCTAGGTTGCCCGGAACGTAGAAATGACCATCACTTTCAAACTGGTTGCAATTAATCCTTTTATACGATGGAAAAACTGTTGTATTTTTATTGCATTTTATGCTTCCGGCGTTGACTTCTAAGGCCCTAACTATTCAATCTGTTGGAGCAACGCCCAAGGGTGAAGCCTAGGTTGCCCGGAAAGAAGAAATGACGTTAACTTTCATACTGGTTGCAATTATTCGTTTTATACGATGGAAAAACTGTTGTATTTATATTGTATTTTATGCTTCTGGCGTTGACTTCTAATGCCCTAACTATTCAATCTGTTGGAGCAACGCCCTAGGGTGTAGCCTAGGTTGCCCGGAAAGTAGAAATGACCACAACTTTCATACTGGTTGCAATTACTCGTTTTACATGATGGAAAAACTGTTATATTTATATTGTATCTTATTTTTCTGGCGTTGACTTCTAAGGCCCTAACTATTCGATCAGGTGGAGCAACGCCCTAGAGTGAAGCCTAGGTTGCTCGAAATGTAGAAATGACCATAACTTTCACACTGGTTGCAATTATTCGTTTTATACGATGGAAAAGCTGTTGTATTTATATCGTATTTTATGCTTCTGGCGTTGACTTCTTAGGCCCTAACTATTCCATCTGGTGGAACAACGCCCTAGGGTGAAGCCTAGGTTGCCCGGAACGTAGAAATGACCATAACTTTCATACTGGTTGCAATTATTCGTTTTATATGGTGGAAAAACTGTTGTATTTATATTGTATTTTATGCTTCTGGCGTTGACTTCTGAGGCCGTTGCTATTCGATGTGGTGGAAGAACGCCATAGAGTGAAGCCTAGGTAGCCCGGAACGTAGAAATGTCCATATCTTTCACACTGTTTGCAGTTATTCATTTTATACGATGGCAAAGCTGTTGTATTTAGATTGTATTTTATGCTTCTGGCGTTGACTTCTTAGGCCCTAACTATTCGACCAGGTGGAGCGATGGCTCAGAGTTAAGTCTAGGATGCCCGAAACGCCGAAATGATCATTACTTTCACGCTTGCTGCAATTATTCCTGTTATAGGATGGAAAGACTGTTGTATTTTTATTGTATTTTATACTTCAGGCGTTGACTTCTGAGGCCGCAGCTATTCGATGTGGTGGAAGAACGCCATACAGTGAAGCCTAGGTTGCCCGGAACGTAGAAATGACCATTACTTTCACACTGTTTGCAATTATTCCTTTTATACGATGGAAAAGCTGTTGTATTCATATAGTATTTTATGCTTCTGGCGTTGACTTCTAAGGACCTAACTATTCGGTCTGGTGGAGCAACGCCCTAGAGTGAAGCCTAGGTTGCTCGGAATGTTGAACTGACCATAACTTTCACACTGGTTGCAATTATTCGTTTCATACGATGGAAAAACTGTTGCATCTTTATCGTATTTTGCGCTTCTGGCGTTGTCTTCTTAGGCCGTAACTATTCGATCTGGTGGAGCACCGCCCTGGAGTGAACGTAGAAATGACCACTACTATCACACTGGTTGCAAATTATGCCTGCTATACGATGGAAAAGCTGTTGTATTTTTATTGCATTTTATGCTTCGGGCGTTGACTTCTAAGGCCCTAACTATTCAATCTGTTGGAGCAACGCCCTAGGGTGAAGCCTAGGTTGCCCGGAACGTAGAAATGACCATAGCTTTCACACTGGTAGCAATTATTCGTTTTTAACGATCGAAAAACTGTTCTATTTATTTTATATTTTATGTTTCGGGCGTTGACTTCTAAGGCCCTAACTATTCGATCTGGTGGAGCAACGCCCTAGAGTGAAACCTAGGTTGCCCGGTACGTAGAAATGACCATCACTATCAAACTGGTTGCAATTACTTGTTTTATACGATGGAAAAGCTGTTGTATTTATATCGTATTTTATGCTTCTGGCGTTGACTTCTTATGCCCTAACTATCCCATCTGGTGGAACAACGCCCGAGGGTGAAGCCTAGGTTGCCCGGAAAGTAGAAATGACCATAACTTTCACACTGGTTGCTATTATTCGTTCTATACGATGGAAAAACTGTTATATTTATATTGTATTTAAGCTTCTGGCGTTGACTTCTGAGGCCGTTGCTATTCGATGTGGTGGAAGAACGCCATAGAGTGAAGCCTAGGTAGCCGGGATCGTAGAAATGTCCATATCTTTCACACTGTTTGGAATTTTTCGTTTTATACGATGGAAAAACTGTTTTATTTATTTTGTATTTTATGCTTCGGGCGTTGACTTCTAAGGCCCTAACTATTCGATCTGGTGTCGCAACGCCCTAGAGTGCAGCCTAGATTGCCCGGAACGTAGAAATGACCATAACTTTCACACTGGTTGCTATCATTCGTTTTATATGATGGAGAAACTGTTGTATTTATATTGTATTTTATGCTTCTGGCGTTCTCTTCTTAGGCCCTAACTATTCGATCTGGTGGAACAACGGCCTAGGGTGAAACCTAGGTTGCCCGGAACGTAGAAATGACCATAACTTTTACACTGGTAGCAATTATTCGTTTTATACAATGGAAAAACTGTTCTATTTATTTTGTATTTTATGCTTCGGGTGTTGACTTCTAAGGCCCTAACTATTCAATCTGTTGGAGCAACGCCCTAGGGTAAAGCCTAGGTTGCCCGGAACGTAGAAATGACCATAACTTTCACACTGGTTGCTATCATTCGTTTTATATGATGGAGAAACTGTTGTATTTATATTGTATTTTATGCTTCTGGCGTTCTCTTCTTAGGCCCTAACTATTGGATCTGGTGGAACAACGGCCTAGGGTGAAGCCTAGGTTGCCCGGAACGTAGAAATGACTATAACTTTCACACCGGTTGCAATTATTCGTTTTATACGATGGAAAAACGGTTCTATTTATTTTGTATTTAATGCTTCGGGCGTTGACTTCTAAGGATCTAACTGTTTGATCTGGTGGAGCAACGCCCTAGAGTGAAGCCTAGGTTGCCTGGAACGTAGAAATGACCATCCCTTTCACACGGGTTGCAATTATTCCTGTTATAGGATGGAAAGACTGTTGTATTTTTATTGTATTTTATACTTCAGGCGTTGACTTCTGAGGCCGTAGCTATTCGATGTGGTGGAAGTACGCAATACAGTGAGGCCTAGGTAGCCCGGAACGTAGAAATGACCATCACTTCCATACTGGTAGCAATTATTTGTTTTATACGGTGGAAAAACTGTTTTATTTATATTGTATTTTATGCTTCTGGCGTTGACTTCTAAGGCTCTAACTATTCGATCTGGTGGAGCAACGCCCTAGAGTGAAGCCTAGGTTGCCCGGAACGTAGAAATGACCATCACTTTCAAACTGGTTGCAGTTATTCCTGTTATATGACGAAAAGCTGTTGTATTTTTATTGCATTTTATGCTTCGGGCATTGACTACTAAGGTCCTAACTATTCAATCTGTTGGAGCAACGCCCTAGGATGAAGCCTGGGTTGCGCGGAAAGTAGAAATGACAATAACTTTCACACTGGTTGCAATTATTCGTTTTATACGATGGAAAAGCTGTTCCATCTTTATTGTATTTTATGCTTCTGTCGTTGACGTCTAAGGCCGTAGCTATTAGATGTGGTGGAGCAACGCACTAGTGTGACGCCTAGGTTGCCCGGAACGTGGAATGACCATTACAATCGCAATGTTTGCAATTATTCATTTTATTCGATGGAAAAACTGTTGTACTTATATTGTATTTTATGCCTCTGGCGTTGACTTCTTAGGCCCTAACAATTCGATCTGGTGGTGCAACGCCCTAGAGTGATGCCTAGGTTGCCCGGAACGTAGAAATGACCATCACTTTCAAACTGGTTGCAATTAATCCTTTTATACGATGGAAAAACTGTTGTATTTTTATTGCATTTTATGCTTCCGGCGTTGACTTCTAAGGCCCTAACTATTCAATCTGTTGGAGCAACGCCCAAGGGTGAAGCCTAGGTTGCCCGGAAAGAAGAAATGACGTTAACTTTCATACTGGTTGCAATTATTCGTTTTATACGATGGAAAAACTGTTGTATTTATATTGTATTTTATGCTTCTGGCGTTGACTTCTAATGCCCTAACTATTCAATCTGTTGGAGCAACGCCCTAGGGTGTAGCCTAGGTTGCCCGGAAAGTAGAAATGACCACAACTTTCATACTGGTTGCAATTACTCGTTTTACATGATGGAAAAACTGTTATATTTATATTGTATCTTATGCTTCTGGCGTTGACTTCTTAGGCCCTAACAATTCGATCTGGTGGAACAACGCCCTAGAGTGGAGCCTAGGTTGCCTGGAACGTAAAAATGACCATAACTTTCATACTGGTTGCAATTATTCGTTTTATATGGTGGAAAAACTGTTGTATTTATATTGTATTTTATGCTTCTGGCGTTGACTTCTAAGGCCCAAACTATTCTATCAGGTGGAGCAACGCCCTGTGGTGAAGTCTAGGTTGCCCGGAACGTAGAAATGACCATAACTTTCATACTGGTTGCAATTATTCGTTTTATATGGTGGAAAAACTGTTGTATTTATATTGTATTTTATGCTTCTGGCGTTGACTTCTAAGGCCCTAACTATTCGATCAGGTGGAGCAACGCCCTAGAGTGAAGCCTAGGTTGCTCGAAATGTAGAAATGACCATAACTTTCACACTGGTTGCAATTATTCGTTTTATACGATGGAAAAGCTGTTGTATTTATATCGTATTTTATGCTTCTGGCGTTGACTTCTTAGGCCCTAACTATTCCATCTGGTGGAACAACGCCCTAGGGTAAAGCCAAGGTTGCGCGGAACGTAGAAATGACCATAACTTTCACACTGGTTGCTATCATTCGTTTTATATGATGGAAAAACTGTTGTATTTATATTGTACTTTATGCTTCTGTCGTTCACTTCTTAGGCCCTAACTATTCGATCTGGTGGAGCAACGGCCTAGGGTGAGGCCTAGGTTGCCCGGAACGTAGAAATGATCATAACTTTCATACTGGTTGCAATTATTCGTTTTATATGGTGGAAAAACTGTTGTATTTATATTGTATTTTATGCTTCGGCCGTTGACTTCTAAAGCCATAACTATTCGATCTGTTGGAGCAACGCCCTAGGGTGAAGCCTAGGTTGCCCGGAAAGTAGAAATGACCATAAGTTTCATACTGGTTGCAATTATTCGTTTTATACGATGGAAAAACTGTTGTATTTTTACTGTATTTTATGCTTCTGGCGTTGACTTCTAAGGCACTCACTATTCGATCTGGTGGAGCAACGCCATAGGGTGTAGCCTAGGTTGCCCGTAAAGTAGAAATGACCATAGCTTTCATACTGGTTGCAATTATTCGTTTTATATGATGGAAAAACTGTTATATTTATATTGTATTTTATGCTTCTGGCGTTCACTTCTTAGGCCCTAACTATTCGATCTGGTGGAACAACGCCCTATGGTGAAGCCTAGGTTGACCGGAACGTAGAAATGACCATAACTTTCACACCGGTAGCAATTATTCGTTTTACACGATGGAAAAACTGTTCTATTTATTTTGTATTTTATGCATCGTGCGTTGACTTCTAAGGCCCTAACTATTCAATCTGTTGGAGCAACGCCCAAGGGTGAAGCCTAGGTTGCCCGGAAAGTAGAAATGACGTTAACCTTCACACTGGTGTCTATTATTCGTTTTATTCGATGGAAAAACTGTTATATTTATATTGTATTTTATGCTTCTGGCGCTGACTTCTTAGGCCGTAACTATTCGATCTGGTGGAGCACGCCCTAGAGTGTAGTCTAGGTTGCACGGAACGTAGAAATGACCATCACTTTCACACTGGTTGCAATTATTCATATTATAGGATGGAAAACCTGTTGTATTTATATTGTATTTTATGCTCCTGGTGTTGACTTCTTAGGCCCTAACTATTCGATCTGGTGGAGCAACGCCGTAGAGTGAAGCCTAGGTTGCCCGGAACGTAGAAATGACCATAACTTTCAAACTGGTTGCAATTATTCGTTTTATACGATGGAAAAACTGTTGTATTTATATTGTATTTTATGCTTCTGGCGTTCACTTCTTAGGCCTTAACTATTCGATCTGGTGGAACAACGCCCTATGGTGAAGCCTAGGTTGACCGGAACGTAGAAATGACCATAACTTTCACACCGGTAGCAATTATTCGTTTTACACGATGGAAAAACTGTTGTATTTTTATTGCATTTTATGCTTCCGGCGTTGACTTCTAAGGCCCTAACTATTCAATCTGTTGGAGCAACGCCCAAGGGTGAAGCCTAGGTTGCCCGGAAAGAAGAAATGACGTTAACTTTCATACTGGTTGCAATTATTCGTTTTATACGATGGAAAAACTGTTGTATTTATATTGTATTTTATGCTTCTGGCGTTGACTTCTAATGCCCTAACTATTCAATCTGTTGGAGCAACGCCCTAGGGTGTAGCCTAGGTTGCCCGGAAAGTAGAAATGACCACAACTTTCATACTGGTTGCAATTACTCGTTTTACATGATAGAAAAACTGTTATATTTATATTGTATCTTATGCTTCTGGCGTTGACTTCTTAGGCCCTAACAATTCGATCTGGTGGAACAACGCCCTAGAGTGGAGCCTAGGTTGCCTGGAACGTAGAAATGACCATCACTTTCACACTGGTTGCAATTATTCGTTTTATACGATGGAAAAACTGTTCTATTTATTTTGTGTTTTATGTTTCGCGCGTTGTCTTCTACGGCCCTAACTATTCGATCTAGTGGAGCAACGCCCTAGGGTGAAGCCTAGGTTGCCTGGAAAGTAGAAATGTCCATAACTTTCATACTGGTTGCAATTATTCGTTTTATGCGATGGAAGAACTGCTGTATTTATACTGTATTTTATGCTTCTGACGTTGACTTCTAAGGCACTAAGTATTCGATATGGTGGAGCAACGCCCTAGAGTGAAGCCTAAGGTGCCCGGATAGTAGAAATGACCATAACTTTCATAGTGGTTGCAATTATTCGCTTTATACGATGGAAAAACTGTTGTATTTATATTGTATTTTATGCTTCTGGCGTTGACTTCTGAGGCCCTAACTATTCGATCTGTTGGAGCAACGCCCTAGAGTGAAGCCTTGGTTTCCCGGAACGTAGAAATGACCATGAATTTCAAACTGGTCGCAATTATTCGTTTTATACGATGGAAAGACTGTTGTATTTATATTGTGTTTTATGCTTCTGACGTTGACTTCTAAGGCTCGAACTATTCGATCTGGTGGAGCAACGCCCTAGATTGAAACCTAGGTTGCCCGGAACGTAGAAATGACCATAGCTTTCACACTGGTTGCAATTATTCGTTTTATACGATGGAAAAACTGTTGTATTTATATTGTATTTTATGCTTCTGGCGTTCACTTCTTGGACCCTAACTATTCGATCGGGTGGAACAACGCACTAGGGTGAAGCCTAGGTTGCCCGGAAAGCAGAAATGACCATAACTTTCAAACTGGTTGCAATTATTCCTGTTATACGATGGAAAAACTGTTGTATTTATATTGTATTTTATGCTTCTGGCGTTCACTTCTTAGGCCCTAACTATTCGATCGGGTGGAACAACGCCCTAGGGTGAATCCTAGGTTGTCCGGAACATAGAAATGACCATAACCTTCACACTGGTGTCTATTATTCGTTTTATTCGATGGAAAAACTGTTATATTTATATTGTATTTTATGCTTCTGGCGCTGACTTCTTAGGCCGTAACTATTCGATCTGGTGGAGCCCGCCCTAGAGTGTAGTCTAGGTTGCACGGAACGTAGAAATGACCATCACTTTCACACTGGTTGCAATTATTCATATTATAGGATGGAAAACCTGTTGTATTTATATTGTATTTTATGCTCCTGGTGTTGACTTCTTAGGCCCTAACTATTCGATCTGGTGGAGCAACGCCGTAGAGTGAAGCCTAGGTTGCCCGGAACGTAGAAATGACCATAACTTTCACACTGGTTGCAATTATTCGTTTTATACGATGGCAAAGCTGTTGTATTTAGATTGTATTTTATGCTTCTGGCGTTGACTTCTTAGGCCCTAACTATTCGACCAGGTGGAGCGATGTCTCAGAGTTAAGTCTAGGATGCCCGAAACGCCGAAATGATCATTACTTTCACGCTAGCTGCAATTATTCCTGTTATAGGATGGAAAGACTGTTGTATTTTTATTGTATTTTATACTTCAGGCGTTGACTTCTGAGGCCGCAGCTATTCGATGTGGTGGAAGAACGCCATACAGTGAAGCCTAGGTTGCCCGGAACGTAGAAATGACCATTACTTTCACACTGTTTGCAATTATTCCTTTTATACGATGGAAAAGCTGTTGTATTCATATAGTATTTTATGCTTCTGGCGTTGACTTCTAAGGACCTAACTATTCGGTCTGGTGGAGCAACGCCCTAGAGTGAAGCCTAGGTTGCTCGGAATGTTGAACTGACCATAACTTTCACACTGGTTGCAATTATTCGTTTCATACGATGGAAAAACTGTTGCATCTTTATCGTATTTTGCGCTTCTGGCGTTGTCTTCTTAGGCCGTAACTATTCGATCTGGTGGAGCACCGCCCTGGAGTGAAACCTAGGTTGCCCGGAACGTAGAAATGACCACTACTATCACACTGGTTGCAAATTATGCCTGCTATACGATGGAAAAGCTGTTGTATTTTTATTGCATTTTATGCTTCGGGCGTTGA
The DNA here is from genome assembly GCF_051401765.1 of Calliopsis andreniformis. NCBI lineage: Eukaryota > Metazoa > Arthropoda > Insecta > Hymenoptera > Andrenidae > Calliopsis > Calliopsis andreniformis. The sequence goes on along the minus strand of NW_027480425.1, from coordinate 7,126,507 downwards.
CTTCTAAGGCCCTAACTATTCAATCTGTTGGAGCAACGCCCTAGGGTGAAGCCTAGGTTGCCCGGAACGTAGAAATGACCATAGCTTTCACACTGGTTGCAATTACTCGTTTTATACGATGCAAAAGCTGTTGTATTTATATCGTATTTTATGCTTCTGGCGTTGACTTCTTAGGCCCTAACTATTCCATCTTGTGGAACAACGCCCTAGGGTGAAGTCTAGGTTGCCCGGAAAGTAGAAATGACCATAACTTTCACACTGGTAGCAATTATTCGTTTTTAACGATGGAAAAACTGTTCTATTTATTTTATATTTTATGTTTCGGGCGTTGACTTCTAAGGCCCTAACTATTCGATCTGGTGGAGCAACGCCCTAGAGTGAAACCTAGGTTGCCCGGTACGTAGAAATGACCATCACTATCAAACTGGTTGCATTTACTTGTTTTATACGATGGAAAAGCTGTTGTATTTATATCGTATTTTATGCTTCTGGCGTTGACTTCTTATGCCCTAACTATCCCATCTGGTGGAACAACGCCCGAGGGTGAAGCCTAGGTTGCCCGGAAAGTAGAAATGACCATAACTTTCACACTGGTTGCTATTATTCGTTCTATACGATGGAAAAACTGTTATATTTATATTGTATTTAAGCTTCTGGCGTTGACTTCTGAGGCCGTTGCTATTCGATGTGGTGGAAGAACGCCATAGAGTGAAGCCTAGGTAGCCGGGATCGTAGAAATGTCCATATCTTTCACACTGTTTGGAATTTTTCGTTTTATACGATGGAAAAACTGTTTTATTTATTTTGTATTTCATGCTTCGGGCGTTGACTTCTAAGGCCCTAACTATTCGACCTGGTGTCGCAACGCCCTAGAGTGCAGCCTAGATTGCCCGGAACGTAGAAATGACCATAACTTTCACACTGGTTGCTATCATTCGTTTTATATGATGGAGAAACTGTTGTATTTATATTGTATTTTATGCTTCTGGCGTTCTCTTCTTAGGCCCTAACTATTCGATCTGGTGGAACAACGGCCTAGGGTGAAACCTAGGTTGCCCGGAACGTAGAAATGACCATAACTTTTACACTGGTAGCAATTATTCGTTTTATACAATGGAAAAACTGTTCTATTTATTTTGTATTTTATGCTTCTGGCGTTGACTTCTAAGGACCTAACTATTCGGTCTGGTGGAGCAACGCCCTAGAGTGAAGCCTAGGTTGCTCGGAATGTTGAAATGACCATAACTTTCACACTGGTTGCAATTATTCGTTTTATACGATGGAAAAACTGTTGCATCTTTATCGTATTTTGTGCTTCTGGCGTTGTCTTCTTAGGCCGTAACTATTCGATCTGGTGGAGCACCGCCCTGGAGTGAAACCTAGGTTGCCCGGAACGTAGAAGTGACCACTACTATCACACTGGTTGCAAATTATGCCTGCTATACGATGGAAAAGCTGTTGTATTTTTATTGCATTTTATGCTTCGGGTGTTGACTTCTAAGGCCCTAACTATTCAATCTGTTGGAGCAACGCCCTAGGGTAAAGCCTAGGTTGCCCGGAACGTAGAAATGACCATAACTTTCACACTGGTTGCTATCATTCGTTTTATATGATGGAGAAACTGTTGTATTTATATTGTATTTTATGCTTCTGGCGTTCTCTTCTTAGGCCCTAACTATTGGATCTGGTGGAACAACGGCCTAGGGTGAAGCCTAGGTTGCCCGGAACGTAGAAATGACTATAACTTTCACACCGGTTGCAATTATTCGTTTTATACGATGTAAAAACGGTTCTATTTATTTTGTATTTAATGCTTCGGGCGTTGACTTCTAAGGATCTAACTGTTTGATCTGGTGGAGCAACGCCCTAGAGTGAAGCCTAGGTTGCCTGGAACGTAGAAATGACCATCCCTTTCACACGGGTTGCAATTATTCCTGTTATAGGATGGAAAGACTGTTGTATTTTTATTGTATTTTATACTTCAGGCGTTGACTTCTGAGGCCGTAGCTATTCGATGTGGTGGAAGTACGCAATACAGTGAAGCCTAGGTTGCCCGGAACGTAGAAATGACCATCACTTCCATACTGGTAGCAATTATTCGTTTTACACGGTGGAAAAACTGTTTTATTTATATTGTATTTTAAGCTTCTGGCGTTGACTTCTAAGGCTCTAACTATTCGATCTGGTGGAGCAACGCCCTAGAGTAAAGCCTAGGTTGCCCGGAACGTAGAAATGACCAACACTTTCAAACTGGTTGCAATTATTCCTGTTATATGACGAAAAACTGTTGTATTTTTACTGCATTTTATGCTTCGGGCATTGACTACTAAGGTCCTAACTATTCAATCTGTTGGAGCAACGCCCTAGGGTGAAGCCTAGGTTGCGCGGAAAGTAGAAATGACAATAACTTTCACACTGGTTGCAATTATTCGTTTTATACGATGGAAAAGCTGTTGCATCTTTATTGTATTTTATGCTTCTGTCGTTGACGTCTAAGGCCGTAGCTATTAGATGTGGTGGAGCAACGCACTAGTGTGACGCCTAGGTTGCCCGGAACGTGGAATGACCATTACAATCGCAATGTTTGCAATTATTCATTTTATACGATGGAAAAACTGTTGTACTTATATTGTATTTTATGCCTCTGGCGTTGACTTCTTAGGCCCTAACAATTCGATCTGGTGGTGCAACGCCCTAGAGTGATGCCTAGGTTGCCCGGAACGTAGAAATGACCATCACTTTCAAACTGGTTGCAATTAATCCTTTTATACGATGGAAAAACTGTTGTATTTTTATTGCATTTTATGCTTCTGGCGTTCACTTCTTAGGCCCTAACTATTCGATCTGGTGGAACAACGCCCTAGGGTGAAGCCTAGGTTGCCCGGAACGCAGAAATGACCATAACTTTTACACTGGTAGCAATTAGTCGTTTTATACAATGGAAAAACTGTTCTATTTATTTTGTATTTTATTCTTCGGGCGTTGACTTCTAAGGCCCTAACTGTTTGATCTGGTGGAGCAACGCCCTAGAGTGAAGCCTAGGTTGCCCGGACGGTAGAAATGACCATAACTTTCACACTGGTTGCTATTAATCGTTCTATACGATGGAAAAACTGTTATATTTATATTGTATCTTATGCTTCTGGCGTTGACTTCTTAGGCCCTAACAATTCGATCTGGTGGAACAACGCCCTAGAGTGAAGCCTAGGTTGCCTGGAACGTAAAAATAACTATCACTTTCACAAGGGTTGCAATTACTCCTGTTATAGGATGGAAAGACTGTTTTATTTTTATTGTATTTTATGCTTCAGGCGTTGACTTCTGAGGCCACAGCTATTCGATGTGGTGGAAGAACGCCCTAGGGTGTAGCCTAGGTTGCCCGGAAAGTAGAAATGACCATAACTTTCATACTGGTTGCAATTATTCGTTTTATATCATGAAAAAACTGTTGTATTCATATTGTATTTTATGCTGCTGGCGTTCACTTCTTAGGCCCTAACTATTCGATCTGGTGGAACAACGCCCTGTGGTGAAGTCTAGGTTGCCCGGAACGTAGAAATGACCATAACTTTCACACTGGTTGCTATTATTCGCTTTATACGATTGAAAAACTGTTATATTTATATTGTATTTTATGCTTCTGGCGTTGCCTTCTTAGGTCCAAACTGTTCGATCTGGTGGAATAACGCCCTAGAGTGAAGCCTAGGTTGCCCGGAACGTAGAAATGACCATCACTTTCAAACTGGTTGCAATTATTCCTGTTATATGATGGAAAAACTGTTGTATTTATATTGTATTTTATGCTTCGGGCGTTGACTGCTAAGGCCCTAACTATTCAATCTGTTGGATCAACGTCCTAGAGTGAAGCCTAGGTTGCTCGGAATGTAGAAATGACCATAGCATTCACACTGGTTGAAATTATTCGTTTAATACGGTGGAAAAGCTGTTGCATCTTTATTGTATTTTATGATTCTGGCGTCGACTTCTAAGGCCCTAACTATTCGATCAGGTGGAGCAACGCCCTAGAGTGAAGCCTATGTTGCTCGAAATGTAGAAACGACCATAACTTTCACACTGGTTGCAATTATTCGTTTTATACGATGGAAAATCTGTTCTATTTATATCGTATTTTATGCTTCTGGCGTTGACTTCTTAGGCCCTAACTATTCCATCTGGTGGAACAACGCCCTAGGGTAAAGCCAAGGTTGCGCGGAACGTAGAAATGACCATAACTTTCACACCGGTAGCAATTATTCGTTTTACACGATGGAAAAACTGTTCTATTTATTTTGTATTTTATGCATCGTGCGTTGACTTCTAAGGCCCTAACTATTCAATCTGTTGGAGCAACGCCCAAGGGTGAAGCCTAGGTTGCCCGGAAAGTAGAAATGACGTTAACTTTCACACTGGTTGCTATTATTCGTTCTATACGATGGAAAAACTGTTATATTTATATTGTATCTTATGCGTCTGGCGTTGACTTCTTAGGCCCTAACAATTCGATCTGGTGGAAAAACGACCTAGAGTGAGGCCTAGGTAGCCCGGAACGTAGAAATGACCATCACTTCCATACTGGTAGCAATTATTCGTTTTATACGGTGGAAAAACTGTTTTATTTATATTGTATTTTATGCTTCTGGCGTTGACTTCTAAGGCTCTAACTATTCGATCTGGTGGAGCAACGCCCTAGAGTGAAGCCTAGGTTGCCCGGAACGTAGAAATGACCATCACTTTCAAACTGGTTGCAGTTATTCCTGTTATATGACGAAAAGCTGTTGTATTTTTATTGCATTTTATGCTTCGGGCATTGACTACTAAGGTCCTAACTATTCAATCTGTTGGAGCAACGCCCTAGGATGAAGCCTGGGTTGCGCGGAAAGTAGAAATGACAATAACTTTCACACTGGTTGCAATTATTCGTTTTATACGATGGAAAAGCTGTTGCATCTTTATTGTATTTTATGCTTCTGTCGTTGACGTCTAAGGCCGTAGCTATTAGATGTGGTGGAGCAACGCACTAGTGTGACGCCTAGGTTGCCCGGAACGTGGAATGACCATTACAATCGCAATGTTTGCAATTATTCATTTTATTCGATGGAAAAACTGTTGTACTTATATTGTATTTTATGCCTCTGGCGTTGACTTCTTAGGCCCTAACAATTCGATCTGGTGGTGCAACGCCCTAGAGTGATGCCTAGGTTGCCCGGAACGTAGAAATGACCATCACTTTCAAACTGGTTGCAATTAATCCTTTTATACGATGGAAAAACTGTTGTATTTTTATTGCATTTTATGCTTCCGGCGTTGACTTCTAAGGCCCTAACTATTCAATCTGTTGGAGCAACGCCCAAGGGTGAAGCCTAGGTTGCCCGGAAAGAAGAAATGACGTTAACTTTCATACTGGTTGCAATTATTCGTTTTATACGATGGAAAAACTGTTGTATTTATATTGTATTTTATGCTTCTGGCGTTGACTTCTAATGCCCTAACTATTCAATCTGTTGGAGCAACGCCCTAGGGTGTAGCCTAGGTTGCCCGGAAAGTAGAAATGACCACAACTTTCATACTGGTTGCAATTACTCGTTTTACATGATAGAAAAACTGTTATATTTATATTGTATCTTATGCTTCTGGCGTTGACTTCTTAGGCCCTAACAATTCGATCTGGTGGAACAACGCCCTAGAGTGGAGCCTAGGTTGCCTGGAACGTAGAAATGACCATCACTTTCACACTGGTTGCAATTATTCGTTTTATACGATGGAAAAACTGTTCTATTTATTTTGTGTTTTATGTTTCGCGCGTTGTCTTCTACGGCCCTAACTATTCGATCTAGTGGAGCAACGCCCTAGGGTGAAGCCTAGGTTGCCTGGAAAGTAGAAATGTCCATAACTTTCATACTGGTTGCAATTATTCGTTTTATGCGATGGAAGAACTGCTGTATTTATACTGTATTTTATGCTTCTGACGTTGACTTCTAAGGCACTAAGTATTCGATATGGTGGAGCAACGCCCTAGAGTGAAGCCTAAGGTGCCCGGATAGTAGAAATGACCATAACTTTCATAGTGGTTGCAATTATTCGCTTTATACGATGGAAAAACTGTTGTATTTATATTGTATTTTATGCTTCTGGCGTTGACTTCTGAGGCCCTAACTATTCGATCTGTTGGAGCAACGCCCTAGAGTGAAGCCTTGGTTTCCCGGAACGTAGAAATGACCATGAATTTCAAACTGGTCGCAATTATTCGTTTTATACGATGGAAAGACTGTTGTATTTATATTGTGTTTTATGCTTCTGACGTTGACTTCTAAGGCTCGAACTATTCGATCTGGTGGAGCAACGCCCTAGATTGAAACCTAGGTTGCCCGGAACGTAGAAATGACCATAGCTTTCACACTGGTTGCAATTATTCGTTTTATACGATGGAAAAACTGTTGTATTTATATTGTATTTTATGCTTCTGGCGTTCACTTCTTGGACCCTAACTATTCGATCGGGTGGAACAACGCACTAGGGTGAAGCCTAGGTTGCCCGGAAAGCAGAAATGACCATAACTTTCAAACTGGTTGCAATTATTCCTGTTATACGATGGAAAAACTGTTGTATTTATATTGTATTTTATGCTTCTGGCGTTCACTTCTTAGGCCCTAACTATTCGATCGGGTGGAACAACGCCCTAGGGTGAATCCTAGGTTGTCCGGAACATAGAAATGACCATAACCTTCACACTGGTGTCTATTATTCGTTTTATTCGATGGAAAAACTGTTATATTTATATTGTATTTTATGCTTCTGGCGCTGACTTCTTAGGCCGTAACTATTCGATCTGGTGGAGCACGCCCTAGAGTGTAGTCTAGGTTGCACGGAACGTAGAAATGACCATCACTTTCACACTGGTTGCAATTATTCATATTATAGGATGGAAAACCTGTTGTATTTATATTGTATTTTATGCTCCTGGTGTTGACTTCTTAGGCCCTAACTATTCGATCTGGTGGAGCAACGCCGTAGAGTGAAGCCTAGGTTGCCCGGAACGTAGAAATGACCATAACTTTCACACTGGTTGCAATTATTCGTTTTATACGATGGAAAAACTGTTGTATTTATATTGTATTTTATGCTTCTGGCGTTCACTTCTTAGGCCTTAACTATTCGATCTGGTGGAACAACGCCCTATGGTGAAGCCTAGGTTGACCGGAACGTAGAAATGACCATAACTTTCACACCGGTAGCAATTATTCGTTTTACACGATGGAAAAACTGTTCTATTTATTTTGTATTTTATGCATCGTGCGTTGACTTCTAAGGCCCTAACTATTCAATCTGTTGGAGCAACGCCCAAGGGTGAAGCCTAGGTTGCCCGGAAAGTAGAAATGACGTTAACTTTCACACTGGTTGCTATTATTCGTTCTATACGATGGAAAAACTGTTATATTTATATTGTATCTTATGCGTCTGGCGTTGACTTCTTAGGCCCTAACAATTCGATCTGGTGGAAAAACGACCTAGAGTGAGGCCTAGGTTGCCCGGAACGTAGAACTGACCATAACTTTTGCACTGGTAGCAATTGTTCGTTTTATACAATGGAAAAACTGTTCTATTTATTTTGTATTTTCTGCTTCGGGCGTTGACTTCTAAGGCCCTAGCTGTTTGAACTGGTGGAGCAACGCCCTAGAGTGAAGTCTAGGTTGCCCGGAACGTAGAAATGTCCATAACTTTCACACTGGTTGCTATTATTCGTTCTATACGATGGAAAAACTGTTATATTTATATAGTATCTTAAGCTTCTGGCGTTGACTTGCTAGGCTCTAACAATTCGATCTGGTGGAACAACGACCTAGAGTGAGGCCTAGGTAGCCCGGAACGTAGAAATGACCATCACTTCCATACTGGTAGCAATTATTCGTTTTATACGGTGGAAAAACTGTTTTATTTATATTGTATTTTATGCTTCTGGCGTTGACTTCTAAGGCTCTAACTATTCGATCTGGTGGAGCAACGCCCTAGAGTGAAGCCTAGGTTGCCCGGAACGTAGAAATGACCATCACTTTCAAACTGGTTGCAGTTATTCCTGTTATATGACGAAAAGCTGTTGTATTTTTATTGCATTTTATGCTTCGGGCATTGACTACTAAGGTCCTAACTATTCAATCTGTTGGAGCAACGCCCTAGGATGAAGCCTGGGTTGCGCGGAAAGTAGAAATGACAATAACTTTCACACTGGTTGCAATTATTCGTTTTATACGATGGAAAAGCTGTTGCATCTTTATTGTATTTTATGCTTCTGTCGTTGACGTCTAAGGCCGTAGCTATTAGATGTGGTGGAGCAACGCACTAGTGTGACGCCTAGGTTGCCCGGAACGTGGAATGACCATTACAATCGCAATGTTTGCAATTATTCATTTTATTCGATGGAAAAACTGTTGTACTTATATTGTATTTTATGCCTCTGGCGTTGACTTCTAATGCCCTAACTATTCAATCTGTTGGAGCAACGCCCTAGGGTGTAGCCTAGGTTGCCCGGAAAGTAAAAATGACCACAACTTTCATACTGGTTGCAATTACTCGTTTTACATGATAGAAAAACTGTTATATTTATATTGTATCTTATGCTTCTGGCGTTGACTTCTTAGGCGCTAACAATTCGATCTGGTGGAACAACGCCCTAGAGTGGAGCCTAGGTTGCCTGGAACGTAGAAATGACCATCACTTTCACACTGGTTGCAATTATTCGTTTTATACGATGGAAAAACTGTTCTATTTATTTTGTGTTTTATGTTTCGCGCGTTGTCTTCTACGGCCCTAACTATTCGATCTAGTGGAGCAACGCCCTAGGGTGAAGCCTAGGTTGCTGGAAAGTAGAAATGTCCATAACTTTCATACTGGTTGCAATTATTCGTTTTATGCGATGGAAGAACTGCTGTATTTATACTGTATTTTATGCTTCTGACGTTGACTTCTAAGGCACTAAGTATTCGATATGGTGGAGCAACGCCCTAGAGTGAAGCCTAAGGTGCCCGGATAGTAGAAATGACCATAACTTTCATAGTGGTTGCAATTATTCGCTTTATACGATGGAAAAACTGTTGTATTTATATTGTATTTTATGCTTCTGGCGTTGACTTCTGAGGCCCTAACTATTCGATCTGTTGGAGCAACGCCCTAGAGTGAAGCCTTGGTTTCCCGGAACGTAGAAATGACCATGAATTTCAAACTGGTCGCAATTATTCGTTTTATACGATGGAAAGACTGTTGTATTTATATTGTGTTTTATGCTTCTGACGTTGACTTCTAAGGCTCGAACTATTCGATCTGGTGGAGCAACGCCCTAGATTGAAACCTAGGTTGCCCGGAACGTAGAAATGACCATAGCTTTCACACTGGTTGCAATTATTCGTTTTATACGATGGAAAAACTGTTGTATTTATATTGTATTTTATGCTTCTGGCGTTCACTTCTTGGACCCTAACTATTCGATCGGGTGGAACAACGCACTAGGGTGAAGCCTAGGTTGCCCGGAAAGCAGAAATGACCATAACTTTCAAACTGGTTGCAATTATTCCTGTTATACGATGGAAAAACTGTTGTATTTATATTGTATTTTATGCTTCTGGCGTTCACTTCTTAGGCCCTAACTATTCGATCGGGTGGAACAACGCCCTAGGGTGAATCCTAGGTTGTCCGGAACATAGAAATGACCATAACCTTCACACTGGTGTCTATTATTCGTTTTATTCGATGGAAAAACTGTTATATTTATATTGTATTTTATGCTTCTGGCGCTGACTTCTTAGGCCGTAACTATTCGATCTGGTGGAGCACGCCCTAGAGTGTAGTCTAGGTTGCACGGAACGTAGAAATGACCATCACTTTCACACTGGTTGCAATTATTCATATTATAGGATGGAAAACCTGTTGTATTTATATTGTATTTTATGCTCCTGGTGTTGACTTCTTAGGCCCTAACTATTCGATCTGGTGGAGCAACGCCGTAGAGTGAAGCCTAGGTTGCCCGGAACGTAGAAATGACCATAACTTTCACACTGGTTGCAATTATTCGTTTTATACGATGGAAAAACTGTTGTATTTATATTGTATTTTATGCTTCTGGCGTTCACTTCTTAGGCCTTAACTATTCGATCTGGTGGAACAACGCCCTATGGTGAAGCCTAGGTTGACCGGAACGTAGAAATGACCATAACTTTCACACCGGTAGCAATTATTCGTTTTACACGATGGAAAAACTGTTCTATTTATTTTGTATTTTATGCATCGTGCGTTGACTTCTAAGGCCCTAACTATTCAATCTGTTGGAGCAACGCCCAAGGGTGAAGCCTAGGTTGCCCGGAAAGTAGAAATGACGTTAACTTTCACACTGGTTGCTATTATTCGTTCTATACGATGGAAAAACTATTATATTTATATTGTATCTTATGCGTCTGGCGTTGACTTCTTAGGCCCTAACAATTCGATCTGGTGGAAAAACGACCTAGAGTGAGGCCTAGGTTGCCCGGAACGTAGAACTGACCATAACTTTTGCACTGGTAGCAATTGTTCGTTTTATACAATGGAAAAACTGTTCTATTTATTTTGTATTTTCTGCTTCGGGCGTTGACTTCTAAGGCCCTAGCTGTTTGAACTGGTGGAGCAACGCCCTAGAGTGAAGTCTAGGTTGCCCGGAACGTAGAAATGACCATAACTTTCACACTGGTTGCTATTATTCGTTCTATACGATGGAAAAACTGTTATATTTATATAGTATCTTAAGCTTCTGGCGTTGACTTGCTAGGCTCTAACAATTCGATCTGGTGGAACAACGACCTAGAGTGAGGCCTAGGTAGCCCGGAACGTAGAAATGACCATCACTTCCATACTGGTAGCAATTATTCGTTTTATACGGTGGAAAAACTGTTTTATTTATATTGTATTTTATGCTTCTGGCGTTGACTTCTAAGGCTCTAACTATTCGATCTGGTGGAGCAACGCCCTAGAGTGAAGCCTAGGTTGCCCGGAACGTAGAAATGACCATCACTTTCAAACTGGTTGCAGTTATTCCTGTTATATGACGAAAAGCTGTTGTATTTTTATTGCATTTTATGCTTCGGGCATTGACTACTAAGGTCCTAACTATTCAATCTGTTGGAGCAACGCCCTAGGATGAAGCCTGGGTTGCGCGGAAAGTAGAAATGACAATAACTTTCACACTGGTTGCAATTATTCGTTTTATACGATGGAAAAGCTGTTGCATCTTTATTGTATTTTATGCTTCTGTCGTTGACGTCTAAGGCCGTAGCTATTAGATGTGGTGGAGCAACGCACTAGTGTGACGCCTAGGTTGCCCGGAACGTGGAATGACCATTACAATCGCAATGTTTGCAATTATTCATTTTATTCGATGGAAAAACTGTTGTACTTATATTGTATTTTATGCCTCTGGCGTTGACTTCCTAGGCCCTAACAATTCGATCTGGTGGTGCAACGCCCTAGAGTGATGCCTAGGTTGCCCGGAACGTAGAAATGACCATCACTTTCAAACTGGTTGCAATTAATCCTTTTATACGATGGAAAAACTGTTGTATTTTTATTGCATTTTATGCTTCCGGCGTTGACTTCTAAGGCCCTAACTATTCAATCTGTTGGAGCAACGCCCAAGGGTGAAGCCTAGGTTGCCCGGAAAGAAGAAATGACGTTAACTTTCATACTGGTTGCAATTATTCGTTTTATACGATGGAAAAACTGTTGTATTTATATTGTATTTTATGCTTCTGGCGTTGACTTCTAATGCCCTAACTATTCAATCTGTTGGAGCAACGCCCTAGGGTGAAGCCTTGGTTTCCCGGAACGTAGAAATGACCATGAATTTCAAACTGGTCGCAATTATTCGTTTTATACGATGGAAAGACTGTTGTATTTATATTGTGTTTTATGCTTCTGACGTTGACTTCTAAGGCTCGAACTATTCGATCTGGTGGAGCAACGCCCTAGATTGAAACCTAGGTTGCCCGGAACGTAGAAATGACCATAGCTTTCACACTGGTTGCAATTATTCGTTTTATACGATGGAAAAACTGTTGTATTTATATTGTATTTTATGCTTCTGGCGTTCACTTCTTGGACCCTAACTATTCGATCGGGTGGAACAACGCACTAGGGTGAAGCCTAGGTTGCCCGGAAAGCAGAAATGACCATAACTTTCAAACTGGTTGCAATTATTCCTGTTATACGATGGAAAAACTGTTGTATTTATATTGTATTTTATGCTTCTGGCGTTCACTTCTTAGGCCCTAACTATTCGATCGGGTGGAACAACGCCCTAGGGTGAATCCTAGGTTGTCCGGAACATAGAAATGACCATAACCTTCACACTGGTGTCTATTATTCGTTTTATTCGATGGAAAAACTGTTATATTTATATTGTATTTTATGCTTCTGGCGCTGACTTCTTAGGCCGTAACTATTCGATCTGGTGGAGCACGCCCTAGAGTGTAGTCTAGGTTGCACGGAACGTAGAAATGACCATCACTTTCACACTGGTTGCAATTATTCATATTATAGGATGGAAAACCTGTTGTATTTATATTGTATTTTATGCTCCTGGTGTTGACTTCTTAGGCCCTAACTATTCGATCTGGTGGAGCAACGCCGTAGAGTGAAGCCTAGGTTGCCCGGAACGTAGAAATGACCATAACTTTCACACTGGTTGCAATTATTCGTTTTATACGATGGAAAAACTGTTGTATTTATATTGTATTTTATGCTTCTGGCGTTCACTTCTTAGGCCTTAACTATTCGATCTGGTGGAACAACGCCCTATGGTGAAGCCTAGGTTGACCGGAACGTTGAAATGACCATAACTTTCACACCGGTAGCAATTATTCGTTTTACACGATGGAAAAACTGTTCTATTTATTTTGTATTTTATGCATCGTGCGTTGACTTCTAAGGCCCTAACTATTCAATCTGTTTGAGCAACGCCCAAGGGTGAAGCCTAGGTTGCCCGGAAAGTAGAAATGACGTTAACTTTCACACTGGTTGCTATTATTCGTTCTATACGATGGAAAAACTGTTATATTTATATTGTATCTTATGCGTCTGGCGTTGACTTCTTAGGCCCTAACAATTCGATCTGGTGGAAAAACGACCTAGAGTGAGGCCTAGGTTGCCCGGAACGTAGAACTGACCATAACTTTTGCACTGGTAGCAATTGTTCGTTTTATACAATGGAAAAACTGTTCTATTTATTTTGTATTTTCTGCTTCGGGCGTTGACTTCTAAGGCCCTAGCTGTTTGAACTGGTGGAGCAACGCCCTAGAGTGAAGTCTAGGTTGCCCGGAACGTAGAAATGACCATAACTTTCACACTGGTTGCTATTATTCGTTCTATACGATGGAAAAACTGTTATATTTATATAGTATCTTAAGCTTCTGGCGTTGACTTGCTAGGCTCTAACAATTCGATCTGGTGGAACAACGACCTAGAGTGAGGCCTAGGTAGCCCGGAACGTAGAAATGACCATCACTTCCATACTGGTAGCAATTATTCGTTTTATACGGTGGAAAAACTGTTTTATTTATATTGTATTTTATGCTTCTGGCGTTGACTTCTAAGGCTCTAACTATTCGATCTGGTGGAGCAACGCCCTAGAGTGAAGCCTAGGTTGCCCGGAACGTAGAAATGACCATCACTTTCAAACTGGTTGCAGTTATTCCTGTTATATGACGAAAAGCTGTTGTATTTTTATTGCATTTTATGCTTCGGGCATTGACTACTAAGGTCCTAACTATTCAATCTGTTGGAGCAACGCCCTAGGATGAAGCCTGGGTTGCGGGGAAAGTAGAAATGACAATAACTTTCACACTGGTTGCAATTATTCGTTTTATACGATGGAAAAGCTGTTGCATCTTTATTGTATTTTATGCTTCTGTCGTTGACGTCTAAGGCCGTAGCTATTAGATGTGGTGGAGCAACGCACTAGTGTGACGCCTAGGTTGCCCGGAACGTGGAATGACCATTACAATCGCAATGTTTGCAATTATTCATTTTATTCGATGGAAAAACTGTTGTACTTATATTGTATTTTATGCCTCTGGCGTTGACTTCTTAGGCCCTAACAATTCGATCTGGTGGTGCAACGCCCGAGAGTGATGCCTAGGTTGCCCGGAACGTAGAAATGACCATCACTTTCAAACTGGTTGCAATTAATCCTTTTATACGATGGAAAAACTGTTGTATTTGTATTGCATTTTATGCTTCCGGCGTTGACTTCTAAGGCCCTAACTATTCAATCTGTTGGAGCAACGCCCAAGGGTGAAGCCTAGGTTGCCCGGAAAGAAGAAATGACGTTAACTTTCATACTGGTTGCAATTATTCGTTTTATACGATGGAAAAACTGTTGTATTTATATTGTATTTTATGCTTCTGGCGTTGACTTCTAATGCCCTAACTATTCAATCTGTTGGAGCAACGCCCTAGGGTGTAGCCTAGGTTGCCCGGAAAGTAGAAATGACCACAACTTTCATACTGGTTGCAATTACTCGTTTTACATGATGGAAAAACTGTTATATTTATATTGTATCTTATGCTTCTGGCGTTGACTTCTTAGGCCCTAACAATTCGATCTGGTGGAACAACGCCCTAGAGTGGAGCCTAGGTTGCCTGGAACGTAGAAATGACCATCACTTTCACACTGGTTGCAATTATCCGTTTTATACGATGGAAAAACTGTTCTATTTATTTTGTGTTTTATGTTTCGCGCGTTGTCTTCTACGGCCCTAACTATTCGATCTAGTGGAGCAACGCCCTAGGGTGAAGCCTAGGTTGCCTGGAAAGTAGAAATGTCCATAACTTTCATACTGGTTGCATTTATTCGTTTTATGCGATGGAAGAACTGCTGTATTTATACTGTATTTTATGCTTCTGACGTTGACTTCTAAGGCACTAAGTATTCGATATGGTGGAGCAACGCCCTAGAGTGAAGCCTAAGGTGCCCGGATAGTAGAAATGACCATAACTTTCATAGTGGTTGCAATTATTCGCTTTATACGATGGAAAAACTGTTGTATTTATATTGTATTTTATGCTTCTGGCGTTGACTTCTGAGGCCCTAACTATTCGATCTGTTGGAGCAACGCCCTAGAGTGAAGCCTTGGTTTCCCGGAACGTAGAAATGACCATGAATTTCAAACTGGTCGCAATTATTCGTTTTATACGATGGAAAGACTGTTGTATTTATATTGTGTTTTATGCTTCTGACGTTGACTTCTAAGGCTCGGACTATTCGATCTGGTGGAGCAACGCCCTAGATTGAAACCTAGGTTGCCCGGAACGTAGAAATGACCATAGCTTTCACACTGGTTGCAATTATTCGTTTTATACGATGGAAAAACTGTTGTATTTATATTGTATTTTATGCTTCTGGCGTTCACTTCTTGCACCCTAACTATTCGATCGGGTGGAACAACGCACTAGGGTGAAGCCTAGGTTGCCCGGAAAGCAGAAATGACCATAACTTTCAAACTGGTTGCAATTATTCCTGTTATACGATGGAAAAACTGTTGTATTTATATTGTATTTTATGCTTCTGGCGTTCACTTCTTAGGCCCTAACTATTCGATCGGGTGGAACAACGCCCTAGGGTGAATCCTAGGTTGTCCGGAACATAGAAATGACCATAACCTTCACACTGGTGTCTATGATTCGTTTTATTCGATGGAAAAACTGTTATATTTATATTGTATTTTATGCTTCTGGCGCTGACTTCTTAGGCCGTAACTATTCGATCTGGTGGAGCACGCCCTAGAGTGTAGTCTAGGTTGCACGGAACGTAGAAATGACCATCACTTTCACACTGGTTGCAATTATTCATATTATAGGATGGAAAACCTGTTGTATTTATATTGTATTTCATGCTCCTGGTGTTGACTTCTTAGGCCCTAACTATTCGATCTGGTGGAGCAACGCCGTAGAGTGAAGCCCAGGTTGCCCGGAACGTAGAAATGACCATAACTTTCACACTGGTTGCAATTATTCGTTTTATACGATGGAAAAACTGTTGTATTTATATTGTATTTTATGCTTCTGGCGTTCACTTCTTAGGCCTTAACTATTCGATCTGGTGGAACAACGCACTAGGGTGAAGCCTAGGTTGCCTGGAAAGTAGAAATGTCCATAACTTTCATACTGATTGCAATTATTCGTTTTATACGATGGAAGAACTGCTGTATTTATACTGTATTTTATGCTTCTGACGTTGTCTTCTAAGGCACTAGGTATTCGATATGGTGGAGCAACGCCCTAGAGTGAAGCCTAGGGTGCCCGGAACGTAGAAATGACCATCACTCTCAAACTGGTTGCAATTACTCCTGTTATATGATGGAAAAACTGTTGTATTTATATTGTATTTTATGATTCTGGCGTTCAGTTCTTAGGCACTAACTTTTCAATCTGTTGGAGCAACGCCCTAGCGTGAATCCTAGGTTGCCCGGAAGTAGAAATGACCATAACTTTCATACTGGTTGCAATTATCCGTTTTATACGATGGAAAAACTGTTGTATTCATATTGTATTTTATGATACTGGCGTTGACTTCTTAGGCCCTAACTATTCGGTCTGGTGGAGCAACGCCTTAGAGTGAAGCCTAGGTTGCCCGGAACGTAGAAATGATCATATCTTTCACACTGGTTGCTATTGTTCCTGTTATACGATGGAAAAGCTGTTGTATTTATATTGTACCTTATGCTTCTGGCGTTGACTTCTAAGGCCCTAACTATTCGATCTGGTGGAGCAACGCCGTAGAGTGAAGCCTAGGTTGCCCGGAACGTAGAAATGACCATAACTTTCACACTGGTTGCAATTATTCGTTTTATACGATGGAAAAACTGTTGTATTTATATTGTATCTTATGCTTCTGGCGTTCACTTCTTAGGCCTTAACTATTCGACCTGGTGGAACAACGCACTAGGGTGAAGCCTAGGTTTCCCGGAACGTAGAAATGGCCATAACTTTCACACTGGTAGCCATTATTCGATTTATACAATGGAAAAACTGTTCTATTTATTTTGTGTTTTATGTTTCGCGCGTTGTCTTCTACGGCCCTAACTATTCGATCTAGTGGAGCAACGCCCTAGGGTGAAGCCTAGGTTGCCTGGAAAGTAGAAATGTCCATAACTTTCATACTGGTTGCAATTATTGGTTTTATGCGATGGAGGAACTGCTGTATTTATACTGTATTTTATGCTTCTGACGTTGACTTCTAAGGCACTAAGTATTCGATATGGTGGAGCAACGCCCTAGAGTGAAGCCTAAGGTGCCCGGATAGTAGAAATGACCATAACTTTCATAGTGGTTGCAATTATTCGCTTTATACGATGGAAAAACTGTTGTATTTATATTGTATTTTATGCTTCTGGCGTTGACTTCTGAGGCCCTAACTATTCGATCTGTTGGAGCAACGCCCTAGAGCGAAGCCTTGGTTTCCCGGAACGTAGAAATGACCATGAATTTCATACTGGTTGCAATTATTCGTTTTATACGATGGAAAGACTGTTGTATTTATATTGTGTTTTATGCTTCTGACGTTGACTTCTAAGGCTCGAACTATTCGATCTGGTGGAGCAACGCCCTAGATTGAAACCTAGGTTGCCCGGAACGTAGAAATGACCATAGCTTTCACACTGGTTGCAATTATTCGTTTTATACGATGGAAAAACTGTTGTATCTATATTGTATTTTATGCTTCTGGCGTTCACTTCTTGGACCCTAACTATTCGATCGGGTGGAACAACGCACTAGGGTGAAGCCTAGGTTGCCCGGAAAGCAGAAATGACCATAACTTTCAAACTGGTTGCAATTATTCCTGTTATACGATGGAAAAACTGTTATATTTATATTCTATTTTATGCTCCTGGTGTTGACTTCTTAGGCCCTAACTATTCGATCTGGTGGAACAACGCACTAGGGTGAAGCCTAGGCTTCCCGGAACGTAGAAATGGCCATAACTTTCACACTGGTAGCAATTATTCGATTTATACAATGGAAAAACTGTTCTATTTATTTTGTGTTTTATGTTTCGCGCGTTGTCTTCTAAGGCCCTAACTATTCGATCTAGTGGAGCAACGCCCTAGGGTGAAGCCTAGGTTGCCTGGAAAGTAGAAATGTCCATAACTTTCATACTGGTTGCAATTATTCGTTTTATGCGATGGAAGAACTGCTGTATTTATACTGTATTTTATGCTTCTGACGTTGACTTCTAAGGCACTAAGTATTCGATATGGTGGAGCAACGCCTTAGAGTGAAGCCTAGGGTGCCCGGATAGTAGAAATGACCATAACTTTCATAGTGGTTGCAATTATTCCTGTTATACGATGGAAAAACTGTTGTATTTTTTTGCATTTTATGCTTCGGGCGTTGACTTCTAAGGCCCTAACTATTCAGTCTGTTGGAGCAACTCCCAAGGGTGAAGTCTAGGTTGCCCGGAAAGTAGAAATGTCCATAACATTCATACTGGTTGCAATTATTCGTTTTATACGATGGAAAAACTGATGTATTTATATTGTATTTTAAGCTTCTCACGTTGACTTCTAAGGCACCAACTATTCGATCTGGTGGAGCAACGCCGTAGAGTGAAGCCTAGGTTGCCCGGAACGTAGAAATGACCATAACTTTCACACTGGTTGCAATTATTCGTTTTATACGATGGAAAAACTGTTGTATTTATATTGTATTTTATGCTTCTGGCGTTCACTTCTTAGGCCTTAACTATTCGATCTGGTGGAACAACGCACTAGGGTGAAGCCTAGGTTTCCCGGAACGTAGAAATGGCCATAACTTTCACACTGGTAGCAATTATTCGATTTATACAATGGAAAAACTGTTCTATTTATTTTGTGTTTTATGTTTCGCGCGTTGTCTTCTAAGGCCCTAACTATTCGATCTAGTGGAGCAACGCCCTAGGGTGAAGCCTAGGTTGCCTGGAAAGTAGAAATGTCCATAACTTTCATACTGGTTGCAATTATTCGTTTTATGCGATGGAAGAACTGCTGTATTTATACTGTATTTTATGCTTCTGACGTTGACTTCTAAGGCACTAAGTATTCGGTATGGTGGAGCAACGCCCTAGAGTGAAGCCTAGGGTGCCCGGATAGTAGAAATGACCATAACTTTCATAGTGGTTGCAATTATTCGCTTTATACGATGGAAAAACTGTTGTATTTATATTGTATTTTATGCTTCTGGCGTTGACTTCTGAGGCCCTAACTATTCGATCTGTTGGAGCAAGGCCCTAGAGTGAAGCCTTGGTTTCCCGGAACGTAGAAATGGCCATAACTTTCACACTGGTAGCAATTATTCGATTTATACAATGGAAAAACTGTTCTATTTATTTTGTGTTTTATGTTTCGCGCGTTGTCTTCTAAGGCCCTAACTATTCGATCTAGTGGAGCAACGCCCTAGGGTGAAGCCTAGGTTGCCTGGAAAGTAGAAATGTCCATAACTTTCATACTGGTTGCAATTATTCGTTTTATGCGATGGAAGAACTGCTGTATTTATACTGTATTTTATGCTTCTGACGTTGACTTCTAAGGCACTAAGTATTCGGTATGGTGGAGCAACGCCCTAGAGTGAAGCCTAGGGTGCCCGGATAGTAGAAATGACCATAACTTTCATAGTGGTTGCAATTATTCGCTTTATACGATGGAAAAACTGTTGTATTTATATTGTATTTTATGCTTCTGGCGTTGACTTCTGAGGCCCTAACTATTCGATCTGTTGGAGCAAGGCCCTAGAGTGAAGCCTTGGTTTCCCGGAACGTAGAAATGACCATGAATTTCATACTGGTCGCAATTATTCGTTTTATACGATGGAAAAACTGTTGTATTTATATTGTATTTTATGCTTCTGACGTTGACTTCTAAGGCTCGAACTATTCGATCTGGTGGAGCAACGCCCTAGATTGAAACCTAGGTTGCCCGGAACGTAGAAATGACCATAGCTTTCACACTGGTTGCAATTAATCGTTTTATACGATGGAAAAACTGTTGCATTTATATTGTATTTTATGCTTCTGGCGTTGACTTCTAAGGCCCTAACTATTCGATCTGGTGGAGCAACGCCCTAGGGTGAAGCCTAGGTTGCCCGGAACGTAGAAATGACCATCAATTTCACACTGGTTGCAATTATTCCTGTTATACGATGGAAAAACTGTTGTATTTTTTTGCATTTTATGCTTCGGGCGTTGACTTCTAAGGCCCTAACTATTCAGTCTGTTGGAGCAACTCCCAAGGGTGAAGTCTAGGTTGCCCGGAAAGTAGAAATGTCCATAACATTCATACTGGTTGCAATTATTCGTTTTATACGATGGAAAAACTGTTGTATTTATATTGTATTTTAAGCTTCTCACGTTGACTTCTAAGGCACCAACTATTCGATCTGGTGGAGCAACGCCGTAGAGTGAAGCCTAGGTTGCCCGGAACGTAGAAATGACCATAACTTTCACACTGGTTGCAATTATTCGTTTTATACGATGGAAAAACTGTTGTATTTATATTGTATTTTATGCTTCTGGCGTTCACTTCTTAGGCCTTAACTATTCGATCTGGTGGAACAACGCACTAGGGTGAAGCCTAGGTTTCCCGGAACGTAGAAATGGCCATAACTTTCACACTGGTAGCCATTATTCGATTTATACAATGGAAAAACTGTTCTATTTATTTTGTGTTTTATGTTTCGCGCGTTGTCTTCTACGGCCCTAACTATTCGATCTAGTGGAGCAACGCCCTAGGGTGAAGCCTAGGTTGCCTGGAAAGTAGAAATGTCCATAACTTTCATACTGGTTGCAATTATTGGTTTTATGCGATGGAGGAACTGCTGTATTTATACTGTATTTTATGCTTCTGACGTTGACTTCTAAGGCACTAAGTATTCGATATGGTGGAGCAACGCCCTAGAGTGAAGCCTAAGGTGCCCGGATAGTAGAAATGACCATAACTTTCATAGTGGTTGCAATTATTCGCTTTATACGATGGAAAAACTGTTGTATTTATATTGTATTTTATGCTTCTGGCGTTCACTTCTTGGACCCTAACTATTCGATCGGGTGGAACAACGCACTAGGGTGAAGCCTAGGTTGCCCGGAAAGCAGAAATGACCATAACTTTCAAACTGGTTGCAATTATTCCTGTTATACGATGGAAAAACTGTTATATTTATATTGTATTTTATGCTCCTGGTGTTGACTTCTTAGGCCCTAACTATTCGATCTGGTGGAACAACGCACTAGGGTGAAGCCTAGGCTTCCCGGAACGTAGAAATGGCCATAACTTTCACACTGGTAGCAATTATTCGATTTATACAATGGAAAAACTGTTCTATTTATTTTGTGTTTTATGTTTCGCGCGTTGTCTTCTAAGGCCCTAACTATTCGATCTAGTGGAGCAACGCCCTAGGGTGAAGCCTAGGTTGCCTGGAAAGTAGAAATGTCCATAACTTTCATACTGGTTGCAATTATTCGTTTTATGCGATGGCAGAACTGCTGTATTTATACTGTATTTTATGCTTCTGACGTTGACTTCTAAGGCACTAAGTATTCGATATGGTGGAGCAACGCCTTAGAGTGAAGCCTAGGGTGCCCGGATAGTAGAAATGACCATAACTTTCATAGTGGTTGCAATTATTCGCTTTATACGATGGAAAAACTGTTGTATTTATATTGTACTTTATGCTTCTGGCGTTGACTTCTAAGGCCCTAACTATTCGATCTGGTGGAGCAACGCCCTAGGGTGAAGCCTAGGTTGCCCGGAACGTAGAAATGACCATCAATTTCACACTGGTTGCAATTATTCCTGTTATACGATGGAAAAACTGTTGTATTTTTTTGCATTTTATGCTTCGGGCGTTGACTTCTAAGGCCCTAACTATTCAGTCTGTTGGAGCAACTCCCAAGGGTGAAGTCTAGGTTGCCCGGAAAGTAGAAATGTCCATAACATTCATACTGGTTGCAATTATTCGTTTTATACGATGGAAAAACTGTTGTATTTATATTGTATTTTAAGCTTCTCACGTTGACTTCTAAGGCTCGAACTATTCGATCTGGTGGAGCAACGCCCTAGATTGAAACCTAGGTTGCACGGAACGTAGAAATGACCATAGCTTTCACACTGGTTGCAATTATTCGTTTTATACGATGGAAAAACTGTTGTATTTATATTGTATTTTATGCTTCTGGCGTTCACTTCTTAGGCCCTAACTATTCGATCGGGTGGAACAACGCACTAGGGTGAAGCCTAGGTTGCCCGGAAAGCAGAAATGACCATAACTTCCAAACTGGTTGCAATTATTCCTGTTATACGATGGAAAAACTGTTGTATTTATATTGTATTTTATGCTCCTGGTGTTGACTTCTTAGGCCCTAACTATTCGATCTGGTGGAGAAACGCCCTAGAGTGAAGCCTAGGGTGCCCGGAACGTAGAAATGACCATCACTCTCAAACTGGTTGCAATTATTCCTGTTATATGATGGTAAAACTGTTGTATTTATATTGTATTTTATGATTCTAGCGTTCACTTCTTAGGCACTAACTTTTCAATCTGTTGGAGCAACGCCCTAGCGTGAATCCTAGGTTGCCCGGGAAGTAGAAATGACCATAACTTTCATACTGGTTGCAATTATCCGTTTTATACGATGGAAAAACTGTTGTATTCATATTGTATTTTATGCTTCTGGCGTCGACTTCTTAGGCCCTAACGATTCGGTCTGGTGGAGCAACGCCTTAGAATGAAGCCTAGGTTGCCCGGAACGTAGAAATGATCATATCTTTCACACTGGTTGCTATTGTTCCTCTTATACGATGGAAAAGCTGTTGTATTTATATTGTACCTTATGCTTCTGGCGTTGACTTCTATGGCCCTAACTATTCGATCTGGTGGAGCAACGCCCTAGGGTGAAACCTAGGTTTCCCGGAACGTAGAAATGACCATCAATTTCACACTGGTTGCAATTATTCCTGTTATACGATGGAAAAACTTGTATTTTTTTTGCATTTTATGCTTCGGGCGTTGACTTCTAAGGCCCTAACTATTCAGTCTGTTGGAGCAACTCCCAAGGGTGAAGCCTAGGTTGCCCGGATAGTAGAAATGACCATAACTTTCATAGTGGTTGCAATTATTCGCTTTATACGATGGAAAAGCTGTTGTATTTATATTGTATTTTATGCCTCTGGCGTTGACTTCTGAGGCCCTAACTATTCGATCTGTTGGAGCAACGCCCTAGAGTGAAGCCTTGGTTTCCCGGAACGTAGAAATGACCATGAATTTCGTACTGGTCGCAATTATTCGTTTTATACGATGGAAAAACTGTTGTATTTATATTGTATTTTATGCTTCTGACGTTGACTTCTAAGGCTCGAACTATTCGATCTGGTGGAGCAACGCCCTAGATTGAAACCTAGGTTGCCCGGAACGTAGAAATGACCATAGCTTTCACACTGGTTGCAATTATACGTTTTATACGATGGAAAAACTGTTGTATTTATATTGTATTTTATGCTTCTGGCGTTCACTTCTTAGGCCCTAACTATTCGATCGGGTGGAACAACGCACTAGGGTGAAGCCTAGGTTGCCCGGAAAGCAGAAATGACCATGACTTTCAAACTGGTGGCTATTATTCGTTTTATTCGATGGAAAAACTGTTATATTTATATTGTATTTTATGCTTCTGGCGCTGACTTCTTAGGCCCTAACTATTCGATCTGGTGGAACGCGCCCTAGAGTGAAGTCTAGGTTGCACGGAACGTAGAAATGACCATCAATTTGACACTGGTTGCAATTATTCCTGTTATACGATGGAAAAACTGTTGTATTTTTTTGCATTTTATGCTTCGGGCGTTGACTTCTAAGGCCCTAACTATTCAGTCTGTTGGAGCAACTCCCAAGGGTGAGGCCTAGGTTGCCCGGAAAGTAGAAATGTCCATAACATTCATACTGGTTGCAATTATTCGTTTTATACGATGGAAAAACAGTTGTATTTATATTGTATTTTATGCTTCTGGCGTTCACTTCTTAGGCCCTAACTATTCGATCGGGTGGAACAACGCACTAGCGTGAAGCCTAGGGTGCCCGGAACGTAGAAATGACCATCACTCTCAAACTGGTTGCAATTACTCCTGTTATATGATGGAAAAACTGTTGTATTTATATTGTATTTTATAATTCTGGCGTTCACTTCTTAGGCACTAACTTTTCAATCTGTTGGAGCAACGCCCTAGCGTGAATCCTAGGTTGCCCGGCAAGTAGAAATGACCATAACTTTCATACTGGTTGCAATTATCCGTTTTATACGATGGAAAAACTGTTGTATTCATATTGTATTTTATGCTTCTGGCGTTGACTTCTTAGGCCCTAACTATTCGGTCTGGTGGAGCAACGCCTTAGAGTGAAGCCTAGGTTGCCCGGGACGTAGAAATGATCATATCTTTCACACTGGTTGCTATTGTTCCTGTTATACGATGGAAAAGCTGTTGTATTTATATTGTACCTTATGCTTCTGGCGTTGACTTCTAAGGCCCTAACTATTCGATCTGGAGGAGCAACGCCCTAGGGTGAAGCCTAGGTTGCCCGGAACGTAGAAATGACCATCAATTTCACACTGGTTGCAATTATTCCTGTTATACGATTGAAAATCTGTTGTATTTTTTTGCATTTTATGCTTCGGGCGTTGACTTCTAAGGCCCTAGCTATTCAGTCTGTTGGAGCAACTCCCAAGGTTGAAGCCTAGGTTGCACGGAAAGTAGAAATGTCCATAACATTCATACTGGTTGCAATTATTCGTTTTATACGATGGAAAAACTGTTGTATTTATATTGTATTTTAAGCTTCTGACGTTGACTTCTAAGGCACCAACTATTCGATCTGGTGGAGCAACGCCCTAGAGTGAAGCCTAGGTTGCCCGGAACGTAGAAATGACCATAACTTTCACACTGGTTGCAATTATTCGTTTTATACGATGGAAAAACTGTTGTATTTATATTGTATTTTATACTTCTGGCGTTCACTTCTTAGGCCTTAACTATTCGATCTGGTGGAACAACGCACTAGGGTGAAGCCTAGGTTTCCCGGAACGTAGAAATGGCCATAACTTTCACACTGGTAGCAATTATTCGATTTATACAATGGAAAAACTCTTCTATTTATTTTGTGTTTTATGTTTCGCGCGTTGTCTTCTAAGGCCCTAACGATTCGATCTAGTGGAGCAACGCCCTAGGGTGAAGCCTAGGTTGCCTGGAAAGTAGAAATGTCCATAACTTTCATACTGGTTGCAATTATTCGTTTTATGCGATGGAAGAACTGCTGTATTTATACTGTATTTTATGCTTCTGACGTTGACTTCTAAGGCACTAGGTATTCGATATGGTGGAGCAACGCCCTAGAGTGAAGCCTAGGCTGCCCGGATAGTAGAAATGACCATAACTTTCATAGTGGTTGCAATTATTCGCTTTATACGATGGAAAAACTGTTGTATTTATATTGTATTTTATGCTTCTGGCGTTGACTTCTGAGGCCCTAACTATTCGATCTGGTGGAGCAACGCCCTAGATTGAAACCTAGGTTGCCCGGAACGTAGAAATGACCATAGCTTTCACACTGGTAGCAATTATTCGATTTATACAATGGAAAAACTCTTCTATTTATTTTGTGTTTTATGTTTCGCGCGTTGTCTTCTAAGGCCCTAACTATTCGATCTAGTGGAGCAACGCCCTAGGGTGAAGCCTAGGTTGCCTGGAAAGTAGAAATGTCCATAACTTTCATACTGGTTGCAATTATTCGTTTTATGCGATGGAAGAACTGCTGTATTTATACTGTATTTTATGCTTCTGACGTTGACTTCTAAGGCACTAAGTATTCGATATGGTGGAGCAACGCCCTAGAGTGAAGCCTAGGGTGCCCGGATAGTAGAAATGACCATAACTTTCATAGTGGTTGCAATTATTCGCTTTATACGATGGAAAAACTGTTATATTTATATTGTATTTTATGCTTCTGGCGCTGACTTCTTAGACCCTAACTATTCGATCTGGTGGAACACGCCCTAGAGTGAAGTCTAGGTTGCACGGAACGTAGAAATGACCATCACTTTCACACTGGTTGCAATTATTCATATTATAGGATGGAAAACCTGTTGTATTTATATTGTATTTTATGCTCCTTGTGTTGACTTCTTAGGCCCTAACTATTCGATCTGGTGGAGCAACGCCCTAGGGTGAAGCCTAGGGTGCCCGGAACGTAGAAATGACCATCACTCTCAAACTGGTTGCAATTACTCCTGTAATATGATGGAAAAACTGTTGTATTTATATTGTATTTTATGATTCTGGCGTTCACTTCTTAGGCGCTAACTTTTCAATCTGTTGGAGCAATGCCCTAGCGTGAATCCTAGGTTGCCCGGGAAGTAGAAATGACCATAACTTTCATACTGGTTGCAATTATCCGTTTTATACGATGGAAAAACTGTTGTATTCATATTGTATTTTATGATTCTGGCGTTGACTTCTTAGGCCCTAACTATTCGGTCTGGTGGAGCAACGCCTTAGACTGAAGCCTAGGTTGCCCGGAACGTAGAAATGATCATATCTTTCACACTGGTTGCTATTGTTCCTGTTATACGATGGAAAAGCTGTTGTATTTATATTGTACCTTATGCTTCTGGCGTTGACTTCTAAGGCCCTAACTATTCGATCTGGTGGAGCAACGCCCTAGGGTGAAGTCTAGGTTGCCCGGAACGTAGAAATGACCATCAATTTGACACTGGTTGCAATTATTCCTGTTATACGATGGAAAAACTGTTGTATTTTTTTGCATTTTATGCTTCGGGCGTTGACTTCTAAGGCCCTAACTATTCAGTCTGTTGGAGCAACTCCCAAGGGTGAAGCCTAGGTTGCCCGGAAAGTAGAAATGTCCATAACATTCATACTGGTTGCAATTATTCGTTTTATACGATGGAAAGACTGTTGTATTTATATTGTATTTTAAGCTTCTGACGTTGACTTCTAAGGCACCAACTATTCGATCTGGTGGAGCAACGCCGTAGAGTGAAGCCTAGGTTGCCCGGAACGTAGAAATGACCATAACTTTCACACTGGATGCAATTATTCGTTTTATACGATGGAAAAACTGTTGTATTTATATTGTATTTTATACTTCTGGCGTTCACTTCTTAGGCCTTAACTATTCGATCTGGTGGAACAACGCACTAGGGTGAAGCCTAGGTTTCCCGGAACGTAGAAATGGCCATAACTTTCACACTGGTAGCAATTATTCGATTTATACAATGGAAAAACTCTTCTATTTATTTTGTGTTTTATGTTTCGCGCGTTGTCTTCTAAGGCCCTAACGATTCGATCTAGTGGAGCAACGCCCTAGGGTGAAGCCTAGGTTGCCTGGAAAGTAGAAATGTCCATAACTTTCATACTGGCTGCAATTATTCGTTTTATGCGATGGAAGAACTGCTGTATTTATACTGTATTTTATGCTTCTGACGTTGACTTCTAAGGCACTAGGTATTCGATATGGTGGAGCAACGCCCTAGAGTGAAGCCTAGGCTGCCCGGATAGTAGAAATGACCATAACTTTCATAGTGGTTGCAATTATTCGCTTTATACGATGGAAAAACTGTTGTATTTATATTGTATTTTATGCTTCTGGCGTTGACTTCTGAGGCCCTAACTATTCGATCTGGTGGAGCAACGCCCTAGATTGAAACCTAGGTTGCCCGGAACGTAGAAATGACCATAGCTTTCACACTGGTAGCAATTATTCGATTTATACAATGGAAAAACTCTTCTATTTATTTTGTGTTTTATGTTTCGCGCGTTGTCTTCTAAGGCCCTAACTATTCGATCTAGTGGAGCAACGCCCTAGGGTGAAGCCTAGGTTGCCTGGAAAGTAGAAATGTCCATAACTTTCATACTGGTTGCAATTATTCGTTTTATGCGATGGAAGAACTGCTGTATTTATACTGTATTTTATGCTTCTGACGTTGACTTCTAAGGCACTAAGTATTCGATATGGTGGAGCAACGCCCTAGAGTGAAGCCTAGGGTGCCCGGATAGTAGAAATGACCATAACTTTCATAGTGGTTGCAATTATTCGCTTTATACGATGGAAAAACTGTTATATTTATATTGTATTTTATGCTTCTGGCGCTGACTTCTTAGACCCTAACTATTCGATCTGGTGGAACACGCCCTAGAGTGAAGTCTAGGTTGCACGGAACGTAGAAATGACCATCACTTTCACACTGGTTGCAATTATTCATATTATAGGATGGAAAACCTGTTGTATTTATATTGTATTTTATGCTCCTTGTGTTGACTTCTTAGGCCCTAACTATTCGATCTGGTGGAGCAACGCCCTAGGGTGAAGCCTAGGGTGCCCGGAACGTAGAAATGACCATCACTCTCAAACTGGTTGCAATTACTCCTGTAATATGATGGAAAAACTGTTGTATTTATATTGTATTTTATGATTCTGGCGTTCACTTCTTAGGCGCTAACTTTTCAATCTGTTGGAGCAATGCCCTAGCGTGAATCCTAGGTTGCCCGGGAAGTAGAAATGACCATAACTTTCATACTGGTTGCAATTATCCGTTTTATACGATGGAAAAACTGTTGTATTCATATTGTATTTTATGATTCTGGCGTTGACTTCTTAGGCCCTAACTATTCGGTCTGGTGGAGCAACGCCTTAGACTGAAGCCTAGGTTGCCCGGAACGTAGAAATGATCATATCTTTCACACTGGTTGCTATTGTTCCTGTTATACGATGGAAAAGCTGTTGTATTTATATTGTACCTTATGCTTCTGGCGTTGACTTCTAAGGCCCTAACTATTCGATCTGGTGGAGCAACGCCCTAGGGTGAAGTCTAGGTTGCCCGGAACGTAGAAATGACCATCAATTTGACACTGGTTGCAATTATTCCTGTTATACGATGGAAAAACTGTTGTATTTTTTTGCATTTTATGCTTCGGGCGTTGACTTCTAAGGCCCTAACTATTCAGTCTGTTGGAGCAACTCCCAAGGGTGAAGCCTAGGTTGCCCGGAAAGTAGAAATGTCCATAACATTCATACTGGTTGCAATTATTCGTTTTATACGATGGAAAGACTGTTGTATTTATATTGTATTTTAAGCTTCTGACGTTGACTTCTAAGGCACCAACTATTCGATCTGGTGGAGCAACGCCGTAGAGTGAAGCCTAGGTTGCCCGGAACGTAGAAATGTCCATAACATTCATACTGGTTGCAATTATTCGTTTTATACGATGGAAAAACTGTTGTATTTATATTGTATTTTATGCTTCTGACGTTGACTTCTAAGGCACTAGGTATTCGATATGGTGGAGCAACGCCCTAGAGTGAAGCCTAGGGTGCCCGGATAGTAGAAATGACCATAACTTTCATAGTGGTTGCAATTATTCGCTTTATACGATGGAAAAACTGTTGTATTTATATTGTATTTTATGCTTCTGGCGTTGACTTCTGAGGCCCTAACTATTCGATCTGTTGGAGCAACGCCCTAGAGTGAAGCTTTGGTTTCCCGGAACGTAGAAATGACCATGAATTTCATACTGGTCGCAATTATTCGTTTTATACGATGGAAAGACTGTTGTATTTATATTGTGTTTTATGCTTCTGACGTTGACTTCTAAGGCTCGAACTATTCGATCTGGTGGAGCAACGCCCTAGATTGAAACCTAGGTTGCCCGGAACGTAGAAATGACCATAGCTTTCACACTGGTTGCAATTATACGTTTTATACGATGGAAAAACTGTTGTATCTATATTGTATTTTATGCTTCTGGCGTTCACTTCTTAGGCCCTAACTATTCGATCGGGTGGAACAACGCACTAGGGTGAAGCCTAGGTTGCCCGGAAAGCAGAAATGACCATAACTTTCAAACTGGTGGCAATTATTCGTTTTATTCGATGGAAAAACTGTTATATTTATATTGTATTTTATGCTTCTGGCGCTGACTTCTTAGGCCCTAACTATTCGATCTGGTGGAACACGCCCTAGAGTGAAGTCTAGGTTGCACGGAACGTAGAAATGACCATCAATTTGACACTGGTTGCAATTATTCCTGTTATACGATGGAAAAACTGTTGTATTTTTTTGCATTTTATGCTTCGGGCGTTGACTTCTAAGGCCCTAACTATTCAGTCTGTTGGAGCAACTCCCAAGGGTGAGGCCTAGGTTGCCCGGAAAGTAGAAATGTCCATAACATTCATACTGGTTGCAATTATTCGTTTTATACGATGGAAAAACAGTTGTATTTATATTGTATTTTATGCTTCTGGCGTTCACTTCTTAGGCCCTAACTATTCGATCGGGTGGAACAACGCACTAC
Organism: Calliopsis andreniformis; assembly: GCF_051401765.1. Classification (NCBI taxonomy): domain Eukaryota; kingdom Metazoa; phylum Arthropoda; class Insecta; order Hymenoptera; family Andrenidae; genus Calliopsis; species Calliopsis andreniformis. The sequence goes on along the minus strand of NW_027480425.1, from coordinate 7,096,115 downwards.
CGTGAAGCCTAGGGTGCCCGGAACGTAGAAATGACCATCACTCTCAAACTGGTTGCAATTACTCCTGTTATATGATGGAAAAACTGTTGTATTTATATTGTATTTTATACTTCTGGCGTTCACTTCTTAGGCCTTAACTATTCGATCTGGTGGAACAACGCACTAGGGTGAAGCCTAGGTTTCCCCGAACGTAGAAATGGCCATAACTTTCACACTGGTAGCAATTATTCGATTTATACAATGGAAAAACTCTTCTATTTATTTTGTGTTTTATGTTTCGCGCGTTGTCTTCTAAGGCCCTAACGATTCGATCTAGTGGAGCAACGCCCTAGGGTGAAGCCTAGGTTGCCTGGAAAGTAGAAATGTCCATAACTTTCATACTGGTTGCAATTATTCGTTTTATGCGATGGAAGAACTGCTGTATTTATACTGTATTTTATGCTTCTGACGTTGACTTCTAAGGCACTAGGTATTCGATATGGTGGAGCAACGCCCTAGAGTGAAGCCTAGGGTGCCCGGATAGTAGAAATGACCATAACTTTCATAGTGGTTGCAATTATTCGCTTTATACGATGGAAAAACTGTTGTATTTATCTTGTATTTTATGCTTCTGGCGTTGACTTCTGAGGCCCTAACTATTCGATCTGGTGGAGCAACGCCCTAGATTGAAACCTAGGTTGCCCGGAACGTAGAAATGACCATAGCTTTCACACTGGTAGCAATTATTCGATTTATACAATGGAAAAACTCTTCTATTTATTTTGTGTTTTATGTTTCGCACGTTGTCTTCTAAGGCCCTAACTATTCGATCTAGTGGAGCAACGCCCTAGGGTGAAGCCTAGGTTGCCTGGAAAGTAGAAATGTCCATAACTTTCATACTGGTTGCAATTATTCGTTTTATGCGGTGGAAGAACTGCTGTATTTATACTGTATTTTATGCTTCTGACGTTGACTTCTAAGGCACTAAGTATTCGATATGGTGGAGCAACGCCCTAGAGTGAAGCCTAGGGTGCCCGGATAGTAGAAACGACCATAACTTTCATAGTGGTTGCAATTATTCGCTTTATACGATGGAAAAACTGTTGTATTTATATTGTATTTTATGCTTCTGGCGTTGACTTCTGAGGCCCTAACTATTCGATCTGGTGGAGCAACGCCCTAGATTGAAACCTAGGTTGCCCGGAACGTAGAAATGACCATAGCTTTCACACTGGTAGCAATTATTCGATTTATACAATGGAAAAACTCTTCTATTTATTTTGTGTTTTATGTTTCGCACGTTGTCTTCTAAGGCCCTAACTATTCGATCTAGTGGAGCAACGCCCTAGGGTGAAGCCTAGGTTGCCTGGAAAGTAGAAATGTCCATAACTTTCATACTGGTTGCAATTATTCGTTTTATGCGGTGGAAGAACTGCTGTATTTATACTGTATTTTATGCTTCTGACGTTGACTTCTAAGGCACTAAGTATTCGATATGGTGGAGCAACGCCCTAGAGTGAAGCCTAGGGTGCCCGGATAGTAGAAACGACCATAACTTTCATAGTGGTTGCAATTATTCGCTTTATACGATGGAAAAACTGTTGTATTTATATTGTATTTTATGCTTCTGGCGTTGACTTCTGAGGCCCTAACTATTCGATTGGGTGGAACAACGCACTAGGGTGAAGCCTAGGTTGCCCGGAAAGCAGAAATGACCATAACTTCCAAACTGGTTGCAATTATTCCTGTTATACGATGGAAAAACTGTTGTATTTATATTGTATTTTATGCTTCTGGCGTTCACTTCTTAGGCCCTAACTATTCGATCGGGTGGAACAACGCCCTAGGGTGAATCCTAGGTTGCCCGGAACATAGAAATGACCATAACCTTCACACTGGCGGCTATTATTCGTTTTATTCGATGGAAAAACTGTTATATTTATATTGTATTTTATGCTTCTGGCGCTGACTTCTTAGGCCCTAACTATTCGATCTGGTGGAACACGCCCTAGAGTGTAGTCTAGGTTGCACGGAACGTAGAAATGACCATCACTTTCACACTGGTTGCAATTATTCATATTATAGGATGGAAAACCTGTTGTACTTATATTGTATTTTATGCTCCTGGTGTTGACTTCTTAGGCCCTAACTATTCGATCTGGTGGAGCAACGCCCTAGAGTGAAGCCTAGGGTGCCCGGAACGTAGAAATGACCATCACTCTCAAACTGGTTGCAATTACTCCTGTTATATGATGGTAAAACTGTTGTATTTATATTGTATTTTATGATTCTGGCGTTCACTTCTTAGGCACTAACATTTCAATCTGTTGGAGCAACGCCCTAGCGTGAATCCTAGGTTGCCCGGGAAGTAGAAATGACCATAACTTTCATACTGGTTGCAATTATCCGTTTTATACGATGGAAAAACTGTTGTATTCATATTGTATTTTATGCTTCTGGCGTCGACTTCTTAGGCCCTAACGATTCGGTCTGGTGGAGCAACGCCTTAGAATGAAGCCTAGGTTGCCCGGAACGTAGAAATGATCATATCTTTCACACTGGTTGCTATTGTTCCTGTTATACGATGGAAAAGCTGTTGTATTTATATTGTACCTTATGCTTCTGGCGTTGACTTCTATGGCCCTAACTATTCGATCTGGTGGAGCAACGCCCTAGGGTGAAACCTAGGTTTCCCGGAACGTAGAAATGACCATCAATTTCACACTGGTTGCAATTATTCCTGTTATACGATGGAAAAACTTGTATTTTTTTTGCATTTTATGCTTCGGGCGTTGACTTCTAAGGCCCTAACTATTCAGTCTGTTGGAGCAACTCCCAAGGGTGAAGCGTAGGTTGCCCGGATAGTAGAAATGACCATAACTTTCATAGTGGTTGCAATTATTCGCTTTATACGATGGAAAAACTGTTGTATTTATATTGTATTTTATGCTTCTGGCGTTGACTTCTGAGGCCCTAACTATTCGATCTGTTGGAGCAACGCCCTAGAGTGAAGCCTTGGTTTCCCGGAACGTAGAAATGACCATGAATTTCATACTGGTCGCAATTATTCGTTTTATACGATGGAAGAACTGTTGTATTTATATTGTATTTTATGCTTCTGACGTTGACTTCTAAGGCTCGAACTATTCGATCTGGTGGAGCAACGCCCTAGATTGAAACCTAGGTTGCCCGGAACGTAGAAATGACCATAGCTTTCACACTGGTTCCAATTATTCGTTTTATACGATGGAAAAACTGTTGTATTTATATTGTATTTTATGCTTCTGGCGTTCACTTCTTAGGCCCTAACTATTCGATCGGGTGGAACAGCGCACTAGGGTGAAGCCTAGGTTGCCCGGAAAGCAGAATTGACCATAACTTTCAAACTGGTGGCTATTATTCGTTTTATTCGATGGAAAAACTGTTATATTTATATTGTATTTTATGCTTCTGGCGCTGACTTCTTAGGCCCTAACAATTCGATCTGGTGGAACACGCCCTAGAGTGAAGTCTAGGTTGCACGGAACGTAGAAATGACCATCAATTTGACACTGGTTGCAATTATTCCTGTTATACGATGGAAAAACTGTTGTATTTTTTTGCATTTTATGCTTCGGGCGTTGACTTCTAAGGCCCTAACTATTCAGTCTGTTGGAGCAACTCCCAAGGGTGAGGCCTAGGTTGACCGGAAAGTAGAAATGTCCATAACATTCATACTGGTTGCAATTATTCGTTTTATACGATGGAAAAACAGTTGTATTTATATTGTATTTTATGCTTCTGGCGTTCACTTCTTAGGCCCTAACTATTCGATCGGGTGGAACAACGCACTAGCGTGAAGCCTAGGGTGCCCGGAACGTAGAAATGACCATCACTCTCAAACTGGTTGCAATTACTCCTGTTATATGATGGAAAAACTGTTGTATTTATATTGTATTTTATAATTCTGGCGTTCACTTCTTAGGCACTAACTTTTCAATCTGTTGGAGCAACGCCCTAGCGTGAATCCTAGGTTGCCCGGGAAGTAGAAATGACCATAACTTTCATACTGGTTGCAATTATCCGTTTTATACGATAGAAAAACTGTTGTATTCATATTGTATTTTATGCTTCTGGCGTTGACTTCTTAGGCCCTAACTATTCGGTCTGGTGGAGCAACGCCTTAGAGTGAAGCCTAGGTTGCCCGGGACGTAGAAATGATCATATCTTTCACACTGGTTGCTATTGTTCCTGTTATACGATGGAAAAGCTATTGTATTTATATTGTACCTTATGCTTCTGGCGTTGACTTCTAAGGCCCTAACTATTCGATCTGGTGGAGCAACGCCCTAGGGTGAAGCCTAGGTTGCCCGGAACGTAGAAATGACCATCAATTTCACACTGGTTGCAATTATTCCTGTTATACGATTGAAAATCTGTTGTATTTTTTTGCATTTTATGCTTCGGGCGTTGACTTCTAAGGCCCTAACTATTCAGTCTGTTGGAGCAACTCCCAAGGGTGAAGCCTAGGTTGCACGGAAAGTAGAAATGTCCATAACATTCATACTGGTTGCAATTATTCGTTTTATACGATGGAAAAACTGTTGTATTTATATTGTATTTTAAGCTTCTGACGTTGACTTCTAAGGCACCAACTATTCGATCTGGTGGAGCAACGCCCTAGAGTGAAGCCTAGGTTGCCCGGAACGTAGAAATGACCATAACTTTCACACTGGTTGCAATTATTCGTTTTATACGATGGAAAAACTGTTGTATTTATATTGTATTTTATACTTCTGGCGTTCACTTCTTAGGCCTTAACTATTCGATCTGGTGGAACAACGCACTAGGGTGAAGCCTAGGTTGCCCGGAAAGTAGAAATGTCCATAACATTCATACTGGTTGCAATTATTCGTTTTATACGATGGAAAAACAGTTGTATTTATATTGTATTTTATGCTTCTGGCGTTCACTTCTTAGGCCCTAACTATTCGATCGGGTGGAACAACGCACTAGCGTGAAGCCTAGGGTGCCCGGAACGTAGAAATGACCATCACTCTCAAACTGGTTGCAATTACTCCTGTTATACGATGGAAAAACTGTTGTATTTATATTGTATTTTATACTTCTGGCGTTCACTTCTTAGGCCTTAACTATTCGATCTGGTGGAACAACGCACTAGGGTGAAGCCTAGGTTTCCTGGAACGTAGAAATGGCCATAACTTTCACACTGGTAGCAATTATTCGATTTATACAATGGAAAAACTCTTCTATTTATTTTGTGTTTTATGTTTCGCGCGTTGTCTTCTAAGGCCCTAACGATTCGATCTAGTGGAGCAACGCCCTAGGGTGAAGCCTAGGTTGCCTGGAAAGTAGAAATGTCCATAACTTTCATACTGGTTGCAATTATTCGTTTTATGCGATGGAAGAACTGCTGTATTTATACTGTATTTTAAGCTTCTGACGTTGACTTCTAAGGCACCAACTATTCGATCTGGTGGAGCAACGCCCTAGAGTGAAGCCTAGGTTGCCCGGAACGTAGAAATGACCATAACTTTCACACTGGTTGCAATTATTCGTTTTATACGATGGAAAAACTGTTGTATTTATATTGTATTTTATGCTTCTGGCGTTGACTTCTGAGGCCCTAACTATTCGATCTGGTGGAGCAACGCCCTAGATTGAAACCTAGGTTGCCCGGAACGTAGAAATGACCATAGCTTTCACACTGGTAGCAATTATTCGATTTATACAATGGAAAAACTCTTCTATTTATTTTGTGTTTTATGTTTCGCGCGTTGTCTTCTAAGGCCCTAACTATTCGATCTAGTGGAGCAACGCCCTAGGGTGAAGCCTAGGTTCCCTGGAAAGTAGAAATGTCCATAACTTTTATACTGGTTGCAATTATTCGTTTTATGCGATGGAAGAACTGCTGTATTTATACTGTATTTTATGCTTCTGACGTTGACTTCTAAGGCACTAAGTATTCGATATGGTGGAGCAACGCCCTAGAGTGAAGCCTAGGGTGCCCGGAGAGTAGAAATGACCATAACTTTCATAGTGGTTGCAATTATTCGCTTTATACGATGGAAAAACTGTTGTATTTATATTGTATTTTATGCTTCTGGCGTTGACTTCTGAGGCCCTAACTATTCGATCTGGTGGAGCAACGCCCTAGATTGAAACCTAGGTTGCCCGGAACGTAGAAATGACCATAGCTTTCACACTGGTTGCAATTATTCGTTTTATACGATGGAAAAACTGTTGTATTTATATTGTATTTTATGCTTCTGGCGTTCACTTCTTAGGCCCTAACTATTCGATCGGGTGGAACAACGCACTAGGGTGAAGCCTAGGTTGCCCGGAAAGCAGAAATGACCATAACTTCCAAACTGGTTGCAATTATTCCTGTTATACGATGGAAAAACTGTTGTATTTATATTGTATTTTATGCTTCTGGCGTTCGCTTCTTAGGCCCTAACTATTCGATCGGGTGGAACAACGCCCTAGGGTGAATCCTAGGTTGCCCGGAACATAGAAATGACCATAACCTTCAAACTGGCGGCTATTATTCGTTTTATTCGATGGAAAAACTGTTATATTTATATTGTATTTTATGCTTCTGGCGCTGACTTCTTAGGCCCTAACTATTCGATCTGGTGGAACACGCCCTAGAGTGTAGTCTAGGTTGAACGGAACGTAGAAATGACCATCACTTTCACACTGGTTGCAATTGTTCATATTATAGGATGGAAAACCTGTTGTATTTATATTGTATTTTATGCTCCTGGTGTTGACTTCTTAGGCCCTAACTATTCGATCTGGCGGAGCAACGCCCTAGAGTGAAGCCTAGGGTGCCCGGAACGTAGAAATGACCATCACTCTCAAACTGGTTGCAATTACTCCTGTTATATGATGGTAAAACTGTTGTATTTATATGGTATTTTATGATTCTGGCGTTCACTTCTTAGGCACTAACATTTCAATCTGTTGGAGCAACGCCCTAGCGTGAATCCTAGGTTGCCCGGGAAGTAGAAATGACCACAACTTTCATACTGGTTGCAATTATCCGTTTTATACGATGGAAAAACTGTTGTATTCATATTGTATTTTATGCTTCTGGCGTCGACTTCTTAGGCCCTAACGATTCGGTCTGGTGGAGAAACGCCTTAGAATGAAGCCTAGGTTGCCCGGAACGTAGAAATGATCATATCTTTCACACTGGTTGCTATTGTTCCTGTTATACGATGGAAAAGCTGTTGTATTTATATTGTACCTTATGCTTCTGGCGTTGACTTCTATGGCCCTAACTATTCGATCTGGTGGAGCAACGCCCTAGGGTGAAACCTAGGTTTCCCGGAACGTAGAAATGACCATCAATTTCACACTGGTTGCAATTATTCCTGTTATACGATGGAAAAACTGTTGTATTTTTTTGCATTTTATGCTTCGGGCGTTGACTTCTAAGGCCCTAACTATTCAGTCTGTTGGAGCAACTCCCAAGGGTGAAGCCTAGGTTGCCCGGATAGTAGAAATGACCATAACTTTCATAGTGGTTGCAATTATTCGCTTTATACGATGGAAAAACTGTTGTATTTATATTGTATTTTATGCTTCTGGCGTTGACTTCTGAGGCCCTAACTATTCGATCTGTTGGAGCAACGCCCTAGAGTGAAGCCTTGGTTTCCCGGAACGTAGAAATGACCATGAATTTCATACTGGTCGCAATTATTCGTTTTATACGATGGAAAAACTGTTGTATTTATATTGTATTTTATGCTTCTGACGTTGACTTCTAAGGCTCGAACTATTCGATCTGGTGGAGCAACGCCCTAGATTGAAACCTAGGTTGCCCGGAACGTAGAAATGACCATAGCTTTCACACTGGTTCCAATTATTCGTTTTATTCGATGGAAAAACTGTTATATTTATATTGTATTTTATGCTTCTGGCGCTGACTTCTTAGGCCCTAACTATTCGATCTGGTGGAACACGCCCTAGAGTGTAGTCTAGGTTGAACGGAACGTAGAAATGACCATAACTTTCACACTGGTTGCAATTATTCGTTTTATACGATGGAAAAACTGTTGTATTTATATTGTATTTTATGCTTCTGACGTTGACTTCTAAGGCTCGAACTATTCGATGTGGTGGAGCAACGCCCTAGACTGAAACCTAGGTTGCCCGGAACGTAGAAATGACCATAGCTTTCACACTGGTTGCAATTATTCGTTTTATGCGATGGAAAAACTGTTGTATTTATATTGTATTTTATGCTTCTGGCGTTCACTTGTTAGGCCCTAACTATTCGATCGGGTGGAACAACGCACTAGCGTGAAGCCTAGGGTGCCCGGAACGTAGAAATGACCATCAATTTCACACTGGTTGCAATTACTCCTGTTATACGATTGAAAATCTGTTGTATTTTTTTGCATTTTATGCTTCGGGCGTTGACTTCTAAGGATCTAACTATTCAGTCTGTTGGAGCAAGTCCCAAGGGTGAAGCCTAGGTTGCACGGAAAGTAGAAATGTCCATAACATTCATACTGGTTGCAATTATTCGTTTTATACGATGGAAAAACTGTTGTATTTATATTGTATTTTAAGCTTCTGACGTTGACTTCTAAGGCACCAACTATTCGATCTGGTGGAGCAACGCCCTAGAGTGAAGCCTAGGTTGCCCGGAACGTAGAAATGACCATAACTTTCACACTGGTTGCAATTATTCGTTTTATACGATGGAAAAACTGTTGTATTTATATTGTATTTTATACTTCTGGCGTTCACTTCTTAGGCCTTAACTATTCGATCTGGTGGAACAACGCACTAGGGTGAAGCCTAGGTTACCCGGAACGTAGAAATGGCCATAACTTTCACACTGGTAGCAATTATTCGATTTATACAATGGAAAAACTCTTCTATTTATTTTGTGTTTTATGTTTCGCGCGTTGCCTTCTAAGGCCCTAACGATTCGATCTAGTGGAGCAACGCCCTAGGTGAAGCCTAGGTTGCCTGGAAAGTAGAAATGTCCATAACTTTCATACTGGTTGCAATTATTCGTTTTATGCGATGGAAGAACAGCTGTATTTATACTGTATTTTATGCTTCTGACGTTGACTTCTAAGGCACTAGGTATTCGATATGGTGGAGCAACGCCCTAGAGTGAAGCCTAGGGTGCCCGGATAGTAGAAATGACCATAACTTTCATAGTGGTTGCAATTATTCGCTTTATACGATGGAAAAACTGTTGTATTTATATTGTATTTTATGCTTCTGGCGTTGACTTCTGAGGCCCTAACTATTCGATCTGGTGGAGCAACGCCCTAGATTGAAACCTAGGTTGCCCGGAACGTAGAAATGACCATAGCTTTCACACTGGTAGCAATTATTCGATTTATACAATGGAAAAACTCTTCTATTTACTTTGTGTTTTATGTTTCGCGCGTTGTCTTCTAAGGCCCTAACTATTCGATATGGTGGAGCAACGCCCTAGAGTGAAGCCTAGGGTGCCCGGATAGTGGAAATGACCATAACTTTCATAGTGGTTGCAATTATTCGCTTTATACGATGGAAAAACTGTTGTATTTATATTGTATTTTATGCTTCTGGCGTTGACTTCTGAGGCCCTAACTATTCGATCTGTTGGAGCAACGCCCTAGAGTGAAGCCTTGGTTTCCCGGAACGTAGAAATGACCATGAATTTCATACTGGTCGCAATTATTCGTTTTATACGATGGAAAAACTGTTGTATTTATATTGTATTTTATGCTTCTGACGTTGACTTCTAAGGCTCGAACTATTCGATCTGGTGAAGCAACGCCCTAGATTGAAACCTAGGTTGCCCGGAACGTAGAAATGACCATAGCTTTCACACTGGTTGCAATTATTCGTTTTATACGATGGAAAAACTGTTGTATTTATATTGTATTTTATGCTTCTGGCGTTCACTTCTTGGACCCTAACTATTCGATCGGGTGGAACAACGCACTAGGGTGAAGCCTCGGTTGCCCGGAAAGCAGAAATGACCATAACTTTCAAACTGGTTGCAATTATTCCTGTTATACGATGGAAAAACTGTTGTATTTATATTGTATTTTATGCTTCTGGCGTTCACTTCTTAGGCCCTAACTATTCGATCGGGTGGAACAACGCCCTAGGGTGAATCCTAGGTTGCCCGGAACATAGAAATGACCATAACCTTCACACTGGTGGCTATTATTCGTTTTATTCGATGGAAAAACTGTTATATTTATATTGTATTTTATGCTTCTGGCGCTGACTTCTTAGGCCGTAACTATTCAATCTGGTGGAGCACGCCCTAGAGTGTAGTCTAGGTTGCACGGAACGCAGAAATGACCATCACTTTCACACTGGTTGCAATTATTCATATTATAGGATGGAAAACCTGTTGTATTTATATTGTATTTTATGCTCCTGGTGTTGACTTCTTAGGTCCTAACTATTCGATCTGGTGGAGCAACGCCCTAGAGTGAAGCCTAGGGTGCCCGGAACGTAGAAATGACCATCACTCTCAAACTGGTTGCAATTACTCCTGTTATATGATGGAAAAACTGTTGTATTTATATTGTATTTTATGATTCTGGCGTTCACTTCTTAGGCACTAACTTTTCAATCTGTTGGAGCAACGCCCTAGCGTGAATCCTAGGTTGCCCGGGAAGTAGAAATGACCATAACTTTCATACTGGTTGCAATTATCCGTTTTATACGATGGAAAAACTGTTGTATTCATATTGTATTTTATGCTTCTGGCGTTGACTTCTTAGGCCCTAACTATTCGGTCTGGTGGAGCAACGCCTTAGAGTGAAGCCTAGGTTGCCCGGAACGTAGAAATAATCATATCTTTCACACTGGTTGCTATTGTTCATGTTATACGATGGAAAAGCTGTTGTATTTATATTGTACCTTATGCTTCTGGCGTTGACTTCTATGGCCCAAACTAGTCGATCTGGTGGAGCAACGCCCTAGGGTGAAGCCTAGGTTTCCCGGAACGTAGAAATGACCATCAATTTCACACTGGTTGCAATTATTCCTGTTATACGATGGAAAAACTGTTGTATTTTTTTGCATTTTATGCTTCGGGCGTTGGCTTCTAAGGCCCTAACTATTCAGTCTGTTGGAGCAACTCCCAAGGGTGAAGCCTAGGTTGCCCGGGAAGTAGAAATGACCATAACTTTCATACTGGTTGCAATTATCCGTTTTATACGATGGAAAAACTGTTGTATTCATATTGTATTTTATGCTTCTGGCGTTGACTTCTTAGGCCCTAACTATTCGGTCTGGTGGAGCAACGCCTTAGAGTGAAGCCTAGGTTGCCCGGAACGTAGAAATGATCATATCTTTCACACTGGTTGCTATTGTTCCTGTTATACGATGGAAAAGCTGTTGTATTTATATTGTACCTTATGCTTCTGGCGTTGACTTCTATGGCCCTAACTATTCGATCTGGTGGAGCAACGCCCTAGGGTGAAGCCTAGGTTTCCCGGAACGTAGAAATGACCATCAATTTCACACTGGTTGCAATTATTCCTGTTATACGATGGAAAAACTGTTGTATTTTTTTGCATTTTATGCTTCGGGCGTTGACTTCTAAGGCCCTAACTATTCGATCTGGTGGAACACGCCCTAGAGTGAAGTCTAGGTTGCACGGAACGTAGAAATCACCATCAATTTGACACTGGTTGCAATTATTCCTGTTATACGATGGAAAAACTGTTGTATTTTTTTGCATTTTATGCTTCGGACGTTGACTTCTAAGGCCCTAACTATTCAGTCTGTTGGAGCAACTCCCAAGGGTGAAGCCTAGGTTGCCCGGAAAGTAGAAATGTCCATAACATTCATACTGGTTGCAATTATTCGTTTTATACGATGGAAAAACTGTTGTATTTATATTGTATTTTAAGCTTCTGACGTTGACTTCTAAGGCACCAATTATTCGATCTGGTGGAGCAACGCCGTAGAGTGAAGCCTAGGTTGCCCGGAACGTAGAAATGACCATAACTTTCACACTGGTTGCCATTATTCGTTTTATACGATGGAAAAACTGTTGTATTTATATTGTATTTTATGCTTCTGGCGTTCACTTCTTAGGCCTTAACTATTCGATGTGGTGGAACAACGCACTAGGGTGAAGCCTAGGTTTCCCGGAACGTAGAAATGGCCATAACTTTCACACTGGTAGCAATTATTCGATTTATACAATGGAAAAACTGTTCTATTTATTTTGTGTTTTATGTTTCGCGCGTTGTCTTCTAAGGCCCTAACTATTCGATCTAGTGGAGCAACGCCCTAGGGTGAAGCCTAGGTTGCCTGGAAAGTAGAAATGTCGATAACTTTCATACTGGTTGCAATTATTCGTTTTATGCGATGGAAGAACTTCTGTATTTATACTGTATTTTATGCTTCTGACGTTGACTTCTAAGGCACTAAGTATTCGATATGGTGGAGCAGCGCCCTAGAGTGAAGCCTAGGGTGCCCGGATAGTAGAAATGACCATAACTTTCATAGTGGTTGCAATTATTCGCTTTATACGATGGAAAAACTGTTGTATTTATATTGTATTTTATGCTTCTGGCGTTGACTTCTGAGGCCCTAACTATTCGATCTGTAGGAGCAACGCCCTAGAGTGAAGCCTGGGTTTCCCGGAACGTAGAAATGACCATGAATTTCATACTGGTCGCAATTATTCGTTTTATACGATGGAAAAACTGTTGTATTTATATTGTATTTTATGCTTCTGACGTTGACTTCTAAGGCTCGAACTATTCGATCTGGTGGAGCAACGCCCTAGATTGAAACCTAGGTTGCCCGGAACGTAGAAATGACCATAGCTTTCACACTGGTTGCAATTATTCGTTTTATACGATGGAAAAACTGTTGTATTTATATTGTATTTTATGCTTCTGGCGTTCACTTCTTGGACCCTAACTATTCGATCGGGTGGAACAACGCACTAGGGTGAAGCCTAGGTTGCCCGGAAAGCAGAAATGACCATAACTTTCAAACTGGTTGCAATTATTCCTGTTATACGATGGAAAAACTGTTGTATTTATATTGTATTTTATGCTTCTGGCGTTCACTTCTTAGGCCCTAACTATTCGATCGGGTGGAACAACGCCCTAGGGTGAATCATAGGTTGCCCGGAACATAGAAATGACCATAACCTTCACACTGGTGGCTATTATTCGTTTTATTCGATGGAAAAACTGTTATATTTATATTGTATTTTATGCTTCTGGCGCTGACTTCTTAGGCCGTAACTATTCAATCTGGTGGAGCACGCCCTAGAGTGTAGTCTAGGTTGCACGGAACGTAGAAATGACCATCACGTTCACACTGGTTGCAATTATTCATATTATAGGATGGAAAACCTGTTGTATTTATATTGTATTTTATGCTTCTGGCGTTGACTTCTTAGGCCCTAACTATTCGGTCTGGTGGAGCAACGCCTTAGAGTGAAGCCTAGGTTGCCCGGAACGTAGAAATGATCATATCTTTCACACTGGTTGCTATTGTTCCTGTTATACGATGGAAAAGCTGTTGTATTTATATTGTACCTTATGCTTCTGGCGTTGACTTCTATGGCCCTAACTATTCGATCTGGTGGAGCAACGCCCTAGGGTGAAGCCTAGGTTTCCCGGAACGTAGAAATGACCATCAATTTCACACTGGTTGCAATTATTCCTGTTATACGATGGAAAAACTGTTGTATTTTTTTGCATTTTATGCTTCGGGCGTTGACTTCTAAGGCCCTAACTATTCAGTCTGTTGGAGCAACTCCCAAGGGTGAAGCCTTGGTTGCCCGGGAAGTAGAAATGACCATAACTTTCATACTGGTTGCAATTATCCGTTTTATACGATGGAAAAACTGTTGTATTCATATTGTATTTTATGCTTCTGGCGTTGACTTCTTAGGCCCTAAATATTCGGTCTGGTGGAGCAACGCCTTAGAGTGAAGCCTAGGTTGCCCGGAACGTAGAAATGATCATATCTTTCACACTGGTTGCTATTGTTCCTGTTATACGATGGAAAAGCTGTTGTATTTATATTGAACCTTATGCTTCTGGCGTTGACTTCTATGGCCCTAACTATTCGATCTGGTGGAGCAACGCCCTAGGGTGAAGCCTAGGTTTCCCGGAACGTAGAAATGACCATCAATTTCACACTGGTTGCAATTATTCCTGTTATACGATGGCAAAACTGTTGTATTTTTTTGCATTTTATGCTTCGGGCGTTGACTTCTAAGGCCCTAACTATTCGATCTGGTGGAACACGCCCTAGAGTGAAGTCTAGGTTGCACGGAACGTAGAAATCACCATCAATTTGACACTGGTTGCAATTATTCCTGTTATACGATGGAAAAACTGTTGTATTTTTTTGCATTTTATGCTTCGGGCGTTGACTTCCAAGGCCCTAACTATTCAGTCTGTTGGAGCAACTCCCAAGGGTGAAGCCTAGGTTGCCCGGAAAGTAGAAATGTCCATAACATTCATACTGGTTGCAATTATTCGTTTTATACGATGGAAAAACTGTTGTATTTATATTGTATTTTAAGCTTCTGACGTTGACTTCTAAGGCACCAACTATTCGATCTGGTGGAGCAACGCCGTAGAGTGAAGCCTAGGTTGCCCGGAACGTAGAAATGACCATAACTTTCACACTGGATGCAATTATTCGTTTTATACGATGGAAAAACTGTTGTATTTATATTGTATTTTATGCTTCTGGCGTTCACTTCTTAGGCCTTAACTATTCGATGTGGTGGAACAACGCACTAGGGTGAAGCCTAGGTTTCCCGGAACGTAGAAATGGCCATAACTTTCACACTGGTAGCAATTATTCGATTTATACAATGGAAAAACTGTTCTATTTATTTTGTGTTTTATGTTTCGCGCGTTGTCTTCTAAGGCCCTAACTATTCGATCTAGTGGAGCAACGCCCTAGGGTGAAGCCTAGGTTGCCTGGAAAGTAGAAATGTCGATAACTTTCATACTGGTTGCAATTATTCGTTTTATGCGATGGAAGAACTTCTGTATTTATACTGTATTTTATGCTTCTGACGTTGACTTCTAAGGCACTAAGTATTCGATATGGTGGAGCAGCGCCCTAGAGTGAAGCCTAGGGTGCCCGGATAGTAGAAATGACCATAACTTTCA
Organism: Calliopsis andreniformis; assembly: GCF_051401765.1. Taxonomy (NCBI): domain Eukaryota; kingdom Metazoa; phylum Arthropoda; class Insecta; order Hymenoptera; family Andrenidae; genus Calliopsis; species Calliopsis andreniformis. Next base: position 7,080,984 of record NW_027480425.1, on the reverse strand, counting down.
TAGTGGTTGCAATTATTCGCTTTATACGATGGAAAAACTGTTGTATTTATATTGTACTTTATGCTTCTGGCGTTGACTTCTGAGGCCCTAACTATTCGATCTGTTGGAGCAACGCCCTAGAGTGAAGCCTTGGTTTCCCGGAACGTAGAAATGACCATGAATTTCATACTGGTCGCAATTATTCGTTTTATACGATGGAAAAACTGTTGTATTTATATTGTATTTTATGCTTCTGACGTTGACTTCTAAGGCTCGAACTATTCGATCTGGTGGAGCAACGCCCTAGATTGAAACCTAGGTTGCCCGGAACGTAGAAATGACCATAGCTTTCACACTGGTTGCAATTATTCGTTTTATACGATGGAAAAACTGTTGTATTTATATTGTATTTTATGCTTCTGGCGTTCACTTCTTGGACCCTAACTATTCGATCGGGTGGAACAACGCACTAGGGTGAAGCCTAGGTTGCCCGGAAAGCAGAAATGACCATAACTTTCAAACTGGTTGCAATTATTCCTGTTATACGATGGAAAAACTGTTGTATTTATATTGTATTTTATGCTTCTGGCGTTCACTTCTTAGGCCCTAACTATTCGATCGGGTGGAACAACGCCCTAGGGTGAATCCTAGGTTGCCCGGAACATAGAAATGACCATAACCTTCACACTGGTGGCTATTATTCGTTTTATTCGATGGAAAAACTGTTATATTTATATTGTATTTTATGCTTCTGGCGCTGACTTCTTAGGCCGTAGCTATTCAATCTGGTGGAGCACGCCCTAGAGTGTAGTGTAGGTTGCACGGAACGTAGAAATGACCATCACGTTCACACTGGTTGCAATTATTCATATTATAGGATGGAAAACCTGTTGTATTTATATTGTATTTTATGCTTCTGGCGTTGACTTCTTAGGCCCTAACTAGTCGGTCTGGTGGAGCAACGCCTTAGAGTGAAGCCTAGGTTGCCCGGAACGTAGAAATGATCATATCTTTCACACTGGTTGCTATTGTTCCTGTTATACGATGGAAAAGCTGTTGTATTTATATTGTACCTTATGCTTCTGGCGTTGACTTCTATGGCCCTAACTATTCGATCTGGTGGAGCAACGCCCTAGGGTGAAGCCTAGGTTTCCCGGAACGTAGAAATGACCATCAATTTCACACTGGTTGCAATTATTCCTGTTATACGATGGAAAAACTGTTGTATTTTTTTGCATTTTATGCTTCGGGCGTTGACTTCTAAGGCCCTAACTATTCAGTCTGTGGGAGCAACTCCCAAGGGTGAAGCCTAGGTTGCCCGGGAAGTAGAAATGACCATAACTTTCATACTGGTTGCAATTATCCGTTTTATACGATGGAAAAACTGTTGTATTCATATTGTATTTTATGCTTCTGGCGTTGACTTCTTAGGCCCTAACTATTCGGTCTGGTGGAGCAACGCCTTAGAGTGAAGCCTAGGTTGCCCGGAACGTAGAAATGATCATATCTTTCACACTGGTTGCTATTGTTCCTGTTATACGATGGAAAAGCTGTTGTATTTATATTGTACCTTATGCTTCTGGCGTTGACTTCTATGGACCTAACTATTCGATCTGGTGGAGTAACGCCCTAGGGTGAAGCCTAGGTTTCCCGGAACGTAGAAATGACCATCAATTTCACACTGGTCGCAATTATTCCTGTTATACGATGGAAAAACTGTTGTATTTTTTTCATTTTATGCTTCGGGCGTTGACTTCTAAGGCCCTAACTATTCGATCTGGTGGAACACGCCCTAGAGTGAAGTCTAGGTTGCACGGAACGTAGAAATCACCATCAATTTGACACTGGTTGCAATTATTCCTGTTATACGATGGAAAAACTGTTGTATTTTTTTGCATTTTATGCTTCGGGCGTTGACTTCTAAGGCCCTAACTATTCAGTCTGTTGGAGCAACTCCCAAGGGTGAAGCCTAGGTTGCCCGGAAAGTAGAAATGTCCATAACATTCATACTGGTTGCAATTATTCGTTTTATACGATGGAAAAACTGTTGTATTTATATTGTATTTTAAGCTTCTGACGTTGACTTCTAAGGCACCAACTATTCGATCTGGTGGAGCAACGCCGTAGAGTGAAGCCTAGGTTGCCCGGAACGTAGAAATGACCATAACTTTCACACTGGTTGCAATTATTCGTTTTATACGATGGAAAAACTGTTGTATTTATATTGTATTTTATGCTTCTGGCGTTCACTCCTTAGGCCTTAACTATTCGATGTGGTGGAACAACGCACTAGGGTGAAGCCTAGGTTTCCCGGAACGTAGAAATGGCCATAACTTTCACACTGGTAGCAATTATTCGATTTATACAATGGAAAAACTGTTCTATTTATTTTGTGTTTTATGTTTCGCGCGTTGTCTTCTAAGGCCCTAACTATTCGATCTAGTGGAGCAACGCCCTAGGGTGAAGCCTAGGTTGCCTGGAAAGTAGAAATGTCGATAACTTTCATACTGGTTGCAATTATTCGTTTTATGCGATGGAAGAACTTCTGTATTTATACTGTATTTTATGCTTCTGACGTTGACTTCTAAGGCACTAAGTATTCGATATGGTGGAACAACGCCCTAGGGTGAATCCTAGGTAGCCCGGAACATAGAAATGACCATAACCTTCACACTGGTGGCTATTATTCGTTTTATTCGATGGAAAAACTGTTATATTTATATTGTATTTTATGCTTCTGGCGCTGACTTCTTAGGCCGTAACTATTCAATCTGGTGGAGCACGCCCTAGAGTGTAGTCTAGGTTGCACGGAACGTAGAAATGACCATCACGTTCACACTGGTTGCAATTATTCATATTATAGGATGGAAAACCTGTTGTATTTATTTTGTATTTTATGCTCCTGGTGTTGACTTCTTAGGCCCTAACTATTCCATCTGGTGGAGCAACGCCCTAGAGTGAAGCCTAGGGTGCCCGGAACGTAGAAATGACCATCACTCTCAAACTGGTTGCAATTACTCCTGTTATATGATGGAAAAACTGTTGTATTTATATTGTATTTTATGATTCTGGCGTTCACTTCTTAGGCACTAACTTTTCAATCTGTTGGAGCAACGCCCTAGCGTGAATCCTAGGTTGCCCGGGAAGTAGAAATGACCATAACTTTCATACTGGTTGCAATTATCCGTTTTATACGATGGAAAAACTGTTGTATTCATATTGTATTTTATGCTTCTGGCGTTGACTTCTTAGGCCCTAACTATTCGGTCTGGTGGAGCAACGCCTTAGAGTGAAGCCTAGGTTGCCCGGAACGAAGAAATGATCATATCTTTCGCACTGGTTGCAATTATTCCTGTTATACGATGGAAAAACTGTTGTATTTTTTTGCATTTTATGCTTCGGGCGTTGACTTCTAAGGCGTTAACTATTCAGTCTGTTGGAGCAACTCCCAAGGGTGAAGCCTAGGTTGCCCGGGAAGTAGAAATGACCATAACTTTCATACTGGTTGCAATTATCCGTTTTATACGATGGAAAAACTGTTGTATTCATATTGTATTTTATGCTTCTGGCGTTCACTTCTTAGGCCCTAACTATTCGATCGGGTGGAACAACGCCCTAGGGTGAATCCTAGGTTGCCCGGAACATAGAAATGACCATAACCTTCACACTGGTGGCTATTATTCGTTTTATTCGATGGAAAAACTGTTATATTTATATTGTATTTTATGCTTCTGGCGTTCACTTCTTAGGCCCTAACTATTCGATCGGGTGGAACAACGCCCTAGGGTGAATCCTAGGTTGCCCGGAACATAGAAATGACCATAACCTTCACACTGGTGGCTATTATTCGTTTTATTCGATGGAAAAACTGTTATATTTATATTGTATTTTATGCTTCTGGCGCTGACTTCTTAGGCCGTAGCTATTCAATCTGGTGGAGCACGCCCTAGAGTGTAGTCTAGGTTGCACGGAACGTAGAAATGACCATCACGTTCACACTGGTTGCAATTATTCATATTATAGGATGGAAAACCTGTTGTATTTATATTGTATTTTATGCTTCTGGCGTTGACTTCTTAGGCCCTAACTAGTCGGTCTGGTGGAGCAACGCCTTAGAGTGAAGCCTAGGTTGCCCGGAACGTAGAAATGATCATATCTTTCACACTGGTTGCTATTGTTCCTGTGATACGATGGAAAAGCTGTTGTATTTATATTGTACCTTATGCTTCTGGCGTTGACTTCTATGGCCCTAACTATTCGATCTGGTGGAGCAACGCCCTAGGGTGAAGCCTAGGTTTCCCGGAACGTAGAAATGACCATCAATTTCACACTGGTTGCAATTATTCCTGTTATACGATGGAAAAACTGTTGTATTTTTTTGCATTTTATGCTTCGGGCGTTGACTTCTAAGGCCCTAACTATTCAGTCTGTGGGAGCAACTCCCAAGGGTGAAGCCTAGGTTGCCCGGGAAGTAGAAATGACCATAACTTTCATACTGGTTGCAATTATCCGTTTTAAACGATGGAAAAACTGTTGTATTCATATTGTATTTTATGCTTCTGGCGTTGACTTCTTAGGCCCTAACTATTCGGTCTGGTGGAGCAACGCCTTAGAGTGAAGCCTAGGTTGCCCGGAACGTAGAAATGATCATATCTTTCACACTGGTTGCTATTGTTCCTGTTATACGATGGAAAAGCTGTTGTATTTATATTGTACCTTATGCTTCTGGCGTTGACTTCTATGGACCTAACTATTCGATCTGGTGGAGTAACGCCCTAGGGTGAAGCCTAGGTTTCCCGGAACGTAGAAATGACCATCAATTTCACACTGGTCGCAATTATTCCTGTTATACGATGGAAAAACTGTTGTATTTTTTTCATTTTATGCTTCGGGCGTTGACTTCTAAGGCCCTAACTATTCGATCTGGTGGAACACGCCCTAGAGTGAAGTCTAGGTTGCACGGAACGTAGAAATCACCATCAATTTGACACTGGTTGCAATTATTCCTGTTATACGATGGAAAAACTGTTGTATTTTTTTGCATTTTATGCTTCGGGCGTTGACTTCTAAGGCCCTAACTATTCAGTCTGTTGGAGCAACTCCCAAGGGTGAAGCCTAGGTTGCCCGGAAAGTAGAAATGTCCATAACATTCATACTGGTTGCAATTATTCGTTTTATACGATGGAAAAACTGTTGTATTTATATTGTATTTTAAGCTTCTGACGTTGACTTCTAAGGCACCAACTATTCGATCTGGTGGAGCAACGCCGTAGAGTGAAGCCTAGGTTGCCCGGAACGTAGAAATGACCATAACTTTCACACTGGTTGCAATTATTCGTTTTATACGATGGAAAAACTGTTGTATTTATATTGTATTTTATGCTTCTGGCGTTCACTTCTTAGGCCTTAACTATTCGATGTGGTGGAACAACGCACTAGGGTGAAGCCTAGGTTTCCCGGAACGTAGAAATGGCCATAACTTTCACACTGGTAGCAATTATTCGATTTATACAATGGAAAAACTGTTCTATTTATTTTGTGTTTTATGTTTCGCGCGTTGTCTTCTAAGGCCCTAACTATTCGATCTAGTGGAGCAACGCCCTAGGGTGAAGCCTAGGTTGCCTGGAAAGTAGAAATGTCGATAACTTTCATACTGGTTGCAATTATTCGTTTTATGCGATGGAAGAACTTCTGTATTTATACTGTATTTTATGCTTCTGACGTTGACTTCTAAGGCACTAAGTATTCGATATGGTGGAACAACGCCCTAGGGTGAATCCTAGGTAGCCCGGAACATAGAAATGACCATAACCTTCACACTGGTGGCTATTATTCGTTTTATTCGATGGAAAAACTGTTATATTTATATTGTATTTTATGCTTCTGGCGCTGACTTCTTAGGCCGTAACTATTCAATCTGGTGGAGCACGCCCTAGAGTGTAGTCTAGGTTGCACGGAACGTAGAAATGACCATCACGTTCACACTGGTTGCAATTATTCATATTATAGGATGGAAAACCTGTTGTATTTATTTTGTATTTTATGCTCCTGGTGTTGACTTCTTAGGCCCTAACTATTCCATCTGGTGGAGCAACGCCCTAGAGTGAAGCCTAGGGTGCCCGGAACGTAGAAATGACCATCACTCTCAAACTGGTTGCAATTACTCCTGTTATATGATGGAAAAACTGTTGTATTTATATTGTATTTTATGATTCTGGCGTTCACTTCTTAGGCACTAACTTTTCAATCTGTTGGAGCAACGCCCTAGCGTGAATCCTAGGTTGCCCGGGAAGTAGAAATGACCATAACTTTCACACTGGTTGCAATTATTCGTTTTATACGATGGAAAAACTGTTGTATTTATATTGTATTGTATGCTTCTGACGTTGACTTCTAAGGCTCCAACTATTCGATCTGGTGGAGCAACGCCCTAGATTGAAACCTAGGTTGCCCGGAACGTAGAAATGACCATAGCTTTCACACTGGTTGCAATTATTCGTTTTATACGATGGAAAAACTGTTGTATTTATATTGTATTTTATGCTTCTGGCGTTCACTTCTTAGGCCCTAACTTTTCGATCGGGTGGAACAACGCACTAGGGTGAAGCCGAGGTTGCCCGGAAAGCAGAAATGACCATAACTTTCAAACTGGTTGCAATTATTCCTGTTATACGATGGAAAAACTGTTGTATTTATATTGTATTTTATGCTTCTGGCGTTGACTTCTGAGGCCCTAACTATTCGATCTGTTGGAGCAACGCCCTAGAGTGAAGCCTTGGTTTCCCGGAACGTAGAAATGACCATGAATTTCATACTGGTCGCAATTATTCGTTTTATACGATGGAAAAACTGTTGTATTTATATTGTATTTTATGCTTCTGACGTTGACTTCTAAGGCTCGAACTATTTGATCTGGTGGAGCAACGCCCTAGATTGAAACCTAGGTTGCCCGGAACGTAGAAATGACCATAGCTTTCACACTGGTTGCAATTATTCGTTTTATACGATGGAAAAACTGTTGTATTTATATTGTATTTTATGCTTCTGGCGTACACTTCTTAGGCCCTAACTATTCGATCGGGTGGAACAACGCACTAGGGTGAAGCCTAGGTTGCCCGGAAAGCAGAAATGACCATAACTTTCAAACTGGTTGCAATTATTCCTGTTATACGATGGAAAAACTGTTGTGTTTATATTGTATTTTATGCTTCTGGCGTTCACTTCTTAGGCCCTAACTATTCGATCGGGTGGAACAACGCCCTAGGGTGAATCCTAGGTTGCCCGGAACATAGAAATGACCATAACCTTCACACTGGTGGCTATTATTCGTTTTATTCGATGGAAAAACTGTTATATTTATATTGTATTTTATGCTTCTGGCGCTGACTTCTTAGGCCCTAACTATTCGATCTGGTGGAACACGCCCTAGAGTGAAGTCTAGGTTGCACGGAACGTAGAAATGACCATCAATTTGACACTGGTTGCAATTATTCCTGTTATACGATGGAAAAACTGTTGTATTTATATTGTATTTTAAGCTTCTGACGTTGACTTCTAAGGCACCAACTATTTGATCTGGTGGAGCAACGCCCTAGAGTGAAACCTAGGTTGCCCGGAACGTAGAAATGACCATAGCTTTCACACTGGTTGCAATTATTCGTTTTATACGATGGAAAAACTGTTGTATTTATATTGTATTTTATGCTTCTGGCGTTCACTTCTTAGGCCTTAACTATTCGATGTGGTGGAACAACGCACTAGGGTGAAGCCTAGGTTTCCCGGAACGTAGAAATGGCCATAACTTTCACACTGGTAGCAATTATTCGATTTATACAATGGAAAAACTGTTCTATTTATTTTGTGTTTTATGTTTCGCGCGTTGTCTTCTAAGGCCCTAACTATTCGATCTAGTGGAGCAACGCCCTAGGGTGAAGCCTAGGTTGCCTGGAAAGTAGAAATGTCGATAACTTTCATACTGGTTGCAATTATTCGTTTTATGCGATGGAAGAACTTCTGTATTTATACTGTATTTTATGCTTCTGACGTTGACTTCTAAGGCACTAAGTATTCGATATGGTGGAACAACGCCCTAGGGTGAATCCTAGGTAGCCCGGAACATAGAAATGACCATAACCTTCACACTGGTGGCTATTATTCGTTTTATTCGATGGAAAAACTGTTATATTTATATTGTATTTTATGCTTCTGGCGCTGACTTCTTAGGCCGTAACTATTCAATCTGGTGGAGCACGCCCTAGAGTCTAGTCTAGGTTGCACGGAACGTAGAAATGACCATCACGTTCACACTGGTTGCAATTATTCATATTATAGGATGGAAAACCTGTTGTATTTATTTTGTATTTTATGCTCCTGGTGTTGACTTCTTAGGCCCTAACTATTCGATCTGGTGGAGCAACGCCCTAGAGTGAAGCCTAGGGTGCCCGGAACGTAGAAATGACCATCACTCTCAAACTGGTTGCAATTACTCCTGTTATATGATGGAAAAACTGTTGTATTTATATTGTATTTTATGATTCTGGCGTTCACTTCTTAGGCACTAACTTTTCAATCTGTTGGAGCAACGCCCTAGCGTGAATCCTAGGTTGCCCGGGAAGTAGAAATGACCATAACTTTCATACTGGTTGCAATTATCCGTTTTATACGATGGAAAAACTGTTGTATTCATATTGTATTTTATGCTTCTGGCGTTGACTTCTTAGGCCCTAACTATTCGGTCTGGTGGAGCAACGCCTTAGAGTGAAGCCTAGGTTGCCCGGAACGTAGAAATGATCATATCTTTCGCACTGGTTGCAATTATTCCTGTTATACGATGGAAAAACTGTTGTATTTTTTTGCATTTTATGCTTCGGGCGTTGACTTCTAAGGCCCTAACTATTCAGTCTGTTGGAGCAACTCTCAAGGGTGAAGCCTAGGTTGCCCGGGAAGTAGAAATGACCATAACTTTCATACTGGTTGCAATTATCCGTTTTATACGATGGAAAAACTGTTGTATTCATATTGTATTTTATGCTTCTGGCGTTGACTTCTTAGGCCCTAACTATTCGGTCTGGTGGAGCAACGCCTTAGAATGAAGCCTAGGTTGCCCGGAACGTAGAAATGATCATATCTTTCACACTGGTTGCTATTGTTCCTGTTATACGATGGAAAAGCTGTTGTATTTATATTGTACCTTATGCTTCTGGCGTTGACTTTTATGGCCCTAACTATTCGATCTGGTGGAGCAACGCCCTAGGGTGAAGCCTAGGTTTCCCGGAATGTAGAAATGACCATCAATTTCACACTGGTTGCAATTATTCCTGTTATACGATGGAAAAACTGTTGTATCTTTTTACATTTTATGCTTCGGGCGTTGACTTCTAAGGCGCTAACTATTCAGTCTGTTGGAGCAACTCCCAAGGGTGAAGCTTAGGTTGCCCGGATAGTAGAAATGACCATAACTTTCATAGTGGTTGCAATTATTCGCTTTATACGATGGAAAAACTGTTGTATTTATATTGTATTTCAAGCTTCTGACGTTGACTCCTAAGGCACCAACTATTCGATCTGGTGGAGCAACGCCCTAGAGTGAAGCCTAGGTTGCCCGGAACGTAGAAATGACCATAACTTTCACACTGGTTGCAATTATTCGTTTTATACGATGGAAAAACTGTTGTATTTATATTGTATTGTATGCTTCTGACGTTGACTTCTAAGGCTCCAACTATTCGATCTGGTGGAGCAACGCCCTAGATTGAAACCTAGGTTGCCCGGGACGTAGAAATGACCATAGCTTTCACACTGGTTGCAATTATTCGTTTTATACGATGGAAAAACTGTTGTATTTATATTGTATTTTATGCTTCTGGCGTTCACTTCTTAGGCCCTAACTTTTCGATCGGGTGGAACAACGCACTAGGGTGAAGCCTAGGTTGCCCGGAAAGCAGAAATGACCATAACTTTCAAACTGGTTGCAATTATTCCTGTTATACGATGGAAAAACTGTTGTATTTATATTGTATTTTATGCTTCTGGCGTTGACTTCTGAGGCCCTAACTATTCGATCTGTTGGAGCAACGCCCTAGAGTGAAGCCTTGGTTTCCCGGAACGTAGAAATGACCATGAATTTCATACTGGTCGCAATTATTCGTTTTATACGATGGAAAAACTGTTGTATTTATATTGTATTTTATGCTTCTGGCGTACACTTCTTAGGCCCTAACTATTCGATCTGGTGGAGCAACGCCCTAGAGTGAAGCCTACGTTGCCCGGAACGTAGAAATGACCATAACTTTCACACTGGTTGCAATTATTCGTTTTATACGATGGAAAAACTGTTGTATTTATATTGTATTTTATGCTTCTGGCGTTCACTTCTTAGGCCCTAACTATTCGATCGGGTGGAACAACGCCCTAGGGTGAATCCTAGGTTGCCCGGAACATAGAAACGACCATAACCTTCACACTGGTGGCTATTATTCGTTTTATTCGATGGAAAAACTGTTATATTTATATTGTATTTTATGCTTCTGGCGCTGACTTCTTAGGCCCTAACTATTCGATCTGGTGGAACACGCCCTAGAGTGAAGTCTAGGTTGCACGGAACGTAGAAATGACCATCAATTTGACACTGGTTGCAATTATTCCTGCTATACGATGGAAAAACTGTTGTATTTATATTGTATTTTAAGCTTCTGACGTTGACTTCTAAGGCACCAACTATTTGATCTGGTGGAGCAACGCCCTAGAGTGAAGCCTAGGTTGCCCGGAACGTAGAAATGACCATAACTTTCACACTGGTTGCAATTATTCGTTTTATACGATGGAAAAACTGTTGTATTTATATTGTATTGTATGCTTCTGACGTTGACTTCTAAGGCTCCAACTATTCGATCTGGTGGAGCAACGCCCTAGATTGAAACCTAGGTTGCCCGGAACGTAGAAATGACCATAGCTTTCACACTGGTTGCAATTATTCGTTTTATACGATGGAAAAACTGTTGTATTTATATTGTATTTTATGCTTCTGGCGTTCACTTCTTAGGCCCTAACTTTTCGATCGGGTGGAACAACGCACTAGGGTGAAGCCTAGGTTGCACGGAAAGCAGAAATGACCATAACTTTCAAACTGGTTGCAATTATTCCTGTTATACGATGGAAAAACTGTTGTATTTTTTTGCATTTTATGTTTCGGGCGTTGACTTCTAAGGCCCTAACTATTCAGTCTGTTGGAGCAACTCCCAAGGGTGAAGCCTAGGTGCCCGGAAAGTAGAAATGTCCATAACATTCATACTGGTTGCAATTATTCGTTTTATACGATGGAAAAACTGTTGTATTTATATTGTATTTTAAGCTTCTGACGTTGACTTCTAAGCCACCAACTATTCGATCTGGTGGAGCAACGCCCTAGAGTGAAGCCTAGGTTGCCCGGAACGTAGAAATGACCATAACTTTCACACTGGTTGCAATTATTCGTTTTATACGATGGAAAAACTGTTGTATTTATATTGTATTTTATGCTTCTGGCGTTCACTTTTTAGGCCCTAACTATTCGATCGGGTGGAACAACGCCCTAGGGTGAATCCTAGGTTGCCCGGAACATAGAAATGACCATAACCTTCACACTGGTGGCTATTATTCGTTTTATTCGATGGAAAAACTGTTATATTTATATTGTATTTTATGCTTCTGGCGCTGACTTCTTAGGCCCTAACTATTCGATCTGGTGGAACACGCCCTAGAGTGAAGTCTAGGTTGCACGGAACGTAGAAATGACCATCAATTTGACACTGGTTGCAATTATTCCTGTTATACGATGGAAAAACTGTTGTATTTATATTGTATTTTAAGCTTCTGACGTTGACTTCTAAGGCACCAACTATTTGATCTGGTGGAGCAACGCCCTAGAGTGAAGCCTAGGTTGCCCGGAACGTAGAAATGACCATAACTTTCACACTGGTTGCAATTATTCGTTTTATACGATGGAAAAACTGTTGTATTTATATTGTATTGTATGCTTCTGACGTTGACTTCTAAGGCTCCAACTATTCGATCTGGTGGAGCAACGCCCTAGACTGAAACCTAGGTTGCCCGGAACGTAGAAATGACCATAGCTTTCACACTGGTTGCAATTATTCGTTTTATACGATGGAAAAACTGTTGTATTTATATTGTATTTTATGCTTCTGGCGTTCACTTCTTAGGCCCTAACTTTTCGATCGGGTGGAACAACGCACTAGGGTGAAGCCTAGGTTGCCCGGAAAGCAGAAATGACCATAACTTTCAAACTGGTTGCAATTATTCCTGTTATACGATGGAAAAACTGTTGTATTTTTTTGCATTTTATGTTTCGGGCGTTGACTTCTAAGGCCCTAACTATTCAGTCTGTTGGAGCAACTCCCAAGGGTGAAGCCTAGGTGCCCGGAAAGTAGAAATGTCCATAACATTCATACTGGTTGCAATTATTCGTTTTATACGATGGAAAAACTGTTGTATTTATATTGTATTTTAAGCTTCTGACGTTGACTTCTAAGCCACCAACTATTCGATCTGGTGGAGCAACGCCCTAGAGTGAAGCCTAGGTTGCCCGGAACGTAGAAATGACCATAACTTTCACACTGGTTGCAATTATTCGTTTTATACGATGGAAAAACTGTTGTATTTATATTGTATTTTATGCTTCTGGCGTTCACTTCTTAGGCCCTAACTATTCGATCGGGTGGAACAACGCCCTAGGGTGAATCCTAGGTTGCCCGGAACATAGAAATGACCATAACCTTCACACTGGTGGCTATTATTCGTTTTATTCGATGGAAAAACTGTTATATTTATATTGTATTTTATGCTTCTGGCGCTGACTTCTTAGGCCCTAACTATTCGATCTGGTGGAACACGCCCTAGAGTGAAGTCTAGGTTGCACGGAACGTAGAAATGACCATCACGTTCACACTGGTTGCAATTATTCATATTATAGGATGGAAAACCTGTTGTATTTATATTGTATTTTATGCTTCTGGCGTTGACTTCTTAGGCCCTAACTATTCGGTCTGGTGGAGCAACGCCTTAGAGTGAAGCCTAGGTTGCCCGGAACGTAGAAATGATCATATCTTTCACACTGGTTGCTATTGTTCCTGTTATACGATGGAAAAGCTGTTGTATTTATATTGTACCTTATGCTTCTGGCGTTGACTTCTATGGCCCTAACTATTCGATCTGGTGGAGGAACGCCCTAGGGTGAAGCCTAGGTTTCCCGGAACGTAGAAATGACCATCAATTTCACACTGGTTGCAATTATTCCTGTTATACGATGGAAAAACTGTTGTATTTTTTTGCATTTTATGCTTCGGGCGTTGACTTCTAAGGCCCTAACTATTCAGTCTGTTGGAGCAACTCCCAAGGGTGAAGCCTAGGTTGCCCGGGAAGTAGAAATGACCATAACTTTCATACTGGTTGCAATTATCCGTTTTATACGATGGAAAAACTGTTGTATTTATATTGTATTTTAAGCTTCTGACGTTGACTTCTAAGGCACCAACTATTCGATCTGGTGGAGCAACGCCGTAGAGTGAAGCCTAGGTTGCCCGGAACGTAGAAATGACCATAACTTTCACACTGGTTGCAATTATTCGTTTTATGCGATGGAAGAACTTCTGTATTTATACTGTATTTTATGCTTCTGACGTTGACTTCTAAGGCACTAAGTATTCGATATGGTGGAACAACGCCCTAGGGTGAATCCTAGGTAGCCCGGAACATAGAAATGACCATAACCTTCACACTGGTGGCTATTATTCGTTTTATTCGATGGAAAAACTGTTATATTTATATTGTATTTTATGCTTCTGGCGCTGACTTCTTAGGCCGTAACTATTCAATCTGGTGGAGCACGCCCTAGAGTGTAGTCTAGGTTGCACGGAACGTAGAAATGACCATCACGTTCACACTGGTTGCAATTATTCATATTATAGGATGGAAAACCTGTTGTATTTATATTGTATTTTATGCTCCTGGTGTTGACTTCTTAGGCCCTAACTATTCGATCTGGTGGAGCAACGCCCTAGAGTGAAGCCTAGGGTGCCCGGAACGTAGAAATGACCATCACTCTCAAACTGGTTGCAATTACTCCTGTTATATGATGGAAAAACTGTTGTATTTATATTGTATTTTATGATTCTGGCGTTCACTTCTTAGGCACTAACTTTTCAATCTGTTGGAGCAACGCCCTAGCGTGAATCCTAGGTTGCCCGGGAAGTAGAAATGACCATAACTTTCATACTGGTTGCAATTATCCGTTTTATACGATGGAAAAACTGTTGTATTCATATTGTATTTTATGCTTCTGGCGTTGACTTCTTAGGCCCTAACTATTCGGTCTGGTGGAGCAACGCCTTAGAGTGAAGCCTAGGTTGCCCGGAACGTAGAAATGATCATATCTTTCGCACTGGTTGCAATTATTCCTGTTATACGATGGAAAAACTGTTGTATTTTTTTGCATTTTATGCTTCGGGCGTTGACTTCTAAGGCCCTAACTATTCAGTCTGTTGGAGCAACTCCCAAGGGTGAAGCCTAGGTTGCCCGGGAAGTAGAAATGACCATAACTTTCATACTGGTTGCAATTATCCGTTTTATACGATGGAAAAACTGTTGTATTCATATTGTATTTTATGCTTCTGGCGTTGACTTCTTAGGCCCTAACTATTCGGTCTGGTGGAGCAACGCCTTAGGGTGAAGCCTAGGTTGCCCGGAACGTAGAAGTGATCATATCTTTCACACTGGTTGCTATTGTTCCTGTTATACGATGGAAAAGCTGTTGTATTTATATTGTACCTTATGCTTCTGGCGTTGACTTTTATGGCCCTAACTATTCGATCTGGTGGAGCAACGCCCTAGGGTGAAGCCTAGGTTTCCCGGAATGTAGAAATGACCATCAATTTCACACTGGTTGCAATTATTCCTGTTATACGATGGAAAAACTGTTGTATTTTTTTACATTTTATGCTTCGGGCGTTGACTTCTAAGGCGCTAACTATTCAGTCTGTTGGAGCAACTCCCAAGGGTGAAGCTTAGGTTGCCCGGATAGTAGAAATGACCATAACTTTCATAGTGGTTGCAATTATTCGCTTTATACGATGGAAAAACTGTTGTATTTATATTGTATTTTAAGCTTCTGACGTTGACTCCTAAGGCACCAACTATTCGATCTGGTGGAGCAACGCCCTAGAGTGAAGCCTAGGTTGCCCGGAACGTAGAAATGACCATAACTTTCACACTGGTTGCAATTATTCGTTTTATACGATGGAAAAACTGTTGTATTTATATTGTATTGTATGCTTCTGACGTTGACTTCTAAGGCTCCAACTATTCGATCTGGTGGAGCAACGCCCTAGATTGAAACCTAGGTTGCCCGGAACGTAGAAATGACCATAGCTTTCACACTGGTTGCAATTATCCATTTTATACGATGGAAAAACTGTTGTATTCATATTGTATTTTATGCTTCTGGCGTTGACTTCTTAGGCCCTAACTATTCGGTCTGGTGGAGCAACGCCTTAGAGTGAAGCCTAGGTTGCCCGGAACGTAAAAATGATCATATCTTTCACACTGGTTGCTATTGTTCCTGTTATACGATGGAAAAGCTGTTGTATTTATATTGTACCTTATGCTTCTGGCGTTGACTTTTATGGCCCTAACTATTCGATCTGGTGGAGCAACGCCCTAGGGTGAAGCCTAGGTTTCCCGGAATGTAGAAATGACCATCAATTTCACACTGGTTGCAATTATTCCTGTTATACGATGGAAAAACTGTTGTATTTTTTTACATTTTATGCTTCGGGCGTTGACTTCTAAGGCGCTAACTATTCAGTCTGTTGGAGCAACTCCCAAGGGTGAAGCTTAGGTTGCCCGGATAGTAGAAATGACCATAACTTTCATAGTGGTTGCAATTATTCGCTTTATACGATGGAAAAACTGTTGTATTTATATTGTATTTTAAGCTTCTGACGTTGACTCCTAAGGCACCAACTATTCGATCTGGTGGAGCAACGCCCTAGAGTGAAGCCTAGGTTGCCCGGAACGTAGAAATGACCATAACTTTCACACTGGTTGCAATTATTCGTTTTATACGATGGAAAAACTGTTGTATTTATATTGTATTGTATGCTTCTGACGTTGACTTCTAAGGCTCCAACTATTCGATCTGGTGGAGCAACGCCCTAGATTGAAACCTAGGTTGCCCGGAACGTAGAAATGACCATAGCTTTCACACTGGTTGCAATTATTCGTTTTATACGATGGAAAAACTGTTGTATTTATATTGTATTTTATGCTTCTGGCGTTCACTTCTTAGGCCCTAACTTTTCGATCGGGTGGAACAACGCACTAGGGTGAAGCCTAGGTTGCCCGGAAAGCAGAAATGACCATAACTTTCAAACTGGTTGCAATTATTCCTGTTATACGATGGAAAAACTGTTGTATTTATATTGTATTTTATGCTTCTGGCGTTGACTTCTGAGGCCCTAACTATTCGATCTGTTGGAGCAACGCCCTAGGGTGAAGCCTTGGTTTCCCGGAACGTAGAAATGACCATGAATTTCATACTGGTCGCAATTATTCGTTTTATACGATGGAAAAACTGTTGTATTTATATTGTATTTTATGCTTCTGACGTTGACTTCTAAGGCTCGAACTATTTGATCTGGTGGAGCAACGCCCTAGATTGAAACCTAGGTTGCCCGGAACGTAGAAATGACCATAGCTTTCACACTGGTTGCAATTATTCGTTTTATACGATGGAAAAACTGTTGTATTTATATTGTATTTTATGCTTCTGGCGTACACTTATTAGGCCCTAACTATTCGATCGGGTGGAACAACGCACTAGGGTGAAGCCTAGGTTGCCCGGAAAGCAGAAATGACCATAACTTTCAAACTGGTTGCAATTATTCCTGTTATACGATGGAAAAACTGTTGTGTTTATATTGTATTTTATGCTTCTGGCGTTCACTTCTTAGGCCCTAACTATTCGATCGGGTGGAACAACGCCCTAGGGTGAATCCTAGGTTGCCCGGAACATAGAAATGACCATAACCTTCACACTGGTGGCTATTATTCGTTTTATTCGATGGAAAAACTGTTATATTTATATTGTATTTTATGCTTCTGGCGCTGACTTCTTAGGCCCTAACTATTCGATCTGGTGGAACACGCCCTAGAGTGAAGTCTAGGTTGCACGGAACGTAGAAATGACCATCAATTTGACACTGGTTGCAATTATTCCTGTTATACGATGGAAAAACTGTTGTATTTATATTGTATTTTAAGCTTCTGACGTTGACTTCTAAGGCACCAACTATTTGATCTGGTGGAGCAACGCCCTAGAGTGAAGCCTAGGTTGCCCGGAACGTAGAAATGACCATCACTTTCACACTGGTTGCAATTATTCATATTATAGGATGGAAAACCTGTTGTATTTATATTGTATTTTATGCTCCTTGTGTTGACTTCTTAGGCCCTAACTATTCGATCTGGTGGAGCAACGCCCTAGGGTGAAGCCTAGGTTTCCCGGAACGTAGAAATGACCATCAATTTCACACTGGTTGCAATTATTCCTGTTATACGATGGAAAAACTGTTGTATTTTTTTCATTTTATGCTTCGGGCGTTGACTTCTAAGGCCCTAACTATTCAGTCTGTTGGAGCAACTCCCAAGGGTGAAGCCTATTTTCCCCGGATAGTAGAAATGACCATAACTTTCATAGTGGTTGCAATTATTCGCTTTATACGATGGAAAAACTGTTGTATTTATATTGTATTTTATGCTTCTGGCGTTGACTTCTGAGGCCCTAACTATTCGATCTGTTGGAGCAACGCCCTAGAGTGAAGCCTTGGTTTCCCGGAACGTAGAAATGACCATGAATTTCATACTGGTCGCAATTATTCGTTTTATACGATGGAAAAACTGTTGTATTTATATTGTATTTTATGCTTCTGACGTTGACTTCTAAGGCTCGAACTATTCGATCTGGTGGAGCAACGCCCTAGATTGAAACCTAGGTTGCCCGGAACGTAGAAATGACCATAGCTTTCACACTGGTTCCAATTATTCGTTTTATACGATGGAAAAACTGTTGTATTTATATTGTATTTTATGCTTCTGGCGTTCACTTCTTAGGCCCTAACTATTCGATCGGGTGCAACAACGCACTAGGGTGAAGCCTAGGTTGCCCGGAAAGCAGAAATGACCATAACTTTCAAACTGGTGGCTATTATTCGTTTTATTCGATGGAAAAACTGTTATATTTATATTGTATTTTATGCTTCTGGCGCTGACTTCTTAGGCCCTAACTATTCAGTCTGTTGGAGCAACTCCCAAGGGTGAGGCCTAGGTTGCCCGGAAAGTAGAAATGTCCATAACATTCATACTGGTTGCAATTATTCGTTTTATACGATGGAAAAACAGTTGTATTTATATTGTATTTTAAGCTTCTGACGTTGACTTCTAAGGCACCAACTATTCGATCTGGTGGTGCAACGCCCTAGAGTGAAGCCTAGGTTGCCCGGAACGTAGAAATGACCATAACTTTCACACTGGTTGCAATTATTCATATTATAGGATGGAAAACCTGTTGTATTTATATTGTATTTTATGCTCCTGGTGTTGACTTCTTAGGCCCTAACTATTCGATCTGGTGGAGTAACGCCCTAGAGTGAAGCCTAGGGTGCCCGGAACGTAGAAATGACCATCACTCTCAAACTGGTTGCAATTACTCCTGTTATATGATGGAAAAACTGTTGTATTTATATTGTATTTTATGCTTCTGACGTTGACTTCTAAGGCTCGAACTATTCGATCTGGTGGAGCAACGCCCTAGACTGAAACCTAGGTTGCCCGGAACGTAGAAATGACCATAGCTTTCACACTGGTTGCAATTATTCGTTTTATGCGATGGAAAAACTGTTGTATTTATATTGTATTTTATGCTTCTGGCGTTCACTTCTTAGGCCCTAACTATTCGATCGGGTGGAACAACGCACTAGCGTGAAGCCTAGTGTGCCCGGAACGTAGAAATGACCATCACTCTCAAACTGGTTGCAATTACTCCTGTTATATGATGGAAAAACTGTTGTATTTATATTGTATTTTATAATTCTGGCGTTCACTTCTTAGGCACTAACTTTTCAATCTGTTGGAGCAACGCCCTAGCGTGAATCCTAGGTTGCCCGGGAAGTAGAAATGACCATAACTTTCATACTGGTTGCAATTATCCGTTTTATACGATGGAAAAACTGTTGTATTCATATTGTATTTTATGCTTCTGGCGTTGACTTCTTAGGCCCTAACTATTCGGTCTGGTGGAGCAACGCCTTAGAGTGAAGCCTAGGTTGCCCGGGACGTAGAAATGATCATATCTTTCACACTGGTTGCTATTGTTCCTGTTATACGATGGAAAAGCTGTTGTATTTATATTGTACCTTATGCTTCTGGCGTTGACTTCTAAGGCCCTAACTATTCCATCTGGTGGAGCAACGCCCTAGGGTGAAGCCTAGGTTGCCCGGAACGTAGAAATGACCATAACTTTCACACTGGTTGCAATTATTCGTTTTATACGATGGAAAAACTGTTGTATTTATATTGTATTTTATGCTTCTGGCGTTCACTTCTTAGGCCCTAACTATTCGATCGGGTGGAACAACGCACTAGGGTGAAGCCTAGGTTGCCCGGAAAGCAGAAATGACCATAACTTTCAAACTGGTGGCTATTATTCGTTTTATTCGATGGAAAAACTGTTACATTTATATTGTATTTTATGCTTCTGGCGCTGACTTCTTAGGCCCTAACTATTCGATCTGGTGGAACACGCCCTAGAGTGAAGTCTAGGTTGCACGGAACGTAGAAATCACCATCAATTTGACACTGGTTGCAATTATTCCTGTTATACGATGGAAAAACTGTTGTATTTTTTTGCATTTTATGATTCGGGCGTTGACTTCTAAGGCCCTAACTATTCAGTCTGTTGGAGCAACTCCCAAGGGTGAAGCCTAGGTTGCCCGGATAGTAGAAATGACCATAACTTTCATAGTGGTTGCAATTATTCGCTTTATACGATGGAAAAACTGTTGTATTTATATTGTATTTTATGCTTCTGGCGTTGACTTCTGAGGCCCTAACTATTCGATCTGTTGGAGCAACGCCCTAGAGTGAAGCCTTGGTTTCCCGGAACGTAGAAATGACCATGAATTTCATACTGGTCGCAATTATTCGTTTTATACGATGGAAAAACTGTTGTATTTATATTGTATTTTATGCTTCTGACGTTGACTTCTAAGGCTCGAACTATTCGATCTGGTGGAGCAACGCCCTAGATTGAAACCTAGGTTGCCCGGAACGTAGAAATGACCATAGCTTTCACACTGGTTGCAATTATTCGTTTTATACGATGGAAAAACTGTTGTATTTATATTGTATTTTATGCTTCTGGCGTTCACTTCTTAGGCCCTAACTATTCGATCGGGTGGAACAACGCACTAGGGTGAAGCCTAGGTTGCCCGGAAAGCAGAAATGACCATAACTTCCAAACTGGTTGCAATTATTCCTGTTATACGATGGAAAAACTGTTGTATTTATATTGTATTTTATGATTCTGGCGTTCACTTCTTAGGCCCTAACTATTCGATCGGGTGGAACAACGCCCTAGGGTGAATCCTAGGTTGCCCGGAACATAGAAATGACCAGAACCTTCACACTGGCGGCTATTATTCGTTTTATTCGATGGAAAAACTGTTATATTTATATTGTATTTTATGCTTATGGCGCTGACTTCTTAGGCCCTAACTATTCGATCTGGTGGAACACGCCCTAGAGTGTAGTCTAGGTTGCACGGAACGTAGAAATGACCATCACTTTCACACTGGTTGCAATTATTCATATTATAGGATGGAAAACCTGTTGTATTTATATTGTATTTTATGCTCCTGGTGTTGACTTCTTAGGCCCTAACTATTCGATCTGGTGGAGCAACGCCCTAGAGTGAAGCCTAGGGTGCCCGGAACGTAGAAATGACCATCACTCTCAAACTGGTTGCAATTACTCCTGTTATATGATGGTAAAACTGTTGTATTTATATTGTATTTTATGATTCTGGCGTTCACTTCTTAGGCACTAACTTTTCAATCTGTTGGAGCAACGCCCTAGCGTGAATCCTAGGTTGCCCGGGAAGTAGAAATGACCATAACTTTCATACTGGTTGCAATTATCCGTTTTATACGATGGAAAAACTGTTGTATTCATATTGTATTTTATGCTTCTGGCGTCGACTTCTTAGGCCCTAACGATTCGGTCTGGTGGAGCAACGCCTTAGAATGAAGCCTAGGTTGCCCGGAACGTAGAAATGATCATATCTTTCACACTGGTTGCTATTGTTCCTGTTATACGATGGAAAAGCTGTTGTATTTATATTGTACCTTATGCTTCTGGCGTTGACTTCTATGGCCCTAACTATTCGATCTGGTGGAGCAACGCCCTAGGGTGAAACCTAGGTTTCCCGGAACGTAGAAATGACCATCAATTTCACACCGGTTGCAATTATTCCTGTTATACGATGGAAAAACTGTTGTATTTTTTTGCATTTTATGCTTCGGGCGTTGACTTCTAAGGCTCTAACTATTCAGTCTGTTGGAGCAACTCCCAAGGGTGAAGCCTAGGTTGCCCGGATAGTAGAAATGACCATAACTTTCATAGTGGTTGCAATTATTCGCTTTATACGATGGAAAAACTGTTGTATTTATATTGTATTTTATGCTTCTGGCGTTGACTTCTGAGGCCCTAACTATTCGATCTGGTGTAGCAACGCCCTAGATTGAAACCTAGGTTGCCCGGAACGTAGAAATGACCATAGCTTTCACACTGGTAGCAATTATTCGATTTATACAATGGAAAAACTCTTCTATTTATTTTGTGTTTTATGTTTCGCGCGTTGTCTTCTAAGGCCCTAACTATTCGATCTAGTGGAGCAACGCCCTAGGGTGAAGCCTAGGTTGCGTGGAAAGTAGAAATGTCCATAACTTTCATACTGGTTGCAATTATTCGTTTTATGCGATGGAAGAACTGCTGTATTTGTACTGTATTTTATGCTTCTGACGTTGACTTCTAAGGCACTAAGTATTCGATATGGTGGAGCAACGCCCTAGAGTGAAGCCTAGGGTGCCCGGATAGTAGAAATGACCATAACTTTCATAGTGGTTGCAATTATTCGCTTTATACGATGGAAAAACTGTTGTATTTATATTGTATTTTATGCTTCTGGCGTTGACTTCTGAGGCCCTAACTATTCGATCTGGTGGAGCAACGCCCTAGATTGAAACCTAGGTTGCCCGGAACGTAGAAATGACCATAGCTTTCACACTGGTTGCAATTATTCCTGTTATACGATGGAAAAACTGTAGTATTTATATTGTATTTTATGCTTCTGGCGTTCACTTCTTAGGCCCTAACTATTCGATCGGGTGGAACAACGCCCTAGGGTGAATCCTAGGTTGCCCGGAACATAGAAATGACCATAACCTTCACACTGGTGGCTATTATTCGTTTTATTCGATGGAAAAACTGTTATATTTATATTGTATTTTATGCTTCTGGCGCTGACTTCTTAGGCCCTAACTATTCGATCTGGTGGAACACGCCCTAGAGTGAAGTCTAGGTTGCACGGAACGTAGAAATGACCATCACTTTCACACTGGTTGCAATTATTCATATTATATGATGGAAAACCTGTTGTATTTATATTGTATTTTATGCTCCTTGTGTTGACTTCTTAGGCCCTAACTATTCGATCTGGTGGAGCAACGCCCTAGGGTGAAGCCTAGGGTGCCCGGAACGTAGAAATGACCATCACTCTCAAACTGGTTGCAATTACTCCTGTAATATGATGGAAAAACTGTTGTATTTATATTGTATTTTATGATTCTGGCGTTCACTTCTTAGGCGCTAACTTTTCAATCTGTTGGAGCAACGCCCTAGCGTGAATCCTAGGTTGCCCGGGAAGTAGAAATGACCATAACTTTCATACTGGTTGCAATCATCCGTTTTATACGATGGAAAAACTGTTGTATTCATATTGTATTTTATGATTCTGGCGTTGACTTCTTAGGCCCTAACTATTCGGTCTGGTGGAGCAACGCCTTAGACTGAAGCCTAGGTTGCCCGGAACGTAGAAATGATCATATCTTTCACACTGGTTGCTATTGTTCCTGTTATACGATGGAAAAGCTGTTGTATTTATATTGTACCTTATGCTTCTGGAGTTGACTTCTAAGGCCCTAACTATTCGATCTGGTGGAGCAACGCCCTAGGGTGAAGTCTAGGTTGCCCGGAACGTAGAAATGACCATCAATTTGACACTGGTTGCAATTATTCGTTTTATACGATGGAAAAACTGTTGTATTTATATTGTATTTTATGCTTCTGGCGTTCACTTCTTAGGCCCTAACTATTCGATCGGGTGGAACAACGCACTAGGGTGAAGCCTAGGTTGCCCGGAAAGCAGAAATGACCATAACTTTCAAACTGGTGGCTATTATTCGTTTTATTCGATGGAAAAACTGTTACATTTATATTGTATTTTATGCTTCTGGCGCTGACTTCTTAGGCCCTAACTATTCGATCTGGTGGAACACGCCCTAGAGTGAAGTCTAGGTTGCACGGAACGTAGAAATCACCATCAATTTGTCACTGGTTGCAATTATTCCTGTTATACGATGGAAAAACTGTTGTATTTTTTTGCATTTTATGATTCGGGCGTTGACTTCTAAGGCCCTAACTATTCAGTCTGTTGGAGCAACTCCCAAGGGTGAAGCCTAGGTTGCCCGGATAGTAGAAATGACCATAACTTTCATAGTGGTTGCAATTATTCGCTTTATACGATGGAAAAACTGTTGTATTTATATTGTATTTTATGCTTCTGGCGTTGACTTCTGAGGCCCTAACTATTCGATCTGTTGGAGCAACGCCCTAGAGTGAAGCCTTGGTTTCCCGGAACGTAGAAATGACCATGAATTTCATACTGGTCGCAAATATTCGTTTTATACGATGGAAAAACTGTTGTATTTATATTGTATTTTATGCTTCTGACGTTCACTTCTAAGGCTCGAACTATTCGATCTGGTGGAGCAACGCCCTAGATTGAAACCTAGGTTGCCCGGAACGTAGAAATGACCATAGCTTTCACACTGGTTGCAATTATTCGTTTTATACGATGGAAAAACTGTTGTATTTATATTGTATTTTATGCTTCTGGCGTTCACTTCTTAGGCCCTAACTATTCGATCGGGTGGAACAACGCACTAGGGTGAAGCCTAGGTTGCCCGGAAAGCAGAAATGACCATAACTTCCAAACTGGTTGCAATTATTCCTGTTATACGATGGAAAAACTGTTGTATTTATATTGTATTTTATGCTTCTGGCGTTCACTTCTTAGGCCCTAACTATTCGATCGGGTGGAACAACGCCCTAGGGTGAATCCTAGGTTGCCCGGAACATAGAAATGACCAGAACCTTCACACTGGCGGCTATTATTCGTTTTATTCGATGGAAAAACTGTTATATTTATATTGTATTTTATGCTTATGGCGCTGACTTCTTAGGCCCTAACTATTCGATCTGGTGGAACACGCCCTAGAGTGTAGTCTAGGTTGCACGGAACGTAGAAATGACCATCACTTTCACACTGGTTGCAATTATTCATATTATAGGATGGAAAACCTGTTGTATTTATATTGTATTTTATGCTCCTGTTGTTGACTTCTTAGGCCCTAACTATTCGATCTGGTGGAGCAACGCCCTAGAGTGAAGCCTAGGGTGCCCGGAACGTAGAAATGACCATCACTCTCAAACTGGTTGCAATTACTCCTGTTATATGATGGTAAAACTGTTGTATTTATATTGTATTTTATGATTCTGGCGTTCACTTCTTAGGCACTAACTTTTCAATCTGTTGGAGCAACGCCCTAGCGTGAATCCTAGGTTGCCCGGGAAGTAGAAATGACCATAACTTTCATACTGGTTGCAATTATCCGTTTTATACGATGGAAAAACTGTTGTATTCATATTGTATTTTATGCTTCTGGCGTCGACTTCTTAGGCCCTAACGATTCGGTCTGGTGGAGCAACGCCTTAGAATGAAGCCTAGGTTGCCCGGAACGTAGAAATGATCATATCTTTCACACTGGTTGCTATTGTTCCTGTTATACGATGGAAAAGCTGTTGTATTTATATTGTACCTTATGCTTCTGGCGTTGACTTCTATGGCCCTAACTATCCGATCTGGTGGAGCAACGCCCTAGGGTGAAACCTAGGTTTCCCGGAACGTAGAAATGACCATCAATTTCACACTGGTTGCAATTATTCCTGTTATACGATGGAAAAACTGTTGTATTTTTTTGCATTTTATGCTTCGGGCGTTGACTTCTAAGGCACTAACTATTCAGTCTGTTGGAGCAACTCCCAAGGGTGAAGCCTATGTTGCCCGGATAGTAGAAATGACCATAACTTTCATAGTGGTTGCAATTATTCGCTTTATACGATGGAAAAACTGTTGTATTTATATTGTATTTTATGCTTCTGGCGTTGACTTCTGAGGCCCTAACTATTCGATCTGTTGGAGCAACGCCCTAGATTGAAACCTAGGTTGCCCGGAACGTAGAAATGACCATAGCTTTCACACTGGTTCCAATTATTCGTTTTATACGATGGAAAAACTGTTGTATTTATATTGTATTTTATGCTTCTGGCGTTCACTTCTTAGGCCCTAACTATTCGATCGGGTGGAACAACGCACTAGGGTGAAGCCTAGGTTGCCCGCAAAGCAGAAATGACCATAACTTTCAAACTGGTGGCTATTATTCGTTTTATTCGATGGAAAAACTGTTATATTTATATTGTATTTTATGCTTCTAGCGCTGACTTCTTAGGTCCTAACTAATCAGTCTGTTGGAGCAACTCCCAAGGGTGAGGCCTAGGTTGCCCGGAAAGTAGAAATGTCCATAACATTCATACTGGTTGCAATTATTCGTTTTATACGATGGAAAAACAGTTGTATTTATATTGTATTTTAAGCTTCTGACGTTGACTTCTAAGGCACCAACTATTCGATCTGGTGGTGCAACGCCCTAGAGTGAAGCCTAGGTTGCCCGGAACGTAGAAATGACCATAACTTTCACACTGGTTGCAATTATTCGTTTTATACGATGGAAAAACTGTTGTATTTATATTGTATTTTATGCTTCTGACGTTGACTTCTAAGGCTCGAACTATTCGATCTGGTGGAGCAACGCCCTAGACTGAAACCTAGGTTGCCCGGAACGTAGAAATGACCATAGCTTTCAAACTGGTTGCAATTATTCGTTTTATGCGATGGAAAAACTGTTGTATTTATATTGTATTTTATGCTTCTGGCGTTGACTTCTTAGGCCCTAACTATTCGGTCTGGTGGAGCAACGCCTTAGAGTGAAGCCTAGGTTGCCCGGAACGTAGAAATGACCATAACTTTCACACTGGTTGCAATTATTCGTTTTATGCGATGGAAAAACTGTTGTATTTATATTGTATTTTATGCTTCTGGCGTTCACTTCTTAGGCCTTAACTATTCGATCTGGTGGAACAACGCATTAGGGTGAAGCCTAGGGTGCCCGGAACGTAGAAATGACCATCACTCTCAAACTGGTTGCAATTACTCCTGTAATATGATGGAAAAACTGTTGTATTTATATTGTATTTTATGATTCTGGCGTTCACTTCTTAGGCGCTAACTTTTCAATCTGTTGGAGCAACGCCCTAGCGTGAATCCTAGGTTGCCCGGGAAGTAGAAATGACCATAACTTTCATACTGGTTGCAATTATCCGTTTTATACGATGGAAAAACTGTTGTATTCATATTGTATTTTATGATTCTGGCGTTGACTTCTTAGGCCCTAACTATTCGGTCTGGTGGAGCAACGCCTTAGACTGAAGCCTAGGTTGCCGGAACGTAGAAATGATCATATCTTTCACACTGGTTGCTATTGTTCCTGTTATACGATGGAAAAGCTGTTGTATTTATATTGTACCTTATGCTTCTGGCGTTGACTTCTAAGGCCCTAACTATTCGATCTGGTGGAGCAACGCCCTAGGGTGAAGTCTAGGTTGCCCGGAACGTAGAAATGACCATCAATTTGACACTGGTTGCAATTATTCGTTTTATACGATGGAAAAACTGTTGTATTTATATTGTATTTTATGCTTCTGGCGTTCACTTCTTAGGCCCTAACTATTCGATCGGGTGGAACAACGCACTAGGGTGAAGCCTAGGTTGCCCGGAAAGCAGAAATGACCATAACTTTCAAACTGGTGGCTATTATTCGTTTTATTCGATGGAAAAACTGTTACATTTATATTGTATTTTATGCTTCTGGCGCTGACTTCTTAGGCCCTAACTATTCGATCTGGTGGAACACGCCCTAGAGTGAAGTCTAGGTTGCACGGAACGTAGAAATCACCATCAATTTGTCACTGGTTGCAATTATTCCTGTTATACGATGGAAAAACTGTTGTATTTTTTTGCATTTTATGATTCGGGCGTTGACTTCTAAGGCCCTAACTATTCAGTCTGTTGGAGCAACTCCCAAGGGTGAAGCCTAGGTTGCCCGGATAGTAGAAATGACCATAACTTTCATAGTGGTTGCAATTATTCGCTTCATACGATGGAAAAACTGTTGTATTTATATTGTATTTTATGCTTCTGGCGTTGACTTCTGAGGCCCTAACTATTCGATCTGTTGGAGCAACGCCCTAGAGTGAAGCCTTGGTTTCCCGGAACGTAGAAATGACCATGAATTTCATACTGGTCGCAAATATTCGTTTTATACGATGGAAAAACTGTTGTATTTATATTGTATTTTATGCTTCTGACGTTGACTTCTAAGGCTCGAACTATTCGATCTGGTGGAGCAACGCCCTAGATTGAAACCTAGGTTGCCCGGAACGTAGAAATGACCATAGCTTTCACACTGGTTGCAATTATTCGTTTTATACGATGGAAAAACTGTTGTATTTATATTGTATTTTATGCTTCTGGCGTTCACTTCTTAGGCCCTAACTATTCGATCGGGTGGAACAACGCACTAGGGTGAAGCCTAGGTTGCCCGGAAAGCAGAAATGACCATAACTTCCAAACTGGTTGCAATTATTCCTGTTATACGATGGAAAAGCTGTTGTATTTATATTGTATTTTATGCTTCTGGCGTTCACTTCTTAGGCCCTAACTATTCGATCGGGTGGAACAACGCCCTAGGGTGAATCCTAGGTTGCCCGGAACATAGAAATGACCAGAACCTTCACACTGGCGGCTATTATTCGTTTTATTCGATGGAAAAACAGTTGTATTTATATTGTATTTTAAGCTTCTGACGTTGACTTCTAAGGCACCAACTATTCGATCTGGTGGTGCAACGCCCTAGAGTGAAGCCTAGGTTGCCCGGAACGTAGAAATGACCATAACTTTCACACTGGTTGCAATTATTCGTTTTATACGATGGAAAAACTGTTGTATTTATATTGTATTTTATGCTTCTGACGTTGACTTCTAAGGCTCGAACTATTCGATCTGGTGGAGCAACGCCCTAGACTGAAACCTAGGTTGCCCGGAACGTAGAAATGACCATAGCTTTCAAACTGGTTGCAATTATTCGTTTTATGCGATGGAAAAACTGTTGTATTTATATTGTATTTTATGCTTCTGGCGTTGACTTCTTAGGCCCTAACTATTCGGTCTGGTGGAGCAACGCCTTAGAGTGAAGCCTAGGTTGCCCGGAACGTAGAAATGACCATAACTTTCACACTGGTTGCAATTATTCGTTTTATGCGATGGAAAAACTGTTGTATTTATATTGTATTTTATGCTTCTGGCGTTCACTTCTTAGGCCTTAACTATTCGATCTGGTGGAACAACGCATTAGGGTTAAGCCTAGGTTTCCCGGAACGTAGAAATGGCCATAACTTTCACACTGGTAGCAATTATTCGATTTATACAATGGAAAAACTGTTCTATTTATTTTGTGTTTTATGTTTCGCGCGTTGTCTTCTAACCCCCTAACTATTCGATCTAGTGGAGCAACGCCCTAGGGTGAAGCCTAGGTTGCCTGGAAAGTAGAAATGTCCATAACTTTCATACTGGTTGCAATTATTCGTTTTATGCGATGGAAGAACTGCTGTAGTTATACTGTATTTTATGCTTCTGACGTTGACTTCTAAGGCACTAAGTATTCGATATGGTGGAGCAACGCCCTAGAGTGAAGCCTAGGGTGCCCGGATAGTAGAAATGACCATAACTTTCATAGTGGTTGCAATTATTCGCTTTATACGATGGAAAACTGTTGTATTTATATTGTATTTTATGCTTCTGGCGTTGACTTCTGAGGCCCTAACTATTCGATCGGGTGGAACAACGCCCTAGGGTGAATCCTAGGTTGCCCGGAACATAGAAATGACCATAACCTTCACACTGGTGGCTATTATTCGTTTTATTCGATGGAAAAACTGTTATATTTATATTGTATTTTATCCTTCTGGCGCTGACTTCTTAGGCCGTAACTATTCGTTCTGGTGGAGCACGCCCTAGAGTGTAGTCTAGGTTGCACGGAACGTAGAAATGACCATCACTTTCACACTGGTTGCAATTATTCATATTATAGGATGGAAAACCTGTTGTATTTATATTGTATTTTATGATCCTGGTGTTGACTTCTTAGGCCCTAACTATTCGATCTGGTGGAGCAACGCCCTAGAGTGAAGCCTAGGGTGCCCGGAACGTAGAAATGACCATCACTCTCAAACTGGTTGCAATTACTCCTGCTATATGATGGAAAAACTGTTGTATTTATATTGTACCTTATGCTTCTGGCGTTGACTTCTATGGCCCTAACTATTCGATCTGTTGGAGCAACGCCCTAGAGTGAAGCCTTGGTTTCCCGGAACGTAGAAATGACCATGAATTTCATACTGGTCGCAATTATTCGTTTTATACGATGGAAAAACTGTTGTATTTATATTGTATTTTATGCTTCTGACGTTGACTTCTAAGGCTCGAACTATTCGATCTGGTGGAGCAACGCCCTAGATTGAGACCTAGGTTGCCCGGAACGTAGAAATGACCATAGCTTTCTCACTGGTTGCAATTATTCGTTTTATGCGATGGAAAAACTGTTGTATTTATATTGTATTTTATGCTTCTGGCGTTCACTTCTTAGGCCCTAACTATTCGATCAGGTGGAACAACGCACTAGGGTGAAGCCTAGGTTGCCCGGAAAGCAGAAATGACCATAACTTTCAAACTGGTTGCAATTATTCCTGTTATACGATGGAAAAACTGTTGTGTTTATATTGTATTTTATGCTTCTGGCGTTTACTTCTTAGGCCCTAACTATTCGATCGGGTGGAACAACGCCCTAGGGTGAATCCTAGGTTGCCCGGAACATAGAAATGCCCATAACCTTCACACTGGTGGCTATTATTCGTTTTATTCGATGGAAAAACTGTTATATTTATATTGTATTTTATGCTTCTGGCGCTGACTTCTTAGGCCCTAACTATTCGATCTGGTGGAACACGCCCTAGAGTGAAGTCTAGGTTGCACGGAACGTAGAAATGACCATCAATTTGACACTGGTTGCAATTATTCCTGTTATACGATGGAAAAACTGTTTTATTTTTTTGCATTTTATGCTTCGGGCGATGACTTCTAAGGCCCTAACTATTCAGTCTGTTGGAGCAACTCCCAAGGGTGAAGCCTAGGTTGCCCGGAAAGTAGAAATGTCCATAACATTCATACTGGTTGCAATTATTCATATTATAGGATGGAAAACCTGTTGTATTTATATTGTATTTTATGCTCCTGGTGTTGACTTCTTAGGCCCTAACTATTCGATCTGGTGGAACACGCCCTAGAGTGAAGTCTAGGTTGCACGGAACGTAGAAATGACCATCACTTTCACACTGGTTGCAATTATTCATATTATAGAATGGAAAACCTGTTGTATTTATATTGTATTTTATGCTCCTGGTGTTGACTTCTTAGGCCCTAACTATTCGATCTGGTGGAGCAACGCCCTAGAGTGAAGCCTAGGGTGCCCGGAACGTAGAAATGACCATCACTCTCAAACTGGTTGCAATTACTCCTGTTATATGATGGAAAAACTGTTGTATTTATATTGTATTTTATGATTCTGACGTTCACTTCTTAGGCACTAACTTTTCAATCTGTTGGAGCAACGCCCTAGCGTGAATCCTAGGTTGCCCGGGAAGTAGAAATGACCATAACTTTCATACTGGTTGCAATTATCCGTTTTATACGATGGAAAAACTGTTGTGTTTATATTGTATTTTATGCTTCTGGCGTTCACTTCTTAGGCCCTAACTATTCGATCGGGTGGAACAACGCACTAGGGTGAAGCCTAGGTTGCCCGGAAAGCAGAAATGACCATAACTTTCAAACTGGTGGCTATCATTCGTTTTATTCGATGGAAAAACTGTTACATTTATATTGTATTTTATGCTTCTGGCGCTGACTTCTTAGGCCCTAACTATTCGATCTGGTGGAACACGCCCTAGAGTGAAGTCTAGGTTGCACGGAACGTAGAAATGACCATCAATTTGACACTGGTTGCAATTATTCCTGTTATATGATGGAAAAACTGTTGTATTTTTTTGCATTTTATGCTTCGGGCGTTGACTTCTAAGGCCCTAACTATTCCGTCTGTTGGAGCAACTCCCAAGGGTGAGGCCTAGGTTGCCCGGAAAGTAGAAATGTCCATAACATTCATACTGGTTGCAATTATTCGTTTTATACGATGGAAAAACTGTTGTATTTATATTGTATTTTATGCTTCTGACGTTGACTTCTTAGGCTCGAACTATTCGATCTGGTGGAGCAACGCCCTAGATTGAAACCTAGGTTGCCCGGAACCTAGAAATGACCATAGCTTTCACACTGGTTGCAATTATTCGTTTTATACGATGGAAAAACTGTTGTATTTATATTGTATTTTATGCTTCTGGCGTTCACTTCTTAGGCCCTAACTATTCGATCGGGTGGAACAACGCACTAGCGTGAAGCCTAGGGTGCCCGGAACGTAGAAATGACCATCACTCTCAAACTGGTTGCAATTACTCCTGTTATATGATGGAAAAACTGTTGTATTTATATTGTATTTTATGATTCTGGCGTTCACTTCTTAGGCACTAACTTTTCAATCTGTTGGAGCAACGCCCTAGATTGAAACCTAGGTTGCCCGGAACGTAGAAATGACCATAGCTTTCACACTGGTAGCAATTATTCGATTTATACAATGGAAAAACTGTTCTATTTATTTTGTGTTTTATGTTTCGCGCGTTGTCTTCTAAGGCCCTAACTATTCGATCTAGTGGAGCAACGCCCTAGGGTGAAGCCTAGGTTGCCTGGAAAGTAGAAATGTCCATAACTTTCATACTGGTTGCAATTATTCGTTCTATGCGATGGAAGAACTGCTGTATTTATACTGTATTTTATGCTTCTGACGTTGACTTCTAAGGCACTAAGTATTCGATATGGTGGAGCAACGCCCTAGAGTGAAGCCTAGGGTGCCCGGATAGTAGAAATGACCATAACTTTCATAGTGGTTGCAATTATTCGCTTTATACGATGGAAAAACTGTTGTATTTATATTATATTTTATGCTTCTGGCGTTGAATGCTGAGGCCCTAACTATTCGATCTGTTGGAGCAACGCCCTAGAGTGAAGCCTAGGTTGCCCGGAACGTAGAAATGACCATCAATTTCACACTGGTTGCAATTATTCCTGTTATACGATGGAAAAACTTTTGTGTTTATATTGTATTTTATGCTTCTGGCGTTCACTTCTTAGGCCCTAACTATTCGATCGGGTGGAACAACGCCCTAGGGTGAATCCTAGGTTGCCCGGAACATAGAAATGACCATAACCTTCACACTGGTGGCTATTATTCGTTTTATTCGATGGAAAAACTGTTACATTTATATTGTATTTTATGCTTCTGGCGCTGACTTCTTAGGCCGTAACTATTCGATCTGGTGTAGCACGCCCTAGAGTGTAGTCTAGGTTGCACGGAACGTAGAAATGACCATCACTTTCACACTGGTTGCAATTATTCATATTATAGGATGGAAAACCTGTTGTATTTATATTGTATTTTATGCTCCTGGTGTTGACTTCTTAGGCCCTAACTATTCGATCTGGTGGAGCAACGCCCTAGAGTGAAGCCTAGGGTGCCCGGAACGTAGAAATGACCATCACTCTCAAACTGGTTGCAATTACTCCTGTTATATGATGGAAAAACTGTTGTATTTATATTGTATTTTATGATTCTGGCGTTCACTTCTTAGGCACTAACTTTTCAATCTGTTGGAGCAACGCCCTAGCGTGAATCCTAGGTTGCCCGGGAAGTAGAAATGACCATAACTTTCATACTGGTTGCAATTATCCGTTTTATACGATGGAAAAACTGTTGTGTTTATATTGTATTTTGTGCTTCTGGCGTTCACTTCTTAGGCCCTAACTATTCGATCGGGTGGAACAACGCACTAGGGTGAAGCCTAGGTTGCCCGGAAAGCAGAAATGACCATAACTTTCAAACTGGTGGCTATTATTCGTTTTATTCGATGGAAAATCTGTTACATTTATA
This sequence comes from Calliopsis andreniformis, assembly GCF_051401765.1. Lineage (NCBI taxonomy): Eukaryota > Metazoa > Arthropoda > Insecta > Hymenoptera > Andrenidae > Calliopsis > Calliopsis andreniformis. The sequence continues at coordinate 7,047,289 of NW_027480425.1, read as the reverse complement.
TTGTATTTTATGCTTCTGGCGCTGACTTCTTAGGCCCTAACTATTCGATCTGGTGGAACACGCCCTAGAGTGAAGTCTAGGTTGCACGGAACGTAGAAATGACCATCAATTTGACACTGGTTGCAATTATTCCTGTTATATGATGGAAAAACTGTTGTATTTTTTTGCATTTTATGCTTCTGGCGTTGACTTCTAAGGCCCTAACTATTCCGTCTGTTGGAGCAACTCCCAAGGGTGAGGCCTAGGTTGCCCGGAAAGTAGAAATGTCCATAACATTCATACTGGTTGCAATTATTCGTTTTATACGATGGAAAAACTGTTGTATTTATATTGTATTTTATGCTTCTGACGTTGACTTCTTAGGCTCGAACTATTCGATCTGGTGGAGCAACGCCCTAGATTGAAACCTAGGTTGCCCGGAACGTAGAAATGACCATAGCTTTCACACTGGTTGCAATTATTCGTTTTATACGATGGAAAAACTGTTGTATTTATATTGTATTTTATGCTTCTGGCGTTCACTTCTTAGGCCCTAACTATTCGATCGGGTGGAACAACGCACTAGCGTGAAGCCTAGGGTGCCCGGAACGTAGAAATGACCATCACTCTCAAACTGGTTGCAATTACTCCTGTTATATGATGGAAAAACTGTTGTATTTATATTGTATTTTATGATTCTGGCGTTCACTTCTTAGGCACTAACTTTTCAATCTGTTGGAGCAACGCCCTAGATTGAAACCTAGGTTGCCCGGAACGTAGAAATGACCATAGCTTTCACACTGGTAGCAATTATTCGATTTATACAATGGAAAAACTGTTCTATTTATTTTGTGTTTTATGTTTCGCGCGTTGTCTTCTAAGGCCCTAACTATTCGATCTAGTGGAGCAACGCCCTAGGGTGAAGCCTAGGTTGCCTGGAAAGTAGAAATGTCCATAACTTTCATACTGGTTGCAATTATTCGTTCTATGCGATGGAAGAACTGCTGTATTTATACTGTATTTTATGCTTCTGACGTTGACTTCTAAGGCACTAAGTATTCGATATGGTGGAGCAACGCCCTAGAGTGAAGCCTAGGGTGCCCGGATAGTAGAAATGACCATAACTTTCATAGTGGTTGCAATTATTCGCTTTATACGATGGAAAAACTGTTGTATTTATATTATATTTTATGCTTCTGGCGTTGAATGCTGAGGCCCTAACTATTCGATCTGTTGGAGCAACGCCCTAGAGTGAAGCCTTGGTTTCCCGGAACGTAGAAATGACCATGAATTTCATACTGGTCGCAATTATTCGTTTTATACGATGGAAAAACTGTTGTATTTATATTGTATTTTATGCTTCTGACGTTGACTTCTAAGGCTCGAACTATTCGATCTGGTGGAACAACGCCCTAGATTGAAACCTAGGTTGCCCGGAACGTAGAAATGACCATAGCTTTCACACTGGTTGCAATTATTCGTTTTATACGATGGAAAAACTGTTGTATTTATATTGTATTTTATGCTTCTGGCGTTCACTTCTTGGACCCTAACTATTCGACCGGGTGGAACAACGCACTATGGTGAAGCCTAGGTTGCCCGGAAAGCAGAAATGACCATAACTTTCAAACTGGTTGCAATTATTCCTGTTATACGATGGAAAAACTGTTGTATTTATATTGTATTTTATGCTTCTGGCGTTCACTTCTTAGGCTCTAACTATTCGATCGGGTGGAACAACGCCCTAGGGTGAATCCTAGGTTGCCCGGAACATAGAAATGACCATAACCTTCACACTGGTGGCTATTATTCGTTTTATTTGATGGAAAAACTGTTATATTTATATTGTATTTTATGCTTCTGGCGCTGACTTCTTAGGCCGTAACTATTCGATCTGGTGGAGCACGCCCTATAGTGAAGTCTAGGTTGCACGGAACGTAGAAATGACCATCACTTTCACACTGGTTGCAATTATTCATATTATAGGATGGAAAACCTGTTGTATTTATATTGTATTTTATGCTCCTGGTGTTGACTTCTTAGGCCCTAACTATGCGATCTGGTGGAGCAACGCCCTAGAGTGAAGCCTAGGGTGCCCGGAACGTAGAAATGACCATCACTCTCAAAATGGTTGCAATTACTCCTGTTATATGATGGAAAAACTGTTGTATTTATATTGTATTTTATGATTCTGGCGTTCACTTCTTAGGCACTAACTTTTCAATCTGTTGGAGCAACGCCCTAGCGTGAATCCTAGGTTGCCCGGGAAGTAGAAATGACCATAACTTTCATACTGGTTGCAATTATCCGTTTTATACGATGGAAAAACTGTTGTATTCATATTGTATTTTAGGCTTCTGGCGTTGACTTCTTAGGCCCTAACTATTCGGTCTGGTGGAGCAACGCCTTAGAGTGAAGCCTAGGTTGCCCGGAACGTAGAAATGATCGTATCTTTCACACTGGTTGCTATTGTTCCTGTTATACGATGGAAAAGCTGTTGTATTTATATTGTACCTTATGCTTCTGGCGTTGACTTTTATGGCCCTAACTATTCGATCTGGTGGAGCAACGCCCTAGGGTGAAGCCTAGGTTTCCCGGAACGTAGAAATGACCATCAATTTCACACTGGTTGCAATTATTCCTGTTATACGATGGAAAAACTGTTGTATTTCTTTGCATTTTATGCTTCGGGCGTTGACTTCTAAGGCCCTAACTATTCAGTCTGTTGGAGCAACTCCCAAGGGTGAAGCCTAGGTTGCCCGGATAGTAGAAATGACCATAACTTTCATAGTGGTTGCAATTATTCGCTTTATACGATGGAAAAACTGTTGTATTTATATTGTATTTTATGCTTCTGGCGTTGACTTCTGAGGCCCTAACTATTCGATCTGTTGGAGCAACGCCCTAGCGTGAAGCCTTGGTTTCCCGGAACGTAGAAATGACCATGAATTTCATACTGGTCGCAATTATTCGTTTTATACGATGGAAAAACTGTTGTATTTATATTGTATTTTATGCTTCTGACGTTGACTTCTAAGGCTCGAACTATTCGATCTGGTGGAGCAACGCCCTAGATTGAAACCTAGGTTGCCCGGAACGTAGAAATGACCATAGCTTTCACACTGGTTGCAATTATTCGTTTTATACGATGGAAAAACTGTTGTATTTATATTGTATTTTATGCTTCTGGCGTTCACTTCTTAGGCCCTAACTATTCGATCAGGTGGAACAACGCACTAGGGTGAAGCCTAGGTTGCCCGGAAAGCAGAAATGACCATAACTTTCAAACTGGTTGCAATTATTCCTGTTATACGATGGAAAAACTGTTGTGTTTATATTGTATTTTATGCTTCTGGCGTTCACTTCTTAGGCCCTAACTATTCGATCGGGTGGAACAACGCCCTAGGGTGAATCCTAGGTTGCCCGGAACATAGAAATGACCATAACCTTCACACTGGTGGCTATTATTCGTTTTATTCGATGGAAAAACTGTTGTATTTATATTGTATTTTATGCTTCTGACGTTGACTTCTAAGGCTCGAACTATTCGATCTGGTGGAGCAACGCCCTAGATTGAAACCTAGGTTGCCCGGAACGTAGAAATGACCATAGCTTTCACACTGGTTGCAATTATTCCTGTTATACGATGGAAAAACAGTTTTATTTTTTTGCATTTTATGCTTCGGGCGATGACTTCAAAGGCCCTAACTATTCAGTCTGTTGGAGCAACTCCCAAGGGTGAAGCCTAGGTTGCCCGGAAAGTAGAAATGTCCATAACATTCATACTGGTTGCAATTATTCGTTTTATACGTTGGAAAAACTGTTGTATTTATATTGTATTTTAAGCTTCTGACGTTGACTTCTAAGGCACCAACTATTCGATCTGGTGGAGCAACGCCCTAGAGTGTAGCCTAGGTTGCCCGGAACGTAGAAATGACCATAACTTTCACACTGGTTGCAATTATTCATATTATAGGATGGAAAACCTGTTGTATTTATATTGTATTTTATGCTCCTGGTGTTGACTTCTTAGGCCCTAACTATTCGATCTGGTGGAGCAACGCCCTAGAGTGAAGCCTAGGGTGCCCGGAACGTAGAAATGACCATCACTCTCAAACTGGTTGCAATTACTCCTGTTATATGGTGGAAAAACTGTTGTATTTATATTGTATTTTATGATTCTGCCGTTCACTTCTTAGGCACTAACTTTTCAATCTGTTGGAGCAACGCCCTAGCGTGAATCCTAGGTTGCCCGGGAAGTAGAAATGACCATAACTTTCATACTGGTTGCAATTATCCGTTTTATACGATGGAAAAACTGTTGTATTCATATTGTATTTTATGCTTCTGGCGTTGACTTCTTAGGCCCTAACTATTCGATCTGGTGTAGCAACGCCCTAGGGCGAAGCCTAGGTTGCCCGGAACGTAGAAATGACCATCAATTTCACACTGGTTGCAATTATTCCTGTTATACGATGGAAAAACTGTTGTATTTTTTTGCATTTTATGCTTCGGGCGTTGACTTCTAAGGCCCTAACTATTCAGTCTGTTGGAGCAACTCCCAAGGGTGAAGCCTAGGTTGCCCGGATAGTAGAAATGACCATAACTTTCATAGTGGTTGCAATTATTCGCTTTATACGATGGAAAAACTGTTGTATTTATATTGTATTTTATGCTTCTGGCGTTGACTTCTGAGGCCCTAACTATTCGATCTGTTGGAGCAACGCCCTAGAGTGAAGCCTTGGTTTCCCGGAACGTAGAAATGACCATAACCTTCACACTGGTGGCTATTATTCGTTTTATTCGATGGAAAAACTGTTATATTTATATTGTATTTAATGCTTCTGGCGCTGACTTCTTAGGCCGTAACTATTCGATCTGGTGGAGCACGCCCTAGAGTGTAGTCTAGGTTGCACGGAACGTAGAAATGACCATCACTTTCACACTGGTTGCAATTATTCATATTATAGGATGGAAAACCTGTTGTATTTATATTGTATTTTATGCTCCTGGTGTTGACTTCTTAGGCCCTAACTATTCGATCTGGTGGAGCAACGCCCTAGAGTGAAGCCTAGGGTGCCCGGAACGTAGAAATGACCATCACTCTCAAACTGGTTGCAATTACTCCTGTTATATGATGGAAAAACTGTTGTATTTATATTGTATTTTATGATTCTGGCGTTCACTTCTTAGGCACTAACTTTTCAATCTGTTGGAGCAACGCCCTAGCGTGAATCCTAGGTTGCCCGGGAAGTAGAAATGACCATAACTTTCATACTGGTTGCAATTATCCGTTTTATATGATGGAAAAACTGTTGTATTCATATTGTATTTTATGCTTCTGGCGTTGACTTCTTAGGCCCTAACTATTCGGTCTGGTGGAGCAACGCCTTAGAGTGAAGCCTAGGTTGCCCGGAACGTAGAAATGATCATATCTTTCACTCTGGTTGCTATTGTTCCTGTTATATGATGGAAAAACTGTTGTATTTATATTGTATTTTATGATTCTGGCGTTCACTTCTTAGGCACTAACTTTTCAATCTGTTGGAGCAACGCCCTAGCGTGAATCCTAGGTTGCCCGGGAAGTAGAAATGACCATAACTTTCATACTGGTTGCAATTATTCGCTTTATACGATGGAAAAACTGTTGCATTTATATTGTATTTTATTCTTCTGGCGTTGACTTCTGAGGCCCTAACTATTCGATCTGTTGGAGCAACGCCCTAGAGTGAAGCCTTGGTCTCCCGGAACGTAGAAATGACCATGAATTTCATACTGGTCGCAATTATTCGTTTTATACGATGGAAAAACTGTTGTATTTATATTGTATTTTATGCTTCTGACGTTGACTTCTAAGGCTCGAACTATTCGATCTGGTGGAGCAACGCCCTAGATTGAAACCTAGGTTGCCCGGAACGTAGAAATGACCATAGCTTTCACACTGGTTGCAATTATTCGTTTTATACGATGGAAAAACTGTTGTATTTATATTGTATTTTATGCTTCTGGCGTTCACTTCTTAGGCCCTAACTATTCGATCGGGTGGAACAACGCACTAGGGTGAAGCCTAGGTTGCCCGGAAAGCAGAAATGACCATAACTTTCAAACTGGTTGCAATTATTCCTGTTATACGATGGAAAAACTGTTGTGTTTATATTGTATTTTATGCTTCTGGCGTTCACGTCTTAGGCCCTAACTATTCGATCGGGTGGAACAACGCCCTAGGGTGAATCCTAGGTTGCCCGGGAAGTAGAAATGACCATAACTTTCATACTGGTTGCAATTATCCGTTTTATACGATGGAAAAACTGTTGTATTCATATTGTATTTTATGCTTCTGGCGTTGACTTCTTAGGCCCTAACTATTCGGTCTGGTGGAGCAACGCCTTAGAGTGAAGCCTAGGTTGCCCGGAACGTAGAAATGATCATATCTTTCACACTGGTTGCTATTGTTCCTGTTATACGATGGAAAAGCTGTTGTATTTATATTGTACCTTATGCTTCTGGCGTTGACTTCTATGGCCCTAACTATTCGATCTGGTGGAGCAACGCCCTAGGGTGAAGCCTAGGTTGCCCGGAACGTAGAAATGAACATCAATTTCACACTGGTTGCAATTATTCCTGTTATACGATGGAAAAACTGTTGTATTTTTTTGCATTTTATGCTTCGGGCGTTGACTTCTAAGGCCCTAACTATTCAGTCTGTTGGAGCAACTCCCAAGGGTGAAGCCTAGGTTGCCCGGATAGTAGAAATGACCATAACTTTCATAGTGGTTGCAATTATTCGCTTTATACGATGGAAAAACTGTTGTATTTATATTGTATTTTATGCTTCTGGCGTTGACTTCTGAGGCCCTAACTATTCGATCTGTTGGAGCAACGCCCTAGAGTGAAGCCTTGGTTTCCCGGAACGTAGAAATGACCATGAATTTCATACTGGTCGCAATTATTCGTTTTATACGATGGAAAAACTGTTGTATTTATATTGTATTTTATGCTTCTGACGTTGACTTCTAAGGCTCGAACTATTCGATCTGGTGGAGCAACGCCCTAGATTGAAACCTAGGTTGCCCGGAACGTAGAAATGACCATAGCTTTCACACTGGTTGCAATTATTCGTTTTATACGATGGAAAAACTGTTGTATTTATATTGTATTTTATGCTTCTGGCGTTCACTTCTTAGGCCCTAACTATTCGATCGGGTGGAACAACGCACTAGGGTGAAGCCTAGGTTGCCCGGAAAGCAGAAATGACCATGAACTTCATACTGGTCGCAATTATTCGTTTTATACGATGGAAAAACTGTTTTATTTATATTGTATTTTATGCTTCTGACGTTGACTTCTAAGGCTCGAACTATTCGATCTGGTGGAGCAACGCCCTAGATTGAAACCTAGGTTGCCCGGAACGTAGAAATGACCATAGCTTTCACACTGGTTGCAATTATTCGTTTTATTCGATGGAAAAACTGTTATATTTATATTGTATTTTATGCTTCTGGCGCTGACTTCTTAGGCCCTAACTATTCGATCTGGTGGAACACGCCCTAGAGTGAAGTCTAGGTTGCACGGAACGTAGAAATGACCATCACTTTCACACTGGTTGCAATTATTCATATTATAGGATGGAAAACCTGTTGCATTTATATTGCATTTTATGCTTCCGGCGTTGACTTCTAAGGCCCTAACTATTCAATCTGTTGGAGCAACGCTCTAGGGTGAAGCCTAGGTTGTCCGGAACGTAGAAATGACGTTAACTTTCGTACTGGTTGCAATTACTTGTTTTATATGATTGAAAAACTGTTGTATTTATATTGTATTTTATGCTTCTGGCGTTGACTTCCTATGCCCTAACTATTCCATCTGGAGGAACAACGCCCTATGGTAAAGCCTAGGTTGCCCGGAACGTAGAAATGACCACAACTTTCACACCGGTAGCAATTATTCGTTTTATACGATGGAAAAACTGTTCTATTTATTTTGTATTTTATGTTTCGGGTGTTGACTTCGAAGGCCCTAAATATTCAATCTGTTGAAGCAACGCCCTAGGGTGAAGCCTAGGTTGCCCGGAAAGTAGAAATGACCATAACTTTCATACTGGTTGCAATTATTCGTTTTATGCGATGGAAAAACTGTTGTATTTATATTGTATTTTATGCTTCTGGCGTTGACTTCTAAGGCACTAGTTATTCGATCTGATGGAGCAACGCCCTAGAGTGATGCCTAAGTTGTCCGGAACGTAGAAATGATCATATCTTTCACACTGGTTGCTATTGTTCCTGTTATACGATGGAAAAGCTGTTGTATTTATATTGTACCTTATGCTTCTGGCGTTGACTTTTATGGCCCTAACTATTCGATCTGGTGGAGCAACGCCCTAGGGTGAAGCCTAGGTTTCCCGGAACGTAGAAATGACCATCAATTTCACACTGGTTGCAATTATTCCTGTTATACGATGGAAAAACTGTTGTATTTTTTTGCATTTTATGCTTCGGGCGTTGACTTCTAAGGCCCTAACTATTCAGTCTGTTGGAGCAACTCCCAAGGGTGAAGCCTAGGTTGCCCGGATAGTAGAAATGACCATAACTTTCATAGTGGTTGCAATTATTCGCTTTATACGATGGAAAAACTGTTGTATTTATATTGTATTTTATTCTTCTGGCGTTGACTTCTGATGCCCTAACTATTCGATCTGTTGGAGCAACGCCCTAGAGTGAAGCCTTGGTCTCCCGGAACGTAGAAATGACCATGAATTTCATACTGGTCGCAATTATTCGTTTTATACGATGGAGAAACTGTTGTATTTATATTGTATTTTATGCTTCTGACGTTGACTTCTAAGGCTCGAACTATTCGATCTGGTGGAGCAACGCCCTAGATTGAAACCTAGGTTGCCCGGAACGTAGAAATGACCATAGCTTTCACACTGGTTGCAATTATTCGTTTTATACGATGGAAAAACTGTTGTATTTATATTGTACCTTATGCTTCTGGCGTTCACTTCTTAGGCCCTAACTATTCGATCGGGTGGAACAACTCACTAGGGTGAAGCCTAGGTTGCCCGGAAAGCAGAAATGACCATAACTTTCAAACTGGTTGCAATTATTCCTGTTATACGATGGAAAAACTGTTGTGTTTATATTGTATTTTATGCATCTGGCGTTCACGTCTTAGGCCCTAACTATTCGATCGGGTGGAACAACGCCCTAGGGTGAATCCTAGTTTGCCCGGGAAGTAGAAATGACCATAACTTTCATACTGGTTGCAATTATCCGTTTTATACGATGGAAAAACTGTTGTATTCATATTGTATTTTATGCTTCTGGCGTTGACTTCTTAGGCCCTAACTATTCGGTCTGGTGGAGCAACGCCTTAGAGTGAAGCCTAGGTTGCCCGGAACGTAGAAATGATCATATCTTTCACACTGGTTGCTATTGTTCCTGTTATACGATGGAAAAGCTGTTGTATTTATATTGTACCTTATGCTTCTGGCGTTGACTTTTATGGCCCTAACTATTCGATCTGGTGGAGCAACGCCCTAGGGTGAAGCCTAGGTTTCCCGGAACGTAGAAATGACCATCAATTTCACACTGGTTGCAATTATTCCTGTTATACGATGGAAAAACTGTTGTATTTCTTTGCATTTTATGCTTCGGGCGTTGACTTCTAAGGCCCTAACTATTCAGTCTGTTGGAGCAACTCCCAAGGGTGAAGCCTAGGTTGCCCGGATAGTAGAAATGACCATAACTTTCATAGTGGTTGCAATTATTCGCTTTATACGATGGAAAAACTGTTGTATTTATATTGTATTTTATGCTTCTGGCGTTGACTTCTGAGGCCCTAACTATTCGATCTGTTGGAGCAACGCCCTAGCGTGAAGCCTTGGTTTCCCGGAACGTAGAAATGACCATGAATTTCATACTGGTCGCAATTATTCGTTTTATACGATGGAAAAACTGTTGTATTTATATTGTATTTTATGCTTCTGACGTTGACTTCTAAGGCTCGAACTATTCGATCTGGTGGAGCAACGCACTAGATTGAAACCTAGGTTGCCCGGAACGTAGAAATGACCATAGCTTTCACACTGGTTGCAATTATTCGTTTTATACGATGGAAAAACTGTTGTATTTATATTGTATTTTATGCTTCTGGCGTTCACTTCTTAGGCCCTAACTATTCGATCAGGTGGAACAACGCACTAGGGTGAAGCCTAGGTTGCCCGGAAAGCAGAAATGACCATAACTTTCAAACTGGTTGCAATTATTCCTGTTATACGATGGAAAAACTGTTGTGTTTATATTGTATTTTATGCTTCTGGCGTTCACTTCTTAGGCCCTAACTATTCGATCGGGTGGAACAACGCCCTAGGGTGAATCCTAGGTTGCCCGGAAAGTAGAAATGTCCATAACATTCATACTGGTTGCAATTATTCGTTTTATACGATGGAAAAACTGTTGTATTTATATTGTATTTTAAGCTTCTGACGTTGACTTCTAAGGAACCAACTATTCGATCTGGTGGAGCAACGCCCTAGAGTGTAGCCCAGGTTGCCCGGAACGTAGAAATGACCATAACTTTCACACTGGTTGCAATTATTCATATTATAGGATGGAAAACCTGTTGTATTTATATTGTATTTTATGCTCCTGGTGTTGACTTCTTAGGCCCTAACTATTCGATCTGGTGGAACACGCCCTAGAGTGAAGTCTAGGTTGCACGGAACGTAGAAATGACCATCACTTTCACACTGGTTGCAATTATTCATATTATAGGATGGAAAACCTGTTGTATTTATATTGTATTTTATGCTCCTGGTGTTGACTTCTTAGGCCCTAACTATTCGATCTGGTGGAGCAACGCCCTAGAGTGAAGCCTAGGTTGTCCGGAACGTAGAAATGACCACAACTTTCACACCGGTAGCAATTATTCGTTTTATACGATGGAAAAACTGTTCTATTTATTTTGTATTTTATGTTTCGGGTGTTGACTTCGAAGGCCCTAAATATTCAATCTGTTGAAGCAACGCCCTAGGGTGAAGCCTAGGTTGCCCGGAAAGTAGAAATGACCGTAACTTTCATACTGGTTGCAATTATTCGTTTTATGCGATGGAAAAACTGTTGTATTTATATTGTATTTTATGCTTCTGGCGTTGACTTCTAAGGCACTAGTTATTCGATCTGATGGAGCAACGCCCTAGAGTGATGCCTAAGTTGTCCGGAACGTAGAAATGATCATATCTTTCACTCTGGTTGCTATTGTTCCTGTTATACGATGGAAAAGCTGTTGTATTTATATTGTACCTTATGCTTCTGGCGTTGACTTTTATGGCCCTAACTATTCGATCTGGTGGAGCAACGCCCTAGGGTGAAGCCTAGGTTTCCCGGAACGTAGAAATGACCATCAATTTCACACTGGTTGCAATTATTCCTGTTATACGATGGAAAAACTGTTGTATTTTTTGGCATTTTATGCTTCGGGCGTTGACTTCTAAGGCCCTAACTATTCAGTCTGTTAGAGCAACTCCCAAGGGTGAAGCCTAGGTTGCCCGGATAGTAGAAATGACCATAACTTTCATAGTGGTTGCAATTATTCGCTTTATACGATGGAAAAACTGTTGTATTTATATTGTATTTTATTCTTCTGGCGTTGACTTCTGAGGCCCTAACTATTCGATCTGTTGGAGCAACGCCCTAGAGTGAAGCCTTGGTCTCCCGGAACGTAGAAATGACCATGAATTTCATACTGGTCGCAATTATTCGTTTTATACGATGGAAAAACTGTTGTATTTATATTGTATTTTATGCTTCTGACGTTGACTTCTAAGGCTCGAACTATTCGATCTGGTGGAGCAACGCCCTAGATTGAAACCTAGGTTGCCCGGAACGTAGAAATGACCATAGCTTTCACACTGGTTGCAATTATTCGTTTTATACGATGGAAAAACTGTTGTATTTATATTGTATTTTATGCTTCTGGCGTTCACTTCTTAGGCCCTAACTATTCGATCGGGTGGAACAACGCACTAGGGTGAAGCCTAGGTTGCCCGGAAAGCAGAAATGACCATAACTTTCAAACTGGTTGCAATTATTCCTGTTATACGATGGAAAAACTGTTGTGTTTATATTGTATTTTATGCATCTGGCGTTCACGTCTTAGGCCCTAACTATTCGATCGGGTGGAACAACGCCCTAGGGTGAATCCTAGGTTGCCCGGGAAGTAGAAATGACCATAACTTTCATACTGGTTGCAATTATCCGTTTTATACGATGGAAAAACTGTTGTATTCATATTGTATTTTATGCTTCTGGCGTTGACTTCTTAGGCCCTAACTATTCGGTCTGGTGGAGCAACGCCTTAGAGTGAAGCCTAGGTTGCCCGGAACGTAGAAATGATCATATCTTTCACACTGGTTGCTATTGTTCCTGTTATACGATGGAAAAACTGTTGTATTTCTTTGCATTTTATGCTTCGGGCGTTGACTTCTAAGGCCCTAACTATTCAGTCTGTTGGAGCAACTCCCAAGGGTGAAGCCTAGGTTGCCCGGATAGTAGAAATGACCATAACTTTCATAGTGGTTGCAATTATTCGCTTTATACGATGGAAAAACTGTTGTATTTATATTGTATTTTATGCTTCTGGCGTTGACTTCTGAGGCCCTAACTATTCGATCTGTTGGAGCAACGCCCTAGCGTGAAGCCTTGGTTTCCCGGAACGTAGAAATGACCATGAATTTCATACTGGTCGCAATTATTCGTTTTATACGATGGAAAAACTGTTGTATTTATATTGTATTTTATGCTTCTGACGTTGACTTCTAAGGCTCGAACTATTCGATCTGGTGGAGCAACGCCCTAGATTGAAACCTAGGTTGCCCGGAACGTAGAAATGACCATAGCTTTCACACTGGTTGCAATTATTCGTTTTATACGATGGAAAAACTGTTGTATTTATATTGTATTTTATGCTTCTGGCGTTCACTTCTTAGGCCCTAACTGTTCGATCAGGTGGAACAACGCACTAGGGTGAAGCCTAGGTTGCCCGGAAAGCAGAAATGACCATAACTTTCAAACTGGTTGCAATTATTCCTCTTATACGATGGAAAAACTGTTGTGTTTATATTGTATTTTATGCTTCTGGCGTTCACTTCTTAGGCCCTAACTATTCGATCGTGTGGAACAACGCCCTAGGGTGAATCCTAGGTTGCCCGGAACATAGAAATGACCATAACCTTCACACTGGTGGCTATTATTCGTTTTATTCGATGGAAAAACTGTTATATTTATATTGTATTTTATGCTTCTGGCGCTGACTTCTTAGGCCCTAACTATTCGATCTGGTGGAACACGCCCTAGAGTGAAGTCTAGGTTGCACGGAACGTAGAAATGGCCATCAATTTGACACTGGTTGCAATTATTCCTGTTATACGATGGAAAAACAGTTTTATTTTTTTGCATTTTATGCTTCCGGCGATGACTTCTAAGGCCCTAACTATTCAGTCTGTTGGAGCAACTCCCAAGGGTGAAGCCTAGGTTGCCCGGAAAGTAGAAATGTCCATAACATTCATACTGGTTGCAATTATTCGTTTTATACGATGGAAAAACTGTTGTATTTATATTGTATTTTAAGCTTCTGACGTTGACTTCTAAGGAACCAACTATTCGATCTGGTGGAGCAACGCCCTAGAGTGTAGCCTAGGTTGCCCGGAACGTAGAAATGACCATAACTTTCACACTGGTTGCAATTATTCATATTATAGGATGGAAAACCTGTTGTATTTATATTGTATTTTATGCTCCTGGTGTTGACTTCTTAGGCCCTAACTATTCGATCTGGTGGAACACGCCCTAGAGTGAAGTCTAGGTTGCACGGAACGTAGAAATGACCATCACTTTCACACTGGTTGCAATTATTCATATTATAGGATGGAAAACCTGTTGTATTTATATTGTATTTTATGCTCCTGGTGTTGACTTCTTAGGCCCTAACTATTCGATCTGGTGGAGCAACGCCCTAGAGTGAAGCCTAGGGTGCCCGGAACGTAGAAATGACCATCACTCTCAAACTGGTTGCAATTACTCCTGTTATATAGTGGAAAAACTGTTGTATTTATATTGTATTTTATGATTCTGCCGTTCACTTCTTAGGCACTAACTTTTCAATCTGTTGGAGCAACGCCCTAGCGTGAATCCTAGGTTGCCCGGGAAGTAGAAATGACCATAACTTTCATACTTGGTGGAATTATCCGTTTTATACGATGGAAAAACTGTTGTATTCATATTGTATTTTATGCTTCTGGCGTTGACTTCTTAGGCCCTAACTATTCGGTCTGGTGGAGCAACGCCTTAGAGTGAAGCCTAGGTTGCCCGGAACGTAGAAATGATCATATCTTTCACACTGGTTGCTATTGTTCCTGTTATACGATGGAAAAGCTGTTGTATTTATATTGTACCTTATGCTTCTGGCGTTGACTTCTATGGCCCTAACTATTCGATCTGGTGGAGCAACGCCCTAGGGTGAAGCCTAGGTTGCCCGGAACGTAGAAATGAACATCAATTTCACACTGGTTGCAATTATTCCTGTTATACGATGGAAAAACTGTTGTATTTTTTTGCATTTTATGCTTCGGGCGTTGACTTCTAAGGCCCTAACTATTCAGTCTGTTGGAGCAACTCCCAAGGGTGAAGCCTAGGTTGCCCGGATAGTAGAAATGACCATAACTTTCATAGTGGTTGCAATTATTCGCTTTATACGATGGAAAAACTGTTGTATTTATATTGTATTTTATGCTTCTGGCGTTGACTTCTGAGGCCCTAACTATTCGATCTGTTGGAGCAACGCCCTAGAGTGAAGCCTTGGTTTCCCGGAACGTAGAAATGACCATGAATTTCATACTGGTCGCAATTATTCGTTTTATACGATGGAAAAACTGTTGTATTTATATTGTATTTTATGCTTCTGACGTTGACTTCTAAGGCTCGAACTATTCGATCTGGTGGAGCAACGCCCTAGATTGAAACCTAGGTTGCCCGGAACGTAGAAATGACCATAGCTTTCACACTGGTTGCAATTATTCGTTTTATACGATGGAAAAACTGTTGTATTTATATTGTATTTTATGCTTCTGGCGTTCACTTCTTAGGCCCTAACTATTCGATCGGGTGGAACAACGCACTAGGGTGAAGCCTAGGTTGCCCGGAAAGCAGAAATGACCATGAACTTCATACTGGTCGCAATTATTCGTTTTATACGATGGAAAAACTGTTGTATTTATATTGTATTTTATGCTTCTGACGTTGACTTCTAAGGCTCGAACTATTCGATCTGGTGGAGCAACGCCCTAGATTGAAACCTAGGTTGCCCGGAACGTAGAAATGACCATAGCTTTCACACTGGTTGCAATTATTCGTTTTATTCGATGGAAAAACTGTTATATTTATATTGTATTTTATGCTTCTGGCGCTGACTTCTTAGGCCCTAACTATTCGATCTGGTGGAACACGCCCTAGAGTGAAGTCTAGGTTGCACGGAACGTAGAAATGACCATCACTTTCACACTGGTTGCAATTATTCATATTATAGGATGGAAAACCTGTTGCATTTATATTGCATTTTATGCTTCCGGCGTTGACTTCTAAGGCCCTAACTATTCAATCTGTTGGAGCAACGCTCTAGGGTGAAGCCTAGGTTGTCCGGAACGTAGAAATGACGTTAACTTTCGTACTGGTTGCAATTACTTGTTTTATATGATTGAAAAACTGTTGTATTTATATTGTATTTTATGCTTCTGGCGTTGACTTCTTATGCCCTAACTATTCCATCTGGAGGAACAACGCCCTATGGTAAAGCCTAGGTTGCCCGGAACGTAGAAATGACCACAACTTTCACACCGGTAGCAATTATTCGTTTTATACGATGGAAAAACTGTTCTATTTATTTTGTATTTTATGTTTCGGGTGTTGACTTCGAAGGCCCTAAATATTCAATCTGTTGAAGCAACGCCCTAGGGTGAAGCCTAGGTTGCCCGGAAAGTAGAAATGACCATAACTTTCATACTGGTTGCAATTATTCGTTTTATGCGATGGAAAAACTGTTGTATTTATATTGTATTTTATGCTTCTGGCGTTGACTTCTAAGGCACTAGTTATTCGATCTGATGGAGCAACGCCCTAGAGTGATGCCTAAGTTGTCCGGAACGTAGAAATGATCATATCTTTCACTCTGGTTGCTATTGTTCCTGTTATACGATGGAAAAGCTGTTGTATTTATATTGTACCTTATGCTTCTGGCGTTGACTTTTATGGCCCTAACTATTCGATCTGGTGGAGCAACGCCCTAGGGTGAAGCCTAGGTTTCCCGGAACGTAGAAATGACCATCAATTTCACACTGGTTGCAATTATTCCTGTTATACGATGGAAAAACTGTTGTATTTTTTTGCATTTTATGCTTCGGGCGTTGACTTCTAAGGCCCTAACTATTCAGTCTGTTGGAGCAACTCCCAAGGGTGAAGCCTAGGTTGCCCGGATAGTAGAAATGACCATAACTTTCATAGTGGTTGCAATTATTCGCTTTATACGATGGAAAAACTGTTGTATTTATATTGTATTTTATTCTTCTGGCGTTGACTTCTGAGGCCCTAACTATTCGATCTGTTGGAGCAACGCCCTAGAGTGAAGCCTTGGTCTCCCGGAACGTAGAAATGACCATGAATTTCATACTGGTCGCAATTATTCGTTTTATACGATGGAAAAACTGTTGTATTTATATTGTATTTTATGCTTCTGACGTTGACTTCTAAGGCTCGAACTATTCGATCTGGTGGAGCAACGCCCTAGATTGAAACCTAGGTTGCCCGGAACGTAGAAATGACCATAGCTTTCACACTGGTTGCAATTATTCGTTTTATACGATGGAAAAACTGTTGTATTTATATTGTACCTTATGCTTCTGGCGTTCACTTCTTAGGCCCTAACTATTCGATCGGGTGGAACAACGCACTAGGGTGAAGCCTAGGTTGCCCGGAAAGCAGAAATGACCATAACTTTCAAACTGGTTGCAATTATTCCTGTTATACGATGGAAAAACTGTTGTGTTTATATTGTATTTTATGCATCTGGCGTTCACGTCTTAGGCCCTAACTATTCGATCGGGTGGAACAACGCCCTTGGGTGAATCCTAGTTTGCCCGGGAAGTAGAAATGACCATAACTTTCATACTGGTTGCAATTATCCGTTTTATACGATGGAAAAACTGTTGTATTCATATTGTATTTTATGCTTCTGGCGTTGACTTCTTAGGCCCTAACTATTCGGTCTGGTGGAGCAACGCCTTAGAGTGAAGCCTAGGTTGCCCGGAACGTAGAAATGATCATATCTTTCACACTGGTTGCTATTGTTCCTGTTATACGATGGAAAAGCTGTTGTATTTATATTGTACCTTATGCTTCTGGCGTTGACTTTTATGGCCCTAACTATTCGATCTGGTGGAGCAACGCCCTAGGGTGAAGCCTAGGTTTCCCGGAACGTAGAAATGACCATCAATTTCACACTGGTTGCAATTATTCCTGTTATACGATGGAAAAACTGTTGTATTTCTTTGCATTTTATGCTTCGAGCGTTGACTTCTAAGGCCCTAACTATTCAGTCTGTTGGAGCAACTCCCAAGGGTGAAGCCTAGGTTGCCCGGATAGTAGAAATGACCATAACTTTCATAGTGGTTGCAATTATTCGCTTTATACGATGGAAAAACTGTTGTATTTATATTGTATTTTATGCTTCTGGCGTTGACTTCTGAGGCCCTAACTATTCGATCTGTTGGAGCAACGCCCTAGCGTGAAGCCTTGGTTTCCCGGAACGTAGAAATGACCATGAATTTCATACTGGTCGCAATTATTCGTTTTATACGATGGAAAAACTGTTGTATTTATATTGTATTTTATGCTTCTGACGTTGACTTCTAAGGCTCGAACTATTCGATCTGGTGGAGCAACGCCCTAGATTGAAACCTAGGTTGCCCGGAACGTAGAAATGACCATAGCTTTCACACTGGTTGCAATTATTCGTTTTATACGATGGAAAAACTGTTGTATTTATATTGTATTTTATGCTTCTGGCGTTCACTTCTTAGGCCCTAACTATTCGATCAGGTGGAACAACGCACTAGGGTGAAGCCTAGGTTGCCCGGAAAGCAGAAATGACCATAACTTTCAAACTGGTTGCAATTATTCCTGTTATACGATGGAAAAACTGTTGTGTTTATATTGTATTTTATGCTTCTGGCGTTCACTTCTTAGGCCCTAACTATTCGATCGGGTGGAACAACGCCCTAGGGTGAATCCTAGGTTGCCCGGAAAGTAGAAATGTCCATAACATTCATACTGGTTGCAATTATTCGTTTTATACGATGGAAAAACTGTTGTATTTATATTGTATTTTAAGCTTCTGACGTTGACTTCTAAGGAACCAACTATTCGATCTGGTGGAGCAACGCCCTAGAGTGTAGCCCAGGTTGCCCGGAACGTAGAAATGACCATAACTTTCACACTGGTTGCAATTATTCATATTATAGGATGGAAAACCTGTTGTATTTATATTGTATTTTATGCTCCTGGTGTTGACTTCTTAGGCCCTAACTATTCGATCTGGTGGAACACGCCCTAGAGTGAAGTCTAGGTTGCACGGAACGTAGAAATGACCATCACTTTCACACTGGTTGCAATTATTCATATTATAGGATGGAAAACCTGTTGTATTTATATTGTATTTTATGCTCCTGGTGTTGACTTCTTAGGCCCTAACTATTCGATCTGGTGGAGCAACGCCCTAGAGTGAAGCCTAGGTTGTCCGGAACGTAGAAATGACCACAACTTTCACACCGGTAGCAATTATTCGTTTTATACGATGGAAAAACTGTTCTATTTATTTTGTATTTTATGTTTCGGGTGTTGACTTCGAAGGCCCTAAATATTCAATCTGTTGAAGCAACGCCCTAGGGTGAAGCCTAGGTTGCCCGGAAAGTAGAAATGACCGTAACTTTCATACTGGTTGCAATTATTCGTTTTATGCGATGGAAAAACTGTTGTATTTATATTGTATTTTATGCTTCTGGCGTTGACTTCTAAGGCACTAGTTATTCGATCTGATGGAGCAACGCCCTAGAGTGATGCCTAAGTTGTCCGGAACGTAGAAATGATCTTATCTTTCACTCTGGTTGCTATTGTTCCTGTTATACGATGGAAAAGCTGTTGTATTTATATTGTACCTTATGCTTCTGGCGTTGACTTTTATGGCCCTAACTATTCGATCTGGTGGAGCAACGCCCTAGGGTGAAGCCTAGGTTTCCCGGAACGTAGAAATGACCATCAATTTCACACTGGTTGCAATTATTCCTGTTATACGATGGAAAAACTGTTGTATTTTTTGGCATTTTATGCTTCGGGCGTTGACTTCTAAGGCCCTAACTATTCAGTCTGTTAGAGCAACTCCCAAGGGTGAAGCCTAGGTTGCCCGGATAGTAGAAATGACCATAACTTTCATAGTGGTTGCAATTATTCGCTTTATACGATGGAAAAACTGTTGTATTTATATTGTATTTTATTCTTCTGGCGTTGACTTCTGAGGCCCTAACTATTCGATCTGTTGGAGCAACGCCCTAGAGTGAAGCCTTGGTCTCCCGGAACGTAGAAATGACCATGAATTTCATACTGGTCGCAATTATTCGTTTTATACGATGGAAAAACTGTTGTATTTATATTGTATTTTATGCTTCTGACGTTGACTTCTAAGGCTCGAACTATTCGATCTGGTGGAGCAACGCCCTAGATTGAAACCTAGGTTGCCCGGAACGTAGAAATGACCATAGCTTTCACACTGGTTGCAATTATTCGTTTTATACGATGGAAAAACTGTTGTATTTATATTGTATTTTATGCTTCTGGCGTTCACTTCTTAGGCCCTAACTATTCGATCGGGTGGAACAACGCACTAGGGTGAAGCCTAGGTTGCCCGGAAAGCAGAAATGACCATAACTTTCAAACTGGTTGCAATTATTCCTGTTATACGATGGAAAAACTGTTGTGTTTATATTGTATTTTATGCATCTGGCGTTCACGTCTTAGGCCCTAACTATTCGATCGGGTGGAACAACGCCCTAGGGTGAATCCTAGGTTGCCCGGGAAGTAGAAATGACCATAACTTTCATACTGGTTGCAATTATCCGTTTTATACGATGGAAAAACTGTTGTATTTATATTGTATTTTAAGCTTCTGACGTTGACTTCTAAGGAACCAACTATTCGATCTGGTGGAGCAACGCCCTAGAGTGTAGCCTAGGTTGCCCGGAACGTAGAAATGACCATAACTTTCACACTGGTTGCAATTATTCATATTATAGGATGGAAAACCTGTTGTATTTATATTGTATTTTATGCTCCTGGTGTTGACTTCTTAGGCCCTAACTATTCGATCTGGTGGAACACGCCCTAGAGTGAAGTCTAGGTTGCACGGAACGTAGAAATGACCATCACTTTCACACTGGTTGCAATTATTCATATTATAGGATGGAAAACCTGTTGTATTTATATTGTATTTTATGCTCCTGGTGTTGACTTCTTAGGCCCTAACTATTCGATCTGGTGGAGCAACGCCCTAGAGTGAAGCCTAGGGTGCCCGGAACGTAGAAATGACCATCACTCTCAAACTGGTTGCAATTACTCCTGTTATATAGTGGAAAAACTGTTGTATTTATATTGTATTTTATGATTCTGCCGTTCACTTCTTAGGCACTAACTTTTCAATCTGTTGGAGCAACGCCCTAGCGTGAATCCTAGGTTGCCCGGGAAGTAGAAATGACCATAACTTTCATACTGGTTGCAATTATCCGTTTTATACGATGGAAAAACTGTTGTATTCATATTGTATTTTATGCTTCTGGCGTTGACTTCTTAGGCCCTAACTATTCGGTCTGGTGGAGCAACGCCTTAGAGTGAAGCCTAGGTTGCCCGGAACGTAGAAATGATCATATCTTTCACACTGGTTGCTATTGTTCCTGTTATACGATGGAAAAGCTGTTGTATTTATATTGTACCTTATGCTTCTGGCGTTGACTTCTATGGCCCTAACTATTCGATCTGGTGGAGCAACGCCCTAGGGTGAAGCGTAGGTTGCCCGGAACGTAGAAATGACCATCAATTTCACACTGGTTGCAATTATTCCTGTTATACGATGGAAAAACTGTTGTATTTTTTTGCATTTTATGCTTCGGGCGTTGACTTCTAAGGCCCTAACCATTCAGTCTGTTGGAGCAACTCCCAAGGGTGAAGCCTAGGTTGCCCGGATAGTAGAAATGACCATAACTTTCATAGTGGTTGCAATTATTCGCTTTATACGATGGAAAAACTGTTGTATTTATATTGTATTTTATGCTTCTGGCGTTGACTTCTGAGGCCCTAACTATTCGATCTGTTGGTGCAACGCCCTAGAGTGAAGCCTTGGTTTCCCGGAACGTAGAAATGACCATAACCTTCACACTGGTGGCTATTATTCGTTTTATTCGATGGAAAAACTGTTATATTTATATTGTATTTTATGCTTCTGGCGCTGTCTTCTTAGGCCGTAACTATTCGATCTGGTGGAGCACGCCCTAGGGTGTAGTCTAGGTTGCACGGAACGTAGAAATGACCATCACTTTCACACTGGTTGCAATTATTCATATTATAGGATGGAAAACCTGTTGTATTTATATTGTATTTTATGCTCCTGGTGTTGACTTCTTAGGCCCTAACTATTCGATCTGGTGGAGCAACGCCCTAGAGTGCCCGGAACGTAGAAATGACCATCACTCTCAAACTGGTTGCAATTACTCCTGTTATATGATGGAAAAACTGTTGTATTTATATTGTATTTTATGATTCTGGCGTTCACTTCTTAGGCACTAACTTTTCAATCTGTTGGAGCAACGCCCTAGCGTGAATCCTAGGTTGCCCGGGAAGTAGAAATGACCATAACTTTCATACTGGTTGCAATTATCCGTTTTATACGATGGAAAAACTGTTGTATTCATATTGTATTTTATGCTTCTGGCGTTGACTTCTTAGGCCCTAACTATTCGGTCTGGTGGAGCAACGCCTTAGAGTGAAGCCTAGGTTGCCCGGAACGTAGAAATGATCATATCTTTCACACTGGTTGCTATTGTTCCTGTTATACGATGGAAAAGCTGTTGTATTTATATTGTACCTTATGCTTCTGGCGTTGACTTTTATGGCCCTAACTATTCGATCTGGTGGAGCAACGCCCTAGGGTGAAGCCTAGGTTTCCCGGAACGTAGAAATGACCATCAATTTCACACTGGTTGCAATTATTCCTGTTATACGATGGAAAAACTGTTGTATTTTTTTGCATTTTATGCTTCGGGCGTTGACTTCTAAGGCACTAACTATTCAGTCTGTTGGAGCAACTCCCAAGGGTGAAGCCTAGGTTGCCCGGATAGTAGAAATGACCATAACTTTCATAGTGGTTGCAATTATTCGCTTTATACGATGGAAAAACTGTTGTATTTATATTGTATTTTATTCTTCTGGCGTTGACTTCTGAGGCCCTAACTATTCGATCTGTTGGAGCAACGCCCTAGAGTGAAGCCTTGGTTTCCCGGAACGTAGAAATGACCATGAATTTCATACTGGTCGCAATTATTCGTTTTATACGATGGAAAAACTGTTGTATTTATATTGTATTTTATGCTTCTGACGTTGACTTCTAAGGCTCGAACTATTCGATCTGGTGGAGCAACGTCCTAGATTGAAACCTAGGTTGCCCGGAACGTAGAAATGACCATAGCTTTCACACTGCTTGCAATTATTCGTTTTATACGATGGAAAAACTGTTGCATTTATATTGTATTTTATGCTTCTGGCGTTCACTTCTTAGGCCCTAACTATTCGATCGGGTGGAACAACGCACTAGGGTGAAGCCTAGGTTGCCCGGAAAGCAGAAATGACCATAACTTTCAAACTGGTTGCAATTATTCCTGTTATACGATGGAAAAACTGTTGTGTTTATATTGTATTTTATGCTTCTGGCGTTCACTTCTTAGGCCCTAACTATTCGATCGGGTGGAACAACGCCCTAGGGTGAATCCTAGGTTGCCCGGGAAGTAGAAATGACCATAACTTTCATACTGGTTGCAATTATCCGTTTTATACGATGGAAAAACTGTTGTATTCATATTGTATTTTATGCTTCTGGCGTTGACTTCTTAGGCCCTAACTATTCGGTCTGGTGGAGCAACGCCTTAGAGTGAAGCCTAGGTTGCCCGGAACGTAGAAATGACCATCAATTTCACACTGGTTGCAATTATTCCTGTTATACGATGGAAAAACTGTTGTATTTTTTTGCATTTTATGCTTCGGGCGTTGACTTCCAAGGCCCTATCTATTCAGTCTGTTGGAGCAACTCCCAAGGGTGAAGCCTAGGTTGCCCGGATAGTAGAAATGATCATAACTTTCATAGTGGTTGCAATTATTCGCTTTATACGATGGAAAAACTGTTGTATTTATATTGTATTTTATGCTTCTGGCGCTGACTTCTTAGGCCGTAACTATTCGATCTGGTGGAGCACGCCCTAGAGTGAAGTCTAGGTGGCACGGAACGTAGAAATGACCATCACTTTCACACTGGTTGCAATTATTCATATTATAGGATGGAAAACCTGTTGTATTTATATTGTATTTTATGCTCCTGGTGTTGACTTCTTAGGCCCTAACTATTCGATCTGGTGGAGCAACGCCCTAGAGTGAAGCCTAGGGTGCCCGGAACGTAGAAATGACCATCACTCTCAAACTGGTTGCAATTACTCCTGTTATATGATGGAAAAACTGTTGTATTTATATTGTATTTTATGATTCTGGCGTTCACTTCTTAGGCACTAACTTTTCAATCTGTTGGAGCAACGCCCTAGCGTGAATCCTAGGTTGCCCGGGAAGTAGAAATGACCATAACTTTCATACTGGTTGCAATTATCCGTTTTATACGATGGAAAAACTGTTGTATTCATATTGTATTTTATGCTTCTGGCGTTGACTTCTTAGGCCCTAACTATTCGGTCTGGTGGAGCAACGCCTTAGAGTGAAGCCTAGGTTGCCCGGAACGTAGAATTGATCATATCTTTCACACTGGTTGCTATTGTTCCTGTTATACGATGGAAAAGCTGTTGTATTTATATTGTACCTTATGCTTCTGACGTTGACTTTTATGGCCCTCACAGTTCGATCTGGTGGAGCAACGCGCTAGGGTGAAGCCTAGGTTTCCCGGAACGTAGAAATGACCATCAATTTCACACTGGTTGCAATTATTCCTGTTATACGATGGAAAAACTGTTGTATTTTTTTGCATTTTATGCTTCGGGCGTTGACTTCTAAGGCCCTAACTATTCAGTCTGTTGGAGCAACTCCCAAGGGTGAAGCCTAGGTTGCCCGGATAGTAGAAATGACCATAACTTTCATAGTGGTTGCAATTATTCGCTTCATACGATGGAAAAACTGTTTTATTTATATTGTATTTTATGCTTCTGGCGTTGACTTCTGAGGCCCTAACTATTCGATCTGTTGGAGCAACGCCCTAGAGTGAAGCCTTGGTTTCCCGGAACGTAGAAATGACCATGAATTTCATACTGGTCGCAATTATTCGTTTTATACGATGGAAAAACTGTTGTATTTATATTGTATTTTATGCTTCTGACGTTGACTTCTAAGGCTCGAACTATTCGATCTGGTGGAGCAACGCCCTAGATTGAAACCTAGGTTGCCCGGCACGTAGAAATGACCATAGCTTTCACACTGGTTGCAATTATTCGTTTTATACGATGGAAAAACTGTTGTATTTATATTGTATTTTATGCTTCTGGCGTTCACTTCTTAGGCCCTAACTATTCGATCGGGTGGAACAACGCACTAGGGTGAAGCCTAGGTTGCCTGGAAAGCAGAAATGACCATAACTTTCAAACTGGTTGCAATTATTCCTGTTATACGATGGAAAAACTGTTGTGTTTATATTGTATTTTATGCTTCTGGCGTTCACGTCTTAGGCCCTAACTATTCGATCGGGTGGAACAACGCCCTAGGGTGAATCCTAGGTTGCCCGGGAAGTAGAAATGACCATAACTTTCAAACTGGTTGCAATTATTCCTGTTATACGATGGAAAAACTGTTGTGTTTATATTGTATTTTATAATTCTGGCGTTCACTTCTTAGGCACTAACTTTTCAATCTGTTGGAGCAACGCCCTAGCGTGAATCCTAGGTTGCCCGGGAAGTAGAAATGACCATAACTTTCATACTGGTTGCAATTATCCGTTTTATACGATGGAAAAACTGTTGTATTCATATTGTATTTTATGCTTCTGGCGTTGACTTCTTAGGCCCTAACTATTCGGTCTGGTGGAGCAACGCCTTAGAGTGAAGCCTAGGTTGCCCGGAACGTAGAAATGATCATATCTTTCACACTGGTTGCTATTGTTCCTGTTATACGATGGAAAAGCTGTTGTATTTATATTGTACCTTATGCTTCTGGCGTTGACTTCTATGGCCCTAACTATTCGATCTGGTGGAGCAACGCCCTAGGGTGAAGCGTAGGTTGCCCGGAACGTAGAAATGACCATCAATTTCACACTGGTTGCAATTATTCCTGTTATACGATGGAAAAACTGTTGTATTTTTTTGCATTTTATGCTTCGGGCGTTGACTTCTAAGGCCCTAACCATTCAGTCTGTTGGAGCAACTCCCAAGGGTGAAGCCTAGGTTGCCCGGATAGTAGAAATGACCATAACTTTCATAGTGGTTGCAATTATTCGCTTTATACGATGGAAAAACTGTTGTATTTATATTGTATTTTATGCTTCTGGCGTTGACTTCTGAGGCCCTAACTATTCGATCTGTTGGTGCAACGCCCTAGAGTGAAGCCTTGGTTTCCCGGAACGTAGAAATGACCATAACCTTCACACTGGTGGCTATTATTCGTTTTATTCGATGGAAAAACTGTTATATTTATATTGTATTTTATGCTTCTGGCGCTGTCTTCTTAGGCCGTAACTATTCGATCTGGTGGAGCACGCCCTAGAGTGTAGTCTAGGTTGCACGGAACGTAGAAATGACCATCACTTTCACACTGGTTGCAATTATTCATATTATAGGATGGAAAACCTGTTGTATTTATATTGTATTTTATGCTCCTGGTGTTGACTTCTTAGGCCCTAACTATTCGATCTGGTGGAGCAACGCCCTAGAGTGCCCGGAACGTAGAAATGACCATCACTCTCAAACTGGTTGCAATTACTCCTGTTATATGATGGAAAAACTGTTGTATTTATATTGTATTTTATGATTCTGGCGTTCACTTCTTAGGCACTAACTTTTCAATCTGTTGGAGCAACGCCCTAGCGTGAATCCTAGGTTGCCCGGGAAGTAGAAATGACCATAACTTTCATACTGGTTGCAATTATCCGTTTTATACGATGGAAAAACTGTTGTATTCATTTTGTATTTTATGCTTCTGGCGTTGACTTCTTAGGCCCTAACTATTCGGTCTGGTGGAGCAACGCCTTAGAGTGAAGCCTAGGTTGCCCGGAACGTAGAAATGATCATATCTTTCACACTGGTTGCTATTGTTCCTGTTATACGATGGAAAAGCTGTTGTATTTATATTGTTCCTTATGCTTCTGGCGTTGACTTTTATGGCCCTAACTATTCGATCTGGTGGAGCAACGCCCTAGGGTGAAGCCTAGGTTTCCCGGAACGTAGAAATGACCATCAATTTCACACTGGTTGCAATTATTCCTGTTATACGATGGAAAAACTGTTGTATTTTTTTGCATTTTATGCTTCGGGCGTTGACTTCTAAGGCACTAACTATTCAGTCTGTTGGAGCAACTCCCAAGGGTGAAGCCTAGGTTGCCCGGATAGTAGAAATGACCATAACTTTCATAGTGGTTGCAATTATTCGCTTTATACGATGGAAAAACTGTTGTATTTATATTGTATTTTATTCTTCTGGCGTTGACTTCTGAGGCCCTAACTATTCGATCTGTTGGAGCAACGCCCTAGAGTGAAGCCTTGGTTTCCCGGAACGTAGAAATGACCATGAATTTCATACTGGTCGCAATTATTCGTTTTATACGATGGAAAAACTGTTGTATTTATATTGTATTTTATGCTTCTGACGTTGACTTCTAAGGCTCGAACTATTCGATCTGGTGGAGCAACGTCCTAGATTGAAACCTAGGTTGCCCGGAACGTAGAAATGACCATAGCTTTCACACTGCTTGCAATTATTCGTTTTATACGATGGAAAAACTGTTGCATTTATATTGTATTTTATGCTTCTGGCGTTCACTTCTTAGGCCCTAACTATTCGATCGGGTGGAACAACGCACTAGGGTGAAGCCTAGGTTGCCCGGAAAGCAGAAATGACCATAACTTTCAAACTGGTTGCAATTATTCCTGTTATACGATGGAAAAACTGTTGTGTTTATATTGTATTTTATGCTTCTGGCGTTCACTTCTTAGGCCCTAACAATTCGATCGGGTGGAACAACGCCCTAGGGTGAATCCTAGGTTGCCCGGGAAGTAGAAATGACCATAACTTTCATACTGGTTGCAATTATCCGTTTTATACGATGGAAAAACTGTTGTATTCATATTGTATTTTATGCTTCTGGCGTTGACTTCTTAGGCCCTAACTATTCGGTCTGGTGGAGCAACGCCTTAGAGTGAAGCCTAGGTTGCCCGGAACGTAGAAATGACCATCAATTTCACACTGGTTGCAATTATTCCTGTTATACGATGGAAAAACTGTTGTATTTTTTTGCATTTTATGCTTCGGGCGTTGACTTCCAAGGCCCTATCTATTCAGTCTGTTGGAGCAACTCCCAAGGGTGAAGCCTAGGTTGCCCGGATAGTAGAAATGATCATAACTTTCATAGTGGTTGCAATTATTCGCTTTATACGATGGAAAAACTGTTGTATTTATATTGTATTTTATGCTTCTGGCGCTGACTTCTTAGGCCGTAACTATTCGATCTGGTGGAGCACGCCCTAGAGTGAAGTCTAGGTGGCACGGAACGTAGAAATGACCATCACTTTCACACTGGTTGCAATTATTCATATTATAGGATGGAAAACCTGTTGTATTTATATTGTATTTTATGCTCCTGGTGTTGACTTCTTAGGCCCTAACTATTCGATCTGGTGGAGCAACGCCCTAGAGTGAAGCCTAGGGTGCCCGGAACGTAGAAATGACCATCACTCTCAAACTGGTTGCAATTACTCCTGTTATATGATGGAAAAACTGTTGTATTTATATTGTATTTTATGATTCTGGCGTTCACTTCTTAGGCACTAACTTTTCAATCTGTTGGAGCAACGCCCTAGCGTGAATCCTAGGTTGCCCGGGAAGTAGAAATGACCATAACTTTCATACTGGTTGCAATTATCCGTTTTATACGATGGAAAAACTGTTGTATTCATATTGTATTTTATGCTTCTGGCGTTGACTTCTTAGGCCCTAACTATTCGGTCTGGTGGAGCAACGCCTTAGAGTGAAGCCTAGGTTGCCCGGAACGTAGAATTGATCATATCTTTCACACTGGTTGCTATTGTTCCTGTTATACGATGGAAAAGCTGTTGTATTTATATTGTACCTTATGCTTCTGACGTTGACTTTTATGGCCCTCACTGTTCGATCTGGTGGAGCAACGCGCTAGGGTGAAGCCTAGGTTTCCCGGAACGTAGAAATGACCATCAATTTCACACTGGTTGCAATTATTCCTGTTATACGATGGAAAAACTGTTGTATTTTTTTGCATTTTATGCTTCGGGCGTTGACTTCTAAGGCCCTAACTATTCAGTCTGTTGGAGCAACTCCCAAGGGTGAAGCCTAGGTTGCCCGGATAGTAGAAATGACCATAACTTTCATAGTGGTTGCAATTATTCGCTTCATACGATGGAAAAACTGTTTTATTTATATTGTATTTTATGCTTCTGGCGTTGACTTCTGAGGCCCTAACTATTCGATCTGTTGGAGCAACGCCCTAGAGTGAAGCCTTGGTTTCCCGGAACGTAGAAATGACCATGAATTTCATACTGGTCGCAATTATTCGTTTTATACGATGGAAAAACTGTTGTATTTATATTGTATTTTATGCTTCTGACGTTGACTTCTAAGGCTCGAACTATTCGATCTGGTGGAGCAACGCCCTAGATTGAAACCTAGGTTGCCCGGCACGTAGAAATGACCATAGCTTTCACACTGGTTGCAATTATTCGTTTTATACGATGGAAAAACTGTTGTATTTATATTGTATTTTATGCTTCTGGCGTTCACTTCTTAGGCCCTAACTATTCGATCGGGTGGAACAACGCACTAGGGTGAAGCCTAGGTTGCCTGGAAAGCAGAAATGACCATAACTTTCAAACTGGTTGCAATTATTCCTGTTATACGATGGAAAAACTGTTGTGTTTATATTGTATTTTATGCTTCTGGCGTTCACGTCTTAGGCCCTAACTATTCGATCGGGTGGAACAACGCCCTAGGGTGAATCCTAGGTTGCCCGGGAAGTAGAAATGACCATAACTTTCATACTGGTTGCAATTATCCGTTTTATACGATGGAAAAACTGTTGTATTCATATTGTATTTTATGCTTCTGGCGTTGACTTCTTAGGCCCTAACTATTCGGTCTGGTGGAGCAACGCCACAGAGTGAAGCCTAGGTTGCCCGGAACGTAGAAATGATCATATCTTTCACACTGGTTGCTATTGTTCCTGTTATACGATGGAAAAGCTGTTGTATTTATATTGTACCTTATGCTTCTGGCGTTGACTTCTATGGCCCTAACTATTCGATCTGGTGGAGCAACGCCCTAGGGTGAAGCCTAGGTTGCCCGGAACGTAGAAATGACCATCAATTTCACACTGGTTGCAATTATTCCTGTTATACGATGGAAAAACTGTTGTATTTTTTTGCATTTTATGCTTCGGGCGTTGACTTCTAAGGCCCTAACTATTCAGTCTGTTGGAGCAACTCCCAAGGGTGAAGCCTAGGTTGCCCGGATAGTAGAAATGACCATAACTTTCATAGTGGTTGCAATTATTCGCTTTATACGATGGAAATACTGTTGTATTTATATTGTATTTTATGCTTCTGGCGTTGACTTCTGAGGCCCTAACTATTCGATCTGTTGGAGCAACGCCCTAGAGTGAAGCCTTGGTTTCCCGGAACGTAGAAATGACCATGAATTTCATACTGGTCGCAATTATTCGTTTTATACGATGGAAAAACTGTTGTATTTATATTGTATTTTATGCTTCTGACGTTGACTTCTAAGGCTCGAACTATTCGATCTGGTGGAGCAACGCCCTAGATTGAAACCTAGGTTGCCCGGAACGTAGAAATGACCATAGCTTTCACACTGGTTGCAATTATTCGTTTTATGCGATGGAAAAACTGTTGTATTTATATTGTATTTTATGCTTCTGGCGTTCACTTCTTAGGCCCTAACTATTCGATCGGGTGGAACAACGCACTAGGGTGAAGCCTAGGTTGCCCGGAAAGCAGAAATGACCATGAATTTCATACTGGTCGCAATTATTCGTTTTATACGATGGAAAAACTGTTGTATTTATATTGTATTTTATGCTTCTGACGTTGACTTCTAAGGCTCGAACTATTCGATCTGGTGGAGCAACGCCCTAGATTGAAACCTAGGTTGCCCGGAACGTAGAAATGACCATAGCTTTCACACTGGTTGCAATTATTCGTTTTATTCGATGGAAAAGCTGTTATATTTATATTGTATTTTATGCTTCTGGCGCTGACTTCTTAGGCCCTAACTATTCGATCTGGTGGAACACGCCCTAGAGTGAAGTCTAGGTTGCACGGAACGTAGAAATGACCATCACTTTCACACTGGTTGCAATTATTCATATTATAGGATGGAAAACCTGTTGCATTTATATTGCATTTTATGCTTCCGGCGTTGACTTCTAAGGCCCTAACTATTCAATCTGTTGGAGCAACGCTCTAGGGTGAAGCCTAGGTTGTCCGGAACGTAGAAATGACGTTAACTTTCGTACTGGTTGCAATTACTTGTTTTATATGATTGAAAAACTGTTGTATTTATATTGTATTTTATGCTTCTGGCGTTGACTTCTTATGCCCTAACTATTCCATCTGGTGGAACAACGCCCTATGGTAAAGCCTAGGTTGCCCGGAACGTAGAAATGACCACAACTTTCACACCGGTAGCAATTATTCGCTTTATACGATGGAAAAACTGTTGTATTTATATTGTATTTTATGCTTCTGGCGTTGACTTCTGAGGCCCTAACTATTCGATCTGTTGGAGCAACGCCCTAGCGTGAAGCCTTGTTTTCCCGGAACGTAGAAATGACCATGAATTTCATACTGGTCGCAATTATTCGTTTTATACGATGGAAAAACTGTTGTATTTATATTGTATTTTATGCTTCTGACGTTGACTTCTAAGGCTCGAACTATTCGATCTGGTGGAGCAACGCCCTAGATTGAAACCTAGGTTGCCCGGAACGTAGAAATGACCATAGCTTTCACACTGGTTGCAATTATTCGTTTTATACGATGGAAAAACTGTTGTATTTATATTGTATTTTATGCTTCTGGCGTTCACTTCTTAGGCCCTAACTATTCGATCAGGTGGAACAACGCACTAGGGTGAAGCCTAGGTTGCCCGGAAAGCAGAAATGACCATAACTTTCAAACTGGTTGCAATTATTCCTGTTATACGATGGAAAAACTGTTGTGTTTATATTGTATTTTATGCTTCTGGCGTTCACTTCTTAGGCCCTAACTATTCGATCGGGTGGAACAACGCCCTAGGGTGAATCCTAGGATGCCCGGAACATAGAAATGACCATAACCTTCACACTGGTGGCTATTATTCGTTTTATTCGATGGAAAAACTGTTATATTTATATTGTATTTTATGCTTCTGGCGCTGACTTCTTAGGCCCTAACTATTCGATCTGGTGGAACACGCCCTAGAGTGAAGTCTAGGTTGCACGGAACGTAGAAATGACCATCAATTTGACACTGGTTGCAATTATTCCTGTTATACGATGGAAAAACAGTTTTATTTTTTTGCATTTTATGCTTCGGGCGATGACTTCTAAGGCCCTAACTATTCAGTCTGTTGGAGCAACTCCCAAGGGTGAAGCCTAGGTTGCCCGGAAAGTAGAAATGTCCATAACATTCATACTGGTTGCAATTATTCGATTTATACGATGGAAAAACTGTTGTATTTATATTGTATTTTAAGCTTCTGACGTTGACTTCTAAGGCACCAACTATTCGATCTGGTGGAGCAACGCCCTAGAGTGTAGCCTAGGTTGCCCGGAACGTAGAAATGACCATAACTTTCACACTGGTTGCAATTATTCATATTATAGGATGGAAAACCTGTTGTATTTATATTGTATTTTATGCTCCTGGTGTTGACTTCTTAGGCCCTAACTATTCGATCTGGTGGAGCAACGCCCTAGAGTGAAGCCTAGGGTGCCCGGAACGTAGAAATGACCATCACTCTCAAACTGGTTGCAATTACTCCTGTTATATGGTGGAAAAACTGTTGTATTTATATTGTATTTTATGATTCTGCCGTTCACTTCTTAGGCACTAACATTTCAATCTGTTGGAGCAACGCCCTAGCGTGAATCCTAGGTTGCCCGGGAAGTAGAAATGACCATAACTTTCATACTGGTCGCAATTATTCGTTTTATACGATGGAAAAACTGTTGTATTTATATTGTATTTTATGCTTCTGACGTTGACTTCTAAGGCTCGAACTATTCGATCTGGTGGAGCAACGTCCTAGATTGAAACCTAGGTTGCCCGGAACGTAGAAATGACCATAGCTTTCACACTGCTTGCAATTATTCGTTTTATACGATGGAAAAACTGTTGCATTTATATTGTATTTTATGCTTCTGGCGTTCACTTCTTAGGCCCTAACTATTCGATCGGGTGGAACAACGCACTAGGGTGAAGCCTAGGTTGCCCGGAAAGCAGAAATGACCATAACTTTCAAACTGGTTGCAATTATTCCTGTTATACGATGGAAAAACTGTTGTGTTTATATTGTATTTTATGCTTCTGGCGTTCACTTCTTAGGCCCTAACTATTCGATCGGGTGGAACAACGCCCTAGGGTGAATCCTAGGTTGCCCGGGAAGTAGAAATGACCATAACTTTCATACTGGTTGCAATTATCCGTTTTATACGATGGAAAAACTGTTGTATTCATATTGTATTTTATGCTTCTGGCGTTGACTTCTTAGGCCCTAACTATTCGGTCTGGTGGAGCAACGCCTTAGAGTGAAGCCTAGGTTGCCCGGAACGTAGAAATGACCATCAATTTCACACTGGTTGCAATTATTCCTGTTATACGATGGAAAAACTGTTGTATTTTTTTGCATTTTATGCTTCGGGCGTTGACTTCCAAGGCCCTATCTATTCAGTCTGTTGGAGCAACTCCCAAGGGTGAAGCCTAGGTTGCCCGGATAGTAGAAATGATCATAACTTTCATAGTGGTTGCAATTATTCGCTTTATACGATGGAAAAACTGTTGTATTTATATTGTATTTTATGCTTCTGGCGCTGACTTCTTAGGCCGTAACTATTCGATCTGGTGGAGCACGCCCTAGAGTGAAGTCTAGGTGGCACGGAACGTAGAAATGACCATCACTTTCACACTGGTTGCAATTATTCATATTATAGGATGGAAAACCTGTTGTATTTATATTGTATTTTATGCTCCTGGTGTTGACTTCTTAGGCCCTAACTATTCGATCTGGTGGAGCAACGCCCTAGAGTGAAGCCTAGGGTGCCCGGAACGTAGAAATGACCATCACTCTCAAACTGGTTGCAATTACTCCTGTTATATGATGGAAAAACTGTTGTATTTATATTGTATTTTATGATTCTGGCGTTCACTTCTTAGGCACTAACTTTTCAATCTGTTGGAGCAACGCCCTAGCGTGAATCCTAGGTTGCCCGGGAAGTAGAAATGACCATAACTTTCATACTGGTTGCAATTATCCGTTTTATACGATGGAAAAACTGTTGTATTCATATTGTATTTTATGCTTCTGGCGTTGACTTCTTAGGCCCTAACTATTCGGTCTGGTGGAGCAACGCCTTAGAGTGAAGCCTAGGTTGCCCGGAACGTAGAATTGATCATATCTTTCACACTGGTTGCTATTGTTCCTGTTATACGATGGAAAAGCTGTTGTATTTATATTGTACCTTATGCTTCTGACGTTGACTTTTATGGCCCTCACTGTTCGATCTGGTGGAGCAACGCGCTAGGGTGAAGCCTAGGTTTCCCGGAACGTAGAAATGACCATCAATTTCACACTGGTTGCAATTATTCCTGTTATACGATGGAAAAACTGTTGTATTTTTTTGCATTTTATGCTTCGGGCGTTGACTTCTAAGGCCCTAACTATTCAGTCTGTTGGAGCAACTCCCAAGGGTGAAGCCTAGGTTGCCCGGATAGTAGAAATGACCATAACTTTCATAGTGGTTGCAATTATTCGCTTCATACGATGGAAAAACTGTTTTATTTATATTGTATTTTATGCTTCTGGCGTTGACTTCTGAGGCCCTAACTATTCGATCTGTTGGAGCAACGCCCTAGAGTGAAGCCTTGGTTTCCCGGAACGTAGAAATGACCATGAATTTCATACTGGTCGCAATTATTCGTTTTATACGATGGAAAAACTGTTGTATTTATATTGTATTTTATGCTTCTGACGTTGACTTCTAAGGCTCGAACTATTCGATCTGGTGGAGCAACGCCCTAGATTGAAACCTAGGTTGCCCGGCACGTAGAAATGACCATAGCTTTCACACTGGTTGCAATTATTCGTTTTATACGATGGAAAAACTGTTGTATTTATATTGTATTTTATGCTTCTGGCGTTCACTTCTTAGGCCCTAACTATTCGATCGGGTGGAACAACGCACTAGGGTGAAGCCTAGGTTGCCTGGAAAGCAGAAATGACCATAACTTTCAAACTGGTTGCAATTATTCCTGTTATACGATGGAAAAACTGTTGTGTTTATATTGTATTTTATGCTTCTGGCGTTCACGTCTTAGGCCCTAACTATTCGATCGGGTGGAACAACGCCCTAGGGTGAATCCTAGGTTGCCCGGGAAGTAGAAATGACCATAACTTTCATACTGGTTGCAATTATCCGTTTTATACGATGGAAAAACTGTTGTATTCATATTGTATTTTATGCTTCTGGCGTTGACTTCTTAGGCCCTAACTATTCGGTCTGGTGGAGCAACGCCACAGAGTGAAGCCTAGGTTGCCCGGAACGTAGAAATGATCATATCTTTCACACTGGTTGCTATTGTTCCTGTTATACGATGGAAAAGCTGTTGTATTTATATTGTACCTTATGCTTCTGGCGTTGACTTCTATGGCCCTAACTATTCGATCTGGTGGAGCAACGCCCTAGGGTGAAGCCTAGGTTGCCCGGAACGTAGAAATGACCATCAATTTCACACTGGTTGCAATTATTCCTGTTATACGATGGAAAAACTGTTGTATTTTTTTGCATTTTATGCTTCGGGCGTTGACTTCTAAGGCCCTAACTATTCAGTCTGTTGGAGCAACTCCCAAGGGTGAAGCCTAGGTTGCCCGGATAGTAGAAATGACCATAACTTTCATAGTGGTTGCAATTATTCGCTTTATACGATGGAAATACTGTTGTATTTATATTGTATTTTATGCTTCTGGCGTTGACTTCTGAGGCCCTAACTATTCGATCTGTTGGAGCAACGCCCTAGAGTGAAGCCTTGGTTTCCCGGAACGTAGAAATGACCATGAATTTCATACTGGTCGCAATTATTCGTTTTATACGATGGAAAAACTGTTGTATTTATATTGTATTTTATGCTTCTGACGTTGACTTCTAAGGCTCGAACTATTCGATCTGGTGGAGCAACGCCCTAGATTGAAACCTAGGTTGCCCGGAACGTAGAAATGACCATAGCTTTCACACTGGTTGCAATTATTCGTTTTATGCGATGGAAAAACTGTTGTATTTATATTGTATTTTATGCTTCTGGCGTTCACTTCTTAGGCCCTAACTATTCGATCGGGTGGAACAACGCACTAGGGTGAAGCCTAGGTTGCCCGGAAAGCAGAAATGACCATGAATTTCATACTGGTCGCAATTATTCGTTTTATACGATGGAAAAACTGTTGTATTTATATTGTATTTTATGCTTCTGACGTTGACTTCTAAGGCTCGAACTATTCGATCTGGTGGAGCAACGCCCTAGATTGAAACCTAGGTTGCCCGGAACGTAGAAATGACCATAGCTTTCACACTGGTTGCAATTATTCGTTTTATTCGATTGAAAAGCTGTTATATTTATATTGTATTTTATGCTTCTGGCGCTGACTTCTTAGGCCCTAACTATTCGATCTGGTGGAACACGCCCTAGAGTGAAGTCTAGGTTGCACGGAACGTAGAAATGACCATCACTTTCACACTGGTTGCAATTATTCATATTATAGGATGGAAAACCTGTTGCATTTATATTGCATTTTATGCTTCCGGCGTTGACTTCTAAGGCCCTAACTATTCAATCTGTTGGAGCAACGCTCTAGGGTGAAGCCTAGGTTGTCCGGAACGTAGAAATGACGTTAACTTTCGTACTGGTTGCAATTACTTGTTTTATATGATTGAAAAACTGTTGTATTTATATTGTATTTTATGCTTCTGGCGTTGACTTCTTATGCCCTAACTATTCCATCTGGTGGAACAACGCCCTATGGTAAAGCCTAGGTTGCCCGGAACGTAGAAATGACCACAACTTTCACACCGGTAGCAATTATTCGCTTTATACGATGG
Source organism: Calliopsis andreniformis (assembly GCF_051401765.1). Lineage (NCBI taxonomy): Eukaryota > Metazoa > Arthropoda > Insecta > Hymenoptera > Andrenidae > Calliopsis > Calliopsis andreniformis. Next base: position 7,010,359 of record NW_027480425.1, on the reverse strand, counting down.
AAAAACTGTTGTATTTATATTGTATTTTATGCTTCTGGCGTTGACTTCTGAGGCCCTAACTATTCGATCTGTTGGAGCAACGCCCTAGCGTGAAGCCTTGTTTTCCCGGAACGTAGAAATGACCATGAATTTCATACTGGTCGCAATTATTCGTTTTATACGATGGAAAAACTGTTGTATTTATATTGTATTTTATGCTTCTGACGTTGACTTCTAAGGCTCGAACTATTCGATCTGGTGGAGCAACGCCCTAGATTGAAACCTAGGTTGCCCGGAACGTAGAAATGACCATAGCTTTCACACTGGTTGCAATTATTCGTTTTATACGATGGAAAAACTGTTGTATTTATATTGTATTTTATGCTTCTGGCGTTCACTTCTTAGGCCCTAACTATTCGATCAGGTGGAACAACGCACTAGGGTGAAGCCTAGGTTGCCCGGAAAGCAGAAATGACCATAACTTTCAAACTGGTTGCAATTATTCCTGTTATACGATGGAAAAACTGTTGTGTTTATATTGTATTTTATGCTTCTGGCGTTCACTTCTTAGGCCCTAACTATTCGATCGGGTGGAACAACGCCCTAGGGTGAATCCTAGGATGCCCGGAACATAGAAATGACCATAACCTTCACACTGGTGGCTATTATTCGTTTTATTCGATGGAAAAACTGTTATATTTATATTGTATTTTATGCTTCTGGCGCTGACTTCTTAGGCCCTAACTATTCGATCTGGTGGAACACGCCCTAGAGTGAAGTCTAGGTTGCACGGAACGTAGAAATGACCATCAATTTGACACTGGTTGCAATTATTCCTGTTATACGATGGAAAAACAGTTTTATTTTTTTGCATTTTATGCTTCGGGCGATGACTTCTAAGGCCCTAACTATTCAGTCTGTTGGAGCAACTCCCAAGGGTGAAGCCTAGGTTGCCCGGAAAGTAGAAATGTCCATAACATTCATACTGGTTGCAATTATTCGATTTATACGATGGAAAAACTGTTGTATTTATATTGTATTTTAAGCTTCTGACGTTGACTTCTAAGGCACCAACTATTCGATCTGGTGGAGCAACGCCCTAGAGTGTAGCCTAGGTTGCCCGGAACGTAGAAATGACCATAACTTTCACACTGGTTGCAATTATTCATATTATAGGATGGAAAACCTGTTGTATTTATATTGTATTTTATGCTCCTGGTGTTGACTTCTTAGGCCCTAACTATTCGATCTGGTGGAGCAACGCCCTAGAGTGAAGCCTAGGGTGCCCGGAACGTAGAAATGACCATCACTCTCAAACTGGTTGCAATTACTCCTGTTATATGGTGGAAAAACTGTTGTATTTATATTGTATTTTATGATTCTGCCGTTCACTTCTTAGGCACTAACATTTCAATCTGTTGGAGCAACGCCCTAGCGTGAATCCTAGGTTGCCCGGGAAGTAGAAATGACCATAACTTTCATACTGGTTGCAATTATCCGTTTTATACGATGGAAAAACTGTTGTATTCATATTGTATTTTATGCTTCTGGCGTTGACTTCTTAGGCCCTAACTATTCGGTCTGGTGGAGCAACGCCTTAGAGTGAAGCCTAGGTTGCCCGGAACGTAGAAATGATCATATCTTTCACACTGGTTGCTATTGTTCCTGTTATACGATGGAAAAGCTGTTGTATTTATATTGTACCTTATGCTTCTGGCGTTCACTTCTTAGGCCCTAACTATTCGATCGGGTGGAACAACGCCCTAGGGTGAATCCTAGGTTGCCCGGAACATAGAAATGACCATAACCTTCACACTGGTGGCTATTATTCGTTTTATTCGATGGAAAAACTGTTATATTTATATTGTATTTTATGCTTCTGGCGCTGACTTCTTAGGCCCTAACTATTCAATCTGGTGGAACACGCCCTAGAGTGAAGTCTAGGTTGCACGGAACGTAGAAATGACCATCAATTTGACACTGGTTGCAATTATTCCTGGTATACGATGGAAAAACAGTTTTATTTTTTTGCATTTTATGCTTCGGGCGATGACTTCTAAGGCCCTAACTATTCAGTCTGTTGGAGCATCTCCCAAGGGTGAAGCCTAGGTTGCCCGGAAAGTAGAAATGTCCATAACATTCATACTGGTTGCAATTATTCGTTTTATACGATGGAAAAACTGTTGTATTTATATTGTATTTTAAGCTTCTGACGTTGACTTCTAAGGCACCAACTATTCGATCTGGTGGAGCAACGCCCTAGAGTGTAGCCTAGGTTGCCCGGAACGTAGAAATGACCATAACTTTCACACTGGTTGCAATTATTCATATTATAGGATGGAAAACCTGTTGTATTTATATTGTATTTTATGCTCCTGGTGTTGACTTCTTAGGCCCTAACTATTCGATCTGGTGGAACACGCCCTAGAGTGAAGTCTAGGTTGCACGGAACGTAGAAATGACCATCACTTTCACACTGGTTGCAATTATTCATATTATAGGATGGAAAACCTGTTGTATTTATATTGTATTTTATGCTCCTGGTGTTGACTTCTTAGGCCCTAACTATTCGATCTGGTGGAGCAACGCCCTAGAGTGAAGCCTAGGGTGCCCGGAACGTAGAAATGACCATCACTCTCAAACTGGTTGCAATTACTCCTGTTATATGGTGGAAAAACTGTTGTATTTATATTGTATTTTATGATTCTGCCGTTCACTTCTTAGGCACTAACTTTTCAATCTGTTGGAGCAACGCCCTAGCGTGAATCCTAGGTTGCCCGGGAAGTAGAAATGACCATAACTTTCATACTGGTTGCAATTATCCGTTTTATACGATGGAAAAACTGTTGTATTCATATTGTATTTTATGCTTCTGGCGTTGACTTCTTAGGCCCTAACTATTCGGTCTGGTGGAACAACGCACTAGGGTGAAGCCTAGGTTGCCCGGAAAGCAGAAATGACCATAACTTTCAAACTGGTTGCAATTATTCCTGTTATACGATGGAAAAACTGTTGTGTTTATATTGTATTTTATGCTTCTGGCGTTCACTTCTTAGGCCCTAACTATTCGATCGTGTGGAACAACGCCCTAGGGTGAATCCTAGGTTGCCCGGAACATAGAAATGACCATAACCTTCACACTGGTGGCTATTATTCGTTTTATTCGATGGAAAAACTGTTATATTTATATTGTATTTTATGCTTCTGGCGCTGACTTCTTAGGCCCTAACTATTCAATCTGGTGGAACACGCCCTAGAGTGAAGTCTAGGTTGCACGGAACGTAGAAATGACCATCAATTTGACACTGGTTGCAATTATTCCTGTTATACGATGGAAAAACAGTTTTATTTTTTTGCATTTTATGCTTCGGGCGATGACTTCTAAGGCCCTAACTATTCAGTCTTTTGGAGCAACTCCCAAGGGTGAAGCCTAGGTTGCCCGGAAAGTAGAAATGTCCATAACATTCATACTGGTTGCAATTATTCGTTTTATACGATGGAAAAACTGTTGTATTTATATTGTATTTTAAGCTTCTGACGTTGACTTCTAAGGCACCAACTATTCGATCTGGTGGAGCAACGCCCTAGAGTGTAGCCTAGGTTGCCCGGAACGTAGAAATGACCATAACTTTCACACTGGTTGCAATTATTCATATTATAGGATGGAAAACCTGTTGTATTTATATTGTATTTTATGCTCCTGGTGTTGACTTCTTAGGCCCTAACTATTCGATCTGGTGGAACACGCCCTAGAGTGAAGTCTAGGTTGCACGGAACGTAGAAATGACCATCACTTTCACACTGGTTGCAATTATTCATATTATAGGATGGAAAACCTGTTGTATTTATATTGTATTTTATGCTCCTGGTGTTGACTTCTTAGGCCCTAACTATTCGATCTGGTGGAGCAACGCCCTAGAGTGAAGCCTAGGGTGCCCGGAACGTAGAAATGACCATCACTCTCAAACTGGTTGCAATTACTCCTGTTATATGGTGGAAAAACTGTTGTATTTATATTGTATTTTATGATTCTGCCGTTCACTTCTTAGGCACTAACTTTTCAATCTGTTGGAGCAACGCCCTAGCGTGAATCCTAGGTTGCCCGGGAAGTAGAAATGACCATAACTTTCATACTGGTTGCAATTATCCGTTTTATGCGATGGAAAAACTGTTGTATTCATATTGTATTTTATGCTTCTGGCGTTGACTTCTTAGGCCCTAACTATTCGGTCTGGTGGAGCAACGCCTTAGAGTGAAGCCTAGATTGCCCGGAACGTAGAAATGATCATATCTTTCACACTGGTTGCTATTGTTCCTGTTATACGATGGAAAAGCTGTTGTATTTATATTGTACCTTATGCTTCTCGCGTTGACTTCTATGGCCCTAACTATTCGATCTGGTGGAGCAACGCCCTAGGGTGAAGCCTAGGTTGCCCGGAACGTAGAAATGACCATCAATTTCACACTGGTTGCAATTATTCCTGTTATACGATGGAAAAGCTGTTGTATTTTTTTGCATTTTATGCTTCGGGCGTTGACTTCTAAGGCCCTAACTATTCAGTCTGTTGGAGCAACTCCCAAGGGTGAAGCCTAGGTTGCCCGGATAGTGGAAATGACCATAACTTTCATAGTGGTTGCAATTATTCGCTTTATACGATGGAAAAACTGTTGTACTTATATTGTATTTTATGCTTCTGGCGTTGACTTCTGAGGCCCTAACTATTCGATCTGTTGGAGCAACGCCCTAGAGTGAAGCCTTGGTTTCGCGGAACGTAGAAATGACCATAACCTTCACACTGGTGGCTATTATTCGTTTTATTCGATGGAAAAACTGTTATATTTATATTGTATTTTATGCTTCTGGCGCTGTCTTCTTAGGCCGTAACTATTCGATCTGGTGGAGCACGCCCTAGAGTGTAGTCTAGGTTGCACGGAACGTAGAAATGACCATCACTTTCACACTGGTTGCAATTATTCATATTATAGGATGGAAAACCTGTTGTATTTATATTGTATTTTATGCTCCTGGTGTTGACTTCTTAGGCCCTAACTATTCGATCTGGTGGAGCAACGCCCTAGAGTGAAGCCTAGGGTGCCCGGAACGTAGAAATGACCATCACTCTCAAACTGGTTGCAATTACTCCTGTTATATGATGGAAAAACTGTTGTATTTATATTGTATTTTATGATTCTGGCGTTCACTTCTTAGGCACTAACTTTTCAATCTGTTGGAGCAACTCCCAAGGGTGAAGTCTAGGTTGCCCGGAAAGTAGAAATGTCCATAACATTCATACTGGTTGCAATTATTCGTTTTATACGATGGAAAAACTGTTGTATTTATATTGTATTTTAAGCTTCTCACGTTGACTTCTAAGGCACCAACTATTCGATCTGGTGGAGCAACGCCGTAGAGTGAAGCCTAGGTTGCCCGGAACGTAGAAATGACCATAACTTTCACACTGGTTGCAATTATTCGTTTTATACGATGGAAAAACTGTTGTATTTATATTGTATTTTATGCTTCTGGCGTTCACTTCTTAGGCCTTAACTATTCGATCTGGTGGAACAACGCACTAGGGTGAAGCCTAGGTTTCCCGGAACGTAGAAATGGCCATAACTTTCACACTGGTAGCAATTATTCGATTTATACAATGGAAAAACTGTTCTATTTATTTTGTGTTTTATGTTTCGCGCGTTGTCTTCTAAGGCCCTAACTATTCGATCTAGTGGAGCAACGCCCTAGGGTGAAGCCTAGGTTGCCTGGAAAGTAGAAATGTCCATAACTTTCATACTGGTTGCAATTATTCGTTTTATGCGATGGAAGAACTGCTGTATTTATACTGTATTTTATGCTTCTGACGTTGACTTCTAAGGCACTAAGTATTCGGTATGGTGGAGCAACGCCCTAGAGTGAAGCCTAGGGTGCCCGGATAGTAGAAATGACCATAACTTTCATAGTGGTTGCAATTATTCGCTTTATACGATGGAAAAACTGTTGTATTTATATTGTATTTTATGCTTCTGGCGTTGACTTCTGAGGCCCTAACTATTCGATCTGTTGGAGCAAGGCCCTAGAGTGAAGCCTTGGTTTCCCGGAACGTAGAAATGACCATGAATTTCATACTGGTCGCAATTATTCGTTTTATACGATGGAAAAGCTGTTGTATTTATATTGTATTTTATGCCTCTGGCGTTGACTTCTAAGGCTCGAACTATTCGATCTGGTGGAGCAACGCCCTAGATTGAAACCTAGGTTGCCCGGAACGTAGAAATGACCATAGCTTTCACACTGGTTGCAATTATACGTTTTATACGATGGAAAAACTGTTGTATTTATATTGTATTTTATGCTTCTGGCGTTCACTTCTTAGGCCCTAACTATTCGATCGGGTGGAACAACGCACTAGGGTGAAGCCTAGGTTGCCCGGAAAGCAGAAATGACCATAACTTTCAAACTGGTGGCTATTATTCGTTTTATTCGATGGAAAAACTGTTATATTTATATTGTATTTTATGCTTCTGGCGCTGACTTCTTAGGCCCTAACTATTCGATCTGGTGGAACGCGCCCTAGAGTGAAGTCTAGGTTGCACGGAACGTAGAAATGACCATCAATTTGACACTGGTTGCAATTATTCCTGTTATACGATGGAAAAACTGTTGTATTTTTTTGCATTTTATGCTTCGGGCGTTGACTTCTAAGGCCCTAACTATTCAGTCTGTTGGAGCAACTCCCAAGGGTGAGGCCTAGGTTGCCCGGAAAGTAGAAATGTCCATAACATTCATACTGGTTGCAATTATTCGTTTTATACGATGGAAAAACAGTTGTATTTATATTGTATTTTATGCTTCTGGCGTTCACTTCTTAGGCCCTAACTATTCGATCGGGTGGAACAACGCACTAGCGTGAAGCCTAGGGTGCCCGGAACGTAGAAATGACCATCACTCTCAAACTGGTTGCAATTACTCCTGTTATATGATGGAAAAACTGTTGTATTTATATTGTATTTTATAATTCTGGCGTTCACTTCTTAGGCACTAACTTTTCAATCTGTTGGAGCAACGCCCTAGCGTGAATCCTAGGTTGCCCGGGAAGTAGAAATGACCATAACGTTCATACTGGTTGCAATTATCCGTTTTATACGATGGAAAAACTGTTGTATTCATATTGTATTTTATGCTTCTGGCGTTGACTTCTTAGGCCCTAACTATTCGGTCTGGTGGAGCAACGCCTTAGAGTGAAGCCTAGGTTGCCCGGGACGTAGAAATGATCATATCTTTCACACTGGTTGCTATTGTTCCTGTTATACGATGGAAAAGCTGTTGTATTTATATTGTACCTTATGCTTCTGGCGTTGACTTCTAAGGCCCTAACTATTCGATCTGGAGGAGCAACGCCCTAGGGTGAAGCCTAGGTTGCCCGGAACGTAGAAATGACCATCAATTTCACACTGGTTGCAATTATTCCTGTTATACGATTGAAAATCTGTTGTATTTTTTTGCATTTTATGCTTCGGGCGTTGACTTCTAAGGCCCTAGCTATTCAGTCTGTTGGAGCAACTCCCAAGGGTGAAGCCTAGGTTGCACGGAAAGTAGAAATGTCCATAACATTCATACTGGTTGCAATTATTCGCTTTATACGATGGAAAAACTGTTGTATTTATATTGTATTTTAAGCTTCTGACGTTGACTTCTAAGGCACCAACTATTCGATCTGGTGGAGCAACGCCGTAGAGTGAAGCCTAGGTTGCCCGGACCGTAGAAATGACCATAACTTTCACACTGGATGCAATTATTCGTTTTATACGATGGAAAAACTGTTGTATTTATATTGTATTTTATACTTCTGGCGTTCACTTCTTAGGCCTTAACTATTCGATCTGGTGGAACAACGCACTAGGGTGAAGCCTAGGTTTCCCGGAACGTAGAAATGGCCATAACTTTCACACTGGTAGCAATTATTCGATTTATACAATGGAAGAACTCTTCTATTTATTTTGTGTTTTATGTTTCGCGCGTTGTCTTCTAAGGCCCTAACGATTCGATCTAGTGGAGCAACGCCCTAGGGTGAAGCCTAGGTTGCCTGGAATGTAGAAATGTCCATAACTTTCATACTGGTTGCAATTATTCGTTTTATGCGATGGAAGAACTGCTGTATTTATACTGTATTTTATGCTTCTGACGTTGACTTCTAAGGCACTAGGTATTCGATATGGTGGAGCAACGCCCTAGAGTGAAGCCTAGGGTGCCCGGATAGTAGAAATGACCATAACTTTCATAGTGGTTGCAATTATTCGCTTTATACGATGGAAAAACTGTTGTATTTATATTGTATTTTATGCTTCTGGCGTTGACTTCTGAGGCCCTAACTATTCGATCTGGTGGAGCAACGCCCTAGATTGAAACCTAGGTTGCCCGGAACGTAGAAATGACCATAGCTTTCACACTGGTAGCAATTATTCGATTTATACAATGGAAAAACTCTTCTATTTATTTTGTGTTTTATGTTTCGCGCGTTGTCTTCTAAGGCCCTAACTATTCGATCTAGTGGAGCAACGCCCTAGGGTGAAGCCTAGGTTGCCTGGAAAGTAGAAATGTCCATAACTTTCATACTGGTTGCAATTATTCGTTTTATGCGATGGAAGAACTGCTGTATTTATACTGTATTTTATGCTTCTGACGTTGACTTCTAAGGCACTAAGTATTCGATATGGTGGAGCAACGCCCTAGAGTGAAGCCTAGGGTGCCCGGATAGTAGAAATGACCATAACTTTCATAGTGGTTGCAATTATTCGCTTTATACGATGGAAAAACTGTTGTATTTATATTGTATTTTATGCTTCTGGCGTTGACTTCTGAGGCCCTAACTATTCGATCGGGTGGAACAACGCACTAGGGTGAAGCCTAGGTTGCCCGGAAAGCAGAAATGACCATAACTTTCAAACTGGTGGCTATTATTCGTTTTATTCGATGGAAAAACTGTTATATTTATATTGTATTTTATGCTTCTGGCGCTGACTTCTTAGGCCCTAACTATTCGATCTGGTGGAACACGCCCTAGAGTGAAGTCTAGGTTGCACGGAACGTAGAAATGACCATCAATTTGACACTGGTTGCAATTATTCCTGTTATACGATGGAAAAACTGTTGTATTTTTTTGCATTTTATGCTTCGGGCGTTGACTTCTAAGGCCCTAACTATTCAGTCTGTTGGAGCAACTCCCAAGGGTGAGGCCTAGGTTGCCCGGAAAGTAGAAATGTCCATAACATTTATACTGGTTGCAATTATTCGTTTTATACGATGGAAAAACAGTTGTATTTATATTGTATTTTATGCTTCTGGCGTTCACTTCTTAGGCCCTAACTATTCGATCGGGTGGAACAACGCACTAGCGTGAAGCCTAGGGTGCCCGGAACGTAGAAATGACCATCACTCTCAAACTGGTTGCAATTACTCCTGTTATATGATGGAAAAACTGTTGTATTTATATTGTATTTTATAATTCTGGCGTTCACTTCTTAGGCACTAACTTTTCAATCTGTTGGAGCAACGCCCTAGCGTGAATCCTAGGTTGCCCGGGAAGTAGAAATGACCATAACTTTCATACTGGTTGCAATTATCCGTTTTATACGATGGAAAAACTGTTGTATTCATATTGTATTTTATGCTTCTGGCGTTGACTTCTTAGGCCCTAACTATTCGGTCTGGTGGAGCAACGCCTTAGAGTGAAGCCTAGGTTGCCCGGGACGTAGAAATGATCATATCTTTCACACTGGTTGCTATTGTTCCTGTTATACGATGGAAAAGCTGTTGTATTTATATTGTACCTTATGCTTCTGGCGTTGACTTCTAAGGCCCTAACTATTCGATCTGGAGGAGCAACGCCCTAGGGTGAAGCCTAGGTTGCCCGGAACGTAGAAATGACCATCAATTTCACACTGGTTGCAATTATTCCTGTTATACGATTGAAAATCTGTTGTATTTTTTTGCATTTTATGCTTCGGGCGTTGACTTCTAAGGCCCTAGCTATTCAGTCTGTTGGAGCAACTCCCAAGGGTGAAGCCTAGGTTGCACGGAAAGTAGAAATGTCCATAACATTCATACTGGTTGCAATTATTCGTTTTATACGATGGAAAAACTGTTGTATTTATATTGTATTTTAAGCTTCTGACGTTGACTTCTGAGGCACCAACTATTCGATCTGGTGGAGCAACGCCCTAGAGTGAAGCCTAGGTTGCCCGGAACGTAGAAATGACCATAACTTTCACACTGGTTGCAATTATTCGTTTTATACGATGGAAAAACTGTTGTATTTATATTGTATTTTATACTTCTGGCGTTCACTTCTTAGGCCTTAACTATTCGATCTGGTGGAACAACGCACTAGGGTGAAGCCTAGGTTTCCCGGAACGTAGAAATGGCCATAACTTTCACACTGGTAGCAATTATTCGATTTATACAATGGAAAAACTCTTCTATTTATTTTGTGTTTTATGTTTCGCGCGTTGTCTTCTAAGGCCCTAACGATTCGATCTAGTGGAGCAACGCCCTAGGGTGAAGCCTAGGTTGCCTGGAAAGTAGAAATGTCCATAACTTTCATACTGGTTGCAATTATTCGTTTTATGCGATGGAAGAACTGCTGTATTTATACTGTATTTTATGCTTCTGACGTTGACTTCTAAGGCACTAGGTATTCGATATGGTGGAGCAACGCCCTAGAGTGAAGCCTAGGGTGCCCGGATAGTAGAAATGACCATAACTTTCATAGTGGTTGCAATTATTCGCTTTATACGATGGAAAAACTGTTGTATTTATATTGTATTTTATGCTTCTGGCGTTGACTTCTGAGGCCCTAACTATTCGATCTGGTGGAGCAACGCCCTAGATTGAAACCTAGGTTGCCCGGAACGTAGAAATGACCATAGCTTTCACACTGGTAGCAATTATTCGATTTATACAATGGAAAAACTCTTCTATTTATTTTGTGTTTTATGTTTCGCACGTTGTCTTCTAAGGCCCTAACTATTCGATCTAGTGGAGCAACGCCCTAGGGTGAAGCCTAGGTTGCCTGGAAAGTAGAAATGTCCATAACTTTCATACTGGTTGCAATTATTCGTTTTATGCGGTGGAAGAACTGCTGTATTTATACTGTATTTTATGCTTCTGACGTTGACTTCTAAGGCACTAAGTATTCGATATGGTGGAGCAACGCCCTAGAGTGAAGCCTAGGGTGCCCGGATAGTAGAAACGACCATAACTTTCATAGTGGTTGCAATTATTCGCTTTATACGATGGAGAAACTGTTGTATTTATATTGTATTTTATGCTTCTGGCGTTGACTTCTGAGGCCCTAACTATTCGATCTGGTGGAGCAACGCCCTAGATTGAAACCTAGGTTGCCCGGAACGTAGAAATGACCATAGCTTTCACACTGGTTGCAATTATTCGTTTTATACGATGGAAAAACTGTTGTATTTATATTGTATTTTATGCTTCTGGCGTTCACTTCTTAGGCCCTAACTATTCGATTGGGTGGAACAACGCACTAGGGTGAAGCCTAGGTTGCCCGGAAAGCAGAAATGACCATAACTTCCAAACTGGTTGCAATTATTCCTGTTATACGATGGAAAAACTGTTGTATTTATATTGTATATTATGCTTCTGGCGTTCACTTCTTAGGCCCTAACTATTCGATCGGGTGGAACAACGCCCTAGGGTGAATCCTAGGTTGCCCGGAACATAGAAATGACCATAACCTTCACACTGGCGGCTATTATTCGTTTTATTCGATGGAAAAACTGTTATATTTATATTGTATTTTATGCTTCTGGCGCTGACTTCTTAGGCCCTAACTATTCGATCTGGTGGAACACGCCCTAGAGTGTAGTCTAGGTTGCACGGAACGTAGAAATGACCATCACTTTCACACTGGTTGCAATTATTCATATTATAGGATGGAAAACCTGTTGTACTTATATTGTATTTTATGCTCCTGGTGTTGACTTCTTAGGCCCTAACTATTCGATCTGGTGGAGCAACGCCCTAGAGTGAAGCCTAGGGTGCCCGGAACGTAGAAATGACCATCACTCTCAAACTGGTTGCAATTACTCCTGTTATATGATGGTAAAACTGTTGTATTTATATTGTATTTTATGATTCTGGCGTTCACTTCTTAGGCACTAACATTTCAATCTGTTGGAGCAACGCCCTAGCGTGAATCCTAGGTTGCCCGGGAAGTAGAAATGACCATAACTTTCATACTGGTTGCAATTATCCGTTTTATACGATGGAAAAACTGTTGTATTCATATTGTATTTTATGCTTCTGGCGTCGACTTCTTAGGCCCTAACGATTCGGTCTGGTGGAGCAACGCCTTAGAATGAAGCCTAGGTTGCCCGGAACGTAGAAATGATCATATCTTTCACACTGGTTGCTATTGTTCCTGTTATACGATGGAAAAGCTGTTGTATTTATATTGTACCTTATGCTTCTGGCGTTGACTTCTATGGCCCTAACTATTCGATCTGGTGGAGCAACGCCCTAGGGTGAAACCTAGGTTTCCCGGAACGTAGAAATGACCATCAATTTCACACTGGTTGCAATTATTCCTGTTATACGATGGAAAAACTTGTATTTTTTTTGCATTTTATGCTTCGGGCATTGACTTCTAAGGCCCTAACTATTCAGTCTGTTGGAGCAACTCCCAAGGGTGAAGCCTAGGTTGCCCGGATAGTAGAAATGACCATAACTTTCATAGTGGTTGCAATTATTCGCTTTATACGATGGAAAAACTGTTGTATTTATATTGTATTCTATGCTTCTGGCGTTGACTTCTGAGGCCCTAACTATTCGATCTGTTGGAGCAACGCCCTAGAGTGAAGCCTTGGTTTCCCGGAACGTAGAAATGACCATGAATTTCATACTGGTCGCAATTATTCGTTTTATACGATGGAAAAACTGTTGTATTTATATTGTATTTTATGCTTCTGACGTTGACTTCTAAGGCTCGAACTATTCGATCTGGTGGAGCAACGCCCTAGATTGAAACCCAGGTTGCCCGGAACGGAGAAATGACCATAGCTTTCACACTGGTTCCAATTATTCGTTTTATACGATGGAAAAACTGTTGTATTTATATTGTATTTTATGCTTCTGGCGTTCACTTCTTAGGCCCTAACTATTCGATCGGGTGGAACAGCGCACTAGGGTGAAGCCTAGGTTGCCCGGAAAGCAGAATTGACCATAACTTTCAAACTGGTGGCTATTATTCGTTTTATTCGATGGAAAAACTGTTATATTTATATTGTATTTTATGCTTCTGGCGCTGACTTCTTAGGCCCTAACAATTCGATCTGGTGGAACACGCCCTAGAGTGAAGTCTAGGTTGCACGGAACGTAGAAATGACCATCAATTTGACACTGGTTGCAATTATTCCTGTTATACGATGGAAAAACTGTTGTATTTTTTTGCATTTTATGCTTCGGGCGTTGACTTCTAAGGCCCTAACTATTCAGTCTGTTGGAGCAACTCCCAAGGGTGAGGCCTAGGTTGACCGGAAAGTAGAAATGTCCATAACATTCATACTGGTTGCAATTATTCGTTTTATACGATGGAAAAACAGTTGTATTTATATTGTATTTTATGCTTCTGGCGTTCACTTCTTAGGCCCTAACTATTCGATCGGGTGGAACAACGCACTAGCGTGAAGCCTAGGGTGCCCGGAACGTAGAAATGACCATCACTCTCAAACTGGTTGCAATTACTCCTGTTATATGATGGAAAAACTGTTGTATTTATATTGTATTTTATAATTCTGGCGTTCACTTCTTAGGCACTAACTTTTCAATCTGTTGGAGCAACGCCCTAGCGTGAATCCTAGGTTGCCCGGGAAGTAGAAATGACCATAACTTTCATACTGGTTGCAATTATCCGTTTTATACGATGGAAAAACTGTTGTATTCATATTGTATTTTATGCTTCTGGCGTTGACTTCTTAGGCCCTAACTATTCGGTCTGGTGGAGCAACGCCTTAGAGTGAAGCCTAGGTTGCCCGGGACGTAGAAATGATCATATCTTTCACACTGGTTGCTATTGTTCCTGTTATACGATGGAAAAGCTATTGTATTTATATTGTACCTTATGCTTCTGGCGTTGACTTCTAAGGCCCTAACTATTCGATCTGGTGGAGCAACGCCCTAGGGTGAAGCCTAGGTTGCCCGGAACGTAGAAATGACCATCAATTTCACACTGGTTGCAATTATTCCTGTTATACGATTGAAAATCTGTTGTATTTTTTTGCATTTTATGCTTCGGGCGTTGACTTCTAAGGCCCTAACTATTCAGTCTGTTGGAGCAACTCCCAAGGGTGAAGCCTAGGTTGCACGGAAAGTAGAAATGTCCATAACATTCATACTGGTTGCAATTATTCGTTTTATACGATGGAAAAACTGTTGTATTTATATTGTATTTTAAGCTTCTGACGTTGACTTCTAAGGCACCAACTATTCGATCTGGTGGAGCAACGCCCTAGAGTGAAGCCTAGGTTGCCCGGAACGTAGAAATGACCATAACTTTCACACTGGTTGCAATTATTCGTTTTATACGATGGAAAAACTGTTGTATTTATATTGTATTTTATACTTCTGGCGTTCACTTCTTAGGCCTTAACTATTCGATCTGGTGGAACAACGCACTAGGGTGAAGCCTAGGTTTCCCGGAACGTAGAAATGGCCATAACTTTCACACTGGTAGCAATTATTCGATTTATACAATGGAAAAACTCTTCTATTTATTTTGTGTTTTATGTTTCGCGCGTTGTCTTCTAAGGCCCTAACGATTCGATCTAGTGGAGCAACGCCCTAGGGTGAAGCCTAGGTTGCCTGGAAAGTAGAAATGTCCATAACTTTCATACTGGTTGCAATTATTCGTTTTATGCGATGGAAGAACTGCTGTATTTATACTGTATTTTATGCTTCTGACGTTGACTTCTAAGGCACTAGGTATTCGATATGGTGGAGCAACGCCCTAGAGTGAAGCCTAGGGTGCCCGGATAGTAGAAATGACCATAACTTTCATAGTGGTTGCAATTATTCGCTTTATACGATGGAAAAACTGTTGTATTTATATTGTATTTTATGCTTCTGGCGTTGACTTCTGAGGCCCTAACTATTCGATCTGGTGGAGCAACGCCCTAGATTGAAACCTAGGTTGCCCGGAACGTAGAAATGACCATAGCTTTCACACTGGTAGCAATTATTCGATTTATACAATGGAAAAACTCTTCTATTTATTTTGTGTTTTATGTTTCGCGCGTTGTCTTCTAAGGCCCTAACTATTCGATCTAGTGGAGCAACGCCCTAGGGTGAAGCCTAGGTTGCCTGGAAAGTAGAAATGTCCATAACTTTCATACTGGTTGCAATTATTCGTTTTATGCGATGGAAGAACTGCTGTATTTATACTGTATTTTATGCTTCTGACGTTGACTTCTAAGGCACTAAGTATTCGATATGGTGGAGCAACGCCCTAGAGTGAAGCCTAGGGTGCCCGGATAGTAGAAATGACCATAACTTTCATAGTGGTTGCAATTATTCGCTTTATACGATGGAAAAACTGTTATATTTATATTGTATTTTATGCTTCTGGCGCTGACTTCTTAGGCCCTAACTATTCGATCTGGTGGAACACGCCCTAGAGTGAAGTCTAGGTTGTACGGAACGTAGAAATGACCATCACTTTCACACTGGTTGCAATTATTCATATTATAGGATGGAAAACCTGTTGTATTTATATTGTATTTTATGCTCCTTGTGTTGACTTCTTAGGCGCTAACTTTTCTATCTGTTGGAGCAACGCTCTAGCGTGAATCCTAGGTTGCCCGGGAAGTAGAAATGACCATAACTTTCATACTGGTTGCAATTATCCGTTTTATACGATGGAAAAACTGTTGTATTCATATTGTATTTTATGATTCTGGCGTTGACTTCTTAGGCCCTAACTATTCGGTCTGGTGGAGCAACGCCTTAGACTGAAGCCTAGGTTGCCCGGAACGTAGAAATGATCATATCTTTCACACTGGTTGCGATTGTTCCTGTTATACGATGGAAAAGCTGTTGTATTTATATTGTACCTCATGCTTCTGGCGTTGACTTCTAAGGCCCTAACTGTTCGATCTGGTGGAGCAACGCCGTAGGGTGAAGTCTAGGTTGCCCGGAACGTAGAAATGACCATCAATTTGACACTGGTTGCAATTATTCCTGTTATACGATGGAAAAACTGTTGCATTTTTTTGCATTTTATGCTTCGGGCGCTGACTTCTAAGGCCCTAACTATTCAGTCTGTTGGAGCAACTCCCAAGGGTGAAGCCTAGGTTGCCCGGAAAGTAGAAATGTCCATAACATTCATACTGGTTGCAATTATTCGTTTTATACGATGGAAAGACTGTTGTATTTATATTGTATTTTAAGCTTCTGACGTTGACTTCTAAGGCACCAACTATTCGATCTGGTGGAGCAACGCCGTAGAGTGAAGCCTAGGTTGCCCGGAACGTAGAAATGACCATAACTTTCACACCGGATGCAATTATTCGTTTTATACGATGGAAAAACTGTTGTATTTATATTGTATTTTATGCTTCTGGCGTTCACTTCTTAGGCCTTAACTATTCGATCTGGTGGAACAACGCACTAGGGTGAAGCCTAGGTTTCCCGGAACGTTGAAATGGCCATAACTTTCACACTGTTAGCAATTATTCGATTTATACAATGGAAAAACTGTTCTATTTATTTTGTG
Organism: Calliopsis andreniformis; assembly: GCF_051401765.1. Taxonomy (NCBI): domain Eukaryota; kingdom Metazoa; phylum Arthropoda; class Insecta; order Hymenoptera; family Andrenidae; genus Calliopsis; species Calliopsis andreniformis. The sequence continues at coordinate 6,993,593 of NW_027480425.1, read as the reverse complement.
TTTTATGTTTCGCGCGTTGTCTTCTAAGGCCCTAACTATTCGATCTAGTGGAGCAACGCCATAGGGTGAAGCCTAGGTTGCCTGGAAACTAGAAATGTCATTAACTTTCATACTGGTTGCAATTATTCGTTTTATGCGATGGAAGAACTGCTGTATTTATACTGTATTTTATGCTTCTGACGTTGACTTCTAAGGCACTAAGTATTCGATATGGTGGAGCAACGCCCTAGAGTGAAGCCTAGGGTGCCCGGATAGTAGAAATGACCATAACTTTCATAGTGGTTGCAATTATTCGCTTTATACGATGGAAAAGCTGTTGTATTTATATTGTATTTTATGCTTCTGGCGTTGACTTCTGAGTCCCTAACTATTCGATCTGTTGGAGCAACGCCCTAGAGTGAAGCCTTGGTTTCCCGGAACATAGAAATGACCATGAATTTCATACTGGTCGCAATTATTCGTTTTATACGATGGAAAGACTGTTGTATTTATATTGTGTTTTATGCTTCTGACGTTGACTTCTACGGCTCGAACTATTCGATCTGGTGGAGCAACGCCCTAGATTGAAACCTAGGTTGCCCGGAACGTAGAAATGACCATAGCTTTCACACTGGTTGCAATTATTCGTTTCATACGATGGAAAAACTGTTGTATTTATATTGTATTTTATGCTTCTGGCGTTCACTTCTTAGGCCCTAACTATTCGATCGGGTGGAACAACGCACTAGGGTGAAGCCTAGGTTGCCCGGAAAGCAGAAATGACCATAACTTTCAAACTGGTGGCTATTATTCGTTTTATTCGATGGAAAAACTGTTATATTTATATTGTATTTTATGCTTCTGGCGCTGACTTCTTAGGCCCTAACTATTCGATCTGGTGGAACACGCCCTAGAGTGAAGTCTAGGTTGCACGGAACGTAGAAATGACCATCAATTTGACACTGGTTGCAATTATTCCTGTTATACGATGGAAAAACTGTTGTATTTTTTTGCATTTTATGCTTCGGGCGTTGACTTCTAAGGCCCTAACTATTCAGTCTGTTGGAGCAACTCCCAAGGGTGAGGCCTAGGTTGCCCGGAAAGTAGAAATGTCCATAACATTCATACTGGTTGCAATTATTCGTTTTATACGATGGAAAAACAGTTGTATTTATATTGTATTTTATGCTTCTGGCGTTCACTTCTTAGGCCCTAACTATTCGATCGGGTGGAACAACGCACTAGCGTGAAGCCTAGGGTGCCCGGAACGTAGAAATGACCATCACTCTCAAACTGGTTGCAATTACTCCTGTTATATGATGGAAAAACTGTTGTATTTATATTGTATTTTATAATTCTGGCGTTCACTTCTTAGGCACTAACTTTTCAATCTGTTGGAGCAACGCCCTAGCGTGAATCCTAGGTTGCCCGGGAAGTAGAAATGACCATAACTTTCATACTGGTTGCAATTATTCGTTTTATACGATGGAAAAACTGTTGTATTCATATTGTATTTTATGCTTCTGGCGTTGACTTCTTAGGCCCTAACTATTCGGTCTGGTGGAGCAACGCCTTAGAGTGAAGCCTAGGTTGCCCGGGACGTAGAAATGATCATATCTTTCACACTGGTTGCTATTGTTCCTGTTATACGATGGAAAAGCTGTTGTATTTATATTGTACCTTATGCTTCTGGCGTTGACTTCTAAGGCCCTAACTATTCGATCTGGAGGAGCAACGCCCTAGGGTGAAGCCTAGGTTGCCCGGAACGTAGAAATGACCATCAATTTCACACTGGTTGCAATTATTCCTGTTATACGATTGAAAATCTGTTGTATTTTTTTGCATTTTATGCTTCGGGCGTTGACTTCTAAGGCCCTAGCTATTCAGTCTGTTGGAGCAACTCCCAAGGGTGAAGCCTAGGTTGCACGGAAAGTAGAAATGTCCATAACATACATACAGGTTGCAATTATTCGTTTTATACGATGGAAAAACTGTTGGATTTATATTGTATTTTAAGCTTCTGACGTTGACTTCTAAGGCACCAACTATTCGATCTGGTGGAGCAACGCCCTAGAGTGAAGCCTAGGTTGCGCGGAACGTAGAAATGACCATAACTTTCACACTGGTTGCAATTATTCGTTTTATACGATGGAAAAACTGTTGTATTTATATTGTATTTTATACTTCTGGCGTTCACTTCTTAGGCCTTAACTATTCGATCTGGTGGAACAACGCACTAGGGTGAAGCCTAGGTTTCCTGGAACGTAGAAATGGCCATAACTTTCACACTGGTAGCAATTATTCGATTTATACAATGGAAAAACTCTTCTATTTATTTTGTGTTTTATGTTTCGCGCGTTGTCTTCTAAGGCCCTAACGATTCGATCTAGTGGAGCAACGCCCTAGGGTGAAGCCTAGGTTGCCTGGAAAGTAGAAATGTCCATAACTTTCATACTGGTTGCAATTATTCGTTTTATGCGATGGAAGAACTGCTGTATTTATACTGTATTTTATGCTTCTGACGTTGACTTCTAAGGCACTAGGTATTCGATATGGCGAAACAACGCCCTAGAGTGAAGCCTAGGGTGCCCGGATAGTAGAAATGACCATAACTTTCATAGTGGTTGCAATTATTCGCTTTATACGATGGAAAAACTGTTGTATTTATATTGTATTTTATGCTTCTGGCGTTGACTTCTGAGGCCCTAACTATTCGATCTGGTGTAGCAACGCCCTAGGTTGAAACCTAGGTTGCCCGGAACGTAGAAATGACCATAGCTTTCACACTGGTAGCAATTATTCGATTTATACAATGGAAAAACTCTTCTATTTATTTTGTGTTTTATGTTTCGCGCGTTGTCTTCTAAGGCCCTAACTATTCGATCTAGTGGAGCAACGCCCTAGGGTGAAGCCTAGGTTGCCTGGAAAGTAGAAATGTCCATAACTTTCATACTGGTTGCAATTATTCGTTTTATGCGATGGAAGAACTGCTGTATTTATACTGTATTTTATGCTTCTGGTGTTGACTTCTTAGGCCCTAACTATTCGATCTGGTGGAGCAACGCCCTAGAGTGAAGCCTAGGGTGCCCGGAACGTAGAAATGACCATCACTCTCAAACTGGTTGCAATTACTCCTGTTATATGATGGTAAAACTGTTGTATTTATATTGTATTTTATGCTCCTGGTGTTGACTTCTTAGGCCCTAACTATTCGATCGGGTGGAACAACGCACTAGGGTGAAGCCTAGGTTGCCCGGAACATAGAAATGACCATAACCTTCACACTGGCGGCTATTATTCGTTTTATTCGATGGAAAAACTGTTATATTTATATTGTATTTTATGCTTCTGGCGCTGACTTCTTAGGCCCTAACTATTCGATCTGGTGGAACACGCCCTAGAGTGTAGTCTAGGTTGAACGGAACGTAGAAATGACCATCACTTTCACACTGGTTGCAATTATTCATATTATAGGATGGAAAACCTGTTGTATTTATATTGTATTTTATGCTCCTGGTGTTGACTTCTTAGGCCCTAACTATTCGATCTGGTGGAGCAACGCCCTAGAGTGAAGCCTAGGGTGCCCGGAACGTAGAAATGACCATCACTCTCAAACTGGTTGCAATTACTCCTGTTATATGATGGTAAAACTGTTGTATTTATATTGTATTTTATGATTCTGGCGTTCACTTCTTAGGCACTAACATTTCAATCTGTTGGAGCAACGCCCTAGCGTGAATCCTAGGTTGCGCGGGAAGTAGAAATGACCATAACTTTCATACTGGTTGCAATTATCCGTTTTATACGATGGAAAAACTGTTGTATTCATATTGTATTTTATGCTTCTGGCGTCGACTTCTTAGGCCCTAACGATTCGGTCTGGTGGAGAAACGCCTTAGAATGAAGCCTAGGTTGCCCGGAACGTAGAAATGATCATATCTTTCACACTGGTTGCTATTGTTCCTGTTATACGATGGAAAAGCTGTTGTATTTATATTGTACCTTATGCTTCTGGCGTTGACTTCTATGGCCCTAACTATTCGATCTGGTGGAGCAACGCCCTAGGGTGAAACCTAGGTTTCCCGGAACGTAGAAATGACCATCAATTTCACACTGGTTGCAATTATTCCTGTTATACGATGGAAAAACTGTTGTATTTTTTTGCATTTTATGCTTCGGGCGTTGACTTCTAAGGCCCTAACTATTCAGTCTGTTGGAGCAACTCCCAAGGGTGAAGCCTAGGTTGCCCGGATAGTAGAAATGACCATAACTTTCATAGTGGTTGCAATTATTCGCTTTATACGATGGAAAAACTGTTGTATTTATATTGTATTTTATGCTTCTGGCGTTGACTTCTGAGGCCCTAACTATTCGATCTGTTGGAGCAACGCCCTAGAGTGAAGCCTTGGTTTCCCGGAACGTAGAAATGACCATGAATTTCATACTGGTCGCAATTATTCGTTTTATACGATGGAAAAACTGTTGTATTTATATTGTATTTTATGCTTCTGACGTTGACTTCTAAGGCTCGAACTATTCGATCTGGTGGAGCAACGCCCTAGATTGAAACCTAGGTTGCCCGGAACGTAGAAATGACCATAGCTTTCACACTGGTTCCAATTATTCGTTTTATTCGATGGAAAAACTGTTATATTTATATTGTATTTTATGCTTCTGGCGCTGACTTCTTAGGCCCTAACTATTCGATCTGGTGGAACACGCCCTAGAGTGTAGTCTAGGTTGAACGGAACGTAGAAATGACCATAACTTTCACACTGGTTGCAATTATTCGTTTTATACGATGGAAAAACTGTTGTATTTATATTGTATTTTATGCTTCTGACGTTGACTTCTAAGGCTCGAACTATTCGATGTGGTGGAGCAACGCCCTAGACTGAAACCTAGGTTGCCCGGAACGTAGAAATGACCATAGCTTTCACACTGGTTGCAATTATTCGTTTTATGCGATGGAAAAACTGTTGTATTTATATTGTATTTTATGCTTCTGGCGTTCACTTGTTAGGCCCTAACTATTCGATCGGGTGGAACAACGCACTAGCGTGAAGCCTAGGGTGCCCGGAACGTAGAAATGACCATCAATTTCACACTGGTTGCAATTATTCCTGTTATACGATTGAAAATCTGTTGTATTTTTTTGCATTTTATGCTTCGGGCGTTGACTTCTAAGGCCCTAACTATTCAGTCTGTTGGAGCAACTCCCAAGGGTGAAGCCTAGGTTGCACGGAAAGTAGAAATGTCCATAACATTCATACTGGTTGCAATTATTCGTTTTATACGATGGAAAAACTGTTGTATTTATATTGTATTTTAAGCTTCTGACGTTGACTTCTAAGGCACCAACTATTCGATCTGGTGGAGCAACGCCCTAGAGTGAAGCCTAGGTTGCCCGGAACGTAGAAATGACCATAACTTTCACACTGGTTGCAATTATTCGTTTTATACGATGGAAAAACTGTTGTATTTATATTGTATTTTATACTTCTGGCGTTCACTTCTTAGGCCTTAACTATTCGATCTGGTGGAACAACGCACTAGGGTGAAGCCTAGGTTTCCCGGAACGTAGAAATGGCCATAACTTTCACACTGGTAGCAATTATTCGATTTATACAATGGAAAAACTCTTCTATTTATTTTGTGTTTTATGTTTCGCGCGTTGTCTTCTAAGGCCCTAACGATTCGATCTAGTGGAGCAACGCCCTAGGGTGAAGCCTAGGTTGCCTGGAAAGTAGAAATGTCCATAACTTTCATACTGGTTGCAATTATTCGTTTTATGCGATGGAAGAACAGCTGTATTTATACTGTATTTTATGCTTCTGACGTTGACTTCTAAGGCACTAGGTATTCGATATGGTGGATCAACGCCCTAGAGTGAAGCCTAGGGTGCCCGGATAGTAGAAATGACCATAACTTTCATAGTGGTTGCAATTATTCGCTTTATACGATGGAAAAACTGTTGTATTTATATTGTATTTTATGCTTCTGGCGTTGACTTCTGAGGCCCTAACTATTCGATCTGGTGGAGCAACGCCCTAGATTGAAACCTAGGTTGCCCGGAACGTAGAAATGACCATAGCTTTCACACTGGTAGCAATTATTCGATTTATACAATGGAAAAACTCTTCTATTTATTTTGTGTTTTATGTTTCGCGCGTTGTCTTCTAAGGCTCTAACTATTCGATATGGTGGAGCAACGCCCTAGAGTGAAGCCTAGGGTGCCCGGATAGTGGAAATGACCATAACTTTCATAGTGGTTGCAATTATTCGCTTTATACGATGGAAAAACTGTTGTATTTATATTGTATTTTATGCTTCTGGCGTTGACTTCTGAGGCCCTAACTATTCGATCTGTTGGAGCAACGCCCTAGAGTGAAGCCTTGGTTTCCCGGAACGTAGAAATGACCATGAATTTCATACTGGTCGCAATTATTCGTTTTATACGATGGAAAAACTGTTGTATTTATATTGTATTTTATGCTTCTGACGTTGACTTCTAAGGCTCGAACTATTCGATCTGGTGGAGCAACGCCCTAGATTGAAACCTAGGTTGCCCGGAACGTAGAAATGACCATAGCTTTCACACTGGTTGCAATTATTCGTTTTATACGATGGAAAAACTGTTGTATTTATATTGTATTTTATGCTTCTGGCGTTCACTTCTTGGACCCTAACTATTCGATCGGGTGGAACAACGCACTAGAGTGAAGCCTCGGTTGCCCGGAAAGCAGAAATGACCATAACTTTCAAACTGGTTGCAATTATTCCTGTTATACGATGGAAAAACTGTTGTATTTATATTGTATTTTATGCTTCTGGCGTTCACTTCTTAGGCCCTAACTATTCGATCGGGTGGAACAACGCCCTAGGGTGAATCCTAGGTTGCCCGGAACATAGAAATGACCATAACCTTCACACTGGTGGCTATTATTCGTTTTATTCGATGGAAAAACTGTTATATTTATATTGTATTTTATGCTTCTGGCGCAGACTTCTTAGGCCGTAACTATTCAATCTGGTGGAGCACGCCCTAGAGTGTAGTCTAGGTTGCACGGATCGCAGAAATGACCATCACTTTCACACTGGTTGCAATTATTCATATTATAGGATGGAAAACCTGTTGTATTTATATTGTATTTTATGCTCCTGGTGTTGACTTCTTAGGCCCTAACTATTCGATCTGGTGGAGCAACGCCCTAGAGTGAAGCCTAGGGTGCCCGGAACGTAGAAATGACCATCACTCTCAAACTGGTTGCAATTACTCCTGTTATATGATGGAAAAACTGTTGTATTTATATTGTATTTTATGATTCTGGCGTTCACTTCTTAGGCACTAACTTTTCAATCTGTTGGAGCAACGCCCTAGCGTGAATCCTAGGTTGCCCGGGAAGTAGAAATGACCATAACTTTCATACTGGTTGCAATTATCCGTTTTATACGATGGAAAAACTGTTGTATTCATATTGTATTTTATGCTTCTGGCGTTGACTTCTTAGGCCCTAACTATTGGGTCTGGTGGAGCAACGCCTTAGAGTGAAGCCTAGGTTGCCCGGAACGTAGAAATGATCATATCTTTCACACTGGTTGCTATTGTTCATGTTATACGATGGAAAAGCTGTTGTATTTATATTGTACCTTATGCTTCTGGCGTTGACTTCTATGGCCCAAACTAGTCGATCTGGTGGAGCAACGCCCTAGGGTGAAGCCTAGGTTTCCCGGAACGTAGAAATGACCATCAATTTCACACTGGTTGCAATTATTCCTGTTATACGATGGAAAAACTGTTGTATTTTTTTGCATTTTATGCTTCGGGCGTTGGCTTCTAAGGCCCTAACTATTCAGTCTGTTGGAGCAACTCCCAAGGGTGAAGCCTAGGTTGCCCGGGAAGTAGAAATGACCATAACTTTCATACTGGTTGCAATTATCCGTTTTATACGATGGAAAAACTGTTGTATTCATATTGTATTTTATGCTTCTGGCGTTGACTTCTTAGGCCCTAACTATTCGGTCTGGTGGAGCAACGCCTTAGAGTGAAGCCTAGGTTGCCCGGAACGTAGAAATGATCATATCTTTCACACTGGTTGCTATTGTTCCTGTTATACGATGGAAAAGCTGTTGTATTTATATTGTACCTTATGCTTCTGGCGTTGACTTCTATGGCCCTAACTATTCGATCTGGTGGAGCAACGCCCTAGGGTGAAGCCTAGGTTTCCCGGAACGTAGAAATGACCATCAATTTCACACTGGTTGCAATTATTCCTGTTATACGATGGAAAAACTGTTGTATTTTTTTGCATTTTATGCTTCGGGCGTTGACTTCTAAGGCCCTAACTATCCGATCTGGTGGAACACGCCCTAGAGTGAAGTCTAGGTTGCACGGAACGTAGAAATCACCATCAATTTGACACTGGTTGCAATTATTCCTGTTATACGATGGAAAAACTGTTGTATTTTTTTGCATTTTATGCTTCGGGCGTTGACTTCTAAGGCCCTAACTATTCAGTCTGTTGGAGCAACTCCCAAGGGTGAAGCCTAGGTTGCCCGGAAAGTAGAAATGTCCATAACATTCATACTGGTTGCAATTATTCGTTTTATACGATGGAAAAACTGTTGTATTTATATTGTATTTTAAGCTTCTGACGTTGACTTCTAAGGCACCAATTATTCGATCTGGTGGAGCAACGCCGTAGAGTGAAGCCTAGGTTGCCCGGAACGTAGAAATGACCATAACTTTCACACTGGTTGCAATTATTCGTTTTATACGATGGAAAAACTGTTGTATTTATATTGTATTTTATGCTTCTGGCGTTCACTTCTTAGGCCTTAACTATTCGATGTGGTGGAACAACGCACTAGGGTGAAGCCTAGGTTTCCCGGAACGTAGAAATGGCCATAACTTTCACACTGGTAGCAATTATTCGATTTATACAATGGAAAAACTGTTCTATTTATTTTGTGTTTTATGTTTCGCGCGTTGTCTTCTAAGGCCCTAACTATTCGATCTAGTGGAGCAACGCCCTAGGGTGAAGCCTAGGTTGCCTGGAAAGTAGAAATGTCGATAACTTTCATACTGGTTGCAATTATTCGTTTTATGCGATGGAAGAACTTCTGTATTTATACTGTATTTTATGCTTCTGACGTTGACTTCTAAGGCACTAAGTATTCGATATGGTGGAGCAGCGCCCTAGAGTGAAGCCTAGGGTGCCCGGATAGTAGAAATGACCATAACTTTCATAGTGGTTGCAATTATTCGCTTTATACGATGGAAAAACTGTTGTATTTATATTGTATTTTATGCTTCTGGCATTGACTTCTGAGGCCCTAACTATTCGATCTGTTGGAGCAACGCCCTAGAGTGAAGCCTTGCTTTCCCGGAACGTAGAAATGACCATGAATTTCATACTGGTCGCAATTATTCGTTTTATACGATGGAAAAACTGTTGTATTTATATTGTCTTTTATGCTTCTGACGTTGACTTCTAAGGCTCGAACTATTCGATCTGGTGGAGCAACGCCCTAGATTGAAACCTAGGTTGCCCGGAACGTAGAAATGACCATAGCTTTCACACTGGTTGCAATTATTCGTTTTATACGATGGAAAAACTGTTGTATTTATATTGTGTTTTATGCTTCTGGCGTTCACTTCTTGGACCCTAACTATTCGATCGGGTGGAACAACGCACTAGGGTGAAGCCTAGGTTTCCCGGAAAGCAGAAATGACCATAACTTTCAAACTGGTTGCAATTATTCCTGTTATACGATGGAAAAACTGTTGTATTTATATTGTATTTTATGCTTCTGGCGTTCACTTCTTAGGCCCTAACTATTCGATCGGGTGGAACAACGCCCTAGGGTGAATCATAGGTTGCCCGGAACATAGAAATGACCATAACCTTCACACTGGTGGCTATTATTCGTTTTATTCGATGGAAAAACTGTTATATTTATATTGTATTTTATGCTTCTGGCGCTGACTTCTTAGGCCGTAACTATTCAATCTGGTGGAGCACGCCCTAGAGTGTAGTCTAGGTTGCACGGAACGTAGAAATGACCATCACGTTCACACTGGTTGCAATTATTCATATTATAGGATGGAAAACCTGTTGTATTTATATTGTATTTTATGCTTCTGGCGTTGACTTCTTAGGCCCTAACTATTCGGTCTGGTGGAGCAACGCCTTAGAGTGAAGCCTAGGTTGCCCGGAACGTAGAAATGATCATATCTTTCACACTGGTTGCTATTGTTCCTGTTATACGATGGAAAAGCTGTTGTATTTATATTGTACCTTATGCTTCTGGCGTTGACTTCTATGGCCCTAACTATTCGATCTGGTGGAGCAACGCCCTAGGGTGAAGCCTAGGCTTCCCGGAACGTAGAAATGACCATCAATTTCACACTGGTTGCAATTATTCCTGTTATACGATGGAAAAACTGTTGTATTTTTTTGCATTTTATGCTTCGGGCGTTGACTTCTAAGGCCCTAACTATTCAGTCTGTTGGAGCAACTCCCAAGGGTGAAGCCTAGGTTGCCCGGGAAGTAGAAATGACCATAACTTTCATACTGGTTGCAATTATCCGTTTTATACGATGGAAAAACTGTTGTATTCATATTGTATTTTATGCTTCTGGCGTTGACTTCTTAGGCCCTAACTATTCGGTCTGGTGGAGCAACGCCTTAGAGTGAAGCCTAGGTTGCCCGGAACGTAGAAATGATCATATCTTTCACACTGGTTGCTATTGTTCCTGTTATACGATGGAAAAGCTGTTGTATTTATATTGAACCTTATGCTTCTGGCGTTGACTTCTATGGCCCTAACTATTCGATCTGGTGGAGCAACGCCCTAGGGTGAAGCCTAGGTTTCCCGGAACGTAGAAATGACCATCAATTTCACACTGGTTGCAATTATTCCTGTTATACGATGGAAAAACTGTTGTATGTTTTTGCATTTTATGCTTCGGGCGTTGACTTCTAAGGCCCTAACTATTCGATCTGGTGGAACACGCCCTAGAGTGAAGTCTAGGTTGCACGGAACGTAGAAATCACCATCAATTTGACACTGGTTGCAATTATTCCTGTTATACGATGGAAAAACTGTTGTATTTTTTTGCATTTTATGCTTCGGGCGTTGACTTCTAAGGCCCTAACTATTCAGTCTGTTGGAGCAACTCCCAAGGGTGAAGCCTAGGTTGCCCGGAAAGTAGAAATGTCCATAACATTCATACTGGTTGCAATTATTCGTTTTATACGATGGAAAAACTGTTGTATTTATATTGTATTTTAAGCTTCTGACGTTGACTTCTAAGGCACCAACTATTCGATCTGGTGGAGCAACGCCGTAGAGTGAAGCCTAGGTTGCCCGGAACGTAGAAATGACCATAACTTTCACACTGGATGCAATTATTCGTTTTATACGATGGAAAAACTGTTGTATTTATATTGTATTTTATGCTTCTGGCGTTCACTTCTTAGGCCTTAACTATTCGATGTGGTGGAACAACGCACTAGGGTGAAGCCTAGGTTTCCCGGAACGTAGAAATGGCCATAACTTTCACACTGGTAGCAATTATTCGATTTATACAATGGAAAAACTGTTCTATTTATTTTGTGTTTTATGTTTCGCGCGTTGTCTTCTAAGGCCCTAACTATTCGATCTAGTGGAGCAACGCCCTAGGGTGAAGCCTAGGTTGCCTGGAAAGTAGAAATGTCGATAACTTTCATACTGGTTGCAATTATTCGTTTTATGCGATGGAAGAACTTCTGTATTTATACTGTATTTTATGCTTCTGACGTTGACTTCTAAGGCACTAAGTATTCGATATGGTGGAGCAGCGCCCTAGAGTGAAGCCTAGGGTGCCCGGATAGTAGAAATGACCATAACTTTCATAGTGGTTGCAATTATTCGCTTTATACGATGGAAAAACTGTTGTATTTATATTGTATTTTATGCTTCTGGCGTTGACTTCTGAGGCCCTAACTATTCGATCTGTTGGAGCAACGCCCTAGAGTGAAGCCTTGGTTTCCCGGAACGTAGAAATGACCATGAATTTCATACTGGTCGCAATTATTCGTTTTATACGATGGAAAAACTGTTGTATTTATATTGTATTTTATGCTTCTGACGTTGACTTCTAAGGCTCGAACTATTCGATCTGGTGGAGCAACGCCCTAGATTGAAACCTAGGTTGCCCGGAACGTAGAAATGACCATAGCTTTCACACTGGTTGCAATTATTCGTTTTATACGATGGAAAAACTGTTGTATTTATATTGTATTTTATGCTTCTGGCGTTCACTTCTTGGACCCTAACTATTCGATCGGGTGGAACAACGCACTAGGGTGAAGCCTAGGTTGCCCGGAAAGCAGAAATGACCATAACTTTCAAACTGGTTGCAATTATTCCTGTTATACGATGGAAAAACTGTTGTATTTATATTGTATTTTATGCTTCTGGCGTTCACTTCTTAGGCCCTAACTATTCGATCGGGTGGAACAACGCCCTAGGGTGAATCCTAGGTTGCCCGGAACATAGAAATGACCATAACCTTCACACTGGTGGCTATTATTCGTTTTATTCGATGGAAAAACTGTTATATTTATATTGTATTTTATGCTTCTGGCGCTGACTTCTTAGGCCGTAACTATTCAATCTGGTGGAGCACGCCCTAGAGTGTAGTCTAGGTTGCACGGAACGTAGAAATGACCATCACGTTCACACTGGTTGCAATTATTCATATTATAGGATGGAAAACCTGTTGTATTTATATTGTATTTTATGCTTCTGGCGTTGACTTCTTAGGCCCTAACTATTCGGTCTGGTGGAGCAACGCCTTAGAGTGAAGCCTAGGTTGCCCCGAACGTAGAAATGATCATATCTTTCACACTGGTTGCTATTGTTCCTGTTATACGATGGAAAAGCTGTTGTATTTATATTGTACCTTATGCTTCTGGCGTTGACTTCTATGGCCCTAACTATTCGATCTGGTGGAGCAACGCCCTAGGGTGAAGCCTAGGTTTCCCGGAACGTAGAAATGACCATCAATTTCACACTGGTTGCAATTATTCCTGTTATACGTTGGAAAAACTGTTGTATTTTTTTGCATTTTATGCTTCGGGCGTTGACTTCTAAGGCCCTAACTATTCAGTCTGTTGGAGCAACTCCCAAGGGTGAAGCCTAGGTTGCCCGGGAAGTAGAAATGACCATAACTTTCATACTGGTTGCAATTATTCCTGTTATACGATGGAAAAACTGTTGTATTTTTTTCATTTTATGCTTCGGGCGTTGACTTCTAAGGCCCTAACTATTCGATCTGGTGGAACACGCCCTAGAGTGAAGTCTAGGTTGCACGGAACGTAGAAATCACCATCAATTTGACACTGGTTGCAATTATTCCTGTTATACGATGGAAAAACTGTGGTATTTTTTTGCATTTTATGCTTCGGGCGTTGACTTCTAAGGCCCTAACTATTCAGTCTGTTGGAGCAACTCCCAAGGGTGAAGCCTAGGTTGCCCGGAAAGTAGAAATGTCCATAACATTCATACTGGTTGCAATTATTCGTTTTATACGATGGAAAAACTGTTGTATTTATATTGTATTTTAAGCTTCTGACGTTGACTTCTAAGGCACCAACTATTCGATCTGGTGGAGCAACGCCGTAGAGTGAAGCCTAGGTTGCCCGGAACGTAGAAATGACCATAACTTTCACACTGGTTGCAATTATTCGTTTTATACGATGGAAAAACTGTTGTATTTATATTGTATTTTATGCTTCTGGCGTTCACTTCTTAGGCCTTAACTATTCGATGTGGTGGAACAACGCACTAGGGTGAAGCCTAGGTTTCCCGGAACGTAGAAATGGCCATAACTTTCACACTGGTAGCAATTATTCGATTTATACAATGGAAAAACTGTTCTATTTATTTTGTGTTTTATGTTTCGCGCGTTGTCTTCTAAGGCCCTAACTATTCGATCTAGTGGAGCAACGCCCTAGGGTGAAGCCTAGGTTGCCTGGAAAGTAGAAATGTCGATAACTTTCATACTGGTTGCAATTATTCGTTTTATGCGATGGAAGAACTTCTGTATTTATACTGTATTTTATGCTTCTGACGTTGACTTCTAAGGCACTAAGTATTCGATATGGTGAAACAACGCCCTAGGGTGAATCCTAGGTAGCCCGGAACATAGAAATGACCATAACCTTCACACTGGTGGCTATTATTCGTTTTATTCGATGGAAAAACTGTTATATTTATATTGTATTTTATGCTTCTGGCGCTGACTTCTTAGGCCGTAACTATTCAATCTGGTGGAGCACGCCCTAGAGTGTAGTCTAGGTTGCACGGAACGTAGAAATGACCATCACGTTCACACTGGTTGCAATTATTCATATTATAGGATGGAAAACCTGTTGTATTTATTTTGTATTTTATGCTCCTGGTGTTGACTTCTTAGGCCCTAACTATTCCATCTGGTGGAGCAACGCCCTAGAGTGAAGCCTAGGGTGCCCGGAACGTAGAAATGACCATCACTCTCAAACTGGTTGCAATTACTCCTGTTATATGATGGAAAAACTGTTGTATTTATATTGTATTTTATGATTCTGGCGTTCACTTCTTAGGCACTAACTTTTCAATCTGTTGGAGCAACGCCCTAGCGTGAATCCTAGGTTGCCCGGGAAGTAGAAATGACCATAACTTTCATACTGGTTGCAATTATCCGTTTTATACGATGGAAAAACTGTTGTATTCATATTGTATTTTATGCTTCTGGCGTTGACTTCTTAGGCCCTAACTATTCGGTCTGGTGGAGCAACGCCTTAGAGTGAAGCCTAGGTTGCCCGGAACGTAGAAATGATCATATCTTTCGCACTGGTTGCAATTATTCCTGTTATACGATGGAAAAACTGTTGTATTTTTTTGCATTTTATGCTTCGGGCGTTGACTTCTAAGGCGTTAACTATTCAGTCTGTTGGAGCAACTCCCAAGGGTGAAGCCTAGGTTGCCCGGGAAGTAGAAATGACCATAACTTTCATACTGGTTGCAATTATCCGTTTTATACGATGGAAAAACTGTTGTATTCATATTGTATTTTATGCTTCTGGCGTTGACTTCTTAGGCCCTAACTATTCGGTCTGGTGGAGCAACGCCTTAGAGTGAAGCCTAGGTTGCCCGGAACGTAGAAATGATCATATCTTTCACACTGGTTGCTATTGTTCCTGTTATAGGATGGAAAAGCTGTTGTATTTATATTGTACCTTATGCTTCTGGCGTTGACTTTTATGGCCCTAACTATTCGATCTGGTGGAGCAACGCCCTAGGGTGAAGCCTAGGTTTCCCGGAATGTAGAAATGACCATCAATTTCACACTGGTTGCAATTATTCCTGTTATACGATGGAAAAACTGTTGTATTTTTTTACATTTTATGCTTCGGGCGTTGACTTCTAAGGCGCTAACTATTCAGTCTGTTGGAGCAACTCCCAAGGGTGAAGCTTAGGTTGCCCGGAACGTAGAAATGACCATAACTTTCACACTGGTTGCAATTATTCGTTTTATACGATGGAAAAACTGTTGTATTTATATTGTATTGTATGCTTCTGACGTTGACTTCTAAGGCTCCAACTATTCGATCTGGCGGAGCAACGCCCTAGATTGAAACCTAGGTTGCCCGGAACGTAGAAATGACCATAGCTTTCACACTGGTTGCAATTATTCGTTTTATACGATGGAAAAACTGTTGTATTTATATTGTATTTTATGCTTCTGGCGTTCACTTCTTAGGCCCTAACTTTTCGATCGGGTGGAACAACGCACTAGGGTGAAGCCTAGGTTGCCCGGAAAGCAGAAATGACCATAACTTTCAAACTGGTTGCAATTATTCCTGTTATACGATGGAAAAACTGTTGTATTTATATTGTATTTTATGCTTCTGGCGTTGACTTCTGAGGCCCTAACTATTCGATCTGTTGGAGCAACGCCCTAGAGTGAAGCCTTGGTTTCCCGGAACGTAGAAATGACCATGAATTTCATACTGGTCGCAATTATTCGTTTTATACGATGGAAAAACTGTTGTATTTATATTGTATTTTATGCTTCTGACGTTGACTTCTAAGGCTCGAACTATTTGATCTGGTGGAGCAACGCCCTAGATTGAAACCTAGGTTGCCCGGAACGTAGAAATGACCATAGCTTTCACACTGGTTGCAATTATTCGTTTTATACGATGGAAAAACTGTTGTATTTATATTGTATTTTATGCTTCTGGCGTACACTTCTTAGGCCCTAACTATTCGATCGGGTGGAACAACGCACTAGGGTGAAGCCTAGGTTGCCCGGAAAGCAGAAATGACCATAACTTTCAAACTGGTTGCAATTATTCCTGTTATACGATGGAAAAACTGTTGTGTTTATATTGTATTTTATGCTTCTGGCGTTCACTTCTTAGGCCCTAACTATTCGATCGGGTGGAACAACGCCCTAGGGTGAATCCTAGGTTGCCCGGAACATAGAAATGACCATAACCTTCACACTGGTGGCTATTATTCGTTTTATTCGATGGAAAAACTGTTATATTTATATTGTATTTTATGCTTCTGGCGCTGACTTCTTAGGCCCTAACCATTCGATCTGGTGGAACACGCCCTAGAGTGAAGTCTAGGTTGCACGGAACGTAGAAATGACCATCAATTTGACACTGGTTGCAATTATTCCTGTTATACGATGGAAAAACTGTTGTATTTATATTGTATTTTAAGCTTCTGACGTTGACTTCTAAGGCACCAACTATTTGATCTGGTGGAGCAACGCCCTAGAGTGAAACCTAGGTTGCCCGGAACGTAGAAATGACCATAGCTTTCACACTGGTTGCAATTATTCGTTTTATACGATGGAAAAACTGTTGTATTTATATTGTATTTTATGCTTCTGGCGTTCACTTCTTAGGCCTTAACTATTCGATGTGGTGGAACAACGCACTAGGGTGAAGCCTAGGTTTCCCGGAACGTAGAAATGGCCATAACTTTCACACTGGTAGCAATTATTCGATTTATACAATGGAAAAACTGTTCTATTTATTTTGTGTTTTATGTTTCGCGCGTTGTCTTCTAAGGCCCTAACTATTCGATCTAGTGGAGCAACGCCCTAGGGTGAAGCCTAGGTTGCCTGGAAAGTAGAAATGTCGATAACTTTCATACTGGTTGCAATTATTCGTTTTATGCGATGGAAGAACTTCTGTATTTATACTGTATTTTATGCTTCTGACGTTGACTTCTAAGGCACTAAGTATTCGATATGGTGGAACAACGCCCTAGGGTGAATCCTAGGTAGCCCGGAACATAGAAATGACCATAACCTTCACACTGGTGGCTATTATTCGTTTTATTCGATGGAAAAACTGTTATATTTATATTGTATTTTATGCTTCTGGCGCTGACTTCTTAGGCCGTAACTATTCAATCTGGTGGAGCACGCCCTAGAGTCTAGTCTAGGTTGCACGGAACGTAGAAATGACCATCACGTTCACACTGGTTGCAATTATTCATATTATAGGATGGAAAACCTGTTGTATTTATTTTGTATTTTATGCTCCTGGTGTTGACTTCTTAGGCCCTAACTATTCGATCTGGTGGAGCAACGCCCTAGAGTGAAGCCTAGGGTGCCCGGAACGTAGAAATGACCATCACTCTCAAACTGGTTGCAATTACTCCTGTTATATGATGGAAAAACTGTTGTATTTATATTGTATTTTATGATTCTGGCGTTCACTTCTTAGGCACTAACTTTTCAATCTGTTGGAGCAACGCCCTAGCGTGAATCCTAGGTTGCCCGGGAAGTAGAAATGACCATAACTTTCATACTGGTTGCAATTATCCGTTTTATACGATGGAAAAACTGTTGTATTCATATTGTATTTTATGCTTCTGGCGTTGACTTCTTAGGCCCTAACTATTCGGTCTGGTGGAGCAACGCCTTAGAGTGAAGCCTAGGTTGCCCGGAACGTAGAAATGATCATATCTTTCGCACTGGTTGCAATTATTCCTGTTATACGATGGAAAAACTGTTGTATTTTTTTGCATTTTATGCTTCGGGCGTTGACTTCTAAGGCCCTAACTATTCAGTCTGTTGGAGCAACTCTCAAGGGTGAAGCCTAGGTTGCCCGGGAAGTAGAAATGACCATAACTTTCATACTGGTTGCAATTATCCGTTTTATACGATGGAAAAAATGTTGTATTCATATTGTATTTTATGCTTCTGGCGTTGACTTCTTAGGCCCTAACTATTCGGTCTGGTGGAGCAACGCCTTAGAGTGAAGCCTAGGTTGCCCGGAACGTAGAAATGATCATATCTTTCACACTGGTTGCTATTGTTCCTGTTATACGATGGAAAAGCTGTTGTATTTATATTGTACCTTATGCTTCTGGCGTTGACTTTTATGGCCCTAACTATTCGATCTGGTGGAGCAACGCCCTAGGGTGAAGCCTAGGTTTCCCGGAATGTAGAAATGACCATCAATTTCACACTGGTTGCAATTATTCCTGTTATACGATGGAAAAACTGTTGTATCTTTTTACATTTTATGCTTCGGGCGTTGACTTCTAAGGCGCTAACTATTCAGTCTGTTGGAGCAACTGCCAAGGGTGAAGCTTAGGTTGCCCGGATAGTAGAAATGACCATAACTTTCATAGTGGTTGCAATTATTCGCTTTATACGATGGAAAAACTGTTGTGTTTATATTGTATTTCAAGCTTCTGACGTTGACTCCTAAGGCACCAACTATTCGATCTGGTGGAGCAACGCCCTAGAGTGAAGCCTAGGTTGCCCGGAACGTAGAAATGACCATAACTTTCACACTGGTTGCAATTATTCGTTTTATACGATGGAAAAACTGTTGTATTTATATTGTATTGTATGCTTCTGACGTTGACTTCTAAGGCTCCAACTATTCGATCTGGTGGAGCAACGCCCTAGATTGAAACCTAGGTTGCCCGGGACGTAGAAATGACCATAGCTTTCACACTGGTTGCAATTATTCGTTTTATACGATGGAAAAACTGTTGTATTTATATTGTATTTTATGCTTCTGGCGTTCACTTCTTAGGCCCTAACTTTTCGATCGGGTGGAACAACGCACTAGGGTGAAGCCTAGGTTGCCCGGAAAGCAGAAATGACCATAACTTTCAAACTGGTTGCAATTATTCCTGTTATACGATGGAAAAACTGTTGTATTTATATTGTATTTTATGCTTCTGGCGTTGACTTCTGAGGCCCTAACTATTCGGTCTGGTGGAGCAACGCCTTAGAGTGAAGCCTAGGTTGCCCGGAACGTAGAAATGATCATATCTTTCACACTGGTTGCTATTGTTCCTGTTATACGATGGAAAAGCTGTTGTATTTATATTGTACCTTATGCTTCTGGCGTTGACTTTTATGGCCCTAACTATTCGATCTGGTGGAGCAACGCCCTAGGGTGAAGCCTAGGTTTCCCGGAATGTAGAAATGACCATCAATTTCACACTGGTTGCAATTATTCCTGTTATACGATGGAAAAACTGTTGTATTTTTTTACATTTTATGCTTCGGGCGTTGACTTCTAAGGCGCTAACTATTCAGGCTGTTGGAGCAACTCCCAAGGGTGAAGCTTAGGTTGCCCGGATAGTAGAAATGACCATAACTTTCATAGTGGTTGCAATTATTCGCTTTATACGATGGAAAAACTGTTGTATTTATATTGTATTTTAAGCTTCTGACGTTGACTCCTAAGGCACCAACTATTCGATCTGGTGGAGCAACGCCCTAGAGTGAAGCCTAGGTTGCCCGGAACGTAGAAATGACCATAACTTTCACACTGGTTGCAATTATTCGTTTTATACGATGGAAAAACTGTTGTATTTATATTGTATTGTATGCTTCTGACGTTGACTTCTAAGGCTCCAACTATTCGATCTGGTGGAGCAACGCCCTAGATTGAAACCTAGGTTGCCCGGAACGTAGAAATGACCATAGCTTTCACACTGGTTGCAATTATTCGTTTTATACGATGGAAAAACTGTTGTATTTATATTGTATTTTATGCTTCTGGCGTTCACTTCTTAGGCCCTAACTTTTCGATCGGGTGGAACGACGCACTAGGGTGAAGCCTAGGTTGCCCGGAAAGCAGAAATGACCATAACTTTCAAACTGGTTGCAATTATTCCTGTTATACGATGGAAAAACTGTTGTATTTATATTGTATTTTATGCTTCTGGCGTTGACTTCTGAGGCCCTAACTATTCGATCTGTTGGAGCAACGCCCTAGAGTGAAGCCTTGGTTTCCCGGAACGTAGAAATGACCATGAATTTCATACTGGTCGCAATTATTCGTTTTATACGATGGAAAAACTGTTGTATTTATATTGTATTTTATGCTTCTGGCGTACACTTCTTAGGCCCTAACTATTCGATCGGGTGGAACAACGCACTAGGGTGAAGCCTAGGTTGCCCGGAAAGCAGAAATGACCATAACTTTCAAACTGGTTGCAATTATTCCTGTTATACGATGGAAAAACTGTTGTGTTTATATTGTATTTTATGCTTCTGGCGTTCACTTCTTAGGCCCTAACTATTCGATCGGGTGGAACAACGCCCTAGGGTGAATCCTAGGTTGCCCGGAACATAGAAATGACCATAACCTTCACACTGGTGGCTATTATTCGTTTTATTCGATGGAAAAACTGTTATATTTATATTGTATTTTATGCTTCTGGCGCTGACTTCTTAGGCCCTAACTATTCGATCTGGTGGAACACGCCCTAGAGTGAAGTCTAGGTTGCACGGAACGTAGAAATGACCATCAATTTGACACTGGTTGCAATTATTCCTGTTATACGATGGAAAAACTGTTGTATTTATATTGTATTTTAAGCTTCTGACGTTGACTTCTAAGGCACCAACTATTTGATCTGGTGGAGCAACGCCCTAGAGTGAAGCCTAGGTTGCCCGGAACGTAGAAATGACCATAACTTTCACACTGGTTGCAATTATTCGTTTTATACGATGGAAAAACTGTTGTATTTATATTGTATTGTATGCTTCTGACGTTGACTTCTAAGGCTCCAACTATTCGATCTGGTGGAGCAACGCCCTAGATTGAAACCTAGGTTGCCCGGAACGTAGAAATGACCATAGCTTTCACACTGGTTGCAATTATTCGTTTTATACGATGGAAAAACTGTTGTATTTATATTGTATTTTATGCTTCTGGCGTTCACTTCTTAGGCCCTAACTTTTCGATCGGGTGGAACAACGCACTAGGGTGAAGCCTAGGTTGCACGGAAAGCAGAAATGACCATAACTTTCAAACTGGTTGCAATTATTCCTGTTATACGATGGAAAAACTGTTGTATTTTTTTGCATTTTATGTTTCGGGCGTTGACTTCTAAGGCCCTAACTATTCAGTCTGTTGGAGCAACTCCCAAGGGTGAAGCCTAGGTGCCCGGAAAGTAGAAATGTCCATAACATTCATACTGGTTGCAATTATTCGTTTTATACGATGGAAAAACTGTTGTATTTATATTGTATTTTAAGCTTCTGACGTTGACTTCTAAGCCACCAACTATTCGATCTGGTGGAGCAACGCCCTAGAGTGAAGCCTAGGTTGCCCGGAACGTAGAAATGACCATAACTTTCACACTGGTTGCAATTATTCGTTTTATACGATGGAAAAACTGTTGTATTTATATTGTATTTTATGCTTCTGGCGTTCACTTCTTAGGCCCTAACTATTCGATCGGGTGGAACAACGCCCTAGGGTGAATCCTAGGTTGCCCGGAACATAGAAATGACCATAACCTTCACACTGGTGGCTATTATTCGTTTTATTCGATGGAAAAACTGTTATATTTATATTGTATTTTATGCTTCTGGCGCTGACTTCTTAGGCCCTAACTATTCGATCTGGTGGAACACGCCCTAGAGTGAAGTCTAGGTTGCACGGAACGTAGAAATGACCATCAATTTGACACTGGTTGCAATTATTCCTGTTATACGATGGAAAAACTGTTGTATTTATATTGTATTTTAAGCTTCTGACGTTGACTTCTAAGGCACCAACTATTTGATCTGGTGGAGCAACGCCCTAGAGTGAAGCCTAGGTTGCCCGGAACGTAGAAATGACCATAACTTTCACACTGGTTGCAATTATTCGTTTTATACGATGGAAAAACTGTTGTATTTATATTGTATTGTATGCTTCTGACGTTGACTTCTAAGGCTCCAACTATTCGATCTGGTGGAGCAACGCCCTAGACTGAAACCTAGGTTGCCCGGAACGTAGAAATGACCATAGCTTTCACACTGGTTGCAATTATTCGTTTTATACGATGGAAAAACTGTTGTATTTATATTGTATTTTATGCTTCTGGCGTTCACTTCTTAGGCCCTAACTTTTCGATCGGGTGGAACAACGCACTAGGGTGAAGCCTAGGTTGCCCGGAAAGCAGAAATGACCATAACTTTCAAACTGGTTGCAATTATTCCTGTTATACGATGGAAAAACTGTTGTATTTTTTTGAATTTTATGTTTCGGGCGTTGACTTCTAAGGCCCTAACTATTCAGTCTGTTGGAGCAACTCTCAAGGGTGAAGCCTAGGTGCCCGGAAAGTAGAAATGTCCATAACATTCATACTGGTTGCAATTATTCGTTTTATACGATGGAAAAACTGTTGTATTTATATTGTATTTTAAGCTTCTGACGTTGACTTCTAAGCCACCAACTATTCGATCTGGTGGAGCAACGCCCTAGAGTGAAGCCTAGGTTGCCCGGAACGTAGAAATGACCATAACTTTCACACTGGTTGCAATTATTCGTTTTATACGATGGAAAAACTGTTGTATTTATATTGTATTTTATGCTTCTGGCGTTCACTTCTTAGGCCCTAACTATTCGATCGGGTGGAACAACGCCCTAGGGTGAATCCTAGGTTGCCCGGAACATAGAAATGACCATAACCTTCATACTGGTGGCTATTATTCGTTTTATTCGATGGAAAAACTGTTATATTTATATTGTATTTTATGCTTCTGGCGCTGACTTCTTAGGCCCTAACTATTCGATCTGGTGGAACACGCCCTAGAGTGAAGTCTAGGTTGCACGGAACGTAGAAATGACCATCACGTTCACACTGGTTGCAATTATTCATATTATAGGATGGAAAACCTGTTGTATTTATATTGTATTTTATGCTTCTGGCGTTGACTTCTTAGGCCCTAACCATTCGGTCTGGTGGAGCAACGCCTTAGAGTGAAGCCTAGGTTGCCCGGAACGTAGAAATGATCATATCTTTCACACTGGTTGCTATTGTTCCTGTTATACGATGGAAAAGCTGTTGTATTTATATTGTACCTTATGCTTCTGGCGTTGACTTCTATGGCCCTAACTATTCGATCTGGTGGAGGAACGCCCTAGGGTGAAGCCTAGGTTTCCCGGAACGTAGAAATGACCATCAATTTCACACTGGTTGCAATTATTCCTGTTATACGATGGAAAAACTGTTGTATTTTTTTGCATTTTATGCTTCGGGCGTTGACTTCTAAGGCCCTAACTATTCAGTCTGTTGGAGCAACTCCCAAGGGTGAAGCCTAGGTTGCCCGGGAAGTAGAAATGACCATAACTTTCATACTGGTTGCAATTATCCGTTTTATACGATGGAAAAACTGTTGTATTTATATTGTATTTTAAGCTTCTGACGTTGACTTCTAAGGCACCAACTATTCGATCTGGTGGAGCAACGCCGTAGAGTGAAGCCTAGGTTGCCCGGAACGTAGAAATGACCATAACTTTCACACTGGTTGCAATTATTCGTTTTATGCGATGGAAGAACTTCTGTATTTATACTGTATTTTATGCTTCTGACGTTGACTTCTAAGGCACTAAGTATTCGATATGGTGGAACAACGCCCTAGGGTGAATCCTAGGTAGCCCGGAACATAGAAATGACCATAACCTTCACACTGGTGGCTATTATTCGTTTTATTCGATGGAAAAACTGTTATATTTATATTGTATTTTATGCTTCTGGCGCTGACTTCTTAGGCCGTAACTATTCAATCTGGTGGAGCACGCCCTAGAGTGTAGTCTAGGTTGCACGGAACGTAGAAATGACCATAACTTTCACACTGGTTGCAATTATTCGTTTTATACGATGGAAAAACTGTTGTATTTATATTGTATTGTATGCTTCTGACGTTGACTTCTAAGGCTCCAACTATTCGATCTGGTGGAGCAACGCCCTAGATTGAAACCTAGGTTGCCCGGAACGTAGAAATGACCATAGCTTTCACACTGGTTGCAATTATTCGTTTTATACGATGGAAAAACTGTTGTATTTATATTGTATTTTATGCTTCTGGCGTTCACTTCTTAGGCCCTAACTTTTCGATCGGGTGGAACGACGCACTAGGGTGAAGCCTAGGTTGCCCGGAAAGCAGAAATGACCATAACTTTCAAACTGGTTGCAATTATTCCTGTTATACGATGGAAAAACTGTTGTATTTATATTGTATTTTATGCTTCTGGCGTTGACTTCTGAGGCCCTAACTATTCGATCTGTTGGAGCAACGCCCTAGAGTGAAGCCTTGGTTTCCCGGAACGTAGAAATGACCATGAATTTCATACTGGTCGCAATTATTCGTTTTATACGATGGAAAAACTGTTGTATTTATATTGTATTTTATGCTTCTGGCGTACACTTCTTAGGCCCTAACTATTCGATCGGGTGGAACAACGCACTAGGGTGAAGCCTAGGTTGCCCGGAAAGCAGAAATGACCATAACTTTCAAACTGGTTGCAATTATTCCTGTTATACGATGGAAAAACTGTTGTGTTTATATTGTATTTTATGCTTCTGGCGTTCACTTCTTAGGCCCTAACTATTCGATCGGGTGGAACAACGCCCTAGGGTGAATCCTAGGTTGCCCGGAACATAGAAATGACCATAACCTTCACACTGGTGGCTATTATTCGTTTTATTCGATGGAAAAACTGTTATATTTATATTGTATTTTATGCTTCTGGCGCTGACTTCTTAGGCCCTAACTATTCGATCTGGTGGAACACGCCCTAGAGTGAAGTCTAGGTTGCACGGAACGTAGAAATGACCATCAATTTGACACTGGTTGCAATTATTCCTGTTATACGATGGAAAAACTGTTGTATTTATATTGTATTTTAAGCTTCTGACGTTGACTTCTAAGGCACCAACTATTTGATCTGGTGGAGCAACGCCCTAGAGTGAAGCCTAGGTTGCCCGGAACGTAGAAATGACCATAACTTTCACACTGGTTGCAATTATTCGTTTTATACGATGGAAAAACTGTTGTATTTATATTGTATTGTATGCTTCTGACGTTGACTTCTAAGGCTCCAACTATTCGATCTGGTGGAGCAACGCCCTAGATTGAAACCTAGGTTGCCCGGAACGTAGAAATGACCATAGCTTTCACACTGGTTGCAATTATTCGTTTTATACGATGGAAAAACTGTTGTATTTATATTGTATTTTATGCTTCTGGCGTTCACTTCTTAGGCCCTAACTTTTCGATCGGGTGGAACAACGCACTAGGGTGAAGCCTAGGTTGCACGGAAAGCAGAAATGACCATAACTTTCAAACTGGTTGCAATTATTCCTGTTATACGATGGAAAAACTGTTGTATTTTTTTGCATTTTATGTTTCGGGCGTTGACTTCTAAGGCCCTAACTATTCAGTCTGTTGGAGCAACTCCCAAGGGTGAAGCCTAGGTGCCCGGAAAGTAGAAATGTCCATAACATTCATACTGGTTGCAATTATTCGTTTTATACGATGGAAAAACTGTTGTATTTATATTGTATTTTAAGCTTCTGACGTTGACTTCTAAGCCACCAACTATTCGATCTGGTGGAGCAACGCCCTAGAGTGAAGCCTAGGTTGCCCGGAACGTAGAAATGACCATAACTTTCACACTGGTTGCAATTATTCGTTTTATACGATGGAAAAACTGTTGTATTTATATTGTATTTTATGCTTCTGGCGTTCACTTCTTAGGCCCTAACTATTCGATCGGGTGGAACAACGCCCTAGGGTGAATCCTAGGTTGCCCGGAACATAGAAATGACCATAACCTTCACACTGGTGGCTATTATTCGTTTTATTCGATGGAAAAACTGTTATATTTATATTGTATTTTATGCTTCTGGCGCTGACTTCTTAGGCCCTAACTATTCGATCTGGTGGAACACGCCCTAGAGTGAAGTCTAGGTTGCACGGAACGTAGAAATGACCATCAATTTGACACTGGTTGCAATTATTCCTGTTATACGATGGAAAAACTGTTGTATTTATATTGTATTTTAAGCTTCTGACGTTGACTTCTAAGGCACCAACTATTTGATCTGGTGGAGCAACGCCCTAGAGTGAAGCCTAGGTTGCCCGGAACGTAGAAATGACCATAACTTTCACACTGGTTGCAATTATTCGTTTTATACGATGGAAAAACTGTTGTATTTATATTGTATTGTATGCTTCTGACGTTGACTTCTAAGGCTCCAACTATTCGATCTGGTGGAGCAACGCCCTAGACTGAAACCTAGGTTGCCCGGAACGTAGAAATGACCATAGCTTTCACACTGGTTGCAATTATTCGTTTTATACGATGGAAAAACTGTTGTATTTATATTGTATTTTATGCTTCTGGCGTTCACTTCTTAGGCCCTAACTTTTCGATCGGGTGGAACAACGCACTAGGGTGAAGCCTAGGTTGCCCGGAAAGCAGAAATGACCATAACTTTCAAACTGGTTGCAATTATTCCTGTTATACGATGGAAAAACTGTTGTATTTTTTTGAATTTTATGTTTCGGGCGTTGACTTCTAAGGCCCTAACTATTCAGTCTGTTGGAGCAACTCCCAAGGGTGAAGCCTAGGTGCCCGGAAAGTAGAAATGTCCATAACATTCATACTGGTTGCAATTATTCGTTTTATACGATGGAAAAACTGTTGTATTTATATTGTATTTTAAGCTTCTGACGTTGACTTCTAAGCCACCAACTATTCGATCTGGTGGAGCAACGCCCTAGAGTGAAGCCTAGGTTGCCCGGAACGTAGAAATGACCATAACTTTCACACTGGTTGCAATTATTCGTTTTATACGATGGAAAAACTGTTGTATTTATATTGTATTTTATGCTTCTGGCGTTCACTTCTTAGGCCCTAACTATTCGATCGGGTGGAACAACGCCCTAGGGTGAATCCTAGGTTGCCCGGAACATAGAAATGACCATAACCTTCATACTGGTGGCTATTATTCGTTTTATTCGATGGAAAAACTGTTATATTTATATTGTATTTTATGCTTCTGGCGCTGACTTCTTAGGCCCTAACTATTCGATCTGGTGGAACACGCCCTAGAGTGAAGTCTAGGTTGCACGGAACGTAGAAATGACCATCACGTTCACACTGGTTGCAATTATTCATATTATAGGATGGAAAACCTGTTGTATTTATATTGTATTTTATGCTTCTGGCGTTGACTTCTTAGGCCCTAACCATTCGGTCTGGTGGAGCAACGCCTTAGAGTGAAGCCTAGGTTGCCCGGAACGTAGAAATGATCATATCTTTCACACTGGTTGCTATTGTTCCTGTTATACGATGGAAAAGCTGTTGTATTTATATTGTACCTTATGCTTCTGGCGTTGACTTCTATGGCCCTAACTATTCGATCTGGTGGAGGAACGCCCTAGGGTGAAGCCTAGGTTTCCCGGAACGTAGAAATGACCATCAATTTCACACTGGTTGCAATTATTCCTGTTATACGATGGAAAAACTGTTGTATTTTTTTGCATTTTATGCTTCGGGCGTTGACTTCTAAGGCCCTAACTATTCAGTCTGTTGGAGCAACTCCCAAGGGTGAAGCCTAGGTTGCCCGGGAAGTAGAAATGACCATAACTTTCATACTGGTTGCAATTATCCGTTTTATACGATGGAAAAACTGTTGTATTTATATTGTATTTTAAGCTTCTGACGTTGACTTCTAAGGCACCAACTATTCGATCTGGTGGAGCAACGCCGTAGAGTGAAGCCTAGGTTGCCCGGAACGTAGAAATGACCATAACTTTCACACTGGTTGCAATTATTCGTTTTATGCGATGGAAGAACTTCTGTATTTATACTGTATTTTATGCTTCTGACGTTGACTTCTAAGGCACTAAGTATTCGATATGGTGGAACAACGCCCTAGGGTGAATCCTAGGTAGCCCGGAACATAGAAATGACCATAACCTTCACACTGGTGGCTATTATTCGTTTTATTCGATGGAAAAACTGTTATATTTATATTGTATTTTATGCTTCTGGCGCTGACTTCTTAGGCCGTAACTATTCAATCTGGTGGAGCACGCCCTAGAGTGTAGTCTAGGTTGCACGGAACGTAGAAATGACCATCACGTTCACACTGGTTGCAATTATTCATATTATAGGATGGAAAACCTGTTGTATTTACATTGTATTTTATGCTCCTGGTGCTGACTTCTTAGGCCCTAACTATTCGATCTGGTGGAGCAACGCCCTAGAGTGAAGCCTAGGGTGCCCGGAACGTAGAAATGACCATCACTCTCAAACTGGTTGCAATTACTCCTGTTATATGATGGAAAAACTGTTGTATTTATATTGTATTTTATGATTCTGGCGTTCACTTCTTAGGCACTAACTTTTCAATCTGTTGGAGCAACGCCCTAGCGTGAATCCTAGGTTGCCCGGGAAGTAGAAATGACCATAACTTTCATACTGGTTGCAATTATCCGTTTTATACGATGGAAAAACTGTTGTATTCATATTGTATTTTATGCTTCTGGCGTTGACTTCTTAGGCCCTAACTATTCGGTCTGGTGGAGCAACGCCTTAGAGTGAAGCCTAGGTTGCCCGGAACGTAGAAATGATCATATCTTTCGCACTGGTTGCAATTATTCCTGTTATACGATGGAAAAACTGTTGTATTTTTTTGCATTTTATGCTTCGGGCGTTGACTTCTAAGGCCCTAACTATTCAGTCTGTTGGAGCAACTCCCAAGGGTGAAGCCTAGGTTGCCCGGGAAGTAGAAATGACCATAACTTTCATACTGGTTGCAATTATCCGTTTTATACGATGGAAAAACTGTTGTATTCATATTGTATTTTATGCTTCTGGCGTTGACTTCTTAGGCCCTAACTATTCGGTCTGGTGGAGCAACGCCTTAGGGTGAAGCCTAGGTTTCCCGGAATGTAGAAATGACCATCAATTTCACACTGGTTGCAATTATTCCTGTTATACGATGGAAAAACTGTTGTATTTTTTTACATTTTATGCTTCGGGCGTTGACTTCTAAGGCGCTAACTATTCAGTCTGTTGGAGCAACTCCCAAGGGAGAAGCTTAGGTTGCCCGGATAGTAGAAATGACCATAACTTTCATAGTGGTTGCAATTATCCGTTTTATACGATGGAAAAACTGTTGTATTTATATTGTATTTTAAGCTTCTGACGTTGACTTCTAAGGCACCAACTATTCGATCTGGTGGAGCAACGCCGTAGAGTGAAGCCTAGGTTGCCCGGAACGTAGAAATGACCATAACTTTCACACTGGTTGCAATTATTCGTTTTATGCGATGGAAGAACTTCTGTATTTATACTGTATTTTATGCTTCTGACGTTGACTTCTAAGGCACTAAGTATTCGATATGGTGGAACAACGCCCTAGGGTGAATCCTAGGTAGCCCGGAACATAGAAATGACCATAACCTTCACACTGGTGGCTATTATTCGTTTTATTCGATGGAAAAACTGTTATATTTATATTGTATTTTATGCTTCTGGCGCTGACTTCTTAGGCCGTAACTATTCAATCTGGTGGAGCACGCCCTAGAGTGTAGTCTAGGTTGCACGGAACGTAGAAATGACCATCACGTTCACACTGGTTGCAATTATTCATATTATAGGATGGAAAACCTGTTGTATTTACATTGTATTTTATGCTCCTGGTGTTGACTTCTTAGGCCCTAACTATTCGATCTGGTGGAGCAACGCCCTAGAGTGAAGCCTAGGGTGCCCGGAACGTAGAAATGACCATCACTCTCAAACTGGTTGCAATTACTCCTGTTATATGATGGAAAAACTGTTGTATTTATATTGTATTTTATGATTCTGGCGTTCACTTCTTAGGCACTAACTTTTCAATCTGTTGGAGCAACGCCCTAGCGTGAATCCTAGGTTGCCCGGGAAGTAGAAATGACCATAACTTTCATACTGGTTGCAATTATCCGTTTTATACGATGGAAAAACTGTTGTATTCATATTGTATTTTATGCTTCTGGCGTTGACTTCTTAGGCCCTAACTATTCGGTCTGGTGGAGCAACGCCTTAGAGTGAAGCCTAGGTTGCCCGGAACGTAGAAATGATCATATCTTTCGCACTGGTTGCAATTATTCCTGTTATACGATGGAAAAACTGTTGTATTTTTTTGCATTTTATGCTTCGGGCGTTGACTTCTAAGGCCCTAACTATTCAGTCTGTTGGAGCAACTCCCAAGGGTGAAGCCTAGGTTGCCCGGGAAGTAGAAATGACCATAACTTTCATACTGGTTGCAATTATCCGTTTTATACGATGGAAAAACTGTTGTATTCATATTGTATTTTATGCTTCTGGCGTTGACTTCTTAGGCCCTAACTAATCGGTCTGGTGGAGCAACGCCTTAGGGTGAAGCCTAGGTTGCCCGGAACGTAGAAATGATCATATCTTTCACACTGGTTGCTATTGCTCCTGTTATACGATGGAAAAGCTGTTGTATTTATATTGTACCTTATGCTTCTGGCGTTGACTTTTATGGCCCTAACTATTCGATCTGGTGGAGCAACGCCCTAGGGTGAAGCCTAGGTTTCCCGGAATGTAGAAATGACCATCAATTTCACACTGGTTGCAATTATTCCTGTTATACGATGGAAAAACTGTTGTATTTTTTTACATTTTATGCTTCGGGCGTTGACTTCTAAGGCGCTAACTATTCAGTCTGTTGGAGCAACTCCCAAGGGTGAAGCTTAGGTTGCCCGGATAGTAGAAATGACCATAACTTTCATAGTGGTTGCAATTATTCGCTTTATACGATGGAAAAACTGTTGTATTTATATTGTATTTTAAGCTTCTGACGTTGACTCCTAAGGCACCAACTATTCGATCTGGTGGAGCAACGCCCTAGAGTGAAGCCTAGGTTGCCCGGAACGTAGAAATGACCATAACTTTCACACTGGTTGCAATTATTCGTTTTATACGATGGAAAAACTGTTGTATTTATATTGTATTGTATGCTTCTGACGTTGACTTCTAAGGCTCCAACTATTCGATCTGGTGGAGCAACGCCCTAGATTGAAACCTAGGTTGCCCGGAACGTAGAAATGACCATAGCTTTCACACTGGTTGCAATTATCCATTTTATACGATGGAAAAACTGTTGTATTCATATTGTATTTTATGCTTCTGGCGTTGACTTCTTAGGCCCTAACTATTCGGTCTGGTGGAGCAACGCCTTAGAGTGAAGCCTAGGTTGCCCGGAACGTAAAAATGATCATATCTTTCACACTGGTTGCTATTGTTCCTGTTATACGATGGAAAAGCTGTTGTATTTATATTGTACCTTATGCTTCTGGCGTTGACTTTTATGGCCCTAACTATTCGATCTGGTGGAGCAACGCCCTAGGGTGAAGCCTAGGTTTCCCGGAATGTAGAAATGACCATCAATTTCACACTGGTTGCAATTATTCCTGTTATACGATGGAAAAACTGTTGTATTTTTTTACATTTTATGCTTCGGGCGTTGACTTCTAAGGCGCTAACTATTCAGTCTGTTGGAGCAACTCCCAAGGGTGAAGCTTAGGTTGCCCGGATAGTAGAAATGACCATAACTTTCATAGTGGTTGCAATTATTCGCTTTATACGATGGAAAAACTGTTGTATTTATATTGTATTTTAAGCTTCTGACGTTGACTCCTAAGGCACCAACTATTCGATCTGGTGGAGCAACGCCCTAGAGTGAAGCCTAGGTTGCCCGGAACGTAGAAATGACCATAAGTTTCACACTGGTTGCAATTATTCGTTTTATACGATGGAAAAACTGTTGTATTTATATTGTATTGTATGCTTCTGACGTTGACTTCTAAGGCTCCAACTATTCGATCTGGTGGAGCAACGCCCTAGATTGAAACCTAGGTTGCCCGGAACGTAGAAATGACCATAGCTTTCACACTGGTTGCAATTATTCGTTTTATACGATGGAAAAACTGTTGTATTTATATTGTATTTTATGCTTCTGGCGTTCACTTCTTAGGCCCTAACTTTTCGATCGGGTGGAACAACGCACTAGGGTGAAGCCTAGGTTGCCCGGAAAGCAGAAATGACCATAACTTTCAAACTGGTTGCAATTATTCCTGTTATACGATGGAAAAACTGTTGTATTTATATTGTATTTTATGCTTCTGGCGTTGACTTCTGAGGCCCTAACTATTCGATCTGTTGGAGCAACGCCCTAGGGTGAAGCCTTGGTTTCCCGGAACGTAGAAATGACAATGAATTTCATACTGGTCGCAATTATTCGTTTTATACGATGGAAAAACTGTTGTATTTATATTGTATTTTATGCTTCTGACGTTGACTTCTAAGGCTCGAACTATTTGATCTGGTGGAGCAACGCCCTAGATTGAAACCTAGGTTGCCCGGAACGTAGAAATGACCATAGCTTTCACACTGGTTGCAATTATTCGTTTTATACGATGGAAAAACTGTTGTATTTATATTGTATTTTATGCTTCTGGCGTACACTTCTTAGGCCCTAACTATTCGATCGGGTGGAACAACGCACTAGGGTGAAGCCTAAGTTGCCCGGAAAGCAGAAATGACCATAACTTTCAAACTGGTTGCAATTATTCCTGTTATACGATGGAAAAACTGTTGTGTTTATATTGTATTTTATGCTTCTGGCGTTCACTTCTTAGGCCCTAACTATTCGATCGGGTGGAACAACGCCCTAGGGTGAATCCTAGGTTGCCCGGAACATAGAAATGACCATAACCTTCACACTGGTGGCTATTATTCGTTTTATTCGATGGAAAAACTGTTATATTTATATTGTATTTTATGCTTCTGGCGCTGACTTCTTAGGCCCTAACTATTCGATCTGGTGGAACACGCCCTAGAGTGAAGTCTAGGTTGCACGGAACGTAGAAATGACCATCAATTTGACACTGGTTGCAATTATTCCTGTTATACGATGGAAAAACTGTTGTATTTATATTGTATTTTAAGCTTCTGACGTTGACTTCTAAGGCACCAACTATTTGATCTGGTGGAGCAACGCCCTAGAGTGAAGCCTAGGTTGCCCGGAACGTAGAAATGACCATAACTTTCACACTGGTTGCAATTATTCGTTTTATACGATGGAAAAACTGTTGTATTTATATTGTATTGTATGCTTCTGACGTTGACTTCTAAGGCTCCAACTATTCGATCTGGTGGAGCAACGCCCTAGATTGAAACCTAGGTTGCCCGGAACGTAGAAATGACCATAGCTTTCACACTGGTTGCAATTATTCGTTTTATACGATGGAAAAACTGTTGTATTTATATTGTATTTTATGCTTCTGGCGTTCACTTCTCAGGCCCTAACTTTTCGATCGGGTGGAACAACGCACTAGGGTGAAGCCTAGGTTGCCCGGAAACCAGAAATGACCATAACTTTCAAACTGGTTGCAATTATTCCTGTTATACGATGGAAAAACTGTTGTATTTTTTTGCATTTTATGTTTCGGGCGTTGACTTCTAAGGCCCTAACTATTCAGTCTGTTGGAGCAACTCCCAAGGGTGAAGCCTAGGTGCCCGGAAAGTAGAAATGTCCATAACATTCATACTGGTTGCAATTATTCGTTTTATACGATGGAAAAACTGTTGTATTTATATTGTATTTTAAGCTTCTGACGTTGACTTCTAAGCCACCAACTATTCGATCTGGTGGAGCAACGCCCTAGAGTGAAGCCTAGGTTGCCCGGAACGTAGAAATGACCATAACTTTCACACTGGTTGCAATTATTCGTTTTATACGATGGAAAAACTGTTGTATTTATATTGTATTTTATGCTTCTGGCGTTCACTTCTTAGGCCCTAACTATTCGATCGGGTGGAACAACGCCCTAGGGTGAATCCTAGGTTGCCCGGAACATAGAAATGACCATAACCTTCACACTGGTGGCTATTATTCGTTTTATTCGATGGAAAAACTGTTATATTTATATTGTATTTTATGCTTCTGGCGCTGACTTCTTAGGCCCTAACTATTCGATCTGGTGGAACACGCCATAGAGTGAAGTCTAGGTTGCACGGAACGTAGAAATGACCATCACTTTCACACTGGTTGCAATTATTCATATTATAGGATGGAAAACCTGTTGTATTTATATTGTATTTTATGCTCCTTGTGTTGACTTCTTAGGCCCTAACTATTCGATCTGGTGGAGCAACGCCCTAGGGTGAAGCCTAGGGTGCCCGGAACGTAGAAATGACCATCACTCTCAAACTGGTTGCAATTACTCCTGTAATATGATGGAAAAACTGTTGTATTTATATTGTATTTTATGATTGTGGCGTTCACTTCTTAGGCGCTAACTTTTCAATCTGTTGGAGCAACGCCCTAGCGTGAATCCTAGGTTGCCCGGGAAGTAGAAATGACCATAACTTTCATACTGGTTGCAATTATCCGTTTTATACGATGGAAAAACTGTTGTATTCATATTGTATTTTATGATTCTGGCGTTGACTTCTTAGGCCCTAACTATTCGGTCTGGTGGAGCAACGCCTTAGACTGAAGCCTAGGTTGCCCGGAACGTAGAAATGATCATATCTTTCACACTGGTTGCTATTGTTCCTGTTATACGATGGAAAAGCTGTTGTATTTATATTGTACCTTATGCTTCTGGCGTTGACTTCTAAGGCCCTAACTATTCGATCTGGTGGAGCAACGCCCTAGGGTGAAGTCTAGGTTGCCCGGAACGTAGAAATGACCATCAATTTGACACTGGTTGCAATTATTCCTGTTATACGATGGAAAAACTGTTGTATTTTTTTGCATTTTATGCTTCGGGCGTTGACTTCTAAGGCCCTAACTATTCAGTCTGTTGGAGCAACTCCCAAGGGTGAAGCCTAGGTTGCCCGGAAAGTAGAAATGTCCATAACATTCATACTGGTTGCAATTATTCGTTTTATACGATGGAAAGACTGTTGTATTTATATTGTATTTTAAGCTTCTGACGTTGACTTCTAAGGCACCAACTATTCGATCTGGTGGAGCAACGCCGTAGAGTGAAGCCTAGGTTGCCCGGAACGTAGAAATGACCATAACTTTCACACTGGTTGCAATTATTCGTTTTATACGATGGAAAAACTGTTGTATTTATATTGTATTGTATGCTTCTGACGTTGACTTCTAAGGCTCCAACTATTCGATCTGGTGGAGCAACGCCCTAGATTGAAACCTAGGTTGCCCGGAACGTAGAAATGACCATAGCTTTCACACTGGTTGCAATTATTCGTTTTATACGATGGAAAAACTGTTGTATTTATATTGTATTTTATGCTTCTGGCGTTCACTTCTTAGGCCCTAACTTTTCGATCGGGTGGAACAACGCACTAGGGTGAAGCCTAGGTTGCCCGGAAAGCAGAAATGACCATAACTTTCAAACTGGTTGCAATTATTCCTGTTATACGATGGAAAAACTGTTGTATTTTTTTGCATTTTATGTTTCGGGCGTTGACTTCTAAGGCCCTAACTATTCAGTCTGTTGGAGCAACTCCCAAGGGTGAAGCCTAGGTGCCCGGAAAGTAGAAATGTCCATAACATTCATACTGGTTGCAATTATTCGTTTTATACGATGGAAAAACTGTTGTATTTATATTGTATTTTAAGCTTCTGACGTTGACTTCTAAGCCACCAACTATTCGATCTGGTGGAACAACGCCCTAGAGTGAAGCCTAGGTTGCCCGGAACGTAGAAATGACCATAACTTTCACACTGGTTGCAATTATTCATTTTATACGATGGAAAAACTGTTGTATTTATATTGTATTTTATGCTTCTGGCGTTCACTTCTTAGGCCCTAACTATTCGATCGGGTGGAACAACGCCCTTGGGTGAATCCTAGGTTGCCCGGAACATAGAAATGACCATAACCTTCACACTGGTGGCTATTATTCGTTTTATTCGATGGAAAAACTGTTATATTTATATTGTATTTTATGCTTCTGGCGCTGACTTCTTAGGCCCTAACTATTCGATCTGGTGGAACACGCCCTAGAGTGAAGTCTAGGTTGCACGGAACGTAGAAATGACCATCACTTTCACACTGGTTGCAATTATTCATATTATAGGATGGAAAACCTGTTGTATTTATATTGTATTTTATGCTCCTTGTGTTGACTTCTTAGGCCCTAACTATTCGATCTGGTGGAGCAACGCCCTAGGGTGAAGCCTAGGGTGCCCGGAACGTAGAAATGACCATCACTCTCAAACTGGTTGCAATTACGCCTGTAATATGATGGAAAAACTGTTGTATTTATATTGTATTTTATGATTCTGGCGTTCACTTCTTAGGCGCTAACTTTTCAATCTGTTGGAGCAACGCCCTAGCGTGAATCCTAGGTTGCCCGGGAAGTAGAAATGACCATAACTTTCATACTGGTTGCAATTATCCGTTTTATACGATGGAAAAACTGTTGTATTCATATTGTATTTTATGATTCTGGCGTTGACTTCTTAGGCCCTAACTATTCGGTCTGGTGGAGCAACGCCTTAGACTGAAGCCTAGGTTGCCCGGAACGTAGAAATGACCATCAATTTGACACTGGTTGCAATTATTCCTGTTATACGATGGAAAAACTGTTGTATTTTTTTGCATTTTATGCTTCGGGCGTTGACTTCTAAGGCCCTAACTATTCAGTCTGTTGGAGCAACTCCCAAGGGTGAAGCCTAGGTTGCCCGGAAAGTAGAAATGTCCATAACATTCATACTGGTTGCAATTATTCGTTTTATACGATGGAAAGACTGTTGTATTTATATTGTATTTTAAGCTTCTGACGTTGACTTCTAAGGCACCAACTATTCGATCTGGTGGAGCAACGCCGTAGAGTGAAGCCTAGGTTGCCCGGAACGTAGAAATGACCATAACTTTCACACTGGATGCAATTATTCGTTTTATACGATGGAAAAACTGTTGTATTTATATTGTATTTTATGCTTCTGGCATTCACTTCTTAGGCCTTAACTATTCGATCTGGTGGAACAACGCACTAGGGTGAAGCCTAGGTTTCCCGGAACGTAGAAATGGCCATAACTTTCACACTGTTAGCAATTATTCGATTTATACAATGGAAAAACTGTTCTATTTATTTTGTGTTTTATGTTTCGCGCGTTGTCTTCTAAGGCCCTAACTATTCGATCTAGTGGAGCAACGCCATAGGGTGAAGCCTAGGTTGCCTGGAAAGTAGAAATGTCATTAACTTTCATACTGGTTGCAATTATTCGTTTTATGCGATGGAAGAACTGCTGTATTTATACTGTATTTTATGCTTCTGACGTTGACTTCTAAGGCACTAAGTATTCGATATGGTGGAGCAACGCCCTAGAGTGAAGCCTAGGGTGCCCGGATAGTAGAAATGACCATAACTTTCATAGTGGTTGCAATTATTCGCTTTATACGATGGAAAAACTGTTGTATTTATATTGTATTTTATGCTTCTGGCGTTGACTTCTGAGGCCCTAACTATTCGATCTGTTGGAGCAACGCCCTAGAGTGAAGCCTTGGTTTCCCGGAACGTAGAAATGACCATGAATTTCATACTGGTCGCAATTATTCGTTTCATACGATGGAAAGACTGTTGTATTTATATTGTGTTTTATGCTTCTGACGTTGACTTCTAAGGCTCGAACTATTCGATCTGGTGGAGCAACGCCCTAGATTGAAACCTAGGTTGCGCGGAACGTAGAAATGACCATAGCTTTCACACTGGTTGCAATTATTCGTTTTATACGATGGAAAAACTGTTGTATTTATATTGTATGTTATGCTTCTGGCGTTCACTTCTTGGACCCTAACTATTCGATCGGGTGGAACAACGCACTAGGGTGAAGCCTAGGTTGCCCGGAAAGCAGAAATGACAATAACTTTCAAACTGGTTGCAATTATTCCTGTTATACGATGGAAAAACTGTTGTATTTATATTGTATTTTATGCTTCTGGCGTTCACTTCTTAGGCCCTAACTATTCGATCGGGTGGAACAACGCCCTAGGGTGAATCCTAGGTTGTCCGGAACATAGAAATGACCATAACCTTCACACTGGTGGCTATTATTCGTTTTATTCGATGGAAAAACTGTTATATTTTTATTGTATTTTATGCTTCTGGCGCTGACTTCTTAGGCCGTAACTATTCGATCTGGTGGAGCACGCCCTAGAGTGTAGTCTAGGTTGCACGGAACGTAGAAATGACCATCACTTTCACACTGGTTGCAATTATTCATATTATAGGATGGAAAACCTGTTGTATTTATATTGTATTTTATGCTCCTGGTGTTGACTTCTTAGGCCCTAACTATTCGATCTGGTGGAGCAACGCCGTAGAGTGAAGCCTAGGTTGCCCGGAACGTAGAAATGACCATAACTTTCACACTGGTTGCAATTATTCGTTTTATACGATGGAAAAACTGTTGTATTTATATTGTATTTTATGCTTCTGGCGTTCACTTCTTAGGCCTTAACTATTCGATCTGGTGGAACAACGCACTAGGGTGAAGCCTAGGCTTCCCGGAACGTAGACATGGCCATAACTTTCACACTGGTAGCAATTATTCGATTTATACAATGGAAAAACTGTTCTATTTATTTTGTGTTTTATGTTTCGCGCGTTGTCTTCTAAGGCCCTAACTATTCGATCTAGTGGAGCAACGCCCTAGGGTGAAGCCTAGGTTGCCTGGAAAGTAGAAATGTCCATAACTTTCATACTGGTTGCAATTATTCGTTTTATGCGATGGAAGAACTGCTGTATTTATACTGTATTTTATGCTTCTGACGTTGACTTCTAAGGCACTAAGTATTCGATATGGTGGAGCAACGCCTTAGAGTGAAGCCTAGGGTGCCCGGATAGTAGAAATGACCATAACTTTCATAGTGGTTGCAATTATTCGCTTTATCCGATGGAAAAACTGTTGTACTTATATTGTATTTTATGCTTCTGGCGTTGACTTCTAAGGCCCTAACTATTCGATCTGGTGGAGCAACGCCCTAGGGTGAAGCCTAGGTTGCCCGGAACGTAGAAATGACCATCAATTTCACACTGGTTGCAATTATTCCTGTTATACGATGGAAAAACTGTTGTATTTTTTTGCATTTTATGCTTCGGGCGTTGACTTCTAAGGCCCTAACTATTCAGTCTGTTGGAGCAACTCCCAAGGGTGAAGCCTAGGTTGCCCGGAAAGTAGAAATGTCCATAACATTCATACTGGTTGCAATTATTCGTTTTATACGATGGAAAAACTGTTGTATTTATATTGTATTTTATGCTTCTGGCGTTCACTTCTTAGGCCTTAACTATACGATCTGGTGGAACAACGCACTAGGGTGAAGCCTAGGTTTCCCGGAACGTAGAAATGGCCATAACTTTCACACTGGTAGCAATTATTCGATTTATACAATGGAAAAACTGTTCTATTTATTTTGTGTTTTATGTTTCGCGCGTTGTCTTCTAAGGCCCTAACTATTCGATCTAGTGGAGCAACGCCCTAGGGTGAAGCCTAGGTTGCCTGGAAAGTAGAAATGTCCATAACTTTCATACTGGTTGCAATTATTCGTTTTATGCGATGGAAGAACTGCTGTATTTATACTGTATTTTATGCTTCTGACGTTGACTTCTAAGGCACTAAGTATTCGGTATGGTGGAGCAACGCCCTAGAGGGAAGCCTAGGGTGCCCGGATAGTAGAAATGACCATAACTTTCATAGTGGTTGCAATTATTCGCTTTATACGATGGAAAAACTGTTGTATTTATATTGTATTTTATGCTTCTGGCGTTGACTTCTGAGGCCCTAACTATTCGATCTGTTGGAGCAAGGCCCTAGAGTGCAGCCTTGGTTTCCCGGAACGTAGAAATGACCATGAATTTCATACTGGTCGCAATTATTCGTTCTATACGATGGAAAAACTGTTGTATTTATATTGTATTTTATGCTTCTGACGTTGACTTCTAAGGCTCGAACTATTCGATCTGGTGGAGCAACGCCCTAGATTGAAACCTAGGTTGCCCGGAACGTAGAAATGACCATAGCTTTCACACTGGTTGCAATTATTCGTTTTATACGATGGAAAAACTGTTGTATTTATATTGTATTTTATGCTTCTGGCGTTCACTTCTTAGGCCCTAACTATTCGATCGGGTGGAACAACGCACTAGGGTGAAGCCTAGGTTGCCCGGAAAGCAGAAATGACCATAACTTCCAAACTGGTTGCAATTATTCCTGTTATACGATGGAAAAACTGTTGTATTTATATTGTATTTTATGCTTCTGGCGTTCACTTCTTAGGCCCTAACTATTCGATCGGGTGGAACAACGCCCTAGGGTGAATCCTAGGTTACCCGGAACATAGAAATCACCATAACCTTCACACTGGCGGCTATTATTCGTTTTATTCGATGGAAAAACTGTTATATTTATATTGTATTTTATGCTTCTGGCGCTGACTTCTTAGGCCCTAACTATTCGATCTGGTGGAACACGCCCTAGAGTGTAGTCTAGGTTGCACGGAACGTAGAAATGACCATCACTTTCACACTGGTTGCAATTATTCATATTATAGGATGGAAAACCTGTTGTATTTATATTGTATTTTATGCTCCTGGTGTTGACTTCTTAGGCCCTAACTATTCGATCTGGTGGAGCAACGCCCTAGAGTGAAGCCTAGGGTTCCCGGAACGTAGAAATGACCATCACTCTCAAACTGGTTGCAATTACTCCTGTTATATGATGGTAAAACTGTTGTATTTATATTGTATTTTATGATTCTGGCGTTCACTTCTTAGGCACTAACTTTTCAATCTGTTGGAGCAACGCCCTAGCGTGAATCCTAGGTTGCCCGGGAAGTAGAAATGACCATAACTTTCATACTGGTTGCAATTATCCGTTTTATACGATGGAAAAACTGTTGTATTCATATTGTATTTTATGCTTCTGGCGTCGACTTCTTAGGCCCTAACGATTCGGTCTGGTGGAGCAACGCCTTAGAATGAAGCCTAGGTTGCCCGGAACGTAGAAATGATCATATCTTTCACACTGGTTGCTATTGTTCCTGTTATACGATGGAAAAGCTGTTGTATTTATATTGTACCTTATGCTTCTGGCGTTGACTTCTATGGCCCTAACTATTCGATCTGGTGGAGCAACGCCCTAGGGTGAAACCTAGGTTTCCCGGAACGTAGAAATGACCATCAATTTCACACTGGTTGCAATTATTCCTGTTATACGATGGAAAAACTGTTGTATTTTTTTGCATTTTATGCTTCGGGCGTTGACTTCTAAGGCCCTAACTATTCAGTCTGTTGGAGCAACTCCCAAGGGTGAAGCCTAGGTTGCCCGGATAGTAGAAATGACCATAACTTTCATAGTGGTTGCAATTATTCGCTTTATACGATGGAAAAACTGTTGTATTTATATTGTATTTTATGCTTCTGGCGTTGACTTCTGAGGCCCTAACTATTCGATCTGTTGGAGCAACGCCCTAGAGTGAAGCCTTGGTTTCCCGGAACGTAGAAATGACCATGAATTTCATACTGGTCGCAATTATTCGTTTTATACGATGGAAAAACTGTTGTATTTATATTGTATTTTATGCGTCTGACGTTGACTTCTAAGGCTCGAACTATTCGATCTGGTGGAGCAACGCCCTAGATTGAAACCTAGGTTGCCCGGAACGTAGAAATGACCATAGCTTTCACACTGGTTGCAATTATTCGTTCTATACGATGGAAAAACTGTTGTATTTATATTGTATTTTATGCTTCTGGCGTTCACTTCTTAGGCCCTAACTATTCGATCGGGTGGCACAACGCACTAGGGTGAAGCCTAGGTTGCCCGGAAAGCAGAAATGACCATAACTTCCAAACTGGTTGCAATTATTCCTGTTATACGATGGAAAAACTGTTGTATTTATATTGTATTTTATGCTTCTGGCGTTCACTTCTTAGGCCCTAACTATTCGATAGGGTGGAACAACGCCCTAGGGTGAATCCTAGGTTGCCCGGAACATAGAAATGACCATAACCTTCACACTGCCGGCTATTATTCCTTTTATTCGATGGAAAAACTGTTATATTTATATTGTATTTTATGCTTCTGGCGCTGACTTCTTAGGCACTAACTATTCGATCTGGTGGAACACGCCCTAGAGTGTAGTCTAGGTTGCACGGAACGTAGAAATGACCATCACTTTCACACTGGTTGCAATTATTCATATTGTAGGATGGAAAGGCTGTTGTATTTATATTGTACCTTATGCTTCTGGCGTTGACTTCTATGGCCCTAACTATTCGATCTGGTGGAGCAACGCCCTAGGGTGAAACCTAGGTTTCCCGGAACGTAGAAATGACCATCAATTTCACACTGGTTGCAATTATTCCTGTTATACGATGGAAAAACTGTTGTATTTTTTTCATTTTATGCTTCGGGCGTTGACTTCTAAGGCCCTAACTATTCAGTCTGTTGGAGCAACTCCCAAGGGTGAAGCCTAGGTTCCCCGGATAGTAGAAATGACCATAACTTTCATAGTGGTTGCAATTATTCGCTTTATACGATGGAAAAACTGTTGTATTTATATTGTATTTTATGCTTCTGGCGTTGACTTCTGAGGCCCTAACTATTCGATCTGTTGGAGCAACGCCCTAGAGTGAAGCCTTGGTTTCCCGGAACGTAGAAATGACCATGAATTTCATACTGGTCGCAATTATTCGTTTTATACGATGGAAAAACTGTTGTATTTATATTGTATTTTATGCTTCTGACGTTGACTTCTAAGGCTCGAACTAATCGATCTGGTGGAGCAACGCCCTAGATTGAAACCTAGGTTGCCCGGAACGTAGAAATGACCATAGCTTTCACACTGGTTCCAATTATTCGTTTTATACGATGGAAAAACTGTTGTATTTATATTGTATTTTATGCTTCTGGCGTTCACTTCTTAGGCCCTAACTATTCGATCGGGTGCAACAACGCACTAGGGTGAAGCCTAGGTTGCCCGGAAAGCAGAAATGACCATAACTTTCAAACTGGTGGCTATTATTCGTTTTATTCGATGGAAAAACTGTTATATTTATATTGTATTTTATGCTTCTGGCGCTGACTTCTTAGGCCCTAACTATTCAGTCTGTTGGAGCAACTCCCAAGGGTGAGGCCTAGGTTGCCCGGAAAGTAGAAATGTCCATAACATTCATACTGGTTGCAATTATTCGTTTTATACGACGGAAAAACAGTTGTATTTATATTGTATTTTAAGCTTCTGACGTTGACTTCTAAGGCACCAACTATTCGATCTGGTGGTGCAACGCCCTAGAGTGAAGCCTAGGTTGCCCGGAACGTAGAAATGACCATAACTTTCACACTGGTTGCAATTATTCATATTATAGGATGGAAAACCTGTTGTATTTATATTGTATTTTATGCTCCTGGTGTTGACTTCTTAGGCCCTAACTATTCGATCTGGTGGAGTAACGCCCTAGAGTGAAGCCTAGGGTGCCCGGAACGTAGAAATGACCATCACTCTCAAACTGGTTGCAATTACTCCTGTTATATGATGGAAAAACTGTTGTATTTATATTGTATTTTATGCTTCTGACGTTGACTTCTAAGGCTCGAACTATTCGATCTGGTGGAGCAACGCCCTAGACTGAAACCTAGGTTGCCCGGAACGTAGAAATGACCATAGCTTTCACACTGGTTGCAATTATTCGTTTTATGCGATGGAAAAACTGTTGTATTTATATTGTATTTTATGCTTCTGGCGTTCACTTCTTAGGCCCTAACTATTCGATCGGGTGGAACAACGCACTAGCGTGAAGCCTAGTGTGCCCGGAACGTAGAAATGACCATCACTCTCAAACTGGTTGCAATTACTCCTGTTATATGATGGAAAAACTGTTGTATTTATATTGTATTTTATAATTCTGGCGTTCACTTCTTAGGCACTAACTTTTCAATCTGTTGGAGCAACGCCCTAGCGTGAATCCTAGGTTGCCCGGGAAGTAGTAATGACCATAACTTTCATACTGGTTGCAATTATCCGTTTTATACGATGGAAAAACTGTTGTATTCATATTGTATTTTATGCTTCTGGCGTTGACTTCTTAGGCCCTAACTATTCGGTCTGGTGGAGCAACGCCTTAGAGTGAAGCCTAGGTTGCCCGGGACGTAGAAATGATCATATCTTTCACACTGGTTGCTATTGTTCCTGTTATACGATGGAAAAGCTGTTGTATTTATATTGTACCTTATGCTTCTGGCGTTGACTTCTAAGGCCCTAACTATTCCATCTGGTGGAGCAACGCCCTAGGGTGAAGCCTAGGTTGCCCGGAACGTAGAAATGACCATCAATTTCACACTGGTTGCAATTATTCCTGTTATACGATGGAAAAACTGTTGTATTTTTTTGCATTTTATGCTTCGGGCGTTGACTTCTAAGGCCCTAACTATTCAGTCTGTTGGAGCAACTCCCAAGGGTGAAGCCTAGGTTGCCCGGAAAGTAGAAATGTCCATAACATTCATACTGGTTGCAATTATTCGTTTTATACGATGGAAAAACTGTT
The DNA here is from genome assembly GCF_051401765.1 of Calliopsis andreniformis. Lineage (NCBI taxonomy): Eukaryota > Metazoa > Arthropoda > Insecta > Hymenoptera > Andrenidae > Calliopsis > Calliopsis andreniformis. Next base: position 6,948,693 of record NW_027480425.1, on the reverse strand, counting down.
GTATTTATATTGTATTTTATGCTTCTGGCGTTCACTTCTTAGGCCTTAACTATACGATCTGGTGGAACAACGCACTAGGGTGAAGCCTAGGTTTCCCGGAACGTAGAAATGGCCATAACTTTCACACTGGTAGCAATTATTCGATTTATACAATGGAAAAACTGTTCTATTTATTTTGTGTTTTATGTTTCGCGCGTTGTCTTCTAAGGCCCTAACTATTCGATCTAGTGGAGCAACGCCCTAGGGTGAAGCCTAGGTTGCCTGGAAAGTAGAAATGTCCATAACTTTCATACTGGTTGCAATTATTCGTTTTATGCGATGGAAGAACTGCTGTATTTATACTGTATTTTATGCTTCTGACGTTGACTTCTAAGGCACTAAGTATTCGGTATGGTGGAGCAACGCCCTAGAGGGAAGCCTAGGGTGCCCGGATAGTAGAAATGACCATAACTTTCATAGTGGTTGCAATTATTCGCTTTATACGATGGAAAAACTGTTGTATTTATATTGTATTTTATGCTTCTGGCGTTGACTTCTGAGGCCCTAACTATTCGATCTGTTGGAGCAAGGCCCTAGAGTGCAGCCTTGGTTTCCCGGAACGTAGAAATGACCATGAATTTCATACTGGTCGCAATTATTCGTTCTATACGATGGAAAAACTGTTGTATTTATATTGTATTTTATGCTTCTGACGTTGACTTCTAAGGCTCGAACTATTCGATCTGGTGGAGCAACGCCCTAGATTGAAACCTAGGTTGCCCGGAACGTAGAAATGACCATAGCTTTCACACTGGTTGCAATTATTCGTTTTATACGATGGAAAAACTGTTGTATTTATATTGTATTTTATGCTTCTGGCGTTCACTTCTTAGGCCCTAACTATTCGATCGGGTGGAACAACGCACTAGGGTGAAGCCTAGGTTGCCCGGAAAGCAGAAATGACCATAACTTCCAAACTGGTTGCAATTATTCCTGTTATACGATGGAAAAACTGTTGTATTTATATTGTATTTTATGCTTCTGGCGTTCACTTCTTAGGCCCTAACTATTCGATCGGGTGGAACAACGCCCTAGGGTGAATCCTAGGTTACCCGGAACATAGAAATCACCATAACCTTCACACTGGCGGCTATTATTCGTTTTATTCGATGGAAAAACTGTTATATTTATATTGTATTTTATGCTTCTGGCGCTGACTTCTTAGGCCCTAACTATTCGATCTGGTGGAACACGCCCTAGAGTGTAGTCTAGGTTGCACGGAACGTAGAAATGACCATCACTTTCACACTGGTTGCAATTATTCATATTATAGGATGGAAAACCTGTTGTATTTATATTGTATTTTATGCTCCTGGTGTTGACTTCTTAGGCCCTAACTATTCGATCTGGTGGAGCAACGCCCTAGAGTGAAGCCTAGGGTTCCCGGAACGTAGAAATGACCATCACTCTCAAACTGGTTGCAATTACTCCTGTTATATGATGGTAAAACTGTTGTATTTATATTGTATTTTATGATTCTGGCGTTCACTTCTTAGGCACTAACTTTTCAATCTGTTGGAGCAACGCCCTAGCGTGAATCCTAGGTTGCCCGGGAAGTAGAAATGACCATAACTTTCATACTGGTTGCAATTATCCGTTTTATACGATGGAAAAACTGTTGTATTCATATTGTATTTTATGCTTCTGGCGTCGACTTCTTAGGCCCTAACGATTCGGTCTGGTGGAGCAACGCCTTAGAATGAAGCCTAGGTTGCCCGGAACGTAGAAATGATCATATCTTTCACACTGGTTGCTATTGTTCCTGTTATACGATGGAAAAGCTGTTGTATTTATATTGTACCTTATGCTTCTGGCGTTGACTTCTATGGCCCTAACTATTCGATCTGGTGGAGCAACGCCCTAGGGTGAAACCTAGGTTTCCCGGAACGTAGAAATGACCATCAATTTCACACTGGTTGCAATTATTCCTGTTATACGATGGAAAAACTGTTGTATTTTTTTGCATTTTATGCTTCGGGCGTTGACTTCTAAGGCCCTAACTATTCAGTCTGTTGGAGCAACTCCCAAGGGTGAAGCCTAGGTTGCCCGGATAGTAGAAATGACCATAACTTTCATAGTGGTTGCAATTATTCGCTTTATACGATGGAAAAACTGTTGTATTTATATTGTATTTTATGCTTCTGGCGTTGACTTCTGAGGCCCTAACTATTCGATCTGTTGGAGCAACGCCCTAGAGTGAAGCCTTGGTTTCCCGGAACGTAGAAATGACCATGAATTTCATACTGGTCGCAATTATTCGTTTTATACGATGGAAAAACTGTTGTATTTATATTGTATTTTATGCGTCTGACGTTGACTTCTAAGGCTCGAACTATTCGATCTGGTGGAGCAACGCCCTAGATTGAAACCTAGGTTGCCCGGAACGTAGAAATGACCATAGCTTTCACACTGGTTGCAATTATTCGTTCTATACGATGGAAAAACTGTTGTATTTATATTGTATTTTATGCTTCTGGCGTTCACTTCTTAGGCCCTAACTATTCGATCGGGTGGCACAACGCACTAGGGTGAAGCCTAGGTTGCCCGGAAAGCAGAAATGACCATAACTTCCAAACTGGTTGCAATTATTCCTGTTATACGATGGAAAAACTGTTGTATTTATATTGTATTTTATGCTTCTGGCGTTCACTTCTTAGGCCCTAACTATTCGATAGGGTGGAACAACGCCCTAGGGTGAATCCTAGGTTGCCCGGAACATAGAAATGACCATAACCTTCACACTGCCGGCTATTATTCCTTTTATTCGATGGAAAAACTGTTATATTTATATTGTATTTTATGCTTCTGGCGCTGACTTCTTAGGCACTAACTATTCGATCTGGTGGAACACGCCCTAGAGTGTAGTCTAGGTTGCACGGAACGTAGAAATGACCATCACTTTCACACTGGTTGCAATTATTCATATTGTAGGATGGAAAGGCTGTTGTATTTATATTGTACCTTATGCTTCTGGCGTTGACTTCTATGGCCCTAACTATTCGATCTGGTGGAGCAACGCCCTAGGGTGAAACCTAGGTTTCCCGGAACGTAGAAATGACCATCAATTTCACACTGGTTGCAATTATTCCTGTTATACGATGGAAAAACTGTTGTATTTTTTTCATTTTATGCTTCGGGCGTTGACTTCTAAGGCCCTAACTATTCAGTCTGTTGGAGCAACTCCCAAGGGTGAAGCCTAGGTTCCCCGGATAGTAGAAATGACCATAACTTTCATAGTGGTTGCAATTATTCGCTTTATACGATGGAAAAACTGTTGTATTTATATTGTATTTTATGCTTCTGGCGTTGACTTCTGAGGCCCTAACTATTCGATCTGTTGGAGCAACGCCCTAGAGTGAAGCCTTGGTTTCCCGGAACGTAGAAATGACCATGAATTTCATACTGGTCGCAATTATTCGTTTTATACGATGGAAAAACTGTTGTATTTATATTGTATTTTATGCTTCTGACGTTGACTTCTAAGGCTCGAACTAATCGATCTGGTGGAGCAACGCCCTAGATTGAAACCTAGGTTGCCCGGAACGTAGAAATGACCATAGCTTTCACACTGGTTCCAATTATTCGTTTTATACGATGGAAAAACTGTTGTATTTATATTGTATTTTATGCTTCTGGCGTTCACTTCTTAGGCCCTAACTATTCGATCGGGTGCAACAACGCACTAGGGTGAAGCCTAGGTTGCCCGGAAAGCAGAAATGACCATAACTTTCAAACTGGTGGCTATTATTCGTTTTATTCGATGGAAAAACTGTTATATTTATATTGTATTTTATGCTTCTGGCGCTGACTTCTTAGGCCCTAACTATTCAGTCTGTTGGAGCAACTCCCAAGGGTGAGGCCTAGGTTGCCCGGAAAGTAGAAATGTCCATAACATTCATACTGGTTGCAATTATTCGTTTTATACGACGGAAAAACAGTTGTATTTATATTGTATTTTAAGCTTCTGACGTTGACTTCTAAGGCACCAACTATTCGATCTGGTGGTGCAACGCCCTAGAGTGAAGCCTAGGTTGCCCGGAACGTAGAAATGACCATAACTTTCACACTGGTTGCAATTATTCATATTATAGGATGGAAAACCTGTTGTATTTATATTGTATTTTATGCTCCTGGTGTTGACTTCTTAGGCCCTAACTATTCGATCTGGTGGAGTAACGCCCTAGAGTGAAGCCTAGGGTGCCCGGAACGTAGAAATGACCATCACTCTCAAACTGGTTGCAATTACTCCTGTTATATGATGGAAAAACTGTTGTATTTATATTGTATTTTATGCTTCTGACGTTGACTTCTAAGGCTCGAACTATTCGATCTGGTGGAGCAACGCCCTAGACTGAAACCTAGGTTGCCCGGAACGTAGAAATGACCATAGCTTTCACACTGGTTGCAATTATTCGTTTTATGCGATGGAAAAACTGTTGTATTTATATTGTATTTTATGCTTCTGGCGTTCACTTCTTAGGCCCTAACTATTCGATCGGGTGGAACAACGCACTAGCGTGAAGCCTAGTGTGCCCGGAACGTAGAAATGACCATCACTCTCAAACTGGTTGCAATTACTCCTGTTATATGATGGAAAAACTGTTGTATTTATATTGTATTTTATAATTCTGGCGTTCACTTCTTAGGCACTAACTTTTCAATCTGTTGGAGCAACGCCCTAGCGTGAATCCTAGGTTGCCCGGGAAGTAGTAATGACCATAACTTTCATACTGGTTGCAATTATCCGTTTTATACGATGGAAAAACTGTTGTATTCATATTGTATTTTATGCTTCTGGCGTTGACTTCTTAGGCCCTAACTATTCGGTCTGGTGGAGCAACGCCTTAGAGTGAAGCCTAGGTTGCCCGGGACGTAGAAATGATCATATCTTTCACACTGGTTGCTATTGTTCCTGTTATACGATGGAAAAGCTGTTGTATTTATATTGTACCTTATGCTTCTGGCGTTGACTTCTAAGGCCCTAACTATTCCATCTGGTGGAGCAACGCCCTAGGGTGAAGCCTAGGTTGCCCGGAACGTAGAAATGACCATAACTTTCACACTGGTTGCAATTATTCGTTTTATACGATGGAAAAACTGTTGTATTTATATTGTATTTTATACTTCTGGCGTTCACTTCTTAGGCCTTAACTATTCGATCTGGTGGAACAACGCACTAGGGTGAAGCCTAGGTTTCCCGGAACGTAGAAATGGCCATAACTTTCACACTGGTAGCAATTATTCGATTTATACAATGGAAAAACTCTTCTATTTATTTTGTGTTTTATGTTTCGCGCGTTGTCTTCTAAGGCCCTAACGATTCGATCTAGTGGAGCAACGCCCTAGGGTGAAGCCTAGGTTGCCTGGAAAGTAGAAATGTCCATAACTTTCATACTGGTTGCAATTATTCGTTTTATGCGATGGAAGAACTGCTGTATTTATACTGTATTTTATGCTTCTGACGTTGACTTCTAAGGCACTAGGTATTCGATATGGTGGAGCAACGACCTAGAGTGAAGCCTAGGGTGCCCGGATAGTACAAATGACCATAACTTTCATAGTGGTTGCAATTATTCCCTTTATACGATGGAAAAACTGTTGTATTTATATTGTATTTTATGCTTCTGGCGTTGACTTCTGAGGCCCTAACTATTCGATCTGGTGGAGCAACGCCCTAGATTGAAACCTAGGTTGCCCGGAACGTAGAAATGACCATAGCTTTCACACTGGTAGCAATTATTCGATTTATACAATGGAAAAACTCTTCTATTTATTTTGTGTTTTATGTTTCGCGCGTTGTCTTCTAAGGCCCTAACTATTCGATCGGGTGGAACAACGCCCTAGGGTGAATCCTAGGTTGCCCGGAACATAGAAATGACCATAACCTTCACACTGGTGGCTATTATTCGTTTTATTCGATTGAAAAACTGTTATATTTATATTGTATTTTATGCTTCTGGCGCTGACTTCTTAGGCCCTAACTATTCGATCTGGTGGAACACGCCCTAGAGTGAAGTCTAGGTTGCACGGAACGTAGAAATGACCATCACTTTCACACTGGTTGCAATTATTCATATTATAGGATGGAAAACCTGTTGTATTTATATTGTATTTTATGCTCCTTGTGTTGACTTCTTAGGCCCTAACTATTCGATCTGGTGGAGCAACGCCCTAGGGTGAAGCCTAGGGTGCCCGGAACGTAGAAATGACCATCACTCTCAAACTGGTTGCAATTACTCCTGTAATATGATGGAAAAACTGTTGTATTTATATTGTATTTTATGATTCTGGCGTTCACTTCTTAGGCGCTAACTTTTCAATCTGTTGGAGCAACGCCCTAGCGTGAATCCTAGGTTGCCCGGGAAGTAGAAATGACCATAACTTTCATACTGGTTGCAATTATCCGTTTTATACGATGGAAAAACTGTTGTATTCATATTGTATTTTATGATTCTGGCGTTGACTTCTTAGGCCCTAACTATTCGGTCTGGTGGAGCAACGCCTTAGACTGAAGCCTAGGTTGCCCGGAACGTAGAAATGATCATATCTTTCACACTGGTTGCTATTGTTCCTGTTATACGATGGAAAAGCTGTTGTATTTATATTGTACCTTATGCTTCTGGCGTTGACTTCTAAGGCCCTAACTATTCGATCTGGTGGAGCAACGCCCTAGGGTGAAGTCTAGGTTGCCCGGAACGTAGAAATGACCATCAATTTGACACTGGTTGCAATTATTCGTTTTATACGATGGAAAAACTGTTGTATTTATATTGTATTTTATGCTTCTGGCGTTCACTTCTTAGGCCCTAACTATTCGATCGGGTGGAACAACGCACTAGGGTGAAGCCTAGGTTGCCCGGAAAGCAGAAATGACCATAACTTTCAAACTGGTGGCTATTATTCGTTTTATTCGATGGAAAAACTGTTACATTTATATTGTATTTTATGCTTCTGGCGCTGACTTCTTAGGCCCTAACTATTCGATCTGGTGGAACACGCCCTAGAGTGAAGTCTAGGTTGCACGGAACGTAGAAATCACCATCAATTTGACACTGGTTGCAATTATTCCTGTTATACGATGGAAAAACTGTTGTATTTTTTTGCATTTTACGATTCGGGCGTTGACTTCTAAGGCCCTAACTATTCAGTCTGTTGGAGCAACTCCCAAGGGTGAAGCCTAGGTTGCCCGGATAGTAGAAATGACCATAACTTTCATAGTGGTTGCAATTATTCGCTTTATACGATGGAAAAACTGTTGTATTTATATTGTATTTTATGCTTCTGGCGTTGACTTCTGAGGCCCTAACTATTCGATCTGTTGGAGCAACGCCCTAGAGTGAAGCCTTGGTTTCCCGGAACGTAGAAATGACCATGAATTTCATACTGGTCGCAATTATTCGTTTTATACGATGGAAAAACTGTTGTATTTATATTGTATTTTATGCTTCTGACGTTGACTTCTAAGGCTCGAACTATTCGATCTGGTGGAGCAACGCCCTAGGGTGAAACCTAGGTTGCCCGGAACGTAGAAATGACCATAGCTTTCACACTGGTTGCAATTATTCGTTTTATACGATGGAAAAACTGTTGTATTTATATTGTATTTTATGCTTCTGGCGTTCACTTCTTAGGCCCTAACTATTCGATCGGGTGGAACAACGCACTAGGGTGAAGCCTAGGTTGCCCGGAAAGCAGAAATGACCATAACTTCCAAACTGGTTGCAATTATTCCTGTTATACGATGGAAAAACTGTTGTATTTATATTGTATTTTATGATTCTGGCGTTCACTTCTTAGGCCCTAACTATTCGATCGGGTGGAACAACGCCCTAGGGTGAATCCTAGGTTGCCCGGAACATAGAAATGACCAGAACCTTCACACTGGCGGCTATTATTCGTTTTATTCGATGGAAAAACTGTTATATTTATATTGTATTTTATGCTTATGGCGCTGACTTCTTAGGCCCTAACTATTCGATCTGGTGGAACACGCCCTAGAGTGTAGTCTAGGTTGCACGGAACGTAGAAATGACCATCACTTTCACACTGGTTGCAATTATTCATATTATAGGATGGAAAACCTGTTGTATTTATATTGTATTTTATGCTCCTGGTGTTGACTTCTTAGGCCCTAACTATTCGATCTGGTGGAGCAACGCCCTAGAGTGAAGCCTAGGGTGCCCGGAACGTAGAAATGACCATCACTCTCAAACTGGTTGCAATTACTCCTGTTATATGATGGTAAAACTGTTGTATTTATATTGTATTTTATGATTCTGGCGTTCACTTCTTAGGCACTAACTTTTCAATCTGTTGGAGCAACGCCCTAGCGTGAATCCTAGGTTGCCCGGGAAGTAGAAATGACCATAACTTTCATACTGGTTGCAATTATCCGTTTTATACGATGGAAAAACTGTTGTATTCATATTGTATTTTATGCTTCTGGCGTCGACTTCTTAGGCCCTAACGATTCGGTCTGGTGGAGCAACGCCTTAGAATGAAGCCTAGGTTGCCCGGAACGTAGAAATGATCATATCTTTCACACTGGTTGCTATTGTTCCTGTTATACGATGGAAAAGCTGTTGTATTTATATTGTACCTTATGCTTCTGGCGTTGACTTCTATGGCCCTAACTATTCGATCTGGTGGAGCAACGCCCTAGGGTGAAACCTAGGTTTCCCGGAACGTAGAAATGACCATCAATTTCACACTGGTTGCAATTATTCCTGTTATACGATGGAAAAACTGTTGTATTTTTTTGCATTTTATGCTTCGGGCGTTGACTTCTAAGGCCCTAACTATTCAGTCTGTTGGAGCAACTCCCAAGGGTGAAGCCTAGGTTGCCCGGAAAGTAGAAATGTCCATAACATTCATACTGGTTGCAATTATTCGTTTTATACGATGGAAAAACTGTTGTATTTATATTGTATTTTATGCTTCTGGCGTTCACTTCTTAGGCCTTAACTATACGATCTGGTGGAACAACGCACTAGGGTGAAGCCTAGGTTTCCCGGAACGTAGAAATGGCCATAACTTTCACACTGGTAGCAATTATTCGATTTATACAATGGAAAAACTGTTCTATTTATTTTGTGTTTTATGTTTCGCGCGTTGTCTTCTAAGGCCCTAACTATTCGATCTAGTGGAGCAACGCCCTAGGGTGAAGCCTAGGTTGCCTGGAAAGTAGAAATGTCCATAACTTTCATACTGGTTGCAATTATTCGTTTTATGCGATGGAAGAACTGCTGTATTTATACTGTATTTTATGCTTCTGACGTTGACTTCTAAGGCACTAAGTATTCGGTATGGTGGAGCAACGCCCTAGAGGGAAGCCTAGGGTGCCCGGATAGTAGAAATGACCATAACTTTCATAGTGGTTGCAATTATTCGCTTTATACGATGGAAAAACTGTTGTATTTATATTGTATTTTATGCTTCTGGCGTTGACTTCTGAGGCCCTAACTATTCGATCTGTTGGAGCAAGGCCCTAGAGTGCAGCCTTGGTTTCCCGGAACGTAGAAATGACCATGAATTTCATACTGGTCGCAATTATTCGTTCTATACGATGGAAAAACTGTTGTATTTATATTGTATTTTATGCTTCTGACGTTGACTTCTAAGGCTCGAACTATTCGATCTGGTGGAGCAACGCCCTAGATTGAAACCTAGGTTGCCCGGAACGTAGAAATGACCATAGCTTTCACACTGGTTGCAATTATTCGTTTTATACGATGGAAAAACTGTTGTATTTATATTGTATTTTATGCTTCTGGCGTTCACTTCTTAGGCCCTAACTATTCGATCGGGTGGAACAACGCACTAGGGTGAAGCCTAGGTTGCCCGGAAAGCAGAAATGACCATAACTTCCAAACTGGTTGCAATTATTCCTGTTATACGATGGAAAAACTGTTGTATTTATATTGTATTTTATGCTTCTGGCGTTCACTTCTTAGGCCCTAACTATTCGATCGGGTGGAACAACGCCCTAGGGTGAATCCTAGGTTACCCGGAACATAGAAATCACCATAACCTTCACACTGGCGGCTATTATTCGTTTTATTCGATGGAAAAACTGTTATATTTATATTGTATTTTATGCTTCTGGCGCTGACTTCTTAGGCCCTAACTATTCGATCTGGTGGAACACGCCCTAGAGTGTAGTCTAGGTTGCACGGAACGTAGAAATGACCATCACTTTCACACTGGTTGCAATTATTCATATTATAGGATGGAAAACCTGTTGTATTTATATTGTATTTTATGCTCCTGGTGTTGACTTCTTAGGCCCTAACTATTCGATCTGGTGGAGCAACGCCCTAGAGTGAAGCCTAGGGTTCCCGGAACGTAGAAATGACCATCACTCTCAAACTGGTTGCAATTACTCCTGTTATATGATGGTAAAACTGTTGTATTTATATTGTATTTTATGATTCTGGCGTTCACTTCTTAGGCACTAACTTTTCAATCTGTTGGAGCAACGCCCTAGCGTGAATCCTAGGTTGCCCGGGAAGTAGAAATGACCATAACTTTCATACTGGTTGCAATTATCCGTTTTATACGATGGAAAAACTGTTGTATTCATATTGTATTTTATGCTTCTGGCGTCGACTTCTTAGGCCCTAACGATTCGGTCTGGTGGAGCAACGCCTTAGAATGAAGCCTAGGTTGCCCGGAACGTAGAAATGATCATATCTTTCACACTGGTTGCTATTGTTCCTGTTATACGATGGAAAAGCTGTTGTATTTATATTGTACCTTATGCTTCTGGCGTTGACTTCTATGGCCCTAACTATTCGATCTGGTGGAGCAACGCCCTAGGGTGAAACCTAGGTTTCCCGGAACGTAGAAATGACCATCAATTTCACACTGGTTGCAATTATTCCTGTTATACGATGGAAAAACTGTTGTATTTTTTTGCATTTTATGCTTCGGGCGTTGACTTCTAAGGCCCTAACTATTCAGTCTGTTGGAGCAACTCCCAAGGGTGAAGCCTAGGTTGCCCGGATAGTAGAAATGACCATAACTTTCATAGTGGTTGCAATTATTCGCTTTATACGATGGAAAAACTGTTGTATTTATATTGTATTTTATGCTTCTGGCGTTGACTTCTGAGGCCCTAACTATTCGATCTGTTGGAGCAACGCCCTAGAGTGAAGCCTTGGTTTCCCGGAACGTAGAAATGACCATGAATTTCATACTGGTCGCAATTATTCGTTTTATACGATGGAAAAACTGTTGTATTTATATTGTATTTTATGCGTCTGACGTTGACTTCTAAGGCTCGAACTATTCGATCTGGTGGAGCAACGCCCTAGATTGAAACCTAGGTTGCCCGGAACGTAGAAATGACCATAGCTTTCACACTGGTTGCAATTATTCGTTCTATACGATGGAAAAACTGTTGTATTTATATTGTATTTTATGCTTCTGGCGTTCACTTGTTAGGCCCTAACTATTCGATCGGGTGGCACAACGCACTAGGGTGAAGCCTAGGTTGCCCGGAAAGCAGAAATGACCATAACTTCCAAACTGGTTGCAATTATTCCTGTTATACGATGGAAAAACTGTTGTATTTATATTGTATTTTATGCTTCTGGCGTTCACTTCTTAGGCCCTAACTATTCGATAGGGTGGAACAACGCCCTAGGGTGAATCCTAGGTTGCCCGGAACATAGAAATGACCATAACCTTCACACTGCCGGCTATTATTCCTTTTATTCGATGGAAAAACTGTTATATTTATATTGTATTTTATGCTTCTGGCGCTGACTTCTTAGGCACTAACTATTCGATCTGGTGGAACACGCCCTAGAGTGTAGTCTAGGTTGCACGGAACGTAGAAATGACCATCACTTTCACACTGGTTGCAATTATTCATATTGTAGGATGGAAAGGCTGTTGTATTTATATTGTACCTTATGCTTCTGGCGTTGACTTCTATGGCCCTAACTATTCGATCTGGTGGAGCAACGCCCTAGGGTGAAACCTAGGTTTCCCGGAACGTAGAAATGACCATCAATTTCACACTGGTTGCAATTATTCCTGTTATACGATGGAAAAACTGTTGTATTTTTTTCATTTTATGCTTCGGGCGTTGACTTCTAAGGCCCTAACTATTCAGTCTGTTGGAGCAACTCCCAAGGGTGAAGCCTAGGTTCCCCGGATAGTAGAAATGACCATAACTTTCATAGTGGTTGCAATTATTCGCTTTATACGATGGAAAAACTGTTGGATTTATATTGTATTTTATGCTTCTGGCGTTGACTTCTGAGGCCCTAACTATTCGATCTGTTGGAGCAACGCCCTAGAGTGAAGCCTTGGTTTCCCGGAACGTAGAAATGACCATGAATTTCATACTGGTCGCAATTATTCGTTTTATACGATGGAAAAACTGTTGTATTTATATTGTATTTTATGCTTCTGACGTTGACTTCTAAGGCTCGAACTAATCGATCTGGTGGAGCAACGCCCTAGATTGAAACCTAGGTTGCCCGGAACGTAGAAATGACCATAGCTTTCACACTGGTTCCAATTATTCGTTTTATACGATGGAAAAACTGTTGTATTTATATTGTATTTTATGCTTCTGGCGTTCACTTCTTAGGCCCTAACTATTCGATCGGGTGCAACAACGCACTAGGGTGAAGCCTAGGTTGCCCGGAAAGCAGAAATGACCATAACTTTCAAACTGGTGGCTATTATTCGTTTTATTCGATGGAAAAACTGTTATATTTATATTGTATTTTATGCTTCTGGCGCTGACTTCTTAGGCCCTAACTATTCAGTCTGTTGGAGCAACTCCCAAGGGTGAGGCCTAGGTTGCCCGGAAAGTAGAAATGTCCATAACATTCATACTGGTTGCAATTATTCGTTTTATACGACGGAAAAACAGTTGTATTTATATTGTATTTTAAGCTTCTGACGTTGACTTCTAAGGCACCAACTATTCGATCTGGTGGTGCAACGCCCTAGAGTGAAGCCTAGGTTGCCCGGAACGTAGAAATGACCATAACTTTCACACTGGTTGCAATTATTCATATTATAGGATGGAAAACCTGTTGTATTTATATTGTATTTTATGCTCCTGGTGTTGACTTCTTAGGCCCTAACTATTCGATCTGGTGGAGTAACGCCCTAGAGTGAAGCCTAGGGTGCCCGGAACGTAGAAATGACCATCACTCTCAAACTGGTTGCAATTACTCCTGTTATATGATGGAAAAACTGTTGTATTTATATTGTATTTTATGCTTCTGACGTTGACTTCTAAGGCTCGAACTATTCGATCTGGTGGAGCAACGCCCTAGACTGAAACCTAGGTTGCCCGGAACGTAGAAATGACCATAGCTTTCACACTGGTTGCAATTATTCGTTTTATGCGATGGAAAAACTGTTGTATTTATATTGTATTTTATGCTTCTGGCGTTCACTTCTTAGGCCCTAACTATTCGATCGGGTGGAACAACGCACTAGCGTGAAGCCTAGTGTGCCCGGAACGTAGAAATGACCATCACTCTCAAACTGGTTGCAATTACTCCTGTTATATGATGGAAAAACTGTTGTATTTATATTGTATTTTATAATTCTGGCGTTCACTTCTTAGGCACTAACTTTTCAATCTGTTGGAGCAACGCCCTAGCGTGAATCCTAGGTTGCCCGGGAAGTAGTAATGACCATAACTTTCATACTGGTTGCAATTATCCGTTTTATACGATGGAAAAACTGTTGTATTCATATTGTATTTTATGCTTCTGGCGTTGACTTCTTAGGCCCTAACTATTCGGTCTGGTGGAGCAACGCCTTAGAGTGAAGCCTAGGTTGCCCGGGACGTAGAAATGATCATATCTTTCACACTGGTTGCTATTGTTCCTGTTATACGATGGAAAAGCTGTTGTATTTATATTGTACCTTATGCTTCTGGCGTTGACTTCTAAGGCCCTAACTATTCCATCTGGTGGAGCAACGCCCTAGGGTGAAGCCTAGGTTGCCCGGAACGTAGAAATGACCATAACTTTCACACTGGTTGCAATTATTCGTTTTATACGATGGAAAAACTGTTGTATTTATATTGTATTTTATACTTCTGGCGTTCACTTCTTAGGCCTTAACTATTCGATCTGGTGGAACAACGCACTAGGGTGAAGCCTAGGTTTCCCGGAACGTAGAAATGGCCATAACTTTCACACTGGTAGCAATTATTCGATTTATACAATGGAAAAACTCTTCTATTTATTTTGTGTTTTATGTTTCGCGCGTTGTCTTCTAAGGCCCTAACGATTCGATCTAGTGGAGCAACGCCCTAGGGTGAAGCCTAGGTTGCCTGGAAAGTAGAAATGTCCATAACTTTCATACTGGTTGCAATTATTCGTTTTATGCGATGGAAGAACTGCTGTATTTATACTGTATTTTATGCTTCTGACGTTGACTTCTAAGGCACTAGGTATTCGATATGGTGGAGCAACGACCTAGAGTGAAGCCTAGGGTGCCCGGATAGTACAAATGACCATAACTTTCATAGTGGTTGCAATTATTCCCTTTATACGATGGAAAAACTGTTGTATTTATATTGTATTTTATGCTTCTGGCGTTGACTTCTGAGGCCCTAACTATTCGATCTGGTGGAGCAACGCCCTAGATTGAAACCTAGGTTGCCCGGAACGTAGAAATGACCATAGCTTTCACACTGGTAGCAATTATTCGATTTATACAATGGAAAAACTCTTCTATTTATTTTGTGTTTTATGTTTCGCGCGTTGTCTTCTAAGGCCCTAACTATTCGATCGGGTGGAACAACGCCCTAGGGTGAATCCTAGGTTGCCCGGAACATAGAAATGACCATAACCTTCACACTGGTGGCTATTATTCGTTTTATTCGATTGAAAAACTGTTATATTTATATTGTATTTTATGCTTCTGGCGCTGACTTCTTAGGCCCTAACTATTCGATCTGGTGGAACACGCCCTAGAGTGAAGTCTAGGTTGCACGGAACGTAGAAATGACCATCACTTTCACACTGGTTGCAATTATTCATATTATAGGATGGAAAACCTGTTGTATTTATATTGTATTTTATGCTCCTTGTGTTGACTTCTTAGGCCCTAACTATTCGATCTGGTGGAGCAACGCCCTAGGGTGAAGCCTAGGGTGCCCGGAACGTAGAAATGACCATCACTCTCAAACTGGTTGCAATTACTCCTGTAATATGATGGAAAAACTGTTGTATTTATATTGTATTTTATGATTCTGGCGTTCACTTCTTAGGCGCTAACTTTTCAATCTGTTGGAGCAACGCCCTAGCGTGAATCCTAGGTTGCCCGGGAAGTAGAAATGACCATAACTTTCATACTGGTTGCAATTATCCGTTTTATACGATGGAAAAACTGTTGTATCCATATTGTATTTTATGATTCTGGCGTTGACTTCTTAGGCCCTAACTATTCGGTCTGGTGGAGCAACGCCTTAGACTGAAGCCTAGGTTGCCCGGAACGTAGAAATGATCATATCTTTCACACTGGTTGCTATTGTTCCTGTTATACGATGGAAAAGCTGTTGTATTTATATTGTACCTTATGCTTCTGGCGTTGACTTCTAAGGCCCTAACTATTCGATCTGGTGGAGCAACGCCCTAGGGTGAAGTCTAGGTTGCCCGGAACGTAGAAATGACCATCAATTTGACACTGGTTGCAATTATTCGTTTTATACGATGGAAAAACTGTTGTATTTATATTGTATTTTATGCTTCTGGCGTTCACTTCTTAGGCCCTAACTATTCGATCGGGTGGAACAACGCACTAGGGTGAAGCCTAGGTTGCCCGGAAAGCAGAAATGACCATAACTTTCAAACTGGTGGCTATTATTCGTTTTATTCGATGGAAAAACTGTTACATTTATATTGTATTTTATGCTTCTGGCGCTGACTTCTTAGGCCCTAACTATTCGATCTGGTGGAACACGCCCTAGAGTGAAGTCTAGGTTGCACGGAACGTAGAAATCACCATCAATTTGACACTGGTTGCAATTATTCCTGTTATACGATGGAAAAACTGTTGTATTTTTTTGCATTTTACGATTCGGGCGTTGCCTTCTAAGGCCCTAACTATTCAGTCTGTTGGAGCAACTCCCAAGGGTGAAGCCTAGGTTGCCCGGATAGTAGAAATGACCATAACTTTCATAGTGGTTGCAATTATTCGCTTTATACGATGGAAAAACTGTTGTATTTATATTGTATTTTATGCTTCTGGCGTTGACTTCTGAGGCCCTAACTATTCGATCTGTTGGAGCAACGCCCTAGAGTGAAGCCTTGGTTTCCCGGAACGTAGAAATGACCATGAATTTCATACTGGTCGCAATTATTCGTTTTATACGATGGAAAAACTGTTGTATTTATATTGTATTTTATGCTTCTGACGTTGACTTCTAAGGCTCGAACTATTCGATCTGGTGGAGCAACGCCCTAGGGTGAAACCTAGGTTGCCCGGAACGTAGAAATGACCATAGCTTTCACACTGGTTGCAATTATTCGTTTTATACGATGGAAAAACTGTTGTATTTATATTGTATTTTATGCTTCTGGCGTTCACTTCTTAGGCCCTAACTATTCGATCGGGTGGAACAACGCACTAGGGTGAAGCCTAGGTTGCCCGGAAAGCAGAAATGACCATAACTTCCAAACTGGTTGCAATTATTCCTGTTATACGATGGAAAAACTGTTGTATTTATATTGTATTTTATGATTCTGGCGTTCACTTCTTAGGCCCTAACTATTCGATCGGGTGGAACAACGCCCTAGGGTGAATCCTAGGTTGCCCGGAACATAGAAATGACCAGAACCTTCACACTGGCGGCTATTATTCGTTTTATTCGATGGAAAAACTGTTATATTTATATTGTATTTTATGCTTATGGCGCTGACTTCTTAGGCCCTAACTATTCGATCTGGTGGAACACGCCCTAGAGTGTAGTCTAGGTTGCACGGAACGTAGAAATGACCATCACTTTCACACTGGTTGCAATTATTCATATTATAGGATGGAAAACCTGTTGTATTTATATTGTATTTTATGCTCCTGGTGTTGACTTCTTAGGCCCTAACTATTCGATCTGGTGGAGCAACGCCCTAGAGTGAAGCCTAGGGTGCCCGGAACGTAGAAATGACCATCACTCTCAAACTGGTTGCAATTACTCCTGTTATATGATGGTAAAACTGTTGTATTTATATTGTATTTTATGATTCTGGCGTTCACTTCTTAGGCACTAACTTTTCAATCTGTTGGAGCAACGCCCTAGCGTGAATCCTAGGTTGCCCGGGAAGTAGAAATGACCATAACTTTCATACTGGTTGCAATTATCCGTTTTATACGATGGAAAAACTGTTGTATTCATATTGTATTTTATGCTTCTGGCGTCGACTTCTTAGGCCCTAACGATTCGGTCTGGTGGAGCAACGCCTTAGAATGAAGCCTAGGTTGCCCGGAACGTAGAAATGATCATATCTTTCACACTGGTTGCTATTGTTCCTGTTATACGATGGAAAAGCTGTTGTATTTATATTGTACCTTATGCTTCTGGCGTTGACTTCTATGGCCCTAACTATTCGATCTGGTGGAGCAACGCCCTAGGGTGAAACCTAGGTTTCCCGGAACGTAGAAATGACCATCAATTTCACACTGGTTGCAATTATTCCTGTTATACGATGGAAAAACTGTTGTATTTTTTTGCATTTTATGCTTCGGGCGTTGACTTCTAAGGCTCTAACTATTCAGTCTGTTGGAGCAACTCCCAAGGGTGAAGCCTAGGTTGCCCGGATAGTAGAAATGACCATAACTTTCATCGTGGTTGCAATTATTCGCTTTATACGATGGAAAAACTGTTGTATTTATATTGTATTTTATGCTTCTGGCGTTGACTTCTGAGGCCCTAACTATTCGATCTGGTGTAGCAACGCCCTAGATTGAAACCTAGGTTGCCCGGAACGTAGAAATGACCATAGCTTTCACACTGGTAGCAATTATTCGATTTATACAATGGAAAAACTCTTCTATTTATTTTGTGTTTTATGTTTCGCGCGTTGTCTTCTAAGGCCCTAACTATTCGATCTAGTGGAGCAACGCCCTAGGGTGAAGCCTAGGTTGCGTGGAAAGTAGAAATGTCCATAACTTTCATACTGGTTGCAATTATTCGTTTTATGCGATGGAAGAACTGCTGTATTTGTACTGTATTTTATGCTTCTGACGTTGACTTCTAAGGCACTAAGTATTCGATATGGTGGAGCAACGCCCTAGAGTGAAGCCTAGGGTGCCCGGATAGTAGAAATGACCATAACTTTCATAGTGGTTGCAATTATTCGCTTTATACGATGGAAAAACTGTTGTATTTATATTGTATTTTATGCTTCTGGCGTTGACTTCTGAGGCCCTAACTATTCGATCTGGTGGAGCAACGCCCTAGATTGAAACCTAGGTTGCCCGGAACGTAGAAATGACCATAGCTTTCACACTGGTTGCAATTATTCCTGTTATACGATGGAAAAACTGTAGTATTTATATTGTATTTTATGCTTCTGGCGTTCACTTCTTAGGCCCTAACTATTCGATCGGGTGGAACAACGCCCTAGGGTGAATCCTAGGTTGCCCGGAACATAGAAATGACCATAACCTTCACACTGGTGGCTATTATTCGTTTTATTCGATGGAAAAACTGTTATATTTATATTGTATTTTATGCTTCTGGCGCTGACTTCTTAGGCCCTAACTATTCGATCTGGTGGAACACGCCCTAGAGTGAAGTCTAGGTTGCACGGAACGTAGAAATGACCATCACTTTCACACTGGTTGCAATTATTCATATTATATGATGGAAAACCTGTTGTATTTATATTGTATTTTATGCTCCTTGTGTTGACTTCTTAGGCCCTAACTATTCGATCTGGTGGAGCAACGCCCTAGGGTGAAGCCTAGGGTGCCCGGAACGTAGAAATGACCATCACTCTCAAACTGGTTGCAATTACTCCTGTAATATGATGGAAAAACTGTTGTATTTATATTGTATTTTATGATTCTGGCGTTCACTTCTTAGGCGCTAACTTTTCAATCTGTTGGAGCAACGCCCTAGCGTGAATCCTAGGTTGCCCGGGAAGTAGAAATGACCATAACTTTCATACTGGTTGCAATTATCCGTTTTATACGATGGAAAAACTGTTGTATTCATATTGTATTTTATGATTCTGGCGTTGACTTCTTAGGCCCTAACTATTCGGTCTGGTGGAGCAACGCCTTAGACTGAAGCCTAGGTTGCCCGGAACGTAGAAATGATCATATCTTTCACACTGGTTGCTATTGTTCCTGTTATACGATGGAAAAGCTGTTGTATTTATATTGTACCTTATGCTTCTGGCGTTGACTTCTAAGGCCCTAACTATTCGATCTGGTGGAGCAACGCCCTAGGGTGAAGTCTAGGTTGCCCGGAACGTAGAAATGACCATCAATTTGACACTGGTTGCAATTATTCGTTTTATACGATGGAAAAACTGTTGTATTTATATTGTATTTTATGCTTCTGGCGTTGACTTCTAAGGCCCTAACTATTCGATCTGGTGGAACACGCCCTAGAGTGAAGTCTAGGTTGCACGGAACGTAGAAATCACCATCAATTTGACACTGGTTGCAATTATTCCTGTTATACGATGGAAAAACTGTTGTATTTTTTTGCATTTTATGCTTCGGGCGTTGACTTCTAAGGCCCTAACTATTCAGTCTGTTGGAGCAACTCCCAAGGGTGAAGCCTAGGTTTCCCGGAAAGTAGAAATGTCCATAACATTCATACTGGTTGCAATTATTCGTTTTATACGATGGAAAAACTGTTGTATTTATATTGTATTTTAAGCCTCTGACGTTGACTTCTAAGGCACCAACTATTCGATCTGGTGGAGCAACGCCGTAGAGTGAAGCCTAGGTTGCCCGGAACGTAGAAATGACCATAACTTTCACACTGGTTGCAATTATTCGTTTTATACAATGGAAAAACTGTTGTATTTATATTGTATTTTATGCTTCTGGCGTTCACTTCTTAGGCCTTAACTATTCGATGTGGTGGAACAACGCACTAGGGTGAAGCCTAGGTTTCCCGGAACGTAGAAATGGCCATAACTTTCACACTGGTAGCAATTATCCGTTTTATACGATGGAAAAACTGTTGTATTCATATTGTATTTTATGCTTCTGGCGTTGACTTCTTAGGCCCTAACTATTCGGTCTGGTGGAGCAACGCCTTAGAGTGAAGCCTAGGTTGCCCGGGACGTAGAAATGATCATATCTTTCACACTGGTTGCTATTGTTCCTGTTATACGATGGAAAAGCTGTTGTATTTATATTGTACCTTATGCTTCTGGCGTTGACTTCTAAGGCCCTAACTATTCCATCTGGTGGAGCAACGCCCTAGGGTGAAGCCTAGGTTGCCCGGAACGTAGAAATGACCATAACTTTCACACTGGTTGCAATTATTCGTTTTATACGATGGAAAAACTGTTGTATTTATATTGTATTTTATACTTCTGGCGTTCACTTCTTAGGCCTTAACTATTCGATCTGGTGGAACAACGCACTAGGGTGAAGCCTAGGTTTCCCGGAACGTAGAAATGGCCATAACTTTCACACTGGTAGCAATTATTCGATTTATACAATGGAAAAACTCTTCTATTTATTTTGTGTTTTATGTTTCGCGCGTTGTCTTCTAAGGCCCTAACGATTCGATCTAGTGGAGCAACGCCCTAGGGTGAAGCCTAGGTTGCCTGGAAAGTAGAAATGTCCATAACTTTCATACTGGTTGCAATTATTCGTTTTATGCGATGGAAGAACTGCTGTATTTATACTGTATTTTATGCTTCTGACGTTGACTTCTAAGGCACTAGGTATTCGATATGGTGGAGCAACGACCTAGAGTGAAGCCTAGGGTGCCCGGATAGTACAAATGACCATAACTTTCATAGTGGTTGCAATTATTCCCTTTATACGATGGAAAAACTGTTGTATTTATATTGTATTTTATGCTTCTGGCGTTGACTTCTGAGGCCCTAACTATTCGATCTGGTGGAGCAACGCCCTAGATTGAAACCTAGGTTGCCCGGAACGTAGAAATGACCATAGCTTTCACACTGGTAGCAATTATTCGATTTATACAATGGAAAAACTCTTCTATTTATTTTGTGTTTTATGTTTCGCGCGTTGTCTTCTAAGGCCCTAACTATTCGATCGGGTGGAACAACGCCCTAGGGTGAATCCTAGGTTGCCCGGAACATAGAAATGACCATAACCTTCACACTGGTGGCTATTATTCGTTTTATTCGATTGAAAAACTGTTATATTTATATTGTATTTTATGCTTCTGGCGCTGACTTCTTAGGCCCTAACTATTCGATCTGGTGGAACACGCCCTAGAGTGAAGTCTAGGTTGCACGGAACGTAGAAATGACCATCACTTTCACACTGGTTGCAATTATTCATATTATAGGATGGAAAACCTGTTGTATTTATATTGTATTTTATGCTCCTTGTGTTGACTTCTTAGGCCCTAACTATTCGATCTGGTGGAGCAACGCCCTAGGGTGAAGCCTAGGGTGCCCGGAACGTAGAAATGACCATCACTCTCAAACTGGTTGCAATTACTCCTGTAATATGATGGAAAAACTGTTGTATTTATATTGTATTTTATGATTCTGGCGTTCACTTCTTAGGCGCTAACTTTTCAATCTGTTGGAGCAACGCCCTAGCGTGAATCCTAGGTTGCCCGGGAAGTAGAAATGACCATAACTTTCATACTGGTTGCAATTATCCGTTTTATACGATGGAAAAACTGTTGTATTCATATTGTATTTTATGATTCTGGCGTTGACTTCTTAGGCCCTAACTATTCGGTCTGGTGGAGCAACGCCTTAGACTGAAGCCTAGGTTGCCCGGAACGTAGAAATGATCATATCTTTCACACTGGTTGCTATTGTTCCTGTTATACGATGGAAAAGCTGTTGTATTTATATTGTACCTTATGCTTCTGGCGTTGACTTCTAAGGCCCTAACTATTCGATCTGGTGGAGCAACGCCCTAGGGTGAAGTCTAGGTTGCCCGGAACGTAGAAATGACCATCAATTTGACACTGGTTGCAATTATTCGTTTTATACGATGGAAAAACTGTTGTATTTATATTGTATTTTATGCTTCTGGCGTTCACTTCTTAGGCCCTAACTATTCGATCGGGTGGAACAACGCACTAGGGTGAAGCCTAGGTTGCCCGGAAAGCAGAAATGACCATAACTTTCAAACTGGTGGCTATTATTCGTTTTATTCGATGGAAAAACTGTTACATTTATATTGTATTTTATGCTTCTGGCGCTGACTTCTTAGGCCCTAACTATTCGATCTGGTGGAACACGCCCTAGAGTGAAGTCTAGGTTGCACGGAACGTAGAAATCACCATCAATTTGACACTGGTTGCAATTATTCCTGTTATACGATGGAAAAACTGTTGTATTTTTTTGCATTTTACGATTCGGGCGTTGACTTCTAAGGCCCTAACTATTCAGTCTGTTGGAGCAACTCCCAAGGGTGAAGCCTAGGTTGCCCGGATAGTAGAAATGACCATAACTTTCATAGTGGTTGCAATTATTCGCT
This sequence comes from Calliopsis andreniformis, assembly GCF_051401765.1. Classification (NCBI taxonomy): domain Eukaryota; kingdom Metazoa; phylum Arthropoda; class Insecta; order Hymenoptera; family Andrenidae; genus Calliopsis; species Calliopsis andreniformis. The sequence continues at coordinate 6,925,998 of NW_027480425.1, read as the reverse complement.
TTATACGATGGAAAAACTGTTGTATTTATATTGTATTTTATGCTTCTGGCGTTGACTTCTGAGGCCCTAACTATTCGATCTGTTGGAGCAACGCCCTAGAGTGAAGCCTTGGTTTCCCGGAACGTAGAAATGACCATGAATTTCATACTGGTCGCAATTATTCGTTTTATACGATGGAAAAACTGTTGTATTTATATTGTATTTTATGCTTCTGACGTTGACTTCTAAGGCTCGAACTATTCGATCTGGTGGAGCAACGCCCTAGGGTGAAACCTAGGTTGCCCGGAACGTAGAAATGACCATAGCTTTCACACTGGTTGCAATTATTCGTTTTATACGATGGAAAAACTGTTGTATTTATATTGTATTTTATGCTTCTGGCGTTCACTTCTTAGGCCCTAACTATTCGATCGGGTGGAACAACGCACTAGGGTGAAGCCTAGGTTGCCCGGAAAGCAGAAATGACCATAACTTCCAAACTGGTTGCAATTATTCCTGTTATACGATGGAAAAACTGTTGTATTTATATTGTATTTTATGATTCTGGCGTTCACTTCTTAGGCCCTAACTATTCGATCGGGTGGAACAACGCCCTAGGGTGAATCCTAGGTTGCCCGGAACATAGAAATGACCAGAACCTTCACACTGGCGGCTATTATTCGTTTTATTCGATGGAAAAACTGTTATATTTATATTGTATTTTATGCTTATGGCGCTGACTTCTTAGGCCCTAACTATTCGATCTGGTGGAACACGCCCTAGAGTGTAGTCTAGGTTGCACGGAACGTAGAAATGACCATCACTTTCACACTGGTTGCAATTATTCATATTATAGGATGGAAAACCTGTTGTATTTATATTGTATTTTATGCTCCTGGTGTTGACTTCTTAGGCCCTAACTATTCGATCTGGTGGAGCAACGCCCTAGAGTGAAGCCTAGGGTGCCCGGAACGTAGAAATGACCATCACTCTCAAACTGGTTGCAATTACTCCTGTTATATGATGGTAAAACTGTTGTATTTATATTGTATTTTATGATTCTGGCGTTCACTTCTTAGGCACTAACTTTTCAATCTGTTGGAGCAACGCCCTAGCGTGAATCCTAGGTTGCCCGGGAAGTAGAAATGACCATAACTTTCATACTGGTTGCAATTATCCGTTTTATACGATGGAAAAACTGTTGTATTCATATTGTATTTTATGCTTCTGGCGTCGACTTCTTAGGCCCTAACGATTCGGTCTGGTGGAGCAACGCCTTAGAATGAAGCCTAGGTTGCCCGGAACGTAGAAATGATCATATCTTTCACACTGGTTGCTATTGTTCCTGTTATACGATGGAAAAGCTGTTGTATTTATATTGTACCTTATGCTTCTGGCGTTGACTTCTATGGCCCTAACTATTCGATCTGGTGGAGCAACGCCCTAGGGTGAAACCTAGGTTTCCCGGAACGTAGAAATGACCATCAATTTCACACTGGTTGCAATTATTCCTGTTATACGATGGAAAAACTGTTGTATTTTTTTGCATTTTATGCTTCGGGCGTTGACTTCTAAGGCTCTAACTATTCAGTCTGTTGGAGCAACTCCCAAGGGTGAAGCCTAGGTTGCCCGGATAGTAGAAATGACCATAACTTTCATCGTGGTTGCAATTATTCGCTTTATACGATGGAAAAACTGTTGTATTTATATTGTATTTTATGCTTCTGGCGTTGACTTCTGAGGCCCTAACTATTCGATCTGGTGTAGCAACGCCCTAGATTGAAACCTAGGTTGCCCGGAACGTAGAAATGACCATAGCTTTCACACTGGTAGCAATTATTCGATTTATACAATGGAAAAACTCTTCTATTTATTTTGTGTTTTATGTTTCGCGCGTTGTCTTCTAAGGCCCTAACTATTCGATCTAGTGGAGCAACGCCCTAGGGTGAAGCCTAGGTTGCGTGGAAAGTAGAAATGTCCATAACTTTCATACTGGTTGCAATTATTCGTTTTATGCGATGGAAGAACTGCTGTATTTGTACTGTATTTTATGCTTCTGACGTTGACTTCTAAGGCACTAAGTATTCGATATGGTGGAGCAACGCCCTAGAGTGAAGCCTAGGGTGCCCGGATAGTAGAAATGACCATAACTTTCATAGTGGTTGCAATTATTCGCTTTATACGATGGAAAAACTGTTGTATTTATATTGTATTTTATGCTTCTGGCGTTGACTTCTGAGGCCCTAACTATTCGATCTGGTGGAGCAACGCCCTAGATTGAAACCTAGGTTGCCCGGAACGTAGAAATGACCATAGCTTTCACACTGGTTGCAATTATTCCTGTTATACGATGGAAAAACTGTAGTATTTATATTGTATTTTATGCTTCTGGCGTTCACTTCTTAGGCCCTAACTATTCGATCGGGTGGAACAACGCCCTAGGGTGAATCCTAGGTTGCCCGGAACATAGAAATGACCATAACCTTCACACTGGTGGCTATTATTCGTTTTATTCGATGGAAAAACTGTTATATTTATATTGTATTTTATGCTTCTGGCGCTGACTTCTTAGGCCCTAACTATTCGATCTGGTGGAACACGCCCTAGAGTGAAGTCTAGGTTGCACGGAACGTAGAAATGACCATCACTTTCACACTGGTTGCAATTATTCATATTATATGATGGAAAACCTGTTGTATTTATATTGTATTTTATGCTCCTTGTGTTGACTTCTTAGGCCCTAACTATTCGATCTGGTGGAGCAACGCCCTAGGGTGAAGCCTAGGGTGCCCGGAACGTAGAAATGACCATCACTCTCAAACTGGTTGCAATTACTCCTGTAATATGATGGAAAAACTGTTGTATTTATATTGTATTTTATGATTCTGGCGTTCACTTCTTAGGCGCTAACTTTTCAATCTGTTGGAGCAACGCCCTAGCGTGAATCCTAGGTTGCCCGGGAAGTAGAAATGACCATAACTTTCATACTGGTTGCAATTATCCGTTTTATACGATGGAAAAACTGTTGTATTCATATTGTATTTTATGATTCTGGCGTTGACTTCTTAGGCCCTAACTATTCGGTCTGGTGGAGCAACGCCTTAGACTGAAGCCTAGGTTGCCCGGAACGTAGAAATGATCATATCTTTCACACTGGTTGCTATTGTTCCTGTTATACGATGGAAAAGCTGTTGTATTTATATTGTACCTTATGCTTCTGGCGTTGACTTCTAAGGCCCTAACTATTCGATCTGGTGGAGCAACGCCCTAGGGTGAAGTCTAGGTTGCCCGGAACGTAGAAATGACCATCAATTTGACACTGGTTGCAATTATTCGTTTTATACGATGGAAAAACTGTTGTATTTATATTGTATTTTATGCTTCTGGCGTTGACTTCTAAGGCCCTAACTATTCGATCTGGTGGAACACGCCCTAGAGTGAAGTCTAGGTTGCACGGAACGTAGAAATCACCATCAATTTGACACTGGTTGCAATTATTCCTGTTATACGATGGAAAAACTGTTGTATTTTTTTGCATTTTATGCTTCGGGCGTTGACTTCTAAGGCCCTAACTATTCAGTCTGTTGGAGCAACTCCCAAGGGTGAAGCCTAGGTTTCCCGGAAAGTAGAAATGTCCATAACATTCATACTGGTTGCAATTATTCGTTTTATACGATGGAAAAACTGTTGTATTTATATTGTATTTTAAGCCTCTGACGTTGACTTCTAAGGCACCAACTATTCGATCTGGTGGAGCAACGCCGTAGAGTGAAGCCTAGGTTGCCCGGAACGTAGAAATGACCATAACTTTCACACTGGTTGCAATTATTCGTTTTATACAATGGAAAAACTGTTGTATTTATATTGTATTTTATACTTCTGGCGTTCACTTCTTAGGCCTTAACTATTCGATCTGGTGGAACAACGCACTAGGGTGAAGCCTAGGTTTCCCGGAACGTAGAAATGGCCATAACTTTCACACTGGTAGCAATTATTCGATTTATACAATGGAAAAACTCTTCTATTTATTTTGTGTTTTATGTTTCGCGCGTTGTCTTCTAAGGCCCTAACGATTCGATCTAGTGGAGCAACGCCCTAGGGTGAAGCCTAGGTTGCCTGGAAAGTAGAAATGTCCATAACTTTCATACTGGTTGCAATTATTCGTTTTATGCGATGGAAGAACTGCTGTATTTATACTGTATTTTATGCTTCTGACGTTGACTTCTAAGGCACTAGGTATTCGATATGGTGGAGCAACGACCTAGAGTGAAGCCTAGGGTGCCCGGATAGTACAAATGACCATAACTTTCATAGTGGTTGCAATTATTCCCTTTATACGATGGAAAAACTGTTGTATTTATATTGTATTTTATGCTTCTGGCGTTGACTTCTGAGGCCCTAACTATTCGATCTGGTGGAGCAACGCCCTAGATTGAAACCTAGGTTGCCCGGAACGTAGAAATGACCATAGCTTTCACACTGGTAGCAATTATTCGATTTATACAATGGAAAAACTCTTCTATTTATTTTGTGTTTTATGTTTCGCGCGTTGTCTTCTAAGGCCCTAACTATTCGATCGGGTGGAACAACGCCCTAGGGTGAATCCTAGGTTGCCCGGAACATAGAAATGACCATAACCTTCACACTGGTGGCTATTATTCGTTTTATTCGATTGAAAAACTGTTATATTTATATTGTATTTTATGCTTCTGGCGCTGACTTCTTAGGCCCTAACTATTCGATCTGGTGGAACACGCCCTAGAGTGAAGTCTAGGTTGCACGGAACGTAGAAATGACCATCACTTTCACACTGGTTGCAATTATTCATATTATAGGATGGAAAACCTGTTGTATTTATATTGTATTTTATGCTCCTTGTGTTGACTTCTTAGGCCCTAACTATTCGATCTGGTGGAGCAACGCCCTAGGGTGAAGCCTAGGGTGCCCGGAACGTAGAAATGACCATCACTCTCAAACTGGTTGCAATTACTCCTGTAATATGATGGAAAAACTGTTGTATTTATATTGTATTTTATGATTCTGGCGTTCACTTCTTAGGCGCTAACTTTTCAATCTGTTGGAGCAACGCCCTAGCGTGAATCCTAGGTTGCCCGGGAAGTAGAAATGACCATAACTTTCATACTGGTTGCAATTATCCGTTTTATACGATGGAAAAACTGTTGTATTCATATTGTATTTTATGATTCTGGCGTTGACTTCTTAGGCCCTAACTATTCGGTCTGGTGGAGCAACGCCTTAGACTGAAGCCTAGGTTGCCCGGAACGTAGAAATGATCATATCTTTCACACTGGTTGCTATTGTTCCTGTTATACGATGGAAAAGCTGTTGTATTTATATTGTACCTTATGCTTCTGGCGTTGACTTCTAAGGCCCTAACTATTCGATCTGGTGGAGCAACGCCCTAGGGTGAAGTCTAGGTTGCCCGGAACGTAGAAATGACCATCAATTTGACACTGGTTGCAATTATTCGTTTTATACGATGGAAAAACTGTTGTATTTATATTGTATTTTATGCTTCTGGCGTTCACTTCTTAGGCCCTAACTATTCGATCGGGTGGAACAACGCACTAGGGTGAAGCCTAGGTTGCCCGGAAAGCAGAAATGACCATAACTTTCAAACTGGTGGCTATTATTCGTTTTATTCGATGGAAAAACTGTTACATTTATATTGTATTTTATGCTTCTGGCGCTGACTTCTTAGGCCCTAACTATTCGATCTGGTGGAACACGCCCTAGAGTGAAGTCTAGGTTGCACGGAACGTAGAAATCACCATCAATTTGACACTGGTTGCAATTATTCCTGTTATACGATGGAAAAACTGTTGTATTTTTTTGCATTTTACGATTCGGGCGTTGACTTCTAAGGCCCTAACTATTCAGTCTGTTGGAGCAACTCCCAAGGGTGAAGCCTAGGTTGCCCGGATAGTAGAAATGACCATAACTTTCATAGTGGTTGCAATTATTCGCTTTATACGATGGAAAAACTGTTGTATTTATATTGTATTTTATGCTTCTGGCGTTGACTTCTGAGGCCCTAACTATTCGATCTGTTGGAGCAACGCCCTAGAGTGAAGCCTTGGTTTCCCGGAACGTAGAAATGACCATGAATTTCATACTGGTCGCAATTATTCGTTTTATACGATGGAAAAACTGTTGTATTTATATTGTATTTTATGCTTCTGACGTTGACTTCTAAGGCTCGAACTATTCGATCTGGTGGAGCAACGCCCTAGGGTGAAACCTAGGTTGCCCGGAACGTAGAAATGACCATAGCTTTCACACTGGTTGCAATTATTCGTTTTATACGATGGAAAAACTGTTGTATTTATATTGTATTTTATGCTTCTGGCGTTCACTTCTTAGGCCCTAACTATTCGATCGGGTGGAACAACGCACTAGGGTGAAGCCTAGGTTGCCCGGAAAGCAGAAATGACCATAACTTCCAAACTGGTTGCAATTATTCCTGTTATACGATGGAAAAACTGTTGTATTTATATTGTATTTTATGATTCTGGCGTTCACTTCTTAGGCCCTAACTATTCGATCGGGTGGAACAACGCCCTAGGGTGAATCCTAGGTTGCCCGGAACATAGAAATGACCAGAACCTTCACACTGGCGGCTATTATTCGTTTTATTCGATGGAAAAACTGTTATATTTATATTGTATTTTATGCTTATGGCGCTGACTTCTTAGGCCCTAACTATTCGATCTGGTGGAACACGCCCTAGAGTGTAGTCTAGGTTGCACGGAACGTAGAAATGACCATCACTTTCACACTGGTTGCAATTATTCATATTATAGGATGGAAAACCTGTTGTATTTATATTGTATTTTATGCTCCTGGTGTTGACTTCTTAGGCCCTAACTATTCGATCTGGTGGAGCAACGCCCTAGAGTGAAGCCTAGGGTGCCCGGAACGTAGAAATGACCATCACTCTCAAACTGGTTGCAATTACTCCTGTTATATGATGGTAAAACTGTTGTATTTATATTGTATTTTATGATTCTGGCGTTCACTTCTTAGGCACTAACTTTTCAATCTGTTGGAGCAACGCCCTAGCGTGAATCCTAGGTTGCCCGGGAAGTAGAAATGACCATAACTTTCATACTGGTTGCAATTATCCGTTTTATACGATGGAAAAACTGTTGTATTCATATTGTATTTTATGCTTCTGGCGTCGACTTCTTAGGCCCTAACGATTCGGTCTGGTGGAGCAACGCCTTAGAATGAAGCCTAGGTTGCCCGGAACGTAGAAATGATCATATCTTTCACACTGGTTGCTATTGTTCCTGTTATACGATGGAAAAGCTGTTGTATTTATATTGTACCTTATGCTTCTGGCGTTGACTTCTATGGCCCTAACTATTCGATCTGGTGGAGCAACGCCCTAGGGTGAAACCTAGGTTTCCCGGAACGTAGAAATGACCATCAATTTCACACTGGTTGCAATTATTCCTGTTATACGATGGAAAAACTGTTGTATTTTTTTGCATTTTATGCTTCGGGCGTTGACTTCTAAGGCTCTAACTATTCAGTCTGTTGGAGCAACTCCCAAGGGTGAAGCCTAGGTTGCCCGGATAGTAGAAATGACCATAACTTTCATCGTGGTTGCAATTATTCGCTTTATACGATGGAAAAACTGTTGTATTTATATTGTATTTTATGCTTCTGGCGTTGACTTCTGAGGCCCTAACTATTCGATCTGGTGTAGCAACGCCCTAGATTGAAACCTAGGTTGCCCGGAACGTAGAAATGACCATAGCTTTCACACTGGTAGCAATTATTCGATTTATACAATGGAAAAACTCTTCTATTTATTTTGTGTTTTATGTTTCGCGCGTTGTCTTCTAAGGCCCTAACTATTCGATCTAGTGGAGCAACGCCCTAGGGTGAAGCCTAGGTTGCGTGGAAAGTAGAAATGTCCATAACTTTCATACTGGTTGCAATTATTCGTTTTATGCGATGGAAGAACTGCTGTATTTGTACTGTATTTTATGCTTCTGACGTTGACTTCTAAGGCACTAAGTATTCGATATGGTGGAGCAACGCCCTAGAGTGAAGCCTAGGGTGCCCGGATAGTAGAAATGACCATAACTTTCATAGTGGTTGCAATTATTCGCTTTATACGATGGAAAAACTGTTGTATTTATATTGTATTTTATGCTTCTGGCGTTGACTTCTGAGGCCCTAACTATTCGATCTGGTGGAGCAACGCCCTAGATTGAAACCTAGGTTGCCCGGAACGTAGAAATGACCATAGCTTTCACACTGGTTGCAATTATTCCTGTTATACGATGGAAAAACTGTAGTATTTATATTGTATTTTATGCTTCTGGCGTTCACTTCTTAGGCCCTAACTATTCGATCGGGTGGAACAACGCCCTAGGGTGAATCCTAGGTTGCCCGGAACATAGAAATGACCATAACCTTCACACTGGTGGCTATTATTCGTTTTATTCGATGGAAAAACTGTTATATTTATATTGTATTTTATGCTTCTGGCGCTGACTTCTTAGGCCCTAACTATTCGATCTGGTGGAACACGCCCTAGAGTGAAGTCTAGGTTGCACGGAACGTAGAAATGACCATCACTTTCACACTGGTTGCAATTATTCATATTATATGATGGAAAACCTGTTGTATTTATATTGTATTTTATGCTCCTTGTGTTGACTTCTTAGGCCCTAACTATTCGATCTGGTGGAGCAACGCCCTAGGGTGAAGCCTAGGGTGCCCGGAACGTAGAAATGACCATCACTCTCAAACTGGTTGCAATTACTCCTGTAATATGATGGAAAAACTGTTGTATTTATATTGTATTTTATGATTCTGGCGTTCACTTCTTAGGCGCTAACTTTTCAATCTGTTGGAGCAACGCCCTAGCGTGAATCCTAGGTTGCCCGGGAAGTAGAAATGACCATAACTTTCATACTGGTTGCAATTATCCGTTTTATACGATGGAAAAACTGTTGTATTCATATTGTATTTTATGATTCTGGCGTTGACTTCTTAGGCCCTAACTATTCGGTCTGGTGGAGCAACGCCTTAGACTGAAGCCTAGGTTGCCCGGAACGTAGAAATGATCATATCTTTCACACTGGTTGCTATTGTTCCTGTTATACGATGGAAAAGCTGTTGTATTTATATTGTACCTTATGCTTCTGGCGTTGACTTCTAAGGCCCTAACTATTCGATCTGGTGGAGCAACGCCCTAGGGTGAAGTCTAGGTTGCCCGGAACGTAGAAATGACCATCAATTTGACACTGGTTGCAATTATTCGTTTTATACGATGGAAAAACTGTTGTATTTATATTGTATTTTATGCTTCTGGCGTTGACTTCTAAGGCCCTAACTATTCGATCTGGTGGAACACGCCCTAGAGTGAAGTCTAGGTTGCACGGAACGTAGAAATCACCATCAATTTGACACTGGTTGCAATTATTCCTGTTATACGATGGAAAAACTGTTGTATTTTTTTGCATTTTATGCTTCGGGCGTTGACTTCTAAGGCCCTAACTATTCAGTCTGTTGGAGCAACTCCCAAGGGTGAAGCCTAGGTTTCCCGGAAAGTAGAAATGTCCATAACATTCATACTGGTTGCAATTATTCGTTTTATACGATGGAAAAACTGTTGTATTTATATTGTATTTTAAGCCTCTGACGTTGACTTCTAAGGCACCAACTATTCGATCTGGTGGAGCAACGCCGTAGAGTGAAGCCTAGGTTGCCCGGAACGTAGAAATGACCATAACTTTCACACTGGTTGCAATTATTCGTTTTATACAATGGAAAAACTGTTGTATTTATATTGTATTTTATACTTCTGGCGTTCACTTCTTAGGCCTTAACTATTCGATCTGGTGGAACAACGCACTAGGGTGAAGCCTAGGTTTCCCGGAACGTAGAAATGGCCATAACTTTCACACTGGTAGCAATTATTCGATTTATACAATGGAAAAACTCTTCTATTTATTTTGTGTTTTATGTTTCGCGCGTTGTCTTCTAAGGCCCTAACGATTCGATCTAGTGGAGCAACGCCCTAGGGTGAAGCCTAGGTTGCCTGGAAAGTAGAAATGTCCATAACTTTCATACTGGTTGCAATTATTCGTTTTATGCGATGGAAGAACTGCTGTATTTATACTGTATTTTATGCTTCTGACGTTGACTTCTAAGGCACTAGGTATTCGATATGGTGGAGCAACGACCTAGAGTGAAGCCTAGGGTGCCCGGATAGTACAAATGACCATAACTTTCATAGTGGTTGCAATTATTCCCTTTATACGATGGAAAAACTGTTGTATTTATATTGTATTTTATGCTTCTGGCGTTGACTTCTGAGGCCCTAACTATTCGATCTGGTGGAGCAACGCCCTAGATTGAAACCTAGGTTGCCCGGAACGTAGAAATGACCATAGCTTTCACACTGGTAGCAATTATTCGATTTATACAATGGAAAAACTCTTCTATTTATTTTGTGTTTTATGTTTCGCGCGTTGTCTTCTAAGGCCCTAACTATTCGATCGGGTGGAACAACGCCCTAGGGTGAATCCTAGGTTGCCCGGAACATAGAAATGACCATAACCTTCACACTGGTGGCTATTATTCGTTTTATTCGATTGAAAAACTGTTATATTTATATTGTATTTTATGCTTCTGGCGCTGACTTCTTAGGCCCTAACTATTCGATCTGGTGGAACACGCCCTAGAGTGAAGTCTAGGTTGCACGGAACGTAGAAATGACCATCACTTTCACACTGGTTGCAATTATTCATATTATAGGATGGAAAACCTGTTGTATTTATATTGTATTTTATGCTCCTTGTGTTGACTTCTTAGGCCCTAACTATTCGATCTGGTGGAGCAACGCCCTAGGGTGAAGCCTAGGGTGCCCGGAACGTAGAAATGACCATCACTCTCAAACTGGTTGCAATTACTCCTGTAATATGATGGAAAAACTGTTGTATTTATATTGTATTTTATGATTCTGGCGTTCACTTCTTAGGCGCTAACTTTTCAATCTGTTGGAGCAACGCCCTAGCGTGAATCCTAGGTTGCCCGGGAAGTAGAAATGACCATAACTTTCATACTGGTTGCAATTATCCGTTTTATACGATGGAAAAACTGTTGTATTCATATTGTATTTTATGATTCTGGCGTTGACTTCTTAGGCCCTAACTATTCGGTCTGGTGGAGCAACGCCTTAGACTGAAGCCTAGGTTGCCCGGAACGTAGAAATGATCATATCTTTCACACTGGTTGCTATTGTTCCTGTTATACGATGGAAAAGCTGTTGTATTTATATTGTACCTTATGCTTCTGGCGTTGACTTCTAAGGCCCTAACTATTCGATCTGGTGGAGCAACGCCCTAGGGTGAAGTCTAGGTTGCCCGGAACGTAGAAATGACCATCAATTTGACACTGGTTGCAATTATTCGTTTTATACGATGGAAAAACTGTTGTATTTATATTGTATTTTATGCTTCTGGCGTTCACTTCTTAGGCCCTAACTATTCGATCGGGTGGAACAACGCACTAGGGTGAAGCCTAGGTTGCCCGGAAAGCAGAAATGACCATAACTTTCAAACTGGTGGCTATTATTCGTTTTATTCGATGGAAAAACTGTTACATTTATATTGTATTTTATGCTTCTGGCGCTGACTTCTTAGGCCCTAACTATTCGATCTGGTGGAACACGCCCTAGAGTGAAGTCTAGGTTGCACGGAACGTAGAAATCACCATCAATTTGACACTGGTTGCAATTATTCCTGTTATACGATGGAAAAACTGTTGTATTTTTTTGCATTTTACGATTCGGGCGTTGACTTCTAAGGCCCTAACTATTCAGTCTGTTGGAGCAACTCCCAAGGGTGAAGCCTAGGTTGCCCGGATAGTAGAAATGACCATAACTTTCATAGTGGTTGCAATTATTCGCTTTATACGATGGAAAAACTGTTGTATTTATATTGTATTTTATGCTTCTGGCGTTGACTTCTGAGGCCCTAACTATTCGATCTGTTGGAGCAACGCCCTAGAGTGAAGCCTTGGTTTCCCGGAACGTAGAAATGACCATGAATTTCATACTGGTCGCAATTATTCGTTTTATACGATGGAAAAACTGTTGTATTTATATTGTATTTTATGCTTCTGACGTTGACTTCTAAGGCTCGAACTATTCGATCTGGTGGAGCAACGCCCTAGGGTGAAACCTAGGTTGCCCGGAACGTAGAAATGACCATAGCTTTCACACTGGTTGCAATTATTCGTTTTATACGATGGAAAAACTGTTGTATTTATATTGTATTTTATGCTTCTGGCGTTCACTTCTTAGGCCCTAACTATTCGATCGGGTGGAACAACGCACTAGGGTGAAGCCTAGGTTGCCCGGAAAGCAGAAATGACCATAACTTCCAAACTGGTTGCAATTATTCCTGTTATACGATGGAAAAACTGTTGTATTTATATTGTATTTTATGATTCTGGCGTTCACTTCTTAGGCCCTAACTATTCGATCGGGTGGAACAACGCCCTAGGGTGAATCCTAGGTTGCCCGGAACATAGAAATGACCAGAACCTTCACACTGGCGGCTATTATTCGTTTTATTCGATGGAAAAACTGTTATATTTATATTGTATTTTATGCTTATGGCGCTGACTTCTTAGGCCCTAACTATTCGATCTGGTGGAACACGCCCTAGAGTGTAGTCTAGGTTGCACGGAACGTAGAAATGACCATCACTTTCACACTGGTTGCAATTATTCATATTATAGGATGGAAAACCTGTTGTATTTATATTGTATTTTATGCTCCTGGTGTTGACTTCTTAGGCCCTAACTATTCGATCTGGTGGAGCAACGCCCTAGAGTGAAGCCTAGGGTGCCCGGAACGTAGAAATGACCATCACTCTCAAACTGGTTGCAATTACTCCTGTTATATGATGGTAAAACTGTTGTATTTATATTGTATTTTATGATTCTGGCGTTCACTTCTTAGGCACTAACTTTTCAATCTGTTGGAGCAACGCCCTAGCGTGAATCCTAGGTTGCCCGGGAAGTAGAAATGACCATAACTTTCATACTGGTTGCAATTATCCGTTTTATACGATGGAAAAACTGTTGTATTCATATTGTATTTTATGCTTCTGGCGTCGACTTCTTAGGCCCTAACGATTCGGTCTGGTGGAGCAACGCCTTAGAATGAAGCCTAGGTTGCCCGGAACGTAGAAATGATCATATCTTTCACACTGGTTGCTATTGTTCCTGTTATACGATGGAAAAGCTGTTGTATTTATATTGTACCTTATGCTTCTGGCGTTGACTTCTATGGCCCTAACTATTCGATCTGGTGGAGCAACGCCCTAGGGTGAAACCTAGGTTTCCCGGAACGTAGAAATGACCATCAATTTCACACTGGTTGCAATTATTCCTGTTATACGATGGAAAAACTGTTGTATTTTTTTGCATTTTATGCTTCGGGCGTTGACTTCTAAGGCTCTAACTATTCAGTCTGTTGGAGCAACTCCCAAGGGTGAAGCCTAGGTTGCCCGGATAGTAGAAATGACCATAACTTTCATCGTGGTTGCAATTATTCGCTTTATACGATGGAAAAACTGTTGTATTTATATTGTATTTTATGCTTCTGGCGTTGACTTCTGAGGCCCTAACTATTCGATCTGGTGTAGCAACGCCCTAGATTGAAACCTAGGTTGCCCGGAACGTAGAAATGACCATAGCTTTCACACTGGTAGCAATTATTCGATTTATACAATGGAAAAACTCTTCTATTTATTTTGTGTTTTATGTTTCGCGCGTTGTCTTCTAAGGCCCTAACTATTCGATCTAGTGGAGCAACGCCCTAGGGTGAAGCCTAGGTTGCGTGGAAAGTAGAAATGTCCATAACTTTCATACTGGTTGCAATTATTCGTTTTATGCGATGGAAGAACTGCTGTATTTGTACTGTATTTTATGCTTCTGACGTTGACTTCTAAGGCACTAAGTATTCGATATGGTGGAGCAACGCCCTAGAGTGAAGCCTAGGGTGCCCGGATAGTAGAAATGACCATAACTTTCATAGTGGTTGCAATTATTCGCTTTATACGATGGAAAAACTGTTGTATTTATATTGTATTTTATGCTTCTGGCGTTGACTTCTGAGGCCCTAACTATTCGATCTGGTGGAGCAACGCCCTAGATTGAAACCTAGGTTGCCCGGAACGTAGAAATGACCATAGCTTTCACACTGGTTGCAATTATTCCTGTTATACGATGGAAAAACTGTAGTATTTATATTGTATTTTATGCTTCTGGCGTTCACTTCTTAGGCCCTAACTATTCGATCGGGTGGAACAACGCCCTAGGGTGAATCCTAGGTTGCCCGGAACATAGAAATGACCATAACCTTCACACTGGTGGCTATTATTCGTTTTATTCGATGGAAAAACTGTTATATTTATATTGTATTTTATGCTTCTGGCGCTGACTTCTTAGGCCCTAACTATTCGATCTGGTGGAACACGCCCTAGAGTGAAGTCTAGGTTGCACGGAACGTAGAAATGACCATCACTTTCACACTGGTTGCAATTATTCATATTATATGATGGAAAACCTGTTGTATTTATATTGTATTTTATGCTCCTTGTGTTGACTTCTTAGGCCCTAACTATTCGATCTGGTGGAGCAACGCCCTAGGGTGAAGCCTAGGGTGCCCGGAACGTAGAAATGACCATCACTCTCAAACTGGTTGCAATTACTCCTGTAATATGATGGAAAAACTGTTGTATTTATATTGTATTTTATGATTCTGGCGTTCACTTCTTAGGCGCTAACTTTTCAATCTGTTGGAGCAACGCCCTAGCGTGAATCCTAGGTTGCCCGGGAAGTAGAAATGACCATAACTTTCATACTGGTTGCAATTATCCGTTTTATACGATGGAAAAACTGTTGTATTCATATTGTATTTTATGATTCTGGCGTTGACTTCTTAGGCCCTAACTATTCGGTCTGGTGGAGCAACGCCTTAGACTGAAGCCTAGGTTGCCCGGAACGTAGAAATGATCATATCTTTCACACTGGTTGCTATTGTTCCTGTTATACGATGGAAAAGCTGTTGTATTTATATTGTACCTTATGCTTCTGGCGTTGACTTCTAAGGCCCTAACTATTCGATCTGGTGGAGCAACGCCCTAGGGTGAAGTCTAGGTTGCCCGGAACGTAGAAATGACCATCAATTTGACACTGGTTGCAATTATTCGTTTTATACGATGGAAAAACTGTTGTATTTATATTGTATTTTATGCTTCTGGCGTTGACTTCTAAGGCCCTAACTATTCGATCTGGTGGAACACGCCCTAGAGTGAAGTCTAGGTTGCACGGAACGTAGAAATCACCATCAATTTGACACTGGTTGCAATTATTCCTGTTATACGATGGAAAAACTGTTGTATTTTTTTGCATTTTATGCTTCGGGCGTTGACTTCTAAGGCCCTAACTATTCAGTCTGTTGGAGCAACTCCCAAGGGTGAAGCCTAGGTTTCCCGGAAAGTAGAAATGTCCATAACATTCATACTGGTTGCAATTATTCGTTTTATACGATGGAAAAACTGTTGTATTTATATTGTATTTTAAGCCTCTGACGTTGACTTCTAAGGCACCAACTATTCGATCTGGTGGAGCAACGCCGTAGAGTGAAGCCTAGGTTGCCCGGAACGTAGAAATGACCATAACTTTCACACTGGTTGCAATTATTCGTTTTATACAATGGAAAAACTGTTGTATTTATATTGTATTTTATGCTTCTGGCGTTCACTTCTTAGGCCTTAACTATTCGATGTGGTGGAACAACGCACTAGGGTGAAGCCTAGGTTTCCCGGAACGTAGAAATGGCCATAACTTTCACACTGGTAGCAATTATTCGATTTATACAATGGAAAAACTGTTCTATTTATTTTGTGTTTTATGTTTCGCGCGTTGTCTTCTAAGGCCCTAACTATTCGATCTGGTGGAGCAACGCCCTAGGGTGAAGCCTAGGTTTCCCGGAACGTAGAAATGACCATCAATTTCACACTGGTTGCAATTATTCCTGTTATACGATGGAAAAACTGTTGTATTTTTTTGCATTTTATGCTTCGGGCGTTGACTTCTACGGCCCTAACTATTCAGTCTGTTGGAGCAACTCCCAAGGGTGAAGCCTAGGTTGCCCGGGAAGTAGAAATGACCATAACTTTCATACTGGTTGCAATTATCCGTTTTATACGATGGAAAAACTGTTGTATTCATATTGTATTTTATGCTTCTGGCGTTGACTTCTTAGGCCCTAACTATTCGGTCTGGTGGAGCAACGCCTTAGAGTGAAGCCGAGGTTGCCCGGAACGTAGAAATGATCATATCTTTCACACTGGTTGCTATTGTTCCTGTTATACGATGGAAAAGCTGTTGTATTTATATTGTACCTTATGCTTCTGGCGTTGACTTCTATGGCCCTAACTATTCGATCAGGTGGAGCAACGCCCTAGGGTGAAGCCTAGGTTTCCCGGAACGTAGAAATGACCATCAACTTCACACTGGTTGCAATTATTCCTGTTATACGATGGAAAAACTGTTGTATTTTTTTGCATTTTATGCTTCGGGCGTTGACTTCTAAGGCCCTAACTATTCGATCTGGTGGAACACGCCCTAGAGTGAAGTCTAGGTTGCACGGAACGTAGAAATCACCATCAATTTGACACTGGTTGCAATTATTCCTGTTATACGATGGAAAAACTGTTGTATTTTTTTGCATTTTATGCTTCGGGCGTTGACTTCTAAGGCCCTAACTATTCAGTCTGTTGGAGCAACTCCCAAGGGTGAAGCCTAGGTTTCCCGGAAAGTAGAAATGTCCATAACATTCATACTGGTTGCAATTATTCGTTTTATACGATGGAAAAACTGTTGTATTTATATTGTATTTTAAGCCTCTGACGTTGACTTCTAAGGCACCAACTATTCGATCTGGTGGAGCAACGCCGTAGAGTGAAGCCTAGGTTGCCCGGAACGTAGAAATGACCATAACTTTCACACTGGTTGCAATTATTCGTTTTATACGATGGAAAAACTGTTGTATTTATATTGTATTTTATGCTTCTGGCGTTCACTTCTTAGGCCTTAACTATTCGATGTGGTGGAACAACGCACTAGGGTGAAGCCTAGGTTTCCGGGAACGTAGAAATGGCCATAACTTTCACACTGGTAGCAATTATTCGATTTATACAATGGAAAAACTGTTCTATTTATTTTGTGTTTTATGTTTCGCGCGTTGTCTTCTAAGGCCCTAACTATTCGATCTGGTGGAGCAACGCCCTAGGGTGAAGCCTAGGTTGCCTGGAAAGTAGAAATGTCGATAACTTTCATACTGGTTGCAATTATTCGTTTTATGCGATGGAAGAACTGCTGTATTTATACTGTATTTTATGCTTCTGACGTTGACTTCTGAGGCACTAAGTATTCGATATGGTGGAGCAGCGCCCTAGAGTGAAGCCTAGGGTGCCCGGATAGTAGAAATGACCATAACTTTCATAGTGGTTGCAATTATTCGCTTTATACGATGGAAAAACTGTTGTATTTATATTGTATTTTATGCTTCTGGCGTTGACTTCTGAGGCACTAACTATTCGATCTGTTGGAGCAACGCCCTAGAGTGAAGCCTTGGTTTCCCCGAACGTAGAAATGACCATGAATTTCATACTGGTCGCAATTATTCGTTTTATACGATGGAAAAACTGTTGTATTTATATTGTATTTTATGCTTCTGACGTTGACTTCTAAGGCACTAAGTATTCGATATGGTGGAGCAGCGCACTAGAGTGAAGCCTAGGGTGCCCGGATAGTAGAAATGACCATAACTTTCATAGTGGTTGCAATTATTCCTGTTATACGATGGAAAAACTGTTGTATTTTTTTACATTTTATGCTTCGGGCGTTGACTTCTAAGGCCCTAACTATTCAGTCTGTTGGAGCAACTCCCAAGGGTGAAGCTTAGGTTGCCCGGATAGTAGAAATGACCATAACTTTCATAGTGGTTGCAATTATTCGTTTTATACGATGGAAAAACTGTTGTATTTATATTGTATTTTATGCTTCTGGCGTTGACTTCTGAGGCCCTAACTATTCGATCTGTTGGAGCAACGCCCTAGAGTGAAGCCTTGGTTTCCCGGAACGTAGAAATGACCATGAATTTCATACTGGTCGCAATTATTCGTTTTATACGATGGAAAAACTGTTGTATTTATATTGTATTTTATGCTTCTGACGTTGACTTCTAAGGCTCGAACTATTCGATCTGGTGGAGCAACGCCCTAGGGTGAAACCTAGGTTGCCCGGAACGTAGAAATGACCATAGCTTTCACACTGGTTGCAATTATTCGTTTTATACGATGGAAAAACTGTTGTATTTATATTGTATTTTATGCTTCTGGCGTTCACTTCTTAGGCCCTAACTATTCGATCGGGTGGAACAACGCACTAGGGTGAAGCCTAGGTTGCCCGGAAAGCAGAAATGACCATAACTTCCAAACTGGTTGCAATTATTCCTGTTATACGATGGAAAAACTGTTGTATTTATATTGTATTTTATGATTCTGGCGTTCACTTCTTAGGCCCTAACTATTCGATCGGGTGGAACAACGCCCTAGGGTGAATCCTAGGTTGCCCGGAACATAGAAATGACCAGAACCTTCACACTGGCGGCTATTATTCGTTTTATTCGATGGAAAAACTGTTATATTTATATTGTATTTTATGCTTATGGCGCTGACTTCTTAGGCCCTAACTATTCGATCTGGTGGAACACGCCCTAGAGTGTAGTCTAGGTTGCACGGAACGTAGAAATGACCATCACTTTCACACTGGTTGCAATTATTCATATTATAGGATGGAAAACCTGTTGTATTTATATTGTATTTTATGCTCCTGGTGTTGACTTCTTAGGCCCTAACTATTCGATCTGGTGGAGCAACGCCCTAGAGTGAAGCCTAGGGTGCCCGGAACGTAGAAATGACCATCACTCTCAAACTGGTTGCAATTACTCCTGTTATATGATGGTAAAACTGTTGTATTTATATTGTATTTTATGATTCTGGCGTTCACTTCTTAGGCACTAACTTTTCAATCTGTTGGAGCAACGCCCTAGCGTGAATCCTAGGTTGCCCGGGAAGTAGAAATGACCATAACTTTCATACTGGTTGCAATTATCCGTTTTATACGATGGAAAAACTGTTGTATTCATATTGTATTTTATGCTTCTGGCGTCGACTTCTTAGGCCCTAACGATTCGGTCTGGTGGAGCAACGCCTTAGAATGAAGCCTAGGTTGCCCGGAACGTAGAAATGATCATATCTTTCACACTGGTTGCTATTGTTCCTGTTATACGATGGAAAAGCTGTTGTATTTATATTGTACCTTATGCTTCTGGCGTTGACTTCTATGGCCCTAACTATTCGATCTGGTGGAGCAACGCCCTAGGGTGAAACCTAGGTTTCCCGGAACGTAGAAATGACCATCAATTTCACACTGGTTGCAATTATTCCTGTTATACGATGGAAAAACTGTTGTATTTTTTTGCATTTTATGCTTCGGGCGTTGACTTCTAAGGCTCTAACTATTCAGTCTGTTGGAGCAACTCCCAAGGGTGAAGCCTAGGTTGCCCGGATAGTAGAAATGACCATAACTTTCATCGTGGTTGCAATTATTCGCTTTATACGATGGAAAAACTGTTGTATTTATATTGTATTTTATGCTTCTGGCGTTGACTTCTGAGGCCCTAACTATTCGATCTGGTGTAGCAACGCCCTAGATTGAAACCTAGGTTGCCCGGAACGTAGAAATGACCATAGCTTTCACACTGGTAGCAATTATTCGATTTATACAATGGAAAAACTCTTCTATTTATTTTGTGTTTTATGTTTCGCGCGTTGTCTTCTAAGGCCCTAACTATTCGATCTAGTGGAGCAACGCCCTAGGGTGAAGCCTAGGTTGCGTGGAAAGTAGAAATGTCCATAACTTTCATACTGGTTGCAATTATTCGTTTTATGCGATGGAAGAACTGCTGTATTTGTACTGTATTTTATGCTTCTGACGTTGACTTCTAAGGCACTAAGTATTCGATATGGTGGAGCAACGCCCTAGAGTGAAGCCTAGGGTGCCCGGATAGTAGAAATGACCATAACTTTCATAGTGGTTGCAATTATTCGCTTTATACGATGGAAAAACTGTTGTATTTATATTGTATTTTATGCTTCTGGCGTTGACTTCTGAGGCCCTAACTATTCGATCTGGTGGAGCAACGCCCTAGATTGAAACCTAGGTTGCCCGGAACGTAGAAATGACCATAGCTTTCACACTGGTTGCAATTATTCCTGTTATACGATGGAAAAACTGTAGTATTTATATTGTATTTTATGCTTCTGGCGTTCACTTCTTAGGCCCTAACTATTCGATCGGGTGGAACAACGCCCTAGGGTGAATCCTAGGTTGCCCGGAACATAGAAATGACCATAACCTTCACACTGGTGGCTATTATTCGTTTTATTCGATGGAAAAACTGTTATATTTATATTGTATTTTATGCTTCTGGCGCTGACTTCTTAGGCCCTAACTATTCGATCTGGTGGAACACGCCCTAGAGTGAAGTCTAGGTTGCACGGAACGTAGAAATGACCATCACTTTCACACTGGTTGCAATTATTCATATTATATGATGGAAAACCTGTTGTATTTATATTGTATTTTATGCTCCTTGTGTTGACTTCTTAGGCCCTAACTATTCGATCTGGTGGAGCAACGCCCTAGGGTGAAGCCTAGGGTGCCCGGAACGTAGAAATGACCATCACTCTCAAACTGGTTGCAATTACTCCTGTAATATGATGGAAAAACTGTTGTATTTATATTGTATTTTATGATTCTGGCGTTCACTTCTTAGGCGCTAACTTTTCAATCTGTTGGAGCAACGCCCTAGCGTGAATCCTAGGTTGCCCGGGAAGTAGAAATGACCATAACTTTCATACTGGTTGCAATTATCCGTTTTATACGATGGAAAAACTGTTGTATTCATATTGTATTTTATGATTCTGGCGTTGACTTCTTAGGCCCTAACTATTCGGTCTGGTGGAGCAACGCCTTAGACTGAAGCCTAGGTTGCCCGGAACGTAGAAATGATCATATCTTTCACACTGGTTGCTATTGTTCCTGTTATACGATGGAAAAGCTGTTGTATTTATATTGTACCTTATGCTTCTGGCGTTGACTTCTAAGGCCCTAACTATTCGATCTGGTGGAGCAACGCCCTAGGGTGAAGTCTAGGTTGCCCGGAACGTAGAAATGACCATCAATTTGACACTGGTTGCAATTATTCGTTTTATACGATGGAAAAACTGTTGTATTTATATTGTATTTTATGCTTCTGGCGTTGACTTCTAAGGCCCTAACTATTCGATCTGGTGGAACACGCCCTAGAGTGAAGTCTAGGTTGCACGGAACGTAGAAATCACCATCAATTTGACACTGGTTGCAATTATTCCTGTTATACGATGGAAAAACTGTTGTATTTTTTTGCATTTTATGCTTCGGGCGTTGACTTCTAAGGCCCTAACTATTCAGTCTGTTGGAGCAACTCCCAAGGGTGAAGCCTAGGTTTCCCGGAAAGTAGAAATGTCCATAACATTCATACTGGTTGCAATTATTCGTTTTATACGATGGAAAAACTGTTGTATTTATATTGTATTTTAAGCCTCTGACGTTGACTTCTAAGGCACCAACTATTCGATCTGGTGGAGCAACGCCGTAGAGTGAAGCCTAGGTTGCCCGGAACGTAGAAATGACCATAACTTTCACACTGGTTGCAATTATTCGTTTTATACAATGGAAAAACTGTTGTATTTATATTGTATTTTATGCTTCTGGCGTTCACTTCTTAGGCCTTAACTATTCGATGTGGTGGAACAACGCACTAGGGTGAAGCCTAGGTTTCCCGGAACGTAGAAATGGCCATAACTTTCACACTGGTAGCAATTATTCGATTTATACAATGGAAAAACTGTTCTATTTATTTTGTGTTTTATGTTTCGCGCGTTGTCTTCTAAGGCCCTAACTATTCGATCTGGTGGAGCAACGCCCTAGGGTGAAGCCTAGGTTTCCCGGAACGTAGAAATGACCATCAATTTCACACTGGTTGCAATTATTCCTGTTATACGATGGAAAAACTGTTGTATTTTTTTGCATTTTATGCTTCGGGCGTTGACTTCTACGGCCCTAACTATTCAGTCTGTTGGAGCAACTCCCAAGGGTGAAGCCTAGGTTGCCCGGGAAGTAGAAATGACCATAACTTTCATACTGGTTGCAATTATCCGTTTTATACGATGGAAAAACTGTTGTATTCATATTGTATTTTATGCTTCTGGCGTTGACTTCTTAGGCCCTAACTATTCGGTCTGGTGGAGCAACGCCTTAGAGTGAAGCCGAGGTTGCCCGGAACGTAGAAATGATCATATCTTTCACACTGGTTGCTATTGTTCCTGTTATACGATGGAAAAGCTGTTGTATTTATATTGTACCTTATGCTTCTGGCGTTGACTTCTATGGCCCTAACTATTCGATCAGGTGGAGCAACGCCCTAGGGTGAAGCCTAGGTTTCCCGGAACGTAGAAATGACCATCAACTTCACACTGGTTGCAATTATTCCTGTTATACGATGGAAAAACTGTTGTATTTTTTTGCATTTTATGCTTCGGGCGTTGACTTCTAAGGCCCTAACTATTCGATCTGGTGGAACACGCCCTAGAGTGAAGTCTAGGTTGCACGGAACGTAGAAATCACCATCAATTTGACACTGGTTGCAATTATTCCTGTTATACGATGGAAAAACTGTTGTATTTTTTTGCATTTTATGCTTCGGGCGTTGACTTCTAAGGCCCTAACTATTCAGTCTGTTGGAGCAACTCCCAAGGGTGAAGCCTAGGTTTCCCGGAAAGTAGAAATGTCCATAACATTCATACTGGTTGCAATTATTCGTTTTATACGATGGAAAAACTGTTGTATTTATATTGTATTTTAAGCCTCTGACGTTGACTTCTAAGGCACCAACTATTCGATCTGGTGGAGCAACGCCGTAGAGTGAAGCCTAGGTTGCCCGGAACGTAGAAATGACCATAACTTTCACACTGGTTGCAATTATTCGTTTTATACGATGGAAAAACTGTTGTATTTATATTGTATTTTATGCTTCTGGCGTTCACTTCTTAGGCCTTAACTATTCGATGTGGTGGAACAACGCACTAGGGTGAAGCCTAGGTTTCCGGGAACGTAGAAATGGCCATAACTTTCACACTGGTAGCAATTATTCGATTTATACAATGGAAAAACTGTTCTATTTATTTTGTGTTTTATGTTTCGCGCGTTGTCTTCTAAGGCCCTAACTATTCGATCTGGTGGAGCAACGCCCTAGGGTGAAGCCTAGGTTGCCTGGAAAGTAGAAATGTCGATAACTTTCATACTGGTTGCAATTATTCGTTTTATGCGATGGAAGAACTGCTGTATTTATACTGTATTTTATGCTTCTGACGTTGACTTCTGAGGCACTAAGTATTCGATATGGTGGAGCAGCGCCCTAGAGTGAAGCCTAGGGTGCCCGGATAGTAGAAATGACCATAACTTTCATAGTGGTTGCAATTATTCGCTTTATACGATGGAAAAACTGTTGTATTTATATTGTATTTTATGCTTCTGGCGTTGACTTCTGAGGCACTAACTATTCGATCTGTTGGAGCAACGCCCTAGAGTGAAGCCTTGGTTTCCCCGAACGTAGAAATGACCATGAATTTCATACTGGTCGCAATTATTCGTTTTATACGATGGAAAAACTGTTGTATTTATATTGTATTTTATGCTTCTGACGTTGACTTCTAAGGCACTAAGTATTCGATATGGTGGAGCAGCGCACTAGAGTGAAGCCTAGGGTGCCCGGATAGTAGAAATGACCATAACTTTCATAGTGGTTGCAATTATTCCTGTTATACGATGGAAAAACTGTTGTATTTTTTTACATTTTATGCTTCGGGCGTTGACTTCTAAGGCCCTAACTATTCAGTCTGTTGGAGCAACTCCCAAGGGTGAAGCTTAGGTTGCCCGGATAGTAGAAATGACCATAACTTTCATAGTGGTTGCAATTATTCGTTTTATACGATGGAAAAACTGTTGTATTTATATTGTATTTTAAGCTTCTGACGTTGACTTCTAAGGCACCAACTATTCGATCTGGTGGAGCAACGCCCTAGAGTGAAGCCTAGGTTGCCCGGAACGTAGAAATGACCATAACTTTCACACTGGTTGCAATTATTCGTTTTATACGATGGAAAAACTGTTGTATTTATATTGTATTTTATACTTCTGGCGTTCACTTCTTAGGCCTTAACTATTCGATCTGGTGGAACAACGCACTAGGGTGAAGCCTAGGTTTCCCGGAACGTAGAAATGGCCATAACTTTCACACTGGTAGCAATTATTCGATTTATACAATGGAAAAACTCTTCTATTTATTTTGTGTTTTATGTTTCGCGCGTTGTCTTCTAAGGCCCTAACTATTCGATCTAGTGGAGCAACGCCCTAGGGTGAAGCCTAGGTTGCCTGGAAAGTAGAAATGTCCATCACTCTCAAACTGGTTGCAATTACTCCTGTTATATGATGGAAAAACTGTTGTATTTATATTGTATTTTATGATTCTGGCGTTCACTTCTTAGGCACTAACTTTTCATTCTGTTGGAGCAACGCCCTAGCGTGAATCCTAGGTTGCCTGGGAAGTAGAAATGACCATAACTTTCATACTGGTTGCAATTATCCGTTTTATACGATGGAAAAACTGTTGTATTCATATTGTATTTTATGATTCTGGCGTTGACTTCTTAGGCCCTAACTATTCGGTCTGGTGGAGCAACGCCTTAGAGTGAAGCCTAGGTTGCCCGGAACGTAGAAATGACCATAACTTTCACACTGGTTGCAATTATTCGTTTTATGCGATGGAAAAACTGTTGTATTTATATTGTATTTTATGCTTCTGGCGTTCACTTCTTAGGCCTTAACTATTCGATCTGGTGGAACAACGCATTAGGGTTAAGCCTAGGTTTCCCGGAACGTAGAAATGGCCATAACTTTCACACTGGTAGCAATTATTCGATTTATACAATGGAAAAACTGTTCTATTTATTTTGTGTTTTATGTTTCGCGCGTTGTCTTCTAACCCCCTAACTATTCGATCTAGTGGAGCAACGCCCTAGGGTGAAGCCTAGGTTGCCTGGAAAGTAGAAATGTCCATAACTTTCATACTGGTTGCAATTATTCGTTTTATGCGATGGAAGAACTGCTGTAGTTATACTGTATTTTATGCTTCTGACGTTGACTTCTAAGGCACTAAGTATTCGATATGGTGGAGCAACGCCCTAGAGTGAAGCCTAGGGTGCCCGGATAGTAGAAATGACCATAACTTTCATAGTGGTTGCAATTATTCGCTTTATACGATGGAAAACTGTTGTATTTATATTGTATTTTATGCTTCTGGCGTTGACTTCTGAGGCCCTAACTATTCGATCGGGTGGAACAACGCCCTAGGGTGAATCCTAGGTTGCCCGGAACATAGAAATGACCATAACCTTCACACTGGTGGCTATTATTCGTTTTATTCGATGGAAAAACTGTTATATTTATATTGTATTTTATGCTTCTGGCGTTCACTTCTTAGGCCCTAACTATTCGGTCTGGTGGAGCAACGCCTTAGAGTGAAGCCTAGGTTGCCCGGAACGTAGAAATGATCATATCTTTCACACTGGTTGCTATTGTTCCTGTTATACGATGGAAAAGCTGTTGTATTTATATTGTACCTTATGCTTCTGGCGTTGACTTCTATGGCCCTAACTATTCGATCTGGTGGAGCAACGCCCTAGGGTGAAGCCTAGGTTGCCCGGAACGTAGAAATGACCATCAATTTCACACTGGTTGCAATTATTCCTGTTATACGATGGAAAAACTGTTGTATTTTTTTGCATTTTATGCTTCGGGCGTTGACTTCTAAGGCCCTGACTATTCAGTCTGTTGGAGTAACTCCCAAGGGTGAAGCCTAGGTTGCCCGGATAGTAGAAATGACCATAACTTTCATAGTGGTTGCAATTATTCGCTTTATACGATGGAAAAACTGTTTTATTTATATTGTATTTTATGCTTCTGGCGCTGACTTCTTAGGCCGTAACTATTCGATCTGGTGGAGCACGCCCTAGAGTGAAGTCTAGGTTGCACGGAACGTAGAAATGACCATCACTTTCACTCTGGTTGCAATTATTCATATTACAGGATGGAAAACCTGTTGTATTTATATTGTATTTTATGCTCCTGGTGTTGACTTCTTAGGCCCTAACTATTCGATCTGGTGGAGCAACGCCCTAGAGTGAAGCCTAGGGTGCCCGGAACGTAGAAATGACCATCAATATCACACTGGTTGCAATTATTCCAGTTATACGATGGAAAAACTGTTGTATTTATATTGTATTTTATGCTTCTGGCGTTGACTTCTGAGGCCCTAACTATTCGATCTGTTGGAGCAACGCCCTAGAGTGAAGCCTTGGTTTCCCGGAACGTAGAAATGACCATGAATTTCATACTGGTCGCAATTATTCGTTTTATACGATGGAAAAACTGTTGTATTTATATTGTATTTTATGTTTCGCGCGTTGTCTTCTAAGGCCCTAACTATTCGATCTAGTGGAGCAACGCCCTAGGGTGAAACCTAGGTTGCCTGGAAAGTAGAAATGTCCATTACTTTCATACTGGTTGCAATTATTCGTTTTATGCGATGGAAGAACTGCTGTATTTATACTGTATTTTATGCTTCTGACGTTGACTTCTAAGGCACTAAGTATTCGATATGGTGGAGCAACGCCCTAGAGTGAAGCCTAGGGTGCCCGGATAGTAGAAATGACCATAACTTTCATAGTGGTTGCAATTATTCGCTTTATACGATGGAAAAACTGTTGTATTTATATTATATTTTATGCTTCTGGCGTTGACTGCTGAGGCCCTAACTATTCGATCTGTTGGAGCAACGCCCTAGAGTGAAGCCTTCGTTTCCCGGAACGTAGAAATGTCCATGAATTTCATACTGGTCGCAATTATTCGTTTTATACGATGGAAAAACTGTTGTATTTATATTGTATTTTATGCTCCTGACGTTGACTTCTAAGGCTCGAACTATTCGATCTGGTGGAGCAACGCCCTAGATTGAAACCTAGGTTGCCCGGAACGTGGAAATGACCATAGCTTTCACACTGGTTGCAATTATTCGTTTTATACGATGGAAAAACTGTTGTATTTATATTGTATTTTATGCTTCTGGCGTTCACTTCTTTGACCCTAACTATTCGATCGGGTGGAACAACGCCCTAGGGTGAATCCTAGGTTGCCCGGAACATAGAAATGACCATAACCTTCACACTGGTGGCTATTATTCGTTTTATTCGATGGAAAAACTGTTATATTCATATTGTATTTTATGCTTCTGGCGCTGACTTCTTAGGCCGTAACTATTCGATCTGGTGGAGCACGCCCTAGAGTGAAGTCTAGGTTGCACGGAACGTAGAAATGACCATCACTTTCACACTGGTTGCAATTATTCATATTATAGGATGGAAAACCTGTTGTATTTATATTGTATTTTATGCTCCTGGTGTTGACTTCTTAGGCCCAAACTATTCGATCTGGTGGAGCAACGCCCTAGAGTGAAGCCTAGGGTGCCCGGAACGTAGAAATGACCATCACTCTCAAACTGGTTGCAATTACTCCTGTTATATGATGGAAAAACTGTTGTATTTATATTGTATTTTATGATTCTGGCGTTCACTTCTTAGGCACTAACTTTTCAATCTGTTGGAGCAACGCCTTAGCGTGAATCCTAGGATGCCCGGGAAGTAGAAATGACCATAACTTTCATACTGGTTGCAATTATCCGTTTTATACGATGGAAAAACTGTTGTATTCATATTGTATTTTATGCTTCTGGCGTTGACTTCTTAGGCCCTAACTATTCGGTCTGGTGGAGCAACGCCTTAGAGTGAAGCCTAGGTTGCCCGGAACGTAGAAATGATCATATCTTTCACACTGGTTGCTATTGTTCCTGTTATACGATGGAAAAGCTGTTGTATCTATATTGTACCTTATGCTTCTGGCGTTGACTTTTATGGCCCTAACTATTCGATCTGGTGGAGCAACGCCCTAGGGTGAATCCTAGGTTTCCCGGAACGTAGAAATGACCATCAATTTCTCACTGGTTGCAATTATTCCTGTTATACGATGGAAAAACTGTTGTATTTATATTGTATTTTATGCTTCTGGCGTTGACTTCTGAGGCCCTAACTATTCGATCTGTTGGAGCAACGCCCTAGAGTGAAGCCTTGGTTTCCCGGAACGTAGAAATGACCATGAATTTCATACTGGTCGCAATTATTCGTTTTATACGATGAAAAACTGTTGTATTTATATTGTATTTTATGCTTCTGACGTTGACTTCTAAGGCTCGAACTATTCGATCTGGTGGAGCAACGCCCTAGATTGAGACCTAGGTTGCCCGGAACGTAGAAATGACCATAGCTTTCTCACTGGTTGCAATTATTCGTTTTATGCGATGGAAAAACTGTTGTATTTATATTGTATTTTATGCTTCTGGCGTTCACTTCTTAGGCCCTAACTATTCGATCGGGTGGAACAACGCCCTAGGGTGAATCCTAGGTTGCCCGGAACATAGAAATGACCATAACCTTCACACTGGTGGCTATTATTCGTTTTATTCGATGGAAAAACTGTTATATTTATATTGTATTTTATGCTTCTGGCGCTGACTTCTTAGGCCCTAACTATTCGATCTGGTGGAACACGCCCTAGAGTGAAGTCTAGGTTGCACGGAACGTAGAAATGACCATCAATTTGACACTGGTTGCAATTATTCCTGTTATACGATGGAAAAACTGTTTTATTTTTTTGCATTTTATGCTTCGGGCGATGACTTCTAAGGCCCTAACTATTCAGTCTGTTGGAGCA
Organism: Calliopsis andreniformis; assembly: GCF_051401765.1. Lineage (NCBI taxonomy): Eukaryota > Metazoa > Arthropoda > Insecta > Hymenoptera > Andrenidae > Calliopsis > Calliopsis andreniformis. Next base: position 6,896,901 of record NW_027480425.1, on the reverse strand, counting down.
ACTCCCAAGGGTGAAGCCTAGGTTGCCCGGAAAGTAGAAATGTCCATAACATTCATACTGGTTGCAATTATTCATATTATAGGATGGAAAACCTGTTGTATTTATATTGTATTTTATGCTCCTGGTGTTGACTTCTTAGGCCCTAACTATTCGATCTGGTGGAACACGCCCTAGAGTGAAGTCTAGGTTGCACGGAACGTAGAAATGACCATCACTTTCACACTGGTTGCAATTATTCATATTATAGAATGGAAAACCTGTTGCATTTATATTGTATTTTATGCTCCTGGTGTTGACTTCTTAGGCCCTAACTATTCGATCTGGTGGAGCAACGCCCTAGAGTGAAGCCTAGGGTGCCCGGAACGTAGAAATGTCCATCACTCTCAAACTGGTTGCAATTACTCCTGTTATATGATGGAAAAACTGTTGTATTTATATTGTATTTGATGATTCTGCCGTTCACTTCTTAGGCACTAACTTTTCAATCTGTTGGAGCAACGCCCTAGCGTGAATCCTAGGTTGCCCGGGAAGTGGAAATGACCATAACTTTCATACTGGTTGCAATTATCCGTTTTATAGGATGGAAAAACTGTTGTATTCATATTGTATTTTATGCTTCTGGCGTCGACTTCTTAGGCCCTAACTATTCGGTCTGGTGGAGCAACGCCTTAGAGTGAAGCCTAGGTTGCCCGGAACGTAGAAATGATCATATCTTTCACACTGGTTGCTATTGTTCCTGTTATACGATGGAAAAGCTGTTGTATTTATATTGTACCTTATGCTTCTGGCGTTGACTTCTATGGCCCTAACTATTCGATCTGGTGGAGCAACGCCCTAGGGTGAAGCCTAGGTTGCCCGGAACGTAGAAATGACCATCAATTTGACACTGGTTGCAATTATTCCTGTTATACGATGGAAAAACTGTTTTATTTTTTTGCATTTTATGCTTCGGGCGATGACTTCTAAGGCCCTAACTATTCAGTCTGTTGGAGCAACTCCCAAGGGTGAAGCCTAGGTTGCCCGGAAAGTAGAAATGTCCATAACATTCATACTGGTTGCAATTATTCATATTATAGGATGGAAAACCTGTTGTATTTATATTGTATTTTATGCTCCTGGTGTTGACTTCTTAGGCCCTAACTATTCGATCTGGTGGAACACGCCCTAGAGTGAAGTCTAGGTTGCACGGAACGTAGAAATGACCATCACTTTCACACTGGTTGCAATTATTCATATTATAGAATGGAAAACCTGTTGCATTTATATTGTATTTTATGCTCCTGGTGTTGACTTCTTAGGCCCTAACTATTCGATCTGGTGGAGCAACGCCCTAGAGTGAAGCCTAGGGTGCCCGGAACGTAGAAATGTCCATCACTCTCAAACTGGTTGCAATTACTCCTGTTATATGATGGAAAAACTGTTGTATTTATATTGTATTTGATGATTCTGCCGTTCACTTCTTAGGCACTAACTTTTCAATCTGTTGGAGCAACGCCCTAGCGTGAATCCTAGGTTGCCCGGGAAGTGGAAATGACCATAACTTTCATACTGGTTGCAATTATCCGTTTTATAGGATGGAAAAACTGTTGTATTCATATTGTATTTTATGCTTCTGGCGTCGACTTCTTAGGCCCTAACTATTCGGTCTGGTGGAGCAACGCCTTAGAGTGAAGCCTAGGTTGCCCGGAACGTAGAAATGATCATATCTTTCACACTGGTTGCTATTGTTCCTGTTATACGATGGAAAAGCTGTTGTATTTATATTGTACCTTATGCTTCTGGCGTTGACTTCTATGGCCCTAACTATTCGATCTGGTGGAGCAACGCCCTAGGGTGAAGCCTAGGTTGCCCGGAACGTAGAAATGACCATCAATTTCACACTGGTTGCAATTATTCCTGTTATACGATGGAAAAACTGTTGTGTTTATATTGTATTTTATGCTTCTGGCGTTCACTTCTTAGGCCCTAACTATTCGATCGGGTGGAACAACGCCCTAGGGTGAATCCTAGGTTGCCCGGAACATAGAAATGACCATAACCTTCACACTGGTGGCTATTATTCGTTTTATTCGATGGAAAAACTGTTACATTTATATTGTATTTTATGCTTCTGGCGCTGACTTCTTAGGCCGTAACTATTCGATCTGGTGGAGCACGCCCTAGAGTGTAGTCTAGGTTGCACGGAACGTAGAAATGACCATCACTTTCACACTGGTTGCAATTATTCATATTATAGGATGGAAAACCTGTTGTATTTATATTGTATTTTATGCTCCTGGTGTTGACTTCTTAGGCCCTATCTATTCGATCTGGTGGAGCAACGCCCTAGAGTGAAGCCTAGGGTGCCCGGAACGTAGAAATGACCATCACTCTCAAACTGGTTGCAATTACTCCTGTTATATGATGGAAAAACTGTTGTATTTATATTGTATTTTATGATTCTGGCGTTCACTTCTTAGGCACTAACTTTTCAATCTGTTGGAGCAACGCCCTAGCGTGAATCCTAGGTTGCCCGGGAAGTAGAAATGACCATAACTTTCATACTGGTTGCAATTATCCGTTTTATACGATGGAAAAACTGTTGTGTTTATATTGTATTTTATGCTTCTGGCGTTCACTTCTTAGGCCCTAACTATTCGATCGGGTGGAACAACGCACTAGGGTGAAGCCTAGGTTGCCCGGAAAGCAGAAATGACCATAACTTTCAAACTGGTGGCTATTATTCGTTTTATTCGATGGAAAAACTGTTACATTTATATTGTATTTTATGCTTCTGGCGCTGACTTCTTAGGCCCTAACTATTCGATCTGGTGGAACACGCCCTAGAGTGAAGTCTAGGTTGCACGGAACGTAGAAATGACCATCAATTTGACACTGGTTGCAATTATTCCTGTTATATGATGGAAAAACTGTTGTATTTTTTTGCATTTTATGCTTCGGGCGTTGACTTCTAAGGCCCTAACTATTCCGTCTGTTGGAGCAACTCCCAAGGGTGAGGCCTAGGTTGCCCGGAAAGTAGAAATGTCCATAACATTCATACTGGTTGCAATTATTCGTTTTATACGATGGAAAAACTGTTGTATTTATATTGTATTTTATGCTTCTGACGTTGACTTCTTAGGCTCGAACTATTCGATCTGGTGGAGCAACGCCCTAGATTGAAACCTAGGTTGCCCGGAACGTAGAAATGACCATAGCTTTCACACTGGTTGCAATTATTCGTTTTATACGATGGAAAAACTGTTGTATTTATATTGTATTTTATGCTTCTGGCGTTTACTTCTTAGGCCCTAACTATTCGATCGGGTGGAACAACGCACTAGCGTGAAGCCTAGGGTGCCCGGAACGTAGAAATGACCATCACTCTCAAACTGGTTGCAATTACTCCTGTTATATGATGGAAAAACTGTTGTATTTATATTGTATTTTATGATTCTGGCGTTCACTTCTTAGGCACTAACTTTTCAATCTGTTGGAGCAACGCCCTAGATTGAAACCTAGGTTGCCCGGAACGTAGAAATGACCATAGCTTTCACACTGGTAGCAATTATTCGATTTATACAATGGAAAAACTGTTCTATTTATTTTGTGTTTTATGTTTCGCGCGTTGTCTTCTAAGGCCCTAACTATTCGATCTAGTGGAGCAACGCCCTAGGGTGAAGCCTAGGTTGCCTGGAAAGTAGAAATGTCCATAACTTTCATACTGGTTGCAATTATTCGTTCTATGCGATGGAAGAACTGCTGTATTTATACTGTATTTTATGCTTCTGACGTTGACTTCTAAGGCACTAAGTATTCGATATGGTGGAGCAACGCCCTAGAGTGAAGCCTAGGGTGCCCGGATAGTAGAAATGACCATAACTTTCATAGTGGTTGCAATTATTCGCTTTATACGATGGAAAAACTGTTGTATTTATATTATATTTTATGCTTCTGGCGTTGAATGCTGAGGCCCTAACTATTCGATCTGTTGGAGCAACGCCCTAGAGTGAAGCCTTGGTTTCCCGGAACGTAGAAATGACCATGAATTTCATACTGGTCGCAATTATTCGTTTTATACGATGGAAAAACTGTTGTATTTATATTGTATTTTATGCTTCTGACGTTGACTTCTAAGGCTCGAACTATTCGATCTGGTGGAACAACGCCCTAGATTGAAACCTAGGTTGCCCGGAACGTAGAAATGACCATAGCTTTCACACTGGTTGCAATTATTCGTTTTATACGATGGAAAAACTGTTGTATTTATATTGTATTTTATGCTTCTGGCGTTCACTTCTTGGACCCTAACTATTCGACCGGGTGGAACAACGCACTATGGTGAAGCCTAGGTTGCCCGGAAAGCAGAAATGACCATAACTTTCAAACTGGTTGCAATTATTCCTGTTATACGATGGAAAAACTGTTGTATTTATATTGTATTTTATGCTTCTGGCGTTCACTTCTTAGGCTCTAACTATTCGATCGGGTGGAACAACGCCCTAGGGTGAATCCTAGGTTGCCCGGAACATAGAAATGACCATAACCTTCACACTGGTGGCTATTATTCGTTTTATTTGATGGAAAAACTGTTATATTTATATTGTATTTTATGCTTCTGGCGCTGACTTCTTAGGCCGTAACTATTCGATCTGGTGGAGCACGCCCTAGAGTGAAGTCTAGGTTGCACGGAACGTAGAAATGACCATCACTTTCACACTGGTTGCAATTATTCATATTATAGGATGGAAAACCTGTTGTATTTATATTGTATTTTATGCTCCTGGTGTTGACTTCTTAGGCCCTAACTATTCGATCTGGTGGAGCAACGCCCTAGAGTGAAGCCAAGGGTGCCCGGAACGTAGAAATGACCATCACTCTCAAAATGGTTGCAATTACTCCTGTTATATGATGGAAAAACTGTTGTATTTATATTGTATTTTATGATTCTGGCGTTCACTTCTTAGGCACTAACTTTTCAATCTGTTGGAGCAACGCCCTAGCGTGAATCCTAGGTTGCCCGGGAAGTAGAAATGACCATAACTTTCATACTGGTTGCAATTATCCGTTTTATACGATGGAAAAACTGTTGTATTCATATTGTATTTTAGGCTTCTGGCGTTGACTTCTTAGGCCCTAACTATTCGGTCTGGTGGAGCAACGCCTTAGAGTGAAGCCTAGGTTGCCCGGAACGTAGAAATGATCATATCTTTCACACTGGTTGCTATTGTTCCTGTTATACGATGGAAAAGCTGTTGTATTTATATTGTACCTTATGCTTCTGGCGTTGACTTTTATGGCCCTAACTATTCGATCTGGTGGAGCAACGCCCTAGGGTGAAGCCTAGGTTTCCCGGAACGTAGAAATGACCATCAACTTCACACTGGTTGCAATTATTCCTGTTATACGATGGAAAAGCTGTTGTATTTATATTGTACCTTATGCTTCTGGCGTTGACTTTTATGGCCCTAACCATTCGATCTGGTGGAGCAACGCCCTAGGGTGAAGCCTAGGTTTCCCGGAACGTAGAAATGACCATCAATTTCACACTGGTTGCAATTATTCCTGTTATACGATGGAAAAACTGTTGTATTTCTTTGCATTTTATGCTTCGGGCGTTGACTTCTAAGGCCCTAACTATTCAGTCTGTTGGAGCAACTCCCAAGGGTGAAGCCTAGGTTGCCCGGATAGTAGAAATGACCATAACTTTCATAGTGGTTGCAATTATTCGCTTTATACGATGGAAAAACTGTTGTATTTATATTGTATTTTATGCTTCTGGCGTTGACTTCTGAGGCCCTAACTATTCGATCTGTTGGAGCAACGCCCTAGCGTGAAGCCTTGGTTTCCCGGAACGTAGAAATGACCATGAATTTCATACTGGTCGCAATTATTCGTTTTATACGATGGAAAAACTGTTGTATTTATATTGTATTTTATGCTTCTGACGTTGACTTCTAAGGCTCGAACTATTCGATCTGGTGGAGCAACGCCCTAGATTGAAACCTAGGTTGCCCGGAACGTAGAAATGACCATAGCTTTCACACTGGTTACAATTATTCATTTTATACGATGGAAAAACTGTTGTATTTATATTGTATTTTATGCTTCTGGCGTTCACTTCTTAGGCCCAAACTATTCGATCAGGTGGAACAACGCACTAGGGTGAAGCCTAGGTTGCCCGGAAAGCAGAAATGACCATAACTTTCAAACTGGTTGCAATTATTCCTGTTATACGATGGAAAAACTGTTGTGTTTATATTGTATTTTATGCTTCTGGCGTTCACTTCTTAGGCCCTAACTATTCGATCGGGTGGAACAACGCCCTAGGGTGAATCCTAGGTTGCCCGGAACATAGAAATGACCATAACCTTCACACTGGTGGCTATTATTCGTTTTATTCGATGGAAAAACTGTTATATTTATATTGTATTTTATGCTTCTGGCGCTGACTTCTTAGGCCCTAACTATTCGATCTGGTGGAACACGCCCTAGAGTGAAGTCTAGGTTGCACGGAACGTAGAAATGACCATCAATTTGACACTGGTTGCAATTATTCCTGTTATACGATGGAAAAACAGTTTTATTTTTTTGCATTTTATGCTTCGGGCGTTGACTTCTAAGGCCCTAACTATTCAGTCTGTTGGAGCAACTCCCAAGGGTGAAGCCTAGGTTGCCCGGATAGTAGAAATGACCATAACTTTCATAGTGGTTGCAATTATTCGCTTTATACGATGGAAAAACTGTTGTATTTATATTGTATTTTATGCTTCTGGCGTTGACTTCTGAGGCCCTAACTATTCGATCTGTTGGAGCAACGCCCTAGAGTGAAGCCTTGGTTTCCCGGAACGTAGAAATGACCATAACCTTCACACTGGTGGCTATTATTCGTTTTATTCGATGGAAAAACTGTTATATTTATATTGTATTTAATGCTTCTGGCGCTGACTTCTTAGGCCGTAACTATTCGATCTGGTGGAGCACGCCCTAGAGTGTAGTCTAGGTTGCACGGAACGTAGAAATGACCATCACTTTCACACTGGTTGCAATTATTCATATTATAGGATGGAAAACCTGTTGTATTTATATTGTATTTTATGCTCCTGGTGTTGACTTCTTAGGCCCTAACTATTCGATCTGGTGGAGCAACGCCCTAGAGTGAAGCCTAGGGTGCCCGGAACGTAGAAATGACCATCACTCTCAAACTGGTTGCAATTACTCCTGTTATATGATGGAAAAACTGTTGTATTTATATTGTATTTTATGATTCTGGCGTTCACTTCTTAGGCACTAACTTTTCAATCTGTTGGAGCAACGCCCTAGCGTGAATCCTAGGTTGCCCGGGAAGTAGAAATGACCATAACTTTCATACTGGTTGCAATTATCCGTTTTATATGATGGAAAAACTGTTGTATTCATATTGTATTTTATGCTTCTGGCGTTGACTTCTTAGGCCCTAACTATTCGGTCTGGTGGAGCAACGCCTTAGAGTGAAGCCTAGGTTGCCCGGAACGTAGAAATGATCATATCTTTCACTCTGGTTGCTATTGTTCCAGTTATACGATGGAAAAGCTGTTGTATTTATATTGTACCTTATGCTTCTGGCGTTGACTTTTATGGCCCTAACTATTCGATCTGGTGGAGCAACGCCCTAGGGTGAAGCCTAGGTTTCCCGGAACGTAGAAATGACCATCAATTTCACACTGGTTGCAATTATTCCTGTTATACGATGGAAAAAGTGTTGTATTTTTTTGCATTTTATGCTTCGGGCGTTGACTTCTAAGGCCCTAACTATTCAGTCTGTTGGAGCAACTCCCAAGGGTGAAGCCTAGGTTGCCCGGATAGTAGAAATGACCATAACTTTCATAGTGGTTGCAATTATTCGCTTTATACGATGGAAAAACTGTTGCATTTATATTGTATTTTATTCTTCTGGCGTTGACTTCTGAGGCCCTAACTATTCCATCTGTTGGAGCAACGCCCTAGAGTGAAGCCTTGGTCTCCCGGAACGTAGAAATGACCATGAATTTCATACTGGTCGCAATTATTCGTTTTATACGATGGAAAAACTGTTGTATTTATATTGTATTTTATGCTTCTGACGTTGACTTCTAAGGCTCGAACTATTCGATCTGGTGGAGCAACGCCCTAGATTGAAACCTAGGTTGCCCGGAACGTAGAAATGACCATAGCTTTCACACTGGTTGCAATTATTCGTTTTATACGATGGAAAAACTGTTGTATTTATATTGTATTTTATGCTTCTGGCGTTCACTTCTTAGGCCCTAACTATTCGATCGGGTGGAACAACGCACTAGGGTGAAGCCTAGGTTGCCCGGAAAGCAGAAATGACCATAACTTTCAAACTGGTTGCAATTATTCCTGTTATACGATGGAAAAACTGTTGTGTTTATATTGTATTTTATGCTTCTGGCGTTCACGTCTTAGGCCCTAACTATTCGATCGGGTGGAACAACGCCCTAGGGTGAATCCTAGGTTGCCCGGGAAGTAGAAATGACCATAACTTTCATACTGGTTGCAATTATCCGTTTTATACGATGGAAAAACTGTTGTATTCATATTGTATTTTATGCTTCTGGCGTTGACTTCTTAGGCCCTAACTATTCGGTCTGGTGGAGCAACGCCTTAGAGTGAAGCCTAGGTTGCCCGGAACGTAGAAATGATCATATCTTTCACACTGGTTGCTATTGTTCCTGTTATACGATGGAAAAGCTGTTGTATTTATATTGTACCTTATGCTTCTGGCGTTGACTTCTATGGCCCTAACTATTCGATCTGGTGGAGCAACGCCCTAGGGTGAAGCCTAGGTTGCCCGGAACGTAGAAATGAACATCAATTTCACACTGGTTGCAATTATTCCTGTTATACGATGGAAAAACTGTTGTATTTTTTTGCATTTTATGCTTCGGGCGTTGACTTCTAAGGCCCTAACTATTCAGTCTGTTGGAGCAACTCCCAAGGGTGAAGCCTAGGTTGCCCGGATAGTAGAAATGACCATAACTTTCATAGTGGTTGCAATTATTCGCTTTATACGATGGAAAAACTGTTGTATTTATATTGTATTTTATGCTTCTGGCGTTGACTTCTGAGGCCCTAACTATTCGATCTGTTGGAGCAACGCCCTAGAGTGAAGCCTTGGTTTCCCGGAACGTAGAAATGACCATGAATTTCATACTGGTCGCAATTATTCGTTTTATACGATGGAAAAACTGTTGTATTTATATTGTATTTTATGCTTCTGACGTTGACTTCTAAGGCTCGAACTATTCGATCTGATGGAGCAACGCCCTAGATTGAAACCTAGGTTGCCCGGAACGTAGAAATGACCATAGCTTTCACACTGGTTGCAATTATTCGTTTTATACGATGGAAAAACTGTTGTATTTATATTGTATTTTATGCTTCTGGCGTTCACTTCTTAGGCCCTAACTATTCGATCGGGTGGAACAACGCACTAGGGTGAAGCCTAGGTTGCCCGGAAAGCAGAAATGACCATGAACTTCATACTGGTCGCAATTATTCGTTTTATACGATGGAAAAACTGTTGTATTTATATTGTATTTTATGCTTCTGACGTTGACTTCTAAGGCTCGAACTATTCGATCTGGTGGAGCAACGCCCTAGATTGAAACCTAGGTTGCCCGGAACGTAGAAATGACCATAGCTTTCACACTGGTTGCAATTATTCGTTTTATTCGATGGAAAAACTGTTATATTTATATTGTATTTTATGCTTCTGGCGCTGACTTCTTAGGCCCTAACTATTCGATCTGGTGGAACACGCCCTAGAGTGAAGTCTAGGTTGCACGGAACGTAGAAATGACCATCACTTTCACACTGGTTGCAATTATTCATATTATAGGATGGAAAACCTGTTGCATTTATATTGCATTTTATGCTTCCGGCGTTGACTTCTAAGGCCCTAACTATTCAATCTGTTGGAGCAACGCTCTAGGGTGAAGCCTAGGTTGTCCGGAACGTAGAAATGACGTTAACTTTCGTACTGGTTGCAATTACTTGTTTTATATGATTGAAAAACTGTTGTATTTATATTGTATTTTATGCTTCTGGCGTTGACTTCTTATGCCCTAACTATTCCATCTGGTGGAACAACGCCCTATGGTAAAGCCTAGGTTGCCCGGAACGTAGAAATGACCACAACTTTCACACCGGTAGCAATTATTCGTTTTATACAATGGAAAAACTGTTCTATTTATTTTGTATTTTATGTTTCGGGTGTTGACTTCGAAGGCCCTAAATATTCAATCTGTTGAAGCAACGCCCTAGGGTGAAGCCTAGGTTGCCCGGAAAGTAGAAATGACCATAACTTTCATACTGGTTGCAATTATTCGTTTTATGCGATGGAAAAACTGTTGTATTTATATTGTATTTTATGCTTCTGGCGTTGACTTCTAAGGCACTAGTTATTCGATCTGATGGAGCAACGCCCTAGAGTGATGCCTAAGTTGTCCGGAACGTAGAAATGATCATATCTTTCACTCTGGTTGCTATTGTTCCTGTTATACGATGGAAAAGCTGTTGTATTTATATTGTACCTTATGCTTCTGGCGTTGACTTTTATGGCCCTAACTATTCGATCTGGTGGAGCAACGCCCTAGAGTGAAGCCTTGGTCTCCCGGAACGTAGAAATGACCATGAATTTCATACTGGTCGCAATTATTCGTTTTATACGATGGAAAAACTGTTGTATTTATATTGTATTTTATGCTTCTGACGTTGACTTCTAAGGCTCGAACTATTCGATCTGGTGGAGCAACGCCCTAGATTGAAACCTAGGTTGCCCGGAACGTAGAAATGACCATAGCTTTCACACTGGTTGCAATTATTCGTTTTATACGATGGAAAAACTGTTGTATTTATATTGTACCTTATGCTTCTGGCGTTCACTTCTTAGGCCCTAACTATTCGATCGGGTGGAACAACGCACTAGGGTGAAGCCTAGGTTGCCCGGAAAGCAGAAATGACCATAACTTTCAAACTGGTTGCAATTATTCCTGTTATACGATGGAAAAACTGTTGTGTTTATATTGTATTTTATGCATCTGGCGTTCACGTCTTAGGCCCTAACTATTCGATCGGGTGGAACAACGCCCTAGGGTGAATCCTAGGTTGCCCGGGAAGTAGAAATGACCATAACTTTCATACTGGTTGCAATTATCCGTTTTATACGATGGAAAAACTGTTGTATTCATATTGTATTTTATGCTTCTGGCGTTGACTTCTTAGGCCCTAACTATTCGGTCTGGTGGAGCAACGCCTTAGAGTGAAGCCTAGGTTGCCCGGAACGTAGAAATGATCATATCTTTCACACTGGTTGCTATTGTTCCTGTTATACGATGGAAAAGCTGTTGTATTTATATTGTACCTTATGCTTCTGGCGTTGACTTTTATGGCCCTAACTATTCGATCTGGTGGAGCAACGCCCTAGGGTGAAGCCTAGGTTTCCCGGAACGTAGAAATGACCATCAATTTCACACTGGTTGCAATTATTCCTGTTATACGATGGAAAAACTGTTGTATTTATATTGTATTTTATGCTTCTGGCGTTGACTTCTGAGGCCCCAACTATTCGATCTGTTGGAGCAACGCCCTAGCGTGAAGCCTTGGTTTCCCGGAACGTAGAAATGACCATGAATTTCATACTGGTCGCAATTATTCGTTTTATACGATGGAAAAACTGTTGTATTTATATTGTATTTTATGCTTCTGACGTTGACTTCTAAGGCTCGAACTATTCGATCTGGTGGAGCAACGCCCTAGATTGAAACCTAGGTTGCCCGGAACGTAGAAATGACCATAGCTTTCACACTGGTTGCAATTATTCGTTTTATACGATGGAAAAACTGTTGTATTTATATTGTATTTTATGCTTCTGGCGTTCACTTCTTAGGCCCTAACTATTCGATCAGGTGGAACAACGCACTAGGGTGAAGCCTAGGTTGCCCGGAAAGCAGAAATGACCATAACTTTCAAACTGGTTGCAATTATTCCTGTTATACGATGGAAAAACTGTTGTGTTTATATTGTATTTTATGCTTCTGGCGTTCACTTCTTAGGCCCTAACTATTCGATCGGGTGGAACAACGCCCTAGGGTGAATCCTAGGTTGCCCGGAAAGTAGAAATGACCACAACTTTCACACCGGTAGCAATTATTCGTTTTATACGATGGAAAAACTGTTCTATTTATTTTGTATTTTATGTTTCGGGTGTTGACTTCGAAGGCCCTAAATATTCAATCTGTTGAAGCAACGCCCTAGGGTGAAGCCTAGGTTGCCCGGAAAGTAGAAATGACCATAACTTTCATACTGGTTGCAATTATTCGTTTTATGCGATGGAAAAACTGTTGTATTTATATTGTATTTTATGCTTCTGGCGTTGACTTCTAAGGCACTAGTTATTCGATCTGATGGAGCAACGCCCTAGAGTGATGCCTAAGTTGTCCGGAACGTAGAAATGATCATATCTTTCACTCTGGTTGCTATTGTTCCTGTTATACGATGGAAAAGCTGTTGTATTTATATTGTACCTTATGCTTCTGGCGTTGACTTTTATGGCCCTAACTATTCGATCTGGTGGAGCAACGCCCTAGGGTGAAGCCTAGGTTTCCCGGAACGTAGAAATGACCATTAATTTCACACTGGTTGCAATTATTCCTGTTATACGATGGAAAAACTGTTGTATTTTTTTGCATTTTATGCTTCGGGCGTTGACTTCTAAGGCCCTAACTATTCAGTCTGTTGGAGCAACTCCCAAGGGTGAAGCCTAGGTTGCCCGGATAGTAGAAATGACCATAACTTTCATAGTGGTTGCAATTATTCGCTTTATACGATGGAAAAACTGTTGTATTTATATTGTATTTTATTCTTCTGGCGTTGACTTCTGAGGCCCTAACTATTCGATCTGTTGGAGCAACGCCCTAGAGTGAAGCCTTGGTCTCCCGGAACGTAGAAATGACCATGAATTTCATACTGGTCGCAATTATTCGTTTTATACGATGGAAAAACTGTTGTATTTATATTGTATTTTATGCTTCTGACGTTGACTTCTAAGGCTCGAACTATTCGATCTGGTGGAGCAACGCCCTAGATTGAAACCTAGGTTGCCCGGAACGTAGAAATGACCATAGCTTTCACACTGGTTGCAATTATTCGTTTTATACGATGGAAAAACTGTTGTATTTATATTGTACCTTATGCTTCTGGCGTTCACTTCTTAGGCCCTAACTATTCGATCGGGTGGAACAACGCACTAGGGTGAAGCCTAGGTTGCCCGGAAAGCAGAAATGACCATAACTTTCAAACTGGTTGCAATTATTCCTGTTATACGATGGAAAAACTGTTGTGTTTATATTGTATTTTATGCATCTGGCGTTCACGTCTTAGGCCCTAACTATTCGATCGGGTGGAACAACGCCCTAGGGTGAATCCTAGGTTGCCCGGGAAGTAGAAATGACCATAACTTTCATACTGGTTGCAATTATCCGTTTTATACGATGGAAAAACTGTTGTATTCATATTGTATTTTATGCTTCTGGCGTTGACTTCTTAGGCCCTAACTATTCGGTCTGGTGGAGCAACGCCTTAGAGTGAAGCCTAGGTTGCCCGGAACGTAGAAATGATCATATCTTTCACACTGGTTGCTATTGTTCCTGTTATACGATGGAAAAGCTGTTGTATTTATATTGTACCTTATGCTTCTGGCGTTGACTTTTATGGCCCTAACTATTCGATCTGGTGGAGCAACGCCCTAGGGTGAAGCCTAGGTTTCCCGGAACGTAGAAATGACCATCAATTTCACACTGGTTGCAATTATTCCTGTTATACGATGGAAAAACTGTTGTATTTCTTTGCATTTTATGCTTTGGGCGTTGACTTCTAAGGCCCTAACTATTCAGTCTGTTGGAGCAACTCCCAAGGGTGAAGCCTAGGTTGCCCGGATAGTAGAAATGACCATAACTTTCATAGTGGTTGCAATTATTCGCTTTATACGATGGAAAAACTGTTGTATTTATATTGTATTTTATGCTTCTGGCGTTGACTTCTGAGGCCCTAACTATTCGATCTGTTGGAGCAACGCCCTAGCGTGAAGCCTTGGTTTCCCGGAACGTAGAAATGACCATGAATTTCATACTGGTCGCAATTATTCGTTTTATACGATGGAAAAACTGTTGTATTTATATTGTATTTTATGCTTCTGACGTTGACTTCTAAGGCTCGAACTATTCGATCTGGTGGAGCAACGCCCTAGATTGAAACCTAGGTTGCCCGGAACGTAGAAATGACCATAGCTTTCACACTGGTTGCAATTATTCGTTTTTTACGATGGAAAAACTGTTGTATTTATATTGTATTTTATGCTTCTGGCGTTCACTTCTTAGGCCCTAACTATTCGATCAGGTGGAACAACGCACTAGGGTGAAGCCTAGGTTGCCCGGAAAGCAGAAACGACCATAACTTTCAATCTGGTTGCAATTATTCCTGTTATACGATGGAAAAACTGTTGTGTTTATATTGTATTTTATGCTTCTGGCGTTCACTTCTTAGGCCCTAACTATTCGATCGGGTGGAACAACGCCCTAGGGTGAATCCTAGGTTGCCCGGAAAGTAGAAATGTCCATAACATTCATACTGGTTGCAATTATTCGTTTTATACGATGGAAAAACTGTTGTATTTATATTGTATTTTAAGCTTCTGACGTTGACTTCTAAGGAACCAACTATTCGATCTGGTGGAGCAACGCCCTAGAGTGTAGCCTAGGTTGCCCGGAACGTAGAAATGACCATAACTTTCACACTGGTTGCAATTATTCATATTATAGGATGGAAAACCTGTTGTATTTATATTGTATTTTATGCTCCTGGTGTTGACTTCTTAGGCCCTAACTATTCGATCTGGTGGAACACGCCCTAGAGTGAAGTCTAGGTTGCACGGAACGTAGAAATGACCATCACTTTCACACTGGTTGCAATTATTCATATTATAGGATGGAAAACCTGTTGTATTTATATTGTATTTTATGCTCCTGGTGTTGACTTCTTAGGCCCTAACTATTCGATCTGGTGGAGCAACGCCCTAGAGTGAAGCCTAGGGTGCCCGGAACGTAGAAATGACCATCACTCTCAAACTGGTTGCAATTACTCCTGTTATATAGTGGAAAAACTGTTGTATTTATATTGTATTTTATGATTCTGCCGTTCACTTCTTAGGCACTAACTTTTCAATCTGTTGGAGCAACGCCCTAGCGTGAATCCTAGGTTGCCCGGGAAGTAGAAATGACCATAACTTTCATACTGGTTGCAATTATCCGTTTTATACGATGGAAAAACTGTTGTATTCATATTGTATTTTATGCTTCTGGCGTTGACTTCTTAGGCCCTAACTATTCGGTCTGGTGGAGCAACGCCTTAGAGTGAAGCCTAGGTTGCCCGGAACGTAGAAATGATCATATCTTTCACACTGGTTGCTATTGTTCCTGTTATACGATGGAAAAGCTGTTGTATTTATATTGTACCTTATGCTTCTGGCGTTCACTTCTTAGGCCCTAACTATTCGATCGGGTGGAACAACGCCCTAGGGTGAATCCCAGGTTGCCCGGAACATAGAAATGACCATAACCTTCACACTGGTGGCTATTATTCGTTTTATTCGATGGAAAAACTGTTATATTTATATTGTATTTTATGCTTCTGGCGCTGACTTCTTAGGCCCTAACTATTCGATCTGGTGGAACACGCCCTAGAGTGAAGTCTAGGTTGCACGGAACGTAGAAATGACCATCAATTTGACACTGGTTGCAATTATTCCTGTTATACGATGGAAAAACAGTTTTATTTTTTTGCATTTTATGCTTCGGGCGATGACTTCTAAGGCCCTAACTATTCAGTCTGTTGGAGCAACTCCCAAGGGTGAAGCCTAGGTTGCCCGGAAAGTAGAAATGTCCATAACATTCATACTGGTTGCAATTATTCGTTTTATACGATGGAAAAACTGTTGTATTTATATTGTATTTTAAGCTTCTGACGTTGACTTCTAAGGCACCAACTATTCGATCTGGTGGAGCAACGCCCTAGAGTGTAGCCTAGGTTGCCCGGAACGTAGAAATGACCATAACTTTCACACTGGTTGCAATTATTCATATTATAGGATGGAAAACCTGTTGTATTTATATTGTATTTTATGCTCCTGGTGTTGACTTCTTAGGCCCTAACTATTCGATCTGGTGGAACACGCCCTAGAGTGAAGTCTAGGTTGCACGGAACGTAGAAATGACCATCACTTTCACACTGGTTGCAATTATTCATATTATAGGATGGAAAACCTGTTGTATTTATATTGTATTTTATGCTCCTGGTGTTGACTTCTTAGGCCCTAACTATTCGATCTGGTGGAGCAACGCCCTAGAGTGAAGCCTAGGGTGCCCGGAACGTAGAAATGACCATCACTCTCAAACTGGTTGCAATTACTCCTGTTATATGGTGGAAAAACTGTTGTATTTATATTGTATTTTATGATTCTGCCGTTCACTTCTTAGGCACTAACTTTTCAATCTGTTGGAGCAACGCCCTAGCGTGAATCCTAGGTTGCCCGGGAAGTAGAAATGACCATACCTTTCACACTGGTTGCAATTATTCGTTTTATACGATGGAAAAACTGTTGTATTTATATTGTATTTTATGCTTCTGGCGTTGACTTCTGAGGCCCTAACTATTCGATCTGTTGGAGCAACGCCCTAGAGTGAAGCCTTGGTTTCCCGGAACGTAGAAATGACCATAACCTTCACACTGGTGGCTATTATTCGTTTTATTCGATGGAAAAACTGTTATATTTATATTGTATTTTAAGCTTCTGGCGCTGTCTTCTTAGGCCGTAACTATTCGATCTGGTGGAGCACGCCCTAGAGTGTAGTCTAGGTTGCACGGAACGTAGAAATGACCATCACTTTCACACTGGTTGCAATTATTCATATTATAGGATGGAAAAACTGTTGTATTTTTTTGCATTTTATGCTTCGGGCGTTGACTTCTAAGGCCCTAACTATTCAGTCTGTTGGAGCAACTCCCAAGGGTGAAGCCTAGGTTGCCCGGATAGTAGAAATGACCATAACTTTCATAGTGGTTGCAATTATTCGCTTTATACGATGGAAAAACTGTTGTATTTATATTGTATTTTATTCTTCTGGCGTTGACTTCTGAGGCCCTAACTATTCGATCTGTTGGAGCAACGCCCTAGAGTGAAGCCTTGGTTTCCCGGAACGTAGAAATGACCATGAATTTCATACTGGTCGCAATTATTCGTTTTATACGATGGAAAAACTGTTGTATTTATATTGTATTTTATGCTTCTGACGTTGACTTCTAAGGCTCGAACTATTCGATCTGGTGGAGCAACGTCCTAGATTGAAACCTAGGTTGCCCGGAACGTAGAAATGACCATAGCTTTCACACTGCTTGCAATTATTCGTTTTATACGATGGAAAAACTGTTGCATTTATATTGTATTTTATGCTTCTGGCGTTCACTTCTTAGGCCCTAACTATTCGATCGGTTGGAACAACGCACTAGGGTGAAGCCTAGGTTGCCCGGAAAGCAGAAATGACCATAACTTTCAAACTGGTTGCAATTATTCCTGTTATACGATGGAAAAACTGTTGTGTTTATATTGTATTTTATGCTTCTGGCGTTCACTTCTTAGGCCCTAACTATTCGATCGGGTGGAACAACGCCCTAGGGTGAATCCTAGGTTGCCCGGGAAGTAGAAATGACCATAACTTTCATACTGGTTGCAATTATCCGTTTTATACGATGGAAAAACTGTTGTATTCATATTGTATTTTATGCTTCTGGCGTTGACTTCTTAGGCCCTAACTATTCGGTCTGGTGGAGCAACGCCTTAGAGTGAAGCCTAGGTTGCCCGGAACGTAGAAATGACCATCAATTTCACACTGGTTGCAATTATTCCTGTTATACGATGGAAAAACTGTTGTATTTTTTTGCATTTTATGCTTCGGGCGTTGACTTCCAAGGCCCTATCTATTCAGTCTGTTGGAGCAACTCCCAAGGGTGAAGCCTAGGTTGCCCGGATAGTAGAAATGATCATAACTTTTATAGTGGTTGCAATTATTCGCTTTATACGATGGAAAAACTGTTGTATTTATATTGTATTTTATGCTTCTGGCGCTGACTTCTTAGGCCGTAGCTATTCGATCTGGTGGAGCACGCCCTAGAGTGAAGTCTAGGTGGCACGGAACGTAGAAATGACCATCACTTTCACACTGGTTGCAATTATTCATATTATAGGATGGAAAACCTGTTGTATTTATATTGTATTTTATGCTCCTGGTGTTGACTTCTTAGGCCCTAACTATTCGATCTGGTGGAGCAACGCCCTAGAGTGAAGCCTAGGGTGCCCGGAACGTAGAAATGACCATCACTCTCAAACTGGTTGCAATTACTCCTGTTATATGATGGAAAAACTGTTGTATTTATATTGTATTTTATGATTCTGGCGTTCACTTCTTAGGCACTAACTTTTCAATCTGCTGGAGCAACGCCCTAGCGTGAATCCTAGGTTGCCCGGGAAGTAGAAATGACCATAACTTTCATACTGGTTGCAATTATCCGTTTTATACGATGGAAAAACTGTTGTATTCATATTGTATTTTATGCTTCTGGCGTTGACTTCTTAGGCCCTAACTATTCGGTCTGGTGGAGCAACGCCTTAGAGTGAAGCCTAGGTTGCCCGGAACGTAGAATTGATCATATCTTTCACACTGGTTGCTATTGTTCCTGTTATACGATGGAAAAGCTGTTGTATTTATATTGTACCTTATGCTTCTGACGTTGACTTTTATGGCCCTAACTGTTCGATCTGGTGGAGCAACGCGCTAGGGTGAAGCCTAGGTTTCCCGGAACGTAGAAATGACCATCAATTTCACACTGGTTGCAATTATTCCTGTTATACGATGGAAAAACTGTTGTATTTTTTTGCATTTTATGCTTCGGGCGTTGACTTCTAAGGCCCTAACTATTCAGTCTGTTGGAGCAACTCCCAAGGGTGAAGCCTAGGTTGCCCGGATAGTAGAAATGACCATAACTTTCATAGTGGTTGCAATTATTCGCTTCATACGATGGAAAAACTGTTTTATTTATATTGTATTTTATGCTTCTGGCGTTGACTTCTGAGGCCCTAACTATTCGATCTGTTGGAGCAACGCCCTAGAGTGAAGCCTTGGTTTCCCGGAACGTAGAAATGACCATGAATTTCATACTGGTCGCAATTATTCGTTTTATACGATGGAAAAACTGTTGTATTTATATTGTATTTTATGCTTCTGACGTTGACTTCTAAGGCTCGAACTATTCGATCTGGTGGAGCAACGCCCTAGATTGAAACCTAGGTTGCCCGGCACGTAGAAATGACCATAGCTTTCACACTGGTTGCAATTATTCGTTTTATACGATGGAAAAACTGTTGTATTTATATTGTATTTTATGCTTCTGGCGTTCACTTCTTAGGCCCTAACTATTCGATCGGGTGGAACAACGCACTAGGGTGAAGCCTAGGTTGCCCGGAAAGCAGAAATGACCATAACTTTCAAACTGGTTGCAATTATTCCTGTTATACGATGGAAAAACTGTTGTGTTTATATTGTATTTTATGCTTCTGGCGTTCACGTCTTAGGCCCTAACTATTCGATCGGGTGGAACAACGCCCTAGGGTGAATCCTAGGTTGCCCGGGAAGTAGAAATGACCATAACTTTCATACTGGTTGCAATTATCCGTTTTATACGATGGAAAAACTGTTGTATTCATATTGTATTTTATGCTTCTGGCGTTGACTTCTTAGGCCCTAACTATTCGGTCTGGTGGAGCAACGCCACAGAGTGAAGCCTAGGTTGCCCGGAACGTAGAAATGATCATATCTTTCACACTGGTTGCTATTGTTCCTGTTATACGATGGAAAAGCTGTTGTATTTATATTGTACCTTATGCTTCTGGCGTTGACTTCTATGGCCCTAACTATTCGATCTGGTGGAGCAACGCCCTAGGGTGAAGCCTAGGTTGCCCGGAACGTAGAAATGACCATCAATTTCACACTGGTTGCAATTATTCCTGTTATACGATGGAAAAACTGTTGTATTTTTTTGCATTTTATGCTTCGGGCGTTGACTTCTAAGGCCCTAACTATTCAGTCTGTTGGAGCAACTCCCAAGGGTGAAGCCTAGGTTGCCCGGATAGTAGAAATGACCATAACTTTCATAGTGGTTGCAATTATTCGCTTTATACGATGGAAATACTGTTGTATTTATATTGTATTTTATGCTTCTGGCGCTGACTTCTTAGGCCGTAACTATTCGATCTGGTGGAGCACGCCCTAGAGTGAAGTCTAGGTGGCACGGAACGTAGAAATGACCATCACTTTCACACTGGTTGCAATTATTCATATTATAGGATGGAAAACCTGTTGTATTTATATTGTATTTTATGCTCCTGGTGTTGACTTCTTAGGCCCTAACTATTCGATCTGGTGGAGCAACGCCCTAGAGTGAAGCCTAGGGTGCCCGGAACGTAGAAATGACCATCACTCTCAAACTGGTTGCAATTACTCCTGTTATATGATGGAAAAACTGTTGTATTTATATTGTATTTTATGATTCTGGCGTTCACTTCTTAGGCACTAACTTTTCAATCTGTTGGAGCAACGCCCTAGCGTGAATCCTAGGTTGCCCGGGAAGTAGAAATGACCATAACTTTCATACTGGTTGCAATTATCCGTTTTATACGATGGAAAAACTGTTGTATTCATATTGTATTTTATGCTTCTGGCGTTGACTCCTTAGGCCCTAACTATTCGGTCTGGTGGAGCAACGCCTTAGAGTGAAGCCTAGGTTGCCCGGAACGTAGAATTGATCATATCTTTCACACTGGTTGCTATTGTTCCTGTTATACGATGGAAAAGCTGTTGTATTTATATTGTACCTTATGCTTCTGACGTTGACTTTTATGGCCCTAACTGTTCGATCTGGTGGAGCAACGCGCTAGGGTGAAGCCTAGGTTTCCCGGAACGTAGAAATGACCATCAATTTCACACTGGTTGCAATTATTCCTGTTATACGATGGAAAAACTGTTGTATTTTTTTGCATTTTATGCTTCGGGCGTTGACTTCTAAGGCCCTAACTATTCAGTCTGTTGGAGCAACTCCCAAGGGTGAAGCCTAGGTTGCCCGGATAGTAGAAATGACCATAACTTTCATAGTGGTTGCAATTATTCGCTTCATACGATGGAAAAACTGTTTTATTTATATTGTATTTTATGCTTCTGGCGTTGACTTCTGAGGCCCTAACTATTCGATCTGGTGGAGCAACGCCCTAGGGTGAAGCCTAGGTTGCCCGGAACGTAGAAATGACCATCAATTTCACACTGGTTGCAATTATTCCTGTTATACGATGGAAAAACTGTTGTATTTTTTTGCATTTTATGCTTCGGGCGTTGACTTCTAAGGCCCTAACTATTCAGTCTGTTGGAGCAACTCCCAAGGGTGAAGCCTAGGTTGCCCGGATAGTAGAAATGACCATAACTTTCATAGTGGTTGCAATTATTCGCTTTATACGATGGAAATACTGTTGTATTTATATTGTATTTTATGCTTCTGGCGTTGACTTCTGAGGCCCTAACTATTCGATCTGTTGGAGCAACGCCCTAGAGTGAAGCCTTGGTTTCCCGGAACGTAGAAATGACCATGAATTTCATACTGGTCGCAATTATTCGTTTTATACGATGGAAAAACTGTTGTATTTATATTGTATTTTATGCTTCTGACGTTGACTTCTAAGGCTCGAACTATTCGATCTGGTGGAGCAACGCCCTAGATTGAAACCTAGGTTGCCCGGAACGTAGAAATGACCATAGCTTTCACACTGGTTGCAATTATTCGTTTTATGCGATGGAAAAACTGTTGTATTTATATTGTATTTTATGCTTCTGGCGTTCACTTCTTAGGCCCTAACTATTCGATCGGGTGGAACAACGCACTAGGGTGAAGCCTAGGTTGCCCGGAAAGCAGAAATGACCATGAATTTCATACTGGTCGCAATTATTCGTTTTATACGATGGAAAAACTGTTGTATTTATATTGTATTTTAGGCTTCTGACGTTGACTTCTAAGGCTCGAACTATTCGATCTGGTGGAGCAACGCCCTAGATTGAAACCTAGGTTGCCCGGAACGTAGAAATGACCATAGCTTTCACACTGGTTGCAATTATTCGTTTTATTCGATGGAAAAGCTGTTATATTTATATTGTATTTTATGCTTCTGGCGCTGACTTCTTAGGCCCTAACTATTCGATCTGGTGGAACACGCCCTAGAGTGAAGTCTAGGTTGCACGGAACGTAGAAATGACCATCACTTTCACACTGGTTGCAATTATTCATATTATAGGATGGAAAACCTGTTGCATTTATATTGCATTTTATGCTTCCGGCGTTGACTTCTAAGGCCCTAACTATTCAATCTGTTGGAGCAACGCTCTAGGGTGAAGCCTAGGTTGTCCGGAACGTAGAAATGACGTTAACTTTCGTACTGGTTGCAATTACTTGTTTTATATGATTGAAAAACTGTTGTATTTATATTGTATTTTATGCTTCTGGCGTTGACTTCTTATGCCCTAACTATTCCATCTGGTGGAACAACGCCCTATGGTAAAGCCTAGGTTGCCCGGAACGTAGAAATGACCACAACTTTCACACCGGTAGCAATTATTCGCTTTATACGATGGAAAAACTGTTGTATTTATATTGTATTTTATGCTTCTGGCGTTGACTTCTGAGGCCCTAACTATTCGATCTGTTGGAGCAACGCCCTAGCGTGAAGCCTTGTTTTCCCGGAACGTAGAAATGACCATGAATTTCATACTGGTCGCAATTATTCGTTTTATACGATGGAAAAACTGTTGTATTTATATTGTATTTTATGCTTCTGACGTTGACTTCTAAGGCTCGAACTATTCGATCTGGTGGAGCAACGCCCTAGATTGAAACCTAGGTTGCCCGGAACGTAGAAATGACCATAGCTTTCACACTGGTTGCAATTATTCGTTTTATACGATGGAAAAACTGTTGTATTTATATTGTATTTTATGCTTCTGGCGTTCACTTCTTAGGCCCTAACTATTCGATCAGGTGGAACAACGCACTAGGGTGAAGCCTAGGTTGCCCGGAAAGCAGAAATGACCATAACTTTCAAACTGGTTGCAATTATTCCTGTTATACGATGGAAAAACTGTTGTGTTTATATTGTATTTTATGCTTCTGGCGTTCACGTCTTAGGCCCTAACTATTCGATCGGGTGGAACAACGCCCTAGGGTGAATCCTAGGTTGCCCGGGAAGTAGAAATGACCATAACTTTCATACTGGTTGCAATTATCCGTTTTATACGATGGAAAAACTGTTGTATTCATATTGTATTTTATGCTTCTGGCGTTGACTTCTTAGGCCCTAACTATTCGGTCTGGTGGAGCAACGCCACAGAGTGAAGCCTAGGTTGCCCGGAACGTAGAAATGATCATATCTTTCACACTGGTTGCTATTGTTCCTGTTATACGATGGAAAAGCTGTTGTATTTATATTGTACCTTATGCTTCTGGCGTTGACTTCTATGGCCCTAACTATTCGATCTGGTGGAGCAACGCCCTAGGGTGAAGCCTAGGTTGCCCGGAACGTAGAAATGACCATCAATTTCACACTGGTTGCAATTATTCCTGTTATACGATGGAAAAACTGTTGTATTTTTTTGCATTTTATGCTTCGGGCGTTGACTTCTAAGGCCCTAACTATTCAGTCTGTTGGAGCAACTCCCAAGGGTGAAGCCTAGGTTGCCCGGATAGTAGAAATGACCATAACTTTCATAGTGGTTGCAATTATTCGCTTTATACGATGGAAATACTGTTGTATTTATATTGTATTTTATGCTTCTGGCGCTGACTTCTTAGGCCGTAACTATTCGATCTGGTGGAGCACGCCCTAGAGTGAAGTCTAGGTGGCACGGAACGTAGAAATGACCATCACTTTCACACTGGTTGCAATTATTCATATTATAGGATGGAAAACCTGTTGTATTTATATTGTATTTTATGCTCCTGGTGTTGACTTCTTAGGCCCTAACTATTCGATCTGGTGGAGCAACGCCCTAGAGTGAAGCCTAGGGTGCCCGGAACGTAGAAATGACCATCACTCTCAAACTGGTTGCAATTACTCCTGTTATATGATGGAAAAACTGTTGTATTTATATTGTATTTTATGATTCTGGCGTTCACTTCTTAGGCACTAACTTTTCAATCTGTTGGAGCAACGCCCTAGCGTGAATCCTAGGTTGCCCGGGAAGTAGAAATGACCATAACTTTCATACTGGTTGCAATTATCCGTTTTATACGATGGAAAAACTGTTGTATTCATATTGTATTTTATGCTTCTGGCGTTGACTCCTTAGGCCCTAACTAGTCGGTCTGGTGGAGCAACGCCTTAGAGTGAAGCCTAGGTTGCCCGGAACGTAGAATTGATCATATCTTTCACACTGGTTGCTATTGTTCCTGTTATACGATGGAAAAGCTGTTGTATTTATATTGTACCTTATGCTTCTGACGTTGACTTTTATGGCCCTAACTGTTCGATCTGGTGGAGCAACGCGCTAGGGTGAAGCCTAGGTTTCCCGGAACGTAGAAATGACCATCAATTTCACACTGGTTGCAATTATTCCTGTTATACGATGGAAAAACTGTTGTATTTTTTTGCATTTTATGCTTCGGGCGTTGACTTCTAAGGCCCTAACTATTCAGTCTGTTGGAGCAACTCCCAAGGGTGAAGCCTAGGTTGCCCGGATAGTAGAAATGACCATAACTTTCATAGTGGTTGCAATTATTCGCTTCATACGATGGAAAAACTGTTTTATTTATATTGTATTTTATGCTTCTGGCGTTGACTTCTGAGGCCCTAACTATTCGATCTGTTGGAGCAACGCCCTAGAGTGAAGCCTTGGTTTCCCGGAACGTAGAAATGACCATGAATTTCATACTGGTCGCAATTATTCGTTTTATACGATGGAAAAACTGTTGTATTTATATTGTATTTTATGCTTCTGACGTTGACTTCTAAGGCTCGAACTATTCGATCTGGTGGAGCAACGCCCTAGATTGAAACCTAGGTTGCCCGGCACGTAGAAATGACCATAGCTTTCACACTGGTTGCAATTATTCGTTTTATACGATGGAAAAACTGTTGTATTTATATTGTATTTTATGCTTCTGGCGTTCACTTCTTAGGCCCTAACTATTCGATCGGGTGGAACAACGCACTAGGGTGAAGCCTAGGTTGCCCGGAAAGCAGAAATGACCATAACTTTCAAACTGGTTGCAATTATTCCTGTTATACGATGGAAAAACTGTTGTGTTTATATTGTATTTTATGCTTCTGGCGTTCACGTCTTAGGCCCTAACTATTCGATCGGGTGGAACAACGCCCTAGGGTGAATCCTAGGTTGCCCGGGAAGTAGAAATGACCATAACTTTCATACTGGTTGCAATTATCCGTTTTATACGATGGAAAAACTGTTGTATTCATATTGTATTTTATGCTTCTGGCGTTGACTTCTTAGGCCCTAACTATTCGGTCTGGTGGAGCAACGCCACAGAGTGAAGCCTAGGTTGCCCGGAACGTAGAAATGATCATATCTTTCACACTGGTTGCTATTGTTCCTGTTATACGATGGAAAAGCTGTTGTATTTATATTGTACCTTATGCTTCTGGCGTTGACTTCTATGGCCCTAACTATTCGATCTGGTGGAGCAACGCCCTAGGGTGAAGCCTAGGTTGCCCGGAACGTAGAAATGACCATCAATTTCACACTGGTTGCAATTATTCCTGTTATACGATGGAAAAACTGTTGTATTTTTTTGCATTTTATGCTTCGGGCGTTGACTTCTAAGGCCCTAACTATTCAGTCTGTTGGAGCAACTCCCAAGGGTGAAGCCTAGGTTGCCCGGATAGTAGAAATGACCATAACTTTCATAGTGGTTGCAATTATTCGCTTTATACGATGGAAATACTGTTGTATTTATATTGTATTTTATGCTTCTGGCGCTGACTTCTTAGGCCGTAACTATTCGATCTGGTGGAGCACGCCCTAGAGTGAAGTCTAGGTGGCACGGAACGTAGAAATGACCATCACTTTCACACTGGTTGCAATTATTCATATTATAGGATGGAAAACCTGTTGTATTTATATTGTATTTTATGCTCCTGGTGTTGACTTCTTAGGCCCTAACTATTCGATCTGGTGGAGCAACGCCCTAGAGTGAAGCCTAGGGTGCCCGGAACGTAGAAATGACCATCACTCTCAAACTGGTTGCAATTACTCCTGTTATATGATGGAAAAACTGTTGTATTTATATTGTATTTTATGATTCTGGCGTTCACTTCTTAGGCACTAACTTTTCAATCTGTTGGAGCAACGCCCTAGCGTGAATCCTAGGTTGCCCGGGAAGTAGAAATGACCATAACTTTCATACTGGTTGCAATTATCCGTTTTATACGATGGAAAAACTGTTGTATTCATATTGTATTTTATGCTTCTGGCGTTGACTCCTTAGGCCCTAACTATTCGGTCTGGTGGAGCAACGCCTTAGAGTGAAGCCTTGGTTTCCCGGAACGTAGAAATGACCATGAATTTCATACTGGTCGCAATTATTCGTTTTATACGATGGAAAAACTGTTGTATTTATATTGTATTTTATGCTTCTGACGTTGACTTCTAAGGCTCGAACTATTCGATCTGGTGGAGCAACGCCCTAGATTGAAACCTAGGTTGCCCGGAACGTAGAAATGACCATAGCTTTCACACTGGTTGCAATTATTCGTTTTATGCGATGGAAAAACTGTTGTATTTATATTGTATTTTATGCTTCTGGCGTTCACTTCTTAGGCCCTAACTATTCGATCGGGTGGAACAACGCACTAGGGTGAAGCCTAGGTTGCCCGGAAAGCAGAAATGACCATGAATTTCATACTGGTCGCAATTATTCGTTTTATACGATGGAAAAACTGTTGTATTTATATTGTATTTTAGGCTTCTGACGTTGACTTCTAAGGCTCGAACTATTCGATCTGGTGGAGCAACGCCCTAGATTGAAACCTAGGTTGCCCGGAACGTAGAAATGACCATAGCTTTCACACTGGTTGCAATTATTCGTTTTATTCGATGGAAAAGCTGTTATATTTATATTGTATTTTATGCTTCTGGCGCTGACTTCTTAGGCCCTAACTATTCGATCTGGTGGAACACGCCCTAGAGTGAAGTCTAGGTTGCACGGAACGTAGAAATGACCATCACTTTCACACTGGTTGCAATTATTCATATTATAGGATGGAAAACCTGTTGCATTTATATTGCATTTTATGCTTCCGGCGTTGACTTCTAAGGCCCTAACTATTCAATCTGTTGGAGCAACGCTCTAGGGTGAAGCCTAGGTTGTCCGGAACGTAGAAATGACGTTAACTTTCGTACTGGTTGCAATTACTTGTTTTATATGATTGAAAAACTGTTGTATTTATATTGTATTTTATGCTTCTGGCGTTGACTTCTTATGCCCTAACTATTCCATCTGGTGGAACAACGCCCTATGGTAAAGCCTAGGTTGCCCGGAACGTAGAAATGACCACAACTTTCACACCGGTAGCAATTATTCGCTTTATACGATGGAAAAACTGTTGTATTTATATTGTATTTTATGCTTCTGGCGTTGACTTCTGAGGCCCTAACTATTCGATCTGTTGGAGCAACGCCCTAGCGTGAAGCCTTGTTTTCCCGGAACGTAGAAATGACCATGAATTTCATACTGGTCGCAATTATTCGTTTTATACGATGGAAAAACTGTTGTATTTATATTGTATTTTATGCTTCTGACGTTGACTTCTAAGGCTCGAACTATTCGATCTGGTGGAGCAACGCCCTAGATTGAAACCTAGGTTGCCCGGAACGTAGAAATGACCATAGCTTTCACACTGGTTGCAATTATTCGTTTTATACGATGGAAAAACTGTTGTATTTATATTGTACTTTATGCTTCTGGCGTTCACTTCTTAGGCCCTAACTATTCGATCAGGTGGAACAACGCACTAGGGTGAAGCCTAGGTTGCCCGGAAAGCAGAAATGACCATAACTTTCAAACTGGTTGCAATTATTCCTGTTATACGATGGAAAAACTGTTGTGTTTATATTGTATTTTATGCTTCTGGCGTTCACTTCTTAGGCCCTAACTATTCGATCGGGCGGAACAACGCCCTAGGGTGAATCCTAGGTTGCCCGGAACATAGAAATGACCATAACCTTCACACTGGTGGCTATTATTCGTTTTATTCGATGGAAAAACTGTTATATTTATATTGTATTTTATGCTTCTGGCGCTGACTTCTTAGGCCCTAACTATTCGATCTGGTGGAACACGCCCTAGAGTGAAGTCTAGGTTGCACGGAACGTAGAAATGACCATCAATTTGACACTGGTTGCAATTATTCCTGTTATACGATGGAAAAACAGTTTTATTTTTTTGCATTTTATGCTTCGGGCGATGACTTCTAAGGCCCTAACTATTCAGTCTGTTGGAGCAACTCCCAAGGGTGAAGCCTAGGTTGCCCGGAAAGTAGAAATGTCCATAACATTCATACTGGTTGCAATTATTCGTTTTATACGATGGAAAAACTGTTGTATTTATATTGTATTTTAAGCTTCTGACGTTGACTTCTAAGGCACCAACTATTCGATCTGGTGGAGCAACGCCCTAGAGTGTAGCCTAGGTTGCCCGGAACGTAGAAATGACCATAACTTTCACACTGGTTGCAATTATTCATATTATAGGATGGAAAACCTGTTGTATTTATATTGTATTTTATGCTTCTGGCGCTGTCTTCTTAGGCCGTAACTATTCGATCTGTTGGAGCAACGCCCTAGAGTGAAGCCTTGGTTTCCCGGAACGTAGAAATGACCATAACCTTCACACTGGTGGCTATTATTCGTTTTATTCGATGGAAAAACTGTTATATTTATATTGTATTTTATGCTTCTGGCGCTGTCTTCTTAGGCCGTAACTATTCGATCTGGTGGAGCACGCCCTAGAGTGTAGTCTAGGTTGCACGGAACGTAGAAATGACCATCACTTTCACACTGGTTGCAATTATTCATATTATAGGATGGAAAACCTGTTGTATTTATATTGTATTTTATGCTCCTGGTGTTGACTTCTTAGGCCCTAACTATTCGATCTGGTGGAGCAACGCCCTAGAGTGAAGCCTAGGGTGCCCGGAACGTAGAAATGACCATCACTCTCAAACTGGTTGCAATTACTCCTGTTATATGATGGAAAAACTGTTGTATTTATATTGTATTTTATGATTCTGGCGTTCACTTCTTAGGCACTAACTTTTCAATCTGTTGGAGCAACGCCCTAGCGTGAATCCTAGGTTGCCCGGGAAGTAGAAATGACCATAACTTTCATACTGGTTGCAATTATCCGTTTTATACGATGGAAAAACTGTTGTATTCATATTGTATTTTATGCTTCTGGCGTTGACTTCTTAGGCCCTAACTATTCGGTCTGGTGGAGCAACGCCTTAGAGTGAAGCCTAGTTTGCCCGGAACGTAGAAATGATCATATCTTTCACACTGGTTGCTATTGTTCCTGTTATACGATGGAAAAGCTGTTGTATTTATATTGTACCTTATGCTTCTGGCGTTCACTTCTTAGGCCCTAACTATTCGATCGGGTGGAACAACGCCCTAGGGTGAATCCTAGGTTGCCCGGAACATAGAAATGACCATAACCTTCACACTGGTGGCTATTATTCGTTTTATTCGATGGAAAAACTGTTATATTTATATTGTATTTTATGCTTCTGGCGCTGACTTCTTAGGCCCTAACTATTCAATCTGGTGGAACACGCCCTAGAGTGAAGTCTAGGTTGCACGGAACGTAGAAATGACCATCAATTTGACACTGGTTGCAATTATTCCTGTTATACGATGGAAAAACAGTTTTATTTTTTTGCATTTTATGCTTCGGGCGATGACTTCTAAGGCCCTAACTATTCAGTCTGTTGGAGCAACTCCCAAGGTTGAAGCCTAGGTTGCCCGGGAAGTAGAAATGACCATAACTTTCATACTGGTTGCAATTATCCGTTTTATGCGATGGAAAAACTGTTGTATTCATATTGTATTTTATGCTTCTGGCGTTGACTTCTTAGGCCCTAACTATTCGGTCTGGTGGAGCAACGCCTTAGAGTGAAGCCTAGGTTGCCCGGAACGTAGAAATGATCATATCTTTCACACTGGTTGCTATTGTTCCTGTTATACGATGGAAAAGCTGTTGTATTTATATTGTACCTTATGCTTCTGGCGTTGACTTCTATGGCCCTAACTATTCGATCTGGTGGAGCAACGCCCTAGGGTGAAGCCTAGGTTGCCCGGAACGTAGAAATGACCATCAATTTCACACTGGTTGCAATTATTCCTGTTATACGATGGAAAAACTGTTGTATTTTTTTGCATTTTATGCTTCGGGCGTTGACTTCTAAGGCCCTAACTATTCAGTCTGTTGGAGCAACTCCCAAGGGTGAAGCCTAGGTTGCCCGGATAGTAGAAATGACCATAACTTTCATAGTGGTTGCAATTATTCGCTTTATACGATGGAAAAACTGTTGTATTTATATTGTATTTTATGCTTCTGGCGTTGACTTCTGAGGCCCTAACTATTCGATCTGTTGGAGCAACGCCCTAGAGTGAAGCCTTGGTTTCCCGGAACGTAGAAATGACCATAACCTTCACACTTGTGGCTATTATTCGTTTTATTCGATGGAAAAACTGTTATATTTATATTGTATTTTATGCTTCTGGCGCTGTCTTCTTAGGCCGTAACTATTCGATCTGGTGGAGCACGCCCTAGAGTGTAGTCTAGGTTGCACGGAACGTAGAAATGACCATCACTTTCACACTGGTTGCAATTATTCATATTATAGGATGGAAAACCTGTTGTATTTATATTGTATTTTATGCTCCTGGTGTTGACTTCTTAGGCCCTAACTATTCGATCTGGTGGAGCAACGCCCTAGAGTGAAGCCTAGGGTGCCCGGAACGTAGAAATGACCATCACTCTCAAACTGGTTGCAATTACTCCTGTTATATGATGGAAAAACTGTTGTATTTATATTGTATTTTATGATTCTGGCGTTCACTTCTTAGGCACTAACTTTTCAATCTGTTGGAGCAACGCCCTAGCGTGAATCCTAGGTTGCCCGGGAAGTAGAAATGACCATAACTTTCATACTGGTTGCAATTATCCGTTTTATACGATGGAAAAACTGTTGTATTCATATTGTATTTTATGCTTCTGGCGTTGACTTCTTAGGCCCTAACTATTCGGTCTGGTGGAGCAACGCCTTAGAGTGAAGCCTAGGTTGCCCGGAACGTAGAAATGATCATATCTTTCACACTGGTTGCTATTGTTCCTGTTATACGATGGAAAAGCTGTTGTATTTATATTGTACCTTATGCTTCTGGCGTTGACTTTTATGGCCCTAACTATTCGATCTGGTGGAGCAACGCCCTAGGGTGAAGCCTAGGTTTCCCGGAACGAAGAAATGACCATCAATTTCACACTGGTTGCAATTATTCCTGTTATACGATGGAAAAACTGTTGTATTTTTTTGCATTTTATGCTTCGGGCGTTGACTTCTAAGGCCCTAACTATTCAGTCTGTTGGAGCAGCTCCCCAGGGTGAAGCCTAGGTTGCCCGGATAGTAGAAATGACCATTACTTTCATAGTGGTTGCAATTATTCGCTTTATACGATGGAAAAACTGTTGTATTTATATTGTATTTTATTCTTCTGGCGTTGACTTCTGAGGCCCTAACTATTCGATCTGTTGGAGCAACGCCCTAGAGTGAAGCCTTGGTTTCCCGGAACGTAGAAATGACCATGAATTTCATACTGGTCGCAATTATTCGTTTTATACGATGGAAAAACTGTTGTATTTATATTGTATTTTATGCTTCTGACGTTGACTTCTAAGGCTCGAACTATTCGATCTGGTGGAGCAACGTCCTAGATTGAAACCTAGGTTGCCCGGAACGTAGAAATGACCATCAATTTCACACTGGTTGCAATTATTCCTGTTATACGATGGAAAAACTGTTGTATTTTTTTGCATTTTATGCTTCGGGCGTTGACTTCTAAGGCCCTATCTATTCAGTCTGTTGGAGCAACTCCCAAGGGTGAAGCCTAGGTTGCCCGGATAGTAGAAATGATCATAACTTTCATAGTGGTTGCAATTATTCGCTTTATACGATGGAAAAACTGTTGTATTTATATTGTATTTTATGCTTCTGGCGCTGACTTCTTAGGCCGTAACTATTCGATCTGGTGGAGCACGCCCTAGAGTGAAGTCTAGGTTGCACGGAACGTAGAAATGACCATCACTTTCACACTGGTTGCAATTATTCATATTATACGATGGAAAAGCTGTTGTATTTATATTGTACCTTATGCTTCTGGCGTTGACTTTTATGGCCCTAACTGTTCGATCTGGTGGAGCAACGCCCTAGGGTGAAGCCTAGGTTTCCCGGAACGTAGAAATGACCATCAATTTCACACTGGTTGCAATTATTCCTGTTATACGATGGAAAAACTGTTGTATTTTTTTGCATTTTATGCTTCGGGCGTTGACTTCTAAGGCCCTAACTATTCAGTCTGTTGGAGCAACTCCCAAGGGTGAAGCCTAGGTTGCCCGGATAGTAGAAATGACCATAACTTTCATAGTGGTTGCAATTATTCGCTTCATACGATGGAAAAACTGTTTTATTTATATTGTATTTTATGCTTCTGGCGTTGACTTCTGAGGCCCTAACTATTCGATCTGTTGGAGCAACGCCCTAGAGTGAAGCCTTGGTTTCCCGGAACGTAGAAATGACCATGAATTTCATACTGGTCGCAATTATTCGTTTTATACGATGGAAAAACTGTTGTATTTATATTGTATTTTATGCTTCTGACGTTGACTTCTAAGGCCCGAACTATTCGATCTGGTGGAGCAACGCCCTAGATTGAAACCTAGGTTGCCCGGCACGTAGAAATGACCATAGCTTTCACACTGGTTGCAATTATTCGTTTTATACGATGGAAAAACTGTTGTATTTATATTGTATTTTATGCTTCTGGCGTTCACTTCTTAGGCCCTAACTATTCGATCGGGTGGAACAACGCACGAGGGTGAAGCCTAGGTTGCCCGGAAAGCAGAAATGACCATAACTTTCAAACTGGTTGCAATTATTCCTGTTATACGATGGAAAAACTGTTGTGTTTATATTGTATTTTATGCTTCTGGCGTTCACTTCTTAGGCCCTAACTATTCGATCGGGTGGAACAACGCCCTAGGGTGAATCCTAGGTTGCCCGGAACATAGAAATGACCATAACCTTCACACTGGTGGCTATTATTCGTTTTATTCGATGGAAAAACTGTTATATTTATATTGTATTTTATGCTTCTGGCGCTGACTTCTTAGGCCGTAACTATTCGATCTGGTGGAGCACGCCCTAGAGTGTAGTCTAGGTTGCACGGAACGTAGAAATGACCATCACATTCACACTGGCTGCAATTGTTCATATTATAGGATGGAAAACCTGTTGTATTTATATTGTATTTTATGCTCCTGGTGTTGACTTCTTAGGCCCTAACTATTCGATCTGGTGGAGCAACGCCCTAGAGTGAAGCCTAGGGTGCCCGGCACGTAGAAATGACCATCACTCTCAAACTGGTTGCAATTACTCCTGTTATATGATGGAAAAACTGTTGTATTTATATTGTATTTTATGATTCTGGCGTTCACTTCTTAGGCACTAACTTTTCAATCTGTTGGAGCAACGCCCTAGCGTGAATCCTAGGTTGCCCGGGAAGTAAAAATGACCATACCTTTCATACTGGTTGCAATTATCCGTTTTATATGATGGAAAAACTGTTGTATTCATATTGTATTTTATGCTTCTGGCGTTGACTTCTTAGGCCCTAACTATTCGGTCTGGTGGAGCAACGCCTTAGAGTGAAGCCTAGGTTGCCCGGAACGTAGAAATGATCATATCTTTCACTCTGGTTGCTATTGTTCCTGTTATACGACGGAAAAGCTGTTGTATTTATATTGTACCTTATGCTTCTGGCGTTGACTTTTATGGCCCTAACTATTCGATCTGGTGGAGCAACGCCCTAGGGTGAAGCCTAGGTTTCCCGGAACGAAGAAATGACCATCAATTTCACACTGGTTGCAATTATTCCTGTTATACGATGGAAAAACTGTTGTATTTTTTTGCATTTTATGCTTCGGGCGTTGACTTCTAAGGCCCTAACTATTCAGTCTGTTGGAGCAACTCCCAAGGGTGAAGCCTAGGTTGCCCGGATAGTAGAAATGACCATAACTTTCATAGTGGTTGCAATTATTCGCTTCATACGATGGAAAAACTGTTTTATTTATATTGTATTTTATGCTTCTGGCGTTGACTTCTGAGGCCCTAACTATTCGATCTGTTGGAGCAACGCCCTAGAGTGAAGCCTTGGTTTCCCGGAACGTAGAAATGACCATGAATTTCATACTGGTCGCAATTATTCGTTTTATACGATGGAAAAACTGTTGTATTTATATTGTATTTTATGCTTCTGACGTTGACTTCTAAGGCCCGAACTATTCGATCTGGTGGAGCAACGCCCTAGATTGAAACCTAGGTTGCCCGGCACGTAGAAATGACCATAGCTTTCACACTGGTTGCAATTATTCGTTTTATACGATGGAAAAACTGTTGTATTTATATTGTATTTTATGCTTCTGGCGTTCACTTCTTAGGCCCTAACTATTCGATCGGGTGGAACAACGCACGAGGGTGAAGCCTAGGTTGCCCGGAAAGCAGAAATGACCATAACTTTCAAACTGGTTGCAATTATTCCTGTTATACGATGGAAAAACTGTTGTGTTTATATTGTATTTTATGCTTCTGGCGTTCACTTCTTAGGCCCTAACTATTCGATCGGGTGGAACAACGCCCTAGGGTGAATCCTAGGTTGCCCGGAACATAGAAATGACCATAACCTTCACACTGGTGGCTATTATTCGTTTTATTCGATGGAAAAACTGTTATATTTATATTGTATTTTATGCTTCTGGCGCTGACTTCTTAGGCCGTAACTATTCGATCTGGTGGAGCACGCCCTAGAGTGTAGTCTAGGTTGCACGGAACGTAGAAATGACCATCACATTCACACTGGTTGCAATTATTCATATTATAGGATGGAAAGCCTGTTGTATTTATATTGTATTTTATGCTCCTGGTGTTGACTTCTTAGGCCCTAACTATTCGATCTGGTGGAGCAACGCCCTAGAGTGAAGCCTAGGGTGCCCGGAACGTAGAAATGACCATCACTCTCAAACTGGTTGCAATTACTCCTGTTATATGATGGAAAAACTGTTGTATTTATATTGTATTTTATGATTCTGGCGTTCACTTCTTAGGCACTAACTTTTCAATCTGTTGGAGCAACGCCCTAGCGTGAATCCTAGGTTGCCCGGGAAGTAAAAATGACCATAACTTTCATACTGGTTGCAATTATCCGTTTTATATGATGGAAAAACTGTTGTATTCATATTGTATTTTATGCTTCTGGCGTTGACTTCTTAGGCCCTAACTATTCGGTCTGGTGGAGCAACGCCTTAGAGTGAAGCCTAGGTTGCCCGGAACGTAGAAATGATCATATCTTTCACTCTGGTTGCTATTGTTCCTGTTATACGATGGAAAAGCTGTTGTATTTATATTGTACCTTATGCTTCTGGCGTTGACTTTTATGGCCCTAACTATTCGATCTGGTGGAGCAACGCCCTAGGGTGAAGCCTAGGTTTCCCGGAACGTAGAAATGACCATCAATTTCACACTGGTTGCAATTATTCCTGTTATACGATGGAAAAACTGTTGTATTTTTTTGCATTTTATGCTTCGGGCGTTGACTTCTAAGGCCCTAACTATTCAGTCTGTTGGAGCAACTCCCAAGGGTGAAGCCTAGGTTGCCCGGATAGTAGAAATGACCATAACTTTCATAGTGGTTGCAATTATTCGCTTTATACGATGGAAAAACTGTTGCATTTATATTGTATTTTATTCTTGTGGCGTTGACTTCTGAGGCCCTAACTATTCGATCTGTTGGAGCAACGCCCTAGAGTGAAGCCTTGGTCTCCCGGAACGTAGAAATGACCATGAATTTCATACTGGTCGCAATTATTCGTTTTATACGATGGAAAAACTGTTGTATTTATATTGTATTTTATGCTTCTGACGTTGACTTCTAAGGCTCGAACTATTCGATCTGGTGGAGCAACGCCCTAGATTGAAACCTAGGTTGCCCGGAACGTAGAAATGACCATAGCTTTCACACTGGTTGCAATTATTCGTTTTATACGATGGAAAAACTGTTGTATTTATATTGTATTTTATGCTTCTGGCGTTCACTTCTTAGGCCCTAACTATTCGATCGGGTGGAACAACGCACTAGGGTGAAGCCTAGGTTGCCCGGAAAGCAGAAATGACCATAACTTTCAAACTGGTTGCAATTATTCCTGTTATACGATGGAAAAACTGTTGTGTTTATATTGTATTTTATGCTTCTGGCGTTCACGTCTTAGGCCCTAACTATTCGATCGGGTGGAACAACGCCCTAGGGTGAATCCTAGGTTGCCCGGGAAGTAGAAATGACCATAACTTTCATACTGGTTGCAATTATCCGTTTTATACGATGGAAAAACTGTTGTATTCATATTGTATTTTATGCTTCTGGCGTTGACTTCTTAGGCCCGAACTATTCGGTCTGGTGGAGCAACGCCTTAGAGTGAAGCCTAGGTTGCCCGGAACGTAGAAATGATCATATCTTTCACACTGGTTGCTATTGTTCCTGTTATACGATGGAAAAGCTGTTGTATTTATATTGTACCTTATGCTTCTGGCGTTGACTTCTATGGCCCTAACTATTCGATCTGTTGGAGCAACGCCCTAGAGTGAAGCCTTGGTTTCCCGGAACGTAGAAATGACCATGAATTTCATACTGGTCGCAATTATTCGTTTTATACGATGGAAAAACTGTTGTATTTATATTGTATTTTATGCTTCTGGCGTTCACTTCTTAGGCCCTAACTATTCGATCGGGTGGAACAACGTACGAGGGTGAAGCCTAGGTTGCCCGGAAAGCAGAAATGACCATAACTTTCAAACTGGTTGCAATTATTCCTGTTATACGATGGAAAAACTGTTGTGTTTATATTGTATTTTATGCTTCTGGCGTTCACTTCTTAGGCCCTAACTATTCGATCGGGTGGAACAACGCCCTAGGGTGAATCCTAGGTTGCCCGGAACATAGAAATGACCATAACCTTCACACTGGTGGCTATTATTCGTTTTATTCGATGGAAAAACTGTTATATTTATATTGTATTTTATGCTTCTGGCGCTGACTTCTTAGGCCGTAACTATTCGATCTGGTGGAGCACGCCCTAGAGTGTAGTCTAGGTTGCACGGAACGTAGAAATGACCATCACATTCACACTGGTTGCAATTGTTCATATTATAGGATGGAAAACCTGTTGTATTTATATTGTATTTTATGCTCCTGGTGTTGACTTCTTAGGCCCTAACTATTCGATCTGGTGGAGCAACGCCCTAGAGTGAAGCCTAGGGTGCCCGGCACGTAGAAATGACCATCACTCTCAAACTGGTTGCAATTACTCCTGTTATATGATGGAAAAACTGTTGTATTTATATTGTATTTTATGATTCTGGCGTTCACTTCTTAGGCAGTAACTTTTCAATCTGTTGGAGCAACGCCCTAGCGTGAATCCTAGGTTGCCCGGGAAGTAAAAATGACCATAACTTTCATACTGGTTGCAATTATCCGTTTTATATGATGGAAAAACTGTTGTATTCATATTGTATTTTATGCTTCTGGCGTTGACTTCTTAGGCCCTAACTAGTCGGTCTGGTGGAGCAACGCCTTAGAGTGAAGCCTAGGTTGCCCGGAACGTAGAAATGATCATATCTTTCACTCTGGTTGCTATTGTTCCTGTTATACGATGGAAAAGCTGTTGTATTTATATTGTACCTTATGCTTCTGGCGTTGACTTTTATGGCCCTAACTATTCGATCTGGTGGAGCAACGCCCTAGGGTGAAGCCTAGGTTTCCCGGAACGTAGAAATGACCATCAATTTCACACTGGTTGCAATTATTCCTGTTATACGATGGAAAAACTGTTGTATTTTTTTGCATTTTATGCTTCGGGCGTTGACTTCTAAGGCCCTAACTATTCAGTCTGTTGGAGCAACTCCCAAGGGTGAAGCCTAGGTTGCCCGGATAGTAGAAATGACCATAACTTTCGTAGTGGTTGCAATTATTCGCTTTATACGATGGAAAAACTGTTGCATTTATATTGTATTTTATTCTTCTGGCGTTGACTTCTGAGGCCCTAACTATTCGATCTGTTGGAGCAACGCCCTAGAGTGAAGCCTTGGTCTCCCGGAACGTAGAAATGACCATGAATTTCATACTGGTCGCAATTATTCGTTTTATACGATGGAAAAACTGTTGTATTTATATTGTATTTTATGCTTCTGACGTTGACTTCTAAGGCTCGAACTATTCGATCTGGTGGAGCAACGCCCTAGATTGAAACCTAGGTTGCCCGGAACGTAGAAATGACCATAGCTTTCACACTGGTTGCAATTATTCGTTTTATACGATGGAAAAGCTGTTGTATTTATATTGTATTTTATGCTTCTGGCGTTCACTTCTTAGGCCCTAACTATTCGATCGGGTGGAACAACGCACTAGGGTGAAGCCTAGGTTGCCCGGAAAGCAGAAATGACCATAACTTTCAAACTGGTTGCAATTATTCCTGTTATACGATGGAAAAACTGTTGTGTTTATATTGTATTTTATGCTTCTGGCGTTCACGTCTTAGGCCCTAACTATTCGATCGGGTGGAACAACGCCCTAGGGTGAATCCTAGGTTGCCCGGGAAGTAGAAATGACCATAACTTTCATACTGGTTGCAATTATCCGTTTTATACGATGGAAAAACTGTTGTATTCATATTGTATTTTATGCTTCTGGCGTTGACTTCTTAGGCCCGAACTATTCGGTCTGGTGGAGCAACGCCTTAGAGTGAAGCCTAGGTTGCCCGGAACGTAGAAATGATCATATCTTTCACACTGGTTGCTATTGTTCCTGTTATACGATGGAAAAGCTGTTGTATTTATATTGTACCTTATGCTTCTGGCGTTGACTTCTATGGCCCTAACTATTCGATCTGGTGGAGCAACGCCCTAGGGTGAAGCCTAGGTTGCCCGGAACGTAGAAATGACCATCAATTTCACACTGGTTGCAATTATTCCTGTTATACGATGGAAAAACTGTTGTATTTTTTTGCATTTTATGCTTCGGGCGTTGACTTCTAAGGCCCTAACTATTCAGTCTGTTGGAGCAACTCCCAAGGGTGAAGCCTAGGTTGCCCGGATAGTAGAAATGACCATAACTTTCATAGTGGTTGCAATTATTCGCTTTATACGATGGAAAAACTGTTGTATTTATATTGTATTTTATGCTTCTGGCGTTGACTTCTGAGGCCCTAACTATTCGATCTGTTGGAGCAACGCCCTAGAGTGAAGCCTTGGTTTCCCGGAACGTAGAAATGACCATGAATTTCATACCGGTCGCAATTATTCGTTTTATACGATGGAAAAACTGTTGTATTTATATTGTATTTTATGCTTCTGACGTTGACTTCTAAGGCTCGAACTATTCGATCTGGTGGAGCAACGCCCTAGATTGAAACCTAGGTTGCCCGGAACGTAGAAATGACCATAGCTTTCACACTGGTTGCAATTATTCGTTTTATACGATGGAAAAACTGTTGTATTTATATTGTATTTTATGCTTCTGGCGTTCACTTCTTAGGCCCTAACTATTCGATCGGGTGTAACAACGCACTAGGGTGAAGCCTAGGTTGCCCGGAAAGCAGAAATGACCATGAATTTCATACTGGTCGCAATTATTCGTTTTATACGATGGAAAAACTGTTGTATTTATATTGTATTTTATGCTTCTGACGTTGACTTCTAAGGCTCGAACTATTCGATCTGGTGGAGCAACGCCCTAGATTGAAACCTAGGTTGCCCGGAACGTAGAAATGACCATAGCTTTCACACTGGTTGCAATTATTCGTTTTATTCGATGGAAAAACTGTTATATTTATATTGTATTTTATGCTTCTGGCGCTGACTTCTTAGGCCCTAACTATTCGATCTGGTGGAACACGCCCTAGAGTGAAGTCTAGGTTGCACGGAACGTAGAAATGACCATCACTTTCACACTGGTTGCAATTATTCATATTATAGGATGGTAAACCTGTTGCATTTATATTGCATTTTATGCTTCCGGCGTTGACTTCTAAGGCCCTAACTATTCAATCTGTTGGAGCAACGCTCTGGGGTGAAGCCTAGGTTGTCCGGAACGTAGAAATGACGTTAACTTTCGTACTGGTTGCAATTACTTGTTTTATATGATTGAAAAACTGTTGTATTTATATTGTATTTTATGCTTCTGGCGTTGACTTCTTATGCCCTAACTATTCCATCTGGTGGAACAACGCCCTATGGTAAAGCCTAGGTTGCCCGGAACGTAGAAATGACCACAACTTTCACACCGGTAGCAATTATTCGTTTTATACGATGGAAAAACTGTTCTATTTATTTTGTATTTTATGTTTCGGGTGTTGACTTCGAAGGCCCTAAATATTCAATCTGTTGAAGCAACGCCCTAGGGTGAAGCCTAGGTTGCCCGGAAAGTAGAAATGACCATAACTTTCATACTGGTTGCAATTATTCGTCTTATGCGATGGAAAAACTGTTGTATTTATATTGTATTCTATGCTTCTGGCGTTGACTTCTAAGGCACTAGTTATTCGATCTGGTGGAGCAACGCCCTAGAGTGATGCCTAAGTTGTCCGGAACGTAGCAATTGCCATCACTTTCAAACTGGTTGCAAATATTCCTGTTATATGATGCAAAAAGTGTTGTACTTTTATTGCATTTTATGCTTCGCGCATTGACTTCTAAGGCCCTAACAATTCAATCTGTAGGAGCAACGCCCTAGGGCGTAGCCTAGGTTGCCCGTAAGGTAGAAATGACCATAGCTTTCATACTGGTTGCAATTACTCCTGTTATATGATGGAAAAACTGTTGTATTTATATTGTATTTTATGATTCTGCCGTTCACTTCTTAGGCACTAACTTTTCAATCTGTTGGAGCAACGCCCTAGCGTGAATCCTAGGTTGCCCGGGAATTAGAAATGACCATAACTTTCATACTGGTTGCAATTATCCGTTTTATACGATGGAAAAACTGTTGTATTCATATTGTATTTTATGCTTCTGGCGTTGACTTCTTAGGCCCTGACTATTCGGTCTGGTGGAGCAACGCCTTAGAGTGAAGCCTAGGTTGCCCGGAACGTAGAAATGATCATATCTTTCACACTGGTTGCTATTGTTCCTGTTATACGATGGAAAAGCTGTTGTATTTATATTGTACCTTATGCTTCTGGCGTTGACTTCTATGGCCCTAACTATTCGATCTGGTGGAGCAACGCCCTAGGGTGAAGCCTAGGTTGCCCGGAACGTAGAAATGACCATCAATTTCACACTGGTTGCAATTATTCCTGTTATACGATGGAAGAACTGTTGTATTTTTTTGCATTTTATGCTTCGGGCGTTGACTTCTAAGGCCCTAACTATTCAGTCTGTTGGAGCAACTCCCAAGGGTGAAGCCTAGGTTGCCCGGATAGTAGAAATGATCATAACTTTCATAGTGGTTGCAATTATTCGCTTTATACGATGGAAAAACTGTTGTATTTATATTGTATTTTATGCTTCTGGCGTTGACTTCTGAGGCCCTAACTATTCGATCTGTTGGAGCAACGCCCTAGAGTGAAGCCTTGGTTTCCCGGAACGTAGAAATGACCATAACCTTCACACTGGTGGCTATTATTCGTTTTATTCGATGGAAAAACTGTTATATTTATATTGTATTTTATGCTTCTGGCGCTGTCTTCTTAGGCCGTAACTATTCGATCTGGTGGAGCACGCCCTAGAGTGTAGTCTAGGTTGCACGGAACGTAGAAATGACCATCACTTTCACACTGGTTGCAATTATTCATATTATAGGATGGAAAACCTGTTGTATTTATATTGTATTTTATGCTCCTGGTGTTGACTTCTTAGGCCCTAACTATTCGATCTGGTGGAGCAACGCCCTAGAGTGAAGCCTAGGGTGCCCGGAACGTAGAAATGACCATCACTCTCAAACTGGTTGCAATTACTCCTGTTATATGATGGAAAAACTGTTGTATTTATATTGTATTTTATGATTCTGGCGTTCACTTCTTAGGCACTAACTTTTCAATCTGTTGGAGCAACGCCCTAGCGTGAATCCTAGGTTGCCCGGGAAGTAGAAATGACCATAACTTTCATACTGGTTGCAATTATCCGTTTTATACGATGGAAAAACTGTTGTATTCATATTGTATTTTATGCTTCTGGCGTTGACTTCTTAGGCCCTAACTATTCGGTCTGGTGGAGCAACGCCTTAG
Source organism: Calliopsis andreniformis (assembly GCF_051401765.1). Taxonomy (NCBI): domain Eukaryota; kingdom Metazoa; phylum Arthropoda; class Insecta; order Hymenoptera; family Andrenidae; genus Calliopsis; species Calliopsis andreniformis. The sequence goes on along the minus strand of NW_027480425.1, from coordinate 6,854,121 downwards.
AGTGAAGCCTAGGTTGCCCGGAACGTAGAAATGATCATATCTTTCACACTGGTTGCTATTGTTCCTGTTATACGATGGAAAAGCTGTTGTATTTATATTGTACCTTATGCTTCTGGCGTTGACTTTTATGGCCCTAACTATTCGATCTGGTGGAGCAACGCCCTAGGGTGAAGCCTAGGTTTCCCGGAACGAAGAAATGACCATCAATTTCACACTGGTTGCAATTATTCCTGTTATACGATGGAAAAACTGTTGTATTTTTTTGCATTTTATGCTTCGGGCGTTGACTTCTAAGGCCCTAACTATTCAGTCTGTTGGAGCAGCTCCCAAGGGTGAAGCCTAGGTTGCCCGGATAGTAGAAATGACCATTACTTTCATAGTGGTTGCAATTATTCGCTTTATACGATGGAAAAACTGTTGTATTTATATTGTATTTTATTCTTCTGGCGTTGACTTCTGAGGCCCTAACTATTCGATCTGTTGGAGCAACGCCATAGAGTGAAGCCTTGGTTTCCCGGAACGTAGAAATGACCATGAATTTCATACTGGTCGCAATTATTCGTTTTATACGATGGAAAAACTGTTGTATTTATATTGTATTTTATGCTTCTGACGTTGACTTCTAAGGCTCGAACTATTCGATCTGGTGGAGCAACGTCCTAGATTGAAACCTAGGTTGCCCGGAACGTAGAAATGACCATCAATTTCACACTGGTTGCAATTATTCCTGTTATACGATGGAAAAACTGTTGTATTTTTTTGCATTTTATGCTTCGGGCGTTGACTTCTAAGGCCCTATCTATTCAGTCTGTTGGAGCAACTCCCAAGGGTGAAGCCTAGGTTGCCCGGATAGTAGAAATGATCATAACTTTCATAGTGGTTGCAATTATTCGCTTTATACGATGGAAAAACTGTTGTATTTATATTGTATTTTATGCTTCTGGCGCTGACTTCTTAGGCCGTAACTATTCGATCTGGTGGAGCACGCCCTAGAGTGAAGTCTAGGTTGCACGGAACGTAGAAATGACCATCACTTTCACACTGGTTGCAATTATTCATATTATACGATGGAAAAGCTGTTGTATTTATATTGTACCTTATGCTTCTGGCGTTGACTTTTATGGCCCTAACTGTTCGATCTGGTGGAGCAACGCCCTAGGGTGAAGCCTAGGTTTCCCGGAACGTAGAAATGACCATCAATTTCACACTGGTTGCAATTATTCCTGCTATACGATGGAAAAACTGTTGTATTTTTTTGCATTATATGCTTCGGGCGTTGACTTCTAAGGCCCTAACTATTCAGTCTGTTGGAGCAACTCCCAAGGGTGAAGCCTAGGTTGCCCGGATAGTAGAAATGACCATAACTTTCATAGTGGTTGCAATTATTCGCTTCATACGATGGAAAAACTGTTTTATTTATATTGTATTTTATGCTTCAGGCGTTGACTTCTGAGGCCCTAACTATTCGATCTGTTGGAGCAACGCCCTAGAGTGAAGCCTTGGTTTCCCGGAACGTAGAAATGACCATGAATTTCATACTGGTCGCAATTATTCGTTTTATACGATGGAAAAACTGTTGTATTTATATTGTATTTTATGCTTCTGGCGTTCACTTCTTAGGCCCTAACTATTCGATCGGGTGGAACAACGTACGAGGGTGAAGCCTAGGTTGCCCGGAAAGCAGAAATGACCATAACTTTCAAACTGGTTGCAATTATTCCTGTTATACGATGGAAAAACTGTTGTGTTTATATTGTATTTTATGCTTCTGGCGTTCACTTCTTAGGCCCTAACTATTCGATCGGGTGGAACAACGCCCTAGGGTGAATCCTAGGTTGCCCGGAACATAGAAATGACCATAACCTTCACACTGGTGGCTATTATTCGTTTTATTCGATGGAAAAACTGTTATATTTATATTGTATTTTATGCTTCTGGCGCTGACTTCTTAGGCCATAACTATTCGATCTGGTGGAGCACGCCCTAGAGTGTAGTCTAGGTTGCACGGAACGTAGAAATGACCATCACATTCACACTGGTTGCAATTGTTCATATTATAGGATGGAAAACCTGTTGTATTTATATTGTATTTTATGCTCCTGGTGTTGACTTCTTAGGCCCTAACTATTCGATCTGGTGGAGCAACGCCCTAGAGTGAAGCCTAGGGTGCCCGGCACGTAGAAATGACCATCAATTTCACACTGGTTGCAATTATTCCTGTTATACGATGGAAAAACTGTTGTATTTTTTTGCATTTTATGCTTCGGGCGTTGACTTCTAAGGCCCTAACTATTCAGTCTGTTGGAGCAACTCCCAAGGGTGAAGCCTAGGTTGCCCGGATAGTAGAAATGACCATAACTTTCATAGTGGTTGCAATTATTCGCTTTATACGATGGAAAAACTGTTGTATTTATATTGTATTTTATGCTTCTGGCGTTGACTTCTGAGGCCCTAACTATTCGATCTGTTGGAGCAACGCCCTAGAGTGAAGCCTTGGTTTCCCGGAACGTAGAAATGACCATGAATTTCATACCGGTCGCAATTATTCGTTTTATACGATGGAAAAACTGTTGTATTTATATTGTATTTTATGCTTCTGACGTTGACTTCTAAGGCTCGAACTATTCGATCTGGTGGAGCAACGCCCTAGATTGAAACCTAGGTTGCCCGGAACGTAGAAATGACCATAGCTTTCACACTGGTTGCAATTATTCGTTTTATACGATGGAAAAACTGTTGTATTTATATTGTATTTTATGCTTCTGGCGTTCACTTCTTAGGCCCTAACTATTCGATCGGGTGTAACAACGCACTAGGGTGAAGCCTAGGTTGCCCGGAAAGCAGAAATGACCATGAATTTCATACTGGTCGCAATTATTCGTTTTATACGATGGAAAAACTGTTGTATTTATATTGTATTTTATGCTTCTGACGTTGACTTCTAAGGCTCGAACTATTCGATCTGGTGGAGCAACGCCCTAGATTGAAACCTAGGTTGCCCGGAACGTAGAAATGACCATAGCTTTCACACTGGTTGCAATTATTCGTTTTATTCGATGGAAAAACTGTTATATTTATATTGTATTTTATGCTTCTGGCGCTGACTTCTTAGGCCCTAACTATTCGATCTGGTGGAACACGCCCTAGAGTGAAGTCTAGGTTGCACGGAACGTAGAAATGACCATCACTTTCACACTGGTTGCAATTATTCATATTATAGGATGGTAAACCTGTTGCATTTATATTGCATTTTATGCTTCCGGCGTTGACTTCTAAGGCCCTAACTATTCAATCTGTTGGAGCAACGCTCTGGGGTGAAGCCTAGGTTGTCCGGAACGTAGAAATGACGTTAACTTTCGTACTGGTTGCAATTACTTGTTTTATATGATTGAAAAACTGTTGTATTTATATTGTATTTTATGCTTCTGGCGTTGACTTCTTATGCCCTAACTATTCCATCTGGTGGAACAACGCCCTATGGTAAAGCCTAGGTTGCCCGGAACGTAGAAATGACCACAACTTTCACACCGGTAGCAATTATTCGTTTTATACGATGGAAAAACTGTTCTATTTATTTTGTATTTTATGTTTCGGGTGTTGACTTCGAAGGCCCTAAATATTCAATCTGTTGAAGCAACGCCCTAGGGTGAAGCCTAGGTTGCCCGGAAAGTAGAAATGACCATAACTTTCATACTGGTTGCAATTATTCGTCTTATGCGATGGAAAAACTGTTGTATTTATATTGTATTCTATGCTTCTGGCGTTGACTTCTAAGGCACTAGTTATTCGATCTGGTGGAGCAACGCCCTAGAGTGATGCCTAAGTTGTCCGGAACGTAGCAATTGCCATCACTTTCAAACTGGTTGCAAATATTCCTGTTATATGATGCAAAAAGTGTTGTACTTTTATTGCATTTTATGCTTCGCGCATTGACTTCTAAGGCCCTAACAATTCAATCTGTAGGAGCAACGCCCTAGGGCGTAGCCTAGGTTGCCCGTAAGGTAGAAATGACCATAGCTTTCATACTGGTTGCAATTACTCCTGTTATATGATGGAAAAACTGTTGTATTTATATTGTATTTTATGATTCTGCCGTTCACTTCTTAGGCACTAACTTTTCAATCTGTTGGAGCAACGCCCTAGCGTGAATCCTAGGTTGCCCGGGAATTAGAAATGACCATAACTTTCATACTGGTTGCAATTATCCGTTTTATACGATGGAAAAACTGTTGTATTCATATTGTATTTTATGCTTCTGGCGTTGACTTCTTAGGCCCTGACTATTCGGTCTGGTGGAGCAACGCCTTAGAGTGAAGCCTAGGTTGCCCGGAACGTAGAAATGATCATATCTTTCACACTGGTTGCTATTGTTCCTGTTATACGATGGAAAAGCTGTTGTATTTATATTGTACCTTATGCTTCTGGCGTTGACTTCTATGGCCCTAACTATTCGATCTGGTGGAGCAACGCCCTAGGGTGAAGCCTAGGTTGCCCGGAACGTAGAAATGACCATCAATTTCACACTGGTTGCAATTATTCCTGTTATACGATGGAAGAACTGTTGTATTTTTTTGCATTTTATGCTTCGGGCGTTGACTTCTAAGGCCCTAACTATTCAGTCTGTTGGAGCAACTCCCAAGGGTGAAGCCTAGGTTGCCCGGATAGTAGAAATGATCATAACTTTCATAGTGGTTGCAATTATTCGCTTTATACGATGGAAAAACTGTTGTATTTATATTGTATTTTATGCTTCTGGCGTTGACTTCTGAGGCCCTAACTATTCGATCTGTTGGAGCAACGCCCTAGAGTGAAGCCTTGGTTTCCCGGAACGTAGAAATGACCATAACCTTCACACTGGTGGCTATTATTCGTTTTATTCGATGGAAAAACTGTTATATTTATATTGTATTTTATGCTTCTGGCGCTGTCTTCTTAGGCCGTAACTATTCGATCTGGTGGAGCACGCCCTAGAGTGTAGTCTAGGTTGCACGGAACGTAGAAATGACCATCACTTTCACACTGGTTGCAATTATTCATATTATAGGATGGAAAACCTGTTGTATTTATATTGTATTTTATGCTCCTGGTGTTGACTTCTTAGGCCCTAACTATTCGATCTGGTGGAGCAACGCCCTAGAGTGAAGCCTAGGGTGCCCGGAACGTAGAAATGACCATCACTCTCAAACTGGTTGCAATTACTCCTGTTATATGATGGAAAAACTGTTGTATTTATATTGTATTTTATGATTCTGGCGTTCACTTCTTAGGCACTAACTTTTCAATCTGTTGGAGCAACGCCCTAGCGTGAATCCTAGGTTGCCCGGGAAGTAGAAATGACCATAACTTTCATACTGGTTGCAATTATCCGTTTTATACGATGGAAAAACTGTTGTATTCATATTGTATTTTATGCTTCTGGCGTTGACTTCTTAGGCCCTAACTATTCGGTCTGGTGGAGCAACGCCTTAGAGTGAAGCCTAGGTTGCCCGGAACGTAGAAATGATCATATCTTTCACACTGGTTGCTATTGTTCCTGTTATACGATGGAAAAGCTGTTGTATTTATATTGTACCTTATGCTTCTGGCGTTGACTTTTATGGCCCTAACTATTCGATCTGGTGGAGCAACGCCCTAGGGTGAAGCCTAGGTTTCCCGGAACGAAGAAATGACCATCAATTTCACACTGGTTGCAATTATTCCTGTTATACGATGGAAAAACTGTTGTATTTTTTTGCATTTTATGCTTCGGGCGTTGACTTCTAAGGCCCTAACTATTCAGTCTGTTGGAGCAGCTCCCAAGGGTGAAGCCTAGGTTGCCCGGATAGTAGAAATGACCATTACTTTCATAGTGGTTGCAATTATTCGCTTTATACGATGGAAAAACTGTTGTATTTATATTGTATTTTATTCTTCTGGCGTTGACTTCTGAGGCCCTAACTATTCGATCTGTTGGAGCAACGCCATAGAGTGAAGCCTTGGTTTCCCGGAACGTAGAAATGACCATGAATTTCATACTGGTCGCAATTATTCGTTTTATACGATGGAAAAACTGTTGTATTTATATTGTATTTTATGCTTCTGACGTTGACTTCTAAGGCTCGAACTATTCGATCTGGTGGAGCAACGTCCTAGATTGAAACCTAGGTTGCCCGGAACGTAGAAATGACCATCAATTTCACACTGGTTGCAATTATTCCTGTTATACGATGGAAAAACTGTTGTATTTTTTTGCATTTTATGCTTCGGGCGTTGACTTCTAAGGCCCTATCTATTCAGTCTGTTGGAGCAACTCCCAAGGGTGAAGCCTAGGTTGCCCGGATAGTAGAAATGATCATAACTTTCATAGTGGTTGCAATTATTCGCTTTATACGATGGAAAAACTGTTGTATTTATATTGTATTTTATGCTTCTGGCGCTGACTTCTTAGGCCGTAACTATTCGATCTGGTGGAGCACGCCCTAGAGTGAAGTCTAGGTTGCACGGAACGTAGAAATGACCATCACTTTCACACTGGTTGCAATTATTCATATTATACGATGGAAAAGCTGTTGTATTTATATTGTACCTTATGCTTCTGGCGTTGACTTTTATGGCCCTAACTGTTCGATCTGGTGGAGCAACGCCCTAGGGTGAAGCCTAGGTTTCCCGGAACGTAGAAATGACCATCAATTTCACACTGGTTGCAATTATTCCTGCTATACGATGGAAAAACTGTTGTATTTTTTTGCATTATATGCTTCGGGCGTTGACTTCTAAGGCCCTAACTATTCAGTCTGTTGGAGCAACTCCCAAGGGTGAAGCCTAGGTTGCCCGGATAGTAGAAATGACCATAACTTTCATAGTGGTTGCAATTATTCGCTTCATACGATGGAAAAACGGTTTTATTTATATTGTATTTTATGCTTCTGGCGTTGACTTCTGAGGCCCTAACTATTCGATCTGTTGGAGCAACGCCCTAGAGTGAAGCCTTGGTTTCCCGGAACGTAGAAATGACCATGAATTTCATACTGGTCGCAATTATTCGTTTTATACGATGGAAAAACTGTTGTATTTATATTGTATTTTATGCTTCTGGCGTTCACTTCTTAGGCCCTAACTATTCGATCGGGTGGAACAACGTACGAGGGTGAAGCCTAGGTTGCCCGGAAAGCAGAAATGACCATAACTTTCAAACTGGTTGCAATTATTCCTGTTATACGATGGAAAAACTGTTGTGTTTATATTGTATTTTATGCTTCTGGCGTTCACTTCTTAGGCCCTAACTATTCGATCGGGTGGAACAACGCCCTAGGGTGAATCCTAGGTTGCCCGGAACATAGAAATGACCATAACCTTCACACTGGTGGCTATTATTCGTTTTATTCGATGGAAAAACTGTTATATTTATATTGTATTTTATGCTTCTGGCGCTGACTTCTTAGGCCATAACTATTCGATCTGGTGGAGCACGCCCTAGAGTGTAGTCTAGGTTGCACGGAACGTAGAAATGACCATCACATTCACACTGGTTGCAATTGTTCATATTATAGGATGGAAAACCTGTTGTATTTATATTGTATTTTATGCTCCTGGTGTTGACTTCTTAGGCCCTAACTATTCGATCTGGTGGAGCAACGCCCTAGAGTGAAGCCTAGGGTGCCCGGCACGTAGAAATGACCATCACTCTCAAACTGGTTGCAATTACTCCTGTTATATGATGGAAAAACTGTTGTATTTATATTGTATTTTATGATTCTGGCGTTCACTTCTTAGGCACTAACTTTTCAATCTGTTGGAGCAACGCCCTAGCGTGAATCCTAGGTTGCCCGGGAAGTAAAAATGACCATAACTTTCATACTGGTTGCAATTATCCGTTTTATATGATGGAAAAACTGTTGTATTCATATTGTATTTTATGCTTCTGGCGTTGACTTCTTAGGCCCTAACTATTCGGTCTGGTGGAGCAACGCCTTAGAGTGAAGCCTAGGTTGCCCGGAACGTAGAAATGATCATATCTTTCACTCTGGTTGCTATTGTTCCTGTTATACGATGGAAAAGCTGTTGTATTTATATTGTACCTTATGCTTCTGGCGTTGACTTTTATGGCCCTAACTATTCGATCTGGTGGAGCAACGCCCTAGGGTGAAGCCTAGGTTTCCCGGAACGTAGAAATGACCATCAATTTCACACTGGTTGCAATTATTCCTGTTATACGATGGAAAAACTGTTGTATTTTTTTGCATTTTATGCTTCGGGCGTTGACTTCTAAGGCCCTAACTATTCAGTCTGTTGGAGCAACTCCCAAGGGTGAAGCCTAGGTTGCCCGGATAGTAGAAATGACCATAACTTTCGTAGTGGTTGCAATTATTCGCTTTATACGATGGAAAAACTGTTGCATTTATATTGTATTTTATTCTTCTGGCGTTGACTTCTGAGGCCCTAACTATTCGATCTGTTGGAGCAACGCCCTAGAGTGAAGCCTTGGTCTCCCGGAACGTAGAAATGACCATGAATTTCATACTGGTCGCAATTATTCGTTTTATACGATGGAAAAACTGTTGTATTTATATTGTATTTTATGCTTCTGACGTTGACTTCTAAGGTTCGAACTATTCGATCTGGTGGAGCAACGCCCTAGATTGAAACCTAGGTTGCCCGGAACGTAGAAATGACCATAGCTTTCACACTGGTTGCAATTATTCGTTTTATACGATGGAAAAACTGTTGTATTTATATTGTATTTTATGCTTCTGGCGTTCACTTCTTAGGCCCTAACTATTCGATCGGGTGGAACAACGCACTAGGGTGAAGCCTAGGTTGCCCGGAAAGCAGAAATGACCATAACTTTCAAACTGGTTGCAATTATTCCTGTTATACGATGGAAAAACTGTTGTGTTTATATTGTATTTTATGCTTCTGGCGTTCACGTCTTAGGCCCTAACTATTCGATCGGGTGGAACAACGCCCTAGGGTGAATCCTAGGTTGCCCGGGAAGTAGAAATGACCATAACTTTCATACTGGTTGCAATTATCCGTTTTATACGATGGAAAAACTGTTGTATTCATATTGTATTTTATGCTTCTGGCGTTGACTTCTTAGGCCCGAACTATTCGGTCTGGTGGAGCAACGCCTTAGAGTGAAGCCTAGGTTGCCCGGAACGTAGAAATGATCATATCTTTCACACTGGTTGCTATTGTTCCTGTTATACGATGGAAAAGCTGTTGTATTTTTTTGCATTTTATGCTTCGGGCGTTGACTTCTAAGGCCCTAACTATTCAGTCTGTTGGAGCAACTCCCAAGGGTGAAGCCTAGGTTGCCCGGATAGTAGAAATGACCATAACTTTCATAGTGGTTGCAATTATTCGCTTTATACGATGGAAAAACTGTTGTATTTATATTGTATTTTATGCTTCTGGCGTTGACTTCTGAGGCCCTAACTATTCGATCTGTTGGAGCAACGCCCTAGAGTGAAGCCTTGGTTTCCCGGAACGTAGAAATGACCATGAATTTCATACCGGTCGCAATTATTCGTTTTATACGATGGAAAAACTGTTGTATTTATATTGTATTTTATGCTTCTGACGTTGACTTCTAAGGCTCGAACTATTCGATCTGGTGGAGCAACGCCCTAGATTGAAACCTAGGTTGCCCGGAACGTAGAAATGACCATAGCTTTCACACTGGTTGCAATTATTCGTTTTATACGATGGAAAAACTGTTGTATTTATATTGTATTTTATGCTTCTGGCGTTCACTTCTTAGGCCCTAACTATTCGATCGGGTGTAACAACGCACTAGGGTGAAGCCTAGGTTGCCCGGAAAGCAGAAATGACCATGAATTTCATACTGGTCGCAATTATTCGTTTTATACGATGGAAAAACTGTTGTATTTATATTGTATTTTATGCTTCTGACGTTGACTTCTAAGGCTCGAACTATTCGATCTGGTGGAGCAACGCCCTAGATTGAAACCTAGGTTGCCCGGAACGTCGAAATGACCATAGCTTTCACACTGGTTGCAATTATTCGTTTTATTCGATGGAAAAACTGTTATATTTATATTGTATTTTATGCTTCTGGCGCTGACTTCTTAGGCCCTAACTATTCGATCTGGTGGAACACGCCCTAGAGTGAAGTCTAGGTTGCACGGAACGTAGAAATGACCATCACTTTCACACTGGTTGCAATTATTCATATTATAGGATGGTAAATCTGTTGCATTTATATTGCATTTTATGCTTCCGGCGTTGACTTCTAAGGCCCTAACTATTCAATCTGTTGGAGCAACGCTCTAGGGTGAAGCCTAGGTTGTCCGGAACGTAGAAATGACGTTAACTTTCGTACTGGTTGCAATTACTTGTTTTATATGATTGAAAAACTGTTGTATTTATATTGTATTTTATGCTTCTGGCGTTGACTTCTTATGCCCTAACTATTCCATCTGGTGGAACAACGCCCTATGGTAAAGCCTAGGTTGCCCGGAACGTAGAAATGACCACAACTTTCACACCGGTAGCAATTATTCGTTTTATACGATGGAAAAACTGTTCTATTTATTTTGTATTTTATGTTTCGGGTGTTGACTTCGAAGGCCCTAAATATTCAACCTGTTGAAGCAACGCCCTAGGGTGAAGCCTAGGTTGCCCGGAAAGTAGAAATGACCATAACTTTCATACTGGTTGCAATTATTCGTCTTATGCGATGGAAAAACTGTTGTATTTATATTGTATTCTATGCTTCTGGCGTTGACTTCTAAGGCACTAGTTATTCGATCTGGTGGAGCAACGCCCTAGAGTGATGCCTAAGTTGTCCGGAACGTAGCAATTGCCATCACTTTCAAACTGGTTGCAAATATTCCTGTTATATGATGCAAAAAGTGTTGTACTTTTATTGCATTTTATGCTTCGCGCATTGACTTCTAAGGCCCTAACAATTCAATCTGTAGGAGCAACGCCCTAGGGCGTAGCCTAGGTTGCCCGTAAGGTAGAAATGACAATAGCTTTCATACTGGTTGCAATTACTCCTGTTATATGATGGAAAAACTGTTGTATTTATATTGTATTTTATGATTCTGCCGTTCACTTCTTAGGCACTAACTTTTCAATCTGTTTGAGCAACGCCCTAGCGTGAATCCTAGGTTGCCCGGGAATTAGAAATGACCATATCTTTCATACTGGTTGCAATTATCCGTTTTATACGATGGAAAAACTGTTGTATTCATATTGTATTTTATGCTTCTGGCGTTGACTTCTTAGGCCCTGACTATTCGGTCTGGTGGAGCAACGCCTTAGAGTGAAGCCTAGGTTGCCCGGAACGTAGAAATGATCATATCTTTCACACTGGTTGCTATTGTTCCTGTTATACGATGGAAAAGCTGTTGTATTTATATTGTACCTTATGCTTCTGGCGTTGACTTCTATGGCCCTAACTATTCGATCTGGTGGAGCAACGCCCTAGGGTGAAGCCTAGGTTGCCCGGAACGTAGAAATGACCATCAATTTCACACTGGTTGCAATTATTCCTGTTATACGATGGAAGAACTGTTGTATTTTTTTGCATTTTATGCTTCGGGCGTTGACTTCTAAGGCCCTAACTATTCAGTCTGTTGGAGCAACTCCCAAGGGTGAAGCCTAGGTTGCCCGGATAGTAGAAATGACCATAACTTTCATAGTGGTTGCAATTATTCGCTTTATACGATGGAAAAACGGTTGTATTTATATTGTATTTTATGCTTCTGGCGTTGACTTCTGAGGCCCTAACTATTCGATCTGTTGGAGCAACGCCCTAGAGTGAAGCCTTGGTTTCCCGGAACGTAGAAATGACCATGAATTTCATACTGGTCGCAATTATTCGTTTTATACGATGGAAAAACAGTTGTATTTATATTGTATTTTATGCTTCTGGCGTTCACTTCTTAGGCCCTAACTATTCGATCGGGTGGAACAACGCACTAGGGTGAAGCCTAGGTTGCCCGGAAAGCAGAAATGACCATAACTTTCAAACTGGTTGCAATTATTCCTGTTATACGATGGAAAAACTGTTGTATTTATATTGTATTTTATGCTTCTGGCGTTCACTTCTTAGGCCCTAACTATTCGATCGGGTGGAACAACGCCCTAGGGTGAATCCTAGGCTGCCCGGAACATAGAAATGACCATAACCTTCACACTGGTGGCTATTATTCGTTTTATTCGATGGAAAAACTGTTATATTTATATTGTATTTTATGCTTCTGGCGCTGACTTCTTAGGCCCTAACTATTCGATCTGGTGGAACACGCCCTAGAGTGAAGTCTAGGTTGCACGGAACGTAGAAATGACCATCAATTTGACACTGGTTGCAATTATTCCTGTTATACGATGGAAAAACTGTTTTATTTTTTTGCATTTTATGCTTCGGGCGATGACTTCTAAGGCCCTAACTATTCAGTCTGTTGGAGCAACTCCCAAGGGTGAAGCCTAGGTTGCCCGGAAAGTAGAAATGTCCATAACATTCATACTGGTTGCAATTATTCGTTTTATACGATGGAAAAACTGTTGTATTTATATTGTATTTTAAGCTTCTGACGTTGACTTCTAAGGCACCAACTATTCGATCTGGTGGAACAACGCCCTATGGTAAAGCCTAGGTTGCCCGGAACGTAGAAATGACCACAACTTTCACACCGGTAGCAATTATTCGTTTTATACGATGGAAAAACTGTTCTATTTATTTTGTATTTTATGCTTCGGGTGTTGACTTCGAAGGCCCTAAATATTCAATCTGTTGAAGCAACGCCCTAGGGTGAAGCCTAGGTTGCCCGGAAAGTAGAAATGACCATAACTTTCATACTGGTTGCAATTATTCGTTTTATGCGATGGAAAAACTGTTGTATTTATATTGTATTTTATGCTTATGGCGTTGACTTCTAAGGCACTAGTTATTCGATCTGGTGGAGCAACGCCCTAGAGTGATGCCTAAGTTGTCCGGAACGTAGCAATTGCCATCACTTTCAAACTGGTTGCAAATATTCCTGTTATATGATGCAAAAAGTGTTGTACTTTTATTGCATTTTATGCTTCGCGCATTGACTTCTAAGGCCCTAACAATTCAATCTGTAGGAGCAACGCCCTAGGGCGTAGCCTAGGTTGCCCGTAAGGTAGAAATGACCATAGCTTTCATACTGGTTGCAATTATGCGTTTTATATGATGGAAAAACTGTTGTATTTATATTGTATTTTATGCTTCTGTCGTTGGCGTCTAAGGCCGTAGCTATTAGATGTGGTGGAGCAACGCACTAGAGTGACGCCTAGGTTGCCCGGAACGTAGAAATGACCATTACTTTCGCAATGTTTGCAATTATACGTTTTATTCGATGTAAAAACTGTTGTATTTATGTTGTATTTTATCCTTCTGGCGTTGACTTCTTAGGCCCTAACATTTCGATCTGGTGGAGCAACGCCCTACTGTGAAGCCTAGGTTGCCCGGAACGTGGATATGACCATAACCTTCACACAGGTAGCAATTACTCGTTTTATACGGTGTAAAGACTGTTGTGTTTATTTTGTATTTTATTCTTCTGGTGCTGTCTTCTTAGGCCCTAACTATTCGATCTCGTGGAACAACGCCGTAGAGTGACGCCTAGGTTGCCCGGAACGTAGAAATGACCATTAATATCACACTGGTTGCAAATTATTCCTGCTATACGATGGAAAAACTGTTGCATTTTTATTGCATTTTAAGCTTCGGGCATTGACTTCTAAGGCCCTAACTATTCGATCTGGTGGAGCAACGCCCTAGAGTGATGCCTAGGTTGCTCGGAATGTAGAAAGAACCATAACTTTCACACTGGTTGCAATTATTCGTTTTATACGATGGAAAAACTGTTGCATCTTTATCGTATTCTATGCTTCTGGCGTTGACTTCTTAGGCCGTAACTATTCGATCTGGTGGAGCAACGCCCTGGAGTGAAACCTAGGTTGCCCGGAAAGCAGAAATGACCATAACTTTCAAACTGGTTGCAATTATTCCTGTTATACGATGGAAAAACTGTTGTGTTTATATTGTATTTTATGCTTCTGGCGTTCACTTCTTAGGCCCTAACTATTCGATCGGGTGGAACAACGCCCTAGGGTGAATCCTAGGTTGCCCGGAACATAGAAATGACCATAACCTTCACACTGGTGGCTATTATTCGTTTTATTCGATGGAAAAACTGTTATATTTATATTGTATTTTATGCTTCTGGCGCTGACTTCTTAGGCCCTAACTATTCGATCTGGTGGAACACGCCCTAGAGTGAAGTCTAGGTTGCACGGAACGTAGAAATGACCATCAATTTGACACTGGTTGCAATTATTCCCGATATACGATGGAAAAACTGTTTTATTTTTTTGCATTTTATGCTTCGGGCGATGACTTCTAAGGCCCTAACTATTCAGTCTGTTGGAGCAACTCCCAAGGGTGAAGCCTAGGTTGCCCGGAAAGTAGAAATGTCCATAACATTCATACTGGTTGCAATTATTCGTTTTATACGATGGAAAAACTGTTGTATTTATATTGTATTTTAAGCTTCTGACGTTGACTTCTAAGGCACCAACTATTCGATCTGGTGGAGCAACGCCCTAGAGTTAAGCCTAGGTTGCCCGGAACGTAGAAATGACCATAACTTTCACACTGGTTGCAATTATTCATATTATAGGATGGAAAACCTGTTGTATTTATATTGTATTTTATGCTCCTGGTGTTGACTTCTTAGGCCCTAACTATTCGATCTGGTGGAACACGCCCTAGTGTGAAGTCTAGGTTGCACGGAACGTAGAAATGACCATCACTTTCACACTGGTTGCAATTATTCATATTATAGGATGGAAAACCTGTTGTATTTATATTGTATTTTATGCTCCTGGTGTTGACTTCTTAGGCCCTAACTATTCGATCTGGTGGAGCAACGCCCTAGAGTGAAGCCTAGGGTGCCCGGAACGTAGAAATGACCATCACTCTCAAACTGGTTGCAATTACTCCTGTTATATGATGGAAAAACTGTTGTATTTATATTGTATTTTATGATTCTGGCGTTCACTTCTTAGGCACTAACTTTTCAATCTGTTGGAGCAACGCCCTAGCGTGAATCCTAGGTTGCCCGGGAAGTAGAAATGACCATAACTTTCATACTGGTTGCAATTATCCGTTTTATACGATGGAAAAACTGTTGTATTCATATTGTATTTTATGCTTCTGGCGTTGACTTCTTAGGCCCTGACTATTCGGTCTGGTGGAGCAACGCCTTAGAGTGAAGCCTAGGTTGCCCGGAACGTAGAAATGATCATATCTTTCACACTGGTTGCTATTGTTCCTGTTATACGATGGAAAAGCTGTTGTATTTATATTGTACCTTATGCTTCTGGCGTTGACTTCTATGGCCCTAACTATTCGATCTGGTGGAGCAACGCCCTAGGGTGAAGCCTAGGTTGCCCGGAACGTAGAAATGACCATCAATTTCACACTGGTTGCAATTATTCCTGTTATACGATGGAAGAACTGTTGTATTTTTTTGCATTTTATGCTTCGGGCGTTGACTTCTAAGGCCCTAACTATTCAGTCTGTTGGAGCAACTCCCAAGGGTGAAGCCTAGGTTGCCCGGATAGTAGAAATGACCATAACTTTCATAGTGGTTGCAATTATTCGCTTTATACGATGGAAAAACGGTTGTATTTATATTGTATTTTATGCTTCTGGCGTTGACTTCTGAGGCCCTAACTATTCGATCTGTTGGAGCAACGCCCTAGAGTGAAGCCTTGGTTTCCCGGAACGTAGAAATGACCATGAATTTCATACTGGTCGCAATTATTCGTTTTATACGATGGAAAAACAGTTGTATTTATATTGTATTTTATGCTTCTGGCGTTCACTTCTTAGGCCCTAACTATTCGATCGGGTGGAACAACGCACTAGGGTGAAGCCTAGGTTGCCCGGAAAGCAGAAATGACCATAACTTTCAAACTGGTTGCAATTATTCCTGTTATACGATGGAAAAACTGTTGTATTTATATTGTATTTTATGCTTCTGGCGTTCACTTCTTAGGCCCTAACTATTCGATCGGGTGGAACAACGCCCTAGGGTGAATCCTAGGCTGCCCGGAACATAGAAATGACCATAACCTTCACACTGGTGGCTATTATTCGTTTTATTCGATGGAAAAACTGTTATATTTATATTGTATTTTATGCTTCTGGCGCTGACTTCTTAGGCCCTAACTATTCGATCTGGTGGAACACGCCCTAGAGTGAAGTCTAGGTTGCACGGAACGTAGAAATGACCATCAATTTGACACTGGTTGCAATTATTCCTGTTATACGATGGAAAAACTGTTTTATTTTTTTGCATTTTATGCTTCGGGCGATGACTTCTAAGGCCCTAACTATTCAGTCTGTTGGAGCAACTCCCAAGGGTGAAGCCTAGGTTGCCCGGAAAGTAGAAATGTCCATAACATTCATACTGGTTGCAATTATTCGTTTTATACGATGGAAAAACTGTTGTATTTATATTGTATTTTAAGCTTCTGACGTTGACTTCTAAGGCACCAACTATTCGATCTGGTGGAACAACGCCCTATGGTAAAGCCTAGGTTGCCCGGAACGTAGAAATGACCACAACTTTCACACCGGTAGCAATTATTCGTTTTATACGATGGAAAAACTGTTCTATTTATTTTGTATTTTATGCTTCGGGTGTTGACTTCGAAGGCCCTAAATATTCAATCTGTTGAAGCAACGCCCTAGGGTGAAGCCTAGGTTGCCCGGAAAGTAGAAATGACCATAACTTTCATACTGGTTGCAATTATTCGTTTTATGCGATGGAAAAACTGTTGTATTTATATTGTATTTTATGCTTATGGCGTTGACTTCTAAGGCACTAGTTATTCGATCTGGTGGAGCAACGCCCTAGAGTGATGCCTAAGTTGTCCGGAACGTAGCAATTGCCATCACTTTCAAACTGGTTGCAAATATTCCTGTTATATGATGCAAAAAGTGTTGTACTTTTATTGCATTTTATGCTTCGCGCATTGACTTCTAAGGCCCTAACAATTCAATCTGTAGGAGCAACGCCCTAGGGCGTAGCCTAGGTTGCCCGTAAGGTAGAAATGACCATAGCTTTCATACTGGTTGCAATTATGCGTTTTATATGATGGAAAAACTGTTGTATTTATATTGTATTTTATGCTTCTGTCGTTGGCGTCTAAGGCCGTAGCTATTAGATGTGGTGGAGCAACGCACTAGAGTGACGCCTAGGTTGCCCGGAACGTAGAAATGACCATTACTTTCGCAATGTTTGCAATTATACGTTTTATTCGATGTAAAAACTGTTGTATTTATGTTGTATTTTATCCTTCTGGCGTTGACTTCTTAGGCCCTAACATTTCGATCTGGTGGAGCAACGCCCTACTGTGAAGCCTAGGTTGCCCGGAACGTGGATATGACCATAACCTTCACACAGGTAGCAATTACTCGTTTTATACGGTGTAAAGACTGTTGTGTTTATTTTGTATTTTATTCTTCTGGTGCTGTCTTCTTAGGCCCTAACTATTCGATCTCGTGGAACAACGCCGTAGAGTGACGCCTAGGTTGCCCGGAACGTAGAAATGACCATTAATATCACACTGGTTGCAAATTATTCCTGCTATACGATGGAAAAACTGTTGCATTTTTATTGCATTTTAAGCTTCGGGCATTGACTTCTAAGGCCCTAACTATTCGATCTGGTGGAGCAACGCCCTAGAGTGATGCCTAGGTTGCTCGGAATGTAGAAAGAACCATAACTTTCACACTGGTTGCAATTATTCGTTTTATACGATGGAAAAACTGTTGCATCTTTATCGTATTCTATGCTTCTGGCGTTGACTTCTTAGGCCGTAACTATTCGATCTGGTGGAGCAACGCCCTGGAGTGAAACCTAGGTTGCCCGGAAAGCAGAAATGACCATAACTTTCAAACTGGTTGCAATTATTCCTGTTATACGATGGAAAAACTGTTGTGTTTATATTGTATTTTATGCTTCTGGCGTTCACTTCTTAGGCCCTAACTATTCGATCGGGTGGAACAACGCCCTAGGGTGAATCCTAGGTTGCCCGGAACATAGAAATGACCATAACCTTCACACTGGTGGCTATTATTCGTTTTATTCGATGGAAAAACTGTTATATTTATATTGTATTTTATGCTTCTGGCGCTGACTTCTTAGGCCCTAACTATTCGATCTGGTGGAACACGCCCTAGAGTGAAGTCTAGGTTGCACGGAACGTAGAAATGACCATCAATTTGACACTGGTTGCAATTATTCCTGATATACGATGGAAAAACTGTTTTATTTTTTTGCATTTTATGCTTCGGGCGATGACTTCTAAGGCCCTAACTATTCAGTCTGTTGGAGCAACTCCCAAGGGTGAAGCCTAGGTTGCCCGGAAAGTAGAAATGTCCATAACATTCATACTGGTTGCAATTATTCGTTTTATACGATGGAAAAACTGTTGTATTTATATTGTATTTTAAGCTTCTGACGTTGACTTCTAAGGCACCAACTATTCGATCTGGTGGAGCAACGCCCTAGAGTTAAGCCTAGGTTGCCCGGAACGTAGAAATGACCATAACTTTCACACTGGTTGCAATTATTCATATTATAGGATGGAAAACCTGTTGTATTTATATTGTATTTTATGCTCCTGGTGTTGACTTCTTAGGCCCTAACTATTCGATCTGGTGGAACACGCCCTAGTGTGAAGTCTAGGTTGCACGGAACGTAGAAATGACCATCACTTTCACACTGGTTGCAATTATTCATATTATAGGATGGAAAACCTGTTGTATTTATATTGTATTTTATGCTCCTGGTGTTGACTTCTTAGGCCCTAACTATTCGATCTGGTGGAGCAACGCCCTAGAGTGAAGCCTAGGGTGCCCGGAACGTAGAAATGACCATCACTCTCAAACTGGTTGCAATTACTCCTGTTATATGATGGAAAAACTGTTGTATTTATATTGTATTTTATGATTCTGGCGTTCACTTCTTAGGCACTAACTTTTCAATCTGTTGGAGCAACGCCCTAGCGTGAATCCTAGGTTGCCCGGGAAGTAGAAATGACCATAACTTTCATACTGGTTGCAATTATCCGTTTTATACGATGGAAAAACTGTTGTATTCATATTGTATTTTATGCTTCTGGCGTTGACTTCTTAGGCCCTAACTATTCGGTCTGGTGGAGCAACGCCTTAGAGTGAAGCCTAGGTTGCCCGGAACGTAGAAATGATCATATCTTTCACACTGGTTGCTATTGTTCCTGTTATACGATGGAAAAGCTGTTGTATTTATATTGTACCTTATGCTTCTGGCGTTGACTTTTATGGCCCTAACTATTCGATCTGGTGGAGCAACGCCCTAGGGTGAAGCCTAGGTTTCCCGGAACGTAGAAATGACCATCAATTTCACACTGGTTGCAATTATTCCTGTTATACGATGGAAAAACTGTTGTATTTTTTTGCATTTTATGCTTCGGGCGTTGACTTCTAAGGCCCTAACTATTCAGTCTGTTGGAGCAACTCCCAAGGGTGAAGCCTAGGTTGCCCGGATAGTAGAAATGACCATAACTTTCATAGTGGTTGCAATTATTCGCTTTATACGATGGAAAAACTGTTGTATTTATATTGTATTTTATGCTTCTGGCGTTGACTTCTGAGGCCCTAACTATTCGATCTGTTGGAGCAACGCCCTAGAGTGAAGCCTTGGTTTCCCGGAACGTAGAAATGACCATGAATTTCATACTGGTCGCAATTATTCGTTTTATGCGATGGAAAAACTGTTGTATTTATATTGTATTTTACGCTTCTGTCGTTGGCGTCTAAGGCCGTAGCTATTAGATGTGGTGGAGCAACGCACTAGAGTGACGCCTAGGTTGCCCGGAACGTAGAAATGACCATTACTTTCGCAATGTTTGCAATTATACATTTTATTCGATGTAAAAACTGTTGTATTTATGTTGTATTTTATCCTTCTGGCGTTGACTTCTTAGGCCCTAACATTTCGATCTGGTGGAGCAACGCCCTACTGTGAAGCCTAGGTTGCCCGGAACGTGGATATGACCATAACCTTCACACAGGTAGCAATTACTCGTTTTATACGGTGTAAAGGCTGTTGTGTTTATTTTGTATTTTATTCTTCTGGTGCTGACTTCTTAGGCCCTAACTATTCGATCTCGTGGAACAACGCCGTAGAGTGACGCCTAGGTTGCCCGGAACGTAGAAATGACCATTAATATCACACTGGTTGCAAATTATTCCTGCTATACGATGGAAAAACTGTTGCATTTTTATTGCATTTTAAGCTTCGGGCATTGACTTCTAAGGCCCTAACTATTCGATCTGGTGGAGCAACGCCCTAGAGTGATGCCTAGGTTGCTCGGAATGTAGAAAGTACCATAACTTTCACACTGGTTGCAATTATTCGTTTTATACGATGGAAAAACTGTTGCATCTTTATCGTATTCTATGCTTCTGGCGTTGACTTCTTAGGCCGTAACTATTCGATCTGGTGGAGCAACGCCCTGGAGTGAAACCTAGGTTGCCCGGAACACAGAAGTGACCACTACTATCTCACTGGTTGCAAATTATTCCTGCTATACGGTGGAAAAACTGTTCTATTTATTTTGTATTTTATGCTTCGGGCGTTGACTTCTAAGGCCCTAACTATTCGATCAGGTGGAGCAACGCCCTGGAGTGAAGCCTAGGTTGCCCGGTACGTAGAAATGACCATCACTTTCAAACTGGTTGCAATTATTCGTTTTATACGATGGAAAACCTGTTGTATTTATATCGTATTTTAAGCTTCTGGCGTTGACTTCTGAGGCCCTAACTATTCGATCTGGTGGAACAACGCCCTAGGGTGAAGCCTAGGTTGCCCGGAAAGTAGAAATGACCATAACTTCCACACTGGTAGCAATTATTCATTTTAGACGATGGAAAAACTATTCTATTTATTTTATATTTTATGCTTCGGGCGTTGACTTCTAAGGCCCTAACTATTCGATCTGGTGGAGCAACGCCCTAGAGTGAAGCCTATGTTGCTCGGAAAGTAGAAATGACCATAAGTTTCATACTGGTTGCAATTATTCGTTTTATACGATGGAAAAACTGTTGTATTTATATTGTATTTTATGCTTCCGGCGTTGACTTCTAAGGCACTAACTATTCGATCTGGTGGAACAACGGCCTAGGGTGAATCCTAGGTTGCCCGGAACGTAGAATTGGCCATCACTTTCAAACTGGTTGCAATTATTCCTGTTGTATGATGGAAACACTGTTGTATTTTTATTGCGTTTTATGCTTCGGGCGTTGACTTCTAAGGCCCTAACTATTGTATCTGTTGGAGCAACGCCCTAGAGTGAAGCATAGGTTGCTCGGAAAGTAGAAATGACC
The DNA here is from genome assembly GCF_051401765.1 of Calliopsis andreniformis. Classification (NCBI taxonomy): domain Eukaryota; kingdom Metazoa; phylum Arthropoda; class Insecta; order Hymenoptera; family Andrenidae; genus Calliopsis; species Calliopsis andreniformis. The sequence goes on along the minus strand of NW_027480425.1, from coordinate 6,832,697 downwards.
ATAAGTTTCATACTGGTTGCAATTATTCGTTTTATACGATGGAAAAACTGTTGGATTTATATTGTGTTTTATGTTTCTGGCGTAGACTTCTAAGGCCCTAGCTATTCGATCTAGTGGAGCAACGCCCTAGAGTGAAGCCTAGGTTGCCCGGAACGTAGAAATGACCATCACTTTCAAACTGGTTGCAATTAATCCTGTTATACGATGGAAAAACTGTTGTATTTATATTGCATTTTATGCTTCTCGCGTTCACTTCCTAGGCCCTAACTGTTCGATCTGGTGGAACAACAGCCTAGGGTGAAGCCTAGGTTGCCCGGAACGTAGAAATGACCATAACTTTTACACTGGTAGCAATTATTCGTTTTATACGATGGAAAAGCTGTTCTATTTATCTTGTATTTAGTGCTTCGGGCGTTGGCTTCTAAGGCCGTAGCTATTAGATGTGGTGGAGCAACGTCCTAGTGCGACGGCTAGGTTGCCGGGAACGTAGAAATGACCATTACTTTCACAATGTTTGCAATCATTCATTTTATACGATGGAAAAACTGTTGTACTTATATTGTATTTTATCCATCTGGCGTTGAATTCTAAGTCCCTAGCTATTAGATCTGGTGGAGCTACGCCCTAGAGTGAAACCTCGGTTACCCGGAACGTAGAAATGACCAGTAGTTTCACGCTGTTTGCAGTTATTCCTGTTATTCGATGGAAAAACTGTTGCATCTTTATTGTATTTTATGCTTCTGGTGTTGACTTCTAAGGCCCTAACTATTCCATCTGGTGGAACAACGCCCTAGGGTGAAGCCTAGGTTGCCTGGAACGTAGAAATGACCATCACTTTCACACGGGTTGCAATTATTCCTGCTATAGGATGGAAAGACTGTTGTATTTTTATTGTATTTTATACTTCAGGCGTTGACTTCTAAGGCCCTAGCTATCCGATCTGGTCGAGCAACGCCCTAGAGTGAAGCATAGGTTGCCCGGAACGTAGGACATACCATTACATTCACACTGGCTGCAATTACTCCTGTTATACGATGGAAAAACTGTTGTATTTTTATTGTATTTTATGCTTCTGGCGTTTAATTCTAAGTCCCTAGCTATTCGATCTGGTGGAGCAACACCCTACAATGAAGCCTAGGTTGCCCGGAACGTATATATGACCATAACCTACACACAGGTTGCAATTATTCGTTTTATACGATGGAAAGACTGTTCCATTTATTTTGTAGTTTATGCTTCTGGCGCTGACTTCTACGGCCCTAACTCTTCGATCTGGTGGAGCAACGCATCAGAGTTAAGTCTAGGATGCCCGAAACGTCGAAATGATCATTACTTTCATACTGGTTGCAATTTGTCATGGTATACGATGGAAAAACTGTTGCATTTTTATTGTATTTTCTGCTTCTGGCTTTGACTTCTAAGGTCGTAGCTATTCCATCTGGTGGAGCAATGCCTCAGAGTTAAGTCTAGGATGCCCGGAACGGAGAAATGACCGTAACTATCACACTGGTTGCAATAATTCGTTTTATACGATGGAAAGCTGTTGTATTCATATCGTGTTTTAAGTTTCTGGCGTTGACTTCTTAGGCCCTAACTTTTGCATCTTGTGGAACAACGCCCTAGGGTGAAGCCTGGGTTGCCCGGAACGTAGAAATGACCATAACTTTCACACTGGTTGCAACTATCCATGCTATTCAATGGAATAGCTGTTGCATCTTTATTGTATTTTATGCTTCTGGCGTTGACTTCTTAGGCCCTAACTATTCCATCTGGTGGAACGACGCCCTAGAGTGAAGCCTAGGTTGCCGAGAACGTTGAAATGACCATCACTGTCACACTGGTTGCAATTATTGCTGATATACGATGGAAAAACTCTTGAATATTTATTGTATTTTATGCTTCGGGCGTTGACTTCTATGTCCCTACCTATTCGATTTGGTGGAGAAACACCCTACAGTGAAGCCTAGATTGTCAGAAACGTAGAAATGAACATAACTTTCACACTGGTAGCAATTATTCGTTTTATACAATGGAAAAACTGTTCTATTTATTTTGTATTTTATGCTTCGTGCGTTGAATTCTAAGGCCCTAACTATTCGATCTGGTGGAGCAACGCCCTAGAGTGAAGCCTAGGTTGCCGGGAACGTAGAAATGACCAGAACTTTCACACTGGTTGCTATTATTCGTTTTATACGATGGAAAAACTGTTATATTTATATTGTATTTTATGCTTCTGGCGTTGACTTCTTAGGCCCTAACTTTTCGATCTGGTGGAGCAACGCCCTCGAGTTAAGTCTAGGATGCCCGAAACGTCGAAATGATCGTTACTTTCGCACTGGTTGCAATTAGTCATGCTATACGATGGAAAAACTGTTCTATTTGTTTTGTATTTTATGCTTCGGGCGTTGACTTCTAAGGCCCTAACTATGCAATCTGTTGGAGCAACTCCCTAGGGTGAAGCCTAGGTTGCCCGGAAAGTAGAAATAACCACAACTCTCATACTTGTTGCAAATATTCGTTTTATACGATGGAAAAACTGTTATATTTATATTGTATTTTATGCTTCTGGCGTTGACTTCTTAGGCCCTAACTTTTCGATCTGGTGGAGCAACGACCTAGAGTGTAGCCTAGGTTGTCCGAAACGTAGAAATGACCATTACTTTCACACTGTTTGCTATTATTCATTTTATACGATGGAAAAGGTGTTGTATTTATATTGTATTTTATGCTTCTGGCGTTGACTTCTAAGGCCGTAGCTAATAGATGTGGTGGAGTAACGCCCTAGGGTGACGCCTAGGTTGCCTGGATCGTAGAAGTGACCATTACTTTCACAATCTTTCCAATTTTTCATTTTATACGATGGAAAAACTGTTGTACTTATATTGTATTTTATTCTTATGGCGTTGAATTCTAAGACCCTAGCTATGCGATCTGGTGGAGCAACGCCCTAGAATGAAACCTAGGTTACCCGGAACGTAGGAATGACCACTACTTTCACACTGTTTGCTGTTATTCCTGTTATTCGATGGAAAAACTGTTGCATCTTTATTGTATTTTATGCTTCTGGCGTTGACTTCTAAGGCCGTAGCTATTAGATGTGGTGGAGCAACGCCGTAGAGTGACGTCCAGGTTGCCCGGAACGTAGAAATGTCCATTACTTTCACACTGGTTGCTATTATTCGTTTTATACGATGGAAAAACTGTTATATTTATATTGTATCTTATGCTTCTGGCGTTGACTTCTTAGGCCCTAACAATTCGATCAGGTGGAACAACGCCCTAGAGTGAAGCCTAGGTTGCCTGGAACGTACAAATGGCCATCACTTCCACACGGGTTGCAATTATTCCTGTTATGGGATGGAAAGACTGTTGTATTTTTATTGTATTTTATGCTTCAGGCGTTGACTTCTGAGGCCGTAGCTATTCGATGTGGTGGAAGAACGCCATAGAGTGAAGCCTAGCTCGCCCGGAACGTAGAAATGACCATCACTCACAAACTGGTTGCAATTACTCCTGTTATATGATGGAAAAACTGTTGTATTTATATTGTATTTTATGATTCTGCCGTTCACTTCTTAGGCACTAACTTTTCAATCTGTTGGAGCAACGCCCTAGCGTGAATCCTAGGTTGCCCGGGAATTAGAAATGACCATAACTTTCATACTGGTTGCAATTATCCGTTTTATACGATGGAAAAACTGTTGTATTCATATTGTATTTTATGCTTCTGGCGTTGACTTCTTAGGCCCTGACTATTCGGTCTGGTGGAGCAACGCCTTAGAGTGAAGCCTAGGTTGCCCGGAACGTAGAAATGATCATATCTTTCACACTGGTTGCTATTGTTCCTGTTATACGATGGAAAAGCTGTTGTATTTATATTGTACCTTATGCTTCTGGCGTTGACTTCTATGGCCCTAACTATTCGATCTGGTGGAGCAACGCCCTAGGGTGAAGCCTAGGTTGCCCGGAACGTAGAAATGACCATCAATTTCACACTGGTTGCAATTATTCCTGTTATACGATGGAAAAACTGTTGTATTTTTTTGCATTTTATGCTTCGGGCGTAGACTTCTAAGGCCCTAACTATTCAGTCTGTTGGAGCAACTCCCAAGGGTGAAGCCTAGGTTGCCCGGATAGTAGAAATGACCATAACTTTCATAGAGGTTGCAATTATTCGCTTTATACGATGGAAAAACTGTTATATTTATATTGTATCTTATGCTTCTGGCGTTGACTTGTTAGGCCCTAACAATTTGATCTGTTGGAGCAACGCCCTAGAGTGAAGCCTTGGTTTCCCGGAACGTAGAAATGACCATGAATTTCATACTGGTCGCAATTATTCGTTTTATACGATGGAAAAACTGTTGTATTTATATTGTATTTTATGCTTCTGACGTTGACTTCTAAGGCTCGAACTATTCGATCTGGTGGAGCAACGCCCTAGATTAAAACCTAGGTTGCCCGGAACGTAGAAATGACCATAGCTTTCACACTGGTTGCAATTATTCGTTTTATACGATGGAAAAACTGTTGTATTTATATTGTATTTTATGCTTCTGGCGTTCACTTCTTAGGCCCTAACTATTCGATCGGGTGGAACAACGCAATAGGGTGAAGCCTAGGTTGCCCGGAAAGCAGAAATGACCATAACTTTCAAACTGGTTGCAATTATTCCTGTTATACGATGGAAAAACTGTTGTATTTATATTGTATTTTATGCTTCCGGCGTTCACTTCTTAGGATCTAACTATTCGATCGGGTGGAACAACGCCCTAGGGTGAAGTCTAGGTTGCACGGAACGTAGAAATGACCATCACTTTCACACTGGTTGCAATTATTCGTATTATAGGATGGAAAACCTGTTGTATTTATATTGCATTTTATGCTTCCGGCGTTGACTTCTAAGGCCCTAACTATTCAATCTGTTGGAGCAGCGCCCTAGGGTGAAGCCTAGGTTGTCCGGAACGTAGAAATAACGTTAACTTTCGTACTGGTTGCAATTACTTGTTTTATACGATTGAAAAACTGTTGTATTTATATTGTATTTTATGCTTCTGGCGTTGACTTCTTATGCCCTAACTATTCCATCTGGTGGAACAACGCCCTATGGTAAAGCCTAGGTTGCCCGGAACGTAGAAATGACCACAACTTTCACACCGGTAGCAATTATTCGTTTTATACGATGGAAAAACAGTTCTATTTATTTTGTATTTTATGCTTCGGGTGTTGACTTCTAAGGCCCTAAATATTCAATCTGTTGAAGCAACGCCCTAGGGTGAAGCCTAGGTTGCCAGGAAAGTAGAAATGACCATAACTTTCATACTGGTTGCAATTATTCGTTTTATGCGATGGAAAAACTGTTGTATTTATATTGTATTTTATGCTTCTGGCGTTGACTTCTAAGGCACTAGTTATTCGATCTGGTGGAGCAACGCCCTAGAGTGATGCCTAAGTTGTCCGGAACGTAGCAATTGCCATCACTTTCAAACTGGTTGCAAATATTCCTGTTATATGATGCAAAAAGTGTTGTACTTTTATTGCATTTTATGCTTCGGGCATTGACTTCTAAGGTCCTAACAATTCAATCTGTAGGAGCAACGCCCTAGGGCGTAGCCTAGGTTGCCCGTAAGGTAGAAATGACCATAGCTTTCATACTGGTTGCAATTATTCGTTTTATATGATGGAAAAACTGTTGTATTTATATTGTATTTTATGCTTCTGTCGTTGGCGTCTAAGGCCGTAGCTATTAGATGTGGTGGAGCAACGCACTAGAGTGACGCCTAGGTTGCCCGGAACGTAGAAATGACCATTACTTTCGCAATGTTTGCAATTATACATTTTATTCGATGTAAAAACTGTTGTATTTATGTTGTATTTTATCCTTCTGGCGTTGACTTCTTAGGCCCTAACATTTCGATCTGGTGGAGCAACGCCCTACTGTGAAGCCTAGGTTGCCCGGAACGTGGATATGACCATAACCTTCACACAGGTAGCAATTACTCGTTTTATACGGTGTAAAGGCTGTTGTGTTTATTTTGTATTTTATTCTTCTGGTGCTGACTTCTTAGGCCCTAACTATTCGATCTCGTGGAACAACGCCGTAGAGTGACGCCTAGGTTGCCCGGAACGTAGAAATGACCATTAATATCACACTGGTTGCAAATTATTCCTGCTATACGATGGAAAAACTGTTGCATTTTTATTGCATTTTAAGCTTCGGGCATTGACTTCTAAGGCCCTAACTATTCGATCTGGTGGAGCAACGCCCTAGAGTGATGCCTAGGTTGCTCGGTATGTAGAAAGTACCATAACTTTCACACTGGTTGCAATTATTCGTTTTATACGATGGAAAAACTGTTGCATCTTTATCGTATTCTATGCTTCTGGCGTTGACTTCTTAGGCCGTAACTATTCGATCTGGTGGAGCAACGCCCTGGAGTGAAACCTAGGTTGCCCGGAACGCAGAAGTGACCACTACTATCTCACTGGTTGCAAATTATTCCTGCTATACGATGGAAAAACTGTTCTATTTATTTTGTATTTTATGCTTCGGGCGTTGACTTCTAAGGCCCTAACTATTCGATCAGGTGGAGCAACGCCCTGGAGTGAAGCCTAGGTTGCCCGGTACGTAGAAATTACCATCACTTTCAAACTGGTTGCAATTATTCGATTTATACGATGGAAAACCTGTTGTATTTATATCGTATTTTATGCTTCTGGCGTTGACTTCTGAGGCCCTAACTATTCCATCTGGTGGAGCAACGACCTAGAGTGTAGCCTAGGTTGTCCGAAACGTAGAAATGACCATTACTTTCACACTGTTTGCTATTATTCATTTTATACGATGGAAAAGGTGTTGTATTTATATTGTATTTTATGCTTCTGGCGTTGACTTCTAAGCCCGTAGCTAATAGATGTGGTGGAGTAACGCCCTAGGGTGACGCCTAGGTTGCCTGGATCGTAGAAATGACCATTACTTTCACAATCTTTACAATTATTCATTTTATACGATGGAAAAACTGTTGTACTTATATTGTATTTTATTCTTATGGCGTTGAATTCTAAGACCCTAGCTATGCGATCTGGTGGAGCAACGCCCTAGAATGAAACCTAGGTTACCCGGAACGTAGGAATGACCAGTACTTTCACACTGTTTGCAGTTATTCCTGTTATTCGATGGAAAAACTGTTGCATCTTTATTGTATTTTATGCTTCTGGCGTTGACTTCTAAGGCCGTAGCTATTAGATGTGGTGGAGCAACGCCGTAGAGTGACGTCCAGGTTGCCCGGAACGTAGAAATGTCCATTACTTTCACACTGGTTGCTATTATTCGTTTTATACGATGGAAAAACTGTTATATTTATATTGTATCTTATGCTTCTGGCGTTGACTTCTTAGGCCCTAACAATTCGATCAGGTGGAACAACGCCCTAGAGTGAAGCCTAGGTTGCCTGGAACGTACAAATGGCCATCACTTCCACACGGGTTGCAATTATTCCTGTTATGGGATGGAAAGACTGTTGTATTTTTATTGTATTTTATGCTTCAGGCGTTGACTTCTGAGGCCGTAGCTATTCGATGTGGTGGAAGAACGCCATAGAGTGAAGCCTAGGTTGCCCGGAACGTAGAAATGACCATCACTCTCAAACTGGTTGCAATTATTCCTGTTATATGATGGAAAAACTGTTGTATTTATATTGTATTTTATGATTCTGCCGTTCACTTCTTAGGCACTAACTTTTCAATCTGTTGGAGCAACGCCCTAGCGTGAATCCTAGGGTGCCCGGGAATTAGAAATGACCATAACTTTCATACTGGTTGCAATTATCCGTTTTATACGATGGAAAAACTGTTGTATTCATATTGTATTTTATGCTTCTGGCGTTGACTTCTTAGGCCCTGACTATTCGGTCTGGTGGAGCAACGCCTTAGAGTGAAGCCTAGGTTGCCCGGAACGTAGAAATGATCATATCTTTCACACTGGTTGCTATTGTTCCTGTTATACGATGGAAAAGCTGTTGTATTTATATTGTACCTTATGCTTCTGGCGTTGACTTCTATGACCCTAACTATTCGATCTGGTGGAGCAACGCCCTAGGGTGAAGCCTAGGTTGCCCGGAACGTAGAAATGACCATCAATTTCACACTGGTTGCAATTATTCCTGTTATACGATGGAAAAACTGTTGTATTTTTTTGCATTTTATGCTTCGGGCGTTGACTTCTAAGGCCCTAACTATTCAGTCTGTTGGAGCAACTCCCAAGGGTGAAGCCTAGGTTGCCCGGATAGTAGAAATGACCATAACTTTCATAGTGGTTGCAATTATTCGCTTTATACGATGGAAAAACTGTTATATTTATATTGTATCTTATGCTTCTGGCGTTGACTTGTTAGGCCCTAACAATTTGATCTGTTGGAGCAACGCCCTAGAGTGAAGCCTTGGTTTCCCGGAACGTAGAAATGACCATGAATTTCATACTGGTCGCAATTATTCGTTTTATACGATGGAAAAACTGTTGTATTTATATTGTATTTTATGCTTCTGACGTTGACTTCTAAGGCTCGAACTATTCGATCTGGTGGAGCAACGCCCTAGATTGAAACCTAGGTTGCCCGGAACGTAGAAATGACCATAGCTTTCACACTGGTTGCAATTATTCGTTTTATACGATGGAAAAACTGTTGTATTTATATTGTATTTTATGCTTCTGGCGTTCACTTCTTAGGCCCTAACTATTCGATCGGGTGGAACAACGCACTAGGGTGAAGCCTAGGTTGCCCGGAAAGCAGAAATGACCATAACTTTCAAACTGGTTGCAATTATTCCTGTTATACGATGGAAAAACTGTTGTATTTATATTGTATTTTATGCTTCCGGCGTTCACTTCTTAGGATCTAACTATTCGATCGGGTGGAACAACGCCCTAGGGTGAATCCTAGGTTGCCCGGAACATAGAAATGACCATAACCTTCACACTGGTGGCTATTATTCGTTTTATTCGATGGAAAAACTGTTATATTTATATTGTATTTTATGCTTCTGGCGCTGGCTTCTTAGGCCGTAACTATTCGATCTGGTGGAGCACGCCCTAGAGTGTAGTCTAGGTTGCACGGAACGTTGAAATGACCATCACTTTCACACTGGTTGCAATTATTCATATTATAGGATGGAAAACCTGTTGTATTTATATTGTATTTTATGCTCCTGGTGTTGACTTCTTAGGCCCTAACTATTCGATCTGGTGGAGCAACGCCCTAGAGTGAAGCCTAGGGTGCCCGGAACGTAGAAATGACCATCACTCTCAAACTGGTTGCAATTACTCCTGTTATATGATGGAAAAACTGTTGTATTTATATTGTATTTTATGATTCTGCCGTTCACTTCTTAGGCACTAACTTTTCAATCTGTTGGAGCAACGCCCTAGCGTGAATCCTAGGTTGCCCGGGAATTAGAAATGACCATAACTTTCATACTGGTTGCAATTATCCGTTTTATACGATGGAAAAACTGTTGTATTCATATTGTATTTTATGCTTCTGGCGTTAACTTCTTAGGCCCTGACTATTCGGTCTGGTGGAGCAACGCCTTAGAGTGAAGCCTAGGTTGCCCGGAACGTAGAAATGATCATATCTTTCACACTGGTTGCTATTGTTCCTGTTATACGATGGAAAAGCTGTTGTATTTATATTGTACCTTATGCTTCTGGCGTTGACTTCTATGGCCCTAACTATTCGTTCTGGTGGAGCAACGCCCTAGGGTGAAGCCTAGGTTGCCCGGAACGTAGAAATGACCATCAATTTCACACTGGTTGCAATTATTCCTGTTATACGATGGAAAAACTGTTGTATTTTTTTGCATTTTATGCTTCGGGCGTTGACTTCTAAGGCCCTAACTATTCAGTCTGTTGGAGCAACTCCCAAGGGTGAAGCCTAGGTTGCCCGGATAGTAGAAATGACCATAACTTTCATAGTGGTTGCAATTATTCGCTTTATACGATGGAAAAACTGTTATATTTATATTGTATCTTATGCTTCTGGCGTTGACTTGTTAGGCCCTAACAATTTGATCTGTTGGAGCAACGCCCTAGAGTGAAGCCTTGGTTTCCCGGAACGTAGAAATGACCATGAATTTCATACTGGTCGCAATTATTCGTTTTATACGATGGAAAAACTGTTGTATTTATATTGTATTTTATGCTTCTGACGTTGACTTCTAAGGCTCGAACTATTCGATCTGGTGGAGCAACGCCCTAGATTGAAACCTAGGTTGCCCGGAACGTAGAAATGACCATAGCTTTCACACTGGTTGCAATTATTCGTTTTATACGATGGAAAAACTGTTGTATTTATATTGTATTTTATGCTTCTGGCGTTCACTTCTTAGGCCCTAACTATTCGATCGGGTGGAACAACGCAATAGGGTGAAGCCTAGGTTGCCCGGAAAGCAGAAATGACCATAACTTTCAAACTGGTTGCAATTATTCCTGTTATACGATGGAAAAACTGTTGTATTTATATTGTATTTTATGCTTCCGGCGTTCACTTCTTAGGATCTAACTATTCGATCGGGTGGAACAACGCCCTAGGGTGAATCCTAGGTTGCCCGGAACATAGAAATGACCATAACCTTCACACTGGTGGCTATTATTCGTTTTATTCGATGGAAAAACTGTTATATTTATATTGTATTTTATGCTTCTGGCGCTGGCTTCTTAGGCCGTAACTATTCGATCTGGTGGAGCACGCCCTAGAGTGTAGTCTAGGTTGCACGGAACGTTGAAATGACCATCACTTTCACACTGGTTGCAATTATTCATATTATAGGATGGAAAACCTGTTGTATTTATATTGTATTTTATGCTCCTGGTGTTGACTTCTTAGGCCCTAACTATTCGATCTGGTGGAGCAACGCCCTAGAGTGAAGCCTAGGGTGCCCGGAACGTAGAAATGACCATCACTCTCAAACTGGTTGCAATTACTCCTGTTATATGATGGAAAAACTGTTGTATTTATATTGTATTTTATGATTCTGGCGTTCACTTCTTAGGCACTAACTTTTCAATCTGTTGGAGCAACGCCCTAGCGTGAATCCTAGGTTGCCCGGGAAGTAGAAATGACCATAACTTTCATACTGGTTGCAATTATCCGTTTTATACGATGGAAAAACTGTTGTATTCATATTGTATTTTATGCTTCTGGCGTTGACTTCTTAGGCCCTAACTATTCGGTCTGGTGGAGCAACGCCTTAGAGTGAAGCCTAGGTTGCCCGGAACGTAGAAATGATCATATCTTTCACACTGGTTGCTATTGTTCCTGTTATACGATGGAAAAGCTGTTGTATTTATATTGTACCTTATGCTTCTGGCGTTGACTTTTATGGCCCTAACTATTCGATCTGGTGGAGCAACGCCCTAGGGTGAAGCCTAGGTTTCCCGGAACGTAGAAATGACCATCAATTTCACACTGGTTGCAATTATTCCTGTTATACGATGGAAAAACTGATGTATTTTTTTGCATTTTATGCTTCGGGCGTTGACTTCTAAGGCCCTAACTATTCAGTCTGTTGGAGCAACTCCCAAGGGTTAAGCCTAGGTTGCCCGGATAGTAGAAATGACCATAACTTTCATAGTGGTTGCAATTATTCGCTTTATACGATGGAAAAACTGTTGTATTTATATTGTATTTTATGCTTCTGGCGTTGACTTCTGAGGCCCTAACTATTCGATCTGTTGGAGCAACGCCCTAGAGTGAAGCCTAGGTTGCCCGGAAAGCAGAAATGACCATAACTTTCAAACTGGTTGCAATTATTCCTGTTATACGATGGAAAAACTGTTGTATTTATATTGTATTTTATGCTTCCGGCGTTCACTTCTTAGGATCTAACTATTCGATCGGGTGGAACAACGCCCTAGGGTGAATCCTAGGTTGCCCGGAACATAGAAATGACCATAACCTTCACACTGGTGGCTATTATTCGTTTTATTCGATGGAAAAACTGTTATATTTATATTGTATTTTATGCTTCTGGCGCTGGCTTCTTAGGCCGTAACTATTCGATCTGGTGGAGCACGCCCTAGAGTGTAGTCTAGGTTGCACGGAACGTTGAAATGACCATCACTTTCACACTGGTTGCAATTATTCATATTATAGGATGGAAAACCTGTTGTATTTATATTGTATTTTATGCTCCTGGTGTTGACTTCTTAGGCCCTAACTATTCGATCTGGTGGAGCAACGCCCTAGAGTGAAGCCTAGGGTGCCCGGAACGTAGAAATGACCATCACTCTCAAACTGGTTGCAATTACTCCTGTTATATGATGGAAAAACTGTTGTATTTATATTGTATTTTATGATTCTGCCGTTCACTTCTTAGGCACTAACTTTTCAATCTGTTGGAGCAACGCCCTAGCGTGAATCCTAGGTTGCCCGGGAATTAGAAATGACCATAACTTTCATACTGGTTGCAATTATCCGTTTTATACGATGGAAAAACTGTTGTATTCATATTGTATTTTATGCTTCTGGCGTTAACTTCTTAGGCCCTGACTATTCGGTCTGGTGGAGCAACGCCTTAGAGTGAAGCCTAGGTTGCCCGGAACGTAGAAATGATCATATCTTTCACACTGGTTGCTATTGTTCCTGTTATACGATGGAAAAGCTGTTGTATTTATATTGTACCTTATGCTTCTGGCGTTGACTTCTATGGCCCTAACTATTCGATCTGGTGGAGCAACGCCCTAGGGTGAAGCCTAGGTTGCCCGGAACGTAGAAATGACCATCAATTTCACACTGGTTGCAATTATTCCTGTTATACGATGGAAAAACTGTTGTATTTTTTTGCATTTTATGCTTCGGGCGTTGACTTCTAAGGCCCTAACTATTCAGTCTGTTGGAGCAACTCCCAAGGGTGAAGCCTAGGTTGCCCGGATAGTAGAAATGACCATAACTTTCATAGTGGTTGCAATTATACGCTTTATACGATGGAAAAACTGTTATATTTATATTGTATCTTATGCTTCTGGCGTTGACTTGTTAGGCCCTAACAATTTGATCTGTTGGAGCAACGCCCTAGAGTGAAGCCTTGGTTTCCCGGAACGTAGAAATGACCATGAATTTCATACTGGTCGCAATTATTCGTTTTATACGATGGAAAAACTGTTGTATTTATATTGTATTTTATGCTTCTGACGTTGACTTCTAAGGCTCGAACTATTCGATCTGGTGGAGCAACGCCCTAGATTGAAACCTAGGTTGCCCGGAACGTAGAAATGACCATAGCTTTCACACTGGTTGCAATTATTCGTTTTATACGATGGAAAAACTGTTGTATTTATATTGTATTTTATGCTTCTGGCGTTCACTTCTTAGGCCCTAACTATTCGATCGGGTGGAACAACGCAATAGGGTGAAGCCTAGGTTGCCCGGAAAGCAGAAATGACCATAACTTTCAAACTGGTTGCAATTATTCCTGTTATACGATGGAAAAACTGTTGTATTTATATTGTATTTTATGCTTCCGGCGTTCACTTCTTAGGATCTAACTATTCGATCGGGTGGAACAACGCCCTAGGGTGAATCCTAGGTTGCCCGGAACATAGAAATGACCATAACCTTCACACTGGTGGCTATTATTCGTTTTATTCGATGGAAAAACTGTTATATTTATATTGTATTTTATGCTTCTGGCGCTGGCTTCTTAGGCCGTAACTATTCGATCTGGTGGAGCACGCCCTAGGTGTAGTCTAGGTTGCACGGAACGTTGAAATGACCATCACTTTCACACTGGTTGCAATTATTCATATTATAGGATGGAAAACCTGTTGTATTTATATTGTATTTTATGCTCCTGGTGTTGACTTCTTAGGCCCTAACTATTCGATCTGGTGGAGCAACGCCCTAGAGTGAAGCCTAGGGTGCCCGGAACGTAGAAATGACCATCACTCTCAAACTGGTTGCAATTACTCCTGTTATATGATGGAAAAACTGTTGTATTTATATTGTATTTTATGATTCTGGCGTTCACTTCTTAGGCACTAACTTTTCAATCTGTTGGAGCAACGCCCTAGCGTGAATCCTAGGTTGCCCGGGAAGTAGAAATGACCATAACTTTCATACTGGTTGCAATTATCCGTTTTATACGATGGAAAAACTGTTGTATTCATATTGTATTTTATGCTTCTGGCGTTGACTTCTTAGGCCCTAACTATTCGGTCTGGTGGAGCAACGCCTTAGAGTGAAGCCTAGGTTGCCCGGAACGTAGAAATGATCATATCTTTCACACTGGTTGCTATTGTTCCTGTTATACGATGGAAAAGCTGTTGTATTTATATTGTACCTTATGCTTCTGGCGTTGACTTTTATGGCCCTAACTATTCGATCTGGTGGAGCAACGCCCTAGGGTGAAGCCTAGGTTTCCCGGAACGTAGAAATGACCATCAATTTCACACTGGTTGCAATTATTCCTGTTATACGATGGAAAAACTGTTGTATTTTTTTGCATTTTATGCTTCGGGCGTTGACTTCTAAGGCCCTAACTATTCAGTCTGTTGGAGCAACTCCCAAGGGTTAAGCCTAGGTTGCCCGGATAGTAGAAATGACCATAACTTTCATAGTGGTTGCAATTATTCGCTTTATACGATGGAAAAACTGTTGTATTTATATTGTATTTTATGCTTCTGGCGTTGACTTCTGAGGCCCTAACTATTCGATCTGTTGGAGCAACGCCCTAGAGTGAAGCCTTGGTTTCCCGGAACGTAGAAATGACCATCAATTTCATACTGGTCGCAATTATTCGTTTTATACGATGGAAAAACTGTTGTATTTATATTGTATTTTATGCTTCTGACGTTGACTTCTAAGGCTCGAACTATTCGATCTGGTGGAGCAACGCCCTAGATTGAAACCTAGGTTGCCCGGAACGTAGAAATGACCATAGCTTTCACACTGGTTGCACTTATTCGTTTTATACGATGGAAAAACTGTTGTATTTATATTGCATTTTATGCTTCTGGCGTTCACTTCTTAGGCCCTAACTATTCGATCGGGTGGAACAACGCACTAGGGTGAAGCCTAGGTTGCCCGGAAAGCAGAAATGACCATAACTTTCAAACTGGTTGCAATTATTCCTGTTATACGATGGAAAAACTGTTGTATTTATATTGTATTTTATGCTTCTGTTGTTCACTTCTTAGTCCCTAACTATTCGATCGGGTGGAACAACGCCCTAGGGTGAATCCTAGGCTGCCCGGAACATAGAAATGACCATAACCTTCACACTGGTGGCTATTATTCGTTTTATTCGATGGAAAAACTGTTATATTTATATTGTATTTTATGCTTCTGGCGCTGACTTCTTAGGCCCTAACTATTCGATCTGGTGGAACACGCCCTAGAGTGAAGTCTAGGTTGCACGGAACGTAGAAATGACCATCACTTTCACACTGGTTGCAATTATTCATATTATAGGATGGAAAACCTGTTGTATTTATATTGCATTTTATGCTTCCGGCGTTGACTTCTAAGGCCCTAACTATTCAATCTGTTGGAGCAGCGCCCTAGGGTGAAGCCTAGGTTGTCCGGAACGTAGAAATAACGTTAACTTTCGTACTGGTTGCAATTACTTGTTTTATACGATTGAAAAACTGTTGTATTTATATTGTATTTTATGCTTCTGGCGTTGACTTCTTATGCCCTAACTATTCCATCTGGTGGAACAACGCCCTATGGTAAAGCCTAGGTTGCCCGGAACGTAGAAATGACCACAACTTTCACACCGGTAGCAATTATTCGTTTTATACGATGGAAAAACTGTTCTATTTATTTTGTATTTTATGCTTCGGGTGTTGACTTCTAAGGCCCTAAATATTCAATCTGTTGAAGCAACGCCCTAGGGTGAAGCCTAGGTTGCCAGGAAAGTAGAAATGACCATAACTTTCATACTGGTTGCAATTATTCGTTTTATGCGATGGAAAAACTGTTGTATTTATATTGTATTTTATGCTTCTGGCGTTGACTTCTAAGGCACTAGTTATTCGATCTGGTGGAGCAACGCCCTAGAGTGATGCCTAAGTTGTCCGGAACGTAGCAATTGCCATCACTTTCAAACTGGTTGCAAATATTCCTGTTATATGATGCAAAAAGTGTTGTACTTTTATTGCATTTTATGCTTCGGGCATTGACTTCTAAGGTCCTAACAATTCAATCTGTAGGAGCAACGCCCTAGGGCGTAGCCTAGGTTGCCCGTAAGGTAGAAATGACCATAGCTTTCATACTGGTTGCAATTATTCGTTTTATATGATGGAAAAACTGTTGTATTTATATTGTATTTTATGCTTCTGTCGTTGGCGTCTAAGGCCGTAGCTATTAGATGTGGTGGAGCAACGCACTAGAGTGACGCCTAGGTTGCCCGGAACGTAGAAATCACCATTACTTTCGCAATGTTTGCAATTATACATTTTATTCGATGTAAAAACTGTTGTATTTATGTTGTATTTTATCCTTCTGGCGTTGACTTCTTAGGCCCTAACATTTCGATCTGGTGGAGCAACGCCCTACTGTGAAGCCTAGGTTGCCCGGAACGTGGATATGACCATAACCTTCACACAGGTAGCAATTACTCGTTTTATACGGTGTAAAGGCTGTTGTGTTTATTTTGTATTTTATTCTTCTGGTGCTGACTTCTTAGGCCCTAACTATTCGATCTCGTGGAACAACGCCGTAGAGTGACGCCTAGGTTGCCCGGAACGTAGAAATGACCATTAATATCACACTGGTTGCAAATTATTCCTGCTATACGATGGAAAAACTGTTGCATTTTTATTGCATTTTAAGCTTCGGGCATTGACTTCTAAGGCCCTAACTATTCGATCTGGTGGAGCAACGCCCTAGAGTGATGCCTAGGTTGCTCGGAATGTAGAAAGTACCATAACTTTCACACTGGTTGCAATTATTCGTTTTATACGATGGAAAAACTGTTGCATCTTTATCGTATTCTATGCTTCTGGCGTTGACTTCTTAGGCCGTAACTATTCGATCTGGTGGAGCAACGCCCTGGAGTGAAACCTAGGTTGCCCGGAACGCAGAAGTGACCACTACTATCTCACTGGTTGCAAATTATTCCTGCTATACGATGGAAAAACTGTTCTATTTATTTTGTATTTTATGCTTCGGGCGTTGACTTCTAAGGCCCTAACTATTAGATCAGGTGGAGCAACGCCCTGGAGTGAAGTCTAGGTTGCACGGAACGTAGAAATGACCATTAATATCACACTGGTTGCAAATTATTCCTGCTATACGATGGAAAAACTGTTGCATTTTTATTGCATTTTAAGCTTCGGGCATTGACTTCTAAGGCCCTAACTATTCGATCTGGTGGAGCAACGCCCTAGAGTGATGCCTAGGTTGCTCGGAATGTAGAAAGTACCATAACTTTCACACTGGTTGCAATTATTCGTTTTATACGATGGAAAAACTGTTGCATCTTTATCGTATTCTATGCTTCTGGCGTTGACTTCTTAGGCCGTAACTATTCGATCTGGTGGAGCAACGCCCTGGAGTGAAACCTAGGTTGCCCGGAACGCAGAAGTGACCACTACTATCTCACTGGTTGCAAATTATTCCTGCTATACGATGGAAAAACTGTTCTATTTATTTTGTATTTTATGCTTCGGGCGTTGACTTCTAAGGCCCTAACTATTAGATCAGGTGGAGCAACGCCCTGGAGTGAAGTCTAGGTTGCACGGAACGTAGAAATGACCATTAATATCACACTGGTTGCAAATTATTCCTGCTATACGATGGAAAAACTGTTGCATTTTTATTGCATTTTAAGCTTCGGGCATTGACTTCTAAGGCCCTAACTATTCGATCTGGTGGAGCAACGCCCTAGAGTGATGCCTAGGTTGCTCGGAATGTAGAAAGTACCATAACTTTCACACTGGTTGCAATTATTCGTTTTATACGATGGAAAAACTGTTGCATCTTTATCGTATTCTATGCTTCTGGCGTTGACTTCTTAGGCCGTAACTATTCGATCTGGTGGAGCAACGCCCTGGAGTGAAACCTAGGTTGCCCGGAACGCAGAAGTGACCACTACTATCTCACTGGTTGCAAATTATTCCTGCTATACGATGGAAAAACTGTTCTATTTATTTTGTATTTTATGCTTCGGGCGTTGACTTCTAAGGCCCTAACTATTCGATCAGGTGGAGCAACGCCCTGGAGTGAAGCCTAGGTTGCCCGGTACGTAGAAATTACCATCACTTTCAAACTGGTTGCAATTATTCGATTTATACGATGGAAAACCTGTTGTATTTATATCGTATTTTATGCTTCTGGCGTTGACTTCTGAGGCCCTAACTATTCCATCTGGTGGAACAACGCCCTAGGGTGAAGCCTAGGTTGCCCGGAAAGTAGAAATGACCATAACTTCCACACTGGTAGCAATTATTCGTTTTAGACGATGGAAAAACTATTCTATTTATTTTATATTTTATGCTTCGGGCGTTGACTTCTAAGGCCCTAACTATTCGATCTGGTGGAGCAACGCCCTAGAGTGAAGCCTAGGTTGCTCGGAAAGTAGAAATGACCATAAGTTTCATACTGGTTGCAATTATTCGTTTTATACGATGGAAAAACTGTTGTATTTATATTGTATTTTATGCTTCCGGCGTTGACTTCTAAGGCACCAACTATTCGATCTGGTGGAACAACGGCCTAGGGTGAATCCTAGGTTGCCCGGAACGTAGAATTGGCCATCACTTTCAAACTGGTTGCAATTATTCCTGTTGTATGATGGAAACACTGTTGTATTTTTATTGCGTTTTATGCTTCGGGCGTTGACTTCTAAGGCCCTAACCATTGTATCTGTTGGAGCAACGCCCTAGAGTGAAGCCTAGGTTGCTCGGAAAGTAGAAATGACCATAAGTTTCATACTGGTTGCAATTATTCGTTTTATACGATGGAAAAACTGTTGGATTTATATTGTGTTTTATGTTTCTGGCGTAGACTTCTAAGGCCCTAGCTATTCGATCTAGTGGAGCAACGCCCTAGAGTGAAGCCTAGGTTGCCCGGAACGTATAAATGACCATCACTTTCAAACTGGTTGCAATTAATCCTGTTATACGATGGAAAAACTGTTGTATTTATATTGTATTTTATGCTTCTGGCGTTCACTTCTTAGGCCCTAACTATTCGATCGGGTGGAACAACGCCCTAGCGTGAATCCTAGGCTGCCCGGAACATAGAAATGACCATAACCTTCACACTGGTGGCTATTATTCGTTTTATTCGATGGAAAAACTGTTATATTTATATTGTATTTTATGCTTCTGGCGCTGACTTCTTAGGCCCTAACTATTCGATCTGGTGGAACACGCCCTAGAGTGAAGTCTAGGTTGCGCGGAACGTAGAAATGACCATCACTTTCACACTGGTTGCAATTGTTCATATTATAGGATGGAAAACCTGTTGTATTTATATTGCATTTTGTGCTTCCGGCGTTGACTTCTAAGGCCCTAACTATTCAATCTGTCGGAGCAACGCCCTAGGGTGAAGCCTAGGTTGTCCGGAACGTAGAAATGACGTTAACTTTCGTACTGGTTGCAATTACTTGTTTTATACGATTGAAAAACTGTTGTATTTATATTGTATTTTATGCTTCTGGCGTTGACTTCTTATGCCCTAACTATTCCATCTGGTGGAACAACGCCCTATGGTAAAGCCTAGGTTGCCCGGAACGTAGAAATGACCACAACTTTCACACCGGTAGCAATTATTCGTTTTATACGATGGAAAAACTGTTCTATTTATTTTGTATTTTATGCTTCGGGTGTTGACTTCTAAGGCCCTAAATATTCAATCTGTTGAAGCAACGCCCTAGGGTGAAGCCTAGGTTGCCAGGAAAGTAGAAATGACCATAACATTCATACTGGTTGCAATTATTCGTTTTATGCGATGGAAAAACTGTTGTATTTATATTGTATTTTATGCTTCTGGCGTTGACTTCTAAGGCCCTAACTATTCAATCTGTTGGAGCAACGCCCTAGGGTGAAGCCTAGGTTGTCCGGAACGTAGAAATGACGTTAACTTTCGTACTGGTTGCAATTACTTGTTTTATACGATTGAAAAACTGTTGTATTTATATCGCATTTTATGCTTCTCGCGTTCACTTCCTAGGCCCTAACTGTTCAATCTGGTGGAACAACGGCCTAGGGTGACGCCTAGGTTGCCCGGAACGTAGAAATGACCATAACTTTTACACTGGTAGCAATTATTCGTTTTATACAATGGAAAAGCTGTTCTATTTATCTTGTATTTAGTGCTTCGGGCGTTGGCTTCTAAGGCCGTAGCTATTAGATGTGGTGGAGCAACGTCCTAGTGCGACGGCTAGGTTGCCGGGAACGTAGAAATGACCATTACTTTCACAATGTTTGCAATCATTCATTTTATACGATGGAAAAACTGTTGTACTTATATTGTATTTTATCCATCTGGCGTTGAATTCTAAGTCCCTAGCTATTAGATCTGGTGGAGCTACGCCCTAGAGTGAAACCTCGGTTACCCGGAACGTAGAAATGACCAGTAGTTTCACGCTGTTTGCAGTTATTCCTGTTATTCGATGGAAAAACTGTTGCATCTTTATTGTATTTTATGCTTCTGGTGTTGACTTCTAAGGCCCTAACTATTCCATCTGGTGGAACAACGCCCTAGGGTGAAGCCTAGGTTGCCTGGAACGTAGAAATGACCATCACTTTCACACGGGTTGCAATTATTCCTGCTATAGGACGGAAAGACTGTTGTATTTTTATTGTATTTTATACTTCTGGCGTTGACTTCTAAGGCCCTAGCTATCCGATCTGGTCGAGCAACGCCCTAGAGTGTAGCCTAGGTTGCCCGGAACGTAGGACATACCATTACATTCACACTGGCTGCAATTACTCCTGTTATACGATGGAAAAACTGTTGTATTTTTATTGTATTTTATGCTTCTGGCGTTTAATTCTAAGTCCCTAGCTATTCGATCTGGTGGAGCAACACCCTACAATGAAGCCTAGGTTGCCCGGAACGTATATATGACCATAACCTACACACAGGTTGCAATTATTCGTTTTATACGATGGAAAGACTGTTCCATTTATTTTGTAGTTTATGCTTCTGGCGCTGACTTCTACGGCCCTAACTCTTCGATCTGGTGGAGCAACGCATCAGAGTTAAGTCTATGATGCCCGAAACGTCGAAATGATCATTACTTTCATACTGGTTGCAATTTGTCATGCTATACGATGGAAAAACTGTTGCATTTTTATTGTATTTTCTGCTTCTGGCTTTGACTTCTAAGGTCGTAGCTATTCCATCTGGTGGAGCAATGCCTCAGAGTTAAGTCTAGGATGCCCGGAACGGAGAAATGACCGTAACTATCACACTGGTTGCAATAATTCGTTTTATACGATGGAAAGCTGTTGTATTTATATCGCGTTTTAAGTTTCTGGCGTTGACTTCTTAGGCCCTAACTTTTCCATCTGGTGGAACAACGCCCTAGGGTGAAGCCTGGGTTGCCCGGAACGTAGAAATGACCATAACTTTCACACTGGTTGCAACTATCCATGCTATACAATGGAATAACTGTTGCATCTTTATTGTATTTTATGCTTCTGGCGTTGACTTCTTAGGCCCTAACTATTCCATCTGGTGGAACGACGCCCTAGAGTGAAGCCTAGGTTGCCGAGAACGTTGAAATGACCATCACTGTCACACTGGTTGCAATTATTGCTGATATACGATGGAAAAACTCTTGAATATTTATTGTATTTTATGCTTCGGGCGTTGACTTCTATGTCCCTACCTATTCGATTTGGTGGAGAAACACCCTACAGTGAAGCCTAGATTGTCAGAAACGTAGAAATGAACATAACTTTCACACTGGTAGCAATTATTCGTTTTATACAATGGAAAAACTGTTCTATTTATTTTGTATTTTATGCTTCGTGCGTTGACTTCTAAGGCCCTAACTATTCGATCTGGTGGAGCAACGCCCTAGAGTGAAGCCTAGGTTGCCGGGAACGTAGAAATGACCAGAACTTTCACACTGGTTGCTATTATTCGTTTTATACGATGGAAAAACTGTTATATTTATATTGTATTTTATGCTTCTGGCGTTGACTTCTTAGGCCCTAACTTTTCGATCTGGTGGAGCAACGCCCTCGAGTTAAGTCTAGGATGCCCGAAACGTCGAAATGATCGTTACTTTCGCACTGGTTGCAATTAGTCATGCTATACGATGGAAAAACTGTTCTATTTGTTTTGTATTTTATGCTTCGGGCGTTGACTTCTAAGGCCCTAACTATGCAATCTGTTGGAGCAACTCCCTAGGGTGAAGCCTAGGTTGCCCGGAAAGTAGAAATAACCACAATTCTCATACTTGTTGCAAATATTCGTTTTATACGATGGAAAAACTGTTATATTTATATTGTATTTTATGCTTCGGGCGTTGACTTCTAAAGCCCTAACTGTTCGATCTGGTGGAGCAACGCCCTAGAGTGAAGCCTAGCTTGCCCGGAACGTAGAAATGACCAGAACTTTCACACTGGCTGCTATTATTCGTTTTATACGATGGAAAAACTGTTATATTTATATTGTATTTTATGCTTCTGGCGTTGACTTCTTAGGCCCTAACTTTTCGATCTGGTGGAGCAACGACCTAGAGTGTAGCCTAGGTTGTCCGAAACGTAGAAATGACCATTACTTTCACACTGTTTGCTATTATTCATTTTATACGATGGAAAAGGTGTTGTATTTATATTGTATTTTATGCTTCTGGCGTTGACTTCTAAGGCCGTAGCTAATAGATGTGGTGGAGTAACGCCCTAGGGTGACGCCTAGGTTGCCTGGATCGTAGAAGTGACCATTACTTTCACAATCTTTCCAATTTTTCATTTTATACGATGGAAAAACTGTTGTACTTATATTGTATTTTATTCTTATGGCGTTGAATTCTAAGACCCTAGCCATGCGATCTGGTGGAGCAACGCCCTAGAGTGAAACCTAGGTTGCCCGGAACGTAGAAATTACCATAACTTTCACACTGGTAGCAATTATTCGTTTTATGCGATGGAACAACTGTTCTATTTATTTTGTATTTCACGCTTCGGGCGTTGACTTCTAAGGCCCTAACGATTCAATCTGTTGGAGCAACGCCCTAGGGTGAAGCCTAGGTTGCCCGGAAAGTAGAAATGTCCATAACTTTCATACTGGTTGCAATTATTCGTTTTATACGATGGAAGAACTGTTGTATTTATATTGTACTTTATAATTCTGGCGCTGACTTCTAGGGCACTACCTATTCGATCTGGTGGAGCAGCGCCCTAGGGTGAAGCCTAGGTTGCCCGGAACGTAGAAATGACCATTACTTTTCCACTGGTTTCAATTACTCGTTTTATACGATGGAAAAACTGTTGCATCTTTATTGTATTTTATGCTTCGGGCGTTGACTTCTAAGGCCCTAACTATTCGATCTGGTGGAGCAACGCCCTAGAGTGAAGCCTAGGTTGCCCGGACCGTAGAAATGACCAGAACTTTCACACTGTTTGCTATTATTCGTTTTATACGATGGAAAAACTGTTATATTTATATTGTATTTTATGCTTCTGGCGTTGATTTCTTAGGCTCTAACCTTTCGATCTGGTGGAACAACGCCCTAGAGTGAAGCCTAGGTTGCCCGGAACGTAGAAATGACCGTCACTTTCACACTGGTTGCAATTACTCCTGTTATACGATGGAAAAGCTCTTGTATATTTAATGTATTTTATGCTTCTGCCGTTGACTTCTTAAGCCCTAACTATTCTATCTGGTGGAACAACGACCTAGAGTTAAGTCTAGGATGCCCGAAACGTCGAAATGATCGTTACTTTCGCACTGGTTGCAATTAGTCATGCTATACGATGGAAAAACTGTTGTATTTGTTTTGTATTTTATGCTTCGGGCGTTGACTTCTAAGGCCCTAACTATGCAATCTGTTGGAGCAACTCCCTATGGTGAAGCCTAGGTTGCCCGGAAAGTAGAAATAACCACAACTCTCATACTTGTGGCAAATATTCGTTTTATACGGTGGAAAAACTGTTATATTTAGATTGTATTTTATGCTTCGGGCGTTGACTTCTAAAGCCCTAACTGTTCGATCTGGTGGAGCAACGCCCCAGAGTGAAGCCTAGGTTGCCCGGAACGTAGAAATGACCAGAACTTTCACACTGGCTGCTATTATTCGTTTTATACGATGGAAAAACTGTTATATTTATATTGTATTTTATGCTTCTGGCGTAGACTTCTTAGGCCCTAACTTTTCGATCTGGTGGAGCAACGACGTAGAGTGTAGCCTAGGTTGTCCGAAACGTAGAAATGACCATTACTTTCACACTGTTTGCTATTATTCATTTTATACGATGGAAAAGGTGTTGTATTTATATTGTATTTTATGCTTCTGGCGTTGACTTCTAAGGCCGTAGCTAATAGATGTGGTGGAGTAACGACCTAGGGTGACGCCTAGGTTGCCTGGATCGTAGAAATGACCATTACTTTCACAATCTTTCCAATTATTCATTTTATACGATGGAAAAACTGTTGTACTTATATTGTATTTTATTCTTATGGCGTTGAATTCTAAGACCCTAGCTATGCGATCTGGTGGTGCAACGCCCTAGAATGAAACCTAGGTTACCCGGAACGTAGGAATGACCAGTACTTTCACACTGTTTGCAGTTATTCCTGTTATTCGATGGAAAAACTGTTGCATCTTTATTGTATTTTATGCTTCGGGCGTTGACTTCTAAGGCCCTAACTATTCGATCTGGTGGAGCAACGCCCTAGAGTGAAGCCTAGATTGCCCGGACCGTAGAAATGACCAGAACTTTCACACTGTTTGCTATTATTCGTTTTATACGATGGAAAAACTGTTATATTTATATTATATTTTATGCTTCTGGCGTTGATTTCTTAGGCTCTAACCTTTCGATCTGGTGGAACAACGCCCTAGAGTGAAGCCTAGGTTGCCCGGAACGTAGAAATGACCGTCACTTTCACACTGGTTGCAATTACTCCTGTTATACGATGGAAAAGCTCTTGTATATTTAATGTATTATATGCTTCGGGTGTTGACTTCTAAGGCCGTAGCTATTCGATGTGGTGGAGCAACGCCCTAGAGTGACGCCTAGGTTGCCTGGAACGTAGAAATGACCATTACTTTCACAATGTTTCCAATTATTCATTTTATACGATGGAAAAACTGTTGTACTTATATTGTATTTCATTCTTATGGCGTTGACTTCTAAGGCCGTAGCTATTAGATGTGGTGGAGCATCGCCCTAGAGTGACGCCTAGGGTGCTCGGAACGTAGAAATGACCATTACTTTCACACTGTTTGCAATTATTCATTTTCTACGATGGAAAAGCTGTTCTATTTATTTTGTATTTTATGCTTCGGGCGTTGACTTCTAAGCCCCTAACTATTCGATCTGGTGGTGCAACGCACTAGAGTGAAGCCTAGGTTGCCTGGAACGGAGAAATAACCATAACTTTCACACTGGTTGCTATTATTCGTTTTATACGATGGAAAACCTGTTATATTTATATTGTATTTTAAGCTTCTGGCGTTGACTTCTTAAGCCCTAACTATTCTATCTGGTGGAGCAACGACCTAGAGTGTTGCCTAGGTTGTCCGAAACGTAGAAATGACCATTACTTTCACACTGTTTGCTATTATTCATTTTATACGATGGAAAAGGTGTTGTATTTATATTGTATTTTATGCTTCTGGCGTAGACTTCTAAGGCCGTAGCTAATAGATGTGGTGGAGTAACGCCCTAGGGTGACGCCTAGGTTGCCTGGATCGTAGAAATGACCATTACTTTCACAATCTTTCCAATTATGCATTTTATACGATGGAAAAACTGTTGTACTTATATTGTATTTTATTCTTATGGCGTTGAATTCTAAGACCCTAGCTATGCGATCTGGTGGAGCAACGCCCTAGAATGAAACCTAGGTTACCCGGAACGTAGGAATGACCAGTACTTTCACACTGTTTGCAGTTATTCCTGTTATTCGATGGAAAAACTGTTGCATCTTTATTGTATTTTATGCTTCTGGCGTTGACTTCTAAGGCCGTAGCTATTAGATGTGGTGGAGCAACGCCGTAGAGTGACGCCCAGGTTGCCCGGAACGTAGAAGTGTCCATTACTTTCACACTGGTTGCTATTATTCGTTTTATACGATGGAAAAACTGTTATATTTATATTGTATCTTATGCTTCTGGCGTTGACTTCTTAGGCCCTAACAATTCGATCAGGTGGAACAACGCCCTAGAGTGAAGCCTAGTTTGCCTGGAACGTACAAATGGCCATCACTTCCACACGGGTTGCAATTATTCCTGTTATGGGATGGAAAGACTGTTGTATTTTTATTGTATTTTATGCTTCAGGCGTTGACTTCTGAGGCCGTAGCTATTCGATGTGGTGGAAGAACGCCATAGAGTGAAGCCTAGGTTGCGCGGAACGTAGAAATGACCATAACTTTCACACTGGTTGCAATTATTCGTTTTATATGATGGAAGAACTGTTGTATTTATATTGTATTTTATGCTGCTGGCGTTCACTTCTTAGGCCCTAACTATTCGATCTGGTGGAACAACGACCTGGGGTGATGCCTAGGTTGCCCGGAACGTAGAAATGACCATAACTTTCACACTGGTTGCTATTATTCGTTTTATACGATGGAAAAACTGTTATATTTGTATTGTATTTTATGCTTCTGGCGTTGCTTTCTTATGCCCTAACTGTTCGATCTGGTGGAACAACGCCCTAGAGTGAAGCCTAGGTTACCCGGAACGTAGAAATGACCAGTACTTTCACACTGTTTGCAATTATTCCTGCTATACCATGGAAAAACTGTTGCATCTTTATTGAATTTTATGCTTCTGGCGTTGACTTCTAAGGCCCTAACTATTCTATCTGGTGGATCAACGCCCTAGAGTGTAGCCTAGGTTGCTCGGAATGTAGAAATGACCATAACATTCACACTGGTAGAAATTATTCGTTTTATACGATGGAAAAACTGTTATATTTATATTGTATTTTATGCTTCTGGCGTTGATTTCTTAGGCCCTAACTATTCAATCTGGTGGAACAACGCCCTATCGTGAAGCCTAGGTTGCCCGGAACGTAGAAATGACCATCACTTCCATACTGGTAGCAATTATTCGTTTTATACGATGGAAAAACTGTTGTGTTTATATTGTATTTTATTCTTCTGGCGTTGACTTCTAAGGCCCTAACTGTTCGATCTGGTGGAGCAACGCCCTAGAGTGAAGCCTAGGTTGCCCGGAACGTAGAAATGACCAGAACTTTCACACTGGCTGCTATTATTCGTTTTATACGATGGAAAAACTGTTATATTTGTATTGTATTTTATGCTTCTGGCGTTGACTTCTTAGGCCCTAACTTTTCGATCTGGTGGAGCAACGACCTAGAGTGTAGCCTCGGTTGTCCGAAACGTAGAAATGACCATTACTTTCACACGGGTTGCAATTATTCTTGCTATAGGATGGAAAGACTGTTGTATTTTTATTGTATTTTATACTTCAGGCGTTGACTTCTAAGGCCCTAGCTATCCGATCTGGTCGAGCAACGCCATAGAGTGAAGCCTAGGTTGCCCGGAACGTAGGACATACCATTACATTCACACTGGCTGCAATTACTCCTGTTATACGATGGAAAAACTGTTGTATTTTTATTGTATTTTATGCTTCTGGCGTTTAATTCTAAGTCCCTAGCTATTTGATCTGGTGGAGCAACTCCCTACAGTGAAGCCTAGGTTGCCCGGAACGTATATATGACCATAACCTACACACAGGTTGCAATTATTCGTTTTATACGATGGAAAGACTGTTCCATTTATTTTGTAGTTTATGCTTCTGGCGCTGACTTCTACGGCCCTAACTCTTCGATCTGGTGGAGCAACGCATCAGAGTTAAGTCTAGGATGCCCGAAACGTCGAAATGATCATTACTTTCATACTGGTTGCAATTTGTCATGCTATACGATGGACAAACTGTTGCATTTTTATTGTATTTTCTGCTTCTGGCTTTGACTTCTAAGGTCGTAGCTATTCCATCTGGTGGAGCAATGCCTCAGAGTTAAGTCTAGGATGCCCGGAACGGAGAAATGACCATAACTATCACACTGGTTGCAATAATTCGTTTTATACGATGGAAAGCTGTTGTATTTATATCGTGTTTTAAGTTTCTGGCGTTGACTTCTTAGGCCCTAACTTTTCCATCTGGTGGAACAACGCCCTAGGGTGAAGCCTGGGTTGCCCGGAACGTAGAAATGACCATAACTTTCACACTGGTTGCAACTATCCATGCTATACAATGGAATAACTGTTGCATCTTTATTGTATTTTATGCTTCTGGCGTTGACTTCTTAGGCCCTAACTATTCCATCTGGTGGAACGACGCCCTAGAGTGAAGCCTAGGTTGCCGAGAACGTTGAAATGACCATCACTGTCACACTGGTTGCAATTATTGCTGATATACGATGGAAAAACTCTTGAATATTTATTGTATTTTATGCTTCGGGCGTTGACTTCTATGTCCCTACCAATTCGATTTGGTGGAGAAACACCCTACAGTGAAGCCTAGATGGTCAGAAACGTAGAAATGAACATAACTTTCACACTGGTAGCAATTATTCGTTTTATACAATGGAAAAACTGTTCTATTTATTTTGTATTTTACGCTTCGGGCGTTGACTTCTAAGGCCCTAACTATTCGATCTGGTGGAGCAACGCCCTAGAATGAAGCCTAGGTTGCCGGGAACGTAGAAATGACCAGAACTTTCACACTGGTTGCTATTATTCGTTTTATACGATGGAAAAACTGTTATATTTATATTGTATTTAATGTTTCTGGCGTTGACTTCTTAGCCTCTAACTATTCGATCTGGTGGAACAACGCCCTAGGGTGAAGCCTAGGTTGCCCGGAACGTTGAAATGACCATCACTTTCAAACTGGTTGCAATTATTCGATTTCTACGATGGCAAAGCTGTTGTTTTTATATTGTATTTTATGCTTCCGGTGTTGACTTCTTAGACCCTAACTCTTCGATCTGGTGGAGCAACGCCCTAGGGTGAAGCCTAGGTTGCCCGGAAAGCAGAAATGACGTTAACTTTCACACTGGTTGCTATTATTCGTTCTATACGATGGAAAAACTGTTATATTTATATTGTATTTTAAGCATCTGGCGTTGCCTTCTTAGGCCCTAGCTGTTCGATCTGGTGGAGCAACGCCCTAGAGTGGAGCCTAGGTTACCCGGAACGTAGAAATGACCAGTACTTTCACACTGTTTGCAGTTATTCCTTTTATACGATGGAAAATCTGTTGTATTTTTATTGCATTTTATGCTTCCTGCGTTGACTTCTAAGGCCCTAACTATTCAATCTGTTGGCACAACGCCCTAGGGTGAAGCCTAGGTTGCCCGGAAAGTAGAAATGACGTTATCTTTCACACTGGTTGTAACTATTCGTTTTACACGATGGGAAAACTGTTATATTTATATTGTATTTTATGCTTCTGGCGATGATTTCTTAGGCCCTAACTATTCAATCTGGTGGAACAACACCCTAGAGTGAGGCCTAGGTTGCCCGGAACGTAGAAATGACCATAACTTTCACACTGGTAGGAATTATTCGTTTTATACAATGGAAAAACTGTTCTGTTTATTTTGTATTTTATGCTTCGGGCGTTCACTTCTAAGGCCCTAACTGTTTGATCTGGTGGAGCAACGCCCCAGAGTGAAGCCTAGGTTGCCCAGAACGTAGAAATGACCATAACTTTCACACTGGTTGCTATTATTCGTTCTATACGATGGAAAAACTGTTTTATTTATATTGTATTTTATGCTTATGGCGTTGACTTCTAAGGCTCTAACTATTCGATCTGGTGGAGCAACGCCCTAGAGTGAAGCCTAGGTTGCCCGGAACGAAGAAATGACCATCACTTTCAAACTGGTTGCAATTATTCCTGTTAAATGATGGAAAAACTGTTGTATTTTTATTGCATTTTATGCTACGGGCATTGACTTCTAAGGTCCTAACTATTCAATCTGTTGGAGCAACGCCCTAGGGTGACGCCTACGTTGCGCGGAAAGTAGAAATGACAATAACTTTCACACTGGTTGCAATTATTCGTTTTATACGATGGAAAAACTGTTGTATTTATATTGTATTTTATGCTTCTGAGGTTGACTTCTAAGGCACTAACTATTCGATCTGGTCGAGCAACGCAATAGAGTGAAGCCTAGGTTGCCCGGAACGTAGAAATGACCATAACTTTCACACTGGTTGCTATTATTCGCTTTATACGATTGAAAAACTGTTATATTTATATTGTATTTTATGCTTCTGGCGTTGCCTTCTTAGGCCCTAGCTGTTCGATCTGGTGGAACAACGCCCTAGAGTGAAGCCTAGGTTACCCGGAACGTAGAAATGACCAGTACTTTCACACTGTTTGCAGTTACACCTGTTATACGATGGAAAAACTGTTGCATCTTTATTGAATTTTATGCTTCTGTCGTTGACTTCTAAGGCCCTAACTACT
Source organism: Calliopsis andreniformis (assembly GCF_051401765.1). Classification (NCBI taxonomy): domain Eukaryota; kingdom Metazoa; phylum Arthropoda; class Insecta; order Hymenoptera; family Andrenidae; genus Calliopsis; species Calliopsis andreniformis. Next base: position 6,802,055 of record NW_027480425.1, on the reverse strand, counting down.
CTATCTGGTGGATCAACGCCCTAGAGTGAAGCCTAGGTTGCTCGGAATGTAAAAATGACCATAACATTCACACTGGTTGTAATTATTCGTTTTACACGATGGGAAAACTGCTATATTTATATTGTATTTTATGCTTCTGGCGATGATTTCTTAGGCCCTAACTATTCAATCTGGTGGAACAACACCCTAGAGTGAGGCCTAGGTTGCCCGGAACGTAGAAATGACCATAACTTTCACACTGGTAGGAATTATTCGTTTTATACAATGGAAAAACTGTTCTGTTTATTTTGTATTTTATGCTTCGGGCGTTCACTTCTAAGGCCCTAACTGTTTGATCTGGTGGAGCAACGCCCCAGAGTGAAGCCTAGGTTGCCCAGAACGTAGAAATGACCATAACTTTCACACTGGTTGCTATTATTCGTTCTATAAGATGGAAAAACTGTTTTATTTATATTGTATTTTATGCTTCTGGCGTTGACTTCTAAGGCTCTAACTATTCGATCTGGTGGAGCAACGCCCTAGAGTGAAGCCTAGGTTGCCCGGAACGAAGAAATGACCATCACTTTCAAACTGGTTGCAATTATTCCTGTTAAATGATGGAAAAACTGTTGTATTTTTATTGCATTTTATGCTACGGGCATTGACTTCTAAGGTCCTAACTATTCAATCTGTTGGATCAACGCCCTAGGGTGTAGCCTAGGTTGCCCGTAAGATAGAAATGACCATAGCTTTCATACTGGTTGCAATTATTCGTTTTATATGATGGAAAAACTGTTGTAGTTATATTGTATTTTATGCTTCTGTCGTTGACGTCTAAGGCCGTAGCTAATAGATGTGGTGGAGCAACGCACTAGAGTGACGCCTAGGTTGCCCAGAACGTAGAAATGACCATTACTTTCGCAATGTTTGCAATTATACATTTGATTCGATGGAAAAACTGTTGTACTTATATCGTCTTTTATGCTTCTGGCGTTGACTTCTTATGCCCTAGCTATTCCATCTGGTGGAACAACGCCCTAGGGTGAAGCCTAGGTTGCCCGAAACGTAGAAATGGAATTAACTTTCACACCGGTTGCAATTATTCGTTTTATACGATGGAAAAACAGTTCTACTTATTTTGTATTTTATGCTTCGGCCGTTGACTTCTAAGGCACTAGCTATTCGATCTGTTGGAGCAACGCCCTAGGGTGAAGCCTAGGTTGCCCGGAACGTAGAAATGACCATAACTTTCACACTGGTTGCTATTATTCATTTCATACGATGGAAAAACTGTTATATTTATATTGTATTTTATGCTTCTGGCGCTGACTTCTTAGGCCCTAACTATTCGATCCGGTGGAACAACGCCGTAGAGTGAAGCCTAGGTTGCCCGGAACGCAGAAATGCCCATTACTTTCACACTGGTTCCTATTATACGTTTTATACGATGGCAAAGCTGTTGTATTTATACCGTATTTTATGCTTCTGGCGTTGACTTCTTATGCCCTAACTATTCCATCTGGTGGAACAACGCCCTAGGGTGAAGCCTAGGTTGCCCGGAACGTTGAAATGACCATCACTTTCAAACTGGTTGCAATTATTCGATTTCTACGATGGCAAAGCTGTTGTTTTTATATTGTATTTTAAGCTTCCGGTGTTGACTTCTTAGACCCTAACTCTTCGATCTGGTGGAGCAACGCCCTAGGGTGAAGCCTAGGTTGCCCGGAAAGCAGAAATGACGTTAACTTTCACACTGGTTGCTATTATTCGTTCTATACGATGGAAAAACTGTTATATTTATATTGTATTTTATGCATCTGGCGTTGCCCTCTTAGGCCCTAGCTGTTCGATCTGGTGGAGCAACGCCCTAGAGTGGAGCCTAGATTACCCGGAACGTAGAAATGACCAGTACTTTCACACTGTTTGCAGTTATTCCTTTTATACGATGGAAAATCTGTTGTATTTTTATTGCATTTTATGCTTCCGGCGTTGACTTCTACGGCCCTAACTATTCAATCTGTTGGAGCAACGCCCTAGGGTGAAGCCTAGGTTGCCCGGAAAGTAGAAATGACGTTATCTTTCATACTGGTTGCAATTATTCGTTTTATACGATGGAAAAACTGTTGTATTTGTATTGTATTTTATGCTTCAGGCGTAGGCTTCTAAGGCCGTAACTATTCGATACGGTGGAGCACCGCCCTAGAGTGAAGCCTAGGATGCTCGGAACGTAGAAATGACCATTACTTTCGCAATGTTTGCAATTATTCGTTTTATACGATTGAAAAACTGTTGTATTTATATTGTATTTTATGCTTCTGGCGTTGCCTTCTTAGGCCCTAACTGTTCGATCTGGTGGAACAACGCCCTAGAGTGAAGCCTAGGTTACCCGGAACGTAGAAATGACCAGTACTTTCAAACTGTTTGCAGTTACACCTGTTATACGATGGAAAAACTGTTGCATCTTTATTGAATTTTATGCTTCTGTCGTCGACTTCTAAGGCCCTAACTACTCTATCTGGTGGTTCAACGCCCTAGAGTGAAGCCTAGGTTGCTCGGAATGTAAAAATGACCATAACATTCACACTGGTTGTAATTATTCGTTTTACACAATGGGAAAACTGTTATATTTATATTGTATTTTATGCTTCTGGCGATGATTTCTTAGGCCCTAACTATTCAATCTGGTGGAACAACACCCTAGAGTGAGGCCTAGGTTTCCCGGAACGTAGAAATGACCATAACTTTCACACTGGTAGCAATTATTCGTTTTATACAATGGAAAAACTGTTCTGTTTATTTTGTATTTTATGCTTCGGGCGTTCACTTCTAAGGCCCTAACTGTTTGATCTGGTGGAGCAACGCCCTAGAGTGAAGCCTAGGTTGCCCGGAACGTAGAAATGACCATAACTTTCACACTGGTTGCTATTATTCGTTCTATACGATGGAAAAACTGTTTTATTTATATTGTATTTTATGCTTCTGGCGTTGACTTCTAAGGCTCTAACTATTCGACCTGGTGGAGCAACGCCCTAGAGTGAAGCCTAGGTTGCCCGGAACGAAGAAATGACCATCACTTTCAAACTGGTTGCAATTATTCCTGTTAAATGATGGAAAAACTGTTGTATTTTTATTGCATTTTATGCTACGGGCATTGACTTCTAAGGTCCTAACTATTCAATCTGTTGGAGCAACGCCCTAGGGTGAAGCCTACGTTGCGCAGAAAGTAGAAATGACAATAACTTTCGCACTGGGTGCAATTATTCGTTTAATACGATGGAAAAACTGTTATATTTATATTGTATTTAATGTTTCTGGCGATGACTTCTTAGCCCCTAACTATTCGATCTGGTGGAACAACGCAATAGAGTGAAGCCTAGGTTGCCCGGAACGTAGAATTGGCCATCACTTTCAAACTGGTTGCAATTATTCCTGTTATATGATGGTAACACTGTTGTATTTTTTTTGCATTTTATGTTTCGGGCGTTGACTTCTACGGCCCTAACCATTCAATCTGTTGGAGCAACGCCCTAGGGTGAAGCCTAGGTTGCTCGGAATGTAGAAATGACCATAAGTTTCATACTGGTTGCAATTATTCGTTTTATACGATGGAAAAACTGTTGTATTTATATTGTATTTTATGCTTCTGACGTTGACTTCTAAGGCACTAATTATTCGATCTGGTGGAGCAACGCAATAGAGTGAAGCCTAGGTTGCCCGGAACGTAGAAATGACCATAACTTTCACACTGGTTGCTATTATTCGCTTTATACGATTGAAAAACTGTTATATTTATATTGTATTTTATGCTTCTGGCGTTGCCTTCTTAGGCCCTAACTGTTCGATCTGGTGGAACAACGCCCTAGAGTGAAGCCTAGGTTACCCGGAACGTAGAAATGACCAGTACTTTCACACTGTTTGCAGTTACACCTGTTATACGATGGAAAAACTGTTGCATCTTTATTGAATTTTATGCTTCTGTCGTTGACTTCTAAGGCCCTAACTACTCTATCTGGCGGATCAACGCCCTAGAGTGAAGCCTAGGTTGCTCGGAATGTAAAAATGACCATAACATTCACACTGGTTGTAATTATTCGTTTTACACGATGGGAAAACTGTTATATTTATATTGTATTTTATGCTTCTGGCGATGATTTCTTAGGCCCTAACTATTCAATCTGGTGGAACAACACCCTAGAGTGAGGCCTAGGTTGCCCGGAACGTAGAAATGACCATAACTTTCACACTGGTAGGAATTATTCGTTTTATACAATGGAAAAACTGTTCTGTTTATTTTGTATTTTATGCTTCGGGCGTTCACTTCTAAGGCCCTAACTGTTTGATCTGGTGGAGCAACGCCCCAGAGTGAAGCCTAGGTTGCCCAGAACGTAGAAATGACCATAACTTTCACACTGGTTGCTATTATTCGTTCTATACGATGGAAAAACTGTTTTATTTATATTGTATTTTATGCTTCTGGCGTTGACTTCTAAGGCTCTAACTATTCAATCTGGTGGAGCAACGCCCTAGAGTGAAGCCTAGGTTGCCCGGAACGAAGAAATGACCATCACTTTCAAACTGGTTGCAATTGTTCCTGTTAAATGATGGAAAAACTGTTGTATTTTTATTGCATTTTATGCTACGGGCATTGACTTCTAAGGTCCTAACTATTCAATCTGTTGGAGCAACGCCCTAGGGTGAAGCCTACGTTGCGCGGAAAGTAGAAATGACAATAACTTTCACACTGGGTGCAATTATTGGTTTAATACGATGGAAAAACTGTTATATTTATATTGTATTTAATGTTTCTGGCGTTGACTTCTTAGCCCCTAACTATTCGATCTGGTGGAACAACGCAATAGAGTGAAGCCTAGGTTGCCCGGAACGTAGAATTGGCCATCACTTTCAAACTGGTTGCAATTATTCCTGTTATATGATGGTAACACTGTTGTATTTTTTTTTCATTTTATGGTTCGGGCGTTGACTTCTACGGCCCTAACTATTGAACCTGTTTGAGCAACACCCTAGGGTGAAGCCTAGGTTGCTCGGATAGTAGAAATGACCATAAGTTTCATACTGGTTGTAATTATTCGTTTTACACGATGGGAAAACTGTTATATTTATATTGTATTTTATGCTTCTGGCGATGATTTCTTAGGCCCTAACTATTCAATCTGGTGGAACAACACCCTAGAGTGAGGCCTAGGTTGCCCGGAACGTAGAAATGACCATAACTTTCACACTGGTAGGAATTATTCGTTTTATACAATGGAAAAACTGTTCTGTTTATTTTGTATTTTATGCTTCGGGCGTTCACTTCTAAGGCCCTAACTGTTTGATCTGGTGGAGCAACGCCCCAGAGTGAAGCCTAGGTTGCCCAGAACGTAGAAATGACCATAACTTTCACACTGGTTGCTATTATTCGTTCTATACGATGGAAAAACTGTTTTATTTATATTGTATTTTATGCTTCTGGCGTTGACTTCTAAGGCTCTAACTATTCAATCTGGTGGAGCAACGCCCTAGAGTGAAGCCTAGGTTGCCCGGAACGAAGAAATGACCATCACTTTCAAACTGGTTGCAATTGTTCCTGTTAAATGATGGAAAAACTGTTGTATTTTTATTGCATTTTATGCTACGGGCATTGACTTCTAAGGTCCTAACTATTCAATCTGTTGGAGCAACGCCCTAGGGTGAAGCCTACGTTGCGCGGAAAGTAGAAATGACAATAACTTTCACACTGGGTGCAATTATTGGTTTAATACGATGGAAAAACTGTTATATTTATATTGTATTTAATGTTTCTGGCGTTGACTTCTTAGCCCCTAACTATTCGATCTGGTGGAACAACGCAATAGAGTGAAGCCTAGGTTGCCCGGAACGTAGAATTCGCCATCACTTTCAAACTGGTTGCAATTATTCCTGTTATATGATGGTAACACTGTTGTATTTTTTTTTCATTTTATGGTTCGGGCGTTGACTTCTACGGCCCTAACTATTGAACCTGTTTGAGCAACACCCTAGGGTGAAGCCTAGGTTGCTCGGATAGTAGAAATGACCATAAGTTTCATACTGGTTGCAATTATTTGTTTTATACGATTGAAAAACTGTTATATTTATATTGTATTTTATGCTTCTGGCGTTGCCTTCTTAGGCCCTAACTGTTCGATCTGGTGGAACAACGCCCTAGAGTGAAGCCTAGGTTACCCGGAACGTAGAAATGACCAGTACTTTCACACTGTTTGCAGTTACTCCTGTTATACGATGGAAAAACTGTTGCACCTTTATTGAATTTTATGCTTTTGTCGTTGACTTCTAAGGCCCTAACTACTCTATCTGGTGGATCAACGCCCTAGAGTGAAGCCTAGGTTGCTCGGAATGTAAAAATGACCATAACATTCACACTGGTTGTAATTATTCGTTTTACACGATGGGAAAACAGTTATATTTATATTGTATTTTATGCTTCTGGCGTTGATTTCTTAGGCCCTAACTATTCAATCTGGTGGAACAACACCCTAGAGTGAGGCGTAGGTTGCCCGGAACGTAGAAATGACCATAACTTTCACACTGGTAGGAATTATTCGTTTTATACAATGGAAAAACTGTTCTGTTTATTTTGTATTTTATGCTTCGGGCGTTCACTTCTAAGGCCCTAACTGTTTGATCTGGTGGAGCAACGCCCCAGAGTGAAGCCTAGGTTGCCCAGAACGTAGAAATGACCATAACTTTCACACTGGTTGCTATTATTCGTTCTATACGATGGAAAAACTGTTTTATTTATATTGTATTTTATGCTTCTGGCGTTGACTTCTAAGGCTCTAACTATTCAATCTGGTGGAGCAACGCCCTAGGGTGAAGCCTACGTTGCGCGGAAAGTAGAAATGACAATAACTTTCACACTGGGTGCAATTATTGGTTTAATACGATGGAAAAACTGTTATATTTATATTGTATTTAATGTTTCTGGCGTTGACTTCTTAGCCCCTAACTATTCGATCTGGTGGAACAACGCAATAGAGTGAAGCCTAGGTTGCCCGGAACGTAGAATTGGCCATCACTTTCAAACTGGTTGCAATTATTCCTGTTATATGATGGTAACACTGTTGTATTTTTCTTTCATTTTATGGTTCGGGCGTTGACTTCTACGGCCCTAACTATTGAACCTGTTTGAGCAACGCCCTAGGGTGAAGCCTAGGTTGCTCGGATAGTAGAAATGACCATAAGTTTCATACTGGTTGCAATTATTTGTTTTATACGATTGAAAAACTGTTATATTTATATTGTATTTTATGCTTCTGGCGTTGCCTTCTTAGGCCCTAACTGTTCGATCTGGTGGAACAACGCCCTAGAGTGAAGCCTAGGTTACCCGGAACGTAGAAATGACCAGTACTTTCACACTGTTTGCAGTTACTCCTGTTATACGATTGAAAAACTGTTGCACCTTTATTGAATTTTATGCTTTTGTCGTTGACTTCTAAGGCCCTAACTACTCTATCTGGTGGATCAACGCCCTAGAGTGAAGCCTAGGTTGCTCGGAATGTAAAAATGACCATAACATTCACACTGGTTGTAATTATTCGTTTTACACGATGGGAAAACAGTTATATTTATATTGTATTTTATGCTTCTGGCGTTGATTTCTTAGGCCCTAACTATTCAATCTGGTGGAACAACACCCTAGAGTGAGGCGTAGGTTGCCCGGAACGTAGAAATGACCATAACTTTCACACTGGTAGCAATTATTCGTTTTATACAATGGAAAAACTGTTCTGTTTATTTTGTATTTTATGCTTCGGGCGTTCACTTCTAAGGCCCTAACTGTTTGATCTGGTGGAGCAACGCCCTAGAGTGAAGCCTAGGTTGCCCGGAACGTAGAAATGACCATAACTTTCACACTGGTTGCTATTATTCGTTCTATACGATGGAAAAACTGTTATATTTATATTGTATCTTATGCTTCTGGCGTTGACTTGTTAGGCCCTAACAATTTGATCTGGTGGAACAACGACCTAGAGTGAGGTCTAGGTAGCCCGGTACGTAGAAATGACCATCACTTCCATACTGGTAGCAATTATTCGTTTTATACTATGGAAAAACTGTTTTATTTATATTGTATTTTATGCTTCTGGCGTTGACTTCTAAGGCTCTAACTATTCGATCTGTTGGAGCAACGCCCTAGAGTGAAGCCTAGGTTGCCCGGAACGTAGAAATGACCATCACTTTCAAACTGGTTGCAATTATTCCTGTTATATGATGAAAAAACTGTTGTATTTTTAATGTATTTCATGCTTCGGGCATTGACTTCTAAGGCCCTAACTATTCAATCTGTTGCAGCAACGCCCTGGGGTGTAGCCTAGGTTGCCCGGAAAGTAGAAATGACCATAACTTTCATACTGGTTGCAATTATTCGTTTTATATCATGGAAAAACTGTTGTATTCATATTGTATTTTATGCTTCGGGCGTTGACTTCTAAGGCCCTAACTATTCGATCAGGTGGAGCAACGCCCTCGAGTGAAGCCTAGGGTGCCCGGTACGTAGAAATGACCATCACTTTCAAATTGGTTGCAATTATTCCTGTTATATGATGGAAAAACTGTTGTATTTTTATTGCATTTTATGCTTCGGGCATTGACTTCTAAGGCCCTAACTATTCAATCTGTTGGAGCAATGCCCTAGGGTGATGCCTAGGTTGCCCGGAAAGTAGAAATGACCATAACTTTCATAGTGGTTGCAATTCTTCGTTTTATATGATGGAAAAACTGTGGTACTTATATTGTATTTTATGCTTCGGGCATTGACTTCTAAGGCCCTAACTATTCAATCTGTTGGAGCAACGCCCTAGGGTGAAGCCTAGGTTGCCCGGAAAGTAGAAATGACCATAACTTTCACACTGGTAGCAATTATTCGTTTTATACGGTGGTAAAACTGTTCTATTTATTCTGTATTTTATGCTTCAGGCGTTGACTTCTAAGGCCCTAACTATTCAATCTGTTGGAGCAACGCCCTAGGGTGAAGCCTTGGTTGCCCGGAAAGTAGAAATGACCATAACTTTCATACTGGTTGCAGTTATTCGTTTTATATGATGGAAAAACTGTTCTATTTATTTTGTATTTAATGCTTCGGGCGTTGGCTTTTAAGGCCCTAACTGTTTGATCTGGTGGTGCAACGCCCTAGAGTGAAACCTAGGTTGCCCGGAACGTAGAAATGACCATAACTTTCACACTGGTTGCTATTATTCGTTTTATACGATGGAAAAACTGTTCTATTTATTTTGTATTTTATGCTTCGGGCGTTGACTTCTAAGTCCCTAACTATTCGATCTGGTCGAGCAACGCCCTCGAGTGAAGCCTAGGTTGCCCGGTACGTAGAAATGACCATCACTTTCAAACTGGTTGCAATTATTCCTGTTATATGATGGAAAAACTGTTGTATTTTTATTGCATTTTATGCTTCTGGCGTTGTCTTCTTAGGCCCTAACTATTCGATCTGGTGGAACAACGCCCTAGAGTGGAGCCTAGGTTGCCCGGTACGTAGAAATGACCATCACTTTCAAACTGGTTGCTATTATTCGTTTTATGCAATGGAAAAACTGTTATATTTATATTGTATTTTATGCGTCTGGCGTTCACTTCTTAGGCCCTAACTATTCGATATTGTGGAGAACCGCCCTAGAGTGAAGCCTAGGATGCTCGGAACGTAGAAATGACCACTACTTTCACACTGGTTGCTATTATTCGTTTTATACGATGGAAAAACTGTTCTATTTATTTTGTATTTTATGCTTCGGGCGTTGACTTCTAAGTCCCTAACTATTCGATCTGGTCGAGCAACGCCCTAGAGTGAAGCCTAGGTTGTCCGGAACGTAGAAATGACCATTACTTTCACACAGGTTGCAATTATTCGTTTTATACGGTGTAAAGGCTGTTGTATTTATTTTGTATTTTATTCTTCTGGTGTTGACTTCTTAGGCCCTAACTATCCGATCTGGTGGAACAACGCCGTAGAGTGAAGCCTAGGTTGCCCGGAACGTGGAAATGACCATTACTTTCACACTGTTTGCAATTATTCCTTTTATACGATGGAAAACCTCTTGTATTTATATCGTATTTTATGCTTCTGGCGTTGACATCTAAGGACCTAACTATTCGATCCGGTGGAGCAGCGCCCTAGAGTGAAGCCTAGGTTCCTCGGAATGTAGAAATGACCATTACTTTCACACTGGTTGCAATCATTCGTTTTATACGATGGAAAAGCTGTTGTATTCATATTGTTTTTTATGCCTCTGGCGTTGACTTCTAAGGCCGTAACTATTCGATACGGTGGAGCACCGCCCTAGAGTGAAGCCTAGGATGCTCGGAACGTAGAAATGACCATTACTTTCGCAATGTTTGCAATTATTCGTTTTATACGATTGAAAAACTGTTGTATTTATATTGTATTTTATGCTTCTGGCGTTGCCTTCTTAGGCCCTAACTGTTCGATCTGGTGGAACAACGCCCTAGAGTGAAGCCTAGGTTACCCGGAACGTAGAAATGACCAGTACTTTCAAACTGTTTGCAGTTACACCTGTTATACGATGGAAAAACTGTTGCATCTTTATTGAATTTTATGCTTCTGTCGTCGACTTCTAAGGCCCTAACTACTCTATCTGGTGGTTCAACGCCCTAGAGTGAAGCCTAGGTTGCTCGGAATGTAAAAATGACCATAACATTCACACTGGTTGTAATTATTCGTTTTACACAATGGGAAAACTGTTATATTTATATTGTATTTTATGCTTCTGGCGATGATTTCTTAGGCCCTAACTATTCAATCTGGTGGAACAACACCCTAGAGTGAGGCCTAGGTTTCCCGGAACGTAGAAATGACCATAACTTTCACACTGGTAGCAATTATTCGTTTTATACAATGGAAAAACTGTTCTGTTTATTTTGTATTTTATGCTTCGGGCGTTCACTTCTAAGGCCCTAACTGTTTGATCTGGTGGAGCAACGCCCTAGAGTGAAGCCTAGGTTGCCCGGAACGTAGAAATGACCATAACTTTCACACTGGTTGCTATTATTCGTTCTATACGATGGAAAAACTGTTTTATTTATATTGTATTTTATGCTTCTGGCGTTGACTTCTAAGGCTCTAACTATTCGACCTGGTGGAGCAACGCCCTAGAGTGAAGCCTAGGTTGCCCGGAACGAAGAAATGACCATCACTTTCAAACTGGTTGCAATTATTCCTGTTAAATGATGGAAAAACTGTTGTATTTTTATTGCATTTTATGCTACGGGCATTGACTTCTAAGGTCCTAACTATTCAATCTGTTGGAGCAACGCCCTAGGGTGAAGCCTACGTTGCGCAGAAAGTAGAAATGACAATAACTTTCGCACTGGGTGCAATTATTCGTTTAATACGATGGAAAAACTGTTATATTTATATTGTATTTAATGTTTCTGGCGATGACTTCTTAGCCCCTAACTATTCGATCTGGTGGAACAACGCAATAGAGTGAAGCCTAGGTTGCCCGGAACGTAGAATTGGCCATCACTTTCAAACTGGTTGCAATTATTCCTGTTATATGATGGTAACACTGTTGTATTTTTTTTGCATTTTATGGTTCGGGCGTTGACTTCTACGGCCCTAACCATTCAATCTGTTGGAGCAACGCCCTAGGGTGAAGCCTAGGTTGCTCGGAATGTAGAAATGACCATAAGTTTCATACTGGTTGCAATTATTCGTTTTATACGATGGAAAAACTGTTGTATTTATATTGTATTTTATGCTTCTGACGTTGACTTCTAAGGCACTAATTATTCGATCTGGTGGAGCAACGCAATAGAGTGAAGCCTAGGTTGCCCGGAACGTAGAAATGACCATAACTTTCACACTGGTTGCTATTATTCGCTTTATACGATTGAAAAACTGTTATATTTATATTGTATTTTATGCTTCTGGCGTTGCCTTCTTAGGCCCTAACTGTTCGATCTGGTGGAACAACGCCCTAGAGTGAAGCCTAGGTTACCCGGAACGTAGAAATGACCAGTACTTTCACACTGTTTGCAGTTACACCTGTTATACGATGGAAAAACTGTTGCATCTTTATTGAATTTTATGCTTCTGTCGTTGACTTCTAAGGCCCTAACTACTCTATCTGGCGGATCAACGCCCTAGAGTGAAGCCTAGGTTGCTCGGAATGTAAAAATGACCATAACATTCACACTGGTTGTAATTATTCGTTTTACACGATGGGAAAACTGTTATATTTATATTGTATTTTATGCTTCTGGCGATGATTTCTTAGGCCCTAACTATTCAATCTGGTGGAACAACACCCTAGAGTGAGGCCTAGGTTGCCCGGAACGTAGAAATGACCATAACTTTCACACTGGTAGGAATTATTCGTTTTATACAATGGAAAAACTGTTCTGTTTATTTTGTATTTTATGCTTCGGGCGTTCACTTCTAAGGCCCTAACTGTTTGATCTGGTGGAGCAACGCCCCAGAGTGAAGCCTAGGTTGCCCAGAACGTAGAAATGACCATAACTTTCACACTGGTTGCTATTATTCGTTCTATACGATGGAAAAACTGTTTTATTTATATTGTATTTTATGCTTCTGGCGTTGACTTCTAAGGCTCTAACTATTCAATCTGGTGGAGCAACGCCCTAGAGTGAAGCCTAGGTTGCCCGGAACGAAGAAATGACCATCACTTTCAAACTGGTTGCAATTGTTCCTGTTAAATGATGGAAAAACTGTTGTATTTTTATTGCATTTTATGCTACGGGCATTGACTTCTAAGGTCCTAACTATTCAATCTGTTGGAGCAACGCCCTAGGGTGAAGCCTACGTTGCGCGGAAAGTAGAAATGACAATAACTTTCACACTGGGTGCAATTATTGGTTTAATACGATGGAAAAACTGTTATATTTATATTGTATTTAATGTTTCTGGCGTTGACTTCTTAGCCCCTAACTATTCGATCTGGTGGAACAACGCAATAGAGTGAAGCCTAGGTTGCCCGGAACGTAGAATTGGCCATCACTTTCAAACTGGTTGCAATTATTCCTGTTATATGATGGTAACACTGTTGTATTTTTTTTTCATTTTATGGTTCGGGCGTTGACTTCTACGGCCCTAACTATTGAACCTGTTTGAGCAACACCCTAGGGTGAAGCCTAGGTTGCTCGGATAGTAGAAATGACCATAAGTTTCATACTGGTTGTAATTATTCGTTTTACACGATGGGAAAACTGTTATATTTATATTGTATTTTATGCTTCTGGCGATGATTTCTTAGGCCCTAACTATTCAATCTGGTGGAACAACACCCTAGAGTGAGGCCTAGGTTGCCCGGAACGTAGAAATGACCATAACTTTCACACTGGTAGGAATTATTCGTTTTATACAATGGAAAAACTGTTCTGTTTATTTTGTATTTTATGCTTCGGGCGTTCACTTCTAAGGCCCTAACTGTTTGATCTGGTGGAGCAACGCCCCAGAGTGAAGCCTAGGTTGCCCAGAACGTAGAAATGACCATAACTTTCACACTGGTTGCTATTATTCGTTCTATACGATGGAAAAACTGTTTTATTTATATTGTATTTTATGCTTCTGGCGTTGACTTCTAAGGCTCTAACTATTCAATCTGGTGGAGCAACGCCCTAGAGTGAAGCCTAGGTTGCCCGGAACGAAGAAATGACCATCACTTTCAAACTGGTTGCAATTGTTCCTGTTAAATGATGGAAAAACTGTTGTATTTTTATTGCATTTTATGCTACGGGCATTGACTTCTAAGGTCCTAACTATTCAATCTGTTGGAGCAACGCCCTAGGGTGAAGCCTACGTTGCGCGGAAAGTAGAAATGACAATAACTTTCACACTGGGTGCAATTATTGGTTTAATACGATGGAAAAACTGTTATATTTATATTGTATTTAATGTTTCTGGCGTTGACTTCTTAGCCCCTAACTATTCGATCTGGTGGAACAACGCAATAGAGTGAAGCCTAGGTTGCCCGGAACGTAGAATTCGCCATCACTTTCAAACTGGTTGCAATTATTTCTGTTATATGATGGTAACACTGTTGTATTTTTTTTTCATTTTATGGTTCGGGCGTTGACTTCTACGGCCCTAACTATTGAACCTGTTTGAGCAACACCCTAGGGTGAAGCCTAGGTTGCTCGGATAGTAGAAATGACCATAAGTTTCATACTGGTTGCAATTATTTGTTTTATACGATTGAAAAACTGTTATATTTATATTGTATTTTATGCTTCTGGCGTTGCCTTCTTAGGCCCTAACTGTTCGATCTGGTGGAACAACGCCCTAGAGTGAAGCCTAGGTTACCCGGAACGTAGAAATGACCAGTACTTTCACACTGTTTGCAGTTACTCCTGTTATACGATGGAAAAACTGTTGCACCTTTATTGAATTTTATGCTTTTGTCGTTGACTTCTAAGGCCCTAACTACTCTATCTGGTGGATCAACGCCCTAGAGTGAAGCCTAGGTTGCTCGGAATGTAAAAATGACCATAACATTCACACTGGTTGTAATTATTCGTTTTACACGATGGGAAAACAGTTATATTTATATTGTATTTTATGCTTCTGGCGTTGATTTCTTAGGCCCTAACTATTCAATCTGGTGGAACAACACCCTAGAGTGAGGCGTAGGTTGCCCGGAACGTAGAAATGACCATAACTTTCACACTGGTAGGAATTATTCGTTTTATACAATGGAAAAACTGTTCTGTTTATTTTGTATTTTATGCTTCGGGCGTTCACTTCTAAGGCCCTAACTGTTTGATCTGGTGGAGCAACGCCCCAGAGTGAAGCCTAGGTTGCCCAGAACGTAGAAATGACCATAACTTTCACACTGGTTGCTATTATTCGTTCTATACGATGGAAAAACTGTTTTATTTATATTGTATTTTATGCTTCTGGCGTTGACTTCTAAGGCTCTAACTATTCAATCTGGTGGAGCAACGCCCTAGGGTGAAGCCTACGTTGCGCGGAAAGTAGAAATGACAATAACTTTCACACTGGGTGCAATTATTGGTTTAATACGATGGAAAAACTGTTATATTTATATTGTATTTAATGTTTCTGGCGTTGACTTCTTAGCCCCTAACTATTCGATCTGGTGGAACAACGCAATAGAGTGAAGCCTAGGTTGCCCGGAACGTAGAATTGGCCATCACTTTCAAACTGGTTGCAATTATTCCTGTTATATGATGGTAACACTGTTGTATTTTTCTTTCATTTTATGGTTCGGGCGTTGACTTCTACGGCCCTAACTATTGAACCTGTTTGAGCAACGCCCTAGGGTGAAGCCTAGGTTGCTCGGATAGTAGAAATGACCATAAGTTTCATACTGGTTGCAATTATTTGTTTTATACGATTGAAAAACTGTTATATTTATATTGTATTTTATGCTTCTGGCGTTGCCTTCTTAGGCCCTAACTGTTCGATCTGGTGGAACAACGCCCTAGAGTGAAGCCTAGGTTACCCGGAACGTAGAAATGACCAGTACTTTCACACTGTTTGCAGTTACTCCTGTTATACGATTGAAAAACTGTTGCACCTTTATTGAATTTTATGCTTTTGTCGTTGACTTCTAAGGCCCTAACTACTCTATCTGGTGGATCAACGCCCTAGAGTGAAGCCTAGGTTGCTCGGAATGTAAAAATGACCATAACATTCACACTGGTTGTAATTATTCGTTTTACACGATGGGAAAACAGTTATATTTATATTGTATTTTATGCTTCTGGCGTTGATTTCTTAGGCCCTAACTATTCAATCTGGTGGAACAACACCCTAGAGTGAGGCGTAGGTTGCCCGGAACGTAGAAATGACCATAACTTTCACACTGGTAGCAATTATTCGTTTTATACAATGGAAAAACTGTTCTGTTTATTTTGTATTTTATGCTTCGGGCGTTCACTTCTAAGGCCCTAACTGTTTGATCTGGTGGAGCAACGCCCTAGAGTGAAGCCTAGGTTGCCCGGAACGTAGAAATGACCATAACTTTCACACTGGTTGCTATTATTCGTTCTATACGATGGAAAAACTGTTATATTTATATTGTATCTTATGCTTCTGGCGTTGACTTGTTAGGCCCTAACAATTTGATCTGGTGGAACAACGACCTAGAGTGAGGTCTAGGTAGCCCGGTACGTAGAAATGACCATCACTTCCATACTGGTAGCAATTATTCGTTTTATACTATGGAAAAACTGTTTTATTTATATTGTATTTTATGCTTCTGGCGTTGACTTCTAAGGCTCTAACTATTCGATCTGTTGGAGCAACGCCCTAGAGTGAAGCCTAGGTTGCCCGGAACGTAGAAATGACCATCACTTTCAAACTGGTTGCAATTATTCCTGTTATATGATGAAAAAACTGTTGTATTTTTAATGTATTTCATGCTTCGGGCATTGACTTCTAAGGCCCTAACTATTCAATCTGTTGCAGCAACGCCCTGGGGTGTAGCCTAGGTTGCCCGGAAAGTAGAAATGACCATAACTTTCATACTGGTTGCAATTATTCGTTTTATATCATGGAAAAACTGTTGTATTCATATTGTATTTTATGCTTCGGGCGTTGACTTCTAAGGCCCTAACTATTCGATCAGGTGGAGCAACGCCCTCGAGTGAAGCCTAGGGTGCCCGGTACGTAGAAATGACCATCACTTTCAAATTGGTTGCAATTATTCCTGTTATATGATGGAAAAACTGTTGTATTTTTATTGCATTTTATGCTTCGGGCATTGACTTCTAAGGCCCTAACTATTCAATCTGTTGGAGCAATGCCCTAGGGTGATGCCTAGGTTGCCCGGAAAGTAGAAATGACCATAACTTTCATAGTGGTTGCAATTCTTCGTTTTATATGATGGAAAAACTGTGGTACTTATATTGTATTTTATGCTTCGGGCATTGACTTCTAAGGCCCTAACTATTCAATCTGTTGGAGCAACGCCCTAGGGTGAAGCCTAGGTTGCCCGGAAAGTAGAAATGACCATAACTTTCACACTGGTAGCAATTATTCGTTTTATACGGTGGTAAAACTGTTCTATTTATTCTGTATTTTATGCTTCGGGCGTTGACTTCTAAGGCCCTAACTATTCAATCTGTTGGAGCAACGCCCTAGGGTGAAGCCTTGGTTGCCCGGAAAGTAGAAATGACCATAACTTTCATACTGGTTGCAGTTATTCGTTTTATATGATGGAAAAACTGTTCTATTTATTTTGTATTTAATGCTTCGGGCGTTGGCTTTTAAGGCCCTAACTGTTTGATCTGGTGGTGCAACGCCCTAGAGTGAAACCTAGGTTGCCCGGAACGTAGAAATGACCATAACTTTCACACTGGTTGCTATTATTCGTTTTATACGATGGAAAAACTGTTCTATTTATTTTGTATTTTATGCTTCGGGCGTTGACTTCTAAGTCCCTAACTATTCGATCTGGTCGAGCAACGCCCTCGAGTGAAGCCTAGGTTGCCCGGTACGTAGAAATGACCATCACTTTCAAACTGGTTGCAATTATTCCTGTTATATGATGGAAAAACTGTTGTATTTTTATTGCATTTTATGCTTCTGGCGTTGTCTTCTTAGGCCCTAACTATTCGATCTGGTGGAACAACGCCCTAGAGTGGAGCCTAGGTTGCCCGGTACGTAGAAATGACCATCACTTTCAAACTGGTTGCTATTATTCGTTTTATGCAATGGAAAAACTGTTATATTTATATTGTATTTTATGCGTCTGGCGTTCACTTCTTAGGCCCTAACTATTCGATATTGTGGAGAACCGCCCTAGAGTGAAGCCTAGGATGCTCGGAACGTAGAAATGACCACTACTTTCACACTGGTTGCTATTATTCGTTTTATACGATGGAAAAACTGTTCTATTTATTTTGTATTTTATGCTTCGGGCGTTGACTTCTAAGTCCCTAACTATTCGATCTGGTCGAGCAACGCCCTAGAGTGAAGCCTAGGTTGTCCGGAACGTAGAAATGACCATTACTTTCACACAGGTTGCAATTATTCGTTTTATACGGTGTAAAGGCTGTTGTATTTATTTTGTATTTTATTCTTCTGGTGTTGACTTCTTAGGCCCTAACTATCCGATCTGGTGGAACAACGCCGTAGAGTGAAGCCTAGGTTGCCCGGAACGTGGAAATGACCATTACTTTCACACTGTTTGCAATTATTCCTTTTATACGATGGAAAACCTCTTGTATTTATATCGTATTTTATGCTTCTGGCGTTGACATCTAAGGACCTAACTATTCGATCCGGTGGAGCAGCGCCCTAGAGTGAAGCCTAGGTTCCTCGGAATGTAGAAATGACCATTACTTTCACACTGGTTGCAATCATTCGTTTTATACGATGGAAAAGCTGTTGTATTCATATTGTTTTTTATGCCTCTGGCGTTGACTTCTAAGGCCGTAGCTATTAGATGTGGTGGAGCAACACCCTACAGTGAAGCCTAGGTTGTCAGGAACGTAGAAATGAACGTAACTTCCACACTGGTAGCAATTATTCGTTTTATACAATGGAAAAACTGTTCTATTTATTTTGTATTTTTTGCATCGGGCGTTGACTTCTAAGGCCCTAACTATTCGATCTGGTGGAGCAACGCCCTGGAGTGAAGCCTAGGTTGCCCGGAACGTATAAAATGACCATTACTTTCACACTGGTTGCAATTAATCGTTTTATACGATGGTAAAGCTGTTTTATTTATATTGTATTTTATGCTTCTGTTTTTCCTATGCAACAGTTTTTCCATCGTATAGCATGAATAATTGCAACCGGTGTGAATGTTGTCTTCATTTCTACGTTCCGGGCAACCTAGGCTTGACTGTATGGTGTAGCTCCACCAGATCGAATAGGTAGGGCCATAGAAGTCAACGCCCGAATCATAAAATACAAAATAAATAGAACAGTTTTTCCATTGTAAAAAACGAATAATTGCTACCAGTGTGAATGTTATGGTCATTTCTACTTTCCGGCAACCTAGGCTTCACTCTAGGGCGTTGCTCCACCAGATCGCATAGCTAGGGACTTAGAATTCAACGCCAGAAGCGTAAAATGCAATATCAATACAACAGCTTTTCCATCGTATAAAATGAATAGTTGCAAACAGTGTGAAAGTAATGGTCATTTCTACGTTCCGGGCAACCTAGGCTTCACTCTAGGGCGGTGCTCCACCAGATCGAATAGCAATGGACTTAGAATTCAACGCCAGAAGCATAAAATACAATAAAAATACAACAGTTCTTCCATCGTATAGCAGGAATAATTGCAACCAGTGTGAAAGTAATGGTCATTTCTACGTTCTGGGCAACCTACGTTTCACTCTATGGCATTGCTCCACCAGATCGAATAGTTAGGGCCTAAGAAGTCAACGCCAGAGACATAAAATACGATATGAATACAAGAGCTGTTCCATCGTGTAACAGGAATAATTGCAACCAGTTTGAAAGATATGGTCATTTCTACGTTCCGGTCAACCTAGGCTTCAATCTAGGGCGTTGCTCCACCACATCGAATAGCTACGGCCTTAGAAGTCAACGCCGGAAGCATAAAATACAATATAGATACAACAGTTTTTCCATTGTATAAAACGCGTAATTGCAACCAGTGTGAAAGTTATGGTCATTTCTGCGTTCCCGGCAACATAGGCTTCACCCTTGGCCGTTGCCCCACCACAGCTAATAGCTACGACCTTAGAAGTCAAAGCCAGAAGCATAAAATACAATAAAAATGCAACAGTTTTTCCTTCGTATAGCATGACTAATTGCAACCAGTGCGAAAGTAATGATCATTTCGACGTTTCGGGCATCCTAGACTTAACTCTGAGGCGTTGCTCCACGAGATCGAATAGTTAGGGACTTAGAAGTCAACGCCAGAAGCTTAAAATACAATAAAGATGCAGCAGTTTTTCCATCGTATAACAGGAATAATTGCAACCAGTGTGAAAGTAATGGTCAGTTCTACGTTCCGGGCAAACTAGGTTTCACTCTAGGGCGTTGCTCCACCAGATCGAATAGTTAGGGCCTAAGAAGTCAACGCCAGAAGCATAAAATACGATATAAATACCACAGCTTATCCGTCGTATAAAACGAATAATTGCAACCAGTGTGGAAGTTATGGTCATTTCTACGTTCCGGGCAACCTAGGCTTCACTCTGGGGCGTTGCTCCACCAGATCGAATAGATAGGGCCTTAGAAGTCAACGCCAGAAGCATGAAATACAATAAAGATGCAACAGTTTTTCCATCGTATAACAGGAATAATTGCAACCAGTGTGAAGGGAATGGTATGTCCTACGTTCCGAGCAAGCTTAGCTTCACCCTAGGGTGTTGCTAAACCAGATCGAATAGTTAGGGCCTTAGAAGTCAACGGCAGAAGCATAAAATACAGTATAAATACAAAAGTTTTTTGATCGTATAAAACGAATAATTGCAACCAGTATGAAAGTTATGGTCATTTCTACGTTCCGGGCAACCTAGGACTCACTCTAGGGCGTTGCACCACCAGAACGAATAGTTAGGGCATTAGAAGTCATCGCCCGAAGCATAAACTACAAAATAAATAGAACAGTTTTTTCCATTGTATTAAACGAATAATTGCTACCAGTTTGAAAGTTATGGTCATTTCAACGTTCCGGGCAACCTTGGCTTCACCCTGGGGCGTTGTTCCACCAGATCGAATAGTTAGGGCCTTAGAAGTCAACGCCCGAAGCATAAAATACAAAATAAATAGAACAGCTTTTCCATCGTACAAAACGAATAGTTGCAACCAGTGTGAAGGTTATGGTCATTTCTACGTTCCGAGCAACCTAGGCTTCACTCTAAGGTGTTGCTCCACCAGATGGAATTGCTAGGGACTTAGAAGTCAGCGCCCGAAGCATAAAATGCAAAATAAATAGAACAGTTTTTTCATTGTATAAAACGAATAAATGCATCCAGTGTGAAAGTACTGGTCATTTCTACGTTCCGGGCATCCTAGGCTTCACTCTAGGGCGTTGCTCCACCAGATCGAATAGTTAGGGCCTTAGAAATCAACGCCCGAAGCATAAAACGCAAAATAAATAGAACAGTTTTTCCACTGTATAAAACGAATAACTGCAACCAGTGTGAAAGTACTGGTCATTTCCACGTTCCGGGTAACCTAGGCTTCACTCTAGTGCGTTGCTCCACCAGATCGAATAGCTAGGGACTTAGAATTCAACGCCAGAAGGATCAAATACAATATAAGTACAACAGTTTTTC
This sequence comes from Calliopsis andreniformis, assembly GCF_051401765.1. Classification (NCBI taxonomy): domain Eukaryota; kingdom Metazoa; phylum Arthropoda; class Insecta; order Hymenoptera; family Andrenidae; genus Calliopsis; species Calliopsis andreniformis. The sequence continues at coordinate 6,780,810 of NW_027480425.1, read as the reverse complement.
CATCGTATAAAATGAATAATTGCAGACATTGTGAAAGTAATGGTCATTTCTACGTTCCGGTCAACCTAGGGGTCACTCTAGGGCGTTGCTACACCACATCTAAAAGCTACGGCCTTAGAAGTCAACGCCAGGAGCATAAAATACAATATAAATACAACAGCTTTTCCATCGTATAAAATGAATAATTGCAAACAGTGTGAAAGTAATGGTCATTTCTACGTTCCGGGTAACCTAGGCGTCACTCTAGGGCGTTGCCCCATCATATCTAATAGCTACGGCCTTAGAAGTCAACGCCAGAAGCACAAAATACAATAAAAATGCAGCAGTTTTTCCATCGTATAGCATGACTAATTGCAACCAGTGCGAAAGTAATGATCATATCGACATTTCGGGCACTCTAGACTTAACTCTGAGGCGCTACTCCACCAGATCCAACAGTTAGGGCCTTAGAAGTCAACGCCAGAAGCATAAACTACAAAATAAATCCAACAGTCTTTCCGTCGTATAAAACGAATAATTGCAACCAGTGTGATGGTTATGGACATATCTACGTACCGGGCAACCTAGGCTTCACTGTAGGGCGTTGCTCCACCAAATCGAATAGTTAGGGCCTTAGAAGTCAACGCCCGAATCATAAGATACAATATAAGTACAACAGTTTTTCCATCGTATAAAATGAATGATTGCGAACATTGTGAAAGTAATGGTCATTTCTACGTTCCGGGCAACCTACGCGTCACTCTAGGGCGTTGCTGCTCCACATCTGATAGCTACGTCCTTAGAAGTTAACGCCGGAAGCATAAAATACAATATAAATACAACAGCTTTGCCATGGTATAAAATGAATAATTGCAAACAGTGTGAAGGTAATGGTCGTTTCTACGTTCCGAGCAACCTAGGCTTCACTCTAGGGCGTTGCTCCACCAGATCGAATAGTTAGGGCCTTAGATGTCAACGCAACATGCATAAAATACAATAAAGGTGCAACAGTTTTTCCATCGTATAACAGGAATAACTGCAACCAGTGTGAAAGCACTGGTCCTTTCTACGTTCCGGGTAACCTAGCTTTCACTCTAGGGCGTTGATCCACCAGATAGAATAGCTAGGGACTTATAATTCAACGCCAGAAGAATAAAATACAATACAAGTACAACAGTTTTTCCATCGTATAAAATGTATATTTGCAAAAATTGTGAAAGTAATGGTCATTTCTACGTTCCGGGAAACCTATGCGACACTCAAGGGCGTTGCTCCACCACATCTAATAGCTACGGCCTTAAAAGTCAACGCCAGAAGCATAAAATACGATATAAATACAACAGCTTTTCCATCGTATAAAACGAATAATGGTAACCAGTGTGAAAGTTATAGTCGTTTCTACGTTCCAGTCAACCTAGGTTTCACTCTAGGGCGTTGATCCACCAGATAGAATAGCTAGGGACTTATAATTCAACGCCAGAAGAATAAAATACAATACAAGTACAACAGTTTTTCCATCGTATAAAACGTATATTTGCAAAAATTGTGAAAGTAATGGTCATTTCTACGTTCCGGGTAACCTAGGCGTCACTCTAGGGCGTTGCTCCACCATATCTAGTAGCTACGGCCTTAGAAGTCAACGCCAGAAGCACAATATACAATAAAAATGCAGCAGTTTTTCCATCGTATAGCATGACTAATTGCAAACAGTGTGAAGGTAATGGTCGTTTCTACGTTCCGAGCAACCTAGGTTTCACTCTAGGGCGTTGCTCCACCAGATCGAATAGTTAGGGCCTTAGAAGTCAACGCCAGAAGCATAAAATACAATAAAGATGCAACAGTTTTTCCATCATACAACAGGAATAACTGCAACCAGTGTGAAGGTACTGGTCACTTCTACGTTCCGGTCAACCTAGGCTACACTCTAGGGCGTTGCTCCACCAGATCGAATAGCTAGGGCCTTAGAAGTCAACGCCCGCAGCATAAAATACAAAAAAATATAACAGTTTTTCCATGTGTAAAACGAATAATTGCTACCAGTGTGAACGTTATGGTCATTTCTACGTTCCGGGAAACCTATGCGACACTCAAGGGCGTTGCTCCACCACATCTAATAGCTACGGCCTTAAAAGTCAACGCCAGAAGCATAAAATACGATATAAATACAACAGCTTTTCCATCGTATAAAACGAATAATGGTAACCAGTGTGAAAGTTATAGTCGTTTCTACGTTCCAGTCAACCTAGGTTTCACTCTAGGGCGTTGATCCACCAGATAGAATAGCTAGGGACTTATAATTCAACTCCAGAAGAATAAAATACAATACAAGTACAACAGCTTTTCCATCGTATAAAACGTATATTTGCAAAAATTGTGAAAGTAATGGTCATTTCTACGTTCCAGGCAACCTAGGCGTCACTCTAGGGCGTTACTCCACCACATCTAATAGCTACGGCCTTAGAAGTCAACGCCAGAAGCATATAATCCAATATAAATACAACACCTTTTCCAGCGTATAAAATGAATAATAGCAAACAGTGTGAAAGTAATGGTCATTTCTACGTTCCGGACAACCTAGGCTTCACTCTAGGGCGTTGCTCCACCACACCGAATAGCTACGGCCTTAGAAGTCAACGCCAGAAGCATAAAATACAAAATAAATATAACAGTCTTTCCATCGTATAAAACGAATAATAGCAACCAGTGTGAAAGTTCTGGTCATTTTATACGTTCCGGGCAACCTAGGCTTCACTCCAGGGCGTTGCTCCACCAGATCGAATAGTTAGGGCCTTAGAAGTCAACGCCCGATGCAAAAAATACAAAATAAATAGAACAGTTTTTCCATTGTATAAAACGAATAATTGCTACCAGTGTGAAAGTTATGTTCATTTTTACGTTCCTGACAACCTAGGCTTCACTGTAGGGTGTTGCTCCACCAAATCGAATAGGTAGGGCCATAGAAGTCATGCCCGCAGCATAAAATACAATAAATATACAAGAGTTTTTCACCGTATAACAGGAGTAATTGCCACCAGTGTGAAAGTGATGGTCATTTCTACGTTCTGGGCAACCTAGGTTTTACTCTAGGGCGTTGCTCCACCAGATCGAATAGCTAGGGACTTGGAATTCTCCGCCAGAAGAATAAAATAAAATATAAGTACAACAGTTTTTCCATTGTATAAAATGAATAATTGCAAACATTTTGAAATTAATGGTCATTTCAACGTTCCGGGCATCCTAGGCGTCACTGTAGGGCGTTGCTCCACCACAGCTAATAGCTACGGCCTTAGAAGTCAACCCCAGAAGCATAAAATACAAAATAAATAGAACAGTTTTTCCATTGTATAAAACGAATAATAGCAACCAGTGTGAAAGTGATGGTCATTTCTACGTTCCGGGCAACCTAGGCTTCACTGTAGGGCGTTGTTCCACCAGATCGAAAAGTTAGGGCCTAAGAAGTCAACGCCAGAAGCATAAAATACAATATAAATTTAACAGTTTTTCCATCGTATAAAACGAATAATAGCAACCAGTGTGAAAGTTCTGGTCATTTCTACGTTCCGGGCAACCTAGGCTTCACTATAGGGCGTTGCTCCACCAGATCGAATAGTTAGGGCCTAAGAAGTCAACGCCAGAAGCATAAAATACAATATAAATATAACAGTTTTTCCATCGTATAAAACGAATAATTGCAGCAAGGATGAAAGTTGTGCTTGATTCTACGTTCCGGGCAACCTAGGTTTCACTCTACGGCGTTGCTCCACCAGATCGAATAGTGAGGGCCTTAGAAGTAAATGCCCGAAGCATAAAATGCGATACAAAATACAACAGCTTTTCCATCGTATAAAACGAACAATTGCGACCAGTGTGAAGGTTATGGTCATTTCTACATTCAGAGCAACCTAGGTTTCGCTCTAGGGCGTTGCTCCACGAGATCGAGTAGCTACGGCCTTAGAAGTCAACGCCAGAAGCGTAAAATGCAACATCAATACAACAGCTTTTCCATCGTATAAAATGAATAGTTGCAAACAGTGTGAAAGTAATGGTCATTTCTACGTTCCGGGCAACCTAGGCTTCACTCTAGGGCGGTGCTCCACCAGATCGAATAGCAATGGACTTAGAATTCAACGCCAGAAGCATAAAATACAATAAAAATACAACAGTTCTTCCATCGTATAGCAGGAATAATTGCAACCAGTGTGAAAGTAATGGTCATTTCTACGTTCTGGGCAACCTACGTTTCACTCTATGGCATTGCTCCACCAGATCGAATAGTTAGGGCCTAAGAAGTCAACGCCAGAGACATAAAATACGATATGAATACAAGAGCTGTTCCATCGTGTAACAGGAATAATTGCAACCAGTTTGAAAGATATGGTCATTTCTACGTTCCGGTCAACCTAGGCTTCAATCTAGGGCGTTGCTCCACCACATCGAATAGCTACGGCCTTAGAAGTCAACGCCGGAAGCATAAAATACAATATAGATACAACAGTTTTTCCATTGTATAAAACGCGTAATTGCAACCAGTGTGAAAGTTATGGTCATTTCTGCGTTCCCGGCAACATAGGCTTAACCCTTGGCCGTTGCCCCACCACAGCTAATAGCTACGACCTTAGAAGTCAAAGCCAGAAGCATAAAATACAATAAAAATGCAACAGTTTTTCCTTCGTATAGCATGACTAATTGCAACCAGTGCGAAAGTAATGATCATTTCGACGTTTCGGGCATCCTAGACTTAACTCTGAGGCGTTGCTCCACGAGATCGAATAGTTAGGGACTTAGAAGTCAACGCCAGAAGCTTAAAATACAATAAAGATGCAGCAGTTTTTCCATCGTATAACAGGAATAATTGCAACCAGTGTGAAAGTAATGGTCAGTTCTACGTTCCGGGCAAACTAGGTTTCACTCTAGGGCGTTGCTCCACCAGATCGAATAGATAGGGCCTTAGAAGTCAACGCCAGAAGCATGAAATACAATAAAGATGCAACAGTTTTTCCATCGTATAACAGGAATAATTGCAACCAGTGTGAAGGGAATGGTATGTCCTACGTTCCGAGCAAGCTTAGCTTCACCCTAGGGTGTTGCTAAACCAGATCGAATAGTTAGGGCCTTAGAAGTCAACGGCAGAAGCATAAAATACAGTATAAATACAAAAGTTTTTTGATCGTATAAAACGAATAATTGCAACCAGTATGAAAGTTATGGTCATTTCTACGTTCCGGGCAACCTAGGCCTCACTCTAGGGCGTTGCACCACCAGAACGAATAGTTAGGGCATTAGAAGTCATCGCCCGAAGCATAAACTACAAAATAAATAGAACAGTTTTTTCCATTGTATTAAACGAATAATTGCTACCAGTTTGAAAGTTATGGTCATTTCAACGTTCCGGGCAACCTTGGCTTCACCCTGGGGCGTTGTTCCACCAGATCGAATAGTTAGGGCCTTAGAAGTCAACGCCCGAAGCGTAAAATACAAAATAAATAGAACAGCTTTTCCATCTTATAAAACGAATAGTTGCAACCAGTGTGAAGGTTATGGTCATTTCTACGTTCCGAGCAACCTAGGCTTCACTCTAAGGTGTTGCTCCACCAGATGGAATTGCTAGGGACTTAGAAGTCAGCGCCCGAAGCATAAAATGCAAAATAAATAGAACAGTTTTTTCATTGTATAAAACGAATAAATGCATCCAGTGTGAAAGTACTGGTCATTTCTACGTTCCGGGCATCCTAGGCTTCACTCTAGGGCGTTGCTCCACCAGATCGAATAGTTAGGGCCTTAGAAATCAACGCCCGAAGCATAAAACGCAAAATAAATAGAACAGTTTTTCCACTGTATAAAACGAATAACTGCAACCAGTGTGAAAGTACTGGTCATTTCCACGTTCCGGGTAACCTAGGCTTCACTCTAGTGCGTTGCTCCACCAGATAGAATAGCTAGGGACTTATAATTCAACGCCAGAAGAATAAAATACAATACAAGTACAACAGTTTTTCCATCGTATAAAATGTATATTTGCAAAAATTGTGAAAGTAATGGTCATTTCTACGTTCCGGGAAACCTATGCGACACTCAAGGGCGTTGCTCCACCAGATCGAATAGTTAGGGCCTTAGAAGTCAACGCCAGAAGCATAAAATACAATAAAGATGCAACAGTTTTTCCATCATACAACAGGAATAACTGCAACCAGTGTGAAGGTACTGGTCACTTCTACGTTCCGGTCAACCTAGGCTACACTCTAGGGCGTTGCTCCACCAGATCGAATAGCTAGGGCCTTAGAAGTCAACGCCCGAAGCATAAAATACAAAAAAATATAACAGTTTTTCCATGTGTAAAACGAATAATTGCTACCAGTGTGAACGTTATGGTCATTTCTACGTTCCGGGAAACCTATGCGACACTCAAGGGCGTTGCTCCACCACATCTAATAGCTACGGCCTTAAAAGTCAACGCCAGAAGCATAAAATACGATATAAATACAACAGCTTTTCCATCGTATAAAACGAATAATGGTAACCAGTGTGAAAGTTATAGTCGTTTCTACGTTCCAGTCAACCTAGGTTTCACTCTAGGGCGTTGATCCACCAGATAGAATAGCTAGGGACTTATAATTCAACTCCAGAAGAATAAAATACAACACAAGTACAACAGTTTTTCCATCGTATAAAACGTATATTTGCAAAAATTGTGAAAGTAATGGTCATTTCTACGTTCCAGGCAACCTAGGCGTCACTCTAGGGCGTTACTCCACCACATCTAATAGCTACGGCCTTAGAAGTCAACGCCAGAGGCATATAATACAATATAAATACAACACCTTTTCCAGCGTATAAAATGAATAATAGCAAACAGTGTGAAAGTAATGGTCATTTCTACGTTCCGGACAACCTAGGCTTCACTCTAGGGCGTTGCTCCACCACATCGAATAGCTACGGCCTTAGAAGTCAACGCTAGAAGCATAAAATACAATAAAAATGCAACAGTTTTTCCATCGTATAGCATGAATGATTGCAACCGGTGTGAATGTTATCTTCATTTCTACGTTCCGGGCAACCTAGGCTTGACTGTATGGTGTTGCTCCACCAGATCGAATAGATAGGGCCATAGAAGTCAACGCCCGAAGCATAAAATACAAAATAGATAGAACAGTTTTTCCATTGTAAAAAACGAATAATTGCTACCAGTGTGAATGTTATGTTCATTTCTACGTTCCGGTCAACCCAGGCTTCACTCTAGGGCATTGCTCCACCAGATCGAGGAGTTAGGGCCTAAGAAGTCAACGCCAGAAGCATAAAATACAAAATAAATATAACAGTTTTTCCATCGTATAAAACGAATAATAGCAACCAGTGTGAAAGTTCTGGTCATTTTATACGTTCCGGGCAACCTAGGCTTCACTCCAGGTCGTTGCTCCACCAGATCGAATAGTTAGGGCCTTAGAAGTCAACGCCCGATGCAAAAAATACAAAATAAATAGAACAGTTTTTCCATTGTATAAAACGAATAATTGCTACCAGTGTGAAAGTTATGTTCATTTCTACGTTCCTGACAACCTAGGCTTCACTGTAGGGTGTTGCTCCACCAAATCGAATAGGTAGGGCCATAGAAGTCATGCCCGAAGCATAAAATACAATAAATATACAAGAGTTTTTCCACCGTATAACAGGAATAATTGCCACCAGTGTGAAAGTGATGGTCATTTCTACGTTCTGGGCAACCTAGGTTTTACTCTAGGGCGTTGCTCCACCAGATCGAATAGCTAGGGACTTGGAATTCTCCGCCAGAAGAATAAAATAAAATATAAGTACAACAGTTTTTCCATTGTATAAAATGAATAATTGCAAACATTTTGAAATTAATGGTCATTTCAACGTTCCGGGCATCCTAGGCGTCACTGTAGGGCGTTGCTCCACCACAGCTAATAGCTACGGCCTTAGAAGTCAACCCCAGAAGCATAAAATACAAAATAAATAGAACAGTTTTTCCATTGTATAAAACGAATAATAGCAACCAGTGTGAAAGTGATGGTCATTTCTACGTTCCGGGCAACCTAGGCTTCACTGTAGGGCGTTGTTCCACCAGATCGAAAAGTTAGGGCCTAAGAAGTCAACGCCAGAAGCATAAAATACAATATAAATTTAACAGTTTTTCCATCGTATAAAACGAATAATAGCAACCAGTGTGAAAGTTCTGGTCATTTCTACGTTCCGGGCAACCTAGGCTTCACTATAGGGCGTTGCTCCACCGGATCGAACAGTTAGGGCCTTAGAAGTCAACGCCCGAAGGATCAAATACAATATAAGTACAACAGTTTTTCCATCGTATAAAATGAATAATTGCAGACATTGTGAAAGTAATGGTCATTTCTACGTTCCGGTCAACCTAGGCGTCACTCCAGGGCGTTGCTACACCACATCTAAAAGCTACGGCCTTAGAAGTCAACGCCAGGAGCATAAAATACAATATAAATACAACAGCTTTTCCATCGTATAAAATGAATAATTGCAAACAGTGTGAAAGTAATGGTCATTTCTACGTTCCGGGTAACCTAGGCGTCACTCTAGGGCGTTGCCCCATCATATCTAATAGCTACGGCCTTAGAAGTCAACGCCAGAAGCACAAAATACAATAAAAATGCAGCAGTTTTTCCATCGTATAGCATGACTAATTGCAACCAGTGCGAAAGTAATGATCATATCGACATTTCGGGCACCCTAGACTTAACTCTGAGGCGCTACTCCACCAGATCCAACAGTTAGGGCCTTAGAAGTCAACGCCAGAAGCATAAACTACAAAATAAATCCAACTGTCTTGCCGTCGTATAAAACGAATAATTGCAACCAGTGTGATGGTTATGGACATATCTACGTACCGGGCAACCTAGGCTTCACTGTAGGGCGTTGCTCCACCAAATCGAATAGTTAGGGCCTTAGAAGTCAACGCCCGAATCATAAGATAAAATATAAGTACAACAGTTTTTCCATCGTATAAAATGAATGATTGCGAACATTGTGAAAGTAATGGTCATTTCTACGTTCCGGGCAACCTACGCGTCACTCTAGGGCGTTGCTGCTCCACATCTGATAGCTACGCCCTTAGAAGTTAACGCCGGAAGCATAAAATACAATATAAATACAACAGCTTTGCCATGGTATAAAATGAATAATTGCAAACAGTGTGAAGGTAATGGTCGTTTCTACGTTCCGAGCAACCTAGGCTTCACTCTAGGGCGTTGCTCCACCAGATCGAATAGTTAGGGCCTTAGATGTCAACGCAACATGCATAAAATACAAAAAAGGTGCAACAGTTTTTCCATCGTATAACAGGAATAACTGCAACCAGTGTGAAAGCACTGGTCCTTTCTACGTTCCGGGTAACCTAGCTTTCACTCTAGGGCGTTGATCCACCAGATAGAATAGCTAGGGACTTATAATTCAACGCCAGAAGAATAAAATACAATACAAGTACAACAGTTTTTCCATCGTATAAAATGTATATTTGCAAAAATTGTGAAAGTAATGGTCATTTCTACGTTCCGGGAAACCTATGCGACACTCAAGGGCGTTGCTCCACCACATCTAATAGCTACGGCCTTAGAAGTCAACGCCAGAAGCACAATATACAATAAAAATGCAGCAGTTTTTCCATCGTATAGCATGACTAATTGCAAACAGTGTGAAGGTAATGGTCGTTTCTACGTTCCGAGCAACCTAGGCTTCACTCTAGGGCGTTGCTCCACCAGATCGAATAGTTAGGGCCTTAGAAGTCAACGCCAGAAGCATAAAATACAATAAAGATGCAACAGTTGTTCCATCATACAACAGGAATAACTGCAACCAGTGTGAAGGTACTGGTCACTTCTACGTTCCGGTCAACCTAGGCTACACTCTAGGGCGTTGCTCCACCAGATCGAATAGCTAGGGCCTTAGAAGTCAACGCCCGAAGCATAAAATACAAAAAAATATAACAGTTTTTCCATGTGTAAGACGAATAATTGCTACCAGTGTGAACGTTATGGTCATTTCTACGTTCCGGGAAACCTATGCGACACTCAAGGGCGTTGCTCCACCACATCTAATAGCTACGGCCTTAAAAGTCAACGCCAGAAGCATAAAATACGATATAAATACAACAGCTTTTCCATCGTATAAAACGAATAATGGTAACCAGTGTGAAAGTTATAGTCGTTTCTACGTTCCAGTCAACCTAGGTTTCACTCTAGGGCGTTGATCCACCAGATAGAATAGCTAGGGACTTATAATTCAACTCCAGAAGAATAAAATACAATACAAGTACAACAGTTTTTCCATCGTATAAAACGTATATTTGCAAAAATTGTGAAAGTAATGGTCATTTCTACGTTCCAGGCAACCTAGGCGTCACTCTAGGGCGTTACTCCACCACATCTAATAGCTACGGCCTTAGAAGTCAACGCCAGAAGCATATAATACAATATAAATACAACACCTTTTCCAGCGTATAAAATGAATAATAGCAAACAGTGTGAAAGTAATGGTCATTTCTACGTTCCGGACAACCTAGGCTTCACTCTAGGGCGTTGCTCCACCACACCGAATAGCTACGGCCTTAGAAGTCAACGCTAGAAGCATAAAATACAATAAAAATGCAACAGTTTTTCCATCGTATAGCATGAATGATTGCAACCGGTGTGAATGTTATCTTCATTTCTACGTTCCGGGCAACCTAGGCTTGACTGTATGGTGTTGCTCCACCAGATCGAATAGGTAGGGCCATAGAAGTCAACGCCCGAAGCATAAAATACAAAATAAATAGGACAGTTTTTCCATTGTAAAAAACGAATAATTGCTACCAGAGTGAATGTTATGTTCATTTCTACGTTCCGGGCAACCCAGGCTTCACTCTAGGGCATCGCTCCACCAGATCGAGGAGTTAGGGCCTAAGAAGTCAACGCCAGAAGCATAAAATACAAAATAAATATAACAGTTTTTCCATCGTATAAAACGAATAATAGCAACCAGTGTGAAAGTTCTGGTCATTTTATACGTTCCGGGCAACCTAGGCTTCACTCCAGGGCGTTGCTCCACCAGATCGAATAGTTAGGGCCTTAGAAGTCAACGCCCGATGCAAAAAATACAAAATAAATAGAACAGTTTTTCCATTGTATAAAACGAATAATTGCTACCAGTGTGAAAGTTATGTTCATTTTTACGTTCCTGACAACCTAGGCTTCACTGTAGGGTGTTGCTCCACCAAATCGAATAGGTAGGGCCATAGAAGTCATGCCCGCAGCATAAAATACAATAAATATACAAGAGTTTTTCCACCGTATAACAGGAATAATTGCCACCAGTGTGAAAGTGATGGTCATTTCTACGTTCTGGGCAACCTAGGTTTTACTCTAGGGCGTTGCTCCACCAGATCGAATAGCTAGGGACTTGGAATTCTCCGCCAGAAGAATAAAATAAAATATAAGTACAACAGTTTTTCCATTGTATAAAATGAATAATTGCAAACATTTTGAAATTAATGGTCATTTCAACGTTCCGGGCATCCTAGGCGTCACTGTAGGGCGTTGCTCCACCACAGCTAATAGCTACGGCCTTAGAAGTCAACCCCAGAAGCATAAAATACAAAATAAATAGAACAGTTTTTCCATTGTATAAAACGAATAATAGCAACCAGTGTGAAAGTGATGGTCATTTCTACGTTCCGGGCAACCTAGGCTTCACTGTAGGGCGTTGTTCCACCAGATCGAAAAGTTAGGGCCTAAGAAGTCAACGCCAGAAGCATAAAATACAATATAAATTTAACAGTTTTTCCATCGTATAAAACGAATAATAGCAACCAGTGTGAAAGTTCTGGTCATTTCTACGTTCCGGGCAACCTAGGCTTCACTATAGGGCGTTGCTCCACCAGATCGAATAGCTACGGCCTTAGAAGTCAACGCCAGAAGCGTAAAATGCAATATCAATACAACAGCTTTTCCATCGTATAAAATGAATAGTTGCAAACAGTGTGAAAGTAATGGTCATTTCTACGTTCAGAGCAACCTAGGTTTCGCTCTAGGGCGTTGCTCCACGAGATCGAATAGCTACGGCCTTAGAAGTCAACGCCAGAAGCGTAAAATGCAATATCAATACAACAGCTTTTCCATCGTATAAAATGAATAGTTGCAAACAGTGTGAAAGTAATGGTCATTTCTACGTTCCGGGCAACCTAGGCTTCACTCTAGGGCGGTGCTCCACCAGATCGAATAGCAATGGACTTAGAATTCAACGCCAGAAGCATAAAATACAATAAAAATACAACAGTTCTTCCATCGTATAGCAGGAATAATTGCAACCAGTGTGAAAGTAATGGTCATTTCTACGTTCTGGGCAACCTACGTTTCACTCTATGGCATTGCTCCACCAGATCGAATAGTTAGGGCCTAAGAAGTCAACGCCAGAGACATAAAATACGATATGAATACAAGAGCTGTTCCATCGTGTAACAGGAATAATTGCAACCAGTTTGAAAGATATGGTCATTTCTACGTTCCGGTCAACCTAGGCTTCAATCTAGGGCGTTGCTCCACCACATCGAATAGCTACGGCCTTAGAAGTCAACGCCGGAAGCATAAAATACAATATAGATACAACAGTTTTTCCATTGTATAAAACGCGTAATTGCAACCAGTGTGAAAGTTATGGTCATTTCTGCGTTCCCGGCAACATAGGCTTCACCCTTGGCCGTTGCCCCACCACAGCTAATAGCTACGACCTTAGAAGTCAAAGCCAGAAGCATAAAATACAATAAAAATGCAACAGTTTTTCCTTCGTATAGCATGACTAATTGCAACCAGTGCGAAAGTAATGATCATTTCGACGTTTCGGGCATCCTAGACTTAACTCTGAGGCGTTGCTCCACGAGATCGAATAGTTAGGGACTTAGAAGTCAACGCCAGAAGCTTAAAATACAATAAAGATGCAGCAGTTTTTCCATCGTATAACAGGAATAATTGCAACCAGTGTGAAAGTAATGGTCAGTTCTACGTTCCGGGCAAACTAGGTTTCACTCTAGGGCGTTGCTCCACCAGATCGAATAGATAGGGCCTTAGAAGTCAACGCCAGAAGCATGAAATACAATAAAGATGCAACAGTTTTTCCATCGTATAACAGGAATAATTGCAACCAGTGTGAAGGGAATGGTATGTCCTACGTTCCGAGCAAGCTTAGCTTCACCCTAGGGTGTTGCTAAACCAGATCGAATAGTTAGGGCCTTAGAAGTCAACGGCAGAAGCATAAAATACAGTATAAATACAAAAGTTTTTTGATCGTATAAAACGAATAATTGCAACCAGTATGAAAGTTATGGTCATTTCTACGTTCCGGGCAACCTAGGCCTCACTCTAGGGCGTTGCACCACCAGAACGAATAGTTAGGGCATTAGAAGTCATCGCCCGAAGCATAAACTACAAAATAAATAGAACAGTTTTTTCCATTGTATTAAACGAATAATTGCTACCAGTTTGAAAGTTATGGTCATTTCAACGTTCCGGGCAACCTTGGCTTCACCCTGGGGCGTTGTTCCACCAGATCGAATAGTTAGGGCCTTAGAAGTCAACGCCCGAAGCATAAAATACAAAATAAATAGAACAGCTTTTCCATCGTATAAAACGAATAGTTGCAACCAGTGTGAAGGTTATGGTCATTTCTACGTTCCGAGCAACCTAGGCTTCACTCTAAGGTGTTTCTCCACCAGATGGAATTGCTAGGGACTTAGAAGTCAGCGCCCGAAGCATAAAATGCAAAATAAATAGAACAGTTTTTTCATTGTATAAAACGAATAAATGCATCCAGTGTGAAAGTACTGGTCATTTCTACGTTCCGGGCATCCTAGGCTTCACTCTAGGGCGTTGCTCCACCAGATCGAATAGTTAGGGCCTTAGAAATCAACGCCCGAAGCATAAAACGCAAAATAAATAGAACAGTTTTTCCACTGTATAAAACGAATAACTGCAACCAGTGTGAAAGTACTGGTCATTTCCACGTTCCGGGTAACCCAGGCTTCACTCTAGTGCGTTGCTCCACCAGATAGAATAGCTAGGGACTTATAATTCAACGCCAGAAGAATAAAATACAATACAAGTACAACAGTTTTTCCATCGTATAAAATGTATATTTGCAAAAATTGTGAAAGTAATGGTCATTTCTACGTTCCGGGAAACCTATGCAACACTCAAGGGCGTTGCTCCACCACATCTAATAGCTACGGCCTTAAAAGTCAACGCCAGAAGCATAAAATACGATATAAATACAACAGCTTTTCCATCGTATAAAACGAATAATGGTAACCAGTGTGAAAGTTATAGTCGTTTCTACGTTCCAGTCAACCTAGGTTTCACTCTAGGGCGTTGATCCACCAGATAGAATAGCTAGGGACTTATAATTCAACGCCAGAAGAATAAAATACAATACAAGTACAACAGTTTTTCCATCGTATAAAATGTATATTTGCAAAAATTGTGAAAGTAATGGTCATTTCTACGTTCCGGGTAACCTAGGCGTCACTCTAGGGCGTTGCTCCACCATATCTAGTAGCTACGGCCTTAGAAGTCAACGCCAGAAGCACAATATACAATAAAAATGCAGCAGTTTTTCCATCGTATAGCATGACTAATTGCAAACAGTGTGAAGGTAATGGTCGTTTCTACGTTCCGAGCAACCTAGGCTTCACTCTAGGGCGTTGCTCCACCAGATCGAATAGTTAGGGCCTTAGATGTCAACGCCAGAAGCATAAAATACAATAAAGATGCAACAGTTTTTCCATCATACAACAGGAATAACTGCAACCAGTGTGAAGGTACTGGTCACTTCTACGTTCCGGTCAACCTAGGCTACACTCTAGGGCGTTGCTCCACCAGATCGAATAGCTAGGGCCTTAGAAGTCAACGCCCGAAGCATAAAATACAAAAAAATATAACAGTTTTTCCATGTGTAAAACGAATAATTGCTACCAGTGTGAACGTTATGGTCATTTCTACGTTCCGGGAAACCTATGCGACACTCAAGGGCGTTGCTCCACCACATCTAATAGCTACGGCCTTAAAAGTCAACGCCAGAAGCATAAAATACGATATAAATACAACAGCTTTTCCATCGTATAAAACGAATAATGGTAACCAGTGTGAAAGTTATAGTCGTTTCTACGTTCCAGTCAACCTAGGTTTCACTCTAGGGCGTTGATCCACCAGATAGAATAGCTAGGGACTTATAATTCAACTCCAGAAGAATAAAATACAATACAAGTACAACAGTTTTTCCATCGTATAAAACGTATATTTGCAAAAATTGTGAAAGTAATGGTCATTTCTACGTTCCAGGCAACCTAGGCGTCACTCTAGGGCGTTACTCCACCACATCTAATAGCTACGGCCTTAGAAGTCAACGCCAGAAGCATATAATACAATATAAATACAACACCTTTTCCAGCGTATAAAATGAATAATTGCAAACAGTGTGAAAGTAATGGTCATTTCTACGTTCCGGACAACCTAGGCTTCACTCTAGGGCGTTGCACCACCACAGCTAATAGCTACGGCCTTAGAAGTCAACCCCAGAAGCATAAAATACAAAATAAATAGAACAGTTTTTCCATTGTATAAAACGAATAATAGCAACCAGTGTGAAAGTGATGGTCATTTCTACGTTCCGGGCAACCTAGGCTTGACTGTATGGTGTTGCTCCACCAGATCGAATAGATAGGGCCATAGAAGTCAACGCCCGAAGCATAAAATACAAAATAGATAGAACAGTTTTTCCATTGTAAAAAACGAATAATTGCTACCAGTGTGAATGTTATGTTCATTTCTACGTTCCGGTCAACCCAGGCTTCACTCTAGGGCACTGCTCCACCAGATCGAGGAGTTAGGGCCTAAGAAGTCAACGCCAGAAGCATAAAATACAAAATAAATATAACAGTTTTTCCATCGTATAAAACGAATAATAGCAACCAGTGTGAAAGTTCTGGTCATTTTATACGTTCCGGGCAACCTAGGCTTCACTCCAGGTCGTTGCTCCACCAGATCGAATAGTTAGGGCCTTAGAAGTCAACGCCCGATGCAAAAAATACAAAATAAATAGAACAGTTTTTCCATTGTATAAAACGAATAATTGCTACCAGTGTGAAAGTTATGTTCATTTCTACGTTCCTGACAACCTAGGCTTCACTGTAGGGTGTTGCTCCACCAAATCGAATAGCTACGGCCTTAGAAGTCAACGCCGGAAGCATAAAATACAATATAGATACAACAGTTTTTCCATTGTATAAAACGCGTAATTGCAACCAGTGTGAAAGTTATGGTCATTTCTGCGTTCCCGGCAACATAGGCTTCACCCTTGGCCGTTGCCCCACCACAGCTAATAGCTACGACCTTAGAAGTCAAAGCCAGAAGCATAAAATACAATAAAAATGCAACAGTTTTTCCTTCGTATAGCATGACTAATTGCAACCAGTGCGAAAGTAATGATCATTTCGACGTTTCGGGCATCCTAGACTTAACTCTGAGGCGTTGCTCCACGAGATCGAATAGTTAGGGACTTAGAAGTCAACGCCAGAAGCTTAAAATACAATAAAGATGCAGCAGTTTTTCCATCGTATAACAGGAATAATTGCAACCAGTGTGAAAGTAATGGTCAGTTCTACGTTCCGGGCAAACTAGGTTTCACTCTAGGGCGTTGCTCCACCAGATCGAATAGATAGGGCCTTAGAAGTCAACGCCAGAAGCATGAAATACAATAAAGATGCAACAGTTTTTCCATCGTATAACAGGAATAATTGCAACCAGTGTGAAGGGAATGGTATGTCCTACGTTCCGAGCAAGCTTAGCTTCACCCTAGGGTGTTGCTAAACCAGATCGAATAGTTAGGGCCTTAGAAGTCAACGGCAGAAGCATAAAATACAGTATAAATACAAAAGTTTTTTGATCGTATAAAACGAATAATTGCAACCAGTATGAAAGTTATGGTCATTTCTACGTTCCGGGCAACCTAGGCCTCACTCTAGGGCGTTGCACCACCAGAACGAATAGTTAGGGCATTAGAAGTCATCGCCCGAAGCATAAACTACAAAATAAATAGAACAGTTTTTTCCATTGTATTAAACGAATAATTGCTACCAGTTTGAAAGTTATGGTCATTTCAACGTTCCGGGCAACCTTGGCTTCACCCTGGGGCGTTGTTCCACCAGATCGAATAGTTAGGGCCTTAGAAGTCAACGCCCGAAGCATAAAATACAAAATAAATAGAACAGCTTTTCCATCGTATAAAACGAATAGTTGCAACCAGTGTGAAGGTTATGGTCATTTCTACGTTCCGAGCAACCTAGGCTTCACTCTAAGGTGTTTCTCCACCAGATGGAATTGCTAGGGACTTAGAAGTCAGCGCCCGAAGCATAAAATGCAAAATAAATAGAACAGTTTTTTCATTGTATAAAACGAATAAATGCATCCAGTGTGAAAGTACTGGTCATTTCTACGTTCCGGGCATCCTAGGCTTCACTCTAGGGCGTTGCTCCACCAGATCGAATAGTTAGGGCCTTAGAAATCAACGCCCGAAGCATAAAACGCAAAATAAATAGAACAGTTTTTCCACTGTATAAAACGAATAACTGCAACCAGTGTGAAAGTACTGGTCATTTCCACGTTCCGGGTAACCCAGGCTTCACTCTAGTGCGTTGCTCCACCAGATAGAATAGCTAGGGACTTATAATTCAACGCCAGAAGAATAAAATACAATACAAGTACAACAGTTTTTCCATCGTATAAAATGTATATTTGCAAAAATTGTGAAAGTAATGGTCATTTCTACGTTCCGGGAAACCTATGCGACACTCAAGGGCGTTGCTCCACCACATCTAATAGCTACGGCCTTAAAAGTCAACGCCAGAAGCATAAAATACGATATAAATACAACAGCTTTTCCATCGTATAAAACGAATAATGGTAACCAGTGTGAAAGTTATAGTCGTTTCTACGTTCCAGTCAACCTAGGTTTCACTCTAGGGCGTTGATCCACCAGATAGAATAGCTAGGGACTTATAATTCAACGCCAGAAGAATAAAATACAATACAAGTACAACAGTTTTTCCATCGTATAAAATGTATATTTGCAAAAATTGTGAAAGTAATGGTCATTTCTACGTTCCGGGTAACCTAGGCGTCACTCTAGGGCGTTGCTCCACCATATCTAGTAGCTACGGCCTTAGAAGTCAACGCCAGAAGCACAATATACAATAAAAATGCAGCAGTTTTTCCATCGTATAGCATGACTAATTGCAAACAGTGTGAAGGTAATGGTCGTTTCTACGTTCCGAGCAACCTAGGCTTCACTCTAGGGCGTTGCTCCACCAGATCGAATAGTTAGGGCCTTAGAAGTCAACGCCAGAAGCATAAAATACAATAAAGATGCAACAGTTTTTCCATCATACAACAGGAATAACTGCAACCAGTGTGAAGGTACTGGTCACTTCTACGTTCCGGTCAACCTAGGCTACACTCTAGGGCGTTGCTCCACCAGATCGAATAGCTAGGGCCTTAGAAGTCAACGCCCGAAGCATAAAATACAAAAAAATATAACAGTTTTTCCATGTGTAAAACGAATAATTGCTACCAGTGTGAACGTTATGGTCATTTCTACGTTCCGGGAAACCTATGCGACACTCAAGGGCGTTGCTCCACCACATCTAATAGCTACGGCCTTAAAAGTCAACGCCAGAAGCATAAAATACGATATAAATACAACAGCTTTTCCATCGTATAAAACGAATAATGGTAACCAGTGTGAAAGTTATAGTCGTTTCTACGTTCCAGTCAACCTAGGTTTCACTCTAGGGCGTTGATCCACCAGATAGAATAGCTAGGGACTTATAATTCAACTCCAGAAGAATAAAATACAATACAAGTACAACAGTTTTTCCATCGTATAAAACGTATATTTGCAAAAATTGTGAAAGTAATGGTCATTTCTACGTTCCAGGCAACCTAGGCGTCACTCTAGGGCGTTACTCCACCACATCTAATAGCTACGGCCTTAGAAGTCAACGCCAGAAGCATATAATACAATATAAATACAACACCTTTTCCAGCGTATAAAATGAATAATAGCAAACAGTGTGAAAGTAATGGTCATTTCTACGTTCCGGACAACCTAGGCTTCACTCTAGGGCGTTGCACCACCACAGCTAATAGCTACGGCCTTAGAAGTCAACCCCAGAAGCATAAAATACAAAATAAATAGAACAGTTTTTCCATTGTATAAAACGAATAATAGCAACCAGTGTGAAAGTGATGGTCATTTCTACGTTCCGGGCAACCTAGGCTTGACTGTATGGTGTTGCTCCACCAGATCGAATAGATAGGGCCATAGAAGTCAACGCCCGAAGCATAAAATACAAAATAGATAGAACAGTTTTTCCATTGTAAAAAACGAATAATTGCTACCAGTGTGAATGTTATGTTCATTTCTACGTTCCGGTCAACCCAGGCTTCACTCTAGAGCACTGCTCCACCAGATCGAGGAGTTAGGGCCTAAGAAGTCAACGCCAGAAGCATAAAATACAAAATAAATATAACAGTTTTTCCATCGTATAAAACGGATAATAGCAACCAGTGTGAAAGTTCTGGTCATTTTATACGTTCCGGGCAACCTAGGCTTCACTCCAGGTCGTTGCTCCACCAGATCGAATAGTTAGGGCCTTAGAAGTCAACGCCCGATGCAAAAAATACAAAATAAATAGAACAGTTTTTCCATTGTATAAAACGAATAATTGCTACCAGTGTGAAAGTTATGTTCATTTCTACGTTCCTGACAACCTAGGCTTCACTGTAGGGTGTTGCTCCACCAAATCGAATAGGTAGGGCCATAGAAGTCATGCCCGAAGCATAAAATACAATAAATATACAAGAGTTTTTCCACCGTATAACAGGAATAATTGCCACCAGTGTGAAAGTGATGGTCATTTCTACGTTCTGGGCAACCTAGGTTTTACTATAGGGCGTTGCTCCACCAGATCGAATAGCTAGGGACTTGGAATTCTCCGCCAGAAGAATAAAATAAAATATAAGTACAACAGTTTTTCCATTGTATAAAATGAATAATTGCAAACATTTTGAAATTAATGGTCATTTCAACGTTCCGGGCATCCTAGGCGTCACTGTAGGGCGTTGCACCACCACAGCTAATAGCTACGGCCTTAGAAGTCAACCCCAGAAGCATAAAATACAAAATAAATAGAACAGTTTTTCCATTGTATAAAACGAATAATAGCAACCAGTGTGAAAGTGATGGTCATTTCTACGTTCCGGGCAACCTAGGCTTCACTGTAGGGCGTTGTTCCACCAGATCGAAAAGTTAGGGCCTAAGAAGTCAACGCCAGAAGCATAAAATACAATATAAATTTAACAGTTTTTCCATCGTATAAAACGAATAATAGCAACCAGTGTGAAAGTTCTGGTCATTTCTACGTTCCGGGCAACCTAGGCTTCACTATAGGGCGTTGCTCCACCGGATCGAACAGTTAGGGCCTTAGAAGTCAACGCCCGAAGCATAAAATACAAAATAAATAGAACAGTTTTTCCATTGTATAAAACGAATAATTGCTACCAGTGTGAAAGTTATGTTCATTTCTACGTTTCTGATAAGTTAGGCTTCACTGTAGGGTGTTGTTCCACAAAATCGAATAGGTAGGGCCATAGAAGTCAACGCCCGAAGCATAAAATACAACAAATATACAAGAGTATTTCCATCGTATAACAGGAATAATTGCAACCAGTGTGAAAGTGATGGTCATTTCAACGTTCTGGGCAACCTAGGCTTCACTCTAGGGCGTCGGTCCACCAGATCGAATAGTTAGGGCCTAAGAAGTCAACGCCAGAAGCATAAAATACAATATAAATATAACAGTTTTTCCATCGTATAAAACGAATAATTGCAGCAAGGATGAAAGTTGTGGTTGTTTCTACGTTCCGGGCAACCTAGGTTTCACTCTACGGCGTTGCTCCACCAGATCGAATAGTGAGGGCCTTAGAAGTAAATGCCCGAAGCATAAAATGCGATACAAAATACAACAGCTTTTCCATCGTATAAAACGAACAATTGCGACCAGTGTGAAAGTTATGGTCATTTCTACATTCAGAGCAACCTAGGATTCGCTCTAGGGCGTTGCTCCACGAGATCGAATAGCTACGGCCTTAGAAGTCAACGCCAGAAGCGTAAAATGCAATATCAATACAACAGCTTTTCCATCGTATAAAATGAATAGTTGCAAACAGTGTGAAAGTAATGGTCATTTCTACGTTCCGGGCAACCTAGGCTTCACTCTAGGGCGGTGCTCCACCAGATCGAATAGCAATGGACTTAGAATTCAACGCCAGAAGCATAAAATACAATAAAAATACAACAGTTCTTCCATCGTATAGCAGGAATAATTGCAACCAGTGTGAAAGTAATGGTCATTTCTACGTTCTGGGCAACCTACGTTTCACTCTATGGCATTGCTCCACCAGATCGAATAGTTAGGGCCTAAGAAGTCAACGCCAGAGACATAAAATACGATATGAATACAAGAGCTGTTCCATCGTGTAACAGGAATAATTGCAACCAGTTTGAAAGATATGGTCATTTCTACGTTCCGATCAACCTAGGCTTCAATCTAGGGCGTTGCTCCACCACATCGAATAGCTACGGCCTTAGAAGTCAACGCCGGAAGCATAAAATACAATATAGATACAACAGTTTTTCCATTGTATAAAACGCGTAATTGCAACCAGTGTGAAAGTTATGGTCATTTCTACGTTCCGGGTAACCTAGGCGTCACTCTAGGGCGTTGCCCCATCATATCTAATAGCTACGGCCTTAGAAGTCAACGCCAGAAGCACAAAATACAATAAAAATGCAGCAGTTTTTCCATCGTATAGCATGACTAATTGCAACCAGTGCGAAAGTAATGATCATATCGACATTTCGGGCACCCTAGACTTAACTCTGATGCGCTACTCCACCAGATCCAACAGTTAGGGCCATAGAAGTCAACGCCAGAAGCATAAACTACAAAATAAATCCAACAGTCTTTCCGTCGTATAAAACGAATAATTGCAACCAGTGTGATGGTTATGGACATATCTACGTACCGGGCAACCTAGGCTTCACTGTAGGGCGTTGCTCCACCAAATCGAATAGTTAGGGCCTTAGAAGTCAACGCCCGAATCATAAGATACAATATAAGTACAACAGTTTTTCCATCGTATAAAATGAATGATTGCGAACATTGTGAAAGTAATGGTCATTTCTACGTTCCGGGCAACCTACGCGTCACTCTAGGGCGTTGCTGCTCCACATCTGATAGCTACGCCCTTAGAAGTTAACGCCGGAAGCATAAAATACAATATAAATACAACAGCTTTGCCATGGTATAAAATGAATAATTGCAAACAGTGTGAAGGTAATGGTCGTTTCTACGTTCCGAGCAACCTAGGCTTCACTCTAGGGCGTTGCTCCACCAGATCGAATAGTTAGGGCCTTAGAAGTCAACGCCAGAAGCATAAAATACAGTAAAGATGCAACAGTTTTTCCATCATACAACAGGAATAACTGCAAACAGTGTGAAAGTACTGGTCACTTCTACGTTCCGGTCAACCTAGGCTACACTCTAGGGCGTTGCTCCACCAGATCGAATAGCTAGGGCCTTAGAAGTCAACGCCCGAAGCATAAAATACAAAAAAATAGAACAGTTTTTCCATGTGTAAAACGAATAATTGCTACCAGTGTGAACGTTATGGTCATTTCTACGTTCCGGGCAACCTAGGCTTGACCCTAGGGCGTTGTTCCACCAGATGGTATAGTTAGGGCCTAAGAAGTCAACGCCAGAAGCATAAAATACGATACAAATACAACAGCTTTTCCATCGTAGAAAACGAATAATGGCAACCAGTGTGAAAGTTATGATCATTTCTACGTTCCGAGGAACCTAGGCTTCAATCTAGGGCCTTGCTCCGCCAGATCGAATAGTTAGGGCCTTAGATGTCAACGCAACATGCATAAAATACAATAAAGGTGCAACAGTTTTTCCATCGTATAACAGGAATAACTGCAACCAGTGTGAAAGCACTGGTCCTTTCTACGTTCCGGGTAACCTAGCTTTCACTCTAGGGCGTTGATCCACCAGATAGAATAGCTAGGGACTTATAATTCAACGCCAGAAGAATAAAATACAATACAAGTACAACAGTTTTTCCATCGTATAAAATGTATATTTGCAAAAAGTGTGAAAGTAATGGTCATTTCTACGTTCCGGGAAACCTATGCGACACTCAAGGGCGTTGCTCCACCACATCTAGTAGCTACGGCCTTAAAAGTCAACGCCAGAAGCATAAAATACGATATAAATACAACAGCTTTTCCATCGTATAAAACGAATAATGGTAACCAGTGTGAAAGTTATAGTCGTTTCTACGTTCTAGTCAACCTAGGTTTCACTCTAGGGCGTTGATCCACCAGATAGAATAGCTAGGGACTTATAATTCAACGCCAGAAGAATAAAATACAATACAAGTACAACAGTTTTTCCATCGTGTAAAATGTATATTTGCAAAAATTGTGAAAGTAATGGTCATTTCTACGTTCCGGGTAACCTAGGCGTCACTCTAGGGCGTTGCTCCACCATATCTAGTAGCTACGGCCTTAGAAGTCAACGCCAGAAGCACAATATACAATAAAAATGCAGCAGTTTTTCCATCGTATAGCATGACTAATTGCAAACAGTGTGAAGGTAATGGTCGTTTCTACGTTCCGAGCAACCTAGGCTTCACTCTAGGGCGTTGCTCCACCAGATCGAATAGTTAGGGCCTTAGAAGTCAACGCCAGAAGCATAAAATACAATAAAGATGCAACAGTTTTTCCATCATACAACAGGAATAACTGCAACCAGTGTGAAGGTACTGGTCACTTCTACGTTCCGGTCAACCTAGGCTACACTCTAGGGCGTTGCTCCACCAGATCGAATAGCTAGGGCCTTAGAAGTCAACGCCCGAAGCATAAAATACAAAAAAATATAACAGTTTTTCCATGTGTAAAACGAATAATTGCTACCAGTGTGAACGTTATGGTCATTTCTACGTTCCGGGAAACCTATGCGACACTCAAGGGCGTTGCTCCACCACATCTAATAGCTACGGCCTTAAAAGTCAACGCCAGAAGCATAAAATACGATATAAATACAACAGCTTTTCCATCGTATAAAACGAATAATGGTAACCAGTGTGAAAGTTATAGTCGTTTCTACGTTCCAGTCAACCTAGGTTTCACTCTAGGGCGTTGATGCACCAGATAGAATAGCTAGGGACTTATAATTCAACTCCAGAAGAATAAAATACAATACAAGTACAACAGTTTTTCCATCGTATAAAACGTATATTTGCAAAAATTGTGAAAGTAATGGTCATTTCTACGTTCCAGGCAACCTAGGCGTCACTCTAGGGCGTTACTCCACCACATCTAATAGCTACGGCCTTAGAAGTCAACGCCAGAAGCATATAATACAATATAAATACAACACCTTTTCCAGCGTATAAAATGAATAATAGCAAACAGTGTGAAAGTAATGGTCATTTCTACGTTCCGGACAACCTAGGCTTCACTCTAGGGCGTTGCTCCACCACGTCGAATAGCTACGGCCTTAGAAGTCAACGCTAGAAGCATAAAATACAATAAAAATGCAACAGTTTTTCCATCGTATAGCATGAATGATTGCAACCGGTGTGAATGTTATCTTCATTTCTACGTTCCGGGCAACCTAGGCTTGACTGTATGGTGTTGCTCCACCAGATCGAATAGGTAGGGCCATAGAAGTCAACGCCCGAAGCATAAAATACAAAATAGATAGAACAGTTTTTCCATTGTAAAAAACGAATAATTGCTACCAGTGTGAATGTTATGTTCATTTCTACGTTCCGGGCAACCCAGGCTTCACTCTAGGGCATTGCTCCAGCAGATCGAGGAGTTAGGGCCTAAGAAGTCAACGCCAGAAGCATAAAATACAAAATAAATATAACAGTTTTTCCATCGTATAAAACGAATAATAGCAACCAGTGTGAAAGTTCTGGTCATTTTATACGTTCCGGGCAACCTAGGCTTCACTCCAGGGCGTTGCTCCACCAGATCGAATAGTTAGGGCCTTTGAAGTCAACGCCCGATGCAAAAAATACAAAATAAATAGAACAGTTTTTCCATTGTATAAAACGAATAATTGCTATCAGTGTGAAAGTTATGTTCATTTCTACGTTCCTGACAACCTAGGCTTCACTGTAGGGTGTTGCTCCACCAAATCGAATAGGTAGGGCCATAGAAGTCATGCCCGAAGCATAAAATACAATAAATATACAAGAGTTTTTCCACCGTATAACAGGAATAATTGCCACCAGTGTGAAAGTGATGGTCATTTCTACGTTCTGGGCAACCTAGGTTTTACTCTAGGGCGTTGCTCCACCAGATCGAATAGCTAGGGACTTGGAATTCTCCGCCAGAAGAATAAAATAAAATATAAGTACAACAGTTTTTCCATTGTATAAAATGAATAATTGCAAACATTTTGAAATTAATGGTCATTTCAACGTTCCGGGCATCCTAGGCGTCACTGTAGGGCGTTGCTCCACCACAGCTAATAGCTACGGCCTTAGAAGTCAACCCCAGAAGCATAAAATACAAAATAAATAGAACAGTTTTTCCATTGTATAAAACGAATAATAGCAACCAGTGTGAAAGTGATGGTCATTTCTACGTTCCGGGCAACCTAGGCTTCACTGTAGGGCGTTGTTCCACCAGATCGAAAAGTTAGGGCCTAAGAAGTCAACGCCAGAAGCATAAAATACAATATAAATTTAACAGTTTTTCCATCGTATAAAACGAATAATAGCAACCAGTGTGAAAGTTCTGGTCATTTCTACGTTCCGGGCAACCTAGGCTTCACTATAGGGCGTTGCTCCACCGGATCGAACAGTTAGGGCCTTAGAAGTCAACGCCCGAAGCATAAAATACAAAATAAATAGAACAGTTTTTCCATTGTATAAAACGAATAATTGCTACCAGTGTGAAAGTTATGTTCATTTCTACGTTTCTGACAAGTTAGGCTTCACTGTAGGGTGTTGCTCCACAAAATCGAATAGGTAGGGCCATAGAAGTCAACGCCCGAAGCATAAAATACAACAAATATACAAGAGTATTTCCATCGTATAACAGGAATAATTGCAACCAGTGTGACAGTGATGGTCATTTCAACGTTCTGGGCAACCTAGGCTTCACTCTAGGGCGTCGGTCCGCCAGATCGAATAGTTAGGGCCTAAGAAGTCAACGCCAGAAGCATAAAATACAATATAAATATAACAGTTTTTCCATCGTATAAAACGAATAATTGCAGCAAGGATGAAAGTTGTGGTTGTTTCTACGTTCCGGGCAACCTAGGTTTCACTCTACGGCGTTGCTCCACCAGATCGAATAGTGAGGGCCTTAGAAGTAAATGCCCGAAGCATAAAATGCGATACAAAATACAACAGCTTTTCCATCGTATAAAACGAACAATTGCGACCAGTGTGAAAGTTATGGTCATTTCTACATTCAGAGCAACCTAGGTTTCGCTCTTGGGCGTTGCTCCACGAGATCGAATAGCTACGGCCTTAGAAGTCAACGCCAGAAGCGTAAAATGCAATATCAATACAACAGCTTTTCCATCGTATAAAATGAATAGTTGCAAACAGTGTGAAAGTAATGGTCATTTCTACGTTCCGGGCAACCTAGGCTTCACTCTAGGGCGGTGCTCCACCAGATCGAATAGCAATGGACTTAGAATTCAACGCCAGAAGCATAAAATACAATAAAAATACAACAGTTCTTCCATCGTATAGCAGGAATAATTGCAACCAGTGTGAAAGTAATGGTCATTTCTACGTTCTGGGCAACCTACGTTTCACTCTATGGCATTGCTCCACCAGATCGAATAGTTAGGGCCTAAGAAGTCAACGCCAGAGACATAAAATACGATATGAATACAAGAGCTGTTCCGTCGTGTAACAGGAATAATTGCAACCAATTTGAAAGATATGGTCATTTCTACGTTCCGATCAACCTAGGCTTCAATCTAGGGCGTTGCTCCACCACATCGAATAGCTACGGCCTTAGAAGTCAACGCCGGAAGCATAAAATACAATATAGATACAACAGTTTTTCCATTGTATAAAACGCGTAATTGCAACCAGTGTGAAAGTTATGGTCATTTCTGCGTTCCCGGCAACATAGGCTTCACTCTTGGCCGTTGCCCCACCACAGCTAATAGCTACGACCTTAGAAGTCAAAGCCAGAAGCATAAAATACAATAAAAATGCAACAGTTTTTCCTTCGTATAGCATGACTAATTGCAACCAGTGCGAAAGTAATGATCATTTCGACGTTTCGGGCATCCTAGACTTAACTCTGAGGCGTTGCTCCACGAGATCGAATAGTTAGGGACTTAGAAGTCAACGCCAGAAGCTTAAAATACAATAAAGATGCAGCAGTTTTTCCATCGTATAACAGGAATAATTGCAACCAGTGTGAAAGTAATGGTCAGTTCTACGTTCCGGGCAAACTAGGTTTCACTCTAGGGCGTTGCTCCACCAGATCGAATAGTTAGGGCCTAAGAAGTCAACGCCAGAAGCATAAAATACGATATAAATACCACAGCTTATCCGTCGTATAAAACGAATAATTGCAACCAGTGTGGAAGTTATGGTCATTTCTACGTTCCGGGCAACCTAGGCTTCACTCTGGGGCGTTGCTCCACCAGATCGAATAGATAGGGCCTTAGAAGTCAACGCCAGAAGCATGAAATACAATAAAGATGCAACAGTTTTTCCATCGTATAACAGGAATAATTGCAACCAGTGTGAAGGGAATGGTATGTCCTACGTTCCGAGCAAGCTTAGCTTCACCCTAGGGTGTTGCTAAACCAGATCGAATAGTTAGGGCCTTAGAAGTCAACGGCAGAAGCATAAAATACAGTATAAATACAAAAGTTTTTCGATCGTATAAAACAAGTAATTGCAACCAGTGTGAAAGCATGGTCATTTCTACGTTCCGGGCAACCTAGGCTTCACTGTATGGTGTTCTTCCACCACATTGGATAGCTATGGCCTCAGAAGTCAACGCCTGAAGTATAAAATACAATAAACATACAACAGTCTTTCCATCCTATAACAGGAATAATTGCAACCCGTGTGAAGGGATGGTCATTTCTACGTTAGAGGCAACCTAGGCTTCACTCTAGGGCGTTGCTCCACCAGATCAAACAGTTGGGGCCTTAGAAGTCAAGGCCCGAAGCAATAAATACAAAATAAATAGAACAGTTTTTCCATTGTATAAAACGAATAATATCTGCCAGTGTAAAAGTTATGGTCATTTCTGCGTTCTGGGCAAACTAGGCTTCACCCTAGGCCGTTGTTCCTCCAGATCGAATAGTTAGGGCCTAAGAAGTGAACGCCAGAAGCATAAAATACAATATAAATACAACAGATTTTCCATCATATAAAACGAATGATAGCAACCAGTGTGAAAGTTATGGTCATTTCTACATTTCGAGCAATCTAGGCTTCACTCTAGGGCGTTGCTACACCTGATCGAATAGTTAGGGCCTTAGAAGTCAACGCCCGAAGCATTAAATACAAAATAAATACAACAGTTTTTCCATTGTATCAAACGAATAATAGCTACCAGTGTGAAAGTTATGGTCATTTCTACGTTCCGGGCAACCTAGGCTTCACTGTATGGCGTTCGTCCACCACATCGAATAGCTACGGCCTCAGAAGTCCACGCCTGAAGCATAAAATACAATAAAAATACAACAGTCTTTTCATCGTATAACAGGAATAATTGCAACAAGCGTGAAAGTAATGATCATTTCGGCGTTTCGGGCATCCTAGACTTAACTCTGAGGCATTGCTCCACCAATTCGAATAATTAGGGCCTTAGAAGTCAACGCCACAAGCATAAAATACAATATAAATACAACAGTTTTTCCATCGTATAAAACGAATGATTGCAACCAGTATGAAACTTATGGTCATTTCTACTTTCCGAGCAACCTAGGCTTCACCCTAGGGCTTTGCTCCAACAGATTGAATAGTTAGGGCCTTAGAAGTCAACGCCCGAAGCATAAAATACGATATAAATACAACAGCTTTTCCATCGTATAACAGGAATAATTGCAACCAGTGTGAATGTAATGGTCATTTCTACGTTCCGGGCAACCTAGGCTTCACTCTAGGGCGTTGCTCCACCAGGTCGAATAGTTAGGGCCTAAGAAGTCAACGCCAGAAGCATAAAATACGATATAAATACAACAGCTTTTACATCGTATAAAACGAATAATTGCAACCAGTGTGAGAGTCCTGGTCATTTCCACGTTCCGGGCAACCTAGGCTTCACTCCAGGGTGTTGCTCCACCAGATCGAATAGTTAGGGCCTTAGAAGTCAACGCCAGGAACATAAGATACAATAAAAATACAACAGTCGTTTCATCGTATTACAGGAATAATTGCAATAAGCGTGAAAATAATGATCATTTCGGCGTTTCGGGCATCCTAGACTTAACTCTGAGGCTTTGCTCCACCAGATCGAATAGTTAGGGCCTAAGAAGTCAACGCCAGAAGCATAAAATACAATATAAATACAACAGCTTTTCAATCGTATAAAACGAATAATTGCAACCAGTGTGAAAGTTATGGACATTTCTACATTCCGGCCAACCTAGGCTTCACCCTAGGGCGTTACGCCACCAGATCGAATAGTTAGGGCCTTAGAAGTCAACGCCAGAAGCATAAAATACAATAAAGGTGCAACAGTGTTTCCATTGTTTTACAGGAATAACTGCAACCAGTGTGAATGTACTGGACATTTCTACGTCCCGGATAACCTAGGCTTCACTCTAGGGCGTTGTTCCACCAGATCGGACAGATAGGGCCTAAGATGTCAACGCCAGAAGCATAAAATACAGTATAAATATAACAGTTTTTCCATCGTATAAAACGAATGATAGCAACCACTGTGAAAGTTATGGTCATTTCTACGTTCCGGGCAACCTAGGCGTCACTCTAGGGCGTTGCTCCACCGCATCTAATATATACGGCCTTAGAAGTCAACGCCAGAGGCATAAAATACAATATAAATACAACAGCTTTTCCATCGTACAGAATGAATAATACCAAACAGTGTGAAAGTAATTGTCATTTCTACGTTCCGGGCAACCTAGGCATCACTCTAGGTCGTTGCTCCACCAGATCAAATAGCTAGCGACTTAGAATTAAACGCCAGAAGCATAGAATACAATAAAAATGCAACAGTTTTTCCATCGTATAACATGAATAATTGCAACCAGTGTGAATGTAATGGTCATTTCTACGTTCCGGGCAACCTAGCTTTCACTCTAGGGCGTTGCTCCACCAGGTCGAATAGTTAGGGCCTTGGAAGCCTACGCCTGAAGCATAAAGTACAATAAAAATACAACAGTCTTTTCATCGTATAACAGGAATAATTGCAACATGCGTGAAAGTAATGATCATTTCGGCGTTTCGGGCATCCTAGACTTAACTCTGAGGCATTGCTCCACCAGATCGAATAGTTAGGGCCTAAGGAGTCAACGCCAGAAGCATAAAATACAATATAAATGCAACAGCTTTGCCACCGTATAAAATGAATAATTGCAAACAGTGTGAAAGATATGGACATTTCTACGTTCCGCGCAAGCTAGGCTTCACTCTATGGCGTTCTTCCACAACATCGAATAGCTACGGCCTCAGAAGTCAACGCCTGAAGCATAAAATACAATATAAATATAACAGTTTTTCCATCGTATAAAACGAATAATAGCAACCAGTGTGAAAGTTGTGGTCATTTCTACGTTCCGGCCAACCTAGGCTTCACTCTAGGGCGGTGCTCCACCAGATGGAATAGTTAGGGCCTAAGAAGTGAACGCCAGAAGCATAAAATGCAATAAAAATACAACAGTCTTTCCATCCTATAACAGGAATAATTGCAACCCGTGTGAAAGTGATGCTCATTTGTACGTTCCAGGCAACCTAGGCTTCACTCTAGGGCGTTGCTACACCAGATCGAATTGTTAGGGCCAAAGAGGTCAACGCCCGAAGCATAAAATACAAATTAAATAGAACAGTTTTTCCATTGTATAAAACGAATAATTGCTACCAGTGTAAAAGTTATGGTCATTTTTACGTTCCGGGTAACCTAGGCTTCACCCTAGGGCATTGTTCCATCAGATCGAATAGTTAGGCCCTAAGAAGTGAACGCCATAAGAATAAAATACAATATAAGTACAACAGTTTTTCCATCGTATAACAGGAATAACTGCAAACAGTGTGAAAGTACTGGTCATTTCTACGTTCCGGGCAACCTAGGTTTCACTCCAGGGCGTTGATCCACCAGATCGAATAGTTAGGTCATAAGAAGTCAATGCCAGAAGCATAAAATGCGATATAAATACAACAGCTTTTCCATCGTATAAAACGAATAATTGCATCCAGTGTGAAAGTAATGGTCATTTCTACGTTCCGAGCAAGCTAGGCGTCACTCTAGGGCGTTGCTCCACCAGATCGAATAGCTAGGGACTTAGAATTCATCGCTAAAAGCATAAAATACAATTAAAATACAACAGTTTTTCCATTGTATAACAGGAATAATTGCAACCAGTGTGAAAGGAATGGTCATTTCTACGTTCCGGGCAACGTAGGTTTCACTCTAGCGTGTTGATCCACCAGAGGGAATAGTTAGGGCCTAAGAAGTCAACGCCAGAAGCATAAAATACAATATAAATACAACAGCTTTTCAATCGTATAAAACGAATAATTGCAACCAGTGTGAAAGTTATGGACATTTCTACATTCCGGCCAACCTAGGCTTCACCCTAGGGCGTTACGCCACCAGATCGAATAGTTAGGGCCTTAGAAGTCAACGCCACAAGCATAAAATACAATAAAGGTGCAACAGTGTTTCCATTGTTTTACAGGAGTAACTGCAACCAGTGTGAATGTACTGGACATTTCTACGTTCCGGATAACCTAGGCTTCACTCTAGGGCGTTGTTCCACCAGATCGGACAGTTAGGGCCTAAGATGTCAACGCCAGAAGGATAAAATACAGTATAAATATAACAGTTTTTCCATCGTATAAAACGAATGATAGCAACCACTGTGAAAGTTATGGTCATTTCTACGTTCCGGGCAACCTAGGCGTCACTCTAGGGCGTTGCTCCACCGCATCCAATATATACGGCCTTAGAAGTCAACGCCAGAGGCATAAAATACAATATAAATACAACAGCTTTTCCATCGTACAAAATGAATAATACCAAACAGTGTGAAAGTAATTGTCATTTCTACGTTCCGGGCAACCTAGGCATCACTCAAGGTCGTTGCTCCACCAGATCAAATAGCTAGCGACTTAGAATTAAACGCCAGAAGCATAGAATACAATAATAATACAACAGTTTTTCCATCGTATAACATGAATAATTGCAACCAGTGTGAATGTAATGGTCATTTCTACGTTCCGGGCAATCTAGCTTTCACTCTAGGGCGTTGCTCCACCAGGTCGAATAGTTAGGGCCTTAGAAGCCTACGCCTGAAGCATAAAGTACAATAAAAATACAACAGTCTTTTCATCGTATAACAGGAATAATTGCAACATGCGTGAAAGTAATGATCATTTCGGCGTTTCGGGCATCCTAGACTTAACTCTGAGGCATTGCTCCACCAGATGGAATAGTTAGGGCCT
Organism: Calliopsis andreniformis; assembly: GCF_051401765.1. Taxonomy (NCBI): domain Eukaryota; kingdom Metazoa; phylum Arthropoda; class Insecta; order Hymenoptera; family Andrenidae; genus Calliopsis; species Calliopsis andreniformis. The sequence goes on along the minus strand of NW_027480425.1, from coordinate 6,748,003 downwards.
AAGGAGTCAACGCCAGAAGCATAAAATGCAATATAAATGCAACAGCTTTGCCACCGTATAAAATGAATAATTGCAAACAGTGTGAAAGATATGGACATTTCTACGTTCCGGGCAAGCTAGGCTTCACTCTATGGCGTTCTTCCACAACATCGAATAGCTACGGCCTCAGAAGTCAACGCCTGAAGCATAAAATACAATATAAATATAACAGTTTTTCCATCGTATAAAACGAATAATAGCAACCAGTGTGAAAGTTATGGTCATTTCTACGTTCCGGGCAACCTAGGCTTCACTCTAGGGCGTTGGTCCACCAGATCAAACAGTTAGGGCCTTAGAAGCCAACGCCCGAAGCATTAAATACAAAATAAATAGAACAGTTTTTCCATTGTATAAAACGAATAATTGCTACCTGTGTAAAAGTTATGGCCATTTCTACGTTGCGGGCAACCTAGGCTTCACCTTAGGCCGTTGTTCCACCAGATCGAATGGTTAGGGCCTAAGAAGTGAACGCCAGAAGCATAAAATACAATATAAATACAACAGCTTTTCCATCATATAAAACGAATAATTGCAACCAGTGTGAAAGCTATGGTCATTTCTACATTCCGAGCAACCTAGGATTCACTCTAGGGCGTTGCTCCAACAGATTGAATAGTCAGGGCCTTAGAAGTCAACGCCCGAAGCATAAAATGCAATAAAAATACAACAGTTTATCCATCGTATAACAGGATTAATTGCAAACAGTGTGAAAGTAATGGTCATTTCTACGTTCCGGGCAACCTAGGCTTCACTCTAGAGCGTTGCTCCACCAGATCAAACAGTTAGGGCCTTAGAAGTCAACGCCCGAAGCATAAAATACAAAATAAACAGAACGGTTTTTCCATTGTATAAAACGGATAATAGCAACCAGTGTGAAAGTTATGGTCATTTCTACGTTCCGGTCAACCTAGGATTCACTCTAGAGCGTTGCTCCACCACATCAAACAGTTAGGGCCTTAGAAGTCAACGCCCGAAGCATAAAATACAAAATAAATAGAACGGTTTTTCCATTGTATAAAACGGATAATTGCTACCAGTGTAAAAGTTATGATCATTTCTACGTTCCGCGCAACCTAGGGTTCACCCTAGGGCGTTGTTCCACCAGATGGAATAGTTAGGGCCTAAGAAGTCAACGCCAGAAGCATAAAATACAATATAAATACAACAGTTTTTCCATTGTATAAAACGAACAATTGCTACCAGTGTAAAAGTTAAGGTCATTTCTACGTTCCGGGCAACCTAGGCTTCACTCTAGGGCGGCGCTCCACCATATCGAATAGCTACGGCCTTAGAAGCCTGCGCCTGAAGCATAAAATACAATAAAAATACAACGGTCTTTACATCGTATAACAGGAATAATTGCAACAAGCTTGAAAGTAATTATCATTTCGGCGTTTCGGGCATCCTAGACTTAACTCTGAGGCATTGCTCCACCAGATCGAATAGTTAGGGCCTAAGAAGTCAACGCCAGAAGCATAAAATAAAATATAAATACAACAGTTTTTCCATTGTATAAAACGAATAATTGCCACCAGTGTAAAAGTTATGGTCATTTCTACGTTCCGGGCAACGTAGGTTTCACTCTAGCGTGTTGATCCACCAGAGGGAATAGTTAGGGCCTAAGAAGTCAACGCCAGAAGCATAAAATACAATATAAATACAACAGCTTTTCAATCGTATAAAACGAATAATTGCAACCAGTGTAAAAGTTATGGTCATTTTTAGGTTCCGGGTAACCTAGGCTTCACCCTAGGGCATTGTTCCATCAGATCGAATAGTTAGGCCCTAAGAAGTGAACGCCATAAGAATAAAATACAATATAAGTACAACAGTTTTTCCATCGTATAACAGGAATAACTGCAAACAGTGTGAAAGTACTGGTCATTTCTACGTTCCGGGCAACCTAGGTTTCACTCCAGGGCGTTGATCCACCAGATCGAATAGTTAGGTCATAAGAAGTCAATGCCAGAAGCATAAAATACGATATAAATACAACAGCTTTTCCATCGTATAAAACGAATAATTGCAACCAGTGTGAAAGTACTGGTCATTTCTACGTTCCGAGCAAGCTAGGCGTCACTCTAGGGCGTTGCTCCACCAGATCGAATAGCTAGGGACTTAGAATTCATCGCTAAAAGCATAAAATACAATTAAAATACAACAGTTTTTCCATTGTATAACAGGAATAATTGCAACCAGTGTGAAAGGAATGGTCATTTCTACGTTCCGGGCAACGTAGGTTTCACTCTAGCGTGTTGATCCACCAGAGGGAATAGTTAGGGCCTAAGAAGTCAACGCCAGAAGCATAAAATACAATATAAATACAACAGCTTTTCAATCGTATAAAACGAATAATTGCAACCAGTGTGAAAGTTATGGACATTTCTACATTCCGGCCAACCTAGGCTTCACCCTAGGGCGTTACGCCACCAGATCGAATAGTTAGGGCCTTAGAAGTCAACGCCAGAAGCATAAAATACAATAAAGGTGCAACAGTGTTTCCATTGTTTTACAGGAATAACTGCAACCAGTGTGAATGTACTGGACATTTCTACGTTCCGGATAACCTAGGCTTCACTCTAGGGCGTTGTTCCACCAGATCGGACAGTTAGGGCCTAAGATGTCAACGCCAGAAGCATAAAATACAGTATAAATATAACAGTTTTTCCATCGTATAAAACGAATGATAGCAACCACTGTGAAAGTTATGGTCATTTCTACGTTCCGGGCAACCTAGGCGTCACTGTAGGGCGTTGCTCCACCGCATCCAATATATACGGCCTTAGAAGTCAACGCCAGAGGCATAAAATACAATATAAATACAACAGCTTTTCCATCGTACAAAATGAATAATACCAAACAGTGTGAAAGTAATTGTCATTTCTACGTTCCGGGCAACCTAGGCATCACTCAAGGTCGTTGCTCCACCAGATCAAATAGCTAGCGACTTAGAATTAAACGCCAGAAGCATAGAATACAATAATAATACAACAGTTTTTCCATCGTATAACATGAATAATTGCAACCAGTGTGAATGTAATGGTCATTTCTACGTTCCGGGCAATCTAGCTTTCACTCTAGGGCGTTGCTCCACCAGGTCGAATAGTTAGGGCCTTAGAAGCCTACGCCTGAAGCATAAAGTACAATAAAAATACAACAGTCTTTTCATCGTATAACAGGAATAATTGCAACATGCGTGAAAGTAATGATCATTTCGGCGTTTCGGGCATCCTAGACTTAACTCTGAGGCATTGCTCCACCAGATGGAATAGTTAGGGCCTAAGGAGTCAACGCCAGAAGCATAAAATGCAATATAAATGCAACAGCTTTGCCACCGTATAAAATGAATAATTGCAAACAGTGTGAAAGATATGGACATTTCTACGTTCCGGGCAAGCTAGGCTTCACTCTATGGCGTTCTTCCACAACATCGAATAGCTACGGCCTCAGAAGTCAACGCCTGAAGCATAAAATACAATATAAATATAACAGTTTTTCCATCGTATAAAACGAATAATAGCAACCAGTGTGAAAGTTATGGTCATTTCTACGTTCCGGGCAACCTAGGCTTCACTCTAGGGCGTTGGTCCACCAGATCAAACAGTTAGGGCCTTAGAAGCCAACGCCCGAAGCATTAAATACAAAATAAATAGAACAGTTTTTCCATTGTATAAAACGAATAATTGCTACCTGTGTAAAAGTTATGGCCATTTCTACGTTGCGGGCAACCTAGGCTTCACCTTAGGCCGTTGTTCCACCAGATCGAATGGTTAGGGCCTAAGAAGTGAACGCCAGAAGCATAAAATACAATATAAATACAACAGCTTTTCCATCATATAAAGCGAATAATTGCAACCAGTGTGAAAGCTATGGTCATTTCTACATTCCGAGCAACCTAGGATTCACTCTAGGGCGTTGCTCCAACAGATTGAATAGTCAGGGCCTTAGAAGTCAACGCCCGAAGCATAAAATGCAATAAAAATACAACAGTTTATCCATCGTATAACAGGATTAATTGCAAACAGTGTGAAAGTAATGGTCATTTCTACGTTCCGGGCAACCTAGGCTTCACTCTAGAGCGTTGCTCCACCAGATCAAACAGTTAGGGCCTTAGAAGTCAACGCCCGAAGCATAAAATACAAAATAAATAGAACGGTTTTTCCATTGTATAAAACGGATAATAGCAACCAGTGTGAAAGTTATGGTCATTTCTACGTTCCGGGCAACCTAGGATTCACTCTAGAGCGTTGCTCCACCAGATGGAATAGTTAGGGCCTAAGAAGTCAACGCCAGAAGCATAAAATACAATATAAATACAACAGTTTTTCCATTGTATAAAACGAACAATTGCTACCAGTGTAAAAGTTATGGTCATTTCTACGTTCCGGGCAACCTAGGCTTCACTCTAGGGCGGCGCTCCACCATATCGAATAGCTACGGCCTTAGAAGCCTGCGCCTGAAGCATAAAATACAATAAAAATACAACGGTCTTTACATCGTATAACAGGAATAATTGCAACAAGCTTGAAAGTAATTATCATTTCGGCGTTTCGGGCATCCTAGACTTAACTCTGAGGCATTGCTCCACCAGATCGAATAGTTAGGGCCTAAGAAGTCAACGCCAGAAGCATAAAATAAAATATAAATACAACAGTTTTTCCATTGTATAAAACGAATAATTGCCACCAGTGTAAAAGTTATGGTCATTTCTACGTTCCGGGCAACCTAGGCTTCACGCTAGGGCGTGCTCCACCAGATCAAAAAGTTAGGGCCTTAGAAGTCAACGCCCGAAGAATAAAATACAAAATAAATAGAACAGTTTTTCCATTGTATAAAACGAATAATTGCTACCAGTGTAAAAGTTATGGTCATTTCTACGTTCCGGGCAACCTAGGCTTCACCCTTGGGCGTTGTTCCACCAGATCGAATAGTTAGGTCCTAAGCAGTGAACGCCAGAAGCATAAAATGCAATAAAAATACAAAAGTCTTTCCATCGTATAACAGGATTAAATGCAACCAGTTTGAAAGTGATGGTCAGTTCTACGTTCCGGGCAACCTAGGCTTAACTCTAGGGCGTTGCTCCACCAGATCAAACAGTTAGGGCCTTAGAAGTCAACGCCCGAAGCATAAAATACAAAATAAAAAGAACAGTTTTTCCATTGTATAAAACGAATAATTGCTACCAGTGTAAATGTTATGGTCATTTCTACGCTCCGGGCAACCTAGGCTTCATCCTAGGGCGCTGTTCCACCAGATCGAATAGTTAGGGCCCAAGAAGTGAACGGCAGAAGCATAAAATACAATATAAATACAACAGCTTTTCCATCGTATAAAACGAATAATTGCAACCAGTGTGAAAGTTATGGTCATTTCTACATTCCGAGCAACCTAGGCTTCACTCTAGGGCGTTGCTCCACCAGATCGAATAGTTAGGTCCTTAGAAGTCAACGCCAGAAGCATAAAATACGATATAAATACAGCAGCTTTTCCATCGTATAAAAGGAATAATTGCAAACAGTGTGAAAGTAATGGTCATTTCTACATTCCGAGCAACCTAGGCTTCACTCTAGGGCGTTGCTCCAACAGATTGAATAGTTAGGGCCTTAGAAGTCAACGCCCGAAGCATAAAATACAAAATAAATAGAACAGTTTTTCCATTGTATAAAACGAATAATTGCTACCAGTGTAAAAGTTATGGCCATTTCTACGTTCCCGGCAACCTAGGCTTCACCCTAGGGCGTTGTTCCACCAGATCGAATAGTTAGGGCCTAAGAAGTCAACACCAGAAGAATAAAATACAAAATAGATACAACAACCTTTACACCGTATAAAACGAATAATTGCAACCTGTGTGAAGGTTATGGTCATATCTACGTACCGGGCAACCTAGGCTTCACTGTAGGGCGTTGCTCCACCAGATCGAAGTGTTAGGGCCTAAGAAGTCAACGCCCGAAGCATAAAATACGCTATAAATACAACAGCTTTTCCATCGTATTAAATGAATAATTGCAAACTGTGTGAAAGTAGTGGTCATTTCTGCGTTCCGAGCAACCTAGGCTTCACTCTAGGGCGGGGCTCCACCATATCGAATAGCTACGGCCTTAGAATCCTACGCCTGAAGCATAAAATACAATAAAAATACAACAGTCTTATCATCGTATAACCGGAATAATTGCAACATGCGTGAAAGTAATGACCATTTCGGCGTTTCGGGCATCCTAGAATTAACTCTGAGGCATTGCTCCACCAGATTGAATAGTTAGGGCCTAAGGAGTCAACGCCAGAAGCATAAAATACAATATAAATGCAACAGCTTTGCCACCGTATAAAATGAATAATTGCAAACAGTGTGAAAGATATGGACATTTCTACGTTCCGGGCAACCTAGGCTTCACTCTGTGGCGTTCTTCCACCACATCGAATAGCTACGGCCTCAGAAGTCAACGCCTGAAGCTTAAAAAACAATATAAATATAACAGTTGTTCCATCGTAAAAAACGAATAATAGCAACCAGTGTGAAAGTAATTGTCATTTCTACGTTCCGGGCAACCTAGGCTTCACTCTAGGGCGTTGCTCCACCAGATCAAACAGTTAGGGCGTTAGAAGTCAACGCCCGAAGCATAAAATACAAAATAAATAGAACAGTTTTTCCATTGTATAAAACGAATAATTGCTACCAGTGTAAAAGTTATGGTCATTTCTACGTTCCGGGCCACCTAGGCTTCACCCTAGGGCGTTGTTCCACCAGATCGAATAGTTGGGTCCTTAGAAGTCAACGCCAGAAGCATAAAATACGATATAAATACAGCAGCTTTTCCATCGTATAAAAGGAATAATTGCAAACAGTGTGAAAGTAATGGTCATTTCTACGTTCACTGCAACCTAGGCTTCACTCTACGGCGTTATTCCACCATATCGAATAGTTAGGGCCTAAGAAGTCAACACCAGAAGAATAAAATACAAAATAAATACAACAGCCTTTACACCGTATAAAACGAATAATTGCAACCTGTGTGAAGGTTATGGTCATATCTACTTTCCGGGCAACCTAGGCTTCACTGTAGGGCGTTGCTCCACCAGATCGAAGTGTTAGGGCCTAAGAAGTCAACGCCCGAAGCATAAAATACAATAGAAATACAACAGTTTTTCCATCGTATAAAACGAATAATTGCAACCATTATGAAACATATGGTAATTTCTACCTTCCGGGCAACCTAGGCTTCACCCTAGGACGTTGTTCCACCAGATCGAATAGTTAGGGCCTAAGAAGTGAACGCCGGAAGCATAAAATGCAATAAAAATAAAACAGTTTTTCCATCGTATAACAGGATTAATTGCAACCAGTTTGAAAGTGATGGTCATTTCTACGTTCCGGGCAACCTAGGCTTCACTCTACGGCGTTATTCCACCATATCGAATAGTTAGGCCCTAAGAAGTGAACGCCAGAAGCATAAAATACAATATAAATACAACAGTTTTTCCATCGTAGAAAACGAATAATTGCAACCAGTGTGAAAGTCATGGTCATTTCTATATTCCGAGCTACCTAGGCTTCACTCTAGGGCGGTGCTCCACCATATTGAATAGCTACGGCCTTAGAAGCCTACGCCTGAAGCATAAAATACAATAAAAATACAACGGTCTTTTCATCGTATAACAGGAATAATTGCAAACAGTGTGAAAGTAATGGTCATTTCTGCGTTCCGGGCAACCTAGGCTTCACTCTACGGTGTTGTTCCACTAGATCGAATAGCTAGGGCCTTAGAAGTCAACCCCAGAAGCATAAAATACGGTATAAATACAACAGCTTTTCCATCGTATAAAAGGAATAATTGCAAACAGTGTGAAAGTAATGGTCATTTCTACGTTCCGGGCAACCTAGGCTTCACTCTAGGGCGGTGCTCCACCATATCGAATAGCTACTGCCTTAGAAGCCTACGCCTGAAGCATAAAATACAATAAAAATACAACGGTCTTTTCATCGTATAACAGGAATAATTGCGACAAGCGTGAAAGTAATGATCATTTCGGCGTTTCGGGCATCCTAGACTTAACTCTGAGGCATTGCTCCACCAGATCGAATAGTTAGGGCCTTAGAAGTCAACGCCCGAAGCATAAAATGCAATAAAAATACAACAGTTTTTCCATCGTATAACAGGATTAATTGCAACCAGTGTGAAAGCTATGGTCATTTCTACATTCCGAGCAACCTAGGCTACACTCTAGCGCGTAGCTCCAACATATTGAATAGTCAGGGCCTTAGAAGTCAACGCCCGAAGCATAAAATGCAATAAAAATACAACAGTTTTTCCATCGTATAACGCGATTAATTGCAACCAGTTTGAAAGTGATGGTCATTTCTACGTTCCGGGCAACCTAGGCTTCACTCTAGGGCGTTGCTCCACTAGATCGAATAGCTAGGGCCTTAGAAGTCAACGCCAGAGTCATAAAATACAATATAAATGCAACAGCTTTTCCATCGTAAAAAACGAATAATTGCAACCAGTGTGAAAGATATGGACATTTCTACGTTCCGGGCAACCTAGGCTTCACCCTATGGCGTTCTTCCACCACATCGAATAGCTACGGCCTCAGAAGTCAACGCCTGAAACATAAAATACAATATAGATATAACAGTTTTTCCGTCGTATAAAACGAATAATAGCAACCGGTGTGAAAGTTATGGTCATTTCTACGTTCCGGGCAACCTAGGCTTCACTCTAGGGCCTTGCTCCACCAGATCAAACAGTTAGGGCCTTAGAAGTCAACGCCCGAAGCATAAAATACAAAATAAAAAGAACAGTTTTTCCATTGTATAAAACGAATAATTGCTACCAGTGTAAATGTGATGGTCATTTCTACGTTCCGGGCAACCTAGGCTTCACCCTAGGGCGGTGTTCCAACAGATCGAATAGTTAGGGACCAAGAAGTGAACGGCAGAAGCATAAAATACAATATAAATACAACAGCTTTTCCATCGTATAAAACGAATAATTGCAACCAGTGTGAAAGTTATGGTCATTTCTACATTCCGAGCAACCTAGGCTTCACTCTAGGGCGTTGCTCCACCACATCGAATAGTTAGGGCCTTAGAAGTCAACGCCAGAAGCATAAAATACGATATAAATACAGCAGCTTTTCCATCGCATAAAAGGAATAATTGCAAACAGTGTGAAAGTAATGGTCATTTCTACTTTCCGGGCAACCTAGGCTTCACTCTACGGCGTGATTCCACCATATCGAATAGTTAGGGCCTAAGAAGTCAACACCAGAAGAATAAAATACAAAATAAATACAACAGCCTTTACACCGTATAAAACGAATAATTGCAACCTTTGTGAAGGTTATGGTCATATCTACGTTCCGGGCAACTTAGGCTTCACTGTAGGGCGTTGCTCCACCAGATCGAAGTGTTAGGGCCTAAGAAGTCAACGCCCGAAGCATAAAATACAATAGAAATACAACAGTTTTTCCATCGTATGAAACGAATAATTGCAACCATTATGAAACTTATGGTAATTTCTACCTTCCGGGCAACCTAGGCTTCACCCTAGGACGTTGTTCCACCAGATCGAAGAGTTAGGGCCTAAGAAGTGAACGCCAGAAGCATAAAATGCAATAAAAATACAACAGTTTTTCCATCGTATAACAGGATTAATTGCAACCAGTTTGAAAGTGATGGTCATTTCTACGTTCCGGGAAACCTAGGCTTCACTCCAGGGCGGTGCTCCACCATATCGAATAGCTACTTCCTTAGAAGCCTACGCCTGAAGCATAAAATACAATAAAAATACAACGGTCTTTTCATCGTATAACAGGAATAATTGCAACAAGCGTGAAAGTAATGATCATTTCGGCATTTCGGGCATCCTAGACTTAACTCTGAGGCATTGCTCCACCAGATCGAATAGTTAGGGTCTAAGAAGTCAACGCCAGAAGCATAAAATACAATATAAATACAACAGTTTTTCCATTGTATAAAACGAATAATTGCTACCAGTGTAAAAGTTATGGCCATTTCTACGTTGCGGGCAACCTAGGCTTCCCCTTAGGCCGTTGTTCAACCAGATCGAATAGTTAGGGCCTAAGAAGTGAACGCCAGAAGCATTAAATGCAATATAAATACAATAGTTTTTCCATCGTATAAAAGGAATAATTGCAAACAGTGTGAAAGTAATGGTCATTTCTACGTTCCGGGCAACCTAGGCTTCACTCTAGGGCGTTGCTCCACTAGATCGAATAGCTAGGGCCTTAGAAGTCAACGCCAGAGTCATAAAATACAATATAAATGCAACAGCTTTTCCATCGTAAAAAACGAATAATTGCAACCAGTGTGAAAGATATGGACATTTCTACGTTCCGGGCAACCTAGGCTTCACTCTATGGCGTTCTTCCACCACATCGAATAGCTACGGCCTCAGAAGTCAACGCCTGAAACATAAAATACAATATAGATATAACAGTTTTTCCGTCGTATAAAACGAATAATAGCAACCGGTGTGAAAGTTATGGTCATTTCTACGTTCCGGGCAACCTAGGCTTCACTCTAGGGCCTTGCTCCACCAGATCAAACAGTTAGGGCCTTAGAAGTCAACGCCCGAAGCATAAAATACAAAATAAAAAGAACAGTTTTTCCATTGTATAAAACGAATAATTGCTACCAGTGTAAATGTGATGGTCATTTCTACGTTCCGGGCAACCTAGGCTTCACCCTAGGGCGGTGTTCCAACAGATCGAATAGTTAGGAACCAAGAAGTGAACGGCAGAAGCATAAAATACAATATAAATACAACAGCTTTTCCATCGTATAAAACGAATAATTGCAACCAGTGTGAAAGTTATGGTCATTTCTACATTCCGAGCAACCTAGGCTTCACTCTAGGGCGTTGCTCCACCACATCGAATAGTTAGGGCCTTAGAAGTCAACGCCAGAAGCATAAAATACGATATAAATACAGCAGCTTTTCCATCGCATAAAAGGAATAATTGCAAACAGTGTGAAAGTAATGGTCATTTCTACTTTCCGGGCAACCTAGGCTTCACTCTACGGCGTGATTCCACCATATCGAATAGTTAGGGCCTAAGAAGTCAACACCAGAAGAATAAAATACAAAATAAATACAACAGCCTTTACACCGTATAAAACGAATAATTGCAACCTTTGTGAAGGTTATGGTCATATCTACGTTCCGGGAAACTTAGGCTTCACTGTAGGGCGTTGCTCCACCAGATCGAAGTGTTAGGGCCTAAGAAGTCAACGCCCGAAGCATAAAATACAATAGAAATACAACAGTTTTTCCATCGTATAAAACGAATAATTGCAACCATTATGAAACTTATGGTAATTTCTACCTTCCGGGCAACCTAGGCTTCACCCTAGGACGTTGTTCCACCAGATCGAATAGTTAGGGCCTAAGAAGTGAACGCCAGAAGCATAAAATGCAATAAAAATACAACAGTTTTTCCATCGTATAACAGGATTAATTGCAACCAGTTTGAAAGTGATGGTCATTTCTACGTTCCGGGCAACCTAGGCTTCACCCTAGGGCGTTGCTCCACCAGATGAAAAAGTTAGGGCCTTAGAAGTCAACGCCCGAAGCGTAAAATACAAAATAAAAAGAACAGTTTTTCAATTTTATAAAACGAATAATTGCTACCAGTGTAAATGTTATGGTCATTTCTACGTTCCGCGCAACCTAGGCTTCACCCTAGGGCGTTGTTCCACCAGATCGAATAGTTAGGGCCTAAGAAGTGAACGCCAGAAGCGTAAAATACAATATAAATACAACAGTTTTACCATCGTATAAAACGAATAATAGCAGCCGGTGTGAAAGTTATGGTCATTTCTACGTTCCGGGCAACCTAGGCTTCACTCTAGGGCCTTGCTCCACCAGATCAAACAGTTAGGGCCTTAGAAGCCAACGCCCGAAGCATTAAATACAAAATAAATAGAACAGTTTTTCCATTGTATAAAACGAATAATTGCTACCAGTGTAAAAGTTATGGCCATTTCTACGTTGCGGGCAACCTAGGCTTCCCCTTAGGCCGTTGTTCAACCAGATCGAATAGTTAGGGCCTAAGAAGTGAACGACAGAAGCATAAAATACAATATAAATAGAACAGTTTTTCCATCATATAAAACGAATAATTGCAACCAGTATGAAAGTTATGGTCATTTCTACTTTCCGGGCAACCTAGGATACACCCTAGGACGTTGCTCCAACAGATTGAATAGTTAGCGCCTTAGAAGTCAACGCCAGAAGCATAAAATACAAAATAAATAAAACAGTTTTTCCATCGTATAAAACTACTAATTGCTACCAGTGTGAAAGTTATGGTCATTTCTACGTTCCGCGCAACCTAGGCTTCACCCTAGGGCGTTGTTCCACCAGATAGAATAGTTAGGGCCTAAGAAGTCAACGCCAGAAGCTAAAATACGATATAAATACAACAGCTTTTCCATCGTATAAAACGAATAATTGCATCCAGTGTGAAAGTTATGGTCATTTCTACGTTCCGGGCAACCTAGGCTTCACTCTAGGGCGTGGCTCGACCAGATAGAATAGCTAGGGCCGTAGAAGTCAACGCCCGAAGCATAAAATACAAAATAAATAGAACAGTTTTTCCATCGTATAAAACGAATAATTGCTACCAGTGGTAAAGTTATGGTCATTGCTACGTTGCGCGCAACCTAGGCTTCACCCAAGGGCGTTGTTCCACCAGATGGAATAGTTAGGGCCTAAGAAGTCAACGCCAGAAGCATAAAACACTATATAAATACAACAGTTTTTCCATCATATAAAACGAAAAATTGCAACCAGGATGAAAGTTATGGTCATTTCTACTTTCCGGGCAACCTAGGCTTCACTCTAGGGCGTTGCTCCACCAGATCGAATAGTTAGGGCCTTAGAAGTCAACGCCAGAAGCATAAAATACAAAATAAATAAAACAGTTTTTCCGGCGTATAAAACGAATAATTGCTACCAGTGTGAACGTTATGGTCATTTCTACGTTCCGCGCAACCTAGGGTTCACTCTAGGGCGTCTCTCCACCAGATCGAATAGTTAGGTCCTTAGTAGTCAACGCCAGAAGCACAAAATACGATATAAATACAACTGCTTTTCCATCGTATAAAACGAAGAATTGCAACCAGTGTGGAAGTTATGGTCATTTCTACGCTCCGGGCAACCTAGGCTTCACTCTAGGGCGTTGCTCCACCAGATAGAGTAGTTGGGGCCTTAGAAGTCAACGCCCGAAGCATAAAATACAAAATAAATAGAACAGTTTTTCCATCGTGTAAAACGAATAATTGCTACCATTGTGAAAGTTATGGTCATTGCTACGTTCCGCGCAACCTAGGCTTCACCCAAGGGCGTTGTTCCACCAGATGGAATAGTTAGGGCCTAAGAAGTCAACGTCAGAAGCATAAAATACGATATAAATACAACAGCTTTTCCATCGTATAAGACGAATAATTGCAACCAGTGTGAATGTAATGGTCATTTCTACGTTCCGGGCAACCTTGGCTTCACTCTAGGGCGTTGCTCCACCAGATCGAATAATTAGGGCCTTAGAAATCAACGCCGGAAGCATAAAATACAATAAAGATGCAACAGTTTTTCCATCGTAAAACAGGAATAATTGCAACCAGTGTGAAGGTAATGGTCTTTTCTACGTTCCGGGCAACCTAGGCTTCACTCCAGGGCGGTGCACCACCAGATCGAATAGCTAGGGACTTAGAATTCAACGCCAGAAGGATAAAATACAATATAAGTACAACAGTTATTCCATCGTATAAAATGACTAGTTGCAAACATTGTGAAAGTAATGGTCATTTCTACGTTCCGGGCATCCTAGGCGTCACGATAGGGCGTTGCTCCACCTGACCGAATAGTTAGGGCCTTAGAAGTCAACGCCAGAAGCATAAAATGCAATAAAGATGCAACAGTTTTTCCATCGTATAACAGGAATAACTGCAAACAGTGTGAAAGTACTGGTCATTTCTACGTTCCGGGTAACCTAGGTTTCACTCTAGGGCGATGCTCCACCAGATCGAATAGCTAGGGACTTAGAATTCAACGCCATAAGAATAAAATACAATATAAGTACAACAGTTTTTCCATCGTATAAAATGATTAACTGCAACCAGTGTGAAAGTAATGGTCATTTCTACATTCCGAGCAACCTAGGCTTCACTCTAGGGCGTTGCTCCACCAGATCGAATAGTTAGGGCCTTAGAAGTCAACGCCAGAAGCATAAAATACAATAAAGATGCAACAGTTTTTCCATCGTATAAAACGAATAATTGCAAACAGTCTGAAAGTAGTGGTCATTTCTACGTTCCGAGCAACCTAGGCTTCACCCTAGGGCGTTGTTCCACCAGATCGAACAGTTAGGGCCTAGGAAGTCAACACCAGAAGCATCAAATACAATATAAATATAACAGTTTTTCCATCCTCTAAAACGAATAATAGCAACCAGTGTGAAAGTTATGGTCATTTCTACGTTCCGGGCAATATAGGCTTCACTCTAGGGCGTTGCTCCACCAGATCAAACAGTTAGGGCCTTAGAAGTCAACGCCCGAAGCATAAAATACAAAATAAATAGAACAGTTTTTCCATCGTATAAAACGAATAATTGCTACCGGTGTGAAAGTAATGGTCATTGCTGCGTTCCGGGCAACCTAGGCTTCACTCTAGGGCGTTGCTCCACCACATCGAATAGTTAGGGCCTTAGAAGTCAACGCCAGAAGCATAAAATACGATATAAATACAGCAGCTTTTCCATCGCATAAAAGGAATAATTGCAAACAGTGTGAAAGTAATGGTCATTTCTACTTTCCGGGCAACCTAGGCTTCACTCTACGGCGTGATTCCACCATATCGAATAGTTAGGGCCTAAGAAGTCAACACCAGAAGAATAAAATACAAAATAAATACAACAGCCTTTACACCGTATAAAACGAATAATTGCAACCTTTGTGAAGGTTATGGTCATATCTACGTTCCGGGCAACTTAGGCTTCACTGTAGGGCGTTGCTCCACCAGATCGAAGTGTTAGGGCCTAAGAAGTCAACGCCCGAAGCATAAAATACAATAGAAATACAACAGTTTTTCCATCGTATAAAACGAATAATTGCAACCATTATGAAACTTATGGTAATTTCTACCTTCCGGGCAACCTAGGCTTCACCCTAGGACGTTGTTCCACCAGATCGAATAGTTAGGGCCTAAGAAGTGAACGCCAGAAGCATAAAATGCAATAAAAATACAACAGTTTTTCCATCGTATAACAGGATTAATTGCAACCAGTTTGAAAGTGATGGTCATTTCTACGTTCCGGGAAACCTAGGCTTCACTCTAGGGCGGTGCTCCACCATATCGAATAGCTACTGCCTTAGAAGCCTACGCCTGAAGCATAAAATACAATAAAAATACAACGGTCTTTTCATCGTATAACAGGAATAATTGCAACAAGCGTGAAAGTAATGATCATTTCGGCATTTCGGGCATCCTAGACTTAACTCTGAGGCATTGCTCCACCAGATCGAATAGTTAGGGCCTAAGAAGTCAACGCCAGAAGCATAAAATACAATATAAATACAACAGTTTTTCCATTGTATAAAACGAATAATTGCTACCAGTGTAAAAGTTATGGTCATTTCTACGTTCAGGGCAACCTAGGCTTCACCCTAGGGCGTTGTTCCACCAGATCGAATAGTTAGGGCCTAAGAAGTGAACGCCAGAAGCATTAAATGCAATATAAATACAACAGTTTTTCCATCGTATAAAAGGAATAATTGCAAACAGTGTGAAAGTAATGGTCATTTCTACGTTCCGGGCAACCTAGGCTTCACCCTAGGGCGTTGCTCCACCAGATGAAAAAGTTAGGGCCTTAGAAGTCAACGCCCGAAGCGTAAAATACAAAATAAAAAGAACAGTTTTTCAATTTTATAAAACGAATAATTGCTACCAGTGTAAATGTTATGGTCATTTCTACGTTCCGCGCAACCTAGGCTTCACCCTAGGGCGTTGCTCCACCAGATCGAATAGTTAGGGCCTAAGAAGTGAACGCCAGAAGCGTAAAATACAATATAAATACAACAGTTTTACCATCGTATAAAACGAATAATTGCAGCTAGTGTGAAAGTTATGGTCATTTCTTCATTCCGAGCAACATAGGCTTCACTCTAGGGCGTTGCTCCAACAGATTGAATAGTTAGGGCCTTAGAAGTCAACGCCCGACGCATAAAATGCAATAAAAATACAACAGTTTTTCCATCGTATAACAGGATTAATTGCAACCAGTTTGAAAGTGATGGTCATTTCTACGTTCCGGGCAACCTAGGCTTCACTCTAGGGCGTTGTTCCACCAGATAGAATAGTTAGAGCCTAAGAAGTGAACGCCAGAAGCATAAAATACAATATAAATACAACAGTTTTTCCATTATATAAAACGAATAATTGCAATCAGGATGAAAGTTATGGTCATTTCTACGTTCCGGGCAACCTAGGTTTCACTCTAGGGCGATGCTCCACCAGATCGAATAGCTAGGGACTTAGAATTCAACGCCATAAGAATAAAATACAATATAAGTACAACAGTTTTTCCATCGTATAAAATGATTAACTGCAACCAGTGTGAAAGTAATGGTCATTTCTACATTCCGAGCAACCTAGGCTCACTCTAGGGCGTTGCTCCACCAGATCGAATAGTTAGGGCCTTTGAAGTCAACGCCAGAAGCATAAAATACAATAAAGATGCAACAGTTTTTCCATCGTATAAAACGAATAATTGCAAACAGTCTGAAAGTAGTGGTCATTTCTACGTTCCGAGCAACCTAGGCTTCACCCTAGGGCGTTGTTCTACCAGATCGAACAGTTAGGGCCTAAGAAGTCAACGCCAGAAGCATCAAATACAATATAAATATAACAGTTTTTCCATCGTCTAAAACGAATAATAGCAACCAGTGTGAAAGTTATGGTCATTTCTACGTTCCGGGCAACATAGGCTTCACTCTAGGGCGTTGCTCCACCAGATCAAACATTTAGGGCCTTAGAAGTCAACGCCCGAAGCATAAAATACAAAATAAATAGAACAGTTTTTCCATCGTATAAAACGAATAATTGCTACCGGTGTGAAAGTTAAGGTCATTTCTCCGTTCCGGGCAGCCTAGGCTTCACTCTAGGGCGTCGCTCCACCAGATCGAATAGTTAGGGCCTTAGAAGTCAACGCCAGAAGCATAAAATACAAAATAAGTAAAACTGTTTTTCCATCGTATAAAACGAATAATTGCTACCAGTGTGAACGTTATGGTCATTTCTACATTCCGCGCAACCTAGGCTTCACTCTAGTGCGTTGCTCCACCAGATCGAATAGTTAGGTCCTTAGAAGTCAACGCCAGATGCATAAAATACGATATAAATACAACAGCTTTTCCATCGTATAAAACGAATAATTGCAACCAGTGTGGAAGTTATGGTCATTTCTACGTTCCGGGCAACCTAGGCTTCGCTCTAGGGCGTTGCTCGACCAGATCGAATAGCTAGGGCCTTAGAAGTCAACGCCTGAAGTATAAAATACAATAAAAATACAACAGTCTTTCAATCCTATAACAGGAATAATTGCAAACCGTGTGAAAGTGATGTTCATTTCTACGTTCCAAGTAACCTAGGCTTCACACTAGGGCGTTGTTCCACCAGATGGAATAGTTAGGGACTAAGAAGTCAACGCCAGAAGCATAAAACACTATATAAATACAACAGTTTTTCCATCATATAAAACGAATAATTGCAACCAGGATGAAAGTTATAGTCATTTCCACTTTCCGGGCAACCTAGGCTTCACTCTAGGGCGTTGCTCCACCAGATCGAATAGTTAGGGCCTTGGAAGTCAACGCCAGAAGCATAAAATACAAAATAAATAAAACAGTTTTTCCGTCGTATAAAACGAATAATTGCTACCAGTGTGAACGTTATGGTCATTTCTACGTTCCGCGCAACCTAGGCTTCACTCTAGGGCGTTTCTCCACCAGATCGAATAGTTAGGTCCTTAGAAGTCAACGCCAGAAGCATGAAATACGATATAAATACAACAGCTTTTCCATCGTATAAAACGAATAATTGCAACCAGTGTGGAAGTTATGGTCATTTCTACGTTCCGGGCAACCTAGGCTTCACTCTAGGGCGTTGCTCGACCAGATCGAATAGCTAGGGCCTTAGAGGTCAACTCCTGAAGTATAAAATACAATAAAAATACAACAGTCTTTCCATCCTATAACAGGACTAATTGCAACCCGTGTGAAAGTGATGGTCATTTCTACGTTCCAGGCAACCTAGGCTTCACCCTCGGGCGTTGTTCCACCAGATGGAATAGTTAGGGACTATGAAGTCAACGCCAGAAGCATAAAACACTATATAAATACAACAGTTTTTCCATCATATAAAACGAATAATTGCAAGCAGGATGAAAGTTATGGTCATTTCTACTTTCCGGGCAACCTAGGCTTCACTCTAGGGCGTTGCTCCACCAGATCGAATAGATAGGGCCTGAGAAGTCAACGCCAGAAGCATAAAATACAAAATAAATAAAACAGTTTTTCCATCGTATAAAACGACTAATTGCTACCAGTGTGAAAGTTATGGTCATTTCTACGTTCCGCGCAACCTAGGCTTCACCCTAGGGCGTTGTTCCACCAGATAGAATAGTTAGGTCCTTAGTAGTCAACGCCAGAAGCACAAAATACGATATAAATACAACTGCTTTTCCATCGTATAAAACGAAGAATTGCAACCAGTGTGGAAGTTATGGTCATTTCTACGCTCCGGGCAACCTAGGCTTCACTCTAGGGCGTTGCTCCACCAGATAGAGTAGTTGGGGCCTTAGAAGTCAACGCCCGAAGCATAAAATACAAAATAAATAGAACAGTTTTTCCATCGTGTAAAACGAATAATTGCTACCAGTGTGAAAGTTATGGTCATTGCTACGTTCCGCGCAACCTAGGCTTCACCCAAGGGCGTTGTTCCACCAGATGGAATAGTTAGGGCCTAAGAAGTCAACGTCAGAAGCATAAAATACGATATAAATACAACAGCTTTTCCATCGTATAAGACGAATAATTGCAACCAGTGTGAATGTAATGGTCATTTCTACGTTCCGGGCAACCTTGGCTTCACTCTAGGGCGTTGCTCCACCAGATCGAATAATTAGGGCCTTAGAAATCAACGCCGGAAGCATAAAATACAATAAAGATGCAACAGTTTTTCCATCGTAAAACAGGAATAATTGCAACCAGTGTGAAGGTAATGGTCTTTTCTACGTTCCGGGCAACCTAGGCTTCACTCCAGGGCGGTGCACCACCAGATCGAATAGCTAGGGACTTAGAATTCAACGCCAGAAGGATAAAATACAATATAAGTACAACAGTTATTCCATCGTATAAAATGAGTAGTTGCAAACATTGTGAAAGTAATGGTCATTTCTACGTTCCGGGCAACCTAGGCGTCACGATAGGGCGTTGCTCCACCTGACCGAATAGTTAGGGCCTTAGAAGTCAACGCCAGAAGCATAAAATGCAATAAAGATGCAACAGTTTTTCCATCGTATAACAGGAATAACTGCAAACAGTGTGAAAGTACTGGTCATTTCTACGTTCCGGGTAACCTAGGTTTCACTCTAGGGCGATGCTCCACCAGATCGAATAGCTAGGGACTTAGAATTCAACGCCATAAGAATAAAATACAATATAAGTACAACAGTTTTTCCATAGTATAAAATGATTAACTGCAACCAGTGTGAAAGTAATGGTCATTTCTACATTCCGAGCAACCTAGGCTTCACTCTAGGGCGTTGCTCCACCAGATCGAATAGTTAGGGCCTTAGAAGTCAACGCCAGAAGCATAAAATACAATAAAGATGCAACAGTTTTTCCATCGTATAAAACGAATAATTGCAAACAGTCTGAAAGTAGTGGTCATTTCTACGTTCCGAGCAACCTAGGCTTCACCCTAGGGCGTTGTTCCACCAGATCGAACAGTTAGGGCCTAGGAAGTCAACGCCAGAAGCATCAAATACAATATAAATATAACAGTTTTTCCATCCTCTAAAACGAATAATAGCAACCAGTGTGAAAGTTATGGTCATTTCTACGTTCCGGGCAACATAGGCTTCACTCTAGGGCGTTGCTCCACCAGATCAAACAGATAGGGCCTTAGAAGTCAACGCCCGAAGCATAAAATACAAAATAAATAGAACAGTTTTTCCATCGTATAAAACGAATAATTGCTACCGGTGTGAAAGTAATGGTCATTGCTGCGTTCCGGGCAACCTAGGCTTCACTCTAGGGCGTTGCTCCACCACATCAAATAGTTACTGCCTTAGAAGTCAACGCCAGAAGCATAAAATACAATATAAATACAACAGCTTTTCCATCGTAAAGAATGAATAAATGCAAGCAGTGAGAAAGTGATGGTCATTTCTACGTTCCGGGCAACCTAGGCCTCACTATAGGGCGTTGCTCCACCTCATCGAATAGCTACGACCTTAGAAGTCAACGCCAGAGGCATAAAATACAACATAAATACAACAGTTTTTCCATTGTATAAAACGGATAATTGCAATCAGTGTGAAACTTGTGGTCATTTCTACGTTACGGACAACACAGGTTTCACTCTTGGACGTTGCCCCACCAGATTGAATAGCTAGGACCTTAGAAGTCAACGCCAGAAGCATAAAATACAATATAAATACAACAGTTTTTCCATTGAATAAAACGAATAATTGCTATCAGTGTGAAAGTGATGGTCATTTCTACGTTACGGGCAACATAGGCTTCACCCTTGGACGCTGCCCCACCAGACGGAATAGCTAGGACCTTAGAAGTCAACGCCAGAAGCATAAAATACAATATAAATACAGTTGCTTTTCCATCGTATAGAAGGAATAATTGCAAGCGGTGTGAAAGTAATGGTCATGCTGCGTTCCGGACAACCTAGGCTTCACTCTAGGGCGTTGCTCCAACAGATCGAATAGCTACGGCCTTAGAAGTCAACGCCAGAAGCATAAAATAGAATATAAATGCAACAGTTTTTCCATCGTATAAAACGAATAATAGCAACCAGTTTGAAAGTTAAGGTAATTTCTACG
This sequence comes from Calliopsis andreniformis, assembly GCF_051401765.1. Taxonomy (NCBI): domain Eukaryota; kingdom Metazoa; phylum Arthropoda; class Insecta; order Hymenoptera; family Andrenidae; genus Calliopsis; species Calliopsis andreniformis. The sequence goes on along the minus strand of NW_027480425.1, from coordinate 6,726,820 downwards.
TTCCGGGCAACCTAGGCTTCACTCTAGGGCGTTGCTCCACCAGGTCGAATAGTTAGGGCATTGGAAGTCGACGCCCGAAGCATAAAATACAAAATAAAAAGAACAGTTTTTCCATTGTATAAAACGAATAATTGCACCCGGAGTGAAAGTTATGGTCATTTCTACGTTCCGGGCAACCTATGCTTCACACTAGGGCGTTGCTCCACTGGATCGAATAGTTAGGGCCTTGGAAGCCAACGCCAGAAGCATAAAATACAAAATAAGGACAACAGCTTTTCCATCGTATAAAACGAATAATTGCAACCAGTGCGAATGTAATGGTCATTTCTACGTTTCGGGCAACATACGCTTCACTCTTGGACGCTGCCCCCGGGATCGAATAGTTAGGGCCTAAGAATTCAACGCCAGAAGCATAGAGTACAATAAAAATGCAACAGTTTTTCCATCGTATAGCATGAATAATTGCAACCAGTGTGACAGTAATAATCATTTCATCGTTTCGGCATCCTAGACTTAACTGTGAGGCATTGCTCCACCAGATCGAACACAAAGGGCCTTAGTAGTCAAAGCCAGAAGTATAAAGTACAGAACAAACCAACAGTTTGTCCATCGTATAACAGGAATATTGCAAACACTGTGAAAGTAATGGTCATTTCTACGTTCCGGGCAGCCTAGGCTTCACGCTAGGGCGTTGCTCCACCACATCGAATAGCTACGACCTTAGAAGTCAACGACTGAGGCATAAAACACAATAAAAATACAAGAGTTTTTCCATCGTATAAGACGAATATTTGAAACCGCTGTGAAAGTAATGGTCATTTCTATGTTCCGGGCAAACCTAGGCTTCACTCTAGGGCGTTGCTCCACCAGATCGAATAGTTAGGGCCTAAGAAGTCAACGCCAGAGGCATAAAATACAATAAATATACAACAGCTTTTCCATCGTGTAACAGGAATAATTGCAACTAGTGTGAAAGATATGGCCATTTCTACGTTCCGGGCAACCTAGGCTCCACCCTAGGGCGTTGCTCCACCACATCGAATAGCTACGGCCTTAGAAGTCATCGCCAGAAGCATAAATTACAATAAAATACAACAGTTCTTCCCTCGTATAGAATGAATAATTGCAAACAGTGTGAAAGTAATGGTCATCTCTATGTTGCGGGCAACCTAGACTTGACTCTAGGGCGTTGCTCCACCAGATGGAATAGGTAGGGCCATAGAAGTCAACGCCCGAAGCCTAAAATACAGTAAAGATACAACAGTTTTTCCATCGTGTAACAGGAATAATTGCAGCCAGTGTGAAAGTCATGTTCATTTCTACGTTCCGGGCAACCTAGGCTTCACTCTAGGGCGTTGTTACACCAGATCGAAAAGTTAGGGCCTAAGAAGTCAACTCCAGAGGCATAAAACACAATATAAATACAACAGTCTTTCCATCGTAAAAAACAAATAATAGTAACCGGTGTGAAAGAGATGGTCATTTCTACCTTCCGGGCAACCTAGCCTACACTCTAGGGCGTTGCTCCATCAGATCGAATAGTTAGGGCCTTAGAAGTCTACACCCGGAGCATAAAGTACAATAAAAATACAACAGTTTTTCCATCGTATAAAATGAATAATTGCAACCAATGTGATGGTAATGGTCATTTATACGTTCCGGGCAACCTAGGCTTCACTCTAGGGCGTTGCTCCACCAAATCGAATATCTAGGGCCTTAGCAGTCAACGCCCGAAGCATAAAATACAATAAAAAAACAACAGTTTTTCCATCGTATAACAGGTGTAATTGCAACCAGAGTGAAGGTGATGGTCATTTCTAGGATCCGGGCGACGTAGGCTTCACTCTGGGGCGTTGGTCCACAAGAGCGAATAGTTAGGGCCTAAGAAGTCAACGCCAGAAGCATAAAATACAAAATAAATACAACAGTTTTTCCATCGTATAAAACAAATAATTGCAACGAGTGTGAAAGGTATGGTCATTTCTACGTTCCGGGCAACCTAGGCTTCACTCTAGGGCGTTGGACCACCAGATCGAATAGCGAGGGCCTAAGATGTCAACGCCAGAAACATAAAACACACAATAAATACAACAGCTTTTCCATCGTATAGAACGAATAATTGCAACCAGTGTGAAAGTTATGGGCATTTCTACATGCCAGGCAACATAGGCTTCACTCTAGGGCGTTCATCCACCAGATCGAATGGCTACGGACTTAGAAGTCAACTCCAGGAGCATAAAATACGAAATAAATACAACAGTTTTTCTATCGTATAAAACGAATAATTGCAACCGGTGTGAAAGTTATGGTCATTTCTACGTTCCGGGCAACCTAGGCTACACTCTATGGCGTTTCTCCACCAGACCGAATAGTTTGGGCCTAAGAAGTCAACTCCAGAGGCATAAAACACAATAAAAATACAAGAGTTTTTCCATCGTATAAGACGAATATTTGAAACCGGTGTGAAAGTAATGGTCATTTCTATGTTCCGGGCAAACCTAGGCTTCACTCTAGGGCGTTGCTCCACCAGATCGAATAGTTAGGGCCTAAGAAGTCAACGCCAGAGGCATAAAATACAATAAAAATACAACAGTTTTTCCATCTTGTAACAGGTATAATTGCAACCAGTGTGAAGGATATGGTCATTTCTATGTTCCGGGCAAACCTAGGCTTCACTCTAGGGCGTTGCTCCACCAGATCGAATAGTTAGGGCCTAAGAAGTCAACGCCAGAGGCATAAAATACAATAAAAATACAACAGTTTTTCCATAGTGTAACAGGAATAATTGCAACCAGTGTGAAAGATATGGCCATTTCTACGTTCCGGACAACCTAGGCTCCACCCTACGGCGATGCTCCACCACATCGAATAGCTACGGCCTTAGAAGTCAACGCCAGAAGCATAAAATACAATAAAATACAACAGTTCTTCCCTCGTATAGAATGAATAATTGCAAACAGTGTGAAAGTAATGGTTATTTCTATGTTGCGGGCAACCTAGACTTGACTCTAGGGCGTTGCTCCACCAGATGGAATAGGTAGGGCCATAGAAGTCAACGCCCGAAGCCTAAAATACAGTAAAGATACAACAGTTTTTCCATCGTGTAACAGGAATAATTGCAGCCAGTGTGAAAGTCATGATCATTTCTACGTTCCGGGCAACCTAGGCTTCACTCTAGGGCGTTGTTACACCAGATCGTACAGCTAGGGACTTAGAAGTCAACGCCAGAAGCATAAAATACAATATAAATACAACAGCTTTTCCATTGTATAAAACGAATAATTGCAACCAGTGTGAAAGTTATGGTCATTTCTACGTTCCGGGCGACATAGGCTTGACTCTTGGCCGTTGCCCCACCAGATGGAATAGTTTGGGCCTTAGAAGTCAACGCTCGAAACATAAAATACAAAATAAATAGAACTGTTTTTCCATTGTATAAAACGAATAACTGCACCAGTATGAAAGTTATGGTCATTTCTACGTTCCCGGCAACATAGGCTTCGCTCTAGGGCGTTGCTCCACCAGGTCGAATGGCTACGGACTTAGAAGTCAACTCCAGGAGCATAAAATACAAAATAAATCCAACAGTTTTTCCATCGTATAAAACGAATAATTGCAACCGGTGTGAAAGTTATGGTCATTTCTACGTTCCGGGCAACCTAGGCTACACTGTATGGCGTTTCTCCACCAGACCGAATAGTTTGGGCCTAAGAAGTCAACTCCAGAGGCATAAAACACAATAAAAATAAAACAGTTTTTCCATCGTATAAGACGAGTATTTGCAACCGGTGTGAAAGTTATGGTCATTTCTATGTTCCGGGCAAACCTAGGCTTCACTCTAGGGCGTTGCTCCACCAGATCGAATAGTTAGGGCCTAAGAAGTCAACGCCAGAGGCATAAGATACAATAAAAATACAACAGTTTTTCCATCGTGTAACTGGAATAATTGCAACCAGTGTGAAGCATATGGTCATTTCTATGTTCCGGGCAAACCTAGGCTTCACTCTAGGGCGTTGCTCCACCAGATCGAATAGTTAGGGCCTAAGAAGTCAACGCCAGAGGCATAAAATACAATAAAAATACAACAGTCTTTCCATCGTATAGAACGAATAATTGCAACCAGTGTGAAAGTTATGGTCATTTCTACATGCCAGGCAACCTAGGCTTCACTCTAGGGCGTTCATCCACCAGATCGAATAGTTAGGGCCTAAGAAGTCAACGCCAGAAGCATAAAATACAAAATAAATACAACAGTTTTTCCACCGTATAAAACGGATAATTGAAACTGGTTTGAAAGTTAGGGTCATTTCTACGTTCCGGGCAACCTAGGCTTCACTCAAGGGCGTTGCTCCTCCAGATCGAATAGCCAGGGCCTTAGAAGTCCACGCTCGAATCATAAAATACAAAATAAATAGAACTGTTTTTCCATTGTATAAAACGAATAACTGCACCAGTATGAAAGTTATGGTCATTTCTACGTTCCCGGCAACATAGGCTTCGCTCTAGGGCGTTGCTCCACCAGATCGAATGGCTACGGACTTAGAAGTCAACTCCAGGAGCATAAAATACAAAATAAATCCAACAGTTTTTCCATCGTATAAAACGAATAATTGCAACCGGTGTGAAAGTTATGGTCATTTCTACGTTCCGGGCAACCTAGGCTACACTGTATGGCGTTTCTCCACCAGACCGAATAGTTAGGGCCTAAGAAGTCAACTCCAGAGGCATAAAATACAATAAAATACAACAGTTCTTCCCTCGTATAGAATGAATAATTGCAAACAGTGTGAAAGTAATGGTCATTTCTATGTTGCGGGCAACCTAGACTTGACTCTAGGGCGTTGCTCCACCAGATGGAATAGGTAGGGCCATAGAAGTCAACGCCCGAAGCCTAAAATACAGTAAAGATACAACAGTTTTTCCATCGTGTAACAGGAATAATTGCAGCCAGTGTGAAAGTCATGGTCATTTCTACGTTCCGGGCAACCTAGGCTTCACTCTAGGGCGTTGTTACACCAGATCGTACAGCTAGGGACTTAGAAGTCAACGCCAGAAGCATAAAATACAATATAAATACAACAGCTTTTCCATTGTATAAAACGAATAATTGCAACCAGTGTGAAAGTTATGGTCATTTCTACGTTCCGGGCGACATAGGCTTGACTCTTGGCCGTTGCCCCACCAGATAGAATAGTTTGGGCCTTAGAAGTCAACGCTCGAATCATAAAATACAAAATAAATAGAACTGTTTTTCCATTGTATAAAACGAATAACTGCACCAGTATGAAAGTTATGGTCATTTCTACGTTCCCGGCAACATAGGCTTCGCTCTAGGGCGTTGCTCCACCAGATCGAATGGCTACGGACTTAGAAGTCAACTCCAGGAGCATAAAATACAAAATAAATCCAACAGTTTTTCCATCGTATAAAACGAATAATTGCAACCGGTGTGAAAGTTATGGTCATTTCTACGTTCCGGGCAACCTAGGCTACACTGTATGGCGTTTCTCCACCAGACCGAATAGTTAGGGCCTAAGAAGTCAACTCGAGAGGCATAAAACACAATAAAAATACAACAGTTTTTCCATCGTGTAACTGGAATAATTGCAACCAGTGTGAAGGATATGGTCATTTCTATGTTCCGGGCAAACCTAGGCTTCACTCTAGGGCGTTGATCCACCAGATCGAATAGTTAGGGCCTAAGAAGTCAACGCCAGAGGCATAAAATACAATAAAAATACAACAGTCTTTCCATCGTATAACACGAATAATTGCAGCCAGTGTGGAAGAGGTAGTCACTTCTACGTTCCGGGCAACCTAGGCTTCAGTCAAGGTCGCAGCTCCACCAGATCGAATAGCTGGGGCCTAAGAAGTCAACGCCAGAAGCATAAAGTACAATAAAGTACAACAGTTCTTCCCTCGTATAGAATGAATAATTGCAAACAGTGTGAAAGATATGGTCATTTCTACCTTCCGGGCAACCTAGCCCACACTTTAGGGCGTTGCTCCACCAGATCGAATAGTTAGGGCCTTAGAAGTCTACGCCCGGAGCATAAAGTACAATAAAAATACAACAGTTTTTCCATCGTATAAAATGAATAATTGCAACCAGTGTGATGGTAATGGTCATTTCTACATTTTGGGCAACCTGGGCTTCACTCTAGGGCGTTACTCAACCAGATCGAATAGCTAGGGCCTAAGAAGTCAACCCCAGAAGCATAAAATATAATATAAATACAACAGCTTTTCCATCGTATAGAACGAATAATTGCAACCAGTGTGAAAGTTATTGTCATTTCTACATGCCGGGCAACCTAGGCTTCACTCTAGGGCGTTGTTCCACCAGATCGAATAGTTAGGGCCTAAGAAGTCAACGCCTGAAGCATAAAATACGATAAAAATCCAACAGTTTTTCCATCGTATAAAAGAAATAATTGCAACCAGTGTGAAAGTTATGGTCATTTCTACGTTCCGGGCGACATAGGCTTGACTCTTGGCCGTTGCCCCACCAGATAGAATAGTTTGGGCCTTAGAAGTCAATGCTCGAATCATAAACTACAAAATAAATAGAACTGCTTTTCCATTGTATAAAACGAATAACTGCACCAGTATGAAAGTTATGGTCATTTCTAAGTTCCCGGCAACATAGGCTTCGCTCTAGGGTGTTGCTCCACCAGATCGAATGGCTACGGACTTAGAAGTCAACTCCAGGAGCATAAAATACAAAATAAATCCAACAGTTTTTCCATCGTATAAAACGAATAATTGCAACCGGTGTGAAAGTTATGGTCATTTCTACGTTCCGGGCAACCTAGGCTACACTCTATGGCGTTTCTCCACCAGACCGAATAGTTAGGGCCTAAGAAGTCGACTCCAGAGGCATAAAACACAATAAAAATAAAACAGTTTTTCCATCGTATAAGACGAATATTTGCAACCGGTGTGAAAGTTATGGTCATTTCTATGTTCCGGGCAAACCTAGGCTTCACTCTAGGGCGTTGCTCCACCAGATCGAATAGTTAGGGCCTAAGAAGTCAACGCCAGGGGCATAAAATACAATAAAAATACAACAGTTTTTCCATCGTGTCACAGGAATAATTGCAACCAGTGTGAAGGATGTGGTCATTTCTATGTTCCGGGCAAACCTAGGCTTCACTCTAGGGCGTTGCTCCACCAGATCGAATAGTTAGGGCCTAAGAAGTCAACGCCAGAGGCATAAAATACAATAAAAATACAACAGTTTTTCCATCGCGTAACAAGAATAATTGCAACCAGTGTGAACGATATGGTCATTTCTACCTTCCTGGCAACCTAGATTTCGCTCTAGGGCATTGCTCCACCACATCGAATAGTTAGGGCCTTAGGAGTCAATGCCCGAAGCATAAAATGCAATATAAATACAGCAGCTTTTGCATCGTGTAACAGTAGTAATTGCAACCAGTGTGAAGGTAATGGTCATTTCTACGTTCCGGGCAGCCTAGGCTTCACTCTTGGGCGTTGCTCCTCCAGATCGAATAGCCAGGGCCTTAGAAGTCTATGCCCGGAGCATAAAATACAATATAAATACAACAGCTTTTCCATTGTATAAAACGAATAATTGCAACCAGTGTGAAAGTTATGGTCATTTCTACGTTCCGGGCGACATATGCTTGATTCTTGGACGTTGCTCCACCAGATAGAATAGTTTGGGCCTTAGAAGTCAACGCTCGAATCATAAAATACAAAATAAATGGAACTGTTTTTCCATTGTATAAAACGAATAACTGCACCAGTATGAAAGTTATGGCCATTTCTACGCTCCCGGCAACATAGGCTTCACTCTAGGGCGCTGCTCCACCAGATCGTACAGCTAGGGACTTAGAAGTCAACGCCAGAAGCATAAAATACAATATAAATACAACAGCTTTTCCATTGTATAAAACGAATAATTGCAACCAGTGTGAAAGTTATGGTCATCTCTACGTTCCGGGCGACATAGGCTTGACTCTTGGCCGTTGCCCCACCAGATAGAATAGTTTGGGCCTTAGAAGTCAACGCTCGAATCATAAAATACAAAATAAATAGAACTGTTTTTCCATTGTATAAAACGAATAACTGCACCAGTATGAAAGTTATGGTCATTTCTACGTTCCCGGCAACATAGGCTTCGCTCTAGGGCGTTGCTCCACCAGATCGAATGGCTACGGACTTAGAAGTCAACTCCAGGAGCATAAAATACAAAATAAATCCAACAGTTTTTCCATCGTATAAAACGAATAATTGCAACCGGTGTGAAAGTTATGGTCATTTCTACGTTCCGGGCAACCTAGGCTACACTGTATGGCGTATCTCCACCAGACCGAATAGTTAGGGCCTAAGAAGTCAACTCCAGAGGCATAAAATACAATAAAATACAACAGTTCTTCCCTCGTATAGAATGAATAATTGCAAACAGTGTGAAAGTAATGGTCATTTCTATGTTGCGGGCAACCTAGACTTGACTCTAGGGCGTTGCTCCACCAGATGGAATAGGTAGGGCCATAGAAGTCAACGCCCGAAGCCTAAAATACAGTAAAGATACAACAGTTTTTCCATCGTGTAACAGGAATAATTGCAGCCAGTGTGAAAGTCATGGTCATTTCTACGTTCCGGGCAACCTAGGCTTCACTCTAGGGCGTTGTTACACCAGATCGTACAGCTAGGGACTTAGAAGTCAACGCCAGAAGCATAAAATACAATATAAATACAACAGCTTTTCCATTGTATAAAACGAATAATTGCAACCAGTGTGAAAGTTATGGTCATTTCTACGTTCCGGGCGACATAGGCTTGACTCTTGGCCGTTGCCCCACCAGATAGAATAGTTTGGGCCTTAGAAGTCAACGCTCGAATCATAAAATACAAAATAAATAGAACTGTTTTTCCATTGTATAAAACGAATAACTGCACCAGTATGAAAGTTATGGTCATTTCTACGTTCCCGGCAACATAGGCTTCGCTCTAGGGCGTTGCTCCACCAGATCGAATGGCTACGGACTTAGAAGTCAACTCCAGGAGCATAAAATACAAAATAAATCCAACAGTTTTTCCATCGTATAAAACGAATAATTGCAACCGGTGTGAAAGTTATGGTCATTTCTACGTTCCGGGCAACCTAGGCTACACTGTATGGCGTTTCTCCACCAGACCGAATAGTTAGGGCCTAAGAAGTCAACTCCAGAGGCATAAAACACAATAAAAATACAACAGTTTTTCCATCGTGTAACTGGAATAATTGCAACCAGTGTGAAGGATATGGTCATTTCTATGTTCCGGGCAAACCTAGGCTTCACTCTAGGGCGTTGATCCACCAGATCGAATAGTTAGGGCCTAAGAAGTCAACGCCAGAGGCATAAAATACAATAAAAATACAACAGTTTTTCCATCGTATAGAACGAATAATTGCAACCAGTGTGAAACTTATGGTCATTTCTACATGCCAGGCAACCTAGGCTTCACTCTAGGGCGTTCATCCACCAGATCGAATAGTTAGGGCCTAAGAAGTCAACGCCAGAAGCATAAAATACAAAATAAATACAACAGTTTTTCCACCGTATAAAACGGATAATTGAAACTGGTTTGAAAGTTAGGGTCATTTCTACGTTCCGGGCACACTAGGCTTCACTCAAGGGCGTTGCTCCTCCAGATCGAATAGCCAGGGCCTTAGAAGTCTATGCCCGGAGCATAAAATACAATATAAATACAACAGCTTTTCCATTGTATAAAACGAATAATTGCAACCAGTGTGAAAGTTATGGTCATTTCTACGTTCCGGGCGACATATGCTTGATTCTTGGACGTTGCTCCACCAGATAGAATAGTTTGGGCCTTAGAAGTCAACGCTCGAATCATAAAATACAAAATAAATGGAACTGTTTTTCCATTGTATAAAACGAATAACTGCACCAGTATGAAGGTTATGGTCATTTCTACGTTCCCGGCAACATAGGCTTCACTCTATGGCGTTGCTCCACCAGATCGAATGGCTACGGACTTAGAAGTCAACTCCAGGAGCATAAAATACGAAATAAATACAACAGTTTTTCAATCGTATAAAACGAATAATTGCAACCGGTGTGAAAGTTATGGTCATTTCTACGTTCCGGGCAACCTAGGCTACACTCTATGGCGTTTCTCCACCAGACCGAATAGTTAGGGCCTAAGAAGTCAACTCCAGAGGCATAAAACATAATAAAAATAAAAGAGATTTTCCATCGTATAAGACGAAAATTTGCAACCGGTGTGAAAGTTATGGTCATTTCTATGTTCCGGGCAAACCTAGGCTTAACTCTAGGGCGTTGCTCCACCAGATCGAATAGTTAGGGCCTAAGAAGTCAACGCCAGAGGCATAAAATACAATAAAAATACAACAGTCTTTCCATCGTATAACACGAATAATTGCAGCCAGTGTGGAAGAGGTAGTCACTTCTACGTTCCGGGCAACCTAGGCTTCAGTCAAGGTCGCAGCTCCACCAGATCGAATAGCTGGGGCCTAAGAAGTCAACGCCAGAAGCATAAAGTACAATAAAGTACAACAGTTCTTCCCTCGTATAGAATGAATAATTGCAAACAGTGTGAAAGATATGGTCATTTCTACCTTCCGGGCAACCTAGCCTACACTTTAGGGCGTTGCTCCACCAGATCGAATAGTTAGGGCCTTAGAAGTCTACGCCCGGAGCATAAAGTACAATAAAAATACAACAGTTTTTCCATCGTATAAAATGAATAATTGCAACCAGTGTGATGGTAATGGTCATTTCTACATTTTGGGCAACCTGGGCTTCACTCTAGGGCGTTGTTCCACCAGATCGAATAGTTAGGGCCTAAGAAGTCAACGCCTGAAGCATAAAATACGATAAAAATCCAACAGTTTTTCCATCGTATAAAAGAAATAATTGCAACCAGTGTGAAAGTTATGGTCATTTCTACGTTCCGGGCGACATAGGCTTGACTCATGGCCGTTGCCCCACCAGATAGAATAGTTTGGGCCTTAGAAGTCAATGCTCGAATCATAAAATACAAAATAAATAGAACTGCTTTTCCATTGTATAAAACGAATAACTGCACCAGTATGAAAGTTATGGTCATTTCTAAGTTCCCGGCAACATAGGCTTCGCTCTAGGGTGTTGCTCCACCAGATCGAATGGCTACGGACTTAGAAGTCAACTCCAGGAGCATAAAATACAAAATAAATCCAACAGTTTTTCCATCGTATAAAACGAATAATTGCAACCGGTGTGAAAGTTATGGTCATTTCTACGTTCCGGGCAACCTAGGCTACACTCTATGGCGTTTCTCCACCAGACCGAATAGTTAGGGCCTAAGAAGTCGACTCCAGAGGCATAAAACACAATAAAAATAAAACAGTTTTTCCATCGTATAAGACGAATATTTGCAACCGGTGTGAAAGTTATGGTCATTTCTATGTTCCGGGCAAACCTAGGCTTCACTCTAGGGCGTTGCTCCACCAGATCGAATAGTTAGGGCCTAAGAAGTCAACGCCAGGGGCATAAAATACAATAAAAATACAACAGTTTTTCCATCGTGTCACAGGAATAATTGCAACCAGTGTGAAGGATGTGGTCATTTCTATGTTCCGGGCAAACCTAGGCTTCACTCTAGGGCGTTGCTCCACCAGATCGAATAGTTAGGGCCTAAGAAGTCAACGCCAGAGGCATAAAATACAATAAAAATACAACAGTTTTTCCATCCCGTAACAAGAATAATTGCAACCAGTGTGAACGATATGGTCATTTCTACCTTCCTGGCAACCTAGATTTCGCTCTAGGGCATTGCTCCACCACATCGAATAGTTAGGGCCTTAGGAGTCAATGCCCGAAGCATAAAATACAATATAAATACAGCAGCTTTTGCATCGTGTAACAGTAGTAATTGCAACCAGTGTGAAGGTAATGGTCATTTCTACGTTCCGGGCAGCCTAGGCTTCACTCTTGGGCGTTACTCCACCAGATCGAATAGATACGGCCTTAGAAGTCAACGCCAGAAGCATAAAATACAAAATAAATACAACAGTGTTTTCATCGTATAAAACGGATAATTGAAACTGGTTTGAAAGTTAGGGTCATTTCTACGTTCCGGGCAACCTAGGCTTCACTCAAGGGCGTTGCTCCTCCAGATCGAATAGCCAGGGCCTTAGAAGTCTATGCCCGGAGCATAAAATACAATAAAAATACAACAGTTTTTCCATCGTATAAAATGAATAATTGCAACCAGCGTGATGGTAATGTTCATTTCTACGTTCCGGGAAACCTAGGCTTCACTCTAGGGCGCTGCTCCACCAGATCGTATAGCTAGGGACTTAGAAGTCAACGCCAGAAGCATAAAATACAATATAAATACAACAGCTTTTCCACTGTATAAAACGAATAATGGCAACCAGTGTGAGAGTTATGGTCATTTCTACGCTCCGGGCAACCTAGGCTTCACTCTAGGGCGTTGCTCCACCAGATCGAATAGTTAGGGCCTTAGAAGTCAACGGCCGAAGCATAAAATACAAAATAAATAGAACAGGTTTTCCATGTATAAAACGAATAATTGTTACCAGTGTGAGAGTTATGGTCATTTCTACGTTCCGTGCAACCGAGACTTCACTCTAGCGCGTTGCTCCACCAGATCAAATAGTTAAGGCCTTAGAAGTCAACGCCAGAAGCAGAAAATACAATATAAATACAACAGTTTTTCCATGATATAAGAGGAATAATTGCAACCATTGTGAAAGATATGGTCACGTCTACGTTCCGGGCCACCTAGGCTTCACTCTACGGCGTTTGTCCGCCAGATCCAATAGCTAGGGCCTAAGAAGTCAACGCCAGAAGCAGCAAATACAAAATAAGTACAACAGTTTTTCCATCGTATAAAACGAATAATTGCAAACAGTCTGGAGGTAATGGTAATTTCTACGTTTCGGGCAACCTAGGCTTCACTCTAGGGCGTTGCTCCACCACATCGAATAGCTACGGCCTTAGAAGTCAGCGTCAGAAGCATAGAATACAATATAAACACAACAGCTTTTCGATCGTATAAAATGAATAATTGCAAACATTGTGAAAGTAACGGTTGTTTGTGCGCTCCCGGCAACCTAAGCTTCACTCTCGGGCGTTGCTGCACCAGATCGAATATTTAGGGCCTAAGAAGTCAACGCCAGAAGCATAAAATACAATATAAATGCAATAGCTTTTCCATCGTAAAGAATGCATAAATGCAAGCAGTGAGAAAGTGATAGTCATTTCTACGTTACGGACAACATAGGGTTCACTCTTGGACGTTGCCCCACCAGATTGAATAGCTAGGACCTTAGAAGTCAACGCCACAAGCATAAAATACAATATAAATACAACAGTTTTTCCATTGAATAAAACGAATAATTGCTATCAGTGTGAAAGTGATGGTCATTTCTACGTTACGGGCAACATAGGCTTCACCCTTGGACGCTGCCCCACCAGACGGAATAGCTAGGACCTTAGAAGTCAACGACAGAAGCATAAAATACAATATAAATACAACTGCTTTTCCATCGTATAAGAGGAATAATTGTAACCAGTGTTAAAGTAATGGTCATTTCTACGTTTCGGGCAACATACGCTTCACTCTTGAACGTTGCCCCACGAGATCGAATAGCTAGGACCTTAGAAGTCAACGCCAGAAACATAAAATACTATAAAAGTGCAACAGTTTTTCCATCGTATAACAGGAATGACTGCAACCAGTGTGAAAGTTCTGGTCATTTCTTCGTTTCGGGCAACCTAGGCTTCACTCTAGGGCGTTCATCCACCAGATCGAATAGTTAGGGCCTAAGAAGTCAACGCCAGAAGCATAAAATACAAAATAAATACAACAGTTTTTCCACCGTATAAAACGGATAATTGAAACTGGTTTGAAAGTTAGGGTCATTTCTACGTTCCGGGCACACTAGGCTTCACTCAAGGGCGTTGCTCCTCCAGATCGAATAGCCAGGGCCTTAGAAGTCTATGCCCGGAGCATAAAATACAATATAAATACAACAGCTTTTCCATTGTATAAAACGAATAATTGCAACCAGTGTGAAAGTTATGGTCATTTCTACGTTCCGGGCGACATATGCTTGATTCTTGGACGTTGCTCCACCAGATAGAATAGTTTGGGCCTTAGAAGTCAACGCTCGAATCATAAAATACAAAATAAATGGAACTGTTTTTCCATTGTATAAAACGAATAACTGCACCAGTATGAAGGTTATGGTCATTTATACGTTCCCGGCAACATAGGCTTCACTCTATGGCGTTGCTCCACCAGATCGAATGGCTACGGACTTAGAAGTCAACTCCAGGAGCATAAAATACGAAATAAATACAACAGTTTTTCAATCGTATAAAACGAATAATTGCAACCGGTGTGAAAGTTATGGTCATTTCTACGTTCCGGGCAACCTAGGCTACACTCTATGGCGTTTCTCCACCAGACCGAATAGTTAGGGCCTAAGAAGTCAACTCCAGAGGCATAAAACATAATAAAAATAAAAGAGATTTTCCATCGTATAAGACGAAAATTTGCAACCGGTGTGAAAGTTATGGTCATTTCTATGTTCCGGGCAAACCTAGGCTTAACTCTAGGGCGTTGCTCCACCAGATCGAATAGTTAGGGCCTAAGAAGTCAACGCCAGAGGCATAAAATACAATAAAAATACAACAGTCTTTCCATCGTATAACACGAATAATTGCAGCCAGTGTGGAAGAGGTAGTCACTTCTACGTTCCGGGCAACCTAGGCTTCAGTCAAGGTCGCAGCTCCACCAGATCGAATAGCTGGGGCCTAAGAAGTCAACGCCAGAAGCATAAAGTACAATAAAGTACAACAGTTCTTCCCTCGTATAGAATGAATAATTGCAAACAGTGTGAAAGATATGGTCATTTCTACCTTCCGGGCAACCTAGCCTACACTTTAGGGCGTTGCTCCACCAGATCGAATAGTTAGGGCCTTAGAAGTCTACGCCCGGAGCATAAAGTACAATAAAAATACAACAGTTTTTCCATCGTATAAAATGAATAATTGCAACCAGTGTGATGGTAATGGTCATTTCTACATTTTGGGCAACCTGGGCTTCACTCTAGGGCGTTGTTCCACCAGATCGAATAGTTAGGGCCTAAGAAGTCAACGCCTGAAGCATAAAATACGATAAAAATCCAACAGTTTTTCCATCGTATAAAAGAAATAATTGCAACCAGTGTGAAAGTTATGGTCATTTCTACGTTCCGGGCGACATAGGCTTGACTCATGGCCGTTGCCCCACCAGATAGAATAGTTTGGGCCTTAGAAGTCAATGCTCGAATCATAAAATACAAAATAAATAGAACTGCTTTTCCATTGTATAAAACGAATAACTGCACCAGTATGAAAGTTATGGTCATTTCTAAGTTCCCGGCAACATAGGCTTCGCTCTAGGGTGTTGCTCCACCAGATCGAATGGCTACGGACTTAGAAGTCAACTCCAGGAGCATAAAATACAAAATAAATCCAACAGTTTTTCCATCGTATAAAACGAATAATTGCAACCGGTGTGAAAGTTATGGTCATTTCTACGTTCCGGGCAACCTAGGCTACACTCTATGGCGTTTCTCCACCAGACCGAATAGTTAGGGCCTAAGAAGTCGACTCCAGAGGCATAAAACACAATAAAAATAAAACAGTTTTTCCATCGTATAAGACGAATATTTGCAACCGGTGTGAAAGTTATGGTCATTTCTATGTTCCGGGCAAACCTAGGCTTCACTCTAGGGCGTTGCTCCACCAGATCGAATAGTTAGGGCCTAAGAAGTCAACGCCAGGGGCATAAAATACAATAAAAATACAACAGTTTTTCCATCGTGTCACAGGAATAATTGCAACCAGTGTGAAGGATGTGGTCATTTCTATGTTCCGGGCAAACCTAGGCTTCACTCTAGGGCGTTGCTCCACCAGATCGAATAGTTAGGGCCTAAGAAGTCAACGCCAGAGGCATAAAATACAATAAAAATACAACAGTTTTTCCATCCCGTAACAAGAATAATTGCAACCAGTGTGAACGATATGGTCATTTCTACCTTCCTGGCAACCTAGATTTCGCTCTAGGGCATTGCTCCACCACATCGAATAGTTAGGGCCTTAGGAGTCAATGCCCGAAGCATAAAATACAATATAAATACAGCAGCTTTTGCATCGTGTAACAGTAGTAATTGCAACCAGTGTGAAGGTAATGGTCATTTCTACGTTCCGGGCAGCCTAGGCTTCACTCTTGGGCGTTACTCCACCAGATCGAATAGATACGGCCTTAGAAGTCAACGCCAGAAGCATAAAATACAAAATAAATACAACAGTGTTTTCATCGTATAAAACGGATAATTGAAACTGGTTTGAAAGTTAGGGTCATTTCTACGTTCCGGGCAACCTAGGCTTCACTCAAGGGCGTTGCTCCTCCAGATCGAATAGCCAGGGCCTTAGAAGTCTATGCCCGGAGCATAAAATACAATAAAAATACAACAGTTTTTCCATCGTATAAAATGAATAATTGCAACCAGCGTGATGGTAATGTTCATTTCTACGTTCCGGGAAACCTAGGCTTCACTCTAGGGCGCTGCTCCACCAGATCGTATAGCTAGGGACTTAGAAGTCAACGCCAGAAGCATAAAATACAATATAAATACAACAGCTTTTCCACTGTATAAAACGAATAATGGCAACCAGTGTGAGAGTTATGGTCATTTCTACGCTCCGGGCAACCTAGGCTTCACTCTAGGGCGTTGCTCCACCAGATCGAATAGTTAGGGCCTTAGAAGTCAACGCCCGAAGCATAAAATACAAAATAAATAGAACAGGTTTTCCATGTATAAAACGAATAATTGTTACCAGTGTGAGAGTTATGGTCATTTCTACGTTCCGTGCAACCGAGACTTCACTCTAGCGCGTTGCTCCACCAGATCAAATAGTTAAGGCCTTAGAAGTCAACGCCAGAAGCAGAAAATACAATATAAATACAACAGTTTTTCCATGATATAAGAGGAATAATTGCAACCATTGTGAAAGATATGGTCACGTCTACGTTCCGGGCCACCTAGGCTTCACTCTACGGCGTTTGTCCGCCAGATCCAATAGCTAGGGCCTAAGAAGTCAACGCCAGAAGCAGCAAATACAAAATAAGTACAACAGTTTTTCCATCGTATAAAACGAATAATTGCAAACAGTCTGGAGGTAATGGTAATTTCTACGTTTCGGGCAACCTAGGCTTCACTCTAGGGCGTTGCTCCACCACATCGAATAGCTACGGCCTTAGAAGTCAGCGTCAGAAGCATAGAATACAATATAAACACAACAGCTTTTCGATCGTATAAAATGAATAATTGCAAACATTGTGAAAGTAACGGTTGTTTGTGCGCTCCCGGCAACCTAAGCTTCACTCTCGGGCGTTGCTGCACCAGATCGAATATTTAGGGCCTAAGAAGTCAACGCCAGAAGCATAAAATACAATATAAATGCAATAGCTTTTCCATCGTAAAGAATGCATAAATGCAAGCAGTGAGAAAGTGATAGTCATTTCTACGTTACGGACAACATAGGGTTCACTCTTGGACGTTGCCCCACCAGATTGAATAGCTAGGACCTTAGAAGTCAACGCCACAAGCATAAAATACAATATAAATACAACAGTTTTTCCATTGAATAAAACGAATAATTGCTATCAGTGTGAAAGTGATGGTCATTTCTACGTTACGGGCAACATAGGCTTCACCCTTGGACGCTGCCCCACCAGACGGAATAGCTAGGACCTTAGAAGTCAACGACAGAAGCATAAAATACAATATAAATACAACTGCTTTTCCATCGTATAAGAGGAATAATTGTAACCAGTGTTAAAGTAATGGTCATTTCTACGTTTCGGGCAACATACGCTTCACTCTTGAACGTTGCCCCACGAGATCGAATAGCTAGGACCTTAGAAGTCAACGCCAGAAACATAAAATACTATAAAAGTGCAACAGTTTTTCCATCGTATAACAGGAATGACTGCAACCAGTGTGAAAGTTCTGGTCATTTCTTCGTTTCGGGCAACCTAGACTTCACTCTAGGGCGTTTCCCCACCAAATCGAATAGCTAGGGCCTTAGAAGTCAACGCCCAAAGCATAAAATACAATAAAAGTACAACAGTTTTTCCATCGTATAAAAAGAATAATTGCAACCAGTGTGAACGTAATGGTCATTTCTACGTTCCGGGCACCCTAGGCTTCGCCCTAGGGCGTTGCTCCACCAGATCGAATAGCTAGGGACCTGAAGGTCAACGCCAAGGGCATAAAATACAATAAAAATACAACAGTCTTTCCATCGTATAACAGGAATAATTGCAACCAGTGTTAAAGTTATGGTCATTTCTACGTTCCGGACAACCTAGGCTTCATTCTAGGGCGTTGCTCCACTAGATCGAATAGTTAGGGCCTTAGAAGTCAACGCCAGAAGCATAAAATACGATATAGATACACCAGTTTTTCCATCGTATAAAACGAATATTTGCAAACAGTGTGAAAGGAATGGCCATTTCTACGTACCGGGCAAACTAGGCTTTACTCTAGGGCGTTGCTCCACCAGATCGAATAGTTAGGGCCTTAGAAAGCAACTCCAGACGCATAAAATACAATAAAAGCACAACACTTTTTCCATCGTAAAAGAAGAATAATTGTAACCAGTGTGAAAGTAATGGTCATTTCTACGTTTCGGGCAACATACGCTTCACTCTTGAACGTTGCCCCACGAGATCGAATAGCTAGGACCTTAGAAGTCAACGCCAGAAACATAAAATACTATAAAAGTGCAACAGTTTTTCCATCGTATAACAGAAATGACTGCAACCAGTGTGAAAGTACTGGTCATTTCCTCGTTTCGGGCAACCTAGACTTCACTCTAGGGCGTTTCCCCACCAAATCGAATAGCTAGGGCCTTAGAAGTCAACGCCCAAAGCATAAAATACAATAAAAGTACAACAGTTTTTCCATCGTATAAAAAGAATAATTGCAACCAGTGTGAACGTAATGGTCATTTCTACGTTTCGGGCAACCTAGGCTTCACTCTAGGGCGTTGCTCCACCAGATCGAATAGTTAGGCCCTAAGAAGTCAACGCCAGAAGCATAAAGTACAATAAATATGCAACAGTTTATCCATCGTATAGCATGAATAATTGCAACCAGTGTGACAGTAATGATCATTTCTACGTTTCGGGCAACATAGGCTTCACTCTTGGACGCTGCCCCCGAGATCGAATAGCTAGGTTCTTAGAAGTCAATGCCAGAAGCATAAAAGACAATAAAAATACAGCAGTTTTTCCATCGTATAGCATGAATAATTGCAAGCAGTGTGAAAGTAATGGCCATTTCGACGTTTCAGGCAACCTAGGCTTCACTCTAGGGCGTTCCCCAGCCAGATCGAATAGCTACGACCTTTGAAGTCAACGCCTGAAGCATAAAATACAATATAAATACAACAGCTTTTCCGTCGTATAAAACGAATAATTGCAACCAGTGTGAAAGTTATGGTCATTTCTACGTTCCGGGCAACATAGGATTCACTCTAGGGCGTTGCTCCACCAGAGCGAATAGTTAGGGCCTAAGAAGTCAACGCCAGAAGCATAAAAAACAATATAAATACAACACCTTACCCATCGAATAAAACGAATAATTGCAATCAGAATGAAAGTTATGTCATTTCTACGTTTCGGGCATCCTACACTTAACTCTGAGGCATTGCTCCACCAGATCGTATACACAGGGCCTCAGAAGTCAAATCCAGGAGCGTAAAGTACAATATAAATCCAACAGTTTGTCCATCGTATAACAGGAATAATTGCAACCAGTGTTAAATTTATGGTCATTTCTACGTTCCGGACAACATAGGCTTCACTCTAGGGCGTTGCTCCGCCAGATCGAATAGTTAGGGCCTGAGAAGTCAGCACCAGAAGCATAAAATACAATAAAAATACAGCAGCTTTTCCATCGTATAGCATGAATAATTGCAACCTGTGTGAAAGTACTGGTCATTTCTACGTTTCGGGCAACCTAGACTTCACTCTAGGGCGTTGCTCCACCAAATCGAATACCTAGGGCCTTAGAAGTCAACGCTCAAAACATAAAATACAATAACAGTACAACAGTTTTTCCATCGTATAAAAAGAATAATTGCAACCAGTGTGAATGTAGTGGTCATTTCTACGTTTCGGGCAACATACACTTCACTCTTGGACGTTGCCCCCGAGATCGAATAGTTAGGGCCTAAGAAGTCAACGCCAGAAGCATAAAGTACAATAAAAATGCAACAGTTTTTCCATCGTATAGCATGAATAATTGCAACCAGTGTGACAGTAATGATCATTTCACCGTTTCGGCATCCTAGACTCAACTGCGAGGCATTGCTCCACCAGATCGAATACAAAGGGCCTTAGCAGTCAACGCCAGAAGCATAAAGTACAGAAAAATCCAACGGTTTGTCCATCGTATAACAGGAATATTGCAAACAGTGTGAAAGTAATGGTCATTTCTACGTTCCAGGGAGCCTAGGCTTCACTCTAGGGCGTTGCGCCACCACATCGAATAGCTACGACCTTAGAAGTCAACGACTGAAGCATAAAATGCGATATAAAGACAACAGATTTTCCATCGTATAAAAAGAATATTTGCAACCAGTGTGAAAGTTATGGTCATTTCTACGTTCCCGGCAACCTAGGTTTCACACTAGGGCGTTGCTCCACTGGATCGAATAGTTAGGGCCTTGAAAGCCAAAACCAGAAGCATAAAATACAATATAAATACAACAGCTTTTCCATCGTATAACAGGAATAATTACAACCAGTGTGAAAGTAATGGTCATTTCTACGTTTCGGGCAACCTAGGCTTCACTTTAGGCCGTTGCGCCGCCAGATCGAATAGTTAGGGCCTTGGAAGCCAACGCCAGAAGCATAAAATACAATATAAATACAACAGTTTTTCCAGCGTATAACAGGAATAATTACAACCAGTGTGAAAGTAATGGTCATTTAGACGTTGCGGGAAACCTAGGCTTCACTCTAGAGCGTTCCCCCGCCAGATCCAATAGTTAGGGCGTAAGAAGTCAACGCCAGAAGCATAAAATACAATAAAAATACAACAGTTTTTCCATCGTATAGCATGAGTACTTGCAAGCAGAGTGAAGGTAATGGTCATTTGTACGTTTCGGGCAACCTGCGCTTCACTTTAGGGCGTTGCTCCACAAGATCGAATAGTTAGGGCCGTAGAAAACAACGACAGAAGCATAAAATGCAATAAAAATACAATATTTTTTCCATCGTATAAAAGGAATAGTTGCAACAAGTGTGAAGGTAATGATCATTTCTACGTTCCGGGCAACCTAGGCTTCACCGTTGGTCGTTGCGCCACCACATCGAATAGCTATGGCCTTAGAAGTCAACGCGAGAAGCATAAAATACAATATAATTGAACAGTTTTTCCATCGTATATAATGAATAATTGCAAACAGTGTGAAAGTAATGGTCATTTCTACATTCCTGGCAACCTAGGCTTCACTCTAGGGCGTTTCGCCACCCCGTCGAATAGCTACGACCTTAGAAGACAACGCCTGAAGCATAAAATACAATAAAAATACAACAGTCTTTCCATCGTATAACAGGAATAATTGCAACCAATGGGAAAGTAATGGTCATTTCTACGTTCCGTGCAACCTACGCTTCACTCTAGGGCGTTGCTCCACCAGATCGTATAGTTAGGGGCATAGAAAACAACGACAGAATCATAAAATATAAAAAAAATACAAGAGTTTTTCCATCGTATATAAGGAACAATTGCAACCAGTGTGAAAGTGATGGTCATTCCTACGTTCCGGGCAACCAACGCTTCACTGTATGGCGTTGCTCCACCAGATCGAATAGTTAGGGCCTAAGAAGTCAACTCCAGAAGCATAAAATACAATAAAAATGTAACAGTTCTTCCATCGTATATAACGAGTAATTGCAAACAGTGTGATAGATATGGTGAGTTCTACGTTTCGGGCAACCTAGGCTTCATTCTAGGGCGTTGCTCCACCAGATCGAATAGTTAGGGCCTTAGAAGTCAACGCCAGAAGCATAAAATACAATATAAATACAACTGTTTTTCCATCGTATAAAATGAATAAATGCAACCAGTGTAAAAGTAATGCCCATTTCAACGTTCCGGGCATCCTAGACTTAACTCTGAGGCATTGCTCCACCAGGTCGAATAAATAGGGCCTTAGAAGTTAACGCCAGAAGCATAAAGTACATTAAAAGTCCAAAAGTTTTTTCATAGTATAACAGGAATAATTGCAAACAGTGTGAAGGTAATGGTCATTTCTACGCTCCGGGCAACCTAGGCTTCACTCTAGGGCGTTGCTCCACCAGATCAAACAGTTAGGGTCTTCGAAGTCAACGGCCGAAGCATAAAACACAAAATAAATAGAACGGTTTTTCCATTGTATAAAACGAATAATTGCTACCAGTGTAAAAGTTATGGTCATTTCTACGTTCCGGGCAACCTAGGCTTCACCCAAGGGCGTTGTTCCACCAGATGGAATAGTTAGGGCCTAAGAAGTCAACGCCAGAAGCAAAAAATACGGTATAAATACAACAGCTTTTCCATCGTAGAAAACGAATAATAGCAACCAGTGGGAAATTTACGGCCATTTCTACGTTACGGGCAACCTAGTCTTAACTCTAGGGCCTTACTCCACCAGATCGAATGGTTAGGGCCTAAGAAGTCAACGTCAGAATCATAAAATACAATAAAGATGCAACAGTTTTTCCATCGTATAACAGGAATAATTGCAACCAGCGTGAAGGTAATGGTATGTTCTACGCCCGGGCAACCTAGGTTTCACCCTAGGGCGGTGCTCCACAAGATAAAATAGTTAGGGCCTAAGAAGTCAGCGCCAGAAGCATAAAACACAATAAAGATGCAACAGTTTTTCCATCGTATAACAGGAATAATTCCAACCAGTGTGAAGGTAATGGTATGTTCTACGTTCCGGGCAACCTCGGCTTCACTCTAGGGCGGTGGTCCACCAGATCGAATAGCTAGGGCCTAAGAAGTCAACGCCAGATGAATAAAATACAATATAAGTACAACAGTTTTTCCACCGTATGAAATGAATAATTTCAAACATTGTGAAAGTAATGGTCATTTCCACGTTCCGGGCAACCTAGGCGTCACTCTAGGGCATTGCTCCACCACAGCTAATAGCTACGGCCTTAGAAGTCAACGCCAGAAGCATAAAATACGATATAAATACAACAGCTTTTCCATCGTATAAAACGAATAATGGCAACCAGTGTGAGAGTTATGGTCATTTCTACGCTCCGGGCAACCTAGGCTTCACTCTAGGGCGTTGCTCCACCAGATCGAATAGTTAGGGCCTTAGAAGTCAACGCCCGAAGCATAAAATACAAAATAAATAGAACAGGTTTTCCATGTATAAAACGAATAATTGTTACCAGTGTGAGAGTTATGGTCATTTCTACGTTCCGTGCAACCGAGACTTCACTCTAGCGCGTTGCTCCACCAGATCAAATAGTTAAGGCCTTAGAAGTCAACGCCAGAAGCAGAAAATACAATATAAATACAACAGTTTTTCCATGATATAAGAGGAATAATTGCAACCATTGTGAAAGATATGGTCACGTCTACGTTCCGGGCCACCTAGGCTTCACTCTACGGCGTTTGTCCGCCAGATCCAATAGCTAGGGCCTAAGAAGTCAACGCCAGAAGCAGCAAATACAAAATAAGTACAACAGTTTTTCCATCGTATAAAACGAATAATTGCAAACAGTCTGGAGGTAATGGTAATTTCTACGTTTCGGGCAACCTAGGCTTCACTCTAGGGCGTTGCTCCACCACATCGAATAGCTACGGCCTTAGAAGTCAGCGTCAGAAGCATAGAATACAATATAAACACAACAGCTTTTCGATCGTATAAAATGAATAATTGCAAACATTGTGAAAGTAACGGTTGTTTGTGCGCTCCCGGCAACCTAAGCTTCACTCTCGGGCGTTGCTGCACCAGATCGAATATTTAGGGCCTAAGAAGTCAACGCCAGAAGCATAAAATACAATATAAATACAATAGCTTTTCCATCGTAAAGAATGCATAAATGCAAGCAGTGAGAAAGTGATGGTCATTTCTACGTTACGGACAACATAGGGTTCACTCTTGGACGTTGCCCCACCAGATTGAATAGCTAGGACCTTAGAAGTCAACGCCACAAGCATAAAATACAATATAAATACAACAGTTTTTCCATTGAATAAAACGAATAATTGCTATCAGTGTGAAAGTGATGGTCATTTCTACGTTACGGGCAACATAGGCTTCACCCTTGGACGCTGCCCCACCAGACGGAATAGCTAGGACCTTAGAAGTCAACGACAGAAGCATAAAATACAATATAAATACAACTGCTTTTCCATCGTATAAGAGGAATAATTGTAACCAGTGTTAAAGTAATGGTCATTTCTACGTTTCGGGCAACATACGCTTCACTCTTGAACGTTGCCCCACGAGATCGAATAGCTAGGACCTTAGAAGTCAACGCCAGAAACATAAAATACTATAAAAGTGCAACAGTTTTTCCATCGTATAACAGGAATGACTGCAACCAGTGTGAAAGTTCTGGTCATTTCTTCGTTTCGGGCAACCTAGACTTCACTCTAGGGCGTTTCCCCACCAAATCGAATAGCTAGGGCCTTAGAAGTCAACGCCCAAAGCATAAAATACAATAAAAGTACAACAGTTTTTCCATCGTATAAAAAGAATAATTGCAACCAGTGTGAACGTAATGGTCATTTCTACGTTCCGGGCACCCTAGGCTTCGCCCTAGGGCGTTGCTCCACCAGATCGAATAGCTAGGGACCTGAAGGTCAACGCCAAGGGCATAAAATACAATAAAAATACAACAGTCTTTCCATCGTATAACAGGAATAATTGCAACCAGTGTTAAAGTTATGGTCATTTCTACGTTCCGGACAACCTAGGCTTCATTCTAGGGCGTTGCTCCACTAGATCGAATAGTTAGGGCCTTAGAAGTCAACGCCAGAAGCATAAAATACGATATAGATACACCAGTTTTTCCACCGTATAAAACGAATATTTGCAAACAGTGTGAAAGGAATGGCCATTTCTACGTACCGGGCAAACTAGGCTTTACTCTAGGGCGTTGCTCCACCAGATCGAATAGTTAGGGCCTTAGAAAGCAACTCCAGACGCATAAAATACAATAAAAGCACAACACTTTTTCCATCGTAAAAGAAGAATAATTGTAACCAGTGTGAAAGTAATGGTCATTTCTACGTTTCGGGCAACATACGCTTCACTCTTGAACGTTGCCCCACGAGATCGAATAGCTAGGACCTTAGAAGTCAACGCCAGAAACATAAAATACTATAAAAGTGCAACAGTTTTTCCATCGTATAACAGAAATGACTGCAACCAGTGTGAAAGTACTGGTCATTTCCTCGTTTCGGGCAACCTAGACTTCACTCTAGGGCGTTTCCCCACCAAATCGAATAGCTAGGGCCTTAGAAGTCAACGCCCAAAGCATAAAATACAATAAAAGTACAACAGTTTTTCCATCGTATAAAAAGAATAATTGCAACCAGTGTGAACGTAATGGTCATTTCTACGTTTCGGGCAACCTAGGCTTCACTCTAGGGCGTTGCTCCACCAGATCGAATAGTTAGGCCCTAAGAAGTCAACGCCAGAAGCATAAAGTACAATAAATATGCAACAGTTTATCCATCGTATAGCATGAATAATTGCAACCAGTGTGACAGTAATGATCATTTCTACGTTTCGGGCAACATAGGCTTCACTCTTGGACGCTGCCCCCGAGATCGAATAGCTAGGTTCTTAGAAGTCAATGCCAGAAGCATAAAAGACAATAAAAATACAGCAGTTTTTCCATCGTATAGCATGAATAATTGCAAGCAGTGTCAAAGTAATGGCCATTTCGACGTTTCAGGCAACCTAGGCTTCACTCTAGGGCGTTCCCCAGCCAGATCGAATAGCTACGACCTTTGAAGTCAACGCCTGAAGCATAAAATACAATATAAATACAACAGCTTTTCCGTCGTATAAAACGAATAATTGCAACCAGTGTGAAAGTTATGGTCATTTCTACGTTCCGGGCAACATAGGATTCACTCTAGGGGGTTGCTCCACCAGAGCGAATAGTTAGGGCCTAAGAAGTCAACGCCAGAAGCATAAAAAACAATATAAATACAACACCTTACCCATCGAATAAAACGAATAATTGCAATCAGAATGAAAGTTATGTCATTTCTACGTTTCGGGCATCCTACACTTAACTCTGAGGCATTGCTCCACCAGATCGTATACACAGGGCCTTAGAAGTCAAATCCAGGAGCGTAAAGTACAATATAAATCCAACAGTTTGTCCATCGTATAACAGGAATAATTGCAACCAGTGTTAAATTTATGGTCAATTTCTACGTTCCGGACAACATAGGCTTCACTCTAGGGCGTTGCTCCGCCAGATCGAATAGTTAGGGCCTGAGAAGTCAGCACCAGAAGCATAAAATACAATATAAATACAACATCTTTTCCAACGTATAACAGGAATAATTGCAACCAGTGTGAAAGTAATGGGCATTTCGACGTTCCGTGCAGCCTAGGCTTCACTCTGGGGCATTGCACCACCAGGTCGAATAGTTAGGGCCTTAGAAAGCAACTCCAGACGCATAAAATACAATAAAAATACAACAGTTTTTCCATCGTATAAAAAGAATAATTATAACCAGTGTGAAAGTAATGGTCATTTCTACGTTTCGGGCAACATACGCTTGACTGCTGGACGTTGCCCCACGAGATCGAATAGCTAGGACCTCAGAAGTCAACGCCAGAATCATAAAATACTATAAAAATGCAATAGTTTTTCCATCGCAAAGCAGGAATAACTGCTACCAGTGTGAAAGTACAGGTCATTTCTACGTTCCCGGCAACCTAGACTTCACTCTAGGGCGTTGCTCCACCAAATCGAATAGCAAGGGCCTTAGAAGTCAACGCCCAAAGCATAAAATACAATAAAAGTACAACAGCTTTTCCATCGTATAAAAAAATAATTGCAACCAGTGTGAATGTAATGGTCATTTCTACGTTTCGGGACACATACGCTTCACCCTTGGTCGCTGCCCCCGAAATCGAATAGCTAGGATCTTAGAAGTCAATGCCAGAAGCATAAAATACAATAAAAATACAGCAGTTTTTCCATCGTATAGCATGAATAATTGCAACCAGTGTGAAAGTAATGGTCATTTCGACGTTTCGGGCAACCTAGGCTTCACTCTAGAGCGTTCCCCCGCCAGATCGAGTAGTTAGGGCCTAAGAAGTCAACGCCAGAAGCATAAAATACAATAAAAATACAGCAGCTTTTCCATCGTATAGCATGAATAATTGCAACCTGTGTGAAAGTACTGGTCATTTCTACGTTTCGGGCAACCTAGACTTCACTCTAGGGCGTTGCTCCACCAAATCGAATACCTAGGGCCTTAGAAGTCAACGCTCAAAACATAAAATACAATAACAGTACAACAGTTTTTCCATCGTATAAAAAGAATAATTGCAACCAGTGTGAATGTAGTGGTCATTTCTACGTTTCGGGCAACATACACTTCACTCTTGGACGTTGCCCCCGAGATCGAATAGTTAGGGCCTAAGAAGTCAACGCCAGAAGCATAAAGTACAATAAAAATGCAACAGTTTTTCCATCGTATAGCATGAATAATTGCAACCAGTGTGACAGTAATGATCATTTCACCGTTTCGGCATCCTAGACTCAACTGCGAGGCATTGCTCCACCAGATCGAATACAAAGGGCCTTAGCAGTCAACGCCAGAAGCATAAAGTACAGAAAAATCCAACGGTTTGTCCATCGTATAACAGGAATATTGCAAACAGTGTGAAAGTAATGGTCATTTCTACGTTCCAGGCAGCCTAGGCTTCACTCTAGGGCGTTGCGCCACCACATCGAATAGCTACGACCTTAGAAGTCAACGACTGAAGCATAAAATGCGATATAAAGACAACAGATTTTCCATCGTATAAAAAGAATATTTGCAACCAGTGTGAAAGTTATGGTCATTTCTACGTTCCCGGCAACCTAGGTTTCACACTAGGGCGTTGCTCCACTGGATCGAATAGTTAGGGCCTTGAAAGCCAAAACCAGAAGCATAAAATACAATATAAATACAACAGCTTTTCCATCGTATAACAGGAATAATTACAACCAGTGTGAAAGTAATGGTCATTTCTACGTTTCGGGCAACCTAGGCTTCACTTTAGGCCGTTGCGCCGCCAGATCGAATAGTTAGGGCCTTGGAAGCCAACGCCAGAAGCATAAAATACAATATAAATACAACAGTTTTTCCATCGTATAACAGGAATAATTACAACCAGTGTGAAAGTAATGGTCATTTCTACGTTTCGGGCAACCTGCGCTTCACTTTAGGGCGTTGCTCCACAAGATCGAATAGTTAGGGCCGTAGAAAACAACGACAGAAGCATAAAATGCAATAAAAATACAATATTTTTTCCATCGTATAAAAGGAATAGTTGCAACAAGTGTGAAGGTAATGATCATTTCTACGTTCCGGGCAACCTAAGCTTCACCGTTGGTCGTTGCGCCACCACATCGAATAGCTATGGCCTTAGAAGCCAACGCGAGAAGCATAAAATACAATATAATTGAACAGTTTTTCCATCGTATATAATGAATAATTGCAAACAGTGTGAAAGTAATGGTCATTTCTACATTCCTGGCAACCTAGGCTTCACTCTAGGGCGTTTCGCCACCCCGTCGAATAGCTACGACCTTAGAAGACAACGCCTGAAGCATAAAATACAATAAAAATACAACAGTCTTTCCATCGTATAACAGGAATAATTGCAACCAATGGGAAAGTAATGGTCATTTCTACGTTCCGTGCAACCTACGCTTCACTCTAGGGCGTTGCTCCACCAGATCGTATAGTTAGGGGCATAGAAAACAACGACAGAATCATAAAATATAAAAAAAATACAAGAGTTTTTCCATCGTATATAAGGAACAATTGCAACCAGTGTGAAAGTGATGGTCATTCCTACGTTCCGGGCAACCAACGTTTCACTGTATGGCGTTGCTCCACCAGATCGAATAGTTAGGGCCTAAGAAGTCAACTCCAGAAGCATAAAATACAATAAAAATGTAACAGTTTTTCCATCGTATATAACGAGTAATTGCAAACAGTGTGATAGATATGGTGAGTTCTACGTTTCGGGCAACCTAGGCTTCATTCTAGGGCGTTGCTCCACCAGATCGAATAGTTAGGGCCTTAGAAGTCAACGCCAGAAGCATAAAATACAATATAAATACAACTGTTTTTCCATCGTATAAAATGAATAAATGCAACCAGTGTAAAAGTAATGCCCATTTCAACGTTCCGGGCATCCTAGACTTAACTCTGAGGCATTGCTCCACCAGGTCGAATAAATAGGGCCTTAGAAGTTAACGCCAGAAGCATAAAGTACATTAAAAGTCCAAAAGTTTTTTCATAGTATAACAGGAATAATTGCAAACAGTGTGAAGGTAATGGTCATTTCTACGCTCCGGTCAACCTGGGCTTCACTCTAGGGCGACGCTCCACCAAATCGAATAGATACGGCCTTAGAGGTCAACGCCAGAAGCATAAAATACAATATAAATAAAACAGTTTTTCCATCGTATAAAATGAATAATTGCAAGCATTGTGAAAGTAACGGTCATTTCTACGTTCCGGGCAACCTAGGTTTCACTCTAGGGCGTTGTTCCACCAGATCGAATAGTTAGGGCCTAAGGAGTCAACGCCAGAAGCATAAAACACGATATAAGTACAACAGTTCTTCCATCGTATAAAACGGGTAATTGCAACCAGTGCGAAAGTAATGGCCATTTCTACGCTCCGGGCATCCTAGTCTTAACTCTGAGGCATTGCTCCACCAGATCGAATACATAGAGCCTTAGAAGTCAACGTCAGAAGGGTAAAGTACAATAAAAATGCTACAGTTTGTCCATCGTATAAAATGGATAATTGCAAACAGTGTGAAAGTAATGGGCATTTCTACGTTCCGTGCAACCTAGACCTCACTCTAGGGCGTTGTTCCACCAGATCGAATAGTTAGGGCCTATGAAGTCAACGCCAGAACCATAAAATACAATATAAATAGAAGAGTTTTTCCATTGCATAAAGCGAATAATGCAACCAGTGTGCAGGTGATGGTCATTTCAACGTTCCGGGCAACCTAGTCTTCACTCTAGGGCGTTGCTCCACCAGATCGAATAGTTAGGGCCTTAGAAGTCTGCGCCCGAAACATAAAATACAATAAAGATGCAACAGCTTTTCCATCGTACAACAGGAACAACTGCAACCAGTGTGAACGTAATGGCCATTTCTACGTTTCGGGCATCCTAGACTTAACTCTGAGGCATTGCTCCACGTGATGGAATACGTATGGCCTTGGTAGTCAACGCCAGAAACATAATATACAATATAAATATAACAGCTTTTCCATCGTATATAACGTATATTTGCAAACAGTGTGAAAGTAATGGTCATTTCTACGTTCCGGTCAACATAGGCTTCACTCCACGGCGTTGCTCCACGAGATCAAATAGTTAGGGCCTTAGAAGTCAACGCCAGTAGTATAAAATACAATATAAATATAACAGCTTTTCCATCGTATATAATGTATATTTGCAAACACTGTGAAAGTAATGGTCATTTTTACGTTCTGGTCAACCTAGGCTTCACTCCACGGCGTTGCTCCTCGAGATCGAATAGTTAGGGCCTTAGAAGTCAACGCCTGAAGCATAAAATACAATATAAATACAACCGATTTTCCATTGTATAAAATGAATAATTGCAAACAGTGTGAAAGTAATGGTCATTTGTACGCTTCGGGCAACCTACGCTTCACACTGGGGCGTTGCTCCACCAGATAGAATAGCTCCAGCCTTAGAAGGCAACGCTAGAAGCATAAAATACAATATAAATGCAACAGTTTTTTCATTGTATAGCATGGATAATTGCAACCAGTGTGAAAGTAATGGCCATTTCGGCGTTTCGGGCATCCTAGACTTAACCCTGAGGCGTTGTTCCACCAGATCGAATAGATAGGGCCTTAGAAGTCAACGCAAGAAGCATAAAACACAAAATAAATAGAACAGCCTTTCCATCGTATAAAACGAATAATTGCAACCATTGTGAAAGTTATGGTCATATCTACGTTCCGTGCAACCCACGTTTCACTCTATGGCGCTGCTCCACCAGATCGAATAGTTAGGGCCTAAGAAGTCAACGCCAGAAGCACCAACTACAAAATAAATACAACAGTTTTTCCGTCGTATAAAACGAATAATTGCAACCAGTGTGAATGTAATGGTCATTTCTACGTTCCGGGCAACCTAGGCTTCACTCTAGGGCGTTGCTCCACCACATCGAATAGCTACGGCCTTTGAATTCAACGTCAGAAGCATAAAATACGATATAAATACAACAGCTTTTCCATCGTATAAAACGTATCATTGCAACCAATGTGAAAGTAATGATCATTTCGGCATTCCGTGCATCCTAGACTTAACTCTGAGACCTTGCTCCACCAGATCGAAGAGTTAGGGCCTTAGAAGTCAACGCCAGAAGCACAAAATACAAAATAAATAGAACAGTTTTTCCATTGTATATAACGAATAATTGCAACTAGTGTGAAAGTGATGGTCATTTCTGCGATCCGGGCAAACTAGGCTTCACTCTAGTGCGTTGTGCCACCAGATCGAATAGTTAGGGCCTAAGAAGTCAACGCCGGAAGCATAAAATACGATATAAGTACGACATCTTTTCCATCGTATAAAACGAATAAATGCAATCAGTTTTAAAGTGATGGCCATTTCTACGTTGCAGGCAACGTAGGCTTCACTATAGGGCGTTGCTCCACCAGATCGAATAGCTAGGGACTTAGAATTCAACGCCAGAAGCATAAAATGCAATAAAAATACAACAGTTTTTCCATCGTATAACAGGAGTAATTGCAACTAGTGTGAATATAATGGTCATTTCTACTTTCCCGGCAACCTAGGCCTCACTCTAGGGCGTTGCTCCACCACATCTAATTGCTACGGACTTAGATGTCAACGCCAGAAGCATAAAATACAATATAAATACAACAGCTTTTCCATCGTATAAGATGAATAAATGCAAACAGTGTGAAGAGTAATGGTCATAACAGGAATAATTGCAACCAGTGTGAATGTAATGGTCATTTCTACGTTCCGGGCTACCCACGTTTCACTCTATGGCGCTGCTCCACCAGATCGAATAGTTAGGGCCTAAGAAGTCAACGCCAGAAGCACCAAATACAAAATAAATACAACAGTTTTTCCATCGTATAAAACGAATAATTGCAACCAGTGTGAAGGTAATGGTCATTTCTACGTTCCGGGCAACCGAGGCTTCACTCTAGGGCGTTGCTCTACCAGATCGAATAATTAGGGCCTTAGACGTCAACGCCAGAAGCATAAAATACAGTAAAGATGCAACAGTTTTTACATCGTATAGAACGAATAATTGCAACCAGTATGAAAGTTATGGTCATTTCTACTTTCTGGGCAACCTAGGTTTCACCCTAGGGCGCTGCTCCAACAGATTGAGTAGTTAGGGCCTTAGAAGTCAACGCCCGAAGGATAAAATGCAATAAAAATACTACAGTTTTCCCACCATATAACAGGATTAATTGCAACCAGTTTGAAAGTGATAATCATTTCTACGTTCCGGGCAACATAGGCTTCCCTCTATTGCGTTGCTCCACCAGATCGAATAGTTAGGGCCTTAGAAGTCAACGCCAGAAGCATAAAATACAATATAAATACAACAGTTTTTCCATCGTATAAAACGAATAATTGCAACCAGTATGAAAGTTATGGTCATTTCTACTTTCCGGGCAACCTAGGCTTCACCTTAGGGTATTGTTCCACCAGATCGAATAGTTACTGCCTTAGAATTCAATGCCAGAAGCATAAACTACAAAATAAATACAACAGTCCTTCCATCGTATAAAACGAATAATTGCAACCTGTGTGAAGGTTATGGTCATTTCCACGTTCCGGGCAACCTAGGCTTCACTGTAGGGTGTTGCTCCACCACATCGAATAGCTACGGCCTTAGAAGTCAACGCCTGAAGCATAAAATACAATATAAATACAACAGTTTTTCCATCGTATAAAACGAATAATTGCAACCAGTATGAAAGTTATGGTCATTTCTACTTTCCGGGCAACCTAGGCTTCACCCTAGGGCGTTGCTCCAACAGATTGAATAGTTAGGGCCTTAGAAGTCAACGCCCGAAGCATAAAATGCAATAAAAATACAACAGTTTTTCCATCGTATAACAGGATTAATTGCAACCAGTTTGAAAGTGATGGTCATTTCTACGTTCCGGGCAACGTAGGCTTCCCTCTATTGCGTTGCTCTTCCAGATCGAATAGTTAGGGCCTTAGAAGTCAACGCCAGAAGCATAAAATACAATATAAATACAACAGTTTTTCCAGCGTATAAAACGAATATTTGCAACCAGTATGAAAGTTATGGTCATTTCTACGATCCGGGCAAACTAGGCTTCACTCTAGTGCGTTGTGCCACCAGATCGAATAGCTAGCGCCTGAGAAGTCACTGCCCGAAGCAAAAAATACAATAAAAATACACAATCTTTCCATAGTATAACAGGAATAATTGCAACCAGTGTGAAAGTAATGGTCATTTCTACGTCCCGGGGAACCTAGACTTCAGTCTAGGGCGTTGCTCCACCAGATCGAATAGTTAGGACCTAGGAAGTCAACGCCAGGAGAATAAAATACAATATAAGTACAACAGCTGTTCCATCGTATAAAACGAATAATTGCAACCAGTGTGAATGTTATGGTCATTTCTACGTTCCGGGCAACCTACGTTTCACTCTATGGCGTTGCTCCACCAGATGGAATAGTTATGGCCTAAGAAGTCAAAGCCAGAAGCACCAAATACATAATAAATACAACAGTTTTTCCATCGTATAAAACGAATAATTGCAACCAGTGTGAAAGTAATGGTCATTTCTACGTTCCGGGCAACCTAGGCTTCAGTCTATGGCGTTGCTCCACCAGACCGAATAGTTAGGGACTTACAATTCAACGCCTGAAGCATAAAATACAATAAAAATACAACAGTTTTTCCATCGTATAACAGGAATAATTGCAACCAGTGTGAATGTATTGGACGTTTCTATTTTCCGGGCAACCTACGATTCACTCTATGGCGTTGCTCCACCAGATCGAATAGTTACGGCCTAAGTAGTCAACGCCAGAAGCACCAAATACAAAATAAGTACTACAGCTTTTCCATCGTATTAAACGAATAATTGCAACCAGTATGAAAGTTATGGTCATTTCTACTTTCCGGGCAACCTAGGTTTCACCCTAGGGCGCTGCTCCAACAGATTGAGTAGTTAGGGCCTTAGAAGTCAACGCCCGAAGCATAAAATGCAATAAAAATACAACAGTTTTTCCACCGTATAACAGGATTAATTGCAACCAGTTTGAATGTGATGGTCATTTCTACGTTCCGGCCAACCTAGGCTTCCCTCTATTGCGTAGCTCCTCCAGATCGAATAGTTAGGGCCTTAGAAGTCAACGCCAGAAGCACAAAATACAATATAAATACAACTGTTTTTCCATTGTATAGCATGGATCACTGCAACCAGTGCGAAGGTAATGATCATTTCGGCGTTTCGGGCATCCAAATCTTAACTCTGAGGCGTTGCTACACCAGATCGAAGAGTTAGGGCCTTAAAAGTCAACGCCAGAAGCATAAACTACAAAATAAATACAGCAGTCTTTCCATCGTATAAAACGAATAATTGCAACCTGTGTGAAGGTTATGGTCATTTCCACGTTCCGGGCAACCTAGGCTTCACTGTAGGATGTTGCACCACCACATCGAATAGCTACGGCCTTAGAAGTCAATGCCTGAAGCATAAAATACAATATAAATACAACAGTTTTTCCATCGTATAAAACGAATAATTGCAACCAGTGTGAAAGTAATGGTCATTTCTACGTCCCGGGGAACCTAGACTTCAGTCTAGGGCGTTGCGCCACCAGATCGAATAGTTAGGACCTAGGAAGTCAACGCCAGGAGAATAAAATACAATATAAGTACAACAGCTGTTCCATCGTATAAAACGAATAATTGCAACCAGTGTGAATGATATGGTCATTTCTACGTTCCGGGCAACCTACGTTTCACTCTATGGCGTTGCTCCACCAGATGGAATAGTTATGGCCTAAGAAGTCAAAGCCAGAAGCACCAAATACATAATAAATACAACAGTTTTTCCATCGTATAAAACGAATAATTGCAACCAGTGTGAAAGTAATGGTGATTTCTACGTTCCGGGCAACCTAGGCTTCAGTCTATGGCGTTGCTCCACCAGATCGAATAGTTAGGGACTTACAATTCAACGCCTGAAGCATAAAATACAATAAAAATACAACAGTTTTTCCATCGTATAACAGGAATAATTGCAACCAGTGTGAATGTAATGGACGTTTCTATTTTCCGGGCAACCTACGTTTCACTCTATGGCGTTGCTCCACCAGATCGAATAGTTACGGCCTAAGTTGTCAACGCCAGAAGCACCAAATACAAAATAAGTACTACAGTTTTTCCATCGTATTAAACGAATAATTGCAACCAGTGTGAAAGTAATGGTCTTTTCTACGTTCCGGGCAACCTACGCGTCACTCTAGGGCGTTGCTCCACTACATCGAATAGGTACGGCCTTAGAATTCAAAGCCAGAAGCGTAAAATACAATATAAATACAACAGTTTTTCGATCGTATAAAACGAATAATTGCAACCAGTATGAAAGTTATGGTCATTTCTACTTTCCGGGCAACCTAGGTTTCACCCTAGGGCGCTGCTCCAACAGATTGAGTAGTTAGGGCCTTAGAAGTCAACGCCCGAAGCATAAAATGCAATAAAAATACAACAGTTTTTCCACCGTATAACAGGATTAATTGCAACCAGTTTGAATGTGATGGTCATTTCTACGTTCCGGCCAACCTAGGCTTCCCTCTATTGCGTAGCTCCTCCAGATCGAATAGTTAGGGCCTTAGAAGTCAACGCCAGAAGCACAAAATACAATATAAATACAACTGTTTTTCCATTGTATAGCATGGATCACTGCAACCAGTGCGAAGGTAATGATCATTTCGGCGTTTCGGGCATCCAAATCTTAACTCTGAGGCGTTGCTACACCAGATCGAAGAGTTAGGGCCTTAAAAGTCAACGCCAGAAGCATAAACTACAAAATAAATACAGCAGTCTTTCCATCGTATAAAACGAATAATTGCAACCTGTGTGAAGGTTATGGTCATTTCCACGTTCCGGGCAACCTAGGCTTCACTGTAGGATGTTGCACCACCACATCGAATAGCTACGGCCTTAGAAGTCAACGCCTGAAGCATAAAATACAATATAAATACAACAGTTTTTCCATCGTATAAAACGAATAATTGCAACCAGTGTGAAAGTAATGGTCATTTCTACGTCCCGGGGAACCTAGACTTCAGTCTAGGGCGTTGCGCCACCAGATCGAATAGTTAGGACCTAGGAAGTCAACGCCAGGAGAATAAAATACAATATAAGTACAACAGCTGTTCCATCGTATAAAACGAATAATTGCAACCAGTGTGAATGATATGGTCATTTCTACGTTCCGGGCAACCTACGTTTCACTCTATGGCGTTGCTCCACCAGATGGAATAGTTATGGCCTAAGAAGTCAAAGCCAGAAGCACCAAATACATAATAAATACAACAGTTTTTCCATCGTACAAAACGAATAATTGCAACCAGTGTGAAAGTAATGGTCATTTCTACGTTCCGGGCAACATAGGCTTCAGTCTATGGCGTTGCTCCACCAGATCGAATAGTTAGGGACTTACAATTCAACGCCTGAAGCATAAAATACAATAAAAATACAACAGTTTTTCCATCGTATAACAGGAATAATTGCAACCAGTGTGAATGTAATGGACGTTTCTATTTTCCGGGCAACCTACGTTTCACTCTATGGCGTTGCTCCACCAGATCGAATAGTTACGGCCTAAGTTGTCAACGCCAGAAGCACCAAATACAAAATAAGTACTACAGTTTTTCCATCGTATTAAACGAATAATTGCAACCAGTGTGAAAGTAATGGTCTTTTCTACGTTCCGGGCAACCTACGCGTCACTCTAGGGCGTTGCTCCACTACATCGAATAGGTACGGCCTTAGAATTCAAAGCCAGAAGCGTAAAATACAATATAAATACAACAGTTTTTCGATCGTATAAAACGAATAATTGCAACCAGTATGAAAGTTATGGTCATTTCTACTTTCCGGGCAACCTAGGTTTCACCCTAGGGCGCTGCTCCAACAGATTGAGTAGTTAGGGCCTTAGAAGTCAACGCCCGAAGCATAAAATGCAATAAAAATACAACAGTTTTTCCACCGTATAACAGGATTAATTGCAACCAGTTTGAATGTGATGGTCATTTCTACGTTCCGGCCAACCTAGGCTTCCCTCTATTGCGTAGCTCCTCCAGATCGAATAGTTAGGGCCTTAGAAGTCAACGCCAGAAGCACAAAATACAATATAAATACAACTGTTTTTCCATTGTATAGCATGGATCACTGCAACCAGTGCGAAGGTAATGATCATTTCGGCGTTTCGGGCATCCAAATCTTAACTCTGAGGCGTTGCTACACCAGATCGAAGAGTTAGGGCCTTAAAAGTCAACGCCAGAAGCATAAACTACAAAATAAATACAGCAGTCTTTCCATCGTATAAAACGAATAATTGCAACCTGTGTGAAGGTTATGGTCATTTCCACGTTCCGGGCAACCTAGGCTTCACTGTAGGATGTTGCACCACCACATCGAATAGCTACGGCCTTAGAAGTCAACGCCTGAAGCATAAAATACAATATAAATACAACAGTTTTTCCATCGTATAAAACGAATAATTGCAACCAGTGTGAAAGTAATGGTCATTTCTACGTCCCGGGGAACCTAGACTTCAGTCTAGGGCGTTGCGCCACCAGATCGAATAGTTAGGACCTAGGAAGTCAACGCCAGGAGAATAAAATACAATATAAGTACAACAGCTGTTCCATCGTATAAAACGAATAATTGCAACCAGTGTGAATGATATGGTCATTTCTACGTTCCGGGCAACCTACGTTTCACTCTATGGCGTTGCTCCACCAGATGGAATAGTTATGGCCTAAGAAGTCAAAGCCAGAAGCACCAAATACATAATAAATACAACAGTTTTTCCATCGTATAAAACGAATAATTGCAACCAGTGTGAAAGTAATGGTCATTTCTACGTTCCGGGCAACCTAGGCTTCAGTCTATGGCGTTGCTCCACCAGATCGAATAGTTAGGGACTTACAATTCAACGCCTGAAGCATAAAATACAATAAAAATACAACAGTTTTTCCATCGTATAACAGGAATAATTGCAACCAGTGTGAATGTAATGGACGTTTCTATTTTCCGGGCAACCTACGTTTCACTCTATGGCGTTGCTCCACCAGATCGAACAGTTACGGCCTAAGTTGTCAACGCCAGAAGCACCAAATACAAAATAAGTACTACAGTTTTTCCATCGTATTAAACGAATAATTGCAACCAGTGTGAAAGTAATGGTCTTTTCTACGTTCCGGGCAACCTACGCGTCACTCTAGGGCGTTGCTCCACTACATCGAATAGGTACGGCCTTAGAATTCAAAGCCAGAAGCGTAAAATACAATATAAATACAACAGTTTTTCGATCGTATAAAACGAATAATTGCAACCAGTATGAAAGTTATGGTCATTTCTACTTTCCGGGCAACCTAGGTTTCACCCTAGGGCGCTGCTCCAACAGATTGAGTAGTTAGGGCCTTAGAAGTCAACGCCCGAAGCATAAAATGCAATAAAAATACAACAGTTTTTCCACCGTATAACAGGATTAATTGCAACCAGTTTGAATGTGATGGTCATTTCTACGTTCCGGCCAACCTAGGCTTCCCTCTATTGCGTAGCTCCTCCAGATCGAATAGTTAGGGCCTTAGAAGTCAACGCCAGAAGCACAAAATACAATATAAATACAACTGTTTTTCCATTGTATAGCATGGATCACTGCAACCAGTGCGAAGGTAATGATCATTTCGGCGTTTCGGGCATCCAAATCTTAACTCTGAGGCGTTGCTACACCAGATCGAAGAGTTAGGGCCTTAAAAGTCAACGCCAGAAGCATAAACTACAAAATAAATACAGCAGTCTTTCCATCGTATAAAACGAATAATTGCAACCTGTGTGAAGGTTATGGTCATTTCCACGTTCCGGGCAACCTAGGCTTCACTGTAGGATGTTGCACCACCACATCGAATAGCTACGGCCTTAGAAGTCAACGCCTGAAGCATAAAATACAATATAAATACAACAGTTTTTCCATCGTATAAAACGAATAATTGCAACCAGTGTGAAAGTAATGGTCATTTCTACGTCCCGGGGAACCTAGACTTCAGTCTAGGGCGTTGCGCCACCAGATCGAATAGTTAGGACCTAGGAAGTCAACGCCAGGAGAATAAAATACAATATAAGTACAACAGCTGTTCCATCGTATAAAACGAATAATTGCAACCAGTGTGAATGATATGGTCATTTCTACGTTCCGGGCAACCTACGTTTCACTCTATGGCGTTGCTCCACCAGATGGAATAGTTATGGCCTAAGAAGTCAAAGCCAGAAGCACCAAATACATAATAAATACAACAGTTTTTCCATCGTACAAAACGAATAATTGCAACCAGTGTGAAAGTAATGGTCATTTCTACGTTCCGGGCAACCTAGGCTTCAGTCTATGGCGTTGCTCCACCAGATCGAATAGTTAGGGACTTACAATTCAACGCCTGAAGCATAAAATACAATAAAAATACAACAGTTTTTCCATCGTATAACAGGAATAATTGCAACCAGTGTGAATGTAATGGACGTTTCTATTTTCCGGGCAACCTACGTTTCACTCTATGGCGTTGCTCCACCAGATCGAATAGTTACGGCCTAAGTTGTCAACGCCAGAAGCACCAAATACAAAATAAGTACTACAGTTTTTCCATCGTATTAAACGAATAATTGCAACCAGTGTGAAAGTAATGGTCTTTTCTACGTTCCGGGCAACCTACGCGTCACTCTAGGGCGTTGCTCCACTACATCGAATAGGTACGGCCTTAGAATTCAAAGCCAGAAGCGTAAAATACAATATAAATACAACAGTTTTTCGATCGTACAAAACGAATAATTGCAACCAGTATGAAAGTTATGGTCATTTCTACTTTCCGGGCAACCTAGGTTTCACCCTAGGGCGCTGCTCCAACAGATTGAGTAGTTAGGGCCTTAGAAGTCAACGCCCGAAGCATAAAATGCAATAAAAATACAACAGTTTTTCCACCGTATAACAGGATTAATTGCAACCAGTTTGAATGTGATGGTCATTTCTACGTTCCGGCCAACCTAGGCTTCCCTCTATTGCGTAGCTCCTCCAGATCGAATAGTTAGGGCCTTAGAAGTCAACGCCAGAAGCACAAAATACAATATAAATACAACTGTTTTTCCATTGTATAGCATGGATCACTGCAACCAGTGCGAAGGTAATGATCATTTCGGCGTTTCGGGCATCCAAATCTTAACTCTGAGGCGTTGCTACACCAGATCGAAGAGTTAGGGCCTTAAAAGTCAACGCCAGAAGCATAAACTACAAAATAAATACAACAGTCTTTCCATCGTATAAAACGAATAATTGCAACCTGTGTGAAGGTTATGGCCATTTCCTCGTTCCGGGCAACCTAGGCTTCACTGTAGGATGTTGCACCACCACATCGAATAGCTACGGCCTTAGAAGTCAACGCCTGAAGCATAAAATACAATATAAATACAACAGTTTTTCCATCGTATAAAACGAATAATTGCAACCAGTATGAAAGTTATGGTCATTTCTACTTTCCGG
The DNA here is from genome assembly GCF_051401765.1 of Calliopsis andreniformis. NCBI lineage: Eukaryota > Metazoa > Arthropoda > Insecta > Hymenoptera > Andrenidae > Calliopsis > Calliopsis andreniformis. The sequence goes on along the minus strand of NW_027480425.1, from coordinate 6,685,634 downwards.
GCAACCTAGGCTTCACTCTAGGGCGTTGCTCCAACAGATTGAATAGTTAGGGGCTTAGAAGTCAACGCCCGAAGCATAAAATGCAATAAAAATACAACAGTTTTTCCATCGTATAACAGGATTAATTGCAACCTGTTTGAATGTGATGGCCATTTCTACGTTCCGGGCAACCTAGGCTTCCCTCTATTGCGTTGCTCCACCAGATCGAATAGTTAGGGCCTTAGAAGTCAACGCCAGAAGCATAAAATACAATATAAATACATCAGTTTTTCCAGCGTATGAAACGAATATTTGCAACCAGTATGAAAGTTATGGTCATTTCTACGATCCGGGCAAAGTAGGCTTCACTCTAGTGCGTTGAGCCACCAGATCGAACAGCTAGCGCCTGTGAAGTCAATGCCCGAAGCAAAAAATACAATAAAAATACACAATCTTTCCATAGTATAACAGGAATAATTGCAACCAGTGTGAAAGTAATGGGCATTTCTACGTTCCGTGCAACCTAGGCTTCACTCTAGGGAGTTGCTCCACCACATCGAATAGTTAGGGCCTAAGAAGTCAACGCCAGAAGCATAAAATACAATAAAAATACAACAATTTTTCCATCGTATAACAGGAATAATTGCAACCAGTGGGAAAGTGCTGGTTATTTCTACGTTCCGGGTAACCTAGGCTTCACTCTAGGGCGTTGCTCCACCAGATCGAATAGTTAGGGCCTAACAAGTCAACGCCAGAACCGCAAAATGCATTATAAATAGAACAATTTTTCCATTCCATATAGCGAATAATGCAACCAGTGTGAAAGTTAAGGTCATTTCTACGTTCCGTGCAATCTAGGCTTCACTCTAGGGCGTTGGTCCAACAGACCGAATTGTCTGGACCTAAGAAGTCAACGCCAGAAGCATAAAATACAATATAAATACAACAGTTTTTTCATCGTATAAAGCGAATAATTGCAACCAGTGTGAAAGTTATGGGCATTTCTACGATCCGGGCAAACTAGGCTTCACTCTAGTGCGTTCTGCCACCAGATCGAATAGCTAGCGCCTGAGAAGTCAATGCCCGAAGCAAAAAATACAATAAAAATACCCAATTTTTCCATAGTATAACAGGAATAATTGCAACCAGTGTGACAGTAATGGTCATTTCTACGTTCCGGGCAACATAGGCTTGACTCTAGGGCGTTGCTCCATCAAACCGAATAGTTAGGGTCTTAGAAGTCAACGCCCGAAGCATAAAATACAATAAAAATACAACAGTTTCTCCATCGTATAGCATGAGTAATTGCAAACAGTGTGAAAGTAATGGTCATTTCTACGTTCCGGGCAACCTAGGCTTCACCCTAGGATGTTGTTCCACCAGATTGAATAGTTAGGACCTAGGAAGTCAACGCCAGGAGAATAAAATACAATATAAGTACAACAGCTTTTCCATCGTATAAAACGGATAATTTCAACCAGTGTGAGTGTTATGGTCATTTCTACGTTCCGGGCAACCTACGTTTCACTCTATGGCGTTGCTCCACCAGATGGAATAGTTATGGCCTAAGAAGTCAAAGCCAGAAGCACCAAATACATAATAAATACAACAGTTTTTCCATCGTATAAAACGTATAATTGCAACCAGTGTGAAAGTAATGGTCATTTCTACGTTCCGGGCAACCTAGGCTTCAGTCTAGGGCGTTGCTCCACCAGATCGAATAGTTAGGGACTTACAATTCAACGGCAGAAGCATGAAATACAATATAAATACAACAGTTTTTCCAGCGTATGAAACGAATATTTGCAGCCAGTATGAAAGTTATGGTCATTTCTACGATCCGGCCAAACTAGGCTTCACTCTAGTGCGTTGTGCCACCATATCGAATAGCTAGCGCCTGTGAAGTCAATGCCCGAAGCAAAAAATACAATAAAAATACACAATCTTTCCATAGTATAACAGGAATAATTGCAACCAGTGTGAAAGTAATGGGCATTTCTACGTTCCGTGCAACCTAGGCTTCACTCTAGGGCGTTGCTCCGCCAGATCGAATAGTTAGGGCCTAAGAAGTCAACGCCAGAAGCATAAAATACAATAAAAGTACAAGAATTTTTCCATCGTATAACAGGAATAATTGCAACCAGTGTGAAAGTGCTGGTCATTTCTACGTTCCGGGTAACCTAGGCTTCACTCTAGGGCGTTGCTCCACCAGATCGAATAGCTAGGGACTTAGAATTCAACGCCATAAGAATAAAATACAAAATAAGTACAACAGTTTTTCCATCGTATAACATGAATAATTGCAACCAGTGTGAAAGTAATGGTCATTTCTACGTTCCGGGCAACCTAGGTTTCAATCCAGGGCGATGCTCCACCAGATTGAATAGTTATGTCCTAAGAAGTCAACTCCAGAAGCATAAAATACAATATAAATACAGCAGTTTTTCCATCGCATAAAGCGAATAACTGCAACCGGTGTGAAAGTTATGGTCATTTCTACGTTCAGTGCAACCTAGGTTTCACCCTAGTGCGTTGTGCCACCAGATCGAATAGCTAGGGCCTAAGAAGTCAACGAGAGAAGCATAAAATACTATAAAAATACAACAGTCCTTCAATCGTATAAAAGGATTAATTGCAACCGGGGTGAAAGTAATGGTCATTTCTACCTCCCGGGCAACCTAGGTTTCGCCCTAGGGTGTTGCTCCACCAGATCGAATAGCTAGGGACTTAGACGTCAGCGCCAGAAGCATAAAATATAACAAAAATACAATAGTTTTTCCATCGTATAACAGGAATAATTGCAACCAGTGTTTAAGTAATGGTCATTTCTACGTTCCGAGCAACATAGGCGTCACTCTAGGGCGTTGCTCCACCAGATCGAATAGCTAGGGAATTAGAATTCAACGCCATAAGAATAAAACACAATATAAGTACAACAGTTTTTCCATCGTATAGAATGAATAATTGCAACCAGTGTGAATGTTGTGGTCATTTCTACATTCCGAGCAACCTAGGCTTCACTCTAGGGCGTTGCTCCACCTGATCGAATAGTTAGGGTCTTAGAAGTCAACGCCAGAAGCATAAAATACAATAAAGATGCAACAGTTTTTCCATCGTATAGCAGGAATATTTTGCAACCAGTGAGATAGTAGTGGTCATTTCTACGTACCGGGCAACCTAGGTTTCACTCCAGGGCGTTGCTCCACCAGATCGTATAGTTACGGCCTAAGAAGTCAACGCCAGAAGCATAAAATACAACATCAATACAACAGATTTTCCATCATATATAATGTATATTAGCAAACAGTGTGAAAGTAATGGTCATTTCTACGTACCGGGCAACCTAGGTTCCACTCTAGGGTGTTGCTCCACTAAACCGAATAGCTAGGGCCTTAGAAGTCAACGCCAAAAGCATAAAATACAATAAAGATGCAAAAGTTTTTCCATCGTATAACAGGAATAACTGCAAACAGTATGAAAGTACTGGTCATTTCTCCGTTACGGGTAACCTAGGTTTCACTCCAGGGTGTTGCTCCACCAGATTGAATAGTTATGTCCTAAGAAGTCAACGCCAGAAGCATAAAATACGATATAAATACAACAGCTTCACCATCGTATAAAACGAATAATTGCAACCAATGTGAAAGTAATGGTCATTTCTACGTTCCGAGCTACCTAGGCGTCACTCTAGGGCGTTGCTCCTCCAGATCGAATAGCTAGGGACTTATAATTCATCGCTAAAAGCATAAAATACAATTAAAATACAACGGTTTTTCCATCGTATAACAGGAATAATTGCAACCAGTGTGTAAGTAATGGTCATTTCTACGTTCCGGGCAACCTAGGCGTCACTCTAGAGCGTTGCTCCACCTGATCGAATAGTTAGGGCCTTAGAAGTCAACGCCAGAAGCATAAAATACAATAAAAATACAACAGTCTTTTCATCGTATAACAGGAATAACTGCAAACAGTGTGAAAGTACTGGTCACTTCTACGGTCCGGGTAACCTAGGCTCCACTCTAGGGCGTTGTTCCACCAGATCGAACAGTTAGGGCCTAAGAAGTCAACGCCAGAAGCATAAAATACAATATAAATATAACAGCTTTTCTATCGTATAAAACGAATGATAGCAACCAGTGCGAAAGTTATGGTCATTTCTACTTTCCGGGCAACCTAGGCTTCACGATAGGGCGTTGCTCCAACAGATTGAATAGCTAGGGCCTTAGAAGTCAATGCCGGAAGCATAAATTGCAAAATAAATAGAACAGTTTTTCCATCGTATAAAACGAATAATTGCTACCAGTGTGAAAGTAATGGTCATTTCTACGTTCCGACCAACCTAGGCGTCACTCTAGGGCGTTGCTCCACCAGATCGAATAGCTAGGGACTTATAATTCATCGCTAAAAGCACAAAATACAATTAAAATACTACAGTTTTTCCATCGTATAACAGGAATAATTGCAACCAGTGTGAAGGTAATGGTCATTTCTACGTTCCGGGCAACCTAGGTTTCACTCCAGGGCGTTGCTCCACCAGATCGAATAGCTATGGACTTAGAATTCAACGCCATAAGAATAAAACACAATATAAGTACAACAGTTTTTCCATCATATAAAATGATTAATTGCAAACAGTGTGAAAGTTAAGGTCATTTCTACATTCCGAGCAACCTAGGCTTCACTCTAGGGCGTTGCTCCACCTGATCGAATAGTTAGGGCCTAAGAAGTGAACGCCAGAAGCATAAAATACAATATAAATACAACAGTTTTTCCATCGTATAAAACGAATAATTGCAAACAGTGTGAAAGTAGTGGTCATTTCTACGTTCCGAGCAACCTAGGCTTCACACTAGGGCGGTGCTCCAACATATTGAATAGCTACGGCCTTAGAAGTCTACGACTGAAGCATAAAATACAATAAAAATACAACAGTCTTTTCATCGTATTACAGGAATAATTGCAACAAGCGTGTTAGTAATGATCATTTCGGCGTTCCGGGCATCCTAGACTTATCTCTGAGGCATTCCTCCACCAGATCGAATAGTTAGGGCCTAAGAAGTCAACGCCAGTAGCATAAAATACAATATATATACAACAGCTTTGCCATCGTATAAAATGTATAATTGCCAACAGTGCGAAAGATATGGACATTTCTGCGTTCCGGGCGACCTAGGCTTCACTCTATGGCGTTCTTCCACCACATCGAATAGCAACGGCCTCAGAAGTCAACGCCAGAAGCATCAAATACAATATAAATATAACAGTTTTTCCATCGTATAAAACGAATAATAGCAACCAGTGTGAAAGTTATGGTCATTTCTACGTTCCGAGCAACCTAGGCGTCACTCTAGGGCATTCTTCCACCACATCGAATAGCTACGGCATCAGAAGTCAACGCCTGAAGTATAAAATACAATAAAAATACAACAGTCTTTCCATCCTAGAACAGGAATAATTGCAACCCGTGTGAATGTTATGGTCATTACTACGTTCCGGGCAACATAGGCTTCACTCTAGGGCGTTGCTCCACCAGATCAAACAGTTAGGGCCTTAGAAGTCAACGCCTGAAGCATAAAATACAAAATAAATAAAACAGTTTTTCCATCGTATAAAACTAATAATTGCTACCAGTGTGAAAGTTATGGTCATTTCTACGGTCCGCGCAACCTAGGTTTCAATCCAGGGCGATGCTCCACCAGATTGAATAGTTATGTCCTAAGAAGTCAACTCCAGAAGCATAAAATACAATATAAATACAGCAGTTTTTCCATCGCATAAAGCGAATAACTGCAACCAGTGTGAAAGTTATGGTCATTTCTACGTTCAGTGCAACCTAGGTTTCACCCTAGTGCGTTGTGCCACCAGATCGAATAGCTAGGGCCTAAGAAGTCAACGAGAGAAGCATAAAATACTATAAAAATACAACAGTCCTTCAATCGTATAACAGGATTAATTGCAACCGGGGTGAAAGTAATGGTCATTTCTACCTCCCGGGCAACCTAGGTTTCGCCCTAGGGTGTTGCTCCACCAGATCGAATAGCTAGGGACTTAGACGTCAGCGCCAGAAGCATAAAATATAACAAAAATACAATAGTTTTTCCATCGTATAACAGGAATAATTGCCACCAGTGTGAAAGTAATGGGCATTTCTACGTTCCGTGCAACCTAGGCTTCACTCTAGGGCGTTGCTCCACAACATCGAATAGTCAGGGCCTTAGTAGTCGACGCCCGAAGCATAAAATACAAAATAAATAGAACAGTTTTTCCATTGTATAAAACGAATAAATGTAACCAGTGTGAAAGTTATGGCCATTTCTACGTTCGGGCAACCTAGACTTCACTCTAGGGCGTTGCTCCACCAGATCGAATAGTCAGGACCAAAGAAGTCAACTCCAGAATCATAAAATACAATATAAATAGAACAGTTTTTCCATTGCATAAAGCGAATGATGGAACCAGTGTGAAAGTTATGGTCATTTCTACGTTCCGTGCAACCTAGGCGTCACTCTAGGGCGTTGGTCCACCAGACCGAATAGTTTGGACCTAAGAAGTCAACGCCAGAAGCATAAAATACAATATAAACACAACAGTTTATCCATCGCATAAGGCGAATAATTGCACCAGTGTGAAAGTTATGGTCATTTCTACGTTCCGTGCAACCTAGGCTTCACTCTAGTGCGTTGTGCCACCAGATCGAATAGCTATGGCCTCAGTAGTCAACGACAGAAGCATAAAATACTATAAAAATACAACAGTCCTTCAATCGTATAACAGGAAAAATTGCAACCAGTGTGAAAGTAATGGGCATTTCTACGTTCCGTGCAACCTAGGATTCGCACTAGGACGTTGCACCACCAGGTCGAATAGCTAGGGCCTTAGAATACAACTCCAGACGCATAAGATCCAGTAAAAATACAACAGTTTTTCCATCGTATAGAAAGAATACTTGCAACCAGTGTGAAAGTAATGGTCATTCCTACGCTTCGGGCAACATACGCTTCACTCTTGGACGTTGCCCCACGAGGTCGAATAGCTACGACCTTACAAGTCAACGCCTGAAACATAAAATACAATAAAAATACAACAGTCCTTCCATCGTATAACAAGTGTAATTGCAACCAGTGTGAAAGTTCTGGCCATTTCTACGTTCCGGGCAACCTAGGCTTCGCTCTAGGTCCTTGTTCCACCAGATCGACTAGTTAGGGCCTGGGAAGTCAACGCCAGAAGCATTAAAGACAATATAAATAGAACAGTTTTTCCATTGCATAAAGCGAATAATGGAACCAGTGTGAAAGTCATGGTCATTTCTACGTTCCGTGCAACCTAGGCTTCACTCTAGGGCGTTGGTCCACCAGACCGAATAGTTTGGACCTAAGAAGTCAACGCCAGAAGCATAAAATACAATATAAATACAACAGTTTTTCCATCGTATAAAGCAAATAATTGCAACCAGTGTGAAAGTAATGTTCATTTGTACGTCCAGGGCAACCTAGGTTTCACCCTAGGGCGTTGTTCCATCAGATGGTATAGTTAGGGCCTAAGAAGACTACGCCAGAAGTATAAAATACGATATAAATACAACAGCTTTTCCATCGTATAACAGGAATAATTGCAACCAGTGTGAAAGTGATGGTCATTTCCTCGTTCCGGGCAACCTAGGCTTCACTCTAGGGCGTTGCTCCACCAGGTCGAGTAGTTAGGGCCTTAGAAGTCAACACCAGAAGTATAAAATACAATATAAATATAACAGTTTTTCCATCGTATAAAACGAATGATAGCAACCAGTGTGAAAGTTATGGTCATTTCTACGTTACGGGCAACCTAGGCTTCACTCTAGGGAGTTGCTCCACCAGATCGAACAGTTAGGGCCTTAGAAGTCAATGACCGAAGCATAAAATGCAATAAAAATACAACAGTTTTTCCATCATATAACAGGAATAACTGCAAACAGTTTGAAAGTGATAGCCATTTCTACGTTCCGGGTAACCTAGGCTTCACTCTAGGGCGTTGTTCCAACAGATCGAAAAGTTAGGCCCTAAGAAGTCAACGCCAGAAGCATAAAATACAATATAAATATAACAGTTTTTCCATCGTATAAAACTAATAATTGCTACCAGTGTGAAAGTTATGGTCATTTCTACGGTCCGCGCAACCTGGGCTTTACCCTAGGGCGTTGTTCCACCAGATAGAACATTTAGGGCCTAAGAAGTCAACGCCAGAAGCATAAAATACGATATAAATACAACTCCTTTTCCATCGTATAAATCGAATAATTGCAACCAGTGTGGAAATTATGGTCATTTCTACGTCTCGGGCAACCTAGGCTTCACTCTATGGAGATGCTCCACAAGATCAAATAGTTAGGGCCTAAGAAGTCAACGCCAGAAGCACAAAATACAACATAAATACAACAGACTTTCCATCATATATAATGTATATTTGCAAACAGTGTGAAAGTAATGGTCATTTCTACGTACCGGGCAACCTAGGTTCCACTCTAGTGCGTTGATCCACCAAACCGAATAGCTAGGGCCTTAGAAGTCAATGCCAGAAGCATAAAATACAATAAAGATGCAAAAGTTTTTCCATCGTATAACAGGAATAACTGCAAACAGTATGAAAGTACTGGTCATTTCTCCGTTACGGGTAACCTAGGTATCACTCTAGGGTGTTGCTCCACCAGATCGAATGGCTAGGGACTTAGAATTCAACGCCATAAGAATAAAATACAAAATAAGTACAACAGTTTTTCCATCGTATAAAATGAATAATTGCAACCAGTGTGAAAGCTATGGTCATTTCTACATTCCGAGGAACGTAGGCTTCACTCTAGGGCGTTGCTCCACCTGATCGAGTAGTTAGGGCCTTAGAAGTCAACGCCAGAAGCATAAAATACAACAAAGATGCAACAGTTTTTCCGTCGTATAACAGGAATAACTGCAAACAGTGTGAAAGTACTGGTCATTTCTATGTTCCGGGTAACCTAGGTATCACTCTAGGGCGTTGCTCCACCAGATCGAATAGCTAGCGACTGAGAATTCAACGCCATAAGAATAAAATACAATACAAATATAACAGTTTTTCCATCGTATAAAACGAATAATAACAACGAGTGTGAAAGTTATGGTTATTTCAACGTTCCGGGCAATCTAGGCTTCACTCTAGGGCGTTGCTCCACCTGATCAAATAGCTAGCGACTTAGAATTAAACGCCAGAAGCATAGAATAAAATAAAAATACAACAGTTTTTCCATCGTATAACAGGAATAATTGCAACCAGTGTGAAGGTAATGGTCATTTCTACGTTCCGGGCAACCTAGGATTCACTCTAGAGCGTTGCTCCAACAGATCGAATAGCTAGGGACTTAGAATTCAACGCCATAAGAATAAAACACAATATAAGTACAACAGTTTTTCCATCGTATAAAATGAATAATTGCAACCAGTGTGAAAGTTATGATCATTTCTACATTCCGAGCAACCTAGGCTGCACTGTAGGGCGTTGCTCCACCTGATCGAATGGTTAGGGCCTTAGAAGTCAACGCCAGAAGCATGAAATACAATAAAGATGCAACAGTTTTTCCATCGTATAGCACGAATATTTTGCAACCAGTGTGATAGTAGTGGTCATTTCTACGTACCGGGCAACCTAGGTTTCACTCCAGGGCGTTGCTCCACCAGATCGAATAGTTAGGGCCTAAGAAGTCAACACCAGAAAAATAAAATACAAAACAAATACAACAGCCTTTACACAGTATAAAACGAATAATTGCAACCTGTGTGAAGGTTATTGTCATATCTACGTTCCGGGCAACCTAGGCTTCACTGTAGGGCGTTGCTCCACCAAATCGAAATGTTAGGGCCTAAGAAGTCAACACCCGAAGCATAAAATACGATATAAATACAACAGCATTTCCATCGTATTAAATGAATAATTGCAAACAGTGTGAAAGTAGTGGTCATTTCTACGTTCCGAGCAACCTAGGCTTCACGCTAGGGCAGTGCTCCAACATATCGAATAGCTACGGCCTTAGAAGTCTACGACTGAAGCATAAAATACAATAAAAATACAACAGTCTTTTCATCGTATAACAGGAATAATAGCAACCAGTGTGAACGTTATAGTCATTTCTACTTTCCGGGCAACATAGGCTTCACCCTAGGGCGTTGCTCCAACAGATTGAACAGTTAGGGCCTTAGAAGACAATGCCCGAAGCATAAAATGCAAAATAAATAGAACAGTTTTTCCATCGTATAAAACGAATAATTGCTACCAGTGTGAAAGTTATGGTCATTTCTACTTTCCGGGCAACCTAGGCTTCACCCTAGGGCGTTGATCCACCAGATCGAATAGTTAGGACCTAAGAAGTCAACCCCAGAAGCATAAAATACGATATAAATAAAGCAGCTTTTCCATCGTATAAAACGAATAATTGCAACCAGTGTGATAGTTATGCTCATTTCTACGTACCGGGCAACCTAGATTCCACTCGAGGGCGTTGCTCCACCAAACCGAATAGCTAGGGCCTTAAAAGTCAACGCCAGAAGCATAAACTAAATAAAGATGCAAAAGCTTTTCCATCGTATAACAGGAATAACTGCAAACAGTATGAAAGTACTGGTCATTTCTACGTTCCGGGTAACCTACGCTTCACGCTAGGGCGTTGTTCCACCAGATCGAATAGCTAGGGACTTAGAATTCAACGCCATAAGAATAAAATACAAAATAAGTACAACAGTTTTTCCATCGTATAAAATGAATAATTGCAACCAGTGTGAAAGATATGGTAATTTCTACGTTCCGGGCAACCTAGGCTTCACCCTAGGGCGTTGGTCCACCAGATCGAATAGTTAGGGCCTAAGAAGTGAACGCCAGAAGCATAAAATACAATATAAATACAACAGTTTTTTCATCGTATAAAACGAATAATTGCAACCAGTATTGAAGATGTGGTCATTTCTACTTTCCGGGCAACCTAGACTTCACCCTAGGGCGTTGCTCCAACAGATTGAATCGTTAGGGCCTTATAATTCATCGCTAAAAGCATAAAATACAATTAAAATACAACAGTTTTTCCATCGTATAACAGGAATAATTGCAACCAGTGTGAAGGTAATGGTCATTTCTACGTTCCGGGCAACCTAGGATTCACTCTAGAGCGTTGCTCCAACAGATCGAATAGCTAGGGACTTAGAATTCAACGCCATAAGAATAAAACACAATATAAGTACAACAGTTTTTCCATCGTATAAAATGAATAATTGCAACCAGTGTGAAAGTTATGATCATTTCTACATTCCGAGCAACCTAGGCTGCACTGTAGGGCGTTGCTCCACCTGATCGAATGGTTAGGGCCTTAGAAGTCAACGCCAGAAGCATGAAATACAATAAAGATGCAACAGTTTTTCCATCGTATAGCACGAATATTTTGCAACCAGTGTGATAGTAGTGGTCATTTCTACGTACCGGGCAACCTAGGTTTCACTCCAGGGCGTTGCTCCACCAGATCGAATAGTTAGGGCCTAAGAAGTCAACACCAGAAAAATAAAATACAAAACAAATACAACAGCCTTTACACAGTATAAAACGAATAATTGCAACCTGTGTGAAGGTTATTGTCATATCTACGTTCCGGGCAACCTAGGCTTCACTGTAGGGCGTTGCTCCACCAAATCGAAATGTTAGGGCCTAAGAAGTCAACACCCGAAGCATAAAATACGATATAAATACAACAGCATTTCCATCGTATTAAATGAATAATTGCAAACAGTGTGAAAGTAGTGGTCATTTCTACGTTCCGAGCAACCTAGGCTTCACGCTAGGGCAGTGCTCCAACATATCGAATAGCTACGGCCTTAGAAGTCTACGACTGAAGCATAAAATACAATAAAAATACAACAGTCTTTTCATCGTATAACAGGAATAATAGCAACCAGTGTGAACGTTATGGTCATTTCTACTTTCCGGGCAACATAGGCTTCACCCTAGGGCGTTGCTCCAACAGATTGAACAGTTAGGGCCTTAGAAGACAATGCCCGAAGCATAAAATGCAAAATAAATAGAACAGTTTTTCCATCGTATAAAACGAATAATTGCTACCAGTGTGAAAGTTATGGTCATTTCTACTTTCCGGGCAACCTAGGCTTCACCCTAGGGCGTTGATCCACCAGATCGAATAGTTAGGACCTAAGAAGTCAACCCCAGAAGCATAAAATACGATATAAATAAAGCAGCTTTTCCATCGTATAAAACGAATAATTGCAACCAGTGTGATAGTTATGCTCATTTCTACGTACCGGGCAACCTAGATTCCACTCGAGGGCGTTGCTCCACCAAACCGAATAGCTAGGGCCTTAAAAGTCAACGCCAGAAGCATAAACTAAATAAAGATGCAAAAGCTTTTCCATCGTATAACAGGAATAACTGCAAACAGTATGAAAGTACTGGTCATTTCTACGTTCCGGGTAACCTACGCTTCACGCTAGGGCGTTGTTCCACCAGATCGAATAGCTAGGGACTTAGAATTCAACGCCATAAGAATAAAATACAAAATAAGTACAACAGTTTTTCCATCGTATAAAATGAATAATTGCAACCAGTGTGAAAGATATGGTAATTTCTACGTTCCGGGCAACCTAGGCTTCACCCTAGGGCGTTGGTCCACCAGATCGAATAGTTAGGGCCTAAGAAGTGAACGCCAGAAGCATAAAATACAATATAAATACAACAGTTTTTTCATCGTATAAAACGAATAATTGCAACCAGTATTGAAGATGTGGTCATTTCTACTTTCCGGGCAACCTAGACTTCACCCTAGGGCGTTGCTCCAACAGATTGAATCGTTAGGGCCTTATAATTCATCGCTAAAAGCATAAAATACAATTAAAATACAACAGTTTTTCCATCGTATAACATGAATAATTGCAACCAGTGTGAAAGTAATGGTCATTTCTACGTTCCGGGCAACCTAGGTTTCAATCCAGGGCGATGCTCCACCAGATTGAATAGTTATGTCCTAAGAAGTCAACTCCAGAAGCATAAAATGCAATATAAATACAGCAGTTTTTCCATCGCATAAAGCGAATAACTGCAACCAGTGTGAAAGTTATGGTCATTTCTACGTTCAGTGCAACCTAGATTTCACCCTAGTGCGTTGTGCCACCAGATCGAATAGCTAGGGCCTAAGAAGTCAACGAGAGAAGCATAAAATACTATAAAAATACAACAGTCCTTCAATCGTATAACAGGATTAATTGCAACCGGGGTGAAAGTAATGGTCATTTCTACCTCCCGGGCAACCTAGGTTTCGCCCTAGGGTGTTGCTCCACCAGATCGAATAGCTAGGGACTTAGACGTCAGCGCCAGAAGCATAAAATATAACAAAAATACAATAGTTTTTCCATCGTATAACAGGAATAATTGCCACCAGTGTGAAAGTAATGGGCATTTCTACGTTCCGTGCAACCTAGGCTTCACTCTAGGGCGTTGCTCCACAACATCGAATAGTCAGGTCCTTAGTAGTCGACGCCCGAAGCATAAAATACAAAATAAATAGAACAGTTTTTCCATTGTATAAAACGAATAAATGTAACCAGTGTGAAAGTTATGGTCATTTCTACGTTCCGGGCAACCTAGGCTTCACTCTAGGGAGTTGCTCCACCAGATCGAAATGTTAGGGCCTAAGAAGTCAACGCCAGAAGCATAAAATACGATATAAATACAACTGCTTTTCCATCGTATAAAGCGAATAATTGCAACCAGTGTGGAAATTATGGTCATTTCTACGTCTCGGGCAACCTAGGCTTCACTCTATGGAGATGCTCCACAAGATCAAATAGTTAGGGCCTAAGAAGTCAACGCCAGAAGCACAAAATACAACATAAATACAACAGACTTTCCATCATATATAATGTATATTTGCAAACAGTGTGAAAGTAATGGTCATTTCTACGTACCGGGCAACCTAGGTTCCACTCTAGTGCGTTGATCCACCAAACCGAATAGCTAGGGCCTTAGAATTCAACGCCATAAGAATAAAATACAAAATAAGTACAACAGTTTTTCCATCGTATAAAATGAATAATTGCAACCAGTGTGAAAGTTATGGTCATTTCTACATTCCGAGGAACGTAGGCTTCACTCTAGGGCGTTGCTCCACCTGATCGAGTAGTTAGGGCCTTAGAAGTCAACGCCAGAAGCATAAAATACAACAAAGATGCAACAGTTTTTCCGTCGTATAACAGGAATAACTGCAAACAGTGTGAAAGTACTGGTCATTTCTATGTTCCGGGTAACCTAGGTATCACTCTAGGGCGTTGCTCCACCAGATCGAATAGCTAGCGACTGAGAACTCAACGCCATAAGAATGAAATACAATACAAATATAACGGTTTTTCCATCGTATAAAACGAATAATAACAACGAGTGTGAAAGTTATGGTTATTTCAACGTTCCGGGCAATCTAGGCATCACTCTAGGGCGTTGCTCCACCTGATCAAATAGCTAGCGACTTAGAATTAAACGCCAGAAGCATAGAATAAAATAAAAATACAACAGTTTTTCCATCGTATAACAGGAATAATTGCAACCAGTGTGAAGGTAATGGTCATTTCTACGTTCCGGGCAACCTAGGATTCACTCTAGAGCGTTGCTCCAACAGATCGAATAGCTAGGGACTTAGAATTCAACGCCATAAGAATAAAACACAATATAAGTACAACAGTTTTTCCATCGTATAAAATGAATAATTGCAACCAGTGTGAAAGCTATGATCATTTCTACATTCCGAGCAACCTAGGCTTCACTGTAGGGCGTTGCTCCACCTGATCGAATGGTTAGGGCCTTAGAAGTCAACGCCAGAAGCATAAAATACAATAAAGATGCAACAGTTTTTCCATCGTATAGCACGAATATTTTGCAACCAGTGTGATAGTAGTGGTCATTTCTACGTACCGGGCAACCTAGGTTTCACTCCAGGGCGTTGCTCCACCAGATCGAATAGTTAGGGCCTAAGAAGTCAACACCAGAAAAATAAAATACAAAATAAATACAACAGCCTTTACACAGTATAAAACGAATAATTGCAACCTGTGTGAAGGTTATTGTCATATCTACGTTCCGGGCAACCTAGGCTTCACTGTAGGGCGTTGCTCCACCAAATCGAAATGTTAGGGCCTAAGAAGTCAACACCCGAAGCATAAAATACGATATAAATACAACAGCATTTCCATCGTATTAAATGAATAATTGCAAACAGTGTGAAAGTAGTGGTCATTTCTACGTTCCGAGCAACCTAGGCTTCACGCTAGGGCAGTGCTCCAACATATCGAATAGCTACGGCCTTAGAAGTCTACGACTGAAGCATAAAATACAATAAAAATACAACAGTCTTTTCATCATATAACAGGAATAATAGCAACCAGTGTGAAAGTTATGGTCATTTCTACTTTCCGGGCAACATAGGCTTCACCCTAGGGCGTTGCTCCAACAGATTGAACAGTTAGGGCCTTAGAAGACAATGCCCGAAGCATAAAATGCAAAATAAATAGAACAGTTTTTCCATCGTATAAAACGAATAATTGCTACCAGTGTGAAAGTTATGGTCATTTCTACGTTCCGGGCAACCTATGCTTCACTCTAGGGCTGTGCTCTACCAGATTAAATAGTTAGGGCCTAAGAAGTCAACGCCAGAAGCATAAAACACAATATAAATACAACAGCTTTTCCATCGTCTATAATGTATATTTGCAAACAGTGTGAAAGCAGTGGTCATTTCAACGTTCCGAGCAACCTAGGCTTCACTCTAGGGCGGTGCTCCAACATATCTAATAGCTACGGCCTTAGAAGTCTACGCCTGAAGCATAAAATACAATAAAAATACAACAGCTTTTTCATCGTATAACAGGAATAATTGCAACAAGCGTGATAGTAGTGATCATTTCGGCGTTTCTGGCATCCTAGACTTATCTCTGAGGCATTGCTCCACCAGATCGAATAGTTAGGGCCTAAGAAGTCAACGCCAGAAGCATAAAATACAATATAAATATAACAGTTTTTCCATCGTATAACAGGAATAATTGCAACCAGTGTGACAGTAACGATCATTTCGGCGTTTCGGGCATCCTAGACATATCTCTGAGGCATTGCTCCACCAGATCGAATAGTTAGGGCCTAAGAAGTCAACGCCAGAAGCATAAAACACAATATAAATACAACAGCTTTTCCATCGTATATAATGTATATTTGCAAACAATGTGAAAGTAGTGAAATTTCCATGTTCCGGGCAACCTAGTCGTCACTCTAGGGCGTTGTTCCACCAGATCGAATAGTTAGGGCCTAAGAAGTCAACGCCAGAAGAATAAAATACAATATAAGTACAAAAGTTTTTTCATCGTATAAACTGAATAATTGCAAACATTGTGAAAGTAATGGTCATTTCTACTTTCCGGGCAACCTAGGCTTCACTCTAGGGCGTTGCTCCACCAGATCGAATTGTTAGGGCCTTAGAAATCAACGCCAGAAGCATAATATCCAATAAAGCTGCAACAGTTTTTTCTTCGTAAAACAGGAATAATTGCAACCAGTGTGAAGGTAATGGTCTTTTCTACGTTCCTGGCAACCTAGGCTTCACCCAAGGGCGTTGTTCCACCAGATGGAATAGTTAGGGCCTAAGAAGTCAACGCCAGAAGCATAAAATACGATATAAATACAACAGCTTTTGCATCGTATAAGACGAATAATTGCAACCAGTGTGAATGTAATGGTCATTTCTACGTTCCGGGCAACCTAGGCTTCACTCTAGGGCGTTGCTCCACCAGATCGAGTAGTTAGGGCCTTAGAAGTCAACGCCAGAAGCATAAAATAAAATAAAGATGCAAAAGCTTTTCCATCGTATAACAGGAATAACTGTAAACAGTGTGAAAGTAATGGTCATTTCTACGTTCCAGGCAACCTATGCTTCGCTCTAGGGCGGTGCTCTACCAGACTAAATAGTTAGGGCCTAAGAAGTCAACGCCAGAAGAATAAAATACAATATAAGTACAAAAGTTTTTCCATCGTATAAAATGAATAATTGCAAACATTGTGAAAGTAATGGTCATTTCTACGTTCCGGGCAACCTAGGCGTCACTCTAGGGCGTTGCTCCACCACAGCTGATAGCTACGGCCATGGAAGTCAACCCCAGATGAATAAAATACATTAAAGATGCCACAGCTTTTCCATCGTATAAAACGAATAATTGCAACCAGTGTGAAAGTTATGGTCATTTCTACTTTCCGGGCAACCTAGGCTTCACCCTAGGGCGTTGTTCCACCAGACCGAACAGTTAGGGCCTAAGAAGTCAACGCCAGAAGCATAAAATACAATATAAATATAACAGTTTTTCTATCGTATAAAACGAATGATAGCAACCAGTGTGAAATTTATGGTCACTTCTACGTTCCGGGCAACCTAGACTTCACTCTAGGGCGTTGCTCCACCAGATCGAATAGTTAGGGCCTTAGAAGTCAACGCTAGAAGCATAAAATGCAATAAAGATGCAACAGTTTTTCCATCGTATAACAGGAATAATTGCAACCAGTGTGAAGGTAATGGTATGTTCTACGTTCCGGGCAACCTATGCTTCACTCTAGGGCTGTGCTCTACCAGATTAAATAGTTAGGGCCTAAGAAGTCAACGCCAGAAGCATAAAACACAATATAAATACAACAGCTTTTCCATCGTCTATAATGTATATTTGCAAACAGTGTGAAAGCAGTGGTCATTTCAACGTTCCGAGCAACCTAGGCTTCACTCTGGGGCGGTGCTCCAACATATCTAATAGCTACGGCCTTAGAAGTCTACGCCTGAAGCATAAAATACAATAAAAATACAACAGTTTTTTCATCGTATAACAGGAATAATTGCAACAAGCGTGATAGTAGTGATCATTTCGGCGTTTCTGGCATCCTAGACTTATCTCTGAGGAATTGCTCCACCAGATCGAATAGTTAGGGCCTAAGAAGTCAACGCCAGAAGCATAAAGTACAATATAAATATAACAGTTTTTCCATCGTATAACAGGAATAATTGCAACCAGTGTGACAGTAAAGATCATTTCGGCGTTTCGGGCATCCTAGACATATCTCTGAGGCATTGCTCCACCAGATCGAATAGTTAGGGCCTAAGAAGTCAACGCCAGAAGCATAAAATACAATATAAATATAACAGTTTTTCTATCGTATAAAACGAATGATAGCAACCAGTGTGAAATTTATGGTCACTTCTACGTTCCGGGCAACCTAGACTTCACTCTAGGGCGTTGCTCCACCAGATCGAATAGTTAGGGCCTTAGAAGTCAACGCTAGAAGCATAAAATACAATAAAGATGCAACAGTTTTTCCATCGTATAACAGGAATAATTGCAACCAGTGTGAAGGTAATGGTATGTTCTACGTTCCGGGCAACCTATGCTTCACTCTAGGGCTGTGCTCTACCAGATTAAATAGTTAGGGCCTAAGAAGTCAACGCCAGAAGCATAAAACACAATATAAATACAACAGCTTTTCCATCGTATATAATGTATATTAGCAAACAATGTGAAAGTAGTGAAATTTCCATGTTCCGGGCAACCTAGTCGTCACTCTAGGGCGTTGTTCCACCAGATCGAATAGTTAGGGCCTAAGAAGTCAACGCCAGAAGAATAAAATACAATATAAGTACAAAAGTTTTTTCATCGTATAAACTGAATAATTGCAAACATTGTGAAAGTAATGGTCATTTCTACTTTCCGGGCAACCTAGGCTTCACACTAGGGCGTTGCTCCACCAGATCGAATTGTTAGGGCCTTAGAAATCAGCGCCAGAAGCATAATATACAATAAAGCTGCAACAGTTTTTTCTTCGTTAAACGGGAATAATTGCAACCAGTGTGAAGGTAATGGTCTTTTCTACGTTCCGGGCAACCTAGGCTTCACTCTAGGGCGGTGCTCCACCAGATCAAATAGTTAGGGCCTAAGAAGTCCACGCCAGAAGCATAAAATACAACATAAATACAATAGATTTTTCATCGTATATAATGTATATCTGCAAACAGTGTGAAAGTAATGGTCATTTCTACGTAGCGGGCAACCTAGGCTCCACTCTCGGGCGTTGCTCCACCAGATCGAATAGTTAGGTCCTTAGAAGTCAACGCCAGAAGCATAAAATACGATATAAATACAACAGCATTTCCATCGTATTAAATGAATAATTGCAAACAGTGTGAAAGCAGTGGTCATTTCAACGTTCCGAGCAACCTAGGCTTCACTCTAGGGCGGTGCTCCAACATATCTAATAGCTACGGCCTAAGAAGTCAACGCCAGAAGCATAAAATACAATATAAATATAACAGCTTTCCATCGTATAACAGGAATAATTGCAACCAGTGTGACAGTAACGATCATTTCGGCGTTTCGGGCATCCTAGACATATCTCTGAGGCATTGCTCCACCAGATCGAATAGTTAGGGCCTAAGAAGTCAACCCCAGAAGCATAAAATACAATAAAGATGCAAAAGTTTTTCCATCGTATAACAGGAATAATAGCAACCAGTGTGAAATTTATGGTCATTTCTACGTTCCGGGCAGCCTAGGCTTCACTCTAGGGCGTTGCTCCACCAGATGGAATAGTTTGGCGTTAGAAGTCAACGCCAGAAGCATAAAATGCAATAAAGATGCAACAGTTTTTCCATCGTATAACAGGAATAATTGCAACCAGTGCGACAGTAACGATCATTTCGGCGTTTCGGGCATCCTAGACATATCTCTGAGGCATTGCTCCACCAGATCGAATAGTTAGGGCCTAAGAAGTCAACGCCAGAAGCATAAAATACAATATAAATACAACAGCTTTTCCATCGTATAAGACGAATAATTGCAACCAGTGTGAATGTAATGGTCATTTCTACGTTCCGGGCAACCTGGGCTTCACTCTACGGCGTTGCTCCACCCGATCGAGTAGTTAGGGCCTTAGAAGTCAACGCCAGAAGCATAAAATACAATAAAGATGCAAAAGTTTTTCCATCGTATAACAGGAATAACTGTAAACAGTGTGAAAGTAATGGTCATCTCTACGTTCCAGGCAACCTATGCTTCACTCTAGGGCGGTGCTCTACCAGATTAAATAGTTAGGGCCTAAGAAGTCAACGCCAGAAGCATAAAACACAATATAAATACAACAGCTTTTCCATCGTATATAATGTATATTTGCATACAGTGTGAAAGTAATGGTCATTTCCATGTTCCGGGCAACCTAGTCTTCACTCTAGGGCGTTGTTCCACCAGATCGAATAGTTAGAGCCTAAGAAGTCAACGCGGGAAGAATAAAATACAATATAAGTACAAAAGTTTTTCCATCGTATAAAATGAATAATTGCAAACATTGTGAAGGTAATGGTCATTTCTACGTTCCGGGCAACCTAGGCGTCACTCTAGGGCGTTGCTCCACCACACATAATAGCTAGGGCCTTAGAAGTCAACCCCAGATGAATAAAATACAATAAAGATGCCACAGCTTTTCCATCGTATAAAACGAATAATTGCAACCAGTGTGAAAGTTATGGTCATTTCTACTTTCCGGGCAATCTAGGCTTCACCCTAGGGCATTGTTCCACCAGATCGAACAGTTAGAGCCTAAGAAGTCAACGCCAGAAGCATAAAATACAATATAAATATAACAGTTTTTCTATCGTATAAAACGAATGATAGCAACCAGTGTGAAATTTATCGTCACTTCTACGTTCCGGGCAACCTAGACTTCACTCTAGGGCGTTGCTCCACCAGATCGAATAGTTAGGGCCGTAGAAGTCAACGCTAGAAGCATAAACTACAATAAAGATGCAACAGTTTTTCCACCGTATAACAGGAATAATTGCAACCAGTGTGAAGGTAATGGTATGTTCTACGTTCCGGGCAACGTATGCTTCACTCTAGGGCCGTGCTCTACCAGATTAAATAGTTAGGGCCTAAGAAGTCAACGCCAGAAGCATAAAACACAATATAAATACAACAGCTTTTCCATCGTATAAGACGAATAATTGCAACCAGTGTGAATGTAATGGTCATTTCTACGTTCCGGGCAACCTAGGCTTCACTCTAGGGCGTTGCTCCACCAGATCGAGTAGTTAGGGCCTTAGAAGTCAACGCCAGAAGCATAAAATACAATAAAGATGCAACAGTTTTTCCATCGTATAAAATGAATAATTGCAAACAGTTCAAAAGATATGGACATTTCTACGTTCCGGGCTACCTAGGCTTCACTCTATGGGGTTCTTCCACCACATCGAATAGCAACGGCCTCAGAGGTCAACGCCAGAAGCATAAAATACAATATAAATATAACAGTTTTTCCATCGTATAAAACGAATAATAGCAACCAGTGTGAAAGTTATGGGCATTTCTACGTCCCGGCCAACATAGGCTACACTCTTTGGCGTTGCTCCACCAGATCGAACAGTTAGGGCCTTAGAAGTCAACGCCCGAAGCATTAAATACAAAATAAATAGAACAGTTTTTCCATTGTATAAAACGAGGAATTGCTACCAGTGTAGAAAGTTATGGTCAATGCTACGTTCCGCGCAACCTAGGCTTCACCCAAGGGCGTTGTTCCACCAGATGGAATAGTTAGGGCCTAAGAAGTCAACGCCAGAAGCATAAAATACAATATAAATATAACAGCTTTTCCATCGTATAAAACGAATAATAGCTACCAGTGTGAAAGTTGTGGTCATTTCTACGTTCCGGGCAACCTAGGCGTCACTCTAGGGCATTGTTCCACCAGACCAAACAGTTAGGGCCTTAGAAGTCAACGCCCGAAACATCAAATACAATATAAATATAACAGTCTTTCCATCGTATAAAACGAATAATAGCAACCAGTGTGAAAGTTGTGGTCATTTCTACGTTCCGGGCAACCTAGGCTTCACTATAGGTCGTTGTTCCACCAGATCAAACAGTTAGGGCCTTAGAAGTCAACGCCCGAAGCATAAAACACAAAATATACAGAACGGTTTTTCCATTGTATAAAACGAATAATTGCTACCAGCGTAAAAGTTATGGTCATTTCTACGTTCCGGGCAACCTAGGCTTCACCCTAGGGCGTTGTTCCACCAGATCGAATAGTTAGGGCCTAAGAAGTGAACGCCAGAAGCATAAAATACAATATAAATACAACAGTTTTTCGATCGTATAAAACGAATAATTGCAACCAGTATGAAACTTATGCTCATTTCTACGTTCCGGGCAACCCAGGCTTCACTGTATGGCGTTCTTCCACCACATCGGATAGCTACGGCCTCAGAAGTCAACGCCTGGAGTATAAAATACAATAAAAATACAACAGCCTTTCCATCCTAGAACAGGAATAATTGCATCCCGTGTGAAAGTGATGGTCATTCCTACGTTCCAGGCAACCTAGGCTTCACTCTAGGGCGTTGTTCCACAAGATCGAATAGTTAGGGCCTAAGAAGGCAACGCTAAAAGCATAAAATACAATATAAATATAACAGTTTTTCCATCGTCTAAAACGAATAATAGCAACCAGTGTGAATGTTATGGGTATTTCTACGTTCCGGGCAACATAGGCTTCACTCTAGGGCGTTGCTCCACCAGATCAAACAGTTAGGGCCTTAGAAGTCAACGCCCGAAGCATTAAATACAAAATAAATACAACAGTTTTTCCTGTGTATAAAACGAATAATTGCTACCAGTGTGAAAGTTATGGTCATTTCTACGTTCCGCGCAACCTGGGCTTTACCCCAGGGCGTTGTTCCACCAGACGGAATAGTTAGGGTTTGGAAGAAGTCAACGCCAGAAGCATAAAATACGATATAAGTACAACAGCTTTTCCATAGTATATAATGTATATGTGCAAACAGTCTCAAAGTCATGGTCATTTCTACGTACCGGGCAACCTAGGCTCCACTCTAGGGCGTTGCTCCACCAAATCGAATAGCTAGGTCCTTAGAAGTCAACGCCAGAAGCATAAAATACAATAAAGATGCAAATGTTTTTCCATCGTATATAATGTATATTTGCATACAGTGTGAATGTAATAGTCATTTCCATGTTCCGGGCAACCTAGTCTTCACTCTAGGGCGTTGTTCCACCAGATCGAATAGTTAGGGCCTGAGAAGTCAACGCCAGAAGAATAAAATACAATATAAATATAACAGTTTTTCTATCGTACAAAACGAATAATTGCAACCAGTGTGAAAGTTATTTTCACTTCTACGTTCCGGGCAACCTAGACTTCACTCTAGGGCGTTGCTCCACCAGATCGAATAGTTAGGGCCTTAGAAGTCAACGCCTGAAGCAGAAAATGCAATAAAGATGCAACCGTTTTTCCATCGTATAACAGGAATAATTGCAACCAGTGTGAAGGTAATGGTATGTTCTACGTTCCGGGCAACGTATGCTTCACTCTAGGGCAGTGCTGTACCAGATTAAATAGTTAGGGCCTAAGAAGTCAACGCCAGAAGCATAAAACACAATATAAATACAACAGCTCTTCCATCGTATATAATGTATATTTGCATACAGTGTGAATGTAATAGTCATTTCCATGTTCCGGGCAACCTAGTCTTCACTCTAGGGCGTTGTTCCACCAGATCGAATAGTTAGGGCCTGAGAAGTCAACGCCAGAAGAATAAAATACAATATAAGTACAAAAGTGTTTCGATCGTATAAAATGAATAATTGCAAACATTGTGAAAGTAATGGTCATTTCTACGTTCCGGGCAACCTAGGCTTCACTCTAGGGCGGTGCTCCACCAGATCAAATAGTTAGGGCCTAAGAAGTCAACGCCAGAAGCATAAAATACGACATAAATACAATAGATTTTCCATCGTATATAATGTATATCTGCAAACAGTGTGAAAGTAATGGTCATTTCTACGAAGCGGGCAACCTAGGCTCCACTCTCGGGCGTTGCTCCACCAAATCAAATAGCTAGGGCCTTAGAAGTCAGCGCCAGAAGCATAAAATACAAAAAAGGTGCAAAAGTTTTTCCATCGTATAACAGGAATAACTGTAAACAGTGTGAAAGTAATGGTCATTTCTACGTTCCAGGCAACCTAGGCTTCACTCTAGGTCGTTGTTCCACCAGATCGAATAGTTAGGGCCTAAGAAATCAACGCCAGAAGAATAAAATACAATTTAAGTACAAAAGTTTTTCCATCGTATAAAATGAATAATTGCAAACATTGTGAAAGTAATGGTCATTTCTACGTTCCGGGCAACCTAGGCGTCACTCTATGGCGTTGCTCCACCAGATCGAATTGCTAGGGCCTTAGAAATCAACGCCAGAAGCATAATATACAATAAAGATGCAACAGTTTTTTCTTCGTAAAACAGGAATAATTGCAACCAGTGTGACGGTAATGGTCTTTTCTACGTTCCGGGCAACCTAGGCTTCACTCTAGGGCGGTGCTCCACCAGATCAAATAGTTAGGGCCTAAGAAGTCAACGCCAGAAGCATAAAATACGACATAAATACAATAGATTTTCCATCGTATATAATGTATATCTGCAAACAGTGTGAAAGTAATGGTCATTTCTACGAAGCGGGCAACCTAGGCTCCACTCTCGGGCGTTGCTCCACCAAATCAAATAGCTAGGGCCTTAGAAGTCAGCGCCAGAAGCATAAAATACAAAAAAGGTGCAAAAGTTTTTCCATCGTATAACAGGAATAACTGTAAACAGTGTGAAAGTAATGGTCATTTCTACGTTCCAGGCAACCTAGGCTTCACTCTAGGTCGTTGTTCCAACAGATCGAATAGTTAGGGACTTAGAAGTCAACGCCAGAAGAATAAAATACAATATAAGTACAAAAGTGTTTCGATCGTATAAAATGAATAATTGCAAACATTGTGAAAGTAATGGTCATTTCTACGTTCCGGGCAACCTAGGCGTCACTCTACGGCGTTGCTCCACCACACCTAATAGCTACGGCCTTAGAAGTCAACCCCAGATGAATAAAATACAATAAAGAAGCCACAGCTTTTCCATTGTACAACACGAATAATTGCAACCAGTGTGAAAGTTATAGTCATTTCTACTTTCCGGGCAACCTAGGCTTCACCCTAGGGCGTCGTTCCACCAGATCGAACAGTTAGGGCGTAAGAAGTCAACGCCAGAAGCATAAAATACAATATAAGTATAACAGTTTTTCTATCGTACAAAACGAATAATTGCAACCAGTGTGAAAGTTATTTTCACTTCTACGTTCCGGGCAACCTAGACTTCACTCTAGGGCGTTGCTTCACCAGATCGAATAGTTAGGGCCTTAGAAGTCAACGCCTGAAGCATAAAATGCAATAAAGATGCAACCGTTTTTCCATCGTATAACAGGAATAATTGCAACCAGTGTGAAGGTAATGGTATGTTCTACGTTCCGGGCAACGTACGCTTCACTCTAGGGCAGTGCTGTACCAGATTAAATAGTTAGGGCCTAAGAAGTCAACGCCAGAAGCATAAAACACAATATAAATACAACAGCTCTTCCATCGTATATAATGTATATTTGCAAACAGTGTGAAAGTAGTGGTCATTTCCATGTTCCGGGCAACCTAGTCTTCACTCTAGGGCGTTGTTCCACCAGATCGAATAGTTAGGGCCTAAGAAATCAACGCCAGAAGAATAAAATACAATTTAAGTACAAAAGTTTTTCCATCGTATAAAATGAATAATTGCAAACATTGTGAAAGTAATGGTCATTTCTACTTTCCGGGCAACCTAGGCTTCACTCTATGGCGTTGCTCCACCAGATCGAATTGCTAGGGCCTTAGAAATCAACGCCAGAAGCATAATATACAATAAAGATGCAACAGTTTTTTCTTCGTAAAACAGGAATAATTGCAACCAGTGTGACGGTAATGGTCTTTTCTACGTTCCGGGCAACCTAGGCTTCAGTCTAGGGCGGTGCTCCACCAGATCAAATAGTTAGGGCCTAAGAAGTCAACGCCAGAAGCATAAAATACGACATAAATACAATAGATTTTCCATCGTATATAATGTATATCTGCAAACAGTGTGAAAGTAATGGTCATTTCTACGAAGCGGGCAACCTAGGCTCCACTCTCGGGCGTTGCTCCACCAAATCAAATAGCTAGGGCCTTAGAAGTCAGCGCCAGAAGCATAAAATACAAAAAAGGTGCAAAGGTTTTTCCATCGTATAACAGGAATAACTGTAAACAGTGTGAAAGTAATGGTCATTTCTACGTTCCAGGCAACCTAGGCTTCACTCTAGGTCGTTGTTCCAACAGATCGAATAGTTAGGGCCTTAGAAGTCAACGCCAGAAGCATAAAATACAATATAAATACAGCAGCTTTGCCACCGTATAAAATGGATAATTGCAAGCAGTGCGAAAGATATGGACATTTCTACGTTCCGGGCTACCTAGGCTTCGCTCTATGGCGTTCTTCCACCACATCGAATAGCAACGGCCTCAGAAGTCACCGCCAGAAGCATAAAATACAATATAAATATAACTGATTTTCCATCGTATAAAACGTATAATAACAACCAGTGTGAAAGTTATGTTCATTTCTACGTTCCGGGCAACCTAGGCTTCACTCCAGGGCGTTGTTCCACCAGATCAAACAGTTAGGGCCTTAGAAGTCAACGCCCGGAGCACAAAACACAAAATAAGTAGAACAGTTTTTCCATTCTATTAAACGAATAATTGCTACCAGTGTGAAAGTTGTGGTCAATGCTACGTTCCGCGCAACCTAGGCTTCACCCAAGGGGGTTGTTCCACCAGATGGAATAGTTAGGGCTTAAGAAGTCAACGCCAGAAGCATAAAATACGATATAAATACAACAGCTTTTCCATCGTATAAGACGAATAATTGCAACCAGTGTGAATGTAATGGTCATTTCTACGTTCCGGGCAACCTGGGCTTCACTCTACGGCGTTGTTCCTCCAGATCGAATAGCTAGGGCCTAAGATGTCAACGCCAGAAGCATAAAATACAATATAAATACAACAGCATTTCCACCGTATTAAATGAATAATTGCAAACAGTGTGAAAGTAGTGGTCATTTCTACGTTCCGAGCAACCTAGGCTTCACTCTACGGCGTTGTTCCACCAGATCGAATAGCTAGGGCCTAAGATGTCAACGCCAGAAGCATAAAATACAATATAAATACAACAGCTTTGCCATCGTATAAAATGAATAATTGCAAACAGTGCGAAAGATATGGACATTTCTACGTTCCGGGCTACCTAGGCTTCACTCTATGGGGTTCTTCCACCACATCGAATAGCAACGGCCTCAGAGGTCAACGCCAGAAGCATAAAATACAATATAAATGTAACAGTTTTTCCATCGTATAGAACGAATAATAGCAACCAGTGTGTAAGTTGTGGTCATTTCTACGTTCCGGGCAACCTAGGCTTCACTCTAGGGCGTTGTTCCACCAGATCAAACAGTTAGGGCCTCAGAAGTCAACGCCCGAAGCATAAAACACAAAATATATAGAACGGTTTTTCCATTGTATAAAACGAATAATTGCTACCAGCGTAAAAGGTATGGTCATTTCTACGTTCCGGGCAACCTAGGATTCACCCTAGGGCGTTGTTCCACCAGATCGAATAGTTAGGGCCTAAGAAGTGAACGCCAGAAGCATAAAATACAATATAAATACAACAGTTTTTCCATCGTATATAATGTATATTTGCATACAGTGTGAAAGTAATGGTCATTTCCATGTTCCGGGCAACCTAGTCTTCACTCTAGGGAGTTGTTCCACCAGATCGCATAGTTAGGGCCTAAGAAGTCAACGCCAGAAGAATAAAATACGATATAAGTACAAAAGTTTTTCCATAGTATAAAATGAATAATTGCAAACATTGTGAAAGTAATGGTCATTTCTACGTTCCGGTCAACCTAGGCGTCACTCTGGGGCGTTGCTCCACCACACCTAATAGCTAGGGCCTTAGAAGTCAACCCCAGAAGAATAAAATACAATAAAGATGCCACAGCTTTTCCATTGTATAAAACGAATAATTGCAACCAGTGTGAAAGTTATGGTCATTTCTACTTTCCGGGCAACCTAGGCTTCACCCTAGGGCGTTGTTCCACCAGATCGAACAGTTAGGGCCTAAGAAGTCAACGCCAGAAGCATAAAATACAATATAAATATAACAGTTTTTCTATCGTATAACACGAATGATAGCAATCAGTGTGAAATTTATGGTCACTTCTACGTTCCGGGCAACCTAGACATCACTCTGGGGCGTTGCTCCACCAGATCGAATAGTTAGGGCCTAAGAAGTCAACGCCAGAAGCATAAAATACAATATAAATATAACAGTTTTTCCATCGTATAAAGAGAATAATAGCAACCAGTGTGAAAGTTATGGTCATTTCTACGTTCCGGGCAGCCTAGGCTTCACTCTAGGGCGTTGCTCCACCAGATGGAATAGTTTGCGCCTTAGAAGTCAACGCCAGAAGCATAAAATACAATAAAGATGCAACAGTTTTTTGTTCGTAAAACAGGAATAATTGCAACCAGTGTGAAGGTAATGGTCTTTTCTACGTTCCGCGCAACCTAGGTTTCACTCCAGTGCGTTGCTCCACCAGATCGAATAGTTAGGTCCTTAGAAGTGAACGCCAGAAGCATAAAATACGATATAAATACAACAGCATTTCCACCGTATTAAATGAATAATTGCGAACAGTGTGAAAGTTATGGTCATTTCTACATTCCGAGCAACCTAGGCTTCACTCTAGGGCGTTGCTCCACCAGATCGAATAGTTAGGTCCTTAGAAGTTAACGCCAGAAGCATAAAATACGATATAAATACAACAGCATTTCCACCGTATTAAATGAATAATTGCAACCAGTATGAAACTTATGATCATTTCTACGTTCCGGGCAACCTAGGCTTCACTGTACGGCGTTCTTCCACCACATCCAATAGCTACGGCCTCGGAAGTCGACGCCTGAAGTATAAAATACAATAAAAATACAACAGTCTTTCCATCCTATAACAGGAATAATTGCAACCCGTGTGAAAGTGATGGTCATTTCTACGTTCCGGGCAACCTAGACTTCACTCTGGGGCGTTGCTCCACCAGATCGAATAGTTAGGGCCTTAGAAGTCAACGCCAGAAGCATAAAATACAATAAAGATGCAACAGTTTTTCCATCGTATAACAGGAATAATTGCAACCAGTGTGAAGGCAATGGTATGTTCTACGTTCCGGTCAACCTATGCTTCACTCTAGGGCCGTGCTCTACCAGATTAAATAGTTAGGGCCTAAGAAGTCAACGCCAGAAGCATAAAACACAATGTAAATACAACAGCTTTTCCATCGTATATAATGTATATTTGCAAACAGTGTGAAAGTAGTGGTCATTTCCATGTTCCGGGCAACCTAGTCTTCACTCTAGGGCGTTGTTCCACCAGATCGAAAGTTAGGGCCTAAGAAGTCAACGCCAGAAGAATAAAATACAATATAAGTACAAAAGTTTTTCCATCGTATAAAATGAATAATTGCAAACATTGTGGAAGTAATGGTCATTTCTACGTTCCGGGCAACCTAGGCTTCACCCTAGGGCGTTATTCCACCAGATCGAAAGTTAGGGCCTTAGAAGTGAACGCCAGAAGCATAAAATACGATATAAATACAACAGTTTTTCCATCGCATAAAACTAATAATTGCGACCAGTATGAAACTTATGATCATTTCTACGTTCCGGGCAACCTAGGCTTCACTGTACGGCGTTCTTCCACCACATCCAATAGCTACGGCCTCGGAAGTCGACGCCTGAAGTATAAAATACAATAAAAATACAACAGTCTTTCCATCCTATAACAGGAATAATTGCAACCCGTGTGAAAGTGATGGTCATTTCTACGTTGCGGGCAACATAGGCTTCACTCTAGGGCGTTGCTCCACCAGATCAAACAGTTAGGGCCTTAGAAGTCAACGCCCGAAGCATTAAACACAAAATAAATAGAACAGTTTTTCCATTGTATATAATGTATATTTGCAAACAGTGTGAAAGTAATGGTCATTTCCATGTTCCGGGCAACCTATGCTTCACTCTAGGGCGGTGCTCTACCAGATTAAATAGATAGGGCCTAAGAAGTCAACGCCAGAAGCATAAAACACAATATAAATACAACAGCTTTTCCATCGTATATAATGTATATTTGCAAACAGTGTGAAAGTAATGGTCATTTCCATGTTGCCGGCAACCTAGACTTCACTCTAGGTTGTTGCTCCACCAGATCGAATAGTTAGGGCCTTAGAAGTCAACGCCCGAAGCATAAAATACAAAATAAATAAAACACTTCTTCCATCGTATAAAACGAATAATTGCTACCAGTGTGGAAGTTATGGTCATTTCTACGTTCCGGGCAACCTGGGCTTTACTCTAGGGCGGTGGTCCACCAGATCAAATAGTTAGGTCCTAAGAAGTCAACGCCAGAAGCATAAAATACAACATAAATACAACAGATTTTCCATCGTATATAATGTGTATTTGCAAACAGTGTGAATGTAATGGTCATTTCTACGGACCGGGCAACCTAGGCTCCACTCTAGGGCGTTGCTCCACCAAACCGAATAGCTAGGGCCTTAGAAGTCAACGCCAGAAGCATAAAATACAATAAAGATGCAAAAGTTTTTCCATCGTATAACAGGAATAACTGCAAACAGTGTGAAAGTACTGGTCATTTCTACGTCCCGGGTAACCTAGGTTTCACTCTAGGGCGTTGCTCCACCAGATCGAATAGCTAGGGACTTAGAACTCAGCGCCATAAGAATAAGATACAATATAAATATAACTGTTTTTCCATCGTATAAAACGAATAATAGCAACCAGTGTGAAAGTTTTGGTCATTTCAACGTTCCGGTCAATCTAGGCTTCACTCTAGGGCGATGCTCCACCAGATCAATCAGTTAGGGCCTTAGAAGTCAACGCCCGAAGCATAAAATAATATATAAATAGAACAGTTTTTCCATCGTATAAAACGAATAATTGCTACCAGTGTGAAAGTTATGGTCATTTCTACGTTCAGGGCAACCTACTCTTCACCCTAGGGCGTTGATCCACCAGATGGAATAGTTAGGGCCTAAGAAGTCAACGCCAGAAGCATAAAATACAATAAAGATGCAACAGTTTTTCCATCATATAACAGGAATAATTGCAAGCCGTTTGAAAGTGATGGTCATTTCTACGTACCGGGCACCCTAGGCTTCACTCTACGGCGTTGCTCCACCAGATCGAATAGTTAGGGCCTTAGATGTCAACGCCAGAAGCATAAAATACACTATAAATGTAACAGTTTTTCCATCGTATAAAACGAATAATAGCAATCAGTGTGAAAGTTATGTTCATTTCTACGTTCCAGGCAACCTAGGCTTCACTCTAGGGCGTTGCACCAACAGATTGAATAGTTAGGGCCTTTGAAGTCAACGCGCGAAGCATAAAATACAAAATAAATAGAACAGTTTTTCCATCGTATAAAACGAATAGTTGCTACCGGTGTGAAAGTTATGGTCATTTCTACGTTCTGGGCAACCTAGGCTTCACTCTAGGGCGTTGCTCCACCAGATCGAATAGATAGGGCCTTAGAAGTCAACGCCAGAAGCATAAAATACACTATAAATGTAACAGTTTTTCCATCGTATAAAACGAATAATAGCAATCAGTGTGAAAGTTATGTTCATTTCTACGTTCCAGGCAACCTAGGCTTCACTCTAGGGCGTTGCTCCAACAGATTGAATAGTTAGGGCCTTAGAAGTCAACGCCAGAAGCATAAAATACAAAATAAATAGAACAGTTTTTGCATCGTATAAAACGAATAGTTGCTACCGGTGTGAAAGTTATGGTCATTTCTACGTTCTGGGCAACCTAGGCTTCACTCTAGGGCGTTGCTCCACCAGATCGAATAGTTAGGGCCTTAGAAGTCAATGCCAGGAGCATAAAATACAATAAAGATGCAACAGTTTTTCCATCGTATAACAGGAATAATTGCAACCAGTGTGTAGGTAATAGTATGTTCTACGTCCCGGGCAACCTATGCTTCTCTCTAGGGCGGTGCTCTACCAGATTAAATAGTTAGGGCGTAAGAAGTCAACGCCAGAAGCATAAAATACAATATAAATACAACAGCTTTTCCATCGTATATAATGTATATTTGCAAACAGTGTGAAAGTAATGGTCATTTCCATGTTCCGGGCAACCTAGGCTTCACCCTAGGGCGTTGTTCCACCCGATCGAATACTTAGGGCCTAAGAAGTCAACGCCAGAAGAATAAAATACAATATAAGTACAACAGTTTTTACATCGTATAAAACGAATAATTGCAAACATTGTTAAAGTAATGGTCATTTCTACGTTCCGGGCAGCCTAGGCGTCACTCTAGGGCGTTGCTCCACCACATCTAATAGCTACGGCCTTAGAAGTCAACCCCAGATGAATAAAATACGATAAAGGTGCAACAGCTTTTCCATCGTATAAAACGAATAATTGCAACCAGTGTGAAAGTTATGGTCATTTCTACGTTCCGGGCAACCTAGGCTTCACCCCAGGGCGTTGCACCAACAGATTGAACAGTTAGGGCATTAGAAGTCAATGCCCGAAGCATAAAATGCAATAAAAATACTACAGCTTTTCCATCGTATAGCAGGAATACTTTGTAACCAGTGTGATAGTAGTGGTCATTTCTACGTTCCGGGTAACATAGGTTTCACTCTAGGGCGATGCTCCACCAGATCAAACAGTTAGGGCCTTAGAAGTCTACGCCCGAAGCATTCAATACAAAACAAATAAAAGAGTTTTTCCATTGTATAAAACGAATAATTGCTACAAGTGTAAAAGTTATGGTCATTTCTACGTTCCGGGCAACCTAAGCTTCACCCTAGGCCGTTGTTCCACCAGATCGAATAGTTAGGGCCTAAGAAGTAAACGCCAGAAGCATAAAATACAGTATAAATACAACAGTTTTTCCATCATATAAAACGAATGATAGCAAGCAGTGTGATAGTTATGGTCATTTCTACGTTCCGGGCAACCCAGGCTTCACTCTAGGGCGTTGCTCCACCAGATCGAATGGTTAGGGCGTTAGAAGTCAACGTCCGAAGCATAAAATGCAATAAAAATACAACAGTTTTTCCATCATATAACAGGAATAATTGCAACCAATTTGAAAGTGATGGTCATTTATACGTACCGGGCAACCAAGGCTTCACTCGAGGGGCGTTGCTCCACCAGATCGAATAGTTAGGGCCTTAGAAGTCAACGCCCGAAGCATAAAATACAGAATAAATAGAACAGTTTTTACATTGTATAAAACGAATAATTGCTACTAGTGTGAAAGTTATGGTCATTTCTACTTTCCGGGCAACCTAGGCTTCACCCTAGGGCGTTGCTCCAACAGATTGAATAGTTAGGGCCTTAGAAGTCAATGCCCGAAGCATAAAATACAATATAAATACAACAGTTTTTCCATCATATAAAACGAATAATTGCAACCAGTATGAAGGTTATGGTCATTTCTACTTGCCGTGCAACCTAGGCTTCACCCTAGGGCGTTGCTCCAACAGACTGAATTGTTAGGGCCTTAGAAGTCAATGCCCGAAGCATAAAATGCAATAAAAATACAACAGTTTTTTCATCATATAACAGGAATAATTGCAACCAGTTTGAAAGTGATGGTCATTTCTACGTACCGGGCAACCTACGCTTCACTCGAGGGCGTTGCTCCACCAGATCAAACAGTTAGGGCCTTAGAAGTCAACGCCCGAAGCATAAAATACAAAATAAATAGAACAGTTTTTCGATTGTATAAAACGAATAATTGCTACCAGTGTAAAAGTTATGGTCATTTCTACGTTCCGGGCAACCTAGGCTTCACCCTAGGGCGTTGTTCCACCAGATCGAATAGTTCGGGCCTAAGAAGTGAACGCCAGAAGAAAAAAATACAATATAAATATAACAGTTTTTCCATCGTATAAAACGAATAGTAGCAACCAGTGTGAAAGTTATGGTCATTTCTACGTTCCGGGTAACCTAGGTTTCACTCTAGGGCGTTGCTCCACCAGATCAAACAGTTAGGGTCTTAGAAGCCAACGCCCGAAGCATTAAATACAAAATAAGTAGAACAGTTTTTCCATTGTATAAAACGAATAATTGCTACCAGTGTAAAAGTTATGGTCATTTCTACGTTCCGGGCAACCTAGACTTCACCCTAGTGCGTGGTTCCACCTGGTGGAATAGTTAGGGACTAAGAAGTCAACGCCAGAAGCATAAAATACGATATAAACACAACAGCTTTTCCATCGTATAAAACGAGTAATTGCAACCAGTTTGAAAGTGATGGTCATTTCTACGTACCGGGCACCCTAGGCTTCACTCTAGGGCGTTGCTCCACCAGATCGAATAGTTAGGGTCTTAGAAGTCAACGCCAGAAGCATAAAATACACTATAAATGTAACAGTTTTTCCATCGTATAAAACGAATAATAGCAATCAGTGTGAAAGTTATGTTCATTTCTACGTTCCAGGCAACCTAGGCTTCACTCTAGGGCGTTGCTCCAACAGATTGAATAGTTAGGGCCTTTGAAGTCAACGCGCGAAGCATAAAATACAAAATAAATAGAACAGTTTTTGCATCGTATAAAACGAATAGTTGCTACCGGTGTGAAAGTTATGGTCATTTCTACGTTCTGGGCAACCTAGGCTTCACTCTAGGGCGTTGCTCCACCAGATCGAATAGTTAGGGCCTTAGAAGTCAATGCCAGGAGCATAAAATACAATAAAGATGCAACAGTTTTTCCATCGTATAAAAGGAATAATTGCAACCAGTGTGTAGGTAATGGTATGTTCTACGTCCCGGGCAACCTATGCTTCTCTCTAGGGCGGTGCTCTACCAGATTATATAGTTAGGGCGTAAGAAGTCAACGCCAGAAGCATAAAATACAATATAAATACAACAGCTTTTCCATCGTATATAATGTATATTTGCAAACAGTGTGAAAGTAATGGTCATTTCCATGTTCCGGGCAACCTAGGCTTCACCCTAGGGCGTTGTTCCACCCGATCGAATACTTAGGGCCTAAGAAGTCAACGCCAGAAGAATAAAATACAATATAAGTACAACAGTTTTTACATCGTATAAAACGAATGATAGCAACCAGTGTGATAGTTATGGTCATTTCTACGTTCAGGGCAACCTAGGCTTCACTCTAGGGCGTTGCTCCACCAGATCGAATGGTTAGGGCCTTAGAAGTCAACGTCCGAAGCATAAAATACAAAATAAATAAAACAGTTTTTCCATCGTATAAAACGAATAATTGCTACCAGTGTGAAAGTTATGGTCATTTCTACGTTCCGCGCAATCTGGGCTTTACCCTAGGGCGTTGCTCCACCAGATGGAATAGTTAGGGCCTAAGAAGTCAACGCCAGAAGCATAAAATACGATATAAATAGAACAGTTTTTCCATCGTATAAAACGAATAATTGCTACCAGTGTGAAAGTTATGGTCATTTCTACGTACCGGGCAACCTAGGCTCCACTCAAGGGCGTTGCTCCACCAAATCGAATAGCTAGGTCCTTAGAAGTCAACGCCAGAAGCATAAAATACACTATAAATGTAACAGTTTTTCCATCGTATAAAACGAATAATAGCAATCAGTGTGAAAGTTATGTTCATTTCTACGTTCCAGGCAACCTAGGCTTCACTCTAGGGCGTTGCAACAACAGATTGAATAGTTAGGGCCTTTGAAGTCAACGCGCGAAGCATAAAATACAAAATAAATAGAACAGTTTTTCCATCGTATAAAACGAATAGTTGCTACCGGTGTGAAAGTTATGGTCATTTCTACGTTCTGGGCAACCTAGGCTTCACTCTAGGGCGTTGCTCCACCAGATCGAATAGTTAGGGCCTAAGAAGTGAACGCCAGAAGCATAAAATACAATATAAATACAACAGTTTTTCCATCATATAAAACGAATAATTGCAACCAGTATAAAAAGTTATGGTCATTTCAACTTTCCGGGCGACCTAGGCTTCACCCTAGGGCGTTGCTCCAACAGATTGAATAGTTAGTGCCTTAGAAGTCAATGCCCGAAGCATAAAATACATTATAAATACAACAGCTTTTCCATCGTATAAAACGAATAATTGCAACCAGTGTGAAAGTAATGGTCATTTCTACGTTCCGAGCACCCTAGGCGTCACTCTAGGCCGTTGCTCCACCACACCTAATAGCTACGGCCTTAGAAGTCAACGCCAGAAGCAAAAAATACGATATAAATACAACAGCTTTTCCATCGTATAAAAGGAATAATTGCAAACAGTGTGAAAGAAATGGTCATTTCTACGATCCGGGCAACCGAGGCATCACTCTACGGCGTTGTTCCACCAGATCGAATAGCTACGGCCTAGGAAGTCAACACCTGAAGTCTAAAATACAATAAAAATACAACAGTCTTTCCATCCTATAACAGGAATAATTGCTACCCGTGTGAAGGTGATGGTCATTTCTGCGTTCCAGGCAACCTGGGCTTCACTCTAGGGCGTTGTTCCACCAGATCGAATAGTTAGGGCCTAAGAAGTCAACGCCAGAAGCATAAAATGCATTAAAAATACAACAGCTTTTCCATCATATAACAGGAATAATTGCAACCAATTTGAAGGTGATGGTCACTTCTACGTACCGGGCAACCTAGGTTTCACTCTAGGGCGTTGGTCCACCAGATCGGATAGTTAGGGCCTTAGAAGTCAACGCCCGGAGCATAAAATACAGAATAAATAGAACAGTTTTTCCATCGTATAAAACGAATACTTGCTACCAGTGTGAAAGTTATGGTCATTTCTACCTTCCGGGCAACCTGGGCTTCACCCTAGGGCGTTACTCCAACAGATTGTATAGTTAGGGCCTTAGAAGTCAATGCCCGAGGCATAAGATACAATATAAATACAACAGTTTTTCCATCATATAAAACGAATAATTGCAGCCAGTATGAAAGTTATGGTCATTTCTACTTTCCGCGCAACCTAGGCTTCACCCTAGGGCGTGGCTCCAACAGTTTGAATAGTTAGGGCCTTAGAAGCCAATGCCCGAAGCATAAAATGCAATAAAAATACAACAGTTTTTCCATTATATAACAGGTATAATCGCAACCAGTTTGAAAGTGAAGGTCATTTCTACTTGCCGGGCAACCTAGGCTTCACACTAGGGCGTTGTTCCACCTGATGAAATAGTTAGGGCCTAAGAAGTCAACGCCAGAAGCATAAAATACGATATAAATACAACAGCTTTTCCATCGTATAAAACGAATAATTGCAACCAGTTTGAAAGTGATGGTCATTTCTACGTACCGGGCAACCTAGGCTCCACTCTAGGGCGTTGCTCCACCAGATCAAACAGTTAGGGCCTTAGAAGTCAACGACCGAAGCATAAAATACAAAATAAATAGAACAGTTTTTCGATTGTATAAAACGAATAATTGCTACCAGTGTAAAAGTAATTGTCATTTCTACGTTCCGGGCAACCTAGGCTTCACCCTAGGGCGTTGTTCCACCAGATCGAATAGTTAGGACCTAAGAAGTGAACTCCAGAAGCATAAAATACAATATAAATACAACAGTTTTTCCATCATATAAAACGAATAATTGCAATCAGTATGAAAGTTATGGTCATTTCCACTTTCCGGGCAACCTAGGCTACACGATAGGGCGTTGCTCCAACAGATTGAACAGTTAGGGCCTTAGAAGTCAACGCCCGAAGCATAAAATGCAATAAAACTCAGCAGTTTTTCCATCATATAACAGGAATAATTGCAAGCAGTTTGAAAGTGATGGTCATTTCTACGTACCGGGCACGCTAGGCTTCACTCTAGGGCGTTGCTCCACCAGATCGAATAGATAGGGCCTTAGAAGTCAATGCCCGAAGCATAAGATACAATATAAATACAACAGTTTTTCCATCATATAAAACGAATAATTGCAGCCAGTATGAAAGTTATGGTCATTTCTACTTTCCGGGCAACCTAGGCTTCACCCTAGGGCGTTGCTCCAAAAGTTTGAATAGTTAGGGCCTTAGAAGCCAATGCCCGAAGCATAAAATGCAATAAAAATACAACAGTTTTTCCATTATATAACAGGTATAATCGCAACCAGTTTGAAAGTGAAGGTCATTTCTACTTGCCGGGCAACCTAGGCTTCACTCTAGGGCGTTGTTCCACCTGATGAAATAGTTAGGGCCTAAGAAGTCAACGCCAGAAGCATAAAATACGATATAAATACAACAGCTTTTCCATCGTATAAAACGAATAGTTGCTACCGGTGTGAAAGTTATGGTCATTTCTACGTTCTGGGCAACCTAGGCTTCACTCTAGGGCGTTGCTCCACCAGATCGAATAGTTAGGGCCTTAGAAGTCAACGCCAGGAGCATAAAATACAATAAAGATGCAACAGTTTTTCCATCGTATAACAGGAATAATTGTAACCAGTGTGTAGGTAATGGTATGTTCTACGTCCCGGGCAACCTATGCTTCTCTCTAGGGCTGTGCTCTACCAGATTAAATAGTTAGGGCGTAAGAAGTCAACGCCAGAAGCATAAAATACAATATAAATACAACAGCTTTTCCATCGTATATAATGTATATTTGCAAACAGTGTGAAAGTAATGGTCATTTCCATGTTCCGGGCAACCTAGGCTTCACCCTAGGGCGTTGTTCCACCAGATCGAATACTTAGGGCCTAAGAAGTCAACGCCAGAAGAATAAAATACAAAATAAGTACAACAGTTTTTCCATCGTATAAAACGAATAATTGCAAACATTGTTAAAGTAATGGTCATTTCTACGTTCCGGGCAGCCTAGGCGTCAGTCTAGGGCGTTGCTCCACCACATCTAATAGCTACGGCCTTAGAAGTCAACCCCAGATGAATAAAATACAATAAAGATGCAACAGCTTTTCCATCGTATAAAACGAATAATTGCAACCAGTGTGAAAGTTATGGTCATTTCTACGTTCCGGGCAACCTAGGCTTCACCCCAGGGCGTTGCACCAACAGATTGAACAGTTAGGGCCTTAGAAGTCAATGCCCGAAGCATAAAATGCAATAAAAATACTACAGTTTTTCCATCGTATAGCAGGAATACTTTGTAACCAGTGTGATAGTAGTGGTCATTTCTACGTTCCGGGTAACATAGGTTTCACTCTAGGGCGATGCTCCACCAGATCAAACAGTTAGGGCCTTAGAAGTCTACGCCCGAAGCATTAAATACAAAACAAATAAAACAGTTTTTCCATTGTATAAAACGAATAATTGCTACAAGTGTAAAAGTTATGGTCATTTCTACGTTCCGGGCAACCTAGGCTTCACCCTAGGCCGTTGTTCCACCAGATCGAATAGTTAGGGCCTAAGAAGTAAACGCCAGAAGCATAAAATACAGTATAAATACAACAGTTTTTCCATCATATAAAACGAATGATAGCAACCAGTGTGATAGTTATGGTCATTTCTACGTTCCGGGCAACCTAGGCTTCACTCTAGGGCGTTGCTCCACCAGATCGAATGGTTAGGGCCTTAGAAGTCAACGTCCGAAGCATAAAATGCAATAAAAATACAACAGTTTTTCCATCATATAACAGGAATAATTGCAACCAATTTGAAAGTGATGGTCATTTATACGTACCGGGCAACCTAGGCTTCACTCGAGGGCGTTGCTCCACCAGATCGAATAGTTAGGGCCTTAGAAGTCAACGCCCGAAGCATAAAATACAGAATAAATAGAACAGTTTTTACATTGTATAAAACGAATAATTGCTACCAGTGTGAAAGTTATGGTCATTTCTACTTTCCGGGCAACCTAGGCTTCACCCTAGGGCGTTGTTCCACCAGATCGAATACTTAGGGCCTAAGAAGTCAACGCCAGAAGAATAAAATACAAAATAAGTACAACAGTTTTTCCATCGTATAAAACGAATAATTGCAAACATTGTTAAAGTAATGGTCATTTCTACGTTCCGGGCAGCCTAGGCGTCAGTCTAGGGCGTTGCTCCACCACTTCTAATAGCTACGGCCTTAGAAGTCAACCCCAGATGAATAAAATACAATAAAGATGCAACAGCTTTTCCATCGTATAAAACCAATAATTGCAACCAGTGTGAAAGTTATGGTCATTTCTACGTTCCGGGCAACCTAGGCTTCACCCCAGGGCGTTGCACCAACAGATTGAACAGTTAGGGCCTTAGAAGTCAATGCCCGAAGCATAAAATGCAATAAAAATACTACAGTTTTTCCATCGTATAGCAGGAATACTTTGTAACCAGTGTGATAGTAGTGGTCATTTCTACGTTCCGGGTAACATAGGTTTCACTCTAGGGCGATGCTCCACCAGATCAAACAGTTAGGGCCTTAGAAGTCTACGCCCGAAGCATTAAATACAAAACAAATAAAACAGTTTTTCCATTGTATAAAACGAATAATTGCTACAAGTGTAAAAGTTATGGTCATTTCTACGTTCCGGGCAACCTAGGCTTCACCCTAGGCCGTTGTTCCACCAGATCGAATAGTTAGGGCCTAAGAAGTAAACGCCAGAAGCATAAAATACAGTATAAATACAACAGTTTTTCCATCATATAAAACGAATGATAGCAACCAGTGTGATAGTTATGGTCATTTCTACGTTCCGGGCAACCTAGGCTTCACTCTAGGGCGTTGCTCCACCAGATCGAATGGTTAGGGCCTTAGAAGTCAACGTCCGAAGCA
The DNA here is from genome assembly GCF_051401765.1 of Calliopsis andreniformis. Taxonomy (NCBI): domain Eukaryota; kingdom Metazoa; phylum Arthropoda; class Insecta; order Hymenoptera; family Andrenidae; genus Calliopsis; species Calliopsis andreniformis. The sequence continues at coordinate 6,644,893 of NW_027480425.1, read as the reverse complement.
TAAAATGCAATAAAAATACAACAGTTTTTCCATCATATAAAACGAATAATTGCAGCCAGTATGAAAGTTATGGTCATTTCTACTTTCAGCGCAACCTATGCTTCACCCTAGGGCGTGGCTCCAACAGTTTGAATAGTTAGGGCCTTAGAAGCCAATGCCCGAAGCATAAAATGCAATAAAAATACAACAGTTTTTCCATTATATAACAGGTATAATCGCAACCAGTTTGAAAGTGAAGGTCATTTCTACTTGCCGGGCAACCTAGGCTTCACTCTAGGGCGTTGTTCCACCTGATGAAATAGTTAGGGCCTAAGAAGTCAACGCCAGAAGCATAAAATACGATATAAATACAACAGCTTTTCCATCGTATAAAACGAATAATTGCAACCAGTTTGAAAGTGATGGTCATTTCTACGTACCGGGCAACCTAGGCTCCACTCTAGGGCGTTGCTCCACCAGATCAAACAGTTAGGGCCTTAGAAGTCAACGACCGAAGCATAAAATACAAAATAAATAGAACAGTTTTTCGATTGTATAAAACGAATAATTGCTACCAGTGTAAAAGTAATTGTCATTTCTACGTTCCGGGCAACCTAGGCTTCACCCTAGGGCGTTGTTCCACCAGATCGAATAGTTAGGACCTAAGAAGTGAACTCCAGAAGCATAAAATACAATATAAATACAACAGTTTTTCCATCATATAAAACGAATAATTGCAATCAGTATGAAAGTTATGGTCATTTCCACTTTCCGGGCAACCTAGGCTACACGATAGGGCGTTGCTCCAACAGATTGAACAGTTAGGGCCTTAGAAGTCAACGCCCGAAGCATAAAATGCAATAAAAATACAGCAGTTTTTCCATCATATAACAGGAATAATTGCAAGCAGTTTGAAAGTGATGGTCATTTCTTCGTACCGGGCACGCTAGGCTTCACTCTAGGGCGTTGCTCCACCAGATCGAATAGATAGGGCCTTAGAAGTCAATGCCCGAAGCATAAGATACAATATAAATACAACAGTTTTTCCATCATATAAAACGAATAATTGCAGCCAGTATGAAAGTTATGGTAATTTCTACTTTCCGGGCAACCTAGGCTTCACCCTAGGGCGTTGCTCCAACAGTTTGAATAGTTAGGGCCTTAGAAGCCAATGCCCGAAGCATAAAATGCAATAAAAATACAACAGTTTTTCCATTATATAACAGGTATAATCGCAACCAGTTTGAAAGTGAAGGTCATTTCTACTTGCCGGGCAACCTAGGCTTCACTCTAGGGCGTTGTTCCACCTGATGAAATAGTTAGGGCCTTAGAAGTCAACGCCAGGAGCATAAAATACAGAATAAATAGAACAGTTTTTACATTGTATAAAACGAATAATTGCTACCAGTGTGAAAGTTATGGTCATTTCTACTTTCCGGGCAACCTAGGCTCCACCCTAGGGCGTTGCTCCAACAGATTGAATAGTTAGGGCCTTAGAAGTCAATGCCCGAAGCATAAAATACAATATAAATACAACAGTTTTTCCATCATATAAAACGAATAATTGCAACCAGTATGAAGGTTATGGTCATTTCTACTTGCCGTGCAACCTAGGCTTCACCCTAGGGCGTTGCTCCAACAGACTGAATTGTTAGGGCCTTAGAAGTCAACGCGCGAAGCATAAAATACAAAATAAATAGAACAGTTTTTCCAACGTATAAAACGAATAGTTGCTACCGGTGTGAAAGTTATGGTCATTTCTACGTTCTGGGCAACCTAGGCTTCACTCTAGGGCGCTGCTCCACCAGATCGAATAGTTAGGGCCTTAGAAGTCAATGCCAGGAGCATAAAATACAATAAAGATGCAACAGTTTTCCCATCGTATAACAGGAATAATTGCAACCAGTGTGAAGGTAATGGTATGTTCTACGTCCCGGGCAACCTTGGCTTCTCTCTAGGGCGGTGCTCTACCAGATTAACTAGTTAGGGCGTAAGAAGTCAACGCCTTAAGAATAAAATACAATATAAGTACAACAGTTTTTCCATCGTATAAAATGAATAATTGCAACGAGTGTGAAAGTTATGGTCATTTCTACTTTCCGGGCAACCTAGGCTTCACCCTAGGGCGTTGCTCCAACAGATTGAATAGTTAGGGCCTTAGAAGTCAACGTCCGAAGCATAAAATGCAATAAAAATACAACAGTTTTTCCATCATATAAGAGGAATAATTGCAATCAGTTTGAAAGTGATGGTCATTTCTACGTACCGGGCAACCTACGCTTCACTCGAGGGTGTTGCTCCACCAGATCAAACAGTTAGGGCCTTAGAAGTCAACGCCCGAAGCATAAAATACAAAATAAATAGAACAGTTTTTCGATTGTATAAAACGTATAATTGCTACGAGTGTAAAAGTTATGGTCATTTCTACGTTCCGGGCAACCTAGGATTCACCCTAGGGCGTTGTTGCACCAGATCGAATAGTTCGGGCCTAAGAAGTGAACGCCAGAAGAAAAAAATACAATATAAATATAACAGTTTTTCCATCGTATAAAACGAATAGTAGCAACCAGTGTGAAAGTTATGGTCATTTCTACGTTCCGGGCAACCTAGGTTTCACTCTAGGGCGTTGCTCCACCAGATCAAACAGTTAGGGCCTTAGAAGCCAACGCCCGAAGCATTAAATACAAAATAAGTAGAACAGTTTTTCCATTGTATAAAACGAATAATTGCTACCAGTGTAAAAGTTATGGTCATTTCTACGTTCCGGACAACCTAGGCTTCACCCTAGGGCGTTGTTCCACCTGATGGAATAGTTAGGGCCTAAGAAGTCAACGCCAGAATCATAAAATACGATATAAACACAACAGCTTTTCCATCGTATAAAACGAATAATTGCAACTAGTTTGAAAGTGATGGTCATTTCTACGTACCGGGCACCCTAGGCTTCACTCTAGGGCGTTGCTCCACCAGATCGAATAGTTAGGGCCTTAGAAGTCAACGCCAGAAGCATAAAATACACTATAAATGTAACAGTTTTTCCATCGTATAAAACGAATAATTGCAACCAGTATGAAAGTTATGGTCATTTCAACTTTCCGTGCGACCTAGGCTTCACCCTAGGGCGTTGCTCCAACAGATTGAATAGTTAATGCCTTAGAAGTCAATGCCCGAAGCATAAAATACATTATAAATACAACAGTTTTTCCATCATATAAAACGAATAATTGCAACTAGTATGGAAGTTATGGTCATTTCTACTTTCTGGGCAACCTAGGCTTCACCCTAGGGCGTTGCTCCAACAGATTGAATAGTTAGGGCCTTAGAAGTCAATGCCCGAAGCGTAAAATGCAATAAAAATACAACAGTCTTTCCATCATATGACAGGAATAATTGCAACCAGTTTGAAAGTGATGGTCATTTCTACGTACCGGGCAACCTAGGCTTCACTCGAGGGCGTTGCTCCACCAGATCGAATAGTTAGGGCCTTAGAAGTCAACGCCCAAAGCATAAAATACAAAATAAATAGAACAGTTTTTCCATCGTATAAAACGTATAATTGCTACCAGTGTGAAAGTTATGGTCATTTCAACTTTCCGGGCAACCTAGGCTTCTCCCTAGGGCGTTGTTCCACCAGATCGAATAGTTAGGGCCTTAGAAGTCAATGCCAGGAGCATAAAATACAATAAAGATGCAACAGTTTTTCCATCGTATAACAGGAATAATTGCAACCAGTGTTTAGGTGATGGTATGTTCTACGTCCCGGGCAACCTATGCTTCTCTCTAGGGCGGTGCTCTACCAGACTAAATAGTTAGGGCGTAAGAAGTCAACGCCAGAAGCATAAAATACAATATACATACAACAGCTTTTCCATCGTGTATAATGTATATTTGCAAACAGTGTGAAAGTAATGGTCATTTCCATGTTCCGGGCAACCTTGGCTTCTCTCTAGGGCGGTGCTCTACCAGATTAACTAGTTAGGGCGTAAGAAGTCAACGCCTTAAGAATAAAATACAATATAAGTACAACAGTTTTTCCATCGTATAAAATGAATAATTGCAACCAGTGTGAAAGTTATGGTCATTTCTACATTTCGAGCAACCCAGGCATCACTCTAGGGCGTTGTTCCACCAGATCGAATAGTTAGGGCCTAAGAAGTGAACGCCAGAAGCATAAAATACAATATAAATACAACAGTTTTTCCATCATATAAAACGAATAATTGCAACCAGTATGAAAGTTATGGTCATTTCAACTTTCCGGGCGACCTAGGCTTCACCCTAGGGCGTTGCTCCAACAGATTGAATAGTTAGTGCCTTAGAAGTCAATGCCCGAAGCATAAAATACATTATAAATACAACAGTTTTTCCATCATATAAAACGAATAATTGCAACTAGTATGGAAGTTATGGTCATTTCTACTTTCTGGGCAACCTAGGCTTCACCCTAGGGCGTTGCTCCAACAGATTGAATATTTAGGGCCTTAGAAGTCAATGCCCGAAGCGTAAAATGCAATAAAAATACAACAGTTTTTCCATCATATAACAGGAATAATTGCAACCAGTTTGAAAGTGATGGTCATTTCTACGTACCGGGCAACCTAGGCTTCACTCGAGGGCGTTGCTCCACCAGATCGAATAGTTAGGGCCTTAGAAGTCAACGCCCAAAGCATAAAATACAATATAAATATAACAGTTTTTCCATCGTAAAAAACGAATAGTAACAACCAGTGTGAAAGTTATGGTCATTTCTACGTTCCGGGTAACCTAGGTTTCACTCTATGGCGTTGCTCCACCAGATCAAACAGTTAGGGCCTTAGAAGCCAACGCCCGAAGCATTAAATACAAAATAAGTAGAACAGTTTTTCCATTGGATAAAACGAATAATTGCTACCAGTGTAAAAGTTATGGTCATTTCTACGTTCCGGGCAACCTAGACTTCACCCTAGACCGTTGATACACCAGATCGAATAGTTAGGGTCTATGAAGTGAACGCCAGAAGCATAAAATACAATATAAATACAACAGTTTTTCCATCATATAAAACGAATAATTGCAACCAGTATGAAAGTTATGGTCATTTCTACTTTCCGGGCAACCTAGGCTTCACCATTGGGCGTTGCTCCAACAGATTGCGTAGTTAGGGCCTTAGAAGTCAATGCCCGAGGCATAAAATGCAATAAAAATACAACAGTTTTTCCATCGTATAAAACGAATAATTGCTACCAGTGTGAAAGTTATGGTCATTTCTACTTTCCGGGCAACCTAGGCTTCACCCTAGGGCGTTGCTCCAACAGATTGAATAGTTAGGGCCTTAGAAGTCAATTCTCGAAGCATAAAATACAATATAAATACAACAGTTTTTCCATCATATAAAACGAATAATTGCAACCAGTTTGAGACTGATGGTCATCTCTACGTACCGGGCAACCTACGCTTCACTCGAGGGCGTTGCTGCACCAGATCGAATAGTTAGGGCCTTAGAAGTCAACGCCCGAAGCATAAAATACAAGATAAATAGAACAGTCTTTCCATCGTATAAAACGAATAATTGCAACCTGTGTGATGGTTATGGACATATCTACGTTCCGGGCAATCTAGGCTTCACTGTAGGGCGTTGCTCCACCAAATCGAATAGTTAGGGCCTTAGAAGTCAACGCCCGAAGCATAAAATACAATATAAGTACAACAGTTTTTCCATCGTCTAAAATGAATGATTGCGAACATTGTGAAAGTAATGGTCATTTCTACATGCCTGGCAACCTACGCGTCACTCTAGGGCGTTGCTGCTCCACATCTGATAGCTACGGCCTTAGAAGCTAACGCCGGAAGCATAAAATACAATATAAATAGAACAGCTTTGCCATCGTATAAAATGAATAATTGCAAACAGTGTAAAAGTTATGGTCATTTCTACGTTCCGGGCAACCTAGGCTTCACCCTAGGGCGTTGTTCCACCAGATCGAATAGTTCGGGCCTAAGAAGTGAACGCCCGAAGAATAAAATACAATATAAATATAACAGTTTTTCCATCGTATAAAACGAATAGTAGCAACCAGTGTGAAAGTTATGGTCATTTCTACGTTCCGGGTAACCTAGGTTTCACTCTAGGGCGTTGCTCCACCAGATCAAACAGTTAGGGCCTTAGAAGCCAACGCCCGAAGCATTAAATACAAAATAAGTAGAACAGTTTTTCCATTGGATAAAACGAATAATTGCTACCAGTGTAAAAGTTATGGTCATTTCTACGTTCCGGGCAACCTAGACTTCACCCTAGACCGTTGATACACCAGATCGAATAGTTAGGGTCTATGAAGTGAACGCCAGAAGCATAAAATACAATATAAATACAACAGTTTTTCCATCATATAAAACGAATAATTGCAACCAGTATGAAAGTTATGGTCATTTCTACTTTCCGGGCAACCTAGGCTTCACCATTGGGCGTTGCTCCAACAGATTGCGTAGTTAGGGCCTTAGAAGTCAATGCCCGAGGCATAAAATGCAATAAAAATACAACAGTTTTTCCATCGTATAAAACGAATAATTGCTACCAGTGTGAAAGTTATGGTCATTTCTACTTTCCGGGCAACCTAGGCTTCACCCTAGGGCGTTGCTCCAACAGATTGAATAGTTAGGGCCTTAGAAGTCAATTCTCGAAGCATAAAATACAATATAAATACAACAGTTTTTCCATCATATAAAACGAATAATTGCAACCAGTTTGAGACTGATGGTCATCTCTACGTACCGGGCAACCTACGCTTCACTCGAGGGCGTTGCTGCACCAGATCGAATAGTTAGGGCCTTAGAAGTCAACGCCCGAAGCATAAAATACAAGATAAATAGAACAGTCTTTCCATCGTATAAAACGAATAATTGCAACCTGTGTGATGGTTATGGACATATCTACGTTCCGGGCAATCTAGGCTTCACTGTAGGGCGTTGCTCCACCAAATCGAATAGTTAGGGCCTTAGAAGTCAACGCCCGAAGCATAAAATACAATATAAGTACAACAGTTTTTCCATCGTCTAAAATGAATGATTGCGAACATTGTGAAAGTAATGGTCATTTCTACATGCCTGGCAACCTACGCGTCACTCTAGGGCGTTGCTGCTCCACATCTGATAGCTACGGCCTTAGAAGCTAACGCCGGAAGCATAAAATACAATATAAATAGAACAGCTTTGCCATCGTATAAAATGAATAATTGCAAACAGTGTAAAAGTTATGGTCATTTCTACGTTCCGGGCAACCTAGGCTTCACCCTAGGGCGTTGTTCCACCAGATCGAATAGTTCGGGCCTAAGAAGTGAACGCCCGAAGAATAAAATACAATATAAATATAACAGTTTTTCCATCGTATAAAACGAATAGTAGCAACCAGTGTGAAAGTTATGGTCATTTCTACGTTCCGGGTAACCTAGGTTTCACTCTAGGGCGTTGCTCCACCAGATCAAACAGTTAGGGCCTTAGAAGCCAACGCCCGAAGCATTAAATACAAAATAAGTAGAACAGTTTTTCCATTGTATAAAACGAATAATTGCTACCAGTGTAAAAGTTATGGTCATTTCTACGTTCCGGGCAACCTAGACTTCACCCTAGGGCGTTGTTCCACCTGATGGATTAGTTAGGGCCTAAGAAGTCAACGCCAGAAGCATAAAATACGATATAAACACAACAGCTTTTCCATCGTATAAAACGAATAATTGCAACCAGTTTGAAAGTGATGGTCATTTCTACGTTCCGGGCCACCTAGGCCTCACTCTAGGGCGTTGCTCCACCAGATCAAACAGTTAGGGCCTTAGAAGTCAACGCCCGAAGCATAAAATACAAAATAAATAGAACAGTTTTTCGATTGTATAAAACGAATAATTGCTACCAGTGTAAAAGTTATGGTCATTTCTACGTTCCGGGCAACCTAGGCTTCACCCTAGGGCGTTGTTCCACCAGATCGAATAGTGCGGGCCTAAGAAGTGAACGCCAGAAGAATAAAATACAATATAAATATAACAGTTTTTCCATCGTATAAAACGAATAGTAGCAACCAGTGTGAAAGTTATGGTCATTTCTACGTTCCGCGCAACCTGGGCTTTACTCTAGGGTGTTGTTCCACAAGATCGAATAGTTAGGGCCTAAGAAGTCAACGCCAGAACCATAAAATACAATATAAATAGAACAGTTTTTCCATTGTATAAAACGAATAATTGCTACCAGTGTGAAAGTTATGGTCATTTCTACGTTCCGCGCAACCTGGGCTTTACTCTAGGGCGTTGTTCCACCAGATGGAATAGTTAGGGCCTTAGAAGTCAACGCCAGAAGCATAAAATACGATATAAATACAACAGCTTTTCCATCGTATAGAACAAATAATTGCAACCAGTGTGAAAGTTATGGTCATTTCTACGTTCCGAGCAACCTAGGCTTCAGTCTAGGGCGTTGCTCCACCATATCGAATAGTTAGGGCCTAAGAAGTCAACGCCAGAAGCATAAAATACGATATAAATACAACAGCTTTTCCATCGTATAAAACGAATAATGGTAACCAGTGTGAAAGTTATGGTCATTTCTACGTTCCGGTCAACCTCGGCTTCACGCTAGGGTGTTGCTCCACCAGATGGAATAGCTAGGGCCTTAGAAGTCAACGCCCGAAGCATAAAATGCAAAATTAATAGAACAGTTTTTCCATCGTATAAAACGAATAACTGCAACCAGTGTGAAAGTACTGGTCTTTTCTACGTTCCGCGCAACCTAGGCTTCACCCTAGGGCGATGTTCCACCTGATAGAATAGTTAGGGCCTAAGAAGTCAACGCCAGAAGCATAAAATACGATATAAATTCAACAGCTTTTCCATCGTATAAAACGAATTATTGCAACCTGTGTGATGGTTATGGACATATCTACGTTCTGGGCAATCTAGGCTTCACTGTAGGGCGCTGCTCCACCAAATCCAATAGTTAGGGACTTAGAAGTCAACGCCCGAAGCATAAAATACAATATAAGTACAACAGTTTGTCCATCGTATAAAATGAATGATTGCGAACATTGTGAAAGTAATGGTCATTTCTACGTGCCTGGCAACCTACGCGTCACTCTAGGGCGTTGCTGCTCCACATCTGATAGCTACGGCCTTAGAAGCTAACGCCGAAAGCGTAAAATACAATATAAATACAACAGCTTTGCCATCGTATAAAATGAATAATTGCAAACAGTGTGAAGGTAATGGTCATTTCTACGTTCCGAGCAACCTAGGCTTCACTCTAGGGCGTTGCTCCACCAGATAGAATAGTTAGAGCCTTAGGAGTCAACGCTAGAAGCATAAAATACAATAAAGATGCAACAGTTTTTCCATCGTATAACAGGAATAATTGCAAACAGTGTGAAGGTAATGGTATGTTCTACGTTCCGGGCAAACTAGGCTTCACGCTAGGGTCTTGCTCCACCAGATGGAATAGCTAGGGCCTTAGAAGTCAACGCCCGAAGCATAAAATGCAATATAAATGGAACAGTTTTTCCATCATATAAAACGAATAATTGCAACCAGTATGAAAGTTATGGTCATTTCTACTTTCCGGGCAACCTAGGCTTCACCATTGGGCGTTGCTCCAACAGATTGCGTAGTTAGGGCCTTAGAAGTCAATGCCCGAGGCATAAAATGCAATAAAAATACAACAGTTTTTCCATCGTATAAAACGAATAATTGCTACCAGTGTGAAAGTTATGGTCATTTCTACTTTCCGGGCAACCTAGGCTTCACCCTAGGGCGTTGCTCCAACAGATTGAATAGTTAGGGCCTTAGAAGTCAATTCTCGAAGCATAAAATACAATATAAATACAACAGTTTTTCCATCATATAAAACGAATAATTGCAACCAGTTTGAGACTGATGGTCATCTCTACGTACCGGGCAACCTACGCTTCACTCGAGGGCGTTGCTGCACCAGATCGAATAGTTAGGGCCTTAGAAGTCAACGCCCGAAGCATAAAATACAAGATAAATAGAACAGTCTTTCCATCGTATAAAACGAATAATTGCAACCTGTGTGATGGTTATGGACATATCTACGTTCCGGGCAATCTAGGCTTCACTGTAGGGCGTTGCTCCACCAAATCGAATAGTTAGGGCCTTAGAAGTCAACGCCCGAAGCATAAAATACAATATAAGTACAACAGTTTTTCCATCGTCTAAAATGAATGATTGCGAACATTGTGAAAGTAATGGTCATTTCTACATGCCTGGCAACCTACGCGTCACTCTAGGGCGTTGCTGCTCCACATCTGATAGCTACGGCCTTAGAAGCTAACGCCGGAAGCATAAAATACAATATAAATAGAACAGCTTTGCCATCGTATAAAATGAATAATTGCAAACAGTGTAAAAGTTATGGTCATTTCTACGTTCCGGGCAACCTAGGCTTCACCCTAGGGCGTTGTTCCACCAGATCGAATAGTTCGGGCCTAAGAAGTGAACGCCCGAAGAATAAAATACAATATAAATATAACAGTTTTTCCATCGTATAAAACGAATAGTAGCAACCAGTGTGAAAGTTATGGTCATTTCTACGTTCCGGGTAACCTAGGTTTCACTCTAGGGCGTTGCTCCACCAGATCAAACAGTTAGGGCCTTAGAAGCCAACGCCCGAAGCATTAAATACAAAATAAGTAGAACAGTTTTTCCATTGTATAAAACGAATAATTGCTACCAGTGTAAAAGTTATGGTCATTTCTACGTTCCGGGCAACCTAGACTTCACCCTAGGGCGTTGTTCCACCTGATGGATTAGTTAGGGCCTAAGAAGTCAACGCCAGAAGCATAAAATACGATATAAACACAACAGCTTTTCCATCGTATAAAACGAATAATTGCAACCAGTTTGAAAGTGATGGTCATTTCTACGTTCCGGGCCACCTAGGCCTCACTCTAGGGCGTTGCTCCACCAGATCAAACAGTTAGGGCCTTAGAAGTCAACGCCCGAAGCATAAAATACAAAATAAATAGAACAGTTTTTCGATTGTATAAAACGAATAATTGCTACCAGTGTAAAAGTTATGGTCATTTCTACGTTCCGGGCAACCTAGGCTTCACCCTAGGGCGTTGTTCCACCAGATCGAATAGTGCGGGCCTAAGAAGTGAACGCCAGAAGAATAAAATACAATATAAATATAACAGTTTTTCCATCGTATAAAACGAATAGTAGCAACCAGTGTGAAAGTTATGGTCATTTCTACGTTCCGCGCAACCTGGGCTTTACTCTAGGGTGTTGTTCCACAAGATCGAATAGTTAGGGCCTAAGAAGTCAACGCCAGAACCATAAAATACAATATAAATAGAACAGTTTTTCCATTGTATAAAACGAATAATTGCTACCAGTGTGAAAGTTATGGTCATTTCTACGTTCCGCGCAACCTGGGCTTTACTCTAGGGCGTTGTTCCACCAGATGGAATAGTTAGGGCCTTAGAAGTCAACGCCAGAAGCATAAAATACGATATAAATACAACAGCTTTTCCATCGTATAGAACAAATAATTGCAACCAGTGTGAAAGTTATGGTCATTTCTACGTTCCGAGCAACCTAGGCTTCAGTCTAGGGCGTTGCTCCACCATATCGAATAGTTAGGGCCTAAGAAGTCAACGCCAGAAGCATAAAATACGATATAAATACAACAGCTTTTCCATCGTATAAAACGAATAATGGTAACCAGTGTGAAAGTTATGGTCATTTCTACGTTCCGGTCAACCTCGGCTTCACGCTAGGGTGTTGCTCCACCAGATGGAATAGCTAGGGCCTTAGAAGTCAACGCCCGAAGCATAAAATGCAAAATTAATAGAACAGTTTTTCCATCGTATAAAACGAATAACTGCAACCAGTGTGAAAGTACTGGTCTTTTCTACGTTCCGCGCAACCTAGGCTTCACCCTAGGGCGATGTTCCACCTGATAGAATAGTTAGGGCCTAAGAAGTCAACGCCAGAAGCATAAAATACGATATAAATTCAACAGCTTTTCCATCGTATAAAACGAATTATTGCAACCTGTGTGATGGTTATGGACATATCTACGTTCTGGGCAATCTAGGCTTCACTGTAGGGCGCTGCTCCACCAAATCCAATAGTTAGGGACTTAGAAGTCAACGCCCGAAGCATAAAATACAATATAAGTACAACAGTTTGTCCATCGTATAAAATGAATGATTGCGAACATTGTGAAAGTAATGGTCATTTCTACGTGCCTGGCAACCTACGCGTCACTCTAGGGCGTTGCTGCTCCACATCTGATAGCTACGGCCTTAGAAGCTAACGCCGAAAGCGTAAAATACAATATAAATACAACAGCTTTGCCATCGTATAAAATGAATAATTGCAAACAGTGTGAAGGTAATGGTCATTTCTACGTTCCGAGCAACCTAGGCTTCACTCTAGGGCGTTGCTCCACCAGATAGAATAGTTAGAGCCTTAGGAGTCAACGCTAGAAGCATAAAATACAATAAAGATGCAACAGTTTTTCCATCGTATAACAGGAATAATTGCAAACAGTGTGAAGGTAATGGTATGTTCTACGTTCCGGGCAAACTAGGCTTCACGCTAGGGTCTTGCTCCACCAGATGGAATAGCTAGGGCCTTAGAAGTCAACGCCCGAAGCATAAAATGCAATATAAATGGAACAGTTTTTCCATTCTATAAAACGAATAACTGCAACCAGTGTGAAAGTACTGGTTATTTCCACGTTCCGGGTAACCTAGGTTTCACTCTAGGGCGTTGCTCCACGAGATCGTATAGCTAGGGGCTTAGAATTCAACGCCAGAAGGATAAAATACAATATAAGTACAGCAGTTTTTCCATCGTATAAAATGAATAATTGCAGACATTGTGAAAGTAATGGTCATTTATACGTTCCGGGCAACCCATGCGACACTCTAGGGCGTTGCTCCACCACATCTAATAGATACGGCCTTCAAAGTCAACGCCAGAAGCATAAAATACAATATAAATACAACAGCTTTTCCATCATATAAAACGAATAATGGTAACCAGTGTGAAAGTTATGGTCATTTCTACGTTCCGGGCAACCTAGGCTTCACTCTATGGCGTTCTTCCACCACATCGAATAGCTACGGCCTCAGAAGTCAACGCCCGAAGCATAAAATGCAATAAAAGTACAACAATGTTTCCATCATATAACAGGAATAATTGCAACCAGTTTAAAAGTGATGGCCGATTCTACGTTCCGGGCAACCTAGACTTCACTCTAGGGCGTTGCTCCACCAGATCGAATAGTTAGTGCCTTAGAAGTCAACGCCAGAAGCATAAAATTCAATAAAGATGCAACAGTTTTTCCATCGTATAGCAGGAGTAACTGCAAACAGTGTGAAAGTACTGGTCATTTCTACGTTCAGGGTAACCTAGGCGTCACTCTAGTGCGTTGCTCCACCACATCTAATAGCTACGGCCTTAGACGTCAACGACAGAAGCATAAAATAGAATAAAGATGCAACTGCTTTTCCATCGTATAAAACGAATAATTGCAACCAGTGTGAAAGTTATTGTCATTTCTACTTTCCGGGCAACCTAGGCTTCACCCTAGGGCGCTGCTACAACAGATTGAATAGTTAGGACCTTGGAGGTCAATGCCCGAAGCATAAAATGCAATAAAAATACAACAGTTTTTCCATCATATAACAGGAATAATTGCAATCAGTGTGAAAGTTGTGGTCATTTCTACGTTCCGGGCTACCTAGGCTGCACTCTAGGGTGTCGCTCCATCAGATCGGATAGGTAGGTCCATAGAAGGCAACGCTAGAAGCATAAAACACAATAAAAATGCAACAGTTTTTCAATCGTATAGCATGACTAATTGCAACCAGTGCGAAAGTAATGATCATTTCTACGTTCCGGGCAACCTAGGCTTCACTCTAGGGCGTTGCTCCTCCAGATCAAACAGTTAGGGCCTTAGAAGTTAACGCCCGAAGCATAAAATGCAAAATAAATAGAACAGTTTTTCCATTGTATAAAACGAATAACTGCAACCAGTGTGAAAGTACTGGTCATTTCTACGTTCCGGGCAACCTAGGCTTCACCCTAGACCGTCGTTCCACCAGATGGAATAGTTAGGGCCTTAGAAGTCAACGCCAGAAGCATAAACTACAAAATAAATACAACAGTCTTTCCATCGTATAAAACGAATAATTGCAACCTGTGTGATGGTTATGGACATATCTACGTTCCGGGCAATCTAGGCTTCACTGTAGGGCGTTGCTCGACCAAATCGAATAGTTAGGGCCTTAGAAGTCAACGCCCGAAGCATAAAATACAATATAAGTACAACAGTTTTTCCATCGTCTAAAATGAATGATTGCGAACTTTGTGAAAGTAATGGTCATTTCTACGTGCCTGGCAACCTACGCGTCACTCTAGGGCGTTGCTGCTCCACATCTGATAGCTACGGCCTTAGAAGCTAACGCCGGAAGCATAAAATACAATATAAATACAACAGCTTTGCCATCGTATAAAATGAATAATTGCAATCAGTGTGAAGGTAATGGTATGTTCTACGTTCCGGGCAAACTAGGTTTCACGCTAGGGCGTTGCTCCACCATATCGAAATGTTAGGTCCTAAGAAGTCAACGCCCGAAGCATAAAATACGATATAAATACAACAGCATTTCCATCGAATTAAATGAACAATTGCAAACAGTGTGAAAGTATTGGTCATTTCTACGTTCCGGGCAACCTAGGTTTCACTGTATGGCGTTCTTCCACCAAATCGAATAGCTACGGCCTCAGAAGTCCACGCCTGAAGCATAAAATACAATAAAAATACAACAGTCTTTTCATCTTATAACAGGAATAATTGCAACAAGCGTGAAGGTAATGATCATTTCGGCGTTTCGGGGATCCTAGACTTAACTCTGAGGCATTGCTCCACCAGATCGAATAGTTAGGGCCTAAGAAGTCAACGCCAGAAGCATAAAATACAATATAAATACAACAGCTGTTCCATCGTATAAAACGAATAATTGCAATCAGTGTGAAAGTTATGGTCATTTCTACATTCCGAGCAACCTAGGCTTCACTCTAGGGCGTTGCTCCACCAGATCGAATAGTTAGGTCCTTAGAAGTCAACGCCAGAAGCATAAAATACGATATAAATACAACAGCTGTTCCACCGTATAAAAGGAATAATTGCAAACAGTGTGAAAGTAATGGTCATTTCTACGTTCCGGGCAACCTAGGCTTCACTCTACGGCGTTGTTCCACCAGATCGAATAGTTACGGCCTAAGAAGTCAACACCAGAATAATAAAATACAATAAAAATACAACAGTCTTTCCATCCTATGACAGGAATAATTGCAACCCGTGTGAAAGTTATGGTCATTTCTACGTTCCGAGCAACCTAGGCTTCACTCTAGGGCGTTGCTCCACCATGTCAAATAGTTAGGGCCTTAGAAGTCAACGCCCGAAGCATAAAATGCAAAATAAATAGAACAGTTTTTCCATCGTATAAAACGAATAACTGCAACCAGTCTGAAAGTACTGGTTATTTCTACGTTCCGCGCAACCTAGGCTTCACCCTAGGGCGATGTTCCACCAGATGGAATAGTTAGGGCCTATGAAGTCAACGCCAGAAGCATAAAATAGAATAAAGGTGCAACAGTTTTTCCATCGTATAACAGGAATAATTGCAACCAGTGTGAAGGTAATGGTATGTTCTACGTTCCGGGCAATCTAGGCTTCACTGTAGGGCGTTGCTACACCAAATCGAAAAGTTAGGGCCTTAGAAGTCTAAGCCCGAAGCATAAAATACAATATAAGTACAACAGTTTTTCCATCGTATAAAATGAATAATTGCAACCAGTTTGAAAGTGATGGCCAATTCTACGTTCCGGGCAACCTAGGCTTCACTCTATTGCGTTGCTCCACCAGATCGAATAGTTAGTGCCTTAGAAGTCAACGCCAGAAGCATAAAATGCAAAATAAATAGAACAGTTTTTCCATTGTATAAAACGAATAACTGCAACCAGTGTGAAAGTACTGGTCATTTCTACGTTCCGGGCAACCTAGGCTTCACCCTAGACCGTCGTTCCACCAGATGGAATAGTTAGGGCCTTAGAAGTCAACGCCAGAAGCATAAACTACAAAATAAATACAACAGTCTTTCCATCGTATAAAACGAATAATTGCAACCTGTGTGATGGTTATGGACATATCTACGTTCCGGGCAACCTAGGCTTCACTCTAGGGCGTTGCTCCACCAAATCGAATAGTTAGGGCCTTAGAAGTCAACGCCCGAAGCATAAAATACAATATAAGTACAACAGTTTTTCCATCGTATAAAATGAATGATTGCGAACATTGTGAAAGTAACGGTCATTTCTACGTGCCTGGCAACCTACGCGTCACTCTAGGGCGTTGCTGCTCCACATCTGATAGCTACGGCCTTAGAAGCTAACGCCGAAAGCATAAAATACAATATAAATACAACAGCTTTGCCATCGTATAAAATGAATAATTGCAAACAGTGTGAAGGTAATGGTCATTTCTACGTTCCGATCAACCTAGGCTTCACTCTAGGGCGTTGCTCCACCAGATAGAATAGTTAGAGCCTTAGGAGTCAACGCTAGAAGCATAAAATACAATAAAGATGCAACAGTTTTTCCATCGTATAACAGGAATAATTGCAAACAGTGTGAAGGTAATGGTATGTTCTACGTTCCGGGCAAACTAGGCTTCACGCTAGGGTGTTGCTCCACCAGATGGAATAGCTAGGGCCTTAGAAGTCAACGCCCGAAGCATAAAATGCAATATAAATGGAACAGTTTTTCCATTCTATAAAACGAATAACTGCAACCAGTGTGAAAGTACTGGTCATTTCCACGTTCTGGGTAACCTAGGTTTCACTCTAGCGCGTTGCTCCACGAGATCGTATAGCTAGGGGCTTAGAATTCAACGCCAGAAGGATAAAATACAATATAAGTACAGCAGTTTTTCCATCGTATAAAATGAATAATTGCAGACATTGTGAAAGTAATGGTCATTTATACGTTCCGGGCAACCCATGCGACAGTCTAGGGCGTTGCTCCACCACATCTAATAGATACGGCCTTCAAAGTCAACGCCAGAAGCATAAAATACAATATAAATACAACAGCTTTTCCATCATATAAAACGAATAATGGTAACCAGTGTGAAAGTTATGGTCATTTCAACGTTCCGGGCAACCTAGGCTCCACTCTAGGGCGTTGCTCCTCCAGATCAAATAGTTAGGGCCTAAGAAGTCAACGCCAGAAGCATAAATTACAATATAAGTACAACAGCTTTTCCATTGTATGTAATGTATATTTACAAACTGTGTGGAAGTAATGGTCATTTATACGTTCCGGGCAACCTAGGCTTCACTGTAGAGTGATGCTCCACCAGATCGAATAGGTAGTGCCTTAGAAGGCAACGCCAGAAGCATAATATACAACATAAATATAACAGTTTTTCCATCGTATAAAACGAATAATAGCAATCAGTGTGAAAGTTGTGGTCATTTCTACGTTCCGGGCTACCTAGGCTGCACTCTAGGGTGTCGCTCCACCAGATCGAATAGGTAGGGCCACAGAAGTCAACGCCAGAAGCATAAAACACAATAAAAATGCAACAGTTTTTCCATCGTATAGCATGACTAATTGCGACCAGTGCGAAAGTAATGATCATTTCTACGTCCGGACAACCTAGGCTTCACTCTAGGGCGTTGCTCCACCAGATCAAACAGTTAGGGCCTTAGAAGTTAACGCCCGAAGCATAAAATACAAAATAAATAGAACAGTTTTTCCATCGTATAAGACGAATAATAGCAACCAGTGTGAAAGTTATGGTCATTTCTACGTTCCGGGCAACCTAGGCTTCACCCCAGGGCGTTGTTCCACCAGATCGAATAGTTAGGGCCTAAGAAATGAACGCCAGCAGCATAAAATACAATATAAATACAACAGTTCTTCCATCATATAAAACGAACGATTGCAACCAGTATGAAAGTTATGGTCATTTCTACGTTCCGGGCAACCTAGGCTTCACTCTAGGGCGTTGCTCCACCAGATCGAATAGTTAGTGCCTTAGAAGTCAACGCCAGAAGCATAAAATACAATAAAGATGCAACAGTTTTTCCATCGTATAACAGGAATAATTGCAAACAGTGTGAAGGTAATGGTATGTTCTATGTTCCGGGCAAACAAGGCTTCACGCTAGGGCGTTGCTCCACCAGATCGAAATGTTAGGTCCTAAGAAGTCAACGCCCGAAGCATAAAATACGATATAAATACAACAGCATTTCCATCGTATTAAATGAGCAATTGCAAACAGTGTGAAAGTATTGGTCATTTCTACGTTCCGGGCAACCTAGGTTTCACTGTATGGCGTTCTTCCACCAAATCGAATAGCTACGGCCTCAGAAGTCCACGCCTGAAGCATAAAATACAATAAAAATACAACAGTCTTTTCATCTTATAACAGGAATAATTGCAACAAGCGTGAAGGTAATGATCATTTCGGCGTTTCGGGGATCCTAGACTTAACTCTGAGGCATTGCTCCACCAGATCGAATAGTTAGGGCCTAAGAAGTCAACGCCAGAAGCATAAAATACAATATAAATACAACAGCTGTTCCATCGTATAAAACGAATAATTGCAACCAGTGTGAAAGTTATGGTCATTTCTACATTCCGAGCAACCTAGGCTTCACTCTAGGGCGTTGCTCCACCAGATCGAATAGTTAGGTCCTTAGAAGTCAACGCCAGAAGCATAAAATACGATATAAATACAACAGCTGTTCCACCGTATAAAAGGAATAATTGCAAACAGTGTGAAAGTAATGGTCATTTCTACGTGCCTGGCAACCTACGCGTCACTCTAGGGCGTTGCTGCTCCACATCTGATAGCTACGGCCTTAGAAGCTAACGCCGGAAGCATAAAATACAATATAAATGCAACAGCTTTGCCATCGTATAAAATGAATAATTGCAAACAGTGTGAAGGTAATGGTCATTTCTACGTTCCGAGCAACCTAGGCTTCACTCTAGGGCGTTGCTCCACCAGATCGAATAGTTAGGGCCTTAGAAGTCAACGCCAGAAGCATAAAATACAATAAAGATGCAACAGTTTTTCCATCGTATAACAGGAATAATTGCAAACAGTGTGAAGGTAATGGTATGTTCTACGTTCCGGGCAAACTAGGCTTCACGCTAGGGCGTTGCTCCACCTGATCAAATAGTTAGGGCCTAAGAAGCCAACGCCAGAAGCATAAATTGCAATATAAGTACAACGGCTTTCCCATCGTATGTAATGTATATTTGCAAACAGTGTGGAACTAATGGTCATTTCTACGTTCCGGGCAACCTAGGCTTCACGCCAGGGTGTTGCTCCACCAGATGGAATAGCTAGGGACTTAGAATTCAATGCCAGAAGCATAAAATGAAATATAAATATAACAGCTTTTCCATCGTATAAAACGAATAATAGCAACCAGTGTGAAAGTTATGGTCATTTCTACTTCCCGGGCAACCTAGGCTTCACTCTAGGGCGTTGCTCCACCAGGTCAAATAGTTAGGGCCTTAGAAGTCAACGCCCGAAGCATAAAATGCAAAATAAATAGAACAGTTTTTCCATCGTATAAAACGAATAACTGCAACCAGTGTGAAAGTACTAGTCATTTCTACGTTCCGCGCAACCTAGGCTTCACCCTAGGGCGATGTTCCACCAGATGGAAAAGTTAGGGCCTAAGAAGTCAACGCTAGAAGCATAAAATACGATATAAATTCAACAGCTTTTCCATCGTATAAAACGAATAATTGCAACCTGTGTGATGGTTATGGACATATCTACGTTCCGGGCAATCTAGGCTTCACTCTAGGGCGTTGCTCCACCAGATCGAATAGTTAGGTCCTTAGAAGTCAACGCCAGAAGCATAAAATACGATATAAATACAACAGCTGTTCCACCGTATAAAAGGAATAATTGCAAACAGTGTGAAAGTAATGTTCATTTCTACGTGCCTGGCAACCTACGCGTCACTCTAGGGCGTTGCTCCACCTCATCTAATAGCTACGGCCTTCGAAGTCAACGCCAGAAGCATAAAATACGATATAAATACAACAGCTTTTCCATCATATAAAACGAATAATGGTAACCAGTGTGAAAGTTATGGTCATTTCTACGTTCCGGTCAACCTAGGCTTCACTCTAGGACGTTGATCCACCAGATCGAATAGTTTGGGCCTATGAAGTCAACGCCAGAAGCATAAAATACAATAAAGGTGCAACAGTTTTTCCATCGTATAGCAGGAATAATTGCAACCAGTGTGAAGGTAATGGTATGTTCTTCGTTCCGGGCAACCTAGGCTTCACTCTAGGGCGGTGCTCCACCAGATGGAATTGCTAGGGACTTAGAATCCAATGCCAGAAGCATAAAATGCAATATAAATTTAACAGCTTTTCCATCGTATAAAAGGAATAATAGCAACCAGTGTGAAAGTTATGGTCATTTCAACGTTCCGGGCTACCTAGGCTCCACTCTAGGGCGTTGTTCCACAAGATCGAATAGTTAGGGCCTAAGAAGTCAATGCCAGAAGCATAAAATACAATATAAATATAACAGTTTTTCCATCGTCTAAAACGAATAATAGCAACCAGTGTGAAAGTTATGGTCATTTCTACGTTCCGGGCAACATTGGCTTCACTCTAGGGCGTTGCTACACCAGATCAAACAGTTAGGGCCTTAGAAGTCAACGCCCGAAGCATTAAATACAAAATAGATAGAACAGTTTTTCCATTGTATAAAACTATTAATTGCAACCTGTGTGAAGGTTATGGTCATATCTACGTTCCGGGCAACTTTGGCTTCACTCTAGGGCGTTGCTCCACCAAGATCAAACAGTTAGGGCCTTAGAAGTCAACGCCCGAAGCATTAAATACAAAATAAATAGAACAGTTTTTTCATTGTATAAAACGAATAATTGTTACCAGTGTAAAAGTTATGGTCATTTCTACGTCCCGGGCAACCTAGGTGTCACTCCAGGGCGTTGCTCCACCAGATCGAATAGTTACGGCCTAAGAAGTCAACGCCAGAAGCATAAAATACGATATAAATACAACAGCTTTTCCATCGTATGAAAGGAATAATTGCAAACAGTGTGAAAGTAATGGTCATTTCTACGTTCCGGGCAAACTAGGCTTCACTCTACGGCGTTGTTCCACCAGATCGAATAGTTAGGGCCTAAGAAGTCAACACCAGAAGAATAAAATACAAAATAAATACAACAGCCTTTACACCGTATAAAACGAATAATTGCAACCTGTGTGAAGGTTATGGTCATATCTACGTTCCGGGCAACCTAGGCTTCACTGTAGGGCGTTGCTCCACTAGATCGAAATGTTAGGGCCTTAGAGGTCAACGCCAGAAGCATAAAATACAATATAAATACATCAGTTTTTCCATCGTATAAAACGAATAATTGCAACCAGTTTGAAAGTGACGGCCAATTCTACCTTCCGGGCAATCTAGGCTTCACGCTAGGGTGTTGCTCCACCAGATGGAATAGCTAGGGCCTTAGAAGTCAACGCCCGAAGCATAAAATGCAATATAAATGGAACAGTTTTTCCATTCTATAAAACGAATAACTGCAACCAGTGTGAAAGTACTGGTCATTTCCACGTTCTGGGTAACCTAGGTTTCACTCTAGCGCGTTGCTCCACGAGATCGTATAGCTAGGGGCTTAGAATTCAACGCCAGAAGGATAAAATACAATATAAGTACAGCAGTTTTTCCATCGTATAAAATGAATAATTGCAGACATTGTGAAAGTAATGGTCATTTATACGTTCCGGGCAACCCATGCGACAGTCTAGGGCGTTGCTCCACCACATCTAATAGATACGGCCTTCAAAGTCAACGCCAGAAGCATAAAATACAATATAAATACAACAGCTTTTCCATCATATAAAACGAATAATGGTAACCAGTGTGAAAGTTATGGTCATTTCAACGTTCCGGGCAACCTAGGCTCCACTCTAGGGCGTTGCTCCTCCAGATCAAATAGTTAGGGCCTAAGAAGTCAACGCCAGAAGCATAAATTACAATATAAGTACAACAGCTTTTCCATTGTATGTAATGTATATTTACAAACTGTGTGGAAGTAATGGTCATTTCTACGTTCCGGGCAACCTAGGCTTCACTGTAGAGTGATGCTCCACCAGATCGAATAGGTAGTGCCTTAGAAGGCAACGCCAGAAGCATAATATACAACATAAATATATCAGTTTTTCCATCGTATAAAACGAATAATAGCAATCAGTGTGAAAGTTGTGGTCATTTCTACGTTCCGGGCTACCTAGGCTGCACTCTAGGGTTTCGCTCCACCAGATCGAATAGGTAGGGCCACAGAAGTCAACGCCAGAAGCATAAAACACAATAAAAATGCAACAGTTTTTCCATCGTATAGCATGACTAATTGCGACCAGTGCGAAAGTAATGATCATTTCTACGTCCGGACAACCTAGGCTTCACTCTAGGGCGTTGCTCCACCAGATCAAACAGTTAGGGCCTTAGAAGTTAACGCCCGAAGCATAAAATACAAAATAAATAGAACAGTTTTTCCATCGTATAAGACGAATAATAGCAACCAGTGTGAAAGTTATGGTCATTTCTACGTTCCGGGCAACCTAGGCTTCACCCCAGGGCGTTGTTCCACCAGATCGAATAGTTAGGGCCTAAGAAATGAACGCCAGCAGCATAAAATACAATATAAATACAACAGTTCTTCCATCATATAAAACGAACGATTGCAACCAGTATGAAAGTTATGGTCATTTCTACGTTCCGGGCAACCTAGGCTTCACTCTAGGGCGTTGCTCCACCAGATCGAATAGTTAGTGCCTTAGAAGTCAACGCCAGAAGCATAAAATTCAATAAAGATGCAACTGTTTTTCCATCATATAACAGGAATAATTGCAACCAGTTTGAAAGTGATGGCCAATTCTACGTTCCGGGTAACCTAGGTTTCACTCCAGGGCGTTGCTCCACCAGACCGAATAGTTACGGCCTAAGAAGTCAACGCCAGAAGCATAAAATACGATATAAATACAACTGCTTCTCCACCGTATAAAACGAATAATTGCAACCAGTGTGAAAGTAATGGTCATTTCTACGTTCCGAGCACCGTAGGCGTCACTCTCGGGCGTTGCTCCACCACATCTAATAGCTACGGCCTTAGAAGTCAACGCCAGAGACATAAAATACAATATAAATACAACAGCGTTTCCATCGTATAAAACGAATAATTGCAACCAGTGTGAAAGTTATGGTCATTTCTACATTCCGAGCAACCTAGGCTTCACTCTAGGGCGTTGCTCCACCAGATCGAATAGTTAGTGCCTTGGAAGTCAACGCCAGAAGCATAAAATACAATACAAATACAACAGCTTTGCCATCGTATAAAATGAATAATTGCAAACAGTGTGAAGGTAATGGTCATTTCTACGTTCCGAGCAACCTAGGCTTCACTCTAGGGCGTTGCTCCACCACATCGAATAGTTAGGGCCTTAGAAGTCAACGCCAGAAGCATAAAATACAATAAAGATGCAACAGTTTTTCCATCGTATAACAGGAATAATTGCAAACAGTGTGAAGGTAATGGTATGTTCTATGTTCCGGGCAAACAAGGCTTCACGCTAGGGCGTTGCTCCACCAGATCGAAATGTTAGGTCCTAAGAAGTCAACGCCCGAAGCATAAAATACGATATAAATACAACAGCATTTCCATCGTATTAAATGAGCAATTGCAAACAGTGTGAAAGTATTGGTCATTTCTACGTTCCGGGCAACCTAGGTTTCACTGTATGGCGTTCTTCCACCAAATCGAATAGCTACGGCCTCAGAAGTCCACGCCTGAAGCATAAAATACAATAAAAATACAACAGTCTTTTCATCTTATAACAGGAATAATTGCAACAAGCGTGAAGGTAATGATCATTTCGGCGTTTCGGGGATCCTAGACTTAACTCTGAGGCATTGCTCCACCAGATCGAATAGTTAGGGCCTAAGAAGTCAACGCCAGAAGCATAAAATACAATATAAATACAACAGCTGTTCCATCGTATAAAACGAATAATTGCAACCAGTGTGAAAGTTATGGTCATTTCTACATTCCGGGCAACCTAGGCTTCACTCTAGGGCGTTGCTCCACCAGATCGAATAGTTAGGTCCTTAGAAGTCAACGCCAGAAGCATAAAATACGATATAAATACAACAGCTGTTCCACCGTATAAAAGGAATAATTGCAAACAGTGTGAAAGTAATGGTCATTTCTACGTGCCTGGCAACCTACGCGTCACTCTAGGGCGTTGCTGCTCCACATCTGATAGCTACGGCCTTAGAAGCTAACGCCGGAAGCATAAAATACAATATAAATACAACAGCTTTGCCATCGTATAAAATGAATAATTGCAAACAGTGTGAAGGTAATGGTCATTTCTACGTTCCGAGCAACCTAGGCTTCACTCTAGGGCGTTGCTCCACCACATCGAATAGTTAGGGCTTTAGAAGTCAACGCCAGAAGCATAAAATACAATAAAGATGCAACAGTTTTTCCATCGTATAGCAGGAATAATTGCAAACAGTGTGAAGGTAATGGTATGTTCTATGTTCCGGGCAAACAAGGCTTCACGCTAGGGCGTTGCTCCACCAGATCGAAATGTTAGGTCCTAAGAAGTCAACGCCCGAAGCATAAAATACAATAAAGATGCAACAGTTTTTCCATCGTATAACAGGAATAATTGCAAACAGTGTGAAGGTAATGGTATGTTCTACGTTCCGGGCAAACTAGGCTTCACGCTAGGGCGTTGCTCCACCTGATCAAATAGTTAGGGCCTCAGAAGCCAACGCCAGAAGCATAAATTGCAATATAAGTACAACGGCTTTACCATCGTATGTAATGTATATTTGCAAACAGTGTGGAACTAATGGTCATTTCTACGTTCCGGGCAACCTAGGCTTCACGCCAGGGTGTTGCTCCACCAGATGGAATAGCTAGGGACTTAGAATTCAATGCCAGAAGCATAAAATGAAATATAAATATAACAGCTTTTCCATCGTATAAAACGAATAACAGCAACCAGTGTGAAAGTTATGGTCATTTCTACTTCCCGGGCAACCTAGGCTTCACTCTAGGGCGTTGCTCCACCAGGTCAAATAGTTAGGGCCTTAGAAGTCAACGCCCGAAGCATAAAATGCAAAATAAATATAACAGCTTTTCCATCGTATAAAACGAATAATAGCAACCAGTGTGAAAGTTATGGTCATTTCTACTTCCCGGGCAACCTAGGCTTCACTCTAGGGCGTTGCTCCACCACATCGAATAGTTAGGGCCTTAGAAGTCAACGCCAGAAGCATAAAATACAATAAAGATGCAACAGTTTTTCCATCGTATAGCAGGAATAATTGCAAACAGTGTGAAGGTAATGGTATGTTCTATGTTCCGGGCAAACAAGGCTTCACGCTAGGGCGTTGCTCCACCAGATCGAAATGTTAGGTCCTAAGAAGTCAACGCCCGAAGCATAAAATACGATATAAATACAACAGCATTTCCATCGTATTAAATGAACAATTGCAAACAGTGTGAAAGTATTGGTCATTTCTACGTTCCGGGCAGCCTAGGTTTCACTGTATGGCGTTCTTCCACCAAATCGAATAGCTACGGCCTCAGAAGTCCACGCCTGAAGCATAAAATACAATAAAAATACAACAGTCTTTTCATCTTATAACAGGAATAATTGCAACAAGCGTGAAGGTAATGATCATTTCGGCGTTTCGGGGATCCTAGACTTAACTCTGAGGCATTGCTCCACCAGATCGAATAGTTAGGGCCTAAGAAGTCAACGCCAGAAGCATAAAATACAATATAAATACAACAGCTGTTCCATCGTATAAAACGAATAATTGCAACCAGTGTGAAAGTTATGGTCATTTCTACATTCCGAGCAACCTAGGCTTCACTCTAGGGCGTTGCTCCACCAGATCGAATAGTTAGGTCCTTAGAAGTCAACGCCAGAAGCATAAAATACGATATAAATACAACAGCTGTTCCACCGTATAAAAGGAATAATTGCAAACAGTGTGAAAGTAATGGTCATTTCTACGTGCCTGGCAACCTACTCGTCACTCTAGGGCGTTGCTGCTCCACATCTGATAGCTACGGCCTTAGAAGCTAACGCCGGAAGCATAAAATACAATATAAATACAACAGCTTTGCCATCGTATAAAATGAATAATTGCAAACAGTGTGAAGGTAATGGTCATTTCTACGTTCCGAGCAACCTAGGCTTCACTCTAGGGCGTTGCTCCACCAGATCGAATAGTTAGGGCCTTAGAAGTCAACGCCAGAAGCATAAAATACAATAAAGATGCAACAGTTTTTCCATCGTATAACAGGAATAATTGCAAACAGTGTGAAGGTAATGGTATGTTCTACGTTCCGGGCAAACTAGGCTTCACGCTAGGGCGTTGCTCCACCTGATCAAATAGTTAGGGCCTAAGAAGCCAACGCCAGAAGCATAAATTGCAATATAAGTACAACGGCTTTCCCATCGTATGTAATGTATATTTGCAAACAGTGTGGAACTAATGGTCATTTCTACGTTCCGGGCAACCTAGGCTTCACGCCAGGGTGTTGCTCCACCAGATGGAATAGCTAGGTCCTTAGAAGTCAACGCCAGAAGCATAAAATACGATATAAATACAACAGCTGTTCCACCGTATAAAAGGAATAATTGCAAACAGTGTGAAAGTAATGGTCATTTCTACGTGCCTGGCAACCTACTCGTCACTCTAGGGCGTTGCTGCTCCACATCTGATAGCTACGGCCTTAGAAGCTAACGCCGGAAGCATAAAATACAATATAAATACAACAGCTTTGCCATCGTATAAAATGAATAATTGCAAACAGTGTGAAGGTAATGGTCATTTCTACGTTCCGAGCAACCTAGGCTTCACTCTAGGGCGTTGCTCCACCAGATCGAATAGTTAGGGCCTTAGAAGTCAACGCCAGAAGCATAAAATACAATAAAGATGCAACAGTTTTTCCATCGTATAACAGGAATAATTGCAAACAGTGTGAAGGTAATGGTATGTTCTACGTTCCGGGCAAACTAGGCTTCACGCTAGGGCGTTGCTCCACCTGATCAAATAGTTAGGGCCTAAGAAGCCAACGCCAGAAGCATAAATTGCAATATAAGTACAACGGCTTTCCCATCGTATGTAATGTATATTTGCAAACAGTGTGGAACTAATGGTCATTTCTACGTTCCGGGCAACCTAGGCTTCACGCCAGGGTGTTGCTCCACCAGATGGAATAGCTAGGGACTTAGAATTCAATGCCAGAAGCATAAAATGAAATATAAATATAACAGCTTTTCCATCGTATAAAACGAATAATAGCAACCAGTGTGAAAGTTATGGTCATTTCTACTTCCCGGGCAACCTAGGCTTCACTCTAGGGCGTTGCTCCACCAGGTCAAATAGTTAGGGCCTTAGAAGTCAACGCCCGAAGCATAAAATGCAAAATAAATAGAACAGTTTTTCCATCGTATAAAACGAATAACTGCAACCAGTGTGAAAGTACTAGTCATTTCTACGTTCCGCGCAACCTAGGCTTCACCCTAGGGCGATGTTCCACCAGATGGAAAAGTTAGGGCCTAAGAAGTCAACGCTAGAAGCATAAAATACGATATAAATTCAACAGCTTTTCCATCGTATAAAACGAATAATTGCAACCTGTCTGATGGTTATGGACATATCTACGTTCCGGGCAATCTAGGCTTCACTCTAGGGCGTTGCTCCACCAGATCGAATAGTTAGGTCCTTAGAAGTCAACGCCAGAAGCATAAAATACGATATAAATACAACAGCTGTTCCACCGTATAAAAGGAATAATTGCAAACAGTGTGAAAGTAATGGTCATTTCTACGTGCCTGGCAACCTACGCGTCACTCTAGGGCGTTGCTGCTCCACATCTGATAGCTACGGCCTTAGAAGCTAACGCCGGAAGCATAAAATACAATATAAATACAACAGCTTTGCCATCGTATAAAATGAATAATTGCAAACAGTGTGAAGGTAATGGTCATTTCTACGTTCCGAGCAACCTAGGCTTCACTCTAGGGCGTTGCTCCACAAGATCGAATAGTTAGGGCCTTAGAAGTCAACGCCAGAAGCATAAAATACAATAAAGATGCAACAGTTTTTCCATCGTATAACAGGAATAATTGCAAACAGTGTGAAGGTAATGGTATGTTCTACGTTCCGGGCAAACTAGGCTTCACGCTAGGGCGTTGCTCCACCTGATCAAATAGTTAGGGCCTAAGAAGCCAACGCCGGAAGCATAAATTGCAATATAAGTACAAAGGCTTTCCCATCGTATGTAATGTATATTTGCAAACAGTGTGGAACTAATGGTCATTTCTACGTTCCGGGCAACCTAGGCTTCACGCCAGGGTGTTGCTCCACCAGATGGAATAGCTAGGGACTTAGAATTCAATGCCAGAAGCATAAAATGAAATATAAATATAACAGCTTTTCCATCGTATAAAACGAATAATAGCAACCAGTGTGAAAGTTATGGTCATTTCTACTTCCCGGGCAACCTAGGCTTCACTCTAGGGCGTTGCTCCACCAGGTCAAATAGTTAGGGCCTTAGAAGTCAACGCCCGAAGCATAAAATGCAAAATAAATAGAACAGTTTTTCCATCGTATAAAACGAATAACTGCAACCAGTGTGAAAGTACTAGTCATTTCTACGTTCCGCGCAACCTAGGCTTCACCCTAGGGCGATGTTCCACCAGATGGAAAAGTTAGGGCCTAAGAAGTCAACGCTAGAAGCATAAAATACGATATAAATTCAACAGCTTTTCCATCGTATAAAACGAATAATTGCAACCTGTGTGATGGTTATGGACATATCTACGTTCGGGCTACCTAGGCTTCACTCTATGGCGTTCTTCCACCACATCGAATAGCAACGGCCTCAGAAGTCAACGCCAGAAGCATAAAATACAATATAAATATAACAGTTTTTCCATCATATAAAACGAATAATAGCAACCAGTGTTAAAGTTATGGTCATTTCTAAGTTCCGGGCAACCTAGGTTTCACTCTAGGGCGTTGCTCCTCCAGATCGTATAGTTACGGCCTAAGAAGTCAACGCCAGAAGCATAAAATACGATAAAGATGCAACAGTTTTTCCATCGTATAAAACGAATAATTGCAACCAGTGTGAAAGTAATGGTCATTTCTACATTCCGAGCAACCTAGGCTTCACTCTAGGGCGTTGCTCCGCCAGATCGAATAGTTAGGTCCTTAGAAGTCAACGCCAGAAGCATAAAATACGACATAAATACAACAGTTTTCCATCGTATAAAAGGAATAATTGCAAACAGTGTGCAAGTAATGGTCATTTCTACGTTCCGGGCAACCTAGGCTTCACCCTAGTCCGTTGTCCCACCAGATCGAATAGTTAGGCCCTAAGAAGTGAACGCCAGAACCATAAAATGCAATAAAAATACAACAGTTTTTCCATCGTATAAAACGAATAATTGCAACCAGTATGAAACTTATGGTCATTTCTACTTTCCGAGCAACCTAGGCTTCACCCTAGGGCGTTGCTCCAACAGATTGAATAGTTAGGGCCTTAGAAGTCAACGCCCGAAGCATAAAATGCAATAAAAATACAACAGTCTTTCCATCCTATAACAGGAATAATTGCAACCAGTGTGAAAGTAATGGTCATTTCTACGTTCCGAGCACCCTAGGCACCACTCTAGGGCGTTGCTCCACCACATCTAATAGCTACGGCCTTAGAAGTCATCGACAAAGGCATAAAATACAATATAAATACAACAGTGTTTCCATCATATAACAGGAATAATTGCAACCAGTTTGATAGTGATGGCCAATTCCACGTTCCGGGCAAGCGAGGCTTCACTCTAGGGCGTTGCTCCACCAGATCGAATAGTTAGTGCCTTAGAAGTCAACGCCAGAAGCATAAAATACAATATAAATACAACAGTTTTTCCATCGTATAAAACGAATAATTGCAACCAGTATGAAACCTATGGTCATTTCTACTTTCCTAGCAAGCAAGGCTTCACCCAAGGGCGTTGCTCCAACAGATTGAATAGTTAGGGCCTTAGAAGTCAACGCCCGAACCATAAAATGCAAAAAAAATACAACAGTGTTTCCATCATATAACAGGAATAATTGCAAACAGTTTGAAAGTGATGGCCAATTCTACGTTCCGGGTAACCTAGGTTTCACTCCAGGGCGTTGCTCCACCAGACCGAATAGTTACGGCCTAAGAAGTCAACGCCAGAAGCATAAAATACGATATAAATACAACTGCTTCTCCACCGTATAAAACGAATAATTGCAACCAGTGTGAAAGTAATGGTCATTTCTACGTTCCGAGCACCGTAGGCGTCACTCTCGGGCGTTGCTCCACCACATCTAATAGCTACGGCCTTAGAAGTCAACGCCAGAGACATAAAATACAATATAAATACAACAGCGTTCCCATCGTATAAAACGAATAATTGCAACCAGTGTGAAAGTTATGGTCATTTCTACATTCCGAGCAACCTAGGCTTCACTCTAGGGCGTTGCTCCACCAGATCGAATAGTTAGTGCCTTGGAAGTCAACGCCAGAAGCATAAAATACAATATAAATACAACAGATTTTCCATCGTATGAAACGAATAATTGCAACCAGTATGAAACTTATGGTCATTTCTACTTTCCGAGCAACCTATGCTTCACCATAGGGCGTTGCTCCAACAGGTTGAATAGTGAGGGCCTTAGAAGTCAACGCCCGAACCATCAAATGCAAAAAAAATACAACAGTGTTTCCATCATATAACAGGGATAATTGCAACCAGTTTGAAAGTGATGGCCAATTCTACGTTCCGGGCAACCTAGGTTTCAGTCCAGGGCGTTGCTCCACCAGACCGAATAGTTACGGCCTAAGAAGTCAAGGCCCGGATCATAAAATACGATATAAATACAACAGTTTTCCATCGTATAAAAGGAATAATTGCAAACAGTGTGCAAGTAATGGTCATTTCTACGTTCCGGGCAACCTAGGCTTCACCCTAGTCCGTTGTTCCACCAGATCGAATAGTTAGGCCCTAAGAAGTGAACGCCAGAACCATAAAATGCAATAAAAATACAACAGTTTTTCCATCGTATAAAACGAATAATTGCAACCAGTATGAAACTTATGGACATTTCTACTTTCCGAGCAACCTAGGCTTCACCCTAGGGTGTTGCTCCAACAGATTGAATAGTTAGGGCCTTAGAAGTCAACGCCCGAACCATAACAAGCAAAAAAAATACAACAGTGTTTGCATCATATAACAGGAATAATTGCAACCAGTTTGAAAGTGATGGCCAATTCTAAGTTCCGGGCAACCTAGGCTTCACTCTAGGGCGTTGCTCCACCAGATCGATCAGTTAGTGCCTTAGAAGTCAACGCCAGAAGCATAAAATACAGTATAAATACAACAGCTTTTCCATCGTATAAAACGAATAATTGCAACCAGTATGTAACTTATGGTCATTTCTACTTTCCGAGCAACCTAGGCTTCACCCTAGGGCGTTGCTCCAACAGATTGATTAGTTAGGGCCTTAGAAGTCAACGCCCGAAGCATAAAATGCAATAAAAATACAACAGTGTTTCCATCATATAACAGGAATAATTGCAACCAGTTTGAAAGTGATGGCCAATTCTACGTTCCGGGCAACCTAGGCTTCACTCTATTGCGTTGCTCCACCAGTTCGAATAGTTAGTGCCTTAGAAGTCAACGCCAGAAGCATCAAATACAATATAAATACAACAGTTTTTAAATCGTATAACACGAATAATTGCAACCAGTATGAAACTTATGGACATTTCTACTTTCCGAGCAACCTAGGCTTCACCCTAGGGCGTTGCTCCAACAGATTGAATAGTTTGGGCCTTAGAAGTCAACGCCCGAAGCATTAAATACAAAATAAATAGAACAGTTTTTCCATAGTATAAAACGAATAATTGCTACCAGTGTAAAAGTTATGGTTATTTCTACGTTCCGGGAAACCTAGGCTTCACCCTAGTCCGTTGTTCCACCAGATCGGATAGTTAGGGCCTAAGAAGGGAACGCCAGAAGCATAAAATACAATATAAATACAACAGTTTTTCCATCATATAAAACGGATAATTGCATCAAGTATGTAAGCTATGGTCATTTCTACTTGCCGGGCAACCTAGGCTTCACCCTAGGGCGGTGCTCCAACAGATTGAATAGTTAGGGCCTTAGAAGTCAATGCCCGAAGCATAAAATGCAATAAAAATACAACAGATTTTCCATCATATAACAGGAATAATTGCAAGCAGTTTGAAAGTGATGGTCATTTCTACGTTCCGGGCAACATAGGTTTCACTGCAGGGCGTTGCTCCACCATACCGAATAGTTACGGCTTAAGAAGTCAACGCCAGAAGCATAAAATACGATATAAATGCAACAGCTTTTCCATCGTATAAAACGAATAATTGCAACCAGTGTGAAAGTTATGGTCATTTCTACGTTCGGGCTACCTAGGCTTCACTCTATGGCGTTCTTCCACCACATCGAATAGCAACGGCCTCAGAAGTCAACGCCAGAAGCATAAAATACAATAAAAATACAACAGTCTTTCCATCATATAAAACGAATAATAGCAACCAGTGTTGAAGTTATGGTCATTTCTAAGTTCCGGGCAACCTAGGTTTCACTCTAGGGCGTTGCTCCTCCAGATCGTATAGTTACGGCCTAAGAAGTCAACGCCAGAAGCATAAAATACGATAAAGATGCAACAGTTTTTCCATCGTATAAAACGAATAATTGCAACCAGTGTGAAAGTTATGGTCATTTCTACATTCCGAGCAACCTAGGCTTCACTCTAGGGCGTTGCTCCGCCAGATCGAATAGTTAGGTCCTTAGAAGTCTACGCCAGAAGCATAAAATACGACATAAATACAACAGTTTTCCATCGTATAAAAGGAATAATTGCAAACAGTGTGCAAGTAATGGTCATTTCTACGTTCCGGGCAACCTAGGCTTCACCCTAGTCCGTTGTTCCACCAGATCGAATAGTTAGGCCCTAAGAAGTGAACGCCAGAACCATAAAATGCAATAAAAATACAACAGTTTTTCCATCGTATAAAACGAATAATTGCAACCAGTATGAAACTTATGGTCATTTCTACTTTCCGAGCAACCTAGGCTCCACCCTAGGGCGTTGCTCCAACAGATTGAATTGTTAGGGCCTTAGAAGTCAACGCCCGAAGCATAAAATGCAATAAAAATACAACAGTCTTTCCATCCTATAACAGGAATAATTGCAACCCGTGTGAAAGTGATGGTCAGTTCAACGTTCCAGGCAACCTAGGCTTCACTCTAGGGCGTTGTTCCACCAGATCGAATAGTTAGGGCCTTAGAAGTCAACGCCAGAAGCAAAAAAAAAGATATAAATACAACAGCTTTTATATCGTATAAAACGAATAATTGCAACCAGTGTGAAAGGAATGGTCATTTCTACGTTCCGAGCACCCTAGGCACCACTCTAGGGCGTTGCTCCACCACATCTAATAGCTACGGCCTTAGAAGTCATCGACAAAGGCATAAAATACAATATAAATACAACAGTGTTTCCATCATATAACAGGAACAATTGCAACCAGTTTGAAAGTGATGGCCAATTCCACGTTCCGGGCAACCGAGGCTTCACTTTAGGGCGTTGCTCCACCAGATGAAACAGTTAGGGCCTTAGAAGTCAACGCCCGAAGCATAAAATACAAAATAAATACAACAGCTTTTCCATCGTATAAAAGCAATAATTGAAAACAGTGTGAAAGTAATGGTCATTTCTACGTTCCGAGCAATCTAGGCTTCACTCTAGGGCGGTTCTCCACCAGATTAAATAGTTAGGTCGTAAGAAGTGAACGCCAGAAGCATAAAATACAATATAAATACAACAGCTTTTCCATCGTATATAATGTATATTTGCAAACAGTGTGAAAGTGATGGTCATTTCTACGTTCCGGGCAACATAGGCTTCACTCTAGGGCGTTGCTCCACTAGATCGAATAGTTAGTACCTTAGAAGTCAACGCCAGATGTATAAAATACAATATAAATACAACAGTTTTTCCATCGTATAAAACGAATAATTGCAACCAGTATGAAAGTTAACGTCATTTCTACTTTCAGGGCAACCTAGGCTTCACCCTGGGGCGTTGCTCCAACAGATTGAGTTGTTAGGGCCTTAGAAGTCAACGCCCGAAGCATAAAATGCAATAAAAATGCAACAGTTTTTCCATCGTATAAAAGGATTAATTGCAACCAGTTAGAAAGTGATGGTCATTTCTCCTTTCCGGGCAACGTCGGCTTCACTCTAGGGCGTTGCTCCACTAGATCGAACAGCTAGGGCCATAGAAGTCAACGCCAGAAGCATAAATTGCAATATAAATACAACAGTTTTTCCATCCTATAAAACGAATAATTGCAACCAGTATGAAACTTATGGTCATTTCTACTTTCCGAGCAACCTAGGCTTCACCCTAGGGCGTTGCTGCATCAGATTGAATAGTTAGGGCCTTAGAAGTCAACGCCCGAAGCATAAAATGCAATAAAGATACAACAGTGTTTCCATCATATAACAGGAATAATTGCAACCAGTTTGAAAGTGATGGCCAATTCTACATTCAGGGCAACCTAGGCTTCACTCTAGGGCGCTGCTCCACCAGATCGAATAGTTAGAGCCTTAGAAGTCAACGCCAGAAGCATAAAATACAGTATAAATACAACAGCTTTTCCATCGTATAAAACGAATAATTGCAACCAGTATGTAACTTATGGTCATTTCTACTTTCCGAGCAACCTAGGCTTCACCCTAGGGCGTTGCTCCAACAGATTGAATAGTTAGGGCCTTAGAAGTCAACGCCCGAAGCATAAAATGCAATAAAAATACAACAGTGTTTCCATCATATAACATGAATAATTGCAACCAGTTTGAAAGTGATGGCCAATTCTACGTTCCGGGCAACCTAGGCTTCACTCTATTGCGTTGCTCCACCAGATCGAATAGTTAGTGCCTTAGAAGTCAACGCCAGAAGCATCAAATACAATATAAATACAACAGCTTTTATATCGTATAAAACGAATAATTGCAACCAGTGTGAAAGTAATGGTCATTTCTACGTTCCGAGCACCCTAGGCACCACTCTAGGGCGTTGCTCCACCACATCTAATAGCTACGGCCTTAGAAGTCATCGACAAAGGCATAAAATACAATATAAATACAACAGTGTTTCCATCATATAACAGGAATAATTGCAACCAGTTTGAAAGTGATGGCCAATTCCACGTTCCGGGCAACCGAGGCTTCACTTTAGGGCGTTGCTCCACCAGATGAAACAGTTAGGGCCTTAGAAGTCAACGCCCGAAGCATAAAATACAAAATAAATACAACAGCTTTTCCATCGTATAAAAGCAATAATTGAAAACAGTGTGAAAGTAATGGTCATTTCTACGTTCCGAGCAATCTAGGCTTCACTCTAGGGCGGTGCTCCACCAGATTAAATAGTTAGGTCGTAAGAAGTCAACGCCAGAAGCATAAAATACAATATAAATACAACAGCTTTTCCATCGTATATATTGTATATTTGCAAACAGTGTGAAAGTGATGGTCATTTCTACGTTCCGGGCAACATAGGCTTCACTCTAGGGCGTTGCTCCACTAGATCGAATAGTTAGTACCTTAGAAGTCAACGCCAGATGTATAAAATACAATATAAATACAACAGTTTTTCCATCGTATAAAACGAATAATTGCAACCAGTATGAAAGTTAACGTCATTTCTACTTTCAGGGCAACCTAGGCTTCACCCTGGGGCGTTGCTCCAACAGATTGAGTTGTTAGGGCCTTAGAAGTCAACGCCCGAAGCATAAAATGCAATAAAAATGCAACAGTTTTTCCATCGTATAAAAGGATTAATTGCTACCAGTTAGAAAGTGATGGTCATTTCTCCTTTCCGGGCAACGTCGGCTTCACTCTAGGGCGTTGCTCCACTAGATCGAACAGCTAGGGCCATAGAAGTCAACGCCAGAAGCATAAATTACAATATAAATACAACAGTTTTTCCATCCTATAAAACGAATAATTGCAACTAGTATGAAACTTATGGTCATTTCTACTTTCCGAGCAACCTAGGCTTCACCCTAGGGCGTTGCTGCAACAGATTGAATAGTTAGGGCCTTAGAAGTCAACGCCCGAAGCATAAAATGCAATAAAGATACAACAGTGATTCCATCATATAACAGGAATAATTGCAACCAGTTTGAAAGTGATGGCCAATTCTACATTCAGGGCAACCTAGGCTTCACTCTAGGGCGTTGCTCCACCAGATCGAATAGTTAGTGCCTTAGAAGTCAACGCCAGAAGCATAAAATACAGTATAAATACAACAGATTTTCCATCGTATAAAACGAATAATTGCAACCAGTATGTAACTTATGGTCATTTCTACTTTCCCAGCAACCTAGGCTTCACCCTAGGGCGTTGCTCCAACAGATTGAATAGTTAGGGCCTTAGAAGTCAACGCCCGAAGCATAAAATGCAATAAAAATACAACAGTGTTGCCATCATATAACATGAATAATTGCAACCAGTTTGAAAGTGATGGCCAATTCTACGTTCCGGGCAACCTAGGCTTCACTCTATTGCGTTGCTCCACCAGATCGAATAGTTAGTGCCTTAGAAGTCAACGCCAGAAGCATCAAATACAATATAAATAAAACAGTTTTTAAATCGTATAACACGAATAATTGCAACCAGTATGAAACTTATGGACATTTCTACTTTCCGAGCAACCTAGGCTTCACCCTAGGGCGTTGCTCCAACAGATTGAATAGTTAGGGCCTTAGAAGTCAACGCCCGAACCATAACATGCAAAAAAAATACAACAGTGTTTGCATCATATACCAGGAATAATTGCAACCAGTTTGAAAGTGATGGCCAATTCTACGTTCCGGGCAACCTAGGCTTCAGCCTAGGGCGTTGCTCCACCAGATCGAATAGTCAGTGCCTTAGAAATCAACGCCAGAAACATAAAATACGATTTAAATACAACAGCTTTTCCATCGTATAAAACGAATAATTGCAACCAGTATGAAACTTATGGACATTTCTACTTTCCGAGCAACCTAGGCTTCACCCTCGGGCGTTGCTCCAACAGATTGAATAGTTAGGGCCTTAGAAGTCAACCCCAGAACCATAAAATGCAAAAAAAATACAACAGGGTTTCCATCATGTATCAGGAATAATTGCAAGCAGTTTGAAAGTGATGGTCATTTCAACGTTCCGGGCAACATAGGTTTCACTACAGGGCGTTGCTCCACCAGACCGAATAGTTACGGCCTAAAAAGTCAACGCCAGAAGCATAAAATA
Source organism: Calliopsis andreniformis (assembly GCF_051401765.1). NCBI lineage: Eukaryota > Metazoa > Arthropoda > Insecta > Hymenoptera > Andrenidae > Calliopsis > Calliopsis andreniformis. Next base: position 6,607,376 of record NW_027480425.1, on the reverse strand, counting down.
CGATATAAATGCAAGAGCTTTTCCATCGTATAAAACGAATAATTGCAACCAGTATGAAACTTATGGTCGTTTCTACTTTCCGAGCAAGTTGGGCTTCACCCTAGGGCATTGCTCCAACAGATTGAATAGTTAGGGCCTTAGAAGTCAACGCCCGAAGCATAAAATGCAAAAAAAATGCAGCAGTGTTTCCATCATATAACAGGTATAATTGCAACCAGTTTGAAATTGATGGCCAATTCTACGTTCCGGGCAACCTAGGTATCACTCTATTGCGTTGCTCCACCAGATTGAATAGTTAGTGCCTTAGAAATCAACGCCAGAAGCATAAAATACAATATAAATACAACAGTTTTTCCATCGTATAAAACGAATAACTGCAACCAGTATGAAACTTATGGACATTTCTACTTTCCGAGCAACCTAGGCTTCACCCTTTGGCGTTGCACCAACAGATTGAACAGTTAGGGCCTTAGAAGTCAGCGCCCGAACCATAAAATGCAAAAAAAAATACAACAGTGATTCCATCATATATCAGGAATAATTGCAACCAGTTTGAAGGTGATGGCCAATTCTACGTTCCGGGAAACCTAGGCTTCACTCTAGGGCGTTGCTCCACCAGATCGAATACTTAGTGCCTTAGAAGTCATGGACAGAAGCATAAAATACAATATAAATACAACAGTTTTTCCATCGTATAAAACGAATAAATGCAACCAGTATGAAACTTATGGTCATATCTACTTTCCGAGCAAGCTAGGCTTCACCCCAGGGCGTTGCTCCACCAGATCGAATAGATAGTGCCTTAGAAGTCAACGCCAGAAGCATAAAATACAATATAAATACAACAGTGTATCCATCATATAACAGGAATAATTGCAACCAGTTTGAAAGTGATGGACAATTCTACGTTCCGGGCAACCTAGGCTTCACTCTATTGCGTTGCTCCACCAGATCGAATAGTTAGTGCCTTAGAAGTCAACGCCAGAAGCATAAAATACAATATAAATACAACAGTTTTTCCATCGTATAAAACGAATAATTGCAACCAGTATGAAACTTATGGACATTTCTACTTTCCGAGCAACCTAGGCTTCACCCTAGGGCGTTGCTCCAACAGATTGAATAGTTAGGGCCTTAGAAGTCAACGCCCGAACCATAAAATGCAAAAAAAATACAACAGTGTTTTCATCATATATCAGGAATAATTGCAACCAGTTTGAAAGTGATGGCCAATTCTACGTTCCGGGCAACCTAGGTTTCACTCCAGGGCGTGGCTCCACCAGACCGAATAGTTACGGCCTTAGAAGTCAACGCCCGAAGCATAAAATGCAATAAAAATACAACAGTGTATCCATCATATAACAGGAATAATTGCAACCAGTTTGAAAGTGATGGACAATTCTACGTTCCGGGCAACCTAGGCTTCACTCTAGGGCGTTGCTCCACCAGATCAAATAGTTAGTGCCTTAGAAGTCAACGCCAGAAGCATAAAATACAATACAAATACAACAGTTTTTCCATCGTATAAAACGAATATTTGCAGCCAGTAAGAAACTTATGGTCATTTCTACTTTCCGAGCAATCTAGGCTTCACCCTAGGGCGTTGCTCCAACAGATTGAATAGTTAGAGCCTTAGAAGTCAACGCCCGATCCATAAAATGCAAAAAAAATACAACAGTGTTTCCATCATATAACAGGAATAATTGCAACCAGTCTGAAATTGATGGCCAATTCTCCGTTCCGGCAACCTAGGCATCACACTATTGCGTTGCTCCACCAGATCGAATAGATAGTGCCTTAGAAGTCAACGCCAGAAGCATAAAATACAATATAAATACAACTGTTTTTCCATCGTATAAAACGAATAATTGCAACCAGTATGAAACTTATGGTCATATCTACTTTCCGAGCTACCTAGGCCTCACCCTAGGGTGTTGCTCCAACAGATTGAATAGTCAGGGCCTTAGAAGTCAACGCCCGAACCATAAAATGCAAAAAAAATACAACAGTGTTTCCATCATATGTCAGGAATAATTGCAACCAGTTTGAAAGTGATGGCCAATTCTACGTTCCCGGCAACCTAGGTTTCACTACAGGGCGTCGTTCCACCAGACCGAATAGTTACGGCCTAAGAAGTCAACGCCAGAAGCATAAAATACGATATAAATGCAACAGCTTTTCCATCGTATAAAACGAATAATTGCAACCAGTATGAAACTAATGGTCATTTCTACTTTCCGAGCAACCTAGGCTTCACTCTAGGGCGTTGCTCCAACAGATTGAATAGTTAGGGCCTTAGAAGTCAACGCCCGAACCATAAAATGCAAAAAAAATACAGCAGTGTTTCCATCATATAACAGGTATAATTGCAACCAGTTTGAAATTGATGGCCAATTCTACGTTCCGGGCAACCTAGGCATCACTCTATTGCGTTGCTCCACCAGATCGAATAGTTAGTGCCTTAGAAGTCAACGCCAGAAGCATAAAATACAATATAAATACAACAGTTTTTCCATCGTATAAAACGAATAACTGCAACCAGTATGAAACTTATGGACATTTCTACTTTCCGAGCAACCTAGGCTTCACCCTTTGGCGTTGCACCAACAGATTGAACAGTTAGGGCCTTAGAAGTCAGCGCCCGAACCATAAAATGCAAAAAAAAATACAACAGTGATTCCATCATATATCATGAATAATTGCAACCAGTTTGAAGGTGATGGCCAATTCTACGTTCCGGGAAACCTAGGCTTCACTCTAGGGCGTTGCTCCACCAGATCGAATAGTTAGTGCCTTAGAAGTCAACGACAGAAGCATAAAATACAATATAAATACAACAGTTTTTCCATCGTATAAAACGAATAAATGCAACCAGTATGAAACTTATGGTCATATCTACTTTCCGAGCAACCTAGCCTTCACCCCAGGGCGTTGCTCCACCAGATCGAATAGATAGTGCCTTAGAAGTCAACGCCAGAAGCATAAAATACAATATAAATACAACTGTTTTTCCATCGTATAAAACGAATAATTGCAACCAGTATGAAACTTATGGTCATTTCTACTTTCCGAGCAACCTAGGCTTCACCCTAGGGCGTTGCTGCAACAGATTGAATAGTTAGGGCCTTAGAAGTCAACGCCCGAAGCATAAAATGCAATAAAGATACAACAGTGTTTCCATCATATAACAGGAATAATTGCAACGAGTTTGAAAGTGATGGCCAATTCTACATTCAGGGCAACCTAGGCTTCACTCTAGGGCGTTGCTCCACCAGATCGAATAGTTAGTGCCTTAGAAGTCAACGCCAGAAGCATAAAATACAGTATAAATACAACAGCTTTTCCATCGTATAAAACGAATAATTGCAACCAGTATGTAACTTATGGTCTATTCTACTTTCCGAGCAACCTAGGCTTCACCCTAGGGCGTTGCTCCAACAGATTGAAAAGTTAGGGCCTTAGAAGTCAACGCCCGAAGCATAAAATGCAATAAAAATACAACAGTGTTTCCATCATATAACATGAATAATTGCAACCAGTTTGAAAGTGATGGCCAATTCTACGTTCCGGGCAACCTAGGCTTCACTCTATTGCGTTGCTCCACCAGATCGAATAGTTAGTGTCTTAGAAGTCAACGCCAGAAGCATCAAATACAATATAAATACAACAGTTTTTAAATCGTATAAAACGAATAATTGCAACCAGTATGAAACTTATGGTCATTTCTACTTTCCGAGCAACCTAGGCTACACCCTAGGGCGTTGCTCCAACAGATTGAATAGTTAGGGCCTTAGAAGTCAACGCCCGAAGCATAAAATGCAATAAAAATACAACAGTCTTTCCATCCTATAACAGGAATAATTGCAACCCGTGTGAAAGTGATGGTCAGTTCAACGTTCCAGGCAACCTAGGCTTCACTCTAGGGCGTTGTTCCACCAGATCGAATAGTTAGGGCCTTAGAAGTCAACGCCAGAAGCAAAAAAAAAAGATATAAATACAACAGCTTTTATATCGTATGAAACGAATAATTGCAACCAGTGTGAAACTAATGGTCATTTCTACGTTCCGAGCAACCTAGCCTTCACCCCAGGGCGTTGCTCCACCAGATCGAATAGATAGTGCCTTAGAAGTCAACGCCAGAAGCATAAAATACAATATAAATACAACTGTTTTTCCATCGTATAAAACGAATAATTGCAACCAGTATGAAACTTATGGTCATTTCTACTTTCCGAGCAACCTAGGCTTCACCCTAGGGCGTTGCTGCAACAGATTGAATAGTTAGGGCCTTAGAAGTCAACGCCCGAAGCATAAAATGCAATAAAGATACAACAGTGTTTCCATCATATAACAGGAATAATTGCAACGAGTTTGAAAGTGATGGCCAATTCTACATTCAGGGCAACCTAGGCTTCACTCTAGGGCGTTGCTCCACCAGATCGAATAGTTAGTGCCTTAGAAGTCAACGCCAGAAGCATAAAATACAGTATAAATACAACAGCTTTTCCATCGTATAAAACGAATAATTGCAACCAGTATGTAACTTATGGTCTATTCTACTTTCCGAGCAACCTAGGCTTCACCCTAGGGCGTTGCTCCAACAGATTGAATAGTTAGGGCCTTAGAAGTCAACGCCCGAAGCATAAAATGCAATAAAAATACAACAGTGTTTCCATCATATAACATGAATAATTGCAACCAGTTTGAAAGTGATGGCCAATTCTACGTTCCGGGCAACCTAGGCTTCACTCTATTGCGTTGCTCCACCAGATCGAATAGTTAGTGCCTTAGAAGTCAACGCCAGAAGCATCAAATACAATATAAATACAACAGTTTTTAAATCGTATAAAACGAATAATTGCAACCAGTATGAAACTTATGGTCATTTCTACTTTCCGAGCAACCTAGGCTACACCCTAGGGCGTTGCTCCAACAGATTGAATAGTTAGGGCCTTAGAAGTCAACGCCCGAAGCATAAAATGCAATAAAAATACAACAGTCTTTCCATCCTATAACAGGAATAATTGCAACCCGTGTGAAAGTGATGGTCAGTTCAACGTTCCAGGCAACCTAGGCTTCACTCTAGGGCGTTGTTCCACCAGATCGAATAGTTAGGGCCTTAGAAGTCAACGCCAGAAGCAAAAAAAAAGATATAAATACAACAGCTTTTATATCGTATGAAACGAATAATTGCAACCAGTGTGAAACTAATGGTCATTTCTACGTTCCGAGCACCCTAGGCACCACTCTAGGGCGTTGCTCCACCACGTCTAATAGCTACGGCCTTAGAAGTCATCGACAAAGGCATAAAATACAATATAAATACAACAGTGTTTCCATCATATAACAGGAATAATTGCAACCAGTTTGAAAGTGATGGCCAATTCCACGTTCCGGGCAACCGAGGCTTCACTTTAGGGCGTTGCTCCACCAGATGAAACAGTTAGGGCCTTAGAAGTCAACGCCCGAAGCATAAAATACAAAATAAATACAACAGCTTTTCCATCGTATAATAGCAATAATTGAAAACAGTGTGAAAGTAATGGTCATTTCTACGTTCCGAGCAATCTAGGCTTCACTCTAGGGCGGTGCTCCACCAGAATAAATAGTTAGGTCGTAAGAAGTCAACGCCAGAAGCATAAAATACAATATAAATACAACAGCTTTTCCATCGTATATAATGTATATTTGCAAACAGTGTGAAAGTGATGGTCATTTCTACGTTCCGGGCAACATAGGCTTCACTCTAGGGCGTTGCTCCACTAGATCGAATAGTTAGTACCTTAGAAGTCAACGCCAGATGTATAAAATACAATATAAATACAACAGTTTTTCCATCGTATAAAACGAATAATTGCAACCAGTATGAAAGTTAACGTCATTTCTACTTTCAGGGCAACCTAGGCTTCACCCTGGGGCGTTGCTCCAACAGATTGAGTTGTTAGGGCCTTAGAAGTCAACGCCCGAAGCATAAAATGCAATAAAAATGCAACAGTTTTTCCATCGTATAAAAGGATTAATTGCAACCAGTTAGAAAGTGATGGTCATTTCTCCTTTCCGGGCAACGTCGGCTTCACTCTAGGGCGTTGCTCCACTAGATCGAACGGCTAGGGCCATAGAAGTCAACGCCAGAAGCATAAATTACAATATAAATACAACAGTTTTTCCATCCTATAAAACGAATAATTGCAACCAGTATGAAACTTATGGTCATTTCTACTTTCCGAGCAACCTAGGCTTCACCCTAGGGCGTTGCTGCAACAGATTGAATAGTTAGGGCCTTAGAAGTCAACGCCCGAAGCATAAAATGCAATAAAGATACAACAGTGTTTCCATCATATAACAGGAATAATTGCAACCAGTTTGAAAGTGATGGCCAATTCTACATTCAGGGCAACCTAGGCTTCACTCTAGGGCGTTGCTCCACCAGATCGAATAGTTAGTGCCTTAGAAGTCAACGCCAGAAGCATAAAATACAGTATAAATACAACAGCTTTTCCATCGTATAAAACGAATAATTGCAACCAGTATGTAACTTATGATCATTTCTACTTTCCGAGCCACCTAGGCTTCACCCTAGGGCGTTGCTCCAACAGATTGAATAGTTAGGGCCTTAGAAGTCAACGCCCGAAGCATAAAATGCAATAAAAATACAACAGTGTTTCCATCATATAACATGAATAATTGCAACCAGTTTGAAAGTGATGGCCAATTCTACGTTCCGGGCAACCTAGGCTTCACTCTATTGCGTTGCTCCACCAGATCGAATAGTTAGTGCCTTAGAAGTCAACGCCAGAAGCATCAAATACAATATAAATACAACAGTTTTTAAATCGTATAACACGAATAATTGCAACCAGTATGAAACTTATGGACATTTCTACTTTCCGAGCAACCTAGGCTTCACCCTAGGGCGTTGCTCCAACAGATTGAATAGTTAGGGCCTTAGAAGTCAACGCCCGAACCATAACATGCAAAAAAAATACAACAGTGTTTGCATCATATAACAGGAATAATTGCAACCAGTTTGAAAGTGATGGCCAATTCTAAGTTCCGGGCAACCTAGGCTTCACTCTAGGGCGTTGCTCCACCAGATCGAATAGTTAGTGCCTTAGAAGTCAACGCCAGAAGCATAAAATACAGTATAAATACAACAGCTTTTCCATCGTATAAAACGAATAATTGCAACCAGTATGTAACTTATGGTCATTTCTACTTTCCGAGCAACCTAGGCTTCACCCTAGGTCGTTGCTCCAACAGATTGATTAGTTAGGGCCTTAGAAGTCAACGCCCGAAGCATAAAATGCAATAAAAATACAACAGTGTTTCCGTCATATAACAGGAATAATTGCAACCAGTTTGAAAGTGATGGCCAATTCTACGTTCCGGGCAACCTAGGCTTCACTCTATTGCGTTGCTCCACCAGATCGAATAGTTAGTGCCTTAGAAATCAACGCCAGAAGCATAAAATACAATATAAATACAACAGTTTTTCCATCGTATAAAACGAATAAATGCAACCAGTATGAAACTTATGGACATTTCTACTTTCCGAGCAACCTAGGCTTCACCCTTTGGCGTTGCACCAACAGATTGAACAGTTGGGGCCTTAGAAGTCAGCGCCCGAACCATAAAATGCAAAAAAAAATACAACAGTGATTCCATCATATATCAGGAATAATTGCAACCAGTTTGAAGGTGATGGCCAATTCTACGTTCCGGGAAACCTAGGCTTCACTCTAGGGCGTTGCTCCACCAGATCGAATAGTTAGTGCCTTAGAAGTCATGGACAGAAGCATAAAATACAATATAAATACAACAGTTTTTCCATCGTATAAAACGAATAAATGCAACCAGTATGAAACTTATGGTCATATCTACTTTCCGAGCAACCTAGGCTTCACCCCAGGGCGTTGCTCCACCAGATCGAATAGATAGTGCCTTAGAAGTCAACGCCAGAAGCATAAAATACAATATAAATACAACAGTTTTTCCATCGTATAAAACGAATAATTGCAACCAGTATGAAACTTATGGACATTTCTACTTTCCGAGCAACCTAGGCTTCACCCTCGGGCGTTGTTCCAACAGATTGAATAGTTAGGGCCTTAGAAGTCAACGCTCGAACCATAAAATGCAAAAAAAATACAGCAGTGTTTCCATCATATAACAGGTATAATTGCAACCAGTTTGAAATTGATGGCCAATTCTACGTTCCAGGCAACCTAGGTTTCACTCCAGGGCGTTGCTCCACCAGACCGAATAGTTAGTGCCTTAGAAGTCAACGCCAGAAGCATAAAATACAATATAAATACAACAGTTTTTCCATCGTATAAAACGAATAATTGCAACCAGTATGAAACTTATGGACATTTCTACTTTCCGAGCAACCTAGGCTTCACCCTCGGGCGTTGTTCCAACAGATTGAATAGTTAGGGCCTTAGAAGTCAACGCCAGAACCATAAAATGCAAAAAAAATACAACAGTGTTTCCATCATATATCAGGAATAATTGCAAGCAGTTTGAAAGTGATGGTCATTACTACGTTCCGGGCAACATAGGTTTCACTACAGGGCGTTGCTCCACCAGATCGAATAGTTAGTGCCTTAGAAGTCAACGCCAGAAGCATAAAATACAATATAAATACAACAGTTTTTCCATCGTATAAAACGATTAATTTCAACCAGTATGAAACTTATGGTCATTTCTACTTTCCGAGCAACCTAGGCTTCACCCTGGGGCGTTGCTCCAACGGATTGAATAGTTAGGGCCTTAGAAGTCAACGCCCGAACCATAAAATGCAAAAAAAATACAGCAGTGTCTCCACCATATAACAGGTATAATTGCAACCAGTTTGAAATTGATGGCCAATTCTACGCTCCGGGCAACCTAGACATCACTCTATTGCGTTGCTCCACCAGATCGAATAGTTAGTGCCTTAGAAGTCAACGCCAGAAGCATAAAATACAATATAAATACAACAGTTTTTCCATCGTATAAAACGAATAATTGCAACCAGTATGAAACTTATGGACATTTCTACTTTCCGAGCAACCTAGGCTTCACCCTAGGGCGTTGCTCCAACAGATTGAATAGTTAGGGCCTTAGAAGTCAACGCCCGAACCATAAAATGCAAAAAAAATACAGCAGTGTCTCCACCATATAACAGGTATAATTGCAACCAGTTTGAAATTGATGGCCAATTCTACGTTCCGGGCAACCTAGGCATCACACTATTGTGTTGCTCCACCAGATCGAATAGTCAGTGCCTTAGAGGTCAACGCCAGAAGCATAAAATACAATATAAATACAACAGCTCTTCCATCGTATAAAACGAATAATTGCAACCACTATGAAACTTATGGTCATTTCTACTTTCCGAGCAAGCTAGGCTTCACCCTAGGGCGTTGCTCCAACAGATTGAATAGTTAGGGCCTTAGAAGACAACGCCCGAAGCATAAAATGCAATAAAAATACAACACTGTATCCATCATATAACAGGAACAATTGCAACGAGTTTGAAACTGATGGCCAATTCTACGTTCCGGGCAACCTAGGCTTCACTCTAGGGCGTTGCTCCACCAGATCGAATAGTTAGCGCCTTAGAAGTCAACGCCAGAAGCATAAAACACAATATAAATACAACAGTTTTTCCATCGTATAAGACGAATAATTGCAACCAGTATGAAACTTATGGTCATTTCTACTTTCCGAGCAACCTAGGCTTCACCCTAGGGCGTTGCTCCAACAGATTGAATAGTTAGGGCCTTAGAAGTCAACGCCCGAACCATAAAATGCAAAAAAAATACAACAGTGTTTCCATCATATAACAGGAATAATTGCAACCAGTTTGAAAGTGACGGACAATTCTACGTTCCAGGCAACCTAGGCTTCGCTCTAGGGCGTTGCTCCACCAGATCGAATAGATAGTGCCTTAGAAGTCAACGCCAGAAGCATAAAATACAATATAAGTACAACAGTTTTTCCATCGTATAAAACGAATAATTGCAACCAGTATGAAACTTATGGTCATTTCTACTTTCCGAGCAACACAGGCTTCACCCTAGGGCGTTGCTCCAACAGATTGAATAGTTAGGGCCTTAGAAGTCAACGCCCGAACCATAAAATGCAAAAAAAATTCAGCAGTGTTTCCATCATATAACAGGTATAATTGCAACCAGTTTGAAATTGATGGCCAATTCTACGTTCCGGGCAACCTAGGCATCACTCTATTGCGTTGCTCCACCAGATCGAATAGTTGGTGCCTTAGAAGTCAACGCCAGAAGCATAAAATACAATATAAATACAACAGTTTTTCCATCGTATAAAACGTATAATTGCAACCAGTATGAAACTTATGGTCATTTCTACTTTCCGAGCAAGCTAGGCTTCACCTTAGGGCGTTGCTCCAACGGATTGAATAGTTAGGGCCATAGAAGTTAACGCCCGAACCATAAAATGCAAAAAAAAATACAGCAGTGTTTCCATCATATAACAGGTATAATTGCAACCAGTTTGAAATTGATGGCCAATTCTACGCTCCGGGCAACCTTGACATCACTCTATTGCGTTGCTCCACCAGATCGAATAGTTAGTGCCTTAGAAGTCAACGCCAGGAGCATAAAATACAATATAAATACAACAGTTTTTCCATCGTATAAAACGAATAATTGCAACCAGTATGAAACTTATGGACATTTCTACTTTCCGAGCAACCTAGGCTTCACCCTAGGGCGTTGCTCCAACAGATTGAATAGTTAAGGCCTTAGAAGTCAACGCCCGAACCATAAAATGAAAAAAAAATACAACAGTGTTTTCATCATATATCAGGAATAATTGCAACCAGTTTGAAAGTGATGGCCAATTCTACGTTCCGGGCAACCTAGGTTTCACTCCAGGGCGTTGCTCCACCAGACCGAATAGTTACGGCCTTAGAAGTCAAGGCCCGAAGCATAAAATGGAATAAAAATACAACAGTGTATCCATCATATAACAGGAATAATTGCAACCAGTTTGAAAGTGAAGGACAATTCTACGTTCCGGGCAACCTAGGCTTCACTCTAGGGCGTTGCTCCACCAGATCAAATAGTTAGTGCCTTAGAAGTCAACGCCAGAAGCATAAAATACAATATAAATACAACAGTTTTTCCATTATATAAAACGAATATTTGCAGCCAGTATGAAACTTATGGACATTTCTACCTTCCGAGCAACCTAGGCTTCACCCTAGGGCGTTGCTCCAACAGATTGAATAGTTAGGGCCTTAGAAGTCAACGCCAGAACCATAAAATGCAATAAAAATACAACACTGTATCCATCATATAACAGGAATAATTGCAACGAGTTTGAAACTGATGGCCAATTCTACGTTCCGGGCAACCTAGGCTTCACTCTAGGGCGTTGCTCCACCAGATCGAATAGTTAGTGCCTTAGAAGTCAACGCCAGAAGCATAAAACACAATATAAATACAACAGTTTTTCCATCGTATAAGACGAATAATTGCAACCAGTATGAAACTTATGGTCATTTCTACTTTCCGAGCAACCTAGGCTTCACCCTAGGGCGTTGCTCCAACAGATTGAATAGTTAGGGCCTTAGAAGTCAACGCCCGAACCATAAAATGCAAAAAAAATACAACAGTGTTTCCATCATATAACAGGAATAATTGCAACCAGTTTGAAAGTGACGGACAATTCTACGTTCCAGGCAACCTAGGCTTCGCTCTAGGGCGTTGCTCCACCAGATCGAATAGATAGTGCCTTAGAAGTCAACGCCAGAAGCATAAAATACAATATAAGTACAACAGTTTTTCCATCGTATAAAACGAATAATTGCAACCAGTATGAAACTTATGGTCATTTCTACTTTCCGAGCAACACAGGCTTCACCCTAGGGCGTTGCTTCAACAGATTGAATAGTTAGGGCCTTAGAAGTCAACGCCCGAACCATAAAATGCAAAAAAAATACAGCAGTGTTTCCATCATATAACAGGTATAATTGCAACCAGTTTGAAATTGATGGCCAATTCTACGTTCCGGGCAACCTAGTCATCACTCTATTGCGTTGCTCCACCAGATCGAATAGTTAGTGCCTTAGAAGTCAACGCCAGAAGCATAAAATACAATATAAATACAACAGTTTTTCCATCGTATAAAACGTATAATTGCAACCAGTATGAAACTTATGGTCATTTCTACTTTCCGAGCAAGCTAGGCTTCACCCTAGGGCGTTGCTCCAACGGATTGAATAGTTAGGGCCATAGAAGTTAACGCCCGAACCATAAAATGCAAAAAAAATACAGCAGTGTTTCCATCATATAACAGGTATAATTGCAACCAGTTTGAAATTGATGGCCAATTCTACGTTCCGGGCAACCTAGGCATCACACTATTGTGTTGCTCCACCAGATCGAATAGTCAGTGCCTTAGAGGTCAACGCCAGAAGCATAAAATACGATATAAATGCAACAGCTTTTCCATCGTATAAAACGAATAATTGCAACCAGTATGAAACTTATGGTCATTTCTACTTTCCGAACAAGTTGGGCTTCACCCTAGGGCATTGCTCCAACAGATTGAATAGTTAGGGCCTTAGAAGTCAACGCCCGAAGCATAAAATGCAAAAAAAATGCAGCAGTGTTTCCATCATATAACAGGTATAATTGCAACCAGTTTGAAATTGATGGCCAATTCTACGTTCCGGGCAACCTAGGTATCACTCTGTTGCGTTGCTCCACCAGATCGAATAGATAGTGCCTTAGAAGTCAACGCCAGAAGCATAAAATACAATATAAATACAACAGTTTTTCCATCGTATAAAACGAATAACTGCAACCAGTATGAAACTTATGGACATTTCTACTTTCCGAGCAATCTAGGCTTCACCCTAGGGCGTTGCTCCAACAGATTGAATAGTTAGAGCCTTAGAAGTCAACGCCCGAACCATAAAATGCAAAAAAAAATACAACAGTGATTCCATCATATATCATGAATAATTGCAACCAGTTTGAAGGTGATGGCCAATTCGACGTTCCGGGCAACCTAGGTTTCACTCCAGTGCGTTGCTCCACCAGACCGAATAGTTACGGCCTTAGAAGTCAACGCCCGAAGCATAAAATGGAATAAAAATACAACAGTGTATCCTTCATATAACAGGAATAATTGCAACCAGTTTGAAAGTGAAGGACAATTCTACGTTCCGGGCAACCTAGGCTTCACTCTAGGGCGTTGCTCCACCAGATCAAATAGTTAGTGCCTTAGAAGTCAACGCCAGAAGCATAAAATACAATATAAATACAACAGTTTTTCCATTATATAAAACGAATATTTGCAGCCAGTATGAAACTTATGGACATTTCTACCTTCCGAGCAACCTAGGCTTCACCCTAGGGCGTTGCTCCAACAGATTGAATAGTTAGGGCCTTAGAAGTCAACGCCAGAACCATAAAATGCAAAAAAAATACAATAGTGTTTCGATCATATATCAGGAATTATTGCAAGCAGTTTGAATGTGATGGTCATTTATACGTGCCGGGCAACATAGGTTTCACTACAGGGCGTTGCTCCACCAGACCGAATAGTTACGGACTAAGAAGTCAACGCCAGAAGCATAAAATACGATATAAATGCAACATCTTTTCCATCGTATAAAACGAATAATTGCAACCAGTATGAAACTTATGGACATTTCTACTTTCCGAGCAACCTAGGCTTCACCCTAGGGCGTTGCACCAACAGATTGAATAGTTAGGACCTTAGAAGTCAACGCCCGAACCATAAAATGCAAAAAAAATACAACAGAGTTTCCATCATATAACAGGAATAATTGCAACCAGTTTGAAAGTGATGGCCAATTCTACGTTCCGGGCAACCTAGGCTTCGCTCTAGGGCGTTGCTCCACAAGATCGAATAGATAGTGCCTTAGAAGTCAACGCCAGAAGCATAAAATACGATATAAATATAACAGTTTTTCCATCGTATAAAACGAATAATTGCAACCAGTATGAAACTTATGGTCATTTCTACTTTCTGAGAAACATAGGCTTCACCCTAGGGCGTTCCTCCAACAGATTGAATAGTTAGGGCCTTAGAAGTCAACGCCCGAACCATAAAATGCAAAAAAAATACAACAGTGTTTCCATCATATGTCAGGAATAATAGAAACCAGTTTGAAAGTGATGGCCAATTCTACGTTCCCGGCAACCTAGGTTTCACTACAGGGCGTCGCTCCACCAGACCGAATAGTTACGGCCTAAGAAGTCAACGCCAGAAGCATAAAATACGATATAAATGCAACAGCTTTTCCATCGTATAAAACGAATAATTGCAACCAGTATGAAACTTATGGTCATTTCTACTTTCCGAGCCAGCTGGGCTTCACCCTAGGGCGTTGCTCCAACAGATTGAATAGTTAGGGCCTTAGAAGTCAACGCCCGAACCATAAAATGCAAAAAAAATACAACAGTGTTTCCATCATATATCAGGAATAATTGCAACCAGTTTGAAAGTGATGGCCAATTCTACGTTCCAGGCAGCCTAGGCTTCACTCTAGGGCGTTGTTCCACCAGATCGAATAGTTAGGGCCTAAGAAGTCAACGCCAGAAGCATAAAATACAATATAAATATAACAGTTTTTCCATCGTATAAAACGAATAATAGCAACCAGTGTGAAAGTTATGGTCATTTCTACGTTCCGGGCAACCTAGGTTTCACTCTAGGGCGTTGCTCCACTAGATCAAACAGTTAGGGCCTTAGAAGCTAACGCCCGAAGCATTAAATACAAAATAAATAGAACAGTTTTTCAATAGTATAAAACGAATAATTGCTACCAGTGTACAAGTTATGGTTATTTCTACGTCCCGGGCAACCTAGGCTTCACCCTAGGCCGTTGTTCCACCAGATCGAATAGTTAGGGCCTAAGAAGGGAACGCCAGAAGCATAAAATACAATTTAAATACAACAGTTTTTCCATCATATAAAACGAATAATTGCAACCAGTATGAAAGTTATGGTCATTTCTACTTTGCGGGCAACCTTGGCTTCACCCTAGGGCGTTGCTCCAACAGATTGAATAGTTAGGGCCTTAGAAGTCAATGCCCGAAGCATAAAATGCAACAAAAATACAACAGTTTTTCCATCATATAACAGGAATAATTGCAACCAGTTTGAAAGTGATGGTCATTTCTACGTTCCGGGCAACCTAGGCTTCACTCTAGGGCGTTGCTCCACTAGATCGTATTGCTAGGGCCTTAGAAGTCAACGCCAGAAGCATAAAATACAATATAAATACAACAGCTTTCCATCGTATATAACGAATAATTGCAACCAGTATGAAACTTATGGACATTTCTACCTTCCGAGCAACCTAGGCTTCAACCTAGGGCGTTGCTCCAACAGATTGAATAGTTAGGGCCTTAGAAGTCAACGCCAGAACCATAAAATGCAAAAAAAATACAATAGTGTTTCCATCATATATCAGGAATTATTGCAAGCAGTTTGAAAGTGATGGTCATTTATACGTGCCGGGCAACATAGGTTTCACTACAGGGCGTTGCTCCACCAGACCGAATAGTTACGGCCTAAGAAGTCAACGCCAGAAGCATAAAATACAATATAAATACAACAGTTTTTCCATCGTATAAAACGAATAATTGCAACCAGTATGAAACTTATGGTCATTTCTACTTTCCGAGCAACCTAGGCTTCACCCTAGGGCGTTGCTCCAATGGATAGAATAGTTAGGGCCTTAGAAGTCAACGCCCGAACCATAAAATGCAAAAAAAATACAGCAGTGTTTCCATCATATAACAGGTATAATTGCAACCAGTTTGAAATTGATGGCCAATTCGACGCTCCGGGCAACCTAGACATCACTCTATTGCGTTGCTCCACCAGATCGAATAGTTAGTGCCTTAGAAGTCAACGCCAGAAGCATAAAATACAATATAAATACAACAGTTTTTCCATCGTATAAAACGAATAATTGCAACCAGTGTGAAACTTATGGTCATTTCTACTTTCCGAGCCAGCTGGGCTTCACCCTAGGGCGTTGCTCCAACAGATTGAATAGTTAGGGCCTTAGAAGTCAACGCCCGAACCATAAAATGCAAAAAAAATACAACAGTGTTTCCATCATATATCAGGAATAATTGCAACCAGTTTGAAAGTGATGGCCAATTCTACGTTCCAGGCAGCCTAGGCTTCACTCTAGGGCGTTGTACCACCAGATCGAATAGTTAGGGCCTAAGAAGTCAACGCCAGAAGCATAAAATACAATATAAATATAACAGTTTTTCCATCGTATAAAACGAATAATAGCAACCAGTGTGAAAGTTATGGTCATTTCTACGTTCCGGGCAACCTAGGTTTCACTCTAGGGCGTTGCTCCACTAGATCAAACAGTTAGGGCCTTAGAAGCTAACGCCCGAAGCATTAAATACAAAATAAATAGAACAGTTTTTCAATAGTATAAAACGAATAATTGCTACCAGTGTACAAGTTATGGTTATTTCTACGTCCCGGGCAACCTAGGCTTCACCCTAGGCCGTTGTTCCACCAGATCGAATAGTTAGGGCCTAAGAAGGGAACGCCAGAAGCATAAAATACAATTTAAATACAACAGTTTTTCCATCATATAAAACGAATAATTGCAACCAGTATGAAAGTTATGGTCATTTCTACTTTGCGGGCAACCTTGGCTTCACCCTAGGGCGTTGCTCCAACAGATTGAATAGTTAGGGCCTTAGAAGTCAATGCCCGAAGCATAAAATGCAACAAAAATACAACAGTTTTTCCATCATATAACAGGAATAATTGCAACCAGTTTGAAAGTGATGGTCATTTCTACGTTCCGGGCAACCTAGGCTTCACTCTAGGGCGTTGCTCCACTAGATCGTATTGCTAGGGCCTTAGAAGTCAACGCCAGAAGCATAAAATACAATATAAATACAACAGCTTTCCATCGTATAAAACGAATAATTGCAACCAGTATGAAACTTATGGACATTTCTACCTTCCGAGCAACCTAGGCTTCAACCTAGGGCGTTGCTCCAACAGATTGAATAGTTAGGGCCTTAGAAGTCAACGCCAGAACCATAAAATGCAAAAAAAATACAATAGTGTTTCCATCATATATCAGGAATTATTGCAAGCAGTTTGAAAGTGATGGTCATTTATACGTGCCGGGCAACATAGGTTTCACTACAGGGCGTTGCTCCACCAGACCGAATAGTTACGGCCTAAGAAGTCAACGCCAGAAGCATAAAATACAATATAAATACAACAGTTTTTCCATCGTATAAAACGAATAATTGCAACCAGTATGAAACTTATGGTCATTTCTACTTTCCGAGCAACCTAGGCTTCACCCTAGGGCGTTGCTCCAATGGATAGAATAGTTAGGGCCTTAGAAGTCAACGCCCGAACCATAAAATGCAAAAAAAATACAGCAGTGTTTCCATCATATAACAGGTATAATTGCAACCAGTTTGAAATTGATGGCCAATTCGACGCTCCGGGCAACCTAGACATCACTCTATTGCGTTGCTCCACCAGATCGAATAGTTAGTGCCTTAGAAGTCAACGCCAGAAGCATAAAATACAATATAAATACAACAGTTTTTCCATCGTATAAAACGAATAATTGCAACCAGTATGAAACTTATGGACATTTATACTTTCCGAGCAACCTAGGCTTCACCCTAGGGCGTTGCTCCATCAGATTGAACAGTTATTGCCTTAGAAGTCAACGCCCGAACCATAAAATGCAAAAAAAATACAACAGTGTTTCCATCATATATCAGGAATAATTGCAACCAGTTTGGAAGTGATGGCCAATTCTACGTTCCGGGCAACCTAGGTTTCACTCCAGGGCGTTGCTCCACCAGACCGAATAGTTACGGCCTTAGAAGTCAACGCCCGAAGCATAAAATGCAATAAAAATACAACAGTGTATCCATCATATAACAGGAATAATTGCAACCAGTTTGAAAGTGATCGACAATTCTACGTTCCGGGCAACCTAGGCTTCACTCTAGGGCGTTGCTCCACCAGATCAAATAGTTAGTGCCTTAGAAGTCAACGCCAGAAGCATAAAATACAATATAAATACAACAGTTTTTCCATCGTATAAAACGAATATTTGCAGCCAGTAAGAAACTTATGGTCATTTCTACTTTCCGAGCAATCTAGGCTTCACCCTAGGGCGTTGCTCCAACAGATAGAATAGTTAGGGCCTTAGAAGTCAACTCCCGAACCATAAAATGCAAAAAAAATACAACAGTGTTTCCATCATATAACAGGAATAATTGCAACCAGTTTGAAAGTGATGGCCAATTCTACGTTCCGGGCAACCTAGGCTTCACTCTAGGGCGTTGCTCCACCAGATCAAATAGTTAGTGCCTTAGAAGTCAACGCCAGAAGCATAAAATACAATATAAATACAACAGCTTTTCCATCGTATAAAACGAATAATTGCAACCAGTATGAAACTTATGGACATTTCTACGTTCCGGGCAACCTAGGTTTCACTCCAGGGCGTTGCTCCAACGGATTGAATAGTTAGGGCCTTAGAAGTCAACGCCCGAAGCATAAAATGCAATAAAAATACAACAGTGTATCCATCATATAACAGGAATAATTGCAACCAGTTTGAAAGTGATGGACAATTCTACGTTCCGGGCAACCTAGGCTTCACTCTAGGGCGTTGCTCCACCAGATCAAATAGTTAGTGCCTTAGAAGTCAACGCCAGAAGCATAAAATACAATATAAATACAACAGTTTTTCCATCGTATAAAACGAATATTTGCAGCCAGTAAGAAACTTATGGTCATTTCTACTTTCCGAGCAATCTAGGCTTCACCCTAGGGCGTTGCTCCAACAGATAGAATAGTTAGGGTCTTAGAAGTCAACTCCCGAACCATAAAATGCAAAAAAAATACAGCAGTGTTTCCATCATATAACAGGTATAATTGCAACCAGTTTGAAATTGATGGCCAATTCGACGCTCCGGGCAACCTAGACATCACTCTATTGCGTTGCTCCACCAGATCGAATAGTTAGTGCCTTAGAAGTCAACGCCAGAAGCATAAAATACAATATAAATACAACAGTTTTTCCATCGTATAAAACGAATAATTGCAACCAGTATGAAACTTATGGACATTTCTACTTTCCGAGCAACCTAGGCTTCACCCTAGGGCGTTGCTCCAACAGATTGAATAGTTATTGCCTTAGAAGTCAACGCCCGAACCATAAAATGCAAAAAAAATACAACAGTGTTTCCATCATATATCAGGAATAATTGCAACCAGTTTGGAAGTGATGGCCAATTCTACGTTCCGGGCAACATAGGTTCCACTCCAGGGCGTTGCTCCACCAGACCGAATAGTTGCGGCCTTAGAAGTCAACGCCCGAAGCATAAAATGCAATAAAAATACAACAGTGTATCCATCATATAACAGGAATAATTGCAACCAGTTTGAAAGTGATGGACAATTCTACGTTCCGGGCAACCTAGGCTTCACTCTAGGGCGTTGCTCCACCAGATCAAATAGTTAGTGCCTTAGAAGTCAACGCCAGAAGCATAAAATACGATATAAATGCAACAGCTTTTCCATCGTATAAAACGAATAATTGCAACCAGTATGAAACTTATGGTCATTTCTACTTTCCGAGCCAGCTGGGCTTCACCCTAGGGCGTTGCTCCAACAGATTGAATGGTTAGGGCCTTAGAAGTCAACGCCCGAAGCATAAAATGCAATAAAAATACAACAGTGTATCCATCATATAACAGGAATAATTGCAACCAGTTTGAAAGTGATGGGCAATTCTACGTTCCGGGCAACCTAGGCTTCACTCTAGGGCGTTGCTCCACCAGATCGAATAGTTAGGTCCTTAGAAGTAAACGCCAGAAGCATAAAATACGATATAAATACAACAGCGTTTCCATCGTATAAAACGAATAATTGCAACCAGTGTGAAAGTTATGGTCATTTCTACATTCCGAGCAACCTAGGACTCACTCTAGGGCGCTCCTCCACCAGATTGAATAGTTAGGTCCTTAGAAGTGAACGCCCGAAACATAAAATGCAAAAAAAATACAACTGTGTTCCCATCATATATCAGGAATTATTGCAACCAGTTTGAAAGTGATGGCCAATTCTACGTTCCGGGCAACCTAGGTTTCACTCCAGGGCGTTGCTCCACCAGAACGAATAGTTACGGCCTAAGAAGTCAACGCCAGAAGCATAAAATACGATATAAATACAACAGCATTTCCATCGTATAAATGGAATAATTGCAAACCGTGTGAAAGTAATGGTCATTTCTACGTTCCGGGCAAGCTAGGCTTCACCCTAGGCCGTTGTTCCACCAGATCGAATAGTTAGGGCCTAAGAAGTGAACGCCAGAAACATAAAATGCAATAAAAATACAACAGTTTTTCCATCGTATAAAACGAATAATAGCAACCAGTGTGAAAGTTATGGTCATTTCTACGTTCCGGGCAACCTAGGTTTCACTCTAGGGCGTTGCTTCACCAGATCGAATAGATAGTGCCTTAGAAGTCAACGCCAGAAGCATAAAATATGATATAAATATAACAGTTTTTCCATCGTATAAAACGAATAATTGCAACCAGTATGAAACTTATGGTCATTTCTACTTTCCGAGCAAGCTAGGCATCACCCTAGGGCGTTGCTCCAACAGATTGAATAGTTAGGGCCTTAGAAGTCAACGCCCGAAGCATAAAATGCAATAAAAATACAACAGTGTATCCATCATATGACAGGAATAATTGCAACCAGTTTGAAAGTGATGGACAATTCTACGTTACGGGCAACCTAGGCTTCACTCTAGGGCGTTGCTCCACCAGATCAAATAGTTAGTGCCTTAGAAGTCAACGCCAGAAGCATAAAATACAATATAAATACAACAGTTTTTCCATCGTATAAAACGAATAATTGCAACCAGTATGAAACTTATGGACATTTCTACTTTCCGAGAAACATAGGCTTCACCCTAGGGCGTTCCTCCAACAGATTGAATAGTTAGGGCCTTAGAAGTCAACGCCCGAACCATAAAATGCAAAAAAAATACAACAGTGTTTCCATCATATGTCAGGAATAATTGCAACCAGTTTGAAAGTGATGGCCAATTCTACGTTCCGGGCAACGTAGGTTTCACTCCAGGGTGTTGCTCCACCAGACCGAATAGTTACGGCCTAAGAAGTCAACGTCAGAAGCATAAAATACGATATAAATACAACAGCTTTTCCATCGTATAAAACGAATAATTGCAACCAGTATGAAACTTATGCTCATTTCTACTTTCCGAGCAACCTAGGCTTCACCCTAGGGCGTTGCTTCACCAGATTAAAACAGTTAGGGCCTTAGAAGCCAACGCCCGAAGCATTAAATACAAAATAAATAGAACAGTTTTTCCATAGTATAAAACGAATAATTGCTACCAGTGTAAAAGTTATGGTTATTTCTACGTTCCGGGCAACCTAGGCTTCACCCTAGGCCGTTGTTCCACCAGATCGAATAGTTAGGGCCTAAGAAGGGAACGCCAGAAGCATAAAATACAATATAAATACAACAGTTTTTCCATCATATAAAACGAATAATTGCAACCAGTATGAAAGTTATGGTCACTTCTACTTTCCGGGCAACCTAGGCTTCACCCTAGGGCGTTGCTCCAACAGATTGAATAGTTAGGGCCTTAGAAGTCAATGCCCGAAGCATAAAATGCAACAAAAATACAACAGTTTTTCCATCATATGACAGGAATAATTGCAACCAGTTTGAAAGTGATGGTCATTTCTACGTTCCGGGCAACATAGGCTTCACTCTAGGGCGTTGCTTCACCAGATCGAATAGATAGTGCCTTAGAAGTCAACGCCAGAAGCATAAAATATGATATAAATATAACAGTTTTTCCATCGTATAAAACGAATAATTGCAACCAGTATGAAACTTATGGTCACTTCTACTTTACGAGCAACCTAGGCGTCACTCTAGGGCGTTGCTACACCACATCTAATAGCTACGGCCTTAGAAGACAACACCAGAGGCTTAAAGTACAATATAAATACAACAGCGTTTCCATTGTATAAAACGAATAATTGCAACCAGTGTGAAAGGTATGGTCATTTCTATATTCCGAGCAACCTAGGCTTCACTCTAGGGCGTTGCACCACCAGATCAAATAGTTAGTGCCTTAGAAGTCAACGCCAGAAGCATAAAATACAATATAAATACAACAGCTTTTCCATCGTATAAAACGAATAATTGCAACCAGTATGAAACTTATGGTCATTTCTACTTTCCGAGCCAGCTGGGCTTCACCCTAGGGCGTTGCTCCAACAGATTGAATAGTTAGGGCCTTAGAAGTCAACGCCCGAACCATAAAATGCAAAAGAAATACAACAGTGTTTCCATCATATATCAGGAATAATTGCAACCAGTTTGAAAGTGATGGCCAATTCTACGTTCCAGGCAACCTAGGCTTCACTCTAGGGCGTTGTTCCACCAGATCGAATAGCTAGGGCCTTAGAAGTCAACGCCAGAAGCATAAAATACGATATAAATATAACAGTTTTTCCATCGTATAAAACGAATAATTGCAACCAGTATGAAACTTATGGTCATTTCTACTTTCTGAGAAACATAGGCTTCACCCTAGGGCGTTCCTCCAACAGATTGAATAGTTAGGGCCTTAGAAGTCAACGCCCGAACCATAAAATGCAAAAAAAATACAACAGTGTTTCCATCATATGTCAGGAATAATAGAAACCAGTTTGAAAGTGATGGCCAATTCTACGTTCCCGGCAACCTAGGTTTCACTACAGGGCGTCGCTCCACCAGACCGAATAGTTACGGCCTAAGAAGTCAACGCCAGAAGCATAAAATACGATATAAATGCAACAGCTTTTCCATCGTATAAAACGAATAATTGCAACCAGTATGAAACTTATGGTCATTTCTACTTTCCGAGCCAGCTGGGCTTCACCCTAGGGCGTTGCTCCAACAGATTGAATAGTTAGGGCCTTAGAAGTCAACGCCCGAACCATAAAATGCAAAAAAAATACAACAGTGTTTCCATCATATATCAGGAATAATTGCAACCAGTTTGAAAGTGATGGCCAATTCTACGTTCCAGGCAGCCTAGGCTTCACTCTAGGGCGTTGTTCCACCAGATCGAATAGTTAGGGCCTAAGAAGTCAACGCCAGAAGCATAAAATACAATATAAATATAACAGTTTTTCCATCGTATAAAACGAATAATAGCAACCAGTGTGAAAGTTATGGTCATTTCTACGTTCCGGGCAACCTAGGTTTCACTCTAGGGCGTTGCTCCACTAGATCAAACAGTTAGGGCCTTAGAAGCTAACGCCCGAAGCATTAAATACAAAATAAATAGAACAGTTTTTCAATAGTATAAAACGAATAATTGCTACCAGTGTACAAGTTATGGTTATTTCTACGTCCCGGGCAACCTAGGCTTCACCCTAGGCCGTTGTTCCACCAGATCGAATAGTTAGGGCCTAAGAAGGGAACGCCAGAAGCATAAAATACAATTTAAATACAACAGCTTTCCATCGTATAAAACGAATAATTGCAACCAGTATGAAACTTATGGACATTTCTACCTTCCGAGCAACCTAGGCTTCAACCTAGGGCGTTGCTCCAACAGATTGAATAGTTAGGGCCTTAGAAGTCAACGCCAGAACCATAAAATGCAAAAAAAATACAATAGTGTTTCCATCATATATCAGGAATTATTGCAAGCAGTTTGAAAGTGATGGTCATTTATACGTGCCGGGCAACATAGGTTTCACTACAGGGCGTTGCTCCACCAGACCGAATAGTTACGGCCTAAGAAGTCAACGCCAGAAGCATAAAATACAATATAAATACAACAGTTTTTCCATCGTATAAAACGAATAATTGCAACCAGTATGAAACTTATGGTCATTTCTACTTTCCGAGCAACCTAGGCTTCACCCTAGGGCGTTGCTCCAATGGATAGAATAGTTAGGGCCTTAGAAGTCAACGCCCGAACCATAAAATGCAAAAAAAATACAGCAGTGTTTCCATCATATAACAGGTATAATTGCAACCAGTTTGAAATTGATGGCCAATTCGACGCTCCGGGCAACCTAGACATCACTCTATTGCGTTGCTTCACCAGATCGAATAGTTAGTGCCTTAGAAGTCAACGCCAGAAGCATAAAATACAATATAAATACAACAGTTTTTCCATCGTATAAAACGAATAATTGCAACCAGTATGAAACTTATGGACATTTCTACTTTCCGAGCAACCTAGGCTTCACCCTAGGGCGTTGCTCCATCAGATTGAACAGTTATTGCCTTAGAAGTCAACGCCCGAACCATAAAATGCAAAAAAAATACAACAGTGTTTCCATCATATATCAGGAATAATTGCAACCAGTTTGGAAGTGATGGCCAATTCTACGTTCCGGGCAACCTAGGTTTCACTCCAGGGCGTTGCTCCACCAGACCGAATAGTTACGGCCTTAGAAGTCAACGCCCGAAGCATAAAATGCAATAAAAATACAACAGTGTATCCATCATATAACAGGAATAATTGCAACCAGTTTGAAAGTGATGGACAATTCTACGTTCCGGGCAACCTAGGCTTCACTCTAGGGCGTTGCTCCACCAGATCAAATAGTTAGTGCCTTAGAAGTCAACGCCAGAAGCATAAAATACAATATAAATACAACAGTTTTTCCATCGTATAAAACGAATATTTGCAGCCAGTAAGAAACTTATGGTCATTTCTACTTTCCGAGCAATCTAGGCTTCACCCTAGGGCGTTGCTCCAACAGATCGAATAGTTAGGGCCTAAGAAGTCAACGCCAGAAGCATAAAATACAATATAAATATAACAGTTTTTCCATCGTATAAAACGAATAATAGCAACCAGTGTGAAAGTTATGGTCATTTCTACGTTCCGGGCAACCTAGGTTTCACTCTAGGGCGTTGCTCCACTAGATCAAACAGTTAGGGCCTTAGAAGCTAACGCCCGAAGCATTAAATACAAAATAAATAGAACAGTTTTTCAATAGTATAAAACGAATAATTGCTACCAGTGTACAAGTTATGGTTATTTCTACGTCCCGGGCAACCTAGGCTTCACCCTAGGCCGTTGTTCCACCAGATCGAATAGTTAGGGCCTAAGAAGGGAACGCCAGAAGCATAAAATACAATTTAAATACAACAGCTTTCCATCGTATAAAACGAATAATTGCAACCAGTATGAAACTTATGGACATTTCTACCTTCCGAGCAACCTAGGCTTCAACCTAGGGCGTTGCTCCAACAGATTGAATAGTTAGGGCCTTAGAAGTCAACGCCAGAACCATAAAATGCAAAAAAAATACAATAGTGTTTCCATCATATATCAGGAATTATTGCAAGCAGTTTGAAAGTGATGGTCATTTATACGTGCCGGGCAACATAGGTTTCACTACAGGGCGTTGCTCCACCAGACCGAATAGTTACGGCCTAAGAAGTCAACGCCAGAAGCATAAAATACAATATAAATACAACAGTTTTTCCATCGTATAAAACGAATAATTGCAACCAGTATGAAACTTATGGTCATTTCTACTTTCCGAGCAACCTAGGCTTCACCCTAGGGCGTTGCTCCAATGGATAGAATAGTTAGGGCCTTAGAAGTCAACGCCCGAACCATAAAATGCAAAAAAAATACAGCAGTGTTTCCATCATATAACAGGTATAATTGCAACCAGTTTGAAATTGATGGCCAATTCGACGCTCCGGGCAACCTAGACATCACTCTATTGCGTTGCTTCACCAGATCGAATAGTTAGTGCCTTAGAAGTCAACGCCAGAAGCATAAAATACAATATAAATACAACAGTTTTTCCATCGTATAAAACGAATAATTGCAACCAGTATGAAACTTATGGACATTTCTACTTTCCGAGCAACCTAGGCTTCACCCTAGGGCGTTGCTCCATCAGATTGAACAGTTATTGCCTTAGAAGTCAACGCCCGAACCATAAAATGCAAAAAAAATACAACAGTGTTTCCATCATATATCAGGAATAATTGCAACCAGTTTGGAAGTGATGGCCAATTCTACGTTCCGGGCAACCTAGGTTTCACTCCAGGGCGTTGCTCCACCAGACCGAATAGTTACGGCCTTAGAAGTCAACGCCCGAAGCATAAAATGCAATAAAAATACAACAGTGTATCCATCATATAACAGGAATAATTGCAACCAGTTTGAAAGTGATGGACAATTCTACGTTCCGGGCAACCTAGGCTTCACTCTAGGGCGTTGCTCCACCAGATCAAATAGTTAGTGCCTTAGAAGTCAACGCCAGAAGCATAAAATACAATATAAATACAACAGTTTTTCCATCGTATAAAACGAATATTTGCAGCCAGTAAGAAACTTATGGTCATTTCTACTTTCCGAGCAATCTAGGCTTCACCCTAGGGCGTTGCTCCAACAGATAGAATAGTTAGGGCCTTAGAAGTCAACTCCCGAACCATAAAATGCAAAAAAAATACAACAGTGTTTCCATCATATAACAGGAATAATTGCAACCAGTTTGAAAGTGATGGCCAATTCTACCTTCCGGGCAACCTAGGCTTCACTCTAGGGCGTTGCTCCACCAGATCAAATAGTTAGTGCCTTAGAAGTCAACGCCAGAAGCATAAAATACAATATAAATACAACAGCTTTTCCATCGTATAAAACGAATAATTGCAACCAGTATGAAACTTATGGACATTTCTACGTTCCGGGCAACCTAGGTTTCACTCCAGGGCGTTGCTCCAACGGATTGAATAGTTAGGGCCTTAGAAGTCAACGCCCGAAGCATAAAATGCAATAAAAATACAACAGTGTATCCATCATATAACAGGAATAATTGCAACCAGTTTGAAAGTGATGGACAATTCTACGTTCCGGGCAACCTAGGCTTCACTCTAGGGCGTTGCTCCACCAGATCAAATAGTTAGTGCCTTAGAAGTCAACGCCAGAAGCATAAAATACAATATAAATACAACAGTTTTTCCATCGTATAAAACGAATATTTGCAGCCAGTAAGAAACTTATGCTCATTTCTACTTTCCGAGCAATCTAGGCTTCACCCTAGGGCGTTGCTCCAACAGATAGAATAGTTAGGGTCTTAGAAGTCAACTCCCGAACCATAAAATGCAAAAAAAATACAGCAGTGTTTCCATCATATAACAGGTATAATTGCAACCAGTTTGAAATTGATGGCCAATTCGACGCTCCGGGCAACCTAGACATCACTCTATTGCGTTGCTCCACCAGATCGAATAGTTAGTGCCTTAGAAGTCAACGCCAGAAGCATAAAATACAATATAAATACAACAGTTTTTCCATCGTATAAAACGAATAATTGCAACCAGTATGAAACTTATGGACATTTCTACTTTCCGAGCAACCTAGGCTTCACCCTAGGGCGTTGCTCCAACAGATTGAATAGTTATTGCCTTAGAAGTCAACGCCCGAACCATAAAATGCAAAAAAAATACAACAGTGTTTCCATCATATATCAGGAATAATTGCAACCAGTTTGGAAGTGATGGCCAATTCTACGTTCCGGGCAACATAGGTTCCACTCCAGGGCGTTGCTCCACCAGACCGAATAGTTGCGGCCTTAGAAGTCAACGCCCGAAGCATAAAATGCAATAAAAATACAACAGTGTATCCATCATATAACAGGAATAATTGCAACCAGTTTGAAAGTGATGGACAATTCTACGTTCCGGGCAACCTAGGCTTCACTCTAGGGCGTTGCTCCACCAGATCAAATAGTTAGTGCCTTAGAAGTCAACGCCAGAAGCATAAAATACGATATAAATGCAACAGCTTTTCCATCGTATAAAACGAATAATTGCAACCAGTATGAAACTTATGGTCATTTCTACTTTCCGAGCCAGCTGGGCTTCACCCTAGGGCGTTGCTCCAACAGATTGAATGGTTAGGGCCTTAGAAGTCAACGCCCGAAGCATAAAATGCAATAAAAATACAACAGTGTATCCATCATATAACAGGAATAATTGCAACCAGTTTGAAAGTGATGGGCAATTCTACGTTCCGGGCAACCTAGGCTTCACTCTAGGGCGTTGCTCCACCAGATCGAATAGTTAGGTCCTTAGAAGTAAACGCCAGAAGCATAAAATACGATATAAATACAACAGCGTTTCCATCGTATAAAACGAATAATTGCAACCAGTGTGAAAGTTATGGTCATTTCTACATTCCGAGCAACCTAGGACTCACTCTAGGGCGCTCCTCCACCAGATTGAATAGTTAGGTCCTTAGAAGTGAACGCCCGAAACATAAAATGCAAAAAAAATACAACAGTGTTTCCATCATATGTCAGGAATAATTGCAACCAGTTTGAAAGTGATGGCCAATTCTACGTTCCGGGCAACGTAGGTTTCACTCCAGGGTGTTGCTCCACCAGACCGAATAGTTACGGCCTAAGAAGTCAACGTCAGAAGCATAAAATACGATATAAATACAACAGCTTTTCCATCGTATAAAACGAATAATTGCAACCAGTATGAAACTTATGCTCATTTCTACTTTCCGAGCAACCTAGGCTTCACCCTAGGGCGTTGCTTCACCAGATTAAAACAGTTAGGGCCTTAGAAGCCAACGCCCGAAGCATTAAATACAAAATAAATAGAACAGTTTTTCCATAGTATAAAACGAATAATTGCTACCAGTGTAAAAGTTATGGTTATTTCTACGTTCCGGGCAACCTAGGCTTCACCCTAGGCCGTTGTTCCACCAGATCGAATAGTTAGGGCCTAAGAAGGGAACGCCAGAAGCATAAAATACAATATAAATACAACAGTTTTTCCATCATATAAAACGAATAATTGCAACCAGTATGAAAGTTATGGTCACTTCTACTTTCCGGGCAACCTAGGCTTCACCCTAGGGCGTTGCTCCAACAGATTGAATAGTTAGGGCCTTAGAAGTCAATGCCCGAAGCATAAAATGCAACAAAAATACAACAGTTTTTCCATCATATAACAGGAATAATTGCAACCAGTTTGAAAGTGATGGTCATTTCTACGTTCCGGGCAACATAGGCTTCACTCTAGGGCGTTGCTTCACCAGATCGAATAGATAGTGCCTTAGAAGTCAACGCCAGAAGCATAAAATATGATATACATATAACAGTTTTTCCATCGTATAAAACGAATAATTGCAACCAGTATGAAACTTATGGTCACTTCTACTTTGCGAGCAACCTAGGCGTCACTCTAGGGCGTTGCTACACCACATCTAATAGCTACGGCCTTAGAAGACAACACCAGAGGCTTAAAGTACAATATAAATACAACAGCGTTTCCATTGTATAAAACGAATAATTGCAACCAGTGTGAAAGGTATGGTCATTTCTATATTCCGAGCAACCTAGGCTTCACTCTAGGGCGTTGCACCACCAGATCAAATAGTTAGTGCCTTAGAAGTCAACGCCAGAAGCATAAAATACAATATAAATACAACAGCTTTTCCATCGTATAAAACGAATAATTGCAACCAGTATGAAACTTATGGTCATTTCTACTTTCCGAGCCAGCTGGGCTTCACCCTAGGGCGTTGCTCCAACAGATTGAATAGTTAGGGCCTTAGAAGTCAACGCCCGAACCATAAAATGCAAAAAAAATACAACAGTGTTTCCATCATATATCAGGAATAATTGCAACCAGTTTGAAAGTGATGGCCAATTCTACGTTCCAGGCAACCTAGGCTTCACTCTAGGGCGTTGTTCCACCAGATCGAATAGCTAGGGCCTAAGAAGTCAACGCCAGAAGCATAAAATACAATATAAATATAACAGTTTTTCCATCGTATAAAACGAATAATAGCAACCAGTGTGAAAGTTAGGGTCATTTCTACGTTCAGGGCAACCTAGGTTTCACTCTAGGGCGTTGCTCCACCAGATCAAACAGTTAGGGCCTTAGAAGCCAACGCCCGAAGCATTAAATACAAAACAAATAGAACAGTTTTTCCATAGTATAAAACGAATAATTGCTACCAGTGTAAAAGTTATGGTTATTTCTACGTTCCGGGCAACCTAGGCTTCACCCTAGGCCGTTGCTCCACCAGATCGAATAGTTAGGGCCTAAGAAGGGAACGCCAGAAGCATAAAATACAATATAAATACAACAGTTTTTCCATCATATAAAACGAATAATTGCAACCAGTATGAAAGTTATGGTCATTTCTACGTTCCGGGCAACATAGGTTTCACTCTAGGGCGTTGCTTCACCAGATCGAATAGATAGTGCCTTAGAAGTCAACGCCAGAAGCATAAAATATGATATAAATATAACAGTTTTTCCATCGTATAAAACGAATAATTGCAACCAGTATGAAACTTATGGTCATTTCTACTTTCCGAGCAAGCTAGGCATCACCCTAGGGCGTTGCTCCAACAGATTGAATAGTTAGGGCCTTAGAAGTCAACGCCCGAAGCATAAAATGCAATAAAAATACAACAGTGCATCCATCATATAACAGGAATAATTGCAACCAGTTTGAAAGTGATGGCCCATTCTACGTTCCGGGCAACCTAGGCTTCACTCTAGGGCGTTGCTCCACCAGATCGAATAGTTAGTGCTTTAGAAGTCAACGCCAGAAGCATAAAATACAATATAAATACAACAGCTTTCCATCGTATAAAACGAATAATTGCAACCAGTATGAAACTTATGGTCATTTCTACTTTCCGAGCCAGCTGGGCTTCACCCTAGGGCGTTGCTCCAACAGATTGAATGGTTAGGGCCTTAGAAGTCAACGCCCGAAGCATAAAATGCAATAAAAATACAACAGTGTATCCATCATATAACAGGAATAATTGCAACCAGTTTGAAAGTGATGGGCAATTCTACGTTCCGGGCAACCTAGGCTTCACTCTATTGCGTTGCTCCACCAGATGGAATAGTTAGTGCCTTAGAAGTCAACGCCAGAAGCATAAAATACAATATAAATACAACAGTTTTTCCACCGTATAAAACGAATAATTGCAACCAGTATGAAACTTATGGACATTTCTACTTTCCGAGAAACATAGGCTTCACCCTAGGGCGTTCCTCCAACAGATTGAATAGTTAGGGCCTTAGAAGTCAACGCCCGAACCATAAAATGCAAAAAAAATACAACAGTGTTTCCATCATATGTCAGGAATAATTGCAACCAGTTTGAAAGTGATGGCCAATTCTACGTTCCGGGCAACGTAGGTTTCACTCCAGGGTGTTGCTCCACCAGACCGAATAGTTACGGCCTAAGAAGTCAACGCCAGAAGCATAAAATACGATATAAATGCAACAGCGTTTCCATCGTATAAAACGAATAATTGCAACCAGTATGAAACTTATGGTCATTTCTACTTTCCGAGCCAGCTGGGCTTCACCCTAGGGCGTTGCTCCAACAGATTGAATGGTTAGGGCCTTAGAAGTCAACGCCCGAAGCATAAAATGCAGTAAAAATACAACAGTGTATCCATCATATAACAGGAATAATTGCAACCAGTGTGAAAGTTATGGTCATTTCTACATTCCGAGCAACCTAGGATTCACTCCAGGGCGATGCTCCACCAGATCGAGTAGATAGTGCCTTAGAAGTCAACGCCAGAAGCATAAAATACAGTATAAATACAACAGTTTTTCCATCGTATAAAACGAATAATTGCAACCAGTATGAAACTTATGGTCATTTCTACTTTCCGAGCAACCTAGGCTTCACCGTAGGGCGTTGCTCCAACAGATAGAATAGTTAGGGCCTTAGAAGTCAACGCCCGAAGCATAAAATGCAATAAAAATACAACAGTGTTTCCATCGTATAAAACGAATAATTGCAACCAGTATGAAACTTAAGGTCATTTCTACTTTCCGAGCAAGCTAGGCTTCACCCTAGGGCGTTGCTCGCACACATTGAATAGTTAGGACCTTAGAAGTGAACGCCCGAACCATATAATGCAAAAAAAATACAACTGTGTTTCCATAATATAACAGGAATAATTGCAACCAGTTTGAAAGTGATGGCCAAATCTACGTTCCGGGCAACCTAGGCTCCACTCTAGGGCGTTGCTCCACCAGATCGAATAGTTAGTGCCTTAGAAGTCAACGCCAGAAGCATAAAATACAATATAAATACAACTGCTTTTCCATCGTATAAAACGAATAATTGCAACCAGTATGAAACTTATGGTCATTTCAACTTTCCGAGCAACCTAGGCTTCACCCTAGGGCGTTGGTCCAACAGATTGAATAGTTAGGGCCTTAGAAGTCTACGCCCGCACCATAAAATGCATAAAAAATACGACAGTGTTTCCATCATATATCAGGAATAGTTGCTACCAGTGTGAAAGTTATGGTCATTTCTCCTTTCCGGGCAACCTAGGCTTCACTCTAGGGCGTTGCTCCACCAGATCGAATAGTTAGTGCCTTAGAAGTCAACGCCAGAAGCATAAAATACAATATAAATACAACAGTTTTTCCATCGTATGAAACAAATAATTGCAAGCAGTATGAAGCATATGGTCATTTCTACTTTCCGAGCAACCTAGGCTTCACCCTAGGGCGTTGCTCCAACGGATTGAATAGTTAGGGCCTTAGAAGTCAACGCCCGAACCATAAAATGCAAAAAAAATACAACAGAGTTTCCATCATATAACAGGAATAATTGCAACCAGTTTGAAAGTGATGGCCAATTCTACGTTCCGGGCAACCTAGGTTTCACTCCAGGGCGTTGCTCCACCAGACCGAATAGTTACGGCCTAAGAAGTCAACGCCAGAAGCATAAAATACGATATAAATACAACAGCTTTCCCATCGTATAAAACGAATAATTGCAACCAGTGTGAAAGTAATGGTCATTTCTACGTTCCGAGCACCCTAGGCGTCACTCTAGGGCGTTGCTCCACCACATCTCGTAGCTACGGCCTTAGAAGTCAACGCCAGAGGCATAAAGTACAATATAAATACAACAGCTTTTCCATCGTATAAAAGGAATAATTGCAAACAGTGTGAAAGTAATGGTCATTTCTACGTTCCGGGCAAGCCAGGCTTCACCCTAGGCCGTTGTTCCACCAGATCGAATAGTTAGGGCCTACGAAGTGAACGCCAGAAGCATAAAATGCAATAAAAATACAACAGTTTTTCCATCGTATAACAGGATTAATTGCAACCAGTTTGAAAGTGATGGTCATTTCTCCTTTCCGGGCAACCTAGGCTTCACTCTAGGGCGTTGCTCCACCAGATCGAATAGCTAGGGCCTTAGAAGTCAACGCCCGAAGCATAAAATGCAATAAAAATACAACAGTGTTTCCATCGTATAAAACGAATAATTGCAACCAGTATGAAAGTTATGGTCACTTCTACTTTCCGGGCAACCTAGGCTTCACCCTAGGGCGTTGCTCCAACAGATTGAATAGTTAGGGCCTTAGAAGTCAATGCCCGAAGCATAAAATGCAACAAAAATACAACAGTTTTTCCATCATATAACAGGAATAATTGCAACCAGATTGAAAGTGATGGCCAATTCTACGTTCCAGGCAACCTAGGCTTCACTCTAGGGGTTTGTTCCACCAGATCGAATAGTTAGGGCCTAAGAAGTCAACGACAGAAGCATAAAATACAATATAAATATAACAGTTTTTCCATCGTATAAAACGAATAATAGCAACCAGTGTGAAAGTTATGGTCATTTCTACGTTCCGGGCAACCTAGGTTTCACTCTAGGGCGTTGCTTCACCAGATTAAAACAGTTAGGGCCTTAGAAGCCAACGCCCGAAGCATTAAATACAAAATAAATAGAACAGTTTTTCCATAGTATAAAACGAATAATTGCTACCAGTGTAAAAGTTATGGTTATTTCTACGTTCCGGGCAACCTAGGCTTCACCCTAGGCCGTTGTTCCACCAGATCGAATAGTTAGGGCCTAAGAAGGGAACGCCAGAAGCATAAAATACAATATAAATACAACAGTTTTTCCATCATATAAAACGAATAATTGCAACCAGTATGAAAGTTATGGTCACTTCTACTTTCCGGGCAACCTAGGCTTCACCCTAGGGCGCTGCTCCAACAGATTGAATAGTTAGGGCCTTAGAAGTCAATGCCCGAAGCATAAAATGCAACAAAAATACAACAGTTTTTCCATCATATAACAGGAATAATTGCAACCAGTTTGAAAGTGATGGTCATTTCTACGTTCCGGGCAACATAGGCTTCACTCTAGGGCGTTGCTTCACCAGATCGAATAGATAGTGCCTTAGAAGTCAACGCCAGAAGCATAAAATATGATATAAATATAACAGTTTTTCCATCGTATAAAACGAATAATTGCAACCAGTATGAAACTTATGGTCATTTCTACTTTCCGAGCAAGCTAGGCATCACCCTAGGGCGTTGCTCCAACAGATTGAATAGTTAGGGCCTTAGAAGTCAACGCCCGAAGCATAAAATGCAATAAAAATGCAACAGTGTATCCATCATATAACAGGAATAATTGCAACCAGGTTGAAGGTGATGGCCCATTCTACGTTCCGGGCAACCTAGGCTTCACTCTAGGGCGTTGCTCCACCAGATCGAATAGTTAGTGCTTTAGAAGTCAACGCCAGAAGCATAAAATACAATATAAATACAACAGCTTTCCATCGTATAAAACGAATAATTGCAACCAGTATGAAACTTATGGTCATTTCTACTTTCCGAGCATCCTAGGCTTCACCCTAGGGCGTTGCTCCAACAGATTGAATAGTTAGGGCCTTAGAAGTCTACGCTCGAACCATAAAATGCAAAAAAAATACAACAGTGTTTCAAGCATATAACAGGAATAATTGCGACCAGTTTGAAAGTGATGGCCAATTCTACGTTCCTGGCAACCTAGGCTTCACTCTAGGGCGTTGCTCCACCAGATCGAATAGTTAGTGCCTTAGAAGTCAACGCCAGAAACATAAAATACAATATAAATACAACAGTTTTTCATCGTATGAAACAAATAATTGCAACCAGTATGAATCTTATGGTCACTTCTACTTTCCGAGCAACCTAGGCTTCACCCTAGGGCGTTGCTCCAACGGATTGAATAGTTAGGGCCTTAAGATGACAACGCCCGAACCATAAAATGCGAAAAAAATACAACAGTGTTTCCATCATATAACAGGAATAATTGCAACCAGTTTGAAAGTGATGGTCATTTCTACTTTCCGAGCAACCTAGGCGTCACTCTAGGGCGTTGCTACACCACATCTAATAGCTACGGCCTTAGAAGTCAACACCAGAGGCTTAAAGTACAATATAAATACAACAGCGTTTCCATTGTATAAAACGAATAATTGCAACCAGTGTGAAAGGTATGGTCATTTCTATATTCCGAGCAACCTAGGATTCACTCTAGGGCGTTGCTCCACCAGATCGAATAGTTAGGTCCTTAGAAGTAAACGCCAGAAGCATAAAATACGATATAAATACAACAGCGTTTCCATCGTATAAAACGAATAATTGCAACCAGTGTGAAAGTTATGGTCATTTCTACATTCCGAGCAACCTAGGACTCACTCTAGGGCGCTCCTCCACCAGATTGAATAGTTAGGTCCTTAGAAGTGAACGCCCGAAACATAAAATGCAAAAAAAATACAACTGTGTTTCCATCATATATCAGGAATTATTGCAACCAGTTTGAAAGTGATGGCCAATTCTACGTTCCGGGCAACCTAGGTTTCACTCCAGGGCGTTGCTCCACCAGAACGAATAGTTACGGCCTAAGAAGTCACCGCCAGAAGCATAAAATACGATATAAATACAACAGCATTTCCATCGTATAAATGGAATAATTGCAACCAGTTTGAAAGTGATGGCCAATTCTACGTTCCGGGCAACATAGGCTTCTCTCTAGGGTGTTGCTCCACCAGATCGAATAGATAGTGCCTTAGAAGGCAACGCCAGAAGCATAAAATACAATATAAATACAACAGTTTTTCCATCGTATAAAACGAATAATTGCAACCAGTATGAAACTTATGGTCATTTCTACTTTCCGAGCAACCTAGGCTTCACCCTAGGGCGTTGCTCCGACAGATTGAATAGTTATGGCCTTAGAAGTCAACGCCCGAAGCATAAAATGCAATAAATATACAACAGAGTTTCCATCGTATAAAACGAATAATTGCAACCAGTATGAAACTTATGGTCATTTCTACTTTCCGAGCAAGCTAGGCTTCACCCTAGGGCGTTGCTCCAACACATTGAATAGTTAGGACCTTAGAAGTGAACGCCCGAACCATAAAATGCAAAAAAAATACAACAGTGTTTCCATCATATAACAGGAATGATTGCA
Source organism: Calliopsis andreniformis (assembly GCF_051401765.1). Classification (NCBI taxonomy): domain Eukaryota; kingdom Metazoa; phylum Arthropoda; class Insecta; order Hymenoptera; family Andrenidae; genus Calliopsis; species Calliopsis andreniformis. Next base: position 6,570,973 of record NW_027480425.1, on the reverse strand, counting down.
ACAAGTTTGAAAGTGATGGCCAATTCTACGTTCCGGGCAACCTAGGTTTCACTCCAGGGCGTTGCTCCACCAGACCGAATAGTTGCGGCCTAAGAAGTTAACGCCAGAAGCATAAAATACGATATAAATACAACAGCTTTTCCATCGTATAAAACGAATAATTGCATCCAGTGTGAAAGTAATGGTCATTTCTACGTTCCGAGCACCCTAGGCGTCACTCTAAGGCGTTGCTCCACCACATCTAATAGCTACGGCCTTAGAAGTCAACGCCAGAGGCATAAAGTACAATATAAATACCACAGCGTTTCCATCGTATAAAACGAATAATTGCAACCAGTGTGAAAGTTATGGTCATTTCTACATTCCGAGCAACCTAGGATTCACTCCAGGGCGATGCTCCACCAGATCGAATAGATAGTGCCTTAGAAGTCAACGCCAGAAGCATAAAATACAGTATAAATACAACAGTTTTTCCATCGTATAAAACGAATAATTGCAACCAGTATGAAACTTATGGTCATTTCTACTTTCCGAGCAACCTAGGCTTCACCGTAGGGCGTTGCTCCAACAGATAGAATAGTTAGGGCCTTAGAAGTCAACGCCCGAAGCATAAAATGCAATAAAAATACAACAGTGTTTCCATCGTATAAAACGAATAATTGCAACCAGTATGAAACTTAAGGTCATTTCTACTTTCCGAGCAAGCTAGGCTTCACCCTAGGGCGTTGCTCGAACACATTGAATAGTTAGGACCTTAGAAGTGAACGCCCGAACCATATAATGCAAAAAAAATACAACTGTGTTTCCATAATATAACAGGAATAATTGCAACCAGTTTGAAAGTGATGGCCAAATCTACGTTCCGGGCAACCTAGGCTCCACTCTAGGGCGTTGCTCCACCAGATCGAATAGTTAGTGCCTTAGAAGTCAACGCCAGAAGCATAAAATACAATATAAATACAACTGCTTTTCCATCGTATAAAACGAATAATTGCAACCAGTATGAAACTTATGGTCATTTCAACTTTCCGAGCAACCTAGGCTTCACCCTAGGGCGTTGGTCCAACAGATTGAATAGTTAGGGCCTTAGAAGTCTACGCCCGAACCATAAAATGCATAAAAAATACGACAGTGTTTCCATCATATATCAGGAATAGTTGCTACCAGTGTGAAAGTTATGGTCATTTCTCCTTTCCGGGCAACCTAGGCTTCACTCTAGGGCGTTGCCCCACTAGATCGAACAGCTAGGGCCTTAGAAGTCAACGCCCGAAGCATAAAATACAATATAAATACAACAGTTTTCCATCGTATAAAACGAATAATTGCAACCAGTATGAAACTTATGGTCATTTCTACTTTCCGATGAACCTAGGCTTCAACCTAGGGCGTTGCTCCAACAGATTGAATAGTTAGGGCCTTAGAAGTCTACGCCCGAACCATAAAATGCAAAAAAAATACAACAGTGTTTCCATCATATAACAGGAATAATTTCGACCAGTTTGAAAGTGATGGCCAATTCTACGTTCCGGGCAACCTAGGCTTCACTCTAGGGCGTTGCTCCACCAGATCGAATAGTTAGTGCCTTAGAAGTCAACGCCAGAAGCATAAAATACAATATAAATACAACAGTTTTTCCATCGTATGAAACAAATAATTGCAAGCAGTATGAAGCATATGGTCATTTCTACTTTCCGAGCAACCTAGGCTTCACCCTAGGGCGTTGCTCCAACGGATTGAATAGTTAGGGCCTTAGAAGTCAACGCCCGAACCATAAAATGCAAAAAAAATACAACAGAGTTTCCATCATATAACAGGAATAATTGCAACCAGTTTGAAAGTGATGGCCAATTCTACGTTCCGGGCAACCTAGGTTTCACTCCAGGGCGTTGCTCCACCAGACCGAATAGTTACGGCCTAAGAAGTCAACGCCAGAAGCATAAAATACGATATAAATACAACAGCTTTCCCATCGTATAAAACGAATAATTGCAACCAGTGTGAAAGTAATGGTCATTTCTACGTTCCGAGCACCCTAGGCGTCACTCTAGGGCGTTGCTCCACCACATCTCGTAGCTACGGCCTTAGAAGTCAACGCCAGAGGCATAAAGTACAATATAAATACAACAGCTTTTCCATCGTATAAAAGGAATAATTGCAAACAGTGTGAAAGTAATGGTCATTTCTACGTTCCGGGCAAGCCAGGCTTCACCCTAGGCCGTTGTTCCACCAGATCGAATAGTTAGGGCCTAAGAAGTGAACGCCAGAAGCATAAAATGCAATAAAAATACAACAGTTTTTCCATCGTATAACAGGATTAATTGCAACCAGTTTGAAAGTGATGGTCATTTCTCCTTTCCGGGCAACCTAGGCTTCACTCTAGGGCGTTGCTCCACCAGATCGAATAGCTAGGGCCTTAGAAGTGAACGCCCGAACCATATAATGCAAAAAAAATACAACTGTGTTTCCATAATATAACAGGAATAATTGCAACCAGTTTGAAAGTGATGGCCAATTCTACGTTCCGGGCAACCTAGGCTCCACTCTAGGGCGTTGCTCCACCTGATCGAAGAGTTAGTGCCTTAGAAGTCAACGCCAGAAGCATAAAATACAATATAAATACAACTGCTTTTCCATCGTATAAAACGAATAATTGCAACCAGTATGAAACTTATGGTCATTTCAACTTTCCGAGCAACCTAGGCTTCACCCTAGGGCGTTGGTCCAACAGATTGAATAATTAGGGCCTTAGAAGTCTACGCCCGAACCATTAAATGCATAAAAAATACGACAGTGTTTCCATCATATAACAGGAATAATTGCGACCAGTTTGAAAGTGATGGCCAATTCTACGTTCCGGGCAACCTACGCTTCACTCTAGGGCGTTGCTCCACCAGATCGAATAGTTAGTGCCCTAGAAGTCAACCCCAGAAGCATAAAATACAATATAAATACAACAGTTTTCCATCGTATAAAACGAATAATTGCAACCACGATGAAACTTATGGTCATTTCTACTTTCCGAGCAACCTAGGCTTCAACCTAGGGCGTTGCTCCAACAGATTGAATAGTTAGGGCCTTAGAAGTCTACGCCCGAAGCATAAAATGCAAAAAAAATACAACAGTGTTTCCATCATATAACAGGAATAATTTCGACCAGTTTGAAAATGATGGCCAATTCAACGGTCCGGGCAACCTAGGCTTCACTCTAGGGCGTTGCTCCACCAGATCGAATAGTTAGTGCCTTAGAAGTCAACGCCAGAAGCATAAAATACGATATAAATACAACAGCTTTTCCATCGTATAAAACGAATAATTGCAACCAGTGTGAAAGTAATGGTCATTTCTACGTTCCGAGCACCCTAGGCGTCACTCTAGGGCGTTGCTCCACCACATCTAATAGCTACGGCCTCAGAAGTCAACGCCAGAGGCATAAAGTACAATATAAATACAACAGTTTTTCCATCGTATAAAACGAATAATTGCAACCAGTATGAAACTTATGGTCATTTCTACTTTCCGAGCAACCTAGGCTTCACCCTAGGGCGTTGCTCCAACAGATTGAATAGTTAGGACCTTAGAAGTCAACGCCCGAAGCATAAAATGCAATAAAAATACAACAGTGTTTCCATCGTATAAAACGAATAATTGCAACCAGTATGAAACTTAAGGTCATTTCTACTCTCCGAGCAAACTAGGCTTCACCCTAGGGCGTTGCTCCAACACATTGAATAGTTAGGACCTTAGAAGTGAACGCCCGAACCATAGAATGCAAAAAAAATACAGCAGTGTTTCCATCATATAACAGGAATAATTGCAACCAGTTTGAAAGTGATGGCCAATTCTACGTTCCGTGCAACCTAGGCTTCTCTCTAGGGCGTTGCTCCACCAGATCGAATAGATAGTGCCATAGAAGTCAACGCCAGAGGCATAAAGTACAATATAAATACAACAGCGTTTCCATCGTATAAAACGAATAATTGCAACCAGTGTGAAAGTTATGGTCATTTCCACATTCCGAGCAACCTAGGCTTCACTCTAGGATGTTGCTCCACCAGATTGAATAGTTAGGTCCTTAGAAGTAAACGCCAGAAGCATAAAATACGATATAAATACAACAGCTTTTCCATCGTATAAAAGGATTAATTGCAACCAGTTTGAACGTGATGGTAATTTCTACGTTCCGGGAAACCTCGGCTTCACTCTAGGGCGCTGCTCCGCCAGATCGAATATATAGGGCCTTAGAAGTCAACGCCAGAATCATAAAATACAATAAAGATGCAACAGCTTTTCCACAGTATTAAGCGAATAATTTCAACCAGTGTGAATGATATGGTCATTTCTACGTTCCGGGCAACCTAGACTTCACCACAGGGCGTTGTTCCACAAGATCGAATAGTTAGGGCCTAAGAAGTGAACGCCAGCAGCATAAAATACAATTTGAATACAACAGTTTTTCCATGATATAAAACGAATAATTGCAACCAGTGTGAAAGTTATGGTCATTTCTACGTACCGGCAGCCTAGGCTTCACCCCAGGGCGTTGTTCCACCAGATCGAAAAGTTAGGGCCTAAGGAGTGAACGCCAGCAGCATAAAATACAATATTAATACAACAGTTCTTCCATCATATAAAACGAATAATTGCATCCAGTATGAAAGTTATGGTCATTTCTCGTTCCGGGCAACCTAGGCTTCACTCTATGGCGTTATTCCACCACATCGAATAGCTGCGCCCTCAGAAGTCAACGCCTGAAGCATAAAATACAATAGAAATACAACAGTATTTCCATCCTATAACAGGAATAATTGCAACCCTTGTGAAAGTGATGGTCATTTATACGTTCCAGGCAACCTAGGCTTCACTCTAGGGCGTTGCCCCACTAGATCGAACAGCTAGGGCCTTAGAAGTCAACGCCAGAAGCATAAAATACAATATAAATCTAACAGTTTTTCCATCGTATAAAACGAATAATTGCAACCAGTATGAAACTTATGGTCATTCCTACTTTCCGGGCAACCTAGGCTTCACCCTCGGGCGTTGCTCCAACAGATTGAATAGTTAGGGCCTTAGAAGTCAACGCCCGATGCATGAAATACAAAATAAATAGAACAGTTTTTCCATCGTGTAAAACGAATAATTGCTACCGGTGTGAAAGTTATGGTCATTTCTACGTTCCGGTCAACCTAGGCTTCACCATAGGGCTTTGTTCCACCGGATCGAATAGTTAGGGCCTAAGAAGTGAACGCCAGAAGCATAAAATACAATATAAATATAACAGTTTTTCTATCATATAAAACAAATAATAACAACCAGTATGAAAGCTATGGTCATTTCTACTTTACGGGCAACCTAGGCTACACCCTAGGGCGTTGCTCCACCAGATCGAATAGTTAGTGCCTTAGAGGTCAACGCCAGAAGCATAAAATACAATAAAAATACAACAGTTTTAGAATCGTATAAAACGAATAATTGCAACCAGTATGAAACTTATGGTCATTTCTACTTTCCGAGAAACCTAGGCTTCAACCCTAGGGCGTTGCTCCAACTGATTGAATAGTTAGGGCCTTAGAAGTCAACGCGGAAGCATAAAATGCAATAAAAATACAACAGTGTTTCCATCATATAACGGGAATAATTGCAACCAGTTTGAAAGTGATGGCCAATTCTACGTTCCGGGCAACCTAGGCTTCACTCTATTGCGTTGCTCCACCAGATCGAATAGTTAGTGCCTTAGAAGTCGACGCCAGAAGCTTAAAATACAATATAAATACAACAGTTTTTCCATCGTATAAAACGAATAATTGCAACCAGGATGAAACTTATGGTCATTTATACTTTCCGAGCAACCTAGGCTTCACCCTAGGGCGTTGCTACAACAGATTCAATAGTTAGTGCCTTAGATGTCAACGCCAGAAGCATAAAATACAATATAAATACAACAGTTTTTCCGTCGTATAAAACGAATAATTGCAACCAGTATGAAAGTTATGGTCATTTCTACTTTCCGGGCAACCTAGGCTACACCCTAGGGCGTTGTTCCAACAGATTGAATAGTTAGGTCCTTAGAAGTCAATGCCCGAAGCATAAAATGCATTAAAAATACAACAGTTTTTCCATCATATAGCAGGAATAATTGCAACCAGTTTGAAAGTGATGGTCATTTCTACGTTCCGGGAAACCTCGGCTTCACTCTAGGGCGTTGCTCCGCCATATCGAATAGTTAGTGCATTAAAAGTCAACGCCAGAAGCATATAATACAATATAAATACAACAGTTTTTCCATCGTATAAAACGAATAATTGCAACCAGTGTGAAAGTTATGGACATTTCTACGTACCGGCAGCCTAGGCTTCACCCCAGGGCGTTGTTCCACCAGATCGAATAGTTAGGGCCTTATATGTCAACGCCCGAAGCATAAAATACAAAATAAATAGGACAGTTTTTCCATCGTATAAAACGAATAATAGCAACCAGTGTGAAAGTTATTGTCATTTCTACGTTCCGGCAACCTAGGCTTCACCCCAGGGCGTTGTTCCACCAGATCGAATGGTTAGGGCCTAAGAAGTGAACGCCAGCAGCATAAAATACAATATAAATACAACAGTTCTTCCATCATATAAAACGAATAATTGCATCCAGTATGAAAGTTATGGTAATTTCTACGTTCCGGGCAACCTAGGCTTCACTCTATGGCGTTCTTCCACCACATCGAATAGTTGCGGCCTCAGAAGTCAACGCCTGAAGCATAAAATACAATAGAAATACAACAGTATTTCCATCCTGTAACAGGAATAATTGCAACCCATGTGAAAGTGTTGGTCATTTATACGTTCCAGGCAACCTAGGCTTCACTCTAGGGCGTTGTTCCACCAGATCGAATTGTTAGGGCCTAAGAAGTCAACGCCAGAAGCATAAGATACAATATAAATATAACAGTTTTTCCATCGTATAAAACGAATAATTGTAACCAGTATGAAAGTTATGGTCATTTCTACTTTCCGGGCAACCTAGGCTTCACCCTAGGTCGTTGCTACAACAGATCAAACAGTTAGGGCCTTAGAAGTCAACGTCCGAAGCATAAAATACAAAATAAACAGATCAGTTTTTCCATTGTATACAACGAATAATTGCTACCAGTGTAAAAGTTATGGTCACTTCTACGTTCCGGGCAACCTAGGCTTCACCCTAGGGCGTTGCTCCGCCAGATCGAAGAGTTAGGGTCTAAGAAGTCAACACCGGAAGCTTAAAATACAATATAAAAACAACAGCTTTTCCATCGTGGAAAACGAATAATTGCAACCTGTGTGAAGGTTATGGACATATCTACGTTCCGGGCAACCTTGGCTCCACTGTAGGGTGTTGCTCCACCAGATCGAATAGGTAGGGCCTTAGAAGTCAATGCCCGAAGCATAAAATGCAATAAAAATACAACAGTTTTTCCATCATATAACAGGAATATTTGCAACCAGTTTGAAAGTGATGGTAATTGCTACGTTCCGGGCAACTTAGGCTTCACTCTAGGGCGTTGCTCCACCAGATCGAATAGTTAGGACCTAAGTAGTGAACGCCAGCAGCATAAAATACAATATAGATACAACAGTTCTTCCATCATATAAAACGAATAATTGCAACCAGTATGAAGGTCATGGTCATTTCTACGTTCCGGGCAACCCAGGCTTCACTCTATGGCGGTCTTCCACCACATCGAATAGCTACGGCCTCAGAAGTCAACGCCTGAAGCATAAAATACAATAAAAATACAACAGTCTTTCCTTCCTATAACAGGAATAATTGCAACCAGTTTGAAAGTGATGGTCATTTCTACGTTCCGGGCAACCTAGGCTTCACTCTAGGGCGTTGCTCCACCAGATCGAATAGTTAGTGCCTTAGAAGTCAACGCCAGAAGCATAAAATACAATATAAACACAACAGTTTTTCCATCGTTTAAAACGAATAATTGCTACCAGTATGGAAGTGATGGTCATTTCTACGTTCCGGGCAACCTAGGCCTCACTCTAGGGCGTTGTTCCACCAGATTGAATAGTTAGGGCCTAAGAAATCAACGCCAGAAGCATAAAAATCAGTATAAATATAACAGTCTTTCCATCGTATAAAACGAATAATTTCAACCAGTGTGAATGTTATGGTCATTCCTACATTCCGAGCAACCTAGGCTTCACTCTAGGGCGTTGATCCACCAGATAGGATAGTTAGGGCCTTAGAAGTCAACGCCAGAAGCATAAAATTCAATAAAGATGCAACAGTTTTTCCATCGTATAGCAGGAATAACTGCAAACAGTGTGAAAGTACTGGTCATTTCTACGTTCCGGCTAACCTAGGCTTGACCCTAGCGCGTTGCTCCACCAGATCGAATAGTTAGTGCCTTAGAAGTCAACGCCAGAAGCATAAAATACAATATCAATACAACAGTTTTTACATCGTATAAAACGAATAATTGCAACCAGTATGAAAGTTATGGTCATTTCTACTTTCCGGGCAACCTAGGCTTCACCCTCGGGCGTTGCTCCAACAGATTGAATAGTTAGGGCCTTAGAAGTCAACGCCCGATGCATAAAATACAAAATAAATAGAACAGTTTTTCCAACGTGTAAAACGAATAATTGCTACCGGTGTGAAAGTTATGGTCATTTCTACGTTCTGGTCAACCTAGGCTTCACCATAGGGCGTTCTTCCACCGTATCGAATAGTTAGGGCCTAAGAAGTGAACGCCAGAAGCATAAAATACAATATAAATATAACAGTTTTTCCATCATATAAAACGAATAATAACAACCAGTATGAAAGCTATGGTCATTTCTACTTTACGAGCAACCTAGGCTACACCCTAGGACGTTGCTCCACCAGATCGAATAGTTAGTGCCTTAGAAGTCAACGCCAGAAGCATAAAATACAATATAAATACAACAGTTTTTCGATCATATAAAACGAGTAATTGCAACCAGTATGAAAGTTGTGGTCATTTCTACTTTCCGGTCAACCTAGGCTACACCCTAGGGCGGTGCTCCAACAGATTGAATAGTTAGGGCCTTAGAAGTCAATGCCCGAAGCATAAAATGCAATAAAAATACAACAGTTTTTCCGTCATATAACAGGAATAATTGCAACCAGTTTGAAAGTGATGGTCATTTCTACGTTCCGGGAAACCTCGGCTTCACTCTAGGGCGTTGCTCCGCCAGATCGAATAGTTAGTGCATTAGAAGTCAACGCCAGAAGCATAAAATACAATATAAATACAACAGTTTTTCCATCGTATAAAACGAATAATTGCAACCAGTATGAAAGTTAACGTCATTTCTTCTTTCCGGGCAACCTAGGCTTCACCCTTGGGCGTTGCACCAACAGATTGAATGGTTAGGGCCTTAGAAGTCAACGCCGGAAGCATAAAATGCAATAAAAATACAACAGTTTTTCCATCGTATAAAAGGATCAATTGCAACCAGTTTGAAAGTGATGGTCATATCTACGTTCCGGGCAACCTAGGCTTCACTCTAGGGCGTTGCTCCACCAGATCGAATAGTTAGGGCCTTAGAAGTCAACGCCAGAATCATAAAATACAATAAAGATGCAACAGCTTTTCCACCGTATTAAGCGAATAATTTCAACCAGTGTGAATGTTATGGTCATTTCTACATTCCGAGCAACCTAGGCTTCACTCTAGGGCGTTGATCCAACAGATTCAATAGTTAGGGCCTTAGTAGTCAACGCCCGAAGCATAAAATACAATATAAATACAACAGTTTTTCCATCATATGACAGGAATAATTGCAACCAGTATGAAAGTTATGGTCATTTCTACGTTCCGGGCAACCTAGGCTTCACTCTATGGCGTTCTTCCACTACATCGAATAGCAACGGCCTCAGAAGACAACGCCAGAAGCATAAAATACAATAAAAATACAACAGTCTTTCCGTCCTATAACAGGAATAATTGCAACCCGTGTGAAAGTGATGGTCATTTGTACGTTCCAGGCAACCTAGGCTTCACTCTAGGGCGTTGTTCCACCAGATCGAATTGTTAGGGCCTAACAACTCAACGCCAGAAGCATAAAATACAATATAAGTACAACAGTTTTGCCATCGTATAAAATGAATAATTGCAAACATTGCGAAGGTAATGGTCATTCCACGTTCCGGCCAACCTAGGCGTCACTCTAGTGCGTTGCTCCACCACATCTAATAGCTACGGCCTTAGATGTCAACGCCAGAAGCATAAAATACAATAAAAATACAACAGTTTTTCCATCGTATAAAACGAATAATTGCCACCAGTATGAAACTTATGGTCATTTCTACTTTCCGAGCAACCTAGGCTTCAACCCTAGGGCGTTGCTCCAACAGATTGAATAGTTAGGGCCTTAGAAGTCAACGCCCGAAGCATAAAATGCAATAAAAATACAACAGTGTTTCCATCATATAACGGGAATAATTGCAACCAGTTTGAAAGTGATGGCCAATTCTACGTTCCGGGCAACCTAGGCTTCACTCTATTGCGTTGCTCCACCAGATCGAATAGTTAGTGCCTTAGAAGTCGACGCCAGAAGCTTAAAATACAATATAAATACAACAGTTTTTCCATCGTATAAAACGAATAATTGCAACCAGGATGAAACTTATGGTCATTTCTACTTTCCGAGCAACCTAGGCTTCACCCTAGGGCGTTGCTCCAACAGATTGAATAGTTAGTGCCTTAGATGTCAACGCCAGAAGCATAAAATACAATATAAATACAACAGTTTTTCCGTCGTATAAAACGAATAATTGCAACCAGTATGAAAGTTATGGTCATTTCTACTTTCCGGGCAACCTAGGCTACACCCTAGGGCGTTGTTCCAACAGATTGAATAGTTAGGTCCTTAGAAGTCAATGCCCGAAGCATAAAATGCATTAAAAATACAACAGTTTTTCCATCATATAGCAGGAATAATTGCAACCAGTTTGAAAGTGATGGTCATTTCTACGTTCCGGGAAACCTCGGCTTCACTCTAGGGCGTTGCTCCGCCATATCGAATAGTTAGTGCATTAAAAGTCAACGCCCGAAGCATAAAATACAAAATAAATAGGACAGTTTTTCCATCGTATAAAACGAATAATAGCAACCAGTGTGAAAGTTATGGTCATTTCTACGTTCCGGGCAACGTAGGCTTCACTCTAGGGCGTTGCTCCACCACATCGAATAGCTACGGCCTTAGAAGTCAACGCCAGAAGCATAAAATACAGTATAAATACAACAGTTTTTCCATTGTATAGCATGACTAATTGCAACCAGTGCGAAAGTAACGATCATTTCGACGTTTCGGGCATCCTAGACTTAACTCTGAGGCGTTGCTCGACCAGATCGAAGAGTTAGGGTCTCAGAAGTCAACACCGGAAGCATAAAATACAATATAAATCAAACAGCATTTCCATGGTAGAAAACGAATAATTGCAACCTGTGTGAAGGTTATGGTCATATCTACGTTCCGGGCAACCTAGGCTTCACTGTAGGGTGTTATTCCACCAGATCGAATAGGTAGGGCCATAGAAGTCTACGCCCGAAGCATAAAATACAATAAAAATACAACAGTCTTTCCATCATATAACAGAATAATTGCAACCCGTGTGAAAGTGATGGTCATTTGTACGTTCCAGGCAACCTAGGCTTCACTCTAGGGCGTTGTTCCACCAGATCGAATTGTTAAGGCCTAAGAAGTCAACGCCAGAAGCATAAGATACAATATAAATATATCAGTTTTTCCATCGTATAGAACGAATAATAGCAACCAGTGTGAAAGTTATGGTCATTTCTACGTTCTGGGCAACCTAGGCTTCACTCTAGGGCGTTGCTCCACCAGATCCAACAGTTAGGGCCTTAGAAGTCAACGCCCGAAGCATAAAATACAAAATAAATAGAACAGTTTTTCCATTGTATAAAACGAATAATTGCTACCAGTGTAAAAGTTATGGTCATTTCTACGTTCCGGGCAACCTAGGCTTCACCCTAGCGCGTTGCTCCACCAGATCGAATAGTTAGTGCCTTAGAAGTCAACGCCAGAAGCATAAAATACAATATCAATACAACAGTTTTTACATCGTATAAAACGAATAATTGCAACCAGTATGAAAGTTATGGTCATTTCTACTTTCCGGGCAACCTAGGCTTCACCCTCGGGCGTTGCTCCAACAGATTGAATAGTTAGGGCCTTAGAAGTCAACGCCCGATGCATAAAATACAAAATAAATAGAACAGTTTTTCCAACGTGTAAAACGAATAATTGCTACCGGTGTGAAAGTTATGGTCATTTCTACGTTCCGGTCAACCTAGGCTTCACCATAGGGCGTTCTTCCACCGGATCGAATAGTTAGGGCCTAAGAAGTGAACGCCAGAAGCATAAAATACAATATAAATATAACAGTTTTTCCATCATATAAAACGAATAATAACAACCAGTATGAAAGCTATGGTCATTTCTACTTTACGAGCAACCTAGGCTACACCCAAGGGCGTTGCTCCAACAGATTGAATAGTTAGTGCCTTAGATGTCAACGCCAGAAGCATAAAATACAATATAAATACAACAGTTTTTCCATCATATGACAGGAATAATTGCAACCAGTATGAAAGTTATGGTCATTTCTACGTTCCGGGCAACCTAGGCTTCACTCTATGGCGTTCTTCCACTACATCGAATAGCAACGGCCTCAGAAGACAACGCCAGAAGCATAAAATACAATAAAAATACAACAGTCTTTCCGTCCTATAACAGGAATAATTGCAACCCGTGTGAAAGTGATGGTCATTTGTACGTTCCAGGCAACCTAGGCTTCACTCTAGGGCGTTGTTCCACCAGATCGAATTGTTAGGGCCTAACAACTCAACGCCAGAAGCATAAAATACAATATAAGTACAACAGTTTTGCCATCGTATAAAATGAATAATTGCAAACATTGCGAAGGTAATGGTCATTCCACGTTCCGGCCAACCTAGGCGTCACTCTAGTGCGTTGCTCCACCACATCTAATAGCTACGGCCTTAGATGTCAACGCCAGAAGCATAAAATACAATAAAAATACAACAGTTTTTCCATCGTATAAAACGAATAATTGCCACCAGTATGAAACTTATGGTCATTTCTACTTTCCGAGCAACCTAGGCTTCAACCCTAGGGCGTTGCTCCAACAGATTGAATAGTTAGGGCCTTAGAAGTCAACGCCCGAAGCATAAAATGCAATAAAAATACAACAGTGTTTCCATCATATAACGGGAATAATTGCAACCAGTTTGAAAGTGATGGCCAATTCTACGTTCCGGGCAACCTAGGCTTCACTCTATTGCGTTGCTCCACCAGATCGAATAGTTAGTGCCTTAGAAGTCGACGCCAGAAGCTTAAAATACAATATAAATACAACAGTTTTTCCATCGTATAAAACGAATAATTGCAACCAGGATGAAACTTATGGTCATTTCTACTTTCCGAGCAACCTAGGCTTCACCCTAGGGCGTTGCTCCAACAGATTGAATAGTTAGTGCCTTAGATGTCAACGCCAGAAGCATAAAATACAATATAAATACAACAGTTTTTCCGTCGTATAAAACGAATAATTGCAACCAGTATGAAAGTTATGGTCATTTCTACTTTCCGGGCAACCTAGGCTACACCCTAGGGCGTTGTTCCAACAGATTGAATAGTTAGGTCCTTAGAAGTCAATGCCCGAAGCATAAAATGCATTAAAAATACAACAGTTTTTCCATCATATAGCAGGAATAATTGCAACCAGTTTGAAAGTGATGGTCATTTCTACGTTCCGGGAAACCTCGGCTTCACTCTAGGGCGTTGCTCCGCCATATCGAATAGTTAGTGCATTAAAAGTCAACGCCCGAAGCATAAAATACAAAATAAATAGGACAGTTTTTCCATCGTATAAAACGAATAATAGCAACCAGTGTGAAAGTTATGGTCATTTCTACGTTCCGGCAACCTAGGCTTCACCCCAGGGCGTTGTTCCACCACATCGAATAGTTAGGGCCTAAGAAGTGAACGCCAGCAGCATAAAATACAATATAAATACAACAGTTCTTCCATCATATAAAACGAATAATTGCATCCAGTATGAAAGTTATGGTAATTTCTACGTTCCGGGCAACCTAGGCTTCACTCTATGGCGTTCTTCCACCACATCGAATAGTTGCGGCCTCAGAAGTCAACGCCTGAAGCATAAAATACAATAGAAATACAACTGTATTTCCATCCTGTAACAGGAATAATTGCAACCCATGTGAAAGTGTTGGTCATTTATACGTTCCAGGCAACCTAGGCTTCACTCTAGGGCGTTGTTCCACCAGATCGAATTGTTAGGGCCTAAGAAGTCAACGCCAGAAGCATAAGATACAATATAAATATAACAGTTTTTCCATCGTATAAAACGAATAATTGCTACCGGTGTGAAAGTTATGGTCATTTCTACGTTCCGGGCAACCTAGGCTTTACCATAGAGCGTTGTTCCACCAGATGGAAGAGTTAGGGCATAAGAAGTCAACGCCAGAAGCATAAAATAAGATTTAAGTAATACAGTTTTTCCATCGTATAAAACGAGTAATTGCAAACATTGCGAAAGTAATGGTCATTTCTACGTTCCGGGCTACCTAGCCGTCACTCTAGTGCGTTGCTCCACCACATCTAATAGCTACGGCCTTAGACGTCAACGACAGAAGCATTAAATACAATAAAGATGCAACAGCTTTTCCATCGTATAAAACGAATAATTGCAACCAGTGTGAAAGTTATTGTCATTTCTACTTTCCGGGAAACCTAGGCTTCACTCTAGGGCGTTGCTCCACCAGATCGAATACTTAGTGCCTAAGAAGTCAACGCCAGAAGCATAAAATACAATATAACTACAACAGTTTTTACATCGTATAAAACGAATAATTGCTACCAGTATGGAAGTGATGGTCATTTCTACGTTCCGGGCACCCTAGGCCTCACTCTATGACGTTGTCCCACCAGATTGAATAGTTAGGCCCTAAGAAATCAACGCCAGAAGCATAAAAATCAGTATAAATATAACAGTCTTTCCATCGTATAAAACGAATAATTTCAACCAGTGTGAATGTTATGGTCATTTCTACATTCCGAGCAACCTAGGCTTCACTCTAGGGCGTTGATCCACCAGATAGGATAGTTAGGGCCTTAGAAGTCAACGCCAGAAGCATAAAATTCAATAAAGATGCAACAGTTTTTCCATCGTATAGCAGGAATAACTGCAAACAGTGTGAAAGTACTGGTCATTTCTACGTTCCGGCTAACCTAGGCCTCACTCTAGGGCGTTGTTCCACCAAATCGAACAGTTAGGGCCTAAGAAGGCATCGCCAGAAGCATAAAATACGGTATAAATACAACAGCTTTTCCATCGTATAGAACAAATAATGGCAACCAGTATGAAAGGTATGGTCATTTCTACTTTCCGCGCAACCTAGGCTTCACCCTAGGCCGTTGCTCCAACAGATTGAATAGTTAGGGCCTTAGAAGTCAACGCGCGAAGCATAAAATACAAAATAAATAGAACAGTTTTTCCATCGTATAAAACTAATAATTGCAACCAGTGTGAAAGTAATGGGCATTTCTACGTTCCGGGCAACGTAGGCTTCACTCTAGGGCGTTGCTCCACCACATCGAATAGCTACGGCCTTAGAAGTCAACGCCAGAAGCATAAAATACAGTATAAATACAACAGTTTTTCCATTGTATAGCATGACTAATTGCAACCAGTGCGAAAGTAACGATCATTTCGACGTTTCGGGCATCCTAGACTTAACTCTGAGGCGTTGCTCGACCAGATCGAAGAGTTAGGGTCTCAGAAGTCAACACCGGAAGCATAAAATACAATATAAATCAAACAGCATTTCCATGGTAGAAAACGAATAATTGCAACCTGTGTGAAGGTTATGGTCATATCTACGTTCCGGGCAACCTAGGCTTCACTGTAGGGTGTTATTCCACCAGATCGAATAGGTAGGGCCATAGAAGTCTACGCCCGAAGCATAAAATACAATAAAAATACAACAGTCTTTCCATCATATAACAGAATAATTGCAACCCGTGTGAAAGTGATGGTCATTTGTACGTTCCAGGCAACCTAGGCTTCACTCTAGGGCGTTGTTCCACCAGATCGAATTGTTAAGGCCTAAGAAGTCAACGCCAGAAGCATAAGATACAATATAAATATATCAGTTTTTCCATCGTATAGAACGAATAATAGCAACCAGTGTGAAAGTTATGGTCATTTCTACGTTCTGGGCAACCTAGGCTTCACTCTAGGGCGTTGCTCCACCAGATCCAACAGTTAGGGCCTTAGAAGTCAACGCCCGAAGCATAAAATACAAAATAAATAGAACAGTTTTTCCATTGTATAAAACGAATAATTGCTACCAGTGTAAAAGTTATGGTCATTTCTACGTTCCGGGCAACCTAGGCTTCACCCTAGCGCGTTGCTCCACCAGATCGAATAGTTAGTGCCTTAGAAGTCAACGCCAGAAGCATAAAATACAATATCAATACAACAGTTTTTACATCGTATAAAACGAATAATTGCAACCAGTATGAAAGTTATGGTCATTTCTACTTTCCGGGCAACCTAGGCTTCACCCTCGGGCGTTGCTCCAACAGATTGAATAGTTAGGGCCTTAGAAGTCAACGCCCGATGCATAAAATACAAAATAAATAGAACAGTTTTTCCAACGTGTAAAACGAATAATTGCTACCGGTGTGAAAGTTATGGTCATTTCTACGTTCCGGTCAACCTAGGCTTCACCATAGGGCGTTCTTCCACCGGATCGAATAGTTAGGGCCTAAGAAGTGAACGCCAGAAGCATAAAATACAATATAAATATAACAGTTTTTCCATCATATAAAACGAATAATAACAACCAGTATGAAAGCTATGGTCATTTCTACTTTACGAGCAACCTAGGCTACACCCAAGGACGTTGCTCCACCAGATCGAATAGTTAGTGCCTTAGAAGTCAACGCCAGAAGCATAAAATACAATATAAATACAACAGTTTTTCCATCATATAAAACGAGTAATTGCAACCAGTATGAACGTTGTGGTCATTTCTACTTTCCGGTCAACCTAGGCTACACCCTAGGGCGGTGCTCCAACAGATTGAATAGTTAGGGCCTTAGAAGTCAATGCCCGAAGCATAAAATGCAATAAAAATACAACAGTTTTTCCGTCATATAACAGGAATAATTGCAACCAGTTCGAAAGTGATGGTCATTTCTACGTTCCGGGAAACCTCGGCTTCACTCTAGGGCGTTGCTCCGCCAGATCGAATAGTTAGTGCATTAGAAGTCAACGCCAGAAGCATAAAATACAATATAAATACAACAGTTTTTCCATCGTATAAAACGAATAATTGCAACCAGTATGAAAGTTAACGTCATTTCTTCTTTCCGGGCAACCTAGGCTTCACCCTTGGGCGTTGCACCAACAGATTGAATGGTTAGGGCCTTAGAAGTCAACGCCGGAAGCATAAAATGCAATAAAAATACAACAGTTTTTCCATCGTATAAAAGGATCAATTGCAACCAGTTTGAAAGTGATGGTCATATCTACGTTCCGGGCAACCTAGGCTTCACTCTAGGGCGTTGCTCCACCAGATCGAATAGTTAGGGCCTTAGACGTCAACGCCAGAATCATAAAATACAATAAAGATGCAACAGCTTTTCCACCGTATTAAGCGAATAATTTCAACCAGTGTGAATGTTATGGTCATTTCTACATTCCGAGCAACCTAGGCTTCACTCTAGGGCGTTGATCCAACAGATTGAATAGTTAGGGCCTTAGTAGTCAACGCCCGAAGCATAAAATACAATATAAATACAACAGTTTTTCCATCATATGACAGGAATAATTGCAACCAGTATGAAAGTTATGGTCATTTCTACGTTCCGGCAACCTAGGCTTCACCCCAGGGCGTTGTTCCACCAGATCGAATAGTTAGTGCCTAAGAAGTGAACGCCAGCAGCATAAAATACAATATAAATACAACAGTTCTTCCATCATATAAAACGAATAATTGCATCCAGTATGAAAGTTATGGTAATTTCTACGTTCCGGGCAACCTAGGCTTCGCTCTATGGCGTTCTTCCACCACATCGAATAGTTGCGGCCTCAGAAGTCAACGCCTGAAGCATAAAATACAATAGAAATACAACAGTATTTCCATCCTGTAACAGGAATAATTGCAACCCATGTGAAAGTGTTGGTCATTTATACGTTCCAGGCAACCTAGGCTTCACTCTAGGGCGTTGTTCCACCAGATCGAATTGTTAGGGCCTAAGAAGTCAACGCCAGAAGCATAAAATACGATTTAAGTAATACAGTTTTTCCATCGTATAAAACGAGTAATTGCAAACATTGCGAAAGTAATGGTCATTTCTACGTTCCGGGCTACCTAGCCGTCACTCTAGTGCGTTGCTCCACCACATCTAATAGCTACGGCCTTAGACGTCAACGACAGAAGCATTAAATACAATAAAGATGCAACAGCTTTTCCATCGTATAAAACGAATAATTGCAACCAGTGTGAAAGTTATTGTCATTTCTACTTTCCGGGAAACCTAGGCTTCACTCTAGGGCGTTGCTCCACCAGACCGAATACTTAGTGCCTAAGAAGTCAACGCCAGAAGCATAAAATACAATATAACTACAACAGTTTTTACATCGTATAAAACGAATAATTGCTACCAGTATGGAAGTGATGGTCATTTCTACGTTCCGGGCACCCTAGGCCTCACTCTATGACGTTGTCCCACCAGATTGAATAGTTAGGCCCTAAGAAATCAACGCCAGAAGCATAAAATACAATATAAATATAACAGTGTTTCCATCGTATAAAACGAATAATTTCAACCAGTGTGATTGTTATGGTCATTTCTACATTCCGAGCAACCTAGGCTTCACCCCGGGGCGTTGTTCCACCAGGTCGAATAGTTAGGGCCTAAGAAGTGAACGCCAGCAGCATAAAATACAATATAAATACAACAGTTCTTCCATCATATAAAACGAATAATTGCAACCAGTATGAAAGTTATGGTCATTTCTACGTTCCGCGCAACATAGGCTTCACTCTGTGGCGTTCTTCCACCACATCGAATAGCTACGGCCTCAGAAGTCAACGCCTGGAGCATAAAATACAATAAAAATACAACAGTCTTTCCATCCTATAACAGGAATAATTGCAAGCCGTGCGAAAGTGATGGTCATTTATACGTTCCAGGCAACCTAGGCTTCATTCTAGGGCGTTGTTAAACCAGATCGAATTGTTAGGGCCTAAGAAGTCAACGCCAGAAGCGTAAGATACATAATAAATATAACAGTTATTCCATCGTATAGAACGAATAACAGCATCCAGTGTGAAAGTTATGGTCATTTCTACGTTCCGGGCAACCTAGGCTTCACTCTACGGCGTTGCTCCACCAGATCAAACAGTTAGGGCCTTAGAAGTCAACGCCCGAAGCATAAAATACAAAATAAACAGATCAGTTTTCCATTGTATACAACGAATAATTGCTACCAGTGTAAAAGTTATGGTCACTTCTACGTTCCGGGCAACCTAGGCTTCACCCTAGGGCGTTGCTCCGCCAGATCGAAGAGTTAGGGTCTAAGAAGTCAACACCGGAAGCTTAAAATACAATATAAAAACAACAGCTTTTCCATCGTGGAAAACGAATAATTGCAACCTGTGTGAAGGTTATGGACATATCTACGTTCCGGGCAACCTTGGCTCCACTGTAGGGTGTTGCTCCACCAGATCGAATAGGTAGGGCCTTAGAAGTCAATGCCCGAAGCATAAAATGCAATAAAAATACAACAGTTTTTCCATTGTATAAAACGAATAATTGCTACCAGTGTAAAAGTTATGGTCATTTCTACGTTCCGGGCAACCTAGGCTTCACCCTAGCGCGTTGCTCCACCAGATCGAATAGTTAGTGCCTTAGAAGTCTACGCCAGAAGCATAAAATACAATATCAATACAACAGTTTTTACATCGTATAAAACGAATAATTGCAACCAGTATGAAAGTTATGGTCATTTCTACTTTCCGGGCAGCCTAGGATCCACCCTAGGGCGTTGCTCCACCAGATCGAATAGTTAGTGCCTTAGAAGTCAACGCCAGAAGCATAAAATACAATATCAATGCAACAGTTTTTACATCGTATAAAACGAATAATTGCAACCAGTATGAAGGTTATGGTCATTTCTACTTTCCGGGCAACCTAGGATCCACCCTAGGGCGTTGCTCCAACAGATTGAATAGTTAGGGCCTTAGAAGTCAACGCGCGAAGCATAAAATACAAAATAAATAGAACAGTTTTTCCATCGTATAAAACTAATAATTGCAACCAGTGTGAAAGTAATGGGCATTTCTACGTTCCGGGCAACGTAGGCTTCACTCTAGGGCGTTGCTCCACCACATCGAATAGCTACGGCCTTAGAAGTCAACGCCAGAAGCATAAAATACAGTATAAATACAACAGTTTTTCCATTGTATAGCATGACTAATTGCAACCAGTGCGAAAGTAACGATCATTTCGACGTTTCGGGCATCCTAGACTTAACTCTGAGGCGTTGCTCGACCAGATCGAAGAGTTAGGGTCTAAGAAGTCAACACCGGAAGCATAAAATACAATATAAATCAAACAGCATTTCCATGGTAGAAAACGAATAATTGCAACCTGTGTGAAGGTTATGGTCATATCTACGTTCCGGGCAACCTAGTCTACACTGTACGGTGTTATTCCACCAGATCGAATAGGTAGGGCCATAGAAGTCTACGCCCGAAGCATAAAATACAATAAAAATACAACAGTCTTTCCATCATATAACAGAATAATTGCAACCCGTGTGAAAGTGATGGTCATTTGTACGTTCCAGGCAACCTAGGCTTCACTCTAGGGCGTTGTTCCACCAGATCGAATTGTTAATGCCTAAGAAGTCAACGCCAGAAGCATAAGATACAATATAAATATATCAGTTTTTCCATCGTATAGAACGAATAATAGCAACCAGTGTGAAAGTTATGGTCATTTCTACGTTCTGGGCAACCTAGGCTTCACTCTAGGGCGTTGCTCCACCAGATCCAACAGTTAGGGCCTTAGAAGTCAACGCCCGAAGCGTAAAATACAAAAGAAATAGAACAGTTTTTCCATCGTATAAAACGAATAATTGAAACCAGTGTAAAAGTAATGGTCATTTCTACGTTCCGGGCAACCTAGGCTTCACCCTAGGGCGCTGCTCCACCAGATCGAATAGTTAGTGCCCTAGAAGTCAGCGCCAGAAGCATAAAATACAATATAAATAGAACAGTTGTTTCATCGTATAAAACGAATAATTCCTACGAGTGTGAAAGTTATGGTAATTTCTACGTTCCGGGCAACCTAGGTTTCACTCTAGGGCGTTGCTCCAGCAGATCGCATAGCTAGTGACTTAGAATTCAACGCCCGAAGCATAAAATGCAATAAAAATACAACAGAGTTTCCATCATATAACAGGAATAATTGCAACCAGCTTGAAAGTGATGGCCAATTCTACGTTCCGGGCAACCTAGGCTTCACTCTAGGGCGTTGCTCCACCAGGTCGAATAGTTAGTGCCTTAGAAGTCAACGCCAGAAGCATAAAATACAATATAAATACAACAGTTTTTCCATCGTATAAAACGAATAATTGCAACCAGTATGAAAGTGATGGCCAATTCTACCTTCCGGGCAACCTAGGCTTCACTCTAGGGCGTTGCTCCACCAGATCGAATAGTTAGTGCCTTAGAAGACAACGCCAGAAGCATAAAATACAATATAAATACAACAGTTTTTCCAACGTATAAAACGAATAATTGCAACCAGTATGAAACTTATGGTCATTTCTACTTTCCGAGCAACATAGGCTTCACCCTAGGACGTTGCGCCAACACATCTAATAGCTATGGCCTTAGAGGTCAGCGCCAGAGGCATAAAATACAATATAAATACAACAGCGTTTCCATCGTATAAAGCGAATAATTGCAACCAGTGTGAAAGTTATGGTCATTTCCACATTCCGAGGAACCTAGGCTTCACTCTAGGGCGTTGCTCCACCAGATCGAATAGTTAGGTCCTTAGAAATAAACGCCAGAAGCATAAAATACGATATAAATTCAACAGCTTTTCCATCGTATAAAAGGATTAATTGCAACCAGTTTGAGCGTGATGGTCATTTCTCCTTTCCGGGCAACCTAGGCTTCACTCTAGGGCGTTGCCCAACTAGATCGAACAGCTAGGGCCTTAGAAGTCAACGCCAGAAGCATAAAATACAATATAAATCCAACAGTTTTTCCATCGTATAAAACGAATAATTGCAACCAGTGTGGAAGTTATGGGCATTTCTACTTTCCGGGCAACCTAGGCTTCACTCTAGGGCATTGCTCCACCAGATCGAATAGTTAGGGCCTTAGAAGTCAACGCCAGAAGCGTAAAATACAATAAAGATGCAACAGTTTTCCCATCGTATATCAGGAATTATTGCAACCAGTGTGAAAGTAATGGCATATCATTGTTCCGGGCAACCTAGGCTTCACTCTAGGGCGTTGCTCCACCAGATGGATTAGTTAGGGCCTTAGAAGTCAACGCCCGAAGCATAAAATACAATATAAATACAACAGCTTTTCCATCGTAGAAAACTAATAATTGCAACCTGTGTGAAGGTTATGGTCATATCTACGTTCCGGGCAACCTAGGCTTCACTGTAGGGTGTTGCTCCACCAGATTGAATAGGTAGGGCCATAGAAGTCTACGCCCGAAGCATAAAATACAATATAAATATAACAGTTTTTCCATCGTATAAAACGAATAATAGGAACCAGTGTGAAAGTTCTGGTCATTTCTACGTTCCGGGCAACCTAGGCTTCACTCTAGGGCGTTTCTCCACCAGATCGAATAGTTAGGGCCTTAGAAGTCAACGCCCGTAGCATAAAATACAATAAAAATACAACAGTCTTTCCATCCTATAACAGGAATAATTGCAACCCGTGAGAAAGTGATGGTCATTTGTACGTTCCAGGCAACCTAGGCTTCACTCTAGGGCGTTGTTCCACCAGACCGAATTGTTAAGGCCTAAGAAGTCAACGCCAGAAGCATAAGATACAATATAAATGTAACAGTTTTTCGATCGTATAGAACGAAAAATAGCAACCAGTGTGAAAGTTATGGTCATTTCTACGTTCCGGGCAACCTAGGCTTCACTCTAGGGCGTTGGTCCACCAGATCCAACAGATAGGGCCTTAGAAGTCAACGCTAGAAGCATAACATACAATATAAATACAACACCTTTTCCATCGTATAAAAAGAATACTTGCAAACAGTGTGAAAGTAATGGTCATTTCTACGTTCCGGACAACCTAGGCTTCATTCTAGGGCGTTGCTCCACCACATCGAATAGCTACTGCCTTAGAAGTCAACGCTAGTAGGATAAAATACAATAAAAATGCAACAGTTTTTCCAACGTATAGCATGAATAATTGCAACCGGTGTGAAAGTTATGGTCATTTCTACATTCCGGGCAACCTAAGCTTCGCCCTAGGGCGTTGTTCCAGCAGATTGAATAGTTAGGGCCTTAGAAGTCAACGCCCGAAGCATGAAATACAAAATAAATAGAACAGTTGTTCCATCGTATAAAACGAATAATTCCTACGAGTGTGAAAGTTATGGTAATTTCTACGTTCCGGGCAACCTAGGTTTCACTCTAGGGCGTTGCTCCACCAGGTCGCATAGCTAGGGACTTAGAATTCAACGCCATAAGAATAAAATACAATATAAGTACACCAGTTTTTCCATCGTATAAAATGAATAATTGGAAACATTGTGAAAGTAATGGTCATTTCTACGTTCCAGGCATCCTAGGCTTCACTCTAGGGCGTTACTCCATCACATCTAATAGCTACGGCCTTAGAAGTCAACGCCAGAAGCATAAAATACAATATAAATACAACAGTTTTTCCAACGTATAAAATGAATAATTGGAAACATTGTGAAAGTGATGGTCATTTCTACGTTCCGGGCAACCTAGGCTTCACTCTAGGGCGTTGTTCCACCAGATCGAAAAGGTAGGGCCTAAGAAGTCAACGCCAGAAGCATAAAATACAATATAAATATAACAGTTTTTCCATCGTATAAAACGAATAATTGCAACCAGTATGAAACTTATGGACATTTCTACTTTCCGAGCAACCTAGGCTTCACCCTAGGTCGTTGCTCCAACAGATTGAATAGTTAGGGCCTTAGAAGTCAACGCCCGAACCATAAAATGCAAAAAAAATACTACAGTGTTTCCATCATATAACAGGAATAATTGCAACCAGTTTGAAAGTGATGGCCAATTCTACGTTCCGGGTAACCTAGGCTTCACTCTATTGCGTTGCTCCACCAGATCGAATAGTTAGTGCATTAGAAGTCAACGCCAGAAGCATAAAATACAATATAAATACAACAGCTTTCCATCGTATAAAACGAATAATTGCAATCAGTATGAAACTTATGGACATTTCTACTTTCCGAGCAACCTAGGCTACACCCTAGGTCGTTGCTCCAACAGATTGAATAGTTAGGGCCTTAGAAGTCAACGCCCGAACCATAAAACGCAAAAAACATACAACAGTGTTTCCATCATATAACAGGAATAATTGCAACCAGTTTGAAAGTGATGGCCAATTCTACGTTCCGGGTAACCTAGGCTTCACTCTAGGGCGTGGCTCCACCAGATCGAATAGTTAGTGCCTTAGAAGTCAACGCCAGAAGCATAAAATACAATATAAATACAACAGTTCTTCCATCGTATAAAACGAATAATTGCAACCAGTTTGAGAGTGATGGCCAATTCTACCTTCCGAGCAACCTAGGCTTCACTCTACGGCGTGGCTCCACTGGATCGTATAGTTAGTGCCTTAGAAGTCAACGCCAGAAGCATAAAATACAATATAAATACAACAGCTTTTCCATCGTATAAAACGAATAATTGCAACCAGTATGAAACTTATGGTCATTTCTACTTTCCGAGCAACCTGGGCTCCACCCTAGGGCGTTGCTACAACAGATTGAATAGTTAGGGCCTTAGAAGTCTACGCCCGAACCATAAAATGCAAAAAAAATACAACAGTGTTTCCATCATATAACAGGAATAATTTCGACCAGTTTGAAAGTGATGGCCAATTCTACGTTCCGGGCAACCTAGGCTTCACTCTAGGGCGTTGCTCCACCAGATCGAATAGATAGTGCCTTAGAAGTCAACGCCAGAAGCATAAAATACAATATAAATACAACAGTTTTTCCATCATATAACAGGAATAAGTGCAACCAGCTTGAAAGTGATGGCCAATTCTACGTTCCGGGCAACCTAGGCTTCACTCTAGGGCGTTGCTCCACCAGGTCGAATAGTTAGTGCCTTAGAAGTCAACGCCAGAAGCATAAAATACAATATAAATACAACAGTTTTTCCATCGTATAGAACGAATAATTGCAACCAGTATGAAAGTGATGGCCAATTCTACCTTCCGGGCAACCTAGCTTCACTCTAGGGCGTTGCTCCACCAGATCGAATAGTTAGTGCCTTAGAAGTCAACGCCAGAAGCATAAAATACAATATAAATACAACAGTTTTTCCAACGTATAAAAGGAATAATTGCAACCAGTATGAAACTTATGGTCATTTCTACTTTCCGAGCAACATAGGCTTCACCCTAGGACGTTGCGCCAACAGATTGTGTAGCTCTGGCCTTAGAAGTCAACGCCCGAACCATAAAATGCAAAAAAAATACGACAGTGTTTCCATCATATAACAGGAATAATTGCAACCAGTTTGAAAGTGATGGCCAATTCTACGTTCCGGGCAACCTATGTTTCACTCCAGGGCGTTGCTCCACCAGACCGAATAGTTACGGCCTAAGAAGTCAACGCCAGAAGCATAAAATACGATATAAATACAACAGCTTTTCGGTCGTATAAAACGAGTAATTGCAACCAGTGTGAAAGTAATGGTCATTTCTACGTTCCGAGCACGCTAGTCGTCACTCTAGGGCGTTGCTCCAACACATATAATAGCTACGGCCTTAGAAGTCAACGCCAGAGGCATAAAATACAATATAAATACAACAGCGTTTCCATCGTATAAAACGAATAATTGCAACCAGTGTGAAAGTTATGGTCATTTCCACATTCCGAGGAACCTAGGCTTCACTCTAGGGCGTTGCTCCACCAGATCGAATAGTTAGGTCCTTAGAAATAAACGCCAGAAGCATAAAATACGATATAAATTCAACAGCTTTTCCATCGTATAAAAGGATTAATTGCAACCAGTTTGAGCGTGATGGTCATTTCTCCTTTCCGGGCAACCTAGGCTTCACTCTAGGGCGTTGCCCAACTAGATCGAACAGCTAGGGCCTTAGAAGTCAACGCCAGAAGCATAAAATACAATATAAATCCAACAGTTTTTCCATCGTATAAAACGAATAATTGCAACCAGTGTGGAAGTTATGGGCATTTCTACTTTCCGGGCAACCTAGGCTTCACTCTAGGGCATTGCTCCACCAGATCGAATAGTTAGGGCCTTAGAAGTCAACGCCAGAAGCGTAAAATACAATAAAGATGCAACAGTTTTCCCATCGTATATCAGGAATTATTGCAACCAGTGTGAAAGTAATGGCATATCATTGTTCCGGGCAACCTAGGCTTCACTCTAGGGCGTTGCTCCACCAGATGGATTAGTTAGGGCCTTAGAAGTCAACGCCCGAAGCATAAAATACAATATAAATACAACAGCTTTTCCATCGTAGAAAACTAATAATTGCAACCTGTGTGAAGGTTATGGTCATATCTACGTTCCGGGCAACCTAGGCTTCACTGTAGGGTGTTGCTCCACCAGATTGAATAGGTAGGGCCATAGAAGTCTACGCCCGAAGCATAAAATACAATATAAATATAACAGTTTTTCCATCGTATAAAACGAATAATAGGAACCAGTGTGAAAGTTCTGGTCATTTCTACGTTCCGGGCAACCTAGGCTTCACTCTAGGGCGTTTCTCCACCAGATCGAATAGTTAGGGCCTTAGAAGTCAACGCCCGTAGCATAAAATACAATAAAAATACAACAGTCTTTCCATCCTATAACAGGAATAATTGCAACCCGTGAGAAAGTGATGGTCATTTGTACGTTCCAGGCAACCTAGGCTTCACTCTAGGGCGTTGTTCCACCAGACCGAATTGTTAAGGCCTAAGAAGTCAACGCCAGAAGCATAAGATACAATATAAATGTAACAGTTTTTCGATCGTATAGAACGAAAAATAGCAACCAGTGTGAAAGTTATGGTCATTTCTACGTTCCGGGCAACCTAGGCTTCACTCTAGGGCGTTGGTCCACCAGATCCAACAGATAGGGCCTTAGAAGTCAACGCTAGAAGCATAACATACAATATAAATACAACACCTTTTCCATCGTATAAAAAGAATACTTGCAAACAGTGTGAAAGTAATGGTCATTTCTACGTTCCGGACAACCTAGGCTTCATTCTAGGGCGTTGCTCCACCACATCGAATAGCTACTGCCTTAGAAGTCAACGCTAGTAGGATAAAATACAATAAAAATGCAACAGTTTTTCCAACGTATAGCATGAATAATTGCAACCGGTGTGAAAGTTATGGTCATTTCTACATTCCGGGCAACCTAAGCTTCACCCTAGGGCGTTGTTCCAGCAGATTGAATAGTTAGGGCCTTAGAAGTCAACGCCCGAAGCATGAAATACAAAATAAATAGAACAGTTGTTCCATCGTATAAAACGAATAATTCCTACGAGTGTGAAAGTTATGGTAATTTCTACGTTCCGGGCAACCTAGGTTTCACTCTAGGGCGTTGCTCCACCAGGTCGCATAGCTAGGGACTTAGAATTCAACGCCATAAGAATAAAATACAATATAAGTACACCAGTTTTTCCATCGTATAAAATGAATAATTGGAAACATTGTGAAAGTAATGGTCATTTCTACGTTCCAGGCATCCTAGGCTTCACTCTAGGGCGTTACTCCATCACATCTAATAGCTACGGCCTTAGAAGTCAACGCCAGAAGCATAAAATACAATATAAATACAACAGTTTTTCCAACGTATAAAATGAATAATTGGAAACATTGTGAAAGTGATGGTCATTTCTACGTTCCGGGCAACCTAGGCTTCACTCTAGGGCGTTGTTCCACCAGATCGAAAAGGTAGGGCCTAAGAAGTCAACGCCAGAAGCATAAAATACAATATAAATATAACAGTTTTTCCATCGTATAAAACGAATAATTGCAACCAGTATGAAACTTATGGACATTTCTACTTTCCGAGCAACCTAGGCTTCACCCTAGGTCGTTGCTCCAACAGATTGAATAGTTAGGGCCTTAGAAGTCAACGCCCGAACCATAAAATGCAAAAAAAATACTACAGTGTTTCCATCATATAACAGGAATAATTGCAACCAGTTTGAAAGTGATGGCCAATTCTACGTTCCGGGTAACCTAGGCTTCACTCTATTGCGTTGCTCCACCAGATCGAATAGTTAGTGCATTAGAAGTCAACGCCAGAAGCATAAAATACAATATAAATACAACAGCTTTCCATCGTATAAAACGAATAATTGCAATCAGTATGAAACTTATGGACATTTCTACTTTCCGAGCAACCTAGGCTACACCCTAGGTCGTTGCTCCAACAGATTGAATAGTTAGGGCCTTAGAAGTCAACGCCCGAACCATAAAACGCAAAAAACATACAACAGTGTTTCCATCATATAACAGGAATAATTGCAACCAGTTTGAAAGTGATGGCCAATTCTACGTTCCGGGTAACCTAGGCTTCACTCTAGGGCGTGGCTCCACCAGATCGAATAGTTAGTGCCTTAGAAGTCAACGCCAGAAGCATAAAATACAATATAAATACAACAGTTCTTCCATCGTATAAAACGAATAATTGCAACCAGTTTGAGAGTGATGGCCAATTCTACCTTCCGAGCAACCTAGGCTTCACTCTACGGCGTGGCTCCACCAGGTCGAATAGTTAGTGCCTTAGAAGTCAACGCCAGAAGCATAAAATACAATATAAATACAACAGTTTTTCCATCGTATAGAACGAATAATTGCTACCAGTATGAAAGTGATGGCCAATTCTACCTTCCGGGCAACCTAGGCTTCACTCTAGGGCGTTGCTCCACCAGATCGAATAGTTAGTGCCTTAGAAGTCAACGCCAGAAGCATAAAATACAATATAAATACAACAGTTTTTCCAACGTATAAAAGGAATAATTGCAACCAGTATGAAACTTATGGTCATTTCTACTTTCCGAGCAACATAGGCTTCACCCTAGGACGTTGCGCCAACAGATTGTGTAGCTCTGGCCTTAGAAGTCAACGCCCGAACCATAAAATGCAAAAAAAATACGACAGTGTTTCCATCATATAACAGGAATAATTGCAACCAGTTTGAAAGTGATGGCCAATTCTACGTTCCGGGCAACCTATGTTTCACTCCAGGGCGTTGCTCCACCAGACCGAATAGTTACGGCCTAAGAAGTCAACGCCAGAAGCATAAAATACGATATAAATACAACAGCTTTTCGGTCGTATAAAACGAGTAATTGCAACCAGTGTGAAAGTAATGGTCATTTCTACGTTCCGAGCACGCTAGTCGTCACTCTAGGGCGTTGCTCCAACACATATAATAGCTACGGCCTTAGAAGTCAACGCCAGAGGCATAAAATACAATATAAATACAACAGCGTTTCCATCGTATAAAACGAATAATTGCAACCAGTGTGAAAGTTATGGTCATTTCCACATTCCGAGGAACCTAGGCTTCACTCTAGGGCGTTGCTCCACCAGATCGAATAGTTAGGTCCTTAGAAATAAACGCCAGAAGCATAAAATACGATATAAATTCAACAGCTTTTCCATCGTATAAAAGGATTAATTGCAACCAGTTTGAGCGTGATGGTCATTTCTCCTTTCCGGGCAACCTAGGCTTCACTCTAGGGCGTTGCCCCACTAGATCGAACAGCTAGGGCCTTAGAAGTCAACGCCCGAAGCATAAAATACAATATAAATACAACAGTTTTCCATCGTATAAAACGAATAATTGCAACCAGTATGAAACTTATGGTCATTTCTACTTTCCGATGAACCTAGGCTTCAACCTAGGGCGTTGCTCCAACAGATTGAATAGTTAGGGCCTTAGAAGTCTACGCCCGAACCATAAAATGCAAAAAAAATACAACAGTGTTTCCATCATATAACAGGAATAATTTCGACCAGTTTGAAAGTGATGGCCAAATCTACGTTACGGGCAACCTAGACTTCACTCTAGGGCGTTGCTCCACCAGATCGAATAGATAGTGCATTAGAAGTCAACGCCAGAAGCATAAAATACAATATAAATACAACAGTTTTTCCATCGTATAAAACGAATAATTGCAACCAGTATGAAACTTATGGTCATTTCTACTTTCCGAGCAACCTAGGCTTCACCCTAGGGCATTGCTCAAACAGATTGAATAGTTATGGCCTTAGAAGTCAACGCCCGAAGCATAAAATGCAATAAATATACAACAGGGTTTCCATCGTATAAAACGAATAATTGCAACCAGCATGAAACTTATGGTCATTTCTACTTTCCGAGCAAGCTAGGCTTCACCCTAAGGCGTTGCTCCAACACATTGAATAGTTAGGACCTTAGAAGTGAACGCCCGAACCATAAAATGCAAAAAAAATACAACAGTGTTTCCATCATATAACAGGAATAATTGCAACCAGTTTGAAAGTGATGGCCAATTCTACGTTCCGGGCAACCTAGGGTTCTCTCTGAGGAGTTGCTCCACCAGATCGAATAGATAGTGCCTTAGAAGTCAACGCCAGAGGCATAAAATACAATATAAATACAACAGCGTTTCCATCGTATAAAACGAATAATTGCAACCAGTATGAAACTTATGGTCATTTCTACTATCCGAGCAACCTAGGCTTCACCCTAGGGCGTTGCTCCAACAGATTGAATAGTTAGGGCCTTAGAAGTCAACGCCCGAAGCATAAAATGCAATAAAAATACAACAGTGTTTCAATAATATAACAGAAATAATTGCAACCAGTTTGAAAGTGATGGCCAATTCTATGTCCCTGGCAACCTAGGCTTCACTCTAGGGCGTTGCTCCACCAGATCGAATAGTTAGTGCCTTAGAAGTCAACGCCAGAAGCATAAAATACAATATAAATACAACAGCTTTTCCATCGTATAAAACGAATAATTGCAACCAGTATGAAACTTATGGTCATTTCTACTTTCCGAGCAACCTAGGCTTCACCCTAGGGCGTTGCTCCAACAGATTAAATAGTTAGGGCCTTAGAAGTCTACGCCCGAATCATAAAATGCAAAAAATATACAACAGTGTTTCCATCATATAACAGGAATAATTGCGACCAGTGTGAAAGTAATGGTCATTTCTACGTTCCGAGCACCCTAGGCGTCACTCTAGTGCGTTGCTCCACCACATCTAATAGCTACGGCCTTAGGAGTCAACGCCAGAGGCATAAAGTACAATATAAATACCACAGTTTTTCCATCGTATAAAACGAATAATTGCAACCAGTATGAAACTTATGGTCATTTCTACTTTCCGAGCAACCTAGGCTTCACCCTAGGGCGTTGCTCCAACAGATTGTATAGTTAGGGCCTAAGAAGTCAACGCCCGAAGCATAAAATGCAATAAAAATACAACCGTGTTTCCATCGTATAAAACTAATAATTGCAACCAGTGTGAAACTTAAGGTCATTTCTACTTTCCGAGCAAGCTAGGCTTCACCATAGGGCGTTGCTCCAACACATTGAATAGTTAGGACCTTAGAAGTGAACGCCCGAACCATAAAATGCAAAAAAAATACAACAGTGTTTCCATCATATAACAGGAACAATTGCAACCAGTTTGAAAGTGATGGCCAATTCTACGTTCCGTGCAACCCAGGCTTCTCTCTAGGGCGTTGCTCCACCAGATCGAATAGATAGTGCCTTAGAAGTCAACGCCAGAGGCATAAAATACAATATAAATACAACAGCGTTTCCATCGTATAAAACGAATAATTGCAACCAGTGTGAAAGTTATGGTCATTTCCACATTCCGAGCAACCTAGGCTTCACTCTAGGACGTTGCTCCACCAGATCGAATAGTTAGGTCCTTAGAAGTAAACGCCAGAAGCATAAAATACGATATAAATACAACAGCTTTTCCATCGTATGAAACAAATAATTGCGACCTGTATGAAACTTATGGTCATTTCTACTTTCCGAGCAACCTAGGCTTCACCCTAGGGCGTTTCTCCAACGGATTGAATAGTTAGGGCCTTAGAAGTCAACGCGCGAAGCATAAAATACAAAATAAATAGAACAGTTTTTCCATCGTATAAAACTAATAATTGCAACCAGTGTGAAAGTAATGGGCATTTCTACGTTCCGGGCAACGTAGGCTTCACTCTAGGGCGTTGCTCCACCACATCGAATAGCTACGGCCTTAGAAGTCAACGCCAGAAGCATAAAATACAGTATAAATACAACAGTTTTTCCATTGTATAGCATGACTAATTGCAACCAGTGCGAAAGTAACGATCATTTCGACGTTTCGGGCATCCTAGACTTAACTCTGAGGCGTTGCTCCACCAGATCGAAGAGTTAGGGTCTAAGAAGTCAACACCGGAAGCATAAAATACAATATAAATCAAACAGCATTTCCATGGTAGAAAACGAATAATTGCAACCTGTGTGAAGGTTATGGTCATATCTACGTTCCGGGCAACCTAGGCTACACTGTAGGGTGTTATTCCACCAGATCGAATAGGTAGGGCCATAGAAGTCTACGCCCGAAGCATAAAATACAATAAAAATACAACAGTCTTTCCATCATATAACAGAATAATTGCAACCCGTGTGAAAGTGATGGTCATTTGTACGTTCCAGGCAACCTAGGCTTCACTCTAGGGCGTTGTTCCACCAGATCGAATTGTTAAGGCCTAAGAAGTCAACGCCAGAAGCATAAGATACAATATAGATATATCAGTTTTTCCATCGTATAGAACGAATAATAGCAACCAGTGTGAAAGTTATGGTCATTTCTACGTTCTGGGCAACCTAGGCTTCACTCTAGGGCGTTGCTCCACCAGATCCAACAGTTAGGGCCTTAGAAGTCAACGCCCGAAGCATAAAATACAAAATAAATAGAACAGTTTTTCCATTGTATAAAACGAATAATTGCTACCAGTGTAAAAGTTATGGTCATTTCTACGTTCCGGGCAACCTAGGCTTCACCCTAGCGCGTTGCTCCACCAGATCGAAGAGTTAGTGCCTTAGAAGTCAACGCCAGAAGCATAAAATACAATATCAATACAACAGTTTTTACATCGTATAAAGCGAATAATTGCAACCAGTATGAAAGTTATGGTCATTTCTACTTTCCGGGCAGCCTAGGATCCACCCTTGGGCGTTGCTCCACCAGATC
Organism: Calliopsis andreniformis; assembly: GCF_051401765.1. Taxonomy (NCBI): domain Eukaryota; kingdom Metazoa; phylum Arthropoda; class Insecta; order Hymenoptera; family Andrenidae; genus Calliopsis; species Calliopsis andreniformis. The sequence continues at coordinate 6,537,384 of NW_027480425.1, read as the reverse complement.
GAATAGTTAGTGCCTTAGAAGTCAACGCCAGAAGCATAAAATACAATATCAATGCAACAGTTTTTACATCGTATAAAACGAATAATTGCAACCAGTATGAAAGTTATGGTCATTTCTACTTTCCGGGCAACCTAGGATCCACCCTAGGGCGTTGCTGCGACCGATTGAATAGTTAGGGCCTTAGAAGTCAACGCCCGAAGCGTAAAATACAAAAGAAATAGAACAGTTTTTCCATCGTATAAAACGAATAATTGAAACCAGTGTAAAAGTAATGGTCATTTCTACGTTCCGGGCAACCTAGGCTTCACCCTAGGGCGCTGCTCCACCAGATCGAATAGTTAGTGCCCTAGAAGTCAGCGCCAGAAGCATAAAATACAATATAAATAGAACAGTTGTTCCATCGTATAAAACGAATAATTCCTACGAGTGTGAAAGTTATGGTAATTTCTACGTTCCGGGCAACCTAGGTTTCACTCTAGGGCGTTGCTCCAGCAGATCGCATAGCTAGTGACTTAGAATTCAACGCCCGAAGCATGAAATGCAATAAAAATACAACAGAGTTTCCATCATATAACAGGAATAATTGCAACCAGCTTGAAAGTGATGGCCAATTCTACGTTCCGGACAACCTAGGCTTCACTCTAGGGCGTTGCTCCACCAGGTCGAATAGTTAGTGCCTTAGAAGTCAACGCCAGAAGCATAAAATACAATATAAATACAACAGTTTTTCCATCGTATAAAACGAATAATTGCAACCAGTATGAAAGTGATGGCCAATTCTACCTTCCGGGCAACCTAGGCTTCACTCTAGGGCGTTGCTCCACCAGGTCGAATAGTTAGTGCCTTAGAAGACAACGCCAGAAGCATAAAATACAATATAAATACAACAGTTTTTCCAACGTATAAAACGAATAATTGCAACCAGTATGAAACTTATGGTCATTTCTACTTTCCGAGCAACCTAGGCTTCACTCTACGGCGTGGCTCCACTGGATCGTATAGTTAGTGCCTTAGAAGTCAACGCCAGAAGCATAAAATACAATATAAATACAACAGCTTTTCCATCGTATAAAACGAATAATTGCAACCAGTATGAAACTTATGGTCATTTCTACTTTCCGAGCAACCTGGGCTCCACCCTAGGGCGTTGCTACAACAGATTGAATAGTTAGGGCCTTAGAAGTCAACGCCCGAACCATAAAATGCAAAAAAAACACAACAGTGTTTCCATCATATAACAGGAATAATTGCAACCAGTATGAAACTTATGGTCATTTCTACTTTCCGAGCAAGGTAGGCTTCACCCTAGGGCGTTGCTCCAACAGATTGGATAGTTAGGGCCTCAGAAGTCAACGCCCGAAGCATAAAATGCAATAAAAATACAACAGAGTTTCCATCATATAACAGGAATAAGTGCAACCAGCTTGAAAGTGATGGCCAATTCTACGTTCCGGGCAACCTAGGCTTCACTCTAGGGCGTTGCTCCACCAGATCGAATAGTTAGTGCCTTAGAAGTCAACGCCAGAAGCATAAAATACAATATAAATACAACAGTTCTTCCATCGTATAAAACGAATAATTGCAACCAGTTTGAGAGTGATGGCCAATTCTACCTTCCCAGCAACCTAGGCTTCACTCTACGGCGTGGCTCCACTGGATCGTATAGTTAGTGCCTTAGAAGTGAACGCCAGAAGCATAAAATACAATATAAATACAACAGCTTTTCCATCGTATAAAACGAATAATTGCAACCAGTATGAAACTTATGGTCATTTCTACTTTCCGAGCAACCTGGGCTCCACCCTAGGGCGTTGCTACAACAGATTGAATAGTTAGGGCCTTAGAAGTCAACGCCCGAACCATAAAATGCAAAAAAAACACAACAGTGTTTCCATCATATAACAGGAATAATTGCAACCAGTATGAAACTTATGGTCATTTCTACTTTCCGAGCAAGGTAGGCTTCACCCTAGGGCGTTGCTCCAACAGATTGGATAGTTAGGGCCTCAGAAGTCAACGCCCGAAGCATAAAATGCAATAAAAATACAACAGAGTTTCCATCATATAACAGGAATAATTGCAACCAGCTTGAAAGTGATGGCCAATTCTACGTTCCGGACAACCTAGGCTTCACTCTAGGGCGTTGCTCCACCAGGTCGAATAGTTAGTGCCTTAGAAGTCAACGCCAGAAGCATAAAATACAATATAAATACAACAGTTTTTCCATCGTATAAAACGAATAATTGCAACCAGTATGAAAGTGATGGCCAATTCTACCTTCCGGGCAACCTAGGCTTCACTCTAGGGCGTTGCTCCACCAGGTCGAATAGTTAGTGCCTTAGAAGACAACGCCAGAAGCATAAAATACAATATAAATACAACAGTTTTTCCAACGTATAAAACGAATAATTGCAACCAGTATGAAACTTATGGTCATTTCTACTTTCCGAGCAACCTAGGCTTCACTCTACGGCGTGGCTCCACTGGATCGTATAGTTAGTGCCTTAGAAGTCAACGCCAGAAGCATAAAATACAATATAAATACAACAGCTTTTCCATCGTATAAAACGAATAATTGCAACCAGTATGAAACTTATGGTCATTTCTACTTTCCGAGCAACCTGGGCTCCACCCTAGGGCGTTGCTACAACAGATTGAATAGTTAGGGCCTTAGAAGTCAACGCCCGAACCATAAAATGCAAAAAAAACACAACAGTGTTTCCATCATATAACAGGAATAATTGCAACCAGTATGAAACTTATGGTCATTTCTACTTTCCGAGCAAGGTAGGCTTCACCCTAGGGCGTTGCTCCAACAGATTGGATAGTTAGGGCCTCAGAAGTCAACGCCCGAAGCATAAAATGCAATAAAAATACAACAGAGTTTCCATCATATAACAGGAATAAGTGCAACCAGCTTGAAAGTGATGGCCAATTCTACGTTCCGGGCAACCTAGGCTTCACTCTAGGGCGTTGCTCCACCAGATCGAATAGTTAGTGCCTTAGAAGTCAACGCCAGAAGCATAAAATACAATATAAATACAACAGTTCTTCCATCGTATAAAACGAATAATTGCAACCAGTTTGAGAGTGATGGCCAATTCTACCTTCCCAGCAACCTAGGCTTCACTCTACGGCGTGGCTCCACTGGATCGTATAGTTAGTGCCTTAGAAGTGAACGCCAGAAGCATAAAATACAATATAAATACAACAGCTTTTCCATCGTATAAAACGAATAATTGCAACCAGTATGAAACTTATGGTCATTTCTACTTTCCGAGCAACCTGGGCTCCACCCTAGGGCGTTGCTACAACAGATTGAATAGTTAGGGCCTTAGAAGTCAACGCCCGAACCATAAAATGCAAAAAAAACACAACAGTGTTTCCATCATATAACAGGAATAATTGCAACCAGTATGAAACTTATGGTCATTTCTACTTTCCGAGCAAGGTAGGCTTCACCCTAGGGCGTTGCTCCAACAGATTGGATAGTTAGGGCCTCAGAAGTCAACGCCCGAAGCATAAAATGCAATAAAAATACAACAGAGTTTCCATCATATAACAGGAATAAGTGCAACCAGCTTGAAAGTGATGGCCAATTCTACGTTCCGGGCAACCTAGGCTTCACTCTAGGGCGTTGCTCCACCAGGTCGAATAGTTAGTGCCTTAGAAGTCAACGCCAGAAGCATAAAATACAATATAAATACAACAGTTTTTCCATCGTATAGAACGAATAATTGCAACCAGTATGAAAGTGATGGCCAATTCTACCTTCCGGGCAACCTAGGCTTCACTCTAGGGCGTTGCTCCACCAGATCGAATAGTTAGTGCCTTAGAAGTCAACGCCAGAAGTATAAAATACAATATAAATACAACAGTTTTTCCAACGTATAAAACGAATAATTGCAACCAGTATGAAACTTATGGTCATTTCTACTTTCCGAGCAACATAGGCTTCACCCTAGGACGTTGCGCCAACACATCTAATAGCTATGGCCTTAGAGGTCAGCGCCAGAGGCATAAAATACAATATATATACAACAGCGTTTCCATCGTATAAAGCGAATAATTGCAACCAGTGTGAAAGTTATGGTCATTTCCACATTCCGAGGAACCTAGGCTTCACTCTAGGGCGTTGCTCCACCAGATCGAATAGTTAGGTCCTTAGAAATAAACGCCAGAAGCATAAAATACGATATAAATTCAACAGCTTTTCCATCGTATAAAAGGATTAATTGCAACCAGTTTGAGCGTGATGGTCATTTCTCCTTTCCGGGCAACCTAGGCTTCACTCTAGGGCGTTGCCCAACTAGATCGAACAGCTAGGGCCTTAGAAGTCAACGCCAGAAGCATAAAATACAATATAAATCCAACAGTTTTTCCATCGTATAAAACGAATAATTGCAACCAGTGTGGAAGTTATGGGCATTTCTACTTTCCGGGCAACCTAGGCTTCACTCTAGGGCATTGCTCCACCAGATCGAATAGTTAGGGCCTTAGAAGTCAACGCCAGAAGCGTAAAATACAATAAAGATGCAACAGTTTTCCCATCGTATATCAGGAATTATTGCAACCAGTGTGAAAGTAATGGCATATCATTGTTCCGGGCAACCTAGGCTTCACTCTAGGGCGTTGCTCCACCAGATGGATTAGTTAGGGCCTTAGAAGTCAACGCCCGAAGCATAAAATACAATATAAATACAACAGCTTTTCCATCGTAGAAAACTAATAATTGCAACCTGTGCGAAGGTTATGGTCATATCTACGTTCCGGGCAACCTAGGCTTCACTGTAGGGTGTTGCTCCACCAGATTGAATAGGTAGGGCCATAGAAGTCTACGCCCGAAGCATAAAATACAATATAAATATAACAGTTTTTCCATCGTATAAAACGAATAATAGGAACCAGTGTGAAAGTTCTGGTCATTTCTACGTTCCGGGCAACCTAGGCTTCACTCTAGGGCGTTTCTCCACCAGATCGAATAGTTAGGGCCTTAGAAGTCAACGCCCGTAGCATAAAATACAATAAAAATACAACAGTCTTTCCATCCTATAACAGGAATAATTGCAACCCGTGAGAAAGTGATGGTCATTTGTACGTTCCAGGCAACCTAGGCTTCACTCTAGGGCGTTGTTCCACCAGACCGAATTGTTAAGGCCTAAGAAGTCAACGCCAGAAGCATAAGATACAATATAAATGTAACAGTTTTTCGATCGTATAGAACGAAAAATAGCAACCAGTGTGAAAGTTATGGTCATTTCTACGTTCCGGGCAACCTAGGCTTCACTCTAGGGCGTTGGTCCACCAGATCCAACAGATAGGGCCTTAGAAGTCAACGCTAGGAGCATAACATACAATATAAATACAACACCTTTTCCATCGTATAAAAAGAATACTTGCAAACAGTGTGAAAGTAATGGTCATTTCTACGTTCCGGACAACCTAGGCTTCATTCTAGGGCGTTGCTCCACCACATCGAATAGCTACTGCCTTAGAAGTCAACGCTAGTAGGATAAAATACAATAAAAATGCAACAGTTTTTCCAACGTATAGCATGAATAATTGCAACCGGTGTGAAAGTTATGGTCATTTCTACATTCCGGGCAACCTAAGCTTCACCCTAGGGCGTTGTTCCAGCAGATTGAATAGTTAGGGCCTTAGAAGTCAACGCCCGAAGCATGAAATACAAAATAAATAGAACAGTTGTTCCATCGTATAAAACGAATAATTCCTACGAGTGTGAAAGTTATGGTAATTTCTACGTTCCGGGCAACCTAGGTTTCACTCTAGGGCGTTGCTCCACCAGGTCGCATAGCTAGGGACTTAGAATTCAACGCCATAAGAATAAAATACAATATAAGTACACCAGTTTTTCCATCGTATAAAATGAATAATTGGAAACATTGTGAAAGTAATGGTCATTTCTACGTTCCAGGCATCCTAGGCTTCACTCTAGGGCGTTACTCCATCACATCTAATAGCTACGGCCTTAGAAGTCAACGCCAGAAGCATAAAATACAATATAAATACAACAGTTTTTCCAACGTATAAAATGAATAATTGGAAACATTGTGAAAGTGATGGTCATTTCTACGTTCCGGGCAACCTAGGCTTCACTCTAGGGCGTTGTTCCACCAGATCGAAAAGGTAGGGCCTAAGAAGTCAACGCCAGAAGCATAAAATACAATATAAATATAACAGTTTTTCCATCGTATAAAACGAATAATTGCAACCAGTATGAAACTTATGGACATTTCTACTTTCCGAGCAACCTAGGCTTCACCCTAGGTCGTTGCTCCAACAGATTGAATAGTTAGGGCCTTAGAAGTCAACGCCCGAACCATAAAATGCAAAAAAAATACTACAGTGTTTCCATCATATAACAGGAATAATTGCAACCAGTTTGAAAGTGATGGCCAATTCTACGTTCCGGGTAACCTAGGCTTCACTCTATTGCGTTGCTCCACCAGATCGAATAGATAGTGCATTAGAAGTCAACGCCAGAAGCATAAAATACAATATAAATACAACAGCTTTCCATCGTATAAAACGAATAATTGCAATCAGTATGAAACTTATGGACATTTCTACTTTCCGAGCAACCTAGGCTACACCCTAGGTCGTTGCTCCAACAGATTGAATAGTTAGGGCCTTAGAAGTCAACGCCCGAACCATAAAACGCAAAAAACATACAACAGTGTTTCCATCATATAACAGGAATAATTGCAACCAGTTTGAAAGTGATGGCCAATTCTACGTTCCGGGTAACCTAGGCTTCACTCTAGGGCGTGGCTCCACCAGATCGAATAGTTAGTGCCTTAGAAGTCAACGCCAGAAGCATAAAATACAATATAAATACAACAGTTCTTCCATCGTATAAAACGAATAATTGCAACCAGTTTGAGAGTGATGGCCAATTCTACCTTCCGAGCAACCTAGGCTTCACTCTACGGCGTGGCTCCACTGGATCGTATAGTTAGTGCCTTAGAAGTCAACGCCAGAAGCATAAAATACAATATAAATACAACAGCTTTTCCATCGTATAAAACGAATAATTGCAACCAGTATGAAACTTATGGTCATTTCTACTTTCCGAGCAACCTGGGCTCCACCCTAGGGCGTTGCTACAACAGATTGGATAGTTAGGGCCTCAGAAGTCAACGCCCGAAGCATAAAATGCAATAAAAATACAACAGAGTTTCCATCATATAACAGGAATAAGTGCAACCAGCTTGAAAGTGATGGCCAATTCTACGTTCCGGGCAACCTAGGCTTCACTCTAGGGCGTTGCTCCACCAGGTCGAATAGTTAGTGCCTTAGAAGTCAACGCCAGAAGCATAAAATACAATATAAATACAACAGTTTTTCCATCGTATAGAACGAATAATTGCAACTAGTATGAAAGTGATGGCCAATTCTACCTTCCGGGCAACCTAGGCTTCACTCTAGGGCGTTGCTCCACCAGATCGAATAGTTAGTGCCTTAGAAGTCAACGCCAGAAGTATAAAATACAATATAAATACAACAGTTTTTCCAACGTATAAAAGGAATAATTGCAACCAGTATGAAACTTATGGTCATTTCTACTTTCCGAGCAACATAGGCTTCACCCTAGGACGTTGCGCCAACAGATTGTGTAGCTAGGGCCTTAGAAGTCAACGCCCGAACCATAAAATGCAAAAAAAATACGACAGTGTTTCCATCATATAACAGGAATAATTGCAACCAGTTTGAAAGTGATGGCCAATTCTACGTTCCGGGCAACCTAGGTTTCACTCCAGGGCGTTGCTCCACCAGACCGAATAGTTACGGCCTAAGAAGTCAACGCCAGAAGCATAAAATACGATATAAATACAACAGCTTTTCGGTCGTATAAAACGAGTAATTGCAACCAGTGTGAAAGTAATGGTCATTTCTACGTTCCGAGCACGCTAGTCGTCACTCTAGGGCGTTGCTCCAACACATATAATAGCTACGGCCTTAGAAGTCAACGCCAGAGGCATAAAATACAATATAAATACAACAGCGTTTCCATCGTATAAAACGAATAATTGCAACCAGTGTGAAAGTTATGGTCATTTCCACATTCCGAGGAACCTAGGCTTCACTCTAGGGCGTTGCTCCACCAGATCGAATAGTTAGGTCCTTAGAAATAAACGCCAGAAGCATAAAATACGATATAAATTCAACAGCTTTTCCATCGTATAAAAGGATTAATTGCAACCAGTTTGAGCGTGATGGTCATTTCTCCTTTCCGGGCAACCTAGGCTTCACTCTAGGGCGTTGCCCCACTAGATCGAATAGCTAGGGCCTTAGAAGTCAACGCCCGAAGCATAAAATACAATATAAATACAACAGTTTTCCATCGTATAAAACGAATAATTGCAACCAGTATGAAACTTATGGTCATTTCTACTTTCCGATGAACCTAGGCTTCAACCTAGGGCGTTGCTCCAACAGATTGAATAGTTAGGGCCTTAGAAGTCTACGCCCGAACCATAAAATGCAAAAAAAATACAACAGTGTTTCCATCATATAACAGGAATAATTTGGACCAGTTTGAAAGTGATGGCCAATTCTACGTTCCGGGCAACCTAGGCTTCACTCTAGGGCGTTGCTCCACCAGATCGAATAGATAGTGCCTTAGAAGTCAACGCCAGAAGCATAAAATACAATATAAATACAACAGTTTTTCCATCATATAACAGGAATAAGTGCAACCAGCTTAAAAGTGATGGCCAATTCTACGTTCCGGGCAACCTAGGCTTCACTCTAGGGCGTTGCTCCACCAGGTCGAATAGTTAGTGCCTTAGAAGTCAACGCCAGAAGCATAAAATACAATATAAATACAACAGTTTTTCCATCGTATAAAACGAATAATTGCAACCAGTATGAAACTTATGGTCATTTCTACTTTCCGAGCAACCTAGGCTTCACCCTAGGGCATTGCTCCAACAGATTGAATAGTTATGGCCTTAGAAGTCAACGCCCGAAGCATAAAATGCAATAAATATACAACAGGGTTTCCATCGTATAAAACGAATAATTGCAACCAGCATGAAACTTATGGTCATTTCTACTTTCCGAGCAAGCTAGGCTTCACCCTAAGGCGTTGCTCCAACACATTGAATAGTTAGGACCTTAGAAGTGAACGCCCGAACCATAAAATGCAAAAAAAATACAACAGTGTTTCCATCATATAACAGGAATAATTGCAACCAGCTTGAAAGTGATGGCCAATTCTACGTTCCGGGCAACCTAGGCTTCTCTCTGAGGAGTTGCTCCACCAGATCGAATAGATAGTGCCTTAGAAGTCAACGCCAGAGGCATAAAATGCAATATAAATACAACAGCGTTTCCATCGTATAAAACGAATAATTGCAACCAGTATGAAACTTATGGTCATTTCTACTATCCGAGCAACCTAGGCTTCACCCTAGGGCGTTGCTCCAACAGATTGAATAGTTAGGGCCTTAGAAGTCAACGCCCGAAGCATAAAATGCAATAAAAATACAACAGTGTTTCAATAATATAACAGAAATAATTGCAACCAGTTTGAAAGTGATGGCCAATTCTATGTCCCTGGCAACCTAGGCTTCACTCTAGGGCGTTGCTCCACCAGATCGAATAGTTAGTGCCTTAGAAGTCAACGCCAGAAGCATAAAATGCAATATAAATACAACAGCTTTTCCATCGTATAAAACGAATAATTGCAACCAGTATGAAACTTATGGTCATTTCTACTTTCCGAGCAACCTAGGCTTCACCCTAGGGCGTTGCTCCAACAGATTAAATAGTTAGGGCCTTAGAAGTATACGCCCGAATCATAAAATGCAAAAAATATACAACAGTGTTTCCAACATATAACAGGAATAATTGCGACCAGTTTGAAAGTCATGGCCAATTCTACGTTCCGGGCAACCTAGGCTTCACTCTAGGGCGCTGCTCCACCAGATCGAATAGTTAGTGCCTTAGAAGTCAACGCCAGAAGCATAAAATACAATATAAATACAACAGTTTTTCCATCGTATGAAACAAATAATTGCGACCTGTATGAAACTTATGGTCATTTCTACTTTCCGAGCAACCTAGGTTTCACTCCAGGGCGTTGCTCCACCAGACCGAATAGTTACGGCCTAAGAAGTCAACGCCAGAAGCATAAAATACGATATAAATACAACAGCTTCTCCATCGTATAAAACGAATAATTGCAACCAGTGTGAAAGTAATGGTCATTTCTACGTTCCGAGCACCCTAGGCGTCACTCTAGTGCGTTGCTCCACCACATCTAATAGCTACGGCCTTAGGAGTCAACGCCAGAGGCATAAAGTACAATATAAATACCACAGTTTTTCCATCGTATAAAACGAATAATTGCAACCAGTATGAAACTTATGGTCATTTCTACTTTCCGAGCAACCTAGGCTTCACCCTAGGGCGTTGCTCCAACAGATTGTATAGTTAGGGCCTAAGAAGTCAACGCCCGAAGCATAAAATGCAATAAAAATACAACCGTGTTTCCATCGTATAAAACTAATAATTGCAACCAGTGTGAAACTTAAGGTCATTTCTACTTTCCGAGCAAGCTAGGCTTCACCATAGGGCGTTGCTCCAACACATTGAATAGTTAGGACCTTAGAAGTGAACGCCCGAACCATAAAATGCAAAAAAAATACAACAGTGTTTCCATCATATAACAGGAACAATTGCAACCAGTTTGAAAGTGATGGCCAATTCTACGTTCCGTGCAACCTAGGCTTCTCTCTAGGGCGTTGCTCCACCAGATCGAATAGATAGTGCCTTAGAAGTCAACGCCAGAAGCTTAAAATACAATATAAATACAACAGTTTTTCCATCGTATAAAACGAATAATTGCAACCAGCAAGAAACTTATGGTCATTTCTACTTTCCGAGCAACCTAGGCTTCACCCTAGGGCGTTGCTCCAACAGATTGAATAGTTAGGGCCGTAGATGTCAACGCCCGAACCGTAAAATGCAAAAAAAATACAACAGTGTTACCATCATATAACAGGAATAATTGCAACCAGTTTGAAAGTGATGGCCAATTCTACGTTCCGGGCAACGTAGGCTTCACTCTATTGCGTTGTTCCACCAGATCGAATAGTTAGGGGCTAAGAAGTCAACGCCAGAAGCATTAAATACAATATAAATATAATAGTTTTTCCATCGTATAAAACGAATAATAGCAGCCAGTGTGAAAGTTATGGTCATTTCTAAGCTCCGGGCACCCTAGGCTTCACTCCAGTGCGTTGCTCCACCAGATCAAACAGTTAGGGCCTTAGAAGCCAACGCCCGAAGCATTAAATACAAAATAAATAGAACAGTTTTTCCATTGTATAAAACGAATAATTGCTACCAGTGTAAAGTTATGGTCATTTCTACGTTCCGGGCAACCTGGGCTTCACCCTAGGCGGTTGATCCAACAGACGGAACAGTTAGGGTCTTAGAAGTCAACGCCCGAATCATAAAATGCAATAAAAATACAACAGTGTTTCCATCATATAACAGGAATAATTGCAACCAGTTTGAAAGTGATGGCCAATTCTACGTTCCGCGCAACCTAGGCTTCACTCCAGGGCGTTGCTCCACCAGATCGAATAGTTACGGCCTAAGAAGTCAACGCCAGAAGCATAAAATACGATATAAATGCAACAGCTTTTTCATCGTATAAAACGAATAATTGCAACCAGTGTGAAAGTAATGGTCATTTCTACGTTCCGAGCACCCTAGGCGTCACACTAGGGCGTTGCTCCACCACATCTAATAGCTACGGCCTTAGAAGCCAACGCCAGAAGCATAAAATACAATATAAATGCAACAACCGTTACACCGTATAAAACGAATAATTGCAACCTGTGTGAAGGTTATGGTCATATCTACGTTCCGGGCAACCTAGGCTTCACTGTAGGGCGTTGCTCCACCAGATCGAAGTGTTAGGGCCTAAGAAGTCAACGCCCGAAGCATAAAATACGATATAAATACAACAGCTTTTCCATCGTATTAAATGAATAATTGCAAACAGTGTGAAAGTAGTGGTCATTTCTACGTTCCGAGCATCCTAGGCTTCACTCTAGGGCGGTGCTCCACCATATCGAATAGCTACGGCCTTAGAAGCCTACGCCTGAAGCGTAAAATACAATACAAATACAACAGCCTTTTCATCGTATAACAGGAATAATTTCAACAAGCGTGAAAGTAATGATCATTTCGGCGTTTCGGGCATCCTAGACTTAACTCTGAGGCATTGCTCCACCAGATCGAATAGTTAGGGCCTAAGAAGTCAACGCCAGAAGCATAAAATACAATATAAATACAACAGTGTTTCCATCGTATAAAACAAATAATTGCAACCAGTATGAAACTTATGGTCATTTCTACTTTCCGAGCAACCTAGGCTTCACCCTAGGGCGTTGCTCCAACAGGTTCAATAGTTAGGGCCGTAAAATCAACGCCCGAACCATAAAATGCAAAAAAAATACAACAGTGTTACCATCATATAACAGGAATAATTGCAACCAGATTGAAAGTGATGGCCCATTCTACGTTCCGGGCAACCTAGGCTTCACTCTATTGCGTTGCTCCACCAGATCGAATAGTTAGGGCCTTAGAAGTCAACGCCAGAAGCATAAAATACAATATAAATACAACAGTTTTTCCATCGTATAAAACGAATAATTGCAACCAGTATGAGACTTATGGTCATTTCTACATTCCGAGCAACCTAGGCTTCACCCTAGGGCGTTGATCCAACAGATTGAATATTTAGGGCCTTAGAAGTCAACGCCCGAAGCATAAAATACAATATAAATACAACAGTTTTTCCATCGTATAAAACGAATAATTGCAACCAGTATGAAAGTTATGGTAATTTCTACTTTCCGGGCAACCTAGGCTTCACCCTAGGGCGTTGCTCCAACAGATCGAATAGTTATGGCTTTAGAAGTCAACGGCCGAAGCATAAAATACAAAATAAATAGAACTGTTTTTCCATCTTATAAAACGAATAATTGCTACCGGTGTGAAAGTTATGGTCATTTCTACGTTCCGGGCAACCTAGGCTTCACCCTAGGGCGTTGCTCCACCAGATCGAAGAGTTAGGGTCTAAGAAGTCAACACCGGAATCTTAAAATACAATATAAAAACAACAGCTTTTCCTTCGTAGAAAACGAATAATTGCAACCTGTGTGAAGGTTATGGTCATATCTACGTTCCGGGCAACCTTGGCTCCACTGTGGGTTGTTGCTCCACCAGATCAAATAGGTAGGGCCATAGAAGTCTACGCCCGAAGCATAAAATACAATAAATATGCAAGAGCTTTTTCATCGTATATCAGGAATAATTGCAACCAGTGTGAAAGTGATGGTCATTTCTACGTTCCGGGCAACATCGGCTTCACTCTAGGGCGTTGCTCCACCAGATCGAATAGTTAGTGCCTTAGAAGTCAACGCCAGAAGCATAAAATACAATATAAATACAACAGTTTTTCCATCGTATAAAACGAATAATTGCAACCAGTATGAAAGTTAACGTCATTTCTACTTTCCGGGCAAGCCAGGCTTCACCCTAGGGCGTTGCTCCAACAGATTGAATAGTTAGGGCCTTAGAAGTCAACGCCGGAAGCATAAAATGCAATAAAAATACAACAGTTTTTCCATCGTATAACAGGAATGAACTGCAAACAGTGTGAAAGTACTGGTGATTTCTACGTACCGGGCAACCTAGGCTTCACTCTATGGCGTTGCTCCAACAGGTTCAATAGTTAGGGCCGTAGAAGTCAACGCCCGAACCATAAAATGCAAAAAAAATACAACAGTGTTACCATGATATAACAGGAATAATTGCAACCAGATTGAAAGTGATGGCCAATTCTACGTTCCGGGCAACCTAGGCTTCACTCTATTGCGTTGCTCCACCAGATCGAATAGTTAGGGCCTTAAAAGTCAACGCCAGAAGCATAAAATACAATATAAATACAACAGTTTTTCCATCGTATAAAACGAATAATTGCAACCAGTATGAGACTTATGACCATTTCTACATTCCGAGCAACCTAGGCTTCACCCTAGGGCGTTGATCCAACAGATTGAATATTTAGGGCCTTAGAAGTCAACGCCCGAAGCATAAAATATAATATAAATACAACAGTTTTTCCATCGTATAAAACGAATAATTGCAACCAGTATGAAAGTTATGGTCATTTCTACTTTCCGGGCAACCTAGGCTTCACCCTAGGGCGTTGCTCCAACAGATCGAATAGTTATGGCTTTAGAAGACAATGCCCGAAGCATAAAATGCAATAAAAATACAACAGTTTTTCCATCATATAGCAGGAATAATTGCAACCAGTTTGAAAGTGATGGTCATTCCTACGTTCCGGGCAACCTAGGCTTCACTCTAGGGCGTTGCTCCACCATATCGAATAGTTAGAGCCTTAGAAGTCAGCGCCAGAAGCATAAAATACAATATAAATAAAACAGATTTTCCATCGTATAAAACGAATAATTGCAACCAGTATGAAACTTATGGTCATTTCTACTTTCCGAGCAACCTAGGCTTCAACCCTAGGGCGTTGCTCCAACAGATTGAAAAGTTAGGTCCTTAGAAGTCAACGCCCGAAGCATAAAATGCAATAAAAATACAACAGTGTTTCCATCATATAACAGGAATAATTGCAACCAGTTTGAAAGTGATGGCCAATTCTACGTTCCGGGCAACCTAGGCTTCACTCTATTGCGTTGCTCCACCAGATCGAATAGTTAGTGCCTTAGAAGTCGATGCCAGAAGCTTAAAATACAATATAAATACAACAGTTTTTCCATCGTATAAAACGAATAATTGCAACCGGTGTATATGTCATGGTCATTTCTACGTTCCGGGCAACCTAGGCTTGACTGTAGGGTGTTGCTCCACCAGATCCAACAGTCAGGGCCTTAGAAGTCAACGCCCGAAGCATAAAATACAAAATAAATAGAACAGTTTTTCCACTGTATAAAACGAATAATTGCTACCAGTGTTAAAGTTATGGTCATTTCTACGTTCCGGGCAACCTAGGCTTCACCCTAGGACGTTGTTCCACCAGGTCGAATAGTTAGGGCCTACGAAGTGAACGCCAGAAGCATAAAATACAATATAAATACAACAGTTTTTCCATCATATAAAACGAGTAATTGCTACCAGTGTAAAAGTTATGGTCATTTCTACGTTCCGGGCAACCTAGGCTTCACCCTAGGACGTTGTTCCACCAGATCGAATAGTTAGGGCCTAAGAAGTGAACGCCAGAAGCATAAAATACAATATAAATACAACAGTTTTTCCATCATATAAAACGAGTAATTGCAACCAGTATGAAAGTTGTGGTCATTTCTACTTTCCGGGCAACCTCGGCTTCACTCTAGGGCGTTGCTCCACCAGATTGAATAGTTAGTGCCTTAGAAGTCAACGCCAGAAGCATAAAATACAATATCAATACAACAGTTTTTCCATCGTATAAAACGGATAATTGCAACCAGTATGAAAGTTATGGTCATTTCTACTTTCCGGGCAACCTAGGATCCACCCTAGGGCGTTGCTGCAACCGATTGAATAGTTAGGGCCTTAGAAGTCAACGCCCGAAGCATAAAATACAAAAGAAATAGAACAGTTTTTCCATCGTATAAAACGAATAATTGAAACCAGTGTAAAAGTTATGGTCATTTCTACGTTCCGGGCAACCTAGGCTTCACCCTAGGGCGCTGCTCCACCAGATCGAATAGTTAGTGCCTTAGAAGTCAGCGCCAGAAGCATAAAATACAATATAAATACAACAGTTTTTCCATCGTTTAAAACGAATAATTGCAACCAGTATGAAAGTTATGGTGATTTCTACTTTCCGGGCAACCTAGGCTTCACCCTAGGGCGTTGTTCCAGCAGAGTGAATAGTTAGGGCCTTAGAAGTCAACGCCCGAAGCATGAAATACAAAATAAATAGAACAGTTGTTCCATCGTATAAAACGAATAATTCCTACGAGTGTGAAAGTTATGGTAATTTCTACGTTCCGGGCAACCTAGGTTTCACTCTAGGGCGTGGCTCCACCAGATCGCATAACTAGTGACTTAGAATTCAACGCCATAAGAATAAAATACAATATAAGTACAACAGTTTTTCCATCGTATAAAATGAATAATTGGAAACATTGTGAAAGTAATGGTCATTTCTACGTTCCAGGCAGGCTAGGCGTCACTCTAGGGCGTTACTCCACCACATCTAATAGCTACGGCCTTAGAAGTCTACGCTAGAAGCATAAAATACAATATAAATACAACACCTTTTCCATCGTATAAAAAGAATAATTGCAAACAGTGTGAAAGTAATGGTCATTTCTACGTTCCGGACAACCTAGGCTTCACTCTAGGGCGTTGCTCCACCACACCGAATAGCTACTGCCTTAGAAGTCAACGCTAGAAGCATAAAATACAATAAAAATGCAACAGTTTTTCCAACGTATAGCATGAATAATTGCTACCAGTGTAAAAGTTATGGTCATTTCTACGTTCCGGGCAACCTAGGCTTCACCCTAGGACGTTGTTCCACCAGATCGAATAGTTAGGGCCTAAGAAGTTAACGCCAGAAGCATAAAATACAATATAAATACAACAGTTTTTCCATCATATAAAACGAGTAATTGCAACCAGTATGAAAGTTGTGGTCATTTCTACTTGCCGGGCAACCTCGGCTTCACTCTAGGGCGTTGCTCCACCAGATTGAATAGTTAGTGCCTTAGAAGTCAACGCCAGAAGCATAAAATACAATATCAATACAACAGTTTTTCCATCGTATAAAACGAATAATTGCAACCAGTATGAAAGTTATGGTCATTTCTACTTTCCGGGCAACCTAGGATCCACCCTAGGGCGCTGCTGCAACCGATTGAATAGTTAGGGCCATAGAAGTCAACGCCCGAAGCATAAAATACAAAAGAAATAGAACAGTTTTTCCATCGTATAAAACGAATAATTGAAACCAGTGTAAAAGTTATGGTCATTTCTACGTTCCGGGCAACCTAGGCTTCACCCTAGGGCGCTGCTCCACCAGATCGAATAGTTAGTGCCCTAGAAGTCAGCGCCAGAAGCATAAAATACAATATAAATACAACAGTTTTTCCATCGTTTAAAACGAATAATTGCAACCAGTATGAAAGTTATGGTGATTTCTACTTTCCGGGCAACCTAGGCTTCACCCTAGGGCGTTGCTCCAGCAGAGTGAATAGTTAGGGCCTTAGAAGTCATCGCCCGAAGCATGAAATACAAAATAAATAGAACAGTTGTTCCATCGTATAAAACGAATAATTCCTACGAGTGTGAAAGTTATGGTAATTTCTACGTTCCGGGCAACCTAGGTTTCACTCTAGGGCGTGGCTCCACCAGATCGCATAGCTAGTGACTTAGAATTCAACGCCATAAGAATAAAATACAATATAAGTACAACAGTTTTTCCATCGTATAAAATGAATAATTGGAAACATTGTGAAAGTAATGGTCATTTCTACGTTCCAGGCAGGCTAGGCGTCACTCTAGGGCGTTACTCCACCACATCTAATAGCTACGGCCTTAGAAGTCTACGCTAGAAGCATAAAATACAATATAAATACAACACCTTTTCCATCGTATGAAAAGAATAATTGCAAACAGTGTGAAAGTAATGGTCACTTCTACGTTCCGGACAACCTAGGCTTCACTCTAGGGCGTTGCTCCACCACACCGAATAGCTACTGCCTTAGAAGTCAACGCTAGAAGCATAAAATACAATAAAAATGCAACAGTTTTTCCAACGTATAGCATGAATAATTGCTACCAGTGTAAAAGTTATGGTCATTTCTACGTTCCGGGCAACCTAGGCTTCACCCTAGGACGTTGTTCCACCAGATCGAATAGTTAGGGCCTAAGAAGTGAACGCCAGAAGCATAAAATACAATATAAATACAACAGTTTTTCCATCATATAAAACGAGTAATTGCAACCAGTATGAAAGTTGTGGTCATTTCTACTTGCCGGGCAACCTCGGCTTCACTCTAGGGCGTTGCTCCACCAGATTGAATAGTTAGTGCCTTAGAAGTCAACGCCAGAAGCATAAAATACAATATCAATACAACAGTTTTTCCATCGTATAAAACGAATAATTGCAACCAGTATGAAAGTTATGGTCATTTCTACTTTCCGGGCAACCTAGGATCCACCCTAGGGCGTTGCTGCAACCGATTGAATAGTTAGGGCCTTAGAAGTCAACGCCCGAAGCATAAAATACAAAAGAAATAGAACAGTTTTTCCATCGTATAAAACGAATAATTGAAACCAGTGTAAAAGTAATGGTCATTTCTACGTTCCGGGCAACCTAGGCTTCACCCTAGGGCGCTGCTCCACCAGATCGAATAGTTAGTGCCCTAGAAGTCAGCGAGAGAAGCATAAAATACAATATAAATACAACAGTTTTTCCATCGTTTAAAACGAATAATTGCAACCAATATGAAAGTTATGGTGATTTCTACTTTCCGGGCAACCTAGGCTTCACCCTAGGGCGTTGTTCCAGCAGAGTGAATAGTTAGGGCCTTAGAAGTCAACGCCCGAAGCATGAAATACAAAATAAATAGAACAGTTGTTCCATCGTATAAAACGAATAATTCCTACGAGTGTGAATGTTATGGTAATTTCTACGTTCCGGGCAACCTAGGTTTCACTCTAGGGCGTTGCTCCACCAGATCGCATAGCTAGTGACTTAGAATTCAACGCCATAAGAATAAAATACAATATAAGTACAACAGTTTTTCCATCGTATAAAACGAATAATTGCTACCGGTGTGAAAGTTATGGTCATTTCTACGTTCCGGGCAACCCAGGCTTCACCCTAGGGCGTTGTTGCACCAGATGGAATAGTTAGGGCATAAGAAGTCAACGCCAGAAGCAAATATACGGTATAAATACAACAGCTTTTCCATCGTATAAAACGAATAATTGCTACCGGTGTGAAAGTTATGGTCATTTCTACGTTCCGGGCTACCCAGGCTTCACCCTAGGGCGTTGTTGCACCAGATGGAATAGTTAGGGCATAAGAAGTCAACGCCAGAAGTATAAAATACGGTATAAATACAACAGCTTTTCCATCGTATAAAACGAATAATTGCAACCAGTATGAAAGTAATGGTCATTTCTACTTTCCGGGAAGCTAGGATCCACCCTAGGGCGTTGCTGCAACCGATTGAATAGTTAGGGCCTTAGAAGTCAACGCCCGAAGCATAAAATACAAAAGAAATAGAACAGTTTTTCCATCGTATAAAACGAATAATTGAAACCAGTGTAAAAGTTATGGTCATTTCTACTTTCCGGGCAACCTGGGCTTCACCCTAGGGCGTAGTTCCAGCAGACTGAATAGTTAGGGCCTTAGAAGTCAACGCCCGAAGCATGTGATACAAAATAAATAGAACTGTTGTTCCATCGTATAAAACGAATAATTCCTACGAGTGTGAAAGTTATGGTAATTTCTACGTTCCGGGCAACCTAGGTGTCACTCTAGGGCGTTGCTCCACCAGATGGCATAGCTAGGGACTTAGAATTCAATGCCATAAGAATAAAATACAATATAAGAACAACAGTTTTCCCATCGTATAAAATGAATAATTGGAAACATTGTGAAAGTAATGGTCATTTCTACGCTCCAGGCAACCTAGGTGTCACTCTAGGGCGTTACTCCACCACATCCAATAGCTACTGCCTTAGAAGTCAACGCCCGAAGCATAAAATACAAAATAAATAGAACAGTTTTTCCATCGTATAAAACGAATAATAGCAACCAGTGCCAAAGTTATGGTCATTTCTACGTTCCGGGCAACCTAGGCTTCACCCCAGGGCGTTGTTCCACCAGATCGAATAGTTAGGGCCTAAGAAGTGAACGCCAGCAGTATAAATTACAATATAAATACAACAGTTCTTCCATCATATAAAACGAATAATTGCAACCAGTATGAAAGTTATGGTCATTTCTACGTTCTGGGCAACCTAGGCTTCACTCTATGGCGTTCTTCCACCACATCGAATAGCTGCGGCCTCAGAAGTCAACGCCTGAAGCTTAAAATACAATAAAAATACAACAGTCTTTCCATCCTATAACAGGAATAATTGTAACGCGTGTGAAAGTGATGGTCATTTGTACGTTCCGGGCAAACTAGGTTTCACTCTAGGGCGTTGCTCCACCAGATCGAATAGCTAGGGACTTGGAAGTCAACGCCAGAAGAATAAAACACAATATAAGTACGACCGTTTTTCCATTGTATAAAATGAATAATTGCAAACAGTGTGAAAGTACTGGTCATTTCTACGTTCCGGGTAACCTAGGCTTCACTCTAGGGCGTTGTTGCACCAGATCGAACAGTTAGTTCCTAAGAACTCATCGCCCGAAGCATAAAATACAAAATAAATAGAAGAGTTTATCCATTGTATAAAACGAATAATTGCTACCAGTGTGAAAGTTATGTTCATTTCTACGTTTCTGACAACCTAGGCTTCACTGTAGGGTGTTGCTCCACCAAATCGAATAGGTAGGGCCATAGAAGTCAACGCCAGAAGCATAAAATAAAATATAAATATAACAGTTTTTCCATCGTATAAAACGAATAATAGCAACCAGTGTGAAAGTTCTGGTCATTTCTACGTTCCGGGCAACCTAGGCTTCACTCTAGGGCGTTGCTCCACCAGATCGAATAGTCAGGGCCTTAGAAGTCAACGCCCGAAGCATAAAATACAAAATAAATAGAACAGTTTTTCCATTGTATAAAACGAATAATTGCTACCAGTGTGAAAGTTATGTTCATATCTACGTTTCTGACAACCTAGGCTTCACTGTAGGGAGTTGCTCCACCAAATCGAATAGGTAGGGCCATGGAAGTCAAAGCCCGAAGCATAAAATACAATAAATATACAAGAGTTTTTCCATCGTATAACAGGAATAATTGCAACCAGTGTGAAAGTGATGGTCATTTCTACGTTCTGGGCAACCTAGGCTTCACCCTAGGGCGTCGTTCCACCAGATCGAATAGTTAGGGCCTAAGAAGTCAACGCCAGAAGCATAAAATATAATATAAATATAACAGTTTTTCCATCGTATAAAACGAATAATTGCAACAAGTATGAAAGTTGTGGTTATTTCTACTTTCCGGGCAACCTAGGCTTCACCCTAGGGCGTTGCTCCAGCAGATTGAATAGTTAGGGCCTTAGAAGTCAACGCCCGAAGCATAAAATACAAAATAAATAGAACAGTTTTTCCATCGTATAAAACGAATAATTGCTACCGGTGTGAAAGTTATGGTCATTTCTACGTTCCGGGCAACCCAGGCTTCACCCTAGGGCGTTGTTCCACCAGATGGAATAGTTAGGGCATAAGAAGTCAACGCCAGAAGCATAAAATACGGTATAAATACAACAGCTTTTCCATCGCATAGAACAAATAATGGCAACCAGTATGAAAGGTATGGTCATTTCTAATTTCCGGGCAACCTAGGCTTCACCCTAGGGCGTTGCTCCAACAGATTGAATAGTTAGGGCCTTAGAAGTCAACGCCCGAAGCATAAAATACAAAATAAATAGAACAGTTTTTCCATCGTATAAAACTAATAATTGCAACCAGTGTGAAAGTAATGGGCATTTCTACGTTCCGGGCAACCTAGGCTTCAGTCTAGGGCGTTGCTCCACCACATCGAATAGCTACGGCCTTAGAAGTCAACGCCAGAAGCATAAAATACAGTATAAATACAACAGTTTTTCCATTGTATAACATGACTAATTGCAACCAGTGCGAAAGTAACGATCATTTCGACGTTTCGGGCATCCTAGACTTAACTCTGAGGCGTTGCTCCACCAGATCGAAGAGTTAAGGTCTAAGAAGTCAACACCGGAAGCATAAAATACAATATAAATACAACAGCTTTTCCATCGTAGAAAACGAATAATTGCAACCTGTGTGAAGGTTATGGTCATATCTACGTTCCGGGCAACCTAGGTTTCACTTTAGGGTGTTATTCCGCCAGATCGAATAGGTAGGGCCATAGAAGTATACGCCCGAAGCATAAAATGCAATATAAATACAACAGTTTTTCCATCGTATAAAAGGATTAATTGCAACCAGTTTGAAAGTGATGATCATTTCTACGTTCCGGGCAACCTAGGCTTCACTCTAGGGCGTTGCTCCACCAGATCGAATAGTTAGTGCCTTAGAAGTCAACGCTAGAAGCATAAAATACAATATAAATACAACACCTTTTCCATCGTATAAAAAGAATAATTGCAAACAGTGTGAAAGTAATGGTCATTTCTACGTTCCGGACAACCTAGGCTTCACTCTAGGGCGTTGCTCCACCACATCGAATAGCTACTGCCTGAGAACTCAACGCTAGAAGCATAAAATACAATAAAAATGCAACAGTTTTTCCAACGTATAGCATGAATAATTGCAACCGGTGTGAATGTCATGGTCATTTCTACGTTCCGGGCAACCTAGGTTTCACTCTAGGGCGTTGCTCCACCAGATCGAATAGCTAGGGACTTGGAATTCAACGCCAGAAGAATAAAACACAATACAAGTACAACCGCTTTTCCATTGTATAAAATGAATAATTGCAAACATTGTGAAATTAATGGTCATTTCTACGTTCCGGGCAACCTAGGCGTCACTGTAGTGCGTTGCTCCACCACAGCTAATAGCTACGGCCTTAGAAGTCAACGCCAGAAGCATAAAATACAATATAAATACAACAGTTTTTCCATCATATAAAACGAGTAATTGCAACCAGTATGAAAGTTGTGGTCATTTCTACTTTCCGGGCAACCTAGGCTTCACCCTAGGGCGTTGTTCCAGCAGATTGAATAGTTAGGGCCTTAGAAGTCAACGCCCGATGCATGAAATACAAAATAAATAGAACAGTTGTTCCATCGTATAAAACGAATAATTCCTACGAGTGTGAACGTTATGGTAATTTCTACGTTCCGGGCAACCTAGGTTTCACTCTAGGGCGTGGCTCCACCAGATCGCATAGCTAGTGACTTAGAATTCAACGCCATAAGAATAAAATACAATATAAGTACAACAGTTTTTCCATCGTATAAAATGAATAATTGGGAACATTGTGAAAGTAATGGTCATTTCTACGTTCCAGGCAGGCTAGGTGTCACTCTAGGGCGTTACTCCACCACATCTAATACCTACGGCCTCAGAAGTCAACGCTAGAAGCATAAAATACAATATAAATACAACACCTTTTCCATCGTATAAAAAGAATAATTGCAAACAGTGTGAAAGTAATGGTCATTTCTACGTTCCGGACAAGCTAGGCTTCACTCTAGGGCGTTGCTCCACCACATCGAATAGCTACTGCCTTAGAAGTCAACGCTAGAAGCATAAAATACAATAAAAATGCAACAGTTTTTCCAACGTATAGCATGAATAATTGCAACCGGTGTATATGTCATGGTCATTTCTACGTTCCGGGCAACCTAGGCTTGACTGTAGGGTGTTGCTCCACCAGATCCAACAGTCAGGGCCTTAGAAGTCAACGCCCGAAGCATAAAATACAAAATAAATAGAACAGTTTTTCCACTGTATAAAACGAATAATTGCTACCAGTGTAAAAGTTATGGTCATTTCTACGTTCCGGGCAACCTAGGCTTCACCCTAGGACGTTGTTCCACCAGGTCGAATAGTTAGGGCCTACGAAGTGAACGCCAGAAGCATAAAATACAATATAAATGCAACAGTTTCTCCATCATATAAAACGAGTAATTGCAACCAGTATGAAAGTTGTGGTCATTTCTACTTTCCGGGCAACCTCGGCTTCACTCTAGGGCGTTGCTCCACCAGATCGAATAGTTAGTGCCTAAGAAGTGAACGCCAGAATCATAAAATACAATATAAATACAACAGTTTTTCCATCATATAAAACGAGTAATTGCAACCAGTATGAAAGTTGTGGTCATTTCTACTTTCCGGGCAACCTAGGCTACACCCTAGGGCGTTGCTCCAACAGATTGAATAGTTAGGGCCTTAGGAGTCAATGCCCGAAGCATAAAATGCAATAAAGATACAACAGTTCTTCCATCATATAACCGGAATAATTGCAACCAGTTTGAATGTGATTGTCATTTCTACGTTCCGGGCAACCTCGGCTTCACTCTAGGGCGTTGCTCCACTCGATCGAATAGTTAGTGCCTTAGAAGTCAATGCTAGAAGCATAAAAAACAATATTAAATACAACAGTTTTTCCATCGTATAAAACGAATAATTGCAACCAGTATGAAAGTTAACGTCATTTCTACTTTCCGGGCAACCTAGGCTTCACCCTAGGGCGTTGTTCCACCAGATGGAGTAGTTATGGCATAAGAGGTCAACGTCAGGAGCATAAAATACAATATAAGTACAGCAGTTTTTCCAACGTATAAAATGAGTAATTGCAAACATTGCGATAGTAATGGTCATTTCAACGTTCCGGGCAACCTAGGCGTCACTCTAGTGCGTTGCTCCACCACATCTAATAGCTACGGCCTTAGACGTCAACGACAGAAGCATAAAATACAATAAAGGTGCAACAGATTTTCCATCGTATAAAACGAATAATTGCAACCAGTGTGAAAGTTATTGTCATTTCTACTTTCCGGGCAACCTAGGCTTCACCCTAGGGCGTTGCTCCAACAGATTGAATAGTTAGGACCTTAGAAGTCAATGCCCGAAGCAGAAAATACAATAATAATACAACAGTTATTCCATCATATAACAGGAATAATTGCAACCAGTTTGAAAGTGATGGTCATTTCTACTTTCCGGGCAACCTAGGCTACACGCTAGGGCGTTGCTCCAACAGATTTAATAGTTAGGGCCTTAGAAGTCAACGCCAGAAGCATAAAAAACAATATAAATACAACAGTTGTTCTATCGTATAAAACGAATAATTGCAACAAGTATGAAAGTTGTTGTTATTTCTACGTTCCGGGTAACCTAGGTTTCACTCTAGGGCGTTGCTGCACCAGATCAAACAGTTAGGGCCTTAGAAGTCAACGCCCGAAGCATAAAATGCAAAATTAATAGAACAGTTTTTCCATCGTATAAAACGAAAAATTGCTACCAGTGTAAAAGTTATGTTCATTTCTACGTTCCGGGTAACCTAGCCTTCACCCTAGGGCGTTGTTCCACCAGATCGAATAGTTAGGGTCTAAGAAGTGAACGTCAGAAGCATAAAATACAATATAAATACAACAGTTTTTCCATCATATAAAACGAGTAATTGCAACCCGTATGAAAGTTGTGGTCATTTCTACTTTCCGGGCAACCTAGGCTTCACTCTATGGCGTTGCTCCACCACATCGAATACATACGGCCTTAGAAGTCAACGCTAGAAGCATAAAATACAATAAAAATGCAACAGTTTTTCCAAAGTATAGCATGAATGATTGCAACCGGTGTGAATGTCATGGTCATTTCTGCGTTCCGGGCAACCTAGGCTCGACTATAGGGTGTTGCTCCACCAGATCGAATAGGTAGGCCCATAGAAGTCAACGCGCGAAGGATAAAATACAAAATAAATAGAACAGTTTTTCCATTGTATAAAACGAATAATTGCTAGCAGTGTGAAAGTTATGTTCATTTCTACGTTCCGGGCAACCTAGGCTTGACTGTAGGGCGTTATTCCACCACATCGAACAGCTACGGCCTCAGAAGTCAACGCCTGAAGCATAAAATACAATAAAAATACAACAGTCTTTCCATCCTATAACAGGAATAATTGCAACCCGTGTGAAAGTGATGGTCATTTGTACGTTCCAGGCAACCTAGGCTTCACCCTAGGGCGTTGTTCCACCAGATCGAATAGTTAGGGCCTAAGAAGTGAACGCCAGAAGCATAAAATACAATATAAATACAACAGTTTTTCCATCATATAAAACGAGTAATTGCAACCAGTATGAAATTTGTGGTAATTTCTACTTTCCGGGCAACCTAGGCTACACCCTAGGGCATTGCTTCACCAGATCGAATAGTTAGTGCCCTAGAAGTCAGCGCCAGAAGCATAAAATACAATATAAATACAACAGCTTTTCCATCGTATAAAATGAATAATTGCAAACAGTGTGAAAGTACTGGTCATTTCTACGTTCCGGGTAACCTAGGCTTCACTCTAGGGCGTTGTTGCACCAGATCGAACAGTTAGGGCTTAAGAAGGCAACGCCAGAAGCATAAAATACAATATAAATATAACAGCTTTTCCATAGTATAAAACGAATAATATCAACCAGTGTGAAAGTTACGGTCATTTCTACGTTCCGGGCAACCTAGGCTTCACCCCAGGGCGTTGTTCCACCAGATCGACTGGTTAGGGCCTAAGAAGTGAACGCCAGCAGCATAAAATACAATATAAATACAACAGTTTTTCCATTGTATAAAACGAATAATTGCTACCAGCGTAAAAGTTATGGTCAGTTCTACGTTCCGGACAACCTAGGCCTCACTCTAGGGCGTTGTTCTACCAGATCGAACAGTTAGGGCCTAAGAAGGCAACGCCAGAAGCATAAAGTACAATATAAATATAACAGTTTCTCCATTGTATAAAACGAATAATAGCGACCAGTGTGAAAGTTATAGTCATTTCTACGTTCCGGGCAACCTAGGCTACACCCTAGGGCGTTGCTCCAACAGATTGAATAGTTAGGGCCTTAGAAGTCAATGCCCGAAGCATAAAATGCAATAAAAATACAACAGTTTTGCCATCATATAACCGGAATAATTGCAACCAGTTTGAAAGTGATTGTCATTTCTACGTACCGGGCAACCAAGGCTTCACCCTAGGGCGCTGCTCCACCAGATCGAATAGTTAGTGCCCTAGAAGTTAGCGCCAGAAGCATAAAATACAATATAAATACAACAGCTTTTCCATCGTATAAAATGAATAATTGCAAACAGTGTGAAAGTACTGGTCATTTCTACGTTCCGGGTAACCTAGGCTTCACTCGAGGGCGTTGTGGCACCAGATCGAACAGTTAGGGCCTAAGAAGGCAACGCCAGAAGCATAAAATACAATATAAATATAACAGTTTTTCCATCGTATAAAACGAATAATATCAACCAGTGTGAAAGTTATGGTCATTTCTACGTTCCGGGCAACCTAGGCTTCACCCCAGGGCGTTGTTCCACCAGATCGACTGGTTAGGGCCTAAGAAGTGAACGCCAGCAGCATAAAATACAATATAAATACAACAGTTTTTCCATTGTATAAAACGAATAATTGCTACCAGCGTAAAAGTTACGGTCAGTTCTACGTTCCGGACAACCTAGGCCTCACTCTAGGTCGTTGTTCCACCAGATCGAATTGTTAGGGCCTAAGAAGTCAACGCCAGAAGCATAAGATACAATATAAATATAACAGTTTTTCCGTCGTGTAAATCGAATAATTGCTACCGGTGTGAAAGATAACGTCATTTCTACTTTCCGGGCAACCTAGTCTTCACCCTAGGGCGTTGCTCCAACAGATTGAATAGTTAGGGCCTTAGAAGTCAACGCCCGATGCATAAAATACAAAATAAATAGAACAGCTTTTCCATCGTGTAAAACGAATAATTGCTACCGGTGTGAAAGTTATGGTCATTTCTACGTTCCGGGCAACCTAGGCTTCACCCTAGGGCGTTGCTCCACCAGATCAAACAGTTAGGGCCTTAGAAGTCAACGCCGGAAGCATAAAATACAAAATAAATGGAACAGTTTTTCCATTGCATAAAACGAATAATTGCTACCAGTGTGAAAGTTATGTTCATTTCTACGTTCCGGGCAACCTAGGCTTGACTGTAGGGCGTTATTCCACCACATCGAACAGCTACGGCCTCAGAAGTCAACGCCTGAAGAATAAAATCGAATAAAAATACAACAGTCTTTCCATCCTATAACAGGAATAATTGCAACCCGTGTGAAAGTGATGGTCATTTGTACGTTCCAGGCAACCTAGGCTTCACCCTAGGGCGTTGTTCCACCAGATCGAATAGTTAGGGCCTAAGAAGTGAACGCCAGAAGCATAAAATACAATATAGATACAACAGTTTTTCCATCGTATAAAAGGATTAATTGCAACCAGTTTGAAAGTGATGGTCATTTCTACGTTCCAGGCAACCTAGGTTTCACTCTAGGGCGTTGCTCCTCCAGGTCGAACAGTTAGGACCTAAGAAGTCAACGCCAGAAGCATAAAATACGATATAAATACAACAGCTTTTACATCGTATAAAACGAATAATTGCAACCAGTGTGAGAGTTCTGGTCATTTCGACGTTCCGGGCAACCTAGGCTTCACTCCAGGGTGTTGCTCCACCAGGTCGAATAGTTAGGGCCTTAGAAGTCAACGCCAGGAGCATAAGATACAATAAAAATACAACAGTCTTTTCATCGTATTACAGGAATAATTGCAACCAGTTTGAAAGTGATGGTCATTTCTACGTTCCGGGCAACCTAGGCTTCACTCTAGGGCGTTGCTCCACCAGATCGAACAGCTAGGGCCTTAGAAGTGAACGCCCGAAGCATAAAATACAAAATAAATAGTACAGTCTTTCAATCTTATAAAACGAATAATTTCTACCAGTGTGGAAGTTATGGGCATTTCTACTTTCCGGGCAACCTAGGCTTCACCCTAGGGCGTTGTTCCACCAGATGGAATAGTTAGGGCCCAAGAAGTCATCGCCAGAAGCATAAAACACGATATAAATACAACAGTTTTTCCATCGTATAAAACGAATAATCGCAACCAGTATGAAAGTTATGGTCATTTCTACTTTCCGAGCAACCTAGGCTTCACCCTAGGGAGTTGCACCACCAGATCGAATAGATAGGGCCTTAGAAGTCAACGCCCGAAGCATAAAATGCAATAAAGATACAACAGTTTTTCCATGGTATAACAGGAATAATTGCAACCAGTGTGAAAGTAATGGTCATTCCTACGTTGCGGGCAACCTAGGTTTCACTCCAGGGCGTTGCTCCACCAGATCGAATAGTTAGGTCATAAGAAGTCAACGCCAGAAGCATAAAATACGATATAAATACAACAGCTTTTGCATCGTATAAAACGAATAATTGCAACCAGTGTGAAAGTAATGGTCATTTCTACGTTCCGAGCAAGCTAGGCGTCACTCTAGGGCGTTGCTCCACCAGATCGAATAGCTAGGGACTTAGAATTCATCGCTAAAAGCATAAAATACAATTAAAATACAACAGTTTTTCCATTGTTTTACAGGAATAACTGCAACCAGTGTGAATGTACTGGTCAATTCTACGTTCCGGATAACCTAGGCTTCACTCTAGGGCGTTGTTCCACCAGATCGAATAGCTAGGGACTTAGAATTCAACGCCAGAAGGATAAAATACAATATGAGTACAACAGTTATTCCATCGTATAAAATGAATAGTTACAAACATTGTAAAAGAAATGGTCATTTCTACGTTCCGGGCAACCTAGGCGTCACTCTAGGGCGTTGCTCCACCAGATCTAATAGCTACGGCCTTAGAAGTCAACGCCAGGGGCATAAAATACTATACAAATACAACAGCTTTTCCATCGTACAAAATGAATAATAGCAAACAGTGTGAAAGTAATTGTCATTTCTACGTTCCGGGCATCCTAGGCTTCACTCTAGGTCGTTGCTCCACCAGATCAAATAGCTAGCGACTTAGAATTAAACGCCAGAAGCATAGAATACAATAAGAATGCAACAGTTTTTCCATCGTATAACAGGAATAATTGCAACCAGTGTGAATGTAATGGTCATTTCTACGTTCCGGGCAACCTAGGTTTCACTCTAGGGCGTTGCTCCACCAGGCCGAATAGTTAGGGCCTGAGAAGTCAACGCCAGAAGCATAAAATACGATATAAATACAACAGCTTTTCCATCGTATAAAAGGAATAATTGCAAACAGTGTGAAAGTAATGGTCATTTCTACGTTCCGGGCAACCTAGGCTTCTCTCTACGGCGTTGTTCCACCAGATCGAATAGTTAGGGCCTAAGAAGTCAACACCAGAAGCATAAAGTACAATATAAATATAACAGTTTCTCCATTGTATAAAACGAATAATAGCGACCAGTGTGAAAGTTATAGTCATTTCTACGTTCCGGGCAACCTAGGCTACACCCTAGGGCGTTGCTCCAACAGATTGAATAGTTAGGGCCTTAGAAGTCAATGCCCGAAGCATAAAATGCAATAAAAATACAACAGTTTTGCCATCATATAACCGGAATAATTGCAACCAGTTTGAAAGTGATTGTCATTTCTACGTACCGGGCAACCAAGGCTTCACCCTAGGGCGCTGTTCCACCAGATCGAATAGTTAGTGCCCTAGAAGTCAGCGCCAGAAGCATAAAATACAATATAAATACAACAGCTTTTCCATCGTATAAAATGAATAATTGCAAACAGTGTGAAAGTACTGGTCATTTCTACGTTCCGGGTAACCTAGGCTTCACTCGAGGGCGTTGTGGCACGAGATCGAACAGTTAGGGCCTAAGAAGGCAACGCCAGAAGCATAAAATACAATATAAATATAACAGTTTTTCCATCGTATAAAACGAATAATATCAACCAGTGTGAAAGTTATGGTCATTTCTACGTTCCGGGCAACCTAGGCTTCACCCCAGGGCGTTGTTCCACCAGATCGACTGGTTAGGGCCTAAGAAGTGAACGCCAGCAGCATAAAATACAATATAAATACAACAGTTTTTCCATTGTATAAAACGAATAATTGCTACCAGCGTAAAAGTTATGGTCAGTTCTACGTTCCGGACAACCTAGGCCTCACTCTAGGTCGTTGTTCCACCAGATCGAATTGTTAGGGCCTAAGAAGTCAACGCCAGAAGCATAAGATACAATATAAATATAACAGTTTTTCCGTCGTGTAAATCGAATAATTGCTACCGGTGTGAAAGATAACGTCATTTCTACTTTCCGGGCAACCTAGTCTTCACCCTAGGGCGTTGCTCCAACAGATTGAATAGTTAGGGCCTTAGAAGTCAACGCCCGATGCATAAAATGCAAAATAAATGGAACAGCTTTTCCATCGTGTAAAACGAATAATTGCTACCGGTGTGAAAGTTATGGTCATTTCTACGTTCCGGGCAACCTAGGCTTCACCCTAGGGCGTTGCTCCACCAGATCAAACAGTTAGGGCCTAAGAAGTCAACGCCGGAAGCATAAAATACAAAATAAATGGAACAGTTTTTCCATTGCATAAAACGAATAATTGCTACCAGTGTGAAAGTTATGTTCATTTCTACGTTCCGGGCAACCTAGGCTTGACTGTAGGGCGTTATTCCACCACATCGAACAGCTACGGCCTCAGAAGTCAACGCCTGAAGAATAAAATCGAATAAAAATACAACAGTCTTTCCATCCTATAACAGGAATAATTGCAACCCGTGTGAAAGTGATGGTCATTTGTACGTTCCAGGCAACCTAGGCTTCACCCTAGGGCGTTGTTCCACCAGATCGAATAGTTAGGGCCTAAGAAGTGAACGCCAGAAGCATAAAATACAATATAGATACAACAGTTTTTCCATCGTATAAAAGGATTAATTGCAACCAGTTTGAAAGTGATGGTCATTTCTACGTTCCAGGCAACCTAGGTTTCACTCTAGGGCGTTGCTCCTCCAGGTCGAACAGTTAGGACCTAAGAAGTCAACGCCAGAAGCATAAAATACGATATAAATACAACAGCTTTTACATCGTATAAAACGAATAATTGCAACCAGTGTGAGAGTTCTGGTCATTTCGACGTTCCGGGCAACCTAGGCTTCACTCCAGGGTGTTGCTCCACCAGGTCGAATAGTTAGGGCCTCAGAAGTCAACGCCAGGAGCATAAGATACAATAAAAATACAACAGTCTTTTCATCGTATTACAGGAATAATTGCAACCAGTTTGAAAGTGATGGTCATTTCTACGTTCCGGGCAACCTAGGCTTCAATCTAGGGCGTTGCTCCACCAGATCGAACAGCTAGGGCCTTAGAAGTGAACGCCCGAAGCATAAAATACAAAATAAATAGTACAGTCTTTCAATCTTATAAAACGAATAATTTCTACCAGTGTGGAAGTTATGGGCATTTCTACTTTCCGGGCAACCTAGGCTTCACCCTAGGGCGTTGTTCCACCAGATGGAATAGTTAGGGCCCAAGAAGTTAACGCCAGAAGCATAAAACACGATATAAATACAACAGTTTTTCCATCGTATAAAACGAATAATCGCAACCAGTATGAAAGTTATGGTCATTTCTACTTTCCGAGCAACCTAGGCTTCACCCTAGGGAGTTGCACCACCAGATCGAATAGATAGGGCCTTAGAAGTCAACGCCCGAAGCATAAAATGCAATAAAAATACAACAGTTTTTCCATGGTATAACAGGAATAATTGCAACCAGTGTGAAAGTAATGGTCATTCCTACGTTGCGGGCAACCTAGGTTTCACTCCAGGGCGTTGCTCCACCAGATCGAATAGTTAGGTCATAAGAAGTCAACGCCAGAAGCATAAAATACGATATAAATACAACAGCTTTTGCATCGTATAAAACGAATAATTGCAACCAGTGTGAAAGTAATGGTCATTTCTACGTTCCGAGCAAGCTAGGCGTCACTCTAGGGCGTTGCTCCACCAGATCGAATAGCTAGGGACTTAGAATTCATCGCTAAAAGCATAAAATACAATTAAAATACAACAGTTTTTCCATTGTTTTACAGGAATAACTGCAACCAGTGTGAATGTACTGGTCATTTCTACGTTCCGGATAACCTAGGCTTCACTCTAGGGCGTTGTTCCACCAGATCGAATAGCTAGGGACTTAGAATTCAACGCCAGAAGGATAAAATACAATATGAGTACAACAGTTATTCCATCGTATAAAATGAATAGTTACAAACATTGTAAAAGAAATGGTCATTTCTACGTTCCGGGCAACCTAGGCGTCACTCTAGGGCGTTGCTCCACCAGATCTAATAGCTACGGCCTTAGAAGTCAACGCCAGGGGCATAAAATACTATACAAATACAACAGCTTTTCCATCGTACAAAATGAATAATAGCAAACAGTGTGAAAGTAATTGTCATTTCTACGTTCCGGGCATCCTAGGCTTCACTCTAGGTCGTTGCTCCACCAGATCAAATAGCTAGCGACTTAGAATTAAACGCCAGAAGCATAGAATACAATAAGAATGCAACAGTTTTTCCATCGTATAACAGGAATAATTGCAACCAGTGTGAATGTAATGGTCATTTCTACGTTCCGGGCAACCTAGGTTTCACTCTAGGGCGTTGCTCCACCAGGCCGAATAGTTAGGGCCTGAGAAGTCAACGCCAGAAGCATAAAATACGATATAAATACAACAGCTTTTCCATCGTATAAAAGGAATAATTGCAAACAGTGTGAAAGTAATGGTCATTTCTACGTTCCGGGCAACCTAGGCTTCTCTCTACGGCGTTGTTCCACCAGATCGAATAGTTAGGGCCTAAGAAGTCAACACCAGAAGAATAAAATACAAAATAAATACAACAGACTTTACACCGTATAAAACGAATAATTGCAACCTGTGTTAAGGTTATGGTCATATCTACGTCCCGGGCAACCTAGGCTTCACTGTCGGGCGTGGCTCCACCAGATGGAAATGTTAGGGCCTAAGAAGTCTACGCCCGAAGCATAAAATACGATATAAATACAACAGCATTTCCATCGTATTAAATGAATAATTACAAACAGTGTGAAAGTAGTGGTCATTTCTACGTTCCGGGCAACCTAGGCTTCACTGTATGGCGTTCTTCCACCACATCGAATAGCTACGGCCTCAGAAGTC
Organism: Calliopsis andreniformis; assembly: GCF_051401765.1. Lineage (NCBI taxonomy): Eukaryota > Metazoa > Arthropoda > Insecta > Hymenoptera > Andrenidae > Calliopsis > Calliopsis andreniformis. The sequence continues at coordinate 6,503,501 of NW_027480425.1, read as the reverse complement.
CACGCCTGAAGCATAAAATACAATAAAAAGACAACAGTCTTTTCATCGTATAACAGGAATAATTGCAACAAGCGTGAAAGTAATGATCATTTCGGCGTTTCGGGCATCCTAGACTTAACTCTGAGGCATTGCTCCACCAGATCGAATATTTAGGGCCTTAGAAGTCAACGCCGGAAGCATAAAATACAATATAAATACAACAGTTTTTCCATCGTATAAAACGAATAATTGCAACCAGTATGAAACTTATGGTCATTTCTACGTTCCGGGCAACCTACGCTTCACTCTATGGCGTTCTTCCACCACATCGAATAGCTACAGCCTCAGAAGTCAACGCCTGAAGTATAAAATACAATAAAAATACAACAGTCTTTCAATCCTATAACAGGAATAATTGCAACCCGTGTGAAAGTTATGTTCATTTCTACGTTCCAGGCAACGTTGGCTTCACCCTAGGTCGTTGTTCCACCAGATGGAATAGTTAGGGCCTAAGAAGTCAACGCCAGAAGCATAAAATACAATATAAATATAACAGTTTTTCCATCGTATGAAACGAATAATACAAACCAGTGTGAAGGTTATGGTCATTTCTACCTTCCGGGCAACCTAGGCTTCACCCTAGGGCGTTGCACCTACAGATTGAATAGTTAGGGCCTCAGAAGTCAACGCCCGAAGCATAAAATACAAAATAAATAGAACAGTTTTTCCATCGTATAAAACGAATAGTCGCTACCGGTGTTAGAGTTATGGTCATTTCTACGTTCCCGGCAACCTAGGTTTGACTCCAGGGCGTTGCTCCACCAGTTCGAATAGATAGGTCATAAGAAGTCAACGCCAGAAGCATAAAATACGATATAAATACAACAGCTTTTGCATCGTATAAAACGAATAATTGCAACCAGTGTGAAAGTAATGGTCATTTCTACGTTCCGAGCAAGCTAGGCGTCACTCTAGGGCGTTGCTCCACCAGATCGAATAGCTAGGGACTTAGAATTCATCGCTAAAAGCATAAAATACAATTAAAATACAACAGTTTTTCCATTGTTTTACAGGAATAACTGCAACCAGTGTGAATGTACTGGTCATTTCTACGTTCCGGATAACCTAGGCTTCACTCTAGGGCGTTGTTCCACCAGATCGAATAGCTAGGGACTTAGAATTCAACGCCAGAAGGATAAAATACATTATAAGTACAACAGTTATTCCATCGTATAAAATGAATAGTTGCAAACATTGTAAAAGAAATGGTCATTTCTACGTTCCGGGCAACCTAGGCGGCACTCTAGGGCGTTGCTCCACCAGATCTAATAGCTGCGGCCTTAGAAGTCAACGCCAGAGGCATAAAATACTATACAAATACAACAGCTTTTCCATCGTACAAAATGAATAATAGCAAACAGTGTGAAAGTAATTGTCATTTCTACGTTCCGGGCATCCTAGGCTTCACTCTAGGTCGTTGCTCCACCAGATCAAATAGCTAGCAACTTATAATTAAACGCCAGAAGCATAGAATACAATAAAAATGCAACAGTTTTTCCATCGTATAACAGGAATAATTGCAACCAGTGTGAATGTAATGGTCATTTCTACGTTCCGGGCAACCTAGGTTTCACTCTAGGGCGTTGCTCCACCAGGCCGAATAGTTAGGGCCTGAGAAGTCAACGCCAGAAGCATAAAATACGATATAAATACAACAGCTTTTCCATCGTATAAAAGGAATAATTGCAAACAGTGTGAAAGTAATGGTCATTTCTACGTTCCGGGCAACCTAGGCTTCACTCTACGGCGTTGTTCCACCAGATCGAATAGTTAGGGCCTAAGAAGTCAACACCAGAAGAATAAAATACAAAATAAATACAACAGACTTTACACCGTATAAAACGAATAATTGCAACCTGTGTTAAGGTTATGGTCATATCTACGTTCCGGGCAACCTAGGCTTCACTGTCGGGCGTTGCTCCACCAGATCGAAATGTTAGGGCCTAAGAAGTCAACGCCCGAAGCATAAAATACGATATAAATACAACAGCATTTCCATCGCATTAAATGAATAATTGCAAACAGTGTGAAAGTAGTGGTCATTTCTACGATCCGGGCAACCTAGGCTTCACTCTAGGGCGGTGCTCCACCAGATCAAATAGTTAGGGCCTAAGAAGTCAACGCCAGAAGCATAAATTACAATATAAGTACAACAGCTTTTCCATCGTATAAAACGAATAATAGCAACCAGTGTGAAAGTTATGGTCATTTCTACGTTCCGGCAACCTAGGCTTCACTCTAGGGCGTTGCTCCACCAGATCGAATAGTTAGGGACTTGGAATTCAACGCCAGAAGAATAAAACACAATATAAGTACAACAGTTTTTCCATTGTATAAAATGAATAATTGCAAACAATGTGAAATTAATGGTCATTCCTACGTTCCGGGCAACCTAGGCTTCACTCTAGGGTGTTGCTCCACCAGATGGAATAGTTACGGCCTTAGAAGTCAGCGCCAGAAGCATAAAATACAATAAAGATGCAAGAGTTTTTCCATCGTTTAACAGGAATAACTGCAACCAGTGTGAAAGTTATGGTAATTTCTACGTTCCGGGCAACCTAGGTGTCACTCTAGGGCGTTGCTCCACCAGATGGCATAGCTAGGGACTTAGAATTCAATGCCATAAGAATAAAATACAATATAAGAACAACAGTTTTCCCATCGTATAAAATGAATAATTGGAAACATTGTGAAAGTAATGGTCATTTCTACGCTCCAGGCAACCTAGGTGTCACTCTAGGGCGTTACTCCACCACATCCAATAGCTACTGCCTTAGAAGTCAACGCCCGAAGCATAAAATACAAAATAAATAGAACAGTTTTTCCATCGTATAAAACGAATAATAGCAACCAGTGCCAAAGTTATGGTCATTTCTACGTTCCGGGCAACCTAGGCTTCACCCCAGGGCGTTGTTCCACCAGATCGAATAGTTAGGGCCTAAGAAGTGAACGCCAGCAGTATAAATTACAATATAAATACAACAGTTCTTCCATCATATAAAACGAATAATTGCAACCAGTATGAAAGTTATGGTCATTTCTACGTTCTGGGCAACCTAGGCTTCACTCTATGGCGTTCTTCCACCACATCGAATAGCTGCGGCCTCAGAAGTCAACGCCTGAAGCTTAAAATACAATAGAAATACAACAGTCTTTCCATCCTATAACAGGAATACTTGTAACGCGTGTGAAAGTGATGGTCATTTGTACGTTCCGGGCAAACTAGGTTTCACTCTAGGGCGTTGCTCCACCAGATCGAATAGCTAGGGACTTGGAATTCAACGCCAGAAGAATAAAACACAATATAAGTACGACCGTTTTTCCATTGTATAAAATGAATAATTGCAAACAGTGTGAAAGTACTGGTCATTTCTACGTTCCGGGTAACCTAGGCTTCACTCTAGGGCGTTGTTGCACCAGATCGAACAGTTAGTTCCTAAGAACTCATCGCCCGAAGCATAAAATACAAAATAAATAGAAGAGTTTATCCATTGTATAAAACGAATAATTGCTACCAGTGTGAAAGTTATGTTCATTTCTACGTTTCTGACAACCTAGGCTTCACTGTAGGGTGTTGCTCCACCAAATCGAATAGGTAGGGCCATAGAAGTCAACGCCAGAAGCATAAAATACAATATAAATATAACAGTTTTTCCATCGTATAAAACGAATAATAGCAACCAGTGTGAAAGTTCTGGTCATTTCTACGTTCCGGGCAACCTAGGCTTCACTCTAGGGCGTTGCTCCACCAGATCGAATAGTTAGGGCCTTAGAAGTCAACGCCCGAAGCATAAAATACAAAATAAATAGAACAGTTTTTCCATTGTATAAAACGAATAATTGCTACCAGTGTGAAAGTTATGTTCATATCTACGTTTCTGACAACCTAGGCTTCACTGTAGGGAGTTGCTCCACCAAATCGAATAGGTAGGGCCATGGAAGTCAAAGCCCGAAGCATAAAATACAATAAATATACAAGAGTTTTTCCATCGTATAACAGGAATAATTGCAACCAGTGTGAAAGTGATGGTCATTTCTACGTTCTGGGCAACCTAGGCTTCACTCTAGGGCGTCGTTCCACCAGATCGAATAGTTAGGGCCTAAGAAGTCAACGCCAGAAGCATAAAATATAATATAAATATAACAGTTTTTCCATCGTATAAAACGAATAATTGCAACAAGTATGAAAGTTGTGGTTATTTCTACTTTCCGGGCAACCTAGGCTTCACCCTAGGGCGTTGCTCCAGCAGATTGAATAGTTCGGGCCTTAGAAGTCAACGCCCGAAGCATAAAATACAAAATAAATAGAACAGTTTTTCCATCGTATAAAACGAATAATTGCTACCGGTGTGAAAGTTATGGTCATTTCTACGTTCCGGGCAACCCAGGCTTCACCCTAGGGCGTTGTTCCACCACATCGAATAGCTACGGCCTTAGAAGTCAACGCCAGAAGCATAAAATACAATAAAGATGCAAGAGTTTTTCCATTGTATAACATGACTAATTGCAACCAGTGCGAAAGTAACGATCATTTCGACGTTTCGGGCATCCTAGACTTAACTCTGAGGCGTTGCTCCACCAGATCGAAGAGTTAAGGTCTAAGAAGTCAACACCGGAAGCATAAAATACAATATAAATACAACAGCTTTTCCATCGTAGAAAACGAATAATTGCAACCTGTGTGAAGGTTATGGTCATATCTACGTTCCGGGCAACCTAGGTTTCACTTTAGGGTGTTATTCCGCCAGATCGAATAGGTAGGGCCATAGAAGTATACGCCCGAAGCATAAAATGCAATATAAATACAACAGTTTTTCCATCGTATAAAAGGATTAATTGCAACCAGTTTGAAAGTGATGATCATTTCTACGTTCCGGGCAACCTAGGCTTCACTCTAGGGCGTTGCTCCACCAGATCGAATAGGTAGTGGCTTAGAAGTCAACGCTAGAAGCATAAAATACAATATAAATACAACACCTTTTCCATCGTATAAAAAGAATAATTGCAAACAGTGTGAAAGTAATGGTCATTTCTACGTTCCGGACAACCTAGGCTTCACTCTAGGGCGTTGCTCCACCACATCGAATAGCTACCGCCTTAGAACTCAACGCTAGAAGCATAAAATACAATAAAAATGCAACAGTTTTTCCAACGTATAGCATGAATAATTGCAACCGGTGTGAATGTCATGGTCATTTCTACGTTCCGGGCAACTTAGGTTTCACTCTAGGGCGTTGCTCCACCAGATCGAATAGCTAGGGACTTGGAATTCAACGCCAGAAGAATAAAACACAATACAAGTACAACCGCTTTTCCATTGTATAAAATGAATAATTGCAAACATTGTGAAATTAATGGTCATTTCTACGTTCCGGGCAACCTAGGCGTCACTGTAGTGCGTTGCTCCACCACAGCTAATAGCTACGGCCTTAGAAGTCAACGCCAGAAGCATAAAATACAATATAAATACAACAGTTTTTCCATCATATAAAACGAGTAATTGCAACCAGTATGAAAGTTGTGGTCATTTCTACTTTCCGGGCAACCTAGGCTTCACCCTAGGGCGTTGTTCCAGCAGATTGAATAGTTAGGGCCTTAGAAGTCAACGCCCGATGCATGAAATACAAAATAAATAGAACAGTTGTTCCATCGTATAAAACGAATAATTCCTACGAGTGTGAACGTTATGGTAATTTCTACGTTCCGGGCAACCTAGGTTTCACTCTAGGGCGTGGCTCCACCAGATCGCATAGCTAGTGACTTAGAATTCAACGCCATAAGAATAAAATACAATATAAGTACAACAGTTTTTCCATCGTATAAAATGAATAATTGGAAACATTGTGAAAGTAATGGTCATTTCTACGTTCCAGGCAGGCTAGGTGTCACTCTAGGGCGTTACTCCACCACATCTAATAGCTACGGCCTTAGAAGTCAACGCTAGAAGCATAAAATACAATATAAATACAACACCTTTTCCATCGTATAAAAAGAATAATTGCAAACAGTGTGAAAGTAATGGTCATTTCTACGTTCCGGACAACCTAGGCTTCACTCTAGGGCGTTGCTCCACCACATCGAATAGCTACTGCCTTAGAAGTCAACGCTAGAAGCATAAAATACAATAAAAATGCAACAGTTTTTCCAACGTATAGCATGAATAATTGCAACCGGTGTATATGTCATGGTCATTTCTACGTTCCGGGCAACCTAGGCTTGACTGTAGGGTGTTGCTCCACCAGATCCAACAGTCAGGGCCTTAGAAGTCAACGCCCGAAGCATAAAATACAAAATAAATAGAACAGTTTTTCCACTGTATAAAACGAATAATTGCTACCAGTGTAAAAGTTATGGTCATTTCTACGTTCCGGGCAACCTAGGCTTCACCCTAGGACGTTGTTCCACCAGGTCGAATAGTTAGGGCCTACGAAGTGAACGCCAGAAGCATAAAATACAATATAAATGCAACAGTTTTTCCATCATATAAAACGAGTAATTGCAACCAGTATGAAAGTTGTGGTCATTTCTACTTTCCGGGCAACCTCGGCTTCACTCTAGGGCGTTGCTCCACCAGATCGAATAGTTAGTGCCTAAGAAGTGAACGCCAGAATCATAAAGTACAATATAAATACAACAGTTTTTCCATCATATAAAACGAGTAATTGCAACCAGTATGAAAGTTGTGGTCATTTCTACTTTCCGGGCAACCTAGGCTACACCCTAGGGCGTTGCTCCAACAGATTGAATAGTTAGGGCCTTAGGAGTCAATGCCCGAAGCATAAAATGCAATAAAGATACAACAGTTCTTCCATCATATAACCGGAATAATTGCAACCAGTTTGAATGTGATTGTCATTTCTACGTTCCGGGCAACCTCGGCTTCACTCTAGGGCGTTGCTCCACTCGATCGAATAGTTAGTGCCTTAGAAGTCAATGCTAGAAGCATAAAAAACAATATTAAATACAACAGTTTTTCCATCGTATAAAACGAATAATTGCAACCAGTATGAAAGTTAACGTCATTTCTACTTTCCGGGCAACCTAGGCTTCACCCTAGGGCGTTGTTCCACCAGATGGAGTAGTTATGGCATAAGAGGTCAACGTCAGGAGCATAAAATACAATATAAGTACAGCAGTTTTTCCAACGTATAAAATGAGTAATTGCAAACATTGCGATAGTAATGGTCATTTCAACGTTCCGGGCAACCTAGGCGTCACTCTAGTGCGTTGCTCCACCACATCTAATAGCTACGGCCTTAGACGTCAACGACAGAAGCATAAAATACAATAAAGGTGCAACAGATTTTCCATCGTATAAAACGAATAATTGCAACCAGTGTGAAAGTTATTGTCATTTCTACTTTCCGGGCAACCTAGGCTTCACCCTAGGGCGTTGCTCCACCAGATCGAATATTTAGGGCCTTAGAAGTCAACGCCGGAAGCATAAAATACAATATAAATACAACAGTTTTTCCATCGTATAAAACGAATAATTGCAACCAGTATGAAACTTATGGTCATTTCTACGTTCCGGGCAACCTACGCTTCACTCTATGGCGTTCTTCCACCACATCGAATAGCTACAGCCTCAGAAGTCAACGCCTGAAGTATAAAATACAATAAAAATACAACAGTCTTTCAATCCTATAACAGGAATAATTGCAACCCGTGTGAAAGTTATGTTCATTTCTACGTTCCAGGCAACGTTGGCTTCACCCTAGGTCGTTGTTCCACCAGATGGAATAGTTAGGGCCTAAGAAGTCAGCGCCAGAAGCATAAAATACAATATAAATATAACAGTTTTTCCATCGTATGAAACGAATAATACAAACCAGTGTGAAGGTTATGGTCATTTCTACCTTCCGGGCAACCTAGGCTACACCCTAGGGCGTTGCACCTACAGATTGAATAGTTAGGGCCTCAGAAGTCAACGCCCGAAGCATAAAATACAAAATAAATAGAACAGTTTTTCCATCGTATAAAACGAATAGTCGCTACCGGTGTTAGAGTTATGGTCATTTCTACGTTCCGGGCAACCTAGGTTTGACTCCAGGGCGTTGCTCCACCAGTTCGAATAGATAGGTCATAAGAAGTCAACGCCAGAAGCATAAAATACGATATAAATACAACAGCTTTTGCATCGTATAAAACGAATAATTGCAACCAGTGTGAAAGTAATGGTCATTTCTACGTTCCGAGCAAGCTAGGCGTCACTCTAGGGCGTTGCTCCACCAGATCGAATAGCTAGGGACTTAGAATTCATCGCTAAAAGCATAAAATACAATTAAAATACAACAGTTTTTCCATTGTTTTACAGGAATAACTGCAACCAGTGTGAATGTACTGGTCATTTCTACGTTCCGGATAACCTAGGCTTCACTCTAGGGCGTTGTTCCACCAGATCGAATAGCTAGGGACTTAGAATTCAACGCCAGAAGGATAAAATACAATATAAGTACAACAGTTATTCCATCGTATAAAATGAATAGTTGCAAACATTGTAAAAGAAATGGTCATTTCTACGTTCCGGGCAACCTAGGCGGCACTCTAGGGCGTTGCTCCACCAGATCTAATAGCTGCGGCCTTAGAAGTCAACGCCAGAGGCATAAAATACTATACAAATACAACAGCTTTTCCATCGTACAAAATGAATAATAGCAAACAGTGTGAAAGTAATTGTCATTTCTACGTTCCGGGCATCCTAGGCTTCACTCTAGGTCGTTGCTCCACCAGATCAAATAGCTAGCGACTTAGAATTAAACGCCAGAAGCATAGAATACAATAAAAATGCAACAGTTTTTCCATCGTATAACAGGAATAATTGCAACCAGTGTGAATGTAATGGTCATTTCTACGTTCCGGGCAACCTAGGTTTCACTCTAGGGCGTTGCTCCACCAGGCCGAATAGTTAGGGCCTGAGAAGTCAACGCCAGAAGCATAAAATACGATATAAATACAACAGCTTTTCCATCGTATAAAAGGAATAATTGCAAACAGTGTGAAAGTAATGGTCATTTCTACGTTCCGGGCAACCTAGGCTTCACTCTACGGCGTTGTTCCACCAGATCGAATAGTTAGGGCCTAAGAAGTCAACACCAGAAGAATAAAATACAAAATAAATACAACAGACTTTACACCGTATAAAACGAATAATTGCAACCTGTGTTAAGGTTATGGTCATATCTACGTTCCGGGCAACCTAGGCTTCACTGTCGGGCGTTGCTCCACCAGATCGAAATGTTAGGGCCTAAGAAGTCAACGCCCGAAGCATAAAATACGATATAAATACAACAGCATTTCCATCGCATTAAATGAATAATTGCAAACAGTGTGAAAGTAGTGGTCATTTCTACGATCCGGGCAACCTAGGCTTCACTCTAGGGCGGTGCTCCACCAGATCAAATAGTTAGGGCCTAAGAAGTCAACGCCAGAAGCATAAATTACAATATAAGTACAACAGCTTTTCCATCGTATAAAACGAATAATAGCAACCAGTGTGAAAGTTATGGTCATTTCTACGTTCCGGCAACCTAGGCTTCACTCTAGGGCGTTGCTCCACCAGATCGAATAGTTAGGGACTTGGAATTCAACGCCAGAAGAATAAAACACAATATAAGTACAACAGTTTTTCCGTTGTATAAAATGAATAATTGCAAACAATGTGAAATTAATGGTCATTCCTACGTTCCGGGCAACCTAGGCTTCACTCTAGGGTGTTGCTCCACCAGATGGAATAGTTACGGCCTTAGAAGTCAGCGCCAGAAGCATAAAATACAATAAAGATGCAAGAGTTTTTCCATCGTTTAACAGGAATAACTGCAACCAGTGTGAATGTACTGGTCATTTCTACGTTCCGGATTACCTAGGTTTCACTCTAGGGCGTTGCTCTACCAGATCGAATAGCTAGGGACTTAGAATTCAACGCCAGAAGGATAAAATACAATATAAGTACAACAGTTATTCCATCGTATAAAATGGATAGTTGCAAACATTGTAAAAGTAATGGTCATTTCTACGTTCCGGGCAACCTATGCGTCACTCTAGGGCGTTGCTCCACCACATCTAATAGCTACGGCCTTAGAAGTCAACGCTAGAGGCATAAAATACAATATAAATACAACAGCTTTTCCATCGTACAAAGTGAATAATAGCAAACAGTGTGAAAGTAATTGTCATTTCTACGTTCCGGGCAACCTAGGCTTCACTCTAGGTCGTTGCTCCACCAGATCAAATAGCTAGCGACTTAGAATTAAACGCCAGAAGCATAGAATACAATAAAAATGCAACAGTTTTTCCATCGCATAACAGGAATAATTGCAACCAGTGTGAATGTAATGGTCATTTCTAGGTTCCGGGCAACCTAGGTTTCACTCTAGGGCGTTGCTCCACCAGGCCGAATAGTTAGGGCCTGAGAAGTCAACGCCAGAAGCATAAAATACGATATAAATACAACAGCTTTTCCATCGTATAAAAGGAATAATTGCAAACAGTGTGAAAGTAATGGTCATTTCTACGTTCCGGGCAACCTAGGCTTCACTCTACGGCGTTGTTCCACCAGATCGAATAGTTAGGGCCTAAGAAGTCAACACCAGAAGAATAAAATACAAAATAAATACAACAGACTTTACACCGTATAAAACGAATAATTGCAACCTGTGTTAAGGTTATGGTCATATCTACGTTCCGGGCAACCTAGGCTTCACTGTCGGGCGTTGCTCCACCAGATCGAAATGTTAGGGCCTAAGAAGTCAACGCCCGAAGCATAAAATACGATATAAATACAACAGCATTTCCATCGCATTAAATGAATAATTGCAAACAGTGTGAAAGTAGTGGTCATTTCTACGATCCGGGCAACCTAGGCTTCACTCTAGGGCGGTGCTCCACCAGATCAAATAGTTAGGGCCTAAGAAGTCAACGCCAGAAGCATAAATTACAATATAAGTACAACAGCTTTTCCATCGTATAAAACGAATAATAGCAACCAGTGTGAAAGTTATGGTCATTTCTACGTTCCGGCAACCTAGGCTTCACTCTAGGGCGTTGCTCCACCAGATCGAATAGTTAGGGACTTGGAATTCAACGCCAGAAGAATAAAACACAATATAAGTACAACAGTTTTTCCATTGTATAAAATGAATAATTGCAAACAATGTGAAATTAATGGTCATTCCTACGTTCCGGGCAACCTAGGCTTCACTCTAGGGCGTTGCTCCACCACATCGAATAGCTACCGCCTTAGAACTCAACGCTAGAAGCATAAAATACAATAAAAATGCAACAGTTTTTCCAACGTATAGCATGAATAATTGCAACCGGTGTGAATGTCATGGTCATTTCTACGTTCCGGGCAACTTAGGTTTCACTCTAGGGCGTTGCTCCACCAGATCGAATAGCTAGGGACTTGGAATTCAACGCCAGAAGAATAAAACACAATACAAGTACAACCGCTTTTCCATTGTATAAAATGAATAATTGCAAACATTGTGAAATTAATGGTCATTTCTACGTTCCGGGCAACCTAGGCGTCACTGTAGTGCGTTGCTCCACCACAGCTAATAGCTACGGCCTTAGAAGTCAACGCCAGAAGCATAAAATACAATATAAATACAACAGTTTTTCCATCATATAAAACGAGTAATTGCAACCAGTATGAAAGTTGTGGTCATTTCTACTTTCCGGGCAACCTAGGCTTCACCCTAGGGCGTTGTTCCAGCAGATTGAATAGTTAGGGCCTTAGAAGTCAACGCCCGATGCATGAAATACAAAATAAATAGAACAGTTGTTCCATCGTATAAAACGAATAATTCCTACGAGTGTGAACGTTATGGTAATTTCTACGTTCCGGGCAACCTAGGTTTCACTCTAGGGCGTGGCTCCACCAGATCGCATAGCTAGTGACTTAGAATTCAACGCCATAAGAATAAAATACAATATAAGTACAACAGTTTTTCCATCGTATAAAATGAATAATTGGAAACATTGTGAAAGTAATGGTCATTTCTACGTTCCAGGCAGGCTAGGTGTCACTCTAGGGCGTTACTCCACCACATCTAATAGCTACGGCCTTAGAAGTCAACGCTAGAAGCATAAAATACAATATAAATACAACACCTTTTCCATCGTATAAAAAGAATAATTGCAAACAGTGTGAAAGTAATGGTCATTTCTACGTTCCGGACAACCTAGGCTTCACTCTAGGGCGTTGCTCCACCACATCGAATAGCTACTGCCTTAGAAGTCAACGCTAGAAGCATAAAATACAATAAAAATGCAACAGTTTTTCCAACGTATAGCATGAATAATTGCAACCGGTGTATATGTCATGGTCATTTCTACGTTCCGGGCAACCTAGGCTTGACTGTAGGGTGTTGCTCCACCAGATCCAACAGTCAGGGCCTTAGAAGTCAACGCCCGAAGCATAAAATACAAAATAAATAGAACAGTTTTTCCACTGTATAAAACGAATAATTGCTACCAGTGTAAAAGTTATGGTCATTTCTACGTTCCGGGCAACCTAGGCTTCACCCTAGGACGTTGTTCCACCAGGTCGAATAGTTAGGGCCTACGAAGTGAACGCCAGAAGCATAAAATACAATATAAATGCAACAGTTTTTCCATCATATAAAACGAGTAATTGCAACCAGTATGAAAGTTGTGGTCATTTCTACTTTCCGGGCAACCTCGGCTTCACTCTAGGGCGTTGCTCCACCAGATCGAATAGTTAGTGCCTAAGAAGTGAACGCCAGAATCATAAAGTACAATATAAATACAACAGTTTTTCCATCATATAAAACGAGTAATTGCAACCAGTATGAAAGTTGTGGTCATTTCTACTTTCCGGGCAACCTAGGCTACACCCTAGGGCGTTGCTCCAACAGATTGAATAGTTAGGGCCTTAGGAGTCAATGCCCGAAGCATAAAATGCAATAAAGATACAACAGTTCTTCCATCATATAACCGGAATAATTGCAACCAGTTTGAATGTGATTGTCATTTCTACGTTCCGGGCAACCTCGGCTTCACTCTAGGGCGTTGCTCCACTCGATCGAATAGTTAGTGCCTTAGAAGTCAATGCTAGAAGCATAAAAAACAATATTAAATACAACAGTTTTTCCATCGTATAAAACGAATAATTGCAACCAGTATGAAAGTTAACGTCATTTCTACTTTCCGGGCAACCTAGGCTTCACCCTAGGGCGTTGTTCCACCAGATGGAGTAGTTATGGCATAAGAGGTCAACGTCAGGAGCATAAAATACAATATAAGTACAGCAGTTTTTCCAACGTATAAAATGAGTAATTGCAAACATTGCGATAGTAATGGTCATTTCAACGTTCCGGGCAACCTAGGCGTCACTCTAGTGCGTTGCTCCACCACATCTAATAGCTACGGCCTTAGACGTCAACGACAGAAGCATAAAATACAATAAAGGTGCAACAGATTTTCCATCGTATAAAACGAATAATTGCAACCAGTGTGAAAGTTATTGTCATTTCTACTTTCCGGGCAACCTAGGCTTCACCCTAGGGCGTTGCTCCAACAGATTGAATAGTTAGGACCTTAGAAGTCAATGCCCGAAGCAGAAAATACAATAATAATACAACAGTTATTCCATCATATAACAGGAATAATTGCAACCAGTTTGAAAGTGATGATCATTTCTACGTTCCGGGCAACCTAGGCTTCACTCTAGGGCGTTGCTCCACCAGATCGAATAGTTAGTGCCTTAGAAGTCAACGCTAGAAGCATAAAATACAATATAAATACAACACCTTTTCCATCGTATAAAAAGAATAATTGCAATCAGTGTGAAAGTAATGGTCATTTCTACGTTCCGGACAACCTAGGCTTCACTCTAGGGCGTTGCTCCACCACATCGAATAGCTACCGCCTTAGAACTCAACGCTAGAAGCATAAAATACAATAAAAATGCAACAGTTTTTCCAACGTATAGCATGAATAATTGCAACCGGTGTGAATGTCATGGTCATTTCTACGTTCCGGGCAACCTAGGTTTCACTCTAGGGCGTTGCTCCACCAGATCGAATAGCTAGGGACTTGGAATTCAACGCCAGAAGAATAAAACACAATACAAGTACAACCGCTTTTCCATTGTATAAAATGAATAATTGCAAACATTGTGAAATTAATGGTCATTTCTACGTTCCGGGCAACCTAGGCGTCACTGTAGTGCGTTGCTCCACCACAGCTAATAGCTACGGCCTTAGAAGTCAACGCCAGAAGCATAAAATACAATATAAATACAACAGTTTTTCCATCATATAAAACGAGTAATTGCAACCAGTATGAAAGTTGTGGTCATTTCTACTTTCCGGGCAACCTAGGCTTCACCCTAGGGCGTTGTTCCAGCAGATTGAATAGTTAGGGCCTTAGAAGTCAACGCCCGATGCATGAAATACAAAATAAATAGAACAGTTGTTCCATCGTATAAAACGAATAATTCCTACGAGTGTGAACGTTATGGTAATTTCTACGTTCCGGGCAACCTAGGTTTCACTCTAGGGCGTGGCTCCACCAGATCGCATAGCTAGTGACTTAGAATTCAACGCCATAAGAATAAAATACAATATAAGTACAACAGTTTTTCCATCGTATAAAATGAATAATTGGAAACATTGTGAAAGTAATGGTCATTTCTACGTTCCAGGCAGGCTAGGTGTCACTCTAGGGCGTTACTCCACCACATCTAATAGCTACGGCCTTAGAAGTCAACGCTAGAAGCATAAAATACAATATAAATACAACACCTTTTCCATCGTATAAAAAGAATAATTGCAAACAGTGTGAAAGTAATGGTCATTTCTACGTTCCGGACAACCTAGGCTTCACTCTAGGGCGTTGCTCCACCACATCGAATAGCTACTGCCTTAGAAGTCAACGCTAGAAGCATAAAATACAATAAAAATGCAACAGTTTTTCCAAAGTATAGCATGAATGATTGCAACCGGTGTGAATGTCATGGTCATTTCTGCGTTCCGGGCAACCTAGGCTCGACTATAGGGTGTTGCTCCACCAGATCGAATAGGTAGGGCCATAGAAGTCAACGCCCGAAGCATAAAATACAAAATAAATAGAACAGTTTTTCCATTGTATAAAACGAATAATTGCTAGCAGTGTGAAAGTTATGTTCATTTCTACGTTCCGGGCAACCTAGGCTTGACTGTAGGGCGTTATTCCACCACATCGAACAGCTACGGCCTCAGAAGTCAACGCCTGAAGCATAAAATACAATAAAAATACAACAGTCTTTCCATCCTATAACAGGAATAATTGCAACCCGTGTGAAAGTGATGGTCATTTGTACGTTCCAGGCAACCTAGGCTTCACCCTAGGGCGTTGTTCCACCAGATCGAATAGTTAGGGCCTAAGAAGTGAACGCCAGAAGCATAAAATACAATATAAATACAACAGTTTTTCCATCATATAAAACGAGTAATTGCAACCAGTATGAAATTTGTGGTAATTTCTACTTTCCGGGCAACCTAGGCTACACCCTAGGGCATTGCTCCACCAGATCGAATAGTTAGTGCCCTAGAAGTCAGCGCCAGAAGCATAAAATACAATATAAATACAACAGCTTTTCCATCGTATAAAATGAATAATTGCAAACAGTTTGAAAGTACTGGTCATTTCTACGTTCCGGGTAACCTAGGCTTCACTCTAGGGCGTTGTTGCACCAGATCGAACAGTTAGGGCTTAAGAAGGCAACGCCAGAAGCATAAAATACAATATAAATATAACAGCTTTTCCATAGTATAAAACGAATAATATCAACCAGTGTGAAAGTTACGGTCATTTCTACGTTCCGGGCAACCTAGGCTTCACCCCAGGGCGTTGTTCCACCAGATCGACTGGTTAGGGCCTAAGAAGTGAACGCCAGAAGCATAAAATACAATATAGATACAACAGTTTTTCCATCGTATAAAAGGATTAATTGCAACCAGTTTGAAAGTGATGGTCATTTCTACGTTCCAGGCAACCTAGGTTTCACTCTAGGGCGTTGCTCCTCCAGGTCGAACAGTTAGGGCCTAAGAAGTCAACGCCAGAAGCATAAAATACGATATAAATACAACAGCTTTTACATCGTATAAAACGAATAATTGCAACCAGTGTGAGAGTTCTGGTCATTTCGACGTTCCGGTCAACCTAGGCTTCACTCCAGGGTGTTGCTCCACCAGATCGAATAGTTAGGGCCTTAGAAGTCAACGCCAGGAGCATAAGATACAATAAAAATACAACAGTCTTTTCATCGTATTACAGGAATAATTGCAATAAGCGTGAAAGTAATGATCATTTCGGCGTTTCGGGCACCCTAGACTTAACTCTGAGGCATTGCTCCTCCAGATCGAATAGCTGGGGCCTAAGAAGTCAATGCCAGAAGCATAAAATACAATATAAATACAACAGCTTTGGCATCGAATAAATTAATAATTGCAAACAGTGTGAAAGATATGGTCATTTCTACGTTCTGGGCAACCTAGGCTTCATTCTAGGGCGTTGGTCCACCAGATCAATCAGTTAGGGCCTTTGAAGTCAACGCCCGAAACATAAAATACAAAATAAATCGAACAGGTTTTCCATTGTATAAAACGAATAATTGCTACCAGTGTGAAAGTTATGGTCATTTCTACGTTCCGGGCAACCTAGGCTTCACCCTAGGGCGTTGCTCCTACAGATCGAATAGTTAGGGCCTAAGAAGTCAACGCCAGAAGCATAAAATACAATATAAATATAACAGCTTTTCCATCATATAACAGGAATAATTGCAACCAGTTTGAAAGTGATGGTCATTTCTACGTTCCGGGCAACCTAGGCTTCACTCTAGGGCGTTGCTCCTCCAGATCGAACAGCTAGGGCCTTAGAAGTGAACGCCCGAAGCATAAAATACAAAATAAATAGTACAGTCTTTCAATCTTATAAAACGAATAATTTCTACCAGTGTGGAAGTTATGGGCATTTCTACTTTCCGGGCAACCTAGGCTTCACCCTAGGGCGTTGTTCCACCAGATGGAATAGTTAGGGCCCAAGAAGTCAACGCCAGAAGCATAAAACACGATATAAATACAACAGTTTTTCCATCGTATAAAACGAATAATCGCAACCAGTATGAAAGTTATGGTCATTTCTACTTTCCGAGCAACCTAGGCTTCACCCTAGGGAGTTGCACCACCAGATCGAATAGATAGGGCCTTAGAAGTCAACGCCCGAAGCATAAAATGCAATAAAAATACAACAGTTTTTCCATGGTATAACAGGAATAATTGCAACCAGTGTGAAAGTAATGGTCATTCCTACGTTGCGGGCAACCTAGGTTTGACTCCAGGGCGTTGCTCCACCAGTTCGAATAGATAGGTCATAAGAAGTCAACGCCAGAAGCATAAAATACGATATAAATACAACAGCTTTTGCATCGTATAAAACGAATAATTGCAACCAGTGTGAAAGTAATGGTCATTTCTACGTTCCGAGCAAGCTAGGCGTCACTCTAGGGCGTTGCTCCACCAGATCGAATAGGTAGGGACTTAGAATTCATCGCTAAAAGCATAAAATACAATTAAAATACAACAGTTTTTCCATTGTTTTACAGGAATAACTGCAACCAGTGTGAATGTACTGGTCATTTCTACGTTCCGGATAACCTAGGCTTCACTCTAGGGCGTTGTTCCACCAGATCGAATAGCTAGGGACTTAGAATTCAACGCCAGAAGGATAAAATACAATATAAGTACAACAGTTATTCCATCGTATAAAATGAATAGTTGCAAACATTGTAAAAGAAATGGTCATTTCTACGTTCCGGGCAACCTAGGCGGCACTCTAGGGCGTTGCTCCACCAGATCTAATAGCTGCGGCCTTAGAAGTCAACGCCAGAGGCATAAAATACTATACAAATACAACAGCTTTTCCATCGTACAAAATGAATAATAGCAAACAGTGTGAAAGTAATTGTCATTTCTACGTTCCGGGCATCCTAGGCTTCACTCTAGGTCGTTGCTCCACCAGATCAAATAGCTAGCGACTTAGAATTAAACGCCAGAAGCATAGAATACAATAAAAATGCAACAGTTTTTCCATCGTATAACAGGAATAATTGCAACCAGTGTGAATGTAATGGTCATTTCTACGTTCCGGGCAACCTAGGTTTCACTCTAGGGCGTTGCTCCACCAGGCCGAATAGTTAGGGCCTGAGAAGTCAACGCCAGAAGCATAAAATACGATATAAATACAACAGCTTTTCCATCGTATAAAAGGAATAATTGCAAACAGTGTGAAAGTAATGGTCATTTCTACGTTCCGGGCAACCTAGGCTTCACTCTACGGCGTTGTTCCACCAGATCGAATAGTTAGGGCCTAAGAAGTCAACACCAGAAGAATAAAATACAAAATAAATACAACAGACTTTACACCGTATAAAACGAATAATTGCAACCTGTGTTAAGGTTATGGTCATATCTACGTTCCGGGCAACCTAGGCTTCACTGTCGGGCGTTGCTCCACCAGATCGAAATGTTAGGGCCTAAGAAGTCAACGCCCGAAGCATAAAATACGATATAAATACAACAGCATTTCCATCGCATTAAATGAATAATTGCAAACAGTGTGAAAGTAGTGGTCATTTCAACGATCCGGGCAACCTAGGCTTCACTCTAGGGCGGTGCTCCACCACATCGAATAGCTACGGCCTCAGAAGTCCACGCCTGAAGCATAAAATACAATAAAAAGACAACAGTCTTTTCATCGTATAACAGGAATAATTGCAACAAGCGTGAAAGTAATGATCATTTCGGCGTTTCGGGCATCCTAGACTTAACTCTGAGGCATTGCTCCACCAGATCGAATATTTAGGGCCTTAGAAGTCAACGCCGGAAGCATAAAATACAATATAAATACAACAGTTTTTCCATCGTATAAAACGAATAATTGCAACCAGTATGAAACTTATGGTCATTTCTACGTTCCGGGCAACCTACGCTTCACTCTATGGCGTTCTTCCACCACATCGAATAGCTACAGCCTCAGAAGTCAACGCCTGAAGTATAAAATACAATAAAAATACAACAGTCTTTCAATCCTATAACAGGAATAATTGCAACCCGTGTGAAAGTTATGTTCATTTCTACGTTCCAGGCAACGTTGGCTTCACCCTAGGTCGTTGTTCCACCAGATGGAATAGTTAGGGCCTAAGAAGTCAGCGCCAGAAGCATAAAATATAATATAAATATAACAGTTTTTCCATCGTATGAAACGAATAATACAAACCAGTGTGAAGGTTATGGTCATTTCTACCTTCCGGGCAACCTAGGCTTCACCCTAGGGCGTTGCACCTACAGATTGAATAGTTAGGGCCTCAGAAGTCAACGCCCGAAGCATAAAATACAAAATAAATAGAACAGTTTTTCCATCGTATAAAACGAATAGTCGCTACCGGTGTTAGAGTTATGGTCATTTCTACGTTCCGGGCAACCTAGGTTTGACTCCAGGGCGTTGCTCCACCAGTTCGAATAGATAGGTCATAAGAAGTCAACGCCAGAAGCATAAAATACGATATAAATACAACAGCTTTTGCATCGTATAAAACGAATAATTGCAACCAGTGTGAAAGTAATGGTCATTTCTACGTTCCGAGCAAGCTAGGCGTCACTCTAGGGCGTTGCTCCACCAGATCGAATAGCTAGGGACTTAGAATTCATCGCTAAAAGCATAAAATACAATTAAAATACAACAGTTTTTCCATTGTTTTACAGGAATAACTGCAACCAGTGTGAATGTACTGGTCATTTCTACGTTCCGGATAACCTAGGCTTCACTCTAGGGCGTTGTTCCACCAGATCGAATAGCTAGGGACTTAGAATTCAACGCCAGAAGGATAAAATACAATATAAGTACAACAGTTATTCCATCGTATAAAATGAATAGTTGCAAACATTGTAAAAGAAATGGTCATTTCTACGTTCCGGGCAACCTAGGCGGCACTCTAGGGCGTTGCTCCACCAGATCTAATAGCTGCGGCCTTAGAAGTCAACGCCAGAGGCATAAAATACTATACAAATACAACAGCTTTTCCATCGTACAAAATGAATAATAGCAAACAGTGTGAAAGTAATTGTCATTTCTACGTTCCGGGCATCCTAGGCTTCACTCTAGGTCGTTGCTCCACCAGATCAAATAGCTAGCGACTTAGAATTAAACGCCAGAAGCATAGAATACAATAAAAATGCAACAGTTTTTCCATCGTATAACAGGAATAATTGCAACCAGTGTGAATGTAATGGTCATTTCTACGTTCCGGGCAACCTATGCGTCACTCTAGGGCGTTGCTCCACCACATCTAATAGCTACGGCCTTAGAAGTCAACGCTAGAGGCATAAAATACAATATAAATACAACAGCTTTTCCATCGTACAAAGTGAATAATAGCAAACAGTGTGAAAGTAATTGTCATTTCTACGTTCCGGGCAACCTAGGCTTCACTCTAGGTCGTTGCTCCACCAGATCAAATAGCTAGCGACTTAGAATTAAACGCCAGAAGCATAGAATACAATAAAAATGCAACAGTTTTTCCATCGCATAACAGGAATAATTGCAACCAGTGTGAATGTAATGGTCATTTCTACGTTCCGGGCAACCTAGGTTTCACTCTAGGGCGTTGCTCCACCAGGCCGAATAGTTAGGGCCTGAGAAGTCAACGCCAGAAGCATAAAATACGATATAAATACAACAGCTTTTCCATCGTATAAAAGGAATAATTGCAAACAGTGTGAAAGTAATGGTCATTTCTACGTTCCGGGCAACCTAGGCTTCACTCTACGGCGTTGTTCCACCAGATCGAATAGTTAGGGCCTAAGAAGTCAACACCAGAAGAATAAAATACAAAATAAATACAACAGACTTTACACCGTATAAAACGAATAATTGCAACCTGTGTTAAGGTTATGGTCATATCTACGTTCCGGGCAACCTAGGCTTCACTGTCGGGCGTTGCTCCACCAGATCGAAATGTTAGGGCCTAAGAAGTCAACGCCCGAAGCATAAAATACGATATAAATACAACAGCATTTCCATCGCATTAAATGAATAATTGCAAACAGTGTGAAAGTAGTGGTCATTTCTACGATCCGGGCAACCTAGGCTTCACTCTAGGGCGGTGCTCCACCAGATCAAATAGTTAGGGCCTAAGAAGTCAACGCCAGAAGCATAAATTACAATATAAGTACAACAGCTTTTCCATCGTATAAAACGAATAATAGCAACCAGTGTGAAAGTTATGGTCATTTCTACGTTCCGGCAACCTAGGCTTCACTCTAGGGCGTTGCTCCACCAGATCGAATAGTTAGGGACTTGGAATTCAACGCCAGAAGAATAAAACACAATATAAGTACAACAGTTTTTCCATTGTATAAAATGAATAATTGCAAACAATGTGAAATTAATGGTCATTCCTACGTTCCGGGCAACCTAGGCTTCACTCTAGGGTGTTGCTCCACCAGATGGAATAGTTACGGCCTTAGAAGTCAGCGCCAGAAGCATAAAATACAATAAAGATGCAAGAGTTTTTCCATCGTTTAACAGGAATAACTGCAACCAGTGTGAATGTACTGGTCATTTCTACGTTCCGGATTACCTAGGTTTCACTCTAGGGCGTTGCTCTACCAGATCGAATAGCTAGGGACTTAGAATTCAACGCCAGAAGGATAAAATACAATATAAGTACAACAGTTATTCCATCGTATAAAATGGATAGTTGCAAACATTGTAAAAGTAATGGCCATTTCTACGTTCCGGGCAACCTATGCGTCACTCTAGGGCGTTGCTCCACCACATCTAATAGCTACGGCCTTAGAAGTCAACGCTAGAGGCATAAAATACAATATAAATACAACAGCTTTTCCATCGTACAAAGTGAATAATAGCAAACACTGTGAAAGTAATTGTCATTTCTACGTTCCGGGCAACCTAGGCTTCACTCTAGGTCGTTGCTCCACCAGATCAAATAGCTAGCGACTTAGAATTAAACGCCAGAAGCATAGAATACAATAAAAATGCAACAGTTTTTCCATCGCATAACAGGAATAATTGCAACCAGTGTGAATGTAATGGTCATTTCTACGTTCCGGGCAACCTAGGTTTCACTCTATTGCGTTGCTCCACCAGGTCGAGTAGTTAGGGCCTAAGAAGTCAACGCCAGAAGCATAAAATACGATATAAATACAACAGCTTTTACATCGTATAAAACGAATAATTGCAACCAGTGTGGAAGTTATGGTCATTTCTACGTTCCGGGCAACCTAGGCTTCACTGTAGGGCGTTGCTCGACCAGATCGAATAGCTAGGGCCTTAGAAGTCAACGCCCGAAGCATAAAATACAAAATAAATAGAACAGTTTTTCCATCGTATAAAACGAATAGTCGCTACCGGTGTTAGAGTTATGGTCATTTCTACGTTCCGGGCAACCTAGGTTTGACTCCAGGGCGTTGCTCCACCAGTTCGAATAGATAGGTCATAAGAAGTCAACGCCAGAGGCATAAAATACAATAAAAATGCAACAGTTTTTCCATCGCATAACAGGAATAATTGCAACGCGTGTGAAAGTGATGGTCATTTGTACGTTCCGGACAACCTAGGCTTCACTCTAGGGCGTCGATCCAGCAGATTGAATAGTTAGGGCCTTAGAAGTCAACGCCCGAAGCATAAAATACAAAATAAATAGAACAGTTTTTCCATCGTATAAAACGAATAATTGCTACCGGTGAGAAAGTTATGGCCATTTCTACGTTCCGGACAACCCAGGCTTCACCCTAGGGCGTTGTTCCACCAGACGGAATAGTTAGGGCATAAGAAGTCAACGCCAGAAGCATAAAATACGGTATAAATACAACAGCTTTTCCATCGTATAGAACAAATAATGGGAACCAGTATGAAAGGTATGGTCATTTCTACTTTCCGGGCAACCTAGGCTTCACCCTAGGGCGTTGCTCCAACAGATCGAAGAGTTAGGGTCTAAGGAGACAACACCGGAAGCATAAAATACAATATAAATACAACAGCTTTTCCATCGTAGAAAACGAATAATTGCAACCTGTGTGAAGGTTATGGTCATATCTACGTTCCGGGCAACCTAGGCTTCACTGTAGGGTGTTGCTCCACCAGATCGAGTAGGTAGGGCCATAGAAGTCTACGCCCGAAGCATAAAATGCAATATAAATACAACAGTTTTTCCATCGTATAAAAGGATTAATTGCAACCAGTTTGAAAGTGATGGTCATTTTTACGTTCCGGGCAACCTAGGCTTCACTCTAGGGCGTTGCTCCACCAGATCGAACACTTAGGGCCTAAGAAGGCACCGCCAGAAGCATAAAATACAATATAAATATAACAGTTTTTCCATCGTATAAGACGAATAATTGCAACCAGTGTGAAAGTTATAGTCATTTCTAATTTCCGGGCAACCTAGGCTTCACTCCAGGGCGTTGCTCCACCAGATCGAATAGTTAGGGCCTTAGAAGTCAACGCCAGAAGCATAAAATACAATAAAGATGCAACAGTTTTCCCATCGTATATCAGGAATTATTGCAACCAGTGTGAAAGTAAGGGCATATCATTTTTCCGGGCAACCTAGGCTTCACTCTAGGGCGTAGCTCCACCAGATGGATTAGTTAGGGCCTTAGAAGTCAACGCCCGAAGCATAAAATACAATAAAGATGGAACAGTTTTTCCATCGTATAAATCGAATAATTGAAACCAGTGTAAAAGTAATGGTCATTTCTACGTTCCGAGCAACCTAGGCTTCACCCTAGGGCGCTGCTTCACCAGACCGAATAGTTAGTGCCCTAGAAGTCAGCGCCACAAGCATAAAATTCACTATAAATACAACAGTTTTTCCATCGTATAAAACGAATAATAGCAACCAGTGTGAAAGTTCTGGTCATTTCTAAGTTCCGGGCAACCTAGGCTTCACTCTAGGGCGTTGCTCCACCAGATCGAATATTTAGGGCCTTAGAAGTCAACGCCCGAAGCATAAAATACAAAATAAATAGAACAGTTTTTCCATTGTATAAAACGAATAATTGCTACCTGTGTGAAAGTTATGTTCATTTCTACGTTTCTGACAACCTAGGCTTCACTGTAGGGTGTTGCTCCAACAAATCGAATAGGTAGGGCAATGGAAGTCAACGCCAGAAGCATAAAATACAATAAAGATGCAACAGTTTTCCTATCGTATATCAGGAATTATTGCAACCAGTGTGAAAGTAATGGCATATCATTGTTCCGGGCAACCTAGGCTTCACTCTAGGGCGTTGCTCCACCAGATGGATTAGTTAGGGCCTTAGAAGTCAACGCCCGAAGCATAAAATACAATAAAGATAGAACAGTTTTTCCTTCGTATAAAACGAATAATTGAAACCAGTGTAAAAGTAATGGCCATTTCTACGTTCCGGGCAACCTAGTCTTCACCCTAGGGCACTGCTTCACCAGATCGAATAGTTAGTGCCCTAGAAGTCAGCGCCAGAAGCATAAAATTCACTATAAATACAACAGTTTTTCCATCGTATAAAACGAATAATTCCTACCAGCGTGAAAGTTATGGTAATTTCTACGTTCCGGGCAACCTAGGTTTCACTCTAGGACGTTGCTTCACCAGATCGCATAGCTAGGGACTTAGAATTCAACGCCTTAAGAATAAATTACAATATAAATATAACAGTTTTTCCATCGTATAAAACGAATAATTGCAACCAATGTGAAAGTTATGGTCATTTCCACATTCCGAGGAACCTAGGCTTCACTCTAGGGCGTTGCTCCACCAGATCGAATAGTTAGGTCCTTAGAAATAAACGCCAGAAGCATAAAATACGATATAAATTCAACAGCTTTTCCATCGTATAAAAGGATTAATTGCAACCAGTTTGAGCGTGATGGTCATTTCTCCTTTCCGGGCAACCTAGGCTTCACTCTAGGGCCTTGCCCCACTAGATCGAACAGCTAGGGCCTTAGAAGTCAACGCCAGAAGCATAAAATACAATATAAATCCAACAGCTTTTCCATCGTATAAAAGGAATAATTGCAAACAGTGTGAAAGTAATGGTCATTTCTACGTTCCGGGCAAGCCAGTCTTCACCCTAGGCCGTTGTTCCACCAGATCGAATAGTTAGGGCCTAAGAAGTGAACACCAGAAGCATAAAATGCAATAAAAATACAACAGTTTTTCCATCGTATAACAGGATTAATTGCAACCAGTTTGAAAGTGATGGTCATTTCTCCTTTCCGGGCAAGCTAGGCTTCACTCTAGGGCGTTGCTCCACCAGATCGAATAGCTAGGGCCTTAGAAGTCAACGCCAGAAGCATAAAATACAATATAAATACAACAGTTTTTCCATCGTATAAAACGTATAATTACAACCAGTATGAAACTGATGGTCATTTCTACTTTCCGAGCAACCTAGGTTTCACCCTAGGGCGTTGCTCCAACAGATTGAATAGTTAGGGCCTTAGAAGTCAACGGCCGAAGCATAAAATGCAATAAAAATACAACAGTGTTTCCATCGTATAAAACGAATAAATGCAACCAGTGTGAAAGTTATGGTCATTTCCACATTCCGAGGAACCTAGGCTTCACTCTAGGGCGTTGCTCCACCAGATCGAATAGTTAGGTCCTTAGAAATAAACGCCAGAAGCATAAAATACGATATAAATTCAACAGCTTTTCCATCGTATAAAAGGATTAATTGCAACCAGTTTGAGCGTGATGGTCATTTCTCCTTTCCGGGCAACCTAGGCTTCACTCTAGGGCGTTGCCCCACTAGATCGAACAGCTAGGGCCTTAGAAGTCAACGCCAGAAGCATAAAATACAATATAAATCCAACAGCTTTTCCATCGTATAAAAGGAATAATTGCAAACAGTGTGAAAGTAATGGTCATTTCTACGTTCCGGGCAAGTCAGTCTTCACCCTAGGCCGTTGTTCCACCAGATCGAATAGTTAGGGCCTAAGAAGTGAATACCAGAAGCATAAAATGCAATAAAAATACAACAGTTTTTCCATCGTATAACAGGATTAATTGCAACCAGTTTGAAAGTGATGGTCATTTCTCCTTTCCGGGCAAGCTAGGCTTCACTCTAGGGCGTTGCTCCACCAGATCGAATAGCTAGGGCCTTAGAAGTCAACGCCAGAAGCATAAAATACAATATAAATACAACAGTTTTTCCATCGTATAAAACGTATAATTACAACCAGTATGAAACTGATGGTCCTTTCTACTTTCCGAGCAAGCTAGGCTTCACCCTAGGGCGTTGCTCCAACAGATTCAATAGTTAGGACCTTAGAAGTGAACGCCCGAACCATAAAATGCAAAAAAAAAAAACAGTGTTTCCATCATATAACAGGAATAATTGCAACCAATTTGAAAGTGATGGCCAATTCTACGTTCCGGGCAACCTAGGCTTCCCTCTAGGGCGTTTCTCCACCAGATCGAATAGATAGTGCCTTAGAAGTCAACGCCAGAAGCATAAAATACAATTTAAATACAACAGTTTTTCCATCGTATAAAACGAATAATTGCAACCAGTATGAAACTTATGGTCATTTCTACTTTCCGGGCAACTTAGGCTTCACTGTAGGGCGTTGCTCCACCAGATCGAATAGTTAGTGCCTTAGAAGTCAACGCCAGAAGCATAAAATACAATATAAATACAACAGCTTTCCATCGTATAAAACGAATAATTGCAACCAGTATGAAACTTATGGACATTTCTACTTTCCGAGCAACCTAGGCTTCACCCTAGGGCGTTGCTCCAACAGATTGAATAGTTAGGACCTTAGAAGTCAACGCCCGAACCATAAAATGCAAAAAAAATACAACAGTGTTTCCATCGTATAAAACGAATAATTGAAACCAGTGTAAAAGTAATGGTCATTTCTACGTTCCGGGCAACCTAGGCTTCACCCTAGGGCGCTGCTTCACCAGATCGAATAGTTAGTGCCCTAGAAGTCAGCGCCAGAAGCATAAAATTCACTATAAATACAACAGTTTTTCCATCGTATAAAACGAATAATTCCTACCAGTGTGAAAGTTATGGTAAATTCTACGTTCCGGGCAACCTAGGTTTCACTCTAGGACGTTGCTTCACCAGATCGCATAGCTAGGGACTTAGAATTCAACGCCATAAGAATAAATTACAATATAAGTACAACAGTTTTTCCATCGTATAAAATGAGTAATTGGAAACATTGTGAGAGTAATGGTCATTTCTACGTTCCAGGCAACGTAGGCGTCACTCCAGGGCGTTACTCCGCCACATCTAATAGCTACGGCCTTAGCAGTCAACGCTAGAAGCATAAATTACAATAAAAATGCAACACTTTGTTCAACGTATAGCATGAATAATTGCAACCGGTGTGAATGTTATGGTCATTTCTACGTTCCGGACAACCTAGGCTTCACTCTAGGGCGTCGATCCAGCAGATTGAATAGTTAGGGCCTTAGAAGTCAACGCCCGAAGCATAAAATACAAAATAAATAGAACAGTTTTTCCATCGTATAAAACGAATAATTGCTACCGGTGAGAAAGTTATGGCCATTTCTACGTTCCGGACAACCCAGGCTTCACCCTAGGGCGTTGTTCCACCAGATGGAATAGTTAGGGCATAAGAAGTCAACGCCAGAAGCATAAAATACGGTATAAATACAACAGCTTTTCCATCGTATAGAACAAATAATGGCAACCAGTATGAAAGGTATGGTCATTTCTACTTTCCGGGCAACCTAGGCTTCACCCTAGGGCGTTGCTCCAACAGATCGAAGAGTTAGGGTCTAAGAAGACAACACCGGAAGCATAAAATACAATATAAATACAACAGCTTTTCCATCGTAGAAAACGAATAATTGCAACCTGTGTGAAGGTTATGGTCATATCTACGTTCCGGGCAACCTAGGCTTCACTGTAGTGTGTTGCTCCACCAGATCGAGTAGGTAGGGCCATAGAAGTCTACGCCCGAAGCATAAAATGCAATATAAATGCAACAGTTTTTCCATCGTTTAACAGGAATAACTACAACCAGTGTGAATGTACTGGTCATTTCTACGTTCCGGGCAACCTAGGTTTAACTCTAGGGCGTTCCTCCACCAGGCCGAGTAGTTAGGGCCTAAGAAGTCATCGCCAGAAGCATAAAATACGATATAAATACAACAGCTTTTCCATCGTATAAAAGGAATAATTGCAAACAGTGTGAAAGTAATGGTCATTTCTACGTTCCGGGCAACCTAGGCTTCACTCTACAGCGTTGTTCCGCCAGATCGAATAGTTAGGGCCTAAGAAGTCAACACCAGAAGAATAAAATACAAAATAAATACAACAGCCTTTACACCGTATAAAACGAATAATTGCAACCTGTGTGAAGGTTATGGTCATATCTACGTTCCGGGCAACCTAGGCTTCACTGTCGGGCGTTGCTCCACCAGATCGAAATGTTAGGGCCTAAGAAGTCTACGTCCGAAGCATAAAATACGATATAAATACAACAGCATTTCCATCGTATTAAATGAATAATTGCAAACAGTGTGAAAGTAGTGGTCATTTCTACGTTCCGGGCAGCCTGGGCTTCACTCTAGGGCGTTGCCCCACCAGATCGAATAGTTAGTGCCTTAGAAGTCAACGCCAGAAGCATAAAATACAATATCAATACAACAGTTTTTACATCGTATAAAACGAATAATTGCAACCAGTATGAAAGTTATGGTCATTTCTACTTTCCGGGCAACCTAGGATGCACCCTAGGGCGTTGCTGCAACCGGTTGAATAGTTAGGGCCTTAGAAGTCAACGCCCGAAGCGTAAAATACAAAAGAAATAGAACAGTTTTTCCATCGTATAAAACGAATAATTGAAACCAGTGTAAAAGTAATGGTCATTTCTACGTTCCGGGCAACCTGGGCTTCACCCTAGGGCGCTGCTCCACCAGATCGAATAGTTAGTGCCCTAGAAGTCCGCGCGAGAAGCATAAAATACAATATAAATAGAACAGTTGTTCCATCCTATAAAACGAATAATTCCTACGAGTGTGAAAGTTATGGTAATTTCTACGTTCCGGGCAACCTAGGTTTCACTCTAGGGTGTTGCTCCACCAGATCGCATAGCTAGTGACTTAGAATTCAATGCCATAAGAATAAAATACAATATAAGTACAACAGTTTTTCCATCGTATAAAATGAATAATTGGAAACATTGTGAAAGTAATGGTCATTTCTACGTTCCAGGCAACCTAGGCGTCACTCTAGGGCGTTACTCCACCACATCTAATAGCTACGGCCTTAGAAGTCAATGCTAGAAGCATAAAATACAATATAAATACAACACCTTTTCCATCGTATAAAAAGAATAATTGCAAACAGTGTGAAAGTAATGGTCATTTCTACGTTCCGGACAACCTAGGCTTCACTCTAGGGCGTTGCTCCACCACATCGAATAGCTACTGCCTTAGAAGTCAACGCTAGAAGCATAAAATACAATAAAAATGCAACAGTTTTTCCAACGTATAGCATGAATAATTGCAACCGGTGTGAATGTCATGGTCATTTCTACGTTCCGGGCAACCTAGGCTTGACTGGAGGGTGCTGCTCCACCAGATCGAATAGGTAGGGCCATAGAAGTCAACGCCCGAAGCATAAAATACGATACAAAATACAACAGCTTTTCCATCGTATAAAACGAATAATTGGGACCAGTGTGAAAGTTAAAGTCATCTCTACATTCCGAGCAACCTAGGTTTCACTCTAGGGCGTTGCTCCACCTGATCGAATAGCTAGGGACTAGGAATTCAACGCCAGAAGAATAAAACACAATACAAGTACAACCGCTTTTCCATTCTATAAAATGAATAATTGCAAACATTGTTAAATTAATGGTCATTTCTACGTTCCGGGCAACCTAGGCGTCACTGTAGTGTGTTGCTCCACCACAGCTAATATCGACGGCTTTAGAAGTCAACGCCCGAAGCATAAAATACAATAAAAATACAACAGTCTTTCCATCCTATAACAGGAATAATTGCAACGCGTGTGAAAGTGATGGTCATTTGTACGTTCCGGACAACCTAGGCTTCACTCTAGGGCGTCGATCCAGCAGATTGAATAGTTAGGGCCTTAGAAGTCAACGCCCGAAGCATAAAATACAAAATAAATAGAACAGTTTTTCCATCGTATAAAACGAATAATTGCTACCGGTGAGAAAGTTATGGCCATTTCTACGTTCCGGACAACCCAGGCTTCACCCTAGGGCGTTGTTCCACCAGATGGAATAGTTAGGGCATAAGAAGTCAACGCCAGAAGCATAAAATACGGTATAAATACAACAGCTTTTCCATCGTATAGAACAAATAATGGCAACCAGTATGAAAGGTATGGTCATTTCTACTTTCCGGGCAACCTAGGCTTCACCCTAGGGCGTTGCTCCAACAGATCGAAGAGTTAGAGTCTAAGAAGACAACACCGGAAGCATAAAATACAATATAAATACAACAGCTTTTCCATCGTAGAAAACGAATAATTGCAACCTGTGTGAAGGTTATGGTCATATCTACGTTCCGGGCAACCTAGGCTTCACTGTAGGGTGTTGGTCCACCAGATCGAGTAGGTAGGGCCATAGAAGTCTACGCCCGAAGCATAAAATGCAATATAAATACAACAGTTTTTCCATCGTATAAAAGGATTAATTGCAACCAGTTTGAAAGTGATGATCATTTTTACGTTCCGGGCAACCTAGGCTTCACTCTAGGGCGTTGCTCCACCAGATCGAACACTTAGGGCCTAAGAAGGCACCGCCAGAAGCATAAAATACAATATAAATATAACAGTTTTTCCATCGTATAAGACGAATAATTGCAACCAGTGTGAAAGTTATAGTCATTTCTACTTTCCGGGCAACCTAGGCTTCACTCCAGGGCGTTGCTCCACCAGATCGAATAGTTAGGGCCTTAGAAGTCAACGCCAGAAGCATAAAATACAATAAAGATGCAACAGTTTTCCCATCGTATATCAGGAATTATTGCAACCAGTGTGAAAGTAATGGCATATCATTTTTCCGGGCAACCTAGGCTTCACTCTAGGGCGTTGCTCCACCAGATGGATTAGTTAGGGCCTTAGAAGTCAACGCCCGAAGCATAAAATACAATAAAGATGGAACAGTTTTTCCATCGTATAAATCGAATAATTGAAACCAGTGTGAAAGTAATGGTCATTTCTACGTTCCGGGCAAGTCAGTCTTCAGCCTAGGCCGTTGTTCCACCAGATCGAATAGTTAGGGCCTAAGAAGTGAACACCAGAAGCATAAAATGCAATAAAAATACAACAGTTTTTCCATCGTATAACAGGATTAATTGCAACCAGTTTGAAAGTGATGGTCATTTCTCCTTTCCGGGCAAGCTAGGCTTCACTCTAGGGCGTTGCTCCACCAGATCGAATAGCTAGGGCCTTAGAAGTCAACGCCAGAAGCATAAAATACAATATAAATACAACAGTTTTTCCATCGTATAAAACGTATAATTACAACCAGTATGAAACTGATGGTCATTTC
Source organism: Calliopsis andreniformis (assembly GCF_051401765.1). Taxonomy (NCBI): domain Eukaryota; kingdom Metazoa; phylum Arthropoda; class Insecta; order Hymenoptera; family Andrenidae; genus Calliopsis; species Calliopsis andreniformis. The sequence goes on along the minus strand of NW_027480425.1, from coordinate 6,471,875 downwards.
TACTTTCCGAGCAACCTAGGTTTCACCCTAGGGCGTTGCTCCAACAGATTGAATAGTTAGGGCCTTAGAAGTCAACGGCCGAAGCATAAAATGCAATAAAAATACAACAGTGTTTCCATGGTATAAAACGAATAATTGCAACCAGTGTGAAAGTTATGGTCATTTCCACATTCCGAGGAACCTAGGCTTCACTCTAGGGCGTTGCTCCACCAGATCGAATAGTTAGGTCCTTAGAAATAAACGCCAGAAGCATAAAATACGATATAAATTCAACAGCTTTTCCATCGTATAAAAGGATTAATTGCAACCAGTTTGAGCGTGATGGTCATTTCTCCTTTCCGGGCAACCTAGGCTTCACTCTAGGGCGTTGCCCCACTAGATCGAACAGCTAGGGCCTTAGAAGTCAACGCCAGAAGCATAAAATACAATATAAATCCAACAGCTTTTCCATCGTATAAAAGGAATAATTGCAAACAGTGTGAAAGTAATGGTCATTTCTACGTTCCGGGCAAGTCAGTCTTCAGCCTAGGCCGTTGTTCCACCAGATCGAATAGTTAGGGCCTAAGAAGTGAACACCAGAAGCATAAAATGCAATAAAAATACAACAGTTTTTCCATCGTATAACAGGATTAATTGCAACCAGTTTGAAAGTGATGGTCATTTCTCCTTTCCGGGCAAGCTAGGCTTCACTCTAGGGCGTTGCTCCACCAGATCGAATAGCTAGGGCCTTAGAAGTCAACGCCAGAAGCATAAAATACAATATAAATACAACAGTTTTTCCATCGTATAAAACGTATAATTACAACCAGTATGAAACTGATGGTCATTTCTACTTTCCGAGCAACCTAGGTTTCACCCTAGGGCGTTGCTCCAACAGATTGAATAGTTAGGGCCTTAGAAGTCAACGGCCGAAGCATAAAATGCAATAAAAATACAACAGTGTTTCCATCGTATAAAACGAATAATTGCAAACAGTATGAAACTGATATGGTCATTTCTACTTTCCGAGCAAGCTAGGCTTCACCCTAGGGCGTTGCTCCAACAGATTCAATAGTTAGGACCTTAGAAGTGAACGCCCGAACCATAAAATGCAAAAAAAATACAACAGTGTTTCCATCATATAACAGGAATAATTGCAACCAGTTTGAAAGTGATGGCCAATTCTACGTTCCGGGCAACCTAGGCTTCGCTCTAGGGCGTTGCTCCACCAGATCGAATAGATAGTGCCTTAGAAGTCAACGCCAGAAGCATAAAATACAATATAAATACAACAGTTTTTCCATCGTATAAAACGAATAATTGCAACCAGTATGAAACTTATGGTCATTTCTACTTTCCGGGCAACTTAGGCTTCACTGTAGGGTGTTGCTTCACCAAATCGAATAGGTAGGGCCATGGGAGTCAACGCCAGAAGCATAAAATACAATAAAGATGCAACAGTTTTCCCATCGTATATCAGGAATTATTGCAACCAGTGTGAAAGTAATGGCATATCATTGTTCCGGGCAACCTAGGCTTCACTCTAAGGCGTTGCTCCACCAGATGGATTAGTTAGGGCCTTAGAAGTCAGCGCCCGAAGCATAAAATACAATAAAGATAGAACAGTTTTTCCATCGAATAAACGAATAATTGAAACCAGTGTAAAAGTAATGGTCATTTCTACGTTCCGGGCAACCTAGGCTTCACCCTAGGGCGCTGCTTCACCAGATCGAATAGTTAGTGCCCTAGAAGTCAGCGCCAGAAGCATAAAATTCACTATAAATACAACAGTTTTTCCATTGTATAAAACGAATAATTCCTACCAGTGTGAAAGTTATGGTAAATTCTACGTTCCGGGCAACCTAGGTTTCACTCTAGGACGTTGCTTCACCAGATCGCATAGCTAGGGACTTAGAATTCAACGCCATAAGAATAAATTACAATATAAGTACAACAGTTTTTCCATCGTATAAAATGAGTAATTGGAAACATTGTGAGAGTAATGGTCATTTCTACGTTCCAGGCAACGTAGGCGTCACTCTAGGGCGTTACTCCACCACATCTAATAGCTACGGCCTTAGCAGTCAACGCTAGAAGCATAAATTACAATAAAAATGCAACACTTTATTCAACGTATAGCATGAATAATTGCAACCGGTGTGAATGTTATGGTCATTTCTACGTTCCGGGCAACCTAGGCTTGACTGTAGGGTGTTGCTCCACCAGATCGAATAGGTCGGGCCATAGAAGTCAACGCCCGAAGCATAAAATACAAAATAAATAGAACAGTTTTTCCATTGTATAAAACGAATAATTGCTACCAGTGTGAAAGTTATATTCATTTCTACGTTGCGGGCAACCTAGGCTTGACTGTAGGGCGTTGCTCCACCAGATCGAATAGGTAGGGCCATAGAAGTCAACGCCCGAAGCATAAAATACATTAAATATACAAGAGCTTTTCCATCGTATAACAGGAATAATTGCAACCATTATGAAAGTGATGGTCATGTCTACGTTCCGGGCAACCTAGGCTTCACTCTAGGGCGTTGTTCCACCAGATCGAAAAGGTAGGGCCTAAGAAGTCAACACCAGAAGCATAAAATACAATATAAATATAACAGTTTTTCCATCGTATAAAACGAATAATTGCAACCAGTATGAAACTTATGGACATTTCTACTTTCCGAGCAACCTAGGCTTCACCCTAGGGCGTTGCTCCAACAGATTGAATAGTTAGGGCCTTAGAAGTCAACGCCCGAACCATAAAATGCAAAAAAAATACTAGGGTGTTTCCATCATATAACAGGAATAATTGCAACCAGTTTGAAAGTGATGGCCAATTCTACGTTCCGGGCAACCTGGGTTTCACTCCAGGGCGTTGCTCCACCAGACCGAATAGTTACGGCCTAAGAAGTCAACGCCAGAAGCATAAAATACGATATAAATACAACAGCTTTTCCGTCGTATAAAACGAGTAATTGCAACCAGTATGAAAGTAATGGTCATTTCTACGTTCCGAGCACGCTAGTCGTCACTCTAGGGCGTTGCTCCAACACATCTAATAGCTACGGCCTTAGAAGTCAACGCCAGAGGCATAAAATACAATATAAATACAACAGCGTTTCCATCGTATAAAACGAATAATTGCAACCAGTGTGAAAGTTATGGTCATTTCCACATTCCGAGGAACCGAGGCTTCACTCTAGGGCGTTGCTCCGCCAGATCGAATAGTTAGGTCCTTAGAACTAAACGCCAGAAGCATAAAATACGATATAAATTCAACAGCTTTTCCATCGTATAAAAGGATTAATTGCAACCAGTTTGAGCGTGATGGTCATTTCTCCTCTCCGGGCAACCTAGGCTTCACTCTAGGGCGTTGCCCCACTAGATCGAACAGCTAGGGCCTTAGAAGTCAACGCCAGAAGCATAAAATACAATATAAATCCAACAGTTTTTCCATCGTATAAAACGAATAATTGCAACCAGTATGAAACTTATGGTCATTTCTACTATCCGAGCAACCTAGGCTTCACCCTAGGGCGTTCCTCCAACGGATTGAATAGTTAGGGCCTTAGAAGTCAACGCCCGAAGCATAAAATGCAATAAAAATACAACAGTGTTTCCATAATATAACAGGAATAATTGAATCCAGTTTGAAAGTGATGGCCAATTCTACGTCCCGGGCAACCTAGGATTCACCCTAGGGCGTTGCTCCAACAGATTGAATAGTTCGGGCCTTAGAAGTCAACGCCCGAAGCATAAAATACAATATAAATACAACAGTGTATCCATCATATAAAAGGAATAACTGCAACCAGTTTGAAAGTGATGGTCATTTGTACGTTCCGGGCAACCTAGGTTTCACTCCAGGGCGTTACTCCACCAGACCGAATAGTTACGGCCCAAGAAGTCAACGCCAGAAGCATAAAGTACGATATAAATACAACAGCTTTTCCACCGTATAAAACGAATAATTGCAACCAGTATGAAACATATGGTCATTTCTACTTTCCGAGCAAGCTAGGCTTCACCCTAGGGCGTTGCTCCAACAGATTGGATAGTTAGGGCCTTAGAAGTCAACGCCCGAAGCATAAAATGCAATAAAAATACAACAGAGTTTCCATCATATAACAGGAATAATTGCAACCAGTTTGAAAGTGATGGCCAATTCTACGTTCCGGGCAACCTAGGCTTCACTGTAGGGCGTTGCTCCACCAGGTCGAATAGTTAGTGCCTTAGAAGTCACCGCCGGAAGCATAAAATACAATATAAATACAACAGCTTTTCCATCGTATAAAACCAGTAATTGCAACCAGTGTGAAAGTAATGGCCATTTCTACGTTCCGAGCACGCTAGGCGTCACTCTAGGGCGTTGCTCCAACACATCTAATAGCTACGGCCTTAGAAGTCAACGCCAGAGGCATAAAATACAATATAAATACAACAGCGTTTCCATCGTATAAAGCGAATAATTGCAACCAGTGTGAAAGTTATGGTCATTTCCACATTCCGAGGAACCTAGGCTTCACTCTAGGGCGTTGCTCCACCAGATCGAATAGTTAGGTCCTTAGAAGTAAACGCCAGAAGCATAAAATACGATATAAATTCAACAGCTTTTCCATCGTATAAAAGGATTAATTGCAACCAGTGTGAGCGTGATGGTCATTTCTCCTTTCCGGGCAACCTAGGCTTCACTCTAGTGCGTTGCCCCACTAGATCGAACAGCTAGGGCCTTAGAAGTCAGCGCCAGAAGCATAAAATACAATATAAATCCAACAGTTTTTCCATCGTATAAAACGAATAATTGCAACCAGTATGAAACTTATGGTCATTTCTACTTTCCGAGCAACCTAGGCTTCACCCTAGGGCGTTCCTCCAACGGATTGAATAGTTAGGGCCTTAGAAGTCAACGCCCCAACCATAAAATGCAAAAAAAATACAACAGTGCTTCCATCATATAACAGGAATAATTGCAACCAGTTTGAAAGTGATGGCCATTTCTACGTTCCGGGCAACCTCGGTTTCACACCAGGGCGTTGCTCCACCAGACGGAATAGTTACGGCCTAAGAAGTCAAGGCCAGAAGCATAAAATACGATATAAATACAACAGTTTTTCCATCGTATGAAACAAATAATTGAAACCAGTATGAAGCATATGGTCATTTCTACTTTCCGAGCAACCTAGGCTTCACCCTAGGGCGTTGCTCCAACGGATTGAATAGTTAGGGCCTTAGAAGTCAACGCCCGAACCATAAAATGCAAAAAAAATACAACAGAGTTTCCATCATATAACAGGAATAATTGCAACCAGTTTGAAAGTGATGGCCAATTCTACGTTGCGGGCAACCTAGGTTTCACTCCAGGGCGTTGCTCCACCAGACCGAATAGTGACGGCCTTAGAAGTCAACGCCAGAAGCATAAAATACGATATAAGTACAACAGCTTTCCCATCGTATAAAACGAATAATTGCAACCAGTGTGAAACTAATGGTCATTTCTACTTTCCGAGCAACCTAGGCTTCACCCTAGGGCGTTGCTCCAACAGATTAAGTAGTTAGGGCCTTAGAAGTCTACGCCCGCACCATAAAATGCAAAAAAAATACAACAGAGTTTCCATCATATAACAGGAATAATTGCAACCAGTTTCAAAGTGATGACCAATTCTACGTTCCGGGCAACCTAGGTTTCACTCCAGGGCGTTGCTCCACCAGATCGAATAGTTAGTGCCTTAGAAGTCAACGCCAGAAGCATAAAATACAATATAAATACAACAGTTCTTCAATCGTATAAAACGAATAATTGCAACCAGTTTGAGAGCGATGGCCAATTCTACCTTCCGAGCAACCTAGGCTTCACTCTACGGCGTGGCTCCACTAGATCGTATAGTTAGTGCCTTAGAAGTCAACGCCAGAAGCATAAAATACAATATAAATACAACAGCTTTTCTATCGTATAAAACGAAGAATTGCAACCAGTATGAAACTTATGGTCATTTCTACTTTCCGAGCAACCTAGGCTTCACCCTAGGGCGTTCCTCCAACTGATTGAATAGTTAGGGCCTTAGAAGTCAACGCCCGAACCATAAAATGCAAAAAAAATGCAACAGTGTATCCATCATATAAAAGGAATAACTGCAACCAGTTTGAAAGTGATGGTCATTTGTACGTTCCGGGCAACCTAGGTTTCACTCCAGGGCGTTACTCCACCAGACCGAATAGTTACGGCCCAAGAAGTCAACGCCAGAAGCATAAAGTACGATATAAATACAACAGCTTTTCCACCGTATAAAACGAATAATTGCAACCAGTATGAAACATATGGTCATTTCTACTTTCCGAGCAAGCTAGGCTTCACCCTAGGGCGTTGCTCCAACAGATTGGATAGTTAGGGCCTTAGAAGTCAACGCCCGAAGCATAAAATGCAATAAAAATACAACAGAGTTTCCATCATATAACAGGAATAATTGCAACCAGTTTGAAAGTGATGGCCAATTCTACGTTCCGGGCAACCTAGGCTTCACTGTAGGGCGTTGCTCCACCAGGTCGAATAGTTAGTGCCTTAGAAGTCAACGCCGGAAGCATAAAATACAATATAAATACAACAGCTTTTCCATCGTATAAAACCAGTAATTGCAACCAGTGTGAAAGTAATGGCCATTTCTACGTTCCGAGCACGCTAGGCGTCACTCTAGGGCGTTGCTCCAACACATCTAATAGCTACGGCCTTAGAAGTCAACGCCAGAGGCATAAAATACAATATAAATACAACAGCGTTTCCATCGTATAAAGCGAATAATTGCAACCAGTGTGAAAGTTATGGTCATTTCCACATTCCGAGGAACCTAGGCTTCACTCTAGGGCGTTGCTCCACCAGATCGAATAGTTAGGTCCTTAGAAGTAAACGCCAGAAGCATAAAATACGATATAAATTCAACAGCTTTTCCATCGTATAAAAGGATTAATTGCAACCAGTGTGAGCGTGATGGTCATTTCTCCTTTCCGGGCAACCTAGGCTTCACTCTAGTGCGTTGCCCCACTAGATCGAACAGCTAGGGCCTTAGAAGTCAGCGCCAGAAGCATAAAATACAATATAAATCCAACAGTTTTTCCATCGTATAAAACGAATAATTGCAACCAGTATGAAACTTATGGTCATTTCTACTTTCCGAGCAACCTAGGCTTCACCCTAGGGCGTTCCTCCAACGGATTGAATAGTTAGGGCCTTAGAAGTCAACGCCCCAACCATAAAATGCAAAAAAAATACAACAGTGCTTCCATCATATAACAGGAATAATTTCGACCAGTTTGAAAGTGATTGCCAATTCTACGTTCCGGCCAACCTAGGCTTCACCCTAGGGCGTTGCTCCAACAGATTGAATAGTTCGGGCCTTAGAAGTCAACGCCCGAAGCATAAAATACAATATAAATACAACAGTTTTCCATCGTATAAAACGAATAATTGCAACCAGTATGAAACTTATGGTCATTTCTGCTTTCCGAGCAACCTAGGCTTCAACCTAGGGCGTTGCTCCAACAGATTGAATAGTTAGGGCCTTAGAAGTCTACGCCCGAACCATAAAATGCAAAAAAAATACAACAGTGTATCCGTCATATAACAGGAATAATTTCGACCAGTTTGAAAGTGATGGCCATTTCTACGTTCCGGGCAACCTAGGCTTCACTCTAGGGCGTTGCTCCACCAGATCGAATAGTTAGTGCCTTAGAAGTAAACGCCAGAAGCATAAAATACAATATAAATACAACAGTTTTTCCATCGTATGAAACAAATAATTGAAACCAGTATGAAGCATATGGTCATTTCTACTTTCCGAGCAACCTAGGCTTCACCCTAGGGCGTTGCTCCAACGGATTGAATAGTTAGGGCCTTAGAAGTCAACGCCCGAACCATAAAATGCAAAAAAAATACAACAGAGTTTCCATCATATAACAGGAATAATTGCAACCAGTTTCAAAGTGATGACCAATTCTACGTTCCGGGCAACCTAGGTTTCACTCCAGTGCGTTGCTCCACCAGATCGAATAGTTAGTGCCTTAGAAGTCAACGCCAGAAGCATAAAATACAATATAAATACAACAGTTCTTCCATCGTATAAAACGAATAATTGCAACCAGTTTGAGAGCGATGGCCAATTCTACCTTCCGAGCAACCTAGGCTTCACTCTACGGCGTGGCTCCACTAGATCGTATAGTTAGTGCCTTAGAAGTCAACGCCAGAAGCATAAAATACAATATAAATACAACAGCTTTTCTATCGTATAAAACGAATAATTGCAACCAGTATGAAACTTATGGTCATTTCTACTTTCCGAGCAACCTAGGCTTCACCCTAGGGCGCTCCTCCAAATGATTGAATAGTTAGGGCCTTAGAAGTCAACGCCCGAACCATAAAATGCAAAAAAAATGCAACAGTGTATCCATCATATAAAAGGAATAACTGCAACCAGTTTGAAAGTGATGGCCAATTCTACGTTCCGGGCAACCTAGGTTTCACTCCAGGGCGTTGCTCCACCAGACCGAATAGTTACGGCCCAAGAAGTCAACGCCAGAAGCATAAAGTACGATATAAATACAACAGCTTTTCCACCGTATAAAACGAATAATTGCAACCAGTATGAAACATATGGTCATTTCTACTTTCCGAGCAAGCTAGGCTTCACCCTAGGGCGTTGCTCCAACAGATTGGATAGTTAGGTCCTTAGAAGTCAACGCCCGAAGCATAAAATGCAATAAAAATACAACAGAGTTTCCATCATATAACCGGAATAATTGCAACCAGTTTGAAAGTGATGGCCAATTCTACGTTCCGGGCAACCTAGGCTTCACTGTAGGGCGTTGCTCCACCAGGTCGAATAGTTAGTGCCTTAGAAGTCAACGCCGGAAGCATAAAATACAATATAAATACAACAGCTTTTCCATCGTATAAAACCAGTAATTGCAACCAGTGTGAAAGTAATGGTCATTTCTACGTTCCGAGCACGCTAGGCGTCACTCTAGGGCGTTGCTCCAACACATCTAATAGCTACGGCCTTAGAAGTCAACGCCAGAGGCATAAAATACAATATAAATACAACAGCGTTTCCATCGTATAAAACGAATAATTGCAACCAGTGTGAAAGTTATGGTCATTTCCACATTCCGAGGAACCTAGGCTTCACTCTAGGGCGTTGCTCCACCAGATCGAATAGTTAGGTCTTTAGAAGTAAACGCCAGAAGCATAAAATACGATATAAATTCAACAGCTTTTCCATCGTATAAAAGGATTAATTGCAACCAGTTTGAGCGTGATGGTCATTTCTCCTTTCCGGGCAACCTAGGCTTCACTCTAGTGCGTTGCCCCACTAGATCGAACAGCTAGGGCCTTAGAAGTCAGCGCCAGAAGCATAAAATACAATATAAATCCAACAGTTTTTCCATCGTATAAAACGAATAATTGCAACCAGTATGAAACTTATGGTCATTTCTACTTTCCGAGCAACCTAGGCTTCACCCTAGGGCGTTCCTCCAACGGATTGAATAGTTAGGGCCTTAGAAGTCAACGCCCGAAGCATAAAATGCAAAAAAAATACAACAGTGTTTCCATCATATAACAGGAATAATTGCAACCAGTTTGAAAGTGATGGCCAATTCTACGTTCCGGGCAACCTAGGTTTCACTCCAGGGCGTTGCTCCACCAGACCGAATAGTTACGGCCTAAGAAGTCAACGCCAGAAGCATAAAATACGATATAAATACAACAGCTTTTCCATCGCATAAAACGAATAATTGCAACCAGTGTGAAAGTAATGGTCATTTCTGCGTTCCGAGCACCCTAGGCGTCACTCTAGGGCGTTGCTCCACCACATCTAAAAGCTACGGCCTTAGAAGTCAACACCAGAGGCTTAAAGTACAATATAAATACAACAGCGTTTCCATTGTATAAAACGAATAATTGCAACCAGTGTGAAAGTTATGGTCATTTCTATATTCAGAGCAACCTAGGATTCACTCTAGGGCGTTGCTCCACCAGATCGAATAGTTAGGTCCTTAGAAGTAAACGCCAGAAGCATAAAATACGATATAAATACAACAGCGTTTCCATCGTATAAAACGAATAATTGCAACCAGTGTGAAAGTTATGGTCATTTCTACATTCCGAGCAACCTAGGACTCACTCTAGGGCGCTCCTCCACCAGATCGAATAGTTAGGTCCTTAGAAGTGAACGCCCGAAACATAAAATGCAAAAAAAATACAACTGTGTTTCCATCATATATCAGGAATAATTGCAACCAGTTTGAAGGTGATGGCCAATTCTACGTTCCGGGCAACCTAGGTTTCACTCCAGGGCGTTGCACCACCAGACCGAATAGTTACGGCCTAAGAAGTCAACGCCAGAAGCATAAAATACGATATAAATACAACAGCTTTTCCATCGTATAAAAGGAATAATTGCAAACAGTGTGAAAGTAATGGTCATTTCTATGTTCCGGGCAAGCTAGGCTTCACCCTAGGCCGTTGTTCCACCAGATCGAATAGCTGGGGCCTTAGAAGTCAACGCCAGAAGCATAAAATACAATATAAATACAACAGTTTTTCCATCGTATAAAACGAATAATGGCAACCAGTATGAAACTGATGGTCATTTCTACTTTCCGAGCAACCTAGGCTTCACCCTAGGGCGTTGCTCCAACAGATTGAATAGTTAGGGCCTTAGAAGTCAACGCCCGAAGCATAAAATGCAATAAAAATACAACAGTTTTTCCATCGTATAAAACGAATAATTGCAACCATTATGAAACTGATGGTCATTTCTACTTTCCGAGCAACCTAGGCTTCACCCTAGGGCGTTGCTCCAACACATTGAATAGTTAGGACCTTGGAAGTGAACGCCCGAACCATAAAATGCAAAAAAAATACAACAGTGTTTCCATCATATAACAGGAACAATAGCAACCAGTTTGAAAGTGATGGCCAATTCTACGTTCCGTGCAACCTAGGCTTCTCTCTAGGGCGTTGCTCCACCAGATCGAATAGATAGTGCCTTAGAAGTCAACGCCAGAGGCATAAAATACAATATAAATACAACAGCGTTTCCATCGTATAAAACGAATAATTGCAACCAGTGTGAAAGTTATGGTCATTTCCACATTCAGAGCAACCTAGGCTTCACTCTAGGACGGTGCTCCACCAGATCGAATAGTTAGGTCCTTAGAAGTAAACGCCAGAAGCATAAAATACGATATAAATACAACAGCGTTTCCATCGTATAAAACGAATAATTGCAACCAGTGTGAAAGTTATGGTCATTTCTACATTCCGAGGAACCTAGGCTTCACTCTAGGGCGTTGCTCCACCAGATCGAATAGTTAGGTCCTTAGAAGTAAACGCCAGAAGCATAAAATACGATATAAATACAACAGTTTTTCCATCGTATGAAACAAATAATTGAAACCAGTATGAAGCATATGGTCATTCCTACTTTCCGAGCAACCTAGGCTTCACCCTAGGGCGTTGCTCCAACGGATTGAATAGTTAGGGCCTTAGAAGTCAACGCCCGAACCATAAAATGCAAAAAAAATACAACAGAGTTTCCATCATATAACAGGAATAATTGCAACCAGTTTGAAAGTGATGGCCAATTCTACGTTGCGGGCAACCTAGGTTTCACTCCAGGGCGTTGCTCCACCAGACCGAATAGTGACGGCCTTAGAAGTGAACGCCAGAAGCATAAAATACGATATAAGTACAACAGCTTTCCCATCGTATAAAACGAATAATTGCAACCAGTGTGAAACTAATGGTCATTTCTACTTTCCGAGCAACCTAGGCTTCACCCTAGGGCGTTGCTCCAACAGATTAAGTAGTTAGGGCCTTAGAAGTCTACGCCCGCACCATAAAATGCAAAAAATATACAACAGTGTTTCCATCATATAACAGGAATAATTGCGACCAGTTTGAAAGTGATTGCCAATTCTACGTTCCGGCCAACCTAGGCTTCACCCTAGGGCGTTGCTCCAACAGATTGAATAGTTCGGGCCTTAGAAGTCAACGCCCGAAGCATAAAATACAATATAAATACAACAGTTTTCCATCGTATAAAACGAATAATTGCAACCAGTATGAAACTTATGGTCATTTTTGCTTTCCGAGCAACCTAGGCTTCAACCTAGGGCGTTGCTCCAACAGATTGAATAGTTAGGGCCTTAGAAGTCAACGCCCGAACCATAAAATGCAAAAAAAATGCAACAGTGTATCCATCATATAAAAGGAATAACTGCAACCAGTTTGAAAGTGATGGCCAATTCTACGTTCCGGGCAACCTAGGTTTCACTCCAGGGCGTTGCTCCACCAGACCGAATAGTTACGGCCCAAGAAGTCAACGCCAGAAGCATAAAGTACGATATAAATACAACAGCTTTTCCACCGTATAAAACGAATAATTGCAACCAGTATGAAACATATGGTCATTTCTACTTTCCGAGCAAGCTAGGCTTCACCCTAGGGCGTTGCTCCAACAGATTGGATAGTTAGGTCCTTAGAAGTCAACGCCCGAAGCATAAAATGCAATAAAAATACAACAGAGTTTCCATCATATAACAGGAATAATTGCAACCAGTTTGAAAGTGATGGCCAATTCTACGTTCCGGGCAACCTAGGCTTCACTGTAGGGCGTTGCTCCACCAGGTCGAATAGTTAGTGCCTTAGAAGTCAACGCCGGAAGCATAAAATACAATATAAATACAACAGCTTTTCCATCGTATAAAACCAGTAATTGCAACCAGTGTGAAAGTAATGGTCATTTCTACGTTCCGAGCACGCTAGGCGTCACTCTAGGGCGTTGCTCCAACACATCTAATAGCTACGGCCTTAGAAGTCAACGCCAGAGGCATAAAATACAATATAAATACAACAGCGTTTCCATCGTATAAAACGAATAATTGCAACCAGTGTGAAAGTTATGGTCATTTCCACATTCCGAGGAACCTAGGCTTCACTCTAGGGCGTTGCTCCACCAGATCGAATAGTTAGGTCTTTAGAAGTAAACGCCAGAAGCATAAAATACGATATAAATTCAACAGCTTTTCCATCGTATAAAAGGATTAATTGCAACCAGTTTGAGCGTGATGGTCATTTCTCCTTTCCGGGCAACCTAGGCTTCACTCTAGTGCGTTGCCCCACTAGATCGAACAGCTAGGGCCTTAGAAGTCAGCGCCAGAAGCATAAAATACAATATAAATCCAACAGTTTTTCCATCGTATAAAACGAATAATTGCAACCAGTATGAAACTTATGGTCATTTCTACTTTCCGAGCAACCTAGGCTTCACCCTAGGGCGCTCCTCCACCAGATCGAATAGTTAGGTCCTTAGAAGTGAACGCCCGAAACATAAAATGCAAAAAAAATACAACTGTGTTTCCATCATATATCAGGAATAATTGCAACCAGTTTGAAGGTGATGGCCAATTCTACGTTCCGGGCAACCTAGGTTTCACTCCAGGGCGTTGCACCACCAGACCGAATAGTTACGGCCTAAGAAGTCAACGCCAGAAGCATAAAATACGATATAAATACAACAGCTTTTCCATCGTATAAAAGGAATAATTGCAAACAGTGTGAAAGTAATGGTCATTTCTACGTTCCGGGCAAGCTAGGCTTCACCCTAGGCCGTTGTTCCACCAGATCGAATAGCTGGGGCCTTAGAAGTCAACGCCAGAAGCATAAAATACAATATAAATACAACAGTTTTTCCATCGTATAAAACGAATAATGGCAACCAGTATGAAACTGATGGTCATTTCTACTTTCCGAGCAACCTAGGCTTCACCCTAGGGCGTTGCTCCAACAGATTGAATAGTTAGGGCCTTAGAAGTCAACGCCCGAAGCATAAAATGCAATAAAAATACAACAGTTTTTCCATCGTATAAAACGAATAATTGCAACCATTATGAAACTGATGGTCATTTCTACTTTCCGAGCAACCTAGGCTTCACCCTAGGGCGTTGCTCCAACAGATTGAATAGTTAGGGCCTTAGAAGTCAACGCCCGAAGCATAAAATGCAATAAAAATACAACAGTGTTTCCATCATATAACAGGAATAATTGCAACCAGTTTGAAAGTGATGGCCAATTCTACGTTCCGGGCAACCTAGGTTTCACTCTAGGGCGTTGCTCCACCACATCTAATAGCTACGGCCTTAGGAGTCAACGCCAGAGGCATAAAGTACAATATAAATACCACAGTTTTTCCATCGTATAAAACGAATAATTGCAACCAGTGTGAAACTTAAGGTCATTTCTACTTTCCGAGCAAGCTAGGCTTCACCATAGGGCGTTGCTCCAACACATTGAATAGTTAGGACCTTGGAAGTGAACGCCCGAACCATAAAATGCAAAAAAAATACAACAGTGTTTCCATCATATAACAGGAACAATAGCAACCAGTTTGAAAGTGATGGCCAATTCTACGTTCCGTGCAACCTAGGCTTCTCTCTAGGGCGTTGCTCCACCAGATCGAATAGATAGTGCCTTAGAAGTCAACGCCAGAGGCATAAAATACAATATAAATACAACAGCGTTTCCATCGTATAAAACGAATAATTGCAACCAGTGTGAAAGTTATGGTCATTTCCACATTCAGAGCAACCTAGGCTTCACTCTAGGACGGTGCTCCACCAGATCGAATAGTTAGGTCCTTAGAAGTAAACGCCAGAAGCATAAAATACGATATAAATACAACAGCGTTTCCATCGTATAAAACGAATAATTGCAACCAGTGTGAAAGTTATGGTCATTTCTACATTCCGAGGAACCTAGGCTTCACTCTAGGGCGTTGCTCCACCAGATCGAATAGTTAGGTCCTTAGAAGTAAACGCCAGAAGCATAAAATACGATATAAATACAACAGTTTTTCCATCGTATGAAACAAATAATTGAAACCAGTATGAAGCATATGGTCATTTCTACTTTCCGAGCAACCTAGGCTTCACCCTAGGGCGTTGCTCCAACGGATTGAATAGTTAGGGCCTTAGAAGTCAACGCCCGAACCATAAAATGCAAAAAAAATACAACAGAGTTTCCATCATATAACAGGAATAATTGCAACCAGTTTGAAAGTGATGGCCAATTCTACGTTGCGGGCAACCTAGGTTTCACTCCAGGGCGTTGCTCCACCAGACCGAATAGTGACGGCCTTAGAAGTCAACGCCAGAAGCATAAAATACGATATAAGTACAACAGCTTTCCCATCGTATAAAACGAATAATTGCAACCAGTGTGAAACTAATGGTCATTTCTACTTTCCGAGCAACCTAGGCTTCACCCTAGGGCGTTGCTCCATCAGATTAAGTAGTTAGGGCCTTAGAAGTCTACGCCCGCACCATAAAATGCAAAAAATATACAACAGTGTTTCCATCATATAACAGGAATAATTGCGACCAGTTTGAAAGTGATTGCCAATTCTACGTTCCGGCCAACCTAGGCTTCACCCTAGGGCGTTGCTCCAACAGATTGAATAGTTCGGGCCTTAGAAGTCAACGCCCGAAGCATAAAATACAATATAAATACAACAGTTTTCCATCGTATAAAACGAATAATTGCAACCAGTATGAAACTTATGGTCATTTCTGCTTTCCGAGCAACCTAGGCTTCAACCTAGGGCGTTGCTCCAACAGATTGAATAGTTAGGGCCTTAGAAGTCTACGCCCGAACCATAAAATGCAAAAAAAATACAACAGTGTATCCATCATATAACAGGAATAATTTCGACCAGTTTGAAAGTGATGGCCATTTCTACGTTCCGGGCAACCTAGGCTTCACTCTAGGGCGTTGCTCCACCAGATCGAATAGTTAGTGCCTTAGAAGTCAACGCCAGAAGCATAAAATACAATATAAATACAACAGTTTTTCCATCGTATGAAACAAATAATTGCAACCAGTATGAAGCATATGGTCATTTCTACTTTCCGAGCAACCTAGGCTTCACCCTAGGGCGTTGCTCCAACGGATTGAATAGTTAGGGCCTTAGAAGTCAACGCCCGAACCATAAAATGCAAAAAAAATGCAACAGTGTATCCATCATATAAAAGGAATAACTGCAACCAGTTTGAAAGTGATGGCCAATTCTACGTTCCGGGCAACCTAGGTTTCACTCCAGGGCGTTGCTCCACCAGACCGAATAGTTACGGCCCAAGAAGTCAACGCCAGAAGCATAAAGTACGATATAAATACAACAGCTTTTCCACCGTATAAAACGAATAATTGCAACCAGTATGAAACATATGGTCATTTCTACTTTCCGAGCAAGCTAGGCTTCACCCTAGGGCGTTGCTCCAACAGATTGGATAGTTAGGGCCTTAGAAGTCAACGCCCGAAGCATAAAATGCAATAAAAATACAACAGAGTTTCCATCATATAACAGGAATAATTGCAACCAGTTTGAAAGTGATGGCCAATTCTACGTTCCGGGCAACCTAGGCTTCACTGTAGGGCGTTGCTCCACCAGGTCGAATAGTTAGTGCCTTAGAAGTCAACGCCGGAAGCATAAAATACAATATAAATACAACAGCTTTTCCATCGTATAAAACCAGTAATTGCAACCAGTGTGAAAGTAATGGTCATTTCTACGTTCCGAGCACGCTAGGCGTCGCTCTAGGGCGTTGCTCCAACACATCTAATAGCTACGGCCTTAGAAGTCAACGCCAGAGGCATAAAATACAATATAAATACAACAGCGTTTCCATCGTATAAAACGAATAATTGCAACCAGTGTGAAAGTTATGGTCATTTCCACATTCCGAGGAACCTAGGCTTCACTCTAGGGCGTTGCTCCACCAGATCGAATAGTTACGGCCTAAGAAGTCAACGCCAGAAGCATAAAATACGATATAAATACAACAGCTTTTCCATCGTATAAAAGGAATAATTGCAAACAGTGTGAAAGTAATGGTCATTTCTACGTTCCGGGCAAGCTAGGCTTCACCCTAGGCCGTTGTTCCACCAGATCGAATAGCTGGGGCCTTAGAAGTCAACGCCAGAAGCATAAAATACAGTATAAATACAACAGTTTTTCCATCGTATAAAACGAATAATGGCAACCAGTATGAAACTGATGGTCATTTCTACTTTCCGAGCAACCTAGGCTTCACCCTAGGGCGTTGCTCCAACAGATTGAATAGTTAGGGCCTTAGAAGTCAACGCCCGAAGCATAAAATGCAATAAAAATACAACAGTTTTTCCATCGTATAAAACGAATAATTGCAACCATTATGAAACTGATGGTCATTTCTACTTTCCGAGCAACCTAGGCTTCACCCTAGGGCGTTGCTCCAACAGATTGAATAGTTAGGGCCTTAGAAGTCAACGCCCGAAGCATAAAATGCAATAAAAATACAACAGTGTTTCCATCATATAACAGGTATAATTGCAACCAGTTTGAAAGTGATGGCCAATTCTACGTTCCGGGCAACCTAGGTTTCACTCTAGGGCGTTGCTCCACCACATCTAATAGCTACGGTCTTAGGAGTCAACGCCAGAGGCATAAAGTACAATATAAATACCACAGTTTTTCCATCGTATAAAACGAATAATTGCAACCAGTGTGAAACTTAAGGTCATTTCTACTTTCCGAGCAAGCTAGGCTTCACCATAGGGCGTTGCTCCAACACATTGAATAGTTAGGACCTTGGAAGTGAACGCCCGAACCATAAAATGCAAAAAAAATACAACAGTGTTTCCATCGTATAACAGGAACAATAGCAACCAGTTTGAAAGTGATGGCCAATTCTACGTTCCGTGCAACCTAGGCTTCTCTCTAGGGCGTTGCTCCACCAGATCGAATAGATAGTGCCTTAGAAGTCAACGCCAGAGGCATAAAATACAACATAAATACAACAGCGTTTCCATCGTATAAAACGAATAATTGCAACCAGTGTGAAAGTTATGGTCATTTCCACATTCAGAGCAACCTAGGCTTCACTCTAGGACGGTGCTCCACCAGATCGAATAGTTAGGTCCTTAGAAGTAAACGCCAGAAGCATAATATACGATATAAATACAACAGCGTTTCCATCGTATAAAACGAATAATTGCAACCAGTGTGAAAGTTATGGTCATTTCTACATTCCGAGGAACCTAGGCTTCACTCTAGGGCGTTGCTCCACCAGATCGAATAGTTAGGTCCTTAGAAGTAAACGCCAGAAGCATAAAATACGATATAAATACAACAGTTTTTCCATCGTATGAAACAAATAATTGAAACCAGTATGAAGCATATGGTCATTTCTACTTTCCGAGCAACCTAGGCTTCACCCTAGGGCGTTGCTCCAACGGATTGAATAGTTAGGGCCTTAGAAGTCAACGCCCGAACCATAAAATGCAAAAAAAATACAACAGAGTTTCCATCATATAACAGGAATAATTGCAACCAGTTTGAAAGTGATGGCCAATTCTACGTTGCGGGCAACCTAGGTTTCACTCCAGGGCGTTGCTCCACCAGACCGAATAGTGACGGCCTTAGAAGTCAACGCCAGAAGCATAAAATACGATATAAGTACAACAGCTTTCCCATCGTATAAAACGAATAATTGCAACCAGTGTGAAACTAATGGTCATTTCTACTTTCCGAGCAACCTAGGCTTCACCCTAGGGCGTTGCTCCAACAGATTAAGTAGTTAGGGCCTTAGAAGTCTACGCCCGCACCATAAAATGCAAAAAATATACAACAGTGTTTCCATCATATAACAGGAATAATTGCGACCAGTTTGAAAGTGATTGCCAATTCTACGTTCCGGCCAACCTAGGCTTCACCCTAGGGCGTTGCTCCAACAGATTGAATAGTTCGGGCCTTAGAAGTCAACGCCCGAAGCATAAAATACAATATAAATACAACAGTTTTCCATCGTATAAAACGAATAATTGCAACCAGTATGAAACTTATGGTCATTTCTGCTTTCCGAGCAACCTAGGCTTCAACCTAGGGCGTTGCTCCAACAGATTGAATAGTTAGGGCCTTAGAAGTCTACGCCCGAACCATAAAATGCAAAAAAAATACAACAGTGTATCCATCATATAACAGGAATAATTTCGACCAGTTTGAAAGTGATGGCCATTTCTACGTTCCGGGCAACCTAGGCTTCACTCTAGGGCGTTGCTCCACCAGATCGAATAGTTAGTGCCTTAGAAGTCAACGCCAGAAGCATAAAATACAATATAAATACAACAGTTTTTCCATCGTATGAAACAAATAATTGCAACCAGTATGAAGCATATGGTCATTTCTACTTTCCGAGCAACCTAGGCTTCACCCTAGGGCGTTGCTCCAACGGATTGAATAGTTAGGGCCTTAGAAGTCAACGCCCGAACCATAAAATGCAAAAAAAATGCAACAGTGTATCCATCATATAAAAGGAATAACTGCAACCAGTTTGAAAGTGATGGCCAATTCTACGTTCCGGGCAACCTAGGTTTCACTCCAGGGCGTTGCTCCACCAGACCGAATAGTTACGGCCCAAGAAGTCAACGCCAGAAGCATAAAGTACGATATAAATACAACAGCTTTTCCACCGTATAAAACGAATAATTGCAACCAGTATGAAACATATGGTCATTTCTACTTTCCGAGCAAGCTAGGCTTCACCCTAGGGCGTTGCTCCAACAGATTGGATAGTTAGGGCCTTAGAAGTCAACGCCCGAAGCATAAAATGCAATAAAAATACAACAGAGTTTCCATCATATAACAGGAATAATTGCAACCAGTTTGAAAGTGATGGCCAATTCTACGTTCCGGGCAACCTAGGCTTCACTGTAGGGCGTTGCTCCACCAGGTCGAATAGTTAGTGCCTTAGAAGTCAACGCCGGAAGCATAAAATACAATATAAATACAACAGCTTTTCCATCGTATAAAACCAGTAATTGCAACCAGTGTGAAAGTAATGGTCATTTCTACGTTCCGAGCACGCTAGGCGTCGCTATAGGGCGTTGCTCCAACACATCTAATAGCTACGGCCTTAGAAGTCAACGCCAGAGGCATAAAATACAATATAAATACAACAGCGTTTCCATCGTATAAAACGAATAATTGCAACCAGTGTGAAAGTTATGGTCATTTCCACATTCCGAGGAACCTAGGCTTCACTCTAGGGCGTTGCTCCACCAGATCGAATAGTTAGGTCTTTAGAAGTAAACGCCAGAAGCATAAAATACGATATAAATTCAACAGCTTTTCCATCGTATAAAAGGATTAATTGCAACCAGTTTGAGCGTGATGGTCATTTCTCCTTTCCGGGCAACCTAGGCTTCACTCTAGTGCGTTGCCCCACTAGATCGAACAGCTAGGGCCTTAGAAGTCAGCGCCAGAAGCATAAAATACAATATAAATCCAACAGTTTTTCCATCGTATAAAACGAATCATTGCAACCAGTATGAAACTTATGGTCATTTCTACTTTCCGAGCAACCTAGGCTTCACCCTAGGGCGTTCCTCCAACGGATTGAATAGTTAGGGCCTTAGAAGTCAACGCCCGAAGCATAAAATGCAAAAAAAATACAACAGTGTTTCCATCATATAACAGGAATAATTGCAACCAGTTTGAAAGTGATGGCCAATTCTACGTTCCGGGCAACCTAGGTTTCACTCCAGGGCGTTGCTCCACCAGACCGAATAGTTACGGCCTAAGAAGTCAACGCCAGAAGCATAAAATACGATATAAATACAACAGCTTTTCCATCGCATAAAACGAATAATAGCAACCAGTGTGAAAGTAATGGTCATTTCTACGTTCCGAGCACCCTAGGCGTCACTCTAGGGCGTTGCTCCACCACATCTAAAAGCTACGGCCTTAGAAGTCAACACCAGAGGCTTAAAGTACAATATAAATACAACAGCGTTTCCATTGTATAAAACGAATAATTGCAACCAGTGTGAAAGTTATGGTCATTTCTATATTCAGAGCAACCTAGGATTCACTCTAGGGCGTTGCTCCACCAGATCGAATAGTTAGGTCCTTAGAAGTAAACGCCAGAAGCATAAAATACGATATAAATACAACAGCGTTTCCATCGTATAAAACGAATAATTGCAACCAGTGTGAAAGTTATGGTCATTTCTACATTCCGAGCAACCTAGGACTCACTCTAGGGCGCTCCTCCACCAGATCGAATAGTTAGGTCCTTAGAAGTGAACGCCCGAAACATAAAATGCAAAAAAAATACAACTGTGTTTCCGTCATATATCAGGAATAATTGCAACCAGTTTGAAGGTGATGGCCAATTCTACGTTCCGGGCAACCTAGGTTTCACTCCAGGGCGTTGCTCCACCAGACCGAATAGTTACGGCCTA
Organism: Calliopsis andreniformis; assembly: GCF_051401765.1. NCBI lineage: Eukaryota > Metazoa > Arthropoda > Insecta > Hymenoptera > Andrenidae > Calliopsis > Calliopsis andreniformis. The sequence goes on along the minus strand of NW_027480425.1, from coordinate 6,450,565 downwards.
AGAAGTCAACGCCAGAAGCATAAAATACGATATAAATACAACAGCTTTTCCATCGTATAAAAGGAATAACTGCAAACAGTGTGAAAGTAATGGTCATTTCTACGTTCCGGGCAAGCTAGGCTTCACCCTAGGCCGTTGTTCCACCAGATCGAATAGCTGGGGACTTAGAAGTCAACGCCAGAAGCATAAAATACAATATAAATACAACAGTTTTTCCATCGTATAAAACGAATAATGGCAACCAGTATGAAACTGATGGTCATTTCTACTTTCCGAGCAACCTAGGCTTCACCCTAGGGCGTTGCTCCAACAGATTGAATAGTTAGGGCCTTAGAAGTCAACGCCCGAAGCATAAAATGCAATAAAAATACAACAGTTTTTCCATCGTATAAAACGAATAATTGCAACCATTATGAAACTGATGGTCATTTCTACTTTCCGAGCAACCTAGGCTTCACCCTAGGGCGTTGCTCCAACAGATTGAATAGTTAGGGCCTTAGAAGTCAACGCCCGAAGCATAAAATGCAATAAAAATACAACAGTGTTTCCATCATATAACAGGAATAATTGCAACCAGTTTGAAAGTGATGGCCAATTCTACGTTCCGGGCAACCTAGGTTTCACTCTAGGGCGTTGCTCCACCACATCTAATAGCTACGGCCTTAGGAGTCAACGCCAGAGGCATAAAGTACAATATAAATACCACAGTTTTTCCATCGTATAAAACGAATAATTGCAACCAGTGTGAAACTTAAGGTCATTTCTACTTTCCGAGCAAGCTAGGCTTCACCATAGGGCGTTGCTCCAACACATTGAATAGTTAGGACCTTGGAAGTGAACGCCCGAACCATAAAATGCAAAAAAAATACAACAGTGTTTCCATCATATAACAGGAACAATAGCAACCAGTTTGAAAGTGATGGCCAATTCTACGTTCCGTGCAACCTAGGCTTCTCTCTAGGGCGTTGCTCCACCAGATCGAATAGATAGTGCCTTAGAAGTCAACGCCAGAGGCATAAAATACAATATAAATACAACAGCGTTTCCATCGTATAAAACGAATAATTGCAACCAGTGTGAAAGTTATGGTCATTTCCACATTCAGAGCAACCTAGGCTTCACTCTAGGACGGTGCTCCACCAGATCGAATAGTTAGGTCCTTAGAAGTAAACGCCAGAAGCATAAAATACGATATAAATACAACAGCTTTTCCATCGTATAAAAGGATTAATTGCAACCAGTTTGAACGTGATGGTCATTTCTCCTTTCCGGGCAACCTAGGCTTCACTCTAGGGCGTTGCTCCACTAGATCGAACAGCTAGGGCCTTAGTAGTCAACGCCAGAAGCATAAAATACAATATAAATACAACAGTTTTTCCATCGTATAAAACGAATAATTGCAACCAGTATGAAACTTATGGTCATTTCTACTTTCCGAGCAGCCTAGGCTTCACCCTAGGTCGTTGCTCCAACGGATTGAATAGTTAGGGCCTTAGAAGTCAACGCCCGAAGCATAAAATGCAAAAAAAATACAACAGTGTTTCCATCATATAACAGGAATAATTGCAACCAGTTTGAAAGTGATGGCCAATTCTACGTTCCGGGCAACCTAGGTTTCACTCCAGGGCGTTGCTCCACCAGACCGAATAGTTACGGCCTAAGAAGTCAACGCCAGAAGCATAAAATACGATATAAATACAACAGCTTTTCCATCGCATAAAACGAATAATTGCAACCAGTGTGAAAGTAATAGTCATTTCTACGTTCCGAGCACCCTAGGCGTCACTCTAGGGCGTTGCTCCACCACATCTAAAAGCTACGGCCTTAGAAGTCAACACCAGAGGCTTAAAGTACAATATAAATACAACAGCGTTTCCATTGTATAAAACGAATAATTGCAACCAGTGTGAAAGTTATGGTCATTTCTATATTCAGAGCAACCTAGGATTCACTCTAGGGCGTTGCTCCACCAGATCGAATAGTTAGGTCCTTAGAAGTAAACGCCAGAAGCATAAAATACGATATAAATACAACAGCGTTTCCATCGTATAAAACGAATAATTGCAACCAGTGTGAAAGTTATGGTCATTTCTACATTCCGAGCAACCTAGGACTCACTCTAGGGCGCTCCTCCACCAGATCGAATAGTTAGGTCCTTAGAAGTGAACGCCCGAAACATAAAATGCAAAAAAAATACAACTGTGTTTCCATCATATATCAGGAATAATTGCAACCAGTTTGAAGGTGATGGCCAATTCTACGTTCCGGGCAACCTAGGTTTCACTCCAGGGCGTTGCTCCACCAGACCGAATAGTTACGGCCTAAGAAGTCAACGCCAGAAGCATAAAATACGATATAAATACAACAGCTTTTCCATCGTATAAAAGGAATAATTGCAAACAGTGTGAAAGTAATGGTCATTTCTACGTTCCGGGCAAGCTAGGCTTCACCCTAGGCCGTTGTTCCACCAGATCGAATAGCTGGGGACTTAGAAGTCAACGCCAGAAGCATAAAATACAATATAAATACAACAGTTTTTCCATCGTATAAAACGAATAATGGCAACCAGTATGAAACTGATGGTCATTTCTACTTTCCGAGCAACCTAGGCTTCACCCTAGGGCGTTGCTCCAACAGATTGAATAGTTAGGGCCTTAGAAGTCAACGCCCGAAGCATAAAATGCAATAAAAATACAACAGTTTTTCCATCGTATAAAACGAATAATTGCAACCATTATGAAACTGATGGTCATTTCTACTTTCCGAGCAACCTAGGCTTCACCCTAGGGCGTTGCTCCAACAGATTGAATAGTTAGGGCCTTAGAAGTCAACGCCCGAAGCATAAAATGCAATAAAAATACAACAGTGTTTCCATCATATAACAGGAATAATTGCAACCAGTTTGAAAGTGATGGCCAATTCTACGTTCCGGGCAACCTAGGTTTCACTCTAGGGCGTTGCTCCACCACATCTAATAGCTACGGCCTTAGGAGTCAACGCCAGAGGCATAAAGTACAATATAAATACCACAGTTTTTCCATCGTATAAAACGAATAATTGCAACCAGTGTGAAACTTAAGGTCATTTCTACTTTCCGAGCAAGCTAGGCTTCACCATAGGGCGTTGCTCCAACACATTGAATAGTTAGGACCTTGGAAGTGAACGCCCGAACCATAAAATGCAAAAAAAATACAACAGTGTTTCCATCATATAACAGGAACAATAGCAACCAGTTTGAAAGTGATGGCCAATTCTACGTTCCGTGCAACCTAGGCTTCTCTCTAGGGCGTTGCTCCACCAGATCGAATAGATAGTGCCTTAGAAGTCAACGCCAGAGGCATAAAATACAATATAAATACAACAGCGTTTCCATCGTATAAAACGAATAATTGCAACCAGTGTGAAAGTTATGGTCATTTCCACATTCAGAGCAACCTAGGCTTCACTCTAGGACGGTGCTCCACCAGATCGAATAGTTAGGTCCTTAGAAGTAAACGCCAGAAGCATAAAATACGATATAAATACAACAGCTTTTCCATCGTATAAAAGGATTAATTGCAACCAGTTTGAACGTGATGGTCATTTCTCCTTTCCGGGCAACCTAGGCTTCACTCTAGGGCGTTGCTCCACTAGATCGAACAGCTAGGGCCTTAGAAGTCAACGCCAGAAGCATAAAATACAATATAAATACAACAGTTTTTCCATCGTATAAAACGAATAATTGCAACCAGAATGAAACTTATGGTCATTTCTACTTTCCGAGCAGCCTAGGCTTCACCCTAGTTCGTTGCTCCAACGGATTGAATAGTTAGGGCCTTAGAAGTCAACGCCCGAACCATAAAATGCAAAAAAAATACAACAGTGTTTCCATCATATAACAGGAATAATTGCAACCAGTTTGAAAGTGATGGCCAATTCTACGTTCCGGGCCACCTAGGTTTCACTCCAGGGCGTTGCTCCACCAGACCGAATAGTTACGGCCTAAGAAGTCAACGCCAGAAGCATAAAATACGATATAAATACAACAGCTTTTCCATCGTATAAAACGAATAACTGCAACCAGTGTGAAAGTAATGGTCATTTCTACGTTCCGAGCACCCTAGGCGTCACTCTAGGGCGTTGCTCCACCACATCTAATAGCTACGGCCTTAGGAGTCAACGCCAGAGGCATAAAGTACAATATAAATACCACAGTTTTTCCATCGTATAAAACGAATAATTGCAACCAGTGTGAAAGTTATGGTCATTTCTATATTCAGAGCAACCTAGGATTCACTCTAGGGCGTTGCTCCACCAGATCGAATAGTTAGGTCCTTAGAAGTAAACGCCAGAAGCATAAAATACGATATAAATACAACAGCGTTTCCATCGTATAAAACGAATAATTGCAACCAGTGTGAAAGTTATGGTCATTTCTACATTCCGAGCAACCTAGGACTCACTCTAGGGCGCTCCTCCACCAGATCGAATAGTTAGGTCCTTAGAAGTGAACGCCCGAAACATAAAATGCAAAAAAAATACAACTGTGTTTCCATCATATATCAGGAATAATTGCAACCAGTTTGAAGGTGATGGCCAATTCTACGTTCCGGGCAACCTAGGTTTCACTCCAGGGCGTTGCTCCACCAGACCGAATAGTTACGGCCTAAGAAGTCAACGCCAGAAGCATAAAATACGATATAAATACAACAGCTTTTCCATCGTATAAAAGGAATAATTGCAAACAGTGTGAAAGTAATGGTCATTTCTACGTTCCGGGCAAGCTAGGCTTCACCCTAGGCCGTTGTTCCACCAGATCGAATAGCTGGGGCCTTAGAAGTCAACGCCAGAAGCATAAAATACAATATAAATACAACAGTTTTTCCATCGTATAAAACGAATAATGGCAACCAGTATGAAACTGATGGTCATTTCTACTTTCCGAGCAACCTAGGCTTCACCCTAGGGCGTTGCTCCAACAGATTGAATAGTTAGGGCCTTAGAAGTCAACGCCCGAAGCATAAAATGCAATAAAAATACAACAGTTTTTCCATCGTATAAAACGAATAATTGCAACCATTATGAAACTGATGGTCATTTCTACTTTCCGAGCAACCTAGGCTTCACCCTAGGGCGTTGCTCCAACAGATTGAATAGTTAGGGCCTTAGAAGTCAACGCCCGAAGCATAAAATGCAATAAAAATACAACAGTGTTTCCATCATATAACAGGAATAATTGCAACCAGTTTGAAAGTGATGGCCAATTCTACGTTCCGGGCAACCTAGGTTTCACTCTAGGGCGTTGCTCCACCACATCTAATAGCTACGGCCTTAGGAGTCAACGCCAGAGGCATAAAGTACAATATAAATACCACAGTTTTTCCATCGTATAAAACGAATAATTGCAACCAGTGTGAAACTTAAGGTCATTTCTACTTTCCGAGCAAGCTAGGCTTCACCATAGGTCGTTGCTCCAACACATTGAATAGTTAGGACCTTGGAAGTGAACGCCCGAACCATAAAATGCAAAAAAAATACAACAGTGTTTCCATCATATAACAGGAACAATAGCAACCAGTTTGAAAGTGATGGCCAATTCTACGTTCCGTGCAACCTAGGCTTCTCTCTAGGGCGTTGCTCCACCAGATCGAATAGATAGTGCCTTAGAAGTCAACGCCAGAGGCATAAAATACAATATAAATACAACAGCGTTTCCATCGTATAAAACGAATAATTGCAACCAGTGTGAAAGTTATGGTCATTTCCACATTCAGAGCAAACTAGGCTTCACTCTAGGACGGTGCTCCACCAGATCGAATAGTTAGGTCCTTAGAAGTAAACGCCAGAAGCATAAAATACGATATAAATACAACAGCTTTTCCATCGTATAAAAGGATTAATTGCAACCAGTTTGAACGTGATGGTCATTTCTCCTTTCCGGGCAACCTAGGCTTCACTCTAGGGCGTTGCTCCACTAGATCGAACAGCTAGGGCCTTAGAAGTCAACGCCAGAAGCATAAAATACAATATAAATACAACAGTTTTTCCATCGTATAAAACGAATAATTGCAACCAGTATGAAACTTATGGTCATTTCTACTTTCCGAGCAGCCTAGGCTTCACCCTAGGTCGTTGCTCCAACGGATTGAATAGTTAGGGCCTTAGAAGTCAACGCCCGAACCATAAAATGCAAAAAAAATACAACAGAGTTTCCATCATATAACAGGAATAATTGCAACCAGTTTGAAAGTGATGGCCAATTCTACGTTCCGGGCCACCTAGGTTTCACTCCAGGGCGTTGCTCCACCAGACCGAATAGTTACGGCCTAAGAAGTCAACGCCAGAAGCATAAAATACGATATAAATACAACAGCTTTTCCATCGTATAAAACGAATAACTGCAACCAGTGTGAAAGTAATGGTCATTTCTACGTTCCGAGCACCCTAGGCGTCACTCTAGGGCGTTGCTCCACCACATCTAATAGCTACGGCCTTAGGAGTCAACGCCAGAGGCATAAAGTACAATATAAATACCACAGTTTTTCCATCGTATAAAACGAATAATTGCAACCAGTATGAAACTTATGGTCATTTCTACTTTCCGAGCAAGCTAGGCTTCACCCTAGGGCGTTGCTCCTACAGATTCAATAGTTAGGACCTTAGAAGTGAACGCCCGAACCATAAAATGCAAAAAAAATACAACAGTGTTTCCATCATATAACAGGAATAATTGCAACCAGTGTGAAAGTAATGGTCATTTCTACGTTCAGAGCACCCTAGGCGTCACTCTAGAGCGTTGCACCACCACATCTAATAGCTACGGCCTTAGGAGTCAACGCCAGAGGCATAAAGTACAATATAAATACCACAGTTTTTCCATCGTATAAAACGAATAATTGCAACCAGTATGAAACTTATGGTCATTTCTACTTTCCGGGCAACCTAGGCTTCACTCTAGGGCGTTGCTCCACCAGATAGAATAGCTAGGGCCTTAGAAGTCAACGCCAGAAGCATAAAATACAATATAAATACAACAGTTTTTCCATCATATAACAGGAATAATTGCAACCAGTATGAAAGTTATGGTCATTTCTACGTTCCGGGCAACCTAGGCTTCACTCTAGGGCGTTGCTCCACCAGATCAAACAGTTAGGGCCTTAGAAGTAAACGCCCGAAGCATAAAATACAAAATAAATAGAACAGTTTTTCCATTGTATAAAACAAATAATAGCAACCAGTGTGAAAGTTATGGTCATTTCTACGTTCCCGGCAACCTAGGCTTCACTCTAGGGCGTTGCTCCACCAGATCAAACAGCTAGGGCCTTAGAAGTCAACGCCCGAAGCATAAAATACAATACAAATATAACAGTTTTTCCATCGTATAAAACGAATAATTGCAACCAGTATGAAACTTATGGTCATTTCTACTTTCCGGGCAACCTAGGCTTCACTCTAGGGCGTTGCTCCACCAGATAGAATAGCTAGGGCCTTAGAAGTCAACGCCAGAAGCATAAAATACAATATAAATACAACAGTTTTTCCATCATATAACAGGAATAATTGCAACCAGTATGAAAGCAAGGGTCATTTCTACTTTACGGGCAACCTAGGCTACACCCTAGGGCGTTGCTCTTACAGATTGAATAGTTAGGGCCTTAGAAGTTAATGCCCCAAGCATAAAATGCAATAAATATACAACAGTTTTTCCTTCATATAACAGGAACATTTGCAACCAGTTTGAAAGTGATGGTAATCGCTACGTTCCGGGCAACTTATGCTTCACTCTAGGGCGTTGTTCCTCCAGATTGAATAGTTAGTGCCTTAGAAGTCAACGCCGGAAGCATAAAATGCAATAAAAATACAACAGTTTTTCCATCGTATAAAAGGATTAATTGCAACCAGTTTGAAAGTGATGGGCATTTCTACGTTCCGGGCAACTTAGGCTTCACTCTAGGGCGTTGCTCCACCAGATCGAATAGTTAGGGCCTTAGAAGTCAACGCCAGAAGCATAAAATACGATATAAGTGCAACAGCTTTTCCATCGTATAAAATGAATAATTGCAAACATTGCGAAAGTAATGGTCATTCCACGTTCCGGGCAACCTAGGCGTCACTCTAGTGCGTTGCTCCACCACATCTAATAGCTACGGCCTTAGACGTCAACGACAGAAGCATAAAATACAATAAAGATGCAACAGCTTTTCCATCGTATAAAACGAATAATTGCACCCAGTGTGAAAGTAATGGTCATTTCTACTTTCCGCGCAACCTAGGCATCACCCTAGGTCGTTGCTCCAACAGATTGAATTGTTAGGACCTTAGAAGTCAATGCACGAAGCATAAAATGCAATAAAAAGACAACAGTTTTTCCATCATATAACAGGAATAATTGCAACCAGTATGAAAGTGATGGTCATTTCTACGTTCCGGGCAACCTAGGCTTCACTCTAGGGCGTTGCTCCACCAGATCGAATAGTTAGGGCCTTAGAAGTTAACGCCCGAAGCTTAAAATGCAATAAAAATACAACAGTGTTTCCACCATATAACAGGAATAATTGCAAACAGTTTGAAAGTGATGGCCAATTCTACGTTCCGCGCAACCTAGGCTTCACTCCAGGGCGATGCTCCACCAGATCGAATAGTAACGGCCTAAGAAGTGAACGCCAGCAGCATAAAATACAATATAAATACAACTGTCTTTCCATCCTATAACACTAATAATTGCAACCAGTTTGAAAGTGATGGTCATTTCTACGTTCCGGGCAACCTACCCTTCACTCTAGAGCGTTGCTCCACCAGATCGAATAGTTACGGCCTTAGAAGTCAGCGCCAGAAGCATAAAATACAATAAAGATGCAACAGTTTTTCCATCGTTTAACAGGAATAACTACAACCAGTGTGAATGTACTGGTCATTTCTACGTTCCGGGCAACCTATGTTTAACTCTAGGGCGTTCCTCCACCAGGCCGAGTAGTTAGGGCCTAAGAAGTCATCGCCAGAAGCATAAAATACGATATAAATACAACAGCTTTTCCATCGTATAAAAGGAATAATTGCAAACAGTGCGAAAGTAATGGTCATTTCTACGTTCCGGGCAACCTAGGCTTCACTCTACAGCGTTGTTCCGCCAGATCGAATAGTTAGGGCCTAAGAAGTCAACACCAGAAGAATAAAATACAAAATAAATACAACAGCCTTTACACCGTATAAAACGAATAATTGCAACCTGTGTGAAGGTTATGGTCATACCTACGTTCCGGGCAACCTAGGCTTCACTGTCGGGCGTTGCTCCACCAGATCGAAATGTTAGGGCCTAAGAAGTCTACGTCCGAAGCATAAAATACGATATAAATACAACAGCATTTCCATCGTATTAAATGAATAATTGCAAACAGTGTGAAAGTAGTGGTCATTTCTACGTTCCGGGCAACCTGGGCTTCACTCTAGGGCGTTGCCCCACCAGATCGAATAGTTAGTGCCTTAGAAGTCAACGCCAGAAGCATAAAATACAATATCAATACAACAGTTTTTACATCGTATAAAACGAATAATTGCAACCAGTATGAAACTTATGGTCATTTCTACTTTCCGAGCAGCCTAGGCTTCACCCTAGGTCGTTGCTCCAACGGATTGAATAGTTAGGGCCTTAGAAGTCAACGCCCGAACCATAAAATGCAAAAAAAATACAACAGTGTTTCCATCATATAACAGGAATAATTGCAACCAGTTTGAAAGTGATGGCCAATTCTACGTTACGGGCAACCTAGGTTTCACTCCAGGGCGTTGCTCCACCAGACCGAATAGTTACGGCCTAAGAAGTCAACGCCAGAAGCATAAAATACGATATAAATACAACAGCGTTTCCATCGTATAAAACGAATAATTGCAACCAGTGTGAAAGTTATGGTCATTTCTACATTCCGAGCAACCTAGGACTCACTCTAGGGCGCTCCTCCACCAGATCGAATAGTTAGGTCCTTAGAAGTGAACGCCCGAAACATAAAATGCAAAAAAAATACAACTGTGTTTCCGTCATATATCAGGAATAATTGCAACCAGTTTGAAGGTGATGGCCAATTCTACGTTCCGGGCAACCTAGGTTTCACTCCAGGGCGTTGCTCCACCAGACCGAATAGTTACGGCCTAAGAAGTCAACGCCAGAAGCATAAAATACGATATAAATACAACAGCTTTTCCATCGTATAAAAGGAATAATTGCAAACAGTGTGAAAGTAATGGTCATTTCTACGTTCCGGGCAAGCTAGGCTTCACCCTAGGCCGTTGTTCCACCAGATCGAATAGCTGGGGACTTAGAAGTCAACGCCAGAAGCATAAAATACAATATAAATACAACAGTTTTTCCATCGTATAAAACGAATAATGGCAACCAGTATGAAACTGATGGTCATTTCTACTTTCCGAGCAACCTAGGCTTCACCCTAGGGCGTTGCTCCAACAGATTGAATAGTTAGGGCCTTAGAAGTCAACGCCCGAAGCATAAAATGCAATAAAAATACAACAGTTTTTCCATCGTATAAAACGAATAATTGCAACCATTATGAAACTGATGGTCATTTCTACTTTCCGAGCAACCTAGGCTTCACGCTAGGGCGTTGCTCCAACAGATTGAATAGTTAGGGCCTTAGAAGTCAACGCCCGAAGCATAAAATGCAATAAAAATACAACAGTGTTTCCATCATATAACAGGAATAATTGCAACCAGTTTGAAAGTGATGGCCAATTCTACGTTCCGGGCAACCTAGGTTTCACTCTAGGGCGTTGCTCCACCACATCTAATAGCTACGGCCTTAGGAGTCAACGCCAGAGGCATAAAGTACAATATAAATACCACAGTTTTTCCATCGTATAAAACGAATAATTGCAACCAGTGTGAAACTTAAGGTCATTTCTACTTTCCGAGCAAGCTAGGCTTCACCATAGGGCGTTGCTCCAACACATTGAATAGTTAGGACCTTGGAAGTGAACGCCCGAACCATAAAATGCAAAAAAAATACAACAGTGTTTCCATCATATAACAGGAACAATAGCAACCAGTTTGAAAGTGATGGCCAATTCTACGTTCCGTGCAACCTAGGCTTCTCTCTAGGGCGTTGCTCCACCAGATCGAATAGATAGTGCCTTAGAAGTCAACGCCAGAGGCATAAAATACAATATAAATACAACAGCGTTTCCATCGTATAAAACGAATAATTGCAACCAGTGTGAAAGTTATGGTCATTTCCACATTCAGAGCAACCTAGGCTTCACTCTAGGACGGTGCTCCACCAGATCGAATAGTTAGGTCCTTAGAAGTAAACGCCAGAAGCATAAAATACGATATAAATACAACAGCTTTTCCATCGTATAAAAGGATTAATTGCAACCAGTTTGAACGTGATGGTCATTTCTCCTTTCCGGGCAACCTAGGCTTCACTCTAGGGCGTTGCTCCACTAGATCGAACAGCTAGGGCCTTAGTAGTCAACGCCAGAAGCATAAAATACAATATAAATACAACAGTTTTTCCATCGTATAAAACGAATAATTGCAACCAGTATGAAACTTATGGTCATTTCTACTTTCCGAGCAGCCTAGGCTTCACCCTAGGTCGTTGCTCCAACGGATTGAATAGTTAGGGCCTTAGAAGTCAACGCCCGAAGCATAAAATGCAAAAAAAATACAACAGTGTTTCCATCATATAACAGGAATAATTGCAACCAGTTTGAAAGTGATGGCCAATTCTACGTTCCGGGCAACCTAGGTTTCACTCCAGGGCGTTGCTCCACCAGACCGAATAGTTACGGCCTAAGAAGTCAACGCCAGAAGCATAAAATACGATATAAATACAACAGCTTTTCCATCGCATAAAACGAATAATTGCAACCAGTGTGAAAGTAATAGTCATTTCTACGTTCCGAGCACCCTAGGCGTCACTCTAGGGCGTTGCTCCACCACATCTAAAAGCTACGGCCTTAGAAGTCAACACCAGAGGCTTAAAGTACAATATAAATACAACAGCGTTTCCATTGTATAAAACGAATAATTGCAACCAGTGTGAAAGTTATGGTCATTTCTATATTCAGAGCAACCTAGGATTCACTCTAGGGCGTTGCTCCACCAGATCGAATAGTTAGGTCCTTAGAAGTAAACGCCAGAAGCATAAAATACGATATAAATACAACAGCGTTTCCATCGTATAAAACGAATAATTGCAACCAGTGTGAAAGTTATGGTCATTTCTACATTCCGAGCAACCTAGGACTCACTCTAGGGCGCTCCTCCACCAGATCGAATAGTTAGGTCCTTAGAAGTGAACGCCCGAAACATAAAATGCAAAAAAAATACAACTGTGTTTCCATCATATATCAGGAATAATTGCAACCAGTTTGAAGGTGATGGCCAATTCTACGTTCCGGGCAACCTAGGTTTCACTCCAGGGCGTTGCTCCACCAGACCGAATAGTTACGGCCTAAGAAGTCAACGCCAGAAGCATAAAATACGATATAAATACAACAGCTTTTCCATCGTATAAAAGGAATAATTGCAAACAGTGTGAAAGTAATGGTCATTTCTACGTTCCGGGCAAGCTAGGCTTCACCCTAGGCCGTTGTTCCACCAGATCGAATAGCTGGGGACTTAGAAGTCAACGCCAGAAGCATAAAATACAATATAAATACAACAGTTTTTCCATCGTATAAAACGAATAATGGCAACCAGTATGAAACTGATGGTCATTTCTACTTTCCGAGCAACCTAGGCTTCACCCTAGGGCGTTGCTCCAACAGATTGAATAGTTAGGGCCTTAGAAGTCAACGCCCGAAGCATAAAATGCAATAAAAATACAACAGTTTTTCCATTGTATAAAACGAATAATTGCAACCATTATGAAACTGATGGTCATTTCTACTTTCCGAGCAACCTAGGCTTCACCCTAGGGCGTTGCTCCAACAGATTGAATAGTTAGGGCCTTAGAAGTCAACGCCCGAAGCATAAAATGCAATAAAAATACAACAGTGTTTCCATCATATAACAGGAATAATTGCAACCAGTTTGAAAGTGATGGCCAATTCTACGTTCCGGGCAACCTAGGTTTCACTCTAGGGCGTTGCTCCACCACATCTAATAGCTACGGCCTTAGGAGTCAACGCCAGAGGCATAAAGTACAATATATATACCACAGTTTTTCCATCGTATAAAACGAATAATTGCAACCAGTGTGAAACTTAAGGTCATTTCTACTTTCCGAGCAAGCTAGGCTTCACCATAGGGCGTTGCTCCAACACATTGAATAGTTAGGACCTTGGAAGTGAACGCCCGAACCATAAAATGCAAAAAAAATACAACAGTGTTTCCATCATATAACAGGAACAATAGCAACCAGTTTGAAAGTGATGGCCAATTCTACGTTCCGTGCAACCTAGGCTTCTCTCTAGGGCGTTGCTCCACCAGATCGAATAGATAGTGCCTTAGAAGTCAACGCCAGAGGCATAAAATACAATATAAATACAACAGCGTTTCCATCGTATAAAACGAATAATTGCAACCAGTGTGAAAGTTATGGTCATTTCCACATTCAGAGCAACCTAGGCTTCACTCTAGGACGGTGCTCCACCAGATCGAATAGTTAGGTCCTTAGAAGTAAACGCCAGAAGCATAAAATACGATATAAATACAACAGCTTTTCCATCGTATAAAAGGATTAATTGCAACCAGTTTGAACGTGATGGTCATTTCTCCTTTCCGGGCAACCTAGGCTTCACTCTAGGGCGTTGCTCCACTAGATCGAACAGCTAGGGCCTTAGAAGTCAACGCCAGAAGCATAAAATACAATATAAATACAACAGTTTTTCCATCGTATAAAACGAATAATTGCAACCAGAATGAAACTTATGGTCATTTCTACTTTCCGAGCAGCCTAGGCTTCACCCTAGTTCGTTACTCCAACGGATTGAATAGTTAGGGCCTTAGAAGTCAACGCCCGAACCATAAAATGCAAAAAAAATACAACAGTGTTTCCATCATATAACAGGAATAATTGCAACCAGTTTGAAAGTGATGGCCAATTCTACGTTCCGGGCCACCTAGGTTTCACTCCAGGGCGTTGCTCCACCAGACCGAATAGTTACGGCCTAAGAAGTCAACGCCAGAAGCATAAAATACGATATAAATACAACAGCTTTTCCATCGTATAAAACGAATAACTGCAACCAGTGTGAAAGTAATGGTCATTTCTACGTTCCGAGCACCCTAGGCGTCACTCTAGGGCGTTGCTCCACCACATCTAATAGCTACGGCCTTAGGAGTCAACGCCAGAGGCATAAAGTACAATATAAATACCACAGTTTTTCCATCGTATAAAACGAATAATTGCAACCAGTGTGAAAGTTATGGTCATTTCTATATTCAGAGCAACCTAGGATTCACTCTAGGGCGTTGCTCCACCAGATCGAATAGTTAGGTCCTTAGAAGTAAACGCCAGAAGCATAAAATACGATATAAATACAACAGCGTTTCCATCGTATAAAACGAATAATTGCAACCAGTGTGAAAGTTATGGTCATTTCTACATTCCGAGCAACCTAGGACTCACTCTAGGGCGCTCCTCCACCAGATCGAATAGTTAGGTCCTTAGAAGTGAACGCCCGAAACATAAAATGCAAAAAAAATACAACTGTGTTTCCATCATATATCAGGAATAATTGCAACCAGTTTGAAGGTGATGGCCAATTCTACGTTCCGGGCAACCTAGGTTTCACTCCAGGGCGTTGCTCCACCAGACCGAATAGTTACGGCCTAAGAAGTCAACGCCAGAAGCATAAAATACGATATAAATACAACAGCTTTTCCATCGTATAAAAGGAATAATTGCAAACAGTGTGAAAGTAATGGTCATTTCTACGTTCCGGGCAAGCTAGGCTTCACCCTAGGCCGTTGTTCCACCAGATCGAATAGCTGGGGCCTTAGAAGTCAACGCCAGAAGCATAAAATACAATATAAATACAACAGTTTTTCCATCGTATAAAACGAATAATGGCAACCAGTATGAAACTGATGGTCATTTCTACTTTCCGAGCAACCTAGGCTTCACCCTAGGGCGTTGCTCCAACAGATTGAATAGTTAGGGCCTTAGAAGTCAACGCCCGAAGCATAAAATGCAATAAAAATACAACAGTTTTTCCATCGTATAAAACGAATAATTGCAACCATTATGAAACTGATGGTCATTTCTACTTTCCGAGCAACCTAGGCTTCACCCTAGGGCGTTGCTCCAACAGATTGAATAGTTAGGGCCTTAGAAGTCAACGCCCGAAGCATAAAATGCAATAAAAATACAACAGTGTTTCCATCATATAACAGGAATAATTGCAACCAGTTTGAAAGTGATGGCCAATTCTACGTTCCGGGCAACCTAGGTTTCACTCTAGGGCGTTGCTCCACCACATCTAATAGCTACGGCCTTAGGAGTCAACGCCAGAGGCATAAAGTACAATATAAATACCACAGTTTTTCCATCGTATAAAACGAATAATTGCAACCAGTGTGAAACTTAAGGTCATTTCTACTTTCCGAGCAAGCTAGGCTTCACCATAGGTCGTTGCTCCAACACATTGAATAGTTAGGACCTTGGAAGTGAACGCCCGAACCATAAAATGCAAAAAAAATACAACAGTGTTTCCATCATATAACAGGAACAATAGCAACCAGTTTGAAAGTGATGGCCAATTCTACGTTCCGTGCAACCTAGGCTTCTCTCTAGGGCGTTGCTCCACCAGATCGAATAGATAGTGCCTTAGAAGTCAACGCCAGAGGCATAAAATACAATATAAATACAACAGCGTTTCCATCGTATAAAACGAATAATTGCAACCAGTGTGAAAGTTATGGTCATTTCCACATTCAGAGCAAACTAGGCTTCACTCTAGGACGGTGCTCCACCAGATCGAATAGTTAGGTCCTTAGAAGTAAACGCCAGAAGCATAAAATACGATATAAATACAACAGCTTTTCCATCGTATAAAAGGATTAATTGCAACCAGTTTGAACGTGATGGTCATTTCTCCTTTCCGGGCAACCTAGGCTTCACTCTAGGGCGTTGCTCCACTAGATCGAACAGCTAGGGCCTTAGAAGTCAACGCCAGAAGCATAAAATACAATATAAATACAACAGTTTTTCCATCGTATAAAACGAATAATTGCAACCAGTATGAAACTTATGGTCATTTCTACTTTCCGAGCAGCCTAGGCTTCACCCTAGGTCGTTGCTCCAACGGATTGAATAGTTAGGGCCTTAGAAGTCAACGCCCGAACCATAAAATGCAAAAAAAATACAACAGAGTTTCCATCATATAACAGGAATAATTGCAACCAGTTTGAAAGTGATGGCCAATTCTACGTTCCGGGCCACCTAGGTTTCACTCCAGGGCGTTGCTCCACCAGACCGAATAGTTACGGCCTAAGAAGTCAACGCCAGAAGCATAAAATACGATATAAATACAACAGCTTTTCCATCGTATAAAACGAATAACTGCAACCAGTGTGAAAGTAATGGTCATTTCTACGTTCCGAGCACCCTAGGCGTCACTCTAGGGCGTTGCTCCACCACATCTAATAGCTACGGCCTTAGGAGTCAACGCCAGAGGCATAAAGTACAATATAAATACCACAGTTTTTCCATCGTATAAAACGAATAATTGCAACCAGTATGAAACTTATGGTCATTTCTACTTTCCGAGCAAGCTAGGCTTCACCCTAGGGCGTTGCTCCTACAGATTCAATAGTTAGGACCTTAGAAGTGAACGCCCGAACCATAAAATGCAAAAAAAATACAACAGTGTTTCCATCATATAACAGGAATAATTGCAACCAGTGTGAAAGTAATGGTCATTTCTACGTTCAGAGCACCCTAGGCGTCACTCTAGAGCGTTGCACCACCACATCTAATAGCTACGGCCTTAGGAGTCAACGCCAGAGGCATAAAGTACAATATAAATACCACAGTTTTTCCATCGTATAAAACGAATAATTGCAACCAGTATGAAACTTATGGTCATTTCTACTTTCCGGACAACCTAGGCTTCACTCTAGGGCGTTGCTCCACCAGATAGAATAGCTAGGGCCTTAGAAGTCAACGCCAGAAGCATAAAATACAATATAAATACAACAGTTTTTCCATCATATAACAGGAATAATTGCAACCAGTATGAAAGTTATGGTCATTTCTACGTTCCGGGCAACCTAGGCTTCACTCTAGGGCGTTGCTCCACCAGATCAAACAGTTAGGGCCTTAGAAGTAAACGCCCGAAGCATAAAATACAAAATAAATAGAACAGTTTTTCCATTGTATAAAACAAATAATAGCAACCAGTGTGAAAGTTATGGTCATTTCTACGTTCCCGGCAACCTAGGCTTCACTCTAGGGCGTTGCTCCACCAGATCAAACAGCTAGGGCCTTAGAAGTCAACGCCCGAAGCATAAAATACAATACAAATATAACAGTTTTTCCATCGTATAAAACGAATAATTGCAACCAGTATGAAACTTATGGTCATTTCTACTTTCCGGGCAACCTAGGCTTCACTCTAGGGCGTTGCTCCACCAGATAGAATAGCTAGGGCCTTAGAAGTCAACGCCAGAAGCATAAAATACAATATAAATACAACAGTTTTTCCATCATATAACAGGAATAATTGCAACCAGTATGAAAGCAAGGGTCATTTCTACTTTACGGGCAACCTAGGCTACACCCTAGGGCGTTGCTCTTACAGATTGAATAGTTAGGGCCTTAGAAGTTAATGCCCCAAGCATAAAATGCAATAAATATACAACAGTTTTTCCTTCATATAACAGGAACATTTGCAACCAGTTTGAAAGTGATGGTAATCGCTACGTTCCGGGCAACTTATGCTTCACTCTAGGGCGTTGTTCCTCCAGATTGAATAGTTAGTGCCTTAGAAGTCAACGCCGGAAGCATAAAATGCAATAAAAATACAACAGTTTTTCCATCGTATAAAAGGATTAATTGCAACCAGTTTGAAAGTGATGGGCATTTCTACGTTCCGGGCAACTTAGGCTTCACTCTAGGGCGTTGCTCCACCAGATCGAATAGTTAGGGCCTTAGAAGTCAACGCCAGAAGCATAAAATACGATATAAGTGCAACAGCTTTTCCATCGTATAAAATGAATAATTGCAAACATTGCGAAAGTAATGGTCATTCCACGTTCCGGGCAACCTAGGCGTCACTCTAGTGCGTTGCTCCACCACATCTAATAGCTACGGCCTTAGACGTCAACGACAGAAGCATAAAATACAATAAAGATGCAACAGCTTTTCCATCGTATAAAACGAATAATTGCACCCAGTGTGAAAGTAATGGTCATTTCTACTTTCCGCGCAACCTAGGCATCACCCTAGGTCGTTGCTCCAACAGATTGAATTGTTAGGACCTTAGAAGTCAATGCACGAAGCATAAAATGCAATAAAAAGACAACAGTTTTTCCATCATATAACAGGAATAATTGCAACCAGTATGAAAGTGATGGTCATTTCTACGTTCCGGGCAACCTAGGCTTCACTCTAGGGCGTTGCTCCACCAGATCGAATAGTTAGGGCCTTAGAAGTTAACGCCCGAAGCTTAAAATGCAATAAAAATACAACAGTGTTTCCACCATATAACAGGAATAATTGCAAACAGTTTGAAAGTGATGGCCAATTCTACGTTCCGCGCAACCTAGGCTTCACTCCAGGGCGATGCTCCACCAGATCGAATAGTAACGGCCTAAGAAGTGAACGCCAGCAGCATAAAATACAATATAAATACAACTGTCTTTCCATCCTATAACACTAATAATTGCAACCAGTTTGAAAGTGATGGTCATTTCTACGTTCCGGGCAACCTACCCTTCACTCTAGAGCGTTGCTCCACCAGATCGAATAGTTACGGCCTTAGAAGTCAGCGCCAGAAGCATAAAATACAATAAAGATGCAACAGTTTTTCCATCGTTTAACAGGAATAACTACAACCAGTGTGAATGTACTGGTCATTTCTACGTTCCGGGCAACCTATGTTTAACTCTAGGGCGTTCCTCCACCAGGCCGAGTAGTTAGGGCCTAAGAAGTCATCGCCAGAAGCATAAAATACGATATAAATACAACAGCTTTTCCATCGTATAAAAGGAATAATTGCAAACAGTGCGAAAGTAATGGTCATT
Organism: Calliopsis andreniformis; assembly: GCF_051401765.1. NCBI lineage: Eukaryota > Metazoa > Arthropoda > Insecta > Hymenoptera > Andrenidae > Calliopsis > Calliopsis andreniformis. The sequence goes on along the minus strand of NW_027480425.1, from coordinate 6,431,379 downwards.
TCTACGTTCCGGGCAACCTAGGCTTCACTCTACAGCGTTGTTCCGCCAGATCGAATAGTTAGGGCCTAAGAAGTCAACACCAGAAGAATAAAATACAAAATAAATACAACAGCCTTTACACCGTATAAAACGAATAATTGCAACCTGTGTGAAGGTTATGGTCATACCTACGTTCCGGGCAACCTAGGCTTCACTGTCGGGCGTTGCTCCACCAGATCGAAATGTTAGGGCCTAAGAAGTCTACGTCCGAAGCATAAAATACGATATAAATACAACAGCATTTCCATCGTATTAAATGAATAATTGCAAACAGTGTGAAAGTAGTGGTCATTTCTACGTTCCGGGCAACCTGGGCTTCACTCTAGGGCGTTGCCCCACCAGATCGAATAGTTAGTGCCTTAGAAGTCAACGCCAGAAGCATAAAATACAATATCAATACAACAGTTTTTACATCGTATAAAACGAATAATTGCAACCAGTATGAAACTTATGGTCATTTCTACTTTCCGAGCAGCCTAGGCTTCACCCTAGGTCGTTGCTCCAACGGATTGAATAGTTAGGGCCTTAGAAGTCAACGCCCGAACCATAAAATGCAAAAAAAATACAACAGTGTTTCCATCATATAACAGGAATAATTGCAACCAGTTTGAAAGTGATGGCCAATTCTACGTTACGGGCAACCTAGGTTTCACTCCAGGGCGTTGCTCCACCAGACCGAATAGTTACGGCCTAAGAAGTCAACGCCAGAAGCATAAAATACGATATAAATACAACAGCTTTTCCATCGTATAAAACGAATAACTGCAACCAGTGTGAAAGTAATGGTCATTTCTACGTTCCGAGCACCCTAGGCGTCACTCTAGGGCGTTGCTCCACCACATCTAATAGCTACGGCCTTAGGAGTCAACGCCAGAGGCATAAAGTACAATATAAATACCACAGTTTTTCCATCGTATAAAACGAATAATTGCAACCAGTATGAAACTTATGGTCATTTCTACTTTCCGAGCAAGCTAGGCTTCACCCTAGGGCGTTGCTCCTACAGATTCAATAGTTAGGACCTTAGAAGTGAACGCCCGAACCATAAAATGCAAAAAAAATACAACAGTGTTTCCATCATATAACAGGAATAATTGCAACCAGTGTGAAAGTAATGGTCATTTCTACGTTCAGAGCACCCTAGGCGTCACTCTAGGGCGTTGCTCCACCACATCTAATAGCTACGGCCTTAGGAGTCAACGCCAGAGGCATAAAGTACAATATAAATACCACAGCTTTTCCATCGTATAAAACGAATAACTGCAACCAGTGTGAAAGTAATGGTCATTTCTACGTTCCGAGCACCCTAGACGTCACTCTAGGGCGTTGCTCCACCACATCTAATAGCTACGGCCTTAGGAGTCAACGCCAGAGGCATAAAGTACAATATAAATACCACAGTTTTTCCATCGTATAAAAGGAATAATTGCAAACAGTGCGAAAGTAATGGTCATTTCTACGTTCCGGGCAACCTAGGCTTCACTCTACAGCGTTGTTCCGCCAGATCGAATAGTTAGGGCCTAAGAAGTCAACACCAGAAGAATAAAATACAAAATAAATACAACAGCCTTTACACCGTATAAAACGAATAATTGCAACCTGTGTGAAGGTTATGGTCATACCTACGTTCCGGGCAACCTAGGCTTCACTGTCGGGCGTTGCTCCACCAGATCGAAATGTTAGGGCCTAAGAAGTCTACGTCCGAAGCATAAAATACGATATAAATACAACAGCATTTCCATCGTATTAAATGAATAATTGCAAACAGTGTGAAAGTAGTGGTCATTTCTACGTTCCGGGCAACCTGGGCTTCACTCTAGGGCGTTGCCCCACCAGATCGAATAGTTAGTGCCTTAGAAGTCAACGCCAGAAGCATAAAATACAATATCAATACAACAGTTTTTACATCGTATAAAACGAATAATTGCAACCAGTATGAAAGTTATGGTCATTTCTACTTTCCGGGCAACCTAGGATGCACCCTAGGGCGTTGCTGCAACCGGTTGAATAGTTAGGGCCTTAGAAGTCAACGCCCGAAGCGTAAAATACAAAAGAAATAGAACAGTTTTTCCATAGTATAAAACGAATAATTGAAACCAGTGTAAAAGTAATGGTCATTTCTACGTTCCGGGCAACCTGGGCTTCACCCTAGGGCGCTGCTCCACCCGATCGAATAGTTAGTGCCCTAGAAGTCCGCGCGAGAAGCATAAAATACAATATAAATAGAACAGTTGTTCCATCGTATAAAACGAATAATTCCTACGAGTGTGAAATTTATGGTAATTTCTACGTTCCGGGCAACCTAGGTTTCACTCTAGGGTGTTGCTCCACCAGATCGCATAGCTAGTGACTTAGAATTCAATGCCATAAGAATAAAATACAATATAAGTACAACAGTTTTTCCATCGTATAAAATGAATAATTGGAAACATTGTGAAAGTAATGGTCATTTCTATGTTCCAGGCAACCTAGGCGTCACTCTAGGGCGTTACTCCACCACATCTAATAGCTACGGCCTTAGAAGTCAACGCTAGAAGCATAAAATACAATATAAATACAACACCTTTTCCATCGTATAAAAAGAATAATTGCAAACAGTGTGAAAGTAATGGTCATTTCTACGTTCCGGACAACCTAGGCTTCACTCTAGGGCGTTGCTCCACCACATCGAATAGCTACTGCCTTAGAAGTCAACGCTAGAAGCATAAAATACAATAAAAATGCAACAGTTTTTCCAACGTATAGCATGAATAATTGCAACCGGTGTGAATGTCATGGTCATTTCTACGTTCCGGGCAACCTAGGCTTGGCTGGAGGGTGCTGCTCCACCAGATCGAATAGGTAGGGCCATAGAAGTCAACGCCCGAAGCATAAAATACGATACAAAATACAACAGCTTTTCCATCGTATAAAACGAATAATTGGGACCAGTGTGAAAGTTAAAGTCATCTCTACATTCCGAGCAACCTAGGTTTCACTCTAGGGCGTTGCTCCACCAGATCGAATAGCTAGGGACTTGGAATTCAACGCCAGAAGAATAAAACACAATACAAGTACAAACGCTTTTCCATTCTATAAAATGAATAATTGCAAACATTGTTAAATTAATGGTCATTTCTACGTTCCGGGCAACCTAGGCGTCACTGTAGTGTGTTGCTCCACCACGGCTAATATCGGCGGCTTTAGAAGTCAACGCCCGAAGCATAAAATACAATAAAAATACAACAGTCTTTCCATCCTATAACAGGAATAATTGCAACGCGTGTGAAAGTGATGGTCATTTGTACGTTCCGGACAACCTAGGCTTCACTCTATGGCGTTCTTCCACCACATCGAATAGCTACAGCCTCAGAAGTCAACGCCTGAAGTATAAAATACAATAAAAATACAACAGTCTTTCAATCCTATAACAGGAATAATTGCAACCCGTGTGAAAGTTATGTTCATTTCTACGTTCCAGGCAACGTTGGCTTCACCCTAGGTCGTTGTTCCACCAGATGGAATAGTTAGGGCCTAAGAAGTCAACGCCAGAAGCATAAAATACAATATAAATATAACAGTTTTTCCATCGTATGAAACGAATAATACAAACCAGTGTGAAGGTTATGGTCATTTCTACCTTCCGGGCAACCTAGGCTTCACCCTAGGGCGTTGCACCTACAGATTGAATAGTTAGGGCCTCAGAAGTCATCGCCCGAAGCATAAAATACAAAATAAATAGAACAGTTTTTCCATCGTATAAAACGAATAGTCGCTACCGGTGTTAGAGTTATGGTCATTTCTACGTTCCGGGCAACCTAGGTTTGACTCCAGGGCGTTGCTCCACCAGTTCGAATAGATAGGTCATAAGAAGTCAACGCCAGAGGCATAAAATACAATAAAAATGCAACAGTTTTTCCATCGCATAACAGGAATAATTGCAACCAGTGTGAATGTAATGGTCATTTCTACGTTCCGGGCAACCTAGGTTTCACTCTAGGGCGTTGCTCCACCAGGTCGAGTAGTTAGGGCCTAAGAAGTCAACGCCAGAAGCATAAAATACGATATAAATACAACAGCTTTTACATCGTATAAAACGAATAATTGCTACCAGTGTGGAAGTTATGGTCATTTCTACGTTCCGGGCAACCTAGGCTTCACTGTAGGGCGTTGCTCGACCAGATCGAATAGCTAGGGCCTTAGAAGTCAACGCCCGAAGCATAAAATACAAAATAAATAGAACAGTTTCTCCATCGTATAAAACGAATAATTGCTACCAGTGTGAAAGTTATGGTCATTGCTACGTTCCGCGCAACCTACCCTTCACTCTAGAGCGTTGCTCCACCAGATCGAATAGTTACGGCCTTAGAAGTCAGCGCCAGAAGCATAAAATACAATAAAGATGCAACAGTTTTTCCATCGTTTAACAGGAATAACTACAACCAGTGTGAATGTACTGGTCATTTCTACGTTCCGGGCAACCTATGTTTAACTCTAGGGCGTTCCTCCACCAGGCCGAGTAGTTAGGGCCTAAGAAGTCATCGCCAGAAGCATAAAATACGATATAAATACAACAGCTTTTCCATCGTATAAAAGGAATAATTGCAAACAGTGTGAAAGTAATGGTCATTTCTACGTTCCGGGCAACCTAGGCTTCACTCTACAGCGTTGTTCCGCCAGATCGAATAGTTAGGGCCTAAGAAGTCAACACCAGAAGAATAAAATACAAAATAAATAAAACAGCCTTTACACCGTATAAAACGAATAATTGCAACCTGTGTGAAGGTTATGGTCATATCTACGTTCCGGGCAACCTAGGCTTCACTGTCGGGCGTTGCTCCACCAGATCGAAATGTTAGGGCCTAAGAAGTCTACGCCCGAAGCATAAAATACGATATAAATACAACAGCATTTCCATCGTATTAAATGAATAATTGCAAACAGTGTGAAAGTAGTGGTCATTTCTACGTTCCGGGCAACCTGGGCTTCACTCTAGGGCGTTGCCCCACCAGATCGAATAGTTAGTGCCTTAGAAGTCAACGCCAGAAGCATAAAATACAATATCAATACAACAGTTTTTACATCGTATAAAACGAATAATTGCAACCAGTATGAAAGTTATGGTCATTTCTACTTTCCGGGCAACCTAGGATGCACCCTAGGGCGTTGCAGCAACCGGTTGAATAGTTAGGGCCTTAGAAGTCAACGCCCGAAGCGTAAAATACAAAAGAAATAGAACAGTTTTTCCATAGTATAAAACGAATAATTGAAACCAGTGTAAAAGTAATGGTCATTTCTACGTTCCGGGCAACCTGGGCTTCACCCTAGGGCGCTGCTCCACCAGATCGAATAGTTAGTGCCCTAGAAGTCCGCGCGAGAAGCATAAAATACAATATAAATAGAACAGTTGTTCCATCGTATAAAACGAATAATTCCTACGAGTGTGAAAGTTATGGTAATTTCTACGTTCCGGGCAACCTAGGTTTCACTCTAGGGTGTTGCTCCACCAGATCGCATAGCTAGTGACTTAGAATTCAATGCCATAAGAATAAAATACAATATAAGTACAACAGTTTTTCCATCGTATAAAATGAATAATTGGAAACATTGTGAAAGTAATGGTCATTTCTATGTTCCAGGCAACCTAGGCGTCACTCTAGGGCGTTACTCCACCACATCTAATAGCTACGGCCTTAGAAGTCAACGCTAGAAGCATAAAATACAATATAAATACAACACCTTTTCCATCGTATAAAAAGAATAATTGCAAACAGTGTGAAAGTAATGGTCATTTCTACGTTCCGGACAACCTAGGCTTCACTCTAGGGCGTTGCTCCACCACATCGAATAGCTACTGCCTTAGAAGTCAACGCTAGAAGCATAAAATACAATAAAAATGCAACAGTTTTTCCAACGTATAGCATGAATAATTGCAACCGGTGTGAATGTCATGGTCATTTCTACGTTCCGGGCAACCTAGGCTTGACTGGAGGGTGCTGCTCCACCAGATCGAATAGGTAGGGCCATAGAAGTCAACGCCCGAAGCATAAAATACGATACAAAATACAACAGCTTTTCCATCGTATAAAACGAATAATTGGGACCAGTGTGAAAGTTAAAGTCATCTCTACATTCCGAGCAACCTAGGTTTCACTCTAGGGCGTTGCTCCACCAGATCGAATAGCTAGGGACTTGGAATTCAACGCCAGAAGAATAAAACACAATACAAGTACAAACGCTTTTCCATTCTATAAAATGAATAATTGCAAACATTGTTAAATTAATGGTCATTTCTACGTTCCGGGCAACCTAGGCGTCACTGTAGTGTGTTGCTCCACCACGGCTAATATCGGCGGCTTTAGAAGTCAACGCCCGAAGCATAAAATACAATAAAAATACAACAGTCTTTCCATCCTATAACAGGAATAATTGCAACGCGTGTGAAAGTGATGGTCATTTGTACGTTCCGGACAACCTAGGCTTCACTCTATGGCGTTCTTCCACCACATCGAATAGCTACAGCCTCAGAAGTCAACGCCTGAAGTATAAAATACAATAAAAATACAACAGTCTTTCAATCCTATAACAGGAATAATTGCAACCCGTGTGAAAGTTATGTTCATTTCTACGTTCCAGGCAACGTTGGCTTCACCCTAGGTCGTTGTTCCACCAGATGGAATAGTTAGGGCCTAAGAAGTCAACGCCAGAAGCATAAAATACAATATAAATATAACAGTTTTTCCATCGTATGAAACGAATAATACAAACCAGTGTGAAGGTTATGGTCATTTCTACCTTCCGGGCAACCTAGGCTTCACCCTAGGGCGTTGCACCTACAGATTGAATAGTTAGGGCCTCAGAAGTCATCGCCCGAAGCATAAAATACAAAATAAATAGAACAGTTTTTCCATCGTATAAAACGAATAGTCGCTACCGGTGTTAGAGTTATGGTCATTTCTACGTTCCGGGCAACCTAGGTTTGACTCCAGGGCGTTGCTCCACCAGTTCGAATAGATAGGTCATAAGAAGTCAACGCCAGGGGCATAAAATACAATAAAAATGCAACAGTTTTTCCATCGCATAACAGGAATAATTGCAACCAGTGTGAATGTAATGGTCATTTCTACGTTCCGGGCAACCTAGGTTTCACTCTAGGGCGTTGCTCCACCAGGTCGAGTAGTTAGGGCCTAAGAAGTCAACGCCAGAAGCATAAAATACGATATAAATACAACAGCTTTTACATCGTATAAAACGAATAATTGCAACCAGTGTGGAAGTTATGGTCATTTCTACGTTCCGGGCAACCTAGGCTTCACTGTAGGGCGTTGCTCGACCAGATCGAATAGCTAGGGCCTTAGAAGTCAACGCCCGAAGCATAAAATACAAAATAAATAGAACAGTTTCTCCATCGTATAAAACGAATAATTGCTACCAGTGTGAAAGTTATGGTCATTGCTACGTTCCGCGCAACCTACCCTTCACTCTAGAGCGTTGCTCCACCAGATCGAATAGTTACGGCCTTAGAAGTCAGCGCCAGAAGCATAAAATACAATAAAGATGCAACAGTTTTTCCATCGTTTAACAGGAATAACTACAACCAGTGTGAATGTACTGGTCATTTCTACGTTCCGGGCAACCTATGTTTAACTCTAGGGCGTTCCTCCACCAGGCCGAGTAGTTAGGGCCTAAGAAGTCATCGCCAGAAGCATAAAATACGATATAAATACAACAGCTTTTCCATCGTATAAAAGGAATAATTGCAAACAGTGTGAAAGTAATGGTCATTTCTACGTTCCGGGCAACCTAGGCTTCACTCTACAGCGTTGTTCCGCCAGATCGAATAGTTAGGGCCTAAGAAGTCAACACCAGAAGAATAAAATACAAAATAAATACAACAGCCTTTACACCGTATAAAACGAATAATTGCAACCTGTGTGAAGGTTATGGTCATATCTACGTTCCGGGCAACCTAGGCTTCACTGTCGGGCGTTGCTCCACCAGATCGAAATGTTAGGGCCTAAGAAGTCTACGTCCGAAGCATAAAATACGATATAAATACAACAGCATTTCCATCGTATTAAATGAATAATTGCAAACAGTGTGAAAGTAGTGGTCATTTCTACGTTCCGGGCAACCTGGGCTTCACTCTAGGGCGTTGCCCCACCAGATCGAATAGTTAGTGCCTTAGAAGTCAACGCCAGAAGCATAAAATACAATATCAATACAACAGTTTTTACATCGTATAAAACGAATAATTGCAACCAGTATGAAACTTATGGTCATTTCTACTTTCCGAGCAGCCTAGGCTTCACCCTAGGTCGTTGCTCCAACGGATTGAATAGTTAGGGCCTTAGAAGTCAACGCCCGAAGCGTAAAATACAAAAGAAATAGAACAGTTTTTCCATAGTATAAAACGAATAATTGAAACCAGTGTAAAAGTAATGGTCATTTCTACGTTCCGGGCAACCTGGGCTTCACCCTAGGGCGCTGCTCCACCCGATCGAATAGTTAGTGCCCTAGAAGTCCGCGCGAGAAGCATAAAATACAATATAAATAGAACAGTTGTTCCATCGTATAAAACGAATAATTCCTACGAGTGTGAAATTTATGGTAATTTCTACGTTCCGGGCAACCTAGGTTTCACTCTAGGGTGTTGCTCCACCAGATCGCATAGCTAGTGACTTAGAATTCAATGCCATAAGAATAAAATACAATATAAGTACAACAGTTTTTCCATCGTATAAAATGAATAATTGGAAACATTGTGAAAGTAATGGTCATTTCTATGTTCCAGGCAACCTAGGCGTCACTCTAGGGCGTTACTCCACCACATCTAATAGCTACGGCCTTAGAAGTCAACGCTAGAAGCATAAAATACAATATAAATACAACACCTTTTCCATCGTATAAAAAGAATAATTGCAAACAGTGTGAAAGTAATGGTCATTTCTACGTTCCGGACAACCTAGGCTTCACTCTAGGGCGTTGCTCCACCACATCGAATAGCTACTGCCTTAGAAGTCAACGCTAGAAGCATAAAATACAATAAAAATGCAACAGTTTTTCCAACGTATAGCATGAATAATTGCAACCGGTGTGAATGTCATGGTCATTTCTACGTTCCGGGCAACCTAGGCTTGGCTGGAGGGTGCTGCTCCACCAGATCGAATAGGTAGGGCCATAGAAGTCAACGCCCGAAGCATAAAATACGATACAAAATACAACAGCTTTTCCATCGTATAAAACGAATAATTGGGACCAGTGTGAAAGTTAAAGTCATCTCTACATTCCGAGCAACCTAGGTTTCACTCTAGGGCGTTGCTCCACCAGATCGAATAGCTAGGGACTTGGAATTCAACGCCAGAAGAATAAAACACAATACAAGTACAAACGCTTTTCCATTCTATAAAATGAATAATTGCAAACATTGTTAAATTAATGGTCATTTCTACGTTCCGGGCAACCTAGGCGTCACTGTAGTGTGTTGCTCCACCACGGCTAATATCGGCGGCTTTAGAAGTCAACGCCCGAAGCATAAAATACAATAAAAATACAACAGTCTTTCCATCCTATAACAGGAATAATTGCAACGCGTGTGAAAGTGATGGTCATTTGTACGTTCCGGACAACCTAGGCTTCACTCTATGGCGTTCTTCCACCACATCGAATAGCTACAGCCTCAGAAGTCAACGCCTGAAGTATAAAATACAATAAAAATACAACAGTCTTTCAATCCTATAACAGGAATAATTGCAACCCGTGTGAAAGTTATGTTCATTTCTACGTTCCAGGCAACGTTGGCTTCACCCTAGGTCGTTGTTCCACCAGATGGAATAGTTAGGGCCTAAGAAGTCAACGCCAGAAGCATAAAATACAATATAAATATAACAGTTTTTCCATCGTATGAAACGAATAATACAAACCAGTGTGAAGGTTATGGTCATTTCTACCTTCCGGGCAACCTAGGCTTCACCCTAGGGCGTTGCACCTACAGATTGAATAGTTAGGGCCTCAGAAGTCATCGCCCGAAGCATAAAATACAAAATAAATAGAACAGTTTTTCCATCGTATAAAACGAATAGTCGCTACCGGTGTTAGAGTTATGGTCATTTCTACGTTCCGGGCAACCTAGGTTTGACTCCAGGGCGTTGCTCCACCAGTTCGAATAGATAGGTCATAAGAAGTCAACGCCAGAGGCATAAAATACAATAAAAATGCAACAGTTTTTCCATCGCATAACAGGAATAATTGCAACCAGTGTGAATGTAATGGTCATTTCTACGTTCCGGGCAACCTAGGTTTCACTCTAGGGCGTTGCTCCACCAGGTCGAGTAGTTAGGGCCTAAGAAGTCAACGCCAGAAGCATAAAATACGATATAAATACAACAGCTTTTACATCGTATAAAACGAATAATTGCTACCAGTGTGGAAGTTATGGTCATTTCTACGTTCCGGGCAACCTAGGCTTCACTGTAGGGCGTTGCTCGACCAGATCGAATAGCTAGGGCCTTAGAAGTCAACGCCCGAAGCATAAAATACAAAATAAATAGAACAGTTTCTCCATCGTATAAAACGAATAATTGCTACCAGTGTGAAAGTTATGGTCATTGCTACGTTCCGCGCAACCTACCCTTCACTCTAGAGCGTTGCTCCACCAGATCGAATAGTTACGGCCTTAGAAGTCAGCGCCAGAAGCATAAAATACAATAAAGATGCAACAGTTTTTCCATCGTTTAACAGGAATAACTACAACCAGTGTGAATGTACTGGTCATTTCTACGTTCCGGGCAACCTATGTTTAACTCTAGGGCGTTCCTCCACCAGGCCGAGTAGTTAGGGCCTAAGAAGTCATCGCCAGAAGCATAAAATACGATATAAATACAACAGCTTTTCCATCGTATAAAAGGAATAATTGCAAACAGTGTGAAAGTAATGGTCATTTCTACGTTCCGGGCAACCTAGGCTTCACTCTACAGCGTTGTTCCGCCAGATCGAATAGTTAGGGCCTAAGAAGTCAACACCAGAAGAATAAAATACAAAATAAATAAAACAGCCTTTACACCGTATAAAACGAATAATTGCAACCTGTGTGAAGGTTATGGTCATATCTACGTTCCGGGCAACCTAGGCTTCACTGTCGGGCGTTGCTCCACCAGATCGAAATGTTAGGGCCTAAGAAGTCTACGCCCGAAGCATAAAATACGATATAAATACAACAGCATTTCCATCGTATTAAATGAATAATTGCAAACAGTGTGAAAGTAGTGGTCATTTCTACGTTCCGGGCAACCTGGGCTTCACTCTAGGGCGTTGCCCCACCAGATCGAATAGTTAGTGCCTTAGAAGTCAACGCCAGAAGCATAAAATACAATATCAATACAACAGTTTTTACATCGTATAAAACGAATAATTGCAACCAGTATGAAAGTTATGGTCATTTCTACTTTCCGGGCAACCTAGGATGCACCCTAGGGCGTTGCAGCAACCGGTTGAATAGTTAGGGCCTTAGAAGTCAACGCCCGAAGCGTAAAATACAAAAGAAATAGAACAGTTTTTCCATAGTATAAAACGAATAATTGAAACCAGTGTAAAAGTAATGGTCATTTCTACGTTCCGGGCAACCTGGGCTTCACCCTAGGGCGCTGCTCCACCAGATCGAATAGTTAGTGCCCTAGAAGTCCGCGCGAGAAGCATAAAATACAATATAAATAGAACAGTTGTTCCATCGTATAAAACGAATAATTCCTACGAGTGTGAAAGTTATGGTAATTTCTACGTTCCGGGCAACCTAGGTTTCACTCTAGGGTGTTGCTCCACCAGATCGCATAGCTAGTGACTTAGAATTCAATGCCATAAGAATAAAATACAATATAAGTACAACAGTTTTTCCATCGTATAAAATGAATAATTGGAAACATTGTGAAAGTAATGGTCATTTCTATGTTCCAGGCAACCTAGGCGTCACTCTAGGGCGTTACTCCACCACATCTAATAGCTACGGCCTTAGAAGTCAACGCTAGAAGCATAAAATACAATATAAATACAACACCTTTTCCATCGTATAAAAAGAATAATTGCAAACAGTGTGAAAGTAATGGTCATTTCTACGTTCCGGACAACCTAGGCTTCACTCTAGGGCGTTGCTCCACCACATCGAATAGCTACTGCCTTAGAAGTCAACGCTAGAAGCATAAAATACAATAAAAATGCAACAGTTTTTCCAACGTATAGCATGAATAATTGCAACCGGTGTGAATGTCATGGTCATTTCTACGTTCCGGGCAACCTAGGCTTGACTGGAGGGTGCTGCTCCACCAGATCGAATAGGTAGGGCCATAGAAGTCAACGCCCGAAGCATAAAATACGATACAAAATACAACAGCTTTTCCATCGTATAAAACGAATAATTGGGACCAGTGTGAAAGTTAAAGTCATCTCTACATTCCGAGCAACCTAGGTTTCACTCTAGGGCGTTGCTCCACCAGATCGAATAGCTAGGGACTTGGAATTCAACGCCAGAAGAATAAAACACAATACAAGTACAAACGCTTTTCCATTCTATAAAATGAATAATTGCAAACATTGTTAAATTAATGGTCATTTCTACGTTCCGGGCAACCTAGGCGTCACTGTAGTGTGTTGCTCCACCACGGCTAATATCGGCGGCTTTAGAAGTCAACGCCCGAAGCATAAAATACAATAAAAATACAACAGTCTTTCCATCCTATAACAGGAATAATTGCAACGCGTGTGAAAGTGATGGTCATTTGTACGTTCCGGACAACCTAGGCTTCACTCTATGGCGTTCTTCCACCACATCGAATAGCTACAGCCTCAGAAGTCAACGCCTGAAGTATAAAATACAATAAAAATACAACAGTCTTTCAATCCTATAACAGGAATAATTGCAACCCGTGTGAAAGTTATGTTCATTTCTACGTTCCAGGCAACGTTGGCTTCACCCTAGGTCGTTGTTCCACCAGATGGAATAGTTAGGGCCTAAGAAGTCAACGCCAGAAGCATAAAATACAATATAAATATAACAGTTTTTCCATCGTATGAAACGAATAATACAAACCAGTGTGAAGGTTATGGTCATTTCTACCTTCCGGGCAACCTAGGCTTCACCCTAGGGCGTTGCACCTACAGATTGAATAGTTAGGGCCTCAGAAGTCATCGCCCGAAGCATAAAATACAAAATAAATAGAACAGTTTTTCCATCGTATAAAACGAATAGTCGCTACCGGTGTTAGAGTTATGGTCATTTCTACGTTCCGGGCAACCTAGGTTTGACTCCAGGGCGTTGCTCCACCAGTTCGAATAGATAGGTCATAAGAAGTCAACGCCAGGGGCATAAAATACAATAAAAATGCAACAGTTTTTCCATCGCATAACAGGAATAATTGCAACCAGTGTGAATGTAATGGTCATTTCTACGTTCCGGGCAACCTAGGTTTCACTCTAGGGCGTTGCTCCACCAGGTCGAGTAGTTAGGGCCTAAGAAGTCAACGCCAGAAGCATAAAATACGATATAAATACAACAGCTTTTACATCGTATAAAACGAATAATTGCAACCAGTGTGGAAGTTATGGTCATTTCTACGTTCCGGGCAACCTAGGCTTCACTGTAGGGCGTTGCTCGACCAGATCGAATAGCTAGGGCCTTAGAAGTCAACGCCCGAAGCATAAAATACAAAATAAATAGAACAGTTTCTCCATCGTATAAAACGAATAATTGCTACCAGTGTGAAAGTTATGGTCATTGCTACGTTCCGCGCAACCTACCCTTCACTCTAGAGCGTTGCTCCACCAGATCGAATAGTTACGGCCTTAGAAGTCAGCGCCAGAAGCATAAAATACAATAAAGATGCAACAGTTTTTCCATCGTTTAACAGGAATAACTACAACCAGTGTGAATGTACTGGTCATTTCTACGTTCCGGGCAACCTATGTTTAACTCTAGGGCGTTCCTCCACCAGGCCGAGTAGTTAGGGCCTAAGAAGTCATCGCCAGAAGCATAAAATACGATATAAATACAACAGCTTTTCCATCGTATAAAAGGAATAATTGCAAACAGTGTGAAAGTAATGGTCATTTCTACGTTCCGGGCAACCTAGGCTTCACTCTACAGCGTTGTTCCGCCAGATCGAATAGTTAGGGCCTAAGAAGTCAACACCAGAAGAATAAAATACAAAATAAATACAACAGCCTTTACACCGTATAAAACGAATAATTGCAACCTGTGTGAAGGTTATGGTCATATCTACGTTCCGGGCAACCTAGGCTTCACTGTCGGGCGTTGCTCCACCAGATCGAAATGTTAGGGCCTAAGAAGTCTACGTCCGAAGCATAAAATACGATATAAATACAACAGCATTTCCATCGTATTAAATGAATAATTGCAAACAGTGTGAAAGTAGTGGTCATTTCTACGTTCCGGGCAACCTGGGCTTCACTCTAGGGCGTTGCCCCACCAGATCGAATAGTTAGTGCCTTAGAAGTCAACGCCAGAAGCATAAAATACAATATCAATACAACAGTTTTTACATCGTATAAAACGAATAATTGCAACCAGTATGAAACTTATGGTCATTTCTACTTTCCGAGCAGCCTAGGCTTCACCCTAGGTCGTTGCTCCAACGGATTGAATAGTTAGGGCCTTAGAAGTCAACGCCCGAACCATAAAATGCAAAAAAAATACAACAGTGTTTCCATCATATAACAGGAATAATTGCAACCAGTTTGAAAGTGATGGCCAATTCTACGTTACGGGCAACCTAGGTTTCACTCCAGGGCGTTGCTCCACCAGACCGAATAGTTACGGCCTAAGAAGTCAACGCCAGAAGCATAAAATACGATATAAATACAACAGCTTTTCCATCGTATAAAACGAATAACTGCAACCAGTGTGAAAGTAATGGTCATTTCTACGTTCCGAGCACCCTAGGCGTCACTCTAGGGCGTTGCTCCACCACATCTAATAGCTACGGCCTTAGGAGTCAACGCCAGAGGCATAAAGTACAATATAAATACCACAGTTTTTCCATCGTATAAAACGAATAATTGCAACCAGTATGAAACTTATGGTCATTTCTACTTTCCGAGCAAGCTAGGCTTCACCCTAGGGCGTTGCTCCTACAGATTCAATAGTTAGGACCTTAGAAGTGAACGCCCGAACCATAAAATGCAAAAAAAATACAACAGTGTTTCCATCATATAACAGGAATAATTGCAACCAGTGTGAAAGTAATGGTCATTTCTACGTTCAGAGCACCCTAGGCGTCACTCTAGGGCGTTGCTCCACCACATCTAATAGCTACGGCCTTAGGAGTCAACGCCAGAGGCATAAAGTACAATATAAATACCACAGCTTTTCCATCGTATAAAACGAATAACTGCAACCAGTGTGAAAGTAATGGTCATTTCTACGTTCCGAGCACCCTAGACGTCACTCTAGGGCGTTGCTCCACCACATCTAATAGCTACGGCCTTAGGAGTCAACGCCAGAGGCATAAAGTACAATATAAATACCACAGTTTTTCCATCGTATAAAAGGAATAATTGCAAACAGTGCGAAAGTAATGGTCATTTCTACGTTCCGGGCAACCTAGGCTTCACTCTACAGCGTTGTTCCGCCAGATCGAATAGTTAGGGCCTAAGAAGTCAACACCAGAAGAATAAAATACAAAATAAATACAACAGCCTTTACACCGTATAAAACGAATAATTGCAACCTGTGTGAAGGTTATGGTCATACCTACGTTCCGGGCAACCTAGGCTTCACTGTCGGGCGTTGCTCCACCAGATCGAAATGTTAGGGCCTAAGAAGTCTACGTCCGAAGCATAAAATACGATATAAATACAACAGCATTTCCATCGTATTAAATGAATAATTGCAAACAGTGTGAAAGTAGTGGTCATTTCTACGTTCCGGGCAACCTGGGCTTCACTCTAGGGCGTTGCCCCACCAGATCGAATAGTTAGTGCCTTAGAAGTCAACGCCAGAAGCATAAAATACAATATCAATACAACAGTTTTTACATCGTATAAAACGAATAATTGCAACCAGTATGAAAGTTATGGTCATTTCTACTTTCCGGGCAACCTAGGATGCACCCTAGGGCGTTGCTGCAACCGGTTGAATAGTTAGGGCCTTAGAAGTCAACGCCCGAAGCGTAAAATACAAAAGAAATAGAACAGTTTTTCCATAGTATAAAACGAATAATTGAAACCAGTGTAAAAGTAATGGTCATTTCTACGTTCCGGGCAACCTGGGCTTCACCCTAGGGCGCTGCTCCACCCGATCGAATAGTTAGTGCCCTAGAAGTCCGCGCGAGAAGCATAAAATACAATATAAATAGAACAGTTGTTCCATCGTATAAAACGAATAATTCCTACGAGTGTGAAATTTATGGTAATTTCTACGTTCCGGGCAACCTAGGTTTCACTCTAGGGTGTTGCTCCACCAGATCGCATAGCTAGTGACTTAGAATTCAATGCCATAAGAATAAAATACAATATAAGTACAACAGTTTTTCCATCGTATAAAATGAATAATTGGAAACATTGTGAAAGTAATGGTCATTTCTATGTTCCAGGCAACCTAGGCGTCACTCTAGGGCGTTACTCCACCACATCTAATAGCTACGGCCTTAGAAGTCAACGCTAGAAGCATAAAATACAATATAAATACAACACCTTTTCCATCGTATAAAAAGAATAATTGCAAACAGTGTGAAAGTAATGGTCATTTCTACGTTCCGGACAACCTAGGCTTCACTCTAGGGCGTTGCTCCACCACATCGAATAGCTACTGCCTTAGAAGTCAACGCTAGAAGCATAAAATACAATAAAAATGCAACAGTTTTTCCAACGTATAGCATGAATAATTGCAACCGGTGTGAATGTCATGGTCATTTCTACGTTCCGGGCAACCTAGGCTTGGCTGGAGGGTGCTGCTCCACCAGATCGAATAGGTAGGGCCATAGAAGTCAACGCCCGAAGCATAAAATACGATACAAAATACAACAGCTTTTCCATCGTATAAAACGAATAATTGGGACCAGTGTGAAAGTTAAAGTCATCTCTACATTCCGAGCAACCTAGGTTTCACTCTAGGGCGTTGCTCCACCAGATCGAATAGCTAGGGACTTGGAATTCAACGCCAGAAGAATAAAACACAATACAAGTACAAACGCTTTTCCATTCTATAAAATGAATAATTGCAAACATTGTTAAATTAATGGTCATTTCTACGTTCCGGGCAACCTAGGCGTCACTGTAGTGTGTTGCTCCACCACGGCTAATATCGGCGGCTTTAGAAGTCAACGCCCGAAGCATAAAATACAATAAAAATACAACAGTCTTTCCATCCTATAACAGGAATAATTGCAACGCGTGTGAAAGTGATGGTCATTTGTACGTTCCGGACAACCTAGGCTTCACTCTATGGCGTTCTTCCACCACATCGAATAGCTACAGCCTCAGAAGTCAACGCCTGAAGTATAAAATACAATAAAAATACAACAGTCTTTCAATCCTATAACAGGAATAATTGCAACCCGTGTGAAAGTTATGTTCATTTCTACGTTCCAGGCAACGTTGGCTTCACCCTAGGTCGTTGTTCCACCAGATGGAATAGTTAGGGCCTAAGAAGTCAACGCCAGAAGCATAAAATACAATATAAATATAACAGTTTTTCCATCGTATGAAACGAATAATACAAACCAGTGTGAAGGTTATGGTCATTTCTACCTTCCGGGCAACCTAGGCTTCACCCTAGGGCGTTGCACCTACAGATTGAATAGTTAGGGCCTCAGAAGTCATCGCCCGAAGCATAAAATACAAAATAAATAGAACAGTTTTTCCATCGTATAAAACGAATAGTCGCTACCGGTGTTAGAGTTATGGTCATTTCTACGTTCCGGGCAACCTAGGTTTGACTCCAGGGCGTTGCTCCACCAGTTCGAATAGATAGGTCATAAGAAGTCAACGCCAGAGGCATAAAATACAATAAAAATGCAACAGTTTTTCCATCGCATAACAGGAATAATTGCAACCAGTGTGAATGTAATGGTCATTTCTACGTTCCGGGCAACCTAGGTTTCACTCTAGGGCGTTGCTCCACCAGGTCGAGTAGTTAGGGCCTAAGAAGTCAACGCCAGAAGCATAAAATACGATATAAATACAACAGCTTTTACATCGTATAAAACGAATAATTGCTACCAGTGTGGAAGTTATGGTCATTTCTACGTTCCGGGCAACCTAGGCTTCACTGTAGGGCGTTGCTCGACCAGATCGAATAGCTAGGGCCTTAGAAGTCAACGCCCGAAGCATAAAATACAAAATAAATAGAACAGTTTCTCCATCGTATAAAACGAATAATTGCTACCAGTGTGAAAGTTATGGTCATTGCTACGTTCCGCGCAACCTACCCTTCACTCTAGAGCGTTGCTCCACCAGATCGAATAGTTACGGCCTTAGAAGTCAGCGCCAGAAGCATAAAATACAATAAAGATGCAACAGTTTTTCCATCGTTTAACAGGAATAACTACAACCAGTGTGAATGTACTGGTCATTTCTACGTTCCGGGCAACCTATGTTTAACTCTAGGGCGTTCCTCCACCAGGCCGAGTAGTTAGGGCCTAAGAAGTCATCGCCAGAAGCATAAAATACGATATAAATACAACAGCTTTTCCATCGTATAAAAGGAATAATTGCAAACAGTGTGAAAGTAATGGTCATTTCTACGTTCCGGGCAACCTAGGCTTCACTCTACAGCGTTGTTCCGCCAGATCGAATAGTTAGGGCCTAAGAAGTCAACACCAGAAGAATAAAATACAAAATAAATAAAACAGCCTTTACACCGTATAAAACGAATAATTGCAACCTGTGTGAAGGTTATGGTCATATCTACGTTCCGGGCAACCTAGGCTTCACTGTCGGGCGTTGCTCCACCAGATCGAAATGTTAGGGCCTAAGAAGTCTACGCCCGAAGCATAAAATACGATATAAATACAACAGCATTTCCATCGTATTAAATGAATAATTGCAAACAGTGTGAAAGTAGTGGTCATTTCTACGTTCCGGGCAACCTGGGCTTCACTCTAGGGCGTTGCCCCACCAGATCGAATAGTTAGTGCCTTAGAAGTCAACGCCAGAAGCATAAAATACAATATCAATACAACAGTTTTTACATCGTATAAAACGAATAATTGCAACCAGTATGAAAGTTATGGTCATTTCTACTTTCCGGGCAACCTAGGATGCACCCTAGGGCGTTGCAGCAACCGGTTGAATAGTTAGGGCCTTAGAAGTCAACGCCCGAAGCGTAAAATACAAAAGAAATAGAACAGTTTTTCCATAGTATAAAACGAATAATTGAAACCAGTGTAAAAGTAATGGTCATTTCTACGTTCCGGGCAACCTGGGCTTCACCCTAGGGCGCTGCTCCACCAGATCGAATAGTTAGTGCCCTAGAAGTCCGCGCGAGAAGCATAAAATACAATATAAATAGAACAGTTGTTCCATCGTATAAAACGAATAATTCCTACGAGTGTGAAAGTTATGGTAATTTCTACGTTCCGGGCAACCTAGGTTTCACTCTAGGGTGTTGCTCCACCAGATCGCATAGCTAGTGACTTAGAATTCAATGCCATAAGAATAAAATACAATATAAGTACAACAGTTTTTCCATCGTATAAAATGAATAATTGGAAACATTGTGAAAGTAATGGTCATTTCTATGTTCCAGGCAACCTAGGCGTCACTCTAGGGCGTTACTCCACCACATCTAATAGCTACGGCCTTAGAAGTCAACGCTAGAAGCATAAAATACAATATAAATACAACACCTTTTCCATCGTATAAAAAGAATAATTGCAAACAGTGTGAAAGTAATGGTCATTTCTACGTTCCGGACAACCTAGGCTTCACTCTAGGGCGTTGCTCCACCACATCGAATAGCTACTGCCTTAGAAGTCAACGCTAGAAGCATAAAATACAATAAAAATGCAACAGTTTTTCCAACGTATAGCATGAATAATTGCAACCGGTGTGAATGTCATGGTCATTTCTACGTTCCGGGCAACCTAGGCTTGACTGGAGGGTGCTGCTCCACCAGATCGAATAGGTAGGGCCATAGAAGTCAACGCCCGAAGCATAAAATACGATACAAAATACAACAGCTTTTCCATCGTATAAAACGAATAATTGGGACCAGTGTGAAAGTTAAAGTCATCTCTACATTCCGAGCAACCTAGGTTTCACTCTAGGGCGTTGCTCCACCAGATCGAATAGCTAGGGACTTGGAATTCAACGCCAGAAGAATAAAACACAATACAAGTACAAACGCTTTTCCATTCTATAAAATGAATAATTGCAAACATTGTTAAATTAATGGTCATTTCTACGTTCCGGGCAACCTAGGCGTCACTGTAGTGTGTTGCTCCACCACGGCTAATATCGGCGGCTTTAGAAGTCAACGCCCGAAGCATAAAATACAATAAAAATACAACAGTCTTTCCATCCTATAACAGGAATAATTGCAACGCGTGTGAAAGTGATGGTCATTTGTACGTTCCGGACAACCTAGGCTTCACTCTATGGCGTTCTTCCACCACATCGAATAGCTACAGCCTCAGAAGTCAACGCCTGAAGTATAAAATACAATAAAAATACAACAGTCTTTCAATCCTATAACAGGAATAATTGCAACCCGTGTGAAAGTTATGTTCATTTCTACGTTCCAGGCAACGTTGGCTTCACCCTAGGTCGTTGTTCCACCAGATGGAATAGTTAGGGCCTAAGAAGTCAACGCCAGAAGCATAAAATACAATATAAATATAACAGTTTTTCCATCGTATGAAACGAATAATACAAACCAGTGTGAAGGTTATGGTCATTTCTACCTTCCGGGCAACCTAGGCTTCACCCTAGGGCGTTGCACCTACAGATTGAATAGTTAGGGCCTCAGAAGTCATCGCCCGAAGCATAAAATACAAAATAAATAGAACAGTTTTTCCATCGTATAAAACGAATAGTCGCTACCGGTGTTAGAGTTATGGTCATTTCTACGTTCCGGGCAACCTAGGTTTGACTCCAGGGCGTTGCTCCACCAGTTCGAATAGATAGGTCATAAGAAGTCAACGCCAGGGGCATAAAATACAATAAAAATGCAACAGTTTTTCCATCGCATAACAGGAATAATTGCAACCAGTGTGAATGTAATGGTCATTTCTACGTTCCGGGCAACCTAGGTTTCACTCTAGGGCGTTGCTCCACCAGGTCGAGTAGTTAGGGCCTAAGAAGTCAACGCCAGAAGCATAAAATACGATATAAATACAACAGCTTTTACATCGTATAAAACGAATAATTGCAACCAGTGTGGAAGTTATGGTCATTTCTACGTTCCGGGCAACCTAGGCTTCACTGTAGGGCGTTGCTCGACCAGATCGAATAGCTAGGGCCTTAGAAGTCAACGCCCGAAGCATAAAATACAAAATAAATAGAACAGTTTCTCCATCGTATAAAACGAATAATTGCTACCAGTGTGAAAGTTATGGTCATTGCTACGTTCCGCGCAACCTACCCTTCACTCTAGAGCGTTGCTCCACCAGATCGAATAGTTACGGCCTTAGAAGTCAGCGCCAGAAGCATAAAATACAATAAAGATGCAACAGTTTTTCCATCGTTTAACAGGAATAACTACAACCAGTGTGAATGTACTGGTCATTTCTACGTTCCGGGCAACCTATGTTTAACTCTAGGGCGTTCCTCCACCAGGCCGAGTAGTTAGGGCCTAAGAAGTCATCGCCAGAAGCATAAAATACGATATAAATACAACAGCTTTTCCATCGTATAAAAGGAATAATTGCAAACAGTGTGAAAGTAATGGTCATTTCTACGTTCCGGGCAACCTAGGCTTCACTCTACAGCGTTGTTCCGCCAGATCGAATAGTTAGGGCCTAAGAAGTCAACACCAGAAGAATAAAATACAAAATAAATACAACAGCCTTTACACCGTATAAAACGAATAATTGCAACCTGTGTGAAGGTTATGGTCATATCTACGTTCCGGGCAACCTAGGCTTCACTGTCGGGCGTTGCTCCACCAGATCGAAATGTTAGGGCCTAAGAAGTCTACGCCCGAAGCATAAAATACGATATAAATACAACAGCATTTCCATCGTATTAAATGAATAATTGCAAACAGTGTGAAAGTAGTGGTCATTTCTACGTTCCGGGCAACCTAGGCGTCACTCTAGGGCGTTACTCCACCACATCTAATAGCTACGGCCTTAGAAGTCAACGCTAGAAGCATAAAATACAATATAAATACAACACCTTTTCCATCGTATAAAAAGAATAATTGCAAACAGTGTGAAAGTAATGGTCATTTCTACGTTCCGGACAACCTAGGCTTCACTCTAGGGCGTTGCTCCACCACATCGAATAGCTACTGCCTTAGAAGTCAACGCTAGAAGCATAAAATACAATAAAAATGCAACAGTTTTTCCAACGTATAGCATGAATAATTGCAACCGGTGTGAATGTCATGGTCATTTCTACGTTCCGGGCAACCTAGGCTTGGCTGGAGGGTGCTGCTCCACCAGATCGAATAGGTAGGGCCATAGAAGTCAACGCCCGAAGCATAAAATACGATACAAAATACAACAGCTTTTCCATCGTATAAAACGAATAATTGGGACCAGTGTGAAAGTTAAAGTCATCTCTACATTCCGAGCAACCTAGGTTTCACTCTAGGGCGTTGCTCCACCAGATCGAATAGCTAGGGACTTGGAATTCAACGCCAGAAGAATAAAACACAATACAAGTACAAACGCTTTCCCATTCTATAAAATGAATAATTGCAAACATTGTTAAATTAATGGTCATTTCTACGTTCCGGGCAACCTAGGCGTCACTGTAGTGTGTTGCTCCACCACGGCTAATATCGGCGGCTTTAGAAGTCAACGCCCGAAGCATAAAATACAATAAAAATACAACAGTCTTTCCATCCTATAACAGGAATAATTGCAACGCGTGTGAAAGTGATGGTCATTTGTACGTTCCGGACAACCTAGGCTTCACTCTAGGGCGTCGATCCAGCAGATTGAATAGTTAGGGCCTTAGAAGTCAACGCCCGAAGCATAAAATACAAAATAAATAGAACAGTTTTTCCATCGTATAAAACGAATAATTGCTACCGGTGAGAAAGTTATGGCCATTTCTACGTTCCGGACAACCCAGGCTTCACCCTAGGGCGTTGTTCCACCAGATGGAATAGTTAGGGCATAAGAAGTCAACGCCAGAAGCATAAAATACGGTATAAATACAACAGCTTTTCCATCGTATAGAACAAGTAATGGCAACCAGTATGAAAGGTATGGTCATTTCTACTTTCCGGGCAACCTAGGCTTCAGTCTAGGGCGTTGCTCCACCAGATCGAACACTTAGGGCCTAAGAAGGCACCGCCAGAAGCATAAAATACAATATAAATATAACAGTTTTTCCATCGTATAAGACGAATAATTGCAAACAGTGTGAAAGTAATTGTCATTTCTACGTTCCGGGCATCCTAGGCTTCACTCTAGGTCGTTGCTCCACCAGATCAAATAGCTAGCGACTTAGAATTAAACGCCAGAAGCATAGAATACAATAAAAATGCAACAGTTTTTCCATCGTATAACAGGAATAATTGCAACCAGTGTGAATGTAATGGTCATTTCTACGTTCCGGGCAACCTAGGTTTCACTCTGGGGCGTTGCTCCACCAGGCCGAATAGTTAGGGACTGAGAAGTCAACGCCAGAAGCATAAAATACGATATAAATACAACAGCTTTTCCATCGTATAAAAGGAATAATTGCAAACAGTGTGAAAGTAATGGTCATTTCTACGTTCCGGGCAACCTAGGCTTCACTCTACGGCGTTGTTCCACCAGATCGAATAGTTAGGGCCTAAGAAGTCAACACCAGAAGAATAAAATACAAAATAAATACAACAGACTTTACACCGTATAAAACGAATAATTGCAACCTGTGTTAAGGTTATGGTCATATCTACGTTCCGGGCAACCTAGGCTTCACTGTCGGGCGTTGCTCCACCAGATCGAAATGTTAGGGCCTAAGAAGTCAACGCCCGAAGCATAAAATACGATATAAATACAACAGCATTTCCATCGCATTAAATGAATAATTGCAAACAGTGTGAAAGTAGTGGTCATTTCTACGTTCCGGGCAACCTAGGCTTCACTCTAGGGCGGTGCTCCACCAGATCAAATAGTTAGGGCCTAAGAAGTCAACGCCAGAAGCATAAATTACAATATAAGTACAACAGCTTTTCCATCGTATAAAACGAATAATAGCAACCAGTGTGAAAGTTATGGTCATTTGTACGTTCCGGGCAACCTAGGCTTCACTCTAGGGTGTTGCTCCACCAGATCGAATAGTTAGGGACTTGGAATTCAACGCCAGAAGAATAAAACACAATATAAGTACAACAGTTTTTCCATCGTATAAAAAGAATAATTGCAAACAGTGTGAAAGTAATGGTCATTTCTACGTTCCGGACAACCTAGGCTTCACTCTAGGGCGTTGCTCCACCACATCGAATAGCTACTGCCTTAGAAGTCAACGCTAGAAGCATAAAATACAATAAAAATGCAACAGTTTTTCCAACGTATAGCATGAATAATTGCAACCGGTGTGAATGTCATGGTCATTTCTACGTTCCGGGCAACCTAGGCTTGACTGGAGGGTGCTGCTCCACCAGATCGAATAGGTAGGGCCATAGAAGTCAACGCCCGAAGCATAAAATACGATACAAAATACAACAGCTTTTCCATCGTATAAAACGAATAATTGGGACCAGTGTGAAAGTTAAAGTCATCTCTACATTCCGAGCAACCTAGGTTTCACTCTAGGGCGTTGCTCCACCAGATCGAATAGCTAGGGACTTGGAATTCAACGCCAGAAGAATAAAACACAATACAAGTACAAACGCTTTCCCATTCTATAAAATGAATAATTGCAAACATTGTTAAATTAATGGTCATTTCTACGTTCCGGGCAACCTAGGCGTCACTGTAGTGTGTTGCTCCACCACGGCTAATATCGGCGGCTTTAGAAGTCAACGCCCGAAGCATAAAATACAATAAAAATACAACAGTCTTTCCATCCTATAACAGGAATAATTGCAACGCGTGTGAAAGTGATGGTCATTTGTACGTTCCGGACAACCTAGGCTTCACTCTAGGGCGTCGATCCAGCAGATTGAATAGTTAGGGCCTTAGAAGTCAACGCCCGAAGCATAAAATACAAAATAAATAGAACAGTTTTTCCATCGTATAAAACGAATAATTGCTACCGGTGAGAAAGTTATGGCCATTTCTACGTTCCGGACAACCCAGGCTTCACCCTAGGGCGTTGTTCCACCAGATGGAATAGTTAGGGCATAAGAAGTCAACGCCAGAAGCATAAAATACGGTATAAATACAACAGCTTTTCCATCGTATAGAACAAATAATGGCAACCAGTATGAAAGGTATGGTCATTTCTACTTTCCGGGCAACCTAGGCTTCACCCTAGGGCGTTGCTCCAACAGATCGAAGAGTTAGGGTCTAAGAAGACAACACCGGAAGCATAAAATACAATATAAATACAACAGCTTTTCCATCGTAGAAAACGAATAATTGCAACCTGTGTGAAGGTTATGGTCATATCTACGTTCCGGGCAACCTAGGCTTCACTGTAGGGTGTTGCTCCACCAGATCGAGTAGGTAGGGCCATAGAAGTCTACGCCCGAAGCATAAAATGCAATATAAATACAACAGTTTTTCCATCGTATAAAAGGATTAATTGCAACCAGTTTGAAAGTGATGATCATTTTTACGTTCCGGGCAACCTAGGCTTCAGTCTAGGGCGTTGCTCCACCAGATCGAACACTTAGGGCCTAAGAAGGCACCGCCAGAAGCATAAAATACAATATAAATATAACAGTTTTTCCATCGTATAAGACGAATAATTGCAAACAGTGTGAAAGTAATTGTCATTTCTACGTTCCGGGCATCCTAGGCTTCACTCTAGGTCGTTGCTCCACCAGATCAAATAGCTAGCGACTTAGAATTAAACGCCAGAAGCATAGAATACAATAAAAATGCAACAGTTTTTCCATCGTATAACAGGAATAATTGCAACCAGTGTGAATGTAATGGTCATTTCTACGTTCCGGGCAACCTAGGTTTCACTCTGGGGCGTTGCTCCACCAGGCCGAATAGTTAGGGACTGAGAAGTCAACGCCAGAAGCATAAAATACGATATAAATACAACAGCTTTTCCATCGTATAAAAGGAATAATTGCAAACAGTGTGAAAGTAATGGTCATTTCTACGTTCCGGGCAACCTAGGCTTCACTCTACGGCGTTGTTCCACCAGATCGAATAGTTAGGGCCTAAGAAGTCAACACCAGAAGAATAAAATACAAAATAAATACAACAGACTTTACACCGTATAAAACGAATAATTGCAACCTGTGTTAAGGTTATGGTCATATCTACGTTCCGGGCAACCTAGGCTTCACTGTCGGGCGTTGCTCCACCAGATCGGAATGTTAGGGCCTAAGAAGTCAACGCCCGAAGCATAAAATACGATATAAATACAACAGCATTTCCATCGCATTAAATGAATAATTGCAAACAGTGTGAAAGTAGTGGTCATTTCTACGTTCCGGGGAACCTAGGCTTCACTCTAGGGCGGTGCTCCACCAGATCAAATAGTTAGGGCCTAAGAAGTCAACGCCAGAAGCATAAATTACAATATAAGTACAACAGCTTTTCCATCGTATAAAACGAATAATAGCAACCAGTGTGAAAGTTATGGTCATTTGTACGTTCCGGGCAACCTAGGCTTCACTCTAGGGTGTTGCTCCACCAGATCGAATAGTTAGGGACTTGGAATTCAACGCCAGAAGAATAAAACACAATATAAGTACAACAGTTTTTCCATTGTATAAAATGAATAATTGCAAACAATGTGAAATTAATGGTCATTCCTACGTTCCGGGCAACCTAGGCTTCACTCTAGGGTGTTGCTCCACCAGATGGAATAGTTACGGCCTTAGAAGTCAGCGCCAGAAGCATAAAATACAATAAAGATGCAACAGTTTTTCCATCGTTTAACAGGAATAACTGCAACCAGTGTGAATGTACTGGTCATTTCTACGTTCCGGATTACCTAGGTTTCACTCTAGGGCGTTGCTCTACCAGATCGAATAGCTAGGGACTTAGAATTCAACGCCAGAAGGATAAAATACAATATAAGTACAACAGTTATTCCATCGTATAAAATGGATAGTTGCAAACATTGTAAAAGTAATGGTCATTTCTACGTTCCGGGCAACCTATGCGTCACTCTAGGGCGTTGCTCCACCACATCTAATAGCTACGGCCTTAGAAGTCAACGCTAGAGGCATAAAATACAATATAAATACAACAGCTTTTCCATCGTACAATGTGAATAATAGCAAACAGTGTGAAAGTAATTGTCATTTCTACGTTCCGGGCAACCTAGGCTTCACTCTAGGTCGTTGCTCCACCAGATCAAATAGCTAGCGACTTAGAATTAAACGCCAGAAGCATAGAATACAATAAAAATGCAACAGTTTTTCCATCGTATAACAGGAATAATTGCAACCAGTGTGAATGTAATGGTCATTTCTACGTTCCGGGCAACCTAGGTTTCACTCTAGGGCGTTGCTCCACCAGGTCGAGTAGTTAGGGCCTAAGAAGTCAACGCCAGAAGCATAAAATACGATATAAATACAACAGCTTTTACATCGTATAAAACGAATAATTGCAACCAGTGTGGAAGTTATGGTCATTTCTACGTTCCGGGCAACCTAGGCTTCACTGTAGGGCGTTGCTCGACCAGATCGAATAGCTAGGGCCTTAGAAGTCAACGCCCGAAGCATAAAATACAAAATAAATAGAAAAGTTTCTCCATCGTATACAACGAATAATTGCTACCAGTGTGAAAGTTATGGTCATTGCTACGTTCCGCGCAACCTACCCTTCACCCTAGAGCGTTGCTCCACCAGATCGAATAGTTACGGCCTTAGAAGTCAGCGCCAGAAGCATAAAATACAATAAAGATGCAACAGTTTTTCCATCGTTTAACAGGAATAACTACAACCAGTGTGAATGTACTGGTCATTTCTACGTTCCGGGCAACCTAGGTTTAACTCTAGGGCGTTCCTCCACCAGGCCGAGTAGTTAGGGCCTAAGAAGTCATCGCCAGAAGCATAAAATACGATATAAATACAACAGCTTTTCCATCGTATAAAAGGAATAATTGCAAACAGTGTGAAAGTAATGGTCATTTCTACGTTCCGGGCAACCTAGGCTTCACTCTACAGCGTTGTTCCGCCAGATCGAATAGTTAGGGCCTAAGAAGTCAACACCAGAAGAATAAAATACAAAATAAATACAACAGCCTTTACACCGTATAAAACGAATAATTGCAACCTGTGTGAAGGTTATGGTCATATCTACGTTCCGGCAACCTAGGCTTCACTGTCGGGCGTTGCTCCACCAGATCGAAATGTTAGGGCCTAAGAAGTCTACGTCCGAAGCATAAAATACGATATAAATACAACAGCATTTCCATCGTATTAAATGAATAATTGCAAACAGTGTGAAAGTAGTGGTCATTTCTACGTTCCGGGCAACCTGGGCTTCACTCTAGGGCGTTGCCCCACCAGATCGAATAGTTAGTGCCTTAGAAGTCAACGCCAGAAGCATAAAATACAATATCAATACAACAGTTTTTACATCGTATAAAACGAATAATTGCAACCAGTATGAAAGTTATGGTCATTTCTACTTTCCGGGCAACCTAGGATGCACCCTAGGGCGTTGCTGCAACCGGTTGAATAGTTAGGGCCTTAGAAGTCAACGCCCGAAGCGTAAAATACAAAAGAAATAGAACAGTTTTTCCATCGTATAAAACGAATAATTGAAACCAGTGTAAAAGTAATGGTCATTTCTACGTTCCGGGCAACCTAGGCTTGACTGGAGGGTGCTGCTCCACCAGATCGAATAGGTAGGGCCATAGAAGTCAACGCCCGAAGCATAAAATACGATACAAAATACAACAGCTTTTCCATCGTATAAAACGAATAATTGGGACCAGTGTGAAAGTTAAAGTCATCTCTACATTCCGAGCAACCTAGGTTTCACCCTAGGGCGTTGCTCCACCTGATCGAATAGCTAGGGACTAGGAATTCAACGCCAGAAGAATAAAACACAATACAAGTACAACCGCTTTTCCATTCTATAAAATGAATAATTGCAAACATTGTTAAATTAATGGTCATTTCTACGTTCCGGGCAACCTAGGCGTCACTGTAGTGTGTTGCTCCACCACAGCTAATATCGACGGCTTTAGAACTCAACGCCCGAAGCATAAAATACAATAAAAATACAACAGTCTTTCCATCCTATAACAGGAATAATTGCAACGCGTGTGAAAGTGATGGTCATTTGTACGTTCCGGACAACCTAGGCTTCACTCTAGGGCGTCGATCCAGCAGATTGAATAGTTAGGGCCTTAGAAGTCAACGCCCGAAGCATAAAATACAAAATAAATAGAACAGTTTTTCCATCGTATAAAACGAATAATTGCTACCGGTGAGAAAGTTATGGCCATTTCTACGTTCCGGACAACCCAGGCTTCACCCTAGGGCGTTGTTCCACCAGATGGAATAGTTAGGGCATAAGAAGTCAACGCCAGAAGCATAAAATACGGTATAAATACAACAGCTTTTCCATCGTATAGAACAAATAATGGCAACCAGTATGAAAGGTATGGTCATTTCTACTTTCCGGGCAACCTAGGCTTCACCCTAGGGCGTTGCTCCAACAGATCGAAGAGTTAGAGTCTAAGAAGACAACACCGGAAGCATAAAATACAATATAAATACAACAGCTTTTCCATCGTAGAAAACGAATAATTGCAACCTGTGTGAAGGTTATGGTCATATCTACGTTCCGGGCAACCTAGGCTTCACTGTAGGGTGTTGCTCCACCAGATCGAGTAGGTAGGGCCATAGAAGTCTACGCCCGAAGCATAAAATGCAATATAAATACAACAGTTTTTCCATCGTATAAAAGGATTAATTGCAACCAGTTTGAAAGTGATGATCATTTTTACGTTCCGGGCAACCTAGGCTTCACTTTAGGGCGTTGCTACACCAGATCGAACACTTAGGGCGTAAGAAGGCACCGCCAGAAGCATAAAATACAATATAAATATAACAGTTTTTCCATCGTATAAGACGAATAATTGCAACCAGTGTGAAAGTTATAGTCATTTCTACTTTCCGGGCAACCTAGGCTTCACTCCAGGGCGTTGCTCCACCAGATCGAATAGTTAGGGCCTTAGAAGTCAACGCCAGAAGCATAAAATACAATAAAGATGCAACAGTTTTCCCATCGTATATCAGGAATTATTGCAACCAGTGTGAAAGTAATGGCATATCATTTTTCCGGGCAACCTAGGCTTCACTCTAGGGCGTTGCTCCACCAGATGGATTAGTTAGGGCCTTAGAAGTCAACGCCCGAAGCATAAAATACAATAAAGATGGAACAGTTTTTCCATCGTATAAATCGAATAATTGAAACCAGTGTGAAAGTAATGGTCATTTCTACGTTCCGGGCAAGTCAGT
This sequence comes from Calliopsis andreniformis, assembly GCF_051401765.1. Taxonomy (NCBI): domain Eukaryota; kingdom Metazoa; phylum Arthropoda; class Insecta; order Hymenoptera; family Andrenidae; genus Calliopsis; species Calliopsis andreniformis. The sequence goes on along the minus strand of NW_027480425.1, from coordinate 6,400,640 downwards.
CTTCAGCCTAGGCCGTTGTTCCACCAGATCGAATAGTTAGGGCCTAAGAAGTGAACACCAGAAGCATAAAATGCAATAAAAATACAACAGTTTTTCCATCGTATAACAGGATTAATTGCAACCAGTTTGAAAGTGATGGTCATTTCTCCTTTCCGGGCAAGCTAGGCTTCACTCTAGGGCGTTGCTCCACCAGATCGAATAGCTAGGGCCTTAGAAGTCAACGCCAGAAGCATAAAATACAATATAAATACAACAGTTTTTCCATCGTATAAAACGTATAATTACAACCAGTATGAAACTGATGGTCATTTCTACTTTCCGAGCAACCTAGGTTTCACCCTAGGGCGTTGCTCCAACAGATTGAATAGTTAGGGCCTTAGAAGTCAACGGCCGAAGCATAAAATGCAATAAAAATACAACAGTGTTTCCATGGTATAAAACGAATAATTGCAACCAGTGTGAAAGTTATGGTCATTTCCACATTCCGAGGAACCTAGGCTTCACTCTAGGGCGTTGCTCCACCAGATCGAATAGGTAGGTCCTTAGAAATAAACGCCAGAAGCATAAAATACGATATAAATTCAACAGCTTTTCCATCGTATAAAAGGATTAATTGCAACCAGTTTGAGCGTGATGGTCATTTCTCCTTTCCGGGCAACCTAGGCTTCACTCTAGGGCGTTGCCCCACTAGATCGAACAGCTAGGGCCTTAGAAGTCAACGCCAGAAGCATAAAATACAATATAAATCCAACAGCTTTTCCATCGTATAAAAGGAATAATTGCAAACAGTGTGAAAGTAATGGTCATTTCTACGTTCCGGGCAAGTCAGTCTTCAGCCTAGGCCGTTGTTCCACCAGATCGAATAGTTAGGGCCTAAGAAGTGAACACCAGAAGCATAAAATGCAATAAAAATACAACAGTTTTTCCATCGTATAACAGGATTAATTGCAACCAGTTTGAAAGTGATGGTCATTTCTCCTTTCCGGGCAAGCTAGGCTTCACTCTAGGGCGTTGCTCCACCAGATCGAATAGCTAGGGCCTTAGAAGTCAACGCCAGAAGCATAAAATACAATATAAATACAACAGTTTTACCATCGTATAAAACGTATAATTACAACCAGTATGAAACTGATGGTCATTTCTACTTTCCGAGCAACCTAGGTTTCACCCTAGGGCGTTGCTCCAACAGATTGAATAGTTAGGGCCTTAGAAGTCAACGGCCGAAGCATAAAATGCAATAAAAATACAACAGTGTTTCCATCGTATAAAACGAATAATTGCAAACAGTATGAAACTGATATGGTCATTTCTACTTTCCGAGCAAGCTAGGCTTCACCCTAGGGCGTTGCTCCAACAGATTCAATAGTTAGGACCTTAGAAGTGAACGCCCGAACCATAAAATGCAAAAAAAATACAACAGTGTTTCCGTCATATAACAGGAATAATTGCAACCAGTTTGAAAGTGATGGCCAATTCTACGTTCCGGGCAACCTAGGCTTCGCTCTAGGGCGTTGCTCCACCAGATCGAATAGATAGTGCCTTAGAAGTCAACGCCAGAAGCATAAAATACAATATAAATACAACAGTTTTTCCATCGTATAAAACGAATAATTGCAACCAGTGTGAAAGTTATGGTCATTTCCACATTCCGAGGAACCTAGGCTTCACTCTAGGGCGTTGCTCCACCAGATCGAATAGTTAGGTCCTTAGAAGTAAACGCCAGAAGCATAAAATACGATATAAATTCAACAGCTTTTCCATCGTATAAAAGGATTAATTGCAACCAGTGTGAGCGTGATGGTCATTTCTCCTTTCCGGGCAACCTAGGCTTCACTCTAGTGCGTTGCCCCACTAGATCGAACAGCTAGGGCCTTAGAAGTCAGCGCCAGAAGCATAAAATACAATATAAATCCAACAGTTTTTCCATCGTATAAAACGAATAATTGCAACCAGTATGAAACTTATGGTCATTTCTACTTTCCGAGCAACCTAGGCTTCACCCTAGGGCGTTCCTCCAACGGATTGAATAGTTAGGGCCTTAGAAGTCAACGCCCCAACCATAAAATGCAAAAAAAATACAACAGTGCTTCCATCATATAACAGGAATAATTGCAACCAGTTTGAAAGTGATGGCCATTTCTACGTTCCGGGCAACCTCGGTTTCACACCAGGGCGTTGCTCCACCAGACGGAATAGTTACGGCCTAAGAAGTCAAGGCCAGAAGCATAAAATACGATATAAATACAACAGTTTTTCCATCGTATGAAACAAATAATTGAAACCAGTATGAAGCATATGGTCATTTCTACTTAACCGAGCAACCTAGGCTTCACCCTAGGGCGTTGCTCCAACGGATTGAATAGTTAGGGCCTTAGAAGTCAACGCCCGAACCATAAAATGCAAAAAAAATACAACAGAGTTTCCATCATATAACAGGAATAATTGCAACCAGTTTGAAAGTGATGGCCAATTCTACGTTGCGGGCAACCTAGGTTTCACTCCAGGGCGTTGCTCCACCAGACCGAATAGTGACGGCCTTAGAAGTCAACGCCAGAAGCATAAAATACGATATAAGTACAACAGCTTTCCCATCGTATAAAACGAATAATTGCAACCAGTGTGAAACTAATGGTCATTTCTACTTTCCGAGCAACCTAGGCTTCACCCTAGGGCGTTGCTCCAACAGATTAAGTAGTTAGGGCCTTAGAAGTCTACGCCCGCACCATAAAATGCAAAAAATATACAACAGTGTTTCCATCATATAACAGGAATAATTGCGACCAGTTTGAAAGTGATTGCCAATTCTACGTTCCGGCCAACCGAGGCTTCACCCTAGGGCGTTGCTCCAACAGATTGAATAGTTCGGGCCTTAGAAGTCAACGCCCGAAGCATAAAATACAATATAAATACAACAGTTTTCCATCGTATAAAACGAATAATTGCAACGTGTATGAAACTTATGGTCATTTCTGCTTTCCGAGCAACCTAGGCTTCAACCTAGGGCGTTGCTCCAACAGATTGAATAGTTAGGGCCTTAGAAGTCTACGCCCGAACCATAAAATGCAAAAAAAATACAACAGTGTATCCATCATATAACAGGAATAATTTCGACCAGTTTGAAAGTGATGGCCATTTCTACGTTCCGGGCAACCTAGGCTTCACTCTAGGGCGTTGCTCCACCAGATCGAATAGTTAGTGCCTTAGAAGTCAACGCCAGAAGCATAAAATACAATATAAATACAACAGTTTTTCCATCGTATGAAACAAATAATTGCAACCAGTATGAAGCATATGGTCATTTCTACTTTCCGAGCAACCTAGGCTTCACCCTAGGGCGTTGCTCCAACGGATTGAATAGTTAGGGCCTTAGAAGTCAACGCCCGAACCATAAAATGCAAAAAAAATACAACAGAGTTTCCATCATATAACAGGAATAATTGCAACCAGTTTCAAAGTGATGACCAATTCTACGTTCCGGGCAACCTAGGTTTCACTCCAGTGCGTTGCTCCACCAGATCGAATAGTTAGTGCCTTAGAAGTCAACGCCAGAAGCATAAAATACAATATAAATACAACAGTTCTTCCATCGTATAAAACGAATAATTGCAACCAGTTTGAGAGCGATGGCCAATTCTACCTTCCGAGCAACCTAGGCTTCACTCTACGGCGTGGCTCCACTCGATCGTATAGTTAGTGCCTTAGAAGTCAACGCCAGAAGCATAAAATACGATATAAATACAACAGCTTTTCCATCGCATAAAACGAATAATTGCAACCAGTGTGAAAGTAATGGTCATTTCTACGTTCCGAGCACCCTAGGCGTCACTCTAGGGCGTTGCTCCACCACATCTAAAAGCTACGGCCTTAGAAGTCAACACCAGAGGCTTAAAGTACAATATAAATACAACAGCGTTTCCATTGTATAAAACGAATAATTGCAACCAGTGTGAAAGTTATGGTCATTTCTATATTCAGAGCAACCTAGGATTCACTCTAGGGCGTTGCTCCACCAGATCGAATAGTTAGGTCCTTAGAAGTAAACGCCAGAAGCATAAAATACGATATAAATACAACAGCGTTTCCATCGTATAAAACGAATAATTGCAACCAGTGTGAAAGTTATGGTCATTTCTACATTCCGAGCAACCTAGGACTCACTCTAGGGCGCTCCTCCACCAGATCGAATAGTTAGGTTCTTAGAAGTGAACGCCCGAAACATAAAATGCAAAAAAAATACAACTGTGTTTCCATCATATATCAGGAATAATTGCAACCAGTTTGAAGGTGATGGCCAATTCTACGTTCCGGGCAACCTAGGTTTCACTCCAGGGCGTTGCACCACCAGACCGAATAGTTACGGCCTAAGAAGTCAACGCCAGAAGCATAAAATACGATATAAATACAACAGCTTTTCCATCGTATAAAAGGAATAATTGCAAACAGTGTGAAAGTAATGGTCATTTCTACGTTCCGGGCAAGCTAGGCTTCACCCTAGGCCGTTGTTCCACCAGATCGAATAGCTGGGGCCTTAGAAGTCAACGCCAGAAGCATAAAATACAATATAAATACAACAGTTTTTCCATCGTATAAAACGAATAATGGCAACCAGTATGAAACTGATGGTCATTTCTACTTTCCGAGCAACCTAGGCTTCACCCTAGGGCGTTGCTCCAACAGATTGAATAGTTAGGGCCTTAGAAGTCAACGCCCGAAGCATAAAATGCAATAAAAATACAACAGTGTTTCCATCATATAACAGGAATAATTGCAACCAGTTTGAAAGTGATGGCCAATTCTACGTTCCGGGCAACCTAGGTTTCACTCTAGGGCGTTGCTCCACCACATCTAATAGCTACGGCCTTAGGAGTCAACGCCAGAGGCATAAAGTACAATATAAATACCACAGTTTTTCCATCGTATAAAACGAATAATTGCAACCAGTGTGAAACTTAAGGTCATTTCTACTTTCCGAGCAAGCTAGGCTTCACCATAGGGCGTTGCTCCAACACATTGAATAGTTAGGACCTTGGAAGTGAACGCCCGAACCATAAAATGCAAAAAAAATACAACAGTGTTTCCATCATATAACAGGAACAATAGCAACCAGTTTGAAAGTGATGGCCGATTCTACGTTCCGTGCAACCTAGGCTTCTCTCTAGGGCGTTGCTCCACCAGATCGAATAGATAGTGCCTTAGAAGTCAACGCCAGAGGCATAAAATACAATATAAATACAACAGCGTTTCCATCGTATAAAACGAATAATTGCAACCAGTGTGAAAGTTATGGTCATTTCCACATTCAGAGCAACCTAGGCTTCACTCTAGGACGGTGCTCCACCAGATCGAATAGTTAGGTCCTTAGAAGTAAACGCCAGAAGCATAAAATACGATATAAATACAACAGCGTTTCCATCGTATAAAACGAATAATTGCAACCAGTGTGAAAGTTATGGTCATTTCTACATTCCGAGGAACCTAGGCTTCACTCTAGGGCGTTGCTCCACCAGATCGAATAGTTAGGTCCTTAGAAGTAAACGCCAGAAGCATAAAATACGATATAAATACAACAGTTTTTCCATCGTATGAAACAAATAATTGAAACCAGTATGAAGCATATGGTCATTCCTACTTTCCGAGCAACCTAGGCTTCACCCTAGGGCGTTGCTCCAACGGATTGAATAGTTAGGGCCTTAGAAGTCAACGCCCGAACCATAAAATGCAAAAAAAATACAACAGAGTTTCCATCATATAACAGGAATAATTGCAACCAGTTTGAAAGTGATGGCCAATTCTACGTTGCGGGCAACCTAGGTTTCACTCCAGGGCGTTGCTCCACCAGACCGAATAGTGACGGCCTTAGAAGTCAACGCCAGAAGCATAAAATACGATATAAGTACAACAGCTTTCCCATCGTATAAAACGAATAATTGCAACCAGTGTGAAACTAATGGTCATTTCTACTTTCCGAGCAACCTAGGCTTCACCCTAGGGCGTTGCTCCAACAGATTAAGTAGTTAGGGCCTTAGAAGTCTACGCCCGCACCATAAAATGCAAAAAATATACAACAGTGTTTCCATCATATAACAGGAATAATTGCGACCAGTTTGAAAGTGATTGCCAATTCTACGTTCCGGCCAACCTAGGCTTCACCCTAGGGCGTTGCTCCAACAGATTGAATAGTTCGGGCCTTAGAAGTCAACGCCCGAAGCATAAAATACAATATAAATACAACAGTTTTCCATCGTATAAAACGAATAATTGCAACCAGTATGAAACTTATGGTCATTTCTGCTTTCCGAGCAACCTAGGCTTCAACCTAGGGCGTTGCTCCAACAGATTGAATAGTTAGGGCCTTAGAAGTCAACGCCCGAACCATAAAATGCAAAAAAAATGCAACAGTGTATCCATCATATAAAAGGAATAACTGCAACCAGTTTGAAAGTGATGGCCAATTCTACGTTCCGGGCAACCTAGGTTTCACTCCAGGGCGTTGCTCCACCAGACCGAATAGTTACGGCCCAAGAAGTCAACGCCAGAAGCATAAAGTACGATATAAATACAACAGCTTTTCCACCGTATAAAACGAATAATTGCAACCAGTATGAAACATATGGTCATTTCTACTTTCCGAGCAAGCTAGGCTTCACCCTAGGGCGTTGCTCCAACAGATTGGATAGTTAGGTCCTTAGAAGTCAACGCCCGAAGCATAAAATGCAATAAAAATACAACAGAGTTTCCATCATATAACAGGAATAATTGCAACCAGTTTGAAAGTGATGGCCAATTCTACGTTCCGGGCAACCTAGGCTTCACTGTAGGGCGTTGCTCCACCAGGTCGAATAGTTAGTGCCTTAGAAGTCAACGCCGGAAGCATAAAATACAATATAAATACAACAGCTTTTCCATCGTATAAAACCAGTAATTGCAACCAGTGTGAAAGTAATGGTCATTTCTACGTTCCGAGCACGCTAGGCGTCACTCTAGGGCGTTGCTCCAACACATCTAATAGCTACGGCCTTAGAAGTCAACGCCAGAGGCATAAAATACAATATAAATACAACAGCGTTTCCATCGTATAAAACGAATAATTGCAACCAGTGTGAAAGTTATGGTCATTTCCACATTCCGAGGAACCTAGGCTTCACTCTAGGGCGTTGCTCCACCAGATCGAATAGTTAGGTCTTTAGAAGTAAACGCCAGAAGCATAAAATACGATATAAATTCAACAGCTTTTCCATCGTATAAAAGGATTAATTGCAACCAGTTTGAGCGTGATGGTCATTTCTCCTTTCCGGGCAACCTAGGCTTCACTCTAGTGCGTTGCCCCACTAGATCGAACAGCTAGGGCCTTAGAAGTCAGCGCCAGAAGCATAAAATACAATATAAATCCAACAGTTTTTCCATCGTATAAAACGAATAATTGCAACCAGTATGAAACTTATGGTCATTTCTACTTTCCGAGCAACCTAGGCTTCACCCTAGGGCGTTCCTCCAACGGATTGAATAGTTAGGGCCTTAGAAGTCAACGCCCGAAGCATAAAATGCAAAAAAAATACAACAGTGTTTCCATCATATAACAGGAATAATTGCAACCAGTTTGAAAGTGATGGCCAATTCTACGTTCCGGGCAACCTAGGTTTCACTCCAGGGCGTTGCTCCACCAGACCGAATAGTTACGGCCTAAGAAGTCAACGCCAGAAGCATAAAATACGATATAAATACAACAGCTTTTCCATCGCATAAAACGAATAATTGCAACCAGTGTGAAAGTAATGGTCATTTCTACGTTCCGAGCACCCTAGGCGTCACTCTAGGGCGTTGCTCCACCACATCTAAAAGCTACGGCCTTAGAAGTCAGCACCAGAGGCTTAAAGTACAATATAAATACAACAGCGTTTCCATTGTATAAAACGAATAATTGCAACCAGTGTGAAAGTTATGGTCATTTCTATATTCAGAGCAACCTAGGATTCACTCTAGGGCGTTGCTCCACCAGATCGAATAGTTAGGTCCTTAGAAGTAAACGCCAGAAGCATAAAATACGATATAAATACAACAGCGTTTCCATCGTATAAAACGAATAATTGCAACCAGTGTGAAAGTTATGGTCATTTCTACATTCCGAGCAACCTAGGACTCACTCTAGGGCGCTCCTCCACCAGATCGAATAGTTAGGTCCTTAGAAGTGAACGCCCGAAACATAAAATGCAAAAAAAATACAACTGTGTTTCCATCATATATCAGGAATAATTGCAACCAGTTTGAAGGTGATGGCCAATTCTACGTTCCGGGCAACCTAGGTTTCACTCCAGGGCGTTGCACCACCAGACCGAATAGTTACGGCCTAAGAAGTCAACGCCAGAAGCATAAAATACGATATAAATACAACAGCTTTTCCATCGTATAAAAGGAATAATTGCAAACAGTGTGAAAGTAATGGTCATTTCTACGTTCCGGGCAAGCTAGGCTTCACCCTAGGCCGTTGTTCCACCAGATCGAATAGCTGGGGCCTTAGAAGTCAACGCCAGAAGCATAAAATACAATATAAATACAACAGTTTTTCCATCGTATAAAACGAATAATGGCAACCAGTATGAAACTGATGGTCATTTCTACTTTCCGAGCAACCTAGGCTTCACCCTAGGGCGTTGCTCCAACAGATTGAATAGTTAGGGCCTTAGAAGTCAACGCCCGAAGCATAAAATGCAATAAAAATACAACAGTTTTTCCATCGTATAAAACGAATAATTGCAACCATTATGAAACTGATGGTCATTTCTACTTTCCGAGCAACCTAGGCTTCACCCTAGGGCGTTGCTCCAACAGATTGAATAGTTAGGGCCTTAGAAGTCAACGCCCGAAGCATAAAATGCAATAAAAATACAACAGTGTTTCCATCATATAACAGGAATAATTGCAACCAGTTTGAAAGTGATGGCCAATTCTACGTTCCGGGCAACCTAGGTTTCACTCTAGGGCGTTGCTCCACCACATCTAATAGCTACGGCCTTAGGAGTCAACGCCAGAGGCATAAAGTACAATATAAATACCACAGTTTTTCCATCGAATAAAACGAATAATTGCAACCAGTGTGAAACTTAAGGTCATTTCTACTTTCCGAGCAAGCTAGGCTTCACCATAGGGCGTTGCTCCAACACATTGAATAGTTAGGACCTTGGAAGTGAACGCCCGAACCATAAAATGCAAAAAAAATACAACAGTGTTTCCATCATATAACAGGAACAATAGCAACCAGTTTGAAAGTGATGGCCAATTCTACGTTCCGTGCAACCTAGGCTTCTCTCTAGGGCGTTGCTCCACCAGATCGAATAGATAGTGCCTTAGAAGTCAACGCCAGAGGCATAAAATACAATATAAATACAACAGCGTTTCCATCGTATAAAACGAATAATTGCAACCAGTGTGAAAGTTATGGTCATTTCCACATTCAGAGCAACCTAGGCTTCACTCTAGGACGGTGCTCCACCAGATCGAATAGTTAGGTCCTTAGAAGTAAACGCCAGAAGCATAAAATACGATATAAATACAACAGCGTTTCCATCGTATAAAACGAATAATTGCAACCAGTGTGAAAGTTATGGTCATTTCTACATTCCGAGGAACCTAGGCTTCACTCTAGGGCGTTGCTCCACCAGATCGAATAGTTAGGTCCTTAGAAGTAAACGCCAGAAGCATAAAATACGATATAAATACAACAGTTTTTCCATCGTATGAAACAAATAATTGAAACCAGTATGAAGCATATGGTCATTTCTACTTTCCGAGCAACCTAGGCTTCACCCTAGGGCGTTGCTCCAACGGATTGAATAGTTAGGGCCTTAGAAGTCAACGCCCGAACCATAAAATGCAAAAAAAATACAACAGAGTTTCCATCATATAACAGGAATAATTGCAACCAGTTTGAAAGTGATGGCCAATTCTACGTTGCGGGCAACCTAGGTTTCACTCCAGGGCGTTGCTCCACCAGACCGAATAGTGACGGCCTTAGAAGTCAACGCCAGAAGCATAAAATACGATATAAGTACAACAGCTTTCCCATCCTATAAAACGAATAATTGCAACCAGTGTGAAACTAATGGTCATTTCTACTTTCCGAGCAACCTAGGCTTCACCCTAGGGCGTTGCTCCAACAGATTAAGTAGTTAGGGCCTTAGAAGTCTACGCCCGCACCATAAAATGCAAAAAATATACAACAGTGTTTCCATCATATAACAGGAATAATTGCGACCAGTTTGAAAGTGATTGCCAATTCTACGTTCCGGCCAACCTAGGCTTCACCCTAGGGCGTTGCTCCAACAGATTGAATAGTTCGGGCCTTAAAAGTCAACGCCCGAAGCATAAAATACAATATAAATACAACAGTTTTCCATCGTATAAAACGAATAATTGCAACCAGTATGAAACTTATGGTCATTTCTGCTTTCCGAGCAACCTAGGCTTCAACCTAGGGCGTTGCTCCAACAGATTGAATAGTTAGGGCCTTAGAAGTCTACGCCCGAACCATAAAATGCAAAAAAAATACAACAGTGTATCCATCATATAACAGGAATAATTTCGATCAGTTTGAAAGTGATGGCCATTTCTACGTTCCGGGCAACCTAGGCTTCACTCTAGGGCGTTGCTCCACCAGATCGAATAGTTAGTGCCTTAGAAGTCAACGCCAGAAGCATAAAATACAATATAAATACAACAGTTTTTCCATCGTATGAAACAAATAATTGCAACCAGTATGAAGCATATGGTCATTTCTACTTTCCGAGCAACCTAGGCTTCACCCTAGGGCGTTGCTCCAACGGATTGAATAGTTAGGGCCTTAGAAGTCAACGCCCGAACCATAAAATGCAAAAAAAATGCAACAGTGTATCCATCATATAAAAGGAATAACTGCAACCAGTTTGAAAGTGATGGCCAATTCTACGTTCCGGGCAACCTAGGTTTCACTCCAGGGCGTTGCTCCACCAGACCGAATAGTTACGGCCCAAGAAGTCAACGCCAGAAGCATAAAGTACGATATAAATACAACAGCTTTTCCACCGTATAAAACGAATAATTGCAACCAGTATGAAACATATGGTCATTTCTACTTTCCGAGCAAGCTAGGCTTCACCCTAGGGCGTTGCTCCAACAGATTGGATAGTTAGGGCCTTAGAAGTCAACGCCCGAAGCATAAAATGCAATAAAAATACAACAGAGTTTCCATCATATAACAGGAATAATTGCAACCAGTTTGAAAGTGATGGCCAATTCTACGTTCCGGGCAACCTAGGCTTCACTGTAGGGCGTTGCTCCACCAGGTCGAATAGTTAGTGCCTTAGAAGTCAACGCCGGAAGCATAAAATACAATATAAATACAACAGCTTTTCCATCGTATAAAACCAGTAATTGCAACCAGTGTGAAAGTAATGGTCATTTCTACGTTCCGAGCACGCTAGGCGTCGCTCTAGGGCGTTGCTCCAACACATCTAATAGCTACGGCCTTAGAAGTCAACGCCAGAGCCATAAAATACAATATAAATACAACAGCGTTTCCATCGTATAAAACGAATAATTGCAACCAGTGTGAAAGTTATGGTCATTTCCACATTCCGAGGAACCTAGGCTTCACTCTAGGGCGTTGCTCCACCAGATCGAATAGTTAGGTCTTTAGAAGTAAACGCCAGAAGCATAAAATACGATATAAATTCAACAGCTTTTCCATCGCATAAAACGAATAATTGCAACCAGTGTGAAAGTAATGGTCATTTCTACGTTCCGAGCACCCTAGGCGTCACTCTAGGGCGTTGCTCCACCACATCTAAAAGCTACGGCCTTAGAAGTCAACACCAGAGGCTTAAAGTACAATATAAATGCAACAGCGTTTCCATTGTATAAAACGAATAATTGCAACCAGTGTGAAAGTTATGGTCATTTCTATATTCAGAGCAACCTAGGATTGACTCTAGGGCGTTGCTCCACCAGATCGAATAGTTAGGTCCTTAGAAGTAAACGCCAGAAGCATAAAATACGATATAAATACAACAGCGTTTCCATCGTATAAAACGAATAATTGCAACCAGTGTGAAAGTTATGGTCATTTCTACATTCCGAGCAACCTAGGACTCACTCTAGGGCGCTCCTCCACCAGATCGAATAGTTAGGTCCTTAGAAGTGAACGCCCGAAACATAAAATGCAAAAAAAATACAACTGTGTTTCCATCATATATCAGGAATAATTGCAACCAGTTTGAAGGTGATGGCCAATTCTACGTTCCGGGCAACCTAGGTTTCACTCCAGGGCGTTGCTCCACCAGACCGAATAGTTACGGCCTAAGAAGTCAACGCCAGAAGCATAAAATACGATATAAATACAACAGCTTTTCCATCGTATAAAAGGAATAATTGCAAACAGTGTGAAAGTAATGGTCATTTCTACGTTCCGGGCAAGCTAGGCTTCACCCTAGGCCGTTGTTCCACCAGATCGAATAGCTGGGGACTTAGAAGTCAACGCCAGAAGCATAAAATACAATATAAATACAACAGTTTTTCCATCGTATAAAACGAATAATGGCAACCAGTATGAAACTGATGGTCATTTCTACTTTCCGAGCAACCTAGGCTTCACCCTAGGGCGTTGCTCCAACAGATTGAATAGTTAGGGCCTTAGAAGTCAACGCCCGAAGCATAAAATGCAATAAAAATACAACAGTTTTTCCATCGTATAAAACGAATAATTGCAACCATTATGAAACTGATGGTCATTTCTACTTTCCGAGCAACCTAGGCTTCACCCTAGGGCGTTGCTCCAACAGATTGAATAGTTAGGGCCTTAGAAGTCAACGCCCGAAGCATAAAATGCAATAAAAATACAACAGTGTTTCCATCATATAACAGGAATAATTGCAACCAGTTTGAAAGTGATGGCCAATTCTACGTTCCGGGCAACCTAGGTTTCACTCTAGGGCGTTGCTCCACCACATCTAATAGCTACGGCCTTAGGAGTCAACGCCAGAGGCATAAAGTACAATATAAATACCACAGTTTTTCCATCGTATAAAACGAATAATTGCAACCAGTGTGAAACTTAAGGTCATTTCTACTTTCCGAGCAAGCTAGGCTTCACCATAGGGCGTTGCTCCAACACATTGAATAGTTAGGACCTTGGAAGTGAACGCCCGAACCATAAAATGCAAAAAAAATACAACAGTGTTTCCATCATATAACAGGAACAATAGCAACCAGTTTGAAAGTGATGGCCAATTCTACGTTCCGTGCAACCTAGGCTTCTCTCTAGGGCGTTGCTCCAACGGATTGAATAGTTAGGGCCTTAGAAGTCAACGCCCGAAGCATAAAATGCAAAAAAAATACAACAGTGTTTCCATCATATAACAGGAATAATTGCAACCAGTTTGAAAGTGATGGCCAATTCTACGTTCCGGGCAACCTAGGTTTCACTCCAGGGCGTTGCTCCACCAGACCGAATAGTTACGGCCTAAGAAGTCAACGCCAGAAGCATAAAATACGATATAAATACAACAGCTTTTCCATCGCATAAAACGAATAATTGCAACCAGTGTGAAAGTAATGGTCATTTCTACGTTCCGAGCACCCTAGGCGTCACTCTAGGGCGTTGCTCCACCACATCTAAAAGCTACGGCCTTAGAAGTCAACACCAGAGGCTTAAAGTACAATATAAATACAACAGCGTTTCCATTGTATAAAACGAATAATTGCAACCAGTGTGAAAGTTATGGTCATTTCTATATTCAGAGCAACCTAGGATTCACTCTAGGGCGTTGCTCCACCAGATCGAATAGTTAGGTCCTTAGAAGTAAACGCCAGAAGCATAAAATACGATATAAATACAACAGCGTTTCCATCGTATAAAACGAATAATTGCAACCAGTGTGAAAGTTATGGTCATTTCTACATTCCGAGCAACCTAGGACTCACTCTAGGGCGCTCCTCCACCAGATCGAATAGTTAGGTCCTTAGAAGTGAACGCCCGAAACATAAAATGCAAAAAAAATACAACTGTGTTTCCATCATATATCAGGAATAATTGCAACCAGTTTGAAGGTGATGGCCAATTCTACGTTCCGGGCAACCTACGTTTCACTCCAGGGCGTTGCTCCACCAGACCGAATAGTTACGGCCTAAGAAGTCAACGCCAGAAGCATAAAATACGATATAAATACAACAGCTTTTCCATCGTATAAAAGGAATAATTGCAAACAGTGTGAAAGTAATGGTCATTTCTACGTTCCGGGCAAGCTAGGCTTCACCCTAGGCCGTTGTTCCACCAGATCGAATAGCTGGGGACTTAGAAGTCAACGCCAGAAGCATAAAATACAATATAAATACAACAGTTTTTCCATCGTATAAAACGAATAATGGCAACCAGTATGAAACTGATGGTCATTTCTACTTTCCGAGCAACCTAGGCTTCACCCTAGGGCGTTGCTCCAACAGATTGAATAGTTAGGGCCTTAGAAGTCAACGCCCGAAGCATAAAATGCAATAAAAATACAACAGTTTTTCCATCGTATAAAACGAATAATTGCAACCATTATGAAACTGATGGTCATTTCTACTTTCCGAGCAACCTAGGCTTCACCCTAGGGCGTTGCTCCAACAGATTGAATAGTTAGGGCCTTAGAAGTCAACGCCCGAAGCATAAAATGCAATAAAAATACAACAGTGTTTCCATCATATAACAGGAATAATTGCAACCAGTTTGAAAGTGATCGCCAATTCTACGTTCCGGGCAACCTAGGTTTCACTCTAGGGCGTTGCTCCACCACATCTGATAGCTACGGCCTTAGGAGTCAACGCCAGAGGCATAAAGTACAATATAAATACCACAGTTTTTCCATCGTATAAAACGAATAATTGCAACCAGTGTGAAACTTAAGGTCATTTCTACTTTCCGAGCAAGCTAGGCTTCACCATAGGGCGTTGCTCCAACACATTGAATAGTTAGGACCTTGGAAGTGAACGCCCGAACCATAAAATGCAAAAAAAATACAACAGTGTTTCCATCATATAACAGGAACAATAGCAACCAGTTTGAAAGTGATGGCCAATTCTACGTTCCGTGCAACCTAGGCTTCTCTCTAGGGCGTTGCTCCACCAGATCGAATAGATAGTGCCTTAGAAGTCAACGCCAGAGGCATAAAATACAATATAAATACAACAGCGTTTCCATCGTATAAAACGAATAATTGCAACCAGTGTGAAAGTTATGGTCATTTCCACATTCAGAGCAACCTAGGCTTCACTCTAGGACGGTGCTCCACCAGATCGAATAGTTAGGTCCTTAGAAGTAAACGCCAGAAGCATAAAATACGATATAAATACAACAGCGTTTCCATCGTATAAAACGAATAATTGCAACCAGTGTGAAAGTTATGGTGATTTCTACATTCCGAGGAACCTAGGCTTCACTCTAGGGCGTTGCTCCACCAGATCGAATAGTTAGGTCCTTAGAAGTAAACGCCAGAAGCATAAAATACGATATAAATACAACAGTTTTTCCATCGTATGAAACAAATAATTGAAACCAGTATGAAGCATATGGTCATTTCTACTTTCCGAGCAACCTAGGCTTCACCCTAGGGCGTTGCTCCAACGGATTGAATAGTTAGGGCCTTAGAAGTCAACGCCCGAACCATAAAATGCAAAAAAAATACAACAGAGTTTCCATCATATAACAGGAATAATTGCAACCAGTTTGAAAGTGATGGCCAATTCTACGTTGCGGGCAACCTAGGTTTCACTCCAGGGCGTTGCTCCACCAGACCGAATAGTGACGGCCTTAGAAGTCAACGCCAGAAGCATAAAATACGATATAAGTACAACAGCTTTCCCATCCTATAAAACGAATAATTGCAACCAGTGTGAAACTAATGGTCATTTCTACTTTCCGAGCAACCTAGGCTTCACCCTAGGGCGTTGCTCCAACAGATTAAGTAGTTAGGGCCTTAGAAGTCTACGCCCGCACCATAAAATGCAAAAAATATACAACAGTGTTTCCATCATATAACAGGAATAATTGCGACCAGTTTGAAAGTGATTGCCAATTCTACGTTCCGGCCAACCTAGGCTTCACCCTAGGGCGTTGCTCCAACAGATTGAATAGTTCGGGCCTTAAAAGTCAACGCCCGAAGCATAAAATACAATATAAATACAACAGTTTTCCATCGTATAAAACGAATAATTGCAACCAGTATGAAACTTATGGTCATTTCTGCTTTCCGAGCAACCTAGGCTTCAACCTAGGGCGTTGCTCCAACAGATTGAATAGTTAGGGCCTTAGAAGTCTACGCCCGAACCATAAAATGCAAAAAAAATACAACAGTGTATCCATCATATAACAGGAATAATTTCGATCAGTTTGAAAGTGATGGCCATTTCTACGTTCCGGGCAACCTAGGCTTCACTCTAGGGCGTTGCTCCACCAGATCGAATAGTTAGTGCCTTAGAAGTCAACGCCAGAAGCATAAAATACAATATAAATACAACAGTTTTTCCATCGTATGAAACAAATAATTGCAACCAGTATGAAGCATATGGTCATTTCTACTTTCCGAGCAACCTAGGCTTCACCCTAGGGCGTTGCTCCAACGGATTGAATAGTTAGGGCCTTAGAAGTCAACGCCCGAACCATAAAATGCAAAAAAAATGCAACAGTGTATCCATCATATAAAAGGAATAACTGCAACCAGTTTGAAAGTGATGGCCAATTCTACGTTCCGGGCAACCTAGGTTTCACTCCAGGGCGTTGCTCCACCAGACCGAATAGTTACGGCCCAAGAAGTCAACGCCAGAAGCATAAAGTACGATATAAATACAACAGCTTTTCCACCGTATAAAACGAATAATTGCAACCAGTATGAAACATATGGTCATTTCTACTTTCCGAGCAAGCTAGGCTTCACCCTAGGGCGTTGCTCCAACAGATTGGATAGTTAGGGCCTTAGAAGTCAACGCCCGAAGCATAAAATGCAATAAAAATACAACAGAGTTTCCATCATATAACAGGAATAATTGCAACCAGTTTGAAAGTGATGGCCAATTCTACGTTCCGGGCAACCTAGGCTTCACTGTAGGGCGTTGCTCCACCAGGTCGAATAGTTAGTGCCTTAGAAGTCAACGCCGGAAGCATAAAATACAATATAAATACAACAGCTTTTCCATCGTATAAAACCAGTAATTGCAACCAGTGTGAAAGTAATGGTCATTTCTACGTTCCGAGCACGCTAGGCGTCGCTCTAGGGCGTTGCTCCAACACATCTAATAGCTACGGCCTTAGAAGTCAACGCCAGAGCCATAAAATACAATATAAATACAACAGCGTTTCCATCGTATAAAACGAATAATTGCAACCAGTGTGAAAGTTATGGTCATTTCCACATTCCGAGGAACCTAGGCTTCACTCTAGGGCGTTGCTCCACCAGATCGAATAGTTAGGTCTTTAGAAGTAAACGCCAGAAGCATAAAATACGATATAAATTCAACAGCTTTTCCATCGCATAAAACGAATAATTGCAACCAGTGTGAAAGTAATGGTCATTTCTACGTTCCGAGCACCCTAGGCGTCACTCTAGGGCGTTGCTCCACCACATCTAAAAGCTACGGCCTTAGAAGTCAACACCAGAGGCTTAAAGTACAATATAAATGCAACAGCGTTTCCATTGTATAAAACGAATAATTGCAACCAGTGTGAAAGTTATGGTCATTTCTATATTCAGAGCAACCTAGGATTGACTCTAGGGCGTTGCTCCACCAGATCGAATAGTTAGGTCCTTAGAAGTAAACGCCAGAAGCATAAAATACGATATAAATACAACAGCGTTTCCATCGTATAAAACGAATAATTGCAACCAGTGTGAAAGTTATGGTCATTTCTACATTCCGAGCAACCTAGGACTCACTCTAGGGCGCTCCTCCACCAGATCGAATAGATAGGTCCTTAGAAGTGAACGCCCGAAACATAAAATGCAAAAAAAATACAACTGTGTTTCCATCATATATCAGGAATAATTGCAACCAGTTTGAAGGTGATGGCCAATTCTACGTTCCGGGCAACCTAGGTTTCACTCCAGGGCGTTGCTCCACCAGACCGAATAGTTACGGCCTAAGAAGTCAACGCCAGAAGCATAAAATACGATATAAATACAACAGCTTTTCCATCGTATAAAAGGAATAATTGCAAACAGTGTGAAAGTAATGGTCATTTCTACGTTCCGGGCAAGCTAGGCTTCACCCTAGGCCGTTGTTCCACCAGATCGAATAGCTGGGGACTTAGAAGTCAACGCCAGAAGCATAAAATACAATATAAATACAACAGTTTTTCCATCGTATAAAACGAATAATGGCAACCAGTATGAAACTGATGGTCATTTCTACTTTCCGAGCAACCTAGGCTTCACCCTAGGGCGTTGCTCCAACAGATTGAATAGTTAGGGCCTTAGAAGTCAACGCCCGAAGCATAAAATGCAATAAAAATACAACAGTTTTTCCATCGTATAAAACGAATAATTGCAACCATTATGAAACTGATGGTCATTTCTACTTTCCGAGCAACCTAGGCTTCACCCTAGGGCGTTGCTCCAACAGATTGAATAGTTAGGGCCTTAGAAGTCAACGCCCGAAGCATAAAATGCAATAAAAATACAACAGTGTTTCCATCATATAACAGGAATAATTGCAACCAGTTTGAAAGTGATGGCCAATTCTACGTTCCGGGCAACCTAGGTTTCACTCTAGGGCGTTGCTCCACCACATCTAATAGCTACGGCCTTAGGAGTCAACGCCAGAGGCATAAAGTACAATATAAATACCACAGTTTTTCCATCGTATAAAACGAATAATTGCAACCAGTGTGAAACTTAAGGTCATTTCTACTTTCCGAGCAAGCTAGGCTTCACCATAGGGCGTTGCTCCAACACATTGAATAGTTAGGACCTTGGAAGTGAACGCCCGAACCATAAAATGCAAAAAAAATACAACAGTGTTTCCATCATATAACAGGAACAATAGCAACCAGTTTGAAAGTGATGGCCAATTCTACGTTCCGTGCAACCTAGGCTTCTCTCTAGGGTGTTGCTCCAACGGATTGAATAGTTAGGGCCTTAGAAGTCAACGCCCGAAGCATAAAATGCAAAAAAAATACAACAGTGTTTCCATCATATAACAGGAATAATTGCAACCAGTTTGAAAGTGATGGCCAATTCTACGTTCCGGGCAACCTAGGTTTCACTCCAGGGCGTTGCTCCACCAGACCGAATAGTTACGGCCTAAGAAGTCAACGCCAGAAGCATAAAATACGATATAAATACAACAGCTTTTCCATCGCATAAAACGAATAATTGCAACCAGTGTGAAAGTAATGGTCATTTCTACGTTCCGAGCACCCTAGGCGTCACTCTAGGGCGTTGCTCCACCACATCTAAAAGCTACGGCCTTAGAAGTCAACACCAGAGGCTTAAAGTACAATATAAATACAACAGCGTTTCCATTGTATAAAACGAATAATTGCAACCAGTGTGAAAGTTATGGTCATTTCTATATTCAGAGCAACCTAGGATTCACTCTAGGGCGTTGCTCCACCAGATCGAATAGTTAGGTCCTTAGAAGTAAACGCCAGAAGCATAAAATACGATATAAATACAACAGCGTTTCCATCGTATAAAACGAATAATTGCAACCAGTGTGAAAGTTATGGTCATTTCTACATTCCGAGCAACCTAGGACTCACTCTAGGGCGCTCCTCCACCAGATCGAATAGTTAGGTCCTTAGAAGTGAACGCCCGAAACATAAAATGCAAAAAAAATACAACTGTGTTTCCATCATATATCAGGAATAATTGCAACCAGTTTGAAGGTGATGGCCAATTCTACGTTCCGGGCAACCTACGTTTCACTCCAGGGCGTTGCTCCACCAGACCGAATAGTTACGGCCTAAGAAGTCAACGCCAGAAGCATAAAATACGATATAAATACAACAGCTTTTCCATCGTATAAAAGGAATAATTGCAAACAGTGTGAAAGTAATGGTCATTTCTACGTTCCGGGCAAGCTAGGCTTCACCCTAGGCCGTTGTTCCACCAGATCGAATAGCTGGGGACTTAGAAGTCAACGCCAGAAGCATAAAATACAATATAAATACAACAGTTTTTCCATCGTATAAAACGAATAATGGCAACCAGTATGAAACTGATGGTCATTTCTACTTTCCGAGCAACCTAGGCTTCACCCTAGGGCGTTGCTCCAACAGATTGAATAGTTAGGGCCTTAGAAGTCAACGCCCGAAGCATAAAATGCAATAAAAATACAACAGTTTTTCCATCGTATAAAACGAATAATTGCAACCAGTGTGAAACTTAAGGTCATTTCTACTTTCCGAGCAAGCTAGGCTTCACCATAGGGCGTTGCTCCAACACATTGAATAGTTAGGACCTTGGAAGTGAACGCCCGAACCATAAAATGCAAAAAAAATACAACAGTGTTTCCATCATATAACAGGAACAATAGCAACCAGTTTGAAAGTGATGGCCAATTCTACGTTCCGTGCAACCTAGGCTTCTCTCTAGGGCGTTGCTCCACCAGATCGAATAGATAGTGCCTTAGAAGTCAACGCCAGAGGCATAAAATGCAATATAAATACAACAGCGTTTCCATCGTATAAAACGAATAATTGCAACCAGTGTGAAAGTTATGGTCATTTCCACATTCAGAGCAACCTAGGCTTCACTCTAGGACGGTGCTCCACCAGATCGAATAGTTAGGTCCTTAGAAGTAAACGCCAGAAGCATAAAATACGATATAAATACAACAGCTTTTCCATCGTATAAAAGGATTAATTGCAACCAGTTTGAACGTGATGGTCATTTCTCCTTTCCGGGCAACCTAGGCTTCACTCTAGGGCGTTGCTCCACTAGATCGAACAGCTAGGGCCTTAGAAGTCAACGCCAGAAGCATAAAATACAATATAAATACAACAGTTTTTCCATCGTATAAAACGAATAATTGCAACCAGTATGAAACTTATGGTCATTTCTACTTTCCGAGCAGCCTAGGCTTCACCCTAGGTCGTTGCTCCAACGGATTGAATAGTTAGGGCCTTAGAAGTCAACGCCCGAAGCATAAAATGCAAAAAAAATACAACAGTGTTTCCATCATATAACAGGAATAATTGCAACCAGTTTGAAAGTGATGGCCAATTCTACGTTCCGGGCAACCTAGGTTTCACTCTAGGGCGTTGCTCCACCACATCTAATAGCTACGGCCTTAGGAGTCAACGCCAGAGGCATAAAGTACAATATAAATACCACAGTTTTTCCATCGTATAAAACGAATAATTGCAACCAGTGTGAAACTTAAGGTCATTTCTACTTTCCGAGCAAGCTAGGCTTCACCATAGGGCGTTGCTCCAACACATTGAATAGTTAGGACCTTGGAAGTGAACGCCCGAACCATAAAATGCAAAAAAAATACAACAGTGTTTCCATCATATAACAGGAACAATAGCAACCAGTTTGAAAGTGATGGCCAATTCTACGTTCCGTGCAACCTAGGCTTCTCTCTAGGGCGTTGCTCCACCAGATCGAATAGATAGTGCCTTAGAAGTCAACGCCAGAGGCATAAAATACAATATAAATACAACAGCGTTTCCATCGTATAAAACGAATAATTGCAACCAGTGTGAAAGTTATGGTCATTTCCACATTCAGAGCAACCTAGGCTTCACTCTAGGACGGTGCTCCACCAGATCGAATAGTTAGGTCCTTAGAAGTAAACGCCAGAAGCATAAAATACGATATAAATACAACAGCGTTTCCATCGTATAAAACGAATAATTGCAACCAGTGTGAAAGTTATGGTCATTTCTACATTCCGAGGAACCTAGGCTTCACTCTAGGGCGTTGCTCCACCAGATCGAATAGTTAGGTCTTTAGAAGTAAACGCCAGAAGCATAAAATACGATATAAATACAACAGTTTTTCCATCGTATGAAACAAATAATTGAAACCAGTATGAAGCATATGGTCATTTCTACTTTCCGAGCAACCTAGGCTTCACCCTAGGGCGTTGCTCCAACGGATTGAATAGTTAGGGCCTTAGAAGTCAACGCCCGAACCATAAAATGCAAAAAAAATACAACAGAGTTTCCATCATATAACAGGAATAATTGCAACCAGTTTGAAAGTGATGGCCAATTCTACGTTGCGGGCAACCTAGGTTTCACTCCAGGGCGTTGCTCCACCAGACCGAATAGTGACGGCCTTAGAAGTCAACGCCAGAAGCATAAAATACGATATAAGTACAACAGCTTTCCCATCCTATAAAACGAATAATTGCAACCAGTGTGAAACTAATGGTCATTTCTACTTTCCGAGCAACCTAGGCTTCACCCTAGGGCGTTGCTCCAACAGATTAAGTAGTTAGGGCCTTAGAAGTCTACGCCCGCACCATAAAATGCAAAAAATATACAACAGTGTTTCCATCATATAACAGGAATAATTGCGACCAGTTTGAAAGTGATTGCCAATTCTACGTTCCGGCCAACCTAGGCTTCACCCTAGGGCGTTGCTCCAACAGATTGAATAGTTCGGGCCTTAGAAGTCAACGCCCGAAGCATAAAATACAATATAAATACAACAGTTTTCCATCGTATAAAACGAATAATTGCAACCAGTATGAAACTTATGGTCATTTCTGCTTTCCGAGCAACCTAGGCTTCAACCTAGGGCGTTGCTCCAACAGATTGAATAGTTAGGGCCTTAGAAGTCTACGCCCGAACCATAAAATGCAAAAAAAATACAACAGTGTATCCATCATATAACAGGAATAATTTCGACCAGTTTGAAAGTGATGGCCATTTCTACGTTCCGGGCAACCTAGGCTTCACTCTAGGGCGTTGCTCCACCAGATCGAATAGTTAGTGCCTTAGAAGTCAACGCCAGAAGCATAAAATACAATATAAATACAACAGTTTTTCCATCGTATGAAACAAATAATTGCAACCAGTATGAAGCATATGGTCATTTCTACTTTCCGAGCAACCTAGGCTTCACCCTAGGGCGTTGCTCCAACGGATTGAATAGTTAGGGCCTTAGAAGTCAACGCCCGAACCATAAAATGCAAAAAAAATGCAACAGTGTATCCATCATATAAAAGGAATAACTGCAACCAGTTTGAAA
Organism: Calliopsis andreniformis; assembly: GCF_051401765.1. NCBI lineage: Eukaryota > Metazoa > Arthropoda > Insecta > Hymenoptera > Andrenidae > Calliopsis > Calliopsis andreniformis. Next base: position 6,377,436 of record NW_027480425.1, on the reverse strand, counting down.
GTGATGGCCAATTCTACGTTCCGGGCAACCTAGGTTTCACTCCAGGGCGTTGCTCCACCAGACCGAATAGTTACGGCCCAAGAAGTCAACGCCAGAAGCAGAAAGTACGATATAAATACAACAGCTTTTCCACCGTATAAAACGAATAATTGCAACCAGTATGAAACATATGGTCATTTCTACTTTCCGAGCAAGCTAGGCTTCACCCTAGGGCGTTGCTCCAACAGATTGGATAGTTAGGGCCTTAGAAGTCAACGCCCGAAGCATAAAATGCAATAAAAATACAACAGAGTTTCCATCATATAACAGGAATAATTGCAACCAGTTTGAAAGTGATGGCCAATTGTACGTTCCGGGCAAGCTAGGCTTCACCCTAGGCCGTTGTTCCACCAGATCGAATAGCTGGGGACTTAGAAGTCAACGCCAGAAGCATAAAATACAATATAAATACAACAGCGTTTCCATCGTATAAAACGAATAATTGCAACCAGTGTGAAAGTTATGGTCATTTCCACATTCCGAGGAACCTAGGCTTCACTCTAGGGCGTTGCTCCACCAGATCGAATAGTTAGGTCTTTAGAAGTAAACGCCAGAAGCATAAAATACGATATAAATTCAACAGCTTTTCCATCGCATAAAACGAATAATTGCAACCAGTGTGAAAGTAATGGTCATTTCTACGTTCCGAGCACCCTAGGCGTCACTCTAGGGCGTTGCTCCACCACATCTAAAAGCTACGGCCTTAGAAGTCAACACCAGAGGCTTAAAGTACAATATAAATGCAACAGCGTTTCCATTGTATAAAACGAATAATTGCAACCAGTGTGAAAGTTATGGTCATTTCTATATTCAGAGCAACCTAGGATTGACTCTAGGGCGTTGCTCCACCAGATCGAATAGTTAGGTCCTTAGAAGTAAACGCCAGAAGCATAAAATACGATATAAATACAACAGCGTTTCCATCGTATAAAACGAATAATTGCAACCAGTGTGAAAGTTATGGTCATTTCTACATTCCGAGCAACCTAGGACTCACTCTAGGGCGCTCCTCCACCAGATCGAATAGTTAGGTCCTTAGAAGTGAACGCCCGAAACATAAAATGCAAAAAAAATACAACTGTGTTTCCATCATATATCAGGAATAATTGCAACCAGTTTGAAGGTGATGGCCAATTCTACGTTCCGGGCAACCTAGGTTTCACTCCAGGGCGTTGCTCCACCAGACCGAATAGTTACGGCCTAAGAAGTCAACGCCAGAAGCATAAAATACGATATAAATACAACAGCTTTTCCATCGTATAAAAGGAATAATTGCAAACAGTGTGAAAGTAATGGTCATTTCTACGTTCCGGGCAAGCTAGGCTTCACCCTAGGCCGTTGTTCCACCAGATCGAATAGCTGGGGACTTAGAAGTCAACGCCAGAAGCATAAAATACAATATAAATACAACAGTTTTTCCATCGTATAAAACGAATAATGGCAACCAGTATGAAACTGATGGTCATTTCTACTTTCCGAGCAACCTAGGCTTCACCCTAGGGCGTTGCTCCAACAGATTGAATAGTTAGGGCCTTAGAAGTCAACGCCCGAAGCATAAAATGCAATAAAAATACAACAGTTTTTCCATCGTATAAAACGAATAATTGCAACCATTATGAAACTGATGGTCATTTCTACTTTCCGAGCAACCTAGGCTTCACCCTAGGGCGTTGCTCCAACAGATTGAATAGTTAGGGCCTTAGAAGTCAACGCCCGAAGCATAAAATGCAATAAAAATACAACAGTGTTTCCATCATATAACAGGAATAATTGCAACCAGTTTGAAAGTGATGGCCAATTCTACGTTCCGGGCAACCTAGGTTTCACTCTAGGGCGTTGCTCCACCACATCTAATAGCTACGGCCTTAGGAGTCAACGCCAGAGGCATAAAGTACAATATAAATACCACAGTTTTTCCATCGTATAAAACGAATAATTGCAACCAGTGTGAAACTTAAGGTCATTTCTACTTTCCGAGCAAGCTAGGCTTCACCATAGGGCGTTGCTCCAACACATTGAATAGTTAGGACCTTGGAAGTGAACGCCCGAACCATAAAATGCAAAAAAAATACAACAGTGTTTCCATCATATAACAGGAACAATAGCAACCAGTTTGAAAGTGATGGCCAATTCTACGTTCCGTGCAACCTAGGCTTCTCTCTAGGGCGTTGCTCCACCAGATCGAATAGATAGTGCCTTAGAAGTCAACGCCAGAGGCATAAAATACAATATAAATACAACAGCGTTTCCATCGTATAAAACGAATAATTGCAACCAGTGTGAAAGTTATGGTCATTTCCACATTCAGAGCAACCTAGGCTTCACTCTAGGACGGTGCTCCACCAGATCGAATAGTTAGGTCCTTAGAAGTAAACGCCAGAAGCATAAAATACGATATAAATACAACAGCTTTTCCATCGTATAAAAGGATTAATTGCAACCAGTTTGAACGTGATGGTCATTTCTCCTTTCCGGGCAACCTAGGCTTCACTCTAGGGCGTTGCTCCACTAGATCGAACAGCTAGGGCCTTAGAAGTCAACGCCAGAAGCATAAAATACAATATAAATACAACAGTTTTTCCATCGTATAAAACGAATAATTGCAACCAGTATGAAACTTATGGTCATTTCTACTTTCCGAGCAGCCTAGGCTTCACCCTAGGTCGTTGCTCCAACGGATTGAATAGTTAGGGCCTTAGAAGTCAACGCCCGAAGCATAAAATGCAAAAAAAATACAACAGTGTTTCCATCATATAACAGGAATATTTGCAACCAGTTTGAAAGTGATGGCCAATTCTACGTTCCGGGCAACCTAGGTTTCACTCCAGGGCGTTGCTCCACCAGACCGAATAGTTACGGCCTAAGAAGTCAACGCCAGAAGCATAAAATACGATATAAATACAACAGCTTTTCCATCGCATAAAACGAATAATTGCAACCAGTGTGAAAGTAATGGTCATTTCTACGTTCCGAGCACCCTAGGCGTCACTCTAGGGCGTTGCTCCACCACATCTAAAAGCTACGGCCTTAGAAGTCAACACCAGAGGCTTAAAGTACAATATAAATACAACAGCGTTTCCATTGTATAAAACGAATAATTGCAACCAGTGTGAAAGTTATGGTCATTTCTATATTCAGAGCAACCTAGGATTCACTCTAGGGCGTTGCTCCACCAGATCGAATAGTTAGGTCCTTAGAAGTAAACGCCAGAAGCATAAAATACGATATAAATACAACAGCGTTTCCATCGTATAAAACGAATAATTGCAACCAGTGTGAAAGTTATGGTCATTTCTACATTCCGAGCAACCTAGGACTCACTCTAGGGCGCTCCTCCACCAGATCGAATAGTTAGGTCCTTAGAAGTGAACGCCCGAAACATAAAATGCAAAAAAAATACAACTGTGTTTCCATCATATATCAGGAATAATTGCAACCAGTTTGAAGGTGATGGCCAATTCTACGTTCCGGGCAACCTACGTTTCACTCCAGGGCGTTGCTCCACCAGACCGAATAGTTACGGCCTAAGAAGTCAACGCCAGAAGCATAAAATACGATATAAATACAACAGCTTTTCCATCGTATAAAAGGAATAATTGCAAACAGTGTGAAAGTAATGGTCATTTCTACGTTCCGGGCAAGCTAGGCTTCACCCTAGGCCGTTGTTCCACCAGATCGAATAGCTGGGGACTTAGAAGTCAACGCCAGAAGCATAAAATACAATATAAATACAACAGTTTTTCCATCGTATAAAACGAATAATGGCAACCAGTATGAAACTGATGGTCATTTCTACTTTCCGAGCAACCTAGGCTTCACCCTAGGGCGCTGCTCCAACAGATTGAATAGTTAGGGCCTTAGAAGTCAACGCCCGAAGCATAAAATGCAATAAAAATACAACAGTTTTTCCATCGTATAAAACGAATAATTGCAACCAGTGTGAAACTTAAGGTCATTTCTACTTTCCGAGCAAGCTAGGCTTCACCATAGGGCGTTGCTCCAACACATTGAATAGTTAGGACCTTGGAAGTGAACGCCCGAACCATAAAATGCAAAAAAAATACAACAGTGTTTCCATCATATAACAGGAACAATAGCAACCAGTTTGAAAGTGATGGCCAATTCTACGTTCCGTGCAACCTAGGCTTCTCTCTAGGGCGTTGCTCCACCAGATCGAATAGATAGTGCCTTAGAAGTCAACGCCAGAGGCATAAAATACAATATAAATACAACAGCGTTTCCATCGTATAAAACGAATAATTGCAACCAGTGTGAAAGTTATGGTCATTTCCACATTCAGAGCAACCTAGGCTTCACTCTAGGACGGTGCTCCACCAGATCGAATAGTTAGGTCCTTAGAAGTAAACGCCAGAAGCATAAAATACGATATAAATACAACAGCTTTTCCATCGTATAAAAGGATTAATTGCAACCAGTTTGAACGTGATGGTCATTTCTCCTTTCCGGGCAACCTAGGCTTCACTCTAGGGCGTTGCTCCACTAGATCGAACAGCTAGGGCCTTAGAAGTCAACGCCAGAAGCATAAAATACAATATAAATACAACAGTTTTTCCATCGTATAAAACGAATAATTGCAACCAGTATGAAACTTATGGTCATTTCTACTTTCCGAGCAGCCTAGGCTTCACCCTAGGTCGTTGCTCCAACGGATTGAATAGTTAGGGCCTTAGAAGTCAACGCCCGAAGCATAAAATGCAAAAAAAATACAACAGTGTTTCCATCATATAACAGGAATAATTGCAACCAGTTTGAAAGTGATGGCCAATTCTACGTTCCGGGCAACCTAGGTTTCACTCTAGGGCGTTGCTCCACCACATCTAATAGCTACGGCCTTAGGAGTCAACGCCAGAGGCATAAAGTACAATATAAATACCACAGTTTTTCCATCGTATAAAACGAATAATTGCAACCAGTGTGAAACTTAAGGTCATTTCTACTTTCCGAGCAAGCTAGGCTTCACCATAGGGCGTTGCTCCAACACATTGAATAGTTAGGACCTTGGAAGTGAACGCCCGAACCATAAAATGCAAAAAAAATACAACAGTGTTTCCATCATATAACAGGAACAATAGCAACCAGTTTGAAAGTGATGGCCGATTCTACGTTCCGTGCAACCTAGGCTTCTCTCTAGGGCGTTGCTCCACCAGATCGAATAGATAGTGCCTTAGAAGTCAACGCCAGAGGCATAAAATACAATATAAATACAACAGCGTTTCCATCGTATAAAACGAATAATTGCAACCAGTGTGAAAGTTATGGTCATTTCCACATTCAGAGCAACCTAGGCTTCACTCTAGGACGGTGCTCCACCAGATCGAATAGTTAGGTCCTTAGAAGTAAACGCCAGAAGCATAAAATACGATATAAATACAACAGCGTTTCCATCGTATAAAACGAATAATTGCAACCAGTGTGAAAGTTATGGTCATTTCTACATTCCGAGGAACCTAGGCTTCACTCTAGGGCGTTGCTCCACCAGATCGAATAGTTAGGTCCTTAGAAGTAAACGCCAGAAGCATAAAATACGATATAAATACAACAGTTTTTCCATCGTATGAAACAAATAATTGAAACCAGTATGAAGCATATGGTCATTCCTACTTTCCGAGCAACCTAGGCTTCACCCTAGGGCGTTGCTCCAACGGATTGAATAGTTAGGGCCTTAGAAGTCAACGCCCGAACCATAAAATGCAAAAAAAATACAACAGAGTTTCCATCATATAACAGGAATAATTGCAACCAGTTTGAAAGTGATGGCCAATTCTACGTTGCGGGCAACCTAGGTTTCACTCCAGGGCGTTGCTCCACCAGACCGAATAGTGACGGCCTTAGAAGTCAACGCCAGAAGCATAAAATACGATATAAGTACAACAGCTTTCCCATCGTATAAAACGAATAATTGCAACCAGTGTGAAACTAATGGTCATTTCTACTTTCCGAGCAACCTAGGCTTCACCCTAGGGCGTTGCTCCAACAGATTAAGTAGTTAGGGCCTTAGAAGTCTACGCCCGCACCATAAAATGCAAAAAATATACAACAGTGTTTCCATCATATAACAGGAATAATTGCGACCAGTTTGAAAGTGATTGCCAATTCTACGTTCCGGCCAACCTAGGCTTCACCCTAGGGCGTTGCTCCAACAGATTGAATAGTTCGGGCCTTAGAAGTCAACGCCCGAAGCATAAAATACAATATAAATACAACAGTTTTCCATCGTATAAAACGAATAATTGCAACCAGTATGAAACTTATGGTCATTTCTGCTTTCCGAGCAACCTAGGCTTCAACCTAGGGCGTTGCTCCAACAGATTGAATAGTTAGGGCCTTAGAAGTCAACGCCCGAACCATAAAATGCAAAAAAAATGCAACAGTGTATCCATCATATAAAAGGAATAACTGCAACCAGTTTGAAAGTGATGGCCAATTCTACGTTCCGGGCAACCTAGGTTTCACTCCAGGGCGTTGCTCCACCAGACCGAATAGTTACGGCCCAAGAAGTCAACGCCAGAAGCATAAAGTACGATATAAATACAACAGCTTTTCCACCGTATAAAACGAATAATTGCAACCAGTATGAAACATATGGTCATTTCTACTTTCCGAGCAAGCTAGGCTTCACCCTAGGGCGTTGCTCCAACAGATTGGATAGTTAGGTCCTTAGAAGTCAACGCCCGAAGCATAAAATGCAATAAAAATACAACAGAGTTTCCATCATATAACAGGAATAATTGCAACCAGTTTGAAAGTGATGGCCAATTCTACGTTCCGGGCAACCTAGGCTTCACTGTAGGGCGTTGCTCCACCAGGTCGAATAGTTAGTGCCTTAGAAGTCAACGCCGGAAGCATAAAATACAATATAAATACAACAGCTTTTCCATCGTATAAAACCAGTAATTGCAACCAGTGTGAAAGTAATGGTCATTTCTACGTTCCGAGCACGCTAGGCGTCACTCTAGGGCGTTGCTCCAACACATCTAATAGCTACGGCCTTAGAAGTCAACGCCAGAGGCATAAAATACAATATAAATACAACAGCGTTTCCATCGTATAAAACGAATAATTGCAACCAGTGTGAAAGTTATGGTCATTTCCACATTCCGAGGAACCTAGGCTTCACTCTAGGGCGTTGCTCCACCAGATCGAATAGTTAGGTCTTTAGAAGTAAACGCCAGAAGCATAAAATACGATATAAATTCAACAGCTTTTCCATCGTATAAAAGGATTAATTGCAACCAGTTTGAGCGTGATGGTCATTTCTCCTTTCCGGGCAACCTAGGCTTCACTCTAGTGCGTTGCCCCACTAGATCGAACAGCTAGGGCCTTAGAAGTCAGCGCCAGAAGCATAAAATACAATATAAATCCAACAGTTTTTCCATCGTATAAAACGAATAATTGCAACCAGTATGAAACTTATGGTCATTTCTACTTTCCGAGCAACCTAGGCTTCACCCTAGGGCGTTCCTCCAACGGATTGAATAGTTAGGGCCTTAGAAGTCAACGCCCGAAGCATAAAATGCAAAAAAAATACAACAGTGTTTCCATCATATAACAGGAATAATTGCAACCAGTTTGAAAGTGATGGCCAATTCTACGTTCCGGGCAACCTAGGTTTCACTCCAGGGCGTTGCTCCACCAGACCGAATAGTTACGGCCTAAGAAGTCTACGCCAGAAGCATAAAATACGATATAAATACAACAGCTTTTCCATCGCATAAAACGAATAATTGCAACCAGTGTGAAAGTAATGGTCATTTCTACGTTCCGAGCACCCTAGGCGTCACTCTAGGGCGTTGCTCCACCACATCTAAAAGCTACGGCCTTAGAAGTCAACACCAGAGGCTTAAAGTACAATATAAATACAACAGCGTTTCCATTGTATAAAACGAATAATTGCAACCAGTGTGAAAGTTATGGTCATTTCTATATTCAGAGCAACCTAGGATTCACTCTAGGGCGTTGCTCCACCAGATCGAATAGTGAGGTCCTTAGAAGTAAACGCCAGAAGCATAAAATACGATATAAATACAACAGCGTTTCCATCGTATAAAACGAATAATTGCAACCAGTGTGAAAGTTATGGTCATTTCTACATTCCGAGCAACCTAGGACTCACTCTAGGGCGCTCCTCCACCAGATCGAATAGTTAGGTCCTTAGAAGTGAACGCCCGAAACATAAAATGCAAAAAAAATACAACTGTGTTTCCATCATATATCAGGAATAATTGCAACCAGTTTGAAGGTGATGGCCAATTCTACGTTCCGGGCAACCTAGGTTTCACTCCAGGGCGTTGCACCACCAGACCGAATAGTTACGGCCTAAGAAGTCAACGCCAGAAGCATAAAATACGATATAAATACAACAGCTTTTCCATCGTATAAAAGGAATAATTGCAAACAGTGTGAAAGTAATGGTCATTTCTACGTTCCGGGCAAGCTAGGCTTCACCCTAGGCCGTTGTTCCACCAGATCGAATAGCTGGGGCCTTAGAAGTCAACGCCAGAAGCATAAAATACAATATAAATACAACAGTTTTTCCATCGTATAAAACGAATAATGGCAACCAGTATGAAACTGATGGTCATTTCTACTTTCCGAGCAACCTAGGCTTCACCCTAGGGCGTTGCTCCAACAGATTGAATAGTTAGGGCCTTAGAAGTCAACGCCCGAAGCATAAAATGCAATAAAAATACAACAGTTTTTCCATCGTATAAAACGAATAATTGCAACCATTATGAAACTGATGGTCATTTCTACTTTCCGAGCAACCTAGGCTTCACCCTAGGGCGTTGCTCCAACAGATTGAATAGTTAGGGCCTTAGAAGTCAACGCCCGAAGCATAAAATGCAATAAAAATACAACAGTGTTTCCATCATATAACAGGAATAATTGCAACCAGTTTGAAAGTGATGGCCAATTCTACGTTCCGGGCAACCTAGGTTTCACTCTAGGGCGTTGCTCCACCACATCTAATAGCTACGGCCTTAGGAGTCAACGCCAGAGGCATAAAGTACAATATAAATACCACAGTTTTTCCATCGTATAAAACGAATAATTGCAACCAGTGTGAAACTTAAGGTCATTTCTACTTTCCGAGCAAGCTAGGCTTCACCATAGGGCGTTGCTCCAACACATTGAATAGTTAGGACCTTGGAAGTGAACGCCCGAACCATAAAATGCAAAAAAAATGCAACAGTGTTTCCATCATATAACAGGAACAATAGCAACCAGTTTGAAAGTGATGGCCAATTCTACGTTCCGTGCAACCTAGGCTTCTCTCTAGGGCGTTGCTCCACCAGATCGAATAGATAGTGCCTTAGAAGTCAACGCCAGAGGCATAAAATACAATATAAATACAACAGCGTTTCCATCGTATAAAACGAATAATTGCAACCAGTGTGAAAGTTATGGTCATTTCCACATTCAGAGCAACCTAGGCTTCACTCTAGGACGGTGCTCCACCAGATCGAATAGTTAGGTCCTTAGAAGTAAACGCCAGAAGCATAAAATACGATATAAATACAACAGCGTTTCCATCGTATAAAACGAATAATTGCAACCAGTGTGAAAGTTATGGTCATTTCTACATTCCGAGGAACCTAGGCTTCACTCTAGGGCGTTGCTCCACCAGATCGAATAGTTAGGTCCTTAGAAGTAAACGCCAGAAGCATAAAATACGATATAAATACAACAGTTTTTCCATCGTATGAAACAAATAATTGAAACCAGTATGAAGCATATGGTCATTTCTACTTTCCGAGCAACCTAGGCTTCACCCTAGGGCGTTGCTCCAACGGATTGAATAGTTAGGGCCTTAGAAGTCAACGCCCGAACCATAAAATGCAAAAAAAATACAACAGAGTTTCCATCACATAACAGGAATAATTGCAACCAGTTTGAAAGTGATGGCCAATTCTACGTTGCGGGCAACCTAGGTTTCACTCCAGGGCGTTGCTCCACCAGACCGAATAGTGACGGCCTTAGAAGTCAACGCCAGAAGCATAAAATACGATATAAGTACAACAGCTTTCCCATCCTATAAAACGAATAATTGCAACCAGTGTGAAACTAATGGTCATTTCTACTTTCCGAGCAACCTAGGCTTCACCCTAGGGCGTTGCTCCAACAGATTAAGTAGTTAGGGCCTTAGAAGTCTACGCCCGCACCATAAAATGCAAAAAATATACAACAGTGTTTCCATCATATAACAGGAATAATTGCGACCAGTTTGAAAGTGATTGCCAATTCTACGTTCCGGCCAACCTAGGCTTCACCCTAGGGCGCTGCTCCAACAGATTGAATAGTTCGGGCCTTAGAAGTCAACGCCCGAAGCATAAAATACAATATAAATACAACAGTTTTCCATCGTATAAAACGAATAATTGCAACCAGTATGAAACTTATGGTCATTTCTGCTTTCCGAGCAACCTAGGCTTCAACCTAGGGCGTTGCTCCAACAGATTGAATAGTTAGGGCCTTAGAAGTCTACGCCCGAACCATAAAATGCAAAAAAAATACAACAGTGTATCCATCATATAACAGGAATAATTTCGACCAGTTTGAAAGTGATGGCCATTTCTACGTTCCGGGCAACCTAGGCTTCACTCTAGGGCGTTGCTCCACCAGATCGAATAGTTAGTGCCTTAGAAGTCAACGCCAGAAGCATAAAATACAATATAAATACAACAGTTTTTCCATCGTATGAAACAAATAATTGCAACCAGTATGAAGCATATGGTCATTTCTACTTTCCGAGCAACCTAGGCTTCACCCTAGGGCGTTGCTCCAACGGATTGAATAGTTAGGGCCTTAGAAGTCAACGCCCGAACCATAAAATGCAAAAAAAATGCAACAGTGTATCCATCATATAAAAGGAATAACTGCAACCAGTTTGAAAGTGATGGCCAATTCTACGTTCCGGGCAACCTAGGTTTCACTCCAGGGCGTTGCTCCACCAGACCGAATAGTTACGGCCCAAGAAGTCAACGCCAGAAGCATAAAGTACGATATAAATACAACAGCTTTTCCACCGTATAAAACGAATAATTGCAACCAGTATGAAACATATGGTCATTTCTACTTTCCGAGCAAGCTAGGCTTCACCCTAGGGCGTTGCTCCAACAGATTGGATAGTTAGGGCCTTAGAAGTCAACGCCCGAAGCATAAAATGCCATAAAAATACAACAGAGTTTCCATCATATAACAGGAATAATTGCAACCAGTTTGAAAGTGATGGCCAATTCTACGTTCCGGGCAACCTAGGCTTCACTGTAGGGCGTTGCTCCACCAGGTCGAATAGTTAGTGCCTTAGAAGTCAACGCCGGAAGCATAAAATACAATATAAATACAACAGCTTTTCCATCGTATAAAACCAGTAATTGCAACCAGTGTGAAAGTAATGGTCATTTCTACGTTCCGAGCACGCTAGGCGTCGCTCTAGGGCGTTGCTCCAACACATCTAATAGCTACGGCCTTAGAAGTCAACGCCAGAGGCATAAAATACAATATAAATACAACAGCGTTTCCATCGTATAAAACGAATAATTGCAACCAGTGTGAAAGTTATGGTCATTTCCACATTCCGAGGAACCTAGGCTTCACTCTAGGGCGTTGCTCCACCAGATCGAATAGTTAGGTCTTTATAAGTAAACGCCAGAAGCATAAAATACGATATAAATTCAACAGCTTTTCCATCGCATAAAACGAATAATTGCAACCAGTGTGAAAGTAATGGTCATTTCTACGTTCCGAGCACCCTAGGCGTCACTCTAGGGCGTTGCTCCACCACATCTAAAAGCTACGGCCTTAGAAGTCAACACCAGAGGCTTAAAGTACAATATAAATGCAACAGCGTTTCCATTGTATAAAACGAATAATTGCAACCAGTGTGAAAGTTATGGTCATTTCTATATTCAGAGCAACCTAGGATTGACTCTAGGGCGTTGCTCCACCAGATCGAATAGTTAGGTCCTTAGAAGTAAACGCCAGAAGCATAAAATACGATATAAATACAACAGCGTTTCCATCGTATAAAACGAATAATTGCAACCAGTGTGAAAGTTATGGTCATTTCTACATTCCGAGCAACCTAGGACTCACTCTAGGGCGCTCCTCCACCAGATCGAATAGTTAGGTCCTTAGAAGTGAACGCCCGAAACATAAAATGCAAAAAAAATACAACTGTGTTTCCATCATATATCAGGAATAATTGCAACCAGTTTGAAGGTGATGGCCAATTCTACGTTCCGGGCAACCTAGGTTTCACTCCAGGGCGTTGCTCCACCAGACCGAATAGTTACGGCCTAAGAAGTCAACGCCAGAAGCATAAAATACGATATAAATACAACAGCTTTTCCATCGTATAAAAGGAATAATTGCAAACAGTGTGAAAGTAATGGTCATTTCTACGTTCCGGGCAAGCTAGGCTTCACCCTAGGCCGTTGTTCCACCAGATAGAATAGCTGGGGACTTAGAAGTCAACGCCAGAAGCATAAAATACAATATAAATACAACAGTTTTTCCATCGTATAAAACGAATAATGGCAACCAGTATGAAACTGATGGTCATTTCTACTTTCCGAGCAACCTAGGCTTCACCCTAGGGCGTTGCTCCAACAGATTGAATAGTTAGGGCCTTAGAAGTCAACGCCCGAAGCATAAAATGCAATAAAAATACAACAGTTTTTCCATCGTATAAAACGAATAATTGCAACCATTATGAAACTGATGGTCATTTCTACTTTCCGAGCAACCTAGGCTTCACCCTAGGGCGTTGCTCCAACAGATTGAATAGTTAGGGCCTTAGAAGTCAACGCCCGAAGCATAAAATGCAAAAAAAATACAACAGTGTTTCCATCATATAACAGGAATAATTGCAACCAGTTTGAAAGTGATGGCCAATTCTACGTTCCGGGCAACCTAGGTTTCACTCCAGGGCGTTGCTCCACCAGACCGAATAGTTACGGCCTAAGAAGTCAACGCCAGAAGCATAAAATACGATATAAATACAACAGCTTTTCCATCGCATAAAACGAATAATTGCAACCAGTGTGAAAGTAATGGTCATTTCTACGTTCCGAGCACCCTAGGCGTCACTCTAGGGCGTTGCTCCACCACATCTAAAAGCTACGGCCTTAGAAGTCAACACCAGAGGCTTAAAGTACAATATAAATACAACAGCGTTTCCATTGTATAAAACGAATAATTGCAACCAGTGTGAAAGTTATGGTCATTTCTATATTCAGAGCAACCTAGGATTCACTCTAGGGCGTTGCTCCACCAGATCGAATAGTTAGGTCCTTAGAAGTAAACGCCAGAAGCATAAAATACGATATAAATACAACAGCGTTTCCATCGTATAAAACGAATAATTGCAACCAGTGTGAAAGTTATGGTCATTTCTACATTCCGAGCAACCTAGGACTCACTCTAGGGCGCTCCTCCACCAGATCGAATAGTTAGGTCCTTAGAAGTGAACGCCCGAAACATAAAATGCAAAAAAAATACAACTGTGTTTCCATCATATATCAGGAATAATTGCAACCAGTTTGAAGGTGATGGCCAATTCTACGTTCCGGGCAACCTAGGTTTCACTCCAGGGCGTTGCTCCACCAGACCGAATAGTTACGGCCTAAGAAGTCAACGCCAGAAGCATAAAATACGATATAAATACAACAGCTTTTCCATCGTATAAAAGGAATAATTGCAGACAGTGTGAAAGTAATGGTCATTTCTACGTTCCGGGCAAGCTAGGCTTCACCCTAGGCCGTTGTTCCACCAGATCGAATAGCTGGGGACTTAGAAGTCAACGCCAGAAGCATAAAATACAATATAAATACAACAGTTTTTCCATCGTATAAAACGAATAATGGCAACCAGTATGAAACTGATGGTCATTTCTACTTTCCGAGCAACCTAGGCTTCACCCTAGGGCGTTGCTCCAACAGATTGAATAGTTAGGGCCTTAGAAGTCAACGCCCGAAGCATAAAATGCAATAAAAATACAACAGTTTTTCCATCGTATAAAACGAATAATTGCAACCATTATGAAACTGATGGTCATTTCTACTTTCCGAGCAACCTAGGCTTCACCCTAGGGCGTTGCTCCAACAGATTGAATAGTTAGGGCCTTAGAAGTCAACGCCCGAAGCATAAAATGCAATAAAAATACAACAGTGTTTCCATCATATAACAGGAATAATTGCAACCAGTTTGAAAGTGATGGCCAATTCTACGTTCCGGGCAACCTAGGTTTCACTCTAGGGCGTTGCTCCACCACATCTAATAGCTACGGCCTTAGGAGTCAACGCCAGAGGCATAAAGTACAATATAAATACCACAGTTTTTCCATCGTATAAAACGAATAATTGCAACCAGTGTGAAACTTAAGGTCATTTCTACTTTCCGAGCAAGCTAGGCTTCACCATAGGGCGTTGCTCCAACACATTGAATAGTTAGGACCTTGGAAGTGAACGCCCGAACCATAAAATGCAAAAAAAATACAACAGTGTTTCCATCATATAACAGGAACAATAGCAACCAGTTTGAAAGTGATGGCCAATTCTACGTTCCGTGCAACCTAGGCTTCTCTCTAGGGCGTTGCTCCACCAGATCGAATAGATAGTGCCTTAGAAGTCAACGCCAGAGGCATAAAATACAATATAAATACAACAGCGTTTCCATCGTATAAAACGAATAATTGCAACCAGTGTGAAAGTTATGGTCATTTCCACATTCAGAGCAACCTAGGCTTCACTCTAGGACGGTGCTCCACCAGATCGAATAGTTAGGTCCTTAGAAGTAAACGCCAGAAGCATAAAATACGATATAAATACAACAGCTTTTCCATCGTATAAAAGGATTAATTGCAACCAGTTTGAACGTGATGGTCATTTCTCCTTTCCGGGCAACCTAGGCTTCACTCTAGGGCGTTGCTCCACTAGATCGAACAGCTAGGGCCTTAGAAGTCAACGCCAGAAGCATAAAATACAATATAAATACAACAGTTTTTCCATCGTATAAAACGAATAATTGCAACCAGTATGAAACTTATGGTCATTTCTACTTTCCGAGCAGCCTAGGCTTCACCCTAGGTCGTTGCTCCAACGGATTGAATAGTTAGGGCCTTAGAAGTCAACGCCCGAAGCATAAAATGCAAAAAAAATACAACAGTGTTTCCATCATATAACAGGAATAATTGCAACCAGTTTGAAAGTGATGGCCAATTCTACGTTCCGGGCAACCTAGGTTTCACTCCAGGGCGTTGCTCCACCAGACCGAATAGTTACGGCCTAAGAAGTCAACGCCAGAAGCATAAAATACGATATAAATACAACAGCTTTTCCATCGCATAAAACGAATAATTGCAACCAGTGTGAAAGTAATGGTCATTTCTACGTTCCGAGCACCCTAGGCGTCACTCTAGGGCGTTGCTCCACCACATCTAAAAGCTACGGCCTTAGAAGTCAACACCAGAGGCTTAAAGTACAATATAAATACAACAGCGTTTCCATTGTATAAAACGAATAATTGCAACCAGTGTGAAAGTTATGGTCATTTCTATATTCAGAGCAACCTAGGATTCACTCTATGGCGTTGCTCCACCAGATCGAATAGTTAGGTCCTTAGAAGTAAACGCCAGAAGCATAAAATACGATATAAATACAACAGCGTTTCCATCGTATAAAACGAATAATTGCAACCAGTGTGAAAGTTATGGTCATTTCTACATTCCGAGCAACCTAGGACTCACTCTAGGGCGCTCCTCCACCAGATCGAATAGTTAGGTCCTTAGAAGTGAACGCCCGAAACATAAAATGCAAAAAAAATACAACTGTGTTTCCATCATATATCAGGAATAATTGCAACCAGTTTGAAGGTGATGGCCAATTCTACGTTCCGGGCAACCTACGTTTCACTCCAGGGCGTTGCTCCACCAGACCGAATAGTTACGGCCTAAGAAGTCAACGCCAGAAGCATAAAATACGATATAAATACAACAGCTTTTCCATCGTATAAAAGGAATAATTGCAAACAGTGTGAAAGTAATGGTCATTTCTACGTTCCGGGCAAGCTAGGCTTCACCCTAGGCCGTTGTTCCACCAGATCGAATAGCTGGGGACTTAGAAGTCAACGCCAGAAGCATAAAATACAATATAAATACAACAGTTTTTCCATCGTATAAAACGAATAATGGCAACCAGTATGAAACTGATGGTCATTTCTACTTTCCGAGCAACCTAGGCTTCACCCTAGGGCGTTGCTCCAACAGATTGAATAGTTAGGGCCTTAGAAGTCAACGCCCGAAGCATAAAATGCAATAAAAATACAACAGTTTTTCCATCGTATAAAACGAATAATTGCAACCAGTGTGAAACTTAAGGTCATTTCTACTTTCCGAGCAAGCTAGGCTTCACCATAGGGCGTTGCTCCAACACATTGAATAGTTAGGACCTTGGAAGTGAACGCCCGAACCATAAAATGCAAAAAAAATACAACAGTGTTTCCATCATATAACAGGAACAATAGCAACCAGTTTGAAAGTGATGGCCAATTCTACGTTCCGTGCAACCTCGGCTTCTCTCTAGGGCGTTGCTCCACCAGATCGAATAGATAGTGCCTTAGAAGTCAACGCCAGAGGCATAAAATACAATATAAATACAACAGCGTTTCCATCGTATAAAACGAATAATTGCAACCAGTGTGAAAGTTATGGTCATTTCCACATTCAGAGCAACCTAGGCTTCACTCTAGGACGGTGCTCCACCAGATCGAATAGTTAGGTCCTTAGAAGTAAACGCCAGAAGCATAAAATACGATATAAATACAACAGCTTTTCCATCGTATAAAAGGATTAATTGCAACCAGTTTGAACGTGATGGTCATTTCTCCTTTCCGGGCAACCTAGGCTTCACTCTAGGGCGTTGCTCCACTAGATCGAACAGCTAGGGCCTTAGAAGTCAACGCCAGAAGCATAAAATACAATATAAATACAACAGTTTTTCCATCGTATAAAACGAATAATTGCAACCAGTATGAAACTTATGGTCATTTCTACTTTCCGAGCAGCCTAGGCTTCACCCTAGGTCGTTGCTCCAACGGATTGAATAGTTAGGGCCTTAGAAGTCAACGCCCGAAGCATAAAATGCAAAAAAAATACAACAGTGTTTCCATCATATAACAGGAATAATTGCAACCAGTTTGAAAGTGATGGCCAATTCTACGTTCCGGGCAACCTAGGTTTCACTCCAGAGCGTTGCTCCACCAGACCGAATAGTTACGGCCTAAGAAGTCAACGCCAGAAGCATAAAATACGATATAAATACAACAGCTTTTCCATCGCATAAAACGAATAATTGCAACCAGTGTGAAAGTAATGGTCATTTCTACGTTCCGAGCACCCTAGGCGTCACTCTAGGGCGTTGCTCCACCACATCTAAAAGCTACGGCCTTAGAAGTCAACACCAGAGGCTTAAAGTACAATATAAATACAACAGCGTTTCCATTGTATAAAACGAATAATTGCAACCAGTGTGAAAGTTATGGTCATTTCTATATTCAGAGCAACCTAGGATTCACTCTAGGGCGTTGCTCCACCAGATCGAATAGTTAGGTCCTTAGAAGTAAACGCCAGAAGCATAAAATACGATATAAATACAACAGCGTTTCCATCGTATAAAACGAATAATTGCAACCAGTGTGAAAGTTATGGTCATTTCTACATTCCGAGCAACCTAGGACTCACTCTAGGGCGCTCCTCCACCAGATCGAATAGTTAGGTCCTTAGAAGTGAACGCCCGAAACATAAAATGCAAAAAAAATACAACTGTGTTTCCATCATATATCAGGAATAATTGCAACCAGTTTGAAGGTGATGGCCAATTCTACGTTCCGGGCAACCTAGGTTTCACTCCAGGGCGTTGCTCCACCAGACCGAATAGTTACGGCCTAAGAAGTCAACGCCAGAAGCATAAAATACGATATAAATACAACAGCTTTTCCATCGTATAAAAGGAATAATTGCAAACAGTGTGAAAGTAATGGTCATTTCTACGTTCCGGGCAAGCTAGGCTTCACCCTAGGCCGTTGTTCCACCAGATCGAATAGCTGGGGACTTAGAAGTCAACGCCAGAAGCATAAAATACAATATAAATACAACAGTTTTTCCATCGTATAAAACGAATAATGGCAACCAGTATGAAACTGATGGTCATTTCTACTTTCCGAGCAACCTAGGCTTCACCCTAGGGCGTTGCTCCAACAGATTGAATAGTTAGGGCCTTAGAAGTCAACGCCCGAAGCATAAAATGCAATAAAAATACAACAGTTTTTCCATCGTATAAAACGAATAATTGCAACCATTATGAAACTGATGGTCATTTCTACTTTCCGAGCAACCTAGGCTTCACCCTAGGGCGTTGCTCCAACAGATTGAATAGTTAGGGCCTTAGAAGTCAACGCCCGAAGCATAAAATGCAATAAAAATACAACAGTGTTTCCATCATATAACAGGAATAATTGCAACCAGTTTGAAAGTGATGGCCAATTCTACGTTCCGGGCAACCTAGGTTTCACTCTAGGGCGTTGCTCCACCACATCTAATAGCTACGGCCTTAGGAGTCAACGCCAGAGGCATAAAGTACAATATAAATACCACAGTTTTTCCATCGTATAAAACGAATAATTGCAACCAGTGTGAAACTTAAGGTCATTTCTACTTTCCGAGCAAGCTAGGCTTCACCATAGGGCGTTGCTCCAACACATTGAATAGTTAGGACCTTGGAAGTGAACGCCCGAACCATAAAATGCAAAAAAAATACAACAGTGTTTCCATCATATAACAGGAACAATAGCAACCAGTTTGAAAGTGATGGCCAATTCTACGTTCCGTGCAACCTAGGCTTCTCTCTAGGGCGTTGCTCCACCAGATCGAATAGATAGTGCCTTAGAAGTCAACGCCAGAGGCATAAAATACAATATAAATACAACAGCGTTTCCATCGTATAAAACGAATAATTGCAACCAGTGTGAAAGTTATGGTCATTTCCACATTCAGAGCAACCTAGGCTTCACTCTAGGACGGTGCTCCACCAGATCGAATAGTTAGGTCCTTAGAAGTAAACGCCAGAAGCATAAAATACGATATAAATACAACAGCTTTTCCATCGTATAAAAGGATTAATTGCAACCAGTTTGAACGTGATGGTCATTTCTATATTCAGAGCAACCTAGGATTCACTCTAGGGCGTTGCTCCACCAGATCGAATAGTTAGGTCCTTAGAAGTAAACGCCAGAAGCATAAAATACGATATAAATACAACAGCGTTTCCATCGTATAAAACGAATAATTGCAACCAGTGTGAAAGTTATGGTCATTTCTACATTCCGAGCAACCTAGGACTCACTCTAGGGCGCTCCTCCACCAGATCGAATAGTTAGGTCCTTAGAAGTGAACGCCCGAAACATAAAATGCAAAAAAAATACAACTGTGTTTCCATCATATATCAGGAATAATTGCAACCAGTTTGAAGGTGATGGCCAATTCTACGTTCCGGGCAACCTAGGTTTCACTCCAGGGCGTTGCTCCACCAGACCGAATAGTTACGGCCTAAGAAGTCAACGCCAGAAGCATAAAATACGATATAAATACAACAGCTTTTCCATCGTATAAAAGGAATAATTGCAAACAGTGTGAAAGTAATGGTCATTTCTACGTTCCGGGCAAGCTAGGCTTCACCCTAGGCCGTTGTTCCACCAGATCGAATAGCTGGGGCCTTAGAAGTCAACGCCAGAAGCATAAAATACAATATAAATACAACAGTTTTTCCATCGTATAAAACGAATAATGGCAACCAGTATGAAACTGATGGTCATTTCTACTTTCCGAGCAACCTAGGCTTCACCCTAGGGCGTTGCTCCAACAGATTGAATAGTTAGGGCCTTAGAAGTCAACGCCCGAAGCATAAAATGCAATAAAAATACAACAGTTTTTCCATCGTATAAAACGAATAATTGCAACCATTATGAAACTGATGGTCATTTCTACTTTCCGAGCAACCTAGGGTTCACCCTAGGGCGTTGCTCCAACAGATTGAATAGTTAGGGCCTTAGAAGTCAACGCCCGAAGCATAAAATGCAATAAAAATACAACAGTGTTTCCATCATATAACAGGAATAATTGCAACCAGTTTGAAAGTGATGGCCAATTCTACGTTCCGGGCAACCTAGGTTTCACTCTAGGGCGTTGCTCCACCACATCTAATAGCTACGGCCTTAGGAGTCAACGCCAGAGGCATAAAGTACAATATAAATACCACAGTTTTTCCATCGTATAAAACGAATAATTGCAACCAGTGTGAAACTTAAGGTCATTTCTACTTTCCGAGCAAGCTAGGCTTCACCATAGGGCGTTGCTCCAACACATTGAATAGTTAGGACCTTGGAAGTGAACGCCCGAACCATAAAATGCAAAAAAAATACAACAGTGTTTCCATCATATAACAGGAACAATAGCAACCAGTTTGAAAGTGATGGCCAATTCTACGTTCCGTGCAACCTAGGCTTCTCTCTAGGGCGTTGCTCCACCAGATCGAATAGATAGTGCCTTAGAAGTCAACGCCAGAGGCATAAAATACAATATAAATACAACAGCGTTTCCATCGTATAAAACGAATAATTGCAACCAGTGTGAAAGTTATGGTCATTTCCACATTCAGAGCAACCTAGGCTTCACTCTAGGACGGTGCTCCACCAGATCGAATAGTTAGGTCCTTAGAAGTAAACGCCAGAAGCATAAAATACGATATAAATACAACAGCTTTTCCATCGTATAAAAGGATTAATTGCAACCAGTTTGAACGTGATGGTCATTTCTCCTTTCCGGGCAACCTAGGCTTCACTCTAGGGCGTTGCTCCACTAGATCGAACAGCTAGGGCCTTAGAAGTCAACGCCAGAAGCATAAAATACAATATAAATACAACAGTTTTTCCATCGTATAAAACGAATAATTCCAACCAGTATGAAACTTATGGTCATTTCTACTTTCCGAGCAGCCTAGGCTTCACCCTAGGTCGTTGCTCCAACGGATTGAATAGTTATGGCCTTAGAAGTCAACGCCCGAACCATAAAATGCAAAAAAAATACAACAGTGTTTCCATCATATAACAGGAATAATTGCAACCAGTTTGAAAGTGATGGCCAATTCTACGTTCCGGGCCACCTAGGTTTCACTCCAGGGCGTTGCTCCACCAGACCGAATAGTTACGGCCTAAGAAGTCAACGCCAGAAGCATAAAATACGATATAAATACAACAGCTTTTCCATCGTATAAAACGAATAACTGCAACCAGTGTGAAAGTAATGGTCATTTCTACGTTCCGAGCACCCTAGGCGTCACTCTAGGGCGTTGCTCCACCACATCTAATAGCTACGGCCTTAGGAGTCAACGCAAGAGGCATAAAGTACAATATAAATACCACAGTTTTTCCATCGTATAAAACGAATAATTGCAACCAGTATGAAACTTATGGTCATTTCTACTTTCCGAGCAAGCTAGGCTTCACCCTAGGGCGTTGCTCCTACATATTCAATAGTTAGGACCTTAGAAGTGAACGCCCGAACCATAAAATGCAAAAAAAATACAACAGTGTTTCCATCATATAACAGGAATAATTGCAACCAGTGTGAAAGTAATGGTCATTTCTACGTTCAGAGCACCCTAGGCGTCACTCTAGAGCGTTGCACCACCACATCTAATAGCTACGGCCTTAGGAGTCAACGCCAGAGGCATAAAGTACAATATAAATACCACAGTTTTTCCATCGTATAAAACGAATAATTGCAACCAGTATGAAATTTATGGTCATTTCTACTTTCCGGGCAACCTAGGCTTCACTCTAGGGCGTTGCTCCACCAGATAGAATAGCTAGGGCCTTAGAAGTCAACGCCAGAAGCATAAAATACAATATAAATACAACAGTTTTTCCATCATATAACAGGAATAATTGCAACCAGTATGAAAGTTATGGTCATTTCTACGTTCCGGGCAACCTAGGCTTCACTCTAGGGCGTTGCTCCACCAGATCAAACAGTTAGGGCCTTAGAAGTAAACGCCCGAAGCATAAAATACAAAATAAATAGAACAGTTTTTCCATTGTATAAAACAAATAATAGCAACCAGTGTGAAAGTTATGGTCATTTCTACGTTCCCGGCAACCTAGGCTTCACTCTAGGGCGTTGCTCCACCAGATCAAACAGCTAGGGCCTTAGAAGTCAACGCCCGAAGCATAAAATACAATACAAATATAACAGTTTTTCCATCGTATAAAACGAATAATTGCAACCAGTATGAAACTTATGGTCATTTCTACTTTCCGGGCAACCTAGGCTTCACTCTAGGGCGTTGCTCCACCAGATAGAATAGCTAGGGCCTTAGAAGTCAACGCCAGAAGCATAAAATACAATATAAATACAACAGTTTTTCCATCATATAACAGGAATAATTGCAACCAGTATGAAAGCAAGGGTCATTTCTACTTTACGGGCAACCTAGGCTACACCCTAGGGCGTTGCTCTTACAGATTGAATAGTTAGGGCCTTAGAAGTTAATGCCCCAAGCATAAAATGCAATAAATATACAACAGTTTTTCCTTCATATAACAGGAACATTTGCAACCAGTTTGAAAGTGATGGTAATTGCTACGTTCCGGGCAACTTATGCTTCACTCTAGGGCGTTGTTCCTCCAGATTGAATAGTTAGTGCCTTAGAAGTCAACGCCGGAAGCATAAAATGCAATAAAAATACACCAGTTTTTCCATCGTATAAAAGGATTAATTGCAACCAGTTTGAAAGTGATGGGCATTTCTACGTTCCGGGCAACTTAGGCTTCACTCTAGGGCGTTGCTCCACCAGATCGAATAGTTAGGGCCTTAGAAGTCAACGCCAGAAGCATAAAATACGATATAAGTGCAACAGCTTTTCCATCGTATAAAATGAATAATTGCAAACATTGCGAAAGTAATGGTCATTCCACGTTCCGGGCAACCTAGGCGTCACTCTAGTGCGTTGCTCCACCACATCTAATAGCTACGGCCTTAGACGTCAACGACAGAAGCATAAAATACAATAAAGATGCAACAGCTTTTCCATCGTATAAAACGAATAATTGCACCCAGTGTGAAAGTAATGGTCATTTCTACTTTCCGCGCAACCTAGGCATCACCCTAGGTCGTTGCTCCAACAGATTGAATTGTTAGGACCTTAGAAGTCAATGCACGAAGCATAAAATGCAATAAAAAGACAACAGTTTTTCCATCATATAACAGGAATAATTGCAACCAGTATGAAAGTGATGGTCATTTCTACGTTCCGGGCAACCTAGGCTTCACTCTAGGGCGTTGCTCCACCAGATCGAATAGTTAGGGCCTTAGAAGTTAACGCCCGAAGCTTAAAATGCAATAAAAATACAACAGTGTTTCCACCATATAACAGGAATAATTGCAAACAGTTTGAAAGTGATGGCCAATTCTACGTTCCGCGCAACCTAGGCTTCACTCCAGGGCGATGCTCCACCAGATCGAATAGTAACGGCCTAAGAAGTGAACGCCAGCAGCATAAAATACAATATAAATACAACAGTTCTTCCATCATATAAAACGAATAATTGCAACCAGTATGAAAGTTATGGTCATTTCTACGTTCCGGGCAACCCAGGCTTCACTCTATGTCGTTGTTCTACCACATCGAATAGCTACGGCCTCAGAAGTCAACGCCTGAAGCATAAAATACAATAAAAATACAACAGTCTTTCCATCCTATAACAGGAATAATTGCAACCAGTTTGAAAGTGATGGTCATTTCTACGTTCCGGGCAACCTAGGCTTCACTCTAGGGCGTTGCTCCACCAGATCGAATAGTTAGGGCCTTAGAAGTCAGCGCCAGATGCATAAAATACAATATAAACACAACAGTTTTTCCATCGTATAAAACGAATAATTGCTACCAGTATGGAAGTGATGGTCATTTCTACGTTCCCGGCAACCTAGGCCTCACTCTAGGGCGTTGTTCCACCAGATTGAATAGTTAGGGCCTAAGAAATCAACGCCAGAAGCATAAAATTCAATATAAATATAACAGTTTTTCCATCGTATAGCAGAAATAACTGCAAACAGTGTGAAAGTACTGGTCATTTCTACGTTCCGGGCAACCTAGGCGTCACTCTAGTGCGTTGCTCCACCACATCTAATAGCTACGGCCTTAGACGTCAACGACAGAAGCATAAAATACAATAAAGGTGCAACAGATTTTCCATCGTATAAAACGAATAATTGCACCCAGTGTGAAAGTTATTGTCATTTCTACTTTCCGCGCAACCTAGGCTTCACCCTAGGTCGTTGCTCCAACAGATTGAATTGCTAGGACCTTAGAAGTCAATGCCCGAAGCATAAAATGCAATAAAAATACAACAGTTTTTCCATCATATAACAGGAATAATTGCAACCAGTTTGAAAGTGATGGTCATTTCTACGTTCCGAGCATCCTAGGCTTCACTCTAGGGCGGTGCTCCACCATATCGAATAGCTACGGCCTTAGAAGCCTACGCCTGAAGCATAAAATACAATATAAATACAACAGCCTTTTCATCGTATAACAGGAATAATTGCAACAAGCGTGAAAGTAATGATCATTTCGGCGTTTTGGGCATCCTAGACTTAACTCTGAGGCGTTGCTCCACGAGATCGAATAGTTAGGGCCTTAGAAGTCAACGACCGAACCATAAAATGCAAAAAAAATACAACAGCGTTACCATCATATAACAGGAATAATTGCAACCAGTTTGAAAGTGATGGCCAATTCTACGTTGCGTGCAACGAGGCTTCACTCTATTGCGTTGCTCCACCAGATGGAAAAGTTAGTGCCATAGAAGTCAACGCCAGAAGCATAAAATACAATATAAATACAACAGTTTTTCCATCGTATAAAACGAATAATTGCAACCAGTATGAAAGTTATGGTCATTTCTACTTTCCGGGCAACCTGGGCTTCACCCTAGGGCGGTGCTCCAACAGATGGAATAGTTAGGGCCTTAGAAGTCAACGGCCGAAGCATAAAATACAAAATAAATAGAACTGTTTTTCCATCGTATAAAACAAATAATTGCTACCGGTGTGAAAGTTATTTCCATTTCTACGTTCCGGGCAGCCTAGGCTTCACCCTAGGGCGTTGTTCCACCAGATGGAATAGTTAGGGCATAAGAAGTCAACGCCAGAAGCATAAAATACAATATAAGTACAACAGTTTTTCCATCGTATAAAACGAATAATTGCTACCGGTGTGAAAGTTATGGTCATTTCTACGTTCCGGGCAACCTAGGCGTCACTCTAGTGCGTTGCTCCACCACATCTAATAGCTACGGTCTTAGACGTCAACGACAGAAGCATAAAATTCAATAAAGATGCAACAGCTTTTCCTACGTATAAGACGAATAATTGCAACCAGTGTGAAAGTTATTGTCACATCTACTTACCGGGCAACCGAGGCTTCACCGTAGGGCGTTGCTCCAACAGATTGAATAGTTAGGACCTTAGAAGTCAATGCCCGAAGCATAAAATGCAATAAAAATACAACAGTTTTTCCATTGTATAGCATGACTAATTGCAACCAGTGCGAAAGTAACGATCATTTCGACGTTTCGGGCATCCTAGACTCAACTCTGAGGCGCTGCTCCACCAGGTCGAAGAGTTAGGGTCTAAGAAGTCAACATCGGAAGCATAAAATACAATATAAATGCAACAGCTTTTCCAACGTAGAAAACGAATAATTGCAACCTGTGTGACGGTTATGGTCATATCTACGTTCCGGGCAACCTTGGCTTCACTGTAGGGTGTTGCTCCACCAGATCGAATAGGTAGGGCCATAGAAGTCTACGCCCGAAGCATAAAATACAATAAATATACGAGAGTTTTTCCATCCTATATCAGGAATAATTGCAACCAGTGTGAAAGTGATGGTCATTTCTACGTTCCGGGCAACGTAGGCTTCACTCCAGGGCGTTGTTCCACCAGATCGAACACTTAGGGCCTACGAAGGCACCGCCAGAAGCATAAAATACAATATAAATATAACAGTTTTTCCATCGTATAAAACGAATAATAGCAATCAGTGTGAAAGTTATGGTTATTTCTAAGTTTCGGGCAACCTAGACTTCACCCTAGGGCGTTGGTCCAACAGATTGAATAGTTAGGGCCTTAGAAGTCAACGCCCGAAGCATCAAATGCAATAAAAATGCAACAGTTTTTCCATCGTATAAAAGGATTAATTGCAACCAGTTTGAAAATGATGGTCATTTCTACGTTCCGGGCAACCTAGGCTTCACTCTAGGGCGTTGTTCCACCAGATCGAATAGTTAGGGCCTAAGAAGTGAACGCCAGAAGCATAAAATACAATATAAATACAACAGTTTTTCCATCATATAAAACGAGTAATTGCAACCAGTATGAAAGTTGTGGTCATTTCTACTTTCAGGGCAACCTCGGCTTCACTCTAGGGCGTTGCTCCACCAGATCGAATAGTTAGTGCCTTAGAAGTCAATGCCTGAAGCATAAACTACAATATCAATACAACAGTTTTTCCATCGTATAAAACGAATAATTGCAACCAGTATGAAAGTGATGGCCAATTCTACGTTGCGGGCAACGAGGCTTCACTCTATTGCGTTGCTCCACCAGATCGAAAAGTTAGTGCCATAGAAGTCAACGCCAGAAGCATAAAATACAATATAAATACAACAGTTTTTCCATCGTATAAAACGAATAATTGCAACCAGTATGAAAGTTATGGTCATTTCTACTTTCCGGGCAACCTGGGCTTCACCCTAGGGCGGTGCTCCAACAGATGGAATAGTTAGGGCCTTAGAAGTCAACGGCCGAAGCATAAAATACAAAATAAATAGAACTGTTTTTCCATCGTATAAAACAAATAATTGCTACCGGTGTGAAAGTTATTTCCATTTCTACGTTCCGGGCAGCCTAGGCTTCACCCTAGGGCGTTGTTCCACCAGATGGAATAGTTAGGGCATAAGAAGTCAACGCCAGAAGCATAAAATACAATATAAGTACAACAGTTTTTCCATCGTATAAAACGAATAATTGCTACCGGTGTGAAAGTTATGGTCATTTCTACGTTCCGGGCAACCTAGGCGTCACTCTAGTGCGTTGCTCCACCACATCTAATAGCTATGGTCTTAGACGTCAACGACAGAAGCATAAAATTCAATAAAGATGCAACAGCTTTTCCTACGTATAAGACGAATAATTGCAACCAGTGTGAAAGTTATTGTCACTTCTACTTACCGGGCAACCGAGGCTTCACCGTAGGGCGTTGCTCCAACAGATTGAATAGTTAGGACCTAAGAAGGCACCGCCAGAAGCATAAAATACAATATAAATATAACAGTTTTTCCATCGTATAAAACGAATAATAGCAATCAGTGTGAAAGTTATGGTTATTTCTAAGTTCCGGGCAACCTAGACTTCACCCTAGGGCGTTGGTCCAACAGATTGAATAGTTAGGGCCTTAGAAGTCAACGCCCGAAGCATCAAATGCAATAAAAATGCAACAGTTTTTCCATCGTATAAAAGGATTAATTGCAACCAGTTTGAAAATGATGGTCATTTCTACGTTCCGGGCAACCTAGGCTTCACTCTAGGGCGTTGTTCCACCAGATCGAATAGTTAGGGCCTAAGAAGTGAACGCCAGAAGCATAAAATACAATATAAATACAACAGTTTTTCCATCATATAAAACGAGTAATTGCAACCAGTATGAAAGTTGTGGTCATTTCTACTTTCAGGGCAACCTCGGCTTCACTCTAGGGCGTTGCTCCACCAGATCGAATAGTTAGTGCCTTAGAAGTCAATGCCTGAAGCATAAACTACAATATCAATACAACAGTTTTTCCATCGTATAAAACGAATAATTGCAACCAGTATGAATGTTATGGTCATTTCTACTTTCCGGGCAACCTAGGATCCACCCTAGGGCGTTGCTGCAACCGATTGAATAGTTAGGGCCTTAGAAGTCAACGCTAGAAGCATAAAATACAATATAAATACAACACCTTTTCCATCGTATAAAAAGAATAATTGCAAACAGTGTGAAAGTAATGGTCATTTCTACCTTCCGGACAACCTAGGCTTCACTCTAGGGCGTTGCTCCACCACATCGAATAGCTACTGCCTTAGAAGTCAACGCTAGAACCATAAAATACAATAAAAATGCAACAGTTTTTCCAACGTATAGCATGAATAATTGCAACCGGTGTGAATGTCATGGTCATTTCTACGTTCCGGGCAACCTAGCCTTGACTGTAGGGTGTTGCTCCACCACATCGAATAGCTACGGCCTCAGAAGTCAACGCCTGAAGCATAAAATACAATAAAAATACAACAGTCTTTCCATCCTATAACAGGAATAATTACAACCAGTTTGAAAGTGATGGTCATTTCTACGTTCCGGGCAACCTAGGCTTCACTCTAGGGCGTTGCTCCACCAGATCGAATAGTTAGGGCCTTAGAAGTCAGCGCCAGATGCATAAAATACAATATAAACACAACAGTTTTTCCATCGTATAAAACGAATAATTGCTACCAGTATGGAAGTGATGGTCATTTCTACGTTCCCGGCAACCTAGGCCTCACTCTAGGGCGTTGTTCCACCAGATTGAATAGTTACGGCCTAAGAAATCAACGCCAGAAGCATAAAATTCAATATAAATATAACAGTTTTTCCATCGTATAGCAGAAATAACTGCAAACAGTGTGAAAGTACTGGTCATTTCTACGTTCCGGGCAACCTAGGCGTCACTCTAGTGCGTTGCTCCACCACATCTAATAGCTACGGCCTTAGACGTCAACGACAGAAGCATAAAATACAATAAAGGTGCAACAGATTTTCCATCGTATAAAACGAATAATTGCACCCAGTGTGAAAGTTATTGTCATTTCTACGTTGCGGGCAACCTAGGCTTCACTCTATTGCGTTGCTCCACCAGATCGAAAAGTTAGTGCCATAGAAGTCAACGCCAGAAGCATAAAATACAATATAAATACAACAGTTTTTCCATCGTATAAAACGAATAATTGCAACCAGTATGAAAGTTATGGTCATTTCTACTTTCCGGGCAACCTGGGCTTCACCCTAGGGCGGTGCTCCAACAGATGGAATAGTTAGGGCCTTAGAAGTCAACGGCCGAAGCATAAAATACAAAATAAATAGAACTGTTTTTCCATCGTATAAAACAAATAATTGCTACCGGTGTGAAAGTTATTTCCATTTCTACGTTCCGGGCAGCCTAGGCTTCACCCTAGGGCGTTGTTCCACCAGATGGAATAGTTAGGGCATAAGAAGTCAACGCCAGAAGCATAAAATACAATATAAGTACAACAGTTTTTCCATCGTATAAAACGAATAATTGCTACCGGTGTGAAAGTTATGGTCATTTCTACGTTCCGGGCAACCTAGGCGTCACTCTAGTGCGTTGCTCCACCACATCTAATAGCTACCGTCTTAGACGTCAACGACAGAAGCATAAAATTCAACAAAGATGCAACAGCTTTTCCTACGTATAAGACGAATAATTGCAACCAGTGTGAAAGTTATTGTCACTTCTACTTACCGGGCAACCTAGGCTTCACCCTAGGGCGTTGCTCCAACAGATTGAATAGTTAGGACCTTAGAAGTCAACGCCCGAAGCATAAAATGCAATAAAAATACAACAGTTTTTCCATTGTATAGCATGACTAATTGCAACCAGTGCGAAAGTAACGATCATTTCGACGTTTCGGGCATCCTAGACTTAACTCTGAGGCGCTGCTCCACCAGGTCGAAGAGTTAGGGTCTAAGAAGTCAACATCGGAAGCATAAAATACAATATAAATGCAACAGCTTTTCCAACGTAGAAAACGAATAATTGCAACCTGTGTGAAGGTTATGGTCATATCTACGTTCCGGGCAACCTTGGCTTCACTGTAAGGTGTTGCTCCACCAGATCGAATAGGTAGGGCCATAGAAGTCTACGCCCGAAGCATAAAATACAATAAATATACGAGAGTTTTTCCATCCTATATCAGGAATAATTGCAACCAGTGTGAAAGTGATGGTCATTTCTACGTTCCGGGCAACGTAGGCTTCACTCCAGGGCGTTGTTCCACCAGATCGAACACTTAGGGCCTAAGAAGGCACCGCCAGAAGCATAAAATACAATATAAATATAACAGTTTTTCCATCGTATAAAACGAATAATAGCAATCAGTGCGAAAGTTATGGTTATTTCTAAGTTCCGGGCAACCTAGACTTCACCCTAGGGCGTTGGTCCAACAGATTGAATAGTTAGGGCCTTAGAAGTCAACGCCCGAAGCATCAAATGCAATAAAAATGCAACAGTTTTTCCATCGTATAAAAGGATTAATTGCAACCAGTTTGAAAATGATGGTCATTTCTACGTTCCGGGCAACCTAGGCTTCACTCTAGGGCGTTGTTCCACCAGATCGAATAGCTAGGGCCTAAGAAGTGAACGCCAGAAGCATAAAATACAATATAAATACAACAGTTTTTCCATCATATAAAACGAGTAATTGCAACCAGTATGAAAGTTGTGGTCATTTCTACTTTCCGGGCAACCTCGGCTTCACTCTAGGGCGTTGCTCCACCAGATCGAATAGTTAGTGCCTTAGAAGTCAATGCCTGAAGCATAAACTACAATATCAATACAACAATTTTTCCATCGTATAAAACGAATAATTGCAACCAGTATGAATGTTATGGTCAGTTCTACTTTCCGGGCAACCTAGGATCCACCCTAGGGCGTTGCTGCAACCGATTGAATAGTTAGGGCCTTAGAAGTCAACGCTAGAAGCATAAAATACAATATAAATACAACACCTTTTCCATCGTATAAAACGAATAATTGCAACCAGTATGAAAGTTATGGTCATTTCTACTTTCCGGGCAACCTGGGCTTCACCCTAGGGCGGTGCTCCAACAGATGGAATAGTTAGGGCCTTAGAAGTCAACGGCCGAAGCATAAAATACAAAATAAATAGAACTGTTTTTCCATCGTATAAAACAAATAATTGCTACCGGTGTGAAAGTTATTTCCATTTCTACGTTCCGGGCAGCCTAGGCTTCACCCTAGGGCGTTGTTCCACCAGATGGAATAGTTAGGGCATAAGAAGTCAACGCCAGAAGCATAAAATACAATATAAGTACAACAGTTTTTCCATCGTATAAAACGAATAATTGCTACCGGTGTGAAAGTTATGGTCATTTCTACGTTCCGGGAAACCTAGGCGTCACTCTAGTGCGTTGCTCCACCACATCTAATAGCTATGGTCTTAGACGTCAACGACAGAAGCATAAAATTCAATAAAGATGCAACAGCTTTTCCTACGTATAAGACGAATAATTGCAACCAGTGTGAAAGTTATTGTCACTTCTACTTACCGGGCAACCGAGGCTTCACCGTAGGGCGTTGCTCCAACAGATTGAATAGTTAGGACCTTAGAAGTCAATGCCCGAAGCATAAAATGCAATAAAAATACAACAGTTTTTCCATTGTATAGCATGACTAATTGCAACCAGTGCGAAAGTAACGATCATTTCGACGTTTCGGGCATCCTAGACTTAACTCTGAGGCGCTGCTCCACCAGGTCGAAGAGTTAGGGTCTAAGAAGTCAACATCGGAAGCATAAAATACAATATAAATGCAACAGCTTTTCCAACGTAGAAAACGAATAATTGCAACCTGTGTGAAGGTTATGGTCATATCTACGTTCCGGGCAACCTTGGCTTCACTGTAGGGTGTTGCTCCACCAGATCGAATAGGTAGGGCCATAGAAGTCTACGCCCGAAGCATAAAATACAATAAATATACGAGAGTTTTTCCATCCTATATCAGGAATAATTGCAACCAGTGTGAAAGTGATGGTCATTTCTACGTTCCGGGCAACGTAGGCTTCACTCCAGGGCGTTGTTCCACCAGATCGAACACTTAGGGCCTAAGAAGGCACCGCCAGAAGCATAAAATACAATATAAATATAACAGTTTTTCCATCGTATAAAACGAATAATAGCAATCAGTGTGAAAGTTATGGTTATTTCTAAGTTCCGGGCAACCTAGACTTCACCCTAGGGCGTTGGTCCAACAGATTGAATAGTTAGGGCCTTAGAAGTCAACGCCCGAAGCATCAAATGCAATAAAAATGCAACAGTTTTTCCATCGTATAAAAGGATTAATTGCAACCAGTTTGAAAATGATGGTCATTTCTACGTTCCGGGCAACCTAGGCTTCACTCTAGGGCGTTGTTCCACCAGATCGAATAGTTAGGGCCTAAGAAGTGAACGCCAGAAGCATAAAATACAATATAAATACAACAGTTTTTCCATCATATAAAACGAGTAATTGCAACCAGTATGAAAGTTGTGGTCATTTCTACTTTCAGGGCAACCTCGGCTTCACTCTAGGGCGTTGCTCCACCAGATCGAATAGTTAGTGCCTTAGAAGTCAATGCCTGAAGCATAAACTACAATATCAATACAACAGTTTTTCCATCGTATAAAACGAATAATTGCAACCAGTATGAATGTTATGGTCATTTCTACTTTCCGGGCAACCTAGGATCCACCCTAGGGCATTGCTGCAACCGATTGAATAGTTAGGGCCTTAGAAGTCAACGCTAGAAGCATAAAATACAATATAAATACAACACCTTTTCCATCGTATAAAAAGAATAATTGCAAACAGTGTGAAAGTAATGGTCATTTCTACCTTCCGGACAACCTAGGCTTCACTCTAGGGCGTTGCTCCACCACATCGAATAGCTACTGCCTTAGAAGTCAACGCTAGAACCATAAAATACAATAAAAATGCAACAGTTTTTCCAACGTATAGCATGAATAATTGCAACCGGTGTGAATGTCATGGTCATTTCTACGTTCCGGGCAACCTAGCCTTGACTGTAGGGTGTTGCTCCACCACATCGAATAGCTACGGCCTCAGAAGTCAACGCCTGAAGCATAAAATACAATAAAAATACAACAGTCTTTCCATCCTATAACAGGAATAATTACAACCAGTTTGAAAGTGATGGTCATTTCTACGTTCCGGGCAACCTAGGCTTCACTCTAGGGCGTTGCTCCACCAGATCGAATAGTTAGGGCCTTAGAAGTCAGCGCCAGATGCATAAAATACAATATAAACACAACAGTTTTTCCATCGTATAAAACGAATAATTGCTACCAGTATGGAAGTGATGGTCATTTCTACGTTCCCGGCAACCTAGGCCTCACTCTAGGGCGTTGTTCCACCAGATTGAATAGTTACGGCCTAAGAAATCAACGCCAGAAGCATAAAATTCAATATAAATATAACAGTTTTTCCATCGTATAGCAGAAATAACTGCAAACAGTGTGAAAGTACTGGTCATTTCTACGTTCCGGGCAACCTAGGCGTCACTCTAGTGCGTTGCTCCACCACATCTAATAGCTACGGCCTTAGACGTCAACGACAGAAGCATAAAATACAATAAAGGTGCAACAGATTTTCCATCGTATAAAACGAATAATTGCACCCAGTGTGAAAGTTATTGTCATTTCTACTTTCCGCGCAACCTAGGCTTCACCCTAGGTCGTTGCTCCAACAGATTGAATTGCTAGGACCTTAGAAGTCAATGCCCGAAGCATAAAATGCAATAAAAATACAACAGTTTTTCCATCATATAACAGGAATAATTGCAACCAGTTTGAAAGTGATGGTCATTTCTACGTTCCGAGCATCCTAGGCTTCACTCTAGGGCGGTGCTCCACCATATCGAATAGCTACGGCCTTAGAAGCCTACGCCTGAAGCATAAAATACAATATAAATACAACAGCCTTTTCATCGTATAACAGGAATAATTGCAACAAGCGTGAAAGTAATGATCATTTCGGCGTTTTGGGCATCCTAGACTTAACTCTGAGGCGTTGCTCCACGAGATCGAATAGTTAGGGCCTTAGAAGTCAACGACCGAACCATAAAATGCAAAAAAAATACAACAGCGTTACCATCATATAACAGGAATAATTGCAACCAGTTTGAAAGTGATGGCCAATTCTACGTTGCGGGCAACCTAGGCTTCACTCTATTGCGTTGCTCCACCAGATCGAAAAGTTAGTGCCATAGAAGTCAACGCCAGAAGCATAAAATACAATATAAATACAACAGTTTTTCCATCGTATAAAACGAATAATTGCAACCAGTATGAAAGTTATGGTCATTTCTACTTTCCGGGCAACCTGGGCTTCACCCTAGGGCGGTGCTCCAACAGATGGAATAGTTAGGGCCTTAGAAGTCAACGGCCCAAGCATAAAATACAAAATAAATAGAACTGTTTTTCCATCGTATAAAACAAATAATTGCTACCGGTGTGAAAGTTATTTCCATTTCTACGTTCCGGGCAGCCTAGGCTTCACCCTAGGGCGTTGTTCCACCAGATGGAATAGTTAGGGCATAAGAAGTCAACGCCAGAAGCATAAAATACAATATAAGTACAACAGTTTTTCCATCGTATAAAACGAATAATTGCTACCGGTGTGAAAGTTATGGTCATTTCTACGTTCCGGGCAACCTAGGCGTCACTCTAGTGCGTTGCTCCACCACATCTAATAGCTACCGTCTTAGACGTCAACGACAGAAGCATAAAATTCAACAAAGATGCAACAGCTTTTCCTACGTATAAGACGAATAATTGCAACCAGTGTGAAAGTTATTGTCACTTCTACTTACCGGGCAACCTAGGCTTCACCCTAGGGCGTTGCTCCAACAGATTGAATAGTTAGGACCTTAGAAGTCAACGCCCGAAGCATAAAATGCAATAAAAATACAACAGTTTTTCCATTGTATAGCATGACTAATTGCAACCAGTGCGAAAGTAACGATCATTTCGACGTTTCGGGCATCCTAGACTTAACTCTGAGGCGCTGCTCCACCAGGTCGAAGAGTTAGGGTCTAAGAAGTCAACATCGGAAGCATAAAATACAATATAAATGCAACAGCTTTTCCAACGTAGAAAACGAATAATTGCAACCTGTGTGAAGGTTATGGTCATATCTACGTTCCGGGCAACCTTGGCTTCACTGTAAGGTGTTGCTCCACCAGATCGAATAGGTAGGGCCATAGAAGTCTACGCCCGAAGCATAAAATACAATAAATATACGAGAGTTTTTCCATCCTATATCAGGAATAATTGCAACCAGTGTGAAAGTGATGGTCATTTCTACGTTCCGGGCAACGTAGGCTTCACTCCAGGGCGTTGTTCCACCAGATCGAACACTTAGGGCCTAAGAAGGCACCGCCAGAAGCATAAAATACAATATAAATATAACAGTTTTTCCATCGTATAAAACGAATAATAGCAATCAGTGCGAAAGTTATGGTTATTTCTAAGTTCCGGGCAACCTAGACTTCACCCTAGGGCGTTGGTCCAACAGATTGAATAGTTAGGGCCTTAGAAGTCAACGCCCGAAGCATCAAATGCAATAAAAATGCAACAGTTTTTCCATCGTATAAAAGGATTAATTGCAACCAGTTTGAAAATGATGGTCATTTCTACGTTCCGGGCAACCTAGGCTTCACTCTAGGGCGTTGTTCCACCAGATCGAATAGCTAGGGCCTAAGAAGTGAACGCCAGAAGCATAAAATACAATATAAATACAACAGTTTTTCCATCATATAAAACGAGTAATTGCAACCAGTATGAAAGTTGTGGTCATTTCTACTTTCCGGGCAACCTCGGCTTCACTCTAGGGCGTTGCTCCACCAGATCGAATAGTTAGTGCCTTAGAAGTCAATGCCTGAAGCATAAACTACAATATCAATACAACAATTTTTCCATCGTATAAAACGAATAATTGCAACCAGTATGAATGTTATGGTCAGTTCTACTTTCCGGGCAACCTAGGATCCACCCTAGGGCGTTGCTGCAACCGATTGAATAGTTAGGGCCTTAGAAGTCAACGCTAGAAGCATAAAATACAATTTAAATACAACACCTTTTCCATCGTATAAAACGAATAATTGCAACCAGTATGAAAGTTATGGTCATTTCTACTTTCCGGGCAACCTGGGCTTCACCCTAGGGCGGTGCTCCAACAGATGGAATAGTTAGGGCCTTAGAAGTCAACGGCCGAAGCATAAAATACAAAATAAATAGAACTGTTTTTCCATCGTATAAAACAAATAATTGCTACCGGTGTGAAAGTTATTTCCATTTCTACGTTCCGGGCAGCCTAGGCTTCACCCTAGGGCGTTGTTCCACCAGATGGAATAGTTAGGGCATAAGAAGTCAACGCCAGAAGCATAAAATACAATATAAGTACAACAGTTTTTCCATCGTATAAAACGAATAATTGCTACCGGTGTGAAAGTTATGGTCATTTCTACGTTCCGGGAAACCTAGGCGTCACTCTAGTGCGTTGCTCCACCACATCTAATAGCTATGGTCTTAGACGTCAACGACAGAAGCATAAAATTCAATAAAGATGCAAGAGCTTTTCCTACGTATAAGACGAATAATTGCAACCAGTGTGAAAGTTATTGTCACTTCTACTTACCGGGCAACCGAGGCTTCACCGTAGGGCGTTGCTCCAACAGATTGAATAGTTAGGACCTTAGAAGTCAATGCCCGAAGCATAAAATGCAATAAAAATACAACAGTTTTTCCATTGTATAGCATGACTAATTGCAACCAGTGCGAAAGTAACGATCATTTCGACGTTTCGGGCATCCTAGACTTAACTCTGAGGCGCTGCTCCACCAGGTCGAAGAGTTAGGGTCTAAGAAGTCAACATCGGAAGCATAAAATACAATATAAATGCAACAGCTTTTCCAACGTAGAAAACGAATAATTGCAACCTGTGTGAAGGTTATGGTCATATCTACGTTCCGGGCAACCTTGGCTTCACTGTAGGGTGTTGCTCCACCAGATCGAATAGGTAGGGCCATAGAAGTCTACGCCCGAAGCATAAAATACAATAAATATACGAGAGTTTTTCCATCCTATATCAGGAATAATTGCAACCAGTGTGAAAGTGATGGTCATTTCTACGTTCCGGGCAACGTAGGCTTCACTCCAGGGCGTTGTTCCACCAGATCGAACACTTAGGGCCTAAGAAGGCACCGCCAGAAGCATAAAATACAATATAAATATAACAGTTTTTCCATCGTATAAAACGAATAATAGCAATCAGTGTGAAAGTTATGGTTATTTCTAAGTTCCGGGCAACCTAGACTTCACCCTAGGGCGTTGGTCCAACAGATTGAATAGTTAGGGCCTTAGAAGTCAACGCCCGAAGCATCAAATGCAATAAAAATGCAACAGTTTTTCCATCGTATAAAAGGATTAATTGCAACCAGTTTGAAAATGATGGTCATTTCTACGTTCCGGGCAACCTAGGCTTCACTCTAGGGCGTTGTTCCACCAGATCGAATAGTTAGGGCCTAAGAAGTGAACGCCAGAAGCATAAAATACAATATAAATACAACAGTTTTTCCATCATATAAAACGAGTAATTGCAACCAGTATGAAAGTTGTGGTCATTTCTACTTTCAGGGCAACCTCGGCTTCACTCTAGGGCGTTGCTCCACCAGATCGAATAGTTAGTGCCTTAGAAGTCAATGCCTGAAGCATAAACTACAATATCAATACAACAGTTTTTCCATCGTATAAAACGAATAATTGCAACCAGTATGAATGTTATGGTCATTTCTACTTTCCGGGCAACCTAGGATCCACCCTAGGGCATTGCTGCAACCGATTGAATAGTTAGGGCCTTAGAAGTCAACGCTAGAAGCATAAAATACAATATAAATACAACACCTTTTCCATCGTATAAAAAGAATAATTGCAAACAGTGTGAAAGTAATGGTCATTTCTACCTTCCGGACAACCTAGGCTTCACTCTAGGGCGTTGCTCCACCACATCGAATAGCTACTGCCTTAGAAGTCAACGCTAGAACCATAAAATACAATAAAAATGCAACAGTTTTTCCAACGTATAGCATGAATAATTGCAACCGGTGTGAATGTCATGGTCATTTCTACGTTCCGGGCAACCTAGCCTTGACTGTAGGGTGTTGCTCCACCACATCGAATAGCTACGGCCTCAGAAGTCAACGCCTGAAGCATAAAATACAATAAAAATACAACAGTCTTTCCATCCTATAACAGGAATAATTACAACCAGTTTGAAAGTGATGGTCATTTCTACGTTCCGGGCAACCTAGGCTTCACTCTAGGGCGTTGCTCCACCAGATCGAATAGTTAGGGCCTTAGAAGTCAGCGCCAGATGCATAAAATACAATATAAACACAACAGTTTTTCCATCGTATAAAACGAATAATTGCTACCAGTATGGAAGTGATGGTCATTTCTACGTTCCCGGCAACCTAGGCCTCACTCTAGGGCGTTGTTCCACCAGATTGAATAGTTACGGCCTAAGAAATCAACGCCAGAAGCATAAAATTCAATATAAATATAACAGTTTTTCCATCGTATAGCAGAAATAACTGCAAACAGTGTGAAAGTACTGGTCATTTCTACGTTCCGGGCAACCTAGGCGTCACTCTAGTGCGTTGCTCCACCACATCTAATAGCTACGGCCTTAGACGTCAACGACAGAAGCATAAAATACAATAAAGGTGCAACAGATTTTCCATCGTATAAAACGAATAATTGCACCCAGTGTGAAAGTTATTGTCATTTCTACTTTCCGCGCAACCTAGGCTTCACCCTAGGTCGTTGCTCCAACAGATTGAATTGCTAGGACCTTAGAAGTCAATGCCCGAAGCATAAAATGCAATAAAAATACAACAGTTTTTCCATCATATAACAGGAATAATTGCAACCAGTTTGAAAGTGATGGTCATTTCTACGTTCCGAGCATCCTAGGCTTCACTCTAGGGCGGTGCTCCACCATATCGAATAGCTACGGCCTTAGAAGCCTACGCCTGAAGCATAAAATACAATATAAATACAACAGCCTTTTCATCGTATAACAGGAATAATTGCAACAAGCGTGAAAGTAATGATCATTTCGGCGTTTTGGGCATCCTAGACTTAACTCTGAGGCGTTGCTCCACGAGATCGAATAGTTAGGGCCTTAGAAGTCAACGACCGAACCATAAAATGCAAAAAAAATACAACAGCGTTACCATCATATAACAGGAATAATTGCAACCAGTTTGAAAGTGATGGCCAATTCTACGTTGCGGGCAACCTAGGCTTCACTCTATTGCGTTGCTCCACCAGATCGAAAAGTTAGTGCCATAGAAGTCAACGCCAGAAGCATAAAATACAATATAAATACAACAGTTTTTCCATCGTATAAAACGAATAATTGCAACCAGTATGAAAGTTATGGTCATTTCTACTTTCCGGGCAACCTGGGCTTCACCCTAGGGCGGTGCTCCAACAGATGGAATAGTTAGGGCCTTAGAAGTCAACGGCCCAAGCATAAAATACAAAATAAATAGAACTGTTTTTCCATCGTATAAAACAAATAATTGCTACCGGTGTGAAAGTTATTTCCATTTCTACGTTCCGGGCAGCCTAGGCTTCACCCTAGGGCGTTGTTCCACCAGATGGAATAGTTAGGGCATAAGAAGTCAACGCCAGAAGCATAAAATACAATATAAGTACAACAGTTTTTCCATCGTATAAAACGAATAATTGCTACCGGTGTGAAAGTTATGGTCATTTCTACGTTCCGGGCAACCTAGGCGTCACTCTAGTGCGTTGCTCCACCACATCTAA
Source organism: Calliopsis andreniformis (assembly GCF_051401765.1). Taxonomy (NCBI): domain Eukaryota; kingdom Metazoa; phylum Arthropoda; class Insecta; order Hymenoptera; family Andrenidae; genus Calliopsis; species Calliopsis andreniformis. Next base: position 6,337,534 of record NW_027480425.1, on the reverse strand, counting down.
TAGCTACCGTCTTAGACGTCAACGACAGAAGCATAAAATTCAATAAAGATGCAACAGCTTTTCCTACGTATAAGACGAATAATTGCAACCAGTGTGAAAGTTATTGTCACTTCTACTTACCGGGCAACCTAGGCTTCACCCTAGGGCGTTGCTCCAACAGATTGAATAGTTAGGACCTTAGAAGTCAATGCCCGAAGCATAAAATGCAATAAAAATACAACAGTTTTTCCATTGTATAGCATGACTAATTGCAACCAGTGCGAAAGTAACGATCATTTCGACGTTTCGGGCATCCTAGACTTAACTCTGAGGCGCTGCTCCACCAGGTCGAAGAGTTAGGGTCTAAGAAGTCAACATCGGAAGCATAAAATACAATATAAATGCAACAGCTTTTCCAACGTAGAAAACGAATAATTGCAACCTGTGTGAAGGTTATGGTCATATCTACGTTCCGGGCAACCTTGGCTTCACTGTAAGGTGTTGCTCCACCAGATCGAATAGGTAGGGCCATAGAAGTCTACGCCCGAAGCATAAAATACAATAAATATACGAGAGTTTTTCCATCCTATATCAGGAATAATTGCAACCAGTGTGAAAGTGATGGTCATTTCTACGTTCCGGGCAACGTAGGATTCACTCCAGGGCGTTGTTCCACCAGATCGAACACTTAGGGCCTAAGAAGGCACCGCCAGAAGCATAAAATACAATATAAATATAACAGTTTTTCCATCGTATAAAACGAATAATAGCAATCAGTGCGAAAGTTATGGTTATTTCTAAGTTCCGGGCAACCTAGACTTCACCCTAGGGCGTTGGTCCAACAGATTGAATAGTTAGGGCCTTAGAAGTCAACGCCCGAAGCATCAAATGCAATAAAAATGCAACAGTTTTTCCATCGTATAAAAGGATTAATTGCAACCAGTTTGAAAATGATGGTCATTTCTACGTTCCGGGCAACCTAGGCTTCACTCTAGGGCGTTGTTCCACCAGATCGAATAGTTAGGGCCTAAGAAGTGAACGCCAGAAGCATAAAATACAATATAAATACAACAGTTTTTCCATCATATAAAACGAGTAATTGCAACCAGTATGAAAGTTGTGGTCATTTCTACTTTCCGGGCAACCTCGGCTTCACTCTAGGGCGTTGCTCCACCAGATCGAATAGTTAGTGCCTTAGAAGTCAATGCCTGAAGCATAAACTACAATATCAATACAACAATTTTTCCATCGTATAAAACGAATAATTGCAACCAGTATGAATGTTATGGTCAGTTCTGCTTTCCGGGCAACCTAGGATCCACCCTAGGGCGTTGCTGCAACCGATTGAATAGTTAGGGCCTTCGAAGTCAACGCTAGAAGCATAAAATACAATATAAATACAACACCTTTTCCATCGTATAAAAAGAATAATTGCAAACAGTGTGAAAGTAATGGTCATTTCTACGTTCCGGACAACCTAGGCTTCACTCTAGGGCGTTGCTCCACCACATCGAATAGCTACTGCCTTAGAAGTCAACGCTAGAACCATAAAATACAATAAAAATGCAACAGTTTTTCCAACGTATAGCATGAATAATTGCAACCGGTGTGAATGTCATGGTCATTTCTACGTTCCGGGCAACCTAGCCTTGACTGTAGGGTGTTGCTCCACCACATCGAATAGCTACGGCCTCAGAAGTCAACGCCTGAAGCATAAAATACAATAAAAATACAACAGTCTTTCCATCCTATAACAGGAATAATTACAACCAGTTTGAAAGTGATGGTCATTTCTACGTTCCGGGCAACCTAGGCTTCACTCTAGGGCGTTGCTCCACCAGATCGAATAGTTAGGGCCTTAGAAGTCAGCGCCAGATGCATAAAATACAATATAAACACAACAGTTTTTCCATCGTATAAAACGAATAATAGCTACCAGTATGGAAGTGATGGTCATTTCTACGTTCCCGGCAACCTAGGCCTCACTCTAGGGCGTTGTTCCACCAGATTGAATAGTTACGGCCTAAGAAATCAACGCCAGAAGCATAAAATTCAATATAAATATAACAGTTTTTCCATCGTATAGCAGAAATAACTGCAAAGAGTGTGAAAGTACTGGTCATTTCTACGTTCCGGGCAACCTAGGCGTCACTCTAGTGCGTTGCTCCACCACATCTAATAGCTACGGCCTTAGACGTCAACGACAGAAGCATAAAATACAATAAAGATGCAACAGCTTTTCCATCGTATATAACGAATAATTGCACCCAGTGTGAAAGTTATTGTCATTTCTACTTTCCGCGCAACATAGGCTTGACCCTAGGTCGTTGCTCCAACAGATTGAATTGCTAGGACCTTAGAAGTCAATGCCCGAAGCATAAAATGCAATAAAAATACAACAGTTTTTCCATCATATAACAGGAATAATTGCAACCAGTTTGAAAGTGATGGTTATTTCTACGTTCCGAGCATCCTAGGCTTCACTCTACGGCGGTGCTCCACCATATCGAATAGCTACGGCCTTAGAAGCCTACGCCTGAAGCATAAAATACAATATAAATACAACAGCCTTTTCATCGTATAACAGGAATAATTGCAACAAGCGTGAAAGTAATGATCATTTCGGCGTTTTGGGCATCCTAGACTTAACTCTGAGGCGTTGCTCCACGAGATCGAATAGTTAGGGCCTTAGAAGTCAACGACCGAACCATAAAATGCAATAAAATACAACAGCGTTACCATCATATAACAGGAATAATTGCAACCAGTTTGAAAGTGATGGCCAATTCTACGTTGCGGGCAACCTAGGCTTCACTCTATTGCGTTGCTCCACCAGATCGAAAAGTTAGTGTCATAGAAGTCAACGCCAGAAGCATAAAATACAATATAAATACAACAGTTTTTCCATCGTATAAAACGAATAATTGCAACCAGTATGAAAGTTATGGTCATTTCTACTTTCCGGGCAACCTGGGCTTCACCCTAGGGCGGTGCTCCAACAGATGGAATAGTTAGGGCCTTAGAAGTCAACGGCCGAAGCATAAAATACAAAATAAATAGAACTGTTTTTCCATCGTATAAAACAAATAATTGCTACCGGTGTGAAAGTTATTTCCATTTCTACGTTACGGGCAGCCTAGGCTTCACCCTAGGGCGTTGTTCCACCAGATGGAATAGTTAGGGCATAAGAAGTCAACGCCAGAAGCATAAAATACAATATAAGTACAACAGTTTTTCCATCGTATAAAACGAATAATTGCTACCGGTGTGAAAGTTATGGTCATTTCTACGTTCCGTGCAACCTAGGCGTCACTCTAGTGCGTTGCTCCACCACATCTAATAGCTACGGTCTTAGACGTCAACGACAAAAGCATAAAATTCAATAAAGATGCAACAGCTTTTCCTACGTATAAGACGAATAATTGCAACCAGTGTCAAAGTTATTGTCACTTCTACTTACCGGGCAACCTAGGCTTCACCCTAGGGCGTTGCTCCAACAGATTGAATAGTTAGGACCTTAGAAGTCAATGCCCGAAGCATAAAATGCAATAAAAATACAACAGTTTTTCCATTGTATAGCATGACTAATTGCAACCAGTGCGAAAGTAACGATCATTTCGACGTTTCGGGCATCCGAGACTTAACTCTGAGGCGCTGCTCCACCAGGTCGAAGAGTTAGGGTCTAAGAAGTCAACATCGGAAGCATAAAATACAATATAAATGCAACAGCTTTTCCAACGTAGAAAACGAATAATTGCAACCTGTGTGAAGGTTATGGTCATATCTACGTTCCGGGCAACCTTGGCTTCACTGTAGGGTGTTGCTCCACCAGATCGAATAGGTAGGGCCATAGAAGTCTACGCCCGAAGCATAAAATACAATAAATATACGAGAGTTTTTCCATCCTATATCAGGAATAATTGCAACCAGTGTGAAAGTGATGGTCATTTCTACGTTCCGGGCAACGTAGGCTTCACTCCAGGGCGTTGTTCCACCAGATCGAACACTTAGGGCCTAAGAAGGCACCGCCAGAAGCATAAAATGCAATATAAATATAACAGTTTTTCCATCGTATAAGACGAATAATAGCAACCAGTATGAAACTTATGGACATTTCTACTTTCCGAGCAACCTAGGCTTCACCCTAGGGCGTTGCTTTAACAGATTGAATAGTTAGGGCCTTAGAAGTCAACGGCCGAAGCATAAAATGCAATAAAAATAAAACAGTGTTTCCATCATATAACATGAGTAATTGCAACCAGTTTGAAAGTGATGGCCAATTCTACGTTCCGGGCAACCTAGGCTTTACTCTAGGGCGTTGATCCACCAGATCGAATAGTTAGTGCCTTAGAAGTCAACGCCAGAAGCATAAAATACAATATAAATACAACAGTTTTTCCATCGTATAAAACGAATACTTGCAACCAGTATGAAACTTATGGTTATTTCTACTTTACGAGCAACCTAGGCTTCACCCTAGGGCGTGGCTCCAACAGATCAAATAGTTAGGGCCTAAGAAGTCAACGCCAGAAGCATAAAATACGATATAAATACAACAGCTTTTCCATCGTATAAAACGAATAATTGCAACCAGTGTGAAAGTTATGGTCATTTCTACGTTCCGGGCAACCTAGGCTTCACCCTAGGCCGTTGTTCCACCAGATCGAATAGTTAGGGCCTAAGAAGTGAACGCCAGAAGCATAAAACACAATACAAATACAACAGTTTTTCCATCATATAAAACGAATGATAGCAACCAGTGTGGAAGTTATGGTCACTTCTACGTTCCGGGCAACCTAGGCTTCACTCTAGGGCGTTGCTCCACCAGATCAAATAGTTAGGGCCTAAGAAGTCAACGCCAGAAGCATAAACTACGATATAAATACAACAGTTTTTCCATCGTATAAGACGAATAATTGCTACCAGTGAGAAAGTTATGGTCATTTCTACTTTCCGGGCAACCTACGCTTCTCCCTAGGGCGTTGTTCCACCAGATGGAATAGTTAGGGCCTAAGAAGTCAACGCCAGAAGCATAAAATACGATATAAATACAACAGCTCTTCCATCGCATAAAACGAATAATTGCAACCAGTGTGAAAGTTATGGTCATTTCTACATTCCGAGCAACCTAGGCTACACTCTAGGGCGTTGCTCCACCAGATCGAAATGTTAGGGCCTAAGAAGTCAACGCCCGAAGCATAAAATGCGATATAAATACAACAGCTTTTCCATCATATTAAATGAATAATTGCAAACAGTGTGAAAGAAGTGGTCATTTTTACGTTCCGAGCAACCTAGGCTTCACTCTCGGGCGGTGCTCCACCATATCCAATAGCTACGGCCTTAGAAGCCTACGCCTGAGGCACAAAATACAATAAAAATACAACAGTCTTTTCATGGTATAACAGGAATAATTGCAACAAGCGTGAAAGTAATGATCATTTCGGCGTTTCGGGCATCCTAGACTTAACTCTGAGGCATTGCTCCACCAGATCGAATAGTTAGGGCCTAAGAAGTCAACGCCAGAAGCAGAAAATACTATATAAATGCAACAGCATTGCCATCGTATAAAATGGATAATTGCAAACAGTGTGAAAGATATGTACATTTCTACGGTCCGGGTAACCTAGGTTTCACTCTAGGGCGTTGCTCCACCAGATCAAATAGCTTGGGACTTAGAATTCAACGCCATAAGTATAAAATACAATATAAATATAACAGTTCTTCCATCGTATAAAACGAATAAATGCTAGCAGTGTAAAAGTTATGGTCATTTCTACGTTCCGGGCAACCTAGGTTTCACTCCAGGGCGTTGCTCCACCAGATCGAATAGTTAGGGCCTTAGAAGTCAAAGCCCGAAGCATGAAATGCAATAAAAATACAACAGTTTTTCCATCGTATAGCAGGAATAATTTGCAACCAGAGTGATAGTAGTGGTCATTTCTACGTTCCGGGCAACCTAGGTTTCACTCCAGGGCGTTGCTCCACCAAATCGAATAGCTAGGGCCTTAGAAGTCAACGCCGGAAGCATAAAACACAATATAGATGCAAAAGTTTTTCCATCGTATAACAGGAATAACTGCAAACAGTAAGAAAGTACTGGTCATTTCTACGTTCCGGGTAACCTAGGTTTCACTCTAGGGCGTTGCTCCACCATATCGAATAGCTAGGGACTTAGAATTCAACGCCATAAGAATAAAATACAATATAAGTACAACAGTTTTTCCATCGTATAAAATGAATAATTGCAACCAGTGTGAAAGTTATGGTCATTTCTACATTTCGAGCAACCTAGGTTTCACTGTAGGGCGTTGCTCCACCAGATCGGATAGTTGAGGGCCTTAGTAGTCAACGCCAGAAGCATAAAATACGATATAAATACAACAGTTTTTCCATCGTATAAAACGAATAATTGCTAACGGTGTGAAGGTTATGGTCATTTCTACGTTCCGGACAACCCAGGCTTCACCCTAGGGCGTTGTTGCACCAGATGGAATAGTTAGGGCATAAGAAGTCAACGCCAGAAGCATAAAATACGGTATAAATACAACAGCTTTTCCATCGTATAAAACGAATAATTGCAACCAGTATGAAAGTTATGGTCATTTCTACTTTCCGGGCAACCTAGGATCCACCCTAGGGCGTTGCTGCAACCGATTGAATAGTTAGGGCCTTAGAAGTCAACGCCCGAAGCATAAAATACAAAAGAAATAGAACAGTTTTTCCATCGTATAAGACGAATAATTGAAACCAGTGTAAAAGTTATGGTCATTTCTACTTTCCGGGCAACCTGGGCTTCACCCTAGGTCGTAGGTCCAGCAGATTGAATAGTTAGGGCCCTAGAAGTCAACGCCCGAAGCATGTGATACAAAATAAATAGAACAGTTGTTCCATCGTATAAAACGAATAATTCCTACGAGTGTGAAAGTTATGATAATTTCTACGTTCCGGGCAACCTAGGTGTCACTCTAGGCCGTTGCTCCACCAGACGGCATAGCTAGGGACTTAGAATTCAACGCCATAAGAATAAAATACAATATAAGAACAACAGTTTTTCCATCGTATAAAATGAATAATTGGAAACATTGTGAAAGTAATGGTCATTTCTACGCTCCAGGCAACCTAGGTGTCACTCTAGGGCGTTACTCCACCACATCCAATGGCTACGGCCTTAGAAGTCAATGCTAGAAGCATAAAATACAATATAAATACAACACATTTTCCATCGTATAAAAAGAATAATTGCACACAGTGTGAAAGTAATGGTCACTTCTACGCTCCAGGCAACCTAGGTGTCACTCTAGGGCGTTACTCCACCACATCCAATGGCTACGGCCTTAGAAGTCAATGCTAGAAGCATAAAATACAATATAAATACAACACATTTTCCATCGTATAAAAAGAATAATTGCACACAGTGTGAAAGTAATGGTCACTTCTACGTTCCGGACAACCTAGGCTTCACTCTAGGGCGTTGCTCCACCACATCGAATAGCTACTGCCTTAGAAGTCAACGCCCGAAGCATAAAATACAAAATAAATAGAACAGTTTTTCCATCGTATAGAACGAATAATAGCAACCAGTGCCAAAGTTATGGTCATTTCTACGTTCCGGGCAACCTAGGCTTCACCCCAGGGCGTTGTTCCACCAGATCGAATAGTTAGGGCCTAAGAAGTGAACGCCAGCAGCATAAATTACAATATAAATACAACAGCTTTTCCATCGTATAAAACAAATAATTGCAACCAGTGTGAAAGTTATGGTCATTTCTACGTTCCGGGCAACCTAGGCTTCACTCTATGGCGTTCTTCCACCACATCGAATAGCTGCGGCCTCAGAAGTCAACGCCTGAAGCATAAAATACAATAAAAATACAACAGTCTTTCCATCCTATAACATGACTAATTGCAACCAGTGCGAAAGTAACGATCATTTCGACGTTTCGGGCATCCTAGACTTAACTCTGAGGCGTTGCTCCACCAGATCGAAGAGTTAGGGTCTAAGAAGTCAACACCGGAAGCATAAAATACAATATAAATACAACAGCTTTTCCATCGTAGAAAACGAATAATTGCAACCTGTGTGAAGGTTATGGTCATATCTACGTTCCGGGCAACCTAGGTTTCACTGTAGGGTGTTATTCCACCAGATCGAATAGGTAGGGCCATAGAAGTCTACGCCCGAAGCATAAAATGCAATATAAATACAACAGTTTTTCCATCGTATAAAACGAATAATTGCAACCAGTATGAATCTTATGGTCATTTCTACTTTCCGGGCAACCTACGCTTCAGCCTAGGGCGTTGTTCCACCAGATGGAATAGTTACGGCCTAAGAAGTCAACGCCAGAAGCATAAAATACGATATAAATACAACAGCTTTTCCATCGTATAAAACGAATAATTGCAACCAGTGTGAAAGTTATGGTCATTTCTACGTTCAGGGCAACCTAGGCTTCACCCTAGGCCGTTGTTCCTCCAGATCGAATAGTTAGGGCCTAAGAAGTGAACGCCAGAAGCATAAAACGCAATATAAATACAACAGTTTTTCCATCATATAAAACGAATGATAGCAACCAGTGTGGAAGCTATGGTCACTTCTACGTTCCGGGCAACCTAGGCTTCACTCTAGGGCGTTGCTCCACCAGATCAAATAGTTAGCGCCTAAGAAGTCAACGCCAGAAGCATAAAATACGATATAAATACAACAGTTTTTCCATCGTATAAGACGAATAATTGCTACCAGTGAGAAAGTTATGGTCATTTCTACTTTCCGGGCAACCTACGCTTCTCCCTAGGGCGTTGTTCCACCAGATGGAATAGTTAGGGCCTAACAAGTCAACGCCAGAAGCATAAAATACGATATAAACACAACAGCTTTTCCAGCGTATAAAACGAATAATTGCAACCAGTGTGAAAGTTATGGTCATTTCTACGTTCCGGGCAACCTAGGCTTCACCCTAGGGCGTTGCTCCAACAGATTGAATAGTTAGGGCCTTAGAAGTCAAAGCCCGAAGCATAAAATGCAATAAAAATACAACAGTTTTTCCATCGTATAGCAGGAATAATTTGCAACCAGAGTGATAGTAGTGGTCATTTCTACCTTCCGGGCAACCTAGGTTTCACTCCAGGGCGTTGCTGCACCAGATCGAATAGTTACGGCCTAAGAAGTCAACGCCAGAAGCATAAAATACGATAAAGATGCAACAGCTTTTCCATCGCATAAAACGAATAATTGCAACCAGTGTGAAAGTTATGGTCATTTCTACATTCCGAGCAACCTAGGCTACACTCTAGGGCGTTGCTCCACCAGATCGAAATGTTAGGGCCTAAGAAGTCAACGCCCGAAGCATAAAATGCGATATAAATACAACAGCTTTTCCATCATATTAAATGAATAATTGCAAACAGTGTGAAAGAAGTGGTCATTTCTACGTTCCGAGCAACCTAGGCTTCACTCTCGGGCGGTGCTCCACCATATCCAATAGCTACGGCCTTAGAAGCCTACGCCTGAGGCACAAAATACAATAAAAATACAACTGTCTTTTCATGGTATAACAGGAATAATTGCAACAAGCGTGAAAGTAATGATCATTTCGGCGTTTCGGGCATCCTAGACTTAACTCTGAGGCATTGCTCCACCAGATCGAATAGTTAGGGCCTAAGAAGTCAACGCCAGAAGCAGAAAATACAATATAAGTGCAACAGCATTGCCATCGTATAAAATGAATAATTGCAAACAGTGTGAAAGATATGTACATTTCTACGTTCCGGGTAACCTAGGTTTCACTCTAGGGCGTTGCTCCACCAGATCAAATAGCTTGGGACTTAGAATTCAACGCCATAAGTATGAAATACAATATAAATATAACAGTTTTTCCATCGTATAAAACGAATATTAGCAACCAGTGTGAAAGTTATGGTCATTTCAACGTTCCGGGCAATCTAGGCTTCACTCTAGGGCGTTGCTCCTCCAGATCAATCAGTTAGGGCCTTAGAAGTCAACGCCCGAAGCATAAAATGCAATATAAATAGAACAGTTTTTCCATTGTATAAAACGAATAAATGCTAGCAGTGTAAAAGTTATGGTCATTTCTACGTTCCGGGCAACCTAGGCTTCACCCTAGGGCGTTGCTCCAACAGATCGAATAGTTAGGGCCTAAGAAGTGAACGCCGGAAGCATAAAATACAATACAAATACAACAGTTTTTCCATCATATAAAACGAATAATTGTAACCAGTATGAAAGTGATGGTCATTTGTACGTACCGGGCATCCTAGGCTTCACTCTAGGGCGTTGCTCCACCAGATCGAATAGTTAGGGCCTTAGAAGTCAACGCCGGAAGCATAAAATACAATATAAATACAACAGTTTTTCCATCATATAAAACGAATGATAGCAACCAGTGTGGATGTTATGGTCACTTCTACGTTCCGGGCAACCTAGGCTTCACTTTAGGGCGTTGCTCCACCAGATCAAATAGTTAGGGCCCAAGAAGTCAACGCCAGAAGCATAAAATGCAACATAAATACAACAGATTTTCCATCGTATATAATGTATATTTGCAAACAGTGTGAAAGTATTGGACATTTCTACGTACCGGGCAACCTAGGCCCCACTCTAGGGCGTTGCTCCACCAAATCGAATAGCTAGGGCCTTAGAAGTCAACGCCGGAAGCATAAAACACAATATAGATGCAAAAGTTTTTCCATCGTATAACAGGAATAACTGCAAACAGTATGAAAGTACTGGTCATTTCTACGTTCCGGGTAACCTAGGTTTCACTCTAGGGCGTAGCTCCACCATATCGAATAGCTAGGGACTTAGAATTCAACGCCATAAGAATAAAATACAATATAAGTACAACAGTTTTTCCATCGTATAAAATGAATAATTGCAAACAGTGTGAAAGTTATGGTCATTTCTACATTTCGAGCAACCTAGGTTTCACTCTAGGGCGTTGCTCCACCAGATCGGATAGTTGAGGGCCTTAGTAGTCAACGCCAGAAGCATAAAATACGATATAAATCCAACAGTTTTTCCATCATATTAAACGCATGATAGCAACCAGATTGGAAGTTATGGTCACTTCTACGTTCCGGGCAACCTAGGCTTCACTTTAGGGCGTTGCTCCACCAGATCAAATAGTTAGGGCCTAAGAAGTCAACGCCAGAAGCATAAAATGCAACATAAATACAACAGTTTTTCCATCATATAAAACGAATAATTGCAACTAGTGTGAAAGTGATGGTCATTTCAACGTTCCGGGCAATCTAGGCTTCACTCTAGGGCGTTGCTCCTCCAGATCAATCAGTTAGGGCCTTAGAAGTCAACGCCCGAAGCATAAAATGCAAAATATATAGAACAGTTGTTCCATTGTATAAAACGAATAAATGCTAGCTGTGTAAAAGTTATGTTCATTTCTGCGTTCCGGGCAACCTAGGCTTCACCCTAGGACGTTGCTCCACCAGATCAAATAGTTAGGGCCTAAGAAGCGAACGCCAGAAGCATAAAATACAATATAAATACAACAGTTTTTCCATCATATAAAACGAATAATTGTAACCAGTATGAAAGTGATGGTCATTTCTACGTACCGGGCATCCTAGGCTTCACTCTAGGGCGTTGCTCCACCAGATCGAATAGTTAGGGCCTTAGAAGTCAACGCCGGAAGCATAAAATACAATATAAATACAACAGCTTTTCCATCATATAGAACGAATGATAGCAACCAGTGTGGAAGTTATAGTCACTTCTACGTTCCGGGCAACCTAGGCTTCACTTTAGGGCGTTGCTCCACCAGATCAAATAGTTAGGGCCCAAGAAGTCAACGCCAGAAGCATAAAATGCAACATAAATACAACAGATTTTCCATCGTATATAATGTATATCTGCAAACAGTGTGAAAGTAATGGACATTTCTACGTACCGGGCAACCTAGGCCCCACTCTAGGGCGTTGCTCCACCAAATCGAATAGCTAGGGCCTTAGAAGTCAACGCCAGAAGCATAAAATACGATATAAATACAACAGTTTTTCCATCGTATAAAACGAATAATTGCTAACGGTGTGAAGGTTATGGTCATTTCTACGTTCCGGAGAACCCAGGCTTCACCCTAGGGCGTTGTTGCACCAGATGGAATAGTTAGGGCATAAGAAGTCAACGCCAGAAGCATAAAATACGGTATAAATACAACAGCTTTTCCATCGTATAAAACGAATAATTGCAACCAGTATGAAAGTTATGGTCATTTCTACTTTCCGGGCAACCTAGGATCCACCCTAGGGCGTTGCTGCAACCGATTGAATAGTTAGGGCCTTAGAAGTCAACGCCCGAAGCATAAAATACAAAAGAAATAGAACAGTTTTTCCATCGTATAAGACGAATAATTGAAACCAGTGTAAAAGTTATGGTCATTTCTACTTTCCGGGCAACCTGGGCTTCACCCTAGGTCGTAGGTCCAGCAGATTGAATAGTTAGGGCCCTAGAAGTCAACGCCCGAAGCATGTGATACAAAATAAATAGAACAGTTGTTCCATCGTATAAAACGAATAATTCCTACCAGTGTGAAAGTTATGATAATTTCTACGTTCCGGGCAACCTAGGTGTCACTCTAGGCCGTTGCTCCACCAGACGGCATAGCTAGGGACTTAGAATTCAGCGCCATAAGAATAAAATACAATATAAGAACAACAGTTTTTCCATCGTATAAAATGAATAATTGGAAACATTGTGAAAGTAATGGTCATTTCTACGCTCCAGGCAACCTAGGTGTCCCTCTAGGGCGTTACTCCACCACATCCAATAGCTACGGCCTTAGAAGTCAATGCTAGAAGCATAAAATACAATATAAATACAACACCTTTTCCATCGTATAAAAAGAATAATTGCACACAGTGTGAAAGTAATGGTCACTTCTACGTTCCGGACAACCTAGGCTTCACTCTAGGGCGTTGCTCCACCACATCGAATAGCTACTGCCTTAGAAGTCAACGCCCGAAGCATAAAATACAAAATAAATAGAAAAGTTTTTCCATCGTATAGAACGAATAATAGCAACCAGTGCCAAAGTTATGGTCATTTCTACGTTCCGGGCAACCTAGGCTTCACCCCAGGGCGTTGTTCCACCAGATCGAATAGTTAGGGCCTAAGAAGTGAACGCCAGCAGCATAAATTACAATATAAATACAACAGTTCTTCCATCATATAAAACGAATAATTGCAACCAGTACGAAAGTTATGGTCATTTCTACGTTCCGGGCAGCCAAGGCTTCACTCTATGGCGTTCTTCCACCACATCGAATAGCTGCGGCCTCAGAAGTCAACGCCTGAAGCATAAAATACAATAAAAATACAACAGTCTTTCCATCCTATAACAGGAATAATTGCAACGCGTGTGAAAGTGATGGTCATTTGTACGTTCCGGGCAACCTAGGTTTCACTCTAGGGCGTTGCTCCACCAGATCGAATAGCTAGGGACTTGGAATTCAACGCCAGAAGAATAAAACACAATATAAGTACAACCGTTTTTCCATTGTATAAAATGAATAATTGCAAACATTGTGAAATTAATGGTCATTTCTACGTTCCGGGCAACCTAGGCGTCACTGTAGGGCGTTGCTCCATCACAGCTAATAGCTACGGCCTTAGAAGTCAACGCCAGAAGCATAAAATACAATATCAATACAACAGCTTTTCCGTCGTATAAAATGAGTAATTGCAACCAGTGTGAAAGTAATGGGCATTTCTACGTTCCGGGCAACCTAGGCTTCACTTTAGGGCGTTGCTCCACCACATCGAATAGCTACGGCCTTAGAAGTCAACGCCAGAAGCATAAAATACAGTATAAATACAACAGTTTTTCCATTGTATAACATGACTAATTGCAACCAGTGCGAAAGTAACGATCATTTCGACGTTTCGGGCATCCTAGACTTAACTCTGAGGCGTTGCTCCACCAGATCGAAGAGTTAGGGTCTAAGAAGTCAACACCGGAAGCATAAAATACAATATAAATACAACAGCTTTTCCATCGTAGAAAACGAATAATTGCAACCTGTGTGAAGGTTATGGTCATATCTACGTTCCGGGCAACCTACGCTTCAGCCTAGGGCGTTGTTCCACCAGATGGAATAGTTAGGGCCTAAGAAGTCAACGCCAGAAGCATAAAATACGATATAAATACAACAGCTTTTCCATCGTATAAAACGAATAATTGCAACCAGTGTGAAAGTTATGGTCATTTCTACGTTCCGGGCAACCTAGGCTTCACCCTAGGCCGTTGTTCCTCCAGATCGAATAGTTAGGGCCTAAGAAGTGAACGCCAGAAGCATAAAATACGATATAAATACAACAGTTTTTCCATCGTATGAAACAAATAATTGAAACCAGTATGAAGCATATGGTCATTCCTACTTTCCGAGCAACCTAGGCTTCACCCTAGGGCGTTGCTCCAACGGATTGAATAGTTAGGGCCTTAGAAGTCAACGCCCGAACCATAAAATGCAAAAAAAATACAACAGAGTTTCCATCATATAACAGGAATAATTGCAACCAGTTTGAAAGTGATGGCCAATTCTACGTTGCGGGCAACCTAGGTTTCACTCCAGGGCGTTGCTCCACCAGACCGAATAGTGACGGCCTTAGAAGTCAACGCCAGAAGCATAAAATACGATATAAGTACAACAGCTTTCCCATCGTATAAAACGAATAATTGCAACCAGTGTGAAACTAATGGTCATTTCTACTTTCCGAGCAACCTAGGCTTCACCCTAGGGCGTTGCTCCAACAGATTAAGTAGTTAGGGCCTTAGAAGTCTACGCCCGCACCATAAAATGCAAAAAATATACAACAGTGTTTCCATCATATAACAGGAATAATTGCGACCAGTTTGAAAGTGATTGCCAATTCTACGTTCCGGCCAACCTAGGCTTCACCCTAGGGCGTTGCTCCAACAGATTGAATAGTTCGGGCCTTAGAAGTCAACGCCCGAAGCATAAAATACAATATAAATACAACAGTTTTCCATCGTATAAAACGAATAATTGCAACCAGTATGAAACTTATGGTCATTTCTGCTTTCCGAGCAACCTAGGCTTCAACCTAGGGCGTTGCTCCAACAGATTGAATAGTTAGGGCCTTAGAAGTCAACGCCCGAACCATAAAATGCAAAAAAAATGCAACAGTGTATCCATCATATAAAAGGAATAACTGCAACCAGTTTGAAAGTGATGGCCAATTCTACGTTCCGGGCAACCTAGGTTTCACTCCAGGGCGTTGCTCCACCAGACCGAATAGTTACGGCCCAAGAAGTCAACGCCAGAAGCATAAAGTACGATATAAATACAACAGCTTTTCCACCGTATAAAACGAATAATTGCAACCAGTATGAAACATATGGTCATTTCTACTTTCCGAGCAAGCTAGGCTTCACCCTAGGGCGTTGCTCCAACAGATTGGATAGTTAGGTCCTTAGAAGTCAACGCCCGAAGCATAAAATGCAATAAAAATACAACAGAGTTTCCATCATATAACAGGAATAATTGCAACCAGTTTGAAAGTGATGGCCAATTCTACGTTCCGGGCAACCTAGGCTTCACTGTAGGGCGTTGCTCCACCAGGTCGAATAGTTAGTGCCTTAGAAGTCAACGCCGGAAGCATAAAATACAATATAAATACAACAGCTTTTCCATCGTATAAAACCAGTAATTGCAACCAGTGTGAAAGTAATGGTCATTTCTACGTTCCGAGCACGCTAGGCGTCACTCTAGGGCGTTGCTCCAACACATCTAATAGCTACGGCCTCAGAAGTCAACGCCAGAGGCATAAAATACAATATAAATACAACAGCGTTTCCATCGTATAAAACGAATAATTGCAACCAGTGTGAAAGTTATGGTCATTTCCACATTCCGAGGAACCTAGGCTTCACTCTAGGGCGTTGCTCCACCAGATCGAATCGTTAGGTCTTTAGAAGTAAACGCCAGAAGCATAAAATACGATATAAATTCAACAGCTTTTCCATCGTATAAAAGGATTAATTGCAACCAGTTTGAGCGTGATGGTCATTTCTCCTTTCCGGGCAACCTAGGCTTCACTCTAGTGCGTTGCCCCACTAGATCGAACAGCTAGGGCCTTAGAAGTCAGCGCCAGAAGCATAAAATACAATATAAATCCAACAGTTTTTCCATCGTATAAAACGAATAATTGCAACCAGTATGAAACTTATGGTCATTTCTACTTTCCGAGCAACCTAGGCTTCACCCTAGGGCGTTCCTCCAACGGATTGAATAGTTAGGGCCTTAGAAGTCAACGCCCGAAGCATAAAATGCAAAAAAAATACAACAGTGTTTCCATCATATAACACGAATAATTGCAACCAGTTTGAAAGTGATGGCCAATTCTACGTTCCGGGCAACCTAGGTTTCACTCCAGGGCGTTGCTCCACCAGACCGAATAGTTACGGCCTAAGAAGTCAACGCCAGAAGCATAAAATACGATATAAATACAACAGCTTTTCCATCGCATAAAACGAATAATTGCAACCAGTGTGAAAGTAATGGTCATTTCTACGTTCCGAGCACCCTAGGCGTCACTCTAGGGCGTTGCTCCACCACATCTAAAAGCTACGGCCTTAGAAGTCAACACCAGAGGCTTAAAGTACAATATAAATACAACAGCGTTTCCATTGTATAAAACGAATAATTGCAACCAGTGTGAAAGTTATGGTCATTTCTATATTCAGAGCAACCTAGGATTCACTCTAGGGCGTTGCTCCACCAGATCGAATAGTTAGGTCCTTAGAAGTAAACGCCAGAAGCATAAAATACGATATAAATACAACAGCGTTTCCATCGTATAAAACGAATAATTGCAACCAGTGTGAAAGTTATGGTCATTTCTACATTCCGAGCAACCTAGGACTCACTCTAGGGCGCTCCTCCACCAGATCGAATAGTTAGGTCCTTAGAAGTGAACGCCCGAAACATAAAATGCAAAAAAAATACAACTGTGTTTCCATCATATATCAGGAATAATTGCAACCAGTTTGAAGGTGATGGCCAATTCTACGTTCCGGGCAACCTAGGTTTCACTCCAGGGCGTTGCACCACCAGACCGAATAGTTACGGCCTAAGAAGTCAACGCCAGAAGCATAAAATACGATATAAATACAACAGCTTTTCCATCGTATAAAAGGAATAATTGCAAACAGTGTGAAAGTAATGGTCATTTCTACGTTCCGGGCAAGCTAGGCTTCACCCTAGGCCGTTGTTCCACCAGATCGAATAGCTGGGGCCTTAGAAGTCAACGCCAGAAGCATAAAATACAATATAAATACAACAGTTTTTCCATCGTATAAAACGAATAATGGCAACCAGTATGAAACTGATGGTCATTTCTACTTTCCGAGCAACCTAGGCTTCACCCTAGGGCGTTGCTCCAACAGATTGAATAGTTAGGGCCTTAGAAGTCAACGCCCGAAGCATAAAATGCAATAAAAATACAACAGTTTTTCCATCGTATAAAACGAATAATTGCAACCATTATGAAACTGATGGTCATTTCTACTTTCCGAGCAACCTAGGCTTCACCCTAGGGCGTTGCTCCAACAGATTGAATAGTTAGGGCCTTAGAAGTCAACGCCCGAAGCATAAAATGCAATAAAAATCCAACAGTGTTTCCATCATATAACAGGAATAATTGCAACCAGTTTGAAAGTGATGGCCAATTCTACGTTCCGGGCAACCTAGGTTTCACTCTAGGGCGTTGCTCCACCACATCTAATAGCTACGGCCTTAGGAGTCAACGCCAGAGGCATAAAGTACAATATAAATACCACAGTTTTTCCATCGTATAAAACGAATAATTGCAACCAGTGTGAAACTTAAGGTCATTTCTACTTTCCGAGCAAGCTAGGCTTCACCATAGGGCGTTGCTCCAACACATTGAATAGTTAGGACCTTGGAAGTGAACGCCCGAACCATAAAATGCAAAAAAAATACAACAGTGTTTCCATCATATAACAGGAACAATAGCAACCAGTTTGAAAGTGATGGCCAATTCTACGTTCCGTGCAACCTAGGCTTCTCTCTAGGGCGTTGCTCCACCAGATCGAATAGATAGTGCCTTAGAAGTCAACGCCAGAGGCATAAAATACAATATAAATACAACAGCGTTTCCATCGTATAAAACGAATAATTGCAACCAGTGTGAAAGTTATGGTCATTTCCACATTCAGAGCAACCTAGGCTTCACTCTAGGACGGTGCTCCACCAGATCGAATAGTTAGGTCCTTAGAAGTAAACGCCAGAAGCATAAAATACGATATAAATACAACAGCGTTTCCATCGTATAAAACGAATAATTGCAACCAGTGTGAAAGTTATGGTCATTTCTACATTCCGAGGAACCTAGGCTTCACTCTAGGGCGTTGCTCCACCAGATCGAATAGTTAGGTCCTTAGAAGTAAACGCCAGAAGCATAAAATACGATATAAATACAACAGTTTTTCCATCGTATGAAACAAATAATTGAAACCAGTATGAAGCATATGGTCATTTCTACTTTCCGAGCAACCTAGGCTTCACCCTAGGGCGTTGCTCCAACGGATTGAATAGTTAGGGCCTTAGAAGTCAACGCCCGAACCATAAAATGCAAAAAAAATACAACAGAGTTTCCATCATATAACAGGAATAATTGCAACCAGTTTGAAAGTGATGGCCAATTCTACGTTGCGGGCAACCTAGGTTTCACTCCAGGGCGTTGCTCCACCAGACCGAATAGTGACGGCCTTAGAAGTCAACGCCAGAAGCATAAAATACGATATAAGTACAACAGCTTTCCCATCCTATAAAACGAATAATTGCAACCAGTGTGAAACTAATGGTCATTTCTACTTTCCGAGCAACCTAGGCTTCACCCTAGGGCGTTGCTCCAACAGATTAAGTAGTTAGGGCCTTAGAAGTCTACGCCCGCACCATAAAATGCAAAAAATATACAACAGTGTTTCCATCATATAACAGGAATAATTGCGACCAGTTTGAAAGTGATTGCCAATTCTACGTTCCGGCCAACCTAGGCTTCACCCTAGGGCGTTGCTCCAACAGATTGAATAGTTCGGGCCTTAGAAGTCAACGCCCGAAGCATAAAATACAATATAAATACAACAGTTTTCCATCGTATAAAACGAATAATTGCAACCAGTATGAAACTTATGGTCATTTCTGCTTTCCGAGCAACCTAGGCTTCAACCTAGGGCGTTGCTCCAACAGATGGAATAGTTAGGGCCTTAGAAGTCTACGCCCGAACCATAAAATGCAAAAAAAATACAACAGTGTATCCATCATATAACAGGAATAATTTCGACCAGTTTGAAAGTGATGGCCATTTCTACGTTCCGGGCAACCTAGGCTTCACTCTAGGGCGTTGCTCCACCAGATCGAATAGTTAGTGCCTTAGAAGTCAACGCCAGAAGCATAAAATACAATATAAATACAACAGTTTTTCCATCGTATGAAACAAATAATTGCAACCAGTATGAAGCATATGGTCATTTCTACTTTCCGAGCAACCTAGGCTTCACCCTAGGGCGTTGCTCCAACGGATTGAATAGTTAGGGCCTTAGAAGTCAACGCCCGAACCATAAAATGCAAAAAAAATGCAACAGTGTATCCATCATATAAAAGGAATAACTGCAACCAGTTTGAAAGTGATGGCCAATTCTACGTTCCGGGCAACCTAGGTTTCACTCCAGGGCGTTGCTCCACCAGACCGAATAGTTACGGCCCAAGAAGTCAACGCCAGAAGCATAAAGTACGATATAAATACAACAGCTTTTCCACCGTATAAAACGAATAATTGCAACCAGTATGAAACATATGGTCATTTCTACTTTCCGAGCAAGCTAGGCTTCACCCTAGGGCGTTGCTCCAACAGATTGGATAGTTAGGGCCTTAGAAGTCAACGCCCGAAGCATAAAATGCAATAAAAATACAACAGAGTTTCCATCATATAACAGGAATAATTGCAACCAGTTTGAAAGTGATGGCCAATTCTACGTTCCGGGCAACCTAGGCTTCACTGTAGGGCGTTGCTCCACCAGGTCGAATAGTTAGTGCCTTAGAAGTCAACGCCGGAAGCATAAAATACAATATAAATACAACAGCTTTTCCATCGTATAAAACCAGTAATTGCAACCAGTGTGAAAGTAATGGTCATTTCTACGTTCCGAGCACGCTAGGCGTCGCTCTAGGGCGTTGCTCCAACACATCTAATAGCTACGGCCTTAGAAGTCAACGCCAGAGGCATAAAATACAATATAAATACAACAGCGTTTCCATCGTATAAAACGAATAATTGCAACCAGTGTGAAAGTTATGGTCATTTCCACATTCCGAGGAACCTAGGCTTCACTCTAGGGCGTTGCTCCACCAGATCGAATAGTTAGGTCTTTAGAAGTAAACGCCAGAAGCATAAAATACGATATAAATTCAACAGCTTTTCCATCGCATAAAACGAATAATTGCAACCAGTGTGAAAGTAATGGTCATTTCTACGTTCCGAGCACCCTAGGCGTCACTCTAGGGCGTTGCTCCACCACATCTAAAAGCTACGGCCTTAGAAGTCAACACCAGAGGCTTAAAGTACAATATAAATGCAACAGCGTTTCCATTGTATAAAACGAATAATTGCAACCAGTGTGAAAGTTATGGTCATTTCTATATTCAGAGCAACCTAGGATTGACTCTAGGGCGTTGCTCCACCAGATCGAATAGTTAGGTCCTTAGAAGTAAACGCCAGAAGCATAAAATACGATATAAATACAACAGCGTTTCCATCGTATAAAACGAATAATTGCAACCAGTGTGAAAGTTATGGTCATTTCTACATTCCGAGCAACCTAGGACTCACTCTAGGGCGCTCCTCCACCAGATCGAATAGTTAGGTCCTTAGAAGTGAACGCCCGAAACATAAAATGCAAAAAAAATACAACTGTGTTTCCATCATATATCAGGAATAATTGCAACCAGTTTGAAGGTGATGGCCAATTCTACGTTCCGGGCAACCTAGGTTTCACTCCAGGGCGTTGCTCCCCCAGACCGAATAGTTACGGCCTAAGAAGTCAACGCCAGAAGCATAAAATACGATATAAATACAACAGCTTTTCCATCGTATAAAAGGAATAATTGCAAACAGTGTGAAAGTAATGGTCATTTCTACGTTCCGGGCAAGCTAGGCTTCACCCTAGGCCGTTGTTCCACCAGATCGAATAGCTGGGGACTTAGAAGTCAACGCCAGAAGCATAAAATACAATATAAATACAACAGTTTTTCCATCGTATAAAACGAATAATGGCAACCAGTATGAAACTGATGGTCATTTCTACTTTCCGAGCAACCTAGGCTTCACCCTAGGGCGTTGCTCCAACAGATTGAATAGTTAGGGCCTTAGAAGTCAACGCCCGAAGCATAAAATGCAATAAAAATACAACAGTTTTTCCATCGTATAAAACGAATAATTGCAACCATTATGTAACTGATGGTCATTTCTACTTTCCGAGCAACCTAGGCTTCACCCTAGGGCGTTGCTCCAACAGATTGAATAGTTAGGGCCTTAGAAGTCAACGCCCGAAGCATAAAATGCAATAAAAATACAACAGTGTTTCCATCATATAACAGGAATAATTGCAACCAGTTTGAAAGTGATGGCCAATTCTACGTTCCGGGCAACCTAGGTTTCACTCTAGGGCGTTGCTCCACCACATCTAATAGCTACGGCCTTAGGAGTCAACGCCAGAGGCATAAAGTACAATATAAATACCACAGTTTTTCCATCGTATAAAACGAATAATTGCAACCAGTGTGAAACTTAAGGTCATTTCTACTTTCCGAGCAAGCTAGGCTTCACCATAGGGCGTTGCTCCAACACATTGAATAGTTAGGACCTTGGAAGTGAACGCCCGAACCATAAAATGCAAAAAAAATACAACAGTGTTTCCATCATATAACAGGAACAATAGCAACCAGTTTGAAAGTGATGGCCAATTCTACGTTCCGTGCAACCTAGGCTTCTCTCTAGGGCGTTGCTCCACCAGATCGAATAGATAGTGCCTTAGAAGTCAACGCCAGAGGCATAAAATACAATATAAATACAACAGCGTTTCCATCGTATAAAACGAATAATTGCAACCAGTGTGAAAGTTATGGTCATTTCCACATTCAGAGCAACCTAGGCTTCACTCTAGGACGGTGCTCCACCAGATCGAATAGTTAGGTCCTTAGAAGTAAACGCCAGAAGCATAAAATACGATATAAATACAACAGCTTTTCCATCGTATAAAAGGATTAATTGCAACCAGTTTGAACGTGATGGTCATTTCTCCTTTCCGGGCAACCTAGGCTTCACTCTAGGGCGTTGCTCCACTAGATCGAACAGCTAGGGCCTTAGAAGTCAACGCCAGAAGCATAAAATACAATATAAATACAACAGTTTTTCCATCGTATAAAACGAATAATTGCAACCAGTATGAAACTTATGGTCATTTCTACTTTCCGAGCAGCCTAGGCTTCACCCTAGGTCGTTGCTCCAACGGATTGAATAGTTAGGGCCTTAGAAGTCAACGCCCGAAGCATAAAATGCAAAAAAAATACAACAGTGTTTCCATCATATAACAGGAATAATTGCAACCAGTTTGAAAGTGATGGCCAATTCTACGTTCCGGGCAACCTAGGTTTCACTCCAGGGCGTTGCTCCACCAGACCGAATAGTTACGGCCTAAGAAGTCAACGCCAGAAGCATAAAATACGATATAAATACAACAGCTTTTCCATCGCATAAAACGAATAATTGCAACCAGTGTGAAAGTAATGGTCATTTCTACGTTCCGAGCACCCTAGGCGTCACTCTAGGGCGTTGCTCCACCACATCTAAAAGCTACGGCCTTAGAAGTCAACACCAGAGGCTTAAAGTACAATATAAATACAACAGCGTTTCCATTGTATAAAACGAATAATTGCAACCAGTGTGAAAGTTATGGTCATTTCTATATTCAGAGCAACCTAGGATTCACTCTAGGGCGTTGCTCCACCAGATCGAATAGTTAGGTCCTTAGAAGTAAACGCCAGAAGCATAAAATACGATATAAATACAACAGCGTTTCCATCGTATAAAACGAATAATTGCAACCAGTGTGAAAGTTATGGTCATTTCCACATTCAGAGCAACCTAGGCTTCACTCTAGGACGGTGCTCCACCAGATCGAATAGTTAGGTCCTTAGAAGTAAACGCCAGAAGCATAAAATACGATATAAATACAACAGCGTTTCCATCGTATAAAACGAATAATTGCAACCAGTGTGAAAGTTATGGTCATTTCTACATTCCGAGGAACCTAGGCTTCACTCTAGGGCGTTGCTCCACCAGATCGAATAGTTAGGTCCTTAGAAGTAAACGCCAGAAGCATAAAATACGATATAAATACAACAGTTTTTCCATCGTATGAAACAAATAATTGAAACCAGTATGAAGCATATGGTCATTTCTACTTTCCGAGCAACCTAGGCTTCACCCTAGGGCGTTGCTCCAACGGATTGAATAGTTAGGGCCTTAGAAGTCAACGCCCGAACCATAAAATGCAAAAAAAATACAACAGAGTTTCCATCATATAACAGGAATAATTGCAACCAGTTTGAAAGTGATGGCCAATTCTACGTTGCGGGCAACCTAGGTTTCACTCCAGGGCGTTGCTCCACCAGACCGAATAGTGACGGCCTTAGAAGTCAACGCCAGAAGCATAAAATACGATATAAGTACAACAGCTTTCCCATCCTATAAAACGAATAATTGCAACCAGTGTGAAACTAATGGTCATTTCTACTTTCCGAGCAACCTAGGCTTCACCCTAGGGCGTTGCTCCAACAGATTAAGTAGTTAGGGCCTTAGAAGTCTACGCCCGCACCATAAAATGCAAAAAATATACAACAGTGTTTCCATCATATAACAGGAATAATTGCGACCAGTTTGAAAGTGATTGCCAATTCTACGTTCCGGCCAACCTAGGCTTCACCCTAGGGCGTTGCTCCAACAGATTGAATAGTTCGGGCCTTAGAAGTCAACGCCCGAAGCATAAAATACAATATAAATACAACAGTTTTCCATCGTATAAAACGAATAATTGCAACCAGTATGAAACTTATGGTCATTTCTGCTTTCCGAGCAACCTAGGCTTCAACCTAGGGCGTTGCTCCAACAGATGGAATAGTTAGGGCCTTAGAAGTCTACGCCCGAACCATAAAATGCAAAAAAAATACAACAGTGTATCCATCATATAACAGGAATAATTTCGACCAGTTTGAAAGTGATGGCCATTTCTACGTTCCGGGCAACCTAGGCTTCACTCTAGGGCGTTGCTCCACCAGATCGAATAGTTAGTGCCTTAGAAGTCAACGCCAGAAGCATAAAATACAATATAAATACAACAGTTTTTCCATCGTATGAAACAAATAATTGCAACCAGTATGAAGCATATGGTCATTTCTACTTTCCGAGCAACCTAGGCTTCACCCTAGGGCGTTGCTCCAACGGATTGAATAGTTAGGGCCTTAGAAGTCAACGCCCGAACCATAAAATGCAAAAAAAATGCAACAGTGTATCCATCATATAAAAGGAATAACTGCAACCAGTTTGAAAGTGATGGCCAATTCTACGTTCCGGGCAACCTAGGTTTCACTCCAGGGCGTTGCTCCACCAGACCGAATAGTTACGGCCCAAGAAGTCAACGCCAGAAGCATAAAGTACGATATAAATACAACAGCTTTTCCACCGTATAAAACGAATAATTGCAACCAGTATGAAACATATGGTCATTTCTACTTTCCGAGCAAGCTAGGCTTCACCCTAGGGCGTTGCTCCAACAGATTGGATAGTTAGGGCCTTAGAAGTCAACGCCCGAAGCATAAAATGCAATAAAAATGCAACAGAGTTTCCATCATATAACAGGAATAATTGCAACCAGTTTGAAAGTGATGGCCAATTCTACGTTCCGGGCAACCTAGGCTTCACTGTAGGGCGTTGCTCCACCAGGTCGAATAGTTAGTGCCTTAGAAGTCAACGCCGGAAGCATAAAATACAATATAAATACAACAGCTTTTCCATCGTATAAAACCAGTAATTGCAACCAGTGTGAAAGTAATGGTCATTTCTACGTTCCGAGCACGCTAGGCGTCGCTCTAGGGCGTTGCTCCAACACATCTAATAGCTACGGCCTTAGAAGTCAACGCCAGAGGCATAAAATACAATATAAATACAACAGCGTTTCCATCGTATAAAACGAATAATTGCAACCAGTGTGAAAGTTATGGTCATTTCCACATTCCGAGGAACCTAGGCTTCACTCTAGGGCGTTGCTCCACCAGATCGAATAGTTAGGTCTTTAGAAGTAAACGCCAGAAGCATAAAATACGATATAAATTCAACAGCTTTTCCATCGCATAAAACGAATAATTGCAACCAGTGTGAAAGTAATGGTCATTTCTACGTTCCGAGCACCCTAGGCGTCACTCTAGGGCGTTGCTCCACCACATCTAAAAGCTACGGCCTTAGAAGTCAACACCAGAGGCTTAAAGTACAATATAAATGCAACAGCGTTTCCATTGTATAAAACGAATAATTGCAACCAGTGTGAAAGTTATGGTCATTTCTATATTCAGAGCAACCTAGGATTGACTCTAGGGCGTTGCTCCACCAGATCGAATAGTTAGGTCCTTAGAAGTAAACGCCAGAAGCATAAAATACGATATAAATACAACAGCGTTTCCATCGTATAAAACGAATAATTGCAACCAGTGTGAAAGTTATGGTCATTTCTACATTCCGAGCAACCTAGGACTCACTCTAGGGCGCTCCTCCACCAGATCGAATAGTTAGGTCCTTAGAAGTGAACGCCCGAAACATAAAATGCAAAAAAAATACAACTGTGTTTCCATCATATATCAGGAATAATTGCAACCAGTTTGAAGGTGATGGCCAATTCTACGTTCCGGGCAACCTAGGTTTCACTCCAGGGCGTTGCTCCACCAGACCGAATAGTTACGGCCTAAGAAGTCAACGCCAGAAGCATAAAATACGATATAAATACAACAGCTTTTCCATCGTATAAAAGGAATAATTGCAAACAGTGTGAAAGTAATGGTCATTTCTACGTTCCGGGCAAGCTAGGCTTCACCCTAGGCCGTTGTTCCACCAGATCGAATAGCTGGGGACTTAGAAGTCAACGCCAGAAGCATAAAATACAATATAAATACAACAGTTTTTCCATCGTATAAAACGAATAATGGCAACCAGTATGAAACTGATGGTCATTTCTACTTTCCGAGCAACCTAGGCTTCACCCTAGGGCGTTGCTCCAACAGATTGAATAGTTAGGGCCTTAGAAGTCAACGCCCGAAGCATAAAATGCAATAAAAATACAACAGTTTTTCCATCGTATAAAACGAATAATTGCAACCATTATGTAACTGATGGTCATTTCTACTTTCCGAGCAACCTAGGCTTCACCCTAGGGCGTTGCTCCAACAGATTGAATAGTTAGGGCCTTAGAAGTCAACGCCCGAAGCATAAAATGCAATAAAAATACAACAGTGTTTCCATCATATAACAGGAATAATTGCAACCAGTTTGAAAGTGATGGCCAATTCTACGTTCCGGGCAACCTAGGTTTCACTCTAGGGCGTTGCTCCACCACATCTAATAGCTACGGCCTTAGGAGTCAACGCCAGAGGCATAAAGTACAATATAAATACCACAGTTTTTCCATCGTATAAAACGAATAATTGCAACCAGTGTGAAACTTAAGGTCATTTCTACTTTCCGAGCAAGCTAGGCTTCACCATAGGGCGTTGCTCCAACACATTGAATAGTTAGGACCTTGGAAGTGAACGCCCGAACCATAAAATGCAAAAAAAATACAACAGTGTTTCCATCATATAACAGGAACAATAGCAACCAGTTTGAAAGTGATGGCCAATTCTACGTTCCGTGCAACCTAGGCTTCTCTCTAGGGCGTTGCTCCACCAGATCGAATAGATAGTGCCTTAGAAGTCAACGCCAGAGGCATAAAATACAATATAAATACAACAGCGTTTCCATCGTATAAAACGAATAATTGCAACCAGTGTGAAAGTTATGGTCATTTCCACATTCAGAGCAACCTAGGCTTCACTCTAGGACGGTGCTCCACCAGATCGAATAGTTAGGTCCTTAGAAGTAAACGCCAGAAGCATAAAATACGATATAAATACAACAGCTTTTCCATCGTATAAAAGGATTAATTGCAACCAGTTTGAACGTGATGGTCATTTCTCCTTTCCGGGCAACCTAGGCTTCACTCTAGGGCGTTGCTCCACTAGATCGAACAGCTAGGGCCTTAGAAGTCAACGCCAGAAGCATAAAATACAATATAAATACAACAGTTTTTCCATCGTATAAAACGAATAATTGCAACCAGTATGAAACTTATGGTCATTTCTACTTTCCGAGCAGCCTAGGCTTCACCCTAGGTCGTTGCTCCAACGGATTGAATAGTTAGGGCCTTAGAAGTCAACGCCCGAAGCATAAAATGCAAAAAAAATACAACAGTGTTTCCATCATATAACAGGAATAATTGCAACCAGTTTGAAAGTGATGGCCAATTCTACGTTCCGGGCAACCTAGGTTTCACTCCAGGGCGTTGCTCCACCAGACCGAATAGTTACGGCCTAAGAAGTCAACGCCAGAAGCATAAAATACGATATAAATACAACAGCTTTTCCATCGCATAAAACGAATAATTGCAACCAGTGTGAAAGTAATGGTCATTTCTACGTTCCGAGCACCCTAGGCGTCACTCTAGGGCGTTGCTCCACCACATCTAAAAGCTACGGCCTTAGAAGTCAACACCAGAGGCTTAAAGTACAATATAAATACAACAGCGTTTCCATTGTATAAAACGAATAATTGCAACCAGTGTGAAAGTTATGGTCATTTCTATATTCAGAGCAACCTAGGATTCACTCTAGGGCGTTGCTCCACCAGATCGAATAGTTAGGTCCTTAGAAGTAAACGCCAGAAGCATAAAATACGATATAAATACAACAGCGTTTCCATCGTATAAAACGAATAATTGCAACCAGTGTGAAAGTTATGGTCATTTCTACATTCCGAGCAACCTAGGACTCACTCTAGGGCGCTCCTCCACCAGATCGAATAGTTAGGTCCTTAGAAGTGAACGCCCGAAACATAAAATGCAAAAAAAATACAACTGTGTTTCCATCATATATCAGGAATAATTGCAACCAGTTTGAAGGTGATGGCCAATTCTACGTTCCGGGCAACCTAGGTTTCACTCCAGGGCGTTGCTCCACCAGACCGAATAGTTACGGCCTAAGAAGTCAACGCCAGAAGCATAAAATACGATATAAATACAAAAGCTTTTCCATCGTATAAAAGGAATAATTGCAAACAGTGTGAAAGTAATGGTCATTTCTACGTTCCGGGCAAGCTAGGCTTCACCCTAGGCCGTTGTTCCACCAGATCGAATAGCTGGGGACTTAGAAGTCAACGCCAGAAGCATAAAATACAATATAAATACAACAGTTTTTCCATCGTATAAAACGAATAATGGCAACCAGTATGAAACTGATGGTCATTTCTACTTTCCGAGCAACCTAGGCTTCACCCTAGGGCGTTGCTCCAACAGATTGAATAGTTAGGGCCTTAGAAGTCAACGCCCGAAGCATAAAATGCAATAAAAATACAACAGTTTTTCCATCGTATAAAACGAATAATTGCAACCATTATGAAACTGATGGTCATTTCTACTTTCCGAGCAACCTAGGCTTCACCCTAGGGCGTTGCTCCAACAGATTGAATAGTTAGGGCCTTAGAAGTCAACGCCCGAAGCATAAAATGCAATAAAAATACAACAGTGTTTCCATCATATAACAGGAATAATTGCAACCAGTTTGAAAGTGATGGCCAATTCTACGTTCCGGGCAACCTAGGTTTCACTCTAGGGCGTTGCTCCACCACATCTAATAGCTACGGCCTTAGGAGTCAACGCCAGAGGCATAAAGTACAATATAAATACCACAGTTTTTCCATCGTATAAAACGAATAATTGCAACCAGTGTGAAACTTAAGGTCATTTCTACTTTCCGAGCAAGCTAGGCTTCACCATAGGGCGTTGCTCCAACACATTGAATAGTTAGGACCTTGGAAGTGAACGCCCGAACCATAAAATGCAAAAAAAATACAACAGTGTTTCCATCATATAACAGGAACAATAGCAACCAGTTTGAAAGTGATGGCCAATTCTACGTTCCGTGCAACCTAGGCTTCTCTCTAGGGCGTTGCTCCACCAGATCGAATAGATAGTGCCTTAGAAGTCAACGCCAGAGGCATAAAACACAATATAAATACAACAGCGTTTCCATCGTATAAAACGAATAATTGCAACCAGTGTGAAAGTAATGGTCATTTCTACGTTCCGAGCACCCTAGGCGTCACTCTAGGGCGTTGCTCCACCACATCTAATAGCTACGGCCTTAGGAGTCAACGCCAGAGGCATAAAGTACAATATAAATACCACAGTTTTTCCATCGTATAAAACGAATAATTGCAACCAGTATGAAACTTATGGTCATTTCTACTTTCCGAGCAAGCTAGGCTTCACCCTAGGGCGTTGCTCCTACAGATTCAATAGTTAGGACTTTAGAAGTGAACGCCCGAACCATAAAATGCAAAAAAAATACAACAGTGTTTCCATCATATAACAGGAATAATTGCAACCAGTGTGAAAGTAATGGTCATTTCTACGTTCAGAGCACCCTAGGCGTCACTCTAGAGCGTTGCACCACCACATCTAATAGCTACGGCCTTAGGAGTCAACGCCAGAGGCATAAAGTACAATATAAATACCACAGTTTTTCCATCGTATAAAACGAATAATTGCAACCAGTATGAAACTTATGGTCATTTCTACTTTCCGGGCAACCTAGGCTTCACTCTAGGGCGTTGCTCCACCAGATAGAATAGCTAGGGCCTTAGAAGTCAACGCCAGAAGCATAAAATACAATATAAATACAACAGTTTTTCCATCATATAACAGGAATAATTGCAACCAGTATGAAAGTTATGGTCATTTCTACGTTCCGGGCAACCTAGGCTTCACTCTAGGGCGTTGCTCCACCAGATCAAACAGTTAGGGCCTTAGAAGTAAACGCCCGAAGCATAAAATACAAAATAAATAGAACAGTTTTTCCATTGTATAAAACAAATAATAGCAACCAGTGTGAAAGTTATGGTCATTTCTACGTTCCCGGCAACCTAGGCTTCACTCTAGGGCGTTGCTCCACCAGATCAAACAGCTAGGGCCTTAGAAGTCAACGCCCGAAGCATAAAATACAATACAAATATAACAGTTTTTCCATCGTATAAAACTAATAATTGCAACCAGTATGAAACTTATGGTCATTTCTACTTTCCGGGCAACCTAGGCTTCACTCTAGGGCGTTGCTCCACCAGATAGAATAGCTAGGGCCTTAGAAGTCAACGCCAGAAGCATAAAATACAATATAAATACAACAGTTTTTCCATCATATAACAGGAATAATTGCAACCAGTATGAAAGCAAGGGTCATTTCTACTTTACGGGCAACCTAGGCTACACCCTAGGGCGTTGCTCTTACAGATTGAATAGTTAGGGCCTTAGAAGTTAATGCCCCAAGCATAAAATGCAATAAATATACAACAGTTTTTCCTTCATATAACAGGAACATTTGCAACCAGTTTGAAAGTGATGGTAATTGCTACGTTCCGGGCAACTTATGCTTCACTCTAGGGCGTTGTTCCTCCAGATTGAATAGTTAGTGCCTTAGAAGTCAACGCCGGAAGCATAAAATGCAATAAAAATACAACAGTTTTTCCATCGTATAAAAGGATTAATTGCAACCAGTTTGAAAGTGATGGGCATTTCTACGTTCCGGGCAACTTAGGCTTCACTCTAGGGCGTTGCTCCACCAGATCGAATAGTTAGGGCCTTAGAAGTCAACGCCAGAAGCATAAAATACGATATAAGTGCAACAGCTTTTCCATCGTATAAAATGAATAATTGCAAACATTGCGAAAGTAATGGTCATTCCACGTTCCGGGCAACCTAGGCGTCACTCTAGTGCGTTGCTCCACCACATCTAATAGCTACGGCCTTAGACGTCAACGACAGAAGCATAAAATACAATAAAGATGCAACAGCTTTTCCATCGTATAAAACGAATAATTGCACCCAGTGTGAAAGTAATGGTCATTTCTACTTTCCGCGCAACCTAGGCATCACCCTAGGTCGTTGCTCCAACAGATTGAATTGTTAGGACCTTAGAAGTCAATGCACGAAGCATAAAATGCAATAAAAAGACAACAGTTTTTCCATCATATAACAGGAATAATTGCAACCAGTATGAAAGTGATGGTCATTTCTACGTTCCGGGCAACCTAGGCTTCACTCTAGGGCGTTGCTCCACCAGATCGAATAGTTAGGGCCTTAGAAGTTAACGCCCGAAGCTTAAAATGCAATAAAAATACAACAGTGTTTCCACCATATAACAGGAATAATTGCAAACAGTTTGAAAGTGATGGCCAATTCTACGTTCCGCGCAACCTAGGCTTCACTCCAGGGCGATGCTCCACCAGATCGAATAGTAACGGCCTAAGAAGTGAACGCCAGCAGCATAAAATACAATATAAATACAACAGTTCTTCCATCATATAAAACGAATAATTGCAACCAGTATGAAAGTTATGGTCATTTCTACGTTCCGGGCAACCCAGGCTTCACTCTATGTCGTTGTTCTACCACATCGAATAGCTACGGCCTCAGAAGTCAACGCCTGAAGCATAAAATACAATAAAAATACAACAGTCTTTCCATCCTATAACAGGAATAATTGCAACCAGTTTGAAAGTGATGGTCATTTCTACGTTCCGGGCAACCTAGGCTTCACTCTAGGGCGTTGCTCCACCAGATCGAATAGTTAGGGCCTTAGAAGTCAGCGCCAGATGCATAAAATACAATATAAACACAACAGTTTTTCCATCGTATAAAACGAATAATTGCTACCAGTATGGAAGTGATGGTCATTTCTACGTTCCCGGCAACCTAGGCCTCACTCTAGGGCGTTGTTCCACCAGATTGAATAGTTAGGGCCTAAGAAATCAACGCCAGAAGCATAAAATTCAATATAAATATAACAGTTTTTCCATCGTATAGCAGAAATAACTGCAAACAGTGTGAAAGTACTGGTCATTTCTACGTTCCGGGCAACCTAGGCGTCACTCTAGTGCGTTGCTCCACCACATCTAATAGCTACGGCCTTAGACGTCAACGACAGAAGCATAAAATACAATAAAGGTGCAACAGATTTTCCATCGTATAAAACGAATAATTGCACCCAGTGTGAAAGTTATTGTCATTTCTACTTTCCGCGCAACCTAGGCTTCACCCTAGGTCGTTGCTCCAACAGATTGAATTGCTAGGACCTTAGAAGTCAATGCCCGAAGCATAAAATGCAATAAAAATACAACAGTTTTTCCATCATATAACAGGAATAATTGCAACCAGTTTGAAAGTGATGGTCATTTCTACGTTCCGAGCATCCTAGGCTTCACTCTAGGGCGGTGCTCCACCATATCGAATAGCTACGGCCTTAGAAGCCTACGCCTGAAGCATAAAATACAATATAAATACAACAGCCTTTTCATCGTATAACAGGAATAATTGCAACAAACGTGAAAGTAATGATCATTTCGGCGTTTTGGGCATCCTAGACTTAACTCTGAGGCGTTGCTCCACGAGATCGAATAGTTAGGGCCTTAGAAGTCAACGACCGAACCATAAAATGCAAAAAAAATACAACAGCGTTACCATCATATAACAGGAATAATTGCAACCAGTTTGAAAGTGATGGCCAATTCTACGTTGCGGGCAACGAGGCTTCACTCTATTGCGTTGCTCCACCAGATCGAAAAGTTAGTGCCATAGAAGTCAACGCCAGAAGCATAAAATACAATATAAATACAACAGTTTTTCCATCGTATAAAACGAATAATTGCAACCAGTATGAAAGTTATGGTCATTTCTACTTTCCGGGCAACCTGGGCTTCACCCTAGGGCGGTGCTCCAACAGATGGAATAGTTAGGGCCTTAGAAGTCAACGGCCGAAGCATAAAATACAAAATAAATAGAACTGTTTTTCCATCGTATAAAACAAATAATTGCTACCGGTGTGAAAGTTATTTCCATTTCTACGTTCCGGGCAGCCTAGGCTTCACCCTAGGGCGTTGTTCCACCATATGGAATAGTTAGGGCATAAGAAGTCAACGCCAGAAGCATAAAATACAATATAAGTACAACAGTTTTTCCATCGTATAAAACGAATAATTGCTACCGGTGTGAAAGTTATGGTCATTTCTACGTTCCGGGCAACCTAGGCGTCACTCTAGTGCGTTGCTCCACCACATCTAATAGCTACGGTCTTAGACGTCAACGACAGAAGCATAAAATTCAATAAAGATGCAACAGCTTTTCCTACGTATAAGACGAATAATTGCAACCAGTGTGAAAGTTATTGTCACTTCTACTTACCGGGCAACCGAGGCTTCACCGTAGGGCGTTGCTCCAACAGATTGAATAGTTAGGACCTTAGAAGTCAATGCCCGAAGCATAAAATGCAATAAAAATACAACAGTTTTTCCATTGTATAGCATGACTAATTGCAACCAGTGCGAAAGTAACGATCATTTCGACGTTTCGGGCATCCTAGACTTAACTCTGAGGCGCTGCTCCACCAGGTCGAAGAGTTAGGGTCTAAGAAGTCAACATCGGAAGCATAAAATACAATATAAATGCAACAGCTTTTCCAACGTAGAAAACGAATAATTGCAACCTGTGTGACGGTTATGGTCATATCTACGTTCCGGGCAACCTTGGCTTCACTGTAGGGTGTTGCTCCACCAGATCGAATAGGTAGGGCCATAGAAGTCTACGCCCGAAGCATAAAATACAATAAATATACGAGAGTTTTTCCATCCTATATCAGGAATAATTGCAACCAGTGTGAAAGTGATGGTCATTTCTACGTTCCGGGCAACGTAGGCTTCACTCCAGGGCGTTGTTCCACCAGATCGAACACTTAGGGCCTAAGAAGGCACCGCCAGAAGCATAAAATACAATATAAATATAACAGTTTTTCCATCGTATAAAACGAATAATAGCAATCAGTGTGAAAGTTATGGTTATTTCTAAGTTTCGGGCAACCTAGACTTCACCCTAGGGCGTTGGTCCAACAGATTGAATAGTTAGGGCCTTAGAAGTCAACGCCCGAAGCATCAAATGCAATAAAAATGCAACAGTTTTTCCATCGTATAAAAGGATTAATTGCAACCAGTTTGAAAATGATGGTCATTTCTACGTTCCGGGCAACCTAGGCTTCACTCTAGGGCGTTGTTCCACCAGATCGAATAGTTAGGGCCTAAGAAGTGAACGCCAGAAGCATAAAATACAATATAAATACAACAGTTTTTCCATCATATAAAACGAGTAATTGCAACCAGTATGAAAGTTGTGGTCATTTCTACTTTCAGGGCAACCTCGGCTTCACTCTAGGGCGTTGCTCCACCAGATCGAATAGTTAGTGCCTTAGAAGTCAATGCCTGAAGCATAAACTACAATATCAATACAACAGTTTTTCCATCGTATAAAACGAATAATTGCAACCAGTATGAAAGTGATGGCCAATTCTACGTTGCGGGCAACGAGGCTTCACTCTATTGCGTTGCTCCACCACATCGAAAAGTTAGTGCCATAGAAGTCAACGCCAGAAGCATAAAATACAATATAAATACAACAGTTTTTCCATCGTATAAAACGAATAATTGCAACCAGTATGAAAGTTATGGTCATTTCTACTTTCCGGGCAACCTGGGCTTCACCCTAGGGCGGTGCTCCAACAGATGGAATAGTTAGGGCCTTAGAAGTCAACGGCCGAAGCATAAAATACAAAATAAATAGAACTGTTTTTCCATCGTATAAAACAAATAATTGCTACCGGTGTGAAAGTTATTTCCATTTCTACGTTCCGGGCAGCCTAGGCTTCACCCTAGGGCGTTGTTCCACCAGATGGAATAGTTAGGGCATAAGAAGTCAACGCCAGAAGCATAAAATACAATATAAGTACAACAGTTTTTCCATCGTATAAAACGAATAATTGCTACCGGTGTGAAAGTTATGGTCATTTCTACGTTCCGGGCAACCTAGGCGTCACTCTAGTGCGTTGCTCCACCACATCTAATAGCTATGGTCTTAGACGTCAACGACAGAAGCATAAAATTCAATAAAGATGCAACAGCTTTTCCTACGTATAAGACGAATAATTGCAACCAGTGTGAAAGTTATTGTCACTTCTACTTACCGGGCAACCGAGGCTTCACCGTAGGGCGTTGCTCCAACAGATTGAATAGTTAGGACCTTAGAAGTCAATGCCCGAAGCATAAAATGCAATAAAAATACAACAGTTTTTCCATTGTATAGCATGACTAATTGCAACCAGTGCGAAAGTAACGATCATTTCGACGTTTCGGGCATCCTAGACTTAACTCTGAGGCGCTGCTCCACCAGGTCGAAGAGTTAGGGTCTAAGAAGTCAACATCGGAAGCATAAAATACAATATAAATGCAACAGCTTTTCCAACGTAGAAAACGAATAATTGCAACCTGTGTGAAGGTTATGGTCATATCTACGTTCCGGGCAACCT
This sequence comes from Calliopsis andreniformis, assembly GCF_051401765.1. Classification (NCBI taxonomy): domain Eukaryota; kingdom Metazoa; phylum Arthropoda; class Insecta; order Hymenoptera; family Andrenidae; genus Calliopsis; species Calliopsis andreniformis. Next base: position 6,301,717 of record NW_027480425.1, on the reverse strand, counting down.
TGGCTTCACTGTAGGGTGTTGCTCCACCAGATCGAATAGGTAGGGCCATAGAAGTCTACGCCCGAAGCATAAAATACAATAAATATACGAGAGTTTTTCCATCCTATATCAGGAATAATTGCAACCAGTGTGAAAGTGATGGTCATTTCTACGTTCCGGGCAACGTAGGCTTCACTCCAGGGCGTTGTTCCACCAGATCGAACACTTAGGGCCTAAGAAGGCACCGCCAGAAGCATAAAATACAATATCAATATAACAGTTTTTCCATCGTATAAAACGAATAATAGCAATCAGTGTGAAAGTTATGGTTATTTCTAAGTTCCGGGCAACCTAGACTTCACCCTAGGGCGTTGGTCCAACAGATTGAATAGTTAGGGCCTTAGAAGTCAACGCCCGAAGCATCAAATGCAATAAAAATGCAACAGTTTTTCCATCGTATAAAAGGATTAATTGCAACCAGTTTGAAAATGATGGTCATTTCTACGTTCCGGGCAACCTAGGCTTCACTCTAGGGCGTTGTTCCACCAGATCGAATAGTTAGGGCCTAAGAAGTGAACGCCAGAAGCATAAAATACAATATAAATACAACAGTTTTTCCATCATATAAAACGAGTAATTGCAACCAGTATGAAAGTTGTGGTCATTTCTACTTTCAGGGCAACCTCGGCTTCACTCTAGGGCGTTGCTCCACCAGATCGAATAGTTAGCGCCTTAGAAGTCAATGCCTGAAGCATAAACTACAATATCAATACAACAGTTTTTCCATCGTATAAAACGAATAATTGCAACCAGTATGAATGTTATGGTCATTTCTACTTTCCGGGCAACCTAGGATCCACCCTAGGGCGTTGCTGCAACCGATTGAATAGTTAGGGCCTTAGAAGTCAACGCTAGAAGCATAAAATACAATATAAATACAACACCTTTTCCATCGTATAAAAAGAATAATTGCAAACAGTGTGAAAGTAATGGTCATTTCTACCTTCCGGACAACCTAGGCTTCACTCTAGGGCGTTGCTCCACCACATCGAATAGCTACTGCCTTAGAAGTCAACGCTAGAACCATAAAATACAATAAAAATGCAACAGTTTTTCCAACGTATAGCATGAATAATTGCAACCGGTGTGAATGTCATGGTCATTTCTACGTTCCGGGCAACCTAGCCTTGACTGTAGGGTGTTGCTCCACCACATCGAATAGCTACGGCCTCAGAAGTCAACGCCTGAAGCATAAAATACAATAAAAATACAACAGTCTTTCCATCCTATAACAGGAATAATTACAACCAGTTTGAAAGTGATGGTCATTTCTACGTTCCGGGCAACCTAGGCTTCACTCTAGGGCGTTGCTCCACCAGATCGAATAGTTAGGGCCTTAGAAGTCAGCGCCAGATGCATAAAATACAATATAAACACAACAGTTTTTCCATCGTATAAAACGAATAATTGCTACCAGTATGGAAGTGATGGTCATTTCTACGTTCCCGGCAACCGAGGCCTCACTCTAGGGCGTTGTTCCACCAGATTGAATAGTTACGGCCTAAGAAATCAACGCCAGAAGCATAAAATTCAATATAAATATAACAGTTTTTCCATCGTATAGCAGAAATAACTGCAAACAGTGTGAAAGTACTGGTCATTTCTACGTTCCGGGCAACCTAGGCGTCACTCTAGTGCGTTGCTCCACCACATCTAATAGCTACGGCCTTAGACGTCAACGACAGAAGCATAAAATACAATAAAGGTGCAACAGATTTTCCATCGTATAAAACGAATAATTGCACCCAGTGTGAAAGTTATTGTCATTTCTACTTTCCGCGCAACCTAGGCTTCACCCTAGGTCGTTGCTCCAACAGATTGAATTGCTAGGACCTTAGAAGTCAATGCCCGAAGCATAAAATGCAATAAAAATACAACAGTTTTTCCATCATATAACAGGAATAATTGCAACCAGTTTGAAAGTGATGGTCATTTCTACGTTCCGAGCATCCTAGGCTTCACTCTAGGGCGGTGCTCCACCATATCGAATAGCTACGGCCTTAGAAGCCTACGCCTGAAGCATAAAATACAATATAAATACAACAGCCTTTTCATCGTATAACAGGAATAATTGCAACAAGCGTGAAAGTAATGATCATTTCGGCGTTTTGGGCATCCTAGACTTAACTCTGAGGCGTTGCTCCACGAGATCGAATAGTTAGGGCCTTAGAAGTCAACGACCGAACCATAAAATGCAAAAAAAATACAACAGCGTTACCATCATATAACAGGAATAATTGCAACCAGTTTGAAAGTGATGGCCAATTCTACGTTGCGGGCAACCTAGGCTTCACTCTATTGCGTTGCTCCACCAGATCGAAAAGTTAGTGCCATAGAAGTCAACGCCAGAAGCATAAAATACAATATAAATACAACAGTTTTTCCATCGTATAAAACGAATAATTGCAACCAGTATGAAAGTTATGGTCATTTCTACTTTCCGGGCAACCTGGGCTTCACCCTAGGGCGGTGCTCCAACAGATGGAATAGTTAGGGCCTTAGAAGTCAACGGCCGAAGCATAAAATACAAAATAAATAGAACTGTTTTTCCATCGTATAAAACAAATAATTGCTACCGGTGTGAAAGTTATTTCCATTTCTACGTTCCGGGCAGCCTAGGCTTCACCCTAGGGCGTTGTTCCACCAGATGGAATAGTTAGGGCATAAGAAGTCAACGCCAGAAGCATAAAATACAATATAAGTACAACAGTTTTTCCATCGTATAAAACGAATAATTGCTACCGGTGTGAAAGTTATGGTCATTTCTACGTTCCGGGCAACCTAGGCGTCACTCTAGTGCGTTGCTCCACCACATCTAATAGCTACCGTCTTAGACGTCAACGACAGAAGCATAAAATTCAATAAAGATGCAACAGCTTTTCCTACGTATAAGACGAATAATTGCAACCAGTGTGAAAGTTATTGTCACTTCTACTTACCGGGCAACCTAGGCTTCACCCTAGGGCGTTGCTCCAACAGATTGAATAGTTAGGACCTTAGAAGTCAATGCCCGAAGCATAAAATGCAATAAAAATACAACAGTTTTTCCATTGTATAGCATGAATAATTGCAACCAGTGCGAAAGTAACGATCATTTCGACGTTTCGGGCATCCTAGACTTAACTCTGAGGCGCTGCTCCACCAGGTCGAAGAGTTAGGGTCTAAGAAGTCAACATCGGAAGCATAAAATACAATATAAATGCAACAGCTTTTCCAACGTAGAAAACGAATAATTGCAACCTGTGTGAAGGTTATGGTCATATCTACGTTCCGGGCAACCTTGGCTTCACTGTAAGGTGTTGCTCCACCAGATCGAATAGGTAGGGCCATAGAAGTCTACGCCCGAAGCATAAAATACAATAAATATACGAGAGTTTTTCCATCCTATATCAGGAATAATTGCAACCAGTGTGAAAGTGATGGTCATTTCTACGTTCCGGGCAACGTAGGCTTCACTCCAGGGCGTTGTTCCACCAGATCGAACACTTAGGGCCTAAGAAGGCACCGCCAGAAGCATAAAATACAATATAAATATAACAGTTTTTCCATCGTATAAAACGAATAATAGCAATCAGTGCGAAAGTTATGGTTATTTCTAAGTTCCGGGCAACCTAGACTTCACCCTAGGGCGTTGGTCCAACAGATTGAATAGTTAGGGCCTTAGAAGTCAACGCCCGAAGCATCAAATGCAATAAAAATGCAACAGTTTTTCCATCGTATAAAAGGATTAATTGCAACCAGTTTGAAAATGATGGTCATTTCTACGTTCCGGGCAACATAGGCTTCACTCTAGGGCGTTGTTCCACCAGATCGAATAGTTAGGGCCTAAGAAGTGAACGCCAGAAGCATAAAATACAATATAAATACAACAGTTTTTCCATCATATAAAACGAGTAATTGCAACCAGTATGAAAGTTGTGGTCATTTCTACTTTCCGGGCAACCTCGGCTTCACTCTAGGGCGTTGCTCCACCAGATCGAATAGTTAGTGCCTTAGAAGTCAATGCCTGAAGCATAAACTACAATATCAATACAACAATTTTTCCATCGTATAAAACGAATAATTGCAACCAGTATGAATGTTATGGTCATTTCTACTTTCCGGGCAACCTAGGATCCACCCTAGGGCGTTGCTGCAACCGATTGAATAGTTAGGGCCTTAGAAGTCAACGCTAGAAGCATAAAATACAATATAAATACAACACCTTTTCCATCGTATAAAAAGAATAATTGCAAACAGTGTGAAAGTAATGGTCATTTCTACGTTCCGGACAACCTAGGCTTCACTCTAGGGCGTTGCTCCACCACATCGAATAGCTACTGCCTTAGAAGTCAACGCTAGAACCATAAAATACAATAAAAATGCAACAGTTTTTCCAACGTATAGCATGAATAATTGCAACCGGTGTGAATGTCATGGTCATTTCTACGTTCCGGGCAACCTAGCCTTGACTGTAGGGTGTTGCTCCACCACATCGAATAGCTACGGCCTCAGAAGTCAACGCCTGAAGCATAAAATACAATAAAAATACAACAGTCTTTCCATCCTATAACAGGAATAATTACAACCAGTTTGAAAGTGATGGTCATTTCTACGTTCCGGGCAACCTAGGCTTCACTCTAGGGCGTTGCTCCACCAGATCGAATAGTTAGGGCCTTAGAAGTCAGCGCCAGATGCATAAAATACAATATAAACACAACAGTTTTTCCATCGTATAAAACGAATAATAGCTACCAGTATGGAAGTGATGGTCATTTCTACGTTCCCGGCAACCTAGGCCTCACTCTAGGGCGTTGTTCCACCAGATTGAATAGTTACGGCCTAAGAAATCAACGCCAGAAGCATAAAATTCAATATAAATATAACAGTTTTTCCATCGTATAGCAGAAATAACTGCAAACAGTGTGAAAGTACTGGTCATTTCTACGTTCCGGGCAACCTAGGCGTCACTCTAGTGCGTTGCTCCACCACATCTAATAGCTACGGCCTTAGACGTCAACGACAGAAGCATAAAATACAATAAAGGTGCAACAGATTTTCCATCGTATAAAACGAATAATTGCACCCAGTGTGAAAGTTATTGTCATTTCTACTTTCCGCGCAACCTAGGCTTCACCCTAGGTCGTTGCTCCAACAGATTGAATTGCTAGGACCTTAGAAGTCAATGCCCGAAGCATAAAATGCAATAAAAATACAACAGTTTTTCCATCATATAACAGGAATAATTGCAACCAGTTTGAAAGTGATGGTCATTTCTACGTTCCGAGCATCCTAGGCTTCACTCTAGGGCGGTGCTCCACCATATCGAATAGCTACGGCCTTAGAAGCCTACGCCTGAAGCATAAAATACAATATAAATACAACAGCCTTTTCATCGTATAACAGGAATAATTGCAACAAGCGTGAAAGTAATGATCATTTCGGCGTTTTGGGCATCCTAGACTTAACTCTGAGGCGTTGCTCCACGAGATCGAATAGTTAGGGCCTTAGAAGTCAACGACCGAACCATAAAATGCAAAAAAAATACAACAGCGTTACCATCATATAACAGGAATAATTGCAACCAGTTTGAAAGTGATGGCCAATTCTACGTTGCGGGCAACCTAGGCTTCACTCTATTGCGTTGCTCCACCAGATCGAAAAGTTAGTGCCATAGAAGTCAACGCCAGAAGCATAAAATACAATATAAATACAACAGTTTTTCCATCGTATAAAACGAATAATTGCAACCAGTATGAAAGTTATGGTCATTTCTACTTTCCGGGCAACCTGGGCTTCACCCTAGGGCGGTGCTCCAACAGATGGAATAGTTAGGGCCTTAGAAGTCAACGGCCGAAGCATAAAATACAAAATAAATAGAACTGTTTTTCCATCGTATAAAACAAATAATTGCTACCGGTGTGAAAGTTATTTCCATTTCTACGTTCCGGGCAGCCTAGGCTTCACCCTAGGGCGTTGTTCCACCAGATGGAATAGTTAGGGCATAAGAAGTCAACGCCAGAAGCATAAAATACAATATAAGTACAACAGTTTTTCCATCGTATAAAACGAATAATTGCTACCGGTGTGAAAGTTATGGTCATTTCTACGTTCCGGGCAACCTAGGCGTCACTCTAGTGCGTTGCTCCACCACATCTAATAGCTACCGTCTTAGACGTCAACGACAGAAGCATAAAATTCAATAAAGATGCAACAGCTTTTCCTACGTATAAGACGAATAATTGCAACCAGTGTGAAAGTTATTGTCACTTCTACTTACCGGGCAACCTAGGCTTCACCCTAGGGCGTTGCTCCAACAGATTGAATAGTTAGGACCTTAGAAGTCAATGCCCGAAGCATAAAATGCAATAAAAATACAACAGTTTTTCCATTGTATAGCATGAATAATTGCAACCAGTGCGAAAGTAACGATCATTTCGACGTTTCGGGCATCCTAGACTTAACTCTGAGGCGCTGCTCCACCAGGTCGAAGAGTTAGGGTCTAAGAAGTCAACATCGGAAGCATAAAATACAATATAAATGCAACAGCTTTTCCAACGTAGAAAACGAATAATTGCAACCTGTGTGAAGGTTATGGTCATATCTACGTTCCGGGCAACCTTGGCTTCACTGTAAGGTGTTGCTCCACCAGATCGAATAGGTAGGGCCATAGAAGTCTACGCCCGAAGCATAAAATACAATAAATATACGAGAGTTTTTCCATCCTATATCAGGAATAATTGCAACCAGTGTGAAAGTGATGGTCATTTCTACGTTCCGGGCAACGTAGGCTTCACTCCAGGGCGTTGTTCCACCAGATCGAACACTTAGGGCCTAAGAAGGCACCGCCAGAAGCATAAAATACAATATAAATATAACAGTTTTTCCATCGTATAAAACGAATAATAGCAATCAGTGCGAAAGTTATGGTTATTTCTAAGTTCCGGGCAACCTAGACTTCACCCTAGGGCGTTGGTCCAACAGATTGAATAGTTAGGGCCTTAGAAGTCAACGCCCGAAGCATCAAATGCAATAAAAATGCAACAGTTTTTCCATCGTATAAAAGGATTAATTGCAACCAGTTTGAAAATGATGGTCATTTCTACGTTCCGGGCAACATAGGCTTCACTCTAGGGCGTTGTTCCACCAGATCGAATAGTTAGGGCCTAAGAAGTGAACGCCAGAAGCATAAAATACAATATAAATACAACAGTTTTTCCATCATATAAAACGAGTAATTGCAACCAGTATGAAAGTTGTGGTCATTTCTACTTTCCGGGCAACCTCGGCTTCACTCTAGGGCGTTGCTCCACCAGATCGAATAGTTAGTGCCTTAGAAGTCAATGCCTGAAGCATAAACTACAATATCAATACAACAATTTTTCCATCGTATAAAACGAATAATTGCAACCAGTATGAATGTTATGGTCATTTCTACTTTCCGGGCAACCTAGGATCCACCCTAGGGCGTTGCTGCAACCGATTGAATAGTTAGGGCCTTAGAAGTCAACGCTAGAAGCATAAAATACAATATAAATACAACACCTTTTCCATCGTATAAAAAGAATAATTGCAAACAGTGTGAAAGTAATGGTCATTTCTACGTTCCGGACAACCTAGGCTTCACTCTAGGGCGTTGCTCCACCACATCGAATAGCTACTGCCTTAGAAGTCAACGCTAGAACCATAAAATACAATAAAAATGCAACAGTTTTTCCAACGTATAGCATGAATAATTGCAACCGGTGTGAATGTCATGGTCATTTCTACGTTCCGGGCAACCTAGCCTTGACTGTAGGGTGTTGCTCCACCACATCGAATAGCTACGGCCTCAGAAGTCAACGCCTGAAGCATAAAATACAATAAAAATACAACAGTCTTTCCATCCTATAACAGGAATAATTACAACCAGTTTGAAAGTGATGGTCATTTCTACGTTCCGGGCAACCTAGGCTTCACTCTAGGGCGTTGCTCCACCAGATCGAATAGTTAGGGCCTTAGAAGTCAGCGCCAGATGCATAAAATACAATATAAACACAACAGTTTTTCCATCGTATAAAACGAATAATAGCTACCAGTATGGAAGTGATGGTCATTTCTACGTTCCCGGCAACCTAGGCCTCACTCTAGGGCGTTGTTCCACCAGATTGAATAGTTACGGCCTAAGAAATCAACGCCAGAAGCATAAAATTCAATATAAATATAACAGTTTTTCCATCGTATAGCAGAAATAACTGCAAAGAGTGTGAAAGTACTGGTCATTTCTACGTTCCGGGCAACCTAGGCGTCACTCTAGTGCGTTGCTCCACCACATCTAATAGCTACGGCCTTAGACGTCAACGACAGAAGCATAAAATACAATAAAGATGCAACAGCTTTTCCATCGTATATAACGAATAATTGCACCCAGTGTGAAAGTTATTGTCATTTCTACTTTCCGCGCAACATAGGCTTGACCCTAGGTCGTTGCTCCAACAGATTGAATTGCTAGGACCTTAGAAGTCAATGCCCGAAGCATAAAATGCAATAAAAATACAACAGTTTTTCCATCATATAACAGGAATAATTGCAACCAGTTTGAAAGTGATGGTTATTTCTACGTTCCGAGCATCCTAGGCTTCACTCTACGGCGGTGCTCCACCATATCGAATAGCTACGGCCTTAGAAGCCTACGCCTGAAGCATAAAATACAATATAAATACAACAGCCTTTTCATCGTATAACAGGAATAATTGCAACAAGCGTGAAAGTAATGATCATTTCGGCGTTTTGGGCATCCTAGACTTAACTCTGAGGCGTTGCTCCACGAGATCGAATAGTTAGGGCCTTAGAAGTCAACGACCGAACCATAAAATGCAATAAAATACAACAGCGTTACCATCATATAACAGGAATAATTGCAACCAGTTTGAAAGTGATGGCCAATTCTACGTTGCGGGCAACCTAGGCTTCACTCTATTGCGTTGCTCCACCAGATCGAAAAGTTAGTGTCATAGAAGTCAACGCCAGAAGCATAAAATACAATATAAATACAACAGTTTTTCCATCGTATAAAACGAATAATTGCAACCAGTATGAAAGTTATGGTCATTTCTACTTTCCGGGCAACCTGGGCTTCACCCTAGGGCGGTGCTCCAACAGATGGAATAGTTAGGGCCTTAGAAGTCAACGGCCGAAGCATAAAATACAAAATAAATAGAACTGTTTTTCCATCGTATAAAACAAATAATTGCTACCGGTGTGAAAGTTATTTCCATTTCTACGTTACGGGCAGCCTAGGCTTCACCCTAGGGCGTTGTTCCACCAGATGGAATAGTTAGGGCATAAGAAGTCAACGCCAGAAGTATAAAATACAATATAAGTACAACAGTTTTTCCATCGTATAAAACGAATAATTGCTACCGGTGTGAAAGTTATGGTCATTTCTACGTTCCGTGCAACCTAGGCGTCACTCTAGTGCGTTGCTCCACCACATCTAATAGCTACGGTCTTAGACGTCAACGACAAAAGCATAAAATTCAATAAAGATGCAACAGCTTTTCCTACGTATAAGACGAATAATTGCAACCAGTGTCAAAGTTATTGTCACTTCTACTTACCGGGCAACCTAGGCTTCACCCTAGGGCGTTGCTCCAACAGATTGAATAGTTAGGACCTTAGAAGTCAATGCCCGAAGCATAAAATGCAATAAAAATACAACAGTTTTTCCATTGTATAGCATGACTAATTGCAACCAGTGCGAAAGTAACGATCATTTCGACGTTTCGGGCATCCGAGACTTAACTCTGAGGCGCTGCTCCACCAGGTCGAAGAGTTAGGGTCTAAGAAGTCAACATCGGAAGCATAAAATACAAAATAAATGCAACAGCTTTTCCAACGTAGAAAACGAATAATTGCAACCTGTGTGAAGGTTATGGTCATATCTACGTTCCGGGCAACCTTGGCTTCACTGTAGGGTGTTGCTCCACCAGATCGAATAGGTAGGGCCATAGAAGTCTACGCCCGAAGCATAAAATACAATAAATATACGAGAGTTTTTCCATCCTATATCAGGAATAATTGCAACCAGTGTGAAAGTGATGGTCATTTCTACGTTCCGGGCAACGTAGGCTTCACTCCAGGGCGTTGTTCCACCAGATCGAACACTTAGGGCCTAAGAAGGCACCGCCAGAAGCATAAAATGCAATATAAATATAACAGTTTTTCCATCGTATAAGACGAATAATAGCAACCAGTATGAAACTTATGGACATTTCTACTTTCCGAGCAACCTAGGCTTCACCCTAGGGCGTTGCTTTAACAGATTGAATAGTTAGGGCCTTAGAAGTCAACGGCCGAAGCATAAAATGCAATAAAAATAAAACAGTGTTTCCATCATATAACATGAGTAATTGCAACCAGTTTGAAAGTGATGGCCAATTCTACGTTCCGGGCAACCTAGGCTTTACTCTAGGGCGTTGATCCACCAGATCGAATAGTTAGTGCCTTAGAAGTCAACGCCAGAAGCATAAAATACAATATAAATACAACAGTTTTTCCATCGTATAAAACGAATACTTGCAACCAGTATGAAACTTATGGTTATTTCTACTTTACGAGCAACCTAGGCTTCACCCTAGGGCGTTGCTCCAACAGATTGAATAGTTAGTCCCTTAGAAGTCAACGCCCGAACCATATAATGCAAAAAAAATAGAACAGTGTTTCCATCATATAACAGGAATAAGTGCAACCAGTTTGAAAGTGATGGACAATTCTACGTTCCGGGCAACATAGGCTTCACTCTAGGGCGTTGATCCTCCAGATCGAATAGTTAGTGCCTTAGAAGTCAACGCCAGAAGCATAAAATACAATATAAATGCAACAGTTTTTCCATCGTACAAAGCGAGTAATTGCAACCAGTATGAAGCTTATGGTCATTTCTACTTTCCGAGCAACCTAGGCTTCACCCTACGGCGTTGCTCCAACAGATTGAATAGTTAGGGCCTTAGAAGTCAACGCCCGAACCATATAATGCAAAAAAAATACAACAGTGTTTCCATCATATAACAGGAATAAGTGCAACCAGTTTGAAAGTGATGGACAATTCTACGTTCCGGGCAACCTAGGCTTCACTCTAGGGCGTTGCTCCACCAGATCGAATAGTTAGTGCCTTAGAAGTCAACGCCAGAAGCATAAAATACAATATAAATGCAACAGTTTTTCCATCGTACAAAACGAGTAATTGCAACCAGTATGAAGCTTATGGTCATTTCTACTTTCCGAGCAACCTAGGCTTCACCCTAGGGCGTTGCTCCAACAGATTGAATAGTTAGTGCCTTAGAAGTCAACGCCCGAACCATATAATGCAAAAAAAATACAACAGTGTTTCCATCATATAACAGGAATAATTGCAACCAGTTTGAAAGTGATGGACAATTCTACGTTCCGGGAAACCTAGGCTTCACTCTAGGGAGTTGCTCCACCAGATCGAATAGTTAGTGCCTTAGAAGTCAACGCCAGAAGCATAAAATACAATATAAATACAACAGTTTTTCCATCATATAAAACGAATGATAGCAACCAGTGTGGAAGTTATGGTCACTTCTACGTTGCGGGCAACCTAGGCTTCACTCTAGGGCGTTGCTCCACCAGATCAAATAGTTAGGGCCTAAGAAGTCAACGCCAGAAGCATAAAATACGATATAAATACAACAGCTTTTCCATCGTATAAAACGAATAATTGCAAACAGTGTGAAAGTAATGGTCATTTCTACGTTCCGGACAACCTAGGCTTCACTCTAGGGCGTTGCTCCACCACATCGAATAGCTACTGCCTTAGAAGTCAACGCTAGAACCATAAAATACAATAAAAATGCAACAGTTTTTCCAACGTATAGCATGAATAATTGCAACCGGTGTGAATGTCATGGTCATTTCTACGTTCCGGGCAACCTACCCTTGACTGTAGGGTGTTGCTCCACCACATCGAATAGCTACGGCCTCAGAAGTCAACGCCTGAAGCATAAAATACAATAAAAATACAACAGTCTTTCCATCCTATAACAGGAATAATTACAACCAGTTTGAAAGTGATGGTCATTTCTACGTTCCGGGCAACCTAGGCTTCACTCTAGGGCGTTGCTCCACCAGATCGAATAGTTAGGGCCTTAGAAGTCAGCGCCAGATGCATAAAATACAATATAAACACAACAGTTTTTCCATCGTATAAAACGAATAATAGCTACCAGTATGGAAGTGATGGTCATTTCTACGTTCCCGGCAACCTAGGCCTCACTCTAGGGCGTTGTTCCACCAGATTGAATAGTTACGGCCTAAGAAATCAACGCCAGAAGCATAAAATTCAATATAAATATAACAGTTTTTCCATCGTATAGCAGAAATAACTGCAAAGAGTGTGAAAGTACTGGTCATTTCTACGTTCCGGGCAACCTAGGCGTCACTCTAGTGCGTTGCTCCACCACATCTAATAGCTACGGCCTTAGACGTCAACGACAGAAGCATAAAATACAATAAAGATGCAACAGCTTTTCCATCGTATATAACGAATAATTGCACCCAGTGTGAAAGTTATTGTCATTTCTACTTTCCGCGCAACATAGGCTTGACCCTAGGTCGTTGCTCCAACAGATTGAATTGCTAGGACCTTAGAAGTCAATGCCCGAAGCATAAAATGCAATAAAAATACAACAGTTTTTCCATCATATAACAGGAATAATTGCAACCAGTTTGAAAGTGATGGTTATTTCTACGTTCCGAGCATCCTAGGCTTCACTCTACGGCGGTGCTCCACCATATCGAATAGCTACGGCCTTAGAAGCCTACGCCTGAAGCATAAAATACAATATAAATACAACAGCCTTTTCATCGTATAACAGGAATAATTGCAACAAGCGTGAAAGTAATGATCATTTCGGCGTTTTGGGCATCCTAGACTTAACTCTGAGGCGTTGCTCCACGAGATCGAATAGTTAGGGCCTTAGAAGTCAACGACCGAACCATAAAATGCAATAAAATACAACAGCGTTACCATCATATAACAGGAATAATTGCAACCAGTTTGAAAGTGATGGCCAATTCTACGTTGCGGGCAACCTAGGCTTCACTCTATTGCGTTGCTCCACCAGATCGAAAAGTTAGTGTCATAGAAGTCAACGCCAGAAGCATAAAATACAATATAAATACAACAGTTTTTCCATCGTATAAAACGAATAATTGCAACCAGTATGAAAGTTATGGTCATTTCTACTTTCCGGGCAACCTGGGCTTCACCCTAGGGCGGTGCTCCAACAGATGGAATAGTTAGGGCCTTAGAAGTCAACGGCCGAAGCATAAAATACAAAATAAATAGAACTGTTTTTCCATCGTATAAAACAAATAATTGCTACCGGTGTGAAAGTTATTTCCATTTCTACGTTACGGGCAGCCTAGGCTTCACCCTAGGGCGTTGTTCCACCAGATGGAATAGTTAGGGCATAAGAAGTCAACGCCAGAAGTATAAAATACAATATAAGTACAACAGTTTTTCCATCGTATAAAACGAATAATTGCTACCGGTGTGAAAGTTATGGTCATTTCTACGTTCCGTGCAACCTAGGCGTCACTCTAGTGCGTTGCTCCACCACATCTAATAGCTACGGTCTTAGACGTCAACGACAAAAGCATAAAATTCAATAAAGATGCAACAGCTTTTCCTACGTATAAGACGAATAATTGCAACCAGTGTCAAAGTTATTGTCACTTCTACTTACCGGGCAACCTAGGCTTCACCCTAGGGCGTTGCTCCAACAGATTGAATAGCTAGGACCTTAGAAGTCAATGCCCGAAGCATAAAATGCAATAAAAATACAACAGTTTTTCCATTGTATAGCATGACTAATTGCAACCAGTGCGAAAGTAACGATCATTTCGACGTTTCGGGCATCCGAGACTTAACTCTGAGGCGCTGCTCCACCAGGTCGAAGAGTTAGGGTCTAAGAAGTCAACATCGGAAGCATAAAATACAATATAAATGCAACAGCTTTTCCAACGTAGAAAACGAATAATTGCAACCTGTGTGAAGGTTATGGTCATATCTACGTTCCGGGCAACCTTGGCTTCACTGTAGGGTGTTGCTCCACCAGATCGAATAGGTAGGGCCATAGAAGTCTACGCCCGAAGCATAAAATACAATAAATATACGAGAGTTTTTCCATCCTATATCAGGAATAATTGCAACCAGTGTGAAAGTGATGGTCATTTCTACGTTCCGGGCAACGTAGGCTTCACTCCAGGGCGTTGTTCCACCAGATCGAACACTTAGGGCCTAAGAAGGCACCGCCAGAAGCATAAAATGCAATATAAATATAACAGTTTTTCCATCGTATAAGACGAATAATAGCAACCAGTATGAAACTTATGGACATTTCTACTTTCCGAGCAACCTAGGCTTCACCCTAGGGCGTTGCTTTAACAGATTGAATAGTTAGGGCCTTAGAAGTCAACGGCCGAAGCATAAAATGCAATAAAAATAAAACAGTGTTTCCATCATATAACATGAGTAATTGCAACCAGTTTGAAAGTGATGGCCAATTCTACGTTCCGGGCAACCTAGGCTTTACTCTAGGGCGTTGATCCACCAGATCGAATAGTTAGTGCCTTAGAAGTCAACGCCAGAAGCATAAAATACAATATAAATACAACAGTTTTTCCATCGTATAAAACGAATACTTGCAACCAGTATGAAACTTATGGTTATTTCTACTTTACGAGCAACCTAGGCTTCACCCTAGGGCGTTGCTCCAACAGATTGAATAGTTAGTCCCTTAGAAGTCAACGCCCGAACCATATAATGCAAAAAAAATAGAACAGTGTTTCCATCATATAACAGGAATAAGTGCAACCAGTTTGAAAGTGATGGACAATTCTACGTTCCGGGCAACATAGGCTTCACTCTAGGGCGTTGCTCCTCCAGATCGAATAGTTAGTGCCTTAGAAGTCAACGCCAGAAGCATAAAATACAATATAAATGCAACAGTTTTTCCATCGTACAAAGCGAGTAATTGCAACCAGTATGAAGCTTATGGTCATTTCTACTTTCCGAGCAACCTAGGCTTCACCCTACGGCGTTGCTCCAACAGATTGAATAGTTAGGGCCTTAGAAGTCAACGCCCGAACCATATAATGCAAAAAAAATACAACAGTGTTTCCATCATATAACAGGAATAAGTGCAACCAGTTTGAAAGTGATGGACAATTCTACGTTCCGGGCAACCTAGGCTTCACTCTAGGGCGTTGCTCCACCAGATCGAATAGTTAGTGCCTTAGAAGTCAGCGCCAGAAGCATAAAATACAATATAAATGCAACAGTTTTTCCATCGTACAAAACGAGTAATTGCAACCAGTATGAAGCTTATGGTCATTTCTACTTTCCGAGCAACCTAGGCTTCACCCTAGGGCGTTGCTCCAACAGATTGAATAGTTAGTGCCTTAGAAGTCAACGCCCGAACCATATAATGCAAAAAAAATACAACAGTGTTTCCATCATATAACAGGAATAATTGCAACCAGTTTGAAAGTGATGGACAATTCTACGTTCCGGGAAACCTAGGCTTCACTCTAGGGAGTTGCTCCACCAGATCGAATAGTTAGTGCCTTAGAAGTCAACGCCAGAAGCATAAAATACAATATAAATACAACAGTTTTTCCATCATATAAAACGAATGATAGCAACCAGTGTGGAAGTTATGGTCACTTCTACGTTGCGGGCAACCTAGGCTTCACTCTAGGGCGTTGCTCCACCAGATCAAATAGTTAGGGCCTAAGAAGTCAACGCCAGAAGCATAAAATACGATATAAATACAACAGCTTTTCCATCGTATAAAACGAATAATTGCAACCAGTGTGAAAGTTATGGTCATTTCTACGTTCCGGGCAACCTAGGCTTCACCCTAGGCCGTTGTTCCACCAGATCGAATAGTTAGGGCCTAAGAAGTGAACGCCAGAAGCATAAAACACAATACAAATACAACAGTTTTTCCATCATATAAAACGAATGATAGCAACCAGTGTGGAAGTTATGGTCACTTCTACGTTCCGGGCAACCTAGGCTTCACTCTAGGGCGTTGCTCCACCAGATCAAATAGTTAGGGCCTAAGAAGTCAACGCCAGAAGCATAAAATACGATATAAATACAACAGTTTTTCCATCGTATAAGACGAATAATTGCTACCAGTGAGAAAGTTATGGTCATTTCTACTTTCCGGGCAACCTACGCTTCTCCCTAGGGCGTTGTTCCACCAGATGGAATAGTTAGGGCCTAAGAAGTCAACGCCAGAAGCATAAAATACGATATAAATACAACAGCTCTTCCATCGCATAAAACGAATAATTGCAACCAGTGTGAAAGTTATGGTCATTTCTACATTCCGAGCAACCTAGGCTACACTCTAGGGCGTTGCTCCACCAGATCGAAATGTTAGGGCCTATGAAGTCAACGCACGAAGCATAAAATGCGATATAAATACAACAGCTTTTCCATCATATTAAATGAATAATTGCAAACAGTGTGAAAGAAGTGGTCATTTTTACGTTCCGAGCAACCTAGGCTTCACTCTCGGGCGGTGCTCCACCATATCCAATAGCTACGGCCTTAGAAGCCTACGCCTGAGGCACAAAATACAATAAAAATACAACAGTCTTTTCATGGTATAACAGGAATAATTGCAACAAGCGTGAAAGTAATGATCATTTCGGCGTTTCGGGCATCCTAGACTTAACTCTGAGGCATTGCTCCACCAGATCGAATAGTTAGGGCCTAAGAAGTCAACGCCAGAAGCAGAAAATACAATATAAATGCAACAGCATTGCCATCGTATAAAATGGATAATTGCAAACAGTGTGAAAGATATGTACATTTCTACGGTCCGGGTAACCTAGGTTTCACTCTAGGGCGTTGCTCCACCAGATCAAATAGCTTGGGACTTAGAATTCAACGCCATAAGTATAAAATACAATATAAATATAACAGTTCTTCCATCGTATAAAACGAATAAATGCTAGCAGTGTAAAAGTTATGGTCATTTCTACGTTCCGGGCAACCTAGGTTTCACTCCAGGGCGTTGCTCCACCAGATCGAATAGTTGCGGCCTAAGAAGTGAACGCCAGAAGCATCAAATACGATAAAGATGCAACAGCTTTTCCATCGCATAAAACGAATATTAGCAACCAGTGTGAAAGTTATGGTCATTTCTACATTTCGAGCAACCTAGGTTTCACTCTAGGGCGTTGCTCCACCAGATCGGATAGTTGAGGGCCTTAGTAGTCAACGCCAGAAGCATAAAATACGATATAAATCCAACAGTTTTTCCATCATATTAAACGCATGATAGCAACCAGATTGGAAGTTATGGTCACTTCTACGTTCCGGGCAACCTAGGCTTCACTTTAGGGCGTTGCTCCACCAGATCAAATAGTTAGGGCCTAAGAAGTCAACGCCAGAAGCATAAAATGCAACATAAATACAACAGTTTTTCCATCATATAAAACGAATAATTGCAACTAGTGTGAAAGTGATGGTCATTTCAACGTTCCGGGCAATCTAGGCTTCACTCTAGGGCGTTGCTCCTCCAGATCAATCAGTTAGGGCCTTAGAAGTCAACGCCCGAAGCATAAAATGCAAAATATATAGAACAGTTGTTCCATTGTATAAAACGAATAAATGCTAGCTGTGTAAAAGTTATGTTCATTTCTGCGTTCCGGGCAACCTAGGCTTCACCCTAGGACGTTGCTCCACCAGATCAAATAGTTAGGGCCTAAGAAGCGAACGCCAGAAGCATAAAATACAATATAAATACAACAGTTTTTCCATCATATAAAACGAATAATTGTAACCAGTATGAAAGTTATGGTCATTTCTACATTCCGAGCAACCTAGGCTACACTCTAGGGCGTTGCTCCACCAGATCGAAATGTTAAGGCCTAAGAAGTCAGCGCCCGAAGCATAAAATGCGATATAAATACAACAGCTTTTCCATCATATTAAATGAATAATTGCAAACAGTGTGAAAGAAGTGGTCATTTCTACGTTCCGAGCAACCTAGGCTTCACTCTCGGGCGGTGCTCCACCATATCCAATAGCTACGGCCTTAGAAGCCTACGCCTGAGGCACAAAATACAATAAAAATACAACAGTCTTTTCATGGTATAACAGGAATAATTGCAACAAGCGTGAAAGTAATGATCATTTCGGCGTTTCGGGCATCCTAGACTTAACTCTGAGGCATTGCTCCACCAGATCGAATAGTTAGGGCCTAAGAAGTCAACGCCAGAAGCAGAAAATACAATATAAATGCAACAGCATTGCCATCGTATAAAATGAATAATTGCAAACAGTGTGAAAGATATGTACATTTCTACGTTCCGGGTAACCTAGGTTTCACTCTAGGGCGTTGCTCCACCAGATCAAATAGCTAGGGACTTAGAATTCGACGCCATAAGTATAAAATACAATATAAATATAACAGTTTTTCCATCGTATAAAACGAATACTAGCAACCAGTGTGAAAGTTATGGTCATTTCGACGTTCCGGGCAATCTAGGCTTCACTCTAGGGCGTTGCTCCTCCAGATCAATCAGTTAGGGCCTTAGAAGTCAACGCCCGAAGCATAAAATGCAAAATATATAGAACAGTTTTTCCATTGTATAAAACGAATAAATGCTAGCAGTGTAAAAGTTATGGTCATTTCTGCGTTCCGGGCAACCTAGGCTTCACCCTAGGGCGTTGTTCCACCAGATCGAATAGTTAGGGCCTAAGAAGTGAACGCCGGAAGCATAAAATACAATACAAATACAACAGTTTTTCCATCATATAAAACGAATAATTGTAACCAGTATGAAAGTGATGGTCATTTGTACGTACCGGGCATCCTAGGCTTCACTCTAGGGCGTTGCTCCACCAGATCGAATAGTTAGGGCCTTAGAAGTCAACGCCGGAAGCATAAAATACAATATAAATACAACAGTTTTTCCATCATATAAAACGAATGATAGCAACCAGTGTGGATGTTATGGTCACTTCTACGTTCCCGGCAACCTAGGCTTCACTTTAGGGCGTTGCTCCACCAGATCAAATAGTTAGGGCCCAAGAAGTCAACGCCAGAAGCATAAAATGCAACATAAATACAACAGATTTTCCATCGTATATAAGGTATATTTGCAAACAGTGTGAAAGTATTGGACATTTCTACGTACCGGGCAACCTAGGCCCCACTCTAGGGCGTTGCTCCACCAAATCGAATAGCTAGGGCCTTAGAAGTCAACGCCGGAAGCATAAAACACAATATAGATGCAAAAGTTTTTCCATCGTATAACAGGAATAACTGCAAACAGTATGAAAGTACTGGTCATTTCTACGTTCCGGGTAACCTAGGTTTCACTCTAGGGCGTAGCTCCACCATATCGAATAGCTAGGGACTTAGAATTCAACGCCATAAGAATAAAATACAATATAAGTACAACAGTTTTTCCATCGTATAAAATGAATAATTGCAACCAGTGTGAAAGTTATGGTCATTTCTACATTTCGAGCAACCTAGGTTTCACTCTAGGGCGTTGCTCCACCAGATCGGATAGTTGAGGGCCTTAGTAGTCAACGCCAGAAGCATAAAATACGATATAAATCCAACAGTTTTTCCATCATATTAAACGCATGATAGCAACCAGATTGGAAGTTATGGTCACTTCTACGTTCCGGGCAACCTAGGCTTCACTTTAGGGCGTTGCTCCACCAGATCAAATAGTTAGGGCCTAAGAAGTCAACGCCAGAAGCATAAAATGCAACATAAATACAACAGTTTTTCCATCATATAAAACGAATAATTGCAACTAGTGTGAAAGTGATGGTCATTTCAACGTTCCGGGCAATCTAGGCTTCACTCTAGGGCGTTGCTCCTCCAGATCAATCAGTTAGGGCCTTAGAAGTCAACGCCCGAAGCATAAAATGCAAAATATATAGAACAGTTGTTCCATTGTATAAAACGAATAAATGCTAGCTGTGTAAAAGTTATGTTCATTTCTGCGTTCCGGGCAACCTAGGCTTCACCCTAGGACGTTGCTCCACCAGATCAAATAGTTAGGGCCTAAGAAGCGAACGCCAGAAGCATAAAATACAATATAAATACAACAGTTTTTCCATCATATAAAACGAATAATTGTAACCAGTATGAAAGTGATGGTCATTTCTACGTACCGGGCATCCTAGGCTTCACTCTAGGGCGTTGCTCCACCAGATCGAATAGTTAGGGCCTTAGAAGTCAACGCCGGAAGCATAAAATACAATATAAATACAACAGCTTTTCCATCATATAGAACGAATGATAGCAACCAGTGTGGAAGTTATAGTCACTTCTACGTTCCGGGCAACCTAGGCTTCACTTTAGGGCGTTGCTCCACCAGATCAAATAGTTAGGGCCCAAGAAGTCAACGCCAGAAGCATAAAATGCAACATAAATACAACAGATTTTCCTTCGTATATAATGTATATCTGCAAACAGTGTGAAAGTAAAGGACATTTCTACGTACCGGGCAACCTAGGCCCCACTCTAGGGCGTTGCTCCACCAAATCGAATAGCTAGGGCCTTAGAAGTCAACGCCAGAAGCATAAAATACGATATAAATACAACAGTTTTTCAATCGTATAAAACGAATAATTGCTAACGGTGTGAAGGTTATGGTCATTTCTACGTTCCGGAGAACCCAGGCTTCACCCTAGGGCGTTGTTGCACCAGATGGAATAGTTAGGGCATAAGAAGTCAACGCCAGAAGCATAAAATACGGTATAAATACAACAGCTTTTCCATCGTATAAAACGAATAATTGCAACCAGTATGAAAGTTATGGTCATTTCTACTTTCCGGGCAACCTAGGATCCACCCTAGGGCGTTGCTGCAACCGATTGAATAGTTAGGGCCTTAGAAGTCAACGCCCGAAGCATAAAATACAAAAGAAATAGAACAGTTTTTCCATCGTATAAGACGAATAATTGAAACCAGTGTAAAAGTTATGGTCATTTCTACTTTCCGGGCAACCTGGGCTTCACCCTAGGTCGTAGGTCCAGCAGATTGAATAGTTAGGGCCCTAGAAGTCAACGCCCGAAGCATGTGATACAAAATAAATAGAACAGTTGTTCCATCGTATAAAACGAATAATTCCTACGAGTGTGAAAGTTATGATAATTTCTACGTTCCGGGCAACCTAGGTGTCACTCTAGGCCGTTGCTCCACCAGACGGCATAGCTAGGGACTTAGAATTCAGCGCCATAAGAATAAAATACAATATAAGAACAACAGTTTTTCCATCGTATAAAATGAATAATTGGAAACATTGTGAAAGTAATGGTCATTTCTACGCTCCAGGCAACCTAGGTGTCACTCTAGGGCGTTACTCCACCACATCCAATAGCTACGGCCTTAGAAGTCAATGCTAGAAGCATAAAATACAATATAAATACAACACCTTTTCCATCGTATAAAAAGAATAATTGCACACAGTGTGAAAGTAATGGTCACTTCTACGTTCCGGACAACCTAGGCTTCACTCTAGGGCGTTGCTCCACCACATCGAATAGCTACTGCCTTAGAAGTCAACGCCCGAAGCATAAAATACAAAATAAATAGAAAAGTTTTTCCATCGTATAGAACGAATAATAGCAACCAGTGCCAAAGTTATGGTCATTTCTACGTTCCGGGCAAACTAGGCTTCACCCCAGGGCGTTGTTCCACCAGATCGAATAGTTAGGGCCTAAGAAGTGAACGCCAGCAGCATAAATTACAATATAAATACAACAGTTCTTCCATCATATAAAACGAATAATTGCAACCAGTACGAAAGTTATGGTCATTTCTACGTTCCGGGCAGCCAAGGCTTCACTCTATGGCGTTCTTCCACCACATCGAATAGCTGCGGCCTCAGAAGTCAACGCCTGAAGCATAAAATACAATAAAAATACAACAGTCTTTCCATCCTATAACAGGAATAATTGCAACGCGTGTGAAAGTGATGGTCATTTGTACGTTCCGGGCAACCTAGGTTTCACTCTAGGGCGTTGCTCCACCAGATCGAATAGCTAGGGACTTGGAATTCAACGCCAGAAGAATAAAACACAATATAAGTACAACCGTTTTTCCATTGTATAAAATGAATAATTGCAAACATTGTGAAATTAATGGTCATTTCTACGTTCCGGGCAACCTAGGCGTCACTGTAGGGCGTTGCTCCACCACAGCTAATAGCTACGGCCTTAGAAGTCAACGCCAGAAGCATAAAATACAATATCAATACAACAGCTTTTCCGTCGTATAAAATGAGTAATTGCAACCAGTGTGAAAGTAATGGGCATTTCTACGTTCCGGGCAACCTAGGCTTCACTTTAGGGCGTTGCTCCACCACATCGAATAGCTACGGCCTTAGAAGTCAACGCCAGAAGCATAAAATACAGTATAAATACAACAGTTTTTCCATTGTATAACATGACTAATTGCAACCAGTGCGAAAGTAACGATCATTTCGACGTTTCGGGCATCCTAGACTTAACTCTGAGGCGTTGCTCCACCAGATCGAAGAGTTAGGGTCTAAGAAGTCAACACCGGAAGCATAAAATACAATATAAATACAACAGCTTTTCCATCGTAGAAAACGAATAATTGCAACCTGTGTGAAGGTTATGGTCATATCTACGTTCCGGGCAACCTACGCTTCAGCCTAGGGCGTTGTTCCACCAGATGGAATAGTTAGGGCCTAAGAAGTCAACGCCAGAAGCATAAAATACGATATAAATACAACAGCTTTTCCATCGTATAAAACGAATAATTGCAACCAGTGTGAAAGTTATGGTCATTTCTACGTTCCGGGCAACCTAGGCTTCACCCTAGGGCGTTGCTCCACCAGATCGAATAGTTAGGGCCGTAGAAGTCAACGCCGGAAGCATAATATACAATATAAATACAACAGTTTTTCCATCATATAAAACGAATGATAGCAACCAGTGTGGATGTTATGGTCACTTCTACGTTCCGGGCAACCTAGGCTTCACTTTAGGGCGTTGCTCCACCAGATCAAATAGTTAGGGCCCAAGAAGTCAACGCCAGAAGCATAAAATGCAACATAAATACAACAGATTTTCCATCGTATATAATGTATATTTGCAAACAGTGTGAAAGTATTGGACATTTCTACGTTACGGGTAACCTAGGTTTCACTCTGGGGCGTTGCTCCACCAGATCAAATAGCTAGGGACTTAGAATTCGACGCCATAAGTATAAAATACAATATAAATATAACAGTTTTTCCATCGTATAAAACGAATATTAGCAACCAGTGTGAAAGTTATGGTCATTTCGACGTTCAGGGCAATCTAGGCTTCACTCTAGGGCGTTGCTAGTCCAGATCAATCAGTTAGGGCCTTAGAAGTCAATGCCCGAAGCATAAAATGCAAAATATATAGAACAGTTTTTCCATTGTATAAAACGAATAAATGCTAGCAGTGTAAAAGTTATGGTCATTTCTGCGTTCCGGGCAACCTAGGCTTCACCCTAGGGCGTTGTTCCACCAGATCGAATAGTTAGGGCCTAAGAAGTGAACGCCAGAAGCATAAAATACAATATAAATACAACAGTTTTTCCATCATATAAAACGAATAATTGTAACCAGTATGAAAGTGATGGTCATTTCTACGTACCGGGCATCCTAGGCTTCACTCTAGGGCGTTGCTCCACCAGATCGAATAGTTAGGGCCTTAGAAGTCAAAGCCCGAAGCATGAAATGCAATAAAAATACAACAGTTTTTCCATCGTATAGCAGGAATAATTTGCAACCAGAGTGATAGTAGTGGTCATTTCTACGTTCCGGGCAACCTAGGTTTCACTCCAGGGCGTTGCTCCACCAGATCGAATAGTTACGGCCTAAGAAGTCAATGCCCGAAGCATAAAATGCGATATAAATACAACAGCTTTTCCATCATATTAAATGAATAATTGCAAACAGTGTGAAAGAAGTGGTCATTTCTACGTTCCGAGCAACCTAGGCTTCACTCTCGGGCGGTGCTCCACCATATCCAATAGCTATGGCCTTAGAAGCCTACGCCTGAGGCACAAAATACAATAAAAATACAACATTCTTTTCATGGTATAACAGGAATAATTGCAACAAGCGTGAAAGTAATGATCATTTCGGCGTTTCGGGCATCCTAGACTTAACTCTGAGGCATTGCTCCACCAGATCGAATAGTTAGGGCCTAAGAAGTCCACGCCAGAAGCAGAAAATACAATATAAATGCAACAGCATTGCCATCGTATAAAATGAATAATTGCAAACAGTGTGAAAGATATGTACATTTCTACGTTCCGGGTAACCTAGGTTTCACTCTAGGGCGTTGCTCCACCAGATCAAATAGCTTGGGACTTAGAATTCAACGCCATAAGTATAAAATACAATATAAATATAACAGTTTTTCCATCGTATAAAACGAATATTAGCAACCAGTGTGGATGTTATGGTCACTTCTACGTTCCGGGCAACCTAGGCTTCACTTTAGGGCGTTGCTCCACCAGATCAAATAGTTAGGGCCTAAGAAGCGAACGCCAGAAGCATAAAATACAATATAAATACAACAGTTTTTCCATCATATAAAACGAATAATTGTAACCAGTATGAAAGTGATGGTCATTTCTACGTACCGGGCATCCTAGGCTTCACTCTAGGGCGTTGCTCCACCAGATCGAATAGTTAGGGCCTTAGAAGTCAACGCCGGAAGCATAAAATACAATATAAATACAACAGCTTTTCCATCATATAGAACGAATGATAGCAACCAGTGTGGAAGTTATAGTCACTTCTACGTTCCGGGCAACCTAGGCTTCACTTTAGGGCGTTGCTCCACCAGATCAAATAGTTAGGGCCCAAGAAGTCAACGCCAGAAGCATAAAATGCAACATAAATACAACAGATTTTCCATCGTATATAATGTATATCTGCAAACAGTGTGAAAGTAAAGGACATTTCTACGTACCGGGCAACCTAGGCCCCACTCTAGGGCGTTGCTCCACCAAATCGAATAGCTAGGGCCTTAGAAGTCAACGCCAGAAGCATAAAATACGATATAAATACAACAGTTTTTCAATCGTATAAAACGAATAATTGCTAACGGTGTGAAGGTTATGGTCATTTCTACGTTCCGGAGAACCCAGGCTTCACCCTAGGGCGTTGTTGCACCAGATGGAATAGTTAGGGCATAAGAAGTCAACGCCAGAAGCATAAAATACGGTATAAATACAACAGCTTTTCCATCGTATAAAACGAATAATTGCAACCAGTATGAAAGTTATGGTCATTTCTACTTTCCGGGCAACCTAGGATCCACCCTAGGGCGTTGCTGCAACCGATTGAATAGTTAGGGCCTTAGAAGTCAACGCCCGAAGCATAAAATACAAAAGAAATAGAACAGTTTTTCCATCGTATAAGACGAATAATTGAAACCAGTGTAAAAGTTATGGTCATTTCTACTTTCCGGGCAACCTGGGCTTCACCCTAGGTCGTAGGTCCAGCAGATTGAATAGTTAGGGCCCTAGAAGTCAACGCCCGAAGCATGTGATACAAAATAAATAGAACAGTTGTTCCATCGTATAAAACGAATAATTCCTACGAGTGTGAAAGTTATGATAATTTCTACGTTCCGGGCAACCTAGGTGTCACTCTAGGCCGTTGCTCCACCAGACGGCATAGCTAGGGACTTAGAATTCAGCGCCATAAGAATAAAATACAATATAAGAACAACAGTTTTTCCATCGTATAAAATGAATAATTGGAAACATTGTGAAAGTAATGGTCATTTCTACGCTCCAGGCAACCTAGGTGTCACTCTAGGGCGTTACTCCACCACATCCAATAGCTACGGCCTTAGAAGTCAATGCTAGAAGCATAAAATACAATATAAATACAACACCTTTTCCATCGTATAAAAAGAATAATTGCACACAGTGTGAAAGTAATGGTCACTTCTACGTTCCGGACAACCTAGGCTTCACTCTAGGGCGTTGCTCCACCACATCGAATAGCTACTGCCTTAGAAGTCAACGCCCGAAGCATAAAATACAAAATAAATAGAAAAGTTTTTCCATCGTATAGAACGAATAATAGCAACCAGTGCCAAAGTTATGGTCATTTCTACGTTCCGGGCAACCTAGGCTTCACCCCAGGGCGTTGTTCCACCAGATCGAATAGTTAGGGCCTAAGAAGTGAACGCCAGCAGCATAAATTACAATATAAATACAACAGTTCTTCCATCATATAAAACGAATAATTGCAACCAGTACGAAAGTTATGGTCATTTCTACGTTCCGGGCAGCCAAGGCTTCACTCTATGGCGTTCTTCCACCACATCGAATAGCTGCGGCCTCAGAAGTCAACGCCTGAAGCATAAAATACAATAAAAATACAACAGTCTTTCCATCCTATAACAGGAATAATTGCAACGCGTGTGAAAGTGATGGTCATTTGTACGTTCCGGGCAACCTAGGTTTCACTCTAGGGCGTTGCTCCACCAGATCGAAGAGTTAGGGTCTAAGAAGTCAACACCGGAAGCATAAAATACAATATAAATACAACAGCTTTTCCATCGTAGAAAACGAATAATTGCAACCTGTGTGAAGGTTATGGTCATATCTACGTTCCGGGCAACCTACGCTTCAGCCTAGGGCGTTGTTCCACCAGATGGAATAGTTAGGGCCTAAGAAGTCAACGCCAGAAGCATAAAATACGATATAAATACAACAGCTTTTCCATCGTATAAAACGAATAATTGCAACCAGTGTGAAAGTTATGGTCATTTCTACGTTCCGGGCAACCTAGGCTTCACCCTAGGCCGTTGTTCCTCCAGATCGAATAGTTAGGGCCTAAGAAGTGAACGCCAGAAGCATAAAACACAATATAAATACAACAGTTTTTCCATCATATAAAACGAATGATAGCAACCAGTGTGGAAGCTATGGTCACTTCTACGTTCCGGGCAACCTAGGCTTCACTCTAGGGCGTTGCTCCACCAGATCAAATAGTTAGGGCCTAAGAAGTCAACGCCAGAAGCATAAAATACGATATAAATACAACAGTTTTTCCATCGTATAAGACGAATAATTGCAACCAGTGTGAAAGTTATGGTCATTTCTACGTTCCGGGCAACCTAGGCTTCACCCTAGGCCGTTGTTCCTCCAGATCGAATAGTTAGGGCCTAAGAAGTGAACGCCAGAAGCATAAAACACAATATAAATACAACAGTTTTTCCATCATATAAAACGAATGATAGCAACCAGTGTGGAAGCTATGGTCACTTCTACGTTCCGGGCAACCTAGGCTTCACTCTAGGGCGTTGCTCCACCAGATCAA
Organism: Calliopsis andreniformis; assembly: GCF_051401765.1. Classification (NCBI taxonomy): domain Eukaryota; kingdom Metazoa; phylum Arthropoda; class Insecta; order Hymenoptera; family Andrenidae; genus Calliopsis; species Calliopsis andreniformis. Next base: position 6,274,291 of record NW_027480425.1, on the reverse strand, counting down.
ATAGTTAGGGCCTAAGAAGTCAACGCCAGAAGCATAAAATACGATATAAATACAACAGTTTTTCCATCGTATAAGACGAATAATTGCAACCAGTGTGAAAGTTATGGTCATTTCTACGTTCCGGGCAACCTAGGCTTCACCCTAGGGCGTTGCTCCAACAGATTGAATAGTTAGGGCCTTAGAAGTCAAAGCCCGAAGCATAAAATGCAATAAAAATACAACAGTTTTTCCATCGTATAGCAGGAATAATTTGCAACCAGAGTGATAGTAGTGGTCATTTCTACGTTCCGGGCAACCTAGGCTTCACTCTCGGGCGGTGCTCCACCATATCTAATAGCTACGGCCTTAGAAGCCTACGCCTGAGGCACAAAATACAATAAAAATACAACAGTCTTTTCATGGTATAACAGGAATAATTGCAACAAGCGTGAAAGTAATGATCATTTCGGCGTTTCGGGCATCCTAGACTTAACTCTGAGGCATTGCTCCACCAGATCGAATAGTTAGGGCCTAAGAAGTCAACGCTAGAAGCAGAAAATACAATATAAGTGCAACAGCATTGCCATCGTATAAAATGAATAATTGCAAACAGTGTGAAAGATATGTACATTTCTACGTTCCGGGTAACCTAGGTTTCACTCTAGGGCGTTGCTCCACCAGATCGAATAGCTTGGGACTTAGAATTCAACGCCATAAGTATAAAATACAATATAAATATAACAGTTTTTCCATCGTATAAAACGAATACGAGCAACCAGTGTGAAAGTTATGGTCATTTCGACGTTCCGGGCAATCTAGGCTTCACTCTAGGGCGTTGCTCCTCCAGATCAATCAGTTAGGGCCTTAGAAGTCAACGCCCGAAGCATAAAATGCAAAATATATAGAACAGTTTTTCCATTGTATAAAACGAATAAATGCTAGCAGTGTAAAAGTTATGGTCATTTCTGCGTTCCGGGCAACCTAGGCTTCACCCTAGGGCGTTGTTCCACCAGATCGAATAGTTAGGGCCTAAGAAGTGAACGCCAGAAGCATAAAATACAATATAAATACAACAGTTTTTCCATCATATAAAACGAATAATTGTAACCAGTATGAAAGTGATGGTCATTTGTACGTACCGGGCATCCTAGGCTTCACTCTAGGGCGTTGCTCCACCAGATCGAATAGTTAGGGCCTTAGAAGTCAACGCCAGAAGCATAGAATACAATAAAGATACAACAGTTTTTCCATCGTATAACAGGAATAACTGCAAACAGTGTGGAAGTACTGGTCATTTCTACGTTCCGGGTAACCTAGGTTTCACTCTAGGGCGTTGCTCCACGAGATCGAAAAGCTAGGGACTTAGAATTCAACGCCAGAAGAATAAAATACAATATAAGTACAACAGTTTTTCCATCGTATAAAATGAATATTTGCAAACATTGTGATAGTAATGGTCATTTCTACGTTCCGGGCAACCTATGCGACACTCTAGGGCGTTGCTCCACCACATCTAATAGCTACGGCCTTAACATTCAACGCCAGAAGAATAAAATGCAATAAAATACAACAGCTTTTCCATCGTATAAAATGAATAATTGCAAACAGTGTGAAAGTAATGGTCATTTCTACGTTCCGGGCAACCTAGGCTTCACTCTAGGGCGTTGCTCCACCAGTTCGGATAGTTGAGGGCCTTAGTAGTCAACGCCAGAAACATAAAATACGATATAAATACAACAGCTTTTCCATCGTATAAAACGGATAATAACAACCAGTGTGATAGTTATGGTCATTTATACGTTCCGGGTAACCTAGGTTTCACTCTAGGGCGTTGCTCCACCAGATCGAATAGTTAGGGCCTAAGAAGTGAACGCCAGAAGCATAAAATACAATATAAATAGAACATTTTTTCCATCATATAAAACGAATAATTGCAACCAGTATGAAAGTGATGGGCATTTCTACGTACCGGGCAACCTAGGCTTCACTCTAGGTCGTTGCTCCACCAGATCGAATAGGTAGGGCCTTAGAAGTCAACGCCGGAAGCATAAAATACAATATAAATACAACAGTTTTTCCATCATATAGAACGAATGATAGCAACCAGTGTGGAAGTTATGGTCACTTCTACGTTCCGGGCAACCTAGGCTTCACTTTAGGACGTTGCTCCACCAGATCAAATAGTTAGGGCCCATGAAGTCAACGCCAGAAGCATAAAATGCAACATAAATACAACAGATTTTCCATCGTATATAATGTATATTTGCAAACAGTGTGAAAGTAATGGACATTTCTACGTACCGGGCAACCTAGGCCCCACTCTAGGGCGTTGCTCCACCTAATCGAATTGCTAGGGCCTTAGATGTTAACGCCGGAAGCATAAAATACAATATAGATGCAAAAGTTTTTCCATCGTATAACAGGAATAACTGCAAACAGTATGAAAGTACAGGTCATTTCTACGTTCCGGGTAACCTAGGTTTCACTCTAGGGCGTTGCTCCACCATATCGAATAGCTAGGGACTTAGAATTCAACGCCATAAGAATAAAATACGATATAAGTACAACAGTTTTTCCATCGTATAAAATGAATAATTGCAACCAGTGTGAAAGTTATGGTCATTTCTACATTTCGAGCAACCTAGGTTTCACTCTAGGGCGTTGCTCCACCTGATCGAATAGTTAGGGCCTTAGAAGTCAACGCCAGAAGCATAAAATACAATAAAGATACAACAGTTTTTCCATCGTATAGCAGGAATAACTGCAAACAGTGTGAAAGTACTGGTCATTTCTACGTTCCGGGTAACCTAGGTTTCACTCTAGGGCGTTGCTCCACGAGATCGAAAAGCTAGGGACTTAGAATTCAACGCCAGAAGAATAAAATACAATATAAGTACAACAGTTTTTCCATCGTATAAAATGAATATTTGCAAACATTGTGATAGTAATGGTCATTTCTACGTTCCGGGCAAGCTATGCGACACTCTGGGGCGTTGCTCCACCACATCTAATAGCTACGGCCTAAAAATTCAACGCCAGAAGAATAAAATGCAATATAAATACAACAGCTTTTCCATCGTATAAAATGAATAATTGCAAACAGTGTGAAAGTAATGGTCATTTCTACGTTCCGGGCAACCTAGGCTTCACTCTAGGGCGTTGCTCCACCGGATCGGATAGTTGAGGGCCTTAGTAGTCAACGCCAGAAGCATAAAATACGATATAAATACAACTGCTTTTCCATCGTATAAAACGAATAATAGCAACCAGTGTGGTAGTTATGGTCATTTATACGTTCCGGGCAACCTAGGTTTCACTCTAGGGCGTTGCTCCACCGGATCAAACACTTAGGGCGTTAGAAGTCAACGCCCGTAGCATTAAATACAAAATAAATAGAACAGTTTTTCCATTGTATAAAACGAATAATTGCTACCAGTGTAAAAGTTATGGTCATTTCTACGTTCCGGGAAACCTAGGCTTCACCCCAGGCCGTTGTTCCACCAGATCGAATAGTTACGGCCTAAGAAGTGAGCGCCAGAAGCATAAAATACAATATAGATACAACAGTTTTTCCATCATATAAAACGAATGATAGCAACCAGTGTGAAAGTTATGGTCATTTCTACGTTCCGGGCAACCTAGGCTTCACGCTATGGCGTTGCTCCGCCAGATCGAATAGTTAGGGCCTTAGAAGTCAACGCCCGAAGCATAAAATACAAAATAAGTAAAACAGTTTTTCCATCGTATAAAACGAACAATTGCTACCAGTGTGAAAGTTATGGTCATTTCTACGTTCCGCGCAAGCTAGGCTTCACTGTAGGGCGTTGCTCCACCGGATCGAGTAGTTAGTGCCTTAGAACTCAAGGCCCGTGGCTTAAAATACAAAATAAATAAAACAGTTTTTCCATCGTATAAAACGAATAATTGCTACCAGTGTGAAATTAATGGTCATTTCTACGTTCCGGGCAACCTATGCGACACTCTAGGGCGTTGCTCCACCACATCTAATAGCTACGGCCTTAAAAGTCAACGCCAGAAGAATAAAATGCAATATAAATACAACAGCTTTTCCATCGTATAAAATGAATAATTGCAAACAGTGTGAAAGTAATGGTCATTTCTACGTTCCGGGCAACCTAGGCTTCACCCTACGGCGTTGTTCCACCAGATCGAATAGTTAGGGCCTAAGAAGTGAACGCCAGAAGCATAAAATACAATATAAATACAACAGTTTTTTCATCGTATAAAACGAATAATTGCAACCAGTGTGAAAGTGATGGTCATTTCTACGTTCCGGGCAACCTAGGCTCCACTCTAGGGCGTTGCTCCACCAGCTCGAATTGTTAGGGCCTAAGAAGTCAAAGCCAGAAGCATAAAATACGATATAAATACAACAGCTTTTCCATCGTATAAAACGATTAATTGCAACCAGTGTGAAAGTTATGGTCATTTCTACGTTCCGGGCTACCTAGGCTTCACTATAGGGCGTTGCTCCACCACATCTAATAGCTACGGCCTTAGAAGTCAACGCCAGAAGCATAAAATACAATATAAATACAACGGCTTTCCTATCGTATAAAACGAATAATTGCAAACAGTGTGAAAGTAATGGTCATTTCTACGTTCCGGGGATCCTAGGCGTAACTCTAGGGCGTTGCTCCACCATATCTAATAGCTAAGGCCTTAGAAGTCAACGCCAGAAGCACAAAATACAATGAAAATGCAACAGTTTTTCCATCGTATAGCATGACTAATTGCAACCAGTGCGAAAGTAATGATCATATCGACATTTCGGTCATCCTAGGATTAACTCTGAGGAGTTGCTCCACCAGATCGAAGAGTTAAGGCCTTAGAAGTCAACGCCAGAAGCATAAAATACAATATAAATGCAACAGTTTTTCCATCGTTTAAAACGAATAATTGCAACCAGTTTGAAAGTGATGGTCATTTCTACGTTCCGGGCAACCACGGCTTCACTCTAGGGCGTTGCCCCACCAAATCGAATAGTTAGGGCCTTAGAAGTCAACGCTCGAAGCATAAAATACAAAATAAATAGAACAGCATTTCCATTGTATAAAACGAATAATTGCTACCAGTGTGACAGTTATGTTCATTTCTACGTTTCTGACAACCTAGGCTTCACCGTAGGGTGTTGCTCCACCAAATCGAATAGGTAGGGCCATGCAAGTCAACGCCCGAAGCATAAAATACAATAAATATGCAAGAGTTTTTCCATCGTATAACAGGAATAATTGCAACCAGTGTGAAAGTGATGGTCATTTCTACGTTCCGGGCAACCTAGGCTCCACTCTAGGGCGTTGATCCACCAGATCGAATAGTTAGTGCCTTAGAAGTCAACGCCAGAAGCATAAAATACAATATAAATACAACAGTTTTTCCATCGTATAAAACGAATAATTGCAACCAGTATGAAACCTATGGTCATTTCTACTTTCCGGGCAACCTACGCTTCAGCCTAGGGTGTTGTTCCACCAGATGGAATAGTTAGGGCCTAAGAAGTCAACGCCAGAAGCATAAAATACGATATAAATCCAACAGCTTTTCCATCGTATAAAACGAATAATTGCAACCAGTGTGAAAGTACTGGTCATTTCTACGTTCCGGGTAACCTAGGTTTCACTCTAGGGCGTTGCTCCACGAGATCGAAAACCTAGGGACTTAGAATTCAACGCCAGAAGAATAAAATACAATAAAAGTACAACAGTTTTTCCATCGTATAAAATGAATATTTGCAAACATTGTGATAGTAATGGTCATTTCTACGTTCCGGGCAAGCTATGCGACACTCTAGGGCGTTGCTCCACCACATCTAATAGCTACGGCCTTAAAATTCAACGCCAGAAGAATAAAATGCAATATAAATACAACAGCTTTTCCATCGTATAAAATGAATAATTGCAAACAGTGTGAAAGTAATGGTCATTTCTACGTTCCGGGCAACCTAGGCTTCACTCTAGGGGGTTGCTCCACCAGATCGGATAGTTGAGGGCCTTAGTAGTCAACGCCAGAAGCATAAAATACGATATAAATACAACTGCTTTTCCATCGTATAAAACGAATAATAGCAACCAGTGTGGTAGTTATGGTCATTTATACGTTCCGGGCAACCTAGGTTTCACTCTACGGCGTTGCTCCACCGGATCAAACACTTAGGGCGTTAGAAGTCAACGCCCGAAGCATTAAATACAAAATAAATAGAACAGTTTTTCCATTGTATAAAACGAATAATTGCTACCAGTGTAAAAGTTATGGTCATTTCTACGTTCCGGGAAACCTAGGCTTCACCCCAGGCCGTTGTTCCACCAGATCGAATAGTTACGGCCTAAGAAGTGAGCGCCAGAAGCATAAAATACAATATAGATACAACAGTTTTTCCATCATATAAAACGAATGATAGCAACCAGTGTGAAAGTTATGGTCATTTCTACGTTCCGGGCAACATAGGCTTCACGTTATGGCGTTGCTCCGCCAGATCGAATAGTTAGGGCCTTAGAAGTCAACGCCCGAAGCATAAAATACAAAATAAGTAAAACAGTTTTTCCATCGTATAAAACGAACAATTGCTACCAGTGTGAAAGTTATGGTCATTTCTACGTTCCGCGCAAGCTAGGCTTCACTGTAGGGCGTTGCTCCACCGGATCGAATAGTTAGTGCCTTAGAACTCAAGGCCCGTGGCTTAAAATACAAAATAAATAAAACAGTTTTTCCATCGTATAAAACGAATAATTGCTACCAGTGTGAAATTAATGGTCATTTCTACGTTCCGGGCAACCTATGCGACACTCTAGGGCGTTGCTCCACCACATCTAATAGCTACGGCCTTAAAAGTCAACGCCAGAAGAATAAAATGCAATATAAATACAACAGCTTTTCCATCGTATAAAATGAATAATTGCAAACAGTGTGAAAGTAATGGTCATTTCTACGTTCCGGGCAACCTAGGCTTCACCCTACGGCGTTGTTCCACCAGATCGAATAGTTAGGGCCTAAGAAGTGAACGCCAGAAGCATAAAATACAATATAAATACAACAGTTTTTTCATCGTATAAAACGAATAATTGCAACCAGTGTGAAAGTGATGGTCATTTCTACGTTCCGGGCAACCTAGGCTCCACTCTAGGGCGTTGCTCCACCAGCTCGAATTGTTAGGGCCTAAGAAGTCAAAGCCAGAAGCATAAAATACGATATAAATACAACAGCTTTTCCATCGTATAAAACGATTAATTGCAACCAGTGTGAAAGTTATGGTCATTTCTACGTTCCGGGCTACCTAGGCTTCACTCTAGGGCGTTGCCCCACCAAATCGAATAGTTAGGGCCTTAGAAGTCAACGCTCGAAGCATAAAATACAAAATAAATAGAACAGCATTTCCATTGTATAAAACGAATAATTGCTACCAGTGTGACAGTTATGTTCATTTCTACGTTTCTGACAACCTAGGCTTCACCGTAGGGTGTTGCTCCACCAAATCGAATAGGTAGGGCCATGCAAGTCAACGCCCGAAGCATAAAATACAATAAATATGCAAGAGTTTTTCCATCGTATAACAGGAATAATTGCAACCAGTGTGAAAGTGATGGTCATTTCTACGTTCCGGGCAACCTAGGCTCCACTCTAGGGCGTTGATCCACCAGATCGAATAGTTAGTGCCTTAGAAGTCAACGCCAGAAGCATAAAATACAATATAAATACAACAGTTTTTCCATCGTATAAAACGAATAATTGCAACCAGTATGAAACCTATGGTCATTTCTACTTTCCGGGCAACCTACGCTTCAGCCTAGGGTGTTGTTCCACCAGATGGAATAGTTAGGGCCTAAGAAGTCAACGCCAGAAGCATAAAATACGATATAAATCCAACAGCTTTTCCATCGTATAAAACGAATAATTGCAACCAGTGTGAAAGGACTGGTCATTTCTACGTTCCGGGTAACCTAGGTTTCACTCTAGGGCGTTGCTCCACGAGATCGAAAACCTAGGGACTTAGAATTCAACGCCAGAAGAATAAAATACAATAAAAGTACAACAGTTTTTCCATCGTATAAAATGAATATTTGCAAACATTGTGATAGTAATGGTCATTTCTACGTTCCGGGCAAGCTATGCGACACTCTAGGGCGTTGCTCCACCACATCTAATAGCTACGGCCTTAAAATTCAACGCCAGAAGAATAAAATGCAATATAAATACAACAGCTTTTCCATCGTATAAAATGAATAATTGCAAACAGTGTGAAAGTAATGGTCATTTCTACGTTCCGGGCAACCTAGGCTTCACTCTAGGGGGTTGCTCCACCAGATCGGATAGTTGAGGGCCTTAGTAGTCAACGCCAGAAGCATAAAATACGATATAAATACAACTGCTTTTCCATCGTATAAAACGAATAATAGCAACCAGTGTGGTAGTTATGGTCATTTATACGTTCCGGGCAACCTAGGTTTCACTCTACGGCGTTGCTCCACCGGATCAAACACTTAGGGCGTTAGAAGTCAACGCCCGAAGCATTAAATACAAAATAAATAGAACAGTTTTTCCATTGTATAAAACGAATAATTGCTACCAGTGTAAAAGTTATGGTCATTTCTACGTTCCGGGAAACCTAGGCTTCACCCCAGGCCGTTGTTCCACCAGATCGAATAGTTACGGCCTAAGAAGTGAGCGCCAGAAGCATAAAATACAATATAGATACAACAGTTTTTCCATCATATAAAACGAATGATAGCAACCAGTGTGAAAGTTATGGTCATTTCTACGTTCCGGGCAACATAGGCTTCACGTTATGGCGTTGCTCCGCCACATCGAATAGTTAGGGCCTTAGAAGTCAACGCCCGAAGCATAAAATACAAAATAAGTAAAACAGTTTTTCCATCGTATAAAACGAACAATTGCTACCAGTGTGAAAGTTATGGTCATTTCTACGTTCCGCGCAAGCTAGGCTTCACTGTAGGGCGTTGCTCCACCGGATCGAATAGTTAGTGCCTTAGAACTCAAGGCCCGTGGCTTAAAATACAAAATAAATAAAACAGTTTTTCCATCGTATAAAACGAATAATTGCTACCAGTGTGAAATTAATGGTCATTTCTACGTTCCGGGCAACCTATGCGACACTCTAGGGCGTTGCTCCACCACATCTAATAGCTACGGCCTTAAAAGTCAACGCCAGAAGAATAAAATGCAATATAAATACAACAGCTTTTCCATCGTATAAAATGAATAATTGCAAACAGTGTGAAAGTAATGGTCATTTCTACGTTCCGGGCAACCTAGGCTTCACCCTACGGCGTTGTTCCACCAGATCGAATAGTTAGGGCCTAAGAAGTGAACGCCAGAAGCATAAAATACAATATAAATACAACAGTTTTTTCATCGTATAAAACGAATAATTGCAACCAGTGTGAAAGTGATGGTCATTTCTACGTTCCGGGCAACCTAGGCTCCACTCTAGGGCGTTGCTCCACCAGCTCGAATTGTTAGGGCCTAAGAAGTCAAAGCCAGAAGCATAAAATACGATATAAATACAACAGCTTTTCCATCGTATAAAACGATTAATTGCAACCAGTGTGAAAGTTATGGTCATTTCTACGTTCCGGGCTACCTAGGCTTCACTATAGGGCGTTGCTCCACCACATCTAATAGCTACGGCCTTAGAAGTCAACGCCAGAAGCATAAAATACAATATAAATACAACGGCTTTCCTATCGTATAAAACGAATAATTGCAAACAGTGTGAAAGTAATGGTCATTTCTACGTTCCGGGCAACCTAGGCTTCACTCTAGGGGGTTGCTCCACCAGATCGGATAGTTGAGGGCCTTAGTAGTCAACGCCAGAAGCATAAAATACGATATAAATACAACTGCTTTTCCATCGTATAAAACGAATAATAGCAACCAGTGTGGTAGTTATGGTCATTTATACGTTCCGGGCAACCTAGGTTTCACTCTACGGCGTTGCTCCACCGGATCAAACACTTAGGGCGTTAGAAGTCAACGCCCGAAGCATTAAATACAAAATAAATAGAACAGTTTTTCCATTGTATAAAACGAATAATTGCTACCAGTGTAAAAGTTATGGTCATTTCTACGTTCCGGGAAACCTAGGCTTCACCCCAGGCCGTTGTTCCACCAGATCGAATAGTTACGGCCTAAGAAGTGAGCGCCAGAAGCATAAAATACAATATAGATACAACAGTTTTTCCATCATATAAAACGAATGATAGCAACCAGTGTGAAAGTTATGGTCATTTCTACGTTCCGGGCAACATAGGCTTCACGTTATGGCGTTGCTCCGCCAGATCGAATAGTTAGGGCCTTAGAAGTCAACGCCCGAAGCATAAAATACAAAATAAGTAAAACAGTTTTTCCATCGTATAAAATGAATAATTGCAAACAGTGTGAAAGTAATGGTCATTTCTACGTTCCGGGCAACATAGGCTTCGCTCTACGGCGTTGCTCCACCAGATCGAATAGTTGAGGGCCTTAGAAGTCAACGCCAGAAGCATAAAATACGATATAAATACAACAGCTTTTCAATCGTATAAAACGAATAATTGCAACCAGTGTGAAAGTTATGGACATTTCTACATTCCGGCCAACCTAGGCTTCACCCTAGGGCGTTGCTCCACCAGATCGAATAGTTACGGCCTTAGAAGTCAACGCCAGAAGCATAAAATACAATAAAGATGCAACTGTTTTTCCATCGTATAACAGGAATAATTGCAACAAGCGTGAAGGTAATGGTCATTTCTACGTTCCGGGCAACCTAGGCTTCACCCTACGGCGTTGTTCCACCAGATCGAATAGTTAGGGCCTAAGAAGTGAACGCCAGAAGCATAAAATACAATATAAATACAACAGTTTTTTCATCGTATAAAACGAATAATTGCAACCAGTGTGAAAGTTATGGTCATTTCTACGTTCCGGGCTACCTAGGCTTCACCCTAGGGCGTAGCTCCCACAGATTGAATAGTTAGGGCCTTAGAAGTCAATGCCCGAAGCATAAAATGCAATAAAAATACAACATTTTTTCCATCATATAACAGGAATAATTGCAACAAGTTTGAAAGTGATGGTCATTTCTACGTTCCGGGCAACCTAGGCTCCACTCTAGGGCGTTGCTCCACCAGCTCGAATAGTTAGTGCCCTAGAAGTCAGCGCAAGAAGCATAAAATACAATAAAAATACAACAGCTTTTCCATCGTATAAAACGTATAATTGCAACCAGTGTGAAAGTTATGGACATTTCTACATTCCGAGCAACCTAGGCTTCACTCTTGGACGTTGCCCCACCAGATCGAATAGCTAGGACCTTAGAAATCGAAGCCAGAAACAGGAAATACAACAAGAATGCAACATTTTTTCCATCGTATAGCATGAATAATTGCTACCAGTGTGAAAGTAGTGATCATTTCGGCGTTTCGGGCATCCTAGACTTAACTGTGAGGAATTACTCCACCAGATCGAGTAGTTAGGTCCCAAGAAGTCAACGCCAGAAGCATAAAATGCAATATTAATACAACAGCTTTTCCATCGTATAAAACGAATAATAGCAACCGGTGTGAATATTATGGTCATTTCTACGTTCCGGGCAACCTAGGCTTCACTTTAGGGAGTTGCTCCACCAGATCGAGTAGCTACGACCTTAGAAGTCGAAGCCAGAAGCAGTAAATACAGTATAAATACAACAGTTTTTCCATCGTATAACAGGAATAATTGCAACCAGTGTAAAAGTGATGGTCATTTCTACGTTCTGAGCAACCTAGGCTTCACTCTAGGGCGTCGTTCCAACAGATCGAATAGTTAGGGCCTAAGAAGTCAACCCCACAAGCATAAAATACAATAAATATACAAGAGTTTTTCCATCCTATAAAACGAATAATTGCGACCAGTACGAAAGTTATGGTCATATCTACTTTCCGGGCAACCTAGGCTTCTGGCTAGGGCGTTGGCCCAACGGGTTGAATAGTTAGGGCCTTAGAAGTCAACGCCCGAAGCATAAAATGCAATAAAAATACAACAGCTTTTCCATCGTATAAAACGTATAATTGCAACCAGTGTGAAAGTTATGGACATTTCTACATTCCGAGCAACCTAGGCTTCACTCTTGGACGTTGCCCCACCAGATCGAATAGCTAGGACCTTAGAAGTCGAAGCCAGAAACAGGAAATACAACAAGAATGCAACATTTTTTCCATCGTATAGCATGAATAATTGCTACCAGTGTGAAAGTAGTGATCATTTCGGCGTTTCGGGCATCCTAGACTTAACTGTGAGGAATTACTCCACCAGATCGAGTAGTTAGGTCCCAAGAAGTCAACGCCAGAAGCATAAAATGCAATATTAATACAACAGCTTTTCCATCGTATAAAACGAATAATTGCAACCGGTGTGAATATTATGGTCATTTCTACGTTCCGGGCAACCTAGGCTTCACTTTAGGAAGTTGCTCCACCAGATCGAGTAGCTACGACCTTAGAAGTCGAAGCCAGAAGCAGTAAATACAATAAAAATGCAACAGTTTTTCCATCGTATAGCATGACTAATTGCAACCAGTGCGATAGTAAGGATCACTTCGACGTTTCGGGCATCCCAGACTTAACTCTGAGGCGTTGCTCCACCAGATCGAAGAGTTAGGGCCTTAGAAGTCAACGCCAGAAGCATAAACTATAAAATAAATACAACAGCCTTTACATCGTATAAAACGAATAACTGCAACCTGTGTGACGGTTAAGGTCATATCTACGTTCCGGGCAAACTAGGCTTCACTGCAGGGCGTTGCTCCACCAGATCAAATAGGTAGGGCCATGGAAGTCAACGCCCGAAGCATGAAATACAAAATAAATAGAACAGTTGTTCCATCGTATAAAACGAATAATTGCTATCAGTGTGAAAGTTATGGTAATTTCTACGTTCCGGGCAACCAGGGTTTCACTCTAGGGCGTTGCTCCACCAAATCGCATAGCTAGGGACTTAGAATTCAACGCCATAAGAATAAAATACAATATAAGTGCAACAGTTTTTCCATCGTATAAAATGAATAATTGGAAACATTGTGAAAGTAATGGACATTTCTACGTTCTAGGCTACCTAGGTGTCACTCTAGGGCGTTACTCCACCACATCTAATAGCTACGGCCTTGGAAGTCAACGCCAGAAGCATAAAATACAATATAAATACAACACATTTTCCATCGTATAAAATGAATAATAGCAAACAGTGTGAAAGTAATGGTCATTTCTACGTTCCGGACAACCTAGGCTTTACTCTATGGGTGTTGCTCCACCACATCGTATAGCTACGGCCTTGGAAGTCAACGCTAGATGTATAAAATACAATAAAGATGCAACAGTTTTTCCATCGTATAAAACGAATAATTGAAACCAGTGTAAAAGTAATGGTCATTTCTACGTTCCGGGCAACCTAGGCTTCACCCTAGGGCGCTGCTCCACAAGAACGAATAGTTAGTGCCCTAGAAGTCAGCGCCAGAAGCATAAAATACAATATAAATACAACAGTTTTTCCATCGTATAAAACGAATAATTGCAGCCAGTATGAAAGTTATGGTCATTTCTACTTTACGGGCAACCAAGGCTTCACCCTATGCCGTTGTTCCAACAGATTGAATAGTTAGGGCCAAAGAAGTCAACGCCCGAAGCATAAAATACATAATAAATAGAACAGCTTTTCCATTGTATAAAACGAATAATTGCTACCAGTGTGAAAGTTATGGTCATTTCTCCGTTCAGGGCAACCTAGGCTTCACTCTAGGGCGTTGCTCCACCAGATCGAGAAGTTAGGGCCTAAGAAGTCAACGCCAGAAGCATAAAGTGCAATATAAATATAACAGTTTTTCCATCGTATAAAACGAATAATAGCAACCAGTGTGAAAGTTCTGGTCATTTCTACGTTCCGGGCAACCTAGGCTTCACTCTAGGGCGTTGCTCCACCAGATCGAATAGTTAGGGCCTTAGAAGTCAACGCCCGAAGCATAAAATACAATAAATATACAAGAGTTTTTCCATCGTATAACAGGAATAATTGCAACCAGTGTGAAAGTGATGGTCGTTTCTACGTCCTGAGCAACCTAGGCTTCACTCTAGGGCGTCGTTCCACCAGATCGAATAGTTAGGGCCTAAGAAGTCAACCCCACAAGCATAAAATACAATATAAATATAACAGTCTTTCCATCGTATAAAACGAATAATTGCAACAAGTATGAAAGTTGTGGTTATTTCTACTTTCCGGGCAACCTAGACTTCACCCTAGGGCGTTGCTCCAACAGATTGAATAGTTAGGGCCTTAGAAGTCAACGCCCGAAGCATAAAATACAATATAAATATAACAGCTTTTCCATCGTATAAAACAAATAATTGCAACCAGTATGAAAGGTATGGTCATTTCTACTTTCCGGGCAACCTAGGCTTCACCATAGGGCGTTGCTCCAACAGATTGAATAGTTAGGGCCTTAGAAGTCAACGCCCGAAGCATAAAATACAAAATAAATAGAACAGCTTTTCTATCGTATAAAACGTATAATTGCAACCAGTGTGAAAGTTATGGACATTTCTACATTCCGAGCAACCTAGGCTTCACTCTAGTGCGTTGCTCCACCAGATCGAATAGTTAGGGACTTAGAAGTCAACGCCAGAAGCATAAAATGCAATAAAGATGCAACAGTTTTTCCATCGTATAGCATGACTAATTGCAACCAGTGCGATAGTAATGACCACTTCGACGTTTCGGGCATCCCAGACTTAACTCTGAGGCGTTGCTCCACCAGATCGAAGAGTTAGGGCCTTAGAAGTCAGCGCCAGAAGCATAAACTACAAAATAAATACAACAGCCTTTACATCGTATAAAACGAATAACTGCAACCTGTGTGACGGTTAAGGTCATATCTACGTTCCGGGCAAACTAGGCTTCACTGTAGGGCGTTGCTCCACCAGATCAACTAGGTAGGGCCATGGAAGTCAACGCCCGAAGCATAAAATACAAAATAAGTAGAACAGTTTTTCCATTGTATATAACGAATAATTGCTACCAGTGTGAAAGTTATGGACATTTCTACGTTCCGGCAACCTAGGCTTCACCCTAGAGCGTTGTTCCACCAGATCGAATAGTTAGGGCCTAAGAAGATAACGCCAGAAGCATAAAATACAATATAAATACAATAGTTTTTCCATCCTATAAAACGAATAATTGCGACCAGTACGAAAGTTATGGTCATTTCTACGTTCCGGGCAACCTAGGCTTCACCCTAGGGCGTTGTTTCACCGGATGGAATAGTTAGGGCCTTAGAAGACAACGCTCGAAGCATAAAATACAATAAAGGTGCAACAGTTTTTCCATCGTATCAAACGAATAATAGCAACCAGTGTGAAAGTTCTGGACATTTCTACGTTCCGGGCAACCTAGGCTTCACTCTTGGACGTTGCCCCACCAGATCGAATAGCTAGGACCTTAGAAGTCGAAGCCAGAAACAGGAAATACGATATAAATACCACAGCTTTTCCGTCGTATAAAACGAATAATTGCAACCAGTGTGAAAGTTATGGTCATTTCTACGTTCCGGGCAACCTAGTCCTCACTCTGGGGCGTTGTTCCACCAGATCGAATAGATAGAGCCTTAGATGTCAACGCCACAAGCATAAAATACAATAAAGATGCAACAGTTTATCCATCGTATAACATGAATAATTGCAACCAGTGTGAAGGCAATGGTATGTCCTACGTTCCGAGCCAGCTTGGCTTCACCCTAGGGTGTTGCTAAACCAGATCGAATAGTTAGGGCCTTAGAAGTCAATGCCCGAAGCATAAAATACAAAATAAATAGAACAGTTTTTCCATTGTATAAAACGAATAATAGAAACCAGTGTGAAAATTATGGTCATTTCTACGTTCCGGGCAACCTAGGCCTCACTCTAGGGCGTTGCACCACCAGGTCGAATAATTAGGGCCTTAGAAGTCAACGCCCGAAGCATAAACTACAAAATAAATAGAACAGTTTTTCCATTGTATAAAACGAATAATTGCAACCAGTGTGAAAGTTATGGTCATTTCTACGTGCCGGGCAACCTAGGCTTCACTCTAGGGTGTTGCTCCACCAGATCGAACAGTTCGGGCCTTAGAAGTCAACGCCAGAGGCATAAAATACAATAAAGATGCAACAGCTTTTCCATCGTATAAAATGAATAATTGCAAACAGTGTGAAAGTACTGGTCATTTCTACGTTCCGGGTAACCTAGGCTTCACTCTAGGGCGTTGTTGCACCAGATCGAAAAGTTAGGGCCTAAGAAGGCAACGCCAGAAGCATAAAATACAATATAAATATAACAGTTTTTCCGTCGTATAAAACGAATAATAGCAACCAGTGTGAAAGTTATGGTCATTTCTACGTTCCGGGCAACCTAGGCTTCACTCTAGGGCGTTGTTGCACCAGATCGAAAAGTTAGGGCCTAAGAAGGCAACGCCAGAAGCATAAAATACAATATAAATATAACAGTTTTTCCGTCGTATAAAACGAATAATAGCAACCAGTGTGAAAGTTATGGTCATTTCTACGTTCCGGGCAACCTAGGCTTCACCCCAGGGCGTTGTTCCACCAGATCGAATAGTTAGTGCCCTAGAAGTCAGCGCCAGAAGCGTAAAATACAATATAAATACAACAGTTTTTCCATCGTATAATACGAATAATTGCAACCAGTATGAAGGTTATGGTCATTTCTACTTTCCGCGCAACCTAGGCTTCACCCTAGGGCGTTGTTCCAACAGATTGAATAGTTAGGGCCTTAGAAGTCAACGCCCGAAGCATAAAATACAAAATAAATAGAACAGTTTTTCCATCGTATAAAACTAATAATTGCAACCAGTGTGAAAGTAATGGGCATTTCTACGTTCCGGGCAACCTAGGCTTCACTCTAGGGCGTTGCTCCACCACATCGAATAGCTACGGCCTTAGAAGTCAACGCCAGAAGCATAAAATACAGTATAAATACAACAGTTTTTCCATTGTATAGCATGACTAATTGCAACCAGTGCGAAAGCAACGATCATTTCGATGTTTCGGGCATCCTAGACTTAACTCTGAGGCGTTGCTGCACCAGATCGAAGAGTTAGGGCCTAAGAAGTCAACACGGGAAGCATAAAATACAATATAAATACAACAGCATTTCCATCGTAGAAAACGAATAATTGCAACCAGTATGAAAGTTATATTCATTTCTACTTTCCGGGCAACCTAGGAACCATCCTAGGGCGTTGCTGCAACCGATTGAATAGTTAGGGCCTTAGAAGTCAACGCCCGAAGCATAAAATACAAAATAAATAGAACAGCTTTTCTATCGTATAAAACGTATAATTGCAACCAGTGTGAAAGTTATGGACATTTCTACATTCCGAGCAACCTAGGCTTCCCTCTAGTGCGTTGCTCCACCAGATCGAATAGTTAGGGACTTAGAAGTCAACGCCAGAAGCATAAAATACAATAAAGATGCAACAGTTTTTCCATCGTATAGCACGAGTAATTGCAACCAGTGTAAAAGTGATGATCATTTCGGCGTTTCGGGCATCCTAGTCTTAACTGTGAGGCATTACGCCACCAGATCGAGTAGTTAGGGCCTAAGAAGTCAACGCCAGAAGCATAAAATGCAATATTAATACAACAGTTTTTCCATCGTATAAAACGAATAATTGCTACCGGTGTGAAAGTTATGTTCATTTCTACGTTCCGGGCAACCTAGGCTTCACCTTAGGGCGCTGCTCCACCAGATCGAATAGTTAGTGCCCTAGAAGTCAGCGCCAGAAGCATAAAATACAATATAAATACAACAGTTTTTCCATCGTATAATACGAATAATTGCAACCAGTATGAAGGTTATGGTCATTTCTACTTTTCGCGCAACCTAGGCTTCACCCTAGGGCGTTGCCCCAACAGATTGAATAGTTAGGGCCTTAGAAGTCAACGCCCGAAGCATGAAATACAAAATAAATAGAACAGTTGTTCCATCGTATAAAACGAATAATTCCTATCAGTGTGAAAGTTATGGTAATTTCTACGTTCCGGGCAACCAGGGTTTCACTCTAGGGCGTTGCTCCACCAAATCGCATAGCTAGGGACTTAGAATTCAACGCCATAAGAGTAAAATACAATATAAGTACAACAGTTTTTCCATCGTCTAAAATGAATAATTGGAAACATTGTGAAAGTAATGGACATTTCTACGTTCTAGGCTACCTGGGTGTCACTCTAGGGCGTTACTCCACCACATCTAATAGCTACGGCCTTAGAAGTCAACGCCAGAAGCATAAAATACAATATAAATACAACTCATTTTCCATCGTATAGAATGAATAATAGCAAACAGTGTGAAAGTAATGGTCATTTCTACGTTCCGGACAACCTAGGCTTCACTCTATGGGTGTTGCTCCACCACATCGTATAGCTACGGCCTTGGAAGTCAACGCTAGAAGTATAAAATACAATAAAGATGCAACAGTTTTTCCATCGTATAAAACGAATAATTGAAACCAGTGTAAAAGTAGTGGTCATTTCTACGTTCCGGGCAACCTAGGCTTCACCCTAGGGCGCTGCTCCACAAGAACGAATAGTTAGTGCCCTAGAAGTCAGCGCCAGAAGCATAAAATACAATATAAATACAACAGTTTTTCCATCGTATAAAACGAATAATTGCAGCCAGTATGAAAGTTATGGTCATTTCTACTTTACGGGCAACCTAGGCTTCGCCCTATGGCGTTGTTCCAACAGATTGAATAGTTAGGGCCTTAGAAGTCAGCGCCCGAAGCATGAAATACAAAATAAATAGAACAGTTGTTCCATCGTATAAAACGAATAATTGCTACCAGTTTGAAAGTTATGGTAATTTCTACGTTCCGGGCAACCTTGGTTTCACTCTATGGCGTTGCTGCACCAGATCGCATAGCTAGGGACTTAGAATTCAACGCCATAAGAATAAAATACGATATAAGTACAACAGTTTTTCCATTGTATAGCATGACTAATTGCAACCAGTGCGAAAGCAACGATCATTTCGATGTTTCGGGCATCCTAGACTTAACTCTGAGGCGTTGCTGCACCAGATCGAAGAGTTAGGGCCTAAGAAGTCAACACGGGAAGCATAAAATACAATATAAATACAACAGCATTTCCATCGTAGAAAACGAATAATTGCAACCAGTATGAAAGTTATAGTCATTTCTACTTTCCGGGCAACCTAGGAACCATCCTAGGGCGTTGCTGCAACCGATTGAATAGTTAGGGCCTTAGAAGTCAACGCCCGAAGCATAAAATACAAAATAAATAGAACAGCTTTTCTATCGTATAAAACGTATAATTGCAACCAGTGTGAAAGTTATGGACATTTCTACATTCCGAGCAACCTAGGCTTCCCTCTAGTGCGTTGCTCCACCAGATCGAATAGTTAGGGACTTAGAAGTCAACGCCAGAAGCATAAAATACAATAAAGATGCAACAGTTTTTCCATCGTATAGCACGAGTAATTGCAACCAGTGTAAAAGTGATGATCATTTCGGCGTTTCGGGCATCCTAGTCTTAACTGTGAGGCATTACGCCACCAGATCGAGTAGTTAGGGCCTAAGAAGTCAACGCCAGAAGCATAAAATGCAATATTAATAGAACAGTTTTTCCATCGTATAAAACGAATAATTGCTACCGGTGTGAAAGTTATGTTCATTTCTACGTTCCGGGCAACCTAGGCTTCACCTTAGGGCGCTGCTCCACCAGATCGAATAGTTAGTGCCCTAGAAGTCAGCGCCAGAAGCATAAAATACAATATAAATACAACAGTTTTTCCATCGTATAATACGAATAATTGCAACCAGTATGAAGGTTATGGTCATTTCTACTTTTCGCGCAACCTAGGCTTCACCCTAGGGCGTTGCCCCAACAGATTGAATAGTTAGGGCCTTAGAAGTCAACGCCCGAAGCATGAAATACAAAATAAATAGAACAGTTGTTCCATCGTATAAAACGAATAATTCCTATCAGTGTGAAAGTTATGGTAATTTCTACGTTCCGGGCAACCAGGGTTTCACTCTAGGGCGTTGCTCCACCAAATCGCATAGCTAGGGACTTAGAATTCAACGCCATAAGAGTAAAATACAATATAAGTACAACAGTTTTTCCATCGTCTAAAATGAATAATTGGAAACATTGTGAAAGTAATGGACATTTCTACGTTCTAGGCTACCTGGGTGTCACTCTAGGGCGTTACTCCACCACATCTAATAGCTACGGCCTTAGAAGTCAACGCCAGAAGCATAAAATACAATATAAATACAACACATTTTCCATCGTATAAAATGAATAATAGCAAACAGTGTGAAAGTAATGGTCATTTCTACGTTCCGGACAACCTAGGCTTCACTCTATGGGTGTTGCTCCACCACATCGTATAGCTACGGCCTTGGAAGTCAACGCTAGAAGTATAAAATACAATAAAGATGCAACAGTTTTTCCATCGTATAAAACGAATAATTGAAACCAGTGTAAAAGTAGTGGTCATTTCTACGTTCCGGGCAACCTAGGCTTCACCCTAGGGCGCTGCTCCACAAGAACGAATAGTTAGTGCCCTAGAAGTCAGCGCCAGAAGCATAAAATACAATATAAATACAACAGTTTTTCCATCGTATAAAACGAATAATTGCAGCCAGTATGAAAGTTATGGTCATTTCTACTTTACGGGCAACCTAGGCTTCGCCCTATGGCGTTGTTCCAACAGATTGAATAGTTAGGGCCTTAGAAGTCAGCGCCCGAAGCATGAAATACAAAATAAATAGAACAGTTGTTCCATCGTATAAAACGAATAATTGCTACCAGTTTGAAAGTTATGGTAATTTCTACGTTCCGGGCAACCTTGGTTTCACTCTATGGCGTTGCTGCACCAGATCGCATAGCTAGGGACTTAGAATTCAACGCCATAAGAATAAAATACGATATAAGTACAACAGTTTTTCCATCGTATAAAATGAATAATTGGAAACATTGTGAAAGTAATGGTCATTTCTACGTTCCAGGCAACCTAGGCGTCACTCTAGGGCGTTACTCCACCACATCTAATAGCTACCGCCTTAGAAGTCAACGCTAGAAGCATAAAATACAATAAAAATGTAACAGTTTTTCCATCGTATAGCATGAATAATTGCAACGGGTGTGAATGTTATGGTCATTTCTACGTTCCGGGCAACCTAGGCTTGACTGTAGGGTGTTGCTCCACCAGATCGAATCGGTAGAGCCAAAGAAGTCAACGCCCGAAGCATAAAATACATAATAAATAGAACAGCTTTTCCATTGTATAAAACGAATAATTGCTACCAGTGTGAAAGTTATGGTCATTTCTACGTTCAGGGCGACCTAGGCTTCACTCTAGGGCGTTGCTCCACCAGATCGAGAAGTTAGGGCCTAAGAAGTCAACGCCAGAAGCATAAAGTACAATATAAATATAACAGTTTTTCCATCGTATAAAACGAATAATAGCAACCAGTGTGAAAGTTCTGGTCATTTCTACGTTCAGGGCGACCTAGGCTTCACTCTAGGGCGTTGCTCCACCAGATCGAGAACTTAGGGCCTAAGGAGTCAACGCCAGAAGCATAAAGTACAATATAAATATAACAGTTTTTCCATCGTATAAAACGAATAATAGCAACCAGTGTGAAAGTTCTGGTCATTTCTACGTTCCGGGCAACCTAGGCTTCACTCTAGGGCGTTGCTCCACCAGATCGAATAGTTAGGGCCTTAGAAGTCAACGCCCGAAGCATAAAATACAATAAATATACAAGAGTTTTTCCATCGTATAACAGGCATAATTGCAACCAGTGTGAAAGTGATGGTCATTTCTACGTTCTGAGCAACCTAGGCTTCACTCTAGGGCGTCGTTCCACCAGATCGAATAGTTAGGGCCTAAGAAGTCAACCAGACAAGCATAAAATACAATATAAATATAACAGTTTTTCCATCGTATAAAACGAATAATTGCAACAAGTATGAAAGTTGTGGTTATTTCTACTTTCCGGGCAACCTAGACTTCACCCTAGGGCGTTGCTCCAACAGGTTGAATAGTTAGGGCCTTAGAAGTCAACGCCAGAAGCATAAAATACAATAAAGATGCAACAGTTTTTCCATCGTATAGCACGAGTTATTGCAGCCAGTGTAAAAGTGATGATCATTTCGGCGTTTCGGGCATCCTAGTCTTAACTGTGAGGCATTACGCCACCAGATCGAGTAGTTAGGGCCTAAGAAGTCAACGCCAGAAGCATAAAATGCAATATTAATACAACAGTTTTTCCATCGTATAAAACGAATAATTGCTACCGATGTGAAAGTTATGGTCATTTCTACGTTCCGGGCAACCTAGGCTTCACCCTAGGGCGCTGCTCCACCAGATCGAATAGTTAGTGCCCTAGAAGTCAGCGCCAGAAGCATAAAATACAATATAAATACAACAGTTTTTCCATCGTATAATACGAATAATTGCAACCAGTATGAAGTTTATGGTCATTTCTACTTTCCGCGCAACCTAGGCTTCACCCTATGGCGTTGTTCCAACAGATTGAATAGTTAGGGCCTTAGAAGTCAACGCCCGAAGCATGAAATACAAAATAAATAGAACAGTTGTTCCATCGTATAAAACGAATAATTGCTACCAGTTTGAAAGTTATGGTAATTTCTACGTTCCGGGCAACCTTGGTTTCACTCTATGGCGTTGCTCCACCAGATCGCATAGCTAGGGACTTAGAATTCAACGCCATAAGAATAAAATACGATATAAGTACAACAGTTTTTCCATCGTATAAAATGAATAATTGGAAACATTGTGAAAGTAATGGTCATTTCTACGTTCCAGGCAACCTAGGCGTCAGTCTAGGGCGTTACTCCACCACATCTAATAGCTACCGCCTTAGAAGTCAACGCTAGAAGCATAAAATACAATAAAAATGTAACAGTTTTTCCATCGTATAGCATGAATAATTGCAACGGGTGTGAATGTTATGGTCATTTCTACGCTCCGGGCAACCTAGGCTTGACTGTAGGGTGTTGCTCCACCAGATCGAATAGGTAGAGCCAAAGAAGTCAACGCCCGAAGCATAAAATACATAATAAATAGAACAGCTTTTCCATTGTATAAAACGAATAATTGCTACCAGTGTGAAAGTTATGGTCATTTCTACGTTCAGGGCGACCTAGGCTTCACTCTAGGGCGTTGCTCCACCAGATCGAGAAGTTAGGGCCTAAGAAGTCAACGCCAGAAGCATAAAGTACAATATAAATATAACAGTTTTTCCATCGTATAAAACGAATAATAGCAACCAGTGTGAAAGTTCTGGTCATTTCTACGTTCAGGGCGACCTAGGCTTCACTCTAGGTCGTTGCTCCACCAGATCGAGAACTTAGGGCCTAAGAAGTCAACGCCAGAAGCATAAAGTACAATATAAATATAACAGTTTTTCCATCGTATAAAACGAATAATAGCAACCAGTGTGAAAGTTCTGGTCATTTCTACGTTCCGGGCAACCTAGGCTTCACTCTAGGGCGTTGCTCCACCAGATCGAATAGTTAGGGCCTTAGAAGTCAACGCCCGAAGCATAAAATACAATAAATATACAAGAGTTTTTCCATCGTATAACAGGCATAATTGCAACCAGTGTGAAAGTGATGGTCATTTCTACGTTCTGAGCAACCTAGGCTTCACTCTAGGGCGTCGTTCCACCAGATCGAATAGTTAGGGCCTAAGAAGTCAACCCCACAAGCATAAAATACAAAATAAGTAGAACAGTTTTTCCATTGTATATAACGAATAATTGCTACCAGTGTGAAAGTTATGGACATTTCTACGTTCCGGCAACCTAGGCTTCACCCTAGGGCGTTGTTCCACCAGATCGACAAGTTAGGGCGTAAGAAGATAACGCCAGAAGCATAAAATACAATATAAATACAACAGTTTTTCCATCCTATAAAACGAATAATTGCGACCAGTACGAAAGTTATGGTCATTTCTACTTTCCGGGCAACCTAGGCTTCTCGCTAGGGCGTTGGCCCAACGGGTTGAATAGTTAGGGCCTTAGAAGTCAACGCCCGAAGCATAAAATGCAATAAAAATACAACAGTCTTTCCATCCTGTAACAGGAATAATTGAAACCCGTGTGAAAGTGATGGTCATTTGTACGTTCCGGGCAACCTAGGCTACACTCTATGGCGTCCTTCCACCACATCGAATAGCTACGGCCTCAGAAGTCAACGCCTGAAGCATAAAATACAATAAAGATACAACAGTCTTTCCATCCTATAAGAGGAATAATTGCAACCCGTGTGAAAGTGATGGCCATTTGAACGTTCCCGGCAACCTAGGCTTCACTCTAGGGCGTTGTTCCACCAGATCGAATTGTTAGGGCCTAAGAAGTCAACGCCAGAAGCATAAGATACAATATAAATATAACAGTTTTTCCATCGTATAGAACGAATAAGAGCAACCAGTGTGAAAGTTATGGTCATTTCTACGTTCCGGGCAACCTAGGCTTCACTCTAGGGCGTTGTTCCACCAGGTCGAACAGCTAGGGCCTAAGAAGGCAACGCCAGAAGCATAAAATACAATATAAATATAACAGTTTCTCCATCGTATAAAACGAATAATAGCGACCAGTGTGAAAGTTATGGTCATTTCTACGTTCCGGGCAACCTAGGCTACACCCTAGGGCGTTGCTCCAACAGATTGAATAGTTAGGGCCTTAGAAGTCAATGCCCGAAGCACAAAATGCAATAAAAATACAACAGTTTTTCCATCATATAACAGGAATAATTGCAACCAGTTTGAAAGTGATG
The DNA here is from genome assembly GCF_051401765.1 of Calliopsis andreniformis. Taxonomy (NCBI): domain Eukaryota; kingdom Metazoa; phylum Arthropoda; class Insecta; order Hymenoptera; family Andrenidae; genus Calliopsis; species Calliopsis andreniformis. Next base: position 6,249,444 of record NW_027480425.1, on the reverse strand, counting down.
GTCATTTCTACATTCCGGGCAACCTCAGCTTCACTCTAGGGCGTTGCTCCACCAGATCGAATAGTTAGGGCCTAAGAAGTGAACGCCAGAAGCATAAAATACAATATAAATATAACAGTTTCTCCATCGTATAAAACGAATAATAGCGACCAGTGTGAAAGTTATGGTCATTTCTACGTTCCGGACAACCTAGGCTTCACTCTAGGGCGTTGCTCCACCATATCGTATAGCTACGGCCTTAGAAGTCAACGCCAGAAGCATAAAATACAATAAAAATGCAACAGTTTTTCCATCGTATAGCATGAATAATTGCAACCGGTGAGAATGATATTTTCATTTCTACGTTCCGGCCAACCTAGGCTTGACTGTAGGGTGTTGCTCCACCAGATCGAATCGGTAGGGCCATAGAAGTCAAATCCCAAAGCATACAATACAAAATAAATAGAACAGTTTTTCCATCGTATAAAACTAGTAATTGCAACCAGTTTGAAAGTAATGGGCATTTCTACGTTCCGGGCAACCTAGGCTTCACTCTAGTGCGTTGCTCCACCAGATCGAATAGTTAGGGACTTAGACATCAACGCCAGAAGCATAAAATGCAATATTAATACAACAGTTTTTCCATCGTATAAAACGAATAATTGCTACCGATGTGAAAGTTATGGTCATTTCTACGTTCCGGGCAACCTAGGCTTCACCCTAGGGCGCTGCTCCACCAGATCGAATAGTTAGTGCCCTAGAAGTCAGCGCCAGAAGCATAAAATACAATATAAATACAACAGTTTTTCCATCGTATAATACGAATAATTGCAACCAGTATGAAGGTTATGGTCATTTCTACTTTCCGCGCAACCTAGGCTTCACCCTAGGGCGTTGTTCCAACAGATTGAATAGTTAGGGCCTTAGAAGTCAACGCCCGAAGCATGAAATACAAAATAAATAGAACAGTTGTTCCATCGTATAAAACGAATAATTGCTATCAGTGTGAAAGTTATGGTAATTTCTACGTTCCGGGCAACCAGGGTTTCACTCTAGGGCGTTGCTCCACCAAATCGCATAGCTAGGGACTTAGAATTCAACGCCATAAGAATAAAATACAATATAAGTACAACAGTTTTTCCATCGTATAAAATGAATAATTGGAAACATTGTGAAAGTAATGGTCATTTCTACGTTCCAGGCTACCTAGGTGTCACTCTAGGGCGTTACTCCACCACATCTAATAGCTACGGCCTTAGAAGTCAACGCCAGAAGCATAAAATACAATATAAATACAACACCTTTTCCATCGTATAAAATGAATAATAGCAAACAGTGTGAAAGTAATGGTCATTTCTACGTTCCGATCAACCTAGGCTTCACTCTATGGGTGTTGCTCCACCACATCGTATAGCTACGGCCTTGGATGTCAACGCTAGAAGTATAAAATACAATAAAAATGCAACAGTTTTTGCATCGTATAGCATGAATAGTTGCAACCGGTGTGAATGTTATTTTCATTTCTACGTTCCGGGCAACCTAGGCCTCACTCTAGGGCGTTGCACCACCAGATCGAATAGTTAGGGCCTTAGAAGTCAGCGCCCGAAGCATAAACTACAAAATAAATAGAACAGTTTTTCCATTGTATAAAACGAATCATTGCTACCAGTGTGAAAGTTGTGGTCATTTCTACGTGCCGGGCAACCTAGGCTTCACTCTAGGGCGTTGTTCCACCAGATCGAATTGTTAGGGCCTAAGAAGTCAACGCCAGAAGCATAAGATACAAAATAAATAGAACAGTTTTTCCATTGTATTAAACGAATAATTGCTACCAGTGTGAAAGTGATGATCATTTCTACGTTCCGGGCGACCTAGGCTTCACTCTAGGGCGTTGTTCCACCAGATCAAAAAGTTAGGGCCTAAGAAGTCAACGCCAGAAGCATAAAATACAATATAAATATAACAGTTTTTCCATCGTATAAAACGAATAATAGCAACCAGTGTGAAAGTTCTGGTCTTTTCTACGTTCCGGGCATCCTAGGCTTCACTCTAGGACGTTGCTCCACCAGATCGAATAGTTGGGGCCTTAGAAGTCAACGCCCGAAGCATAAAGTACAAAATAAGTAGAACAGTTTTCCCATTGTATAAAACGAATAATTGCTACCAGTGTGAAAGTTATGTTCATTTCTACGTTTCGGGCAACCTAGGCTTCACCCTAGGGCGCTGCTCCACCAGATCGAATAGTTAGTGCCCTAGAAGTCAGCGCCAGAAGCATAAAATACAATATAAATACAACAGTTTTTCCATCGTATAATACGAATAATTGCAACCAGTATGAAGGTTATGGTCATTTCTACTTTCCGCGCAACCTAGGCTTCACCCTAGGGCGTTGTTCCAAGAGATTGAATAGTTAGGGCCTTAGAAGTCAACGCCCGAAGCATGAAACACAAAATAAATAGAACAGTTGTTCCATCGTATAAAACGAATAATTTCTATCAGTGCGAAAGTTATGGTAATTTCTACGTTCCGGGCAACCAGGGTTTCACTCTAGGGCGTTGCTCTACCAAATCGCATAGCTAGGGACTTAGAATTCAACGCCATAAGAATAAAATACAATATAAGTACAACAGTTTTTCCATCGTATAAAATGAGTAATTGGAAACATTGTGAAAGTAATGGACATTTCTACGTTCCAGGCTACCTAGGTGTCACTCTAGGGCGTTACTCCACCACATCTAATAGCTACGGCCTTAGAAGTCAACGCCAGAAGCATAAAATACAATATAAATACAACACCTTTTCCATCGTATAAAATGAATAATAGCAAACAGTGTGAAAGTAATGGTCATTTCTACGTTCCGATCAACCTAGGCTTCACTCTATGGGTGTTGCTCCACCACATCGTATAGCTACGGCCTTGGAAGTCAACGCTAGAAGTATAAAATACAATAAAAATGCAACAGTTTTTGCATCGTATAGCATGAATATTTGCAACCGGTGTGAATGTTATTTTCATTTCTACGTTCCGGGCAACCTAGGCCTCACTCTAGGGCGTTGCACCACCAGATCGAATAGTTAGGGCCTTAGAAGTCAGCGCCCGAAGCATAAACTACAAAATAAATAGAACAGTTTTTCCATTGTATAAAACGAATCATTGCTACCAGTGTGAAAGTTGTGGTCATTTCTACGTGCCGGGCAACCTAGGCTTCACTCTAGGGCGTTGTTCCACCAGATCGAATTGTTAGGGCCTAAGAAGTCAACGCCAGAAGCATAAGATACAAAATAAATAGAACAGTTTTTCCATTGTATTAAACGAATAATTGCTACCAGTGTGAAAGTGATGATCATTTCTACGTTCCGGGCGACATAGGCTTCACTCTAGGGCGTTGTTCCACCAGATCAAAAAGTTAGGGCCTAAGAAGTCAACGCCAGAAGCATAAAATACAAATAAAAATAACAGTTTTTCCATCGTATAAAACGAATAATAGCAACCAGTGTGAAAGTTCTGGTCTTTTCTACGTTCCGGGCATCCTAGGCTTCACTCTAGGACGTTGCTCCACCAGATCGAATAGTTGGGGCCTTAGAAGTCAACGCCCGAAGCATAAAGTACAAAATAAGTAGAACAGTTTTCCCATTGTATAAAACGAATAATTGCTACCAGTGTGAAAGTTATGTTCATTTCTACGTTTCTGACAACCTAGGCTTCACTGTAGGGTGTTGCTCCACCAAATCGAATAGGTAGGGCAATGGAAGACAACGCCCGAAGCATAAAATACAATATAAATATAACAGTTTTTCCATCGTATAAAACGAATAATAGAAACCAGTGTGAAAATTATGGTCATTTCTACGTTCCGGGCAACCTAGGCCTCACTCTAGGGCGTTGCACCACCAGGTCGAATAATTAGGGCCTTAGAAGTCAACGCCCGAAGCATAAACTGCAAAATAAATAGAACAGTTTTTCCATTGTATAAAACGAATAATTGCTACCAGTGTGAAAGTTATGGTCATTTCTACGTTCCCGGCAACCTAGGCTTCACCCCAAGGCGTTGTTCCACCAGATCGAATGGTTAGGGCCTGAGAAGTGAACGCCAGAAGCATAAAATACAATATAAATACAACAGTTTTTCCATCATATAAAACGAATAATTGCAACCAGTATGAAAGCTATGGTCATTTCTACTTTACGGGCATCCTAGGCTACACCCTAGGGCGTTGCTCCTACAGATTGAATAGTTAGGGCCTTAGAAGTCATTGCCCGAAGCATAAAATGCAATAAAAATACAACAGTTTTTCCATCGTATAAAGGGATTAATTGCTACCAGTATGGAAGTGATGGTCATTTCTACGTTCCGGGCTACCTAGGCCTCACGCTAGGTCGTTGTTCTACCAGATCGAATTGTTAGGGCCTAAGAAGGCAACGCCAGAAGCATAAGATACAATATAAATATAACAGTTTTTCCTTCGTATAGAACGAATAATAGCAACCAGTGTGAAAGTTAACGTCATTTCTACGTTCCGGGCAACCTAGGCTTCACTCTAGGGCATTGCTCCACCTGATGGAATAGTTTGTGCCTTAGAAGTCAACGCCAGAAGCATAAAATACAATATAAATACAACAGTTTTTCCATCGTATAAAACGAATAATAGCAACCAGTGTGAAAGTTATGGTCATTTCTACGTTCCGGGCAACCTAGGCTTCTCCCCAGCGCGTTGTCCCACCAGATCGAATAGTCATGGCCTAAGAACTGAACGCCAGCAGCATAAAATACAATATAAATACAACAGTTTTTCCATCATATAAAACGAATAATTGCCACCAGTATGAAAGTTATGGTCATTTCTACGTTCCGGGCAACCTAGGCTTCACTCTATGGCGTTCTTCCACCACATTGAATAGCTACGGCCTCAGAAGTCAACGCCTGAAGCATAAAATACAATAAAAATACAACAGTCTTTCCATCCTATAACAGGAATAATTGCAAACAGTGTGAAAGTACTGGTCATTTCTACGTTCCGGGTATCCTAGGTTTCACTCTAGGGCGTTGCTCCACCAGACCAAATAGCTAGGGACTTACAATTCAACGCCATAAGTATAAAATACAATATAAATACAACAGTTTTTCCATCATATAAAACGAATAATTGCAACCAGTATGAAAGCTATGGTCATTTCTACTTTACGGGCATCCTAGGCTACACCCTAGGGCGTTGCTCCTACAGATTGAATAGTTAGGGCCTTAGAAGTCAACGCCAGAAGCATAAAATACAATAAAGATGCAACAGTTTTTCCATCGTATAACAGGAATAACTGCAAACAGTGTGAACGTACTGGCCATTTCAACGTTCCGGGCAATCTAGGCTTCACTCTAGGGCGTTGCTCCTCCAGACCAATCAGTTAGGGCCTTAGAAGTCAACGCCCGAAGCATAAAATATAAAATAAATAGAACAGTTTTTCCATCGTATAAAACGAATAATTGCTACCAGTGTGAAAGTTATGGTCATTTCTTCTTTCCGGGCAACCTAGGCTTCACCCTAGGGCTCTGTTTCACCGGATGGAATAGTTAGGGCCTAAGAAGTCAACGCCAGAAGCATAAAATACGATATAAATACAACAGCTTTCCCATCGTATAAAACGAATAATTGCAACCAGTGTGAAAGTTATGGTCATTTCTACGTTCCGGGCAACCTAGGCTTCACCCTAGGGCGTTGTTCCACCAAATGGAATAGTTAGGGCCTAAGAAGTCAACGCCAGAAGCATAAAATACGATATAAATACAACAGCTTTTCCATCATATTAAATGAGTAATTGCAAACAGTGTGAAAGAAGTGGTCATTTCTACGTTCCGAGCAACCTAGGCTTCACTCTAGGGCGTTGCTCCAACAGATTGAATAGTTAGGGCCTTAGAAGTCAATGCCCGAAGCATAAAATGCAATAAAAATACAACAGTTTTTCCATCGTATAGCAGAAATAATTTGCAACCAGTGTGATAGTAGTGGTCATTTCTACGTTCCGGGCAACCTAGGTTTCTCTCCTGGGCGTTGCTCCACCAGATAGAATAGTTATGGCCTAAGAAGTGAACGCCAGAAGCATAAAATACAATATAAATACAACAGTTTATCCATCATATAAAACGAATGATAGCAACCAGTGTGAAAATTATGGTCATTTCTACGTTCCGGGCAACCTAGGCTTCACTCTAGGGCGTTGCTCCACCAGATCAAACAGTTGGAGCCTTAGATGTCAACGCCAGAAGCATAAAATGCAACATAAATACAACAGATTTTCCATCGTATATAATGTATATTTGCAAACAGTATGAAAGTACTGGTCATTTCTACGTTCCGGGTAACCTAGGTTTCACTCTAGGGCGTTGCTCCACCATATCGAATAGCTAGGGACTTAGAATTCAACGCCATATGAATAAAATACAATATAAGTACAACAGTTTTTCCATCGTATAAAATGAATAATTGCAACCAGTGTGAAAGTTATGGTCATTTCTACATTTCGAGCAACCTAGGTTTCACTCTAGGGCGTTGCGCCACCTGATCGAATAGTTAGGGCCTTAGAAGTCAACGCCAGAAGCATAAAATACAATAAAGATACAACAGTTTTTAAATCGTATATCAGGAATAACTGCAAACAGTGTGAAAGTACTGGTCATTTCTACGTTCCGGGTAACCTAGGTTTCACACTAGGGCGTTGCTCCACCAGATCAAATAGCTAGGGACTTAGAATTCAACGCCATAAGTATAAAATACTATATAAATATAACAGTTTTTCCATCGTATAAAACGAATATTAGCAACCAGTGTGAAAGTTATGGTCATTTCAACGTTCCGGGCAATCTAGGCTTCACACTAGGGCGTTGCTCCTCCAGATCAATCAGTTAGGGCCTTAGAAGTCAACGCCCGAAGCATAAAACGCAAAATAAATAGAACAGTTTTTCCATTGTATAAAAAGATTGATAGCAACCAGTGTGGAAGTTATGGTCACTTCTACGTTCCGGGCAACCTAGGCTTCACTTTAGGGCGTTGCTCCACCAGATCAAATAGTTAGGGCCTAAGAAGTCAACGCCAGAAGCATAAAATGCAACATAAATACAACAGATTTTCCATCGTATATAATGTATATTTGCAAACAGTGTGAAAGTAATGGACATTTCTACGTACCGGGCAACCTAGGCGCCATTCTAGGGCGTTGCTCCACCAAACCGAATAGCTAGCGCCTTAGAAGTCAACGCCAGAAGCATAAAATACAATATAGATGCAAAAGTTTTTCCATCGTATAACAGGAATAACTGCAAACAGTGTGAAAGTACTGGTCATTTCTACGTTCCGGGTAACCTAGGTTTCACACTAGGGCGTTGCTCCACCAGATCAAATAGCTAGGGACTTAGAATTCAACGCCATAAGTATAAAATACTATATAAATATAACAGTTTTTCCATCGTATAAAACGAATATTAGCAACCAGTGTGAAAGTTATGGTCATTTCAACGTTCCGGGCAATCTAGGCTTCACACTAGGGCGTTGCTCCTCCAGATCAATCAGTTAGGGCCTTACAAGTCAACGCCCGAAGCATAAAACGCAAAATAAATAGAACAGTTTTTCCATCGTATAAAAAGATTGATAGCAACCAGTGTGGAAGTTATGGTCACTTCTACGTTCCGGGCAACCTAGGCTTCACTTTAGGGCGTAGCTCCACCAGATCAAATAGTTAGGGCCTAAGAAGTCAACGCCAGAAGCATAAAATGCAACATAAATACAACAGATTTTCCATCGTATATGTAGGATGGGAACACTGACGCGAGTGCGAGTGTGTGTGTGTGTTTGAGTGTGTGTGTGTGCGCTAGAGTAAAGGATACCAAGATTAGGCGAGTATATTCGAGAACATTCGATCGGCGTAAAACAAAAGACCGCACCCGCGACGAGCGGAGTCAGAGCGACGCGGGTCAACAAACTAGTACGAAACGAAAAACGATACGATCACGACGACAACAGGGTTACGAATATTAATTGTACTTTTATGTCGCATACTTGTCTTAATAAATAGATATTAACAATTCTATTCCTACAATTGGGGGCTCAGCCGGGATAAAAACAAGTAGCGAGTTCGCGACGGGAAGTTACAATTAGGAAAAGTGATTTGTGCAACGAGTCAAACTACCCACGATTTGAACGATTTGAAACGCAATGGAGGACGTGAACTGGCAAAACCTCACCACCGCACGCTTGAAAGAGATGCTGAGGGAGCGATCTCTCTCAACCAGTGGAACGAAGAACGAGCTGGTCGCAAGGTTACTTGAGCACGGCGGCGAGATGGACGGTGTTTTCGATGGAGCTGGTGGAGGTGACAAAGAAACAGGGCCGACACTCCGCGACTCAGCCCAAGCTCCGGAGTTGGAGCTATTGAGGCTGCGACTCAAACTTGTGGAGAAAGAAAAGGAGATGGCCATCCGGGAAGCAGAGCTGGCCAAACGCGAGCTGGAACTTTTGCGACTGGCACCAGCTAGTGACGAACTGCGGTCAACGAGAACGGAGGTTGCAGCCGCGACGTCCGAACCCCTCCGCATGAGCATCACGGCCATTGCGGAGCTCCTGAGTTACTTCGATGGTTCGGAGGGCACGTTCGAGACGTGGACGAGGCAGTTCCGACACCTAAGCAACGTTTACGGTTTGCGAGACGACGCGTGCCGCATTCTCATCGTGTCCAAGCTGCGAGGGAAGGCCCTGGATTGGTTCCATTCTCGACCGGAGTACACGGTAATGGCGATCGAGACCTTTCTGGAACATATGAGTTCCATGTTTCACCAACGACAACAGCAGCGGAACAACGATATCCGAGCTACGAGCTAGAGGTGATGGCAATCGTAAGGGCATTAAAGAAATTCAGGGTTTATTTGCTCGGCATTCCATTCAAAATAGTGACAGATTGTCGGGCATTCGCGTTGACCATGCGGAAAAAAGACCTCTGTGTTCGGGTGGCACGCTGGGCGTTACTGCTCGAGGAATTCGAATACTCGATCGAGCACCGACCCGGAACCGCGATGAAACACGTTGACGCGCTTAGTCGTAATCCCACGTTGGACTGTCTCGCGGTAGAGAGCGAAGATAGCGTTACGGCGCGAATCCGTAAGGCCCAGGAACGCGACGACGACCTACAGAAAATAATACAGGGCGTTAACAAACGAGGAATCGACGGCTACGTGACGAAACGAGGGCTTCTCTTACGCGAAGTAGACGGCGAGTTGCGCATCGTGGTACCTAAGGGAATGCAAACGCAGGTCACTCGCAGGGCACACGAGAACGGACATTTTTCGATCGCGAAGACGGAGGCACTACTACGACGCGACTATTGGTTCCCCGCCATGCGGTCAAAGATCGAAAAAATTGTGAATAACTGCGTGGATTGCATCCTTGCGGAGCGTAAGAAGGGACGACAGGAAGGGTTGTTGCACGCGATCGAAAAGGGAGACCGACCGCTCGAAACGTACCACGTTGACCATCTCGGCCCCCTTCCCTCCACCAAGAAACAGTATGCGCATATCTTCGTCGTGGTAGATGCGTTCACGAAATTTGTGTGGCTGTACGCCACAAAGACGACGAATTCCATGGAGGTTATGGACCGATTACGAAAACAGGCGACGGTTTTTGGAAATCCGCGGCGGATAATTTCCGACCGGGGAACGGCATTCACTTCACAGGTCTTCAAGGACTACTGCCGTGACCAAGGGATCGAACACGTCCTTATCGTTACGGGCGTACCGCGAGGAAATGGGCAGGTGGAACGAGTAAATCGGACGTTGATACCGCTCCTGACGAAAGCGTCCGCCCCGCACCCCGCAGAATGGTATAAGCACCTTCCAACGGTGCAGCAGTTCTTGAACAGCACCACCCACCGGAGTACGGGAGTATCCCCTTTCTCCCTGCTCTTTGGGACGCGAATGCATTTGAAGAATGATCCGCAGGTAAAAGAGCTCATCGAGGATGAGCTAACGAACTTGTTTCAGGCCGACCGCGATGAAATACGCCAGCAGGCGAAAGAGAGACTGCAACGTATCCAGCAGGAAAATCGCAAGCAGTACGATAAGCGACGGAAAAGAGCCAGAGTCTACCAGGAAGGCGACCTGGTGGCGATCCAGCGGACGCAGTCCGCTCCTGGGCTGAAGCTGGCCGGGAAGTTCCTGGGTCCGTATGAGATCACGCGGGTACTGCGAAATGACCGCTACCTGGTGGCTAAGGTCGGCGAACATGAGGGACCACGGTCAACGTCAACGTCCGCGGACCATCTGAAACCGTGGATCGAGGACAGTGACGATAGCGGGGGAGGAGACGAAGACAATGAAATTGAAGACGGCATCTGAGGCCATATGCCTCTTCAGGACGGCCGAGTGTAGGATGGGAACACTGACGCGAGTGCGAGTGTGTGTGTGTGTTTGAGTGTGTGTGTGTGCGCTAGAGTAAAGGATACCAAGATTAGGCGAGAATATTCGAGAACATTCGATCGGCGTAAAACAAAAGACCGCACCCGCGACGAGCGGAGTCAGAGCGACGCGGGTCAACAAACTAGTACGAAACGAAAAACGATACGATCACGACGACAACAGGGTTACGAATATTAATTGTACTTTTATGTCGCATACTTGTCTTAATAAATAGATATTAACAATTCTATTCCTACATATATGATGTATATTTGCAAACAGTGTGAAAGTAATGGACATTTCTACGTACAGGGCAACCTAGGCCCCATTCTAGGGCGTTGCTCCACCAAACCGAATAGCTAGCGCCTTAGAAGTCAACGCCAGAAGCATAAAATACAATTTAGATGCAAAAGTTTTTCCATCGTATAACCGGAATAACTGCAAACAGTATGAAAGTACTGGTCATTTCGACGTTCCGGGTAACCTAGGTTTCACTCTAGGGCGTTGCTCCACCATATCGAATAGCTAGGGACTTAGAATTCAACGCCATAAGAATAAAATACAATATAAGTACAACAGTTTTTCCATCGTATAAAATGAATAATTGCAACCAGTGTGAAAGTTATGGTCATTTCTACATTTGGAGCAACCTAGGTTTCACTCTAGGGCGTTGCTCCACCTGATCGAATAGTTAGGGCCTTAGAAGTCAACGCCAGAAGCATAAAATACAATAAAGATGCAACAGTTTTTAAATCGTATATCAGGAGTAACTGCAAACAGTGTGAAAGTACTGGTCATTTCTACGTTCCGGGTAACCTAGGTTTCACACTAGGGCGTTGCTCCACCAGATCAAATAGCTAGGGACTTAGAATTCAACGCCATAAGTATAAAATACTATATAAATATAACAGTTTTTCCATCGTATAAAACGAATATTAGCATCCAGTGTGAAAGTTATGGTCATTTCAATGTTCCGGGCAATCTAGGCTTCACACTAGGGCGTTGCTCCTCCAGATCAATCAGTTAGGGCCTTAGAAGTCAACGCCCGAAGCATAAAACGCAAAATAAATAGAACAGTTTTTCCATTGTATAAAAAGATTGATAGCAACCAGTGTGGAAGTTATGATCACTTCTACGTTCCGGGCAACCTAGGCTTCACTTTAGGGCGTTGCTCCACCAGATCAAATAGTTAGGGCCTAAGAAGTCAACGCCAGAAGCATAAAATGCAACATAAATACAACAGATTTTCCATCGTATATAATGTATATTTGCAAACAGTGTGAAAGTAATGGACATTTCTACGTACCGGGCAACCTAGGCCCCATTCTAGGGCGTTGCTCCACCGAACCGAATAGCTAGCGCCTTGGAAGTCAACGCCAGAAGCATAAAATACAATATAGATGCAAAAGTTTTTCCATCGTATAACCGGAATAACTGCAAACAGTATGAAAGTACTGGTCATTTCTACGTTCCGGGTAACCTAGGTTTCACTCTACGGCGTTGCTCCACCATATCGAATAGCTAGGGACTTAGAATTCAACGCCATAAGAATAAAATACAATATAAGTACAACAGTTTTTCCATCGTATAAAATGAATAATTGCAACCAGTGTGAAAGTTATGGTCATTTCTACATTTCGAGCAACCTAGGTCTCACTCTAGGGCGTTGCTCCACCTGATCGAATAGTTAGGGCCTTAGAAGTCAACGCCAGAAGCATAAAATACAATAAAGATGCAACAGTTTTTCCATCGTATAACAGGAATAACTGCAAACAGTGTGAACGTACTGGCCATTTCAACGTTCCGGGCAATCTAGGCTTCACTCTAGGGCGTTGCTCCTCCAGACCAATCAGTTAGGGCCTTAGAAGTCAACGCCTGAAGCATAAAATATAAAATAAATAGAGCAGTTTTTCCATCGTATAAAACGAATAATTGCTACCAGTGTGAAAGTTATGGTCATTTCTTCTTTCCGGGCAACCTAGGCTTCACCCTAGGGCGCTGTTTCACCGGATGGAATAGTTAGGGCCTAAGAAGTCAACGCCAGAAGCATAAAATACGATATAAATACAACAGCTTTCCCATCGTATAAAACGAATAATTGCAACCAGTGTGAAAGTTATGGTCATTTCTACGTTCCGGGCAACCTAGGCTTCACCCTAGGGCGTTGGTCCACCAGATGGAATAGTTAGGGCCTAAGAAGTCAACGCCAGAAGCATAAAATACGATATAAATACAACAGCTTTTCCATCATATTAAATGAGTAATTGTAAACAGTGTGAAAGAAGTGGTCATTTCTACGTTCCGAGCAACCTAGGCTTCACTCTAGGGCGTTGCTCCAACAGATTGAATAGTTAGGGCCTTAGAAGTCAATGCCCGAAGCATAAAATGCAATAAAAATACAACAGTTTTTCCATCGTATAGCAGAAATAATTTGCAACCAGTGTGATAGTAGTGGTCATTTCTACGTTCCGGGCAACCTAGGTTTCTCTCCTGGGCGTTGCTCCACCAGATAGAATAGTTACGGCCTAAGAAGTGAACGCCAGAAGCATAAAATACAATATAAATACAACAGTTTATCCATCATATAAAACGAATGATAGCAACCAGTGTGAAAATTATGGTCATTTCTACGTTCCGGGCAACCTAGGCTTCACTCTAGGGCGTTGCTCCACCAGATCAAACAGTTGGGGCCTTAGATGTCAACGCCAGAAGCATAAAATGCAACATAAATACAACAGATTTTCCATCGTATATAATGTATATTTGCAAACAGTGTGAAAGTAATGGACATTTCTACGTACCGGGCAACCTAGGCCCCACTCTAGGGCGTTGATCCACGAAATCGAATAGCTAGGGCCTTAGAAGTCAACGCCGGAAGCATAAAATACTATATAGATGCAAAAGTTTTTCCATCGTATAACAGGAATAACTGCAAACAGTATGAAAGTACTGGTCATTTCTACGTTCCGGGTAACCTAGGTTTCACTCTAGGGCGTTGCTCCACCATATCGAATAGCTAGGGACTTAGAATTCAACGCCATATGAATAAAATACAATATAAGTACAACAGTTTTTCCATCGTATAAAATGAATAATTGCAACCAGTGTGAAAGTTATGGTCATTTCTACATTTCGAGCAACCTAGGTCTCACTCTAGGGCGTTGCTCCACCTGATCGAATAGTTAGGGCCTTAGAAGTCAACGCCAGAAGCATAAAATACAATAAAGATGCAACAGTTTTTCCATCGTATAACAGGAATAACTGCAAACAGTGTGAACGTACTGGCCATTTCAACGTTCCGGGCAATCTAGGCTTCACTCTAGGGCGTTGCTCCTCCAGACCAATCAGTTAGGGCCTTAGAAGTCAACGCCCGAAGCATAAAATATAAAATAAATAGAGCAGTTTTTCCATCGTATAAAACGAATAATTGCTACCAGTGTGAAAGTTATGGTCATTTCTTCTTTCCGGGCAACCTAGGCTTCACCCTAGGGCGCTGTTTCACCGGATGGAATAGTTAGGGCCTAAGAAGTCAACGCCAGAAGCATAAAATACGATATAAATACAACAGCTTTCCCATCGTATAAAACGAATAATTGCAACCAGTGTGAAAGTTATGGTCATTTCTACGTTCCGGGCAACCTAGGCTTCACCCTAGGGCGTTGGTCCACCAGATGGAATAGTTAGGGCCTAAGAAGTCAACGCCAGAAGCATAAAATACGATATAAATACAACAGCTTTTCCATCATATTAAATGAGTAATTGCAAACAGTGTGAAAGAAGTGGTCATTTCTACGTTCCGAGCAACCTAGGCTTCACTCTAGGGCGTTGCTCCAACAGATTGAATAGTTAGGGCCTTAGAAGTCAATGCCCGAAGCATAAAATGCAATAAAAATACAACAGTTTTTCCATCGTATAGCAGAAATAATTTGCAACCAGTGTGATAGTAGTGGTCATTTCTACGTTCCGGGCAACCTAGGTTTCTCTCCTGGGCGTTGCTCCACCAGATAGAATAGTTACGGCCTAAGAAGTGAACGCCAGAAGCATAAAATACAATATAAGTACAACAGTTTATCCATCATATAAAACGAATGATAGCAACCAGTGTGAAAATTATGGTCATTTCTACGTTCCGGGCAACCTAGGCTTCACTCTAGGGCGTTGCTCCACCAGATCAAACAGTTGGGGCCTTAGATGTCAACGCCAGAAGCATAAAATGCAACATAAATACAACAGATTTTCCATCGTATATAATGTATATTTGCAAACAGTATGAAAGTACTGGTCATTTCTACGTTCCGGGTAACCTAGGTTTCACTCTAGGGCGTTGCTCCACCATATCGAATAGCTAGGGACTTAGAATTCAACGCCATATGAATAAAATACAATATAAGTACAACAGTTTTTCCATCGTATAAAATGAATAATTGCAACCAGTGTGAAAGTTATGGTCATTTCTACATTTCGAGCAACCTAGGTTTCACTCTAGGGCGTTGCGCCACCTGATCGAATAGTTAGGGCCTTAGAAGTCAACGCCAGAAGCATAAAATACAATAAAGATACAACAGTTTTTAAATCGTATATCAGGAATAACTGCAAACAGTGTGAAAGTACTGGTCATTTCTACGTTCCGGGTAACCTAGGTTTCACACTAGGGCGTTGCTCCACCAGATCAAATAGCTAGGGACTTAGAATTCAACGCCATAAGTATAAAATACTATATAAATATAACAGTTTTTCCATCGTATAAAACGAATATTAGCAACCAGTGTGAAAGTTATGGTCATTTCAACGTTCCGGGCAATCTAGGCTTCACACTAGGGCGTTGCTCCTCCAGATCAATCAGTTAGGGCCTTAGAAGTCAACGCCCGAAGCATAAAACGCAAAATAAATAGAACAGTTTTTCCATTGTATAAAAAGATTGATAGCAACCAGTGTGGAAGTTATGGTCACTTCTACGTTCCGGGCAACCTAGGCTTCACTTTAGGGCGTTGCTCCACCAGATCAAATAGTTAGGGCCTAAGAAGTCAACGCCAGAAGCATAAAATGCAACATAAATACAACAGATTTTCCATCGTATATAATGTATATTTGCAAACAGTGTGAAAGTAATGGACATTTCTACGTACCGGGCAACCTAGGCGCCATTCTAGGGCGTTGCTCCACCAAACCGAATAGCTAGCGCCTTAGAAGTCAACGCCAGAAGCATAAAATACAATATAGATGCAAAAGTTTTTCCATCGTATAACAGGAATAACTGCAAACAGTGTGAAAGTACTGGTCATTTCTACGTTCCGGGTAACCTAGGTTTCACACTAGGGCGTTGCTCCACCAGATCAAATAGCTAGGGACTTAGAATTCAACGCCATAAGTATAAAATACTATATAAATATAACAGTTTTTCCATCGTATAAAACGAATATTAGCAACCAGTGTGAAAGTTATGGTCATTTCAACGTTCCGGGCAATCTAGGCTTCACACTAGGGCGTTGCTCCTCCAGATCAATCAGTTAGGGCCTTACAAGTCAACGCCCGAAGCATAAAACGCAAAATAAATAGAACAGTTTTTCCATCGTATAAAAAGATTGATAGCAACCAGTGTGGAAGTTATGGTCACTTCTACGTTCCGGGCAACCTAGGCTTCACTTTAGGGCGTAGCTCCACCAGATCAAATAGTTAGGGCCTAAGAAGTCAACGCCAGAAGCATAAAATGCAACATAAATACAACAGATTTTCCATCGTATATGTAGGATGGGAACACTGACGCGAGTGCGAGTGTGTGTGTGTGTTTGAGTGTGTGTGTGTGCGCTAGAGTAAAGGATACCAAGATTAGGCGAGTATATTCGAGAACATTCGATCGGCGTAAAACAAAAGACCGCACCCGCGACGAGCGGAGTCAGAGCGACGCGGGTCAACAAACTAGTACGAAACGAAAAACGATACGATCACGACGACAACAGGGTTACGAATATTAATTGTACTTTTATGTCGCATACTTGTCTTAATAAATAGATATTAACAATTCTATTCCTACAATTGGGGGCTCAGCCGGGATAAAAACAAGTAGCGAGTTCGCGACGGGAAGTTACAATTAGGAAAAGTGATTTGTGCAACGAGTCAAACTACCCACGATTTGAACGATTTGAAACGCAATGGAGGACGTGAACTGGCAAAACCTCACCACCGCACGCTTGAAAGAGATGCTGAGGGAGCGATCTCTCTCAACCAGTGGAACGAAGAACGAGCTGGTCGCAAGGTTACTTGAGCACGGCGGCGAGATGGACGGTGTTTTCGATGGAGCTGGTGGAGGTGACAAAGAAACAGGGCCGACACTCCGCGACTCAGCCCAAGCTCCGGAGTTGGAGCTATTGAGGCTGCGACTCAAACTTGTGGAGAAAGAAAAGGAGATGGCCATCCGGGAAGCAGAGCTGGCCAAACGCGAGCTGGAACTTTTGCGACTGGCACCAGCTAGTGACGAACTGCGGTCAACGAGAACGGAGGTTGCAGCCGCGACGTCCGAACCCCTCCGCATGAGCATCACGGCCATTGCGGAGCTCCTGAGTTACTTCGATGGTTCGGAGGGCACGTTCGAGACGTGGACGAGGCAGTTCCGACACCTAAGCAACGTTTACGGTTTGCGAGACGACGCGTGCCGCATTCTCATCGTGTCCAAGCTGCGAGGGAAGGCCCTGGATTGGTTCCATTCTCGACCGGAGTACACGGTAATGGCGATCGAGACCTTTCTGGAACATATGAGTTCCATGTTTCACCAACGACAACAGCAGCGGAACAACGATATCCGAGCTACGAGCTAGAGGTGATGGCAATCGTAAGGGCATTAAAGAAATTCAGGGTTTATTTGCTCGGCATTCCATTCAAAATAGTGACAGATTGTCGGGCATTCGCGTTGACCATGCGGAAAAAAGACCTCTGTGTTCGGGTGGCACGCTGGGCGTTACTGCTCGAGGAATTCGAATACTCGATCGAGCACCGACCCGGAACCGCGATGAAACACGTTGACGCGCTTAGTCGTAATCCCACGTTGGACTGTCTCGCGGTAGAGAGCGAAGATAGCGTTACGGCGCGAATCCGTAAGGCCCAGGAACGCGACGACGACCTACAGAAAATAATACAGGGCGTTAACAAACGAGGAATCGACGGCTACGTGACGAAACGAGGGCTTCTCTTACGCGAAGTAGACGGCGAGTTGCGCATCGTGGTACCTAAGGGAATGCAAACGCAGGTCACTCGCAGGGCACACGAGAACGGACATTTTTCGATCGCGAAGACGGAGGCACTACTACGACGCGACTATTGGTTCCCCGCCATGCGGTCAAAGATCGAAAAAATTGTGAATAACTGCGTGGATTGCATCCTTGCGGAGCGTAAGAAGGGACGACAGGAAGGGTTGTTGCACGCGATCGAAAAGGGAGACCGACCGCTCGAAACGTACCACGTTGACCATCTCGGCCCCCTTCCCTCCACCAAGAAACAGTATGCGCATATCTTCGTCGTGGTAGATGCGTTCACGAAATTTGTGTGGCTGTACGCCACAAAGACGACGAATTCCATGGAGGTTATGGACCGATTACGAAAACAGGCGACGGTTTTTGGAAATCCGCGGCGGATAATTTCCGACCGGGGAACGGCATTCACTTCACAGGTCTTCAAGGACTACTGCCGTGACCAAGGGATCGAACACGTCCTTATCGTTACGGGCGTACCGCGAGGAAATGGGCAGGTGGAACGAGTAAATCGGACGTTGATACCGCTCCTGACGAAAGCGTCCGCCCCGCACCCCGCAGAATGGTATAAGCACCTTCCAACGGTGCAGCAGTTCTTGAACAGCACCACCCACCGGAGTACGGGAGTATCCCCTTTCTCCCTGCTCTTTGGGAAGCGAATGCATTTGAAGAATGATCCGCAGGTAAAAGAGCTCATCGAGGATGAGCTAACGAACTTGTTTCAGGCCGACCGCGATGAAATACGCCAGCAGGCGAAAGAGAGACTGCAACGTATCCAGCAGGAAAATCGCAAGCAGTACGATAAGCGACGGAAAAGAGCCAGAGTCTACCAGGAAGGCGACCTGGTGGCGATCCAGCGGACGCAGTCCGCTCCTGGGCTGAAGCTGGCCGGGAAGTTCCTGGGTCCGTATGAGATCACGCGGGCACTGCGAAATGACCGCTACCTGGTGGCTAAGGTCGGCGAACATGAGGGACCACGGTCAACGTCAACGTCCGCGGACCATCTGAAACCGTGGATCGAGGACAGTGACGATAGCGGGGGAGGAGACGAAGACAATGAAATTGAAGACGGCATCTGAGGCCATATGCCTCTTCAGGACGGCCGAGTGTAGGATGGGAACACTGACGCGAGTGCGAGTGTGTGTGTGTGTTTGAGTGTGTGTGTGTGCGCTAGAGTAAAGGATACCAAGATTAGGCGAGAATATTCGAGAACATTCGATCGGCGTAAAACAAAAGACCGCACCCGCGACGAGCGGAGTCAGAGCGACGCGGGTCAACAAACTAGTACGAAACGAAAAACGATACGATCACGACGACAACAGGGTTACGAATATTAATTGTACTTTTATGTCGCATACTTGTCTTAATAAATAGATATTAACAATTCTATTCCTACATATATGATGTATATTTGCAAACAGTGTGAAAGTAATGGACATTTCTACGTACAGGGCAACCTAGGCCCCATTCTAGGGCGTTGCTCCACCAAACCGAATAGCTAGCGCCTTAGAAGTCAACGCCAGAAGCATAAAATACAATTTAGATGCAAAAGTTTTTCCATCGTATAACCGGAATAACTGCAAACAGTATGAAAGTACTGGTCATTTCGACGTTCCGGGTAACCTAGGTTTCACTCTAGGGCGTTGCTCCACCATATCGAATAGCTAGGGACTTAGAATTCAACGCCATAAGAATAAAATACAATATAAGTACAACAGTTTTTCCATCGTATAAAATGAATAATTGCAACCAGTGTGAAAGTTATGGTCATTTCTACATTTGGAGCAACCTAGGTTTCACTCTAGGGCGTTGCTCCACCTGATCGAATAGTTAGGGCCTTAGAAGTCAACGCCAGAAGCATAAAATACAATAAAGATGCAACAGTTTTTAAATCGTATATCAGGAGTAACTGCAAACAGTGTGAAAGTACTGGTCATTTCTACGTTCCGGGTAACCTAGGTTTCACACTAGGGCGTTGCTCCACCAGATCAAATAGCTAGGGACTTAGAATTCAACGCCATAAGTATAAAATACTATATAAATATAACAGTTTTTCCATCGTATAAAACGAATATTAGCATCCAGTGTGAAAGTTATGGTCATTTCAATGTTCCGGGCAATCTAGGCTTCACACTAGGGCGTTGCTCCTCCAGATCAATCAGTTAGGGCCTTAGAAGTCAACGCCCGAAGCATAAAACGCAAAATAAATAGAACAGTTTTTCCATTGTATAAAAAGATTGATAGCAACCAGTGTGGAAGTTATGATCACTTCTACGTTCCGGGCAACCTAGGCTTCACTTTAGGGCGTTGCTCCACCAGATCAAATAGTTAGGGCCTAAGAAGTCAACGCCAGAAGCATAAAATGCAACATAAATACAACAGATTTTCCATCGTATATAATGTATATTTGCAAACAGTGTGAAAGTAATGGACATTTCTACGTACCGGGCAACCTAGGCCCCATTCTAGGGCGTTGCTCCACCGAACCGAATAGCTAGCGCCTTGGAAGTCAACGCCAGAAGCATAAAATACAATATAGATGCAAAAGTTTTTCCATCGTATAACCGGAATAACTGCAAACAGTATGAAAGTACTGGTCATTTCTACGTTCCGGGTAACCTAGGTTTCACTCTACGGCGTTGCTCCACCATATCGAATAGCTAGGGACTTAGAATTCAACGCCATAAGAATAAAATACAATATAAGTACAACAGTTTTTCCATCGTATAAAATGAATAATTGCAACCAGTGTGAAAGTTATGGTCATTTCTACATTTCGAGCAACCTAGGTCTCACTCTAGGGCGTTGCTCCACCTGATCGAATAGTTAGGGCCTTAGAAGTCAACGCCAGAAGCATAAAATACAATAAAGATGCAACAGTTTTTCCATCGTATAACAGGAATAACTGCAAACAGTGTGAACGTACTGGCCATTTCAACGTTCCGGGCAATCTAGGCTTCACTCTAGGGCGTTGCTCCTCCAGACCAATCAGTTAGGGCCTTAGAAGTCAACGCCCGAAGCATAAAATATAAAATAAATAGAGCAGTTTTTCCATCGTATAAAACGAATAATTGCTACCAGTGTGAAAGTTATGGTCATTTCTTCTTTCCGGGCAACCTAGGCTTCACCCTAGGGCGCTGTTTCACCGGATGGAATAGTTAGGGCCTAAGAAGTCAACGCCAGAAGCATAAAATACGATATAAATACAACAGCTTTCCCATCGTATAAAACGAATAATTGCAACCAGTGTGAAAGTTATGGTCATTTCTACGTTCCGGGCAACCTAGGCTTCACCCTAGGGCGTTGGTCCACCAGATGGAATAGTTAGGGCCTAAGAAGTCAACGCCAGAAGCATAAAATACGATATAAATACAACAGCTTTTCCATCATATTAAATGAGTAATTGTAAACAGTGTGAAAGAAGTGGTCATTTCTACGTTCCGAGCAACCTAGGCTTCACTCTAGGGCGTTGCTCCAACAGATTGAATAGTTAGGGCCTTAGAAGTCAATGCCCGAAGCATAAAATGCAATAAAAATACAACAGTTTTTCCATCGTATAGCAGAAATAATTTGCAACCAGTGTGATAGTAGTGGTCATTTCTACGTTCCGGGCAACCTAGGTTTCTCTCCTGGGCGTTGCTCCACCAGATCGAATAGTTACGGCCTAAGAAGTGAACGCCAGAAGCATAAAATACAATATAAATACAACAGTTTATCCATCATATAAAACGAATGATAGCAACCAGTGTGAAAATTATGGTCATTTCTACGTTCCGGGCAACCTAGGCTTCACTCTAGGGCGTTGCTCCACCAGATCAAACAGTTGGGGCCTTAGATGTCAACGCCAGAAGCATAAAATGCAACATAAATACAACAGATTTTCCATCGTATATAATGTTTATTTGCAAACAGTGTGAAAGTAATGGACATTTCTACGTACCGGGCAACCTAGGCCCCACTCTAGGGCGTTGATCCACGAAATCGAATAGCTAGGGCCTTAGAAGTCAACGCCGGAAGCATAAAATACTATATAGATGCAAAAGTTTTTCCATCGTATAACAGGAATAACTGCAAACAGTATGAAAGTACTGGTCATTTCTACGTTCCGGGTAACCTAGGTTTCACTCTAGGGCGTTGCTCCACCATATCGAATAGCTAGGGACTTAGAATTCAACGCCATATGAATAAAATACAATATAAGTACAACAGTTTTTCCATCGTATAAAATGAATAATTGCAACCAGTGTGAAAGTTATGGTCATTTCTACATTTCGAGCAACCTAGGTCTCACTCTAGGGCGTTGCTCCACCTGATCGAATAGTTAGGGCCTTAGAAGTCAACGCCAGAAGCATAAAATACAATAAAGATGCAACAGTTTTTCCATCGTATAACAGGAATAACTGCAAACAGTGTGAACGTACTGGCCATTTCAACGTTCCGGGCAATCTAGGCTTCACTCTAGGGCGTTGCTCCTCCAGACCAATCAGTTAGGGCCTTAGAAGTCAACGCCCGAAGCATAAAATATAAAATAAATAGAGCAGTTTTTCCATCGTATAAAACGAATAATTGCTACCAGTGTGAAAGTTATGGTCATTTCTTCTTTCCGGGCAACCTAGGCTTCACCCTAGGGCGCTGTTTCACCGGATGGAATAGTTAGGGCCTAAGAAGTCAACGCCAGAAGCATAAAATACGATATAAATACAACAGCTTTCCCATCGTATAAAACGAATAATTGCAACCAGTGTGAAAGTTATGGTCATTTCTACGTTCCGGGCAACCTAGGCTTCACCCTAGGGCGTTGGTCCACCAGATGGAATAGTTAGGGCCTAAGAAGTCAACGCCAGAAGCATAAAATACGATATAAATACAACAGCTTTTCCATCATATTAAATGAGTAATTGCAAACAGTGTGAAAGAAGTGGTCATTTCTACGTTCCGAGCAACCTAGGCTTCACTCTAGGGCGTTGCTCCAACAGATTGAATAGTTAGGGCCTTAGAAGTCAATGCCCGAAGCATAAAATGCAATAAAAATACAACAGTTTTTCCATCGTATAGCAGAAATAATTTGCAACCAGTGTGATAGTAGTGGTCATTTCTACGTTCCGGGCAACCTAGGTTTCTCTCCTGGGCGTTGCTCCACCAGATAGAATAGTTACGGCCTAAGAAGTGAACGCCAGAAGCATAAAATACAATATAAGTACAACAGTTTATCCATCATATAAAACGAATGATAGCAACCAGTGTGAAAATTATGGTCATTTCTACGTTCCGGGCAACCTAGGCTTCACTCTAGGGCGTTGCTCCACCAGATCAAACAGTTGGGGCCTTAGATGTCAACGCCAGAAGCATAAAATGCAACATAAATACAACAGATTTTCCATCGTATATAATGTATATTTGCAAACAGTGTGAAAGTAATGGACATTTCTACGTACCGGGCAACCTAGGCCCCACTCTAGGGCGTTGATCCACGAAATCGAATAGCTAGGGCCTTAGAAGTCAACGCCGGAAGCATAAAATACTATATAGATGCAAAAGTTTTTCCATCGTATAACAGGAATAACTGCAAACAGTATGAAAGTACTGGTCATTTCTACGTTCCGGGTAACCTAGGTTTCACTCTAGGGCGTTGCTCCACCATATCGAATAGCTAGGGACTTAGAATTCAACGCCATATGAATAAAATACAATATAAGTACAACAGTTTTTCCATCGTATAAAATGAATAATTGCAACCAGTGTGAAAGTTATGGTCATTTCTACATTTCGAGCAACCTAGGTCTCACTCTAGGGCGTTGCTCCACCTGATCGAATAGTTAGGGCCTTAGAAGTCAACGCCAGAAGCATAAAATACAATAAAGATGCAACAGTTTTTCCATCGTATAACAGGAATAACTGCAAACAGTGTGAACGTACTGGCCATTTCAACGTTCCGGGCAATCTAGGCTTCACTCTAGGGCGTTGCTCCTCCAGACCAATCAGTTAGGGCCTTAGAAGTCAACGCCCGAAGCATAAAATATAAAATAAATAGAGCAGTTTTTCCATCGTATAAAACGAATAATTGCTACCAGTGTGAAAGTTATGGTCATTTCTTCTTTCCGGGCAACCTAGGCTTCACCCTAGGGCGCTGTTTCACCGGATGGAATAGTTAGGGCCTAAGAAGTCAACGCCAGAAGCATAAAATACGATATAAATACAACAGCTTTCCCATCGTATAAAACGAATAATTGCAACCAGTGTGAAAGTTATGGTCATTTCTACGTTCCGGGCAACCTAGGCTTCACCCTAGGGCGTTGGTCCACCAGATGGAATAGTTAGGGCCTAAGAAGTCAACGCCAGAAGCATAAAATACGATATAAATACAACAGCTTTTCCATCATATTAAATGAGTAATTGCAAACAGTGTGAAAGAAGTGGTCATTTCTACGTTCCGAGCAACCTAGGCTTCACTCTAGGGCGTTGCTCCAACAGATTGAATAGTTAGGGCCTTAGAAGTCAATGCCCGAAGCATAAAATGCAATAAAAATACAACAGTTTTTCCATCGTATAGCAGAAATAATTTGCAACCAGTGTGATAGTAGTGGTCATTTCTACGTTCCGGGCAACCTAGGTTTCTCTCCTGGGCGTTGCTCCACCAGATAGAATAGTTACGGCCTAAGAAGTGAACGCCAGAAGCATAAAATACAATATAAGTACAACAGTTTATCCATCATATAAAACGAATGATAGCAACCAGTGTGAAAATTATGGTCATTTCTACGTTCCGGGCAACCTAGGCTTCACTCTAGGGCGTTGCTCCACCAGATCAAACAGTTGGGGCCTTAGATGTCAACGCCAGAAGCATAAAATGCAACATAAATACAACAGATTTTCCATCGTATATAATGTATATTTGCAAACAGTGTGAAAGTAATGGACATTTCTACGTACCGGGCAACCTAGGCCCCACTCTAGGGCGTTGATCCACGAAATCGAATAGCTAGGGCCTTAGAAGTCAACGCCGGAAGCATAAAATACTATATAGATGCAAAAGTTTTTCCATCGTATAACAGGAATAACTGCAAACAGTATGAAAGTACTGGTCATTTCTACGTTCCGGGTAACCTAGGTTTCACTCTAGGGCGTTGCTCCACCATATCGAATAGCTAGGGACTTAGAATTCAACGCCATATGAATAAAATACAATATAAGTACAACAGTTTTTCCATCGTATAAAATGAATAATTGCAACCAGTGTGAAAGTTATGGTCATTTCTACATTTCGAGCAACCTAGGTTTCACTCTAGGGCGTTGCTCCACCTGATCGAATAGTTAGGGCCTTAGAAGTCAACGCCAGAAGCATAAAATACAATAAAGATGCAACAGTTTTTAAATCGTATATCAGGAATAACTGCAAACAGTGTGAAAGTACTGGTCATTTCTACGTTCCGGGTAACCTAGGTTTCACACTAGGGCGTTGCTCCACCAGATCAAATAGCTAGGGACTTAGAATTCAACGCCATAAGTATAAAATACTATATAAATATAACAGTTTTTCCATCGTATAAAACGAATATTAGCAACCAGTGTGAAAGTTATGGTCATTTCAACGTTCCGGGCAATCTAGGCTTCACACTAGGGCGTTGCTCCTCCAGATCAATCAGTTAGGGCCTTACAAGTCAACGCCCGAAGCATAAAACGCAAAATAAATAGAACAGTTTTTCCATTCTATAAAAAGATTGATAGCAACCAGTGTGGAAGTTATGGTCACTTCTACGTTCCGGGCAACCTAGGCTTCACTTTAGGGCGTTGCTCCACCAGATCAAATAGTTAGGGCCTAAGAAGTCAACGCCAGAAGCATAAAATGCAACATAAATACAACAGATTTTCCATCGTATATAATGTATATTTGCAAACAGTGTGAAAGTAATGGACATTTCTACGTACCGGGCAACCTAGGCCCCATTCTAGGGCGTTGCTCCACCAAACCGAATAGCTAGCGCCTTAGAAGTCAACGCCAGAAGCATAAAATACAATATAGATGCAAAAGTTTTTCCATCGTATAACAGGAATAACTGCAAACAGTGTGAAAGTACTGGTCATTTCTACGTTCCGGGTAACCTAGGTTTCACACTAGGGCGTTGCTCCACCAGATCAAATAGCTAGGGACTTAGAATTCAACGCCATAAGTATAAAATACTATATAAATATAACAGTTTTTCCATCGTATAAGACAAATAATTGCAACCAGTTTGAAAGTGATGGTCATTTCGTCGTACCGGGCAACCTAGGCTTCACTCTAGGGCGTTGCTCCACCTGATCGAATAGTTAGGGCCTTAAAAGTCAACGCCCGAAGCATAAAATACAAAATAAATAGAACAGCTTTTCCATCGTATAAAACGAATAATTGCAACCAGTGTGAAAGTTATGGTCATTTCTACGTTCCGGGCAACCTAGGCTTCACCCAATGGCGTTGCTCCAATAGATTGAATAGTTAGGTCCTTAGAAGTCAATGCCCGAAGCATAAAATGCAATAAATATACAATAGCATTGCCATCGTATAAAATGAATAATTGCAAACAGTGTGAAAGATATGGACATTTCTACGTTCCGGGCAACCTAGGCTTCACTCTATGGCGTTCATCCACCACATCGAATAGCTACGGCCTCAGAAGTCAACGCGTGAAGCATAAAATACAATAAAAATACAACAGTCTTTCCATCCTATAACAGGAATAATTGCAACCCGTGTGAAAGTGATGGTCATTTCTACGTTCCAGGCATCCTAGGCTTCACTCTAGGGTGTTGTTCCACCAGGTCGAATAGTTAGGACCTAAGAAGTCAACGCCAGAAGCATAAAATACAATATAAATATAACAGTTTTTCCATCGTATAAAACGAATAATAGCAACCAGTGTGAAAGTTATGGTCTTTTCTACGTTCCGGGCAACCTAGGCTTCACTCTAGGGCGTTGCTCCACCAGATCAAACAGTTAGGGCCTTAGATGTCAACGCCAGAAGCATAAAATACAATAAAGGTGCAACAGCTTTTCCATCGTATAACAGGAATAACTGCAACCAGTGTGAAAGTACTGGTCATTTCTACGTTCCGGGCAACCTAGGCTTCACTCTATGGCGTTCATCCACCACATCGAATAGCTACGGCCTCAGAAGTCAACGCGTGAAGCATAAAATACAATAAAAATTCAACAGTCTTTCCATCCTATAACAGGAATAATTGCAACCCGTGTGAAAGTGATGGTCATTTCTACGTTCCAGGCAACCTAGGCTTCACTCTAGGGTGTTGTTCTACCAGATCGTATAGTTAGGGCCTAAGAAGCCAACGCCAGAAGCATAAAATACAGTATAAATATAACAGTTTTTCCATTGTATAAAACTAATAATAGCAACCAGTGTGAAAGTTATGGTCATTTCTACGTTCCGGGCAACCTAGGCTTCACTCTAGGGCGTTGCTCCACCAGATCAAACAGTTAGGGCCTTAGATGTCAACGCCAGAAGCATAAAATACAATAAAGGTGCAAAAGTTTTTCCATCGTATAACAGGAATAACTGCAAACAGTATGAAAGTACTGGTCATTTCTACGTTCCGGGTAACCTAGGTTTCACTCTAGGGCGTTGCTCCACCAGATCGAATAGCTAGGGAATTAGAATTCAACGCCATAGGAATAAAATACAATATAAGTCCAACAGTTTTTCCATCCTATAACAGGAATAATTGCAACCCGTGTGAAAGTGATGGTCATTTCTACGTTCCGGGCAACCTAGGCTTCACTCTAGGGCGTTGCTCCACCAGATCAAACAGTTAGGGCCTTAGAAGTCAACGCCAGAAGCATAAAATACAATAAAGATGCAACAGTTTTTAAATCGTATATCAGGAGTAACTGCAAACAGTGTGAAAGTACTGGTCATTTCTACGTTCCGGGTAACCTAGGTTTCACACTAGGGCGTTGCTCCACCAGATCAAATAGCTAGGGACTTAGAATTCAACGCCATAAGTATAAAATACTATATAAATATAACAGTTTTTCCATCGTATAAAACGTATATTAGCAACCAGTGTGAAAGTTATGGTCATTTCAACGTTCCGGGCAATCTAGGCTTCACACTAGGGCGTTGCTCCTCCAGAGCAATCAGTTAGGGCCTTAGAAGTCAACGCCCGAAGCATAAAACGCAAAATAAATAGAACAGTTTTTCCATTGTATAAAAAGATTGATAGCAACCAGTGTGGAAGTTATGGTCACTTCTACGTTCCGGGCAAACTAGGCTTCACTTTAGGGCGTTGCTCCACCAGATCAAATAGTTAGGGCCTAAGAAGTCAACGCCAGAAGCATAAAATGCAAGATAAATACAACAGATTTTCCATCGTATATAATGTATATTTGCAAACAGTGTGAAAGTAATGGACATTTCTACGTACCGGGCAACCTAGGCCCCATTCTAGGGCGTTGCTCCACCAAACCGAATAGCTAGCGCCTTAGAAGTCAACGCCAGAAGCATAAAATACAATATAGATGCAAAAGTTTTTCCATCGTATAACAGGAATAACTGCAAACAGTATGAAAGTACTGGTCATTTCTACGTTCCTGGTAACCTAGGTTTCACTCTAGGGCGTTGCTCCACCATATCGAATAGCTAGGGACTTAGAATTCAACGCCATATGAATAAAATACAATATAAGTACAACAGTTTTTCCACCGTATAAAATGAATAATTGCAACCAGTGTGAAAGTTATGGTCATTTCTACATTTCGAGCAACCTAGGTTTCACTCTAGGGCGTTGCTCCACCTGATCGAATAGTTAGGGCCTTAGAAGTCAACGCCAGAAGCATAAAATACAATAAAGATGCAACAGTTTTTAAATCGTATATCAGGAGTAACTGCAAACAGTGTGAAAGTACTGGTCATTTCTACGTTCCGGGTAACCTAGGCTTCACACTAGGGCGTTGCTCCACCAGATCAAATAGCTAGGGACTTAGAATTCAACGCCATAAGTATAAAATACTATATAAATATAACAGTTTTTCCATCGTATAAAACGTATATTAGCAACCAGTGTGAAAGTTATGGTCATTTCAACGTTCCGGGCAATCTAGGCTTCACACTAGGGCGTTGCTCCTCCAGAGCAATCAGTTAGGGCCTTAGAAGTCAACGCCCGAAGCATAAAACGCAAAATAAATAGAACAGTTTTTCCATTGTATAAAAAGATTGATAGCAACCAGTGTGGAAGTTATGGTCACTTCTACGTTCCGGGCAAACTAGGCTTCACTTTAGGGCGTTGCTCCACCAGATCAAATAGTTAGGGCCTAAGAAGTCAACGCCAGAAGCATAAAATGCAAGATAAATACAACAGATTTTCCATCGTATATAATGTATATTTGCAAACAGTGTGAAAGTAATGGACATTTCTACGTACCGGGCAACCTAGGCCCCATTCTAGGGCGTTGCTCCACCAAACCGAATAGCTAGCGCCTTAGAAGTCAACGCCAGAAGCATAAAATACAATATAGATGCAAAAGTTTTTCCATCGTATAACAGGAATAACTGCAAACAGTATGAAAGTACTGGTCATTTCTACGTTCCTGGTAACCTAGGTTTCACTCTAGGGCGTTGCTCCACCATATCGAATAGCTAGGGACTTAGAATTCAACGCCATATGAATAAAATACAATATAAGTACAACAGTTTTTCCACCGTATAAAATGAATAATTGCAACCAGTGTGAAAGTTATGGTCATTTCTACATTTCGAGCAACCTAGGTTTCACTCTAGGGCGTTGCTCCACCTGATCGAATAGTTAGGGCCTTAGAAGTCAACGCCAGAAGCATAAAATACAATAAAGATGCAACAGTTTTTAAATCGTATATCAGGAGTAACTGCAAACAGTGTGAAAGTACTGGTCATTTCTACGTTCCGGGTAACCTAGGTTTCACACTAGGGCGTTGCTCCACCAGATCAAATAGCTAGGGACTTAGAATTCAACGCCATAAGTATAAAATACTATATAAATATAACAGTTTTTCCATCGTATAAAACGAATATTAGCAACCAGTGTGAAAGTTATGGTCATTTCAACGTTCCGGGCAATCTAGGCTACACACAAGGCGTTGCTCATCCAGATCAATCAGTTAGGGCCTTAGAAGTCAACGCCCGAAGCATAAAACGCAAAATAAATAGAACAGTTTTTCCATTGTATAAAAAGATTGATAGCAACCAGTGTGGAAGTTATGGTCACTTCTACGTTCCGGGCAACCTAGGCTTCACTTTAGGGCGTTGCTCCACCAGATCAAATAGTTAGGGACTAAGAAGTCAAAGCCAGAAGCATAAAATGCAACATAAATACAACAGATTTTCCATCGTATATAATGTATATTTGCAAACAGTGTGAAAGTAATGGACATTTCTACGTACCGGGCAACCTAGACCCCATTCTAGGGCGTTGCTCCACCAAACCGAATAGCTAGCGCCTTAGAAGTCAACGCCAGAAGCATAAAATACAATATAGATGCAAAAGTTTTTCCATCGTATAACCGGAATAACTGCAAACAGTATGAAAGTACTGGTCATTTCTACGTTCCGGGTAACCTAGGTTTCACTCTAGGGCGTTGCTCCACCATATCGAATAGCTAGGGACTTAGAATTCAACGCCATAAGAATAAAATACAATATAAGTACAACAGTTTTTCCATCGTATAAAATGAATAATTGCAACCAGTGTGAAAGTTATGGTCATTTCTACATTTCGAGCAACCTAGGTTTCACTCTAGGGCGCTGCTCCACCTGATCGAATAGTTAGGGCCTTAGAAGTCAACGCCAGAAGCTTAAAATACAATAAAGATGCAACAGTTTTTCCATCGTATAACAGGAATAACTGCAAACAGTGCGAACGTACTGGTCATTTCAACGTTCCGGGCAATCTAGGCTTCACTCTAGGGCGTTGCTCCTCCAGACCAATCAGTTAGGGCCTTAGAAGTCAACGCCCGAAGCATAAAATATAAAATAAATAGAACAGTTTTTCCATCGTATAAAACGAATAATTGCTACCAGTGTGAAAGTTATGGTCATTTCTACTTTCCGGGCAACCTATGCTTCACCCTAGGGCGCTGTTTCACCGGATGGAATAGTTAGGGCCTAAGAAGTCAACGCCAGAAGCATAAAATACGATATAAATACAACAGCTTTCCCGTCGTATAAAACGAATAATTGCAACCAGTGTGAAAGTTATGGTCATTTCTACGTTCCGGGCAACCTAGGCTTCACCCTAGGGCGTTGTTCCACCAGATGGAATAGTTAGGGCCTAAGAAGTCAACGCCAGAAGCATAAAATACGATATAAATACAACAGCTTTTCCATCATATTAAATGAGTAATTGCAAACAGTGTGAAAGAAGTGGTCATTTCTACGTTCCGAGCAACCTAGGCTTCACTGTAGGGCGTTGCTCCAACAGATTGAATAGTTAGGGCCTTAGAAGTCAATGCCCGAAGCATAAAATTCAATAAAAATACAACAGTTTTTCCATCGTATAGCAGAAATAATTTGCAACCAGTGTGATAGTAGTGGTCATTTCTACGTTCCGGGCAACCTAGGTTTCTCTCCTGGGCGTTGCTCCACCAGATAGAATAGTTACGGCCTAAGAAGTGAACGCCAGAAGCATAAAATACAATATAAATACAACAGTTTATCCATCATATAAAACGAATGATAGCAACCAGTGTGAAAGTTATGGTCATTTCTACGTTCCGGGCAACCTAGGCTTCACGCTAGGGCGGTGCTCCACCAGATCAAATAGTTAGGGCCTAAGAAGTCAACGCCAGGAGCATAGAATTCAACATAAATACAACAGACTTTCCATCGTATATAATGTATATTTGCAAACAGTGTGAAAGTAATGGTCATTTCTACGTACCGGGCAACCTAGGCTCCACTCTAGGGCGTTGCTCCACCAAATCGAATAGCTAGGGCCTTAGAAGTCAACGCCAGAAGCATAAAATATAAAATAAATAGAACAGTTTTTCCATCGTATAAAACGAGTAATTGCTACCAGTGTGAAAGTTATGGTTATTTCTACTTTCCGGGCAACCTAGGCTTCACCCTATGGCGTTGTTCCACCAGATGGAATAGGTAGGGCCTAAGAAGTCAACGCCAGAAGCATAAAATACGATATAAATACAACAGCTTTTCCATCGTATAAGACGAATAATTGCAACCAGTTTGAAAGTGATGGTCATTTCGTCGTACCGGGCAACCTAGGCTTCACTCTAGGGCGTTGCTCCACCAGATCAAACAGTTAGGGCCTTAGATGTCAACGCCAGAAGCATAAAATACAATAAAGGTGCAACAGCTTTTCCATCGTATAACAGGAATAACTGCAACCAGTGTGAAAGTACTGGTCATTTCTACGTTCCGGGCAACCTAGGCTTCACTCTATGGCGTTCATCCACCACATCGAATAGCTACGGCCTCAGAAGTCAACGCGTGAAGCATAAAATACAATAAAAATTCAACAGTCTTTCCATCCTATAACAGGAATAATTGCAACCCGTGTGAAAGTGATGGTCATTTCTACGTTCCAGGCAACCTAGACTTCACTCTAGGGTGTTGTTCCACCAGATCGTATAGTTAGGGCCTAAGAAGCCAACGCCAGAAGCATAAAATACAATATAAATATAACAGTTTTTCCATTGTATAAAACTAATAATAGCAACCAGTGTGAAAGTTATGGTCATTTCTACGTTCCGGGCAACCTAGGCTTCACTCTAGGGCGTTGCTCCACCAGATCAAACAGTTAGGGCCTTAGATGTCAACGCCAGAAGCATAAAATACAATAAAGGTGCAAAAGTTTTTCCATCGTATAACAGGAATAACTGCAAACAGTATGAAAGTACTGGTCATTTCTACGTTCCGGGTAACCTAGGTTTCACTCTAGGGCGTTGCTCCACCAGATCAGATAGCTAGGGACTTAGAATTCAACGCCATAAGTATAAAATACTATATAAATATAACAGTTTTTCCATCGTATAAAACGTATATTAGCAACCAGTGTGAAAGTTATGGTCATTTCAACGTTCCGGGCAATCTAGGCTTCACACTAGGGCGTTGCTCCTCCAGAGCAATCAGTTAGGGCCTTAGAAGTCAACGCCCGAAGCATAAAACGCAAAATAAATAGAACAGTTTTTCCATTGTATAAAAAGATTGATAGCAACCAGTGTGGAAGTTATGGTCACTTCTACGTTCCGGGCAACCTAGGCTTCACTTTAGGGCGTTGCTCCACCAGATCAAATAGTTAGGGCCTAAGAAGTCAACGCCAGAAGCATAAAATGCAAGATAAATACAACAGATTTTCCATCGTATATAATGTATATTTGCAAACAGTGTGAAAGTAATGGACATTTCTACGTACCGGGCAACCTAGGCCCCATTCTAGGGCGTTGCTCCACCAAACCGAATAGCTAGCGCCTTAGAAGTCAACGCCAGAAGCATAAAATACAATATAGATGCAAAAGTTTTTCCATCGTATAACAGGAATAACTGCAAACAGTATGAAAGTACTGGTCATTTCTACGTTCCTGGTAACCTAGGTTTCACTCTAGGGCGTTGCTCCACCATATCGAATAGCTAGGGACTTAGAATTCAACGCCATATGAATAAAATACAATATAAGTACAACAGTTTTTCCACCATATAAAATGAATAATTGCAACCAGTGTGAAAGTTATGGTCATTTCTACATTTCGAGCAACCTAGGTATCACTCTAGGGCGTTGCTCCACCTGATCGAATAGTTAGGGCCTTAGAAGTCAACGCCAGAAGCATAAAATACAATAAAGATGCAACAGTTTTTAAATCGTATATCAGGAGTAACTGCAAACAGTGTGAAAGTACTGGTCATTTCTACGTTCCGGGTAACCTAGGTTTCACACTAGGGCGTTGCTCCACCAGATCAAATAGCTAGGGACTTAGAATTCAACGCCATAAGTATAAAATACTATATAAATATAACAGTTTTTCCATCGTATAAAACGAATATTAGCAACCAGTGTGAAAGTTATGGTCATTTCAACGTTCCGGGCAATCTAGGCTACACACAAGGCGTTGCTCCTCCAGATCAATCAGTTAGGGCCTTAGAAGTCAACGCCCGAAGCATAAAACGCAAAATAAATAGAACAGTTTTTCCATTGTATAAAAAGATTGATAGCAACCAGTGTGGAAGTTATGGTCACTTCTACGTTCCGGGCAACCTAGGCTTCACTTTAGGGCGTTGCTCCACCAGATCAAATAGTTAGGGCCTAAGAAGTCAACGCCAGAAGCATAAAATGCAACATAAATACAACAGATTTTCCATCGTATATAATGTATATTTGCAAACAGTGTGAAAGTAATGGACATTTCTACGTACCGGGCAACCTAGGCCCCATTCTAGGGCGTTGCTCCACCAAACCGAATAGCTAGCGCCTTAGAAGTCAACGCCAGAAGCATAAAATACAATATAGATGCAAAAGTTTTTCCATCGTATAACCGGAATAACTGCAAACAGTATGAAAGTACTGGTCATTTCTACGTTCCGGGTAACCTAGGTTTCACTCTAGGGCGTTGCTCCACCATATCGAATAGCTAGGGACTTAGAATTCAACGCCATAAGAATAAAATACAATATAAGTACAGCTGTTTTTCCATCGTATAAAATGAATAATTGCAACCAGTGTGAAAGTTATGGTCATTTCTACATTTCGAGCAACCTAGGTTTCACTCTAGGGCGGTGCTCCACCAGATCAAATAGTTAGGGCCTAAGAAGTCAACGCCAGGAGCATAAAATTCAACATAAATACAACAGACTTTCCATCGTATATAATGAATATTTGCAAACAGTGTGAAAGTAATGGTCATTTCTACGTACCGGGCAACCTAGGCTCCACTCTAGGGCGTTGCTCCACCAAATCGAATAGCTACGGCCTTAGAAGTCAACGCCAGAAGCATAAAATATAAAATAAATAGAACAGTTTTTCCATCGTATAAAACGAGTAATTGCTACCAGTGTGAAAGTTAAGGTTATTTCTACTTTCCGGGCAACCTAGGCTTCACCCTATGGCGTTGTTCCACCAGATGGAATAGTTAGGGCCTAAGAAGTCAACGCCAGAAGCATAAAATACGATATAAATACAACAGCTTTTCCATCGTATAAGACGAATAATTGCAACCAGTTTGAAAGTGATGGTCATTTCTACGTACCGGGCAACCTAGGCTTCACTCTAGGGCGTTGCTCCTCCTGATCGAATAGTTAGGGCCTTAGAAGTCAACGCCCGAAGCATAAAATACAAAATAAACAGAACAGTTTTTCCATCGTGTAAAACGAATAATTGCTACCAGTGTGAAAGTTATGGTCATTTCTACTTTCCGGGCAACCTACGCTTCACCCTATGGCGTTGTTCCACCAGATGGAATAGTTAGGGCCTAAGAAGTCAACGCCAGAAGCATAAAATACGATATAAATACAACAGCTTTTCCATCGTATAAGACGAATAATTGCAACCAGTTTGAAAGTGATGGTCATTTCGTCGTACCGGTCAACCTAGGCTTCACTCTAGGGCGTTGCTCCACCTGATCGAATAGTTAGGGCCTTAGAAGTCAACGCCCGAAGCATAAAATACAAAATAAATAGAACAGTTTTTCCATCGTATAAAACGAATAATTGCTGCCAGTGTGAAAGTTATGGTCATTTCTACTTTCCGGGCAACCTACGCTTCACCCTAGGGCGTTGTTCCACCAGATGGAATAGTTAGGGCCTAAGAAGTCAACGCCAGAAGCATAAAATACGATATAAATACAACAGCTTTTCCATCGTATAAAACGAATAATTGCAACCAGTGTGAAAGTTATGGTCATTTCTACGTTCCGGGCAACCTCGGGTTCACCCAATGGCGTTGCTCCAACAGATTGAATAGTTAGGTCCTTAGAAGTCAATGCCCGAAGCATAAAATGCAATAAATATACAACAGCATTGCCATCGTATAAAATGAATAATTGCAAACAGTGTGGAAGATATGGACATTTCTACGTTCCGGGCAACCTAGGCTTCACTCTATGGCGTTCATCCACCACATCGAATTGCTACGGCCTCAGAAGTCAACGCGTGAAGCATAAAATACAATAAAAATACAACAGTCTTTCCATCCTATAACAGGAATAATTGCAACCCGTGTGAAAGTGATGGTCATTTCTACGTTCCAGGCAACCTAGGCTTCACTCTAGGTCGTTGTTGCACCAGATCGAATAGTTCGGGCCTAAGAAGTCAACGCCCGAAGCATAAAATACAAAATAAATAAAACAGTTTTTCCATCGTATAAAACGAATAATTGCTACCAGTGTGAAATGAATGGTCATTTCTACGTTCCGGGCAACCTAGGCTTCACGCTAGGGCGGTGCTCCACCAGATCAAATAGTTAGGGCCTAAGAAGTCAGCGCCAGGAGCATAAAATACAACATAAATACAACAGACTTTCCATCGTATATAATGTATATTTGCAAACAGTGTGAAAGTAATGGTCATTTCTACGTACCGGGCAACCTAGGCTCCACTCTAGGGCGTTGCTCCACCAAATCGAATAGCTAGGGCCTTAGAAGTCAACGCCAGAAGCTTAAAATACAATAAGGATGCAACAGTTTTTCCATCGTATAACAGGAATAACTGCAAACAGTGTGAACGTACTGGTCATTTCAACGTTCCGGGCAATCTAGGCTTCACGCTAGGGCGTTGCTCCACCAAATCGAATAGCTAGGGCCTTAGAAGTCAACGCCAGAAGCATAAAATATAAAATAAATAGAACAGTTTTTCCATCGTATAAAACGAGTAATTGCTACCAGTGTGAAAGTTAAGGTTATTTCTACTTTCCGGGCAACCTAGGCTTCACCCTATGGCGTTGTTCCACCAGATGGAATAGTTAGGGCCTAAGAAGTCAACGCCAGAAGCATAAAATACGATATAAATACAACAGCTTTTCCATCGTATAAGACGAATAATTGCAACCAGTTTGAAAGTGATGGTCATTTCTACGTACCGGGCAACCTAGGCTTCACTCTAGGGCGTTGCTCCTCCTGATCGAATAGTTAGGGCCTTAGAAGTCAACGCCCGAAGCATAAAATACAAAATAAACAGAACAGTTTTTCCATCGTGTAAAACGAATAATTGCTACAAGTGTGAAAGTTATGGTCATTTCTACTTTCCGGGCAACCTACGCTTCACCCTATGGCGTTGTTCCACCAGATGGAATAGTTAGGGCCTAAGAAGTCAACGCCAGAAGCATAAAATACGATATAAATACAACAGCTTTTCCATCGTATAAGACGAATAATTGCAACCAGTTTGAAAGTGATGGTCATTTCGTCGTACCGGTCAACCTAGGCTTCACTCTAGGGCGTTGCTCCACCTGATCGAATAGTTAGGGCCTTAGAAGTCAACGCCCGAAGCATAAAATACAAAATAAATAGAACAGTTTTTCCATCGTATAAAACGAATAATTGCTGCCAGTGTGAAAGTTATGGTCATTTCTACTTTCCGGGCAACCTACGCTTCACCCTAGGGCGTTGTTCCACCAGATGGAATAGTTAGGGCCTAAGAAGTCAACGCCAGAAGCATAAAATACGATATAAATACAACAGCTTTTCCATCGTATAAAACGAATAATTGCAACCAGTGTGAAAGTTATGGTCATTTCTACGTTCCGGGCAACCTAGGGTTCACCCAATGGCGTTGCTCCAACAGATTGAATAGTTAGGTCCTTAGAAGTCAATGCCCGAAGCATAAAATGCAATAAATATACAACAGCATTGCCATCGTATAAAATGAATAATTGCAAACAGTGTGGAAGATATGGACATTTCTACGTTCCGGGCAACCTAGGCTTCACTCTATGGCGTTCATCCACCACATCGAATTGCTACGGCCTCAGAAGTCAACGCGTGAAGCATAAAATACAATAAAAATACAACAGTCTTTCCATCCTATAACAGGAATAATTGCAACCCGTGTGAAAGTGATGGTCATTTCTACGTTCCAGGCAACCTAGGCTTCACTCTAGGGCGTTGTTGCACCAGATCGAATAGTTCGGGCCTAAGAAGTCAACGCCTGAAGCATAAAATACAAAATAAATAAAACAGTTTTTCCATCGTATAAAACGAATAATTGCTACCAGTGTGAAATGAATGGTCATTTCTACGTTCCGGGCAACCTAGGCTTCACGCTAGGGCGGTGCTCCACCAGATCAAATAGTTAGGGCCTAAGAAGTCAACGCCAGGAGCATAAAATACAACATAAATACAACAGACTTTCCATCGTATATAATGTATATTTGCAAACAGTGTGAAAGTAATGGTCATTTCTACGTACCGGGCAACCTAGGCTCCACTCTAGGGCGTTGCTCCACCAAATCGAATAGCTAGGGCCTTAGAAGTCAACGCCACAAGCATAAAATACAATAAAGGTGCAAAAGTTTTTCCAACGTATAACAGGAATAACTGCAAACAGTATGAAAGTACTGGTCATTTCTACGTTCCGGGTAACCTAGGTTTCACTCTAGGGCGTTGCTCCACCAGACCGGATAGCTAGGGAATTAGAATTCAACGCCATAAGAATAAAATACAATATAAGACCAACAGTTTTTCCATCGTATAAAATGAATAATTGCAACCAGTGTGAAAGTTATGGTCATTTCTACATTTCGAGCAACCTAGGCTTCACTCTAGGGCGTTGCTCCACCTGATCGAATAGTTAGGGCCTTAGAAGTCAACGCCAGAAGCATAAAATACAATAAAGATGCAACAGTTTTTCCATCGTATAACAGGAGTAACTGCAAACAGTGTGAAAGTACTGGTCATTTCTACGTTCCGGGTAACCTAGGATTCACTCTAGGGCGTTGCTCCACCAGATCGAATAGCTAGGGACTTAGAATTCAACGCCATAAGAATAAAATGCAATATAAATATTACAGTTTTTCCATCGTATAAAACGAATATTAGCAACCAGAGTGAAAGTTATGGTCATTTCAACGTTCCGGGCAATCTGAGCTTCACACTAGGGCGTTGCTCCACCAGATCAAACAGTTAGGGCCTTAGAAGTCAACGCCCGAAGCATAAAATACAAAATAAATAGAACTGTTTTTCCATTGTATAAAACGAATAAATGCTACCAGTGTAAAAGTTATGGTCTTTCTACTTTCCGGGCAACCTAGGCTTCACACTGTGGCGTTCTACCACCACATCGAATAGCTACGGCCACAGAATTCAACGCCTGAAGTATAAAATACAATAAAGCTACAACAGTCTTTCCATCCTATAACAGGAATAATTGCAACCCGTGTGAAAGTGATGGTCATTTCTACGTTCCAGGCAACCTAGGCTTCACTCTATGGTGTTGTTCCACCAGATCGAATAGTTAGGGCCTAAGAAGTCGACGCCAGAAGCATAAAATACAATATAAATATAACAGCTTTTCCATCGTATAAAACGAATAATAGCAACC
Organism: Calliopsis andreniformis; assembly: GCF_051401765.1. Lineage (NCBI taxonomy): Eukaryota > Metazoa > Arthropoda > Insecta > Hymenoptera > Andrenidae > Calliopsis > Calliopsis andreniformis. Next base: position 6,210,288 of record NW_027480425.1, on the reverse strand, counting down.
AGTGTAAAAGTTATGGTCATTTCTACGTCTCGGGCAACCTAGGCTTCACCCTAGGCCGTTGTCCCACCAGATCGAATAGTTAGGGCCTTAGAAGTCAACGCCCGAAGCATAAAATACAAAATAAATAAAACAGTTTTTCTATCGTATAAAACGAATAATTCCTACAAGTGTGAAATGAATGGTCATTTCTACGTTCCGGGTAACCTAGGTGTCACTCTAGGGCGTTGCTCCACCAGATCGAATAGCTAGGGAATTAGAATTCAACGCCATAAGAATAAAATACAATATAAGTCCAACAGTTTTTCCAACATATAAAATGAATAATTGCAACCAGTGTGAAAGTTATAGTCATTTCTACATTTCGAGCAACCTAGTCTTCACTCCAGGGCGTTGCTCCACCTGATCGAATACGTTAGGGCCTTAGAGGTCAACGCCAGAAGCATAAAATACAATAAAGATGCAACTGTTTTTCCATCGTATGAGAGGAATAACTGCAAACAGTGTGAAAGTACTGGTCATTTCTACGTTCCGGGTAACCTAGGTTTCACTCTAGGGCGTTGCTCCACCAGATCGGATAGCTAGGGACTTAGAATTCAACGCCATAAGAATAAAATGCAATATAAATATAACAGTTTTTCCATCGTATAAAACGAATATTAGCAACCAGAGTGAAAGTTTTGGACATTTCAACGTTCCGGGCAATCTGGGCTTCACACTAGGGCGTTGCTCCTCCAGATCAATCAGTTAGGGCCTTAGAAGTCAACGCCCGAAGCATAAAATGCAAAATAAATAGAACCGTTTTTCCATTGCATAAAACGAATAATTGCTACCAGTGTAAAAGTTATGGTCATTTCTACGTTCCGGAGAACCTAGGCTTCACCCTAGGGCGTTCTTCCACCAGATCGAATAGTTAGGTCCTAAGAAGTGGACGCCAGAAGCATAAAATACAATATAAATACAAGAGTTTTTCCATCATATAAAACGAATATTAGCAACCAGAGTGAAAGTTATGGTCATTTCAACGTTCCGGGCAATCTGAGCTTCACACTAGGGCGTTGCTCCACCAGATCAAACAGTTAGGGCCTTAGAAGTCAACGCCCGAAGCATAAAATACAAAATAAATAGAACGGTTTTTCCATTGTATAAAACGAATAAATGCTACCAGTGTAAAAGTTATGGTCTTTTCTACGTTCCGGGCAACCTAGGCTTCACCCTAGGGCGTTGTTCCACCAGATCGAATAGTTAGGGCCTAAGAAGTGAACGCCAGAAGCATAAAATACAATATAAATACAACAGTTTTTCCATCGTATAAAACGAATAATTGCAACCAGTATGAAACTTATGGTCATTTCTACTTTCCGGGCAACCTAGGCTTCACACTGTGGCGTTCTACCACCACATCGAATAGCTACGGCCACAGAAGTCAACGCCTGAAGTATAAAATACAATAAAACTACAACAGTCTTTCCATCCTATAACAGGAATAATTGCAACCCGTGTGAAAGTGATGGTCATTTCTACGTTCCAGCCAACCTAGGCTTCACTCTAGGGTGTTGTTCCACCAGATCGAATAGTTAGGGCCTAAGAAGTCAACGCCAGAAGCATAAAATACAATATAAATATAACAGCTTTTCCATCGTATAAAACGAATAATAGCAACCAGTGTGAAAGTTATGGTCATTTCTACTTTCCGGGCAACCTACGCTTCACCCTAGGGCGTTCTTCCACCAGATGGAATAGTTAGGGCCTAAGAAGTCAACGCCAGAAGCATAAAATACGATATAAATACAACAGCTTTTCCATCGTATAAAACGAATAATTGCAACCAGTGTGAAAGTTATGGTCATTTCTACGTTCCGGGCAACCTAGGCTTCACCCAAGGGCGTTGCTCCAACAGATTGAATAGTTAGGTCCTTAGAAGTCAGTGCCCGAAGCATAAAATGCAATAAATATACAACAGCATTACCATCGTATAAAATGAATAATTGCAAACAGTGTGAAAGATATGGACATTTCTACGTTCCGGGCAACCTGGGCTTCACTCTATGGCGTTCATCCACCACATCGAATAGCTACGGCCTCAGAAGTCAACTGGTGAAGCATAAAATACAATAAAAATACAACAGTCTTTCCATCCTATAACAGGAATAATTGCAACCCGTGTGAAAGTGATGGTCATTTCTACGTTCCAGGCAACCTAGGCTTCACTCAAGGGTGTTGTTCCACCAGATCGTATAGTTAGGGCCTAAGAAGCCAACGCCAGAAGCATAAAATACAATATAAATATAACAGTTTTTCCATTGTATAAAACGAATAATAGCAACCAGTGTGAAAGTTATGGTCATTTCTACGTTCCGGGCAACCTAGGCTTCACTCTAGGGCGTTGCTCCACCAGATCAAACAGTTAGGGCCTTAGATGTCAACGCCAGAAGCATAAAATACAATAAAGGTGCAACAGCTTTTCCATCGTATAACAGGAATAACTGCAACCAGTATGAAAGTACTGGTCATTTCTACGTTCCGGGTAACCTAGGTTTCACTCTAGGGCGTTGCTCCACCAGATCGAATAGCTAGGGAATTAGAATTCAACGCCATAGGAATAAAATACAATATAAGTCCAACAGTTTTTCCATCGTATAAAAAGGAAGTCAACGCCAGAAGCATAAAATACAATAAAGGTGCAAAAGTTTCTCCATCGTATAACAGGAATAACTGCAAACAGTATGAAAGTACTGGTCATTTCTACGTTCCGGGTAACCTAGGCTTCACTCTAGGGCGTTGCTCCACCATATCGAATAGCTAGGGACTTAGAATTCAACGCCATATGAATAAAATACAATATAAGTACAACAGTTTTTCCATCGTATAAAATGAATAATTGCAACCAGTGTGAAAGTTATGGTCATTTCTACATTTCGAGCAACCTAGGTTTCACTCTAGGGCGTTGCTCCACCTGATCGAATAGTTAGGGCCTTAGAAGTCAACGCCAGAAGCATAAAATACAATAAAGATGCAACAGTTTTTAAATCGTATATCAGGAGTAACTGCAAACAGTGTGAAAGTACTGGTCATTTCTACGTTCCGGGTAACCTAGGTTTCACACTAGGGCGTTGCTCCACCAGATCAAATAGCTAGGGACTTAGAATTCAACGCCATAAGTATAAAATACTATATAAATATAACAGTTTTTCCATCGTATAAAACGAATATTAGCAACCAGTGTGAAAGTTATGGTCATTTCAACGTTCCGGGCTATCTAGGCTTCACACTAGGGCGTTGCTCCTCCAGAGCAATCAGTTAGGGACTTAGAAGTCAACGCCCGAAGCATAAAACGCAAAATAAATAGAACAGTTTTTCCATTGTATAAAAAGATTGATAGCAACCAGTGTGGAAGTTATGGTCACTTCTACGTTCCGGGCAACCTAGGCTTCACTTTAGGGCGTTGCTACACCAGATCAAATAGTTAGGGCCTAAGAAGTCAACGCCAGAAGCATAAAATGCAAGATAAATACAACAGATTTTCCATCGTATATAATGTATATTTGCAAACAGTGTGAAAGTAATGGACATTTCTACGTACCGGGCAACCTATGCCCCATTCTAGGGCGTTGCTCCACCAAACCGAATAGCTAGCGCCTTAGAAGTCAACGCCAGAAGCATAAAATACAATATAGATGCAAAAGTTTTTCCATCGTATAACAGGAATAACTGCAAACAGTATGAAAGTACTGGTCATTTCTACGTTCCTGGTAACCTAGGTTTCACTCTAGGGCGTTGCTCCACCATATCGAATAGCTAGGGACTTAGAATTCAACGCCATATGAATAAAATACAATATAAGTACAACAGTTTTTCCATCGTATAAAATGAATAATTGCAACCAGTGTGAAAATTATGGTCATTTCTACATTTCGAGCAACCTAGGTTTCACTTTAGGGCGTTGCTCCACCTGATCGAATAGTTAGGGCCTTAGAAGTCAACGCCAGAAGCATAAAATACAATAAAGATGCAACAGTTTTTAAATCGTATATCAGGAGTAACTGCAAACAGTGTGAAAGTACTGGTCATTTCTACGTTCCGGGTAACCTAGGTTTCACACTAGGGCGTTGCTCCACCAGATCAAATAGCTAGGCACTTAGAATTCAACGCCATAAGTATAAAATACTATATAAATATAACAGTTTTTCCATCGTATAAAACGAATATTAGCAACCAGTGTGAAAGTTATGGTCATTTCAACGTTCCGGGCAATCTAGGCTACACACAAGGCGTTGCTCCTCCAGATCAATCAGTTAGGGCCTTAGAAGTCAACGCCCGAAGCATAAAACGCAAAATAAATAGAACAGTTTTTCCATTGTATAAAAAGATTGATAGCAACCAGTGTGGAAGTTATGGTCACTTCTACGTTCCGGGCAACCTAGGCTTCACTTTAGGGCGTTGCTCCACCAGATCAAATAGTTAGGGCCTAAGAAGTCAACGCCAGAAGCATAAAATGCAACATAAATACAACAGATTTTCCATCGTATATAATGTATATTTGCAAACAGTGTGAAAGTAATGGACATTTCTACGTACCGGGCAACCTAGGCCCCATTCTAGGGCGTTGCTCCACCAAACCGAATAGCTAGCGCCTTAGAAGTCAACGCCAGAAGCATAAAATACAATATAGATGCAAAAGTTTTTCCATCGTATAACCGGAATAACTGCATACAGTATGAAAGTACTGGTCATTTCTACGTTCCGGGTAACCTAGGTTTCACTCTAGGGCGTTGTTCCACCAGATGGAATAGTTAGGGCCTAAGAAGTCAACGCCAGAAGCATAAAATACGATATAAATACAACAGCTTTTCCATCGTATAAGACGAATAATTGCAACCAGTTTGAAAGTGATGGTCATTTCTACGTACCGGGCAACCTAGGCTTCACTCTAGGGCGTTGCTCCTCCTGATCGAATAGTTAGGGCCTTAGAAGTCAACGCCCGAAGCATAAAATACAAAATAAACAGAACAGTTTTTCCATCGTGTAAAACGAATAATTGCTACCAGTGTGAAAGTTATGGTCATTTCTACTTTCCGGGCAACCTACGCTTCACCCTATGGCGTTGTTCCACCAGATGGAATAGTTAGGGCCTAAGAAGTCAACGCCAGAAGCATAAAATACGATATAAATACAACAGCTTTTCCATCGTATAAGACGAATAATTGCAACCAGTTTGAAAGTGATGGTCATTTCGTCGTACCGGTCAACCTAGGCTTCACTCTAGGGCGTTGCTCCACCTGATCGAATAGTTAGGGCCTTAGAAGTCAACGCCCGAAGCATAAAATACAAAATAAATAGAACAGTTTTTCCATCGTATAAAACGAATAATTGCTGCCAGTGTGAAAGTTATGGTCATTTCTACTTTCCGGGCAACCTACGCTTCACCCTAGGGCGTTGTTCCACCAGATGGAATAGTTAGGGCCTAAGAAGTCAACGCCAGAAGCATAAAATACGATATAAATACAACAGCTTTTCCATCGTATAAAACGAATAATTGCAACCAGTGTGAAAGTTATGGTCATTTCTACGTTCCGGGCAACCTAGGTTTCACTCTAGGGCGTTGCTCCACCATATCGAATAGCTAGGGACTTAGAATTCAACGCCATAAGAATAAAATACAATATATGTACAGCTGTTTTTCCATCGTATATAATGAATAATTGCAACCAGTGTGAAAGTTATGGTCATTTCTACATTTCGAGCAACCTAGGTTTCTCTCTAGGGCGTTGCTCCACCTGATCGAATAGTTAGGGCCTTAGAAGTCAGCGCCAGAAGCTTAAAATACAATAAGGATGCAACAGTTTTTCCATCGTATAACAGGAATAACTGCAAACAGTGTGAACGTACTGGTCATTTCAACGTTCCGGGCAATCTAGGCTTCACTCTAGGGCGTTGCTCCTCCAGACCAATCAGTTAGGGCCTTAGAAGTCAACGCCCGAAGCATAAAATATAAAATAAATAGAACAGTTTTTCCATCGTATAAAACGAATAATTGCTACCAGTGTGAAAGTTATGGTCATTTCTACTTTCCGGGCAACCTATGCTTCACCCTAGGGCGCTGTTTCACCGGATGGAATAGTTAGGGCCTAAGAAGTCAACGCCAGAAGCATAAAATACGATATAAATACAACAGCTTTCCCATCGTATAAAACGAATAATTGCAACCAGTGTGAAAGTTATGGTCATTTCTACGTTCCGGGCAACCTAGGTTTCTCTCCTGGGCGTCGCTCCACCAGATAGAATAGTTACGGCCTAAGAAGTGAACGCCAGAAGCATAAAATACAATATAAATACAACAGTTTACCCATCATATAAAACGAATGATAGCAACCAGTGTGAAAATTATGGTCATTTCTACGTTCCGGGCAACCTAGGCTTCACGCTAGGGCGGTGCTCCACCAGATCAAATAGTTAGGGCCTAAGAAGTCAACGCCAGGAGCATAAAATTCAACATAAATACAACAGACTTTCCATCGTATATAATGAATATTTGCAAACAGTGTGAAAGTAATGGTCATTTCTACGTACCGGGCAACCTAGGCTCCACTCTAGGGCGTTGCTCCACCAAATCGAATAGCTAGGGCCTTAGAAGTCAACGCCAGAAGCATAAAATATAAAATAAATAGAACAGTTTTTCCATCGTATAAAACGAGTAATTGCTACCAGTGTGAAAGTTAAGGATATTTCTACTTTCCGGGCAACCTAGGCTTCACCCTATGGCGTTGTTCCACCAGATGGAATAGTTAGGGCCTAAGAAGTCAACGCCAGAAGCATAAAATACGATATAAATACAACAGCTTTTCCATCGTATAAGACGAATAATTGCAACCAGTTTGAAAGTGATGGTCATTTCTACGTACCGGGCAACCTAGGCTTCACTCTAGGGCGTTGCTCCTCCTGATCCAATAGTTAGGGCCTTAGAAGTCAACGCCCGAAGCATAAAATACAAAATAAATAGAACAGTTTTTCCATCGTATAAAACGAATAATTGCTGCCAGTGTGAAAGTTATGGTCATTTCTACTTTCCGGGCAACCTACGCTTCACCCTAGGGCGTTGTTCCACCAGATGGAATAGTTAGGGCCTAAGAAGTCAACGCCAGAAGCATAAAATACGATATAAATACAACAGCTTTTCCATCGTATAAAACGAATAATTGCAACCAGTGTGAAAGTTATGGTCATTTCTACGTTCCGGGCAACCTAGGGTTCACCCAATGGCGTTGCTCCAACAGATTGAATAGTTAGGTCCTTAGAAGTCAATGCCCGAAGCATAAAATGCAATAAATATACAACAGACTCTCCATCGTATATAATGTATATTTGCAAACAGTGTGAAAGTAATGGTCATTTCTACGTACCGGGCAACCTAGGCTCCACTCTAGGGCGTTGCTCCACCAAATCGAATAGCTAGGGCCTTAGAAGTCAACGCCAGAAGCATAAAATACAATAAAGGTGCAAAAGTTTTTCCATCGTATAACCGGAATAACTGCAAACAGTATGAAAGTACTGGTCATTTCTACGTTCCGGGTAACCTAGGTTTCACTCTAGGGCGTTGCTCCACCATATCGAATAGCTAGGGACTTAGAATTCAACGCCATAAGAATAAAATACAATATAAGTACAGCTGTTTTTCCATCGTATAAAATGAATAATTGCAACCAGTGTGAAAGTTATGGTCATTTCTACATTTCGAGCAACCTAGGTTTCACTCTAGGGCGTTGCTCCACCTGATCGAATAGTTAGGGCCTTAGAAGTCAACGCCAGAAGCTTAAAATACAATAAGGATGCAACAGTTTTTCCATCGTATAACAGGAATAACTGCAAACAGTGTGAACGTACTGGTCATTTCAACGTTCCGGGCAATCTAGGCTTCACTCTAGGGCGTTGCTCCTCCAGACCAATCAGTTAGGGCCTTAGAAGTCAACGCCCGAAGCATAAAATATAAAATAAATAGAACAGTTTTTCCATCGTATAAAACGAATAATTGCTACCAGTGTGAAAGTTATGGTCATTTCTACTTTCCGGGCAACCTATGCTTCACCCTAGGGCGCTGTTTCACCGGATGGAATAGTTAGGGCCTAAGAAGTCAACGCCAGAAGCATAAAATACGATATAAATACAACAGCTTTTCCATCGTATAAGACGAATAATTGCAACCAGTTTGAAAGTGATGGTCATTTCGTCGTACCGGTCAACCTAGGCTTCCCTCTAGGGCGTTGCTCCACCTGATCGAATAGTTAGGGCCTTAGAAGTCAACGCCCGAAGCATAAAATACAAAATAAATAGAACAGTTTTTCCATCGTATAAAACGAATAATTGCTGCCAGTGTGAAAGTTATGGTCATTTCTACTTTCCGGGCAACCTACGCTTCACCCTAGGGCGTTGTTCCACCAGATGGAATAGTTAGGGCCTAAGAAGTCAAGGCCAGAAGCATAAAATACGATATAAATACAACAGCTTTTCCATCGTATAAAACGAATAATTGCAACCAGTGTGAAAGTTATGGTCATTTCTACGTTCCGGGCAACCTAGGGTTCACCCAATGGCGTTGCTCCAACAGATTGAATAGTTAGGTCCTTAGAAGTCAATGCCCGAAGCATAAAATGCAATAAATATACAACAGCATTGCCATCGTATAAAATGAATAATTGCAAACAGTGTGGAAGATATGGACATTTCTACGTTCCGGGCAACCTAGGCTTCACTCTATGGCGTTCATCCACCACATCGAATTGCTACGGCCTCAGAAGTCAACGCGTGAAGCATAAAATACAATAAAAATACAACAGTCTTTCCATCCTATAACAGGAATAATTGCAACCCGTGTGAAAGTGATGGTCATTTCTACGTTCCAGGCAACCTAGGCTTCACTCTAGGGCGTTGTTGCACCAGATCGAATAGTTCGGGCCTAAGAAGTCAACGCCCGAAGCATAAAATACAAAATAAATAAAACAGTTTTTCCATCGTATAAAACGAATAATTGCTACCAGTGGGAAATGAATGGTCATTTCTACGTTCCGGGCAACCTAGGCTTCACGCTATGGCGGTGCTCCACCAGATCAAATAGTTAGGGCCTAAGAAGTCAACGCCAGGAGCATAAAATACAACATAAATACAACAGACTTTCCATCGTATATAATGTATATTTGCAAACAGTGTGAAAGTAATGGTCATTTCTACGTACCGGGCAACCTAGGCTCCACTCTAGGGCGTTGCTCCACCAAATCGAATAGCTAGGGCCTTAGAAGTCAACGCCAGAAGCATAAAATACAATAAAGGTGCAAAAGTTTTTCCATCGTATAACAGGAATAACTGCAAACAGTATGAAAGTACTGGTCATTTCTACGTTCCGGGTAACCTAGGTTTCACTCTAGGGCGTTGCTCCACCAGACCGGATAGCTAGGGAATTAGAATTCAACGCCATAAGAATAAAATACAATATAAGTCCAACAGTTTTTCCATCGTATAAAATGAATAATTGCAACCAGTGTGAAAGTTATGGTCATTTCTACATTTCGAGCAACCTAGGCTTCACTCTAGGGCGTTGCTCCACCTGATCGAATAGTTAGGGCCTTAGAAGTCAACGCCAGAAGCATAAAATACAATAAAGATGCAACAGTTTTTCCATCGTATAACAGGAGTAACTGCAAACAGTGTGAAAGTACTGGTCATTTCTACGTTCCGGGTAACCTAGGATTCACTCTAGGGCGTTGCTCCACCAGATCGAATAGCTAGGGACTTAGAATTCAACGCCATAAGAATAAAATGCAATATAAATATAACAGTTTTTCCATCGTATAAAACGAATATTAGCAACCAGAGTGAAAGTTATGGTCATTTCAACGTTCCGGGCAATCTGAGCTTCACACTAGGGCGTTGCTCCACCAGATCAAACAGTTAGGGCCTTAGAAGTCAACGCCCGAAGCATAAAATACAAAATAAATAGAACTGTTTTTCCATTGTATAAAACGAATAAATGCTACCAGTGTAAAAGTTATGGTCTTTCTACTTTCCGGGCAACCTAGGCTTCACACTGTGGCGTTCTACCACCACATCGAATAGCTACGGCCGCAGAAGTCAACGCCTGAAGTATAAAATACAATAAAACTACAACAGTCTTTCCATCCTATAACAGGAATAATTGCAACCCGTGTGAAAGTGATGGTCCTTTCTACGATCCAGGCAACCTAGGCTTCACTCTAGGGTGTTGTTCCACCAGATCGAAAAGTTAGGGCCTAAGAAGTCAACGCCAGAAGCATAAAATACAATATAAATATAACAGACTTTCCATCGTATATAATGTATATTTGCAAACAGTGTGAAAGTAATGGTCATTTCTACGTACCGGGCAACCTAGGCTCCACTCTAGGGCGTTGCTCCACCAAATCGAATAGCTAGGGCCTTAGAAGTCAACGCCAGAAGCATAAAATACAATAAAGGTGCAAAAGTTTTTCCATCGTATAACAGGAATAACTGCAAACAGTATGAAAGTACTGGTCATTTCTACGTTCCGGGTAACCTAGGTTTCACTCTAGGGCGTTGCTCCACCAGACCGGATAGCTAGGGAATTAGAATTCAACGCCATAAGAATAAAATACAATATAAGTCCAACAGTTTTTCCATCGTATAAAATGAATAATTGCAACCAGTGTGAAAGTTATGGTCATTTCTACATTTCGAGCAACCTAGGCTTCACTCTAGGGCGTTGCTCCACCTGATCGAATAGTTAGGGCCTTAGAAGTCAACGCCAGAAGCATAAAATACAATAAAGATGCAACAGTTTTTCCATCGTATAACAGGAGTAACTGCAAACAGTGTGAAAGTACTGGTCATTTCTACGTTCCGGGTAACCTAGGATTCACTCTAGGGCGTTGCTCCACCAGATCGAATAGCTAGGGACTTAGAATTCAACGTCATAAGAATAAAATGCAATATAAATATAACAGTTTTTCCATCGTATAAAACGAATATTAGCAACCAGAGTGAAAGTTATGGTCATTTCAACGTTCCGGGCAATCTGAGCTTCACACTAGGGCGTTGCTCCACCAGATCAAACAGTTAGGGCCTTAGAAGTCAACGCCCGAAGCATAAAATACAAAATAAATAGAACTGTTTTTCCATTGTATAAAACGAATAAATGCTACCAGTGTAAAAGTTATGGTCTTTCTACTTTCCGGGCAACCTAGGCTTCACACTGTGGCGTTCTACCACCACATCGAATAGCTACGGCCGCAGAAGTCAACGCCTGAAGTATAAAATACAATAAAACTACAACAGTCTTTCCATCCTATAACAGGAATAATTGCAACCCGTGTGAAAGTGATGGTCCTTTCTACGTTCCAGGCAACCTAGGCTTCACTCTAGGGTGTTGTTCCACCAGATCGAAAAGTTAGGGCCTAAGAAGTCAACGCCAGAAGCATAAAATACAATATAAATATAACAGCTTTTCCATCGTATAAAACGAATAATAGCAACCAGTGTAAAAGTTATGGTCATTTCTACGTCTCGGGCAACCTAGGCTTCACCCTAGGCCGTTGTCCCACCAGATCGAATAGTTAGGGCCTTAGAAGTCAACGCCCGAAGCATAAAATACAAATTAAATAAAACAGTTTTTCCATCGTATAAAACGAATAATTCCTACAAGTGTGAAATGAATGGTCATTTCTACGTTCCGGGTAACCTAGGTGTCACTCTAGGGCGTTGCTCCACCAGATCTAATAGCTAGGGAATTAGAATTCAACGCCATAAGAATAAAATACAATATAAGTCCAACAGTTTTTCCAACGTATAAAATGAATAATTGCAACCAGTGTGAAAGTTATAGTCATTTCTACATTTCGAGCAACCTAGTCTTCACTCTAGGGCGTTGCTCCACCTGATCGAAAACGTTAGGGCCTTAGAGGTCAACGCCAGAAGCATAAAATACAATAAAGATGCAACTGTTTTTCCATCGTATGACAGGAATAACTGCAAACAGTGTGAAAGTACTGGTCATTTCTACGTTCCGGGTAACCTAGGTTTCACTCTAGGGCGTTGCTCCACCAGATCGGATAGCTAGGGACTTAGAATTCAACGCAATAAGAATAAAATGCAATATAAATATAACAGTTTTTCCATCGTATAAAACGAATATTAGCAACCAGAGTGAAAGTTTTGGACATTTCAACGTTCCGGGCAATCTGGGCTTCACACTAGGGCGTTGCTCCTCCAGATCAATCAGTTAGGGCCTTAGAAGTCAACGCCCGAAGCATAAAATGCAAAATAAATAGAACCGTTTTTCCATTGCATAAAACGAATAATTGCTACCAGTGTAAAAGTTATGGTCATTTCTGCGTTCCGGAGAACCTAGGCTTCACCCTAGGGCGTTCTTCCACCAGATCGAATAGTTAGGGCCTAAGAAGTGGACGCCAGAAGCATAAAATACAATATAAATACAAGAGTTTTTCCATCATATAAAACGAATATTAGCAACCAGAGTGAAAGTTATGGTCATTTCAACGTTCCGGGCAATCTGAGCTTCACACTAGGGCGTTGCTCCACCAGATCAAACAGTTAGGGCCTTAGAAGTCAACGCCCGAAGCATAAAATATAAAATAAATAGAACAGTTTTTCCATCGTATAAAACGAGTAATTGCTACCAGTGTGAAAGTTAAGGTTATTTCTACTTTCCGGGCTACCTAGGCTTCACCCTATGGCGTTGTTCCACCAGATGGAATAGTTAGGGCCTAAGAAGTCAACGCCAGAAGAATAAAATACGATATAAATACAACAGCTTTTCCATCGTATAAGACGAATAATTGCAGCCAGTTTGAAAGTGATGGTCATTTCTACGTACCGGGCAACCTAGGCTTCACTCTAGGGCGTTGCTCCTCCTGATCGAATAGTTAGGGCCTTAGAAGTCTACGCCCGAAGCATAAAATACAAAATAAACAGAACAGTTTTTCCATCGTGTAAAACGAATAATTGCTACCAGTGTGAAAGTTATGGTCATTTCTACTTTCCGGGCAACCTACGCTTCACCCTAGGGCGTTGTTCCGCCAGATGGAATAGTTAGGTCCTAAGAAGTCAACGCCAGAAGCATAAAATACGATATATATACAACAGCTTTTCCATCGTATAAAACGAATAATTGCAACCAGTGTGAAAGTTATGGTCATTTCTACGTTCCGGGCAACCTAGGCTTCACCCAAGGGCGTTGCTCCAACAGATTGAATAGTTAGGTCCTTAGAAGTCAGTGCCCGAAGCATAAAATGCAATAAATATACAACAGCATTACCATCGTATAAAATGAATATTTGCAAACAGTGTGAAAGATATGGACATTTCTACGTTCCGGGCAACCTGGGCTTCACTCTGTGGCGTTCATCCACCACATCGAATAGCTACGGCCTCAGAAGTCAACGCGTGAAGCATAAAATACAATAAAAATACAACAGTCTTTCCATCCTATAACAGGAATAATTGCAACCCGTGTGAAAGTGATGGTCATTTCTACGTTCCAGGCATCCTAGGCTTCACTCTAGGGTGTTGTTCCACCAGATCGAATAGTTAGGACCTAAGAAGTCAACGCCAGAAGCATAAAATACAATATAAATATAACAGTTTTTCCATCGTATAAAACGAATAATAGCAACCAGTGTGAAAGTTATGGTCATTTCTACGTTCCGGGCAACCTAGGCTTCACTCTAGGGCGTTGCTCCACCAGATCAAACAGTTAGGGCCTTAGATGTCAACGCCAGAAGCATAAAATACAATAAAGGTGCAACAGCTTTTCCATCGTATAACAGGAATAACTGCAACCAGTGTGAAAGTACTGGTCATTCCTACGTTCCGGGCAACCTAGGCTTCACTCTATGGCGTTCATCCACCACATCGAATAGCTACGGCCTCAGAAGTCAACGCGTGAAGCATAAAATACAATAAAAATTCAACAGTCTTTCCATCCTATAACAGGAATAATTGCAACCCGTGTGAAAGTGATGGTCATTTCTACGTTCCAGGCAACCTAGGCTTCACTCTAGGGTGTTGTTCCACCAGATCGTATAGTTAGGGCCTAAGAAGCCAACGCCAGAAGCATAAAATACAATATAAATATAACAGTTTTTCCATTGTATAAAACGAATAATAGCAACCAGTGTGAAAGTTATGGTCATTTCTACGTTCCGGGCAACCTAGGCTTCACTCTAGGGCGTTGCTCCACCAGATCAAACAGTTAGGGCCTTAGATGTCAACGCCAGAAGCATAAAATACAATAAAGGTGCAACAGTTTTTCCATCGTATAACAGGAATAACTGCAACCAGTATGAAAGTACTGGTCATTTCTACGTTCCGGGTAACCTAGGTTTTACTCTAGGGCGTTGCTCCACCAGATCGAATAGCTAGGGAATTAGAATTCAACGCCATAGGAATAAAATACAATATAAGTCCAACAGTTTTTCCATCGTATAAAATGAATAATTGCAACCAGTGTGAAAGTTATGGTCATTTCAACGTTCCGGGCAATCTGCGCTTCACACTAGGGCGTTCTACCACCACATCGAATAGCTACGGCCACAGAAGTCAACGCCTGAAGTATAAAATACAATAAAAATACAACAGTCTTTCCATCCTATAACAGGAATAATTGCAACCCGTGTGAAAGTGATGGTCATTTCTACGTTCCAGGCAACCAAGGCTTCACTCTAGGGCGTTGTTGCACTAGATCGAATAGTTCGGGCCTAAGAAGTCAACGCCAGGAGCATAAAATACAACATAAATACAACAGACTTTCCATCGTATATAATGTATATTTGCAAACAGTGTGAAAGTAATGGTCATTTCTACGTACCAGGCAACCTAGGCTCCACTCTAGGGCGTTGCTCCACCAAATCGAATAGCTAGGGCCTTAGAAGTCAACGCCAGAAGCATAAAATGCAAAATAAATAGAACAGTTTTTCCATTGTATAAAACGAATAATTGCTACCAGTGTAAAAGTTATGGTCTTTTCTACGTTCCGGGCAACCTAGGCTTCACCCTAGGGCGTTGCTCCAACAGATTGAATAGTTAGGGCCTTAGAAGTCAACGCCCGAAGCATAAAAGGCAACAAAAATACAACAGTTTTTCCATCGTATAACAGGATTAATTGCAACCAGTTTGAAAGTGATGGTCATTTCGACGTTCCGGGCAACCTAGGCTTCACTCTAGGTCGTTGCTCCACCAGATCGAATAGTTAGGGTCTTAGAAGTCAACGCCCGAAGCATAAAATACAAAATAAATGGAACAGTTTTTCCATCGTATAAAACGAATAATTGCTACCAGTGTGAAAGTTATGGTCATTTCTACTTTCCGGGCAACCTACGCTTTACCCTAGGGCGTTGTTCCACCAGATGGAATAGTTGCGGCCTAAGAAGTCAACGCCAGAAGCATAAAATACGATATAAATAGAACAGCTTATCCATCGAATAAAACGAATAATTGCAACCAGTGTGAAAGTTATGGTCATTTCTACGTTCCGGGCAACCTAGGATTCACCGTAGGGCGTTGTTCCACCACACCGAATAGCTACGGCCTCAGAAGTCAACGACAGAAGCATAAAATACAATATAAATATAACAGTTTTTCCATCGTATATAACGAATAATAGCAACCAGTGTAAAAGTTATGGTCATTTCTACGTGCCGGGCAACCTAGGCTTCACTCTAGGTCGTTGCTCCACCACATCAAACAGTTAGGGCCTTAGAAGTCAACGCCCGAAGCATAAAATACAAAATAAATATAACAGTTTTTCCAACGTATAAAACGAATAATAGCAACCAGTGTGAAAGTTATGGTCACTTCTACGTTCCGGGCAACCTAGGCTTCACTCTAGGGCGTTGCTCCACCAGATCGAACAGTTAGGGCCTTAGAAGCCAACGCGCGAAGCATTAAATACAAATAAGTAGAACAGTTTTTCCATTGTATAAAACGAATAATTGCTACCAGTGTAAAAGATATGGTCTTTTCTACGTTCCGGGCAACCTAGGCTTCACCCTAGGGCGTTGTTCCACCAGATGGAATAGTTAGGGCCTAAGAAGTGAACGCCTGAAGCATAAAATACAATATAAATACAACAGTTTTTCCATCGTATAAAACGTATAATTGCAACCAGTATGAAACTTATGGTCATTTCTACTTTCCGGGCAACCTAGGCTTCACTCTATGGCGTTCTACCACCACATCGAATAGCTACGGCCACAGAAGTCAACGCCTGAAGTATAAAATACAATAAAAATACAACAGTCTTTCCATCCTATAACAGGAATAATTGCAACCCGTGTGAAAGTGATGGTCATTTCTACGTTCCAGGCAACCTAGGCTTCACTCTAGGGCGTTGTTGCACCAGATCGAATAGTTCGGGCCTAAGAAGTCAACGCCCGAAGAATAAAATACAAAATAAATAAAACAGTTTTTCCATCGTATAAAACGAATAATTGCTACCAGTGTGAAATGAATGGTCATTTCTACGTTCCGGGCAACCTAGGCTTCACGCTAGGGCGGTGCTCCACCAGATCAAATAGTTAGGGAATAAGAAGTCAACGCCAGGAGCATAAAATACAACATAAATACAACAGACTTTCCATCGTATATAATGTATATTTGCAAACAGTGTGAAAGTAATGGTCATTTCTACGTACCGGGCAACCTAGGCTCCACTCTAGGGCGTTGCTCCACCAAATCGAATAGCTAGGGCCTTAGAAGTCAACGCCAGAAGCATAAAATACAATAAAGGTGCAAAAGTTTTTCCATCGTATAACAGGAATAACTGCAAACAGTATGAAAGTACTGGTCATTTCTACGTTCCGGGTAACCTAGGTTTCACTCTAGGGCGTTGCTCCACCAGATCGGATAGCTACGGCATTAGAATTCAACGCCATAAGAATAAAATACAATATAAGTCCAACAGTTTTTCCATCGTATAAAATGAATAATTGCAACCAGTGTGAAAGTTATGGTCATTTCTACATTTCGAGCAACCTAGGCTTCACTCTAGGGCGTTGCTCCACCTGATCGAATAGTTAGGGCCTTAGGAGTCAACGCCAGAAGCATAAAATACAATAAAGATGCAACAGTTTTTCCATCGTATAACAGGAATAACTGCAAACAGTGTGAAAGTAATGGTCATTTCTACGTTCCGGTCAACCTAGGCGTCACTCTAGGGCGTTGCTCCACCACATCTAATAGCTACGGCCTTAGAAGTCAACGCCAGGAGCATAAAATACAATATAAGTCCAACAGTTTTTCCATCGTATAAAATGAATAATTGCAACCAGTGTGAAAGTTATGGTCATTTCAACGTTCCGGGCAATCTGGGCTTCACACTAGGGCGTTGCTCCTCCAGATCAATCAGTTAGGGCCTTAGAAGTCAACGCCCGAAGCATAAAATGCAAAATAAATGGAACAGTTTTTCCATCGTATAAAACGAATAATTGCTACCAGTGTGAAAGTTATGGTCATTTCTACTTTCCGGGCAACCTACGCTTTACCCTAGGGCGTTGTTCCACCAGATGGAATAGTTACGGCCTAAGAAGTCAACGCCAGAAGCATAAAATACGATATAAATACAACAGCTTATCCATCGTATAAAACGAATAATTGCAACCAGTGTGAAAGTTATGGTCATTTCTGCGTTCCGGGCAACCTAGGATTCACCCTAGGGCGTTGTTCCACCACAACGAATAGCTACGGCCTCAGAAGTCAACGACAGAAGCATAAAATACAATATAAATATAACAGTTTTTCCATCGTATATAACGAATAATAGCAACCAGTGTGAAAGTTATGGTCATTTCTACGTGCCGGGCAACCTAGGCTTCACTCTAGGGCGTTGCTCCACCAGATCAAACAGTTAGGGCCTTAGAAGCCAACGCCCGAAGCATTAAATACAAATAAGTAGAACAGTTTTTCCATTGTATAAAACGAATAATTGCTACCAGTGTAAAAGTTATGGTCATTTCTATGTTCCGGGCAACCTAGGCTTCACCCTCGGCCGTCGTTCCACCAGATCGAATAGTTCGGGCCTAAGAAGTGAACGCCAGAAGCATAAAATACAATATAAATACAACAGTTTTTCCATCGTATAAAACGAATAATTGCAACCAGTATGAAACTTATGGTCATTTATATTTTCCGGGCAACCTAGGCTTCACCCTAGGGCATTGCTCCAACAGATTGAATAGTTAGGGCCTTAGAAGTCAATGCCCGAAGCAAAAAATGGAATAAAAATACAACAGTTTTTCCATCATATAACAGGAATAATTGCAACCATTTTGAGAGTGATGGTCATTTCTACGTACCGGGCAACCTAGGCTTCACTCTAGGGCATTGATCCACTAGATCGAATAGTTAGTGCCTTAGAAGTCAACGCCAGATGCATAAAATACAATATAAATACAACAGTTTTTCCATCGTATAAAACGAATAATTGCAACCAGTATGAAACTTATGGTCATTTCTACTTTCCGGGCAACCTAGGCTTCACACTATGGCGTTCTACCACCACATCGAATAGCTACGGCCACAGAAGTCAACGCCTGAAGTATAAAATACAATAAAAATACAACAGTCTTTCCATCCTATAACAGGAATAATTGCAACCCGTGTGAAAGTGATGGTCATTTCTACGTTCCAGGCAACCTAGGCTTCACTCTAGGGTGTTGTTCCACCAGATCGAATAGTTAGGGCCTAAGAAGTCAACGCCAGAAGCATAAAATACAATATAAATATAACAGCTTTTCCATCGTATAAAACGAATAATAGCAACCAGTGTAAAAGTTATGGTCATTTCTTCGTCTCGGGCAACCTAGGCTTCACCCTAGGCCGTTGTCCCATCAGATCGAATAGTTAGGGCCTTAGAAGTCAACGCTCGAAGCATAAAATACAAAATAAATAAAACAGTTTTTCCATCGTATAAAACGAATAATTCCTACCAGTGTGAAATGAATGGTCATTTCTACTTTCCGGGTAACCTAGGTGTCACTCTAGGGCGTTGCTCCACCAGATCGAATAGCTAGGGAATTAGAATTCAACGCCATAAGAATAAAATACAATATAAGTCCAACAGTTTTTCCATCGTATAAAATGAATAATTGCAACCAGTGTGAAAGTTATGGTCATTTCTACATTTCGAGCAACCTAGTCTTCACTCTAGGGCGCTGCTCCACCTGATCGAATAAGTTAGGGCCTTAGAGGTCAACGCCAGAAGCATAAAACACAATAAAGATGCAACAGTTTTTCCATCGTATGACAGGAATAACTGCAAACAGTGTGAAAGTACAGGTCATTTCTACGTTCCGGGTAACCTAGGTTTCACTCTAGGGCGTTGCTCCACCAGATCGGATAGCTAGGGACTTAGAATTCAACGCCATAAGAATAAAATGCAATATAAATATAACAGTTTTTCCATCGTATAAAACGAATATTAGCAACCAGAGTGAAAGTTTTGGACATTTCAACGTTCCGGGCAATCTGGGCTTCACACTAGGGCGTTGCTCCTCCAGATCAATCAGTTAGGGCCTTAGAAGTCAACGCCCGAAGCATAAAATGCAAAATAAATAGAACCGTTTTTCCATTGTATAAAACGAATAATTGCTACCAGTGTAAAAGTTATGGTCATTTCTACGTTCCGGACAACCTAGGCTTCACCCTAGGGCGTTCTTCCACCAGATCGAATAGTTAGGGCCTAAGAAGTGAACGCCAGAAGCATAAAATACAATATAAATACAAGAGTTTTTCCATCATTTAAAACGAATAATTGCAACCAGTATGAAAGTGATGGTCATTTCTACGTACCGGGCAACCTAGGCTTCACTCTAGGGCGTTGCTCCACCAGATCGAATAGTTAGGGTCTTAGAAGTCAACGCCCGAAGCATAAAATATAAAATAAATAGAACAGTTTTTCCATCGTATAAAACGAATAATTGCTACCAGTGTGAAAGTTAAGGTTATTTCTACTTTCCGGGCAACCTAGGCTTCACCCTATGGCGTTGTGCCACCAGATGGAATAGTTAGGGCCTAAGAAGTCAACGCCAGAAGCATAAAATACGATATAAATACAACAGCTTTTCCATCGTATAAGACGAATAATTGCAACCAGTTTGAAAGTGATTGTCATTTCTACGTACCGGGCAACCTAGGCTTCACTCTAGGGCGTTGCTCCTCCTGATCGAATAGTTAGGGCCTTAGAAGTCAACGCCCGAAGCATAAAATACAAAATAAACAGAACAGTTTTTCCATCGTATAAAGCGAATGATTGCAACCAGTGTGAAAGTTATGGTCATTTCTACGTTCCGGGCAACCTAGGCTTCACCCAAGGGCGTTGCTCCAACAGATTGAATAGTTAGGTCCTTAGAAGTCAGTGCCCGAAGCATAAAATGCAATAAATATACAACAGCATTACCATCGTATAAAATGAATAATTGCAAACAGTGTGAAAGATATGGACATTTCTACGTTCCGGGCAACCTGGGCTTCACTCTGTGGCGTTCATCCACCACATCGAATAGCTACGGCCTCAGAAGTCAACGCGTGAAGCATAAAATACAATAAAAATACAACAGCCTTTCCATCCTATAACAGGAATAATTGCAACCCGTGTGAAAGTGATGGTCATTTCTACGTTCCAGGCATCCTAGGCTTCACTCTAGGGTGTTGTTCCACCAGATCGAATAGTTAGGACCTAAGAAGTCAACGCCAGAAGCATAAAATACAATATAAATATAACAGTTTTTCCATCGTATAAAACGAATAATAGCAACCAGTGTGAAAGTTATGGTCATTTCTACGTTCCGGGCAACCTAGGCTTCACTCTAGGGCGTTGCTCCACCAGATCAAACAGTTAGGGCCTTAGATGTCAACGCCAGAAGCATAAAATACAATAAAGGTGCAACAGCTTTTCCATCGTATAACAGGAATAACTGCAACCAGTGTGAAAGTACTGGTCATTCCTACGTTCCGGGCAACCTAGGCTTCACTCTATGGCGTTCATCCACCACATCGAATAGCTACGGCCTCAGAAGTCAACGCGTGAAGCATAAAATACAATAAAAATTCAACAGTCTTTCCATCCTATAACAGGAATAATTGCAACCCGTGTGAAAGTGATGGTCATTTCTACGTTCCAGGCAACCTAGGCTTCACTCTAGGGTGTTGTTCCACCAGATCGTATAGTTAGGGCCTAAGAAGCCAACGCCAGAAGCATAAAATACAATATAAATATAACAGTTTTTCCATTGTATAAAACGAATAATAGCAACCAGTGTGAAAGTTATGGTCATTTCTACGTTCCGGGCAACCTAGGCTTCACTCTAGGGCGTTGCTCCACCAGATCAAACAGTTAGGGCCTTAGATGTCAACGCCAGAAGCATAAAATACAATAAAGGTGCAACAGTTTTTCCATCGTATAACAGGAATAACTGCAACCAGTATGAAAGTACTGGTCATTTCTACGTTCCGGGTAACCTAGGTTTCACTCTAGGGCGTTGCTCCACCAGATCGAATAGCTAGGGAATTAGAATTCAACGCCATAGGAATAAAATACAATATAAGTCCAACAGTTTTTCCATCGTATAAAATGAATAATTGCAACCAGTGTGAAAGTTATGGTCATTTCAACGTTCCGGGCAATCTGCGCTTCACACTAGGGCGTTCTACCACCACATCGAATAGCTACGGCCACAGAAGTCAACGCCTGAAGTATAAAATACAATAAAAATACAACAGTCTTTCCATCCTATAACAGGAATAATTGCAACCCGTGTGAAAGTGATGGTCATTTCTACGTTCCAGGCAACCAAGGCTTCACTCTAGGGCGTTGTTGCACTAGATCGAATAGTTCGGGCCTAAGAAGTCAACGCCAGGAGCATAAAATACAACATAAATACAACAGACTTTCCATCGTATATAATGTATATTTGCAAACAGTGTGAAAGTAATGGTCATTTCTACGTACCAGGCAACCTAGGCTCCACTCTAGGGCGTTGCTCCACCAAATCGAATAGCTAGGGCCTTAGAAGTCAACGCCAGAAGCATAAAATGCAAAATAAATAGAACAGTTTTTCCATTGTATAAAACGAATAATTGCTACCAGTGTAAAAGTTATGGTCTTTTCTACGTTCCGGGCAACCTAGGCTTCACCCTAGGGCGTTGCTCCAACAGATTGAATAGTTAGGGCCTTAGAAGTCAACGCCCGAAGCATAAAAGGCAACAAAAATACAACAGTTTTTCCATCGTATAACAGGATTAATTGCAACCAGTTTGAAAGTGATGGTCATTTCGACGTTCCGGGCAACCTAGGCTTCACTCTAGGTCGTTGCTCCACCAGATCGAATAGTTAGGGTCTTAGAAGTCAACGCCCGAAGCATAAAATACAAAATAAATGGAACAGTTTTTCCATCGTATAAAACGAATAATTGCTACCAGTGTGAAAGTTATGGTCATTTCTACTTTCCGGGCAACCTACGCTTTACCCTAGGGCGTTGTTCCACCAGATGGAATAGTTGCGGCCTAAGAAGTCAACGCCAGAAGCATAAAATACGATATAAATAGAACAGCTTATCCATCGAATAAAACGAATAATTGCAACCAGTGTGAAAGTTATGGTCATTTCTACGTTCCGGGCAACCTAGGATTCACCCTAGGGCGTTGTTCCACCACACCGAATAGCTACGGCCTCAGAAGTCAACGACAGAAGCATAAAATACAATATAAATATAACAGTTTTTCCATCGTATATAACGAATAATAGCAACCAGTGTAAAAGTTATGGTCATTTCTACGTGCCGGGCAACCTAGGCTTCACTCTAGGGCGTTGCTCCACCACATCAAACAGTTAGGGCCTTAGAAGTCAACGCCCGAAGCATAAAATACAAAATAAATATAACAGTTTTTCCAACGTATAAAACGAATAATAGCAACCAGTGTGAAAGTTATGGTCACTTCTACGTTCCGGGCAACCTAGGCTTCACTCTAGGGCGTTGCTCCACCAGATCGAACAGTTAGGGCCTTAGAAGCCAACGCGCGAAGCATTAAATACAAATAAGTAGAACAGTTTTTCCATTGTATAAAACGAATAATTGCTACCAGTGTAAAAGATATGGTCTTTTCTACGTTCCGGGCAACCTAGGCTTCACCCTAGGGCGTTGTTCCACCAGATGGAATAGTTAGGGCCTAAGAAGTGAACGCCTGAAGCATAAAATACAATATAAATACAACAGTTTTTCCATCGTATAAAACGTATAATTGCAACCAGTATGAAACTTATGGTCATTTCTACCTTCCGGGCAACCTAGGCTTCACTCTATGGCGTTCTACCACCACATCGAATAGCTACGGCCACAGAAGTCAACGCCTGAAGTATAAAATACAATAAAAATACAACAGTCTTTCCATCCTATAACAGGAATAATTGCAACCCGTGTGAAAGTGATGGTCATTTCTACGTTCCAGGCAACCTAGGCTTCACTCTAGGGCGTTGTTGCACCAGATCGAATAGTTCGGGCCTAAGAAGTCAACGCCCGAAGAATAAAATACAAAATAAATAAAACAGTTTTTCCATCGTATAAAACGAATAATTGCTACCAGTGTGAAATGAATGGTCATTTCTACGTTCCGGGCAACCTAGGCTTCACGCTAGGGCGGTGCTCCACCAGATCAAATAGTTAGGGAATAAGAAGTCAACGCCAGGAGCATAAAATACAACATAAATACAACAGACTTTCCATCGTATATAATGTATATTTGCAAACAGTGTGAAAGTAATGGTCATTTCTACGTACCGGGCAACCTAGGCTCCACTCTAGGGCGTTGCTCCACCAAATCGAATAGCTAGGGCCTTAGAAGTCAACGCCAGAAGCATAAAATACAATAAAGGTGCAAAAGTTTTTCCATCGTATAACAGGAATAACTGCAAACAGTATGAAAGTACTGGTCATTTCTACGTTCCGGGTAACCTAGGTTTCACTCTAGGGCGTTGCTCCACCAGATCGGATAGCTACGGCATTAGAATTCAACGCCATAAGAATAAAATACAATATAAGTCCAACAGTTTTTCCATCGTATAAAATGAATAATTGCAACCAGTGTGAAAGTTATGGTCATTTCTACATTTCGAGCAACCTAGGCTTCACTCTAGGGCGTTGCTCCACCTGATCGAATAGTTAGGGCCTTAGGAGTCAACGCCAGAAGCATAAAATACAATAAAGATGCAACAGTTTTTCCATCGTATAACAGGAATAACTGCAAACAGTGTGAAAGTAATGGTCATTTCTACGTTCCGGTCAACCTAGGCGTCACTCTAGGGCGTTGCTCCACCACATCTAATAGCTACGGCCTTAGAAGTCAACGCCAGGAGCATAAAATACAATATAAGTCCAACAGTTTTTCCATCGTATAAAATGAATAATTGCAACCAGTGTGAAAGTTATGGTCATTTCAACGTTCCGGGCAATCTGGGCTTCACACTAGGGCGTTGCTCCTCCAGATCAATCAGTTAGGGCCTTAGAAGTCAACGCCCGAAGCATAAAATGCAAAATAAATAGAACAGTTTTTCCATTGTATAAAACGAATAATTGCTACCAGAGTAAAAGTTATGGTCTTTTCTACGTTCCGGGCAACCTAGGCTTCACCCTAGGGCGTTGCTCCAACAGATTGAATAGTTAGGGCCTTAGAAGTCAACGCCCGAAGCATAAAATACAAAATAAATGGAACAGTTTTTCCATCGTATAAAACGAATAATTGCTACCAGTGTGAAAGTTATGGTCATTTCTACTTTCCGGGCAACCTACGCTTTACCCTAGGGCGTTGTTCCACCAGATGGAATAGTTACGGCCTAAGAAGTCAACGCCAGAAGCATAAAATACGATATAAATACAACAGCTTATCCATCGTATAAAACGAATAATTGCAACCAGTGTGAAAGTTATGGTCATTTCTGCGTTCCGGGCAACCTAGGATTCACCCTAGGGCGTTGTTCCACCACAACGAATAGCTACGGCCTCAGAAGTCAACGACAGAAGCATAAAATACAATATAAATATAACAGTTTTTCCATCGTATATAACGAATAATAGCAACCAGTGTGAAAGTTATGGTCATTTCTACGTGCCGGGCAACCTAGGCTTCACTCTAGGGCGTTGCTCCACCAGATCAAACAGTTAGGGCCTTAGAAGCCAACGCCCGAAGCATTAAATACAAATAAGTAGAACAGTTTTTCCATTGTATAAAACGAATAATTGCTACCAGTGTAAAAGTTATGGTCATTTCTATGTTCCGGGCAACCTAGGCTTCACCCTCGGCCGTCGTTCCACCAGATCGAATAGTTCGGGCCTAAGAAGTGAACGCCAGAAGCATAAAATACAATATAAATACAACAGTTTTTCCATCGTATAAAACGAATAATTGCAACCAGTATGAAACTTATGGTCATTTATATTTTCCGGGCAACCTAGGCTTCACCCTAGGGCATTGCTCCAACAGATTGAATAGTTAGGGCCTTAGAAGTCAATGCCCGAAGCAAAAAATGCAATAAAAATACAACAGTTTTTCCATCATATAACAGGAATAATTGCAACCATTTTGAGAGTGATGGTCATTTCTACGTACCGGGCAACCTAGGCTTCACTCTAGGGCATTGATCCACTAGATCGAATAGTTAGTGCCTTAGAAGTCAACGCCAGATGCATAAAATACAATATAAATACAACAGTTTTTCCATCGTATAAAACGAATAATTGCAACCAGTATGAAACTTATGGTCATTTCTACTTTCCGGGCAACCTAGGCTTCACACTATGGCGTTCTACCACCACATCGAATAGCTACGGCCACAGAAGTCAACGCCTGAAGTATAAAATACAATAAAAATACAACAGTCTTTCCATCCTATAACAGGAATAATTGCAACCCGTGTGAAAGTGATGGTCATTTCTACGTTCCAGGCAACCTAGGCTTCACTCTAGGGTGTTGTTCCACCAGATCGAATAGTTAGGGCCTAAGAAGTCAACGCCAGAAGCATAAAATACAATATAAATATAACAGCTTTTCCATCGTATAAAACGAATAATAGCAACCAGTGTAAAAGTTATGGTCATTTCTTCGTCTCGGGCAACCTAGGCTTCACCCTAGGCCGTTGTCCCATCAGATCGAATAGTTAGGGCCTTAGAAGTCAACGCTCGAAGCATAAAATACAAAATAAATAAAACAGTTTTTCCATCGTATAAAACGAATAATTGCTACCAGTGTGAAAGTTATGGTCATTTCTACTTTCCGGGCAACCTACGCTTTACCCTAGGGCGTTGTTCCACCAGATGGAATAGTTACGGCCTAAGAAGTCAACGCCAGAAGCATAAAATACGATATAAATACAACAGCTTATCCATCGTATAAAACGAATAATTGCAACCAGTGTGAAAGTTATGGTCATTTCTGCGTTCCGGGCAACCTAGGATTCACCCTAGGGCGTTGTTCCACCACAACGAATAGCTACGGCCTCAGAAGTCAACGACAGAAGCATAAAATACAATATAAATATAACAGTTTTTCCATCGTATATAACGAATAATAGCAACCAGTGTGAAAGTTATGGTCATTTCTACGTGCCGGGCAACCTAGGCTTCACTCTAGGGCGTTGCTCCACCAGATCAAACAGTTAGGGCCTTAGAAGCCAACGCCCGAAGCATTAAATACAAATAAGTAGAACAGTTTTTCCATTGTATAAAACGAATAATTGCTACCAGTGTAAAAGTTATGGTCATTTCTATGTTCCGGGCAACCTAGGCTTCACCCTCGGCCGTCGTTCCACCAGATCGAATAGTTCGGGCCTAAGAAGTGAACGCCAGAAGCATAAAATACAATATAAATACAACAGTTTTTCCATCGTATAAAACGAATAATTGCAACCAGTATGAAACTTATGGTCATTTATATTTTCCGGGCAACCTAGGCTTCACCCTAGGGCATTGCTCCAACAGATTGAATAGTTAGGGCCTTAGAAGTCAATGCCCGAAGCAAAAAATGCAATAAAAATACAACAGTTTTTCCATCATATAACAGGAATAATTGCAACCATTTTGAGAGTGATGGTCATTTCTACGTACCGGGCAACCTAGGCTTCACTCTAGGGCATTGATCCACTAGATCGAATAGTTAGTGCCTTAGAAGTCAACGCCAGATGCATAAAATACAATATAAATACAACAGTTTTTCCATCGTATAAAACGAATAATTGCAACCAGTATGAAACTTATGGTCATTTCTACTTTCCGGGCAACCTAGGCTTCACACTATGGCGTTCTACCACCACATCGAATAGCTACGGCCACGGAAGTCAACGCCTGAAGTATAAAATACAATAAAAATACAACAGTCTTTCCATCCTATAACAGGAATAATTGCAACCCGTGTGAAAGTGATGGTCATTTCTACGTTCCAGGCAACCTAGGCTTCACTCTAGGGTGTTGTTCCACCAGATCGAATAGTTAGGGCCTAAGAAGTCAACGCCAGAAGCATAAAATACAATATAAATATAACAGCTTTTCCATCGTATAAAACGAATAATAGCAACCAGTGTAAAAGTTATGGTCATTTCTTCGTCTCGGGCAACCTAGGCTTCACCCTAGGCCGTTGTCCCATCAGATCGAATAGTTAGGGCCTTAGAAGTCAACGCTCGAAGCATAAAATACAAAATAAATAAAACAGTTTTTCCATCGTATAAAACGAATAATTCCTACCAGTGTGAAATGAATGGTCATTTCTACTTTCCGGGTAACCTAGGTGTCACTCTAGGGCGTTGCTCCACCAGATCGAATAGCTAGGGAATTAGAATTCAACGCCATAAGAATAAAATACAATATAAGTCCAACAGTTTTTCCATCGTATAAAATGAATAATTGCAACCAGTGTGAAAGTTATGGTCATTTCTACATTTCGAGCAACCTAGTCTTCACTCTAGGGCGTTGCTCCACCTGATCGAATAAGTTAGGGCCTTAGAGGTCAACGCCAGAAGCATAAAACACAATAAAGATGCAACAGTTTTTCCATCGTATGACAGGAATAACTGCAAACAGTGTGAAAGTACAGGTCATTTCTACGTTCCGGGTAACCTAGGTTTCACTCTAGGGCGTTGCTCCACCAGATCGGATAGCTAGGGACTTAGAATTCAACGCCATAAGAATAAAATGCAATATAAATATAACAGTTTTTCCATCGTATAAAACGAATATTAGCAACCAGAGTGAAAGTTTTGGACATTTCAACGTTCCGGGCAATCTGGGCTTCACACTAGGGCGTTGCTCCTCCAGATCAATCAGTTAGGGCCTTAGAAGTCAACGCCCGAAGCATAAAATGCAAAATAAATAGAACCGTTTTTCCATTGTATAAAACGAATAATTGCTACCAGTGTAAAAGTTATGGTCATTTCTACGTTCCGGACAACCTAGGCTTCACCCTAGGGCGTTCTTCCACCAGATCGAATAGTTAGGGCCTAAGAAGTGAACGCCAGAAGCATAAAATACAATATAAATACAAGAGTTTTTCCATCATTTAAAACGAATAATTGCAACCAGTATGAAAGTGATGGTCATTTCTACGTACCGGGCAACCTAGGCTTCACTCTAGGGCGTTGCTCCACCAGATCGAATAGTTAGGGTCTTAGAAGTCAACGCCCGAAGCATAAAATATAAAATAAATAGAACAGTTTTTCCATCGTATAAAACGAATAATTGCTACCAGTGTGAAAGTTAAGGTTATTTCTACTTTCCGGGCAACCTAGGCTTCACCCTATGGCGTTGTTCCACCAGATGGAATAGTTAGGGCCTAAGAAGTCAACGCCAGAAGCATAAAATACGATATAAATACAACAGCTTTTCCATCGTATAAGACGAATAATTGCAACCAGTTTGAAAGTGATTGTCATTTCTACGTAGCGGGCAACCTAGGCTTCACTCTAGGGCGTTGCTCCTCCTGATCGAATAGTTAGGGCCTTAGAAGTCAACGCCCGAAGCATAAAATACAAAATAAACAGAACAGTTTTTCCATCGTATAAAACGAATGATTGCTACCAGTGTGAAAGTTATGGTCATTTCTACTTTCCGGGCAACCTACGCTTCACCCTAGGGCGTTGTTCCACC
Source organism: Calliopsis andreniformis (assembly GCF_051401765.1). Lineage (NCBI taxonomy): Eukaryota > Metazoa > Arthropoda > Insecta > Hymenoptera > Andrenidae > Calliopsis > Calliopsis andreniformis. The sequence continues at coordinate 6,181,111 of NW_027480425.1, read as the reverse complement.
AGATGGAATAGTTAGGGCCTAAGAAGTCAACGCTAGAAGCATAAAATACGATATAAATACAACAGCTTTTCCATCGTATAAAACGAATAATTGCAACCAGTGTGAAAGTTATGGTCATTTCTACGTTCCGGGCAACCTAGGCTTCACCCAAGGGCGTTGCTCCAACAGACTGAATAGTTAGGTCCTTAGATGTCAACGCCAGAAGCATAAAATACAATAAAGGTGCAACAGTTTTTCGATCGTATAACAGGAATAACTGCAACCAGTGTGAAAGTACTGGTCATTTCTACGTTCCGGGCAACCTAGGCTTCACTCTATGGCGTTCATCCACCACATCGAATAGCTACGGCCTCAGAAGTCAACGCGTGAAGCATAAAATACAATAAAAATTCAACAGTCTTTCCATCCTATAACAGGAATAATTGCAACCCGTGTGAAAGTGATGGTCATTTCTACGTTCCAGGCAACCTAGGCTTCACTCTAGGGCGTTGTTGCACCAGATCGAATAGTTCGGGCCTAAGAAGTCAACGCCCGAAGAATAAAATACAAAATAAATAAAACAGTTTTTCCATCGTATAAAACGAATAATTGCTACCAGTGTGAAATGAATGGTCATTTCTACGTTCCGGGCAACCTAGGCTTCACGCTAGGGCGGTGCTCCACCAGATCAAATAGTTAGGGAATAAGAAGTCAACGCCAGGAGCATAAAATACAACATAAATACAACAGACTTTCCATCGTATATAATGTATATTTGCAAACAGTGTGAAAGTAATGGTCATTTCTACGTACCGGGCAACCTAGGCTCCACTCTAGGGCGTTGCTCCACCAAATCGAATAGCTAGGGCCTTAGAAGTCTACGCCAGAAGCATAAAATACAATAAAGGTGCAAAAGTTTTTCCATCGTATAACAGGAATAACTGCAAACAGTGTGAAAGTAATGGTCATTTCTACGTTCCGGTCAACCTAGGCGTCACTCTAGGGCGTTGCTCCACCACATCTAATAGCTACGGCCTTAGAAGTCAACGCCAGGAGCATAAAATACAATATAAGTCCAACAGTTTTTCCATCGTATAAAATGAATAATTGCAACCAGTGTGAAAGTTATGGTCATTCCAACGTTCCGGGCAATCTGGGCTTCACACTAGGGCGTTGCTCCTCCAGATCAATCAGTTAGGGCCTTAGAAGTCAACGCCCGAAGCATAAAATGCAAAATAAATAGAACAGTTTTTCCATTGTATAAAACGAATAATTGCTACCAGAGTAAAAGTTATGGTCTTTTCTACGTTCCGGGCAACCTAGGCTTCACCCTAGGGCGTTGCTCGAACAGATTGAATAGTTAGGGCCTTAGAAGTCAACGCCCGAAGCATAAAATACAAAATAAATGGAACAGTTTTTCCATCGTATAAAACGAATAATTGCTACCAGTGTGAAAGTTATGGTCATTTCTACTTTCCGGGCAACCTACGCTTTACCCTAGGGCGTTGTTCCACCAGATGGAATAGTTACGGCCTAAGAAGTCAACGCCAGAAGCATAAAATACGATATAAATACAACAGCTTATCCATCGTATAAAACGAATAATTGCAACCAGTGTGAAAGTTATGGTCATTTCTGCGTTCCGGGCAACCTAGGATTCACCCTAGGGCGTTGTTCCACCACAACGAATAGCTACGGCCTCAGAAGTCAACGACAGAAGCATAAAATACAATATAAATATAACAGTTTTTCCATTGTATAAAACGAATAATAGCAACCAGTGTGAAAGTTATGGTCATTTCTACGTTCCGGGCAACCTAGGCTTCACTCTAGGGCGTTGCTCCACCAGATCAAACAGTTAGGGCCTTAGATGTCAACGCCAGAAGCATAAAATACAATAAAGGTGCAACAGTTTTTCCATCGTATAACAGGAATAACTGCAACCAGTATGAAAGTACTGGTCATTTCTACGTTCCGGGTAACCTAGGTTTCACTCTAGGGCGTTGCTCCACCAGATCGAATAGCTAGGGAATTAGAATTCAACGCCATAGGAATAAAATACAATATAAGTCCAACAGTTTTTCCATCGTATAAAATGAATAATTGCAACCAGTGTGAAAGTTATGGTCATTTCAACGTTCCGGGCAATCTGCGCTTCACACTAGGGCGTTCTACCACCACATCGAATAGCTACGGCCACAGAAGTCAACGCCTGAAGTATAAAATACAATAAAAATACAACAGTCTTTCCATCCTATAACAGGAATAATTGCAACCCGTGTGAAAGTGATGGTCATTTCTACGTTCCAGGCAACCAAGGCTTCACTCTAGGGCGTTGTTGCACTAGATCGAATAGTTCGGGCCTAAGAAGTCAACGCCAGGAGCATAAAATACAACATAAATACAACAGACTTTCCATCGTATATAATGTATATTTGCAAACAGTGTGAAAGTAATGGTCATTTCTACGTACCAGGCAACCTAGGCTCCACTCTAGGGCGTTGCTCCACCAAATCGAATAGCTAGGGCCTTAGAAGTCAACGCCAGAAGCATAAAATGCAAAATAAATAGAACAGTTTTTCCATTGTATAAAACGAATAATTGCTACCAGTGTAAAAGTTATGGTCTTTTCTACGTTCCGGGCAACCTAGGCTTCACCCTAGGGCGTTGCTCCAACAGATTGAATAGTTAGGGCCTTAGAAGTCAACGCCCGAAGCATAAAAGGCAACAAAAATACAACAGTTTTTCCATCGTATAACAGGATTAATTGCAACCAGTTTGAAAGTGATGGTCATTTCGACGTCCCGGGCAACCTAGGCTTCACTCTAGGTCGTTGCTCCACCAGATCGAATAGTTAGGGTCTTAGAAGTCAACGCCCGAAGCATAAAATACAAAATAAATGGAACAGTTTTTCCATCGTATAAAACGAATAATTGCTACCAGTGTGAAAGTTATGGTCATTTCTACTTTCCGGGCAACCTACGCTTTACCCTAGGGCGTTGTTCCACCAGATGGAATAGTTGCGGCCTAAGAAGTCAACGCCAGAAGCATAAAATACGATATAAATAGAACAGCTTATCCATCGAATAAAACGAATAATTGCAACCAGTGTGAAAGTTAAGGTTATTTCTACTTTCCGGGCAACCTAGGCTTCACCCTATGGCGTTGTTCCACCAGATGGAATAGTTAGGGCCTAAGAAGTCAACGCCAGAAGCATAAAATACGATATAAATACAACAGCTTTTCCATCGTATAAGACGAATAATTGCAACCAGTTTGAAAGTGATTGTCATTTCTACGTACCGGGCAACCTAGGCTTCACTCTAGGGCGTTGCTCCTCCTGATCGAATAGTTAGGGCCTTAGAAGTCAACGCCCGAAGCATAAAATACAAAATAAACAGAACAGTTTTTCCATCGTATAAAACGAATGATTGCTACCAGTGTGAAAGTTATGGTCATTTCTACTTTCCGGGCAACCTAGGATTCACCCTAGGGCGTTGTTCCACCACAACGAATAGCTACGGCCTCAGAAGTCAACGACAGAAGCATAAAATACAATATAAATATAACAGTTTTTCCATTGTATAAAACGAATAATAGCAACCAGTGTGAAAGTTATGGTCATTTCTACGTTCCGGGCAACCTAGGCTTCACTCTAGGGCGTTGCTCCACCAGATCAAACAGTTAGGGCCTTAGATGTCAACGCCAGAAGCATAAAATACAATAAAGGTGCAACAGTTTTTCCATCGTATAACAGGAATAACTGCAACCAGTATGAAAGTACTGGTCATTTCTACGTTCCGGGTAACCTAGGTTTCACTCTAGGGCGTTGCTCCACCAGATCGAATAGCTAGGGAATTAGAATTCAACGCCATAGGAATAAAATACAATATAAGTCCAACAGTTTTTCCATCGTATAAAATGAATAATTGCAACCAGTGTGAAAGTTATGGTCATTTCAACGTTCCGGGCAATCTGCGCTTCACACTAGGGCGTTCTACCACCACATCGAATAGCTACGGCCACAGAAGTCAACGCCTGAAGTATAAAATACAATAAAAATACAACAGTCTTTCCATCCTATAACAGGAATAATTGCAACCCGTGTGAAAGTGATGGTCATTTCTACGTTCCAGGCAACCAAGGCTTCACTCTAGGGCGTTGTTGCACTAGATCGAATAGTTCGGGCCTAAGAAGTCAACGCCAGGAGCATAAAATACAACATAAATACAACAGACTTTCCATCGTATATAATGTATATTTGCAAACAGTGTGAAAGTAATGGTCATTTCTACGTACCAGGCAACCTAGGCTCCACTCTAGGGCGTTGCTCCACCAAATCGAATAGCTAGGGCCTTAGAAGTCAACGCCAGAAGCATAAAATGCAAAATAAATAGAACAGTTTTTCCATTGTATAAAACGAATAATTGCTACCAGTGTAAAAGTTATGGTCTTTTCTACGTTCCGGGCAACCTAGGCTTCACCCTAGGGCGTTGCTCCAACAGATTGAATAGTTAGGGCCTTAGAAGTCAACGCCCGAAGCATAAAAGGCAACAAAAATACAACAGTTTTTCCATCGTATAACAGGATTAATTGCAACCAGTTTGAAAGTGATGGTCATTTCGACGTCCCGGGCAACCTAGGCTTCACTCTAGGTCGTTGCTCCACCAGATCGAATAGTTAGGGTCTTAGAAGTCAACGCCCGAAGCATAAAATACAAAATAAATGGAACAGTTTTTCCATCGTATAAAACGAATAATTGCTACCAGTGTGAAAGTTATGGTCATTTCTACTTTCCGGGCAACCTACGCTTTACCCTAGGGCGTTGTTCCACCAGATGGAATAGTTGCGGCCTAAGAAGTCAACGCCAGAAGCATAAAATACGATATAAATAGAACAGCTTATCCATCGAATAAAACGAATAATTGCAACCAGTGTGAAAGTTAAGGTTATTTCTACTTTCCGGGCAACCTAGGCTTCACCCTATGGCGTTGTTCCACCAGATGGAATAGTTAGGGCCTAAGAAGTCAACGCCAGAAGCATAAAATACGATATAAATACAACAGCTTTTCCATCGTATAAGACGAATAATTGCAACCAGTTTGAAAGTGATTGTCATTTCTACGTACCGGGCAACCTAGGCTTCACTCTAGGGCGTTGCTCCTCCTGATCGAATAGTTAGGGCCTTAGAAGTCAACGCCCGAAGCATAAAATACAAAATAAACAGAACAGTTTTTCCATCGTATAAAACGAATGATTGCTACCAGTGTGAAAGTTATGGTCATTTCTACTTTCCGGGCAACCTACGCTTCACCCTAGGGCGTTGTTCCACCAGATGGAATAGTTAGGGCCTAAGAAGTCAACGCCAGAAGCATAAAATACGATATAAATACAACAGCTTTTCCATCGTATAAAACGAATAATTGCAACCAGTGTGAAAGTTATGGTCATTTCTACGTTCCGGGCAACCTAGGCTTCACCCAAGGGCGTTGCTCCAACAGACTGAATAGTTAGGTCCTTAGATGTCAACGCCAGAAGCATAAAATACAATAAAGGTGCAACAGTTTTTCGATCGTATAACAGGAATAACTGCAACCAGTGTGAAAGTACTGGTCATTTCTACGTTCCGGGCAACCTAGGCTTCACTCTATGGCGTTCATCCACCACATCGAATAGCTACGGCCTCAGAAGTCAACGCGTGAAGCATAAAATACAATAAAAATTCAACAGTCTTTCCATCCTATAACAGGAATAATTGCAACCCGTGTGAAAGTGATGGTCATTTCTACGTTCCAGGCAACCTAGGCTTCACTCTAGGGCGTTGTTGCACCAGATCGAATAGTTCGGGCCTAAGAAGTCAACGCCCGAAGAATAAAATACAAAATAAATAAAACAGTTTTTCCATCGTATAAAACGAATAATTGCTACCAGTGTGAAATGAATGGTCATTTCTACGTTCCGGGCAACCTAGGCTTCACGCTAGGGCGGTGCTCCACCAGATCAAATAGTTAGGGAATAAGAAGTCAACGCCAGGAGCATAAAATACAACATAAATACAACAGACTTTCCATCGTATATAATGTATATTTGCAAACAGTGTGAAAGTAATGGTCATTTCTACGTACCGGGCAACCTAGGCTCCACTCTAGGGCGTTGCTCCACCAAATCGAATAGCTAGGGCCTTAGAAGTCAACGCCAGAAGCATAAAATACAATAAAGGTGCAAAAGTTTTTCCATCGTATAACAGGAATAACTGCAATCAGTATGAAAGTACTGGTCATTTCTACGTTCCGGGTAACCTAGGTTTCACTCTAGGGCGTTGCTCCACCAGATCGGATAGCTACGGCATTAGAATTCAACGCCATAAGAATAAAATACAATATAAGTCCAACAGTTTTTCCATCGTATAAAATGAATAATTGCAACCAGTGTGAAAGTTATGGTCATTTCTACATTTCGAGCAACCTAGGCTTCACTCTAGGGCGTTGCTCCACCTGATCGAATAGTTAGGGCTTTAGGAGTCAACGCCAGAAGCATAAAATACAATAAAGATGCAACAGTTTTTCCATCGTATAACAGGAATAACTGCAAACAGTGTGAAAGTAATGGTCATTTCTACGTTCCGGTCAACCTAGGCGTCACTCTAGGGCGTTGCTCCACCACATCTAATAGCTACGGCCTTAGAAGTCAACGCCAGGAGCATAAAATACAATATAAGTCCAACAGTTTTTCCATCGTATAAAATGAATAATTGCAACCAGTGTGAAAGTTATGGTCATTTCAACGTTCCGGGCAATCTGGGCTTCACACTAGGGCGTTGCTCCTCCAGATCAATCAGTTAGGGCCTTAGAAGTCAACGCCCGAAGCATAAAATGCAAAATAAATAGAACAGTTTTTCCATTGTATAAAACGAATAATTGCTACCAGAGTAAAAGTTATGGTCTTTTCTACGTTCCGGGCAACCTAGGCTTCACCCTAGGGCGTTGCTCCAACAGATTGAATAGTTAGGGCCTTAGAAGTCAACGCCCGAAGCATAAAATACAAAATAAATGGAACAGTTTTTCCATCGTATAAAACGAATAATTGCTACCAGTGTGAAAGTTATGGTCATTTCTACTTTCCGGGCAACCTACGCTTTACCCTAGGGCGTTGTTCCACCAGATGGAATAGTTACGGCCTAAGAAGTCAACGCCAGAAGCATAAAATACGATATAAATACAACAGCTTATCCATCGTATAAAACGAATAATTGCAACCAGTGTGAAAGTTATGGTCATTTCTGCGTTCCGGGCAACCTAGGATTCACCCTAGGGCGTTGTTCCACCACAACGAATAGCTACGGCCTCAGAAGTCAACGACAGAAGCATAAAATACAATATAAATATAACAGTTTTTCCATTGTATAAAACGAATAATAGCAACCAGTGTGAAAGTTATGGTCATTTCTACGTTCCGGGCAACCTAGGCTTCACTCTAGGGCGTTGCTCCACCAGATCAAACAGTTAGGGCCTTAGATGTCAACGCCAGAAGCATAAAATACAATAAAGGTGCAACAGTTTTTCCATCGTATAACAGGAATAACTGCAACCAGTATGAAAGTACTGGTCATTTCTACGTTCCGGGTAACCTAGGTTTCACTCTAGGGCGTTGCTCCACCAGATCGAATAGCTAGGGAATTAGAATTCAACGCCATAGGAATAAAATACAATATAAGTCCAACAGTTTTTCCATCGTATAAAATGAATAATTGCAACCAGTGTGAAAGTTATGGTCATTTCAACGTTCCGGGCAATCTGCGCTTCACACTAGGGCGTTCTACCACCACATCGAATAGCTACGGCCACAGAAGTCAACGCCTGAAGTATAAAATACAATAAAAATACAACAGTCTTTCCATCCTATAACAGGAATAATTGCAACCCGTGTGAAAGTGATGGTCATTTCTACGTTCCAGGCAACCAAGGCTTCACTCTAGGGCGTTGTTGCACTAGATCGAATAGTTCGGGCCTAAGAAGTCAACGCCAGGAGCATAAAATACAACATAAATACAACAGACTTTCCATCGTATATAATGTATATTTGCAAACAGTGTGAAAGTAATGGTCATTTCTACGTACCAGGCAACCTAGGCTCCACTCTAGGGCGTTGCTCCACCAAATCGAATAGCTAGGGCCTTAGAAGTCAACGCCAGAAGCATAAAATGCAAAATAAATAGAACAGTTTTTCCATTGTATAAAACGAATAATTGCTACCAGTGTAAAAGTTATGGTCTTTTCTACGTTCCGGGCAACCTAGGCTTCACCCTAGGGCGTTGCTCCAACAGATTGAATAGTTAGGGCCTTAGAAGTCAACGCCCGAAGCATAAAAGGTAACAAAAATACAACAGTTTTTCCATCGTATAACAGGATTAATTGCAACCAGTTTGAAAGTGATGGTCATTTCGACGTTCCGGGCAACCTAGGCTTCACTCTAGGTCGTTGCTCCACCAGATCGAATAGTTAGGGTCTTAGAAGTCAACGCCCGAAGCATAAAATACAAAATAAATGGAACAGTTTTTCCATCGTATAAAACGAATAATTGCTACCAGTGTGAAAGTTATGGTCATTTCTACTTTCCGGGCAACCTACGCTTTACCCTAGGGCGTTGTTCCACCAGATGGAATAGTTGCGGCCTAAGAAGTCAACGCCAGAAGCATAAAATACGATATAAATAGAACAGCTTATCCATCGAATAAAACGAATAATTGCAACCAGTGTGAAAGTTATGGTCATTTCTACGTTCCGGGCAACCTAGGATTCACCCTAGGGCGTTGTTCCACCACACCGAATAGCTACGGCCTCAGAAGTCAACGACAGAAGCATAAAATACAATATAAATATAACAGTTTTTCCATCGTATATAACGAATAATAGCAACCAGTGTAAAAGTTATGGTCATTTCTACGTGCCGGGCAACCTAGGCTTCACTCTAGGGCGTTGCTCCACCACATCAAACAGTTAGGGCCTTAGAAGTCAACGCCCGAAGCATAAAATACAAAATAAATATAACAGTTTTTCCAACGTATAAAACGAATAATAGCAACCAGTGTGAAAGTTATGGTCACTTCTACGTTCCGGGCAACCTAGGCTTCACTCTAGGGCGTTGCTCCACCAGATCGAACAGTTAGGGCCTTAGAAGCCAACGCGCGAAGCATTAAATACAAATAAGTAGAACAGTTTTTCCATTGTATAAAACGAATAATTGCTACCAGTGTAAAAGATATGGTCTTTTCTACGTTCCGGGCAACCTAGGCTTCACCCTAGGGCGTTGTTCCACCAGATGGAATAGTTAGGGCCTAAGAAGTGAACGCCTGAAGCATAAAATACAATATAAATACAACAGTTTTTCCATCGTATAAAACGTATAATTGCAACCAGTATGAAACTTATGGTCATTTCTACTTTCCGGGCAACCTAGGCTTCACTCTATGGCGTTCTACCACCACATCGAATAGCTACGGCCACAGAAGTCAACGCCTGAAGTATAAAATACAATAAAAATACAACAGTCTTTCCATCCTATAACAGGAATAATTGCAACCCGTGTGAAAGTGATGGTCATTTCTACGTTCCAGGCAACCTAGGCTTCACTCTAGGGCGTTGTTGCACCAGATCGAATAGTTCGGGCCTAAGAAGTCAACGCCCGAAGAATAAAATACAAAATAAATAAAACAGTTTTTCCATCGTATAAAACGAATAATTGCTACCAGTGTGAAATGAATGGTCATTTCTACGTTCCGGGCAACCTAGGCTTCACGCTAGGGCGGTGCTCCACCAGATCAAATAGTTAGGGAATAAGAAGTCAACGCCAGGAGCATAAAATACAACATAAATACAACAGACTTTCCATCGTATATAATGTATATTTGCAAACAGTGTGAAAGTAATGGTCATTTCTACGTACCGGGCAACCTAGGCTCCACTCTAGGGCGTTGCTCCACCAAATCGAATAGCTAGGGCCTTAGAAGTCAACGCCAGAAGCATAAAATACAATAAAGGTGCAAAAGTTTTTCCATCGTATAACAGGAATAACTGCAAACAGTATGAAAGTACTGGTCATTTCTACGTTCCGGGTAACCTAGGTTTCACTCTAGGGCGTTGCTCCACCAGATCGGATAGCTACGGCATTAGAATTCAACGCCATAAGAATAAAATACAATATAAGTCCAACAGTTTTTCCATCGTATAAAATGAATAATTGCAACCAGTGTGAAAGTTATGGTCATTTCTACATTTCGAGCAACCTAGGCTTCACTCTAGGGCGTTGCTCCACCTGATCGAATAGTTAGGGCCTTAGGAGTCAACGCCAGAAGCATAAAATACAATAAAGATGCAACAGTTTTTCCATCGTATAACAGGAATAACTGCAAACAGTGTGAAAGTAATGGTCATTTCTACGTTCCGGTCAACCTAGGCGTCACTCTAGGGCGTTGCTCCACCACATCTAATAGCTACGGCCTTAGAAGTCAACGCCAGGAGCATAAAATACAATATATGTCCAACAGTTTTTCCATCGTATAAAATGAATAATTGCAACCAGTGTGAAAGTTATGGTCATTTCAACGTTCCGGGCAATCTGGGCTTCACACTAGGGCGTTGCTCCTCCAGATCAATCAGTTAGGGCCTTAGAAGTCAACGCCCGAAGCATAAAATGCAAAATAAATAGAACAGTTTTTCCATTGTATAAAACGAATAATTGCTACCAGAGTAAAAGTTATGGTCTTTTCTACGTTCCGGGCAACCTAGGCTTCACTCTAGGGCATTGATCCACTAGATCGAATAGTTAGTGCCTTAGAAGTCAACGCCAGATGCATAAAATACAATATAAATACAACAGTTTTTCCATCGTATAAAACGAATAATTGCAACCTGTATGAAACTTATGGTCATTTCTACTTTCCGGGCAACCTAGGCTTCACACTATGGCGTTCTACCACCACATCGAATAGCTACGGCCACAGAAGTCAACGCCTGAAGTATAAAATACAATAAAAATACAACAGTCTTTCCATCCTATAACAGGAATAATTGCAACCCGTGTGAAAGTGATGGTCATTTCTACGTTCCAGGCAACCTAGGCTTCACTCTAGGGTGTTGTTCCACCAGATCGAATAGTTAGGGCCTAAGAAGTCAACGCCAGAAGCATAAAATACAATATAAATATAACAGCTTTTCCATCGTATAAAACGAATAGTAGCAACCAGTGTAAAAGTTATGGTCATTTCTTCGTCTCGGGCAACCTAGGCTTCACCCTAGGCCGTTGTCCCATCAGATCGAATAGTTAGGGCCTTAGAAGTAAACGCTCGAAGCATAAAATACAAAATAAATAAAACAGTTTTTCCATCGTATAAAACGAATAATTCCTACCAGTGTGAAATGAATGGTCATTTCTACTTTCCGGGTAACCTAGGTGTCACTCTAGGGCGTTGCTCCACCAGATCGAATAGCTAGGGAATTAGAATTCAACGCCATAAGAATAAAATACAATATAAGTCCAACAGTTTTTCCATCGTATAAAATGAATAATTGCAACCAGTGTGAAAGTTATGGTCATTTCTACATTTCGAGCAACCTAGTCTTCACTCTAGGGCGTTGCTCCACCTGATCGAATAAGTTAGGGCCTTAGAGGTCAACGCCAGAAGCATAAAATACAATAAAGATGCAACAGTTTTTCCATCGTATGACAGGAATAACTGCAAACAGTGTGAAAGTACAGGTCATTTCTACGTTCCGGGTAACCTAGGTTTCACTCTAGGGCGTTGCTCCACCAGATCGGATAGCTAGGGACTTAGAATTCAACGCCATAAGAATAAAATGCAATATAAATATAACAGTTTTTCCATCGTATAAAACGAATATTAGCAACCAGAGTGAAAGTTTTGGACATTTCCACGTTCCGGGCAATCTGGGCTTCACACTAGGGCGTTGCTCCTCCAGATCAATCAGTTAGGGCCTTAGAAGTCAACGCCCGAAGCATAAAATGCAAAATAAATAGAACCGTTTTTCCATTGTATAAAACGAATAATTGCTACCAGTGTGAAAGTTATGGTCATTTCTACGTTCCGGGCAACCTAGGCTTCACCCAAGGTCGTTGCTCCAACAGATTGAATAGTTAGGTCCTTAGAAGTCAATGCCCGAAGCATAAAATGCAATAAATATACAACAGCATTACCATCGTATAAAATGAATAATTGCAAACAGTGTGAAAGATATGGACATTTCTACGTTCCGGGCAACCTAGGCTTCACTCTATGGCGTTCATCCACCACATCGAATAGCTACGGCCTCAGAAGTCAACGCGTGAAGCATAAAATACAATAAAAATACAACAGTCTTTCCATCCTATAACAGGAATAATTGCAACCCGTGTGAAAGTGATGGTTATTTCTACGTTCCAGGCATCCTAGGCTTCACTCTAGGGTGTTGTTCCACCAGATCGAATAGTTAGGACCTAAGAAGTCAACGCCAGAAGCATAAAATACAATATAAATATAACAGTTTTTCCATCGTATAAAACGAATAATAGCAACCAGTGTGAAAGTTATGGTCATTTCTACGTTCCGGGCAACCTAGGCTTCACTCTAGGGCGTTGCTCCACCAGATCGAATAGTTATGGCCTAAGAAGTCAACGCCAGAAGCATAAAATACGATATAAATACAACAGCTTTTCCATCGTATAAGACGAATAATTGCAACCAGTTTGAAAGTGATGGTCATTTCTACGTACCGGGCAACCTAGGCTTCACTCTAGGGCGTTGCTCCTCCTGATCGAATAGTTAGGGCCTTAGAAGTCAACGCCCGAAGCATAAAATACAAAATAAACAGAACAGTTTTTCCATCGTATAAAACGAATGATTGCTACCAGTGTGAAAGTTATGGTCATTTCTACTTTCCGGGCAACCTACGCTTCACCCTAAGGCGTTGTTCCACCAGATGGAATAGTTAGGGCCTAAGAAGTCAACGCCAGAAGCATAAAATACGATATAAATACAACAGCTTTTCCATCGTATAAAACGAATAATTGCAACCAGTGTGAAAGTTATGGTCATTTCTACGTTCCGGGCAACCTAGGCTTCACCCAAGGGCGTTGCTCCAACAGATTGAATAGTTAGGTCCTTAGATGTCAACGCCAGAAGCATAAAATACAATATAAATATAACAGTTTTTCCATCGTATAAATCGAATAATAGCAACCAGTGTGAAAGTTATGGTCATTTCTACGTTCCGGGCAACCTAGGCTTCACTCTAGGGCGTTGCTCCACCAGATCAAACAGTTAGGTCCTTAGATGTCAACGCCAGAAGCATAAAATACAACAAAGGTGCAACAGTTTTTCCATCGTATAACAGGAATAACTGCAACCAGTGTGAAAGTACTGGTCATTTCTACGTTCCGGGTAACCTAGGTTTCACTCTAGGGCGTTGCTCCACGAGATCGAAAAGCTAGGGACTTAGAATTCAACGCCAGAAGAATAAAATACAATATAAGTACAACAGTTTTTCCATCGTATAAAATGAATATTTGCATACATTGTGAAAGTAATGGTCATTTCTACGTTCGGGGCAACCTATGCGACACTCTAGAGCGTTGCTCCACCACATCTAATAGCTACGGCCTTAAAAGTCAACGCCAGAAGAATAAAATGCAATATAAATACAACTGCATTTCCATCGTATAAAATGAATAAATGCAAGCAGTGTGAAAGTAATGGTCATTTGTACGTTCCGGGCAACCTAGGCTTCACTCTAGGGCGTTGCTCCACCAGATCGAATAGTTGAGGGCCTTAGAAGTCGACGCCAGTAGCATAAAGTACGATATAAATACAACAGCCTTTCCATCGTATAAAACGAATAATAGCAACCAGTGTGAAAGTTATGGTCATTTCTACTTTCCGGGCAACCTAGGCTTCACTCTATGGCGTTCTGCCACCACATCGAATAGCTACGGCCACAGAAGTCAACGCCTGAAGTATAAAATACAATAAAAATACAACAGTCTTTCCATCCTATAACAGGAATAATTGCAACCCGTGTGAAAGTGATGGTCATTTCTACGTTCCATGCAACCTAGGCTTCACTCTAGGGCGTTGTTGCACCAGATCGAATAGTTCGGGCCTAAGAAGTCAACGCCAGGAGCATAAAATACAACATAAATACAACAGACTTTCCATCGTATATATTGTATATTTGCAAACAGTGTGAAAGTAATGGTCATTTCTACGTACCAGGCAACCTAGGCTCCACTCTAGGGCGTTACTCCACCAAATCGAATAGCTAGGGCCTTAGAAGTCAACGCCAGAAGCATAAAATACAATAAAGGTGCAAAAGTTTTTCCATCGTATAACAGGAATAACTGCAAACAGTATGAAAGTACTGGTCATTTCTACGTTCCGGGTAACCTAGGTTTCACTCTAGGGCGTTGCTCCACCAGATCGAATAGCTAGGGAATTAGAATTCAACGCCATAGGAATAAAATACAATATAAGTCCAACAGTTTTTCCATCGTATAAAATGAATAATTGCAACCAGTGTGAAAGTTATGGTGATTTCAACGTTCCGGGCAATCTGGGCTTCACACTGGGGCGTTGCTCCTCCAGATCAATCAGTTAGGGCCTTAGAAGTCAACGCCCGAAGCATAAAATGCAAAATAAATAGAACAGTTTTTCCATTGAATAAAACGAATAATTGCTACCAGTGTAAAAGTTATGGTCTTTTCTACGTTCCGGGCAACCTAGGCTTCACCCTGGGGCGTTGCTCCAACAGATTGAATAGGTAGGGCCTTAGAAGTCAACGCCCGAAGCATAAAAGGCAACAAAAATACAACAGTTTTTCCATCGTATAACAGGATTAATTGCAACCAGTTTGAAAGTGATGGTCATTTCTACTTTCCGGGCAACCTACGCTTTACCCTAGGGCGTTGTTCCACCAGATGGAATAGTTACGGCCTAAGAAGTCAACGCCAGAAGCATAAAATACGATATAAATACAACAGCTTATCCATCGTATAAAATGAATAATTGCAACCAGTGTGAAAGTTATGGTCATTTCTACGTTCCGGGCAACCTAGGATTCACCCTAGGGCGTTGTTCCACCACACCGAATAGCTACGGCCTCAGAAGTCAACGACAGAAGCATAAAATACAATATAAATATAACAGTTTTTCCATCGTATATAACGAATAATAGCAACCAGTGTGAAAGTTATGGTCATTTCTACGTGCCGGGCAACCTAGGCTTCACTCTAGGGCGTTGCTCCACCACATCAAACAGTTAGGGCCTTAGAAGTCAACGCCCGAAGCATAAAATACAAAATAAATATAACAGTTTTTCCATCGTATAAAACGAATAATAGCAACCAGTGTGAAAGTTATGGTCACTTCTACGTTCCGGGCAACCTAGGCTTCACTCTAGGGCGTTGCTCCACCAGATCAAACAGGTAGGGCCTTAGAAGCCAACGCCCGAAGCATTAAATACAAATAAGTAGAACAGTTTTTCCATTGTATAAAACGAATAATTGCTACCAGTGTAAAAGTTATGGTCATTTCTACGTTCCGGGCAACCTAGGCTTCACTCTAGGGCGTTGCTCCACCAGATCGAACAGTTAGGGCCTTAGAAGCCAACGCGCGAAGCATTAAATACAAATAAGTAGAACAGTTTTTCCATTGTATAAAACGAATAATTGCTACCAGTGTAAAAGATATGGTCTTTTCTACGTTCCGGGCAACCTAGGCTTCACCCTAGGGCGTTGTTCCACCAGATGGAATAGTTAGGGCCTAAGAAGTGAACGCCTGAAGCATAAAATACAATATAAATACAACAGTTTTTCCATCGTATAAAACGTATAATTGCAACCAGTATGAAACTTATGGTCATTTCTACTTTCCGGGCAACCTAGGCTTCACTCTATGGCGTTCTACCACCACATCGAATAGCTACGGCCACAGAAGTCAACGCCTGAAGTATAAAATACAATAAAAATACAACAGTCTTTCCATCCTATAACAGGAATAATTGCAACCCGTGTGAAAGTGATGGTCATTTCTACGTTCCAGGCAACCTAGGCTTCACTCTAGGGCGTTGTTGCACCAGATCGAATAGTTCGGGCCTAAGAAGTCAACGCCCGAAGAATAAAATACAAAATAAATAAAACAGTTTTTCCATCGTATAAAACGAATAATTGCTACCAGTGTGAAATGAATGGTCATTTCTACGTTCCGGGCAACCTAGGCTTCACGCTAGGGCGGTGCTCCACCAGATCAAATAGTTAGGGAATAAGAAGTCAACGCCAGGAGCATAAAATACAACATAAATACAACAGACTTTCCATCGTATATAATGTATATTTGCAAACAGTGTGAAAGTAATGGTCATTTCTACGTACCGGGCAACCTAGGCTCCACTCTAGGGCGTTGCTCCACCAAATCGAATAGCTAGGGCCTTAGAAGTCAACGCCAGAAGCATAAAATACAATAAAGGTGCAAAAGTTTTTCCATCGTATAACAGGAATAACTGCAAACAGTATGAAAGTACTGGTCATTTCTACGTTCCGGGTAACCTAGGTTTCACTCTAGGGCGTTGCTCCACCAGATCGGATAGCTACGGCATTAGAATTCAACGCCATAAGAATAAAATACAATATAAGTCCAACAGTTTTTCCATCGTATAAAATGAATAATTGCAACCAGTGTGAAAGTTATGGTCATTTCTACATTTCGAGCAACCTAGGCTTCACTCTAGGGCGTTGCTCCACCTGATCGAATAGTTAGGGCCTTAGGAGTCAACGCCAGAAGCATAAAATACAATAAAGATGCAACAGTTTTTCCATCGTATAACAGGAATAACTGCAAACAGTGTGAAAGTAATGGTCATTTCTACGTTCCGGTCAACCTAGGCGTCACTCTAGGGCGTTGCTCCACCACATCTAATAGCTACGGCCTTAGAAGTCAACGCCAGGAGCATAAAATACAATATATGTCCAACAGTTTTTCCATCGTATAAAATGAATAATTGCAACCAGTGTGAAAGTTATGGTCATTTCAACGTTCCGGGCAATCTGGGCTTCACACTAGGGCGTTGCTCCTCCAGATCAATCAGTTAGGGCCTTAGAAGTCAACGCCCGAAGCATAAAATGCAAAATAAATAGAACAGTTTTTCCATTGTATAAAACGAATAATTGCCACCAGAGTAAAAGTTATGGTCTTTTCTTCGTTCCGGGCAACCTAGGCTTCACTCTAGGGCATTGATCCACTAGATCGAATAGTTAGTGCCTTAGAAGTCAACGCCAGATGCATAAAATACAATATAAATACAACAGTTTTTCCATCGTATAAAACGAATAATTGCAACCAGTATGAAACTTATGGTCATTTCTACTTTCCGGGCAACCTAGGCTTCACACTATGGCGTTCTACCACCACATCGAATAGCTACGGCCACAGAAGTCAACGCCTGAAGTATAAAATACAATAAAAATACAACAGTCTTTCCATCCTATAACAGGAATAATTGCAACCCGTGTGAAAGTGATGGTCATTTCTACGTTCCAGGCAACCTAGGCTTCACTCTAGGGTGTTGTTCCACCAGATCGAATAGTTAGGGCCTAAGAAGTCAACGCCAGAAGCATAAAATACAATATAAATATAACAGCTTTTCCATCGTATAAAACGAATAGTAGCAACCAGTGTAAAAGTTATGGTCATTTCTTCGTCTCGGGCAACCTAGGCTTCACCCTAGGCCGTTGTCCCATCAGATCGAATAGTTAGGGCCTTAGAAGTCAACGCTCGAAGCATAAAATACAAAATAAATAAAACAGTTTTTCCATCGTATAAAACGAATAATTCCTACCAGTGTGAAATGAATGGTCATTTCTACTTTCCGGGTAACCTAGGTGTCACTCTAGGGCGTTGCTCCACCAGATCGAATAGCTAGGGAATTAGAATTCAACGCCATAAGAATAAAATACAATATAAGTCCAACAGTTTTTCCATCGTATAAAATGAATAATTGCAACCAGTGTGAAAGTTATGGTCATTTCTACATTTCGAGCAACCTAGTCTTCACTCTAGGGCGTTGCTCCACCTGATCGAATAAGTTAGGGCCTTAGAGGTCAACGCCAGAAGCATAAAATACAATAAAGATGCAACAGTTTTTCCATCGTATGACAGGAATAACTGCAAACAGTGTGAAAGTACAGGTCATTTCTACGTTCCGGGTAACCTAGGTTTCACTCTAGGGCGTTGCTCCACCAGATCGGATAGCTAGGGACTTAGAATTCAACGCCATAAGAATAAAATGCAATATAAATATAACAGTTTTTCCATCGTATAAAACGAATATTAGCAACCAGAGTGAAAGTTTTGGACATTTCCACGTTCCGGGCAATCTGGGCTTCACACTAGGGCGTTGCTCCTCCAGATCAATCAGTTAGGGCCTTAGAAGTCAACGCCCGAAGCATAAAATGCAAAATAAATAGAACCGTTTTTCCATTGTATAAAACGAATAATTGCTACCAGTGTGAAAGTTATGGTCATTTCTACGTTCCGGGCAACCTAGGCTTCACCCAAGGTCGTTGCTCCAACAGATTGAATAGTTAGGTCCTTAGAAGTCAATGCCCGAAGCATAAAATGCAATAAATATACAACAGCATTACCATCGTATAAAATGAATAATTGCAAACAGTGTGAAAGATATGGACATTTCTACGTTCCGGGCAACCTAGGCTTCACTCTATGGCGTTCATCCACCACATCGAATAGCTACGGCCTCAGAAGTCAACGCGTGAAGCATAAAATACAATAAAAATACAACAGTCTTTCCATCCTATAACAGGAATAATTGCAACCCGTGTGAAAGTGATGGTTATTTCTACGTTCCAGGCATCCTAGGCTTCACTCTAGGGTGTTGTTCCACCAGATCGAATAGTTAGGACCTAAGAAGTCAACGCCAGAAGCATAAAATACAATATAAATATAACAGTTTTTCCATCGTATAAAACGAATAATAGCAACCAGTGTGAAAGTTATGGTCATTTCTACGTTCCGGGCAACCTAGGCTTCACTCTAGGGCGTTGCTCCACCAGATCGAATAGTTATGGCCTAAGAAGTCAACGCCAGAAGCATAAAATACGATATAAATACAACAGCTTTTCCATCGTATAAGACGAATAATTGCAACCAGTTTGAAAGTGATGGTCATTTCTACGTACCGGGCAACCTAGGCTTCACTCTAGGGCGTTGCTCCTCCTGATCGAATAGTTAGGGCCTTAGAAGTCAACGCCCGAAGCATAAAATACAAAATAAACAGAACAGTTTTTCCATCGTATAAAACGAATGATTGCTACCAGTGTGAAAGTTATGGTCATTTCTACTTTCCGGGCAACCTACGCTTCACCCTAAGGCGTTGTTCCACCAGATGGAATAGTTAGGGCCTAAGAAGTCAACGCCAGAAGCATAAAATACGATATAAATACAACAGCTTTTCCATCGTATAAAACGAATAATTGCAACCAGTGTGAAAGTTATGGTCATTTCTACGTTCCGGGCAACCTAGGCTTCACCCAAGGGCGTTGCTCCAACAGATTGAATAGTTAGGTCCTTAGATGTCAACGCCAGAAGCATAAAATACAATATAAATATAACAGTTTTTCCATCGTATAAATCGAATAATAGCAACCAGTGTGAAAGTTATGGTCATTTCTACGTTCCGGGCAACCTAGGCTTCACTCTAGGGCGTTGCTCCACCAGATCAAACAGTTAGGTCCTTAGATGTCAACGCCAGAAGCATAAAATACAACAAAGGTGCAACAGTTTTTCCATCGTATAACAGGAATAACTGCAACCAGTGTGAAAGTACTGGTCATTTCTACGTTCCGGGTAACCTAGGTTTCACTCTAGGGCGTTGCTCCACGAGATCGAAAAGCTAGGGACTTAGAATTCAACGCCAGAAGAATAAAATACAATATAAGTACAACAGTTTTTCCATCGTATAAAATGAATATTTGCATACATTGTGAAAGTAATGGTCATTTCTACGTTCGGGGCAACCTATGCGACACTCTAGAGCGTTGCTCCACCACATCTAATAGCTACGGCCTTAAAAGTCAACGCCAGAAGAATAAAATGCAATATAAATACAACTGCATTTCCATCGTATAAAATGAATAAATGCAAGCAGTGTGAAAGTAATGGTCATTTGTACGTTCCGGGCAACCTAGGCTTCACTCTAGGGCGTTGCTCCACCAGATCGAATAGTTGAGGGCCTTAGAAGTCGACGCCAGTAGCATAAAGTACGATATAAATACAACAGCCTTTCCATCGTATAAAACGAATAATAGCAACCAGTGTGAAAGTTATGGTCATTTCTACTTTCCGGGCAACCTAGGCTTCACTCTATGGCGTTCTGCCACCACATCGAATAGCTACGGCCACAGAAGTCAACGCCTGAAGTATAAAATACAATAAAAATACAACAGTCTTTCCATCCTATAACAGGAATAATTGCAACCCGTGTGAAAGTGATGGTCATTTCTACGTTCCATGCAACCTAGGCTCCACTCTAGGGCGTTACTCCACCAAATCGAATAGCTAGGGCCTTAGAAGTCAACGCCAGAAGCATAAAATACAATAAAGGTGCAAAAGTTTTTCCATCGTATAACAGGAATAACTGCAAACAGTATGAAAGTACTGGTCATTTCTACGTTCCGGGTAACCTAGGTTTCACTCTAGGGCGTTGCTCCACCAGATCGAATAGCTAGGGAATTAGAATTCAACGCCATAGGAATAAAATACAATATAAGTCCAACAGTTTTTCCATCGTATAAAATGAATAATTGCAACCAGTGTGAAAGTTATGGTCATTTCAACGTTCCGGGCAATCTGGGCTTCACACTGGGGCGTTGCTCCTCCAGGTCAATCAGTTAGGGCCTTAGAAGTCAACGCCCGAAGCATAAAATGCAAAATAAATAGAACAGTTTTTCCATTGAATAAAACGAATAATTGCTACCAGTGTAAAAGTTATGGTCTTTTCTACGTTCCGGGCAACCTAGGCTTCACCCTGGGGCGTTGCTCCAACAGATTGAATAGGTAGGGCCTTAGAAGTCAACGCCCGAAGCATAAAAGGCAACAAAAATACAACAGTTTTTCCATCGTATAACAGGATTAATTGCAACCAGTTTGAAAGTGATGGTCATTTCTACTTTCCGGGCAACCTACGCTTTACCCTAGGGCGTTGTTCCACCAGATGGAATAGTTACGGCCTAAGAAGTCAACGCCAGAAGCATAAAATACGATATAAATACAACAGCTTATCCATCGTATAAAATGAATAATTGCAACCAGTGTGAAAGTTATGGTCATTTCTACGTTCCGGGCAACCTAGGATTCACCCTAGGGCGTTGTTCCACCACACCGAATAGCTACGGCCTCAGAAGTCAACGACAGAAGCATAAAATACAATATAAATATAACAGTTTTTCCATCGTATATAACGAATAATAGCAACCAGTGTGAAAGTTATGGTCATTTCTACGTGCCGGGCAACCTAGGCTTCACTCTAGGGCGTTGCTCCACCACATCAAACAGTTAGGGCCTTAGAAGTCAACGCCCGAAGCATAAAATACAAAATAAATATAACAGTTTTTCCATCGTATAAAACGAATAATAGCAACCAGTGTGAAAGTTATGGTCACTTCTACGTTCCGGGCAACCTAGGCTTCACTCTAGGGCGTTGCTCCACCAGATCAAACAGGTAGGGCCTTAGAAGCCAACGCCCGAAGCATTAAATACAAATAAGTAGAACAGTTTTTCCATTGTATAAAACGAATAATTGCTACCAGTGTAAAAGTTATGGTCATTTCTACGTTCCGGGCAACCTAGGCTTCACCCTCGGCCGTTGTTCCAGAAAGATCGAATAGTTCGGGCCTAAGAAGTGAACGCCAGAAGCATAAAATACAATATAAATACAACAGTTTTTCCATAGTATAAAACGAATAATTGCAACCAGTATGAAACTTATGGTCATTTATATTTTCCGGGCAACCTAGGCTTCACCCTAGGGCATTGCTCCAACAGATTGAATAGTTAGGGCCTTAGAAGTCAATGCCCGAAGCAAAAAATGCAATAAAAATACAACAGTTTTTCCATCATATAACAGGAATAATTGCAACCAGTTTGAGAGTGATGGTCATTTCTACGTACCGGGCAACCTAGGCTTCACTCTAGGGCATTGATCCACTAGATCGAATAGTTAGTGCCTTAGAAGTCAACGCCAGATGCATAAAATACAATATAAATATAACAGTTTTTCCATCGTATAAAACGAATAATAGCAACCAGTGTGAAAGTTATGGTCATTTCTACGTTCCGGGCAACCTACGCTTCACCCTAAGGCGTTGTTCCACCAGATGGAATAGTTAGGGCCTAAGAAGTCAACGCCAGAAGCATAAAATACGATATAAATACAACAGCTTTTCCATCGTATAAAACGAATAATTGCAACCAGTGTGAAAGTTATGGTCATTTCTACGTTCCGGGCAACCTAGGCTTCACCCAAGGGCGTTGCTCCAACAGATTGAATAGTTAGGTCCTTAGATGTCAACGCCAGAAGCATAAAATACAATATAAATATAACAGTTTTTCCATCGTATAAATCGAATAATAGCAACCAGTGTGAAAGTTATGGTCATTTCTACGTTCCGGGCAACCTAGGCTTCACTCTAGGGCGTTGCTCCACCAGATCAAACAGTTAGGTCCTTAGATGTCAACGCCAGAAGCATAAAATACAACAAAGGTGCAACAGTTTTTCCATCGTATAACAGGAATAACTGCAACCAGTGTGAAAGTACTGGTCATTTCTACGTTCCGGGTAACCTAGGTTTCACTCTAGGGCGTTGCTCCACGAGATCGAAAAGCTAGGGACTTAGAATTCAACGCCAGAAGAATAAAATACAATATAAGTACAACAGTTTTTCCATCGTATAAAATGAATATTTGCATACATTGTGAAAGTAATGGTCATTTCTACGTTCGGGGCAACCTATGCGACACTCTAGAGCGTTGCTCCACCACATCTAATAGCTACGGCCTTAAAAGTGAAACGCCAGAAGAATAAAATGCAATATAAATACAACTGCATTTCCATCGTATAAAATGAATAAATGCAAGCAGTGTGAAAGTAATGGTCATTTGTACGTTCCGGGCAACCTAGGCTTCACTCTAGGGCGTTGCTCCACCAGATCGAATAGTTGAGGGCCTTAGAAGTCGACGCCAGTAGCATAAAGTACGATATAAATACAACAGCCTTTCCATCGTATAAAACGAATAATAGCAACCAGTGTGAAAGTTATGGTCATTTCTACTTTCCGGGCAACCTAGGCTTCACTCTATGGCGTTCTGCCACCACATCGAATAGCTACGGCCACAGAAGTCAACGCCTGAAGTATAAAATACAATAAAAATACAACAGTCTTTCCATCCTATAACAGGAATAATTGCAACCCGTGTGAAAGTGATGGTCATTTCTACGTTCCATGCAACCTAGGCTTCACTCTAGGGCGTTGTTGCACCAGATCGAATAGTTCGGGCCTAAGAAGTCAACGCCAGGAGCATAAAATACAACATAAATACAACAGACTTTCCATCGTATATATTGTATATTTGCAAACAGTGTGAAAGTAATGGTCATTTCTACGTACCAGGCAACCTAGGCTCCACTCTAGGGCGTTACTCCACCAAATCGAATAGCTAGGGCCTTAGAAGTCAACGCCATAGGAATAAAATACAATATAAGTCCAACAGTTTTTCCATCGTATAAAATGAATAATTGCAACCAGTGTGAAAGTTATGGTCATTTCAACGTTCCGGGCAATCTGGGCTTCACACTGGGGCGTTGCTCCTCCAGATCAATCAGTTAGGGCCTTAGAAGTCAACGCCCGAAGCATAAAATGCAAAATAAATAGAACAGTTTTTCCATTGTATAAAACGAATAATTGCTACCAGTGTAAAAGTTATGGTCTTTTCTACGTTCCGGGCAACCTAGGCTTCACCCTGGGGCGTTGCTCCAACAGATTGAATAGGTAGGGCCTTAGAACTCAACGCCCGAAGCATAAAAGGCAACAAAAATACAACAGTTTTTCCATCGTATAACAGGATTAATTGCAACCAGTTTGAAAGTGATGGTCATTTCTACTTTCCGGGCAACCTACGCTTTACCCTAGGGCGTTGTTCCACCAGATGGAATAGTTACGGCCTAAGAAGTCAACGCCAGAAGCATAAAATACGATATAAATACAACAGCTTATCCATCGTATAAAATGAATAATTGCAACCAGTGTGAAAGTTATGGTCATTTCTACGTTCCGGGCAACCTAGGATTCACCCTAGGGCGTTGTTCCACCACACCGAATAGCTACGGCCTCAGAAGTCAACGACAGAAGCATAAAATACAATATAAATATAACAGTTTTTCCATCGTATATAACGAATAATAGCAACCAGTGTGAAAGTTATGGTCATTTCTACGTGCCGGGCAACCTAGGCTTCACTCTAGGGCGTTGCTCCACCACATCAAACAGTTAGGGCCTTAGAAGTCAACGCCCGAAGCATAAAATACAAAATAAATATAACAGTTTTTCCATCGTATAAAACGAATAATAGCAACCAGTGTGAAAGTTATGGTCACTTCTACGTTCCGGGCAACCTAGGCTTCACTCTAGGGCGTTGCTCCACCAGATCAAACAGGTAGGGCCTTAGAAGCCAACGCCCGAAGCATTAAATACAAATAAGTAGAACAGTTTTTCCATTGTATAAAACGAATAATTGCTACCAGTGTAAAAGTTATGGTCATTTCTACGTTCCGGGCAACCTAGGCTTCACCCTCGGCCGTTGTTCCACCAGATCGAATAGTTCGGGCCTAAGAAGTGAACGCCAGAAGCATAAAATACAATATAAATACAACAGTTTTTCCATCGTATAAAACGAATAATTGCAACCAGTATGAAACTTATGGTCATTTATATTTTCCGGGCAACCTAGGCTTCACCCTAGGGCATTGCTCCAACAGATTGAATAGTTAGGGCCTTAGAAGTCAATGCCCGAAGCAAAAAATGCAATAAAAATACAACAGTTTTTCCATCATATAACAGGAATAATTGCAACCAGTTTGAGAGTGATGGTCATTTCTACGTACCGGGCAACCTAGGCTTCACTCTAGGGCATTGATCCACTAGATCGAATAGTTAGTGCCTTAGAAGTCAACGCCAGATGCATAAAATACAATATAAATACAACAGTTTTTCCATCGTATAAAACGAATAATTGCAACCACTATGAAAGTTAACGTCATTACTACGTTCCGAGCGGCCTAGGCTTCACTCTAGGGCGGTGCTCCACCAGATCAAACAGTTAGGGCCTTAGAAGTCAACGCCCGAAGCATTAAATACAAAATAAATAGAACAGTTTTTCCATTGTATAAAACGAATAATTGCTACCAGTGTAAAAGTTATGGTCATTTCTACGTCTCGGGCAACCTAGGCTTCACCCTAGGCCGATGTTCCACCAGATCGAACAGTTAGGGCCTAAGAAGTGAACGCCAGAAGCATAAAATACAGTATAAATACAACAGCTTTTCCATCACATAAAACGAATGATAGCAACCAGTTTGAAAGTTATGGTCATTTCTACGTTCCGGGCAACGTAGGCTTCACTCTAGGGCGTTGCTCCACCAGATCGTATAGTTAGGGCCTTAGATGTCAACGCCCGAAGCATAAAATACAAAATAAATAGAACGGTTTTTCCATTGTATAAAACGAATAAATGCTACCAGTGTAAAAGTTATGGTCTTTTCCACGTTCCGGGCAACCTAGGCTTCACCCTAGGGCGTTGTTCCACCAGATCGAATAGTTAGGGCCTAAGAAGTGAACGCCAGAAGCATAAAATACAATATAAATACAACAGTTTTTCCATCAAATAAAACGAATGATAGCAACCAGTGTGAAAGTTATGGACATTTCTACGTTCCGTGCAACGTAGGCTTCACTCTAGGGCGTTGCTCCACCAGATCGAATAGCTACGGCCTCAGAAGTCAACGCGTGAAGCATAAAATACAATAAAAATGCAACAGGTTTTCCATCGTATAAGACGAATAATTGCAACCAGTTTGAAAGTGATGGTCATTTCTACGTACCGGGCAACCTAGGCTTCACTCTAGGGCGTTGCTCCTCCTGATCGAATAGTTAGGGCCTTAGAAGTCAACGCCCGAAGCATAAAATACAAAATAAACAGAACAGTTTTTCCATCGTATAAAACGAATGATTGCTACCAGTGTGAAAGTTATGGTCATTTCTACTTTCCGGGCAACCTACGCTTCACCCTAAGGCGTTGTTCCACCAGATGGAATAGTTAGGGCCTAAGAAGTCAACGCCAGAAGCATAAAATACGATATAAATACAACAGCTTTTCCATCGTATAAAACGAATAATTGCAACCAGTGTGAAAGTTATGGTCATTTCTACGTTCCGGGCAACCTAGGCTTCACCCAAGGGCGTTGCTCCAACAGATTGAATAGTTAGGTCCTTAGATGTCAACGCCAGAAGCATAAAATACAATATAAATATAACAGTTTTTCCATCGTATAAAACGAATAATAGCAACCAGTGTGAAAGTTATGGTCATTTCTACGTTCCGGGCAACCTAGGCTTCACTCTAGGGCGTTGCTCCACCAGATCAAACAGTTAGGTCCTTAGATGTCAACGCCAGAAGCATAAAATACAACAAAGGTGCAACAGTTTTTCCATCGTATAACAGGAATAACTGCAACCAGTGTGAAAGTACTGGTCATTTCTACGTTCCGGGTAACCTAGGTTTCACTCTAGGGCGTTGTTCCACGAGATCGAAAAGCTAGGGACTTAGAATTCAACGCCAGAAGAATAAAATACAATATAAGTACAACAGTTTTTCCATCGTATAAAATGAATATTTGCATACATTGTGAAAGTAATGGTCATTTCTACGTTCGGGGCAACCTATGCGACACTCTAGAGCGTTGCTCCACCACATCTAATAGCTACGGCCTTAAAAGTCAACGCCAGAAGAATAAAATGCAATATAAATACAACTGCATTTCCATCGTATAAAATGAATAAATGCAAGCAGTGTGAAAGTAATGGTCATTTGTACGTTCCGGGCAACCTAGGCTTCACTCTAGGGCGTTGCTCCACCAGATCGAATAGTTGAGGGCCTTAGAAGTCGACGCCAGTAGCATAAAGTACGATATAAATACAACAGCCTTTCCATCGTATAAAACGAATAATAGCAACCAGTGTGAAAGTTATGGTCATTTCTACTTTCCGGGCAACCTAGGCTTCACTCTATGGCGTTCTGCCACCACATCGAATAGCTACGGCCACAGAAGTCAACGCCTGAAGTATAAAATACAATAAAAATACAACAGTCTTTCCATCCTATAACAGGAATAATTGCAACCCGTGTGAAAGTGATGGTCATTTCTACGTTCCATGCAACCTAGGCTTCACTCTAGGGCGTTGTTGCACCAGATCGAATAGTTCGGGCCTAAGAAGTCAACGCCAGGAGCATAAAATACAACATAAATACAACAGACTTTCCATCGTATATATTGTATATTTGCAAACAGTGTGAAAGTTATGGTCATTTCTACGTTCCGGGCAACCTAGGCTTCACTCTAGGGCGTTGCTCCACCAGATCAAACAGTTAGGTCCTTAGATGTCAACGCCAGAAGCATAAAATACAACAAAGGTGCAACAGTTTTTCCATCGTATAACAGGAATAACTGCAACCAGTGTGAAAGTACTGGTCATTTCTACGTTCCGGGTAACCTAGGTTTCACTCTAGGGCGTTGCTCCACGAGATGGAAAAGCTAGGGACTTAGAATTCAACGCCAGAAGAATAAAATACAATATAAGTACAACAGTTTTTCCATCGTATAAAATGAATATTTGCATACATTGTGAAAGTAATGGTCATTTCTACGTTCGGGGCAACCTATGCGACACTCTAGAGCGTTGCTCCACCACATCTAATAGCTACGGCCTTAAAAGTCAACGCCAGAAGAATAAAATGCAATATAAATACAACTGCATTTCCATCGTATAAAATGAATAAATGCAAGCAGTGTGAAAGTAATGGTCATTTGTACGTTCCGGGCAACCTAGGCTTCACTCTAGGGCGTTGCTCCACCAGATCGAATAGTTGAGGGCCTTAGAAGTCGACGCCAGTAGCATAAAGTACGATATAAATACAACAGCCTTTCCATCGTATAAAACGAATAATAGCAACCAGTGTGAAAGTTATGGTCATTTCTACTTTCCGGGCAACCTAGGCTTCACTCTATGGCGTTCTGCCACCACATCGAATAGCTACGGCCACAGAAGTCAACGCCTGAAGTATAAAATACAATAAAAATACAACAGTCTTTCCATCCTATAACAGGAATAATTGCAACCCGTGTGAAAGTGATGGTCATTTCTACGTTCCATGCAACCTAGGCTTCACTCTAGGGCGTTGTTGCACCAGATCGAATAGTTCGGGCCTAAGAAGTCAACGCCAGGAGCATAAAATACAACATAAATACAACAGACTTTCCATCGTATATATTGTATATTTGCAAACAGTGTGAAAGTAATGGTCATTTCTACGTACCAGGCAACCTAGGCTCCACTCTAGGGCGTTACTCCACCAAATCGAATAGCTAGGGCCTTAGAAGTCAACGCCAGAAGCATAAAATACAATAAAGGTGCAAAAGTTTTTCCATCGTATAACAGGAATAACTGCAAACAGTATGAAAGTACTGGTCATTTCTACGTTCCGGGTAACCTAGGTTTCACTCTAGGGCGTTGCTCCACCAGATCGAATAGCTAGGGAATTAGAATTCAACGCCATAGGAATAAAATACAATATAAGTCCAACACTTTTTCCATCGTATAAAATGAATAATTGCAACCAGTCTGAAAGTTATGGTCATTTCTACGTTCCGGGCAACCTAGGCTTCACCCTCGGCCGTTGTTCCACCAGATCGAATAGTTCGGGCCTAAGAAGTGAACGCCAGAAGCATAAAATACAATATAAATACAACAGTTTTTCCATCGTATAAATCGAATAATTGCAACCAGTATGAAACTTATGGTCATTTATATTTTCCGGGCAACCTAGGCTTCACCCTAGGGCATTGCTCCAACAGATTGAATAGTTAGGGCCTTAGAAGTCAATGCCCGAAGCAAAAAATGCAATAAAAATACAACAGTTTTTCCATCATATAACA
Source organism: Calliopsis andreniformis (assembly GCF_051401765.1). Classification (NCBI taxonomy): domain Eukaryota; kingdom Metazoa; phylum Arthropoda; class Insecta; order Hymenoptera; family Andrenidae; genus Calliopsis; species Calliopsis andreniformis. Next base: position 6,151,808 of record NW_027480425.1, on the reverse strand, counting down.
GGAATAATTGCAACCAGTTTGAGAGTGATGGTCATTTCTACGTACCGGGCAACCTAGGCTTCACTCTAGGGCATTGATCCACTAGATCGAATAGTTAGTGCCTTAGAAGTCAACGCCAGATGCATAAAATACAATATAAATACAACAGTTTTTCCATCGTATAAAACGAATAATTGCAACCACTATGAAAGTTAACGTCATTACTACGTTCCGAGCGGCCTAGGCTTCACTCTAGGGCGGTGCTCCACCAGATCAAACAGTTAGGGCCTTAGAAGTCAACGCCCGAAGCATTAAATACAAAATAAATAGAACAGTTTTTCCATTGTATAAAACGAATAATTGCTACCAGTGTAAAAGTTATGGTCATTTCTACGTCTCGGGCAACCTAGGCTTCACCCTAGGCCGATGTTCCACCAGATCGAACAGTTAGGGCCTAAGAAGTGAACGCCAGAAGCATAAAATACAGTATAAATACAACAGCTTTTCCATCACATAAAACGAATGATAGCAACCAGTTTGAAAGTTATGGTCATTTCTACGTTCCGGGCAACGTAGGCTTCACTCTAGGGCGTTGCTCCACCAGATCGTATAGTTAGGGCCTTAGATGTCAACGCCCGAAGCATAAAATACAAAATAAATAGAACGGTTTTTCTATTGTACAAAACGAATAAATGCTACCAGTGTAAAAGTTATGGTCTTTTCCACGTTCCGGGCAACCTAGGCTTCACCCTAGGGCGTTGTTCCACCAGATCGAATAGTTAGGGCCTAAGAAGTGAACGCCAGAAGCATAAAATACAAATAAATACAACAGTTTTTCCATCGTATAAAACGAATAATTGCAACCAGTATGAAACTTATGGTCACTTCTACTTTCCGGGCAACCTAGGCTTCACTCTATGGCGTTCTACCACCACATCGAATAGCTACGGCCACAGAAGTCAACGCCTGATGTATAAAATACAATAAAAATACAACAGTCTTTCCATCCTATAACAGGAATAATTGCAACCCGTGTGAAAGTGATGGTCATTTCTACGTTTCAGGCAACCTAGGCTTCACTCTAGGGCGTTGTTGCACCAGATCGAATAGTTCGGGCCTAAGAAGTCAACGCCAGAAGCATAAAATACAATATATATATAACAGTTTTTCCATCGTATAAAACGAATAATAGAAGCCAGTGTGAAAGTTATGGTCATTTCTACGTTCCGAGCGGCCTGGGCATCACTCTAGGGCGGTGCTCCACCAGATCAAACAGTTAGGGCCTTAGAAGTCAACGCCCGTAGCATTAAATACAAAATAAATAGAACAGTTTTTCCATTGTATAAAACGAATAATTGCTACCAGTGTAAAAGTTATGGTCATTTCTACGTCTCGGGCAGCCTAGGCTTCACCCTAGGCCGTTGTCCCACCAGATCAAACAGTTAGGGCCTAAGATGTGAACGCCAGAAGCATAAAATACAATATAAATACAACAGTTTTTCCATCAAATAAAACGAATGATAGCAACCAGTGTGAAAGTTATGGACATTTCTACGTTCCGTGCAACGTAGGCTTCACTCTAGGGCGTTGCTCCACCAGATCGAATAGCTACGGCCTCAGAAGTCAACGCGTGAAGCATAAAATACAATAAAAATACAACAGTCTTTCCATCCTATAACAGGAATAATTGCAACCTGTGTGAAAGTGATGGTTATTTCTACGTTCCAGGCATCCTAGGCTTCACTCTAGGGTGTTGTTCCACCAGATCGAATAGTTAGGACCTAAGAAGTCAACGCCAGAAGCATAAAATACAATATAAATATAACAGTTTTTCCATCGTATAAAACGAATAATAGCAACCAGTGTGAAAGTTATGGTCATTTCTACGTTCCGGGCAACCTAGGCTTCACTCTAGGGCGTTGCTCCACCAGATCGAATAGTTATGGCCTAAGAAGTCAACGCCAGAAGCATAAAATACGATATAAATACAACAGCTTTTCCATCGTATAAGACGAATAATTGCAACCAGTTTGAAAGTTATGGTCATTTCTACGTACCGGGCAACCTAGGCTTCACTCTAGGGCGTTGCTCCTCCTGATCGAATAGTTAGGGCCTTAGAAGTCAACGCCCGAAGCATAAAATACAAAATAAACAGAACAGTTTTTCCATCGTATAAAACGAATGATTGCTACCAGTGTGAAAGTTATGGTCATTTCTACTTTCCGGGCAACCTACGCTTCACCGTAAGGCGTTGTTCCACCAGATGGAATAGTTAGGGCCTAAGAAGTCAACGCCAGAAGCATAAAATACGATATAAATACAACAGCTTTTCCATCGTATAAAACGAATAATTGCAACCAGTGTGAAAGTTATGGTCATTTCTACGTTCCGGGCAACCTAGGCTTCACCCAAGGGCGTTGCTCCAACAGATTGAATAGTTAGGTCCTTAGATGTCAACGCCAGAAGCATAAAATACAATAAAGGTGCAACAGTTTTTCGATCGTATAACAGGAATAACTGCAACCAGTGTGAAAGTACTGGTCATTTCTACGTTCCGGGCAACCTAGGCTTCACTCTAGGGCGTTGCTCCACGAGATCGAAAAGCTAGGGACTTAGAATTCAACGCCAGAAGAATAGAATACAATATAAGTACAACAGTTTTTCCATCGTATAAAATGAATATTTGCATACATTGTGAAAGTAATGGTCATTTCTACGTTCGGGGCAACCTATGCGACACTCTAGAGCGTTGCTCCACCACATCTAATAGCTACGGTCTTAAAAGTCAACGCCAGAAGAATAAAATGCAATATAAATACAACTGCATTTCCATCGTATAAAATGAATAAATGCAAGCAGTGTGAAAGTAATGGTCATTTGTACGTTCCGGGCAACCTAGGCTTCACTCTAGGGCGTTGCTCCACCAGATCGAATAGTTGAGGGCCTTAGAAGTCAACGCCAGTAGCATAAAGTACGATATAAATACAACAGCCTTTCCATCGTATAAAACGAATAATAGCAACCAGTGTGAAAGTTATGGTCATTTCTACTTTCCGGGCAACCTAGGCTTCACCCTATGGCGTTGTTCCACCAGATGGAATAGTTAGGGCCTAAGAAGTCAACGCCAGAAGCATAAAATACGATATAAATACAACAGCTTTTCCATCGTATAAGACGAATAATTGCAACCAGTTTGAAAGTGATGGTCATTTCTACGTACCGGGCAACCTAGGCTTCACTCTAGGGCGTTGCTCCTCCTGATCGAATAGTTAGGGCCTTAGAAGTCAACGCCCGAAGCATAAAGTACAAAATAAACAGAACAGTTTTTCCATCGTATAAAACGAATGATTGCTACCAGTGTGAAAGTTATGGTCATTTCTACTTTCCGGGCAACCTACGCTTCACCCTAGGGCGTTGTTCCACCAGATGGAATAGTTAGGGCCTAAGAAGTCAACGCCAGGAGCATAAAATACGATATAAATACAACAGCTTTTCCATCGTATAAAACGAATAATTGCAACCAGTGTGAAAGTTATGGTCATTTCTACGTTCCGGGCAACCTAGGCTTCACCCAAGGGCGTTGCTCCAACAGATTGAATAGTTAGGTCCTTAGATGTCAACGCCAGAAGCATAAAATACGATATAAATATAACAGTTTTTCCATCGTATAAAACGAATAATAGCAACCAGTGTGAAAGTTATGGTCATTTCTACGTTCCGGGCAACCTAGGCTTCACTCTAGGGCGTTGCTCCACCAGATCAAACAGTTAGGTCCTTAGATGTCAACGCCAGAAGCATAAAATACAACAAAGGTGCAACAGTTTTTCCATCGTATAACAGGAATAACTGCAACCAGTGTGAAAGTACTGGTCATTTCTACGTTCCGGGTAACCTAGGTTTCACTCTAGGGCGTTGCTCCACGAGATCGAAAAGCTAGGGACTTAGAATTCAACGCCAGAAGAATAAAATACAATATAAGTACAACAGTTTTTCCATCGTATAAAATGAATATTTGCATACATTGTGAAAGTAATGGTCATTTCTACGTTCGGGGCAACCTATGCGACACTCTAGAGCGTTGCTCCACCACATCTAATAGCTACGGCCTTAAAAGTCAACGCCAGAAGAATAAAATGCAATATAAATACAACTGCATTTCCATCGTATAAAATGAATAAATGCAAGCAGTGTGAAAGTAATGGTCATTTGTACGTTCCGGGCAACCTAGGCTTCACTCTAGGGCGTTGCTCCACCAGATCGAATAGTTGAGGGCCTTAGAAGTCAACGCCAGTAGCATAAAGTACGATATAAATACAACAGCCTTTCCATCGTATAAAACGAATAATAGCAACCAGTGTGAAAGTTACGGTCATTTCTACTTTCCGGGCTACCTAGGCTTCACTCTATGGCGTTCTACCACCACATCGAATAGCTACGGCCACAGAAGTCAACGCCTGAAGTATAAAATACAATAATAATACAACAGTCTTTCCATCCTATAACAGGAATAATTGCAACCCGTGTGAAAGTGATGGTCATTTCTACGTTCCGTGCAACCTAGGCTTCACTCTAGGGCGTTGTTGCACCAGATCGAATAGTTCGGGCCTAAGAAGTCAACGCCAGGAGCATAAAATACAACATAAATACAACAGACTTTCCATCGTATATATTGTATATTTGCAAACAGTGTGAAAGTAATGGTCATTTCTACGTACCAGGCAACCTAGGCTCCACTCTAGGGCGTTGCTCCACCAAATCGAATAGCTAGGGCCTTAGAAGTCAACGCCAGAAGCATAAAATACAATAAAGGTGCAAAAGTTTTTCCATCGTATAACAGGAATAACTGCAAACAGTATGAAAGTACTGGTCATTTCTACGTTCCGGGTAACCTAGGTTTCACTCTAGGGCGTTGCTCCACCAGATCGAATAGCTAGGGAATTAGAATTCAACGCCATAGGAATAAAATACAATATAAGTCCAACAGTTTTTCCATCGTATAAAATGAATAATTGCAACCAGTGTGAAAGTTATGGTCATTTCAACGTTCCGGGCAATCTGGGCTTCACACTGGGGCGTTGCTCCTCCAGATCAATCAGTTAGGGCCTTAGAAGTCAGCGCCCGAAGCATAAAATGCAAAATAAATAGAACAGTTTTTCCATTGTATAAAACGAATAATTGCTACCAGTGTAAAAGTTATGGTCTTTTCTACGTTCCGGGCAACCTAGGCTTCACCCTAGGGCGTTGCTCCAACAGATTGAATAGGTAGGGCCTTAGAAGTCAACGCCCGAAGCATAAAAGGCAACAAAGATACAACAGTTTTTCCATCGTATAACAGGATTAATTGCAACCAGTTTGAAAGTGATGGTCATTTCGACGTTCCGGGCAACCTAGGCTTCACTCTAGGTCGTTGCTCCACCAGATCGAATAGTTAGGGTCTTAGAAGTCAACGCCCGAAGCATAAAATACAAAATAAATGGAACAGTTTTTCCATCGTATAAAACGAATAATTGCTACCAGTGTGAAAGTTATGGTCATTTCTACTTTCCGGGCAACCTACGCTTTACCCTAGGGCGTTGTTCCACCAGATGGAATAGTTACGGCCTAAGAAGTCAACGCCAGAAGCATAAAATACGATATAAATACAACAGCTTATCCATCGTATAAAATGAATAATTGCAACAAGTGTGAAAGTTATGGTCATTTCTACGTTCCGGGCAACCTAGGATTCACCATAGGGCGTTGTTCCACCACACCGAATAGCTACGGCCTCAGAAGTCAACGACAGAAGCATAAAATACAATATAAATATAACAGTTTTTCCATCGTATATAACGAATAATAGCAACCAGTGTGAAAGTTATGGTCATTTCTACGTGCCGGGCAACCTAGGCTTCACTCTAGGGCGTTGCTCCACCACATCAAACAGTTAGGGCCTTAGAAGTCAACGCCCGAAGCATAAAATACAAAATAAATATAACAGTTTTTCCATCGTATAAAACGAATAATAGCAACCAGTGTGAAAGTTATGGTCACTTCTACGTTCCGGGCAACCTAGGCTTCACTCTAGGGCGTTGCTCCACCAGATCAAACAGTTAGGGCCTTAGAAGCCAACGCCCGAAGCATTAAATACAAGTAAGTAGAACAGTTTTTCCATTGTATAAAACGAATAATTGCTACCAGTGTAAAAGTTATGGTCATTTCTACGTTCCGGGCAACCTAGGCTTCACCCTCGGCCGTTGTTCCACCAGATCGAATAGTTCGGGCCTAAGAAGTGAACGCCAGAAGCATAAAATACAATATAAATACAACAGTTTTTCCATCGTATAAAACGAATAATTGCAACCAGTATGAAACTTATGGTCATTTATATTTTCCGGGCAACCTAGGCTTCACCCTAGGGCATTGCTCCAACAGATTGAATAGTTAGGGCCTTAGAAGTCAATGCCCGAAGCAAAAAATGCAATAAAAATACAACAGTTTTTCCATCATATAACAGGAATAATTGCAAGCAGTTTGAGAGTGATGGTCATTTCTACGTACCGGGCAACCTAGGCTTCACTCTAGGGCATTGATCCACTAGATCGAATAGTTAGTGCCTTAGAAGTCAACGCCAGATGCATAAAATACAATATAAATACAACAGTTTTTCCATCGTATAAAACGAATAATTGCAACCACTATGAAAGTTAACGTCATTACTACGTTCCGAGCGGCCTAGGCTTCACTCTAGGGCGGTGCTCCACCAGATCGAACAGTTAGGGCCTAAGAAGTGAACGCCAGAAGCATAAAATACAGTATAAATACAACAGCTTTTCCATCACATAAAACGAATGATAGCAACCAGTTTGAAAGTTATGGTCATTTCTACGTTCCGGGCAACGTAGGCTTCACTCTAGGGCGTTGCTCCAGCAGATCGTATAGTTAGGGCCTTAGATGTCAACGCCCGAAGCATAAAATACAAAATAAATAGAACGGTTTTTCTATTGTATAAAACGAATAAATGCTACCAGTGTAAAAGTTATGGTCTTTTCCACGTTCCGGGCAACCTAGGCTTCACCCTAGGGCGTTGTTCCACCAGATCGAATAGTTAGGGCCTAAGAAGTGAACGCCAGAAGCATAAAATACAAATAAATACAACAGTTTTTCCATCGTATAAAACGAATAATTGCAACCAGTATGAAACTTATGGTCACTTCTACTTTCCGGGCAACCTAGGCTTCACTCTATGGCGTTCTACCACCACATCGAATAGCTGCGGCCACAGAAGTCAACGCCTGATGTATAAAATACAATAAAAATACAACAGTCTTTCCATCCTATAACAGGAATAATTGCAACCCGTGTGAAAGTGATGGTCATTTCTACGTTTCAGGCAACCTAGGCTTCACTCTAGGGCGTTGTTGCACCAGATCGAATAGTTCGGGCCTAAGAAGTCAACGCCAGAAGAATAAAATACAATATAAATACAACTGCATTTCCATCGTATAAAATGAATAAATGCAAGCAGTGTGAAAGTAATGGTCATTTGTACGTTCCGGGCAACCTAGGCTTCACTCTAGGGCGTTGCTCCACCAGATCGAATAGTTGAGGGCCTTAGAAGTCAACGCCAGTAGCATAAAGTACGATATAAATACAACAGCCTTTCCATCGTATAAAACGAATAATTGCAACCAGTGTGAAAGTTATGGTCATTTCGACGTTCCGGGCAACCTAGGCTTCACTCTAGGTCGTTGCTCCACCAGATCGAATAGTTAGGGTCTTAGAAGTCAACGCCCGAAGCATAAAATACAAAATAAATGGAACAGTTTTTCCATCGTATAAAATGAATAATTGCAACCAGTGTGAAAGTTATGGTCATTTCTACGTTCCGGGCAACCTAGGATTCACCCTAGGGCGTTGTTCCACCACACCGAATAGCTACGGCCTCAGAAGTCAACGACAGAAGCATAAAATACAATATAAATATAACAGTTTTTCCATCGTATATAACGAATAATAGCAACCAGTGTGAAAGTTATGGTCATTTCTACGTGCCGGGCAACCTAGGCTTCACTCTAGGGCGTTGCTCCACCACATCAAACAGTTAGGGCCTTAGAAGTCAACGCCCGAAGCATAAAATACAAAATAAATATAACAGTTTTTCCATCGTATAAAACGAATAATTGCAACCAGTATGAAACTTATGGTCATTTATATTTTCCGGGCAACCTAGGCTTCACCCTAGGGCATTGCTCCAACAGATTGAATAGTTAGGGCCTTAGAAGTCAATGCCCGAAGCAAAAAATGCAATAAAAATACAACAGTTTTTCCATCATATAACAGGAATAATTGCAACCAGTTTGAGAGTGATGGTCATTTCTACGTACCGGGCAACCTAGGCTTCACTCTAGGGCATTGATCCACTAGATCGAATAGTTAGTGCCTTAGAAGTCAACGCCAGATGCATAAAATACAATATATATACAACAGTTTTTCCATCGTATAAAACGAATAATTGCAACCACTATGAAAGTTAACGTCATTACTACGTTCCGAGCGGCCTAGGCTTCACTCTAGGGCGGTGCTCCACCAGATCAAACAGTTAGGGCCTTAGAAGTCAACGCCCGAAGAATTAAATACAAAATAAATAGAACAGTTTTTCCATTGTATAAAACGAATAATTGCTACCAGTGTAAAAGTTATGGTCATTTCTACGTCTCGGGCAACCTAGGCTTCACCCTAGGCCGATGTTCCACCAGATCGAACAGTTAGGGCCTAAGAAGTGAACGCCAGAAGCATAAAATACAGTATAAATACAACAGCTTTTCCATGACATAAAACGAATGATAGCAACCAGTTTGAAAGTTATGGTCATTTCTACGTTCCGGGCAACGTAGGCTTCACTCTAGGGCGTTGCTCCACCAGATCGTATAGTTAGGGCCGTAGATGTCAACGCCCGAAGCATAAAATACAAAATAAATAGAACGGTTTTTCCATTGTATAAAACGAATAAATGCTACCAGTGTAAAAGTTATGGTCTTTTCCACGTTCCGGGCAACCTAGGCTTCACCCTAGGGCGTTGTTCCACCAGATCGAATAGTTAGGGCCTAAGAAGTGAACGCCAGAAGCATAAAATACAAATAAATACAACAGTTCTTCCATCGTATAAAACGAATAATTGCAACCAGTATGAAACTTATGGTCACTTCTACTTTCCGGGCAACCTAGGCTTCACTCTATGGCGTTCTACCACCACATCGAATAGCTACGGCCACAGAAGTCAACGCCTGATGTATAAAATACAATAAAAATACAACAGTCTTTCCATCCTATAACAGGAATAATTGCAAGCCGTGTGAAAGTTATGGTCATTTCTACGTTTCAGGCAACCTAGGCTTCACTCTAGGGCGTTGTTGCACCAGATCGAATAGTTCGGGCCTAAGAAGTCAACGCCAGAAGCATAAAATACAATATATATATAACAGTTTTTCCATCGTATAAAACGAATAATAGAAGCCAGTGTGAAAGTTATGGTGATTTCTACGTTCCGAGCGGCCTGGGCATCACTCTAGGGCGGTGCTCCACCAGATCAAACAGTTAGGGCCTTAGAAGTCAACGCCCGTAGCATTAAATACAAAATAAATAGAACAGTTTTTCCATTGTATAAAACGAATAATTGCTACCAGTGTAAAAGTTATGGTCATTTCTACGTCTCGGGCAACCTAGGCTTCACCCTAGGCCGTTGTTCCACCAGATCAAACAGTTAGGGCCTAAGATGTGAACGCCAGAAGCATAAAATACAATATAAATACAACAGTTTTTCCATCAAATAAAACGAATGATAGCAACCAGTGTGAAAGTTATGGACATTTCTACGTTCCGTGCAACGTAGGCTTCACTCTAGGGCGTTGCTCCACCAGATCGTATAGTTAGGGCCTTAGATGTCAACGCCCGAAGTATAAAATACAAAATAAATAAAACAGTTTTTCCATCGTATAAAACGTATAATTGCTACCAGTGTGAAAGTTATGGTCATTTCTACGTTCCGCGCAACCTAGGCTTCACTCCAGGGCGTTGCTCCACCAGATCGAATAGTTAGGGCCTTAGAAGTCAACGCCAGAAGAATAAAATGCAATATAAATACAACAGCATTTCCATCGTATAAAATGAATAAATGCAAGCAGTGTGAAAGTAATGGTCATTTGTACGTTCCGGGCAACCTAGGCTTCACTCTAGGGCGTTGCTCCACCAGATCGAATAGTTGAGGGCCTTAGAAGTCAATGCCAGTAGCATAAAGTACGATATAAATACAACAGCCTTTCCATCGTATAAAACGAATAATAGCAACCAGTGTGAAAGTTATGGTCATTTCTACTTTCCGGGCAACCTAGGCTTCACCCTATGGCGTTGTTCCACCAGATGGAATAGTTAGGGCCTAAGAAGTCAACTCCAGAAGCATAAAATACGATATAAATACAACAGCTTTTCCATCGTATAAGACGAATAATTGCAACCAGTTTGAAAGTGATGGTCATTTCTACGTACCGGGCAACCTAGGCTTCACTCTAGGGCGTTGCTCCTCCTGATCGAATAGTTAGGGCCTTAGAAGTCAACGCCCGAAGCATAAAATACAAAATAAACAGAACAGTTTTTCCATCGTATAAAACGAATGATTGCTACCAGTGTGAAAGTTATGGTCATTTCTACTTTCCGGGCAACCTACGCTTCACCCTAGGGCGTTGTTCCACCAGATGGAATAGTTAGGGCCTAAGAAGTCAACGCCAGAAGCATAAAATACGATATAAATACAACAGCTTTTCCATCGTATAAAACGAATAATTGCAACCAGTGTGAAAGTTATGGTCATTTCTACGTTCCGGGCAACCTAGGCTTCACCCAAGGGCGTTGCTCCAACAGATTGAATAGTTAGGTCCTTAGATGTCAACGCCAGAAGCATAAAATACAATATAAATATAACAGTTTTTCCATCGTATAAAACGAATAATAGCAACCAGTGTGAAAGTTATGGTCATTCCTACGTTCCGGGCAACCTAGGCTTCACTCTAGGGCGTTGCTCCACCAGATCAAACAGTTAGGTCCTTAGATGTCAACGCCAGAAACATAAAATACAACAAAGGTGCAACAGTTTTTCCATCGTATAACAGGAATAACTGCAACCAGTGTGAAAGTACTGGTCATTTCTACGTTCCGGGTAACCTAGGTTTCACTCTAGGGCGTTGCTCCACGAGATCGAAAAGCTAGGGACTTAGAATTCAACGCCAGAAGAATAAAATACAATATAGGTACAACAGTTTTTCCATCGTATAAAATGAATATTTGCATACATTGTGAAAGTAATGGTCATTTCTACGTTCGGGGCAACCTATGCGACACTCTAGAGCGTTGCTCCACCACATCTAATAGCTACGGCCTTAAAAGTCAACGCCAGAAGAATAAAATGCAATATAAATACAACTGCATTTCCATCGTACAAAATGAATAAATGCAAGCAGTGTGAAAGTAATGGTCATTTGTACGTTCCGGGCAACCTAGGCTTCACTCTAGGGCGTTGCTCCACCAGATCGAATAGTTGAGGGCCTTAGAAGTCAACGCCAGTAGCATAAAGTACGATATAAATACAACAGCCTTTCCATCGTATAAAACGAATAATAGCAACCAGTGTGAAAGTTATGGTCATTTCTACTTTCCGGGCAACCTAGGCTTCACTCTATGGCGTTCTACCACCACATCGAATAGCTACGGCCACAGAAGTCAACGCCTGAAGTATAAAATACAATAAAAATACAACAGTCTTTCCATCCTATAACAGGAATAATTGCAACCCGTGTGAAAGTGATGGTCATTTCTACGTTCCATGCAACCTAGGCTTCACTCTAGGGCGTTGTTGCACCAGATCGAATAGTTCGGGCCTAAGAAGTCAACGCCAGGAGCATAAAATACAACATAAATACAACAGACTTTCCATCGTATATATTGTATATTTGCAAACAGTGTGAAAGTAATGGTCATTTCTACGTACCAGGCAACCTAGGCTCCACTCTAGGGCGTTGCTCCACCAAATCGAATAGCTAGGGCCTTAGAAGTCAACGCCAGAAGCATAAAATACAATAAAGGTGCAAAAGTTTTTCCATCGTATAACAGGAATAACTGCAAACAGTATGAAAGTACTGGTCATTTCTACGTTCCGGGTAACCTAGGTTTCACTCTAGGGCGTTGCTCCACCAGATCGAATAGCTAGGGAATTAGAATTCAACGCCATAGGAATAAAATACAATATAAGTCCAACAGTTTTTCCATCGTATAAAATGAATAATTGCAACCAGTGTGAAAGTTATGGTCATTTCAACGTTCCGGGCAATCTGGGCTTCACACTGGGGCGTTGCTCCTCCAGATCAATCAGTTAGGGCCTTAGAAGTCAACGCCCGAAGCATAAAATGCAAAATAAATAGAACAGTTTTTCCATTGTATAAAACGAATAATTGCTACCAGTGTAAAAGTTATGGTCTTTTCTACGTTCCGGGCAACCTAGGCTTCACCCTAGGGCGTTGCTCCAACAGATTGAATAGGTAGGGCCTTAGAAGTCAACGCCCGAAGCATAAAAGGCAACAAAAATACAACAGTTTTTCCATCGTATAACAGGATTAATTGCAACCAGTTTGAAAGTGATGGTCATTTCGACGTTCCGGGCAACCTAGGCTTCACTCTAGGTCGTTGCTCCACCAGATCGAATAGTTAGGGTCTTAGAAGTCAACGCCCGAAGCATAAAATACAAAATAAATGGAACAGTTTTTCCATCGTATAAAATGAATAATTGCAACCAGTGTGAAAGTTATGGTCATTTCTACGTTCCGGGCAACCTAGGATTCACCCTAGGGCGTTGTTCCACCACACCGAATAGCTACGGCCTCAGAAGTCAACGACAGAAGCATAAAATACAATATAAATATAACAGTTTTTCCATCGTATATAACGAATAATAGCAACCAGTGTGAAAGTTATGGTCATTTCTACGTGCCGGGCAACCTAGGCTTCACTCTAGGTCGTTGCTCCACCACATCAAACAGTTAGGGCCTTAGAAGTCAACGCCCGAAGCATAAAATACAAAATAAATATAACAGTTTTTCCATCGTATAAAACGAATAATAGCAACCAGTGTGAAAGTTATGGTCACTTCTACGTTCCGGGCAACCTAGGCTTCACTCTAGGGCGTTGCTCCACCAGATCAAACAGTTAGGGCCTTAGAAGCCAACGCCCGAAGCATTAAATACAAATAAGTAGAACAGTTTTTCCATTGTATAAAACGAATAATTGCTACCAGTGTAAAAGTTATGGTCATTTCTACGTTCCGGGCAACCTAGGCTTCACCCTCGGCCGTTGTTCCACCAGATCGAATAGTTCGGGCCTAAGAAGTGAACGCCAGAAGCATAAAATACAATATAAATACAACAGTTTTTCCATCGTATAAAACGAATAATTGCAACCAGTATGAAACTTATGGTCATTTATATTTTCCGGGCAACCTAGGCTTCACCCTAGGGCATTGCTCCAACAGATTGAATAGTTAGGGCCTTAGAAGTCAATGCCCGAAGCAAAAAATGCAATAAAAATACAACAGTTTTTCCATCATATAACAGGAATAATTGCAACCAGTTTGAGAGTGATGGTCATTTCTACGTACCGGGCAACCTAGGCTTCACTCTAGGGCATTGATCCACTAGATCGAATAGTTAGTGCCTTAGAAGTCAACGCCAGATGCATAAAATACAATATAAATACAACAGTTTTTCCATCGTATAAAACGAATAATTGCAACCACTATGAAAGTTAACGTCATTACTACGTTCCGAGCGGCCTAGGCTTCACTCTAGGGCGGTGCTCCACCAGATCAAACAGTTAGGGCCTTAGAAGTCAACGCCCGAAGCATTAAATACAAAATAAATAGAACAGTTTTTCCATTGTATAAAACGAATAATTGCTACCAGTGTAAAAGTTATGGTCATTTCTACGTCTCGGGCAACCTAGGCTTCACCCTAGGCCGATGTTCCACCAGATCGAACAGTTAGGGCCTAAGAAGTGAACGCCAGAAGCATAAAATACAGTATAAATACAACAGCTTTTCCATCACATAAAACGAATGATAGCAACCAGTTTGAAAGTTATGGTCATTTCTACGTTCCGGGCAACGTAGGCTTCACTCTAGGGCGTTGCTCCACCAGATCGTATAGTTAGGGCCTTAGATGTCAACGCCCGAAGCATAAAATACAAAATAAATAGAACGGTTTTTCCATTGTATAAAACGAATAAATGCTACCAGTGTAAAAGTTATGGTCTTTTCCACGTTCCGGGCAACCTAGGCTTCACCCTAGGGCGTTGTTCCACCAGATCGAATAGTTAGGGCCTAAGAAGTGAACGCCAGAAGCATAAAATACAAATAAATACAACAGTTTTTCCATCGTATAAAACGAATAATTGCAACCAGTATGAAACTTATGGTCACTTCTACTTTCCGGGCAACCTAGGCTTCACTCTATGGCGTTCTACCACCACATCGAATAGCTACGGCCACAGAAGTCAACGCCTGATGTATAAAATACAATAAAAATACAACAGTCTTTCCATCCTATAACAGGAATAATTGCAACCCGTGTGAAAGTGATGGTCATTTCTACGTTTCAGGCAACCTAGGCTTCACTCTAGGGCGTTGTTGCACCAGATCGAATAGTTCGGGCCTAAGAAGTCAACGCCAGAAGCATAAAATACAATATATATATAACAGTTTTTCCATCGTATAAAACGAATAATAGAAGCCAGTGTGAAAGTTATGGTCATTTCTACGTTCCGAGCGGCCTGGGCATCACTCTAGGGCGGTGCTCCACCAGATCAAACAGTTAGGGCCTTAGAAGTCAACGCCCGTAGCATTAAATACAAAATAAATAGAACAGTTTTTCCATTGTATAAAACGAATAATTGCTACCAGTGTAAAAGTTATGGTTATTTCTACGTCTCGGGCAACCTAGGCTTCACCCTAGGCCGTTGTTGCACCAGATCAAACAGTTAGGGCCTAAGATGTGAACGCCAGAAGCATAAAATACAATATAAATACAACAGTTTTTCCATCAAATAAAACGAATGATAGCAACCAGTGTGAAAGTTATGGACATTTCTACGTTCCGTGCAACGTAGGCTTCACTCTAGGGCGTTGCTCCACCAGATCGTATAGTTAGGGCCTTAGATGTCAACGCCCGAAGTATAAAATACAAAATAAATAAAACAGTTTTTCCATCGTATAAAACGTATAATTGCTACCAGTGTGAAAGTTATGGTCATTTCTACGTTCCGCGAAACCTAGGCTTCACTCCAGGGCGTTGCTCCACCAGATCGAATAGTTAGGGCCTTAGATATCAGCGCCCGAAGCATAAAATACAAAATAAATAAAACAGTTTTTCCATCGTATAAAACGAATAATTGCTACCAGTGTGAAATTTATGGTCATTTCTGCGTTCCGGTTAACCTAGGCTTCACTCTAGGGCGGTGCTCCACCAGATCAAATAGTTAGGGCCTAAGAAGTCAACGCCAGAAGCGTAAAATACAACATAAATACAACAGACTTTCCATCGTATATAATGTATGTTTGCAAACAGTGTGAAAGTAATGGTCATTTCTACGTACCGGGCAACCTAGGCTCCACTCTAGGGCGTTGCTCCACCAAATGGAATAGTTAGAGCCTTAGAAGTCAACGCCAGAAGCATAAAATACAAATAAATACAACAGTTTTTCCATCGTATAACACGAATAATTGCAACCAGTATGAAACTTATGGTCATTTCTACTTTCCGGGCAACCTACGCTTCACTCTATGGCGTTCTACCACCACATCGAGTAGCTACGGCCACAGAAGTCAACGCCTGATGTATAAAATACAATAAAAATACAACAGTCTTTCCATCCTATAACAGGAATAATTGCACCCCGTGTGAAAGTGATGGTCATTTCTACGTTCCAGGCAACCTAGGCTTCACTCTAGGGCGTTGTTGCACCAGATCGAATAGTTCGGGCCTAAGAAGTCAACGCCAGAAGCATAAAATACAATATATATATAACAGTTTTTCCATCGTATAAAACGAATAATAGAAACCAGTGTGAAAGTTATGGTCATTTCTACGTTCCGAGCGGCCTAGGCATCACTCTAGGGCGGTGCTCCACCAGATCAAACAGTTAGGGCCTTAGAAGTCAACGCCCGTAGCATTAAATACAAAATAAATAGAACAGTTTTTCCATTGTATAAAACGAATAATTGCTACCAGTGTAAAAGTTATGGTCATTTCTACGTCTCGGGCAACCTAGGCTTCACCCTAGGCCGTTGCTACACCAGATCAAACAGTTAGGGCCTAAGAAGTGAACGCCAGAAGCATAAAATACAATATAAATACAACAGCTTTTCCATCGTATAAAACGAATAATTGCAACCAGTATGAAACTTATGGTCATTAATATTTTCCGGGCAACCTAGGCTTCACCCTAGGGCATTGCACCAACAGATTGAATAGTTAGGGCCTTAGAAGTCAATGCCCGAAGCATAAAATGCAATAAAATACAACAGTTTTTTCATCATATAACAGGAATAATTGCAACCAGTTTGAGAGTGATGGTTATTTCTACGTACCGGGCAACCTAGGCTTCACTCTAGGGCGTTGATCCACTAGATCGAATAGTTAGGGCCTAAGTAGTCAACGCCAGAAGCATAAAATACAAAATAAATAAAACAGTTTTTCCATCGTATAAAACGTATAATTGCTACCAGTGTGAAAGTTATGGTCATTTCTACGTTCCGCGCAACCTAGGCTTCACTCTAGGGCGTTGCTCCACCAGATCGAATAGTTAGGGCCTTAGAAGTCAATGCCCGAAGCATAAAATGCGATAAAAATACAACAGCTTTTCCATTGTATAACAGGAATAATTGCAACCAGTGTGAAGGTAATGGTATGTTCTACGTTCCGGGCAACCTAGGCTTCACACTAGGGCGGTGCTCCACCAGGTTAAATAGCTAGGGCCTAAGAAGTCAACGCCAGAAGCGTAAAATGCAATATAAGTACAACAGTTTACCATCGTATAAAATGAATAATTGCAAACATTGTGAAAGTAATGGTCATTTCTACGTGCCGGGCAACCTAGGCGTCACTCTAGGGCGTTGCTCCACCACAGCTAAAAGCTACGGCCTTAGAAGTCAACGCCAGAATCATAAAATACAATAAATATGCAACTGATTTTCAATCGTATAGCATGACTAATTGCAACCAGTGCGAAAGTAATGACCATTTCGACGTTTCGGGCATCCTAGGCTTAACTCTGATGCGTTGCTCCACCAAATCGAAGAGATAGGGCCTTAGAAGTCAACGCCAGAAGCATAAAATGCAATATAAATACAACAGCATTGCCATCGTATAAAATGAATTATTGCAAACAGTGTGAAGGTAATGGTCATTTCTACGTTCCGAGCAACCTAGGCTTCACTGTAGGGTGTTGCTCCGCCAGATGGAACAGTTAGGGCCTAAGAAGTCAACGCCAGAAGCATAAAATACGATATAAATACTACAGCTTTTCCATCGTATAAAACGTATAATTGCTACCAGTGTGAAAGTTATGGTCATTTCTACGTTCCGGGCAACCTAGGCTTCACCAGAGGGCGTTGTTCTACCA
Organism: Calliopsis andreniformis; assembly: GCF_051401765.1. Lineage (NCBI taxonomy): Eukaryota > Metazoa > Arthropoda > Insecta > Hymenoptera > Andrenidae > Calliopsis > Calliopsis andreniformis. Next base: position 6,134,132 of record NW_027480425.1, on the reverse strand, counting down.
GATGGAATAGCTGGGACCTAAGAAGTCAACGACAGAAGCATAAAATAAGATATAACTACAACAGCTTTTCCATCGTATAAAACGAATAATGGTAACCAGTGTGAAAGTTATGGTCATTTCTACATTCCGGCAACCTAGGCTTCACCCCAGGGCGTTGTTCCACCAGATCGAATAGTTAGGGCCTTAGAAGTCAACGCCCGAAGCATAAAATACAAAATAAATAGAACAGTTTTTCCATCGTATAAAACGAGTAATAGCAACCAGTGTGAAAGTTATGGTCATTTCTATGTTCCAGCAACCTAGGCTACACCCCAGGGCGTTGTTCCACCAGATCGAATAGTTAGGGCCTAAGAAGTGAACGCCAGCAGCATAAAATACAATATAAATACAACAGTTCTTCCATCATATAAAACGAATAATTGCAACCAGTATGAAAGTTATGGTCATTTCTACGTTCCGGGCAACCTAGGCTTCACTCTATGGCGTTCTTCCACCACATCGGATAGCTGCGGCCTCAGAAGTCAACGCCTGAAGCATAAAATACAATAGAAATACAACAGTATTTCCATCCTATAACAGGAATAATTGCAACCCTTGTGAAAGTGATGGTCATTTGTACGTTCCAGGCAACCTAGGCTTCACTCTAGGGCGTTGTCCCACCAGATCGAATTGTTAGGGCCAAAGAAGTCAACGCCAGAAGCATAAGATACAATATAAATATAACAGTTTTTCCAATGTATACAACGAATAATAGCAACCAGTGTGAAAGTTATGGTCATTTCTACGTTCCGGGCAACATAGGCATCACTCTAGGGCGTTGCTCCACCAGATCAAACAGTTAGGGCCTTAGAAGTCAACGCCCGAAGCATAAAATAGAAAATAAATAGAACAGTTTTTCCATTGTATAAAACGAATAATTGCTACCAGTGTAAAAGTTAAGGTCATTTCTACGTTCCGGGCAACCTAGGTTTCACCCTAGGGCGTTGCTCCAACAGATTGAATAGTTAGGGCCTTAGAAGTCAATGCCCGAAGCATAAAATGCAATAAAAATACAACAGTTTTTCCATCATATAACCGGAATAATTGCAACCAGTTTGAAAGTGATGGTCATTTCTACGTTCCGGGCAACCTAGGCCTCACTCTAGGGTGTTGTTCCGCCAGATTGAATAGTTAGGGCTTAAGAAATCAACGCCAGAAGCATACTATACAGTATAAATATAACAGTTTTCCAATCGTATAAAACGAATAATTACAACCAGTGTTAATGTTATGGTCATTTCTACATTCCGAGCAACCTAGGCATCACTCTAGGGCGTAGCTCCACCAGATCGAATAGTTAGTTCCTTAGAAGTCAACGCCAGAAGCTTAAAAAACAATATAAATACAACAGCTTTTCCATCGTATAAAACGAATAATTGCAATCAGTATGAAAGTTAACGTCATTTCTACTTTCCGGGCAACCTAGGCTTCACCCTAGGGCGTTGCTCCAACAGATTGAATAGTTGGGGCCTTAGAAGTCAACGACGGAAGCATAAAATGCAATAAAAATACAACAGTTTTTCCATCGTATAAAACGAATGATTGCTACCAGTATGGAAGTGATGGTCATTTCTACGTTCCGGGGAACCTAGGCCTCACTCGAGTGTGTTGTTCCACCAGATTGAATAGTTAGGGCCTAAGAAATCAACGCCAGAAGCATAAAATACAACTTTAATATAACTGTTTTTCCATCGTATAAAACGAGTAATTTCAACCAGTGTGAATGTTATGGTCATTTTTACGTTCCGAGCAACCTAGGCTTCACTCTAGGGCGTTGATACACCAGATAGAATAGTCAGGGCCTTAGAAGTCAGCGCCAGAAGCATAAAATTCAATAAAGATGCAACAGTTTTTCCGTCGTATTTCAGGAGTCACTGCAAACAGTGTGAAAGAACTGGTCATTTCTACGTTCCGGGTAACCTAGGCTTCACTCTAGGGCGTTGTTCTACCAGATCGAACAGTTAGGGCGTAAGAAGGCAACGCCTGAAGCATAAAGTACAATATAAATATAACAGTTTCTCCATCGTATAAAACGAATAATAGCGACCAGTGTGAAAGTTGTGGTCATTTCTACGTTCCGGGCAACCTAGGCTACACCCTAGGGCGTTGCTCCAACAGATTGAATGGTTAGGGCCTTAGAAGTCAATGACCGAAGCACAAAATGCAATAAAAATACTACAGTTTTTCCATCATAGAACAGGAATAATTGCAACTAGTTTGAAAGTGATGGTCATTTCTGCGTTCCGGGCAACCTCGGCTTCACTTTAGGGCGTTGCTCCACCAGATCGAATAGTTAGGGCGTAAGAAGTGAACGCCAGAAGCATAAAATACAATATAAATACAACAGTTTTTCCATCATATAAAACGAGTAATTGCAACCAGTATGAAGGTTGTGGTCATTTCTACTTTCCGGGCAACCTAGGCTACACGCTAGGGCGTTGCTCCAACAGATTGAATAGTTAGGGCCTTAGGAGTCACCGCCAGAAGCATAAAAAACAATATAAATACAACAGTTTTTCCATCGTATAAAACGAATATTTGCAACAAGTATGATTGTTGTGGTTATTTCTACGTTCCGGGCAACCTAGGTTTCCCTCTAGGGCGTTGCTCCACCAGATCGAATAGCTAGGGACTTGGAATTCAACGCCAGAAGAATAAAACACAATATAAGTACAACCGTTTTTCCATTGTATAAAATGAATAATTGCAAACATTGTGAAATTAGTGGTCATTTCTACGTTCCGGGTAACCTAGGCTTCACTCTAGGGCATTGTTCCACCAGATCGAACAGTTAGGGCCTAAGATGGCAACGCCAGTAGCATAAAATACAATATAAATATAACAGTTTTTCCATCGTATAAAACGAATAATAGCAACCAGTGTGAAAGTAATGGTCATTTCTACGTACCGGGCAACCTAGGCGTCACTCTAGGGCGTTGGTCCACCACAGCTAAAAGCTACGGCCTTAGAAGTCAACGCCAGAAGCATAAAATACAATAAATATGCAACTGATTTTCCATCGTATAGCATGACTAATTGCAACCAGTGCGAAAGTAATGACCATTTCGACGTTTCGGGCATCCTAGGCTTAACTCTGAGGCGTTGCTGCACCAAATCGAAGAGATAGGGCCTTAGAAGTCAACGCCAGAAGCATAAAATACAATATAAGTACAACAGCTTTGCCATCGTATAAAATGAATTATTGCAAACAGTGTGAAAGTAATGGTCACTTCTACGTTCCGAGCAACCTAGGCTTCACCCCAGGGCGTTGTTCCACCAGATCGAATAGTTAGGGCCTAAGAAGTGAACGCCAGCAGCATAAAATACAATATAAATACAACAGTTCTTCCATCATATAAAACGAATAATTGCAACCAGTATGAAAGTTATGGTCATTTCTACGTTCCGGGCAACCTAGGCTTCACTCTATGGCGTTCTTCCACCACATCGGATAGCTGCGGCCTCAGAAGTCAACGCCTGAAGCATAAAATACAATAGAAATACAACAGTATTTCCATCCTATAACAGGAATAATTGCAACCCTTGTGAAAGTGATGGTCATTTGTACGTTCCAGGCAACCTAGGCTTCACTCTAGGGCGTTGTCCCACCAGATCGAATTGTTAGGGCCAAAGAAGTCAACGCCAGAAGCATAAGATACAATATAAATATAACAGCTTTTCCAATGTATACAACGAATAATAGCAACCAGTGTGAAAGTTATGGTCATTTCTACGTTCCGGGCAACCTAGGCTTCACTCTAGGGCGTTGCTCCACCAGATCAAACAGTTAGGGCCTTAGAAGTCAACGCCCGAAGCATAAAATAGAAAATAAATAGAACAGTTTTTCCATTGTATAAAACGAATAATTGCTACCAGTGTAAAAGTTATGGTCATTTCTAGGTTCCGGGCAACCTAGGTTTCACCCTAGGGCGTTGCTCCAACAGATTGAATAGTTAGGGCCTTAGAAGTCAATGCCCGAAGCATAAAATGCAATAAAAATACAACAGTTTTTCCATCATATAACCGGAATAATTGCAACCAGTTTGAAAGTGATGGTCATTTCTACGTTCCGGGCAACCTAGGCCTCACTCTAGGGTGTTGTTCCACCAGATTGAATAGTTAGGGCTTAAGAAATCAACGCCAGAAGCATACTATACAGTATAAATATAACAGTTTTCCAATCGTATAAAACGAATAATTACAACCAGTGTTAATGTTATGGTCATTTTTACATTCCGAGCAGCCTAGGCATCACTCTAGGGCGTAGCTCCACCAGATCGAATAGTTAGTGCCTTAGAAGTCAACGCCAGAAGCTTAAAAAACAATATAAATACAACAGCTTTTCCATCGTATAAAACGAATAATTGCAATCAGTATGAAAGTTAACGTCATTTCTACTTTCCGGGCAACCTAGGCTTCACCCTAGGGCGTTGCTCCAACAGATTGAATAGTTGGGGCCTTAGAAGTCAACGACGGAAGCATAAAATGCAATAAAAATACAACAGTTTTTCCATCGTATGAAACGAATGATTGCTACCAGTATGGAAGTGATGGTCATTTCTACGTACCGGGGAAGCTAGGCCTCACTCGAGTGTGTTGTTCCACCAGATTGAATAGTTAGGGCCTAAGAAATCAACGCCAGAAGCATAAAATACAACTTTAATATAACTGTTTTTCCATCGTATAAAACGAATAATTTCAACCAGTGTGAATGTTATGGTCATTTTTACGTTCCGAGCAACCTAGGCTTCACTCTAGGGCGTTGATACACCAGATAGAATAGTCAGGGCCTTAGAAGTCAACGCCAGAAGCATAAAATTCAATAAAGATGCAACAGTTTTTCCGTCGTATAACAGGAGTCACTGCAAACAGTGTGAAAGTACTGGTCATTTCTACGTTCCGGGTAACCTAGGTTTCACTCTAGGGCGTTGCTCCACCAGATTGAATAGCTAGGGACTTAGAATTCAACGCCATAAGAATAAAATACAATATAAGTACAACAGTTTTTCCATCGTATAAAATGAATAATTGCAACCAGTGTGAGAGTTATGGTCATTTCTACGTTCCGGGCAACCTAGGCTTCACCCTAGGGCGTTGCTCCAACAGATTGAATAGTTAGGGCCTTAGAAGTCAATGCCCGAAGCATAAAATGCGATAAAAATACAACAGTTTTTCCATCATATAACAGGAATAATTGCAACCAGTTTGAAAGTGATGGTCATTTCTACGTTCCGGGCAATCTAGGCTTCACTCTAGGGCGTTGATCCACTAGACGGAATAGTTAGTGCCTTAGAAGTCAACGCCGGATGCATAAAATACAATATAAAAACAATAGCTCTTCCATCGTATAAAACTAATAATTGCAACCAATATGAAAGTTAACGTCATATCTGCTTTCCGGGCAACCTAGGCTTCACCCTAGGGCGTTGCTCCAACAGATTGAATAGTTAGGGCCTTAGAAGTCAACGCCCGAAGCATAAAAGGCAACAAAAATACATCAGTTTTTCCATCGTATAACAGGATTAATTGCAACCAGTTTGAAGGTGATGGTCATTTCGACGCTCCGGACAACCTAGGCTTCACTCTAGGTCGTTGCTCCACCAGACCGAATAGTTAGGGCCTAAGAAGTCAACGCCAGAAGCACAAAATACAACATAAATACAACAGACTTTCCATCGTATATAATGTATATTTGCAAACAGTGTGAAAGTAATGGTCATTTCTACGTACCGGGCAACCTAGGCTCCACTCTAGGGCGTTGCTCCACCAAATGGAATAGTTAGGGCCTTAGAAGTCAACGCCAGAAGCATAAAATACAATAAAGATGCAAAAGTTTTTCCATCGTATTACAGGAATAACTGCAAACAGTTTGAAAGGACTGGTCATTTCTACGTTCCGGGTAACCTAGGTTTCACTCTAGGGCGTTGCTCCACCAGATTGAATAGCTAGGGACTTAGAATTCAACGCCATAAGAATAAAATACAATATAAGTACAACAGTTTTTCCATCGTATAAAATGAATAATTGCAACCAGTGTGAAAGTTATGGTCATTTCTACGTTCCGGGCAACCTAGGCTTCACCCTAGGGCGTTGCTCCAACAGATTGAATAGTTACGGTCTTAGAAGTCAACGCCCGAAGCATAAAATACAAAATAAATGGAACAGTTTTTCCATCGTATAAAACGAATAATTGCTACCAGTGTGAAAGTTATGGTCATTTCTACTTTCCGGGCAACCTACGCTTTACCCTAGGCCGTTGTTCCACCAGATGGAATAGTTACGGCCTAAGAAGTCAACGCCAGAAGCATAAAATACGATATAAATACAACAGCTTATCCATCGTATAAAACGAATAATTGCAACCAGTGTGAAAGTTATGGCCATTTCTACGCTCCGGGCAACCTAGGATTCACCCTAGGGCGTTGTTCCACCACATCGAATAGCTACGTCCTCAGAAGTCAACGACAGAAGCATAAAATACAATATAAATATAACAGTTTTTCCATCGTATATAACGAATAATAGCAACCAGTGTGAAAGTTATGGTGATTTCTACGATCCGGGCAACCTAGGCTTCACTCTAGGGCGTTGCTCCACCACAACAAACAGTTAGGGCCTTAGAAGTCAACGCCCGAAGCATAAAATACAAAATAAATATAACAGTTTTTCCATCGTATAAAACGAATAATAGCAACCAGTGTGAAAGTTATGGTCACTTCTACGTTCCGGGCAACCTAGGCTTCACTCTAGGGCGTTGCTCCACCAGATCAAACAGTTGGGGCCTTAGAAACCAACGCCCGAAGCATCAAATACAAAATAAATAGAACAGTTTTTCCATTGTATAAAACGAATAATTGCTACCAGTGTAAAAGTTATGGTCATTTCTACGTTCCGGGCAACCTAGGCTTCACCCTCGGCCGTTGTTCTACCTGATCGAATAGTTCGGGCCTAAGAAGTGAACGCCAGAAGCATAAAATACAATATAAATACAACAGCTTTTCCATCGTATAAAACGAATAATTTCAACCAGTATGAAACTTATGGTCATTTATATTTTCCGGGCAACCTAGGCTTCATTCTAGGACGATGCTCCAACGAGATCGAATAGTTAGGGCCTAAGAAGTCAACGCCAGAAGCATAAAATACAATAAAGATGCAACAGTTGTTCCATCGTATAACAGGAATAACTGCAAACAGTGTGAAAGTACAGGTCATTTCTACGTTCCGGGTAACCAAGGTTTCACTCTAGGGCGTTGCTCGACGAGATCGAAAAGCTAGGGACTTAGAATTCAACGCCAGAAGAATAAAATACAATATAAGTACAACAGTTTTTCAAACGTATAAAAAGAGTATTTGCAAACATTGTGATAGTAATGGTCATTTCTACGTTCCGGGCAACCTATGCGACACTCTAGGGCGTTTGCTCCACCACATCTAATAGCTACGGCCTCAAAATTCAACGCCAGAAGATTAAAATGCAATATAAATACAACAGCTTTTCCATCGTATAAAATGAATAATTGCAAACAGTGTGAAAGTAATGGTCATTTCTACGTTCCGGGAAACCTAGGCTTCACTCTAGGGCGTTGCTCTGCCAGATCGGATAGTTGAGGGCCTTAGTAGTCAACGCCAGAAGCATAAAATACGATATAAATACAACAGCTTTTCCATCGTATAAAACGAATAATAGCAATCAGTGTGAAAGTTATGGTCATTTATACGTTCCGGGCAACCTAGGTTTCACTCTAGGGCGTTGCTCCACCAGATCAAACAGTTAGGGCGTTAGAAGTCAACGCCCGAAGCATTAAATACAAAATAAATAGAACAGTTTTTCCATTGTATAAAACGAATAATTGCTACCAGTGTAAAGGTTATGGTCATTTCTACGTTCCGGGCAACCTAGGCTTCACCCTTGGCCGTTGTTCCACCAGATCGAATAGTTAGGGCCTAAGAAGTGAACGCCAGAAGCATAAAATACAATATAAATACAACAGTTTTTCCATCATATAAAACAAATGATAGCAACCAGTGTGAAAGTTATGGTCATTTCTACGTTCCGGGCAACCTAGGCTTCACTCTAGGTCGTTGCTCCGCCAGATCGAATAGTTAGGGCCTTAGAAGTCAACGCCCGAAGCATAAAATACAATATAAGTAAAACAGTTTTTCCATCGTATAAAACGAATAATTGCTGCCAATGTGAAAGTTATGGTCATTTCTACGTTCCGCGCAACCTAGGCTTCACTCTAGGGCGTTGCTCCTCCAGATCGAATAGTTAGGGCCTTAGAACTCAACGCCCGTGGCTTAAAATACAAAATAAATAAAACAGTTTTTCCATTGTATAAAACGAGTAATTGCTACCAGTGTGCAATTAATGGTCATTTCATCGTTCCGCGCAATCTAGGCTTCACCCTAGGGCGTTGTTCCATCAGATGGAATAGTTAGGGCCTAAGAAGTCAACGCCAGAAGCATAAAATACGATATAAATGCAACAGCTTTTCCATCGTATAAAACGAATAATTGCAACCAGTGTGAAAGTTATGGTCATTTCTACGTTCCGGGCAACCTAGGCTTCACCCTAGGGCGTTGCTCCAACAGATTGAATAGTTAGGGCCTAAGAAGTCAACGCCAGAAGCATAAAATACGATATAAATACAACAGATTTTCCATCGTATAAAACGAATAATTGCAACCTGTGTGAAAGTTATGGTCATTTCTACGTTCCGGGCAACCTAGGCTTCACCCTAGGGCGTTGCTCCAACTGATTGAATAGTTAGGGCCTTAGAAGTCAACGCCAGAAGCATAAAATACGATATAAATAGAACAGCTTTTCCATCATATTAAATGAATAATTGCAAACAGTGTGAAAGAAGTGGTCATTTCTACGTTCCGGGTAACCAAGGTTTCACTCTAGGGCGTTGCTCGACGAGATCGAAAAGCTAGGGACTTAGAATTCAACGCCAGAAGAATAAAATACAATATAAGTACAACAGTTTTTCAAACGTATAAAAAGAGTATTTGCAAACATTGTGATAGTAATGGTCATTTCTACGTTCCGGGCAACCTATGCGACACTCTAGGGCGTTTGCTCCACCACATCTAATAGCTACGGCCTCAAAATTCAACGCCAGAAGATTAAAATGCAATATAAATACAACAGCTTTTCCATCGTATAAAATGAATAATTGCAAACAGTGTGAAAGTGTTGGTCATTTCTACGTTCCGGGAAACCTAGGCTTCACTCTAGGGCGTTGCTCTGCCAGATCGGATAGTTGAGGGCCTTAGTAGTCAACGCCAGAAGCATAAAATACGATATAAATACAACAGCTTTTCCATCGTATAAAACGAATAATAGCAATCAGTGTGAAAGTTATGGTCATTTATACGTTCCGGGCAACCTAGGTTTCACTCTAGGGTGTTGCTCCACCAGATCAAACAGTTAGGGCGTTAGAAGTCAACGCCCGAAGCATTAAATACAAAATAAATAGAACAGTTTTTCCATTGTATAAAACGAATAATTGCTACCAGTGTAAAGGTTATGGTCATTTCTACGTTCCGGGCAACCTAGGCTTCACCCTTGGCCGTTGTTCCACCAGATCGAATAGTTAGGGCCTAAGAAGTGAACGCCAGAAGCATAAAATACAATATAAATACAACAGTTTTTCCATCATATAAAACAAATGATAGCAACCAGTGTGAAAGTTATGGTCATTTCTACGTTCCGGGCAACCTAGGCTTCACTCTAGGTCGTTGCTCCGCCAGATCGAATAGTTAGGGCCTTAGAAGTCAACGCCCGAAGCATAAAATACAATATAAGTAAAACAGTTTTTCCATCGTATAAAACGAATAATTGCTGCCAATGTGAAAGTTATGGTCATTTCTACGTTCCGCGCAACCTAGGCTTCACTCTAGGGCGTTGCTCCTCCAGATCGAATAGTTAGGGCCTTAGAACTCAACGCCCGTGGCTTAAAATACAAAATAAATAAAACAGTTTTTCCATTGTATAAAACGAGTAATTGCTACCAGTGTGCAATTAATGGTCATTTCATCGTTCCGCGCAATCTAGGCTTCACCCTAGGGCGTTGTTCCATCAGATGGAATAGTTAGGGCCTAAGAAGTCAGCGCCAGAAGCATAAAATACGATATAAATGCAACAGCTTTTCCATCGTATAAAACGAATAATTGCAACCAGTGTGAAAGTTATGGTCATTTCTACGTTCCGGGCAACCTAGGCTTCACCCTAGGGCGTTGCTCCAACAGATTGAATAGTTAGGGCCTAAGAAGTCAACGCCAGAAGCATAAAATACGATATAAATACAACAGATTTTCCATCGTATAAAACGAATAATTGCAACCTGTGTGAAAGTTATGGTCATTTCTACGTTCCGGGCAACCTAGGCTTCACCCTAGGGCGTTGCTCCAACTGATTGAATAGTTAGGGCCTTAGAAGTCAACGCCAGAAGCATAAAATACGATATAAATAGAACAGCTTTTCCATCATATTAAATGAATAATTGCAAACAGTGTGAAAGAAGTGGTCATTTCTACGTTCCGAGCAACCTAGGTTTCACTCTAGGACGGTGCTCCACCATATCGAATAGCTACGGCCTTAGAAGCCTACGCCTCAGGCACAAAATACAATAAAAATACAACAGTCTTTTCATGGTATAACAGGAATAATTGCAACAAGCGTGAAAGTAATGATCATTTCGGCGTTTCGGGCATCCTAGACATAACTCTGAGGCATTGCTCCACCAGATCGAATAGTTAGGACCTAAGAAGTCAACGCCAGAAGCATAAAATACAATATAAATACAACAGTTTTTCCATCATATAAAACGAATGATAGCAACCAGTGTGAAAGTTATGGTCATTTCTATGTGCCGGGCAACCTAGGCTTCACTCTAGGGCGTTGCTCCACCAGATCGAATAGTTAGGGCCTTAGAAGTCAACGCCCGAAGCATAAAATACAAAATAAATAAAACAGTTTTTCCATCGTATAAAACGAATAATTGCTACCAGTGTGAAAGTTATGGTCATTTCTACGTTCCGCGCAACCTAGGCTTCACTCTAGGGCGTTGCTCCACCAGATCGAATAGTTAGGGCCTTTGAAGTCAACGCCCGAAGCATAAAATACAAAATAAATAAAACAGTTTTTCCATCGTATAAAACGAATAATTGCTACCAGTGTGAAATGAATGGTCATTTCTACGTTCCGGGCAACCTAGGCTTCACGCTAGGGCGGTGCTCCACCAGATCAAATAGTTAGGGCCTAAGAAGTCAACGCCAGGAGCATAAAATACAACATAAATACAACAGACTTTCCATCCTATATAATGTATATTTGCAAACAGTGTGAAAGTAATGGTCATTTCTACGTACCGGGCAACCTAGGCTCCACTCTAGGGCGTTGCTCCACCAAATCGAATAGCTAGGGCCTTAGAAGTCAACGCCAGAAGCATAAAATACAATAAAGATGCAAAAGTTTTTCCATCGTATAACAGGAATAACTGCAAACAGTATGAAAGTACTGGTCATTTCTACGTTCCGGGTAACCTAGGTTTCACTCTAGGGCGTGGCTCCACCAGATCGAATAGCTAGGGACTTAGAATTCAACGCCATAAGAATAAAATGCAATATAAGTACAACAGTTTTTCCATCGTATAAAATGAATAATTGCAACCAGTGTGAAAGTCATGGTCATTTCAACGTTCCGGGCAATCTTGGCTTCACTCTAGGGCGTTGCTCCTCCAGATCAATCAGCTAGGGCCTTAGAAGTCAACGCCCGGAGCATAAAATGCAAAATAAATAGAACAGTTTTTCCATTGTATAAAACGAATAAATGCTAGCAGTGTAAAAGTTATGGTCATTTCTACGTTCCGGGCAACCTAGGCTTCACCCTAGGGCGTTGTTCCACCAGAGCGAGTAGCTAGGGCCTAAGAAGTGATCGCCAGAAGCATAAAATACAATATAAATACAAGAGTTTGTCCATCATATAAAACGAATAATTGCAACCAGTATGAAAGTGATGGTCATTTCTACGTACCGGGCAACCTAGGCTTCACTCTAGGGCTTTGCTCCAACTGATCGAATAGTTAGGGCCTTAGAAGTCAACGCCCGAAGCATAAAATACAAAATAAATAGAACAGTTTTTCCATCGTATAAAACGAATAATTGCTACCAGTGTGAAAGTTATGGTCATTTATACTTTCCGGGCAACCTACGCTTCACCCTAGGGCGTTGTTCCACCAGATGGAATAGTTAGGGCCTTAGAAGTCAACGCCAGAAGCATAAAATACAATAAAGATGCAAAAGTTTTTCCATCGTATTACAGGAATAACTGCAAACAGTTTGAAAGGACTGGTCATTTCTACGTTCCGGGTAACCTAGGTTTCACTCTAGGGCGTTGCTCCACCAGATTGAATAGCTAGGAACTTTGAATTCAACGCCATAAGAATAAAATACAATATAAGTACAACAGTTTTTCCATCGTATAAAATGAATAATTGCAACCAGTGTGAGAGTTATGGTCATTTCTACGTTCCGGGCAACCTAGGCTTCACCCTAGGGCGTTGCTCCAACAGATTGAATAGTTAGGGCCTAAGAAGTCAACGCCAGAAGCATAAAATACGATATAAATACAACAGATTTTCCATCGTATAAAACGAATAATTGCAACCTGTGTGAAAGTTATGGTCAGTTCTACGTTCCGGGCAACCTATGCTTCACCCTAGGGCGTTGCTCCAACTGATTGAATAGTTAGGGCCTTAGAAATCTATGCCCGAAGCATAAAAGGCAACAAAAATACATCAGTTTTTCCATCGTATAACAGGATTAATTGCAACCAGTTTGAAGGTGATGGTCATTTCGACGCTCCGGACAACCTAGGCTTCACTCTAGGTCGTTGCTCCACCAGACCGAATAGTTAGGGCCTAAGAAGTCAACGCCAGAAGCATAAAATACGATATAAATACAACAGCTTATCCATCGTATAAAACGAATAATTGCAACCAGTGTGAAAGTTATGGTCATTTCTACGTTCCGGGCAACCTAGGATTCACCCTAGGGCGTTGTTCCACCACATCGAATAGCTACGGCCTTAGAAGTCAACGCCAGGAGCATAAAATACAATATAAATACAACAGCTTTTCCATCGCATAAAATGAATAATTGCAAACAGTGTGAAAGTAATGGTCATTTCTACGTGCCGGGTAACCTAGGCGTCACTCTAGGGCGTTGCTCCACCATATCCAGTAGCTACGGCCTTAGAAGTCAACGCCAGAAGCACAAAATACAATAAAAATGCAGCAGTTTTTCCATCGTATAGCATGACTAATTGCAACCAGTGCGAAAGTAATGATCATATCGACATTTCGGGCATCCCAGACTTAACTCTGAGGCGTTGCTCCACCAGATCCAAGAGTTAGGGCCTTAGAAGTCAACGCCAGAAGCATAAACTACAAAATAAATACAACAGTCTTTCCATCGTATAAAACGAATAATTGCAACCTGTGTGATGGTTATGGACATATCTACGTTCCGGACAACCTAGGCTTCACTGTAGGGCGTTGCTCCACCAAATCGAATAGTTAGGGCCTTACAAGTCAGCGCCCGAAGCATAAAATACAATATAAGTACAACAGTTGTTCCATCGTATAAGAGGAATAATTGCAACCAGTGTGAAGGTAATGGTATGTTCTACGTTCCGGGCAACCTAGGCTTCACTCTAGGGCAGTGCTCCACCAGATCAAATATTTAGGGCCTAAGCAGTCAACGCCAGTAGCATAAATTACTATATAAGTACAACAGATTTTCCATCGTATATAATGTATATTTGCAAACAGTGTGGAAGTAATGGCCACTTCTACGTTCCGGGCAACCTAGGCTTCACTCTGGAGTGTTGCCCCACCAGATGGGATTGCTAGGGACTTAGAATTCAATGCCAGAAGCATAAAATTCAATATAAATATAACAGCTTTTCCATCGTATAAAACGAATAATAGCAACCAGTGTGAAAGTTATGGTCATTTCTACTTCCCGGGCAACCTAGGCTTCACTCTAGAGCGTTGCTCCACCAGATCGAACAGGTAGGGCCTTAGAAGTCAACGCCCGAAGCATAAAATACAAAATAAATAGAACAGTTGTTCCATTGTATAAAACGAATAATTGCTACCAGTGTGAAAGTTATGGTCATTTCTACATTCCGGGCAACCTAGGCTTCACCCTAGGGCGTTGTTCCACCAGATGGAATAGTTAGGGCCTAAGAAGTCAACGCCAGAAGCATAAAATACGATATAAATACAACAGCTTTTCCATCGTTTAAAACGTATAATTGCAACCAATGTGAAAGTAATGACCATTTCAGCGTTTCGGGCATCCTAGACTTAACTCTGAGGCGTTGCTCCACCAGATCGAAGAGTTAGGGCCTAAGAAGTCAACGCCAGAAGCATAAAATACGATATAAATACAACAGCTTTTCCATCGTATAAAACGTATAATTGCAACCAATGTGAAAGTAATGATCATTTCGGCGTTTCGTGCATCCTAGACTTACCTCTGAGGCGTTGCTCCACCAGATCGAATAGTTAGGGCCTAAGAAGTCAACGCCAGAAGCATCAAATACAAAATAAGTACAACAGTTTTTCCATTGTATAAAACGAATAATTGCAACCAGTGTGAAAGTAATGTTCATTTCTACGTCCAGGGCAACCTAGGCTTCACCCTAGGGCGTTGTTCCATCGGATGGTATAGTTAGGGCCTAAGAAGTCAACGCCAGAAGCATAAAATACGATATAAATACAACAGCTTTTCCATCGTATAACAGGAATAATTGCAACCAGTGTGAAAGCGATGGTCATTTCCACGTTCCCGGCAACCTAGGCTTCACTCTAGGGCGTTGCTCCACCAGATCGAATAGTTAGGGCCTTAGAAGTCAACACCAGAAGTATAAAATACAATACAAATATAACAGTTCTTCCATCGTATAAAACGAATAATTGCTACCAGTGTGAAAGTTATGGTCATTTCTACGTTCCGGGCAACCTAGGCTTCACCCTAGGGCGTTGTTCCACCAGATGGAATAGTTAGGGCCTAAGAAGTCAACGCCAGAAGCATAAAATACGATATAAATACAACAGCTTTTCCATCGTATAAAACGTATAATTGCAACCAATGTGAAAGTAATGACCATTTCAGCGTTTCGGGCATCCTAGACTTAACTCTGAGGCGTTGCTCCACCATATCGAAGAGTTAGGGCCTAAGAAGTCAACGCCAGAAGCATAAAATACGATATAAATACAACAGCTTTTCCATCGTATAAAACGTATAATTGCAACCAATGTGAAAGTAATGATCATTTCGGCGTTTCGTGCATCCTAGACTTACCTCTGAGGCGTTGCTCCACCAGATCGAATAGTTAGGGCCTAAGAAGTCAACGCCAGAAGCATCAAATACAAAATAAGTACAACAGTTTTTCCATTGTATAAAACGAATAATTGCAACCAGTGTGAAAGTAATGTTCATTTCTACGTCCAGGGCAACCTAGGCTTCACCCTAGGGCGTTGTTCCATCGGATGGTATAGTTAGGGCCTAAGAAGTCAACGCCAGAAGCATAAAATACGATATAAATACAACAGCTTTTCCATCGTATAACAGGACTAATTGCAACCAGTGTGAAAGCGATGGTCATTTCCACGTTCCGGGCAACCTAGGCTTCACTCTAGGGCGTTGCTCCACCAGATCGAAAAGTTAGGGCCTTAGAAGTCAATACCAGAAGTATAAAATACAATACAAATATAACAGTTCTTCCATCGTATAAAACGAATAATTGCTACCAGTGTGAAAGTTATGGTCATTTCTACATTCCGGGCAACCTAGGCTTCACCCTAGGGCGTTGTTCCACCAGATGGAATAGTTACGGCCTAAGAAGTCAACGCCAGAAGCATAAAATACGATATAAACACAACAGCTTTTCCATCGTATAAAACGTATAATTGCAACAAATGTGGAAGTAATGATCATTTCGGCGTTTAGTGCATCCTAGACTTACCTCTGAGGCGTTGCTCCACCAGATCGAAGAGTTAGGGCCTTAGAAGTCAACGCCAGAAGCATAAAATTCAAAATAAATAGAACAGTTTTTCCATTGTATATAACGAATAATTGCTACCAGTATGAAAGTCATGGTCATTTCTACGTTCCGGGCAACCTAGGCTTCACTCTAGGGCGTTGCTCCACCAGATCGAATAGTTAGGGCCTAAGAAGCCAACGCCAGAAGCATCAAATACAAAATAAGTACAACAGTTTTTCCATTGTATAAAACGAATAATTGCAACCAGTGTGAAAGTAATTTTCATTTCTACGTCCAGGGCAACCTAGGCTTCACCCTAGGCCGTTGTTCCATCGGATGGTATAGTTAGGGCCTAAGAAGTCAACGCCAGAAGCATAAAATACGATATAAATACAACAGCTTTTCCATCGTATAACAGGAATAATTGCAACCAGTGTGAAAGCGATGGTCATTTCCACGTTCCGGGCAACCTAGGCTTCACTCTAGGGCGTTGCTCCACCAGATCGAAAAGTTAGGGCCTTAGAAGTCAATACCAGAAGTATAAAATACAATACAAATATAACAGTTCTTCCATCGTATAAAACGAATAATTGCTACCAGTGTGAAAGTTATGGTCATTTCTACATTCCGGGCAACCTAGGCTTCACCCTAGGGCGTTGTTCCACCAGATGGAATAGTTAGGGCCTAAGAAGTCAACGCCAGAAGCATAAAATACGATATAAATACAACAGCTTTTCCATCGTTTAAAACGTATAATTGCAACCAATGTGAAAGTAATGACCATTTCAGCGTTTCGGGCATCCTAGACTTAACTCTGAGGCGTTGCTCCACCAGATCGAAGAGTTAGGGCCTAAGAAGTCAACGCCAGAAGCATAAAATACGATATAAATACAACAGCTTTTCCATCGTATAAAACGTATAATTGCAACCAATGTGAAAGTAATGATCATTTCGGCGTTTCGTGCATCCTAGACTTACCTCTGAGGCGTTGCTCCACCAGATCGAATAGTTAGGGCCTAAGAAGTCAACGCCAGAAGCATCAAATACAAAATAAGTACAACAGTTTTTCCATTGTATAAAACGAATAATTGCAACCAGTGTGAATGTAATGTTCATTTCTACGTCCAGGGCAACCTAGGCTTCACCCTAGGGCGTTGTTCCATCGGATGGTATAGTTAGGGCCTAAGAAGTCAACGCCAGAAGCATAAAATACGATATAAATACAACAGCTTTTCCATCGTATAACAGGAATAATTGCAACCAGTGTGAAAGCGATGGTCATTTCCACGTCTCGGGCAACCTAGGCTACACTCTAGGGCGTTGCTCCACCAGATCGAAAAGTTAGGGCCTTAGAAGTCAATACCAGAAGTATAAAATACAATACAAATATAACAGTTCTTCCATCGTATAAAACGAATAAATGCTACCAGTGTGAAAGTTATGGTCATTTCTACATTCCGGGCAACCTAGGCTTCACCCTAGGGCGTTGTTCCACCAGATGGAATAGTTAGGGCCTAAGAAGTCAACGCCAGAAGCATAAAATACGATATAAATACAACAGCTTTTCCATCGTATAAAACGTATAATTGCAACCAATGTGAAAGTAATGACCATTTCAGCGTTTCGGGCATCATAGACTTAACTCTGAGGCGTTGCTCCACCAGATCGAAGAGTTAGGGCCTAAGAAGTCAACGCCAGAAGCATAAAATACGATATAAATACAACAGCTTTTCCATCGTATAAAACGTATAATTGCAACCAATGTGAAGGTAATGATCATTTCGGCGTTTCGTGCCTCCTAGACTTACCTCTGAGGCGTTGCTCCACCAGATCGAAGAGTTAGGGCCTTAGAAGTCAACGCCAGAAGCATAAAATACAAAATAAATAGAACAGCTTTTCCATTGTATATAACGAATAATTGCTACCAGTATGAAAGTCATGGTCATTTCTACGTTCCGGGCAACCAAGGCTTCACTCTAGGGCGTTGCTCCACCAGATCGAATAGTTAGGGCCTAAGAAGTCAACGCCAGAAGCATCAAATACAAAATAAGTACAACAGTTTTTCCATTGTATAAAACGAATAATTGCAACCAGTGTGAAAGTAATGTTCATTTCTACGTCCAGGGCAACCTAGGCTTCACCCTAGGGCGTTGTTCCATCGGATGGTATAGTTAGGGCCTAAGAAGTCAACGCCAGAAGCATAAAATACGATATAAATACAACAGCTTTTCCATCGTATAACAGGAATAATTGCAACCAGTGTGAAAGCGATGGTCATTTCCACGTTCCGGGCAACCTAGGCTTCACTCTAGGGCGTTGCTCCACCAGATCGAAAAGTTAGGGCCTTAGAAGTCAATACCAGAAGTATAAAATACAATACAAATATAACAGTTCTTCCATCGTATAAAACGAATAATTGCTACCAGTGTGAAAGTTATGGTCATTTCTACATTCCGGGCAACCTAGGCTTCACCCTAGGGCGTTGTTCCACCAGATGGAATAGTTAGGGCCTAAGAAGTCAACGCCAGAAGCATAAAATACGATATAAATACAACAGCTTTTCCATCGTTTAAAACGTATAATTGCAACCAATGTGAAAGTAATGACCATTTCAGCGTTTCGGGCATCCTAGACTTAACTCTGAGGCGTTGCTCCACCAGATCGAAGAGTTAGGGCCTTAGAAGTGAACGCCCGAAACATAAAATGCAATAAAAATACAACAGTTTTTCCATCATATAACAGGAATAAAGCAACCAGTTCGAAAGTGATGGTCATTTCTATTGTCCGGGCAACCTAGGTTTCACCCTAGGGCGTTGCTCCAACAGATTGAATAGTTAGGGCCTTAGAAGTCAACGCCAGAAGCACAAAATACAATATAAATACAACAGTTTTTCCATTGTATAAAACGAATAATTGCAACCAGTGTGAAAGTTATGGTCATTTCTACGTACCGGACAACCTAGGGTTCACCCTAGGGCGTTGTTCACCAGATCGAATAGTTAAGGCCTAAGAAGTGAACTCCAGAAGCATAAAATACAATAAAGATGCAACAGCTTTTCCATCGTTTAGAACGAATAATTGCAAACAGTGTCAAAGTAATGGGCATTTCGACGTTCCGTGCAGCCTAGGCTTCGCTCTAGGGCATTGCACCACCAGGTCGAATAGTTAGGGCCTTAGAAAGCAACTCCAGACGCATAAAATACAATAAAAATACAACAGTATTTCCATCGTATAAAAAGAATAATTCTAACCAGTGTGAAAGTAATGGTCATTTCTACGTTTCGGGCAACATACGCTTCACTGTTGAACGTTGCCCCACGAGATCGAATAGCTAGGACCTTAGAAGTCAACGCCAGAATCATAAAATACAATATAAATACAACACATTTTCCATCGTATAACAGGAATAATTGCAACCAGTGCTAAGGCTATGGTCATTTCTACGTTCCGGGCAACCCAGGCTTCATTCTAGGGCGTTGCTCCACTAGATCGAATAGTTAGGGCCTTAGAAGACAACGCCAGAAGCATAAAATACGATATAGATACAACAGTTTTTCCATCGTATAAAAAGAATAATTGCAACCAGTGCGAATGTAATGGTCATTTCTACGTTTCGGGCAACATTCGCTTCACCCTTGGTTTCTGCCCCCGAGATCGAGCAAAGGCCTAAGACGTCAACGCCAGAAGCATAAAGTACAATCAAGATGCAACAGTTTTTCCATCGTATAGCATGAATAATTGCAACCAGTGTGAAAGTAATCATCATTTCGACGTTTCGGGCATCCTAGATTTAACTGTGAGGCATTGCTCCACCAGATCGAATACGTAGGGACTTAGAAGTCAACGCCAGAAGCATAAAGTACAATAAAAATGCAACAGTTTGTCCACCGTATAACAGGAATAATTGCAACCATTGTGAAAGTGATGGTCATTTCTACGTTTCGGGCAACCTTGGCTTCACTCTAGGGCGTTGCTCCGCCAGATCGAATAGTTAGGGCCTGAGAAGTCAGCGCCAGAAGCATAAAATACAATATAAATACAACACCTTTTCCATCGTATAACAGGAATAATCGCAACCAGTGCTCAGGCTACGGTCATTTCTACGTACCGAGCAACCTAGGCTTCATTCTAGGGCGTTGCTCCACTAGATCGAGTAGCTAGGGCCTTAGAAGTCATCGCCAGGAGCATAAAATACGATATAGATACAACAGTTTATCCATCGTATAAAACGAATAATTGCAACCCGTGCGAATGTAATGGTCATTTCTACGTTTCGGGCAACACACGCTTCACTCTTGGACGCTGCCCCCGAGATCGAATAGCTAGGATCTTAGAAGTCAATGCCAGAAGCATAAAATACAAAATATATACAACAGTGTTTCCATCGTATAATACGAATAATTGGAACCAGTGTGAAAGTAATGGCCATTTCTACGTTCCGGGCATCCTAGAATTTACTCTGAGGCATTGCTCCACCAGATCGAATAGATAGGGCCTTAGAAGTCAACGCCAGGAGCATAAAGTGCAACAAAAATACCACAGTTTTTCCACCGTATAACAGGAATAATTGCAACAACTCTGAAGGTAATGGTCATTTCTGCGTTCCGGGCAGCATAGGCTTCACTCCAGGGCGTTGCTCTACAAGATCGAATAGCTAGTGCCTTATGAGTCAATGACAGAAGCATAAAATACAATATAAGTACAACAGTTTTTCCATCGTATAAAATGAATAATTGCAAACACTGTGAAAGTAATGGTCATTTCTACGTTCCGGGCAACCTAGGCGACACACTAGGTCGTTGCTCCACCACATCTAATAACTAAGGCCTTAGAAGTCAACGCCAGGAGCATAAAATACAATATAAATACAACAGCTCTGCCATCGTATAAAATGAATAATTGCAAACAGTGTGAAAGTAATGGTCATTTCTACGTTCAGAGCAACCTAGGCTTCACTCTAGGGCGTTGCTCCACCAGATCGAATAGTTAGGGCCTTAGAAGTCAACACCAGAAGTATAAAATACAATACAAATATAACAGTTCTACCATCGTATAAAACGAATAATTGCTACCAGTGTGAAAGTTATGGTCATTTCTACGCTCCTGGCAACCTAGGCTTCACCCATGGGCGTCGTTCCACCAGATGGAATAGTTAGGGCCTAAGAAGTCAACGCCAGAAGCACTAAATACGATATAAATACAACAGCTGTTCCATCGTATAAAACGAATAATTGCAAACAGTGTGACAGTAATGGCCATTTCTACGTTACGGCCAACCTAGGCTTCACTCTAGGGCGTTGCTCCGCCACATCGAATAGCTACGGCCTTAGAAGTCAACGCCTGAAGCATAAAACGCCATAAGAAATCCAACAGCTTTTTCATCGAGTAACAGGAATAATTGCAACAAGCGTGAAGGTAATGGTCATTTCTACGTACCGGGCAACCTAGGCTTCACTCTAGGGCGTTGCTCCACCAGATGGAATAGTTAGGGCCTAAGAAGTCAACGCCAGAAGCATAAAATACAATACAAATACAACAGTTTTTCCATCGTATAAAACGAATAATAGCAACCAGTATGAAAGTTATGGTCATTTCTACTTTCCGTGCAACGTGGGCTTCACCCTAGGTCGTTGCTCCAACAAATCTAATAGTTAGGGCCTTAGAAGTCAACGCCCGAAAAATAAAATGCAATAAAAATACAACAGTTTTTCCATCATATAACAGGAATAAAGCAACCAGTTTCAAAGTGATGGTCATTTCTATGTTCCGGGCACCCTGGGCTTCACTCCAGGGCGTTGGTCCACCAGAGCGAATAGTTAGTGCCTTAGAATTCAACGCCAGAAGCATAAAATACAATATAAATACAACAGCTTTGCCACCGTATAAAATGAATAATTGCAAACAGTGTGAAAGTAATGACCATTTCAGCGTTTCGGGCATCCTAGACTTAACTCTGAGGCGTTGCTCCACCAGATCGAAGAGTTAGGGCCTTAGAAGTGAACGCCCGAAACATAAAATGCAATAAAAATACAACAGTTTTTCCATCATATAACAGGAATAAAGCAACCAGTTTGAAAGTGATGGTCATTTCTATTGTCCGGGCAACCTAGGTTTCACCCTAGGGCGTTGCTCCAACAGATTGAATAGTTAGGGCCTTAGAAGTCAACGCCAGAAGCACAAAATATAATATAAATACAACAGTTTTTCCATTGTATAGCATGGATCACTGCAACCAGTGTGAAAGTAATGATCATTTCGGCGTTTCGGTCATCCAAGGCTTAACTCTGAGGCGTAGCTCCGCCAGATCGAAGAGTTAGGGCCTTAAAAGTCAACGCCAGAAGCATAAACTACAAAATAAATACAACAGTCTTTCCATCGTATAAAACGAATAATTGCAACCTATGAGAAGGTTATGGTCATATCCACGTACCGGGCAATTTAGGCTTCACCCTAGGGCGTTGTTCCACCAGATGGAATAGTTAGGGCCTAAGAAGTCAACGCCAGAAGCATGAAATACGATATAAATACAACAGCTTTTCCATCGTATAAAACGTATAATTGCAACCAATGTGAAAGTTATGATCATTTCGGCGTTTCGTGCATCCTAGACTTACCTCTGAGGCGTTGCTTCACCAGATCGAAGAGTTAGGGCCTTAGAAGTCAACGCCAGAAGCATAAAATACAAAATTAATAGAACAGTTTTTCCATTGTATATAACGAATAATTGCTACCAGTATGAAAGTCATGGTCATTTCTACGTTCCGGGCAACCTAGGCTTCACTCTAGGGCGTTGCTCCACCAGATCGAATAGTTAGGGCCTAAGAAGTCAACGCCAGAAGCATCAAATACAAAATAAGTACAACAGTTTTTCCATTGTATAAAACGAATAATTGCAACCAGTGTGAAAGTAATGTTCATTTCTACGTCCAGGGCAACCTAGGCTTCACCCTAGGGCGTTGTTCCATCGGATGGTATAGTTAGGGCCTAAGAAGTCAACGCCAGAAGCATAAAATACGATATAAATACAACAGCTTTTCCATCGTATAACAGGAATAATTGCAACCAGTGTGAAAGCGATGGTCATTTCCACGTTCCGGGCAACCTAGGCTTCACTCTAGGGCGTTGCTCCACCAGATCGAAAAGTTAGGGCCTTAGAAGTCAATACCAGAAGTATAAAATACAATACAAATATAACAGTTCTTCCATCGTATAAAACGAATAATTGCTACCAGTGTGAAAGTTATGGTCATTTCTACATTCCGGGCAACCTAGGCTTCACCCTAGGGCGTTGTTCCACCAGATGGAATAGTTAGGGCCTAAGAAGTCAACGCCAGAAGCATAAAATACGATATAAATACAACAGCTTTTCCATCGTATAAAACGTATAATTGCAACCAATGTGAAAGTAATGACCATTTCAGCGTTTCGGGCAGCCTAGACTTAACTCTGAGGCGTTGCTCCACCAGATCGAAGAGTTAGGGCCTTAGAAGTGAACGCCCGAAACATAAAATGCAATAAAAATACAACAGTTTTTCCATCATATAACAGGAATAAAGCAACCAGTTCGAAAGTGATGGTCATTTATATTGTCCGGGCAACCTAGGTTTCACCCTAGGGCGTTGCTCCAACAGATTGAATAGTTAGGGCCTTAGAAGTCAACGCCAGAAGCACAAAATATAATATAAATACAACAGTTTTTCCATTGTATAGCATGGATCACTGCAACCAGTGTGAAAGTAATGATCATTTCGGCGTTTCGGTCATCCAAGGCTTAACTCTGAGGCGTAGCTCCGCCAGATCGAAGAGTTAGGGCCTTAAAAGTCAACGCCAGAAGCATAAACTACAAAATAAATACAACAGTCTTTCCATCGTATAAAACGAATAATTGCAACCTATGAGAAGGTTATGGTCATATCCACGTTCCGGGCAATTTAGGCTTCACTGTAGGGTGTTGCTCCAACCGATCGAATAGGTAGGGCCATAGAAGTCAGCGCCCAAGCATAAAATACAATAAATATACAAGAGTCTTTCCATCGTATAACAGGAATAATTGCAATCAGTGTGAAAGTGATGGTCATTTCTACGTTCCGGGCAGCCCAGGCTTCACTCTAGGATGTTGCTCCACCAGCCCGAACAGTTAGGGCCTTAGAAGTCGACGCCCGAAGCATAAAATAAAAAATAAATTGAACAGCTTTTCCATCGTATAACAGGAATAATTGCAACCAGTTTGAAGGTAATGGTATGTGCTACGTTCCGGGCAACCTAGGCTTCACTCTATGGCGGTGCTCCACCAGATCATATAGTTAGGGCCTTAGAAGTCAACGCCAGGAGCATAAAATACAGTAAAGATGCAACAGTTTTTCCATCGTATAAAACGAATAATTGCAACCAGTGTGAAAGTTATGGTCATTTCTACATTCCGAGCAACCTAGGCTTCACTCTAGGTCGTTGCTCCACCAGATTGAATAGTAAGGGGCTTAGAAGTCACCGCCAGAACCATAAAATACGATATAAATACAACAGCTTTTCCATCGTATAAAACGTATAATTGCAGCGAATGTGAAAGTAATGATCATTTCGGCGTTTCGGGCATCCTAAACTTAATTCTGAGGCGTTGCTCCACCAGATCGAAGAGTTAGGGCCTTAGAAGTGAACGCCAGAAGCATAAAATACAATACAAATACATCAGTTTTTCCATCGTATAAAACGAATAATAGCAACCAGTGTGAAACTAATGGCCATTTCTACGTTCCGGCCAACCTAGGCTTCACTCTAGGGCGTTGCTCCGCCACATCGAATAGCTACGGCCTTAGAAGTCAACGCCTGAAGCATAAAACGCAATAAGAAATGCAACAGCTTTTTCATCGAGTAACAGGAATAATTGCAACAAGCGTGAAGGTAATGGTCATTTCTACGTACCGGGCAACCTAGGCTTCACTCTAGGGCGTTGCTACACCAGATCGAATAGTAAGGGGCTTAGAAGTCAACGCCAGAAGCATAAAATACAATAAAGATGCAACAGCCTTTCCATCGTATAAAATGGATAATTGCAAACAGTGTGAAAGTAATGGTCATTTCTACGTTCCGGGCAACCTAGGCGTCACTCTAGGGCGTTGCTCCACCACATCCAATAGCTACGGCCTTAGAAGTCAACGCCAGAAGCATAAAATACAATATAAATACGACAGTTTTTCCATTATATAAAACGAATAATTGCAACCAGTGTGAAAGTTATGGTCATTTCCACGTTCCGGACAACCTAGGGCTCACCCTAGGGCGTTGTTCCACCAGATGGAATAGTTAGGGCCTAAGAAGTCAACGCCAGAAGCATAAAATACTATATAGATACAACAGCTTTTCCATCGTATAACAGGAATAATTGCAACCAGTGTGAAAGTGATGGTCATTTCTATGTTCCCGGCAACCTAGGCTTCACTCTAGGGCGTTGCTCCACCAGATCGAATAATTAGGGCCTTAGAGGTCAACACCAGAAGTATAAAATACAATACAAATATAACAGTTCTTCCATCGTATAAAACGAATAATTGCTACCAGTGTGAAAGTTATGGTCATTTCTACGTTGCTGGCAACCTAGGCTCCACCCTAGGGCGTGGTTCCACCAGACGGAATAGTTAGGGCCTAAGTAGTCAACGCCAGAAGCATAAAATACGATATAAATACAACAGCTTTTCCATCGTATAAAACGTATAATTGCAACCAATGTGAAAGTAATGACCATTTCAGCGTTTCGGGCATCCTAGACTTAACTCTGAGGCGTTGCTCCACCAGATCGAAGAGTTAGGCCATTAGAAGTGAACGCCAGAAGCATAAAATGCAATACAAATACAACAGTTTTTCCATCGTATAAAACGAATAATAGCAACCAGTCTGAAAGTTATGGGCATTTCTACTTTCCGGGCATCCTGGGCTTCACCCTAGGTCGTTGCTCCAACCAACCTAATAGTTAGGGCCTTAGAAAGCAACTCCAGACGCATAAAATACAATAAAAATACAACAGTATTTCCATCGTATAAAAAGAATAATTGTAACCAGTGTGAAAGTAATGGTCATTTCTACGTTTCGGGCAACATACGCTTCACTGTTGAACGTTGCCCCACGAGATCGAATAGCTAGGACCTTAGAAGTCAACGCCAGAATCATAAAATACAATATAAATACAACACCTTTTCCATCGTATAACAGGAATAATTGCAACCAGTGCTAAGGCTATGGTCATTTCTACGTTCCGGGCAACCCAGGCTTCATTCTAGGGCGTTGCTCCACTAGATCGAATAGTTAGGGCCTTAGAAGACAACGCCAGAAGCATAAAATACGATATAGATACAACAGTTTTTCCATCGTATAAAAAGAATAATTGCAACCAGTGCGAATGTAATGGTCATTTCTACGTTTCGGGCAACATTCGCTTCACCCTTGGTTTCTGCCCCCGAGATCGAGTAGTTAAGGCCTAAGAAGTCAACGCCAGAAGCATAAAGTACAATCAAAATGCAACAGTTTTTCCATCGTATAGCATGAATAATTGCAACCAGTGTGAAAGTAATCATCATTTCGACGTTTCGGGCATCCTAGATTTAACTGTGAGGCATTGCTCCACCAGATCGAATACGTAGGGACTTAGAAGTCAACGCCAGAAGCATAAAGTACAATAAAAATGCAACAGTTTGTCCACCGTATAACAGGAATAATTGCAACCATTGTGAATGTAATGGTCATTTCTACGTTTCGGGCAACACACGCTTCACTCTTGGACGCTGCCCCCGGGATCGAATAGCGAGGATCTTAGAAGTCAATGCCAGAAGCATAAAATACAAAATATATACAACAGTGTTTCCATCGTATAATACGAATAATTGGAACCAGTGTGAAAGTAATGGCCATTTCTACGTTCCGGGCATCCTAGACTTTACTCTGAGGCATTGCTCCACCAGATCGAATAGATAGGGCCTTAGAAGTCAACGCCAGGAGCATAAAGTGCAACAAAAATACCACAGTTTTTCCACCGTATAACAGGAATAAGTGCAACAACTCTGAAGGTAATGGTCATTTCTGCGTTCCGGGCAGCATAGGCTTCACTCTAGGGCGTTGCTCTACAAGATCGAATAGCTAGTGCCTTATGAGTCAATGACAGAAGCATAAAATACAATATAAGTACAACAGTTTTTCCATCGTATAAAATGAATAATTGCAAACACTGTGAAAGTAATGGTCATTTCTACGTTCCGGGCAACCTAGGCGGCACACTAGGTCGTTGCTCCACCACATCTAATAACTACGGCCTTAGAAGTCAACGCCAGGAGCATAAAATACAATATAAATACAACAGCTCTGCCATCGTATAAAATGAATAATTGCAAACAGTGTGAAAGTAATGGTCATTTCTACGTTCAGAGCAACCTAGGCTTCACTCTAGGGCGTTGCTCCACCAGATCGAATAGTTAGGGCCTTAGAAGTCAACACCAGAAGTATAAAATACAATACAAATATAACAGTTCTACCATCGTATAAAACGAATAATTGCTACCAGTGTGAAAGTTATGGTCATTTCTACGTTCCTGGCAACCTAGGCTTCACCCAGGGGCGTCGTTCCACCAGATGGAATAGTTAGGGCCTAAGAAGTCAACGCCAGAAGCACTAAATACGATATAAATACAACAGCTGTTCCATCGTATAAAACGAATAATTGCAAACAGTGTGACAGTAATGGCCATTTCTACGTTACGGCCAACCTAGGCTTCACTGTAGGGCGTTGCTCCGCCACATCGAATAGCTACGGCCTTAGAAGTCAACGCCTGAAGCATAAAACGCAATAAGGAATACAACAGCTTTTTCATCGAGTAACAGGAATAATTGCAACAAGCGTGAAGGTAATGGTCATTCCTACGTACCGGGCAACCTAGGCTTCACTCTAGGGCGTTGCTCCACCAGATCGAAAAGTTAGGGCCTTAGAAGTCAATACCAGAAGTATAAAATACAATACAAATATAACAGTTCTTCGATCGTATAAAACGAATAATTGCTACCAGTGTGAAAGTTATGGTCATTTCTACATTCCGGGCAACCTAGGCTTCACCCTAGGGCGTTGTTCCACCAGATGGAATAGTTGGGGCCTAAGAAGTCAACGCCAGAAGCATAAAATACGATATAAATACAACAGCTTTTCCATCGTATAAAACGTATAATTGCAACCAATGTGAAAGTAATGACCATTTCAGCGTTTCGGGCATCCTAGACTTAACTCTGAGGCGTTGCTCCACCAGATCGAAGAGTTAGGGCCTTAGAAGTGAACGCCCGAAACATAAAATGCAATAAAAATACAACAGTTTTTCCATCATATAACAGGGATAAAGCAACCAGTTTGAAAGTGATGGTCATTTCTATTGTCCGGGCAACCTAGGTTTCACCCTAGGGCGTTGCACCAACAGATTGAATAGTTAGGGCCTTAGAAGTCAACGCCAGAAGCACAAAATATAATATAAATACAACAGTTTTTCCATTGTATAGCATGGATCACTGCAACCAGTGTGAAAGTAATGATCATTTCGGCGTTTCGGTCATCCAAGGCTTAACTCTGAGGCGTAGCTCCGCCAGATCGAAGAGTTAGGGCCTTAAAAGTCAACGCCAGAAGCATAAACTACAAAATAAATACAACAGTCTTTCCATCGTATAAAACGAATAATTGCAACCTATGAGAAGGTTATGGTCATATCCACGTACCGGGCAGTTTAGGCTTCACCCTAGGGCGTTGTTCCACCAGATGGAATAGTTAGGGCCTAAGAAGTCAACGCCAGAAGCATAAAATACGATATAAATACAACAGCTTTTCCATCGTATAAAACGTATAATTGCAACCAATGTGAAAGTTATGATCATTTCGGCGTTTCGTGCATCCTAGACTTACCTCTGAGGCGTTGCTCCACCAGATCGAAGAGTTAGGGCCTTAGAAGTCAACGCCAGAAGCATAAAATACAAAATAAATAGAACAGTTTTTCCATTGTATATAACGAATAATTGCTACCAGTATGAAAGTCATGGTCATTTCTACGTTCCGGGCAACCTAGGCTTCACTCTAGGGCGTTGCTCCACCAGATCGAATAGTTAGGGCCTAAGAAGTCAACGCCAGAAGCATCAAATACAAAATAAGTACAACAGTTTTTCCATTGTATAAAACGAATAATTGCAACCAGTGTGAAAGTAATGTTCATTTCTACGTCCAGGGCAACCTAGGCTTCACCCTAGGGCGTTGTTCCATCGGATGCTATAGTTAGGGCCTAAGAAGTCAACGCCAGAAGCATAAAATACGATATAAATACAACAGCTTTTCCATCGTATAACAGGAATAATTGCAACCAGTGTGAAAGCGATGGTCATTTCCACGTTCCGGGCAACCTAGGCTTCACTCTAGGGCGTTGCTCCACGAGATCGAAAAGTTAGGGCCTTAGAAGTCAATACCAGAAGTATAAAATACAATACAAATATAACAGTTCTTCCATCGTATAAAACGAATAATTGCTACCAGTGTGACAGTTATGGTCATTTCTACATTCCGGGCAACCTAGGCTTCACCCTAGGGCGTTGTTCCACCAGATGGAATAGTTAGGGCCTAAGAAGTCAACGCCAGAAGCATAAAATACGATATAAATACAACAGCTTTTCCATCGTATAAAACGTATAATTGCAACCAATGTGAAAGTAATGACCATTTCAGCGTTTCGGGCATCCTAGACTTAACTCTGAGGCGTTGCTCCACCAGATCGAAGAGTTAGGGCCTTAGAAGTGAACGCCCGAAACATAAAATGCAATAAAAATACAACAGTTTTTCCATCATATGACAGGAATAAAGCAACCAGTTCGAAAGTGATGGTCATTTCTATTGTCCGGGCAACCTAGGTTTCACCCTAGGGCGTTGCTCCAACAGATTGAATAGTTAGGGCCTTAGAAGTCAACGCCAGAAGCACAAAATACAATATAAATACAACACCTTTTCCATCGTATAACAGGAATAATTGCAACCAGTGCTAAGGCTATGGTCATTTCTACGTTCCGGGCAACCCAGGCTTCATTCTAGGGCGTTGCTCCACTAGATCGAATAGTTAGGGCCTTAGAAGACAACGCCAGAAGCATCAAATACGATATAGATACAACAGTTTTTCCATCGTATAAAAAGAATAATTGCAACCAGTGCGAATGTAATGGTCATTTCTACGTTTCGGGCAACATACGCTTCACCCTTGGACGTGTTACGGGCGCAGTCCGTAACTCCGTTCGTTCGTATCGCTTCTCTTACGAACAGAATTCGTAACCCCGTCCGTCACATAAACAATCACCCCACAGGTCAGTCATGGGAGGTATTTTTATAGAGAAAATATACTTCTATGCGTTCTAACGTCTAGTCCGAGCCACTACTCTGTCTGTGAATTAAATGTGCCGAGACAGTGCGAAATGGTAGTGTGGTCGCGATAACAGAGCGGCTGTGAAAAGGAAGCTCGGCCACGATGCGCGAGTATATCTAAACTTCTATTAATGAAATATCCAAGGAGGATAAAGGTAAATGGGTTAGGAAACCATCTAGTCCCATACGGGCCCCGCTATGCGTGATCGATTTTCCCGAGAGGTGGAGGCTTATGCTAATACTGCATTTGGAAAGGTGAAATAATCAGCACAAAGTATATATGAAGACAAAAGGAAAAAAAAAATAAATATATTATAGTCTCTGAGATTGTAACAAGTTGTTGTTGAATTAACAACAAGATTAACAATAGATAGTCGTATGCATAAACAAAGAAAATTGAAGAGGAAAGAATTGAAATGCACCACGGTGAATGAGCACACAACCGTAAAATAATTATAATAAGTATTATATAATATAATAAGATATTAATTACAATTATATGACGTTAATAAATGCACGCATCGTATAAAAGAAAGAAAAGGAAATATTCACATATGTGATCGCAACCGAGATATTAAACCGTGCTGTGCACGTGGACTATCCCGCGCCAAGGTGGCCGTAAGGACACCAAGGTAAATCCACGATATCGACTGGCGATATCGATGTCCCTCAAACCACGTGGCGAAACAAAAGGCGATAATTCATGTACAACAATGAGAAATTAATATATATAATCAATACACAAAGAATATGAAACAATTCCAGACAATTATATATATATATATCAAAATCAGACAATATTCAAAAGACTCACGCAGTTGAAAAAATCAACGTAATCAATCCTTTTCCAGATAACAAATCCAATAATTAGCCAAATCAAATCCTTAAGGTATGCCAGTTCGGTTGTAAGATGCAGTACGATACAATGTAGCTATGAATGATGATAATACTGTAAAGAAAAAGAGAGCACACGCGGAATGGTTAGAGAATTGAATTTTATATCGAACTATGGTTTTCTGAACGAATTGCCGAATTTTACGTGGGCGATTGAGTCCATTCACTCCCGTGAATCTACGCTCGAAACAATTAATAATTGAGAAAAGAACAAAAAAGATAGACGGAAAGAAAGAAATAGAATATAATTAAACCCACGGTCTCCCGTCACGCACCTCGCGACTTGTCGACGAAGAGTGATCGATCACGGAAATCAGGATAGGCAGGATCCTTCGAGGATCACCAATACAGTGATCTTCTGCCGTATCCGTGAGAGGTCCTGACGAATCAGGTGAGGCAGCGTGCGGGAGCCGTCGCGCGATTTGTCAACTCGCATTTCGATATATCGCGTGTGCTCTATTTCCGGTTTTCTTCACAATTCACAGGTTGCTCAATATTTTGCGCAATGCTACACATGAACAACATCCTCTATTACTCCTTACAATTAACGACGGTCAATAATTATTAAATTTGTTGTAATAATTTACACAAGTTTTTCACACTTTCGCGGGAAACGCTCGGCGTTTTCGTCGCGTGGTATCGTCGCTCGCGCGTCGCGTCGTGTCGCGCGCTGTATACAGTTTTTGTGCGAATTCCAAAACCAAACGCGAAAGGTTCTCATTCCAAATTCTTGACACGCCGTCTCATTACAAAGTTTTCCGCGATTACTCGCAACCGTCCCAATTCATGCAAGATACAGGTGCATTGGAACCCTATGAACAATTTGCAATTAGCTCCAACAGGCATCACGGACAACAAGATGCTTGACTTGCGACAGAAGGTGTTGACCACACTCTCGGTGCACACTCATTCAAGCGCATGAGAACCCGCAATTCCAAACATCGTAATGTAACGATAGTTGTTACGGCTAAGGTGTTCATGCTCACCTTCTCGAGGCTTCAGAAGAACACACACACGCACACATACATCCTCACAACTCTCACAAATTCACACACACTCGCGTCGCCGACTTTCGACGACGATTCCAAGGAGAGCGTATAATAGAATCACAACAATTATAATTTAGAATTTTGAACGTCAAAGGCCAGAATGTGCCAGACTAGGAAATTCCATAATGACAAAGCATTGTCGTGACACACCCCGGCCGACGTAATGGCCGAAAGTCAAAAATCCGAAAAATTTCCTGTTCGGAACGTAACAGTCCTCCCTCCTTAGAATCGTCGTCGTCCCCGACGACAATCGCTATGCGGATATCACCGCCCCCGGACGGGAAGAGCGTCGAACCCGCTGAAGTCGTTGTTACCGAATATTCCTTTGCGACGGCACCCCGACATGCAACTAGGAAAGTCCATAATGCCTGAGCATTGTTGCAAGGCAGGGCACTCGCTACTCGTCTACTTGGAAGTACGTTGGCCGTCCTATCCTCTCATAATATACTCGGTTGTAAAATGTCGCTCGCTGTCTTTTCGCGGGTCTGGCTCGAGTCCCTCCCAGATACATGTACAGGATCTGACCCCGCACCGGCACGGTCTCGCTGGCCACCCCCACGGTCAAGTTACCGATGCCCTGGCAGCCCTCGAGATTCAGCAGGCCCAATTGTGCTGCGGCTCTGAGCAATCCACAGATGTCATCATCGGTGACCGAATTGTTATCCCGACAGGTCAGCATCGTAAGCGCAATCATGCGGCTCAAAAATCCCCCCCGGACTGTCTCGAACAGGGCGTCCATTTGTAATTCCCGGCAGGCAGACAGGTTGCTCAAAGATTCCAAGTCCTCCCCTCTCAAGGACATACACCCAGATATGTTGAGCCTCTCTAAGCTTCTGAGTGATCTACCCACTGCCGCGATTACTCGTCCGTCTACCCAGCGGCAGAAACGGACGTCTAATGTTCTTAGATTCTGAAAAGAGTCCATCAGAGCTACAATACAAATACAACACCTTTTCCATCGTATAACAGGAATAATTGCAACCAGTGCTCAGGCTACGGTCATTTCTACGTACCGAGCAACCTAGGCTTCATTCTAGGGCGTTGCTCCACTAGATCGAGTAGCTAGGGCCTTAGAAGTCAACGCCAGGAGCATAAAATACGATATAGATACAACAGTTTATCCATCGTATAAAACGAATAATTGCAACCCGTGCGAATGTAATGGTCATTTCTACGTTTCGGGCAACACACGCTTCACTCTTGGACGCTGCCCCCGAGATCGAATAGCTCGGATCTTAGAAGTCAATGCCAGAAGCATAAAATACAATAAAAATACAGCAGTTTTTCCATCGTATAGCATGAATAATTGCAACCAGTTTGAAAGTAATGGTCATTTCGACGTTTCGGGCAACCTAGGCTTCACTCTAGAGCGTTCCCCCGCCAGATCGAAAAGTTAGGGCCTAAGAAGACAACGCCAGAAACATAAAATTCAATAAAAATGCAACAGTTTTTCCATCGTATAGCATGAATAATTGCAACCAGTGTGAAAGTACTGGTCATTTCTACGTTTCGGGCAACCTGGGCTTCACACTAGGGCGTTGCTCCACTGGCTCGAATAATTAGGGCCTTGGAAGCCAACGCCAGAAGCATAAAATACAATATAAATACAACAGTTTTTCCATCGTATAGCATGAATAATTGCAACCAGTGTGAAAGTAATGGTCATTTCTACGTTTCGGGCAACCTAGGCTTCACTTTAGGCCGTTGCTCCGCCAGATCGAATAGTTAGGGCCTTAGAAGTCAACGCCGGAAGCATGAAGTACAATATAAATAGAACACCTTTTTCATCGTATAAAACGGATAGTTGCAATCAGTATGAAAGTTATGTCATTTCTATGTTTCGGGCATCCTACACTAAACTCTGAGGCATTCCTCTACCAGAGCGAATAGTTAGGGCCTAAGAAGTCTACGCCAGAAGCATAAAGTGCTATAAAAATACAACAGTCCTTCCACCGTATAACAGGAATAATTGCAACCAGTGTGAGAGTAATGGTCATTTCTACGTTCCGGCCAACCTAGGCTTCCCTCTAGCGTGTTGTTCCACCAGATAGAATTGCTATGGCCTTAGAAGTCAACGCCCAAAGCATAAAATACGATAAAAGTACAACAGTTTTTCCATCATATAGCATGAATAATTTCAATCAGTGTGACAGTACTGGTCATTTCTACGTTCTGGATAACCTAGGCTTCACTCTAGGGCGTTGTTCAAACAGATCGAATAGTTAGGGCCTAAGGAGTCAACGCCAGAAGCATAAAATACAATATAAATAAAACAGCTTTCCATCGTATATAATGTATATTTGCAAACAGTGTGAAAGTACTGGTCATTTCTACGTTCCTGGCAAGATAGGCTTCACTCTAGAGCATTGCTCCGCCATATCGAATAGTTAGGGACTTAGAATTCAACGCCAGAGGCATAAAATACAACTAAATTGCAACAGTTTTTCCATCGTATAACAGGAATAACTGCATCCAGTGTGAAAGTACCGGTCATTTCTAGGTTCCGGTTAACCTGGGTTTCACTCTAGGGCGTTGCTCCACCATATCTAATAGCTAGGGACTTAGATGTCAACGCCAGAAGCACAAAATAAATTATAAATACAACAGTCTTTCCATTGTATAAAACGAATAATTGCAACCAGTGTGAATGTTATGGTCATATCGACGTTCCGGCGAACCTGGGCTTCACTGTAGCGCGTTGCTCCACCAGATCGAATAGGTAGGGCCATAGTAGTCAACACCCGAAACATAAAATACAATAGAGATACAAGAGTTTTTCCATCGTATAAGAGGAATAATTGCAACCAGATTGAAGGTAGTGGTCTTTTCTACGTTGCGGGCAACCTAGGCTTCACTCTAGGAGGGTGCTCCACCAGATCAAATAGTTAGGGCCTAAGAAGTCAACGCCAGAAGCATAAAATACAACATAAATACAACAGCTTTTCCATCGTATATAATGTATATTTGCAAACAGCGTGAAAGTAATGGTCATTTCTACGTTCCGGGCAACCTAGGCTTCACTCTAGGGCGTAGCTCCACCACATCGAATAGCTCCGGCCTTAGAAGTAAACGCCTGAAGCATAAAATACAATGAAAGTACAACAGTTTTTTCATCGTATAACAGGAGTAATTGCAACAAGCGTGAAGGTAATGGTCATTTCAAAGTTCCGGGCAATCTAGGCTTCACTCTAGGGCGTAGCTCCACCAGATCAAATATCTGGGGCCTTAGCAGTCGACGCCAGAGGCAGAAAATACAATAAAGACGCAACAGTCTTTCCATCGTATAACAGGAATAACTGCATCCAGTGTGAAAGTACCGGTCATTTCTAGGTTCCGGTTAGCCTGGGTTTCACTCTAGGGCGTTGCTCCACCATATCTAATAGCTAGGGACTTAGATGTCAACGCCAGAAGCACAAAATAAATTATAAATACAACAGTCTTTCCATTGTATAAAACGAATAATTGCAACCAGTGTGAATGTTATGGTCATATCGACGTTCCGGCGAACCTGGGCTTCACTGTAGCGCGTTGCTCCACCAGATCGAATAGGTAGGGCCATAGAACTCAACACCCGAAACATAAAGTACAATAGAGATACAAGAGTTTTTCCATCGTATAAGAGGTATAATTGCAACCAGTTTGAAGGTAGTGGTCTTTTCTACGTTCCGGGCAACCTAGGCTTCACTCTAGGAGGGTGCTCCACCAGATCAAATAGTTAGGGCCTAAGACGTCAACGCCAGAAGCATAAAATACAACATAAATACAACAGCTTTTCCATCGTATATAATGTATATTTGCAAACAGCGTGAAAGTAATGGTCATTTCTACGTTCCGGGCAACCTAGGCTTCACTCTAGGGCGTAGCTCCACCACATCGAATAGCTCCGGCCTTAGAAGTAAACGCCTGAAGCATAAAATACAATGAAAGTACAACAGTTTTTTCATCGTATAACAGGAGTAATTGCAACAAGCGTGAAGGTAATGGTCATTTCAAAGTTCCGGGCAATCTAGGCTTCACTCTAGGGCGTAGCTCCACCAGATCAAATACCTAGGGCCTTAGAAGTCGACGCCAGAGGCAGAAAATACAATAAAGACGCAACAGTCTTTCCATCGTATAACAGGAATAACTGCAACCAGTGTGAAAGTACTGGCCATTTCTACGTTCCGGGCAACCTTGGCTTCAGTCTAGGGCATTGCTCCACCAGATCGGATAGTTAGGGCCTAAGAAGTCAACGCCAGAAGCATAAAATACAATATAAATAAAACAGTTTTTCCATCGTATAAAATGAATAATTGCAAACAGTGTGAAAGTAATGGTCATTTCTACGTTCCGGGCAACCTAGGCTTCACTCTAGAGCGTTCCTCCACCACGTCGAATAGCTACGACCCTAGAAGACAACGCCTGAAGCATAAAATACAATTAAAATACAACAGTTTTTCCATCGTATAACAGGAATAATTGCAACCAGTTTGAAAGACATTGTAATTTCTACGTTCCGGGCAACCTAGTCTTCACTCTAGGAGGGTGCCCCACCAGTTCAAATAGTTAGGGCCTAAGAAGTCAACGCCAGGAGCATAAAATACGATATAAATGCAACAGCTTTTCCATCGTACAAAACGAATAATTGCTACCAGTGTGAAAGTAATGGTCATTTCTGCGTTCCGAGCACCCTAGGCGTCACTCTGGGGCGTTGCTCCACCACATCTAATAGCTACGGCCTTAGAGGTCAACGCCACAGGCATAAAATACAATATAAATACAACTGCTTTTCCATCGTACAAAATGAATAATTGCCAACAGTGTGAAAGTAATGGTCATATCTACGTTCCGGGCAACCTAGGCTTCACTGTAGGTCGTTGCTCCACCCGATCGAATAGCTAGCGACTTACAATTAAACGCCAGAGGCATAAAATATAATAAAAACACAACAGTCTTTCCATCGTATAACAGGAATAATTGCAACCAGTGTGAAAGTAATGGTCATTCCGACGTACCGGGCAACCTAGGCTTCACTCTAGAGCGTTGCTCCACCAGATCGAAGAGTTAGGGCCTTAGAAGACAACGCCAGAAGCATAAAATACAATAAAAATACAACAGTTTTTCCATCGTTTAAAATGAATAATTGCAAACATTGTGAAAGTAATGGTCATTTCTACGTTCCGGGCAACATAGGCTTCACTCTACTGCGTCGCTCCGCCAAATCGAATAGCTAGGGACTTAGAATTCAACGCTAAAAGCATAAAATACATTAAAAATACAACAGTTTTTCCACCGTATAACAGGAATAATTGCAACCAGTGGGCAAGTAATGGTCATTTCTACGTTCCGGCAGCCTAGGTTTCACTCTACGGCGTTGATACACCAGAGGGAATAGTTATGGCCTAAGAAGGCAACGCCAGAAGCATAAAATACAATAGAGATGCAACATTTTTTCCATTGTATAACAGGAATAACTGCATCCAGTGTGAAAGTACTGGACATTTCTACATTCCGGGCAACCTAGGCTTCACTCTAGAACGTTGCTCCACCAGATCGAATAGTTAGGTCCTTAGAAGTGGACGCCAGAAACATAAAATACGATATAAATACAGCAACTTTTCCGTCGTATAAAATGAATAATTGCAACCAGTGTGAAAGATATCGTCATTTCTACGTTCCGGGCTACCTAAGCTTCACTGTAGGGCGTTGCTCCACGAGATCGAATACTTAGGGACTTAGAATTCAACGCCAGAAGCGTTATTTTTATAATTATTTATTATAATTATTCGTTTTATACAATGGAAAGGCTGTTCTGTTTATTTTGTATTTTATGCTTCGGGCTTTGACTTCTAAGGCCCTACCTGTTCGATCTGGAGGAGCAACGCCCTAGAGTGAAGCCGAGATTGCCCGGAACGTAGAAATGACCATCACTTTCGAACTGGTTGCAATTATTCCTGTTATATGATGGAAAAACTGTTGTACTTTTATTGCATTTTATGCTTCGGGCATTGACTTCTAAGGCCCTAACTATTCAATCTGCTGGAGCAACGCCCTAGTGTGTAGCCTAGGTTGCCTGGAAAGTAGAAATGACCATAACTTTCATACTGGTTGCAATTACTCGTTTTATATAATGGAAAAACTGTTGTATTTATATTGAATTTTATGCTTCTGGCGTTCACTTCTTAGGCCCTAACTATTCGATCTGCTGGAGCAACGTCCTAGAGTGAAGCCTAGGTTGCTCGGAATTTAGAAATGTCCATAACTTTCACACTGGTTGCAATTATTCGTTTTATACGATGGTAAAACTGTTGCATCTTTATCGTATTTTATGCTTCTGGCGTTGACTTCTTAGGCCCTAACTGTTTGATCTGGTGGAGCACCGCCCTTAAGTGAAGCCTACGTTGCCCGGAACGTAGAACATACCATTACCTTCACACTGGTTGCAATTAGGCCTGTTATACGATGGAAAAACTGTTGCGTCTTTATTGTATCTTATGCATCTGGCGTTGTCTTCTAAGGCCCTAACTCTTCGATCTGGTGGAGCAACGCTCTAGAGTGAAGCCTAGGTTGCCCGGTACGTCGGAATGCCCATTACTTTCACACTGGTTGCAATTATTCCTGTTATACGATGGAAAGACTGTTGTATTTTTATTATATTTTATGCCTCTGGCGTTTAATTGTAAGTCGCTAGCTATTCGATCGGGTGGAGCAACGACCTACAGTGAAGCCTAGGTTGCCCAGAACGTAGATATGACCATTACTTTCACACTGTTGGCAATTATTCATTTTGTACGATGGAAAAGCAGTTGTATTTATATTGTATATTATGCTTCTGGCGTTCACTTCTTAGGCCCTAACAATTCGATCTGGTAGAGCAACGCCCTAGAGTGAAGCCTAGGTTGCCCGGAACGTAGAAATGACCACAACTTTCACACTGATTGCTATTATTCGTTTTATACAATGGAAAAACTGTTATATTTATATGGTATATTATGGTTCTGGCGTTCACTTCTTAGGCCCTAACAATTCGATCTGGTAGAACAACGCCCTAGAGTGAAGCCTAGGTTGCCTGGAACGTACAAATGACCACCACTTTCACACGGGATGCAATCATTCCTGTTATAGGATGGAAAGACTGTTGTATTTTTATTGCATTTTATGCTTCAGGCGTTGACTTCTGCGGCCGTAGCTATTCGATGTGGAGGAAAAACGCCATAGAGTGGAGCCTATGTTGCCCGGAACGTAGAAATGACCATCACTTTCACACGGGTTGCAATTATTCCTGTTATAGGATGGAAAGACTGTTGTATTTTTATTGTATTTTATGCTTCAGGCGTTGACTTCTGAGGCCGTAGCTATTCGATGTGGTGGAAGAGCGCCATAGAGTGGAGCCTAGGCTGCCCGGAACGTAGAAATGACCAGAACTTTCATACTGGTTGCAATTATTCGTTTTATATGATGGAAAAACTGTTGTATTTATATTGTATTTTATCCTTCTGGCGTTGAATTCTAAGTCCCTAGCTATTCGGTCTGGTGGAGCATTGCCCTAGTGTGAAACCTAGGTAACCCGGAACGTAGAAATGACCATTACTTTCACAATGTCTGCAATTATTCATTTCATACGATGGAAAAACTGTGGACTTATATTGTATTTTATCCTTCTGGCGTTGAATTCTAAGTCCCTGGCTATTCGGTCTGGTGGAGCAACGCCCTAGTGTGAAACCTAGGTTACCCGGAACGTAGAAATGACCAGTACTTTCAGACTGGTTGCTGTTATTCGTTTCGTACGATGGAAAAGCAGTTATATTTATTTTGCATTTTATGCTTCGGGCGCTTACTTCTAAGGCCCTAGCTATTCCATCTGGTGGAGCAACACCCTAGAGTGCAGCCTAGGTTGCCCGGAACGTAGAAATGACCATTACTTTCACAATGTTCGCAATCATTCATTTTATACGATGGAAAAACTGTTGTACTTATATTGTATTTTATGCTTCGGGCGTTGACTTCTAAGGCCCTAACTATTCGATTTGGTGGAGAAACGCCCTACAGTGAAGCCTGGATTACCCGGAACGTAGTAATGACCAGTACCATCAGACTGTTTGCAGTTATTCCTGTTATACGATGGAAAGCTGTTGCATCTTTATGGAATTTTATGCTTCTGGCGTTGACTTCTAAGTCCCTAACTATTCGATCTGGTGGAGGAAGGCCCTAGACTGTAGCCTAGGTTTCCCGGAACGTAGAAATGACCATAACATTCACACTGGTTGCCATTAATCGTTTTCTACGATGGAAAAGCTGTTGTATTTATATCGTATTTTATGCTTCTGGCGTTGACTTCTTAGGCCCTAACTATTCGATCTGGTGGAGCAACGCCCTAGAGTGAAGCCTAGGTTGCTCGGAACGTAGACCATACCATTACCTTCACACTGGTGGAAATTATTCCTGTTATGCGATGGAAAAACTCTTGCATCTTTATTGTATTTAATGCTTCGGGCGTTGACTTCTAAAGCCCTAACTATTCGATCTGGTGGAGCACGCCCTAGAGTGAAGCCTAGGTTTCCCGGAACGTAGAAATGACCATAACTTTCACGCTGGTTGCTATTATTCGTTTTAAACGATGGAAAAGCTGTTCTATTTATATTGCATTTTATGCTTCTGGCATTGAATTCTAAGTCCCTAGCTATTCGGTCTGGAGGAGCAACGCCCTAGAGTGAAGCCTAGTTTGCCCGGAACGTAGAAATGACCATTACTTGCACAGTGTTTGCAGTTATTGATTTTATACGATGGAAAAGCTGTTGTATTTATGTTGTATTTTATGCTCCTGGCGTTGACTTCTAAGGCCGTAGCTATTAGACGTGGTGGAGCAACGCCCTAGAGTGACGCCTATGTTGACCGGAACGTAGAAATGACAATTACTTTCACAATGTCTGCAATTATTCATTTTATACGATGAAAAAACTGTTGTACTTATATTGCATTTTATCCTTCTGGCGTTAAATTCTAAGACCCTAGCTATTCGATCTGGTGGAGCAACGCCCTAGAGTGAAACATAGGTTACCGGGAATGTAGAAATGACCATAGCTTTCACACTGGTTGCAATTATTCGTTTTATACGATGGAAAAACTGTTGTATTTATATTGTATTTTATGCTTCTGGCGTTCACTTCTTAGGCCCTAACTATTCGATCTGGTGGAACAACGCCCTAGGGTGAAGCTTAGGTTGCCCGGAACGTAGAAATGACCATAACTTTTACACTGGTAGCAATTATTCGTTTTATACAATGGAAAAACTGTTCTATTTATTTTGTATTTTATGCTTCGGGCGTTGACTTCTAAGGCCCTAACTGTTTGATCTGGTGGAGCATCGCCCTAGAGTGAAGCCTAGGTTGCCCGGAACGTAGAAATGACCATTACTTAAACACTGTTTGCAATTATTCCTTTTATACGATGGAAAAGCTGTTGTATTTATATCGTATTTTATGCTTCTGGCGTTGACTTCGATGGCCCTAGCTATTCGATCTAGTGGAGCAACGCCCTAGAGTGAAGCCTAGGTTGCCCGGAACGTAGAAATGACCATCACATTCAAACTGGTTGCAATTAATCCTGTTATACGATGGAAAAACTGTTCTATTTATTTTGCATTTTATGCTTTGTGCGTTGACTTCTAAGGCCCTAACTATTCAATCTGTTGGAGCAACGCCCTAGAGTGAAGCCTAGGTTGCCCGGAACGTAGACATGACCATAACTTTTACACTCGTAGCAATTATTCGTTTTATACAATGGAAAAACTGTTCTATTTAGTTTGTATTTTATGCTTCGGGCGTTGACTTCTAAGGCCCTAACTGTTTGATCTAGTGGAGCAACGCCCTAGTGTGAAGTCTAGGTTGCCCGGAACGTCGAAATGACCGTCACTTTCAAACTGGTTGCAATTAATCCTGTTATACCATGCAAAAGCTGTTGTATTTATATCGTATTTTATGCTTCTGGCGTTGACTTCTAAGGACCTAACTATTCGATCTGGTGGAGCAACGCCCTAGAGTGAAGCCTAGGTTGCCCGGAACGTAGAAATGACCATCACTTTCAAACTGGTTGCAATTATTCGTTTTATACGATGGAAAAACTGTTGTATTTATATTGTATTTTATGCTTCTGGCGTTGACTTCTAAGGACCTAACTATTCGATCTGGTCGAGCAACGCCCTACAGTGATGCCTAGGTTGCCCGGAACGTAGATATGACCATAACCTTCACACTGGTTGCAAATTATTCCTGCTATACGATAGAAAAACTGTTGTATTTTTATTGCATTTTATGCATCGGGCATTGACTTCTAAGGCCCTAACTATGCAATCTGTTGGATCAACGCCCTAGGGGGAAGCCTAGGTTGCCCGGAACGTAGAAATGACCACAACTTTCACACTGGTTGCAATTATTCGTTTTGTACGATGGAAAAGCTGTTGTATTTATATCGTATTTTATGCTTCTGGCGCTGACTTCTTAGGCCCTAACTATTCCATCTGGTGGAACAACGCCCTAGGGTGAAGTCTAGGTTGCCCGGAAAGTAGAAGTGACCATAACTTTCACACTGGTAGCAATTATTCGTTTTATACGATGGAAAAACTGTTCTATTTATTTTATACTTTATGCTTCGGGCGTTGACTTCTAAGGCCCTAACTATTCGATCTGGTGCAGCAACGCCCTAGTGTGAAGCCTAGGTTGCGCGGTACGTAGAAATGACCATCACTATCAAACTGGCTGCAATTATTTGTTTTATACGATGGAAAAGCTGTTGTTTTTATATCGTATTTTATGCTTCTGGCGTTCACTTGTTAGGCCCTAACTATTCGATCTGGTGGAACAACGCCCTAGGGTGAAGCCTAGGTTGCCCGGAACGTAGAAATGACCATCACTCTCACACAGGTTGCAATTACTCCTGTTATAGGATGGAAAAGCTGTTGTATTTATATCGTATTTTATGCTTCTGGCGTTGACTTCTAATGCCCTAGCTATTCGATCTAGTGGAGCAACGCCCTAGAGTGAAGCCTAGGTTGCCCGGAACGTAGAAATGACCATCACTTTCAAACTGGTTGCAATTAATCCTGTTGTACGATGGAAGAACTGTTGTATTTTTATTGCATTTTATGCTTCGGGCGTTGACTTCTAAGGACCTTACTATTCAATCTGTCGGAGCAACGCCCTAGAGTGAAGCCTAGGTTGCTCGGAATGTAGAAATGACCATAGCTTTCACACTGTATGCAATTATTCCTTTTATACGATGCAAAAGCTGTTGTATTTATATCGTATTTTATGCTTCTGGCGTTGACTTCTGATGCCCTAGCTATTCGATCTAGTGGAGCAACGC
The DNA here is from genome assembly GCF_051401765.1 of Calliopsis andreniformis. NCBI lineage: Eukaryota > Metazoa > Arthropoda > Insecta > Hymenoptera > Andrenidae > Calliopsis > Calliopsis andreniformis. The sequence goes on along the minus strand of NW_027480425.1, from coordinate 6,090,337 downwards.
CCTAGATTGAAGCCTAGGTTGCCCGGAACGTAGAAATGACCATCACTTTCAAACTGGTTGCAATTATTCGTTTTATACGATGGAAAAACTGTTGTATTTATATTGTATTTTATGCTTCTGGCGTTGACTTCTAAGGAACTAACTATTCGATCTGGTCGAGCAACGCCCTACAGTGATGCCTAGGTTGCCCGGAACGTAGATATGACCATAACCTTCACACTGGTTGCAAATTATTCCTGCTATACGATAGAAAAACTGTTGTATTTTTATTGCATTTTATGCATCGGGCATTGACTTCTAAGGCCCTAACTATGCAATCTGTTGGATCAACGCCCTAGGGGGAAGCCTAGGTTGCCCGGAACGTAGAAATGACCATAACTTTCACACTGGTTGCAATTATTCGTTTTGTACGATGGAAAAGCTGTTGTATTTATATCGTATTTTATGCTTCTGGCGCTGACTTCTTAGGCCCTAACTATTCCATCTGGTGGAACAACGCCCTAGGGTGAAGTCTAGGTTGCCCGGAAAGTAGAAGTGACCATAACTTTCACACTGGTAGCAATTATTCGTTTTATACGATGGAAAAACTGTTCTATTTATTTTATACTTTATGCTTCGGGCGTTGACTTCTAAGGCCCTAACTATTCGATCTGGTGCAGCAACGCCCTAGTGTGAAGCCTAGGTTGCGCGGTACGTAGAAATGACCATCACTATCAAACTGGCTGCAATTATTTGTTTTATACGATGGAAAAGCTGTTGTTTTTATATCGTATTTTATGCTTCTGGCGTTGACTTCTAAGGCCCTAACTATTCGATCTGGTGGAGCAACGCCCTACAGTGATGCCTAGGTTGCCCGGAACGTAGATATGACCATAACCTTCACACTGGTTGCAAATTATTCCTGCTATACGATGGAAAAACTGTTGTATTTTTATTGCATTTTATGCATCGGGCATTGACTTCTAAGGCCCTAACTATGCAATCTGTTGGATCAACGCCCTAGGGGGAAGCCTAGGTTGCCCGGAACGTAGAAATGACCATAACTTTCACACTGGTTGCAATTATTCGTTTTATACGATGGAAAAGCTGTTGTATTTATATTGTATTTTATACTTCTGGCTTTCACTTCTTAGGCCCTAACTGTTTGATATGGTGGAGCAACGCCCTAGAGTGAAGCCTAGGTTGCCCGTGACGTAGAAATGACCATTACTTTCACACTGTTTGCAATTATTCCTTTTATACGATGGAAAAGCTGTTGTATTTATATTGTATTTTATGCTTCTGGCGTTCACTTCTTAGGCCCTAACTATTCGATCTGGTGGAACAACGCCCTAGGGTGAAGCCAAGGTTGCCCGGAACGTAGAAATGACCAACACTTTCAAACTGGTTGCAATTAATCCTGTTATAGGATGGAAAAGCTGTTGTATTTTTATTGCATTTTATGCTTCGGGCGCTGACTTCTAAGGCCCTAACTATTCAATCCGTTGGAGCAACGCCCTAGAGTCAAGCCTAGGTTACCCGGAACGTAGAAATGACCATCACTTTCAAACTGGTTGCAATTATTCGTTTTATACGATGGAAAAGCTGTTGTATTTGTATCGTATTTTATGCATCTGGCGCTGACTTCTTAGGCCCTAACTATTCCATTTGGTGGAACAACGCCCAAGAGTGATGCCTAGGGTGCCCGGAACGTAGAAATGACCATTACCTTCACGCTTGTTGCAATTATTCCTGTTATACGATGAAAAAACTGTTGCATTTTTATTGCATTTTTTGCTTCAGGCGTTGACTTCTAAGGCCGTAGCTATTCGATGTGGTGGAGCAACGCCCTAGAGTGACGCCTAGGTTGCCCGGCACGTAGAAATGACTATAACTTTCACACTGGTTACCATTATTCGTTTTATACGATGGAAAAGCTGTTGTATTTATATCGTATTTTATGCTTCTGGCGTTGACTTCTTAGGCCCTAACTATTCCATCTGGTGGAACAACGCCCAAGACTGATGCCTAGGGTGCCCGGAACGTAGAAATGACCATTACCTTCACGCTTGCTGCAATTATTCCTGTTATACGATGAAAAAACTGTTGTACTTTTATTGCATTTTATGCTTCAGTCGTTGACTTCTACGGCCGTAGCTATTCGATGTGGTGGAGTATTGCCCTAGAGTGAAACCTGGTTACCCGGATCGTAGAAATGACCATCACTTTCACACTGGTTGCAATTATTCCTGTTATACAATGGAAAAGCTGTTGTATTTTTATTTCATTTTATGCTTCGGGCATTGACTTCTAAGGCCCTAACTATTCAATCTGTTGGAGCAACGCCCTAGGGTGAAGCCTAGGTTGCTCGGAAAGTAGAATTGGCCATCAGTTTCAAACTGGTTGCAATTAATCCTGCTATACGATGGAAAAACTGTTGTATTTTTATTGCCTTTTATGCTTCGGGCGTTGATTTCTAAGGCCCTAACTATTCAATCTGTTGGAGCAACGCCCTAGGGTGAAGCCCAGGTTGCCCGGGAAGTAGAAATGACGTTAACTTTCATACTGGTTGCAATTATTCGTTTTATACGATGGAAAAACTGTTCTATTTATTTTGTATTTAATGCTTCGGGCGCTGGCTTCTAGGGCCCTAACTGTTTGATCTGGTGGAGCAACGCCCTAGAGTGAAGCCTAGGTTGCCCGGAACGTAGAAGTGACCATAACTTTCACACTGGCTGCTATTATTCGTTTTATACGATGGAAAAACTGTTATATTTATTTTGTATTTTAGGCTTCGGGCGTTGACTTCTAAGGCCCTAACTGTTTGATGTGGTGGAGCAACGCCCTAGAGTGAAGCTTAGGTTGCCCGGAATGTAGAAATGACCATTACTTTCACAATGTTTGCAATTATTCATTTTATACGATGGTAAACTGTTGTACTTATATTGCATTTTATTCTTCTGGCGTTGACTTCTTAGGCCCTAACTATTCGATCTGGTGGAGCAACGCCCTAGAGTGAAGCCTAGGTTACCAGGAACGTAGAAATGACCATTACTTTCACACTGTTTGCAAATATACATTATATACGATGGAAAGGCTGTTGTATTTATATTGTATTTTATGCTTCTGGCGTTGACTTCTTAGGCCCTAACTGTTTAAGCTGGTGGAGCACCGACCTAGAGTGAAGCCTAGGTTGCCCGGAACGTAGAACATACCATTACCTTCACACTGGTTGCAACTATTCCTGTTATACAATGGAAAAACTGTTGCATCTTTATTGTATTTTATGCTTCTGGCGTTGACTTCTTAGGCCCTAACTATTCGATCTGGTGGAACAACGTCCTAGAGTGAAGCCTAGGTTGCCCGGAACGTAGAAATGACCATAACTTTCACACTGGTTACCATTATTCGTTTTATATGATGGAAAAGCTGTTGTATTTATATCGTATTTTATGTTTCTGGCGTTGACTTCTTAGGCCCTAACTATTCCATCTGGTGGAACAACGCACTAACGTGAAGCCTAGGTTTCCCGGAACGTAGAAATGACCATAACTTTCACACTGGTAGCAATTATTCGTTTTATACATGGAAGAACTGTTCTATTTATTTTGTATTTTATGCTTCGGGCGTTGACTTCGATGGCCCTACCTATTCGATCTGCTGGAGCAACACCCTACAGTGAAGCCTAGTTTGTGCGGAACGTAGATATGACCATAACTTTCAAACAGATTGTAATTATTCGTTTTATACGATTGAAAGGCTGTTGTATTTATTTTGTAGTTTATGCTTCTGGCGTTGAATTCCAAGGCCCTAACACTTCGACCTGGTGGAGCAACGCCACAGAGTTAAGCCTAGGATGCCCGGAACGTCGAAATGGTCATAACTTTCGCACTGGTTGCAATTAGTCATGCTATACGATGGAAAATCTGTTGCATATTTATTGCATTTTTTGCTTCAGGCGTTGACTTCTAAGGCCGTAGCTATTCAATCTGTTGGAGCATCGCCCTAGAGTGAAGCTTAGGTTGCCCGGAAAGTAGAAATGACCATAACTTTCACACTGGTTCCTATTATTCGATATAAACGATGGAAAATCAGTTATATTTATATTGTATTTTATGCTTCTGGCGTTGACTTCTTAGGCCCTAACTATTCGGTCTGGTGTAACAACGCCCCAGAGTGAAGCCTAGGTTGCCCGTTACGTAGAAATGACCATCACTTTCACACTGGTTGCAATAATTCCTGTTATACGATGGAAAAACTCTTGTATATTTATTGTATTTAATGCTTGGGGCGTTGAGTTCTATGGCCCTACCTATTCGATCTGGTGGAACAACGCCCTAGGGTGAAGCCTGGGTTGCCCGGAACGTAGAAATGACCAACTCTTTCACACTGGTAGCAATTATTCGTTTTATACATGGAAAATCGGTTCTATTTATTTTGTATTTTATGCTTCGGGCGTTGACTTCTAAGGCACTAACTATTCGATCTGGTGGAGCAACGCCCTAGAGTGTGGCCTAGGTTGCCCGGAACGTACAAATGACCATTGCATTCACACTGGTTGCAATTATTCATGCTATACGGTTGAAGAACTGTTGTTTTTTTATTGTATTTTCTGCTTCTGTATTTGAATTCTAAGGTCCTAGCTATTCGATCTGGTGGTGCAACGCCCTAGAGTGAAACCTGGGTTACCCAGATCGTAGAAATGACCATCACTTTCACACTGGTTGCAAATTATTCCTGCTATACGATGGAAAAACTGTTGTACTTATATTGCATTTTATTCTTCTGGCGTTGACTTCTTAGGCCCTAACTACTCGATCTGGTGGGACAACGCCCTAGAGTGAAGCCTAGGTTACCAGGAACGTAGAAATGACCATTACTTTCACACTGTTTGCAAATATACATTATATACGATGGAAAGGCTGTTGTATTTACATTGTATTTTATGCTTCTGGCGTTGACTTCTTAGGCCCTAACTATTTAACCTGGTGGAGCACCGCCCTAGAGTGAAGCCTAGGTTGCCCGGAACGTAGAAATGACCATAACTTTCACACTGGTTACCATTATTCGTTTTATATGATGGAAAAGCTGTTGTATTTATATCGTATTTTATGTTTCTGGCGTTGACTTCTTAGGCCCTAACTATTCCATCTGGTGGAACAACGCACTAACGTGAAGCCTAGGTTTCCCGGAACGTAGAAATGACCATAACTTTCACACTGGTAGCAATTATTCGTTTTATACATGGAAGAACTGTTCTATTTATTTTGTATTTTATGCTTCGGGCGTTGACTTCGATGGCCCTACCTATTCGATCTGCTGGAGCAACACCCTACAGTGAAGCCTAGTTTGTGCGGAACGTAGATATGACCATAACTTTCAAACAGATTGTAATTATTCGTTTTATACGATTGAAAGGCTGTTGTATTTATTTTGTAGTTTATGCTTCTGGCGTTGAATTCCAAGGCCCTAACACTTCGACCTGGTGGAGCAACGCCACAGAGTTAAGCCTAGGATGCCCGGAACGTCGAAATGGTCATAACTTTCGCACTGGTTGCAATTAGTCATGCTATACGATGGAAAATCAGTTGCATATTTATTGCATTTTTTGCTTCAGGCGTTGACTTCTAAGGCCGTAGCTATTCAATCTGTTGGAGCATCGCCCTAGAGTGAAGCTTAGGATGCCCGGAAAGTAGAAATGACCATAACTTTCACACTGGTTCCTATTATTCGATATAAACGATGGAAAATCAGTTATATTTATATTGTATTTTATGCTTCTGGCGTTGACTTCTTAGGCCCTAACTATTCGGTCTGGTGTAACAACGCCCCAGAGTGAAGCCTAGGTTGCCCGTTACGTAGAAATGACCATCACTTTCACACTGGTTGCAATAATTCCTGTTATACGATGGAAAAACTCTTGTATATTTATTGTATTTAATGCTTGGGGCGTTGAGTTCTATGGCCCTACCTATTCGATCTGGTGGAACAACGCCCTAGGGTGAAGCCTGGGTTGCCCGGAACGTAGAAATGACCAACTCTTTCACACTGGTAGCAATTATTCGTTTTATACATGGAAAATCGGTTCTATTTATTTTGTATTTTATGCTTCGGGCGTTGACTTCTAAGGCACTAACTATTCGATCTGGTGGAGCAACGCCCTAGAGTGTGGCCTAGGTTGCCCGGAACGTACAAATGACCATTGCATTCACACTGGTTGCAATTATTCATGCTATACGGTTGAAGAACTGTTGTTTTTTTATTGTATTTTCTGCTTCTGTATTTGAATTCTAAGGTCCTAGCTATTCGATCTGGTGGTGCAACGCCCTAGAGTGAAACCTGGGTTACCCAGATCGTAGAAATGACCATCACTTTCACACTGGTTGCAAATTATTCCTGCTATACGATGGAAAAACTGTTGTACTTATATTGCATTTTATTCTTCTGGCGTTGACTTCTTAGGCCCTAACTACTCGATCTGGTGGGACAACGCCCTAGAGTGAAGCCTAGGTTACCAGGAACGTAGAAATGACCATTACTTTCACACTGTTTGCAAATATACATTATATACGATGGAAAGGCTGTTGTATTTACATTGTATTTTATGCTTCTGGCGTTGACTTCTTAGGCCCTAACTATTTAACCTGGTGGAGCACCGCCCTAGAGTGAAGCCTAGGTTGCCCGGAACGTAGAACATACCATTACCTTCACACTGGTTGCAATTATTCCTGTTATACGATGGAAAAACTGTTGCATCTTTATTGTATTTTATGCTTCTGGCGTTGACTTCTTAGGCCCTAACTATTCCATCTGGTGGAACAACGCCCTAGGGTGAAGCCTCGGTTGCCCGGAACGTAGAAATGACCATAACTTTCACACTGGTAGCAATTATTCGTTTTATACGATGGAAAAGCTGTAGTATTTATATCGTATTTTATGCTTCTGGCGTTGACTTCTTAGGCCCTAACTATTCCATCTGGTGGAAAAACGCCCTGGAGTGAAGCCTAGGTTGCCGGGAACGTAGAAATGACCATAACTTTCACACTGGTAGCAATTATTCGTTTTATACATGGAAAAACTGTTCTATTTATTTTGTATTTTATGCTTCTGGCATTGAATTCTAAGTCCCTAGCTTTTCGATCTCGTGGAGCAACGCCCTAGAGTGAAACCTAGGTTACCCGGAACGTAGAAATGACCAGTACTTTCACACTGGTTGCAATTATTCCTGTTATACGTTGGAAAAACTGTTGCATCTTTATTGTATTTTATGCTTCTGGCGTTGACTCCTTAGGCGCTAACTATTCAATCTGTTGGAGCAACGCCCTTGGGTGAAGCCTAGGTTGCCCGGAACGCAGAAATGACCATAACTTTCACACTGGTTGCAATTATTCGTTTTATACGATGGAAAAACTGTTGTATTTATATTGTATTTTATGCTTCTGGCGTTCACTTCTCAGGCCCTAACTATTCGATCTGGTGGAACAACGCCCTGGGGTGAAGCCTAGGTTGCTCGAAATGTAGAAATGGCCATAACTTTCACATTGGTTGCAATTATTCATTCTATACGATGGAAAAACTGTTATATTTATATTGTATTTTATGCTTGGGCGTTGACTTCTAAGGCACTAACTATTCGATCTGGTGGAGCAACGCCCTAGAGTGTAGCCAAGGTTGCCCGGAACGTACAAATGACCATTACATTCACACTGGTTGCAATTATTCCTGTTATACGATGGAAAAACTGTTGCATCTTTATTGTATTTTATGCTTCTGGCGTTGACTTCTTAGGCCCTAACTATTCCATCTGGTGGAACAACGCACTAGGGTGAAGCCTAGGTTGCCCGGAACGTAGAAATGACCATAACTTTCACACTGGTAGCAATTATTCGTTTTATACATGAAAGAACTGTTCTATTCATTTTGTATTTTATGCTTCGGGCGTTGACTTCTATGGCCCTACCTATTCGATCTGGTGGAGCAACACCCTACAGTGAAGCCTAGTTTGTGCGGAACGTAGATATGACCATAACCTTCACACAGATTGTGATTATTCGTTTTATACGATTGAAAGGCTGTTGTATTTATTTTGTAGATTATGCTTCTGGCGTTGAATTCCGAGGCCCTAACACTTCGACCTGGTGGAGCAATGCCTCAGAGTTAAGTCTAGGTTGCCCGAAACGTCGAAATGATCGTTACTTTCACACTGGTTGTAATTATTCATGCTATACGGTTGAAGAACTGTTGCATTTTTATTGTATTTTCTGCTTCTGTATTTGAATTCTAAGGTCCTAGCTATTCGATCTGGTGGGGCAACGTCCAAGAGTCAAGCCTATGTCGCCCGGAACGTAGAAATGACCATAACTTTCACACTGGGTGCAATTATTTGTTTTATATGGTGGAAAAGCTATTGTATTTATATTGTATTTTATGCTTCTGGCGTTGACTTCTTAGGCCCCAGCTATTCCATCTGGTGGAACAACGCCCTATGGTGAAGCCTAGGTTGCCCGGAACGTAAAAATGATCATAACTTTCACACTGGAAACAATTATTCATTTTATACATGGAACAGCTGTTCTATTTATTTTGTATTTTATGCTTCGGGCGTTGACTTCTAAGGCCCTAACTATTCGATCGGGTGGAGCAACGGCCTAGAGTGAAGCCTAGGTTGCCCGGAACGTGGAAATGACCATAGCTTTCACACTGGTTGCTATTATTCGTTTAATACGATGGAAAAACTGTTGTATTTATATTGTATTTTATGCTTCTGGCGTTGACTTCTAAGGCACTAACCATTCGATCTGGTGGAGCAACGGCCTAGAGTGAAGCCTAGGTTGCCCGGAACGTACAAATGACCATAACTTTCACACTGGTTACCATTATTCGTTTTATACGATGGAAAAGCTGTTGTATTTATATCGTATTTTATGCTTCTGGCGTTGACATCTTAGGCCCCAGCTATTCCATCTGGTGGAACAACGCCCTATGGTGAAGCCTAGGTTGCCCGGAACGTAGAAATGACCATCACTTTCACACTGGTTGCAATAATTCCTGTTATACGATGGAAAAACTCTTGTATATTTATTGTATTTAATGCTTGGGGCGTTGACTTCTATGGCCATACCTATTCGATCTGGTGGAACAACGCCCTAGGGTGAAGCCTGGGTTGCCTGGAACGTAGAAATGAGCAACTCTTTCACACTGGTAGCAATTATTCGTTTTATACATGGAAAATCTGTTCTATTTATTTTGTATTTTATGCTTCGGGCGTTGACTTCTAAGGCACTAACTATTCGATCTGGTGGAGCAACGCCCTAGAGTGTAGCCAAGGTTGCCCGGAACGTACAAATGACCATTACATTCACACTGGTTGCAATTATTCCTGTTATACGATGGAAAAACTGTTGCATCTTTATTGTATTTTATGCTTCTGGCGTTGACTTCTTAGGCCCTAACTATTCCATCTGGTGGAACAACGCACTAGGGTGAAGCCTAGGTTGCCCGGAACGTAGAAATGACCATAACTTTCACACTGGTAGCAATTATTCGTTTTATACATGGAAGAACTGTTCTATTTATCTTGTATTTTATGCTTCGGGCGTTGACTTCTATGGCCCTACCTATTCGACCTGGTGGAGCAACACCCTACAGTGAAGCCTAGTTTGTGCGGAACGTAGATATGACCATAACCTTCACACAGATTGTAATTATTCGTTTTATACGATTGAAAGGCTGTTGTATTTATTTTGTAGATTATGCTTCTGGCGTTGAATTCCGAGGCCCTAACACTTCGACCTGGTGGAGCAATGCCTCAGAGTTAAGTCTAGGTTGCCCGAAACGTCGAAATGATCGTTACTTTCACACTGGTTGTAATTATTCATGCTATACGGTTGAAGAACTGTTGCATTTTTATTGTATTTTCTGCTTCTGTAATTGAATTCTAAGGTCCTAGCTATTCGATCTGGTGGGGCAACGTCCAAGAGTGAAGCCTATGTCGCCCGGAACGTAGAAATGACCATAACTTTCACACTGGGTGCAATTATTCGTTTTATATGATGGAAAAGCTATTGTATTTATATTGTATTTTATGCTTCTGGCGTTGACTTCTTAGGCCCCAGCTATTCCATCTGGTTGAACAACGCCCTATGGTGAAGCCTAGGTTGCCCGGAACGTAGAAATGATCATAACTTTCACACTGGAAACAATTATTCATTTTATACATGGAACAGGTGTTCTATTTATTTTGTATTTTATGCTTCGGGCGTTGACTTCTAAGGCACTAACTATTCGATCTGCTGGAGCAACGCCCTAGAGTGTAGCCTAGGTTGCCCGGAACGTACAAATGACCATTACATTCACACTGGTTGCAATTATTCCTGTTATACGATGGAAAAACTGTTGCATCTTTATTGTATTTTATGCTTCTGGCGTTGACTTCTTAGGCCCTAACTATTCGATCTTGTGGAGCAATGCCTCAGAGTTAAGTCTAGGATGCCCGAAACGTCGAAATGATCGTTACTTTCACACCGGTTGCAATTATTCATGCTGTACGATTGAAGAACTGTTGCATTTTTATTGTATTTCCTGCTTCTGTATTTGAATTCTAAGGTCCTAGCTATTCGATCTGGTGGGGCAACGTCCAAGAGTGAAGCCTAGGTTGCCCGGAACGTGGTTATGACCATCTCTTTCACAATCGTTGCAATTATTCCTGTTATACAATGGAAAAGCTGTTGTATTTTTGTTTCATTTTATGCTTCTGGCGTTGACTTCTTAGGCCCTAACTATTCGATCTCGTGGACCATCGTCCTAGAGTGAAGCCTAGGTTGCCCGGAACGTAGAAATGACTATAACTTTCACACTGGGTGCAATTATTCGTTTTATACGATGGAAAAGCTGTTGTATTTATATTGTATTTTATGCTTCTGGCGCTCACTTCTAAGGCCCTATCTCTTCGATTTGGTGGAGCAAGGCCTCAGAGTTAAGCCTAGGATGCCCGGAACGTAGAAATGACCATCACTTTCACACTGGTTGCAATTATTCCTGTTATACAATGGAAAAGCTGTTGTATTTTTATTTCATTTTATGCTTCTGGCGTTGACTTCTTAGGCCCTAACTATTCGATCTCGTGGACCATCGTCCTAGAGTGAAGCCTAGGTTGCCCGGAACGTAGATATAACCATAACCTTCACACAGGTTGCAATTATTCGTTTTACACGATTGAAAGGCTGTTCCATTTGTTTTGCAGTTTATGCTTCTGGCGTTGAATTCCAAGGCCCTAACACTTCGACCTGGTGGAGCAATGCCTCCGAGTTAAGTCTAGGTTGCCCGAAACGTCGAAATGATCGTTACTTTCACACTGGTTGTAATTATTCATGCTATACGGTTGAAGAACTGTTGCATTTTTATTGTATTTTCTGCTTCTGTATTTGAATTCTAAGGTCCTAGCTATTCGATCTGGTGGGGCAACGTCCAAGAGTGAAGCCTATGTTGCCCGGAACGTGGTTATGACCATCTCTTTCACAATCGTTGCAATTATTCCTGTTATACAATGGAAAAGCTGTTGTATTTTTGTTTCATTTTATGCTTCTGGCGTTGACTTCTTAGGCCCTAACTATTCGATCTCGTGGACCATCGTCCTAGAGTGAAGCCTAGGTTGCCCGGAACGTAGAAATGACTATAACTTTCACACTGGGTGCAATTATTCGTTTTATACGATGGAAAAGCTGTTGTATTTATATTGTATTTTATGCTTCTGGCGCTGACTTCTAAGGCCCTATCTCTTCGATTTGGTGGAGCAAGGCCTCAGAGTTAAGCCTAGGATGCCCGGAACGTAGAAATGACCATCACTTTCACACTGGTTGCAATTATTCCTGTTATACAATGGAAAAGCTGTTGTATTTTTATTTCATTTTATGCTTCTGGCGTTGACTTCTTAGGCCCTAACTATTCGATCTCGTGGACCATCGTCCTAGAGTGAAGCCTAGGTTGCCCGGAACGTAGATATAACCATAACCTTCACACAGGTTGCAATTATTCGTTTTACACGATTGAAAGGCTGTTCCATTTGTTTTGCAGTTTATGCTTCTGGCGTTGAATTCCAAGGCCCTAACACTTCGACCTGGTGGAGCAATGCCTCCGAGTTAAGTCTAGGTTGCCCGAAACGTCGAAATGATCGTTACTTTCACACTGGTTGTAATTATTCATGCTATACGGTTGAAGAACTGTTGCATTTTTATTGTATTTTCTGCTTCTGTATTTGAATTCTAAGGTCCTAGCTATTCGATCTGGTGGGGCAACGTCCAAGAGTGAAGCCTATGTTGCCCGGAACGTAGAAATGACCATAACTTTCACGCTGGGTGCAATTATTCGTTTTATATGGTGGAAAAGCTATTGTATTTATATTGTATTTTATGCTTCTGGCGTTGACTTCTTAGGCCCTAACTATTCCATCTGGTGGAACAACGCCCTGGAGTGAAGCCTAGGTTGCCCGGAACGTAGAAATGACCATAACTTTCACACTAGTAGCAATTATTCGTTTTATACATGGAAAAACTGTTCTATTTATTTTGTATTTTATGCTTCTGGCGTTGACTTCTAAGGCCCTACCTATTCGATCTGGCGGAGCAACAGCCTACAGTGAAGCCTAGGTTGCTCGGAACTTAGAAATGACCATTACCTTCACACTGCTTGCAATAATTCATTTTATACGATGGCAAAGCTGTTGTATTTATATTGTATTTTATGCTTCTGGCGTTGACTTCTAAGGCCCAATCTCTTCGATTTGGTGGAGCAACGCCACAGAGTTAAGCCTATGATGGCCGGAACGTCGAAATGACCATAACTTTCACACTGGTAGCAATTATTCGTTTTATACATGGAAGAACTGTTCTATTTATTTTGTATTTTATGCTTCGGGCGTTGACTTCTATGGCCCTACCTATTCGACCTGGTGGAGCAACACCCTACAGTGAAGCCTAGTTTGTGCGGAACGTAGATATGACCATAACCTTCACACAGATTGTAATTATTCGTTTTATACGATTGAAAGGCTGTTGTATTTATTTTGTAGATTATGCTTCTGGCGTTGAATTCCGAGGCCCTAACACTTCGACCTGGTGGAGCAATGCCTCAGAGTTAAGTCTAGGTTGCCCGAAACGTCGAAATGATCGTTACTTTCACACTGGTTGTAATTATTCATGCTATACGGTTGAAGAACTGTTGCATTTTTATTGTATTTTCTGCTTCTGTAATTGAATTCTAAGGTCCTAACTATTCGATCTGGTGTAGCAACGTCCAAGAGTGAAGCCTATGTCGCCCGGAACGTGGAAATGACCATAACTTTCACACTGTTTGCCATTATTCGTTTTATACGATGGAAAAGCTGTTGTATTTATATCGTATTTTATGCTTCTGGCGTTGACATCTTAGGCCCCAGCTATTCCATCTGGTGGAACAACGCCCTATGGTGAAGCCTAGGTTGCCGGAACGTAGAAATGATCATAACTTTCACACTGGAAACAATTATTCATTTTATACATGGAACAGGTGTTCTATTTATTTTGTATTTTATGCTTCGGGCGTTGACTTCTAAGGCACTAACTATTCGATCTGCTGGAGCAACGCCCTAGAGTGTAGCCTAGGTTGCCCGGAACGTACAAATGACCATTACATTCACACTGGTTGCAATTATTCCTGTTATACGATGGAAAAACTGTTGCATCTTTATTGTATTTTATGCTTCTGGCGTTGACTTCTTAGGCCCTAACTATTCGATCTTGTGGAGCAATGCCTCAGAGTTAAGTCTAGGATGCCCGAAACGTCGAAATGATCGTTACTTTCACACCGGTTGCAATTATTCATGCTGTACGATTGAAGAACTGTTGCATTTTTATTGTATTTCCTGCTTCTGTATTTGAATTCTAAGGTCCTAGCTATTCGATCTGGTGGGGCAACGTCCAAGAGTGAAGCCTAGGTTGCCCGGAACGTGGTTATGACCATCTCTTTCACAATCGTTGCAATTATTCCTGTTATACAATGGAAAAGCTGTTGTATTTTTGTTTCATTTTATGCTTCTGGCGTTGACTTCTTAGGCCCTAACTATTCGATCTCGTGGACCATCGTCCTAGAGTGAAGCCTAGGTTGCCCGGAACGTAGAAATGACTATAACTTTCACACTGGGTGCAATTATTCGTTTTATACGATGGAAAAGCTGTTGTATTTATATTGTATTTTATGCTTCTGGCGCTCACTTCTAAGGCCCTATCTCTTCGATTTGGTGGAGCAAGGCCTCAGAGTTAAGCCTAGGATGCCCGGAACGTAGAAATGACCATCACTTTCACACTGGTTGCAATTATTCCTGTTATACAATGGAAAAGCTGTTGTATTTTTATTTCATTTTATGCTTCTGGCGTTGACTTCTTAGGCCCTAACTATTCGATCTCGTGGACCATCGTCCTAGAGTGAAGCCTAGGTTGCCCGGAACGTAGATATAACCATAACCTTCACACAGGTTGCAATTATTCGTTTTACACGATTGAAAGGCTGTTCCATTTGTTTTGCAGTTTATGCTTCTGGCGTTGAATTCCAAGGCCCTAACACTTCGACCTGGTGGAGCAATGCCTCCGAGTTAAGTCTAGGTTGCCCGAAACGTCGAAATGATCGTTACTTTCACACTGGTTGTAATTATTCATGCTATACGGTTGAAGAACTGTTGCATTTTTATTGTATTTTCTGCTTCTGTATTTGAATTCTAAGGTCCTAGCTATTCGATCTGGTGGGGCAACGTCCAAGAGTGAAGCCTATGTTGCCCGGAACGTGGTTATGACCATCTCTTTCACAATCGTTGCAATTATTCCTGTTATACAATGGAAAAGCTGTTGTATTTTTGTTTCATTTTATGCTTCTGGCGTTGACTTCTTAGGCCCTAACTATTCGATCTCGTGGACCATCGTCCTAGAGTGAAGCCTAGGTTGCCCGGAACGTAGAAATGACTATAACTTTCACACTGGGTGCAATTATTCGTTTTATACGATGGAAAAGCTGTTGTATTTATATTGTATTTTATGCTTCTGGCGCTGACTTCTAAGGCCCTATCTCTTCGATTTGGTGGAGCAAGGCCTCAGAGTTAAGCCTAGGATGCCCGGAACGTAGAAATGACCATCACTTTCACACTGGTTGCAATTATTCCTGTTATACAATGGAAAAGCTGTTGTATTTTTATTTCATTTTATGCTTCTGGCGTTGACTTCTTAGGCCCTAACTATTCGATCTCGTGGACCATCGTCCTAGAGTGAAGCCTAGGTTGCCCGGAACGTAGATATAACCATAACCTTCACACAGGTTGCAATTATTCGTTTTACACGATTGAAAGGCTGTTCCATTTGTTTTGCAGTTTATGCTTCTGGCGTTGAATTCCAAGGCCCTAACACTTCGACCTGGTGGAGCAATGCCTCCGAGTTAAGTCTAGGTTGCCCGAAACGTCGAAATGATCGTTACTTTCACACTGGTTGTAATTATTCATGCTATACGGTTGAAGAACTGTTGCATTTTTATTGTATTTTCTGCTTCTGTATTTGAATTCTAAGGTCCTAGCTATTCGATCTGGTGGGGCAACGTCCAAGAGTGAAGCCTATGTTGCCCGGAACGTAGAAATGACCATAACTTTCACGCTGGGTGCAATTATTCGTTTTATATGGTGGAAAAGCTATTGTATTTATATTGTATTTTATGCTTCTGGCGTTGACTTCTTAGGCCCTAACTATTCCATCTGGTGGAACAACGCCCTGGAGTGAAGCCTAGGTTGCCCGGAACGTAGAAATGACCATAACTTTCACACTAGTAGCAATTATTCGTTTTATACATGGAAAAACTGTTCTATTTATTTTGTATTTTATGCTTCTGGCGTTGACTTCTAAGGCCCTACCTATTCGATCTGGCGGAGCAACAGCCTACAGTGAAGCCTAGGTTGCTCGGAACTTAGAAATGACCATTACCTTCACACTGTTTGCAATAATTCATTTTATACGATGGCAAAGCTGTTGTATTTATATTGTATTTTATGCTTCTGGCGTTGACTTCTAAGGCCCAATCTCTTCGATTTGGTGGAGCAACGCCACAGAGTTAAGCCTATGATGCCCGGAACGTCGAAATGGTCATTACTTTCGCACTGGTTGCAATTAGTCATGCTATACGATGGAAAATCTGTTGCATATTTATTGTATTTTATGCTTCCGGCGTTGACTTCTAAGGCCGTAGCTTTTAGCTGTGGTTGAGCAACGCCCTAGAGTGATGCCTAGGTTGCCCGGCACGTAGAAATGACCATTACTTTCAAAATGTTTGCAACTATTCATTTTATACGATGGTAAACTGTTGTACTTATATTGCATTTTATTCTTCTGGCGTTGACTTCTTAGGCCCTAACTATTCGATCTGGTGGAACAACGCCCTAGAGTGAAGCCTAGGTTACCAGGAACGTAGAAATGACCATTACATTCACACTGTTTGCAAATATACATTATATACGATGGAAAGGCTGTTGTATTTATATTGTATTTTATGCTTCTGGCGTTGACTTCTTAGGCCTTAACTATTTAAGCTGGTGGAGCACCGCCCTAGAGTGAAGCCTAGGTTGCCCGCAACGTAGAACATACCATTACCTTCACACTGGTTGCAATTATTCCTGTTATACGATGGAAAAACTGTTGCATCTTTATTGTATTTTATGCTTCTGGCGTTGACTTCTTAGGCCCTAACTATTCCATCTGGTGGAACAACGCCCTAGGGTGAAGCCTCGGTCGCCCGGAACGTAGAAATGACCATAACTTTAACACTGGTAGCAATTATTCGTTTTATACGATGGAAAGGCTGTAGTATTTATATTGTATTTTATGCTTCTGGCGTTGACTTCTTAGGCCCTAACTATTCCATCTGGTGGAACAACGCCCTGGAGTGAAGCCTAGGTTGCCCGGAACGTAGAAATGACCATAACTTTCACACTGGTAGCAATTATTCGGTTTATACATGGAAAAACTGTTCTATTTATTTTGTATTTTATGCTTCTGGCGTTGACTTCTAAGGCCCTACCTATTCGATCTGGCGGAGCAACAGCCTACAGTGAAGCCTAGGTTGCTCGGAACTTAGAAATGACCATTACCTTCACACTGTTTGCAATAATTCATTTTATACGATGGCAAAGCTGTTGTATTTATATTGTATTTTATGCTTCTGGCGTTGACTTCTAAGGCCCAATCTCTTCGATTTGGTGGAGCAACGCCACAGAGTTAAGCCTATGATGCCCGGAACGTCGAAATGGTCATTACTTTCGCACTGGTTGCAATTAGTCATGCTATACGATGGAAAATCTGTTGCATATTTATTGTATTTTATGCTTCCGGCGTTGACTTCTAAGGCCGTAGCTTTTAGCTGTGGTGGAGCAACGCCCTAGAGTGACGCCTAGGTTGCCCGGCACGTAGAAATGACCATTACTTTCAAAATGTTTGCAACTATTCATTTTATACGATGGTAAACTGTTGTACTTATATTGCATTTTATTCTTCTGGCGTTGACTTCTTAGGCCCTAACTATTCGATCTGGTGGAACAACGCCCTAGAGTGAAGCCTAGGTTACCAGGAACGTAGAAATGACCATTACTTTCACACTGGTTGCAATTATTCCTGTTATACGATGGAAAAACTGTTGCATCTTTATTGTATTTTATGCTTCTGGCGTTGACTTCTTAGGCCCTAACTATTCGATCTTGTGGAGCAATGCCTCAGAGTTAAGTCTAGGATGCCCGAAACGTCGAAATGATCGTTACTTTCACACCGGTTGCAATTATTCATGCTGTACGATTGAAGAACTGTTGCATTTTTATTGTATTTCCTGCTTCTGTATTTGAATTCTAAGGTCCTAGCTATTCGATCTGGTGGGGCAACGTCCAAGAGTGAAGCCTAGGTTGCCCGGAACGTGGTTATGACCATCTCTTTCACAATCGTTGCAATTATTCCTGTTATACAATGGAAAAGCTGTTGTATTTTTGTTTCATTTTATGCTTCTGGCGTTGACTTCTTAGGCCCTAACTATTCGATCTCGTGGACCATCGTCCTAGAGTGAAGCCTAGGTTGCCCGGAACGTAGAAATGACTATAACTTTCACACTGGGTGCAATTATTCGTTTTATACGATGGAAAAGCTGTTGTATTTATATTGTATTTTATGCTTCTGGCGCTCACTTCTAAGGCCCTATCTCTTCGATTTGGTGGAGCAAGGCCTCAGAGTTAAGCCTAGGATGCCCGGAACGTAGAAATGACCATCACTTTCACACTGGTTGCAATTATTCCTGTTATACAATGGAAAAGCTGTTGTATTTTTATTTCATTTTATGCTTCTGGCGTTGACTTCTTAGGCCCTAACTATTCGATCTCGTGGACCATCGTCCTAGAGTGAAGCCTAGGTTGCCCGGAACGTAGATATAACCATAACCTTCACACAGGTTGCAATTATTCGTTTTACACGATTGAAAGGCTGTTCCATTTGTTTTGCAGTTTATGCTTCTGGCGTTGAATTCCAAGGCCCTAACACTTCGACCTGGAGGAGCAATGCCTCCGAGTTAAGTCTAGGTTGCCCGAAACGTCGAAATGATCGTTACTTTCACACTGGTTGTAATTATTCATGCTATACGGTTGAAGAACTGTTGCATTTTTATTGTATTTTCTGCTTCTGTATTTGAATTCTAAGGTCCTAGCTATTCGATCTGGTGGGGCAACGTCCAAGAGTGAAGCCTATGTTGCCCGGAACGTGGTTATGACCATCTCTTTCACAATCGTTGCAATTATTCCTGTTATACAATGGAAAAGCTGTTGTATTTTTGTTTCATTTTATGCTTCTGGCGTTGACTTCTTAGGCCCTAACTATTCGATCTCGTGGACCATCGTCCTAGAGTGAAGCCTAGGTTGCCCGGAACGTAGAAATGACTATAACTTTCACACTGGGTGCAATTATTCGTTTTATACGATGGAAAAGCTGTTGTATTTATATTGTATTTTATGCTTCTGGCGCTGACTTCTAAGGCCCTATCTCTTCGATTTGGTGGAGCAAGGCCTCAGAGTTAAGCCTAGGATGCCCGGAACGTAGAAATGACCATCACTTTCACACTGGTTGCAATTATTCCTGTTATACAATGGAAAAGCTGTTGTATTTTTATTTCATTTTATGCTTCTGGCGTTGACTTCTTAGGCCCTAACTATTCGATCTCGTGGACCATCGTCCTAGAGTGAAGCCTAGGTTGCCCGGAACGTAGATATAACCATAACCTTCACACAGGTTGCAATTATTCGTTTTACACGATTGAAAGGCTGTTCCATTTGTTTTGCAGTTTATGCTTCTGGCGTTGAATTCCAAGGCCCTAACACTTCGACCTGGTGGAGCAATGCCTCCGAGTTAAGTCTAGGTTGCCCGAAACGTCGAAATGATCGTTACTTTCACACTGGTTGTAATTATTCATGCTATACGGTTGAAGAACTGTTGCATTTTTATTGTATTTTCTGCTTCTGTATTTGAATTCTAAGGTCCTAGCTATTCGATCTGGTGGGGCAACGTCCAAGAGTGAAGCCTATGTTGCCCGGAACGTAGAAATGACCATAACTTTCACGCTGGGTGCAATTATTCGTTTTATATGGTGGAAAAGCTATTGTATTTATATTGTATTTTATGCTTCTGGCGTTGACTTCTTAGGCCCTAACTATTCCATCTGGTGGAACAACGCCCTGGAGTGAAGCCTAGGTTGCCCGGAACGTAGAAATGACCATAACTTTCACACTAGTAGCAATTATTCGTTTTATACATGGAAAAACTGTTCTATTTATTTTGTATTTTATGCTTCTGGCGTTGACTTCTAAGGCCCTACCTATTCGATCTGGCGGAGCAACAGCCTACAGTGAAGCCTAGGTTGCTCGGAACTTAGAAATGACCATTACCTTCACACTGTTTGCAATAATTCATTTTATACGATGGCAAAGCTGTTGTATTTATATTGTATTTTATGCTTCTGGCGTTGACTTCTAAGGCCCAATCTCTTCGATTTGGTGGAGCAACGCCACAGAGTTAAGCCTATGATGCCCGGAACGTCGAAATGGTCATTACTTTCGCACTGGTTGCAATTAGTCATGCTATACGATGGAAAATCTGTTGCATATTTATTGTATTTTATGCTTCCGGCGTTGACTTCTAAGGCCGTAGCTTTTAGCTGTGGTTGAGCAACGCCCTAGAGTGATGCCTAGGTTGCCCGGCACGTAGAAATGACCATTACTTTCAAAATGTTTGCAACTATTCATTTTATACGATGGTAAACTGTTGTACTTATATTGCATTTTATTCTTCTGGCGTTGACTTCTTAGGCCCTAACTATTCGATCTGGTGGAACAACGCCCTAGAGTGAAGCCTAGGTTACCAGGAACGTAGAAATGACCATTACATTCACACTGTTTGCAAATATACATTATATACGATGGAAAGGCTGTTGTATTTATATTGTATTTTATGCTTCTGGCGTTGACTTCTTAGGCCTTAACTATTTAAGCTGGTGGAGCACCGCCCTAGAGTGAAGCCTAGGTTGCCCGCAACGTAGAACATACCATTACCTTCACACTGGTTGCAATTATTCCTGTTATACGATGGAAAAACTGTTGCATCTTTATTGTATTTTATGCTTCTGGCGTTGACTTCTTAGGCCCTAACTATTCCATCTGGTGGAACAACGCCCTAGGGTGAAGCCTCGGTCGCCCGGAACGTAGAAATGACCATAACTTTAACACTGGTAGCAATTATTCGTTTTATACGATGGAAAGGCTGTAGTATTTATATTGTATTTTATGCTTCTGGCGTTGACTTCTTAGGCCCTAACTATTCCATCTGGTGGAACAACGCCCTGGAGTGAAGCCTAGGTTGCCCGGAACGTAGAAATGACCATAACTTTCACACTGGTAGCAATTATTCGGTTTATACATGGAAAAACTGTTCTATTTATTTTGTATTTTATGCTTCTGGCGTTGACTTCTAAGGCCCTACCTATTCGATCTGGCGGAGCAACAGCCTACAGTGAAGCCTAGGTTGCTCGGAACTTAGAAATGACCATTACCTTCACACTGTTTGCAATAATTCATTTTATACGATGGCAAAGCTGTTGTATTTATATTGTATTTTATGCTTCTGGCGTTGACTTCTAAGGCCCAATCTCTTCGATTTGGTGGAGCAACGCCACAGAGTTAAGCCTATGATGCCCGGAACGTCGAAATGGTCATTACTTTCGCACTGGTTGCAATTAGTCATGCTATACGATGGAAAATCTGTTGCATATTTATCGTATTTTATGCTTCCGGCGTTGACTTCTAAGGCCGTAGCTTTTAGCTGTGGTGGAGCAACGCCCTAGAGTGACGCCTAGGTTGCCCGGCACGTAGAAATGACCATTACTTTCAAAATGTTTGCAACTATTCATTTTATACGATGGTAAACTGTTGTACTTATATTGCATTTTATTCTTCTGGCGTTGACTTCTTAGGCCCTAACTATTCGATCTGGTGGAACAACGCCCTAGAGTGAAGCCTAGGTTACCAGGAACGTAGAAATGACCATTACTTTCACACTGTTTGCAAATATACATTATATACGATGGAAAGGCTGTTGTATTTATATTGTATTTTATGCTTCTGGCGTTGACTTCTTAGGCCTTAACTATTTAAGCTGGTGGAGCACCGCCCTAGAGTGAAGCCTAGGTTGCCCGGAACGTAGAACATACCATTACCTTCACACTGGTTGCAATTATTCCTGTTATACGATGGAAAAACTGTTGCATCTTTATTGTATTTTATGCTTCTGGCGTTGACTTCTTAGGCCCTAACTATTCCATCTGGTGGAACAACGCCCTAGGGTGAAGCCTCGGTCGCCCGGAACGTAGAAATGACCATAACTTTCACACTGGGTGCAATTATTCGTTTTATATGATGGAAAAGCTATTGTATTTATATTGTATTTTATGCTCCTGGCGTTGACTTCTTAGGCCCCAGCTATTCCATCTAGTGGAACAACGCCCTATGGTGAAGCCTAGGTTGCCCGGAACGTAAAAATGATCATAACTTTCACACTGGAAACAATTATTCATTTTATACATGGAACAGCTGTTCTATTTATTTTGTATTTTATGCTTCGGGCGTTGACTTCTAAGGCCCTAACTATTCGATCGGGTGGAGCAACGGCCTACAGTGAAGCCTAGGTTGCCCGGAACGTGGAAATGACCATAGCTTTCACACTGGTTGCTATTATTCGTTTAATACGATGGAAAAACTGTTATACTTATATTGTATTTTATGCTTCTGGCGCTGACTTCTTAGGCCCTAACTATTCGATCTGGTGAAACAACGCCCCAGAGTGAAGCCTAGGTTGACCGGAACGTAGAAATGACCTTCACTTTCACACTGGTAGCAATAACTCCTGTTATACGATGGAAAAACTCTTGTATATTTATTGAATTTAATGCTTGGGGCGTTGACTTCTATGGCCATACCTATCCGATCTGGTGGAACAACGCCCTAGGGTGAAGCCTGGGTTGCCTGGAACGTAGAAATGACCAACTCTTTCACACTGGTAGCAATTATTCGTTTAATACGATGGAAAAACTGTTGTATTTATATTGTATTTTATGCTTCTGGCGTTGACTTCTAAGGCACTAACCATTCGATCTGGTGGAGCAACGGCCTAGAGTGAAGCCTAGGTTGCCCGGAACGTACAAATGACCATAACTTTCACACTGGTTACCATTATTCGTTTTATACGATGGAAAAGCTGTTGTATTTATATCGTATTTTATGCTTCTGGCGTTGACATCTTAGGCCCCAGCTATTCCATCTGGTGGAACAACGCCCTATGGTGAAGCCTAGGTTGCCCGGAACGTAGAAATGACCATCACTTTCACACTGGTTGCAATAATTCCTGTTATACGATGGAAAAACTCTTGTATATTTATTGTATTTAATGCTTGGGGCGTTGACTTCTATGGCCATACCTATTCGATCTGGTGGAACAACGCCCTAGGGTGAAGCCTGGGTTGCCTGGAACGTAGAAATGATCAACTCTTTCACACTGGTAGCAATTATTCGTTTTATACATGGAAAATCTGTTCTATTTATTTTGTATTTTATGCTTCGGGCGTTGACTTCTAAGGCACTAACTATTCGATCTGGTGTAGCAACGCACTAGGGTGAAGCCTAGGTTGCCCGGAACGTGGAAATGACCATAACTTTCACACTGTTTGCCATTATTCGTTTTATACGATGGAAAAGCTGTTGTATTTATATCGTATTTTATGCTTCTGGCGTTGACTTCTTAGGCCCTAACTATTCGATCTGGTGGAGCAACGCCCTAGAGTGTAGCCTAGGTTGCCCGGAACGTATAAATGACCATAACTTTCACACTGGGTGCAATTATTCGTTTTATATGATGGAAAAGCTATTGTATTTATATTGTATTTTATGCTTCTGGCGTTGACTTCTTAGGCCCTAACTATTCGATCTTGTGGAGCAATGCCTCAGAGTTAAGTCTAGGATGCCCGAAACGTCGAAATGATCGTTACTTTCACACTGGTTGCAATTATTCATGCTGTACGATTGAAGAACTGTTGCATTTTTATTGTATTTTCTGCTTCTGTATTTGAATTCTAAGGTCCTAGCTATTCGATCTGGTGGGGCAACGTCCAAGAGTGAAGCCTAGGTTGCCCGGAACGTGGTTATGACCATATCTTTCACAATCGTTGCAATTATTCCTGTTATACGATGGTAAAGCTGTTATATTTTTATTGTATTGTATGCTTCAGGCGATGACTTCTAAGCCCCTAACTATTCGATCTGGTGTAGCAACGCACTAGGGTGAAGCCTAGGTTGCCCGGAACGTGGAAATGACCATAACTTACACACTGTTTGCCATTATTCGTTTTATACGATGGAAAAGCTGTTGCATTTATATCGTATTTTATGCTTCTGGCGTTGACTTCTTAGGCCCTAACTATTCGATCTCGTGGAACAACGCACTAGGGTGAAGCCTAGGTTTCCCGGAACGTAGAAATGACCATAACTTTCACACTGGTAGCAATTATTCGTTTTATACATGGAAGAACTGTTCTATTTATTTTGTATTTTATGCTTCGGGCGTTGACTTCTATGGCCCTACCTATTCGATCTGGTGGAGCAACACCCTACAGTGAAACCTAGTTTGTGCGGAACGTAGATATGACCATAACCTTCACACTGATTGTAATTATTCGTTTTATACGACTGAAAGGCTGTTGTATTTATTTTGTAGTTTATGCTTCTGGCGTTGAATTCCAAGGCCCTAACACTTCGACCTGGTGGAGCAACGCCACAGAGTTAAGCCTAGGATGCACGGAACGTCGAAATGGTCATTACTTTCGCACTGGTTGCAATTAGTCATGCTATACGATGGAAAATCTGTTGCATATTTATTGTATTTTATGCTTCTGGCGTTGACTTCTTAGGCCCTAACTATTCGATCTTGTGGAGCAATGCCTCAGAGTAAAGTCTAGGATGCCCGAAACGTCAAAATGATCGTTACTTTCACACTGGTTGCAATTATTCATGCTGTACGATTGAAGAACTGTTGCATTTTTATTGTATTTTCTGCTTCTGTATTTGAATTCTAAGGTCCTAGCTATTCGATCTGGTGGGGCAACGTCCAAGAGTGAAGCCTAGGTTGCCCGGAACGTGGTTATGACCATATCTTTCACAATCGTTGCAATTATTCCTGTTATACGATGGTAAAACTGTTGTATTTTTATTGTATTGTATGCTTCAGGCGATGACTTCTAAGGGCCTAACTATTCGATCTGGTGTAGCAACGCACTAGGGTGAGGCCTAGGTTGCCGGAACGTGGAAATGACCATAACTTTCACACTGTTTGCCATTATTCGTTTTATACGATGGAAAAGCTGTTGTATTTATATCGTATTTTATCCTTCTGGCGTTGACTTCTTAGGCGCTAACTATTCGATCTGGTGGAGCAACGCCCTAGAGTGTAGCCTAGGTTGCCCGGAACGTAGAAATGACCATAACTTTCACACTGGGTGCAATTATTCGTTTTATACGATGGAAAAGCTATTGTATTTATATTGTATTTTATGCTTCTGGCGTTGACTTCTTAGGCCCTAACTATTCGATCTTGTGGAGCAATGCCTCAGAGTTAAGTCTAGGATGCCCGAAACGTCGAAATGATCGTTACTTTCACACTGGTTGCAATTATTCATGCTGTACGATTGAAGAACTGTTGCATTTTTATTGTATTTTCTGCTTCTGTATTTGAATTCTAAGGTCCTAGCTATTCGATCTGGTGGGGCAACGTCCAAGAGTGAAGCCTAGGTTGCCCGGAACGTGGTTATGACCATATCTTTCACAATCGTTGCAATTATTCCTGTTATACGATGGTAAAGCTGTTATATTTTTATTGTATTGTATGCTTCAGGCGATGACTTCTAAGGCCCTAACTATTCGATCTGGTGTAGCAACGCACTAGGGTGAAGCCTAGGTTGCCCGGAACGTGGAAATGACCATAACTTTCACACTGTTTGCCATTATTCGTTTTATACGATGGAAAAGCTGTTGTATTTATATCGTATTTTATGCTTCTGGCGTTGACATCTTAGGACCCAGCTATTCCATCTGGTGGAACAACGCCCTATGGTGAAGCCTAGGTTGCCGGAACGTAGAAATGATCATAACTTTCACACTGGAAACTATTATTCATTTTGTACATGGAACAGCTGTTCTATTTATTTTGTATTTTATGCTTCGGGCGTTGACTTCTAAGGCACTAACTATTCGATCTGGTGGAGCAACGCCCTAGAGTGTAGCCTAGGTTGCCCGGAACGTAGAAATGACCATAACTTTCACACTGGTAGCAATTATTCGTTTTATACATGGAAGAACTGTTCTATTTATTTTGTATTTTATGCTTCGGGCGTTGACTTCTATGGCCCTACCTATTCGATCTGGTGGAGCAACACCCTACAGTGAAACCTAGTTTGTGCGGAACGTAGATATGACCATAACCTTCACACTGATTGTAATTATTCGTTTTATACGACTGAAAGGCTGTTGTATTTATTTTGTAGTTTATGCTTCTGGCGTTGAATTCCAAGGCCCTAACACTTCGACCTGGTGGAGCAACGCCACAGAGTTAAGCCTAGGATGCCCGGAACGTCGAAATGGTCATTACTTTCGCACTGATTGCAATTAGTCATGCTATACGATGGAAAATCTGTTGCATATTTATTGTATTTTATGCTTCTGGCGTTGACTTCTAAGGCCGTAGCTTTTAGCTGTGGTGGAGCAACGCCCTAGAGTGACGCCTAGGTTGCTCGGCACGTCGAAATGACCATAACTTTCACACTGGTTGCCATTATTCGTTTTATACGATGGAAAAGCTGTTGCATTTGTATCGTATTTTATGCTTCTGGCGTTGACTTCTTAGGCCCTAACTATTCCATCTGGTGGAACAACGCCCAAGAGTGATGCCTAGGGTGCCCGGAACGTAGAAATGACCATTACCTTCACGCTTGCTGCAATTATTCCTGTTATACGATGAAAAAACTGTTGTATTTTTATTGCCTTTTATGCTTCGGGCGTTGACTTCTAAGGCCCTAACTATTCAATGTGTTGGAGCAACGCAATAGGGTGCAGCCTAGGTTGCCCGGGAAGTAGAAATGACGTTAACTTTCATACTGGTTGCAATTATTCGTTTTGTACGATGGAAAAACTGTTCTATTTATTTTGTATTTAATGCTTCGGGCGTTGGCTTCTAAGACCCTAACTGTTTGATCTGGTGGAGCAACGCCCTAGAGTGAAGCCTAGGTTGCCCGGAACGTAGAAGTGACCATAACATTCACACTGGTTGCTATTATTCGTTTTATACGATGGAAAAACTGATATATTTATTTTGTATTTTATGCTTCGGGCGTTGACTTCTAAGGCCCTAAGTGTTTGATGTGGTGGAGCAACGCCCAAGAGTGAAGCTTAGGTTGCCCGGAAAGTAGAAATGACCATAACTTTCACACTGGTTCCTATAATTCGATATAAACGATGGAAAATCAGTTATATTTATATTGTATTTTATGCTTCTGGCGTTGACTTCTTAGGCCCTAACTATTCGATCTGGTGGAGCAACGCCCTAGAGTGTAGCCTAGGTTGCCCGGAACGTAGAAATGACCATAACTTTCACACTGGTTGCTATTATTCGTTTTATACGATGGAAAAACTGTTATATTTATATTGTATTTTATGCTTCTGGCGTTGACTTCTTAGGCCCTAGCTATTCGATCTGGTGGAACGACGCCCTAGAGTGAAGCCTAGGTTCCCTGGAACGTAGAAATGACCATCACTTTCAAACTGGTTGCAATTATTCCTGTTATACGATGGAAAAACTGTTGCATCTTTATTGTATTTTATGCTTCTGGCGTTGACTTCTTAGGCCCTAACTATTCCATCTGGTGGAACAACGCCCTAGGGTGAAGCCTAGATTGCCCGGAACGTAGAAATGACCAACTATTTCACACTGGTAGCAATTATTCGTTTTATACATGGAAAAGCTGTTATATATATATTGCATTTTATGCTTCTGGCATTGAATTCTAGGTTCCTAGCTATGCGATCTGGTGGAGCAACGCCCTAGAGTGAAACCTGGATTACCAGGAACGTAGAAATGACCTGTACTTTCACACTGTTTGCAGTTATTCCTGTTATACGATGGAACAACTGTTGCATCTTTATTGTATTTTATGCTTCTGGCGTTGACTTCTTAGGCCCTAACTATTCGACTTCGTGGACCATCGTCCTAGAGTGAAGCCTAGGTTGCCCGGAACGTAGAAATGACCATAACTTTCACACTGGTTACCATTATTCGTTTTATACGATGGAAAAGCTGTTGCATTTGTATCGTATTTTATGCTTCTGGCGTTGACTTCTTAGGCCCTAACTATTCCATCTGGTGGAACAACGCCCAAGAGTGATGCCTAGGGTGCCCGGAACGTAGAAATGACCATTACCTTCACGCTTGCTGCAATTATTCCTGTTATACGATGAAAAAACTGTTGTACTTTTATTGCATTTTATGCTTCAGTCGTTGACTTCTACGGCCGTAGCTATTCGATGTGGTGGACTAATGCCCTAGAGTGAAACCTGGGTTACCCGGAACGTAGAAATGACCATCACTTTTAAACTGGTTGCTATTATTCCTGTTATACAATGGAAAAGCTGTTGTTTTTTTATTTCATTTTATGCTTCGGGCATTGACTTCTAAGGCTCTAACTATTCAATCTGTTGGAGCAACGCCCTAGGGTGAATCCTAGGTTGCTCGGAAAGTAGAAATGACCTTAAGTTTCATACTGGTTGCAATTATTCGTTTTATACGATAGAAAAACTGTTGTATTTATATTGTATTTTATGCTTCTGGCGAGGACTTCTAAGGCACTAACCATTCGATCTGGTGGAGCAACGCCCTAGAGTGAAGCCTAGGTTACCCGGAACGTAGAAATGACCAGTACTTTCATACTGTTTGCAGTTATTCCTGTTATACGATGGAAAAACTTTTGCATCTTTATTGTATTTTATGCTTCTGGCGTTGACTTCTAAGGCCCTAGCTATTCGATCTGCTGGAGCAACGCCCTAGAGTGACGCCTAGGTTCCTCGGAATGTAGAAATGAACATAACTTTCACACTGGTTGCAATTATTTGTTTTATACGATAGAAAAGCTGTTGTATATATATCGTATTTTATGCTTCTGGCGTTGACTTCTTAGGCCCTAACTATTCCATCTGGTGGAACAACGCCCTAGAATAAAGCCCAGGTTGCGCGGAACGTAGAAATGACCATAACTTTCACACTGGTAGCAATTATTCGTTTGATACAATGGAAAAACTGTTCTATTTATTTTGTATTTAATGCTTCGGGCGTTGACTTCTAAGGCCCTAACTATTCGATCAGGTGGAGCAACGCCCTAGCGTGAAGCCTGGGTTGCTCGAAATGCAGAAATGACCATAACTTTCACACTGGTTGCAATTATTCATTTTATACGATGGAAAAACTGTGGTACTTATATTGTATTTTATTCTTATGGCGTTGAATTCTAAGTCGCTAGCTATTCGATTTGGCGGAGCACCGCCCTAGAGTGCAGCCTAGGTTGCCCAGAACGTAGAAATGACCATAACTTCCACACTGGTTGCAATTATTCGTTTTATACGATGGAAAAGCTGTTGTATTTATATCGTTTTTTATGCTTCTGGCGTTGACTTCTTAGGCCCTAACTACTCCATCTGGTGGATCAACGCCCTAGGGTAAAGCCCAGATTGCGCGGAACGTAGAAATGACCATAACTTTCACACTGGTACCAATTTTTCGTTTTATACGGTGGAAAAACTGTTTTATTTATTTTGTATTTTAAGCTTCGGGCGTTGACTTCTAAGGCCCTAACTATTCGATCTCGTGGAGCAACGCCCTAGAGTGAAGCCTAGGTTGCCCAGAACGTAGAAATGACCATTACTTTCACAATGTCTGCAATTATTCATTTTATACGATGGAAAAACTGTTGTACTTATATTGTATTTTATCGTTCTGGCGTTGAATTATAAGTCCTTAGCTATTCTATCTGGTGGAGCAACGCCCTAGTGTGAAACCTAGGTTACCCGGAACGTAGAAATGACCAGTACTTTCACACTGGTTGCAGTTATTCCTGTTATACGATGGAAAAACTGTTGCACCTTTATTGTATTTTATGCATGTGGCGTTGACATCTAAGGCCCTAACCATTCGATCTGGTGGAGCAAGTCCCTAGAGTGAAGCCTAGGTTGCTCGAAACGTAGAAATGACCATAACTTTCACACTGGTTGCCATTATTCGTTTTCTACTATGGAAAAGCTGTTGTATTTGTATCGTATTTTATGCTTCTGGCGTTGACTTCTTAGGCCCTAACTATTCCATCTGGTGGATCAACGCCCTAGGGTCAAGCCTAGGTTGTCCGGAACGTAGAAATGACCATAACGTTCACACTGGTAGCAATTATTCGTTTTACACATGGAAAAACTGTACTATTTTTTTGTATTTTATGCTTCCGGCGTTGACTTCTAAGGCCCTAGCTATTCCATCTGGTGGAGCAACGCCCTAGAGTGAAACCTAGGTTACCCGGAACGTAGAAATGACCAGTACTTTCACACTGTTTGCAGTTATTCCTGTTGTACGATGGAAAAACTGTTGCATCTTTATTGTATTTTATGCTTCTGGCGTTGATTTCTAAGGCCCTAACTATTCGATCTGGTGGAGTAACGCCCTAGAGTGACGCCTAGGTTACCCGGAACGTAGAAATGACCATTACTTTCACACTGTTTGCAATTATTCCTGTTACACGATGGAAAAACTGTTGCACCTTTACTGCGTTTTATGCTTCGGGCGTTGACTTCTAAGGCCCTAACTATTCGATCTGGTGGAGCAATGCCCTAGAGTGAAGCCTAGGTTGCCCGGAACATAGAAAGGACCAGTACTTTCACACTGGTTGCAGTTATTCGTTTTATACAATGGAACAACTGTACTATTTATTTTGCATTTTATGCTTCGAGCGTTGACATCTAAGGCACTAACCATTCGATCTGGTGGAGCAAGTCCCTAGAGTGAAGCCTAAGTTGCTCGGAACGTAGAAATGACCATAACTTTCACACTGGTTGCCATTATTCGATTTCTACGATGGAAAAGCTGTTGCATTTATATCGTATTTTATGCTTCTGGCGTTGACTTCTTAGGCCCTAACTATTCCATCTGGTGGAACAACGCCCAAGAGTGATGCCTAGGGTGCCCGGAACGTAGAAATGACCATTACCTTCACGCCTGCTGCAATTATTCCTGTTACACGATGAAAAAACTGTTGTACTTTTATTGCATTTTATGCTTCAGTCGTTGACTTCTACGGCCGTAGCTATTCGATGTGGTGGAGTAATGCCCTAGAGTGAAACCTGGGTTACCCGTATCGTAGAAATGACCATCACTTTCACACTGGTTGCAATTATTCCTGTTATACAATGGAAAAGCTGTTGTATTTTTATTTCATTTTATGCTTCGGGCATTGACTTCTAAGGCCCTAACAATTCAATCTGCTGGAGTAACGCACTAGGGTGAAGCCTAGGTTGCTCGGAAAGTAGAAATCACCATATGTTTCATACTGGTTGCAATTATTCGTTTTATACGATGGATAAACTGTTGTATTTATATTGTATTTTATGCTTCGGGCGTTGACCTCTATGGCCCTACCTATTCGATCAGGTGGAGCAACACCCTACCGTGAAGCCTAGTTTGTGCGGAACGTAGATATGACCATAACCTTCACACAGATTGTAATTATTCGTTTTATACGTTTGAAAGGCTGTTGTATTTATTTTGCAGTTTATGCTTCTGGCGTTGAATTCCAAGGCCCTAACACTTCGACTTGGTGGAGCAATGCCTCAGAGTTAAGTCTAGGTTGCCCGAAACGTCGAAATGATCGTTACTTTCACACTGGTTGCAATTATTCATGCTATACGGTTGAAGAACTGTTGCATTTTTATTGTATTTTATGCTTCTGTATTTGAATTCTAAGGTCCTAGCTATTCGATCTGGTGGGGCAACGTCCAAGAGTGAAGCCTATGTTGCCCGGAACGTAGAAATGACCATAACTTTCACACTGGGTGCAATTATTCGTTTTATACGATGGAAAAGCTATTGTATTTATATTGTATTTTATGCTTCTGGCGTTGACTTCTTAGGCCCTAACTATTCGATCTTGTGGAGCAATGCCTCAGAGTTAAGTCTAGGATGCCCGAAACGTCGAAATGATCGTTACTTTCACACTGGTTGCAATTATTCATGCTATACGATTGAAGAACTGTTGCCTTTTTATTGTATTTTCTGCTTCTGTATTTGAATTCTAAGGTCCTAGCTATTCGATCTGGTGGTGCACGCCCTAGAGTGAAACCTCGGTTACCCAGATCGTAGAAATGACCATCACTTTCACACTGGTTGCAATTATTCCTGTTATACGATGGTAAAACTGTTGTATTTTTATTGTATTGTATGCTTCAGGCGATGACTTCTAAGGCCCTAGCTATTCGATCTGGTGTAGCAACGCACTAGGGTGAAGCCTAGGTTGCCCGGAACGTAGAAATGACCATAACTTTCACACTGGTAGCAATTATTCGTTTTATACGATGGAAAAGCTG
Source organism: Calliopsis andreniformis (assembly GCF_051401765.1). Classification (NCBI taxonomy): domain Eukaryota; kingdom Metazoa; phylum Arthropoda; class Insecta; order Hymenoptera; family Andrenidae; genus Calliopsis; species Calliopsis andreniformis. The sequence goes on along the minus strand of NW_027480425.1, from coordinate 6,058,074 downwards.
TAGTATTTATATCTTATTTTATGCTTCTGGCGTTGACTTCTTAGGCCCTAACTATTCCATCTGGTGGAACAACGCCCTAGGGTGAAGCCTAGGTTGCCCGGAACGTAGAAATGACCATAACTTTCACACTGGTAGCAATTATTCGTTTTATCCATGGAAAATCTGTTCTACTTATTTTGTATTTTATGCTTCTGGCATTGAATTCTAAGTCCCTAGCTATTCGATCTGGTGGGGCAACGCCCTAGAGTGAAGTCTAGGTTGCCCGGAACGTAGAAATGACCGTTGCTTTCACAATGTATGCAACTATTCATTTTATTCGGTGGAAAAGCTGCTGTACTTAGATTGTATTTTATTCTTCTGGCGTTGAATTCTAAGTCCCTAGCTATTCCATCTGGTGGAGTAACGCCCTAGAGTGAAACCTGGGTTACCCGGATCGTAGAAATGACCATCACTTTCACACTGGTTGCAATTATTCCTGTTATAGAATGGAAAAGCTGTTGTATTTTTATTGCCTTTTATGCTTCGGGCGTTGACTTCTAAGGCCCTAACTATTCAATCTGTTGGAGCAACGCAATAGGGTGAAGCCTAGGTTGCCCGGGAAGTAGAAATGACCAGTGCTTTCATACTGTTTGCAGTTATTCCTGTTATACGATGGAAAAACTTTTGCATCTTTATTGTATTTTATGCTTCTGGCGTTGACTTCTAAGGCCCTAGCTATTCGATCTGCTGGAGCAACGCCCTAGGGTGAAGCCTAGGTTGCCCGGAACGTAGATATGACCATAACTTATACACTGGCAGCAATTATTCGTTTTATACAATGGAAAAACTGTTCTATTTATTTTGCATTTTATGTTTCGGGCGTTGACTTCTAAGGCCCTAGCTGATTGATCTGGAGGAGCAACGCCCTAGTGTGAAGCCTAGATTGCCCGGAACGTTGAAATGACCATAACTTTCACTCTAGTTGCTAATATTCGTATTATACGATGGAAAAACTGTTATATTTATATTGTACTTTATTCTTATGGCGTTCAATTCTAAGTCCCTAGCTATTCGATCTGGTAAAGCAACGCCCTAGAGTGAAACCTAGGTTACCCGGAACGTAGAAATGACCAGTACTTTCACACTGTTTGCAGTTATTCCTGTTATACGATGGAAAAACTGTTGCATCTTTATCGTATTTTATGCTTCTGGCGTTGACTTCTTAGGCCGTAACTATTCGATCTGGTGGAGCAACGCCATGGAGAGAAACCTAGGTAGCCCGGAACGTAGAAATGACCACTACCATCACACTGGTTGCAAATTATTCCTGCTATACGATGGAAAAACTGTTGTATATTTATTGCATTTTATGCTTCGGGCATTGACTTCTAAGGCCCTAACTATTCAATCTGTTGGAGCATCGCCTTTGGGTGAAGCCTAGGTTGCCCGGAACGCAGAAATGACCATAACTTTCACACTGGTTGCAATTATTCGTTTTATACGATGGAAAAACTGTTGTATTTATATTGTGTTTTATGCTTCTGGCGTTCACTTCTCAGGCCCTAACTATTCGATCTGGTGGAACAACGCCCTAGAGTGAAGCCTAGGTTGCCCGAAATGTGGAAATGGCTATAACTTTCAGACTGGTTGCAATTATTCATTCTATACGATGGAAAAACTGTTGTATTTATGTTGTATTTTATCCTTCTGGCGTTGACTTCTTAGGCCCCAACTATTCCATCTGGTGGGACAACGCCCTACGGTGTAGCCTAGGTTGCCCGGAACGTAGAAATGATCATAACATTCACACTGTTTGCAATTATTCATTTTATACGATGGAAAAGCTGTTCTATTTATTTTGTATTTTATGCTCCGGGCTTTGACTTCTAAGCCCCTAACTATTCGATCTGGTGGTGCAACGCACTAGAGTGAAGCCTAGGTTGCCTGGAACGGAGAAATAACCATAACTTTCACACTGGTTGCTATTATTCGTTTTATACGATGGAAAACCTGTTATATTTATATTGTATTTTAAGCTTCTGGCGTTGACTTCTTAAGCCCTAACTATTCTATCTGTTGGAACAACGCCCTAGAGTGAAGCCTAGGTTGCCCGGAACGTAGAAATGACCACCACATTCACACTGGTTGCAATTATTCCTGTTATACGATGGAAAAACTCTTGTATATTTATTGCATTTTCTGCTCCGGGCGTTGACTTCTATGGCCCTACCTATTCGATCTGTTGGAGCAACAGCTTACAGTTAAGCCTAGGTTGCCCGGAACGTAGAAATAAACATAACTTTCACACTGGAAGCAATTATCCGCTTTATACAATGGAAAAACTGTTCTATTTATTTTGTATTTTATGCTTCGGCCGTGGACTTCTAAGGCCCTAACTACTCGATCTGGTGGAGCAACGCCCTAGAGCGAAGCATAGGTTGCCCGGAACGTAAAAATGACCTTTACTTTCACACTGGTAGCAATTATTCCTGTTATACGATGGAAAAGCTGTTGTATTTATATTGTATTTTATGCTTCTGTCGTTGATTTCTAAGGCCGTAGCAATTAGTTGTGGTGGAGCAACGCCCTAGAGTGAAGCCTAGGTTGCCCGGAACGTAGAAATGACCACCACATTCACAATGGTTGCAATTATTCCTGTTATACGATGGAAAAACTCTTGTATATTTATTGTATTTTATGCTTCGAGCGTTGACTTCTATGGCCCTACCTATTCGATCTGGTGGAGCCAGACCCTACAGTGAAGCCTGGGTTGACCGGAACGTAGAAATGGACATAACTTTCACACTGTTTGCAATTTTTCATTTTATGCGATGGAAAAACTGTTGCATCTTTATCGTATTTTATGCTTCTGGCGTTGACTTCTTAGGCCGTAACTATTCGATCTGGTGGAGCAACGCCATGGAGAGAAACCTAGGTAGCCCGGAACGTAGAAATGACCACTACCATCACACTGGTTGCAAATTATTCCTGCTATACGATGGAAAAACTGTTGTATATTTATTGCATTTTATGCTTCGGGCGTTGACTTCTATGGCCCTACCTATTCGATTTGGTGGAGCAACACCCTACAGTGAAGCCTAGGTTGTCAGGAACGTAGAAATGACCATAACTTTCACACTGGCAGCAATTATTCGCTTTTTACAATGGAAAAACTGTTCTATTTATTTTGTATTTTATGCTTCGGCCGTGGACTCCTAAGGCCCTAACTACTCGATCTGGTGGAGCAACGCCCTAGAGTGAAGCATAGGTTGCCCGGAACGTAGAAATGACCTTTACTTTCACACTGGTCACAATTATTCCTGTTATACGATGGAAAAGCTGTTGTATTTATATTGTATTTTATGCTTCTGTCGTTGACTTCTAAGGCCGTAGCAATTAGTTGTGGTGCAGCAACGACCTAGAGTGACGCCTAGGTTGCCGGAACTTAGAGATGACCATTACTTTCACAATGTTTGCAATTATTCATTTTATACGATGGAAAAACTGTTGTACTTATATTGTATTTTATTCTTCTGGCGTTGAATTCTATGTCCCTAGCTATTCGATCTGGTGTAGCAACGCACTAGGGTGAAGCCTAGGTTGCCCGGAACGTAGAAATGACCATAACTTTCACACTGGTAGCAATTATTCGTTTTATACGATGGAAAAGCTGTAGTATTTATATCTTATTTTATGCTTCTGGCGTTGACTTCTTAGGCCCTAACTATTCCATCTGGTGGAACAACGCCCTAGGGTGAAGCCTAGGTTGCCCGGAACGTAGAAATGACCATAACTTTCACACTGGTAGCAATTATTCGTTTTATCCATGGAAAATCTGTTCTACTTATTTTGTATTTTATGCTTCTGGCATTGAATTCTAAGTCCCTAGCTATTCGATCTGGTGGGGCAACGCCCTAGAGTGAAGTCTAGGTTGCCCGGAACGTAGAAATGACCGTTGCTTTCACAATGTATGCAACTATTCATTTTATTCGGTGGAAAAGCTGCTGTACTTAGATTGTATTTTATTCTTCTGGCGTTGAATTCTAAGTCCCTAGCTATTCGATCTGGTAGAGCAACGCCCTAGAGTGAAACCTAGGTTACCCGGAACGTAGAAATGACCAGTACTTTCACACTGTTTGCAGTTATTCCTGTTATACGATGGAAAAACTGTTGCATCCTTATTGTATATTTTGCTTCTAGCGTTGACTTCTAAGGCCCTAACTATTCGATCAGATGAAGCAACGCCCTAGAGTGAAGCCTAGGTTGCTCGAAATGTAGAAATGACCATAACTTTCACACTGGTTGCAATTATTCATTTTATACGATGGACAAACTGTTGTACATATATTGTATTTTATTCTTATGGCGTTGAATTCTAAGTCCCTAGCTATTCAATCTGGTGGAGCAACGCCCTAGAGTGAAACCTAGGTTACCCGGAACGTAGAAATGACCAGTACTTTCACACTGGTTGCAGTTATACCTGTTATACGATTGAAAAACTGTTGCACCTTTATTGTGTTTTATGCTTCTGGCGTTGACATCTAAGGCCCTAACTGTTTGATCTGGTGGAGCAACGCCCTAGGGTGAAGCCTAGGTTGCCCGGAACGTAGATATGACCATAACTTTTACACTGGTAGCAATTATTCGTTTTAGACTATGGAAAAGCTGTTGTATTTACATCGTATTTTATGCTTCTGGCGTTGACTTCTAAGGACCTAACTATTCGATCTGCTGGAGCAACGCCCTAGAGTGACGCCTAGGTTGCTCGGAATGTAGAAATGACCATAACTTTCACACTGGTTGCAATTATTCGTTTTATACGATGGAAAAACTGTTGCATCTTTATCGTATTTTATGCTTCTGGCGTTGACTTCTTAGGCCGTAACTATTCGATCTGGTGGAGCAACGCCATGGAGAGAAACCTAGGTAGCCCGGAACGTAGAAATGACCACTACCATCACACTGGTTGCAAATTATTCCTGCTATACGATGGAAAAACTGTTGTATATTTATTGCATTTTATGCTTCGGGCATTGACTTCTAAGGCCCTAACTATTCAATCTGTTGGAGCATCGCCTTTCGGTGAAGCCTAGGTTGCCCGGAACGCAGAAATGACCATAACTTTCACACTGGTTGCAATTATTCGTTTTATACGATGGAAAAACTGTTGTATTTATATTGTGTTTTATGCTTCTGGCGTTCACTTCTCAGGCCCTAACTATTCGATCTGGTGGAACAACGCCCTAGAGTGAAGCCTAGGTTGCCCGAAATGTGGAAATGGCTATAACTTTCAGACTGGTTGCAATTATTCATTCTATACGATGGAAAAACTGTTGTATTTATGTTGTATTTTATCCTTCTGGCGTTGACTTCTTAGGCCCCAACTATTCCATCTGGTGGGACAACGCCCTACGGTGTAGCCTAGGTTGCCCGGAATGTAGAAATGACCATAACTTTCACACTGGTTGCAATTATTCGTTTTATACGATGGAAAAACTGTTGCATCTCTATCGTATTTTATGCTTCTGACGTTGACTTCTTAGACCGTAACTATTCGATCTGGTGGAGCAACGCCCTGGAGTGAAACCTAGGTTGCCCGGAAAGCAGAAATGACCACTACTATCACACTCGTTGCAAATTATTCCTGCTATACGATGGAAAAACTGTTGTATTTTTATTGCATTTTATGCTTCGGGCATTGACTTCTAAGGCCCTAACTATTCAATCTGTAGGAGCAACGTCCTAGGGAGAAGCCTAGGTTGCCGGGAACATAGAAATGACCACAACTTTCACACTGGTTGCAATTATTCGTTTTATACGATGGAAAAGCTGTTGTATTTATATCGTATTTTATGCTTCTGGCGTTGACTTCTTAGGCCCTAACTATTCCATCTGGTGGAACAACGCCCTAGGGAGAAGCGTAGGTTGCCCGGAAAGTAGAAATGACCATAACTTTCACACTGGTATTAATTATTCGTTTTATACGATGGAAAAACTGTTCTATTTATTTTGTATTTTATGCTTCGGGCGATGACTTCAAAGGCCCTAACTATTCGATCTGGAGGAGCATCGTCCTGGAGTGAAGCCTAGGTTGCCCGGAACGTAGAAATGACCATAACATTCACACTGGTTAGCATTATCCGTCTTATACGATGGAAAAACTGTTGTACTTATATTGTATTTTATTCTTCTGGCGTTGAATTCTATGTCCCTAGCTATTCGATCTGGTGGAGCAACGCCCTAGAGTGAAGCATAGGTTGCCCGGAACGTAGAAATGACCTTTACTTTCACACTGGTCGCAATTATTCCTGTTATACGATGGAAAAGCTGTTGTATTTATATTGTATTTTATGCTTCTGTCGTTGACTTCTAAGGCCGTAGCAATTAGTTGTGGTGCAGCAACGACCTAGAGTGACGCCTAGGTTGCCGGAACTTAGAGATGACCATTACTTTCACAATGTTTGCAATTATTCATTTTATAGGATGGAAAAACTGTTGTACTTATATTGTATTTTATTCTTCTGGCGTTGAATTCTATGTCCCTAGCTATTCGATCTGGTGGAGCTACGCCCTAGAATGAAACCTAGGTTACCCGGAACGTAGAAATGACCAGTACTTTCACACTGTTTGCAGTTATTCCTGTTATTCGATGGAAAAACTGTTGCATCTATATTGTATTTTATGCTTCTGGCGTTGACTTCTAAGGCCGTAGCTATTAGATGTGGAGGAGCAACGCCGTAGAGTGACGCCCAGGTTGCCCGGAACGTAGAAATGACCATAAGTTTCATACTGGTTGCAATTATTCGTTTTATACGATGGAAAAACTGTTGTATTTATATCGTATTTTATACTCCTGGCGTTGACTTCTAAGGATCTAACTATTCGATCTGGTGGAGCAACGCCCTAGAGTGAAGCCTAGGTTGCCGGAATCGCAGAAATGACCATTACTTTCACAATGTTTGCAATTATTCATTTTATACGATGGAAAACTGTTGTACTTATATTGTATTTTATCCATCTGGCGTTGACTTCTAAGGCCGTAGCTATTAGATGTGGTGGAGCATCGCCCTAGAGTGACGCCTAGGGTGCTCGGAACGTAGAAATGACCATTACATTCACACTGTTTGCAATTATTCATTTTATACGATGGAAAAGCTGTTCTATTTATTTTGTATTTTATGCTTCGGGCTTTGACTTCTAAGCCCCTAACTATTCGATCTGGTGGTGCAACGCACTAGAGTGAAGCCTAGGTTGCCTGGAACGGAGAAATAACCATAACTTTCACACTGGTTGCTATTATTCGTTTTATACGATGGAAAACCTGTTATATTTATATTGTATTTTAAGCTTCTGGCGTTGACTTCTTAAGCCCTAACTATTCTATCTGTTGGAGCAACGCCCTAGAGTGAAGCCTAGGTTGCCCGGAACGTAGAAATGACCACCACATTCACACTGGTTGCAATTATTCCTGTTATACGATGGAAAAACTCTTGTATATTTATTGTATTTTCTGCTCCGGGCGTTGACTTCTATGGCCCTACCTATTCGATCTGTTGGAGCAACAGCTTACAGTTAAGCCTAGGTTGCCCGGAACGTAGAAATAAACATAACTTTCACACTGGAAGCAATTATTCGCTTTATACAATGGAAAAACTGTTCTATTTATTTTGTATTTTATGCTTCGGCCGTGGACTTACAAGGCCCTAACTACTCGATCTGGTGGAGCAACGCCCTAGAGTGAAGCATAGGTTGCCCGGAACGTAGAAATGACCTTTACTTTCACACTGGTCGCAATTATTCCTGTTATACGATGGAAAAGCTGTTGTATTTATATTGTATTTTATGCTTCTGTCGTTGACTTCTAAGGCCGTAGCAATTAGTTGTGGTGCAGCAACGACCTAGAGTGACGCCTAGGTTGCCGGAACATAGAGATGACCATTACTTTCACAATGTTTGCAATTATTCATTTTATACGATGGAAAAACTGTTGTACTTATATTGTATTTTATTCTTCTGGCGTTGAATTCTATGTCCCTAGCTATTCGATCTGGTGGAATTACGCCCTAGAATGAAACCTAGGTTACCCGGAACGTAGAAATGACCAGTACTTTCACACTGTTTGCAGTTATTCCTGTTATTCGATGGAAAAACTGTTGCATCTTTATTGTATTTTATGCTTCTGGCGTTGACTTCTAAGGCCGTAGCTATTAGATGTGGAGGAGCAACGCCGTAGAGTGACGCCCAGGTTGCCCGGAACGTAGAAATGACCATAAGTTTCATACTGGTTGCAATTATTCGTTTTATACGATGGACAAACTGTTGTATTTATATCGTATTTTATGCTCCTGGCGTTGACTTCTAAGGATCTAACTATTCGATCTGGTGGAGCAACGCCCTAGAGTGAAGCCTAGGTTGCCGGAATCGCAGAAATGACCATTACTTTCACAATGTTTGCAATTATTCATTTTATACGATGGAAAAACTGTTGTACTTATATTGTATTTTATCCATCTGGCGTTGACTTCTAAGGCCGTAGCTATTAGATGTGGTGGAGCATCGCCCTAGAGTGACGCCTAGGGTGCTCGGAACGTAGAAATGACCATTACATTCACACTGTTTGCAATTATTCATTTTATACGATGGAAAAGCTGTTCTATTTATTTTGTATTTTATGCTTCGGGCGTTGACTTCTAAGCCCCTAACTATTCGATCTGGTGGTGCAACGCACTAGAGTGAAGCCTAGGTTGCCTGGAACGGAGAAATAACCATAACTTTCACACTGGTTGCTATTATTCGTTTTATACGATGGAAAACCTGTTATATTTATATTGTATTTTAAGCTTCTGGCGTTGACTTCTTAAGCCCTAACTATTCTATCTGTTGGAACAACGCCCTAGAGTGAAGCCTAGGTTGCCCGGAACGTAGAAATGATCACCACATTCACACTGGTTGCAATTATTCCTGTTATACGATGGAAAAACTCTTGTATATTTATTGTATTTTCTGCTCCGGGCGTTGACTTCTATGGCCCTACCTATTCGATCTGTTGGAGCAACAGCTTACAGTTAAGCCTAGGTTGCCCGGAACGTAGAAATAAACATAACTTTCACACTGGAAGCAATTATTCGCTTTATACAATGGAAAAACTGTTCTATTTATTTTGTATTTTATGCTTCGGCCGTGGACTTCTAAGGCCCTAACTACTCGATCTGGTGGAGCAACGCCCTAGAGCGAAGCATAGGTTGCCCGGAACGTAAAAATGACCTTTACTTTCACACTGGTAGCAATTATTCCTGTTATACGATGGAAAAGCTGTTGTATTTATATTGTATTTTATGCTTCTGTCGTTGACTTCTAAGGCCGTAGCAATTAGTTGTGGTGGAGCAACGCCCTAGAGTGAAGCCTAGATTGCCCGGAACGTAGAAATGACCACCACATTCACACTGGTTGCAATTATTCCTGTTATACGATGGAAAAACTCTTGTATATTTATTGTATTTTCTGCTCCGGGCGTTGACTTCTATGGCCCTACCGATTCGATCTGGTGGAGCCAGACCCTACAGTGAAGCCTAGGTTGACCGGAACGTAGAAATGGACATAACTTTCACACTGTTTGCAATTTTTCATTTTATGCGATGGAGAAACTGTTGCATCTTTATCGTATTTTATGCTTCTGGCGTTGACTTCTTAGGCCGTAACTATTCGATCTGGTGGAGCAACGCCATGGAGAGAAACCTAGGTAGCCCGGAACGTAGAAATGACCACTACCATCACACTGGTTGCAAATTATTCCTGCTATACGATGGAAAAACTGTTGTATATTTATTGCATTTTATGCTTCGGGCACTGACTTCTAAGGCCCTAACTATTCAATCTGTTGGAGCAACGCCTTTGGGTGAAGCCTAGGTTGCCCGGAACGCAGAAATGACCATAACTTTCACACTGGTTGCAATTATTCGTTTTATACGATGGAAAAACTGTTGTATTTATTATGTGTTTTATGCTTCTGGCGTTCACTTCTCAGGCCCTAACTATTCGATCTGGTGGAACAACGCCCTAGAGTGAAGCCTAGGTTGCCCGAAATGTGGAAATGGCTCTAACTTTCACACTGGTTGCAATTATTCATTCTATACGATGGAAAAACTGTTGTATTTATGTTGTATTTTATCCTTCTGGCGTTGACTTCTTAGGCCCCAACTATTCCATCTGGTGGGACAACGCCCTACGGTGTAGCCTAGGTTGCCCGGAACGTAGAAATGATCATAACTTTCACACTGGAAACAATTATTCGTTTTATACATGGAACAGCTGTTCTATTTATTTTGTATTTTATGCTTCGGGCGTTGACTTCTAAGGTCCTAACTATTCGATCGGGTGGAACAACGGCCTAGAGTGAAGCCTAGGTTGCCCGGAACGTAGAAATGACCATAGCTTTCACACTGGTTGCTATTATTCGTTTTATACAATGGAAAAACTGTTATATTTATATCGTATTTTATGCTTCTGGCGTTGACTTCTTAGGCCCTAATTATTCGATCTGTTGGAACAACGCCCCAGAGTGAAGCTTAGGTTGCCCGGAACGTAGAAATGACCATCATTTTCACACTGGTTGCAATAGTTCCTGTTATACGATGGAAAAACTCTTGTATATTTATTGTATTTTATGCTTGGGCGTTGACTTCCATGGCCCTACCTATTCGATCTGGTAGAGCAACACCCTACAGTGAAGCCTAGGTTGCACGGACCGAAGATATGACCATAACCTTCACACAGGTTGCAATTATTCATTTTATACGATGGAAAAGCTGTTGTATTTATATCGTATTTTATGCTTCTTGCGCTGACTTCTTAGGCCCTAACTATTCCATCTGGTGGAACAACGCCCTAGGGTGAAGCCTCGGTTGCCCGGAACGTAGAAATGACCATAACTTTCACACTGGTAGCAATTATTCGTTTTATACGATGGAAATGCTGTAGTATTTATACCGTATTTTATGCTTCTGGCGTTGACTTCTTAGGCCCTAACTATTCCATCTGGTGGAACAACGCCATGGAGTGAAGCCTAGGTTGCTCGGAACGTAGAAATGACCATTACCTTCACAATGTTTGCAATAATTCATTTTATACGATGGCAAAGCTGTTGTATTTATATTGTATTTTATGCTTCTGGCGTTGACTTCTAAGGCCCTAGCTATTCGATCTGCTGGAGCAACGCCCTAGAGTGACGCCTAGGTTGCTCGGAATGTAGAAATGAACATAACTTTCACACTGGCAGCAATTATTCGTTTTATACAATAGAAAAACTGTTCTATTTATTTTGTATTTTATGCTTCTGGCGTTCACTTCTTAGGCCCTAACTTTTCGATCTGGTGGAACAACGCCCTAGAGTGAAGCCTAGGTTGCCCGGAACGTAGATATGACCATAACTTTTACACTGGTAGCAATTATTCGTTTTATACGGTGTAAAGGCTGTTGTGTTTATTTTGTATTTTATTCTTCTGGTGTTGACTTCTTAGGCCCTATCTATTCGATCTCGTGGAACAACGCCGTAGAGTGAAGCCTAGGTTGCTCGAAATGTAGAAATGGCCATAACTTTCACACTGGTTGCAATTATTCATTCTATACGATGGAAAAACTGTTGTATTTTATCCTTCTGGCGTTGACTTCTTAGGCCCTAACATTTCGATCTGGTGAAGCAACGCCGTAGAGTGAATCCTAGGTTGCCCGGTAAGTAGAAATGACCATAAGTTTCATACTGGTTGCAATTATTCGTTTTATACGATGGAAAAACTGTTTTATTTATTTTGTATTTTACGCTTCGGGCGTTGACTTCTAAGGCCCTAACTATTCGATCTGGTGGAGCAACGCCCTAGAGTGAAGCCTAGGTTCCTCGGAATGTAGAAATGACCATAACTTTCACACTGGTTGCAATTATTCGTTTTATACGATGGAAAAACTGTTGCATCTCTATCGTATTTTATGCTTCTGACGTTGACTTCTTAGACCGTAACTATTCGATCTGGTGGAGCAACCCCTGGAGTGAAACCTAGGTTGCCCGGAACGCAGAAATGACCACTACTATCACACTCGTTGCAAATTATTCCTGCTATACGATGGAAAAACTGTTGTATTTTTATTGCATTTTATGCTTCGGGCATTGACTTCTAAGGCCCTAACTATTCAATCTGTAGGAGCAACGTCCTAGGGTGAAGCCTAGGTTGCCGGGAACATAGAAATGACCATAACTTTCACACTGGTTGCAATTATTCGTTTTATACGATGGAAAAGCTGTTGTATTTATATCGTATTTTATGCTTCTGGCGTTGACTTCTTAGGCCCTAACTATTCCATCTGGTGGAACGACGACCTAGGGAGAAGCGTAGGTTGCCCGGAAAGTAGAAATGACCATAACTTTCACACTGGTATTAATTATTCGTTTTAAACGATGGAAAAACTGTTCTATTTATTTTGTATTTTATGCTTCGGGCGTTGACTTCTAAGGCCCTAACTATTCGATCTGGTGGAGCATCGTCCTGGAGTGAAGCCTAGGTTGCCCGGAACGTAGAAATGACCATAACATTCACACTGGTTACCATTATTCGTTTTATACGATGGAAAAACTGTTGCACTTATACTGTATTTTATTCTTCTGGCGTTGAATTCTATGTCCCTAGCTATTCGATCTGGTGGAGCTACGCCCTAGAATGAAACCTAGGTTACCCGGAACGTAGAACTGACCAGTACTTTCACACTGTTTGCAGTTATTACTGTTATTCGATGGAAAAACTGTTGCATCTTTATTGTATTTTATGCTTCTGGCGTTGACTTCTAAGGCCGTAGCTATTAGATGTGGAGGAGCAACGCCGTAGAGTGACGCCCAGGTTGCCCGGAACGTAGAAATGACCATTACTTTCACAATGTTTGCAATTATTCATTTTATACGATGGAAAAACTGTTGTACTTATATTGTATTTTATCCATCTGGCGTTGACTTCTAAGGCCGTAGCTATTAGATGTGGGGGAGCATCGCCCTAGAGTGACGCCTAGGGTGCTCGGAACGTAGAAATGACCATTACTTTCACACTGTTTGCAATTATTCATTTTATACGATGGAAAAGCTGTTCTATTTATTTTGTATTTTATGCTTCGGGCGTTGACTTCTAAGCCCCTAACTGTTCGATCTGGTGGTGCAACGCACTAGAGTGAAGCCTAGGTTGCCTGGAACGGAGAAATAACCATAACTTTCACACTGGTTGCTATTATTCGTTTTATACGATGGAAAACCTGTTATATTTATATTGTGTTTTAAGCTTCTGGCGTTGACTTCTAAGTCCCTATCTCTTCGATTTGGTGGAGCAACGCCACAGAGTTAAGCCTAGGATGCCCGGAACGTCGAAACGGTCATTACTTTCGCACTGGTTGCAATTAGTCATGCTATACGATGGAAAATCTGTTGCATATTTATTGTATTTTATGCTTCTGGCGTTGACTTCTAAGGCCGTAGCTTTTAGCTGTGGTGGAGCAACGCCCTAGAGTGACGCCTAGGTTGCCCGGCACGTAGAAATGACCATTACTTTCACAATGTTTGCAATTATTCATTTTATACGATGGTAAACTGTTGTACTTATATTGCATTTTATACTTCTGGCGTTGACTTCTTAGGCCCTAACTATTCGATCTGGTGGGACAACGCCCTAGAGTGAAGCCTAGGTTACCAGGAACGTAGAAATGACCATTACTTTCACACTGTTTGCAAATATACATTATATACGATGGAAAGGCTGTTGTATTTATATTGTATTTTATGCTTCTGGCGTTGACTTCTTAGGCCCTAACTATTTAACTTGGTGGAGCACCGCCCTAGAGTGAAGCCTAGGTTGCCCGGAACGTAGAACATACCATTGCCTTCACACTGGTTGCAATTATTCCTGTTATACGATGGAAAAACTGTTGCATCTTTATCGTATTTTATGCTTCTGGCGTTGACTTCTTAGGCCCTAACTATTCCATCTGGTGGAACAACGCCCTAGGGTGAAGCCTGGGTTGCCCGGAACGTAGAAATGACCATAACTTTCACACTGGTAGCAATTATTCGTTTCATACGATGGAAAAGCTGTAGTATTTATATCGGATTTTATGCTTCTGGCGTTGACTTCTTAGGCCCTAACTATTCCATCTGGTGGAACAACGCCCTGGAGTGAAGCCTAGGTTGCCCGGAACGTAGAAATGACCATAACTTTCACACTGGTAGCAATTATTCGTTTTATACATGGAAGAACTGTTCTATTTATTTTGTACTTTATGCTTCTGGCATCGAATTCTAAGTCCCTAGCTATTCGATCTGGTGGGGCAACGCCCTAGAGTGAAGCCTTGGTTGCCCGGAACGTAGAAATGACCGTTGCTTTCACAATGTATGCAACTATTCATTTTATTCGGTGGAAAAGCTGCTGTACTTAGATTGTATTTTATTCTTCTGGCGTTGAATTCTAAGTCCCTAGCTATTCCATCTGGTGGAGCATCGTCCTGGAGTGAAGCCTAGGTTGCCCGGAACGTAGAAATGACCATAACATTCACACTGGTTGCTATTATTCGTTCTATACGATGGAAAAACTGTTATATTTATATTGTATTTTATGCTTCTGGCGTTGACTTCTTAGGCCCTAGCTATTCGATCCGGTGGGACAACGCCCTAGAGTGAAGCCTAGGTTGCCTGGAACGTAGAAATGCCCATCACTTTCAAACTGGTTGCAATTATTCCTGTTATATGATGGAAAAATTGTTGTATTTTTATTTCATTTTATGCTTCGGGCATTGACTTCTAAGGCCCTAACTATTCAATCTGTTGGTGCAACGCCCTAGGGTGAAGCCCAGGTTGCCCGGAAAGTAGAAATGACCATAACGTTCATACTGGTTGCAATTATTCGTTTTATATGATGGATAAACTGTTGTATTTATATTGTATTTTATGCCTCTGGCGTTCACTTCTTAGGCCCTAACTATTCGATCTGGTGGAACAACGCCCTAGGGTGAAACCTAGGTTACCCGGAACGTAGAAATGACCAGTACTTTCATACTGTTTGCAGTTATTCCTGTTATACGATGGAAAAACATTTGCATCTTTATTGTATTTTATGCTTCTGGCGTTGACTTCTAAGGTCCTAGCTATTCGATCTGCTGGAGCAACGCCCTAGAGTGACGCCTAGGTTGCTCGGAATGTAGAAATGAACATAACTTTCACACTGGCAGCAATTATTCGTTTTATACAATAGAAAAACTGTTCTATTTATTTTGTATTTTATGCTTCTGGCGTTCACTTCTTAGGCCCTAACTTTTCGATCTGGTGGAACAACGCCCTAGAGTGAAGCCTAGGTAGCCCGGAACGTAGATATGACCATAACTTTTACACTGGTAGCAATTATTCGTTTTATACAATGGAAAAACTGTTCTATTTATTTTGCATTTTATGCTTCGGGCGTTGACTTCTAAGGCCCTAACTGATTGATCTGGAGGAGCAACGTCCTAGTGTGAAGCCTAGATTGCCCGGAACGTTGAAATGACCATAACTTTCACTCTAGTTGCTAATATTCGTTTTATACGATGGAAAAACTGTTATATTTATATTGTATTTTATGCTTCTGGCGTTGACTTCTTAGACCCTAACTATTCGATCTGGTGGAGCAATGCCTCAGAGTTAAGTCTAGGATGCCCGAAACGCCGAAATGATCATTACTCTCACGCTTGTTGCAATTATTCCTGTTATACCATGAAAAGACTGTTGTATTTTTATTGTATTTTGTGCTTCAGGCGTAGGCTTCTAAGGCCGTAGCTATGCGATATGGTGGAGCACCGCCCTAGAGTGAAGCCTAGGTTGCTGGGAACGTAGAAATGACCACTTCTTTCACACTGTTTGCAATTATTCATTTAATATGATGGAAAAGCTGTTGTATTTATATCGTATTTTATGCTTCGGGCGTTGACTTCTTAGGCCCTAACATTTCGATCTGGTGGAGCAACGCCCTACAGTGAAGCCTACGTTGCTCGGAACGTAGATATGACCATAACCTTCACACAGGTTGCAATTATCCGTTTTATACGGTGTAAAGGCTGTTGTGTTTATTTTGTATTTTATTCTTCTGGTGTTGACTTCTTAGGCCCTATCTATTCGATCTCGTGGAACAACGCCGTAGAGTGAAGCCTAGGTTGCTCGAAATGTAGAAATGGCCATAACTTTCACACTGGTTGCAATTATTCATTCTATACGATGGAAAAACTGTTGTATTTATATTGCATTTTATACTTCTGGCGTTGACTTCTTAGGCCCTAACTATTCGATCTGGTGGGACAACGCCCTAGAGTGAAGCCTAGGTTACCAGGAACGTAGAAATGACCTTTACTTTCACACTGTTTGCAAATATACATTATATACGATGGAAAGGCTGTTGTATTTATATTGTATTTTATGCTTCTGGCGTTGACTTCTTAGGCCCTAACTATTTAACCTGGTGGAGCACCGCCCTAGAGTGAAGCCTAGGTTGCCCGGAACGTAGAACATACCATTGCCTTCACACTGGTTGCAATTATTCCTGTTATACGATGGAAAAACTGTTGCATCTTTATCGTATTTTATGCTTCTGGCGTTGACTTCTTAGGCCCTAACTATTCCATCTGGTGGAACAACGCCCTAGGGTGAAGCCTCGGTTGCCCGGAACGTAGAAATGACCATAACTTTCACACTGGTAGCAATTATTCGTTTCATGCGATGGAAAAGCTGTAGTATTTATATCGTATTTTATGCTTCTGGCGTTGACTTCTTAGGCCCTAACTATTCCATCTGGTGGAACAACGCCCTGGAGTGAAGCCTAGGTTGCCCGGAACGTAGAAATGACCATAACTTTCACACTGGTAGCAATTATTCGTTTTATACATGGAAGAACTGTTCTATTCATTTTGTACTTTATGCTTCTGGCATCGAATTCTAAGTCCCTAGCTATTCGATCTGGTGGGGCAACGCCCTAGAGTGAAGCCTTGGTTGCCCGGAACGTAGAAATGACCGTTGCTTTCACAATGTATGCAACTATTCATTTTATTCGGTGGAAAAGCTGCTGTACTTAGATTGTATTTTATTCTTCTGGCGTTGAATTCTAAGTCCCTAGCTATTCCATCTGGTGGAGCATCGTCCTGGAGTGAAGCCTAGGTTGCCCGGAACGTAGAAATGACCATAACATTCACACTGCTTGCTATTATTCGTTTTATACGATGGAAAAACTGTTATATTTATATTGTATTTTATGCTTCTGGCGTTGCCTTCTTAGGCCCTAGCTATTCGATCCGGGGGAACAACGCCCTAGAGTGAAGCCTAGGTTGCCTGGAACGTAGAAATGACCATCACTTTCAAACTGGTTGCAATTATTCCTGTTATATGATGGAAAAATTGTTGTATTTTTATTTCATTTTATGCTTCGGGCATTGACTTCTAAGGCCCTAACTATTCAATCTGTTGGTGCAACGCCCTAGGGTGAAGCCCAGGTTGCCCGGAAAGTAGAAATGACCATAACGTTCATACTGGTTGCAATTATTCGTTTTATATGATGGATAAACTGTTGTATTTATATTGTATTTTATGCTTCTGGCGTTCACTTCTTAGGCCCTAACAATTCGATCTGGTGGGACAACGCCCTAGGGTGAAACCTAGGTTGCCTGGAACGTAGAAATGACCATCACTTTCACACGGGTTGCAATTATTCCTCTTATAGGATGGAAAAGCTGTTGCATTTATATCGTATTTTATGCGTCTGGCGTTGACTTCTAAGGACCTAACTATTCGATCTGGTGGAGCAACGCCCTGGAGTGAAGCCTAGGTTGCCCGGAACGTAGAAATGACCATAGCCTTTACACTCGTAGCAATTATTCGTTTTATACAATGGTAAAACCGTTCTATTTATTTTGTGTTTTATTCTTCGGGCGTTGACTTCTAAGGCCCTAACTATTCAATCTGTTGGAGCAACGACCTAGAGTGAAGCCTAGGTGGCCCGGAACGTAGAAATGACAATTACTTTCACACTGTTTGGTATTATTCATTTTGTACGATGGAAAAGCTGTTGTATTTATATTGTATTTTATGCCTCTGGCGTTGACTTCTAAGGCCGTAGCTATTGGATGTGGTGGAGCAACGCCCTAGAGTGACGCCTAGGTTGCCCGGAACGTAGAAATGACCATTACTTTCACAATGTTTGCAGTTATTCATTTTATACGATGGAAAAACTTTTGTACTTATATTGTATTTTATTCTTCTGGCGTTGACTTCTTAGGCCCTAACTATTCGATCTGGTGGCACAGCGCCCTAGCGTGAAGTCTAGGTTGCCCGGAACATGGAAATGACCATTACTTTCAGATTGTTTGCAAATATACATTATATACGGTGGAAAAGCTGTTGTACTAATATTGTATTTTATGCTTCCGGCGTTAACTTCTAAGGCCGTAGCTATCAGATGTGGAGCAGCAACGCCCTAGAGTGACGCGTAGGTTGCCCGGAACGTAGAATTGACCATTACTTTCACAATGTTCGCAATCATTCATTTTATACGATGGAAAAACTGTTGTACTTATATTGTATTTTATGCTTCGGGCGTTGACTTCTAAGGCCCTAACTATTCGATTTGGTGGAGCAACGCCATACAGTGAAGTCTAGGTTGCCCGGAACGTAGATATGTCCATAACCATCACACAGGTTGCAATTACTCGTTTTATACGATGGTAAGACTGTTGTATTTATTTTGTAGTTTATGCTTCTGGCGTAGACTTCTAAGGCCCTGACTCTTGGATCTGGTGGAGCAACGCCTCAGAGTTAAGTCTAGGTTGCCCGAAACGTCGAAATGATCGTTACTTTCACACTGGTTGCAATTATTCATGCTATACGGTTGAAGAACTGTTGCATTTTTATTGTATTTTATGCTTCTGTATTTGAATTCTAAGGTCCTAGCTATTCGATCTGGTGGGGCAACGTCCAAGAGTGAAGCCTATGTTGCCCGGAACGTAGAAATGACCATAACTTTCACACTGGGTGCAATTATTCGTTTTATACGATGGAAAAGCTATTGTATTTATATTGTATTTTATGCTTCTGGCGTTGACTTCTTAGGCCCTAACTATTCGATCTTGTGGAGCAATGCCTCAGAGTTAAGTCTAGGATGCCCGAAACGTCGAAATGATCGTTACTTTCACACTGGTTGCAATTATTCATGCTATACGATTGAAGAACTGTTGCCTTTTTATTGTATTTTCTGCTTCTGTATTTGAATTCTAAGGTCCTAGCTATTCGATCTCGTGGTGCAACGCCCTAGAGTGAAACCTCGGTTACCCAGATCGTAGAAATGACCATCACTTTCACACTGGTTGCAATTATTCCTGTTATACGATGGTAAAACTGTTGTATTTTTATTGTATTGTATGCTTCGGGCGATGACTTCTAAGGCCCTAGCTATTCGATCTGGTGTAGCAACGCACTAGGGTGAAGCCTAGGTTGCCCGGAACGTAGAAATGACCATAACTTTCACACTGGTTGCCATTATTCGTTTTATACGATGGAAAAGCTGTTGTATTTAAACGTATTTTATGCTTCTGGCGTTGACTTCTTAGGCGCCAACTATTCCATCTGGTGGGACAACGCCCTACGGTGAAGCCTAGGTTGCCCGGAACGTAGAAATGATCATAACTTTCACACTGGAAACAATTATTCGTTTTATACATGGAACAGCTGTTCTATTTATTTTGTATTTTATGCTTCGGGCGTTGACTTCTAAGGTCCTAACTATTCGATCGGGTGGAACAACGGCCTAGAGTGAAGCCTCGGTTGCCCGGAACGTAGAAATGACGATAACTTTCACACTGGTAGCAATTATTCGTTTTATACGATGGAAAAGCTGTAGTATTTATATCGTATTTTATGCTTCTGGCGTTGACTTCTTAGGCCCTAACTATTCCATCTGGTGGAACAACGCCCTAGGGTGAAGCCTAGGTTGCCCGGAACGTAGAAATGACCATAACTTTCACACTGGTAGCAATTATTCTTCTTATCCATGGAAAATCTGTTCTACTTATTTTGTATTTTGTGCTTCTGGCATTGAATTCTAAGTCCCTAGCTATTCGATCTGGTGGGGCAACGCCCTAGAGTGAAGTCTAGGTTGCCCGGAACCTAGAAATGACCGTTGCTTTCACAATGTATGCAACTATTCATTTTATTCGGTGGAAAAGCTGCTGTACTTAGATTGTATTTTATTCTTCTGGCGTTGAATTCTAAGTCCCTAGCTATTCCATCTGGTGGAGTAACGCCCTAGAGTGAAACCTGGGTTACCCGGATCGTAGAAATGACCATCACTTTCACACTGGTTGCAATTATTCCTGTTATACAATGGAAAAGCTGTTGTATTTTTATTTCATTTTATGCTTCGGGCATTGACTTCTAAGGCCCTAACTATTCAATCTGTTGGAGCAACGCCCTAGGGTGAAGCCTAGGTTGCTCGGAAAGTAGAAATGACCATAGGTTTCATACTGGCTGCAATTATTCGTTTTATACGATGGAAAAACTGTTGTATTTATATTCTATTTTATGCTTCTGGCGTTGACTTCTAAGGCACTAACCATTCGATCTGGCGGAGCAACGCCCTAGAGTGAAGCCTAGGTTGCCAGGAATGTAGAATTGGCCATCACTTTCAAACTGGTTGCAATTAATCCTGCTATACGATGGAAAAACTGTTGTATTTTTATTGCCTTTTATGCTTCGGGCGTTGACTTCTAAGGCCCTAACTATTCAATCTGTTGGAGCCACGCCCTAGGGTGAAGCCCAGGTTGCCCGGGAAGTAGAAATGACGTTAACTTTCATACTGGTTGCAATTATTCGTTTTATACAATGGAAAAACTGTTCTATTTATTTTGTATTTAATGCTTCGGGCGTTGGCTTCTAGGGCCCTAACTTTTTGATCTGGTGGAGCAACTCCCTAGAGTGAAGCCTATGTTGCCCGGAACGTATAAATGACCATAACTTTCACACTGGTTGCTATTATTCGTTTTATACGATGGAAAAACTGTTATATTTTTATTGTATTTTATGCTTCTGGCGTTGACTTCTTAGGCCCTAGCTATTCGATCTGGAGGAACGACGCCCTAGAGTGAAGCCTAGGTTCCCTGGAACGTAGAAATGACCATCACTTTCAAGCTGTTTGCAATTATTCCTGTTATACGATGGAAAAACTGTTGCTTCTTTATTGTATTTTATGCTTCTGGCGTTGACTTCTTAGGCCCTAACTATTCCATCTGGTGGAACAACGCCCTAGGGTGAAGCCTAGGCTGCTCGGAATGTAGAAATGACCATAAGTTGCATACTGGTTGCAATTATTCGTTTTATACGATGGAAAAACTGTTGTATTTATATTGTATTTTATGCTTCTGGCGTTGACTTCTAAGGCCCTAAATATTCGATCTGGTGGAGCAATGCCTCAGAGTTAAGTCTAGGATGCCCGAAACGCCGAAATGGTCATTACTTTCACGCTTGTTGCAATTATTCCTGTTATACGATGAAAAGACTGTTGTATTTTTATTGTATTTTATGCTCCTGGCGTTGACTTCTAAGGCCCTAACTATTCGATCTGGTGGAGCAACACCCTGGAGTGAAGCCTAGGTTGCCCGGAACGTGGAAATGACCAGAACTCTCACACTGGTAGCAATTATTCGTTTTATACGATGTAAAAGCTGTTGTATTTATATCGTATTTTATGCTTCTGGCGTTGACTTCTTAGGCCCTAACTATTCGACCTGGTGGAGCAACGCCCTAGAGTGAAACCTAGGTTGCCCGGAACTTAGAAATGACCATTACATTCACACTGGTTGCAATTATTCCTGTTATACGATGGAAAAACTGTTGTATTTTTATTGTTTTCTATGCTTCTGGCGTTTAATTCTAAGTCGCTAGCTATTTGATCTGGTGGAGCAACGACCTAGAGTGAAGCCTAGGTTGCCCGGAACGTAGAAATGACAATTACTTTCACACTGTTTGGTATTATTCATTTTGTACGATGGAAAAGCTGTTGTATTTATATTGTATTTTATGCCTCTGGCGTTGACTTCTAAGGCCGTAGCTATTAGATGTGCTGGAGCAACGCCCTAGAGTGACGCCTAGGTTGACCGGAACGTAGAAATGACCATTACTTTCACAATGTCTGCAATTATTCATTTTATACGATGGAAAAACTGTTGTACTTATATTGTATTTTATCGTTCTGGCGTTGAATTATAAGTCCTTAGCTATTCTATCTGGTGGAGCAACGCCCTAGTGTGAAACCTAGGTTACCCGGAACGTAGAAATGACCAGTACTTTCACACTGGTTGCAGTTATTCCTGTTATACGATGGAATAACTGTTGCACCTTTATTGTATTTTATGCATGTGGCGTTGACATCTAAGGCCCTAACCATTCGATCTGGTGGAGCAAGTCCCTAGAGTGAAGCCTAGGTTGCTCGGAACGTAGAAATGACCATAACTTTCACACTGGTTGCCATTATTCGTTTTCTACTATGGAAAAGCTGTTGTATTTGTATCATATTTTATGCTTCTGGCGTTGACTTCTTAGGCCCTAACTATTCGATCTGGTGGAACAACGGCCTAGGGTCAAGCCTAGGTTGCCCGGAACGTAGAAATGACCATAACGTTCACACTGGTAGCAATTATTCGTTTTACACATGGAAAAACTGTACTATTTTTTTGTATTTTATGCTTCCGGCGTTGACTTCTAAGGCCCTAGCTATTCGATCTGGTGGAGCAACGCCCTAGAGTGAAGCCTAGGTTGCCCGGAACGTAGAAATGACTATTACTTTCACACTGTTTGGTATTATTCATTTTGTACGACGGAAAAGCTGTTGTATTTATATTGTATTTTATGCCTCTGGCGTTGACTTCTAAGGCCGTAGCTATTAGATGTGCTGGAGCAACGCCCTAGAGTGACGCCTAGGTTGAACGGAACGTAGAAATGACCATTACTTTCACAATGTCTGCAATTATTCATTTTATACGATGGAAAAACTGTTGTACTTATATTGTATTTTATCGTTCTGGCGTTGAATTATAAGTCCTTAGCTATTCTAGCTGGTGGAGCAACGCCCTAGTGTGAAACCTAGGTTAGCCGGAACGTAGAAATGACCAGTACTTTCACACTGGTTGCAGTTATTCCTGTTATACGATGGAAAAACTGTTGCACCTTTATTGTATTTTATGCATGTGGCGTTGACATCTAAGGCCCTAACAATTCGATCTGGTGGAGCAAGTCCCTAGAGTGAAGCCTAGGTTGCTCGGAAAGTAGAAATGACAATAACTTTCACACTGGTTGCCATTATTCGTTTTCTACTATGGAAAAGCTGTTGAATTTGTATCGTATTTTATGCTTCTGGCGTTGACTTCTTAGGCCCTAACTATTCCATCTGGTGGATCAACGCCCTAGGGTCAAGCCTAGGTTGCCCGGAACGTAGAAATGACCAGTACTTTCACACTGTTTGCAGTTATTCCTGTTGTACGATGGAAAAACTGTTGCATCTTTATTGTATTTTATGCTTCTGGCGTTGATTTCTAAGGCCCTAACTATTCGATCTGGTGGAGTAACGCCCTAGAGTGACGCCTAGGTTACCCGGAACGTAGAAATGACCATTACTTTCACACTGTTTGCAATTATTCCTGTTACACGATGGAAAAACTGTTGCACCTTTACTGCGTTTTATGCTTCGGGCGTTGACTTCTAAGGCCCTAACTATTCCATCTGGTGGAACAACGCCCAAGAGTGATGCCTAGGGTGCCCGGAACGTAGAAATGACCATTACCTTTACGCTTGCTGCAATTATTCCTGTTATACGATGAAAAAACTGTTGTACTTTTATTGCATTTTATGCTTCAGTCGTTGACTTCTACGGCCGTAGCTATTCGATGTGGTGGAGTAATGCCCTAGAGTGAAACCTGGGTTACCCGTATCGTAGAAATGACCATCACTTTCACACTGGTTGCAATTATTCCTGTTATACAATGGAAAAGCTGTTGTATTTTTATTTCATTTTATGCTTCGGGCATTGACTTCTAAGGCCCTAACTATTCAATCTGCTGGAGTAACGCACTAGGGTGAAGCCTAGGTTGCTCGGAAAGTAGAAATGACCATATGTTTCATACTGGTTGCAATTATTCGTTTTATACGATGGATAAACTGTTGTATTTATATTGTATTTTATGCTTCTGGCGTTCACTTCTTAGGCCCTAACTATTCGATCTGGTGGAACAACGCCCTAGGGTGAAACCTAGGTTACCGGGTACGTAGAAATGACCAGTACTTTCATACTGTTTGCAGTTATTCCTGTTATACAATGGAAAAACTTTTGCATCTTTATTGTATTTTATGCTTCTGGCGTTGACTTCTAAGGCCCTACCTATTCGATCTGGTGGAGCAACACCCTACCGTGAAGCCTAGTTTGTGCGGAACGTAGATATGACCATAACCTTCACACAGATTGTAATTATTCGTTTTATACGTTTGAAAGGCTGTTGTATTTATTTTGTAGTTTATGCTTCTGGCGTAGAATTCCAAGGCCCTAACACTTCGACTTGGTGGAGCAATGCCTCAGAGTTAAGTCTAGGTTGCCCGAAACGTCGAAATGATCGTTACTTTCACACTGGTTGCAATTATTCATGCTATACGGTTGAAGAACTGTTGCATTTTTATTGTATTTTATGCTTCTGTATTTGAATTCTAAGGTCCTAGCTATTCGATCTGGTGGGGCAACGTCCAAGAGTGAAGCCTATGTTGCCCGGAACGTAGAAATGACCATAACTTTCACACTGGGTGCAATTATTCGTTTTATACGATGGGAAAGCTATTGTATTTATATTGTATTTTATGCTTCTGGCGTTGACTTCTTAGGCCCTAACTATTCGATCTTGTGGAGCAATGCCTCAGAGTTAAGTCTAGGATGCCCGAAACGTCGAAATGATCGTTACTTTCACACTGGTTGCAATTATTCATGCTATACGATTGAAGAACTGTTGCCTTTTTATTGTATTTTCTGCTTCTGTATTTGAATTCTAAGGTCCTAGCTATTCGATCTGGTGGTGCAACGCCCTAGAGTGAAACCTCGGTTACCCAGATCGTAGAAATGACCATCACTTTCACACTGGTTGCAATTATTCCTGTTATACGATGGTAAAACTGTTGTATTTTTATTGTATTGTATGCTTCAGGCGATGACTTCTAAGGCCCTAGCTATTCGATCTGGTGTAGCAACGCACTAGGGTGAAGCCTAGGTTGCCCGGAACGTAGAAATGACCAAAACTTTCACACTGGTTGCCATTATTCGTTTTATACGATGGAAAAGCTGTTGTATTTAAACGTATTTTATGCTTCTGGCGTTGACTTCTTAGGCCCCAACTATTCCATCTGGTGGGACAACGCCCTACGGTGAAGCCTAGGTTGCCCGGAACGTAGAAATGATCATAACTTTCACACTGGAAACAATTATTCGTTTTATACATGGAACAGCTGTTCTATTTATTTTGTATTTTATGCTTCTGGCATTGAATTCTAAGTCATTAGCTATTCGATCTGGTGGGGCAACGCCCTAGAGTGAAGTCTAGGTTGCCCGGAACGTAGAAATGACCGTTGCTTTCACAATGAATGCAACTATTCATTTTATTCGGTGGAAAAGCTGCTGTACTTAGATTGTATTTTATTCTTCTGGCGTTGAATTCTAAGTCCCTAGCTATTCCATCTGGTAGAGTAACGCCCTAGAGTGAAACCTGGGTTACCCGGATCGTAGAAATGACCATCACTTTCACACTGGTTGCAATTATTCCTGTTATACAATGGAAAAGCTGTTGTATTTTTATTTCATTTTATGCTTCGGGCATTGACTTCTAAGGCCCTAACTATTCAATCTGTTGGAGCAACGCCCTAGGGTGAAGCCTAGGTTGCTCGGAAAGTAGAAATGACCATAAGTTTCATACTGGCTGCAATTATTCGTTTTATACGATGGAAAAACTGTTGTATTTATATTGTATTTTATGCTTCTGGCGTTGACTTCTAAGGCACTAACCATTCGATCTGGCGGAGCAACGCCCTAGAGTGAAGCCTAGGTTGCCCGGAACGTAGAATTGGCCATCACTTTCAAACTGGTTGCAATTAATCCTGCTATACGATGGAAAAACTGTTGTATTTTTATTGCCTTTTATGCTTCGGGCGTTGACTTCTAAGGCCCTAACTATTCAATCTGTTGGAGCAACGCCCTAGGGTGAAGCCCAGGTT
This sequence comes from Calliopsis andreniformis, assembly GCF_051401765.1. NCBI lineage: Eukaryota > Metazoa > Arthropoda > Insecta > Hymenoptera > Andrenidae > Calliopsis > Calliopsis andreniformis. Next base: position 6,031,775 of record NW_027480425.1, on the reverse strand, counting down.
GCCCGGGAAGTAGAAATAACGTTAACTTTCATACTGGTTGCAATTATTCGTTTTATACGATGGAAAAACTGTTCTATTTATTTTGTATTTAATGCTTCGGGCGTTGGCTTCTAGGGCCCTAACTTTTTGATCTGGTGGAGCAACGCCCTAGAGTGAAGCCTATGTTGCCCGGAACGTATAAATGACCATAACTTTCACACTGGTTGCTATTATTCGTTTTATACGATGGAAAAACTGTTATATTTATATTGTATTTTATGCTTCTGGCGTTGACTTCTTAGGCCCTAGCTATTCGATCTGGAGGAACGACGCCCTAGAGTGAAGCCTAGGTTCCCTGGAACGTAGAAATGACCATCACTTTCAAGCTTTTTGCAATTAATCCTGTTATACGATGGAAAAACTGTTGCATCTTTATTGTATTTTATGCTTCTGGCGTTGACTTCTTAGGCCCTAACTATTCCATCTGGTGGAACAACGCCCTAGGGTGAAGCCTAGGTTGCCCTGAACGTAGAAATGACCAACTATTTCACACTGGTAGCAATTATTCGTTTTATAAATGGAAAAGCTGTTATATATATATTGCATTTTATGCTTCTGGCATTGAATTCTAAGTCCCTACCTATTCGATCTGGTGGAGCAACGCCCTAGAGTGAAACCTGGATTACCCGGAACGTAGAAATGACCTGTACTTTCACACTGTTTGCAGTTATTCCTGTTATACGATGGAACAACTGTTGCATCTTTATTGTATTTTATGCTTCTGGCGTTGACTTCTTAGGCCCTAACTATTCGATCTCGTGGACCATCGTCCTAGAGTGAAGCCTAGGTTGACCGGAACGTAGAAATGACCATAACTTTCACACTGGTTACCATTATTCGTTTTATACGATGGAAAAGCTGTTGCATTTGTATCGTATTTTATGCTTCTGGCGTTGACTTCTTAGGCCCTAACTATTCCATCTGGTGGAACAACGCCCAAGAGTGATGCCTAGGGTGCCCGGAACGTAGAAATGACCATTACCTTCACGCTTGCTGCAATTATTCCTGTTATACGATGAAAAAACTGTTGTACTTTTATTGCATTTTATGCTTCAGTCGTTGACTTCTACGGCCGTAGCTATTCGATGTGGTGGAGTAATGCCCTAGAGTGAAACCTGGGTTACCCGGAACGTAGAAATGACCATCACTTTCAAACTGGTTGCTATTATTCCTGTTATACAATGGAAAAGCTGTTGTATTTTTATTTCATTTTATGCTTCTGGCGTTGACTTCTAAGGCCCTAGCTATTCGATCTGCTGGAGCAACGCCCTAGAGTGACGCCTATGTTGCTCGGAATGTAGAAATGAACATAACTTTCACACTGGCAGCAATTATTCGTTTTATACAATAGAAAAACTGTTCTATTTATTTTGTATTTTATGCTTCTGGCATTCACTTCTTAGGCCCTAACTTTTCGATCTGGTGGAACAACGCCCTAGGGTGAAGCCTAGGTTGCCCGGAACGTAGATATGACCATAACTTTTACACTGGTAGCAATTATTCGTTTTATACAATAGAAAAACTGTTCTATTTATTTTGTATTTTATGCTTCTGGCATTCACTTCTTAGGCCCTAACTTTTCGATCTGGTGGAACAACGCCCTAGGGTGAAGCCTAGGTTGCCCGGAACGTAGATATGACCATAACTTTCACACTGGTTGCTATTATTCGTTTTATACAATGGAAAAACTGTTATATTTATATCGTATTTTATGCTTCTGGCGTTGACTTCTTAGGCCCTAATTATTCGATCTGTTGGAACAACGCCCCAGAGTGAAGCCTAGGTTGCCCGGAACGTAGAAATGACCATCACTTTCACACTGGTTGCAATAGTTCCTGTTATACGATGGAAAAACTCTTGTATATTTATTGTATTTTATGCTTGGGCGTTGACTTCCATGGCCCTACCTATTCGAGCTGGTAGAGCAACACCCTACAGTGAAGCCTAGGTTGCACGGACCGAAGATATGACCATAACCTTCACACTGGTAGCAATTATTCGTTTTATACGATGGAAATGCTGTAGTATTTATACCGTATTTTATGCTTCTGGCGTTGACTTCTTAGGCCCTAACTATTCCATCTGGTGGAACAACGCCCTGGAGTGAAGCCTAGGTTGCCCGGAACGTAGAAATGACCATTACTTTCACACTGTTTGCAAATATACATTATATACGATGGAAAGGCTGTTGTATTTATATTGTATTTTATGCTTCTGGCGTTGACTTCTAAGGCCCTATCTCTTCGATTTGGTGGAGCAACGCCACAGAGTTAAGCCTAGGATGCCCGGAACGTAGAAATGACCATCACTTTCAAACTGGTTGCTATTATTCCTGTTATGCAATGGAAAAGCTGTTGTATTTTTATTTCATTTTATGCTTCGGGCATTGACTTCTAAGGCCCTAACTATTCAATCTGTTGGAGCAACGCCCTAGGGTGAAGCCTAGGTTGCTCGGAAAGTAGAAATGACCATAAGTTTCATACTGGTTGCAATTATTCGTTTTATACGATGGAAAAACTGTTGTATTTATATTGTATTTTATGCTTCTGGCGTTGACTTCTAAGGCACTAAAAATTCGATCTGGTGGAGCAACGCCCTAGAGTGAAGCCTAGGTTGCCCGGAACGTAGAATTGGCCATCACTTTCAAACTGGTTGCAATTAATCCTGTTATACGATGGAAAAACTGTTGTATTTTTATTGCCTTTTATGCTTCGGGCGTTGACTTCTAAGGCATTAACTATTCAATCTGTTGGAGCAACGCAATAGGGTGAAGCCTAGGTGGCCCGGGATGTAGAAATGACGTTAACTTTCATACTGGTTGCAATTATTCGTTCTATACGATGGAAAAACTGTTCTATTTATATTGTACTTTATGCTTCTGGCGTTGACTTCTTAGGCCCTAGCTATTCGATCCGGTGGAACAACGCCCTAGAGTGAAGCCTAGGTTACCCGGAACGTAGAAATGACCAGTACTTTCATACTGTTTGCAGTTATTCCTGTTATACGATGGAAAAACTTTTGCATCTTTATTGTATTTTATGCTTCTGGCGTTGACTTCTAAGGCCCTAGCTATTCGATCTGCTGGAGCAACGCCCTAGAGTGACGCCTATGTTGCTCGGAATGTAGAAATGAACCTAACTTTCACACTGGCAGCAATTATTCGTTTTATACAATAGAAAAACTGTTCTACTTATTTTGTATTTTATGCTTCTGGCATTCACTTCTTAGGCCCTAACTATTCTATCGGTTGGAGCAACGCCCTAGGGTGAAGCCTAGGTTGCCCGGAAAGTAGAAATGAGGTTAATCTTCATACTGGTTGCAATTATTCGTTTTATACGATGGAAAACCTGTTATATTTATATTGTATTTTATGCTTCTGGCGTTGACTGCTAAGGCACTAACTGTTTGATCTGGTGGAGCAACGCAGTAGAGTGAAGCCTAAGTTGCCCGGAGCAATGATATGCCATTACTTTCACACTGGTTGCAATTATTCCTGATATACGATGGAAAAACTGTTGCATCTTTATTGTATTTTATGCTTCTGGCGTTGTCTTCTAAGGCCCTAACTACTCGATCTGGTGGAGCAACGCCCTAGAGTGAAGCCTAGTTTGCCCGGAAAGTAGAAATGACCATAACATTCACACTGGTCGCAATTATACGTTTTATACGATGGAAAAGCTGTTGTATTTATACCGTATTTTATGCTTCTGGCGTTGACTTCTTATGCCCTAACTATTCCATCTGGTGGAAGAACGCCCTAGGGTGAAGCCTAGGTTGCCCGGAACGTAGAAATGACCATCACTTTCAAACTGGTTGCAATTAATCCTTTTATACGATGGAAAAACTGTTGTATTTTTATTGCATTTTATGCTTCCGGCGTTGACTTCTAAGGCCCTAACTATTCAATCTGTTGGAGCAACGCCCTAGGGTGAAGCCTAGGTTGCCCGGAAAGTAGAAATGAGCACAACTTTCATACTGGTTGCAATTATTCGCGTTTTACAATGCAAAAACTGTTCTATTTATTTTGTATTTTATGCTTCGGCCGTGGACTTCTAAGGCCCTAACTACTCGATCTGGTGGAGCAACGCCCTAGAGTGAAGCATAGGTTGCCCGGAACGTAGAAATGACCTTTACTTTCACAATGTTTGCAATTATTCATTTTATACGATGGAAAAACTGTTGTACTTATATTGTATTTTATTCTTCTGGCGTTGAATTCTATGTCCCTAGCTATTCGATCTGGTGGAGCTACGCCCTAGAATGAAACCTAGGTTACCCGGAACGTAGAAATGACCAGTACTTTCACACTGTTTGCAGTTATTCCTGTTATTCGATGGAAAAACTGTTGCATCTTTATTGTATTTTATGCTTCTGGCGTTGACTTCTAAGGCCGTAGCTATTAGATGTGGAGGAGCAACGCCGTAGAGTGACGCCCAGGTTGCCCGGAACGTAGAAATGACCATAAGTTTCATACTGGTTGCAATTATTCGTTTTATACGATGGAAAAACTGTTGTATTTATATCGTATTTTATGCTCCTGGCGTTGACTTCTAAGGATCTGACTATTCGATCTGGTGGAGCAACGCCCTAGAGTGAAGCCTAGGTTGCCGGAATCGTAGAAATGACCATTACTTTCACAATGTTTGCAATTATTCATTTTATACGATGGAAAAACTGTTGTACTTATATTGTATTTTATCCATCTGGCGTTGACTTCTAAGGCCGTAGCTATTAGATGTGGTGGAGCATCGCCCTAGAGCGACGCCTAGGGTGCTCGGAACGTAGAAATGACCATTACTTTCACACTGTTTGCAATTATTCATTTTATACGATGGAAAAGCTGTTCTATTTATTTTGTATTTTATGCTTCGGGCGTTGACTTCTAAGCCCCTAACTATTCGATCTGGTGGTGCAACGCACTAGAGTGAAGCCTAGGTTTCCTGGAACGGAGAAATAACCATAACTTTCACACTGGTTGCTATTATTCGTTTTATACGATGGAAAACCTGTTATATTTATATTGTATTTTATGCTTCTGGCGTTGACTGCTAAGGCACTAACTGTTTGATCTGGTGGAGCAACGCAGTAGAGTGAAGCCTAAGTTGCCCGGAGCAATGATATGCCATTACTTTCACACTGGTTGCAATTATTCCTGATATACGATGGAAAAACTGTTGCATCTTTATTGTATTTTATGCTTCTGGCGTTGTCTTCTAAGGCCCTAACTACTCGATCTGGTGGAGCAACGCCCTAGAGTGAAGCCTAGTTTGCCCGGAAAGTAGAAATGACCATAACATTCACACTGGTCGCAATTATACGTTTTATACGATGGAAAAGCTGTTGTATTTATACCGTATTTTATGCTTCTGGCGTTGACTTCTTATGCCCTAACTATTCCATCTGGTGGAAGAACGCCCTAGGGTGAAGCCTAGGTTGCCCGGAACGTAGAAATTACCATCACTCTCAAACTGGTTGCAATTAATCCTTTTATACGATGGAAAAACTGTTGTATTTTTATTGCATTTTATGCTACCGGCGTTGACTTCTAAGGCCCTAACTATTCAATCGGTTGGAGCAACGCCCTAGGGTGAAGCCTAGGTTGCCCGGAAAGTAGAAATGAGGTTAATCTTCATACTGGTTGCAATTATTCGTTTTATACGATGGAAAAACTGTTGTATTTATATTGTTTTTTATGCTTCTGGCGTTGACTTCTAAGACACTAACTATTCGATCTGGTGGAGCAACGCCCTAGAGTGAAGCCGAGATTGCCCGGAACGTAGAAATGACCATCACTTTCAAACTGGTTCTAATTATTCCGGTTATATGATGGAAAAACTGTTGTATTTTTATTGCATTTTATGCTTCGGGCATTGACTTCTAAGGCCCTAGCTATTCAACCTGTTGGAGCAACGCCCTAGGGTGTAGCCTAGGTTGCCCGGAAAGTAGAAATGAGCACAACTTTCATACTGGTTGCAATTACTCGTTTTATATGATGGAAAAACTGTTGTATTTATATTGTATTTTATGCTTCTGGCGTTCACTTCTTAGGCCCTAACTATTCGATCTGGTCGAACAACGCCCTAGAGTGAAGCCTAGGTTGCCCGGAACGTAGAAATGACCATCGCTTTCAAACTGGTTGCAATTATTCCTGTTATATGATGGATAACTGTTGTATTTTTATTGCATTTTATGCTTCGGGCACTGACTTCTAAGGTCCTAACTATTCAATCTGTTGGAGCAACGCCCTAGGGTGAAGCCTAGGTTGCGCGGGAAGTAGAAATGACAATAACTTTCACACTGGTTGCAATTATTCGTTTTATACGATGGAAAAGCTGTTGCATCTGTATTGTATGTTATGATTCTGTCGTTGACGTCTAAGGCCGTAGCTATTAGATGTGGTGGAGCAACGCACTAGAGTGACGCCTAGGTTGCCCGGTACGTGGAATGACCATTACTTTCGCAATATTTGCAATTATTCATTTTATACGATGGAAAAACTGTTGTACTTATATTGTATTTTATGCTTCTGGCGTTGACTTCTTATGCCCTAACTATTCCATCTGGTGGAACAACGCCCTAGGGTGAAGCCTAGGTTGCCCGCAGCGTAGAAATGGATATAACTTTCACACCGGTAGCAATTATTCGTTTTATACGATAGAAAAACAGTTCTATTTAGTTTGTATTTTATGCTGCGGCCGTTGACTTCTAAGGCCCTAACTATTCAATCTGTTGGAGCAACGCCCGATGGTGAAGCCTAGGTTGCCCGGAAAGTAGAAATGACCATAACATTCATACTGCTTGCAATTATTCGTTTTATACGATGGAAAAACTGTTGTATTTATATTGTATTTTATGCTGCTGGCGTTCACTTCTTAGGCCCTAACTATTCGATCTGGTGGAACAACGCCCTGGGGTGAAGCCTAGGTTGCCGGGAACGTAGAAATGACCATCACTTTCACACTGGTTGCAATTATTCATTCTATACGATGGAAAAACTGTTGCATCTTTATTGTATTTTATGCTTCTGGCGTTGACTTCTAAGTCCCTAACTATTCGATCTGGTGGAGCAACGCACTAGAGTGAAGTCTAGGTTGCTCGGAATGTAGAAATGTCCATAACTTTCACACTGGTTGCAATTATTCGTTTTATACGATGGAAAAGCTTTTGTATTTTTATTGCATTTTATGCTTCGGGCATTGACTTATAAGGCCCTAACTATTCAATCTGTTGTAGCAACGCCCTAGGGTGTAGCCTAGGTTGCCCGTAAAGTAGAAATGACCATAGCTTTCATACTGGTTGCAATTATTCGTTTTATATGATGGAAGAACTGTTGTATTTATATTGTATTTTATGCTTCTGGCGTTGACTTCTAAGGCCCTAACTGTTTGATCTGGTGGAGCAACGCAGTAGAGTGAAGCCTAAGTTGCCCGGAACAATGATATGCCATTACTTTCACACTGGTTGCAATTATTCCTGATATACGATGGAAAAACTGTTGCATCTTTATTGTATTTTATGCTTCTGGCGTTGTCTTCTAAGGCCCTAACTACTCGATCTGGTGGAGCAACGCCCTAGAGTGAAGCCTAGTTTGCCCGGAAAGTAGAAATGACCATAACATTCCCACTGGTCGCAATTATTCGTTTTATACGATGGAAAAGCTGTTGTATTTATACCGTATTTTATGCTTCTGGCGTTGACTTCTTATGCCCTAACTATTCCATCTGGTGGAACAACGCCCTAGGGTGAAGCCTAGGTTGCCCGGAACGTAGAAATTACCATCACTCTCAAACTGGTTGCAATTAATCCTTTTATACGATGGAAAAACTGTTGTATTTTTATTGCATTTTATGCTACCGGCGTTGACTTCAAAGGCCCTAACTATTCAATCGGTTGGAGCAACGCCCTATGGTGAAGCCTAGGTTGCCCGGAAAGTAGAAATGAGGTTAATCTTCATACTGGTTGCAATTATTAGTTTTATACGATGGAAAAACTGTTGTATTTATATTGTTTTTTATGCTTCTGGCGTTGACTTCTAAGACACTAACTATTCGATCTGGTGGAGCAACGCCCTAGAGTGAAGCCGAGATTGCGCGGAACGTAGAAATGACCATCACTTTCAAACTGGTTGTAATTATTCCGGTTATATGATGGAAAAACTGTTGTATTTTTATTGCATTTTATGCCTTGGGCATTGACTTCTAAAGCCCTAACTATTCAACATGTTGTAGCAACGCCCTAGGGTGTAGCCTAGGTTGCCCGGAAAGTAGAAATGACCACAACTTTCATACTCGTTGCAATTACTCGTTTTATATGATGGAAAAACTGTTGTATTTATATTGTATTTTATGGTTCTGGCGTTCACTTCTTAGGCCCTAACTATTCGATCTGGTCGAGCAACGCCCTAGAGTGAAGCCTAGGTTGCCCGCAGCGTAGAAATGGTTATAACTTTCACACCGGTAGCAATTATTCGTTTTATACGATAGAAAAACAGTTCTATTTAGTTTGTATTTTATGCTTCGGCCGTTGACTTCTAAGGCCCTAACTATTCAATCTGTTGGAGCAACGCCCGATGGTGAAGCCTAGGTTGCCCGGAAAGTAGAAATGACCATAACATTCATACTGCTTGCAATTATTCGTTTTATACGATGGAAAAACTGTTGTATTTATATTGTATTTTATGCTGCTGGCGTTCACTTCTTAGGCCCTAACTATTCGATCTGGTGGAACAACGCCCTGGGGTGAAGCCTAGGTTGCCGGGAACGTAGAAATTACCATCACTCTCAAACTGGTTGCAATTAATCCTTTTATACGATGGAAAAACTGTTGTATTTTTATTGCATTTTATGCTACCGGCGTTGACTTCTAAGGCCCTAACTATTCAACCGGTTGGAGCAACGCCCTAGGGTGTAGCCTAGGTTGCCCGGAAAGTAGAAATGACCACAACTTTCATACTGGTTGCAATTACTCGTTTTATATGATGGAAAAACTGTTGTATTTATATTGTATTTTATGCTTCTGGCGTTCACTTCTTAGGCCCTAACTATTCGATCTGGTCGAACAACGCCCTAGAGTGAAGCCTAGGTTGCCCTGAACGTAGAAATGACCAGCACTTTCAAACTGGTTGCAATTAATCCTTTCATACGATGGAAAAACTGTTGTATTTTTATTGCATTTTATGCTTCCGGCGTTGACTTCTAAGGCCCTAACTATTCAATCTGTTGGAGCAACGCCCTAGGGTGAAGCCTAGGTTGCCCGGAAAGTAGAAATGACGTTGACTTCCATACTGGTTGCAATTATTCGTTTTATACGATGGAAAAACTTTTGTATTTATATTGTATTTTATGCTTCTGGCGTTGACTTCTGAGGCACTAACTATTCGATCTAGTGGAGCAACGCCCTAGAGTGAAGCCTAAGTTTCCCGGAACGTAGAAATTACCATCACTTTCAAACTCGTTGCAAATACTCCTGTTATATGATGGAAAAACTGTTGTATTTATATTGTATTTTATGCTTCTGGCGTTGTCTTCTAAGGCCCTAACTACTCGATCTGGTGGAGCAACGCCCTAGAGTGAAGCCTAGTTTGCCCGGAAAGTAGAAATGACCATAACATTCACACTGGTCGCAATTATACGTTTTATACGATGGAAAAGCTGTTGTATTTATACCGTATTTTATGCTTCTGGCGTTGACTTCTTATGCCCTAACTATTCCATCTGGGGAAGAACGCCCTAGGGTGAAGCCTAGGTTGCCCGGAACGTAGAAATTACCATCACTCTCAAACTGGTTGCAATTAATCCTTTTATACGATGGAAAAACTGTTGTATTTTTATTGCATTTTATGCTACCGGCGTTGACTTCTAAGGCCCTAACTATTCAATCGGTTGGAGCAACGCCCTAGGGTGAAGCCTAGGTTGCCCGGAAAGTAGAAATGAGGTTAATCTTCATACTGGTTGCAATTATTCGTTTTATACGATGGAAAAACTGTTGTATTTATATTGTTTTTTATGCTTCTGGCGTTGACTTCTAAGACACTAACTATTCGATCTGGTGGAGCAACGCCCTAGAGTGAAGCCGAGATTGCCCGGAACGTAGAAATGACCATCACTTTCAAACTGGTTCTAATTATTCCGGTTATATGATGGAAAAACTGTTGTATTTTTATTGCATTTTATGCTTCGGGCATTGACTTCTAAGGCCCTAGCTATTCAACCTGTTGGAGCAACGCCCTAGGGTGTAGCCTAGGTTGCCCGGAAAGTAGAAATGAGCACAACTTTCATACTGGTTGCAATTACTCGTTTTATATGATGGAAAAACTGTTGTATTTATATTGTATTTTATGCTTCTGGCGTTCACTTCTTAGGCCCTAACTATTCGATCTGGTCGAACAACGCCCTAGAGTGAAGCCTAGGTTGCCCGGAACGTAGAAATGACCATCGCTTTCAAACTGGTTGCAATTATTCCTGTTATATGATGGATAACTGTTGTATTTTTATTGCATTTTATGCTTCGGGCACTGACTTCTAAGGTCCTAACTATTCAATCTGTTGGAGCAACGCCCTAGGGTGAAGCCTAGGTTGCGCGGGAAGTAGAAATGACAATAACTTTCACACTGGTTGCAATTATTCGTTTTATACGATGGAAAAGCTGTTGCATCTGTATTGTATGTTATGATTCTGTCGTTGACGTCTAAGGCCGTAGCTATTAGATGTGGTGGAGCAACGCACTAGAGTGACGCCTAGGTTGCCCGGTACGTGGAATGACCATTACTTTCGCAATATTTGCAATTATTCATTTTATACGATGGAAAAACTGTTGTACTTATATTGTATTTTATGCTTCTGGCGTTGACTTCTTATGCCCTAACTATTCCATCTGGTGGAACAACGCCCTAGGGTGAAGCCTAGGTTGCCCGCAGCGTAGAAATGGATATAACTTTCACACCGGTAGCAATTATTCGTTTTATACGATAGAAAAACAGTTCTATTTAGTTTGTATTTTATGCTGCGGCCGTTGACTTCTAAGGCCCTAACTATTCAATCTGTTGGAGCAACGCCCGATGGTGAAGCCTAGGTTGCCCGGAAAGTAGAAATGACCATAACATTCATACTGCTTGCAATTATTCGTTTTATACGATGGAAAAACTGTTGTATTTATATTGTATTTTATGCTGCTGGCGTTCACTTCTTAGGCCCTAACTATTCGATCTGGTGGAACAACGCCCTGGGGTGAAGCCTAGGTTGCCGGGAACGTAGAAATGACCATCACTTTCACACTGGTTGCAATTATTCATTCTATACGATGGAAAAACTGTTGCATCTTTATTGTATTTTATGCTTCTGGCGTTGACTTCTAAGTCCCTAACTATTCGATCTGGTGGAGCAACGCACTAGAGTGAAGTCTAGGTTGCTCGGAATGTAGAAATGTCCATAACTTTCACACTGGTTGCAATTATTCGTTTTATACGATGGAAAAGCTTTTGTATTTTTATTGCATTTTATGCTTCGGGCATTGACTTATAAGGCCCTAACTATTCAATCTGTTGTAGCAACGCCCTAGGGTGTAGCCTAGGTTGCCCGTAAAGTAGAAATGACCATAGCTTTCATACTGGTTGCAATTATTCGTTTTATATGATGGAAGAACTGTTGTATTTATATTGTATTTTATGCTTCTGGCGTTGACTTCTAAGGCCCTAACTGTTTGATCTGGTGGAGCAACGCAGTAGAGTGAAGCCTAAGTTGCCCGGAACAATGATATGCCATTACTTTCACACTGGTTGCAATTATTCCTGATATACGATGGAAAAACTGTTGCATCTTTATTGTATTTTATGCTTCTGGCGTTGTCTTCTAAGGCCCTAACTACTCGATCTGGTGGAGCAACGCCCTAGAGTGAAGCCTAGTTTGCCCGGAAAGTAGAAATGACCATAACATTCCCACTGGTCGCAATTATTCGTTTTATACGATGGAAAAGCTGTTGTATTTATACCGTATTTTATGCTTCTGGCGTTGACTTCTAAGACACTAACTATTCGATCTGGTGGAGCAACGCCCTAGAGTGAAGCCGAGATTGCGCGGAACGTAGAAATGACCATCACTTTCAAACTGGTTGTAATTATTCCGGTTATATGATGGAAAAACTGTTGTATTTTTATTGCATTTTATGCCTTGGGCATTGACTTCTAAAGCCCTAACTATTCAACATGTTGTAGCAACGCCCTAGGGTGTAGCCTAGGTTGCCCGGAAAGTAGAAATGACCACAACTTTCATACTCGTTGCAATTACTCGTTTTATATGATGGAAAAACTGTTGTATTTATATTGTATTTTATGGTTCTGGCGTTCACTTCTTAGGCCCTAACTATTCGATCTGGACGAGCAACGCCCTAGAGTGAAGCCTAGGTTGCCCGCAGCGTAGAAATGGATATAACTTTCACACCGGTAGCAATTATTCGTTTTATACGATAGAAAAACAGTTCTATTTAGTTTGTATTTTATGCTTCGGCCGTTGACTTCTAAGGCCCTAACTATTCAATCTGTTGGAGCAACGCCCGATGGTGAAGCCTAGGTTGCCCGGAAAGTAGAAATGACCATAACATTCATACTGCTTGCAATTATTCGTTTTATACGATGGAAAAACTGTTGTATTTATATTGTATTTTATGCTGCTGGCGTTCACTTCTTAGGCCCTAACTATTCGATCTGGTGGAACAACGCCCTGGGGTGAAGCCTAGGTTGCCGGGAACGTAGAAATTACCATCACTCTCAAACTGGTTGCAATTAATCCTTTTATACGATGGAAAAACTGTTGTATTTTTATTGCATTTTATGCTACCGGCGTTGACTTCTAAGGCCCTAACTATTCAACCGGTTGGAGCAACGCCCTAGGGTGTAGCCTAGGTTGCCCGGAAAGTAGAAATGACCACAACTTTCATACTGGTTGCAATTACTCGTTTTATATGATGGAAAAACTGTTGTATTTATATTGTATTTTATGCTTCTGGCGTTCACTTCTTAGGCCCTAACTATTCGATCTGGTCGAACAACGCCCTAGAGTGAAGCCTAGGTTGCCCGGAACGTAGAAATGACCAGCACTTTCAAACTGGTTGCAATTAATCCTTTCATACGATGGAAAAACTGTTGTATTTTTATTGCATTTTATGCTTCCGGCGTTGACTTCTAAGGCCCTAACTATTCAATCTGTTGGAGCAACGCCCTAGGGTGAAGCCTAGGTTGCCCGGAAAGTAGAAATGACGTTGACTTCCATACTGGTTGCAATTATTCGTTTTATACGATGGAAAAACTTTTGTATTTATATTGTATTTTATGCTTCTGGCGTTGACTTCTGAGGCACTAACTATTCGATCTAGTGGAGCAACGCCCTAGAGTGAAGCCTAAGTTTCCCGGAACGTAGAAATTACCATCACTTTCAAACTCGTTGCAAATACTCCTGTTATATGATGGAAAAACTGTTGTATTTATATTGTATTTTATGCTTCTGGCGTTCACTTCTTGGGCCCTAACTATTCGATCTGGCGGGACAACGCCCTGGGGTGAAGTCTAGGTTGCCGGGAACGGAGAAATGACCATAACTTTCACACTGGTTGCTATTATTCGTTTTATACGATGGAAAAACTGTTGTATTTATATTGTATATTATGCTTCTGGCGTTGACTTCTAAGGCACTAACTATTCGATCTTGTGGAGCAACGCCCTAGAGTGAAGCCTAGGTTGCCCGGAACGTAGAAATGACCATCGCTTTCAAACTGGTTGCAATTATTCCTGTTATATGATGGATAACTGTTGTATTTTTATTGCATTTTATGCTTCGGGCACTGACTTCTAAGGTCCTAACTATTCAATCTGTTGGAGCAACGCCCTAGGGTGAAGCCTAGGTTGCGCGGGAAGTAGAAATGACAATAACTTTCACACTGGTTGCAATTATTCGTTTTATACGATGGAAAAGCTGTTGCATCTGTATTGTATGTTATGATTCTGTCGTTGACGTCTAAGGCCGTAGCTATTAGATGTGGTGGAGCAACACACTAGAGTGACGCCTAGGTTGCCCGGATCGTGGAATGACCATTACTTTCGCAATATTTGCAATTATTCATTTTATGCGATGGAAAAACTGTTGTACTTATATTGTATTTTATACTTCTGGCGTTGACTTCTTATGCCCTAACTATTCCATCTGGTGGAACAACGCCCTAGAGTGAAGCCTAGGTTGCCCGGAACGTAGAAATGACCATCGCTTTCAAACTGGTTGCAATTATTCCTGTTTTATGATGGATAACTGTTGTTTTTTTATTGCATTTTATGCTTCGGGCACTGACTTCTAAGGTCCTAACTATTCAATCTGTTGGAGCAACGCCCTAGGGTGAAGCCTAGGTTGCGCGGGAAGTAGAAATGACAATAACTTTCACACTGGTTGCAATTATTCGTTTTATACGATGGAAAAGCTGTTGCATCTGTATTGTATGTTATGATTCTGTCGTTGACGTCTAAGGCCGTAGCTATTAGATGTGGTGGAGCAACGCACTAGAGTGACGCCTAGGTTGCCCGGTACGTGGAATGACCATTACTTTCGCAATATTTGCAATTATTCATTTTATACGATGGAAAAACTGTTGTACTTATATTGTATTTTATGCTTCTGGCGTTGACTTCTTATGCCCTAACTATTCCATCTGGTGGAACAACGCCCTAGGGTGAAGCCTAGGTTGCCCGCAGCGTAGAAATGGATATAACTTTCACACCGGTAGCAATTATTCGTTTTATACGATAGAAAAACAGTTCTATTTAGTTTGTATTTTATGCTGCGGCCGTTGACTTCTAAGGCCCTAACTATTCAATCTGTTGGAGCAACGCCCGATGGTGAAGCCTAGGTTGCCCGGAAAGTAGAAATGACCATAACATTCATACTGCTTGCAATTATTCGTTTTATACGATGGAAAAACTGTTGTATTTATATTGTATTTTATGCTGCTGGCGTTCACTTCTTAGGCCCTAACTATTCGATCTGGTGGAACAACGCCCTGGGGTGAAGCCTAGGTTGCCGGGAACGTAGAAATGACCATCACTTTCACACTGGTTGCAATTATTCATTCTATACGATGGAAAAACTGTTGCATCTTTATTGTATTTTATGCTTCTGGCGTTGACTTCTAAGTCCCTAACTATTCGATCTGGTGGAGCAACGCACTAGAGTGAAGTCTAGGTTGCTCGGAATGTAGAAATGTCCATAACTTTCACACTGGTTGCAATTATTCGTTTTATACGATGGAAAAGCTTTTGTATTTTTATTGCATTTTATGCTTCGGGCATTGACTTATAAGGCCCTAACTATTCAATCTGTTGTAGCAACGCCCTAGGGTGTAGCCTAGGTTGCCCGTAAAGTAGAAATGACCATAGCTTTCATACTGGTTGCAATTATTCGTTTTATATGATGGAAGAACTGTTGTATTTATATTGTATTTTATGCTTCTGGCGTTGACTTCTAAGGCCCTAACTGTTTGATCTGGTGGAGCAACGCAGTAGAGTGAAGCCTAAGTTGCCCGGAACAATGATATGCCATTACTTTCACACTGGTTGCAATTATTCCTGATATACGATGGAAAAACTGTTGCATCTTTATTGTATTTTATGCTTCTGGCGTTGTCTTCTAAGGCCCTAACTACTCGATCTGGTGGAGCAACGCCCTAGAGTGAAGCCTAGTTTGCCCGGAAAGTAGAAATGACCATAACATTCCCACTGGTCGCAATTATTCGTTTTATACGATGGAAAAGCTGTTGTATTTATACCGTATTTTATGCTTCTGGCGTTGACTTCTAAGACACTAACTATTCGATCTGGTGGAGCAACGCCCTAGAGTGAAGCCGAGATTGCGCGGAACGTAGAAATGACCATCACTTTCAAACTGGTTGTAATTATTCCGGTTATATGATGGAAAAACTGTTGTATTTTTATTGCATTTTATGCCTTGGGCATTGACTTCTAAAGCCCTAACTATTCAACATGTTGTAGCAACGCCCTAGGGTGTAGCCTAGGTTGCCCGGAAAGTAGAAATGACCACAACTTTCATACTCGTTGCAATTACTCGTTTTATATGATGGAAAAACTGTTGTATTTATATTGTATTTTATGGTTCTGGCGTTCACTTCTTAGGCCCTAACTATTCGATCTGGACGAGCAACGCCCTAGAGTGAAGCCTAGGTTGCCCGCAGCGTAGAAATGGATATAACTTTCACACCGGTAGCAATTATTCGTTTTATACGATAGAAAAACAGTTCTATTTAGTTTGTATTTTATGCTTCGGCCGTTGACTTCTAAGGCCCTAACTATTCAATCTGTTGGAGCAACGCCCGATGGTGAAGCCTAGGTTGCCCGGAAAGTAGAAATGACCATAACATTCATACTGCTTGCAATTATTCGTTTTATACGATGGAAAAACTGTTGTATTTATATTGTATTTTATGCTGCTGGCGTTCACTTCTTAGGCCCTAACTATTCGATCTGGTGGAACAACGCCCTGGGGTGAAGCCTAGGTTGCCGGGAACGTAGAAATTACCATCACTCTCAAACTGGTTGCAATTAATCCTTTTATACGATGGAAAAACTGTTGTATTTTTATTGCATTTTATGCTACCGGCGTTGACTTCTAAGGCCCTAACTATTCAACCGGTTGGAGCAACGCCCTAGGGTGTAGCCTAGGTTGCCCGGAAAGTAGAAATGACCACAACTTTCATACTGGTTGCAATTACTCGTTTTATATGATGGAAAAACTGTTGTATTTATATTGTATTTTATGCTTCTGGCGTTCACTTCTTAGGCCCTAACTATTCGATCTGGTCGAACAACGCCCTAGAGTGAAGCCTAGGTTGCCCGGAACGTAGAAATGACCAGCACTTTCAAACTGGTTGCAATTAATCCTTTCATACGATGGAAAAACTGTTGTATTTTTATTGCATTTTATGCTTCCGGCGTTGACTTCTAAGGCCCTAACTATTCAATCTGTTGGAGCAACGCCCTAGGGTGAAGCCTAGGTTGCCCGGAAAGTAGAAATGACGTTGACTTCCATACTGGTTGCAATTATTCGTTTTATACGATGGAAAAACTTTTGTATTTATATTGTATTTTATGCTTCTGGCGTTGACTTCTGAGGCACTAACTATTCGATCTAGTGGAGCAACGCCCTAGAGTGAAGCCTAAGTTTCCCGGAACGTAGAAATTACCATCACTTTCAAACTCGTTGCAAATACTCCTGTTATATGATGGAAAAACTGTTGTATTTATATTGTATTTTATGCTTCTGGCGTTCACTTCTTGGGCCCTAACTATTCGATCTGGCGGGACAACGCCCTGGGGTGAAGTCTAGGTTGCCGGGAACGGAGAAATGACCATAACTTTCACACTGGTTGCTATTATTCGTTTTATACGATGGAAAAACTGTTGTATTTATATTGTATATTATGCTTCTGGCGTTGACTTCTAAGGCACTAACTATTCGATCTTGTGGAGCAACGCCCTAGAGTGAAGCCTAGGTTGCCCGGAACGTAGAAATGACCATCGCTTTCAAACTGGTTGCAATTATTCCTGTTATATGATGGATAACTGTTGTATTTTTATTGCATTTTATGCTTCGGGCACTGACTTCTAAGGTCCTAACTATTCAATCTGTTGGAGCAACGCCCTAGGGTGAAGCCTAGGTTGCGCGGGAAGTAGAAATGACAATAACTTTCACACTGGTTGCAATTATTCGTTTTATACGATGGAAAAGCTGTTGCATCTGTATTGTATGTTATGATTCTGTCGTTGACGTCTAAGGCCGTAGCTATTAGATGTGGTGGAGCAACACACTAGAGTGACGCCTAGGTTGCCCGGATCGTGGAATGACCATTACTTTCGCAATATTTGCAATTATTCATTTTATGCGATGGAAAAACTGTTGTACTTATATTGTATTTTATACTTCTGGCGTTGACTTCTTATGCCCTAACTATTCCATCTGGTGGAACAACGCCCTAGAGTGAAGCCTAGGTTGCCCGGAACGTAGAAATGACCATCGCTTTCAAACTGGTTGCAATTATTCCTGTTTTATGATGGATAACTGTTGTTTTTTTATTGCATTTTATGCTTCGGGCACTGACTTCTAAGGTCCTAACTATTCAATCTGTTGGAGCAACGCCCTAGGGTGAAGCCTAGGTTGCGCGGGAAGTAGAAATGACAATAACTTTCACACTGGTTGCAATTATTCGTTTTATACGATGGAAAAGCTGTTGCATCTGTATTGTATGTTATGATTCTGTCGTTGACGTCTAAGGCCGTAGCTATTAGATGTGGTGGAGCAACGCACTAGAGTGACGCCTAGGTTGCCCGGTACGTGGAATGACCATTACTTTCGCAATATTTGCAATTATTCATTTTATGCGATGGAAAAACTGTTGTACTTATATTGTATTTTATACTTCTGGCGTTGACTTCTTATGCCCTAACTATTCCATCTGGTGGAACAACGCCCTAGAGTGAAGCCCAGGTTGCCCGGAACGTAGAAATGACCATCGCTTTCAAACTGGTTGCAATTATTCCTGTTTTATGATGGATAACTGTTGTTTTTTTATTGCATTTTATGCTTCGGGCACTGACTTCTAAGGTCCTAACTATTCAATCTGTTGGAGCAACGCCCTAGGGTGAAGCCTAGGTTGCGCGGGAAGTAGAAATGACAATAACTTTCACACTGGTTGCAATTATTCGTTTTATACGATGGAAAAGCTGTTGCATCTGTATTGTATGTTATGATTCTGTCGTTGACGTCTAAGGCCGTAGCTATTAGATGTGGTGGAGCAACGCACTAGAGTGACGCCTAGGTTGCCCGGTACGTGGAATGACCATTACTTTCGCAATATTTGCAATTATTCATTTTATACGATGGAAAAACTGTTGTACTTATATTGTATTTTATGCTTCTGGCGTTGACTTCTTATGCCCTAACTATTCCATCTGGTGGAACAACGCCCTAGGGTGAAGCCTAGGTTGCCCGCAGCGTAGAAATGGATATAACTTTCACACCGGTAGCAATTATTCGTTTTATACAATAGAAAAACAGTTCTATTTATTTTGTATTTTATGCTTCGGCCGTTGGCTTCTAAGGCCCTAACTATTCAATCTGTTGGAGCAACGCCCGAGGGTGAAGCCTAGGTTGCCCGGAAAGTAGAAATGACCATAACATTCATACTGCTTGCAATTATTCGTTTTATACGATGAAAAAACTGTTGTATTTATATTGTATTTTATACTTCGGGCGTTGACTTCTAAGGCCCTAACTATTCAATCTGTTGGATCAACGCCCTAGAGTGAAGCCTCGGTTGCTCGCAATGTAGAAATGACCATAACATTCACACTGGTTGAAATTATTCGTTTTATATGATGGAAAAGCTGTTGTATTTATATTGTATTTTATGCTGCTGGCGTTCACTTCTTAGGCCCTAACTATTCGATCTGGAGGAAAAACGCCCTGGGGTGAAGCCTAGGTTGCCGGGAACGTAGAAATGACCATAACTTTCACACTGGTTGCAATTATTCATTCTATACGATGGAAAAACTGTTGCATCTTTATTGTATTTTATGCTTCTGGCGTTGACTTCTAAGTCCCTAACTATTCGATCTGGTGGAGCAACGCACTAGAGTGAAGTCTAGGTTGCTCGGAATGTAGAAATGTCCATAACTTTCACACTGGTTGCAATTTTTCGTTTTATACGATGGAAAAGCTTTTGTATTTTTATTGCATTTTATGCTTCGGGCGTTGACTTCTAAGGCCCTAACTACTCAACCTGTTGGACCAACGCCCAAGCGTGAAGCCTAGGTTGCCCGGAAAGTAGAAATGATCATAACTTTCGTTCTGGTCTCAATTATTCGTTTTATAGGATGGAAAAACTGTTGTATTTATATTGTATTTTATGCTTCTGGCGTTAACTTCTTAGGCCCGAACTATTCGATCTGGTCGAACAACGCCCTAGAGTGAAGCCTAGGTTGCCCGGAACGTAGAAATGACCATCGCTTTCAAACTGGTTGCAATTATTCCTGTTATATGATGGATAACTGTTGTATTTTTATTGCATTTTATGCTTCGGGCACTGACTTCTAAGGTCCTAACTATTCAATCTGTTGGAGCAACGCCCTAGGGTGAAGCCTAGGTTGCGCGGGAAGTAGAAATGACAATAACTTTCACACTGGTTGCAATTATTCGTTTTATACGATGGAAAAGCTGTTGCATCTGTATTGTATGTTATGATTCTGTCGTTGACGTCTAAGGCCGTAGCTATTAGATGTGGTGGAGCAACGCACTAGGGTGACGCCCAGGTTGCCCGGTACGTGGAATGACCATTACTTTCGCAATATTTGCAATTATTCATTTTATACGATGGAAAAACTGTTGTACTTATATTGTATTTTATGCTTCTGGCGTTGACTTCTTATGCCCTAACTATTCCATCTGGTGGAACAACGCCCTAGGGTGAAGCCTAGGTTGCCCGCAGCGTAGAAATGGATATAACTTTCTCAGCGGTAGCAATTATTCGTTTTATACGATAGAAAAACAGTTCTATTTATTTTGTATTTTATGCTTCGGCCGTTGACTTCTAAGGCCCTAACTATTCAACCTGTTGGAGCAACGCCCGATGGTGAAGCCTAGGTTGTCCGGAAAGTAGAAATGACCATAACATTCATACTGCATGCAATTATTCGTTTTATACGATGAAAAAACTGTTGTATTTATATTGTATTTTATACTTCGGGCGTTGACTTCTAAGGCCCTAACTATTCAATCTGTTGGATCAACGCCCTAGAGTGAAGCCTCGGTTGCTCGGAATGTAGAAATGACCATAATATTCACACTGGTTGAAATTATTCGTTTTATATGATGGAAAAGCTGTTGTATTTATATTGCATTTTATGCTGCTGGCGTTCACTTCTTAGGCCCTAACTATTCGATCTGGTCGAACAACGCCCTAGAGTGAAGCCCAGGTTGCCCGGAACGTAGAAATGACCAGCACTTTCAAACTGGTTGCAATTAATCCTTTCATACGATGGAAAAACTGTTGTATTTTTATTGCATTTTATGCTTCCGGCGTTGACTTCTAAGGCCCTAACTATTCAATCTGTTGGAGCAACGCCCTAGGGTGAAGCCTAGGTTGCCCGGAAAGTAGAAATGACGTTGACTTCCATACTGGTTGCAATTATTCGTTTTATACGATGGAAAAACTTTTGTATTTATATTGTATTTTATGCTTCTGGCGTTGACTTCTGAGGCACTAACTATTCGATCTAGTGGAGCAACGCCCTAGAGTGAAGCCTAAGTTTCCCGGAACGTAGAAATTACCATCACTTTCAAACTCGTTGCAAATACTCCTGTTATATGATGGAAAAACTGTTGTATTTATATTGTATTTTATGCTTCTGGCGTTCACTTCTTGGGCCCTAACTATTCGGTCTGGCGGGACAACGCCCTGGGGTGAAGTCTAGGTTGCCGGGAACGGAGAAATGACCATAACTTTCACACTGGTTGCTATTATTCGTTTTATACGATGGAAAAACTGTTGTATTTATATTGTATATTATGCTTCTGGCGTTGACTTCTAAGGCACTAACTATTCGATCTTGTGGAGCAACGCCCTAGAGTGAAGCCTAGGTTGCCCGGAACGTAGAAATGACCATCGCTTTCAAACTGGTTGCAATTATTCCTGTTATATGATGGATAACTGTTGTATTTTTATTGCATTTTATGCTTCGGGCACTGACTTCTAAGGTCCGAACTATTCAATCTGTTGGAGCAACGCCCTAGGGTGAAGCCTAGGTTGCGCGGGAAGTAGAAATGACAATAACTTTCACACTGGTTGCAATTATTCGTTTTATACGATGGAAAAGCTGTTGCATCTGTATTGTATGTTATGATTCTGTCGTTGACGTCTAAGGCCGTAGCTATTAGATGTGGTGGAGCAACACACTAGAGTGACGCCTAGGTTGCCCGGATCGTGGAATGACCATTACTTTCGCAATATTTGCAATTATTCATTTTATGCGATGGAAAAACTGTTGTACTTATATTGTATTTTATACTTCTGGCGTTGACTTCTTATGCCCCAACTATTCCATCTGGTGGAACAACGCCCTAGGGTGAAGCCTAGGTTGCCCGCAGCGTAGAAATGGATATAACTTTCTCAGCGGTAGCAATTATTCGTTTTATACGATAGAAAAACAGTTCTATTTATTTTGTATTTTATGCTTCGGCCGTTGACTTCTAAGGCCCTAACTATTCAATCTGTTGGAGCAACGCCCGATGGTGAAGCCTAGGTTGTCCGGAAAGTAGAAATGACCATAACATTCATACTGGATGCAATTATTCGTTTTATACGATGAAAAAACTGTTGTATTTATATTGTATTTTATACTTCGGGCGTTGACTTCTAAGGCCCTAACTATTCAATCTGTTGGATCAACGCCCTAGAGTGAAGCCTCGGTTGCTCGGAATGTAGAAATGACCATAATATTCACACTGGTTGAAGTTATTCGTTTTATATGATGGAAAAGCTGTTGTATTTATATTGCATTTTATGCTGCTGGCGTTCACTTCTTAGGCCCTAACTATTCGATCTGGTGGAGCAACGCCCTAGAGTGAAACCTAGTTTGCCCGGAACGTAGAACTGACCATTACTTTCACACTGGTTGCAATTGTTCCTGTTATACGATGGAAAACTGTTGCATCTTTATTGTATTTTATGCTTCGGGCGTTGACTTCTAAGGCCCTAACTATTCGATATGGTGGAGCAACGCCCTAGAGCGAAGCCTAGGTTGCCCGGAACGTAGAAATGACCAGAACTTTCACACTGTTTGCTATTATTCGTTTTATACGATGGAAACACTGCTATATTTATATTGTATTTTATGCTTCTGGCGCTGATTTCTTAGGCCCCAACTTTTCGATCTGGTGGACCAACGCCCTAGAGGGAAGCCTAGGTTGCCCAGGACGTAGAAATGACCGTCACTTTCACACTGGTTGCAATTATTCCTGTTATACGGTGGAAAAACTCTTGTATATTTATTGTATTTTATGCTTCGGGCGTTGACTTCTATGGCCCTACCTATTCGATTTGGTGGAGCAACACCCTACAGTGAAGCCTAGGTTGTCAGGAACGTAGAAATGACCTTTACTTTCACACTGGTTGCAATTATTCCTGTTATACGATGGAAAAGCTGTTGTATTTATATTGTATTTTATGCTTCTGTCGTTGACTTCTAAGGCCGTAGCAATTAATTGTGGTGGAGCAACGCCCTAGAGTGACGCCTAGGTTGCCGGAACTTAGAAATGACCATTACTTTCACAATGTTTGCAATTATTCATTTTATACGATGGAAAAACTGTTGTACTTATATTGTATTTTATACTTATGGCGTTGAAGTCTAAGTCCCTAGCTATGCGATCTGGTGGAGCAACGCCCTAGAGTGAAACCTAGGTTGCCCGGAACGTAGAAATTACCATACCTTTCACACTGGTTGCAATTATTCCTGTTATACGGTGGAAAAACTCTTGTATATTTATTGTATTTTATGCCTCGGGCGTTGACTTCTATGGCCCTACCTATTCGATTTGGTGGAGCAACACCCTACAGTGAAGCCTAGGTTGTCAGGAACGTAGAAATGACCATAACTTTCACACTGGCAGCAATTATTCGCTTTTTACAATGCAAAAACTGTTCTATTTATTTTGTATTTTATGCTCCGTCGGTGGACTTCTAAGGGCCTAACTACTCGATCTGGTGGAGCAACGCCCTAGTGTGAAGCATAGGTTGCCCGGAACGTAGAAATGACCTTTACTTTCACACTGGTTGCAATTATTCCTGTTATACGATGGAAAAGCTGTTGTATTTATATTGTATTTTATGCTTCTGTCGTTGACTTCTAAGGCCGCAGCAATTAATTGTGGTGGAGCAACGCCCTAGAGTGACGCCTAGGTTGCCGGAACTTAGAAATGACCATTACTTTCACAATGTTTGCAATTATTCATTTTATACGATGGAAAAACTGTTGTACTTATATTGTATTTTATTCTTCTGGCGTTGAATTCTATGTCCCAAGCTATTCGATCTGGTGGAGCTACGCCCTAGAATGAAACCTAGGTTACCCGGAACGTAGAAATGACCAGTACTTTCACACTGTTTGCAGTTATTCCTGTTATTCGATGGAAAAACTGTTGCATCTTTATTGTATTTTATGCTTCTGGCGTTGACTTCTAAGGCCGTAGCTATTAGATGTGGAGGAGCAACGCCGTAGAGTGACGCCCAGGTTGCCCGGAACGTAGAAATGACCATAAGTTTCATACTGGTTGCAATTATTCGTTTTATACGATGGAAAAACTGTTGTATTTATATCGTATTTTATGCTCCTGGCGTTGACTTCTAAGGATCTAACTATTCGATCTGGTGGAGCAACGCCCTAGAGTGAAGCCGAGATTGCCCGGAACGTAGAAATCACCATCACTTTCAAACTGGTTGTAATTATTCCGGTTATATGATGGAAAAACTGTTGTATTTTTATTGCATTTTATGCTTCGGGCATTGACTTCTAAGGCCCTACCTATTCAACCTGTTGGAGCAACGCCCTAGGGTGTAGCCTAGGTTGCCCGGAAAGTAGAAATGAGCACAACTTTCATCCTGGTTGCAATTATTCGCGTTTTACAATGCAAAAACTGTTCTATTTATTTTGTATTTTATGCTTCGGCCGTGGACTTCTAAGGCCCTAACTACTCGATCTGGTGGAGCAACGCCCTAGAGTGAAGCATAGGTTGCCCGGAACGTAGAAATGACCTTTACTTTCACACTGATTGCAATTATTCCTGTTATACGATGGAAAAGCTGTTGTATTTATATTGTATTTTATGCTTCTGTCGTTGACTTCTAAGGCCGTAGCAATTAATTGTGGCGGAGCAACGCCCTAGAGTGACGCCTAGGTTGCCGGAACTTAGAAATGACCATTACTTTCACAATGTTTGCAATTATTCATTTTATACGATGGAAAAACTGTTGTACTTATATTGTATTTTATACTTATGGCGTTGAATTCTAAGTCCCTAGCTATGCGATCTGGTGGAGCAACGCCCTAGAGTGAAACCTAGGTTGCCCGGAACGTAGAAATTACCATACCTTTCACACTGGTTGCAATTATTCCTGTTATACGGTGGAAAAACTCTTGTATATTTATTGTATTTTATGCTTCGGGCGTTGACTTCTATGGCCCTACCTATTCGATTTGGTGGAGCAACACCCTACAGCGAAGCCTAGGTTGTCAGGAACGTAGAAATGACCATAACTTTCACACTGGCAGCAATTATTCGCTTTTTACAATGCAAAAACTGTTCTATTTATTTTGTATTTTATGCTTCGGCCGTGGACTTCTAAGGCCCTAACTACTCGATCTGGTGGAGCAACGCCCTAGAGTGAAGCATAGGTTGCCCGGAACGTAGAAATGACCTTTACTTTCACACTGGTTGCAATTATTCCTGTTATACGATGGAAAAGCTGTTGTATTTATATTGTATTTTATGCTTCTGTCGTTGACTTCTAAGGCCGTAGCAATTAATTGTGGTGGAGCAACGCCCTAGAGTGACGCCTAGGTTGCCGGAACTTAGAAATGACCATTACTTTCACAATGTTTGCAATTATTCATTTTATACGATGGAAAAACTGTTGTACTTATATTGTATTTTATACTAATGGCGTTGAATTCTAAGTCCCTAGCTATGCGATCTGGTGGAGCAACGCCCTAGAGTGAAACCTAGGTTGCCCGGAACGTAGAAATTACCATACCTTTCACACTGGTTGCAATTATTCCTGTTATATGATGGATAACTGTTGTATTTTTATTGCATTTTATGCTTCGGGCACTGACTTCTAAGGTCCTAACTATTCAATCTGATGGAGCAACGCCCTAGGGTGAAGCCCAGGTTGCGCGGGAAGTAGAAATGACAATAACTTTCACACTGGTTGCAATTATTCGTTTTATACGATGGAAAAGCTGTTGCATCTGTATTGTATGTTCTGATTCTGTCGTTGACGTCTAAGGCCGTAGCTATTAGATGTGGTGGAGCAACGCACTAGAGTGACGCCTAGGTTGCCCGGTACGTGGAATGACCATTACTTTCGCAATATTTGCAATTATTCATTTTATACGATGGAAATACTGTTGTACTTATATTGTATTTTATGCTTCTGGCGTTGACTTCTTATGCCCTAACTATTCCATCTGGTGGAACAACGCCCTAGGGTGAAGCCTAGGTTGCCCGCAGCGTAGAAATGGATATAACTTTCTCAGCGGTAGCAATTATTCGTTTTATACGATAGAAAAACAGTTCTATTTATTTTGTTTTTTATGCTTCGGCCGTTGACTTCTAAGGCCCTAACTATTCAATCTGTTGGAGCAACGCCCGATGGTGAAGCCTAGGTTGTCCGGAAAGTAGAAATGACCATAACATTCACACTGTTTGCTATTATTCGTTTTATATGATGGAAAAGCTGTTGTATTTATATTGCATTTTATGCTGCTGGCGTTCACTTCTTAGGCCCTAACTATTCGATCTGGTGGAGCAACGCCCTAGAGTGAAACCTAGTTTGCCCGGAACGTTGAACTGACCATTACTTTCACACTGGTTGCAATTCTTCCTGTTATACGATGGAAAACTGTTGCATCTTTATTGTATTTTATGCTTCGGGCGTTGACTTCTAAGGCCCTAACTATTCGATATGGTGGAGCAACGCCCTAGAGCGAAGCCTAGGTTGCCCGGAACGTAGAAATGACCAGAACTTTCACACTGTTTGCTATTATTCGTTTTATACGATGGAAAAACTGTTATATTTGTATTGTATTTTATGCTTCTGGCGCTGATTTCTTAGGCCCCAACTTTTCGATCTGGTGGAACAACGCCCTAGAGGGAAGCCTAGGTTGCCCAGGACGTAGAAATGACCGTCACTTACACACTGGTTGCAATTATTCCTGTTATACGGTGGAAAAACTCTTGTATATTTATTGTATTTTATGCTTCTGTCGTTGACTTCTAAGGCCGTAGCAATTAATTGTGGTGGAGCAACGCCCTAGAGTGACGCCTAGGTTGCCGGAACTTAGAAATGACCATTACTTTCACAATGTTTGCAATTATTCATTTTATACGATGGAAAAACTGTTGTACTTATATTGTATTTTATTCTTCTGGCGTTGAATTCTATGTCCCTAGCTATTCGATCTGGTGGAGCTACGCCCTAGAATGAAACCTAGGTTACCCGGAACGTAGAAATGACCAGTACTTTCACACTGTTTGCAGTTATTCCTGTTATTCGATGGAAAAACTGTTGCATCTTTATTGTATTTTATGCTTCTGGCGTTGACTTCTAAGGCCGTAGCTATTAGATGTGGAGGAGCAACGCCGTAGAGTGACGCCCAGGTTGCCCGGAACGTAGAAATGACCATAAGTTTCATACTGGTTGCAATTATTCGTTTTATACGATGGAAAAACTGTTGTATTTATATCGTATTTTATGCTCCTGGCGTTGACTTCTAAGGATCTAACTATTCGATCTGGTGGAACAACGCCCTAGGGTGAAGCCTAGGTTGCCCGGAACGTAGAAATTACCATCACTCTCAAACTGGATGCAATTAATCCTTTTATACGATGGAAAAACTGTTGTATTTTTATTGCATTTTATGCTACCGGCGTTGACTTCTAAGGCCCTAACTATTCAATCTGTTGGAGCAACGCCCTAGGGTGAAGCCTAGGTTGCCCGGAAAGTAGAAATGACGTTGACTTCCATACTGGTTGCAATTATTCGTTTTATACGGTGGAAAAACTTTTGTATTTATATTGTATTTTATGCTTCTGGCGTTGACTTCTGAGGCACTAACTATTCGATCTAGTGGAGCAGCGCCCTAGAGTGAAGCCTAAGTTTCCCGGAACGTAGAAATTACCATCACTTTCAAACTCGTTGCAAATACTCCTGTTATATGATGGAAAAACTGTTGTATTTATATTGTATTTTATGCTTCTGGCGTTCACTTCTTGGGCCCTAACTATTCGATCTGACGGGACAACGCCCTGGGGTGAAGTCTAGGTTGCCGGGAACGGAGAAATGACCATAACTTTCACACTGGTTGCTATTATTCGTTTTATACGATGGAAAAACTGTTGTATTTATATTGTATATTATGCTTCTGGCGTTGACTTCTAAGGCACTAACTATTCGATCTTGTGGAGCAACGCCCTAGAGTGAAGCCTAGGTTGCCCGGAACGTAGAAATGACCATCGCTTTCAAACTGGTTGCAATTATTCCTGTTATATGATGGATAACTGTTCTATTTTTATTGCATTTTATGCTGCGGGCACTGACTTCTAAGGTCCTAACTATTCAATCTGTTGGAGCAACGCCCTAGGGTGAAGCCTAGGTTGCGCGGGAAGTAGAAATGACAATAACTTTCACACTGGTTGCAATTATTCGTTTTATACGATGGAAAAGCTGTTGCATCTGTATTGTATGTTATGATTCTGTCGTTGACGTCTAAGGCCGTAGCTATTAGATGTGGTGGAGCAACACACTAGAGTGACGCCTAGGTTGCCCGGATCGTGGAATGACCATTACTTTCGCAATATTTGCAATTATTCATTTTATGCGATGGAAAAACTGTTGTACTTATATTGTATTTTATACTTCTGGCGTTGACTTCTTATGCCCTAACTATTCCATCTGGTGGAACAACGCCCTAGAGTGAAGCCTAGGTTGCCCGGAACGTAGAAATGACCATCGCTTTCAAACTGGCTGCAATTATTCCTGTTATATGATGGATAACTGTTGTATTTTTATTGTATCTTATGCTTCGGCCGTTGACTTCTAAGGCCCTAACTATTCAATCTGTAGGAGGAACGCCCTAGGGTGAAGCCTAGGTTGCTCGGAAAGTAGAAATGACCATAACATTCATACTGCTTGCAATTATTCGTTTTATACGATGAAAAAACTGTTGTATTTATATTGTATTTTATACTTCGGGCGTTTACTTCTAAGGCCCTAACTATTCAATCTGTTGGATCAACGCCCTAGAGTGAAGCCTCGGTTGCTCGGAATGTAGAAATGACCATAACATTCACACTGGTTGAAATTATTCGTTTTATATGATGGAAAAGCTGTTGTATTTATATTGTATTTTATGCTGCTGGCGTTCACTTCTTAGGCCCTAACTATTCGATCTGGTGGAACAACGCCCTGGGGTGAAGCCTAGGTTGCCGGGAACGTAGAAATGACCATAACTTTCACACTGGTTGCAATTATTCATTCAATACGATGGAAAAACTGCTATATTTATATTGTATCTTATGCTTCTGCCGTTGACTTCTTAGGCCCTAACTATTCAATCTGGTAGAACAACGCCCTAGAGTGAAGCCTGGGTTACCCGGAACGTAGAAATGACCAGGACTTTCACACTGTTTGCAGTGACCCCTTTTATACGATGGAAAAACTGTTGCATCTTTATTGAATTTTATGCTTCTGGCGTTGACTTCTAAGGCCCTAACTATTCTATCTGGTGTATCAACACCCTAGAGTGAAGCCTAGGTTGCTGGGAATGTAAAAATGACCATAACGTTCACACTGGTTGAAATTATTCGTTTTATACGATGGAAAAACTGTTATATTTAAATTGTAATTTATGCTTCTGGCGTTGATTTCTTAGGCCCTCACTATTCAATCTGGTGGAACGACACCCTAGAGTGAGGCCTAGGTTAGCCGGAACGTAGAAATGACCATCACTTCCATACTGGTAGCAATCATTCGTTTTATACGATGGAAAAGCTGTTGCATCTGTATTGTATGTTATGATTCTGTCGTTGACGTCTAAGGCCGTAGCTATTAGATGTGGTGGAGCAACTCACTAGAGTGACGCCTAGGTTGCCCGGATCGTGGAATGACCATTACTTTCGCAATATTTGCAATTATTCATTTTATGCGATGGAAAAACTGTTGTACTTATATTGTATTTTATACTTCTGGCGTTGACTTCTTATGCCCTAACTATTCCATCTGGTGGAACAACGCCCTAGAGTGAAGCCTAGGTTGCCCGGAACGTAGAAATGACCATCGCTTTCAAACTGGTTGCAATTATTCCTGTTATATGATGGATAACTGTTGTATTTTTATTGTATCTTATGCTTCGGCCGTTGACTTCTAAGGCCCTAACTATTCAATCTGTAGGAGGAACGCCCTAGGGTGAAGCCTAGGTTGCTCGGAAAGTAGAAATGACCATAACATTCATACTGCTTGCAATTATTCGTTTTATACGATGAAAAAACTGTTGTATTTATATTGTATTTTATACTTCGGGCGTTTACTTCTAAGGCCCTAACTATTCAATCTGTTGGATCAACGCCCTAGAGTGAAGCCTCGGTTGCTCGGAATGTAGAAATGACCATAACATTCACACTGGTTGAAATTATTCGTTTTATATGATGGAAAAGCTGTTGTATTTATATTGTATTTTATGCTGCTGGCGTTCACTTCTTAGGCCCTAACTATTCGATCTGGTGGAACAACGCCCTGGGGTGAAGCCTAGGTTGCCGGAAACGTAGAAATGACCATAACTTTCACACTGGTTGCAATTATTCATTCTATACGATGGAAAAACTGCTATATTTATATTGTATCTTATGCTTCTGCCGTTGACTTCTTAGGCCCTAACTATTCAATCTGGTAGAACAACGCCCTAGAGTGAAGCCTGGGTTACCCGGAACGTAGAAATGACCAGGACTTTCACACTGTTTGCAGTGCCCCTTTTATACGATGGAAAAACTGTTGCATCTTTATTGAATTTTATGCTTCTGGCGTTGACTTCTAAGGCCCTAACTATTCTATCTGGTGTATCAACACCCTGGAGTGAAGCCTAGGTTGCTGGGAATGTAAAAATGACCATAACGTTCACACTGGTTGAAATTATTCGTTTTATACGATGGAAAAACTGTTATATTTAAATTGTAATTTATGCTTCTGGCGTTGATTTCTTAGGCCCTCACTATTCAATCTGGTGGAACAACACCCTAGAGTGAGGCCTAGGTTAGCCGGAACGTAGAAATGACCATCACTTCCATACTGGTAGCAATCATTCGTTTTATACGATGGAAAAGCTGTTGCATCTGTATTGTATGTTATGATTCTGTCGTTGACGTCTAAGGCCGTAGCTATTAGATGTGGTGGAGCAACTCACTAGAGTGACGCCTAGGTTGCCCGGATCGTGGAATGACCATTACTTTCGCAATATTTGCAATTATTCATTTTATGCGATGGAAAAACTGTTGTACTTATATTGTATTTTATACTTCTGGCGTTGACTTCTTATGTCCTAACTATTCCATCTGGTGGAACAACGCCCTAGAGTGAAGCCTAGGTTGCCCGGAACGTAGAAATGACCATCGCTTTCAAACTGGTTGCAATTATTCCTGTTATATGATGGATAACTGTTGTATTTTTATTGTATCTTATGCTTCGGCCGTTGACTTCTAAGGCCCTAACTATTCAATCTGTAGGAGGAACGCCCTAGGGTGAAGCCTAGGTTGCTCGGAAAGTAGAAATGACCATAACATTCATACTGCTTGCAATTATTCGTTTTATACGATGAAAAAACTGTTGTATTTATATTGTATTTTATACTTCGGGCGTTTACTTCTAAGGCCCTAACTATTCAATCTGTTGGATCAACGCCCTAGAGTGAAGCCTCGGTTGCTCGGAATGTAGAAATGACCATAACATTCACACTGGTTGAAATTATTCGTTTTATATGATGGAAAAGCTGTTGTATTTATATTGTATTTTATGCTGCTGGCGTTCACTTCTTAGGCCCTAACTATTCGATCTGGTGGAACAACGCCCTGGGGTGAAGCCTAGGTTGCCGGAAACGTAGAAATGACCATAACTTTCACACTGGTTGCAATTATTCATTCTATACGATGGAAAAACTGCTATATTTATATTGTATCTTATGCTTCTGCCGTTGACTTCTTAGGCCCTAACTATTCAATCTGGTAGAACAACGCCCTAGAGTGAAGCCTGGGTTACCCGGAACGTAGAAATGACCAGGACTTTCACACTGTTTGCAGTGACCCCTTTTATACGATGGAAAAACTGTTGCATCTTTATTGAATTTTATGCTTCTGGCGTTGACTTCTAAGGCCCTAACTATTCTATCTGGTGTATCAACGCCCTAGAGTGACGCCTAGGTTGCCTGGAACGTAGAAATGACCATTACTTTCACAATGTTTCCAATTATTCATTTTATACGATGGAAAAACTGTTGTACTTATATTGTATTTTATACTTATGGCGTTGAATTCTAAGTCCCTAGCTATGCGATCTGGTGGAGCAACGCCCTAGAGTGAAACCTAGGTTGCCCGGAACGTAGAAATTACCATACCTTTCACACTGGTTGCAATTATTCCTGTTATACGATGGAAAAGCTGTTGTATTTATATTGTATTTTATGCTTCTGTCGTTGACTTCTAAGGCCGTAGCAATTAATTGTGGTGGAGCAACGCCCTAGAGTGACGCCTAGGTTGCCGGAACTTAGAAATGACCATTACTTTCACAATGTTTGCAATTATTCATTTTATACGATGGAAAAACTGTTGTACTTATATTGTATTTTATTCTTCTGGCGTTGAATTCTATGTCCCTAGCTATTCGATCTGGTGGAGCTACGCCCTAGAATGAAACCTAGGTTACCCGGAACGTAGAAATGACCAGTACTTTCACACTGTTTGCAGTCATTCCTGTTATTCGATGGAAAAACTGTTGCATCTTTATTGTATTTTATGCTTCTGGCGTTGACTTCTAAGGCCGTAGCTATTAGATGTGGAGGAGCAACGCCGTAGAGTGACGCCCAGGTTGCCCGGAACGTAGAAATGACCATAAGTTTCATACTGGTTGCAATTATTCGTTTTATACGATAGAAAAACTGTTGTATTTATATCGTATTTTATGCTCCTGGCGTTGACTTCTAAGGATCTTACTATTCGATCTGGTGGAGCAACGCCCTAGAGTGAAGCCTAGGTTGCCCAGGACGTAGAAATGACCGTCACTTTCACACTGGCAGCAATTATTCGCTTTTTACAATGCAAAAACTGTTCTATTTATTTTGTATTTTATGCTCCGTCGGTGGACTTCTAAGGGCCTAACTACTCGATCTGGTGGAGCAACGCCCTAGTGTGAAGCATAGGTTGCCCGGAACGTAGAAATGACCTTTACTTTCACACTGGTTGCAATTATTCCTGTTATACGATGGAAAAGCTGTTGTATTTATATTGTATTTTATGCTTCTGTCGTTGACTTCTAAGGCCGCAGCAATTAATTGTGGTGGAGCAACGCCCTAGAGTGACGCCTAGGTTGCCGGAACTTAGAAATGACCATTACTTTCACAATGTTTGCAATTATTCATTTTATACGATGGAAAAACTGTTGTACTTATATTGTATTTTATTCTTCTGGCGTTGAATTCTATGTCCCAAGCTATTCGATCTGGTGGAGCTACGCCCTAGAATGAAACCTAGGTTACCCGGAACGTAGAAATGACCAGTACTTTCACACTGTTTGCAGTTATTCCTGTTATTCGATGGAAAAACTGTTGCATCTTTATTGTATTTTATGCTTCTGGCGTTGACTTCTAAGGCCGTAGCTATTAGATGTGGAGGAGCAACGCCGTAGAGTGACGCCCAGGTTGCCCGGAACGTAGAAATGACCATAAGTTTCATACTGGTTGCAATTATTCGTTTTATACGATGGAAAAACTGTTGTATTTATATCGTATTTTATGCTCCTGGCGTTGACTTCTAAGGATCTAACTATTCGATCTGGTGGAGCAACGCCCTAGAGTGAAGCCGAGATTGCCCGGAACGTAGAAATCACCATCACTTTCAAACTGGTTGTAATTATTCCGGTTATATGATGGAAAAACTGTTGTATTTTTATTGCATTTTATGCTTCGGGCATTGACTTCTAAGGCCCTACCTATTCAACCTGTTGGAGCAACGCCCTAGGGTGTAGCCTAGGTTGCCCGGAAAGTAGAAATGAGCACAACTTTCATCCTGGTTGCAATTATTCGCGTTTTACAATGCAAAAACTGTTCTATTTATTTTGTATTTTATGCTTCGGCCGTGGACTTCTAAGGCCCTAACTACTCGATCTGGTGGAGCAACGCCCTAGAGTGAAGCATAGGTTGCCCGGAACGTAGAAATGACCTTTACTTTCACACTGATTGCAATTATTCCTGTTATACGATGGAAAAGCTGTTGTATTTATATTGTATTTTATGCTTCTGTCGTTGACTTCTAAGGCCGTAGCAATTAATTGTGGCGGAGCAACGCCCTAGAGTGACGCCTAGGTTGCCGGAACTTAGAAATGACCATTACTTTCACAATGTTTGCAATTATTCATTTTATACGATGGAAAAACTGTTGTACTTATATTGTATTTTATACTTATGGCGTTGAATTCTAAGTCCCTAGCTATGCGATCTGGTGGAGCAACGCCCTAGAGTGAAACCTAGGTTGCCCGGAACGTAGAAATTACCATACCTTTCACACTGGTTGCAATTATTCCTGTTATACGGTGGAAAAACTCTTGTATATTTATTGTATTTTATGCTTCGGGCGTTGACTTCTATGGCCCTACCTATTCGATTTGGTGGAGCAACACCCTACAGCGAAGCCTAGGTTGTCAGGAACGTAGAAATGACCATAACTTTCACACTGGCAGCAATTATTCGCTTTTTACAATGCAAAAACTGTTCTATTTATTTTGTATTTTATGCTTCGGCCGTGGACTTCTAAGGCCCTAACTACTCGATCTGGTGGAGCAACGCCCTAGAGTGAAGCATAGGTTGCCCGGAACGTAGAAATGACCTTTACTTTCACACTGGTTGCAATTATTCCTGTTATACGATGGAAAAGCTGTTGTATTTATATTGTATTTTATGCTTCTGTCGTTGACTTCTAAGGCCGTAGCAATTAATTGTGGTGGAGCAACGCCCTAGAGTGACGCCTAGGTTGCCGGAACTTAGAAATGACCATTACTTTCACAATGTTTGCAATTATTCATTTTATACGATGGAAAAACTGTTGTACTTATATTGTATTTTATACTTATGGCGTTGAATTCTAAGTCCCTAGCTATGCGATCTGGTGGAGCAACGCCCTAGAGTGAAACCTAGGTTGCCCGGAACGTAGAAATTACCATACCTTTCACACTGGTTGCAATTATTCCTGTTATATGATGGATAACTGTTGTATTTTTATTGCATTTTATGCTTCGGGCACTGACTTCTAAGGTCCTAACTATTCAATCTGATGGAGCAACGCCCTAGGGTGAAGCCCAGGTTGCGCGGGAAGTAGAAATGACAATAACTTTCACACTGGTTGCAATTATTCGTTTTATACGATGGAAAAGCTGTTGCATCTGTATTGTATGTTCTGATTCTGTCGTTGACGTCTAAGGCCGTAGCTATTAGATGTGGTGGAGCAACGCACTAGAGTGACGCCTAGGTTGCCCGGTACGTGGAATGACCATTACTTTCGCAATATTTGCAATTATTCATTTTATACGATGGAAATACTGTTGTACTTATATTGTATTTTATGCTTCTGGCGTTGACTTCTTATGCCCTAACTATTCCATCTGGTGGAACAACGCCCTAGGGTGAAGCCTAGGTTGCCCGCAGCGTAGAAATGGATATAACTTTCTCAGCGGTAGCAATTATTCGTTTTATACGATAGAAAAACAGTTCTATTTATTTTGTATTTTATGCTTCGGCCGTTGACTTCTAAGGCCCTAACTATTCAATCTGTTGGAGCAACGCCCGATGGTGAAGCCTAGGTTGTCCGGAAAGTAGAAATGACCATAACATTCACACTGTTTGCTATTATTCGTTTTATATGATGGAAAAGCTGTTGTATTTATATTGCATTTTATGCTGCTGGCGTTCACTTCTTAGGCCCTAACTATTCGATCTGGTGGAGCAACGCCCTAGAGTGAAACCTAGTTTGCCCGGAACGTTGAACTGACCATTACTTTCACACTGGTTGCAATTCTTCCTGTTATACGATGGAAAACTGTTGCATCTTTATTGTATTTTATGCTTCGGGCGTTGACTTCTAAGGCCCTAACTATTCGATATGGTGGAGCAACGCCCTAGAGCGAAGCCTAGGTTGCCCGGAACGTAGAAATGACCAGAACTTTCACACTGTTTGCTATTATTCGTTTTATACGATGGAAAAACTGTTATATTTATATTGTATTTTATGCTTCTGGCGCTGATTTCTTAGGCCCCAACTTTTCGATCTGGTGGAACAACGCCCTAGAGGGAAGCCTAGGTTGCCCAGGACGTAGAAATGACCGTCACTTACACACTGGTTGCAATTATTCCTGTTATACGGTGGAAAAACTCTTGTATATTTATTGTATTTTATGCTTCTGTCGTTGACTTCTAAGGCCGTAGCAATTAATTGTGGTGGAGCAACGCCCTAGAGTGACGCCTAGGTTGCCGGAACTTAGAAATGACCATTACTTTCACAATGTTTGCAATTATTCATTTTATACGATGGAAAAACTGTTGTACTTATATTGTATTTTATTCTTCTGGCGTTGAATTCTATGTCCCTAGCTATTCGATCTGGTGGAGCTACGCCCTAGAATGAAACCTAGGTTACCCGGAACGTAGAAATGACCAGTACTTTCACACTGTTTGCAGTTATTCCTGTTATTCGATGGAAAAACTGTTGCATCTTTATTGTATTTTATGCTTCTGGCGTTGACTTCTAAGGCCGTAGCTATTAGATGTGGAGGAGCAACGCCGTAGAGTGACGCCCAGGTTGCCCGGAACGTAGAAATGACCATAAGTTTCATACTGGTTGCAATTATTCGTTTTATACGATGGAAAAACTGTTGTATTTATATCGTATTTTATGCTCCTGGCGTTGACTTCTAAGGATCTAACTATTCGATCTGGTGGAACAACGCCCTAGGGTGAAGCCTAGGTTGCCCGGAACGTAGAAATTACCATCACTCTCAAACTGGATGCAATTAATCCTTTTATACGATGGAAAAACTGTTGTATTTTTATTGCATTTTATGCTACCGGCGTTGACTTCTAAGGCCCTAACTATTCAATCTGTTGGAGCAACGCCCTAGGGTGAAGCCTAGGTTGCCCGGAAAGTAGAAATGACGTTGACTTCCATACTGGTTGCAATTATTCGTTTTATACGGTGGAAAAACTTTTGTATTTATATTGTATTTTATGCTTCTGGCGTTGACTTCTGAGGCACTAACTATTCGATCTAGTGGAGCAACGCCCTAGAGTGAAGCCTAAGTTTCCCGGAACGTAGAAATTACCATCACTTTCAAACTCGTTGCAAATACTCCTGTTATATGATGGAAAAACTGTTGTATTTATATTGTATTTTATGCTTCTGGCGTTCACTTCTTGGGCCCTAACTATTCGATCTGACGGGACAACGCCCTGGGGTGAAGTCTAGGTTGCCGGGAACGGAGAAATGACCATAACTTTCACACTGGTTGCTATTATTCGTTTTATACGATGGAAAAACTGTTGTATTTATATTGTATATTATGCTTCTGGCGTTGACTTCTAAGGCACTAACTATTCGATCTTGTGGAGCAACGCCCTAGAGTGAAGCCTAGGTTGCCCGGAACGTAGAAATGACCATCGCTTTCAAACTGGTTGCAATTATTCCTGTTATATGATGGATAACTGTTCTATTTTTATTGCATTTTATGCTGCGGGCACTGACTTCTAAGGTCCTAACTATTCAATCTGTTGGAGCAACGCCCTAGGGTGAAGCCTAGGTTGCGCGGGAAGTAGAAATGACAATAACTTTCACACTGGTTGCAATTATTCGTTTTATACGATGGAAAAGCTGTTGCATCTGTATTGTATGTTATGATTCTGTCGTTGACGTCTAAGGCCGTAGCTATTAGATGTGGTGGAGCAACACACTAGAGTGACGCCTAGGTTGCCCGGATCGTGGAATGACCATTACTTTCGCAATATTTGCAATTATTCATTTTATGCGATGGAAAAACTGTTGTACTTATATTGTATTTTATACTTCTGGCGTTGACTTCTTATGCCCTAACTATTCCATCTGGTGGAACAACGCCCTAGAGTGAAGCCTAGGTTGCCCGGAACGTAGAAATGACCATCGCTTTCAAACTGGCTGCAATTATTCCTGTTATATGATGAATAACTGTTGTATTTTTATTGTATCTTATGCTTCGGCCGTTGACTTCTAAGGCCCTAACTATTCAATCTGTAGGAGGAACGCCCTAGGGTGAAGCCTAGGTTGCTCGGAAAGTAGAAATGACCATAACATTCATACTGCTTGCAATTATTCGTTTTATACGATGAAAAAACTGTTGTATTTATATTGTATTTTATACTTCGGGCGTTTACTTCTAAGGCCCTAACTATTCAATCTGTTGGATCAACGCCCTAGAGTGAAGCCTCGGTTGCTCGGAATGTAGAAATGACCATAACATTCACACTGGTTGAAATTATTCGTTTTATATGATGGAAAAGCTGTTGTATTTATATTGTATTTTATGCTGCTGGCGTTCACTTCTTAGGCCCTAACTATTCGATCTGGTGGAACAACGCCCTGGGGTGAAGCCTAGGTTGCCGGGAACGTAGAAATGACCATAACTTTCACACTGGTTGCAATTATTCATTCTATACGATGGAAAAACTGCTATATTTATATTGTATCTTATGCTTCTGCCGTTGACTTCTTAGGCCCTAACTATTCAATCTGGTAGAACAACGCCCTAGAGTGAAGCCTGGGTTACCCGGAACGTAGAAATGACCAGGACTTTCACACTGTTTGCAGTGA
Source organism: Calliopsis andreniformis (assembly GCF_051401765.1). NCBI lineage: Eukaryota > Metazoa > Arthropoda > Insecta > Hymenoptera > Andrenidae > Calliopsis > Calliopsis andreniformis. The sequence continues at coordinate 5,992,773 of NW_027480425.1, read as the reverse complement.
CCCCTTTTATACGATGGAAAAACTGTTGCATCTTTATTGAATTTTATGCTTCTGGCGTTGACTTCTAAGGCCCTAACTATTCTATCTGGTGTATCAACACCCTAGAGTGAAGCCTAGGTTGCTGGGAATGTAAAAATGACCATAACGTTCACACTGGTTGAAATTATTCGTTTTATACGATGGAAAAACTGTTATATTTAAATTGTAATTTATGCTTCTGGCGTTGATTTCTTAGGCCCTCACTATTCAATCTGGTGGAACGACACCCTAGAGTGAGGCCTAGGTTAGCCGGAACGTAGAAATGACCATCACTTCCATACTGGTAGCAATCATTCGTTTTATACGATGGAAAAGCTGTTGCATCTGTATTGTATGTTATGATTCTGTCGTTGACGTCTAAGGCCGTAGCTATTAGATGTGGTGGAGCAACTCACTAGAGTGACGCCTAGGTTGCCCGGATCGTGGAATGACCATTACTTTCGCAATATTTGCAATTATTCATTTTATGCGATGGAAAAACTGTTGTACTTATATTGTATTTTATACTTCTGGCGTTGACTTCTTATGCCCTAACTATTCCATCTGGTGGAACAACGCCCTAGAGTGAAGCCTAGGTTGCCCGGAACGTAGAAATGACCATCGCTTTCAAACTGGTTGCAATTATTCCTGTTATATGATGGATAACTGTTGTATTTTTATTGTATCTTATGCTTCGGCCGTTGACTTCTAAGGCCCTAACTATTCAATCTGTAGGAGGAACGCCCTAGGGTGAAGCCTAGGTTGCTCGGAAAGTAGAAATGACCATAACATTCATACTGCTTGCAATTATTCGTTTTATACGATGAAAAAACTGTTGTATTTATATTGTATTTTATACTTCGGGCGTTTACTTCTAAGGCCCTAACTATTCAATCTGTTGGATCAACGCCCTAGAGTGAAGCCTCGGTTGCTCGGAATGTAGAAATGACCATAACATTCACACTGGTTGAAATTATTCGTTTTATATGATGGAAAAGCTGTTGTATTTATATTGTATTTTATGCTGCTGGCGTTCACTTCTTAGGCCCTAACTATTCGATCTGGTGGAACAACGCCCTGGGGTGAAGCCTAGGTTGCCGGAAACGTAGAAATGACCATAACTTTCACACTGGTTGCAATTATTCATTCTATACGATGGAAAAACTGCTATATTTATATTGTATCTTATGCTTCTGCCGTTGACTTCTTAGGCCCTAACTATTCAATCTGGTAGAACAACGCCCTAGAGTGAAGCCTGGGTTACCCGGAACGTAGAAATGACCAGGACTTTCACACTGTTTGCAGTGCCCCTTTTATACGATGGAAAAACTGTTGCATCTTTATTGAATTTTATGCTTCTGGCGTTGACTTCTAAGGCCCTAACTATTCTATCTGGTGTATCAACACCCTGGAGTGAAGCCTAGGTTGCTGGGAATGTAAAAATGACCATAACGTTCACACTGGTTGAAATTATTCGTTTTATACGATGGAAAAACTGTTATATTTAAATTGTAATTTATGCTTCTGGCGTTGATTTCTTAGGCCCTCACTATTCAATCTGGTGGAACAACACCCTAGAGTGAGGCCTAGGTTAGCCGGAACGTAGAAATGACCATCACTTCCATACTGGTAGCAATCATTCGTTTTATACGATGGAAAAGCTGTTGCATCTGTATTGTATGTTATGATTCTGTCGTTGACGTCTAAGGCCGTAGCTATTAGATGTGGTGGAGCAACTCACTAGAGTGACGCCTAGGTTGCCCGGATCGTGGAATGACCATTACTTTCGCAATATTTGCAATTATTCATTTTATGCGATGGAAAAACTGTTGTACTTATATTGTATTTTATACTTCTGGCGTTGACTTCTTATGTCCTAACTATTCCATCTGGTGGAACAACGCCCTAGAGTGAAGCCTAGGTTGCCCGGAACGTAGAAATGACCATCGCTTTCAAACTGGTTGCAATTATTCCTGTTATATGATGGATAACTGTTGTATTTTTATTGTATCTTATGCTTCGGCCGTTGACTTCTAAGGCCCTAACTATTCAATCTGTAGGAGGAACGCCCTAGGGTGAAGCCTAGGTTGCTCGGAAAGTAGAAATGACCATAACATTCATACTGCTTGCAATTATTCGTTTTATACGATGAAAAAACTGTTGTATTTATATTGTATTTTATACTTCGGGCGTTTACTTCTAAGGCCCTAACTATTCAATCTGTTGGATCAACGCCCTAGAGTGAAGCCTCGGTTGCTCGGAATGTAGAAATGACCATAACATTCACACTGGTTGAAATTATTCGTTTTATATGATGGAAAAGCTGTTGTATTTATATTGTATTTTATGCTGCTGGCGTTCACTTCTTAGGCCCTAACTATTCGATCTGGTGGAACAACGCCCTGGGGTGAAGCCTAGGTTGCCGGAAACGTAGAAATGACCATAACTTTCACACTGGTTGCAATTATTCATTCTATACGATGGAAAAACTGCTATATTTATATTGTATCTTATGCTTCTGCCGTTGACTTCTTAGGCCCTAACTATTCAATCTGGTAGAACAACGCCCTAGAGTGAAGCCTGGGTTACCCGGAACGTAGAAATGACCAGGACTTTCACACTGTTTGCAGTGACCCCTTTTATACGATGGAAAAACTGTTGCATCTTTATTGAATTTTATGCTTCTGGCGTTGACTTCTAAGGCCCTAACTATTCTATCTGGTGTATCAACGCCCTAGAGTGACGCCTAGGTTGCCTGGAACGTAGAAATGACCATTACTTTCACAATGTTTCCAATTATTCATTTTATACGATGGAAAAACTGTTGTACTTATATTGTATTTTATACTTATGGCGTTGAATTCTAAGTCCCTAGCTATGCGATCTGGTGGAGCAACGCCCTAGAGTGAAACCTAGGTTGCCCGGAACGTAGAAATTACCATACCTTTCACACTGGTTGCAATTATTCCTGTTATACGATGGAAAAGCTGTTGTATTTATATTGTATTTTATGCTTCTGTCGTTGACTTCTAAGGCCGTAGCAATTAATTGTGGTGGAGCAACGCCCTAGAGTGACGCCTAGGTTGCCGGAACTTAGAAATGACCATTACTTTCACAATGTTTGCAATTATTCATTTTATACGATGGAAAAACTGTTGTACTTATATTGTATTTTATTCTTCTGGCGTTGAATTCTATGTCCCTAGCTATTCGATCTGGTGGAGCTACGCCCTAGAATGAAACCTAGGTTACCCGGAACGTAGAAATGACCAGTACTTTCACACTGTTTGCAGTCATTCCTGTTATTCGATGGAAAAACTGTTGCATCTTTATTGTATTTTATGCTTCTGGCGTTGACTTCTAAGGCCGTAGCTATTAGATGTGGAGGAGCAACGCCGTAGAGTGACGCCCAGGTTGCCCGGAACGTAGAAATGACCATAAGTTTCATACTGGTTGCAATTATTCGTTTTATACGATAGAAAAACTGTTGTATTTATATCGTATTTTATGCTCCTGGCGTTGACTTCTAAGGATCTTACTATTCGATCTGGTGGAGCAACGCCCTAGAGTGAAGCCTAGGTTGCCGGAATCGTAGAAATGACCATTACTTTCACAATGTTTGCAATTATTCATTTTATACGATGGAAAAACTGTTGTACTTATATTGTATTTTATCCATCTGGCGTTGACTTCTAAGGCCGTAGCTATTAGATGTGGTGGAGCATCGCCCTAGAGTGACGCCTAGGGTGGTCGGAACGTAGAAATGACCATCACTTTCAAACTGGTTGTAATTATTCCGGTTATATGATGGAAAAACTGTTGTATTTTTATTGCATTTTATGCTTCGGGCATTGACTTCTAAGGCCCTAACTATTCAACCTGTTGGAGCAACGCCCTAGGGTGTAGCCTAGGTTGCCCGGAAAGTAGAAATGAGCACAACTTTCATACTGGTTGCAATTACTCGTTTTATATGATGGAAAAACTGTTGTATTTATATTGTATTTTATGCTTCTGGCGTTCACTTCTTAGGCCCTAACTATTCGATCTGGTCGAACAACGCCCTAGAGTGAAGTCTAGGTTGCCGGGAACGGAGAAATGACCATAACTTTCACACTGGTTGCTATTATTCGTTTTATACGATGGAAAAACTGTTGTATTTATATTGTATATTAAGCTTCTGGCGTTGACTTCTAAGGCACTAACTATTCGATCTGGTGGAGCAACGCCCTAGAGTGAAGCCTAGGTTGCCCGGAACGTAGAAATGACCATCGCTTTCAAACTGGTTGCAATTATTCCTGTTATATGATGGATAACTGTTGTATTTTTATTGCATTTTATGCTTCGGGCACTGACTTCTAAGGTCCTAACTATTCAATCTGTTGGAGCAACGCCCTAGAGTGAAGCCTAGGTTGCGCGGGAAGTAGAAATGACAATAACTTTCACACTGGTTGCAATTATTCGTTTTATACGATGGAAAAGCTGTTGCATCTGTATTGTATGTTATGATTCTGTCGTTGACGTCTAAGGCCGTAGCTATTAGATGTGGTGGAGCAACGCACTAGAGTGACGCCTAGGTTGCCCGGTACGTGGAATGACCATTACTTTCGCAATATTTGCAATTATTCATTTTATACGACGGAAAAACTGTTGTACTTATATTGTATTTTATGCTTCTGGCGTTGACTTCTTATGCCCTAACTATTCCATCTGGTGGAACAACGCCCTAGGGTGAAGCCTAGGTTGCCCGCAGCGTAGAAATGGATATAACTTTCACACCGGTAGCAATTATTCGTTTTATACGATAGAAGAACAGTTCTATTTATTTTGTATTTTATGCTTCGGCCGTTGACTTCTAAGGCCCTAACTATTCAATCTGTTGGAGCAACGCCCGATGGTGAAGCCTAGGTTGCCCGGAAAGTAGAAATGACCATAACATTCATACTGCTTGCAATTATTCGTTTTATACGATGAAAAAACTGTTGTATTTATATTGTATTTTATACTTCGGGCGTTGACTTCTAAGGCCCTAACTGTTCAATCTGTTGGATCAACGCCCTAGAGTGAAGCCTCGGTTGCTCGGAATGTAGAAATGACCATAACATTCACACTGGTTGAAATTATTCGTTTTATATGATGGAAAAGCTGTTGTATTTATATTGTATTTTATGCTGCTGGCGTTCACTTCTTAGGCCCTAACTATTCGATCTGGTGGAACAACGCCCTTGGGTGAAGCCCAGGTTGCCCGGAACGTAGAAATGACGTTTACTTTCATACTGGTTGCAATTATTCGTTTTATACGATGGAAAGACTGTTGTATTTATACCGTATTTTATGCTTCTGGCGTTGACTTCTTATGCCCTAACTATTCCATCTGGTGGAACAACGCCCTAGGGTGAAGCCTAGGTTGCCCGGAACGTAGAAATTACCATCACTCTCAAACTGGTTGCAATTAATCTTTTTATACGATGGAAAAACTGTTGTATTTTTATTGCATTTTATGCTACCGGCGTTGACTTCAAAGGCCCTAACTATTGAATCGGTTGGAGCAACGCCCTAGGGTGAAGCCTAGGTTGCCCGGAAAGTAGAAATGAGGTTAATCTTCATACTGGTTGCAATTATTCGTTTTATACGATGGAAAAACTGTTGTATTTATATTGTTTTTTATGCTTCTGGCGTTGACTTCTAAGACACTAACTATTCGATCTGGTGGAGCAACGCCCTAGAGTGAAGCCGAGATTGCCCGGAACGTAGAAATGACCATAGCTTTCATACTGGTTGCAATTATTCGTTTTATATGATTGAAAAACTGTTGTATTTATATTGTATTTTATGCTTCTGTCGTTCACTTCTTAGGCCCTAGCTATTCGATCTGGTGGAACAACGCCCTTGGGTGAAGCCCAGGTTGCCCGGAACGTAGAAATGACGTTTACTTTCATACTGGTTGCAATTATTCGTTTTATACGATGGAAAGACTGCTGCATTTATATTGTATTTTATGCTTCTGGCGTTGACTTCTAAGGCCCTAACTGTTTGATCTGGTGGAGCAACGCAGTAGAGTGAAGCCTAAGTTGCCCGGAACAATGATATGCCATTACTTTCACAATGGTTGCAATTATTCCTGATATACGATGGAAAAACTGTTGTATTTTTATTGCATTTTATGCTACCGGCGTTGACTTCTAAGGCCCTAACTATTCAATCGGTTGGAGCAACGCCCTAGGGTGAAGCCTAGGTTGCCCGGAACGTAGAAATGAGGTTAATCTTCATACTGGTTGCAATTATTCGTTTTATACGATGGAAAAACTGTTGTATTTATATTGTTTTTTATGCTTCTGGCGTTGACTTCTAAGACACTAACTATTCGATCTGGTGGAGCAACGCCCTAGAGTGAAGCCGAGATTGCCCGGAACGTAGAAATGACCATCACTTTCAAACTGGTTGTAATTATTCCGGTTATATGATGGAAAAACTGTTGTATTTTTATTGCATTTTATGCTTCGGGCATTGACTTCTAAGGCCCTAACTATTCAACCGGTTGGAGCAACGCCCTAGGGTGTAGCCTAGGTTGCCCGGAAAGTAGAAATGACCACAACTTTCATACTGGTTGCAATTACTCGTTTTATATGATGGAAAAACTGTTGTATTTATGTTGTATTTTATGCTTCTGGCGTTCACTTCTTAGGCCCTAACTATTCGATCTGGTCGAACAACGCCCTAGAGTGAAGCCTAGGTTGCCCGGGACGTAGAAATGACCATCACTTTCAAACTGGTTGCAATTAATCCTTTCATACGATGGAAAAACTGTTGTATTTTTATTGCATTTTATGCTTCCGGCGTTGACTTCTAAGGCCCTAACTATTCAATCTGTTGGAGCAACGCCCTAGGGTGAAGCCTAGGTTGCCCGGAGAGTAGAAATGACGTTGACTTCCATACTGGTTGCAATTATTCGTTTTATACGATGGAAAAACTGTTGTATTTATATTGTATTTTATGCTTCTGGCGTTGACTTCTGAGGCACTAACTATTCGATCTAGTGGAGCAACGCCCTAGAGTGAAGCCTAAGTTTCCCGGAACGTAGAAATTACCATCACTTTCAAACTCGTTGCAAATACTCCTGTTATATGATGGAAAAACTGTTGTATTTATATTGTATTTTATGCTTCTGGCGTTCACTTGTTGGGCCCTAACTATTCGATCTGGCGGGACAACGCCCTGGGGTGAAGTCTAGGTTGCCGGGAACGGAGAAATGACCATAACTTTTACACTGGTAGCAATTATTCGTTTTATACAATTGAAAAACTGTTCTATTTATCTTGCATTTAGTGCTTCGGGCGTTAGCTACTAAGGCCCTAACTGTTTGATCTGGTGGAGCAACGCCCTAGAGTGAAGCCTAGGCTGCCCGGAACGTAGAAATGACCATAACTTTCACATTGGCTGCTATTGTTCGTTTTATACGATGGAAAAACTGTTGGATTTATATTGTGTTTTATGTTTCTGGCGTAGACTTCTATGGCCCTAGCTATTCGATCTAGTGGAACAACGCCCTAGAGTGAAGCCTATGCATCCTGGAACGTAGAAATGACCATCACTTTCACACGGGTTGCCATTATTCCTGTTATAGGATGGAAAGACTGTTGTATTTTTATGGTATTTTATACATCAGGCGTCCACTTCTGAGGCTGTAGCTATTCGATGTGGTGGCAGAACGCCATAGAGTGAAGCCTAGGTTGCCCGGAACGTAGAAATGACCATTAGTTTCATACTGGTTGCAATTATTCGTTTTATACGATGGAAAAACTGTTGTATTTATATTGCATTTTATGCTTCTGGCGTTCACTTCTTAGGCCCTAACTATTCGATCTGTTGGAACAACGCCCTAGGGTGAAGCCTAGGTTGCCCGGAACGTAGAAATGACCATAACTTTTACACTGGTAGCAATTATTCGTTTTATACGATGGAAGAGCTGTTGTACTTATATTGTATTTTATGCCTCTGGCGTTGACTTCTAAGGCCGTAGCTATTAGATGTGGTGGAGCAACGGCCTAGAGTGACGCCTAGGGTAATCGGAACGTAGAAATGAACATTACTTTCACACTGGTTGCAATTATTTGTTTTATACGATGGAAAAGCTGTTGTATCTATATCGTATTTTATACTTCTGGCGTTGACTTCTTAGGCCGTAACTATTCGATCTGGTGGAACAACGCCGTAGAGTGAAGCCTAGGTTGCCCGGATCGTAGAAATGACCATTACTTTCACACTGTTTGCAATTATTCCTTTTATACGATGGAAAAGCTGTTGTATTTATATCGTATTTTATGCTCCTGGCGTTGACTTCTAAGGACCTAAATATTCGATCTGGTGGAGCAACGCCCTAGAGTGAAGACTAGGTTGCCGGAAACGTAGAAATGACCATTGCTTTCACAATGTTTGCAATTATTCATTTTATACGATGGAAAAACTGTTGTACTTATATTGTATTTTATCCATCTGGCGTTGACTTCTAAGGCCGTAGCTATTAGATGTGGTGGAGCATCGCCCTAGAGTGACGCCTAGGGTTGTCGGAACGTAGAAATGACCATAACTTTCACACTGGAAGCAATTATTCGTTTTATACAATGGAAAAACTGTTCTACTTATTTTGTAGTTTATGCTTCGGGCGTTGACTTCTAAGGCCGTAGCTATTAGATGTGGTGGACCAACGCCCTAAAGTCACGCCTAGGGTAATCGGAACGTAGAAATGAACATTACTTTCACACTGGTTGCAATTATTTGTTTTATACGATGGAAAAGCTGTTGTATTTATATCGTATTCTATACTTCTGTCGTTGACTTCTTAGGCCGTAACTATTCGATCTGGTGGAGCAACGCCCCAGAGTGAAGCCTAGGTTGCCCGGAACGTAGAAATGACAATTACTTTCACACTGGTTGCAATTATTCCTGTTATACGATGGAAAAGCTGTTGTATTTATATTGTATTTTATGCTTCTGTCGTTGACTTCTAAGGCCGTAGCTATTAGCTGTGGTGGAGCAACACCCTAGAGTGACGCCTAGGTTGCCGGTACGTAGAAATGACCATTACTTTCACACTGTTTGCTATTATTCATTTTATACGATGAAAAGGTGTTGTATTTATATTGTATTTTATGCTTCTGGCGTTGACTTCTAAGGCCGTAGCTATTATATGTGGTGGAGTAACGCCCTAGAGTGACGCCTAGGTTGCCTGGCTCGTAGAAATGACCATTACTTTCACAATCTTTCCAATTATTCATTTTATACGATGGAAAAACTGTTGTACTTATATTGTATTTTATACTTATGGCGTTGAATTCTAAGTCCCTAGCTATGCGATCTGGTGGAGCAACGCCCTAGAGTGAAACCTAGGTTGCCCGGAACGTAGAAATTACCATAACTTTCACACTCGTAGCAATTATTCGTTTTATACGGTGGAACAACTGTTCTATTTATTTTGTATTTCATGCTTCGGGCGTTGACTTCTAAGGCCCTAACTATTCAATCTGTTGGAGCAGCGCCCTAGGGTGAAGCCTAGGTTGCCCGGAAAGTAGCAATGACCATAACTTTCATACTGGTTGCAATTATTCGTTTTATACGATGGAAAAACTGTTTTATTTATATTGTATTTTATGCTTCTGGCGCTGACGTCTAGGGCACTACCTATTCGATCTGGTGGAGCAGCGCCCTAGGGTGAAGCCTAGGTTGCCCGGAACGTAGAAATGACCATTACTTTTCCACTGGTTTCAATTATTCGTTTTATACGATGGAAAAACTGTTGCATCTTTATTTTATTTTATGCCCCTGGCGTTGACTTCTAAGGCCCTAACTATTCGATCTGGTGGAGCAACGCCCTAGAGTGAAGCCTAGGTTGCCCGGCACGTAGAAATGACCATAACTTTCACACTGGTAGCAATTATTCGTTTTATACAATGGAAAAACTGTTCTATTTATTTTGTAGTTTATGCTTCGGGCGTTGACTTCTAAGGCCCTAACTATTCGATCTGGTGGTGCAACGCCCTAGAGTGAGGCCTAGGTTGCACGAAACGTAGAAATGACCATAACTTTCACACTGGTTGCTATTATTCGTTTTATACAATGGAAAAGCTGTTGTATTTATTTTGTATTTTATGCTTCGGTCGTTGACTTCTAAGGCCCTAACTATTCGATCTGGTTTAGCAACACCCTAGGGTGAAGCCAAGCTTGCTCGGAAAGTAGGACATACCATTACCTTCATACTTGTGGCAATTACTCCTGTTATACGATGGAAAAACTGTTGCGTCTTTAATGTATTTTATGCTTCTGGCGTTGACTTCTAAGGCCCTATCTATTCGATCTGGTGGAGCAACGCCCCAGAGTGAAGCCTAGGTTGACCGGAACGTAGAAATGACCATAACTTTCAGACTGTTTGCAATTATTCATTTTATACGATGGAAAAGCTGTTCTATTTATTTTGTATTTTATGCTTCGGCCGTGGACTTCTAAGGCCCTAACTACTTGATCTGGTGGAGCAACGCCCTAGAGTGAAGCATAGGTTGCCCGGAACGTAGAAATGACCTTTACTTTCACACTGGTTGCAATTATTCCTGTTATACGATGGAAAAGCTGTTGTATTTATATTGTATTTTATGCTTCTGTCGTTGACTTCTAAGGCCGTAGCAATTCGTTGTGGTGGAGCAACGCCCTAGAGTGAAGCCTAGGTTGCCCGCAACGTAGAAATGACCACCACATTCACACTGGTTGCAATTATTCCTGTTATACGATGGAAAAACTCTTGTATATTTATTGTATTTTATGCTTCTGGCGTTGACTTCTAAGGCCCTAACTATACGATCTGGTGGAGCAACGCCCTGGAGTGAAGCCTAGGTTGCCCGGAGCGTAGGACATACCTTTACCTTCACACTGGTAGCAATTATTCGTTTTATACGATGGAAAAACTGTTCTATTTATATATTATTTTATGCTTCGGGCGTTGACTTCTAAGGCCCTAACTATTCGATCTGGTGGAGCAACGTCCCAGAGTGAAGCCTAGGCTGCCCGGAACGTAGAAATGACAATTACCTTCACACTGGTTGCAATTATTTGTTTTATACGATGGAAAAGCTGTTGTATTTATATCGTATTTTATACTTCTGGCGTTGACTTCTTAGGCAGTAACTATTCGATCTGGTGGAACAACGCCGTAGAGTGAAGCCTATGTTGCCCGGATCGTAGAAATGACCACCACATTCACACTGGTTGCAATTATTCCTGTTATTCGATGGAAAAACTGTTGCATCTTTATTGTATTTTATGCTTCTGGTGTTGACTTCTAAGGCCCTAACTATTCGATCTGGTGGAGTAACGACCTAGAGTGAAGCCTAGGTTGCCCGGAACGTAGAAATGACCATCACTTTCACAGTGGTTGCAATTATTCCTGTTATACGATGGAAAAACTCTTGTATATTTATTGTATTTTATGCATCGGGCGTTGACTTCTATGGCACTACCTATTCGATCTGGTGGAGCAAGACCCTACAGTGAAGCCTAGGTTGACCGGAACGTAGAAATGAACATAACTTTCACACTGTTTGCAATTTTTCATTTTATGCGATGGCAAAGCTGTTGTATTTATATTGTATTTTATGCTTCTGGCGTTGACTTCTAAGGCCGTAGCTATTAGATGTGCTGGACCAACGCCGTAGACTGACGTCCAGGATGCCCGGAACGTAGAAATGTCCATTACTTTCACACTGGTTGCTATTATTCGTTTTATACGATGGAAAAACTCTTGTATATTTATTGTATTTTATGCTTCGGTCGTTGACTTCTATGGCCCTACCTATTCGATCTGTTGGAGCAACACCCTACAGTTAAGCCTAGGTTGCCCGGAACGTAGAAATAAACATAACTTTCACACTGGCAGCAATTATTCGCTTTATACAATGGAAAAACTGTTCTATTTATTTTGTATTTTATGCTTCGGCCGTGGACTTCTAAGGCCCTAACTACTCGATCTGGTGGAGCAACGCCCTAGAGTGAAGCATAGGTTGCCCGGAACGTAGAAATGACCTTTACTTTCACACTGGTTGCAATTATTCCTGTTATACGATGGAAAAGCTGTTGTATTTATATTGTATTTTATGCTTCGAGCGTTGACTTCTAAGGCCCTAACTATTCGATCTGGTGGAGCAACACACTACAGTGAAGCCTAGGTTGCCCGGAACGTATATATGACCATAACCTACACACAGGTTGCAATTATTCGTTTTATACGATGGAAAGACTGTTCCATTTATTTTATAGTTTATGTTTCTGGCGTTGACTTCTTAGGCCCTAACTTTTCCATCTGGTGGAACAACGCCCGAGGGTGAAGCCTAGGTTGCCCGGAACGTAGAAATGACCATAACTTTCACACTGGTTGCAACTATCCATGCTATACAATGGAATAACTGTTGCATCCTTATTGTATTTTATGCTTCTGGCGTTGACTTCTTAGGCCCTAACTATTCCATCTGGTGGAACGACGCCCTAGAGTGAAGCCTAGGTTGCCGAGAACGTTGAAATGACCATCACTTTCACACTGGTTGCAATTATTGCTGTTATACGATGGAAAAACTCTTGTATATTTATTGTAGTTTATGCTCCGGGCGTTGACTTCTATGGCCCTACCTATTCGATTTGGTGGAGCAACGCCCTACAGTGAAGCCTAGATTGTCAGAAACGTAGAAATGAACATAACTTTCACACTGGTAGCAATTATTCGTTTTATACAATGGAAAAACTGTTCTATTTATCTTGTATTTAGTGCTTCGGGCGTTGGCTTCTAAGGCCCTAACTGTTTGATCTGGTGGAGCAACGCCCTAGAGTGAAGCCTAGGTTGCCCGGAACGTAGAAATGACCATAACTTTCACACTGGCTGCTATTGTTCGTTTTATACGATGGAAAAACTGTTATATTTATATTGTATTTTATGCTTCTGGCGTTGACTTCTTAGGCCCTAACTATTCGAACTGTTGGAACAACGCCCTAGAGTGAAGCCTAGGTATCCTGGAACGTAGAAATGACCATCACTTTCACACGGGCTGCCATTATTCCTGTTATAGGATGGAAAGACTGTTGTATTTTTATGGTATTTTATACTTCAGGCGTCGACTTCTGAGGCTGTAGCTATTCGATGTGGTGGAAGAACGCCATAGAGTGAAGCCTAGGTTGCCCGGAACGTAGAAATGACCATAACTTTCACACTGGTTGCTATTATTCGTTCTATACGATGGAAAAGCTGTTTTATTTATATTGTATTTTATGCTTCTGGCGTTGACTTCTACGGCTCTAACTATTCGATCTGGTGGAGCAACGCCCTAGAGTGAAGCCTAGGTTTCCCGGAACGAAGAAATGGCAATCACTTTCAAACTGGTTGCAATTATTCCTGTTAAATGATGGAAAAACTGTTGTATTTTTATTGCATTTTATGCTACGGGCATTGACTTCTAAGGTCCTAACTATGCAATCTGTTGGAGCAACGCCCTAGGGTGAAGCCTACGTTGCGCGGAAAGCGGAAATAACAATAACTTTCACACTGGGTGCAATTATTCGTTTAATACGATGGAAAAACTGTTATATTTATATTGTATTTAATGCTTCTGGCGTTGACTTCTTAGCCCCTAACTATTCGATCTGGTGGAACAACGCAATAGAGTGAAGCCTAGGTTGCCCGGAACGTAGAATTGTCCATCACTTTCAAACTGGTTGCAATTATTCCTGTTATATGATGGTAACACTGTTGTATTCTTTTTGCATTTTATGGTTCGGGCGTTGACTTCTACGGGCCTAACTATTCGATCTGGTGGAGCAACGCAATAGAGTGAAGCCTAGGTTGCCCGGAACGTAGAATTGGCCATCACTTTCAAACTGGTTGCAATTATTCCTGTTATATGATGGAAACACTGTTGTATTTTTATTGCATTTTATGCTTCGGGCGTTGACTTCTAAGGACCTAACTATTCAATCTGTTGGTGCAACGCCCTAGGGTTGAAGCCTAGGTTGCTCGGAAAGTAGAAATGACCATAAGTTTCATACTGGTTGCAATTATTTGTTTTATACGATGTAAAAACTGTTGTATTTTTATTGTATTTTATGCTTCTGGCGTTGACTTCTAAGGCACTAACTATTCGATCTGGTGAAGCAACGCCCGAGGGTGTAGCCTAGGTTGCCCGTAAAGTAGAAATGACCATAGCTTTCATACTGGTTGCAATTATTCGTTTTATATGATGGAAATACTGTTGTATTTATATTGTATTTTATGCTTCTGGCGTTCACTTCTTAGGCCCTAACTATTCGATCTGTAGGAGCAACGCCCTAGGGCATAGCCTAGGTTGCCCGTAAAGTAGAAATGACCATAGCTTTCATACTGGTTTCAATTATTCGTTTTATATGATGGAAAAACTGTTGTATTTATATTGTATTTTATGCTTCTGGCATTCACTTCTTAGGCCCTAACACTTCGATCTGGTGGAACAACGCCCTATGGTGAAGCCTAGGTTGACCGGAACGTAGAAATGACCATAACTTTCACACCGGTAGCAATTATTGGTTTTACACGATGGAAAAACTGTTATATTTATTTTGTATTTTATGCATCGGGCGTTGACTTCTAAGGCCCTAACTATTCAATCTGTTGGAGCAACGCCCTACAGTGAAGCCTCGGTTGCCCGGAACGTACATATGACCATAACCTTCACACAGGTTGCAATTATTCGTTTTATACGGTGTAACGGCTGTTGTATTTATATTGTATTTTATGCTTCTGACGTTGACTTCTAAGGCACTAACTATTCGATCTGGTGGAGCAACGCAATAGAGTGATGCCTAGGTTGCCCGGAACGTAGAAATGACCATAACTTTCACACTGGTAGCATTTATTCGTTTTATACAATGGAAAAACTGTTCCATTTATTTTGCATTTTATGCTTCGGGCATTGACTCCTAAGGCCCTAACTATTCAATCTGTTGGAGCAACGCCCTAGGGTGAAGCCTAGGTTGCCCGGAAAGTAGAAATGACCATAACTTTCACAATGTTTGCAATTATTCATTTTATACGATGGAGAAACTGTTGTACTTATATTGTATTTTATTCTTCTGGCGTTGCCTTCTTAGGCCCTAACTATTCGACCTTGTGGAGCAACGCCCTAGAGTGAAGCCTAGGTTACCTGGAACGTAGAAATGACCATCACCTTCACACGGGTTGCAATTACTCCTGTTATAGGGTGGAAAGACTGTTGTATTTTTATTGTGTTTTATACTTCAGGCGTTGACCTCTGAGGCCGCAGCTGTTCGATGTGGTGGAAGAACGCCATACAGTGAAGCCTAGGTTGCCCGGAATGTAGAAATGACCATAAGTTTCGTACTGGCTGCAATTATTCGTTTTATACGTTGAAAAAACTGTTGTATTTATATTGTATTTTATGCTTCTGGCGTTCACTTCTTAGGCCCTAACTGTTCGATCTGGTGGACCAACGCAATAGAGTGAAGCCTAGGTTGCCCGGAACGTAGAATTGGCCATCACTTTCAAACTGGTTGCAATTATTCGTTCTATACGATGGAAAAGCTGTTTTATTTATATTGTATTTTATGCTTCTGGCGTTGACTTCTACGGCTCTAACTATTCGATCTGGTGGAGCAACGCCCTAGAGTGAAGCCTAGGTTTCCCGGAACGAAGAAATGGCAATCACTTTCAAACTGGTTGCAATTATTCCTGTTAAATGATGGAAAAACTGTTGTATTTTTATTGCATTTTATGCTACGGGCATTGACTTGTAAGGTCCTAACTATGCAATCTGTTGGAGCAACGCCCTAGGGTGAAGCATACGTTGCGCGGAAAGCAGAAATAACAACAACTTTCACACTGGGTGCAATTATTCGTTTAATACGATGGAAAAACTGTTATATTTATATTGTATTTAATGCTTCTGGCGTTGACTTCTTAGCCCCTAACTATTCGATCTGGTGGAACAACGCAATAGAGTGAAGCCTAGGTTGCCCGGAACGTAGAATTGTCCATCACTTTCAAACTGGTTGCAATTATTCCTGTTATATGATGGTAACACTGTTGTATTCTTTTTGCATTTTATGGTTCGGGCGTTGACTTCTACGGCCCTAACTATTCAATCTGTTGGAGCAACGCCCTAGGGTGAACCCTAGGTTGCTCGGAAAGTAGAAATGACCATAAGTTTCATACTGGTTGCAATTATTCGTTTTATACGATGGAAAAACTGTTGTATTTATATTGTATTTTAAGCTTCTGGCGTCGACTTCTAAGGCACTAACTATTCGATCTGGTGGAGCAACGCAATAGAGTGAAGCCTAGGTTGCCCGGAACGTAGAATTGGCCATCACTTTCAAACTGGTTGCAATTATTCCTGTTATATGATGGAAACACTGTTGTATTTTTATTGCATTTTATGCTTCGGGCGTTGACTTCTAAGGACCTAACTATTCAATCTGTTGGTGCAACGCCCCAGGGTTGAAGCCTAGGTTGCTCGGAAAGTAGAAATGACCATAAGTTTCATACTGGTTGCAATTATTTGTTTTATACGATGTAAAAACTGTTGTATTTTTATTGTATTTTATGCTTCTGGCGTTGACTTCTAAGGCACTAACTATTCGATCTGGTGAAGCAACGCCCGAGGGTGTAGCCTAGGTTGCCCGTAAAGTAGAAATGACCATAGCTTTCATACTGGTTGCAATTATTCGTTTTATATGATGGAAATACTGTTGTATTTATATTGTATTTTATGCTTCTGGCGTTCACTTCTTAGGCCCTAACTATTCGATCTGTAGGAGCAACTCCCTAGGGCATAGCCTAGGTTGCCCGTAAAGTAGAAATGACCATAGCTTTCATACTGGTTTCAATTATTCGTTTTATATGATGGAAAAACTGTTGTATTTATATTGTATTTTATGCTTCTGGCATTCACTTCTTAGGCCCTAACACTTCGATCTGGTGGAACAACGCCCTATGGTGAAGCCTAGGTTGACCGGAACGTAGAAATGACCATAACTTTCACACCGGTAGCAATTATTGGTTTTACACGATGGAAAAACTGTTATATTTATTTTGTATTTTATGCATCGGGCGTTGACTTCTAAGGCCCTAACTATTCAATCTGTTGGAGCAACGCCCTACAGTGAAGCCTCGGTTGCCCGGAACGTACATATGACCATAACCTTCACACAGGTTGCAATTATTCGTTTTATACGGTGTAACGGCTGTTGTATTTATATTGTATTTTATGCTTCTGACGTTGACTTCTAAGGCACTAACTATTCGATCTGGTGGAGCAACGCAATAGAGTGAAGCCTAGGTTGCCCGGAACGTAGAAATGACCATAACTTTCACACTGGTAGCATTTATTCGTTTTATACGATGGAAAAACTGTTCTATTTATTTTGCATTTTATGCTTCGGGCATTGACTCCTAAGGCCCTAACTATTCAATCTGTTGGAGCAACGCCCTAGGGTGAAGCCTAGGTTGCCCGGAAAGTAGAAATGACCATAACTTTCACAATGTTTGCAATTATTCATTTTATACGATGGAGAAACTGTTGTACTTATATTGTATTTTATTCTTCTGGCGTTGCCTTCTTAGGCCCTAACTATTCGACCTTGTGGAGCAACGCCCTAGAGTGAAGCCTAGGTTACCTGGAACGTAGAAATGACCATCACCTTCACACGGGTTGCAATTACTCCTGTTATAGGGTGGAAAGACTGTTGTATTTTTATTGTGTTTTATACTTCAGGCGTTGATCTCTGAGGCCGCAGCTGTTCGATGTGGTGGAAGAACGCCATACAGTGAAGCCTAGGTTGCCCGGAATGTAGAAATGACCATAAGTTTCGTACTGGCTGCAATTATTCGTTTTATACGCTGAAAAAACTGTTGTATTTATATTGTATTTTATGCTTCTGGCGTTCACTTCTTAGGCCCTAACTGTTCGATCTGGTGGACCAACGCCCTAGGGTGAAGCCTAGGTTGCCCGGAACGTAGAAATGACCATAACTTATACACTGGTAGCAATTATTCGTTTTATACAATGGAAAAACTGTTCTATTTAGTTTGCATTTTATGCTTCGGGCGTTGACTTCTAAGGCCCTAACTGATTGACGTGGTGGAGCAACGCCCTAGAGTGAAACCTAGGTTACCCGGAACGTAGAAATTACCAGTACTTTCATACTGTTTGTAGTTATTCCTGTTATACGATGGAAAAACTGTTGCATCTTTATTGTATTTTATGCTTCTGGCGTTGACTTCTTAGGCCCTAACTATTCGATCTGGTGGAGCAACGCCCTAGGGTGAAGGGTAGGTTGCCCTGAACGTAGAAATGACCATAGCTTTCACAGTGGTAGCAATTACTCGTTTTATACAATGGAAAAACTGTTCTATTTATTTTTCCTTTTATGCTTCGGGCGTTGACTCCTAAGGCCCTAACTGATTGATCTGGTGGTGCGTCGCCCTAGAGTGAAGCCTAGATTGACCGGAACGTGGAAATTAAGATAACTTTCACGCTGATTGCTATTATTCGTTTTAAACGATGGAAAAACTGTTATATTTATATTGTATTTTATGCTTCTGGCGTTGACTTCTAAGGCCCTAACTATTCGATCTGGTGGAGCAACGCCCTAGAGTGAAGCTTAGGGTGTCCGGTACGTAGAAATGACCATCACTTTCAAACTGCTTGCAATTATTCCTGTTATGTGATGGAAAATCTGTTGTATTTATGTTGTATTTTATGCTTCTGGCGTTGACTTCTTAGGCCCTAACTATTTGATCTGGTGGAGCACCGCTCTAGAGTAAAGCCCAGGTTGCCCGGAACGTAGAAATGACCATAACTTTTGCACTGGTTGCTATCATTCGTTTTATACGATAGAAAAACTGTTATATTTATATTGTATTTTATGCTTCTGGCGTTGACTTCTTAGGCCCTAACTGTTCGATCTGGTGGAACAACGCCCTAGGGTGAAGCCTCGGTTCCCCGGAAAGTAGAAATGACCATAACCTTCACACTGGTTGCAATTATTCGTTTTATACGATGGAAAAGCTGTGGCACCTTTATTGTATTTTATTCATCTGGGGTTGACTTCTAAGGCCGTAGCTATTAGGTGTGGTGGAGCAACGCCCTAGAGTGATGCCTAGGTTGCCCGGAACGTAGAAATGACCAGTACTTTCACACTGTTTGCAAATATACATTATATACGATGGAAAAGCTGTTGTATTTATATTGTGTTTTATGCTTCTCGCGTCGACTTCTTAGGCCCTAACTATTTAATCTGGTAGAGCACGGCCCTAGAGTGAAGCATTGGTTGCCCGGAACGTAGAACATACCATTACCTTCACACTGGTTGCAATTATTCCTGTTATACGATGGAAAAACTATTGCATCTTTATTGTATTTTATGCTTCTGGCGTTGACTTCTAAGGCCCTAACAATTCGATCTGGTGGAGCAACGCCCTAGAGTGAAGTCTCGGTTGCCCGGAACGTAGAAGTGACCATAACTTTCACACTGGTTGCAATTATTCGTTTTGTACGATGGAAAAGCTGTGGCATATTTATTGTATTTTATTCATCTGGGGTTGACTTCTAAGGCCGTAGCTATTAGGTGTGGTGGAGTAACGCCCTAGAGTGATGCCTAGGTTGCCCGGAACGTAGAAATGACCATAACTTTTACACTGGTAGCAATTATTCGTTGTATACAATGGAAAAACTGTTCTATTTATTTCTCGTTTTATGCTTCCGGCGTTGACTTCTAAGGCCCTAACTATTCCATCTGGTGGAACAACGCCCTTGGGTGAAGCCTAGGTTGCGCGGAACGTAGCATTGACCATAACTTTCACACTGGTAGCAATTATTCGTTTTATACAATGGAAAAACTGTTCTATTTATTTTGCATTTAATGCTTCGGGCGTTGACTTCTAAGGCCCTAACTGTTTGATCTGGTGGAGCAACGCTCTAGAGTGAAGCCTATGTTGGCCGGAACGTAGAAATGACCATAACTTTCACACTGGTTGCTTTATTATTAGTTTTAGACAATGGAAAAACTGTTATATTTATATTGTATTTTATGCTTCTGGCGTTGCCTTCTTAGGCCCTAACTATTCGACCTTGTGGAACAACGCCCTAGAGTGAAGCCTAGGTTGCCTGGAACGTAGAAATGACCATCACTTTCACACGGGTTGCAATTATTCCTGTTATAGGATGGAAAGACTGTTGTATTTTTATCGTATTTTATGCTTCTGGCGTTCACTTCTTTGGCCCTAACTATTCGATCTGGTGGAACAACGCCCTAGTGTGAAGCCTAGGTTGCCCGGAACGTAGAAATGACCATAACTTTTACACTGGTTGCTATCATTCGTTTTATACGATAGAAAAACTGTTATATTTATATTGTATTTTATGCTTCTGGCGTTGACTTCTTAGGCCCTAACTGTTCGATCTGGTGGAACAACGCCCTAGGGTGAAGCCTAGGTTGCCCGGAAAGTAGAAATGACCATAACTTTCACACTGGTTGCAATTATTCGTTTTATACGATGGAAAAGCTATGACATCTTTATTGTAATTTATTCATCTGGGGTTGACTTCTAAGGCCGTAGCTTTGAGGTGTGGTGGAGCAACGCCCTAGAGTGACGCCTAGGTTGCCCGGAACGTAGAAATGACCAATACTTTCACAATGTTTGCAGTTATTCATTTTATACGATGGAAAAACCTTTGTACTTATATTGTATTTTATTCTTCTGGCGTTGACTTCTTAGGCCCTAACTATTCGATCTGGTGGAACAACGCCCTAGAGTGAAGACTAGGTTGCCCGGAACATGGAAATGACCATTACTTTCACACTGTTTGCAAATATACATTATATACGATGGAAAAGCTGTTGTATTTATATTGTGTTTTATGCTTCTGGCGTTGACTTCTTAGGCCCTAACTATTTAATCTGGTAGAGCACGGCCCTAGAGTGAAGCATAGGTTGACCGGAACGTAGAACATACCATTACCTTCACACTGGATGCAATTATTCCTGTTATACGATGGAAAAACTGTTGCATCTTTATTGTATTTTATGCTTCTGGCGTTGACTTCTAAGGCCCTAACTATTCGATCTGGTGGAGCAACGCCCTAGAGTGAAGTCTAGGTTGCCCGGAACGTAGAAGTGACCATAACTTTCACACTGGTTGCAATTACTCGTTTTATACGATGGAAAAGCTGTTGTATTTATATCGTATTTTATGCTCCTGGCGTTGAATTCTTAGGCCCTATCTATTCGATCTGGTGGAGCAGCGCCCTAGCGTGACGCCCAGGTTGCCCGGAACGTAGAAATGACCATTACTTTTTCAATGTTTGCAATTATTCATTCTATACGATGAAAAAACTGTTGTACTTATATTGTATTTTATCCTTCTGGTGTTGATTTCTAGGTGCCTAGCTACTCTATCTGGTGGAGCAACGCCCTAGAGTGAAAGCTAGGTTACCCGGAACGTAGAAATGACCAGTACTTTCACACTGGTTGCAGTTACTCCTGTTATACGATGGGAAAACAGTTGCATCTTTATTGTATTTTATGCTTCTGACGTTGAGTTCTAAGGCCCTAACTATTCGATCTGGTTGAACAACGCCCTGGAGTGAAGACTAGGATGCTCGGAACGTAGAAATGACCATTACTTTCACACTGGTTGCAGTTATCCCTGTTATATGATGGAATAACTGTTTCATCTTTATTGTACTTTATGCTTCGGGCGTTGACTTCTAAGGCCCTAACTATTCGATCTGGTAGAGCAACGCCCTATGGTGAGGCCTAGGTTGCCCAGAACGTAGAAATGACCATAACTTTCACACTGGTTGCAATTACTCGTTTTATACGATGGAAAAGCTGTTGTATTTATATCGTATTGCTGCGAGCACCCGGTACACAGCCACGGCCAACTGATGCTCGCGAGAAGAATAATCGAAAATCGAAAGAGATCGATTAGAGTGACAGCTGTCAAGCTGTCAGTGGAGACCGCGATCGCGAGTGAATTGGTTGTACGCGAAACTATCGGCCAACTAACTGTATACTCAAGTGTAAATAAAGTGTATTATAAACTAAAATGCGCCGTGGAGTTCCTCGAGCGGCGGTGGGCCGTCGCCGGCGGACCTACCGTCGCAACAGTGGTGTCAGAAGTGGGATTCCACCCGGGATGGATCTCGCTTCCGGCGACCCTCTCCGCGTATTTTGCAGAGAACTGAACGAGTCTCTGATGCATCAACTACAGGAACAGCGGAGAATGATTGAGGAACAACGGAGCGCCGATCGGGTGAGGCAGGAGGAGACCGCGGCTTTCTTACAAGCTCGCGTTGAGGCCCTGCTAGTCGCCGATCGAGCCGTACAGGAGGAGACCGCAGCCGCTATGCGTGCTCGCGTTGAGGCCCTGGAACGGCGGATGCAGGTGACGTGTATACCTGCAGCTGTAGATAGCGCGATATGTGGTGCGGGGAGTGCGGGATTCGGGTCGGTCGGAGCGAGGGCTGCTGTAAATAATGTAAATAGTAGCGAAGTAGTTGCACCCCCTTCGATCGCTCCGGGTCCCTCGGCTGCCCCGACCTGTTTCTCGTTGCCGTGTCCGGGTTTGCCTGTCGCGGGGGATTGTGAACGCCGCGTACCCCTGAGCTTGGGATATGCGGTCAAGCCGGCGAGGTACGACGGAAGAACGTCCTGGGAAGAGTACCTCATTCAGTTCGAGGCGGTGGCGCGGGCAAATGGTTGGGACGGGGCGGCCAAAGCTACGGCTTTGATCGCTTCGTTGGACGGAACGGCAAGGGGAATCTTAACCTCTTCCTCTGCTGCCCAGTTACTAAATTACCCCTCCCTTATTTCGGCCCTGGAGCTCCGTTTTGGAGCTAGAAATTTGGCAAATTTGAATTACGTATTGTTTCAAAACTGCCGGCAGCGGGGGGGAGAGTCGATTTCGTCGCTTGCGGCCGAAGTAGAGAGGTTGGCCAGGGCTGCTTTCGCAGATTGTCCTGCGGAAGTGCGAGACAAGCTGGCGGCCTCTCAATTTATTTCGGCGCTACGCAGCGACGAAATGCGGAAAGTGCTGCGCCTCGGCGGTTTCGCTACTTTGGGGGCTGCGGTGACGAGGGCCCTCGAGGTGGAGGCTGTGGAGGCGCTGTCGCGTACCCCGACGCGGCGTGAAGAACCATCTATTAATACTGTATGTTCTGAATTTCGAGGAGTTAGCTTGACAAGGCGCAAGAGGAGGATGACCGCACCCTCTGGACGAGACAGAGGGTGCTGGACCTGCGGAGAGAACGGCCACCTGAGCAGAAACTGTCCTGACGGGAACAGTTCGAGGAAGAGGAGGAAACTAGCGGAAAACACGAAGAGGACTGCGTAGCGGGGGAGCGTCGGTCCTCAGCAATTCTGCCTCCGCCAACGAGGGATCATGGGGCTCGCATTCGACGAGCGAAGAGGATTAAAAAACAGCGTTGGGCAGAAAATCACGAGGCTCGCATTCGACGAGCGAAGAGGACACCGGGACAGCGTGGGACGGAGAACGATGCGGTTCAGCGTGGGACAGAAGACGCGGTGATCCATGGGCGAATCGGAAATGTCGAATGTGAGATGATCCTTGACACGGGCTCACCAGTAAATTTATTGAACAAGAATTTGTGTCCGCCCGGTGGCCTACGAGAAGCTCCATTGAAGATTCGCTCCAGCGTGGGAGAAGAAATGCCAGTGCTCGGTACGAAACTCCTGAAGCTACAGATTCAGGAGTTCGTTACCGAAGAAGAATTCTACGTCGTCGAGATGTTGGAACCGTGCATCCTTGGGATGACCTTCCTACGGAAGCATCGCTGCCAGATCGACCTGTTGCGGAATCTGGTTCGCCTGCCCGATAATCGGCTGGTACCGTTAAGAAGAACGGCAGAAGAGGAGGTACGAGGAAGAAAAGAAGACACAAGGAGGAAAGAAGAGGACGCGCCGGACCAAGCGGTACCAAAACACTTGGCAGGGCTGTACGAGCGATGCTGCACGGAGCTGTCCAATAGTCAGCGACAGCAGTTCGCGAAAATGTTGAACGAATACCAGGACGTGTTCGCTAGCGATTCAGATGAAGTGGGCAGGTGCGGAATAGTTAAACACCGCATTGACACCGGCGACCATTCCCCGATTAAACAGGCGCCGAGGAGACTACCGTTCAACCGGCGACAAGAAGTCGAAGATTTACTTAAGAAGATGAAGGCTCAAGGCGTAATAGAAGAGTCGCTGAGCCCATGGTCGTCGCCAATCGTCCTCGTGAAAAAAAAGGACGGGTCCACGAGATTCTGCGTGGACTACCGCCGGCTGAACGATGTTACTAAGAAGGACTCCTATCCCCTGCCCAGGATCGAGGACACGTTGGACGCCCTAGTCGATTCAACCTGGTTCTCTACCTTGGATCTGCAAAGCGGATATTGGCAGATCCTGGTAGACGAAAGAGACCGCGAGAAGACTGCTTTCTGCGTAGGCGCAGGGCTATGGCAGTTCAAAGTCATGCCCTTTGGTTTGTGCAACGCGCCGGCTACGTTTGAGCGGTTGATGGAGAACGTGCTACAGGGGCTGAATTGGCGGATCTGCCTGGTCTATCTCGACGACGTCATCGTACACGGAAGAAGCTTCGAAGAGGAGTTAGATAACTTGCGATTGGTGTTCTCCCGATTAAGAAAAGCGAAGCTCCTGATGTCACCGAAGAAGTGTTCATTCTTCAAAAAGGAGGTGAAGTATTTGGGGCATGTTGTGACGGAGATGGGAGTGAAGACGGATCCTGAGAAGATTAAAGCAATTCAAGATTGGCCAGTCCCGCAAAACATAACCGAATTGAGAAGTTTCCTGGGACTGTGCACGTACTACAGGAAATTCGTAAAGAACTTTTCTCACATCGCAAAGCCCCTGCATCGCTTAACTGAGGATAGGCAACAATTCCAGTGGACAGGAGAGGCACAAAGAGCCTTCGAAGAATTGAAGAGGCGAATGACTGAGTCCCCTGTTCTGGCGTATCCTGTGCCAGGAGCTGACTTCGTGCTGGATACGGACGCCTCCGCTTTCGCCATTGGAGCGGTTCTCTCTCAGATACAGGAGGGACAGGAAAAGGTCATCGCCTATTTCTCCAAGACCCTTGGAAAGCCAGAACGCAACTACTGCGTGACCAGAAGAGAGTTACTCGCAGTAGTGAAGGCGGTGGGGCACTTTCACCATTATTTGTACGGGCGGAGATTCCTGCTAAGGACGGACCATGCAGCGCTGCGTTGGCTGATGTCCTTTAAGAATCCGGAAGGACAAGTGGCCCGATGGATCGAACGACTACAGGAGTATGATTTCGAAGTTCGCCATCGAGACGGAAAGGCACACGGGAACGCCGACGCACTATCCCGGAGACCGTGTGAGATTTCCGCTTGCAAGCGATGCTTACGCATGGAAAAGAACGAGGAGGAACTCAAGGCAACGAGAGTCCTGAGAACCCGATGCGAGACTGCGACGACAGAAGAATGGAAGAAAGCGCAGTCTGAAGACGAAGACGTCGGGAATATCCTCCGTTGGAAACAGCAAAGGCACAAACCCGACTGGCAGGAAATCGCAAAATACTCGCCCCTGACCAAATTCTATTGGACGGTGTGGGATTCCCTGGAAGTCAGAGAAGAGCTTCTATTCCGGAAGTGGGAATCCGCGAATGAAACAGCGTCCACGTGGCTTTTGGTTGTGCCCCAAGGGAAAGTACCGCAGGTCCTGCAAGAATGCCATGGATCCCCTATAGCAGGGCACTTTGGCATCAAGAAAACACTTGCGAAGGCACGGCAACAGTACTACTGGGCGAGCTGCCGCCGAGACGTGGAAGAGTGGTGCCAGCGCTGCAAGATATGCGCGGCGAAGAAAGGGCCACGACAGAAAGGAGCGGGACCCCTGAAGACTTATAACGTGGGAGCCCCCTTTGAAAGGATTGCACTGGATGTCGTGGGTCCACTTCCAAAGTCAAATGCAGGGAACAAATACTTGCTGGTAGTGGCCGACTATTTCACGAAGTGGCCAGAGGCGATACCCATGCCGAATCAGCAAGCCGTGACCGTAGCCAGGGCCCTCCTGGTGCACGTGATCAGTCGACACGGAGTCCCCTTGGAGCTACACTCGGACCAAGGAAGAAACTTCGAGTCGGCTGTGTTCCAGGAGTTGATGCGGATACTGGGAATCCGGAAGACTCGGACTACGCCGCTGCACCCCCAGTCAGATGGAATGGTGGAACGCCTGAATCGAACATTGCTGCAGTACCTGGCCATGTTCGTTTCGGAACACCAAAGAGACTGGGACGAATGGATCCCGCTATTCCTACTGGCGTATCGGTCCTCCAAACACGAGTCGACACAGATGACACCGTCAATGGTGCTTTATGGAGAAGAGATACGCCTCCCAGCTCATCTCTGGAGAGGATCCCCACCAGAGGAGGAGCATGACGATGCAGAGACAGAATACACCACTCGCATCAGAGAGAAGATGAAGAGGATCCATCGATTCGTTCGTCATTGCCTGGACTTGACCAGCACAAAAATGAAAACCTGGTACGATAGCCACGTCCGAGCAATCGTCTTCGTCCCAGGCGAAAAGGTCTGGTTGTTCCAACCACGGAGGACCAAAGGAAAATGTCCAAAACTCCAGTCCGACTGGGAAGGACCGTACACGGTGGAAGACAAACTAAATGACATCATCTACCGTATTCGACGCTCGCCGAGGTGCAAATGCAAGATCGTGCACGTGAACCGTTTGGCGAAGTATGAAGGGCAGGAACACCCATTCCCTTAGCAAGCATGACTTCAAGAGGATAACATGCAAAGAAGAGAAGAAACAAGGTCGCAAGAAACATCAAGAGGCAAGAGGAGAGCTAAGGGAAGCCGGAGGAAAACCCTTCACAGTATAGTTTCCCCAGTCAGCAACGAGAGGACGAACGAAGCAGCCATGAATCCCCACTTGGACGAGCAAGAATGTGGAGGACGTCATCGTGGGTCCCGTAGGACTGGACGCCTGTCTCCGTAAGACGTCTGAAGCCAGGTCTTGCGCTCCTGGCAGGACGCAGAGACGAGAGGGCGTCGCCTGCCACCGCGGGATGCCGGATGGTTTTCTCTGGCCAAACGCACGTCCAAGGTCACCGCCGAAGAAGAGAGATCAATCACAATACCGACAGGAAGTCGAAGGAGGGACCTGGAGACAATCAAGGAAGAATGGGAGTTCACGAAACTTCGGACCGTCCTCACCCAAGAAGAAGATGCGCCATCGAAGAAGACTAGGGTGAGTTTCCCTTCTCTACCCTTCGTACTGCTTCGCCGTCCAGGGACACAACGGCTACCATCGTGTGCCGCCCGGGGTCCGCAGTGCGGGCCGGCCGACAGCGGGTGGGGGACTTAACCGTACGCGGGTCTGCTTCCCCACACCGGAGAAGTCTCGCTTTCCCGGGAAGGCGGGCCTCCGGGGCCGGTCCCTGGATTTGCGGCGCACCTATGGATCTATATAGAGATCCCCTTGCCATACGAGGAATGATGATTCCTTGGTGGGAAACAAGGAGGTGCGTCCGGCGGGGTTGCTTCGTCGGGAGAGACCGTAGGGAACAGGACCCGAGAAAACGTCAAGAGAGAAGCACGCAAGTCACAAGAAGCAAGAGGAAGGGTGAGGAACCAAAGAAGAAAACTCCCATGGAAACAGGACCAGGTCCCAGAGAACCACCACCTTGCCCAAGGTTTTTGCGTGGTTTTCCTTGGGACAAAGGGCGAATGCCAAGGTGGCATCTGTCTGGAAAGGCCACGCAGGTATTATTCTTGTATACCTCTTTTTCCAGGCAGCAGTTTCCGAGTGCCGACCGTTCCAGAGGACTGACTTGAAGCGGTCGGGACGCCCGCTCTAGAAGGAGGGGAGCAATGTTGCGAGCACCCGGTACACAGCCACGGCCAACTGGTGCTCGCGAGAAGAATAATCGAAAATCGAAAGAGATCGATTAGAGTGACAGCTGTCAAGCTGTCAGTGGAGACCGCGATCGCGAGTGAATTGGTTGTACGCGAAACTATCGGCCAACTAACTGTATACTCAAGTGTAAATAAAGTGTATTATAAACTAAAATGCCCCGTGGAGTTCCTCGAGCGGCGGTGGGCCGTCGCCGGCGGACCTACCGTCGCAACAGTATTTTATGCTCCTGGCGTTGAATTCTTAGGCCCTATCTATTCCATCTGGTGGAGCAGCGCCCTAGCGTGACGCCCAGGTTGCCCGGAACGTAGAAATGACCATTACTTTCTCAATGTTTACAATTATTCATTCTATACGATGAAAAAACTGTTGTACTTATATTGTATTTTATCCTTCTGGTGTTGATTTCTAGGTGCCTAGCTACTCTATCTGGTGGAGCAACGCCCTAGAGTGAAAGCTAGGTTACCCGGAACGTAGAAATGACCAGTACTTTCACACTGGTTGCAGTTACTCCTGTTATACGATGGGAAAACTGTTGCATCTTTATTGTATTTTATGCTTCTGACGTTGACTTCTAAGGCCCTAACTATTCGATCTGGTGGTGCAACGCCCTAGAGTGAAGACTAGGTTGCTCGGAACGTAGAAATGACAATAACTTTCATACTGGTTGCAATTCTTCGTTTTATACGATGGAATAGCTGTTGAATTTATATTGTATTTTATGCCCCTGGCGTCGACTTCTTGCGCCCTAACTATTCGATCTGGTGGAACAACGCCCTAGAGTGAAGCCTAGGTTGCCCGGATCGTAGAAATGACCATCACTTTCACACTGGTTGCTATTATTCGTTTTATACGGCGTAAAAATGGTTATATTTATATTGTATTTTATGCTTCTGGCGTTGACTCCTAAGGTCCTATGTATTCGATCTGGTGGAGAATTACCTCAGAGTTATGTCAAGGATACCCGGAACGTATAAATGGCCATTACTTTCACAGTGGTTGCAATTATTCGTTTTATACGATGGAAAAACTGTTGTACATATATCGTATTTTATGCTTCTGGCGTTGACTTCTTAGGCCCTAACTATTCGATTTGGTGGAACAACGAGCTAGAGTGAAGCCTAGGTAGCCCGGAACGTAGAAATGACCATACCCTTGATACTCGTTGCAATTCTTCGTTTTAAACAATGGAATAGCTCTTGTTTTTATATTGTATTTTATGCCCCTGGCGTTGACTTCTTGAGCCCTAACTATTCGATCTGGTGGAGCAACGACCTAGAGTGAAGCCTACGTTGCCCGGAACGTAGAAATGACCATTACTTTCACACTGTTTGCTATTATTCATTTTGTACGACGGAAAAGATGTTGTATTTATATTGTATTTTATGCCTCTGGCGTTGACTTCTAAGGCCGTAGCTATTAGATGTGGTGGAGCAACGTCCTAGAGTGACGCCTAGGTTGCCTGGAACGTAGAAATGACCATTACTTTCACAATGTTTGCAACTACTCATTTTATGCGATGGAATAACTGTTGTACTTATGTTGTGTTTTATCGTTCTGGCGTTGAATTCTAAGTCCCTAGCTACTCGATTCTGGTAGAGCAACGCCCTAGAGTGAAACCTAGGTTATCCGGAATGTAGAAATGACCAGTACATTCACACTGGTTGTTATTATTCGTTTTATACAATGGAAAAAATGTTATATTTATATTGTACTTTATGCTTCTGGCGTTGACTTCTTTGGCCCTAACTGTTCGATATAGTGGAACAACGCCCTAGAGTGAATCCTAGGTTGCCCGGAACGAAGAAATGACCATCACTTTCAAACTGGTTGCAATTATACCTGTTATATGATGGAAAAACTGTTGTATTTTTATTGCATATTATGCTTCGGGCATTGACTTCTAAGGTCCTAACTATTCAATCCGTTCGAGCAACGACCTAGAGTGAAGCCTAGGTTGCCCGGAAAGTAGAAATGACCATTACTTTCACAAGGTTTGCAGTTATTCATTTTATACGATGGAAAAACTGTTGTATTCATATTGTTTTTATGCATCTGGCGTTGACTTCTAAGGTACTAACTATTCGAGCTGGCGGAGCAACGCGCTAGAGTGAAGCCTAGGTTGGCCGGAATGTAGAAATGTCCATAACTTTGACACTGGTTGCAATTATTCCTGTTATACGATGGAAAAACTGTTGTACTTTAATTGTATGTTATGCTTTAAGCGATGAATTATAAGTCCCTAGCTATTCGATCTGGTGGAGCAACGCCCTAGAGTGACGCCTAGGTTGCTCGGAACGTAGAAATGACCATAACTTTCACACTGGTTACTATTATTCGTTTTATACGATGCAAAAACTGTTATATTTATATTATATTTTATGCGTCTGGCGTTGACTTCTTAGGCCCAAACTATTCGATCTGGTGGAACGACGCCCTAGAGTAAAGCCTACGTTGCCCGGAACGTAGAAATGACCATAACTTTCACACTGGTTGCTATTATTCGTTCTATACGAGGGAAAAACTGTTATATTTATATTCTATATTATGCTTCTGGCCTTGATTTCTTCGGCCCTAACTATTCGATCTGGTTGAACAACGCCCTGGAGTGAAGCCTAGGATGCTCGGAACGTAGAAATGACCATTACTTTCACACTGGTTGCAGTTACCCCTGTTATACGATGAAAAAACTGTTGTATTTTTATTGTATTTTATGCTTCGGGCGTTGACTTCTAAGGCCCTAACCATTCGATGTGGTGGTGCAACGCCCTAGAGTGAAACCTAGGTTACCGGGAACGTAGAAATGACCAGTACTTTCACACTGTTTGCAGTTATTCGTTTTATACGATGGAAAAGCTGTTGTATTTATATCGTATTTTATGCTTCTGGCGTTGAATTCTTAGGCCCTGACTATTCCATCTGGTGGAACAACGCCCTAGGGTAAAGCCCAGGTTGCACGGAACGTAGAAATGCCCATAACTGTCACACTGGTAGCAATTATTCGTTTTATACGATGGAAAAACTGTTTTACTTATTTTGTATTTTATGCTTCGGGCGTTGACTTCTAAGGCCCTAACTAATCGATCTGGTGGAGCAACGCCCTAGAGTGATGCCTAGGTTGCCGGAACGTAGAAATGACCATAACTTTCACACTGGTTGCTATCATTCGTTTTATACGATGGAAAAGCTGTTGTATTTATATTGTATTTTATGCTTCTGGCGTTGACTTCTAAGGCCCTAGCTACTCGATCTAGTGGAGCAACGCCCTAGAGTGAAGCCTAGGTTT
Organism: Calliopsis andreniformis; assembly: GCF_051401765.1. Lineage (NCBI taxonomy): Eukaryota > Metazoa > Arthropoda > Insecta > Hymenoptera > Andrenidae > Calliopsis > Calliopsis andreniformis. The sequence continues at coordinate 5,961,473 of NW_027480425.1, read as the reverse complement.
CCCGGAACGTACAAATGACCATCACTTTCATACTGGTTGCAATTAATCCTGTTATACGATGGAAAAACTGTTGTATTTTTATTGCATTTTATGCTTCGGGCGTTGACTTCTAAGGCCCTAACCATACGATCTGGTGGACTAACGCCCTAGGGAGAAGCCTAGGTTGCCCGGAACGTAGAAATGACCATAACTTTCATACTGGTTGCAATTCCTCGTTTTATACGATGGAATAGCTGTTGTATTTATATTGTATTTTATGCCCCTGGCGTCGACTTCTTGCGCACTAACTATTCGATCTGGTGGAACAACGCCATAGAGTGAAGCCTAGGTTGCCCGTATCGTAGAAATGACCATCACTTCCACACTGCTTGCAATTATTCATTTTATACGATGGAAAAACTGTTGTATTTTTATTGTATTTTATGCCCCGGGCGTAGATTTCTAAGGCCCTAGCTATTCGATCTGGTGGAGCTGCGCCCTTCACTGAAGCCTAGGTTGCCCGGAACGTAGAAGTGACTACCTCTTTCACACTGGTTGCAATTAATCGCGTTATACGATGGAAAAACTGTTGCATTTTTATCTTATTATATGCTTCGTGCGTAGCCTTCTAAGGCTCTAACTATTCGATCTGGTGGAGCAACGCCCTAGAGTGAAGCCTAGGTAGCCCGGAACGTAGAAATGACCCTATCTTTCAAACCAGTTTCAATTATCCGTTTTATACAATGGAAAAACTGTTGTATCTATTTTGTATTTTATGCTTCGTGCAGTGACTTCTAATGCCCTAGCTATTCGATCTTTTGGAGCAAAGACCTAGAGTGAAGCCTAGGTTGCCCGAAACGTAGAAATAACCATTACTTTCACTCTGGTTGCAATTATTCCTGTTACGCGATGAAAAGACTGTTGTATTTATACTGTATTTTATGCTTCTGGCGTTGACTTCTAAGTCCCTAGCTATTCGATCTGGTGGAGCAGCGCCCTTGAGTGAAGCCTAGGTTTCCCGGAACGTAGAAATGACCATTACCATCACACTGCTTGCAATTATTCATTTTATACGATGGAAAAACTGTTGTATTTTTATTGTATTTTATGCTTCTGGCGTCGACTTCTTAGGCCCTAACTATTCGATCTGGTGGAGCAACGCCCTAGAGTGAGGCCTAGGTTGCCCGGAACATAGAAATGACCGTTACTTTCACAATATTTGCAAACATTCATCTTATACGATGGAAAGCTGTTGTATTTATATTGTATTTTATGCCCCTGGCGTCGACTTCTTGCGCCCTAACTATTCGATCTGGTGGAACAACGCCATAGAGTGAAGCCTAGGTTGCCCGTATCGTAGAAATGACCATCACTTTCACACTGGTTGCTATAATTCGTTTTATACGATGGAAAAACTGTTGTATTTATACTGTATTTTATGTTTCGGGCGTTGACTTCAAAGATTCTAGCTATTCGATCAGGTGGAGCAACGCCCTAGAGTGAAGCCTATGTTGCCCGGAACGTAGAAATGACCATTACTTTCACAATGTTTGCAATTATTCATTTTATACGATGGAAAAACTGTTGTATTCATATTGTATTTTATGCTTCGGGCGTTGACTTCTAAGGTACTAACTATTCGATCTGGTGGAGCAACGCGCTAGAGTGAAGCCTAGGTTGGCCGGAATGTAGAAATGTCCATAACTTTCACACTGGTTGCAATTATTCCTGTTATACGATGGAAAAACTGTTGTATTTTAATTGTATTTTATGCTTTTAGCGATGAATTATAAGACCCTAGCTATTCGATCTGGTGGACCAACGCCCTAGGGTGACGCCTAGGTTGCTCGGAACGTGGAAATGACCATTACTTTCACACTGGTTGCAATTATTCCTGTTATACGATGGAAAAACTGTTGTATTTTTATTGTATTTTATGCTTCTGGCGTTGACTTCTAAGGCCCTATCTATTCGATCTGGTGGAGCAACGCCCTAGAGTGAAGCCTAGGTTGCCCGCAACGTAGAAATGACTATAACTTCCACACTGGTTGCAATTATTCCTGGTATACGATGGAAAAGCTGTTGTATCTTTATTGTATTTTATGCTTCAGGCGTTGACTTCTATGGCCGGAGCTATTCGAAGTGGCGGAGGTACTCCCGAGAGTGAAGCCTAGGTTACGCGGATCGTAGAAATAACTATTACTTTCACACTGTTTGCAAATATACATTATATGCGATGGAAAAGCTGTTGTATTTATGTTGTATTTTATGCTTCCGGCGTTGACTTCTAAGGGCCTAACTATTCGGTCTGGTGGAGCAACGCCCTAGAGTGAAGCCTAGGTTGCCCGGAACGTAGAAATGACCACAACTTTAACACTGGTTGCAATTATTCCTTCTATACGACGTAAAAGCCGTTGTGTTTATATTGTATTTTATGCTTCTGGCGCTGACTTCTAAGACCCCAACTATTCGATCTGGTGGAGCCACGCCCTAGAGTGAGGCCTAGGTTGCTCGGAACGTGGAAATGACCATTACTTTCACACTGTTTGCAAATAAACATTATATACGATGGAAAAGCTGTTGTATTTATATTGTATTTTATGCTTCTGGCGTTGACTTCTTAAGCCCTATCTATTGGATCTGGTGGACCAGCGCCCTAGAGTGAAGTCTAGGTTGCCCGGAACGTAGCAATGACCATCACTTTCACACTGTTTGCAAATATACATTATATACGACGGAAAAGCTGTTGTATTTATATTGTATTTTATGCTTCTGGCGTTGACTTCTAAGGCCCTAACTATTCGATCTGGTGGAGCAACGCCCTAGAGTGAAGAATAGGTTGCCCGGAACGTAGAAATGACCATAACCTTCACACTGGTTGCAATTATTCCTTCTATACGACGTAAAAGCCGTTGTGTTTATATTGTATTTTATGCTTCTGGCGCTGACTTCTAAGGCCCTAATTATTCGATCTGGTGGAGCAACGCCCTAGAGTGAAGCCTAGGTAGCCCGGAACGTAGAAATGACCCTATCTTTCAAACCAGTTTCAATTATCCGTTTTATACAATGGAAAAACTGTTGTATCTATTTTGTATTTTATGCTTCGTGCATTGACTTCTAAGGCCCTAGCTATTCGATCTTTTGGAGCAAAGACCTAGAGTGAAGCCTAGGTTGCCCGAAACGTAGAAATAACCATTACTTTCACTCTGGTTGCAATTATTCCTGTTACGCGATGAAAAGACTGTTGTATTTATACTGTATTTTATGCTTCTGGCGTTGACTTCTAAGTCCCTAGCCATTCGATCTGGTGGAGCAGCGCCCTTGAGTGAAGCCTAGGTTTCCCGGAACGTAGAAATGACCATTACCATCACACTGCTTGCAATTATTCATTTTATACGATGGAAAAACTGTTGTATTTTTATTGTATTTTATGCTTCTGGCGTCGACTTCTTAGGCCCTAACTATTCGATCTGGTGGAGCAACGCCCTAGAGTGAGGCCTAGGTTGCCCGGTACATAGAAATGACCGTTACTTTCACAATATTTGCAAACATTCATCTTATACGATGGAAAGCTGTTGTATTTATATTGTATTTTATGCCACTGGCGTCGACTTCTTGCGCCCTAACTATTGGATCTGGTGGACCAACGCCATAGAGTGAATCCTAGGTTGCCCGGACCGTAGAAATGACCAGATCGTTCACACTGGTTGCAATTATTCCTGTTACACGATGGAACAACTGTTGTATTTATATTGTATTTTACGCTTCTGGCGTTGCTTTCTAAGGCCCTAACTATTCGGTCTGGTGAACCAACGCCCTAGAGTGAATCATAGGTTGCTCGGAACGTAGAAATGACCACAACTTTAACACTGGTTGCAATTATTCCTTCTATACGACGTAAAAGCCGTTGTGTTTATATTGCATTTTATGCTTCTGGCGCTGACTTCTAGGGCCCTAACTATTCGATCTGGTGGAGCAACGCCCTAAAGTGAGGCCTAGGTTGCACGGAACGTGCAAATGACCATTACTTTCACACTGTTTGCAAATATACATTATATACGATGGAAAAGCTGTTGTATTTATATCGTATTTTATGCTTCTGTCGTTGACTTCTTAGGCCCTAACTATTCGATCTGGTGGAGCAACGACCTAGAGTGAAACCTAGGTTGCCGGGAACGTAGAAATGACCATTACTTTCACACTGTTTGCAGTTATTCCTGTTATACGATGGAAAAACTGTTGCATCTTTATTGTATTTTATGCATCTGGCGTTGACTTCTAAGGCCCTAACTATTCGATCAGGTGGAGCAACGCCCTAGATTGAAGCCTAGGTTGCTCGGAATGTAGAAATGACCATAACTTTCACACTGGTTGCAATTATTCATTTTATACGATGGAAAAACTGTTGTACTTATATTGTATTTTATTCTTATGGCGTTGTATTCTAAGTCCCTAGCTACTCCATCTGGTGGAGCAACGCCCTAGAGTGAAACCAAGGTTACCCGGAACGTAGAAATGACCAGTACTTTCATACTGTTTGCAGTTATTCCTGTTATACGATGGAAAAACTTTTGCATCTTTATTGTATTTTATGCTTCTGGCGTTGACTTCTAAGGTCCTAGCTATTCGGTTTGGTGGAGCAACGCCCTAGAGTGGAGCCCAGGTTGCCCGGTACGTAGAAATGACCATTACTTTCACACTCTTTGCAAATATACATTATATATGATGGACAATCTGTTGTACTTATGTTGTATTTTATGCTTCTGGCGTTGACTTCTTAGGCCCCAACTATTTGATCTGGTGGAGCACCGCGCTAGAGTGAAGCCTAGGTTGCCCCGAACGTAGAAATGACCATAACTTCCACACTGGTTGCAATTATTCGTTTTATACGATGGAAAAACTGTTGTATTTATATCGTATTTTATGCTTCTGGCGTTGAATTCTTAGGCCCTGACCATTGCATCTGGTGGAACAACGCCCTAGGGTAAAGCCCAGGATGCACGGAACGTAGAAATGCCCATAACTGTCACACTGGTAACAATTATTCGTTTTATGCGATGGAAAAACTGTTTTACTTATTTTGTATTTTATGCTTCGGGCGTTGACTTCTAAGGCCCTAACTAATCGATCTGGTGGAAGAACGCCCTAGAGTGAAGACTAGGTTGCCGGAACGTAGAAATGACCATAACTTTCACACTGGTTGCTATCATTCGTTTTATACGATGGAAAAGCTGTTACATTTATATTGTATTTTATGCTTCTGGCGTTGACTTCTTAGGCCCTAACTGTTCGATCTGGTGGAACAACGCCCTAGAGTGAAACCAAGGTTACCCGGAACGTAGAAATAACCATTACTTTCACTCTGGTTGCAACTATTCCTGTTACGCGATGAAAAGACTGTTGTATTTATACTGTATTTTATGCTTCTGGCGTTGACTTCTAAGTCCCTAGCTATTCGATCTGGTGGAGTAGCGCCCTTGAGTGAAGCCTAGGTTTCCCGGAACGTAGAAATGACCATTCCCATCACACTGATTGCAATTATTCATTTTATACGATGGAAAAACTGTTGTATTTTTATTGTATTTTATGCTTCTGGCGTCGACTTCTTAGGCCCTAACTATTCGATCTGGTGGAGCAACGCCTTACAGTGAAGCCTAGGTTGCCCGGAACGTAGAAATGACCATAACTTTCACACTGGTTGCAATTATTCGTTTTATACAATGGAAAAACTGTTGCATCTTTATCGTATTTTATGCTTCTGGCGTTGACTTCTAAGGCCCTGGCTATTCGATCTGGTGGAGCAACGCCTTAGAGTGAAACCTAGGTTGCTCGGAACGTAGAAATGACCATTACTTTCACACTGTTTGCAATTATTCATTTTATACGATGTGAAAGCTGTTGTATTTATATTGTATTTTATGCTCCTGGCGTTGACTTCTAAGGCCGCAGTTATTAGATGTGGTGGAGCAACGCCCTAGAGTGACGCCTAGGTTGCCCGGAAAGTAGAAATGGCCATTACTTTCACACTGGTTGCAATTACTTCTGATACACGATGGATAAGCTGTTGTACCTTTATTGTATTTTATGCTTCAGGCGTTGACTTCTAAGGCCGGAGCTATTCGATGTGGTGGAGCAACGCCCTAGAGTGCAGCCTAGATTGCACGGAACGTAGAAATCACCATTACCTTCACACTGGTTGCAATTATTCCTGTTATACGATGGAAAAACTGTTGCATCTTGATTGTATTTTATGCTTCTGGCGTTGACTTCTAAGGCCCTATCTATTCGATCTGGTGGAGCAACGCCATAGAGTGAAGCCTACGTTGCCCGCAACGTAGAAATGACCATAACTTTCACACTGGTTGCAATTATTCCTGGTATACGATGGAAAACCTGTTGTACCTTTATTGTATTTTATGCTTCACGCGTTGACTTCTAAGGCCGGAGCTATTCGAAGTGGTGGAGCTACGCCCGAGAGTGAAGCCTAGGTTGCGCGGATCGTAGAAATGACTATTACTTTCACACTGTTTGCAAATAAACATTATATGCGATGGAAGAGCTGTTGTATTTATGTTGTATTTTATGCTTCCGGCGTTGACTTCTAAGGGCCTAACTATTCGGTCTGGTGGAGCAACGCCCTAGAGTGAAGCCTAGGTTGCCCGGCACGTAGAAATGACCATTACTTTCGGACTGGTTGCAATTATTCGTTTTATACGATGGAAAAACTGTAATATTTACTTTGTATTTGGTGCTACTGTCGTTGACCTCTTACGCCCTAACTATTGGATCTGGTGGACCAACGCCATAGAGTGAATCCTAGGTTGCCCGGACCGTAGAAATGACCATATCGTTCACACTGGTTGCAATTATTCCTGTTACACGATGGAACAACTGTTGTATTTATATTGTATTTTACGCTTCTGGCGTTGCTTTCTAAGGCCCTAACTATTCGGTCTGGTGAACCAACGCCCTAGAGTGAATCATAGGTTGCTCGGAACGTAGAAATGACCACAACTTTAACACTGGTTGCAATTATTCCTTCTATACGACGTAAAAGCCGTTGTGTTTATATTGTATTTTATGCTTCTGGCGCTGACTTCTAGGGCCCTAACTATTCGATCTGGTGGAGCAACGCCCTAAAGTGAGGCCTAGGTTGCACGGAACGTGCAAATGACCATTACTTTCACACTGTTTGCAAATATACATTATATACGATGGAAAAGCTGTTGTATTTATATCGTATTTTATGCTTCTGTCGTTGACTTCTTAGGCCCTAACTATTCGATCTGGTGGAGCAACGACCTAGAGTGAAACCTAGGTTGCCGGGAACGCAGAAATGACCATTACTTTCACACTGTTTGCAGTTATTCCTGTTATACGATGGAAAAACTGTTGCATCTTTATTGTATTTTATGCATCTGGCGTTGACTTCTAAGGCCCTAACTATTCGATCAGGTGGAGCAACGCCCTAGATTGAAGCCTAGGTTGCTCGGAATGTAGAAATGACCATAACTTTCACACTGGTTGCAATTATTCATTTTATACGATGGAAAAACTGTTGTACTTATATTGTATTTTATTCTTATGGCGTTGTATTCTAAGTCCCTAGCTATTCCATCTGGTGGAGCAACGCCCTAGAGTGAAACCAAGGTTACCCGGAACGTAGAAATGACCAGTACTTTCATACTGTTTGCAGTTATTCCTGTTATACGATGGAAAAACTTTTGCATCTTTATTGTATTTTATGCTTCTGGCGTTGACTTCTAAGGTCCTAGCTATTCGGTTTGGTGGAGCAACGCCCTAGAGTGGAGCCCAGGTTGCCCGGTACGTAGAAATGACCATTACTTTCACACTCTTTGCAAATATACATTATATAGGATGGACAATCTGTTGTACTTATGTTGTATTTTATGCTTCTGGCGTTGACTTCTTAGGCCCCAACTATTTGATCTGGTGGAGCACCGCGCTAGAGTGAAGCCTAGGTTGCCCCGAACGTAGAAATGACCATAACTTCCACACTGGTTGCAATTATTCGTTTTATACGATGGAAAAACGGTTGTATTTATATCGTATTTTATGCTTCTGGCGTTGAATTCTTAGGCCCTGACCATTCCATCTGGTGGAACAACGCCCTAGGGTAAAGCCCAGGATGCACGGAACGTAGAAATGCCCATAACTGTCACACTGGTAACAATTATTCGTTTTATGCGATGGAAAAACTGTTTTACTTATTTTGTATTTTATGCTTCGGGCGTTGACTTCTAAGGCCCTAACTAATCGATCTGGTGGAGCAACGCCCTAGAGTGAAGACTAGGTTGCCGGAACGTAGAAATGACCATAACTTTCACACTGGTTGCTATCATTCGTTTATACGATGGAAAAGCTGTTACATTTATATTGTATTTTATGCTTCTGGCGTTGACTTCTTAGGCCCTAACTGTTCGATCTGGTGGAACAACGCCCTAGAGTGAAACCAAGGTTACCCGGAACGTAGAAATGCCCAGTACTTGCATACTGTTTGCAGTTATTCCTGTTATACGATGGAAAAACTGTTGTATTTTTATTGCATTTTATGCTTCGGGCATTGACTTCTAAGCTCCTAACTATTCAATCTGTTGGGGCGACGCCCTAGGGTGAAGCCTAGGTTGCCCGGAAAGTAGAAATGACCATAACTTTCACACTGGCTGCTATTATTCGTTTTATACGATGGAAAAACTGATATATTTATATTGTATTTTATGCTTCGGGCGTTGACTTCTAAGGCCCTAACGATTCGATCCGGTGGTGAAACGCCCTAGAGTCAAGTCTAGGTTGCCCGCAACACAGAAATGACCATTACTTTCACACTGTTTGCAATTATTCATTCTATACGAGGGAAGAACTGTTGTATTTTATTGTATTTTATGCTCCGGGCGGAGACTTCTAAGGCCATAGCCATTCGATCTGGTGGAGCAACGCCCGAGAGTGTAGCCTCGGTTGCAAGGAACGTAGAAATGACTATCACTTCCACACTGCTTGCAATTATTCATTTTATACGATGGAAAAACTGTTGTATTTTTATTGTATTTTATGCCCCGGGCGTAGATTTCTAAGGCCCTAGCTATTCGATCTGGTGGAGCTGCGCCCTTCACTGAAGCCTAGGTTGCCCGGAACGTAGAAGTGACTACCTCTTTCATACTGGTTGCAATTAATCGCGTTATACGATGGAAAAACTGTTGCATTTTTATCTTATTATATGCTTCGTGCGTAGCCTTCTAAGGCCCTAACTCTTCGATCTGGTGGAGCAACGCCCTAGAGTGAAGCCTAGGTAGCCCGGAACGCAGAAATGACCCTATCTTTCAAACCAGTTTCAATTATCCGTTTTATACAATGGAAAAACTGTTGTATTTATTTTGTATTTTATGCTTCGTGCATTGACTTCTAAGGCCCTAGCTATTCGATCTTTTGGAGCAAAGACCTAGAGTGAAGCCTAGGTTGCCCGAAACGTAGAAATAACAATTACTTTCACTCTGGTTGCAATTATTCCTGTTACGCGATGAAAAGACTGTTGTATTTATACTGTATTTTATGCTTCTGGCGTTGACTTCTAAGTCCCTAGCTATTCGATCTGGTGGAGCAGCGCCCTTGAGTGAAGCCTAGGTTGCCCGGAACGTAGAAATGACTATTACCTTCACACTGGTTGTAGTTATTCCTGCCGTACGATGGAAAGACTGTTGTATTTTTGTATCTTATGCTTCTGGCGTTGACTTCTGAGGCCCTAACTATTCGATCTGGTGGACCAACGCCCTAGAGTGAGGCCTAGGTTGCCCGGAACATAGAAATGACCGTTACTTTCACAATATCTGCAAACATTCGTCTCATACGATGGGAAGCTGTTCTATTTATATTGTATTTTATGCTTCGGGCGTTGACTTCTAAGGCCCTAACGATTCGATCTGTTGGAGAAACGACCCAGAGTGAAGTCTAGGTTGCCCGGAACGTAGAAATGACCATCACTTTCACACTGGTTGCAATTGTTCCTGTTATACGATGGCAAAACTGTTGTATCTTTATTGTATTTTATGCTTCGGCAATTGACTTCTAACGCCCTAGCTATTCGATCTTTTGGAGCAAAGACCTAGAGTGAGGCCTAGGTTGCCCGGAACATAGAAATGACCGTTACTTTCACAATGTTTGCAAACATTCATCTTATACGATGGAAAGCTGTCGTATTTATATTGTATTTTATGCTTCTGGCGTTGGCTTCTAGGGCCGTAGCCATTCAATGTGGTGGAGCAACGCCCTAGAGTGAAGACTAGCTTGCCCGGAACGTAGAAATGACTATCATATTCACACTGGTTGCAATTATTCATTTTATACGATGGAAAGACTGTTGTATTTTTATTGTATATTATGCTCCGGGCGTAGACTTCTAAGGCCCTAGCCATTGGATCTGGTTGAGCAACGCCCGAGAGTGTAGCCTTGGTTGCCCGGAACGTAGAAATGACTATCACTTTCACACTGGTTGGAATTATTCGTGATATACGATGGAAAAACTGTTACATCTTTATTTTATTTTATGCTTCGGGCGTTGACTTCTAAGTCCCTAACTATTCGATCTAGTGGGTCAACACCCAAGAGTGAAGCCTAGGTTGCCCGGAACGTAGAAATGACCATAAATTTCACACCGGTTTCAATTATTCGGTTTATACAATGGAAAAGCTGTTGTATTTATATAGTGTTTTATGCTTCTGACGTTGACTTCTTAGGCCCTAACTATTCTATCTGGTGGAGCAACGCCCTAGAGTGAAGCCTAGGTAGCCCGGAATGAAGAAATGACCATAACTTTCACACTGGTTGCAATTATTCGTTTTATACGATGGAAAAGCTGTTGTATTTATATTGTGTTTTATGTTTCTGGCGTTGACTTCTTACGCCCTAACTATTCGATCTGGTGGAGCAACACCCTAGAGTGAAGCCTAGGTTTCCCGGAACGTAGAAATGACCATTACATTCTCACTGGTTGCAATTATTCATGCTATACGATGGAAAAACTGTTGTATTTTTATTGTATTTTATGCTTCTGGCGTCGACTTCTTAGGCCCTAACTATTCGATCTGGTGGAGCAACGCCCTAGAGTGAGGCCTAGGTTGCCCGGAACATAGAAATGACCGTTACTTTCACAATGTTTGCAAACATTCATCTTATACGATGGAAAGCTGTTGTATTTATATTGTATTTTATGCTTCTGGCGTTGGCTTCTAGGGCCGTAGCCATTCAATGTGGTGGAGCAACGCCCTAGAGTGAAGACTAGCTTGCCCGGAACGTAGAAATGACTATCATATTCACACTGGTTGCAATTATTCATTTTATACGATGGAAAGACTGTTGTATTTTTATTGTATTTTATGCTCCGGGCGTAGACTTCTAAGGCCCTAGCCATTGGATCTGGTTGAGCAACGCCCGAGAGTGTAGCCTTGGTTGCCCGGAACGTAGAAATGACTATCACTTTCACACTGGTTGGAATTATTCGTGATATACGATGGAAAAACTGTTACATCTTTATTTTATTTTATGCTTCGGGCGTTGACTTCTAAGTCCCTAACTATTCGATCTAGTGGGTCAACACCCAAGAGTGAAGCCTAGGTTGCCCGGAACGTAGAAATGACCATATATTTCACACCGGTTTCAATTATTCGGTTTATACAATGGAAAAGCTGTTGTATTTATATAGTGTTTTATGCTTCTGACGTTGACTTCTTAGGCCCTAACTATTCTATCTGGTGGAGCAACGCCCTAGAGTGAAGCCTAGGTAGCCCGGAATGAAGAAATGACCATAACTTTCACACTGGTTGCAATTATTCGTTTTATACGATGGAAAAGCTGTTGTATTTATATTGTGTTTTATGTTTCTGGCGTTGACTTCTTACGCCCTAACTATTCGATCTGGTGGAGCAACACCCTAGAGTGAAGCCTAGGTTTCCCGGAACGTAGGAATGACCATTACCATCACACTGGTTGCAATTATTCATTCTATACGAGGGAAGAACTGTTGTATTTTATTGTATTTTATGCTTCTGGCGTTGACTTCTAAGGCCGTAGCTATTCGATGTGGTGGAGCAACGCCCTAGAGTGAAGCCTAGGTTGCCCGGTACGTAGAAATGACCATTACTTTCACACTCTTTGCAAATATACATTATATAGGATGGACAATCTGTTGTACTTATGTTGTATTTTATGCTTCTGGCGTTGACTTCTTAGGCCCCAACTATTTGATCTGGTGGAGCACCGCGCTAGAGTGAAGCCTAGGTTGCCCCGAACGTAGAAATGACCATAACTTCCACACTGGTTGCAATTATTCGTTTTATACGATGGAAAAACGGTTGTATTTATATCGTATTTTATGCTTCTGGCGTTGAATTCTTAGGCCCTGACCATTCCATCTGGTGGAACAACGCCCTAGGGTAAAGCCCAGGATGCACGGAACGTAGAAATGCCCATAACTGTCACACTGGTAACAATTATTCGTTTTATGCGATGGAAAAACTGTTTTACTTATTTTGTATTTTATGCTTCGGGCGTTGACTTCTAAGGCCCTAACTAATCGATCTGGTGGAGCAACGCCCTAGAGTGAAGACTAGGTTGCCGGAACGTAGAAATGACCATAACTTTCACACTGGTTGCTATCATTCGTTTATACGATGGAAAAGCTGTTACATTTATATTGTATTTTATGCTTCTGGCTTTGACTTCTTAGGCCCTAACTGTTCGATCTGGTGGAACAACGCCCTAGAGTGAAACCAAGGTTACCCGGAACGTAGAAATGCCCAGTACTTGCATACTGTTTGCAGTTCTTCCTGTTATACGATGGAAAAACTGTTGTATTTTTATTGCATTTTATGCTTCGGGCATTGACTTCTAAGCTCCTAACTATTCAATCTGTTGGGGCGACGCCCTAGGGTGAAGCCTAGGTTGCCCGGAAAGTAGAAATGACCATAACTTTCTCACTGGCTGCTATTATTCGTTTTATACGATGGAAAAACTGATATATTTATATTGTATTTTATGCTTCTGTCGTTTACTTCTTAGGCCCTAACTATTCGATTTGGTGGAACAACGCCCTAGAGTGAAGCCTAGGTTGCCTGGAACGTAGAAATGACCATTACTTTCACACGGGTTGCAATTATTCCTGTTATAGGATGGAAAGACTGTTGTAGTTTTATTGTATTTTATACTTCAGGCGTTGACTTCTGAGGCCGTAGCTATTCGATGTGGAGGGAGAACGCCATAGAGTGAAGCCTAGGTTGCCCGGAACGTAGAAATGGCCATCACTTTCAAACAGGTTGCAATTATTCCTGTTATATGATGGAAACACTGTTGTACTTATATTGTATTTTATGCCTCTGGCGTTGACTTCTAAGGCCGTAGCTATTAGATGTGGTGGAGCAACGCCCTAGAGAGACGCCTAGGGTGCTCGGAACGTAGAAATGACCATTACTTTCACACTGGTTGCAATTATTCGTTTTATACGATGGAAAAGCTGTTGCATTTATATCGTATTTTATGCTTCTGGCGTTGACTTCTTAGGCCGTAACTATTCGGTCTGGTGGAGCGACGCCCTGGAGTGAAACCTATATTGCCCGGAACGTAGAATTGGCCATCACTTTCAAACTGGTTGCAATTATTCCTGATCGATGATGGAAACACTGTTGTATTTTTTTTGCATTTTATGGTTCGGGCGTTGACTTCTAAGGCCCTAACTATTCAATCTGTTGGAGCAACGACCTAGGGTGAAGCCTAGGTAGCTCGGAAAGTAGAAATGACCATAAGTTTCATACTGGTTGCAATTATTCGTTTTATACGATGGAAAAACTGTTGTATTTATATTGTATTTTATGCTTCTGGCGTTGTCTTCTAAGACACTAACTATTCGATCTGGTGGAGCAACGCCCTAGAGTGAAGCCTAGGTTGCCCGGAACGTAGAAATAACCAGTACTTTCACACTGTTTGCAGTTATTCCTGTTATACGATGGAAAAACTGTTGCATCTTTATTGTATTTTATGCTTCTGGCGTTGACTTCTAAGGCCCTAACTATTCGATCAGGTGGAGCAACGCCCTAGAGTGAAGCCTAGGTTGCTCGGAATGTAGAAATGACCATAACTTTCACACTGGTTGCCATTATTCATTTTATACGATGGAAAAACTGTTGTACTTATATTGTATTTTATTCTTATGGCGTTGAATTCTAAGTCCCTAGCTATTCGATCTGGTGGAGCAAAGGTCCTAGAGTGAAACCAAGGTTACCCGGAACGCAGAAATGACCATCACTTTCATACTGGTTGCAATTATTCGTTTTATACAATGGAAAAACTGTTCAATTTATTTTGTTTTTTATGCTTCGGGCGTTGACTTCTAAGGCCCTAACGATTCGATCCGGTGGTGAAACGCCCTAGAGTCAAGTCTAGGTTGCCCGCAACACAGAAATGACCATTACTTTCACACTGTTTGCAATTATTCATTCTATACGAGGGAAGAACTGTTGTATTTTATTGTATTTTATGCTCCGGGCGGAGACTTCTAAGGCCATAGCCATTCGATCTGGTGGAGCAACGCCCGAGAGTGTAGCCTCGGTTGCAAGGAACGTAGAAATGACTATCACTTCCACACTGCTTGCAATTATTCATTTTATACGATGGAAAAACTGTTGTATTTTTATTGTATTTTATGCCCCGGGCGTAGATTTCTAAGGCCCTAGCTATTCGATCTGGTGGAGCTGCGCCCTTCACTGAAGCCTAGGTTGCCCGGAACGTAGAAGTGACTACCTCTTTCATACTGGTTGCAATTAATCGCGTTATACGATGGAAAAACTGTTGCATTTTTATCTTATTATATGCTTCGTGCGTAGCCTTCTAAGGCCCTAACTATTCGATCTGGTGGAGCAACGCCCTAGAGTGAAGCCTAGGTAGCCCGGAACGCAGAAATGACCCTATCTTTCAAACCAGTTTCAATTATCCGTTTTATACAATGGAAAAACTGTTGTATTTATTTTGTATTTTATGCTTCGTGCATTGACTTCTAAGGCCCTAGCTATTCGATCTTTTGGAGCAAAGACCTAGAGTGAAACCTAGGTTGCCCGAAACGTAGAAATAACAATTACTTTCACTCTGGTTGCAATTATTCCTGTTACGCGATGAAAAGACTGTTGTATTTATACTGTATTTTATGCTTCTGGCGTTGACTTCTAAGTCCCTAGCTATTCGATCTGGTGGAGCAGCGCCCTTGAGTGAAGCCTAGGTTGCCCGGAACGTAGAAATGACTATTACCTTCACACTGGTTGTAGTTATTCCTGCCGTACGATGGAAAGACTGTTGTATTTTTGTATCTTATGCTTCTGGCGTTGACTTCTGAGGCCCTAACTATTCGATCTGGTGGAGCAACGCCCTAGAGTGAGGCCTAGGTTGCCCGGAACATAGAAATGACCGTTACTTTCACAATATCTGCAAACATTCGTCTCATACGATGGGAAGCTGTTCTATTTATATTGTATTTTATGCTTCGGGCGTTGACTTCTAAGGCCCTAACGATTCGATCTGTTGGAGAAACGACCTAGAGTGAAGTCTAGGTTGCCCGGAACGTAGAAATGACCATCACTTTCACACTGGTTGCAATTGTTCCTGTTATACGATGGCAAAACTGTTGTATCTTTATTGTATTTTATGCTTCGGCAATTGACTTCTAACGCCCTAGCTATTCGATCTTTTGGAGCAAAGACCTAGACTGAAGCCTAGGTTGCCCGAAACGTAGAAATGACCATTACTTTCACTCTGGTTGCAATTATTCATGCTATACGATGGAAAAACTGTTGTATTTTTATTGTATTTTATGCTTCTGGCGTCGACTTCTTAGGCCCTAACTATTCGATCTGGTGGAGCAACGCCCTAGAGTGAGGCCTAGGTTGCCCGGAACATAGAAATGACCGTTACTTTCACAATGTTTGCAAACATTCATCTTATACGATGGAAAGCTGTTGTATTTATATTGTACTTTATGCTTCTGGCGTTGGCTTCTAGGGCCGTAGCCATTCAATGTGGTGGAGCAACGCCCTAGAGTGAAGACTAGCTTGCCCGAAACGTAGAAATGACTATCATATTCACACTGGTTGCAATTATTCATTTTATACGATGGAAAGACTGTTGTATTTTTATTGTATTTTATGCTCCGGGCGTAGACTTCTAAGGCCCTAGCCATTGGATCTGGTTGAGCAACGCCCGAGAGTGTAGCCTTGGTTGCCCGGAACGTAGAAATGACTATCACTTTCACACTGGTTGGAATTATTCGTGATATACGATGGAAAAACTGTTACATCTTTATTTTATTTTATGCTTCGGGCGTTGACTTCTAAGTCCCTAACTATTCGATCTAGTGGGTCAACACCCAAGAGTGAAGCCTAGGTTGCCCGGAACGTAGAAATGACCATAAATTTCACACCGGTTTCAATTATTCGGTTTATACAATGGAAAAGCTGTTGTATTTATATAGTGTTTTATGCTTCTGACGTTGACTTCTTAGGCCCTAACTATTCTATCTGGTGGAGCAACGCCCTAGAGTGAAGCCTAGGTAGCCCGGAATGAAGAAATGACCATAACTTTCACACTGGTTGCAATTATTCGTTTTATACGATGGAAAAGCTGTTGTATTTATATTGTGTTTTATGTTTCTGGCGTTGACTTCTTACGCCCTAACTATTCGATCTGGTGGAGCAACACCCTAGAGTGTAGCCTTGGTTGCCCGGAACGTAGAAATGACCATTACCATCACACTGGTTGCAATTATTCATTCTATACGAGGGAAGAACTGTTGTATTTTATTGTATTTTATGCTTCTGGCGTTGACTTCTAAGGCCGTAGCTATTCGATGTGGTGGAGCAACGCCCTAGAGTGAAGCCTTGGTTGCCCGGAACGTAGAAAAGGCCATTACCTTCACACTGGTTGCAATTATTCATGCTATACGATGGAAAAACTGTTGTATTTTTATTGTATTTTATGCTTCTGGCGTCGACTTCTTAGGCCCTAACTATTCGATCTGGTGGAGCAACGCCCTAGAGTGAGGCCTAGGTTGGCCGGAACATAGAAATGACCGTTACTTTCACAATGTTTGCAAACATTCATCTTATACGATGGAAAAGCTGTTGTATTTATATTGTGTTTTATGTTTCTGGCGTTGACTTCTTACGCCCTAACTATTCGATCTGGTGGAGCAACACCCTAGAGTGAAGCCTAGGTTTCCCGGAACGTAGAAATGACCATTACATTCTCACTGGTTGCAATTATTCATGCTATACGATGGAAAAACTGTTGTATTTTTATTGTATTTTATGCTTCTGGCGTCGACTTCTTAGGCCCTAACTATTCGATCTGGTGGAGCAACGCCCTAGAGTGAGGCCTAGGTTGCCCGGAACATAGAAATGACCGTTACTTTCACAATATTTGCAAACATTCATCTTATACGATGGAAAGCTGTTGTATTTATATTGTATTTTATGCTTCTGGCGTTGACTTCTAATGCCGTAGCTATTCAATGTGGTGGAGCAACGCCCTAGAGTGAAGCCTAGGCAGCTCGGATCGTAGAAATGACCATAACTATCACACTGGTTGCAAATATTCGTTTTATACAATGGAAAAACTGTTCTATTTATTTTGTATTGTATGCTTCGGGCGTTGACTTCTAAGGCCCTAACGATTCGATCTGGTGGAGAAACGCCCTAGAGTGAAGCCTAAGTTGCCCGGAACGTAGAAATGACCATTACTTTCGCACTGGTTAAAATTATTCTTTTTATACGAGGTAAAAACTGTTGTATTTATTTTGTATTTTATGCTTCTGGCGTTGACTTCTTAGGCCCTAACTATTCGATCTGGTGGACCAACGCCCTAGAGTGAAGCCTAGGTTGCCCGGAACGTAGAAATGACTATTACCTTCACACTGGTTGTAGTTATTCCTGCCGTACGATGGAAAGACTGTTGTATTTTTGTATCTTATGCTTCTGGCGTTGACTTCTTAGGCCCTAACTATTCGATCTGGTGGAGCAACGCCCTAGAGTAAGGCCTAGGTTGCCCGGAACATAGAAATGACCGTTACTTTCACAATATCTGCAAACATTCGTCTCATACGATGGGAAGCTGTTCTATTTATATTGTATTTTATGCTTCGGGCGTTGACTTCTAAGGCCCTAACGATTCGATCTGTTGGAGAAACGACCTAGAGTGAAGTCTAGGTTGCCCGGAACGTAGAAATGACCATCACTTTCACACTGGTTGCAATTGTTCCTGTTATACGATGGCAAAACTGTTGTATCTTTATTGTATTTTATGCTTCGGCAATTGACTTCTAACGCCCTAGCTATTCGATCTTTTGGAGCAAAGACCTAGAGTGAGGCCTAGGTTGCCCGGAACATAGAAATGACCGTTACTTTCACAATGTTTGCAAACATTCATCTTATACGATGGAAAGCTGTCGTATTTATATTGTATTTTATGCTTCTGGCGTTGGCTTCTAGGGCCGTAGCCATTCAATGTGGTGGAGCAACGCCCTAGAGTGAAGACTAGCTTGCCCGGAACGTAGAAATGACTATCATATTCACACTGGTTGCAATTATTCATTTTATACGATGGAAAGACTGTTGTATTTTTATTGTATATTATGCTCCGGGCGTAGACTTCTAAGGCCCTAGCCATTGGATCTGGTTGAGCAACGCCCGAGAGTGTAGCCTTGGTTGCCCGGAACGTAGAAATGACTATCACTTTCACACTGGTTGGAATTATTCGTGATATACGATGGAAAAACTGTTACATCTTTATTTTATTTTATGCTTCGGGCGTTGACTTCTAAGTCCCTAACTATTCCATCTAGTGGGTCAACACCCAAGAGTGAAGCCTAGGTTGCCCGGAACGTAGAAATGACCATAAATTTCACACCGGTTTCAATTATTCGGTTTATACAATGGAAAAGCTGTTGTATTTATATAGTGTTTTATGCTTCTGACGTTGACTTCTTAGGCCCTAACTATTCTATCTGGTGGAGCAACGCCCTAGAGTGAAGCCTAGGTAGCCCGGAATGAAGAAATGACCATAACTTTCACACTGGTTGCAATTATTCGTTTTATACGATGGAAAAGCTGTTGTATTTATATTGTGTTTTATGTTTCTGGCGTTGACTTCTTACGCCCTAACTATTCGATCTGGTGGAGCAACACCCTAGAGTGAAGCCTAGGTTTCCCGGAACGTAGAAATGACCATTACATTCTCACTGGTTGCAATTATTCATGCTATACGATGGAAAAACTGTTGTATTTTTATTGTATTTTATGCTTCTGGCGTCGACTTCTTAGGCCCTAACTATTCGATCTGGTGGAGCAACGCCCTAGAGTGAGGCCTAGGTTGCCCGGAACATAGAAATGACCGTTACTTTCACAATGTTTGCAAACATTCATCTTATACGATGGAAAGCTGTTGTATTTATATTGTATTTTATGCTTCTGGCGTTGGCTTCTAGGGCCGTAGCCATTCAATGTGGTGGAGCAACGCCCTAGAGTGAAGACTAGCTTGCGCGGAACGTAGAAATGACTATCATATTCACACTGGTTGCAATTATTCATTTTATACGATGGAAAGACTGTTGTATTTTTATTGTATTTTATGCTCCGGGCGTAGACTTCTAAGGCCCTAGCCATTGGATCTGGTTGAGCAACGCCCGAGAGTGTAGCCTTGGTTGCCCGGAACGTAGAAATGACTATCACTTTCACACTGGTTGGAATTATTCGTGATATACGATGGAAAAACTGTTACATCTTTATTTTATTTTATGCTTCGGGCGTTGACTTCTAAGTCCCTAACTATTCGATCTAGTGGGTCAACACCCAAGAGTGAAGCCTAGGTTGCCCGGAACGTAGAAATGACCATATATTTCACACCGGTTTCAATTATTCGGTTTATACAATGGAAAAGCTGTTGTATTTATATAGTGTTTTATGCTTCTGACGTTGACTTCTTAGGCCCTAACTATTCTATCTGGTGGAGCAACGCCCTAGAGTGAAGCCTAGGTAGCCCGGAATGAAGAAATGACCATAACTTTCACACTGGTTGCAATTATTCGTTTTATACGATGGAAAAGCTGTTGTATTTATATTGTGTTTTATGTTTCTGGCGTTGACTTCTAAGGCCGTAGCTATTCGATGTGGTGGAGCAACGCCCTAGAGTGAAGCCTAGGTTGCCCGGTACGTAGAAATGACCATTACTTTCACACTCTTTGCAAATATACATTATATAGGATGGACAATCTGTTGTACTTATGTTGTATTTTATGCTTCTGGCGTTGACTTCTTAGGCCCCAACTATTTGATCTGGTGGAGCACCGCGCTAGAGTGAAGCCTAGGTTGCCCCGAACGTAGAAATGACCATAACTTCCACACTGGTTGCAATTATTCGTTTTATACGATGGAAAAACGGTTGTATTTATATCGTATTTTATGCTTCTGGCGTTGAATTCTTAGGGCCTGACCATTCCATCTGGTGGAACAACGCCCTAGGGTAAAGCCCAGGATGCACGGAATGTAGAAATGCCCATAACTGTCACACTGGTAACAATTATTCGTTTTATGCGATGGAAAAACTGTTTTACTTATTTTGTATTTTATGCTTCGGGCGTTGACTTCTAAGGCCCTAACTAATCGATCTGGTGGAGCAACGCCCTAGAGTGAAGACTAGGTTGCCGGAACGTAGAAATGACCATAACTTTCACACTGGTTGCTATCATTCGTTTATACGATGGAAAAGCTGTTACATTTATATTGTATTTTATGCTTCTGGCGTTGACTTCTTAGGCCCTAACTGTTCGATCTGGTGGAACAACGCCCTAGAGTGAAACCAAGGTTACCCGGAACGTAGAAATGCCCAGTACTTGCATACTGTTTGCAGTTCTTCCTGTTATACGATGGAAAAACTGTTGTATTTTTATTGCATTTTATGCTTCGGGCATTGACTTCTAAGCTCCTAACTATTCAATCTGTTGGGGCGACGCCCTAGGGTGAAGCCTAGGTTGCCCGGAAAGTAGAAATGACCATAACTTTCTCACTGGCTGCTATTATTCGTTTTATACGATGGAAAAACTGATATATTTATATTGTATTTTATGCTTCTGTCGTTTACTTCTTAGGCCCTAACTATTCGATTTGGTGGAACAACGCCCTAGAGTGAAGCCTAGGTTGCCTGGAACGTAGAAATGACCATTACTTTCACACGGGTTGCAATTATTCCTGTTATAGGATGGAAAGACTGTTGTAGTTTTATTGTATTTTATACTTCAGGCGTTGACTTCTGAGGCCGTAGCTATTCGATGTGGAGGGAGAACGCCATAGAGTGAAGCCTAGGTTGCCCGGAACGTAGAAATGGCCATCACTTTCAAACAGGTTGCAATTATTCCTGTTATATGATGGAAACACTGTTGTACTTATATTGTATTTTATGCCTCTGGCGTTGACTTCTAAGGCCGTAGCTATTAGATGTGGTGGAGCAACGCCCTAGAGAGACGCCTAGGGTGCTCGGAACGTAGAAATGACCATTACTTTCACACTGGTTGCAATTATTCGTTTTATACGATGGAAAAGCTGTTGCATTTATATCGTATTTTATGCTTCTGGCGTTGACTTCTTAGGCCGTAACTATTCGGTCTGGTGGAGCGACGCCCTGGAGTGAAACCTATATTGCCCGGAACGTAGAATTGGCCATCACTTTCAAACTGGTTGCAATTATTCCTGATCGATGATGGAAACACTGTTGTATTTTTTTTGCATTTTATGGTTCGGGCGTTGACTTCTAAGGCCCTAACTATTCAATCTGTTGGAGCAACGACCTAGGGTGAAGCCTAGGTAGCTCGGAAAGTAGAAATGACCATAAGTTTCATACTGGATGCAATTATTCGTTTTATACGATGGAAAAACTGTTGTATTTATATTGTATTTTATGCTTCTGGCGTTGTCTTCTAAGACACTAACTATTCGATCTGGTGGAGCAACGCCCTAGAGTGAAGCCTAGGTTGCCCGGAACGTAGAAATAACCAGTACTTTCACACTGTTTGCAGTTATTCCTGTTATACGATGGAAAAACTGTTGCATCTTTATTGTATTTTATGCTTCTGGCGTTGACTTCTAAGGCCCTAACTATTCGATCAGGTGGAGCAACGCCCTAGAGTGAAGCCTAGGTTGCTCGGAATGTAGAAATGACCATAACTTTCACACTGGTTGCCATTATTCATTTTATACGATGGAAAAACTGTTGTACTTATATTGTATTTTATTCTTATGGCGTTGAATTCTAAGTCCCTAGCTATTCGATCTGGTGGAGCAAAGGTCCTAGAGTGAAACCAAGGTTACCCGGAACGCAGAAATGACCATCACTTTCATACTGGTTGCAATTATTCGTTTTATACAATGGAAAAACTGTTCAATTTATTTTGTTTTTTATGCTTCGGGCGTTGACTTCTAAGGCCCTAACGATTCGATCCGGTGGTGAAACGCCCTAGAGTCAAGTCTAGGTTGCCCGCAACACAGAAATGACCATTACTTTCACACTGTTTGCAATTATTCATTCTATACGAGGGAAGAACTGTTGTATTTTATTGTATTTTATGCTCCGGGCGGAGACTTCTAAGGCCATAGCCATTCGATCTGGTGGAGCAACGCCCGAGAGTGTAGCCTCGGTTGCAAGGAACGTAGAAATGACTATCACTTCCACACTGCTTGCAATTATTCATTTTATACGATGGAAAAACTGTTGTATTTTTATTGTATTTTATGCCCCGGGCGTAGATTTCTAAGGCCCTAGCTATTCGATCTGGTGGAGCTGCGCCCTTCACTGAAGCCTAGGTTGCCCGGAACGTAGAAGTGACTACCTCTTTCATACTGGTTGCAATTAATCGCGTTATACGATGGAAAAACTGTTGCATTTTTATCTTATTATATGCTTCGTTCGTAGCCTTCTAAGGCCCTAACTATTCGATCTGGTGGAGCAACGCCCTAGAGTGAAGCCTAGGTAGCCCGGAACGCAGAAATGACCCTATCTTTCAAACCAGTTTCAATTATCCGTTTTATACAATGGAAAAACTGTTGTATTTATTTTGTATTTTATGCTTCGTGCATTGACTTCTAAGGCCCTAGCTATTCGATCTTTTGGAGCAAAGACCTAGAGTGAAGCCTAGGTTGCCCGAAACGTAGAAATAACAATTACTTTCACTCTGGTTGCAATTATTCCTGTTACGCGATGAAAAGACTGTTGTATTTATACTGTATTTTATGCTTCTGGCGTTGACTTCTAAGTCCCTAGCTATTCGATCTGGTGGAGCAGCGCCCTTGAGTGAAGCCTAGGTTGCCCGGAACGTAGAAATGACTATTACCTTCACACTGGTTGTAGTTATTCCTGCCGTACGATGGAAAGACTGTTGTATTTTTGTATCTTATGCTTCTGGCGTTGACTTCTGAGGCCCTAACTATTCGATCTGGTGGAGCAACGCCCTAGAGTGAGGCCTAGGTTGCCCGGAACATAGAAATGACCGTTACTTTCACAATATCTGCAAACATTCGTCTCATACGATGGGAAGCTGTTCTATTTATATTGTATTTTATGCTTCGGGCGTTGACTTCTAAGGCCCTAACGATTCGATCTGTTGGAGAAACGACCTAGAGTGAAGTCTAGGTTGCCCGGAACGTAGAAATGACCATCACTTTCACACTGGTTGCAATTGTTCCTGTTATACGATGGCAAAACTGTTGTATCTTTATTGTATTTTATGCTTCGGCAATTGACTTCTAACGCCCTAGCTATTCGATCTTTTGGAGCAAAGACCTAGACTGAAGCCTAGGTTGCCCGAAACGTAGAAATGACCATTACTTTCACTCTGGTTGCAATTATTCATGCTATACGATGGAAAAACTGTTGTATTTTTATTGTATTTTATGCTTCTGGCGTCGACTTCTTAGGCCCTAACTATTCGATCTGGTGGAGCAACGCCCTAGAGTGAGGCCTAGGTTGCCCGGAACATAGAAATGACCGTTACTTTCACAATGTTTGCAAACATTCATCTTATACGATGGAAAGCTGTTGTATTTATATTGTACTTTATGCTTCTGGCGTTGGCTTCTAGGGCCGTAGCCATTCAATGTGGTGGAGCAACGCCCTAGAGTGAAGACTAGCTTGCCCGAAACGTAGAAATGACTATCATATTCACACTGGTTGCAATTATTCATTTTATACGATGGAAAGACTGTTGTATTTTTATTGTATTTTATGCTCCGGGCGTAGACTTCTAAGGCCCTAGCCATTGGATCTGGTTGAGCAACGCCCGAGAGTGTAGCCTTGGTTGCCCGGAACGTAGAAATGACTATCACTTTCACACTGGTTGGAATTATTCGTGATATACGATGGAAAAACTGTTACATCTTTATTTTATTTTATGCTTCGGGCGTTGACTTCTAAGTCCCTAACTATTCGATCTAGTGGGTCAACACCCAAGAGTGAAGCCTAGGTTGCCCGGAACGTAGAAATGACCATAAATTTCACACCGGTTTCAATTATTCGGTTTATACAATGGAAAAGCTGTTGTATTTATATAGTGTTTTATGCTTCTGACGTTGACTTCTTAGGCCCTAACTATTCTATCTGGTGGAGCAACGCCCTAGAGTGAAGCCTAGGTAGCCCGGAATGAAGAAATGACCATAACTTTCACACTGGTTGCAATTATTCGTTTTATACGATGGAAAAGCTGTTGTATTTATATTGTGTTTTATGTTTCTGGCGTTGACTTCTTACGCCCTAACTATTCGATCTGGTGGAGCAACACCCTAGAGTGAAGCCTAGGTTTCCCGGAACGTAGAAATGACCATTACATTCTCACTGGTTGCAATTATTCATGCTATACGATGGAAAAACTGTTGTATTTTTATTGTATTTTATGCTCCGGGCGTAGACTTCTAAGGCCCTAGCCATTGGATCTGGTTGAGCAACGCCCGAGAGTGTAGCCTTGGTTGCCCGGAACGTAGAAATGACCATTACCATCACACTGGTTGCAATTATTCATTCTATACGAGGGAAGAACTGTTGTATTTTATTGTATTTTATGCTTCTGGCGTTGACTTCTAAGGCCGTAGCTATTCGATGTGGTGGAGCAACGCCCTAGAGTGAAGCCTTGGTTGCCCGGAACGTAGAAAAGGCCATTACCTTCACACTGGTTGCAATTATTCATGCTATACGATGGAAAAACTGTTGTATTTTTATTGTATTTTATGCTTCTGGCGTCGACTTCTTAGGCCCTAACTATTCGATCTGGTGGAGCAACGCCCTAGAGTGAGGCCTAGGTTGGCCGGAACATAGAAATGACCGTTACTTTCACAATGTTTGCAAACATTCATCTTATACGATGGAAAGCTGTTGTATTTATATTGTATTTTATGCTTCTGGCGTTGGCTTCTAGGGCCGTAGCCATTCAATGTGGTGGAGCAACGCCCTAGAGTGAAGACTAGCTTGCCCGGAACGTAGAAATGACTATCATATTCACACTGGTTGCAATTATTCATTTTATACGATGGAAAGACTGTTGTATTTTTATTGTATTTTATGCTCCGGGCGTAGACTTCTAAGGCCCTAGCCATTGGATCTGGTTGAGCAACGCCCGAGAGTGTAGCCTTGGTTGCCCGGAACGTAGAAATGACTATCACTTTCACACTGGTTGGAATTATTCGTGATATACGATGGAAAAACTGTTACATCTTTATTTTATTTTATGCTTCGGGCGTTGACTTCTAAGTCCCTAACTATTCGATCTAGTGGGTCAACACCCAAGAGTGAAGCCTAGGTTGCCCGGAACGTAGAAATGACCATAAATTTCACACCGGTTTCAATTATTCGGTTTATACAATGGAAAAGCTGTTGTATTTATATAGTGTTTTATGCTTCTGACGTTGACTTCTTAGGCCCTAACTATTCTATCTGGTGGAGCAACGCCCTAGAGTGAAGCCTAGGTAGCCCGGAATGAAGAAATGACCATAACTTTCACACTGGTTGCAATTATTCGTTTTATACGAAGGAAAAGCTGTTGTATTTATATTGTGTTTTATGTTTCTGGCGTTGACTTCTAAGCTCCTAACTATTCAATCTGTTGGGGCGACGCCCTAGGGTGAAGCCTAGGTTGCCCGGAAAGTAGAAATGACCATAACTTTCACACTGGCTGCTATTATTCGTTTTATACGATGGAAAAACTGATATATTTATATTGTATTTTATGCTTCTGTCGTTTACTTCTTAGGCCCTAACTATTCGATTTGGTGGAACAACGCCCTAGAGTGAAGCCTAGGTTGCCTGGAACGTAGAAATGACCATTACTTTCACACGGGTTGCAATTATTCCTGTTATAGGATGGAAAGACTGTTGTAGTTTTATTGTATTTTATACTTCAGGCGTTGACTTCTGAGGCCGTAGCTATTCGATGTGGAGGGAGAACGCCATAGAGTGAAGCCTAGGTTGCCCGGAACGTAGAAATGGCCATCACTTTCAAACTGGTTGCAATTACTCCTGTTATATGATGGAAACACTCTTGTACTTATATTGTATTTTATGCCTCTGGCGTTGACTTCTAAGGCCGTAGCTATTAGATGTGGTGGAGCAACGCCCTAGAGAGACGCCTAGGGTGCTCGGAACGTAGAAATGACCATTACTTTCACACTGGTTGCAATTATTCGTTTTATACGATGGAAAAGCTGTTGCATTTATATCGTATTTTATGCTTCTGGCGTTGACTTCTTAGGCCGTAACTATTCGGTCTGGTGGAGCGACGCCCTGGAGTGAAACCTATATTGCCCGGAACGTAGAATTGGCCATCACTTTCAAACTGGTTGCAATTATTCCTGATCGATGATGGAAACACTGTTGTATTTTTTTTGCATTTTATGGTTCGGGCGTTGACTTCTAAGGCCCTAACTATTCAATCTGTTGGAGCAACGACCTAGGGTGAAGCCTAGGTAGCTCGGAAAGTAGAAATGACCATAAGTTTCATACTGGTTGCAATTATTCGTTTTATACGATGGAAAAACTGTTGTATTTATATTGTATTTTATGCTTCTGGCGTTGTCTTCTAAGACACTAACTATTCGATCTGGTGGAGCTACGCCCTAGAGTGAAGCCTAGGTTGCCCGGAACGTAGAAATGACCAGTACTTTCACACTGTTTGCAGTTATTCCTGTTATACGATGGAAAAACTGTTGCATCTTTATTGTATTTTATGCTTCTGGCGTTGACTTCTAAGGCTCTAACTATTCGATCAGGTGGAGCAACGCCCTAGAGTGAAGCCTAGGTTGCTCGGAATGTAGAAATGACCATAACTTTCACACTGGTTGCAATTATTCATTTTATACGATGGAAAAACTGTTGTACTTATATTGTATTTTATTCTTATGGCGTTGAATTCTAAGTCCCTAGCTATTCGATCTGGTGGAGCAAAGGTCCTAGAGTGAAACCAAGGTTACCCGGAACGCAGAAATGACCATCACTTTCATACTGGTTGCAATTATTCGTTTTATACAATGGAAAAACTGTTCTATTTATTTTGTTTTTTATGCTTCGGGCGTTGACTTCTAAGGCCCTAACGATTCGATCCGGTGGTGAAACGCCCTAGAGTCAAGTCTAGGTTGCCCGCAACACAGAAATGACCATTACTTTCACACTGTTTGCAATTATTCATTCTATACGAGGGAAGAACTGTTGTATTTTATTGTATTTTATGCTTCTGGCGTAGACTTCTAAGGCCGTAGCTATTCGATGTGGTGGAGCAACGCCCTAGAGTGAAGACTAGGTTGCCCGGAACGTAGAAATGACTATCACTTTCACACTGGTTGCAATTATTCATTTTATACGATGGAAAGACTGTTGTATTTTTATTGTATTTTATGCTCCGGGCGGAGACTTCTAAGGCCATAGCCATTCGATCTGGTGGAGCAACGCCCGAGAGTGTAGCCTCGGTTGCAAGGAACGTAGAAATGACTATCACTTCCACACTGCTTGCAATTATTCATTTTATACGATGGAAAAACTGTTGTATTTTTATTGTATTTTATGCCCCGGGCGTAGATTTCTAAGGCCCTAGCTATTCGATCTGGTGGAGCTGCGCCCTTCACTGAAGCCTAGGTTGCCCGGAACGTAGAAGTGACTACCTCTTTCATACTGGTTGCAATTAATCGCGTTATACGATGGAAAAACTGTTGCATTTTTATCTTATTATATGCTTCGTGCGTAGCCTTCTAAGGCCCTAACTATTCGATCTGGTGGAGCAACGCCCTAGAGTGAAGCCTAGGTAGCCCGGAACATAGAAATGACCGTTACTTTCACAATGTTTGCAAACATTCATCTTATACGATGGAAAGCTGTTGTATTTATATTGTATTTTATGCTTCTGGCGTTGGCTTCTAGGGCCGTAGCCATTCAATGTGGTGGAGCAACGCCCTAGAGTGAAGACTAGCTTGCCCGGAACGTAGAAATGACTATCATATTCACACTGGTTGCAATTATTCATTTTATACGATGGAAAGACTGTTGTATTTTTATTGTATTTTATGCTCCGGGCGTAGACTTCTAAGGCCCTAGCCATTGGATCTGGTTGAGCAACGCCCGAGAGTGTAGCCTTGGTTGCCCGGAACGTAGAAATGACTATCACTTTCACACTGGTTGGAATTATTCGTGATATACGATGGAAAAACTGTTACATCTTTATTTTATTTTATGCTTCGGGCGTTGACTTCTAAGTCCCTAACTATTCGATCTAGTGGGTCAACACCCAAGAGTGAAGCCTAGGTTGCCCGGAACGTAGAAATGACCATATATTTCACACCGGTTTCAATTATTCGGTTTATACAATGGAAAAGCTGTTGTATTTATATAGTGTTTTATGCTTCTGACGTTGACTTCTTAGGCCCTAACTATTCTATCTGGTGGAGCAACGCCCTAGAGTGAAGCCTAGGTAGCCCGGAATGAAGAAATGACCATAACTTTCACACTGGTTGCAATTATTCGTTTTATACGATGGAAAAGCTGTTGTATTTATATTGTGTTTTATGTTTCTGGCGTTGACTTCTTACGCCCTAACTATTCGATCTGGTGGAGCAACACCCTAGAGTGAAGCCTAGGTTTCCCGGAACGTAGGAATGACCATTACCATCACACTGGTTGCAATTATTCATTCTATACGAGGGAAGAACTGTTGTATTTTATTGTATTTTATGCTTCTGGCGTTGACTTCTAAGGCCGTAGCTATTCGATGTGGTGGAGCAACGCCCTAGAGTGAAGCCTAGGTTGCCCGGAACGTAGAAAAGACCATTACCTTCACACTGGTTGCAATTATTCCTGTTTTACGATGGAAAAACTGTTGCATCTTTATTGTATTTTATGCTTCTGGCGTTGATTTCTAAGGCCCTAATTATTCGATCTGGTGGAGCAATGCCCTAGAGTGAAGCCTAGGCTGCCCAGAACGTAGAAATGACCATTACATTCTCACTGGTTGCAATTATTCATGCTATACGATGGAAAAACTGTTGTATTTTTATTGTATTTTATGCTTCTGGCGTCGACTTCTTAGGCCCTAACTATTCGATCTGGTGGAGCAACGCCCTAGAGTGAGGCCTAGGTTGCCCGGAACATAGAAATGACCGTTACTTTCACAATATTTGCAAACATTCATCTTATACGATGGAAAGCTGTTGTATTTATATTGTATTTTATGCTTCTGGCGTTGGCTTCTAGGGCCGTAGCCATTCAATGTGGTGGAGCAACGCCCTAGAGTGAAGACTAGCTTGCCCGGAACGTAGAAATGACTATCATATTCACACTGGTTGCAATTATTCATTTTATACGATGGAAAGACTGTTGTATTTTTATTGTATTTTATGCTCCGGGCGCAGACTTCTAAGGCCCTAGCCATTGGATCTGGTTGAGCAACGCCCGAGAGTGTAGCCTTGGTTGCCCGGAACGTAGAAATGACTATCACTTTCACACTGGTTGGAATTATTCGTGATATACAATGGAAAAACTGTTACATCTTTATTTTATTTTATGCTTCGGGCGTTGACTTCTAAGTCCCTAACTATTCGATCTAGTGGGTCAACACCCAAGAGTGAAGCCTAGGTTGCCCGGAACGTAGAAATGACCATAAATTTCACACCGGTTTCAATTATTCGGTTTATACAATGGAAAAGCTGTTGTATTTATATAGTGTTTTATGCTTCTGACGTTGACTTCTTAGGCCCTAACTATTCTATCTGGTGGAGCAACGCCCTAGAGTGAAGCCTAGGTAGCCCGGAATGAAGAAATGACCATAACTTTCACACTGGTTGCAATTATTCGTTTTATACGATGGAAAAGCTGTTGTATTTATATTGCGCTTTATGTTTCTGGCGTTGACTTCTTACGCCCTAACTATTCGATCTGGTGGAGCAACACCCTAGAGTGAAGCCTAGGTTTCCCGGAACGTAGGAATGACCATTACCATCACACTGGTTGCAATTATTCATTCTATACGAGGGAAGAACTGTTGTATTTTATTGTATTTTATGCTTCTGGCGTTGACTTCTAAGGCCGTAGCTATTCGATGTGGTGGAGCAACGCCCTAGAGTGAAGACTAGGTTGCCCGGAACGTAGAAATGACTATCACTTTCACACTGGTTGCAATTATTCATTTTATACGATGGAAAGACTGTTGTATTTTTATTGTATTTTATGCTCCGGGCGGAGACTTCTAAGGCCCTAGCCATTCGATCTGGTGGAGCAACGCCCGAGAGTGTAGCCTCGGTTGCCCGGAACGTAGAAATGACTATCACTTTCACACTGGTTGCTATTATTCGTGATATACGATGGAAAAACTGTTACATTTTTATTTTATTTTGTGCTTCGGGCGTTGACTTCTAAGGCCCTAACTATTCGATCTGGTGGAGCAGCGCCCTAGAGTGAAGCCTAGGTAGCCCGGAACGTCGAAATGACCCTATCTTTCAAACCAGTTTCAATTATCCGTTTTATACAAGGGAAAAACAGTTGTATTTATTTTGTATTTTATGCTTCGTGCATTGACTTCTAAGGCCCTAACTATTCGATGTGGTGGAGCAACGCCCTAGAGCGAAATCTAGGTTGCCAGGAACGTAGAAATGACCATTACATTCACACTGGTTGCAATTATTCCTGTTATACGGTGGACAAACTGTTAGATTTTTATTGTACTTTATGCTTCTGGCGTTGACTTCTTAGGCCCTAACTATTCGATCTGGTGGAACAACGCCCTAGAGTGAAGCCTAGGTTGCCCAGAACGTAGAAATGACCATAACATTCACACTGGTGGCAATTATTCGTTTTATACAGTGGAAAAACTGTTCTTTTTATTTTGTATTTTATGCTTCGGGGGTTGACTTCTAAGGCCATACCTATTCGATCTGGTGGAGCAACGCCCTAGAGTGAAGCCTAGGTTGCCCGGAACGTAGAAATGACCATATCCTTCACACTAGTTGCAATTATTCCTGTTAGACGATGGAAAAACAGTTGTATTTTTATTGTATTTTATGCCTCTGGCGTTGACTTCTTAGGCCCTAACTATTGGATCTGGTGGAGCAACGCCCTAGAGTGAAGCCTAGGTTTGCCCGGAACATATAAATGACTATAACTTTCACACCGGTTGCAAATATTCGTTTTATACGATGGAAAAACTGTTGTATTTATATTGTGTTTCATGCCTCTGGAGTTGACTTCTTAGGCCCTAACTATTCGATCTGGTGGAGCAACTACATAGAGTGTAGCCTAGGTTGCCCGGAACGTAGAAATGACCATACCTTTCACACCGGTTGCAATTATTCGTTTTATACGATGGAAAAACTGTTGTATTTATTTTGTATTATATGCTCCTGGCTTTGACTTCTCAGTCCGTAGCCATTCGATCTGGTGGAGCAGCGCCCTAGAGTGAAGTCTATGTTGCCGGGAACGTAGAAATGACCATAACTTTCACTCTGGTGCAGTTATTCGTTTTATACAATGGAAAAACTGTTCTATATATTTTGTATTTTATGATTCGAGCGTTGACTTCTAAGGCCCAAACTATTCTATCTGGTGGGGCAACGTCCAAGAGTCAAGCCTATGTCGCCCGGAACGTAGAAATGACCATAACTTTCACACTGGCTGCAGTTATTCCTGTTATACGATGGAAAACTGTTGTATTTATATTGTATTTTAAGCTTCCGGCGTTGGCTTCTAAGGCCCAAACTATTCGATGTGGTGGAGTAGCGCCCTAGAGTGAAGCCTATGTAGCCCGGAACGTAGAAATGGCCATTACTTTCACACTGGTTGCAATTATTCGTTTTATTCGGTGTTAAAACTGTTGTATTTATTTTGTATTTGGTGCTTCTGGCGTTGACTTCCTAGGCCCTAACTATTAGACCTGGTGAAACAACGCCCCCGAGGGAGGCAGACGTTGCCCGGATCGTAGAAATTGCATCACTTTCACACTGGTTGCAATTATTCCTGTTATACGATGGAAAAACTGTTGGATTTTTATTGTATTTTATGCTTCAGGCGTTGTCTTCTGAGGTCGTAGCTATTCGATGTGGTGGAGCAACTCCCTAAAGTGAAGCCTAGGTTGCCCGGAACGTAGAAATGACCATTACCTGCACACTGGTTGCAATTATTCCTGTTACGCGATGAAAAGACTGTTGTGTTTATACTGTATTTTATGCTTCTGGCGTTGACTTCTAAGTCCCTAGCTATTCGATCTGGTGGAGCAGCGCCCTTGAGTGAAGCCTAGGTTTCCCGGAACGTAGAAATGACCATTACCATCACACTGCTTGCAATTATTCATTT
Organism: Calliopsis andreniformis; assembly: GCF_051401765.1. Classification (NCBI taxonomy): domain Eukaryota; kingdom Metazoa; phylum Arthropoda; class Insecta; order Hymenoptera; family Andrenidae; genus Calliopsis; species Calliopsis andreniformis. The sequence continues at coordinate 5,928,596 of NW_027480425.1, read as the reverse complement.
TATACGATGGAAAAACTGTTGTACTTATATTGTATTTTATCCTTCTGGCGTTGAGTTCTAAGTCCCAAGCTATTCGATCTGGTGGAGCAACGACCTAGGGTGAAACCTAGGTTACCCGGAACGTAGAAATGACCAGTACTTTCGCACTGGTTACAGGTACTCGTTTTATACAATGGAAAAGCTGTTGTATTTATATCGTATTTTATGCTTCTGGCGTTGACTTCTTAGGCCCTAGCAATTCCATCTGGTGGAGCAACACCCTAGAGTGAAGCCTAGTTTGCCCGGAACGTAGAAGTGACCATTACTTCCACACTGTTTGCAAATATACATTATATACGATGGAAAAGCTGTTGTACTTATATTGTAATTTATACTACTGACGTTGACTTCTTAGGCCCTAACTATTTGATCTGGTGGAGCACCGCCCTAGAGTGAAGCCTAGGCTGCCCGTAACGTAGAACATACCATTACCTTCCCACTGGTTGCAATTATTCCTGTTATACGATGGATAAACTGTTGCACCTTTATTGTATTTTATGCTTCTGGCGTTGACTTCATAGGCCCTAACTATTCGATCTGGTGGAGCAACGTCCTAGAGTGAAGCCTAGGTTGACTGGAACGTAGAAATGACCATAACTTTCATACTGGTTACCATTATTCGTTTTATACGATGGAAAAGCTGTTGTATTTATATAGTATTTTATGCTTCTGGCGTCGACTTTTAAGGCCGTAGCTATTAGATGTGGTGGAGCAACGCCCTAGAGTGTCGCATAGGTTGCCCGGAACGTAGAAATGACCACAACTTTCACAGTGGTAGCAATTATTCGTTTTACACATGGAAAAACTGTTCTATTTTTTTGTATTTTATGCATCGGGCTTTGACTTCTAAGGCCCTAGCTATTCGATCTGGTGGAACAACGCCCTAGGGTAAAGCCCAGGTTGCGCGGAACGTAGAAATGACCATAACTTTCACACTGGTAACAATTATTCGTTTTATACGATGGAAAAACTGTTTTATTTATTTTGTATTTTATGCTTCGGGCGTTGACTTCTGAGGCCCTAGCTATTCGATCTGGTGGAGCAACGCCCTGGAGTGAAAGCTGGGTTGCCCGGAACGTAGAAATGACCATAACTTTCACACTGGTTGCTATCTTTCATTTTATACGATGGAAAGACTGTTATATTTATATTGTATTTTATGCTTCTGGCGTTCACTTCTTAGGCCCTAACTATTCGATCTGGTGGAACAACGCCCTAGGGTGAACCCTAGGTTGCCCGCAACGTAGAAATGATCATAACTTTTACACTGGTAGCAATTATTCGTTTTATGCAATGGAAAAACTGTTCTATTTATTTTGTATTTTATGCTTTGGACGTTGACTTCTAAGGCCCTAACTGTTTGATCTGGTGGAGCAACGCCCTAGAGTGAAGCCTAGGTTGCCCGGAACGTAGAAATGACCATTACTTTCACACTGTTTGCAATTATTCCTTTTATACGATGGAAAAGCTGTTGTATTTATATCGTATTTTATGCTTCTGGCGTTGACTTCTAAGGCCCTAGCTATTCGATCTAGTGGAGCAACGCCCTAGAGTGAAGCCTAGGTTGCTCGGAACGTAGAAATGTCCATTACTTTCACACAGTTTGCAATTATTCATTTTATACGATGGAAAAGCTGTTGTATTTATATCGTATTTTATGCTTCGGGCGTTGTCTTCTTAGGCCCTAACGTTTCGATCTGGTGGAGCAACGCCCTACAGTGAAGCCTAGGTAGCCCGGATCGTAGGAATGTCCATATCTTTCACACTGTTTGCAATTTTTCGTTTTATACGATGGAAAAACTGTTTTATTTATATTGCATTTTATGCTTCGGGCGTTGACTTCTAAGGCCCTAACTATTCGATCTAGTGGAGCAACGCCCTAGAGTGAAGCCTAGCTTGCTCGGAATGCAGAAATGTCCATAACTTTCACACTGGTTGCAATTATTCGCTTTATACGATGGAAAAGCTGTTGTATTTATATTGTATTTAATGCTTCTGGCGTTGACTTCTTAGGGCCTAACTATTCGATCTGGTGGAGCAACGCCAAAGAGTGAAACCTAGGTTACCCGGAACGTGGAAATGACCAGTACTTTCACACTGGTTGCAGTTATTCCTGCTATACGATGGAAAAACTGTTGCATCTTTACTGTATTTTATGCTTCTGGCGTCGACTTCTAAGGCCCTAATTATTCGATCTGGTGGAGCAACGCCCTAGAGTGAAGCCTAGGTTGCTCAAAATGTAGAAATGTCCATAACTTTCACACTGGTTGCAATTATTCGTTTTATACGATGGGAAAACTGTTGTATTTATTTTGTATTTTATGCTTCTGGCGCTGACTTCTTAAGCCCTATCTATTGGATCTGGTGGACCAGCGCCCTAGAGTGAAGTCTAGCTTGCCCGGAACGTAGAAATGACAAGTACTCCCAAACTGTTTGCAATTTTTCATTTTATACAATGGAAAACCTGTTGCAGTTATATTGTATTTTATGCTTCTGGCGTTGACTTCTAAGGCCTTAACTATTTGATCTGGTGGAGCAACGCCCTGCAGTGAAGCCTAGGTTGCACGGAACGTAGAAATAACCATAACTTTCACACTGGTAGCAATTAATCGTTTTATGCGAAGGAAAAGCTGTTGTATTTATATTGTATTTCATGCTTCTGCCGTTGACTTCTTAGGCACTAACTATTCGATCTGGTGGAGCAACGCCCTAGGGTGAAGCCTAGATTGCCCGGAACGTAGAAATGACCATTATCTTCACACTGGTTGCAATTATTCGTTTTATGCGATGGAAAAACTGATGTATTTATTTTGTATTTGGTGCTTCTGGCGTTTACTTCTTAGGCCCTAACTATTGGATTTGTTGGTCCAACGCCCTAGAGTGAAGCCTAGGTTGCCTGGAACGTAGAAATGACCATCACCTTCATACGGGCTGCAATTATTCCCGTTGTGCGATGGAAAAACTGTTATATTTTTATTGTATTTTATGCTTCAGGCGTTGACTTCTGAGGTTCTAACTATTCGGTCTGGTGGAGCATCTCCCTAGAGTGAAGCCTAGGTTGCCCGGAACGTAGAAATGACCATTACCTTCACACTGTTTGCAATTATTCATTTTATACGATGGAAAAACTGTTTTATTTATTTTGTATTTTATGATTCGGGCGTTGACTTCTGAGGCCCTAGCTATTCGATCTGGTGGAGCAACGCCCTGGAGTGAAACCTGGGTTGCCCGGAACGTAGAAATGACCATAACTTTCACACTGGTTGCTATCTTTCATTTTATACGATGGAAAGACTGTTATATTTATATTGTATTTTATGCTTCTGGCGTTCACTTCTTAGGCCCTAACTATTCGATCTGGTGGAACAACGCCCTAGGGTGAAGCCTAGGTTGCCCGCAACGTAGAAATGATCATAACTTTTACACTGGTAGCAATTATTCGTTTTATGCAATGGAAAAACTGTTCTATTTATTTTGTATTTTATGCTTTGGACGTTGACTTCTAAGGCCCTAACTGTTTGATCTGGTGGAGCAACGCCCTAGAGTGAAGCCTAGGTTGCCCGGAACGTAGAAATGACCATTACATTCACACTGTTTGCAATTATTCCTTTTATACGATGGAAAAGCTGTTGTATTTATATCGTATTTTATGCTTCTGGCGTTGACTTCTAAGGCCCTAGCTATTCGATCTAGTGGAGCAACGCCCTAGAGTGAAGCCTAGGTTGCTCGGAACGTAGAAATGTCCATTACTTTCACACAGTTTGCAATTATTCATTTTATACGATGGAAAAGCTGTTGTATTTATATCGTATTTTATGCTTCGGGCGTTGTCTTCTTAGGCCCTAACGTTTCGATCTGGTGGAGCAACGCCCTACAGTAAAAGCCTAGGTAGCCCGGATCGTAGGAATGTCCATATCTTTCACACTGTTTGCAATTTTTCGTTTTATACGATGGAAAAACTGTTTTATTTATATTGCATTTTATGCTTCGGGCGTTGACTTCTAAGGCCCTAACTATTCGATCTAGTGGAGCAACGCCCTAGAGTGAAGCCTAGCTTGCTCGGAATGCAGAAATGTCCATAACTTTCACACTGGTTGCAATTATTCGCTTTATACGATGGAAAAGCTGTTGTATTTATATTGTATTTAATGCTTCTGGCGTTGACTTCTTAGGGCCTAACTATTCGATCTGGTGGAGCAACGCCAAAGAGTGAAACCTAGGTTACCCGGAACGTGGAAATGACCAGTACTTTCACACTGGTTGCAGTTATTCCTGCTATACGATGGAAAAACTGTTGCATCTTTACTGTATTTTATGCTTCTGGCGTCGACTTCTAAGGTCCTAATTATTCGATCTGGTGGAGCAACGCCCTAGAGTGAAGCCTAGGTTGCTCAAAATGTAGAAATGTCCATAACTTTCACACTGGTTGCAATTATTCGTTTTATACGATGGGAAAACTGTTGTATTTATTTTGTATTTTATGCTTCTGGCGCTGACTTCTTAAGCCCTATCTATTGGATCTGGTGGACCAGCGCCCTAGAGTGAAGTCTAGCTTGCCCGGAACGTAGAAATGACAAGTACTCCCAAACTGTTTGCAATTTTTCATTTTATACAATGGAAAACCTGTTGCAGTTATATTGTATTTTATGCTTCTTGCGTTGACTTCTAAGGCACTCACTATTCGATGTGGTGGAGCAACGCCCTAGAGCGAAACCTAGGCTGCCCGGAACGTAGAAATGACCATTACTTTCACACTGGTTACAATTATTCGTTTTATACGATGGAAAAACTGTTGTATTTGTTTTCTATTTGGTGCTTCTGGCGTTGACTTGTTAGGCCCTAGCTATTGGATCTGGCGGACGAACGCCCTAGAGTGAAGCCTAGGTGGCCCTGAACGTAGAACTGACCATATCTTTCAGACTTGTTGCAATTATTCCTGTTATATGTTGGAAAAACTGTTGTATTTATATTGTATTTCTGCTTCTGGCGTTGACTTCTAAGGCCTTAACTATTTGATCTGGTGGAGCAACGCCCTGCAGTGAAGCCTAGGTTGCCCGGAACGTAGAAATAACCATAACTTTCACACTGGTAGCAATTAATCGTTTTATGCGAAGGAAAAGCTGTTGTATTTATATTGTATTTTATGCTTCTGCCGTTGACTTCTTAGGCACCAACTATTCGATCTGGTGGAGCAACGCCCTAGGGTGAAGCCTAGATTGCCCGGAACGTAGAAATGACCATTATCTTCACACTGGTTGCAATTATTCGTTTTATGCGATGGAAAAACTGATGTATTTATTTTGTATTTGGTGCTTCTGGCGTTTACTTCTTAGGCCCTAACTATTGGATTCGTTGGTCCAACGGCCTAGAGTGAAGCCTAGGTTGCCTGGAACGTAGAAATGACCATCACCTTCATACGGGCTGCAATTATTCCCGTTGTGCGATGGAAAAACTGTTATATTTTTATTGTATTTTATGCTTCTGGCGTTGACTTCTGAGGTTCTAACTATTCGGTCTGGTGGAGCATCTCCCTAGAGTGAAGCCTAGGTTGCCCGGAACGTAGAAATGACCATTACCTTCACACTGTTTGCAATTATTCATTTTATACGATGGAAAAGCTGTTGCATTTATATTGTATTTTATGCTTCTGGCGTTGACTTCTAAGGCCGTAGCTATTAGATGTGGTGGAACAACGCCCTAGAGTGACGCCTAGGTTTCACGGAACGTTGAAACGACCATTACTTTCACACTGGATGCAATTATTCCTGTTATACGATGGAAAAGCTGTTGTACTTATATTGTATTTTGTGCTTCTGGCGTCGACTTCTAAGGCCGTAGCTGTTAGATGTAGTGCAGCAACGCCCTAGGGTGGCGCCTAGGTTGCCCGGAGCGTAGATATGACCATCACTTTCACACTGTTTGCAATTGTTCATTTTATATGATGGAAAGCTGTTGTACTTATATTGTATTTTATGTATCGGGCGTTGACTTCTATGGCCCTACCAATTCGATCTGGTGTAGCAACGCCCTAGAGTGAAGCCTAGGTTCCCGGAAGGTTGAAATGACCATTACTTTCACACTGTTTGCAATTATTCCTTCTATACGTTGGAAAAGCTGCTGTATTTTTATCGTATTTTCTGCTTCTGGCAATGACTTCTAAGGTCCTAGCTACTCAACCTGGTGGGGCAACGTCCAGAGTGAACCCTATGTTGCCCGGAACGAAGAAATGACCACAACTTTCACACTGGTTGCAATTATTCGTTTTACACAATGGAAAAACTGTTGTATTTATGGTGTATTTTATGCCTCTGTCGTTGACTTCTAAGGCCGTAGCTATTCGATGTGGTGGAGCAACGCCCTATAGTGAAGCCTAGGTTGCCCGGAAGGTAGAAATGACCATTACTTTCACACTGTTTGCAATTATTCCTTCTATACGTTGGAAAAGCTGCAGTATTTTTATCGTATTTTCTGCTTCTGGCATTGACTTCTAAGGTCCTAGCTATTCAATCTGGTGGGGCAACGTCCAAGAGTGAACCCTATGTTGCCCGGAACGTAGAAATGACCATTACTTTCACACTGTTTGCAAATATACATTATATACGATGGAAAAGCCGTTGTATTTATAATGTATTTTATGCTTCTGGCGTTGACTTCTAAGGCCGTAGCTATTCGATGTGGTGGAGCAACGCCCTAGAGTGAAGCCTAGGTTGCCCGGAACGTAGAAATTACCATTCCCTCCAAACTGTTGGCAATTATTCGTTTTATACGATGGAAAAACTGTTGTATTTATTTTGTATTTGCTGATTCTGGCGTTGACTTCTTAGGCCCTAGCTATTGGATCTGGCGGACGAACGCCCTAGAGTGAAGCCTAGGTGACCCGGAACGTAGAGGTGACCATATCTTTCAGACTTGTTGCAATTATTCCTGTTATATGATGGAAAAACTGTTGTATTTATATTGTATTTCTGCTTCTGGCGTTGACTTCTAAGGCATTAACTATTCGATCTGGTGGCGCACCGCCCTAGAGTGAAGCCTAGGATGCCCGGAACGTAGAAATGACCATTATCTTCACACTGGTTGCAATTATTCGTTTTATGCGATGGAAAAACTGTTGTATATATATTGTATTTTATGCTTCTGGCGTCGACTTCTAAGGCCGTAGCTATTAGATGTGGTGCAGCGGCGCCCTAGCGTGACGCCTAGGTTGCCCGGAGCGTAGAAATGACCATCACCTACACTCTGTTTGCAATTGTTCATTTTATATGATGGAAAGCTGTTGTAGTTATATTGTATTTTATGTATCGGGCGTTGACTTCTATGGCCCTACCTATTCGATCTGGTGTAGCAACGCCCTAGAGTGAAGCCTAGGTTGCCCGGAAGGTAGAAATGACCATTACTTTCACACTGTTTGCAATTATTCATTCTATACGACGGAAAAGCTGCTGTATTTTTATCGTATTTTCTGCTTCTGGCATTGACTTCTAAGGTCCTAGCTACTCAATGCGGTGGGGCAACGTCCAGAGTGAACCATATGTTGCCCGGAACGAAGAAATGACCACAACTTTCACACTGGTTGCAATTATTCGTTTTACACAATGGTAAAACTGTTGTATTTATGGTGTATTTTATGCTTCTGGCGTTGACTTCTAAGGCCTTAACTATTTGATCTGGTGGAGCAACGGTGTAGAGCGAAACCTAGACTGCCCGGAACGTGGAAATGACCATTACTTTCACACTGGTTACAATTATTCGTTTTATACGATGGAAAAACTGTTGTATTTTTTTTTCTATTTGGTGCTTCTGCCGTTGACTTCTTAGGCCCTAGCTATTGGATCTGGCGGACGAACGCCCCAGAGTGAAGCCTAGGTGGCCCGGAACGTAGAACAGACCATATCTTTCAGACTTGTTGCAGTTATTCCTGCTATGTGATGGAAAAACTGTTGTATTTATATTGTATTTCTGCTTCTGGCGTTGACTTCTAAGGCCTTAACTATTTGATCTGGTGGAGCAACGCCCTAGAGTGAAGCCTAGGTTGCCCGGAACGTAGAAATAACCATAACTTTCACATTGGTAGCAATTAGTCGTTTTATGCGAAGGAAAGGCTGTTGTATTTATATTGTATTTTATGCTTCGGGCATTGACTTCTATGACCCTACCTATTCGATCTGGTGGACCACCGCCCGAGAGTGAAGCCTAGGTTGCCGGGAACGCACAAACGACCGATACTTTCACAATGTTTGCAATTATTCATTTTATACGATCGAAAAACTGTTGTATTTATGTTGTATTCTATGCTTCTGACGTTGACTTCTAAGGCCGTAGCTATTCGATGAGGTGGAGCAACGCCCTAGGGTGAAGCCTAGGTAGCGCGGAACGTGGAAATGACCATCATCTTCACACTGTTTGCAATTATTCATTTTATACGATAGAAAAGCTGTTGTATTTATATTGTATTTTATGCTTCTGGCGTTGACTTCTAAGGCCGTAGCTATTCGATGTGGTGGAGCAACGCCCTAGAGTGACGCCCAGGTTGCCCGGAACGTTGAAACGACAATTACTTTCACACTGGTTGCAATTATTCCTGTTATACGATGGAAAAGCTGTTGTATATATATTGTATTTTATGCTTCTGGCGTCGACTTCTAAGGCCGTAGCTATTAGATGTGGTGCAGCAACGCCCTAGGGTGACGCCTAGGTTGCCCGGAGCGTAGAAATGACCATCACCTACACTCTGTTTGCAATTGTTCATTTTATATGATGGAAAGCTGTTGTAGCTATATTGTATTTTATGTATCGGGCGTTGACTTCTATGGCCCTACCTATTCGATCTGGTGTAGCAACGCCCTAGAGTGAAGCCTGGGTTGCCCGGAACGTAGAAATTACCATTACCTCCAACCTGTTTGCAATTATTCGTTTTATACGATGGAAAAACTGTTGTATTTATTTTGTATTTGCTGCTTCTGGCGTTGACTTCTTAGGCCCTAGCTATTGGATCTGGCGGAAGAACGCCGTAGAGTGAAGCCTAGGTGGCCCGGAACGTAGACATGACCATATCTTTCACACTGGTTGCAATTATTCCTGTTATATCATGGAAAAACTGTTGTATTTATATTGTATTTTCTGCTTCTGGCGTTGACTTCTAAGGCCATAACTATTTGATCTGGTGGAGCAACGGTCTAGAGCGAAACCTAGGCTGCCCGGAACGTAGAAATGACCATTACCTTCACACTGGATACAATTATTCGTTTTATACGATGGAAAAACTGTTGTATTTGTTTTCTATTTGGTGCTTCTGGCCTTGACTTGTTAGGCCCTAGCTATTGGATCTGGCGGACGAACGCCCTAGAGTGAAGCCTAGGTGGCCCGGAACGTAGAACTGAACATATCTTTCAGACTTGTTGCAATTATTCCTGTTATATGATGGAAAAACTGTTGTATTTATATTGTATTTCTGCTTCTGGCGTTGACTTCTAAGGCCTTAGCTATTTGATCTGGTGGAGCAACGCCCTACAGTGAAGCCTAGGTTGCCCGGAACGTAGATATGACCATGACCTTCACACAGGCTGCAATTATTCGTTTTATACGATGGAAAGACTGTTGTATTTATTTTGTAGTTTATGCTTCTGGCGTTGACTTCTAAGGCCCTAACTCTTCGATCTGGTGGAGCAACGGCTCAGAGTTATGCCTAGGATGCCCGAAACGTCGAAATGGTCACTACTTTCACACTGGTTGCAATTAGTCGTGCTATACGATGAAAAATCAGTTGCATTTTTATTGTATTTTATGCTTCTGGCGTTGACATCTAAGGCCGTAGCTATTAGCTGTGGTGGAGCAATGCCCTAGAGTGACGCCTAGGTTGCCCGGAACGTGGAAGTGACCATTAGTTTCACAATGTTTGCAATTATTCATTATATACGTTGGAAAAACTGTTTTAATTATATTGTATTTTATGCTTCTGGAGTTGACTTCTAAGGCCGTAGCTATTAGCTGTGGTGGAGCAACGCCCTAGAGAGACGCCTAGGTTGCCCGGAATGTGGAAATGTCCATTACTTTCACAATGTTTGCAATTAATCATTTCATACGATGGAAAAACTGTTGTACTTATATTGTATTTTATTCATCTGGCGTTGATTTCTTAGGCCCTAGCTATTCGATCTGGTGGAGCACCGCCCTAGAGTGAAGCCTAGGTTGCCCGGAACGTAGAACGTACCATTACCTTCACACTGGTTGGAATTATTCCTGTTATACGATGGAAAAACTGTTGCATCTTTATTGTATTTTATGCTTCTGGCGTTGACTTCTTAGGCCCTAACCATTCGATCTGGTGGAGGAAGGCCCTAGAGTGATGACTAGGTTGCCCGTAACGTAGAAATGGCCGTAACTTTCACACTGGCTGCCATTATTCGTTTGATACGATGGAAAAGCTGTTGTATTTATATCGTATTTTATGCTTCTGGCGTTGACTTCTTAGGCCCTAACTATTCCATCTGGTGGAACAACGCCCTAGCGTGAAGACTAGGTTGCACGGAACGTAGAAATGACCATAACTCTCACACTGGTAGCAATTATTCGTTTTATACATGGAAAAACTGTCCTATTTATTTTGTATTTTATGCTTCGGGCGTTGACTTCTAAGGCCTTAACTGTTTGATCTGGTGGAGCAACGCCCTAGAGTGAAGCCTAGGTTGCCCGGGACGTAGAAATGACCATAACTTTCACACTGGTTGCTACTATTCGTTTTATACGATGGAAAAACTGTTATATTTATATTGTATTTTATGCTTCTGGCGTTGACTTCTGAGGCCGTTGCTTTTCGATGTGGTGGAAGAACGCCATAGAGTGAAGCCTAGGTAGCCCGGAACGTAGAAATGTCCATATCTTTCACACTGTTTGCAATTATTCGTTTTATACGATGGAAAAACTTTTGTACTTATATTGTACTTTATGCTTCTGGCGTTGACTTCTAAGGCCCTAGCTATTCGATTTGGTGGAGCAACGCCCGAGAGTGGAGCCTAGGTTGCCCGGTACGTAGAAATGACCATTACTTTCACACTGTTTGCAAATATACATTATATAAGATGGAAAATCTGTTGTATTTATGTTGTATTTTATGCTTCTGGCGTTGACTTCTTAGGCCCTAACTATTTGATCTGGTGGTGCACCGCCCTAGAGTGAAGCCTAGGTTGCCCGGAACGTAGAAAAGACCATTACCTTCACACTGGTTGCAATTATTCCTGTTTTACGATGGAAAAACTGTTGCATCTTTATTGTATTTTATGCTTCTGGCGTTGATTTCTAAGGCCCTAATTATTCGATCTGGTGGAGCAATGCCCTAGAGTGAAGCCTAGGCTGCCCAGAACGTAGAAATGACCATTACATTCTCACTGGTTGCAATTATTCGTCTTATACGATGGAAAAGCTGTTGTATTTATATCGTATTTTATGCTTCTGGCGTTGACTTCTTAGGCCCTAACTATTCCATCTGGTGGAACAACGCCCTTGGGTGAAGCCTAGGTTGCGCGGAACGTAGCAATGACCATAACTTTCACACTGGTAGCAATTATTCGTTTTATACGATGGAAAAACTGTTCTATTTATTTTGTATTTTATGCTTCAGGCGTTGACTTCTAAGGCCCTAGCTATTCGATCTGGTCGAGCAACGCCCTAGAGTGAAGCCTAGGTTGCCCGGAACGTTGAAATGACCATAACTTCCACACTGGTTGCAATTATTCGTTTTATACGATGGAAAAGCTGTTGTATTTATATCGTATTTTATGCTTCTGGCGTTGACTTCTAAGGACCTAACTATTCGATCTGGTGGAGAAACGCCCTAGAGTGAAGCCTAGGTTGCGCGGAACGTAGAAATGACCATAACGTTCACACTGGTAGCAATTATTCGTTTTATACGATGTAAAAACTGTTTTATTTATTTTGTATTTTATGCTTCTGGCGTTGACTCCTAAGGCACTAGCTATTCGATCTTGTGGAGCAACGCCCTAGAGTGAAGCCTAGGCTGCCCGGAACGTAGAAATGACCATTACCTTCACAGTTGTTGCAATTATTCCTGTTACACGATGGAAAAACTGTGGTATTTTTGTTGCACTTTATGCTTCTGGCGTTGGCTTCTAAGGCCCTATGTATTCGATCTGGTGGAGCAACGCCCTAGGGTGAAGCCTAGGTTGCCCGCAACGTAGAAATGACCATTACTTTCACACTGTTTGCAATTATTCATTTTATACGATGGAAAAACTGTTGTATTTATATTGTATTTTATTCTTCTGGCGTTGACTTCTTAGGCCCTAACTATTCGATCTGGTGGAACAACGCCCTTGAGTGAAGCCTAGGTTGCCCGGAACGTAGAAATGAGTATTACCTTCACACTGGTTGCAATTATTCCTTTTAAACGGTGGAAAGACTGTTGCATGTTTATTGTATTTTATGCTTCTGGCGTCGACTTCTAAGGTCCTAACTATGCGATCTGGTGGAGCAACGCCCTAGGAGGTAGCTTAGGCTGCCCGGAACGTAGAAATGACCAGTACTTTCACACTGGCTGCAGTTATTCATTTTGTGCGATGGAGAAGCCCTTCTATTTATATTGTATTTTATGCTTCTGTCGTTGTTTTCTAAGGCCCAAACTATTCGATCTGGTGGAGCAACGCCCTAGAATGAAGCATAGGTTGCCCGGAACGTTGAAATGACCACTACCTTCACACTGTTTGCAATTATTCATTTTATAAGATGGAAAAACTGTTGTATTTATATTGTATTTTATGGTCCTGGTGTTGACATCTCAGGCCCTAACTATCGATCTGGTTGAGCAACGCCTCAGAGTTATATCTAGGCCGCCCGGAACGTAGAAATGGCCGTCACATTCACACTGGTTGCAATTATTCCTGTTATACGACAGAAATACTGTTGTATTTTTATTGTATTTTATGCTTCTGTCGTTGTTTTCTAAGGCCCTAACTATTCGATCTGGTGGAGCAACGCCCTAGAATGAAGCATAGGTTGCCCGGAACGTTGAAATGACCACTACTTCCACGCTGGCTGCAATTATCCCTGCTATACGGTGGAAGAACTGTTGTATTTATATTGTTTTTTCTGCATCTGGCGTCGACTTCTAAGGCCCTAACTAATTGATCTAGTGGAGCAACGCCCTAGAGTGAAGCCTAGGTTGCTCGGAATGTAGAAATAACCATTACCTTCACGCTTGTTGCAATTATTCCTGCTATAGGATGAAAAAACTGTTGTATTTTTATTGCATTTCATGCTTCAGGCGTTGACTTCTAAGGCCGGAGCTATTCCATGTGGTGGAGCTACGCCCTAGAGTGAGGCCTAGGTTGCCCGGAACGTAGAAATGACCATTGCTTTCACACTGTTTGCAAATACACATTATGTACGAGGTAAAAGCTGTTGTATTTATATTGTATTTTATGCTTCTGGCGTTTACTCCTAAGGCCCTAACTATTCGATCCGGTGGAACAACGCCGTTGTGTCAAGCCTAGGTTGCCCGGAGCGTAGAACACACCATTACCTTTACACTGTTTGCAATTATTCCTGTTATACGATGGAAAAACTGTTGCATTTTTATTGTATTTTATGCTTCTGGCGTTCACTTCTAAGGACCTAACTATTCGATATGGTGGAACAACGCCCTAGGGTGAAGCCTAGGTTGCCCGGAACGTAGAAATGACCATAACTTTTACACTGGTAGCAATTATTCGTTTTATACAATGGAAAAACCGTTCTATTTATTTTGTATTTTATGCATCTGGCGTTGACTTCTAAGGCCCTAGCTATTCGATTTGGTGGAGCAACCCCCGAGAGTGGGTCCTAGGTTGCCCGGTACATGGAAATGACCATTACTTTCACACTGTTTGCAAATATACATTATATACAATGGAAAATCTGTTGTATTAATGTTGTATTTTATGCTTCTGGCGTTGACTTCTTAGGCCCTAACTATTTGATTTGGTGGCGCAACGCCCCAGAGTGAAGCCTAGGTTGCCCGGAACGTAGAAATGACCATAACTTTCACACTGGTTGCTATCATTCGTTTTATACGATGGAAAAACTGTTATATTTATATTGTATTTTATGCTTCTGGCGTTGACTTCTTAGGCCCTAACTATTCACTCTGTTGGTGCAACGCGATAGAGTGAAGCCTAGGTTGCCCGGAACGGAGAAATGACCATTACTTTCACAATGTTTGCAATTACTCATTTTATACGATGGAAAAGCATTTGTACTTATATTGTATTTTATTCTTCTGGCGTTGACTTCTTAGGCCCTAGCTATTCGATCTGGTGGAACAACGCCCTAGAGTGAAGACTTGGTTGCCCGGAACATGGAAATGACCATTACTTTCACACTGTTTGCAGTTATTCCTGTTATACGATGGAAAAACTTTTGCATCTTTATATTATTTTATGCTTCTGGCGTTGACTTCTAAGGCCCTAGCTATTCGATTTGGTGGAGCAACGCCCGTGAGAGGAGCCTAGGTTGCCCGGTACGTAGAAATGACCATTACTTTCACACTGTTTGCAAATATACATTATATACGATGGAGAATCTGTTGTATTTATGTTGTATTTTATGCTTCTGGCGTTGATTTCTAAGGCCTAATTATTCGATCTGGTGGAGCAACGCCCTAGAGTGAAGCCTAGGTTGCCGGGAACGTAGAAATGACCATTACATTCACACTGGTTGCAATTATTCGTCTTATACGATGGAAAAGCTGTTGTATTTATATCGTATTTTATGTTTCTGGCGTTGACACCTAAGGCCCTAACTGTTTGATCTGGTGGAGCAACGCCCTAGAGTGAAGCCTATGTTGCCCGGAACGTAGAAATGACCATAACTTTCACACTGGTTGCTATTATTCGTTTTAGACGATGGAAAAACTGTTATATTTATATTGTATTTGATGCTTCTGGCGTTGACTTCTTAGGCCCTAACTGTTCGATCTGGTGGAACAACGTCCTAGGGTGAAGCCTAGGATGCCCGGAAAGTAGAAATGACCATAATTTTCACACTGGTTGCAATTATTCGTTTTATACGATGGAAAAGCTGTTGCATCTTCATTGTATTTTATTCATCTGTGGTTGACTTCTAAGGCCGTAGCTATTAGATGTGGTGGAGCAACGCCCTAGAGTGACGCCTAGGTTGCCCGGAACGTAGAAATGACCATTACTATCACAATGTTTGCAATTATTCATTTTATACGATGGAAAAGCTTTTGTACTTATATTGTATCTTATTCTTCTGGCGTTGACTTCTTAGGCCCTAATTATTCGATCTGGTGGAACAACGCCCTAGAGTGAAGACTAGGTTGCCCGGTACATGGAAATGACCATTACTTTCACACTGTTTGCAGTTATTCCTGTTATACGATGGAAAAACTTTTGCATCTTTATTGTATTTTATGCTTCTGGCGTTGAGTTCTAAGGCCCTAGCTATTCGATTTGGTGGAGCAACCCCCGAGAGTGGGGCCTAGGTTGCCCGGTACATGGAAATGACCATTACTTTCACACTGTTTGCAAATATACATTATATACAATGGAAAATCTGTTGTATTAATGTTGCATTTTATGCTTCTGGCGTTGACTTCTTAGGCCCTAACTATTTGATCTGGTGGCGCAACAACCCAGAGTGAAACCTAGGTTGCCCGGAACGTAGAAATGACCATAACTTTCACACTGGTTGCTATCATTCGTTTTATACGATGGAAAAACTGTTATATTTATATTGTATTTTATGCTTCTGGCGTTGATTTCTTAGGCCCTAACTGTTCGATCTGGTGGAACAACGTCGTAGGGTGAAGCCTAGGATGCCCGGAACGTAGAAATGACCATAACTTTTACACTGGTAGCAATTATTCGTTTTATACAATGGAAAAACCGTTCTATTTATTTTGTGTTTTATGCTTCGGGCGTTGACTTCTAAAGGCCTAACTATTCAATCTGTTGGTGCAACGCCCTAGAGTGAAGCCTAGGTTGCCCGGAACGGAGAAACGACCATTACTTTCACAATGTTTGCAATTATTCATTTTATACGATGGAAAAGCATTTGTACTTATATTGTATTTTATTCTTCGGGCGTTGACTTCTTAGGCCCTAGCTATTCGATCTGGTGGAACAACGCCCTAGAGTGAAGACTTGGTTGCCCGGAACATGGAAATGACCATTACTTTCACACTGTTTGCAGTTATTCCTGTTATACGATGGAAAAACTTTTGCATCTTTATATTATTTTATGCTTCTGGCGTTGACTTCTAAGGCCCTAGCTATTCGATTTGGTGGAGCAACGCCCGTGAGTGGGGCCTAGATTGCCCGGTACGTAGAAATGACCATTACTTTCACACTGTTTGCAAATATACATTATATACGATGGAGAATCTGTTGTATTTATGTTGTATTTTATGCTTCTGGCGTTGATTTCTAAGGCCCTAATTATTTGATCTGGTGGAGCAACGCCCTAGAGTGAAGCCTAGGTTGCCGGGAACGGAGAAATGACCATCACATTCACACTGGTTGCAATTATTCGTCTTATACGATGGAAAAGCTGTTGTATTTATATCGTATTTTATGCTTCTGGCGTTGACTTCTTAGGCAATAACTATTCCATCTGGTGGAACAACGCCCTTGGGTGAAGCCTAGGTTGCGCGGAACGTAGAAATGATCATAACTTCCACACTGGTTGCAATTATTCGTTTTATACGATTGAAAAGCTGTTGTATTTATATCGTATTTTATGCTTCTGGCGTTGACTTCTTAGGCCCTAACTATTCCATCTGGTGGAACAACGCCCTTGGGTGAAGCCCAGGTTGCGCGGAACGTAGCAATGACCATAACTTTCACACCGGTAGCAATTATTCGTTTTATACGATGGAAAAACAGTTTTATTTATTTTGTATTTTATGCTTCTGGCGCTGACTTCTAAGGCCCTAACTATTCGATCTGGTGGTGCAACGCCCTAGAGTGGAGCCTAGGTTGCCCGGAAAGTAGAAATGACCATAACTTTCATCCTGGTTGCAATTATTCGTTTTATATGATGGAAAAACTGTTGTATTTATATAGTGTTTTATGCTTCTGGCGTTGACTTCTTAGTCCCTAACTATTCCATCTGGTGGAACAACGCCCTAGGGTGAAGCCTAGGTTGCCCGGAACGTAGAAAAGACCATTACCTTCACACTGGTTGCAATTATTCCTGTTTTACGATGGAAAAACTGTTGCATCTTTATTGTATTTTATGCTTCTGGCGTTGATTTCTAAGGCCCTAATTATTCGATCTGGTGGAACAATGCCCTAGAGTGAAGCCTAGGCTGCCCAGAACGTAGAAATGACCATTACATTCTCACTGGTTGCAATTATTCGTTTTATGCGATGGAAAAGCTGTTGTATTTATATCGTATTTTATGCTTCTGGCGTTGACTTCTAAGGACCTAACTATTCGATCTGGTGGAGAAACGCCCTAGAGTGAAGCCTAGGTTGCGCGGAACGTAGAAATGACCATAACTTTCACACCGGTAGCAATTATTCGTTATATACGATGGAAAAACTGTTCTATTTATTTTGTATTCTATGCTTCGGGCGTTGGCTACTAAGGCCCTAACTGTTTGATCTGGTGGAGCAACGCCCTAGAGTGAAACCTATGTTGCCCGGAACGTAGAAATGACCATAACTTTCACACTGGTTGCTATTATTCGTTTTAGACGATGGAAAAACCTTTATATTTATATTGTATTTGATGCTTCTGGCGTTGACTTCTTGGGCCCTAACTGTTCGATCAGGTGGAGCAACGCCCTAGAGTGAAGCCTAGGTTGCCCGGAATGTAGAAATGACCATAACTTTCACACTGGTTGCCATTATTCATTTTATACGATGGAAAAACTGTTGTACTTATATTGTATTTTATTCTTATGGCGTTGAATTCTAAGTCCCTAGCTATTCGATCTGGTGGAGCAAAGGTCCTAGAGTGAAACCAAGGTTACCCGGAACGCAGAAATGACCATCACTTTCATACTGGTTGCAATTATTCGTTTTATACAATGGAAAAACTGTTCAATTTATTTTGTTTTTTATGCTTCGGGCGTTGACTTCTAAGGCCCTAACGATTCGATCCGGTGGTGAAACGCCCTAGAGTCAAGTCTAGGTTGCCCGCAACACAGAAATGACCATTACTTTCACACTGTTTGCAATTATTCATTCTATACGAGGGAAGAACTGTTGTATTTTATTGTATTTTATGCTCCGGGCGGAGACTTCTAAGGCCATAGCCATTCGATCTGGTGGAGCAACGCCCGAGAGTGTAGCCTCGGTTGCAAGGAACGTAGAAATGACTATCACTTCCACACTGCTTGCAATTATTCATTTTATACGATGGAAAAACTGTTGTATTTTTATTGTATTTTATGCCCCGGGCGTAGATTTCTAAGGCCCTAGCTATTCGATCTGGTGGAGCTGCGCCCTTCACTGAAGCCTAGGTTGCCCGGAACGTAGAAGTGACTACCTCTTTCATACTGGTTGCAATTAATCGCGTTATACGATGGAAAAACTGTTGCATTTTTATCTTATTATATGCTTCGTGCGTAGCCTTCTAAGGCCCTAACTATTCGATCTGGTGGAGCAACGCCCTAGAGTGAAGCCTAGGTAGCCCGGAACGCAGAAATGACCCTATCTTTCAAACCAGTTTCAATTATCCGTTTTATACAATGGAAAAACTGTTGTATTTATTTTGTATTTTATGCTTCGTGCATTGACTTCTAAGGCCCTAGCTATTCGATCTTTTGGAGCAAAGACCTAGAGTGAAGCCTAGGTTGCCCGAAACGTAGAAATAACAATTACTTTCACTCTGGTTGCAATTATTCCTGTTACGCGATGAAAAGACTGTTGTATTTATACTGTATTTTATGCTTCTGGCGTTGACTTCTAAGTCCCTAGCTATTCGATCTGGTGGAGCAGCGCCCTTGAGTGAAGCCTAGGTTGCCCGGAACGTAGAAATGACTATTACCTTCACACTGGTTGTAGTTATTCCTGCCGTACGATGGAAAGACTGTTGTATTTTTGTATCTTATGCTTCTGGCGTTGACTTCTGAGGCCCTAACTATTCGATCTGGTGGAGCAACGCCCTAGAGTGAGGCCTAGGTTGCCCGGAACATAGAAATGACCGTTACTTTCACAATATCTGCAAACATTCGTCTCATACGATGGGAAGCTGTTCTATTTATATTGTATTTTATGCTTCGGGCGTTGACTTCTAAGGCCCTAACGATTCGATCTGTTGGAGAAACGACCTAGAGTGAAGTCTAGGTTGCCCGGAACGTAGAAATGACCATCACTTTCACACTGGTTGCAATTGTTCCTGTTATACGATGGCAAAACTGTTGTATCTTTATTGTATTTTATGCTTCGGCAATTGACTTCTAACGCCCTAGCTATTCGATCTTTTGGAGCAAAGACCTAGACTGAAGCCTAGGTTGCCCGAAACGTAGAAATGACCATTACTTTCACTCTGGTTGCAATTATTCATGCTATACGATGGAAAAACTGTTGTATTTTTATTGTATTTTATGCTTCTGGCGTCGACTTCTTAGGCCCTAACTATTCGATCTGGTGGAGCAACGCCCTAGAGTGAGGCCTAGGTTGCCCGGAACATAGAAATGACCGTTACTTTCACAATGTTTGCAAACATTCATCTTATACGATGGAAAGCTGTTGTATTTATATTGTACTTTATGCTTCTGGCGTTGGCTTCTAGGGCCGTAGCCATTCAATGTGGTGGAGCAACGCCCTAGAGTGAAGACTAGCTTGCCCGAAACGTAGAAATGACTATCATATTCACACTGGTTGCAATTATTCATTTTATACGATGGAAAGACTGTTGTATTTTTATTGTATTTTATGCTCCGGGCGTAGACTTCTAAGGCCCTAGCCATTGGATCTGGTTGAGCAACGCCCGAGAGTGTAGCCTTGGTTGCCCGGAACGTAGAAATGACTATCACTTTCACACTGGTTGGAATTATTCGTGATATACGATGGAAAAACTGTTACATCTTTATTTTATTTTATGCTTCGGGCGTTGACTTCTAAGTCCCTAACTATTCGATCTAGTGGGTCAACACCCAAGAGTGAAGCCTAGGTTGCCCGGAACGTAGAAATGACCATAAATTTCACACCGGTTTCAATTATTCGGTTTATACAATGGAAAAGCTGTTGTATTTATATAGTGTTTTATGCTTCTGACGTTGACTTCTTAGGCCCTAACTATTCTATCTGGTGGAGCAACGCCCTAGAGTGAAGCCTAGGTAGCCCGGAATGAAGAAATGACCATAACTTTCACACTGGTTGCAATTATTCGTTTTATACGATGGAAAAGCTGTTGTATTTATATTGTGTTTTATGTTTCTGGCGTTGACTTCTTACGCCCTAACTATTCGATCTGGTGGAGCAACACCCTAGAGTGTAGCCTTGGTTGCCCGGAACGTAGAAATGACCATTACCATCACACTGGTTGCAATTATTCATTCTATACGAGGGAAGAACTGTTGTATTTTATTGTATTTTATGCTTCTGGCGTTGACTTCTAAGGCCGTAGCTATTCGATGTGGTGGAGCAACGCCCTAGAGTGAAGCCTTGGTTGCCCGGAACGTAGAAAAGGCCATTACCTTCACACTGGTTGCAATTATTCATGCTATACGATGGAAAAACTGTTGTATTTTTATTGTATTTTATGCTTCTGGCGTCGACTTCTTAGGCCCTAACTATTCGATCTGGTGGAGCAACGCCCTAGAGTGAGGCCTAGGTTGGCCGGAACATAGAAATGACCGTTACTTTCACAATGTTTGCAAACATTCATCTTATACGATGGAAAAGCTGTTGTATTTATATTGTGTTTTATGTTTCTGGCGTTGACTTCTTACGCCCTAACTATTCGATCTGGTGGAGCAACACCCTAGAGTGAAGCCTAGGTTTCCCGGAACGTAGAAATGACCATTACATTCTCACTGGTTGCAATTATTCATGCTATACGATGGAAAAACTGTTGTATTTTTATTGTATTTTATGCTTCTGGCGTCGACTTCTTAGGCCCTAACTATTCGATCTGGTGGAGCAACGCCCTAGAGTGAGGCCTAGGTTGCCCGGAACATAGAAATGACCGTTACTTTCACAATATTTGCAAACATTCATCTTATACGATGGAAAGCTGTTGTATTTATATTGTATTTTATGCTTCTGGCGTTGACTTCTAATGCCGTAGCTATTCAATGTGGTGGAGCAACGCCCTAGAGTGAAGCCTAGGCAGCTCGGATCGTAGAAATGACCATAACTATCACACTGGTTGCAAATATTCGTTTTATACAATGGAAAAACTGTTCTATTTATTTTGTATTGTATGCTTCGGGCGTTGACTTCTAAGGCCCTAACGATTCGATCTGGTGGAGAAACGCCCTAGAGTGAAGCCTAAGTTGCCCGGAACGTAGAAATGACTATCACTTTCACACTGGTTGGAATTATTCGTGATATACGATGGAAAAACTGTTACATCTTTATTTTATTTTATGCTTCGGGCGTTGACTTCTAAGTCCCTAACTATTCGATCTAGTGGGTCAACACCCAAGAGTGAAGCCTAGGTTGCCCGGAACGTAGAAATGACCATATATTTCACACCGGTTTCAATTATTCGGTTTATACAATGGAAAAGCTGTTGTATTTATATAGTGTTTTATGCTTCTGACGTTGACTTCTTAGGCCCTAACTATTCTATCTGGTGGAGCAACGCCCTAGAGTGAAGCCTAGGTAGCCCGGAATGAAGAAATGACCATAACTTTCACACTGGTTGCAATTATTCGTTTTATACGATGGAAAAGCTGTTGTATTTATATTGTGTTTTATGTTTCTGGCGTTGACTTCTAAGGCCGTAGCTATTCGATGTGGTGGAGCAACGCCCTAGAGTGAAGCCTAGGTTGCCCGGTACGTAGAAATGACCATTACTTTCACACTCTTTGCAAATATACATTATATAGGATGGACAATCTGTTGTACTTATGTTGTATTTTATGCTTCTGGCGTTGACTTCTTAGGCCCCAACTATTTGATCTGGTGGAGCACCGCGCTAGAGTGAAGCCTAGGTTGCCCCGAACGTAGAAATGACCATAACTTCCACACTGGTTGCAATTATTCGTTTTATACGATGGAAAAACGGTTGTATTTATATCGTATTTTATGCTTCTGGCGTTGAATTCTTAGGCCCTGGCCATTCCATCTGGTGGAACAACGCCCTAGGGTAAAGCCCAGGATGCACGGAATGTAGAAATGCCCATAACTGTCACACTGGTAACAATTATTCGTTTTATGCGATGGAAAAACTGTTTTACTTATTTTGTATTTTATGCTTCGGGCGTTGACTTCTAAGGCCCTAACTAATCGATCTGGTGGAGCAACGCCCTAGAGTGAAGACTAGGTTGCCGGAACGTAGAAATGACCATAACTTTCACACTGGTTGCTATCATTCGTTTATACGATGGAAAAGCTGTTACATTTATATTGTATTTTATGCTTCTGGCGTTGACTTCTTAGGCCCTAACTGTTCGATCTGGTGGAACAACGCCCTAGAGTGAAACCAAGGTTACCCGGAACGTAGAAATGCCCAGTACTTGCATACTGTTTGCAGTTCTTCCTGTTATACGATGGAAAAACTGTTGTATTTTTATTGCATTTTATGCTTCGGGCATTGACTTCTAAGCTCCTAACTATTCAATCTGTTGGGGCGACGCCCTAGGGTGAAGCCTAGGTTGCCCGGAAAGTAGAAATGACCATAACTTTCTCACTGGCTGCTATTATTCGTTTTATACGATGGAAAAACTGATATATTTATATTGTATTTTATGCTTCTGTCGTTTACTTCTTAGGCCCTAACTATTCGATTTGGTGGAACAACGCCCTAGAGTGAAGCCTAGGTTGCCTGGAACGTAGAAATGACCATTACTTTCACACGGGTTGCAATTATTCCTGTTATAGGATGGAAAGACTGTTGTAGTTTTATTGTATTTTATACTTCAGGCGTTGACTTCTGAGGCCGTAGCTATTCGATGTGGAGGGAGAACGCCATAGAGTGAAGCCTAGGTTGCCCGGAACGTAGAAATGGCCATCACTTTCAAACAGGTTGCAATTATTCCTGTTATATGATGGAAACACTGTTGTAGTTATATTGTATTTTATGCCTCTGGCGTTGACTTCTAAGGCCGTAGCTATTAGATGTGGTGGAGCAACGCCCTAGAGAGACGCCTAGGGTGCTCGGAACGTAGAAATGACCATTACTTTCACACTGGTTGCAATTATTCGTTTTATACGATGGAAAAGCTGTTGCATTTATATCGTATTTTATGCTTCTGGCGTTGACTTCTTAGGCCGTAACTATTCGGTCTGGTGGAGCGACGCCCTGGAGTGAAACCTATATTGCCCGGAACGTAGAATTGGCCATCACTTTCAAACTGGTTGCAATTATTCCTGATCGATGATGGAAACACTGTTGTATTTTTTTTGCATTTTATGGTTCGGGCGTTGACTTCTAAGGCCCTAACTATTCAATCTGTTGGAGCAACGACCTAGGGTGAAGCCTAGGTAGCTCGGAAAGTAGAAATGACCATAAGTTTCATACTGGATGCAATTATTCGTTTTATACGATGGAAAAACTGTTGTATTTATATTGTATTTTATGCTTCTGGCGTTGTCTTCTAAGACACTAACTATTCGATCTGGTGGAGCAACGCCCTAGAGTGAAGCCTAGGTTGCCCGGAACGTAGAAATAACCAGTACTTTCACACTGTTTGCAGTTATTCCTGTTATACGATGGAAAAACTGTTGCATCTTTATTGTATTTTATGCTTCTGGCGTTGACTTCTAAGGCCCTAACTATTCGATCAGGTGGAGCAACGCCCTAGAGTGAAGCCTAGGTTGCTCGGAATGTAGAAATGACCATAACTTTCACACTGGTTGCCATTATTCATTTTATACGATGGAAAAACTGTTGTACTTATATTGTATTTTATTCTTATGGCGTTGAATTCTAAGTCCCTAGCTATTCGATCTGGTGGAGCAAAGGTCCTAGAGTGAAACCAAGGTTACCCGGAACGCAGAAATGACCATCACTTTCATACTGGTTGCAATTATTCGTTTTATACAATGGAAAAACTGTTCAATTTATTTTGTTTTTTATGCTTCGGGCGTTGACTTCTAAGGCCCTAACGATTCGATCCGGTGGTGAAACGCCCTAGAGTCAAGTCTAGGTTGCCCGCAACACAGAAATGACCATTACTTTCACACTGTTTGCAATTATTCATTCTATACGAGGGAAGAACTGTTGTATTTTATTGTATTTTATGCTCCGGGCGGAGACTTCTAAGGCCATAGCCATTCGATCTGGTGGAGCAACGCCCGAGAGTGTAGCCTCGGTTGCAAGGAACGTAGAAATGACTATCACTTCCACACTGCTTGCAATTATTCATTTTATACGATGGAAAAACTGTTGTATTTTTATTGTATTTTATGCCCCGGGCGTAGATTTCTAAGGCCCTAGCTATTCGATCTGGTGGAGCTGCGCCCTTCACTGAAGCCTAGGTTGCCCGGAACGTAGAAGTGACTACCTCTTTCATACTGGTTGCAATTAATCGCGTTATACGATGGAAAAACTGTTGCATTTTTATCTTATTATATGCTTCGTTCGTAGCCTTCTAAGGCCCTAACTATTCGATCTGGTGGAGCAACGCCCTAGAGTGAAGCCTAGGTAGCCCGGAACGCAGAAATGACCCTATCTTTCAAACCAGTTTCAATTATCCGTTTTATACAATGGAAAAACTGTTGTATTTATTTTGTATTTTATGCTTCGTGCATTGACTTCTAAGGCCCTAGCTATTCGATCTTTTGGAGCAAAGACCTAGAGTGAAGCCTAGGTTGCCCGAAACGTAGAAATAACAATTACTTTCACTCTGGTTGCAATTATTCCTGTTACGCGATGAAAAGACTGTTGTATTTATACTGTATTTTATGCTTCTGGCGTTGACTTCTAAGTCCCTAGCTATTCGATCTGGTGGAGCAGCGCCCTTGAGTGAAGCCTAGGTTGCCCGGAACGTAGAAATGACTATTACCTTCACACTGGTTGTAGTTATTCCTGCCGTACGATGGAAAGACTGTTGTATTTTTGTATCTTATGCTTCTGGCGTTGACTTCTGAGGCCCTAACTATTCGATCTGGTGGAGCAACGCCCTAGAGTGAGGCCTAGGTTGCCCGGAACATAGAAATGACCGTTACTTTCACAATATCTGCAAACATTCGTCTCATACGATGGGAAGCTGTTCTATTTATATTGTATTTTATGCTTCGGGCGTTGACTTCTAAGGCCCTAACGATTCGATCTGTTGGAGAAACGACCTAGAGTGAAGTCTAGGTTGCCCGGAACGTAGAAATGACCATCACTTTCACACTGGTTGCAATTGTTCCTGTTATACGATGGCAAAACTGTTGTATCTTTATTGTATTTTATGCTTCGGCAATTGACTTCTAACGCCCTAGCTATTCGATCTTTTGGAGCAAAGACCTAGACTGAAGCCTAGGTTGCCCGAAACGTAGAAATGACCATTACTTTCACTCTGGTTGCAATTATTCATGCTATACGATGGAAAAACTGTTGTATTTTTATTGTATTTTATGCTTCTGGCGTCGACTTCTTAGGCCCTAACTATTCGATCTGGTGGAGCAACGCCCTAGAGTGAGGCCTAGGTTGCCCGGAACATAGAAATGACCGTTACTTTCACAATGTTTGCAAACATTCATCTTATACGATGGAAAGCTGTTGTATTTATATTGTACTTTATGCTTCTGGCGTTGGCTTCTAGGGCCGTAGCCATTCAATGTGGTGGAGCAACGCCCTAGAGTGAAGACTAGCTTGCCCGAAACGTAGAAATGACTATCATATTCACACTGGTTGCAATTATTCATTTTATACGATGGAAAGACTGTTGTATTTTTATTGTATTTTATGCTCCGGGCGTAGACTTCTAAGGCCCTAGCCATTGGATCTGGTTGAGCAACGCCCGAGAGTGTAGCCTTGGTTGCCCGGAACGTAGAAATGACTATCACTTTCACACTGGTTGGAATTATTCGTGATATACGATGGAAAAACTGTTACATCTTTATTTTATTTTATGCTTCGGGCGTTGACTTCTAAGTCCCTAACTATTCGATCTAGTGGGTCAACACCCAAGAGTGAAGCCTAGGTTGCCCGGAACGTAGAAATGACCATAAATTTCACACCGGTTTCAATTATTCGGTTTATACAATGGAAAAGCTGTTGTATTTATATAGTGTTTTATGCTTCTGACGTTGACTTCTTAGGCCCTAACTATTCTATCTGGTGGAGCAACGCCCTAGAGTGAAGCCTAGGTAGCCCGGAATGAAGAAATGACCATAACTTTCACACTGGTTGCAATTATTCGTTTTATACGATGGAAAAGCTGTTGTATTTATATTGTGTTTTATGTTTCTGGCGTTGACTTCTTACGCCCTAACTATTCGATCTGGTGGAGCAACACCCTAGAGTGAAGCCTAGGTTTCCCGGAACGTAGAAATGACCATTACATTCTCACTGGTTGCAATTATTCATGCTATACGATGGAAAAACTGTTGTATTTTTATTGTATTTTATGCTCCGGGCGTAGACTTCTAAGGCCCTAGCCATTGGATCTGGTTGAGCAACGCCCGAGAGTGTAGCCTTGGTTGCCCGGAACGTAGAAATGACCATTACCATCACACTGGTTGCAATTATTCATTCTATACGAGGGAAGAACTGTTGTATTTTATTGTATTTTATGCTTCTGGCGTTGACTTCTAAGGCCGTAGCTATTCGATGTGGTGGAGCAACGCCCTAGAGTGAAGCCTTGGTTGCCCGGAACGTAGAAAAGGCCATTACCTTCACACTGGTTGCAATTATTCATGCTATACGATGGAAAAACTGTTGTATTTTTATTGTATTTTATGCTTCTGGCGTCGACTTCTTAGGCCCTAACTATTCGATCTGGTGGAGCAACGCCCTAGAGTGAGGCCTAGGTTGGCCGGAACATAGAAATGACCGTTACTTTCACAATGTTTGCAAACATTCATCTTATACGATGGAAAGCTGTTGTATTTATATTGTATTTTATGCTTCTGGCGTTGGCTTCTAGGGCCGTAGCCATTCAATGTGGTGGAGCAACGCCCTAGAGTGAAGACTAGCTTGCCCGGAACGTAGAAATGACTATCATATTCACACTGGTTGCAATTATTCATTTTATACGATGGAAAGACTGTTGTATTTTTATTGTATTTTATGCTCCGGGCGTAGACTTCTAAGGCCCTAGCCATTGGATCTGGTTGAGCAACGCCCGAGAGTGTAGCCTTGGTTGCCCGGAACGTAGAAATGACTATCACTTTCACACTGGTTGGAATTATTCGTGATATACGATGGAAAAACTGTTACATCTTTATTTTATTTTATGCTTCGGGCGTTGACTTCTAAGTCCCTAACTATTCGATCTAGTGGGTCAACACCCAAGAGTGAAGCCTAGGTTGCCCGGAACGTAGAAATGACCATAAATTTCACACCGGTTTCAATTATTCGGTTTATACAATGGAAAAGCTGTTGTATTTATATAGTGTTTTATGCTTCTGACGTTGACTTCTTAGGCCCTAACTATTCTATCTGGTGGAGCAACGCCCTAGAGTGAAGCCTAGGTAGCCCGGAATGAAGAAATGACCATAACTTTCACACTGGTTGCAATTATTCGTTTTATACGAAGGAAAAGCTGTTGTATTTATATTGTGTTTTATGTTTCTGGCGTTGACTTCTAAGCTCCTAACTATTCAATCTGTTGGGGCGACGCCCTAGGGTGAAGCCTAGGTTGCCCGGAAAGTAGAAATGACCATAACTTTCACACTGGCTGCTATTATTCGTTTTATACGATGGAAAAACTGATATATTTATATTGTATTTTATGCTTCTGTCGTTTACTTCTTAGGCCCTAACTATTCGATTTGGTGGAACAACGCCCTAGAGTGAAGCCTAGGTTGCCTGGAACGTAGAAATGACCATTACTTTCACACGGGTTGCAATTATTCCTGTTATAGGATGGAAAGACTGTTGTAGTTTTATTGTATTTTATACTTCAGGCGTTGACTTCTGAGGCCGTAGCTATTCGATGTGGAGGGAGAACGCCATAGAGTGAAGCCTAGGTTGCCCGGAACGTAGAAATGGCCATCACTTTCAAACTGGTTGCAATTACTCCTGTTATATGATGGAAACACTCTTGTACTTATATTGTATTTTATGCCTCTGGCGTTGACTTCTAAGGCCGTAGCTATTAGATGTGGTGGAGCAACGCCCTAGAGAGACGCCTAGGGTGCTCGGAACGTAGAAATGACCATTACTTTCACACTGGTTGCAATTATTCGTTTTATACGATGGAAAAGCTGTTGCATTTATATCGTATTTTATGCTTCTGGCGTTGACTTCTTAGGCCGTAACTATTCGGTCTGGTGGAGCGACGCCCTGGAGTGAAACCTATATTGCCCGGAACGTAGAATTGGCCATCACTTTCAAACTGGTTGCAATTATTCCTGATCGATGATGGAAACACTGTTGTATTTTTTTTGCATTTTATGGTTCGGGCGTTGACTTCTAAGGCCCTAACTATTCAATCTGTTGGAGCAACGACCTAGGGTGAAGCCTAGGTAGCTCGGAAAGTAGAAATGACCATAAGTTTCATACTGGTTGCAATTATTCGTTTTATACGATGGAAAAACTGTTGTATTTATATTGTATTTTATGCTTCTGGCGTTGTCTTCTAAGACACTAACTATTCGATCTGGTGGAGCTACGCCCTAGAGTGAAGCCTAGGTTGCCCGGAACGTAGAAATGACCAGTACTTTCACACTGTTTGCAGTTATTCCTGTTATACGATGGAAAAACTGTTGCATCTTTATTGTATTTTATGCTTCTGGCGTTGACTTCTAAGGCTCTAACTATTCGATCAGGTGGAGCAACGCCCTAGAGTGAAGCCTAGGTTGCTCGGAATGTAGAAATGACCATAACTTTCACACTGGTTGCAATTATTCATTTTATACGATGGAAAAACTGTTGTACTTATATTGTATTTTATTCTTATGGCGTTGAATTCTAAGTCCCTAGCTATTCGATCTGGTGGAGCAAAGGTCCTAGAGTGAAACCAAGGTTACCCGGAACGCAGAAATGACCATCACTTTCATACTGGTTGCAATTATTCGTTTTATACAATGGAAAAACTGTTCTATTTATTTTGTTTTTTATGCTTCGGGCGTTGACTTCTAAGGCCCTAACGATTCGATCCGGTGGTGAAACGCCCTAGAGTCAAGTCTAGGTTGCCCGCAACACAGAAATGACCATTACTTTCACACTGTTTGCAATTATTCATTCTATACGAGGGAAGAACTGTTGTATTTTATTGTATTTTATGCTTCTGGCGTAGACTTCTAAGGCCGTAGCTATTCGATGTGGTGGAGCAACGCCCTAGAGTGAAGACTAGGTTGCCCGGAACGTAGAAATGACTATCACTTTCACACTGGTTGCAATTATTCATTTTATACGATGGAAAGACTGTTGTATTTTTATTGTATTTTATGCTCCGGGCGGAGACTTCTAAGGCCATAGCCATTCGATCTGGTGGAGCAACGCCCGAGAGTGTAGCCTCGGTTGCAAGGAACGTAGAAATGACTATCACTTCCACACTGCTTGCAATTATTCATTTTATACGATGGAAAAACTGTTGTATTTTTATTGTATTTTATGCCCCGGGCGTAGATTTCTAAGGCCCTAGCTATTCGATCTGGTGGAGCTGCGCCCTTCACTGAAGCCTAGGTTGCCCGGAACGTAGAAGTGACTACCTCTTTCATACTGGTTGCAATTAATCGCGTTATACGATGGAAAAACTGTTGCATTTTTATCTTATTATATGCTTCGTGCGTAGCCTTCTAAGGCCCTAACTATTCGATCTGGTGGAGCAACGCCCTAGAGTGAAGCCTAGGTAGCCCGGAACGCAGAAATGACCCTATCTTTCAAACCAGTTTCAATTATCCGTTTTATACAATGGAAAAACTGTTGTATTTATTTTGTATTTTATGCTTCGTGCATTGACTTCTAAGGCCCTAGCTATTCGATCTTTTGGAGCAAAGACCTAGAGTGAGGCCTAGGTTGCCCGGAACATAGAAATGACCGTTACTTTCACAATGTTTGCAAACATTCATCTTATACGATGGAAAGCTGTCGTATTTATATTGTATTTTATGCTTCTGGCGTTGGCTTCTAGGGCCGTAGCCATTCAATGTGGTGGAGCAACGCCCTAGAGTGAAGACTAGCTTGCCCGGAACGTAGAAATGACTATCATATTCACACTGGTTGCAATTATTCATTTTATACGATGGAAAGACTGTTGTATTTTTATTGTATATTATGCTCCGGGCGTAGACTTCTAAGGCCCTAGCCATTGGATCTGGTTGAGCAACGCCCGAGAGTGTAGCCTTGGTTGCCCGGAACGTAGAAATGACTATCACTTTCACACTGGTTGGAATTATTCGTGATATACGATGGAAAAACTGTTACATCTTTATTTTATTTTATGCTTCGGGCGTTGACTTCTAAGTCCCTAACTATTCGATCTAGTGGGTCAACACCCAAGAGTGAAGCCTAGGTTGCCCGGAACGTAGAAATGACCATAAATTTCACACCGGTTTCAATTATTCGGTTTATACAATGGAAAAGCTGTTGTATTTATATAGTGTTTTATGCTTCTGACGTTGACTTCTTAGGCCCTAACTATTCTATCTGGTGGAGCAACGCCCTAGAGTGAAGCCTAGGTAGCCCGGAATGAAGAAATGACCATAACTTTCACACTGGTTGCAATTATTCGTTTTATACGATGGAAAAGCTGTTGTATTTATATTGTGTTTTATGTTTCTGGCGTTGACTTCTTACGCCCTAACTATTCGATCTGGTGGAGCAACACCCTAGAGTGAAGCCTAGGTTTCCCGGAACGTAGAAATGACCATTACATTCTCACTGGTTGCAATTATTCATGCTATACGATGGAAAAACTGTTGTATTTTTATTGTATTTTATGCTTCTGGCGTCGACTTCTTAGGCCCTAACTATTCGATCTGGTGGAGCAACGCCCTAGAGTGAGGCCTAGGTTGCCCGGAACATAGAAATGACCGTTACTTTCACAATGTTTGCAAACATTCATCTTATACGATGGAAAGCTGTTGTATTTATATTGTATTTTATGCTTCTGGCGTTGGCTTCTAGGGCCGTAGCCATTCAATGTGGTGGAGCAACGCCCTAGAGTGAAGACTAGCTTGCCCGGAACGTAGAAATGACTATCATATTCACACTGGTTGCAATTATTCATTTTATACGATGGAAAGACTGTTGTATTTTTATTGTATTTTATGCTCCGGGCGTAGACTTCTAAGGCCCTAGCCATTGGATCTGGTTGAGCAACGCCCGAGAGTGTAGCCTTGGTTGCCCGGAACGTAGAAATGACTATCACTTTCACACTGGTTGGAATTATTCGTGATATACGATGGAAAAACTGTTACATCTTTATTTTATTTTATGCTTCGGGCGTTGACTTCTAAGTCCCTAACTATTCGATCTAGTGGGTCAACACCCAAGAGTGAAGCCTAGGTTGCCCGGAACGTAGAAATGACCATATATTTCACACCGGTTTCAATTATTCGGTTTATACAATGGAAAAGCTGTTGTATTTATATAGTGTTTTATGCTTCTGACGTTGACTTCTTAGGCCCTAACTATTCTATCTGGTGGAGCAACGCCCTAGAGTGAAGCCTAGGTAGCCCGGAATGAAGAAATGACCATAACTTTCACACTGGTTGCAATTATTCGTTTTATACGATGGAAAAGCTGTTGTATTTATATTGTGTTTTATGTTTCTGGCGTTGACTTCTTACGCCCTAACTATTCGATCTGGTGGAGCAACACCCTAGAGTGAAGCCTAGGTTTCCCGGAACGTAGGAATGACCATTACCATCACACTGGTTGCAATTATTCATTCTATACGAGGGAAGAACTGTTGTATTTTATTGTATTTTATGCTTCTGGCGTTGACTTCTAAGGCCGTAGCTATTCGATGTGGTGGAGCAACGCCCTAGAGTGAAGCCTAGGTTGCCCGGAACGTAGAAAAGACCATTACCTTCACACTGGTTGCAATTATTCCTGTTTTACGATGGAAAAACTGTTGCATCTTTATTGTATTTTATGCTTCTGGCGTTGATTTCTAAGGCCCTAATTATTCGATCTGGTGGAGCAATGCCCTAGAGTGAAGCCTAGGCTGCCCAGAACGTAGAAATGACCATTACATTCTCACTGGTTGCAATTATTCATGCTATACGATGGAAAAACTGTTGTATTTTTATTGTATTTTATGCTTCTGGCGTCGACTTCTTAGGCCCTAACTATTCGATCTGGTGGAGCAACGCCCTAGAGTGAGGCCTAGGTTGCCCGGAACATAGAAATGACCGTTACTTTCACAATATTTGCAAACATTCATCTTATACGATGGAAAGCTGTTGTATTTATATTGTATTTTATGCTTCTGGCGTTGGCTTCTAGGGCCGTAGCCATTCAATGTGGTGGAGCAACGCCCTAGAGTGAAGACTAGCTTGCCCGGAACGTAGAAATGACTATCATATTCACACTGGTTGCAATTATTCATTTTATACGATGGAAAGACTGTTGTATTTTTATTGTATTTTATGCTCCGGGCGCAGACTTCTAAGGCCCTAGCCATTGGATCTGGTTGAGCAACGCCCGAGAGTGTAGCCTTGGTTGCCCGGAACGTAGAAATGACTATCACTTTCACACTGGTTGGAATTATTCGTGATATACAATGGAAAAACTGTTACATCTTTATTTTATTTTATGCTTCGGGCGTTGACTTCTAAGTCCCTAACTATTCGATCTAGTGGGTCAACACCCAAGAGTGAAGCCTAGGTTGCCCGGAACGTAGAAATGACCATAAATTTCACACCGGTTTCAATTATTCGGTTTATACAATGGAAAAGCTGTTGTATTTATATAGTGTTTTATGCTTCTGACGTTGACTTCTTAGGCCCTAACTATTCTATCTGGTGGAGCAACGCCCTAGAGTGAAGCCTAGGTAGCCCGGAATGAAGAAATGACCATAACTTTCACACTGGTTGCAATTATTCGTTTTATACGATGGAAAAGCTGTTGTATTTATATTGCGCTTTATGTTTCTGGCGTTGACTTCTTACGCCCTAACTATTCGATCTGGTGGAGCAACACCCTAGAGTGAAGCCTAGGTTTCCCGGAACGTAGGAATGACCATTACCATCACACTGGTTGCAATTATTCATTCTATACGAGGGAAGAACTGTTGTATTTTATTGTATTTTATGCTTCTGGCGTTGACTTCTAAGGCCGTAGCTATTCGATGTGGTGGAGCAACGCCCTAGAGTGAAGACTAGGTTGCCCGGAACGTAGAAATGACTATCACTTTCACACTGGTTGCAATTATTCATTTTATACGATGGAAAGACTGTTGTATTTTTATTGTATTTTATGCTCCGGGCGGAGACTTCTAAGGCCCTAGCCATTCGATCTGGTGGAGCAACGCCCGAGAGTGTAGCCTCGGTTGCCCGGAACGTAGAAATGACTATCACTTTCACACTGGTTGCTATTATTCGTGATATACGATGGAAAAACTGTTACATTTTTATTTTATTTTGTGCTTCGGGCGTTGACTTCTAAGGCCCTAACTATTCGATCTGGTGGAGCAGCGCCCTAGAGTGAAGCCTAGGTAGCCCGGAACGTCGAAATGACCCTATCTTTCAAACCAGTTTCAATTATCCGTTTTATACAAGGGAAAAACAGTTGTATTTATTTTGTATTTTATGCTTCGTGCATTGACTTCTAAGGCCCTAACTATTCGATGTGGTGGAGCAACGCCCTAGAGCGAAATCTAGGTTGCCAGGAACGTAGAAATGACCATTACATTCACACTGGTTGCAATTATTCCTGTTATACGGTGGACAAACTGTTAGATTTTTATTGTACTTTATGCTTCTGGCGTTGACTTCTTAGGCCCTAACTATTCGATCTGGTGGAACAACGCCCTAGAGTGAAGCCTAGGTTGCCCAGAACGTAGAAATGACCATAACATTCACACTGGTGGCAATTATTCGTTTTATACAGTGGAAAAACTGTTCTTTTTATTTTGTATTTTATGCTTCGGGGGTTGACTTCTAAGGCCATACCTATTCGATCTGGTGGAGCAACGCCCTAGAGTGAAGCCTAGGTTGCCCGGAACGTAGAAATGACCATATCCTTCACACTAGTTGCAATTATTCCTGTTAGACGATGGAAAAACAGTTGTATTTTTATTGTATTTTATGCCTCTGGCGTTGACTTCTTAGGCCCTAACTATTGGATCTGGTGGAGCAACGCCCTAGAGTGAAGCCTAGGTTTGCCCGGAACATATAAATGACTATAACTTTCACACCGGTTGCAAATATTCGTTTTATACGATGGAAAAACTGTTGTATTTATATTGTGTTTCATGCCTCTGGAGTTGACTTCTTAGGCCCTAACTATTCGATCTGGTGGAGCAACTACATAGAGTGTAGCCTAGGTTGCCCGGAACGTAGAAATGACCATACCTTTCACACCGGTTGCAATTATTCGTTTTATACGATGGAAAAACTGTTGTATTTATTTTGTATTATATGCTCCTGGCTTTGACTTCTCAGTCCGTAGCCATTCGATCTGGTGGAGCAGCGCCCTAGAGTGAAGTCTATGTTGCCGGGAACGTAGAAATGACCATAACTTTCACTCTGGTGCAGTTATTCGTTTTATACAATGGAAAAACTGTTCTATATATTTTGTATTTTATGATTCGAGCGTTGACTTCTAAGGCCCAAACTATTCTATCTGGTGGGGCAACGTCCAAAAGTCAAGCCTATGTCGCCCGGAACGTAGAAATGACCATAACTTTCACACTGGCTGCAGTTATTCCTGTTATACGATGGAAAACTGTTGTATTTATATTGTATTTTAAGCTTCCGGCGTTGGCTTCTAAGGCCCAAACTATTCGATGTGGTGGAGTAGCGCCCTAGAGTGAAGCCTATGTAGCCCGGAACGTAGAAATGGCCATTACTTTCACACTGGTTGCAATTATTCGTTTTATTCGGTGTTAAAACTGTTGTATTTATTTTGTATTTGGTGCTTCTGGCGTTGACTTCCTAGGCCCTAACTATTAGACCTGGTGAAACAACGCCCCCGAGGGAGGCAGACGTTGCCCGGATCGTAGAAATTGCATCACTTTCACACTGGTTGCAATTATTCCTGTTATACGATGGAAAAACTGTTGGATTTTTATTGTATTTTATGCTTCAGGCGTTGTCTTCTGAGGTCGTAGCTATTCGATGTGGTGGAGCAACTCCCTAAAGTGAAGCCTAGGTTGCCCGGAACGTAGAAATGACCATTACCTGCACACTGGTTGCAATTATTCCTGTTACGCGATGAAAAGACTGTTGTGTTTATACTGTATTTTATGCTTCTGGCGTTGACTTCTAAGTCCCTAGCTATTCGATCTGGTGGAGCAGCGCCCTTGAGTGAAGCCTAGGTTTCCCGGAACGTAGAAATGACCATTACCATCACACTGCTTGCAATTATTCATTTTATACGATGGAAAAACTGTTGTACTTATATTGTATTTTATCCTTCTGGCGTTGAGTTCTAAGTCCCAAGCTATTCGATCTGGTGGAGCAACGACCTAGGGTGAAACCTAGGTTACCCGGAACGTAGAAATGACCAGTACTTTCGCACTGGTTACAGGTACTCGTTTTATACAATGGAAAAGCTGTTGTATTTATATCGTATTTTATGCTTCTGGCGTTGACTTCTTAGGCCCTAGCAATTCCATCTGGTGGAGCAACACCCTAGAGTGAAGCCTAGTTTGCCCGGAACGTAGAAGTGACCATTACTTCCACACTGTTTGCAAATATACATTATATACGATGGAAAAGCTGTTGTACTTATATTGTAATTTATACTACTGACGTTGACTTCTTAGGCCCTAACTATTTGATCTGGTGGAGCACCGCCCTAGAGTGAAGCCTAGGCTGCCCGTAACGTAGAACATACCATTACCTTCCCACTGGTTGCAATTATTCCTGTTATACGATGGATAAACTGTTGCACCTTTATTGTATTTTATGCTTCTGGCGTTGACTTCATAGGCCCTAACTATTCGATCTGGTGGAGCAACGTCCTAGAGTGAAGCCTAGGTTGACTGGAACGTAGAAATGACCATAACTTTCATACTGGTTACCATTATTCGTTTTATACGATGGAAAAGCTGTTGTATTTATATAGTATTTTATGCTTCTGGCGTCGACTTTTAAGGCCGTAGCTATTAGATGTGGTGGAGCAACGCCCTAGAGTGTCGCATAGGTTGCCCGGAACGTAGAAATGACCACAACTTTCACAGTGGTAGCAATTATTCGTTTTACACATGGAAAAACTGTTCTATTTTTTTGTATTTTATGCATCGGGCTTTGACTTCTAAGGCCCTAGCTATTCGATCTGGTGGAACAACGCCCTAGGGTAAAGCCCAGGTTGCGCGGAACGTAGAAATGACCATAACTTTCACACTGGTAACAATTATTCGTTTTATACGATGGAAAAACTGTTTTATTTATTTTGTATTTTATGCTTCGGGCGTTGACTTCTGAGGCCCTAGCTATTCGATCTGGTGGAGCAACGCCCTGGAGTGAAACCTGGGTTGCCCGGAACGTAGAAATGACCATAACTTTCACACTGGTTGCTATCTTTCATTTTATACGATGGAAAGACTGTTATATTTATATTGTATTTTATGCTTCTGGCGTTCACTTCTTAGGCCCTAACTATTCGATCTGGTGGAACAACGCCCTAGGGTGAAGCCTAGGTTGCCCGCAACGTAGAAATGATCATAACTTTTACACTGGTAGCAATTATTCGTTTTATGCAATGGAAAAACTGTTCTATTTATTTTGTATTTTATGCTTTGGACGTTGACTTCTAAGGCCCTAACTGTTTGATCTGGTGGAGCAACGCCCTAGAGTGAAGCCTAGGTTGCCCGGAACGTAGAAATGACCATTACTTTCACACTGTTTGCAATTATTCCTTTTATACGATGGAAAAGCTGTTGTATTTATATCGTATTTTATGCTTCTGGCGTTGACTTCTAAGGCCCTAGCTATTCGATCTAGTGGAGCAACGCCCTAGAGTGAAGCCTAGGTTGCTCGGAACGTAGAAATGTCCATTACTTTCACACAGTTTGCAATTATTCATTTTATACGATGGAAAAGCTGTTGTATTTATATCGTATTTTATGCTTCGGGCGTTGTCTTCTTAGGCCCTAACGTTTCGATCTGGTGGAGCAACGCCCTACAGTGAAGCCTAGGTAGCCCGGATCGTAGGAATGTCCATATCTTTCACACTGTTTGCAATTTTTCGTTTTATACGATGGAAAAACTGTTTTATTTATATTGCATTTTATGCTTCGGGCGTTGACTTCTAAGGCCCTAACTATTCGATCTAGTGGAGCAACGCCCTAGAGTGAAGCCTAGCTTGCTCGGAATGCAGAAATGTCCATAACTTTCACACTGGTTGCAATTATTCGCTTTATACGATGGAAAAGCTGTTGTATTTATATTGTATTTAATGCTTCTGGCGTTGACTTCTTAGGGCCTAACTATTCGATCTGGTGGAGCAACGCCAAAGAGTGAAACCTAGGTTACCCGGAACGTGGAAATGACCAGTACTTTCACACTGGTTGCAGTTATTCCTGCTATACGATGGAAAAACTGTTGCATCTTTACTGTATTTTATGCTTCTGGCGTCGACTTCTAAGGCCCTAATTATTCGATCTGGTGGAGCAACGCCCTAGAGTGAAGCCTAGGTTGCTCAAAATGTAGAAATGTCCATAACTTTCACACTGGTTGCAATTATTCGTTTTATACGATGGGAAAACTGTTGTATTTATTTTGTATTTTATGCTTCTGGCGCTGACTTCTTAAGCCCTATCTATTGGATCTGGTGGACCAGCGCCCTAGAGTGAAGTCTAGCTTGCCCGGAACGTAGAAATGACAAGTACTCCCAAACTGTTTGCAATTTTTCATTTTATACAATGGAAAACCTGTTGCAGTTATATTGTATTTTATGCTTCTGGCGTTGACTTCTAAGGCCTTAACTATTTGATCTGGTGGAGCAACGCCCTGCAGTGAAGCCTAGGTTGCACGGAACGTAGAAATAACCATAACTTTCACACTGGTAGCAATT
This sequence comes from Calliopsis andreniformis, assembly GCF_051401765.1. Classification (NCBI taxonomy): domain Eukaryota; kingdom Metazoa; phylum Arthropoda; class Insecta; order Hymenoptera; family Andrenidae; genus Calliopsis; species Calliopsis andreniformis. Next base: position 5,890,130 of record NW_027480425.1, on the reverse strand, counting down.
AATCGTTTTATGCGAAGGAAAAGCTGTTGTATTTATATTGTATTTCATGCTTCTGCCGTTGACTTCTTAGGCACTAACTATTCGATCTGGTGGAGCAACGCCCTAGGGTGAAGCCTAGATTGCCCGGAACGTAGAAATGACCATTATCTTCACACTGGTTGCAATTATTCGTTTTATGCGATGGAAAAACTGATGTATTTATTTTGTATTTGGTGCTTCTGGCGTTTACTTCTTAGGCCCTAACTATTGGATTTGTTGGTCCAACGCCCTAGAGTGAAGCCTAGGTTGCCTGGAACGTAGAAATGACCATCACCTTCATACGGGCTGCAATTATTCCCGTTGTGCGATGGAAAAACTGTTATATTTTTATTGTATTTTATGCTTCAGGCGTTGACTTCTGAGGTTCTAACTATTCGGTCTGGTGGAGCATCTCCCTAGAGTGAAGCCTAGGTTGCCCGGAACGTAGAAATGACCATTACCTTCACACTGTTTGCAATTATTCATTTTATACGATGGAAAAACTGTTTTATTTATTTTGTATTTTATGCTTCGGGCGTTGACTTCTGAGGCCCTAGCTATTCGATCTGGTGGAGCAACGCCCTGGAGTGAAACCTGGGTTGCCCGGAACGTAGAAATGACCATAACTTTCACACTGGTTGCTATCTTTCATTTTATACGATGGAAAGACTGTTATATTTATATTGTATTTTATGCTTCTGGCGTTCACTTCTTAGGCCCTAACTATTCGATCTGGTGGAACAACGCCCTAGGGTGAAGCCTAGGTTGCCCGCAACGTAGAAATGATCATAACTTTTACACTGGTAGCAATTATTCGTTTTATGCAATGGAAAAACTGTTCTATTTATTTTGTATTTTATGCTTTGGACGTTGACTTCTAAGGCCCTAACTGTTTGATCTGGTGGAGCAACGCCCTAGAGTGAAGCCTAGGTTGCCCGGAACGTAGAAATGACCATTACATTCACACTGTTTGCAATTATTCCTTTTATACGATGGAAAAGCTGTTGTATTTATATCGTATTTTATGCTTCTGGCGTTGACTTCTAAGGCCCTAGCTATTCGATCTAGTGGAGCAACGCCCTAGAGTGAAGCCTAGGTTGCTCGGAACGTAGAAATGTCCATTACTTTCACACAGTTTGCAATTATTCATTTTATACGATGGAAAAGCTGTTGTATTTATATCGTATTTTATGCTTCGGGCGTTGTCTTCTTAGGCCCTAACGTTTCGATCTGGTGGAGCAACGCCCTACAGTAAAAGCCTAGGTAGCCCGGATCGTAGGAATGTCCATATCTTTCACACTGTTTGCAATTTTTCGTTTTATACGATGGAAAAACTGTTTTATTTATATTGCATTTTATGCTTCGGGCGTTGACTTCTAAGGCCCTAACTATTCGATCTAGTGGAGCAACGCCCTAGAGTGAAGCCTAGCTTGCTCGGAATGCAGAAATGTCCATAACTTTCACACTGGTTGCAATTATTCGCTTTATACGATGGAAAAGCTGTTGTATTTATATTGTATTTAATGCTTCTGGCGTTGACTTCTTAGGGCCTAACTATTCGATCTGGTGGAGCAACGCCAAAGAGTGAAACCTAGGTTACCCGGAACGTGGAAATGACCAGTACTTTCACACTGGTTGCAGTTATTCCTGCTATACGATGGAAAAACTGTTGCATCTTTACTGTATTTTATGCTTCTGGCGTCGACTTCTAAGGTCCTAATTATTCGATCTGGTGGAGCAACGCCCTAGAGTGAAGCCTAGGTTGCTCAAAATGTAGAAATGTCCATAACTTTCACACTGGTTGCAATTATTCGTTTTATACGATGGGAAAACTGTTGTATTTATTTTGTATTTTATGCTTCTGGCGCTGACTTCTTAAGCCCTATCTATTGGATCTGGTGGACCAGCGCCCTAGAGTGAAGTCTAGCTTGCCCGGAACGTAGAAATGACAAGTACTCCCAAACTGTTTGCAATTTTTCATTTTATACAATGGAAAACCTGTTGCAGTTATATTGTATTTTATGCTTCTTGCGTTGACTTCTAAGGCACTCACTATTCGATGTGGTGGAGCAACGCCCTAGAGCGAAACCTAGGCTGCCCGGAACGTAGAAATGACCATTACTTTCACACTGGTTACAATTATTCGTTTTATACGATGGAAAAACTGTTGTATTTGTTTTCTATTTGGTGCTTCTGGCGTTGACTTGTTAGGCCCTAGCTATTGGATCTGGCGGACGAACGCCCTAGAGTGAAGCCTAGGTGGCCCTGAACGTAGAACTGACCATATCTTTCAGACTTGTTGCAATTATTCCTGTTATATGTTGGAAAAACTGTTGTATTTATATTGTATTTCTGCTTCTGGCGTTGACTTCTAAGGCCTTAACTATTTGATCTGGTGGAGCAACGCCCTGCAGTGAAGCCTAGGTTGCCCGGAACGTAGAAATAACCATAACTTTCACACTGGTAGCAATTAATCGTTTTATGCGAAGGAAAAGCTGTTGTATTTATATTGTATTTTATGCTTCTGCCGTTGACTTCTTAGGCACCAACTATTCGATCTGGTGGAGCAACGCCCTAGGGTGAAGCCTAGATTGCCCGGAACGTAGAAATGACCATTATCTTCACACTGGTTGCAATTATTCGTTTTATGCGATGGAAAAACTGATGTATTTATTTTGTATTTGGTGCTTCTGGCGTTTACTTCTTAGGCCCTAACTATTGGATTCGTTGGTCCAACGGCCTAGAGTGAAGCCTAGGTTGCCTGGAACGTAGAAATGACCATCACCTTCATACGGGCTGCAATTATTCCCGTTGTGCGATGGAAAAACTGTTATATTTTTATTGTATTTTATGCTTCTGGCGTTGACTTCTGAGGTTCTAACTATTCGGTCTGGTGGAGCATCTCCCTAGAGTGAAGCCTAGGTTGCCCGGAACGTAGAAATGACCATTACCTTCACACTGTTTGCAATTATTCATTTTATACGATGGAAAAGCTGTTGCATTTATATTGTATTTTATGCTTCTGGCGTTGACTTCTAAGGCCGTAGCTATTAGATGTGGTGGAACAACGCCCTAGAGTGACGCCTAGGTTTCACGGAACGTTGAAACGACCATTACTTTCACACTGGATGCAATTATTCCTGTTATACGATGGAAAAGCTGTTGTACTTATATTGTATTTTGTGCTTCTGGCGTCGACTTCTAAGGCCGTAGCTGTTAGATGTAGTGCAGCAACGCCCTAGGGTGGCGCCTAGGTTGCCCGGAGCGTAGAAATGACCATCACTTTCACACTGTTTGCAATTGTTCATTTTATATGATGGAAAGCTGTTGTACTTATATTGTATTTTATGTATCGGGCGTTGACTTCTATGGCCCTACCTATTCGATCTGGTGTAGCAACGCCCTAGAGTGAAGCCTAGGTTCCCGGAAGGTTGAAATGACCATTACTTTCACACTGTTTGCAATTATTCCTTCTATACGTTGGAAAAGCTGCTGTATTTTTATCGTATTTTCTGCTTCTGGCAATGACTTCTAAGGTCCTAGCTACTCAACCTGGTGGGGCAACGTCCAGAGTGAACCCTATGTTGCCCGGAACGAAGAAATGACCACAACTTTCACACTGGTTGCAATTATTCGTTTTACACAATGGAAAAACTGTTGTATTTATGGTGTATTTTATGCCTCTGTCGTTGACTTCTAAGGCCGTAGCTATTCGATGTGGTGGAGCAACGCCCTATAGTGAAGCCTAGGTTGCCCGGAAGGTAGAAATGACCATTACTTTCACACTGTTTGCAATTATTCCTTCTATACGTTGGAAAAGCTGCAGTATTTTTATCGTATTTTCTGCTTCTGGCATTGACTTCTAAGGTCCTAGCTATTCAATCTGGTGGGGCAACGTCCAAGAGTGAACCCTATGTTGCCCGGAACGTAGAAATGACCATTACTTTCACACTGTTTGCAAATATACATTATATACGATGGAAAAGCCGTTGTATTTATAATGTATTTTATGCTTCTGGCGTTGACTTCTAAGGCCGTAGCTATTCGATGTGGTGGAGCAACGCCCTAGAGTGAAGCCTAGGTTGCCCGGAACGTAGAAATTACCATTCCCTCCAAACTGTTGGCAATTATTCGTTTTATACGATGGAAAAACTGTTGTATTTATTTTGTATTTGCTGATTCTGGCGTTGACTTCTTAGGCCCTAGCTATTGGATCTGGCGGACGAACGCCCTAGAGTGAAGCCTAGGTGACCCGGAACGTAGAGGTGACCATATCTTTCAGACTTGTTGCAATTATTCCTGTTATATGATGGAAAAACTGTTGTATTTATATTGTATTTCTGCTTCTGGCGTTGACTTCTAAGGCATTAACTATTCGATCTGGTGGCGCACCGCCCTAGAGTGAAGCCTAGGATGCCCGGAACGTAGAAATGACCATTATCTTCACACTGGTTGCAATTATTCGTTTTATGCGATGGAAAAACTGTTGTATATATATTGTATTTTATGCTTCTGGCGTCGACTTCTAAGGCCGTAGCTATTAGATGTGGTGCAGCGGCGCCCTAGCGTGACGCCTAGGTTGCCCGGAGCGTAGAAATGACCATCACCTACACTCTGTTTGCAATTGTTCATTTTATATGATGGAAAGCTGTTGTAGTTATATTGTATTTTATGTATCGGGCGTTGACTTCTATGGCCCTACCTATTCGATCTGGTGTAGCAACGCCCTAGAGTGAAGCCTAGGTTGCCCGGAAGGTAGAAATGACCATTACTTTCACACTGTTTGCAATTATTCATTCTATACGACGGAAAAGCTGCTGTATTTTTATCGTATTTTCTGCTTCTGGCATTGACTTCTAAGGTCCTAGCTACTCAATGCGGTGGGGCAACGTCCAGAGTGAACCATATGTTGCCCGGAACGAAGAAATGACCACAACTTTCACACTGGTTGCAATTATTCGTTTTACACAATGGTAAAACTGTTGTATTTATGGTGTATTTTATGCTTCTGGCGTTGACTTCTAAGGCCTTAACTATTTGATCTGGTGGAGCAACGGTGTAGAGCGAAACCTAGACTGCCCGGAACGTGGAAATGACCATTACTTTCACACTGGTTACAATTATTCGTTTTATACGATGGAAAAACTGTTGTATTTTTTTTTCTATTTGGTGCTTCTGCCGTTGACTTCTTAGGCCCTAGCTATTGGATCTGGCGGACGAACGCCCCAGAGTGAAGCCTAGGTGGCCCGGAACGTAGAACAGACCATATCTTTCAGACTTGTTGCAGTTATTCCTGCTATGTGATGGAAAAACTGTTGTATTTATATTGTATTTCTGCTTCTGGCGTTGACTTCTAAGGCCTTAACTATTTGATCTGGTGGAGCAACGCCCTAGAGTGAAGCCTAGGTTGCCCGGAACGTAGAAATAACCATAACTTTCACATTGGTAGCAATTAGTCGTTTTATGCGAAGGAAAGGCTGTTGTATTTATATTGTATTTTATGCTTCGGGCATTGACTTCTATGACCCTACCTATTCGATCTGGTGGACCACCGCCCGAGAGTGAAGCCTAGGTTGCCGGGAACGCACAAACGACCGATACTTTCACAATGTTTGCAATTATTCATTTTATACGATCGAAAAACTGTTGTATTTATGTTGTATTCTATGCTTCTGACGTTGACTTCTAAGGCCGTAGCTATTCGATGAGGTGGAGCAACGCCCTAGGGTGAAGCCTAGGTAGCGCGGAACGTGGAAATGACCATCATCTTCACACTGTTTGCAATTATTCATTTTATACGATAGAAAAGCTGTTGTATTTATATTGTATTTTATGCTTCTGGCGTTGACTTCTAAGGCCGTAGCTATTCGATGTGGTGGAGCAACGCCCTAGAGTGACGCCCAGGTTGCCCGGAACGTTGAAACGACAATTACTTTCACACTGGTTGCAATTATTCCTGTTATACGATGGAAAAGCTGTTGTATATATATTGTATTTTATGCTTCTGGCGTCGACTTCTAAGGCCGTAGCTATTAGATGTGGTGCAGCAACGCCCTAGGGTGACGCCTAGGTTGCCCGGAGCGTAGAAATGACCATCACCTACACTCTGTTTGCAATTGTTCATTTTATATGATGGAAAGCTGTTGTAGCTATATTGTATTTTATGTATCGGGCGTTGACTTCTATGGCCCTACCTATTCGATCTGGTGTAGCAACGCCCTAGAGTGAAGCCTGGGTTGCCCGGAACGTAGAAATTACCATTACCTCCAACCTGTTTGCAATTATTCGTTTTATACGATGGAAAAACTGTTGTATTTATTTTGTATTTGCTGCTTCTGGCTTTGACTTCTTAGGCCCTAGCTATTGGATCTGGCGGAAGAACGCCGTAGAGTGAAGCCTAGGTGGCCCGGAACGTAGACATGACCATATCTTTCACACTGGTTGCAATTATTCCTGTTATATCATGGAAAAACTGTTGTATTTATATTGTATTTTCTGCTTCTGGCGTTGACTTCTAAGGCCATAACTATTTGATCTGGTGGAGCAACGGTCTAGAGCGAAACCTAGGCTGCCCGGAACGTAGAAATGACCATTACCTTCACACTGGATACAATTATTCGTTTTATACGATGGAAAAACTGTTGTATTTGTTTTCTATTTGGTGCTTCTGGCCTTGACTTGTTAGGCCCTAGCTATTGGATCTGGCGGACGAACGCCCTAGAGTGAAGCCTAGGTGGCCCGGAACGTAGAACTGAACATATCTTTCAGACTTGTTGCAATTATTCCTGTTATATGATGGAAAAACTGTTGTATTTATATTGTATTTCTGCTTCTGGCGTTGACTTCTAAGGCCTTAGCTATTTGATCAGGTGGAGCAACGCCCTACAGTGAAGCCTAGGTTGCCCGGAACGTAGATATGACCATGACCTTCACACAGGCTGCAATTATTCGTTTTATACGATGGAAAGACTGTTGTATTTATTTTGTAGTTTATGCTTCTGGCGTTGACTTCTAAGGCCCTAACTCTTCGATCTGGTGGAGCAACGGCTCAGAGTTATGCCTAGGATGCCCGAAACGTCGAAATGGTCACTACTTTCACACTGGTTGCAATTAGTCATGCTATACGATGAAAAATCAGTTGCATTTTTATTGTATTTTATGCTTCTGGCGTTGACATCTAAGGCCGTAGCTATTAGCTGTGGTGGAGCAATGCCCTAGAGTGACGCCTAGGTTGCCCGGAACGTGGAAGTGACCATTAGTTTCACAATGTTTGCAATTATTCATTATATACGTTGGAAAAACTGTTTTAATTATATTGTATTTTATGCTTCTGGAGTTGACTTCTAAGGCCGTAGCTATTAGCTGTGGTGGAGCAACGCCCTAGAGAGACGCCTAGGTTGCCCGGAATGTGGAAATGTCCATTACTTTCACAATGTTTGCAATTAATCATTTCATACGATGGAAAAACTGTTGTACTTATATTGTATTTTATTCATCTGGCGTTGATTTCTTAGGCCCTAGCTATTCGATCTGGTGGAGCACCGCCCTAGAGTGAAGCCTAGGTTGCCCGGAACGTAGAACGTACCATTACCTTCACACTGGTTGGAATTATTCCTGTTATACGATGGAAAAACTGTTGCATCTTTATTGTATTTTATGCTTCTGGCGTTGACTTCTTAGGCCCTAACCATTCGATCTGGTGGAGGAAGGCCCTAGAGTGATGACTAGGTTGCCCGTAACGTAGAAATGGCCGTAACTTTCACACTGGCTGCCATTATTCGTTTGATACGATGGAAAAGCTGTTGTATTTATATCGTATTTTATGCTTCTGGCGTTGACTTCTTAGGCCCTAACTATTCCATCTGGTGGAACAACGCCCTAGCGTGAAGACTAGGTTGCACGGAACGTAGAAATGACCATAACTCTCACACTGGTAGCAATTATTCGTTTTATACATGGAAAAACTGTCCTATTTATTTTGTATTTTATGCTTCGGGCGTTGACTTCTAAGGCCTTAACTGTTTGATCTGGTGGAGCAACGCCCTAGAGTGAAGCCTAGGTTGCCCGGGACGTAGAAATGACCATAACTTTCACACTGGTTGCTACTATTCGTTTTATACGATGGAAAAACTGTTATATTTATATTGTATTTTATGCTTCTGGCGTTGACTTCTGAGGCCGTTGCTTTTCGATGTGGTGGAAGAACGCCATAGAGTGAAGCCTAGGTAGCCCGGAACGTAGAAATGTCCATATCTTTCACACTGTTTGCAATTATTCGTTTTATACGATGGAAAAACTTTTGTACTTATATTGTACTTTATGCTTCTGGCGTTGACTTCTAAGGCCCTAGCTATTCGATTTGGTGGAGCAACGCCCGAGAGTGGAGCCTAGGTTGCCCGGTACGTAGAAATGACCATTACTTTCACACTGTTTGCAAATATACATTATATAAGATGGAAAATCTGTTGTATTTATGTTGTATTTTATGCTTCTGGCGTTGACTTCTTAGGCCCTAACTATTTGATCTGGTGGTGCACCGCCCTAGAGTGAAGCCTAGGTTGCCCGGAACGTAGAAAAGACCATTACCTTCACACTGGTTGCAATTATTCCTGTTTTACGATGGAAAAACTGTTGCATCTTTATTGTATTTTATGCTTCTGGCGTTGATTTCTAAGGCCCTAATTATTCGATCTGGTGGAGCAATGCCCTAGAGTGAAGCCTAGGCTGCCCAGAACGTAGAAATGACCATTACATTCTCACTGGTTGCAATTATTCGTCTTATACGATGGAAAAGCTGTTGTATTTATATCGTATTTTATGCTTCTGGCGTTGACTTCTTAGGCCCTAACTATTCCATCTGGTGGAACAACGCCCTTGGGTGAAGCCTAGGTTGCGCGGAACGTAGCAATGACCATAACTTTCACACTGGTAGCAATTATTCGTTTTATACGATGGAAAAACTGTTCTATTTATTTTGTATTTTATGCTTCAGGCGTTGACTTCTAAGGCCCTAGCTATTCGATCTGGTCGAGCAACGCCCTAGAGTGAAGCCTAGGTTGCCCGGAACGTAGAAATGACCATAACTTCCACACTGGTTGCAATTATTCGTTTTATACGATGGAAAAGCTGTTGTATTTATATCGTATTTTATGCTTCTGGCGTTGACTTCTAAGGACCTAACTATTCGATCTGGTGGAGAAACGCCCTAGAGTGAAGCCTAGGTTGCGCGGAACGTAGAAATGACCATAACGTTCACACTGGTAGCAATTATTCGTTTTATACGATGTAAAAACTGTTTTATTTATTTTGTATTTTATGCTTCTGGCGTTGACTCCTAAGGCACTAGCTATTCGATCTTGTGGAGCAACGCCCTAGAGTGAAGCCTAGGCTGCCCGGAACGTAGAAATGACCATTAACTTCACAGTTGTTGCAATTATTCCTGTTACACGATGGAAAAACTGTGGTATTTTTGTTGCACTTTATGCTTCTGGCGTTGGCTTCTAAGGCCCTATGTATTCGATCTGGTGGAGCAACGCCCTAGGGTGAAGCCTAGGTTGCCCGCAACGTAGAAATGACCATTACTTTCACACTGTTTGCAATTATTCATTTTATACGATGGAAAAACTGTTGTATTTATATTGTATTTTATTCTTCTGGCGTTGACTTCTTAGGCCCTAACTATTCGATCTGGTGGAACAACGCCCTTGAGTGAAGCCTAGGTTGCCCGGAACGTAGAAATGAGTATTACCTTCACACTGGTTGCAATTATTCCTTTTAAACGGTGGAAAGACTGTTGCATGTTTATTGTATTTTATGCTTCTGGCGTCGACTTCTAAGGTCCTAACTATGCGATCTGGTGGAGCAACGCCCTAGGAGGTAGCTTAGGCTGCCCGGAACGTAGAAATGACCAGTACTTTCACACTGGCTGCAGTTATTCATTTTGTGCGATGGAGAAGCCCTTCTATTTATATTGTATTTTATGCTTCTGTCGTTGTTTTCTAAGGCCCAAACTATTCGATCTGGTGGAGCAACGCCCTAGAATGAAGCATAGGTTGCCCGGAACGTTGAAATGACCACTACCTTCACACTGTTTGCAATTATTCATTTTATAAGATGGAAAAACTGTTGTATTTATATTGTATTTTATGGTCCTGGTGTTGACATCTCAGGCCCTAACTATCGATCTGGTTGAGCAACGCCTCAGAGTTATATCTAGGCCGCCCGGAACGTAGAAATGGCCGTCACATTCACACTGGTTGCAATTATTCCTGTTATACGACAGAAATACTGTTGTATTTTTATTGTATTTTATGCTTCTGTCGTTGTTTTCTAAGGCCCTAACTATTCGATCTGGTGGAGCAACGCCCTAGAATGAAGCATAGGTTGCCCGGAACGTTGAAATGACCACTACTTCCACGCTGGCTGCAATTATCCCTGCTATACGGTGGAAGAACTGTTGTATTTATATTGTTTTTTCTGCATCTGGCGTCGACTTCTAAGGCCCTAACTAATTGATCTAGTGGAGCAACGCCCTAGAGTGAAGCCTAGGTTGCTCGGAATGTAGAAATAACCATTACCTTCACGCTTGTTGCAATTATTCCTGCTATAGGATGAAAAAACTGTTGTATTTTTATTGCATTTCATGCTTCAGGCGTTGACTTCTAAGGCCGGAGCTATTCCATGTGGTGGAGCTACGCCCTAGAGTGAGGCCTAGGTTGCCCGGAACGTAGAAATGACCATTGCTTTCACACTGTTTGCAAATACACATTATGTACGAGGTAAAAGCTGTTGTATTTATATTGTATTTTATGCTTCTGGCGTTTACTCCTAAGGCCCTAACTATTCGATCCGGTGGAACAACGCCGTTGTGTCAAGCCTAGGTTGCCCGGAGCGTAGAACACACCATTACCTTTACACTGTTTGCAATTATTCCTGTTATACGATGGAAAAACTGTTGCATTTTTATTGTATTTTATGCTTCTGGCGTTCACTTCTAAGGACCTAACTATTCGATATGGTGGAACAACGCCCTAGGGTGAAGCCTAGGTTGCCCGGAACGTAGAAATGACCATAACTTTTACACTGGTAGCAATTATTCGTTTTATACAATGGAAAAACCGTTCTATTTATTTTGTATTTTATGCATCTGGCGTTGACTTCTAAGGCCCTAGCTATTCGATTTGGTGGAGCAACCCCCGAGAGTGGGTCCTAGGTTGCCCGGTACATGGAAATGACCATTACTTTCACACTGTTTGCAAATATACATTATATACAATGGAAAATCTGTTGTATTAATGTTGTATTTTATGCTTCTGGCGTTGACTTCTTAGGCCCTAACTATTTGATTTGGTGGCGCAACGCCCCAGAGTGAAGCCTAGGTTGCCCGGAACGTAGAAATGACCATAACTTTCACACTGGTTGCTATCATTCGTTTTATACGATGGAAAAACTGTTATATTTATATTGTATTTTATGCTTCTGGCGTTGACTTCTTAGGCCCTAACTATTCACTCTGTTGGTGCAACGCGATAGAGTGAAGCCTAGGTTGCCCGGAACGGAGAAATGACCATTACTTTCACAATGTTTGCAATTACTCATTTTATACGATGGAAAAGCATTTGTACTTATATTGTATTTTATTCTTCTGGCGTTGACTTCTTAGGCCCTAGCTATTCGATCTGGTGGAACAACGCCCTAGAGTGAAGACTTGGTTGCCCGGAACATGGAAATGACCATTACTTTCACACTGTTTGCAGTTATTCCTGTTATACGATGGAAAAACTTTTGCATCTTTATATTATTTTATGCTTCTGGCGTTGACTTCTAAGGCCCTAGCTATTCGATTTGGTGGAGCAACGCCCGTGAGAGGAGCCTAGGTTGCCCGGTACGTAGAAATGACCATTACTTTCACACTGTTTGCAAATATACATTATATACGATGGAGAATCTGTTGTATTTATGTTGTATTTTATGCTTCTGGCGTTGATTTCTAAGGCCTAATTATTCGATCTGGTGGAGCAACGCCCTAGAGTGAAGCCTAGGTTGCCGGGAACGTAGAAATGACCATTACATTCACACTGGTTGCAATTATTCGTCTTATACGATGGAAAAGCTGTTGTATTTATATCGTATTTTATGTTTCTGGCGTTGACACCTAAGGCCCTAACTGTTTGATCTGGTGGAGCAACGCCCTAGAGTGAAGCCTATGTTGCCCGGAACGTAGAAATGACCATAACTTTCACACTGGTTGCTATTATTCGTTTTAGACGATGGAAAAACTGTTATATTTATATTGTATTTGATGCTTCTGGCGTTGACTTCTTAGGCCCTAACTGTTCGATCTGGTGGAACAACGTCCTAGGGTGAAGCCTAGGATGCCCGGAAAGTAGAAATGACCATAATTTTCACACTGGTTGCAATTATTCGTTTTATACGATGGAAAAGCTGTTGCATCTTCATTGTATTTTATTCATCTGTGGTTGACTTCTAAGGCCGTAGCTATTAGATGTGGTGGAGCAACGCCCTAGAGTGACGCCTAGGTTGCCCGGAACGTAGAAATGACCATTACTATCACAATGTTTGCAATTATTCATTTTATACGATGGAAAAGCTTTTGTACTTATATTGTATCTTATTCTTCTGGCGTTGACTTCTTAGGCCCTAATTATTCGATCTGGTGGAACAACGCCCTAGAGTGAAGACTAGGTTGCCCGGTACATGGAAATGACCATTACTTTCACACTGTTTGCAGTTATTCCTGTTATACGATGGAAAAACTTTTGCATCTTTATTGTATTTTATGCTTCTGGCGTTGAGTTCTAAGGCCCTAGCTATTCGATTTGGTGGAGCAACCCCCGAGAGTGGGGCCTAGGTTGCCCGGTACATGGAAATGACCATTACTTTCACACTGTTTGCAAATATACATTATATACAATGGAAAATCTGTTGTATTAATGTTGCATTTTATGCTTCTGGCGTTGACTTCTTAGGCCCTAACTATTTGATCTGGTGGCGCAACAACCCAGAGTGAAACCTAGGTTGCCCGGAACGTAGAAATGACCATAACTTTCACACTGGTTGCTATCATTCGTTTTATACGATGGAAAAACTGTTATATTTATATTGTATTTTATGCTTCTGGCGTTGATTTCTTAGGCCCTAACTGTTCGATCTGGTGGAACAACGTCGTAGGGTGAAGCCTAGGATGCCCGGAACGTAGAAATGACCATAACTTTTACACTGGTAGCAATTATTCGTTTTATACAATGGAAAAACCGTTCTATTTATTTTGTGTTTTATGCTTCGGGCGTTGACTTCTAAAGGCCTAACTATTCAATCTGTTGGTGCAACGCCCTAGAGTGAAGCCTAGGTTGCCCGGAACGGAGAAACGACCATTACTTTCACAATGTTTGCAATTATTCATTTTATACGATGGAAAAGCATTTGTACTTATATTGTATTTTATTCTTCGGGCGTTGACTTCTTAGGCCCTAGCTATTCGATCTGGTGGAACAACGCCCTAGAGTGAAGACTTGGTTGCCCGGAACATGGAAATGACCATTACTTTCACACTGTTTGCAGTTATTCCTGTTATACGATGGAAAAACTTTTGCATCTTTATATTATTTTATGCTTCTGGCGTTGACTTCTAAGGCCCTAGCTATTCGATTTGGTGGAGCAACGCCCGTGAGTGGGGCCTAGATTGCCCGGTACGTAGAAATGACCATTACTTTCACACTGTTTGCAAATATACATTATATACGATGGAGAATCTGTTGTATTTATGTTGTATTTTATGCTTCTGGCGTTGATTTCTAAGGCCCTAATTATTTGATCTGGTGGAGCAACGCCCTAGAGTGAAGCCTAGGTTGCCGGGAACGGAGAAATGACCATCACATTCACACTGGTTGCAATTATTCGTCTTATACGATGGAAAAGCTGTTGTATTTATATCGTATTTTATGCTTCTGGCGTTGACTTCTTAGGCAATAACTATTCCATCTGGTGGAACAACGCCCTTGGGTGAAGCCTAGGTTGCGCGGAACGTAGAAATGATCATAACTTCCACACTGGTTGCAATTATTCGTTTTATACGATTGAAAAGCTGTTGTATTTATATCGTATTTTATGCTTCTGGCGTTGACTTCTTAGGCCCTAACTATTCCATCTGGTGGAACAACGCCCTTGGGTGAAGCCCAGGTTGCGCGGAACGTAGCAATGACCATAACTTTCACACCGGTAGCAATTATTCGTTTTATACGATGGAAAAACAGTTTTATTTATTTTGTATTTTATGCTTCTGGCGCTGACTTCTAAGGCCCTAACTATTCGATCTGGTGGTGCAACGCCCTAGAGTGGAGCCTAGGTTGCCCGGAAAGTAGAAATGACCATAACTTTCATCCTGGTTGCAATTATTCGTTTTATATGATGGAAAAACTGTTGTATTTATATAGTGTTTTATGCTTCTGGCGTTGACTTCTTAGTCCCTAACTATTCCATCTGGTGGAACAACGCCCTAGGGTGAAGCCTAGGTTGCCCGGAACGTAGAAAAGACCATTACCTTCACACTGGTTGCAATTATTCCTGTTTTACGATGGAAAAACTGTTGCATCTTTATTGTATTTTATGCTTCTGGCGTTGATTTCTAAGGCCCTAATTATTCGATCTGGTGGAACAATGCCCTAGAGTGAAGCCTAGGCTGCCCAGAACGTAGAAATGACCATTACATTCTCACTGGTTGCAATTATTCGTTTTATGCGATGGAAAAGCTGTTGTATTTATATCGTATTTTATGCTTCTGGCGTTGACTTCTAAGGACCTAACTATTCGATCTGGTGGAGAAACGCCCTAGAGTGAAGCCTAGGTTGCGCGGAACGTAGAAATGACCATAACTTTCACACCGGTAGCAATTATTCGTTATATACGATGGAAAAACTGTTCTATTTATTTTGTATTCTATGCTTCGGGCGTTGGCTACTAAGGCCCTAACTGTTTGATCTGGTGGAGCAACGCCCTAGAGTGAAACCTATGTTGCCCGGAACGTAGAAATGACCATAACTTTCACACTGGTTGCTATTATTCGTTTTAGACGATGGAAAAACCTTTATATTTATATTGTATTTGATGCTTCTGGCGTTGACTTCTTGGGCCCTAACTGTTCGATCTGGTGGAACAACGCCCTAGGGTGAAGCCTAGGTTGCCCGGAAAGTAGAAATGACCATAACTTTCACACTGGTTGCAATTATCCGTTTTATACGATGGAAAAGCTGTGGCACCATTATTGTATTTTATTCATCTGCGGTTGACTTCTATGGCCGTAGCTATTAGATGTGGTGGAGCAACGCCTAAGAGTGACGCCTAGGTTGCCCGGAACGTAGAAATGACCATTACTTTCACAATGTTTGCAAATATACATTATATACGATGGAAAATCTGTTGTATTTATGTTGTATTTTATGCTTCTGGCGTTGACTTCCTAGGCCCTAACTATTTGATCTGGTTGTGCACCGCCCTAGAGTGAAGCCTAGGTTGCCCGGAACGTAGAAAAGACCATTACCTTCACTCTGGTTGCAATTGTTCCTGTTTTACGATGGAAAAACTGTTGCATCTTTATTGTATTTTATGCTTCTGGCGTTGATTTCTAAGGCCCTAATTATTCGATCTGGTGGAGCAACGCCCTAGAGTGAAGCCTAGGTTGCCCGGAACGTAGAAATGACCATTACATTCACACTGGTTGCTATTATTCGTTTTAGACGATGGAAAAACCTTTATATTTATATTGTATTTGATGCTTCTGGCGTTGACTTCTTGGGCCCTAACTGTTCGATTTGGTCGAGCAGCGCCCTAGAGTGAAGCCTAGGTTGCCCGGAACGGAGAAATGACCATAAATTTCACACCGGTAGCAATTATTCGTTTTATACGATGGAAAAACTGTTCTATTTATTTTGTATTTTGTGCTTCGGGCGTTGACTTCTTAGGCCCTAACTATTCCATCTGGTGGAACAACGCCCTTGGGTGAAGCCCAGGTTGCGCGGAACGTAGCAATGACCATAACTTTCACACCGGTAGCAATTATTCGTTTTATACGATGGAAAAACAGTTTTATTCATTTTGTATTTTATGCTTCTGGCGCTGACTTCTAAGGCCCTAACTATTCGATCTGGTGGTGCAACGCCCTAGAGTGGAGCCTAGGTTGCCCGGAAAGTAGAAATGACCATAACTTTCATCCTGGTTGCAATTATTCGTTTTATATGATGGAAAAACTGTTGTATTTATATAGTGTTTTATGCTTCTGGCGTTGACTTCTTAGTCCCTAACTATTCCATCTGGTGGAACAACGCCCTAGGGTGAAGCCTAGGTTGCCCGGAACGTAGAAAAGACCATTACCTTCACACTGGTTGCAATTATTCCTGTTTTACGATGGAAAAACTGTTGCATCTTTATTGTATTTTATGCTTCTGGCGTTGATTTCTAAGGCCCTAATTATTCGATCTGGTGGAACAATGCCCTAGAGTGAAGCCTAGGCTGCCCAGAACGTAGAAATGACCATTACATTCACACTGGTTGCTATTATTCGTTTTAGACGATGGAAAAACCTTTATATTTATATTGTATTTGATGCTTCTGGCGTTGACTTCTTGGGCCCTAACTGTTCGATTTGGTCGAGCAGCGCCCTAGAGTGAAGCCTAGGTTGCCCGGAACGGAGAAATGACCATAAATTTCACACCGGTAGCAATTATTCGTTTTATACGATGGAAAAACTGTTCTATTTATTTTGTATTTTGTGCTTCGGGCGTTGACTTCTAAGGCCCTAACTGTTTGATGCGGTGGAGCAACGCCCTAGAGTGAAGCCTATGTTGCCCGGAACGTAGAAATGACCATAACTTTCACACTGGTTGCTATTATTCGTTTTAGACGATGGAAAAACTGTTATATTTATATTGTATTCGATGCTTCTGGCGTTGACTTCTTAGGCCCTAACTGTTCGATCTGGTGGAACAACGCCCTAGGGTGAAGCCTAGGTTGCCCGGGAGGTGGAAATGACCATAACTTTCACACTGGTTGCAATTATTCGTTTTATACGATGGAAAAGCTGTGGCACCTTTATTGTATTTTATTCATCTGCGGTTGACTTCTAAGGCCGTAGCCATTAGATGTGTTGGAGCAACGCCCTAGAGTGAAGACTTGGTTGCCCGGAACGTAGATATGACCATTACATTCACACTGGTTGCAATTATTCGTCTTATACGATGGAAAAGCTGTTGTATTTATATCGTATTATATGCTTCTGGCGTTGACTTCTTAGGCCCTAACTATTCCATCTGGTCGAACAACGCCCTTGGGTGAAGCCTAGGTTGCGCGGAACGTAGCAATGACCATAACTTTCACACTGGTAGCAAATATTCGTTTTATACGATGGAAAAACAGTTTTATTTATTTTGTATTTTATGCTTCTGGCGTTGACTTCTAAGGCCCTAACTATTCGATCTGGTCGAGCAGCGCCCTAGAGTGAAGCCTAGGTTGCCCGGAACGGAGAAATGACCATAACTTTCACACCGGTAGCAATTATTCGTTTTATACGATGGAAAAACTGTTCTATTTATTTTGTATTTTATGCTTCGGGCGTTGATTTCTAAGGCCCTAACTATTCAATCTGTTGGTGCAACGACCAAGGGTGAAGCCTATGTTGCCCGGAAAGTAGAAATGACGTTAACTTTCATACTGGTTGCAATTATTCGTTTTATACGATGGAAAAACTGTTTTATTTATTTTGTATTTTATGCTTCGGGCGTTGCCTTCTAAGGCCCTAACTATTCTATCTGGTGGCGCAACGCCCTAGAGTGACGCCTAGGTTCCCCGGAACGTAGAAATGACCATTACTTTCACAATGTTTGCAATTATTCATTTTATACGATGGAAAAGCTTTTGTACTTATATTGTATTTTATTCTTCTGGCGTTGACTTCTTAGGCCCTAATTATTCGATCTGGTGGAACAACGCCCTAGAGTGAAGACTAGGTCGCCCGGAACAAGGAAATGACCATTACTTTCACACTGGTTGCAATTATTCGTTTTATACGATGGAAAAGCTGTTGCATCTTTATTGTATTTTATTCATCTGAGGTTGACTTCTAAGGCCGTAGCTATTAGATGTGGTGGAGCAACGCCCGAGAGTCGGGCCTAGGTTGCCCGGTACATAGAAATGACCATTACTTTCACACTGTTTGCAAATATACATTATATACGATGGAAAATCTGTTGTATTTATGTTGTATTTTATGCTTCTGGCGTTGACTTCTTAGGCCCTAACTATTTGATCTGGTGGAGCACCGCCCTAGGGTGAAGCCTAGGTTTCCCGGAACGTAGAAAAGACCATTACCTTCACACTGGTTGCGATTATTCGTTTTATACGCTGGAAAAACTGTTTTATTTATTTTGTATTTTATGCTTCGGGCGTTGACTTCTAAGGCCTTAACTATTCAGTCTGTTGGTGCAACGCCCTAGGGTGAAGCCTAGGTTGCCCGGAAAGTAGAAATGATGTTAACTTTCATACTGGTTGCAATTATTCGTTTTATACGATGGAAAAACTGTTGTATTTATATTGTATTTTAGGCTTCGGGCATTGACCACTAAGGCCCTAACTACTCAATCTGTTTTAGCAACGCCCTAGGGTGAAGCCTAGGTTGCCCGGAAAGTAGAAATGACCATAACTTTAATCCTGGTTGCAATTATTCGTTTTATATGATGGAAAAACTGTTGTATTTATATAGTGTTTTATGCTTCTGGCGTTGTCTTCTTGGGCCCTATCTATTCCATCTGGTGGAACAACGCCCTAGGGTGCAGCCAGGTTGCCCGGAACGTAGAAATGACCATAACTTCCACACTGGTTGCAATTATTCGTTTTATACGATGGAATAGCTGGTATATTTATATCGTATTTTATGCTTCTGGCGTTGATTTCTTAGGCCCTAACTATTCCATCTGGTGGAAGAACGCCCTCGGGTGAAGCCTACGTTGCGCGGAACGTAGAAATGACCTTAACTTTCACGAAGGTAGCAATTATTCGTTTTATACGATGGAAAAACTGTTCTATTTATTTTGTATTTTATGCATCGGGCGTTGACTTCTAACGCCCTAACTATTCCATCTGGTGGGAAAACGCCCTAGGGTGAACCCTAGGTTGCCTGGAACGTAGAAAT
This sequence comes from Calliopsis andreniformis, assembly GCF_051401765.1. NCBI lineage: Eukaryota > Metazoa > Arthropoda > Insecta > Hymenoptera > Andrenidae > Calliopsis > Calliopsis andreniformis. The sequence goes on along the minus strand of NW_027480425.1, from coordinate 5,870,914 downwards.
GACCATCACTTTCACACGGGTTGCAATTATTCCTGTTATAGGATGGAAAGACTGTTGTACTTTTATTGTATTTTATACTTCAGGCGTTAGCTTCTAAGGCCCTAGCTATTGGATCTGGTCGAGCAACGCCCTAGAGTGAAGCCTAGGTTGCCCGGAACGTAGAAATGACCATAACTTCCACACTGGTTGCAATTATTCCTTTTATACGATGGAAAAGCTGTTGTATTTATATCGTATTTTATGCTTCTGGCGTTGACCTCTTAGGCCCTAACTATTCCATCTGGTGGAACAACGCCGTCGGGTGAAGCCTAGGTTGCGCGGAACGTAGAAATGACCATAACTTTCACATTGATAGCAATTATTCGTTTTATACGATGGTAAAACTGTTTTATTTATTTGGGATTTTATGCTTCCGGCGTTGACTTCTAAGGCCCTAACTATTTGATCTGGTGGAGCACCGCCCTAGAGTGAAGCCTAGGTTGCCCGGAACGTAGAAAAGACCATTACCTTCACACTGGCTGCAATTATTCGTTTTATACAATGGAAAAACTGATCTATTTATTTTGTATTTTATGCTTCTGGCGTCGACTTATTAGGCCCTAACTGTTCGATCTGGTGGAACAACGTCGTAGGGTGAAGCCTAGGATGCCCGGAAAGTAGAAATGACCATAACTTTCACACCGGTTGCAATTATTCGTTTTATACGATGGAAAAGCTGTTGCATCTTTATTGTATTTTATTCATCTGGGTTGACTTCTAAGGCCGTAGATATTAGATGTGGTGGAGCAACGCCCTAGAGTGACGCCTAGGTTGCCCGGGACGTAGAAATGACCATTACTTTCACAATGTTTGCAATTATTCATTTTATACGATGGAAAAGCTTTTGTACTTATATTGTATTTTATTCTTCTGGCGTCAACTTCTTAGGCCCTAACTATTAGATCTAGTGGAAGAACGCCCTAGAGTGAAGACTTGGCTTCCCGGAACATGGAAATGACCATTACTTTCACACTGTTTGCAGTTATTCCTGTTATACGATGGAAAGACTTTTGCATCTTTATTGTATTTTATGCTTCTGACGTTGACTTCTAAGGCCCTAGCTATTCGATTTGGTGGAGCAACACCCGACAGAGAGGCCTAGGTTGCCCGGAACGTAGAAATGACCATTACGTTCACACTGGTTGCAATTATTCGTCTTATACGATGGAAAAGCTGTTGTATTTATATCGTATTGTATGCTTCTCGCGATGACTTCGTAGGCCCTAACTATTCCATCTGGTGGAACAACGCCCTTGGGTGAAGCCTAGGTTGCGCGGAACGAAGAAATGACCATAGCTTTCACACTGGTAGCAATTATTCGTTTTATACGATGGAAAAACTGTTTTATTTATTTTGTATTTTAAGCTTCTGACGTTGACTTCTAGGGCCCTAGCTATTCGATCTGGTGGAGCAACGCCCTAGAGTGAAGCCTAGGTTGCCCGGAACGGAGAAATGACCATAACTTTTACACCGGTAGCAATTATTCGTTTTATACGATGGTAAAACTGTTCTGTTTATTTTGTATTTTATGCTTCGGGCGTTGACTTCTAAGGCCCTAACTACTCAATCTGTTGGAGCAACGACCTAGGGTGAAGCCTAGGTTGCCCGGAAAGTAGAAATGACCATAACTTTAATCCTGGTTGCAATTATTCGTTTTACACGATGGAAAAACTGTTGTATTTATATTGTATTTTATGCTTCGGGCATTGACCTCTAAGGCCGTAACTACTCAATCTGGTGGAACAACGCCCTTGGGTGAAGCCTAGGTTGCCCGGAAAGCAGAAATGACGATAACTTCCACACTGGTTGCAATTATTCGTTTTATACGATGGAAATGCTGTTGTATTTATATCGTATCTTATGCTTCTGGCGTTGACATCTTAGGCCCTAGCTATTCGGTTTGGTGGAGCAACGCCCGAGAGCGGAGCCTAGGTTGCCCGGTACGTAGAAATGACCATTACCTTCACACTGTTTGCAAATATACATTATATACGATGGAAAATCTGTCGTATTTATGTTGTATTTTATGCTTCTGGCGTTGACTTCTTAGGCCCTAACTATTTGATCTGGTGGAGCAACGCCCTAGTGTGAAGCCTAGGTTGCCCGGAACGTAGAAATGACGATAACTTCCACACTGGTTGCAATTATTCGTTTTATACGATGGAAATGCTGTTGTATTTATATCGTATCTTATGCTTCTGGCGTTGACATCTTAGGCCCTAACTATTCCATCTGGTGGAACAACGCCCTTGGGTGAAGCCTAGGTAGCGCGGAACGTAGCAATGACCATAACTTTCACACTGGTAGCAATTATTCGTTTTACACGATGGAAAAACTGTTCTATTTATTTTGTATTTTATGCTTCGGGCGTTGACTTCTAAGGCCCTAGCTATTCGATCTGGTCGAGCAACGCCCTAGTGTGAAGCCTAGGTTGCCCGGAACGTAGAAATGACGATAACTTCCACACTGGTTGCAATTATTCGTTTTATACGATGGAAAAGCTGTGGTATTTATATCGCATTTTATGCTTCTGGCGTTGACTTCTTAGTCCCTAACTATTCCATCTGGTGGAACAACGCCCTAGGGTGAAGCCTAGGTTGCCCGGAACGTAGAAATGACCATAACTTTTACACTGGTAGCAATTATTAGTTTTATACAATGGAAAAACTGTTCTATTTAATTTGCATTTTATGCTTCTGGCGTTGATTTCTAAGGCCCTAACTATTCGATCTGGTGGAGCAACGTCCTAGTGTGAAGCCTAGGTTGCCCGGAACGAAGAAATGACCATAACTTTCACACTGGTTGCTATTATTCGTTTTATACAATGGAAAAACTGTCATATTTATATTGTATTTTATGCTTCTGGCGTTGACTTCTTTGGCCCTAACTGTTCGACATGGTGGAACAACGCCCTAGAGTGAAGCCTAAGTTGCCCGGAACGAAGAAATGACCATCACTTTCAAACTGGTAGCAATTGTTCCTGTTATATGATGGAAAAACTGTTGTATTTTTATTGCATTTTATGCTTCGGGCATTGACCTCTAAGGTCCTAACTATTCATTCTGTTGGAGCAACGCCCTAGGGTGAAGCATAGGTTGCCCGGAAAGTAGAAATGACCATAACTTTCACACTGGCTGCAATTATTCGTTTTAGACGATGGAAAAGCTGTTGCATCTTAATTGTATTTTATTCATCTGGGTTGACTTCTAAGGCCGTAGATATTAGATGTGGTGGAGCAACGCCCTAGAGTGACGCCTAGGTTGCCCGGGACGTAGAAATGACCATTACTTTCACAATGTTTGCAATTATTCATTTTATACGATGGAAAAGCTTTTGTACTTATATTGTGTTTTATTCTTCTGGCGTCAACTTCTTATGCCCTAACTATTAGATCTAGTGGAACAACGCCCTAGAGTGAAGACTTGGCTTCCCGGAACATGGAAATGACCATTACTTTCACACTGTTTGCAGTTATTCCTGTTATACGATGGAAAGACTTTTGCATCTTTATTGTATTTTATGCTTCTGACGTTGACTTCTAAGGCCCTAGCTATTCGATTTGGTGGAGCAACGCCCGACAGAGAAGCCTAGGTTGCCCGGAACGTAGAAATGACCATTACATTCACACTGGTAGCAATTATTCGTTTTATACGATGGTAAAACTGTTCTGTTTATTTTGTATTTTATTCTTCGGGCGTTGACTTCTAAGGCCCTAACTATTCAATCTGTTGGTGCAACGCCCTAGGGTGAAGCCTAGGTTGCCCGGAAAGTAGAAATGACGTTAACTTTCATACTGGTTGCAATTATTTGTTTTATACGATGGAAAAACTGTTGTATTTATATTGTATTTTATGCTTCGGGCATTGACCTCTAAGGCCCTAACTACTCAATCTGTTGGAGCAATGCCCTAGGGTGAAGCCTAGGTTGCCCGGAAAGTAGAAATGACCATAACTTTAATCCTGGTTGCAATTATTCGTTTTTTATGATGGAAAAACTGTTGTATTTATATAGTGTTTTTTGCTTCTGGCGTTGACTTCTTAGGCCCTAACTATTCCATCTGGTGGAACAACGCCCTTGGGTGAAGCCTAGGTTGCCTGGAACGTAGGAATGACCATCACTGTCACACGGGTTGCAATTATTCCTGTTATAGGATGGAAAGACTGTTGCATTTTTATTGCATTTTATACTTCAGGCGTTGACTTCTAAGGCCCCAGCTATTCGATCTGGTCGAGCAACGCCCTAGAGTGAAGCCTAGGTTGCCCGGTACGTAGAAATGACCATTACTTTCACACGGATTGCAAATATACATTATACACGATGGAAAATCTGTTGTATTTGTGTTGTATTTTATGCTTCTGGCGTTGACTTCTTAGGCCCTAACTATTTGATCTGGTGGAGCACCGCCCTGGAGTGAAGCCTATGTTGCCCGGAACGTAGAAAAAACCATTACCTTCACACTGGTTGCAATTATTCGTTTTATACGATGGAAAAACTGTTCTATTTATTTTGTATTTTATGCTTCGGGCGTTGACTTCTAAGGCCTTAACTATTCAATCTGCTGGTGCAACGCCCAAGGGTGAAGCCTATGTTGCCCGGAAAGTAGAAATGACGTTAACTTTCATACTGGTTGCAATTATTCGATTTATACGATGGAAAAACTGTTTTATTTATTTTGTATTTTATGCTTCGGGCGTTGACTTCTAAGGCCCTAACTATTCGATCTGGTGGCGGAACGCCCTAGAGTGAAGCCTTGGTTGTCCGGAACGTAGAAATGACCATAACTTTCACACTGGTTGCTATCATTCGTTTTATACGATGGAAAAACTGTTATATTTATATTGTATTTTATGCTTCTGGCGTTGACTTCTTAGGCCCTAACTTTTCGATCTGGTAGAACAACGCCCTAGATTGAAGACTAGGTTGCCCGGAACATGGAAATGACCATTACTTTCACACTGTTTTCAGTTATACCTGTTATACGATGGAAAAACTTTTGCATCTTTATTGTATTTTATGCTTCTGGCGCTGACTTCTAAGGCCCTAGCTATTCGGTTTGGTGGAGCAACGCCCGAGAGCGGAGCCTAGGTTGCCCGGTACGTAGAAATGACCATTACCTTCACACTGTTTGCAAATATACATTGTATACGATGGAAAATCTGTTGTATTTATGTTGTATTTTATGCTTCTGGCGTTGACTTCTTAGGCCCTAACTATTTTATCTGGTGGAGCAACGCCCTAGTGTGAAGCCTAGGTTGCCCGGAACGTAGAAATGACGATAACTTCCACACTGGTTGCAATTATTCGTTTTATACGATGGAAATGCTGTTGTATTTATATCGTATCTTATGCTTCTGGCGTTGACATCTTAGGCCCTAACTATTCCATCTGGTGGAACAACGCCCTTGGGTGAAGCCTAGGTAGCGCGGAACGTAGCAATGACCATAACTTTCACACTGGTAGCAATTATTCGTTTTACACGATGGAAAAACTGTTCTATTTATTTTGTATTTTATGCTTCGGGCGTTGACTTCTAAGGCCCTACCTATTCGATCTGGTCGAGCAACGCCCTAGTGTGAAGCCTAGGTTGCCCGGAACGTAGAAATGACGATAACTTCCACACTGGTTGCAATTATTCGTTTTATACGATGGAAAAGCTGTTGCATTTATATCGCATTTTATGCTTCTGGCGTTGACTTCTTAGTCCCTAACTATTCCATCTGGTGGAACAACGCCCTAGGGTGAAGCCTAGGTTGCCCGGAACGTAGAAATGACCATAACTTTTACACTGGTAGCAATTATTCGTTTTATACAATGGAAAAACTGTTCTATTTATTTTGCATTTTATGCTTCGGGCGTTGACTTCTAAGGACCTAACTGATTGATCTGGTGGAGCAACGCCCTAGAGTGAAGCCTAGATTGCCCGGAACGTTGAAATGACCAGTACTATCACACTGTTTGCAGTTATTCCTGTTATACGATGGAAAAACTGTTGCATCTTTATTGCATTTTATGCTTCTGGCGTTGACTTCTAAGGCCCTAACTATTCGATCAGGTGGAGCAACGCCCTAGAGTGACGCCTAGGTTGCCCGGAACGTAGAAATGACCAGTACATTCACACTGGTTGCAGTTATTCCTGTAAAACGATGGAAAAACTGTTGCATCTTTATTGTATTTTATGCTTCTGGCGTTGACTTCTAAGGCCCTAACTATTCGATCTGGTGGAGCAACGCCCTAGGGTGAAGCCTAGGTTGGCCGGAATGTAGAAATGTCCATAACTTGCACACTGGTTGCAATTATTCGTTTTATACGATTGAAAAGCTGTTGTATTTATATTGTATTATATGCTTCTGGCGTTGACTTCTTATTCCCTAACTATTCCCTCTGGTGGATCAACGCCCTAGAGTGAAACCTACGTTGCCCGGAACGTAGAAATGACCATTACCTTCACACTGGTTGCAATTATTCCTGTTATACGATGGAAAAACTGCTGTATTTTAATTGTATTTTATGCTTTTAGCGATGAATTCTAAGTCCCTAGCTATTCGATCTGGTGGAGCAACGCCCTAGAGTGACGCCAGGGTTTCTCGGAACGTAGAAATGACCATTACTTTCACACTGGTTGCAATTATTCGTTTTATAGGATGGAAAAACTGTTCTATTTATTTTGTATTTTATGCTTCGGGCGTTGACTTCTAAGGACCTAACTATTCGATCTGGTGGAGCAACGCCCTAGAGTGAAGCCTAGGTTGCCCGGTACGTAGAAATGACCATCACTTTCAAACTGGTTGCAATTATTCCTGTTATGGGATGTAAAAACTGTTGTATTTTTATTGCATTTTATGCGTCGGGCATTGACTTCTAAGGCCCTAGCTATTCCATCGGTTGGAGCAACGCCCTAGGGTGAAGCCTAGGTTGCCCGGAAAGTAGAAGTGACCATAACTTTCATACTGGTTTCAATTATTCGTTTTATATGATGGAAAAACTGTTGTATTTATATTGTATTTTATGCTTCTGGCGTTCACTTCTTAGGCCCTAACTATCCGATCTGGTGGGACAGCAACCTAGGGTGAAGCCTAGGTTGCCCGGAACGTAGAAATGGCCATAACTTTCACACTGGTTGCTATTATTCGTTTTATACGATGGAAAAACTGTTATATTTATATTGTATTTTATGCTTCTGTCGTTGACTTCTTAGGCCCTAACTATACGATCTGGTGGAACAACGCCCTACAGTGAAGCCTAGGTTGCCTGGAACGTAGAAATGACAATTACTTTCACACTGTTTGCAGTTATTCCTGTTACATGATGGAAAAACTGTTGCACCTTTATTGTATTTTATGCTTCTGGCGTTGATTTCTAAGGCCCTAACTATGCGATCTGGTGGAGCAACGTCCTAGTGTGAAGCCTAGGTTGCCCGGAACGAAGAAATGACCATAACTTTCACACTGGTTGCTATTATTCGTTTTATACAATGGAAAAACTGTCATATTTATATTGTATTTTATGCTTCTGGCGTTGACTTCTTTGGCCCTAACTGTTCGATATGGTGGAACAACGCCCTAGAGTGAAGCCTAAGTTGCCCGGAACGAAGAAATGACCATCACTTTCAAACTGGTTGCAATTGTTCCTGTTATATGATGGAAAAACTGTTGTATTTTTATTGCATTTTATGCTTCGGGCATTGACCTCTAAGGTCCTAACTATTCATTCTGTTGGAGCAACGCCCTAGGGTGAAGCCTAGGTTGCCCGGAAAGTAGAAATGACCATAACTTTCACACTGGTTGCTATTATTCGTTTTAGACGATGGAAAAGCTGTTGCATCTTTATTGTATTTTATTCATCTGGGTTGACTTCTAAGGCCGTAGATATTAGATGTGGTGGAGCAACGCCCTAGAGTGACGCCTAGGTTGCCCGGGACGTAGAAATGACCATTACTTTCACAATGTTTGCAATTATTCATTTTATACGATGGAAAAGCTTTTGTACTTATATTGTATTTTATTCTTCTGGCGTCAACTTCTTAGGCCCTAACTATTATATCTAGTGGAACAACGCCCTAGAGTGAAGACTTGGCTTCCCGGAACATGGAAATGACCATTACTTTCACACTGTTTGCAGTTATTCCTGTTATACGATGGAAAGACTTTTGCATCTTTATTGTATTTTATGCTTCTGACGTTGACTTCTAAGGCCCTAGCTATTCGATTTGGTGGAGCAACGCCCGACAGAGAAGCCTAGGTTGCCCGGAACGTAGAAATGACCATTACATTCACACTGGTTGCAATTATTCGTCTTATACGATGGAAAAGCTGTTGTATTTATATCGTATTGTATGCTTCTCGCGATGACTTCGTAGGCCCTAACTATTCCATCTGGTGGAACAACGCCCTTGGGTGAAGCCTAGGTTGCGCGGAACGAAGAAATGACCATAGCTTTCACAGTGGTAGCAATTATTCGTTTTATACGATGGAAAAACTGTTTTATTTATTTTGTATTTTATGCTTCTGACGTTGACTTCTAGGGCCCTAGCTATTCGATCTGGTGGAGCAACGCCCTAGAGTGAAGCCTAGGTTGCCCGGAACGGAGAAATGACCATAACTTTTACACCGGTAGCAATTATTCGTTTTATACGATGGTAAAACTGTTCTGTTTATTTTGTATTTTATGCTTCGGGCGTTGACTTCTAAGGCCCTAACTATTCAATCTGTTGGTGCAACGCCCTAGGGTGAAGCCTAGGTTGCCCGGAAAGTAGAAATGACGTTAACTTTCATCCTGGTTGCAATTATTCGTTTTACACGATGGAAAAACTGTGTATTTATATTGTATTTTATGCTTCGGGCATTGACCTCTAAGGCCCTAACTACTCAATCTGTTGGAGCAACGCCCTAGGGTGAAGCCTAGGTTGCCCGGAAAGTAGAAATGACCATAACTTTAATCCTGGTTGCAATTATTCGTTTTACACGATGGAAAAACTGTTGTATTTATATTGTATTTTATGCTTCGGGCATTGACCTCTAAGGCCGTAACTACTCAATCTGGTGGAACAACGCCCTTGGGTGAAGCCTAGGTTGCGCGGAACGTAGCAATGACCATAACTTTCACACTGGTAGTAATTATTCGTTTTATACGATGGAAAAACGGTTCTATTTATTTTGTATTTTATGCTTCGGGCGTTGACTTCTAAGGCCCTAGCTATTCGATCTGGCCGAGCAACGCCCTAGTGTGAAGCCTAGGTTGCCCGGAACGTAGAAATGACGATAACTTCCACACTGGTTGCAATTATTCGTTTTATACGATGGTAAAACTGTTCTGTTTATTTTGTATTTTATGCTTCGGGCGTTGACTTCTAAGGCCCTAACTATTCCATCTGCTGGAACAACGCCCTAGGGTGAAGCCTAGGTTGCGCGGAACGTAGAAATGACCATAACTTTCACACTGGTAGCAATTATTCGTCTTATACGATGGAAAAGCTGTTTTATTTACTTTGTATTTTATGCTTCTGGCGTTGACTTCTTATGCCCTAACTATTCCCTCTGGCGGATCAACGCCCTGGAGTGAATCCTACGTTGGCCGGAACGTAGAAATGACTATTACTTTCACACTGGTTGCAATTATTCGTTTTATACGATGGAAAAGCTGTTCCATTTATTTTGTATTTTATGCTTCGGGCGTTGACTTCTATGGCCCTAACTATTCGATCTGGTGGAACAACGCCCTAAGGTGAAGCCTAGGTTGCGCGGAACGTAGAAATGACCATAACTTTCACACTGGAAGCAATTATTCGTTTTATACGATGGTAAAACTGTTCTGTTTATTTTGTATTTTATTCTTCGGGCGTTGACTTCTTAGGCCCTAACTTTTCGATCTGGTAGAACAACGCCCTAGATTGAAGACTAGGTTGCCCGGAACATGGAAATGACCATTACTTTCACACTGTTTTCAGTTATACCTGTTATACGATGGAAAAACTTTTGCATCTTTATTGTATTTTATGCTTCTGGCGCTGACTTCTAAGGCCCTAGCTATTCGGTTTGGTGGAGCAACGCCCGGGAGCGGAGCCTAGGTTGCCCGGTACGTAGAAATGACCATTACCTTCACACTGTTTGCAAATATACATTATATACGATGGAAAATCTGTTGTATTTATGTTGTATTTTATGCTTCTGGCGTTGACTTCTTAGGCCCTAACTATTCGATCTGGTGGAGCAAGGCCCTAGTGTGAAGCCTAGGTTGCCCGGAACGTAGAAATGACGATAACTTCCACACTGGTTGCAATTATTCGTTTTATACGATGGAAAAGCTGTTGTATTTATATCGCATTTTATGCTTCTGGCGTTGACTTCTTAGTCCCTAACTATTCCATCTGGTGGAACAACGCCCTAGGGTGAAGCCTAGGTTGCCCGGAACGTAGAAATGACCATAACTTTTACACTGGTAGCAATTATTCGTTTTATACAATGGAAAAACTGTTCTATTTATTTCGCATTTTATGCTTCGGGCGTTGACTTCTAAGGACCTAACTGATTGATCTGGTGGAGCAACGCCCTAGAGTGAAGCCTAGGTTGCCCGGTACGTAGAAATGACCATCACTTTCAAACTGGTTGCAATTATTCCTGTTATAGGATGTAAAAACTGTTGTATTTTTATTGCATTTTATGCGTCGGGCATTGACTTCTAAGGCCCTAGCTATTCCACCGGTTGGAGCAACGCCCTAGGGTGAAGCCTAGGTTGCCCGGAAAGTAGAAATGACCATAACTTTCACACTGGTTGCAATTATTCGTTTTATACGATGCAAAAACTGTTGTATTTATATTGTATTTTATGCTTCTGGCGTTCACTTCTTAGGTCCTGACTATTCAATCTGTTGGAGCAACGCCCTAGTGTGAAGCCTAGCTTGCCCGGAACGAAGATATGACCATAACTTTCACACTGGATGCTATTATTCGTTTTATACAATGGAAAAACTGTGATATTTATATTGTATTTTATGCTTCTGGCGTTGACTTCTTTGGCCCTAACTGTTCGATATGGTGGAACAACGCCCTAGAGTGAAGACTAAGTTGCCCGGAACGAAGAAATGACCGTCACTTTCACACTGGTAGCAATTATTCGTTTTATACGATGGAAAAACTGTTCTATTTATTTTGTATTTTATGCTTCGGGCGTTGACTTCTAAGGACCTAACTATTCGATCTGGTGGAACAACGTCCTAGGGTGAAGCCTAGGTTGCCCGGAACGTCGAAATCACCATAACTTCCACACTGGTGGAAATTATTCGTTTAATACGATGGAAAAACTGTACTATTTATTTCGTATTTTATGCTTCGGGCGCTGACTTCTAAGGCCCTAGCTATTCGATCTGGTGGAGCAACGCCCTAGAGTGAAACCTAGGCTGCCCGGAACGTAGAAATCACCATAACTTTCACACTGTTTGCAATTATTCGTTTTATACCATGGAAAAGCTGTTGTATTTATATCGTATTTTATGCTTCTGGCGTTGACTTCTAAGACCGTAGCTATTCGATGTGGTGGAGCAACGCCCCAGAGTGACGCCTAGGTTGCCCGGAACGTAGAAATGACCATTACTTTCACAATGTATGCAATTATTCATTTCATACGATGAAAACGCTGTTGTACTTATATTGTATTTTATTCTTATGGCGTTGAATTGTTAGGCCCTAACTATTCCCTCTGGTGGATCAACGCCGTAGAGTGAAACCTACGTTGCGCGGAACGTAGAAATGACCATTACTTTCACACGGGTTGCAATTATTCGTTTTATACGATGGAAAAGCTGTTGTATTTATATCGTATTTTATGCTTCTGGCGTTGACTTCTTAGGACCTAACCATTCGATCTGGTGGAGCAACGCCCTAGAGTGAAGCCTAGGTTGCCCGGAACGTAGAAATGACCATAACTTTCATACTGGTTTCAATTATTTGTTTTATGGAGTGAACAAACTGTTGTATTTATATTGTATTTTATGCTTCTGGCGTTCACTTCTTAGGCCCTAACTATTCGATCTGGTGGAACAACGCCCTAGGGTGAAGCCTAGGTTGCCCGGAACGTAGAAATGACCATAACTTTCACACTGGTTGCTATTATTCGTTTTAAACGATGGAAAAGCTGTTCTATTTATATTGCATTTTATGCTTCTGGTATTGAATTCTAAGTCCCTAGCTATTCGGTCTGGTGGAGCAACGCCCTAGAGTGAAGCCTAGGTTGCCCGGAACGTAGAAATGGCCATAACTTTCACACTGGTTACCATTATTCGTTTTATACGATGGAAAAGCTGTTGAATTTATATCGTATTTTATGCTTCTGGCGTTGACTTCTTAGGCCCTAACTATTCCATCTGTTGCAGCAAAGCCCTGGGGTGTATCCTAGGTTGCCCGGAAAGTAGAAATGACCATAACTTTCATACTGGTTGCAATTATTCGTTTTATATGATGGAAAAACTGTTGTATTTATATTGTATTTTATGCTTCTGGCGTTCACTTCTTAGGCCCTAACTATTCGATCTGGTGGAACAACGGCTTAAGGTGAAGCCTAGGTTGCCCGCAACGTAGAAATGGCCATAACTTTTACACTGGTAGCAATTATTCGTTTTATACAATGGATAAACTGTTCTATTTATTTTGTATTTAATGCATCGGGCGTTGGCTTCTAAGGCCCTAACAGTTTGATCTGGTGGAGCAACGCCCTAGAGTGAAGCCTAGGTTGCCCGGTACGTAGAAATGACCATCACTTTCAAACTGGTTGCAATTATTCCTGTTATAGGATGTAAAAACTGTTGTATTTTTATTGCATTTTATGCGTCGGGCATTGACTTCTAAGGCCCTAGCTATTCCACCGGTTGGAGCAACGCCCTAGGGTGAAGCCTAGGTTGCCCGGAAAGTAGAAATGACCATAACTTTCACACTGGTTGCAATTATTCGTTTTATACGATGCAAAAACTGTTGTATTTATATTGTATTTTATGCTTCTGGCGTTCACTTCTTAGGTCCTGACTATTCAATCTGTTGGAGCAACGCCCTAGTGTGAAGCCTAGCTTGCCCGGAACTAAGATATGACCATAACTTTCACACTGGATGCTATTATTCGTTTTATACAATGGAAAAACTGTGAATTTTATATTGTATTTTATGCTTCTGGCGTTGACTTCTTTGGCCCTAACTGTTCGATATGGTGGAACAACGCCCTAGAGTGAAGACTAAGTTGCCCGGAACGAAGAAATGACCGTCACTTTCACACTGGTAGCAATTATTCGTTTTATACGATGGAAAAACTGTTCTATTTATTTTGTATTTTATGCTTCGGGCGTTGACTTCTAAGGACCTAACTATTCGATCTGGTGGAACAACGTCCTAGGGTGAAGCCTAGGTTGCCCGGAACGTCGAAATCACCATAACTTCCACACTGGTGGAAATTATTCGTTTAATACGATGGAAAAACTGTACTATTTATTTCGTATTTTATGCTTCGGGCGCTGACTTCTAAGGCCCTAGCTATTCGATCTGGTGGAGCAACGCCCTAGAGTGAAACCTAGGCTGCCCGGAACGTAGAAATCACCATAACTTTCACACTGTTTGCAATTATTCGTTTTATACGATGGAAAAGCTGTTGTATTTATATCGTATTTTATGCTTCTGGCGTTGACTTCTAAGACCGTAGCTATTCGATGTGGTGGAGCAACGCCCCAGAGTGACGCCTAGGTTGCCCGGAACGTAGAAATGACCATTACTTTCACAATGTATGCAATTATTCATTTCATACGATGAAAGCGCTGTTGTACTTATATTGTATTTTATTCTTATGGCGTTGAATTGTTAGGCCCTAACTATTCCCTCTGGTGGATCAACGCCGTAGAGTGAAACCTACGTTGCGCGGAACGTAGAAATGACCATTACTTTCACACGGGTTGCAATTATTCGTTTTATACGATGGAAAAGCTGTTGTATTTATATCGTATTTTATGCTTCTGGCGTTGACTTCTTAGGACCTAACCATTCGATCTGGTGGAGCAACGCCCTAGAGTGAAGCCTAGGTTGCCCGGAACGTAGAAATGACCATAACTTTCATACTGGTTTCAATTATTTGTTTTATGGAGTGAACAAACTGTTGTATTTATATTGTATTTTATGCTTCTGGCGTTCACTTCTTAGGCCCTAACTATTCGATCTGGTGGAACAACGCCCTAGGGTGAAGCCTAGGTTGCCCGGAACGTAGAAATGACCATAACTTTCACACTGGTTGCTATTATTCGTTTTAAACGATGGAAAAGCTGTTCTATTTATATTGCATTTTATGCTTCTGGTATTGAATTCTAAGTCCCTAGCTATTCGGTCTGGTGGAGCAACGCCCTAGAGTGAAGCCTAGGTTGCCCGGAACGTAGAAATGACCATAACTTTCACACTGGTTACCATTATTCGTTTTATACGATGGAAAAGCTGTTGAATTTATATCGTATTTTATGCTTCTGGCGTTGACTTCTTAGGCCCTAACTATTCCATCTGTTGCAGCAAAGCCCTGGGGTGTATCCTAGGTTGCCCGGAAAGTAGAAATGACCATAACTTTCATACTGGTTGCAATTATTCGTTTTATATGATGGAAAAACTGTTGTATTTATATTGTATTTTATGCTTCTGGCGTTCACTTCTTAGGCCCTAACTATTCGATCTGGTGGAACAACGGCTTAAGGTGAAGCCTAGGTTGCCCGCAACGTAGAAATGGCCATAACTTTTACACTGGTAGCAATTATTCGTTTTATACAATGGATAAACTGTTCTATTTATTTTGTATTTAATGCATCGGGCGTTGGCTTCTAAGGCCCTAACAGTTTGATCTGGTGGAGCAACGCCCTAGAGTGAAGCCTAGGTTGCCCGGAACGTAGAAATGACCATAACTTTCACACTGGTTGCTATTATTCGTTTTATACGATGGAAAAACTGTTATATTTATATTGTATTTTATGCATCAGGCGTTGACTTCTGAGGCCGTAGCTATTCGATGTGGTGGAAGAGCGTCATAGAGTGAAGCCTAGGTTGCCCGGAACGTAGAAATGACCATAACTTTCACACTGGTTGCTATTATTCGTTTTATACGATGGAAAAACTGTTATATTTATATTTAATTTTATGCATCAGGCGTTGACTTCTGAGGCCGTAGCTATTCGATGTGGTGCAAGAACGTCATAGAGTGAAGCCTAGGTTGCCCGGAACGTAGAAATGTCTATATCTTTCAC
The DNA here is from genome assembly GCF_051401765.1 of Calliopsis andreniformis. Taxonomy (NCBI): domain Eukaryota; kingdom Metazoa; phylum Arthropoda; class Insecta; order Hymenoptera; family Andrenidae; genus Calliopsis; species Calliopsis andreniformis. The sequence goes on along the minus strand of NW_027480425.1, from coordinate 5,855,631 downwards.
ACTGTTTGCAATTATTCATTTTATACCATGGACTAGCTGTTGTATTTATATCGTATTTTATGCTTCTGGCGTTGACTTCTAAGGACCTAACTATTCGATCTGGTGGAGCAACGCCCTAGAGTGAAGCCTAGGTTGCCCGGAACGTAGAAATGACTATTACTTTCACACTGTTTGCAATTATTCATTTTATACCATGGACTAGCTGTTGTATTTATATCGTATTTTATGCTTCTGGCGTTCACTTCTTAGGCCCTGACTATTCGATCTGGTGGAACAACGCCCTAGGGTGAAGCCTAGGTTGCCCGGAACGTAGAAATGACAATTACTTTCACACTGTTTGCAATAATTCCTTTTATACGATGCAAAAGTTGTTGTATTTATATCGTATTTTATGCTTCTGGCGTTGACCTCTACGGACCTAACTATTCGATCTGGTGGAGCAACGCCCTAGAGTGATGCCTAGGTTGCTCGGAATGTAGAAATAACCATAACTTTCACACTGGTTGCAATAATTCCTTTTATACGATGCAAAAGTTGTTGTATTTATATCGTATTTTATGCTTCTGGCGTTGACTTCTACGGACCTAACTATTCGATCTGGTGGAGCAACGCCGTAGAGTGATGCCTAGGTTGCTCGGAATGTAGAAATAACCATAACTTTCACACTGGTTGCAATTATTCGTTTTTTACAATGGAAAAGCAGTAGTATTTATATTGTAATTTATGCCTCTGGCGTTGTCTTCTAAGGCCCTAGCTATTCGATCTAGTGGAGCAACGCCCTAGAGTGAAGTCTAGGTTGCCCGGAACGTCGAAATGACCATCACTTTCAAACTGGTTGCAATCAATCCTGTTATACCATGGAAAAGCTGTTGTATTTATATCGTATTGTATGCTTCTGGCGTTGACATCCAAGGACCTATCTGTTTGATCTGGTGGAGCAACGCCCTAGCGTGAAGCCTAGGTTGCACGGAACGTAGAAATGACCATTACCTTCACACTGGTTGCAGTTATTCGTTTTATACAATGGAAAGACTGTTCTATTTATTTTGCATTTTACGCTTCGGGCGTTGACTTCTAAGGACCTAACTATTCGATCTGGTGGAGCAACGCCCTAGAGTGAAGCCTAGGTTGCTCGGAATATGGAAGTGACCATAACTTTCACACTGGTTGCAATTATTCGTTTTCTGCGATGGAAGAACTGTTGTATTTATATTGTATTTTATGCTTCTGGCGTTCACTTCTTAGGGCCTAACTATTCGATCTGATGGAACAATGCCCTAGGGTGAAGCCTAGGCTGCCCGGAACGTAGAAATGACCATAACTTTTACACTGGTAGCAATTATTCGTTTTATACAATGGAAAATCTGTTCTATTTATTTTGTATTTTATGCTTCGGGCGTTGACTTCTTTGGCCCTAACAATTCCATCTGGCGGAGCAACGCCCTAGAGTGAAGCCTAGGTTCCCTGGAACGTACAAATGACCATCACTTTCACACGGGTTGCAATTATTCCTGTTATAGGATGGAAAGACTGTTGTATTTTTATTGCATTTTATGCTTCTGGCGTTCACTTCTTAGGCCCTGACTATTCGATCTGGTGGAACAACGCCCTAGGGTGAAGCCTAGGTTGCCCGGAACGTAGAAATGACAATTACTTTCACACTGTTTGCAATAATTCCTTTTATACGATGCAAAAGTTGTTGTATTTATATCGTATTTTATGCTTCTGGCGTTGACTTCTAAGGACCTAACTATTCGATCTGGTGGAGCAACGCCCTAGAGTGAAGTCTAGGTTGACCGGAACATAGAAATGACCATAACTTTCACACTGTTTACCATTATTCGTTTTATACGATGGAAAAGCTGTTGTATTTATATCGCATTTTATGCTTCTGGCGTTGACTTCTTAGGCCCTAACTAATCCATCTGGTGGAACAACGCCCTAGGGTGAAGCCTAGGTTGCCCGGAACGCAGAAATGACCAGTACTTTCACACTGGTTGCAGTTATTCGATTTATACAATGGAATAACTGTTCTATGTATTTTGCATTTTATGCTTCAGGCGTTGACTTCTAAGGACATAACTATTCGATCTGGTGGAGCAACGCCCTAGAGTGAAGCCTAGGTTGCCCGGGAAGTAGAAATGACCATAACTTTCACACTGGTTGCTATTATTCCTTTTATACGATGGAAAAGCTGTTAAATTAATATTGCATTTTATGCTTCTGGCATTGAATTCTCAGTCCCTAGCAATTCCATCTGGTGGAGCAACACCCTAGAGTGAAGCCTAGGTTGCCCGGAACGTAGAAGTGACCATTACTTCCACACTGTTTGCAAATATACATTATATACGATGGAAAAGCTGTTGTACTTATATTGTAATTTATGCTTCTGGCGTTGACTTCTTAGGCCCTAACTATTTGATCTGGTGGAGCACCGCCCTAGAGTGAAGCCTAGGTTGCCCGGAACGTAGAACATACCATTACCTTCACAATGGTTGCAATTATTCCTGTTATACGATGGAAAAACTGTTGCACCTTTATTGTATTTTAGCTTCTGGCGTAGACTTCATAGGCCCTAACTATTCGATCTGGTGGAGCAACGTCCTAGAGTGAAGCATAGGTTGCCCGGAACGTAGAAGTGACCATTACTTCCACACTGTTTGCAAATATACATTATATACGATGGAAAAGCTGTTGTACTTATATTGTAATTTATGCTTCTGGCATTGAATTCTAAGTCCCTAGCTATTCGATCTGGTGGAGCAACGCCCTAGATTGAAGCCTAGGTTGCTCGGTACGTAGAAATGACCATTACCTTCACACTGGTTGCAATTATTCATTTTATACGATGGCAAAGCTGTTGTACTTATATTGTATTTTATTCTTATGGCGTTGAATTGTTAGGCCCTAACTATTCCCTCTGGTGGATCAACGCCGTAGAGTGAAACCTACGTTGCGCGGAACGTAGAAATGACCATTACTTTCACACGGGTTGCAATTATTCGTTTTATACGATGGAAAAGCTGTTGTATTTATATCGTATTTTATGCTTCTGGCGTTGACTTCTTAGGACCTAACCATTCGATCTGGTGGAGCAACGCCCTAGAGTGAAGCCTAGGTTGCCCGGAACGTAGAAATGACCATAACTTTCATACTGGTTTCAATTATTTGTTTTATGGAGTGAACAAACTGTTGTATTTATATTGTATTTTATGCTTCTGGCGTTCACTTCTTAGGCCCTAACTATTCGATCTGGTGGAACAACGCCCTAGGGTGAAGCCTAGGTTGCCCGGAACGTAGAAATGACCATAACTTTCACACTGGTTGCTATTATTCGTTTTAAACGATGGAAAAGCTGTTCTATTTATATTGCATTTTATGCTTCTGGTATTGAATTCTAAGTCCCTAGCTATTCGGTCTGGTGGAGCAACGCCCTAGAGTGAAGCCTAGGTTGCCCGGAACGTAGAAATGACCATAACTTTCACACTGGTTACCATTATTCGTTTTATACGATGGAAAAGCTGTTGAATTTATATCGTATTTTATGCTTCTGGCGTTGACTTCTTAGGCCCTAACTATTCCATCTGTTGCAGCAAAGCCCTGGGGTGTATCCTAGGTTGCCCGGAAAGTAGAAATGACCATAACTTTCATACTGGTTGCAATTATTCGTTTTATATGATGGAAAAACTGTTGTATTTATATTGTATTTTATGCTTCTGGCGTTCACTTCTTAGGCCCTAACTATTCGATCTGGTGGAACAACGGCTTAAGGTGAAGCCTAGGTTGCACGCAACGTAGAAATGGCCATAACTTTTACACTGGTAGCAATTATTCGTTTTATACAATGGATAAACTGTTCTATTTATTTTGTATTTAATGCATCGGGCGTTGGCTTCTAAGGCCCTAACAGTTTGATCTGGTGGAGCAACGCCCTAGAGTGAAGCCTAGGTTGCCCGGAACGTAGAAATGACCATAACTTTCACACTGGTTGCTATTATTCGTTTTATACGATGGAAAAACTGTTATATTTATATTGTATTTTATGCATCAGGCGTTGACTTCTGAGGCCGTAGCTATTCGATGTGGTGGAAGAGCGTCATAGAGTGAAGCCTAGGTTGCCCGGAACGTAGAAATGACCATAACTTTCACACTGGTTGCTATTATTCGTTTTATACGATGGAAAAACTGTTATATTTATATTGTATTTTATGCATCAGGCGTTGACTTCTGAGGCCGTAGCTATTCGATGTGGTGCAAGAACGTCATAGAGTGAAGCCTAGGTTGCCCGGAACGTAGAAATGTCCATATCTTTCACACTGTTTGCAATTATTCATTTTATACCATGGACTAGCTGTTGTATTTATATCGTATTTTATGCTTCTGGCGTTGACTTCTAAAGACCTAACTATTCGATGTGGTGGAGCAACGCCCTAGAGTGAAGCCTAGGTTGCCCGGAACGTAGAAATGACCATTACTTTCACACTGTTTGCAATTATTCATTTTATACCATGGACTAGCTGTTGTATTTATATCGTATTTTATGCTTCTGGCGTTCACTTCTTAGGCCCTGACTATTCGATCTGGTGGAACAACGCCCTAGGGTGAAGCCTAGGTTGCCCGGAACGTAGAAATGACAATTACTTTCACACTGTTTGCAATAATTCCTTTTATACGATGCAAAAGTTGTTGTATTTATATCGTATTTTATGCTTCTGGCGTTGACTTCTAAGGACCTAACTATTCGATGTGGTGGAGCAACGCCCTAGAGTGAAGCCTAGGTTGCCCGGAACGTAGAAATGACCATTACTTTCACACTGTTTGCAATTATTCATTTTATACCATGGACTAGCTGTTGTATTTATATCGTATTTTATGCTTCTGGCGTTCACTTCTTAGGCCCTGACTATTCGATCTGGTGGAACAACGCCCTAGGGTGAAGCCTAGGTTGCCCGGAACGTAGAAATGACAATTACTTTCACACTGTTTGCAATAATTCCTTTTATACGATGCAAAAGTTGTTGTATTTATATCGTATTTTATGCTTCTGGCGTTGACTTCTACGGACCTAACTATTCGATCTGGTGGAGCAACGCCGTAGAGTGATGCCTAGGTTGCTCGGAATGTAGAAATAACCATAACTTTCACACTGGTTGCAATTATTCGTTTTTTACAATGGAAAAGCAGTTGTATTTATATTGTAATTTATGCCTCTGGCGTTGTCTTCTAAGGCCCTAGCTATTCGATCTAGTGGAGCAACGCCCTAGAGTGAAGTCTAGGTTGCCCGGAACGTCGACATGACCATCACTTTCAAACTGGTTGCAATCAATCCTGTTATACCATGGAAAAGCTGTTGTATTTATATCGTATTGTATGCTTCTGGCGTTGACATCTAAGGACCTATCTGTTTGATCTGGTGGAGCAACGCCCTAGCGTGAAGCCTAGGTTGCACGGAACGTAGAAATGACCATTACCTTCACACTGGTTGCAGTTATTCGTTTTATACAATGGAAAGACTGTTCTATTTATTTTGCATTTTACGCTTTGGGCGTTGACTTCTAAGGACCTAACTATTCGATCTGGTGGAGCAACGCCCTAGAGTGAAGCCTAGGTTGCTCGGAATATGGAAGTGACCATAACTTTCACACTGGTTGCAATTATTCGTTTTCTGCGATGGAAGAACTGTTGTATTTATATTGTATTTTATGCTTCTGGCGTTCACTTCTTAGGGCCTAACTATTCGATCTGATGGAACAATGCCCTAGGGTGAAGCCTAGGCTGCCCGGAACGTAGAAATGACCATAACTTTTACACTGGTAGCAATTATTCGTTTTATACAATGGAAAATCTGTTCTATTTATTTTGTATTTTATGCTTCGGGCGTTGACTTCTTTGGCCCTAACAATTCCATCTGGCGGAGCAACGCCCTAGAGTGAAGCCTAGGTTCCCTGGAAAGTACAAATGACCATCACTTTCACACGGGTTGCAATTATTCCTTTTATACGATGCAAAAGTTGTTGTATTTATATCGTATTTTATGCTTCTGGCGTTGACTTCTAAGGACCTAACTATTCGATCTGGTGGAGCAACGCCCTAGAGTGAAGTCTAGGTTGACCGGAACGTAGAAATGACCATAACTTTCACACTGTTTACCATTATTCGTTTTATACGATGGAAAAGCTGTTGTATTTATATCGCATTTTATGCTTCTGGCGTTGACTTCTTAGGCCCTAACTAATCCATCTGGTGGAACAACGCCCTAGGGTGAAGCCTAGGTTGCCCGGAACGCAGAAATGACCAGTACTTTCACACTGGTTGCTGTTATTCGTTTTATACAATGGAATACCTGTTCTATGTATTTTGCATTTTATGCTTCAGGCGTTGACTTCTAAGGACATAACTATTCGATCTGGTGGAGCAACGCCCTAGAGTGAAGCCTAGGTTGCCCGGGAAGTAGAAATGACCATAACTTTCACACTGGTTGCTATTATTCCTTTTATACGATGGAAAAGCTGTTAAATTTATATTGCATTTTATGCTTCTGGCATTGAATTCTCAGTCCCTAGCAATTCCATCTGGTGGAGCAACACCCTAGAGTGAAGCCTAGGTTGCCCGGAACGTAGAAGTGACCATTACTTCCACACTGTTTGCAAATATACATTATATACGATGGAAAAGCTGTTGTACTTATATTGTAATTTATGCTTCTGGCGTTGACTTCTTAGGCCCTAACTATTTGATCTGGTGGAGCACCGCCCTAGAGTGAAGCCTAGGGTGCCCGGAACGTAGAACATACCATTACCTTCACAATGGTTGCAATTATTCCTGTTATACGATGGAAAAACTGTTGCACCTTTATTGTATTTTAGCTTCTGGCGTAGACTTCATAGGCCCTAACTATTCGATCTGGTGGAGCAACGTCCTAGAGTGAAGCATAGGTTGCCCGGAACGTAGAAGTGACCATTACTTCCACACTGTTTGCAAATATACATTATATACGATGGAAAAGCTGTTGTACTTATATTGTAATTTATGCTTCTGGCGTTGACTTCTTAGGCCCTAACTATTTGATCTGGTGGAGCACCGCCCTAGAGTGAAGCCTAGGTTGCCCGGAACGTAGAACATACCATTACCTTCACACTGGTTGCAATTATTCCTGTTATACGATGGAAAAACTGTTGCACCTTTATTGTATTTTAGCTTCTGGCGTTGACTTCATAGGCCCTAACTATTCGATCTGGTGGAGCAACGTCCTAGAGTGAAGCCTAGGTTGCCCGGGAACTAGAAATGACCATAACTTTCACACTGGTTGCTATTATTCGTTTTATACGATGGAAAAGCTGTTATATTTATATTGCATATTATGCTTCTGGCATTGAATTCTAAGTCCCTAGCTATTCGATCTGGTGGAGCAACGCCCTAGATTGAAGCCTAGGTTGCTCGGTACGTAGAAATGACCATTACCTTCACACTGTTTGCAATTATTCATTTTATACGATGGCAAAGCTGTTGTATTTATATTGTATTCTATGCTTCCGGCGTTAACTTCTAAGGCCCTAGCTATCAGATGTGGAGCAGCAACGCCCTAGAGAGACGCGTAGGTTGCCAGGCACGTAGAAATGACCATTACATTCACAATGTTCGCAATCATTCATTTTATGCGATGGAAAAACTGTTGTACTTATATTGTATTTTATGCTTCGGGCGTTGACTTCTAAGGCCCTAACTATTCGATTTGGTGGAGCAACGCCCTGCAGTGAAGCCTAGGTTGCCCGTAACGTAGATATGTCCATAACCATCACACAGGTTGCAATTATTCGTTTTATACGATGGAATGACTGTTGTATTTATTTTGTAGTTTATGCTTCTGGCGTTGACTTCTAAGGCCCAAACTATTCCATCTGGTGGAACGACGCCCTAGGGTGAAGCCTAGGTTGCCCGGAAGGTAGAAATGACCATTACTTTCACACTGGTTGCAATTATTCGTTTTATACGATGGAAAAGCTGTTGTATTTATATCGTATTTTATGCTTCTGGCGTTGACTTCTTAGGACCTAACCATTCGATCTGGTGGAGCAACGCCCTAGAGTGAAGCCTAGGTTGCCCGCAACGTAGAAATGGCCATAACTTTTACACTGGTAGCAATTATTCGTTTTATACAATGGATAAACTGTTCTATTTATTTTGTATTTAATGCATCGGGCGTTGGCTTCTAAGGCCCTAACTGTTTGATCTGGTGGAGCAACGCCCTAGAGTGAAGCCTAGGTTGCCCGGAACGTAGAAATGACCATAACTTTCACACTGGTTGCTATTATTCGTTTTATACGATGGAAAAACTGTTATATTTATATTGTATTTTATGCATCAGGCGTTGACTTCTGAGGCCGTAGCTATTCGATGTGGTGGAAGAACGTCATAGAGTGAAGCCTAGGTTGCCCGGAACGTAGAAATGACCATAACTTTCACACTGGTTGCTATTATTCGTTTTATACGATGGAAAAACTGTTATATTTATATTGTATTTTATGCATCAGGCGTTGACTTCTGAGGCCGTAGCTATTCGATGTGGTGGAAGGACGTCATAGAGTGAAGCCTAGGTTGCCCGGAACGTAGAAATGTCCATATCTTTCACACTGTTTGCAATTATTCATTTTATACGGTGGCAAAGCTGTTGCATTTATATTGTATTTTATGCTTCTGGCGTTGATTCCTTAGGCCCTAACTATTCAATCTGGTGGAGCAATGCCTCAGAGTTAAGTCTAGGATGCCCGAAACGCCGAAATGGTCATTACTTTCACGCATGTTGCTATTATTCCGCTTATACGATGAAAAGACTGTTGTATTTTTATTGTATTTTATGCTTCAGGCGTAGGCTTCTAAGGCCGTAGCTATTCGATATGGTGCAGCACCGCCCTAGACTGGAGCCTAGGTTGCTCGGAACGCAGAAATGACCACTACTTTCACACAGTTTGCAATTATTTATTTAATACGATGGAAAAGCTGTTGTATTTATATCGTATTTTATGCTTCGGGCGTTGACTTCTTAGGCCCTAACACTTCGATCTGGTGGAGCAACGCCCTACAGTGAAGCCTAGGTTGCCCGGAACGTAGATATGACCATAACCTTCACACAGGTTGCAATTATTGGTTTTATACGATGGAAAAACTGTTGCATTTATATTGTATTTTATGCTTCTGGCGTTCACTTCTTAGGCCCTGACTATTCGATCTGGTGGAACAACGCCCTAGGGTGAAGCCTAGGTTGACCGGAACGTAGAAATGACAATTACTTTCACACTGTTTGCAATAATTCCTTTTATACGATGCAAAAGTTGTTGTATTTATATCGTATTTTATGCTTCTGGCGTTGACTTCTACGGACCTAACTATTCGATCTGGTGGAGCAACGTCCTAGAGTGATGCCTAGGTTGCTCGGAATGTAGAAATAACCATAACATTCACACTGGTTGCAATAATTCCTTTTATACGATGCAAAAGTTGTTGTATTTATATCGTATTTTATGCTTCTGGCTTTGACTTCTACGGACCTAACTTTTCGATCTGGTGGAGCAACGCCCTAGAGTGATGCCTAGGTTGCTCGGAATGTAGAAATAACCATAACTTTCACACTGGTTGCAATTATTCGTTTTTTACAATGGAAAAGCAGTTGTATTTATATTGTAATTTATGCCTCTGGCGTTGTCTTCTAAGGCCCTAGCTATTCGATCTAGTGGAGCAACGCCCTAGAGTGAAGTCTAGGTTGCCCGGAACGTCGAAATGACCATCACTTTCAAACTGGTTGCAATCAATCCTGTTATACCATGGAAAAGCTGTTGTATTTACATCGTATTGTATGCTTCTGGCGTTGACATCTAAGGACCTATCTCTTTGATCTGGTGGAGCAACGCCCTAGCGTGAAGCCTAGGTTGCACGGAACGTAGAAATGACCATTACCTTCACACTGGTTGCAGTTATTCGTTTTATACAATGGAAAGACTGTTCTATTTATTTTGCATTTTACGCTTCGGGCGTTGACTTCTAAGGCCCTAGCTATTCCATCTGGTGGAGCAACACCCTAGCGTGAAGCCTAGGTTGCCCGGAACGTAGAAGTGACCACTACTACCACACTGTTTGCAAATATACATTATATACGATGGAAAAGCTGTTGTACTTATATTGTAATTTATGCTTCTGGCTTTGACTTCTTAGGCCGTAACTATTTGATCTGGTGGAGCACCGCCCTAGAGTGAAGCCTAGGTTGCCCGGAACGTAGAACATACCATTACCTTCACACTGGTTGGAATTATTCCTGTTATACGTTGGAAAAACTGTTGCACCTTTATTGTATTTTATGCTTCTGGCGTTGACTTCATAGGCCCTAACTATTCGATCTGGTCGAGCAACGTCCTAGAGTGAAGCCTAGGTTGACAGGAACATAGAAATGACAATAACTTTCACACTGTTTACCATTATTCGTTTTATACGATGGAAAAGCTGTTGTATTTATATCGCATTTGATGCTTCTGGCGTTGACTTCTTAGGCCCTAACTAATCCATCTGGTGGAACAAAGCCCTAGGGTGAAGCCTAGGTTGCCCGGAACGCAGAAATGACCAGTACTTTCACACTGGTTGCAGTTATTCGTTTTATACAATGGAATAACTGTTCTATGTATTTTGCATTTTATGCTTCGGGCGTTGACTTCTAAGGACATAACTATTCGATCTGGTGGAGCAACGCCCTAGAGTGAAGCCTAGGTTGCCCGGGAAGTAGAAATGACCATAACTTTCACACTGGTTGCTATTATTCGTTTTATACGATGGAAAAGCTGTTATATTTATATTGCATATTATGCCTCTGGCATTGAATTCTAAGTCCCTAGCTATTCCATGTGGTGCAGCAACACCCTAGCGTGATGCCTAGGTTGCCCGGAACGTTGAAATGACCATAACTTTCACACTGGTTGCTATTATTCCTTTTATACGATGGAAAAGCTGTTAAATTTATATTGCATTTTATGCTTCTGGCATTGAATTCTCAGTCCCTAGCAATTCCATCTGGTGGAGCAACACCCTAGAGTGAAGCCTAGGTTGCCCGGAACGTAGAAGTGACCATTACTTCCACACTGTTTGCAATTATTCATTTTATACGATGGCAAAGCTGTTGTATTTATATTGTATTTTATGCTTCTAGCGTTGACTTCTAAGACCGTAGCTATTCGATGTGGTGGAGCAACGCCCCAGAGTGACGCCTAGGTTGCCCGGAACGTAGAAATGACCATTACTTTCACAATGTTTGCAATTATCCATTTCATACGATGAAAAAACTGTTGTACTTATATTGTATTTTATTCTTATGGCGTTGAATTGTTAGGCCCTAACTATTCCCTCTGGTGGATCAACGCCGTAGAGTGAAACCTGCGTTGTGCGGAACGTAGAAATGACCATTACTTTCACACTGGTTGCAATTATTCGTTTTATACGATGGAAAAGCTATTGTATTTATATCGTATTTTATGCTTCTGGCGTTGACTTCTTAGGACCTAACCATTCGATCTGGTGGAGCAACGCCCTAGAGTGAAGCCTAGGTTGCCCGCAACGTAGAAATGGCCATAACTTTTACACTGGTAGCAATTATTCGTTTTATACAATGGATAAACTGTTCTATTTATTTTGTATTTAATGCATCGGGCGTTGGCTTCTAAGGCCCTAACTGTTTGATCTGGTGGAGCAACGCCCTAGAGTGAAGCCTAGGTTGCCCGGAACGTAGAAATGACCATAACTTTCACACTGGTTGCTATTATTCCTTTTATACGATGGAAAAACTGTTATATTTATATTGTATTTTATGCATCAGGCGTTGACTTCTGAGGCCGTAGCTATTCGATGTGGTGGAAGGACGTCATAGAGTGAAGCCTAGGTTGCCCGGAACGTAGAAATGTCCATATCTTTCACACTGTTTGCAATTATTCATTTTATACGGTGGCAAAGCTGTTGCATTTATATTGTATTTTATGCTTCTGGCGTTGATTCCTTAGGCCCTAACTATTCAATCTGGTGGAGCAATGCCTCAGAGTTAAGTCTAGGATGCCCGAAACGCCGAAATGGTCATTACTTTCACGCATGTTGCTATTATTCCGCTTATACGATGAAAAGACTGTTGTATTTTTATTGTATTTTATGCTTCAGGCGTGGGCTTCTAAGGCCGTAGCTATTCGATATGGTGCAGCACCGCCCTAGACTGGAGCCTAGGTTGCTCGGAACGCAGAAATGACCACTACTTTCACACAGTTTGCAATTATTTATTTAATACGATGGAAAAGCTGTTGTATTTATATCGTATTTTATGCTTCGGGCGTTGACTTCTTAGGCCCTAACCCTTCGATCTGGTGGAGCAACGCCCTACAGTGAAGCCTAGGTTGCCCGGAACGTAGATATGACCATAACCTTCACACAGGTTGCAATTATTCGTTTTATACGATGGAAAAACTGTTGCATTTATATTGTATTTTATGCTTCTGGCGTTCACTTCTTAGGCCCTGACTATTCGATCTGGTGGAACAGCGCCCTAGGGTGAAGCCTAGGTTGACCGGAACGTAGAAATGACAATTACTTTCACACTGTTTGCAATAATTCCTTTTATACGATGCAAAAGTTGTTGTATTTATATCGTATTTTATGCTTCTGGCGTTGACTTCTACGGACCTAACTATTCGATCTGGTGGAGCAACGCCCTAGAGTGATGCCTAGGTTGCTCGGAATGTAGAAATAACCATAACATTCACACTGGTTGCAATAATTCCTTTTATACGATGCAAAAGTTGTTGTATTTATATCGTATTTTATGCTTCTGGCTTTGACTTCTACGGACCTAACTTTTCGATCTGGTGGAGCAACGCCCTAGAGTGATGCCTAGGTTGCTCGGAATGTAGAAATAACCATAACTTTCACACTGGTTGCAATTATTCGTTTTTTACAATGGAAAAGCAGTTGTATTTATATTGTAATTTATGCCTCTGGCGTTGTCTTCTAAGGCCCTAGCTATTCGATCTAGTGGAGCAACGCCCTAGAGTGAAGTCTAGGTTGCCCGGAACGTCGAAATGACCATCACTTTCAAACTGGTTGCAATCAATCCTGTTATACCATGGAAAAGCTGTTGTATTTATATCGTATTGTATGCTTCTGGCGTTGACATCTAAGGACCTATCTGTTTGATCTGGTGGAGCAACGCCCTAGCGTGAAGCCTAGGTTGCACGGAACGTAGAAATGACCATTACCTTCACACTGGTTGCAGTTATTCGTGTTATACAATGGAAAGACTGTTCTATTTATTTTGCATTTTACGCTTCGGGCGTTGACTTCTAAGGCCCTAGCTATTCCATCTGGTGGAGCAACACCCTAGCGTGAAGCCTAGGTTGCCCGGAACGTAGAAATGACCACTACTACCACACTGTTTGCAAATATACATTATATACGATGGAAAAGCTGTTGTACTTATATTGTAATTTATGCTTCTGGCTTTGACTTCTTAGGCCGTAACTATTTGATCTGGTGGAGCACCGCCCTAGAGTGAAGCCTAGGTTGCCCGGAACGTAGAACATACCATTACCTTCACACTGGTTGGAACTATTCCTGTTATACGTTGGAAAAACTGTTGCACCTTTATTGTATTTTATGCTTCTGGCGTTGACTTCATAGGCCCTAACTATTCGATCTGGTCGAGCAACGTCCTAGAGTGAAGCCTAGGTTGACAGGAACATAGAAATGACAATAACTTTCACACTGTTTACCATTATTCGTTTTATACGATGGAAAAGCTGTTGTATTTATATCGCATTTGATGCTTCTGGCGTTGACTTCTTAGGCCCTAACTAATCCATCTGGTGGAACAAAGCCCTAGGGTGAAGCCTAGGTTGCCCGGAACGCAGAAATGACCAGTACTTTCACACTGGTTGCAGTTATTCGTTTTATACAATGGAATAACTGTTCTATGTATTTTGCATTTTATGCTTCGGGCGTTGACTTCTAAGGACATAACTATTCGATCTGGTGGAGCAACGCCCTAGAGTGAAGCCTAGGTTGCCCGGGAAGTAGAAATGACCATAACTTTCACACTGGTTGCTATTATTCGTTTTATACGATGGAAAAGCTGTTATATTTATATTGCATATTATGCCTCTGGCATTGAATTCTAAGTCCCTAGCTATTCCATGTGGTGCAGCAACACCCTAGCGTGATGCCTAGGTTGCCCGGAACGTTGAAATGACCATAACTTTCACACTGGTTGCTATTATTCCTTTTATACGATGGAAAAGCTGTTAAATTTATATTGCATTTTATGCTTCTGGCATTGAATTCTCAGTCCCTAGCAATTCCATCTGGTGGAGCAACACCCTAGAGTGAAGCCTAGGTTGCCCGGAACGTAGAAGTGACCATTACTTCCACACTGTTTGCAATTATTCATTTTATACGATGGCAAAGCTGTTGTATTTATATTGTATTTTATGCTTCCGGCGTTAACTTCTAAGGCCCTAGCTATCAGATGTGGAGCAGCAACGCCCTAGAGAGACGCGTAGGTTGCCAGGCACGTAGAAATGACCATTACTTTCACAATGTTCGCAATCATTCATTTTATACGATGGAAAAACTGTTGTACTTATATTGTATTTTATGCTTCGGGCGTTGACTTCTAAGACCGTAGCTATTCGATGTGGTGGAGCAACGCCCCAGAGTGACGCCTAGGTTGCCCGGAACGTAGAAATGACCATAACTTTCACACTGGTTGCTATTATTCGTTTTATACGATTGAAAAGCTGTTGTATTTATATTGTATTTTATGCTTCTGGCGTTGACTTCTTAGGCCCTAACTATTCCCTCTGGTGGATCAACGCCGTAGAGTGAAACCTACGTTGCGCGGAACGTAGAAATGACCATTACTTTCACACTGGTTGCAATTATTCGTTTTATACGATGGAAAAGCTGTTGTATTTATATCGTATTTTATGCTTCTGGCGTTGACTTCTTAGGACCTAACCATTCGATCTGGTGGAGCAACGCCCTAGAGTGAAGCCTAGGTTGCCCGCAACGTAGAAATGGCCATAACTTTTACACTGGTAGCAATTATTCGTTTTATACAATGGATAAACTGTTCTATTTATTTTGTATTTAATGCATCGGGCGTTGGCTTCTAAGGCCCTAACTGTTTGATCTGGTGGAGCAACGCCCTAGAGTGAAGCCTAGGTTGCCCGGAACGTTGAAATGACCATAACTTTCACACTGGTTGCTATTATTCGTTTTATACGATGGAAAAACTGTTATATTTATATTGTATTTTATGCATCAGGCGTTGACTTCTGAGGCCGTAGCTATTCGATGTGGTGGAAGAACGTCATAGAGTGAAGCCTAGGTTGCCCGGAACGTAGAAATGACCATAACTTTCACACTGGTTGCTATCATTCGTTTTATACGATGGAAAAACTGTTATATTTATATTGTATTTTATGCATCAGGCGTTGACTTCTGAGGCCGTAGCTATTCGATGTGGTGGAAGGACGTCATAGAGTGAAGCCTAGGTTGCCCGGAACGTAGAAATGTCCATATCTTTCACACTGTTTGCAATTATTCATTTTATACGGTGGCAAAGCTGTTGCATTTATATTGTATTTTATGCTTCTGGCGTTGATTCCTTAGGCCCTAACTATTCAATCTGGTGGAGCAATGCCTCAGAGTTAAGTCTAGGATGCCCGAAACGCCGAAATGGTCATTACTTTCACGCATGTTGCTATTATTCCGCTTATACGATGAAAAGACTGTTGTATTTTTATTGTATTTTATGCTTCAGGCGTAGGCTTCTAAGGCCGTAGCTATTCGATATGGTGCAGCACCGCCCTAGACTGGAGCCTAGGTTGCTCGGAACGCAGAAATGACCACTACTTTCACACAGTTTGCAATTATTTATTTAATACGATGGAAAAGCTGTTGTATTTACATCGTATTTTATGCTTCGGGCGTTGACTTCTTAGGCCCTAACACTTCGATCTGGTGGAGCAACGCCCTACAGTGAAGCCTAGGTTGCCCGGAACGTAGATATGACCATAACCTTCACACAGGTTGCAATTATTCGTTTTATACGATGGAAAAACTGTTGCATTTATATTGTATTTTATGCTTCTGGCGTTCACTTCTTAGGCCCTGACTATTCGATCTGGTGGAACAACGCCCTAGGGTGAAGCCTAGGTTGACCGGAACGTAGAAATGACAATTACTTTCACACTGTTTGCAATAATTCCTTTTATACGATGCAAAAGTTGTTGTATTTATATCGTATTTTATGCTTCTGGCGTTGACTTCTACGGACCTAACTATTCGATCTGGTGGAGCAACGCCCTAGAGTGATGCCTAGGTTGCTCGGAGTGTAGAAATAACCATAACATTCACACTGGTTGCAATAATTCCTTTTATACGATGCAAAAGTTGTTGTATTTATATCGTATTTTATGCTTCTGGCTTTGACTTCTACGGACCTAACTTTTCGATCTGGTGGAGCAACGCCCTAGAGTGATGCCTAGGTTGCTCGGAATGTAGAAATAACCATAACTTTCACACTGGTTGCAATTATTCGTTTTTTACAATGGAAAAGCAGTTGTATTTATATTGTAATTTATGCCTCTGGCGTTGTCTTCTAAGGCCCTAGCTATTCGATCTAGTGGAGCAACGCCCTAGAGTGAAGTCTAGGTTGCCCGGAACGTCGAAATGACCATCACTTTCAAACTGGTTGCAATCAATCCTGTTATACCATGGAAAAGCTGTTGTATTTATATCGTATTGTATGCTTCTGGCGTTGACATCTAAGGACCTATCTGTTTGATCTGGTGGAGCAACGCCCTAGCGTGAAGCCTAGGTTGCACGGAACGTAGAAATGACCATTACCTTCACACTGGTTGCAGTTATTCGTTTTATACAATGGAAAGACTGTTCTATTTATTTTGCATTTTACGCTTCGGGCGTTGACTTCTAAGGCCCTAGCTATTCCATCTGGTGGAGCAACACCCTAGCGTGAAGCCTAGGTTGCCCGGAACGTAGAAATGACCACTACTACCACACTGTTTGCAAATATACATTATATACGATGGAAAAGCTGTTGTACTTATATTGTAATTTATGCTTCTGGCTTTGACTTCTTAGGCCGTAACTATTTGATCTGGTGGAGCACCGCCCTAGAGTGAAGCCTAGGTTGCCCGGAACGTAGAACATACCATTACCTTCACACTGGTTGGAATTATTCCTGTTATACGTTGGAAAAACTGTTGCACCTTTATTGTATTTTATGCTTCTGGCGTTGACTTCATAGGCCCTAACTATTCGATCTGGTCGAGCAACGTCCTAGAGTGAAGCCTAGGTTGACAGGAACATAGAAATGACAATAACTTTCACACTGTTTACCATTATTCGTTTTATACGATGGAAAAGCTGTTGTATTTATATCGCATTTGATGCTTCTGGCGTTGACTTCTTAGGCCCTAACTAATCCATCTGGTGGAACAAAGCCCTAGGGTGAAGCCTAGGTTGCCCGGAACGCAGAAATGACCAGTACTTTCACACTGGTTGCAGTTATTCGTTTTATACAATGGAATAACTGTTCTATGTATTTTGCATTTTATGCTTCGGGCGTTGACTTCTAAGGACATAACTATTCGATCTGGTGGAGCAACACCCTAGAGTGAAGCCTAGGTTGCCCGGAACGTAGAAGTGACCATTACTTCCACACTGTTTGCAATTATTCATTTTATACGATGGCAAAGCTGTTGTATTTATATTGTATTTTATGCTTCCGGCGTTAACTTCTAAGGCCCTAGCTATCAGATGTGGAGCAGCAACGCCCTAGAGAGACGCGTAGGTTGCCAGGCACGTAGAAATGACCATTACTTTCACAATGTTCGCAATCATTCATTTTATACGATGGAAAAACTGTTGTACTTATATTGTATTTTATGCTTCGGGCGTTGACTTCTAAGACCGTAGCTATTCGATGTGGTGGAGCAACGCCCCAGAGTGACGCCTAGGTTGCCCGGAACGTAGAAATGACCATAACTTTCACACTGGTTGCTATTATTCGTTTTATACGATTGAAAAGCTGTTGTATTTATATTGTATTTTATGCTTCTGGCGTTGACTTCTTAGGCCCTAACTATTCCCTCTGGTGGATCAACGCCCTAGAGTGAAACCTAGGCTGCCCGGAACGTAGAAATCACCATAACTTTCACACTGTTTGCAATTATTCGTTTTATACGATGGAAAAGCTGTTGTATTTATATCGTATTTTATGCTTCTGGCGTTGACTTCTAAGACCGTAGCTATTCGATGTGGTGGAGCAACGCCCCAGAGTGACGCCTAGGTTGCCGGGAACGTAGAAATGACCATTACTTTCACAATGTTTGCAATTATTCATTTCATACGATGAAAAAACTGTTGTACTTATATTGTATTTTATTCTTATGGCGTTGAATTGTTAGGCCCTAACTATTCCGTCTGGTGGATCAACGCCGTAGAGTGAAACCTACGTTGCGCGCAACGTAGAAATGACCATTACTTTCACACTGGTTGCAATTATTCGTTTTATACGATGGAAAAGCTGTTGTATTTATATCGTATTTTATGCTTCTGGCGTTGACTTCTTAGGACCTAACCATTCGATCTGGTGGAGCAACGCCCTAGAGTGAAGCCTAGGTTGCCCGCAACGTAGAAATGGCCATAACTTTTACACTGGTAGCAATTATTCGTTTTATACAATGGACAAACTGTTCTATTTATTTTGTATTTAATGCATCGGGCGTTGGCTTCTAAGGCCCTAACTGTTTGATCTGGTGGAGCAACGCCCTAGAGTGAAGCCTAGGTTGCCCGGAACGTAGAAATGACCATAACTTTCACACTGGTTGCTATTATTCGTTTTATACGATGGAAAAACTGTTATATTTATATTGTATTTTATGCATCAGGCGTTGACTTCTGAGGCCGTAGCTATTCGATGTGGTGGAAGAACGTCATAGAGTGAAGCCTAGGTTGCCCGGAACGTAGAAATGACCATAACTTTCACACTGGTTGCTATTATTCGTTTTATACGATGGAAAAACTGTTATATTTATATTGTATTTTATGCATCAGGCGTTGACTTCTGAGGCCGTAGCTATTCGATGTGGTGGAAGGACGTCATAGAGTGAAGCCTAGGTTGCCCGGAACGTAGAAATGTCCATATCTTTCACACTGTTTGCAATTATTCATTTTATACGGTGGCAAAGCTGTTGCATTTATATTGTATTTTATGCTTCTGGCGTTGATTCCTTAGGCCCTAACTATTCAATCTGGTGGAGCAATGCCTCAGAGTTAAGTCTAGGATGCCCGAAACGCCGAAATGGTCATTACTTTCACGCATGTTGCTATTATTCCGCTTATACGATGAAAAGACTGTTGTATTTTTATTGTATTTTATGCTTCAGGCGTAGGCTTCTAAGGCCGTAGCTATTCGATATGGTGCAGCACCGCCCTAGACTGAAGCCTAGGTTGCTCGGAACGCAGAAATGACCACTACTTTCACACAGTTTGCAATTATTTATTTAATACGATGGAAAAGCTGTTGTATTTATATCGTATTTTATGCTTCGGGCGTTGACTTCTTAGGCCCTAACACTTCGATCTGGTGGAGCAACGCCCTACAGTGAAGCCTAGGTTGCCCGGAACGTAGATATGACCATAACCTTCACACAGGTTGCAATTATTCGTTTTATACGGTGTAAAGGCTGTTGTATTTATTTTATATTTTATTCTTCTGGTGTTGACTTCTTAGGCCCTAACTATTCGATCTGGTGGAACAACGCCGTAGAGTGAAGCCTAGGTTGCCCGGAACGTAGAAATGACCATTACTTTCACACTGTTTGCAATTATTCATTTTATACCATGGACTAGCTGTTGTATTTATATTGTAATTTATGCCTCTGGCGTTGTCTTCTAAGGCCCTAGCTATTCGATCTAGTGGAGCAACGCCCTAGAGTGAAGTCTAGGTTGACCGGAACGTAGAAATGACCATAACTTTCACTCTGTTTACCATTATTCGTTTTATACGATGGAAAAGCTTTTGTATTTATATCGCATTTTATGCTTCTGGCGTTGACTTCTTAGGCCCTAACTAATCCATCTGGTGGAACAACGCCCTAGGGTGAAGCCTAGGTTGCCCGGAACGCAGAAATGACCAGTACTTTCACACTGGTTGCAGTTATTCGTTTTATACAATGGAATAACTGTTCAATGTATTTTGCATTTTATGCTTCAGGCGTTGACTTCTAAGGACATAACTATTCGATCTGGTCGAGCAACGCCCTAGAGTGAAGCCTAGGTTGCCCGGAACGTAGAAGTGACCATTACTTCCACACTGTTTGCAAATATACATTATATACGATGGAAAAGCTGTTGTACTTATATTGTAATTTATGCTTCTGGCGTTGACTTCTTAGGCCCTAACTATTTGATCTGGTGGAGCACCGCCCTAGAGTGAAGCCTAGGTTGCCCGGAACGTAGAACATACGATTACCTTCACACTGGTTGCAACTATTCCTTCTATACGTTGGAAAAACTGTTGCACCTTTATTGTATTTTATGCTTCTGGCGTTGACTTCTTAGGCCCTAACTATTCCATCTGGTGGAACAACGCCCTAGGGTGAAGCCTAGGTTGCCCGGAACGTAGAAATGATCAGTACTTTCACACTGGTTGCAGTTATTCGTTTTATACGATGGAAAAACTGTTCTATTTGTTTTGCATTTTATGCGTGGGGCATTGACTTCTAAGGCCCTAACTATTTGACCTGGTGGAGCAACGCCCTAGAGTTAAGCCTATGTTGCCCGGAACGTAGACCATACCATTACCTTCACACTGTTTGCAATTATTCCGGTTATACGATGGAAAAACTGTTGTACTTATATCGTATTTTATTCTTCTGGCGTTGACTTCTTAGGCCCTAACTATTTGATCTTGTGGAGCACCGCCCTAGAGTGAAGCCTAGGTTGCCCGGAACGTAGACCATACCATTACCTTCACACTGGTGGAAATTATTCCTGTTATGCGATGGAAAAACTCTTTCATCTTTATTGTATTTTATGCTTCGGGCGTTGACTTCTAAAGCCCTAACTATTCGTTCTGGTGGAGCACGCCCTAGAGTGAAGCCTAGGTTGCCCGCAACGTAGAAATGGCCATAACTTTTACACTGGTAGCAATTATTCGTTTTATACAATGGATAAACTGTTCTATTTATATTGCATTTTATGCTTCTGGCATTGAATTCTAAGTCCCTAGCTATTGGGTCTGGTGGAGCAACGCCCTAGAGTGAAGCCTAGGTTGCCCGGAACGTAGAAATGACCATAACTTTCACACTGGTTGCTATTATTCGTTTTATACGATGGAAAAACTGTTATATTTATATTGTATTTTATGCATCAGGCGTTGACTTCTGAGGCCCTAGCTATTCGATGTGGTGGAAGAACGTCATAGAGTGAAGCCTAGGTTGCCCGGAACGTAGAAATGACCATAACTTTCACACTGGTTGCTATTATTCGTTTTATACGATGGAAAAACTGTTATATTTATATTGTATTTTATGCATCAGGCGTTGACTTCTGAGGCCCTAGCTATTCGATGTGGTGGAAGAACGTCATAGAGTCAAGCCTAGGTTGCCCGGAACGTAGATATGTCCATATCTTTCACACTGTTTGCAATTATTCATTTTATACGGTGGCAAAGCTGTTGCATTTATATTGTATTTTATGCTTCTGGCGTTGATTCCTTAGGCCCTAACTATTCAATCTGGTGGAGCAATGCCTCAGAGTTAAGTCTAGGATGCCCGAAACGCCGAAATGGTCATTACTTTCACGCATGTTGCTATTATTCCGCTTATACGATGAAAAGACTGTTGTATTTTTATTGTATTTTATGCTTCAGGCGTAGGCTTCTAAGGCCGTAGCTATTCGATATGGTGCAGCACCGCCCTAGACTGAAGCCTAGGTTGCTCGGAACGCAGAAATGACCACTACTTTCACACAGTTTGCAATTATTTATTTAATACGATGGAAAAGCTGTTGTATTTATATCGTATTTTATGCTTCGGGCGTTGACTTCTTAGGCCCTAACACTTCGATCTGGTGGAGCAACGCCCTACAGTGAAGCCTAGGTTGCCCGGAACGTAGATATGACCATAACCTTCACACAGGTTGCAATTATTCGTTTAATACGGTGTAAAGGCTGTTGCATTTATTTTGTATTTTATTCTTCTGGTGTTGACTTCTTAGGCCCTAACTATTCGATCTGGTGGAACAACGCCGTAGAGTGAAGCCTAGGTTGCCCGGAACGTAGAAATGACCATTACTTTCACACTGTTTGCAATTATTCATTTTATACCATGGACTAGCTGTTGTATTTATATCGTATTTTATGCTTCTGGCGTTGACTTCTAAGGACCTAACTATTCGATCTGGTGGAGCAACGCCCTAGAGTGAAGCCTAGGTTGCTCGGAATATGGAAGTGACCATAACTTTCACACTGGTTGCAATTATTCGTTTTCTGCGATGGAAAAACTGTTGTATTTATATTGTATTTTATGCTTCTGGCGTTCACTTCTTAGGGCCTAACTATTCGATCTGAAAGAACAATGCCCTAGGGTGAAGCCTAGGCTGCCCGGAACGTAGAAATGACCATAACTTTTACACTGGTAGCAATTATTCGTTTTATACAATGGAAAATCTGTTCTATTTATTTTGTATTTTATGCTTCGGGCGTTGACTTCTTTGGCCCTAACAATTCCATCTGGCGGAGCAACGCCCTAGAGTGAAGCCTAGGTTCCCTGGAACGTACAAATGACCATCACTTTCACACGGGTTGCAATTATTCCTGTTATAGGATGGAAAGAGTGTTGTATTTTTATTGCATTTTATGCTTCTGGCGTTCACTTCTTAGGCCCTGACGATTCGATCTGGTGGAACAACGCCCTAGGGTGAAGCCTAGGTTGCCCGGAACGTAGAAATGACAATTACTTTCACACTGTTTGCAATAATTCCTTTTATACGATGCAAAAGGTGTTGTATTTATATCGTATTTTATGCTTCTGGCGTTGACTTCTAAGGACCTAACTATTCGATCTGGTGGGGCAACGCCCTAGAGTGATGCCTAGGTTGCTCGGAATGTAGAAATAACCATAACTTTCACACTGGTTGCAATTATTCGTTTTTTACAATGGAAAAGCAGTTGTATTTATATTGTAATTTATGCCTCTGGCGTTGTCTTCTAAGGCCCTAGCTATTCGATCTAGTGGAGCAACGCCCTAGAGTGAAGTCTAGGTTGACCGGAACGTAGAAATGACCATAACTTTCACACTGTTTACCATTATTCGTTTTATACGATGGAAAAGCTGTTGTATTTATATCGCATTTTATGCTTCTGGCGTTGACTTCTTAGGCCCTAACTAATCCATCTGGTGGAACAACGCCCTAGGGTGAAGCCTAGGTTGCCCGGAACGCAGAAATGACCACTACTTTCACACTGGTTGCAGTTATTCGTTTTATACAATGGAATAACTGTTCAATGTATTTTGCATTTTATGCTTCAGGCGTTAACTTCTAAGGACATAACTATTCGATCTGGTGGAGCAACGCCCTAGAGTGAAGCCTAGGTTGCCCGGGAAGTAGAAATGACCATAACTTTCACACTGGTTGCTATTATTCCTTTTATACGATGGAAAAGCTGTTAAATTTATATTGCATGCTATGCTTCTGGCATTGAATTCTCAGTCCCTAGCAATTCCATCTGGTGGAGCAACACCCTAGAGTGAAGCCTAGGTTGCCCGGAACGTAGAAGTGACCATTACTTCCACACTGTTTGCAAATATACATTATATACGATGGAAAAGCTGTTGTACTTATATTGTAATTTATGCTTCTGGCGTTGACTTCTTAGGCCGTAACTATTTGATCTGGTGGAGCACCGCCCTAGAGTGAAGCCTAGGTTGCCCGGAACGTAGAACATACCATTACCTTCACACTGGTTGCAACGATTCCTTCTATACGTTGGAAAAACTGTTGCACCTTTATTGTATTTTATGCTTCTGGCGTTGACTTCTTAGGCCCTAACTATTCCATCTGGTGGAACAACGCCCTAGGGTGAAGCCTCGGTTGCCCGGAACGTAGAAATGATCAGTACTTTCACACTGGTTGCAGTTATTCGTTTTATACGATGGAAAAACTGTTCTATTTATTTTGCATTTTATGCGTGGGGCATTGACTTCTAAGGCCCTAACTATTTGACCTGGTGGAGCAACGCCCTAGAGTGAAGCCTATGTTGCCCGGAACGTAGACCATACCATTACCTTCACACTGTTTGCAATTATTCCGGTTATACGATGGAAAAACTGTTGTACTTATATCGTATTTTATTCTTCTGGCGCTGACTTCTTAGGCCCTAACTATTTGATCTGGTGGAGCACCGCCCTAGAGTGAAGCCTAGGTTGCCCGGGAAGTAGAAATGACCATAACTTTCACACTGGTTGCTATTATTCCTTTTATACAATGGAAAAACTGTTCTATTTATTTTGTATTTTATGCTTCGGGCGTTCACTTCTTAGGCCCTAACTATTCGATCTGGTGGAACAACGCCCTAGAGTGAAGCCTAGGTTGACCGGAACGTAGAAATGACCATAACTTTCACACTGGTTACCATTATTCGATTTATACGAAGGAAAGACTGTTGTATTTATTTTGTAGTTTATGCTTTTGGCGTTGACGTCTAAGGCCCTAACTATTCCATCTGGTGGAACGACGCCCCAGGGTGAAGCCTAGGTTGCCCGGAACGTAGAAATGACCAGTACTTTCACACTGGTTGCAGTTATTCGTTTTATACAATGGAAAGACTGTTCTATTTATTTTGCATTTTATGCTTCGGGCGTTGACTTCTAAGGCCCTAGCTATTCCATCTGGTGGAGCAACACCCTAGCGTGAAGCCTACGTTGCCCGGAACGTAGAAATGACCATTACTTCCACACTGTTTGCAAATATACATTATATACGATGTAAAAGCTGTTGTACTTATATTGTAATTTATGCTTCTGGCGTTGACTTCTTAGGCCCTAACTATTTCATCTGGTGGACCACCGCCCTAGAGTGAAGCCTAGGTTGCCCGGAACGTAGAACATACCATTACCTTCACACTGGTTGCAATTATTCCTGTTATACGATGGAAAAACTGTTGCACCTTTATTGTGTTTTAGCTTCTGGCGTTGACTTCATAGGCCCTAACTATTCGATCTGGCGGAGCAACGTCCTAGAGTGAAGCCTAGGTTGACCGGAACGTAGAAATGACCATAACTTTCACACTGGTTACCATTATTCGTTTTATACGAAGGAAAAGCTGTTGTATTTATATCGTATTTTATGCTTCTGGCGTTGACTTCTTAGGCCCTAACTATTCGATCTGGTGGAACAACAGCCTAAGGTGAAGCCTAGGTTGCCCGCAACGTAGAAATGACCATAACTTTCACACTGGTTGCTATTATTCGTTTTATACGAATGAAAAACTGTTATATTTATATTGTATTTTATGCTTCAGGCGTTGACTTCTGAGGCCGTAGCTATTCGATGTGGTGGAAGAACGTCATAGAGTGAAGCCTAGGTTGCCCGGAACGTAGAAATGTCCATATCTTTCACACTGTTTGCAATTATTCATTTTATACGGTGGCAAAGCTGTTGCATTTATATCGTATTTTATGCTTCTGGCGTTCACTTCTTAGGCCGTAACTATTTGATCTGGTGGAGCACCGCCCTAGAGTGAAGCCTAGGTTGCCCGGAACGTAGAACATACCATTACCTTCACACTGGTTGCAATTATTCCTTCTATACGTTGGAAAAACTGTTGCACCTTTATTGTATTTTATGTTTCTGGCGTTGACTTCTTAGGCCCTAACTATTCCATCTGGTGGAACAACGCCCTAGGGTGAAGCCTAGGTTGCCCGGAACGTAGAAATGATCAGTACTTTCACACTGGTTGCAGTTATTCGTTTTATACGATGGAAAAACTGTTCTATTTATTTTGCATTTTATGCTTGGGGCATTGACTTCTAAGGCCCTAACTATTTGACCTGGTGGAGCAACGCCCTAGAGTGAAGCCTATGTTGCCCGGAACGTAGACCATACCATTACCTTCACACTGTTTGCAATTATTCCGGTTATACGATGGAAAAACTGTTGTACTTATATCGTATTTTATTCTTCTGGCGTTGACTTCTTAGGCCCTAACTATTTGATCTGGTGGAGCACCGCCCTAGAGTGAAGCCTAGGTTGCCCGGAACGTAGAACATACCATTACCTTCACACTGGTGGAAATTATTCCTGTTATGCGATGGAAAAACTCTTTCATCTTTATTGTATTTTATGCTTCGGGCGTTGACTTCTAAAGCCCAAACTATTCGTTCTGGTGGAGCACGCCCTAGAGTGAAGCCTAGGTTGCCCGGAACGTAGAAATGACCATAACTTTCACACTGGTTGCTATTATTCGTTTTAAACGATGGAAAAGCTGTTCTATTTATATTGCATTTTATGCTTCTGGCATTGAATTCTAAGTCCCTAGCTATTCGGTCTGGTGGAGCAACGCCCTAGAGTGAAGCCTAGGTTGACGGAACGTAGAAATGACCATAACTTTCACACTGGTTACCATTATTCGTTTTATACGATGGAAAAGCTGTTGAATTTATATCGTATTTTATGCTTCTGGCGTTGACTTCTTAGGCCCTAACTATTCCATCTGTTGGAGCAACGCCCTAGGGTGTATCCTAGGTTGCCCGGAACGTAGAAATGACCATAACTTTCACACTGGTTGCTATTATTCGTTTTATACGATGGAAAAACTGTTATATTTATATTGTATTTTATGCATCAGGCGTTGACTTCTGAGGCCGTATCTATTCGATGTGGTGGAAGAACGTCATAGAGTGAAGCCTAGGTTGCCCGGAACGTAGAAATGACCAGAACTTTCACACTGGTTGCTATTATTCGTTTTATACGATGGAAAAACTGTTATATTTATATTGTATTTTATGCATCAGGCGTTGACTTCTGAGGCCGTAGCTATTCGATGTGGTGGAAGAACGTCATAGAGTGAAGCCTAGGTTGCCCGGAACGTAGAAATGTCCATA
Organism: Calliopsis andreniformis; assembly: GCF_051401765.1. Classification (NCBI taxonomy): domain Eukaryota; kingdom Metazoa; phylum Arthropoda; class Insecta; order Hymenoptera; family Andrenidae; genus Calliopsis; species Calliopsis andreniformis. The sequence continues at coordinate 5,828,422 of NW_027480425.1, read as the reverse complement.
TCTTTCACACTGTTTGCAATTATTCATTTTATACGGTGGCAAAGCTGTTGCATTTATATTGTATTTTATGCTTCTGGCGTTGATTCCTTAGGCCCTAACTATTCAAACTGGTGAAGCAATGCCTCAGAGTTAAGTCTAGGATGCCCGAAACGCCGAAATGGTCATTCCTTTCACGCATGTTGCTATTATTCCGCTTATACGATGAAAAGACTGTTGTATTTTTATTGTATTTTATGCTTCAGGCGTAGGCTTCTAAGGCCGTAGCTATTCGATATGGTGCAGTACCGCCCTAGACTAAAGCCTAGGTTGCTCGGAACGCAGAAATGACCACTACTTTCACACAGTTTGCAATTATTTATTTAATACGATGGAAAAGCTGTTGTATTTATATCGTATTTTACGCTTCGGGCGTTGACTTCTTAGGCCCTAACACTTCGATCTGGTGGAGCAACGCCCTACAGTGAAGCCTAGGTTGCCCGGAACGTAGATATGACCATAACCTTCACACAGGTTGCAATTATTCGTTTTATACGGTGTAAAGGCTGTTGTATTTATTTTGTATTTTATTCTTCTGGTGTTGACTTCTTAGGACCTAACTATTCGATCTGGTGGCACAACGCCGTAGAGTGAAGCCTAGGTTGCCCGGAACGTAGAAATGACCATTACTTTCACACTGTTTGCAATTATTCATTTTATACCATGGACTAGCTGTTGTATTTATATCGTATTTTATGCTTCTGGCGTTGACTTCTAAGGACCTAACTATTCGATCTGGTGGAGCAACGCCCTAGAGTGAAGCCTAGGTTGCTCGGAATATAGAAGTGACCATAACTTTCACACTGGTTGCAATTATTCGTTTTCTGCGATGGAAAAACTGTTGTATTTATATTGTATTTTATGCTTCTGGCGTTCACTTCTTAGGGCCTAACTATTCGATCTGATGGAACAATGCCCTAGGGTGAAGCCTAGGCTGCCCGGAACGTAGAAATGACCATAACTTTTACACTGGTAGCAATTATTCGTTTTATACAATGGAAAATCTGTTCTATTTATATTGCATTTTATGCTTCTGGCATTGAATTCTAAGTCCCTAGCTATTCGGTCTGGTGGAGCAACGCCCTAGAGCGAAGCCTAGGTTGACGGAACGTAGAAATGACCATAACTTTCACACTGGTTACCATTATTCGTTTTATACGATGGAAAAGCTGTTGAATTTATATCGTATTTTATGCATCAGGCGTTGACTTCTGAGGCCGTATCTATTCGATGTGGTGGAAGAACGTCATAGAGTGAAGCCTAGGTTGCCCGGAACGTAGAAATGACCATAACTTTCACACTGGTTGCTATTATTCGTTTTATACGATGGAAAAACTGTTATATTTATATTGTATTTTATGCATCAGGCGTTGACTTCTGAGGCCGTAGCTATTCGATGTGGTGGAAGAACGTCATAGAGTGAAGCCTAGGTTGCCCGGAACGTAGAAATGTCCATATCTTTCACACTGTTTGCAATTATTCATTTTATACGGTGGCAAAGCTGTTGCATTTATATTGTATTTTATGCTTCTGGCGTTGATTCCTTAGGCCCTAACTATTCAAACTGGTGAAGCAATGCCTCAGAGTTAACTCTAGGATGCCCGAAACGCCGAAATGGTCATTACTTTCACGCATGTTGCTATTATTCCGCTTATACGATGAAAAGACTGTTGTATTTTTATTGTATTTTATGCTTCAGGCGTAGGCTTCTAAGGCCGTAGCTATTCGATATGGTGCAGTACCGCCCTAGACTAAAGCCTAGGTTGCTCGGAACGCAGAAATGACCACTACTTTCACACAGTTTGCAATTATTTATTTAATACGATGGAAAAGCTGTTGTATTTATATCGTATTTTACGCTTCGGGCGTTGACTTCTTAGGCCCTAACACTTCGATCTGGTGGAGCAACGCCCTACAGTGAAGCCTAGGTTGCCCGGAACGTAGATATGACCATAACCTTCACACAGGTTTCAATTATTTGTTTTATGGAGTGAACAAACTGTTGTATTTATATTGTATTTTATGCTTCTGGCGTTCACTTCTTAGGGCCTAACTATTCGATCTGATGGAACAATGCCCTAGGGTGAAGCCTAGGCTGCCCGGAACGTAGAAATGACCATAACTTTTACACTGGTAGCAATTATTCGTTTTATACAATGGAAAATCTGTTCTATTTATTTTGTATTTTATGCTTCGGGCGTTGACTTCTTTGGCCCTAACAATTCCATCTGGTGGAGCAACGCCCTAGAGTGAAGCCTAGGTTCCCTGGAACGTACAAATGACCATCACTTTCACACGGGTTGCAATTATTCCTGTTATAGGGTGGAAAGACTATTGTATTTTTATTGCATTTTATGCTTCTGGCGTTCACTTCTTAGGCCCAGGACTATTCGATCTGGTGGAATAACGCCCTAGGGTGATGCCTAGGCAGTCCGGTACGTAGAAATGACAATTACTTTCACACTGTTTGCAATAATTCCTTTTATACGATGCAAAAGTTGTTGTATTTATATCGTATTTTATGCTTCTGGCGTTGACTTCTAAGGACCTAACTATTCGATCTGGTGGAGCAACGCCCTAGAGTGATGCCTAGGTTGCTCGGAATGTAGAAATAACCATAACTTTCACACTGGTTGCAATTATTCGTTTTTTACAATGGAAAAGCAGTTGTATTTATATTGTAATTTATGCCTCTGGCGTTGTCTTCTAAGGCCCTAGCTATTCGATCTAGTGGAGCAACGCCCTAGAGTGAAGTCTAGGTTGCCCGGAACGTCGAAATGACCATCACTTTCAAACTGGTTGCAATTAATCCTGTTATACCATGGAAAAGCTGTTGTATTTATATCGTATTGTATGCTTCTGGCGTTGACATCTAAGGACCTATCTGTTTGATCTGGTGGAGCAACGCCTAGCGTGAAGCCTAGGTTGCACGGAACGTAGAAATGACCAGTACTTTCACACTGGTTGCAGTTATTCGTTTTATACAATGGAAAGACTGTTCTATTTATATTGTATTTTATGCTTCAGGCGTTGACTTCTGAGGCCGTAGCTATTCGATGTGGTGGAAGAACGTCATAGAGTGAAGCCTAGGTTGCCCGGAACGTAGAAATGTCCATATCTTTCACACTGTTTGCAATTATTCATTTTATACGGTGGCAAAGCTGTTGCATTTATATTGTATTTTATGCTTCTGGCGTTGACTCCTTAGGCCCTAACTATTCAATCTGGTGGAGCAATGCCTCAGAGTTAAGTCTAGTATGCCCGAAACGCCGAAATGATCATTACTTTCACGCATGTTGCTATTATTCCGGTTATACGATGAAAAGACTGTTGTATTTTTATTGTAGTTTATGCTTCAGGCGTAGGCTTCTAAGGCCGTAGCTATTCGATATGGTGCAGCACCGCCCTAGAGTGAAGCCTAGGTTGCTCGGAACGCAGAAATGACCACTACTTTCACACAGTTTGCAATTACTTATTTAATACGATGGAAAAGCTGTTGTATTTATATCGTATTTTATGCTTCGGGCGTTGACTTCTTAGGCCCTAACACTTCGATCTGGTGGAGCAACGCCCTACAGTGAAGCCTAGGTTGCCCGGAACGTAGATATGACCATAACCTTCACACAGGTTGCAATTATTCGTTTTATACGGTGTAAAGGCTGTTGTATTTATTTTGTATTTTATTCTTCGGGTGTTGACTTCTTAGGCCCTAACTATTCGATCTGGTGGAACAACGCCGTAGAGTGAAGCCTAGGTTGCCCGGAACGTAGAAATGACCATTACTTTCACACTGTTTGCAATTACTCATTTTATACCATGGAAAAGCTGTTGTATTTATGTCGTATTTTATGCTTCTGGCGTTGACTTCTAAGGACCTAGCTATTCGATCTGGTGGAGCAACGCCCTAGAGTGAAGCCTAGGTTGCTCGGAATGTACAAATGACCATAGCTTTCACACTGGTTGCAATTATTCGTTTTGTACGATGGAAAAACTGTTGTATTTATATTGTATTTTATGCTTCTGGCGTTCACTTCTTAGGCCCTAACTATTCGATCTGGTGGAACAACGCCCTAGGGTGAAGCATAGGTTGCCCGGAACGTAGAAATGACCATAACTTTTACACTGGTAGCAATTATTCGTTTTATACAATGGAAAAACTGTTCTATTTATTTTGCATTTTATGCTTCGGGCGTTGACTTCTAAGGCCCTAACTGTTTAATCTGGTGGAGTAACGCCCTAGGGTGAAGCCTAGGTTGCCCGGAACGTAGAAATGACCATTACTTTCGCACTGTTTGCAATTATTCCTTTTATACGATGGAAAAGCTGTTGTATTTATATCGTATTTTACTCTTCTGGCGTTGACTTCTATGGCCCTAGCTATTCGATCTAGTGGAGCAAGGACCTAGAGTGAAGCCTAGGTTGCCCGGAACGTAGAAATGACCATTACTTTCAAACTGGTTGCAATTAATCCTGTTATACGATGGAAAAACTGATGTATTTTTATTGCATTTTATGCTTCTGGCGTTCACTTCTTAGGCCCTAACTATTCGATCTGGTGGAACAACGCCCTAGGGTGAAGCCTAGGTTGCCCGGAACGTAGAAATGACCATAAGTTTCATAATGGTTGCAATTATTCATTTATACGATGGAAGAACTGTTGTATATCTATTGTATTTTATGCTTCGGGCGTTGAGTTCTTAGGCCCTAACACTTCGATCTGGTGGAGCAACGCCGTACAGTGAAGCCTAGGTTGACCGGAACGTAGATATGAACATAACCTTCACACAGTTTGCAATTATTCGTTTTATACGGTGTAAAGGCTGTTGTATTCATTTTGTATTTTATTCTTCTGGTGTTGACTTCTTAGGCCCTAACTATTCCATCTGGTGGAGCAACGCCCTAGAGTGAAGCCTAGGTTGCTGGGAATGTAGAAATGACCATAACTTTCACACTCGTTGCAATTATTCGTTTTATACGATGGAAAAACTGTTATATTTATATTGTATTTTATGCTTCAGGCGTTGACTTCTGAGGCCGTAGCTATTCGATGTGGTGGAAGAACGTCATAGAGTGAAGCCTAGCTTGCCCGGAACGTAGAAATGTCCATATCTTTCACACTGTTTGCAATTATTCATTTTATACGGTGGCAAAGCTGTTGCATTTATATCGTATTTTATGCTTCTGGCGTTGACTTCTTAGGCCGTAACTATTTGATCTGGTGGAGCACCGCGCTAGAGTGAAGCCTAGGTTGCCCGGTACCTAGAACATACCATTACCTTCACACTGGTTGCAATTATTCCTTCTATACGTTGGAAAAACTGTTGCACCTTTATTGTATTTTATGCTTCTGGCGTTGACTTCTTAGGCCCTAACTATTCTATCTGGTGGAACAACGCCCTAGGGTGAAGCCTAGGTTGCCCGGAACGTAGAAATGATCAGTACTTCCACACTGGTTGCAGTTATTCATTTTATACGGTGGCAAAGCTGTTGCATTTATATCGTATTTTATGCTTCTGGCGTTGACTTCTTAGGCCGTAACTATTTGATCTGGTGGAGCACCGCCCTAGAGTGAAGCCTAGGTTGCCCGGAACGTAGACCATACCATTACCTTCACACTGGTGGAAATTATTCCTGTTATGCGATGGAAAAACTCTTTCATCTTTATTGTATTTTATGCTTCGGGCGTTGACTTCTAAAGCCCTAACTATTCGTTCTGGTGGAGCACGCCCTAGAGTGAAGCCTAGGTTGCCCGGAACGTAGAAATGACCATAACTTTCACACTGGTTGCTATTATTCGTTTTAAACGATGGAAAAGCTGTTCTATTTATATTGCATTTTATGCTTCTGGCATTGAATTCTAAGTCCCTAGCTATTCGGTCTGGTGGAGCAACGCCCTAGAGTGAAGCCTAGGTTGCCCGGAACGTAGAAATGACCATAACTTTCACACTGGTTACCATTATTCGTTTTAGACGATGGAAAAGCTGTTGAATTTATATCGTATTTTATGCTTCTGGCGTTTACTTCTTAGGCCGTAACTATTTGATCTGGTGGAGCACCGCCCTAGAGTGAAGCCTAGGTTGCCCGGAACGTAGAACATACCATTACCTTCACACTGGTTGCAATTATTCCTGTTATACGTTGGAAAAACTGTTGCACCTTTATTGTATTTTATGCTTCTGGCGTTGACTTCATAGGCCCTAACTATTCGATCTGGTGGAGCAACGTCCTAGAGTGAAGCCTAGGTTGACCGGAACGTAGAAGTGACCATTACTTCCACACTGTTTGCAAATATACATTATATACGATGGAAAAGCTGTTGTACTTATATTGTAATTTATGCTTGTGGCGTTGACTTGTTAGGCCCTAACTATTTGATCTGGTGGAGCACCGCCCTAGAGTGAAGCCTAGGCTGCCCGTAACGTAGAACATACCATTACCTTCACACTGGTTGCAATTATTCCTGTTATACGATGGAAAAACTGTTGCACCTTTATTGTATTTTATGCTTCGGGCGTTGACTTCTAAGGCCCTAACTATTCGATCTGGTGGAGCAACGCCCTAGAGTGAAGCCTAGGTTGCCCGGGAAGTAGAAATGACCATAACTTTCACACTGGTTGCTATTATTCGTTTTATACGATGGAAAAGCTGTTATATTTATATTGCATATTATGCTTCTGTCATTGAATTCTAAGTCCCTAGCTATTCGATCTGGTGGAGCAACGCCCTAGATTGAAGCCTAGGTTGCTCGGTACGTAGAAATGGCCATTACCTTCACACTGTTTGCAATTATTCATTTTATACGATGGCAAAGCTGTTGTATTTATATTGTATTTTATGCTTCCGACGTTAACTTCTAAGGCCCTAGCTATCAGATGTGGAGCAGCAACGCCCTATAGAGACGCGTAGGTTGCAGGCACGTAGAAATGACCATTACTTTCACAATGTTCGCAATCATTCATTTTATACGATGGAAAAACTGTTGTACTTATATTGTATTTTATGCTTCGGGCGTTGACTTCTAAGGCCCTAACTATTCGATTTGGTGGAGCAACGCCCTGCAGTGAAGCCTAGGTTGCCCGGAACGTAGATATATCCATAACCATCACACAGGTTGCAATTATTCGTTTTATACGATGGAAAGACTGTTGTATTTATTTTGTAGTTTATGCTTCTGGCGTTGACTTCTAAGGCCCTAACTATTCCATCTGGTGGAGCAAAACCCTAGCGTGAAGCCTAGGTTGCCCGGAACGTAGAAATGACCATTACTTCCACACTGTTTGCAAATATACTTTATATACGATGGAAAAGCTGTTGTACTTATATTGTATTTTATGCTTCGGGCGTTGACTTCTAAGGCCCTAACTATTCGATTTGGTGGAGCAACGCCCTGCAGTGAAGCCTAGGTTTCCCGGAACGTAGATATATCCATAACCATCACACAGGTTGCAATTATTCGTTTTATACGATGGAAAGGCTGTTGTATTTATTTTGTAGTTTATGCTTCTGGCGTTGACTTCTAAGGCCCTAACTATTCCATCTTGTGGAGCAACACCCTAGCGTGAAGTCTAGGTTGCCCGGAACGTAGAAATGACCAGTACTTTCACACTGGTTGCAGTTAATCGTTTTATACAATGGAAAGACTTTTCTATTTATTTTGCATTTTATGCTTCGGGCGTTGACTTCTAAGGCCCTAGCTATTCCATCTGGTGGAGCAACACCCTAGCGTGAAGCCTACGTTGCCCGGAACGTAGAAATGACCACTACTTCCACACTGTTTGCAAATATACATTATATACGATGTAAAAGCTGTTGTACTTATATTGTAATTTATGCTTCTGGCGTTGACTTCTTAGGCCGTAACTATTTGATCTGGTGGAGCACCGCCCTAGAGTGAAGCCTAGGTTGCCCGTAACGTAGAACATACCATTACCTTCACACTGGTTGCAATTATTCCTGTTATACGATGGAAAAACTGTTGCACCTTTATTGTACTTTATGCTTCTGGCGTTGACTTCATAGGCCCTAACTATTCGATCTGGTGGAGCAACGTCCTAGAGTGAAGCCTAGGTTGACCGGAACGTAGAAGTGACCATAACTTTCACACTGGTTACCATTATTCGTTTTATACGATGGAAAAGCTGTTGTATTTATATCTTATTTTATGCTTCTGGCGTTGACTTCTAAGGCCCTACCTAATCCATCTGGTGGAACAACGCCCTAGGGTGAAGCCTAGGTTGCCCGGAACGCAGAAATGGCCAGTACTTTCACACTGGTTGCAGTTATTCGTTTTATACAATGGAATAACTGTTCTATGTATTTTGCATTTCATGCTTCGGGCGTTGACTTCTAAGGACCTAACTATTCGATCTGGTGGAGCAACGCCCTAGAATGAAGCCTAGGTTGCCCGGGAAGTAGAAATGACCATAACTATCACACTGGTTGCTATTATTCGTTTTATACGATGGAAAAGCTGTTATATTTATATTGCATATTATGCTTCCGGCATTGAATTCTAAGTCCCTAGCTATTCCATCTGGTGGAGCAACGCCCTAGCGTGATGCCTAGGTTGCCGGGAACGTTGAAATGACCATAACTTTCACACTGGTTGCTATTATTCCTTTTATACGATGGAAAAGCTGTTAAATTTATATTGCATTTTATGCTTCTGGCATTGAATTCTCAGTCCCTAGCAATTCCATCTGGTGGAGCAACACCCTAGAGTAAAGCCTAGGTTGCCCGGAACGTAGAAGTGACCACTACTTCCACACTGCTTGCAAATATACATTATATACGATGGAAAAGCTGTTGTACTTATATTGTAATTTATGCTTCTGGCGTTGACTTCTTACTCCCTAACTATTTGATCTGGTGGAGCACCGCCCTAGAGTGAAGCCTAGGTTGCCCGGAACCTAGAACATACCATTACCTTCACACTGGTTGCAATTATTCCTGCTATACGATGGAAAAACTGTTGCACCTTTATTGTATTTTAGCTTCTGGCGTTGACTTCATAGGCCCTAACTATTCGATCTGGCGGAGCAACGTCCTAGAGTGAAGCCTAGGTTGCCCGGAACGTAGAAATGACCATAACTTTCACACTGGTTGCTATTATTCGTTTTAAACGATGGAAAAGCTGTTCTATTTATATTGCATTTTACGCTTCTGGCATTGAATTCTAAGTCCCTAGCTATTCGGTCTGGTGGAGCAACGCCCTAGAGTGAAGCCTAGGTTGCCCGGAACGTAGAAATGACCATAACTTTCACACTGGTTACCATTATTCGTTTTATACGATGGAAAAGCTGTTGAATTTATATCGTATTTTATGCTTCTGGCGTTGACTTCTTAGGCCGTAACTATTTGATCTGGTGGAGCACCGCGCTAGAGTGAAGCCTAGGTTGCCCGGTACCTAGAACATACCATTACCTTCACACTGGTTGCAATTATTCCTTCTATACGTTGGAAAAACTGTTGCACCTTTATTGTATTTTATGCTTCTGGCGTTGACTTCTTAGGCCCTAACTATTCTATCTGGTGGAACAACGCCCTAGGGTGAAGCCTAGGTTGCCCGGAACGTAGAAATGATCAGTACTTTCACACTGGTTGCAGTTATTCGTTTTATACGATGGAAAAACTGTTCTATTTATTTTGCATGTTATGCTTGGGGCATTGACTTCTAAGGCCCTAACTATTTGACCTGGTGGAGCAACGCCCTAGAGTGAAGCCTAGGTTGCCCGGAACCTAGAACATACCATTACCTTCACACTGGTTGCAATTATTCCTTCTATACGTTGGAAAAACTGTTGCACCTTTATTGTATTTTATGCTTCTGGCGTTGACTTCTTAGGCCCTAACTATTCTATCTGGTGGAACAACGCCCCAGGGTGAAGCCTAGGTTGCCCGGAACGCAGAAATGATCAGTACTTTCACACTGGTTGCAGTTATTCGTTTTATACGATGGAAAAACTGTTCTATTTATTTTGCATTTTATGCTTGGGGCATTGACTTCTAAGGCCCTAACTATTTGACCTGGTGGAGCAACGCCCTAGAGTGAAGCCTATGTTGCCCGGAACGTAGACCATACCATTACCTTCACACTGTTTGCAATTATTCCGGTTATACGATGGAAAAACTGTTGTACTTATATCGTATTTTATTCTTCTGGCGTTGACTTCTTAGGCCCTAACTATTTGATCTGGTGGAGCACCGCCCTAGAGTGAAGCCTAGGTTGCCCGGAACGTAGACCATACCATTACCTTCACACTGGTGGAAATTATTCCTGTTATGCGATGGAAAAACTCTTTCATCTTTATTGTATTTTATGCTTCGGGCGTTGACTTCTAAAGCCCTAACTATTCGGTCTGGTGGAGCGCGCCCTAGAGTGAAGCCTAGGTTGCCCGGAACGTAGAAATGACCATAACTTTCACACTGGTTGCTATTATTCGTTTTAAACGATGGAAAAGCTGTTCTATTTATATTGCATTTTACGCTTCTGGCATTGAATTCTAAGTCCCTAGCTATTCGGTCTGGTGGAGCAACGCCCTAGAGTGAAGCCTAGGTTGCCCGGAACGTAGAAATGACCATAACTTTCACACTGGTTACCATTATTCGTTTTATACGATGGAAAAGCTGTTGAATTTATATCGTATTTTATGCTTCTGGCGTTGACTTCTTAGGCCCTAAATATTCCATCTGTTGGAGCAACGCCCTAGGGTGTATCCTAGGTTGCCCGGAAAGTAGAAATGACCATAACTTTCATCCTGGTTGCAATTATTCGTTTTATATGATGGAAAAACTGTTGTATTCATATTGTATTTTATGCTTCTGGCGTTCACTTCTTAGGCCCTAACTATTCCATCTGGTGGAACAACGGCCTAAGGTGAAGCCTAGGTTGCCCGCAACGTAGAAATGGCCATAACTTTTACACTGGTAGCAATTATTCGTTTTATACAATGTATAAACTGTTCTATTTATTTTGTATTTAATGCATCGGGCGTTGGCTTCTAAGGCCCTAACTGTTTGATCTGGTGGAGCAACGCCCTAGAGTGAAGCCTAGGTTGCCCGGAACGTAGAAATGACCATAACTTTCACACTGGTTGCTATTATTCCTTTTATACGATGGAAAAGCTGTTAAATTTATATTGCATTTTATGCTTCTGGCATTGAATTCTCAGTCCCTAGCAATTCCATCTGGTGGAGCAACACCCTAGAGTAAAGCCTAGGTTGCCCGGAACGTAGAAGTGACCATTACTTCCACACTGCTTGCAAATATACATTATATACGATGGAAAAGCTGTTGTACTTATATTGTAATTTATGCTTCTGGCGTTGACTTCTAAGGCCCTAACTATTCGATTTGGTGGAGCAACGCCCTGCAGTGAAGCCTAGGTTGCCCGGAACGTAGATATATCCATAACCATCACACAGGTTGCAATTATTCGTTTTATACGATGGAAAGGCTGTTGTATTTATTTTGTAGTTTATGCTTCTGGCGTTGACTTCTAAGGCCCTAACTATTCCATCTTGTGGAGCAACACCCTAGCGTGAAGCCTAGGTTGCCCGGAACGTAGAAATGACCAGTACTTTCACACTGGTTGCAATTATTCATTTTATACGATGGCAAAGCTGTTGTATTTATATTGTATTTTATGCTTCCGACGTTAACTTCTAAGGCCCTAGCTATCAGATGTGGAGCAGCGACGCCCTATAGAGACGCGTAGGTTGCAGGCACGTAGAAATGACCATTACTTTCACAATGTTCGCAATCATTCATTTTATACGATGGAAAAACTGTTGTACTTATATTGTATTTTATGCTTCGGGCGTTGACTTCTAAGGCCCTAACTATTCGATTTGGTGGTGCAACGCCCTGCAGTGAAGCCTAGGTTGCCCGGAACGTAGATATATCCATAACCATCACACAGGTTGCAATTATTCGTTTTATACGATGGAAAGACTGTTGTATTTATTTTGTAGTTTATGCTTCTGGCGTTGACTTCTAAGGCCCTAACTATTCCATCTGGTGGAGCAACACCCTAGCGTGAAGCCTAGGTTGCCCGGAACGTAGAAATGACCATTACTTCCACACTGTTTGCAAATATACTTTATATACGATGGAAAAGCTGTTGTACTTATATTGTATTTTATGCTTCGGGCGTTGACTTCTAAGGCCCTAACTATTCGATTTGGTGGAGCAACGCCCTGCAGTGAAGCCTAGGTTGCCCGGAACGTAGATATATCCATAACCATCACACAGGTTGCAATTATTCGTTTTATACGATGGAAAGGCTGTTGTATTTATTTTGTAGTTTATGCTTCTGGCGTTGACTTCTAAGGCCCTAACTATTCCATCTTGTGGAGCAACACCCTAGCGTGAAGCCTAGGTTGCCCGGAACGTAGAAATGACCAGTACTTTCACACTGGTTGCAGTTAATCGTTTTATACAATGGAAAGACTTTTCTATTTATTTTGCATTTTATGCTTCGGGCGTTGACTTCTAAGGCCCTAGCTATTCCATCTGGTGGAGCAACACCCTAGCGTGAAGACTACGTTGCCCGGAACGTAGAAATGACCATTACTTCCACACTGTTTGCAAATATACATTATATACGATGTAAAAGCTGTTGTACTTATATTGTAATTTATGCTTCTGGCGTTGACTTCTTAGGCCGTAACTATTTGATCTGGTGGAGCACCGCCCTAGAGTGAAGCCTAGGTTGCCCGTAACGTAGAACATACCATTACCTTCACACTGGTTGCAATTATTCCTGTTATACGATGGAAAAACTGTTGCACCTTTATTGTACTTTATGCTTCTGGCGTTGACTTCATAGGCCCTAACTATTCGATCTGGTGGGGCAACGTCCTAGAGTGAAGCCTAGGTTGACCGGAACGTAGAAGTGACCATAACTTTCACACTGGTTACCATTATTCGTTTTATACGATGGAAAAGCTGTTGTATTTATATCTTATTTTATGCTTCTGGCGTTGACTTCTAAGGCCCTACCTAATCCATCTGGTGGAACAACGCCCTAGGGTGAAGCCTAGGTTGCCCGGGAAGTAGAAATGACCATAACTTTCACACTGGTTGCTATTATTCGTTTTATACGATGGAAAAGCTGTTATATTTATACTGCATATTATGCCTCTGGCATTGAATTCTAAGTCCCTAGCTATTCCATCTGGTGAAGCAACACCCTAGCGTGATGCCTAGGTTGCCCGGAACGTTGAAATGACCATAACTTTCACACTGGTTGCTATTATTCCTTTTATACGATGGAAAAGCTGTTAAATTTATATTGCATTTTATGCTTCTGGCATTGAATTCTCAGTCCCTAGCAATTCCATCTGGTGGAGCAACACCCTAGAGTGAAGCCTAGGTTGCCCGGAACGAAGAAGTGACCATTACTTCCATACTGTTTGCAAATATACATTATATACGATGGAAAAGCTGTTGTACTTATATTGTAATTTATGCTTCTGGCGTTGACTTCTTAGGCCCTAACTATTTGATCTGGTGGAGCACCGCCCTAGAGTGAAGCCTAGGTTGCCCGGAACGTAGAACATACAATTACCTTCACACTGGTTGCAATTATACCTGTTATACGATGGAAAAACTGTTGCACCTTTATTGTATTTTAGCTTCTGGCGTTGACTTCATAGGCCCTAACTATTCGATCTGGTGGATCAACGTCCTAGAGTGAAGCCTAGGTTGACCGGAACGTAGAAATGACCATAACTTTCACACTGGTTACCATTATTCGTTTTATACGATGGAATAGCTGTTGTATTTATATCGTATTTTATGCTTCTGGCGTTGACTTCTTAGGCCCTAACTATTCCATCTGGTGGAACAACGCTCTAGGTGAAGCCTAGGTTGCCCGGAACGCAGAAATGACCAGTACTTTCACACTGGTTGCAGTTAATCGTTTTATACAATGGAAAAGCTGTTCTATGTATTTTGCATTTTATGCTTCGGGCGTTGACTTCTAAGGCCCTAACTATTCGATCTGGTGGAGCAACGCCCTAGGGTGTATCCTAGGTTGCCCGGAAAGTAGAAATGACCATAACTTTCATACTGGTTGCAATTATTCGTTTTATACGATGGAAAAGCTGTTATATTTATATTGCATATTATGCTTCTTGCGTTGACTTCTTAGGCCCTAACTATTCCATCTGGTGGAACAACGCCCTAAAGTGAAGCCTAGGTTGCCCGGAACGTAGAAATGACCATAACTTTCATCCTGGTTGCAATTATTCGTTTTATATGATGGAAAAACTGTTGTATTCATATTGTATTTTATGCTTCTGGCGTTCACTTCTTAGGCCCTAACTATTCCATCTGGTGGAACAACGGCCTAAGGTGAAGCCTAGGTTGCCCGCAACGTAGAAATGGCCATAACTTTTACACTGGTAGCAATTATTCGTTTTATACAATGTATAAACTGTTCTATTTATTTTGTATTTAATGCATCGGGCGTTGGCTTCTAAGGCCCTAACTGTTTGATCTGGTGGAGCAACGCCCTAGAGTGAAGCCTAGGTTGCCCGGAACGTAGAAATGACCATAACTTTCACACTGGTTGCTATTATTCGTTTTATACGATGGAAAAACTGTTATATTTATATTGTATTTTATGCATCAGGCGTTGACTTCTGAGGCCGTAGCTATTCGATGTGGTGGAAGAACGTCATAGAGTGAAGCCTAGGTTGCCCGGAACGTAGAAATGACCATAACTTTCACACTGGTTGCTATTATTCCTTTTATACGATGGAAAAGCTGTTAAATTTATATTGCATTTTATGCTTCTGGCATTGAATTCTCAGTCCCTAGCAATTCCATCTGGTGGAGCAACACCCTAGAGTAAAGCCTAGGTTGCCCGGAACGTAGAAGTGACCATTACTTCCACACTGCTTGCAAATATACATTATATACGATGGAAAAGCTGTTGTACTTATATTGTAATTTATGCTTCTGGCGTTGACTTCTAAGGCCCTAACTATTCGATTTGGTGGAGCAACGCCCTGCAGTGAAGCCTAGGTTGCCCGGAACGTAGATATATCCATAACCATCACACAGGTTGCAATTATTCGTTTTATACGATGGAAAGGCTGTTGTATTTATTTTGTAGTTTATGCTTCTGGCGTTGACTTCTAAGGCCCTAACTATTCCATCTTGTGGAGCAACACCCTAGCGTGAAGCCTAGGTTGCCCGGAACGTAGAAATGACCAGTACTTTCACACTGGTTGCAATTATTCATTTTATACGATGGCAAAGCTGTTGTATTTATATTGTATTTTATGCTTCCGACGTTAACTTCTAAGGCCCTAGCTATCAGATGTGGAGCAGCGACGCCCTATAGAGACGCGTAGGTTGCAGGCACGTAGAAATGACCATTACTTTCACAATGTTCGCAATCATTCATTTTATACGATGGAAAAACTGTTGTACTTATATTGTATTTTATGCTTCGGGCGTTGACTTCTAAGGCCCTAACTATTCGATTTGGTGGAGCAACGCCCTGCAGTGAAGCCTAGGTTGCCCGGAACGTAGATATATCCATAACCATCACACAGGTTGCAATTATTCGTTTTATACGATGGAAAGACTGTTGTATTTATTTTGTAGTTTATGCTTCTGGCGTTGACTTCTAAGGCCCTAACTATTCCATCTGGTGGAGCAACACCCTAGCGTGAAGCCTAGGTTGCCCGGAACGTAGAAATGACCATTACTTCCACACTGTTTGCAAATATACTTTATATACGATGGAAAAGCTGTTGTACTTATATTGTATTTTATGCTTCGGGCGTTGACTTCTAAGGCCCTAACTATTCGATTTGGTGGAGCAACGCCCTGCAGTGAAGCCTAGGTTGCCCGGAACGTAGATATATCCATAACCATCACACAGGTTGCAATTATTCGTTTTATACGATGGAAAGGCTGTTGTATTTATTTTGTAGTTTATGCTTCTGGCGTTGACTTCTAAGGCCCTAACTATTCCATCTTGTGGAGCAACACCCTAGCGTGAAGCCTAGGTTGCTCGGAACGTAGAAATGACCAGTACTTTCACACTGGTTGCAGTTAATCGTTTTATACAATGGAAAGACTTTTCTATTTATTTTGCATTTTATGCTTCGGGCGTTGACTTCTAAGGCCCTAGCTATTCCATCTGGTGGAGCAACACCCTAGCGTGAAGCCTACGTTGCCCGGAACGTAGAAATGACCATTACTTCCACACTGTTTGCAAATATACATTATATACGATGTAAAAGCTGTTGTACTTATATTGTAATTTATGCTTCTGGCGTTGACTTCTTAGGCCGTAACTATTTGATCTGGTGGAGCACCGCCCTAGAGTGAAGCCTAGGTTGCCCGTAACGTAGAACATACCATTACCTTCACACTGGTTGCAATTATTCCTGTTATACGATGGAAAAACTGTTGCACCTTTATTGTACTTTATGCTTCTGGCGTTGACTTCATAGGCCCTAACTATTCGATCTGGTGGAGCAACGTCCTAGAGTGAAGCCTAGGTTGACCGGAACGTAGAAGTGACCATAACTTTCACACTG
The DNA here is from genome assembly GCF_051401765.1 of Calliopsis andreniformis. Taxonomy (NCBI): domain Eukaryota; kingdom Metazoa; phylum Arthropoda; class Insecta; order Hymenoptera; family Andrenidae; genus Calliopsis; species Calliopsis andreniformis. The sequence continues at coordinate 5,811,820 of NW_027480425.1, read as the reverse complement.
GTTACCATTATTCGTTTTATACGATGGAAAAGCTGTTGTATTTATATCTTATTTTATGCTTCTGGCGTTGACTTCTAAGGCCCTACCTAATCCATCTGGTGGAACAACGCCCTAGGGTGAAGCCTAGGTTGCCCGGGAAGTAGAAATGACCATAACTTTCACACTGGTTGCTATTATTCGTTTTATACGATGGAAAAGCTGTTATATTTATATTGCATATTATGCCTCTGGCATTGAATTCTAAGTCCCTAGCTATTCCATCTGGTGAAGCAACACCCTAGCGTGTGCCTAGGTTGCCCGGAACGTTGAAATGACCATAACTTTCACACTGGTTGCTGTTATTCCTTTTATACGATGGAAAAGCTGTTAAATTTATATTGCATTTTATGCTTCTGGCATTGAATTCTCAGTCCCTAGCAATTCCATCTGGTGGAGCAACACCCTAGAGTGAAGCCTAGGTTGCCCGGAACGAAGAAGTGACCATTACTTCCATACTGTTTGCAAATATACATTATATACGATGGAAAAGCTGTTGTACTTATATTGTAATTTATGCTTCTGGCGTTGACTTCTTAGGCCCTAACTATTTGATCTGGTGGAGCACCGCCCTAGAGTGAAGCCTAGGTTGCCCGGAACGTAGAACATACCATTACCTTCAAACTGGTTGCAATTATACCTGTTATACGATGGAAAAACTGTTGCACCTTTATTGTATTTTAGCTTCTGGCGTTGACTTCATAGGCCCTAACTATTTGATCTGGTGGATCAACGTCCTAGAGTGAAGCCTAGGTTGACCGGAACGTAGAAATGACCATAACTTTCACACTGGTTACCATTATTCGTTTTATACGATGGAATAGCTGTTGTATTTATATCGTATTTTATGCTTCTGGCGTTGACTTCTTAGGCCCTAACTATTCCATCTGGTGGAACAACGCTCTAGGTGAAGCCTAGGTTGCCCGGAACGCAGAAATGACCAGTACTTTCACACTGGTTGCAGTTAATCGTTTTATACAATGGAAAAGCTGTTCTATGTATTTTGCATTTTATGCTTCGGGCGTTGACTTCTAAGGCCCTAACTATTCGATCTGGTGGAGCAACGCCCTAGGGTGTATCCTAGGTTGCCCGGAAAGTAGAAATGACCATAACTTTCATACTGGTTGCAATTATTCGTTTTATACGATGGAAAAGCTGTTATATTTATATTGCATATTATGCTTCTGGCGTTGACTTCTTAGGCCCTAACTATTCCATCTGGTGGAACAACGCCCTAAAGTGAAGCCTAGGTTGCCCGGAACGTAGAAATGACCAGCACTTTCACACTGGTTGCAGTTATTCGTTTTATACAATGGAAAAGCTGTTCTATTTATTTTGTATTTAATGCTTCGGGCGTTGGCTTCTAAGGCCCTAACTGTTTGATCTGGTGGAGCAACGCCCTAGAGTGAAGCCTAGGTTGCCCGGAACGTAGAAATGACCATAACTTTCACACTGGTTGCTATTATTCGTTTTATACGATGGAGAAACTGTTATATTTATATTGTATTTTATGCTTCAGGCGTTGACTTCTGAGGCCGTAGCTATTCGATGTGGTGGAAGAACGTCATAGAGTGAAGCCTAGGTTGCCCGGAACGTAGAAATGACCATTACCTTCACACTGGTTGCAGTTATTCGTTTTATACAATGGAAAGACTGTTCTATTTATTTTGCATTTTATGCTTCGGGCGTTGACTTCTAAGGCCCTAGCTATTCCATGTGGTGGAGCAACACCCTAGCGTGAAGCCTAGGTTGCCCGGAACGTAGAAACGCCCATTACTCCCACACTGTTTGCAAAAATACACTATATACGATGGAAAAGCTGTTGTACATATATTGTAATTTATGCTTCTGGCGTTTACTTCTTAGGCCGTAACTATTTGATCTGGTGGAGCACCGCCCTAGAGTGAAGCCTAGGTTGCCCGGAACGTAGAACATACCATTACCTTCACACTGGTTGCAATTATTCCTGTTATACGTTGGAAAAACTGTTGCACCTTTATTGTATTTTATGCTTCTGGCGTTGACTTCATAGGCCCTAACTATTCGATCTGGTGGAGCAACGTCCTAGAGTGAAGCCTAGGTTGACCGGAACGTAGAAATGACCATAACTTTCACACTGTTTACCATTATTCGTTTCATACGATGGAAAAGCTGTTGTATTTATATCGCATTTTATGCTTCTGGCGTTGACTTCTTAGGCCCTAACTAATCCATCTGGTGGAACAACGCCCTAGGGTGAAGCCTAGGTTGCCCGGAACGCAGAAATGACCAGTACTTTCACACTGGTTGCAGTTAATCGTTTTATACAATGGAAAAGCTGTTGTATGTATTTTGCATTTTATGCTTCGGGCGTTGACTTCTAAGGCCCTAACTGTTTGATCTGGTGAAGCAACGCCCTAGAGTGAAGCCTAGGTTGCCGGGAACGTAGAAATGACCATTACTTTCACACTGTTTGCAATTATTCCGTTTATACGATGGAAAAGCTGTTGTATTTATATCGTATTTTATGCTTCTGGCGTTGACTTCTATGGCCCTAGCTATTCGATCTAGTGGAGCAACGCCCTAGAGTGAAGCCTAGGTTGCCCGGAACGTAGAAATGACCATCACTTTCAAACTGGTTGCAATTAATCCTGTTTTACGATGGAAAAACTATTGTATTTTTATTGCATTTTATGCTCCGTGCGTTGACTTCTAAGGCCCTAACTATTCAATCTGTTGGAGCAACGCCCTAGAGTGAAGCCTAGGTTGCTCGGAATGTAGAAATGACCATAACTTTCACACTGGCTGCAATTATTCGTTTTATACGATGGAAAAGCTGTTGTATTTATATCATATTTTATGCTTCTGGTGGTGACTTCTAAGGACCTAACTATTCGATCTGGTGGAGGGACGCCCTAGAGTGAAGCCTAGGTTGCTCGGAATGTAGAAATAACCATAACTTTCACACTGGTTGCAATTACTCGTTTTTTACAATGGAAAAGCTGTTGTATTTATATTGCATTTCATGCCTCTGGCGTTGTCTTCTAAGGCCCTAGCTATTCGATCTAGTGGAGCAACGCCCTAGAGTGAAGTCTAGGTTGCCCGGAACGTCGAAATGACCATCACTTTCAAACTGGTTGCAATTAATCCTGTTATACCATGGAAAAGCTGTTGTATTTATATCGTATTGTATGCTGCTGGCGTTGACATCTAAGGACCTATCTGTTTGATCTGGTGGAGCAACGCCCTAGCGTGAAGCCTAGGTTGCACGGAACGTAGAAATGACCATTACCTTCACACTGGTTGCAGTTATTCGTTTTATACAATGGAAAGACTGTTCTATTTATTTTGCATTTTATGCTTCGGGCGTTGACTTCTAAGGCCCTAGCTATTCCATCTGGTGGAGCAACACCCTAGCGTGAAGCCTAGGTTGCCCGGAACGTAGAAATGACCATTACTTCCACACTGTTTGCAAAAATACACTATATACGATGGAAAAGCTGTTGTACTTATATTGTAATTTATGCTTCTGGCTTTTACTTCTTAGGCTGTAACTATTTGATCTGGTGGAGCACCGCCCTAGAGTGAAGCCTAGGTGGCCCGGAACGTAGAACATACCATTACCTTCACACTGGTTGCAATTATTCCCGTTATACGTTGGAAAAACTGTTGCACCTTTATTGTATTTTATGCTTCTGGCGTTGACTTCATAGGCCCTAACTATTCGATCTGGTGGAGCAACGTCCTAGAGTGAAGCCTAGGTTGACCGGAACGTAGAAATGACCATAACTTTCACACTGTTTACCATTATTCGTTTTATACGATGGAAAAGCTGTTATATTTATATTGCATATTATGCTTCTGGCGTTGACTTCTTAGGCCCTAACTATTCCATCTGGTGGAACAACGCCCTAGGGTGAAGCCTAGGTTGCCCGGAACGTAGAAATGACCAGCACTTTCACACTGGTTGCAGTTATTTGTTTTATACAATGGAAAAGCTGTTCTATTTATTTTGTATTTAATGCTTCGGGCGTTGGCTTCTAAGTCCCTAACTGTTTGATCTGGTGGAGCAACGCCCTAAAGTGAAGCCTAGGTTGCCCGGAACGTAGAAATGACCATAACTTTCACACTGGTTGCAATTATTCGTTTTATACGATGGAAAAACTGTTATATTTATATTGTATTTTATGCTTCAGGCGTTGACTTCTGAGGCCGTAGCTATTCGATGTGGTGGAAGAACGTCATAGAGTGAAGCCTAGGTTGCCCGGAACGTAGAAATAACCATAACTTTCACACTGGTTGCAATTATTCGTTTTTTACAATGGAAGAGCTGTTGTATTTATATTGTATTTTAAGCCTCTGGCGTTGACTTCTAAGGCCCTAGCTATTCGATCTAGTGGAGCAACGCCCTAGAGTGAAGCCTAGGTTGCCCGGAACGTAGAAATGACCATCACTTTCAAACTGGTTGCAATTAATCCTGTTATACGATGGAAAAACTGTTGTATTTTTATTGTATTTTATGCTTCTGGCGTTCCCTTCTTAGGCCCTAACTATTCGTTCTGGTGGAACAACGCCCTAGAGTGAAGCCTAGGTTGCCCGGAACGTAGAAATGACCATAACTTTTACACTGGTAGCAATTATTCGTTTTATACAATGGAAAAACTGTTCTATTTATTTTGTATTTTATGCTTCGGGCGTTGACTTCTAAGGCCCTAACTGTTTGATCTGGTGGAGCAACGCCCTAGAGTGAAGCCTAGGTTGCCGGGAACGTAGGAATGACCATTACTTTCACACTGTTTGCAATTATTCCGTTTATACGATGGAAAAGCTGTTGTATTTATATCGTATTTTATGCTTCTGGCGTTGACTTCTATGGCCCTAGCTATTCGATCTAGTGGAGCAACGCCCTAGAGTGAAGCCTAGGTTGCCCGGAACGTAGAAATGACCATCACTTTCAAACTGGTTGCAATTAATCCTGTTTTACGATGGAAAAACTATTGTATTTTTATTGCATTTTATGCTCTGTGCGTTGACTTCTAAGGCCCTAACTATTCAATCTGTTGGAGCAACGCCCTAGAGTGAAGCCTAGGTTGCTCGGAATGTAGAAATGACCATAACTTTCACACTGGCTGCAATTATTCGTTTTATACGATGGAAAAGCTGTTGTATTTATATTGCATTTCATGCCTCTGGCGTTGTCTTCTAAGGCCCTAGCTATTCGATCTAGTGGAGCAACGCCCTAGAGTGAAGTCTAGGTTGCCCGGAACGTAGAAATGACCATCACTTTCAAACTGGTTGCAATTAATCCTGTTATACCATGGAAAAGCTGTTGTATTTATATCGTATTGTATGCTTCTGGCGTTGACATCTAAGGACCTATCTGTTTGATCTTGTGGAGCAACGCCCTAGCGTGAAGCCTAGGTTGCACGGAACGTAGAAATGACCTTTACCTTCACACTGGTTGCAGTTATTCGTTTTATACAATGGAAAGACTGTTCTATTTATTTTGCATTTTATGCTTCGGGCGTTGACTACTAAGGCCCTAGCTATTCCATCTGGTGGAGCAACACCCTAGCGTGAAGCCTAGGTTGCCCGGAACGTAGAAATGACCATTACTACCACACTGTTTGGAAATATACATTATATACGATGGAAAAGCTCTTGTACTTATATTGTAATTTATGCTTCTGGCGTTGACTTCTTAGGCCGTAACTATTTGATCTGGTGGAGCACCGCCCTAGAGTGAAGCCTAGGTTGCCCGGAACGTAGAACATACCATTACCTTCACACTGGTTGGAATTATTCCTGTTATACGTTGGAAATACTGTTGCGCCTTTATTGTATTTTATGCTTCCGGCGTTGACTTCATAGGCCCTAACTATTCGATGTGGTGGAGCAACGTCCTAGAGTGAAGCCTAGGTTGACCGGAACGTAGAAATGACCATAACTTTCACACTGTTTACCATTATTCGTTTTATACGATGGAAAAGCTGTTGTATTTATATCGCATTTTATGCGTCTGGCGTTGACTTCTTAGGCCCTAACTAATCCATCTGGTGGAACAACACCCTAGGGTGAAGCCTAGGTTGCCCGGAACGCAGAAATGACCAGTACTTTCACACTGGTTGCAGTTATTCGTTTTATACAATGGAATAACTGTTCTATGTATTTTGCATTTTATGCTCCGGGCGTTGACTTCTAAGGACATAACTATTCGATCTGGTGGAGCAACGCCCTAGAGTGAAGCCTAGGTTGCCCGGGAAGTAGAAATGACCATAACTTTCACACTGGTTGCTATTATTCGTTTTATACGATGGAAAAGCTGTTATATTTATATTGCATATTATGCCTCTGGCATTGAATTCTAAGTCCCTAGCTATTCCCTCTGGTGGAGCAACACCCTAGCGTGATGCCTAGGTTGCCCGGAACGTTGAAATGACCATAACTTTCACACTGGTTGCTATTATTCCTTTTATACGATGGAAAAGCTGTTAAATTTATATTGCATTTTATGCTTCTGGCATTGAATTCTCAGTCCCTAGCAATTGAATCTGGTGGAGCAACACCCTAGAGTGAAGCCTAGGTTGTCCGGAACGAAGAAGTGACCATTACTTCCACACTGTTTGCAAATATACATTATATACGATGGAAAAGCTGTTGTACTTATATTGTAATTTATGCTTCTGGCGTTGACTTCTTAGGCCCTAACTATTTGATCTGGTGGAGCACCGCCCTAGAGTGAAGCCTAGGTTGCCAGGAACGTAGAACATACCATTACCTTCACACTGGTTGCAATTATACCTGTTATACGATGGAAAAACTGTTGCACCTTTATTGTATTTTAGCTTCTGGCGTTGACTTCATAGGCCCTAACTATTCGATCTGGTGGATCAACGTCCTAGAGTGAAGCCTAGGTTGACCGGAACGTAGAAATGACCATAACTTTCACACTGGTTACCATTATTCGTTTTATACGATGGAAAAGCTGTTGTATTTATATCGTATTTTATGCTTCTGGCGTTGACTTCTTAGGCCCTAACTATTCCATCTGGTGGAACAACGCTCTAGGTGAAGCCTAGGTTGCCCGGAACGCAGAAATGACCAGTACTTTCACACTGGTTGCAGTTAATCGTTTTATACAATGGAAAAGCTGTTCTATGTATTTTGCATTTTATGCTTCGGGCGTTGACTTCTAAGGCCCTAACTATTCGATCTGGTGGAGCAACGCCCTAGGGTGTATCCTAGGTTGCCCGGAAAGTAGAAATGACCATAACTTTCATACTGGTTGCAATTATTCGTTTTATACGATGGAAAAGCTGTTATATTTATATTGCATATTATGCTTCTGGCGTTGACTTCTTAGGCCCTAACTATTCCATCTGGTGGAACAACGCCCTAGGGTGAAGCCTAGGTTGCCCGGAACGTAGAAATGACCAGCACTTTCACACTGGTTGCAGTTATTCGTTTTATACGATGGAAAAACTGTTATATTTATATTGTATTTTATGCTTCAGGCGTTGACTTCTGAGGCCGTAGCTATTCGATGTGGTGGAAGAACGTCATAGAGTGAAGCCTAGGTTGCCCGGAACGTAGAAATAACCATAACTTTCACACTGGTTGCAATTATTCGTTTTTTACAATGGAAGAGCTGTTGTATTTATATTGAATTTTAAGCCTCTGGCGTTGACCTCTAAGGCCCTAGCTATTCGATCTAGTGGAGCAACGCCCTAGAGTGAAGCCTAGGTTGCCCGGAACGTAGAAATGACCATCACTTTCAAACTGGTTGCAATTAATCCTGTTATACGATGAAAAGACTGTTGTATTTTTATTGTATTTTATGCTTCTGGCGTTCACTTCTTAGGCCCTAACTATTCGTTCTGGTGGAACAACGCCCTAGAGTGAAGCCTAGGTTGCCCGGAACGTAGAAATGACCATAACTTTTACACTGGTAGCAATTATTCGTTTTATACAATGGAAAAACTGTTCTATTTATTTTGTATTTTATGCTTCGGGCGTTGACTTCTAAGGCCCTAACTGTTTGATCTGGTGGAGCAACGCCCTAGAGTGAAGCCTAGGTTGCCGGGAACGTAGAAATGACCATTACTTTCACACTGTTTGCAATTATTCCGTTTATACGATGGAAAAGCTGTTGTATTTATATCGTATTTTATGCTTCTGGCGTTGACTTCTATGGCCCTAGCTATTCGACCTAGTGGAGCAACGCCCTAGAGTGAAGCCTAGGTTGCCCGGAACGTAGAAATGACCATCACTTTCAAACTGGTTGCAATTAATCCTGTTATACGATGGAAAAACTATTGTATTTTTATTGCATTTTATGCTTCGTGCGTTGACTTCTAAGGCCCTAACTATTCAATCTGTTGGAGCAACGCCCTAAAGTGAAGCCTAGGTTGCCCGGAACGTAGAAATGACCAGTACTTTCACACTGGTTGCAGTTATTCGTTTTATACGATGGAAAAACTGTTCTATTTATTTTGCATTTTATGCTTCGCGCGTTGACTTCTAAGGCGCTAACTATTCAATCTGTTGGAGCAACGCCCTAGGGTGTATCCTAGGTTGCCCGGAAAGTAGAAATGACCATAACTTTCATACTGGTTGCAATTATTCGTTTTATATGATGGAAAAACTGTTGTATTTATATTGTATTTTATGCTTCTGGCGTTCACTTCTTAGGCCCTAACTATTCGATCTGGTGGAACAACGGCCTAAGGTGAAGCCTAGGTTGCCCGGAAAGTAGAAATGACCATAACTTTCATTCTGGTTGCAACTATTCGTTTTATATGATGGAAAAACTGTTGGATTTATATTGTATTTTATGCTTCAGGCGTTGACTTCTGAGGCCGTAGCTATTCGATCTAGTGGAGCAACGCCCTAGAGTGAAGCCTAGGTTGCCCGGAACGTAGAAATGACCATCACTTTCAAACTGGTTGCAATTAATCCTGTTATACGATGGAAAAACTGTTGTATTTTTATTGTATTTTATGCTTCTGGCGTTCACTTCTTAGGCCCTAACTATTCGATCAGGTGGAACAAGGCCCTAGGGTGAAGCCTAGGTTGCCCGAAACGTAGAAATGACCATAACTTTTACACTGGTAGCAATTATTCGTTTTATACAATGGAAAAACTGTTCTATTTATTTTGTATTTTATGCTTCGGGCGTTGACTTCTGAGGCCCTAACTGTTTGATCTGGTGGAGCAACACCCTAGAGTGAAGCCTAGGTTGCCCGGAACGTAGAAATGACCATTACTTTCACACTGTTTGCAATTATTCGTTTTTTACAATGGAAGAGCTGTTGTATTTATATTGTATTTTATGCCTCTGGCGTTGACTTCTAAGGCCCTAGGTATTCGATCTAGTGGAGCAACGCCCTAGAGTGAAGCCTAGGTTGCCCGGAACGTAGAAATGACCATCACTTTCAAACTGGTTGCAATTAATCCTGTTATACGATGGAAAAACTATTGTATTTTTATTGCATTTTATGCTTCGTGCGTTGACTTCTAAGGCCCTAACTATTCAATCTGTTGGAGCAACGCCCTAGAGTGAAGCCTAGGTTGCCCGAAACGTAGAAATGACCATAACTTTTACACTGGTAGCAATTATTCGTTTTATACAATGGAAAAACTGTTCTATTTATTTTGTATTTTATGCTTCGGGCGTTGACTTCTGAGGCCCTAACTGTTTGATCTGGTGGAGCAACACCCTAGAGTGAAGCCTAGGTTGCCCGGAACGTAGAAATGACCATTACTTTCACACTGTTTGCAATTATTCGTTTTTTACAATGGAAGAGCTGTTGTATTTATATTGTATTTTATGCCTCTGGCGTTGACTTCTAAGGCCCTAGATATTCGATCTAGTGGAGCAACGCCCTAGAGTGAAGCCTAGGTTGCCCGGAACGTAGAAATGACCATCACTTTCAAACTGGTTGCAATTAATCCTGTTATACGATGGAAAAACTATTGTATTTTTATTGCATTTTATGCTTCGTGCGTTGACTTCTAAGGCCCTAACTATTCAATCTGTTGGAGCAACGCCCTAGAGTGAAGCCTAGGTTGCTCGGAATGTAGAAATGACCATAACTTTCACACTGGCTGCAATTATTCGTTTTATACGATGGAAAAGCTGTTGTATTTATGTCGTATTTTATGCTTCTGGCGGTGACTTCTAAGGACCTAACTATTCGATCTGGTGGAGCAACGCCCTAGAGTGAAGCCTAGGTTCCCTGGAACGTACAAATGACCATCACTTTCACACGGGTTGCAATTATTCCTGTTATAGGATGGAAAGACTGTTGTATTTTTATTGCATTTTATGCTTCTGGCGTTCACTTCTTAGGCCCTGACTATTCGATCTGGTGGAACAACGCCCTATGGTGAAGCCTAGATTGCCCGGAACGTAGAGATGACAATTACTTTCACACTGTTTGCAATAATTCCTTTTATACGATGCAAAAGTTGTTGTATTTATATCGTATTTTATGCTTCTGGCGTTGACTTCTAAGGACCTAACTATTCGATCTGGTGGTGTAACGCCCTAGAGTGAAGCCTAGGTTGCTCGGAATGTAGAAATAACCATAACTTTCGCACTGGTTGCAATTATTCGTTTTTTACAATGGAAGAGCTGTTGTATTTATATTGTATTTTATGCCTCTGGCGTTGACTTCTAAGGCCCTAGCTATTCGATCTAGTGGAGCAACGCCCTAGAGTGAAGCCTAGGTTGCCCGGAACGTAGAAATGACCATCACTTTCAAACTGGTTGCAATTAATCCTGTTATACGATGGAAAAACTGTTGTATTTTTATTGTATTTTATGCTTCTGGCGTTCACTTCTTAGGCCCTAACTATTCGATCAGGTAGAGCAACGCCCTAGGGTGAAGCCTAGGTTGCCCGGAACGTAGAAATGACCATAACTTTTACACTGGTAACAATTATTCGTTTTATACAATGGATAAACTGTTCTATTTATTTTGTATTTTATGCTTCGGGCGTTGACTTCTGAGGCCCTAACTGTTTGATCTGGTGGAGCAACGCCCTAGAGTGAAGCCTAGGTTGCCCGGAACGTAGAAATGACCATTTCTTTCACACTGTTTGCAATTATTCCGTTTATACGATGGAAAAGCTGTTGTATTTATATCGTATTTTATGCTTCTGGCGTTGACTTCTATGGCCCTAGCTATTCGATCTAGTGGAGCAACACCCTAGAGTGAAGCCTAGGTTGCCCGGAACGTAGAAATGACCATCACTTTCAAACTGGTTGCAATTAATCCTGTTATACGATGGAAAAACTATTGTATTTTTATTGCATTTTATGCTTCGTGCGTTGACTTCTAAGGCCCTAACTATTCAATCTGTTGGAGCAACGCCCTAGAGTGAAGCCTAGGTTGCTCGGAATGTAGAAATGACCATAACTTTCACACTGGCTGCAATTATTCGTTTTATACGATGGAAAAGCTGTTGTATTTATATCGTATTTTATGCTTCTGGCGGTGACTTCTAAGGACCTAACTATTCGATCTGGTGGTGTAACGCCCTAGAGTGAAGCCTAGGTTGCTCGGAATGTAGAAATAACCATAACTTTCGCACTGGTTGCAATTATTCGTTTTTTACAATGGAAGAGCTGTTGTATTTATATTGTATTTTATGCCTCTGGCGTTGACTTCTTAGGCCCTAACTATTCCATCTGGTGGAACAACGCCCTAGGGTGAAGCCTAGGTTGCCCGGAACGTAGAAATGACCAGCACTTTCACACTGGTTGCAGTTATTCGTTTTATACAATGGAAAAGCTGTTCTATTTATTTTGTATTTAATGCTTCGGGCGTTGGCTTCTAAGGCCCTAACTGTTTGATCTGGTGGAGCAACGCCCTAGAGTGAAGCCTAGGTTGCCCGGAACGTAGAAATGACCATAACTTTCACACTGGTTGCTATTATTCGTTTTATACGATGGAAAAGCTGTTATATTTATATTGTATTTTATGCTTCAGGCGTTGACTTCTGAGGCCGTAGCTATTCGATGTGGTGGAAGAACGTCATAGAGTGAAGCCTAGGTTGCCCGGAACGTAGAAATAACCATAACTTTCACACTGGTTGCAATTATTCGTTTTTTACAATGGAAGAGCTGTTGTATTTATATTGAATTTTAAGCCTCTGGCGTTGACTTCTAAGGCCCTAGCTATTCGATCTAGTGGAGCAACGCCCTAGAGTGAAGCCTAGGTTGCCCGGAACGTAGAAATGACCATCACTTTCAAACTGGTTGCAATTAATCCTGTTATACGATGGAAAGACTGTTGTATTTTTATTGTATTTTATGCTTCTGGCGTTCACTTCTTAGGCCCTAACTATTCGTTCTGGTGGAACAACGCCCTAGAGTGAAGCCTAGGTTGCCCGGAACGTAGAAATGACCATCACTTTCAAACTGGTTGCAATTAATCCTGTTATACGATGGAAAAACTAATGTAGTTTTATTGCATTTTATGCTTCGTGCGTTGACTTCTAAGGCCCTAACTATTCAATCTGTTGGAGCAACGCCCTAGAGTGAAGCCTAGGTTGCCCGAAACGTAGAAATGACCATAACTTTTACACTGGTAGCAATTATTCGTTTTATACAATGGAAAAACTGTTCTATTTATTTTGTATTTTATGCTTCGGGCGTTGACTTCTGAGGCCCTAACTGTTTGATCTGGTGGAGCAACACCCTAGAGTGAAGCCTAGGTTGCCCGGAACGTAGAAATGACCATTACTTTCACACTGTTTGCAATTATTCGTTTTTTACAATGGAAGACCTGTTGTATTTATATTGTATTTTATGCCTCTGGCGTTGACTTCTAAGGCCCTAGATATTCGATCTAGTGGAGCAACGCCCTAGAGTGAAGCCTAGGTTGCCCGGAACGTAGAAATGACCATCACTTTCAAACTGGTTGCAATTAATCCTGTTATACGATGGAAAAACTATTGTATTTTTATTGCATTTTATGCTTCGTGCGTTGACTTCTAAGGCCCTAACTATTCAATCTGTTGGAGCAACGCCCTAGAGTGAAGCCTAGGTTGCTCGGAATGTAGAAATGACCATAACTTTCACACTGGCTGCAATTATTCGTTTTAGACGATGGAAAAGCTGTTGTATTTATGTCGTATTTTATGCTTCTGGCGGTGACTTCTAAGGACCTAACTATTCGATCTGGTGGAGCAACGCCCTAGAGTGAAGCCTAGGTTCCCTGGAACGTACAAATGACCATCACTTTCACACGGGTTGCAATTATTCCTGTTATAGGATGGAAAGACTGTTGTATTTTTATTGCATTTTATGCTTCTGGCGTTCACTTCTTAGGCCCTGACTATTCGATCTGGTGGAACAACGCCCTATGGTGAAGCCTAGATTGCCCGGAACGTAGAGATGACAATTACTTTCACACTGTTTGCAATAATTCCTTTTATACGATGCAAAAGTTGTTGTATTAATATCGTATTTTATGCTTCTGGCGTTGACTTCTAAGGACCTAACTATTCGATCTGGTGGTGTAACGCCCTAGAGTGAAGCCTAGGTTGCTCGGAATGTAGAAATAACCATAACTTTCGCACTGGTTGCAATTATTCGTTTTTTACAATGGAAGAGCTGTTGTATTTATATTGTATTTTATGCCTCTGGCGTTGACTTCTAAGGCCCTAGCTATTCGATCTACTGGAGCAACGCCCTAGAGTGAAGCCTAGGTTGCCCGGAACGTAGAAATGACCATCACTTTCAAACTGGTTGCAATTAATCCTGTTATACGATGGAAAAACTGTTGTATTTTTATTGTATTTTATGCTTCTGGCGTTCACTTCTTAGGCCCTAACTATTCGATCAGGTAGAACAACGCCCTAGGGTGAAGCCTAGGTTGCCCGGAACGTAGAAATGACCATAACTTTTACACTGGTAACAATTATTCGTTTTATACAATGGATAAACTGTTCTATTTATTTTGTATTTTATGCTTCGGGCGTTGACTTCTGAGGCCCTAACTGTTTGATCTGGTGGAGCAACGCCCTAGAGTGAAGCCTAGGTTGCCCGGAACGTAGAAATGACCATTTCTTTCACACTGTTTGCAATTATTCCGTTTATACGATGGAAAAGCTGTTGTATTTATATCGTATTTTATGCTTCTGGCGTTGACTTCTATGGCCCTAGCTATTCGATCTAGTGGAGCAACACCCTAGAGTGAAGCCTAGGTTGCCCGGAACGTAGAAATGACCATAACTTTCACACTGGCTGCAATTATTCGTTTTATACGATGGAAAAGCTGTTGTATTTATATCGTATTTTATGCTTCTGGCGGTGACTTCTAAGGACCTAACTATTCGATCTGGTGGTGTAACGCCCTAGAGTGAAGCCTAGGTTGCTCGGAATGTAGAAATAACCATAACTTTCGCACTGGTTGCAATTATTCGTTTTTTACAATGGAAGAGCTGTTGTATTTATATTGTATTTTATGCCTCTGGCGTTGACTTCTTAGGCCCTAACTATTCCATCTGGTGGAACAACGCCCTAGGGTGAAGCCTAGGTTGCCCGGAACGTAGAAATGACCAGCACTTTCACACTGGTTGCAGTTATTCGTTTTATACAATGGAAAAGCTGTTCTTTTTATTTTGTATTTAATGCTTCGGGCGTTGGCTTCTAAGGCCCTAACTGTTTGATCTGGTGGAGCAACGCCCTAGAGTGAAGCCTAGGTTGCCCGGAACGTAGAAATGACCATAACTTTCACACTGGTTGCTATTATTCGTTTTATACGATGGAAAAACTGTTATATTTATATTGTATTTTATGCTTCAGGCGTTGACTTCTGAGGCCGTAGCTATTCGATGTGGTGGAAGAACGTCATAGAGTGAAGCCTAGGTTGCCCGGAACGTAGAAATAACCATAACTTTCACACTGGTTGCAATTATTCGTTTTTTACAATGGAAGAGCTGTTGTATTTATATTGAATTTTAAGCCTCTGGCGTTGACTTCTAAGGCCCTAGCTATTCGATCTAGTGGAGCAACGCCCTAGAGTGAAGCCTAGGTTGCCCGGAACGTAGAAATGACCATCACTTTCAAACTGGTTGCAATTAATCCTGTTATACGATGGAAAGACTGTTGTATTTTTATTGTATTTTATGCTTCTGGCGTTCACTTCTTAGGCCCTAACTATTCGTTCTGGTGGAACAACGCCCTAGAGTGAAGCCTAGGTTGCCCGGAACGTAGAAATGACCATAACTTTTACACTGGTAGCAATTATTCGTTTTATACAATGGAAAAACTGTTCTATTTATTTTGTATTTTATGCTTCGGGCGTTGACTTCTAAGGCCCTAACTGTTTGATCTGGTGGAGCAACGCCCTAGAGTGAAGCCTAGGTTGCCGGGAACGTAGAAATGACCATTACTTTCACACTGTTTGCAATTATTCCGTTTATACGATGGAAAAGCTGTTGTATTTATATCGTATTTTATGCTTCTGGCGTTGACTTCTATGGCCCTAGCTATTCGATCTAGTGGAGCAACGCCCTAGAGTGAAGCCTAGGTTGCCCGGAACGTAGAAATGACCATCACTTTCAAACTGGTTGCAATTAATCCTGTTATACGATGGAAAAACTATTGTATTTTTATTGCATTTTATGCTTCGTGCGTTGACTTCTAAGGCCCTAACTATTCAATCTGTTGGAGCAACGCCCTAAAGTGAAGCCTAGGTTGCTCGGAATGTAGAAATGACCATAACTTTCACACTGGCTGCAATTATTCGTTTTATACGATGGAAAAGCTGTTGTATTTATATTGTATTTTATGCCTCTGGCGTTGTCTTCTAAGGCCCTAGCTATTCGATCTAGTGGAGCAACGCCCTAGGGTGAAGCCTAGGTTGCCCGGAACGTAGAAATGACCAGTACTTTCACACTGGTTGCAGTTATTCGTTTTATACGATGGAAAAACTGTTCTATTTATTTTGCATTTTATGCTTCGCGCGTTGACTTCTAAGGCGCTAACTATTCAATCTGTTGGAGCAACGCCCTAGGGTGTATCCTAGGTTGCCCGGAAAGTAGAAATGACCATAACTTTCATACTGGTTGCAATTATTCGTTTTATATGATGGAAAAACTGTTGTATTTATATTGTATTTTATGCTTCTGGCGTTCACTTCTTAGGCCCTAACTATTCGATCTGGTGGAACAACGGCCTAAGGTGAAGCCTAGGTTGCCCGGAAAGTAGAAATGACCATAACTTTCATTCTGGTTGCAATTATTCGTTTTATATGATGGAAAAACTGTTGGATTTATATTGTATTTTATGCTTCAGGCGTTGACTTCTGAGGCCGTAGCTATTCGATCTAGTGGAGCAACGCCCTAGAGTGAAGCCTAGGTTGCCCGGAACGTAGAAATGACCATAACTTTTACACTGGTAGCAATTATTCGTTTTATACAATGGAAAAACTGTTCTATTTATTTTGTATTTTATGCTTCGGGCGTTGACTTCTGAGGCCCTAACTGTTTGATCTGGTGGAGCAACACCCTAGAGTGAAGCCTAGGTTGCCCGGAACGTAGAAATGACCATTACTTTCACACTGTTTGCAATTATTCGTTTTTTACAATGGAAGAGCTGTTGTATTTATATTGTATTTTATGCCTCTGGCGTTGACTTCTAAGGCCCTAGGTATTCGATCTAGTGGAGCAACGCCCTAGAGTGAAGCCTAGGTTGCCCGGAACGTAGAAATGACCATCACTTTCAAACTGGTTGCAATTAATCCTGTTATACGATGGAAAAACTATTGTATTTTTATTGCATTTTATGCTTCGTGCGTTGACTTCTAAGGCCCTAACTATTCAATCTGTTGGAGCAACGCCCTAGAGTGAAGCCTACGTTGCCCGAAACGTAGAAATGACCATAACTTTTACACTGGTAGCAATTATTCGTTTTATACAATGGAAAAACTGTTCTATTTATTTTGTATTTTATGCTTCGGGCGTTGACTTCTGAGGCCCTAACTGTTTGATCTGGTGGAGCAACACCCTAGAGTGAAGCCTAGGTTGCCCGGAACGTAGAAATGACCATTACTTTCACACTGTTTGCAATTATTCGTTTTTTACAATGGAAGAGCTGTTGTATTTATATTGTATTTTATGCCTCTGGCGTTGACTTCTAAGGCCCTAGATATTCGATCTAGTGGAGCAACGCCCTATGGTGAAGCCTAGGTTGCCCGGAACGTAGAGATGACAATTACTTTCACACTGTTTGCAATAATTCCTTTTATACGATGCAAAAGTTGTTGTATTTATATCGTATTTTATGCTTCTGGCGTTGACTTCTAAGGACCTAACTATTCGATCTGGTGGTGTAACGCCCTAGAGTGAAGCCTAGGTTGCTCGGAATGTAGAAATAACCATAACTTTCGCACTGGTTGCAATTATTCGTTTTTTACAATGGAAGAGCTGTTGTATTTATATTGTATTTTATGCCTCTGGCGTTGACTTCTAAGGCCCTAGCTATTCGATCTAGTGGAGCAACGCCCTAGAGTGAAGCCTAGGTTGCCCGGAACGTAGAAATGACCATCACTTTCAAACTGGTTGCAATTAATCCTGTTATACGATGGAAAAACTGTTGTATTTTTATTGTATTTTATGCTTCTGGCGTTCACTTCTTAGGCCCTAACTATTCGATCAGGTAGAACAACGCCCTAGGGTGAAGCCTAGGTTGCCCGGAACGTAGAAATGACCATAACTTTTACACTGGTAACAATTATTCGTTTTATACAATGGATAAACTGTTCTATTTATTTTGTATTTTATGCTTCGGGCGTTGACTTCTGAGGCCCTAACTGTTTGATCTGGTGGAGCAACGCCCTAGAGTGAAGCCTAGGTTGCCCGGAACGTAGAAATGACCATTTCTTTCACACTGTTTGCAATTATTCCGTTTATACGATGGAAAAGCTGTTGTATTTATATCGTATTTTATGCTTCTGGCGTTGACTTCTATGGCCCTAGCTATTCGATCTAGTGGAGCAACGCCCTAGAGTGAAGCCTAGGTTGCCCGGAACGTAGAAATGACCATCACTTTCAAACTGGTTGCAATTAATCCTGTTATACGATGGAAAAACTATTGTATTTTTATTGCATTTTATGCTTCGTGCGTTGACTTCTAAGGCCCTAACTATTCAATCTGTTGGAGCAACGCCCTAGAGTGAAGCCTAGGTTGCTCGGAATGTAGAAATGACCATAACTTTCACACTGGCTGCAATTATTCGTTTTATACGATGGAAAAGCTGTTGTATTTATATCGTATTTTATGCTTCTGGCGGTGACTTCTAAGGACCTAACTATTCGATCTGGTGGTGTAACGCCCTAGAGTGAAGCCTAGGTTGCTCGGAATGTAGAAATAACCATAACTTTCGCACTGGTTGCAATTATTCGTTTTTTACAATAGAAGAGCTGTTGTATTTATATTGTATTTTATGCCTCTGGCGTTGACTTCTAAGGCCCTAGCTATTCGATCTAGTGGATCAACGCCCTAGAGTGAAGCCTAGGTTGCCCGGAACGTAGAAATGACCATCACTTTCAAACTGGTTGCAATTAATCCTGTTATACGATGGAAAAACTGTTGTATTTTTATTGTATTTTATGCTTCTGGCGTTCACTTCTTAGGCCCTAACTATTCGATCAGGTAGAACAACGCCCTAGGGTGAAGCCTAGGTTGCCCGGAACGTAGAAATGACCATAACTTTTACACTGGTAACAATTATTCGTTTTATACAATGGATAAACTGTTCTATTTATTTTGTATTTTATGCTTCGGGCGTTGACTTCTGAGGCCCTAACTGTTTGATCTGGTGGAGCAACGCCCTAGAGTGAAGCCTAGGTTGCCCGGAACGTAGAAATGACCATTACTTTCACACTGTTTGCAATTATTCCGTTTATACGATGGAAAAGCTGTTGTATTTATATCGTATTTTATGCTTCTGGCGTTGACTTCTATGGCCCTAGCTATTCGATCTAGTGGAGCAACGCCCTAGAGTGAAGCCTAGGTTGCCCGGAACGTAGAAATGACCATCACTTTCAAACTGGTTGCAATTAATCCTGTTATACGATGGAATAACTATTGTATTTTTATTGCATTTTATGCTTCGTGCGTTGACTTCTAAGGCCCTAACTATTCAATCTGTTGGAGCAACGCCCTAGAGTGAAGCCTAGGTTGCTCGGAATGTAGAAATGACCATAACTTTCACACTGGCTGCAATTATTCGTTTTATACGATGGAAAAGCTGTTGTATTTATATCGTATTTTATGCTTCTGGCGGTGACTTCTAAGGACCTAACTATTCGATCTGGTGGTGTAACGCCCTAGAGTGAAGCCTAGGTTGCTCGGAATGTAGAAATAACCATAACTTTCGCACTGGTTGCAATTATTCGTTTTATACGATGGAAAAGCTGTTGTATTTATATCGTATTTTATGCTTCTGGCGGTGACTTCTAAGGACCTAACTATTCGATCTGGTGGTGTAACGCCCTAGAGTGAAGCCTAGGTTGCTCGGAATGTAGAAATAACCATAACTTTCGCACTGGTTGCAATTATTCATTTTTTACAATGGAAGAGCTGTTGTATTTATATTGTATTTTATGCCTCTGGCGTTGACTTCTAAGGCCCTAGCTATTCGATCTAGTGGAGCAACGCCCTAGAGTGAAGCCTAGGTTGCCCGGAACGTAGAAATGACCATCACTTTCAAACTGGTTGCAATTAATCCTGTTATACGATGGAAAAACTGTTGTATTTTTATTGTATTTTATGCTTCTGGCGTTCACTTCTCAGGCCCTAACTATTCGATCAGGTGGAACAACGCCCTAGGGTGAAGCCTAGGTTGCCCGGAACGTAGAAATGGCCATAACTTTTACACTGGTAGCAATTATTCGTTTTATACGATGGAAAAACTGTTGTATTTATATTGTGTTTAATGCTTCTGGCGTTCGCGTCTGAGGCCCTAACTATTCGATCTGGTGGAGCAATGCCTCAGAGTTAAGTCTAGGATGCCCGAAACGCCGAAATGATCATTACTTTCACGCTTGTTGCAATTATTCCTGTTATACGATGAAAAGACCGTTGTATTTTTATTGTATTTTATGCTTCAGGCGTAGGCTTCTAAGGCCGTTGCTATTCGATATGGTGGAGCACCGCCCTAGAGTGAAGCCTAGGATGCCCGGAACGTAGAAATGACCATAACTTTTACACTGGTAGCAATTATTCGTTTTATACAATGGAAAAACTGTTCTATTTATTTCGTATTTTATGCTTCGGGCGTTGACTTCTAAGGCCCTAACCGTTTCATCTGGTGGAGCAACGCCCTAGAGTGAAGCCTAGGTTGCTCAGAATATAGAAATGACAATTACTTTCACACTGTTTGCAATTATGCCTTTTATACGATGCAAAAGCTGTTGTATTTATAACGTATTTTATGCTTCTGGCGTTGACTTCTAAGGACCTAACTATTCGATCTGGTGGAACAACGCCCTGGAGTGAAGTCTAGGTTGCCCGGAACGTCGAAATGACCATCACTTTCAAACTGGTTGCAATTTATCCTGTTATACCATGGAAAAGCTGTTGTATTTATATCGTATTGTATGCTTCTGGCGTTGACATCTAAGGACCTATCTGTTTGATCTGGTGGAGCAACGCCCTCGAGTGAAGCCTAGGTTGCTCGCAATGTAGAAATAACCATAACTTTCACACTGGATGCAATTATTCGTTTTTTACGATGGAAATGCTGTTGTACTTATATTGTATTTTATGACCCTGGCGTTGACTTCTAAGGCCCTAGCTATTCGATCTATTGGAGCAACGCCCTAGAGTGAAGCCTAGGTTCCCCGGAACGTAGAAATGACCATTACTTTCGCACTGTTTGCAATTAATCCTGTTATACGATGGAAAAGCTGTTGTATTTATATCGTATTTTATGCTTCTGGCGTTGACTTCTATGGCCCTAGCTATTCGATCTAGTGGAGCAACGCCCTAGAGTGAAGCCTAGGTTGCCCGGAACGTAGAAATGACCATTACTTTCACACTGTTTGCAATTACTCATTATATACCATGGAAAAGCTGTTGTATTTATATCGTATTTTATGCTTCTGGCGTTGACTTCTAAGGACCTAACTATTCGATCTGGTGCAGCAATGCCCTAGAGTGAAGCCTAGGTAGCCCGGAACGTAGAAATGACCATAACTTTTACACTGGTAGCAATTATTCGTTTTATACAATGGAAAAACTGTTCTATTTATTTTGTATTTTATGCTTCGGGCGTTGACTTCTTTGCCCCTATCAATTCGATCTGGTAGAGCAACGCCCTAGAGTGAAGCCTAGGTTCCCTGGAACGTACAAATGACCATCACTTTCACACGGGTTGCAATTATTCCTGTTATAGGATGGAAAGACAGTTGTATTTTTATTGCATTTTATGCTTCTGGCGTTCACTTCTTAGGCCCTGACTATTCGATCTGGTGGAACAACGCCCTATGGTGAAGCCTAGGTTGCCCGGAACGTAGAAATGACAATTACTTTCACACTGTTTGCATTAATTCCTTTTATACGATGCAAAAGTTGTTGTATTTATATCGTATTTTATGCTTCTGGCGTTGACTTCTAAGGACCTAACTATTCGATCTGGTAGAGCAACGCCCTAGAGTGAAGCCTAGGTTGCTCGGAATGTAGAAATAACCATAACTTTCACACTGGTTGCAATTATTCGTTTTTTACAATGGAAGAGCTGTTGTATTTATATTGTATTTTATGCCTCTGGCGTTGACTTCTATGGCCCTAGCTATTCCATCTAGTGGAGCAACGCCCTAGAGTGAAGCCTAGGTTGCCCGGAACGTAGAAATGACCATCACTTTCAAACTGGTTGCAATTAATCCTGTTATACGATGGAAAAACTGTTGTATTTATATTGTATTTTATGCCTCTGGCGTTGACTTCTTAGGGCCTAACTATTCGATCTGGTGGCACAACGCCCTAGGGTGAAGCCTAGGTTGCCCGGAACGTAGAAATGACCATAACTTTTACACTGGTAGCAATTATTCGTTTTATACAATGGAAAAACTGTTCTATTTATTTTGTATTTTATGCTTCGGGCGTTGACTTCTAAGGCCCTAACTGTTTGATCTGGTGGAGCAACGCCCTAGAGTGAAGCCTAGGTTGCCCGGAACGTAGAAATGACCATTACTTTCACACTGTTTGCAATTATTCCGTTTATACGATGGAAAAGCTGTTGTATTTATATCGTATTTTATGCTTCTGGCGTTGACTTCTATGGCCCTAGCTATTCGATCTAGTGGAGCAACGCCCTAGAGTGAAGCCTAGGTTGCCCGGAACGTAGAAATGACCATCAATTTCAAACTGGTTGCAATTAATCCTGTTATACGATGGAAAAACTGTTGTATTTTTATTGCATTTTATGCTTCGGGCGTTGACTTATAAGGCCCTGACTATTCAATCTGTTGGAGCAACGCCCTAGAGTGAAGCCTAGGTTACTCGGAGTGTAGAAATGACCATAGCTTTCACACTGGTTGCAACTATTCGTTTTATACGATGGAAAAACTGTTGTATTTATATTGTATTTTATGCTTCTGGCGTTCACTTCTTCGGCCCTAACTATTCGATCTGGTGGAACAACACCCTAGGGTGAAGCCGAGGTTGCCCGGAACGTAGAAATGACCATAACTTTTACACTGGTAGCAATTATTCGTTTTATACAGTGGAAAAACTGTTCTATTTATTTTGTATTTTATGCTTCGGGCGTTGACTTCTATGGCCCTAGCTATTCGATCTAGTGGAGCAACGCCCTAGAGTGAAGCCTAGGTTGCCCGGAACGTAGAAATGACCATAACTTTTACACTGGTAGCAATTAATCCTGTTATACGATGGAAAAACTGTTGTATTTATATCGTATTTTATGCTTCTGGCGTTGACTTCTATGGCCCTAGCTATTCCATCTAGTGGAGCAACGCCCTAGAGTGAAGCCTAGGTTGCCCGGAACGTAGAAATGACCATCACTTTCAAACTGGTTGCAATTAATCCTGTTATGCGATGGAAAAACTGTTGTATTTATATTGTATTTTATGCCTCTGGCGTTGACTTCTTAGGGCCTAACTATTCGATCTGGTGGCACAACGCCCTAGGGTGAAGCCTAGGTTGCCCGGAACGTAGAAATGACCATAACTTTTACACTGGTAGCAATTATTCCGTTTATACGATGGAAAAGCTGTTGTATTTATATCGTATTTTATGCTTCTGGCGTTGACTTCTATGGCCCTAGCTATTCGATCTAGTGGAGCAACGCCCTAGAGTGAAGCCTAGGTTGCCCGGAACGTAGAAATGACCATCACTTTCAAACTGGTTGCAATTAATCCTGTTATACGATGGAAAAACTGTTGTATTTATATTGTATTTTATGCCTCTGGCGTTGACTTCTTAGGGCCTAACTATTCGATCTGTTGGAGCAACGCCCTAGAGTGAAGCCTAGGTTACTCGGAGTGTAGAAATGACCATAGCTTTCACACTGGTTGCAATTATTCGTTTTATACGATGGAAAAACTGTTGTATTTATATTGTATTTTATGCTTCTGGCGTTCACTTCTTCGGCCCTAACTATTCGATCTGGTGGAACAACGCCCTAGGGTGAAGCCTAGGTTGCCCGGAACGTAGAAATGACCATAACTTTTACACTGGTAGCAATTATTCGTTTTATACAATGGAAAAACTGTTCTATTTATTTTGTATTTTATGCTTCGGGCGTTGACTTCTAAGGCCCTAACTGTTTGATCTGGTGGAGCAACGCCCTAGAGTGAAGCCTAGGTTGCCCGGAACGTAGAAATGACCATTACTTTCACACTGTTTGCAATTATTCCGTTTATACGATGGAAAAGCTGTTGTATTTATATCGTATTTTATGCTTCTGGCGTTGACTTCTATGGCCCTAGCTATTCGATCTAGTGGAGCAACGCCCTAGAGTGAAGCCTAGGTTGCCCGGAACGTAGAAATGACCATCACTTTCAAACTGGTTGCAATTAATCCTGTTATACGATGGAAAAACTGTTGTATTTATATTGTATTTTATGCCTCTGGCGTTGACTTCTTAGGGCCTAACTATTCGATCTGGTGGCACAACGCCCTAGGGTGAAGCCTAGGTTGCCCGGAACGTAGAAATGACCATAACTTTTACACTGGTAGCAATTATTCGTTTTATACAATGGAAAAACTGTTCTATTTATTTTGTATTTTATGCTTCGGGCGTTGACTTCTAAGGCCCTAACTATTTGATCTGGTGGAGCAACGCCCTAGAGTGAAGCCTAGGTTGCCCGGAACGTAGAAATGACCATTACTTTCACACTGTTTGCAATTATTCCGTTTATACGATGGAAAAGCTGTTGTATTTATATCGTATTTTATGCTTCTGGCGTTGACTTCTATGGCCCTAGCTATTCGATCTAGTGGAGCAACGCCCTAGAGTGAAGCCTAGGTTGCCCGGAACGTAGAAATGACCATCACTTTCAAACTGGTTGCAATTAATCCTGTTATACGATGGAAAAACTGTTGTATTTATATTGTATTTTATGCCTCTGGCGTTGACTTCTTAGGGCCTAACTATTGGATCTGGTGGCACAACGCCCTAGGGTGAAGCCTAGGTTGCCCGGAACGTAGAAATGACCATAACTTTTACACTGGTAGCAATTATTCGTTTTATACAATGGAAAAACTGTTCTATTTATTTTGTATTTTATGCTTCGGGCGTTGACTTCTAAGGCCCTAACTGTTTGATCTGGTGGAGCAACGCCCTAGAGTGAAGCCTAGGTTGCCCGGAACGTAGAAATGACCATTACTTTCACACTGTTTGCAATTATTCCGTTTATACGATGGAAAAGCTGTTGTATTTATATCGTATTTTATGCTTCTGGCGTTGACTTCTATGGCCCTAGCTATTCGATCTAGTGGAGCAACGCCCTAGAGTGAAGCCTAGGTTGCCCGGAACGTAGAAATGACCATCAATTTCAAACTGGTTGCAATTAATCCTGTTATACGATGGAAAAACTGTTGTATTTTTATTGCATTTTATGCTTCGGGCGTTGACTTATAAGGCCCTGACTATTCAATCTGTTGGAGCAACGCCCTAGAGTGAAGCCTAGGTTACTCGGAGTGTAGAAATGACCATAGCTTTCACACTGGTTGCAATTATTCGTTTTATACGATGGAAAAACTGTTGTATTTATATTGTATTTTATGCTTCTGGCGTTCACTTCTTCGGCCCTAACTATTCGATCTGGTGGAACAACACCCTAGGGTGAAGCCGAGGTTGCCCGGAACGTAGAAATGACCATAACTTTTACACTGGTAGCAATTATTCGTTTTATACAGTGGAAAAACTGTTCTATTTATTTTGTATTTTATGCTTCGGGCGTTGACTTCTAAGGCCCTAACTGTTTCATCTGGTGGAGCAACGCCGTAGAGTGAAGCCTAGGTTGCCCGGAACATAGAAATGACCATTACTTTCACACTGTTTGCAATTATACCTTTTATACGATGGAAAAGCTGTTGTATTTATATCGTATTTTATGCTTCTGGCGTTGACTTCTATGGCCCTAGCTATTCCATCTAGTGGAGCAACGCCCTAGAGTGAAGCCTAGGTTGCCCGGAACGTAGAAATGACCATCACTTTCAAACTGGTTGCAATTAATCCTGTTATACGATGGAAAAACTGTTGTATTTTTATTGCATTTTATGCTTCGTGCGTTGACTTCTAAGGCCCTAACTATTCAATCTGTTGGAGCAACGCCCTAGAGTGAAGCCTAGGTTGCTCGGAACGTAGAAATGACAATTACTTTCACACTGTTTGCAATAATTCCTTTTAAACAATGCAAAAGTTGTTGTATTTATGTCGTATTTTATGCTTCTGGCGTTGACTTCTAAGGACCTAACTATTCGATCTGGTGGAGCAACGCCCTAGAGTGAAGCCTAGGTTGCTCGGAATGTAGAAATCACCATATCTTTCACACTGGTTGCAATTATTCGTTTTTTACAATGGAAAAGCTGTTGTATTTATATTGTATTTTATGCCTATGGCGTTGTCTTCTAAGGCCCTAACTATTCGATCTAGTGGAGCAACGCCCTAGAGTGAAGTCTAGGTTGCCCGGAACGTCGAAATGACCATCACTTTCAAACTGGTTGCAATTAATCCTGTTATACCATGGAAAAGCTGTTGTATTTATATCGTATTGTATGCTTCTGGCGTTGACATCTAAGGACCTATCTGTTTGATCTGGTGGCGCAACGCCCTAGTGTGAAGCCTAGGTGGCTCGGTATGTAGAAATGACCATAACTTTCACACTGGCTGCAATTATTCGTTTTATACGATGGAAAAGCTGTTGTATTTATATTGTATTTTATGCTTCTGACGTTTACTTCTTAGGCCCTAACTATTCGATCTGGTGGAACAACGCCCTATGGTGAAGCCTAGGTTGCCCGGAACGTAGAAATGACAATTACTTTCACACTGTTTGCATTAATTCCTTTTATACGATGCAAAAGTTGTTGTATTTATATCGTATTTTATGCTTCTGGCGTTGACTTCTATGGCCCTAGCTATTCGATCTAGTGGAGCAACGCCCTAGAGTGAAGCCTAGGTTGCCCGGAACGTAGAAATGACCATAACTTTTACACTGGTAGCAATTATTCGTTTTATACAACGGAAAAACTGTTCTATTTATTTTGTATTTTATGCTTCGGGCGTTGACTTCTAAGGCCCTAACTGTTTGATCTGGTGGAGCAACGCCCTAGAGTGAAGCCTAGGTTGCCCGGAACGTAGAAATGACCATTACTTTCACACTGTTTGCAATTATTCCGTTTATACGATGGAAAAGCTGTTGTATTTATATCGTATTTTATGCTTCTGGCGTTGACTTCTATGGCCCTAGCTATTCGATCTAGTGGAGCAACGCCCTAGAGTGAGGCCTAGGTTGCCCGGAACGTAGAAATGACCATCACCTTCAAACTGGTTGCAATTAATCCTGTTATACGATGGAAAAACTGTTGTATTTTTATTGTATTTTATGCTTCTGGCGTTCACTTCTTAGGCCCTAACTATTCGATCTGGTGGCACAACGCCCTAGGGTGAAGCCTAGGTTGCCCGGAACGTAGAAATGACCATAACTTTTACACTGGTAGCAATTATTCGTTTTATACAATGTAAAAACTGTTCTATTTATTTTGTATTTTATGCCTCTGGCGTTGACTTCTTAGGGCCTAACTATTCGATCTGGTGGCACAACGCCCTAGGGTGAAGCCTAGGTTGCCCGGAACGTAGAAATGACCATAACTTTTACACTGGTAGCAATTATTCGTTTTATACAATGGAAAAACTGTTCTATTTATTTTGTATTTTATGCTTCGGGCGTTGACTTCTAAGGCCCTAACTGTTTGATCTGGTGGAGCAACGCCCTAGAGTGAAGCCTAGGTTGCCCGGAACGTAGAAATGACCATTACTTTCACACTGTTTGCAATTATTCCGTTTATACGATGGAAAAGCTGTTGTATTTATATCGTATTTTATGCTTCTGGCGTTGACTTCTATGGCCCTAGCTATTCGATCTAGTGGAGCAACGCCCTAGAGTGAGGCCTAGGTTGCCCGGAACGTAGAAATGACCATCACCTTCAAACTGGTTGCAATTAATCCTGTTATACGATGGAAAAACTGTTGTATTTTTATTGTATTTTATGCTTCTGGCGTTCACTTCTTAGGCCCTAACTATTCGATCTGGTGGCACAACGCCCTAGGGTGAAGCCTAGGTTGCCCGGAACGTAGAAATGACCATAACTTTTACACTGGTAGCAATTATTCGTTTTATACAATGGAAAAACTGTTCTATTTATTTTGTATTTTATGCCTCTGGCGTTGACTTCTTAGGGCCTAACTATTCGATCTGGTGGCACAACGCCCTAGGGTGAAGCCTAGGTTGCCCGGAACGTAGAAATGACCATAACTTTTACACTGGTAGCAATTATTCGTTTTATACAATGGAAAAACTGTTCTATTTATTTTGTATTTTATGCTTCGGGCGTTGACTTCTAAGGCCCTAACTGTTTGATCTGGTGGAGCAACGCCCTAGAGTGAAGCCTAGGTTGCCCGGAACGTAGAAATGACCATTACTTTCACACTGTTTGCAATTATTCCGTTTATACGATGGAAAAGCTGTTGTATTTATATCGTATTTTATGCTTCTGGCGTTGACTTCTATGGCCCTAGCTATTCGATCTAGTGGAGCAACGCCCTAGAGTGAAGCCTAGGTTGCCCGGAACGTAGAAATGACCATTACTTTCACACTGTTCGCAATTACTCATTTTATACCATGGAAAAGCTGTTGTATTTATATCGTATTTTATGCTTCTGGCGTTGACTTCTAAGGACCTAACTATTCGATCTGGTGCAGCAATGCCCTAGAGTGAAGCCTAGGTAGCCCGGAACGTAGAAATGACCATAACTTTTACACTGGTAGCAATTATTCGTTTTATACAATGGAAAAACTGTTCTATTTATTTTGTATTTTATGCTTCGGGCGTTGACTTCTTTGGCCCTATCAATTCGATCTGGTAGAGCAACGCCCTAGAGTGAAGCCTAGGTTCCCTGGAACGTACAAATGACCATCACTTTCACACGGGTTGCAATTATTCCTGTTATAGGATGGAAAGACAGTTGTATTTTTATTGCATTTTATGCATCTGGCGTTCACTTCTTAGGCCCTGACTATTCGATCTGGTGGAACAACGCCCTATGGTGAAGCCTAGGTTGCCCGGAACGTAGAAATGACAATTACTTTCACACTGTTTGCATTAATTCCTTTTATACGATGCAAAAGTTGTTGTATTTATATCGTATTTTATGCTTCTGGCGTTGACTTCTAAGGACCTAACTATTCGATCTGGTAGAGCAACGCCCTAGAGTGAAGCCTAGGTTGCTCGGAATGTAGAAATAACCATAACTTTCACACTGGTTGCAATTATTCGTTTTTTACAATGGAAGAGCTGTTGTATTTATATTGTATTTTATGCCTCTGGCGTTGACTTCTAAGGCCCTAGCTATTCGATCTAGTGGAGCAACGCCCTAGAGTGAAGCCTAGGTTGCCCGGAACGTAGAAATGACCATCACCTTCAAACTGGTTGCAATTAATCCTGTTATACGATGGAAAAACTGTTGTATTTTTATTGTATTTTATGCTTCTGGCGTTCACTTCTTAGGCCCTAACTATTCGATCTGGTGGCACAACGCCCTAGGGTGAAGCCTAGGTCGCCCGGAACGTATAAATGACCATAACTTTTACACTGGTAGCAATTATTCGTTTTATACAATGGAAGAACTGTTCTATTTATTTTGTATTTTATGCTTCGGGCGTTGACTTCTAAGGCCCTAACTGTTTGATCTGGTGGAGCAACGCCCTAGAGTGAAGCCTAGGTTGCCCGGAACGTAGAAATGACCATTACTTTCACACTGTTTGCAATTATTCCGTTTATACGATGGAAAAGCTGTTGTATTTATATCGTATTTTATGCTTCTGGCGTTGACTTCTATGGCCCTAGCTATTCGATCTAGTGGAGCAACGCGTTAGAGTGAAGCCTAGGTTGCCCGGAACGTAGAAATGACCATCACTTTCAAACTGGTTGCAATTAATCCTGTTATACGATGGAAAAACTGTTGTATTTATATTGTATTTTATGCCTCTGGCGTTGACTTCTTAGGGCCTAACTATTCGATCTGGTGGCACAACGCCCTAGGGTGAAGCCTAGGTTGCCCGGAACGTAGAAATGACCATAACTTTTACACTGGTAGCAATTATTCGTTTTATACAATGGAAAAACTGTTCTATTTATTTTGTATTTTATGCTTCGGGCGTTGACTTCTAAGGCCCTAACTGTTTGATCTGGTGGAGCAACGCCCTAGAGTGAAGCCTAGGTTGCCCGGAACGTAGAAATGACCATTACTTTCACACTGTTTGCAATTATTCCGTTTATACGATGGAAAAGCTGTTGTATTTATATCGTATTTTATGCTTCTGGCGTTGACTTCTATGGCCCTAGCTATTCGATCTAGTGGAGCAACGCCCTAGAGTGAAGCCTAGGTTGCCCGGAACGTAGAAATGACCATCACTTTCAAACTGGTTGCAATTAATCCTGTTATACGATGGAAAAACTGTTGTATTTATATTGTATTTTATGCCTCTGGCGTTGACTTCTTAGGGCCTAACTATTCGATCTGGTGGCACAACGCCCTAGGGTGAAGCCTAGGTTGCCCGGAACGTAGAAATGACCATAACTTTTACACTGGTAGCAATTATTCGTTTTATACAATGGAAAAACTGTTCTATTTATTTTGTATTTTATGCTTCGGGCGTTGACTTCTAAGGCCCTAACTGTTTGATCTGGTGGAGCAACGCCCTAGAGTGAAGCCTAGGTTGCCCGGAACGTAGAAATGACCATTACTTTCACACTGTTTGCAATTATTCCGTTTATACGATGGAAAAGCTGTTGTATTTATATCGTATTTTATGCTTCTGGCGTTGACTTCTATGGCCCTAGCTATTCGGTCTAGTGGAGCAACGCCCTAGAGTGAAGCCTAGGTTGCCCGGAACGTAGAAATCACCATCACTTTCAAACTGGATGCAATTAATCCTGTTATACGATGGAAAAACTGTTGTATTTTTATTGCATTTTATGCTTCGGGCGTTGACTTATAAGGCCCTGACTATTCAATCTGTTGGAGCAACGCCCTAGAGTGAAGCCTAGGTTACTCGGAGTGTAGAAATGACCATAGCTTTCACACTGGTTGCAATTATTCGTTTTATACGATGGAAAAACTGTTGTATTTATATTGTATTTTATGACTCTGGCGTTGACTTCTAAGGCCCTAGCTATTCGATCTGTGGAACAACGCCCTAGAGTGAAGCCTAGGTTGCTCGGAATGTAGAAATCACCATATCTTTCACACTGGTTGCAATTATTCGTTTTTTACAATGGAAAAGCTGTTGTATTTATATTGTATTTTATGCCTATGGCGTTGTCTTCTAAGGCCCTAACTATTCGATCTAGTGGAGCAACGCCCTAGAGTGAAGTCTAGGTTGCCCGGAACGTCGAAATGACCATCACTTTCAAACTGGTTGCAATTAATCCTGTTATACCATGGAAAAGCTGTTGTATTTATATCGTATTGTATGCTTCTGGCGTTGACATCTAAGGACCTATCTGTTTGATCTGGTGGCGCAACGCCCTAGTGTGAAGCCTAGGTGGCTCGGAATGTAGAAATGACCATAACTTTCACACTGGCTGCAATTATTCGTTTTATACGATGGAAAAGCTGTTGTATTTATATTGTATTTTATGCTTCTGACGTTCACTTCTTAGGCCCTAACTATTCGATCTGGTGGAACAACGCCCTAGGGTGAAGCCGAGGTTGCCCGGAACGTAGAAATGACCATAACTTTTACACTGGTAGCAATTATTCGTTTTATACAATGGAAAAACTGTTGTATTTATATTGTATTTTATGCTTCTGGCGTTGACTGCTTAGGCCCTAACTATTCTATCTGGTGGAGCAATGCCTCAGAGTTAAGTCTAGGATGCCCGAAACGCCGAAATGATCATTACTTTCACGCTTGTTGCAATTATTCCTGTTATACGATGAAAAGACCGTTGTATTTTTATCGTATTTTATGCTTCAGGCGTAGGCTTCTAAGGCCGTAGCTATTCGATATGGTGGAGCACCGCCCTAGATTGAAGCCTAGGTTGCTCGGAATGTACAAATGACCATAGCTTTCACACTGGTTGCAATTATTCGTTTTATACGATGGAAAAACTGGTGTATTTATATTGTATTTTATGCTTCTGGCGTTCACTTCTTAGGCCCTAACTATTCGATCTGGTGGAACAACGCCCTAGGGTGAAGCCTAGGTTGCCCGGAACGTAGAAATGACCATAACTTTTACACTGGTAGCATTATTCGTTTTATACAATGGAAAAACTGTTCTATTTATTTTGTATTTTATGCTTCGGGCGTTGACTTCTTTGGCCCTAACAATTCGATCTGGTGGAGCAACGCCCTAGAGTGAAGCCTAGGTTGCCAGGAACGTAGAAATGACCATAACTTTTACACTGGTAGCAATTATTCGTTTTATACAATGGGAAAACTGTTCTATTTATTTTGTATTTTATGCTTCGGGCGTTTACTTCTAAGGACCTAATTGTTTGATCTGGTGGAGCAACGCCCTAGAGTGAAGCCTAGGTTGCCCGGAACGTAGAAATGACCATAACTTTCACACTGGTAGCAATTATTCTTTTTATACGATGGAAAAACTGTTTTATTTATTTTGTATTTTATGCTTCTGACGTTGACTTCTAGGGCCCTAACTATTCGATCTGGTGGAGCTACGCCCTAGAGTGAAGCCTAGGTTGCTCGGAACGTAGAAGTGACCATTACCTGCACAGTTGATGCAATTATTCCTGTTATACGATAGAAAAACTGTTGTATTTTTATTGTATTTTATGCTTCTGTCGTTGACTCCTAAGGCACTAACTATTCGATCTTGTGGAGCAACGCCCTAGAGTGAAGCCTAGGCTGCCCGGAACGTAGAAATGACCATTACTTTCGCAGTTTTTGCAATTATTCGTTTTATACGATGGAAAAGCTGTTGTATTTATATCGTATTTTATGCTTCTGGCGTCGAGTTCTTAGGCCCTAACTATTCAATCTGGTGGAACAACGCCTTGGGTGAAGCCTAGGTTGCCCGGAACGCAGAAATGACCATTACCTTCACACTGTTTGCAATTATTCCTGTTATACGATAGAAAAACTGCTGTATTTTTATTGTATTTTATGCTTCTGTCGTTGTTTTCTAAGGCCCTAACTATTCGATATGGTGGAGCAACGCCCTAGAATGAGGCATAGGATGCCCCGAACGTTGAAATGACCACTACTTCCACATAGGCTGCAATTATCCCTGCTATACGGTGGAAAAACTGTTGTATTTATATTGCTTTTTCTGCCTCTGGCGTCGACTTCTAAGGCCCTAACTATTTGATCTAGTGGAGCAACGCCCTAGAGTGAAGCCTAGGTTGCTCGGAGTGTAGAAATAACCATTACCTTCACGCTTGTTGCAATTATTCCTGTTATACGATGAAAAAACTGTTCTATTTTTATTGCATTTTATGCTTCAGGCGTTGACTTCTAAGGCCGGAGCTATTCCATGTGGTGGACCTACGCCCTAGAGTGAAGCCTAGGTTGCCCGGAACGTAGAAATGACCATTACTTTCACACTGTTTGCAATTAGACATTATATACGAGGTAAAAGCTGTTGTATTTATATTGTATTTTATGCTTCAGGCGTTGACTTCTTAGGCCCTAGCTATTCGATCTGGTGGAGCACCGCCCTAGAGTGAAGCCTAGGTTGCCCGGAACTTAGAACATACCATTACCTTCACCCTGGTTGCAATTATTCCTGTTATACGATGGAAATACTGTTGCATCTTTATTGTATTTTATGCTTCTGGCGTTGACTTCTAAGGCCCTAACTATTCAATCTGTTGGAGCAATGCCCCAGGGTGAAGCCTAGGTTGCCCGGAACGTAGAAATGACCATAACTTTCACACTGGTTGCTATTATTCGTTTTATACGATGGAAAAGCTGTTGTATTTATATCGTATCTTATGCTTCTGGCGTTGACTTCTTAGGCCCTAACTATTCCATCTGGTGGAACAACGCCCTTGGGTGAAGCCTAGGTTGCGCGGAACGTAGCAATGAATATAACTTTTACACTGGTAGCAATTATTCGTTTTATACGATGGAAAAACTGTTGTATTTATATTGTATTTTATGCTTCTGGCGTTCACTTCTTGGCCCTAACTATTCGATATGGTTGAAAAACGCCCTAGGGTGAAGCCTAGGTTGCCCGGAACGTAGAAATGACCATAACTTTTACACTGGTAGCAATTATTCGTTTTATACAATGGAAAAACCGTTCTATTTATTTTGTGTTTTATGCTTCGGGCGTTGACTTCTAAGGCCCTAACTGTTTGATCTGGTGGAGCAACGCCCTAGAGTGAAGCCTAGGTTGCCCGGAACGTAGAAATGACCATAACTTTCACACTGGTTGCTACTATTCATTTTATACGATGGAAAAACTGTTATATTTATATTGTATTTTATGCTTCTGGCGTTGACTTCTGAGGCCGTTGCTTTTCGATGTGGTGGGAGAACGCCATAGAGTGAAGCCTAGGTTGCCCGGAACGTAGAAATGACAATTACTTTCACACTGTTTGCATTAATTCCTTTTATACGATGCAAAAGTTGTTGTATTTATATCGTATTTTATGCTTCTGGCGTTGACTTCTAAGGACCTAACTATTCGATCTGGTAGAGCAACGCCCTAGAGTGAAGCCTAGGTTGCTCGGAACGTAGAAATGACCATCACCTTCAAACTGGTTGCAATTAATCCTGTTATACGATGGAAAAACTGTTGTATTTTTATTGTATTTTATGCTTCTGGCGTTCACTTCTTAGGCCCTAACTATTCGATCTGGTGGCACAACGCCCTAGGGTGAAGCCTAGGTTGCCCGGAACGTAGAAATGACCATAACTTTTACTCTGGTAGCAATTATTCGTTTTATACAATGGAAAAACTGTTCTATTTATTTTGTATTTTATGCTTCGGGCGTTGACTTCTAAGGCCCTAACTGTTTGATCTGGTGGAGCAACGCCCTAGAGTGAAGCCTAGGTTGCCCGGAACGTAGAAATGACCATTACTTTCACACTGTTTGCAATTATTCCGTTTATACGAAGGAAAAGCTGTTGTATTTATATCGTATTTTATGCTTCTGGCGTTGACTTCTATGGCCCTAGCTATTCGATCTAGTGGAGCAACGCCCTAGAGTGAAGCCTAGGTTGCCCGGAACGTAGAAATGACCATCACTTTCAAACTGGTTGCAATTAATCCTGTTATACGATGGAAAAACTGTTGTATTTTTATTGCATTTTATGCTTCGGGCGTTGACTTATAAGGCCCTGACTATTCAATCTGTTGGAGCAACGCCCTAGAGTGAAGCCTAGGTTACTCGGAGTGTAGAAATGACCATAGCTTTCACACTGGTTGCAATTATTCCTTTTATACGATGGAAAAACTGTTGTATTTATATTGTATTTTATGCTTCTGGCGTTCACTTCTTCGGCCCTAACTATTCGATCTGGTGGAACAACACCCTAGGGTGAAGCCGAGGTTGCCCGGAACGTAGAAATGACCATAACTTTTACACTGGTAGCAATTATTCGTTTTATACAGTGGAAAAACTGTTCTATTTATTTTGTATTTTATGCTTCGGGCGTTGACTTCTAAGGCCCTAACTGTTTGATCTGGTGGAGCAACGCCCTAGAGTGAAGCCTAGGTTGCCCGGAACATAGAAATGACCATTACTTTCACACTGTTTGCAATTATACCTTTTATACGATGGAAAAGCTGTTGTATTTATATCGTATTTTATGCTTCTGGCGTTGACTTCTTAGGCCCTAACTATTCGATCTGGTGGAGCAATGCCTCAGAGTTAAGTCTAGGATGCCCGAAACGCCGAAATGATCATTACTTTCACGCTTGTTGCAATTATTCCTGTTATACGATGAAAAGACCGTTGTATTTTTATTGTATTTTATGCTTCTGGCGTTCACTTCTTAGGCCCTGACTATTCGATCTGGTGGAACAACGCCCTAGGCTGAAGCCTAGGTTGCCCGGAACGTAGAAATGACAATTACTTTCACACTGTTTGCAATAATTCCTTTTAAACAATGCAAAAGTTGTTGTATTTATATCGTATTTTATGCTTCTGGCGTTGACTTCTAAGGACCTAACTATTCGATCTGGTGGAGCAACGCCCTAGAGTGAAGCCTAGGTTGCTCGGAATGTAGAAATCACCATAACTTTCACACTGGTTGCAATTATTCGTTTTTTACAATGGAAAAGCTGTTGTATTTATATTGTATTTTGTGCCTATGGCGGTGTCTTCTAAGGCCCTAACTATTCGATCTAGTGGAGCAACGCCCTAGAGTGAAGTCTAGGTTGCCCGGAACGTCGAAATGACCATCACTTTCAAACTGGTTGCAATTAATCCTGTTATACCATGGAAAAGCTGTTGTATTTATATCGTATTGTATGCTTCTGGCGTTGACATCTAAGGACCTATCTGTTTGATCTGGTGGCGCAACGCCCTAGTGTGAAGCCTAGGTGGCTCGGAATGTAGAAATGACCATAACTTTCACACTGGCTGCAATTATTCGTTTTATACGATGGAAAAGCTGTTGTATTTATATTGTATTTTATGCTTCTGACGTTCACTTCTTAGGCCCTAACTATTCGATCTGGTGGAACAACGCCCTAGGGTGAAGCCGAGGTTGCCCGAAACGTAGAAATGACCATAACTTTTACACTGGTAGCAATTATTCGTTTTATACAATGGAAAAACTGTTGTATTTATATTGTATTTTATGCTTCTGGCGTTGACTGCTTAGGCCCTAACTATTCTATCTAGTGGAGCAATGCCTCAGAGTTAAGTCTAGGATGCCCGAAACTCCGAAATGATCATTACTTTCACGCTTGTTGCAATTATTCCTGTTATACGATGAAAAGACCGTTGTATTTTTATTGTATTTTATGCTTCAGGCGTAGGCTTCTAAGGCCGTAGCTATTCGATATGGTGGAGCACCGCCCTAGAGTGAAGACTAGGTTGCTCGGAACGTAGAAATGACCATAACTTTTACACTGGTAGCAATTATTCGTTTTATACAATGGAAAAACTGTTCTATTTATTTTGCATTTTCTGCTTCGGGCGTTGACTTCTAAGCCCCTAACTGTGTAATCTGGTAGAGCAACGCCCTAGGGTGAAGCCTAGTTTGCCCGGAAAGTAGAAATGACCATTACGTTCACACTGTTTGCAATTATTCCTTTTATACGATGGAAAGGCTGTTGTATTTATATTGTATTTTATGCTTCTGGCGTTGACTTCTAAGGCCCTAGCTATTCGATCTAGTGGAGTAACGCCCTAGAGTGATGCCTAGGTTGCCCGGAACGTAGAAATGACCTTCACTACCTAACTGGTTGCAATTAATCCTGTTATACGATGGACAAACTGTTGTATTTTTATTGCATTTTATGCCTCTGGCGTTCACTTCTAAGGCCCTGACAATTCAATCTGTTGGAGCAACGCCCTAGAGTGAAGCCTAGGTTGCTCGGAATGTACAAATGACCATAGCTTTCACACTGGTTGCAATTATTCGTTTTATCCGATGGAAAAACTGGTGTATTTATATTGTATTTTATGCTTCTGGCGTTCACTTCTTAGGCCCTAACTATTCGATCTGGTGGAACAACGCCCTAGGGTGAAGCCTAGGTTGCCCGGAACGTAGAAATGACCATAACTTTTACACTGGTAGCATTATTCGTTTTATACAATGGAAAAACTGTTCTATTTATTTTGTATTTTATGCTTCGGGCGTTGACTTCTTTGGCCCTAACAATTCGATCTGGTGGAGCAACGCCCTAGAGTGAAGCCTAGGCTGCCAGGAACGTAGAAATGACCATAACTTTTACACTGGTAGCAATTATTCGTTTTATACAATGGGAAAACTGTTCTATTTATTTTGTATTTTATGCTTCGGGCGTTTACTTCTAAGGACCTAACTGTTTGATCTGGTGGAGCAACGCCCTACAGTGAAGCCTAGGTTGCCCGGAACGTAGATATGACCATAACCTTCACACAGGCTGCAATTATTCGTTTTATACGGTGTAAAGGCTGTTGTATCTATTTTGTATTTTATTCTTCTGGCGGTGACTTCTAAGGACCTAACTATTCGATCTGGTGGAGCAACGCCCTAGAGTGAAGCCTAGGTTGCTCACAATGTAGAAATAACCATAACTTTCACACTGGATGCAATTATACGTTTTTTACGATGGAAATGCTGTTGTATTTATATTGTATTTTATGACTCTGGCGTTGACTTCTAAGGCCCTAGCTATTCGATCTGGTGGAACAACGTCCTAGGGTGAAGCCCAGGATGCCCGGAAAGTAGAAATGACCATAACTTTCACACTGGTAGCAATTATTCGTTTTATACGATGGAAAAACTGTTTTATTTATTTTGTATTTTATGCTTCTGACGTTGACTTCTAGGGCCCTAACTATTCGATCTGGTGGAGCAACGCCCTAGAGTGAAGCCTAGGTTGCTCGGAACGTAGAAGTGACCATTACCTTCACAGTTGATGCAATTATTCCTGTTATACGATAGAAAAACTGTTGTATTTTTATTGTATTTTATGCTTCTGTCGTTGACTCCTAAGGCACTAACTATTCGATCTTGTGGAGCAATGCCCTAGAGTGAAGCCTAGGCTGCCCGGAACGTAGAAATGACAATTACCTTCGCAGTTTTTGCAATTATTCGTTTTATACGATGGAAAAGCTGTTGTATTTATATCGTATTTTATGCTTCTGGCGTCGACTTCTTAGGCCCTAACTATTCAATCTGGTGGAACAACGCCTTGGGTGAAGCCTAGGTTGCCCGGAACGCAGAAATGACCATTACCTTCACACTGTTTGCAATTATTCCTGTTATACGATAGAAAAACTGCTGTATTTTTATTGTATTTTATGCTTCTGTCGTTGTTTTCTAAGGCCCCAACTATTCGATATGGTGGAGCAACGCCCTAGAATGAGGCATAGGATGCCCCGAACGTTGAAATGACCACTACTTCCACATAGGCTGCAATTATCCCTGCTATACGGTGGAAAAACTGTTGTATTTATATTGCTTTTTCTGCCTCTGGCGTCGACTTCTAAGGCCCTAACTATTTGATCTAGTGGAGCAACGCCCTAGAGTGAAGCCTAGGTTGCTCGGAATGTAGAAATAACCATTACCTTCACGCTTGTTGCAATTATTCCTGTTATACGATGAAAAAACTGTTCTATTTTTATTGCATTTTATGCTTCAGGCGTTGACTTCTAAGGCCGGAGCTATTCCATGTGGTGGACCTACGCCCTAGA
The DNA here is from genome assembly GCF_051401765.1 of Calliopsis andreniformis. NCBI lineage: Eukaryota > Metazoa > Arthropoda > Insecta > Hymenoptera > Andrenidae > Calliopsis > Calliopsis andreniformis. The sequence goes on along the minus strand of NW_027480425.1, from coordinate 5,772,705 downwards.
GTGAAGCCTAGGTTGCCCGGAACGTAGAAATGACCATTACTTTCACACTGTTTGCAATTAGACATTATATACGAGGTAAAAGCTGTTGTATTTATATTGTATTTTATGCTTCTGGCGTTGACTTCTTAGGCCCTAGCTATTCGATCTGGTGGAGCACCGCCCTAGAGTGAAGCCTAGGTTGCCCGGAACTTAGAACATACCATTACCTTCACCCTGGTTGCAATTATTCCTGTTATACGATGGAAATACTGTTGCATCTTTATTGTATTTTATGCTTCTGGCGTTGACTTCTAAGGCCCTAACTATTCAATCTGTTGGAGCAATGCCCTAGGGTGAAGCCTAGGTTGCCCGGAACGTAGAAATGACCATAACTTTCACAGTGGCTGCAATTATTCGTTTTATACGATGGAAAAGCTGTTGTATTTATATCGTATTATATGCTTCTGGCGTTGACTTCTTAGGCCCTAACTATTCGATATGGTGGAAAAACGCCCTAGGGTGAAGCCTAGGTTGCCCGGAACGTAGAAATGACCATAACTTTTACACTGGTAGCAATTATTCGTTTTATACAATGGAAAAACCGTTCTATTTATTTTGTGTTTTATGCTTCGGGCGTTGACTTCTAAGGCCCTAACTATTCGATCTGGTGGAACAACGCCCTAGGGTGAAGCCTAGGTTGCCCGGAACGTAGAAATGACCATAACTTTCACACTGGTTGCTACTATTCATTTTATACGATGGAAAAACTGTTATATTTATATTGTATTTTATGCTTCTGGCGTTGACTTCTGAGGCCGTTGCTTTTCGATGTGGTGGGAGAACGCCATAGAGTGAAGCCTAGGTTGCCCGGAACGTAGAAATGACCATAACTTTCACACTGGTTGCTATTATTCGTTTTATACGATGGAAAAACTGTTTTATTTATTTTGTATTTTATGCTTCTGACGTTGACTTCTAGGGCACTAACTATTCGATCTTGTGGAGCAATGCCCTAGAGTGAAGCCTAGGCTGCCCGGAACGTAGAAATGACAATTACCTTCGCAGTTTTTGCAATTATTCGTTTTATACGATGGAAAAGCTGTTGTATTTATATCGTATTTTATGCTTCTGGCGTCGACTTCTTAGGCCCTAACTATTCAATCTGGTGGAACAACGCCTTGGGTGAAGCCTAGGTTGCCCGGAACGCAGAAATGACCATTACCTTCACACTGTTTGCAATTATTCCTGTTATACGATAGAAAAACTGCTGTATTTTTATTGTATTTTATGCTTCTGTCGTTGTTTTCTAAGGCCCCAACTATTCGATATGGTGGAGCAACGCCCTAGAATGAGGCATAGGATGCCCCGAACGTTGAAATGACCACTACTTCCACATAGGCTGCAATTATCCCTGCTATACGGTGGAAAAACTGTTGTATTTATATTGCTTTTTCTGCCTCTGGCGTCGACTTCTAAGGCCCTAACTATTTGATCTAGTGGAGCAACGCCCTAGAGTGAAGCCTAGGTTGCTCGGAATGTAGAAATAACCATTACCTTCACGCTTGTTGCAATTATTCCTGTTATACGATGAAAAAACTGTTCTATTTTTATTGCATTTTATGCTTCAGGCGTTGACTTCTAAGGCCGGAGCTATTCCATGTGGTGGACCTACGCCCTAGAGTGAAGCCTAGGTTGCCCGGAACGTAGAAATGACCATTACTTTCACACTGTTTGCAATTAGACATTATATACGAGGTAAAAGCTGTTGTATTTATATTGTATTTTATGCTTCTGGCGTTGACTTCTTAGGCCCTAGCTATTCGATCTGGTGGAGCACCGCCCTAGAGTGAAGCCTAGGTTGCCCGGAACTTAGAACATACCATTACCTTCACCCTGGTTGCAATTATTCCTGTTATACGATGGAAATACTGTTGCATCTTTATTGTATTTTATGCTTCTGGCGTTGACTTCTAAGGCCCTAACTATTCAATCTGTTGGAGCAATGCCCTAGGGTGAAGCCTAGGTTGCCCGGAACGTAGAAATGACCATAACTTTCACAGTGGTTGCAATTATTCGTTTTATACGATGGAAAAGCTGTTGTATTTATATCGTATTTTATGCTTCTGGCGTTGACTTCTTAGGCCCTAACTATTCGATATGGTGGAAAAACGCCCTAGGGTGAAGCCTAGGTTGCCCGGAACGTAGAAATGACCATAACTTTTACACTGGTAGCAATTATTCGTTTTATACAATGGAAAAACCGTTCTATTTATTTTGTGTTTTATGCTTCGGGCGTTGACTTCTAAGGCCCTAACTGTTTGATCTGGTGGAGCAACGCCCTAGAGTGAAGCCTAGGTTGCCCGGAACGTAGAAATGACCATAACTTTCACAGTGGTTGCAATTATTCGTTTTATACGATGGAAAAACTGTTTTATTTATTTTGTATTTTATGCTTCTGGCGTTGACTTCTAAGGCCCTAACTATTCGATCTGGTGGAGCGACGCCCTAGAGTGCAGCCTAGGTTGCCCGGAACGTAGAAATGACCATAACTTTCACACTGGTTGCTACTATTCATTTTATACGATGGAAAAACTGTTATATTTATATTGTATTTTATGCTTCTGGCGTTGACTTCTGAGGCCGTTGCTTTTCGATGTGGTGGGAGAACGCCATAGAGTGAAGCCTAGGTTGCCCGGAACGTAGAAATGACCATAACTTTCGCACTGGTTGCTATTATTCGTTTTATACGATGGAAAAACTGTTTTATTTATTTTGTATTTTATGCTTCTGGCGTTGACTTCTAAGGCCCTAACTATTCGATCTGGTGGAGCGACGCCCTAGAGTGAAGCCTAGGTTGCCCGGAAAGTAGAAATGACCATAACTTTCATACTGGTTGCAATTATTCGTTTTATATGATGGAAAAACTGTTGTATCTATATAGTGTTTTATGCTTCTGGCGTTGACTTCTTAGTCCCTGACTATTCCATCTGGTGTAACAACGCCCTAGGGTGAAGCCTAGGTTGCCTGGAACATAGAAATGACCATCACTTTCACACGGGTTGCAATTATTCCTGTTATAGGATAGAAAGACTGTTGTATTTTTATTGTGTTTTATGCTTCAGGCGTTGACTTCTAAGGCCCTAGCTATTCGATCTGGTCGAGCTACGCCCTAGAGTGAAGCCTAGGATGCCCGGAAAGTAGAAATGACCATAACTTTCACACTGGTTGCAATTATTCGTTTTATACGATGGAAAAGCTGTTGTATCTTTATTGTATTTTATTCATCTTGGGTTGACTTCTAAGGCCGTAGCTATTAGATGTGGTGGAGCAACGCCCTAGAGTGACGCCTAGGTTGCCCGGAACGTAGAAATGACCATAACTTTCACACTGGTTGCAATTATTCGTTTTATACGGTGGAAAAGCTGTTGCATCTTTATTGTATTTTATTCATCTGGGGTTGACTTCTAAGGCCGTAGCTATTAGATGTGGTGGAGCAACGCCCGAGAGTGGGGCCTAGGTTGCCCGGAACGTAGAAAAGACCACTACCTTTACACTGGTTGCAATTATTCGTTTTATACGATGGTAAAACTGTTCTGTTTATTTTTATTTTATGATTCGGGCGTTGACTTCTAAGGCCCTAGCTATTCAATCTGTTGGTGCAACGCCATAGGGTGAAGCCTAGGTTGCCCGGAAAGTAGAAATGACGTTAACTTTCATACTGGTTGCAATTATTCGTTTTATACGATGGAAAAACTGTTGTATTTATATTGTATTTTAGGCTTCGGGCATTGACCTCTAAGGCCCTAACGACTCAATCTGTTGGAGCAACGCCCTAGGGTGAAGCCTAGGTTGCCCGGAACGTAGAAATGACCATCACTTTCAAACTGGTTGCAATTATTCCTGTTATAGGATGTAAAAACTGTTGTATTTATATTGTATTTTATGCTTCTGGCGTTCACTTCTTAGGCCCTAACTGTTCGATCTGGCGGATCAACGCCGTAGAGTGAAACCTACGTTGCCCGGAACGCAGAAATGACCATAACTTTTACACTGGTAGCAATTATTCGTTTTATACAATGGAAAAACTGTTATATTTATATTGTATCTTATGCTTCTGGCGTTGACTTCTTAGGCCCTAACAATTCGATCTGGTGGAGCAACGCCCTAGAGTGAAGCCTAGGTTGCCTGGAACGTACAAATGACCATTACTTTCACACGGGTTGCAATTATTCCTGTTATAGTATGGAAAGACTGTTGTATTTTTATTGTATTTTATGCTTCAGGCGTTGACTTCTGAGGCCGTAGCTATTCGATGTGGAGGAAGAACGCCATACAGTGAAGCCTAGGTTGCCCGGAACGTAGAAATGACCATCACTTTCACACGGGTTGCAATTATTCCTGTTATAGGATGGAAAGACTGTTGTATTTTTATTGTATTTTATGCTTCAGGCGTTGACATCTGAGGCCGTAACTATTCGATGTGGTGGAAGAACGCCATAGAGTGAAGCCTAGGTTGCCCGGAACGTAGAAATGACCATAACTTTCATACTGGTTGCAATTATTCGTTTTATATGATGGAAAAGCTGTTGTATTTATATTGTATGTTATGCTGCTGGCGTTCACTTCTTAGGCCCCAGCTATTCGATCTGGTTAAACAACGCCCTTGGGTGAAGCCTAGGTAGCCCGGAACGTAGAAATGACCACAACTTTCACACTGATTGCTATTACTCGTTTTATACGATGGAAAAACTGTTATATTTATATTGTATATTATGCTTCTGGCGTTGCCTTCTAAGGCACTAACTATTCGAACTGGCGGAGCAACGCCCTAGAGTGAAGCCGAGGTTGCCCGGAACGTAGAAATGACCATCACTTTCAAACTGGTTGCGATTATTCCTGTTATATGATGGAAACACTGTTGTATTTTTATTGCATTTTATGCTTCGGGCATTGACTTCTAAGGCCCTAACTATTCAATCTGCTGGAGCAACGTCCTAGGGTGTAGCCTAAATTGCCCGGAAAGTAGAAATGACCATAACTTTCATACCGGTTGCAATTACACGTTTTATATGATGGAAAAACTGTTGCATTTATATTGTATTTTATGCTTCTGGCGTTCACTTCTTAGGCCCTAGCTATTCGATCTGATGGTACAATGCCCTAGGGTGAAGCCTACGTTGCCCGGAACGTAGAAATGACCATAACTTTCACACTGGTTGCTATTATTCGTTCTATACGATGGAAAAACTGTTATATTTATACTGTATCTTATGCTTCTGGCGTTGACTTCTTAGGCCCTAACAATTCGATCTGGTGGAGCAACGCCCTAGAGTGAAGCCGATGTTGCCCGGAACGTAGAAATGACCATCACTTTCACACGGGTTGCAATTATTCCTGTTATAGGATGGAAAGACTGTTGTATTTTTATTGCATTTTATGCTTCAGGCGTTGATTTCTGAGGCCGTAGATATTCGATGTGGAGGAAAAACGCCATAGAGTGAAGCCTATGTTGCCCGGAACGTAGGAATGACCATCACTTTCACACGGGTTGCAATTATTCCTGTTATAGGATGGAAAGACTGTTGTATTTTTATTGTATTTTATGCTTCAGGCGTTGACTTCTGAGGCCGTAGCTATTCGATGTGGTGGAAGAGCGCCATAGAGTGAAGCCTAGGTTGCCCGGAACGTAGAAATGACCAGAACTTTCATACTGGTTGCAATTATTCGTTTTATATGATGGAAAAGCTGTTGTATTTATATTGTATTTTATGCTGCTGGCGTTCACTTCTTAGGCCCAAACTATTCGATCTGGTGGAGCAACGACCTAGAGTGAGGCCTAGGTTGCCCGGAACGTAGAATCGGCCATCACTTTCAATCTGGTTGCAATTATTCCTCTTATATGGTGGAAACACTGTTGTACTTTTATTGCATTTTATGCTTCGGGCGTTGACTTCTGAGGCCGTAGCTATTCGATGTGGTGGATGAACGCCATAGAGTGAAGCCTAGGTTGCTCGGAACGAAGAAATGACCATAACTATCATGCTGGTTGCAATCATTCGTTTTATATGATGGAAGAACTGATGTATTTATATTGTATTTTATGCTGCTGGCGTTCACTTCTTAGGCCCTAACTATTCAGTCTGGTGGAACAACGTCCTGGGGTGAAGCCTAGGTTGCCCGGAGCGTAGAAATGACCATAACTTTCACACGGGTTGCAATTATTGCTGTTATAGGATGGAAAGACTGTTGTATTTTTATCGCATTTTATGCTTCAGGCGTTGACTTCTGAGGCCGTAGCTATTCGATGTGGAGGAAAAACGCCATAGAGTGAAGCCTATGTTGCCCGGAACGTAGAAATGACCATCACTTTCACACGGGTTGCAATTATTCCTGTTATAGGATGGAAAGACTGTTGTATTTTTATTGTATTTTATGCTTCAGGCGTTGACTTCTGAGGCCGTAGCTATTCGATGTGGTGGAAGAGCGCCATAGCGTGAAGCCTAGGTTGCCCGGAACGTAGAAATGACCAGAACTTTCATACTGGTTGCAATTATTCGTTTTATATGATGGAAAAGCTGTTGTATTTATATTGTATTTTATGCTGCTGGCGTTCACTTCTTAGGCCCAAACTATTCGATCTGGTGGAGCAACGACCTAGAGTGAGGCCTAGGTTGCCCGGAACGTAGAATCGGCCATCACTTTCAAACTGGTTGCAATTATTCCTCTTATATGGTGGAAACACTGTTGTACTTTTATTGCATTTTATGCTTCGGGCGTTGACTTCTGAGGCCGTAGCTATTCGATGTGGTGGATGAACGCCATAGAGTGAAGCCTAGGTTGCTCGGAACGAAGAAATGACCATAACTATCATGCTGGTTGCAATCATTCGTTTTATATGATGGAAGAACTGATGTATTTATATTGTATTTTATGCTGCTGGCGTTCACTTCTTAGGCCCTAACTATTCAGTCTGGTGGAACAACGTCCTGGGGTGAAGCCTAGGTTGCCCGGAGCGTAGAAATGACCATAACTTTCACACGGGTTGCAATTATTGCTGTTATAGGATGGAAAGACTGTTGTATTTTTATCGCATTTTATGCTTCAGGCGTTGACTTCTGAGGCCGTAGCTATTCGATGTGGAGGAAAAACGCCATAGAGTGAAGCCTATGTTGCCCGGAACGTAGAAATGACCATCACTTTCACACGGGTTGCAATTATTCCTGTTATAGGATGGAAAGACTGTTGTATTTTTATTGTATTTTATGCTTCAGGCGTTGACTTCTGAGGCCGTAGCTATTCGATGTGGTGGAAGAGCGCCATAGCGTGAAGCCTAGGTTGCCCGGAACGTAGAAATGACCAGAACTTTCATACTGGTTGCAATTATTCGTTTTATATGATGGAAAAGCTGTTGTATTTATATTGTATTTTATGCTGCTGGCGTTTACTTCTTAGGCCCAAACTATTCGATCTGGTGGAGCAACGACCTAGAGTGAGGCCTAGGTTGCCCGGAACGTAGAATCGGCTATCACTTTCAAACTGGTTGCAATTATTCCTGTTATATGGTGGAAACACTGTTGTACTTTTATTGCATTTTATGCTTCGGGCGTTGACTTCTGAGGCCGTAGCTATTCGATGTGGTGGATGAACGCCATAGAGTGAAGCCTAGGTTGCTCGGAACGAAGAAATGACCATAACTATCATACTGGTTGCAATCATTCGTTTTATATGATGGAAGCACTGATGTATTTATATTGTATTTTATGCTGCTGGCGTTCTCTTCTTAGGCCCTAACTATTCAATCTGGTGGAACAACGCCTTGGGTGAAGCCTAGGTTGCCCGGAACGCAGAAATGACCATTACCTTCACACTGTTTGCAATTATTCCTGTTATACGATAGAAAAACTGCTGTATTTTTATTGTATTTTATGCTTCTGTCGTTGTTTTCTAAGGCCCCAACTATTCGATATGGTGGAGCAACGCCCTAGAATGAGGCATAGGATGCCCCGAACGTTGAAATGACCACTACTTCCACATAGGCTGCAATTATCCCTGCTATACGGTGGAAAAACTGTTGTATTTATATTGCTTTTTCTGCCTCTGGCGTCGACTTCTAAGGCCCTAACTATTTGATCTAGTGGAGCAACGCCCTAGAGTGAAGCCTAGGTTGCTCGGAATGTAGAAATAACCATTACCTTCACGCTTGTTGCAATTATTCCTGTTATACGATGAAAAAACTGTTCTATTTTTATTGCATTTTATGCTTCAGGCGTTGACTTCTAAGGCCGGAGCTATTCCATGTGGTGGACCTACGCCCTAGAGTGAAGCCTAGGTTGCCCGGAACGTAGAAATGACCATTACTTTCACACTGTTTGCAATTAGACATTATATACGAGGTAAAAGCTGTTGTATTTATATTGTATTTTATGCTTCTGGCGTTGACTTCTTAGGCCCTAGCTATTCGATCTGGTGGAGCACCGCCCTAGAGTGAAGCCTAGGTTGCCCGGAACTTAGAACATACCATTACCTTCACCCTGGTTGCAATTATTCCTGTTATACGATGGAAATACTGTTGCATCTTTATTGTATTTTATGCTTCTGGCGTTGACTTCTAAGGCCCTAACTATTCAATCTGTTGGAGCAATGCCCTAGGGTGAAGCCTAGGTTGCCCGGAACGTAGAAATGACCATAACTTTCACAGTGGTTGCAATTATTCGTTTTATACGATGGAAAAGCTGTTGTATTTATATCGTATTTTATGCTTCTGGCGTTGACTTCTTAGGCCCTAACTATTCGATATGGTGGAAAAACGCCCTAGGGTGAAGCCTAGGTTGCCCGGAACGTAGAAATGACCATAACTTTTACACTGGTAGCAATTATTCGTTTTATACAATGGAAAAACCGTTCTATTTATTTTGTGTTTTATGCTTCGGGCGTTGACTTCTAAGGCCCTAACTGTTTGATCTGGTGGAGCAACGCCCTAGAGTGAAGCCTAGGTTGCCCGGAACGTAGAAATGACCATAACTTTCACACTGGTTGCTACTATTCATTTTATACGATGGAAAAACTGTTATATTTATATTGTATTTTATGCTTCTGGCGTTGACTTCTGAGGCCGTTGCTTTTCGATGTGGTGGGAGAACGCCATAGAGTGAAGCCTAGGTTGCCCGGAACGTAGAAATGACCATAACTTTCACACTGGTTGCTATTATTCGTTTTATACGATGGAAAAACTGTTTTATTTATTTTGTATTTTATGCTTCTGGCGTTGACATCTAAGGACCTATCTGTTTGATCTGGTGGCGCAACGCCCTAGTGTGAAGCCTAGGTGGCTCGGAATGTAGAAATGACCATAACTTTCACACTGGCTGCAATTATTCGTTTTATACGATGGAAAAGCTGTTGTATTTATATTGTATTTTATGCTTCTGACGTTCACTTCTTAGGCCCTAACTATTCGATCTGGTGGAACAACGCCCTAGGGTGAAGCCGAGGTTGCCCGGAACGTAGAAATGACCATAACTTTTACACTGGTAGCAATTATTCGTTTTATACAATGGAAAAACTGTTGTATTTATATTGTATTTTATGCTTCTGGCGTTGACTGCTTATGCCCTAACTATTCTATCTAGTGGAGCAATGCCTCAGAGTTAAGTCTAGGATGCCCGAAACGCCGAAATGATCATTACTTTCACGCTTGTTACAATTATTCCTGTTATACGATGAAAAGACCGTTGTATTTTTATTGTATTTTATGCTTCAGGCGTAGGCTTCTAAGGCCGTAGCTATTCGATATGGTGGAGCACCGCCCTAGAGTGAAGACTAGGTTGCTCGGAACGTAGAAATGACCATAACTTTTACACTGGTAGCAATTATTCGTTTTATACAATGGAAAAACTGTTCTATTTATTTTGCATTTTCTGCTTCGGGCGTTGACTTCTAAGCCCCTAACTGTTTAATCTGGTAGAGCAACGCCATAGGGTGAAGCCTAGTTTGCCCGGAAAGTAGAAATGACCATTACGTTCACACTGTTTGCAATTATTCCTTTTATACGATGGAAAGGCTGTTGTATTTATATTGTATTTTATGCTTCTGGCGTTGACTTCTAAGGCCCTAGCTATTCGATCTAGTGGAGCAACGCCCTAGAGTGATGCCTAGGTTGCCCGGAACGTAGAAATGACCTTCACTACCTAACTGGTTGCAATTAATCCTGTTATACGATGGACAAACTGTTGTATTTTTATTGCATTTTATGCCTCTGGCGTTCACTTCTAAGGCCCTGACAATTCAATCTGTTGGAGCAACGCCCTAGAGTGAAGCCTAGGTTGCTCGGAATGTACAAATGACCATAGCTTTCACACTGGTTGCAATTATTCGTTTTATCCGATGGAAAAACTGGTGTATTTATATTGTATTTTATGCTTCTGGCGTTCACTTCTTAGGCCCTAACTATTCGATCTGGTGGAACAACGCCCTAGGGTGAAGCCTAGGTTGCCCGGAACGTAGAAATGACCATAACTTTTACACTGGTAGCATTATTCGTTTTATACAATGGAAAAACTGTTCTATTTATTTTGTATTTTATGCTTCGGGCGTTGACTTCTTTGGCCCTAACAATTCGATCTGGTGGAGCAACGCCCTAGAGTGAAGCCTAGGCTGCCAGGAACGTAGAAATGTCCATAACTTTTACACTGGTAGCAATTATTCGTTTTATACAATGGGAAAACTGTTCTATTTATTTTGTATTTTATGCTTCGGGCGTTTACTTCTAAGGACCTAACTGTTTGATCTGGTGGAGCAACGCCCTACAGTGAAGCCTAGGTTGCCCGGAACGTAGATATGACCATAACCTTCACACAGGCTGCAATTATTCGTTTTATACGGTGTAAAGGCTGTTGTATCTATTTTGTATTTTATTCTTCTGGCGGTGACTTCTAAGGACCTAACTATTCGATCTGGTGGAGCAACGCCCTAGAGTGAAGCCTAGTTTGCTCACAATCTAGAAATAACCATAACTTTCACACTGGATGCAATTATACGTTTTTTACGATGGAAATGCTGTTGTATTTATATTGTATTTTATGACTCTGGCGTTGACTTCTAAGGCCCTAGCTATTCGATCTGGTGGAACAACGTCCTAGGGTGAAGCCTAGGATGCCCGGAAAGTAGAAATGACCATAACTTTCACACTGGTAGCAATTATTCGTTTTATACGATGGAAAAACTGTTTTATTTATTTTGTATTTTATGCTTCTGACGTTGACTTCTAGGGCCCTAACTATTCGATCTGGTGGAGCAACGCCCTAGAGTGAAGCCTAGGTTGCTCGGAACGTAGAAGTGACCAGTACCTTCACAGTTGATGCAATTATTCCTGTTATACGATAGAAAAACTGTTGTATTTTTATTGTATTTTATGCTTCTGTCGGTGACTCCTAAGGCACTAACTATTCGATCTTGTGGAGCAATGCCCTAGAGTGAAGCCTAGACTGCCCGGAACGTAGAAATGACAATTACCTTCGCAGTTTTTGCAATTATTCGTTTTATACGATGGAAAAGCTGTTGTATTTATATCGTATTTTATGCTTCTGGCGTCGACTTCTTAGGCCCTAACTATTCAATCTGGTGGAACAACGCCTTGGGTGAAGCCTAGGTTGCCCGGAACGCAGAAATGACCATTACCTTCACACTGTTTGCAATTATTCCTGTTATACGATAGAAAAACTGCTGTATTTTTATTGTATTTTATGCTTCTGTCGTTGTTTTCTAAGGCCCCAACTATTCGATATGGTGGAGCCACGCCCTAGAATGAGGCATAGGATGCCCCGAACGTTGAAATGACCACTACTTCCACATAGGCTGCAATTATCCCTGCTATACGGTGGAAAAACTGTTGTATTTATATTGCTTTTTCTGCCTCTGGCGTCGACTTCTAAGGCCCTAACTATTTGATCTAGTGGAGCAACGCCCTAGAGTGAAGCCTAGGTTGCTCGGAATGTAGAAATAACCATTACCTTCACGCTTGTTGCAATTATTCCTGTTATACGATGAAAAAACTGTTCTATTTTTATTGCATTTTATGCTTCAGGCGTTGACTTCTAAGGCCGGAGCTATTCCATGTGGTGGACCTACGCCCTAGAGTGAAGCCTAGGTTGCCCGGAACGTAGAAATGACCATTACTTTCACACTGTTTGCAATTAGACATTATATACGAGGTAAAAGCTGTTGTATTTATATTGTATTTTATGCTTCTGGCGTTGACTTCTTAGGCCCTAGCTATTCGATCTGGTGGAGCACCGCCCTAGAGTGAAGCCTAGGTTGCCCGGAACTTAGAACATACCATTACCTTCACCCTGGTTGCAATTATTCCTGTTATACGATGGAAATACTGTTGCATCTTTATTGTATTTTATGCTTCTGGCGTTGACTTCTAAGGCCCTAACTATTCAATCTGTTGGAGCAATGCCCTAGGGTGAAGCCTAGGTTGCCCGGAACGTAGAAATGACCATAACTTTCACAGTGGTTGCAATTATTCGTTTTATACGATGGAAAAACTGTTTTATTTATTTTGTATTTTATGCTTCTGGCGTTGACTTCTAAGGCCCTAACTATTCGATCTGGTGGAGCGACGCCCTAGAGTGCAGCCTAGGTTGCCCGGAACGTAGAAATGACCATAACTTTCACACTGGTTGCTACTATTCATTTTATACGATGGAAAAACTGTTATATTTATATTGTATTTTATGCTTCTGGCGTTGACTTCTGAGGCCGTTGCTTTTCGATGTGGTGGGAGAACGCCATAGAGTGAAGCCTAGGTTGCCCGGAACGTAGAAATGACCATAACTTTCGCACTGGTTGCTATTATTCGTTTTATACGATGGAAAAACTGTTTTATTTATTTTGTATTTTATGCTTCTGGCGTTGACTTCTAAGGCCCTAACTATTCGATCTGGTGGAGCGACGCCCTAGAGTGAAGCCTAGGTTGCCCGGAAAGTAGAAATGACCATAACTTTCATACTGGTTGCAATTATTCGTTTTATATGATGGAAAAACTGTTGTATCTATATAGTGTTTTATGCTTCTGGCGTTGACTTCTTAGTCCCTGACTATTCCATCTGGTGTAACAACGCCCTAGGGTGAAGCCTAGGTTGCCTGGAACATAGAAATGACCATCACTTTCACACGGGTTGCAATTATTCCTGTTATAGGATAGAAAGACTGTTGTATTTTTATTGTGTTTTATGCTTCAGGCGTTGACTTCTAAGGCCCTAGCTATTCGATCTGGTCGAGCTACGCCCTAGAGTGAAGCCTAGGATGCCCGGAAAGTAGAAATGACCATAACTTTCACACTGGTTGCAATTATTCGTTTTATACGATGGAAAAGCTGTTGTATCTTTATTGTATTTTATTCATCTGGGGTTGACTTCTAAGGCCGTAGCTATTAGATGTGGTGGAGCAACGCCCTAGAGTGACGCCTAGGTTGCCCGGAACGTAGAAATGACCATAACTTTCACACTGGTTGCAATTATTCGTTTTATACGGTGGAAAAGCTGTTGCATCTTTATTGTATTTTATTCATCTGGGGTTGACTTCTAAGGCCGTAGCTATTAGATGTGGTGGAGCAACGCCCGAGAGTGGGGCCTAGGTTGCCCGGAACGTAGAAAAGACCACTACCTTTACACTGGTTGCAATTATTCGTTTTATACGATGGAAAAACTGTTCTATTTATTTTGTATTTTATGCTTCGGGCGTTGACTTCTAAGGCCCTAACTATTCAATCTGTTGGTGCAACGCCCTAGAGTGACGCCTAGGTTGCCCGGAACGTAGAAATGACCATAACTTTCACACTGGTAGCAATTATTCGTTTTATACGATGGAAAAACTGTTTTATTTATATTGTATTTTAGGCTTCGGGCATTGACCTCTAAGGCCCTAACGACTCAATCTGTTGGAGCAACGCCCTAGGGTGAAGCCTAGGTTACCCGGAACGTAGAAATGACCATCACTTTCAAACTGGTTGCAATTATTCCTGTTATAGGATGTAAAAACTGTTGTATTTATATTGTATTTTATGCTTCTGGCGTTCACTTCTTAGGCCCTAACTGTTCGATCTGGTGGAACAACGTCCTAGGGTGAAGCCTAGGTTGCCCGGAACGTCGAAATGACCATAACTTTCACACTGGTTGCAATTATTCCTGTTTTACGATGGACAAGCAGTTGTATTTATATCGTATTTTATGCTTCTGGCGTTGACTTCTAAGGACCTAACTATTCGGTCTGGTGGAGCAACGCTCTAGAGTGAAGTCTAGGTTGCTCGGAATGTAGGAATGACCATAAATTTCACACTGGTTGCAATTATTCATTTTATACGATGGAATAACTGTGGTACTTATATTGTATTTTATCCTTCTGGCGTTGAATTCTTTGGCCCTAACTATTCCCTCTGGCGGATCAACGCCGTAGAGTGAAACCTACGTTGCCCGGAACGCAGAAATGACCATAACTTTTACACTGGTAGCAATTATTCGTTTTATACAATGGAAAAACTGTTATATTTATATTGTATCTTATGCTTCTGGCGTTGACTTCTTAGGCCCTAACAATTCGATCTGGTGGAGCAACGCCCTAGAGTGAAGCCTAGGTTGCCTGGAACGTACAAATGACCATTACTTTCACACGGGTTGCAATTATTCCTGTTATAGTATGGAAAGACTGTTGTATTTTTATTGTATTTTATGCTTCAGGCGTTGACTTCTGAGGCCGTAGCTATTCGATGTGGAGGAAGAACGCCATACAGTGAAGCCTAGGTTGCCCGGAACGTAGAAATGACCATCACTTTCACACGGGTTGCAATTATTCCTGTTATAGGATGGAAAGACTGTTGTATTTTTATTGTATTTTATGCTTCAGGCGTTGACATCTGAGGCCGTAACTATTCGATGTGGTGGAAGAACGCCATAGAGTGAAGCCTAGGTTGCCCGGAACGTAGAAATGACCATAACTTTCATACTGGTTGCAATTATTCGTTTTATATGATGGAAAAGCTGTTGTATTTATATTGTATGTTATGCTGCTGGCGTTCACTTCTTAGGCCCCAGATATTCGATCTGGTTAAACAACGCCCTTGGGTGAAGCCTAGGTAGCCCGGAACGTAGAAATGACCACAACTTTCACACTGATTGCTATTACTCGTTTTATACGATGGAAAAACTGTTATATTTATATTGTATATTATGCTTCTGGCGTTGCCTTCTAAGGCACTAACTATTCGAACTGGCGGAGCAACGCCCTAGAGTGAAGCCGAGGTTGCCCGGAACGTAGAAATGACCATCACTTTCAAACTGGTTGCGATTATTCCTGTTATATGATGGAAACACTGTTGTATTTTTATTGCATTTTATGCTTCGGGCATTGACTTCTAAGGCCCTAACTATTCAATCTGCTGGAGCAACGTCCTAGGGTGTAGCCTAAATTGCCCGGAAAGTAGAAATGACCATAACTTTCATACCGGTTGCAATTACACGTTTTATATGATGGAAAAACTGTTGCATTTATATTGTATTTTATGCTTCTGGCGTTCACTTCTTAGGCCCTAGCTATTCGATCTGATGGTACAATGCCCTAGGGTGAAGCCTACGTTGCCCGGAACGTAGAAATGACCATAACTTTCACACTGGTTGCTATTATTCGTTCTATACGATGGAAAAACTGTTATATTTATACTGTATCTTATGCTTCTGGCGTTGACTTCTTAGGCCCTAACAATTCGATCTGGTGGAGCAACGCCCTAGAGTGAAGCCGATGTTGCCCGGAACGTAGAAATGACCATCACTTTCACACGGGTTGCAATTATTCCTGTTATAGGATGGAAAGACTGTTGTATTTTTATTGCATTTTATGCTTCAGGCGTTGATTTCTGAGGCCGTAGATATTCGATGTGGAGGAAAAACGCCATAGAGTGAAGCCTATGTTGCCCGGAACGTAGGAATGACAATCACTTTCACACGGGTTGCAATTATTCCTGTTATAGGATGGAAAGACTGTTGTATTTTTATTGTATTTTATGCTTCAGGCGTTGACTTCTGAGGCCGTAGCTATTCGATGTGGTGGAAGAGCGCCATAGAGTGAAGCCTAGGTTGCCCGGAACGTAGAAATGACCAGAACTTTCATACTGGTTGCAATTATTCGTTTTATATGATGGAAAAGCTGTTGTATTTATATTGTATTTTATGCTGCTGGCGTTCACTTCTTAGGCCCAAACTATTCGATCTGGTGGAGCAACGACCTAGAGTGAGGCCTAGGTTGCCCGGAACATAGAATCGGCCATCACTTTCAAACTGGTTGCAATTATTCCTCTTATATGGTGGAAACACTGTTGTACTTTTATTGCATTTTATGCTTCGGGCGTTGACTTCTGAGGCCGTAGCTATTCGATGTGGTGGATGAACGCCATAGAGTGAAGCCTAGGTTGCTCGGAACGAAGAAATGACCATAACTATCATGCTGGTTGCAATCATTCGTTTTATATGATGGAAGAACTGATGTATTTATATTGTATTTTATGCTGCTGGCGTTCACTTCTTAGGCCCTAACTATTCAGTCTGGTGGAACAACGTCCTGGGGTGAAGCCTAGGTTGCCCGGAGCGTAGAAATGACCATAACTTTCACACGGGTTGCAATTATTGCTGTTATAGGATGGAAAGACTGTTGTATTTTTATCGCATTTTATGCTTCAGGCGTTGACTTCTGAGGCCGTAGCTATTCGATGTGGAGGAAAAACGCCATAGAGTGAAGCCTATGTTGCCCGGAACGTAGAAATGACCATCACTTTCACACGGGTTGCAATTATTCCTGTTATAGGATGGAAAGACTGTTGTATTTTTATTGTATTTTATGCTTCAGGCGTTGACTTCTGAGGCCGTAGCTATTCGATGTGGTGGAAGAGCGCCATAGCGTGAAGCCTAGGTTGCCCGGAACGTAGAAATGACCAGAACTTTCATACTGGTTGCAATTATTCGTTTTATATGATGGAAAAGCTGTTGTATTTATATTGTATTTTATGCTGCTGGCGTTCACTTCTTAGGCCCAAACTATTCGATCTGGTGGAGCAACGACCTAGAGTGAGGCCTAGGTTGCCCGGAACGTAGAATCGGCCATCACTTTCAAACTGGTTGCAATTATTCCTCTTATATGGTGGAAACACTGTTGTACTTTTATTGCATTTTATGCTTCGGGCGTTGACTTCTGAGGCCGTAGCTATTCGATGTGGTGGATGAACGCCATAGAGTGAAGCCTAGGTTGCTCGGAACGAAGAAATGACCATAACTATCATGCTGGTTGCAATCATTCGTTTTATATGAAGGATGAACTGATGTATTTATATTGTATTTTATGCTGCTGGCGTTCACTTCTTAGGCCCTAACTATTCAGTCTGGTGGAACAACGTCCTGGGGTGAAGCCTAGGTTGCCCGGAGCGTAGAAATGACCATAACTTTCACACGGGTTGCAATTATTGCTGTTATAGGATGGAAAGACTGTTGTATTTTTATCGCATTTTATGCTTCAGGCGTTGACTTCTGAGGCCGTAGCTATTCGATGTGGAGGAAAAACGCCATAGAGTGAAGCCTATGTTGCCCGGAACGTAGAAATGACCATCACTTTCACACGTGTTGCAATTATTCCTGTTATAGGATGGAAAGACTGTTGTATTTTTATTGTATTTTATGCTTCAGGCGTTGACTTCTGAGGCCGTAGCTATTCGATGTGGTGGAAGAGCGCCATAGCGTGAAGCCTAGGTTGCCCGGAACGTAGAAATGACCAGAACTTTCATACTGGTTGCAATTATTCGTTTTATATGATGGAAAAGCTGTTGTATTTATATTGTATTTTATGCTGCTGGCGTTCACTTCTTAGGCCCAAACTATTCGATCTGGTGGAGCAACGACCTAGAGTGAGGCCTAGGTTGCCCGGAACGTAGAATCGGCCATCACTTTCAAACTGGTTGCAATTATTCCTGTTATAGGATGGAAACACTGTTGTACTTTTATTGCATTTTATGCTTCGGGCGTTGACTTCTGAGGCCGTAGCTATTCGATGTGGTGGATGAACGCCATAGAGTGAAGCCTAGGTTGCTCGGAACGAAGAAATGACCATAACTATCATGCTGGTTGCAATCATTCGTTTTATATGATGGAAGAACTGATGTATTTATATTGTATTTTATGCTGCTGGCGTTCACTTCTTAGGCCCAAACTATTCGATCTGGTGGAGCAACGACCTAGAGTGAGGCCTAGGTTGCCCGGAACGTAGAATCGGCCATCACTTTCAAACTGGTTGCAATTATTCCTCTTATATGGTGGAAACACTGTTGCACTTTTATTGCATTTTATGCTTCGGGCGTTGACTTCTGAGGCCGTAGCTATTCGATGTGGTGGATGAACGCCATAGAGTGAAGCCTAGGTTGCTCGGAACGAAGAAATGACCATAACTATCATGCTGGTTGCAATCATTCGTTTTATATGATGGAAGAACTGATGTATTTATATTGTATTTTATGCTGCTGGCGTTCACTTCTTAGGCCCTAACTATTCAGTCTGGTGGAACAACGTCCTGGGGTGAAGCCTAGGTTGCCCGGAGCGTAGAAATGACCATAACTTTCACACGGGTTGCAATTATTGCTGTTATAGGATGGAAAGACTGTTGTATTTTTATCGCATTTTATGCTTCAGGCGTTGACTTCTGAGGCCGTAGCTATTCGATGTGGAGGAAAAACGCCATAGAGTGAAGCCTATGTTGCCCGGAACGTAGAAATGACCATCACTTTCACACGGGTTGCAATTATTCCTGTTATAGGATGGAAAGACTGTTGTATTTTTATTGTATTTTATGCTTCAGGCGTTGACTTCTGAGGCCGTAGCTATTCGATGTGGTGGAAGAGCGCCATAGCGTGAAGCCTAGGTTGCCCGGAACGTAGAAATGACCAGAACTTTCATACTGGTTGCAATTATTCGTTTTATATGATGGAAAAGCTGTTGTATTTATATTGTATTTTATGCTGCTGGCGTTCACTTCTTAGGCCCAAACTATTCGATCTGGTGGAGCAACGACCTAGAGTGAGGCCTAGGTTGCCCGGAACGTAGAATCGGCCATCACTTTCAAACTGGTTGCAATTATTCCTCTTATATGGTGGAAACACTGTTGTACTTTTATTACATTTTATGCTTCGGGCGTTGACTTCTGAGGCCGTAGCTATTCGATGTGGTGGATGAACGCCATAGAGTGAAGCCTAGGTTGCTCGGAACGAAGAAATGACCATAACTATCATGCTGGTTGCAATCATTCGTTTTATATGATGGAAGAACTGATGTATTTATATTGTATTTTATGCTGCTGGCGTTCACTTCTTAGGCCCTAACTATTCAGTCTGGTGGAACAACGTCCTGGGGTGAAGCCTAGGTTGCCCGGAGCGTAGAAATGACCATAACTTTCACACGGGTTGCAATTATTGCTGTTATAGGATGGAAAGACTGTTGTATTTTTATCGCATTTTATGCTTCAGGCGTTGACTTCTGAGGCCGTAGCTATTCGATGTGGAGGAAAAACGCCATAGAGTGAAGCCTATGTTGCCCGGAACGTAGAAATGACCATCACTTTCACACGGGTTGCAATTATTCCTGTTATAGGATGGAAAGACTGTTGTATTTTTATTGTATTTTATGCTTCAGGCGTTGACTTCTGAGGCCGTAGCTATTCGATGTGGTGGAAGAGCGCCATAGCGTGAAGCCTAGGTTGCCCGGAACGTAGAAATGACCAGAACTTTCATACTGGTTGCAATTATTCGTTTTATATGATGGAAAAGCTGTTGTATTTATATTGTATTTTATGCTGCTGGCGTTTACTTCTTAGGCCCAAACTATTCGATCTGGTGGAGCAACGACCTAGAGTGAGGCCTAGGTTGCCCGGAACGTAGAATCGGCTATCACTTTCAAACTGGTTGCAATTATTCCTGTTATATGGTGGAAACACTGTTGTACTTTTATTGCATTTTATGCTTCGGGCGTTGACTTCTGAGGCCGTAGCTATTCGATGTGGTGGATGAACGCCATAGAGTGAAGCCTAGGTTGCTCGGAACGAAGAAATGACCATAACTATCATACTCGTTGCAATCATTCGTTTTATATGATGGAAGAACTGATGTATTTATATTGTATTTTATGCTGCTGGCGTTCTCTTCTTAGGCCCTAACTATTCAGTCTGGTGGAACAACGCCCTGGGGTGAAGCCTAGGTTGCCCGGAACGTAGAAATGACCATAACTTTCACACGGGTTGCAATTATTGCTGTTATAGGATGGAAAGACTGTTGTGTTTTTATCGCATTTTATGCTTCAGGCGTTGACTTCTGAGGCCGTAGCTATTCGATGTGGAGGAAAAACGCCATAGAGTGAAGCCTATGTTGCCCGGAACGTAGAAATGACCATCACTTTCACACGGGTCGCAATTATTCCTGTTATAGGATGGAAAGACTGTTGTATTTTTATTGTATTTTATGCTTCAGGCGTTGACTTCTGAGGCCGTAGCTATTCGATGTGGTGGAAGAGCGCCATAGAGTGAAGCCTAGGTTGCCCGGAACGTAGAAATGACCATCACTTTCAAACTGGTTGCAATTAATCCTGTTATACGATGGAAAAACTGTTGTATTTTTATTGTATTTTATGCTTCTGGCGTTCACTTCTTAGGCCCTAACTATTCGATCTGGTGGCACAACGCCCTAGGGTGAAGCCTAGGTTGCCCGGAACGTAGAAATGACCATAACTTTTACACTGGTAGCAATTATTCGTTTTATACAATGGAAAAACTGTTCTATTTATTTTGTATTTTATGCTTCGGGCGTTGACTTCTAAGGCCCTAACTGTTTGATCTGGTGGAGCAACGCCCTAGAGTGAAGCCTAGGTTGCCCGGAACGTAGAAATGACCATTACTTTCACACTGTTTGCAATTATCCCGTTTATACGATGGAAAAGCTGTTGTATTTATATCGTATTTTATGCTTCTGGCGTTGACTTCTATGGCCCTAGCTATTCGATCTGGTGGAACAACGTCCTAGGGTGAAGCCTAGGTTGCCCGGAACGTCGAAATGACCATAACTTTCACACTGGTTGCAATTATTCCTGTTTTACGATGGACAAGCTGTTGTATTTATATCGTATTTTATGCTTCTGGCGTTGACTTCTAAGGACCTAACTATTCGGTCTGGTGGAGCAACGCTCTAGAGTGAAGTCTAGGTTGCTCGGAATGTAGGAATGACCATAAATTTCACACTGGTTGCAATTATTCATTTTATACGATGGAATAACTGTGGTACTTATATTGTATTTTATCCTTCTGGCGTTGAATTCTTTGGCCCTTACTATTCCCTCTGGCGGATCAACGCCGTAGAGTGAAACCTACGTTGCCCGGAACGCAGAAATGACCATAACTTTTACACTGGTAGCAATTATTCGTTTTATACAATGGAAAAACTGTTATATTTATATTGTATCTTATGCTTCTGGCGTTGACTTCTTAGGCCCTAACAATTCGATCTGGTGGAGCAACGCCCTAGAGTGAAGCCTAGGTTGCCTGGAACGTACAAATGACCATTACTTTCACACGGGTTGCAATTATTCCTGTTATAGTATGGAAAGACTGTTGTATTTTTATTGTATTTTATGCTTCAGGCGTTGACTTCTGAGGCCGTAGCTATTCGATGTGGAGGAAGAACGCCATACAGTGAAGCCTAGGTTGCCCGGAACGTAGAAATGACCATCACTTTCACACGGGTTGCAATTATTCCTGTTATAGGATGGAAAGACTGTTGTATTTTTATTTTATTTTATGCTTCAGGCGTTGACATCTGAGGCCGTAACTATTCGATGTGGTGGAAGAACGCCATAGAGTGAAGCCTAGGTTGCCCGGAACGTAGAAATGACCATAACTTTCATACTGGTTGCAATTATTCGTTTTATATGATGGAAAAACTGTTGTATTTATATTGTATGTTATGCTGCTGGCGTTCACTTCTTAGGCCCTAGCTATTCGATCTGGTTAAACAACGCCCTTGGGTGAAGCCTAGGTAGCCCGGAACGTAGAAATGACCACAACTTTCACACTGATTGCTATTACTCGTTTTATACGATGGAAAAACTGTTATATTTATATTGTATATTATGCTTCTGGCGTTGCCTTCTAAGGCACTAACTATTCGAACTGGCGGAGCAACGCCCTAGAGTGAAGCCGAGGTTGCCCGGAACGTAGAAATGACCATCACTTTCAAACTGGTTGCGATTATTCCTGTTATATGATGGAAACACTGTTGTATTTTTATTGCATTTTATGTTTCGAGCATTGACTTCTAAGGCCCTAACTATTCAATCTGCTGGAGCAACGTCCTAGGGTGTAGCCTAGGTTGCCCGGAAAGTAGAAATGACCATAACTTTCATACCGGTTGCAATTACACGTTTTATATGATGGAAAAACTGTTGCATTTATATTGTATTTTATGCTTCTGGCGTTCACTTCTTAGGCCCTAGCTATTCGATCTGATGGTACAATGCCCTAGGGTGAAGCCTACGTTGCCCGGAACGTAGAAATGACCATAACTTTCACACTGGTTGCTATTATTCGTTCTATACGATGGAAAAACTGTTATATTTATACTGTATCTTATGCTTCTGGCGTTGACTTCTTAGGCCCTAACAATTCGATCTGGTGGAGCAACGCCCTAGAGTGAAGCCGATGTTGCCCGGAACGTAGAAATGACCATCACTTTCACACGGGTTGCAATTATTCCTGTTATAGGATGGAAAGACTGTTGTATTTTTATTGCATTTTATGCTTCAGGCGTTGATTTCTGAGGCCGTAGATATTCGATGTGGAGGAAAAACGCCATAGAGTGAAGCCTATGTTGCCCGGAACGTAGGAATGACCATCACTTTCACACGGGTTGCAATTATTCCTGTTATAGGATGGAAAGACTGTTGTATTTTTATTGTATTTTATGCTTCAGGCGTTGACTTCTTAGGCCGTAGCTATTCGATGTGGTGGAAGAGCGCCATAGAGTGAAGCCTAGGTTGCCCGGAACGTAGAAATGACCAGAACTTTCATACTGGTTGCAATTATTCGTTTTATATGATGGAAAAGCTGTTGTATTTATATTGTATTTTATGCTGCTGGCGTTCACTTCTTAGGCCCAAACTATTCGATCTGGTGGAGCAACGACCTAGAGTGAGGCCTAGGTTGCCCGGAACGTAGAATCGGCCATCACTTTCAAACTGGTTGCAATTATTCCTCTTCTATGGTGGAAACACTGTTGTACTTTTATTGCATTTTATGCTTCGGGCGTTGACTTCTGAGGCCGCAGCTATTCGATGTGGTGGATGAACGCCATAGAGTGAAGCCTAGGTTGCTCGGAACGAAGAAATGACCATAACTATCATACTGGTTGCAATCATTCGTTTTATATGATGGAAGAACTGATGTATTTATATTGTATTTTATGCTGCTGGCGTTCACTTCTTAGGCCCTAACTATTCAGTCTGGTGGAACAACGTCCTGGGGTGAAGCCTAGGTTGCCCGGAGCGTAGAAATGACCATAACTTTCACACGGGTTGCAATTATTGCTGTTATAGGATGGAAAGACTGTTGTATTTTTATCGCATTTTATGCTTCAGGCGTTGACTTCTGAGGCCGTAGCTATTCGATGTGGAGGAAAAACGCCATAGAGTGAAGCGTATGTTGCCCGGAACGTAGAAATGACCATCACTTTCACACGGGTTGCAATTATTCCTGTTATAGGATGGAAAGACTGTTGTATTTTTATTGTATTTTATGCTTCAGGCGTTGACTTCTGAGGCCGTAGCTATTCGATGTGGTGGAAGAGCGCCATAGAGTGAAGCCTAGGTTGCCCGGAACGTAGAAATGACCAGAACTTTCATACTGGTTGCAATTATTCGTTTTATATGATGGAAAAGCTGTTGTATTTATATTGTATTTTATGCTGCTGGCGTTTACTTCTTAGGCCCAAACTATTCGATCTGGTGGAGCAACGACCTAGAGTGAGGCCTAGGTTGCCCGGAACGTAGAATCGGCTATCACTTTCAAACTGGTTGCAATTATTCCTGTTATATGGTGGAAACACTGTTGTACTTTTATTGCATTTTATGCTTCGGGCGTTGACTTCTGAGGCCGTAGCTATTCGATGTGGTGGATGAACGCCATAGAGTGAAGCCTAGGTTGCTCGGAACGAAGAAATGACCATAACTATCATACTGGTTGCAATCATTCGTTTTATATGATGGAAGAACTGATGTATTTATATTGTATTTTATGCTGCTGGCGTTCTCTTCTTAGGCCCTAACTATTCAGTCTGGTGGAACAACGCCCTGGGGTGAAGCCTAGGTTGCCCGGAACGTAGAAATGACCATAACTTTCACACGGGTTGCAATTATTGCTGTTATAGGATGGAAAGACTGTTGTATTTTTATCGCATTTTATGCTTCAGGCGTTGACTTCTGAGGCCGTAGCTATTCGATGTGGAGGAAAAACGCCATAGAGTGAAGCCTATGTTGCCCGGAACGTAGAAATGACCATCACTTTCACACGGGTCGCAATTATTCCTGTTATAGGATGGAAAGACTGTTGTATTTTTATTGTATTTTATGCTTCAGGCGTTGACTTCTGAGGCCGTAGCTATTCGATGTGGTGGAAGAGCGCCATAGAGTGAAGCCTAGGTTGCCCGGAACGTAGAAATGACCATCACTTTCAAACTGGTTGCAATTAATCCTGTTATACGATGGAAAAACTGTTGTATTTTTATTGTATTTTATGCTTCTGGCGTTCACTTCTTAGGCCCTAACTATTCGATCTGGTGGCACAACGCCCTAGGGTGAAGCCTAGGTTGCCCGGAACGTAGAAATGACCATAACTTTTACACTGGTAGCAATTATTCGTTTTATACAATGGAAAAACTGTTCTATTTATTTTGTATTTTATGCTTCGGGCGTTGACTTCTAAGGCCCTAACTGTTTGATCTGGTGGAGCAACGCCCTAGAGTGAAGCCTAGGTTGCCCGGAACGTAGAAATGACCATTACTTTCACACTGTTTGCAATTATCCCGTTTATACGATGGAAAAGCTGTTGTATTTATATCGTATTTTATGCTTCTGGCGTTGACTTCTATGGCCCTAGCTATTCGATCTAGTGGAGCAACGCCCTAGAGTGAAGCCTAGGTTGCCCGGAACGTAGAAATGACCATCACTTTCAAACTGGTTGCAATTAATCCTGTTATACGATGGAAAAACTGTTGTATTTTTATTGCATTTTATGCTTCGGGCGTTGACTTATAAGGCCCTGACTATTCAATCTGTTGGAGCAACGCCCTAGAGTGAAGCCTAGGTTACTCGGAGTGTAGAAATGACCATAGCTTTCACACTGGTTGCAATTATTCGTTTTATACGATGGAAAAACTGTTGTATTTATATTGTATTTTATGCTTCTGGCGTTCACTTCTTCGGCCCTAACTATTCGATCTGGTGGAACAACACCCTAGGGTGAAGCCGCGGTTGCCCGGAACGTAGAAATGACCATAACTTTTTCACTGGTAGCAATTATTCGTTTTATAAGGTGGAAAAACTGTTCTATTTATTTTGTATTTTATGCTTCGGGCGTTGACTTCTAAGGCCCTAACTGTTTGATCTGGTGGAGCAACGCCCTAGAGTGAAGCCTAGGTTGCCCGGAACATAGAAATGACCATTACTTTCACACTGTTTGCAATTATACCTTTTATACGATGGAAAAGCTGTTGTATTTATATCGTATTTTATGCTTCTGGCGTTGACTTCTATGGCCCTAGCTATTCCATCTAGTGGAGCAACGCCCTAGAGTGAAGCCTAGGTTGCCCGGAACGTAGAAATGACCATCACTTTCAAACTGGTTGCAATTAATCCTGTTATACGATGGAAAAACTGTTGTATTTTTATTGCATTTTATGCTTCGTGCGTTGACTTCTAAGGCCCTAACTATTCAATCTGTTGGAGCAACGCCCTAGAGTGAAGCCTAGGTTGCTCGGAATGTAGAAATGACCATAGCTTTCACACTGGTTGCAATTATTCGTTTTATACGATGGAAAAACTGGTGTATTTATATTGTATTTTATGCTTCTGGCGTTCACTTCTTAGGCCCTAACTATTCGATCTGGTGGAACAACGCCCTAGGGTGAAGCCTAGGTTGCCCGGAACGTAGAAATGACCATAACTTTTACACTGGTAGCATTATTCGTTTTATACAATGGAAAAACTGTTGTATTTATATTGTATTTTATGCTTCTGGCGTTGACTGCTTAGGCCCTAACTATTCTATCTGGTGGAGCAATGCCTCAGAGTTAAGTCTAGGATGCCCGAAACGCCGAAATGATCATTACTTTCACGCTTGTTGCAATTATTCATGTTATACGATGAAAAGACCGTTGTATTTTTATTGTATTTTATGCTTCAGGTGTAGGCTTCTAAGGCCGTAGCTATTCGATATGGTGGACCACCGCCCTAGAGTGAAGACTAGGTTGTTCGGAACGTAGAGATGACCATAACTTTTACACTGGTAGCAATTATTCGTTTTATACAATGGAAAAACTGTTCTATTTATTTTGCATTTTCTGCTTCGGGCGTTGACTTCTAAGGCCCTAACTGTTTAATCTGGTAGAGCAACGCCCTAGGGTGAAGCCTAGTTTGCCCGGAAAGTAGAAATGACCATTACTTTCACACTGTTTGCAATTATTCCTTTTATACGATGGAAAAGCTGTTGTATTTATATTGTATTTTATGCTTCTGGCGTTGACTTCTAAGGCCCTAGCTATTCGATCTAGTGGAGCAACGCCCTAGAGTGATGCCTAGGTTGCCCGGAACGTAGAAATGACCTTCACTACCTAACTGGTTGCAATTAATCCTGTTATACGATGGACAAACTGTTGTATTTTTATTGCATTTTATGCCTCTGGCGTTCACTTCTAAGGCCCTGACAATTCAATCTGTTGGAGCAACGCCCTAGAGTGAAGCCTAGGTTGCTCGGAATGTACAAATGACCATAGCTTTCACACTGGTTGCAATTATTCGTTTTATACGATGGAAAAACTGGTGTATTTATATTGTATTTTATGCTTCTGGCGTTCACTTCTTAGGCCCTAACTATTCGAACTGGTGGAACAACGCCCTAGGGTGAAGCCTAGGATGCCCGGAAAGTAGAAATGACCATAACTTTCACACTGGTTGCAATTATTCGTTTTATACGATGGAAAAGCTGTTAAATCTTTATTGTATTTTATTCATCTGGGGTTGACTTCTAAGGCCGTAGCTATTAGATGTGGTGCAGCAACGCCCTAGAGTGACGCCTAGGTTGCCCGGAACGTAGAAATGACCATATCTTTCACACTGGTTGCAATTATTCGTTTTATACGGTGGTAAAGCTGTTGCATCTTTATTGTATTTTACTCATCTGGGGTTGACTTCTAAGGCCGTAGCTATTAGATGTGGTGGAGCAACGCCCGAGTGTGGGGCCTAGGTTGCCCGGTACATAGAAATGACCATTACTTTCACACTGTTTGCAAATATACATTATATACGATGGAAAATCTGTTGCACTTATGTTGTATTTTATGCATTTGGCGTTGCCTTCTTAGGCCCTAACTATTTGATCTTGTGGAGCACCGCCCTAGAGTGAAGCCTAGGTTGCCCGGAACGTAGAAAAGACCATTACCTTTACACTGGTTGCAATTATTCGTTTTATACGATGGAAAAACTGTTCTATTTATTTTGTATTTTATGCTTCGGGCGTTGACTTCTAAGGCCCTAACTATTCAATCTGTTGGTGCAACGCCCTAGGGTGAAGCCTAGGCTGCCAGGAACGTAGAAATGACCATAACTTTTACACTGGTAGCAATTATTCGTTTTATACAATGCGAAAACTGTTCTATTTATTTTGTATTTTATGCTTCGGGCGTTTACTTCTAAGGACCTCACTGTTTGATCTGGTGGAGCAACGCCCTACAGTGAAGCCTAGGTTGCCCGGAACGTAGATATGACCATAACCTTCACACAGGCTGCAATTATTCGTTTTATACGGTGTAAAGGCTGTTGTATCTATTTTGTATTTTATTCTTCTGGCGGTGACTTCTAAGGACCTAACTATTCGATCTGGTGGAGCAACGCCCTAGAGTGAAGCCTAGGTTGCTCGCAATGTAGAAATAACCATAACTTTCACACTGGATGCAATTATACGTTTTTTACGATGGAAATGCTGTTGTATTTATATTGTATTTTATGACTCTGGCGTTGACTTCTAAGGCCCTAGCTATTCGATCTGGTGGAACAACGCCTTGGGTGAAGCCTAGGATGCCCCGAACGTTGAAATGACCACTACTTCCACATAGGCTGCAATTATCCCTGCTATACGATGGAAAAACTGTTGTATTTATATTGCTTTTTCTGCCTCTGGCGTCGACTTCTAAGGCCCTAACTATTTGATCTAGTGGAGCAACGCCCTAGAGTGAAGCCTAGGTTGCTCGGAATGTAGAAATAACCATTACCTTCACGCTTGTTGCAATTATTCCTGTTATACGATGAAAAAACTGTTCTATTTTTATTGCATTTTATGCTTCAGGCGTTGACTTCTAAGGCCGGAGCTATTCCATGTGGTGGACCTACGCCCTAGAGTGAAGCCTAGGCTGCCCGGAACGTAGAAATGACCATTACTTTCACACTGTTTGCAATTAGACATTATATACGAGGTAAAAGCTGTTGTATTTATATTGTATTTTATGCTTCTGGCGTTGACTTCTTACGCCCTAGCTATTCGATCTGGTGGAGCACCGCCCTAGAGTGAAGCCTAGGTTGCCCGGAACTTAGAACATACCATTACCTTCACCCTGGTTGCAATTATTCCTGTTATACGATGGAAATACTGTTGCATCTTTATTGTATTTTATGCTTCTGGCGTTGACTTCTAAGGCCCTAACTATTCAATCTGTTGGAGCAATGCCCTAGGGTGAAGCCTAGGTTGCCCGGAACGTAGAAATGACCATAACTTTCACTGTGGTTGCAATTATTCGTTTTATACGATGGAAAAGCTGTTGTATTTATATCGTATTTTATGCTTCTGGCGTCGACTTCTTAGGCCCTAACTATTCGATATGGTGGAAAAACGCCCTAGGGTGAAGCCTAGGTTGCCCGGAACGTAGAAATGACCATAACTTTTACACTGGTAGCAATTATTCGTTTTATACAATGGAAAAACCGTTCTATTTATTTTGTGTTTTATGCTTCGGGCGTTGACTTCTAAGGCCCTAACTGTTTGATCTGGTGGAGCAACGCCCTAGAGTGAAGCCTAGGTTGCCCGGAACGTAGAAATGACCATAACTTTCACACTGGTTGCTACTATTCATTTTATACGATGGAAAAACTGTTATATTTATATTGTATTTTATGCTTCTGGCGTTGACTTCTGAGTCCGTTGCTTTTCGATGTGGTGGGAGAACGCCATAGAGTGAAGCCTAGGTTGCCCGGAACGTAGAAATGACCATAACTTTCACACTGGTTGCTATTATTCGTTTTATACGATGGAAAAACTGTTTTATTTATTTTGTATTTTATGCTTCTGGCGTTGACTTCTAAGGCCCTAACTATTCGATCTGGTGGAGCGACGCCCTAGAGTGAAGCCTAGGTTGCCCGGAAAGTAGAAATGACCATATCTTTCCTACTGGTTGCAATTATTCGTTTTATATGATGGAAAAACTGTTGTATTTATATAGTGTTTTATGCTTCTGGCGTTGACTTCTTAGTCCCTAACTATTCCATCTGGTGGAGCAACGCCCTAGGGCGAAGCCTAGGTTGCCTGGAACATAGAAATGACCATCACTTTCACACGGGTTGCAATTATTCCTGTTATAGGATGGAAAGACTGTTGTATTTTTATTGTGTTTTATGCTTCAGGCGTTGACTTCTAAGGCCCTAGCTATTCGATCTGGTCGAGCAACGCCCTAGAGTGAAGCCTAG
The DNA here is from genome assembly GCF_051401765.1 of Calliopsis andreniformis. Lineage (NCBI taxonomy): Eukaryota > Metazoa > Arthropoda > Insecta > Hymenoptera > Andrenidae > Calliopsis > Calliopsis andreniformis. The sequence continues at coordinate 5,742,655 of NW_027480425.1, read as the reverse complement.
GTTGCCCGGAACGTAGAAATGACCATAACTTCCTCACTGGTTGCAATTATTCGTTTTATACGATGGAAAAGCTGTTGCATTTATATCGTATTTTATGCTTCTGGCGTTGACTTCTGAGGACCTAACTATTCGATCTGGTGGAGAAACGTCCTAGGGTGAAGCCTAGGTAACCTGGAACGTAGAAATGACCATCACTTTCACACGGGATGCAATTATTCCTGTTATAGGATGGAAAGACTGTTGTATTTTTATTGTATTTTATACGTCAGGCGTTGACTTCTAAGGCCTTAGCTATTCGATCTGGTCCAGCAACGCCCTAGAGTGAAGCCTAGGATGCCCGGAAAGTAGAAATGACCATAACTTTCACACTGGTTGCAATTATTCGTTTTATACGATGGAAAAGCTGTTGTATCTTTATTGTATTTTATTCATCTGAGGTTGACTTCTAAGGCCGTAGCTATTAGATGTGGTGGAGCAACGCCCTAGAGTGACGCCTAGGTTGCCCGGAACGTAGAAATGACCATAACTTTCACACTGGCTGCAATTATTCGTTTTATACGGTGGAAAAGCTGTTGCATGTTTATTGTATTTTATTCATCTGGGGTTGACTTCTAAGGCCGTAGCTATTAGATGTGGTGGAGCAACGCCCGAGAGTGGGGCCTAGGTTGCCCGGAACGTAGAAATGACCATAACTTTCACACTGGTTGCTATTATTCGTTTTATACGATGGAAAAGCTGTTGTATTTATATCGTATCTTATGCTTCTGGCGTTGACTTCTTAGGCCGTAACTATTCCATTTGGTGGAACAACGCCCTTGGGTGAAGCCTAGGTTGCGCGGAACGTAGCAATGAATATAACTTTCACACTGGTAGCAATTATTCGTTTTATACGATGGAAAAACTGTTGTATTTATATTGTATTTTATGCTTCTGGCGTTCACTTCTTGGCCCTAACTATTCGATATGGTTGAAAAACGCCCTAGGGTGAAGCCTAGGTTGCCCGGAACGTAGAAATGACCATAACTTTTACACTGGTAGCAATTATTCGTTTTATACAATGGAAAAACCGTTCTATTTATTTTGTGTTTTATGCTTCGGGCGTTGACTTCTAAGGCCCTAACTGTTTGATCTGGTGGAGCAACGCCCTAGAGTGAAGCCTAGGTTGCCCGGAACGTAGAAATGACCATAACTTTCACACTGGTTGCTACTATTCATTTTATACGATGGAAAAACTGTTATATTTATATTGTATTTTATGCTTCTGGCGTTGACTTCTGAGGCCGTTGCTTTTCGATGTGGTGGGAGAACGCCATAGAGTGAAGCCTAGGTTGCCCGGAACGTAGAAAAGACAATTACTTTCACACTGTTTGCATTAATTCCTTTTATACGATGCAAAAGTTGTTGTATTTATATCGTATTTTATGCTTCTGGCGTTGACTTCTAAGGACCTAACTATTCGATCTGGTAGAGCAACGCCCTAGAGTGAAGCCTTGGTTGCTCGGAATGTAGAAATAACCATAACTTTCACACTGGTTGCAATTATTCGTTTTTTACAATGGAAGAGCTGTTGTATTTATATTGTATTTTATGCCTCTGGCGTTGACTTCTAAGGCCCTAGCTATTCGATCTTGTGGAGAAACGCCCTAGAGAGAAGCCTAGGTTGCCCGGAACGTAGAAATGACCATCACCTTCAAACTGGTTGCAATTAATCCTGTTATACGATGGAAAAACTGTTGTATTTTTATTGTATTTTATGCTTCTGGCGTTCACTTCTTAGGCCCTAACTATTCGATCTGGTGGCACAACGCCCTAGGGTGAAGCCTAGGTTGCCCGGAACGTAGAAATGATCATAACTTTTACACTGGTAGCAATTATTCGTTTTATACAATGGAAAAACTGTTTTATTTATTTTGTATTTTATGCTCCGGGCGTTGACTTCTAAGGCCCTAACTGTTTGATCTGGTGGAGCAACGCCCTAGAGTGAAGCCTAGGTTGCCCGGAACGTAGAAATGACCATTACTTTCACACTGTTTGCAATTATTCCGTTTATACGATGGAAAAGCTGTTGTATTTATATTGTATTTTATGCTTCTGGCGTTGACTTCTTAGGCCCTAGCTATTCGATCTGGTGGAGCACCGCCCTAGAGTGAAGCCTAGGTTGCCCGGAACTTAGAACATACCATTACCTTCACCCTGGTTGCAATTATTCCTGTTATACGATGGAAATACTGTTGCATCTTTATTGTATTTTATGCTTCTGGCGTTGACTTCTAAGGCCCTAACTATTGAATCTGTTGGAGCAATGCCCTAGGGTGAAGCCTAGGTTGCCCGGAACGTAGAAATGACCATAACTTTCACAGTGGTTGCAATTATTCGTTTTATACGATGGAAAAGCTGTTGTATTTATATCGTATTTTATGCTTCTGGCGTTGACTTCTTAGGCCCTAACTATTCGATATGGTGGAAAAACGCCCTAGGGTGAAGCCTAGGTTGCCCGGAACGTAGAAATGACCATAAGTTTTACACTGGTAGCAATTATTCGTTTTATACAATGGAAAAACCGTTCTATTTATTTTGTGTTTTATGCTTCGGGCGTTGACTTCTAAGGCCCTAACTGTTTGATCTGGTGGAGCAACGCCCTAGAGTGAAGCCTAGGTTGCCCGGAACGTAGAAATGACCATAACTTTCACACTGGTTGCTACTATTCATTTTATACGATGGAAAAACTGTTATATTTATATCGTATTTTATGCTTCTGGCGTTGACTTCTGAGGCCGTTGCTTTTCGATGTGGTGGGAGAACGCCATAGAGTGAAGCCTAGGTTGCCCGGAACGTAGAAATGACCATAACTTTCACACTGGTTGCTATTATTCGTTTTATACGATGGAAAAACTGTTTTATTTATTTTGTATTTTATGCTTCTGGCGTTGACTTCTAAGGCCCTAACTATTCGATCTGGTGGAGCGACGCCCTAGAGTGAAGCCTAGGTTGCCCGGAAAGTAGAAATGACCATAACTTTCCTACTGGTTGCAATTATTCGTTTTATATGATGGAAAAACTGTTGTATTTATATAGTGTTTTATGCTTCTGGCGTTGACTTCTTAGTCCCTAACTATTCCATCTGGTGGAGCAACGCCCTAGGGTGAAGCCTAGGTTGCCTGGAACATAGAAATGACCATCACTTTCACACGGGTTGCAATTATTCCTGTTATAGGATGGAAAGACTGTTGTATTTTTATTGTGTTTTATGCTTCAGGCGTTGACTTCTAAGGCCCTAGCTATTCGATCTGGTCGAGCAACGCCCTAGAGTGAAGCCTAGGATGCCCGGAAAGTAGAAATGACCATAACTTTCTCCCTGGTTGCAATTATTCGTTTTATACGATGGAAAAGCTGTTGTATCTTTATTGTATTTTATTCATCTGGGGTTGACTTCTAAGGCCGTAGCTATTAGATGTGGTGGAGCAACGCCCTAGAGTGACGCCTAGGTTGCCCGGAACGTAGAAATGACCATATCTTTCACACTGGTTGCAATTATTCGTTTTATACGGTGGTAAAGCTGTTGCATCTTTATTGTATTTTATTCATCTGGGGTTGACTTCTAAGGCCGTAGCTATTAGATGTGGTGGAGCAACGCCCGAGAGTGGGGCCTAGGTTGCCCGGTACATAGAAATGACCATTACTTTCACACTGTTTGCAAATATACATTATATACGATGGAAAATCTGTTGCACTTATGTTGTATTTTATGCATTTGGCGTTGCCTTCTTAGGCCCTAACTATTTGATCTTGCGGAGCACCGCCCTAGAGTGAAGCCTAGGTTGCCCGGAACGTAGAAAAGACCATTACCTTTACACTGGTTGCAATTATTCGTTTTATACGATGGAAAAACTGTTCTATTTATTTTGTATTTTATGCTTCGGGCGTTGACTTCTAAGGACCTCACTGTTTGATCTGGTGGAGCAACGCCCTACAGTGAAGCCTAGGTTGCCCGGAACGCAGATATGACCATAACCTTCACACAGGCTGCAATTATTCGTTTTATACGGTGTAAAGGCTGTTGTATCTATTTTGTATTTTATTCTTCTGGCGGTGACTTCTAAGGACCTAACTATTCGATCTGGTGGAGCAACGCCCTAGAGTGAAGCCTAGGTTGCTCGCAATGTAGAAATAACCATAACTTTCACACTGGATGCAATTATACGTTTTTTACGATGGAAATGCTGTTGTATTTATATTGTATTTTATGACTCTGGCGTTGACTTCTAAGGCCCTAGCTATTCGATCTGGTGGAACAACGCCTTGGGTGAAGCCTAGGTTGCCCGGAACGCAGAAATGACCATTACCTTCACACTGTTTGCAATTATTCCTGTTATACGATAGAAAAACTGCTGTATTTTTATTGTATTTTATGCTTCTGTCGTTGTTTTCTAAGGCCCTAACTATTCGATATGGTGGAGCAACGCCCTAGAATGAGGCATAGGATGCCCCGAACGTTGAAATGACCACTACTTCCACATAGGCTGCAATTATCCCTGCTATACGATGGAAAAACTGTTGTATTTATATTGCTTTTTCTGCCTCTGGCGTCGACTTCTAAGGCCCTAACTATTTGATCTAGTGGAGCAACGCCCTAGAGTGAAGCCTAGGTTGCTCGGAATGTAGAAATAACCATTACCTTCACGCTTGTTGCAATTATTCCTGTTATACGATGAAAAAACTGTTCTATTTTTATTGCATTTTATGCTTCAGGCGTTGACTTCTAAGGCCGGAGCTATTCCATGTGGTGGACCTACGCCCTAGAGTGAAGCCTAGGCTGCCCGGAACGTAGAAATGACCATTACTTTCACACTGTTTGCAATTAGACATTATATACGAGGTAAAAGCTGTTGTATTTATATTGTATTTTATGCTTCTGGCGTTGACTTCTTAGGCCCTAGCTATTCGATCTGGTGGAGCACCGCCCTAGAGTGAAGCCTAGGTTGCCCGGAACTTAGAACATACCATTACCTTCACCCTGGTTGCAATTATTCCTGTTATACGATGGAAATACTGTTGCATCTTTATTGTATTTTATGCTTCTGGCGTTGACTTCTAAGGCCCTAACTATTCAATCTGTTGGAGCAATGCCCTAGGGTGAAGCCTAGGTTGCCCGGAACGTAGAAATGACCATAACTTTCACTGTGGTTGCAATTATTCGTTTTATACGATGGAAAAGCTGTTGTATTTATATCGTATTTTATGCTTCTGGCGTCGACTTCTTAGGCCCTAACTATTCGATATGGTGGAAAAACGCCCTAGGGTGAAGCCTAGGTTGCCCAGAACGTAGAAATGACCATAACTTTTACACTGGTAGCAATTATTCGTTTTATACAATGGAAAAACCGTTCTATTTATTTTGTGTTTTATGCTTCGGGCGTTGACTTCTAAGGCCCTAACTGTTTGATCTGGTGGAGCAACGCCCTAGAGTGAAGCCTAGGTAGCCCGGAACGTAGAAATGACCATAACTTTCACACTGGTCGCTATTATTCGTTTTATACGATGGAAAAACTGTTTTATTTATTTTGTATTTTATGCTTCTGGCGTTGACTTCTAAGGCCCTAACTATTCGATCTGGTGGAGCGACGCCCTAGAGTGAAGCCTAGGTTGCCCGGAAAGTAGAAATGACCATAACTTTCCTACTGGTTGCAATTATTCGTTTTATATGATGGAAAAACTGTTGTATTTATATAGTGTTTTATGCTTCTGGCGTTGACTTCTTAGTCCCTAACTATTCCATCTGGTGGAGCAACGCCCTAGGGCGAAGCCTAGGTTGCCTGGAACATAGAAATGACCATCACTTTCACACGGGTTGCAATTATTCCTGTTATAGGATGGAAAGACTGTTGTATTTTTATTTTGTTTTATGCTTCAGGCGTTGACTTCTAAGGCCCTAGCTATTCGATCTGGTCGAGCAACGCCCTAGAGTGAAGCCTAGGATGCCCGGAAAGTAGAAATGACCATAACTTTCACCCTGGTTGCAATTATTCGTTTTATACGATGGAAAAGCTGTTGTATCTTTATTGTATTTTATTCATCTGGGGTTGACTTCTAAGGCCGTAGCTATTAGATGTGGTGGAGCAACGCCCTAGAGTGACGCCTAGGTTGCCCGGAACGTAGAAATGACCATAACTTTCACACTGGTTACTATTATTCGTTTTATACGATGGAAAAGCTGTTGTATTTATATCGTATCTTATGCTTCTGGCGTTGACTTCTTAGGCCCTAACTATTCCATCTGGTGGAACAACGCCCTTGGGTGAAGCCTAGGTTGCGCGGAACGTAGCAATGAATATAACTTTCACACTGGTAGCAATTATTCGTTTTATACGATGGAAAAACTGTTGTATTTATATTGTATTTTATGCTTCTGGCGTTCACTTCTTGGCCCAAACTATTCGATATGGTTGAAAAACGCCCTAGGGTGAAGCCTAGGTTGCCCGGAACGTAGAAATGACCATAACTTTTACACTGGTAGCAATTATTCGTTTTATACAATGGAAAAACCGTTCTATTTATTTTATGTTTTATGCTTCGGGCGTTGACTTCTAAGGCCCTAACTGTTTGATCTGGTGGAGCAACGCCCTAGAGTGAAGCCTAGGTTACCCGGAACGTAGAAATGACCATAACTTTCACACTGGTTGCTACTATTCATTTTATACGATGGAAAAACTGTTTTATTTATATTGTATTTTATGCTTCTGGCGTTGACTTCTGAGGCCGTTGCTTTTCGATGTGGTGGGAGAACGCCATAGAGTGAAGCCTAGGTTGCCCGGAACGTAGAAATGACAATTACTTTCACACTGTTTGCATTAATTCCTTTTATACGATGCAAAAGTTGTTGTATTTATATCGTATTTTATGCTTCTGGCGTTGACTTCTAAGGACCTAACTATTCGATCTGGTAGAGCAACGCCCTAGAGTGAAGCCTAGGTTGCTCGGAATGTAGAAATAACCATAACTTTCACACTGGTTGCAATTATTCGTTTTTTACAATGGAAGAGCTGTTGTATTTATATTGTATTTTATGCCTCTGGCGTTGACTTCTAAGGCCCTAGCTATTCGATCTGGTGGAGCACCGCCCTAGAGTGAAGCCTAGGTTGCCCGGAACTTAGAACATACCATTACCTTCACCCTGGTTGCAATTATTCCTGTTATACGATGGAAATACTGTTGCATCTTTATTGTATTTTATGCTTCTGGCGTTGACTTCTAAGGCCCTAACTATTCAATCTGTTGGAGCAATGCCCTAGGGTGAAGCCTAGGTTGCCCGGAACGTAGAAATGACCATAACTTTCACTGTGGTTGCAATTATTCGTTTTATACGATGGAAAAGCTGTTGTATTTATATCGTATTTTATGCTTCTGGCGTCGACTTCTTAGGCCCTAACTATTCGATATGGTGGAAAAACGCCCTAGGGTGAAGCCTAGGTTGCCCGGAACGTAGAAATGACCATAACTTTCACACTGGTTGCTACTATTCATTTTATACGATGGAAGAACTGTTATATTTATATTGTATTTTATGCTTCTGGCGTTGACTTCTGAGGCCGTTGCTTTTCGATGTGGTGGGAGATCGCCATAGAGTGAAGCCTAGGTTGCCCGGAACGTAGAAATGACCATAACTTTCACACTGGTTGCTATTATTCGTTTTATACGATGGAAAAACTGTTTTATTTATTTTGTATTTTATGCTTCTGGCGTTGACTTCTAAGGCCCTAACTATTCGATCTGGTGGAGCGACGCCCTAGAGTGAAGCCTAGGTTGCCCGGAAAGTAGAAATGACCATAACTTTCCTACTGGTTGCAATTATTCGTTTTATATGATGGAAAAACTGTTCTATTTATATAGTGTTTTATGCTTCTGGCGTTGACTTCTTAGTCCCTAACTATTCCATCTGGTGGAGCAACGCCCTAGGGTGAAGCCTAGGTTGCCTGGAACATAGAAATGACCATCACTTTCACACGGGTTGCAATTATTCCTGTTATAGGATGGAAAGACTGTTGTATTTTTATTGTGTTTTATGCTTCAGGCGTTGACTTCTAAGGCCCTAGCTATTCGATCTGGTCGAGCAACGCCCTAGAGTGAAGCCTAGGATGCCCGGAAAGTAGAAATGACCATAACTTTCACCCTGGTTGCAATTATTCGTTTTATACGATGGAAAAGCTGTTGTATCTTTATTGTATTTTATTCATCTGGGGTTGACTTCTAAGGCCGTAGCTATTAGATGTGGTGGAGCAACGCCCTAGAGTGACGCCTAGGTTGCCCGGAACGTAGAAATGACCATAACTTTCACACTGGTTGCAATTATTCGTTTTATACGGTGGAAAAGCTGTTGCATCTTTATTGTATTTTATTCATCTGGGGTTGACTTCTAAGGCCGTAGCTATTAGATGTGGTGGAGCAACGCCCGAGAGTGGGGCCTAGGTTGCCCGGAACGTAGAAATGACCATAACTTTCACACTGGTTGCTATTATTCGTTTTATACGATGGAAAAGCTGTTGTATTTATATCGTATCTTATGCTTCTGGCGTTGACTTCTTAGGCCCTAACTATTCCATCTGGTGGAACAACGCCCTTGGGTGAAGCCTAGGTTGCGCGGAACGTAGCAATGAATATAACTTTCACACTGGTAGCAATTATTCGTTCTATACGATGGAAAAACTGCTGTATTTATATTGTACTTTATGCTTCTGGCGTTCACTTCTTGGCCCTAACTATTCGATATGGTTGAAAAACGCCCTAGGGTGAAGCCTAGGTTGCCCGGAACGTAGAAATGACCATAACTTTTACACTGGTAGCAATTATTCGTTTTATACAATGGAAAAACCGTTCTATTTATTTTGTGTTTTATGCTTCGGGCGTTGACTTCTAAGGCCCTAACTGTTTGATCTGGTGGAGCAACGCCCTAGAGTGAAGCCTAGGTTGCCCGGAACGTAGAAATGACCATTACTTTCACACTGGTTGCTACTATTCATTTTATACGATAGAAAAACTGTTTTATTTATATTGTATTTTATGCTTCTGGCGTTGACTTCTGAGGCCGTTGCTTTTCGATGTGGTGGGAGAACGCCATAGAGTGAAGCCTAGGTTGCCCGGAACGTAGAAATGACAATTACTTTCACACTGTTTGCATTAACTCCTTTTATACGATGCAAAAGTTGTTGTATTTATATCGTATTTTATGCTTCTGGCGTTGACTTCTAAGGACCTAACTATTCGATCTGGTAGAGCAACGCCCTAGAGTGAAGCCTAGGTTGCTCGGAATGTAGAAATAACCATAACTTTCACACTGGTTGCAATTATTCGTTTTTTACAATGGAAGAGCTGTTGTATTTATATTGTATTTTATGCCTCTGGCGTTGACTTCTAAGGCCCTAGCTATTCGATCTAGTGGAGCAACGCCCTAGAGTGAAGCCTAGGTTGCCCGGAACGTAGAAATGACCATCACCTTCAAACTGGTTGCAATTAATCCTGTTATACGATGGAAAAACTGTTGAATTTTTATTGTATTTTATGCTTCTGGCGTTCACTTCTTAGGCCCTAACTATTCGATCTGGTTGCACAACGCCCTAGGGTGAAGCCTAGGTTGCCCGGAACGTAGAAATGACCATAACTTTTACACTGGTAGCAATTATTCGTTTTATACAATGGAAAAACTGTTCTATTTATTTTGTATTTTATGCTTCGGGCGTTGACTTCTAAGGCCCTAACTGTTTGATCTGGTGGAGCAACGCCCTAGAGTGAAGCCTAGGTTGCCCGGAACGTAGAAATGACCATTACTTTCACACTGTTTGCAATTATTCCGTTTATACGATGGGAAAGCTGTTGTATTTATATCGTATTTTATGCTTCTGGCGTTGACTTCTATGGCCCTAGCTATTCGATCTAGTGGAGCAACGCCCTTGAGTGAAGCCTAGGTTGCCCGGAACGTAGAAATGACCATCACTTTCAAATTGGTTGCAATTAATCCTGTTATACGATGGAAAAACTGTTGTATTTATATTGTATTTTATGCCTCTGGCGTTGACTTCTAAGGCCCTAGCTATTCGATCTAGTGGAGCAACGCCCTAGAGTGAAGCCTAGGATGCCCGGAAAGTAGAAATGACCATAACTTTCACACTGGTTGCAATTATTCGTTTTATACGATGGAAAAGCTGTTGTATCTTTATTGTATTTTATTCATCTGGGGTTGACTTCTAAGGCCGTAGCTATTAGATGTGGTGGAGCAGCGGCCTAGAGTGACGCCTAGGTTGCCCGGAACGTAGAAATGACCATAACTTTCACACTGGTTGCAATTATTCGTTTTATACGGTGGAAAAGCTGTTGCATCTTTATTGTATTTTATTCATCTGGGGTTGACTTCTAAGGCCGTAGCTATTAGATGTGGTGGAGCAACGCCCGAGAGTGGGGCCTAGGTTGCCCGGAACGTAGAAATGACCATAACTTTCACACTGGTTGCTATTATTCGTTTTATACGATGGAAAAGCTGTTGTATTTATATCGTATCTTATGCTTCTGGCGTGGACTTCTTAGGCCCTAACTATTCCATCTGGTGGAACAACGCCCTTGGGTGAAGCCTAGGTTGCGCGGAACGTAGCAATGAATATAACTTTCACACTGGTAGCAATTATTCGTTTTATACGATGGAAAAACTGTTGTATTTATATTGTATTTTATGCTTCTGGCGTTCACTTCTTGTCCCTAACTATTCGATATGGTTGAAAAACGCCCTAGGGTGAAGCCTAGGTTGCCCGGAACGTAGAAATGACCATAACATTTATACTGGTAGCAATTATTCGTTTTATACAATGGAAAAACCGTTCTATTTATTTTGTGTTTTATGCTTCGGGCGTTGACTTCTAAGGCCCTAACTGTTTGATCTGGTGGAGCAACGCCCTAGAGTGAAGCCTAGGTTGCCCGGAACGTAGAAATGACCATAACTTTCACACTGGTTGCTACTATTCATTTTATACGATGGAAAAACTGTTATATTTATATTGTATTTTAGGCTTCGGGCATTGACCTCTAAGGCCCTAACGACTCAATCTGTTGGAGCAACGCCCTAGGGTGAAGCCTAGGTTGCCCGGAACGTAGAAATGACCATCACTTTCAAACTGGTTGCAATTATTCCTGTTATAGGATGTAAAAACTGTTGTATTTTTATTGCATTTTGTGCGTCGGGCATTGACTTCTAAGGCCCTAGCTATTCCACCGGTTGGAGCAACGCCCTAGGGTGAAGCCTAGGTCGCCCGGAAAGTAGAAATGACCATAACTTTCATACTGGTTGCAATTATTCGTTTTATATGATGGAAAAACTGTTGTATTTATATTGTATTTTATGCTTCTGGCGTTCACTTCTTAGGCCCTAACTGTTCGATCTGGTGGAACAACGTCCTAGGGTGAAGCCTAGGTTGCCCGGAACGTCGAAATGACCATAACTTTCACACTGGTTGTAATTATTCCTGTTTTACGATGGACAAGCTGTTGTATTTATATCGTATTTTATGCTTCTGGCGTTTACTTCTAAGGCCCTAGCTATTCGATCTGGTGGAACAACGTCCTAGGGTGAAGCCTAGGATGCCCGGAAAGTAGAAATGACCATAACTTTCACACTGGTAGCAATTATTCGTTTTATACGATGGAAAAACTGTTTTATTTATTTTGTATTTTATGCTTCTGACGTTGACTTCTAGGGCCCTAACTATTCGATCTGGTGGAGCAACGCCCTAGAGTGAAGCCTAGGTTGCTCGGAACGTAGAAGTGACCATTACCTTCACAGTTGATGCAATTATTCCTGTTATACGATAGAAAAACTGTTGTATTTTTATTGTATTTTATGCTTCTGTCGTTGACTCCTAAGGCACTAACTATTCGATCTTGTGGAGCAACGCCCTAGAGTGAAGCCTAGGCTGCCCGGAACGTAGAAATGACCATTACCTTCGCAGTTTATGCAATTATTCGTTTTATACGATGGAAAAGCTGTTGTATTTATATCGTATTTTATGCTTCTGGCGTCGACTTCTTAGGCCCTAACTATTCAATCTGGTGGAACAACGCCTTGGGTGAAGCCTAGGTTGCCCGGAACGCAGAAATGACCATTACCTTCACACTGTTTGCAATTATTCCTGTTATACGATAGAAAAACTGCTGTATTTTTATTGTATTTTATGCTTCTGTCGTTGTTTTCTAAGGCCCTAACTATTCGATATGGTGGAGCAACGCCCTAGAATGAGGCATAGGATGCCCCGAACGTTGAAATGACCACTACTTCCACATAGGCTGCAATTATCCCTGCTATACGATGGAAAAACTGTTGTATTTATATTGCTTTTTCTGCCTCTGGCGTCGACTTCTAAGGCCCTAACTATTTGATCTAATGGAGCAACGCCCTAGAGTGAAGCCTAGGTTGCTCGGAATGTAGAAATAACCATTACCTTCACGCTTGTTGCAATTATTCCTGTTATACGATGAAAAAACTGTTCTATTTTTATTGCATTTTATGCTTCAGGCGTTGACTTCTAAGGCCGGAGCTATTCCATGTGGTGGACCGACGCCCTAGAGTGAAGCCTAGGTTGCCCGGAACGTAGAAATGACCATTACTTTCACACTGTTTGCAATTAGACATTATATACGAGGTAAAAGCTGTTGTATTTATATTGTATTTTATGCTTCTGGCGTTGACTTCTAAGGCCCTAGCTATTCGATCTAGTGGAGCAACGCCCTAGAGTGAAGCCTAGGTTGCCCGGAACGTAGAAATGACCATAACTTTTACACTGGTAGCAATTATTCGTTTTATACAATGGAAAAACCGTTCTATTTATTTTGTGTTTTATGCTTCGGGCGTTGACTTCTAAGGCCCTAACTGTTTGATCTGGTGGAGCAACGCCCTAGAGTGAAGCCTAGGTTGCCCGGAAAGTAGAAATGACCATAACTTTCACACTGGTTGCTACTATTCATTTTATACGATGGAAAAACTGTTTTATTTATATTGTATTTTATGCTTCTGGCGTTGACTTCTGAGGCCGTTGCTTTTCGATGTGGTGGGAGAACGCCATAGAGTGAAGCCTAGGTTGCCCGGAACGTAGAAATGACAATTACTTTCACACTGTTTGCATTAATTCCTTTTATACGATGCAAAAGTTGTTGTATTTATATCGTATTTTATGCTTCTGGCGTTGACTTCTAAGGACCTAACTATTCGATCTGGTAGAGCAACGCCCTAGAGTGAAGCCTAGGTTGCTCGGAATGTAGAAATAACCATAACTTTCACACTGGTTGCAATTATTCGTTTTTTACAATGGAAGAGCTGTTGTATTTATATTGTATTTTATGCCTCTGGCGTTGACTTCTAAGGCCCTAGCTATTCGATCTAGTGGAGCAACGCCCTAGAGTGAAGCCTAGGTTGCCCGGAACGTAGAAATGACCATAACTTTCACACTGGTTGCTACTATTCATTTTATACGATGGAAGAACTGTTATATTTATATTGTATTTTATGCTTCTGGCGTTGACTTCTGAGGCCGTTGCTTTTCGATGTGGTGGGAGATCGCCATAGAGTGAAGCCTAGGTTGCCCGGAACGTAGAAATGACCATAACTTTCACACTGGTTGCTATTATTCGTTTTATACGATGGAAAAACTGTTTTATTTATTTTGTATTTTATGCTTCTGGCGTTGACTTCTAAGGCCCTAACTATTCGATCTGGTGGAGCGACGCCCTAGAGTGAAGCCTAGGTTGCCCGGAAAGTAGAAATGACCATAACTTTCCTACTGGTTGCAATTATTCGTTTTATATGATGGAAAAACTGTTCTATTTATATAGTGTTTTATGCTTCTGGCGTTGACTTCTTAGTCCCTAACTATTCCATCTGGTGGAGCAACGCCCTAGGGTGAAGCCTAGGTTGCCTGGAACATAGAAATGACCATCACTTTCACACGGGTTGCAATTATTCCTGTTATAGGATGGAAAGACTGTTGTATTTTTATTGTGTTTTATGCTTCAGGCGTTGACTTCTAAGGCCCTAGCTATTCGATCTGGTCGAGCAACGCCCTAGAGTGAAGCCTAGGATGCCCGGAAAGTAGAAATGACCATAACTTTCACCCTGGTTGCAATTATTCGTTTTATACGATGGAAAAGCTGTTGTATCTTTATTGTATTTTATTCATCTGGGGTTGACTTCTAAGGCCGTAGCTATTAGATGTGGTGGAGCAACGCCCTAGAGTGACGCCTAGGTTGCCCGGAACGTAGAAATGACCATAACTTTCACACTGGTTGCAATTATTCGTTTTATACGGTGGAAAAGCTGTTGCATCTTTATTGTATTTTATTCATCTGGGGTTGACTTCTAAGGCCGTAGCTATTAGATGTGGTGGAGCAACGCCCGAGAGTGGGGCCTAGGTTGCCCGGAACGTAGAAATGACCATAACTTTCACACTGGTTGCTATTATTCGTTTTATACGATGGAAAAGCTGTTGTATTTATATCGTATCTTATGCTTCTGGCGTTGACTTCTTAGGCCCTAACTATTCCATCTGGTGGAACAACGCCCTTGGGTGAAGCCTAGGTTGCGCGGAACGTAGCAATGAATATAACTTTCACACTGGTAGCAATTATTCGTTCTATACGATGGAAAAACTGCTGTATTTATATTGTATTTTATGCTTCTGGCGTTCACTTCTTGGCCCTAACTATTCGATATGGTTGAAAAACGCCCTAGGGTGAAGCCTAGGTTGCCCGGAACGTAGAAATGACCATAACTTTTACACTGGTAGCAATTATTCGTTTTATACAATGGAAAAACCGTTCTATTTATTTTGTGTTTTATGCTTCGGGCGTTGACTTCTAAGGCCCTAACTGTTTGATCTGGTGGAGCAACGCCCTAGAGTGAAGCCTAGGTTGCCCGGAACGTAGAAATGACCATTACTTTCACACTGGTTGCTACTATTCATTTTATACGATAGAAAAACTGTTTTATTTATATTGTATTTTATGCTTCTGGCGTTGACTTCTGAGGCCGTTGCTTTTCGATGTGGTGGGAGAACGCCATAGAGTGAAGCCTAGGTTGCCCGGAACGTAGAAATGACAATTACTTTCACACTGTTTGCATTAACTCCTTTTATACGATGCAAAAGTTGTTGTATTTATATCGTATTTTATGCTTCTGGCGTTGACTTCTAAGGACCTAACTATTCGATCTGGTAGAGCAACGCCCTAGAGTGAAGCCTAGGTTGCTCGGAATGTAGAAATAACCATAACTTTCACACTGGTTGCAATTATTCGTTTTTTACAATGGAAGAGCTGTTGTATTTATATTGTATTTTATGCCTCTGGCGTTGACTTCTAAGGCCCTAGCTATTCGATCTAGTGGAGCAACGCCCTAGAGTGAAGCCTAGGTTGCCCGGAACGTAGAAATGACCATCACCTTCAAACTGGTTGCAATTAATCCTGTTATACGATGGAAAAACTGTTGAATTTTTATTGTATTTTATGCTTCTGGCGTTCACTTCTTAGGCCCTAACTATTCGATCTGGTTGCACAACGCCCTAGGGTGAAGCCTAGGTTGCCCGGAACGTAGAAATGACCATAACTTTTACACTGGTAGCAATTATTCGTTTTATACAATGGAAAAACTGTTCTATTTATTTTGTATTTTATGCTTCGGGCGTTGACTTCTAAGGCCCTAACTGTTTGATCTGGTGGAGCAACGCCCTAGAGTGAAGCCTAGGTTGCCCGGAACGTAGAAATGACCATTACTTTCACACTGTTTGCAATTATTCCGTTTATACGATGGGAAAGCTGTTGTATTTATATCGTATTTTATGCTTCTGGCGTTGACTTCTATGGCCCTAGCTATTCGATCTAGTGGAGCAACGCCCTTGAGTGAAGCCTAGGTTGCCCGGAACGTAGAAATGACCATCACTTTCAAATTGGTTGCAATTAATCCTGTTATACGATGGAAAAACTGTTGTATTTATATTGTATTTTATGCCTCTGGCGTTGACTTCTAAGGCCCTAGCTATTCGATCTAGTGGAGCAACGCCCTAGAGTGAAGCCTAGGATGCCCGGAAAGTAGAAATGACCATAACTTTCACACTGGTTGCAATTATTCGTTTTATACGATGGAAAAGCTGTTGTATCTTTATTGTATTTTATTCATCTGGGGTTGACTTCTAAGGCCGTAGCTATTAGATGTGGTGGAGCAGCGGCCTAGAGTGACGCCTAGGTTGCCCGGAACGTAGAAATGACCATAACTTTCACACTGGTTGCAATTATTCGTTTTATACGGTGGAAAAGCTGTTGCATCTTTATTGTATTTTATTCATCTGGGGTTGACTTCTAAGGCCGTAGCTATTAGATGTGGTGGAGCAACGCCCGAGAGTGGGGCCTAGGTTGCCCGGAACGTAGAAATGACCATAACTTTCACACTGGTTGCTATTATTCGTTTTATACGATGGAAAAGCTGTTGTATTTATATCGTATCTTATGCTTCTGGCGTGGACTTCTTAGGCCCTAACTATTCCATCTGGTGGAACAACGCCCTTGGGTGAAGCCTAGGTTGCGCGGAACGTAGCAATGAATATAACTTTCACACTGGTAGCAATTATTCGTTCTATACGATGGAAAAACTGCTGTATTTATATTGTATTTTATGCTTCTGGCGTTCACTTCTTGGCCCTAACTATTCGATATGGTTGAAAAACGCCCTAGGGTGAAGCCTAGGTTGCCCGGAACGTAGAAATGACCATAACTTTTACACTGGTAGCAATTATTCGTTTTATACAATGGAAAAACCGTTCTATTTATTTTGTGTTTTATGCTTCGGGCGTTGACTTCTAAGGCCCTAACTGTTTGATCTGGTGGAGCAACGCCCTAGAGTGAAGCCTAGGTTGCCCGGAACGTAGAAATGACCATTACTTTCACACTGGTTGCTACTATTCATTTTATACGATAGAAAAACTGTTTTATTTATATTGTATTTTATGCTTCTGGCGTTGACTTCTGAGGCCGTTGCTTTTCGATGTGGTGGGAGAACGCCATAGAGTGAAGCCTAGGTTGCCCGGAACGTAGAAATGACAATTACTTTCACACTGTTTGCATTAACTCCTTTTATACGATGCAAAAGTTGTTGTATTTATATCGTATTTTATGCTTCTGGCGTTGACTTCTAAGGACCTAACTATTCGATCTGGTAGAGCAACGCCCTAGAGTGAAGCCTAGGTTGCTCGGAATGTAGAAATAACCATAACTTTCACACTGGTTGCAATTATTCGTTTTTTACAATGGAAGAGCTGTTGTATTTATATTGTATTTTATGCCTCTGGCGTTGACTTCTAAGGCCCTAGCTATTCGATCTAGTGGAGCAACGCCCTAGAGTGAAGCCTAGGTTGCCCGGAACGTAGAAATGACCATCACCTTCAAACTGGTTGCAATTAATCCTGTTATACGATGGAAAAACTGTTGAATTTTTATTGTATTTTATGCTTCTGGCGTTCACTTCTTAGGCCCTAACTATTCGATCTGGTTGCACAACGCCCTAGGGTGAAGCCTAGGTTGCCCGGAACGTAGAAATGACCATAACTTTTACACTGGTAGCAATTATTCGTTTTATACAATGGAAAAACTGTTCTATTTATTTTGTATTTTATGCTTCGGGCGTTGACTTCTAAGGCCCTAACTGTTTGATCTGGTGGAGCAACGCCCTAGAGTGAAGCCTAGGTTGCCCGGAACGTAGAAATGACCATTACTTTCACACTGTTTGCAATTATTCCGTTTATACGATGGGAAAGCTGTTGTATTTATATCGTATTTTATGCTTCTGGCGTTGACTTCTATGGCCCTAGCTATTCGATCTAGTGGAGCAACGCCCTTGAGTGAAGCCTAGGTTGCCCGGAACGTAGAAATGACCATCACTTTCAAATTGGTTGCAATTAATCCTGTTATACGATGGAAAAACTGTTGTATTTATATTGTATTTTATGCCTCTGGCGTTGACTTCTAAGGCCCTAGCTATTCGATCTAGTGGAGCAACGCCCTAGAGTGAAGCCTAGGATGCCCGGAAAGTAGAAATGACCATAACTTTCACACTGGTTGCAATTATTCGTTTTATACGATGGAAAAGCTGTTGTATCTTTATTGTATTTTATTCATCTGGGGTTGACTTCTAAGGCCGTAGCTATTAGATGTGGTGGAGCAGCGGCCTAGAGTGACGCCTAGGTTGCCCGGAACGTAGAAATGACCATAACTTTCACACTGGTTGCAATTATTCGTTTTATACGGTGGAAAAGCTGTTGCATCTTTATTGTATTTTATTCATCTGGGGTTGACTTCTAAGGCCGTAGCTATTAGATGTGGTGGAGCAACGCCCGAGAGTGGGGCCTAGGTTGCCCGGAACGTAGAAATGACCATAACTTTCACACTGGTTGCTATTATTCGTTTTATACGATGGAAAAGCTGTTGTATTTATATCGTATCTTATGCTTCTGGCGTGGACTTCTTAGGCCCTAACTATTCCATCTGGTGGAACAACGCCCTTGGGTGAAGCCTAGGTTGCGCGGAACGTAGCAATGAATATAACTTTCACACTGGTAGCAATTATTCGTTTTATACGATGGAAAAACTGTTGTATTTATATTGTATTTTATGCTTCTGGCGTTCACTTCTTGTCCCTAACTATTCGATATGGTTGAAAAACGCCCTAGGGTGAAGCCTAGGTTGCCCGCAACGTAGAAATGACCATAACATTTATACTGGTAGCAATTATTCGTTTTATACAATGGAAAAACCGTTCTATTTATTTTGTGTTTTATGCTTCGGGCGTTGACTTCTAAGGCCCTAACTGTTTGATCTGGTGGAGCAACGCCCTAGAGTGAAGCCTAGGTTGCCCGGAACGTAGAAATGACCATAACTTTCACACTGGTTGCTACTATTCATTTTATACGATGGAAAAACTGTTATATTTATATTGTATTTTAGGCTTCGGGCATTGACCTCTAAGGCCCTAACGACTCAATCTGTTGGAGCAACGCCCTAGGGTGAAGCCTAGGTTGCCCGGAACGTAGAAATGACCATCACTTTCAAACTGGTTGCAATTATTCCTGTTATAGGATGTAAAAACTGTTGTATTTTTATTGCATTTTGTGCGTCGGGCATTGACTTCTAAGGCCCTAGCTATTCCACCGGTTGGAGCAACGCCCTAGGGTGAAGCCTAGGTCGCCCGGAAAGTAGAAATGACCATAACTTTCATACTGGTTGCAATTATTCGTTTTATATGATGGAAAAACTGTTGTATTTATATTGTATTTTATGCTTCTGGCGTTCACTTCTTAGGCCCTAACTGTTCGATCTGGTGGAACAACGTCCTAGGGTGAAGCCTAGGTTGCCCGGAACGTCGAAATGACCATAACTTTCACACTGGTTGTAATTATTCCTGTTTTACGATGGACAAGCTGTTGTATTTATATCGTATTTTATGCTTCTGGCGTTTACTTCTAAGGCCCTAGCTATTCGATCTGGTGGAACAACGTCCTAGGGTGAAGCCTAGGATGCCCGGAAAGTAGAAATGACCATAACTTTCACACTGGTAGCAATTATTCGTTTTATACGATGGAAAAACTGTTTTATTTATTTTGTATTTTATGCTTCTGACGTTGACTTCTAGGGCCCTAACTATTCGATCTGGTGGAGCAACGCCCTAGAGTGAAGCCTAGGTTGCTCGGAACGTAGAAGTGACCATTACCTTCACAGTTGATGCAATTATTCCTGTTATACGATAGAAGAACTGTTGTATTTTTATTGTATTTTATGCTTCAGGCGTTGACTTCTAAGGCCCTAGCTATTCGATTTGGTGGAGCAACGCCCGAGAGTGAAGCCTAGGTTGCCCGGAACGTAGAAATGACCATAACTTTCACACTGGTTGCTATCATTCGTTTTATAAAATGGAAAAACTGTTAGATTTATATTGTGTTTTATGCTTCTGGCGTTGACTTCTTAGGCCCTAACTGTTCGATCTGGGGGAACAACGTCCTAGGGTGAAGCCTAGGATGCCCGGAAAGTAGAAATGACCATAACTTTCACACTGGTAGCAATTATTCGTTTTATACGATGGAAACACTGTTTTATTTATTTTGTATTTTATGCTTCTGACGTTGACTTCTAGGGCCCTAACTATTCGATCTGGTGGAGCAACGCCCTAGAGTGAAGCCTAGGTTGCCCGGAACGGAGAAATGACCATAACTTTCACACCGGTAGCAATTATTCGTTTTATACGATGGTAAAACTGTTCTGTTTATTTTGTATTTTATGCTTCGGGCGTTGACTTCTAAGGCCCTAACTATTCAATCTGTTGGTGCAACGCCCTAGGGTGAAGCCTATGTTGCCCGGAAAGTAGAAATGACGTTAACGTTCATACTGGTTGCAATTATTCGTTTTATACGATGGAAAAACTGTTGTATTTATATTGTATTTTATGCTTCGGGCATTGACCTCTAAGGCCCTAAATACTCAATCTGTTGGAGCAACGCCCTAGAGTGAAGCCTAGGTTGCCCGGAACGTAGAAATGACCATAACTTTCACACGGATTGCAATTATTGCTGTTATAGGATTGAAAGACTGTTGTATTTTTATCGCATTTGATGCTTCAGGCGTTGACTTCTGAGGCCGTAGCTATTCGATGTGGAGGAAAAACGCCATAGAGTGAAGCCTATGTTGCCCGGAACGTAGAAATGACCATCCCTTTCACACGGGTCGCAATTATTCCTGTTATAGGATGGAAAGACTGTTGTATTTTTATTGTATTTTATGCTTCAGGCGTTGACTTCTGAGGCCGTAGCTATTCGATGTGGTGGAAGAGCGCCATAGAATGAAGCCTAGGTTGCCCGGAACGTAGAAATGACCAGAACTTTCATACTGGTTGCAATTATTCCTGTTATACGATGGAAAAACTGTTGTATTTTTATTGCATTTAATGCGTCGGGCATTGACTTCTAAGGCCCTAGCTATTCCACCGGTTGGAGCAGCGCCCTAGGGTAAAGCCTAGGTCGCCCGGAAAGTAGAAATGACCATAACTTTCATACTGGTTGCAATTATTCGTTTTATATGATGGAAATACTGTTGTATTTATATTGTATTTTATGCTGCTGGCGTTCACTTCTTAGGCCCTAACTATTCGATGTGGTGGAGCAACGCCCTGGGGTGAAGCCTAGGTTGCCCGAAACGTAGAAATGACCATAACTTTCACGCTGGTTGCTATTATTCGTTTTATACGATGGAAAAACTGTTCCATTTATTTTGTATTTTATGCTTCGGTCATTTACTTCTAAGGCCCTAGCTGTTTGATCTGTTGGAGCAACGACCTAGAGTGAAGCCTAGGTTGCCCGGAACGCAGAAATGACCATAACTTTCACACTGGTTGCAATTATTCCTGTTCTACGATGGGCAAGCTGTTGTATTTATATCGTATTTTATGCTTCTGGCGTTGACTTCTAAGGACCTAACTATTCGATCTGGTGGAGCAACGCTCTAGAGTGAAGTCTAGGTTGCTCGGAATGTAGGAATGACCATAAATTTCACACTGGCTGCAATTATTCATTTTATACGATGGAATAACTGTGGTACTTATGTTGTATTTTATCCTTCTGGCGTCGAATTCTTAGGCCCTAACTATTCCCTCTGGCGGATCAACGCCGTAGAGTGAAACCTACGTTGCCCGGAACGCAGAAATGACCATAACTTTTACACTGGTAGCAATTATTCGTTTTATACAATGGAAAAACTGTTATATTTATATTGTATCGTATGCTTCTGGCGTTGACTTCTTAGGCCCTAACAATTCGATCTGGTGGAGCAACGCCCTAGAGTGAAGCCTAGGTTGCCTGGAACGTACAAATGACCATAACTTTCACACGGGTTGCAATTGTTCCTGTTATAGTATGGAAAGACTGTTGTATTTTTATTGTATTTTATGCTTCAGGCGTTGACTTCTGAGGTCGTAGCTGTTCGATGTGGAGGAAGAACGCCATACAGTGAAGCATAGGTTGCCCGGAACGTAGAAATGACCATCACTTTCACACGGGTTGCAATTATTCCTGTTATAGGATGGAAAGACTGTTGTATTTTTATTGTATTTTATGCTTCAGGCGTTGACATCTGAGGCCGTAGCTATTCGATGTGGTGGAAGAACGCCATAGAGTGAAGCCTAGGTTGCCCGGAACGTAGAAATGACCATAACTTTCAGACTGGTTGCAATTATTCGTTTTATATGATGGAAAAACTGTTGTATTTATATTGTTTGTTATGCTGCTGGCGTTCACTTCTTAGGCCCTAGCTATTCGATCTGATGGAACAATGCCCTAGGGTGAAGCCTACGTTGCCCGGAACGTAGAAATGACCATAACTTTCACGCTGGTTGCTATTATTCGTTTTATACGATGGAAAAACTGTTATATTTATATTGTATTTTATGCTTCTGGCGTTGATTTCCTAGGCCCTAACTATTCAATCTGGTGGAACAACACCCTAGAGTGAAGCCTAGATTACTCGGAACGTAGTAATGACCAGTACTATCACACTGTTTGCAGTTATTCCTGTTATACGATGGAAAGCTGTTGCATCTTTATCGTATTTTATGCTTCTGGCGTTGACTTCTAAGGCCCTAACTATTCGATCTGGTGGAGGAAGGCCCTAGACTGAAGCCTAGGTTGCCCGGAACGTAGAAATGACCATTACCTTCACACTCTTTGCAATTATTCATTTTATAAGATGGCAAAGCTGTAGTATTTATATTGTATTTTATGCTTCCGGCGTTAAGTCCTAAGGCCGTAGCTATCAGATGTGGAGCAGCAACGCCCTAGAGTGACACGTAGGTTGCCAGGCACGTAGAAATGACCAATACTTTCACAATGTTCGCAATCATTCATTTTATACGATGGAAAAACTGTTGTACTTATATTGTATTTTATGCTTCGGGCGTTGACTTCTAAGGCCCTAACTATTCGATTTGGTGGAGCAACGCCCTACAGTGAAGCCTAGGATGCCCGGAACGTAGAAATGACCAGTACTTTCACGCTGGTTACAGTTATTCGTTTTATACAATGGAAAAACTGTTCTATTTAGTTTGCATTTTATGCTTCGGGCGTTGACTTCTAAGGCCCTAACTATTCGATCTGGTGGAGCAACACCCTAGAGTGAAGCCTAGGTTGCCCGGAACGTAGAAATGACCGTAACTTTCACACTGGTTGCTATTATTCGTTTTATACGATGGAAAAGCTGTTACATTTATATTGCATTTTATGCTTCTGGCATTGAATTCTAAGTCCCTATCTATTCCATCTGGTGGAGCAACACCCTAGAGCGCAGCCTAGGTTGCCCGGAACGTAGAAATGACCATTACTTTCACAATGTCTGCAATTATTCATTTCATACGATGGAAAAACTGTTGTACTTATATTGTATTTTATCTTTCTGGCGTTGAATTCTAAGTCCCTAGCTATTCGGTCTGGTGGAGCAACGACCTAGTGTGAAACCTAGGTTACCCGGAACGTAGAAATGACCATTACTTTCACAATGTCTGCAATTATTCATTTCATACGATGGAAAAACTGTGGACTTATATTGTATTTTATCCTTCTGGCGTTGAATTCTAAGTCCCTGGCTATTCTGTCTGGTGGAGCAACGCCCTAGTGCGAAACCTAGGTTACCCGGAACGTAGAAATGACCAGTACTTTCAGACTGGTTGCTGCTATTCGTTTCGTATGATGGAAAAGCTGTTATATTTATTTTGCATTTTATGCTTCGGGCGTTGACTTCTAAGGCCCTAGCTATTCCATCTGGTGGCGCAACACCCTAGAGTGCAGCCTAGGTTGCCCGGAACGTAGAAATGACCATAACTATCATACTCGTTGCAATCATTCGTTTTATATGATGGAAGAACTGATGTATTTATATTGTATTTTATGCTGCTGGCGTTCACTTCTTAGGCCCTAACTATTCAGTCTGGTGGAACAACGCCCTGGGGTGAAGCCTAGGTTGCCCGGAACGTAGAAATGACCATAACTTTCACACGAGTTGCAATTATTGCTGTTATAGGATGGAAAGACTGTTGTATTTTTATCGCATTTTGTGCTTCA
Source organism: Calliopsis andreniformis (assembly GCF_051401765.1). Taxonomy (NCBI): domain Eukaryota; kingdom Metazoa; phylum Arthropoda; class Insecta; order Hymenoptera; family Andrenidae; genus Calliopsis; species Calliopsis andreniformis. The sequence goes on along the minus strand of NW_027480425.1, from coordinate 5,718,494 downwards.
GGCGTTGACTTCTGAGGCCGTAGCTATTCGATGTGGAGGAAAAACGCCATAGAGTGAAGCCTATGTTGCCCGGAACGTAGAAATGACCATCACTTTCACACGGGTTGCAATTATTCCTGTTATAGGATGGAAAGACTGTTGTATTTTTATTGTATTTTATGCTTCAGGCGTTGACTTCTGAGGCCGTAGCTATTCGATGTGGTGGAAGAGCGCCATAGAGTGAAGCCTAGGTTGCCCGGAACGTAGAAATGACCAGAACTTTCATACTGGTTGCAATTATTCCTGTTATACGATGGAAAAACTGTTGTATTTTTATTGCATTCTATGCTTCTGGCGTTTAATTCTAAGTCGCTAGCTATTTGATCTGGTGGAGCAACGACCTAGAGTGAAGCCCACGTTGCGCGGAACGTAGAAATGACCATTACTTTCACACTGTTTGCTATTATTCATCTTGTACGATTGAAAAGCTGTTGTATTTATATCGTATTTTATGCTTCTGGCGTTGACTTGTTAGGACCTAACCATTCGATCTGGTGGAGGAACGCCCTAGAGTGAAGCCTAGGTTGCCCGGAACGTAGAAATGACCATAACTTTCATACTGGTTTCAATTATTTGTTTTATGGAGTGAAAAAACTGTTGTATTTATATTGTATTTTATGCTTCTGTCGTTCACTTCATAGGCCCTAACTATTCGATCTGATGGAACAACGCCCTAGGGTGAAGCCTAGGTTGCCCGGAACGTAGAAATGACCATAACTTTCACACTGGTAGCAATTATTCGTTTTATACAATGGAAAAACTGTTCCATTTATTTTGTTTTTTATGCTTCGGGCATTTAGTTCTAAGGCCCTAACTGTTTGATCTGGTGGAGCAACGACCTAGAGTGAAGCCTAGGTTGCCCGGAACGCAGAAATGACCATAACTTTCACACTGGTTGCAATTATTCCTGTTCTACGATGGACAAGCTGTTGTATTTATATCGTATTTTATGCTTCTGGCGTTGACTTCTAAGGAACTAACTATTCGATCTGGTGGAGCAACGCTCTAGAGTGAAGTCTAGGTTGCTCGGAATGTAGGAATGACCATAAATTTCACACTGGCTGCAATTATTCATTTTATACGATGGAATAACTGTGGTACTAATATTGTATTTTATCCTTCTGGCGTTGAATTCTTAGGCCCTAACTATTCCCCCTGGCGGATCAACGCCGTAGAGTGAAACCTACGTTGCCCGGAACGCAGAAATGACCATAACTTTTACACTGGTAGCAATTATTCGTTTTATACAATGGAAAAACTGTTATATTTATATTGTATCGTATGCTTCTGGCGTTGACTTCTTAGGCCCTAACAATTCGATCTGGTGGAGCAACGCCCTAGAGTGAAGCCTAGGTTGCCTGGAACGTACAAATGACCATAACTTTCACACGGGTTGCAATTATTCCTGTTATAGTATGGAAAGACTGTTGTATTTTTATTGTATTTTATGCTTCAGGCGTTGACTTCTGAGGCCGTAGCTATTCGATGTGGAGGAAGAACGCCATACCGTGAAGCCTAGGTTGCCCGGAACGTAGAAATGACCATCACTTTCACACGTGTTGCAATTATTCCTGTTATAGGATGGAAAGACTGTTGTATTTTTATTGTATTTTATGCTTCAGGCGTTGACATCTGAGGCCGTAGCTATTCGATGTGGTGGAAGAACGCCATAGAGTGAAGCCTAGGTTGCCCGGAACGTAGAAATGACCATAACTTTCATACTGGTTGCAATTATTCGTTTTATATGATGGAAAAACTGTTGTATTTATATTGTTTGTTATGCTGCTGGCGTTCACTCCTTAGGCCCTAGCTATTCGATCTGGTTAAACAACGCCCTTGGGTGAAGCCTAGGTTGCCCGGAACGTAGAAATGACCATAACTTTTACACTGGTTGCTATTATTCGTTTTATACGATGGAAAAACTGTTATATTTATATTGTATTTTATGCTTCTGGCGTTGCCTTCTTAGGCCCTAACAGTTCGATCTGGTGGAGCAACGCCCTAGAGTGAAGCCTAGGTTGCCCGGAACGTAGAATCGGCCATCACTTTCAAACTGGTTGCAATTATTCGTTTTATATGATGGAAAAACTGTTGTATTTATATTGTTTGTTATGCTGCTGGCGTTCACTTCTTAGGCCCTAGCTATTCGATCTGGTTAAACAACGCCCTTGGGTGAAGCCTAGGTTGCCCGGAACGTAGAAATGACCATAACTTTTACACTGGTTGCTATTATTCGTTTTATACGATGGAAAAACTGTTATATTTATATTGTATTTTATGCTTCTGGCGTTGACTTCTAAGGCCCTAACTATTCGGTCTGGTGGAGCAACGCCCTAGAGTGAAGCCTAGGTTGCCCGGTACGTAGAAATGACCATCACTTTCAAACTGGTTGCAATTATTCCTGTTATAGGATGTAAAAACTGTTGTATTTTTATTGCATTTAATGCGTCGGGCATTGACTTCTAAGGCCCTAGCTATTCCACCGGTTGGAGCAGCGCCCTAGGGTAAAGCCTAGGTCGCCCGGAAAGTAGAAATGACCATAACTTTCACACTGGTAGCAATTATTCGTTTTATACAATGGAAAAACTGTTCCATTTATTTTGTATTTTATGCTTCGGGCATTTAGTTCTAAGGCCCTAACTGTTTGATCTGGTGGAGCAACGACCTAGAGTGAAGCCTAGGTTGCCCGGAACGCAGAAATGACCATAACTTTCACACTGGTTGCAATTATTCCTGTTCTACGATGGACAAGCTGTTGTATTTATATCGTATTTTATGCTTCTGGCGTTGACTTCTAAGGACCTAACTATTCGATCTGGTGGAGCAACGCTCTAGAGTGGAGTCTAGGTTGCTCGGAATGTAGGAATGACCATAAATTTCACACTGGCTGCAATTATTCATTTTATACGATGGAATAACTGTGGTACTTATATTGTATTTTATCCTTCTGGCGTTGAATTCTTAGGCCCTAACTATTCCCTCTGGCGGATCAACGCCGTAGAGTGAAACCTACGTTGCCCGGAACGCAGAAATGACCATAACTTTTACACTGGTAGCAATTATTCGTTTTATACAATGGAAAAACTGTTATATTTATATTGTATCGTATGCTTCTGGCGTTGACTTCTTAGGCCCTAACAATTCGATCTGGTGGAGCAACGACCTAGAGTGAAGCCTAGGTTGCCTGGAACGTACAAATGACCATAACTTTCACACGGGTTGCAATTATTCCTGTTATAGTATGGAAAGACTGTTGTATTTTTATTGTATTTTATGCTTCAGGCGTTGACTTCTGAGGCCGTAGCTATTCGATGTGGAGGAAGAACGCCATACCGTGAAGCCTAGGTTGCCCGGAACGTAGAAATGACCATCACTTTCACACGGGTTGCAATTATTCCTGTTATAGGATGGAAGGACTGTTGTATTTTTATTGTATTTTATGCTTCAGGCGTTGACATCTGAGGCCGTAGCTATTCGATGTGGTGGAAGAACGCCATAGAGTGAAGCCTAGGTTGCCCGGAACGTAGAAATGACCGTAACTTTCACACTGGTTGCTATTATTCGTTTTATACGATGGAAAAGCTGTTACATTTATATTGCATTTTATGCTTCTGGCGTTGACTTCTAAGGCCCTAACTATTCGATTTGGGTGGAGCAACGCCCTACAGTGAACCCTTGGTTGCCCGGAACGTAGAAATGTCCAGTACTTTCAGACTGGTTGCTGTTATCCGTTTCATACGATGGAAAAGCTGTTATATTTATTTTGCATTTTATGCTTCGGGCGTTGACTTCTAAGGCCCTAACTGTTTGGTCTGGTGGAGAAACGCCCTAGAGTGAAGCCTAGGTTGCCCGGAACGCAGAAATGATCATTACTTTCGCACTGGTTGCAATTAGTCATGCTATACGATGGAAAAACTGTTGCATTTTTATTGTGTTTTATGCTTCTGGCGTTGACTTCTATGGCCCTACCTATTCGATCTGGTGGAGCAACGCCCTAGAGTGCAGCCTAGGTAGCCCGGAACGTAGAAATGACCACAACTTTCACACATATTGCTATTATTCGTTTTATACGATCGAAAAACTGTTATATTTATGTTGTATATTATGCTTCTGTCGTTGCCTTCTAAGGCACTACCTATTCGATCTTGTGGAGCATCACTCTACAGTGAAGCCTAGGTTGCCCGGGACGTAGAAATGACCATAACTTTCACACTGGTAGCAATTATTCGTTTTATATGATGGAAAAACTGTTGTATTTATATTGTTTGTTATGCTGCTGGCGTTCACTTCTTAGGCCCTAGCTATTCGATCTGATGGAACAATGCCCTAGGGTGAAGCCTACGTTGCCCGGAACGTAGAAATGACCATAACTTTCACGCTGGTTGCTATTATTCGTTTTATACGATGGAAAAACTGTTATATTTATATTGTATTTTATGCTTCTGGCGTTGACTTCTATGGCCCTACCTATTCGATCTGGTGGAGCAACGCCCTAGAGTGCAGCCTAGGTAGCCCGGAACGTAGAAATGACCACAACTTTCACACTGATTGCTATTATTCGTTTTATACGATCGAAAAACTGTTATATTTATGTTGTATATTATGCTTCTGTCGTTGCCTTCTAAGGCACTACCTATTCGATCTTGTGGAGCATCACTCTACAGTGAAGCCTAGGTTGCCCGGGACGTAGAAATGACCAGAACTTTCACACTGGTAGCAATTAATCATTGTATACGATGGAAATACTGTTGTATTTGTATTGCATTTTATTCTTCTGGTGTTGAATTCTTAGTCCCTAGCTACTCGATCTGGTGGAGGAGCGCCCTAGAGTGAAGCCTAGATTAACCGGAACGTAGTAATGACCAGTACTATTACACTGTTTGCAGTTATTCCTGTTATACGAAGGAAAGCTGTTGCATCTTTATGGTATTTTATGCTTCTGGCGTTGATTTCTAAGGCCCTAACTGTTCGATCTGGTGGAGGAAGGCCCTAGACTGAAGCCTAGGTTGCCCGGAACGTAGAAATGACCATTACCTTCACACTGTTTGCAATTATTCATTTTATAAGATGGCAAAGCTGTAGTATTTATATTGTATTTTATGCTTCCGGCGTTAAGTCCTAAGGCCGTAGCTATCAGATGTGGAGCAGCAACGCCCTAGAGTGACACGTAGGTTGCCAGGCACGTAGAAATGACCAATACTTTCACAATGTTCGCAATCATTCATTTTATACGATGGAAAAACTGTTGTACTTATATTGTATTTTATGCTTCGGGCGTTGACTTCTAAGGCCCTAACTATTCGATTTGGTGGAGCAACGCCCTAGAGTGAAGCCTAGGTTGCCCGGAACGTAGAAATGACCGTAACTTTCACACTGGTTGCTATTATTCGTTTTATACGATGGAAAAGCTGTTACATTTATATTGCATTTTATGCTTCTGGCATTGAATTCTAAGTCCCTATCTATTCCATCTGGTGGAGCAACGCCCTACAGTGAAGCCTAGGATGCCCGGAACGTAGAAATGACCAGTACTTTCACGCTGGTTACAGTTATTCGTTTTATACAATGGAAAAACTGTTCTATTTACTTTGCATTTTATGCTTCGGGCGTTGACTTCTAAGGCCCTAACTATTCGATCTGGTGGAGCAACGCCCTAGAGTGAAGCCTAGGTTGCCCGGAACGTAGAAATGACCGTAACTTTCACACTGGTTGCTATTATTCGTTTTATACGATGGAAAAGCTGTTACATTTATATTGCATTTTATGCTTCTGGCATTGAATTCTAAGTCCCTATCTATTCCATCTGGTGGAGCAACACCCTAGAGCGCAGCCTAGGTTGCCCGGAACGTAGAAATGACCATTACTTTCACAATGTCTGCAATTATTCATTTCATACGATGGAAAAACTGTTGTACTTATATTGTATTTTATCTTTCTGGCGTTGAATTCTAAGTCCCTAGCTATTCGGTCTGGTGGAGCAACGACCTAGTGTGAAACCTAGGTTACCCGGAACGTAGAAATGACCATTACTTTCACAATGTCTGCAATTATTCATTTCATACGATGGAAAAACTGTGGACTTATATTGTATTTTATCCTTCTGGCGTTGAATTCTAAGTCCCTGGCTATTCGGTCTGGTGGAGCAACGCCCTAGTGTGAAACCTAGGTTACCCGGAACGTAGAAATGACCAGTACTTTCAGACTGGTTGCTGTTATTCGTTTCGTATGATGGAAAAGCTGTTATATTTATTTTGCATTTTATGCTTCGGGCGTTGACTTCTAAGGCCCTAGCTATTCCATCTGGTGGCGCAACACCCTAGAGTGCAGCCTAGGTTGCCCGGAACGTAGAAATGACCATAACTATCATACTCGTTGCAATCATTCGTTTTATATGATGGAAGAACTGATGTATTTATATTGTATTTTATGCTGCTGGCGTTCACTTCTTAGGCCCTAACTATTCAGTCTGGTGGAACAACGCCCTGGGGTGAAGCCTAGGTTGCCCGGAACGTAGAAATGACCATAACTTTCACACGCGTTGCAATTATTGCTGTTATAGGATGGAAAGACTGTTGTATTTTTATCGCATTTTGTGCTTCAGGCGTTGACTTCTGAGGCCGTAGCTATTCGATGTGGAGGAAAAACGCCATAGAGTGAAGCCTATGTTGCCCGGAACGTAGAAATGACCATCACTTTCACACGGGTTGCAATTATTCCTGTTATAGGATGGAAAGACTGTTGTATTTTTATTGTATTTTATGTTTCAGGCGTTGACTTCTGAGGCCGTAGCTATTCGATGTGGTGGAAGAGCGCCATAGAGTGAAGCCTAGGTTGCCCGGAACGTAGAAATGACCAGAACTTTCATACTGGTTGCAATTATTCCTGTTATACGATGGAAAAACTGTTGTATTTTTATTGCATTCTATGCTTCTGGCGTTTAATTCTAAGTCGCTAGCTATTTGATCTGGTGGAGCAACGACCTAGAGTGAAGCCCACGTTGCGCGGAACGTAGAAATGACCATTACTTTCACACTGTTTGCTATTATTCATCTTGTACGATTGAAAAGCTGTTGTATTTATATCGTATTTTATGCTTCTGGCGTTGACTTGTTAGGACCTAACCATTCGATCTGGTGGAGCAACGCCCTAGAGTGAAGCCTAGGTTGCCCGGAACGTAGAAATGACCATAACTTTCATACTGGTTTCAATTATTTGTTTTATGGAGTGAAAAAACTGTTGTATTTATATTGTATTTTATGCTTCTGTCGTTCACTTCATAGGCCCTAACTATTCGATCTGATGGAACAACGCCCTAGGGTGAAGCCTAGGTTGCCCGGAACGTAGAAATGACCATAACTTTCACACTGGTAGCAATTATTCGTTTTATACAATGGAAAAACTGTTCCATTTATTTTGTATTTTATGCTTCGGGCATTTAGTTCTAAGGCCCTAACTGTTTGATCTGGTGGAGCAACGACCTAGAGTGAAGCCTAGGTTGCCCGGAACGCAGAAATGACCATAACTTTCACACTGGTTGCAATTATTCCTGTTCTACGATGGACAAGCTGTTGTATTTATATCGTATTTTATGCTTCTGGCGTTGACTTCTAAGGACCTAACTATTCGATCTGGTGGAGCAACGCTCTAGAGTGAAGTCTAGGTTGCTCGGAATGTAGGAATGACCATAAATTTCACACTGGCTGCAATTATTCATTTTATACGATGGAATAACTGTGGTACTAATATTGTATTTTATCCTTCTGGCGTTGAATTCTTAGGCCCTAACTATTCCCCCTGGCGGATCAACGCCGTAGAGTGAAACCTACGTTGCCCGGAACGCAGAAATGACCATAACTTTTACACTGGTAGCAATTATTCGTTTTATACAATGGAAAAACTGTTATATTTATATTGTATCGTATGCTTCTGGCGTTGACTTCTTAGGCCCTAACAATTCGATCTGGTGGAGCAACGCCCTAGAGTGAAGCCTAGGTTGCCTGGAACGTACAAATGACCATAACTTTCACACGGGTTGCAATTATTCCTGTTATAGTATGGAAAGACTGTTGTATTTTTATTGTATTTTATGCTTCAGGCGTTGACTTCTGAGGCCGTAGCTATTCGATGTGGAGGAAGAACGCCATACCGTGAAGCCTAGGTTGCCCGGAACGTAGAAATGACCATCACTTTCACACGTGTTGCAATTATTCCTGTTATAGGATGGAAAGACTGTTGTATTTTTATTGTATTTTATGCTTCAGGCGTTGACATCTGAGGCCGTAGCTATTCGATGTGGTGGAAGAACGCCATAGAGTGAAGCCTAGGTTGCCCGGAACGTAGAAATGACCATAACTTTCATACTGGTTGCAATTATTCGCTTTATATGATGGAAAAACTGTTGTATTTATATTGTTTGTTATGCTGCTGGCGTTCACTTCTTAGGCCCTAGCTATTCGATCTGGTTAAACAACGCCCTTGGGTAAAGCCTAGGTTGCCCGGAACGTAGAAATGACCATAACTTTTACACTGGTTGCTATTATTCGTTTTATACGATGGAAAAACTGTTATATTTATATTGTATTTTATGCTTCTGGCGTTGCCTTCTTAGGCCCTAACAGTTCGATCTGGTGGAGCAACGCCCTAGAGTGAAGCCTAGCTTGCCCGGAACGTAGAATCGGCCATCACTTTCAAACTGGTTGCAATTATTCGTTTTATATGATGGAAAAACTGTTGTATTTATATTGTTTGTTATGCTGCTGGCGTTCACTTCTTAGGCCCTAGCTATTCGATCTGGTTAAACAACGCCCTTGGGTGAAGCCTAGGTTGCCCGGAACGTAGAAATGACCATAACTTTTACACTGGTTGCTATTATTCGTTTTATACGATGGAAAAACTGTTATATTTATATTGTATTTTATGCTTCTGGCGTTGACTTCTAAGGCCCTATCTATTCGGTCTGGTGGAGCAACGCCCTAGAGTGAAGCCTAGGTTGCCCGGTACGTAGAAATGACCATCACTTTCAAACTGGTTGCAATTATTCCTGTTATAGGATGTAAAAACTGTTGTATTTTTATTGCATTTAATGCGTCGGGCATTGACTTCTAAGGCCCTAGCTATTCCACCGGTTGGAGCAGCGCCCTAGGGTAAAGCCTAGGTCGCCCGGAAAGTAGAAATGACCATAACTTTCATACTGGTTGCAATTATTCGTTTTATATGATGGAAATACTGTTGTATTTATATTGTATTTTATGCTGCTGGCGTTCACTTCTTAGGCCCTAACTATTCGATGTGGTGGAACAACGCCCTGGGGTGAAGCCTAGGTTGCCCGAAACGTAGAAATGACCATAACTTTCACGCTGGTTGCTATTATTCGTTTTATACGATGGAAAAACTGTTCCATTTATTTTGTATTTTATGCTTCGGTCATTTACTTCTAAGGCCCTAGCTGTTTGATCTGTTGGAGCAACGACCTAGAGTGAAGCCTAGGTTGCCCGGAACGCAGAAATGACCATAACTTTCACACCGGTTGCAATTATTCCTGTTCTACGATGGACAAGCTGTTGTATTTATATCGTATTTTATGCTTCTGGCGTTGACTTCTAAGGCCCTAACTATTCGATCTGGTGGAGCAAGGCCCTAGACTGAAGCCTAGGTTGCCCGGAACGTAGAAATGACCATAACATTCACACTGGTTGCAATTATTCGTTTTATATGATGGAAAAGCTGTTGTATTTATATTGTATTTTATGCTGCTGGCGTTCACTTCTTAGGCCCAAACTATTCGATCTGGTGGAGCAACGACCTAGAGTGAGGCCTAGGTTGCCCGGAACGTAGAATCGGCCATCACTTTCAAACTGGTTGCATTTATTCCTGTTATATGGTGGAAGCACTGTTGTACTTTTATTGCATTTTATGCTTCGGGCGTTGACTTCTGAGGCCGTAGCTATTCGATGTGGTGGACGAACGCCATAGAGTGAAGCCTAGGTTGCTCGGAACGAAGAAATGACCATAACTATCATACTGGTTGCAATCATTCGTTTTATATGATGGAAGAACTGATGTATTTATATTGTATTTTATGCTGCTGGCGTTCACTTCTTAGGCCCTAACTATTCAGTCTGGTGGAACAACGCCCTGGGGTGAAGCCTAGGTTGCCCGGAACGTAGAAATGACCATAACTTTCACACGGGTTGCAATTATTGCTGTTATAGGATGGAAAGACTGTTGTATTTTTATCGCATTTTATGCTTCAGGCGTTGACTTCTGAGGCCGTAGCTATTCGATGTGGAGGAAAAACGCCATAGAGTGAAGCCTATGTTGCCCGGAACGTAGAAATGACCATCACTTTCACACGGGTTGCAATTATTCGTTCTATACGATGGAAAAGCTGTTGTATTTATATCGTATTTTATGCTTCTGGCGTTGACTTGTTAGGACCTAACCATTCGATCTGGTGGAGCAACGCCCTAGAGTGAAGCCTAGGTTGCCCGGAACGTAGAAATGACCTTAACTTTCATACTGGTTTCAATTATTTGTTTTATGGAGTGAAAAAACTGTTGTATTTATATTGTATTTTATGCTTCTGTCGTTCACTTCATAGGCCCTAACTATTCGATCTGATGGAACAACGCCCTAGGGTGAAGCCTAGGTTGCCCGGAACGTAGAAATGACCATAACTTTCACACTGGTAGCAATTATTCGTTTTATACAATGGAAAAACTGTTCCATTTATTTTGTATTTTATGCTTCGGGCATTTAGTTCTAAGGCCCTAACTGTTTGATCTGGTGGAGCAACGACCTAGAGTGAAGCCTAGGTTGCCCGGAACGCAGAAATGACCATAACTTTCACACTGGTTGCAATTATTCCTGTTCTACGATGGACAAGCTGTTGTATTTATATCGTATTTTATGCTTCTGGCGTTGACTTCTAAGGACCTAACTATTCGATCTGGTGGAGCAACGCTCTAGAGTGAAGTCTAGGTTGCTCGGAATGTAGGAATGACCATAAATTTCACACTGGCTGCAATTATTCATTTTATACGATGGAATAACTGTGGTACTTATATTGTATTTTATCCTTCTGGCGTTGAATTCTTAGGCCCTAACTATTCCCTCTGGCGGATCAACGCCGTAGAGTGAAACCTACGTTGCCCGGAACGCAGAAATGACCATAACTTTTACACTGGTAGCAATTATTCGTTTTATACAATGGAAAAACTGTTATATTTATATTGTATCGTATGCTTCTGGCGTTGACTTCTTAGGCCCTAACAATTCGATCTGGTGGAGCAACGCCCTAGAGTGAAGCCTAGGTTGCCTGGAACGTACAAATGACCATAACTTTCACACGGGTTGCAATTATTCCTGTTATAGTATGGAAAGACTGTTGTATTTTTATTGTATTTTATGCTTCAGGCGTTGACTTCTGAGGCCGTAGCTATTCGATGTGGAGGAAGAACGCCATACCGTGAAGCCTAGGTTGCCCGGAACGTAGAAATGACCATCACTTTCACACGGGTTGCAATTATTCCTGTTATAGGATGGAAAGACTGTTGTATTTTTATTGTATTTTATGCTTCAGGCGTTGACATCTGAGGCCGTAGCTATTCGATGTGGTGGAAGAACGCCATAGAGTGAAGCCTAGGTTGCCCGGAACGTAGAAATGACCATAACTTTCATACTGGTTGCAATTATTCGTTTTATATGATGGAAAAACTGTTGTATTTATATTGTTTGTTATGCTGCTGGCGTTCACTTCTTAGGCCCTAGCTATTCGATCTGGTTAAACAACGCCCTTGGGTGAAGCCTAGGTTGCCCGGAACGTAGAAATGACCATAACATTTACACTGGTTGCTATTATTCGTTTTATACGATGGAAAAACTGTTATATTTATATTGTATTTTATGCTTCTGGCGTTGCCTTCTTAGGCCCTAACAGTTCGATCTGGTGGAGCAACGCCCTAGAGTGAAGCCTAGGTTGCCCGGAACGTAGAATCGGCCATCACTTTCAAACTGGTTGCAATTATTCGTTTTATATGATGGAAAAACTGTTGTATTTATATTGTTTGTTATGCTGCTGGCGTTCACTTCTTAGGCCCTAGCTATTCGATCTGGTTAAACAACGCCCTTGGGTGAAGCCTAGGTTGCCCGGAACGTAGAAATGACCATAACTTTTACACTGGTTGCTATTATTCGTTTTATACGATGGAAAAACTGTTATATTTATATTGTATTTGATGCTTCTGGCGTTGACTTCTAAGGCCCTAACTATTCGGTCTGGTGGAGCAACGCCCTAGAGTGAAGCCTAGGTTGCCCGGTACGTAGAAATGACCATCACTTTCAAACTGGTTGCAATTATTCCTGTTATAGGATGTAAAAACTGTTGTATTTTTATTGCATTTAATGCGTCGGGCATTGACTTCTAAGGCCCTAGCTATTCCACCGGTTGGAGCAGCGCCCTAGGGTAAAGCCTAGGTCGCCCGGAAAGTAGAAATGACCATAACTTTCATACTGGTTGCAATTATTCGTTTTATATGATGGAAATACTGTTGTATTTATATTGTATTTTATGCTGCTGGCGTTCACTTCTTAGGCCCTAACTATTCGATGTGGTGGAACAACGCCCTGGGGTGAAGCCTAGGTTGCCCGAAACGTAGAAATGACCATAACTTTCACGCTGGTTGCTATTATTCGTTTTATACGATGGAAAAACTGTTCCATTTATTTTGTATTTTATGCTTGGGTCATTTACTTCTAAGGCCCTAGCTGTTTGATCTGTTGGAGCAACGACCTAGAGTGAAGCCTAGGTTGCCCGGAACGCAGAAATGACCATAACTTTCACACTGGTTGCAATTATTCCTGTTCTACGATGGACAAGCTGTTGTATTTATATCGTATTTTAAGCTTCTGGCGTTGACTTCTAAGGACCTAACTATTCGATCTGGTGGAGCAACGCTCTAGAGTGAAGTCTAGGTTGCTCGGAATGTAGGAATGACCATAAATTTCACACTGGCTGCAATTATTCATTTTATACGATGGAATAACTGTGGTACTTATGTTGTATTTTATCCTTCTGGCGTCGAATTCTTAGGCCCTAACTATTCCCTCTGGCGGATCAACGCCGTAGAGTGAAACCTACGTTGCCCGGAACGCAGAAATGACTATAACTTTTACACTGGTAGCAATTATTCGTTTTATACAATGGAAAAACTGTTATATTTATATTGTATCGTATGCTTCTGGCGTTGACTTCTTAGGCCCTAACAATTCGATCTGGTGGAGCAACGCCCTAGAGTGAAGCCTAGGTTGCCTGGAACGTACAAATGACCATAACTTTCACACGGGTTGCAATTATTCCTGTTATAGTATGGAAAGACTGTTGTATTTTTATTGTATTTTATGCTTCAGGCGTTGACTTCTGAGGTCGTAGCTATTCGATGTGGAGGAAGAACGCCATACAGTGAAGCCTAGGTTGCCCGGAACGTAGAAATGACCATCACTTTCACACGGGTTGCAATTATTCCTGTTATAGGATGGAAAGACTGTTGTATTTTTATTGTATTTTATGCTTCAGGCGTTGACATCTGAGGCCGTAGCTATTCGATGTGGTGGAAGAACGCCATAGAGTGAAGCCTAGGTTGCCCGGAACGTAGAAATGACCATAACCTTCATACTGGTTGCAATTATTCGTTTTATATGATGGAAAAACTGTTGTATTTATATTGTTTGTTATGCTGCTGGCGTTCACTTCTTAGGCCCTAGCTATTCGATCTGATGGAACAATGCCCTAGGGTGAAGCCTACGTTGCCCGGAACGTAGAAATGACCATAACTTTCACACTGGTTGCTATTATTCGTTCTATACGATGGAAAAACTGTTATATTTACACTGTATCTTATGCTTCTGGCGTTGACTTCTAAGGCCCTAACTGTTTGATCTGGTGGAGCAACGCCCTAGAGTGAAACCGATGTTGCCCGGAACGTAGAAATGACCATCACTTTCACACGGGTTGCAATTATTCCTGTTATAGGATGGAAAGACTGTTGTATTTTTATTGCATTTTATGCTTCAGGCGTTGATTTCTGAGGCCGTAGCTATTCGATGTGGAGGAAAAACGCCATAGAGTGAAGCCTATGTTGCCCGGAACGTAGGAATGACCATCACTTTCACACGGGTTGCAATTATTCCTGTTATAGGATGGAAAGACTGTTGTATTTTTATTGTATTTTATGCTTCAGGCGTTGACTTCTGAGGCAGTAGCTATTCGATGTGGTGGAAGAGCACCATAGAGTGAAGCCTAGGTTGCCCGGAACGTAGAAATGACCAGAACTTTCATACTGGTTGTAATTATTAGTTTTATATGATGGAAAAGCTGTTGTATTTATATTGTATTTTATGCTGCTGGCGTTCACTTCTTAGGCCCAAACTATTCGATCTGGTGGAGCAACGACCTAGAGTGAGGCCTAGGTTGCCCGGAACGTAGAATCGGCCATCACTTTCAAACTGGTTGCAATTATTCCTGTTATATGGTGGAAACACTGTTGTACTTTTATTGCATTTGATGCTTCGGGCGTAGACTTCTGAGGCCGTAGCTATTCGATGTGGTGGATGAGCGCCATAGAGTGAAGCCTAAGTTGCTCGCAACGAAGAAATGACCATAACTATCATACTAGTTGCAATCATTCGTTTTATATGATGGAAGAACTGATGTATTTATATTGTATTTTATGCTGCTGGCGTTCACTTCTTAGGCCCTAACTATTCAGTCTGGTGGAACAACGCCCTGGGGTGAAGCCTAGGTTGCCCGGAACGTAGAAATGACCATAACTTTCACACGGGTTGCAATTATTGCTGTTATAGGATGGAAAGAGTGTTGTATTTTTATCGCATTTTATGCTTCAGGCGTTGACTTCTGAGGCCGTAGCTATTCGATGTGGAGGAAAAACGCCATAGAGTGAAGCCTATGTTGCCCGGAACGTAGAAATGACCATCACTTTCACACGGGTTGCAATTATTCCTGTTATAGGATGGAAAGACTGTTGTATTTTTATTGTATTTTATGCTTCAGGCGTTGACTTCTGAGGCCGTAGCTATTCGATGTGGTGGAAGAGCGCCATAGAGTGAAGCCTAGGTTGCCCGGAACGTAGAAATGACCAGAACTTTCATACTGGTTGCAATTATTCCTGTTATACGATGGAAAAACTGTTGTATTTTTATTGCATTCTATGCTTCTGGCGTTTAATTCTAAGTCGCTAGCTATTTGATCTGGTGGAGCAACGACCTAGAGTGAAGCCCAGGTTGCGCGGAACGTAGAAATGACCATTACTTTCACACTGTTTGCTATTATTCATCTTGTACGATTGAAAAGCTGTTGTATTTATATCGTATTTTATGCTTCTGGCGTTGACTTCTAAGACCGTAGCTATTCGATGTGGTGGAGCAACGCCCCAGAGTGACGCCTAGATTGCCCGGAACGTAGAAATGACCACTACTTTCACAATGTTTGCAATTATTCATTTCATACGATGAAAAAACTGTTGTACTTATATTGTATTTTATTCTTATGGCGTTGAATTCTAAGTCCCTAGCTATTCGATCTGGTGGAGCATCGCCCTAGAGTTAAACCTAGGTTACCCGGAACGTAGAAATGACCATTACTTTCACACTGGTTGCAATTATTCGTTTTATACGATTGAAAAGCTGTTGTATTTATATCGCATTTTATGCTTCTGGCGTTGACTTGTTAGGACCTAACCATTCGATCTGGTGGAGCAGCGCCCTAGAGTGAAGCCTAGGTTGCCCGGAACGTAGAAATGACCATAACTTTCAAACTGGTTTCAATTATTTGTTTTATGGAGTGAAAAAACTGTTGTATTTATATTGTATTTTATGCTTCTGTCGTTCACTTCATAGGCCCTAACTATTCGATCTGTTGGAACAACGCCCTAGGGTGAAGCCTAGGTTGCCCGGAACGTAGAAATGACCATAACTTTCACACTGGTAGCAATTATTCGTTTTATACAATGGAAAAACTGTTCCATTTATTTTGTATTTTATGCTTCGGGCATTTAGTTCTAAGGCCCTAACTGTTTGATCTGGTGGAGCAACGACCTAGAGTGAAGCCTAGGTTGCCCGGAACGCAGAAATGACCATAACTTTCACACTGGTTGCAATTATTCCTGTTCTACGATGGACAAGCTGTTGTATTTATATCGTATTTTATGCTTCTGGCGTTGACTTCTAAGGACCTAACTATTCGATCTGGTGGACCAACGCCCTAGAGTGCAGCCTAGGTTGCTCGGAATGTAGGAATGACCATAAATTTCACACTGGCTGCAATTATTCATTTTATACGATGGAATAACTGTGGTACTTATATTGTATTTTATCCTTCTGGCGTTGAATTCCTAGGCCCAAACTATTCCCTCTGGCGGATCAACGCCGTAGAGTGAAACCTACGTTGCCCGGAACGCAGAAATGACCATAACTTTTACACTGGTAGCAATTATTCGTTTTATACAATGGAAAAACTGTTATATTTATATTGTATCGTATGCTTCTGGCGTTGACTTCTTAGGCCCTAACATTTCGATCTGGTGGAGCAACGCCCTAGAGTGAAGCCTAGGTTGCCTGGAACGTACAAATGACCATCACTTACACGGGTTGCAATTATTCCTGTTATAGTATGGAAAGACTGTTGTATTTTTATTGTATTTTATGCTTCAGGCGTTGACTTCTGAGGCCGTAGCTATTCGATGTGGAGGAAGAACGCCATACAGTGAAGCCTAGGTTGCCCGGAACGTAGAAATGACCATCACTTTCACACGGGTTGCAATTATTCCTGTTATAGGATGGAAAGACTGTTGTATTTTTATTGTATTTTATGCTTCAGGCGTTGACATCTGAGGCCGTAGCTATTCGATGTGGTGGAGGAACGCCCTAGAGTGAAGCCGAGGTTGCCCGGAACGTAGAAATGACCATCACTTTCACACGGGTTGCTACTATTCCTGTTATAGGATGGAAAGACTGTTGTATTTTTATTGTATTTTATGCTTCAGGCGCTGACTTCTGAGGCCGTAGCTATTGGATGTGGTGGAAGAACGCCATAGAGTGAAGCCTAGGTTGCCCGGAACGTAGAAATGACCAGAACATTCATACTGGTTGCAATTATTCGTTTTATATGATGGAAAAACTGTTGTATTTATATTGTATTTTATGCTGCTGGCGTTCACTTCTTAGGCCCTAACTATTCGATCTGGTGGAACAACGCCCTGGGGTGAAGCCTAGGTTGCCCGAAACGTAGAAATGACCATAACATTCACACTGGTTGCCATTAATCGTTTTCTACGATGGAAAAGCTGTTGTATTTATATCGTATTTTATGCTTCTGGCGTTGACTTCTTAGGCCCTAACTATTCGATCTGGTGGAGCAACGCCCTAGAGTGCAGCCTAGGTTCCTCGGAACGTAGAAATGGCCATTACCTTCACACTGTTTGCAATTATTCATTTTAAACGATGGCAAAGCTGTTGTACTTATATTGTGTTTTATGCTTCGGGCGTTGACTTCTCAGGCCCTAACTATTCGATTTGGTGGAGCAACGCCCTACAGTGAAGCCTAGGTTGCCTGGAACGTATAAATGACCATTACTTTCACACTGTGTGCAATTATTCATTTTATACGATGGAAAAGCTGTTGTATTTATATTGTATTTTATGCTCCTGGCGTTGACTTCTAAGTCCCTAGCTATTCGATCTGGTGGAGCAACGCCCTAGTGTGAACCTAGGTTACCCGGAACGTAGAAATGTCCAGTACTTTCAGACTGGTTGCTGTTATCCGTTTCATACGATGGAAAAGCTGTTATATTTATTTTGCATTTTATGCTTCGGGCGTTGACTTCTAAGGCCCTAACTGTTTGGTCTGGTGGAGAAACGCCCTAGAGTGAAGCCTAGGTTGCCCGGAACGCAGAAATGATCATTACTTTCGCACTGGTTGCAATTAGTCATGCTATACGATGGAAAAACTGTTGCATTTTTATTGTGTTTTATGCTTCTACGTTGACTTCTATGGCCCTACCTATTCGATCTGGTGGAGCAACGCCCTAGAGTGCAGCCTAGGTAGCCCGGGACGTAGAAATGACCACAACTTTCACACTGATTGCTATTATTCGTTTTATACGATCGAAAAACTGTTATATTTATGTTGTATATTATGCTTCTGTCGTTGCCTTCTAAGGCACTACCTATTCGATCTTGTGGAGCATCACTCTACAGTGAAGCCTAGGTTGCCCGGGACGTAGAAATGACCATAACTTTCACACTGGTAGCAATTACTCATTGTATACGATGGAAAAACTGTTGTACTTATATTGCATTTTATTCTTCTGGCGTTGAATTCTTAGTCCCTAGCTACTCGACCTGGTGGAGCAGCGCCCTAGAGTGAAGCCTAGATTAACCGGAACGTAGTAATGACCAGTACTATTACACTGTTTGCAGTTATTCCTGTTATACGAAGGAAAGCTGTTGCATCTTTATCGTATTTTATGCTTCTGGCGTTGATTTCTAAGGCCCTAACTATTCGATCTGGTGGAGCAACGCCCTAGAGTGCAGCCTAGGTTCCTCGGAACGTAGAAATGGCCATTACCTTCACACTGTTTGCAATTATTCATTTTAAACGATGGCAAAGCTGTTGTACTTATATTGTGTTTTATGCTTCGGGCGTTGACTTCTAAGGCCCTAACTATTCGATTTGGTGGAGCAACGCCCTACAGTGAAGCCTAGGTTGCCTGGAACGTATAAATGGCCATTACTTTCACACTGGTTGCTATTATTCATTTTATACGATGGAAAAGCTGTTGTATTTATATTGTATTTTATGCTCCTGGCGTTGACTTCTAAGTCCCTAGCTATTCGATCTGGTGGAGCAACGCCCTAGTGTGAAACCTAGGTTACCCGGAACGTAGAAATGTCCAGTACTTTCAGACTGGTTGCTGTTATCCGTTTCATACGATGGAAAAGCTGTTATATTTATTTTGCATTTTATGCTTCGGGCGTTGACTTCTAAGGCCCTAACTGTTTGGTCTGGTGGAGAAACTCCCTAGAGTGAAGCCTAGGTTGCCCGGAACGCAGAAATGATCATTACTTTCGCACTGGTTGCAATTAGTCATGCTATACGATGGAAAAACTGTTGCATTTTTATTGTGTTTTATGCTTCTGGCGTTGACTTCTATGGCCCTACCTATTCGATCTGGTGGAGCAACGCCCTAGAGTGCAGCCTAGGTAGCCCGGAACGTAGAAATGACCACAACTTTCACACTGATTGCTATTATTCGTTTTATACGATCGAAAAACTGTTATATTTATGTTGTATATTATGCTTCTGTCGTTGCCTTCTAAGGCACTACCTATTCGATCTTGTGGAGCATCACTCTACAGTGAAGCCTAGGTTGCCCGGGACGTAGAAATGACCATAACTTTCACACTGGTAGCAATTACTCATTGTATACGATGGAAAAACTGTTGTACTTATATTGCATTTTATTCTTCTGGCGGTGAATTCTTAGTCCCTAGCTACTCGATCTGGTGGAGCAGCGCCCTAGAGTGAAGCCTAGATTAACCGGAACGTAGTAATGACCAGTACTATTACACTGTTTGCAGTTATTCCTGTTATACGAAGGAAAGCTGTTGCATCTTTATGGTATTTTATGCTTCTGGCGTTGATTTCTAAGGCCCTAACTATTCGATTTGGTGGAGCAACGCCCTACAGTGAAGCCTAGGTTGCCCGGAACGTAGAAATGACCAGTACTTTCACACTGGTTACAGCTATTCGTTTTATACAATGGAAAAACTGTTCTATTTACTTTGCATTTTATGCTTCGGGCGTTGACTTCTAAGGCCCTAACTATTCGATCTGGTGGAGCAACGCCCTAGAGTGAAGCCTAGGTTGCCCGGAACGTAGAAATGACCGTAACTTTCACACTGGTTGCTATTATTCGTTTTATACGATGGAAAAGCTGTTACATTTATATTGCATTTTATGCTTCTGGCATTGAATTCTAAGTCCCTATCTATTCCATCTGGTGGAGCAACACCCTAGAGCGCAGCCTAGGTTGCCCGGAACGTAGAAATGACCATTACTTTCACAATGTCTGCAATTATTCATTTCATACGATGGAAAAACTGTTGTACTTATATTGTATTTTATCCTTCTGGCGTTGAATTCTAAGTCCCTAGCTATTCGGTCTGGTGGAGCAACGACCTAGTGTGAAACCTAGGTTTCCCGGAACGTAGAAATGACCATTACTTTCACAATGTCTGCAATTATTCATTTCATACGATGGAAAAACTGTTGTACTTATATTGTATTTTATCCTTCTGGCGTTGAATTCTAAGTCCCTAGCTATTCGATCTGGTGGAGCAACGCCCTAGTGTGAAACCTAGGTTACCCGGAACGTAGAAATGGCCATTACCTTCACACTGTTTGCAATTATTCATTTTATACGATGGCAAAGCTGTTGTACTTATATTGTGTTTTATGCTTCGGGCGTTGACTTCTAAGGCCCTAACTATTCGATTTGGGTGTAGCAACGCCATACAGTGAAGCCTTGGTTGCCCGGAACGTAGAAATGACCAGAACTTTCATACTGGTTGCAATTATTCGTTTTATATGATGGAAAAACTGTTGTATTTATATTGCATTTTATGCTGCTGGCGTTCACTTCTTAGGCCCTAACTATTCGATCTGGTGGAACAACGCCCTGGGGTGAAGCCTAGGTTGCCCGAAACGTAGAAATGACCATAACTTTCACACTGGTTGCAATTATTCGTTTTCTACGATGGAAAAACTGTTGTATTTATATTGTATTTTGTGCTTCTGGCGTTCACTTCTTAGGGCCTAACTATTCGATCTGATGGAACAATGCCCTAGGGTGAAGCCTAGGTTGCCCGGAACGTAGAAATGACCATAACTTTTACACTGGTAGCAATTATTCGTTTTATACAATGGAAAAACTGTTCTATTTATTTTGTATTTTATGCTTCGGGCGTTGACTTCTAAGGCCCTAACTGTTTGATCTGGTGGAGCGACGCCCTAGAGTGAAGCCTAGGTTGCCCGGAACGTAGAAATGACAATTACTTTCACACTGGTTGCTATTATTCGTTATATACGATGGAAAAGCTGTTATATTTATATTGCATATTATGCTTCTGGCATTGACTTCTAAGTCCCTAGCTATTCCATCTGGTGGAGCAACACCCTAGCGTGATGCCTAGGTTGCCCGGAACGTTGAAATGACCATAACTTTCACTCTGGTTGCTTTTATTCCTTTTATACGATGGAAAAGCTGTTAAATTTATGTTGCATTTTATGCTTCTGGCATTGAATTCTCAGTCCCTAGCAATTCCATCTGGTGGAGCAACGCCCTAGGGTGAAGCCTCGGTTGCCCGGGAAGTAGAAATGACTATAACTTTCACACTGGATGCTATTATTCGTTTTATACGATGGAAAAGCT
The DNA here is from genome assembly GCF_051401765.1 of Calliopsis andreniformis. Classification (NCBI taxonomy): domain Eukaryota; kingdom Metazoa; phylum Arthropoda; class Insecta; order Hymenoptera; family Andrenidae; genus Calliopsis; species Calliopsis andreniformis. The sequence goes on along the minus strand of NW_027480425.1, from coordinate 5,696,949 downwards.
GTTGTATTTATATTGTATTTTATGCTCTTGGCGTTGACTTCTAAGGCCGTAGCTATTAGATGTGGTGGAGCAACGCCCTATAGTGACGCCTAGGTTGACCGGAACGTAGAAATGGCCATTACTTTCACAATGTCTGCAATTATTCATTTTATACGTTGGAAAAACTGTTGTACTTATATTGTATTTTGTCCTTCTGGCGTTGAATTCTAAGCCCCTAGCTATTCGATTTGGTGGAGCAACGCCCTAGAGTGAAACCTAGGTTACCCGGAACGTAGAAATGACCAGTACTTTCACACTGGTTGCAGTTATTAGTTTTATGCAATGGAAAAACAGTTCTATTTATTTTGCATTTTATGCTTCGGGCGTTGACTTCTAAGACCCTAGCTATTCCATCTGGTGGAGCAGCACCCTAGCCTGAAGCCTAGGTTGCCCGGAACGTAGAACATACCATTACCTTCACACTGTTTGCAATTATTCCGGTTATACGATGGAAAAACTGTTGCACCTTTATTGTATTTTAGCTTCTGGCGTTGACTTCGTAGGCCCTAACTATTCGATCTGGTGGAGCAACGCCCTAGAGTGAAGCCTAGGTTGACCGGAACGTAGAAATGACCATAACTTTCACACTGGTTACCATTATTCGTTTTATACGATGGAAAAGCTGTTGTATTTATATCGTATTTTATGCTTGTGGCGTTGACTTCTTAGGCCCTAACTATTCCATCTGGTGGAACAACGCCCTACGCTGAAGCCTAGGTTGCCCGGAACGCAGAAATGACAATTACTTTCATACTGTTTGCAATTATTCCTTTTATACGATGCAAAAGCTGTTGTATTTATATCGTATTTTATGCTTCTGGCGTTGACTTCCAAGGACCTAACTATTCGATCTGGTGGAGCAACACCCTAGGGTGAAGCCTAGGTTGCTCGGAATATAGGAGTGACCATAACTTTCACACTGGTTGCAATTATTCGTTTTCTACGATGGAAAAACTGTTGTATTTATATTGTATTTTATGCTTCTGGCGTTCACTTCTTAGGGCTTAACTATTCGATCTGATAGAACATTGCCCTAGGGTGAAGCCTAGGCTGCCCGGAACGTAGAAATGACCATAACTTTTACACTGGTAGCAATTCTTCGTTTTATAAAATGGAAAAACTGTTCTATTTATTTTGTATTTTATGCCTCTGGCGTTGACTTCTAAGGCCCTAGCTATTCGATCTTGTGGAGCAACGAGCTAGAGTGCAGCCTAAGTTGCCCGGAACGTAGAAATGACCATCACTTTCAAACTGGTTGCAATTAATCCTGTTATACGATGGAAAAACTGTTGTATTTTTATTGCATTTTATGCTTCGGGCGTTGACTTCTAAGGACCTGACTATTCAATCTGTCGGAGCAACGCCCTAGAGTGAAGCCTAGGTTGCTCGGAATGTAGAAATCACCATAGCTTTCACACTGGTTGCAATTATTCGTTTTATACGATGGAAAAACTGTTGTATTTATATTGTATTTTAAGCTTCTGGCGTTCTCTTCCTAGGCCCTAACTATTCGATCTGGTGGAACAACGCCCTAGGGTGAAGCCTAGGTTGCCCGGAACGCACAAATGACCTTAACTTTTACACTGGTAGCAATTATTCGTTTTATACAATGGAAAAACTGTTCTATTTATTTTGTATTTTATGCTTCGGGCGTTGACTTCTAAGGCCCTAACTGTTTGATCTGGTGGAGCAACGCCCTAGGGTGAAGCCTAGGTTGCCCGGAACGTAGAAATGACCATCACTTTCAAACTGGTTGCAATTAATCCTGTTACACGATGGAAAAACTGTTGTATTTTTATTGCATTTTATGCTTCGGGCGTTGACTTCTAAGGCCCTAACTATTCAATCTGTTGGAGCAACGCCCTAGAGTGAAGCCTAGGTTGCTCGGAATGTAGAAATGACCATAACTTTCACACTGGTTGCTATTATTCGTTTTATACGATGGAAAAACTGTTATATTTTTATTGTATTTAAGCTTCTGGCGTTGACTTCAGAGGCCGTTGCTATTCGATGTGGTGGAAGAACGCCCTAGAGTGAAGCCTAGGTAGCCCGGATCGTAGAAATGACCATTACCTTCACACTGTTTGCAATTATTCATTTTATACGATGGCAAAGCTGTTGTACTTATATTGTAATTTATGCTTCTGGCGTTGACTTCTTAGGCCGTAGCTATTTGATCTGGTGGAGCACCGCCCTAGAGTGAGGCCTGGGTTGCCCGGAACGTAGAACATACCATTACCTTCACACTGGTTGTAATTATTCCTGTTATACGATGGAAAATCTGTTGCACCTTTATTGTATTTTATGCTTCTGGCGTTGACTTCATAGGCCCTAACTATTCGATCTGGTGGAGCAACGTCCTAGAGTGAAGCCTAGGTTGACCGGAACGTAGAAATGACCGTAACTTTCACACTGGTTACCATTATTCGTTTTATACGATGGAAAAGCTGTTGTATTTATATCGTATTTTATGCTTCTGGCGTTGACTTCTTAGGCCCTAACTAATCCATCTGGTCGAACAACGCCCTGGGGTGAAGCCTAGGTTGCCCGGAACGCAGAAATGACCAGTACTTTCACACTGGTTGCAGTTATTCGTCTTATACAATGGAATAACTGTTCTATGTATTTTGCATTTTATGCTTCGGGCGTTGACTTCTAAGGACCTAACTATTCGATCTGGTGGAGCAACGCCCTAGAGTGAAGCCTAGGTTGCCCGGGAAGCAGAAATGACCATAACTTTCACACTGGTTGCTATTATTCGTTTTATACGATGGAAAAGCTGTTACATTTATAATGCATATTATGCTTCTGGCATTGAATTCTAAGTCCCTAGCTATTCCATCTGGTGGAGCAACACCCTAGCGTGAAGCCTAGGTTGCCCGGAACGTAGAAATGACCATTACTTCCACACTGTTTGCAAATATACTTTATATACGATGGAAAAGCTGTTGTACCTATATTGTAATTTATGCTTCTGGCGTTGACTTCTTAGGCCGTAACTATTTGATCTGGTGGAACAACGACCTAGGGTGAGGCCTAGGTTGCCCGGAACGTAGAAATGACCAGTACTTTCACACTGGTTGCAGTTATTCCTTTTATGCAATGGAAAAACAGTTCTATTTATTTTGCATTTTATGCTTCGGGCGTTGACTTCTAAGACCCTAGCTATTCCATCTGGTGGAGCAACACTCTAGCCTGAAGCCTAGGTTGCCCGGAACGTAGAACATACCATTACCTTCACACTGTTTGCAATTATTCCGGTTATACGATGGAAAAAATGTTGCACCTTTATTGTATTTTAGCTTCTGGCGTTGACTTCGTAGGCCCTAACTATTCGATCTGGTGGAGCAACGCCCTAGAGTGAAGCCTAGGTTGACCGGAACGTAGAAATGACCATAACTTTCACACTGGTTACCATTATTCGTTTTATACGATGGAAAAGCTGTTGTATTTATATCGTATTTTATGCTTCTGGCGTTGACTTCTTCGGCCCTAACTATTCGATCTGGTGGAACAACGCCCTACGCTGAAGCCTAGGTTGCCCGGAACGCAGAAATGACCAGTACTTTCACACTGGTTGCAGTTAATCGTTTTATACAATGGAAAAACTGTTCTATGTATTTTGCATTTTATGCTTCGGGCGTTGACTTCTAAGGCCCTAACTATTCGATCTGGTGGAACAACGCCCTAGGGTGAAGCCTAGGTTGCCCGGAACGTGGAAATGATCATAACTTTTGCGCTGGTAGCAATTATTCGTTTTATACAATGGAAAAACTGTTCTATTTATTTCGTATTTTATGCTTCGGGCGTTGACTTCTAAGGCCCTAACTGTTTGAGCTGGTGGAGCAACGCCCTAGAGTGAAGCCTAGGTTGCCGGGAACGTAGAAATGACCATAACTTTTACACTGGTAGCAATTCTTCGTTTTATAAAATGGAAAAACTGTTCTATTTATTTTGTATTTTATGCCTCTGGCGTTGACTTCTAAGGCCCTAGCTATTCGATCTTGTGGAGCAACGAGCTAGAGTGCAGCCTAGGTTGCCCGGAACGTAGAAATGACCATCACTTTCAAACTGGTTCCAATTAATCCTGTCATACGATGGAAAAACTGTTGTACTTTTATTGCATTTTATGCTTCGGGCGTTGACTTCTAAGGACCTGACTATTCAATCTGTCGGAGCAACGCCCTAGAGTGAAGCCTAGGTTGCTCGGAATGTAGAAATCACCATAGCTTTCACACTGGTTGCAATTATTCGTTTTATACGATGGAAAAACTGTTGTATTTATATTGTATTTTAAGCTTCTGGCGTTCTCTTCCTAGGCCCTAACTATTCGATCTGGTGGAACAACGCCCTAGGGTGAAGCCTAGGTTGCCCGGAACGCAGAAATGACCATAACTTTTACACCGGTAGCATTTATTCGTTTTATACAATGGAAAAACTGTTCTATTTATTTTGTATTTTATGCTTCGGTCGTTGACTTCTAAGGCCCTAACTGTTTTATCTGGTGGAGCAACGCCCTAGGGTGAAGCCTATGTTGCCCGGAACGTAGAAATGACCATTACCTTCACACTGTTTGCAATTATTTTCTTTTATACGATGGAAAAGCTGTTGTATTTATATCGTATTTTATGCTTCTGGCGTTGACTTCTATGGCCCTAGCTATTCGATCTAGTGGAGCAACGCCCTAGAGTGAAGCCTAGGTGGCCCGGAACGTAGAAATGACCATCACTTTCAAACTGGTTGCAATTAATCCTGTTATACGATGGAAAAACTGTTGTATTTTTATTGCATTTTATGCTTCGGGCGTTCTCTTCCTAGGCCCTAACTATTCGATCTGGTGGAACAACGCCCTAGGGTGAAGCCTAGGTTGCCCGGAACGCAGAAATGACCATAACTTTTACACTGGTAGCAATTATTCGTTTTATACAATGGAATAACTGTTCTATGTATTTTGCATTTTATGCTTCGGGCGTTGACTTCTAGGGACCTAACTATTCGATCTGGTGGAGCAACGCCCTAGAGTGAAGCCTAGGTTGCCGGGAAGTAGAAATGACCATAACTTTCACACTGGTTGCTATTATTCGTTTTATACGATGGAAAAGCTGTTACATTTATATTGCGGATTATGCTTCTGGCATTGAATTCTAAGTCCCTAGCTATTCCATCTGGTGGAGCAACACCCTAGCGTGAAGCCTAGGTTACCCGGAACGTAGAAATGACCATTACTTCCACACTGTTTGCAAATATACTTTATATACGATGGAAAAGCTGTTGTACCTATATTGTAATTTATGCTTCTGGCGTTGACTTCTTAGGCCGTAACTATTTGATCTGGTGGAACAACGCCCTAGGGTGAAGCCTAGGTTGCCCGGAACGTAGAAATGATCAGTGCTTTCACACTGGTTGCTGTCATTCATTTTATACGATGGAAAAACTGTTCTATTTATTTTGCATTTTATGCTTGGGGCGTTGACTTCTAAGGCCCTAACTATTTGACCTGGTGGAGCAACGCCCTAGAGTGAAGCCTAGGTTGCCCGGGAAGTAGAAATGACCATAACTTTCACACTGGTTGCTATTATTCGTTATATACGATGGAAAAGCTGTTATATTTATATTGCATATTATGCTTCTGGCATTGACTTCTAAGTCCCTAGCTATTCCATCTGGTGGAGCAACACCCTAGCGTGATGCCTAGGTTGCCCGGAACGTTGAAATGACCATAACTTTCACTCTGGTTGCTTTTATTCCTTTTATACGATGGAAAAGCTGTTAAATTTATATTGCATTTTATGCTTCTGGCATTGAATTCTCAGTCCCTAGCAATTCCATCTGGTGGAGCAACGCCCTAGGGTGAAGCCTCGGTTGCCCGGGAAGTAGAAATGACCATAACTTTCACACTGGTTGCTATTATTCGTTTTATACGATGGAAAAGCTGTTGTATTTATATTGTATTTTATGCTCTTGGCGTTGACTTCTAAGGCCGTAGCTATTAGATGTGGTGGAGCAACGCCCTATAGTGACGCCTAGGTTGACCGGAACGTAGAAATGACCATTACTTTCACAATGTCTGCAATTATTCATTTTATACGATGGAAAAACTGTTGTACTTATATCGTATTTTGTCCTTCTGGCGTTGAATTCTAAGCCCCTAGCTATTCGATTTGGTGGAGCAACGCCCTAGAGTGAAACCTAGGTTACCCGGAACGTAGAAATGACCAGTACTTTCACACTGGTTGCAGCTATTCGTTTTATGCAATGGAAAAACAGTTCTATTTATTTTGCATTTTATGCTTCGGGCGTTGACTTCTAAGACCCTAGCTATTCCATCTGGTGGAGCAGCACCCTAGCCTGAAGCCTAGGTTGCCCGGAACGTAGAACATACCATTGCCTTCACACTGTTTGCAATTATTCCGGTTATACGATGGAAAAACTGTTGCACCTTTATTGTATTTTAGCTTCTGGCGTTGACTTCGTAGGCCCTAACTATTCGATCTGGTGGAGCAACGCCCTAGAGTGAAGCCTAGGTTGACCGGAACGTAGAAATGACCATAACTTTCACACTGGTTACCATTATTCGTTTTATACGATGGAAAAGCTGTTGTATTTATATCGTATTTTATGCTTGTGGCGTTGACTTCTTAGGCCCTAACTATTCCATCTGGTGGAACAACGCCCTACGCTGAAGCCTAGGTTGCCCGGAACGCAGAAATGACCAGTACTTTCACACTGGTTGCAGTTAATCGTTTTATACCATGGAAAAACTGTTCTATGTATTTTGCATTTTATGCTTCGGGCGTTGACTTCTAAGGCCCTAACTATTCGATCTGGTGGAGCAACGCCCTATAGTGAAGCCTAGGTTGCCCAGGAAGCAGAAATGACTATAACTTTCACACTGGTTGCTATTATTCGTTTTATAAGATGGAAAAGCTGTTATACTTATATTGCATATTATGCTTCTGGCATTGAATTCTAAGTCCCTAGCTAGTCGATCTGGTGGAGCAATGCCCCAGAGTTAAGTCTAGGATGCCCGAAACGCCGAAATAATCATTACTTTCACGCTTGTTGCAATTATTCCTGTTATACGATGAAAAGACCGTTGTATTTTTATTGTATTTTATGCTTCAAGCGCAGGCTTCTAAGGCCGTAGCTATTCGATATGGTGGAGCACCGCCCTAGAGTGAAGCCTAGGTTGCCCGGAACGTAGAAATGACCATTACTTTCACACTGTGTGCAATTATTCCTTTTTTACGATGGAAAGGCTGTTGTATTTATATTGTATTTTATGCTTCTGGCGTTCACTTCTTAGGCCCTAACTATTCGATCTGGTGGAACAACGCCCTAGGGTGAAGCCTAGGTTGCCCGGAACGTAGAAATGATCATAACTTTTACACTGGTAGCAATTATCCGTTTTATACAATGGAAAAACTGTTCTATTTATTTTGTATTTTATACTTCGGGCGTTGACTTCTAAGGCCCTAACTGTTTGATCTGGTGGAGCAACGCCCTAGAGTGAAGCCTAGGTTGCCCGGAACGTAGACATGACCATTACTTTCACACTGTTTGCATTAGTTCCTTTTATACGATGGAAAAACTGTTGTACTTATATTGTATTTTATCCTTCTGGCGTTAAATTCTAAGTCCCTAGCTATTCGATCTGGTGGAGCAACGCCCCAGTGTGAAACATAGGTTACCCGGGACGTAGAAATGACCAGTACTTTCACACTGGTTGCAGTTATTCGTTTTATACAATGGAAAAACTGTTCTATTTATTTTGCATTTTATGCTTCGGGCGTTGACTTCTAAGGCCCTAGCTATTCCATCTGGTGGAGCAACACCCTAGCGTGAAGTCTAGGTTGCCCGGAACGTAGAAATGACAATTACTTCCACACTGTTTGCAAATATACATTATATACGATGGAAACGCTGTTGTACTTATATTGTAATTTATGCTTCTTGCGTTGACTTCTTAGGCCGTAACTGTTTGATCTGGTGGAGCACCGCCCTAGAGTGAAGCCTAGGCTGCCCGGAACGTAGAAATGACAATTACTTTCACACTGTTTGCAATTATTCCTTTTATACGATGCAAAAGCTGTTGTATTTATATCGTATTTTATGCTTCTGGCGTTGACTTCCAAGGACCTAACTATTCGATCTGGTGGAGCAACACCCTAGAGTGAAGCCTAGGTTGCTCGGAATATAGAAGTGACCATAACTTTCACACTGGTTGCAATTATTCGTTTTCTACGATGGAAAAACTGTTGTATTTATATTGTATTTTATGCTTCTGGCGTTCACTTCTTAGGGCTTAACTATTCGATTTGATGGAACATTGCCCTAGGGTGAAGCCTAGGCTGCCCGGAACGTAGAAATGACCATAACTTTTACACTGGTTGCAATTCTTCGTTTTATAAAATGGAAAAACTGTTCTATTTATTTTGTATTTTATGCCTCTGGCGTTGACTTCTAAGGCCCTAGCTATTCGATCTTGTGGAGCAACGAGCTAGAGTGCAGCCTAAGTTGCCCGGAACGTAGAAATGACCATCACTTTCAAACTGGTTGCAATTAATCCTGTTATACGATGGAAAAACTGTTGTATTTTTATTGCATTTTATGCTTCGGGCGTTGACTTCTAAGGACCTGACTATTCAATCTGTCGGAGCAACGCCCTAGAGTGAAGCCTAGGTTGCTCGGAATGTAGAAATCACCATAGCTTTCACACTGGTTGCAATTATTCGTTTTATACGATGGAAAAACTGTTGTATTTATATTGTATTTTAAGCTTCTGGCGTTCTCTTCCTAGGCCCTAACTATTCGATCTAGTGGAACAACGCCCTAGGGTGAAGCCTAGGTTGCCCGGAACGCAGAAATGACCTTAACTTTTACACTGGTAGCAATTATTCGTTTTATACAATGGAAAAACTGTTCTATTTATTTTGTATTTTATGCTTCGGGCGTTGACTTCTAAGGCCCTAACTGTTTGATCTGGTGGAGCAACGCCCTAGGGTGAAGCCTAGGTTGCCCGGAACGTAGAAATGACCATTACCTTCACACTGTTTGCAATTATTTTCTTTTATACGATGGAAAAGCTGTTGTATTTATATCGTATTTTATGCTTCTGGCGTTGACTTCTATGGCCCTAGCTATTCGATCTAGTGGAGCAACGCCCTAGAGTGAAGCCTAGGTGGCCCGGAACGTAGAAATGACCATCACTTTCAAACTGGTTGCAATTAATCCTGTTACACGATGGAAAAACTGTTGTATTTTTATTGCATTTTATGCTTCGGGCGTTGACTTCTAAGGCCCTAACTATTCAATCTGTTGGAGCAACGCCCTAGAGTGAAGCCTAGGTTGCTCGGAATGTAGAAATGACCATAACTTTCACACTGGTTGCTATTATTCGTTTTATACGATGGAAAAACTGTTATATTTTTATTGTATTTTATGCCTCTGGCGTTGACTTCTAAGGCCCTAGCTATTCGATCTTGTGGAGCAACGAGCTAGAGTGCAGCCTAGGTTGCCCGGAACGTAGAAATGACCATAACTTTCACACTGGTAGCAATTATTCGCTTTATACGATGGAAAAACTGTTCTATTTATTTTGTATTATATGCTTCGGGCGTTGACTTCTTAGGCCGTAACTATTCCATCTGGTGGAACAACGCCCTAGGCCGAAGCCTAGGTTGCCCGGAACGCAGAAATGACCAGTACTTTCACACTGGTTGCAGTTAATCGTTTTATACAGTGGAAAAACTGTTCTATGTATTTTGCATTTTATGCTTCGGGCGTTGACTTCTAAGGCCCTAACTATTCGATCTGGTGGAGCAACGCCCTAGGGTGAAGCCTAGGTTGCCCAGGAAGTAGAAATGACTATAACTTTCACACTGGTTGCTATTATTCGTTTTATATGATGGAAAAGCTGTTATATTTATATTGCATATTATGCTTCTGGCATTGAATTCTAAGTCTCTAGCTATTCGACCTGGTGGAGCAACGCCCTAGAGTGAAGCCTAGGTTGCTCGGAACGTAGAAATGACCATTACCTTCACACTGTTTGCAATTATTCACTTTATACGATGGCAAAGCTGTTGTACTTATATTGTAATTTATGCTTCTGGCGTTGACTTCTTAGGCCGTAGCTATTTGATCTGGTGGAGCACCGCCCTAGAGTGAAGCCTGGGTTGCCCGGAACGTAGAACATACCATTACCTTCACACTGGTTGTAATTATTCCTGTTATACGATGGAAAATCTGTTGCACCTTTATTGTATTTTATGCTTCTGGCGTTGACTTCATAGGCCCTAACTATTCGATCTGGTGGAGCAACGTCCTAGAGTGAAGCCTAGGTTGACCGGAACGTAGAAATGACCGTAACTTTCACACTGGTTACCATTATTCGTTTTATACGATGGAAAAGCTGTTGTATTTATATCGTATTTTATGCTTCTGGCGTTGACTTCTTAGGCCCTAACTAATCCATCTGGTCGAACAACGCCCTGGGGTGAAGCCTAGGTTGCCCGGAACGCAGAAATGACCAGTACTTTCACACTGGTTGCTGTCATTCATTTTATACGATGGAAAAACTGTTCTATGTATTTTGCATTTTATGCTTCGGGCGTTGACTTCTAAGGACCTAACTATTCGATCTGGTGGAGCAACGCCCTAGAGTGAAGCCTAGGTTGCCCGGGAAGTAGAAATGACCATAACTTTCACACTGGTTGCTATTATTCGTTTTATACGATGGAAAAGCTGTTACATTTATAATGCATATTATGCTTCTGGCATTGAATTCTAAGTCCCTAGCTATTCCATCTGGTGGAGCAACACCCTAGCGTGAAGCCTAGGTTGCCCGGAACGTAGAAATGACCATTACTTCCACACTGTTTGCAAATATACTTTATATACGATGGAAAAGCTGTTGTACCTATATTGTAATTTATGCTTCTGGCGTTGACTTCTTAGGCCGTAACTATTTGATCTGGTGGAACAACGACCTAGGGTGAAGCCTAGGTTGCCCGGAACGTAGAAATGATCAGTACTTTCACACTGGTTGCTGTCATTCATTTTATACGATGGAAAAACTGTTCTATTTATTTTGCATTTTATGCTTGGGGCGTTGACTTCTAAGGCCCTAACTATTTGACCTGGTGGAGCAACGCCCTAGAGTGAAGCCTAGGTTGCCCGGGAAGTAGAAATGACCATAACTTTCACACTGGTTGCTATTATTCGTTATATACGATGGAAAAGCTGTTATATTTATATTGCATATTATGCTTCTGGCATTGACTTCTAAGTCCCTAGCTATTCCATCTTGTGGAGCAACACCCTAGCGTGATGCCTAGGTTGCCCGGAACGTTGAAATGACCATAACTTTCACTCTGGTTGCTTTTATTCCTTTTATACGATGGAAAAGCTGTTAAATTTATATTGCATTTTATGCTTCTGGCATTGAATTCTCAGTCCCCAGCAATTCCATCTGGTGGAGCAACGCCCTAGAGTGAAGCCTCGGTTGCCCGGGAAGTAGAAATGACCATAACTTTCACACTGGTTGCTATTATTCGTTTTATACGATGGAAAAGCTTTTGTATTTATATTGTATTTTATGCTCCTGGCGTTGACTTCTAAGGCCGTAGCTATTAGATGTGGTGGAGCAACGCCCTATAGTGACGCCTAGGTTGACCGGAACGTAGAAATGACCATTACTTTCACAATGTCTGCAATTATTCATTTTATACAATGGAAAAACTGTTGTACTTATATTGTATTTTGTCCTTCTGGCGTTGAATTCTAAGCCCCTAGCTGTTCGATTTGGTGGAGCAACGCCCTAGAGTGAAACCTAGGTTACCCGGAACGTAGAAATGACCAGTACTTTCACACTGGTTGCAGTTATTCGTTTTATGCAATGGAAAAACAGTTCTATTTATTTTGCATTTTATGCTTCGGGCGTTGACTTCTAAGACCCTAGCAATTCCATCTGGTGGAGCAACACTCTAGCCTGAAGCCTAGGTTGCCCGGAACGTAGAACATACCATTACCTTCACACTGTTTGCAATTATTCCGGTTATACGATGGAAAAACTGTTGCACCTTTATTGTATTTTAGCTTCTGGCGTTGACTTCGTAGGCCCTAACTATTCGATCTGGTGGAGCAACGCCCTAGAGTGAAGCCTAGGTTGACCGGAACGTAGAAATGACCATAACTTTCACACTGGTTACCATTATTCGTTTTAGACGATGGCAAAGCTGTTGTATTTATATCGTATTTTATGCTTCTGGCGTTGACTTCTTAGGCCCTAACTATTCGATCTGGTGGAACAACGCCCTACGCTGAAGCCTAGGTTGCCCGGAACGCAGAAATGACCAGTACTTTCACACTGGTTGCAGTTAATCGTTTTATACAATGGAAAAACTGTTCTATGTATTTTGCATTTTATGCTTCGGGCGTTGACTTCTAAGGCCCTAACTATTCGATCTGGTGGAACAACGCCCTTGGGTGAAGCCTAGGTTGCCCGGAACGTGGAAATGATCATAACTTTTGCACTGGTAGCAATTATTCGTTTTATACAATGGAAAAACTGTTCTATTTATTTTGTATTTTATGCTTCGGTCGTTGACTTCTAAGGCCCTAACTGTTTTATCTGGTGGAGCAACGCCCTAGGGTGAAGCCTATGTTGCCCGGAACGTAGAAATGACCATTACCTTCACACTGTTTGCAATTATTTTCTTTTATACGATGGAAAAGCTGTTGTATTTATATCGTATTTTATGCTTCTGGCGTTGACTTCTATGGCCCTAGCTATTCGATCTAGTGGAGCAACGCCCTAGAGTGAAGCCTAGGTGGCCCGGAACGTAGAAATGACCATCACTTTCAAACTGGTTGCAATTAATCCTGTTATACGATGGAAAAACTGTTGTATTTTTATTGCATTTTATGCTTCGGGCGTTCTCTTCCTAGGCCCTAACTATTCGATCTGGTGGAACAACGCCCTAGGGTGAAGCCTAGGTTGCCCGGAACGCAGAAATGACCATAACTTTTACACTGGTAGCAATTATTCGTTTTATACAATGGAAAAACTGTTCTATTTATTTTATATTTTATGCTTCGGGCGTTGACTTCTATGGCCCTAACTATTCGATCTGGTGGAGCAACGCCCTAAAGTGAAGCCTAGGTTGCCCGGTACGTAGAAGTGATCATCACTATCAAACTGGTTGCAATTATTTGTTTTATACGATGGAAAAGCTGTTGTATTTATATCGTATTTTATTCTTCTGGCGTCGACTTCTTAGGCCCTAACTATTCCATCTGGTGGAACAACGCTCTCGGGTGAAGCCTAGGTTGCCCGGAAAGTAGAAATGACCATAACTTTCACACTGGTAGCAATTATTCGCTTTATACGATGGAAAAACTGTTCTATTTATTTTGTATTATATGCTTCGGGCGTTGACTTCTTAGGCCGTAACTATTCCATCTGGTGGAACAACGCCCTAGGCCGAAGCCTAGGTTGCCCGGAACGCAGAAATGACCAGTACTTTCACACTGGTTGCAGTTAATCGTTTTATACAGTGGAAAAACTGTTCTATGTATTTTGCATTTTATGCTTCGGGCGTTGACTTCTAAGGCCCTAACTATTCGATCTGGTGGAGCAACGCCCTAGGGTGAAGCCTAGGTTGCCCAGGAAGTAGAAATGACTATAACTTTCACACTGGTTGCTATTATTCGTTTTATACGATGGAAAAGCTGTTATATTTATATTGCATATTATGCTTCTGGCATTGAATTCTAAGTCCCTAGCTATTCGACCTGGTGGAGCAACGCCCTAGAGTGAAGCCTAGGTTGCTCGGAACGTAGAAATGACCATTACCTTCACACTGTTTGCAATTATTCATTTTATACGATGGCAAAGCTGTTGTACTTATATTGTAATTTATGCTTCTGGCGTTGACTTCTTAGGCCGTAACTATTTGATCTGGTGGAGTACCGCCCTAGAGTGAAGCCTGGGTTGCCCGGAACGTAGAACATACCATTACCTTCACACTGGTTGTAATTATTCCTGTTATACGATGGAAAATCTGTTGCACCTTTATTGTATTTTATGCTTCTGGCGTTGACTTCATAGGCCCTAACTATTCGATCTGGTGGAGCAACGTCCTAGAGTGAAGCCTAGGTTGACCGGAACGTAGAAATGACCGTAACTTTCACACTGGTTACCATTATTCGTTTTATACGATGGAAAAGCTGTTGTATTTATATCGTATTTTATGCTTCTGGCGTTGACTTCTTAGGCCCTAACTAATCCACCTGGTCGAACAACGCCCTGGGGTGAAGCCTAGGTTGCCCGGAACGCAGAAATGACCAGTACTTTCACACTGGTTGCTATTATTCGTTTTATACGATGGAAAAGCTGTTACATTTATATTGCATATTATGCTTCTGGCATTGAATTCTAAGTCCCTAGCTATTCCATCTGGTGGAGCAACACCCTAGCGTGAAGCCTAGGTTGCCCGGAACGTAGAAATGATCAGTACTTTCACACTGGTTGCTGTCATTCATTTTATACGATGGAAAAACTGTTCTATTTATTTTGCATTTTATGCTTGGGGCGTTGACTTCTAAGGCCCTAACTATTCGACCTGGTGGAGCAACGCCCTAGAGTGAAGCCTAGGTTGCCCGGGAAGTAGAAATGACCATAACTTTCACACTGGTTGCTATTATTCGTTATATACGATGGAAAAGCTGTTATATTTATATTGCATATTATGCTTCTGGCATTGACTTCTAAGTCCCTAGCTATTCCATCTGGTGGAGCAACACCCTAGCGTGATGCCTAGGTTGCCCGGAACGTTGAAATGACCATAACTTTCACTCTGGTTGCTTTTATTCCTTTTATACGATGGAAAAGCTGTTAAATTTATATTGCATTTTATGCTTCTGGCATTGAATTCTCAGTCCCTAGCAATTCCATTTGGTGGAGCAACGCCCTAGAGTGAAGCCTCGGTTGCCCGGGAAGTAGAAATGACCATAACTTTCACACTGGTTGCTATTATTCGTTTTATACGATGGAAAAGCTGTTGTATTTATATTGTATTTTATGCTCCTGGCGTTGACTTCTAAGGCCGTAGCTATTAGATGTGGTGGAGCAACGCCCTATAGTGACGCCTAGGTTGACCGGAACGTAGAAATGACCATTACTTTCACAATGTCTGCAATTATTCATTTTATACAATGGAAAAACTGTTGTACTTATATTGTATTTTGTCCTTCTGGCGTTGAATTCTAAGCCCCTAGCTATTCGATTTGGTGGAGCAACGCCCTAGAGTGAAACCTAGGTTACCCGGAACGTAGAAATGACCAGTACTTTCACACTGGTTGCAGTTATTCGTTTTATGCAATGGAAAAACAGTTTTATTTATTTTGCATTTTATGCTTCGGGCGTTGACTTCTAAGACCCTAGCTATTCCATCTGGTGGAGCAACACTCTAGCCTGAAGCCTAGGTTGCCCGGAACGTAGAACATACCATTACCTTCACACTGTTTGCAATTATTCCGGTTATACGATGGAAAAACTGTTGCACCTTTATTGTATTTTAGCTTCTGGCGTTGACTTCGTAGGCCCTAACTATTCGATCTGGTGGAGCAACGCCCTAGAGTGAAGCCTAGGTTGACCGGAACGTAGAAATGACCATAACTTTCACACTGGTTACCATTATTCGTTTTATACGATGGAAAAGCTGTTGTATTTATATCGTATTTTATGCTTCTGGCGTTGACTTCTTAGGCCCTAACTATTCGATCTGGTGGAACAACGCCCTACGCTGAAGCCTAGGTTGCCCGGAACGCAGAAATGACCAGTACTTTCACACTGGTTGCAGTTAATCGTTTTATACAATGGAAAAACTGTTCTATGTATTTTGCATTTTATGCTTCGGGCGTTGACTTCTAAGGCCCTAACTGTTTGAGCTGGTGGAGCAACGCCCTAGAGTGAAGCCTAGGTTGCCCGGAACGTAGAAATGACCATAACTTTTACACTGGTAGCAATTCTTCGTTTTATAAAATGGAAAAACTGTTCTATTTATTTTGTATTTTATGCCTCTGGCGTTGACTTCTAAGGCCCTAGCTATTCGATCTTGTGGAGCAACGAGCTAGAGTGCAGCCTAGGTTGCCCGGAACGTAGAAATGACCATCACTTTCAAACTGGTTGCAACTAATCCTGTTATACGATGGAAAAACTGTTGTATTTTTATTGCATTTTATGCTTCGGGCGTTGACTTCTAAGGACCTGACTATTGAATCTGTCGGAGCAACGCCCTAGAGTGATGCCTAGGTTGCTCGGAATGTAGAAATCACCATAGCTTTCACACTGGTTGCAATTATTCGTTTTATACGATGGAAAAACTGTTGTATTTATATTGTATTTTAAGCTTCTGGCGTTCTCTTCCTAGGCCCTAACTATTCGATCTGGTGGAACAACGACCTAGGGTGAAGCCTAGGTTGCCCGGAACGCAGAAATGACCATAACTTTTACACTGGTAGCAATTATTCGTTTTATACAATGGAAAAACTGTTCTATTTATCTTGTATTTTATGCTTCGGGCGTTGACTTCTAAGGCCCTAACTGTCTGATCTGGTGGAGCAACGCCCTAGGGTGAAGCGTAGGTTGCCCGGAACGTAGAAATGACCATTACCTTCACACTGTTTGCAATTATTTTCTTTTATACGATGGAAAAGCTGTTGTATTTATATCGTATTTTATGCTTCTGGCGTTGACTTCTATCGCCCTAGCTATTCGATCTAGTGGAGCAACGCCCTAGAGTGAAGCCTAGGTGGCCCGGAACGTAGAAATGACCATCACTTTCAAACTGGTTGCAATTAATCCTGTTATACGATGGAAAAACTGTTGTATTTTTATTGCATTTTATGCTTCGGGCGTTCTCTTCCTAGGCCCTAACTATTCGATCTGGTGGAACAACGCCCTAGGGTGAAGCCTAGGTTGCCCGGAACGCAGAAATGACCATAACTTTTACACTGGTAGCAATTATTCGTTTTATACAATGGAAAAACTGTTCTATTTATTTTATATTTTATGCTTCGGGCGTTGACTTCTATGGCCCTAACTATTCGATCTGGTGGAGCAACGCCCTAAAGTGAAGCCTAGGTTGCCCGGTACGTAGAAGTGACCATCACTATCAAACTGGTTGCAATTATTTGTTTTATACGATGGAAAAGCTGTTGTATTTATATCGTATTTTATTCTTCTGGCGTCGACTTCTTAGGCCCTAACTATTCCATCTGGTGGAACAACGCCCTGGGGTGAAGCCTAGGTTGCCCGGAAAGTAGTAATGACCATAACTTTCACACTGGTAGCAATTATTCGCTTTATACGATGGAAAAACTGTTCTATTTATTTTGTATTATATGCTTCGGGCGTTGACTTCTTAGGCCGTAACTATTCCATCTGGTGGAACAACGCCCTAGGCCGAAGCCTAGGTTGCCCGGAACGCAGAAATGAGCAGTACTTTCACACTGGTTGCAGTTAATCGTTTTATACAGTGGAAAAACTGTTCTATGTATTTTGCATTTTATGCTTCGGGCGTTGACTTCTAAGGCCCTAACTATTCGATCTGGTGGAGCGACGCCCTAGGGTGAAGCCTAGGTTGCCCAGGAAGTGGAAATGACTATAACTTTCACACTGGTTGCTATTATTCGTTTTATACGATGGAAAAGCTGTTATATTTATATTGCATATTATGCTTCTGGCATTGAATTCTAAGTCCCTAGCTATTCGACCTGGTGGAGCAACGCCCTAGAGTGAAGCCTAGGTTGCTCGGAACGTAGAAATGACTATTACCTTCACACTGTTTGCAATTATTCATTTTATACGATGGCATAGCTGTAGTATTTATATTGTATTTTATGCTCCTGGCGTTGACTTCTAAGGCCGTAGCTATTAGATGTGGTGGAGCAACGCCCTATAGTGACGCCTAGGTTGACCGGAACGTAGAAATGACCATTACTTTCACAATGTCTGCAATTATTCATTTTATACGATGGAAAAACTGTTGTACTTATATTGTATTTTGTCCTTCTGGCGTTGAATTCTAAGCCCCTAGCTATTCGATTTGGTGGAGCAACGCCCTAGGGTGAAACCTAGGTTACCCGGAACGTAGAAATGACCAGTACTTTCACACTGGTTGCAGTTATTCGTTTTATGCAATGGAAAAACAGTTTTATTTATTTTGCATTTTATGCTTCGGGCGTTGACTTCTAAGACCCTAGCTATTCCATCTGGTGGAGCAACACTCTAGCCTGAAGCCTAGGTTGCCCGGAACGTAGAACATACCATTACCTTCACACTGTTTGCAATTATTCCGGTTATACGATGGAAAAACTGTTGCACCTTTATTGTATTTTAGCTTCTGGCGTTGACTTCGTAGGCCCTAACTATTCGATCTGGTGGAGCAACGCCCTAGAGTGAAGCCTAGGTTGACCGGAACGTAGAAATGACCATAACTTTCACACTGGTTACCATTATTCGTTTTATACGATGGAAAAGCTGTTGTATTTATATCGTATTTTATGCTTCTGGCGTTGACTTCTTAGGCCCTAACTATTCCATCTGGTGGAACAACGCCCTACGCTGAAGCCTAGGTTGCCCGGAACGCAGAAATGACCAGTACTTTCACACTGGTTGCAGTTAATCGTTTTATACAATGGAAAAACTGTTCTATGTATTTTGCATTTTATGCTTCGGGCGTTGACTTCTAAGGCCCTAACTATTCGATCTGGTGGAGCAACGCCCTAGAGTGAAGCCTAGGTTGCCCAGGAAGCAGAAAGGACTATAACTTTCACGCTGGTTGCTATTATTCGTTTTATACGATGGAAAAGCTGTTATATTTATATTGCATATTATGCTTCTGGCATTGAATTCTAAGTCCCTAGCTATTCGATCTGGTGGAGCAATGCCTCAGAGTTAAGTCTAGGATGCCCGAAACGCCGAAATAATCATTACCTTCACGCTTGTTGCAATTATTCCTGTTATACGATGAAAAGACCGTTGTATTTTTATTGTATTTTATGCTTCAGGCGCAGGCTTCTAAGGCCGTAGCTATTCGATATGGTGCAGCACCGCCTTAGAGTGAAGCCTAGGTTGCCGGGAACGTAGAAATGACCATTACTTTCACACTGTGTGCAATTATTCCTTTTTTACGATGGAAAGGCTGTTGTATTTATATTGTATTTTATGCTTCTGGCGTTCACTTCTTAGGCCCTAACTATTCGAGCTGGTGGAACAACGCCCTGGGGTGAAGCCTAGGTTGCCCGGAACGTGGAAATGATCATAACTTTTACACTGGTAGCAATTATCCGTTTTATACAATGGAAAAACTGTTCTATTTATTTTGTATTTTATGCTTCGGGCGTTGACTTCTAAGGCCCTAACTGTTTGATCTGGTGGAGCAACGCCCTAGAGTGAAGCCTAGGTTGCCCGGAACGTAGAAATGACCATACCTTCCACACTGGTTGCAATTATTCGTTTTATACGATGGAAAAGCTGTTGTATTTATATCGTTTTTTATGCTCCTGGCGTTGACTTCTTAGGCCCTAACTATTCGATCTGGTGGAGCAACGCCCTAGAGTGAAGCCTAGGTTGCCCGGAACGTAGAAATGACCATAGCTTTCACCCTGGTTGCTATTATTTTGGTTGTAAACGATGGATAAGCTGTTCTATTTATATTGCATTTTATGCTCCTGGCATTGAGTTCTAAGTCCCTAGCTATTCGATCTGGTGGAGCAACGCCCTAGAGTGAAGCCTAGGTTGCCCGGAACGTAGAAATGACAATTACTTGCACAGTGTTTGCAATTATTCATTCTATACGATGGAAAAGCGGTTGTATTTATATTGTATTTTATGCTCCTGGCGTTGACTTCTAAGGCCGTAGCTATTAGACGTGGTGGAGCAACGCCCTAGAGTGACGCCTAGGTTGACCGGAACGTAGAAATGACTATTACTTTCTCAATGTCTGCAATTATTCATCTTATACGATGGAAAAACTGTTGTACTTATATTGTATTTTATCCTTCTGGCGTTAAATTCTAAGTCCCTAGCTATTCGATCTGGTGGAGCAACGCCCTAGTGTGAAACATAGGTTGCCCGGAACGTAGAAATGACAATTACTTTCACACTGTTTGCAATTATTCCTTTTATACGATGCAAAAGCTGTTGTATTTATATCGTATTTTATGCTTCTGGCGTTGACTTCTAAGGACCTAACTATTCGATCTGGTGGAGCAACGCCCTAGAGTGAAGCCTAGGTTGCTCGGAATGTAGAAATAACCATAACTTTCACACTGGTTGCAATTATTCGTTTTTTACTATGGAAAAGCTGTTGTATTTATTTTGTATTTTATTCTTCTGGTGTTGACTTCTTAGGCCCTAACTATTCGATCTGGTGGAACAACGCCGTAGAGTGAAGCCTAGGTTGCCCGGAACGTAGAAATGACCATTGCTTTCACTCTGTTTGCAATTATTCCTTTTATACCATGGAAAAGCTGTTGCATTTATATCGTATTTTATGCTTCTGGCGTTGGCTTCTAAGGACCTAACTATTCGATCTGGTAGAGCAACACCCTAGAGTGAAGCCTAGGTTGCTCGGAATATAGAAGTGACCATAACTTTCACACTGGTTGCAATTATTCGTTTTCTACGATGGAAAAACTGTTGTATTTATATTGTATTTTATGCTTCTGGCGTTCACTTCTTAGGGCCTAACTATTCGACCTGATGGAACAATGCCCTAGGGTGTAGCCTAGGTTGCCCGGAACGTAGAAATGACCATAACTTTTACACTGGTAGCAATTCTTCGTTTTATAAAATGGAAAAACTGTTCTATTTATTTTGTATTTTATGCCTCTGGCGTTGACTTCTAAGGCCCTAGCTATTCGATCTTGTGGAGCAACGAGCTAGAGTGAAGCCTAGGTTGCCCGGAACGTAGAAATGACCATCACTTTCACACTGGTAGCAATTTTTCGTTTTATACGATGGAAAAACTGTTCTATTTATTTTATATTTTACGCTTCGGGCGTTGACTTCTAAGGCCCTAACTATTCGATCTGGTGGAGCAACGCCCTAGAGTGCAGCCTAGGTTGCCCGGAACGTAGAAATGACCATAGCTTTCACACTGGTAGCTATCATTCGTTTTATATGATGGAAAAACTGTTGTATTTATATTTTATTTTATGCTTCTGGCGTTTCACTTCTTAGGCCCTAACTTTCGACCTGGTGGAACAACGGCCTAGGGTGACGCCTAGGTAGCACGGAACGTAGATATGTCCATAACTTTTACACTGGGTGCTATTATTCGTTTTATACGATGGAAAAACTGTTGTACTTATATTGTATTTTATTCTTATGGCGTTGAATTCTAAGTCCCTAGCTATTCGATCTGGTGGAGCAACGCCCTAGAGTGAAACCTAGGTTACCCGGAACGTAGAAATGACAAGTACTTTCACACTGTTTGCAATTATTCCTTTTATACGATGCAAAAGCTGTTGTATTTATATCGTATTTTATGCTTCTGGCGTTGACTTCTAAGGACCTAACTATTCGATCTGGTGGAGCAACGCCCTAGAGTGAAGCCTAGGTTGCTCGGAATGTAGAAATAACCATAACTTTCACACTGGTTGCAATTATTCGTTTTTTACTATGGAAAAGCTGTTGTATTTATTTTGTATTTTATTCTTCTGGTGTTGACTTCTTAGGCCCTAACTATTCGATCTGGTGGAACAACGCCGTAGAGTGAAGCCTAGGTTGCCCGGAACGTAGAAATGACCATTGCTTTCACTCTGTTTGCAATTATTCCTTTTATACCATGGAAAAGCTGTTGCATTTATATCGTATTTTATGCTTCTGGCGTTGGCTTCTAAGGACATAACTATTCGATCTGGTAGAGCAACACCCTAGAGTGAAGCCTAGGTTGCTCGGAATATAGAAGTGACCATAACTTTCACACTGGTTGCAATTATTCGTTTTCTACGATGGAAAAACTGTTGTATTTATATTGTATTTTATGCTTCTGGCGTTCACTTCTTAGGGCCTAACTATTCGACCTGATGGAACAATGCCCTAGGGTGTAGCCTAGGTTGCCCGGAACGTAGAAATGACCATAACTTTTACACTGGTAGCAATTCTTCGTTTTATAAAATGGAAAAACTGTTCTATTTATTTTGTATTTTATGCCTCTGGCGTTGACTTCTAAGGCCCTAGCTATTCGATCTTGTGGAGCAACGAGCTAGAGTGAAGCCTAGTTTGCCCGGAACGTAGAAATGACCATCACTTTCACACTGGTAGCAATTTTTCGTTTTATACGATGGAAAAACTGTTCTATTTATTTTATATTTTACGCTTCGGGCGTTGACTTCTAAGGCCCTAACTATTCGATCTGGTGGAGCAACGCCCTAGAGTGCAGCCTAGGTTGCCCGGATCGTAGAAATGACCATAGCTTTCACACTGGCTGCTATCATTCGTTTTATATGATGGAAAAACTGTTGTATTTATATTTTATTTTATGCTTCTGGCGTCCACTTCTTAGGCCCTAACTTTCGACCTGGTGGAACAACGGCCTAGGGTGACGCCTAGGTAGCACGGAACGTAGATATGTCCATAACTTTTACACTGGGTGCTATTATTCGTTTTATACGATGGAAAAACTGTTGTACTTATATTGTATTTTATTCTTATGGCGTTGAATTCTAAGTCCCTAGCTATTCGATCTGGTGGAGCAACGCCCTAGAGTGAAACCTAGGTTACCCGGAACGTAGAAATGACAAGTACTTTCATACAGTTTGCAGTTATTCCTCTTATACGATGAAAAAACTTTTGCATCTTTATTGTATTTTATGCTTCTGGCGTTGACTTCTAAGGCCCTAGCTATTCGATTTGGTGGAGCACCGCCCTAGAGTGAAGCCTAGGTTGCCCGGAACGTAGAAATGACCATAACTTCCACACTGGTTGCAATTATTCGTTTTATACGATGGAAAAGCTGTTGTATTTATATCGTTTTTTATGCTCCTGGCGTTGACTTCTTAGGCCCTAACTATTCGATCTGGTGGAACAACGCCCTAGGGTGAAGCCTAGGTTGCCCGGAACGCAGAAATGACCATAACTTTTACACTGGTAGCAATTATTCGTTTTATACAATGGAAAAACTGTTCTATTTATTTTGTATTTTATGCTTCGGGCGTTGACTTCTAAGGCCCTAACTGTCTGATCTGGTGGAGCAACGCCCTAGGGTGAAGCGTAGGTTGCCCGGAACGTAGAAATGACCATTACCTTCACACTGTTTGCAATTATTTTCTTTTATACGATGGAAAAGCTGTTGTATTTATATCGTATTTTATGCTTCTGGCGTTGACTTCTATGGCCCTAGCTATTCGATCTAGTGGAGCAACGCCCTAGAGTGAAGCCTAGGTGGCCCGGAACGTAGAAATGACCATCACTTTCAAACTGGTTGCAATTAATCCTGTTATACGATGGAAAAACTGTTGTATTTTTATTGCATTTTATGCTTCGGGCGTTCTCTTCCTAGGCCCTAACTATTCGATCTGGTGGAACAACGCCCTAGGGTGAAGCCTAGGTTGCCCGGAACGCAGAAATGACCATAACTTTTACACTGGTAGCAATTATTCGTTTTATACAATGGAAAAACTGTTCTATTTATTTTATATTTTATGCTTCGGGCGTTGACTTCTATGGCCCTAACTATTCGATCTGGTGGAGCAACGCCCTAAAGTGAAGCCCAGGTTGCCCGGTACGTAGAAGTGACCATCACTATCAAACTGGTTGCAATTATTTGTTTTATACGATGGAAAAGCTGTTGTATTTATATCGTATTTTATTCTTCTGGCGTCGACTTCTTAGGCCCTAACTATTCCATCTGGTGGAACAACGCCCTGGGGTGAAGCCTAGGTTGCCCGGAAAGTAGTAATGACCATAACTTTCACACTGGTAGCAATTATTCGCTTTATACGATGGAAAAACTGTTCTATTTATTTTGTATTATATGCTTCGGGCGTTGACTTCTTAGGCCGTAACTATTCCATCTGGTGGAACAACGCCCTAGGCCGAAGCCTAGGTTGCCCGGAACGCAGAAATGACCAGTACTTTCACACTGGTTGCAGTTAATCGTTTTATACAATGGAAAAACTGTTCTATGTATTTTGCATTTTATGCTTCGGGCGTTGACTTCTAAGGCCCTAACTATTCGATCTGGTGGAGCAACGCCCTAGAGTGAAGCCTAGGTTGCCCAGGAAGCAGAAAGGACTATAACTTTCACGCTGGTTGCTATTATTCGTTTTATACGATGGAAAAGCTGTTATATTTATATTGCATATTATGCTTCTGGCATTGAATTCTAAGTCCCTAGCTATTCGATCTGGTGGAGCAATGCCTCAGAGTTAAGTCTAGGATGCCCGAAACGCCGAAATAATCATTACCTTCACGCTTGTTGCAATTATTCCTGTTATACGATGAAAAGACCGTTGTATTTTTATTGTATTTTATGCTTCAGGCGCAGGCTTCTAAGGCCGTAGCTATTCGATATGGTGCAGCACCGCCTTAGAGTGAAGCCTAGGTTGCCGGGAACGTAGAAATGACCATTACTTTCACACTGTGTGCAATTATTCCTTTTTTACGATGGAAAGGCTGTTGTATTTATATTGTATTTTATGCTTCTGGCGTTCACTTCTTAGGCCCTAACTATTCGAGCTGGTGGAACAACGCCCTGGGGTGAAGCCTAGGTTGCCCGGAACGTGGAAATGATCATAACTTTTACACTGGTAGCAATTATCCGTTTTATACAATGGAAAAACTGTTCTATTTATTTTGTATTTTATGCTTCGGGCGTTGACTTCTAAGGCCCTAACTGTTTGATCTGGTGGAGCAACGCCCTAGAGTGAAGCCTAGGTTGCCCGGAACGTAGACATGACCATTACTATCACACTGTTTGCATTTATTCCTTTTATACGATGGAAAAGCTGTTGTATTTATATCGTATTTTATGCTTCTGGCGTTGGCTTCTAAGGCCGTAGCCATTCGATCTAGCGGAGCAACGCCCTAGAGTGAAGCCTAGGTTGCCCGGAACGTAGAAATGACCATACCTTCCACACTGGTTGCAATTATTCGTTTTATACGATGGAAAAGCTGTTGTATTTATATCGTATTTTATGCTTCTGGCGTTGGCTTCTAAGGCCGTAGCCATTCGATCTAGCGGAGCAACGCCCTAGAGTGAAGCCTAGGTTGCCCGGAACGTAGAAATGACCATACCTTCCACACTGGTTGCAATTATTCGTTTTATACGATGGAAAAGCTGTTGTATTTATATCGTTTTTTAAGCTTCTGGCGTTCTCTTCCTAGGCCCTAACTATTCGATCTGGTGGAACAACGACCTAGGGTGAAGCCTAGGTTGCCCGGAACGCAGAAATGACCATAACTTTTACACTGGTAGCAATTATTCGTTTTATACAATGGAAAAACTGTTCTATTTATCTTGTATTTTATGCTTCGGGCGTTGACTTCTAAGGCCCTAACTGTCTGATCTGGTGGAGCAACGCCCTAGGGTGAAGCGTAGGTTGCCCGGAACGTAGAAATGACCATTACCTTCACACTGTTTGCAATTATTTTCTTTTATACGATGGAAAAGCTGTTGTATTTATATCGTATTTTATGCTTCTGGCGTTGACTTCTATCGCCCTAGCTATTCGATCTAGTGGAGCAACGCCCTAGAGTGAAGCCTAGGTGGCCCGGAACGTAGAAATGACCATCACTTTCAAACTGGTTGCAATTAATCCTGTTATACGATGGAAAAACTGTTGTATTTTTATTGCATTTTATGCTTCGGGCGTTCTCTTCCTAGGCCCTAACTATTCGATCTGGTGGAACAACGCCCTAGGGTGAAGCCTAGGTTGCCCGGAACGCAGAAATGACCATAACTTTTACACTGGTAGCAATTATTCGTTTTATACAATGGAAAAACTGTTCTATTTATTTTATATTTTATGCTTCGGGCGTTGACTTCTATGGCCCTAACTATTCGATCTGGTGGAGCAACGCCCTAAAGTGAAGCCTAGGTTGCCCGGTACGTAGAAGTGACCATCACTATCAAACTGGTTGCAATTATTTGTTTTATACGATGGAAAAGCTGTTGTATTTATATCGTATTTTATTCTTCTGGCGTCGACTTCTTAGGCCCTAACTATTCCATCTGGTGGAACAACGCCCTGGGGTGAAGCCTAGGTTGCCCGGAAAGTAGTAATGACCATAACTTTCACACTGGTAGCAATTATTCGCTTTATACGATGGAAAAACTGTTCTATTTATTTTGTATTATATGCTTCGGGCGTTGACTTCTTAGGCCGTAACTATTCCATCTGGTGGAACAACGCCCTAGGCCGAAGCCTAGGTTGCCCGGAACGCAGAAATGAGCAGTACTTTCACACTGGTTGCAGTTAATCGTTTTATACAGTGGAAAAACTGTTCTATGTATTTTGCATTTTATGCTTCGGGCGTTGACTTCTAAGGCCCTAACTATTCGATCTGGTGGAGCGACGCCCTAGGGTGAAGCCTAGGTTGCCCAGGAAGTGGAAATGACTATAACTTTCACACTGGTTGCTATTATTCGTTTTATACGATGGAAAAGCTGTTCTATTTATATTGCATTTTATGCTCCTGGCATTGAGTTCTAAGTCCCTAGCTATTCGATCTGGTGGAGCAACGCCCTAGAGTGAAGCCTAGGTTGCCCGGAACGTAGAAATGACAATTACTTGCACAGTGTTTGCAATTATTCATTCTATACGATGGAAAAGCGGTTGTATTTATATTGTATTTTATGCTCCTGGCGTTGACTTCTAAGGCCGTAGCTATTAGACGTGGTGGAGCAACGCCCTAGAGTGACGCCTAGGTTGACCGGAACGTAGAAATGACTATTACTTTCTCAATGTCTGCAATTATTCATCTTATACGATGGAAAAACTGTTGTACTTATATTGTATTTTATCCTTCTGGCGTTAAATTCTAAGTCCCTAGCTATTCGATCTGGTGGAGCAACGCCCTAGTGTGAAACATAGGTTGCCCGGAACGTAGAAATGACAATTACTTTCACACTGTTTGCAATTATTCCTTTTATACGATGCAAAAGCTGTTGTATTTATATCGTATTTTATGCTTCTGGCGTTGACTTCTAAGGACCTAACTATTCGATCTGGTGGAGCAACGCCCTAGAGTGAAGCCTAGGTTGCTCGGAATGTAGAAATAACCGTAACTTTCACACTGGTTGCAATTATTCGTTTTTTACTATGGAAAAGCTGTTGTATTTATTTTGTATTTTATTCTTCTGGTGTTGACTTCTTAGGCCCTAACTATTCGATCTGGTGGAACAACGCCGTAGAGTGAAGCCTAGGTTGCCCGGAACGTAGAAATGACCATTGCTTTCACTCTGTTTGCAATTATTCCTTTTATACCATGGAAAAGCTGTTGCATTTATATCGTATTTTATGCTTCTGGCGTTGGCTTCTAAGGACCTAACTATTCGATCTGGTAGAGCAACACCCTAGAGTGAAGCCTAGGTTGCTCGGAATATAGAAGTGACCATAACTTTCACACTGGTTGCAATTATTCGTTTTCTACGATGGAAAAACTGTTGTATTTATATTGTATTTTATGCTTCTGGCGTTCACTTCTTAGGGCCTAACTATTCGACCTGATGGAACAATGCCCTAGGGTGTAGCCTAGGTTGCCCGGAACGTAGAAATGACCATAACTTTTACACTGGTAGCAATTCTTCGTTTTATAAAATGGAAAAACTGTTCTATTTATTTTGTATTTTATGCCTCTGGCGTTGACTTCTAAGGCCCTAGCTATTCGATCTTGTGGAGCAACGAGCTAGAGTGAAGCCTAGGTTGCCCGGAACGTAGAAATGACCATCACTTTCACACTGGTAGCAATTTTTCGTTTTATACGATGGAAAAACTGTTCTATTTATTTTATATTTTACGCTTCGGGCGTTGACTTCTAAGGCCCTAACTATTCGATCTGGTGGAGCAACGCCCTAGAGTGCAGCCTAGGTTGCCCGGAACGTAGAAATGACCATAGCTTTCACACTGGTAGCTATCATTCGTTTTATATGATGGAAAAACTGTTGTATTTATATTTTATTTTATGCTTCTGGCGTTTCACTTCTTAGGCCCTAACTTTCGACCTGGTGGAACAACGGCCTAGGGTGACGCCTAGGTAGCACGGAACGTAGATATGTCCATAACTTTTACACTGGGTGCTATTATTCGTTTTATACGATGGAAAAACTGTTGTACTTATATTGTATTTTATTCTTATGGCGTTGAATTCTAAGTCCCTAGCTATTCGATCTGGTGGAGCAACGCCCTAGAGTGAAACCTAGGTTACCCGGAACGTAGAAATGACAAGTACTTTCACACTGTTTGCAATTATTCCTTTTATACGATGCAAAAGCTGTTGTATTTATATCGTATTTTATGCTTCTGGCGTTGACTTCTAAGGACCTAACTATTCGATCTGGTGGAGCAACGCCCTAGAGTGAAGCCTAGGTTGCTCGGAATGTAGAAATAACCATAACTTTCACACTGGTTGCAATTATTCGTTTTTTACTATGGAAAAGCTGTTGTATTTATTTTGTATTTTATTCTTCTGGTGTTGACTTCTTAGGCCCTAACTATTCGATCTGGTGGAACAACGCCGTAGAGTGAAGCCTAGGTTGCCCGGAACGTAGAAATGACCATTGCTTTCACTCTGTTTGCAATTATTCCTTTTATACCATGGAAAAGCTGTTGCATTTATATCGTATTTTATGCTTCTGGCGTTGGCTTCTAAGGACATAACTATTCGATCTGGTAGAGCAACACCCTAGAGTGAAGCCTAGGTTGCTCGAAATATAGAAGTGACCATAACTTTCACACTGGTTGCAATTATTCGTTTTCTACGATGGAAAAACTGTTGTATTTATATTGTATTTTATGCTTCTGGCGTTCACTTCTTAGGGCCTAACTATTCGACCTGATGGAACAATGCCCTAGGGTGTAGCCTAGGTTGCCCGGAACGTAGAAATGACCATAACTTTTACACTGGTAGCAATTCTTCGTTTTATAAAATGGAAAAACTGTTCTATTTATTTTGTATTTTATGCCTCTGGCGTTGACTTCTAAGGCCCTAGCTATTCGATCTTGTGGAGCAACGAGCTAGAGTGAAGCCTAGTTTGCCCGGAACGTAGAAATGACCATCACTTTCACACTGGTAGCAATTTTTCGTTTTATACGATGGAAAAACTGTTCTATTTATTTTATATTTTACGCTTCGGGCGTTGACTTCTAAGGCCCTAACTATTCGATCTGGTGGAGCAACGCCCTAGAGTGCAGCCTAGGTTGCCCGGATCGTAGAAATGACCATAGCTTTCACACTGGCTGCTATCATTCGTTTTATATGATGGAAAAACTGTTGTATTTATATTTTATTTTATGCTTCTGGCGTCCACTTCTTAGGCCCTAACTTTCGACCTGGTGGAACAACGGCCTAGGGTGACGCCTAGGTAGCACGGAACGTAGATATGTCCATAACTTTTACACTGGGTGCTATTATTCGTTTTATACGATGGAAAAACTGTTGTACTTATATTGTATTTTATTCTTATGGCGTTGAATTCTAAGTCCCTAGCTATTCGATCTGGTGGAGCAACGCCCTAGAGTGAAACCTAGGTTACCCGGAACGTAGAAATGACAAGTACTTTCATACAGTTTGCAGTTATTCCTCTTATACGATGAAAAAACTTTTGCATCTTTATTGTATTTTATGCTTCTGGCGTTGACTTCTAAGGCCCTAGCTATTCGATTTGGTGGAGCACCGCCCTAGAGTGAAGCCTAGGTTGCCCGGAACGTAGAAATGACCATAACTTCCACACTGGTTGCAATTATTCGTTTTATACGATGGAAAAGCTGTTGTATTTATATCGTTTTTTATGCTCCTGGCGTTGACTTCTTAGGCCCTAACAATTCGATCTGGTGGTACAACGCCCTAGGGTGAAGCCTAGGTTGCCCGGAACGTAGAAATGACCATAACTTTTACTCTGGCAGCAATTATTCGTTTTATACAATGGAAAAACCGTTCTATTTATTTTGTATTTTATGCTTCGGGCGTTGACTTCTTAGGCCCTAACTATTCGATCTGGTGGAACAACGCCCTACGCTGAAGCCTAGGTTGCCCGGAACGCAGAAATGACCAGTACTTTCACACTGGTTGCAGTTAATCGTTTTATACAATGGAAAAACTGTTCTATGTATTTTGCATTTTATGCTTCGGGCGTTGACTTCTAAGGCCCTAACTGTTTGAGCTGGTGGAGCAACGCCCTAGAGTGAAGCCTAGGTTGCCCGGAACGTAGAAATGACCATAACTTTTACACTGGTAGCAATTCTTCGTTTTATAAAATGGAAAAACTGTTCTATTTATTTTGTATTTTATGCCTCTGGCGTTGACTTCTAAGGCCCTAGCTATTCGATCTTGTGGAGCAACGAGCTAGAGTGCAGCCTAGGTTGCCCGGAACGTAGAAATGACCATCACTTTCAAACTGGTTGCAACTAATCCTGTTATACGATGGAAAAACTGTTGTATTTTTATTGCATTTTATGCTTCGGGCGTTGACTTCTAAGGACCTGACTATTGAATCTGTCGGAGCAACGCCCTAGAGTGAAGCCTAGGTTGCTCGGAATGTAGAAATCACCATAGCTTTCACACTGGTTGCAATTATTCGTTTTATACGATGGAAAAACTGTTGTATTTATATTGTATTTTAAGCTTCTGGCGTTCTCTTCCTAGGCCCTAACTATTCGATCTGGTGGAACAACGCCCTAGGGTGAAGCCTAGGTTGCCCGGAACGCAGAAATGACCATAACTTTTACACTGGTAGCAATTATTCGTTTTATACAATGGAAAAACTGTTCTATTTATTTTGTATTTTATGCTTCGGGCGTTGACTTCTAAGGCCCTAACTGTCTGATCTGGTGGAGCAACGCCCTAGGGTGAAGCGTAGGTTGCCCGGAACGTAGAAATGACCATTACCTTCACACTGTTTGCAATTATTTTCTTTTATACGATGGAAAAGCTGTTGTATTTATATCGTATTTTATGCTTCTGGCGTTCTCTTCCTAGGCCCTAACTATTCGATCTGGTGGAACAACGCCCTAGGGTGAAGCCTAGGTTGCCCGGAACGCAGAAATGACCATAACTTTTACACTGGTAGCAATTATTCGTTTTATACAATGGAAAAACTGTTCTATTTATTTTATATTTTATGCTTCGGGCGTTGACTTCTATGGCCCTAACTATTCGATCTGGTGGAGCAACGCCCTAAAGTGAAGCCTAGGTTGCCCGGTACGTAGAAGTGACCATCACTATCAAACTGGTTGCAATTATTTGTTTTATACGATGGAAAAGCTGTTGTATTTATATCGTATTTTATTCTTCTGGCGTCGACTTCTTAGGCCCTAACTATTCCATCTGGTGGAACAACGCCCTGGGGTGAAGCCTAGGTTGCCCGGAAAGTAGTAATGACCATAACTTTCACACTGGTAGCAATTATTCGCTTTATACGATGGAAAAACTGTTCTATTTATTTTGTATTATATGCTTCGGGCGTTGACTTCTTAGGCCCTAACTATTCGATCTGGTGGAGCAACGCCCTAGAGTGAAGCCTAGGTTGCCCAGGAAGCAGAAAGGACTATAACTTTCACGCTGGTTGCTATTATTCGTTTTATACGATGGAAAAGCTGTTATATTTATATTGCATATTATGCTTCTGGCATTGAATTCTAAGTCCCTAGCTATTCGATCTGGTGGAGCAATGCCTCAGAGTTAAGTCTAGGATGCCCGAAACGCCGAAATAATCATTACCTTCACGCTTGTTGCAATTATTCCTGTTATACGATGAAAAGACCGTTGTATTTTTATTGTATTTTATGCTTCAGGCGCAGGCTTCTAAGGCCGTAGCTATTCGATATGGTGCAGCACCGCCTTAGAGTGAAGCCTAGGTTGCCGGGAACGTAGAAATGACCATTACTTTCACACTGTGTGCAATTATTCCTTTTTTACGATGGAAAGGCTGTTGTATTTATATTGTATTTTATGCTTCTGGCGTTCACTTCTTAGGCCCTAACTATTCGAGCTGGTGGAACAACGCCCTGGGGTGAAGCCTAGGTTGCCCGGAACGTGGAAATGATCATAACTTTTACACTGGTAGCAATTATCCGTTTTATACAATGGAAAAACTGTTCTATTTATTTTGTATTTTATGCTTCGGGCGTTGACTTCTAAGGCCCTAACTGTTTGATCTGGTGGAGCAACGCCCTAGAGTGAAGCCTAGGTTGCCCGGAACGTAGACATGACCATTACTATCACACTGTTTGCATTTATTCCTTTTATACGATGGAAAAGCTGTTGTATTTATATCGTATTTTATGCTTCTGGCGTTGGCTTCTAAGGCCGTAGCCATTCGATCTAGCGGAGCAACGCCCTAGAGTGAAGCCTAGGTTGCCCGGAACGTAGAAATGACCATACCTTCCACACTGGTTGCAATTATTCGTTTTATACGATGGAAAAGCTGTTGTATTTATATCGTTTTTTATGCTCCTGGCGTTGACTTCTTAGGCCCTAACTATTCGATCTGGTGGAGCAACGCCCTAGAGTGAAGCCTAGGTTGCCCGGAACGTAGAAATGACCATAGCTTTCACCCTGGTTGCTATTATTTTGGTTGTAAACGATGGATAAGCTGTTCTATTTATATTGCATTTTATGCTCCTGGCATTGAGTTCTAAGTCCCTAGCTATTCGATCTGGTGGAGCAACGCCCTAGAGTGAAGCCTAGGTTGCCCGGAACGTAGAAATGACAATTACTTGCACAGTGTTTGCAATTATTCATTCTATACGATGGAAAAGCGGTTGTATTTATATTGTATTTTATGCTCCTGGCGTTGACTTCTAAGGCCGTAGCTATTAGACGTGGTGGAGCAACGCCCTAGAGTGACGCCTAGGTTGACCGGAACGTAGAAATGACTATTACTTTCTCAATGTCTGCAATTATTCATCTTATACGATGGAAAAACTGTTGTACTTATATTGTATTTTATCCTTCTGGCGTTAAATTCTAAGTCCCTAGCTATTCGATCTGGTGGAGCAACGCCCTAGTGTGAAACATAGGTTACCCGGGACGTAGAAATGACCAGTACTTTCACACTGGTTGCAGTTATTCGTTTTATACAATGGAAAAACTGTTCTATTTATTTTGCATTTTATGCTTCGGGCGTTGACTTCTAAGGCCCTAGCTATTCCATCTGGTCGAGCAACACCCTAGCGTGAAGTCTAGGTTGCCCGGAACGTAGAAATGACAATTACTTCCACACTGTTTGCAAATATACATTATATACGATGGAAACGCTGTTGTACTTATATTGTAATTTATGCTTCTTGCGTTGACATCTTAGGCCGTAACTGTTTGATCTGGTGGAGCACCGCCCTAGAGTGAAGCCTAGGTTGACCGCAACGTAGAAATGACCATAACTTTCACACTGGTTGCAATTATTCGTTTTCTACGATGGAAAAACTGTTGTATTTATATTGTATTTTGTGCTTCTGGCGTTCACTTCTTAGGGCCTAACTATTCGATCTGATGGAACAATGCCCTAGGGTGAAGCCTAGGTTGCCCGGAACGTAGAAATGACCATAACTTTTACACTGGTAGCAATTATTCGTTTTATACAATGGAAAAACTGTTCTATTTATTTTGTATTTTATGCTTCGGGCGTTGACTTCTAAGGCCCTAACTGTTTGAGCTGGTGGAGCAACGCCCTAGAGTGAAGCCTAGGTTGCCCGGAACGTAGAAATGACAATTACTTTCACACTGTTTGCAATTATTCCTTTTATACGATGCAAAAGCTGTTGTATTTATATCGTATTTTATGCTTCTGGCGTTGACTTCTAAGGACCTAACTATTCGATCTGGTGGAGCAACGCCCTAGAGTGAAGCCTAGGTTGCTCGGAATGTAGAAATAACCATAACTTTCACACTGGTTGCAATTATTCGTTTTTTACTATGGAAAAGCTGTTGTATTTATTTTGTATTTTATTCTTCTGGTGTTGACTTCTTAGGCCCTAACTATTCGATCTGGTGGAACAACGCCGTAGAGTGAAGCCTAGGTTGCCCGGAACGTAGAAATGACCATTGCTTTCACTCTGTTTGCAATTATTCCTTTTATACCATGGAAAAGCTGTTGCATTTATATCGTATTTTATGCTTCTGGCGTTGGCTTCTAAGGACCTAACTATTCGATCTGGTAGAGCAACACCCTAGAGTGAAGCCTAGGTTGCTCGGAATATAGAAGTGACCATAACTTTCACACTGGTTGCAATTATTCGTTTTCTACGATGGAAAAACTGTTGTATTTATATTGTATTTTATGCTTCTGGCGTTCACTTCTTAGGGCCTAACTATTCGACCTGATGGAACAATGCCCTAGGGTGTAGCCTAGGTTGCCCGGAACGTAGAAATGACCATAACTTTTACACTGGTAGCAATTCTTCGTTTTATAAAATGGAAAAACTGTTCTATTTATTTTGTATTTTATGCCTCTGGCGTTGACTTCTAAGGCCCTAGCTATTCGATCTTGTGGAGCAACGAGCTAGAGTGAAGCCTAGGTTGCCCGGAACGTAGAAATGACCATCACTTTCACACTGGTAGCAATTTTTCGTTTTATACGATGGAAAAACTGTTCTATTTATTTTATATTTTACGCTTCGGGCGTTGACTTCTAAGGCCCTAACTATTCGATCTGGTGGAGCAACGCCCTAGAGTGCAGCCTAGGTTGCCCGGAACGTAGAAATGACCATAGCTTTCACACTGGTTGCTATCATTCGTTTTATATGATGGAAAAACTGTTGTATTTATATTTTATTTTATGCTTCTGGCGTTTCACTTCTTAGGCCCTAACTTTCGACCTGGTGGAACAACGGCCTAGGGTGACGCCTA
Source organism: Calliopsis andreniformis (assembly GCF_051401765.1). Classification (NCBI taxonomy): domain Eukaryota; kingdom Metazoa; phylum Arthropoda; class Insecta; order Hymenoptera; family Andrenidae; genus Calliopsis; species Calliopsis andreniformis. The sequence continues at coordinate 5,661,830 of NW_027480425.1, read as the reverse complement.
GGTAGCACGGAACGTAGATATGTCCATAACTTTTACACTGGGTGCTATTATTCGTTTTATACGATGGAAAAACTGTTGTACTTATATTGTATTTTATTCTTATGGCGTTGAATTCTAAGTCCCTAGCTATTCGATCTGGTGGAGCAACGCCCTAGAGTGAAACCTAGGTTACCCGGAACGTAGAAATGACAAGTACTTTCACACTGTTTGCAATTATTCCTTTTATACGATGCAAAAGCTGTTGTATTTATATCGTATTTTATGCTTCTGGCGTTGACTTCTAAGGACCTAACTATTCGATCTGGTGGAGCAACGCCCTAGAGTGGAGCCTAGGTTGCTCGGAATGTAGAAATAACCATAACTTTCACACTGGTTGCAATTATTCGTTTTTTACTATGGAAAAGCTGTTGTATTTATTTTGTATTTTATTCTTCTGGTGTTGACTTCTTAGGCCCTAACTATTCGATCTGGTGGAACAACGCCGTAGAGTGAAGCCTAGGTTGCCCGGAACGTAGAAATGACCATTGCTTTCACTCTGTTTGCAATTATTCCTTTTATACCATGGAAAAGCTGTTGCATTTATATCGTATTTTATGCTTCTGGCGTTGGCTTCTAAGGACCTAACTATTCGATCTGGTAGAGCAACACCCTAGAGTGAAGCCTAGGTTGCTCGGAATATAGAAGTGACCATAACTTTCACACTGGTTGCAATTATTCGTTTTCTACGATGGAAAAACTGTTGTATTTATATTGTATTTTATGCTTCTGGCGTTCACTTCTTAGGGCCTAACTATTCGACCTGATGGAACAATGCCCTAGGGTGTAGCCTAGGTTGCCCGGAACGTAGAAATGACCATAACTTTTACACTGGTAGCAATTCTTCGTTTTATAAAATGGAAAAACTGTTCTATTTATTTTGTATTTTATGCCTCTGGCGTTGACTTCTAAGGCCCTAGCTATTCGATCTTGTGGAGCAACGAGCTAGAGTGAAGCCTAGGTTGCCCGGAACGTAGAAATGACCATCACTTTCACACTGGTAGCAATTTTTCGTTTTATACGATGGAAAAACTGTTCTATTTATTTTATATTTTACGCTTCGGGCGTTGACTTCTAAGGCCCTAACTATTCGATCTGGTGGAGCAACGCCCTAGAGTGCAGCCTAGGTTGCCCGGATCGTAGAAATGACCATAGCTTTCACACTGGTTGCTATCATTCGTTTTATATGATGGAAAAACTGTTGTATTTATATTTTATTTTATGCTTCTGGCGTCCACTTCTTAGGCCCTAACTTTCGACCTGGTGGAACAACGGCCTAGGGTGACGCCTAGGTAGCACGGAACGTAGATATGTCCATAACTTTTACACTGGGTGCTATTATTCGTTTTATACGATGGAAAAACTGTTGTACTTATATTGTATTTTATTCTTATGGCGTTGAATTCTAAGTCCCTAGCTATTCGATCTGGTGGAGCAACGCCCTAGAGTGAAACCTAGGTTACCCGGAACGTAGAAATGACAAGTACTTTCATACAGTTTGCAGTTATTCCTCTTATACGATGAAAAAACTTTTGCATCTTTATTGTATTTTATGCTTCTGGCGTTGACTTCTAAGGCCCTAGCTATTCGATTTGGTGGAGCACCGCCCTAGAGTGAAGCCTAGGTTGCCCGGAACGTAGAAATGACCATAACTTCCACACTGGTTGCAATTATTCGTTTTATACGATGGAAAAGCTGTTGTATTTATATCGTTTTTTATGCTCCTGGCGTTGACTTCTTAGGCCCTAACTATTCGATCTGGTGGTACAACGCCCTAGGGTGAAGCCTAGGTTGCCCGGAACGTAGAAATGACCATAACTTTTACTCTGGCAGCAATTATTCGTTTTATACAATGGAAAAACCGTTCTATTTATTTTGTATTTTATGCTTCGGGCGTTGACTTCTGAGGCCGTTGCTATTCGATGTGGTGGAAGAACGCCATAGAGGGTAGCCTACGTAGCCCGGATCGTAGAAATGTCCATATCTTTCACACTGTTTGCAATTTTTCGTTTTATACGATGGAAAAACTGTTTTATTTATTTTGTATTTTACGCTTCGGGCGTTGACATCTAAGGCCCTAACTATTCGATCTGGTGGAGCAACGCCCTAGAGTGCAGCCTAGGTTGCCCGGAACGTAGAAATGACCATATCTTTCACACTGGTCGCTATCATTCGTTTTATATGATGGAAAAACTGTTGTATTTATATTGTATTTTATGCTTCTGGCGTTCACTTCTTAGGCCCTAACTATTCGATCTGGTGGGACAACGGCCTATGGTGAAGCCTAGGTTGCCTGGAACGTAGAAATGACCATCACTTTCAAACTGGTTGCAATTAATCCTGTTATACGATGGAAAAACAGTTGTATTTTTATTGCATTTTATGCTCCTGGCGTTGACTTCTAAAGCCGTAGCTATTAGATGTGGTGGAGCAACGCCCTAGGGTGACACCTAGGTTGACCGGAACGTAGAAATGACCATTACTTTCACAATGTCTGCAATTATTCATTTTAGGCGATGGAAAAACTTTTGTTCTTCAATTGTATTTTATCCTTCTGGCGTTGAAGTCGAAGTCCCTAGCTATTCGATCTGGTGGAGCAACGCCCTAGAGTGAAACCTAGGTTACCCGGAACGTAGAAATGACCAGAACTTTCACACTGTTTGCAGTTACTCCCGCTATACGATGGAAAAACTGTTGCATCTTTATTGAATTTTATGCTTCTGGCGTTGACTTCTAAGGCCCTAACTGTTTGATCTGGTGGCGCAACGCCCTAGAGTGAAGCCTAGGTTTCCCGGAACGTAGAAATGACCATTACTTCCACACTGTTTGCAATTACTCCTGTCATACGATGGAAAAGCTGTTAAATTTATATTGCATTTTATGCTTCTGGCATTGAATTCTCAGTCCCTAGCAATTCCATCTGGTGGAGCAACACCCTAGAGTGAAGCCTAGGTTGCCCGGAACGTAGAAGTGACCATTACTTCCACACTGTTTGCAATTATTCCTGTCATACGATGGAAAAACTGCTGCACCTTTATTGTATTTTAGCTTCTGGCGTTGACTTCATAGCCCCTAACTATTCGATCTGGTGGAGCAACGTCCTAGAGTGAAGCCTAGGTTGACCGGAACGTAGAAATGACCATAACATTCACACTGGCTGCCATTAATCGTTTTCTACGATGGAAAATCTGTTGTATTTATGTCGTATTTTATGCTTCTGGCGTTGACTTCTTAGGCCCTAACTATTCGATCTGGTGGAGCAACGCCCTAGAGTGAAGCCTAGGTGGCCCGGAACGTAGAAATGACCATCACTTTCAAACTGGTTGCAATTAATCCTGTTATACGATGGAAAAACTGTTCTATTTATTTTATATTTTATGCTTCGGGCGTTGTCTTCTAAGGCCCTAACTATTCAATCTGTTGGAGCAGCGCCCTAGAGTGAAGCCTAGGTTGCTCGGAATGTAGAAATGACCATAACTTTCACACTGGTTGCTATTATTCGTTTTATACGATGGAAAAACTGTTATATTTATATTGTATTTAAGCTTCTGGCGTTGACTTCTGAGGCCGTTGCTATTCGATGTGGTGGAAGAACGCCATGGAGTGAAGCCTAGGTTGCCCGGAACGTAGAAATGACCACAACTTCCACACTGGTTGCAATTATTCGTTTTATACGATGGAAAAGCTGTTGTATTTATATCGTTTTTTATGCTCCTGGCGTTGACTTCTTAGGCCCTAACTATTCCATCTGGTGGAACAACGCACTAGGGTAAAGCCCAGATTGCGCGGAACGTAGAAATGACCATAACTTTCACACTGGTAGCAATTTTTCGTTTTATACGATGAAAAAACTGTTCTATTTATTTTATATTTTATGCTTCGGGCGTTGACTTCTAAGGCCCAAACTGTTCGATCTGGTGGAGCAACGCCCTAGAGTGAAGCCTAGGTTGCCCGGTACGTAGAAATGACCATCACTATCAAACTGGTTACAAGTATTTGTTTTATGCGATGGAAAAGCTGTTGTATTTATATCGTATTTTATGCTTCTGGCGTTGACTTCTTAGGACCTAACTATTCCATCTGGTGGAACAACGCCCTAGGGTGAAGTCTAGGTTGTCCGGAAAGTAGAAATGACCATAACTTTCACACTGGTGGCAATTATTCGTTTTATACGATGGAAAAACTGTTCTATTTATTTTGTATTTTATGCTTCGGGCGTTGACTTCTAAGGCCCTAACTATTCGATCTGGTAGAGCAACGCCCTAGAGTGAATCCTAGGTTGCCCGGTAAGTAGAAATGACCATAAGTTTCACACTGGTTGCAATTATTCGTTTTATACGATGGAAAAACTGTTTTATTTATTTTGTATTTTACGCTTCGGGCGTTGACTTCTAAGGCCCTAACTATTCGATCTGGTGGAGCAACGCCCTAGAGTGCAGCCTAGGTTGCCCGGAACGTAGGAATGACCATAGCTTTCACCCTGGTTGCTATCATTCGTTTTATATGATGGAAAAACTTTTGCATCTTTATTGTATTTTATGCTTCTGGCGTTGACTTCTAAGGCCCTAGCTATTCGATTTGGTGGAGCACCGCCCTAGAGTGAAGCCTAGGTTGCCCGGAACGTAGAAATGACCATAACTTCCACACTGGTTGCAATTATTCGTTTTATACGATGGAAATGCTGTTGTATTTATATCGTTTTTTATGCTCCTGGCGTTGACTTCTTAGGCCCTAACTATTCCATCTGGTGGAACAACGCATTATGGTAAAGCCCAGATTGCGCGGAACGTAGAAATGACCATAACTTTCACACTGGTAGCAATTTTTCGTTTTATACGATGGAAAAACTGTTCTATTTATTTTATATTTTATGCTTCGGGCGTTGACTTCTAAGGCCCTAACTATTCGATCTGGTGGAGCAACGCCCTAGAGTGAAGCCTAGGTTGCCCGGAACGTAGAAATGACAATTACTTTCACACTGGTTGCAATTATTCGTTTTTTACGATGGAAAAGCTGTTGTATTTATATTGTATTTTATGCCTCTGGCGTTGACTTCTATGGCCCTAGCTATTCGATCTAGTGGAGCAACGCCCTAGAGTGAAGCCTAGGTTGCCCGGAACGTAGAAATGACCATCACTTTCAAACTGGTTGCAATTAATCCTGTTATACGATGGAAAAACAGTTGTATTTTTATTGCATTTTATGCTTCGGGCGTTGACTTCTAAGGCCCTAACTATTCAATCTGTTGGAGCAACGCCCTAGAGTGAAGCCTAGGTTGCTCGGAATGTAGAAATGACCATAACTTTCAAACTGGTTGCAATTAATCCTGTTATACGATGGAAAAACAGTTGTATTTTTATTGCATTTTATGCTCCTGGCGTTGACTTCTAAAGCCGTAGCTATTAGATGTGGTGGAGCAACGCCCTAGAGTGACACCTAGGTTGACCGGAACGTAGAAATGACCATTACTTTCACAATGTCTGCAATTATTCATTTTAGGCGATGGAAAAACTTTTGTTCTTCAATTGTATTTTATCCTTCTGGCGTTGAAGTCGAAGTCCCTAGCTATTCGATCTGGTGGAGCAACGCCCTAGAGTGAAACCTAGGTTACCCGGAACGTAGAAATGACCAGTACTTTCACACTGGTTGGAGTTATCCGTTTTATACAATGGAAAAACTGTTGTACTTATATTGTATTTTATTCTTCTGGCGTTGAATTCTAAGTCCCTAGCTATTCTATCTGGTCGAGCAACGCCCCAGAGTGAAACCTAGGTTACCCCGAACGTAGACATGACCATTACTTTCACACTGGTTGCAGTTATTCGATTTATACGATGGAATAACCGTTCTATGAATTTTGCATTTTATGCTTCGGGCGTTGACTTCTAAGGACCTAGCTATTCGATCTGGTGGAGCAACGCCCTAGAGTGAAACCTAGGTTACCCGGAACGTAGAAATGACCAGAACTTTCACACTGTTTGCAGTTACTCCCGCTATACGATGGAAAAACTGTTGCATCTTTATTGAATTTTATGCTTCTGGCGTTGACTTCTAAGGCCCTAACTGTTTGATCTGGTCGCGCAACGCCCTAGAGTGAAGCCTAGGTTGCCCGGAACGTAGAAATGACCACAACTTTCACACTGATTGCTATTATTCGTTTTATACGATGGAAAAACTGTTATATTTATGTTGTATATTATGCTTCTGGCGTTGCCTTCTAAGGCACTACCTATTCCATCTGGTGGAGCATGACTGTACAGTGAAGCCTAGGTTGCCCGGGACGTAGAAATGACCATAACTTTCACACTGGTAGCAATTATTCATTTTATACGATGGAAAAACTGTTGTACTTATATTGCATTTTATTCTTCTGGCGTTGAATTCTAAGTCCCTAGCTATTCGATCCGGTGGAGCAGCGCCCTAGAGTGAAGCCTAGGTTGCCCGGAACGTAGAAGTGACCATTACTTCCACACTGTTTGCAATTACTCCTGTCATACGATGGAAAAGCTGTTAAATTTATATTGCATTTTATGCTTCTGGCATTGAATTCTCAGTCCCTAGCAATTCCATCTGGTGGAGCAACACCCTAGAGTGAAGCCTAGGTTGCCCGGAACGTAGAAGTGACCATTACTTCCACACTGTTTGCAATTATTCCTGTCATACGATGGAAAAACTGCTGCACCTTTATTGTATTTTAGCTTCTGGCGTTGACTTCATAGCCCCTAACTATTCGATCTGGTGGAGCAACGTCCTAGAGTGAAGCCTAGGTTGACCGGAACGTAGAAATGACCATAACATTCACACTGGCTGCCATTAATCGTTTTCTACGATGGAAAATCTGTTGTATTTATGTCGTATTTTATGCTTCTGGCGTTGACTTCTTAGGCCCTAACTATTCGATCTGGTGGAGCAACGCCCTAGAGTGAAGCCTAGGTGGCCCGGAACGTAGAAATCACCATCACTTTCAAACTGGTTGCAATTAATCCTGTTATACGATGGAAAAACTGTTCTATTTATTTTATATTTTATGCTTCGGGCGTTGTCTTCTAAGGCCCTAACTATTCAATCTGTTGGAGCAACGCCCTAGAGTGAAGCCTAGGTTGCTCGGAATGTAGAAATGGCCATAACTTTCACACTGGTTGCTGTTATTCGTTTTATACGATGGAAAAACTGTTATATTTATATTGTATTTAAGCTTCTGGCGTTGACTTCTGAGGCCGTTGCTATTCGATGTGGTGGAAGAACGCCATGGAGTGAAGCCTAGGTTGCCCGGAACGTAGAAATGACCACAACTTCCACACTGGTTACAATTATTCGTTTTATACGATGGAAAAGCTGTTGTATTTATATCGTTTTTTATGCTCCTGGCGTTGACTTCTTAGGCCCTAACTATTCCATCTGGTGGAACAACGCACTAGGGTAAAGCCCAGATTGCGCGGAACGTAGAAATGACCATAACTTTCACACTGGTAGCAATTTTTCGTTTTATACGATGAAAAAACTGTTCTATTTATTTTATATTTTATGCTTCGGGCGTTGACTTCTAAGGCCCAAACTGTTCGATCTGGTGGAGCAACGCCCTAGAGTGAAGCCTAGGTTGCCCGGTACGTAGAAATGACCATCACTATCAAACTGGTTACAAGTATTTGTTTTATGCGATGGAAAAGCTGTTGTATTTATATCGTATTTTATGCTTCTGGCGTTGACTTCTTAGGACCTAACTATTCCATCTGGTGGAACAACGCCCTAGGGTGAAGTCTAGGTTGTCCGGAAAGTAGAAATGACCATAACTTTCACACTGGTGGCAATTATTCGTTTTATACAATGGAAAAACTGTTCTATTTATTTTGTATTTTATGCTTCGGGCGTTGACTTCTAAGGCCCTAACAATCGATCTGGTAGAGCAACGCCCTAGAGTGAAGCCTAGGTTGCCCGGTAAGTAGAAATGACCATAAGTTTCACACTGGTTGCAATTATTCGTTTTATACGATGGAAAAACTGTTTTATTTATTTTGTATTTTACGCTTCGGGCGTTGACTTCTAAGGCCCTAACTATTCGATCTGGTGGAGCAACGCCCTAGAGTGCAGCCTAGGTTGCCCGGAACGTAGGAATGACCATAGCTTTTACCCTGGTTGCTATCATTCGTTTTATATGATGGAAAAACTTTTGCATCTTTATTGTATTTTATGCTTCTGGCGTTGACTTCTAAGGCCCTAGCTATTCGATTTGGTGGAGCACCGCCCTAGAGTGAAGCCTAGGTTGCCCGGAACGTAGAAATGACCATAACTTCCACACTGGTTGTAATTATTCGTTTTATACGATGGAAATGCTGTTGTATTTATATCGTTTTTTATGCTCCTGGCGTTGACTTCTTAGGCCCTAACGATTCCATCTGGTGGAACAACGCATTATGGTAAAGCCCAGATTGCGCGGAACGTAGAAATGACCATAACTTTCACACTGGTAGCAATTTTTCGTTTTATACGATGGAAAAACTGTTCTATTTATTTTATATTTTATGCTTCGGGCGTTGACTTCTAAGGCCCTAACTATTCGATCTGGTGGAGCAACGCCCTAGAGTGAAGCCTAGGTTGCCCGGAACGTAGAAATGACAATTACTTTCACACTGGTTGCAATTATTCGTTTTTTACGATGGAAAAGCTGTTGTATTTATATTGTATTTTATGCCTCTGGCGTTGACTTCTATGGCCCTAGCTATTCGATCTAGTGGAGCAACGCCCTAGAGTGAAGCCTAGGTTTCCCGGAACGTAGAAATGACCATTACTTCCACACTGTTTGCAATTACTCCTGTCATACGATGGAAAAGCTGTTAAATTTATATTGCATTTTATGCTTCTGGCATTGAATTCTCAGTCCCTAGCAATTCCATCTGGTGGAGCAACACCCTAGAGTGAAGCCTAGGTTGCCCGGAACGTAGAAGTGACCATTACTTCCACACTGTTTGCAATTATTCCTGTCATACGATGGAAAAACTGCTGCACCTTTATTGTATTTTAGCTTCTGGCGTTGACTTCATAGCCCCTAACTATTCGATCTGGTGGAGCAACGTCCTAGAGTGAAGCCTAGGTTGACCGGAACGTAGAAATGACCATAACATTCACACTGGCTGCCATTAATCGTTTTCTACGATGGAAAATCTGTTGTATTTATGTCGTATTTTATGCTTCTGGCGTTGACTTCTTAGGCCCTAACTATTCGATCTGGTGGAGCAACGCCCTAGAGTGAAGCCTAGGTGGCCCGGAACGTAGAAATGACCATCACTTTCAAACTGGTTGCAATTAATCCTGTTATACGATGGAAAAACTGTTCTATTTATTTTATATTTTATGCTTCGGGCGTTGTCTTCTAAGGCCCTAACTATTCAATCTGTTGGAGCAGCGCCCTAGAGTGAAGCCTAGGTTGCTCGGAATGTAGAAATGACCATAACTTTCACACTGGTTGCTATTATTCGTTTTATACGATGGAAAAACTGTTATATTTATATTGTATTTAAGCTTCTGGCGTTGACTTCTGAGGCCGTTGCTATTCGATGTGGTGGAAGAACGCCATGGAGTGAAGCCTAGGTTGCCCGGAACGTAGAAATGACCACAACTTCCACACTGGTTGCAATTATTCGTTTTATACGATGGAAAAGCTGTTGTATTTATATCGTTTTTTATGCTCCTGGCGTTGACTTCTTAGGCCCTAACTATTCCATCTGGTGGAACAACGCACTAGGGTAAAGCCCAGATTGCGCGGAACGTAGAAATGACCATAACTTTCACACTGGTAGCAATTTTTCGTTTTATACGATGAAAAAACTGTTCTATTTATTTTATATTTTATGCTTCGGGCGTTGACTTCTAAGGCCCAAACTGTTCGATCTGGTGGAGCAACGCCCTAGAGTGAAGCCTAGGTTGCCCGGTACGTAGAAATGACCATCACTATCAAACTGGTTACAAGTATTTGTTTTATGCGATGGAAAAGCTGTTGTATTTATATCGTATTTTATGCTTCTGGCGTTGACTTCTTAGGACCTAACTATTCCATCTGGTGGAACAACGCCCTAGGGTGAAGTCTAGGTTGTCCGGAAAGTAGAAATGACCATAACTTTCACACTGGTGGCAATTATTCGTTTTGTACGATGGAAAAACTGTTGTATTTATTTTGCATTTTATGCTTCGGGCGTTGACTTCTAAAGCCGTAGCTATTAGATGTGGTGGAGCAACGCCCTAGAGTGACACCTGGGTTGACCGGAACGTAGAAATGACCATTACTTTCACAATGTCTGCAATTACTCATTTTATACGATGGAAAAACTTTTGTACTTATATTGTATTTTATCCTTCTGGCGTTGAGCTCGAAGTCCCTAGCTATTCGATCTGGTGGAGCAACGCCCTAGTTTGAAACCTAGGTTACCCGGAACGTAGAAATGACCAGTAGCTTCAGACTGGTTGCAGTTATTCGTTTTATACAATGGAAAAACTGTTGTATTTATTTTGCATTTTATGCTTCGGGCGTTGACTTCTAAGGCCCTAGCTATTCCATTTGGCGGAGCAACACCCTAGCGAGAAGCCTAGGTTGCCCGGAACGTAGAAGTGACCATTACTTCCACACTGTTTGCAAATATACATTATATACGATGGAAAAGCTGTTGTACTTATATTGTGATTTATGTTTCTGGCGTTGACTTCTTAGGCCGTAACTATTTGATCTGGTCGAGCACCGCCCTAGAGAGAAGCCTAGGTTACCCGGAACGTAGAAATGACCAGTACTTTCACACCGTTTGCAGTTATTCCCGCTATACGATGGAAAAACTGTTGCATCTTTATTGAATTTTATGCTTCTGGCGTTGACTTCTAAGGCCCTAACTGTTTGATCTGGTGGAGCAACGCCCTAGAGTGAAGCCTAGGTTGCCCGGAACGTAGAAATGACCACAACTTTCACACTGATTGCTATTATTCGTTTTATACGATGGAAAAACTGTTATATTTATGTTGTATATTATGCTTCTGGCGTTGCCTTCTAAGGCACTACCTATTCCATCTGGTGGAGCATGACTGTACAGTGAAGCCTAGGTTGCCCGGGACGTAGAAATGACCATAACTTTCACACTGGTAGCAATTATTCATTTTATACGATGGAAAAACTGTTGTACTTATATTGCATTTTATTCTTCTGGCGTTGAATTCTAAGTCCCTAGCTATCCGATCCGGTGGAGCAGCGCCCTAGAGTGAAACCTAGGTTACCCGGAACGTAGAAATGACAAGTACTTTCATAGTGTTTGCAGTTATTCCTGTTATACGATGAAAAAACTTTTGCATCTTTATTGTATTTTATGCTTCTGGCGTTGACTTCTAAGGCCCTAGCTATTCGATTTGGTGGAGCACCGCCCTAGAGTGTAGCCTAGGTTGCCCGGAACGTAGAAATGACCATAACTTCCACACTGGTTGCAATTATTCGTTTTATACGATGGAAATGCTGTTGTATTTATATCGTTTTTTATGCTCCTGGCGTTGACTTCTTAGGCCCTAACTATTCCATCTGGTGGAACAACGCATTATGGTAAAGCCCAGATTGCGCGGAACGTACAAATGACCATAACTTTCACACTGCTAGCAATTTTTCGTTTTATACGATGGAAAAACTGTTCTATTTATTTTATATTTTATGCTTCGGGCGTTGACTTCTAAGGCCCTAACTATTCGATCCGGTGGAGCAACGCCCTAGAGTGAAGCCTAGGTTGCCCGGAACGTAGAAATAACTATCCCTTTCAAACTGGTTGCAATTAATCCTGTTATACGATGGAAAAACAGTTGTATTTTTATTGCATTTTATGCTTCGGGTGTTGACTTCTAAGGATCTGACTATTCAATCTGTCGGAGCAACGCCCTAGAGTGAAGCCTAGGTTGCTCGGAATGTAGAACTTACCATAGCTTTCACACTGGTTGCAATTATTCGTTTTATACGATGGAAAAACTGTTGTATTTATATTGTATTTTATGCTTCTGGCGTTAACTTCTTAGGCCCTAACTATTCGATCTGGTGGAACAACGCCCTAGGGTGAATCCTAGGTTGCCCGGGAAGTAGAAATGACCATAACTTTCACACTGGTTGTTATTATTCGTTTTATACGATGGAAAAGCTGTTATATTTATATTGTATTTTAACCTTCTGGCGTTGAATTCTATGTCCCTAGCCATTCGATCTGGTGGAGCAACGCCCTAGTGTGAAACCTAGGTTGCCCGGAACGTAGAAATGACCAGTACTTTCAGACTGGTTGCTGTTATTCGTTTCATACGATGGAAAAGCTGTTATATTTATTTTGCATTTTATGCTTCGGGCGTTGACTTCTAAAGCCGTAGCTATTAGATGTGGTGGAGCAACGCCCTAGAGTGACAGCTAGGTTGACCGGAACGTAGAAATGACCATTACTTTCACAATGTCTGCAATTATTCATTTTATGCGATGGAAAAACTTTTGCTCTTCAATTGTATTTTATCCTTCTGGCGTTGAAGTCGAAGTCCCTAGCTATTCGATATGGTGGAGCAACGCCCTAGTGTGAAACCTAGGTTACCCGGAACGTAGAAATGACCAGTACTTCCACACTGTTTGCAAATATACATTACATACGATGGCAAAGCTGTTGTACTTATATTGTAATTTATGCTTCTGGCGTTGACTTCTTAGGCCCTAACTATTTGATCTGGTGGAGCAACGACCTAGAGTGAAGCCTAGGTTGCCCGCAACGTAGAACATCCATTACCTTCACACTGGTTGCAATTATTCCTGTTATACGATGGAAAAACTGTTGCACCTTTATTGTATTTTATGCTTCTGGCGTTGACTTCATAGGCCCAAACTATTCGATCTGGTGGAGCAACGTCCTAGAGTGAAGCCTAGGTAGACAGGAACGTAGAAATGACCATAACTTTCACACTGGTTACCATTATTCGTTTTATATGATGGAAAAGCTGTTGTATTTATATCGGATTTTATGCTTCTGGCGTTGACTTTGAAGGCCGTAGCTATTAGATGTGGTGGGGCAACGCCCTAGAGTGTCGCATGGGTTTCCCGGAACGTAGAAATGACCATTACTTTCACAATGTTTGCAAATATTCATTTTATACGATGGAAAAACTGCTGTACTTATATTGTATTTTATGCTTCGGGCGTTGACTTCTATGGCCCTAACTATTCGATTTGGTGGAGCAATGCCCTACAGTGAAGCCTAGGTTGCCCGGAACGTAGAAATGACCAGTACTTTCACACTGGTTACAGTTATTCGTTTTATATGATGGAAAAGCTGTTGTATTTATATTGTATTTAATGCTTCTGGCGTTGACTTTGAAGGCCGTATCTATTAGATGTGGTGGAGCAACGCCCTAGAGTGTCGCATGGGTTGCCCGGAACGTATAAATGACCATTACTTTCACAATGTCTGCAATTATTCATTTTATACGATGGAAAAACTGCTGTACTTATATTGTATTTTATCCTTCTGGCGTTGAATTCTAAGTCCCTAGCTATTCGATCTGGTGGAGCAACGCCCTAGTGTGAAACCTAGGTTACCCGGAACGTAGAAATGACCAGTACTTTCAGACTGGTTGCTGTTATTCGTTTCATACGATGGAAAAGCTGTTATATTTATTTTGCATTTTATGCTTCGGGAGTTGACTTCTAGGGCCCTAGCTATTCCATCTGGTGGAGCAACACCCTAGAGTGCAGCCTAGGTTGCCCGGAACGTAGAAATGACCATTACTTTCACACCGTTTGCAATTATTCATTTTATACGATGGAAAAGCTGTTGTATTTATATTGTATTTTATGCTCCTGGCGTCGACTTCTAAAGCCGTAGCTATTAGATGTGGTGGAGCAACGCCCTAGAGTGACACCTGGGTTGACCGGAACGTAGAAATGACCATTACTTTCACAATGTCTGCAATTACTCATTTTATACGATGGAAAAACTTTTGTACTTACACTGTATTTTATCCTTCTGGCGTTGAGCTCGAAGTCCCTAGCTATTCGATCTGGTGGAGCAACGCCCTAGTGTGAAACCTAGGTTACCCGGAACGTAGAAAGGACCAGTACCTTCAGACTGGTTGCAGTTATCCGTTTTATACAATGGAAAAACTGTTGTATTTATTTTGCATTTTATGCTTCGGGCGTTGACTTCTAAGGCCCTAGCTAATCCATTTGGCGGAGCAACACCCTTGCGAGAAGCCTAGGTTGCCCGGAACGTAGAAGTGACCATTACTTCCACACTGTTTGCAAATATACATTATATACGATGTAAAAGCTGTTGTACTCATATTGTAATTTATGCTTATGGCGTTGACTTCTTAGGCCCTAACTATTTGATCTGGTGGAGCACCGCCCTAGAGTGAAGCCTAGGTTACCCGGAACGTAGAAATGACCAGTACTTTCACACTGTTTGCAGTTACTCCCGCTATACGATGGAAAAGCTGTTGCATCTTTATTGAATTTTATGCTTCTGGCGTTGACTTCTAAGGACCTAACTATTCGATCCGGTGGAGCAACGCCCTAGAGTGAAGCCTAGGTTGCCCGGGAAGTAGAAATGACCATAACTTTCACACTGGTTGCTATTATTCGTTTTATACGATGGAAAAGCTGTTACATTTATATTGCATATTATGCTTCTGGCATTGAATTCTAAGTCCCTAGCTATTCCATCTGGTGGAGCAACACCCTAGCGTGAAGCCTAGGTTGCCCGGAACGTAGAAATGACCATTACTTCCACACTGTTTGCAAATATACTTTATATACGATGGAAAAGCTGTTGTACCTATATTGTAATTTATGCTTCTAGCGTTGACTTCTTAGGCCGTAACTATTTGATCTGGTGGAGCACCGCCCTAGAGTGAAGCCTAGATTGCCCGGAACGTAGAACATACCATTACCTTCACACTGGTTGCAATTATTCATTTTATACGTTGGAAAAACTGTTGCGCCTTTATTGTATTTTATGCTTCTGGCGTTGACTTCTTAGGCCCTAACTATTCCATCTGGTGGAACAACGCCCTAGGGTGAAGCCTAGGTTGCCCGGGAAGTAGAAATGACCATAACTTTCACACTGGTTGCTATTATTCGTTATATACGATGGAAAAGCTGTTATATTTATATTGCATATTATGCTTCTGGCATTGAATTCTAAGTCCCTAGCTCTTCCATCTGGTGGAGCAACACCCTAGCGTGATGCCTAGGTTGCCCGGAACGTTGATATGACCATAACTTTCACTCTGGTTGCTATTATTCGTTTTATACGATGGAAAAGCTGTTGTATTTATATTGTATTTTATGCTCCTGGCGTTGACTTCTAAGGCCGTAGCTATTAGATGTGGTGGAGCAACGCCCTAGAGTGACGCCTAGGTTGACCGGAACGTAGAAATGACCATTACTTTCACAATGTCTGCAATTATTCATTTTATACGATGGAAAAACTGTTGTACTTATATTGTATTTTGTCCTTCTGGCGTTGAATTCTAAGCCCCTAGCTATTCGATTTGGTGGAGCAACGCCCTAGAGTGAAACCTAGGTTACCCGGAACGTAGAAATGACCAGTACTTTCACACTGGTTGCAGTTATTCGTTTTATACAATGGAAAAACGGTTCTATTTATTTTGCATTTTATGCTTCGGGCGTTGACTTCTAAGACCCTAGCTATTCCATCTGGTGGAGCAACACCCTAGCCTGAAGCCTAGGTTGCCCGGAACGTAGAACATACCATTACCTTCACACTGTTTGCAATTATTCCGGTTATACGATGGAAAAACTGTTGCACCTTTATTGTATTTTAGCTTCTGGCGTTTACTTCGTAGGCCCTAACTATTCGATCTGGTGGAGCAACGTCCTAGAGTGAAGCCTAGGTTGACCGGAACGTAGAAATGACCATAACTTTCACACTGGTTACCATTATTCGTTTTATACGGTGGAAAAGCTGTTGTATTTATATCGTATTTTATGCTTCTGGCGTTGACTTCTTAGGCCCTAACTGTTCCATCTGGTGGAACAACGCCCTACGCTGAAGCCTAGGTTGCCCGGAACGCAGAAATGACCAGTACTTTCACACTGGTTGCAGTTAATCGTTTTATACATTGGAAAAACTGTTCTATGTATTTTGCATTTTATGCTTCGGGCGTTGACTTCTAAGGCCCTAACTATTCGATCTGGTGGAGCAACGCCCTAGAGTGAAGCCTAGGTTGCCCAGGAAGCAGAAATGACTATAACTTTCACACTGGTTGCTATTATTCGTTTTATACGATGGAAAAGCTGTTATATTTATATTGCATATTATGCTTCTGGCATTGAATTCTAAGTCCCTAGCTATTCGATCTGGTGGAGCAATGCCTCAGAGTTAAGTCTAGGATGCCCGAAACGCCGAAATAATCATTACTTTCACGATTGTTGCAATTATTCCTGTTATACGATGAAAAGACCGTTGTATTTTTATTGTATTTTATGCTTCAGGCGCAGGCTTCTAAGGCCGTAGCTATTCGATATGGTGGAGCACCGCCCTAGAGTGAAGCCTAGGTTGCCCGGAACGTAGAAATGACCATTACTTTCACACTGTGTGCAATTATTCCTTTTTTACGATGGAAAGGCTGTTGTATTTATATTGTATTCTATGCTTCTGGCGTTCACTTCTTAGGCCCTAACTATTCGATCTGGTGGAACAACGCCAGAGGGTGAAGCCTAAGTTGCCCGGAACGTAGAAATGATCATAACTTTTACACTGGTAGCAATTATCCGTTTTATACAATGGAAAAACTGTTCTATTTATTTTGTATTTTATGCTTCGGGCGTTGACTTCTAAGGCCCTAACTGTTTGATCTGGTGGAGCAACGCCCTAGAGTGAAGCCTAGGTTGCCGGAACGTAGACATGACCATTACTTTCACACTGTTTGCATTTATTCCTTTTATACGATGGAAAAGCTGTTGTATTTATATCGTATTTTATGCTTCTGGCGTTGGCTTCTAAGGCCATAGCCATTCGATCTAGTGGAGCAACGCCCTAGAGTGAAGCCTAGGTTGCCCGGAACGTAGAAATGACCATACCTTCCACACTGGTTGCAATTATTCGTTTTATACGGTGGAAATGCTGTTGTATTTATATCGTTTTTTATGCTCCTGGCGTTGACTTCTTAGGCCCTAACTATTCCGTCTGGTGGAACAACGCCCGAGAGTGAAGCCTAGGTTGCTCGGAATGTAGAAATGACCATTACCTTCACACTGTTTGCAATTATTCATTTTATACGATGGCGAAGCTGTTGTATTTATATTGTATTTTATGCTTCCGGCGTTAACTTCTAAGGCCGTAGCTATCAGATGTGGAGCAGCAACGCCCTAGAGTGACGCGTAGGTTGCCAGGCACGCAGAAATGACCATTACTTTCACAATGTTCGCAATCATTCATTTTATACGATGGAAAAACTGTTGTACTCATATCGTAATTTATGCTTCTGGCGTTGACTTCTTAGGCCCTAACTATTTGATCTGGTGGAGCACCGCCCTAGAGTGAAGCCTAGGTTGCCCGCAACGTAGAACATCCATTACCTTCACACTGGTTGCAATTATTCCTGTTATACGATGGAAAAACTGTTGCACCTTTATTGTATTTTATGCTTCTGGCGTTGACTTCATAGGCCCAAACTAATCGATCTGGTGGAGCAACGTCCTAGAGTGTAGCCTAGGTAGACCGGAACGTAGAAATGACCATAACTTTCACACTGGTTACCATTATTCGTTTTATATGATGGAAAAGCTGTTGTATTTATATCGGATTTTATGCTTCTGGCGTTGACTTTGAAGGCCGTTGTTATTAGATGTGGTGGGGCAACGCCCTAGAGTGTCGCATGGGTTTCCCGGAACGTAGAAATGACCATTACTTTCACAATGTTTGCAAATATTCATTTCATACGATGGAAAAACTGTTGTACTTATATTGTATTTTATCCTTCTGGCGTTGAATTCTAAGTGCCTAGCTATTCTATGTGGTGGAGCAACGCCCTAGAGTGAAACCTAGGTTACCCGGAACGTAGAAATGACCAGTACTTTCACACTGGTAGGAGTTATCCGTTTTATACAATGGAAAAACTGTTCTATTTATTTTGCATTTTATGCTTCGGGCGTTGACTTCTAAGGCCCTAGCTATTCCATCTGGTGGAGCAACACCCTAGCGAGAAGCCTAGGTTGCCCGGAACGTAGAAATGACCATTACTTCCACACTGTTTGCAAATATACATTATATACGATGGAAAAGCTGTTGTACTTATATTGTAATTTATGCTTCTGGCGTTGACTTCTTAGGCCGTAACTATTTGATCTGGTCGAGCACCGCCCTAGAGAAAAGCCTAGGTTACCCGGAACGTAGAAATGACCAGTACTTTCACACCGTTTGCAGTTATTCCCGCTATACGATGGAAAAACTGTTGTATTTATATTGTATTTTATGCTTCTGGCGTTGACTTCTTAGGCCCTCACTATTCGATCTGGTTGAGCAATGCCTCCGACTTAAATCTAGGATGCCCGAAACGCCGAAATGATCATTACTTTCACGCTTGATGCAATTATTCCTGTTATACGATGAAAAGACCGTTTTATTTTTATTGTATTTTATGCTTCAGGCGTAGGCTTCTAAGGCCGTAGCTATTGGATATGGTGGAGCACCGCCCTAGAGTGAAGCCTAGGTTGCTCGGAATATAGAAATGACCATTACTTTCACACTGCTTGCTATTATTCATTTTATACGATGGAAAAGCTGTTGTATTTATATTGTATTTTATGCTCCTGGCGTTGACTTCTAAAGCCGTAGCTATTAGATGTGGTGGAGCAACGCCCTAGAGTGACACCTAGGCTGACCGGAACGTAGAGATGACCATTACTTTCACAATGTCTGCAATTATTCATTTTATGCGATGGAAAAACTTTTGTTCTTCAATTGTATTTTATCCTTCTGGCGTTGAAGTCGAAGTCCCTAGCTATTCGATCTGGTGGAGCAACGCCCTAGAGTGAAACCTAGGTTACCCGGAACGTAGAAATGACCAGTACTTTCACACTGGTTGGAGTTATCCGTTTTATACAATGGTAAAACTGTTCTATTTATTTTGCATTTTATGCTTCGGGCGTTGACTTCTAAGGCCCTAGCTATTCCATCTGGTGGAGCAACACCCTAGCGAGAAGCCTAGGTTGCCCGGAACGTAGAAATGACCATTACTTCCACACTGTCTGCAAATATACATTATATACGATGGAAAAGCTGTTGTACTTATATTGTGATTTATGTTTCTGGCGTTGACTTCTTAGGCCGTAACTATTTGATCTGGTCGAGCACCGCCCTAGAGAGAAGCCTAGGTTACCCGGAACGTAGAAATGACCAGTACTTTCACACCGTTTGCAGTTATTCCCGCTATACGATGGAAAAACTGTTGCATCTTTATTGAATTTTATGCTTCTGGCGTTGACTTCTAAGGCCCTAACTGTTTGATCTGGTGGAGCAACGCCCTAGAGTGAAGCCTAGGTTGCCCGGAACGTAGAAATGACCACAACTTTCACACTGATTGCTATTATTCGTTTTATACGATGGAAAAACTGTTATATTTATGTTGTATATTATGCTTCTGGCGTTGCCTTCTAAGGCACTACCTATTCCATCTGGTGGAGCATGACTGTACAGTGAAGCCTAGGTTGCCCGGGACGTAGAAATGACCATAACTTTCACACTGGTAGCAATTATTCATTTTATACGATGGAAAAACTGTTGTACTTATATTGCATTTTATTCTTCTGGCGTTGAATTCTAAGTCCCTAGCTATCCGATCCGGTGGAGCAGCGCCCTAGAGTGAAACCTAGGTTACCCGGAACGTAGAAATGACAAGTACTTTCATAGTGTTTGCAGTTATTCCTGTTATACGATGAAAAAACTTTTGCATCTTTATTGTATTTTATGCTTCTGGCGTTGACTTCTAAGGCCCTAGCTATTCGATTTGGTGGAGCACCGCCCTAGAGTGTAGCCTAGGTTGCCCGGAACGTAGAAATGACCATAACTTCCACACTGGTTGCAATTATTCGTTTTATACGATGGAAATGCTGTTGTATTTATATCGTTTTTTATGCTCCTGGCGTTGACTTCTTAGGCCCTAACTATTCCGTCTGGTGGAACAACGCCCGAGAGTGAAGCCTAGGTTGCCCAGGAAGCAGAAATGACTATAACTTTCACACTGGTTGCTATTATTCGTTTTATACGATGGAAAAGCTGTTATATTTATATTGCATATTATGCTTCTGGCATTGAATTCTAAGTCCCTAGCTATTCGATCTGGTGGAGCAATGCCTCAGAGTTAAGTCTAGGATGCCCGAAACGCCGAAATAATCATTACTTTCACGATTGTTGCAATTATTCCTGTTATACGATGAAAAGACCGTTGTATTTTTATTGTATTTTATGCTTCAGGCGCAGGCTTCTAAGGCCGTAGCTATTCGATATGGTGGAGCACCGCCCTAGAGTGAAGCCTAGGTTGCCCGGAACGTAGAAATGACCATTACTTTCACACTGTGTGCAATTATTCCTTTTTTACGATGGAAAGGCTGTTGTATTTATATTGTATTCTATGCTTCTGGCGTTCACTTCTTAGGCCCTAACTATTCGATCTGGTGGAACAACGCCAGAGGGTGAAGCCTAAGTTGCCCGGAACGTAGAAATGATCATAACTTTTACACTGGTAGCAATTATCCGTTTTATACAATGGAAAAACTGTTCTATTTATTTTGTATTTTATGCTTCGGGCGTTGACTTCTAAGGCCCTAACTGTTTGATCTGGTGGAGCAACGCCCTAGAGTGAAGCCT
Source organism: Calliopsis andreniformis (assembly GCF_051401765.1). Classification (NCBI taxonomy): domain Eukaryota; kingdom Metazoa; phylum Arthropoda; class Insecta; order Hymenoptera; family Andrenidae; genus Calliopsis; species Calliopsis andreniformis. Next base: position 5,640,927 of record NW_027480425.1, on the reverse strand, counting down.
AGGTTGCCGGAACGTAGACATGACCATTACTTTCACACTGTTTGCATTTATTCCTTTTATACGATGGAAAAGCTGTTGTATTTATATCGTATTTTATGCTTCTGGCGTTGGCTTCTAAGGCCATAGCCATTCGATCTAGTGGAGCAACGCCCTAGAGTGAAGCCTAGGTTGCCCGGAACGTAGAAATGACCATACCTTCCACACTGGTTGCAATTATTCGTTTTATACGGTGGAAATGCTGTTGTATTTATATCGTTTTTTATGCTCCTGGCGTTGACTTCTTAGGCCCTAACTATTCCGTCTGGTGGAACAACGCCCGAGAGTGAAGCCTAGGTTGCTCGGAATGTAGAAATGACCATTACCTTCACACTGTTTGCAATTATTCATTTTATACGATGGCGAAGCTGTTGTATTTATATTGTATTTTATGCTTCCGGCGTTAACTTCTAAGGCCGTAGCTATCAGATGTGGAGCAGCAACGCCCTAGAGTGACGCGTAGGTTGCCAGGCACGCAGAAATGACCATTACTTTCACAATGTTCGCAATCATTCATTTTATACGATGGAAAAACTGTTGTACTTATATCGTATTTTATTCTTCTGGCGTTGACTTCTTAGGCCCTAACTATTCGATCTGGTCGAGCACCGCCCTAGAGTGAAGCCTAGGTTGCCCGGAACGCAGAAATGACCATAACTTTTACACTGGTAGCAATTATTCGTTTTATACAATGGAAAAACTGTTCTATTTATTTTGTATTTTATGCTTCGGGCGTTGACTTCTAAGGCCCTAACTGTTTGATCTGGTGGAGCAACGCATTAGAGTGAAGCCTAGGTTGACCGGAACGTAGAAATGACAATTACTTTCACACTGTTTGCAATTATTCCTTTTATACGATGCAAAAGCTGTTGTATTTATATCGTATTTTATGCTTCTGGCGTTGACTTCTAAGGACCTAACTATTCGATCTGGTGGAGCAACGCCCTAGAGTGAAGCCTAGGTTGCTCGGAATGTAGAAATGACCATAACTGTCACACTGGTAGCAATTTTTCGTTTTATACGATGGAAAAACTGTTCTATTTATTTTATATTTTATGCTTCGGGCGTTGACTTCTATGGCCCTAACTATTCGATCTGGTGGAGCATCGCCCTAGAGTGAAGCCTAGGTTGCCCGGTACGTAGAAATGACCATAACTTTCACACTGGTTGCCATTATTCGTTTTATACGATGGAAGAACTGTTGTACTTATATTGTATTTTATTCTTATGGCGTTGAATTCTAAGTCCCTAGCTATTCGATCTGGTGGAGCAACGCTCTAGAGTGAAACCTAGGTTACCCGGAACGTAGAAATGACAAGTACTTTCATACTGTTTGCAGTTATTCCTGTTATACGATGAAAAAACTTTTGCATCTTTATTATATTTTATGCTTCAGACTTTGACTTCTAAGGCCCTAGCTATTCGATTTGGTGGAGCACCGCCCTAGAGTGAAGCCTAGGTTGCCCGGAACGTAGAAATGACTATAAATTCCACACTGGTTGCAATTATTCGTTTTATTCGATGGAAAAGCTCTTGTATTTATATCGTTTTTTATGCTCCTGGCGTTGACTTCTTAGGCCCTAACTATTGCATCTGGTGGAACAACGCACTAGGGTAAAGCCCAGATTGCGCGGAACGTAGAAATGACCATAACTTTCACACTGGTAGCAATTTTTCGTTCTATACGATGGAAAAACTGTTCTATTTATTTTATATTTTATGCTTCGGGCGTTGACTTCTAAGGCCCTAACTATTCGATCTGGTGGAGCAACGCCCTAGAGTTAAGCCTAGGTGGCCCGGTACGTAGAAATGACCATCAGTATCAAACTGGTTACAAGTGTTTGTTTTATACGATGGAAAAGCTGTTGTATTTATATCGTATTTTATGCTTCTGGCGTTGACTTCTTAGGACCTAACTATTCCATCTGGTGGTACAACGCCCTAGGGTGAAGCCTAGGTTGTCCGGAAAGTAGAAATGACCATAACTTTCACACTGGTGGCAATTATTCGTTTTATACGATGGAAAAACTGTTCTATTTATTTTGTATTTTATGCTTCGGGCGTTGACTTCTAAGGCCCTAACTATTCAATCTGGTAGAGCAACGCCCTAGAGTGAAGCCTAGGTTGCCCGGTAAGTAGAAATGACCATAAGTTTCATACTGGCAGCAATTATTCGTTTTATACAATGGAAAAACCGTTCTATTTATTTTGTATTTTATGCTTCGGGCGTTGACTTCTGAGGCCGTTGCTATTCGATGTGGTGGAAGAACGCCATAGAGGGAAGCCTAGGTAGCCCGGATCGTAGAAATGTCCATATCTTTCACACTGTTTGCAATTTTTCGTTTTATACGATGGAAAAACTGTTTTATTTATTTTGTATTTTACGCTTCGGGCGTTGACTTCTAAGGCCCAAACTATTCGATCTGGTGGAGCAACACCCTAGAGTGCAGCCTAGGTTGCCCGGAACGTAGAAATGACCATAGCTTTCACACTGGTTGCTATCATTCGTTTTATACGATGGAAAAACTGTTGTATTTATATTGTATTTTATGCTTCTGGCGTTCACTTCTTAGGCCCTAACTATTCGATCTGGTGGGACAACGGCCTATGGTGAAGCCTAGGTTGCCAGGAACGTAGAAATGTCCATAACTTTTACACTGGTTGCAATTATTCGTTTTATACAATGGAAAAACTGTTCTATTTATTTTATATTTTATGCTTCGGGCGTTGACTTCTAAGGCCCTAACTATTCGATCTGGTAGAGCAACGCCCTAGACTGAAGCCCAGGTTGCCCGGTACGTAGAAATGACTATAACTTTCACACTGGTTGCTATTATTCGTTTTATACGATGGAAAAACTGTTGTACTTATATTGTATTTTATTCTTATGGCGTTGAATTCTAAGTCCCTAGCTATTCGATCTGGTGGAGCAACGCCCTAGAGAGAAACCTAGGTTACCCGGAACGTAGAAATGACAAGTACTTTCATACTGTTTGCAGTTATTCCTGTTATACGATGAAAAAACTTTTGCATCTTTATTGTATTTTATGCTTCTGGCGTTGACTTCTAAGGCCATAGCTATTCGATTTGGTGGAGCACCGCCCTAGAGTGAAGCCTAGGTTGCCCGGAACGTAGAAATGACCATAACTTCCACACTGGTTGCAATTATTCGTTTTATACGATGGAAATGCTGTTGTATTTATATCGTTTTTTATGCTCCTGGCGTTGACTTCTTAGGACCTAACTATTCCATCTGGTGGAACAACGCACTATGGTAAAGCCCAGATTGCGCGGAACGTAGAAATGACCATAACCTTCACACTGGTAGCAATTTTTCGTTTTATACGATGGAAGAACTGTTCTATTTATTTTATATTTTATGCTTCGGGCGTTGACTTCTAAGGCCCTAACTATTCGATCTGGTGGAGCAACGCCCTAGAGTGAAGCCTAGGTTGCCCGGAACGTAGAAATGACCATTACCTTCACACTGTTTGCAATTATTTTCCTTTATAGGATGGAAAAGCTGTTGTATTTATATCGTATTTTATGCTTCTGGCGTTGACTTGTATGGCCCTAGCTATTCGATCTAGTGGAGCAACGCCCTAGAGTGAAGCCTAGGTGGGCCGGAACGTAGAAATGACCATCACTTTCAAACTGGTTGCAATTAATCCTGCTATACGATGGAAAAACTGTTGTATTTTTATAGCATTTTATGCTTCGGGCGTTGACTTCTAAGGCCCTAACTATTCAATCTGTTGGAGCAACGCCCTAGAGTGAAGCCTAGGTTGCTCGGAATGTAGAAATGACCATAACATTCACACTGGTTGCTATTATTCGTTTTATACGATGGAAAAACTGTTATATTTATATTGTATTTAAGCTTCTGGCGTTGACTTCTGAGGCCGTTGCTATTCGATGTGGTGGAAGAACGCCATAGAGTGAAGCCTAGGTAGCCCGGATCGTAGAAATGTCCATATCTTTCACACTGTTTGCAATTTTTCGTTTTATACGATGGAAAAACTGTTTTATTTATTTTGTATTTTATGTTTCGGGGGTTGACTTCTAAGGCCCTAACTATTCGATCTGGTGGAGCAACGCCCTAGAGTGCAGCCTAGGTTGCCCGTAACGTAGAAATGACCATAACTTTCACACTGGTTGCTATCATTCGTTTTATATGATGGAAAAACTGTTGTATTTATATTGTATTTTATGCTTCTGGCGTTCACTTCTTAGGCCCTAACTATTCGATCTGGGGGAACAACGGCCTAGGGTGAAGCCTAGGTAGCCCGGAAAGTAGAAATGACCATAACTTTCACACTGGTACCAATTTTTCGTTTTATACGATGGAAAAACTGTTCTATTTATTTTATATTTTATGCTTCGGGCGTTGACTTCTATGGCCCTAACTATCCGATCTGGTGGAGCAACGCCCTAGAGTGAAGCCTAGGTTGCCCGGTACGTAGAAGTGACCATCACTATCAAACTGGTTGCAATTATTTGTTTTATACGATGGAAAAGCTGTTGTATTTATATCGTATTTTATGCTTCTGGCGTCGACTTCTTAGGCCCTAACTATTCCATCTGGTGGAACAACGCCCTGGGGTGAAGCCTAGGTTGCCCGGAAAGTAGAAATGACCATAACTTTCACACTGGTAGCAATTATTCGCTTTATACGATGGAAAAACTGTTCTATTTATTTTGTATTTTATGCTTCGGGCGTTGACTTCTAAGGCCCTCACTATTCGATCTGGTAGAGCAACGCCCTAGAGTGAAGCCTAGGTTGCCCGGTAAGTAGAAATGACCATAAGTTTCACACTGGTTGCAATTATTCGTTTTATACGATGGAAAAGCTGTTGTATTTATATTGTATTTTATGCCTCTGGCGTTGACTTCTAAGGCCCTAGCTATTCGATCTAGTGGAGCAACGCCCTAGAGTGAAGCCTAGATTGCCCGGTACGTAGAAATGACTATCACTTTCAAGCTGGTTGCAATTAATCCTGTTATACGATGGAAAAACAGTTGTATTTTTATTGCATTTTGTGCTTCGGGTGTTGACTTCTAAGGACCTGACTATTCAATCTGTCGGAGCAACGCCCTAGAGTGATGCCTAGGTTGCTCGGAATGTAGAAGTTACCATAGCTTTCACACTGGTTGCAATTATTCGTTTTATACGATGGAAAAGCTGTTGTATTTATATCGTTTTTTATGCTCCTGGCATTAACTTCTTAGGCCCTAACTGTTCCATCTGGTGGAACAATGCACTAGGGTAAAGCCCAGATTGCGCGGAACGTAGAAATGACCATAACTTTCACACTGGTAGCAATTTTTCGTTTTACACGATGGAAAATCTGTTCTATTTATTTTATATTTTATGCTTCGGGCGTTGACTTCTAAGGCCCCAGCTATTCGCTCTGGTGTAGCAACGCCCTAGAGTGAAGCCTAGGTTGCCCGGTAAGTAGAAATGACCATAAGTTTCATACTGGCAGCAATTATTCGTTTTATACAATGGAAAAACCGTTCTATTTATTTTGTATTTTATGCTTCGGGCGTTGACTTCTGAGGCCGTTGCTATTCGATGTGGTGGAAGAACGCCATAGAGGGAAGCCTAGGTAGCCCGGATCGTAGAAATGTCCATATCTTTCACACTGTTTGCAATTTTTCGTTTTATACGATGGAAAAACTGTTTTATTTATTTTGTATTTTACGCTTCGGGCGTTGACTTCTAAGGCCCAAACTATTCGATCTGGTGGAGCAACGCCCTAGAGTGCAGCCTAGGTTGCCCGGAACGTAGAAATGACCATAGCTTTCACACTGGTTGCTATCATTCGTTTTATACGATGGAAAAACTGTTGTATTTATATTGTATTTTATGCTTCTGGCGTTCACTTCTTAGGCCCTAACTATTCGATCTGGTGGGACAACGGCCTATGGTGAAGCCTAGGTTGCCAGGAACGTAGAAATGTCCATAACTTTTACACTGGTTGCAATTATTCGTTTTATACAATGGAAAAACTGTTCTATTTATTTTATATTTTATGCTTCGGGCGTTGACTTCTAAAGCCCCAACTATTCGATCTGGTAGAGCAACGCCCTAGACTGAAGCCCAGGTTGCCCGGTACGTAGAAATGACTATAACTTTCACACTGGTTGCTATTATTCGTTTTATACGATGGAAAAACTGTTGTACTTATATTGTATTTTATTCTTATGGCGTTGAATTCTAAGTCCCTAGCTATTCGATCTGGTGGAGCAACGCCCTAGAGAGAAACCTAGGTTACCCGGAACGTAGAAATGACAAGTACTTTCATACTGTTTGCAGTTATTCCTGTTATACGATGAAAAAACTTTTGCATCTTTATTGTATTTTATGCTTCTGGCGTTGACTTCTAAGGCCCCAGCTATTCGCTCTGGTGTAGCAACGCCCAAGAGTGAAGCCTAGGTTGCCCGGAACGTAGAAATGACCATCACTATCAAACTGGTTACAAGTATTTGTTTTATACGATGGAAAAGCTGTTGTATTTATATCGTATTTTATGCTTCTGGCGTTGACTTCTTAGGCCCTAACTATTCCATCTGGTGGAACAACGTCCTAGGGCGAAGCCTAGGTTGCGCGGAACGTAGCAATGACCATAACTTTCACACTGGTAGCAATTATTCGTTTCATACGATGGAAAAACTGTTCTATTTATTTTGTATTTTATGCTTCGGGCGTTGACTTCTTAGGCCCTAACAATTCCATCTGCTGAAACAACGCCCTGGGGTGAAGCCTAGGTTGCCCGGAAAGTAGAAATGACCATAACTTTCACACTGGTAGCAATTATTCGTTTTATACGATGGAAAAACTGTTCTATTTATTTTGTATTTTATGCTTCGGGCGTTGACTTCTAAGGCCTTAACTATTCGATCTGGTGGAGCAACGCCCTAGGGTGAAGCCTAGGTTGCCCGGTACGTAGAGGTGACCATCACTATCAAACTGGTTGCAATTATTTGTTTTATACGATGGAAAAGCTGTTGTACTTATATCGTATTTTATGCTTCTGGCGTTGACTTCTTAGGCCCTAACTATTCCATCTGCTGAAACAACGCCCTGGGGTGAAGCCTAGGTTGCCCGGAAAGTAGAAATGACCATAACTTTCACACTGGTAGCAATTATTCGTTTTATACGATGGAAAAACTGTTCTATTTATTTTGTATTTTATGCTTCGGGCGTTGACTTCTAAGGCCCTAACTATTCGATCTGGTAGAGCAACGCCCTACAGTGAAGCCCAGGTTGCCCGGTACGTAGAAATGACCATAACTTTCACACTGGTTGCTATTATTCGTTTTATACGATGGAAAAACTGTTGTGTTTATATTGAATTTTATTCTTATGGCGTTGAATTCTAAGTCCCTAGCTATTCGATCTGGTGGAGCAACGCCCTAGAGTGAAACCTAGGTTACCCGGAACGTAGAAATGACAAGTACTTTCATACTGTTTGCAGTTATTCCTGTTATACGATGAAAAAGCTTTTGCATCTTTATTGTATTTTATGCTTCTGGCGTTGACTTCTAAGGCCCTAGCTATTCGATTTGGTGGAGCACCGCCCCAGCGTGAAGCCTAGGTTGCCCGGAACGTAGAAACGACCATAACTTCCACACTGGTTGCAATTATTCGTTTTATACGATGGAAAAGCTGTTGTATTTATATCGTTTTTTATGCTCCTGGCATTGACTTCTTAGGCCCTAACTATTCCATCTGGTGGAACAATGCACTAGGGTAAAGCGCAGATTGCGCGGAACGTAGAAATGACCATAACTTTCACACTGGTAGCAATTTTTCGTTTTACACGATGGAAAATCTGTTCTATTTATTTTATATTTTATGCTTCGGGCGTTGACTTCTAAGGCCCCAGCTATTCGCTCTGGTGTAGCAACGCCCTAGAGTGAAGCCTAGGTTGCCCGGAACGTAGAAATGACCATCACTATCAAACTGGTTACAAGTATTTGTTTTATACGATGGAAAAGCTGTTGTATTTATATCGTATTTTATGCTTCTGGCGTTGACTTCTTAGGCCCTAACTATTCCATCTGGTGGAACAACGTCCTAGGGCGAAGCCTAGGTTGCGCGGAACGTAGCAATGACCATAACTTTCACACTGGTAGCAATTATTCGATTTATACGATGGAAAAACTGTTCTATTTATTTTGTATTTTATGCTTCGGGCGTTGACTTCTAAGGCCCTAACTATTCGATCTGGTGGAGCAACGCCCTAGAGTGCAGCCTAGGTTGCCCGGAACGTAGAAATGACCATAGCGTTCACACTGGTTGCTATCATTCGTTTTATATGATGGAAAAACTGTTGTATTTATATTGTATTTTATGCTTCTGGCGTTCACTTCTTAGGCCCTAACTCTTCGATCTGGTGGAACAACGGCCTAGGGTGAAGCCTAGGTTGCCCGGAACGTAGAAATGTCCATAACTTTTACACTGGTTGCAATTATTCGTTTCATACAATGGAAAAACTGTTCTATTTATTTTATATTTTATGCTTCGGGCGTTGACTTCTAAGGCCCTAACTATTCGATCTGGTGGAGCAACGCCCTAGAGTGAAGCCTAGGTTGCCCGGTACGTAGAAATGACCATCACTATCAAACTGGTTGCAATTACTTGTTTTATACGATGGAAAAGCTGTTGTATTTATATCGTATTTTATGCCTCTGGCGCTGACTTCTTAGGCCCTAACTATTCCATCTGGTGGAACAACGCCCTAGGGTGAAGCCTAGGTTGCCCGGAAAAGAGAAATGACCATAGCTATCACACTGGTAGCAATTATTCGTTTTATACGATGGAAAAACTGTTCTATTTATTTTGTATTTTATGCTTCGGGCGTTGACTTCTAAGGCCCTAACTATTCGATCTGGTAGAGCAACGCCCTAGAGTGAAGCCTAGGTTGCCCGGTAAGTAGAAATGACCATAAGTTTCATACTGGTTGCAATTATTCGTTTTATACAATGCAAAAACCGTTCTATTTATTTTGTATTTTATGCTTCGGGCGTTGACTTCCAAGGCCCTAACTGTTTGATCTGGTGGAGCATCGCCGTACAGTGAAGCCTAGGTTGCCCGGTACGTAGAAATGACCATCACTATCAAACTGGTTGCAATTACTTGTTTTATACGATGGAAAAGCTGTTGTATTTATATCGTATTTTATGCTTCTGGCGCTGACTTCTTAGGCCGTAACTATTCCATCTGGTGGAACAACGCCCTAGGGTGAAGCCTAGGTTGCCCGGAAAATAGAAATGACCATAACTTTCACACTGGTAGCAATTATTCATTTTATACGATGGAAAAACTGTTGTACTTATATTGTATTTTATTCTTCTGGCGTTGTATTCTAAGTCCCTAGCTATTCTATATGGTCGAGCAACGCCCCAGAGTGAAACCTAGGTTACCCCGAACGTAGACATGACCATTACTTTCACACTGGTTGCAGTTATTCGATTTATACGATGGAATAACCGTTCTATGTATTTTGCATTTTATGCTTCGGGCGTTGACTTCTAAGGACCTAACTATTCGATCCGGTGGAGCAACGCCCTAGAGTGAAGCCTAGGTTGCCCGGGAAGTAGAAATGACCATAACTTTCACACTGGTTGCTATTATTCGTTTTATACGATGGAAAAGCTGTTATATTTATATTGCATATTATGCTTCTGGCATTGAATTCTAAGTCCCTAGCTATTCCATCTGGTGGAGCAACACCCTAGCGTGATGCCTAGGTTGCCCGGAACGTTGAAATGACCATAACTTTCACACTGGTTGCTATTATTCCTTTTATACGATGGAAAAGCTGTTAAATTTATATTGCATTTTATGCTTCTGGCATTGAATTCTCAGTCCCTAGCAATTCCATCTGGTGGAGCAACACCCTAGAGTGAAGCCTAGGTTGCCAGGAACGTAGAAGTGACCATTACTTCCACACTGTTTGCAATTATTCCTGTCATACGATGGAAAAACTGCTGCACCTTTATTGTATTTTAGCTTCTGGCGTTGACTTCATAGCCCATAACTATTCGATCTGGTGGAGCAACGTCCTAGAGTGAAGCCTAGGTTGACCGGAACGTAGAAATGACCATAACATTCTCACTGGCTGCCATTAATCGTTTTCTACGATGGAAAATCTGTTGTATTTATGTCGTATTTTATGCTTCTGGCGTTGACTTCTTAGGCCCTAACTATTCGATCTGGAGAAGCAACGCCCTAGAGTGAAGCCTAGGTTGCTCGGAACGTAGAAATGACGATTACCTTCACACTGTTTGCAATTATTCATTTTATAAGATGGCAAAGCTGTTGTATTTATATTGTATTTTATGCTTCCGGCGTTAACTTCTAAGGCCGTAGCAATCAGATGTGGAGCAGCAACGCCCTAGAGTGACACGTAGGTTGCCAGGCACGTAGAAATGACCATTACTTTCACAATGTTCGCAATCATTCATTTTATACGATGGAAAAACTGTAGTACTTATATTTTATTTTATGCTTCGGGCGTTGACTTCTAAGGCCCTAACTATTCGATTTGGTGGAGCAACGCCCTACAGTGAAGCCTAGGTTGCCCGGAACGTAGAAATGACCAGTACTTTCACACTGGTTACAGTTATTCGTTTTATACAATGGAAAAACTGTTGTCTTTATTTTGCATATTATGCTTTGGGCGTTGACTTCTAAGGCCCTAACTATTCGAACTGATGGAGCAACGCCCTAGAGTGAAGCCTAGGTTGCCCGGAACGTGGAAATGACCATAACTTTCACACTGGTTGCTATTGTTCGTTCTATACGATGGAAAAGCTGTTATATTTATATTGCATTTTATGCTTCTGGCATTGAATTCTGAGTCCCTATCTATTCCATCTGGTGGAGCAACACCCTAGAGTGCAGCCTAGGTTGCCCGGAACGTAGAAATGACCATTACTTTCACAATGTCTGCAATTATTCATTTCATACGATGGAAAAACTGTTGTACTTATATTGTATTTTATCCTTCTGGCGTTGAATTCTATGTACCTAGCCATTCGATCTGGTGGAGCAACGCCCTATTGTGAAACCTAGGTTACCCGGAACGTAGAAATGACCATTACTTTCACACTGTTTGCAATTATTCATTTTATACGATGGAAAAGCTGTTGTATTTATATTGTATTTTATGCTTCCGGCGTTAACTTCTAAGGCCGTAGATATCAGATGTGGAGCAGCAACGCCCTAGAGTGACACGTAGGTTGCCAGGCACGTAGAAATGACCATTACTTTCACAATGTTCGCAATTATTCATTTTATACGATGGAACAACTGTTGTACTTATATTGTATTTTATGCTTCGGGCGTTGACTTCTATGGCCCTAACTATTCGATTTGGTGGAGCAATGCCCTACAGTGAAGCCTAGGTTGCCCGGAACGTAGAAATGACCAGTACTTTCACACTGGTTACAGTTATTCATTTTATACGATGGAAAAACTGTTGTACTTATATTGTATTTTATCCTTCTGCCGATGAATTCTAAGTCCCTAGCTATTCGATCTGGTGGAGCAACGCCCTAGTGTGAAACCTAGGTTACCCGGAACGTAGAAATGACCAGTACTTTCAGACTGGTTGCTGTTATTCGTTTCATACGATGGAAAAGCTGTTATATTTATTTTGCATTTTATGCTTCGGGAGTTGACTTCTAAGGCCCTAGCTATTCCATCTGGTGGAGCAACACCCTAGAGTGCAGCCTAGGTTGCCCGGAACGTAGAAATGACCATTACTTTCACACTGTTTGCAATTATTCATTTTATACGATGGAAAAGCTGTTGTATTTATATTGTATTTTATGCTCCTGGCGTCGACTTCTAAAGCCGTAGCTATTAGATGTGGTGGAGCAACGCCCTAGAGTGACACCTGGGTTGACCGGAACGTAGAAATGACCATTACTTTCACAATGTCTGCAATTACTCATTTTATACGATGGAAAAACTTTTGTACCTATATTGTATTTTATCCTTCTGGCGTTGAGCTCGAAGTCCCTAGCTATTCGATCTGGTGGAGCAACGCCCTAGTGTGAAACCTAGGTTACCCGGAACGTAGAAATGACCAGTACCTTCAGACTGGTTGCAGTTATTCGTTTTATACAATGGAAAAACTGTTGTATTTATTTTGCATTTTATGCTTCGGGCGTTGACTTCTAAGGCCCTAGCTATTCCATTTGGCGGAGCAACACCCTAGCGAGAAGCCTAGGTTGCCCGGAACGTAGAAGTGACCATTACTTCTACACTGTTTGCAAATATACATTATATACGATGTAAAAGCTGTTGTACTCATATCGTAATTTATGCTTCTGGCGTTGACTTCTTAGGCACTAACTATTTGATCTGGTGGAGCACCGCCCTAGAGTGAAGCCTAGGTTGCTCGGAACGTAGAACATACCATTACCTTCACACTGGTTGCAATTATTCCTGCTATACGATGGAAAAACTGTTGCACCTTTATTGTATTTTATGCTTCTGGCGTTGACTTCATAGGCCCAAACTATTCGATCTGGTGGATTAACGTCCTAGAGTGAAGCCTAGGTTGACCGGAACGTAGAAATGACCATAACTTTCACACTGGTTACCATTATTCGTTCTATATGATGGAAAAGCTGTTGTATTTATATCGTATTTTATGCTTCTGGCATTGACTTTGAAGGCCGTAGTTATTAGATGTGGTGGAGCAACGCCCTAGAGTGTCGCATGGGTTGCCCGGAACGTAGAAATGACCATTACTTCCACAATGTTTGCAAATATTCATTTTATACGATGGAACAACTGTTGTACTTATATTGTATTTTATTCTTCTGGCGTTGAATTCTAAGTCCCTAGCTATTCTATCTGGTCGGGCAACGCCCTAGAGTGAAACCTAGGTTACCCGGAACGTAGAAATGACCAGTACTTTCACACTGGTTGGAGTTATCCGTTTTATACAATGGAAAAACTGTTCTATTTATATTGCATTTTATGCTTCGGGCGTTGACTTCTAAGGCCCTAACTATTCGATCTGGTGGAGCAACGCCCTAGAGTGAAGCCTAGGTTGCCCGGGAAGTAGAAATGACCATAACTTTCACACTGGTTGCTATTATTCGTTTTATACGATGGAAAAGCTGTTATATTTATATTGTATTTTATCCTTCTGGCGTTGAATTCTATGTCCCTAGCCATTCGATGTGGTGGAGCAACGCCCTAGTGTGAAACCTAGGTTACCCGGAACGTAGAAATGACCAGTACTTTCAGACTGGTTGCTGTTATTCGTTTCATACGATGGAAAAGCTGTTATATTTATTTTGCATTTTATGCTTCGGGCGTCGACTTCTAAAGCCGTAGCTATTAGATGTGGAGGAGCAACGCCCTAGAGTGACACCTAGGTTGACCGGAACGTAGAAATGACCATTACTTTCACAATGTCTGCAATTATTCATTTTATGCGATGGAAAAACTTTTGCTCTTCAATTGTATTTTATCCTTCTGGCGTTGAAGTCGAAGTCCCTAGCTATTCGATCTGGTGGAGCAACGCCCTAGTGTGAAACCTAGGTTACCCGGAACGTAGAAATGACCAGTACTTGCACACTGTTTGCAAATATACATTACATACGATGGCAAAGCTGTTGTACTTATATTGTAATTTATGCTTCTGGCGTTGACTTCTTAGGCCCTAACTATTTGATCTGGTGGAGCAACGCCCTAGAGTGAAGCCTAGGTTGCCCGCAACGTAGAACATCCATTACCTTCACACTGGTTGCAATTATTCCTGTTATACGACGGAAAAACTGTTGCACCTTTATTGTATTTTATGCTTCTGGCGTTGACTTCATAGGCCCAAACTATTCGATCTGGTGGAGCAACGTCCTAGAGTGAAGCCTAGGTAGACCGGAACGTAGAAATGACCATAACTTTCATAGTGTTTGCAGTTATTCCTGTTATACGATGAAAAAACTTTTGCATCTTTATTGTATTTTATGCTTCTGGCGTTGACTTCTAAGGCCCTAGCTATTCGATTTGGTGGAGCACCGCCCTAGAGTGAAGCCTAGGTTGCCCGGAACATAGAAATGACCATAACTTCCACACTGGTTGGAATTATTCGTTTTATACGATGGAAATGCTGTTGTATTTATATCGTTTTTTATGCTCCTGGCGTTGACTTCTTAGGCCCTAACTATTCCATCCGGTGGAACAACGCATTATGGTAAAGCCCAGATTGCGCGGAACGTACAAATGACCATAACTTTCACACTGCTAGCAATTTTTCGTTTTATACGATGGAAAAACTGTTCTATTTATTTTATATTTTATGCTTCGGGCGTTGACTTCTAAGGCCCTAACTATTCGATCAGGTGGAGCAACGCCCTAGAGTGAAGCCTAGGTTGCCCGGAACGTAGAAATGACTATCCCTTTCAAACTGGTTGCAATTAATCCTGTTATACGATGGAAAAACAGTTGTATTTTTATTGCATTTTATGCTTCGGGTGTTGACTTCTAAGGATCTGACTATTCAATCTGTCGGAGCAACGCCCTAGAGTGAAGCCTAGGTTGCTCGGAATGTAGAAGTTACCATAGCTTTCACACTGGTTGCAATTATTCGTTTTATACGATGGAAAAACTGTTGTATTTATATTGTATTTTATGCTTCTGGCGTTAACTTCTTAGGCCCTAACTATTCGATCTGGTGGAACAACGCCCTAGGGTGAATCCTAGGTTGCCCGGGAAGTAGAAATGACCATAACTTTCACACTGGTTGCTATTATTCGTTTTATACGATGGAAAAGCTGTTATATTTATATTGTATTTTATCCTTCTGGCGTTGAATTCTATGTCCCTAGCCATGCGATCTGGTGGAGCAACGCCCTAGTGTGAAACCTAGGTTACCCGGAACGTAGAAATGACCAGTACTTTCAGACTGGTTGCTGTTATTCGTTTCATACGATGGAAAAGCTGCTATATTTATTTTGCATTTTATGCTTCGGGCGTTGACTTCTAAAGCCGTAGCTATTAGATGTGGTGGAGCAACGCCCTAGAGTGACACCTAGGTTGACCGGAACGTAGAAATGACCATTACTTTCACAATGTCTGCAATTATTCATTTTATGCGATGGAAAAACTTTTGCTCTTCAATTGTATTTTATCCTTCTGGCGTTGAAGTCGAAGTCCCTAGCTATTCGATCTGGTGGATCAACGCCCTAGTGTGAAACCTAGGTTACCCGGAACGTAGAAATGACCAGTACTTCCACACTGTTTGCAAATATACATTACATACGATGGCAAAGCTGTTGTACTTATATTGTAATTTATGCTTCTGGCGTTGACTTCTTAGGCCCTAACTATTTGATCTGGTGGAGCAACGCCCTAGAGTGAAGCCTAGGTTGCCCGCAACGTAGAACATCCATTACCTTCACACTGGTTGCAATTATTCCTGTTATACGATGGAAAAACTGTTGCACCTTTATTGTATTTTATGCTTCTGGCGTTGACTTCACAGGCCCAAACTATTCGATCTGGTGGAGCAACGTCCTAGAGTGAAGCCTAGGTAGACCGGAACGTAGAAATGACCATAACTTTCACACTGGTTACCATTATTCGTTTTATATGATGGAAAAGCTGTTGTATTTATATCGGATTTTATGCTTCTGGCGTTGACTTTGAAGGCCGTAGCTATTAGATGTGGTGGGGCAACGCCCTAGAGTGTCGCATGGGTTTCCCGGAACGTAGAAATGACCATTACTTTCACAATGTTTGCAAATATTCATTTCATACGATGGAAAAACTGTTGTACTTATATTGTATTTTATCCTTCTGGCGTTGAATTCTAAGTGCCTAGCTATTCTATGCGGTGGAGCAACGCCCTAGAGTGAAACCTAGGTTACCCGGAACGTAGAAATGACCAGTACTTTCACACTGGTTGGAGTTATCCGTTTTATACAATGGAAAAACTGTTCTATTTATTTTGCATTTTATGCTTCGGGCGTTGACTTCTAAGGCCCTAGCTATTCCATCTGGTGGAGCAACACCCTAGCGAGAAGCCTAGGTTGCCCGGAACGTAGAAATGACCATTACTTCCACACTGTTTGCAAATATACATTATATACGATGGAAAAGCTGTTGTACTTATATTGTAATTTATGCTTCTGGCGTTGACTTCTTAGGCCGTAACTATTTGATCTGGTCGAGCACCGCCCTAAAGAAAAGCCTAGGTTACCCGGAACGTAGAAATGACCAGTACTTTCACACTGTTTGCAGTTACTCCTGCTATACGATGGAAAAACTGTTGCATCTTTATTGAATTTTATGCTTCTGGCGTTGACTTCTAAGTCCCTAACTGTTTGATCTGGTGGAGCAACGCCCTAGAGTGAAGCCTAGGTTGCCCGGAACGTAGAAATGACCACAACTTTCACACTGATTGCTATTATTCGTTTTATACGATAGAAAAACTGTTATATTTATGCTGTATATTATGCTTCTGGCGTTGCCTTCTAAGGCACTACCTATTCCATCTGGTGGACCATGACTCTACAGTGAAGCCTAGGTTGCCCGGGACGTAGAAATGACCATAACTTTCACACTGGTAGCAATAATTCATTTTATACGATGGAAAAACTGTTGTACTTATATTGCATTTTATTCTTCTGGCGTTGAATTCTAAGTCCCTAGCTGTTCGATCCGGTGGAGCAGCGCCCTAGAGTGAAGCCTAGATTACCCTGAACGTAGTAATGACCATTACCTTCACACTGTTTGCAATTATTCATTTTATATGATGGCAAAGCTGTTGTATTTATATTGTATTTTATGCTTCCGGCGTTAACTTCTAAGGCCGTAGATATCAGATGTGGAGCAGCAACGCCCTAGAGTGACACGTAGGTTGCCAGGCACGTAGAAATGTCCATTACTTTCACAATGTTCGCAATTATTCATTTTATACGATGGAACAACTGTTGTACTTATATTGTATTTTATGCTTCGGGCGTTGACTTCTATGGCCCTAACTATTCGATTTGGTGGAGCAATGCCCTACAGTGAAGCCTAGGTTGCCCGGAACGTAGAAATGACCAGTACTTTCACACTGGTTACAGTTATTCATTTTATACGATGGAAAAACTGTTGTACTTATATTGTATTTTATCCTTCTGGCGTTGAATTCTAAGTCCCTAGCTATTCGATCTGGTGGAGCAACGCCCTAGTGTGAAACCTAGGTTACCCGGAACGTAGAAATGACCAGTACCTTCAGACTGGTTGCAGTTATCCGTTTTGTACAATGGAAAAACTGTTGTATTTATTTTGCATTTTATGCTTCGGGCGTTGACTTCTAAGGCCCTAGATAATCCATTTGGCGGAGCAACGCCCTAGTGTGAAACCTAGGTTACCCGGAACGTAGAAATGACCAGTACTTCCACACTGTTTGCAAATATACATTAGATACGATGGCAAAGCTGTTGTACTTATATTGTAATTTATGCTTCTGGCGTTGACTTCTTAGGCCCTAACTATTTGATCTGGTGGAGCACCGCCCTAGAGTAAAGCCTAGGTTACCCGGAACGTAGAAATGACCAGTACTTTCACACTGTTTGCAGTTACTCCCGCTATACGATGGAAAAGCTGTTGCATCTTTATTGAATTTTATGCTTCTGGCGTTGACTTCTAAGGACCTAACTATTCGATCCGGTGGAGCAACGCCCTAGAGTGAAGCCTAGGTTGCCCGGGAAGTAGAAATGACCATAACTTTCACACTGGTTGCTATTATTCGTTTTATACGATGGAAAAGCTGTTATATTTATATTGCATATTATGCTTCTGGCATTGAATTCTAAGTCCCTAGCTATTCCATCTGGTGGAGCAACACCCTAGCGTGATGCCTAGGTTGCCCGGAACGTTGAAATGACCATAACTTTCACACTGGTTGCTATTATTCCTTTTATACGATGGAAAAGCTGTTAAATTTATATTGCATTTTATGGTTCTGGCATTGAATTCTCAGTCCCTAGCAATTCCATCTGGTAGAGCAACACCCTAGAGTGAAGCCTAGGTTGCCCGAAACGTAGAAGTGACTATTACTTCCACACTGTTTGCAATTATTCCTGTTATACGATGGAAAAACTGCTGCACCTTTATTGTATTTTAGCTTCTGGCGTTGACTTCATAGCCCCTAACTATTCGATCTGGTGGAGCAACGTCCTAGAGTGAAGCCTAGGTTGACCGGAACGTAGAAATGACCATAACATTCACACTGGCTGCCATTAATCGTTTTCTACGATGGAAAATCTGTTGTATTTATGTCGTATTTTATGCTTCTGGCGTTGACTTCTTAGGCCCTAACTATTCGATCTGGTGGAGCAACGCCCTAGAGTGAAGCCTAGGTTGCTCGGAACGTAGAAATGACGATTACCTTCACACTGTATGCAATTATTCATTTTATAAGATGGCAAAGCTGTTGTATTTATATTGTATTTTATGCTTCCGGCGTTAACTTCTAAGGCCGTAGCTATCAGATGTGGAGCAGCAACGCCCTAGAGTGACACGAAGGTTGCCAGGCACGTAGAAATGACCATTACTTTCACAATGTTCGCAATCATTCATTTTATACGATGGAAAAACTGTTGTACTTATATTGTATTTTATGCTTCGGGCGTTGACTTCTAAGGCCCTAACTGTTCGATTTGGTGGAGCAACGCCCTACAGTGAAGCCTAGGTTGCCCGGAACGTAGAAATGACCAGTACTTTCACACTGGTTACAGTTATTCGTTTTATACAATGGAAAAACTGTTCTCTTTATTTTGCATATTATGCTTCGGGCGTTGACTTCTAAGGCCCTAACTATTCGAACTGATGGAGCAACGCCCTAGAGTGAAGCCTAGGTTGCCCGGAACGTGGAAATGACCATAACTTTCACACTGGTTGCTATTATTCGTTTTTAAAATGGAAAAGCTGTTATATTTATATTGCATTTAATGCTTCTGGCATTGAATTCTGAGTCCCTATCTATTCCATCTGGTGGAGCAACACCCTAGAGTGCAGCCTAGGTTGCCCGTAACGTAGAAATGACCATTACTTTCACAATGTCTGCAATTATTCATTTCATACGATGGAAAAACTGTTGTACTTATATTGTATTTTATCCTTCTGGCGTTGAATTCTATGTCCCTAGCCATTCGATCTGGTGGAGCAACGCCCTAGTGTGAAACCTAGGTTACCCGGAACGTAGAAATGACCAGTACTTTCAGACTGGTTGCTGTTATTCGTTTCATACGATGGAAAAGCTGTTATATTTATTTTGCATTTTATGCTTCGGGCGTTGACTTCTAAAGCCGTAGCTATTAGATGTGGTGGAGCAACGCCCTAGAGTGACACCTAGGTTGACCGGAACGTAGAAATGACCATTACTTTCACAATGTCTGCAATTATTCTTTTTATGCGATGGAAAAACTTTTGCTCTTCAATTGTATTTTATCCTTCTGGCGTTGAAGTCGAAGTCCCTAGCTATTCGATCTGGTGGAGCAACGCCCTAGTGTGAAACCTAGGTTACCCGGAACGTAGAAATGACCAGTACTTCCACACTGTTTGCAAATATACATTACATACGATGGCAAAGCTGTTGTACTTATATTGTAATTTATGCTTCTGGCGTTGACTTCTTAGGCCCTAACTATTGGATCTGGTGGAGCAACGCCCTAGAGTGAAGCCTCGGTTGCCCGCAACGTAGAACATCCATTACCTTCACACTGGTTGCAATTATTCCTGTTACACGATGGAAAAACTGTTGCACCTTTATTGTATTTTATGCTTCTGGCGTTGACTTCATAGGCCCAAACTATTCGATCTGGTGGAGCAACGTCCTAGAGTGAAGCCTAGGTAGACCGGAACGTAGAAATGACCATAACTTTCACACTGGTTACCATTATTCGTTTTATATGATGGAAAAGCTGTTGTATTTATATCGTATTTTATGCTTCTGGCGTTGACTTTGAAGGCCGTAGCTATTAGATGTGGTGGGGCAACGCCCTAGAGTGTCGCATGGGTTGCCCGGAACGTAGAAATGACCATTACTTTCACAATGTTTGCAAATATTCATTTCATACGATGGAAAAACTGTTGTACTTATATTGTATTTTATCCTTCTGGCGTTGAATTCTAAGTGCCTAGCTATTCTATGTGGTGGAGCAACGCCCTAGAGTGAAACCTAGGTTACCCGGAACGTAGAAATGACCAGTACTTTCACACTGGTTGGAGTTATCCGTTTTATACAATGGAAAAACTGTTCTATTTATTTTGCATTTTTGCTTCGGGCGTTGACTTCTAAGGCCCTAACTAATCCATCTGGTCGAACAACGCCCTAGGGTGAAGCCTAGGTTGCCCGGAACGCAGAAATGACCAGTACTTTCACACTGGTTGCAGTTATTCGTCTTATACAATGGAATAACTGTTCTATGTATTTTGCATTTTATGCTTCGGGCGTTGACTTCTAAGGACCTAACTATTCGATCTGGTGGAGCAACGCCCTAGAGTGAAGCCTAGGTTGCCGGGAAGTAGAAATGACCATAATTTTCACACTGGTTGCTATTATTCGTTTTATACGATGGAAAAGCTGTTACATTTATATTGCATATTATGCTTCTGGCATTGAATTCTAAGTCCCTAGCTATTCCATCTGGTGGAGCAACACCCTAGCGTGAAGCCTAGGTTGCCCGGAACGTAGAAATGACCATTACTTCCACACTGTTTGCAAATATACTTTATATACGATGGAAAAGCTGTTGTACCTATATTGTAATTTATGCTTCTAGCGTTGACTTCTTAGGCCGTAACTATTTGATCTGGTGGAGCACCGCCCTAGAGTGAAGCCTAGATTGCCCGGAACGTAGAACATACCATTACCTTCACACTGGTTGCAATTATTCCTTTTATACGTTGGAAAAACTGTTGCGCCTTTATTGTATTTTATGCTTCTGGCGTTGACTTCTTAGGCCCTACCTATTCCATCTGGTGGAACAACGCCCTAGGGTGAAGCCTAGGTTGCCCGGGAAGTAGAAATGACCATAACTTTCACACTGGTTGCTATTATTCGTTATATACGATGGAAAAGCTGTTACATTTATATTGCATATTATGCTTCTGGCCTTGAATTCTATGTCCCTAGCTATTCCATCTGGTGGAGCAACACCCTAGCGTGATGCCTAGGTTGCCCGGAACGTTGAAATGACCATAACTTTCACTCTGGTTGCTATTATTCGTTTTATACGATGGAAAAGCTGTTGTATTTATATTGTATTTTATGCTCCTGGCGTTGACTTCTAAGGCCGTAGCTATTAGATGTGGTGGAGCAACGCCCTAGAGTGACGCCTAGGTTGACCGGAACGTAGAAATGACCATTACTTTCACAATGTCTGCAATTATTCATTTTATACGATGGAAAAACTGTTGTACTTATATTGCATTTTGTCCTTCTGGCGTTGAATTCTAAGCCCCTAGCTATTCGATTTGGTGGAGCAACGCCCTAGAGTGAAACCTAGGTTACCTGGAACGTAGAAATGACCAGTACTTTCACACTGGTTGCAGTTATTCGTTTTATACAATGGAAAAACGGTTCTATTTATTTTGCATTTTATGCTTCGGGCGTTGACTTCTAAGACCCTAGCTATTCCATCTGGTGGAGCAACACCCTAGCCTGAAGCCTAGGTTGCCCGGAACGTAGAACATACCATTACCTTCACACTGTTTGCAATTATTCCGGTTATACGATGGAAAAACTGTTGCACCTTTATTGTATTTTAGCTTCTGGCGTTTACTTCGTAGGCCCTAACTATTCGATCTGGTGGAGCAACGTCCTAGAGTGAAGCCTAGGTTGACCGGAACGTAGAAATGACCATAACTTTCACACTGGTTACCATTATTCGTTTTATACGATGGAAAAGCTGTTGTATTTATATCGTATTTTATGCTTCTGGCGTTGACTTCTTAGGCCCTAACTGTTCCATCTGGTGGAACAACGCCCTACGCTGAAGCCTAGGTTGCCCGGAACGCAGAAATGACCAGTACTTTCACACTGGTTGCAGTTAATCGTTTTATACATTGGAAAAACTGTTCTATGTATTTTGCATTTTATGCTTCGGGCGTTGACTTCTAAGGCCCTAACTATTCGATCTGGTGGAGCAACGCCCTAGAGTGAAGCCTAGGTTGCCCAGGAAGCAGAAATGACTATAACTTTCACACTGGTTGCTATTATTCGTTTTATACGATGGAAAAGCTGTTATATTTATATTGCATATTATGCTTCTGGCATTGAATTCTAAGACCCTAGCTTTTCGATCTGGTGGAGCAATGCCTCAGAGTTAAGTCTAGGATGCCCGAAACGCCGAAATAATCATTACTTTCACGCTTGTTGCAATTATTCCTGATATACGATGAAAAGACCGTTGTATTTTTATTGTATTTTATGCTTCAGGCGCAGGCTTCTAAGGCCGTAGCTATTCGATATGGTGGAGCACCGCCCTAGACTGAAGCCCAGGTTGCCCGGTACGTAGAAATGACTATAACTTTCACACTGGTTGCTATTATTCGTTTTATACGATGGAAAAACTGTTGTACTTATATTGTATTTTATTCTTATGGCGTTGAATTCTAAGTCCCTAGCTATTCGATCTGGTGGAGCAACGCCCTAGAGTGAAACCTAGGTTACCCGGAACGTAGAAATGACAAGTACTTTCATACTGTTTGCAGATATTCCTGTTATACGATGAAAAAACTTTTGCATCTTTATTGTATTTTATGCTTCTGGCGTTGACTTCTAAGGCCCTAGCTATTCGATTTGGTGGAGCACCGCCCTAGAGTGAAGCCTAGGTTGCCCGGAACGTAGAAATGACAATAACTTCCACACTGGTAGCAATTATTCGTTTTATACGATGGAAATGCTGTTGTATTTATATCGTTTTTATGCTCCTGGCGTTGACTTCTTAGGACCTAACTATTCGATCTGGTGGAACAACGCACTATGGTAAAGCCCAGATTGCGCGGAACGTAGAAATGACCATAACTTTCACACTGGTAGCAATTTTTCGTTTTATACGATGGAAGAACTGTTCTATTTATTTTATATTTTATGCTGCGGGCGTTGACTTCTAAGGCCCTAACTATTCGATCTGGTGGAGCAACGCCCTAGAGTGAAGCCTAGGTTGCTCGGAATGTAGAAATGACCATAACTTTCACACTGGTAGCAATTTTTCGTTTTATACGATGGAAAAACTGTTCTATTTATTTTATATTTTATGCTTCGGGCGTTGACTTCTATGGCCCTAACTATTCGATCTGGTGGAGCAACGCCCTAGAGAGAAGCCTAGGTTGCCCGGTACGTAGAAATGACCATAACTTTCACACTGGTAGCAATTTTTCGTTTTATACGATGGAAAAACTGTTCTATTTATTTTGTATTTTATGCTTCGGGCGTTGACTTGTAAGGCCCTAACTATTCGATCTGGTAGAGCAACGCCCTAGAGTGAAGCCTAGGTTGCCCGGTAAGTAGAAATGACCATAAGTTTCATACTGGCAGCAATTATTCGTTTTATACAATGGAAAGACCGTTCTATTTATTTTGTATTTTATGCTTCGGGCGTTGACTTCTGAGGCCGTTGCTATTCGATGTGGTGGAAGAACGCCATAGAGGGAAGCCTAGGTAGCCCGGATCGTAGAAATGTCCATATCTTTCACACTGTTTGCAATCTTTCGTTTTATACGATGGAAAAACTGTTTTATTTATTTTGTATTTTACGCTTCGGGCGCTGACTTCTAAGGCCCAAACTATTCGATCTGGTGGAGCAACGCCCTAGAGTGCAGCCTAGGTTGCCCGGAACGTAGAAATGACCATAGCTTTCACACTGGTTGCAATTATTCGTTTTATATGATGGAAAAACTGTTGTATTTATATTGTATTTTATGCTTCTGGCGTTCACTTCTTAGGCCCTAACTATTCGATCTGGTGGAGCAACGCCCTAAAGTGAAGCCTAGGTTGCCCGGTACGTAGAAGTGACCATTACTATCAAACTGGTTGCAATTATTTGTTTTATACGATGGAAAAGCTGTTGTATTTATATCGTATTTTATGCTTCTGGCGTCGACTTCTTAGGCCCTAACTATTCCATCTGGTGGAGCAACGCCCTGGGGTGAATCCTAGGTTGCCCGGAAAGTAGAAATTACCATAACTTTCACACTGGTAGCAATTATTCGCTTTATACGATGGAAAAACTGTTCTATTTATTTTGTATTTTAAGATTCTGGCGTTCACTTCCTAGGCCCTAACTATTCGATGTGGTGGAACAACGCCCTAGGGTGAAGCCTAGGTTGCCCGGAACGCAGAAATGACCATATCTTTTACACTGGTAGCAATTATTCGTTTTATACAATGGAGAAACTGTTCTATTTATTTTGTATTTTATGCTTCGGGCGTTGACTTCTAAGGCCCTAACTGTTTGATATGGTGGAGCAACGCCCTAGGGTGAAGCCTAGGTTGCCCGGAACGTAGAAATGACCATTACCTTCACACTGTTTGCAATTATTTTCTTTTATACGATGGAAAAGCTGTTGTATTTATATTGTATTTTATGCTTCTGGCGTTCACTTCTTAGGCCCTAACTATTCGATCTGGTGGAACAACGGCCTAGGGTGAAGCCTAGGTTGCCCGGAAAGTAGAAATGACCATAACTTTCACACTGGTTGCTATCATTCGTTTTATATGATGGAAAAACTGCTGTATTTATATTGTATTTTATGCTTCTGGCGTTCACTTCTTAGGCCCTAACTATTCGATCTGGTGGAGCAACGCCCTAGAGTGCAGCCTGGGTTGCCCGGAACGTAGAAATGACCATAGCTTTCACACTGGTTGCTATCATTCGTTTTATATGATGGAAAAACTGTTGTATTTATATTGTATTTTATGCTTCTGGCGTCCACTTCTTAGGCCCTAACTTTCGACCTGGTGGAACAACGGCCTAGGGTGAAGCCTAGGTTGCCCGGAACGTAGATATGTCCATAACTTTTACACTGGTTGCTATTATTCGTTTTATACGATGGAAAAACTGTTGTACTTATATTGTATTTTATTCTTATGGCGTTGAATTCTAAGTCCCTAGCTATTCGATCTGGTGGAGCAACGCCCTAGTGTGAAACCTAGGTTACCCGGAACGTAGAAATGACAAGTACTTTCATACTGTTTGCAGTTATTCCTGTTATATGATGGAAAAACTGTTGTATTTATATTGTATTTTATGCTTCTGGCGTTCACTTCTTAGGCCCTAACTATTCGATCTGGTGGAACAACGGCCTAGGGTGAAGCCTAGGTTGCCCGGAAAGTAGAAATGACCATAACTTTCACACTGGTAGCAATTTTTCGTTTTATACGATGGAAAAACTGTTCTATTTATTTTATATTTTATGCTTCGGGCGTTGACTTCTATGGCCCTAACTATTCGATCTGGTGGAGCAACGCCCTAGGGAGAAGCCTAGGTTGCCCGGTACGTAGAAGTGACCATCACTATCAAACTGGTTGCAATTGTTTGTTTTATACGATGGAAAAGCTGTTGTATTTATATCGTATTTTATGCTTCTGGCGTCGACTTCTTAGGCCCTAACTGTTCCATCTGGTGGAACAACGCCCTGGTTTGAAGCCTAGGTTGCCCGGAAAGTAGAAATGACCATAACTTTCACACTGGTAGCAATTATTCGCTTTATACGATGGAAAAACTGTTGTATTTATTTTGTATTTTATGCTTCGGGCGTTGACTTCTAAGGCCCTAACTATTCGATCCGGTAGAGCAACGCCCTAGAGTGAAGCCCAGGTTGCCCGGTACGTAGAAATGACCATAACTTTCACACTGGTTGCTATTATTCGTTTTATACGATGGAAAAACTGTTGTATTTATTTCGTTTTTTATGCTCCTGGCGTTGACTTCTAAGGCCCTAACTATTCGATCTGGTGGAGCAACGCCCTAGAGTTAAGCCTAGGTTGCCCGGTACGTAGAAATGACCATCACTATCAAACTGGTTACAAGTATTTGTTTTATACGATGGAAAAGCTGTTGTATTTATGTCGTATTTTATGCTTCTGGCGTTCACTTCTTAGGCCCTAACTATTCGATCTGGTGGGACAACGGCCTATGGTGAAGCCTAGGTTGCCAGGAACGTAGAAATGTCCATAACTTTTACACTGGTTGCAATTATTCGTTTTATACAATGGAAAAACTGTTCTATTTATTTTATATTTTATGCTTCGGGCGTTGACTTCTAAGGCCCTAACTCTTCGATCTGGTAGAGCAACGCCCTAGACTGAAGCCCAGGTTGCCCGGTACGTAGAAATGACCATAACTTTCACACTGGTTGCTATTATTCGTTTTATACGATGGAAAAACTGTTGTACTTATATTGTATTTTATTCTTATGGCGTTGAATTCTAAGTCCCTAGCTATTCGATCTGGTGGAGCAACGCCCTAGAGTGAAACCTAGG
This sequence comes from Calliopsis andreniformis, assembly GCF_051401765.1. Classification (NCBI taxonomy): domain Eukaryota; kingdom Metazoa; phylum Arthropoda; class Insecta; order Hymenoptera; family Andrenidae; genus Calliopsis; species Calliopsis andreniformis. The sequence continues at coordinate 5,614,375 of NW_027480425.1, read as the reverse complement.
TTACCCGGAACGTAGAAATGACAAGTACTTTCATACTGTTTGCAGTTCTTCCTGTTATACGATGAAAAAACTTTTGCATCTTTATTGTATTTTATCCTTCTGGCGTTGACTCCTAAGGCCCTAGCTATTCGATTTGGTGGAGCACCGCCCTAGAGTGAAGCCTAGGTTGCCCGGAACGTAGAAATGACCATAACTTCCACACTGGTTGCAATTATTCGTTTTATACGATGGAAATGGTGTTGTATTTATATCGTTTTTTATGCTCCTGGCGTTGACTTCTTAGGACCTAACTATTCCATCTGGTGGATCAACGCACTATGGTAAAGCCCAGATTGCGCGGAACGTAGAAATGACCATAACTTTCACACTGGTAGCAATTTTTCGTTTTATACGATGGAAAAACTGTTCTATTTATTTTATATTTTATGCTTCGGGCGTTGACTTCTAAGGCCCTAACTATTCGATCTGGTGGAGCAACGCCCTAGAGTGAAGCCTAGGTTGCCCGGAACGTAGAAATGACCATTACCTTCACACTGTTTGCAATTACTTTCTTTTATACGATGGAAAAGCTGTTGTATTTATATCGTATTTTATGCTTCTGGCGTTGACTTGTATGGCCCTAGCTATTCGATCTAGTGGAGCAACGCCCTAGAGTGAAGCCTAGGTGGCCCGGAACGTAGAAATGACCATCACTTCCAAACTGGTTGCAATTAATCCTGTTATACGATGGAAAAACTGTTGTATTTTTATTGCATTTTATGCTTCGGGCGTTGACTTCTAAGGCCCTAACTATTCAATCTGTTGGAGCAACGCCCTAGAGTGAAGCCTAGGTTGCTCGGAATGTAGAAATGACCATAACTTTCACACTGGTTGCTATTATTCGTTTTATACGATGGAAAAACTGTTTTATTTATTTTGTATTTTATGTTTCGGGCGTTGACTTCTAAGACCCTAACTATTCGATCTGGTGGAACAACGGCCTAGGGTGAAGCCTAGGTTGCCCGGAACGTAGAAATGTCCATAACTTTTACACTGGTTGCAATTATTCGTTTCATACAATGGAAAAACTGTTCTATTTATTTTATATTTTATGCTTCGGGCGTTGACTTCTAAGGCCCTAGCTATTCGATCTGGTGGAGCAACGCCCTAGAGTGAAGCCTAGGTTGCCCGGTACGTACAAATGACCATCACTATCAAACTGGTTGCAATTACTTGTTTTATACGATGGAAAAGCTGTTGTATTTATATCGTATTTTATGCTTCTGGCGCTGACTTCTTAGGCCCTAACTATTCCATCTGGTGGAACAACGCCCTAGGGTGAAGCCTAGGTTGCCCGGAAAGTAGAAATGACCATAACTTTCACACTGGTAGCAATTTTTCGTTTTATACGATGGAAAAACTGTTCTATTTATTTTATATTTTATGCTTCGGGCGTTGACTTCTAATGCCCTAACTATTCGATCTGGTGGAGCAACGCCCTAGAGTGAAGCCTAGGTTGCCCGGTACGTAGAAGTGACCATCACTATCAAACTGGTTGCAATTATTTGTTTTATACCATGGAAAAGCTGTTGTATTTATATCGTATTTTATGCTTCTGGCGTTGACTTCTTAGGCCCTAACTATTCCATCTCGTGAAACAACGCCCTGGGGTGAAGTCTAGGTTGCCCGGAAAGTAGAAATGACCATAACTTTCACACTGGTAGCAATTATTCGTTTTATACGATGGAAAAACTGTTCTATTTATTTTGTATTTTATGCTTCGGGCGTTGACTTCTAAGGCCCTAACTATTCGATCTGGTAGAGCAACGCCCTAGAGTGAAGCCTAGGTTGCCCGGTAAGTAAAAATGACCATAAGTTTCATACTGGTTGCAATTATTCGTTTTATACGATGGAAAAACTGTTGTATTTATATTGTATTTTATGCTTCTGGCGTTCACTTCTTAGGCACTAACTATTCGATCTGGTGGTACAACGCCCTAGGGAGAAGCCTAGGTTGCCCGGACCGTAGAAATGACCATAACTTTTACACTGGCAGCAATTATTCGTTTTATACAATGGAAAAACCGTTCTATTTATTTTGTATTTTATGCTTCGGGCGTTGACTTCCAAGGCCCTAACTGTTTGATCTGGTGGAGCATCGCCGTACAGTGAAGCCTAGGTTGCCCGGTAAGTAGAAATGACCATAAGTTTCATACTGGTTGCAATTATTCGTTTTATACGATGGAAAAACTGTTGTATTTATATTGTATTTTATGCTTCTGGCGTTCACTTCTTAGGCCCTAACTATTCCATCTGGTGGAACAACGCCCTAGGGTGAAGCCTAGGTTGCCCGGAAAGTAGAAATGACCATAACTTTCACACTGGTAGCAATTTTTCGTTTTATACGATGGAAAAACTGTTCTATTTATTTTATATTTTATGCTTCGGGCGTTGACTTCTAAGGCCCTAACTATTCGATCTGGTGGAGCAACGCCCTAGAGTGAAGCCTTGGTTCCCCGGTACGTAGAAGTGACCATCACTATCAAACTGGTTGCAATTATTTGTTTTATCCGATGGAAAAGCTGTTGTATTTATATCGTATTTTATGCTTCTGGCGTTGACTTCTTAGGCCCTAACTATTCCATCTGGTGAAACAACGCCCTGGGGTGAAGTCTAGGTTGCCCGGAAAGTAGAAATGACTATAACTTGCACACTGGTAGCAATTATTCGTTTTATACGATGGAAAAACTGTTCTATTTATTTTGTATTTTATGCTTCGGGCGTTGACTTCTAAGGCCCTAACTATTCGATCTGGTAGAGCAACGCCTTAGAGTGAAGCGCAGGTTGCCCGGTACGTAGAAATGACCATAATTTTCACACTGGTTGCTATTATTCGTTTTATACGATGGAAAAACTGTTGTATTTATATTGTATTTTATTCTTATGGCGTTGAATTCTAAGTCCCTAGCTATTCGATCTGGTGGAGCAACGCCCTAGAGTGAAACCTAGGTTACCCGGAACGTAAAAATGACAAGTACTTTCATACTGTTTGCAGTTATTCCTGTTATACGATGAAAAAACTTTTGCATCTTTATTGTTTTTTATGTTTCAGGCGTTGACTTCTTAGGCCCTAACTATTCGATCTGGTAGTACAACGCCCTAGGGTGAAGCATAGGTTGCCCGGAACGTAGAAATGACCATAACTTTTACACTGGCAGCAATTATTCGTTTTATACAATAGAAAAACCGTTCTATTTATTTTGTATTTTATGCTTCGGGCGTTGACTTATAAGGCCCTAACTGTTTGATCTGGTGGAGCATCGCCGTAGAGTGAAGCCTAGGTTGCCCGGAACGTAGAAATGACCATAACTTTCACACTGGTTGCTATTATTCGTTTTATACGATGGAAAAACTGTTATATTTATATTGTATTTTAGCTTCTGGCGTTGACTTCTGCGGCCGTTGCTATTCGATCTGGTGGAGCAACGCCCTAGAGTGCAGCCTAGGTTGCCCGGAACGTAGAAATGACCATAGCTTTCACACTGGTTGCTATCATTCGTTTTATACGATGGAAAAACTGTTGCACTTATATTGTATTTTACGCTCCTGGCGTTGACTTCTTAGGCCCTAACTATTCCATCTGGTGGAACAACGCACTATGGTAAAGCCCAGATTGCGCGGAGCGTAGAAATGACCATAACTTTCACACTGGTAGCAATTTTTCGTTTTATACGATGGAAAAGCTGTTCTATTTATTTTATATTTTATGCTTCGGGCGTTGACTTCTAAAACCCTAACTATTCGATCTGGTGGAGCAACGCCCTAGAGTGAAGCCTAGGTTGCCCGGTACGTAGAAATGACCATCACTATCAAACTGGTTACAAGTATTTGTTTTATACGATGGAAAAGCTGTTGCATTTATATCGTATTTTAAGCTTCTGGCGTTGACTTATTAGGACCTAACTATTCCATCTGGTGGAACAACGCGCTAGGGTGAAGCCTAGGTTGTCCGGAAAGTAGAAATGACCATAACATTCACACTGGTAGCAATTATTCGTTTTATATGATGGAAAAACTGTTGTATTTATATGGTATTTTATGCTTCTGGCGTTCACATCTTGGTCCCTAACTATTCGATCTGGTGGAACAACGGCCTAGGGTGAAGCCTAGGTTGCCCGGAACGTAGAAATGTCCATAACTTTTACACTGGTTGCAATTATTCGTTTCATACAATGGAAAAACTGTTCTATTTATTTTATATTTTATGCTTCGGGCGTTGACTTCTAAGGCCCTAACTATTCGATCTGGTGGAGCAACGCCCTAGAGTGAAGCCTAAGTTGCCCGGTACGTAGAAATGACCATCACTATCAAACTGGTTGCAATTACTTGTTTTATACGATAGAAAAGCTGTTGTATTTATATCGTATTTTATGCTTCTGGCGCTGACTTCTTAGGCCCTAACTATTCCATCTGGTGGAACAACGCCCTAGGGTGAAGCCTAGGTTGCCCGGAAAGTAGAAATGACCATAACTCTCACACTGGTAGCAATTTTTCGTTTTATACGATGGAAAAACTGTTCTATTTATTTTATATTTTATGCTTCGGGCGTTGACTTCTTAGGCACTAACTATTCGATCTGGTGGTACAACGCCCTAGGGAGAAGCCTAGGTTGCCCGGAACGTAGAAATGACCATAACTTTTACACTGGCAGCAATTATTCGTTTTATACAATGGAAAAACCGTTCTATTTATTTTGTATTTTATGCTTCGGGCGTTGACTTCCAAGGCCCTAACTGTTTGATCTGGTGGAGCATCGCCGTACAGTGAAGCCTAGGTTGCCCGGAACGTAGAAATGACCACAACTTTCACACTGGTTGCTATTATTCGTTGTATACGATGGAAAAACTGTTATATTTATATTGTATCTAAGCTTCTGGCGTTGACTTCTGAGGCCGTTGCTATTCGATGTGGTGGAAGAACGCCATAGAGGGAAGCCTAGGTAGCCCGGATCGTAGAAATGTCCATATCTTTCACACTGTTTGCAATTTTTCGTTGTAAACGATGGAAAAACTGTTTTATTTATTTTGTATTTTACGCTTCGGGCGTTGACTTCTAAGGCCCTAACTATTCGATCTGGTGGAGCAACGCCCTAGAGTGCAGCCTAGGTTGCCCGGAACGTAGAAATGACCATAGCTTTCACACTGGTTGCTATCATTCGTTTTATATGATGGAAGAACTGTTCTATTTATTATATATTTTATGCTTCGGGCGTTGACTTCTAAGGCCCTAACTATTCGATCTGGTAGAGCAACGCCCTAGAGTGAAGCTCAGGTTGCCCGGTACGTTGAAATGACCATAACTTTCACACTGGTTGCTAGAATTCGTTTTATACGATGGAAAAACTGTTGCACTTATATTGTATTTTATGCTCCTGGCGTTGACTTCTTAGGCCCTAACTATTCCATCTGGTGGAACAACGCACTATGGTAAAGCCCAGATTGCGCGGAACGTAGAAATGACCATAACTTTCACACTGGTAGCAATTTTTCGTTTCATACGATGGAAAAAGTGTTCTATTTATTTTATATTTTATGCTTCGGGCGTTGACTTCTAAGACCCTAACTATTCGATCTGGTGGAGCAACGCCCTAGAGTGAAGCCTAGGTTGCCCGGTACGTAGTAATGACCATCACTATCAAACTGGTTACAAGTATTTGTTTTATACGATGGAAAAGCTGTTGTATTTATATCGTATTTTATGCTTCTGGCGTTGACTTATTAGGACCTAACTATTCCATCTGGTGGAACAACGCCCTAGGGTGAAGCCTAGGTTGTCCGGAAAGTAGAAATGACCATAACTTTCACACTGGTAGCAATTATTCGTTTTATATGATGGAAAAACTGTTGTATTTATATTGTATTTTATGCTTCTGGCGTTCACTTCTTAGGCCCTAACTATTCGATCTGGTGGAACAACGGCCTAGGGTGAAGCCTAGGTTGCCCGGAACGTAGAAATGTCCATAACTTTTACACTGGTTGCAATTATTCGTTTCATACAATGGAAAAACTGTTCTATTTATTTTATATTTTATGCTACGGGCGTTGACTTCTAAGGCCCTAACTATTCGATCTGGTGGAGCAACGCCCTAGAGTGAAGCCTAGGTTGCCCGGTACGTAGAAATGACCATCACTATCAAACTGGTTGCAATTACTTGTTTTATACGATGGAAAAGCTGTTGTATTTATATCGTATTTTATGCTTCTGGCGCTGACTTCTTAGGCCCTAACTATTCCATCTGGTGGAACGACGCCCTAGGGTGAAGCCTAGGTTGCCCGGAAAGTAGAAATGACCATAACTTTCACACTGGTAGCAATTTTTCGTTTTATACGATGGAAAAACTGTTCTATTTATTTTATATTTTATGCTTCGGGCGTTGACTTCTAAGGCCCTAACTATTCGATCTGGTGGAGCAACGCCCTAGAGTGAAGCCTAGGTTGCCCGGTACGTAGAAGTGACCATCACTATCAAACTGGTTGCAATTATTTGTTTTATACGATGGAAAAGCTGTTGTATTTATATCGTATTTTATGCTTCTGGCGTTGACTTCTAAGGACCTAACTATTCGATCTGGTAGAGCAAGGCCCTAGAGTGAAGCCTAGGTTGCTCGGAAAGTAGAAATGACCATAAGTTTCTTACTGGTTGCAATTATTCGTTTTATACGATAGAAAAACTGTTGTATTTATATTGTATTTTATGCTTCTGGCGTTGACTTCTCAGGCCCTAATTATTCGATCTGGTGGAGCAATGCCTCAGAGTTAAGTCTAGGATGCCCGTAACGCCGAAATGATCATTACTTTCACGCTTGTTGCAATTATTCCTGTTATGCGATGAAAAGACTGTTGTATTTTTATTGTATTTTATGCTTCAGGCGTGGACTTCTGAGGCCGTAGCTATTCGATGTTGTGGAAGAACGCCATACAGTGAAGCCTAGGTTGCCCGGAACGTAGAAATGACCACTACTTTCACACTGTTTGCAATTATTCATTTAATACGATGTAAATGCTGTTGTATTTATATCGTATTTTATGCTTCGGACGTTGACTTCTTAGGCCCTAACATTTCGATCTGGTGGAGCAACGCCCGACAGTGAAGGCTAGGTTGCCCGGAACGTAGATATGACCATAACCTTCACACAGGTTGCAATTATTCGTTTTATACGGTGTAAAGGCTGTTGCATTTATTTTGTATTTTATTCTTCTGGTGTTGACTTCTTAGGACCTAACTATTCGATCTTGTGGAACAACGCCGTAGAGTGAAGCCTAGGTTGCCCGGAACGTAGAAATGACCACTACTTTCACACTGTTTGCAATTATTCATTTAATACGATGGAAATGCTGTTGTATTTATATCGTATTTTATGCTTCGGGCGTTGACTTCTAAGGACCTAACTATTCGATCTGGTGGAGCAACGCCCTAGAGTGAAGCCTAGGTTGCTCGGAATGTAGAAATGACCATATCTTTCACACTGATTGCAATTAATCTTTTTATACGGTGGAAAAACTGTTGCATCTTCATCGTATTTTATGCTTCTGGCGTTGACTTCTGCGGCCGTTGCTATTCGATCTGGTGGAGCAACGCCCTAGAGTGAAGCCTAGGTTGCCCGGAACGTAGAAATGACCATTACCTTCAAACAGTTTGCAATTATTTTCTTTTATAGGATGGAAAAAGCTGTTGTATTTATATCGTATTTTATGCTTCTGGCGTTGACTTCTATGGCCCTAGCTATTCGATCTAGTGGAGCAACGCCCTAGAGTGAAGCCTAGGTTGCCCGGAACGTGGAAGTGACCATCACTTTCAAACTGGTTGCAATTAATCCTGTTATACGATGGAAAAACTGTTGTATCTTTATTGCATTTTATGCTTCGGGCGTTGACTTCTAAGGCCCTAACTATTCAATCTGTTGGAGCAACGCCCTAGAGTGAAGCCTAGGTTGCTCGGAATGTAGAAATGACCATAACTTTCACACTGGTTGCAATTATTCGTTTTATACGATGGAAAAACTGTTGTATTTATATTGTATTTTATGCTTCTGGCGTTCACTTCTTAGGCCCTAACTATTCGATCTGGTGGAACAACGCCCTAGTGTGAAGCCTAGGTTGCCCGGAACGTAGAAATGACCATAACTTTTACACTGGTAGCAATTATTCGTTTTATACAATGGAAAAACTGCTGTATTTATATTGTATTTTATGCTTCTGGCGTTGACTTCTTAGGCCCTAACTATTCGATCTGGTTGAGCAATGCCTCCGACTTAAGTCTAGGATGCCCGAAACGCCGAAATGATCATTACTTTCACGCTTGTTGCAATTATTCCTGTTATACGATGAAAAGACCGTTTTATTTTTATTGTATTTTATGCTTCAGGCGTAGGCTTCTAAGGCCGTAGCTATTGGATATGGTGGAGCACCGCCCTAGAGTGAAGCCTAGTTTGCTCGGAATATAGAAATGACCATAACTTTCACACTGGTTGCAATTATTCGTTTTATACGATGGAAAAACTGTTGTATTTATATTGTATTTTATGCTTCTGGCGTTCACTTCCTAGGCCCTAGCTATTCGATCTGGTGGAACAACGCCCTAGGGTGAAGCCTAGGTTGCCCGGAACGCAGAAATGACTATAACTTTTACACTGGTAGCAATTATTCGTTTTATACAATGGAAAAACTGTTCTATTTATTTTGTATTTTATGCTTCGGGCGTTGACTTCCAAGGCCCTAACTGTTTGCTCTGGTGGAGCATCGCCGTACAGTGAAGCCTAGGTTGCCCGGAACGTAGAAATGACCACAACTTTCCCACTGGTTGCTATTATTCGTTGTATACGATGGAAAAACTGTGATATTTATATTGTATTTAAGCTTCTGGCGTTGACTTCTGAGGCCGTTGCTATTCGATGTGGTGGAAGAACGCCATAGAGGGAAGCCTAGGTAGCCCGGATCGTAGAAATGTCCATATCTTTCACACTGTTTGCAATTTTTCGTTGTAAACGATGGAAAAACTGTTTTATTTATTTTGTATTTTACGCTTCGGGCGTTGTCTTCTAAGGCCCTAACTATTCGATCTGGTGGAGCAACGCCCTAGAGTGCAGCCTAGGTTGCCCGGAACGTAGAAATGACCATAGCTTTCACACTGGTTGCTATCATTCGTTTTATACGATGGAAAAACTGTTGCACTTATATTATATTTTACGCTCCTGGCGTTGACTTCTTAGGCCCTAACTATTCCATCTGGTGGAACAACGCACTATGGTAAAGCCCAGATTGCGCGGAACGTAGAAATGACCATAACTTTCACACTGGTAGCAATTTTTCGTTTTATACGATGGAAAAGCTGTTCTATTTATTTTATATTTTATGCTTCGGGCGTTGACTTCTAAAACCCTAACTATTCGATCTGGTGGAGCAACGCCCTAGAGTGAAGCCTAGGTTGCCCGGTACGTAGAAATGACCATCACTATCAAACTGGTTACAAGTATTTGTTTTATAGGATGGAAAAGCTGTTGCATTTATATCGTATTTTAAGCTTCTGGCGTTGACTTATTAGGACCTAACTATTCCATCTGGTGGAACAACGCCCTAGGGTGAAGCCTAGGTTGTCCGGAAAGTAGAAATGACCATAACATTCACACTGGTAGCAATTATTCGTTTTATATGATGGAAAAACTGTTGTATTTATATTGTATTTTATGCTTCTGGCGTTCACTTCTTAGTCCCTAACTATTCGATCTGGTGGAACAACGGCCTAGGGTGAAGCCTAGGTTGCCCGGAACGTAGAAATGTCCATAACTTTTACACTGGTTGCAATTATTCGTTTCATACAATGGAAAAACTGTTCTATTTATTTTATATTTTATGCTTCGGGCGTTGACTTCTAAGGCCCTAACTATTCGATCTGGTGGAGCAACGCCCTAGAGTGAAGCCCAGGTTGCCCGGTACGTAGAAATGACCATCACTATCAAACTGGTTGCAATTACTTGTTTTATACGATAGAAAAGCTGTTGTATTTATATCGTATTTTATGCTTCTGGCGCTGACTTCTTAGGCCCTAACTATTCCATCTGGTGGAACAACGCCCTAGGGTGAAGCCTAGGTTGCCCGGAAAGTAGAAATGACCATAACTCTCACACTGGTAGCAATTTTTCGTTTTATACGATGGAAAAACTGTTCTATTTATTTTATATTTTATGCTTCGGGCGTTGACTTCTTAGGCACTAACTATTCGATCTGGTGGTACAACGCCCTAGGGAGAAGCCTAGGTTGCCCGGAACGTAGAAATGACCATAACTTTTACACTGGCAGCAATTATTCGTTTTATACAATGGAAAAACCGTTCTATTTATTTTGTATTTTATGCTTCGGGCGTTGACTTCCAAGGCCCTAACTGTTTGATCTGGTGGAGCATCGCCGTACAGTGAGGCCTAGGTTGCCCGGAACGTAGAAATGACCACAACTTTCACACTGGTTGCTATTATTCGTTGTATACGATGGAAAAACTGTTATATTTATATTGTATTTAAGCTTCTGGCGTTGACTTCTGAGGCAGTTGCTATTCGATGTGGTGGAAGAACGCCATAGAGGGAAGCCTAGGTAGCCCGGATCGTAGAAATGTCCATATCTTTCACACTGTTTGCAATTTTTCGTTGTAAACGATGGAAAAACTGTTTTATTTATTTTGTATTTTACGCTTCGGGCGTTGACTTCTAAGGCCCTAACTATTCGATCTGGTGGAGCAACGCCCTAGAGTGCAGCCTAGGTTGCCCGGAACGTAGAAATGACCATAGCTTTCACACTGGTTGCTATCATTCGTTTTATATGATGGAAGAACTGTTCTATTTATTTTATATTTTATGCTTCGGGCGTTGACTTCTAAGGCCCTAACTATTCGATCTGGTGGAGCAACGCCCTAGAGTGAAGCCTAGGTTGCCCGGTACGTAGTAATGACCATCACTATCAAACTGGTTACAAGTATTTGTTTTATACGATGGAAAAGCTGTTGTATTTATATCGTATTTTATGCTTCTGGCGTTGACTTATTAGGACCTAACTATTCCATCTGGTGGAACAACGCCCTAGGGTGAAGCCTAGGTTGTCCGGAAAGTAGAAATGACCATAACTTTCACACTGGTAGCAATTATTCGTTTTATATGATGGAAAAACTGTTGTATTTATATTGTATTTTATGCTTCTGGCGTTCACTTCTTAGGCCCTAACTATTCGATCTGGTGGAACAACGGCCTAGGGTGAAGCCTAGGTTGCCCGGAACGTAGAAATGTCCATAACTTTTACACTGGTTGCAATTATTCGTTTCATACAATGGAAAAACTGTTCTATTTATTTTATATTTTATGCTTCGGGCGTTGACTTCTAAGGCCCTAACTATTCGATCTGGTGGAGCAACGCCCTAGAGTGAAGCCTAGGTTGCCCGGTACGTAGAAATGACCATCACTATCAAACTGGTTGCAATTACTTGTTTTATACGATGGAAAAGCTGTTGTATTTATATCGTATTTTATGCTTCTGGCGCTGACTTCTTAGGCCCTAACTATTCCATCTGGTGGAACGACGCCCTAGGGTGAAGCCTAGGTTGCCCGGAAAGTAGAAATGACCATAACTTTCACACTGGTAGCAATTTTTCGTTTTATACGATGGAAAAACTGTTCTATTTATTTTATATTTTATGCTTCGGGCGTTGACTTCTAAGGCCCTAACTATTCGATCTGGTGGAGCAACGCCCTAGAGTGAAGCCTAGGTTGCCCGGTACGTAGAAGTGACCATCACTATCAAACTGGTTGCAATTATTTGTTTTATACGATGGAAAAGCTGTTGTATTTATATCGTATTTTATGCTTCTGGCGTTGACTTCTAAGGACCTAACTATTCGATCTGGTAGAGCAAGGCCCTAGAGTGAAGCCTAGGTTGCTCGGAAAGTAGAAATGACCATAAGTTTCTTACTGGTTGCAATTATTCGTTTTATACGATAGAAAAACTGTTGTATTTATATTGTATTTTATGCTTCTGGCGTTGACTTCTCAGGCCCTAATTATTCGATCTGGTGGAGCAATGCCTCAGAGTTAAGTCTAGGATGCCCGTAACGCCGAAATGATTATTACTTTCACGCTTGTTGCAATTATTCCTGTTATGCGATGAAAAGACTGTTGCATTTTTATTGTATTTTATGCTTCAGGCGTGGACTTCTGAGGCCGTAGCTATTCGATGTGGTGGAAGAACGCCATACAGTGAAGCCTAGATTGCCCGGAACGTAGAAATGACCACTACTTTCACACTGTTTGCAATTATTCATTTAATACGATGGAAATGCTGTTGTATTTATATCGTATTTTATGCTTCGGACGTTGACTTCTTAGGCCCTAACATTTCGATCTGGTGGAGCAACGCCCGACAGTGAAGCCTAGGTTGCCCGGAACGTAGATATGACCATAACCTTCACACAGGTTGCAATTATTCGTTTTATACGGTGTAAAGGCTGTTGCATTTATTTTGTATTTTATTCTTCTGGTGTTGACTTCTTAGGACCTAACTATTCGATCTGGTGGAACAACGCCGTAGAGTGAAGCCTAGGTTGCCCGGAACGTAGAAATGACCACTACTTTCACACTGTTTGCAATTATTCATTTAATACGATGGAAATGCTGTTGTATTTATATCGTATTTTATGCTTCGGGCGTTGACTTCTAAGGACCTAACTATTCGATCTGGTGGAGCAACGCCCTAGAGTGAAGCCTAGGTTGCTCGGAATGTAGAAATGACCATAACTTTCACACTGATTGCAATTAATCTTTTTATACGATGGAAAAACTGTTGCATCTTCATCGTATTTTATGCTTCTGGCGTTGACTTCTTAGGCCGTAACTATTCGATCTGGTGGAGCAACGCCCTGGAGTGAAACCTGGGTTGCCTGGAACGTAGAAATGACCACTACTATCACACTGGTTGCAAATTATTCCTGCTATACGATGGAAAAACTGTTGTATTTTTATTGCATTTTATGCTTCTGGCGTTCACTTCTTAGGCCCTAACTATTCGATCTGTTGGAGCAACGCCCTAGGGTGAAACCTAGGTTGCCCGGAACGTAGAAATGACCATAACTTTCACACTGGTTGCAATTATTCGTTTTATACGATGGAAAAGCTGTTGTATTTATATCGTATTTTATGCTTCTGGCGTTGACTTCTTAGGCCCTAACATTTCGATCTGGTGGAGCAATGCCCGACAGTGAAGCCTAGGTTGCCCGGAACGTAGATATGACCATAACCTTCACACAGGTTGCAATTATTCGTTTTATACGGTGTAAAGGCTGTTGCATTTATTTTATATTTTATGCTTCGGGCGTTGACTTCTAAGGCCCTAACTATTCGATTTGGTGGAGCAACGCCCTAGAGTGAAGCCTATGTTGCCCGGTAAGTAGAAGTGACCATAAGTTTCATACTGGTTGCAATTATTCGTTTGATACGATGGAAAAACTGTTGTATTTATATTGTATTTTATGCTTCTGGCGTTCACTTCTTAGGCACTAACTATTCGATCTGGTGGTACAACGCCCTAGGGAGAAGCCTAGGTTGCCCGGAACGTAGAAATGACCATAACTTTTACACTGGCAGCAATTATTCGTTTTATACAATGGAAAAACCGTTCTATTTATTTTGTATTTTATGCTTCGGTCGTTGACTTCCAAGGCCCTAACTGTTTGATCTGGTGGAGCATCGCCGTACAGTGAAGCCTAGGTTGCCCGGAACGTAGAAATGACCACAACTTTCACACTGGTTGCTATTATTCGTTGTATACGATGGAAAAACTGTTATATTTATATTGTATTTAAGCTTCTGGCGGTGACTTCTAAGGCCCCAACTGTTTGATCTGCTGGAGCAACGCCCTAGAGCGAAGCCTAGGTTGCCTGGAACGTAGAAATGACCAACACATTCACACGGATTGCAATTATTCCTGTTATAGAATGGAAACACTGTTGTATTTTTATTGTATTTTATACTTCAGGCGTTGACTTCTGAGGCCGTAGCTATTCGATGTGGTGGAAGAACGCCATACAGTGAAGCCTAGGTTGCCCGGAACGTAGAAATGACCATAACTTTCACACTGGTTGCAATTATTTGTTTTATACGATGGAAAAGCTGTTGTATTTATATCGTATTTTATGCTTCTGGCGTTGACTTCTTAGGCCCTAACTATTCCATCTGGTGGAACAACGCCCTAGAGTAAAGCCCAGGTTGCGCGGAACGTAGTAATGACCATAACTTTCACACTCGTAGCAATTATTCGTTTGATACAATGGAAAAACTGTTCTATTTATTTTGTATTTAATGCTTCGGGCGTTGACTTCTAAAGCCCTAACTATTCGATCAGGTGGAGCACCGCCCTAGAGTGAAGCCTAGGTTGCCCGGAACGTAGAAATGACCATAACTTTTACACTGGTAACAATTATTCGTTTTATACAATGGAAAAACTGTTCTATTTATTTTGTATTTAATGCTTCGGGCGTTGACTTCTAAGGCCCTAACTGTTTGATCTGGTGGAGCAACGCCCTAGAGTGAAGCCTAGGTTGCCTGGAACGTAGAAATGACCATCCCTTTCACACGGGTTGCAATTATTCCTGTTATAGGATGGAAAGACTGTTGTATTTTTATTGTATTTTATGCTTCAGGCGTGGACTTCTTAGGACCTAACTATTCGATCTGGTGGAACAACGCCGTAGAGTGAAGCCTAGGTTGCCCGGAACGTAGAAATGACCACTACTTTCACACTGTTTGCAATTATTCATTTAATACGATGGAAATGCTGTTGTATTTATATCGTATTTTATGCTTCGGGCGTTAACTTCTAAGGACCTAACTATTCGATCTGGTGGAGCAACGCCCTAGAGTGAAGCCTAGGTTGCTCGGAATGTAGAAATGACCATAACTTTCACACTGATTGCAATTAATCTTTTTATACGATGGAAAAACTGTTGCATCTTCATCGTATTTTATGCTTCTGGCGTTGACTTCTTAGGCCGTAACTATTCGATCTGGTGGAGCAACGCCCTGGAGTGAAACCTGGGTTGCCCGGAACGTAGAAATGACCACTACTATCACACTGGTTGCAAATTATTCCTGCTATACGATGGAAAAACTGTTGTATTTTTATTGCATTTTATGCTTCTGGCGTTCACTTCTTGGGCCCTAACTATTCGATCTGTTGAAGCAACGCCCTAGGGTGAAGCCTAGGTTGCCCGGAACGTAGAAATGACCATAACTTTCACACTGGTTGCAATTATTCGTTTTATACGATGGAAAAGCTGTTGTATTTATATCGTATTTTATGCTTCTGGCGTTGACTTCTTAGGCCCAAACTATTCTATCTGGTGGAACGACGCCCTAGGGTGAAGACTAGGTTGCCCGGAAAGTAGAAATGACCATAACTTTCACACTGGTAGCAATTATTCCTGTTATACGATGGAAAAACTGTTGTATTTTTATTGTATTTTATGCTTCAGGCGTTGTCTTCTAAGGTCGTAGCTATTCGACGGGGTAGTGCAACGCCCCAGAGTAAAGCCTGGGTTGCCCGGAATGTAAAAATGACCATTACTTTCACACTGTTTGCAAATATTCATTTTATACTGTGGAAAAACTGTTGTATTTATATTTTATTTTATGATTCTGGCGTTGACTTCTATGGCCATATCTATTCGATGTGGTGGAGTAACGCCCTAGAGTGAAGCCTAGGTTGCCCGGTACGTTGAAATGACAATTACTTTCACATTGGTTGCAATTATCCCTGTTATACGATTGAAACATTGAGTATTTTTATTTTATTTTAGGCTTCGGGCGTTGATTTCCAAGGCTTTAACTATTCGATCTGGTGGAGCAACGCCCTAGAGTGAAGCCAAGGTTGCCCTGAACGTAGAAATGACCATCACATTCGCACTGGTTGCAATTATTCCTGTTATTCGGTGGAAAAACAGTTGTTTTTTTATTGTACCCTATGCGTCTGGCGTTGACTTCTAATGCACTAGCTATTCGATCTGGAGGAGCAACGCCCTAGTGTGAAGCATAGGTTGCCCGGAACGTAGAAATGACCATTACTTTCACACTATTCGCAAATGTACATTATATACGATGGAAAAGCTGTTGTATTTATATTGTATTTTATGCTTCTGGCGTTGACCTCTTAGGCCCTAACTATTTTATCTTGTGGAGCAACACCCTAGAGTGAAGCCTAGGATGCCCGGAACGTAGAGTTGACCATTACTTTCACACTGTTTGCAATTATTCATTTTATACGCTGGAAAAACTCTTCTATTTATATTGTATTTTATTCTTCTGGAGTTGACTTCTAAGGCCCTAACTATTCGATCTGGTGGAACAACGCCCTAGAGTGAAGCCTAGTTTGCCTGGAACGTAGAAATGACCATCACTTTCACACGGGTTGCAATTATTCCTGTTATAGGATGGAAAGACTGTTGTATTTATATTGTATCTAATGCGTCTGGCGATCACTTCCTACGCCCTAACTATGCGATATGGTGGAACAACGCCCTCGGGTGTAGCCTAGGTTGCCCGGAACGTAGGAATGACCATAACTTTTACACTGGTAGCAATTATTCGTTTTATACAATGGAAAAACTGTTCTATTTAGTTTGTATTTAATGCTTCGGGCGTTGACTTCTAAGCCCCTAACGGTTTGATCTGGTGGAGCAACGCCCTAGAGTGTAGCCTAGGTTGCCCGCAACGTAGAAATGACCAGAACTTTCACACTGGTAGCAATTATTCGTTTTATACGATGGAAAAACTGTTGTATTTATATTGTATTTTATGCTTCTGGCGTTCACTTCTTAGGCCCTAACTATTCGATATGGTGGGACAACGCCCTAGGGTGAAGCCTAGGTTGCCCGGAACGTAGAAATGAACATAACTTTTACACTGGTAGCAATTATTCGTTTTATACAATGGAAACACCGTTCTATTTATTTTGTGTTTTATGCTTCGGGCGTCGACTTCTAAGGCCCTAACTGTTTGATCTGGTGGAGCAACGCCCTAGAGTGAAGACAAGGTTGCCCGGAACGTAGAAATGACCATAACTTTCACACTGGTTGCTACTATTCGTTTTATACGATGGAAGAACTGTTATATTTATATTGTATTTTATGCCTCTGGCGTTGACTTCTGAGGCCGTTGCTTTTCGATGTGGTGGAAGAACGCCATAGAGTGAAGCCTAGGTAACCCGGAACGTAGAAATGTCCATATCTTTCACACTGTTTGCAATTATTCGTTTTATACGATGGAAAAACTTTTGTACTTATATTGTATTGTATGCTTCTGGCGTTGACTTCTAAGGCCCTAGTTATTCGATTTGGTGGAGCAACGCCCGAGAGTGGTGCCTAGGTTGCCCGGTACGTAGAAATGACCATTACTTTCACACTGTTTGCAAATATACATTATATACGATGGAAAATCTGTTGTATTTATGTCGCATTTTATGCTTCTGGCGTTGACTTCTTAGGCCCTAACTATTTGATCTGGTGGTGCACCGCCCTAGAGTGAAGCCTAGGTTGCCCGGAACGTAGAAAAGACCATTACCTTCACACTGGTTGCAATTATTCCTGTTTTACGATGGAAAAACTGTTGCATCTTTATTGTATTTTATGCTTCTGGCGTTGATTTCTAAGGCCCTAATTATTCGATCTGGTGGAGCAACGCCCTAGAGTGAAGCCTAGGCTGCCCAGAACGTAGAAATGACCATTACATTCTTACTGGTTGCAATTATTCGTCTTATACGACGGAAAAGCTGTTGTATTTATATCGTATTTTATGCTTCTGGCGTTGACTTCTTAGGCCCTAACTATTCCATCTGGTGGAACAACGCCCTTGGGTGAAGCCTAGGGTGCGCGGAACGTAGCAATGACCATAACTTTCACACTGGTAGCAATTATTCGTTTTATACGATGGAAAAACTGTTCTATTTATTTTGTATTTTATGCTTCGGGCGTTGACTTCTAAGGCCCTAGCTATTCTAACTGGTCGAGCAACGCCCTAGAGTGAAGCCTATGTTGCCCGGAACGTAGAAATGAGCATAACTTCCACACTGGTTGCAATTATTCGTTTTATACGATGGAAAAGCTGTTGTATTTATATCGTATTTTATGCTTCTGGCGTTGACTTCTAAGGACCTAACTATTCGATCTGGTGGAGAAATGCCCTAGAGTGAAGCCTAGGTTGCGCGGAACGTAGAAATGACCGTAACTTTCACACTGGATGCAATTATTCGTTTTATACGATGGAAAAGCTGTTGTATTTATATCGTATTTTATGCTTCTGGCGTTGACTTCTTAGGCCCAAACTATTCTATCTGGTGGAACGATGCCCTAGGGTGAAGACTAGGTTGCCCGGAAAGTAGAAATGACCATAACTTTCACACTGGTAGCAATTATTCCTGTTATACGATGGAAAAACTGTTGTATTTTTATTGTATTTTATGCTTCAGGCGTTGTCTTCTAAGGTCGTAGCTATTCGACGGGGTAGTGCAACGCCCCAGAGTAAAGCCTAGGTTGCCCGGAATGTAAAAATGACCATTACTTTCACACTGTTTGCAAATATTCATTTTATACTGTGGAAAAACTGTTGTATTTATATTTTATTTTATGATTCTGGCGTTGACTTCTATGGCCATATCTATTCGATGTGGTGGAGTAACGCCCTAGAGTGAAGCCTAGGTTGCCCGGTACGTTGAAATGACAATTACTTTCACATTGGTTGCAATTATCCCTGTTATACGATTGAAACATTGAGTATTTTTATTTTATTTTAGGCTTCGGGCGTTGATTTCCAAGGCTCTAACTATTCGATCTGGTGGAGCAACGCCCTAGAGTGAAGCCAAGGTTGCCCTGAACGTAGAAATGACCATCACATTCGCACTGGTTGCAATTATTCCTGTTATTCGGTGGAAAAACAGTTGTTTTTTTATTGTACCCTATGCGTCTGGCGTTGACTTCTAATGCACTAGCTATTCGATCTGGAGGAGCAACGCCCTAGTGTGAAGCATAGGTTGCCCGGAACGTAGAAATGACCATTACTTTCACACTATTCGCAAATGTACATTATATACGATGGAAAAGCTGTTGTATTTATATTGTATTTTATGCTTCTGGCGTTGACCTCTTAGGCCCTAACTATTTTATCTTGTGGAGCAACACCCTAGAGTGAAGCCTAGGATGCCCGGAACGTAGAGTTGACCATTACTTTCACACTGTTTGCAATTATTCATTTTATACGCTGGAAAAACTCTTCTATTTATATTGTATTTTATTCTTCTGGAGTTGACTTCTAAGGCCCTAACTATTCGATCTGGTGGAACAACGCCCTAGAGTGAAGCCTAGTTTGCCTGGAACGTAGAAATGACCATCACTTTCACACGGGCTGCAATTATTCCTGTTATAGGATGGAAAGACTGTTGTATTTATATTGTATCTAATGCGTCTGGCGATCACTTCCTACGCCCTAACTATGCGATATGGTGGAACAACGCCCTCGGGTGTAGCCTAGGTTGCCCGGAACGTAGGAATGACCATAACTTTTACACTGGTAGCAATTATTCGTTTTATACAATGGAAAAACTGTTCCATTTAGTTTGTATTTAATGCTTCGGGCGTTGACTTCTAAGCCCCAAACGGTTTGATCTGGTGGAGCAACGCCCTAGAGTGTAGCCTAGGTTGCCCGCAACGTAGAAATGACCATAACTTTCACACTGGTAGCAATTATTCGTTTTATACGATGGAAAAACTGTTGTATTTATATTGTATTTTATGCTTCTGGCGTTCACTTCTTAGGCCCTAACTATTCGATATGGTGGGACAACGCCCTAGGGTGAAGCCTAGGTTGCCCGGAACGTAGAAATGAACATAACTTTTACACTGGTAGCAATTATTCGTTTTATACAATGGAAACACCGTTCTATTTATTTTGTGCTTTATGCTTCGGGCGTCGACTTCTAAGGCCCTAACTGTTTGATCTGGTGGAGCAACGCCCTAGAGTGAAGCCTAGGTTGCCCGGAACGTAGAAATGACCATAACTTTCACACTGGTTGCTACTATTCGTTTTATACGATGGAAGAACTGTTATATTTATATTGTATTTTATGCCTGTGGCGTTGACTTCTGAGGCCGTTGCTTTTCGATGTGGTGGAAGAACGCCATAGAGTGAAGCCTAGGTAGCCCGGAACGTAGAAATGTCCATATCTTTCACACTGTTTGCAATTATTCGTTTTATACGATGGAAAAACTTTTGTACTTAAATTGTATTGTATGCTTCTGGCGTTGACTTCTAAGGCCCTAGTTATTCGATTTGGTGGAGCAACGCCCGAGAGTGGTGCCTAGGTTGCCCGGTACGTAGAAATGACCATTACTTTCACACTGTTTGCAAATATACATTATATACGATGGAAAATCTGTTGTATTTATGTCGCATTTTATGCTTCTGGCGTTGACTTCTTAGGCCCTAACTATTTGATCTGGTGGTGCACCGCCCTAGAGTGAAGCCTAGGTTGCCCGGAACGTAGAAAAGACCATTACCTTCACACTGGTTGCAATTATTCCTGTTTTACGATGGAAAAACTGTTGCATCTTTATTGTATTTTATGCTTCTGGCGTTGATTTCTAAGGCCCTAATTATTCGATCTGGTGGAGCAACGCCCTAGAGTGAAGCCTAGGCTGCCCAGAACGTAGAAATGACCATTACATTCTCACTGGTTGCAATTATTCGTCTTATACGACGGAAAAGCTGTTGTATTTATATCGTATTTTATGCTTCTGGCGTTGACTTCTTAGGCCCTAACTATTCCATCTGGTGGAACAACGCCCTTGGGTGAAGCCTAGGGTGCGCGGAACGTAGCAATGACCATAACTTTCACACTGGTAGCAATTATTCGTTTTATACGATGGAAAAACTGTTCTATTTATTTTGTATTTTATGCTTCGGGCGTTGACTTCTAAGGCCCTAGCTATTCTAACTGGTCGAGCAACGCCCTAGAGTGAAGCCTATGTTGCCCGGAACGTAGAAATGAGCATAACTTCCACACTGGTTGCAATTATTCGTTTTATACGATGGAAAAGCTGTTGTATTTATATCGTATTTTATGCTTCTGGCGTTGACTTCTAAGGACCTAACTATTCGATCTGGTGGAGAAATGCCCTAGAGTGAAGCCTAGGTTGCGCGGAACGTAGAAATGACCGTAACTTTCACACTGGTTGCTATTATTCGTTTTAGACGATGGAAAAACTGTTATATTTATATTGTATTTGATGCTTCTGGCGTTGACTTCTAAGGCCCTAGCTATTCGATCTGGTCGAGCAACGCCCTAGAGTGAAGCCTAGGTTGCCCGGAACCTAGAAATGACCGTAACTTCCGCACTGGTTACAATTATTCGTTTTATACGATGGAAAAGCTGTTGTATTTATATCGTATTTTATGCATCTGGCGTTGACTTCTAAGGACCTAACTATTCGATCTGGTGGAAGAACGCCATACAGTGAAGCCTAGGTTGCCCGGAACGTAGAAATGACCATAACTTTCACACTGGTTGCAATTATTTGTTTTATACGATGGAAAAGCTGTTGTATTTATATCGTATTTTATGCTTCTGGCGTTGACTTCTTAGGCCCTAACTATTCCATCTGGTGGAACAACGCCCTAGAGTAAAGCCCAGGTTGCGCGGAACGTAGTAATGACCATAACTTTCACACTCGTAGCAATTATTCGTTTGATACAATGGAAAAACTGTTCTATTTATTTTGTATTTAATGCTTCGGGCGTTGACTTCTAAAGCCCTAACTATTCGATCAGGTGGAGCACCGCCCTAGAGTGAAGCCTAGGTTGCCCGGAACGTAGAAATGACCATAACTTTTACACTGGTAACAATTATTCGTTTTATACAATGGAAAAACTGTTCTATTTATTTTGTATTTAATGCTTCGGGCGTTGACTTCTAAGGCCCTAACTGTTTGATCTGGTGGAGCAACGCCCTAGAGTGAAGCCTAGGTTGCCTGGAACGTAGAAATGACCATCCCTTTCACACGGGTTGCAATTATTCCTGTTATAGGATGGAAAGACTGTTGTATTTTTATTGTATTTTATGCTTCAGGCGTGGACTTCTTAGGACCTAACTATTCGATCTGGTGGAACAACGCCGTAGAGTGAAGCCTAGGTTGCCCGGAACGTAGAAATGACCACTACTTTCACACTGTTTGCAATTATTCATTTAATACGATGGAAATGCTGTTGTATTTATATCGTATTTTATGCTTCGGGCGTTAACTTCTAAGGACCTAACTATTCGATCTGGTGGAGCAACGCCCTAGAGTGAAGCCTAGGTTGCTCGGAATGTAGAAATGACCATAACTTTCACACTGATTGCAATTAATCTTTTTATACGATGGAAAAACTGTTGCATCTTCATCGTATTTTATGCTTCTGGCGTTGACTTCTTAGGCCGTAACTATTCGATCTGGTGGAGCAACGCCCTGGAGTGAAACCTGGGTTGCCCGGAACGTAGAAATGACCACTACTATCACACTGGTTGCAAATTATTCCTGCTATACGATGGAAAAACTGTTGTATTTTTATTGCATTTTATGCTTCTGGCGTTCACTTCTTGGGCCCTAACTATTCGATCTGTTGAAGCAACGCCCTAGGGTGAAGCCTAGGTTGCCCGGAACGTAGAAATGACCATAACTTTCACACTGGTTGCAATTATTCGTTTTATACGATGGAAAAGCTGTTGTATTTATATCGTATTTTATGCTTCTGGCGTTGACTTCTTAGGCCCAAACTATTCTATCTGGTGGAACGACGCCCTAGGGTGAAGACTAGGTTGCCCGGAAAGTAGAAATGACCATAACTTTCACACTGGTAGCAATTATTCCTGTTATACGATGGAAAAACTGTTGTATTTTTATTGTATTTTATGCTTCAGGCGTTGTCTTCTAAGGTCGTAGCTATTCGACGGGGTAGTGCAACGCCCCAGAGTAAAGCCTGGGTTGCCCGGAATGTAAAAATGACCATTACTTTCACACTGTTTGCAAATATTCATTTTATACTGTGGAAAAACTGTTGTATTTATATTTTATTTTATGATTCTGGCGTTGACTTCTATGGCCATATCTATTCGATGTGGTGGAGTAACGCCCTAGAGTGAAGCCTAGGTTGCCCGGTACGTTGAAATGACAATTACTTTCACATTGGTTGCAATTATCCCTGTTATACGATTGAAACATTGAGTATTTTTATTTTATTTTAGGCTTCGGGCGTTGATTTCCAAGGCTTTAACTATTCGATCTGGTGGAGCAACGCCCTAGAGTGAAGCCAAGGTTGCCCTGAACGTAGAAATGACCATCACATTCGCACTGGTTGCAATTATTCCTGTTATTCGGTGGAAAAACAGTTGTTTTTTTATTGTACCCTATGCGTCTGGCGTTGACTTCTAATGCACTAGCTATTCGATCTGGAGGAGCAACGCCCTAGTGTGAAGCATAGGTTGCCCGGAACGTAGAAATGACCATTACTTTCACACTATTCGCAAATGTACATTATATACGATGGAAAAGCTGTTGTATTTATATTGTATTTTATGCTTCTGGCGTTGACCTCTTAGGCCCTAACTATTTTATCTTGTGGAGCAACACCCTAGAGTGAAGCCTAGGATGCCCGGAACGTAGAGTTGACCATTACTTTCACACTGTTTGCAATTATTCATTTTATACGCTGGAAAAACTCTTCTATTTATATTGTATTTTATTCTTCTGGAGTTGACTTCTAAGGCCCTAACTATTCGATCTGGTGGAACAACGCCCTAGAGTGAAGCCTAGTTTGCCTGGAACGTAGAAATGACCATCACTTTCACACGGGCTGCAATTATTCCTGTTATAGGATGGAAAGACTGTTGTATTTATATTGTATCTAATGCGTCTGGCGATCACTTCCTACGCCCTAACTATGCGATATGGTGGAACAACGCCCTCGGGTGTAGCCTAGGTTGCCCGGAACGTAGGAATGACCATAACTTTTACACTGGTAGCAATTATTCGTTTTATACAATGGAAAAACTGTTCTATTTAGTTTGTATTTAATGCTTCGGGCGTTGACTTCTAAGCCCCTAACGGTTTGATCTGGTGGAGCAACGCCCTAGAGTGAAGCCTAGGTTGCCCGCAACGTAGAAATGACCAGAACTTTCACACTGGTAGCAATTATTCGTTTTATACGATGGAAAAACTGTTGTATTTATATTGTATTTTATGCTTCTGGCGTTCACTTCTTAGGCCCTAACTATTCGATATGGTGGGACAACGCCCTAGGGTGAAGCCTAGGTTGCCCGGAACGTAGAAATGAACATAACTTTTACACTGGTAGCAATTATTCGTTTTATACAATGGAAACACCGTTCTATTTATTTTGTGTTTTATGCTTCGGGCGTCGACTTCTAAGGCCCTAACTGTTTGATCTGGTGGAGCAACGCCCTAGAGTGAAGACAAGGTTGCCCGGAACGTAGAAATGACCATAACTTTCACACTGGTTGCTACTATTCGTTTTATACGATGGAAGAACTGTTATATTTATATTGTATTTTATGCCTCTGGCGTTGACTTCTGAGGCCGTTGCTTTTCGATGTGGTGGAAGAACGCCATAGAGTGAAGCCTAGGTAGCCCGGAACGTAGAAATGTCCATATCTTTCACACTGTTTGCAATTATTCGTTTTATACGATGGAAAAACTTTTGTACTTATATTGTATTGTATGCTTCTGGCGTTGACTTCTAAGGCCCTAGTTATTCGATTTGGTGGAGCAACGCCCGAGAGTGGTGCCTAGGTTGCCCGGTACGTAGAAATGACCATTACTTTCACACTGTTTGCAAATATACATTATATACGATGGAAAATCTGTTGTATTTATGTCGCATTTTATGCTTCTGGCGTTGACTTCTTAGGCCCTAACTATTTGATCTGGTGGTGCACCGCCCTAGAGTGAAGCCTAGGTTGCCCGGAACGTAGAAAAGACCATTACCTTCACACTGGTTGCAATTATTCCTGTTTTACGATGGAAAAACTGTTGCATCTTTATTGTATTTTATGCTTCTGGCGTTGATTTCTAAGGCCCTAATTATTCGATCTGGTGGAGCAACGCCCTAGAGTGAAGCCTAGGCTGCCCAGAACGTAGAAATGACCATTACATTCTTACTGGTTGCAATTATTCGTCTTATACGACGGAAAAGCTGTTGTATTTATATCGTATTTTATGCTTCTGGCGTTGACTTCTTAGGCCCTAACTATTCCATCTGGTGGAACAACGCCCTTGGGTGAAGCCTAGGGTGCGCGGAACGTAGCAATGACCATAACTTTCACACTGGTAGCAATTATTCGTTTTATACGATGGAAAAACTGTTCTATTTATTTTGTATTTTATGCTTCGGGCGTTGACTTCTAAGGCCCTAGCTATTCTAACTGGTCGAGCAACGCCCTAGAGTGAAGCCTATGTTGCCCGGAACGTAGAAATGAGCATAACTTCCACACTGGTTGCAATTATTCGTTTTATACGATGGAAAAGCTGTTGTATTTATATCGTATTTTATGCTTCTGGCGTTGACTTCTAAGGACCTAACTATTCGATCTGGTGGAGAAATGCCCTAGAGTGAAGCCTAGGTTGCGCGGAACGTAGAAATGACCGTAACTTTCACACTGGATGCAATTATTCGTTTTATACGATGGAAAAGCTGTTGTATTTATATCGTATTTTATGCTTCTGGCGTTGACTTCTTAGGCCCAAACTATTCTATCTGGTGGAACGATGCCCTAGGGTGAAGACTAGGTTGCCCGGAAAGTAGAAATGACCATAACTTTCACACTGGTAGCAATTATTCCTGTTATACGATGGAAAAACTGTTGTATTTTTATTGTATTTTATGCTTCAGGCGTTGTCTTCTAAGGTCGTAGCTATTCGACGGGGTAGTGCAACGCCCCAGAGTAAAGCCTAGGTTGCCCGGAATGTAAAAATGACCATTACTTTCACACTGTTTGCAAATATTCATTTTATACTGTGGAAAAACTGTTGTATTTATATTTTATTTTATGATTCTGGCGTTGACTTCTATGGCCATATCTATTCGATGTGGTGGAGTAACGCCCTAGAGTGAAGCCTAGGTTGCCCGGTACGTTGAAATGACAATTACTTTCACATTGGTTGCAATTATCCCTGTTATACGATTGAAACATTGAGTATTTTTATTTTATTTTAGGCTTCGGGCGTTGATTTCCAAGGCTCTAACTATTCGATCTGGTGGAGCAACGCCCTAGAGTGAAGCCAAGGTTGCCCTGAACGTAGAAATGACCATCACATTCGCACTGGTTGCAATTATTCCTGTTATTCGGTGGAAAAACAGTTGTTTTTTTATTGTACCCTATGCGTCTGGCGTTGACTTCTAATGCACTAGCTATTCGATCTGGAGGAGCAACGCCCTAGTGTGAAGCATAGGTTGCCCGGAACGTAGAAATGACCATTACTTTCACACTATTCGCAAATGTACATTATATACGATGGAAAAGCTGTTGTATTTATATTGTATTTTATGCTTCTGGCGTTGACCTCTTAGGCCCTAACTATTTTATCTTGTGGAGCAACACCCTAGAGTGAAGCCTAGGATGCCCGGAACGTAGAGTTGACCATTACTTTCACACTGTTTGCAATTATTCATTTTATACGCTGGAAAAACTCTTCTATTTATATTGTATTTTATTCTTCTGGAGTTGACTTCTAAGGCCCTAACTATTCGATCTGGTGGAACAACGCCCTAGAGTGAAGCCTAGTTTGCCTGGAACGTAGAAATGACCATCACTTTCACACGGGCTGCAATTATTCCTGTTATAGGATGGAAAGACTGTTGTATTTATATTGTATCTAATGCGTCTGGCGATCACTTCCTACGCCCTAACTATGCGATATGGTGGAACAACGCCCTCGGGTGTAGCCTAGGTTGCCCGGAACGTAGGAATGACCATAACTTTTACACTGGTAGCAATTATTCGTTTTATACAATGGAAAAACTGTTCCATTTAGTTTGTATTTAATGCTTCGGGCGTTGACTTCTAAGCCCCAAACGGTTTGATCTGGTGGAGCAACGCCCTAGAGTGTAGCCTAGGTTGCCCGCAACGTAGAAATGACCATAACTTTCACACTGGTAGCAATTATTCGTTTTATACGATGGAAAAACTGTTGTATTTATATTGTATTTTATGCTTCTGGCGTTCACTTCTTAGGCCCTAACTATTCGATATGGTGGGACAACGCCCTAGGGTGAACCCTAGGTTGCCCGGAACGTAGAAATGAACATAACTTTTACACTGGTAGCAATTATTCGTTTTATACAATGGAAACACCGTTCTATTTATTTTGTGCTTTATGCTTCGGGCGTCGACTTCTAAGGCCCTAACTGTTTGATCTGGTGGAGCAACGCCCTAGAGTGAAGCCTAGGTTGCCCGGAACGTAGAAATGACCATAACTTTCACACTGGTTGCTACTATTCGTTTTATACGATGGAAGAACTGTTATATTTATATTGTATTTTATGCCTGTGGCGTTGACTTCTGAGGCCGTTGCTTTTCGATGTGGTGGAAGAACGCCATAGAGTGAAGCCTAGGTAGCCCGGAACGTAGAAATGTCCATATCTTTCACACTGTTTGCAATTATTCGTTTTATACGATGGAAAAACTTTTGTACTTAAATTGTATTGTATGCTTCTGGCGTTGACTTCTAAGGCCCTAGTTATTCGATTTGGTGGAGCAACGCCCGAGAGTGGTGCCTAGGTTGCCCGGTACGTAGAAATGACCATTACTTTCACACTGTTTGCAAATATACATTATATACGATGGAAAATCTGTTGTATTTATGTCGCATTTTATGCTTCTGGCGTTGACTTCTTAGGCCCTAACTATTTGATCTGGTGGTGCACCGCCCTAGAGTGAAGCCTAGGTTGCCCGGAACGTAGAAAAGACCATTACCTTCACACTGGTTGCAATTATTCCTGTTTTACGATGGAAAAACTGTTGCATCTTTATTGTATTTTATGCTTCTGGCGTTGATTTCTAAGGCCCTAATTATTCGATCTGGTGGAGCAACGCCCTAGAGTGAAGCCTAGGCTGCCCAGAACGTAGAAATGACCATTACATTCTCACTGGTTGCAATTATTCGTCTTATACGACGGAAAAGCTGTTGTATTTATATCGTATTTTATGCTTCTGGCGTTGACTTCTTAGGCCCTAACTATTCCATCTGGTGGAACAACGCCCTTGGGTGAAGCCTAGGGTGCGCGGAACGTAGCAATGACCATAACTTTCACACTGGTAGCAATTATTCGTTTTATACGATGGAAAAACTGTTCTATTTATTTTGTATTTTATGCTTCGGGCGTTGACTTCTAAGGCCCTAGCTATTCTAACTGGTCGAGCAACGCCCTAGAGTGAAGCCTATGTTGCCCGGAACGTAGAAATGAGCATAACTTCCACACTGGTTGCAATTATTCGTTTTATACGATGGAAAAGCTGTTGTATTTATATCGTATTTTATGCTTCTGGCGTTGACTTCTAAGGACCTAACTATTCGATCTGGTGGAGAAATGCCCTAGAGTGAAGCCTAGGTTGCGCGGAACGTAGAAATGACCGTAACTTTCACACTGGTTGCTATTATTCGTTTTAGACGATGGAAAAACTGTTATATTTATATTGTATTTGATGCTTCTGGCGTTGACTTCTAAGGCCCTAGCTATTCGATCTGGTCGAGCAACGCCCTAGAGTGAAGCCTAGGTTGCCCGGAACCTAGAAATGACCGTAACTTCCGCACTGGTTACAATTATTCGTTTTATACGATGGAAAAGCTGTTGTATTTATATCGTATTTTATGCATCTGGCGTTGACTTCTAAGGACCTAACTATTCGATCTGGTGGAGCAACGCACTAGAGTGAAGTCTAGGTTGCGCGGAATGTAGAAATGACCATAACGTTCACACTGGTAGCAATTATTCTTTTTATACGATGGAAAAACTGTTTTATTTATTTTGTGTTTTATGCTTCGGGCGTCGACTTCTAAGGCCCTAACTGTTTGATCTGGTGGAGCAACGCCATAGAGTGAAGCCTAGGTTGCCCGGAACGTAGAAATGACCATAACTTTCACACTGGTTGCTACTATTCGATTTATACGATGGAAGAACTGTTATATTTATATAGTATTTTATGCCTCTGGCGTTGACTTCTGAGGCCGTTGCTTTTCGATGTGGTGGAAGAACGCCATAGAGTGAAGCCTAGGTAGCCCGGAACGTAGAAATGTCCATATCTTTCACACTGTTTGCAATTATTCGTTTTATACGATGGAAAAACTTTTGTACTTATATTGTATTGTATGCTTCTGGCGTTGACTTCTAAGGCCCTAGCTATTCGATTTGGTGGAGCAACGCCCGAGAGTGGTGCCTAGGTCGCCCGGTACGTAGAAATGACCATTACCTTCACACTGGTTGCAATTATTCCTGTTTTACGATGGAAAAACTGTTGCATCATTATTGTATTTTATGCTTCTGGCGTTGATTTCTAAGGCCCTAGTTATTCGATCTGGTGGAGCAACGCCCTAGAGTGAAGCCTAGGCTGCCCAGAACGTAGAAATGACCATTACATTCTCACTGGTTGCAATTATTCGTCTTATACGATGGAAAAGCTGTTGTATTTATATCGTCTTTTATGCTTCTGGCGTTGACTTCTTAGGCCCTAACTATTCCATCTGGTGGAACAACGCCCTTGGGTGAAGCCTAGGGTGCGCGGAACGTAGCAATGACCATAACTTTCACACTGGTAGCAATTATTCGTTTTATACGATGGAAAAACTGTTCTATTTATTTTGTATTTTATGCTTCGGGCGTTGACTTCTAAGGCCCTAGCTATTCTAACTGGTCGAGCAACGCCCTAGAGTGAAGCCTATGTTGTCCGGAACGTAGAAATGACCATAACTTCCACACTGGTTGCAATTATTCGTTTTATACGATGGAAAAGCTGTTGTATTTATATCGTATTTTATGCTTCTGGCATTGACTTCTAAGGACCTAACTATTCGATCTGGTGGAGAAACGCCCTAGAGTGAAGCCTAGGTTGCGCGGAACGTAGCAATGACCGTAACTTTCACACTGGTTGCTATTATTCGTTTTAGACGATGGAAAAACTGTTATATTTATATTGTATTTGATGCTTCTGGCGTTGACTTCTAAGGCCCTAGCTATTCGATCTGGTCGAGCAACGCCCTAGAGTGAAGCCTAGGTTGCCCGGAACGTAGAAATGACCGTAACTTCCGCACTGGTTGCAATTATTCGTTTTATACGATGGAAAAGCTGTTGTATTTATATCGTATTTTATGCTTCGGGCGTTGACTTCTAAGGCCCTAGCTATTCTAACTGGTCGAGCAACGCCCTAGAGTGAAGCCTATGTTGCCCGGAACGTAGAAATGAGCATAACTTCCACACTGGTTGCAATTATTCGTTTTATACGATGGAAAAGCTGTTGTATTTATATCGTATTTTATGCTTCTGGCGTTGACTTCTAAGGACCTAACTATTCGATCTGGTGGAGAAATGCCCTAGAGTGAAGCCTAGGTTGCGCGGAACGTAGAAATGACCGTAACTTTCACACTGGTTGCTATTATTCGTTTTAGACGATGGAAAAACTGTTATATTTATATTGTATTTGATGCTTCTGGCGTTGACTTCTAAGGCCCTAGCTATTCGATCTGGTCGAGCAACGCCCTAGAGTGAAGCCTAGGTTGCCCGGAACCTAGAAATGACCGTAACTTCCGCACTGGTTACAATTATTCGTTTTATACGATGGAAAAGCTGTTGTATTTATATCGTATTTTATGCATCTGGCGTTGACTTCTAAGGACCTAACTATTCGATCTGGTGGAGCAACGCACTAGAGTGAAGTCTAGGTTGCGCGGAATGTAGAAATGACCATAACGTTCACACTGGTAGCAATTATTCTTTTTATACGATGGAAAAACTGTTTTATTTATTTTGTGTTTTATGCTTCGGGCGTCGACTTCTAAGGCCCTAACTGTTTGATCTGGTGGAGCAACGCCATAGAGTGAAGCCTAGGTTGCCCGGAACGTAGAAATGACCATAACTTTCACACTGGTTGCTACTATTCGATTTATACGATGGAAGAACTGTTATATTTATATAGTATTTTATGCCTCTGGCGTTGACTTCTGAGGCCGTTGCTTTTCGATGTGGTGGAAGAACGCCATAGAGTGAAGCCTAGGTAGCCCGGAACGTAGAAATGTCCATATCTTTCACACTGTTTGCAATTATTCGTTTTATACGATGGAAAAACTTTTGTACTTATATTGTATTGTATGCTTCTGGCGTTGACTTCTAAGGCCCTAGCTATTCGATTTGGTGGAGCAACGCCCGAGAGTGGTGCCTAGGTCGCCCGGTACGTAGAAATGACCATTACCTTCACACTGGTTGCAATTATTCCTGTTTTACGATGGAAAAACTGTTGCATCATTATTGTATTTTATGCTTCTGGCGTTGATTTCTAAGGCCCTAGTTATTCGATCTGGTGGAGCAACGCCCTAGAGTGAAGCCTAGGCTGCCCAGAACGTAGAAATGACCATTACATTCTCACTGGTTGCAATTATTCGTCTTATACGATGGAAAAGCTGTTGTATTTATATCGTCTTTTATGCTTCTGGCGTTGACTTCTTAGGCCCTAACTATTCCATCTGGTGGAACAACGCCCTTGGGTGAAGCCTAGGGTGCGCGGAACGTAGCAATGACCATAACTTTCACACTGGTAGCAATTATTCGTTTTATACGATGGAAAAACTGTTCTATTTATTTTGTATTTTATGCTTCGGGCGTTGACTTCTAAGGCCCTAGCTATTCTAACTGGTCGAGCAACGCCCTAGAGTGAAGCCTATGTTGTCCGGAACGTAGAAATGACCATAACTTCCACACTGGTTGCAATTATTCGTTTTATACGATGGAAAAGCTGTTGTATTTATATCGTATTTTATGCTTCTGGCATTGACTTCTAAGGACCTAACTATTCGATCTGGTGGAGAAACGCCCTAGAGTGAAGCCTAGGTTGCGCGGAACGTAGAAATGACCGTAACTTTCACACTGGTTGCTATTATTCGTTTTAGACGATGGAAAAACTGTTATATTTATATTGTATTTGATGCTTCTGGCGTTGACTTCTAAGGCCCTAGCTATTCGATCTGGTCGAGCAACGCCCTAGAGTGAAGCCTAGGTTGCCCGGAACGTAGAAATGACCGTAACTTCCGCACTGGTTGCAATTATTCGTTTTATACGATGGAAAAGCTGTTGTATTTATATCGTATTTTATGCATCTGGCGTTGACTTCTAAGGACCTAACTATTCGATCTGGTGGAGCAACGCACTAGAGTGAAGTCTAGGTTGCGCGGAATGTAGAAATGACCATAACGTTCACACTGGTACCAATTATTCGTTTTATACGATGGAAAAACTGTTTTATTTATTTTGTATTTTATGCTTCTGGCGTTGACTTCTAAGGCCCTAACTATTCGATCTGGTGGAGCAACGCCCTAGAGTGAAGCCTAGGTTGCCCGGAAAGTAGAAATGACCATAACTTTCATCCTGGTTGCAATTATTCGTTTTATAGGATGGAAAAACAGTTGTATTTATTCTGTATTTTATGCTTCGGGCGTTGACTTCTAAGGCCCTAACTATTCGATCTGGTGGCGCAACGCCCTAGAGTGACGCCTAGGTTGCCCGGAACGTAGAAATGACCATTGCTTTCACACTGTTTGCAAATACACATTATATACGAGGTAAAAGCTGTTGTATTTATATTGTATTTTATGCTTCTGGCGTTTACTGCTAAGGCCCTAACTATTCGATCTGGTGGAACAACGCCGTTGTGTCAAGCATAGGTTGCCCGGAACGTAGAACACACCATTACCTTTACACTGTTTGCAATTATTCCTGTTATACGATCGAAAAACTGTTGCATCTTTATTGTATTTTATGCTTCTGGCGTTAACTTCTAAGGACCTAGGTATTCAATCTGGTGGAGCAACGCACTAGAGTGAAGCCTAGGTTGCCCGGAACGTAGAAATGACCATAACTTTCACACTGGTTGCAATTATTCGTTTTATACGATGGAAAAACTGTTGTATTTTAATTGTATTTTATGCTTCTGTCGTTGACAGCTAAGGTCCTAGCTATTCGATCTGGTGCGGCAACGTCCAAGAGTGAAGTCTATGTTGCCGGGAACGTAGAAATGACCATTAGTTTCACACTGGTTGCAATTATTCCTTTTAAACGGTGGAAAGACTGTTGCATGTTTATTGTATTTTATGCTTCTGGCGTCGACTTCTAAGGTCCTAACTATTCGATCTGGTGGAACAACGCCCTTGGGGAAGCCTAGGTTGCCCGGAACGTAGAAATGACCATTACCTTCACACTGTTTGCAATTATTCCTGTAATACGATAGAGAAACTGTTGTATTTTTATTGTATTTTATGCTTCTGTCGTTGTTTTCTAAGGCTCTAACTATTCGATATGGTGGAGCAACGCCCTAGAATGAACCATAGGTAGCCCGGAACGTTGAAATGACCACTACCTCCACATAGGCTGCAATTATCCCTGCTATACGATGGAAAAAATGTTGTATTTATATTGTTTTTTCTGCCTCTGGCGTCGACTTCTAAGGCCCTAACTATTTGATCTAGTGGAGCAACGCCATAGAGTGAAGCCTAGGTTGCTCGGAATGTAGAAATAACCATTACCTTCACGCTTGTTGCAATTATTCCTGTTATACGATGAAAAAACTGTTGTATTTTTATTGCATTTTATGCTTCAGGCGTTGACTTCTAAGGCCGGAGCTATTCCATGTGGTGGAGCTACGCCCTAGAGTGAAGCCTAGGTTGCCCGGAACGTAGAAATGACCATTACTTACACACTGTTTGCAATTACACATTATATACGCGGTGAAAGCTGTTGTATTTATATTGTATTTTATGCTTCTGGCGTTGACTTCTTACGACCTACCTATTTAATCTGGTAGAGCACCGCCCTAGAGTCAAGCATAGGTTGCCCGGAACGTAGAACATACCATTACCTTCACACTGGTTGCAATTATTCCTGTTATACGATGGAAATACTGTTGCATCTTTGTTGCATTTTATGCTTCTGGCGTTGACTTCTAAGGCCCTAACTATTCAATCTGTTGGAGCAATGCCCTAGGGTGGAGCCTAGGTTGCCCGGAACGTAGAAATGACCATAATTTTCACACTGGTTGCAATTATTCGTTTTATACGATGGAAAAGCTGTTGTATTTATATCGTATTTTATGCCTCTGGCGTTGACTTCTTAGACCCTAACTATTCGATCTGGTGGAACAACGCCCTAGTGTGAAGCCTAGGTTGCCTGGAACGTAGAAATGACCATAACTTTCACACTGGTTGCTATTATTCGTTTTATGCGATGGAAAAACTGTTATATTTATATTGTATTTTATGCATCTGGCGTTGACTTCTTAGGCCCTAGCTATTCGATCTGGTGGAACAACGCCCTAGAGTGAAGCCTAGGTTGCCCGGTACGTAGAAATGACCATAACTTTTACACTGGTAGCAATTATTCGTTTTATACAATGGAAACACCGTTCTATTTATTTTGTATTTTATGCTTCTGGCGTTGACTTCTAAGGACCTAGCTATTCGATTTGGTGGAGCAACGCCCGAGAGTCGGGCCTAGGTTGCCCGTTACATAGAAATGGCCATTACTTTCAGACTGTTTGCAAACATACATTATATACGATGGAAAATTTGTTGTATTTATGTTGTATTTTATGCTTCTGGCGTTGACTTCTTAGGCCCTAACTATTTGATCTGGTGGAGCACCGCCCTAGAGTGAAGCCTAGGTTGTCCGGAACGTAGAAAAGACCATTACCTTCACACTGGTTGCAATTATTCGTTTTATACGATGGAAAAACTGTTCTATTTATTTTGTATTTTATGCTTCGGGCGTTGACTTCTAAGGCCCTAGCTATTCTAACTGGTCGAGCAACGCCCTAGAGTGAAGCCTAGGTTGCCCGGAACGTAGAAATGACCATAACTTCCACACTGGTTGCAATTATTCGTTTTATACAATGGAAAAGCTGTTGTATTTATATCGTATTTTATGCTTCTGGCGTTGACTTCTAAGGACCTAACTATTCGATCTGGTGGAGAAACGCCCTAGAGTGAAGCCTAGGTTGCGCGGAACGTAGAAATGACCATAACGTTCACACTGGTAGCAATTATTCGTTTTAGACGATGGAAAAATGGTATATTTATATTGTATTTGATGCTTCTGGCGTTGACTTCTAAGGCCCTAGCTATTCGATCTGGTCGAGCAACGCCCTAGAGTGAAGCCCAGGTTGCCCGGAACGTAGAAATGACCAAAACTTCCACACTGGTTGCAATTATTCGTTTTATACGATGGAAAAGCTGTTGTATTTATATCGTATTTTATGCTTCTGGCGTTGACTTCTTAGGCCCTAACTATTCCATCTGGTGGAACGACGCCCTAGGGTGAAGCCTAGGTTGCGCGGAACGCAGAAATCGCCATAACTTTCACACTGGTAGCAATTATTCGTTTTATACGATGGAAAAACTGTTTTATTTATTTTGAATTTTATGCTTCTGGCGTTGACTTCTAAGGCCCTAACTATTCGATCTGGTGGAGCAACGCCCTAGAGTGAAGCCTAGGTTGCCCGGAAAGTAGAAATGACCATAACTTTCATCCTGGTTGCAATTATTCGTTTTATATGATGGAAAAACTGTTGTATTTATATAGTGTTTTATGCTTCTGGCGTTGACTTCTTAGTCCCTAACTTTCCATCTCGTGGAACAACGCCCTAGGGTGAAGCCTAGGTTGCCTGGAACGTAGAAATGACCATCACTTTCACACGGGTTTCAATTATTCCTGTTATAGGATGGAAAGACTGTTGTATTTTTATTGTATCTTATACTTCAGGCGTTGACTTCTAAGGCCCTAGCTATTCGATCTGGTCGAGCAACGCCCTAGAGTGAAGCCTAGGTTGCCCGGAACGTAGAAATGACCATAACTTCCACACTGGTTGCAATTATTCGTTTTATACGATGGAAAAGCTGTTGTATTTATATCGTATTTTATGCTTCTGGCGTTGACTTCTAAGGATCTAACTATTCGATCTGGTGGAGCAACGCACTAGAGTGAAGCCTAGGTTGCGCGGAATGTAGAAATGACCATAACGTTCACACTGGTAGCAATTATTCGTTTTATACGATGGAAAAACAGTTTTATTTATTTTGTATTTTATGCTTCTGGCGTTGACTTCTAAGGCCCTAACTATTCGATCTGCTGGAGCAGCGCCCTAGAGTGAAGCCTAGGTTGCCCGGAACGTAGAAATGACCATAACTTCCACACTGGTTGCAATTATTCGTTTTATACGATGGAAAAGCTGTTGTATTTATATCGTATTTTATGCTTCTGGCGTTGACTTCTAAGGACCTAACTATTCGATCTGGTGGAGCAACGCACTAGAGTGAAGCCTATGTTGCGCGGAATGTAGAAATGACCATAACGTTCACACTGGTAGCAATTATTCGTTTTATACGATGGAAAAACAGGTTTATTTATTTTGTATTTTATGCTTCTGGCGTTGACTTCTAAGGCCCTAACTATTCGATCTGGTGGAGCAACGCACTAGAGTGAAGTCTAGGTTGCGCGGAATGTAGAAATGACCATAACGTTCACACTGGTACCAATTATTCGTTTTATACGATGGAAAAACTGTTTTATTTATTTTGTATTTTATGCTTCTGGCGTTGACTTCTAAGGCCCTAACTATTCGATCTGGTGGAGCAACGCCCTAGAGTGAAGCCTAGGTTGCCCGGAAAGTAGAAATGACCATAACTTTCACACTGTTTGCAAATACACATTATATACTAGGTAAAAGCTGTTGTATTTATATTGTATTTTATGCTTCTGGCGTTTACTGCTAAGGCCCTAACTATTCGATCTGGTGCGGCAACGTCCAAGAGTGAAGTCTATGTTGCCGGGAACGTAGAAATGACCATAATTTTCACACTGGTTGCAATTATTCGTTTTATACGATGGAAAAGCTGTTGTATTTATATCGTATTTTATGCTTCTGGCGTTGACTTCTAAGGCCCTAACTATTCGATCTGGTGGAACAACGCCCTAGTGTGAAGCCTAGGTTGCCTGGAACGTAGAAATGACCATAACTTTCACACTGGTTGCTATTATTCGTTTTATGCGATGGAAAAACTGTTATATTTATATTGTATTTTATGCATCTGGCGTTGACTTCTTAGGCCCTAGCTATTCCATCTGGTGGAACAACGCCCTAGAGTGAAGCCTAGTTTGCCTGGAACGTAGAAATGACCATCACTTTCACACGGGCTGCAATTATTCCTGTTATAGGATGGAAAGACTGTTGTATTTATATTGTATCTAATGCTTCTGGCGATCACTTCCTACGCCCTAACTATGCCATCTGGTGGAACAACGCCCTCGGGTGTAGCCTAGGTTGCCCGGAACGTAGAAATGACCATAACTTTTACACTGGTCGCAATTATTCGTTTTATACAATGGAATAACTGTTCTATTTATTTTGTATTTAATGCTTCGGGCGTTGACTTCTAAGGCCCTAACGGTTTGATCTGGTGGAGCAACGCCCTAGAGTGAAGCCTAGGTTGCCCGGAACGTAGAAATGACCATAACTTTCACACTGGTAGCAATTATTCGTTTTATACGATGGAAAAACTGTTGTATTTATATTGTATTTTATGCTTCTGGAGTTCACTTCTTAGGCCCTAACTATTCGATATGGTGGAACAACGCCCTAGGGTGAAGCCTAGGTCGCCCGGTACGTAGAAATGACCATAACTTTTACACTGGTAGCAATTATTCGTTTTATACAATGGAAACACCGTTCTATTTATTTTGTGTTTTATGCTTCGGGCGTTGACTTCTAAGGCCCTAACGGTTTGATCTGGTGGAGCAACGCCCTAGAGTGAAGCCTAGGTTGCCCGGAACGTAGAAATGACCATAACTTTCACACTGGTAGCAATTATTCGTTTTATACGATGGAAAAACTGTTGTATTTATATTGTATTTTATGCTTCTGGAGTTCACTTCTTAGGCCCTAACTATTCGATATGGTGGAACAACGCCCTAGGGTGAAGCCTAGGTTGCCCGGTACGTAGAAATGACCATAACTTTTACACTGGTAGCAATTATTCGTTTTATACAATGGAAACACCGTTCTATTTATTTTGTGTTTTATGCTTCGGGCGTTGACTTCTAAGGCCCTAACTGTTTGATCTGGTGGAGCAACGCCCTAGAGTGAAGCCTAGGTTGCACGGAACGTAGAAATGACCATAACTTTCACACTGGTTGCTACAATTCGTTTTATACGATGGAAAAACTGTTATATTTATATTGTATTTGATGCTTCTGGCGTTGACTTCTAAGGCCCTAGCTATTCGATCTGGTCGAGCAACGCCCTAGAGCGAAGCCTAGGTTGCCCGGAACGTAGAAATGACCATCACTTTCACACGGGCTGCAATTATTCCTGTTATAGGATGGAAAGACTGTTGTATTTATATTGTATCTAATGCTTCTGGCGATCACTTCCTACGCCCTAACTATGCGATCTGGTGGAACAAGGCCCTCGGGTGTAGCCTAGGTTGCCCGGAACGAAGAAATGACCATAACTTTTACACTGGTCGCAATTATTCGTTTTATACAATGGAATAACTGTTCTATTTATTTTGTATTTAATGCTTCGGGCGTTGACTTCTAAGGCCCTAACGGTTTGATCTGGTGGAGCAACGCCCTAGAGTGAAGCCTAGGTTGCCCGGAACGTATAAATGACCGTAACTTCCGCACTGGTTGCAATTATTCGTTTTATACGAGGGAAAAGCTGTTGTATTTATATCGTATTTTATGCATCTGGCGTTGACTTCTAAGGACCTAACTATTCGATCTGGTGGAGCAACGCACTAGAGTGAAGTCTAGGTTGCGCGGAATGTAGAAATGACCATAACGTTCACACTGGTAGCAATTATTCGTTTTATACGATGGAAAAACTGTTTTATTTATTTTGTATTTTATGCTTCTGGCGTTGACTTCTAAGGCCCTAACTATTCGATCTGGTGGAGCAACGCCCTAGAGTGAAGCCTAGGTTGCCCGGAAAGTAGAAATGACCATAACTTTCATCCTGGTTGCAATTATTCGTTTTATATGATGGAAAAACTGTTGTATTTATTTTGTATTTTATGCTTCGGCGTAGACTTCTAAGGCCCTAACTATTCGGTCTGGTGGAGCAACGACCTAGAGTGACGCCTAGGTTGCCCGGAACGTAGAAATGACCATTACTTTCACAATGTTTGCAATTATTCATTTTATACGATGGAAAAGCTTTTGTACTTATATTGTATTTTATTCTTCTGGCGTTGACTTCTTAGGCCCTAATTATTCGATCTGGTGGAACAACGCCCTAGAGTGAAGACTAGGTTGCCCGGAACATGTAAATGACCATTACTTTCACACTGTTTGCAGTTATTCCTGCTATACGATGGAAAAACTTTTGCATCTTTATTGTATTTTATGCTTCTGGCGTTGACTTCTAAGGACCTAGCTATTCGATTTGGTGGAGCAACGCCCGAGAGTCGGGCCTAGGTTGCCCAGTACATAGAAATGGCCATTACTTTCACACTGTTTGCAAACATACATTATATACGATGGAAAATCTGTTGTATTTATGTTGTATTTTATGCTTCTGGCGTTGACTTCTTAGGCCCTAACTATTTGATCTGGTGGAGCACCGCCCTAGAGTGAAGCCAAAGTTGCCCGGAACGTAGAAAAGACCATTACCTTCACACTGGTTGCAATTATTCGTTTTATACGATGGAAAAACTGTTCTATTTATTTTGTATTTTATGCTTCGGGCGTTGACTTCTAAGGCCCTAGCTATTCTAACTGGTCGAGCAACGCCCTAGAGTGAAGCCTAGGTTGCCCGGAACGTAGAAATGACCATAACTTCCACACTGGTTGCAATTATTCGTTTTATACAATGGAAAAGCTGTTGTATTTATATCGTATTTTATGCTTCTGGCGTTGACTTCTAAGGACCTAACTATTCGATCTGGTGGAGCAACGCCCTAGAGTGAAGCCTAGGTTGCCCGGAAAGTAGAAATGACCATAACTTTCATCCTGGTTGCAATTATTCGTTTTATAGGATGGAAAAACAGTTGTATTTATTCTGTATTTTATGCTTCGGGCGTTGACTTCTAAGGCCCTAGCTATTCTAACTGGTCGAGCAACGCCCTAGAGTGAAGCCTAGTTTGCCTGGAACGTAGAAATGACCATCACTTTCACACGGGCTGCAATTATTCCTGTTATAGGATGGAAAGACTGTTGTATTTATATTGTATCTAATGCTTCTGGCGATCACTTCCTACGCCCTAACTATGCCATCTGGTGGAACAACGCCCTCGGGTGTAGCCTAGGTTGCCGGAACGTAGAAATGACCATAACTTTTACACTGGTCGCAATTATTCGTTTTATACAATGGAATAACTGTTCTATTTATTTTGTATTTAATGCTTCGGGCGTTGACTTCTAAGGCCCTAACGGTTTGATCTGGTGGAGCAACGCCCTAGAGTGAAGCCTAGGTTGCCCGGAACGTAGAAATGACCATAACTTTCACACTGGTAGCAATTATTCGTTTTATACGATGGAAAAACTGTTGTATTTATATTGTATTTTATGCTTCTGGAGTTCACTTCTTAGGCCCTAACTATTCGATATGGTGGAACAACGCCCTAGGGTGAAGCCTAGGTTGCCCGGTACGTAGAAATGACCATAACTTTTACACTGGTAGCAATTATTCGTTTTATACAATGGAAACACCGTTCTATTTATTTTGTGTTTTATGCTTCGGGCGTTGACTTCTAAGGCCCTAACGGTTTGATCTGGTGGAGCAACGCCCTAGAGTGAAGCCTAGGTTGCCCGGAACGTAGAAATGACCATAACTTTCACACTGGTAGCAATTATTCGTTTTATACGATGGAAAAACTGTTGTATTTATATTGTATTTTATGCTTCTGGAGTTCACTTCTTAGGCCCTAACTATTCGATATGGTGGAACAACGCCCTAGGGTGAAGCCTAGGTTGCCCGGTACGTAGAAATGACCATAACTTTTACACTGGTAGCAATTATTCGTTTTATACAATGGAAACACCGTTCTATTTATTTTGTGTTTTATGCTTCGGGCGTTGACTTCTAAGGCCCTAACTGTTTGATCTGGTGGAGCAACGCCCTAGAGTGAAGCCTAGGTTGCACGGAACGTAGAAATGACCATAACTTTCATACTGGTTGCTACAATTCGTTTTATACGATGGAAAAACTGTTATATTTATATTGTATTTGATGCTTCTGGCGTTGACTTCTAAGGCCCTAGCTATTCGATCTGGTCGAGCAACGCCCTAGAGCGAAGCCTAGGTTGCCCGGAACGTAGAAATGACCATCACTTTCACACGGGCTGCAATTATTCCTGTTATAGGATGGAAAGACTGTTGTATTTATATTGTATCTAATGCTTCTGGCGATCACTTCCTACGCCCTAACTATGCGATCTGGTGGAACAACGCCCTCGGGTGTAGCCTAGGTTGCCCGGAACGTAGAAATGACCATAACTTTTACACTGGTAGCAATTATTCGTTTTATACAATGGAAAAACTGTTCTATTTATTTTGTATTTAATGCTTCGGGCGTTGACTTCTAAGGCCCTAACGGTTTGATCTGGTCGAGCAACGCCCTAGAGTGAAGCCTAGGTTGCCCGGAACGTAGAAATGACCATAACTTTCACACTGGTAGCAATTATTCGTTTTATACGATGGAAAAACTGTTGTATTTATATTGTATTTTATGCTTCTGGCGTTCACTTCTTAGGCCCTAACTATTCGATATGGTGGAACAACGCCCTAGGGTGAAGCCTAGGTTGCCCGGAACGTAGAAATGACCATAACTTTTACACTGGTAGCAATTATTCGTTTTATACAATGGAAACACCGTTCTATTTATTTTGTGTTTTATGCTTCGGGCGTTGACTTCTAAGGCCCTAACTGTTTGATCTGGTGGAGCAACGCCCTAGAGTGAAGCCTAGGTTGCCCGGAACGTAGAAATGACCATAACTTTCACACTGGTTGCTACAATTCGTTTTATACGATGGAAAAACTGTTATATTTATATTGTATTTGATGCTTCTGGCGTTGACTTCTAAGGCCCTAGCTATTCGATCTGGTCGAGCAACGCCCTAGAGTGAAGCCTAGGTTGCCCGGAACGTATAAATGACCGTAACTTCCGCACTGGTTGCAATTATTCGTTTTATACGAGGGAAAAGCTGTTGTATTTATATCGTATTTTATGCATCTGGCGTTGACTTCTAAGGACCTAACTATTCGATCTGGTGGAGCAACGCACTAGAGTGAAGTCTAGGTTGCGCGGAATGTAGAAATGACCATAACGTTCACACTGGTAGCAATTATTCGTTTTATACGATGGAAAAACTGTTTTATTTATTTTGTATTTTATGCTTCTGGCGTTGACTTCTAAGGCCCTAACTATTCGATCTGGTGGAGCAACGCCCTAGAGTGAAGCCTAGGTTGCCCGGAAAGTAGAAATGACCATAACTTTCATCCTGGTTGCAATTATTCGTTTTATATGATGGAAAAACTGTTGTATTTATTTTGTATTTTATGCTTCGGGCGTAGACTTTTAAGGCCCTAACTATTCGGTCTGGTGGAGCAACGACCTAGAGTGACGCCTAGGTTGCCCAGAACGTAGAAATGACCATTACTTTCACAATGTTTGCAATTAATCATTTTATACGATGGAAAAGCTTTTGTACTTATATTGTATTTTATTCTTCTGGCGTTGACTTCTTAGGCCCTAATTATTCGATCTGGTGGAACAACGCCCTAGAGTGAAGACTAGGTTGCCCGGAACATGGAAATGACCATTACTTTCACACTGTTTGCAGTTATTCCTGCTATACGATGGAAAAACTTTTGCATCTTTATTGTATTTTATGCTTCTGGCGTTGACTTCTAAGGACCTAGCTATTCGATTTGGTGGAGCAACGCCCGAGAGTCGGGCCTAGGTTGCCCAGTACATAGAAATGGCCATTACTTTCACACTGTTTGCAAACATACATTATATACGATGGAAAATCTGTTGTATTTATGTTGTATTTTATGCTTCTGGCGTTGACTTCTTAGGCCCTAACTATTTGATCTGGTGGAGCACCGCCCTAGAGTGAAGCCAAAGTTGCCCGGAACGTAGAAAAGACCATTACCTTCACACTGGTTGCAATTATTCGTTTTATACGATGGAAAAACTGTTCTATTTATTTTGTATTTTATGCTTCGGGCGTTGACTTCTAAGGCCCTAGCTATTCTAACTGGTCGAGCAACGCCCTAGAGTGAAGCCTAGGTTGCCCGGAACGTAGAAATGACCATAACTTCCACACTGGTTGCAATTATTCGTTTTATACAATGGAAAAGCTGTTTTATTTATTTTGAATTTTATGCTTCTGGCGTTGACTTCTAAGGCCCTAACTATTCGATCTGGTGGAGCAACGCCCTAGAGTGAAGCCTAGGTTGCCCGGAAAGTAGAAATGACCATAACTTTCATCCTGGTTGCAATTATTCGTTTTATATGATGGAAAAACTGTTGTATTTATATAGTGTTTTATGCTTCTGGCGTTGACTTCTTAGTCCCTAACTTTCCATCTCGTGGAACAACGCCCTAGGGTGAAGCCTAGGTTGCCTGGAACGTAGAAATGACCATCACTTTCACACGGGTTTCAATTATTCCTGTTATAGGATGGAAAGACTGTTGTATT
The DNA here is from genome assembly GCF_051401765.1 of Calliopsis andreniformis. Lineage (NCBI taxonomy): Eukaryota > Metazoa > Arthropoda > Insecta > Hymenoptera > Andrenidae > Calliopsis > Calliopsis andreniformis. The sequence goes on along the minus strand of NW_027480425.1, from coordinate 5,570,314 downwards.
TTTATTGTATCTTATACTTCAGGCGTTGACTTCTAAGGCCCTAGCTATTCGATCTGGTCGAGCAACGCCCTCGAGTGAAGCCTAGGTTGCCCGGAACGTAGAAATGACCATAACTTCCACACTGGCTGCAATTATTCGTTTTATACGATGGAAAAGCTGTTGTATTTATATCGTATTTTATGCTTCTGGCGTTGACTTCTAAGGACCTAACTATTCGATCTGGTGGAGCAACGCACTAGAGTGAATCCTAGGTTGCGCGGAATGTAGAAATGACCATAACGTTCACACTGGTAGCTATTATTCGTTTTATACGATGGAAAAACAGTTTTATTTATTTTGTATTTTATGCTTCTGGCGTTGACTTCTAAGGCCCTAACTATTCGATCTGCTGGAGCAGCGCCCTAGAGTGAAGCCTAGGTTGCCCGGAACGTAGAAATGACCATAACTTCCACACCGGTTGCAATTATTCGTTTTATACGATGGAAAAGCTGTTGTATTTATATCGTATTTTATGCTTCTGGCGTTGACTTCTAAGGACCTAACTATTCGATCTGGTGGAGCAACGCACTAGAGTGAAGCCTATGTTGCGCGGAATGTAGAAATGACCATAACGTTCACACTGGGAGCAATTATTCGTTTTATACGATGGAAAAACAGGTTTATTTATTTTGTATTTTATGCTTCTGGCGTTGACTTCTAAGGCCCTAACTATTCGATCTGATGGAGCAGCGCCCTAGAGTGAAGCCTAGGTTGCCCGGAACGGAGAAATGACCATAACTTTCACACCGGTAGCAATCATTCGTTTTATACGATGGAAAAACTGTTGTATTTATATTGTATTTTATGCTTCTGGAGTTCACTTCTTAGGCCCTAACTATTCGATATGGTGGAACAACGCCCTAGGGTGAAGCCTAGGTTGCCCGGTACGTAGAAATGACCATAACTTTTACACTGGTAGCAATTATTCGTTTTATACAATGGAAACACCGTTCTATTTATTTTGTGTTTTATGCTTCGGGCGTTGACTTCTAAGGCCCTAACTGTTTGATCTGGTGGAGCAACGCCCTAGAGTGAAGCCTAGGTTGCACGGAACGTAGAAATGACCATAACTTTCACACTGGTTGCTACAATTCGTTTTATACGATGGAAAAACTGTTATATTTATATTGTATTTGATGCTTCTGGCGTTGACTTCTAAGGCCCTAGCTATTCGATCTGGTCGAGCAACGCCCTAGAGAGAAGCCTAGGTTGCCCGGAACGTAGAAATGACCATCACTTTCACACGGGCTGCAATTATTCCTGATATAGGATGGAAAGACTGCTGTATTTATATTGTATCTAATGCTTCTGGCGATCACTTCCTACGCCCTAACTATGCGATCTGGTGGAACAACGCCCTCGGGTGTAGCCTAGGTTGCCCGGAACGTAGAAATGACCATAACTTTTACACTGGTAGCAATTATTCGTTTTATACAATGGAAACACCGTTCTATTTATTTTGTGTTTTATGCTTCGGGCGTTGACTTCTAAGGCCCTAACTGTTTGATCTGGTGGAGCAACGCCCTAGAGTGAAGCCTAGGTTGCCCGGAACGTAGAAATGACCATAACTTTCACACTGGTTGCTACAATTCGTTTTATACGATGGAAAAACTGTTATATTTATATTGTATTTGATGCTTCTGGCGTTGACTTCTAAGGCCCTAGCTATTCGATCTGGTCGAGCAACGCCCTAGAGTGAAGCCTAGGTTGCCCGGAACGTATAAATGACCGTAACTTCCGCACTGGTTGCAATTATTCGTTTTATACGAGGGAAAAGCTGTTGTATTTATATCGTATTTTATGCATCTGGCGTTGACTTCTAAGGACCTAACTATTCGATCTGGTGGAGCAACGCACTAGAGTGAAGTCTAGGTTGCGCGGAATGTAGAAATGACCATAACGTTCACACTGGTAGCAATTATTCGTTTTATACGATGGAAAAACTGTTTTATTTATTTTGTATTTTATGCTTCGGGCGTAGACTTCTAAGGCCCTAACTATTCGGTCTGGTGGAGCAACGCCCTAGAGTGACGCCTAGGTTGCCCGGAACGTAGAAATGACCATTACTTTCACAATGTTTGCAATTATTCATTTTATACGATGGAAAAGCTTTTGTACTTATATTGTATTTTATTCTTCTGGCGTTGACTTCTTAGGCCCTAATTATTCGATCTGGTGGAACAACGCCCTAGAGTGAAGACTAGGTTGCCCGGAACATGGAAATGACCATTACTTTCACACTGTTTGCAGTTATTCCTGCTATACGATGGAAAAACTTTTGCATCTTTATTGTATTTTATGCTTCTGGCGTTGACTTCTAAGGACCTAGCTATTCGATTTGGTGGAGCAACGCCCGAGAGTCGGGCCTAGGTTGCCCAGTACATAGAAATGGCCATTACTTTCACACTGTTTGCAAACATACATTATATACGATGGAAAATCTGTTGTATTTATGTTGTATTTTATGCTTCTGGCGTTGACTTCTTAGGCCCTAACTATTTGATCTGGTGGAGCACCGCCCTAGAGTGAAGCCAAAGTTGCCCGGAACGTAGAGAAGACCATTACCTTCACACTGGTTGCAATTATTCGTTTTATACGATGGAAAAACTGTTCTACTTATTTTGTATTTTATGCTTCGGGCGTTGACTTCTAAGGCCCTAGCTATTCTAACTGGTCGAGCAACGCCCTAGAGTGAAGCCTAGGTTGCCCGGAACGTAGAAATGACCATAACTTCCACACTGGTTGCAATTATTCGTTTTATACAATGGAAAAGCTGTTGTATTTATATCGTATTTTATGCTTCTGGCGTTGACTTCTAAGGACCTAACTATTCGATCTGGTGGAGAAACGCCCTAGAGTGAAGCCTAGGTTGCGCGGAACGTAGAAATGACCATAACGTTCACACTGGTAGCAATTATTCGTTTTAGACGATGGAAAAATGGTATATTTATATTGTATTTGATGCTTCTGGCGTTGACTTCTAAGGCCCTAGCTATTCGATCTGGTCGAGCAACGCCCTAGAGTGAAGCCCAGGTTGCCCGGAACGTAGAAATGACCATAACTTCCACACTGGTTGCAATTATTCGTTTTATACGATGGAAAAGCTGTTGTATTTATATCGTATTTTATGCTTCTGGCGTTGACTTCTTAGGCCCTAACTATTCCATCTGGTGGAACGACGCCCTACGTTAAGCCTAGGTTGCGCGGAACGCAGAAATCGCCATAACTTTCACACTGGTAGCAATTATTCGTTTTATACGATGGAAAAACAGTTTTATTTATTTTGTATTTTATGCTTCTGGCGTTGACTTCTAAGGCCCTAACTATTCGATCTGCTGGAGCAGCGCCCTAGAGTGAAGCCTAGGTTGCCCGGAACGTAGAAATGACCATAACTTCCACACTGGTTGCAATTATTCGTTTTATACGATGGAAAAGCTGTTGTATTTATATCGTATTTTATGCTTCTGGCGTTGACTTCTAAGGACCTAACTATTCGATCTGGTGGAGCAACGCTCTAGAGTGAAGTCTAGGTTGCGCGGAATGTAGAAATGACCATAACGTTCACACTGGTAGCAATTATTCGTTTTATACGATGGAAAAACTGTTTTATTTATTTTGTGTTTTATGCTTCGGGCGTCGACTTCTAAGGCCCTAACTGTTTGATCTGGTGGAGCAACGCCATAGAGTGAAGCCTAGGTTGCCCGGAACGTAGAAATGACCATAACTTTCACACTGGTTGCTACTATTCGATTTATACGATGGAAGAACTGTTATATTTATATTGTATTTTATGCCTCTGGCGTTGACTTCTGAGGCCGTTGCTTTTCGATGTGGTGGAAGAACGCCATAGAGTGAAGCCTAGGTAGCCCGGAACGTAGAAATGTCCATATCTTTCACACTGTTTGCAATTATTCGTTTTATACGATGGAAAAACTTTTGTACTTATATTGTATTGTATGCTTCTGGCGTTGACTTCTAAGGCCCTAGCTATTCAATTTGGTGGAGCAACGCCCGAGAGTGGTGCCTAGGTTGCCCGGTACGTAGAAATGACCATTACCTTCACACTGGTTGCAATTATTCGTTTTATACGATGGAAAAACTGTTTTATTTATTTTGTATTTTATGCTTCTGGCGTTGACTTCTAAGGCCCTAACTATTCGATCTGGTGGAGCAACGCCCTAGAGTGAAGCCTAGGTTGCCCGGAAAGTAGAAATGACCATAACTTTCATCCTGGTTGCAATTATTCGTTTTATAGGATGGAAAAACAGTTGTATTTATTCTGTATTTTATGCTTCGGGCGTTGACTTCTAAGGCCCTAACTATTCGATCTGGTGGCGCAACGCCCTAGAGTGACGCCTAGGTTGCCCGGAACGTAGAAATGACCATTGCTTTCACACTGTTTGCAAATACACATTATATACGAGGTAAAAGCTGTTGTATTTATATTGTATTTTATGCTTCTGGCGTTTACTGCTAAGGCCCTAACTATTCGATCTGGTGGAACAACGCCGTTGTGTCAAGCATAGGTTGCCCGGAACGTAGAACACACCATTACCTTTACACTGTTTGCAATTATTCCTGTTATACGATCGAAAAACTGTTGCATCTTTATTGTATTTTATGCTTCTGGCGTTAACTTCTAAGGACCTAGGTATTCAATCTGGTGGAGCAACGCCCTAGAGTGAAGCCTAGGTTGCCCGGAACGTAGAAATGACCATAACTTTCACACTGGTTGCAATTATTCGTATTATACGATGGAAAAACTGTTGTATTTTAATTGTATTTTATGCTTCTGTCGTTGACTGCTAAGGTCCTAGCTATTCGATCTGGTGCGGCAACGTCCAAGAGTGAAGTCTATGTTGCCGGGAACGTAGAAATGACCATTAGTTTCACACTGGTTGCAATTATTCCTTTTAAACGGTGGAAAGACTGTTGCATGTTAATTGTATTTTATGCTTCTGGCGTCGACTTCTAAGGTCCTAACTATTCGATCTGGTGGAACAACGCCCTTGGGGAAGCCTAGGTTGCCCGGAACGTAGAAATGACCATTACCTTCACACTGTTTGCAATTATTCCTGTAATACGATAGAGAAACTGTTGTATTTTTATTGTATTTTATGCTTCTGTCGTTGCTTTCTAAGGCTCTAACTATTCGATATGGTGGAGCAACGCCCTAGAATGAACCATAGGTTGCCCGGAACGTTGAAATGACCACTACCTCCACATAGGCTGCAATTATCCCTGCTATACGATGGAAAAAATGTTGTATTTATATTGTTTTGTCTGCCTCTGGCGTCGACTTCTAAGGCCCTAACTATTTGATCTAGTGGAGCAACGCCCTAGAGTGAAGCCTAGGTTGCTCGGAATGTAGAAATAACCATTACCTTCACGCTTGTTGCAATTATTCCTGTTATACGATGAAAAAACTGTTGTATTTTTATTGCATTTTATGCTTCAGGCGTTGACTTCTAAGGCCGGAGCTATTCCATGTGGTGGAGCTACGCCCTAGAGTGAAGCCTAGGTTGCCCGGAACGTAGAAATGACCATTACTTACACACTGTTTGCAATTACACATTATATACGCGGTGAAAGCTGTTGTATTTATATTGTATTTTATGCTTCTGGCGTTGACTTCTTACGACCTACCTATTTAATCTGGTAGAGCACCGCCCTAGAGTCAAGCATAGGTTGCCCGGAACGTAGAACATACCATTACCTTCACACTGGTTGCAATTATTCCTGTTATACGATGGAAATACTGTTGCATCTTTGTTGCATTTTATGCTTCTGGCGTTGACTTCTAAGGCCTTAACCATTCAATCTGTTGGAGCAATGCCCTAGGGTGAAGCCTAGGTTGCCCGGAACGTAGAAATGACCATAACTTCCACACTGGTTGCAATTATTCGTTTTATACGATGGAAAAGCTGTTGTATTTATATCGTATTTTATGCATCTGGCGTTGACTTCTAAGGGCCTAACTATTCGATCTGGTGGAGCAACGCACTAGAGTGAAGTCTAGGTTGCGCGGAATGTAGAAATGACCATAACGTTCACACTGGTACCAATTATTCGTTTTATACGATGGAAAAACTGTTTTATTTATTTTGTATTTTATGCTTCTGGCGTTGACTTCTAAGGCCCTAACTATTCGATCTGGTGGAGCAACGCCCTAGAGTGAAGCCTAGGTTGCCCGGAAAGTAGAAATGACCATAACTTTCATCCTGGTTGCAATTATTCGTTTTATAGGATGGAAAAACAGTTGTATTTATTCTGTATTTTATGCTTCGGGCGTTGACTTCTAAGGCCCTAACTATTCGATCTGGTGGCGCAACGCCCTAGAGTGACGCCTAGGTTGCCCGGAACGTAGAAATGACCATTGCTTTCACACTGTTTGCAAATACACATTATATACGAGGTAAAAGCTGTTGTATTTATATTGTATTTTATGCTTCTGGCGTTTACTGCTAAGGCCCTAACTATTCGATCTGGTGCGGCAGCGTCCAAGAGTGAAGTCTATGTTGCCGGGAACGTAGAAATGACCATTAGTTTCACACTGGTTGCAATTATTCCTTTTAAACGGTGGAAAGACTGTTGCATGTTTATTGTACTTTATGCTTCTGGCGTCGACTTCTAAGGTCCTAACTATTCGATCTGGTGGAACAACGCCCTTGGGGAAGCCTAGGTTGCCCGGAACGTAGAAATGACCATTACCTTCACACTGTTTGCAATTATTCCTGTAATACGATAGAGAAACTGTTGTATTTTTATTGTATTTTATGCTTCTGTCGTTGTTTTCTAAGACTCTAACTATTCGATATGGTGGAGCAACGCCCTAGAATGAACCATAGGTTGCCCGGAACGTTCAAATGACCACTACCTCCACATAGGCTGCAATTATCCCTGCTATACGATGGAAAAAATGTTGTATTTATATCGTTTTTTCTGCCTCTGGCGTCGACTTCTAAGGCCCTAACTATTTGATCTAGTGGAGCAACGCCCTAGTGTGAAGCCTAGGTTGCTCGGAATGTAGAAATAACCATTACCTTCACGCTTGTTGCAATTATTCCTGTTATACGATGAAAAAACTGTTGTATTTTTATTGCATTTTATGCTTCAGGCGTTGACTTCTAAGGCCGGAGCTATTCCATGTGGTGGAGCTACGCCCTAGAGTGAAGCCTAGGTTGCCCGGAACGTAGAAATGACCATTACTTTCACACTGTTTGCAATTACACATTATATACGAGGTGAAAGCTGTTGTATTTATATTGTATTTTATGCTTCTGGCGTTGACTTCTTACGACCTACCTATTTAATCTGGTAGAGCACCGCCCTAGAGTCAAGCATAGGTTGCCCGGAACGTAGAACATACCATTACCTTCACACTGGTTGCAATTATTCCTGTTATACGATGGAAATACTGTTGCATCTTTGTTGCATTTTATGCTTCTGGCGTTGACTTCTAAGGCCCTAACTATTCAATCTGTTGGAGCAATGCCCTAGGGTGAAGCCTAGGTTGCCCGGAACGTAGAAATGACCATAATTTTCACACTGGTTGCAATTATTCGTTTTATACGATGGAAAAGCTGTTGTATTTATATCGTATTTTATGCTTCTGGCGTTGACTTCTTAGACCCTAACTATTCGATCTGGTGGAACAACGCCCTAGTGTGAAGCCTAGGTTGCCTGGAACGTAGAAATGACCATAACTTTCACACTGGTTGCTATTATTCGTTTTATGCGATGGAAAAACTGTTATATTTATATTGTATTTTATGCATCTGGCGTTGACTTCTTAGGCCCTAGCTATTCGATCTGGTGGAACAACGCCCTAGAGTGAAGCCTAGGTTGCCCGGTACGTAGAAATGACCATAACGTTCACACTGGTAGCAATTATTCGTTTTAGACGATGGAAAAATGGTATATTTATATTGTATTTGATGCTTCTGGCGTTGACTTCTAAGGCCCTAGCTATTCGATCTGGTCGAGCAACGCCCTAGAGTGAAGCCCAGGTTGCCCGGAACGTAGAAATGACCATAACTTCCACACTGGTTGCAATTATTCGTTTTATACGATGGAAAAGCTGTTTAATTTATATCGTATTTTATGCTTCTGGCGTTGACTTCTTAGGCCCTAACTATTCCATCTGGTGGAGCGACGCCCTAGGGTGAAGCCGAGGTTGCCTGGAACGTAGAAATGACCATCACTTTCACACGGGTTTCAATTATTCCTGTTATAGGATGGAAAGACTGTTGTATTTTTATTGTATCTTATACTTCAGGCGTTGACTTCTAAGGCCCTAGCTATTCGATATGGTCGAGCAACGCCCTAGAGTGAAGCCTAGGTTGCCCGGAACGTAGAAATGACCATAACTTCCACACTGGTTGCAATTATTCGTTTTATACGATGGAAAAGCTGTTGTATTTATATCGTATTTTATGCTTCTGGCGTTGACTTCTAAGGACCTAACTATTCGATCTGGTGGAGCAACGCACTAGAGTGAAGCCTAGGTTGCGCGGAATGTAGAAATGACCATAACGTTCACACTGGTAGCAATTATTCGTTTTATACGATGGAAAAACAGTTTTATTTATTTTGTATTTTATGCTTCTGGCGTTGACTTCTAAGGCCCTAACTATTCGATCTGCTGGAGCAGCGCCCTAGAGTGAAGCCTAGGTTGCCCGGAACGTAGAAATGACCATAACTTCCACACTGGTTGCAATTATTCGTTTTATACGATGGAAAAGCTGTTGTATTTATATCGTATTTTATGCTTCTGGCGTTGACTTCTAAGGACCTAACTATTCGATCTGGTGGAGCAACGCACTAGAGTGAAGCCTATGTTGCGCGGAATGTAGAAATGACCATGACGTTCACACTGGTAGCAATTATTCGTTTTATACGATGGAAAAACAGGTTTATTTATTTTGTATTTTATGCTTCTGGCGTTGACTTCTAAGGCCCTAACTATTCGATCTGATGGAGCAGCGCCCTAGAGTGAAGCCTAGGTTGCCCGGAACGGAGAAATGACCATAACTTTCACACCGGTAGCAATCATTCGTTTTATACGATGGAAAAACTGTTCTATTTATTTTGTATTTTATGCTTCGGGCGTTGACTTCTAAGGCCCTAACTATTCAATCTGTTGGTGCAACGACCAAGGGTGAAGCCTATGTTGCCAGGAAAGTAGAAATGACGTTAACTTTCATACTGGTTGCAATTATTCGTCTTATACGATGGAAAAGCTGTTGTATTTATATCGTATTTTAAGCTTCTGGCGTTGACTTCTTAGGTCCTAACTATTCCATCTGGTGGAACAACGCCCTTGGGTGAAGCCTAGGGTGCGCGGAACGTAGCAATGACCATAACTTTCACACTGGTAGCAATTATTCGTTTTATACGATGGAAAAACTGTTCTATTTATTTTGTATTTTATGCTTCGGGCGTTGACTTCTAAGGCCCTAGCTATTCTAACTGGTCGAGCGACGCCCTAGAGTGAAGCCTATGTTGTCCGGAACGTAGAAATGACCATAACTTCCACACTGGTTGCAATTATTCGTTTTATACGATGGAAAAGCTGTTGTATTTATATCGTATTTTATGCATCTGGCGTTGACTTCTAAGGACCTAACTATTCAATCTGGTGGAGCAACGCACTAGAGTGAAGTCTAGGTTGCGCGGAATGTAGAAATGACCATAACGTTCACACTGGTACCAATTATTCGTTTTATGAGATGGAAAAACTGTTTTATTTATTTTGTATTTTATGCTTCTGGCGTTGACTTCTAAGGCCCTAACTATTCGATCTGGTGGAGCAACGCCCTAGAGTGAAGCCTAGGTTGCCCGGAAAGTAGAAATGACCATAACTTTCATCCTGGTTGCAATTATTCGTTTTATAGGATGGAAAAACAGTTGTATTTATTCTGTATTTTATGCTTCGGGCGTTGACTTCTAAGGCCCTAACTATTCGATCTGGTGGCGCAACGCCCTAGAGTGACGCCTAGGTTGCCCGGAACGTAGAAATGACCATTGCTTTCACACTGTTTGCAAATACACATTATATACTACGTAAAAGCTGTTGTATTTATATTGTATTTTATGCTTCTGGCGTTTACTGCTAAGGCCCTAACTATTCGATCTGGTGCGGCAACGTCCAAGAGTGAAGTCTATGTTGCCGGGAACGTAGAAATGACCATAATTTTCACACTGGTTGCAATTATTCGTTTTATACGATGGAAAAGCTGTTGTATTTATATCGTATTTTATGCTTCTGGCGTTGACTTCTTAGGCCCTAACTATTCGATCTGGTGGAACAACGCCCTAGTGTGAAGCCTAGGTTGCCTGGAACGTAGAAATGACCATAACTTTCACACTGGTTGCTATTATTCGTTTTATGCGATGGAAAAACTGTTATATTTATATTGTATTTTATGCATCTGGCGTTGACTTCTTAGGCCCTAGCTATTCCATCTGGTGGAACAACGCCCTAGAGTGAAGCCTAGTTTGCCTGGAACGTAGAAATGACCATCACTTTCACACGGGCTGCAATTATTCCTGTTATAGGATGGAAAGACTGTTGTATTTATATTGTATCTAATGCTTCTGGCGATCACTTCCTACGCCCTAACTATGCCATCTGGTGGAACAACGCCCTCGGGTGTAGCCTAGGTTGCCCGGAACGTAGAAATGACCATAACTTTTACACTGGTCGCAATTATTCGTTTTATACAATGGAATAACTGTTCTATTTATTTTGTATTTAATGCTTCGGGCGTTGACTTCTAAGGCCCTAACGGTTTGATCTGGTGGAGCAACGCCCTAGAGTGAAGCCTAGGTTGCCCGGAACGTAGAAATGACCATAACTTTCACACTGGTAGCAATTATTCGTTTTATACGATGGAAAAACTGTTGTATTTATATTGTATTTTATGCTTCTGGAGTTCACTTCTTAGGCCCTAACTATTCGATATGGTGGAACAACGCCCTAGGGTGAAGCCTAGGTTGCCCGGTACGTAGAAATGACCATAACTTTTACACTGGTAGCAATTATTCGTTTTATACAATGGAAACACCGTTCTATTTATTTTGTGTTTTATGCTTCGGGCGTTGACTTCTAAGGCCCTAACTGTTTGATCTGGTGGAGCAACGCCCTAGAGTGAAGCCTAGGTTGCACGGAACGTAGAAATGACCATAACTTTCACACTGGTTGCTACAATTCGTTTTATACGATGGAAAAACTGTTATATTTATATTGTATTTGATGCTTCTGGCATTGACTTCTAAGGCCCTAGCTATTCGATCTGGTCGAGCAACGCCCTAGAGCGAAGCCTAGGTTGCCCGGAACGTAGAAATGACCATCACTTTCACACGGGCTGCAATTATTCCTGTTATAGGATGGAAAGACTGTTGTATTTATATTGTATCTAATGCTTCTGGCGATCACTTCCTACGCCCTAACTATGCGATCTGGTGGAACAACGCCCTCGGGTGTAGCCTAGGTTGCCCGGAACGTAGAAATGACCATAACTTTTACACTGGTAGCAATTATTCGTTTTATACAATGGAAAAACTGTTCTATTTATTTTGTATTTAATGCTTCGGGCGTTGACTTCTAAGGCCCTAACGGTTTGATCTGGTCGAGCAACGCCCTAGAGTGAAGCCTAGGTTGCCCGGAACGTAGAAATGACCATAACTTTCACACTGGTAGCAATTATTCGTTTTATACGATGGAAAAACTGTTGTATTTATATTGTATTTTATGCTTCTGGCGTTCACTTCTTAGGCCCTAACTATTCGATATGGTGGAACAACGCCCTAGGGTGAAGCCTAGGTTGCCCGGAACGTAGAAATGACCATAACTTTTACACTGGTAGCAATTATTCGTTTTATACAATGGAAACACCGTTCTATTTATTTTGTGTTTTATGCTTCGGGCGTTGATTTCTAAGGCCCTAACTGTTTGATCTGGTGGAGCAACGCCCTAGAGTGAAGCCTAGGTTGCCCGGAACGTAGAAATGACCATAACTTTCACACTGGTTGCTACAATTCGTTTTATACGATGGAAAAACTGTTATATTTATATTGTATTTGATGCTTCTGGCGTTGACTTCTAAGGCCCTAGCTATTCGATCTGGTCGAGCAACGCCCTAGAGTGAAGCCTAGGTTGCCCGGAACGTATAAATGACCGTAACTTCCGCACTGGTTGCAATTATTCGTTTTATACGAGGGAAAAGCTGTTGTATTTATATCGTATTTTATGCATCTGGCGTTGACTTCTAAGGACCTAACTATTCGATCTGGTGGAGCAACGCACTAGAGTGAAGTCTAGGTTGCGCGGAATGTAGAAATGACCATAACGTTCACACTGGTAGCAATTATTCGTTTTATACGATGGAAAAACTGTTTTATTTATTTTGTATTTTATGCTTCTGGCGTTGACTTCTAAGGCCCTAACTATTCGATCTGGTGGAGCAACGCCCTAGAGTGAAGCCTAGGTTGCCCGGAAAGTAGAAATGACCATAACTTTCATCCTGGTTGCAATTATTCGTTTTATATGATGGAAAAACTGTTGTATTTATTTTGTATTTTATGCTTCGGGCGTAGACTTCTAAGGCCCTAACTATTCGGTCTGGTGGAGCAACGCCCTAGAGTGACGCCTAGGTTGCCCGGAACGTAGAAATGACCATTACTTTCACAATGTTTGCAATTATTCATTTTATACGATGGAAAAGCTTTTGTACTTATATTGTATTTTATTCTTCTGGCGTTGACTTCTTAGGCCCTAATTATTCGATCTGGTGGAACAACGCCCTAGAGTGAAGACTAGGTTGCCCGGAACATGGAAATGACCATTACTTTCACACTGTTTGCAGTTATTCCTGCTATACGATGGAAAAACTTTTGCATCTTTATTGTATTTTATGCTTCTGGCGTTGACTTCTAAGGACCTAGCTATTCGATTTGGTGGAGCAACGCCCGAGAGTCGGGCCTAGGTTGCCCAGTACATAGAAATGGCCATTACTTTCACACTGTTTGCAAACATACATTATATACGATGGAAAATCTGTTGTATTTATGTTGTATTTTATGCTTCTGGCGTTGACTTCTTAGGCCCTAACTATTTGATCTGGTGGAGCACCGCCCTAGAGTGAAGCCAAAGTTGCCCGGAACGTAGAAAAGACCATTACCTTCACACTGGTTGCAATTATTCGTTTTATACGATGGAAAAACTGTTCTACTTATTTTGTATTTTATGCTTCGGGCGTTGACTTCTAAGGCCCTAGCTATTCTAACTGGTCGAGCAACGCCCTAGAGTGAAGCCTAGGTTGCCCGGAACGTAGAAATGACCATAACTTCCACACTGGTTGCAATTATTCGTTTTATACGATGGAAAAGCTGTTGTATTTATATCGTATTTTATGCTTCTGGCGTTGACTTCTTAGGCCCTAACTATTCCATCTGGTGGAACGACGCCCTAGGGTGAAGCCTAGGTTGCGCGGAACGCAGAAATCGCCATAACTTTCACACTGGTAGCAATTATTCGTTTTATACGATGGAAAAACAGTTTTATTTATTATGTATTTTATGCTTCTGGCGTTGACTTCTAAGGCCCTAACTATTCGATCTGCTGGAGCAGCGCCCTAGAGTGAAGCCTAGGTTGCCCGGAACGTAGAAATGACCATAACTTCCACACTGGTTGCAATTATTCGTTTTATACGATGGAAAAGCTGTTGTATTTATATCGTATTTTATGCTTCTGGCGTTGACTTCTAAGGACCTAACTATTCGATCTGGTGGAGCAACGCACTAGAGTGAAGCCTATGTTGCGCGGAATGTAGAAATGACCATAACGTTCACACTGGGAGCAATTATTCGTTTTATACGATGGAAAAACAGGTTTATTTATTTTGTATTTTATGCTTCTGGCGTTGACTTCTAAGGCCCTAACTATTCGATCTGATGGAGCAGCGCCCTAGAGTGAAGCCTAGGTTGCCCGGAACGGAGAAATGACCATAACTTTCACACCGGTAGCAATCATTCGTTTTATACGATGGAAAAACTGTTCTATTTATTTTGTATTTTATGCTTCGGGCGTTGACTTCTAAGGCCCTAACTATTCAATCTGTTGGTGCAACGACCAAGGGTGAAGCCTATGTTGCCAGGAAAGTAGAAATGACGTTAACTTTCATACTGGTTGCAATTATTCGTTTTATACGATGGAAAAACTGTTTGATTTATTTTGTATTTTATTCTTCTGGCGTTGACTTCTAAGGCCCTAACTATTCCATCTGGTGGAACAACGCCCATGGGTGAAGGCTAGGTTGCCCGGAACGTAGAAATGACCATAACTTCCACACTGGTTGCAATTATTCGTTTTATACGATGGAAAAGCTGTTGTATTTATATCGTATTTTATGCTTCTGGCGTTGACTTCTTAGGCCCTAACTATTCCATCTGGTGGAACGACGCCCTAGGGTGAAGCCTAGGTTGCGCGGAACGCAGAAATCGCCATAACTTTCACACTGGTAGCAATTATTCGTTTTATACGATGGAAAAACTGTTTTATTTATTTTGAATTTTATGCTTCTGGCGTTGACTTCTAAGGCCCTAGCTATTCGATCTGGTGGAGCAACGCCCTAGAGTGAAGCCTAGGTTGCCCGGAAAGTAGAAATGACCATAACTTTCATCCTGGTTGCAATTATTCGTTTTATATGATGGAAAAACTGTTGTATTTATATAGTGTTTTATGCTTCTGGCGTTGACTTCTTAGTCCCTAACTTTCCATCTCGTGGAACAACGCCCTAGGGTGAAGCCTAGGTTGCCTGGAACGTAGAAATGACCATCACTTTCACACGGGTTTCAATTATTCCTGTTATAGGATGGAAAGACTGTTGTATTTTTATTGTATCTTATACTTCAGGCGTTGACTTCTAAGGCCCTAGCTATTCGATCTGGTCGAGCAACGCCCTAGAGTGAAGCCTAGGTTGCCCGGAACGTAGAAATGACCATAACTTCCACACTGGCTGCAATTATTCGTTTTATACGATGGAAAAGCTGTTGTATTTATATCGTATTTTATGCTTCTGGCGTTGACTTCTAAGGACCTAACTATTCGATCTGGTGGAGCAACGCACTAGAGTGAAGCCTAGGTTGCGCGGAATGTCGAAATGACCATAACGTTCACACTGGTAGCAATTATTCGTTTTATACGATGGAAAAACATTTTTATTTATTTTGTATTTTATGCTTCTGGCGTTGACTTCTAAGGCCCTAACTATTTGATCTGCTGGAGCAGCGCCCTAGAGTGAAGCCTAGATTGCCCGGAACGTAGAAATGACCATAACTTCCACACTGGTTGCAATTATTCGTTTTATACGATGGAAAAGCTGTTGTATTTATATCGTATTTTATGCTTCTGGCGTTGACTTCTAAGGACCTAACTATTCGATCTGGTGGAGCAACGCACTAGAGTGAAGCCTATGTTGCGCGGAACGGAGAAATGACCATAACTTTCACACCGGTAGCAATTATTCGTTTTATACGATGGAAAAACTGTTCTATTTATTTTGTATTTTATGCTTCGGGCGTTGACTTCTAAGGCCCTAACTATTCAATTTGCTGGTGCAACGCCCAAGGGTGAAGCCTATGTTGCCCGGAAAGTAGAAATAACGTTGACTTTCATACTGGTTGCAATTATTCGTTTTATACGATAGAAAAACTGTTTTAGTTATTTTGTATTTTGTGCTTCGGACGTTGACTTCTAAGGCCCTAGCTATTCGATCTGGTGGCGCAACGCCCTAGAGTGAAGCCTAGGTTGCCCGGAACGTAGAAATGACCATAACTTTCACACTGGTTGCTATCATTCGTTTTACACGATGGAAAAACTGTTATATTTATATTGTATTTTATGCTTCCGGCGTTGACTTCTTAGGCCCTAACTGTTCGACCTGGTGGAACAACGTCCTAGGGTGGAGCCTAGGTTGCCCGGAACATGGAAATGACCATTACTTTCACACTGTTTGCAGTTATTCCTGTTATACGATGGAAAAACTTTTGCATCTTTATTGTATTTTATGCTTCTGGCGTTGACTTCAAAGGCCCTAGCCATTCGATTTGTTGGAGCAACGCCCGAGAGTGGGGCCTAGCTTGCCCGGGACATAGAAATGACCATTACTTTCACACTGTTTGCAAATATACATTATATACGATGGAAAATCTGTTGTATTTATGTTGTATTTTATGCTTCTCGCGTTGACTTCTTAGGCCCTAACTATTTGATCTGGTGGAGCACCGCCCGAGAGTGAAGCCTAGGTTGCCCGGAACGTAGAAAAGACCATTACCTTCACACTGGTTGCAATTATTCGTTTTACACGATGGAAAAACTGTTTTATTTATTTTGTGTTTTATGCTTCTGGCGTTGACTTCTAAGGCTCTAACTATTCGATCTGGTGGAGCAATGCCCTAGGGTGAAGCCTAGGTTGCCTGGAACGTAGAAATGACCATAACTTCCACACTAGTTGCAATTATTCGTTTTATACGATGGAAAAGCTGTTGTATTTATATCGTATTGTATGCTTCTGGCGTTGGTTTCTAAGGCCCTAACTGTTCAATCTGTTGGCGCAACGACCAAGGGTGAAGCCTATGTTGCCCGGAAAGTAGAAATGACGTTAACTTTCATACTGGTTGCAATTATTCGTTTTATACGATGGAAAAACTGTTTGATTTATTTTGTATTATATGCTTCGGGCGTTGACTTCTAAGGCCCTATCTATTCGATCTGGTGTCGCAACGCCCTAGAGTGACGCCTAGGTTGCCCGGAACATAGAAATGACCATTACTTTCACAATGTTTGCAAATATACATTATATACGATGGAAAATCTGTTGTATTTATGTTGTATTTTATGCTTCTAGCGTTGACTTCTTAGGCCCTAACTATTTGATCTGGTGGAGCACCGCCCGAAAGTGAAGCCTACGTTGCCCGGAACGTAGAAAAGACCATTACCTTCACACTGGTTGCAATTATTCGTTTTATACGATGGAAAAACTGTTCCATTTATTTTGTATTTTATGCTTCGGGCGTTGACTTCTAAGGCCCTAACTATTCAATCTGCTGGCGCAACGCCCAAGGGTGAAGCCTATGTTGCCCGGAAAGTAGAAATGACGTTAACTTTCATACTGGTTGCAATTATTCGTTTTATACGATGGAAAAACTGTTTTAGTTATTTTGTATTTTGTGCTTCGGGCGTTGACTTCTAAGGCCCTAACTATTCGATCTGGTGGCGCAACGCCCTAGAGTGAAGCCTAGGTTGCCCGGAACGTAGAAATGACCTTAACTTTCACACTGGTTGCTATCATTCGTTTTATACGATGGAAAAACTGTTATATTTATATTGTATTTTATGCTTCTGGCGTTGACTTCTTAGGCCCTAACTGTTCGATCTGGTGGAACAACGTCCTATGGTGAAGCCTAGGATGCCCGGAAAGTAGAAATGACCATAACTTTCACACTGGTTGCAAATATTCGTTTTATACGATGGAACAGCTGTTGCACCTTTATTGTATTTTATTCATCTGGGGTTGACTTCTAAGGCCGTAGCTATTAGATGTGGTGGAGCAACGCCCGAGAGCGGGGCCTAGGTTGCCCGGTACATAGAAATGACCATTACTTTCACACTGTTTCCAAATATACATTATATACGATGGAAAATCTGTTGTATTTATGTTGTATTTTATGCTTCTGGCGTTGACTTCTTAGGCCCTAACTATTTGATCTGGTGGAGCACCGCCCTAGAGTGAAGCGTAGGTTGCCCGGAACGTAGAAAAGACCATTACCTTCACACTGGTTGCAATTATTCGTTTTATACGTTTGAAAAACTGTTCTATTGATTTTGTATTTTATGCTTCGTGCGTTGACTTCTAAGGCCCTAGCTATTCTAACTGGTCGAGCAACGCCCTAGAGTGAAGCCTAGGTGGCCCGCAACGTAGAAATGACCATAACATCCACACTGGTTGCAATTATTCGTTTTATACGATGGAAAAGCTGTTGTATTTATATCGTACTTTATGCTTCTGGCGTTGACTTCTTAGGCCCTAACTATTCCATCTGGTGGAACAACGCCCTAGGGTGAAGCCTAGGTTGCGCGGAACGTAGAAATGGCCATAACTTTCACACTGGTAGCAATTATTCGTTTTATACGATGGAAAAACTGTTTTATTTATTTTGCATTTTATGCTTCTGGTGTTGACTTCTAAGGCCCTAACTATTCGATCTGGTGGAGCAACGCCCTAGAGTGAAGCCTCGGTTGCCCGGAAAGAAGAAATGACCATAACTTTCATCCTGGTTGCAATTATTCGTTTTATATGATGGAAAAACTGTTGTATTTATATAGTGTTTTATGCTTCTGGCGTTGACTTCTTAGTACCTAACTTTCCATCTGGTGGAACAACGCCCTAGGGTGTAGCCTCGGTTGCCTGGAACGTAGAAATGACCATCACTTTCGCACGGGTTACAATTATTCCTGCTATAGGATGGAAAGACTGTTGTATTTTTATTGTATTTTATACTTCAGGCGCTGACTTCTAAGGCCCTAGCTATTCGATCTGGTCGAGCAACGCCCTAGGGTGAAGCCTAGGTAACCTGGAACGTAGAAATGACCATAACTTCCACACTGGTTGCAATTATTCGTTTTATACGATGGAAAAGCTGTTGTATTTATATCGTATTTTATGCTTCTGGCGTTGACTTCTTAGTCCCTAACTATTCCATCTGGTGGAACAACGCCCTAGGGTGAAGCCTAGGTAACCTGGAACGTAGAAATGACCATCACTTTCACACGGGTTGCAATTATTCCTGTTATAGGATGGAAAGACTGTTGTATTTTTATTGTATTTTATACTTCAGGCGTTGACTTCTAAGGCCTTAGCTATTCCATCTGGTCGAGCAACGCCCTAGAGTGAAGCCTAGGTTGCCCGGAACGTAGAAATGACCATAACTTCCACACGGGTTGCAATTATTCGTTTTATACGATGGAAACCCTGTTGTATTTATATCATATTTTATGCTTCTGGCGTTGACTTCTAAGGACCTAACTATTAGATCAGGTGGAGCAACGCACTAGTGTGAAGCCTAGGTTGCGCGGAATGTAGAAATGACCATAACGTCCACACTGGTAGCAATTATTCGGTTTAAACGATGGAAAAACAGTTTTATTTATTTTGTATTTTATGCTTCTGGCGTTGACTTCTTAGGCCCTAATTATTCGATCTGGTGGAACAACGCCCTAGAGTGAAGACTAGGTTGCCCGGAACATGGAAATGACCATTACTTTCACACTGTTTGCAGTTATTCCTGTTATACTATGGAAAAACTTTTGCATCTTTATTGTATTTTATGCTTCTGGCGTTGACTTCTAGGGCCCTAGCTATTCGATCTGGTGTCGCAACGCCCTAGAGTGACGCCTAGGTTGCCCGGAACATAGAAATGACCATTACTTTCACAATGTTTGCAAATATACATTATATACGATGGAAAATCTGTTGTATTTATGTTGTATTTTATGCTTCTAGCGTTGACTTCTTAGGCCCTAACTATTTGATCTGGTGGAGCACCGCCCGAAAGTGAAGCCTACGTTGCCCGGAACGTAGAAAAGACCATTACCTTCACACTGGTTGCAATTATTCGTTTTATACGATGGAAAAACTGTTCCATTTATTTTGTATTTTATGCTTCGGGCGTTGACTTCTAAGGCCCTAACTATTCAATCTGCTGGCGCAACGCCCAAGGGTGAAGCCTATGTTGCCCGGAAAGTAGAAATGACGTTAACTTTCATACTGGTTGCAATTATTCGTTTTATACGATGGAAAAACTGTTTTAGTTATTTTGTATTTTGTGCTTCGGGCGTTGACTTCTAAGGCCCTAACTATTCGATCTGGTGGCGCAACGCCCTAGAGTGAAGCCTAGGTTGCCCGGAACGTAGAAATGACCTTAACTTTCACACTGGTTGCTATCATTCGTTTTATACGATGGAAAAACTGTTATATTTATATTGTATTTTATGCTTCTGGCGTTGACTTCTTAGGCCCTAACTGTTCGATCTGGTGGAACAACGTCCTATGGTGAAGCCTAGGATGCCCGGAAAGTAGAAATGACCATAACTTTCACACTGGTTGCAAATATTCGTTTTATACGATGGAACAGCTGTTGCACCTTTATTGTATTTTATTCATCTGGGGTTGACTTCTAAGGCCGTAGCTATTAGATGTGGTGGAGCAACGCCCGAGAGCGGGGCCTAGGTTGCCCGGTACATAGAAATGACCATTACTTTCACACTGTTTCCAAATATACATTATATACGATGGAAAATCTGTTGTATTTATGTTGTATTTTATGCTTCTGGCGTTGACTTCTTAGGCCCTAACTATTTGATCTGGTGGAGCACCGCCCTAGAGTGAAGCGTAGGTTGCCCGGAACGTAGAAAAGACCATTACCTTCACACTGGTTGCAATTATTCGTTTTATACGTTTGAAAAACTGTTCTATTGATTTTGTATTTTATGCTTCGTGCGTTGACTTCTAAGGCCCTAGCTATTCTAACTGGTCGAGCAACGCCCTAGAGTGAAGCCTAGGTGGCCCGCAACGTAGAAATGACCATAACATCCACACTGGTTGCAATTATTCGTTTTATACGATGGAAAAGCTGTTGTATTTATATCGTACTTTATGCTTCTGGCGTTGACTTCTTAGGCCCTAACTATTCCATCTGGTGGAACAACGCCCTAGGGTGAAGCCTAGGTTGCGCGGAACGTAGAAATGGCCATAACTTTCACACTGGTAGCAATTATTCGTTTTATACGATGGAAAAACTGTTTTATTTATTTTGCATTTTATGCTTCTGGTGTTGACTTCTAAGGCCCTAACTATTCGATCTGGTGGAGCAACGCCCTAGAGTGAAGCCTCGGTTGCCCGGAAAGAAGAAATGACCATAACTTTCATCCTGGTTGCAATTATTCGTTTTATATGATGGAAAAACCGTTGTATTTATATAGTGTTTTATGCTTCTGGCGTTGACTTCTTAGTACCTAACTTTCCATCTGGTGGAACAACGCCCTAGGGTGTAGCCTCGGTTGCCTGGAACGTAGAAATGACCATCACTTTCGCACGGGTTACAATTATTCCTGCTATAGGATGGAAAGACTGTTGTATTTTTATTGTATTTTATACTTCAGGCGCTGACTTCTAAGGCCCTAGCTATTCGATCTGGTCGAGCAACGCCCTAGGGTGAAGCCTAGGTAACCTGGAACGTAGAAATGACCATAACTTCCACACTGGTTGCAATTATTCGTTTTATACGATGGAAAAGCTGTTGTATTTATATCGTATTTTATGCTTCTGGCGTTGACTTCTTAGTCCCTAACTATTCCATCTGGTGGAACAACGCCCTAGGGTGAAGCCTAGGTAACCTGGAACGTAGAAATGACCATCACTTTCACACGGGTTGCAATTATTCCTGTTATAGGATGGAAAGACTGTTGTATTTTTATTGTATTTTATACTTCAGGCGTTGACTTCTAAGGCCTTAGCTATTCCATCTGGTCGAGCAACGCCCTAGAGTGAAGCCTAGGTTGCCCGGAACGTAGAAATGACCATAACTTCCACACGGGTTGCAATTATTCGTTTTATACGATGGAAACCCTGTTGTATTTATATCATATTTTATGCTTCTGGCGTTGACTTCTAAGGACCTAACTATTAGATCAGGTGGAGCAACGCACTAGTGTGAAGCCTAGGTTGCGCGGAATGTAGAAATGACCATAACGTCCACACTGGTAGCAATTATTCGGTTTAAACGATGGAAAAACAGTTTTATTTATTTTGTATTTTATGCTTCTGGCGTTGACTTCTTAGGCCCTAATTATTCGATCTGGTGGAACAACGCCCTAGAGTGAAGACTAGGTTGCCCGGAACATGGAAATGACCATTACTTTCACACTGTTTGCAGTTATTCCTGTTATACTATGGAAAAACTTTTGCATCTTTATTGTATTTTATGCTTCTGGCGTTGACTTCTAGGGCCCTAGCTATTCGATCTGGTGTCGCAACGCCCTAGAGTGACGCCTAGGTTGCCCGGAACATAGAAATGACCATTACTTTCACAATGTTTGCAAATATACATTATATACGATGGAAAATCTGTTGTATTTATGTTGTATTTTATGCTTCTAGCGTTGACTTCTTAGGCCCTAACTATTTGATCTGGTGGAGCACCGCCCGAAAGTGAAGCCTACGTTGCCCGGAACGTAGAAAAGACCATTACCTTCACACTGGTTGCAATTATTCGTTTTATACGATGGAAAAACTGTTCCATTTATTTTGTATTTTATGCTTCGGGCGTTGACTTCTAAGGCCCTAACTATTCAATCTGCTGGCGCAACGCCCAAGGGTGAAGCCTATGTTGCCCGGAAAGTAGAAATGACGTTAACTTTCATACTGGTTGCAATTATTCGTTTTATACGATGGAAAAACTGTTTTAGTTATTTTGTATTTTGTGCTTCGGGCGTTGACTTCTAAGGCCCTAACTATTCGATCTGGTGGCGCAACGCCCTAGAGTGAAGCCTAGGTTGCCCGGAACGTAGAAATGACCTTAACTTTCACACTGGTTGCTATCATTCGTTTTATACGATGGAAAAACTGTTATATTTATATTGTATTTTATGCTTCTGGCGTTGACTTCTTAGGCCCTAACTGTTCGATCTGGTGGAACAACGTCCTATGGTGAAGCCTAGGATGCCCGGAAAGTAGAAATGACCATAACTTTCACACTGGTTGCAAATATTCGTTTTATACGATGGAACAGCTGTTGCACCTTTATTGTATTTTATTCATCTGGGGTTGACTTCTAAGGCCGTAGCTATTAGATGTGGTGGAGCAACGCCCGAGAGCGGGGCCTAGGTTGCCCGGTACATAGAAATGACCATTACTTTCACACTGTTTCCAAATATACATTATATACGATGGAAAATCTGTTGTATTTATGTTGTATTTTATGCTTCTGGCGTTGACTTCTTAGGCCCTAACTATTTGATCTGGTGGAGCACCGCCCTAGAGTGAAGCGTAGGTTGCCCGGAACGTAGAAAAGACCATTACCTTCACACTGGTTGCAATTATTCGTTTTATACGTTTGAAAAACTGTTCTATTGATTTTGTATTTTATGCTTCGTGCGTTGACTTCTAAGGCCCTAGCTATTCTAACTGGTCGAGCAACGCCCTAGAGTGAAGCCTAGGTGGCCCGCAACGTAGAAATGACCATAACATCCACACTGGTTGCAATTATTCGTTTTATACGATGGAAAAGCTGTTGTATTTATATCGTACTTTATGCTTCTGGCGTTGACTTCTTAGGCCCTAACTATTCCATCTGGTGGAACAACGCCCTAGGGTGAAGCCTAGGTTGCGCGGAACGTAGAAATGGCCATAACTTTCACACTGGTAGCAATTATTCGTTTTATACGATGGAAAAACTGTTTTATTTATTTTGCATTTTATGCTTCTGGTGTTGACTTCTAAGGCCCTAACTATTCGATCTGGTGGAGCAACGCCCTAGAGTGAAGCCTCGGTTACCCGGAAAGAAGAAATGACCATAACTTTCATCCTGGTTGCAATTATTCGTTTTATATGATGGAAAAACCGTTGTATTTATATAGTGTTTTATGCTTCTGGCGTTGACTTCTTAGTACCTAACTTTCCATCTGGTGGAACAACGCCCTAGGGTGTAGCCTCGGTTGCCTGGAACGTAGAAATGACCATCACTTTCGCACGGGTTACAATTATTCCTGCTATAGGATGGAAAGACTGTTGTATTTTTATTGTATTTTATACTTCAGGCGCTGACTTCTAAGGCCCTAGCTATTCGATCTGGTCGAGCAACGCCCTAGGGTGAAGCCTAGGTAACCTGGAACGTAGAAATGACCATAACTTCCACACTGGTTGCAATTATTCGTTTTATACGATGGAAAAGCTGTTGTATTTATATCGTATTTTATGCTTCTGGCGTTGACTTCTTAGTCCCTAACTATTCCATCTGGTGGAACAACGCCCTAGGGTGAAGCCTAGGTAACCTGGAACGTAGAAATGACCATCACTTTCACACGGGTTGCAATTATTCCTGTTATAGGATGGAAAGACTGTTGTATTTTTATTGTATTTTATACTTCAGGCGTTGACTTCTAAGGCCTTAGCTATTCCATCTGGTCGAGCAACGCCCTAGAGTGAAGCCTAGGTTGCCCGGAACGTAGAAATGACCATAACTTCCACACGGGTTGCAATTATTCGTTTTATACGATGGAAACCCTGTTGTATTTATATCATATTTTATGCTTCTGGCGTTGACTTCTAAGGACCTAACTATTAGATCAGGTGGAGCAACGCACTAGTGTGAAGCCTAGGTTGCGCGGAATGTAGAAATGACCATAACGTCCACACTGGTAGCAATTATTCGGTTTAAACGATGGAAAAACAGTTTTATTTATTTTGTATTTTATGCTTCTGGCGTTGACTTCTTAGGCCCTAATTATTCGATCTGGTGGAACAACGCCCTAGAGTGAAGACTAGGTTGCCCGGAACATGGAAATGACCATTACTTTCACACTGTTTGCAGTTATTCCTGTTATACTATGGAAAAACTTTTGCATCTTTATTGTATTTTATGCTTCTGGCGTTGACTTCTAGGGCCCTAGCTATTCGATTTGGTGGAGCAACGCCCGAGAGTGGGGCCTAGGTTGCCCGGTACATAGAAATGACCATTACTTTCACACTGTTTGCAAATATACATTATATACGATGGAAAATCTGTAGTATTTATGTTGTATTTTATGCTTCTGGCGTTGACTTCTTAGGCCCTAACTATTTGATCTGGTGGAGCACCGCGCTAGAGTGAAGCCTAGGTTGCCCCGAACGTAGAAAAGACCATTACCTTCACACTGGTTGCAATTATTCGTTTTATACGATGGAAAAACTGTTCTATTTATTTTGTATTTTATGCTTCGGGCGTTGACTTCTAAGGCCCTAACTATTCAATCTGTTGGTGCAGCGCCCAAGGGTGAAGCCTATTTTGCCCGGAAAGTAGAAATGACGTTAACTTTCATACTGGTTGCAATTATTCGTTTTATACGATGGAAAAACTGTTTTAGTTATTTTGTATTTTGTGCTTCGGGCATTGACCTCTAAGGCCCTAACTACTCAATCCGTTGGAGCAACACCCTAGGGTGAAGCCTACGTTGCCCGGAAAGTAGAAATGACCATAACTTTAATCCTGGTTGCTATTATTCGTTTTATATGATGGAAAAACTGTTGTATTTATATAGTGTTTTATGCTTCTGGCGTTGACTTCTTAGGCCCTAACTATTCCATCTGGTGGAACAACGCCCTTGGGTGAAGCCTAGGTTGCCTGGAACGTAGAAATGACCATCACTTTCACACGGGTTGCAATTATTCCTGTTATAGGATGGAAAGACTGTTGCATTTTTATTGTATTTTATACTTCAGGCGTTGACTTCTAAGGCCCCAGCTATTCGATCTGGTCGAGCAACGCCCTAGAGTGAAGCCTACGTTGCCCGGTACGTAGAAATGACCATTACTTTCACACTGTTTGCAAATATACATTATATACGACGGAAAATCTGTTGTATTTGTGTTGTATTTTATGCTTCTGGCGTTGACTTCTAAGGCCCTAGCTATTCGGTTTGGTGGAGCAACGCCCGAGAGTGGGGCCTAGGTTGCCCGGTACATAGAAATGACCATTACTTTCACACTGTTTGCAAATATACATTATATACGATGGAAAATCTGTAGTATTTATGTTGTATTTTATGCTTCTGGCGTTGACTTCTTAGGCCCTAACTATTTGATCTGGTGGAGCACCGCGCTAGAGTGAAGCCTAGGTTGCCCCGAACGTAGAAAAGACCATTACCTTCACACTGGTTGCAATTATTCGTTTTATACGATGGAAAAACTGTTCTATTTATTTTGTATTTTATGCTTCGGGCGTTGACTTCTAAGGCCCTAACTATTCAGTCTGTTGGTGCAGCGCCCAAGGGTGAAGCCTATTTTGCCCGGAAAGTAGAAATGACGTTAACTTTCATACTGGTTGCAATTATTCGTTTTATACGATGGAAAAACTGTTTTAGTTATTTTGTATTTTGTGCTTCGGGCATTGACCTCTAAGGCCCTAACTACTCAATCCGTTGGAGCAACGCCCTAGGGTGAAGCCTACGTTGCCCGGAAAGTAGAAATGACCATAACTTTAATCCTGGTTGCTATTATTCGTTTTATATGATGGAAAAACTGTTGTATTTATATAGTGTTTTATGCTTCTGGCGTTGACTTCTTAGGCCCTAACTATTCCATCTGGTGGAACAACGCCCTTGGGTGAAGCCTAGGTTGCCTGGAACGTAGACATGACCATCACTTTCACACGGGTTGCAATTATTCCTGTTATAGGATGGAAAGACTGATGCATTTTTATTGTATTTTATACTTCAGGCGTTGACTTCTAAGGCCCCAGCTATTCGATCTGGTCGAGCAACGCCCTAGAGTGAAGCCTACGTTGCCCGGTACGTAGAAATGACCATTACTTTCACACTGTTTGCAAATATACATTATATACGACGCAAAATCTGTTGTATTTGTGTTGTATTTTATGCTTCTGGCGTTGACTTCTAAGGCCCTAGCTATTCGGTTTGGTGGAGCAACGCCCGAGAGTGGGGCCTAGGTTGCCCGGTACATAGAAATGACCATTACTTTCACACTGTTTGCCAATATACATTATATACGATGGAAAATCTGTTGTATTTATGTTGTATTTGATGCTTCTGGCGTTGACTTCTTAGGCCCTAACTATTCGATCTGGTGGAGCAACGCCCTAGGGTGAAGCCTAGGTTGCCCGGTAAGTAGAAATGACCATCACTTTCAAACTGGTTGCAATTATTCCTGTTATATGATGGAAAAACTGTTGTATTTTTATTGCATTTTATACGTCGGGCATTGACTTCTAAGGCCCTAACTATTCCATCTGTTGGAGCAACGACCTATGGTGAAGCCCAGGTTGCCGGGAAAGTAGAAATGGCCATAACTTTCATACTTGTTGCAATTATTCGTTTTATATGATGGAAAAGCTGTTGTATTTATATTGTATTTTATGCTTCTGGCGTTGACTTCTAAGGCCCTAGCTATTCCATCTGGTGGAGCAACGCCCCAGAGTGAATCCTAGGTTGCCGGAACGTATAAATGACCATCACTTTCAAACTGGTTGCAATTATTCCTGTTATATGATGGAAAAACGGTTGTATTTTTATTGCATTTTATGCTTCGGGCATTGACTTCTCAGGCCCTAACTATTCAATCTGTTGGAGCAACGCCCGAGGGTGAAGCCTAGGGTGCCCGGAAAGTAGAAGTGACCATAACTTTCATACTGGTTGCAATTATTCGTTTTATACGATGAAAAAACTGTTGTATTTATATTGTATTTTATGCTTCTGGCGTTCACTTCTTAGGCCCTAACTATTCGAACTGGTGAAACAACGCCCTAGAGTGAAGCCTAGGTTGCCCGGGACGTAGAAATGACCATAACTTTCACACTGGTAGCAATTATTCGTTTTATACAATGGAAAAACTGTTCCATTTATTTTGTATTTTATGCTTCGGGCGTTGACTTCTAAGGCCCTAACTGTTTGATCTGGTGGAGCAACGCCCTAGAGTGAAGCCTAGGTTGCCCGGGACGTAGAAATGACCATAACTTTCACACTGGTAGCAATTATTCGTTTTATACAATGGAAAAACTGTTCCATTTATTTTGTATTTTATGCTTCGGGCGTTGACTTCTAAGGCCCTAACTGTTTGATCTGGTGGAGCAACGCCCTAGAGTGAAGCCTAGGTTGACCGGAACGTAGAAATGACCATAACTTTCACACTGGTTGCAATTATTCCTGTTCTACGATGGACAAACTGTTGTATTTATATCGTATTTTATGCTTCTGGCGTTGACGTCTAAGGACCTAACTATTCGATCTTGTGGGGCAACGCTCTGGAGTGAAGCCTAGGTTGCTCGGCATGTAGGAATGACCATAAATTTCACACTGGTTGCAATCATTCGTTTTATACGACGGAAAAACTGTTGCATCTTTATCGTATTTTATGCTTCGGGCGTGGACTTCTTAGGCCCTAACTATTCGATCTGGAGGAGCAACTCCCTAGAGTGAAGCCTAGGTTGCCCGGAACGTAGAAATGACCATAATTTTTACACTGGTAGCAATTATTCGTTTTATACAATGGAAAAACTGTTCTATTTATTTTGTATTTTATGCTTCGGGCGTTGATTTCTAAGGCCCTAACTATTCAATCTGTTGGTGCAACGACCAAGGGGGAAGCCTATGTTGCCCGGAAAGTAGAAATGACGTTAACTTCCAAACTGGTTGCAATTATTCGTTTAATACGATGGAAAAGCTGTTCTACTTATTTTGTATTTTATGCTTCGGGCGTTGACTTCTAAGGCCCTAACTATTCAATCTGTTGGTGCAACGCCCAAGGGTGAAGCTATGTTGCCCGGAAAGTAGAAATGGCGTTAACTTTCATACTGGTTGCAATTATTCGTTTTATACGATGGAAAAACTGTTTTATTTATTTCGTATTTTATGCTTCGGGCGCTGACTTCTAAGGCCCTAACTATTCGATCTGGTGTCGCAACGCCCTAGAGTGAGGCCGAGGTTGCCCGGAACGTAGGAATGACCATAACTTACACACTGTTTGCAGTTATTCCTGTTATACGATGGAAAAACTTTTGCATCTTTATTGTACTTTATGCTTCTGGCGTTGACTTCTAACGCCCTAGCTATTCGATTTGGTGGAAAAACGACCTAGGGTGTAGCCTAGGTTGACCGGAACGTAGAAAAGACCATTACCTTCACACTGGTTGCAATTATTCGTTTTATACGATGGAAAAACTGTTCTATTTATTTTGTATTTTATGCTTCGGGCGTTGACTTCTAAGTCGCTAACTATTCAATCTGTTGGTGCAACGCCCAAGGGTGAAGCCTATGTTGCCCGGAAAGTAGAAATGACGTTGACTTTCATACTGGTTGCTATCATTCGTTTTATACGATGGAAAAACTGTTATATTTATATTGTATTTTATGCTTCTGGCGTAGACTTCTTAGGCCCTAACTGTTCGATCTGGTGGAACAACGTCCTAGGGTGAAGCCTAGGATGCCCGGAAAGTAGAAATGACCATAACGTTCACACTGGTAGCAATTATTCGTTTTATACGATGGAAAAACTGTTCTATTTATTTTGTATTTTATGCTTCGGGCGTTGATTTCTAAGGCCCTAACTATTCAATCTGTTGGTGCAACGACCAAGGGTGAAGCCTATGTTGCCCGGAAAGTAGAAATGACGTTAACTTCCAAACTGGTTGCAATTATTCGTTTAATACGATGGAAAAATTGTTTGATTTATTTTGTATTTTATGCTTCGGGCGTTGACTTCTAAGGCCCTAACTATTCGATCTGGTGGCGCAACGACCTAGAGTGACGCCTATGTTTCCCGGAACGTAGAAATGACCATTACTTTCACAATGTTTGCAATTATTCATATTATACGATGGAAAAGCTTTTGTACTTATATTGTGTTTTATTCTTCTGGCGTTGACTTCTTAGGCCCTAATTATTCGATCTGGTGGAACAACGCCCTAGAGTGAAGACTAGGTTGCCCGGAACATGGAAATGACCATTACTTTCACACTGTTTGCAGTTACTCCTGTTATACGATGGAAAAACTTTTGCATCTTTATTGTATTTTATGCTTCTGGCGTTGACTTCTAGGGCCCTAGCTATTCGATTTGGTGGAGCAACGCCCGAGAGTGGGGCCTAGGTTGCCCGGTACATAGAAATGACCATTACTTTCACACTGTTTGCAAATATACATTATATACGATGGAAAATCTGTTGTATTTATGTTGTATTTTATGCTTCTGGCGTTGACTTCTTAGGCCCTAACTATTTGACCTGGTGGAGCACCGCCCTATAGTGAAGCCTAGGTTGCCCGGAACGTAGAAAAGACCATTACCTTCACACTGGTTGCAATTATTCGTTTTATACGATGGAAAATCTGTTCTATTTATTTTGTATTTTATGCTTCGGGCGTTGACTTCTATGGCCCTAACTATTCAATCTGTTGGTGCAACGCCCAAGGGTGAAGCCTACGTTGCCCGGAAAGTAGAAATGGCCATAACTTTCATACTGGTTGCAATTATTCGTTTTATATGATGGAAAAGCTGTTGTATTTATATTGTATTTTATGCTTCTGGCGTTGACTTCTAAGGCCCTAGCTATTCCATCTGGTGGAGCAACGCCCCAGAGTGAATCCTAGGTTGCCCGGAACGTATAAATGACCATCACTTTCAAACTGGTTGCAATTATTCCTGTTATATGATGGAAAAACGGTTGTATTTTTATTGCATTTTATGCTTCGGGCATTGACTTCTCAGGCCCTAACTATTCAATCTGTTGGAGCAACGCCCGAGGGTGAAGCCTAGGGTGCCCGGAAAGTAGAAGTGGCCATAACTTTCATACTGGTTGCAATTATTCGTTTTATACGATGAAAAAACTGTTGTATTTATATTGTATTTTATGCTTCTGGCGTTCACTTCTTAGGCCCTAACTATTCGAACTGGTGCAACAACGCCCTAGAGTGAAGCCTAGGTTGCCCTGGACGTAGAAATGACCATAACTTTCACACTGGTAGCAATTATTCGTTTTATACAATGGAAAAACTGTTCCATTTATTTTGTATTTTATGCTTCGGGCGTTGACTTCTAAGGCCCTAACTGTTTGATCTGGTGGAGCAACGCCCTAGAGTGAAGCCTAGGTTGACCGGAACGTAGAAATGACCATAACTTTCACACTGGTTGCAATTATTCCTGTTCTACGATGGACAAACTGTTGTATTTATATCGTATTTTATGCTTCTGGCGTTGACGTCTAAGGACCTAACTATTCGATCTTGTGGGGCAACGCTCTGGAGTGAAGCCTAGGTTGCTCGGAATGTAGGAATGACCATAAATTTCACACTGGTTGCAATCATTCGTTTTATACGACGGAAAAACTGTTGCATCTTTATCGTATTTTATGCTTCGGGCGTGGACTTCTTAGGCCCTAACTATTCGATCTGGTGGAGCAACTCCCTAGAGTGAAGCCTAGGTTGCCCGGAACGTAGAAATGACCATAACTTTTACACTGGTAGCAATTATTCGTTTTATACAATGGAAAAGCTGTTCTACTTATTTTGTATTTTATGCTTCGGGCGTTGATTTCTAAGGCCCTAACTATTCAATCTGTTGGTGCAACGACCAAGGGTGAAGCCTATGTTGCCCGGAAAGTAGAAATGACGTTAACTTCCAAACTGGTTGCAATTATTCGTTTAATACAATGGAAAAGCTGTTCTACTTATTTTGTATTTTATGCTTCGGGCGTTGACTTCTAAGGCCCTAACTATTCAATCTGTTGGTGCAACGCCCAAGGGTGAAGCTATGTTGCCCGGAAAGTAGAAATGGCGTTAACTTTCATACTGGTTGCAATTATTCGTTTTATACGATGGAAAAACTGTTTTATTTATTTCGTATTTTATGCTTCGGGCGTTGACTTCTAAGGCCCTATCTATTCGATCTGGTGTCGCAACGCCCTAGAGTGAGGCCGAGGTTGCCCGGAACGTAGGAATGACCATAACTTACACACTGTTTGCAGTTATTCCTGTTATACGATGGAAAAACTTTTGCATCTTTATTGTACTTTATGCTTCTGGCGTTGACTTCTAACGCCCTAGCTATTCGATTTGGTGGAAAAACGACCTAGGGTGTAGCCTAGGTTGACCGGAACGTAGAAAAGACCATTACCTTCACACTGGTTGCAATTATTCGTTTTATACGATGGAAAAACTGTTCTATTTATTTTGTATTTTATGCTTCGGGCGTTGACTTCTAAGGCCCTAACTATTCAATCTGTTGGTGCAACGCCCAAGGGTGAAGCCTATGTTGCCCGGAAAGTAGAAATGACGTTGACTTTCATACTGGTTGCTATCATTCGTTTTATACGATGGAAAAACTGTTATATTTATATTGTATTTTATGCTTCTGGCGTAGACTTCTTAGGACCTAACTGTTCGATCTGGTGGAACAACGTCCTAGGGTGAAGCCTAGGATGCCCGGAAAGTAGAAATGACCATAACGTTCACACTGGTAGCAATTATTCGTTTTATACGATGGAAAAACTGTTCTATTTATTTTGTATTTTATGCTTCGGGCGTTGATTTCTAAGGCCCTAACTATTCAATCTGTTGGTGCAACGACCAAGGGTGAAGCCTATGTTGCCCGGAAAGTAGAAATGACGTTAACTTCCAAACTGGTTGCAATTATTCGTTTAATACGATGGAAAAACTGTTTGATTTATTTTGTATTTTATGCTTCGGGCGTTGACTTCTAAGGCCCTAACTATTCGATCTGGTGGCGCAACGCCCTAGAGTGACGCCTATGTTTCCCGGAACGTAGAAATGACCATTACTTTCACAATGTTTGCAATTATTCATTTTATACGATGGAAAAGCTTTTGTACTTATATTGTGTTTTATTCTTCTGGCGTTGACTTCTTAGGCCCTAATTATTCGATCTGGTGGTACAACGCCCTAGAGTGAAGACTAGGTTGCCCGGAACATGGAAATGACCATTACTTTCACACTGTTTGCAGTTACTCCTGTTATACGATGGAAAAACTTTTGCATCTTTATTGTATTTTATGCTTCTGGCGTTGACTTCTAGGGCCCTAGCTATTCGATTTGGTGGAGCAACGCCCGAGAGTGGGGCCTAGGTTGCCCGGTACATAGAAATGACCATTACTTTCACACTGTTTGCAAATATACATTATATACGACGGAAAATCTGTTGTATTTGTGTTGTATTTTATGCTTCTGGCGTTGACTTCTAAGGCCCTAGCTATTCGGTTTGGTGGAGCAACGCCCGAGAGTGGGGCCTAGGTTGCCCGGTACATAGAAATGACCATTACTTTCACACTGTTTGCAAATATACATTATATACGATGGAAAATCTGTAGTATTTATGTTGTATTTTATGCTTCTGGCGTTGACTTCTTAGGCCCTAACTATTTGATCTGGTGGAGCACCGCGCTAGAGTGAAGCCTAGGTTGCCCCGAACGTAGAAAAGACCATTACCTTCACACTGGTTGCAATTATTCGTTTTATACGATGGAAAAACTGTTCTATTTATTTTGTATTTTATGCTTCGGGCGTTGACTTCTAAGGCCCTAACTATTCAGTCTGTTGGTGCAGCGCCCAAGGGTGAAGCCTAGGGTGCCCGGAAAGTAGAAGTGGCCATAACTTTCATACTGGTTGCAATTATTCGTTTTATACGATGAAAAAACTGTTGTATTTATATTGTATTTTATGCTTCTGGCGTTCACTTCTTAGGCCCTAACTATTCGAACTGGTGCAACAACGCCCTAGAGTGAAGCCTAGGTTGCCCTGGACGTAGAAATGACCATAACTTTCACACTGGTAGCAATTATTCGTTTTATACAATGGAAAAACTGTTCCATTTATTTTGTATTTTATGCTTCGGGCGTTGACTTCTAAGGCCATAACTGTTTGATCTGGTGGAGCAACGCCCTAGAGTGAAGCCTAGGTTGACCGGAACGTAGAAATGACCATAACTTTCACACTGGTTGCAATTATTCCTGTTCTACGATGGACAAACTGTTGTATTTATATCGTATTTTATGCTTCTGGCGTTGACGTCTAAGGACCTAACTATTCGATCTTGTGGGGCAACGCTCTGGAGTGAAGCCTAGGTTGCTCGGAATGTAGGAATGACCATAAATTTCACACTGGTTGCAATCATTCGTTTTATACGACGGAAAAACTGTTGCATCTTTATCGTATTTTATGCTTCGGGCGTGGACTTCTTAGGCCCTAACTATTCGATCTGGTGGAGCAACTCCCTAGAGTGAAGCCTAGGTTGCCCGGAACGTAGAAATGACCATAACTTTTACACTGGTAGCAATTATTCGTTTTATACAATGGAAAAGCTGTTCTACTTATTTTGTATTTTATGCTTCGGGCGTTGATTTCTAAGGCCCTAACTATTCAATCTGTTGGTGCAACGACCAAGGGTGAAGCCTATGTTGCCCGGAAAGTAGAAATGACGTTAACTTCCAAACTGGTTGCAATTATTCGTTTAATACAATGGAAAAGCTGTTCTACTTATTTTGTATTTTATGCTTCGGGCGTTGACTTCTAAGGCCCTAACTATTCAATCTGTTGGTGCAACGCCCAAGGGTGAAGCTATGTTGCCCGGAAAGTAGAAATGGCGTTAACTTTCATACTGGTTGCAATTATTCGTTTTATACGATGGAAAAACTGTTTTATTTATTTCGTATTTTATGCTTCGGGCGTTGACTTCTAAGGCCCTATCTATTCGATCTGGTGTCGCAACGCCCTAGAGTGAGGCCGAGGTTGCCCGGAACGTAGGAATGACCATAACTTACACACTGTTTGCAGTTATTCCTGTTATACGATGGAAAAACTTTTGCATCTTTATTGTACTTTATGCTTCTGGCGTTGACTTCTAACGCCCTAGCTATTCGATTTGGTGGAAAAACGACCTAGGGTGTAGCCTAGGTTGACCGGAACGTAGAAAAGACCATTACCTTCACACTGGTTGCAATTATTCGTTTTATACGATGGAAAAACTGTTCTATTTATTTTGTATTTTATGCTTCGGGCGTTGACTTCTAAGGCCCTAACTATTCAATCTGTTGGTGCAACGCCCAAGGGTGAAGCCTATGTTGCCCGGAAAGTAGAAATGACGTTGACTTTCATACTGGTTGCTATCATTCGTTTTATACGATGGAAAAACTGTTATATTTATATTGTATTTTATGCTTCTGGCGTAGACTTCTTAGGACCTAACTGTTCGATCTGGTGGAACAACGTCCTAGGGTGAAGCCTAGGATGCCCGGAAAGTAGAAATGACCATAACGTTCACACTGGTAGCAATTATTCGTTTTATACGATGGAAAAACTGTTCTATTTATTTTGTATTTTATGCTTCGGGCGTTGACTTCTAAGGCCCTAACTATTCAGTCTGTTGGTGCAGCGCCCAAGGGTGAAGCCTATTTTGCCCGGAAAGTAGAAATGACGTTAACTTTCATACTGGTTGCAATTATTCGTTTTATACGATGGAAAAACTGTTTTAGTTATTTAGTATTTTGTGCTTCGGGCATTGACCTCTAAGGCCCTAACTACTCAATCCGTTGGAGCAACGCCCTAGGGTGAAGCCTACGTTGCCCGGAAAGTAGAAATGACCATAACTTTAATCCTGGTTGCTATTATTCGTTTTATATGATGGAAAAACTGTTGTATTTATATAGTGTTTTATGCTTCTGGCGTTGACTTCTTAGGCCCTAACTATTCCATCTGGTGGAACAACGCCCTTGGGTGAAGCCTAGGTTGCCTGGAACGTAGACATGACCATCACTTTCACACGGGTTGCAATTATTCCTGTTATAGGATGGAAAGACTGATGCATTTTTATTGTATTTTATACTTCAGGCGTTGACTTCTAAGGCCCCAGCTATTCGATCTGGTCGAGCAACGCCCTAGAGTGAAGCCTACGTTGCCCGGTACGTAGAAATGACCATTACTTTCACACTGTTTGCAAATATACATTATATACGACGCAAAATCTGTTGTATTTGTGTTGTATTTTATGCTTCTGGCGTTGACTTCTAAGGCCCTAGCTATTCGGTTTGGTGGAGCAACGCCCGAGAGTGGGGCCTAGGTTGCCCGGTACATAGAAATGACCATTACTTTCACACTGTTTGCCAATATACATTATATACGATGGAAAATCTGTTGTATTTATGTTGTATTTGATGCTTCTGGCGTTGACTTCTTAGGCCCTAACTATTCGATCTGGTGGAGCAACGCCCTAGGGTGAAGCCTAGGTTGCCCGGTAAGTAGAAATGACCATCACTTTCAAACTGGTTGCAATTATTCCTGTTATATGATGGAAAAACTGTTGTATTTTTATTGCATTTTATACGTCGGGCATTGACTTCTAAGGCCCTAACTATTCCATCTGTTGGAGCAACGACCTATGGTGAAGCCCAGGTTGCCGGGAAAGTAGAAATGGCCATAACTTTCATACTTGTTGCAATTATTCGTTTTATATGATGGAAAAGCTGTTGTATTTATATTGTATTTTATGCTTCTGGCGTTGACTTCTAAGGCCCTAGCTATTCCATCTGGTGGAGCAACGCCCCAGAGTGAATCCTAGGTTGCCGGAACGTATAAATGACCATCACTTTCAAACTGGTTGCAATTATTCCTGTTATATGATGGAAAAACGGTTGTATTTTTATTGCATTTTATGCTTCGGGCATTGACTTCTCAGGCCCTAACTATTCAACCTGTTGGAGCAACGCCCGAGGGTGAAGCCTAGGGTGCCCGGAAAGTAGAAGTGACCATAACTTTCATACTGGTTGCAATTATTCGTTTTATACGATGAAAAAACTGTTGTATTTATATTGTATTTTATGCTTCTGGCGTTCACTTCTTAGGCCCTAACTATTCGAACTGGTGAAACAACGCCCTAGAGTGAAGCCTAGGTTGCCCGGGACGTAGAAATGACCATAACTTTCACACTGGTAGCAATTATTCGTTTTATACAATGGAAAAACTGTTCCATTTATTTTGTATTTTATGCTTCGGGCGTTGACTTCTAAGGCCCTAACTGTTTGATCTGGTGGAGCAACGCCCTAGAGTGAAGCCTAGGTTGCCCGGGACGTAGAAATGACCATAACTTTCACACTGGTAGCAATTATTCGTTTTATACAATGGAAAAACTGTTCCATTTATTTTGTATTTTATGCTTCGGGCGTTGACTTCTAAGGCCCTAACTGTTTGATCTGGTGGAGCAACGCCCTAGAGTGAAGCCTAGGTTGACCGGAACGTAGAAATGACCATAACTTTCACACTGGTTGCAATTATTCCTGTTCTACGATGGACAAACTGTTGTATTTATATCGTATTTCATGCTTCTGGCGTTGACGTCTAAGGACCTAACTATTCGATCTTGTGGGGCAACGCTCTGGAGTGAAGCCTAGGTTGCTCGGCATGTAGGAATGACCATAAATTTCACACTGGTTGCAATCATTCGTTTTATACGACGGAAAAACTGTTGCATCTTTATCGTATTTTATGCTTCGGGCGTGGACTTCTTAGGCCCTAACTATTCGATCTGGAGGAGCAACTCCCTAGAGTGAAGCCCAGGTTGCCCGGAACGTAGAAATGACCATAATTTTTACACTGGTAGCAATTATTCGTTTTATACAATGGAAAAACTGTTCTATTTATTTTGTATTTTATGCTTCGGGCGTTGATTTCTAAGGCCCTAACTATTCAATCTGTTGGTGCAACGACCAAGGGGGAAGCCTATGTTGCCCGGAAAGTAGAAATGACGTTAACTTCCAAACTGGTTGCAATTATTCGTTTAATACGATGGAAAAGCTGTTCTACTTATTTTGTATTTTATGCTTCGGGCGTTGACTTCTAAGGCCCTAACTATTCAATCTGTTGGTGCAACGCCCAAGGGTGAAGCTATGTTGCCCGGAAAGTAGAAATGGCGTTAACTTTCATACTGGTTGCAATTATTCGTTTTATACGATGGAAAAACTGTTTTATTTATTTCGTATTTTATGCTTCGGGCGTTGACTTCTAAGGCCCTAACTATTCGATCTGGTGTCGCAACGCCCTAGAGTGAGGCCGAGGTT
This sequence comes from Calliopsis andreniformis, assembly GCF_051401765.1. NCBI lineage: Eukaryota > Metazoa > Arthropoda > Insecta > Hymenoptera > Andrenidae > Calliopsis > Calliopsis andreniformis. The sequence continues at coordinate 5,532,393 of NW_027480425.1, read as the reverse complement.
GCCCGGAACGTAGGAATGACCATAACTTACACACTGTTTGCAGTTATTCCTGTTATACGATGGAAAAACTTTTGCATCTTTATTGTACTTTATGCTTCTGGCGTTGACTTCTAACGCCCTAGCTATTCGATTTGGTGGAAAAACGACCTAGGGTGTAGCCTAGGTTGTCCGGAACGTAGAAAAGACCATTACCTTCACACTGGTTGCAATTATTCGTTTTATACGATCGAAAAACTGTTCTATTTATTTTGTATTTTATGCTTCGGGCGTTGACTTCTAAGTCGCTAACTATTCAATCTGTTGGTGCAACGCCCAAGGGTGAAGCCTATGTTGCCCGGAAAGTAGAAATGACGTTGACTTTCATACTGGTTGCTATCATTCGTTTTATACGATGGAAAAACTGTTATATTTATATTGTATTTTATGCTTCTGGCGTAGACTTCTTAGGCCCTAACTGTTCGATCTGGTGGAACAACGTCCTAGGGTGAAGCCTAGGATGCCCGGAAAGTAGAAATGACCATAACGTTCACACTGGTAGCAATTATTCGTTTTATACGATGGAAAAACTGTTCTATTTATTTTGTATTTTATGCTTCGGGCGTTGATTTCTAAGGCCCTAACTATTCAATCTGTTGGTGCAACGACCAAGGGTGAAGCCTATGTTGCCCGGAAAGTAGAAATGACGTTAACTTCCAAACTGGTTGCAATTATTCGTTTAATACGATGGAAAAATTGTTTGATTTATTTTGTATTTTATGCTTCGGGCGTTGACTTCTAAGGCCCTAACTATTCGATCTGGTGGCGCAACGACCTAGAGTGACGCCTATGTTTCCCGGAACGTAGAAATGACCATTACTTTCACAATGTTTGCAATTATTCATATTATACGATGGAAAAGCTTTTGTACTTATATTGTGTTTTATTCTTCTGGCGTTGACTTCTTAGGCCCTAATTATTCGATCTGGTGGAACAACGCCCTAGAGTGAAGACTAGGTTGCCCGGAACATGGAAATGACCATTACTTTCACACTGTTTGCAGTTACTCCTGTTATACGATGGAAAAACTTTTGCATCTTTATTGTATTTTATGCTTCTGGCGTTGACTTCTAGGGCCCTAGCTATTCGATTTGGTGGAGCAACGCCCGAGAGTGGGGCCTAGGTTGCCCGGTACATAGAAATGACCATTACTTTCACACTGTTTGCAAATATACATTATATACGATGGAAAATCTGTTGTATTTATGTTGTATTTTATGCTTCTGGCGTTGACTTCTTAGGCCCTAACTATTTGACCTGGTGGAGCACCGCCCTATAGTGAAGCCTAGGTTGCCCGGAACGTAGAAAAGACCATTACCTTCACACTGGTTGCAATTATTCGTTTTATACGATGGAAAATCTGTTCTATTTATTTTGTATTTTATGCTTCGGGCGTTGACTTCTATGGCCCTAACTATTCAATCTGTTGGTGCAACGCCCAAGGGTGAAGCCTACGTTGCCCGGAAAGTAGAAATGGCCATAACTTTCATACTGGTTGCAATTATTCGTTTTATATGATGGAAAAGCTGTTGTATTTATATTGTATTTTATGCTTCTGGCGTTGACTTCTAAGGCCCTAGCTATTCCATCTGGTGGAGCAACGCCCCAGAGTGAATCCTAGGTTGCCCGGAACGTATAAATGACCATCACTTTCAAAGTGGTTGCAATTATTCCTGTTATATGATGGAAAAACGGTTGTATTTTTATTGCATTTTATGCTTCGGGCATTGACTTCTCAGGCCCTAACTATTCAATCTGTTGGAGCAACGCCCGAGGGTGAAGCCTAGGGTGCCCGGAAAGTAGAAGTGGCCATAACTTTCATACTGGTTGCAATTATTCGTTTTATACGATGAAAAAACTGTTGTATTTATATTGTATTTTATGCTTCTGGCGTTCACTTCTTAGGCCCTAACTATTCGAACTGGTGCAACAACGCCCTAGAGTGAAGCCTAGGTTGCCCTGGACGTAGAAATGACCATAACTTTCACACTGGTAGCAATTATTCGTTTTATACAATGGAAAAACTGTTCCATTTATTTTGTATTTTATGCTTCGGGCGTTGACTTCTAAGGCCCTAACTGTTTGATCTGGTGGAGCAACGCCCTAGAGTGAAGCCTAGGTTGACCGGAACGTAGAAATGACCATAACTTTCACACTGGTTGCAATTATTCCTGTTCTACGATGGACAAACTGTTGTATTTATATCGTATTTTATGCTTCTGGCGTTGACGTCTAAGGACCTAACTATTCGATCTTGTGGGGCAACGCTCTGGAGTGAAGCCTAGGTTGCTCGGAATGTAGGAATGACCATAAATTTCACACTGGTTGCAATCATTCGTTTTATACGACGGAAAAACTGTTGCATCTTTATCGTATTTTATGCTTCGGGCGTGGACTTCTTAGGCCCTAACTATTCGATCTGGTGGAGCAACTCCCTAGAGTGAAGCCTATGTTGCCCGGAAAGTAGAAATGACGTTGACTTTCATACTGGTTGCTATCATTCGTTTTATACGATGGAAAAACTGTTATATTTATATTGTATTTTATGCTTCTGGCGTAGACTTCTTAGGACCTAACTGTTCGATCTGGTGGAACAACGTCCTAGGGTGAAGCCTAGGATGCCCGGAAAGTAGAAATGACCATAACGTTCACACTGGTAGCAATTATTCGTTTTATACGATGGAAAAACTGTTCTATTTATTTTGTATTTTATGCTTCGGGCGTTGATTTCTAAGGCCCTAACTATTCAATCTGTTGGTGCAACGACCAAGGGTGAAGCCTATGTTGCCCGGAAAGTAGAAATGACGTTAACTTCCAAACTGGTTGCAATTATTCGTTTAATACGATGGAAAAACTGTTTGATTTATTTTGTATTTTATGCTTCGGGCGTTGACTTCTAAGGCCCTAACTATTCGATCTGGTGGCGCAACGCCCTAGAGTGACGCCTATGTTTCCCGGAACGTAGAAATGACCATTACTTTCACAATGTTTGCAATTATTCATTTTATACGATGGAAAAGCTTTTGTACTTATATTGTGTTTTATTCTTCTGGCGTTGACTTCTTAGGCCCTAATTATTCGATCTGGTGGTACAACGCCCTAGAGTGAAGACTAGGTTGCCCGGAACATGGAAATGACCATTACTTTCACACTGTTTGCAGTTACTCCTGTTATACGATGGAAAAACTTTTGCATCTTTATTGTATTTTATGCTTCTGGCGTTGACTTCTAGGGCCCTAGCTATTCGATTTGGTGGAGCAACGCCCGAGAGTGGGGCCTAGGTTGCCCGGTACATAGAAATGACCATTACTTTCACACTGTTTGCAAATATACATTATATACGATGGAAAATCTGTTGTATTTATGTTGTATTTTATGCTTCTGGCGTTGACTTCTTAGGCCCTAACTATTTGATCTGGTGGAGCACCGCCCTATAGTGAAGCCTAGGTTGCCCGGAACGTAGAAAAGACCATTACCTTCACACTGGTTGCAATTATTCGTTTTATACGATGGAAAATCTGTTCTATTTATTTTGTATTTTATGCTTCGGGCGTTGACTTCTATGGCCCTAACTATTCAATCTGTTGGTGCAACGCCCAAGGGTGAAGCCTACGTTGCCCGGAAAGTAGAAATGACCATAACTTTAATCCTGGTTGCTATTATTCGTTTTATATGATGGAAAAACTGTTGTATTTATATAGCGTTTTATGCTTCTGGCGTTGACTTCTTAGGCCCTAACTATTCCATCTGGTGGAACAACGCCCTCGGGTGTAGCCTAGGTTGACCGGAACGTAGAAATGACCTTAACTTTTACACTGGTAGCAATTATTCGTTTTATACAATGGAAAAACTGTTCCATTTATTTTGTATTTTATGCTTCGGGCGTTGACTTCTAAGGCCCTAACTGTTTGATCTGGTGGAGCAACGCCCTAGAGTGAAGCCTAGGTTGACCGGAACGTAGAAATGACCATAACTTTCACACTGGTTGCAATTATTCCTGTTCTACGATGGACAAACTGTTGTATTTATATCGTATTTTATGCTTCTGGCGTTGACGTCTAAGGACCTAACTATTCGATCTTGTGGGGCAACGCTCTGGAGTGAAGCCTAGGTTGCTCGGAATGTAGGAATGACCATAAATTTCACACTGGTTGCAATCATTCGTTTTATACGACGGAAAAACTGTTGCATCTTTATCGTATTTTATGCTTCGGGCGTGGACTTCTTAGGCCCTAACTATTCGATCTGGTGGAGCAACTCCCTAGAGTGAAGCCTAGGTTGCCCGGAACGTAGAAATGACCATAACTTTTACACTGGTAGCAATTATTCGTTTTATACAATGGAAAAACTGTTCTATTTATTTTGTATTTTATGCTTCGGGCGTTGATTTCTAAGGCCCTAACTATTCAATCTGTTGGTGCAACGACCAAGGGTGAAGCCTATGTTGCCCGGAAAGTAGAAATGACGTTAACTTCCAAACTGGTTGCAATTATTCGTTTAATACGATGGAAAAGCTGTTCTACTTATTTTGTATTTTATGCTTCGGGCGTTGACTTCTATGGCCCTAACTATTCAATCTGTTGGTGCAACGCCCAAGGGTGAAGCCTACGTTGCCCGGAAAGTAGAAATGACCATAACTTTAATCCTGGTTGCTATTATTCGTTTTATATGATGGAAAAACTGTTGTATTTATATAGCGTTTTATGCTTCTGGCGTTGACTTCTTAGGCCCTAACTATTCCATCTGGTGGAACAACGCCCTCGGGTGTAGCCTAGGTTGACCGGAACGTAGAAATGACCTTAACTTTTACACTGGTAGCAATTATTCGTTTTATACAATGGAAAAGCTGTTGTATTTATATCGTATTTTATGCTTCTGGCGTTGACTTCTTAGGACCTAACTATTCGATCTGGTGGAGCAACGCCCTAGAGTGAAGCCTAGGTTGCCCGGAACGTAGAAATGACCATTACATTCACACTGGTTGCAATTATTCCTGTTATACGATGGAAAAACTGTTGTATTTTTATTGTATTCTATGCTTCTGGCGTTTAATTCTAAGTCTCTAGCTATTTGATCTGGTGGAGCAACGACCTAGAGTGAAGCCTAGGTTGCCCGGACCGTAGAAATGACCATTACCTTCACAGTGTTTGCTATTATTCATTTCATACGATGGAATAACTGTTGTACTTATATTGCGTTTTATCCTTCTGGCGTTGAATTCTAAGTCCCTAGCTATTCGATCTGTTAGAGCAACGCCCTAGGGTGTAACCTAGGTTATCCGGAACGTAGAAATGGCCAGTACATTCGCACTGGTTGCAGTTATTCCTGTAAAACGATGGAAAAACTGTTGCATCTTTATTGTATTTTATGCTTCTGGCGTTGACTTCTAAGGCGCTAACTATTCGATCTGGTGGAGCAACGCCCTAGGGTGAAGCCTAGGTTGGCCGCAATGTAGAAATGTCCATAACTTTCACACTGGTTGCAATTATTCGTTTTATACGATTGAAAAGCTGTTGTATTTATATTGTATTTTATGCTTCGGGCATTGACTTTTTAGGCCCTTACTATTCGATCTGTTGGAGCAACGCCCTAGGGTGAAGCCTAGGTTGCCCGGAACGTAGAAATGAGCATAACTATCACACTGGTTGCAATTATTCGTTTTATACGGTGGTAAAGCTGCTGTATTTATATCGTATTTTATGCTTCTGGCGTTGACTTCTTAGGCCCTAACTATTCGATCTGGTGGAGCAACGCCCTAGGGTGAAGCCTAGGTTGCCCGGTAAGTAGAAATGACCATCACTTTCAAACTGGTTGCAATTATTCCTGTTATATGATGGAAAAACTGTTGTATTTTTATTGCATTTTATGCGTCGGGCATTGACTTCTAAGGCCCTAACTATTCCATCTGTTGGAGCAACGACCTATGGTGAAGCCTAGGTTGCCGGGAAAGTAGAAATGACCATAACTTTCATACTGGTTGCAATTATTCGTTTTATATGATGGAAAAGCTGTTGTATTTATATTGTATTTTATGCTTCTGGCGTTGACTTCTAAGGCCCTAGCTATTCCACCTGGTGGAGCAACGCCCCAGAGTGAATCCTAGGTTGCACGGAACGTATAAATGACCATCACTTTCAAACTGGTTGCAATTATTCCTGTTATATGATGGAAAAACGGTTGTATTTTTATTGCATTTTATGCTTCGGGCATTGACTTCTCAGGCCCTAACTATTCAATCTGTTGGAGCAACGCCCGAGGGTGAAGCCTAGGGTGCCCGGAAAGTAGAAGTGACCATAACTTTCATACTGGTTGCAATTATTCGATTTATACGATGAAAAAACTGTTGTATTTATGTTGTATTTTATGCTTCTGGCGTTCACTTCTTAGGCCCTAACTATTAGAACTGGTGAAACAACGCCCTAGAGTGAAGCCTAGGTTGCCCGGGACGTAGAAATGCCCATAACTTTCACACTGGTAGCAATTATTCGTTTTATACAATGGAAAAACTGTTCCATTTATTTTGTATTTTATGCTTCGGGCGTTGACTTCTAAGGCCCTAACTGTTTGATCTGGAGGAGCAACGCCCTAGAGTGAAGCCTAGGTTGACCGGAACGTAGAAATGACCATAACTTTTACACTGGTAGCAATTATTCGTTTTATACAATGGAAAAACTGTTTTATTTATTTTGCATTTTATGCTTCGGGCGTTGACTTCTAAGGCCCTAACTGATTGATCTGTTGGAGCAACGCCCTAGAGTGAAGCCTAGGTTGCCCGGAAAGTAGAAATGACCATAACTTTCATCCTGGTTGCAATTATTCGTTTTATATGATGGAAAAACTGTTGCATTTATATAGGGTTTTATGCTTCTGGCGTTAACTTCTAAGGCCCTAACTATTCCATCTGGTGGAACAACGCCCTAGGGTGAAGCCTAGGTTGCCTGGACGTAGAAATGACCATCACTTTCACACGGGTTGCAATTATTCCTGTTATAGGATGGAAAGACTGTTGCATTTTTATTGTATTTTATACTTCAGGCGTTGACTTCTAGGGCCCTAGCTATTCGATCTGGTCGAGCAACGCCCTAGAGTGAAGCCTAGGTTGCGCGGAACGTAGAAATGACCATAACTTCTACACTGGTTGCAATTATTCGTTTTATACAATGGAAAAGCTGTTCTACTTATTTTGTATTTTATGCTTCGGGCGTTGACTTCTAAGGCCCTAACTATTCAATCTGTTGGTGCAACGCCCAAGGGTGAAGCTATGTTGCCCGGAAAGTAGAAATGACGTTGACTTTCATACTGGTTGCTATCATTCGTTTTATACGATGGAAAAACTGTTATATTTATATTGTATTTTATGCATCTGGCGTAGACTTCTTCGGCCCTAACTGTTCGATCTGGTGGAACAACGTCCTAGGGTGAAGCCTAGGATGCCCGGAAAGTAGAAATGACCATAACTTTCACACTGGTTGCAATTATTCGTTTTATACGATGGAAAAGCTGTTGCACCTTTATTGTATTTTATTCATCTGGGGTTGACTTCCAAGGCCGTAGCTATTAGATGTGGTGGAGCAACGCCCTAGAGTGACGCCTAGGTTGCCCGGAACGTAGAAATGACCATTACTTTCACAATGTTTGCAATTATTCATTTTATACGATGGAAAAGCTTTTGTACCTACATTGTATTCTATTCTTCTGGCGTTGACTTCTTAGGCCCTAATTATTCGATCTGGTGGAACAACGCCCTAGAGTGAAGACTAGGTTGCCCGGAACATGGAAATGACCATTACTTTCACACTGTTTGCAGTTATTCCTGTTATACGATGGAAAAACTTTTGCATCTTTATTGTATTTTATGCTTCTGGCGTTGACTTCTAAGGCCCTAGCTATTCGGTTTGGTGGAGCAACGCCCGAGAGTGGGGCCTAGGTTGCCCGGTACATAGAAATGACCATTACTTTCACACTGTTTGCAAATATACATTATATACGATGGAAAATCTGTTGTATTTATGTTGTATTTTATGCTTCTGGCGTTGACTTCTTAGGCCCTAACTATTTGATCTGGTGGCGCAACGCCCCAGAGTGAAGCCTAGGTTGCCCGGAACGTAGAAATGACCATTACTTTCACACTGGTTGCTATCATTCGTTTTATACGATGGAAAAACTGTTATATTTATATTGTATTTTATGCTTCTGGCGTTGACTTCTTAGGCCCTAGCTGTTCGATCTGGTGGAACAACGTCCTAGGGTGAAGCCTAGGATGCCCGGAACGTAGAAATGACCATAACCTTTACACTGGTAGCTATTATTCGTTTTATACAATGGAAAAACCGTTCTATTTATTTTGTGTTTTATGCGTCGGGCGTTGACTTCTAAGGGCCTAACTATTCAATCTGTTGGTGCAACGCCCTAGAGTGAAGCCTAGGTTGCCCGGAACGGAGAAATGACCATTACTTTCACAATGTTTGCAATTATTCATTTTATACGATGGAAAAGCATTTGTACTTATATTGTATTTTATTCTTCTGGCGTTGACTTCTTAGGCCCTAACTATTCGATCTGGTGGAGCAACGCCCTAGAGTGAAGCGTAGGTTGCCCGGAACGTAGAAATGACCATTACATTCACACTGGTTGCAATTATTCGTCTTATACGATGGAAATGCTGTTGTATTAATATCGTATTTTATGCTTCGGGCATTGACTTCTAAGGCCCTAGCTATTCTATCTGGTCGAGCGACGCCCTAGAGTGAAGCCTAGGTTGCCCGGAACGTAGAAATGACCATAACTTCCACACTGGTTGCAATTATTCGTTTTATACGATGGAAAAGCTGTTGTATTTATATCGTATTTTATGCTTCTGGCGTTGACTTCTAAGGCCCAGCTATTCGATTTGGTGGAGCAACGCCCGTGAGTGGAGCCTAGGTTGCCCGGTACGTAGAAATGACCATTACTTTCACACTGTTTGCAAATATACATTACATACGATGGAAAATCAGTTGTATTTATGTTGTATTTTATGCTTCTGGCGTTGACTTCTTAGGCCCTAACTATTTGATCTGGTGGTGCACCGCCCTAGAGTGAAGCCTTGGTTGCCCGGAACGTAGAAAAGACCATTACCTTCACACTGGTTGCAATTATTCCTGCTTTACGATGGAAAAACTGTTGCATCTTTATTGTATTTTATGCTTCTGGCGTTGATTTCTAAGGCCCTAACTATTCCATCTGGTGGAACAACGCCCTTGGGTGAAGCCTAGGTTGCGCGAAACGTAGCAATGACCATAACTTGCACACTGGTAGCAATTATTCGTTTTATACTATGGAAGAACTATTCTATTTATTTTGTATTTTCTGCTTCTGGCGTTGACTTCTAAGGCCCAGCTATTCGATTTGGTGGAGCAACGCCCGTGAGTGGAGCCTAGGTTGCCCGGTACGTAGAAATGACCAGTACTTTCAGACTGGTTGCTGTTATTCGTTTCATACGATGGAAAAGCTGTTATATTTATTTTGCATTTTATGCTTCGGGCGTTGACTTCTAAGGCCCTAGCTATTCCATCTGGTGGAGCAACACCCTAGAGTGCAGCCTAGGTTGCCCGGAACGTAGAGATGACCATTACTTTCACACTGTTTCCAATTATTCATTTTATACGATGGAAAAGCTGTTGTATTTATATTGTATTTTATGCTCCTGGCGTCGACTTCTAAAGCCGTAGCTATTAGATGTGGTGGAGCAACGCCCTAGAGTGACACCTGGGTTGACCGGAACGTAGAAATGACCATTACTTTCACAATGTCTGCAATTATTCATTTTATACGATGGAAAAACTTTTGTACTTATATTGTATTTTATCCTTCTGGCGTTGAGTTCGAAGTCCCTAGCTATTCGATCTGGCGGAGCAACGCCCTAGTGTGAAACCTAGGTTACCCGGAACGTAGAAATGACCAGTACTTTCAGACTGGTTGCAGTTATTCGTTTTATACAATGGAAAAACTGTTCTATTTATTTTGCATTCTATGCTTCGGGCTTTGAATTCTAAGTCCCTAGCAATTCCATCTGGTGGAGCAACGCCCTAGAGTGAAGCAAAGGTTGCCCGGAACGTAGAAGTGACCATTACTTCCACACTGTTTGCAAATATACATTATATACGATGGAAAAGCTGTTGTACTTATATTGTAATTTATGCTTCTGGCGTTGACTTCTTAGGCCGTAACTATTTGATCTGGTGGAGCACCGCCCTAGAGTGAAGCCTAGGTTGCCCGGAACGTAGAACATACCATTACCTTCACACTGGTCGCAATTATTCCTGTTATACGATGGAAAAACTGTTGCACCTTTATTGTATTTAATGCTTCTGGCGTTGACTTCTAAGGCACTAACAATTCGATCTGGTGGAGCAACGCCCTAGAGTGAAGCCTAGGTTGCACGGAACGTAGAAATGACCATCACTTTCAAACTGGTTGCAATTATTCCTGTTATATGATGGAAAAACTGTTGTATTTTTATTGCATTTTATGCTTCGGACATTGTCTTCTAAGGTCATAACTATTCAATCTGTTGGAGCAACGCCCTAGGGTGAAGCCTAGCTTGCCCGGAAAGTAGAAATGACAATAACTTTCATACTGGTTGCAATTATTCGTTTTATACGATGGAAAAGCTGTTGCACCTTTATTGCATTTTATGCGTCTGTCGTTGACGTCTAAGGCCGTAGCTATCAGATGTGGTGGAGCAACGCACTAGAGTGACGCCTAGGTAGCGCGGAACGTAGAAATGACCATTACTTTCGCAATGTTTGCAAATATTCATTTTATACGATGGAAAAACTGTTGTACTTATATTGTATTTTATTCTTCTGGCGTTGAATTCTAAGTCCCTAGCTATTCGATCTTGTGGAGCAACGCCCTAGTGTGAAACCTAGGTTACCCGGACCGAAGAAATGACCAGTACTTTCAGACTGGTTGCAGTTATTCGTTTTATACAATGGAAAAACTGTCCTATTTATTTTGCATTTTATGCTTCGGGCGTTGACTTCTAAGGCCCTAGCTATTCCATCTGGTGCAGCAACACCCTAGCGAGAAGCCTAGTTTGCCCGGAACGTAGAAATGACCATTACTTCCACACTGTTTGTAAATATACATTACATACAATGGAAAAGCTGTTGTACTTATATTGTAATTTATGCTTCTGGCGTCCACTTCTTAGGCCCTAACTATTTGATCTGGTGGAGCAACGCCCTAGAGTGAAGCCTAGGTTGCCCGGAACGTAGAACATACCATTACCTTCACACTGGTCGCAATTATTCCTGTTATACGATGGAAAAACTGTTGCACCTTTATTGTATTTTATACTTCTGGCGTTGACTTCATAGGCCCAAACTATTCGATCTGGTGGATCAACGTCCTAGAGTGAAGCCTAGGTTGACCGGAACGTAGAAATGACCATAACTTTCACACTGGTTACCATTATTCGTTTTATATGATGGAAAAGCTGTTGTATTTATATCGTATTTTATGCTTCTGGCGTTGACTTTGAAGGCCGTAGCTACTAGATGTGGTGGGGCAACGCCCTAGAGTGGCGCATGCGTTGCCCGGAACGCAGAAATGACCATTACTTTCACAATGTTTGCAAATATTCATTTCATACGATGGAAAAACTGTTGTACTTATATTGTATTTTATCCTTCTGGCGTTGAATTCTAAGTGCCTAGCTATTCTATGTGGTGGAGCAACGCCCTAGAGTGAAACCTAGGTTACCCGGAACGTAGAAATGACCAGTACTTTCACACTGGTTGGAGTTATCCGTTTTATACAATGGAAAAACTGTTCTATTTATTTTGCATTTTATACTTCGGGCGTTGACTTCTAAGGCCCTCGCTATTCCATCTGGTGGAGCAACACCCTAGCGAGAAGCCTAGGTTGCCCGGAACGTAGAAATGACCATTACTTCAACACTGTTGCAAATATACATTATATACGATGGAAAAGCTGTTGCATCCTTATTGAATTTTATGCTTCTGGCGTTGACTTCTAAGGCCCTAACTATTCGATCTGGTGGAGCAACGCCCTAGAGTGAAGCCTAGGTTGCACGGAACGTAGAAATGACCATCACTTTCAAACTGGTTGCAAGTATTCCTGTTATATGATGGAAAAACTGTTGTATTTTTATTGCATTTTATGCTTCGGGCATTGTCTTCTAAGGTCCTAACTATTCAATCTGTTGGAGCAACGCCCTAGGGTGAAGCCTAGGTTGCCCGGAAAGTAGAAATGACAATAACTTTCATACTGGTTACAATTATTCGTTTTATACGATGGAAAAGCTGTTGCACCTTTATTGCATTTTATGCTTCTGTTGTTGACGTCTAAGGCCGTAGCTATCAGACGTGGTGGAGCAACGCACTAGAGTGACGCCTAGGTTGCCCGGAACGTAGAAATGACCATTACTTTCGCAATGTTTAAAATTATTCATTTTATACGATGGAAAAACTTTTGTACTTATATTGTATTTTATCCTTCTGGCGTTGAGTTCGAAGTCCCTAGCTATTCGATCTGGTGGAGCAACGCCCTAGTCTGACACCTAGGATACCCGGAATGTAGAAATGACCAGTACTTTCAGACTGGTTGCAGTTATTCGTTTTATACAATGGAAAAACTGTTCTATTTATTTTGCATTTTATGCTTCGGGCGTTGAATTCTAAGTCCCTAGCAATTCCATCTGGTGGAGCAACACCCTAGTGTGAAGCCTAGGTTGCCCGGAACGTAGAAGTGACCATTACTTCCACACTGTTTGCAAATATACATTATATACGATGGAAAAGCTGTTGTACTTATATTGTAATTTATGCTTCTGGCGTTGACTTCTTAGGCCGTAACTATTTGATCTGGTGGAGCACCGCCCTAGAGTGAAGCCTAAGTTGCCCGGAACGTAGAACATACCATTACCTTCACACTGGTTGCAATTATTCCTGTTATACGATGGAAAAACTGTTGCAGCTTTATTGTATTTAATGCTTCTGGCGTTGACTTCTAAGGCCCTAACTATTCGATCTGGCGGAGGAAGGCCCTAGACTGAAGCCTAGGTTGCCCGGAACGTAGAAATGACCATAACATTCACACTGGTTGCCATTAATCGTTTTCTACGATGGAAAAGCTGTTGTATTTATATCGTATTTTATGCTTCTGGCGTTGACTTCTTAGGCCCTAACTACTCGATCTGGTGGAGCAACGCCCTAGAGTGAAGCCTAGGTTGCTCGGAACGTAGAAATGACCATTACCTTCACACTGTTTGCAATTATTCATTTTATAAGATGGCATAGCTGTAGTATTTAGATTGTATTTTATGCTTCCGGCGTTAACTTCTAAGGCCGTAGCTATCAGATGAGGAGCAGCAACGCCCTAGAGAGACACGTAGGTTGCCAGCCACGTAGAAATGACCATTACTTTCACAATGTTCGGAATCATTCATTTTATACGATGGAAAAACTGTTGTACTTATATTGTATTTTATGCTTCGGGCGTTGACTTCTAAGGCCCTAACTATTCGATTTGGTGGAGCAACGCCCTACAGTGAAGCCTAGGTTGCCCGGAACGTAGAAATGACCAGTACTTTCACACTGGTTACAGTTATTCGTTTTATACGATGGAAAAGCTGTTGCACCTTTATTGCATTTTATGCTTCTGTCGTTGACGTCTAAGGCCGTAGCTATTAGATGTGGTGGAGCAACGCACTAGAGTGACGCCTAGGTTGCCCGGAACGTAGAAATGACCATTACTTTCGCAATGTTTAAAATTATTCATTTTATACGATGGAAAAACTTTTGTACTTATATTGTATTTTATCCTTCTGGCGTTGAGTTCGAAGTCCCTAGCTATTCGATCTGGTGGAGCAACGCCCTAGTGTGACACCTAGGATACCCGGAACGTAGAAATGACCAGTACTTTCAGACTGGTTGCTGTTATTCGTTTCATACGATGGAAAAGCTGTTATATTTATTTTGCATTTTATGCTTCGGGCGTTGACTTCTAAGGCCTTAGCTATTCCATCTGGTGGAGCAACACCCTAGAGTGCAGCCTAGGTTGCCCGGAACGTAGAAAAGACCATTACTTTCACAATGTTCGCAATTATTCATTTTATACGATGGAAAAGCTGTTGTATTTATATTGTATTTTATGCTCCTGGCGTTGACTTCTAAGTCCCTAGCTATTCGATCTCGTGGAGCAACGCCCTAGTGTGAAACCTAGGTTACCCGGAACGTAGAAATGTCCAGTACTTTCTGACTGGTTGCTGTTATTCGTTTCATTCGATGGAAAAGCTGTTATATTTATTTTGCATTTTATGCTTCGGACGTTGACTTCTAAGGCCCTAACTGTTTGGTCTGGTGGAGCAAGGCCCTAGAGTGAAGCCTAGGTTGCCCGGAACGTAGAAATGATCATTACTTTCGCACTGGATGCAATTAGTCATGCTATACAATGGAAAAACTGTTGCATTTTTATTGTGTTTTATGCTTCTGGCGTTGACTTCTATGGCCCTACCTATTCGATCTGGTGGAGCAACGCCCTAGAGTGCAGCCTAGGTAGCCCGGAACGTAGAAATGACCACAACTTTCACACTGATTGCTATTATTCGTTTTATACGATCGAAAAACTGTTATGTTTATGTTGTATATTATGCTTCTGGCGTTGCCTTCTAAGGCACTACCTATTCGATCTGGTGGAGCATCACTCTACAGTGAAGCCTAGGTTGCCCGGGACGTAGAAATGACCATAACTTTCACACTGGTAGCAACTACTCATTGTATACGATGGAAAAACTGTTGTACTTATATTGCATTTTATTCTTCTGGCGTTGAATTCTTAGTCCCTAGCTACTGGATCTGGTGGAGCAGCGCCCTAGAGTGAAGCCTGGATTACCCGGAACGTAGTAATGACCAGTACTATCACACTGTTTGCAGTTATTCCTGTTATACGATGGAAAGCTGTTGCATCTTTATGGTATTTTATGCTTCGGGCGTTGACTTCTAAGGCCCTAACTATTCGATCTGGCGGAGGAAGGCCCTAGACTGATGCCTAGGTTGCCCGGAACGTAGAAATGACCATAACATTCACACTGGTTGCCATTAATCGTTTTCTACTATGGAAAAGCTGTTGTATTTATATCGTATTTTATGCTTCTGGCGTTAACTTCTTAGGCCCTAACTATTCGATCTGGTGGAGCAACGCCCTGGAGTGAAGCCTAGGTTGCTCGGAACGTAGAAATGACCATTACCTTCACACTGTTTGCAATTATTCATTTTATAAGATGGCAAAGCTGTAGTATTTAGATTGTATTTTATGCTTCCGGCGTTAACTTCTAAGGCCGTAGCTATCAGATGAGGAGCAGCAACGCCCTAGAGTGACACGTAGGTTGCCAGGCACGTAGAAATGACCATTACTTTCCCAATGTTCGGAATCATTCATTTTATACGATGGAAAAACTGTTGTACTTATATTGTATTTTATGCTTCGGGCGTTGACTTCTAAGGCCCTAACTATTCGATTTGGTGGAGCAACGCCCTACAGTGAAGCCTAGGTTGCCCGGAACGTAGAAATGACCAGTACTTTCACACTGGTTACAGTTATTCGTTTTATACAATGGAAAAACTGTTCTATTTATTTTGCATTTTATGCTTCGGGCGTTGACTTCTAGGGCCCTAACTATTCGATCTGGTGGAGCAACGCCCTAGAGTGAAGCCTAGGTTGCCCGGAACGTAGAAATGACCATTACTTCCACAGTGTCTGCAACTATTCATTTCACACGATGGAAAAACTGTTGTACTTATATCGTAATTTATCCTTCTGGCGTTGAGTTCTAAGTCCCTAGCTATCCGATCTGGTGGAGCAACGCCCTAGTGTGAAACCTAGGTTACCCGGAACGTAGAAATGTCCAGTACTTTCAGACTGGTTGCTGTTATTCGTTTCATACGATGGAAAAGCTGTTATATTTATTTTGCATTTTATGCTTCGGGCGTTGACTTCTAAGGCCCTAACTGTTTGGTCTGGTGGAGCAAGGCCCTAGAGTGAAGCCTAGGTTGCCCGGAACGTAGAAATGATCATTACTTTCGCACTGGATGCAATTAGTCATGCTATACAATGGAAAAACTGTTGCATTTTTATTGTGTTTTATGCTTCTGGCGTTGACTTCTATGGCCCTACCTATTCGATCTGGTGGAGCAACGCCCTAGAGTGCAGCCTAGGTAGCCCGGAACGTAGAAATGATCACAACTTTCACACTGATTGCTATTATTCGTTTTATACGATCGAAAAACTGTTATGTTTATGTTGTATATTATGCTTCTGGCGTTGCCTTCTAAGGCACTACCTATTCGATCTGGTGGAGCATCACTCTACAGTGAAGCCTAGGTTGCCCCGGACGTAGAAATGACCATAACTTTCACACTGGTAGCAACTACTCATTGTATACGATGGAAAAACTGTTGTACTTATATTGCATTTTATTCATCTGGCGTTGAATTCTTAGTCCCTAGCTACTGGATCTGGTGGAGCAGCGCCCTAGAGTGAAGCCTGGATTACCCGGAACGTAGTAATGACCAGTACTATCACACTGTTTGCAGTTATTCCTGTTATACGATGGAAAGCTGTTGCATCTTTATGGTATTTTATGCTTCTGGCGTTGACTTCTAAGGCCCTAACTATTCGATCTGGCGGATGAAGGCCCTAGACTGAAGCCTAGGTTGCCCGGAACGTAGAAATGACCATAACATTCACACTGGTTGCCATTAATCGTTTTCTACGATGGAAAAGCTGTTGTATTTATATCGTATTTTATGCTTCTGGCGTTAACTTCTTAGGGCCTAACTATTCGATCTGGTGGAGCAACGCCCTAGAGTGAAGCCTAGGTTGCTCGGAACGTAGAAATGACCATTACCTTCACACTGTTTGCAATTATTCATTTTATAAGATGGCAAAGCTGTAGTATTTAGATTGTATTTTATGCTTCCGGCGTTAACTTCTAAGGCCGTAGCTATCAGATGAGGAGCAGCAACGCCCTAGAGTGACACTTAGGTTGCCAGGCACGTAGAAATGACCATTACTTTCACAATGTTCGGAATCATTCATTTTATACGATGGAAAAACTGTTGTACTTATATTGTATTTTATGCTTCGGGCGTTGACTTCTAAGGCCCTAACTATTCGACTTGGTGGAGCAACGCCCTACAGTGAAGCCTAGGTTGCCCGGAACGTAGAAATGACCAGTACTTTCACACTGGTTACAGTTATTCGTTTTATACAATGGAAAAACTGTTCTATTTCTTTTGCATTTTATGCTTCGGGCGTTGACTTCTAAGGCCCTAACTATTCGATCTGGTGGAGCAACGCCCTAGAGTGAAGCCTAGGTTGCCCGGAACGTAGAAATGACCATAACTTTCACACTGGTTGCTATTATTCGTTTTATACGATGGAATAGCTGTTATATTTATACTGCATTTTATGCTTCTAGCGTTGCCTTCTAAGGCACTACCTATTCGATCTGGTGGAACATCACTCTACAGTGAAGCCTAGGTTGCCCGGGACGTAGAAATGACCATAACTTTCACACTGGTAGCAACTACTCATTGTATACGATGGAAAAACCGTTGTACTTATATTGCATTTTATTCTTCTGGCGTTGAATTCTTAGTCCCTAGCTACTGGATCTGGTGGAGCAACGCCCTAGAGTGACACGTAGGTTGCCAGGCACGTAGAAATGACCATTACTTTCACAACGTTCGGAATCATTCATTTTATACGATGGAAAAACTGTTGTATTTATATTGTATTTTATGCTTCGGGCGTTGACTTCTAAGGCCCTAACTATTCGATTTGGTGGAGCAACGCCCTACAGTGAAGCCTAGGTTGCCCGGAACGTAGAAATGACCAGTACTTTCACACTGGTTACAGTTATTCGTTTTATACAATGGAAAAACTGTTCTATTTCTTTTGCATTTTATGCTTCGGGCGTTGACTTCTAAGGCCCTAACTATTCGATCTGGTGGAGCAACGCCCTAGAGTGAAGCCTAGGTTGCCCGGAACGTAGAAATGACCATTACTTCCACAATGTCTGCAATTATTCATTTCATACGATGGAAAAACTGTTGTACTTATATCGTATTTTATCCTTCTGGCGTTGAGTTCTAAGTCCCTAGCTATCCGATCTGGTGGAGCAACGCCCTAGTGTGAAACCTAGGTTACCCGGAACGTAGAAATGTCCAGTACTTTCAGACTGGTTGCTGTTATTCGTTTCATACGATGGAAAATCTGTTATATTTATTTTGCATTTTATGCTTCGGGCGTTGACTTCTAAGGCCCTAACTGTTTGGTCTGGTGGAGCAAGGCCCTAGAGTGAAGCCTAGGTTGCCCGGAACGTAGAAATGATCATTACTTTCGCACTGGATGCAATTAGTCATGCTATACAATGGAAAAACTGTTGCATTTTTATTGTGTTTTATGCTTCTGGCGTTGACTTCTATGGCCCTACCTATTCGATCTGGTGGAGCAACGCCCTAGAGTGCAGCCTAGGTAGCCCGGAACGTAGAAATGACCACAACTTTCACACTCATTGCTATTATTCGTTTTATACGATCGAAAAACTGTTATGTTTATGTTGTATATTATGCTTCTGGCGTTGCCTTCTAAGGCACTACCTATTCGATCTGGTGGAGCATCACTCTACAGTGAAGCCTAGGTTGCCCGGGACGTAGAAATGACCATAACTTTCACACTGGTAGCAACTACTCATTGTATACGATGGAAAAACTGTTGTACTTATATTGCATTTTATTCTTCTGGCGTTGAATTCTTAGTCCCTAGCTACTGGATCTGGTGGAGCAGCGCCCTAGAGTGAAGCCTGGATTACCCGGAACGTAGTAATGACCAGTACTATCACACTGTTTGCAGTTATTCCTGTTATACGATGGAAATCTGTTGCATCTTTATGGTATTTTATGCTTCTGGCGTTGACTTCTAAGGCCCTAACTATTCGATCTGGCGGAGGAAGGCCCTAGACTGAAGCCTAGGTTGCCCGGAACGTAGAAATGACCATAACATTCACACTGTTTGCCATTAATCGTTTTCTACGATGGAAAAGCTGTTGTATTTATATCGTATTTTATACTTCTGGCGTTAACTTCTTAGGCCCTAACTATTCGATCTGGTGGAGCAACGCCCTAGAGTGAAGCCTAGGTTGCTCGGAACGTAGAAATGACCATTACCTTCACACTGTTTGCAATTATTCATTTTATAAGATGGCAAAGCTGTAGTATTTAGATTGTATTTTATGCTTCCGGCGTTAACTTCTAAGGCCGTAGCTATCAGATGAGGAGCAGCAACGCCCTAGAGTGACACGTAGGTTGCCAGGCACGTAGAAATGACCATTACTTTCACAATGTTCGGAATCATTCATTTTATACGATGGAAAAACTGTTGTACTTATATTGTATTTTATGCTTCGGGCGTTGACTTCTAAGGCCCTAACTATTCGATTTGGTGGAGCAACGCCCTACAGTGAAGCCTAGGTTGCCCGGAACGTAGAAATGACCAGTACTTTCACACTGGTTACAGTTATTCGTTTTATACAATGGAAAAACTGTTCTATTTCTTTTGCATTTTATGCTTCGGGCGTTGACTTCTAAGGCCCTAACTATTCGATCTGGTGGAGCAACGCCCTAGAGTGAAGCCTAGGTTGCCCGGAACGTAGAAATGACCATAACTTTCACACTGGTTGCTATTATTCGTTTTATACGATGGAATAGCTGTTATATTTATACTGCATTTTATGCTTCTGGCGTTGCCTTCTAAGGCACTACCTATTCGATCTGGTGGAACATCACTCTACAGTGAAGCCTAGGTTGCCCGGGACGTAGAAATGACCATAACTTTCACACTGGTAGCAACTACTCATTGTATACGATGGAAAAACCGTTGTACTTATATTGCATTTTATTCTTCTGGCGTTGAATTCTTAGTCCCTAGCTACTGGATCTGGTGGAGCAACGCCCTAGAGTGAAGCCTAGGTTGCTCGGAACGTAGAAATGACCATTACCTTCACACTGTTTGCAATTATTCATTTTATAAGATGGCAAAGCTGTAGTATTTAGATTGTATTTTATGCTTCCGGCGTTAACTTCTAAGGCCGTAGCTATCAGATGAGGAGCAGCAACGCCCTAGAGTGACACGTAGGTTGCCAGGCACGTAGAAATGACCATTACTTTCACAATGTTCGGAATCATTCATTTTATACGATGGAAAAACTGTTGTACTTATATTGTATTTTATGCTTCGGGCGTTGACTTCTAAGGCCCTAACTATTCGATCTGGTGGAGCAAGGCCCTAGAGTGAAGCCTAGGTTGCCCGGAACGTAGAAATTATCATTACTTTCGCACTGGATGCAATTAGTCATGCTATACAATGGAAATACTGTTGCATTTTTATTGTGTTTTATGCTTCTGGCGTTGACTTCTATGGCCCTACCTATTCGATCTGGTGGAGCAACGCCCTAGAGTGCAGCCTAGGTAGCCCGGAACGTAGAAATGACCACAACTTTCACACTGATTGCTATTATTCGTTTTATACGACCGAAAAACTGTTATGTTTATGTTGTATATTATGCTTCTGGCGTTGCCTTCTAAGGCACTACCTATTCGATCTGGTGGAGCATCACTCTACAGTGAAGCCTAGGTTGCCCGGGACGTAGAAATGACCATAACTTTCACACTGGTAGCAACTACTCATTGTATACGATGGAAAAACTGTTGTAATTATATTGCATTTTATTCTTCTGGCGTTGAATTCTTAGTCCCTAGCTACTGGATCTGGTGGAGCAGCGCCCCAGAGTGAAGCCTGGATTACCCGGAACGTAGTAATGACCAGTACTGTCACACTGTTTGCAGTTATTCCTGTTATACGATGGAAAGCTGTTGCATCTTTATGGTATTTTATGCTTCTGGCGTTGACTTCTAAGGCCCTAACTATTCGATCTGGCGGAGGAAGGCCCTAGACTGAAGCCTAGGTTGCCCGGAACGTAGAAATGACCATAACATTCACACTGGTTGCCATTAAACGTTTTCTACTATAGAAAAGCTGTTGTATTTATATCGTATTTTATGCTTCTGGCGTTAACTTCTTAGGCCCTAACTATTCGATCTGGTGGAGCAACGCCCTAGAGTGAAGCCTAGGTTGCTCGGAACGTAGAAATGACCATTACCTTCACACTGTTTGCAATTATTCATTTTATAAGATGGCAAAGCTGTAGTATTTAGATTGTATTTTATGCTTCCGGCGTTAACTTCTAAGGCCGTAGCTATCAGATGAGGAGCAGCAACGCCCTAGAGTGACACGTAGGTTGCCAGGCACGTAGAAATGACCATTACTTTCACAATGTTCGGAATCATTCATTTTATACGATGGAAAAACTGTTGTACTTATATTGTATTTTATGCTTCGGGCGTTGACTTCTAAGGCCCTAACTATTCGATTTGGTGGAGCAACGCCCTACAGTGAAGCCTAGGTTGCCCGGAACGTAGAAATGACCAGTACTTTCACACTGGTTACAGTTATTCGTTTTATACAATGGAAAAACTGTTCTATTTATTTTGCATTTTATGCTTCGGGCGCTGACTTCTAAGGCCCTAACTATTCGATCTGGTGGAGCAACGCCCTAGAGTGAAGCCTAGGTTGCCCGGAACGTAGAAATGACCATAACTTTCACACTGGTTGCTATTATTCGTTTTATACGATGGAATAGCTGTTATATTTATATTGCATTTTATGCTTCTGGCATTGAATTCTAAGTCCCTATCTATTCCATCTGGTGGAGCAACACCCTAGAGTGTAGCGTAGGGTGCCCGGAACGTAGAAATGACCATTACTTCCACAATGTCTGCAATTATTCATTTCATACGATGGAAAAACTGTTGTACTTATATCGTATTTTATCCTTCTGGCGTTGAGTTCTAAGTCCCTAGCTATTCGGTCTGGTGGAGCAACGCGCTAGTCTGAAACCTAGGTTACCCGGAACGTAGAAATGACCATTACTTTCACAATGTCTGCAATTATTCATTTCATACGATGGAAAAACTGTTGTACTTATATTGTATTTTATCCTTCTGGCGTTGAATTCTAAGTCCCTAGCTATTCGGTCTGGTGGAGCAACGCCCTAGTGTGAAACCTAGGTTACCCGGAACGTAGAAATGACCAGTACTTTCAGACTGGTTGCTGTTATTCGTTTCATACGATGGAAAAGCTGTTATATTTATTTTGCATTTTATGCTTCGGGCGTTGACTTCTAAGGCCTTAGCTATTCCATGTGGTGGAGCAACACCCTAGAGTGCAGCCTAGGTTGCCCGGAACGTAGAAATGACCATTACTTTCACAATGTCTGCAATTATTCATTTCATACGATGGAAAAACTGTTGTACTTATATTGTATTTTATCCTTCTGGCGTTGAATTCTAAGTCCCTAGCTATTCGGTCTGGTGGAGCAACGCCCTAGTGTGAAACCTAGGTTACCCGGAACGTAGAAATGACCAGTACTTTCAGACTGGTTGCTGTTATTCGTTTCATACGATGGAAAAGCTGTTATATTTATTTTGCATTTTATGCTTCGGGCGTTGACTTCTAAGGCCCTAACTATTCGATCTGGTGGAGCAACGCCCTAGAGTGAAGCCTAGGTTGCCCGGAACGTAGAAATGACCATTACTTCCACAATGTCTGCAATTATTCATTTCATACGATGGAACAACTGTTGTACTTATATCGTATTTTATCCTTCTGGCGTTGAGTTCTAAGTCCCTAGCTATCCGATCTGGTGGAGCAACGCCCTAGTGTGAAACCTAGGTTACCTGGAACGTAGAAATGTCCAGTACTTTCAGACTGGTTGCTGTTATTCGTTTCATACGATGGAAAATCTGTTATATTTATTTTGCATTTTATGCTTCGGGCGTTGACTTCTAAGGCCCTAACTGTTTGGTCTGGTGGAGCAAGGCCCTAGAGTGAAGCCTAGGTTGCCCGGAACGTAGAAATGATCATTACTTTCGCACTGGATGCAATTAGTCATGCTATACAATGGAAAAACTGTTGCATTTTTATTGTGTTTTATGCTTCTGGCGTTGACTTCTATGGCCCTACCTATTCGATCTGGTGGAGCAACGCCCTAGAGTGCAGCCTAGGTAGCCCGGAACGTAGAAATGACCACAACTTTCACACTCATTGCTATTATTCGTTTTATACGATCGAAAAACTGTTATGTTTATGTTGTATATTATGCTTCTGGCGTTGCCTTCTAAGGCACTACCTATTCGATCTGGTGGAGCATCACTCTACAGTGAAGCCTAGGTTGCCCGGGACGTAGAAATGACCATAACTTTCACACTGGTAGCAACTACTCATTGTATACGATGGAAAAACTGTTGTACTTATATTGCATTTTATTCTTCTGGCGTTGAATTCTTAGTCCCTAGCTACTGGATCTGGTGGAGCAGCGCCCTAGAGTGAAGCCTGGATTACCCGGAACGTAGTAATGACCAGTACTATCACACTGTTTGCAGTTATTCCTGTTATACGATGGAAATCTGTTGCATCTTTATGGTATTTTATGCTTCTGGCGTTGACTTCTAAGGCCCTAACTATTCGATCTGGCGGAGGAAGGCCCTAGACTGAAGCCTAGGTTGCCCGGAACGTAGAAATGACCATAACATTCACACTGGTTGCCATTAATCGTTTTCTACGATGGAAAAGCTGTTGTATTTATATCGTATTTTATGCTTCTGGCGTTAACTTCTTAGGCCCTAACTATTCGATCTGGTGGAGCAACGCCCTAGAGTGAAGCCTAGGTTGCTCGGAACGTAGAAATGACCATTACCTTCACACTGTTTGCAATTATTCATTTTATAAGATGGCAAAGCTGTAGTATTTAGATTGTATTTTATGCTTCCGGCGTTAACTTCTAAGGCCGTAGCTATCAGATGAGGAGCAGCAACGCCCTAGAGTGACACGTAGGTTGCCAGGCACGTAGAAATGACCATTACTTTCACAATGTTCGGAATCATTCATTTTATACGATGGAAAAACTGTTGTACTTATATTGTATTTTATGCTTCGGGCGTTGACTTCTAAGGCCCTAACTATTCGATTTGG
Source organism: Calliopsis andreniformis (assembly GCF_051401765.1). Lineage (NCBI taxonomy): Eukaryota > Metazoa > Arthropoda > Insecta > Hymenoptera > Andrenidae > Calliopsis > Calliopsis andreniformis. Next base: position 5,508,198 of record NW_027480425.1, on the reverse strand, counting down.
TGGAGCAACGCCCTACAGTGAAGCCTAGGTTGCCCGGAACGTAGAAATGACCAGTACTTTCACACTGGTTACAGTTATTCGTTTTATACAATGGAAAAACTGTTCTATTTCTTTTGCATTTTATGCTTCGGGCGTTGACTTCTAAGGCCCTAACTATTCGATCTGGTGGAGCAACGCCCTAGAGTGAAGCCTAGGTTGCCCGGAACGTAGAAATGACCATAACTTTCACACTGGTTGCTATTATTCGTTTTATACGATGGAATAGCTGTTATATTTATACTGCATTTTATGCTTCTGGCGTTGCCTTCTAAGGCACTACCTATTCGATCTGGTGGAACATCACTCTACAGTGAAGCCTAGGTTGCCCGGGACGTAGAAATGACCATAACTTTCACACTGGTAGCAACTACTCATTGTATACGATGGAAAAACCGTTGTACTTATATTGCATTTTATTCTTCTGGCGTTGAATTCTTAGTCCCTAGCTACTGGATCTGGTGGAGCAACGCCCTAGAGTGACACGTAGGTTGCCAGGCACGTAGAAATGACCATTACTTTCACAATGTTCGGAATCATTCATTTTATACGATGGAAAAACTGTTGTACTTATATTGTATTTTATGCTTCGGGCGTTGACTTCTAAGGCCCTAACTATTCGATTTGGTGGAGCAACGCCCTACAGTGAAGCCTAGGTTGCCCGGAACGTAGAAATGACCAGTACTTTCACACTGGTTACAGTTATTCGTTTTATACAATGGAAAAACTGTTCTATTTCTTTTGCATTTTATGCTTCGGGCGTTGACTTCTAAGGCCCTAACTATTCGATCTGGTGGAGCAACGCCCTAGAGTGAAGCCTAGGTTGGCCGGAACGTAGAAATGACCATTACTTCCACAATGTCTGCAATTATTCATTTCATACGATGGAAAAACTGTTGTACTTATATCGTATTTTATCCTTCTGGCGTTGAGTTCTAAGTCCCTAGCTATCCGATCTGGTGGAGCAACGCCCTAGTGTGAAACCTAGGTTACCCGGAACGTAGAAATGTCCAGTACTTTCAGACTGGTTGCTGTTATTCGTTTCATACGATGGAAAATCTGTTATATTTATTTTGCATTTTATGCTTCGGGCGTTGACTTCTAAGGCCCTAACTGTTTGGTCTGGTGGAGCAAGGCCCTAGAGTGAAGCCTAGGTTGCCCGGAACGTAGAAATGATCATTACTTTCGCACTGGATGCAATTAGTCATGCTATACAATGGAAAAACTGTTGCATTTTTATTGTGTTTTATGCTTCTGGCGTTGACTTCTATGGCCCTACCTATTCGATCTGGTGGAGCAACGCCCTAGAGTGCAGCCTAGGTAGCCCGGAACGTAGAAATGACCACAACTTTCACACTCATTGCTATTATTCGTTTTATACGATCGAAAAACTGTTATGTTTATGTTGTATATTATGCTTCTGGCGTTGCCTTCTAAGGCACTACCTATTCGATCTGGTGGAGCATCACTCTACAGTGAAGCCTAGGTTGCCCGGGACGTAGAAATGACCATAACTTTCACACTGGTAGCAACTACTCATTGTATACGATGGAAAAACTGTTGTACTTATATTGCATTTTATTCTTCTGGCGTTGAATTCTTAGTCCCTAGCTACTGGATCTGGTGGAGCAGCGCCCTAGAGTGAAGCCTGGATTACCCGGAACGTAGTAATGACCAGTACTATCACACTGTTTGCAGTTATTCCTGTTATACGATGGAAATCTGTTGCATCTTTATGGTATTTTATGCTTCTGGCGTTGACTTCTAAGGCCCTAACTATTCGATCTGGCGGAGGAAGGCCCTAGACTGAAGCCTAGGTTGCCCGGAACGTAGAAATGACCATAACATTCACACTGGTTGCCATTAATCGTTTTCTACGATGGAAAAGCTGTTGTATTTATATCGTATTTTATGCTTCTGGCGTTAACTTCTTAGGCCCTAACTATTCGATCTGGTGGAGCAACGCCCTAGAGTGAAGCCTAGGTTGCTCGGAACGTAGAAATGACCATTACCTTCACACTGTTTGCAATTATTCATTTTATAAGATGGCAAAGCTGTAGTATTTAGATTGTATTTTATGCTTCCGGCGTTAACTTCTAAGGCCGTAGCTATCAGATGAGGAGCAGCAACGCCCTAGAGTGACACGTAGGTTGCCAGGCACGTAGAAATGACCATTACTTTCACAATGTTCGGAATCATTCATTTTATACGATGGAAAAACTGTTGTACTTATATTGTATTTTATGCTTCGGGCGTTGACTTCTAAGGCCCTAACTATTCGATTTGGTGGAGCAACGCCCTACAGTGAAGCCTAGGTTGCCCGGAACGTAGAAATGACCAGTACTTTCACACTGGTTACAGTTATTCGTTTTATACAATGGAAAAACTGTTCTATTTCTTTTGCATTTTATGCTTCGGGCGTTGACTTCTAAGGCCCTAACTATTCGATCTGGTGGAGCAACGCCCTAGAGTGAAGCCTAGGTTGCCCGGAACGTAGAAATGACCATAACTTTCACACTGGTTGCTATTATTCGTTTTATACGATGGAATAGCTGTTATATTTATACTGCATTTTATGCTTCTGGCGTTGCCTTCTAAGGCACTGCCTATTCGATCTGGTGGAACATCACTCTACAGTGAAGCCTAGGTTGCCCGGGACGTAGAAATGACCATAACTTTCACACTGGTAGCAACTACTCATTGTATACGATGGAAAAACCGTTGTACTTATATTGCATTTTATTCTTCTGGCGTTGAATTCTTAGTCCCTAGCTACTGGATCTGGTGGAGCAACGCCCTAGAGTGAAGCCTAGGTTGCTCGGAACGTAGAAATGACCATTACCTTCACACTGTTTGCAATTATTCATTTTATAAGATGGCAAAGCTGTAGTATTTAGATTGTATTTTATGCTTCCGGCGTTAACTTCTAAGGCCGTAGCTATCAGATGAGGAGCAGCAACGCCCTAGAGTGACACGTAGGTTGCCAGGCACGTAGAAATGACCATTACTTTCACAATGTTCGGAATCATTCATTTTATACGATGGAAAAACTGTTGTACTTATATTGTATTTTATGCTTCGGGCGTTGACTTCTAAGGCCCTAACTATTCGATCTGGTGGAGCAAGGCCCTAGAGTGAAGCCTAGGTTGCCCGGAACGTAGAAATTATCATTACTTTCGCACTGGATGCAATTAGTCATGCTATACAATGGAAAAACTGTTGCATTTTTATTGTGTTTTATGCTTCTGGCGTTGACTTCTATGGCCCTACCTATTCGATCTGGTGGAGCAACGCCCTAGAGTGCAGCCTAGGTAGCCCGGAACGTAGAAATGACCACAACTTTCACACTGATTGCTATTATTCGTTTTATACGACCGAAAAACTGTTATGTTTATGTTGTATATTATGCTTCTGGCGTTGCCTTCTAAGGCACTACCTATTCGATCTGGTGGAGCATCACTCTACAGTGAAGCCTAGGTTGCCCGGGACGTAGAAATGACCATAACTTTCACACTGGTAGCAACTACTCATTGTATACGATGGAAAAACTGTTGTAATTATATTGCATTTTATTCTTCTGGCGTTGAATTCTTAGTCCCTAGCTACTGGATCTGGTGGAGCAGCGCCCCAGAGTGAAGCCTGGATTACCCGGAACGTAGTAATGACCAGTACTGTCACACTGTTTGCAGTTATTCCTGTTATACGATGGAAAGCTGTTGCATCTTTATGGTATTTTATGCTTCTGGCGTTGACTTCTAAGGCCCTAACTATTCGATCTGGCGGAGGAAGGCCCTAGACTGAAGCCTAGGTTGCCCGGAACGTAGAAATGACCATAACATTCACACTGGTTGCCATTAAACGTTTTCTACTATAGAAAAGCTGTTGTATTTATATCGTATTTTATGCTTCTGGCGTTAACTTCTTAGGCCCTAACTATTCGATCTGGTGGAGCAACGCCCTAGAGTGAAGCCTAGGTTGCTCGGAACGTAGAAATGACCATTACCTTCACACTGTTTGCAATTATTCATTTTATAAGATGGCAAAGCTGTAGTATTTAGATTGTATTTTATGCTTCCGGCGTTAACTTCTAAGGCCGTAGCTATCAGATGAGGAGCAGCAACGCCCTAGAGTGACACGTAGGTTGCCAGGCACGTAGAAATGACCATTACTTTCACAATGTTCGGAATCATTCATTTTATACGATGGAAAAACTGTTGTACTTATATTGTATTTTATGCTTCGGGCGTTGACTTCTAAGGCCCTAACTATTCGATTTGGTGGAGCAACGCCCTACAGTGAAGCCTAGGTTGCCCGGAACGTAGAAATGACCAGTACTTTCACACTGGTTACAGTTATTCGTTTTATACAATGGAAAAACTGTTCTATTTATTTTGCATTTTATGCTTCGGGCGCTGACTTCTAAGGCCCTAACTATTCGATCTGGTGGAGCAACGCCCTAGAGTGAAGCCTAGGTTGCCCGGAACGTAGAAATGACCATAACTTTCACACTGGTTGCTATTATTCGTTTTATACGATGGAATAGCTGTTATATTTATATTGCATTTTATGCTTCTGGCATTGAATTCTAAGTCCCTATCTATTCCATCTGGTGGAGCAACACCCTAGAGTGTAGCGTAGGGTGCCCGGAACGTAGAAATGACCATTACTTCCACAATGTCTGCAATTATTCATTTCATACGATGGAAAAACTGTTGTACTTATATCGTATTTTATCCTTCTGGCGTTGAGTTCTAAGTCCCTAGCTATTCGGTCTGGTGGAGCAACGCGCTAGTGTGAAACCTAGGTTACCCGGAACGTAGAAATGACCAGTACTTTCAGACTGGTTGCAGTTATTCGTTTTATACAATGGAAAAACTGTTCTATTTATTTTGCATTTTATGCTTCGGGCGTGGAATTCTAAGTCCCTAGCAATTCCATCTGGTGGAGCAACACCCTAGAGTGAAGCAAAGGTTGCCCGGAACGTAGAAGTGACCATTACTTCCACACTGTTTGCAAATATACATTATATACGATGGAAAAGCTGTTGCACCTATATTGTAATTTATGCTTCTGGCGTTGACTTCTTAGGCCGTAACTATTTGATCTGGTGGAGCACCGCCCTACAGTGAAGCCTAGGTTGCCCGGAACGTAGAACATACCATTACCTTCACACTGGTTGCAATTATTCCTGTTATACGATGGAAAAACTGTTGCATCCTTATTGAATTTTATGCTTCTGGCGTTGACTTCTAAGGCACTAACTATTCGATCTGGTGGAGCAACGCCCTTGAGTGAAGCCTAGGTTGCACGGAACGTAGAAATGACCATCACTTTCAAACTGGTTGCAATTATTCCTGTTATATGATGGAAAAACTGTTGTATTTTTATTGCATTTTATGCTTCGGGCATTGTCTTCTAAGGTCCTAACTATTCAATCTGTTGGAGCAACGCCCTAGGGTGAAGCCTAGGCTGCCCGGAAAGTGGAAATGACAATAACTTTCATACTGGTTGCAATTATTCGTTTTATACGATGGAAAAGCTGTTGCACCTTTATTGCATTTTATGCTTCTGTCGTTGACGTCTAAGGCCGTAGCTATCAGATGTGGTGCAGCAACGCACTAGAGTGACGCCTAGGTTGCCCGGAACGTAGAAATGACCATTACTTTCGCAATGTTTAAAATTATTCATTTTATACGATGGAAAAACTGTTGTACTTATATTGTATTTTATGCTTCTGGCGTTGACTTCTAAGGCACTAACTATTCGATCTGGTGGAACAACGCCCTGGGGTGAAGCCTAGGTTGCCCGGAACGTAGAAATGACCATTACTTTCACACTGTTTGCAATTATTCATTTTATACGATGGCAAAGCTGTTGTACTTATGTTGTATTTTATGCTTCTGGCGTTGACTTCTTAGGCCCTAACTATTCGATCTGGTGGAACAACGCCCTGGGGTGAAGCCTAGGTTGCCCGGAACGTAGAAAGGATCATAACTTTCACACTGGTTGCTATTATAAGTTTTATACGATGGAAAAACTGTTCTATTTATTTTGTATTTTATGCTTCGGGCGTTGACTTCTAAGGCCGTAGCTATTAGATGTGGTCGAGCAACGCCCTAGAGTGACACCTAGGTTGACCGGAACGTAGAAATGACCATTACTTTCACAATGTCTGCAATTATTCATTTTAAACGATGGAAAAACTGTTGTACTTATATTGTATTTTATCCTTCTGGCGTTGAATTCTAAGTCCCTAGCTATCCGATCTGGTGGAGCAACGCCCTAGTGTGAAACCTAGGTTACCCGGAACGTAGAAATGGCCATTACGTTCACACTGTTTGCAATTATTCATTTTATACGATGGCAAAGCTGTTGTACTTATGTTGTATTTTATGCTTCGGGCGTTGACTTCTAAGGCCCTAACTATTCGATTTGGGTGGAGCAACGCCCTACAGTGAAGCCTTGGTTGCCCGGAACGTAGAAATGACCATTACTTTCACAATGTCTGCAATTATTCATTTTATACGATGGAAAAGCTGTTGTATTTATATTGTATTTTATGCTCCTGGCGTTGACTTCTAAGTCCCTAGCTATTCGATCTGGTGGAGCAACGCCCTAGTGTGAAACCTAGGTTACCCGGAACGTAGAAATGTCCAGTACTTTCAGACTGGTTGCTGTTATTCGTTTCATACGATGGAAAAACTGTTCTATTTATTTTGTATTTTATGCTTCGGGCGTTGACTTCTAAGGCCGTAGCTATTAGATGTGGTCGAGCAACGCCCTAGAGTGAAGCCTAGGTTGCCCGGAACGTAGAAATGATCATTACTTTCGCACTGGATGCAATTAGTCATGCTATACAATGGAAAAACTGTTGTACTTATATTGCATTTTATTCTTCTGGCGTTGAATTCTTAATCCCTAGCTACTGGATCTGGTGGAGCAGCGCCCTAGAGTGAAGCCTGGATTACCCGGAACGTAGTAATGACCAGTACTATCACACTGTTTGCAGTTATTCCTGTTATTCGATGGAAAGCTATTGCATCTTTATGGTATTTTATGCTTCTGGCGTTGACTTCTAAGGCCCTAACTATTCGATCTGGTGGAGGAAGGCCCTAGACTGAAGCCTAGGTTGCCCGGAACGTAGAAATGACCATAACATTCACACTGGTTGCCATTAATCGTTTTCTACGATGGAAAAGCTGTTGTATTTATAACGTATTTTATGCTTCTGGCGTTGACTTCTTAGGCCCTAACTATTCGATCTGGTGGAGCAACGCCCTAGAGTGAAGCCTAGGTTGCTCGGAACGTAGAAATGACCATTACCTTCACACTGTTTGCAATTATTCATTTTATAAGATGGCAAAGCTGTAGTATTTAGATTGTATTTTATGCTTCCGGCGTTAACTTCTAAGGCCGTAGCTATCAGATGAGGAGCAGCAACGCCCTAGAGTGACACGTAGGTTGCCAGGCACGTAGAAATGACCATTACTTTCACAATGTTCGCAATCATTCATTTTATACGATGGAAAAACTGTTGTACTTATATTGTATTTTATGCTTCGGGCGTTGACTTCTAAGGCCCTAACTATTCGATCTGGTGGAGCAACGCCCTAGAGTGAAGCCTAGGTTGCCCGGAACGTAGAAATGACCATTACTTCCACAATATCTGCAATTATTCATTTCATACGATGGAAAAACTGTTGTACTTATATCGTATTTTATCCTTCTGGCGTTGAGTTCTAAGTCCCTAGCTATCCGATCTGGTGGAGCAACGCCCTAGTGTGAAACCTAGGTTACCCGGAACGTAGAAATGTCCAGTACTTTCAGACTGGTTGCTGTTATTCGTTTCATACGATGGAAAAGCTGTTATATTTATTTTGCATTTTATGCTTCTGGCGTTGAATTCTAAGTCCCTAGCTATTCGGTCTGGTGGAGCAACGCCCTAGTGTGAAACCTAGGTTACCCGGAACGTAGAAATGACCAGTACTTTCAGACTGGTTGCTGTTATTCGTTTCATACGATGGAAAAGCTGTTATATTTATTTTGCATTTTATGCTTCTGGCGTTGACTTCTAAGGCCTTAGCTCTTCCATCTGGTGGAGCAACACCCTAGAGTGCAGCCTAGGTTGCCCGGAACGTAGAAATGACCATTACTTTCACAATGTTCGCAATTATTCATTTTATACGATGGAAAAGCTGTTGTATTTATATTGTATTTTATGCTCCTGGCGTTGACTTCTAAGTCCCTAGCTATTCGATCTGGTGGAGCATCGCCCTAGTGTGAAACCTAGGTTACCCGGAACGTAGAAATGTCCAGTACTTTCAGACTAGTTGCTGTTATTCGTTTCATATGATGGAAAAGCTGTTATATTTATTTTGCATTTTATGCTTCGGGCGTTGACTTCTAAGGCCCTAACTGTTTGGTCTGGTGGAGCAAGGACCTAGAGTGAAGCCTAGGTTGCCCGGAACGTAGAAATGATCATTACTTTCGCACTGGATGCAATTAGTCATGCTATACAATGGAAAAACTGTTGCATTTTTATTGTGTTTTATGCTTCTGGCGTTGACTTCTATGGCCCTACCTATTCGATCTGGTGGAGCAACGCCCTAGAGTGCAGCCTAGGTAGCCCGGAACGTAGAAATGACCACAACTTTCACACTGATTGCTATTATTCGTTTTATACGATCGAAAAACTGTTATGTTTATGTTGTATATTATGCTTCTGGCGTTGCCTTCTAAGGCACTACCTATTCGATCTGGTGGAGCATCACTCTACAGTGAAGCCTAGGTTGCCCGGGACGTAGAAATGACCATAACCTTCACACTGGTAGCAACTACTCATTGTATACGATGGAAAAACCGTTGTACTTATATTGCATTTTATTCTTCTGGCGTTGAATTCTTAGTCCCTAGCTACTGGATCTGGTGGAGCAGCGCCCTAGAGTGAAGCCTGGATTACCCGGAACGTAGTAATGACCAGTACTATCACACTGTTTGCAGTTATTCCTGTTATACGATGGAAAGCTGTTGCATCTTTATGGTATTTTATGCTTCTGGCGTTGACTTCTAAGGCCCTAACTATTCGATCTGGTGGAGGAAGGCCCTAGACTGAAGCCTAGGTTGCCCGGAACGTAGAAATGACCATAACATTCACACTGGTTGCCATTAATCGTTTTCTACGATGGAAAAGCTGTTGTATTTATATCGTATTTTATGCTTCTGGCGTGGACTTCTTAGGCCCTAACTATTCGATCTGGTGGAGCAACGCCCTAGAGTGAAGCCTAGGTTGCTCGGAACGTAGAAATGACCATTACCTTCACACTGTTTGCAATTATTCATTTTATAAGATGGCAAAGCTGTAGTATTTAGATTGTATTTTATGCTTCCGGCGTTAACTTCTAAGGCCGTAGCTATCAGATGAGGAGCAGCAACGCCCTAGAGTGACACGTAGGTTGCCAGGCACGTAGAAATGACCATTACTTTCACAATGTTCGCAATCATTTATTTTATACGATGGAAAAACTGTTGTACTTATATTGTATTTTATGCTTCGGGCGTTGACTTCTAAGGCCCTAACTATTCGATTTGGTGGAGCAACGCCCTACAGTGAAGCCTAGGTTGCCCGGAACGTAGAAATGACCAGTACTTTCACACTGGTTACAGTTATTCGTTTTATACAATGGAAAAACTGTTCTATTTATTTTGCATTTTATGCTTCGGGCGTTGACTTCTAAGGCCCTAACTATTCGATCTGGTGGAGCAACGCCCTAGAGTGAAGCCTAGGTTGCCCGGAACGTAGAAATGACCATTACTTCCACAATGTCTGCAATTATTCATTTCATACCATGGAAAAACTGTTGTACTTATATCGTATTTTATCCTTCTGGCGTTGAGTTCTAAGTCCCTAGCTATCCGATCTGGTGGAGCAACTCCCTAGTCTGAAACCTAGGTTACCCGGAACGTAGAAATGGCCATTACCTTCACACTGTTTGCAATTATTCATTTTATGCGATGGCAAAGCTGTTGTACTTATGTTGTATTTTATGCTTCGGGCGTTGACTTCTAAGGCCCTAACTATTCGATTTGGGTGGAGCAACGCCCTACAGTGAAGCCTTGGTTGCCCGGAACGTAGAAATGACCATTACTTTCACAATGTCTGCAATTATTCATTTTATACGATGGAAAAGCTGTTGTATTTATATTGTATTTTATGCTCCTGGCGTTGACTTCTAAGTCCCTAGCTATTCGATCTGGTGGAGCAACGCCCTAGTGTGAAACCTACTTTACCCGGAACGTAGAAATGTCCAGTACTTTCAGACTGGTTGCTGTTATTCGTTTCATACGATGGAAAAGCTGTTATATTTATTTTGCATTTTATGCTTCGTGCGTTGACTTCTAAGGCCCTAACTGTTTGGTCTGGTGGAGCAAGGCCCTAGGGTGAAGCCTAGGTTGCCCGGAACATAGAAATGATCATTACTTTCGCACTGGATGCAATTAGTCATGCTATACAATGGAAAAACTGTTGCATTTTTATTGTGTTTTATGCTTCTGGCGTTGACTTCTATGGCCCTACCTATTCGATCTGGTGGAGCAACGCCCTAGAGTGCAGCCTAGGTAGCCCGGAACGTAGAAATGACCACAACTTTCACACTGATTGCTATTATTCGTTTTATACGATCGAAAAACAGTTATGTTTATGTTGTATATTATGCTTCTGGCGTTGCCTTCTAAGGCACTACCTATTCGATCTGGTGGAGCATCACTCTACAGTGAAGCCTAGGTTGCCCGGGACGTAGAAATGACCATAACTTTCACACTGGTAGCAACTACTCATTGTATACGATGGAAAAACCGTTGTACTTATATTGCATTTTATTCTTCTGGCGTTGAATTCTTAGTCCCTAGCTACTGGATCTGGTGGAGCAGCGCCCTAGAGTGAAGCCTGGATTACCCGGAACGTAGTAATGACCAGTACTATCACACTGTTTGCAGTTATTCCTGTTATACGATGGAAAGCTGTTGCATCTTTATGGTATTTTATGCTTCTGGCGTTGACTTCTAAGGCCCTAACTATTCGATCTGGTGGAGGAAGGCCCTAGACTGAAGCCTAGGTTGCCCGGAACGTAGAAATGACCATAACATTCACACTGGTTGCCATTAATCGTTTTCTACGATGGAAAAGCTGTTGTATTTATATCGTATTTTATGCTTCTGGCATTGACTTTGAAGGCCGTAGCTATTAGATGTCGTGGAGCAACGCCCTAGTGTGTCGCATGCGTTGCCCGGAACGTAGAAATGACCATTACTTTCACAATGTTTGCAAATATTCATTTCATACGATGGAACAACTGTTGTACTTATATTGTATTTTATCCTTCTGGCGTTGAATTCTAAGTGCCTAGCTATTCTATGTGGTGGAGCAACGGCCTAGAGTGAAACCTAGGTTGCCCGGAACGTAGAAATGACCATTACTTCCACAATGTCTGCAATTATTCATTTCATACGATGGAAAAACTGTTGTACTTATATCGTATTTTATCCTTCTGGCGTTGAGTTCTAAGTCCCTAGCTATCCGATCTGGTGGAGCAACTCCCTAGTGTGAAACCTAGGTTACCCGGAACGTCGAAATGGCCATTACCTTCACACTGTTTGCAATTATTCATTTTATGCGATGGCAAAGCTGTTGTACTTATGTTGTATTTTATGCTTCGGGCGTTGACTTCTAAGGCCCTAACTATTCGATTTGGGTGGAGCAACGCCCTAGTGTGAAACCTAGGTTACCCGGAACGTAGAAATGACCATTACTTTCACAATGTCTGCAATTATTCATTTTATACGATGGAAAAGCTGTTGTATTTATATTGTATTTTATGCTCCTGGCGTTGACTTCTAAGTCCCTAGCTATTCGATCTGGTGGAGCAACGCCCTAGTGTGAAACCTACTTTACCCGGAACGTAGAAATGTCCAGTACTTTCAGACTGGTTGCTGTTATTCGTTTCATACGATGGAAAAGCTGTTATATTTATTTTGCATTTTATGCTTCGGGCGTTGACTTCTAAGGCCCTAACTGTTTGGTCTGGTGGAGCAAGGCCCTAGGGTGAAGCCTAGGTTGCCCGGAACGTAGAAATGATCATTACTTTCGCACTGGATGCAATTAGTCATGCTATACAATGGAAAAACTGTTGCATTTTTATTGTGTTTTATGCTTCTGGCGTTGACTTCTATGGCCCTACCTATTCGATCTGGTGGAGCAACGCCCTAGAGTGCAGCCTAGGTAGCCCGGAACGTAGAAATGACCACAACTTTCACACTGATTGCTATTATTCGTTTTATACGATCGAAAAACTGTTATGTTTATGTTGTATATTATGCTTCTGGCGTTGCCTTCTAAGGCACTACCTATTCGATCTGGTGGAGCATCACTCTACAGTGAAGCCTAGGTTGCCCGGGACGTAGAAATGACCATAACTTTCACACTGGTAGCAACTACTCATTGTATACGATGGAAAAACCGTTGTACTTATATTGCATTTTATTCTTCTGGCGTTGAATTCTTAGTCCCTAGCTACTGGATCTGGTGGAGCAGCGCCCTAGAGTGAAGCCTGGATTACCCGGAACGTAGTAATGACCAGTACTATCACACTGTTTGCAGTTATTCCTGTTATACGATGGAAAGCTGTTGCATCTTTATGGTATTTTATGCTTCTGGCGTTGACTTCTAAGGCCCTAACTATTCGATCTGGTGGAGGAAGGCCCTAGACTGTAGCCTAGGTTGCCCGGAACGTAGAAATGACCATAACATTCACACTGGTTGCCATTAATCGTTTTCTACGATGGAAAAGCTGTTGTATTTATATCGTATTTTATGCTTCTGGCATTGACTTTGAAGGCCGTAGCTATTAGATGTCGTGGAGCAACGCCCTAGTGTGTCGCATGCGTTGCCCGGAACGTAGAAATGACCATTACTTTCACAATGTTTGCAAATATTCATTTCATACGATGGAACAACTGTTGTACTTATATTGTATTTTATCCTTCTGGCGTTGAATTCTAAGTGCCTAGCTATTCTATGTGGTGGAGCAACGCCCTAGAGTGAAACCTAGGTTACCCGGAACGTAGAAATGACCAGTACTTTCACACTGGTTGGAGTTATCCGTTTTATACAATGGAAAAACTGTTCTATTAATTTTGCATTTTATACTTCGGGCGTTGACTTCTAAGGCCCTAGCTATTCCATCTGGTGGAGCAACACCCTAGCGAGAAGCCTAGGTTGCCCGGAACGTAGAAATGACCATTACTTCAACACTGTTTGCAAATATACATTATATACGATGGAAAAACTGTTGCATCCTTATTGAATTTTATCCTTCTGGCGTTGACTTCTAAGGCACTAACTATTCGATCTCGTGGAGCAACGCCCTAGAGTGAAGCCTAGGTTGCACGGAACGTAGAAATGACCATCACTTTCAAACTGGTTGCAATTATTCCTGTTATATGATGGAAAAACTGTTGTATTTTTATTGCATTTTATGCTTCGGGCATTGTTTTCTACGGTCCTAACTATTCAATCTGTTGGAGCAACGCCCTAGGGTGAAGCCTAGGTTGCCCGGAAAGTAGAAATGACAATAACTTTCATACTGGTTGCAATTATTCGTTTTATACGATGGAAAAGCTGTTGCACCTTTATTGCATTTTATGCTTCTGTCGTTGACGTCTAAGGCCGTAGCTATCAGATGTGGTGGAGCAACGCACTAGAGTGACGCCTAGGTTGCCCGGAACGTAGAAATGACCATTACTTTCGCAATGTTTAAAATTATTCATTTTATACGATGGAAAAACTGTTGTACTTATATTGTATTTTATGCTTCTGGCGTTGACTTCTAAGGCACTAACTATTCGATCTGGTGGAACAACGCCCTGGGGTGAAGCCTAGGTTGCCCGGAACGTAGAAATGACCATTACTTTCACAATGTCTGCAATTATTCATTTTATACGATGGAAAAACTGTTGTACTTATATTGCATTTTATTCTTCTGGCGTTGAATTCTAAGTCCCTAGCTATTCGATCCGGTGGAGCAGCGCCCTAGTGTGAAACCTAGGTTACCTGGAACGTAGAAATGGCCATTACCTTCACACTGTTTGCAATTATTCATTTTATACGATGGCAAAGCTGTTGTACTTATGTTGTATTTTATGCTTCTGGCGTTGACTTCTTAGGCCCTAACTATTCGATCTGGTGGAACAACGCCCTGGGGTGAAGCCTAGGTTGCCCGGAACGTAGAAATGACCATAACCTTCACACTGGTTGCTATTATAAGTTTTATACGATGGAAAAACTGTTCTATTTATTTTGTATTTTATGCTTCGGGCGTTGACTTCTAAGGCCGTAACTGTTAGATCTGGTGGAGCACCGCCCTACAGTGAAGCCTAGGTTGCCCGGAACGTATAAATGACCATTACTTTCACACTGTGTGCAATTATTCATTTTATACGATGGAAAAGCTGTTGTATTTCTATTGTATTTTACGCTCCTGGCGTTGACTTTTAAGGCCGTAGCTATTAGATGTGGTCGAGCAACGCCCTAGAGTGACACCTAGGTTGACCGGAACGTAGAAATGACCATTACTTTCACAATGTCTGCAATTATTCTTTTATACGATGGAAAAACTGTTGTACTTATATTGTATTTTATCCTTCTGGCGTTGAATTCTAAGTCCCTAGCTATCCGATCTGGTGGAGCAACGCCCTAGTGTGAAACCTAGGTTACCCGGAACGTAGAAATGGCCATTACCTTCACACTGTTTGCAATTATTCATTTTATACGATGGCAAAGCTGTTGTACTTATGTTGTATTTTATGCTTCGGGCGTTGACTTCTAAGGCCCTAACTATTCGATTTGGGTGGAGCAACGCCCTACAGTGAAGCCTTGGTTGCCCGGAACGTAGAAATGACCATTACTTTCACAATGTCTGCAATTATTCATTTTATACGATGGAAAAGCTGTTGTATTTATATTGTATTTTATGCTCCTGGCGTTGACTTCTAAGTCCCTAGCTATTCGATCTGGTGGAGCAACGCCCTAGTGTGAAACCTAGGTTACCCGGAACGTAGAAATGTCCAGTACTTTCAGACTGGTTGCTGTTATTCGTTTCATACGATGGAAAAGCTGTTATATTTATTTTGCATTTTATGCTACGGGCGTTGACTTCTAAGGCCCTAACTGTTTGGTCTGGTGGAGCAAGGCCCTAGAGTGAAGCCTAGGTTGCCCGGAACGTAGAAATGATCATTACTTTCGCACTGGATGCAATTAGTCATGCTATACAATGGAAAAACTGTTGCATTTTTATTGTGTTTTATGCTTCTGGCGTTGACTTCTATGGCCCTACCTATTCGATCTGGTGGAGCAACGCCCTAGAGTGCAGCCTAGGTAGCCCGGAACGTACAAATGTCCACAACTTTCACACTGATTGCTATTATTCGTTTTATACGATCGAACAACTGTTATGTTTATGTTGTATATTATGCTTCTGGCGTTCCCTTCTAAGGCACTACCTATTCGATCTGGTGGAGCATCACTCTACTGTGAAGCCTAGGTTGCCCGGGACGTAGAAATGACCATAACTTTCACACTGGTAGCAACTACTCATTGTATACGATGGAAAAACTGTTGTACTTATATTGCATTTTATTCTTCTGGCGTTGAATTCTTAGTCCCTAGCTACTGGATCTGGTGGAGCAGCGCCCTAGAGTGAAGCCTGGATTACCGGGAACGTAGTAATGACCAGTACTATCACACTGTTTGCAGTTATTCCTGTTATACGATGGAAAGCTGTTGCATCTTTATGGTATTTTATGCTTCTGGCGTTGACTTCTAAGGCCCTAACTATTCGATCTGGCGGAGGAAGGCCCTAGACTGAAGCCTAGGTTGCCCGGGACGTAGAAATGACCATAACATTCACACTGGTTGCCATTAATCGTTTTCTACGATGGAAAAGCTGTTGTATTTATATCGTATTTTATGCTTCTGGCATTGACTTTGAAGGCCGTAGCTATTAGATGTCGTGGAGCAACGCCCTAGAGTGTCGCATGCGTTGCCCGGAACGTAGAAATGACCATTACTTTCACAATGTTTGCAAATATTCATTTCATACGATGGAACAACTGTTGTACTTATATTGTATTTTATCCTTCTGGCGATGAATTCTAAGTGCCTAGCTATTCTATGTGGTGGAGCAACGCCCTAGAGTGAAACCTAGGTTACCCGGAACGTAGAAATGACCAGTACTTTCACACTGGTTGGAGTTATCCGTTTTATACAATGGAAAAACTGTTCTATTAATTTTGCATTTTATACTTCGGGCGTTGACTTCTAAGACCCTAGCTATTCCATCTGGTGGAGCAACACCCTAGCGAGAAGCCTAGGTTGCCCGGAACGTAGAAATGACCATTACTTCAACACTGTTTGCAAATATACATTATATACGATGGAAAAACTGTTGCATCCTTATTGAATTTTATCCTTCTGGCGTTGACTTCTAAGGCACTAACGATTCGATCTGGTGGAGCAACGCCCTAGAGTGAAGCCTAGGTTGCACGGAACGTAGAAATGACCATCACTTTCAAACTGGTTGCAATTATTCCTGTTATATGATGGAAAAACTGTTGTATTTTTATTGCATTTTATGCTTCGGGCATTGTCTTCTACGGTCCTAACTATTCAATCTGTTGGAGCAACGCCCTAGGTTGAAGCCTAGGTTGCCCGGAAAGTAGAAATGACAATAACTTTCATACTGGTTGCAATTATTCGTTTTATACGATGGAAAAGCTGTTGCACCTTTATTGCATTTTATGCTTCTGTCGTTGACGTCTAAGGCCGTAGCTATCAGATGTGGTGGAGCAACGCACTAGAGTGACGCCTAGGTTGCCCGGAACGTAGAAATGACCATTACTTTCGCAATGTTTAAAATTATTCATTTTATACGATGGAAAAACTGTTGTACTTATATTGTATTTTATGCTTCTGGCGTTGACTTCTAAGGCACTAACTATTCGATCTGGTGGAACAACGCCCTGGGGTGAAGCCTAGGTTGCCCGGAACGTAGAAATGACCATTACTTTCACAATGTCTGCAATTATTCATTTTATACGATGGAAAAACTGTTGTACTTATATTGCATTTTATTCTTCTGGCGTTGAATTCTAAGTCCCTAGCTATTCGATCCGGTGGAGCAGCGCCCTAGTGTGAAACCTAGGTTACCTGGAACGTAGAAATGGCCATTACCTTCACACTGTTTGCAATTATTCATTTTATACGATGGCAAAGCTGTTGTACTTATGTTGTATTTTATGCTTCTGGCGTTGACTTCTTAGGCCCTAACTATTCGATCTGGTGGAACAACGCCCTGGAGTGAAGCCTAGGTTGCCCGGAACGTAGAAATGACCATAACTTTCACACTGGTTGCTATTATAAGTTTTATACGATGGAAAAACTGTTCTATTTATTTTGTATTTTATGCTTCGGGCGTTGACTTCTAAGGCCGTAACTGTTAGATCTGGTGGAGCACCGCCCTACAGTGAAGCCTAGGTTGCCCGGAACGTATAAATGACCATTACTTTCACACTGTGTGCAATTATTCATTTTATACGATGGAAAAGCTGTTGTATTTATATTGTATTTTACGCTCCTGGCGTTGACTTTTAAGGCCGTAGCTATTAGATGTGGTCGAGCAACGCCCTAGAGTGACACCTAGGTTGACCGGAACGTAGAAATGACCATTACTTTCACAATGTCTGCAATTATTCATTTTATACGATGGAAAAACTGTTGTACTTATATTGTATTTTATCCTTCTGGCGTTGAATTCTAAGTCCCTAGCTATCCGATCTGGTGGAGCAACGCCCTAGTGTGAAACCTAGGTTACCCGGAACGTAGAAATGGCCATTACCTTCACACTGTTTGCAATTATTCATTTTATACGATGGCAAAGCTGTTGTACTTATGTTGTATTTTATGCTTCGGGCGTTGACTTCTAAGGCCCTAACTATTCGATTTGGGTGGAGCAACGCCCTACAGTGAAGCCTTGGTTGCCCGGAACGTAGAAATGACCATTACTTTCACAATGTCTGCAATTATTCATTTTATACGATGGAAAAGCTGTTGTATTTATATTGTATTTTATGCTCCTGGCGTTGACTTCTAAGTCCCTAGCTATTCGATCTGGTGGAGCAACGCCCTAGTGTGAAACCTAGGTTACCCGGAACGTAGAAATGTCCAGTACTTTCAGACTGGTTGCTGTTATTCGTTTCATACGATGGAAAAGCTGTTATATTTATTTTGCATTTTATGCTTCGGGCGTTGACTTCTAAGGCCCTAACTGTTTGGTCTGGTGGAGCAAGGCCCTAGAGTGAAGCCTAGGTTGCCCGGAACGTAGAAATGATCATTACTTTCGCACTGGATGCAATTAGTCATGCTATACAATGGAAAAACTGTTGCATTTTTATTGTGTTTTATGCTTCTGGCGTTGACTTCTATGGCCCTACCTATTCGATCTGGTGGAGCAACGCCCTAGAGTGCAGCCTAGGTAGCCCGGAACGTACAAATGACCACAACTTTCACACTGATTGCTATTATTCGTTTTATACGATCGAAAAACTGTTATGTTTATGTTGTATATTATGCTTCTGGCGTTGCCTTCTAAGGCACTACCTATTCGATCTGGTGGAGCATCACTCTACAGTGAAGCCTAGGTTGCCCGGGACGTAGAAATGACCATAACTTTCACACTGGTAGCAACTACTCATTGTATACGATGGAAAAACCGTTGTGCTTATATTGCATTTTATTCTTCTGGCGTTGAATTCGTAGTCCCTAGCTACTGGATCTGGTGGAGCAGCGCCCTAGAGTGAAGCCTGGATTACCCGGAACGTAGTAATGACCAGTACTATCACACTGTTTGCAGTTATTCCTGTTATACGATGGGAAGCTGTTGCATCTTTATGGTATTTTATGCTTCTAGCGTTGACTTCTAAGGCCCTAGCTATTCGATCTAGTGGAGCAACGCCCTTGAGTGAATCCTAGGTTGCCCGGAACGTAGAAATGACCATCACTTTCACACGGGTTGCAATTATTCCTGCTATACGATGGAAAGACTGTTGCACCTTTATTGTATTTTATACTTCTGGCGTTGACTTCATAGGCCCAAACTATTCGATCTGGTGGATCAACGTCCTAGAGTGAAGCCTAGGTTGACCGGAACGTAGAAATGACCATCACTTTCAAACTGGTTGCAATTATTCCTGTTATATGATGGAAAAACTGTTGTATTTTTATTGCATTTTATGCTTCGTGCATTGTCTTCTAAGGTCCTAACTATTCAATCTGTTGGAGCAACGCCCTAGAGTGAAGCCTAGGTTGCCCGGAAAGTAGAAATGACAATAACTTTCATACTGGTTGCAATTATTCGTTTTATACGATGGAAAAGCTGTTGCACCTTTATTGCATTTTATGCTTCTGTCGTTGACGTCTAAGGCCGTAGCTATCAGATGTGGTGGAGCAACGCACTAGAGTGACGCCTAGGTTGCCCGGAACGTAGAAATGACCATTACTTTCGCAATGTTTAAAATTATTCATTTTATACGATGGAAAAACTGTTGTACTTATATTGTATTTTATGCTTCTGGCGTGGACTTCTAAGGCACTAACTATTCGATCTGGTGGAACAACGCCCTGGGGTGAAGCCTAGGTTGCCCGGAACGTAGAAATGACCATAACTTTCAACTGGTTGCTATTATTCGTTTTATACGATGGAAAAACTGTTCCATTTATTTTGTATTTTATGCTTCGGGCGTTAACTTCTAAGGCCCTAACTGTTTGATCTGGTGGAGCAACGCCCTAGAGTGAAGCCTAGGTTGCCCGGAACGTAGAAATGACCACAACTTTCACAATGGTTGCTATTATTCGTTTTATACGCTGGAAAAACTGTTATATTTATGTTGTATATTATGCTTCTGGCGTTGCCTTCTAAGGCACTACCTATTCCATCTGGTGGAGCATCACTCTACAGTGAAGCCTAGGTTGCCCGGGACGTAGAAATGACCATAGCTTTCACACTGGTAGCAATTATTCATTTTATACGATGGAAATACTGTTGTACTTATATTGCATTTTATTCTTCTGGCGTTGAATTCTAAGTCCCTAGCTATTCGATCCGGTGGAGCAGCGCCCTAGTGTGAAACCTAGGTTACCCGGAACGTAGAAATGGCCATTACCTTCACACTGTTTGCAATTATTCATTTTATACGATGGCAAAGCTGTTGTACTTATATTGTATTTTATGCTTCGGGCGTTAACTTCTAAGGCCCTAACTATTCGATTTGGGTGGAGCAACGCCCTAGAGTGAAGCCTAGGTTGCCCGGAACGTAGAATCGGCCATCACCTTCAAACTGGTTGGAATTGTTCCTGTTATATGATGGAAACACTGTTGTACATTTATTGCATTTTATGCTTCGGGCGTTGACTTCTGAGGCCGTAGCTATTCGATGTGGTGGATGAACGCCATAGAGTGAAGCCTAGGTTGCTCGGAACGAAGAAATGACCATAACTTTCATACTGGTTGCAATCATTCTTTTTATATGATGGAAGAACTGTTGTATTTATATTGTATTTTATGCTGGTGGCGTTCACTTCTTAGGCCCTAACTATTCAATCTGGTGGAACAACGCCCTGGGGTGAAGCCTAGGTTGCCCGGAACGTAGAAATGACCATAACTTTCACACTGGTTTCTATTATTCGTTTTTTACGATGGAAAAACTGTTCTATTTATTTTGTATTTTTTGCTTCGGGCGTTGACTTCTAATGCCCTAACTGTTTGATCTGGTGGAGCACCGCCCTAGAGTGAAGCCGAGTTTGCCCGGAACGTAGAAATGACCATCACATTCACAAGGGTTGCAATTATTCCTGTTATAGGAGGGAAAGACTGTTGTATTTTTATTGTATTTTATGCTTCAGGCGTTGACTTCTAAGGCACTAACTATTCGATCTGGTGGAGCAACGCCCTAGAGTGAAGCCTAGATTACCCGGAACGTAGTAATGACCAGTACTATCACACTGTTTGCAGTTATTCCTGTTATACGATGGAAAGCTGTTGCATCTTTATCGTATTTTATGCTTCTGGCGTTGACTTCTAAGGCCCTAACTATTCGATCTGGTGGAGCAAGGCCCTAGACTGAAGCCTAGGTTGCCCGGAACGTAGAAATGACCATAACATTCACACTGGTTGCCATTAATCGTTTTCTACGATGGAAAAGCTGTTGTATTTATATCGTATTTTATGCTTCTGGCGTTGACTTCTTAGGCCCTAACTATTCGATCTGGTGAAGCAACGCCCTAGAGTGAAGCCTAGGTTGCTCGGAACGTAGAAATGGCCATTACCTTCACACTGCTTGCAATTATTCATTTTATACGATGGCAAAGCTGTTGTACTTATATTGTATTTTATGCTTCGGGCGTTGACTTCTAAGGCCCTAACTATTCGATTTGGGTGGAGCAACGTCCTACAGTGAAGCCTTGGTTGCCCGGAACGTAGAAATGACCTTCACTATCAAACTGGTTGCAATTAATCCTGTTTTACGATGGAAAAACTGTTGTATTTTTATTGCATTTTATGCTTCTGGCGTTCACTTCTTAGGCCCTAACTATTCGATCTGGTGGAACAACGCCCTAGGGTGAAATCTAGGTTGCCCGGAAAGTAGAAATGACGATAACTTTCACACTGTTAGCAATTATTCGTTTTATACGATGGAAAAACCGTTCTATTTATTTTGTACTTTATGCTTCGGGCGTTGACTTCTAAGGCCCTAACTGTTTGATCTGGTGGAGCAACGCCCTAGAGTGAAGCCCAGGTTGCCCGGAACGTAGAAATGACCATCACTTTCAAACTGGTTGCAATTAATCCTGTTATACGATGGAAAAACTGTTGTATTTTTATTGCATTTTATGCTTCGGGCGTTGACTTCTAAGGCCCTAACTATTCAATCTGTTGGAGCAACACCCTAGAGTGAAGCCTGGGTTGCTCGGAATGTAGAAATGACCATAACTTTCACACTGGTTGCAATTATTCGTTTTATACGATGGAAAAACTGTTGTATTTATATTGTATTTTATGCTTCTGGCGTTCACTTGTTAGTCCCTAACTATTCGATCTGGTGGAACAACGCCCTAGGGTGAGGCCTAGGTTGCCCGGAACGTAGAAATGACCATCACTCTCACACGGGTTGCAATTATTCCTGTTATATGATGGAAAAGCTGTTGTATTTATATCGTATTTTATGCTTGTGGCGTTGACTTCTAAGGCCCGAGCTATTCGATCTAGTGGAGCAACGCCCTAGAGTGAAGCCTAGGTTGCCCGGAACGTAGAAATGGCCATCACTTTCAAACTGGTTGCAATTAATCCTGTTATACGATGGAAAAACTGTTGTATTTTTATTGCATTTTATGCTTCTGACGTTCACTTCTTAGGCCCTAACTATTCGATCTGGTGGAACAACGCCCTAGGGTGAAGCCTAGGTTGCCCGAAACGTAGAAATGACCATAAGTTTCATAATGGTTGCAATTATTCGTTTTATACGATGGAAAAACTGTTGTATTTATATCGTATTTTATGCTTCTGGCGTTGACTTCTTAGGCCCTAACTATTCCATCTGGTGGAACAACGCCCTAGGGTGAAATCTAGGTTGCCCGGAAAGTAGAAATGACGATAACTTTCACACTGGTAGCAATTATTCGTTTTATACGATGGAAAAACTGTTCTATTTATTTTGTACTTTATGCTTCGGGCGTTGACTTCTAAGGCCCTAACTGTTTGATCTGGTGGAGCAACGCCCTAGAGTGAAGCCCAGGTTGCCCGAACGTAGAAATGACAATTACTTTCACACTGTTTGCAATTATTCCTTTTTTACGATTGAAAAGCTGTTGTATTTATATCGTATTTTATGCTTCTGGCGTTGACTTCTAAGGCCCTAGATATTCGATCTAGTGGAGCAACGCCCTAGAGTGAAGCCTAGATTGCCCGGTACGTAGAAATGACCTTCACTATCAAACTGGTTGCTATTAATCCTGTTTTACGATGGAAAAACTGTTGTATTTTTATTGCATTTTATGCTTCTGGCGTTCACTTCTTAGGCCCTAACTATTCGATCTGGTGGAACAACGCCCTTGGGTGAAGCCTAGGTTGCCCGGAAAGTAGAAATGACGATAACTTTCACACTGGTAGCAATTATTCGTTTTATACGATGGAAAAACTGTTCTATTTATTTTGTACTTTATGCTTCGGGCGTTGACTTCTAAGGCCCTAACTGTTTGATCTGGTGGAGCAACGCCCTAGAGTGAAGCCCAGGTTGCCCGAACGTAGAAATGACCATCACTCTCACACGGGTTGCAATTATTCCTGTTATATGATGGAAAAGCTGTTGTATTTATATCGTATTTTATGCTTCTGGCGTTGACTTCTAAGGCCCTAGCTATTCGATCTAGTGGAGCAACGCCCTAGAGTGAAGCCTAGGTTGCCCGGAACGTAGAAATGGCCATCACTTTCAAACTGGTTGCAATTAATCCTGTTATACGATGGAAAAACTGTTGTATTTTTATTGCATTTTATGCTTCTGGCGTTCACTTCTTAGGCCCTGACTATTCGATCTGGTGGAACAACGCCCTAGGGTGAAGCCTAGGTTGCCCGGAACGTAGAAATGACCATAACTTTTTCACTGGTAGCAATTATTCGTTTTATACAATGGAAAAACTGTTCTATTTATTTTGTATTTTATGCTTTGGGCGTTGACTTCTAAGGACCTAACTGTTTGATCTGGAGGAGCAACGCCCTAGAGTGAAGCCTA
Organism: Calliopsis andreniformis; assembly: GCF_051401765.1. NCBI lineage: Eukaryota > Metazoa > Arthropoda > Insecta > Hymenoptera > Andrenidae > Calliopsis > Calliopsis andreniformis. Next base: position 5,484,273 of record NW_027480425.1, on the reverse strand, counting down.
GGTTGCCCGGACCGTAGAAATGACCATAACTTTTACACTGGTAGCAATTATTCCTTTTATACGATGGAAAAGCTGTTGTATTTATATCGTATTTTAAGCTTCTGGCGTTGACTTCTAAGGCCCTAGCTATTCGATCTAGTGGAGCAACGCCCTAGAGTGAATCCTAGGTTGCCCGGAACGTAGAAATGACCATAAGTTTCATAATGGTTGCAATTATTCGTTTTACACGATGGAAAAACTGTTGTATTTATATCGTATTTTATGCTTCTGGCGTTGACTTCTTAGGCCCTAACTATTCCACCTGGTGGAACAACGCCCTAGGGTGAAATCTAGGTTGCCCGGAATGTAGAAATGGCGATAACTTTCACACTGGTAGCAATTATTCGTTTTATACGATGGAAAAACTGTTCTATTTATTTTATACTTTATGCTTCGGGCGTTGACTTCTGAGGCCCTAACTATTGGATCTGGTGGAACAATGCCCTAGGGTGAAGCCTAGGTTGCCCGGAACGTAGAAATGACCATAAGTTTCATAATGGTTGCAATTATTCGTTTTATACGATGGAAAAACTGTTGTATTTATATTGTATTTTATGCTTCTGGCGTTCACTTCTTGGGCCGTAACTATTCGACCTGGTAGAGCAACGCCCTAGAGTGAAGCCTAGGTTGCTCGGAATATAGAAATGTCAATAACTTTCACACTGGTTGCAATTATTCGTTTTCTGCGATGGAAGAACTGTTCTATTTATTTTGTATTCTATGCTTCGGGCGTTGACTTCTAAGGACCTAACTGTTTGATCTGGTGGAGCAACGCCCTAGAGTGTAGCCTAGGTTGCCCGGAACGTAGAAATGACAATTACTTTCACACTGGTTGCAATTAATCCTGTTATACGATGGAAAAACTGTTGCATTTTTATTGTATTTAATGCTTCTGGCGTTCACTTCTTAGGCCCTAACTATTCGAGCTGGTGGAACAACGCCCTAGAGTGAAGCCTAGGTTGCTCGGAATGTAGAAATAACCATAACTTTCACACTGGCTGCAATTATTCGTTTTATACGATGGAAAAACTGTTGTATGTATATTGTATTTTATGCTTCTGGCGTTCACTTCTTAGGACCTAACTATTCGATCTGGTGGAACAACGCCCTAGGGTGAAGCCTAGGTTGCCCGGAACGTAGAAATGACCATAACTTTTACACTGGTAGCAATTATTCGTTTTATACAATGGAAAAACTGTTCTATTTATTTTGTATTTTATGCTTCTGGCGTTGCCTTCTAAGGCACTACCTATTCGATCTGGTGGAGCATCACTCTACAGTGAAGCCTAGGTTGCCCGGGACGTAGAAATGACCATAACTTTCACACTGGTAGCAACTACTCATTGTATACGATGGAAAAACCGTTGTACTTATATTGCATTTTATTCTTCTGGCGTTGAATTCTTAGTCCCTAGCTACTGGATCTGGTGGAGCAGCGCCCTAGAGTGAAGCCTGGATTACCCGGAACGTAGTAATGACCAGTACTATCACACTGTTTGCAGTTATTCCTGTTATACGATGGAAAGCTGTTGCATCTTTATGGTATTTTATGCTTCTGGCGTTGACTTCTAAGGCCCTAACTATTCGATCTGGTGGAGGAAGGCCCTAGACTGTAGCCTAGGTTGCCCGGAACGTAGAAATGACCATAACATTCACACTGGTTGCCATTAATCGTTTTCTACGATGGAAAAGCTGTTGTATTTATATCGTATTTTATGCTTCTGGCATTGACTTTGAAGGCCGTAGCTATTAGATGTCGTGGAGCAACGCCCTAGTGTGTCGCATGCGTTGCCCGGAACGTAGAAATGACCATTACTTTCACAATGTTTGCAAATATTCATTTCATACGATGGAACAACTGTTGTACTTATATTGTATTTTATCCTTCTGGCGTTGAATTCTAAGTGCCTAGCTATTCTATGTGGTCGAGCAACGCCCTAGAGTGAAACCTAGGTTACCCGGAACGTAGAAATGACCAGTACTTTCACACTGGTTGGAGTTATCCGTTTTATACAATGGAAAAACTGTTCTATTAATTTTGCATTTTATACTTCGGGCGTTGACTTCTAAGGCCCTAGCTATTCCATCTGGTGGAGCAACACCCTAGCGAGAAGCCTAGGTTGCCCGGAACGTAGAAATGACCATTACTTCAACACTGTTTGCAAATATACATTATATACGATGGAAAAACTGTTGCATCCTTATTGAATTTTATCCTTCTGGCGTTGACTTCTAAGGCACTAACTATTCGATCTCGTGGAGCAACGCCCTAGAGTGAAGCCTAGGTTGCACGGAACGTAGAAATGACCATCACTTTCAAACTGGTTGCAATTATTCCTGTTATATGATGGAAAAACTGTTGTATTTTTATTGCATTTTATGCTTCGGGCATTGTCTTCTACGGTCCTAACTATTCAATCTGTTGGAGCAACGCCCTAGGGTGAAGCCTAGGTTGCCCGGAAAGTAGAAATGACAATAACTTTCATACTGGTTGCAATTATTCGTTTTATACGATGGAAAAGCTGTTGCACCTTTATTGCATTTTATGCTTCTGTCGTTGACGTCTAAGGCCGTAGCTATCAGATGTGGTGGAGCAACGCACTAGAGTGACGCCTAGGTTGCCCGGAACGTAGAAATGACCATTACTTTCGCAATGTTTAAAATTATTCATTTTATACGATGGAAAAACTGTTGTACTTATATTGTATTTTATGCTTCTGGCGTTGACTTCTAAGGCACTAACTATTCGATCTGGTGGAACAACGCCCTGGGGTGAAGCCTAGGTTGCCCGGAACGTAGAAATGACCATTACTTTCACAATGTCTGCAATTATTCATTTTATACGATGGAAAAACTGTTGTACTTATATTGCATTTTATTCTTCTGGCGTTGAATTCTAAGTCCCTAGCTATTCGATCCGGTGGAGCAGCGCCCTAGTGTGAAACCTAGGTTACCTGGAACGTAGAAATGGCCATTACCTTCACACTGTTTGCAATTATTCATTTTATACGATGGCAAAGCTGTTGTACTTATGTTGTATTTTATGCTTCTGGCGTTGACTTCTTAGGCCCTAACTATTCGATCTGGTGGAACAACGCCCTGGGGTGAAGCCTAGGTTGCCCGGAACGTAGAAATGACCATAACCTTCACACTGGTTGCTATTATAAGTTTTATACGATGGAAAAACTGTTCTATTTATTTTGTATTTTATGCTTCGGGCGTTGACTTCTAAGGCCGTAACTGTTAGATCTGGTGGAGCACCGCCCTACAGTGAAGCCTAGGTTGCCCGGAACGTATAAATGACCATTACTTTCACACTGTGTGCAATTATTCATTTTATACGATGGAAAAGCTGTTGTATTTATATTGTATTTTACGCTCCTGGCGTTGACTTTTAAGGCCGTAGCTATTAGATGTGGTCGAGCAACGCCCTAGAGTGACACCTAGGTTGACCGGAACGTAGAAATGACCATTACTTTCACAATGTCTGCAATTATTCTTTTATACGATGGAAAAACTGTTGTACTTATATTGTATTTTATCCTTCTGGCGTTGAATTCTAAGTCCCTAGCTATCCGATCTGGTGGAGCAACGCCCTAGTGTGAAACCTAGGTTACCCGGAACGTAGAAATGGCCATTACCTTCACACTGTTTGCAATTATTCATTTTATACGATGGCAAAGCTGTTGTACTTATGTTGTATTTTATGCTTCGGGCGTTGACTTCTAAGGCCCTAACTATTCGATTTGGGTGGAGCAACGCCCTACAGTGAAGCCTTGGTTGCCCGGAACGTAGAAATGACCATTACTTTCACAATGTCTGCAATTATTCATTTTATACGATGGAAAAGCTGTTGTATTTATATTGTATTTTATGCTCCTGGCGTTGACTTCTAAGTCCCTAGCTATTCGATCTGGTGGAGCAACGCCCTAGTGTGAAACCTAGGTTACCCGGAACGTAGAAATGTCCAGTACTTTCAGACTGGTTGCTGTTATTCGTTTCATACGATGGAAAAGCTGTTATATTTATTTTGCATTTTATGCTACGGGCGTTGACTTCTAAGGCCCTAACTGTTTGGTCTGGTGGAGCAAGGCCCTAGAGTGAAGCCTAGGTTGCCCGGAACGTAGAAATGATCATTACTTTCGCACTGGATGCAATTAGTCATGCTATACAATGGAAAAACTGTTGCATTTTTATTGTGTTTTATGCTTCTGGCGTTGACTTCTATGGCCCTACCTATTCGATCTGGTGGAGCAACGCCCTAGAGTGCAGCCTAGGTAGCCCGGAACGTACAAATGTCCACAACTTTCACACTGATTGCTATTATTCGTTTTATACGATCGAACAACTGTTATGTTTATGTTGTATATTATGCTTCTGGCGTTCCCTTCTAAGGCACTACCTATTCGATCTGGTGGAGCATCACTCTACTGTGAAGCCTAGGTTGCCCGGGACGTAGAAATGACCATAACTTTCACACTGGTAGCAACTACTCATTGTATACGATGGAAAAACTGTTGTACTTATATTGCATTTTATTCTTCTGGCGTTGAATTCTTAGTCCCTAGCTACTGGATCTGGTGGAGCAGCGCCCTAGAGTGAAGCCTGGATTACCGGGAACGTAGTAATGACCAGTACTATCACACTGTTTGCAGTTATTCCTGTTATACGATGGAAAGCTGTTGCATCTTTATGGTATTTTATGCTTCTGGCGTTGACTTCTAAGGCCCTAACTATTCGATCTGGCGGAGGAAGGCCCTAGACTGAAGCCTAGGTTGCCCGGGACGTAGAAATGACCATAACATTCACACTGGTTGCCATTAATCGTTTTCTACGATGGAAAAGCTGTTGTATTTATATCGTATTTTATGCTTCTGGCATTGACTTTGAAGGCCGTAGCTATTAGATGTCGTGGAGCAACGCCCTAGAGTGTCGCATGCGTTGCCCGGAACGTAGAAATGACCATTACTTTCACAATGTTTGCAAATATTCATTTCATACGATGGAACAACTGTTGTACTTATATTGTATTTTATCCTTCTGGCGATGAATTCTAAGTGCCTAGCTATTCTATGTGGTGGAGCAACGCCCTAGAGTGAAACCTAGGTTACCCGGAACGTAGAAATGACCAGTACTTTCACACTGGTTGGAGTTATCCGTTTTATACAATGGAAAAACTGTTCTATTAATTTTGCATTTTACACTTCGGGCGTTGACTTCTAAGACCCTAGCTATTCCATCTGGTGGAGCAACACCCTAGCGAGAAGCCTAGGTTGCCCGGAACGTAGAAATGACCATTACTTCAACACTGTTTGCAAATATACATTATATACGATGGAAAAACTGTTGCATCCTTATTGAATTTTATCCTTCTGGCGTTGACTTCTAAGGCACTAACGATTCGATCTGGTGGAGCAACGCCCTAGAGTGAAGCCTAGGTTGCACGGAACGTAGAAATGACCATCACTTTCAAACTGGTTGCAATTATTCCTGTTATATGATGGAAAAACTGTTGTATTTTTATTGCATTTTATGCTTCGGGCATTGTCTTCTACGGTCCTAACTATTCAATCTGTTGGAGCAACGCCCTAGGTTGAAGCCTAGGTTGCCCGGAAAGTAGAAATGACAATAACTTTCATACTGGTTGCAATTATTCGTTTTATACGATGGAAAAGCTGTTGCACCTTTATTGCATTTTATGCTTCTGTCGTTGACGTCTAAGGCCGTAGCTATCAGATGTGGTGGAGCAACGCACTAGAGTGACGCCTAGGTTGCCCGGAACGTAGAAATGACCATTACTTTCGCAATGTTTAAAATTATTCATTTTATACGATGGAAAAACTGTTGTACTTATATTGTATTTTATGCTTCTGGCGTTGACTTCTAAGGCACTAACTATTCGATCTGGTGGAACAACGCCCTGGGGTGAAGCCTAGGTTGCCCGGAACGTAGAAATGACCATTACTTTCACAATGTCTGCAATTATTCATTTTATACGATGGAAAAACTGTTGTACTTATATTGCATTTTATTCTTCTGGCGTTGAATTCTAAGTCCCTAGCTATTCGATCCGGTGGAGCAGCGCCCTAGTGTGAAACCTAGGTTACCTGGAACGTAGAAATGGCCATTACCTTCACACTGTTTGCAATTATTCATTTTATACGATGGCAAAGCTGTTGTACTTATGTTGTATTTTATGCTTCTGGCGTTGACTTCTTAGGCCCTAACTATTCGATCTGGTGGAACAACGCCCTGGGGTGAAGCCTAGGTTGCCCGGAACGTAGAAATGACCATAACTTTCACACTGGTTGCTATTATAAGTTTTATACGATGGAAAAACTGTTCTATTTATTTTGTATTTTATGCTTCGGGCGTTGACTTCTAAGGCCGTAACTGTTAGATCTGGTGGAGCACCGCCCTACAGTGAAGCCTAGGTTGCCCGGAACGTATAAATGACCATTACTTTCACACTGTGTGCAATTATTCATTTTATACGATGGAAAAGCTGTTGTATTTATATTGTATTTTACGCTCCTGGCGTTGACTTTTAAGGCCGTAGCTATTAGATGTGGTCGAGCAACGCCCTAGAGTGACACCTAGGTTGACCGGAACGTAGAAATGACCATTACTTTCACAATGTCTGCAATTATTCATTTTATACGATGGAAAAACTGTTGTACTTATATTGTATTTTATCCTTCTGGCGTTGAATTCTAAGTCCCTAGCTATCCGATCTGGTGGAGCAACGCCCTAGTGTGAAACCTAGGTTACCCGGAACGTAGAAATGGCCATTACCTTCACACTGTTTGCAATTATTCATTTTATACGATGGCAAAGCTGTTGTACTTATGTTGTATTTTATGCTTCGGGCGTTGACTTCTAAGGCCCTAACTATTCGATTTGGGTGGAGCAACGCCCTACAGTGAAGCCTTGGTTGCCCGGAACGTAGAAATGACCATTACTTTCACAATGTCTGCAATTATTCATTTTATACGATGGAAAAGCTGTTGTATTTATATTGTATTTTATGCTCCTGGCGTTGACTTCTAAGTCCCTAGCTATTCGATCTGGTGGAGCAACGCCCTAGTGTGAAACCTAGGTTACCCGGAACGTAGAAATGTCCAGTACTTTCAGACTGGTTGCTGTTATTCGTTTCATACGATGGAAAAGCTGTTATATTTATTTTGCATTTTATGCTTCGGGCGTTGACTTCTAAGGCCCTAACTGTTTGGTCTGGTGGAGCAAGGCCCTAGAGTGAAGCCTAGGTTGCCCGGAACGTAGAAATGATCATTACTTTCGCACTGGATGCAATTAGTCATGCTATACAATGGAAAAACTGTTGCATTTTTATTGTGTTTTATGCTTCTGGCGTTGACTTCTATGGCCCTACCTATTCGATCTGGTGGAGCAACGCCCTAGAGTGCAGCCTAGGTAGCCCGGAACGTACAAATGACCACAACTTTCACACTGATTGCTATTATTCGTTTTATACGATCGAAAAACTGTTATGTTTATGTTGTATATTATGCTTCTGGCGTTGCCTTCTAAGGCACTACCTATTCGATCTGGTGAAGCATCACTCTACAGTGAAGCCTAGGTTGCCCGGGACGTAGAAATGACCATAACTTTCACACTGGTAGCAACTACTCATTGTATACGATGGAAAAACCGTTGTGCTTATATTGCATTTTATTCTTCTGGCGTTGAATTCGTAGTCCCTAGCTACTGGATCTGGTGGAGCAGCGCCCTAGAGTGAAGCCTGGATTACCCGGAACGTAGTAATGACCAGTACTATCACACTGTTTGCAGTTATTCCTGTTATACGATGGGAAGCTGTTGCATCTTTATGGTATTTTATGCTTCTAGCGTTGACTTCTAAGGCCCTAGCTATTCGATCTAGTGGAGCAACGCCCTTGAGTGAATCCTAGGTTGCCCGGAACGTAGAAATGACCATCACTTTCACACGGGTTGCAATTATTCCTGCTATACGATGGAAAGACTGTTGCACCTTTATTGTATTTTATACTTCTGGCGTTGACTTCATAGGCCCAAACTATTCGATCTGGTGGATCAACGTCCTAGAGTGAAGCCTAGGTTGACCGGAACGTAGAAATGACCATAACTTTCACACTGGTTACCATTATTCGTTTTATGTGATGGAAAAGCTGTTGTATTTATATCGTATTTTATGCTTCTGGCATTGACTTTGAAGGCCGTAGCTATTAGGTGTGGTGGACCAACGCCCTAGAGTGTCGCATGCGTTGCCCGGAACGTAGAAATGACCATTACTTTCACAATGTTTGCAAATAGTCATTTCATACGGTGGAACAACTGTTGTACTTATATTGGATTTTATCCTTCTGGCGTTGAATTCTAAGTGCCTAGCTATTCCATCTGGTGGAGCAACACCCTAGCGAGAAGCCTAGGTTGCCCGGAACGTAGAAATGACCATTACTTCAACACTGTTTGCAAATATACATTATATACGATGGAAAAGCTGTTGCATCCTTATTGAATTTTATGCTTCTGGCGTTAACTTCTAAGGCACTAGCTATTCGATCTGGTGGAGCAACGCCCTAGAGTGAAGCCTAGGTTGCACGGAACGTAGAAATGACCATCACTTTCAAACTGGTTGCAATTATTCCTGTTATATGATGGAAAAACTGTTGTATTTTTATTGCATTTTATGCTTCGTGCATTGTCTTCTAAGGTCCTAACTATTCAATCTGTTGGAGCAACGCCCTAGAGTGAAGCCTAGGTTGCCCGGAAAGTAGAAATGACAATAACTTTCATACTGGTTGCAATTATTCGTTTTATACGATGGAAAAGCTGTTGCACCTTTATTGCATTTTATGCTTCTGTCGTTGACGTCTAAGGCCGTAGCTATCAGATGTGGTGGAGCAACGCACTAGAGTGACGCCTAGGTTGCCCGGAACGTAGAAATGACCATTACTTTCGCAATGTTTAAAATTATTCATTTTATACGATGGAAAAACTGTTGTACTTATATTGTATTTTATGCTTCTGGCGTGGACTTCTAAGGCACTAACTATTCGATCTGGTGGAACAACGCCCTGGGGTGAAGCCTAGGTTGCCCGGAACGTAGAAATGACCATAACTTTCAACTGGTTGCTATTATTCGTTTTATACGATGGAAAAACTGTTCCATTTATTTTGTATTTTATGCTTCGGGCGTTAACTTCTAAGGCCCTAACTGTTTGATCTGGTGGAGCAACGCCCTAGAGTGAAGCCTAGGTTGCCCGGAACGTAGAAATGACCACAACTTTCACAATGGTTGCTATTATTCGTTTTATACGCTGGAAAAACTGTTATATTTATGTTGTATATTATGCTTCTGGCGTTGCCTTCTAAGGCACTACCTATTCCATCTGGTGGAGCATCACTCTACAGTGAAGCCTAGGTTGCCCGGGACGTAGAAATGACCATAGCTTTCACACTGGTAGCAATTATTCATTTTATACGATGGAAATACTGTTGTACTTATATTGCATTTTATTCTTCTGGCGTTGAATTCTAAGTCCCTAGCTATTCGATCCGGTGGAGCAGCGCCCTAGTGTGAAACCTAGGTTACCCGGAACGTAGAAATGGCCATTACCTTCACACTGTTTGCAATTATTCATTTTATACGATGGCAAAGCTGTTGTACTTATATTGTATTTTATGCTTCGGGCGTTGACTTCTAAGGCCCTAACTATTCGATTTGGGTGGAGCAACGTCCTACAGTGAAGCCTTGGTTGCCCGGAACGTAGAAATGACCTTCACTATCAAACTGGTTGCAATTAATCCTGTTTTACGATGGAAAAACTGTTGTATTTTTATTGCATTTTATGCTTCTGGCGTTCACTTCTTAGGCCCTAACTATTCGATCTGGTGGAACAACGCCCTAGGGTGAAATCTAGGTTGCCCGGAAAGTAGAAATGACGATAACTTTCACACTGTTAGCAATTATTCGTTTTATACGATGGAAAAACCGTTCTATTTATTTTGTACTTTATGCTTCGGGCGTTGACTTCTAAGGCCCTAACTGTTTGATCTGGTGGAGCAACGCCCTAGAGTGAAGCCCAGGTTGCCCGGAACGTAGAAATGACCATCACTTTCAAACTGGTTGCAATTAATCCTGTTATACGATGGAAAAACTGTTGTATTTTTATTGCATTTTATGCTTCGGGCGTTGACTTCTAAGGCCCTAACTATTCAATCTGTTGGAGCAACACCCTAGAGTGAAGCCTGGGTTGCTCGGAATGTAGAAATGACCATAACTTTCACACTGGTTGCAATTATTCGTTTTATACGATGGAAAAACTGTTGTATTTATATTGTATTTTATGCTTCTGGCGTTCACTTGTTAGTCCCTAACTATTCGATCTGGTGGAACAACGCCCTAGGGTGAGGCCTAGGTTGCCCGGAACGTAGAAATGACCATCACTCTCACACGGGTTGCAATTATTCCTGTTATATGATGGAAAAGCTGTTGTATTTATATCGTATTTTATGCTTGTGGCGTTGACTTCTAAGGCCCGAGCTATTCGATCTAGTGGAGCAACGCCCTAGAGTGAAGCCTAGGTTGCCCGGAACGTAGAAATGGCCATCACTTTCAAACTGGTTGCAATTAATCCTGTTATACGATGGAAAAACTGTTGTATTTTTATTGCATTTTATGCTTCTGACGTTCACTTCTTAGGCCCTAACTATTCGATCTGGTGGAACAACGCCCTAGGGTGAAGCCTAGGTTGCCCGAAACGTAGAAATGACCATAAGTTTCATAATGGTTGCAATTATTCGTTTTATACGATGGAAAAACTGTTGTATTTATATCGTATTTTATGCTTCTGGCGTTGACTTCTTAGGCCCTAACTATTCCATCTGGTGGAACAACGCCCTAGGGTGAAATCTAGGTTGCCCGGAAAGTAGAAATGACGATAACTTTCACACTGGTAGCAATTATTCGTTTTATACGATGGAAAAACTGTTCTATTTATTTTGTACTTTATGCTTCGGGCGTTGACTTCTAAGGCCCTAACTGTTTGATCTGGTGGAGCAACGCCCTAGAGTGAAGCCCAGGTTGCCCGAACGTAGAAATGACAATTACTTTCACACTGTTTGCAATTATTCCTTTTTTACGATTGAAAAGCTGTTGTATTTATATCGTATTTTATGCTTCTGGCGTTGACTTCTAAGGCCCTAGATATTCGATCTAGTGGAGCAACGCCCTAGAGTGAAGCCTAGATTGCCCGGTACGTAGAAATGACCTTCACTATCAAACTGGTTGCTATTAATCCTGTTTTACGATGGAAAAACTGTTGTATTTTTATTGCATTTTATGCTTCTGGCGTTCACTTCTTAGGCCCTAACTATTCGATCTGGTGGAACAACGCCCTTGGGTGAAGCCTAGGTTGCCCGGAAAGTAGAAATGACGATAACTTTCACACTGGTAGCAATTATTCGTTTTATACGATGGAAAAACTGTTCTATTTATTTTGTACTTTATGCTTCGGGCGTTGACTTCTAAGGCCCTAACTGTTTGATCTGGTGGAGCAACGCCCTAGAGTGAAGCCCAGGTTGCCCGAACGTAGAAATGACCATCACTCTCACACGGGTTGCAATTATTCCTGTTATATGATGGAAAAGCTGTTGTATTTATATCGTATTTTATGCTTCTGGCGTTGACTTCTAAGGCCCTAGCTATTCGATCTAGTGGAGCAACGCCCTAGAGTGAAGCCTAGGTTGCCCGGAACGTAGAAATGGCCATCACTTTCAAACTGGTTGCAATTAATCCTGTTATACGATGGAAAAACTGTTGTATTTTTATTGCATTTTATGCTTCTGGCGTTCACTTCTTAGGCCCTGACTATTCGATCTGGTGGAACAACGCCCTAGGGTGAAGCCTAGGTTGCCCGGAACGTAGAAATGACCATAACTTTTTCACTGGTAGCAATTATTCGTTTTATACAATGGAAAAACTGTTCTATTTATTTTGTATTTTATGCTTTGGGCGTTGACTTCTAAGGACCTAACTGTTTGATCTGGAGGAGCAACGCCCTAGAGTGAAGCCTAGGTTGCCCGGACCGTAGAAATGACCATAACTTTTACACTGGTAGCAATTATTCCTTTTATACGATGGAAAAGCTGTTGTATTTATATCGTATTTTAAGCTTCTGGCGTTGACTTCTAAGGCCCTAGCTATTCGATCTAGTGGAGCAACGCCCTAGAGTGAATCCTAGGTTGCCCGGAACGTAGAAATGACCATAAGTTTCATAATGGTTGCAATTATTCGTTTTACACGATGGAAAAACTGTTGTATTTATATCGTATTTTATGCTTCTGGCGTTGACTTCTTAGGCCCTAACTATTCCACCTGGTGGAACAACGCCCTAGGGTGAAATCTAGGTTGCCCGGAATGTAGAAATGGCGATAACTTTCACACTGGTAGCAATTATTCGTTTTATACGATGGAAAAACTGTTCTATTTATTTTATACTTTATGCTTCGGGCGTTGACTTCTGAGGCCCTAACTATTGGATCTGGTGGAACAATGCCCTAGGGTGAAGCCTAGGTTGCCCGGAACGTAGAAATGACCATAAGTTTCATAATGGTTGCAATTATTCGTTTTATACGATGGAAAAACTGTTGTATTTATATTGTATTTTATGCTTCTGGCGTTCACTTCTTGGGCCGTAACTATTCGACCTGGTAGAGCAACGCCCTAGAGTGAAGCCTAGGTTGCTCGGAATATAGAAATGTCAATAACTTTCACACTGGTTGCAATTATTCGTTTTCTGCGATGGAAGAACTGTTCTATTTATTTTGTATTCTATGCTTCGGGCGTTGACTTCTAAGGACCTAACTGTTTGATCTGGTGGAGCAACGCCCTAGAGTGTAGCCTAGGTTGCCCGGAACGTAGAAATGACAATTACTTTCACACTGGTTGCAATTAATCCTGTTATACGATGGAAAAACTGTTGCATTTTTATTGTATTTAATGCTTCTGGCGTTCACTTCTTAGGCCCTAACTATTCGAGCTGGTGGAACAACGCCCTAGAGTGAAGCCTAGGTTGCTCGGAATGTAGAAATAACCATAACTTTCACACTGGCTGCAATTATTCGTTTTATACGATGGAAAAACTGTTGTATGTATATTGTATTTTATGCTTCTGGCGTTCACTTCTTAGGACCTAACTATTCGATCTGGTGGAACAACGCCCTAGGGTGAAGCCTAGGTTGCCCGGAACGTAGAAATGACCATAACTTTTACACTGGTAGCAATTATTCGTTTTATACAATGGAAAAACTGTTCTATTTATTTTGTATTTTATGCTTCGGGCGTTGACTTCTAAGGCCCTAACTGTTTAATCTGGTGGAGCAACGCCCTAGGGTGAAGCCTAGGTTGCCCGGAACGTAGAAATGACCATTACTTTCACACTGTTTGCAATTATTCCTTTTATACGATTGAAAAGCTGTTGTATTTATATCGTATTTTATGCTTCTGGCGTTGACTTCTAAGGCCCTAGCTATTCGATCTAGTGGAGCAACGCCCTAGAGTGAAGCCTAGGTTGGCCGGAACGTAGAAATGATCATTACTTTCACACTGGTTGCAATTATTCGTTTTCTGCGATGGAAAAACTGTTGTATGTGTATTGTATTTTATGCTTCTGGCGTTCACTTCTTAGGCCCTAACTATTCGATCTGGTGGAACAACGCCCTAGGGTGAAGCCTAGGTTGCCCGGAACGTAGAAATGACCATAACTTTTACACTGGTAGCAATTATTCGTTTTATACAATGGAAAAACTCTTCTATTTATTTTGTATTTTATGCTTCGGGCGTTGACGTCTAAGGCCCTAACTGTTTAATCTGGTGGAGCAACGCCCTAGGCTGAAGCCTAGGTTGCCCGGAACGTAGAAATGACCATTACTTTCACACTGTTTGCAATTATTCCTTTTATACGATTGAAAAGCTGTTGTATTTATATCGTATTTTATGCTTCTGGCGTTGACTTCTAAGGCCCTAGCTATTCGATCTAGTGGAGCAACGCCCTAGAGTGAAGCCCAGGTTGCCCGGAACGTAGAAATGACCTTCACTATCAAACTGGTTGCAATTAATCGTGTTATACGATGGAAAAGCTGTTGTATTTATATCGTATTTTATGCTTCTGGCGTTGACTTCTAAGGCCCTAGCTATTAGATCTAGTGGAGCAACGCCCTAGAGTGAAGCCTAGGTTGCCCGGAACGTAGAAATGACCTTCACTATCAAACTGGTTGCAATTAATCCTGTTATACGATGGAAAAACTGTTGTATTTTTATTGCATTTTATGCTTCTGGCGTTCACTTCTTAGGCCCTAACTATTCGATCTGGTGGAACAACGCCCTATGGTGAAGCCTAGGTTGCCCGGAACGTAGAAATGACCATAAGTTTCATAATGGTTGCAATTATTCGTTTTATACGATGGAAAAACTGTTTTATTTATATCGTATTTTATGCTTCTGGCGTTGACTTCTTAGGCCCTAACTATTCCATCTGGTGGAACAACGCCCTAGGGTGAAATCTAGGTTGCCCGGAAAGTAGAAATGACGATAACTTTCACACTGGTAGCAATTATTCGTTTTATACGATGGAAAAACTGTTCTATTTATTTTGTATTTTATGCTTCGGGCGTTGACTTCTAAGGATCTAACTATTCGATCTGGTGGAGCAACGCCATAGAGTGAAGCCTAGGTTGCTCGGAATGTAGAAATAACCATAACTTTCACACTGGTTGCAATTATACGTTCTTTACGATGGAAAAACTGTTGCATTTATATTGTATTTTATGCTTCTGGCGTTCACTTGTAAGGCCCTAACTATTCGATCTGGTGGAACAGCGCCCTAGGGTGAAGCCTAGGCTGCCCGGAACGTAGAAATGACCATTACTTTCACACTGGGTGCAATTATTCCTTTTATGCGATGGAAAGGCTGTTGTATTTATATTGTATTTTATGCTTCTGGCGTTCACTTCTTAGGCCCTAACTATTCGATCTGGTGGAGCAATTCCTCAGGGTTAAGTCTAGGATGCCCGAAACGCCGAAATGATCATTACTTTCACGCTTGATGCAATTATTCCTGTTATACGATGAAAAGACCGTTGTATTTTTATTGTATTTTATGCTACAGGCGTAGGCTTCTAAGGCCGTAGCTATTCGATATGGTGGAGCACCGCCCTAGAGTGAAGCCTAGGTTGCACGGAACGTAGAAATGACCATAACTTTTACACTGGTAGCAATTATTCGTTTTATACCATGGAAAAACTGTTCTATTTATTTTGTGTTTTATGCTTCGGGCGTTGACTTCTAAGGCCCTAACTGTTTGATCTGTTGGAGCAACGCCCTAGAGTGAAGCCTAGGTTGCCCGGAACGTAGAAATGACCATAACTTTTACACTGGTAGCAATTATTCGTTTTATACAATGGAAAAACTGTTCTATTTATTTTGTATTTTATGCTTCGGGCGTTGACTTCTTTGGCCCTAACAATTCGATCTGGTGGAGCAACGCCCTAGAGTGAAGCCTAGGTTCCCTGGAACGTACAAATGACCATCGCTTTCACACGGGTTGCAATTATTCCTGTTATAGGATGGAAAGACTGTTGTATTTTTATTGCATTTTATGCTTCTGGCGTTCACTTCTTAGGCCCTGACTATTCGATCTGGTGGAACAACGCCCTAGGGTGAAGCCTAGGTTGCCCGGAACGTAGAAATGACCATAACTTTTACACTGGTAGCAATTATTCGTTTTATACAATGGAAAAGCTGTTCTATTTATTTTGTACTTTATGCTTCGGGCGTTGACTTCTAAGGCCCTAACTGTTTGATCTGGTGGAGCAACGCCCTAGAGTGAAGTCCAGGTTGCCCGGAACGTAGAAATGACCATCACTTTCAAACTGGTTGCAATTAATCCTGTTATACGATGGAAAAACAGTTGTATTTTTATTGCATTTTATGCTTCTGGCGTTCACTTCTTAGGCCCTAACTATTCGATCTGGTGGAACAACGCCCTAGGGTGAAGCCTAGGTTGCCCGAACGTAGAAATGATAATTACTTTCACACTGGTTGCAATTATTCGTTTTCTGCGATGGAAAAACTGTTGTATGTGTATTGTATTTTATGCTTCTGGCGTTCACTTCTTAGGCCCTAACTATTCGATCTGGTGGAACAACGCCCTAGGGTGAAGCCTAGGTTGCCCGGAACGTAGAAATGACCATAACTTTTACACTGGTAGCAATTATTCGTTTTATACAATGGAAAAACTCTTCTATTTATTTTGTATTTTATGCTTCGGGCGTTGACGTCTAAGGCCCTAACTGTTTAATCTGGTGGAGCAACGCCCTAGGCTGAAGCCTAGGTTGCCCGGAACGTAGAAATGACCATTACTTTCACACTGTTTGCAATTATTCCTTTTATACGATTGAAAAGCTGTTGTATTTATATCGTATTTTATGCTTCTGGCGTTGACTTCTAAGGCCCTAGCTATTCGATCTAGTGGAGCAACGCCCTAGAGTGAAGCCCAGGTTGCCCGGAACGTAGAAATGACCTTCACTATCAAACTGGTTGCAATTAATCGTGTTATACGATGGAAAAGCTGTTGTATTTATATCGTATTTTATGCTTCTGGCGTTGACTTCTAAGGCCCTAGCTATTCGATCTAGTGGAGCAACGCCCTAGAGTGAAGCCTAGGTTGCCCGGAACGTAGAAATGACCTTCACTATCAAACTGGTTGCAATTAATCCTGTTATACGATGGAAAAACTGTTGTATTTTTATTGCATTTTATGCTTCTGGCGTTCACTTCTTAGGCCCTAACTATTCGATCTGGTGGAACAACGCCCTATGGTGAAGCCTAGGTTGCCCGGAACGTAGAAATGACCATAAGTTTCATAATGGTTGCAATTATTCGTTTTATACGATGGAAAAACTGTTTTATTTATATCGTATTTTATGCTTCTGGCGTTGACTTCTTAGGCCCTAACTATTCCATCTGGTGGAACAACGCCCTAGGGTGAAATCTAGGTTGCCCGGAAAGTAGAAATGACGATAACTTTCACACTGGTAGCAATTATTCGTTTTATACGATGGAAAAACTGTTCTATTTATTTTGTATTTTATGCTTCGGGCGTTGACTTCTAAGGATCTAACTATTCGATCTGGTGGAGCAACGCCATAGAGTGAAGCCTAGGTTGCTCGGAATGTAGAAATAACCATAACTTTCACACTGGTTGCAATTATACGTTCTTTACGATGGAAAAACTGTTGCATTTATATTGTATTTTATGCTTCTGGCGTTCACTTGTAAGGCCCTAACTATTCGATCTGGTGGAACAGCGCCCTAGGGTGAAGCCTAGGCTGCCCGGAACGTAGAAATGACCATTACTTTCACACTGGGTGCAATTATTCCTTTTATGCGATGGAAAGGCTGTTGTATTTATATTGTATTTTATGCTTCTGGCGTTCACTTCTTAGGCCCTAACTATTCGATCTGGTGGAGCAATTCCTCAGGGTTAAGTCTAGGATGCCCGAAACGCCGAAATGATCATTACTTTCACGCTTGATGCAATTATTCCTGTTATACGATGAAAAGACCGTTGTATTTTTATTGTATTTTATGCTACAGGCGTAGGCTTCTAAGGCCGTAGCTATTCGATATGGTGGAGCACCGCCCTAGAGTGAAGCCTAGGTTGCACGGAACGTAGAAATGACCATAACTTTTACACTGGTAGCAATTATTCGTTTTATACCATGGAAAAACTGTTCTATTTATTTTGTGTTTTATGCTTCGGGCGTTGACTTCTAAGGCCCTAACTGTTTGATCTGGTGGAGCAACGCCCTAGAGTGAAGCCTAGGTTCCCTGGAACGTACAAATGACCATCGCTTTCACACGGGTTGCAATTATTCCTGTTATAGGATGGAAAGACTGTTGTATTTTTATTGCATTTTATGCTTCTGGCGTTCACTTCTTAGGCCCTGACTATTCGATCTGGTGGAACAACGCCCTAGGGTGAAGCCTAGGTTGCACGGAACGTAGAAATGACCATAACTTTTACACTGGTAGCAATTATTCGTTTTATACCATGGAAAAACTGTTCTATTTATTTTGTGTTTTATGCTTCGGGCGTTGACTTCTAAGGCCCTAACAATTCAATCCGTTGGAGCAACGCCCTAGGGTGAAGCCTAGGTTGCCCGGAAAGTAGAAATGACCATAAGTTTCATACTGGTTGCAATTATTCGTTTTCTGCGATGGAAAAACTGTTGTATGTGTATTGTATTTTATGCTTCTGGCGTTCACTTCTTAGGCCCTAACTATTCGATCTGGTGGAACAACGCCCTAGGGTGAAGCCTAGGTTGCCCGGAACGTAGAAATGACCATAACTTTTACACTGGTAGCAATTATTCGTTTTATACAATGGAAAAACTCTTCTATTTATTTTGTATTTTATGCTTCGGGCGTTGACGTCTAAGGCCCTAACTGTTTAATCTGGTGGAGCAACGCCCTAGGCTGAAGCCTAGGTTGCCCGGAACGTAGAAATGACCATTACTTTCACACTGTTTGCAATTATTCCTTTTATACGATTGAAAAGCTGTTGTATTTATATCGTATTTTATGCTTCTGGCGTTGACTTCTAAGGCCCTAGCTATTCGATCTAGTGGAGCAACGCCCTAGAGTGAAGCCCAGGTTGCCCGGAACGTAGAAATGACCTTCACTATCAAACTGGTTGCAATTAATCGTGTTATACGATGGAAAAGCTGTTGTATTTATATCGTATTTTATGCTTCTGGCGTTGACTTCTAAGGCCCTAGCTATTCGATCTAGTGGAGCAACGCCCTAGAGTGAAGCCTAGGTTGCCCGGAACGTAGAAATGACCTTCACTATCAAACTGGTTGCAATTAATCCTGTTATACGATGGAAAAACTGTTGTATTTTTATTGCATTTTATGCTTCTGGCGTTCACTTCTTAGGCCCTAACTATTCGATCTGGTGGAACAACGCCCTATGGTGAAGCCTAGGTTGCCCGGAACGTAGAAATGACCATAAGTTTCATAATGGTTGCAATTATTCGTTTTATACGATGGAAAAACTGTTTTATTTATATCGTATTTTATGCTTCTGGCGTTGACTTCTTAGGCCCTAACTATTCCATCTGGTGGAACAACGCCCTAGGGTGAAATCTAGGTTGCCCGGAAAGTAGAAATGACGATAACTTTCACACTGGTAGCAATTATTCGTTTTATACGATGGAAAAACTGTTCTATTTATTTTGTATTTTATGCTTCGGGCGTTGACTTCTAAGGATCTAACTATTCGATCTGGTGGAGCAACGCCATAGAGTGAAGCCTAGGTTGCTCGGAATGTAGAAATAACCATAACTTTCAGACTGGTTGCAATTATACGTTCTTTACGATGGAAAAACTGTTGCATTTATATTGTATTTTATGCTTCTGGCGTTCACTTGTAAGGCCCTAACTATTCGATCTGGTGGAACAGCGCCCTAGGGTGAAGCCTAGGCTGCCCGGAACGTAGAAATGACCATTACTTTCACACTGGGTGCAATTATTCCTTTTATGCGATGGAAAGGCTGTTGTATTTATATTGTATTTTATGCTTCTGGCGTTCACTTCTTAGGCCCTAACTATTCGATCTGGTGGAGCAATTCCTCAGGGTTAAGTCTAGGATGCCCGAAACGCCGAAATGATCATTACTTTCACGCTTGATGCAATTATTCCTGTTATACGATGAAAAGACCGTTGTATTTTTATTGTATTTTACGCTACAGGCGTAGGCTTCTAAGGCCGTAGCTATTCGATATGGTGGAGCACCGCCCTAGAGTGAAGCCTAGGTTGCACGGAACGTAGAAATGACCATAACTTTTACACTGGTAGCAATTATTCGTTTTATACCATGGAAAAACTGTTCTATTTATTTTGTGTTTTATGCTTCGGGCGTTGACTTCTAAGGCCCTAACTGTTTGATCTGTTGGCGCAACGCCCTAGAGTGAAGCCTAGGTTGCCCGGAACGTAGAAATGACCATAACTTTTACACTGGTAGCAATTATTCGTTTTATACAATGGAAAAACTGTTCTATTTATTTTGTATTTTATGCTTCGGGCGTTGACTTCTTTGGCCCTAACAATTCGATCTGGTGGAGCAACGCCCTAGAGTGAAGCCTAGGTTCCCTGGAACGTACAAATGACCATCGCTTTCACACGGGTTGCAATTATTCCTGTTATAGGATGGAAAGACTGTTGTATTTTTATTGCATTTTATGCTTCTGGCGTTCACTTCTTAGGCCCTAACTATTCGATCTGGTGGAACAACGCCCTAGGGTGAAGCCTAGGTTGCCCGAACGTAGAAATGATAATTACTTTCACACTGGTTGCAATTATTCGTTTTCTGCGATGGAAAAACTGTTGTATGTGTATTGTATTTTATGCTTCTGGCGTTCACTTCTTAGGCCCTAACTATTCGATCTGGTGGAACAACGCCCTAGGGTGAAGCCTAGGTTGCCCGGAACGTAGAAATGACCATAACTTTTACACTGGTAGCAATTATTCGTTTTATACAATGGAAAAACTCTTCTATTTATTTTGTATTTTATGCTTCGGGCGTTGACGTCTAAGGCCCTAACTGTTTAATCTGGTGGAGCAACGCCCTAGGCTGAAGCCTAGGTTGCCCGGAACGTAGAAATGACCATTACTTTCACACTGTTTGCAATTATTCCTTTTATACGATTGAAAAGCTGTTGTATTTATATCGTATTTTATGCTTCTGGCGTTGACTTCTAAGGCCCTAGCTATTCGATCTAGTGGAGCAACGCCCTAGAGTGAAGCCCAGGTTGCCCGGAACGTAGAAATGACCTTCACTATCAAACTGGTTGCAATTAATCGTGTTATACGATGGAAAAGCTGTTGTATTTATATCGTATTTTATGCTTCTGGCGTTGACTTCTAAGGCCCTAGCTATTCGATCTAGTGGAGCAACGCCCTAGAGTGAAGCCTAGGTTGCCCGGAACGTAGAAATGACCTTCACTATCAAACTGGTTGCAATTAATCCTGTTATACGATGGAAAAACTGTTGTATTTTTATTGCATTTTATGCTTCTGGCGTTCACTTCTTAGGCCCTAACTATTCGATCTGGTGGAACAACGCCCTATGGTGAAGCCTAGGTTGCCCGGAACGTAGAAATGACCATAAGTTTCATAATGGTTGCAATTATTCGTTTTATACGATGGAAAAACTGTTTTATTTATATCGTATTTTATGCTTCTGGCGTTGACTTCTTAGGCCCTAACTATTCCATCTGGTGGAACAACGCCCTAGGGTGAAATCTAGGTTGCCCGGAAAGTAGAAATGACGATAACTTTCACACTGGTAGCAATTATTCGTTTTATACGATGGAAAAACTGTTCTATTTATTTTGTATTTTATGCTTCGGGCGTTGACTTCTAAGGATCTAACTATTCGATCTGGTGGAGCAACGCCCTAGAGTGAAGCCTAGGTTCCCTGGAACGTACAAATGACCATCGCTTTCACACGGGTTGCAATTATTCCTGTTATAGGATGGAAAGACTGTTGTATTTTTATTGCATTTTATGCTTCTGGCGTTCACTTCTTAGGCCCTGACTATTCGATCTGGTGGAACAACGCCCTAGGGTGAAGCCTAGGTTGCCCGGAACGTAGAAATGACCATAACTTTTACACTGGTAGCAATTATTCGTTTTATACAATGGAAAAGCTGTTCTATTTATTTTGTACTTTATGCTTCGGGCGTTGACTTCTAAGGCCCTAACTGTTTGATGTGGTGGAGCAACGCCCTAGAGTGAAGTCCAGGTTGCCCGGAACGTAGAAATGACCATCACTTTCAAACTGGTTGCAATTAATCCTGTTATACGATGGAAAAACAGTTGTATTTTTATTGCATTTTATGCTTCTGGCGTTCACTTCTTAGGCCCTAACTATTCGATCTGGTGGAACAACGCCCTAGGGTGAAGCCTAGGTTGCCCAAACGTAGAAATGACCATCACTCTCACACGGGTTGCAATTATTCCTGTTATATGATGGAAAAGCTGTTGTATTTATATCGTATTTTATGCTTCTGGCGTTGACTTCTAAGGCCCTAGCCATTCGATCTAGTGGAGCAACGCCCTAGAGTGAAGCCTAGGTTGCCCGGAACGTAGAAATGGCCATCACTTTCAAACTGGTTGCAATTAATCCTGTTATACGATGGAAAAACTGTTGAATTTTTATTGCATTTTATGCTTCGGGCGTTGACTTCTTAGGCCCTAACTATTCCATCTGGTGGAACAACGCCCTAGGGTGAAATCTAGGTTGCCCGGAAAGTAGAAATGACGATAACTTTCACACTGTTAGCAATTATTCGTTTTATACGATGGAAAAACTGTTCTATTTATTTTGTACTTTATGCTTCGGGCGTTGACTTCTAAGGCCCTAACTGTTTGATCTGGTGGAGCTTCGCCCTAGAGTGAAGCCCAGGTTGCCCGAACGTAGAAATGACCATCACTCTCACACGGGTTGCAATTATTCCTGTTATATGATGGAAAAGCTGTTGTATTTATATCGTATTTTATGCTTCTGGCGTTGACTTCTAAGGCCCTAGCTATTCGATCTAGTGGAGCAACGCCCTAGAGTGAAGCCTAGGTTGCCCGGAACGTAGAAATGGCCATCACTTTCAATCTGATTGCAATTAATCCTGTTATACGATGGAAAAGCTGTTGTATTTTTATTGCATTTTATGCTTCTGGCGTTCACTTCTTAGGCCCTAACTATTCGATCTGGTGGAACAACGCCCTAGGGTGAAGCCTAGGTTGCCCGGAACGTAGAAATGACCATAAGTTTCATAGTGGTTGCAATTATTCGTTTTATACGATGGAAAAACTGTTGTATTTATATTGTATTTTATGCTTCTGGCGTTCACTTCTTGGGCCGTAACTATTCGATCTGGTGAAACAACGCCCTAGGGTGAAGCCTAGGTTGCCCGGAACGTAGAAATGACCATAACATTTACACTGGTAGCAATTATTCGTT
This sequence comes from Calliopsis andreniformis, assembly GCF_051401765.1. Classification (NCBI taxonomy): domain Eukaryota; kingdom Metazoa; phylum Arthropoda; class Insecta; order Hymenoptera; family Andrenidae; genus Calliopsis; species Calliopsis andreniformis. Next base: position 5,461,151 of record NW_027480425.1, on the reverse strand, counting down.
TTATACAATGGACTAACTGTTCTTTTTATTTTGTATTTTATGCTTCGGGCGCTGACTTCTAAGGCCCTAACTGTTTGATCTGGTGGAGCAACGCCCTAGAGTGAAGCCTAGGTTGCCCGGAACGTAGAAATGATCATTACTTTCACACTGGTTGCAATTATTCGTTTTATACGATGGAAAAACTGTTGTATTTATATTGTATTTTATGCTTCTGGCGTTCACTTCTTAGGCCCTAACTATTCGACCTGGTAGAGCAACGCCCTAGAGTGAAGCCTAGGTTGCTCGGAATATAGAAATGTCCATAACTTTCACACTGGTTGCAATTATTCGTTTTCTGCGATGGAAGAACTGTTCTATTTATTTTGTATTCTATGCTTCGGGCGTTGACTTCTAAGGACCTAACTGTTTGATCTGGTGGAGCAACGCCCTAGAGTGTAGCCTAGGTTGCCCGGAACGTAGAAATGACAATTACTTTCACACTGTTTGCAATTATTCCTTTTATACGATGCAAAAGCTGTTGTATTTATATCGTATTTTATGCTTCTGGCGTTGACTTCTAAGGACCTAACTATTCGATCTGGTGGAGCAACGCCCTAGAGTGAAGCCTAGGTTGCTCGGAATGTAGAAATAACCATAACTTTCACACTGGTTGCAATTATACGTTCTTTACGATGGAAAAGCTGTTGTATTTATATTGTATTTTATGACTCTGGCGTTGACTTCTAAGGCCCTAGCTATTCGATCTAGTGTAGCAACGCCCTAGAGTGAAGCCTAGGTTGCCCGGAACGTAGAAGTGACCATCACTTTCAAACTGGTTGCAATTAATCCTGTTATACGATGGAAAAACAGTTGTATTTTTATTGTATTTAATGCTTCTGGCGTTCACTTCTTAGGCCCTAACTATTCGAGCTGGTGGAACAACGCCCTAGAGTGAAGCCTAGGTTGCTCGGAATGTAGAAATAACCATAACCTTCACACTGGCTGCAATTATTCGTTTTATACGATGGAAAAACTGTTGTATGTATATTGTATTTTATGCTTCTGGCGTTCACTTCTTAGGCCCTAACTATTCGATCTGGTGGAACAACGCCCTAGGGTGAAGCCTAGGTTGCCCGGAACGTAGAAATGACCATAACTTTTACACTGGTAGCAATTATTCGTTTTATACAATGGAAAAACTGTTCTATTTATTTTGTATTTTATGCTTCGGGCGTTGACTTCTCAGGCCCTAACTGTTTAATCTGGTGGAGCAACGCCCTAGGGTGAAGCCTAGGTTGCCCGGAACGTAGAAATGACCATTACTTTCACACTGTTTGCAATTATTCCTTTTATACGATTGAAAAGCTGTTGTATTTATATCGTATTTTATGCTTCTGGCGTTGACTTCTAAGGCCCTAGCTATTCGATCTAGTGGAGCAACGCCCTAGAGTGAAGCCTAGGTTGGCCGGAACGTAGAAATGATCATTACTTTCACACTGGCTGCAATTACTCGTTTTCTGCGATGGAAAAACTGTTGTATGTGTATTGTATTTCATGCTTCTGGCGTTCACTTCTTAGGCCCTAACTATTCGATCTGGTGGAACAACGCCCTAGGGTGAAGCCTAGGTTGCCCGGAACGTAGAAATGACCATAACTTTTACACTGGTAGCAATTATTCGTTTTATACAATGGAAAAACTCTTCTATTTATTTTGTATTTTATGCTTCGGGCGTTGACGTCTAAGGCCCTAACTGTTTAATCTGGTGGAGCAACGCCCTAGGCTGAAGCCTAGGATGCCCGGAACGTAGAAATGAGCATTACTTTCACACTGTTTGCAATTAATCCTTTTATACGATTGAAAAGCTGTTGTATTTTTATTGCATTTTATGCTTCGGGCGTTGACTTCTAAGGCCCTAACTATTCAATCTGTTGGAGCAACACCCTAGAGTGAAGCCTAGGTTGCTCGGAATGTAGAAATGACCATAACTTTCACACTGGTTGCAATTATTCGTTTTATACGATGGAAAAACTGTTGTATTTATATTGTATTTTATTCTTCTGGCGTTCACTTGTTAGTCCCTAACTATTCGATCTGGTGGAACAACGCCCTAGGGTGAAGCCTAGGTTGCCCGGAACGTAGAAATGGCCATCACTTTCAAACTGGTTGCAATTAATCCTGTTATACGATGGAAAAACTGTTGTATTTTTATTGCATTTTATGCTTCGGGCGTCGACTTCTAAGGCCCTAACTATTCAATCTGTTGGTGCAACGCCCTAGAGTGAAGCCTAGGTTGCTCGGAATGTAGAAATGACCATTACTTTCACACTGGTTGCAATTATTCGTTTTATACGGTGGAAAAACTGTTTTATTTATATTGTATTTTATGCTTCTGGGTTCACTTGTTAGGCCCTAACTATTCGATCTGGTGGAACAACGCCCTAGGGTGAAGCCTAGGTTGCCCGGAACGTAGAAATGACCATAACTTTACACTGGTAGCAATTATTCGTTTTATACAATGGAAAAACTCTTCTATTTATTTTGTATTTTATGCTTCGGCCGTTGACGTCTAAGGCCCTAACTGTTTAATCTGGTGGAGCAACGCCCTAGGCTGAAGCCTAGGTTGCCCGGAACGTAGAAATGAGCATTACTTTCACACTGTTTGCAACTTTCCTTTTATAGGATTGAAAAGCTGTTGTATTTTTATTGCATTTTATGCTTCGGGCGTTGACTTCTAAGGCCCTAACTATTCAATCTGTTGGAGCAACACCCTAGAGTGAAGCCTAGGTTGCTCGGAATGTAGAAATGACCATAACTTTCACACTGGTTGCAATTATTCGATTTATACGATGGAAAAACTGTTGTATTTATATTGTATTTTATGCTTCGGGCGTTGGCTTCTAAGGCCCTAACTATTCAATCTGTTGGAGCAACACCCTAGAGTGAAGCCTAGGTTGCTCGGAATGTAGAAATGAACATTACTTTCACACTGGTTGCAATTATTCGTTTTATACGATGGAAAAACTGTTTTATTTATATTGTATTTTATGCTTCTGGGTTCACTTGATAGGCCCTAACTATTCGATCTGGTGGAACAACGCCCTAGGGTGAAGCCTAGGTTGCCCGGAACGTAGAAATGACCATAACTTTTACACTGGTAGCAATTATTCGTTTTATACAATGGAAAAACTGTTGTATTTTTATTGCATTTTATGCTTCGGGCGTTGGCTTCTAAGGCCCTAACTATTCAATCTGTTGGAGCAACACCCTAGAGTGAAGCCTAGGTTGCTCGGAATGTAGAAATGACCATAACTTTCACACTGGTTGCAATTATTCGATTTATACGATGGAAAAACTGTTGTATTTATATTGTATTTTATGCTTCTGGCGTTCACTTGTTAGTCCCTAACTATTCGATCTGGTGGAACAACGCCCTAGGGTGAAGCCTAGGTTGCCCGGAACGTAGAAATGACCATCACTCTCACACGGGTTGCAATTATTCCTGTTATAGGATGGAAAAGCTGTTGTATTTATATCGTATTTTATGCTTCTGGCGTTGACTTCTAAGGCCCTAGCTATTCGATCTAGTGGAGCAACGCCCCAAGAGTGAAGCCTAGGTTGCCCGGAACGTAGAAATGGCCATCACTTTCAAACTGGTTGCAATTAATCCTGTTATACGATGGAAAAACTGTTGTATTTTTATTGCATTTTATGCTTCGGGCGTTGACTTCTAAGGCCCTAACTATTCAATCTGTTGGTGCAACGCCCTAGAGTGAAGCCTAGGTTGCTCGGAATGTAGAAATGACCATTACTTTCACACTGGTTGCAATTATTCGTTTTATACGATGGAAAAACTGTTTTATTTATATTGTATTTTATGCTTCTGGCGTTCACTTGTTAGGCCCTAACTATTCGATCTGGTGGAACAACGCCCTAGGGTGAAGCCTAGGTTGCCCGGAACGTAGAAATGACCATAACTTTTACACTGGTAGCAATTATTCGTTTTATACAATGGAAAATATGTTGTATTTATATTGTATTTTATGCTTCTGGCGATGACTTCATAGGCCCTAACTATTCGATCTGGTGGAGCAATGCCTCAGAGTTAAGTCTAGGATGCCCGAAACGCCGAAATGATCATTACTTTCACGCTTGTTGCAATTATTCCTGTTATACGATGAAAAGACCGTTGTATTTTTATTGTATTTTATGCTTCAGGCGTAGGCTACTAAGGCCGTAGCTATTCGATATGGTGGAGCACCGCCCTAGAGTGAAGCCTAGGTTGCTCGGAATATACAAATGACCATAACTTTCACACTGGTTGCAATTATTCGTTTTCTACGATGGAAAAACTGTTGTATTTATATTGTATTTTATGCTTCTGGCGATCACTTCTTAGGGCCTAATTATTCGATCTGATGGAACAATGCCCTAGGATGAAGCCTAGGTTGCCCGGAACGTAGAAATGACCATAACTTTTACACTGGTAGCAATTATTCGTTTTATACAATGGAAAAACTGTTCTATTTATTTTGTACTTTATGCTTCGGGCGTTGACTTCTAAGGCCCTAACTGTTTGATCTGGTGGAGCAACGCCCTAGAGTGAAGTCCAGGTTGCCCGGAACGTAGAAATGACCATCACTTTCAAACTGGTTGCAATTAATCCTGTTATACGATGGAAAAACTGTTGTATTTTTATTGCATTTTATGCTTCGGGCGTTGACTTCTAAGGCCCTAACTATTCAATCTGTTGGAGCAACACCCTAGAGTGAAGCCTAGGTTGCTCGGAATGTAGAAATGACCATAACTTTCACACTGGTTGCAATTATTCGTTTTATACGATGGAAAAACTGTTGTATTTATATTGTATTTTATTCTTCTGGCGTTCACTTGTTAGTCCCTAACTATTCGATCTGGTGGAACAACGCCCTAGGGTGAAGCCTAGGTTGCCCGGAACGTAGAAATGGCCATCACTTTCAAACTGGTTGCAATTAATCCTGTTATACGATGGAAAAACTGTTGTATTTTTATCGCATTTTATGCTTCGGGCGTCGACTTCTAAGGCCCTAACTATTCAATCTGTTGGTGCAACGCCCTAGAGTGAAGCCTAGGTTGCTCGGAATGTAGAAATGACCATTACTTTCACACTGGTTGCAATTATTCGTTTTATACGATGGAAAAACTGTTTTATTTATATTGTATTTTATGCTTCTGGGTTCACTTGATAGGCCCTAACTATTCGATCTGGTGGAACAACGCCCTAGGGTGAAGCCTAGGTTGCCCGGAACGTAGAAATGACCATAACTTTTACACTGGTAGCAATTGTTCGTTTTATACAATGGAAAAACTGTTGTATTTTTATTGCATTTTATGCTTCGGGCGTTGGCTTCTAAGGCCCTAACTATTCAATCTGTTGGATCAACACCCTAGAGTGAAGCCTAGGTTGCTCGGAATGTAGAAATGACCATAACTTTCACACTGGTTGCAATTATTCGATTTATACGATGGAAAAACTGTTGTATTTATATTGTATTTTATGCTTCTGGCGTTCACTTGTTAGTCCCTAACTATTCGATCTGGTGGAACAACGCCCTAGGGTGAAGCCTAGGTTGCCCGGAACGTAGAAATGACCATCACTCTCACACGGGTTGCAATTATTCCTGTTATAGGATGGAAAAGCTGTTGTATTTATATCGTATTTTATGCTTCTGGCGTTGACTTCTAAGGCCCTAGCTATTCGATCTAGTGGAGCAACGCCCCAAGAGTGAAGCCTAGGTTGCCCGGAACGTAGAAATGGCCATCACTTTCAAACTGGTTGCAATTAATCCTGTTATACGATGGAAAAACTGTTGTATTTTTATTGCATTTTATGCTTCGGGCGTTGACTTCTAAGGCCCTAACTATTCAATCTGTTGGTGCAACGCCCTAGAGTGAAGCCTAGGTTGCTCGGAATGTAGAAATGACCATTACTTTCACACTGGTTGCAATTATTCGTTTTATACGATGGAAAAACTGTTGTATTTATATTGTATTTTATGCTTCTGGCGATCACTTCTTAGGGCCTAATTATTCGATCTGATGGAACAATGCCCTAGGATGAAGCCTAGGTTGCCCGGAACGTAGAAATGACCATAACTTTTACACTGGTAGCAATTATTCGTTTTATACAATGGAAAATATGTTGTATTTATATTGTATTTTATGCTTCTGGCGATGACTTCATAGGCCCTAACTATTCGATCTGGTGGAGCAATGCCTCAGAGTTAAGTCTAGGATGCCCGAAACGCCGAAATGATCATTACTTTCACGCTTGTTGCAATTATTCCTGTTATACGATGAAAAGACCGTTGTATTTTTATTGTATTTTATGCTTCAGGCGTAGGCTACTAAGGCCGTAGCTATTCGATATGATGGAGCACCGCCCTAGAGTGAAGCCTAGGTTGCTCGGAATATACAAATGACCATAACTTTCACACTGGTTGCAATTATTCGTTTTCTACGATGGAAAAACTGTTGTATTTATATTGTATTTTATGCTTCTGGCGATCACTTCTTAGGGCCTAATTATTCGATCTGATGGAACAATGCCCTAGGATGAAGCCTAGGTTGCCCGGAACGTAGAAATGACCATAACTTTTACACTGGTAGCAATTATTCGTTTTATACAATGGAAAAACTGTTCTATTTATTTTGTATTTTATGCTTCGGGCGTTGACTTCTAAGGCCCTAACTGTTTAATCTGGTGGAGCAACGCCCTAGGGTGAAGCCTAGGTTGCCCGGAACGTAGAAATGACCATTACTTTCACACTGTTTGCAATTATTCCTTTTATACGATTGAAAAGCTGTTGTATTTATATCGTATTTTATGCTTCTGGCGTTGACTTCTAAGGCCCTAGCTATTCGATCTAGTGGAGCAACGCCCTAGAGTGAAGCCTAGGTTGGCCGGAACGTAGAAATGATCATTACTTTCACACTGGTTGCAATTATTCGTTTTCTGCGATGGAAAAACTGTTGTATGTGTATTGTATTTTATTCTTCTGGCGTTCACTTGTTAGTCCCTAACTATTCGATCTGGTGGAACAACGCCCTAGGGTGAAGCCTAGGTTGCCCGGAACGTAGAAATGACCATAACTTTTACACTGGTAGCAATTATTCGTTTTATACAATGGAAAAACTCTTCTATTTATTTTGTATTTTATGCTTCGGGCGTTGACGTCTAAGGCCCTAACTGTTTAATCCGGTGGAGCAACGCCCTAGGCTGAAGCCTAGGTTGCCCGGAACGTAGAAATGAGCATTACTTTCACACTGTTTGCAATTATTCCTTTTATACGATTGAAAAGCTGTTGTATTTTTATTGCATTTTATGCTTCGGGCGTTGACTTCTAAGGCCCTAACTATTCAATCTGTTGGAGCAACACCCTAGACTGAAGCCTAGGTTGCTCGGAATGTAGAAATGACCATAACTTTCACACTGGTTGCAATTATTCGTTTTATACGATGGAAAAACTGTTGTATTTATATTGTATTTTATTCTTCTGGCGTTCACTTGTTAGTCCCTAACTATTCGATCTGGTGGAACAACGCCCTAGGGTGAAGCCTAGGTTGCCCGGAACGTAGAAATGGCCATCACTTTCAAACTGGTTGCAATTAATCCTGTTATACGATGGAAAAACTGTTGTATTTTTATTGCATTTTATGCTTCGGGCGTCGACTTCTAAGGCCCTAACTATTCAATCTGTTGGTGCAACGCCCTAGAGTGAAGCCTAGGTTGCTCGGAATGTAGAAATGACCATTACTTTCACACTGGTTGCAATTATTCGTTTTATACGATGGAAAAACTGTTTTATTTATATTGTATTTTATGCTTCTGGGTTCACTTGTTAGGCCCTAACTATTCGATCTGGTGGAACAACGCCCTAGGGTGAAGCCTAGGTTGCCCGGAACGTAGAAATGACCATAACTTTTACACTGGTAGCAATTATTCGTTTTATACAATGGAAAAACTCTTCTATTTATTTTGTATTTTATGCTTCGGGCGTTGACGTCTAAGGCCCTAACTGTTTAATCCGGTGGAGCAACGCCCTAGGCTGAAGCCTAGGTTGCCCGGAACGTAGAAATGAGCATTACTTTCACACTGTTTGCAATTATTCCTTTTATACGATTGAAAAGCTGTTGTATTTTTATTGCATTTTATGCTTCGGGCGTTGACTTCTAAGGCCCTAACTATTCAATCTGTTGGAGCAACACCCTAGAGTGAAGCCTAGGTTGCTCGGAATGTAGAAATGACCATAACTTTCACACTGGTTGCAATTATTCGTTTTATACGATGGAAAAACTGTTGTATTTATATTGTATTTTATTCTTCTGGCGTTCACTTGTTAGTCCCTAACTATTCGATCTGGTGGAGCAACGCCCTAGGGTGAAGCCTAGGTTGCCCGGAACGTAGAAATGGCCATCACTTTCAAACTGGTTGCAATTAATCCTGTTATACGATGGAAAAACTGTTGGATTTTTATTGCATTTTATGCTTCGGGCGTCGACTTCTAAGGCCCTAACTATTCAATCTGTTGGTGCAACGCCCTAGAGTGAAGCCTAGGTTGCTCGGAATGTAGAAATGACCATTACTTTCACACTGGTTGCAATTATTCGTTTTATACGATGGAAAAACTGTTTTATTTATATTGTATTTTATGCTTCTGGGTTCACTTGTTAGGCCCTAACTATTCGATCTGGTGGAACAACGCCCTAGGGTGAAGCCTAGGTTGCCCGGAACGTAGAAATGACCATAACTTTTACACTGGTAGCAATTATTCGTTTTATACAATGGAAAAACTCTTCTATTTATTTTGTATTCTATGCTTCGGGCGTTGACGTCTAAGGCCCTAACTGTTTAATCTGGTGGAGCAACGCCCTAGGCTGAAGCCTAGGTTGCCCGGAACGTAGAAATGAGCATTACTTTCACACTGTTTGCAATTATTCCTTTTATACGATTGAAAAGCTGTTGTATTTTTATTGCATTTTATGCTTCGGGCGTTGACTTCTAAGGCCCTAACTATTCAATCTGTTGGAGCAACACCCTAGAGTGAAGCCTAGGTTGCTCGGAATGTAGAAATGACCATAACTTTCACACTGGTTGCAATTATTCGTTTTATACGATGGAAAAACTGTTGTATTTATATTGTATTTTATTCTTCTGGCGTTCACTTGTTAGTCCCTAACTATTCGATCTGGTGGAACAACGCCCTAGGGTGAAGCCTAGGTTGCCCGGAACGTAGAAATGGCCATCACTTTCAAACTGGTTGCAATTAATCCTGTTATACGATGGAAAAACTGTTGTATTTTTATTGCATTTTATGCTTCGGGCGTCGACTTCTAAGGCCCTAACTATTCAATCTGTTGGTGCAACGCCCTAGAGTGAAGCCTAGGTTGCTCGGAATGTAGAAATGACCATTACTTTCACACTGGTTGCAATTATTCGTTTTATACGATGGAAAAACTGTTCTATTTATTTTGTATTTTATGTTTCGGGCGTTGACTTCTTTGGCCCTAACAATTCGATCTCGTGGAGCAACGCCCTAGAGTGAAGCCTAGGTTGCCTGGAACGTACAAATGACCATCACTTTCACACGGATTGCAATTATTCCTGTTATAGGATGGAAAGACTGTTGTATTTTTATTGCATTTTATGCTTCTGGCGTTCACTTCTTAGGCCGTAACTATTCGATCTTGTGGAACAACGCCCTAGGGTGAAGCCTAGGTTGCCCTGAACGTAGAAATGACCATAACTTTTACACTGGTAGCAATTATTCGTTTTATACAATGGAAAAACTGTTCTATTTATTTTGTATTTTATGCTTCGGGCGTTGACTTCTTTGGCCCTAACAATTCGATCTCGTGGAGCAACGCCCTAGAGTGAAGCCTAGGTTGCACGGAACGTAGAAATAACCATTACTTTCACACTGTTTGCAATTATCCCTTTTATACGATGGAAAAGCTGCTGTATTAACATCGTATTTTATGCTTCTGGCGTTGACTTCTAAGGACTTAACTATTCGATCTGGTGGAGCAACGCCCTAGAGTGAAGCCTAGGTTGCCCGGAACGTAGAAATGACCATAAGTTTCATAATGGTTGCAATTATTCATTTTATACGATGGAAAAACTGTTGTATTTCCATTGTATTTTATGCTTCGGGCGTTGAATTCTTAGGCCCTAACTATTCAATCTGTTGGACCAACACCCTAGAGTGAAGCCTAGGTTGCTCGGAATGTAGAAATGACCATAACTTTCACACTGGTTGCAATTATTCGATTTATACGATGGAAAAACTGTTGTATTTATATTGTATTTTATGCTTCTGGCGTTCACTTGTTAGTCCCTAACTATTCGATCTGGTGGAACAACGCCCTAGGGTGAAGCCTAGGTTGCCCGGAACGTAGAAATGACCATCACTCTCACACGGGTTGCAATTATTCCTGTTATAGGATGGAAAAGCTGTTGTATTTATATCGTATTTTATGCTTCTGGCGTTGACTTCTAAGGCCCTAGCTATTCGATCTAGTGGAGCAACGCCCCAAGAGTGAAGCCTAGGTTGCCCGGAACGTAGAAATGGCCATCACTTTCAAACTGGTTGCAATTAATCCTGTTATACGATGGAAAAACTGTTGTATTTTTATTGCATTTTATGCTTCGGGCGTTGACTTCTAAGGCCCTAACTATTCAATCTGTTGGTGCAACGCCCTAGAGTGAAGCCTAGGTTGCTCGGAATGTAGAAATGACCATTACTTTCACACTGGTTGCAATTATTCGTTTTATACGATGGAAAAACTGTTTTATTTATATTGTATTTTATGCTTCTGGCGTTCACTTGTTAGGCCCTAACTATTCGATCTGGTGGAACAACGCCCTAGGGTGAAGCCTAGGTTGCCCGGAACGTAGAAATGACCATAGCTTTTACACTGGTAGCAATTATTCGTTTTATACAATGGAAAATATGTTGTACTTATATTGTATTTTATGCTTCTGGCGATGACCTCTTAGGCCCTAACTATTCGATCTGGTGGAGCAATGCCTCAGAGTTAAGTCTAGGATGCCCGAAACGCCGAAATGATCATTACTTTCACGCTTGTTGCAATTATTCCTGTTATACGATGAAAAGACCGTTGTATTTTTATTGTATTTTATGCTTCAGGCGTAGGCTACTAAGGCCGTAACTATTCGATATGGTGGAGCACCGCCCTAGAGTGAAGCCTAGGTTGCTCGGAATATACAAATGACCATAACTTTCACACTGGTTGCAATTATTCGTTTTATACGATGGAAAAACTGTTGTATTTATATTGTATTTTATGCTTCTGGCGATCACTTCTTAGGGCCTAATTATTCGATCTGATGGAACAATGCCCTAGGATGAAGCCTAGGTTGCCCGGAACGTAGAAATGACCATAACTTTTACACTGGTAGCAATTATTCTTTTTATACAATGGAAAATATGTTGTATTTATATTGTATTTTATGCTTCTGGCGATGACTTCATAGGCCCTAACTATTCGATCTGGTGGAGCAATGCCTCAGAGTTAAGTCTAGGATGCCCGAAACGCCGAAATGATCATTACTTTCACGCTTGTTGCAATTATTCCTGTTATACGATGAAAAGACCGTTGTATTTTTATTGTATTTTATGCTTCAGGCGTAGGCTACTAAGGCCGTAGCTATTCGATATGGTGGAGCACCGCCCTAGAGTGAAGCCTAGGTTGCTCGGAATATACAAATGACCATAACTTTCACACTGGTTGCAATTATTCGTTTTCTACGATGGAAAAACTGTTGTATTTATATTGTATTTTATGCTTCTGGCGATCACTTCTTAGGGCCTAATTATTCGATCTGATGGAACAATGCCCTAGGATGAAGCCTAGGTTGCCCGGAACGTAGAAATGACCATAACTTTTACACTGGTAGCAATTATTCGTTTTATACAATGGAAAAGCTGTTCTATTTATTTTGTATTTTATGCTTCGGGCGTTGACTTCTAAGGCCCTAACTGTTTAATCTGGTGGAGCAACGCCCTAGGGTGAAGCCTAGGTTGCCCGGAACGTAGAAATGACCATTACTTTCACACTGTTTGCAATTATTCCTTTTATACGATTGAAAAGCTGTTGTATTTATATCGTATTTTATGCTTCTGGCGTTGACTTCTAAGGCCCTAGCTATTCGATCTAGTGGAGCAACGCCCTAGAGTGAAGCCTAGGTTGGCCGGAACGTAGAAATGATCATTACTTTCACACTGGTTGCAATTATTCGTTTTCTGCGATGGAAAAACTGTTGTATGTGTATTGTATTTTATGCTTCTGGCGTTCACTTCTTACGCCCTAACTATTCGATCTGGTGGAACAACGCCCTAGGGTGAAGCCTAGGTTGCCCGGAACGTAGAAATGACCATAACTTTTACACTGGTAGCAATTATTCGTTTTATACAATGGAAAAACTCTTCTATTTATTTTGTATTTTATGCTTCGGGCGTTGACGTCTAAGGCCCTAACTGTTTAACCCGGCGGAGCAACGCCCTAGGCTGAAGCCTAGGTTGCCCGGAACGTAGAAATGAGCATTACTTTCACACTGTTTGCAATTATTCCTTTTATACGATTGAAAAGCTGTTGTATTTTTATTGCATTTTATGCTTCGGGCGTTGACTTCTAAGGCACTAACTATTCAATCTGTTGGAGCAACACCCTAGAGTGAAGCCTAGGTTGCTCGGAATGTAGAAATGACCATAACTTTCACACTGGTTGCAATTATTCGTTTTATACGATGGAAAAACTGTTGTATTTATATTGTATTTTATTCTTCTGGCGTTCACTTGTTAGTCCCTAACTATTCGATCTGGTGGAACAACGCCCTAGGGTGAAGCCTAGGTTGCCCGGAACGTAGAAATGGCCATCACTTTCAAACTGGTTGCAATTAATCCTGTTATACGATGGAAAAACTGTTGTATTTTTATTGCATTTTATGCTTCGGGCGTCGACTTCTAAGGCCCTAACTATTCAATCTGTTGGTGCAACGCCCTAGAGTGAAGCCTAGGTTGCTCGGAATGTAGAAATGACCATTACTTTCACACTGGTTGCAATTATTCGTTTTATACGATGGAAAAACTGCTTTATTTATATTGTATTTTATGCTTCTGGGTTCACTTGTTAGGCCCTAACTATTCGATCTGGTGGAACAACGCCCTAGGGTGAAGCCTAGGTTGCCCGGAACGTAGAAATGACCATAACTTTTACACTGGTAGCAATTATTCGTTTTATACAATGGAAAAACTCTTCTATTTATTTTGTATTTTATGCTTCGGGCGTTGACGTCTAAGGCCCTAACTGTTTAATCCGGTGGAGCAACGCCCTAGGCTGAAGCCTAGGTTGCCCGGAACGTAGAAATGAGCATTACTTTCACACTGTTTGCAATTATTCCTTTTATACGATTGAAAAGCTGTTGTATTTTTATTGCATTTTATGCTTCGGGCGTTGACTTCTAAGGCCCTAACTATTCAATCTGTTGGAGCAACACCCTAGAGTGAAGCCTAGGTTGCTCGGAATGTAGAAATGACCATAACTTTCACACTGGTTGCAATTATACGTTTTATACGATGGAAAAACTGTTGTATTTATATTGTATTTTATTCTTCTGGCGTTCACTTGTTAGTCCCTAACTATTCGATCTGGTGGAACAACGCCCTAGGGTGAAGCCTAGGTTGCCCGGAACGTAGAAATGGCCATCACTTTCAAACTGGTTGCAATTAATCCTGTTATACGATGGAAAAACTGTTGTATTTTTATTGCATTTTATGCTTCGGGCGTCGACTCCTAAGGCCCTAACTATTCAATCTGTTGGTGCAACGCCCTAGAGTGAAGCCTAGGTTGCTCGGAATGTAGAAATGACCATTACTTTCACACTGGTTGCAATTATTCGTTTTATACGATGGAAAAACTGTTTTATTTATATTGTATTTTATGCTTCTGGGTTCACTTGTTAGGCCCTAACTATTCGATCTGGTGGAACAACGCCCTAGGGTGAAGCCTAGGTTGCCCGGAACGTAGAAATGACCATAACTTTTACACTGGTAGCAATTATTCGTTTTATACAATGGAAAAACTCTTCTATTTATTTTGTATTTTATGCTTCGGGCGTTGACGTCTAAGGCCCTAACTGTTTCATCTGGTGGAGCAACGCCCTAGGCTGAAGCCTAGGTTGCCCGGAACGTAGAAATGAGCATTACTTTCACACTGTTTGCAATTATTCCTTTTATACGATTGAAAAGCTGTTGTATTTTTATTGCATTTTATGCTTCGGGCGTTGACTTCTAAGGCCCTAACTATTCAATCTGTTGGAGCAACACCCTAGAGTGAAGCCTAGGTTGCTCGGAATGTAGAAATGACCATAACTTTCACACTGGTTGCAATTATTCGTTTTATACGATGGAAAAACTGTTGTATTTATATTGTATTTTATTCTTCTGGCGTTCACTTGTTAGTCCCTAACTATTCGATCTGGTGGAACAACGCCCTAGGGTGAAGCCTAGGTTGACCGGAACGTAGAAATGGCCATCACTTTCAAACTGGTTGCAATTAATCCTGTTATACGATGGAAAAACTGTTGTATTTTTATTGCATTTTATGCTTCGGGCGTCGACTTCTAAGGCCCTAACTATTCAATCTGTTGGTGCAACGCCCTAGAGTGAAGCCTAGGTTGCTCGGAATGTAGAAATGACCATTACTTTCACACTGGTTGCAATTATTCGTTTTATACGATGGAAAAACTGTTTTATTTATATTGTATTTTATGCTTCTGGGTTCACTTGTTAGGCCCTAACTATTCGATCTGGTGGAACAACGCCCTAGGGTGAAGCCTAGGTTGCCCGGAACGTAGAAATGACCATAACTTTTACACTGGTAGCAATTATTCGTTTTATACAATGGAAAAACTGTTGTATTTTTATTGCTTTTTATGCTTCGGGCGTTGACTTCTAAGGCCCTAACTATTCAATCTGTTGGAGCAACACCCTAGAGTGAAGCCTAGGTTGCTCGAAATGTAGAAATGACCATAACTTTCACACTGGTTGCAATTATTCGTTTTATACGATGGAAAAACTGTTGTATTTATATTGTATTTTATGCTTCTGGCGTTCACTTCTTAGGCCCTAACTATTCGATCTGGTGGAGCAATGCCTCAGAGTTAAGTCTAGGATGCCCGAAACGCCGAAATGATGATTCCTTTCACGCTTGTTGCAATTATTCCTGTTATACGATGAAAAGACCGTTGTATTTTTATTGTATTTTATGCTTCAGGCGTAGGCCACTACGGCTGTAGCTATTCGTTATGGTGGAGCACCGCCCTAGAGTGAAGCCTAGGTTGCTCGGAATATACAAATGACCATAACTTTCACACTGGTTGCAATTATTCGTTTTCTACGATGGAAAAACTGTTGTATTTATATTGTATTTTATGCTTCTGGCGTTCACTTCTTAGGGCCTAATTGTTCGATCTGATGGAACAATGCCCTAGGATGAAGCCTAGGTTGCCCGGAACGTAGAAATGACCATAACTTTTACACTGGTAGCAATTATTCGTTTTATACAATGGAAAAACTGTCCTATTTATTTTGTATTTTATGCTTCGGGCGTTGACTTCTTTGGCCCTAACAATTCGATCTGGTGGAGCAACGCCCTAGAGTGAAGCCTAAGTTCCCTGGAACGTACAAATGACCATCGCTTTCACACGGGTTGCAATTATTCCTGTTATAGGATGGAAAGACTGTTGTATTTTTATTGCATTTTATGCTTCTGGCGTTCACTTCTTAGGCCCAGACTATTCGATCTGGTGGAACAACGCCCTAGGGTGAAGCCTAGGTTGCCCGGAACGTAGAAATGACCATAACTTTTACACTGGTAGCAATTATTCGTTTTATACAATGGAAAAACTGTTCTATTTATTTTGTACTTTATGCTTCGGGCGTTGACTTCTAAGGCCCTAACTGTTTGATCTGGTGGAGCAACGCCCTAGAGTGAAGTCCAGGTTGCCCGGAACGTAGAAATGACCATCACTTTCAAACTGGTTGCAATTAATCCTGTTATACGATCGAAAAACTGTTGTATTTTTATTGCATTTTATGCCTCGGGCGTTGACTTCTAAGGCCCTAACTATTCAATCTGTTGGAGCAACACCCTAGAGTGAAGCCTAGGTTGCTCGGAATGTAGAAATGACCATAACTTTCACACTGGTTGCAATTATTCGTTTTATACGATGGAAAAGCTGTTGTATATATATTGTATTTTATGCTTCTGGCGTTCACTTCTTAGGCCCTACCTATTCGACCTGGTGGAACAACGCCCTAGGCTGAAGCCTAGGTTGCCAGGAACGTAGAAATGACCATAACTTTTACACTGGTAGCAATTATTCGTTTTATACAATGGAAAGACTGTTGTATTTATATTGTATTTTATGCTTCTGGCGTTGACTTCTTAGGCCCTAACTATTCGATCTGGTGGAGCAATGCCTCAGAGTTAAGTCTAGGATGCTCGAAACGCCCAAATGATCATTACTTTCACGCTTGTTGCAATTATTCCTGTTATACGATGAAAAGACCGTTGAATTTTTATTGTATTTTATGCTTCAGGCGTAGGCTACTAAGGCCGTAGCTATTCGATATGGTGGAGCACCGCCCTAGAGTGAAGCCTAGGTTGCTCGGAATATACAAATGACCATAACTTTCACACTGGTTGCAATTATTCGTTTTCTACGATGGAAAAACTGTTGTATTTATATTGTATTTTATGCTTCTGGCGATCACTTCTTAGGGCCTAATTATTCGATCTGATGGAACAATGCCCTAGGATGAAGCCTAGGTTGCCCGGAACGTAGAAATGACCATAACTTTTACACTGGTAGCAATTATTCGTTTTATACAATGGAAAAGCTGTTCTATTTATTTTGTATTTTATGCTTCGGGCGTTGACTTCTAAGGCCCTAACTGTTTAATCTGGTGGAGCAACGCCCTAGGGTGAAGCCTAGGTTGCCCGGAACGTAGAAATGACCATTACTTTCACACTGTTTGCAATTATTCCTTTTATACGATTGAAAAGCTGTTGTATTTATATCGTATTTTATGCTTCTGGCGTTGACTTCTAAGGCCCTAGCTATTCGATCTAGTGGAGCAACGCCCTAGAGTGAAGCCTAGGTTGGCCGGAACGTAGAAATGATCATTACTTTCACACTGGTTGCAATTATTCGTTTTCTGCGATGGAAAAACTGTTGTATGTGTATTGTATTTTATGCTTCTGGCGTTCACTTCTTACGCCCTAACTATTCGATCTGGTGGAACAACGCCCTAGGGTGAAGCCTAGGTTGCCCGGAACGTAGAAATGACCATAACTTTTACACTGGTAGCAATTATTCGTTTTATACAATGGAAAAACTCTTCTATTTATTTTGTATTTTATGCTTCGGGCGTTGACGTCTAAGGCCCTAACTGTTTAACCCGGCGGAGCAACGCCCTAGGCTGAAGCCTAGGTTGCCCGGAACGTAGAAATGAGCATTACTTTCACACTGTTTGCAATTATTCCTTTTATACGATTGAAAAGCTGTTGTATTTTTATTGCATTTTATGCTTCGGGCGTTGACTTCTAAGGCCCTAACTGTTTGATCTGGTGGAGCAACGACCTAGAGTGAAGCCTAGGTTGCCCGGAACGTAGAAATGACCATAACTTTTACACTGGTAGCAATTATTCGTTTTATACAATGGAAAAACTGTTGTATTTATATTGTATTTTATGCTTCTGGCGTTGACTTCTTAGGCCCTAGCTATTCGATCTGGTGGAGCAATGCCTCAGAGTTAAGTCTAGGATGCCCGAAACGCCGAAATGATCATTACTTTCACGCTTGTTGCAATTATTCCTGTTATACGATGAAAAGACCGTTGTATTTTTATTGTATTTTATGCTTCAGGCGTAGGCTTCTAAGGCCGTAGCTATTCGATATGGTGGAGCACCGCCCTAGAGTGAAGCCTAGGTTGCTCGGAATATACAAATGACCATAACTTTCACACTGGCTGCAATTATTCGTTTTCTACGATGGAAAAACTGTTGTATTTATATTGTATTTTATGCTTCTGGCGTTCACTTCTTAGGGCCTAACTGTTCGATCTGATGGAACAACGCCCTAGGATGAAGCCTAGGTTGCCCGGAACGTAGAAATGACCATAACTTTTACACTGGTAGCAATTATTCATTTTATACAATGGAAAAACTGTTCTATTTATCTTGTATTTTATGCTTCGGGCGTTGACTTCTTTGGCCCTAACAATTCGATCTGGTGGAACAACGCCCTAGGGTGAAGCCTAGGTTGCCCGGAACGTAGAAATGACCATAACTTTTACACTGGTAGCAATTATTCGTTTTATACAATGGAAAAACTGATCTATTTATTTTGTATTTTATGCTTCGGACGTTGACCTCTAACGACCATACTGTTTGATCTGGTGGAGCAACGCCCTAGAGTGAAGCCTAGGTTGCCCGGAACGTAGAAATGACAATTACTTTCACACTGTTTGCAATTATTCCTTTTATACGATTGAAAAGCTGTTGTACTTATATCGTATTTTATGCTTCTGGCGTTGACTTCTATGGCCCTAACTATTCGATCTAGTGGAGCAACGCCCTAGAGTAAAGCCTAGGTTGCCCGGAACGTAGAAATGACCATCGCTTTCACACTGGTTGCAATTATTCCTGTTATACGATGGAAAAACTGTTGTATTTTTATTGCATTTTATGCTTCGGGCGTTGACTTCTAAGACCCTAACTATTCAATCTGTTGGAGCAACGCCCTAGAGTGAAGCCTCGGTTGCTCGGAATGTAGAAATGACCATAACTTTCACACTGGTTGCAATTATTAGTTTTATACGATGGAAAAACTGTTGTATTTATATTGTATTTAATGCTTCTGGCGTTGACTTCTTAGGCCCTAACACTTCGATCTGGTGGAGCAACACCCTACAGTGAAGCCTAGGTTGCCCGGAACGTAGGTATGACCATAACCTTCACACAGGTTGCAATTATCCGTTTTATACGGTGTAAAGGCTGTTGTATTTATTTTGTATTTTATTCTTCTGGTGTTGACTTCTTAGGCCCTAACTATTCGATCTGGTAGAACAACGCCGTAGAGTGAAGCCTAGGTTGCCCGGAACGTAGAAATAACCATTACTTTCACACTGTTTGCAATTATCCCTTTTATACGATGGAAAAGCTGCTGAATTAATATCGTATTTTATGCTTCTGGCGTTGACTTCTAAGGACTTAACTATTCGATCTGGTGGGGCAACGCCCTAGAGTGAAGCCTAGGTTGCTCGGAATGTACAAATGACCATAACATTCACACTGGTTGCAATTATTCGTTTTATACGATGGAAAAGCTGTTGTATTTATATTGTATTTTATGCTTCTGGCGTTCAGTTCTTAGGCCCTAACTATTCTCCTGATGGAACAACGCCCTAGGCTGAAGCCTAGGTTGCCCGGAACGTATAAATGACCATAACTTTTACACTGGTAGCAATTATTCGTTTTATACAATGGAAAAACTCTTCTATTTATTTTGTATTTTATGCTTCGGGCGTTGACGTCTAAGGCCCTAACTGTTTAATCCGGTGGAGCAACGCCCTAGGCTGAAGCCTAGGTTGCCCGGAACGTAGAAATGAGCATTACTTTCACACTGTTTGCAATTATTCCTTTTATACGATTGAAAAGCTGTTGTATTTTTATTGCATTTTATGCTTCGGGCGTTGACTTCTAAGGCCCTAACTATTCAATCTGTTGGAGCAACACCCTAGAGTGAAGCCTAGGTTGCTCGGAATGTAGAAATGACCATAACTTTCACACTGGTTGCAATTATACGTTTTATACGATGGAAAAACTGTTGTATTTATATTGTATTTTATTCTTCTGGCGTTCACTTGTTAGTCCCTAACTATTCGATCTGGTGGAACAACGCCCTAGGGTGAAGCCTAGGTTGCCCGGAACGTAGAAATGGCCATCACTTTCAAACTGGTTGCAATTAATCCTGTTATACGATGGAAAAACTGTTGTATTTTTATTGCATTTTATGCTTCGGGCGTCGACTTCTAAGGCCCTAACTATTCAATCTGTTGGTGCAACGCCCTAGAGTGAAGCCTAGGTTGCTCGGAATGTAGAAATGACCATTACTTTCACACTGGTTGCAATTATTCGTTTTATACGATGGAAAAACTGTTTTATTTATATTGTATTTTATGCTTCTGGGTTCACTTGTTAGGCCCTAACTATTCGATCTGGTGGAACAACGCCCTAGGGTGAAGCCTAGGTTGCCCGGAACGTAGAAATGACCATAACTTTTACACTGGTAGCAATTATTCGTTTTATACAATGGAAAAACTCTTCTATTTATTTTGTATTTTATGCTTCGGGCGTTGACGTCTAAGGCCCTAACTGTTTCATCTGGTGGAGCAACGCCCTAGGCTGAAGCCTAGGTTGCCCGGAACGTAGAAATGAGCATTACTTTCACACTGTTTGCAATTATTCCTTTTATACGATTGAAAAGCTGTTGTATTTTTATTGCATTTTATGCTTCGGGCGTTGACTTCTAAGGCCCTAACTATTCAATCTGTTGGAGCAACACCCTAGAGTGAAGCCTAGGTTGCTCGGAATGTAGAAATGACCATAACTTTCACACTGGTTGCAATTATTCGTTTTATACGATGGAAAAACTGTTGTATTTATATTGTATTTTATTCTTCTGGCGTTCACTTGTTAGTCCCTAACTATTCGATCTGGTGGAACAACGCCCTAGGGTGAAGCCTAGGTTGACCGGAACGTAGAAATGGCCATCACTTTCAAACTGGTTGCAATTAATCCTGTTATACGATGGAAAAACTGTTGTATTTTTATTGCATTTTATGCTTCGGGCGTCGACTTCTAAGGCCCTAACTATTCAATCTGTTGGTGCAACGCCCTAGAGTGAAGCCTAGGTTGCTCGGAATGTAGAAATGACCATTACTTTCACACTGGTTGCAATTATTCGTTTTATACGATGGAAAAACTGTTTTATTTATATTGTATTTTATGCTTCTGGGTTCACTTGTTAGGCCCTAACTATTCGATCTGGTGGAACAACGCCCTAGGGTGAAGCCTAGGTTGCCCGGAACGTAGAAATGACCATAACTTTTACACTGGTAGCAATTATTCGTTTTATACAATGGAAAAACTGTTGTATTTTTATTGCATTTTATGCTTCGGGCGTTGACTTCTAAGGCCCTAACTATTCAATCTGTTGGAGCAACACCCTAGAGTGAAGCCTAGGTTGCTCGAAATGTAGAAATGACCATAACTTTCACACTGGTTGCAATTATTCGTTTTATACGATGGAAAAACTGTTGTATTTATATTGTATTTTATGCTTCTGGCGTTCACTTCTTAGGCCCTAACTATTCGATCTGGTGGAGCAATGCCTCAGAGTTAAGTCTAGGATGCCCGAAACGCCGAAATGATGATTCCTTTCACGCTTGTTGCAATTATTCCTGTTATACGATGAAAAGACCGTTGTATTTTTATTGTATTTTATGCTTCAGGCGTAGGCCACTACGGCTGTAGCTATTCGTTATGGTGGAGCACCGCCCTAGAGTGAAGCCTAGGTTGCTCGGAATATACAAATGACCATAACTTTCACACTGGTTGCAATTATTCGTTTTCTACGATGGAAAAACTGTTGTATTTATATTGTATTTTATGCTTCTGGCGTTCACTTCTTAGGGCCTAATTGTTCGATCTGATGGAACAATGCCCTAGGATGAAGCCTAGGTTGCCCGGAACGTAGAAATGACCATAACTTTTACACTGGTAGCAATTATTCGTTTTATACAATGGAAAAACTGTCCTATTTATTTTGTATTTTATGCTTCGGGCGTTGACTTCTTTGGCCCTAACAATTCGATCTGGTGGAGCAACGCCCTAGAGTGAAGCCTAGGTTCCCTGGAACGTACAAATGACCATCGCTTTCACACGGGTTGCAATTATTCCTGTTATAGGATGGAAAGACTGTTGTATTTTTATTGCATTTTATGCTTCTGGCGTTCACTTCTTAGGCCCAGACTATTCGATCTGGTGGAACAACGCCCTAGGGTGAAGCCTAGGTTGCCCGGAACGTAGAAATGACCATAACTTTTACACTGGTAGCAATTATTCGTTTTATACAATGGAAAAACTGTTCTATTTATTTTGTACTTTATGCTTCGGGCGTTGACTTCTAAGGCCCTAACTGTTTGATCTTGTGGAGCAACGCCCTAGAGTGAAGTCCAGGTTGCCCGGAACGTAGAAATGACCATCACTTTCAAACTGGTTGCAATTAATCCTGTTATACGATGGAAAAACTGTTGTATTTTTATTGCATTTTATGCCTCGGGCGTTGACTTCTAAGGCCCTAACTATTCAATCTGTTGGAGCAACACCCTAGAGTGAAGCCTAGGTTGCTCGGAATGTAGAAATGACCATAACTTTCACACTGGTTGCAATTATTCGTTTTATACGATGGAAAAGCTGTTGTATATATATTGTATTTTATGCTTCTGGCGTTCACTTCTTAGGCCCTACCTATTCGACCTGGTGGAACAACGCCCTAGGCTGAAGCCTAGGTTGCCAGGAACGTAGAAATGACCATAACTTTTACACTGGTAGCAATTATTCGTTTTATACAATGGAAAGACTGTTGTATTTATATTGTATTTTATGCTTCTGGCGTTGACTTCTTAGGCCCTAACTATTCGATCTGGTGGAGCAATGCCTCAGAGTTAAGTCTAGGATGCTCGAAACGCCCAAATGATCATTACTTTCACGCTTGTTGCAATTATTCCTGTTATACGATGAAAAGACCGTTGAATTTTTATTGTATTTTATGCTTCAGGCGTAGGCTTCTAAGGCCGTAGCTATTCGATATGGTGCAGCACCGCCCTAGAGTGAAGCCTAGGTTGCCCGGAACGTAGAAATGACCATAAATTTTACACTGGTAGCAATTATTGGTTTTATACAATGGAAAAAATGTTCTATTTATTTTGTACTTTATGCTTCGGGCGTTGACTTCTAAGGCCCTAACTGTTTGATCTGGTGGAGCAACGACCTAGAGTGAAGCCTAGGTTGCCCGGAACGTAGAAATGACCATAACTTTTACACTGGTAGCAATTATTCGTTTTATACAATGGAAAAACTGTTGTATTTATATTGTATTTTATGCTTCTGGCGTTGACTTCTTAGGCCCTAGCTATTCGATCTGGTGGAGCAATGCCTCAGAGTTAAGTCTAGGATGCCCGAAACGCCGAAATGATCATTACTTTCACGCTTGTTGCAATTATTCCTGTTATACGATGAAAAGACCGTTGTATTTTTATTGTATTTTATGCTTCAGGCGTAGGCTTCTAAGGCCGTAGCTATTCGATATGGTGGAGCACCGCCCTAGAGTGAAGCCTAGGTTGCTCGGAATATACAAATGACCATAACTTTCACACTGGCTGCAATTATTCGTTTTCTACGATGGAAAAACTGTTGTATTTATATTGTATTTTATGCTTCTGGCGTTCACTTCTTAGGGCCTAACTGTTCGATCTGATGGAACAATGCCCTAGGATGAAGCCTAGGTTGCCCGGAACGTAGAAATGACCATAACTTTTACACTGGTAGCAATTATTCATTTTATACAATGGAAAAACTGTTCTATTTATCTTGTATTTTATGCTTCGGGCGTTGACTTCTTTGGCCCTAACAATTCGATCTGGTGGAACAACGCCCTAGGGTGAAGCCTAGGTTGCCCGGAACGTAGAAATGACCATAACTTTTACACTGGTAGCAATTATTCGTTTTATACAATGGAAAAACTGATCTATTTATTTTGTATTTTATGCTTCGGACGTTGACCTCTAACGACCATACTGTTTGATCTGGTGGAGCAACGCCCTAGAGTGAAGCCTAGGTTGCCCGGAACGTAGAAATGACAATTACTTTCACACTGTTTGCAATTATTCCTTTTATACGATTGAAAAGCTGTTGTACTTATATCGTATTTTATGCTTCTGGCGTTGACTTCTATGGCCCTAACTATTCGATCTAGTGGAGCAACGCCCTAGAGTAAAGCCTAGGTTGCCCGGAACGTAGAAATGACCATCGCTTTCACACTGGTTGCAATTATTCCTGTTATACGATGGAAAAACTGTTGTATTTTTATTGCATTTTATGCTTCGGGCGTTGACTTCTAAGACCCTAACTATTCAATCTGTTGGAGCAACGCCCTAGAGTGAAGCCTCGGTTGCTCGGAATGTAGAAATGACCATAACTTTCACACTGGTTGCAATTATTAGTTTTATACGATGGAAAAACTGTTGTATTTATATTGTATTTAATGCTTCTGGCGTTGACTTCTTAGGCCCTAACACTTCGATCTGGTGGAGCAACACCCTACAGTGAAGCCCAGGTTGCCCGGAACGTAGGTATGACCATAACCTTCACACAGGTTGCAATTATCCGTTTTATACGGTGTAAAGGCTGTTGTATTTATTTTGTATTTTATTCTTCTGGTGTTGACTTCTTAGGCCCTAACTATTCGATCTGGTAGAACAACGCCGTAGAGTGAAGCCTAGGTTGCCCGGAACGTAGAAATAACCATTACTTTCACACTGTTTGCAATTATCCCTTTTATACGATGGAAAAGCTGCTGAATTAATATCGTATTTTATGCTTCTGGCGTTGACTTCTAAGGACTTAACTATTCGATCTGGTGGGGCAACGCCCTAGAGTGAAGCCTAGGTTGCTCGGAATGTACAAATGACCATAACATTCACACTGGTTGCAATTATTCGTTTTATACGATGGAAAAGCTGTTGTATTTATATTGTATTTTATGCTTCTGGCGTTCAGTTCTTAGGCCCTAACTATTCTCCTGATGGAACAACGCCCTAGGCTGAAGCCTAGGTTGCCCGGAACGTATAAATGACCATAACTTTTACACTGGTAGCAATTATTCGTTTTATACAATGGAAAAACAGTTGTATTTATATTGTATTTTATGCTTCTGGCGTTGACTTCTTAGGCCCTAACTATTCGATCTGGTGGAGCAATGCCTCAGAGTTAAGTCTAGGATGCCCGAAACGCCCAAATGATCAATACTTTCACGCTTGTTGCAATTATTCCTGTTATACGATGAAAAGACCGTTGTATTTTTATTGTATTCTATGCTTCAGGCGTAGGCTTCTAAGGCCGTAGCTATTCGATATGGTGCAGCACCGCCCTAGAGTGAAGCCTAGGTTGCCCGGAACGTAGAAATGACCATAACTTTTACACTGGTAGCAATTATTCGTTTTATACAATGGAAAAAATGTTCTATTTATTTTGTATTTTATGCTTCGGGCGTTGACCTCTAAGGCCCTAACTGTTGATCTGGTGGAGCAACGACCTAGAGTGAAGCCTAGGTTGCCCCGAACGTAGAATTGACCATTACTTTAACACTGTTTGCAATTATTCCTTTTATACGATTGAAAAACTGTTCTATTTATTTTGTGTTTTATGCTTCGCGCGTTGACTCCTTTGGCCCTAACAATTCGATCTCGTGGAGCAACGCCCTAGAGTGAAGCCTAGGTTGCCTGGAACGTACAAATGACCATCACTTTCACACGGATTGCAATTATTCCTGTTATAGGATGGAAAGACTGTTGTATTTTTATTGCATTTTATGCTTCTGGCGTTCACTTCTTAGGCCCTAACCATTCGATCTCGTGGAACAACGCCCTAGGGTGAAGCCTAGGTTGCCCGGAACGTAGAAATGAACATAACTTTTACACTGGTAGCAATTATTCGTTTTATACAATGGAAAAACTGTTCTATTTATTTTGTATTTTATGCTTCGGGCGTTGACTTCTTTGTCCCTAACAATTCGATCTCGTGGAGCAACGCCCTAGAGTGAAGCCTAGGTTGCCCGGAACGTAGAAATAACCATTACTTTCACACTGTTTGCAATTATCCCTTTTATACGATGGAAAAGCTGCTGTATTAATATCGTATTTTATGCTTCTGGCGTTGACTTCTAAGGACTTAACTATTCGATCTGGTGGAGCAACGCCCTAGAGTGAAGCCTAGGCTGCCCGGAACGTAGAAATGACCATAAGTTTCATAATGGTTGCAATTATTCGTTTTATACGATGGAAAAACTGTTGTATTTCCATTGTATTTTATGCTTCGGGCGTTGACTTCTTAGGCCCTAACACTTCGATCTGGTGGAGCAACGCCCTACAGTGAAGCCTAGGTTGCCCGAAACGTAGATATGACCATAACCTTCACACAGGTTGCAATTATTCGTTTTATACGGTGTAAAGGCTGTTGTATTTATTTTGTATTTTATTCTTCTGGTGTTGACTTCTTAGGCCCTAACTATTCGATCTGGCGGAGCAAAGCCGTAGAGTGAAGCCTAGGTTGCCCGGAACGTAGAAATGACAATTACTTTCACACTGTTTGCAATTATTCCTTTTATACGATGCAAAAACTGTTCTATTTATTTTGTATTTTATTCTTCGGGCGTTGACTCTTTTGGCCCTAACAATTCGATCTGGTGGAGCAACGCCCTAGAGTGAAGCCTAGGTTGCCTGGAACGTACAAATGACCATCACTTTCACACGGATTGCAATTATTCCTGTTATAGGATGGAAAGACTGTTGTATTTTTATTGCACTTTATGCTTCTGGCGTTCACTTCTTAGGCCCTAACTATTCGATCTGGTGGAACAACGCCCTAGGGTGAAGCCTAGGTTGCCCGGAACGTAGAAATGACCATAACTTTTGCACTGGTAGCAATTATTCGTTTTTTACAATGGAAAAACTGTTCTATTTATTTTGTACTTTATGCTTCGGGCGTTGACTTCTAAGGCCCTAACTGTTTGATCTGGTGGAGCAACGCCCTAGAGTGAAGCCCAGGTTGCCTGGAACGTAGAAATGACCATCACTTTCAAACTGGATGCAATTAATCCTGTTATACGATGGAAAAACTGTTGTATTTTTATTGCATTTTATGCTTCGGGCGTTGACTTCTAAGGCCCTAACTATTCAATCTGTTGGAGCAACACCCTAGAGTGAAGCCTAGGTTGCTCGGAATGTAGAAATGATCATAACTTTCACACTGGTTGCAATTATTCGTTTTATACGATGGAAAAACTGTTCTATTTATTTTGTATTTTATGCTTCGGGCGTTGACTTCTTTGGCCCTAACAATTCGATCTGGTGGAGCAACGCCCTAGAGTGAAGCCTAGGTTCCCTGGAACGTACAAATGACCATCGCTTTCACACGGGTTGCAATTATTCCTGTTATAGGATGGAAAGACTGTTGTATTTTTATTGCATTTTATGCTTCTGGCGTTCACTTCTTAGGCCCTGACTATTCGATCTGGTGGAACAACGCCCTAGGGTGAAGCCTAGGTTGCCCGGAACGTAGAAATGACCATAACTTTTACACTGGTAGCAATTATTCGTTTTATACAATGGAAAAACTGTTCTATTTATTTTGTACTTTATGCTTCGGGCGTTGACTTCTAAGGCCCTAACTGTTTGATCTGGTGGAGCAACGCCCTAGAGTGAAGTCCAGGTTGCCCGGGACGTAGAAATGACCATCACTTTCAAACTGGTTGCAATTAATCCTGTTATACGATGGAAAAACTGTTGTATTTTTATTGCATTTTATGCTTCGGGCGTTGACTTCTAAGGCCCTAACTATTCAATCCGTTGGAGCAACACCCTAGAGTGAAGCCTAGGTTGCTCGGAATGTAGAAATGACCATAACTTTCACACTGGTTGCAATTATTCGTTTTATACGATGGAAAAACTGTTGTATTTATATTGTATTTTATGCTTCTGGCGTTCACTTGATAGTCCCTAACTATTCGATCTGGTGGAACAATGCCCTAGGGTGAAGCCTAGGTTGCCCGGAACGTAGAAATGGCCATCACTTTCAAACTGGTTGCAATTAATCCTGTTATACGATGGAAAAACTGTTGTATTTTTATTGTATTTTATGCTTCGGGCGTTGACTTCTAAGGCCCAAACTATTCAATCTGTTGGTGCAACGCCACAGAGTGAAGCCTAGGTTGCTCGGAATGTAGAAATGACCATTACTTTCACACTGGTTGCAATTATTCGTTTTATACGATGGAAAAACTGTTTTATTTATATTGTATTTTATGCTTCTGGCGTTCACTTGTTAGGCCCTAACTATTCGATCTGGTGGAACAACGCCCTAGGGTGAAGCCTAGGTTGCCCGGAACGTAGAAATGACCATAACTTTTACACTGGTAGCAATTATTCGTTTTATACAATGGAAAAACTGTTGTATTTATATTGTATTTTATGCTTCTGGCGTTGACTTCTTAGGCCCTAACTATTCGATCTGGTGGAGCAATGCCTCAGAGTTAAGTCTAGAATGCCCGAAACGCCGAAATGATCATTACTTTCACGCTTGTTGCAATTATTCCTGTTATACGATGAAAAGACCGTTGTATTTTTATTGTATTTTATGCTTCAGGCGTAGGCTACTAAGGCCGTAGCTATTCGATATGGTGGAGCACCGCCCTAGAGTGAAGCCTAGGTTGCTCGGAATATACAAATGACCATAACTTTCACACTGGTTGCAATTATTCGTTTTCTACGATGGAAAAACTGTTGTATTTATATTGTATTTTATGCTTCTGGCGTTCACTTCTTAGGGCCTAATTGTTCGATCTGATGGAACAATGCCCTAGGATGAAGCCTAGGTTGCCCGGAACGTAGAAATGACCATGACTTTTACACTGGTAGCAATTATTCGTTTTATACAATGGAAAAACTGTCCTATTTATTTTGTATTTTATGCTTCGGGCGTTGACTTCTTTGACCCTAACAATTCGATCTGGTGGAGCAACGCCCTAGAGCGAAGCCTAGGTTCCCTGGAACGTACAAATGACCATCGCATTCACACGGGTTGCAATTATTCGTTTTATACAATGGAAAAACGGTTCTATTTATTTTGTATTTTATGCTTCGGGCGTTGACTTCTAAGGACCTAACTGTTTGATCTGGTGGAGCAACGCCCTAGAGTGAAGCCCAGGTTGCCCGGAACGTAGAAATGACCATCACTTTCAAACTGGTTGCAATTAATCCTGTTATACGATGGAAAAACTGTTGTATTTTTATTGCATTTTATGCTTCGGGCGTTGACTTCTAAGGCCCTAACTATTCAATCTGTTGGAGCAACACCCTAGAGTGAAGCCTAGGTTGCTCGGAATGTAGAAATGACCATAACTTTCACACTGGTTGCAATTATTCGTTTTATACGATGGAAAAACTGTTGTATTTATATTGTATTTTATGCTTCTGGCGTTCACTTGTTAGTCCCTAACTATTCGATCTGGTGGACCAACGCCCTAGGGTGAAGCCTAGGTTGCCCGGAACGTAGAAATGGCCATCACTTTCAAACTGGTTGCAATTAATCCTGTTATACGATGGAAAAACTGTTGTATTTTTATTGCATTTTATGCTTCGGGCGTCGACTTCTAAGGCCCTAACTATTCAATCTGTTGGTGGAACGCCCTAGAGTGAAGCCTAGGTTGCTCGGAATGTAGAAATGACCATTACTTTCACACTGGTTGCAATTATTCGTTTTATACGATGGAAAAACTGTTTTATTTAAATTGTATTTTATGCTTCTGGGTTCACTTGTTAGGCCCTAACTATTCGATCTGGTGGAACAACGCCCTAGGGTGAAGCCTAGGTTTCCCGGAACGTAGAAATGACCATAACTTTTACACTGGATGCAATTATTCGTTTTATACAGTGGAAAAACTGTTGTATTTATATTGTATTTTATGCTTCTGGCGTTGACTTCTTAGGCCCTAACTATTCGATCTGGTGGAGCAATGCCTCAGAGTTAAGTCTAGGATGCCCGAAACGCCGAAATGATCATTACTTTCACGCTTGTTGCAATTATTCCTGTTATACGATGAAAAGACCGTTGTATTTTTATTGTATTTTATGCTTCAGACGTAGGCTACTAAGGCCGTAGCTATTCGATATGGTGGAGCACCGCCCTAGAGTGAACCCTAGGTTGCTCGGAATATACAAATGACCATAACTTTCACACTGGTTGCAATCATTCGTTTTCTACGATGGAAAAACTGTTGTATTTATATTGTATTTTATGCTTCTGGCGTTCACTTCTTAGGGCCTAATTGTTCGATCTGATGGAACAATGCCCTAGGATGAAGCCTAGGTTGCCCGGAACGTAGAAATGACCATAACTTTTACACTGGTAGCAATTATTCGTTTTATAGAATGGAAAAACTGTTCTATTTATTTTGTATTTTATGCTTCTGGCGTTGACTTCTTTGGCCCTAACAATTCGATCTGGTGGAGCAACGCCCTAGAGTGAAGCCTAGGTTCCCTGGAACGTACAAATGACCATCGCTTTCACACGGGTTGCAATTATTCCTGTTATAGGATGGAAAGACTGTTGTATTTTTATTGCATTTTATGCTTCTGGCGTTCACTTCTTAGGCACTGACTATTCGATCTGGTGGAACAACGCCCTAGGGTGAAGCCTAGGTTGCCCGGAACGTAGAAATGACCATAACTTTTACACTGGTAGCAATTATTCGTTTTATACAATGGAAAAACTGTTCTATTTATTTTGTACTTTATGATTCGGGCGTTGACTTCTAAGGCCCTAACTGTTTGATCTGGTGGAGCAACGCCCTAGAGTGAAGTCCAGGTTGCCCGGAACGTAGAAATGACCATCACTTTCAAACTGGTTGCAATTAATCCTGTTATACGATGGAAAAACTGTTGTATTTTTATTCCATTTTATGCTTCGGGCGTAGACTTCTAAGGCCATAACTATTCAATCTGTTGGAGCAACACCCTAGAGTGAAGCCTAGGTTGCTCGAAATGTAGAAATGACCATAACTTTCACACTGGTTGCAATTATTCGTTTTATACGATGGAAAAACTGTTGTATTTATATTGTATTTTATTCTTCTGGCGTTCACTTGTTAGTCCCTAACTATTCGATCTGGTGGAACAACGCCCTAGGGTGAAGCCTAGGTTGCCCGGAACGTAGAAATGGCCATCACTTTCAAACTGGTTGCAATTAATCCTGTTATACGATGGAAAAACTGTTGTATTTTTATTGCATTTTATGCTTCGGGCGTCGACTTCTAAGGCCCTAACTATTCAATCTGTTGGTGCAACGCCCTAGAGTGAAGCCTAGGTTGCTCGGAATGTAGAAATGACCATTACTTTCACACTGGTTGCAATTATTCGTTTTACACGATGGAAAAACTGTTTTATTTATATTGTATTTTATGCTTCTGGGTTCACTTGTTAGGCCCTAACTATTCGATCTGGTGGAACAACGCCCTAGGGTGAAGCCTAGGTTGCCCGGAACATAGAAGTGACCATAACTTTTACACTGGTAGCAATTATTCGTTTTATACAATGGAAAAACTGTTGTATTTATATTGTATTTTATGCTTCTGGCGTTCACTTGATAGTCCCTAACTATTCGATCTGGTGGAACAATGCCCTAGGGTGAAGCCTAGGTTGCCCGGAACGTAGAAATGAGCATCACTTTCAAACTGGTTGCAATTAATCCTGTTATACGATGGAAAAACTGTTGTATTTTTATTGTATTTTATGCTTCGGGCGTTGACTTCTAAGGCCCTAACTATTCAATCTGTTGGTGCAACGCCACAGAGTGAAGCCTAGGTTGCTCGGAATGTAGAAATGACCATTACTTTCACACTGGTTGCAATTATTCGTTTTATACGATGGAAAAACTGTTTTATTTATATTGTATTTTATGCTTCTGGCGTTCACTTGTTAGGCCCTAACTATTCGATCTGGTGGAACAACGCCCTAGGGTGAAGCCTAGGTTGCCCGGAACGTAGAAATGACCATAACTTTTACACTGGTAGCAATGATTCGTTTTATACAATGGAAAAACTGTTCTATTTATTTTGTACTTTATGCTTCGGGCGTTGACTTCTAAGGCCCTAACTGTTTGATCTGGTGGAGCAACGCCCTAGAGTGAAGCCCAGGTTGCCTGGAACGTAGAAATGACCATCACTTTCAAACTGGTTGCAATTAATCCTGTTATACGGGGGAAAAACTGTTGTATTTTTATTGCATTTTATGCTTCGGGCGTTGACTTCTAAGGCCCTAACTATTCAATCTGTTGGAGCAACACCCTAGAGTGAAGCCTAGGTTGCTCGGAATGTAGAAATGATCATAACTTTCACACTGGTTGCAATTATTCGTTTTATACGATGGAAAAACTGTTCTATTTATTTTGTATTTTATGCTTCGGGCGTTGACTTCTTTGGCCCTAACAATTCGATCTGGTGGAGCAACGCCCTAGAGTGAAGCCTAGGTTCCCTGGAACGTACAAATGACCATCGCTTTCACACGGGTTGCAATTATTCCTGTTATAGGATGGAAAGACTGTTGTATTTTTATTGCATTTTATGCTTCTGGCGTTCACTTCTTAGGCCCTGACTATTCGATCTGGTGGAACAACGCCCTAGGGTGAAGCCTAGGTTGCCCGGAACGTAGAAATGACCATAACTTTTACACTGGTAGCAATTATTCGTTTTATACAATGGAAAAACTGTTCTATTTATTTTGTACTTTATGCTTCGGGCGTTGACTTCTAAGGCCCTAACTGTTTGATCTGGTGGAGCAACGCCCTAGAGTGAAGTCCAGGTTGCCCGGGACGTAGAAATGACCATCACTTTCAAACTGGTTGCAATTAATCCTGTTATACGATGGAAAAACTGTTGTATTTTTATTGCATTTTATGCTTCGGGCGTTGACTTCTAAGGCCCTAACTATTCAATCTGTTGGAGCAACACCCTAGAGTGAAGCCTAGGTTGCTCGAAATGTAGAAATGACCATAACTTTCACACTGGTTGCAATTATTCGTTTTATACGATGGAAAAACTGTTGTATTTATATTGTATTTTATGCTTCTGGCGTTCACTTGATAGTCCCTAACTATTCGATCTGGTGGAACAATGCCCTAGGGTGAAGCCTAGGTTGCCCGTAACGTAGAAATGGCCATCACTTTCAAACTGGTTGCAATTAATCCTGTTATACGATGGAAAAACTGTTGTATTTTTATTGTATTTTATGCTTCGGGCGTTGACTTCCAAGGCCCAAACTATTCAATCTGTTGGTGCAACGCCACAGAGTGAAGCCTAGGTTGCTCGGAATGTAGAAATGACCATTACTTTCACACTGGTTGCAATTATTCGTTTTATACGATGGAAAAACTGTTTTATTTATATTGTATTTTATGCTTCTGGCGTTCACTTGTTAGGCCCTAACTATTCGATCTGGTGGAACAACGCCCTAGGGTGAAGCCTAGGTTGCCCGGAACGTAGAAATGACCATAACTTTTACACTGGTAGCAATTATTCGTTTTATACAATGGAAAAACTGTTGTATTTATATTGTATTTTATGCTTCTGGCGTTGACTTCTTAGGCCCTAACTATTCGATCTGGTGGAGCAATGCCTCAGAGTTAAGTCTAGAATGCCCGAAACGCCGAAATGATCATTACTTTCACGCTTGTTGCAATTATTCCTGTTATACGATGAAAAGACCGTTGTATTTTTATTGTATTTTATGCTTCAGGCGTAGGCTACTAAGGCCGTAGGTATTCGATATGGTGGAGCACCGCCCTAGAGTGAAGCCTAGGTTGCTCGGAATATACAAATGACCATAACTTTCACACTGGTTGCAATTATTCGTTTTCTACGATGGAAAAACTGTTGTATTTATATTGTATTTTATGCTTCTGGCGTTCACTTCTTAGGGCCTAATTGTTCGATCTGATGGAACAATGCCCTAGGATGAAGCCTAGGTTGCCCGGAACGTAGAAATGACCATGACTTTTACACTGGCAGCAATTATTCGTTTTATACAATGGAAAAACTGTCCTATTTATTTTGTATTTTATGCTTCGGGCGTTGACTTCTTTGACCCTAACAATTCGATCTGGTGGAGCAACGCCCTAGAGCGAAGCCTAGGTTCCCTGGAACGTACAAATGACCATCGCATTCACACGGGTTGCAATTATTCGTTTTATACAATGGAAAAACTGTTCTATTTATTTTGTATTTTATGCTTCGGGCGTTGACTTCTAAGGACCTAACTGTTTGATCTGGTGGAGCAACGCCCTAGAGTGAAGCCCAGGTTGCCCGGAACGTAGAAATGACCATCACTTTCAAACTGGTTGCAATTAATCCTGTTATACGATGGAAAAACTGTTGTATTTTTATTGCATTTTATGCTTCGGGCGTTGACTTCTAAGGCCCTAACTATTCAATCTGTTGGAGCAACACCCTAGAGTGAAGCCTAGGTTGCTCGGAATGTAGAAATGACCATAACTTTCACACTGGTTGCAATTATTCGTTTTATACGATGGAAAAACTGTTGTATTTATATTGTATTTTATGCTTCTGGCGTTCACTTGTTAGTCCCTAACTATTCGATCTGGTGGACCAACGCCCTAGGGTGAAGCCTAGGTTGCCCGGAACGTAGAAATGGCCATCACTTTCAAACTGGTTGCAATTAATCCTGTTATACGATGGAAAAACTGTTGTATTTTTATTGCATTTTATGCTTCGGGCGTCGACTTCTAAGGCCCTAACTATTCAATCTGTTGGTGGAACGCCCTAGAGTGAAGCCTAGGTTGCTCGGAATGTAGAAATGACCATTACTTTCACACTGGTTGAAATTATTCGTTTTATACGATGGAAAAACTGTTTTATTTAAATTGTATTTTATGCTTCTGGGTTCACTTGTTAGGCCCTAACTATTCGATCTGGTGGAACAACGCCCTAGGGTGAAGCCTAGGTTGCCCGGAACGTAGAAATGACCATAACTTTTACACTTGATGCAATTATTCGTTTTATACAGTGGAAAAACTGTTGTATTTATATTGTATTTTATGCTTCTGGCGTTGACTTCTTAGGCCCTGACTATTCGATCTGGTGGAGCAATGCCTCAGAGTTAAGTCTAGGATGCCCGAAACGCCGAAATGATCATTACTTTCACGCTTGTTGCAATTATTCCTGTTATACGATGAAAGGACCGTTGTATTTTTATTGTATTTTATGCTTCAGACGTAGGCTACTAAGGCCGTAGCTATTCGATATGGTGGAGCACCGCCCTAGAGTGAACCCTAGGTTGCTCGGAATATACAAATGACCATAACTTTCACACTGGTTGCAATCATTCGTTTTCTACGATGGAAAAACTGTTGTATTTATATTGTATTTTATGCTTCTGGCGTTCACTTCTTAGGGCCTAATTGTTCGATCTGATGGAACAATGCCCTAGGATGAAGCCTAGGTTGCCCGGAACGTAGAAATGACCATAACTTTTACACTGGTAGCAATTATTCGTTTTATACAATGGAAAAACTGTTCTATTTATTTTGTATTTTATGCTTCTGGCGTTGACTTCTTTGGCCCTAACAATTCGATCTGGTGGAGCAACGCCCTAGAGTGAAGCCTAGGTTCCCTGGAACGTACAAATGACCATCGCTTTCACACGGGTTGCAATTATTCCTGTTATAGGATGGAAAGACTGTTGTATTTTTATTGCATTTTATGCTTCTGGCGTTCACTTCTTAGGCACTGACTATTCGATCTGGTGGAACAACGCCCTAGGGTGAAGCCTAGGTTGCCCGGAACGTAGAAATGACCATAACTTTTACACTGGTAGCAATTATTCGTTTTATACAATGGAAAAACTGTTCTATTTATTTTGTACTTTATGCTTCGGGCGTTGACTTCTAAGGCCCTAACTGTTTGATCTGGTGGAGCAACGCCCTAGAGTGAAGTCCAGGTTGCCCGGAACGTAGAAATGACCATCACTTTCAAACTGGTTGCAATTAATCCTGTTATACGATGGAAAAACTGTTGTATTTTTATTGCATTTTATGCTTCGGGCGTTGACTTCTAAGGCCATAACTATTCAATCTGTTGGAGCAACACCCTAGAGTGAAGCCTAGGTTGCTCGAAATGTAGAAATGACCATAACTTTCACACTGGTTGCAATTATTCGTTTTATACGATGGAAAAACTGTTGTATTTATATTGTATTTTATTCTTCTGGCGTTCACTTGTTAGTCCCTAACTATTCGATCTGGTGGAACAACGCCCTAGGGTGAAGCCTAGGTTGCCCGGAACGT
This sequence comes from Calliopsis andreniformis, assembly GCF_051401765.1. Taxonomy (NCBI): domain Eukaryota; kingdom Metazoa; phylum Arthropoda; class Insecta; order Hymenoptera; family Andrenidae; genus Calliopsis; species Calliopsis andreniformis. Next base: position 5,424,853 of record NW_027480425.1, on the reverse strand, counting down.
AGAAATGGCCATCACTTTCAAACTGGTTGCAATTAATCCTGTTATACGATGGAAAAACTGTTGTATTTTTATTGCATTTTATGCTTCGGGCGTCGACTTCTAAGGCCCTAACTATTCAATCTGTTGGTGCAACGCCCTAGAGTGAAGCCTAGGTTGCTCGGAATGTAGAAATGACCATTACTTTCACACTGGTTGCAATTATTCGTTTTACACGATGGAAAAACTGTTTTATTTATATTGTATTTTATGCTTCTGGGTTCACTTGTTAGGCCCTAACTATTCGATCTGGTGGAACAACGCCCTAGGGTGAAGCCTAGGTTGCCCGGAACGTAGAAATGACCATAACTTTTACACTGGTAGCAATTATTCGTTTTATACAATGGAAAAACTGTTCCATTTATTTTGTATTTTATGCTTCGGGCGTTGACTTCTTTGGCCCTAACAATTCGATCTCGTGGAGCAACGCCCTAGAGTGAAGCCTAGGTTGCCCGGAACGTAGAAATAACCATTACTTTCACACTGTTTGCAATTATCCCTTTTATACGATGGAAAAGCTGCTGTATTAACATCGTATTTTATGCTTCTGGCGTTGACTTCTAAGGACTTAACTATTCGAGCTGGTGGAGCAACGCCCTAGAGTGAAGCCTAGGTTGCCCGGAACGTAGAAATGACCATAAGTTTCATAATGGTTGCAATTATTCATTTTATACGATGGAAAAACTGTTGTATATCCATTGTATTTTATGCTTCGGGCGTTGACTTCTTAGGCCCTAACTATTCAATCTGTTGGAGCAACACCCTAGAGTGAAGCCTAGGTTGCTCGGAATGTAGAAATGACCATAACTTTCACACTGGTTGCAATTATTCGTTTTATACGATGGAAAAACTGTTGTATTTATATTGTATTTTATGCTTCTGGCGTTCACTTGTTAGTCCCTAACTATTCGATCTGGTGGAACAACGCACTAGGGTGAAGCCTAGGTTGCCCGGAACGTAGAAATGACCATCACTCTCAGACGGGTTGCAATTATTCCTGTTATAGGATGGAAAAGCTGTTGTATTTATATCGTATTTTATGCTTCTGGCGTTGACTTCTAAGGCCCTAGCTATTCGATCTAGTGGAGCAACGCCCTAGAGTGAAGCCTAGGTTGCCCGGAACGTAGAAATGGCCATCACCTTCAAACTGGTTGCAATTAATCCTGTTATACGATGGAAAAACTGTTGTATTTTTATTGCATTTTATGCTTCGGGCGTTGACTTCTAAGGCCCTAACTATTCAATCTGTTGGTGCAACGCCCTAGAGTGAAGCCTAGGTTGCTCGGAATGTAGAAATGACCATTACTTTCACACTGGTTGCAATTATTCGTTTTATACGATGGAAAAACTGTTTTATTTATATTGTATTTTATGCTTCTGGCGTTCACTTGTTAGGCCCTAACTATTCGATCTGGTGGAACAACGCCCTAGGGTGAAGCCTAGGTTGCCCGGAACGTAGAAATGACCATAACTTTTACACTGGTAGCAATTATTCGTTTTATACAATGGAAAATATGTTGTATTTATATTGTATTTTATGCTTCTGGCGTTGACTTCTTAGGCCCTAACTATTCGATCTGGTGGAGCAATGCCTCAGAGTTAAGTCTAGGATGCCCGAAACGCCGAAATGATCATTACTTTCACGCTTGTTGCAATTATTCCTGTTATACGATGAAAAGACCGTTGTATTTTTATTGTATTTTATGCTTCAGGCGTAGGCTACTAAGGCCGTAGCTATTCGATATGGTGGAGCACCGCCCTAGAGTGAAGCCTAGGTTGCTCGGAATATACAAATGACCATAACTTTCACACTGGTTGCAATTATTCGTTTTCTACGATGGAAAAACTGTTGTATTTATATTGTATTTTATGCTTCTGGCGTTCACTTCTTAGGGCCTAATTATTCGATCTGATGGAACAATGCCCTAGGATGAAGACTAGGTTGCCCGGAACGTAGAAATGACCATAACTTTTACACTGGTAGCAATTATTCGTTTTATACAATGGAAAAACTGTTCTATTTATTTTGTATTTTATGCCTCGGGCGTTGACTTCTTTGGCCCTAACAATTCGATCTGGTGGAGCAACGCCCTAGAGCGAAACCTAGGTTCCCTGGAACGTACAAATGACCATCGCTTTCACACGGGTTGCAATTATTCCTGTTATAGGATGGAAAGACTGTTGTATTTTTATTGCATTTTATGCTTCTGGCGTTCACTTCTTAGGCCCTGACTGTTCGATCTGGTGGAACAACGCCCTAGAGTGAAGCCTAGGTTGCCCGGAACGTAGAAATGGCGATAACTTTCACACTGGTAGCAATTATTCGTTTTATACGATGGAAAAACTGTTCTATTTATTTTATACTTTATGCTTCGGGCGTTGACTTCTAAGGCCCTAACTATTGGATCTGGTGGAACAACGCCCTAGGGTGAAGCCTAGGTTGCCCGGAACGTAGAAATGACCATCACTTTCAAACTGGTTGCAATTAATCCTGTTATACGATGGAAAAACTGTTGTATTTTTATTGTATTTAATGCTTCTGGCGTTCACTTCTTAGGCCCTAACTATTCGAGCTGGTGGAACAACGCCCTAGAGTGAAGCCTAGGTTGCTCGGAATGTAGAAATAACCATAACCTTCACACTGGTTGCAATTATTCGTTTTATACGATGGAAAAACTGTTGTATGTATATTGTATTTTATGCTTCTGGCGTTCACTTCTTAGGCCCTAACTATTCGATCTGGTGGAACAACGCCCTAGGGTGAAGCCTAGGTTGCCCGGAACGTAGAAATGACCATAACTTTTACACTGGTAGCAATTATTCGTTTTATACAATGGAAAAACTGTTCTATTTATTTTGTATTTTATGTTTCGGGCGTTGACTTCTAAGGCCCTAACTGTTTAATCTGGTGGAGCAACGGCCTAGGGTGAAGCCTAGGTTGCCCGGAACGTAGAAATGACCATTACTTTCACACTGTTTGCAATTATTCCTTTTATACGATTGAAAAGCTGTTGTATTTATATCGTATTTTATGCTTCTGGCGTTGACTTCTAAGGCCCTAGCTATTCGATCTAGTGGAGCAACGCCCTAGAGTGAAGCCTAGGTTGCCCGGAACGTAGAAATGACCTTCACTATCAAACTGGTTGCAATTAATCCAGTTTTACGATGGAAAAACTGTTGTATTTTTATTGCATTTTATGCTTCTGGCGTTCACTTCTTAGGCCCTAACTATTCGATCTGGTGGAACAACGCCCTAGGGTGAAGCCTAGGTTGCCCGGAACGTAGAAATGACCATAAGTTTCATAATGGTTGCAATTATTCGTTTTATACGATGGAAAAACTGTTGTATTTATAACGTATTTTATGCTTCTGGCGTTGACTTCTTAGGCCCTAACTATTCCATCTGGTGGAACAACGCCCTAGGGTGAAATCTAGGTTGCCCGGAAAGTAGAAATGACGATAACTTTCACACTGGTAGCAATTATTCGTTTTATACGATGGAAAAACTGTTCTATCTATTTTGTACTTTATGCTTCGGGCGTTGACTTCTAAGGCCCTAACTGTTTGATCTGGTGGAGCAACGCCCTAGAGTGAAGCCCCGGTTGCCCGGAACGTAGAAATGACCATCACTTTCAAACTGGTTGCAATTAATCCTGTTATACGATGGAAAAACTGTTGTATTTTTATTGCATTTTATGCTTCGGGCGTTGACTTCTAGGGCCCTAACTATTCAATCTGTTGGAGCAACACCCTAGAGTGAAGCCTAGGTTGCTCGGAATGTAGAAATGACCATAACTTTTACACTGGTAGCAATTATCCGTTTTATACAATGGAAAAACTGTTCTATTTATTTTGTATTTTATGCTTCGGGCGTTGACTTCTAAGGCCCTAACTGTTTGATCTGGTGGAGCAACGCCCTAGAGTGAAGCCTAGGTTGCCCGGAACGTAGAAATGACCATTACTTTCACACTGTTTGCAATTATTCCTTTTATACGATGGAAAAGCTGTTGTATTTATATCGTATTTTATGCTTCTGGTGTCGACTTCTAAGGCCCTAGCTATTCGATCTAGTGGAGCAACGCCATAGAGTGAAGCCTAGGCTGCCCGGAACGTAGAAATGACCATTACTTTCACACTGGTTGCAATTATTCGATTTATACGATGGACAAACTGTTGTATTTATATTGTATTTTATGCTTCTGGCGTTCACTTGTTAGTCCCTAACTATTCGATCTGGTGGAACAACGCCCTAGGGTGAAGCCTAGGTTACACGGAACGTACAAATGTCCATATCTTTCTCACTGTTTGCAATTGTTCATTTTATACGATGGCAAAGCTGTTGTATTTATATTGTATTTTATGCTTCTGGCGTTGACTTCTTAGGCCCTAACTATTCGATCTGGTGGAGCAATTCCTCAGAGTTAAGTCCAGGATGCCCGAAACGCCGAAATGATCATTACTTTCACGCTTGATGCAATTATTGCTGTTATACGATGAAAAGACCGTTGTATTTTTATTGTATTTTATGCTTCAGGCGTAGGCTTCTAAGGCCGTAGCTATTCGATATGGTGGAGCACCGCCCTAGATTGAGGCCTAGGTTGCTCGGAACGTAGAAATGACCACTACTTTCACACTGTTTGCAATTATTCGTTTTATACAATGGAAAAACTGTTCTATTTATTTTGTATTTTATGCTTCGGGCGTTGACTTCTAAGGACCTAACTGTTTGATCTGGTGGAGCAACGCCCTAGAGTGAAGCCTAGGTTGCCCGGAACGTAGAAATGTCCATAACTTTTACACTGGTAGCAATTATTCGTTTTATACAATGGAAAAACTGTTCTATTTATTTTGTATTTTATGCTTCGGGCGTTGACTTCTTTGGCCCTAACAATTCGATCTCGTGGAGCAACGCCCTAGACTGAAGCCTAGGTTGCTCGGAATGTAGAAATGACCATAACTTTTACACTGGTAGCAATTATCCGTTTTATACAATGGAAAAACTGTTCTATTTATTTTGTATTTTATGCTTCGGGCGTTGACTTCTAAGGCCCTAACTGTTTGATCTGGTGGAGCAACGCCCTAGAGTGAAGCCTAGGCTGCCCGGAACGTAGAAATAACCATTACTTTCACACTGTTTGCAATTACTCCTTTTATACGATGGAAAAGCTGTTGTATTAATATCGTATTTTATGCTTCTGGTGTCGACTTCTAAGGCCCTAGCTATTCGATCTAGTGGAGCAACGCCATAGAGGGAAGCCTAGGCTGCCCGGAACGTAGAAATAACCATTACTTTCACACTGTTTGCAATTATCCCTTTTATACGATGGAAAAGCTGCTGTATTAACATCGTATTTTATGCTTCTGGCGTTGACTTCTAAGGCCCTAACTATTCAATCTGTTGGTGCAACGCCCTAGAGTGAAGCCTAGGTTGCTCGGAATGTAGAAATGACCATCACTCTCACACGGGTTGCAATTATTCCTGTTATAGGATGGAAAAGCTGTTGTATTTATATCGTATTTTATGCTTCTGGCGTTGACTTCTAAGGCCCTAGCTATTCGATCTAGTGGAGCAACGCCCTAGAGTGAAGCCTAGGTTGCCCGGAACGTAGAAATGGCCATCACTTTCAAACTGGTTGCAATTAATCCTGTTATACGATGGAAAAACTGTTGTATTAATATCGTATTTTATGCTTCTGGTGTCGACTTCTAAGGCCCTAGCTATTCGATCTAGTGGAGCAACGCCATAGAGGGAAGCCTAGGCTGCCCGGAACGTAGAAATAACCATTACTTTCACACTGTTTGCAATTATCCCTTTTATACGATGGAAAAGCTGCTGTATTAACATCGTATTTTATGCTTCTGGCGTTGACTTCTAAGGCCCTAACTATTCAATCTGTTGGTGCAACGCCCTAGAGTGAAGCCTAGGTTGCTCGGAATGTAGAAATGACCATCACTCTCACACGGGTTGCAATTATTCCTGTTATAGGATGGAAAAGCTGTTGTATTTATATCGTATTTTATGCTTCTGGCGTTGACTTCTAAGGCCCTAGCTATTCGATCTAGTGGAGCAACGCCCTAGAGAGAGCCTAGGTTGCCCGGAACGTAGAAATGGCCATCACTTTCAAACTGGTTGCAATTAATCCTGTTATACGATGGAAAAACTGTTGTATTTTTATTGCATTTTATGCTTCGGGCGTTGACTTCTAAGGCCCTAACTATTCAATCTGTTGGTGCAACGCCCTAGAGTGAAGCCTAGGTTGCTCGGAATGTAGAAATGACCATTACTTTCACACTGGTTGCAATTATTCGTTTTATACGACGGAAAAACTGTTTTATTTATATTGTATTTTATGCTTCTGGCGTTCACTTGTTAGGCCCTAACTATTCGATCTGGTGGAACAACGCCCTAGGGTGAAGCCTAGGTTGCCCGGAACGTAGAAATGACCATAACTTTTACACTGGTAGCAATTATTCGTTTTATACAATGGAAAATATGTTGTATTTATATTGTATTTTATGCTTCTGGCGTTGACTTCTTAGGCCCTAACTATTCGATCTGGTGGAGCAATGCCTCAGAGTTAAGTCTAGGATGCCCGAAACGCCGAAATGATCATTACTTTCACGCTTGTTGCAATTATTCCTGTTATACAATGAAAAGACCGTTGTATTTTTATTGTATTTTATGCTTCAGGTGTAGGCTACTAAGGCCGTAGCTATTCGATATGGTGGAGCACCGCCCTAGAGTGAAGCCTAGGTTGCTCGGAATATACAAATGACCATAACTTTCACACTGGTTGCAATTATTCGTTTTCTACGATGGAAAAACTGTTGTATTTATATTGTATTTTTTGCTTCTGGCGTTCACTTCTTAGGGCCTAATTATTCGATCTGATGGAACAATGCCCTAGGATGAAGCCTAGGTTGCCCGGAACGTAGAAATGACCATAACTTTTACACTGGTAGCAATTATTCGTTTTATACAATGGAAAAACTGTTCTATTTATTTTGTATTTTATGCCTCGGGCGTTGACTTCTTTGGCCCTAACAATTCGATCTGGTGGAGCAACGCCCTAGAGTGAAGCCTAGGTTGGCCGGAACGAAGAAATGACAATTACTTTCACACTGTTTGCAATTATTCGTTTTTTACGATGGAAAAGCTGTTGTATTTATATTGTATTATATGCCTCTGGCGTTGACTTCTAAGGCCCTAGCTATTCGATCTAGTGGAGCAACGCCCTAGAGTGAAGCCTAGGTTGCCCGGAACGTAGAAATGACCATCACTTTCAAACTGGTTGCAATTAATCCTGTTATACGATGGAAAAACTGTTGTATTTTTATTGTATTTAATGCTTCTGGCGTTCACTTCTTAGGCCCTAACTATGCGAGCTGGTGGAACAACGCCCTAGAGTGAAGCCTAGGTTGCTCGGAATGTAGAAATAACCATAACTTTCACACTGGTAGCAATTATTCGTTTTATACGATGGAAAAACTGTTCTATTTATTTTGTACTTTATGCTTCGGGCGTTGACTTCTAAGGCCCTAACTGTTTGATCTGGTGGAGCAACGCCCTAGAGTGAAGCCCCGGTTGCCCGGAACGTAGAAATGACCATCACTTTCAAACTGGTTGCAATTAATCCTGTTATACGATGGAAAAACTGTTGTATTTTTATTGCATTTTATGCTTCGGGCGTTGACTTCTAGGGCCCTAACTATTCAATCTGTTGGAGCAACACCCTAGGGTGAAGCCTAGGTTGCTCGGAATGTAGAAATGACCATAACTTTTACACTGGTAGCAATTATCCGTTTTATACAATGGAAAAACTGTTCTATTTATTTTGTATTTTATGCTTCGGGCGTTGACTTCTAAGGCCCTAACTGTTTGATCTGGTGGAGCAACGCCCTAGAGTGAAGCCTAGGCTGCCCGGAACGTAGAAATGACCATTACTTTCACACTGTTTGCAATTATTCCTTTTATACGATGGAAAAGCTGCTGTATTTATATCGTATTTTATGCTTCTGGTGTCGACTTCTAAGGCCCTAGCTATTCGATCTAGTGGAGCAACGCCATAGAGTGAAGCCTAGGCTGCCCGGAACGTAGAAATGACCATTACTTTCACACTGGTTGCAATTATTCGATTTATACGATGGACAAACTGTTGTATTTATATTGTATTTTATGCTTCTGGCGTTCACTTGTTAGTCCCTAACTATTCGATCTGGTGGAACAACGCCCTAGGGTGAAGCCTAGGTTACACGGAACGTACAAATGACCATCACTCTCACACGGGTTGCAATTATTCCTGTTGTAGGATGGAAAAGCTGTTGTATTTATATCGTATTTTATGCTTCTGGCGTTGACTTCTAAGGCCCTAGCTATTCGATCTAGTGGAGCAACGCCCTAGAGTGAAGCCTAGGTTGCCCGGAACGTAGAAATGACCATCACTTTCAAACTGGTTGCAATTAAACCTGTTATACGATGGAAAAACTGTTGTATTTTTATTGCATTTTATGCTTCGGGCGTTGACTTCTAAGGCCCTAACTATTCAATCTGTTGGTGCAACGCCCTAGAGTGAAGCCTAGGTTGCTCGGAATGTAGAAATGACCATTACTTTCACACTGGTTGCAATTATTCGTTTTATACGATGGAAAAAGTGTTGTATTTATATTGTATTTTATGCTTCTGGCGTTCACTTGTTAGGCCCTAACTATTCGATCTTGTGGAACAACGTCATAGGGTGAAGCCTAGGCTGCCCGGAACGTAGAAATGACCATCACTTTCACACGGGTTGCAATTATTCCTGTTATACGATGGAAAAACTGTTGTATTTTTATTGTATTTTATGCTTCTGGCGTTCACTTCTTAGGCCCTAGCTATTCGATCTGGTGGAACAACGCCCTAGGGTGAAGCCTAGGTTGCCCGGAACGTAGAAATGACCGTAAGTTTCATAATGGTTGCAATTATTCGTTTTATACGATGGAAAAACTGTTGTATTTATATCGTATTTTATGCTTCTGGCGTTGACTTCTTAGGACCTACCTATTCCATCTGGTGGAACAACGCCCTAGGGTGAAATCTAGGTTGCCCGGAAAGTAGAAATGACGATAACTTTCACACTGGTAGCAATTATTCGTTTTATACGATGGAAAAACTGTTCTATTTATTTTATACTTTATGCTTCGGGCGTTGACTTCTAAGGCCCTAACTATTGGATCTGGTGGAACAACGCCCTAGTGTGAAGCCTAGGTTGCCCGGAACGTAGAAATGACCATAAGTTTCATAATGGTTGCAATTATTCGTTTTATACGATGGAAAAACTGTTGTATTTATATTGTATTTTATGCTTCTGGCGTTCACTTCTTGGGCCGTAACTATTCGATCTGGTGAAACAACGCCCTAGGGTGAAGCCTAGGTTGCCCGGAACCTAGAAATGACCATAACATTTACACTGGTAGCAATTATTCGTTTTATACAATGGACTAACTGTTCTTTTTATTTTGTATTTTATGCTTCGGGCGCTGACTTCTAAGGCCCTAACTGTTTGATCTGGTGGAGCAACGCCCTAGAGTGAAGCCTAGGTTGGCCGGAACGAAGAAATGACAATTACTTTCACACTGTTTGCAATTATTCGTTTTTTACGATGGAAATCTGTTGTATTTATATTGTATTATATGCCTCTGGCGTTGACTTCTAAGGCCCTAGCTATTCGATCTAGTGGAGCAACGCCCTAGAGTGAAGCCTAGGTTGCCCGGAACGTAGAAATGACCATCACTTTCAAACTGGTTGCAATTAATCCTGTTATACGATGGAAAAACTGTTGTATTTTTATTGTATTTAATGCTTCTGGCGTTCACTTCTTAGGCCCTAACTATTCGAGCTGGTGGAACAACGCCCTAGAATGAAGCCTAGGTTGCTCGGAATGTAGAAATAACCATAACTTTCACACTGGTAGCAATTATTCGTTTTATACGATGGAAAAACTGTTCTATTTATTTTGTACTTTATGCTTCGGGCGTTGACTTCTAAGGCCCTAACTGTTTGATCTGGTGGAGCAACGCCCTAGAGTGAAGCCCCGGTTGCCCGGAACGTAGAAATGACCATCACTTTCAAACTGGTTGCAATTAATCCTGTTATACGATGGAAAAACTGTTGTATTTTTATTGCATTTTATGCTTCGGGCGTTGACTTCTAGGGCCCTAACTATTCAATCTGTTGGAGCAACACCCTAGAGTGAAGCCTAGGTTGCTCGGAATGTAGAAATGACCATAACTTTTACACTGGTAGCAATTATCCGTTTTATACAATGGAAAAACTGTTCTATTTATTTTGTATTTTATGCTTCGGGCGTTGACTTCTAAGGCCCTAACTGTTTGATCTGGTGGAGCAACGCCCTAGAGTGAAGCCTAGGCTGCCCGGAACGTAGAAATGACCATTACTTTCACACTGTTTGCAATTATTCCTTTTATACGATGGAAAAGCTGCTGTATTTATATCGTATTTTATGCTTCTGGTGTCGACTTCTAAGGCCCTAGCTATTCGATCTAGTGGAGCAACGCCATAGAGTGAAGCCTAGGCTGCCCGGAACGTAGAAATGACCATTACTTTCACACTGGTTGCAATTATTCGATTTATACGATGGACAAACTGTTGTATTTATATTGTATTTTATGCTTCTGGCGTTCACTTGTTAGTCCCTAACTATTCGATCTGGTGGAACAACGCCCTAGGGTGAAGCCTAGGTTACACGGAACGTACAAATGACCATCACTCTCACACGGGTTGCAATTATTCCTGTTGTAGGATGGAAAATCTGTTGTATTTATATCGTATTTTATGCCTCTGGCGTTGACTTCTAAGGCCCTAGCTATTCGATCTAGTGGAGCAACGCCCTAGAGTGAAGCCTAGGTTGCCCGGAACGTAGAAATGACCATCACTTTCAAACTGGTTGCAATTAAACCTGTTATACGATGGAAAAACTGTTGTATTTTTATTGCATTTTATGCTTCGGGCGTTGATTTCTAAGGCCCTAACTATTCAATCTGTTGGTGCAACGCCCTAGAGTGAAGCCTAGGTTGCTCGGAATGTAGAAATGACCATTACTTTCACACTGGTTGCAATTATTCGTTTTATACGATGGAAAAAGTGTTGTATTTATATTGTATTTTATGCTTCTGGCGTTCACTTGTTAGGCCCTAACTATTCGATCTTGTGGAACAACGTCCTAGGGTGAAGCCTAGGCTGCCCGGAACGTAGAAATGACCATCACTTTCACACGGGTTGCAATTATTCCTGTTATACGATGGAAAAACTGTTGTATTTTTATTGTATTTTATGCTTCTGGCGTTCACTTCTTAGGCCCTAGCTATTCGATCTGGTGGAACAACGCCCTAGGGTGAAGCCTAGGTTGCCCGGAACGTAGAAATGACCGTAAGTTTCATAATGGTTGCAATTATTCGTTTTATACGATGGAAAAACTGTTGTATTTATATCGCATTTTATGCTTCTGGCGTTGACTTCTTAGGACCTACCTATTCCATCTGGTGGAACAACGCCCTAGGGTGAAATCTAGGTTGCCCGGAAAGTAGAAATGACGATAACTTTCACACTGGTAGCAATTATTCGTTTTATACGATGGAAAAACTGTTCTATTTATTTTGTATTTTATGCTTCGGGCGTTGACTTCTAAGGACCTAACTGTTTGATCTGGTGGAGCAACGCCCTAGAGTGTAGCCTAGGTTACCCGGAACGTAGAAATGACAATTACTTTCACACTGTTTGCAATTATTCCTTTTATACGATGCAAAAGCTGTTGTATTTATATCGTATTTTATGCTTCTGGCGTCGACTTCTAAGGATCTAACTATTCGATCTGGTGGAGCAACGCCCTAGAGTGAAGCCTAGGTTGCTCGGAATGTAGAAATAACCATAACTTTCACATTGGTTGCAATTATACGTTCTTTACGATGGAAAAACTCTTGCATTTATATAGTATTTTATGCTTCTGGCGTTCACTTGTTAGGCCCTAACTATTCGATCTGGTGGAACAGCGCCCTAAGGTGAAGCCTAGGCTGCCCGGAACGTAGAAATGACCATCACTCTCACACCGGTTGCAATTATTCCTGTTATAGGATGGAAAAGCTGTTGTATTTATATCGTATTTTATGCTTCTGGCGTTAACTTCTAAGGCCCTAACAATTCGATCTGGTGGAGCAACGCCCTAGAGTGAAGCCTAGGTTGGCCGGAACGAAGAAATGACAATTACTTTCACACTGTTTGCAATTATTCGTTTTTTACGATGGAAAAGCTGTTGTATTTATATTGTATTATATGCCTCTGGCGTTGACTTCTAAGGCCCTAGCTATTCGATCTAGTGGAGCAACGCCCTAGAGTGAAGCCTAGGTTGCCCGGAACGTAGAAATGACCATCACTTTCAAACTGGTTGCAATTAATCCTGTTATACGATGGAAAAACTGTTGTATTTTTATTGTATTTAATGCTTCTGGCGTTCACTTCTTAGGCCCTAACTATGCGAGCTGGTGGAACAACGCCCTAGAGTGAAGCCTAGGTTGCTCGGAATGTAGAAATAACCATAACTTTCACACTGGTAGCAATTATTCGTTTTATACGATGGAAAAACTGTTCTATTTATTTTGTACTTTATGCTTCGGGCGTTGACTTCTAAGGCCCTAACTGTTTGATCTGGTGGAGCAACGCCCTAGAGTGAAGCCCCGGTTGCCCGGAACGTAGAAATGACCATCACTTTCAAACTGGTTGCAATTAATCCTGTTATACGATGGAAAAACTGTTGTATTTTTATTGCATTTTATGCTTCGGGCGTTGACTTCTAGGGCCCTAACTATTCAATCTGTTGGAGCAACACCCTAGAGTGAAGCCTAGGTTGCTCGGAATGTAGAAATGACCATAACTTTTACACTGGTAGCAATTATCCGTTTTATACAATGGAAAAACTGTTCTATTTATTTTGTATTTTATGCTTCGGGCGTTGACTTCTAAGGCCCTAACTGTTTGATCTGGTGGAGCAACGCCCTAGAGTGAAGCCTAGGCTGCCCGGAACGTAGAAATGACCATTACTTTCACACTGTTTGCAATTATTCCTTTTATACGATGGAAAAGCTGCTGTATTTATATCGTATTTTATGCTTCTGGTGTCGACTTCTAAGGCCCTAGCTATTCGATCTAGTGGAGCAACGCCATAGAGTGAAGCCTAGGCTGCCCGGAACGTAGAAATGACCATTACTTTCACACTGGTTGCAATTATTCGATTTATACGATGGACAAACTGTTGTATTTATATTGTATTTTATGCTTCTGGCGTTCACTTGTTAGTCCCTAACTATTCGATCTGGTGGAACAACGCCCTAGGGTGAAGCCTAGGTTACACGGAACGTACAAATGACCATCACTCTCACACGGGTTGCAATTATTCCTGTTGTAGGATGGAAAAGCTGTTGTATTTATATCGTATTTTATGCTTCTGGCGTTGACTTCTAAGGCCCTAGCTATTCGATCTAGTGGAGCAACGCCCTAGAGTGAAGCCTAGGTTGCCCGGAACGTAGAAATGACCATCACTTTCAAACTGGTTGCAATTAAACCTGTTATACGATGGAAAAACTGTTGTATTTTTATTGCATTTTATGCTTCGGGCGTTGACTTCTAAGGCCCTAACTATTCAATCTGTTGGTGCAACGCCCTAGAGTGAAGCCTAGGTTGCTCGGAATGTAGAAATGACCATTACTTTCACACTGGTTGCAATTATTCGTTTTATACGATGGAAAAAGTGTTGTATTTATATTGTATTTTATGCTTCTGGCGTTCACTTGTTAGGCCCTAACTATTCGATCTTGTGGAACAACGTCATAGGGTGAAGCCTAGGCTGCCCGGAACGTAGAAATGACCATCACTTTCACACGGGTTGCAATTATTCCTGTTATACGATGGAAAAACTGTTGTATTTTTATTGTATTTTATGCTTCTGGCGTTCACTTCTTAGGCCCTAGCTATTCGATCTGGTGGAACAACGCCCTAGGGTGAAGCCTAGGTTGCCCGGAACGTAGAAATGACCGTAAGTTTCATAATGGTTGCAATTATTCGTTTTATACGATGGAAAAACTGTTGTATTTATATCGTATTTTATGCTTCTGGCGTTGACTTCTTAGGACCTACCTATTCCATCTGGTGGAACAACGCCCTAGGGTGAAATCTAGGTTGCCCGGAAAGTAGAAATGACGATAACTTTCACACTGGTAGCAATTATTCGTTTTATACGATGGAAAAACTGTTCTATTTATTTTATACTTTATGCTTCGGGCGTTGACTTCTAAGGCCCTAACTATTGGATCTGGTGGAACAACGCCCTAGTGTGAAGCCTAGGTTGCCCGGAACGTAGAAATGACCATAAGTTTCATAATGGTTGCAATTATTCGTTTTATACGATGGAAAAACTGTTGTATTTATATTGTATTTTATGCTTCTGGCGTTCACTTCTTGGGCCGTAACTATTCGATCTGGTGAAACAACGCCCTAGGGTGAAGCCTAGGTTGCCCGGAACCTAGAAATGACCATAACATTTACACTGGTAGCAATTATTCGTTTTATACAATGGACTAACTGTTCTTTTTATTTTGTATTTTATGCTTCGGGCGCTGACTTCTAAGGCCCTAACTGTTTGATCTGGTGGAGCAACGCCCTAGAGTGAAGCCTAGGTTGGCCGGAACGAAGAAATGACAATTACTTTCACACTGTTTGCAATTATTCGTTTTTTACGATGGAAAAGCTGTTGTATTTATATTGTATTATATGCCTCTGGCGTTGACTTCTAAGGCCCTAGCTATTCGATCTAGTGGAGCAACGCCCTAGAGTGAAGCCTAGGTTGCCCGGAACGTAGAAATGACCATCACTTTCAAACTGGTTGCAATTAATCCTGTTATACGATGGAAAAACTGTTGTATTTTTATTGTATTTAATGCTTCTGGCGTTCACTTCTTAGGCCCTAACTATTCGAGCTGGTGGAACAACGCCCTAGAATGAAGCCTAGGTTGCTCGGAATGTAGAAATAACCATAACTTTCACACTGGTAGCAATTATTCGTTTTATACGATGGAAAAACTGTTCTATTTATTTTGTACTTTATGCTTCGGGCGTTGACTTCTAAGGCCCTAACTGTTTGATCTGGTGGAGCAACGCCCTAGAGTGAAGCCCCGGTTGCCCGGAACGTAGAAATGACCATCACTTTCAAACTGGTTGCAATTAATCCTGTTATACGATGGAAAAACTGTTGTATTTTTATTGCATTTTATGCTTCGGGCGTTGACTTCTAGGGCCCTAACTATTCAATCTGTTGGAGCAACACCCTAGAGTGAAGCCTAGGTTGCTCGGAATGTAGAAATGACCATAACTTTTACACTGGTAGCAATTATCCGTTTTATACAATGGAAAAACTGTTCTATTTATTTTGTATTTTATGCTTCGGGCGTTGACTTCTAAGGCCCTAACTGTTTGATCTGGTGGAGCAACGCCCTAGAGTGAAGCCTAGGCTGCCCGGAACGTAGAAATGACCATTACTTTCACACTGTTTGCAATTATTCCTTTTATACGATGGAAAAGCTGCTGTATTTATATCGTATTTTATGCTTCTGGTGTCGACTTCTAAGGCCCTAGCTATTCGATCTAGTGGAGCAACGCCATAGAGTGAAGCCTAGGCTGCCCGGAACGTAGAAATGACCATTACTTTCACACTGGTTGCAATTATTCGATTTATACGATGGACAAACTGTTGTATTTATATTGTATTTTATGCTTCTGGCGTTCACTTGTTAGTCCCTAACTATTCGATCTGGTGGAACAACGCCCTAGGGTGAAGCCTAGGTTACACGGAACGTACAAATGACCATCACTCTCACACGGGTTGCAATTATTCCTGTTGTAGGATGGAAAATCTGTTGTATTTATATCGTATTTTATGCCTCTGGCGTTGACTTCTAAGGCCCTAGCTATTCGATCTAGTGGAGCAACGCCCTAGAGTGAAGCCTAGGTTGCCCGGAACGTAGAAATGACCATCACTTTCAAACTGGTTGCAATTAAACCTGTTATACGATGGAAAAACTGTTGTATTTTTATTGCATTTTATGCTTCGGGCGTTGATTTCTCTGGCCCTAACTATTCAATCTGTTGGTGCAACGCCCTAGAGTGAAGCCTAGGTTGCTCGGAATGTAGAAATGACCATTACTTTCACACTGGTTGCAATTATTCGTTTTATACGATGGAAAAAGTGTTGTATTTATATTGTATTTTATGCTTCTGGCGTTCACTTGTTAGGCCCTAACTATTCGATCTTGTGGAACAACGTCCTAGGGTGAAGCCTAGGCTGCCCGGAACGTAGAAATGACCATCACTTTCACACGGGTTGCAATTATTCCTGTTATACGATGGAAAAACTGTTGTATTTTTATTGTATTTTATGCTTCTGGCGTTCACTTCTTAGGCCCTAGCTATTCGATCTGGTGGAACAACGCCCTAGGGTGAAGCCTAGGTTGCCCGGAACGTAGAAATGACCGTAAGTTTCATAATGGTTGCAATTATTCGTTTTATACGATGGAAAAACTGTTGTATTTATATCGCATTTTATGCTTCTGGCGTTGACTTCTTAGGACCTACCTATTCCATCTGGTGGAACAACGCCCTAGGGTGAAATCTAGGTTGCCCGGAAAGTAGAAATGACGATAACTTTCACACTGGTAGCAATTATTCGTTTTATACGATGGAAAAACTGTTCTATTTATTTTGTATTTTATGCTTCGGGCGTTGACTTCTAAGGACCTAACTGTTTGATCTGGTGGAGCAACGCCCTAGAGTGTAGCCTAGGTTACCCGGAACGTAGAAATGACAATTACTTTCACACTGTTTGCAATTATTCCTTTTATACGATGCAAAAGCTGTTGTATTTATATCGTATTTTATGCTTCTGGCGTCGACTTCTAAGGATCTAACTATTCGATCTGGTGGAGCAACGCCCTAGAGTGAAGCCTAGGTTGCTCGGAATGTAGAAATAACCATAACTTTCACATTGGTTGCAATTATACGTTCTTTACGATGGAAAAACTCTTGCATTTATATAGTATTTTATGCTTCTGGCGTTCACTTGTTAGGCCCTAACTATTCGATCTGGTGGAACAGCGCCCTAAGGTGAAGCCTAGGCTGCCCGGAACGTAGAAATGACCATCACTCTCACACCGGTTGCAATTATTCCTGTTATAGGATGGAAAAGCTGTTGTATTTATATCGTATTTTATGCTTCTGGCGTTGACTTCTAAGGCCCTAGCTATTCGATCTAGTGGAGCAACGCCCTAGAGTGAAGCCTAGGTTGCCCGGAACGTAGACTTGACCATCACTTTCAAACTGGATGCAATTAAACCTGTTATACGATGGAAAAACTGTTGTATTTTTATTGCATTTTATGCTTCGGGCGTTGACTTCTAAGGCCCTAACTATTCAATCTGTTGGTGCAACGCCCTAGAGTGGAGCCTAGGTTGCTCGGAATGTAGAAATGACCATATCTTTCTCATTGTTTGCAATTGTTCATTTTATACGATGGCAAAGCTGTTGTATTTATTTTGTATTTTATGCTTCGGGCGTTGACTTCTTTGGCCCTAACAATTCGATCTGGTGGAGCAACGCCCTAGAGGGAAGCCTAGGTTGCCTGGAACGTAGAAATGACCATCACTTTCACACGGGTTGCAATTATTCCTGTTATAGGATGGAAAGGCTGTTGTATTTTTATTGCATTTTATGCTTCTGGCGTTAACTTCTTAGGCCCTAACTATTCGATCTGGTGGAACAACGCCCTAGGGTGAAGCCTAGGTTGCCCGGAACGTAGAAATCACCATAAGTTTCATAATGGTCGCAATTATTCGTTTTATACGATGGAAAAACTGTTGTATTTCTATTGTATTTTATGCTTCGGGCGTTGACTTCTTAGGCCCTAACACTTCGATCTGGTCGAGCAACGCCCTACAGTGAAGCCAAGGTTGCCCGGAACGTAGATATGACCATTACCTTCACACAGGTTGCAATTATTCGTTTTATACGGTGTAAAGGCTGTTGTATTTATTTTGTATTTTATTCTTCTGGTGTGGCTTCTTAGGCCCTAGCTATTCGATCTAGTGGAGCAACGCCCTAGAGTGAAGCCTAGGTTGCCCGGAACGTGGAAATGACCATCACTTTCAAACTGGTTGCAATTAATTCTGTTATACGATGGAAAAACTGTTGTATTTTTATTGCATTTTATGCTTCGAGCATTGACTCCTAAGGCCCTAACTATTCAATCTGTTGGAGCAACGCCCTAGAGTGAAGCCTAGGTTGCTCGGAATGTAGAAATGACCATAACTTTCACACTGGTTGCAATTATTCGTTTTATACGATGGAAAAACTGTTGTATTTATATTGTATTTTATGCTTCTGGCGTTCACTTCTTAGGCCCTAACTATTCGACCTGGTGGAACAACGCCCTAGGGTGAAGCCTAGGTTGCCCGGAACGTAGAAATGACCATAACTTTTACACTGGTAGCAATTATTCGTTTTATACAATGGAAAAACTGTTGTATTTATATTGTATTTTATGCTTCTGGCGTTGACTTCTTAGGCCCTAACTATTCGATCTGGTGGAGCAATGCCTCAGAGTTAAGTCTAGGATGCCCGAAACGCCGAAATGATCATTACTTTCACGCTTGTTGCAATTATTCCTGTTATACGATGAAAAGACCGTTGTATTTTTATTGTATTTTATGCTTCAGGCGTAGGCTTCTAAGGCCGTAGCTATTCGATATGGTGGAGCACCGCCCTAGAGTGAAGCCAAGGTTGCCCGGAACGTAGAAATGACCATAACTTTTACACTGGTAGCAATTATTCGTTTTGTACAATGGAAAAAGTGTTCTATTTATTTTGTATTTTATGCTTCGGGCGTTGACTTCTAAGGCCCTAACTGTTTGATCTGGTGGAGCAACGCCCTAGAGTGAAGCCTAGTTTGCCCGGAACGTAGAAATAACCATTACTTTCACACTGTTTGCAATTATTCCTTTTATACGATGGAAAAACTGTTCTATTTATTTTGTATTTTATGCTTCGGGCGTTGACTTCTTTGGCCCTAACAATTCGATCTGGTGGAGCAACGCCTTAGAGTGAAGCCTAGGTTGCCTGGAACGTACAAATGACCATCACTTTCACACGGATTGCAATTATTCCTGTTATAGGATGGAAAGACTGTTGTATTTTTATTGCATTTTATGCTTCTGGCGTTCACTTCTTAGGCCCTAACTATTCCATCTGGTGGAGCAACGCCCTAGAGTAAAGCCCAGGTTGCGCGGAACGTAGAAATGACCATAACTTTCACACTGGTAGCAATTATTCGTTTTATACAATGGAAAAACTGTTCTATTTATTTTGTATTTAAAGCTTCAGGCGTGGACTTCTAAGGCCCTAGCTATTCGATCTGGTGGAGCAACGCCCTAGAGTGAAACCTAGGTTACCCGGAACGTAGAAATGACAAGTACTTTCATACTGTTTGCAGTTATTCCTGTTATACGATGGAAAGGCTTTTGCATCTTTGTTGTATTTTATGCTTCTGGCCCTGACTTCTAAGGCCCTAGCTACTCCATTTGGTGGAGCACCGCCCTAGAGTGAAGCCTAGGTTGCCCGGAACGTAGAAATGACCATAACTTCCACACTGTTGCAATTATTCGTTTTATACGATGGAAAAGCTGTTGTATTTATATCGTTTCTTATGCTCCTGGCGTTGACTTCTTAGGCCCTAACTATTCCGTCTGGTGGAGCAACGCCCTAGAGTGAATCCTAGGTTGCTCGGAATGTAGAAATGACCATTACCTTCACACTGTTTGCAATTATTCATTTTATACAATGGCGAAGCTGTTGTATTTATATTGTATTTTATGCTTCCGGCGTTAACTTCTAAGGCCGTAGCTATCAGATTAGGAGCAGCAACGCCCTAGAGTGACGGGTAGGTTGCCAGGCACGCAGAAATGACCATTACTTTCACAATGTTCGCAATCATTCATTTCATACGATGGAAAAACTGTTGTACTTATATCGTATTTTATTCTTCTAGCGTTCACTTCTTAGGCCCTAACTATTCCATCTGGTGGAGCAACGCCCTAGAGTAAAGCCCAGGTTGCGCGGAACGTAGAAATGACCATAACTTTCACAATCGTAGCAATTATTCGTTTTATACAATGGAAAAACTGTTCTATTTATTTTGTATTTAATGCTTCAGGCGTGGACTTCTAAGGCCCTAGCTATTCGATCTGGTGGAGCAACGCCCTAGAGTGAAACCTAGGTTACCCGGAACGTAGAAATGACAAGTACTTTCATACTGTTTGCAGTTATTCCTGTTATACGATGGAAAGGCTTTTGCATCTTTGTTGTATTTTATGCTTCTGGCGCTGACCTCTAAGGCCCTAGCTACTCGATTTGGTGGAGCACCGCCCTAGAGTGAAGCCTAGGTTGCCCGGAACGTAGAAATGACCATCACATTCAAACTGGTTGCAATTAATCCTGTTATACGATGGAAAAACTGTTGTACTTTTATTGCATTTTATGCTTCGTGCGTTGACTTCTAAGGCCCTAACTATTCAATCTGTTGGAGCAACGCCCTAGAGTGAAGCCTAGGTTGCTCGAAATGTAGAAATGACAATAACTTTCACACTGGCTGCAATTATTCGTTTTATACGATGGAAAAACTGTTGTATTTATATCGTATTTTATACTTCTGGCGTTGACTTCTAAGGCCCTAGCTATTCGATCTAGTGGAGCAACGCTCTAGCGTGAAGCCTAGGTTGCCCGGAACGTAGAAATGACCTTCACTATCAAACTGGTTGCAATTAATCCTGTTATACGATGGAAAAACTGTTGTATTTTTATTGCATTTTATGCTTCTGGCGTTCACTTCTTAGGCCCTAACTATTCGATCTGGTGGAACAACGCCCTAGGGTGAAGCCTAGGTTGCCCGGAACGTAGAAATGACCGTAAGTTTCATAATGGTTGCAATTATTCGTTTTATACGATGGAAAAACTGTTGTATTTCTATTGTATTTTATGCTTCGGGCGTTGACTTCTTAGGCCCTAACACTTCGATCTGGTGGAGCAACGCCCTACAGTGAAGCCTAGGTTGCCCGGAACGTAGATATGACCATAACCTTCACACAGGTTGCAATTATTCGTTTTATACGGTGTAAAGGCTGTTGTATTTCTTTTGTATCTTATTCTTCTGGCGTTGACTTCTATGGCCCTAACTATTCGATCTAGTGGAGCAACGCTCTAGAGTGAAGCCTAGGTTGCCCGGAACGTAGAAATGACCATCGCTTTCAAACTGGTTGCAATTAATCCTGTTATACGATGGAAAAACTGTTGTATTTTTATTGCATTTTATGCTTCGGGCGTTGACTTCTAAGGCCCTAACTATTCAATCTGTTGGAGCAACGCCCTAGAGTGAAGCCTAGGTTGCTCGGAATGTAGAAATGACCATAACTTTCACACTGGTTGCAGTTATTAGTTTTATACGATGGAAAAACTGTTGTATTTATATCGTATTTTATGCATCTGGCGTTGACTTCTAAGGACCTAACTATTCGATCTGGTGGAACAACGCCCTAGGGTGAAGCCTAGGTTGCCCGGAACGTAGAAATGACCATAACATTTACACTGGTAGCAATTATTCGTTTTATACAATGGAAAAACTGTTCTTTTTATTTTGTATTTTATGCTTCGGGCGTTGACTTCTAAGGCCCTAACTGTTTGATCTGGTGGAACAACGCCGTAGAGTGAAGCCTAGGTTGCCCGGAACGTATAAATGACCATTACTTTCACACTGTTTGCAATTATTCCTTTTAACGATGGAAAGCTGCTGTATTTATATCGTATTTTATGCTTCTGGCGTTGACTTCTAAGGACCTAACTATTCGATCTGGTGGAGCAACACCCTAGAGTGAAGCCTAGGTTGCTGGGAATGTAGAAATGACCATAACTTTCACACTGGTTGCAATTATTCGTTTTATACGATGGAAAAACTGTTGTATTTATATTGTATTTTATGCTTCTGGCGTTCACTTCTTAGGCCCTAACTATTCGACCTGGTGGAACAACGCCCTAGGGTGAAGCCTAGGTTGCCCGGAACGTAGAAATGACCATAACTTTTACACTGGTAGCAATTATTCGTTTTATACAATGGAAAAACTGTTGTATTTATATTGTATTTTATGCTTCGGGCGTTGACTTCTAAGGCCCTAACTGTTTGATCTGGTGGAACAACGCCGTAGAGTGAAGCCTAGGTTGCCCGGAACGTATAAATGACCACTACTTTCACACTGTTTGCAATTATTCCTTTTAACGATGGAAAGCTGCTGTATTTATATCGTATTTTATGCTTCTGGCGTTGACTTCTAAGGACCTAACTATTCGATCTGGTGGAGCAACGCCCTAGAGTGAAGCCTAGGTTGCTGGGAATGTAGAAATGACCATAACTTTCACACTGGTTGCAATTATTCGTTTTATACGATGGAAAAACTGTTGTATTTATATTGTATTTTATGCTTCTGGCGTTCACTTCTTAGGCCCTAACTATTCGACCTGGTGGAACAACGCCCTAGGGTGAAGCCTAGGTTGCCCGGAACGTAGAAATAACCATAACTTTTACACTGGTAGCAATTATTCGTTTTATACAATGGAAAAACTGTTCTATTTATTTTGTATTTTATGCTTCGGGCGTTGACTTCTAAGGACCTAACTGTTTGATCTGGTGGAGCAACGCCCTAGAGTGAAGCCTAGGTTGCCCGGAACGTAGAAATGACCATAACTTTTACACTGGTAGCAATTATTCCTTTTATACGATGGAAAAGCTGTTGTATTTATATCGTATTTTATACTTCTGGCGTTGACTTCTAAGGCCCTAGCTATTCGATCTAGTGGAGCAACGCTCTAGCGTGAAGCCTAGGTTGCCCGGAACGTAGGAATGACCTTCACTATCAAACTGGTTGCAATTAATCCTGTTATACGATGGAAAAACTGTTGTATTTTTATTGCATTTTATGCTTCTGGCGTTCACTTCTTAGGCCCTAACTATTCGATCTGGTGGAACAACGCCCTAGGGTGAAGCCTAGGTTGCCCGGAACGTAGAAATGACCGTAAGTTTCATAATGGTTGCAATTATTCGTTTTATACGATGGAAAAACTGTTGTATTTCTATTGTATTTTATGCTTCGGGCGTTGACTTCTAAGGACCTAACTATTCGATCTGGTGGAGCAACGCCCTAGAGTGAAGCCTAGGTTGCTGGGAATGCAGAAATGACCATAACTTTCACACTGGTTGCAATTATTCGTTTTATACGATGGAAAAACTGTTGTATTTATATTGTATTTTATGCTTCTGGCGTTCACTTCTTAGGCCCTAACTATTCGACCTGGTGGAACAACGCCCTAGGGTGAAGCCTAGGTTGCCCGGAACGTAGAAATGACCATAACTTTTACACTGGTAGCAATTATTCGTTTTATACAATGGAAAAACTGTTGTATTTATATTGTATTTTATGCTTCTGGCGTTGACTTCTTAGGCCCTAACTATTCGATCTGGAGGAGCAATGCCTCAGAGTTAAGTCTAGTATGCCCGAAACGCCGAAATGATCATTACTTTCACGCTTGTTGCAATTATTCCTGTTATACGATGAAAAGACCGTTGTATTTTTATTGTATTTTATGCTTCAGGCGTAGGCTTCTAAGGCCGTAGCTATTCGATATGGTGGAGCACCGCCCTAGAGTGAAGCCAAGGTTGCCCGGAACGTAGAAATGACCATAACTTTTACACTGGTGGCAATTATTCGTTTTATACAATGGAAAAAGTGTTCTATTTATTTTGTATTTAATGCTTCGGGCGTTGACTTCTAAGGCCCTAACTGTTTGATCTGGTGGAGCAACGCCCTAGAGTGAAGCCTAGTTTGCCCGGAACGTATAAATAACCATTACTTTCACACTGTTTGCAATTATTCCTTTTATACGATGGAAAAACTGTTCTATTTATTTTGTATTTTATGCTTCGGGCGTTGACTTCTTTGGCCCTAACAATTCGATCTGGTGGAGCAACGCCCTAGAGTGAAGCCTAGGTTGCCCGGAAAGTAGAAATGACCATAACTTTCACACTGGTTGCAATTATTCGTTTTATACGATGGAAAAACTGTTGTATTTATATTGTATTTTATGCTTCTGGCGTTCACTTCTTAGGCCCTAACTATTCGATCTGGTGGAACAACGCCCAAGGGTGAAGCCTAGGTTGCCCGGAACGTAGAAATGACCATAACTTTTACACTGGTAGCAATTACTCGTTTTATACAATGGAAAAACTGTTCTATTTATATCGTATTTTATCCTTCTGGCGTTGACTTCTATGGCCCTAACTATTCGATCTAGTGGAGCAACGCCCTAGAGTGAAGCCTAGGTTGCCCGGAACGTAGAAATGACCATCGCTTTCAAACTGGTTGCAATTAATCCTATTATACGATGGAAAAACTGTTGTATTTTTATTGCATTTTATGCTTCGGGCGTTGACTTCTAAGGCCCTAACTATTCAATCTGTTGGAGCAACGCCCTAGGGTGAAGCCTAGGTTGCCCGGAACGTAGAAATGACCATAACATTTACACTGGTAGCAATTATTCGTTTTATACAATGGAAAAACTGTTCTTTTTATTTTGTATTTTATGCTTCGGGCGTTGACTTCTAAGGCCCTAACTGTTTGATCTGGTGGAACAACGCCGTAGAGTGAAGCCTAGGTTGCCCGCAACGTATAAATGACCATTACTTTCACACTGTTTGCAATTATTCCTTTCATACGATGGAAAAGCTGCTGTATTTATATCGTATTTTATGCTTCGGGCGTTGACTTCTAAGGCCCTAACTGTTTGATCTGGTGGAGCAACGCCCTAGAGTGTAGCCTAGGTTGCCCGGAACGTAGAAATGACAATTACTTTCACACTGTTTGCAATTATTCCTTTTATACGATGCAAAATCTGTTGTAGTTATATCGTATTTTATGCTTCTGGCGTTGACTTCTAAATACCTAACTATTCGATCTGGTGGAGCAACGCCCTAGAGTGAAGCTTAGGTTGCCCGGAACGTAGAAATGACCATAAGTTTCATAATGGTTGCAATTATTCGTTTTACACGGTGGAAAAACTGTTGTATTTCCATTGTATTTTATGCTTCGGGCGTTGACTTCTTAGGCCCTAACACTTCGATCTGGTGGAGCAACGCCCTACAGTGAAGCCTAGGTTGCCCGGAACGTAGATATGACCATAACCTTCACACAGGTTGCAATTATTCGTTTTATACGGTGTAAAAGCTGTTGTATTTATTTTGTATTTTATTCTTCTGGTGTTGACTTCTTAGGCCCTAACTATTCGATCTGGTGGAGCAACGCCCTACAGTGAAGTCTAGGTTGCCCGGAACGTAGATATGACCATAACCTTCACACAGGTTGCAATTATTCGTTTTATACGGTGTAAAGGCTGTTGTATTTATTTTGTATTTTATTCTTCTGGTGTTGACTTCTTAGGCCCTAACTATTCGATCTGGTCGAACAACGCCGTAGAGTGAAGCCTAGGTTGCCCGGATCGTAGAAATGACCAGTACTTTCACACTGGTTGCAGTTATTCGTTTTATACGATGGAAAAACTGTTCTATTTATTTTGCATTTTATGCTTCGGGCGTTGACTTCTAAGGCGCTAACTATTCGATCTGGTGCAGCAACGCCCTAGACTGTAGCCTAGGTTGCTCGGAATATAGAAATGACCATAACTTTCACACTGGTTGCAATTATTCGTTTTCTACGATAGAAAAACTGTTGTATTTATATTGTATTTTATGCTTCTGGCGTTCACTTCTTAGGGCCTAACTATTCGATCTGATGGAACAATGCCCTAGGGTGAAGCCTAGGTTGCCCGGAACGTAGAAATGACCATAACTTTTACACTGGTAGCAATTATTCGTTTTATACAATGGAAAAACTGTTCTATTTATTTTGTATTTTATGCTTCGGCCGTTGACTTCTTTGGCCCTAACAATTCGATCTGGTGGCGCAACGCCCTAGAGTGAAGCCTAGGTTCCCTGGAACGTACAAATGACATTCACTTTCACACGGGTTGCAATTATTCCTGTTATAGGTTGGAAAGACTGTTGTATTTTTATTGCATTTTATGCTTCTGGCGTTCACTTCTTAGGCCCTAACTATTCGATCTGGTGGAACAACGCCCTAGGGTAAAGCCTAGGTTTCCCGGAACGTAGAAATGACCATAACTTTTACGCTGGTAGCAGTTATTCGTTTTATACAATGGAAAAACTGTTGTATTTATTTTGTATTTTATGCTTCGGGCGTTGACTTCTAAGGCCCTAACTGTTTGATCTGGTGGAGCAACGCCCTAGAGTGGAGCCTAGGATGCCCGGAACGTAGAAATGACCATAACTTTCACACTGGTTGCTATTATTCGTTTTATACGATGGAAAAACTGTTATATTTATATTGTATTTTATGCTTCTGGCGTTGACTTCTCAGGCCCTAACTATTCGATCTGGTGGAACAACGCCCTAGAGTGAAGCCTAGGTTGCCTGGAACGTAGAAATGACCATCACTTTCACACGGGTTGCAATTATTCCTGTTATAGGATGGAAAGACTGTTGCATTTTTATTGTATTTTATGCTTCGGGCGTTGACTTCTAAGGCCCTAACTGTTCGATCTGGTGGAGCAACGCCCTAGAGTGAAGCCTAGTTTGCCCGGAACGTAGAAATAACCATTACTTTCACACTGTTTGCAATTATTCCTTTTATACGATGGAAAAACTGTTCTATTTATTTTGTATTTTATGCTTCGGGCGTTGACTTCTTTGGCCCTAACAATTCGATCTGGCGGAGCAACGCCCTAGAGTGAAGCCTAGGTTGCCCGGAAAGTAGAAATGACCATAACTTTCACACTGGGTGCAATTATTCGTTTTATACGATGGAAAAACTGTTGTATTTATACTGTATTTTATGCTTCTGGCGTTCACTTCTTAGGCCCTAACTATTCGATCTGGTGGAACAACGCCCAAGGGTGAAGCCTAGGTTGCCCGGAACGTAGAAATGACCATAACTTTTACACTGGTAGCAATTACTCGTTTTATACAATGGAAAAACTGTTCTATTTATTTTGTATTTTATGCTTCGGGCGTTGACTTCTAAGGCCCTAACTGTTTAATCTGGTGGAGCAACGCCCTAGGGTGAAGCCTAGGTTGCGCGAAACGTAGAAATGACCATTACTTTCACACTGTTTGCAATTAGTCCTTTTATACGATTGAAAAGCTGTTGTATTTATATCGTATTTTATCCTTCTGGCGTTGACTTCTATGGCCCTAACTATTCAATCTAGTGGAGCAACGCCCTAGAGTGAAGCCTAGGTTGCCCCGAACGTAGAAATGACCATCGCTTTCAAACTGGTTGCAATTAATCCTGTTATACGATGGAAAAACTGTTGTATTTTTATTGCATTTTATGCTTCGGGCGTTGACTTCTAAGGCCCTAACTGTTTAATCTGGTGGAGCAACGCCCTAGGGTGAAGCCTAGGTTGCGCGAAACGTAGAAATGACCATTACTTTCACACTGTTTGCAATTAGTCCTTTTATACGATTGAAAAGCTGTTGTATTTATATCGTATTTTATCCTTCTGGCGTTGACTTCTATGGCCCTAACTATTCAATCTAGTGGAGCAACGCCCTAGAGTGAAGCCTAGGTTGCCCGGAACGTAGAAATGACCATAACTTTCACACTGGTAGCAATTATTCGTTTTATACAATGGAAAAACTGTTCTATTTATTTTGAATTTTATGCTTCGGGCGTTGACTTCTTTGGCCCTAACAATTCGATCTGGTGGCGCAACGCCCTAGAGTGAAGCCTAGGTTCCCTGGAATGTACAAATGACATTCACTTTCACACGGGTTGCAATTATTCCTGTTATAGGATGGACAGATTGTTGTATTTTTATTGCATTTTATGCTTCTGGCGTTCACTTCTTAGGCCCTGACTATTCGATCTGGTGGAACAACGCCCTAGGGTGAAGCCTAGGTTGCCCGGAACGTAGAAATGACCATTGCTTTCACACTGTTTGCAATTATTCCTTTTATACCATGGAAAAGCTGTTGTATTTATATCGTATTTTATGATTCTGGCGTTGACTTCTAAGGACTTAGCTATTCGATCTGGTGGAGCAACGCCCTGGAGTGAAGCCTAGGTTGCTCGGAATATAGAAATGACCATAACTTTCACACTGGTTGCAATTATTCGTTTTCTACGATGGAAAAACTGTTGTATTTATATTGTATTTTATGCTTCTGGCGTTCACTTCTTAGGGCCTAACTATTCGATCTGATGGAACAATGCCCTAGGGTGAAGCCTAGGTTGCCCGGAACGTAGAAATGACCATAACTTTTACACTGGTTGCTATTATTCGTTTTATACGATGGAAAAACTGTTATATTTATATTGTATTTTATGCTTCTGGCGTTGACTTCTCAGGCCCTAACTATTCGATCTGGTGGAACAACGCCCTAGAGTGAAGCCTAGGTTGCCTGGAACGTAGAAATGACCATCACTTTCACACGGGTTGCAATTATTCCTGTTATAGGATGGAAAGACTGTTGCATTTTTATTGTATTTTATGCTTCGGGCGTTGACTTCTAAGGCCCTAACTGTTTGATCTGGTGGAGCAACGCCCTAGAGTGAAGCCTAGTTTGCCCGGAACGTAGAAATAACCATTACTTTCACACTGTTTGCAATTATTCCTTTTATACGATGGAAAAACTGTTGTATTTATTTTGTATTTTATGCTTCGGGCGTTGACTTCTTTGGCCCTAACAATTCGATCTGGTGGAGCAACGCCCTAGAGTGAAGCCTAGGTTGCCCGGAAAGTAGAAATGACCATAACTTTCATAACTGGGTGCAATTATTCGTTTTATACGATGGAAAAACTGTTGTATTTATATTGTATTTTATGCTTCTGGCGTTCACTTCTTAGGCCCTAACTATTCGATCTGGTGGAACAACGCCCAAGGGTGAAGCCTAGGTTGCCCGGAACGTAGAAATGACCATAACTTTTACACTGGTAGCAATTACTCGTTTTATACAATGGAAAAACTGTTCTATTTATTTTGTATTTTATGCTTCGGGCGTTGACTTCTAAGGCCCTAACTGTTTAATCTGGTGGAGCAACGCCCTAGGGTGAAGCCTAGGTTGCGCGAAACGTAGAAATGACCATTACTTTCACACTGTTTGCAATTAGTCCTTTTATACGATTGAAAAGCTGTTGTATTTATATCGTATTTTATCCTTCTGGCGTTGACTTCTATGGCCCTAACTATTCGATCTAGTGGAGCAACGCCCTAGAGTGAAGCCTAGGTTGCCCGGAACGTAGAAATGACCATCGCTTTCAAACTGGTTGCAATTAATCCTGTTATACGATTGAAAAACTGTTGTATTTTTATTGCATTTTATGCTTCGGGCGTTGACTTCTAAGGCCCTAACTATTCAATCTGTTGGAGCAACGCCCTAGAGTGAAGCCTAGGTTGCTCGGAATGTAGAAATGACCATAACTTTCACACTGGTTGCAGTTATTAGTTTTATACGATGGAAAAACTGTTGTATTTATATCGTATTTTATGCATCTGGCGTTGACTTCTAAGGACCTCACTATTCGATCTGGTGGAACAACGCCCTAGGGTGAAACCTAGGTTGCCCGGAACGTAGAAATGACCATAACATTTACACTGGTAGCAATTATTCGTTTTATACAATGGAAAAACTGTTCTTTTTATTTTGTATTTTATGCTTCGGGCGTTGACTTCTAAGGCCCTAACTGTTTGATCTGGTGGAACAACGCCGTAGAGTGAAGCCTAGGTTGCCCGCAACGTATAAATGACCATTACTTTCACACTGTTTGCAATTATTCCTTTTATACGATGGAAAAGCTGCTGTATTTATATCGTATTTTATGCTTCGGGCGTTGACTTCTAAGGCCCTAACTGTTTGATCTGGTGGAGCAACGCCCTAGAGTGTAGCCTAGGTTGCCCGGAACGTAGAAATGACAATTACTTTCACACTGTTTGCAATTATTCCTTTTATACGATGCAAAATCTGTTGTAGTTATATCGTATTTTATGCTTCTGGCGTTGACTTCTAAATACCTAACTATTCGATCTGGTGGAGCAACGCCCTAGAGTGAAGCTTAGGTTGCCCGGAACGTAGAAATGACCATAAGTTTCATAATGGTTGCAATTATTCGTTTTACACGATGGAAAAACTGTTGTATTTCCATTGTATTTTATGCTTCGGGCGTTGACTTCTTAGGCCCTAACTATTCGATCTGGTGGAACAACGCCGTAGAGTGAAGCCTAGGTTGCCCGGAACGTATAAATGACCATTACTTTCACACTGTTTGCAATTATTCCTTTTATACGATGGAAAAGCTGCTGTATTTATATCGTATTTTATGTTTCTGGCGATGACTTCTAAGGACCTAACTATTCGATCTGGTGGAACAACGCCCTAGGGTGAAGCCTAGGTTACCCGGAACGTAGAAATGACCATAACTTTTACACTGGTAGCAATTATTCGTTTTATACAATGGAAAAACTGTTCTATTTATTTTGTATTTTATGCTTCGGGCGTTGACTTCTAAGGCCCTAACTGTTTAATCTGGTGGAGCAACGCCCTAGGGTGAAGCCTAGGTTGACCGGAACGTAGAAATGACCATTACTTTGTCAATGTCTGCAATTATTCATTTTATACGATGGAAAAACTGTTGTACTTATATTGTATTTTATCCTTCTGGCGTTAAATTCTAAGTCCCTAGCTATTCGATCTGGTAGAGCAACGCCCTAGAGTGAAACATAGGTTACCCGGGACGTAGAAATGACCAGTACTTTCACACTGGTTGCAGTTATTCGTTTTATACTATGGAAAAACTGTTCTATTTATTTCGCATTTTATGCTTCGGGCGTTGACTTCTAAGGCCCTAGCTATTCCATCTGGTGGAGCAACACCCTAGCGTGAAGTCTAGGTTGCCCGAAACGTTGAAATAACAATTACTTCCACAATGCTTGCAAATATACATTATATACGATGGAAAAACTGTTGCACCTTTATTGTATTTTATGCTTCTGGCGTTGACTTCATAGGCCCTAACTATTCGATCTGGTGGAGGAACGTCCTAGAGTGAAGCCTAGGTTGACCGGAACGTAGAAATGACCATAAGTTTCACACTGGATACCATTATTCGTTTTAGACGATGGAAAAGCTGTTGAATTTATATCGTATTTTATGCTTCTGGCGTTGACTTCTTAGGCCATAACTATTCCATCTGGTGGAACAACGCCCTAAGGTGAAGCCTAGGTTGCCCGGATCGTAGAAATGACCAGTACTTTCACACTGGTTGCAGTTATTCGTTTTATACGATGGAAAAACTGTTCTATTTATTTTGCATTTTATGCTTCGGGCGTTGACTTCTAAGGCGCTAACTATTCGATCTGGTGCAGCAACGCCCTAGACTGTAGCCTAGGTTGCTCGGAATATAGAAATGACCATAACTTTCACACTGGTTGCAATTATTCGTTTTCTACGATGGAAAAACTGTTGTATTTATATTGTATTTTATGCTTCTGGCGTTCACTTCTTAGGGCCTAACTATTCGATCTGATGGAACAATGCCCTAGGGTGAAGCCTAGGTTGCCCGGAACGTAGAAATGACCATAACTTTTACACTGGTAGCAATTATTCGTTTTATACAATGGAAAAACTGTTCTATTTATTTTGTATTTTATGCTTCGGCCGTTGACTTCTTTGGCCCTAACAATTCGATCTGGTGGCGCAACGCCCTAGAGTGAAGCCTAGGTTCCCTGGAACGTACAAATGACATTCACTTTCACACGGGTTGCAATTATTCCTGTTATAGGTTGGAAAGACTGTTGTATTTTTATTGCATTTTATGCTTCTGGCGTTCACTTCTTAGGCCCTAACTATTCGATCTGGTGGAACAACGCCCTAGGGTAAAGCCTAGGTTGCCCGGAACGTAGAAATGACCATAACTTTTACGCTGGTAGCAGTTATTCGTTTTATACAATGGAAAAACTGTTGTATTTATTTTGTATTTTATGCTTCGGGCGTTGACTTCTAAGGCCCTAGCTGTTTGATCTGGTGGAGCAACGCCCTAGAGTGAAGCCTAGGTTGCCCGGAACGTAGAAATGACCATAACTTTCACACTGGTTGCTATTATTCGTTTTATACGATGGAAAAACTGTTATATTTATATTGTATTTTATGCTTCTGGCGTTGACTTCTTAGGCCCTAACTATTCGATCTGGTGGAACAACGCCCTAGGGTGAAGCCTAGGTTGCCCGGAACGTAGAAATGACCATAGCTTTTACACTGGTAGCAATTATTCGTTTTATACAATGGAAAAACCGTTCTATTTATTTTGTATTTTATGCTTCGGGCGTTGACTTCTAAGGCCCTAACTGTTTGATCTGGTGGAGCAACGCCCTAGAGTGAAGCCTAGGATGCCCGGAACGTAGAAATGACCATAACTTTCACACTGGTTGCTATTATTCGTTTTATACGATGGAAAAACTGTTATATTTATATTGTATTTTATGCTTCTGGCGTTGACTTCTTAGGCCCTAACTATTCGATCTGGTGGAACAACGCCCTAGGGTGAAGCTTAGGTTGCCCGGAACGTAGAAATGACCATAGCTTTTACACTGGTAGCAATTATTCGTTTTATACAATGGAAAAACCGTTCTATTTATTTTGTATTTTATGCTTCGGGCGTTGACTTCTAAGGCCCTAACTATTCAATCTGTTGGAGCAACGCCCTAGGGTGAAGCCTAGGTTGCTCGGAAAGTAGAAATGACCATAAGTTTCATAATGGTTGCAATTATTCGTTTTATACGATGGAAAAACTGTTGTATTTATATTGTATTTTATGCTTCTGGCGTTGACTTCTAAGGCCCTAATTATTCGATTTGGTGGAGCAATGCCTCAGAGTTAAGTCTAGGATGCCCGATACGCCGAAATGATCATTACTTTCACGCTTGTTCCAATTATTCCAGTTATACGATGAAAAGATTGTTGTATTTTTATTGTATTTTATGCTTCATTCGTGGACTTCTGAGGCCGTAGCTATTCGATGTGGTGGAAGAACGCCATACAGTGAAGCCTAGGTTGCCCGGAACGTAGAATAGACCATAACTTTCACACTCGTTGCTATTATTCGTTTTATACGATGGAAAAACTGTTATATTTATATTGTATTTTATGCCTCTGGCGTTGACTTCTTAGGCCCTAACTATTCGATCTTGTGGAACAACGCCCTAGAGTGAAGCCTAGGTTGCGCGGAACGTAGAAATGACCATAACTTTCACACTGGTGGCAATTATTCGTTTTATACATTGGAAAAACTGTTCTATTTATATTGTATTTTATGCTTCTGGCGTTGACTACTTAGGCCCTAACTATTCGATCTTGTGGAACAACGGCCTAGAGTGAAGCCTAGGTTGCCTGGAACGTAGAAATGACCATCACTTTCACACGGGTTGCAATTATTCCTGTTATAGGATGGAAAGACTGTTGTACTTTTATTGTACTTTATTCTCCTGGTGTTGACTTCTTAGGCCCTAACTATTCGATTTGGTGGAACAACGCCGTAGAGTGAAGCCTAGGTTGCCCGGAACGAAGAAATGACCATTACTTTCACACTGTTTGCAATTATTCCTTTTATACGATGGAACAGCTGTTGTATTTATATCGTATTTTATGCTTCTGGCGTTGACTTCTAAGGTCCTAACTATTCGATCTGGTGGAGCAACGCCCTAGAGTGAAGCCTAGGTTGCCCGGAACGTAGAAATGACCATAACTTTTACACTGGTAGCAATTATTCGTTTTATACAATGGAAAAACTGTTCTATTTATTTTGAATTTTATGCTTCGGGCGTTGACTTCTTTGGCCCTAACAATTCGATCTGGTGGCGCAACGCCCTAGAGTGAAGCCTAGGTTCCCTGGAATGTACAAATGACATTCACTTTCACACGGGTTGCAATTATTCCTGTTATAGGATGGACAGATTGTTGTATTTTTATTGCATTTTATGCTTCTGGCGTTCACTTCTTAGGCCCTGACTATTCGATCTGGTGGAACAACGCCCTAGGGTGAAGCCTAGGTTGCCCGGAACGTAGAAATGACCATTGCTTTCACACTGTTTGCAATTATTCCTTTTATACCATGGAAAAGCTGTTGTATTTATATCGTATTTTATGATTCTGGCGTTGACTTCTAAGGACTTAGCTATTCGATCTGGTGGAGCAACGCCCTGGAGTGAAGCCTAGGTTGCTCGGAATATAGAAATGACCATAACTTTCACACTGGTTGCAATTATTCGTTTTCTACGATGGAAAAACTGTTGTATTTATATTGTATTTTATGCTTCTGGCGTTCACTTCTTAGGCCCTAACTATTCGACCTGGTGGAACAACGCCCTAGGGTGAAGCCTAGGTTTCCCGGAACGTAGAAATGACCATATCTTTTACACTGGTAGCAATTATTCGTTTTATACAATGGAAAAACTGTTGTATTTATATTGTATTTTATGCTTCTGGCGTTGACTTCTTAGGCCCTAACTATTCGATCTGGTGGAGCAACGCCCTGGAGTGAAACCTGGGTTGCCTGGAACGTAGAAATGACCACTACTATCACACTGGTTGCAAATTATTCCTGCTATACGATGGAAAAACTGTTGTATTTTTATTGCATTTTATGCTTCTGGCGTACACTTCTTAGGCCCTAACTATTCGATCTGGTGGAACGACGGCCTAGGGTGAAGCCTAGGTTGCCCGGAACGTAGAAATGACCATAACTTTCATACTGGTTGCAATTATTTGTTTTATACGATGGAAAAGCTGTTGTATTTATATCGTATTTTATGCTTCTGGCGTTGACTTCTCAGGCCCTAATTATTCGATCTGGTGGAGCAATGCCTCAGAGTTAAGTCTAGGATACCCGAAACGCCGAAATGATCATTACTTTCACGCTTGTTGCAATTATTCCTGTTATGCGATGAAAAGACTGTTGTATTTTTATTGTATTTTATGCTTCAGGCGTGGACATCTGAGGCCGTAGCTATTCGATGTGGTAGAAGAACGCCATACAGTGAAGCCTAGGTTGCCCGGAACGTAGAAATGACCACTACTTTCACACTGTTTGCAATTATTCATTTAATACGATGGAAATGCTGTTGTATTTATATCGTATTTTATGCTTCGGGCGTTGACTTCTTAGGCCCTAACATTTCGATCTGGTGGAGCAACGCCGGAGAGTGAAGCCTAGGTTGCCCGGAACGTAGAAATGACCATTAATTTCACACTGTTTGCAATTATTCCTTTTATACGATGGAAAAGCTGTTGCATTTATATCGTATTTTATGCTTCTGGCGTTGACTTCTTAGGCCCTAACTATTCGATCTGGTGAAACAACGGCGCAGAGTGTAGCCTATGTTGGCCGGAACGTAGAAATGACCATAAGTTTCATACTGGTTGCAATTATTCGGTTTATACGATGGAAAAACTGTTGTATTTATATTGTATTTTATGCTTCTTGCGTTCACTTCTTAGGCCCTAACTATTCGATCTGGTGGAACAACGCCCTAGGGTGAAGCCTAGGTTGCCCGGAACGTAGAAATGACCATTACTTTCACACTGTTTGCAATTATTCCTTTTATACGATGGAAAAGCTGTTGTATTTATATCGTATTTTATGCTTCTGGCGTTGACTTCTTAGGCCCTAACTATTCGATCTGGTGGAACAACGCCGTAGAGTGAAGCCTAGGTTACCCGGAACGTAGAAATGACCATTACTTTCACACTGATTGCAATTATTCGTTTTATACGATGGAAAAACTGTTGTATTTTTATTGCATTTTGTGCGCCTGGCGTTCACTTTTTAGGCCCTAACTATTGGATCTGGTGGAACAACGCCCTAGGGTCAAGCCTAGGTTGCGCGGAACGTAGAAATGACCATAGCTTTTACACTCGTAGCAATTATTCGTTTTATACAATGGAAAAATCGTTCTATTTATTTTGTATTTTATGCTTAGGGCGTTGACTTCTAAGGCCCTAACTATTCAATCTGTTGGAGCAAAGCTCTAGGGTGAAGCCTAGGTTGCTCGGAAAATAGAAATGACCATAAGTTTCATACAGGTTGCAATTATTCGTTTTATACGATGGAAAAACTGTTGTATTTATATTGTATTTTATGCTTCTGGCGTTGACTTCTCGGGCCCTAATTATTCGATGTGGTGGAACAACGCCGTAGAGTGAAGCCTAGGTTGCCCGAACGTAGAAATGACCATTACTTTCACACTGTTTGCAATTATTCCTTTAATACGATGGAAAAGCTGTTGTATTTTTATTGCATTTTGTGCGCCTGGCGTTCACTTTTTAGGCCCTAACTATTGGATCTGGTGGAACAACGCCCTAGGGTCAAGCCTAGGTTGCGCGGAACGTAGAAATGACCATAGCTTTTACACTCGTAGCAATTATTCGTTTTATACAATGGAAAAATCGTTCTATTTATTTTGTATTTTATGCTTAGGGCGTTGACTTCTAAGGCCCTAACTATTCAATCTGTTGGAGCAAAGCTCTAGGGTGAAGCCTAGGTTGCTCGGAAAGTAGAAATGACCATAAGTTTCATACTGGTTGCAATTATTCGTTTTATACGATGGAAAAACTGTTGTATTTATATTGTATTTTATGCTTCTGGCGTTGACTTCTCGGGCCCTAATTATTCGATGTGGTGGAACAACGCCGTAGAGTGAAGCCTAGGTTGCCCGAACGTAGAAATGACCATTACTTTCACACTGTTTGCAATTATTCCTTTAATACGATGGAAAAGCTGTTGTATTTATATCGTATTTTATGCTTCTGGCGTTGACTTCTAAGGTCCTAAATATTCGATCTGGTGGAGCAACGCCCTAGAGTGAAGCCTAGGTGCTCGGAATGTAGAAATGACCATAAGTTGCATACTGGTTGCAATTATTCGTTTTATACGATGGAAAAACTGTTGCATCTTTATCGTATTTTATGCATCTGGCGTTGACTTCTTAGGCCGTAACTATCCGATCTGGTGGAGCAACGCCCTGGAGTTAAACCTGGGTTGCCCGGAACGTAGAAATGACCACTACTATCACACTGGTTGCAAATTATTCCTGCTATACGATGGAAAAACTGTTGTATTTTTATTGCATTTTATGCGTCTGGCGTTCACTTCTTAGACCCTAACTATTCGATCTGGTGGAACAACGCCCTAGGGTGTAGCCTAGGTTGCCCGGAACGTAGAAATGACCATAACTTTTACACTCGTAGCAATTATTCGTTTTATACAATGGAAAAACCGTTCTATTTATTTTGTATTTTATGCTTCGGGCGTTGACTTCTAAGGCCCTAACTATTCAATCGGTTGGAGCAAAGCCCTAGGCTGAAGCCTAGGTTGCCCCGTACGTAGAAATGACCATAAGTTTCATACTGGTTGCAATTAATCGCTTTATACGATGAAAAAACTGTTGTATTTATATTGTATTTGATGCGTCTGGCGTTGACTTCTCCGGCCCTAATTATTCGATCTGGTGGAACAACGCCGTAGAGTGAAGCCTAGGTTATCCGAACGTAGAAATGACCATTACTTTCACACTGTTTGCAATTATTCCTTTTATACGATGGAAAAACTGTTGTATTTTTATTGCATTTTATGCTTCTGGCGTTCACTTCTTAGGCCCTAACTATTCGATCTGGTGGAACAACGGCCTAGGGTGAAGCCTAGGTTGCCCGGAACGTAGAAATGACCATAACTTTCACACTGGTTGCAATTATTTGTTTTATACGATGGAAAAGCTGTTGTATTTATATCGTATTTTATGCTTCTGGCGTTGACTTCTTAGGCCCTAACTATTCCATCTGGTGGAACATCGCCCCAGAGTAAAGCCCAGGTTGCGCGGAACGTAGAAATGACCATAACTTTCACACTGGTAGCAATTATTCTTTTTATACGATGGAAAAACTGTTGCATCTTCATCGTATTTTATGCTTCTGGCGTTGACTTCTTAGGCCGTAACTATTCGATCTGGTGGAGCAACGCCCTGGAGTGAAACCTGGGTTGCCCGGAACGTAGAAATGACCACTACTATCACACTGGTTGCAAATTATTCCTGCTATACGATTGAAAAACTGTTGTATTTTTATTGCATTTTATGCTTCTGGCGTTCACTTCTTAGGCCGTAACTATTCGATCTGGTGGGACAACGACCTAGGGTGAAGCCTAGGTTGCCCGGAACGTAGAAATGACCATAACTTTCACACTGGTTGCAATTATTTGTTTTTTACGATGGAAAAGCTGTTGTATTTATATCGTATTTTATGCTTCTGGCGTTGACTTCTAAGGACCTAACTATTCGGTCTGGTGGAGCAACGTCCTAGAGTGAAGCCTAGGTTGCTCGGAATGTAGAAATGACCATAACCTTCACACAGATTGCAATTATTCGTTTTATACGGTGTAAAGGCTGTTGTATTTATTTTATATTTTATTCTTCTGGTGTCGACTTCTTAGGCCCTAACTATTCGATCTGGTGGAACAACGCCGTAGAGTGAAGCCTAGGTTGCCCGGAACGTAGAAATGACCATAACTTTCACACTGGTTGCTATTATTCGTTTTATACGATGGAAAAACTGTTATATTTATATTGTATTTTATGCTTCTGGCGTTGACTTCTTAGGCCCTAACTATTCGATCTGGTGGAACAACGCCCTAGGGTGAAGCTTAGGTTGCCCGGAACGTAGAAATGACCATAGCTTTTACACTGGTAGCAATTATTCGTTTTATACAATGGAAAAACCGTTCTATTTATTTTGTATTTTATGCTTCGGGCGTTGACTTCTAAGGCCCTAACTATTCAATCTGTTGGAGCAACGCCCTAGGGAGAAGCCTAGGTTGCTCGGAAAGTAGAAATGACCATAAGTTTCATAATGGTTGCAATTATTCGTTTTATACGATGGAAAAACTGTTGTGTTTATATTGTATTTTATGCTTCTGGCGTTGACTTCTAAGGCCCTAATTATTCGATTTGGTGGAGCAATGCCTCAGAGTTAAGTCTAGGATGCCCGATACGCCGAAATGATCATTACTTTCACGCTTGTTCCAATTATTCCAGTTATACGATGAAAAGATTGTTGTATTTTTATTGTATTTTATGCTTCATTCGTGGACTTCTGAGGCCGTAGCTATTCGATGTGGTGGAAGAACGCCATACAGTGAAGCCTAGGTTGCCCGGAACGTAGAATAGACCATAACTTTGACACTCGTTGCTATTATTCGTTTTATACGATGGAAAAACTGTTATATTTATATTGTATTTTATGCCTCTGGCGTTGACTTCTTAGGCCCTAACTATTCGATCTTGTGGAACAGCGCCCTAGAGTGAAGCCTAGGTTGCGCTGAACGTAGAAATGACCATAACTTTCACACTGGTGGCAATTATTCGTTTTATACATTGGAAAAACTGTTCTATTTATATTGTATTTTATGCTTCTGGCGTTGACTACTTAGGCCCTAACTATTCGATCTTGTGGAACAACGGCCTAGAGTGAAGCCTAGGTTGCCTGGAACGTAGAAATGACCATCACTTTCACACGGGTTGCAATTATTCCTGTTATAGGATGGAAAGACTGTTGTACTTTTATTGTATTTTATTCTCCTGGTGTTGACTTCTTAGGCCCTAACTATTCGATTTGGTGGAACAACGCCGTAGAGTGAAGCCTAGGTTGCCCGGAACGAAGAAATGACCATTTCTTTCACACTGTTTGCAATTATTCCTTTTATACGATGGAACAGCTGTTGTATTTATATCGTATTTTATGCTTCTGGCGTTGACTTCTAAGGTCCTAACTATTCGATCTGGTGGAGCAACGCCCTAGAGTGAAGCCTAGGTTGCCCGGAACGTAGAAATGACCATTGCTTTCACACTGTTTGCAATTATTCCTTTTATACCATGGAAAAGCTGTTGTATTTATATCGTATTTTATGATTCTGGCGTTGACTTCTAAGGACTTAGCTATTCGATCTGGTGGAGCAACGCCCTGGAGTGAAGCCTAAGTTGCTCGGAATATAGAAATGAC
Source organism: Calliopsis andreniformis (assembly GCF_051401765.1). Classification (NCBI taxonomy): domain Eukaryota; kingdom Metazoa; phylum Arthropoda; class Insecta; order Hymenoptera; family Andrenidae; genus Calliopsis; species Calliopsis andreniformis. Next base: position 5,384,515 of record NW_027480425.1, on the reverse strand, counting down.
CATAACTTTCACACTGGTTGCAATTATTCGTTTTCTACGATGGAAAAACTGTTGTATTTATATTGTATTTTATGCTTCTAGCGTTCACTTCTTAGGCCCTAACTATTCGACCTGGTGGAACAACGCCCTAGGGTGAAGCCTAGGTTTCCCGGAACGTAGAAATGACCATATCTTTTACACTGGTAGCAATTATTCGTTTTATACAATGGAAAAACTGTTGTATTTATATTGTATTTTATGCTTCTGGCGTTGACTTCTTAGGCCCTAACTATTCGATCTGGTGGAGCAACGCCCTGGAGTGAAACCTGGGTTGCCCGGAACGTAGAAATGACCACTACTATCACACTGGTTGCAAATTATTCCTGCTATACGATGGAAAAACTGTTGTATTTTTATTGCATTTTATGCTTCTGGCGTACACTTCTTAGGCCCTAACTATTCGATCTGGTGGAACAACGGCCTAGGGTGAAGCCTAGGTTGCCCGGAACGTAGAAATGACCATAACTTTCATACTGGTTGCAATTATTTGTTTTATACGATGGAAAAGCTGTTGTATTTATATCGTATTTTATGCTTCTGGCGTTGACTTCTCAGGCCCTAATTATTCGATCTGGTGGAGCAATGCCTCAGAGTTAAGTCTAGGATACCCGAAACGCCGAAATGATCCTTACTTTCACGCTTGTTGCAATTATTCCTGTTATGCGATGAAAAGACTGTTGTATTTTTATTGTATTTTATACTTCAGGCGTGGACATCTGAGGCCGTAGCTATTCGATGTGGTGGAAGAACGCCATACAGTGAAGCCTAGGTTGCCCGGAACGTAGAAATGACCACTACTTTCACACTGTTTGCAATTATTCATTTAATACGATGGAAATGCTGTTGTATTTATATCGTATTTTATGCTTCGGGCGTTGACTTCTTAGGCCCTAACATTTCGATCTGGTGGAGCAACGCCGGAGAGTGAAGCCTAGGTTGCCCGGAACGTAGAAATGACCATTAATTTCACACTGTTTGCAATTATTCCTTTTATACGATGGAAAAGCTGTTGTATTTATATCGTATTTCATGCTTCTGGCGTTGACTTCTTAGGCCCTAACTATTCGATCTGGTGAAACAACGCCGCAGAGTGTAGCCTATGTTGGCCGGAACGTAGAAATGACCATAAGTTTCATACTGGTTGCAATTATTCGGTTTATACGATGGAAAAACTGTTGTATTTATACTGTATTTTATGCTTCTTGCGTTCACTTCTTAGGCCCTAACTATTCGATCTGGTGGAACAACGCCCTAGGGTGAAGCCTAGGTTGCCCGGAACGTAGAAATGACCATTACTTTCACACTGTTTGCAATTATTCCTTTTATACGATGGAAAAGCTGTTGTATTTATATCGTATTTTATGCTTCTGGCGTTGACTTCTTAGGCCCTAACTATTCGATCTGGTGGAACAACGCCGTAGAGTGAAGCCTAGGTTACCCGGAACGTAGAAATGACCATTACTTTCACACTGATTGCAATTATCGTTTTATACGATGGAAAAACTGTTGTATTTTTATTGCATTTTGTGCGCCTGGCGTTCACTTTTTAGGCCCTAACTATTGGATCTGGTGGAACAACGCCCTAGGGTCAAGCCTAGGTTGCGCGGAACGTAGAAATGACCATAGCTTTTACACTCGTAGCAATTATTCGTTTTATACAATGGAAAAATCGTTCTATTTATTTTGTATTTTATGCTTCGGGCGTTGACTTCTAAGGCCCTAACTATTCAATCTGTTGGAGCAAAGCTCTAGGGTGAAGCCTAGGCTGCTCGGAAAGTAGAAATGACCATAAGTTTCATACTGGTTGCAATTATTCGTTTTATACGATGGAAAAACTGTTGTATTTATATTGTATTTTATGCTTCTGGCGTTGACTTCTCGGGCCCTAATTATTCGATGTGGTGGAACAACGCCGTAGAGTGAAGCCTAGGTTGCCCGAACGTAGAAATGACCATTACTTTCACACTGTTTGCAATTATTCCTTTAATACGATGGAAAAGCTGTTGTATTTATATCGTATTTTATGCTTCTGGCGTTGACTTCTAAGGTCCTAAATATTCGATCTGGTGGAGCAACGCCCTAGAGTGAAGCCTAGGTGCTCGGAATGTAGAAATGACCATAAGTTGCATACTGGTTGCAATTATTCGTTTTATACGATGGAAAAACTGTTGCATCTTTATTGTATTTTATGCTTCTGGCGTTGAATTCTTAGGCCCCAACTATTCGATCTGGTGGAGCAACGTCCTAGAGTGAAGCCTAGGTTGCCCGACCCGTACAAATGATCATAACATTCACACTGGTTAGCATTATTCGTTTTATACGATGGAAAAGCTGTTGTATTTATATCGTATTTTATGCTTCTGGCGCTGACTTCTTAGACCCTAACTATTCCATCTTGTGCAACAACGCCCTAGGGTGAAGCCTAGGTTGCCGGGAACGTAGAAATGACCATAACTTTCACACTGGTTGCAATTATTCGTTTTATACGATGGAAAAGCTGTAGTATTTATATCGTATTTTATGCTTCTGGCGTTGACTTCATAGGCCCTAACTATTCCATCTGGTGGAACAACGCCCTGGAGTGAAGCCTAGGTTGCCCGGAACGTGGAAATGACGACAACTTTCACACTGGTAGCAATTATTCGTTTTATACATGGAAAAACTGTTCTATTTATTTTATATTTTATTCTTCTGGTGTCGACTTCTTAGGCCCTAACTATTCGATCTGGTGGAACAACGCCGTAGAGTGAAGCCTAGGTTGCCCGGAACGTAGAAATGACCATTACTTTCACACTGTTTGCAATTATTCCTTTTATACGATGGAAAAGCTGTTGTATTTATATCGTATTTTATGCTTCTGGCGTTGACTTCTTAGGCCCTAACTATTCCATCTGGTGGAACAACGCCCTAGAGTAAAGCCCAGGTTGCGCGGAACGTAGAAATGACCATAACTTTCACACTGGTAGCAATTATTCCTTTTATACATTGGAAAAACTGTTCTATTTATATTGTATTTTATGCTTCTGGCGTTGACTACTTAGGCCCTAACTGTTCGATCTTGTGGAACAACGCCCCAGAGTGAAGCCTAGGATGCCTCGAACGTAGAAATGACCATAAGTTGCATACTGGTTGCAATTATTCGTTTTATACGATGGAAAAAGTGTTGTATTTATATTGTATTTTATGCTTCTGGGGTTGACTTCTAACACCCTAAATATTCGATCTGGTGGAGCAATGCCTCAGAGTTAAGTCTAGGATGCCCGAAACGCCGAAATGATCATTACTTTCACGCTTGTTGCAATTATTCCTGTTATACGATGAAAAGACCGTTGTATCTTTATTGTATTTTATGCTTCAGGCGTAGGCTACTAAGGCCGTAGCTATTCGATATGGTGGAGCACCGCCCTAGAGTGAAGCCTAGGTTGCCGGGAACGCACAAACGACCGTTACTTTCACAATGTTTGAAATTATACATTTTATACGAACGAAAAACTGTTGTATTTATGTTGTATTCTATGCTTCTGACGTTGACTTCTAAGGCCGTAGCTATTCGATGAGGTGGAGCAACGCCCTAGGGTGAAGCCTAGGTAGCGCGGAACGTCGAAATGACCATCATCTTCACACTGTTTGCAATTATTCATTTTATACGATGGAAAACCTGTTGTATTTATATTGTATTTTATGCTTCTGGCGTTGATTTCTAAGGCCGTAGCTATTCGATGTGGTGGAGCAACGCCCTAGAGTGAAGCCCAGGTTGCCCGGAACGTTGAAACGACCATTACTTTCACACTGGTTGCAATTATTCCTGTTATACGATGGAAAAGCTGTTGTATATATATTGTATTTTATGCTTCGGGCGTTGACTTCTAAGGCCGTAGCTATTCGATGTGGTGCAGCAACGCCACAGGGTGAAGCCTAGGTTGCCCGTGACGTAGAAATGACCATCACTTTCACACTGGTTGCAATTATTCCTGTTATACCATGCAATAAATCTTGTATCTTTATTGTATTTTATGCTTCGGGCATTGACTTCTATGACCCTACCTATTCGATCTGGTGGACCACCGCCCGAGAGTGAAGCCTAGGTTGCCGGGAACGCACAAACGACCGTTACTTTCACAATGTTTGAAATTATACATTTTATACGAACGAAAAACTGTTGTATTTATGTTGTATTCTATGCTTCTGACGTTGACTTCTAAGGCCGTAGCTATTCGATGAGGTGGAGCAACGCCCTAGGGTGAAGCCTAGGTAGCGCGGAACGTCGAAATGACCATCATCTTCACACTGTTTGCAATTATTCATTTTATACGATGGAAAACCTGTTGTATTTATATTGTATTTTATGCTTCTGGCGTTGATTTCTAAGGCCGTAGCTATTCGATGTGGTGGAGCAACGCCCTAGAGTGAAGCCCAGGTTGCCCGGAACGTTGAAACGACCATTACTTTCACACTGGTTGCAATTATTCCTGTTATACGATGGAAAAGCTGTTGTATATATATTGTATTTTATGCTTCTGGCGTCGACTTCTAAGGCCGTAGCTATTAGATGTGGTGCAGCAACGCCCTAGGGTGACGCCTAGGTTGCCCGGAGCGTAGAAATGACCATCACCTACACTCTGTTTGCAATTGTTCATTTTATATGATGGAAAGCTGTTGTAGTTATATTGTATTTTATGTATCGGGCGTTGACTTCTAAGGCCGTAGCTATTAGATGTGGTGCAGCAACGCCCTAGGGTGACGCCTAGGTTGCCCGGAGCGCAGAAATGACCATCACTTTCACACTGTTTGCAATTGTTCATTTTATATGATGGAAAGCTGTTGTACTTATATTGTATTTTATGTATCAGGCGTTGACTTCTATGGCCCTATCTATTCGATCTGGTGTAGCAACGCCCTAGAGTGATGCCTAGGTTCCCGGAAAGTAGAAATGACCATTTCTTTCACACTGTTTGCAATTATTCCTTCTATACGTTGGAAAAGCTGCTGTATTTTTATCGTATTTTCTGCTTCTGGCAATGACTTCTAAGGTCCTAGCTACTCAATCTGGTGGGGCAACGTCCAGAGTGAAACCTATGTTGCCCGGAACGAAGAAATGACCACAACTTTCACACTGGTTCCAATTATTCGTTTTACACAATGGAAAAACTGTTGTATTTATGGTGTATTTTATGCCTCTGTCGTTGACTTCTAAGGCCGTAGCTATTCGATGTGGTGGAGCAACGCCCTATAGTGAAGCCTAGGCTGCCCGGAAGGTAGAAATGACCATTACTTTCACACTGTTTGCAATTATTCCTTCTATACGTTGGAAAAACTGCAGTATTTTTATCGTATTTTCTGCTTCTGGCAATGACTTCTAAGGTCCTAGCTACTCAATCTGGTGGGGCAACGTCCAGAGTGAACCCTATGTTGCCCGGAACGAAGAAATGACCACAACTTTCACACTGGTTGCAATTATTCGTGTTATACGATGGAAAAGCTGTTGTATTTATTTTGGATTTTAAGCTTCTGGCGTTGACTTCTAAGGCCTTAGCTATTCGATCTGGAGTGGCAACGCCCTAGAGTGAAGCCCAGGTTACCCGGAACGTAGAAATGACCGTAACCTTCACACAGGTTGCAATCATTCGTTTTATACGATGGAAAATCTGTTGTACTTATATTGTGTTTCATTCTTCAGGCGTTGACTTCTTAGGCCCTAACTATTCGATCTGGTGGAACAATGCCTCAGAGTTAAGTCTTGGATGCCCGAAACGCAGAAATGATCATTACTTTCACACTGGTTGCAGTGATCCATGCTTTACAATGGAAAAGCTGTTGTACTTATATTGTTTTTTGTGCTTCTGGCGTTGACTTCTAAGGCCCTAACTATTCAATCTGTTGGAGGAACGCCCTATAGTGTAGCATAGGTTGCCCGGAACGTAGAAATGACCATCAATTTCACACTGGTTGCAATTATTCCTGTTATAGGATGGAAAACCTGTTGCATTTATATTGTATTTTATGCTCCTCGTGTTGACTTCTTAGGCCCTAACTATTCGATGTGGTGGAGCAACGCCGTACAGCGAAGCCTAGGTTGCCCGTAACGTAGAAATGACCATAACATTCACACTGTTTGCAATTATTCGTTTTATACGATGGAAAGGTTGTTGTACTTATATTGTATTTTATTCTTCTGGCGTTGACTTCTTAGGCCCTAAATATTCGATCTGGTGGCACAACGCACTAGAGTGAAGCCTAGGTTGCCCGGAACGTAGAAATGACCATCACTTTCACACTGGTTGCAATTATTCGTTTTATACGATGGAAAAGCTGTTGTATTTATATTGTATTTAATGCTTCTGGCGTTGACTTCTTAGGGCCTAACTATTCGATCTGGTGGAGCAACGCCAAAGAGTGAAACCTAGGTTTCCCGGAACGTAGAAATGACCAGTACTCCCAAACTGTTTGCAATTTTTCATCTTATACAATGGAAAACCTGTTGTATTTATATTGTATTTTATGCTTCTTGCGTTGATTTCTAAGGCACTCACTATTCGATGTGGTGGAGCAACGCCCTAGAGCGAAACCTAGGCTGGCCGGAACGTAGAAATGACCATTACTTTCACACTGGTTGCAATTATTCCTCTTATACGATGGAAAAACTGTTGCATCTTTATTGTATTTTATGCTTCCGGCGTTGACTTGTAAGGCCCTATCTATTTGATCTGGTAGAGCAACGCCCTAGAGTGAAGCCTAGGTTGCTCGGAATGTAGAAGTGTCCATAATTTTCACACTGGTTGCAATTATTCGTTTTATACGATGGAAAAGCTGTTGTATTTATATTGTATTTTATGCTCTAGGCGTTGACTTCGTAGGCCCTAACTATTCGATCTGGTGGAGCAACGCCCTAGAGTGGAACCTAGGTTGCCCGGATGGTAGAAATGAACATTACTTTCACACTGTTTGCAAATATACATTATATACGATGGAAAAGCTGTTGTATTTAGATTGTATTTTATGCTTCTGGCGTTGACTTCTAAGGCCGTAGCTATTCGATGTGGTGGAGCAACGCCCTAGAGTGAAGCCTGGGTTGCCCGGAACGTAGAAATTACCATTACCTCCAAACTGTTTGCAATTATTCGTTTTATACGATGGAAAAACTGATGTATTTATTTTGTATTTGATGCTTCTGGCGTTGACTTCATAGGCCCTAGCTATTCGATCAGGTGGAGCTACGCCTTAGAGTGAAGCCTAGGTTACCCGGAACGTAGAAATGACCAGTACTTTCACACTGGTTGCAGTTATTCCAGTTATACGATGGAAAACCTGTTGCATTTTTATTGTATTTTATGCTTCTATCATTGAATTCTAAGTCCCTAACTATTCGATCTCGTGGAGCAACGCCCCAGAGTGAAGCCTAGGTCGCTCGGAACGTAGAAACGACCATGACTTTTACTCTGGTTGCAATTATTCCTGTTATACGATGGAAAAACTCTTGTATCTTTATTGCATTTTATGCTTCGGGCATTGACTTCTATGGCCCTACCTATTCGATCTGGTGGAGCAACGCCCTAGAGTGAAGCCTAGGTTGCCCGGAACGTAGAAATGACCATAACTTTCACACTGGCAGCAATTATTCGTTTTATACGATGGAAAAACTGTTCTATTTATTTTATATTTTATGCTTCGGGCGTTGACTTCTAATGCCCTAACTATTCGATCTGGCGGAGCAACGCCCTAGAGTGAAGCCCATGTTGCCCGGAACGCAGAAATGACCATAACTTTCATACTGGTTGCTATTATTCGTTTTATACGATGGAAAAACTGTTGTAATTGTATTGTATTTTATGCTTCTGGCGTCCACTACTTAGGCCCTAACTATTCGATCTGGTGGAACAACGCCCTATAGTGAAGCCTAGGTTGCCCGGAACGTAGAAATGACCATCACTTTCACACTGGTTGCAATTATTCATTTTATACGATGGAAAAACTGTAGTAATTATATTGTATTTACTTCTTCTGTCGTTGACTTCTTAGGCCCTAACTATTCGATCTGGTGGATCAACGCCCTAGAGTGAAGCCTAGGTGGCCCGGAACGTAGAACTGACCATAACTTTCATGCTGGTTGCAATTATTCGTTTTATACGATGGAAAAAATGTTGTATCTTTATTGCATTTTATGCTTCGGGCGTTGACTTCTAAGGCCCTAACTATTCGATCTGTTGCAGCAGCGACCTATGGTGAAGCCTAGGTTGTCCGGAAAGTAGAAATGACCATTGCTTTCACACTGTTTGCAAATATACTTTATATACGATGGAAAAGCTGTTGTATTTATATTGTGTTTTATGCTTCTGGCCTTGGCTTCTTAGGCCCTAACTACTTGATCTGGTGGATCACGGCCCTAGAGTGAAGCCTAGGATTCCCGGAACGTAGAACATACCATTACCTTCACACTGTTTGCAATTATTCCTGTTATACGTTGGAAAAACTGTTGCATCATTATTGTATTTTATGCTCCTGGCGTTGACTTCTAAGGCCCTATCTATTGGATCTGGTGGAGCAACGCCCTAGAGTGAAGCCTAGGTTGCTCGGAATGTAGAAATGTCCATAACTTTCACACCGGTTGCAATTATACGTTTTATACGATGGAGAAGCTGTTGTATTTATTTTGTATTTGCTGCTTCTGGCGTTGACTTCTTAGGCCCTAGCTATTGGATCTGGCGGACGAACGCCCTAGAGTGTAGCCTAGGTGGCCCGGAACGTAGAACTGACCTTATCTTTCAGACTTGTTGCAATTATTCCTGTTATATGATGGAAAAACTGTTGTATTTCTATTGTATTTCTGTTTCTGGCGTTGACTTCTAAGGCCTTAACTATTTGATCTGGAGGAGCAACGCCCTAGAGTGAAGCCTAAGTTGCCCGGAACGTAGAAATAACCATAACTTTCACACTGGTAGCAATTAGTCGTTTTAGTCGAAGGAAAAGCTGTTGTATTTATATTGTATTTTATGCTTCTGCCGTTGACTTCTTAGGCACTAACTATTAGATCTGGTGGAGCACCGCCCTAGAGTGAAGCCTAGGTTGCCCGGAACGTAGGACATACCATTACCTTCACACTGGTTGCAATTATTCCTGTTATACGATGGAAAAACTGTTGCATCTTTATTGTATTTTATGCTCCTGGCGTTGACTTCTACGGCCCTAACTATTCGGTCTGGAGGAACAACGCCCGAGAGTGAAGCCTAGGTTGCCCGGAAGGTAGAAATGACCATCACTTTCATAATGTTTGCAATTATTCATTTTATACGATGGAAAAGCTGTTGTACTTATATCGTATTTTATTCTTCTGGCGTTGGCTTCTTTGGCCCTAACTATTCAATCTGGTCGAACAACGCCCTAGAGTGAAGCCTAGGTTGCCCGGAACGTAGAAATGACAATAAATTTCACACTGGTTGCAATTATACGTTTTATATGATGGAAAAGCTGTTGTATTTTTATTGCATTTTATGCTTCGCACGTTGACTTCTAAGGCCCTAACTATTCAGTCTCTCTGAGCAACGCCCCAGAGTGAAGCCTAGGTTGCCCGGAACGTAGAAATGACCATAACTTTCACGCTGGTTGCAATTATTCGTTTTATACGATGGAAAAGCTGTTGTATTTATATCGTATTTTACGCTTCAGGCGTTGACTTCTTAGGCCCTGACTATTCCATCTGTTGGAACATCGCCCTAGGGTGAAGCGTAGGTTGCCCGGAACGTAGAAATGACCATAACTTTCACACTGGTAGCAATTATTCGTTTTATACAATGGAAAAGCTGTTCTATTTATTTTGTATTTTATGCTTCGGGCGTTGACTTCTAAGGCCCTAACTATTCGATCTGGTGGAGCAACGCCCTAGAGTGAAGCCTAGGTTGCCCGGAACGCAGAAATGACCATAACTTTCACACTGGTTGCAATTTTCGTTTTATACTATGGAAAAGCTGTTGTATTTATATTGTATTTTATGCTTCTGGCGTTGACTTCTAAGGCCGTAGCTATTCGGTGTGGTGGAGCAACGCCCTAGAGTGAAGCCTAGGTCGCGCGGAACGTAGAAATGACCATCACTTTCAAACTGGTTGCAATTAATCCTGTTTTACGATGGAAAAACTGTTGTATTTTTATTGCATTTTATGCTTCGGGCGTCCACTACTTAGGCCCTAACTATTCGATCTGGTGGAGCAACGCCCTAGAGCGAAGCCTAGGTTGCCCGGAACGTAGAAATGACCATAACATTCACACTGGTTGCAATTATTCGTTTTATACGATGGAAAAGCTGTTGTATTTATTTTGTATTTTATGCTCCTGGCGTTGACTTCTAAGGACCTAACTATTCGATCTGGTGGAGTTACGCCCTAGAGTGAAGCCTAGGCTGCCCGTACCGTCGAAATGACCATTACTTTCACACTGTTTGCAATTATTCATTTTATACGATGGAAAAGCTGTTGTATTTATATTGTATTTTATGCTTCTGGCGTTGACTTCTAAGGCCGTAGCTATTAGATGTTGTGGAGCAACGCCCTAGTGTGACGCCTAGCTTGCCCGGAACGTAGACACGATCATTGCTTTCACAATGTTTGCAATTATTCATCTTATACGGTGGAAAAACTGTTGTACTTAGATTGTGTTTTATTCTTCTGGCATTGAATTCTAAGTCCCTAGCTATTTGATCCGGTGGAGCAGCGCCCTAGAGTGAAACCTAGGTTATCCGGAACGTAGAAATGACCAGTACATTCACACTGTTTGCAGTTATTCCTGTTATACGATGGAAAAACTGTTGCACCTTTATTGTATTTTACGCTTCTGGCGTTGACTTCTAAGGCCCTAACTATTCGATCTGGTGGAGCAACGCCCTAGTGTGATGCCTAGGTTGCTCGGAACGTAGACATGACCATAACATTCACACTGGTTGCAATTATTCGTTTTATACGATGGAAAAGCTGTTGTATTTATTTTGTATTTTATGCTCCTGGCGTTGACTTCTAAGGCGCTAACTATTCGATCTGGTGGAGCAACGCACTAGATTGAAACCTAGGTTACCCGGAACGTAGAAATGACCAGTACATTCACACTGTTTGCCGTTACTCCTGTTACACGATGGAAAAACTGTTGCACCTTTATTGTATTTTACGCTTCTGGCGTTGGCTTCTAAGGCCCTAACTATTCGATCTGGTGGAGCAACGCCCTAGTGTGAAGCCTAGGTTGCTCGGAACGTAGAAATGACCGTTACCTTCACACTGTTTGCAAATATTCATTTTATACGATGTCAAATCTGTTGTATTTATATTGTATTTTATGCTTCCGGCGTTGACTTCTAAGGCCGTAGCTATCAGATGTGGTGCAGCAACGCCCTAGAGTGACGCCTAGGCTGCCAGGAACGCAGAAATGACCATAACTTTCACACTGGTTACCATTATCCGTTTTATACGATGGAAAAACTGTGGTATTTATATCGTATTTTATGCTTCTGGCGTTGACTTCTTATGCCCTAACTTTTCGATCTGGTGGAACAACGCCCTAGAGTGAAGTCTGGGTTGACCGGAACATAGAAATGACCATCACTTTCACACTGGTTGCAGTTATTCCTGTTATACGATGGAAAAACTGTTGCATCTTTATTGTATTTTATGCTTCTGGCGTTGACTTCTAAGGCCCTAACTATTCGATCAGGTGGCGCAACTCCCTAGAGTGAAGCAAAGGTTTCTCGGAACGTAGAAATGACCATTACCTTCACATTGTTTGCAAATATTCATTTTATACAGTGGAAAAGCTGTTGTATTTATATTGTGTTTTATGCTTCTGGCGTTGACTTCTAAGGCCGTCACTGTTCGATCTGGTGTAGCAACGCCCTAGAGTGAAGCCTGGGTTGCCCGGAACGTAGGAATGACCGTTACTTTCACTCTGTTTGCAATTATTCATTTTATACGATGGAAAAACTGTTTTATTTATATTGTATTTTATGCTTCGGGCGTTGACTTCCAAGGCCCTAACTATTCGATCTGGTGGAGCAACGCCCTAGAGTGAAGCCAAGGTTGCCCTGAACGTAGAAATGACCATTACATTCACACTGGTTGCAATTATTCCTGTTATACGGTGGAAAAACTGTTGTATTTTTATTGTATCTTATGCGTCTGGCGTTGACTTCTAATGCGCTAGCTATTCAATCTGGAGGAGGAACGCCCTAATGTGAAGCATAGGTTGCCCGGTACGTAGAAATGACCGTTAGCTTCACACTGTTTGCAATTATTCATTTTATCCGATGGAAAAGCTGTTTTACTTATATTGTATTTTATGTTTCTGGCGTTGACTTCTAAGGCCATAGCTATTCGATGTGGTGGCGCACCGACCTAGGGTGAAGACTAGGTTGCACGGAACGTAGAACATACCATTACCTTCACACTGGTTGCAATTATTCCCGTTATACGATGGAAAAACTGTTGCATCTTTATTGGATTTTATGTTTATGGCGTTGACTTCTTAGGCCCTAACTTTCGATCTGGTGGAGCAACGTCCTAGAGTGAAGCCTAGGTTGCCCGGAGCGTAGAAATGACCATAACTTTCACACTGGTTGTCATTATTCGTTTTATACGATGGAAAAGCTGTTGTATTTATATCGTGTTTTATGCTTCTGGCGTTGACTTCTAAGGCCGTAGCTATTAGCTGTGGTGGAGCAATGCCCTAGAGTGACGCCTAGGTTGCCCGGAACGTGGAAATGACCATTACTTTCACAATGTTTGCAATTACTCATTTCATACGATGGAAAAACTGTTGTACTTATATTGTATTTTATTCATCTGGCGTTGACTTCTTAGGCCCTAGCTATTCGATCTGGTGGAGCAGCGCCCTAGAGTGAAGCCTAGGTTGCCCGAAACGTAGAAATGATCGTAACTTTCACATTGGTTACCATTATTCGTTTTATACGATGGAAAAACTGTGGTATTTATATCGTATTTTATGCTTCTGGCGTTGACTTCTTAGGCCCCAACTTTTCGATCTGGTGGAACAAAGCCCTAGAGTGAAGTCTGGGTTGACCGGAACATAGAAATGACCATCATTTTCACACTGGTTGCAGTTATTCCAGTTATACGATGGAAAAACTATTGCATCTTTATTGTATTATATGCTTCCTGCGTTGACTTCTAAGGCCGTAGCTATCAGATGTGGTGCAGCAACGCCCTAGAGTGACGCCTAGGTTGCCAGGAACGTAGAAATGACCATTACTTTCACATTGTTTACAAATATTCATTTTATACAGTGGAAAAGCTGTTGTATTTTTATTGTATTTTATGCTTCTGTCGTTATTTTCTAAGGCCCTAACTATTCGATCTGGTGGAGCAACGCCCTAGAGTGACGCCTAGGTTGCCCGGAACGTAGAAATGACCATCACTTTCACTCTGTTTGCAATTGTTCATTTTATATGATGGAAAGCTGTTGTAGTTATATTGTATTTTATGTATCGGGCGTTGACTTCTATGGCCCTACCTATTCGATCTGGTGTAGCAACGCCCTAGAGTGAAGCCTAGGTTGCCAGGAAGGTAGAAATGACCATTACTTTCACACTGTTTGCAATTATTCATTCTATACGATGGAAAAGCTGCTGTATTTTTATCGTATTTTCTGCTTCTGGCATTGACTTCTAAGGTCCTAGCTACTCAATCTGGTGGGGCAACGTCCAGAGTGAACCCTATGTTGCCCGGAACGAAGAAATGACCACAACTTTCACACTGGTTGCAATTATTCGTTTTACACAATGGAAAAACTGTTGTATTTATGGTGTATTTTATGCTTCTGGCGTTGACTTCTCAGGTCGTAACTATTAGATGTGGTGGAGCAACGCCCTAGAGTCAAGCCTAGGTTGCCCGGAACGTAGATATGACCATAACTTTCACAGTGGTTGCAATTATTCATGCTATACGGTAGAAATACTGTTGCATTTTTGTTGTATTTTCTGCTTCTGGCGTTGGCTTCTAAGGCCCTAACTATTCGATCTGGTGGAGCAACGCCCTAGTGTGAAGCCTAGGTTGCTCGGAACGTAGAAATGACCGTTACCTTCACACTGTTTGCAAATATTCATTTTATACGATGTCAAATCTGTTGTATTTATATTGTATTTTATGCTTCCGGCGTTGACTTCTAAGGCCGTAGCTATCAGATGTGGTGCAGCAACGCCCTAGAGTGACGCCTAGGCTGCCAGGAACGCAGAAATGACCATAACTTTCACACTGGTTACCATTATTCGTTTTATACGATGGAAAAACTGTGGTATTTATATCGTATTTTATGCTTCTGGCGTTGACTTCTTATGCCCTAACTTTTCGATCTGGTGGAACAACGCCCTAGAGTGAAGTCTGGGTTGACCGGAACATAGAAATGACCATCACTTTCACACTGGTTGCAGTTATTCCTGTTATACGATGGAAAAACTGTTGCATCTTTATTGTATTTTATGCTTCTGGCGTTGACTTCTAAGGCCCTAACTATTCGATCAGGTGGCGCAACTCCCAAGAGTGAAGCCTAGGTTTCTCGGAACGTAGAAATAACCATTACCTTCACATTGTTTGCAAATATTCATTTTATACAGTGGAAAAGCTGTTGTATTTATATTGTGTTTTATGCTTCTGGCGTTGACTTCTAAAGCCGTCACTGTTCGATCTGGTGTAGCAACGCCCTAGAGTGAAGCCTGGGTTGCCCGGAACGTAGGAATGACCGTTACTTTCACTCTGTTTGCAATTATTCATTTTATACGATGGAAAAACTGTTTTATTTATATTGTATTTTATGCTTCGGGCGTTGACTTCCAAGGCCCTAACTATTCGATCTGGTGGAGCAACGCCCTAGAGTGAAGCCTAGGTTTCTCGGAACGTAGAAATGACCATTACCTTCACACTGTTTGCAATTATTCATTTTATACGATGGCAAAGCTGTTGTATTTATATGGTATTTTATGCTTCCTGCGTTGACTTCTAAGGCCCTAGCTATCAGATGTGGTGCAGCAACGCCCTAGAGTGACGCCTAGGTTGCCAGGAACGTAGAAATGACCATTACCTTCACATTGTTTACAAATATTCATTTTATACAGTGGAAAAGCTGTTGTATTTTTATTGTATTTTATGCTTCTGTCGTTATTTTCTAAGGCCCTAACTATTCGATCTGGTGGAGCAACGCCTTAGAGTGACGCCTAGGTTGCCCGGAACGTAGAAATGACCATCACTTTCACTCTGTTTGCAATTGTTCATTTTATATGATGGAAAGCTGTTGTAGTTATATTGTATTTTATGTATCGGGCGTTGACTTCTATGGCCCTACCTATTCGATCTGGTGTAGCAACGCCCCAGAGTGAAGCCTAGGTTGCTCAAAATGTAGAAATGTCCATAACTTTCACACTGGTTGCAATTATTCGTTTCATACGATGGGAAAACTGTTGTATTTATATCGTAATTTACGCTTCAGGGGTTGACTTCTTGGACCCTGACTATTCCATCTGTTGGAACAACGCCCTAGGGTGTAGTGTAGGTTGCCCGGAACGTAGAAATGACCATAACTTTCACACTGGCAGCAATTATTCGTTTATACGATGGAAAAACTGTTCTATTTATTTTATATTTTATGCTTCGGGCGTTGACTTCTAATGCCCTAACTATTCGATCTGGCGGAGCAACGCCCTAGAGTGAAGCCCAGGTTGCCCGGAACGCAGAAATGACCATAACTTTCATACTGGTTGCTATTATTCGTTTTATACGATGGAAAAACTGTTGTATTTGTATTGTATTTTATGCTTCTGGCGTCCACTACTTAGGCCCTAACTATTCGATCTGGTGGAACAACGCCCTAGAGTGAAGCCTAGGTTGCCCGGAACGTAGAAATGACCATCACTTTCACACTGGTTGCAATTATTCGTTTTATACGATGGAAAAGCTGTTGTATTTATATTGTATTTAATGCTTCTGGCGTTGACTTCTTAGGGCCTAACTATTCGATCTGGTGGAGCAACGCCAAAGAGTGAAACCTAGGTTACCCGGAACGTGGAAATGACCAGTACTTTCACACTGGTTGCAGTTATTCCTGCTATACGATGGAAAAACTGTTGCATCTTTACTGTATTTTATGCTTCTGGCGTCGACTTCTAAGGCCCTAATTATTCGATCTGGTGGAGCAACGCCCTAGAGTGAAGCCTAGGTTGCTCAAAATGTAGAAATGTCCATAACTTTCACACTGGTTGCAATTATTCGTTTCATACGATGGGAAAACTGTTGTATTTATTTTGTATTTTATGCTTCTGGCGCTGACTTCTTAAGCCCTATCTATTGGATCTGGTTGACCAGCGCCCTAGAGTGAAGACTAGGTTTCCCGGAACGTAGAAATGACCAGTACTCCCAAACTGTTTGCAATTTTTCATCTTATACAATGGAAAACCTGTTGTATTTATATTGTATTTTATGCTTCTTGCGTTGATTTCTAAGGCACTCACTATTCGATGTGGTGGAGCAACGCCCTAGAGCGAAACCTAGGCTGGCCGGAACGTAGAAATGACCATTACTTTCACACTGGTTGCAATTATTCCTCTTATACGATGGAAAAACTGTTGCATCTTTATTGTATTTTATGCTTCCGGCGTTGACTTGTAAGGCCCTATCTATTTGATCTGGTAGAGCAACGCCCTAGAGTGAAGCCTAGGTTGCTCGGAATGTAGAAGTGTCCATAATTTTCACACTGGTTGCAATTATTCGTTTTATACGATGGAAAAGCTGTTGTATTTATATTGTATTTTATGCTCTAGGCGTTGACTTCGTAGGCCCTAACTATTCGATCTGGTGGAGCAACGCCCTAGAGTGGAACCTAGGTTGCCCGGATCGTAGAAATGAACAACACTTTCACACTGTTTGCAAATATACATTATATACGATGGAAAAGCTGTTGTATTTAGATTGTATTTTATGCTTCTGGCGTTGACTTCTAAGGCCGTAGCTATTCGATGTGGTGGAGCAACGCCCTAGAGTGAAGCCTGGGTTGCCCGGAACGTAGAAATTACCATTACCTCCAAACTGTTTGCAATTATTCGTTTTATACGATGGAAAAACTTTTGTACTTATATTGTATTTGATGCTTCTGGCGTTGACTTCATAGGCCCTAGCTATTCGATCAGGTGGAGCTACGCCTTAGAGTGAAGCCTAGGTCACCCGGAACGTAGAAAGGACCAGTACTTTCACACTGGTTGCAGTTTTTCCAGTTATACGATGGAAAAACTGTTGCATTTTTATTGTATTTTATGCTTCTATCGTTGAATTCTAAGTCCCTAACTATTCGATCTCGTGGAGCAACGCCCCAGAGTGAAGCCTAGGTCGCTCGGAACGTAGAAACGACCATGACTTTTACTCTGGTTGCAATTATTCCTGTTATACGATGGAAAAACTCTTGTATCTTTATTGCATTTTATGCTTCGGGCATTGACTTCTATGGCCCCACCTATTCGATCTGGTGGAGCAACGCCCTAGAGTGAAGCCTAGGTTGCCCGAAACATAGAAATGACCATTACTTTCACACCGGTTGCAATTATTCCTGTTGTACAATGGAAAAACTGTTGCATTTATATTGTATTTTATGCTTCTGGCGTTGACTTCTAAGGCCGTAGCTATTAGCTGTGGTGGAGCAATGTCCTAGAGTGACGCCTAGGTTGCCCGGAACTTGGAAATGACCATTAGTTTCACAATGTTTGCAATTATTCATTTCATACGATGGAAAAACAGTTGTACGTATATTGTATTTTATTCTTCTGGCGTTCACTTCTTAGGCCCTAGCTATTCGATCTGGTGGAGCACCGCCCTAGAGTGTAGCCTAGGTTGCCCGGAACGTAGAACATACAATGACCTTCACACTGGTTGCAATTATTCCTGTTATACGATGGAAAAACTGTTGCATCTTTATTGTATTTTATGCTTCTGGCGTTGACTTCTTAGGCCCTACCTATTCGATCTGGTGTAGCAACGCCCTAGAGTGAAGCGTAGGTTGCCCGGAAGGTAGAAATGACCATTACTTTCACACTGTTTGCAATTATTCATTCTATACGATGGAAAAGCTGCTGTATTTTTATCGTATTTTCTGCTTCTGGCATTGACTTCTAAGGTCCTAGCTACTCAATCTGGTGGGGCAACGTCCAGAGTGAACCCTATGTTGCCCGGAACGAAGAAATGACCGTTACTTTCTCAGTGTTTGAAATTATTCATTATATACGATGGAAAAACAGTTTAATTATATTGTATTTTATGCTTCTGGCGTTGACTTCTAAGGCCATATCTATTCGATGTGGTGGAGCAACGCGCTAGAGTGAAGCCTAGGTTGCCCGGTACGTAGAAATGACCATTACTTTCACATTGGTTGCAATTATTCTTGCTATACGAAGGAAAAACTGTTGTATTTATATTGTATTTTATGCTTCTGGCGTTGACTTCTAAGGCCGTCACTATTCGATCTGGTGCAGCAACGCCCTAGAGTGAAGCCTGGGTTGCCCGGAACGTAGGAATGACCGTTACTTTCACTCTGTTTGCAATTATTCATTTTATACGATGGAAAAACTGTTTTATTTATATTGTATTTTATGCTTCGGGCGTTGACTTCCAAGGCCTTAACTATTCGATCTGGTGGAGCAACGCCCTAGAGTGAAGCCAAGGTTGCCCTGAACGTAGAAATGACCATCACATTCACACTGGTTGCAATCATTCCTGTTATACGGTGGAAAAACTGTTGTATTTTTATTGTATCTTATGCGTCTGGCGTTGACTTCTAATGCGCTAGCTATTCAATCTGGAGGAGCAACGCCCTAGTGTGAAGCATAGGTTGCCCGGTACGTAGAAATGACCGTTAGCTTCACACTGTTTGCAATTATTCATTTTATCCGATGGAAAAGCTGTTTTACTTATATTGTATTTTATGTTTCTGGCGTTGACTTCTAAGGCCATAGCTATTCGATGTGGTGGCGCACCGACCTAGGGTGAAGCCTAGGGTGCCCGGAACGTAGAAATGACCTTTACCGCCACACTTGTTGCAATTATTCCTGTTATACGATTGAAACATTGTGTATTTTTACTTTATTTTATGCTTCTGGCGTTGGCTTCAAAGGCCCTAGCTATTGGATCTGGTGGAGCAACGCCCTAGAGTGAAGCCTAGGTTGCCCGAAACCTAGACATGACCATTACTTTCACTCTGGTTGCAATTATTCCTGCTATACGATGGAAAACCGGTTGGATTTTTATTGTATTTTATGCTTCTGGCGTTGACTTCTTAGGCCCTAACCATTCGATCTGGTGGAGTAAGGCCCTAGAGTGATGACTAGGTTGCCCGTAACGTAGAAATGGCCGTAACTTTCACACTGGTTGCCATTATTCGTTTTATACGATGGAAAAGCTGTTGTATTTCTATCGTATTTTATGCTTCTGGCGTTGACTTCTTAGGCCGTAACTATTCCATCTGGTGGAACAACGCCCTAGCGTGAAGACTAGGTTGCACGGAACGTAGAACATACCATTACCTTCACACTGGTTGCAATTATTCCCGTTATACGATGGAAAAACTGTTGCATCTTTATTGTATTTTATGCTTATGGCGTTGACTTCTAAGGCCGTCACTATTCGATCTGGTGTAGCAACGCCCTAGAGTGAAGCCTGGGTTGCCCGGAACGTAGGAATGACCGTTACTTTCACACTGTTTGCAATTATTCATTTTATACGATGGAAAAACTGTTTTATTTATATTGTATTTTATGCTTCGGGCGTTGACTTACAAGGCCCTAACTATTCGATCTGGTGGAGCAACGCCCTAGAGTGAAGCCAAGGTTGCCCTGAACGTAGAAATGACCATCACATTCACACTGGCTGCAATTATTCCTGTTATACGGTGGAAAAACTGTTGTATTTTTATTGTATCTTATGCGTCTGGCGTTGACTTCTAATGCGCTAGCTATTCAATCTGGAGGAGCAACGCCCTAGTGTGAAGCATAGGTTGCCCGGTACGTAGAAATGACCGTTAGCTTCACACTGTTTGCAATTATTCATTTTAACCGATGGAAAAGCTGTTTTACTTATATTGTATTTTATGATTCTGGCGTTGACTTCTAAGGCCATAGCTATTCGATGTGGTGGCGCACCGACCTAGGGTGAAGCCTAGGGTGCCCGGAACGTAGAAATGACCATTACTTTCACACTGTTTGCAATTATTCATTTTATACGATGGAAAAGCTGTTGTATTTATATTGTATTTTATGTTTCTGGCGTTGACTTCTAAGGCCATAGCTATTCGATGTGGTGGCGCACCGACCTAGGGTGAAGCCTAGGGTGCCCGGAACGTAGAAATGACCTTTACCGTCACACTTGTTGCAATTATTTCTGTTATACGATTGAAACATTGTGTATTTTTACTTTATTTTATGCTTCTGGCGTTGGCTTCAAAGGCCCTAGCTATTGGATCTGGTGGAGCAACGCCATAGAGTGAAGCCTAGGTTGCCCGAAACCTAGAAATGACCATTACTTTCACTCTGGTTGCAATTATTCTTGCTATACGATGGAAAACCGGTTGGATTTTTATTGTATTTTATGCTTCTGGCGTTGACTTCTAAGGCCCTAACTATTCGATCAGGTGGCGCAACGCCCTAGAGTGAAGCCTAGGTTTCTCGGAACGTAGAAATGACCATTACCTTCACACTGTTTGCAATTATTCATTTTATACGATGGCAAAGCTGTTGTATTTATATGGTATTTTATGCTTCCTGCGTTGACTTCTAAGGCCGTAGCTATCAGATGTGGTGCAGCAACGCCCTAGAGTGACGCCTAGGTTGCCAGGAACGTAGAAATGACCATTAAATTCACATTGTTTACAAATATTCATTTTATACAGTGGAAAAGCTGTTATATTTTTATTGTATTTTATGCTTCTGTCGTTATTTTCTAAGGCCCTAACTATTCGATCTGGTGGAGCAACGCCCTAGAGTGACGCCTAGGTTGCCCGGAACGTAGAACTGACCATCACTTTCACTCTGTTTGCAATTGTTCATGTTATATGATGGAAAGCTGTTGTAGTTATATTGTATTTTATGTATCGGGCGTTGACTTCTATGGCCCTACCTATTCGATCTGGTGTAGCAACGTCCTAGAGTGAAGCCTAGGTTGCCCGGAAGGTAGAAATGACCATTACTATCACACTGTTTGCAATTATTCATTCTATACGATGGAAAAGCTGCTGTATTTTTATCGTATTTTCTGCTTCTGGCATTGACTTCTAAGGTCCTAGCTACTCAATCTGGTGGGGCAACGTCCAGAGTGAACCCTATGTTGCCCGGAACGAAGAAATGACCACAACTTTCACACTGGTTGCAATTATTCGTTTTACACAATGGAAAAACTGTTGTATTTATGGTGTATTTTATGCTTCTGGCGTTGACTTCTAAGGTCGTAACTATTAGATGTGGTGGAGCAACGCGCTAGAGTGAAGCCTAGGTTGCCCGGTACGTAGAAATGACCATTACTTTCACATTGGTTGCAATTATTCTTGCTATACGAAGGAAAAACTGTTGTATTTATATTGTATTTTATGCTTCTGGCGTTGACTTCTAAGGCCGTCACTATTCGATCTGGTGCAGCAACGCCCTAGAGTGAAGCCTGGGTTGCCCGGAACGTAGGAATGACCGTTACTTTCACTCTGTTTGCAATTATTCATTTTATACGATGGAAAAACTGTTTTATTTATATTGTATTTTATGCTTCGGGCGTTGACTTCCAAGGCCTTAACTATTCGATCTGGTGGAGCAACGCCCTAGAGTGAAGCCAAGGTTGCCCTGAACGTAGAAATGACCATCACATTCACACTGGTTGCAATCATTCCTGTTATACGGTGGAAAAACTGTTGTATTTTTATTGTATCTTATGCGTCTGGCGTTGACTTCTAATGCGCTAGCTATTCAATCTGGAGGAGCAACGCCCTAGTGTGAAGCATAGGTTGCCCGGTACGTAGAAATGACCGTTAGCTTCACACTGTTTGCAATTATTCATTTTATCCGATGGAAAAGCTGTTTTACTTATATTGTATTTTATGTTTCTGGCGTTGACTTCTAAGGCCATAGCTATTCGATGTGGTGGCGCACCGACCTAGGGTGAAGCCTAGGGTGCCCGGAACGTAGAAATGACCTTTACCGCCACACTTGTTGCAATTATTCCTGTTATACGATTGAAACATTGTGTATTTTTACTTTATCTTATGCTTCTGGCGTTGGCTTCAAAGGCCCTAGCTATTGGATCTGGTGGAGCAACGCCCTAGAGTGAAGCCTAGGTTGCCCGAAACCTAGACATGACCATTACTTTCACTCTGGTTGCAATTATTCCTGCTATACGATGGAAAACCGGTTGGATTTTTATTGTATTTTATGCTTCTGGCGTTGACTTCTTAGGCCCTAACCATTCGATCTGGTGGAGTAAGGCCCTAGAGTGATGACTAGGTTGCCCGTAACGTAGAAATGGCCGTAACTTTCACACTGGTTGCCATTATTCGTTTTATACGATGGAAAAGCTGTTGTATTTCTATCGTATTTTATGCTTCTGGCGTTGACTTCTTAGGCCGTAACTATTCCATCTGGTGGAACAACGCCCTAGCGTGAAGACTAGGTTGCACGGAACGTAGAACATACCATTACCTTCACACTGGTTGCAATTATTCCCGTTATACGATGGAAAAACTGTTGCATCTTTATTGTATTTTATGCTTATGGCGTTGACTTCTAAGGCCGTCACTATTCGATCTGGTGTAGCAACGCCCTAGAGTGAAGCCTGGGTTGCCCGGAACGTAGGAATGACCGTTACTTTCACACTGTTTGCAATTATTCATTTTATACGATGGAAAAACTGTTTTATTTATATTGTATTTTATGCTTCGGGCGTTGACTTACAAGGCCCTAACTATTCGATCTGGTGGAGCAACGCCCTAGAGTGAAGCCAAGGTTGCCCTGAACGTAGAAATGACCATCACATTCACACTGGCTGCAATTATTCCTGTTATACGGTGGAAAAACTGTTGTATTTTTATTGTATCTTATGCGTCTGGCGTTGACTTCTAATGCGCTAGCTATTCAATCTGGAGGAGCAACGCCCTAGTGTGAAGCATAGGTTGCCCGGTACGTAGAAATGACCGTTAGCTTCACACTGTTTGCAATTATTCATTTTAACCGATGGAAAAGCTGTTTTACTTATATTGTATTTTATGATTCTGGCGTTGACTTCTAAGGCCATAGCTATTCGATGTGGTGGCGCACCGACCTAGGGTGAAGCCTAGGGTGCCCGGAACGTAGAAATGACCATTACTTTCACACTGTTTGCAATTATTCATTTTATACGATGGAAAAGCTGTTGTATTTATATTGTATTTTATGTTTCTGGCGTTGACTTCTAAGGCCATAGCTATTCGATGTGGTGGCGCACCGACCTAGGGTGAAGCCTAGGGTGCCCGGAACGTAGAAATGACCTTTACCGTCACACTTGTTGCAATTATTTCTGTTATACGATTGAAACATTGTGTATTTTTACTTTATTTTATGCTTCTGGCGTTGGCTTCAAAGGCCCTAGCTATTGGATCTGGTGGAGCAACGCCATAGAGTGAAGCCTAGGTTGCCCGAAACCTAGAAATGACCATTACTTTCACTCTGGTTGCAATTATTCTTGCTAAACGATGGAAAACCGGTTGGATTTTTATTGTATTTTATGCTTCTGGCGTTGACTTCTAAGGCCCTAACTATTCGATCAGGTGGCGCAACGCCCTAGAGTGAAGCCTAGGTTTCTCGGAACGTAGAAATGACCATTACCTTCACACTGTTTGCAATTATTCATTTTATACGATGGCAAAGCTGTTGTATTTATATGGTATTTTATGCTTCCTGCGTTGACTTCTAAGGCCGTAGCTATCAGATGTGGTGCAGCAACGCCCTAGAGTGACGCCTAGGTTGCCAGGAACGTAGAAATGACCATTAAATTCACATTGTTTACAAATATTCATTTTATACAGTGGAAAAGCTGTTTTACTTATATTGTATTTTATGATTCTGGCGTTGACTTCTAAGGCCATAGCTATTCGATGTGGTGGCGCACCGACCTAGGGTGAAGCCTAGGGTGCCCGGAACGTAGAAATGACCATTACTTTCACACTGTTTGCAATTATTCATTTTATACGATGGAAAAGCTGTTGTATTTATATTGTATTTTATGTTTCTGGCGTTGACTTCTAAGGCCATAGCTATTCGATGTGGTGGCGCACCGACCTAGGGTGAAGCCTAGGGTGCCCGGAACGTAGAAATGACCTTTACCGTCACACTTGTTGCAATTATTTCTGTTATACGATTGAAACATTGTGTATTTTTACTTTATTTTATGCTTCTGGCGTTGGCTTCAAAGGCCCTAGCTATTGGATCTGGTGGAGCAACGCCATAGAGTGAAGCCTAGGTTGCCCGAAACCTAGAAATGACCATTACTTTCACTCTGGTTGCAATTATTCTTGCTATACGATGGAAAACCGGTTGGATTTTTATTGTATTTTATGCTTCTGGCGTTGACTTCTAAGGCCCTAACTATTCGATCAGGTGGCGCAACGCCCTAGAGTGAAGCCTAGGTTTCTCGGAACGTAGAAATGACCATTACCTTCACACTGTTTGCAATTATTCATTCTATACGATGGAAAAGCTGCTGTATTTTTATCGTATTTTCTGCTTCTGGCATTGACTTCTAAGGTCCTAGCTACTCAATCTGGTGGGGCAACGTCCAGAGTGAACCCTATGTTGCCCGGAACGAAGAAATGACCACAACTTTCACACTGGTTGCAATTATTCGTTTTACACAATGGAAAAACTGTTGTATTTATGGTGTATTTTATGCTTCTGGCGTTGACTTCTAAGGTCGTAACTATTAGATGTGGTGGAGCAACGCCCTAGAGTCAAGCCTAGGTTGCCCGGAACGTAGATATGACCATAACTTTCACAGTGGTGGCAATTATTCATGCTATACGGTAGAAATACTGTTGCATTTTTATTGTATTTTCTGCTTCTGGCTTTAACTTCTAAGGTCCTAGCTGTTCCGTCTGGTGGGGCAACGTCCAAGAGTGAAGCCTATGTTGCCCGGAACGTAGAAATGACCATCACATTCACATTGGTAGCAATTAGTCGTTTTATGCGAAGGAACAGCTTTTGTATTTATATTGTATTTTATGCTTCTGGCGTTGACTTCTAAGGCGCTAACTATTCGATCTGGTGGAGCAACGCACTAGAGTGAAGCCTAGCTTGCTCGGAATGCAGAAATGTCCATAACTTTCACAGTGGTTGCAATTATTCGTTTTATACGATGGAAAAGCTGTTGTATTTATATTGTATTTAATGCTTCTGACGTTGACTTCATAGGCCCTAGCTATTCGATCAGGTGGAGCTACGCCTTAGAGTGAAGCCTAGGTTACCCGGAACGTAGAAAGGACCAGTACTTTCACACTGGTTGCAGTTATTCCAGTTATACGATGGAAAAACTGTTGCATTTTTATTGTATTTTATGCTTCTATCGTTGAATTCTAAGTCCCTAACTATTCGATCTCGTGGAGCAACGCCCCAGAGTGAAGCCTAGGTCGCTCGGAACGTAGAAACGACCATGACTTTTACTCTGGTTGCAATTATTCCTGTTATACGATGGAAAAACTCTTGTATCTTTATTGCATTTTATGCTTCGGGCATTGACTTCTATGGCCCTACCTATTCGATCTGGTGGAGCAACGCCCTAGAGTGAAGCCTAGGTGGCCCGAAACATAGAAATGACCATTACTTTCACACTGGTTGCAATTATTCCTGTTGTACAATGGAAAAACTGTTGCATTTATATTGCATTTTATGCTTCTAGCGTTGAATTCCGAGTCCCTAACTATTCGATCTCGTGGAGCAACGCACCAGAGTGAAGCCTAGCTCGCTCGGAACGCAGAAATGACCATCACTTTTACTCTGGTTGCAATTATTCATTTTATACGATAGAAAAACTGTTGTATTTATATTGTATTTTATTATTCTGGCGTTGACTTCTTAGGCCCTAACTATTCGATCTGGTGGAACAACGCCCTTGAGTGAAGCCTATGTTGCCCGGAACGTAGAAATGAGCATTACCTTCACACTGGTTGCAATTATTCCTTTTAAACGGTGGAAAGACTGTTGTATTTTTATTGTATTTTATGCTTCTGTCGTTGTTTTCTAAGGCCCTAACTATTCGATCTGGTGGAGCAACGCCCTAGAACGAAGCATAGGTTGCCCGGAACGTTGAAATGACCACTACCTTCACACTGTTTGCAATTATTCATTTTATAAGATGGAAAAACTGTTATATCTATATTGTATTTTATGCTTCTGGCGTTGACTTCTGAGGCCGTTGCTTTTCGATGTGGTGGAAGAACGCCATAGAGTGAAGCATAGGTAGCCCGGAACGTAGAAATGTCCATATCTTTCACACTGTTTGCAATTATTCGTTTTATACGATGGAAAAACTTTTTTACTTATATTGTATTTTATGCTTCTGGCGTTGACTTCTAAGGCCCTAGCTATTCGATATGGTGGAACAACGCCCTAGGGTGTAGCCTAGGTTGCCCGGAACGTAGAAATGACCATAACTTTTACACTGGTAGCAATTATTCGTTTTATACAATGGAAAAACCGTTCTATTTATTTTGTGTTTTATGCTTCGGGCGTTGACTTCTAAGGCCCTAACTGTTTGTTCTGGTGGAGCAACGCCCTAGAGTGAAGCCTAGGTTGCCCGGGACGTAGAAATGACCATAACTTTCACACTGGTTGCTACTATTCGTTTTATACGATGGAAAAACTGTTATATTTATATTGTATTTTATGCTTCTGGCGTTGACTTCTGAGGCCGTTGCTTTTCGATGTGGTGGAAGAACGCCATAGAGTGAAGCCTAGGTAGCCCGGAACGTAGAAATGTCCATATCTTTCATACTGTTTGCAATTATTCGTTTTATACGATGGAAAAACTTTTGTACTTTTATTGTATTTTATTCTTCTGGCGTTGACTTCTTAGTCCCTAACTATTCGATGTGGTGGAAGAACGCCATAGAGTGAAGCCAAGGTAGCCCGGAACGTAGAAATGTCCATATCTTTCGCACTGTTTGCAATTATTCGTTTTATACGATGGAAAAACTTTTGTACTTATATTGTATTTTATGCTTCTGGCGTTGACTTCTAAGGCCCTAGCTATTCGATTTGGTGGAGCAACGCCCGAGAGTGGAGCCTAGGTTGCCCGGTACGTAGAAATGACCATTACTTTCACACTGTTTGCATATATACATTATATACGATGGAAAATCTGTTGTATTTATGTTGTATTTTATGCTTCTGGCGTTGACTTCTTAGGCCCTAACTATTTGATCTGGTGGTGCACCGCCCTAGAGTGAAGCCTAGGTTGCCCGGAACGTAGAAAAGACCATTACCTTCACACTGGTTGCAATTATTCCTGTTTTACGATGGAAAAACTGTTGCATCTTTATTGTATTTTATGCTTCTGGCGTTGATTTCTAAGGCCCTAATTATTCGATCTGGTGGAGCAATGCCCTAGAGTGAAGCCTAGGCTGCCCAGAACGTAGAAATGACCATTACATTCTCACTGGTTGCAATTATTCGTCTTATACGATGGAAAAGCTGTTGTATTTATATCGTATTTTATGCTTCTGGCGTTGACTTCTTAGGATCTAACTATTCCATTTGGTGGAACAACGCCCTTGGGTGAAGCCTAGGTTGCGCGGAACGTAGCAATGACCATAACTTTCACACTGGTAGCAATTATTCGTTTTATACGATGGAAAAACTGTTCTATTTATTTTGTATTTTATGCTTCGGGCGTTGACTTCTAAGGCCCTAGCTATTTTAACTGGTCGAGCAACGCCCTACAGTGAAGCCTAGGTAGCCGGGAACGTAGAAATGACCATAACTTCCACACCGGTTGCAATTTTTCGTTTTATACGATGGAAAAGCTGTTGTATTTATATCGCCTTTTATGCTTCTGGCGTTGACTTCTTATGCCCTAACTATTCCATCTGGTGGAACAAAGCCCTAGAATGAAGCATAGGTTGCCCGGAACGTTGAAATGACCACTACCTTCACACTGTTTGCAATTATTCATTTTATAAGATGGAAAAACTGTTATATCTATATTGTATTTTATGCTTCTGGCGTTGACTTCTGAGGCCGTTGCTTTTCGATGTGGTGGAAGAACGCCATAGAGTGAAGCATAGGTAGCCCGGAACGTAGAAATGTCCATATCTTTCACACTGTTTGCAATTATTCGTTTTATACGATGGAAAAACTTTTTTACTTATATTGTATTTTATGCTTCTGGCGTTGACTTCTAAGGCCCTAGCTATTCGATATGGTGGAACAACGCCCTAGGGTGTAGCCTAGGTTGCCCGGAACGTAGAAATGACCATAACTTTTACACTGGTAGCAATTATTCGTTTTATACAATGGAAAAACCGTTCTATTTATTTTGTGTTTTATGCTTCGGGCGTTGACTTCTAAGGCCCTAACTGTTTGATCTGGTGGAGCAACGCCCTAGAGTGAAGCCTAGGTTGCGTGGAACGTAGCAATGGCCATAACTTTCACACTGGTAGCAATTATTCGTTTTATACGATGGAAAAACTGTTCTATTTATCTTGTATTTTATGCTTCGCGTGTTGTCTTCTAAGGCCCTAGCTATTCGATCTGGTCGAGCAACGCCCTAGAGTGAAGCCTAGGTTGCCCGGAACGTAGAAATGACCATAACTTCCACACTGGTTGCAATTATTCGTTTTATACGATGGAAAAGCTGTTGTATTTATATCGTATTTTATGCATCTGGCGTTGACTTCTAAGGGCCTAACTATTCGATCTGGTGGAGCAACGCACTGGGGTGAAGCCTAGGTTGCGCGGAATGTAGAAATGACCATAACGTTCACACTGGTAGCAATTATTCGTTTTATACGATGGAAAAACAGTTTTATTTATTTTGTATTTTATGCTTCTGGCGTTGACTTCTAAGGCCCTAACTATTCGATCTGATGGAGCAACGCCCTAGAGTGAAGACTTGGTTGCCCGGAACGTAGAAATGACCATTACATTCACACTGGTTGCAATTATTCGTCTTATACGATGGAAAAGCTGTTGTATTTATATCGTATTTTATGCTTCTGGCGTTGACTTCATAGGCCCTAACTATTCCATCTGGTCGAACAACGCCCTTGGGTGAAGCCTAGGTTGCGTGGAACGTAGCAATGGCCATAACTTTCACACTGGTAGCAATTATTCGTTTTATACGATGGAAAAACAGTTTTATTTATTCTGTATTTTATGCTTCTGGCGTTGACTTCTAAGGCCCTAACTATTCGAGCTGGTGGAGCAGCGCCCTAGAGTGAAGCCTAGGTTGCGCGGAACGGAGAAATGACCATAACTTTCACACCGGTAGCAATTATTCGTTTTATACGATGGAAAAACTGTTCTATTTATTTTGTATTTTATGCTTCGGGCGTTGATTTCTAAGGCCCTAACTATTCAATCTGTTGGTGCAACGAACAAAGGTGAAGCCTATGTTGCCCGGAAAGTAGAAATGACGTTAACTTTCATACTGGTTGCAATTATTCGTTTTATACGATGGAAATACTGTTTTATTTATTTTGTATTTTATGCTTCGGGCGTTGACTTCTAAGGCCCCAGCTATTCGATCTGGTGGCGCAACGCCCTAGAGTGACGCCTAGGTTGCCCGGAACGTAGAAATGACCATTACTTTCACAATGTTTGCAATTATTCATTTTATACGATGGAAAAGCTTTTGTACTTATATTGTATTTTATTCTTCTGGCGTTGACTTCTTAGGCCCTAATTATTCGATCTGGTGGAACAACGCCCTAGAGTGAAGACTAGGTTGCCCGGAACAAGGAAATGACCATTACTTTCACACTGTTTGGAAATATACATTATATACGATGGAAAATCTGTTGTATTTATGTCGTATTTTTCGCTTCGGGCGTTGACTTCTAAGGCCCTAACTATTCAATCTGTTGGTCCAACGCCCAAGGGTGAAGCCTATGTTGCCCGGAAAGTAGAAATGACGTTAACTTTCATACTGGTTGCAATTATTCGTTTTATACGATGGAAAAACTGTTTTAGTTGTTTTGTATTTTGTGCTTCGGGCGTTGACTTCTAAGGCCCTAACTATTCGATCTGGTGGCGCAACGCACTAGAGTGAAGCTTAGGTTGCCCGGAACGTAGAAATGACCATAACTTTCACACTGGTTGCTATCATTCGTTTTATACGATGGAAAAACTGTTATATTTATATTGTATTTTATGCTTCTGGCATTGACTTCTTAGGCCCTAACTATTCCATCTGGTGGAACAACGCCCTAGGGTGAAGCCTAGGTTGCCTGGAGCGTAGAAATGACCATCACTTTCACACGGGTTGCAATTATTCCTGTTATAGGATGGAAAGACTGTTGTATTTTTATTGTATTTTATACTTCAGGCGTTGACTTCTAAGGCCCTAGCTATTCGATCTGGTCGAGCAACGCCCTAGAGTGAAGCCTAGGTTGCCCGGAACGTAGAAATGACCATAACTTCCACACTGATTGCAATTATTCGTTTTATACGATGGAAAAGCTGTTGTATTTATATCGTATTTTATGCTTCTGGCGTTGACCTCTTAGGCCCTAACTATTCCATCTGGTGGAACAACGCCGTCGGGTGAAGCCTAGGTTGCGTGGAACGTAGAAATGACCTTAACTTTCACACTGGTAGCAATTATACATTATATACGTTGGAAAATCTGTTGTATTTATGTTGTATTTTATGCTTCTGGCGTTGACTTCTTAGGCCCTAACTATTTGATCTGGTGGAGCACCGCCCTAGGGTGAAGCCTATGTTGCCCGGAATGTAGAAATGACGTTAACCTTCATACTGGTTCCAATTATTCGTTTTATTCGATGGAAAAGCTGTTTTATTTATTTTGTATTTTATGCTTCTGGCGTTGACTTCTTATGCCCTAACTATTCCCTCTGGCGGATCAACGCCCTAGAGTGAAACATACGTTGCCCGGAACGTAGAAATGACTATTACTTTCACACTGGTTGCAATTATTCGTTTTATACGATGGAAAAGCTGTTCCATTTATTTTGTATTTTATGCTTCGGGCCTTGACTCCTAAGGCCCTAACTATTCGATCTGGTGGAACAACGCCCTAGGGTCAAGCCTAGGGTGCGCGGAACGTAGAAATGACCATAAGTTTCACACTGGTAGCAATTATTCGTTTTATACGATGGAAAAACTGTTTTATTTATTTTGTATTTTATGCTTCAGGCGTTGACTTCTTATGCCCTAACTATTCCCTCTGGTGGAACAACGCCCTAGGGTGAAGCCTAGGTTGCCTGGAGCGTAGAAATGACCATCACTTTCACACGGGTTGCAATTATTCCTGTTATAGGATGGAAAGACTGTTGTATTTTTATTGTATTTTATACTTCAGGCGTTGACTTCTAAGGCCCTAGCTATTCGTTCTGGTCGAGCAACGCCCTAGAGTGAAGCCTAGGTTGCCCGGAACGTAGGAATGACCATAACTTCCACACTGTTTGCAATTATTCGTTTTATACGATGGAAAAGCTGTTGTATTTATATCGTATTTTATGCTTCTGGCGTTGACCTCTTAGGCCCTAACTATTCCATCTGGTGGAACAACGCCGTCGGGTGAAGCCTAGGTTGCGCGGAACGTAGAAATGACCTTAACTTTCACACTGGTAGCAATTATTCGTTTTATACGATGGAAAAACTGTTCTATTTATATCGTATTTTATGCATCTGGCGTTGACTTCTAAGGACCTAACTATTCGATCTGGTTGAGCATCGCCCTAGAATGAAGCCTACGTTGCGCGGAACGTAGAAATGACCTTAGCCTTCACACTGGTAGCAATTATTCGTTCTATACGATGGAAAAACTGTTCTATTTATTTTGTATGTTATGCTACGGGCGTTGACTCCTAAGGCCATAACTATTCAATCTGTTGGTGCAACGCCCAAGGGTGAAGCCTATGTTGCCCGGCATGTAGAAATGACGTTAACTTTCATACTGGTTCCAATTATTCGTTTTATACGATGGAAAAGCTGTTTTATTTATTTTGTATTTTATGCTTCTGGCGTTGACTTCTTATGCCCTAACTATTCCCTCTGGCGGATCAACGCCCTAGAGTGAAACCTACGTTGCCCGGAACGTAGAAATGACTATTACCTTCACACTGGTTGCAATTATTCGTTTTATACGATGGAAAGGCTGTTCCATTTATTTTGTATTTTATGCTTCGGGCGTTGACTCCTAAGGCCCTAACTATTCGATCTGGTGGAACAACGCCCTAGGGTCAAGCCTAGGTTGCGCGGAACGTAGAAATGACCATAAGTTTCACACTGGTAGCAATTATTCGTTTAATACGATGGAAAAACTGTTTTATTTATTTTGTATTTTATGCTTCTGGCGTTGACTTCTTATGCCCTAACTATTCCCTCTGGCGGATCAACGCCCTAGAGTGAAACCTACGTTGCCCGCAACGTAGAAATGACTATTACCTTCACACTGGTTGCAATTATTCGTTTTATACGATGGAAAAGCTGTTCCATTTATTTTGTATTTTATGCTTCGGGCGTTGACTCCTAAGGCCCTAACTATTCCATCTGGTGGAACAACGCTCTAGGGTGAAGCCTAGGTTGCCTGGAACGTAGAAATGACCATCACTTTCACACGGGATGCAATTATTCCTGTTATAGGATGGAAAGACTGTTGTATTTTTATTGTATTTTATACTTCAGGCGTTGACTTCTAAGGCCCTAGCTATTCGATCTGGTCGAGCAACGCCCTAGAGTGAAGCCTAGGTTGCCTGGAACGTAGAAATGACCATCACTTTCACACGGGTTGCAATTATTCCTGTTATAGGATGGAAAGACTGTTGTATTTTTATTGTATTTTATACTTCAGGCGTTGACTTCTAAGGCCCTAGCTATTCGACCTGGTGGAGCAGCGCCCTAGAGTGAAGCCTAGGTTGCCCGGAACGGAGAAATGACCACAACTTTCACACCGGTAGCAGTTATTCGTTTTATACGATGGAAAAACTGTTCTATTTATTTTGTATTTTATGCTTCGGGCGTTGATTTCTAAGGCCCTAACTATTCAATCTGTTGGTGCAACGAACAAGGGTGAAGCCTATGTTGCCCGGAAAGTAGAAATGACGTTAACTTTCATACTGGTTGCAATTATTCGTTTTATACGATGGAAATACTGTTTTATTTATTTTGTATTTTATGCTTCGGCCGTTGACTTCTAAGGCCCTAACTATTCGATCTGGTGGCGCAACGCCCTAGAGTGACGCCTAGGTTGCCCGGAACGTAGAAATGACCATTACTTTCACAATGTTTGCAATTATTCATTTTATACGATGGAAAAGCTTTTGTACTTATATTGTATTTTATTCTTCTGGCGTTGACTTCTTAGGCCCTAATAATTCGATCTGGTGGAACAACGCCCTAGAGTGAAGACTAGGTTGCCCGGAACAAGGAAATGACCATTACTTTCACACTGTTTGGAAATATACATTATATACGATGGAAAATCTGTTGTATTTATGTCGTATTTTTCGCTTCTGGCGTTGACTTCTTAGGCCCTAACCATTTGATCTGGTGGAGCACCGCCCTAGAGTGAAGCCTAGGTTGCCCGGAACGTAGAAAAGACCATTACCTTCACACTGGTTGCAATTATTCGTTTTATACGATGGAAAAACTGTTCTATTTATTTTGTATTTTATGCTTCGGGCGTTGACTTCTAAGGCCCTAACTCTTCAATCTGTTGGTCCAACGCCCAAGGGTGAAGCCTATGTTGCCCGGAAAGTAGAAATGACGTTAACTTTCATACTGGTTGCAATTATTCGTTTTATTCGATGGAAAAGCTGTTTTATTTATTTTGTATTTTATGCTTCTGGCGTTGATTTCTTATGCCCTAACTATTCCCTCTGGCGGATCAACGCCCTAGAGTGAAACATACGTTGCCCGGAACGTAGAAATGACTATTACTTTCACACTGGTTGCAATTATTCGTTTTATACGATGGAAAAGCTGTTCCATTTATTTTGTATTTTATGCTTCGGGCCTTGACTCCTAAGGCCCTAACTATTCGATCTGGTGGAACAACGCCCTAGGGTCCAGCCTAGGGTGCGCGGAACGTAGAAATGACCATAAGTTTCACACTGGTAGCAATTATTCGTTTTATACGATGGAAAAACTGTTTTATTTATTTTGTATTTTATGCTTCAGGCGTTGACTTCTTATGCCCTAACTATTCCCTCCGGCGGATCAACGCCCTAGAGTGAAACCTACGTTGCCCGGAACGTAGAAATGACTACTACTTTCACACTGGTTGCAATTATTCGTTTTATACGATGGAAAAGCTGTTCCATTTATTTTGCGTTTTATGCATCGGGCGTTGACTTCTAAGGCCCTAACTATTCCATCTGGTAGAACAACGCCCTAGGGTGAAGCCTAGGTTGCCTGGAGCGTAGAAATGACCATCACTTTCACACGGGTTGCAATTATTCCTGTTATAGGATGGAAAGACTGTTGTATTTTTATTGTATTTTATACTTCAGGCGTTGACTTCTAAGGCCCTAGCTATTCGATCTGGTCGAGCAACGCCCTAGAGTGAAGCCTAGGTTGCCCGGAACGTAGAAATGACCATAACTTCCACACTGATTGCAATTATTCGTTTTATACGATGGAAAAGCTGTTGTATTTATATCGTAATTTATGCTTCTGGCGTTGACCTCTTAGGCCCTAACTATTCCATCTGGTGGAACAACGCCGTCGGGTGAAGCCTAGGTTGCGCGGAACGTAGAAATGACCTTAACTTTCACACTGGTAGCAATTATACATTATATACGTTGGAAAATCTGTTGCATTTATGTTGTATTTTATGCTTCGGGCGTTGACTCCTAAGGCCCTAACTATTCGATCAGGTGAAACAACGCCCTAGGGTCAAGCCTAGGTTGCGCGGAACGTAGAAATGACCATAAGTTTCACACTGGTAGCAATTATTCGTTTAATACGAAGGAAAAACTGTTTTATTTATTTTGTATTTTATGCTTCTGGCGTTGACTTCTTATGCCCTAACTATTCCCTCTGGCGGATCAACGCCCTAGAGTGAAACCTACGTTGTCCGGAACGTAGAAATGACTATTACTTTCACACTGGTTGCAATTATTCGTTTTATACGATGGAAAAGCTGTTCCATTTACTTTGTGTTTTATGCTTCGGGCGTTGACTTCTAAGGCCCTAACTATTCCATCTGGTGGAACAACGCCCTAGGGTGAAGCCTAGGTTGCTTGGAACGTAGAAATGACCATCACTTTCACACGGGTTGCAATTATTCCTGTTATAGGATGGAAAGACTGTTGTATTTTTATTGTATTTTATACTTCAGGCGTTGACTTCTAAGGCCCTAGCTATTCGATCTGGTCGAGCAACGCCCTAGAGTGAAGCCTAGGTTGCCCGGAACGTAGAAATGACCATAACTTCCACACTGGTTGCAATTATTCGTTTTATACGATGGAAAAGCTGTTGTATTTATATCGTATTTTATGCTTCTGGCGTTGACCTCTTAGGCCCTAACAATTCCATCTGGTGGAACAACGCCCTCGGGTGAAGCCTAGGTTGCGCGGAACGTAGCAATGACCATAACTTTCACACTGGTTGCAATTATTCGTTTTATACGATGGAAAAGCTGTTGTATTTATATCGTATTTTATGCATCTGGCGTTGACTTCTAAGGACCTAACTATTCGATCTGGTAGAGCAACGCACTGGGGTGAAGCCTAGGTTGCGCGGAATGTAGAAATGACCATAACGTTCACACTAGTAGCAATTATTCGTTTTATACGATGGAAAAACAGTTTTATTTATTTTGTATTTTATGCTTCTGGCGTTGACTTCTAAGGCCCTAACTATTCGATCTGGTGGAGCAACGCCCTAGAGTGAAGACTTGGTTGCCCGGAACGTAGAAATGACCATTACATTCACACTGGTTGCAATTATTCGTCTTATACGATGGAAAAGCTGTTGTATTTATATCGTATTTTATGCTTCTGGCGTTGACTTCTTAGGCCCTAACTATTCCATCTGGTCGAACAACGCCCTTGGGTGAAGCCTAGGTTGCGTGGAACGTAGCAATGGCCATAACTTTCACACTGGTAGCAATTATTCGTTTTATACGATGGAAAAACAGTTTTATTTATTTTGTATTTTATGCTTCTGGCGTTGACTTCTAAGGCCCTAACTATTCGACCTGGTGGAGCAGCGCCCTAGAGTGAAGCCTAGGTTGCCCGGAACGGAGAAATGACCATAACTTTCACACCGGTAGCAATTATTCGTTTTATACGATGGAAAAACTGTTCTATTTATTTTGTATTTTATGCTTCGGGCGTTGATTTCTAAGGCCCTAACTATTCAATCTGTTGGTGCAACGAACAAGGGTGAAGCCTATGTTGCCCGGAAAGTAGAAATGACGTTAACTTTCATACTGGTTGCAATTATTCGTTTTATACGATGGAAATACTGTTTTATTTATTTTGTATTTCATGCTTCGGGCGTTGACTTCTAAGGCCCTAACTATTCGATCTGGTGGCGCAACGCCCTAGAGTGACGCCTAGGTTGCCCGGAACGTAGAAATGACCATTACTTTCACAATGTTTGCAATTATTCATTTTATACGATGGAAAAGCTTTTGTACTTATATTGTATTTTATTCTTCTGGCGTTGACTTCTTAGGCCCTAATAATTCGATCTGGTGGAACAACGCCCTAGAGTGAAGACTAGGTTGCCCGGAACAAGGAAATGACCATTACTTTCACACTGTTTGGAAATATACATTATATACGATGGAAAATCTGTTGTATTTATGTCGTATTTTTCGCTCCTGGCGTTGACTTCTTAGGCCCTAACCATTTGATCTGGTGGAGCACCGCCCTAGAGTGAAGCCTAGGTTGCCGGCAACGTAGAAAAGACCATTACCTTCACACTGGTTGCAATTATTCGTTTTATACGATGGAAAAACTGTTCTATTTATTTTGTATTTTATGCTCCGGGCGTTGACTTCTAAGGCCCTAACTCTTCAATCTGTTGGTCCAACGCCCAAGGGTGAAGCCTATGTTGCCCGGAAAGTAGAAATGACGTTAACTTTCATACTGGTTGCAATTATTCGTTTTATTCGATGGAAAAGCTGTTTTATTTATTTTGTATTTTATGCTTCTGGCGTTGACTTCTTATGCCCTAACTATTCCCTCTGGCGGATCAACGCCCTAGAGTGAAACATACGTTGCCCGGAACGTAGAAATGACTATTACTTTCACACTGGTTGCAATTATTCGTTTTATACGATGGAAAAGCTGTTCCATTTATTTTGTATTTTATGCTTCGGGCCTTGACTCCTAAGGCCCTAACTATTCGATCTGGTGGAACAACGCCCTAGGGTCAAGCCTAGGGTGCGCGGAACGTAGAAATGACCATAAGTTTCACACTGGTAGCAATTATTCGTTTTATACGATGGAAAAACTGTTTTATTTATTTTGTATTTTATGCTTCAGGCGTTGACTTCTTATGCCCTAACTATTCCCTCTGGCGGATCAACGCCCTAGAGTGAAACCTACGATGCCCGGAACGTAGAAATGACTACTACTTTCACACTGGTTGCAATTATTCGTTTTATACGATGGAAAAGCTGTTCCATTTATTTTGCGTTTTATGCATCGGGCGTTGACTTCTAAGGCCCTAACTATTCCATCTGGTGGAACAACGCCCTAGGGTGAAGCCTAGGTTGCCTGGAGCGTAGAAATGACCATCACTTTCACACGGGTTGCAATTATTCCTGTTATAGGATGGAAAGACTGTTGTATTTTTATTGTATTTTATACTTCAGGCGTTGACTTCTAAGGCCCTAGCTATTCGTTCTGGTCGAGCAACGCCCTAGAGTGAAGCCTAGGTTGCCCGGAACGTAGAAATGACCATAACTTCCACACTGATTGCAATTATTCGTTTTATACGATTGAAAAGCTGTTGTATTTATATCGTATTTTATGCTTCTGGCGTTGACCTCTTAGGCCCTAACTATTCCATCTGGCGGAACAACGCCGTCGGGTGAAGCCTAGGTTGCGCGGAACGTAGAAATGACCTTAACTTTCACACTGGTTGCTATCATTCGTTTTATACGATGGAAAAACTGTTATATTTATATTGTATTTTATGCTTCTGGCGTTGACTTCTTAGGCCCTAACTGTTCGATCTGGCGGAACAACGTCCTAGGGTGAAGCCTAGGTTGCCCGGAAGGTAGAAAAGACCATTGCCTTCACACTGGTTGCAATCATTCCTGTTATAGGATGGAAAGACTGTTGTATTTTTATTGTATTTTATACTTCAGGCGTTGACTTCTAAGGCCCTAGCTATTCGATCTGGTCGAGCAACGCCCTAGAGTGAAGCCTAGGTTGACCAGAGCGTAGAAATGACCATAACTTCCACACTGGTTGCAATTATTCGTTTTATACGATGGAAAAGCTGTTGTATTTATATCGTATTTTATGCTTCTGGCGTTGACTTCTTAGGCCCTAACTATTCCATCTGGTCGAACAACGCCCTTGGGTGAAGCCTAGGTTGCGTGGAACGTAGCAATGGCCATAACTTTCACACTGGTAGCAATTATTCGTTTTAAACGATGGAAAAACTGTTCTATTTATTTTGTATTTTCTGCTACGGGCATTGACTCCTAAGGCCATAGCTATTCAATCTGTTGGTGCAACGCCCAAGGGTGAAGCCTATGTTGCCCGGAATGTAGAAATGACGTTAACTTTCATACTGGTTCCAATTATTCGTTTTATACGATGGAAAAGCTGTTTTATTTATTTTGTATTTTATGCTTCTGGCGTTGACTTCTTATGCCCTAACTATTCCCTCTGGCGGATCAACGCCCTAGAGTGAAACCTACGTTGCCCGGAACGTAGAAATGACTATTACCTTCACACTGGTTGCAATTATTCGTTTTATACGATGGAAAAGCTGTTCCATTTATTTTGCATTTTATGCTTCGGGCGTTGACTCCTAAGGCCCTAACTATTCGATCTGGTGAAACAACGCCCTAGGGTCAAGCCTAGGTTGCGCGGAACGTAGAAATGACCATAAGTTTCACACTGGTAGCAATTACTCGTTTAATATGATGGAAAAACTGTTTTATTTATTTTGTATTTTATGCTTCTGGCGTTGACTTCTTATGCCCTAACTATTTCCTCTGGCGGATCAACGCCCTAGAGTGAAACCTACGTTGTCCGGAACGTAGAAATGACTATTACTTTCACACTGGTTGCAATTATTCGTTTTATACGATGGAAAAGCTGTTCCATTTACTTTGTGTTTTATGCTTCGGGCGTTGACTTCTAAGGCCCTAACCATTCCATCTGGTGGAACAACGCCCTAGGGTGAAGCCTAGGTTGCCTGGAACGTAGAAATGACCATCACTTTCACACGGGTTGCAATTATTCCTGCTATAGGATGGAAAGACTGTTGTATTTTTATTGTATTTTATACTTCAGGCGTTGACTTCTAAGGCCCTAGCTATTCGATCTGGTCGAGCAACGCCCTAGAGTGAAGCCTAGGTTGCCCGGAACGTAGAAATGACCATAACTTCCACACTGGTTGCAATTATTCGTTTTATACGATGGAAAAGCTGTTGTATTTATATCGTATTTTATGCTTCTGGCGTTGACCTCTTAGGCCCTAACTATTCCATCTGGTGGAACAACGCCCTCGGGTGAAGCCTAGGTTGCGCGGAACGTAGCAATGACCATAACTTTCACACTGGTAGCAATTATTCGTTTTATACGATGGAAAAACTGTTCTATTTATTTTGTATTTTATGCTTCGCGCGTTGTCTTCTAAGGCCCTAGCTATTCGATCTGGTCGAGCAACGCCCTAGAGTGAAGCCTAGGTTGCCCGGAACGTAGAAATGACCATAACTTCCACACTGGTTGCAATTATTCGTTTTATACGATGGAAAAGCTGTTGTATTTATATCGTATTTTATGCATCTGGCGTTGACTTCTAAGGACCTAACTATTCGATCTGGTGGAGCAACGCACTGGGGTGAAGCCTAGGTTGCGCGGAATGTAGAAATGACCATAACGTTCACACTGGTAGCCATTATTCGTTTTATACGATGGAAAAACAGTTTTACTTATTTTGTATTTTATGCTTCTGGCGTTGACTTCTAAGGCCCTAACCATTCGATCTGGTGGAGCAACGCCCTAGAGTGAAGACTTGGTTGCCCGGAACGTAGAAATGACCATTACATTCACACTGGTTACAATTATTCGTCTTATACGATGGAAAAGCTGTTGTATTTATATCGTATTTTATGCTTCTGGCGTTGACTTCTTAGGCCCTAACTATTCCATCTGGTCGAACAACGCCCTTGGGTGAAGCCTCGGTTGCGTGGAACGTAGCAATGGCCATAACTTTCACACTGGTAGCAATTATTCGTTTTATACGATGGAAAAACAGTTTTATTTATTTTGTATTTTATGCTTCTGGCGTTGACTTCTAAGGCCCTAACTATTCCACCTGGTGGAGCAGCGCCCTAGAGTGAAGCCTAGGTTGCCCGGAACGTAGAAATGACTACTACTTTCACACTGGTTGCAATTATTCGTTTTATACGATGGAAAAGCTGTTCCATTTATTTTGCGTTTTATGCATCGGGCGTTGACTTCTAAGGCCCTAACTATTCCATCTGGTAGAACAACGCCCTAGGGTGAAGCCTAGGTTGCCTGGAGCGTAGAAATGACCATCACTTTCACACGGGTTGCAATTATTCCTGTTATAGGATGGAAAGACTGTTGTATTTTTATTCTATTTTATACTTCAGGCGTTGACTTCTAAGGCCCTAGCTATTCGATCTGGTCGAGCAACGCCCTAGAGTGAAGCCTAGGTTGCCCGGAACGTAGAAATGACCATAACTTCCACACTGATTGCAATTATTCGTTTTATACGATGGAAAAGCTGTTGTATTTATATCGTATTTTATGCTTCTGGCGTTGACCTCTTAGGCCCTAACTATTCCATCTGGTGGAACAACGCCGTCGGGTGAAGCCTAGGTTGCGCGGAACGTAGAAATGACCTTAACTTTCACACTGGTAGCAATTATACATTATATACGTTGGAAAATCTGTTGCATTTATGTTGTATTTTATGCTTCTGGCGTTGACTTCTTAGGCCCTAACTATTTGATCTGGTGCAGCACCGCCCTAGGGTCAAGCCTAGGGTGCGCGGAACGTAGAAATGACCATAAGTTTCACACTGGTAGCAATTATTCGTTTTATACGATGGAAAAACTGTTTTATTTATTTTGTATTTTATGCTTCAGGCGTTGACTTCTTATGCCCTAACTATTCCCTCTGGCGGATCAACGCCCTAGAGTGAAACCTACTTTGCCCGGAACGTAGAAATGACTACTACTTTCACACTGGTTGCAATTATTCGTTTTATACGATGGAAAAGCTGTTCCATTTATTTTGCGTTTTATGCATCGGGCGTTGACTTCTAAGGCCCTAACTATTCCATCTGGTGGAACAACGCCCTAGGGTGAAGCCTAGGTTGCCTGGAGCGTAGAAATGACCATCACTTTCACACGGGTTGCAATTATTCCTGTTATAGGATGGAAAGACTGTTGTATTTTTATTGTATTTTATACTTCAGGCGTTGACTTCTAAGGCCCTAGCTATTCGTTCTGGTCGAGCAACGCCCTAGAGTGAAGCCTAGGTTGCCCGGAACGTAGAAATGACCATAACTTCCACACTGATTGCAATTATTCGTTTTATACGATGGAAAAGCTGTTCCATTTATTTTGTATTTTATGCTTCGGGCGTTGACTCCTAAGGCCCTAACTATTCGATCAGGTGAAACAACGCCCTAGGGTCAAGCCTAGGTTGCGCGGAACGTAGAAATGACCATAAGTTTCACACTGGTAGCAATTATTCGTTTAATACGAAGGAAAAACTGTTTTATTTATTTTGTATTTTATGCTTCTGGCGTTGACTTCTTATGCCCTAACTATTCCCTCTGGCGGATCAACGCCCTAGAGTGAAACCTACGTTGTCCGGAACGTAGAAATGACTATTACTTTCACACTGGTTGCAATTACTCGTTTTATACGATGGAAAAGCTGTTCCATTTACTTTGTGTTTTATGCTTCGGGCGTTGACTTCTAAGGCCCTAACTATTCGATCTGGTGGAACAACGCCCTAGGGTGAAGCCTAGGTTGCCTGGAACGTAGAAATGACCATCACTTTCACACGGGTTGCAATTATTCCTGTTATAGGATGGAAAGACTGTTGTATTTTTATTGTATTTTATACTTCAGGCGTTGACTTCTAAGGCCCTAGCTATTCGATCTGGTCGAGCAACGCCCTAGAGTGAAGCCTAGGTTGCCCGGAACGTAGAAATGACCATAACTTCCACACTGGTTGCAATTATTCGTTTTATACGGTGGAAAAGCTGTTGTATTTATATCGTATTTTATGCTTCTGGCGTTGACCTCTTAGGCCCTAACAATTCCATCTGGTGGAACAACGCCCTCGGGTGAAGCCTAGGTTGCGCGGAACGTAGCAATGACCATAACTTTCACACTGGTTGCAATTATTCGTTTTATACGATG
Organism: Calliopsis andreniformis; assembly: GCF_051401765.1. Taxonomy (NCBI): domain Eukaryota; kingdom Metazoa; phylum Arthropoda; class Insecta; order Hymenoptera; family Andrenidae; genus Calliopsis; species Calliopsis andreniformis. The sequence goes on along the minus strand of NW_027480425.1, from coordinate 5,341,670 downwards.
GAAAAGCTGTTGTATTTATATCGTATTTTATGCATCTGGCGTTGACTTCTAAGGACCTAACTATTCGATCTGGTAGAGCAACGCACTGGGGTGAAGCCTAGGTTGCGCGGAATGTAGAAATGACCATAACGTTCACACTAGTAGCAATTATTCGTTTTATACGATGGAAAAACAGTTTTATTTATTTTGTATTTTATGCTTCTGGCGTTGACTTCTAAGGCCCTAACTATTCGATCTGGTGGAGCAACGCCCTAGAGTGAAGACTTGGTTGCCCGGAACGTAGAAATGACCATTACATTCACACTGGTTGCAATTATTCGTCTTATACGATGGAAAAGCTGTTGTATTTATATCGTATTTTATGCTTCTGGCGTTGACTTCTTAGGCCCTAACTATTCCATCTGGTCGAACAACGCCCTTGGGTGAAGCCTAGGTTGCGTGGAACGTAGCAATGGCCATAACTTTCACACTGGTAGCAATTATTCGTTTTATACGATGGAAAAACAGTTTTATTTATTTTGTATTTTATGCTTCTGGCGTTGACTTCTAAGGCCCTAACTATTCGACCTGGTGGAGCAGCGCCCTAGAGTGAAGCCTAGGTTGCCCGGAACGGAGAAATGACCATAACTTTCACACCGGTAGCAATTATTCGTTTTATACGATGGAAAAACTGTTCTATTTATTTTGTATTTTATGCTTCGGGCGTTGATTTCTAAGGCCCTAACTATTCAATCTGTTGGTGCAACGAACAAGGGTGAAGCCTATGTTGCCCGGAAAGTAGAAATGACGTTAACTTTCATACTGGTTGCAATTATTCGTTTTATACGATGGAAATACTGTTTTATTTATTTTGTATTTTATGCTTCGGGCGTTGACTTCTAAGGCCCTAACTATTCGATCTGGTGGCGCAACGCCCTAGAGTGACGCCTAGGTTGCCCGGAACGTAGAAATGACCATTACTTTCACAATGTTTGCAATTATTCATTTTATACGATGGAAAAGCTTTTGTACTTATATTGTATTTTATTCTTCTGGCGTTGACTTCTTAGGCCCTAATAATTCGATCTGGTGGAACAACGCCCTAGAGTGAAGACTAGGTTGCCCGGAACAAGGAAATGACCATTACTTTCACACTGTTTGGAAATATACATTATATACGATGGAAAATCTGTTGTATTTATGTCGTATTTTTCGCTCCTGGCGTTGACTTCTTAGGCCCTAACCATTTGATCTGGTGCAGCACCGCCCTAGAGTGAAGCCTAGGTTGCCGGCAACGTAGAAAAGACCATTACCTTCACACTGGTTGCAATTATTCGTTTTATACGATGGAAAAACTGTTCTATTTATTTTGTATTTTATGCTCCGGGCGTTGACTTCTAAGGCCCTAACTCTTCAATCTGTTGGTCCAACGCCCAAGGGTGAAGCCTATGTTGCCCGGAAAGTAGAAATGACGTTAACTTTCATACTGGTTGCAATTATTCGTTTTATTCGATGGAAAAGCTGTTTTATTTATTTTGTATTTTATGCTTCTGGCGTTGACTTCTTATGCCCTAACTATTCCCTCTGGCGGACCAACGCCCTAGAGTGAAACATACGTTGCCCGGAACGTAGAAATGACTATTACTTTCACACTGGTTGCAATTATTCGTTTTATACGATGGAAAAGCTGTTCCATTTATTTTGTATTTTATGCTTCGGGCCTTGACTCCTAAGGCCCTAACTATTCGATCTGGTGGAACAACGCCCTAGGGTCAAGCCTAGGGTGCGCGGAACGTAGAAATGACCATAAGTTTCACACTGGTAGCAATTATTCGTTTTATACGATGGAAAAACTGTTTTATTTATTTTGTATTTTATGCTTCAGGCGTTGACTTCTTATGCCCTAACTATTCCCTCTGGCGGATCAACGCCCTAGAGTGAAACCTACGATGCCCGGAACGTAGAAATGACTACTACTTTCACACTGGTTGCAATTATTCGTTTTATACGATGGAAAAGCTGTTCCATTTATTTTGCGTTTTATGCATCGGGCGTTGACTTCTAAGGCCCTAACTATTCCATCTGGTGGAACAACGCCCTAGGGTGAAGCCTAGGTTGCCTGGAGCGTAGAAATGACCATCACTTTCACACGGGTTGCAATTATTCCTGTTATAGGATGGAAAGACTGTTGTATTTTTATTGTATTTTATACTTCAGGCGTTGACTTCTAAGGCCCTAGCTATTCGATCTGGTCGAGCAACGCCCTAGAGTGAAGCCTAGGTTGACCAGAGCGTAGAAATGACCATAACTTCCACACTGGTTGCAATTATTCGTTTTATACGATGGAATAGCTGGTCTATTTATATCGTATTTTATGCTTCTGGCGTTGACTTCTTAGGCACTAACTATTCTATCTGGTGGAACAACGCCCTCGGGTGAAGCCTTGGTTGCGGGGAACGTAGAAATGACCTTAACTTTCACACTGGTAGCAATTATTCGTTTTAAACGATGGAAAAACTGTTCTATTTATTTTGTATTTTCTGCTACGGGCATTGACTCCTAAGGCCATAGCTATTCAATCTGTTGGTGCAACGCCCAAGGGTGAAGCCTATGTTGCCCGGAATGTAGAAATGACGTTAACTTTCATACTGGTTCCAATTATTCGTTTTATACGATGGAAAAGCTGTTTTATTTATTTTGTATTTTATGCTTCTGGCGTTGACTTCTTATGCCCTAACTATTCCCTCTGGCGGACCAACGCCCTAGAGTGAAACATACGTTGCCCGGAACGTAGAAATGACTATTACTTTCACACTGGTTGCAATTATTCGTTTTATACGATGGAAAAGCTGTTCCATTTATTTTGTATTTTATGCTTCGGGCCTTGACTCCTAAGGCCCTAACTATTCGATCTGGTGGAACAACGCCCTAGGGTCAAGCCTAGGGTGCGCGGAACGTAGAAATGACCATAAGTTTCACACTGGTAGCAATTATTCGTTTTATACGATGGAAAAACTGTTTTATTTATTTTGTATTTTATGCTTCAGGCGTTGACTTCTTATGCCCTAACTATTCCCTCTGGCGGATCAACGCCCTAGAGTGAAACCTACGATGCCCGGAACGTAGAAATGACTACTACTTTCACACTGGTTGCAATTATTCGTTTTATACGATGGAAAAGCTGTTCCATTTATTTTGCGTTTTATGCATCGGGCGTTGACTTCTAAGGCCCTAACTATTCCATCTGGTGGAACAACGCCCTAGGGTGAAGCCTAGGTTGCCTGGAGCGTAGAAATGACCATCACTTTCACACGGGTTGCAATTATTCCTGTTATAGGATGGAAAGACTGTTGTATTTTTATTGTATTTTATACTTCAGGCGTTGACTTCTAAGGCCCTAGCTATTCGATCTGGTCGAGCAACGCCCTAGAGTGAAGCCTAGGTTGACCAGAGCGTAGAAATGACCATAACTTCCACACTGGTTGCAATTATTCGTTTTATACGATGGAATAGCTGGTCTATTTATATCGTATTTTATGCTTCTGGCGTTGACTTCTTAGGCACTAACTATTCTATCTGGTGGAACAACGCCCTCGGGTGAAGCCTTGGTTGCGGGGAACGTAGAAATGACCTTAACTTTCACACTGGTAGCAATTATTCGTTTTAAACGATGGAAAAACTGTTCTATTTATTTTGTATTTTCTGCTACGGGCATTGACTCCTAAGGCCATAGCTATTCAATCTGTTGGTGCAACGCCCAAGGGTGAAGCCTATGTTGCCCGGAATGTAGAAATGACGTTAACTTTCATACTGGTTCCAATTATTCGTTTTATACGATGGAAAAGCTGTTTTATTTATTTTGTATTTTATGCTTCTGGCGTTGACTTCTTATGCCCTAACTATTCCCTCTGGCGGATCAACGCCCTAGAGTGAAACCTACGTTGCCCGGAACGTAGAAATGACTATTACCTTCACACTGGTTGCAATTATTCGTTTTATACGATGGAAAAGCTGTTCCATTTATTTTGCATTTTATGCTTCGGGCGTTGACTCCTAAGGCCCTAACTATTCGATCTGGTGAAACAACGCCCTAGGGTCAACCCTAGGTTGCGCGGAACGTAGAAATGACCATAAGTTTCACACTGGTAGCAATTACTCGTTTAATATGATGGAAAAACTGTTTTATTTATTTTGTATTTTATGCTTCTGGCGTTGACTTCTTATGCCCTAACTATTTCCTCTGGCGGATCAACGCCCTAGAGTGAAACCTACGTTGTCCGGAACGTAGAAATGACTATTACTTTCACACTGGTTGCAATTATTCGTTTTATACGATGGAAAAGCTGTTCCATTTACTTTGTGTTTTATGCTTCGGGCGTTGACTTCTAAGGCCCTAACTATTCCATCTGGTGGAACAACGCCCTAGGGTGAAGCCTAGGTTGCCTGGAACGTAGAAATGACCATCACTTTCACACGGGTTGCAATTATTCCTGCTATAGGATGGAAAGACTGTTGTATTTTTATTGTATTTTATACTTCAGGCGTTGACTTCTAAGGCCCTAGCTATTCGATCTGGTCGAGCAACGCCCTAGAGTGAAGCCTAGGTTGCCCGGAACGTAGAAATGACCATAACTTCCACACTGGTTGCAATTATTCGTTTTATACGATGGAAAAGCTGTTGTATTTATATCGTATTTAATGCTTCTGGCGTTGACCTCTTAGGCCCTAACTATTCCATCTGGTGGAACAACGCCCTCGGGTGAAGCCTAGGTTGCGCGGAACGTAGCAATGACCATAACTTTCACACTGGTAGCAATTATTCGTTTTATACGATGGAAAAACTGTTCTATTTATTTTGTATTTTATGCTTCGCGCGTTGTCTTCTAAGGCCCTAGCTATTCGATCTGGTCGAGCAACGCCCTAGAGTGAAGCCTAGGTTGCCCGGAACGTAGAAATGACCATAACTTCCACACTGGTTGCAATTATTCGTTTTATACGATGGAAAAGCTGTTGTATTTATATCGTATTTTATGCATCTGGCGTTGACTTCTAAGGACCTAACTATTCGATCTGGTGGAGCAACGCACTGGGGTGAAGCCTAGGTTGCGCGGAATGTAGAAATGACCATAACGTTCACACTGGTAGCAATTATTCGTTTTATACGATGGAAAAACAGTTTTATTTATTTTGTATTTTATGCTTCTGGCGTTGACTTCTAAGGCCCTAACCATTCGATCTGGTGGAGCAACGCCCTAGAGTGAAGACTTGGTTGCCCGGAACGTAGAAATGACCATTACATTCACACTGGTTGCAATTATTCGTCTTATACGATGGAAAAGCTGTTGTATTTATATCGTATTTTATGCTTCTGGCGTTGACTTCTTAGGCCCTAACTATTCCATCTGGTCGAACAACGCCCTTGGGTGAAGCCTAGGTTGCGTGGAACGTAGCAATGGCCATAACTTTCACACTGGTAGCAATTATTCGTTTTATACGATGGAAAAACAGTTTTATTTATTTTGTATTTTATGCTTCTGGCGTTGACTTCTAAGGCCCTAACTATTCCACCTGGTGGAGCAGCGCCCTAGAGTGAAGCCTAGGTTGCCCGGAACGGAGAAATGACCATAACTTTCACACCGGTAGCAATTATTCGTTTTATACGATGGAAAAACTGTTTTATTTATTTTGTATTTTATGCTTCAGGCGTTGACTTCTTATGCCCTAACTATTCCCTCTGTCGGATCAACGCCCTAGAGTGAAACCTACGTTGCCCGGATCGTAGAAATGACTACTACTTTCACACTGGTTGCAATTATTCGTTTTATACGATGGAAAAGCTGTTCCATTTATTTTGCGTTTTATGCATCGGGCGTTGACTTCTAAGGCCCTAACTATTCCATCTGGTGGAACAACGCCCTAGGGTGAAGCCTAGGTTGCCTGGAGCGTAGAAATGACCATCACTTTCACACGGGTTGCAATTATTCCTGTTATAGGATGGAAAGACTGTTGTATTTTTATTGTATTTTATACTTCAGGCGTTGACTTCTAAGGCCCTAGCTATTCGATCTGGTCGATCAACGCCCTAGAGTGAAGCCTAGGTTGCCCGGAACGTAGAAATGACCATAACTTCCACACTGATTGCAATTATTCGTTTTATACGATGGAAAAGCTGTTGTATTTATATCGTATTTTATGCTTCTGGCGTTGACCTCTTAGGCCCTAACTATTCCATCTGGTGGAACAACGCCGTCGGGTGAAGCCTAGGTTGCGCGGAACGTAGAAATGACCTTAACTTTCACACTGGTAGCAATTATTCGTTTTATACGGTGGAAAAACTGTTCTATTTATTTTGTATTTTATGCTACGGGTGTTGACTCCTAAGGCCATAACTATTCAATCTGTTGGTGCATCGCCCATGGGTGAAGCCTATGTTGCCCGGAATGTAGAAATGACGTTAACTTTCATACTGGTTCCAATTATTCGTTTTATACGATGGAAAAGCTGTTTTATTTATTTTGTGTTTTATGCTTCTGGCGTTGACTTCTTATGCCCTAACTATTCCCTCTGGCGGATCAACGCCCTAGAGTGAAACCTACGTTGCCCGGAACGTAGAAATGACTATTACTTTCACACTGGTTGCAATTATTCGTTTTATACGATGGAAAAGCTGTTCCATTTATTTTGCGTTTTATGCTTCGGGCGTTGACTTCTAAGGCCCTAACTATTCCATCTGGTGGAACAACGCCCTAGGGTGAAGCCTAGGTTGCGTGGAACGTAGCAATGGCCATAACTTTCACACTGGTAGCAATTATTCGTTTTATACGATGGAAAAACAGTTTTATTTATTTTGTATTTTATGCTTCTGGCGCTGACTTCTAAGGCCCTAACTATTCGACCTGGTGGAGCAGCGCCCTAGAGTGAAGCCTAGGTTGCCCGGAACGGAGAAATGACCATAACTTTCACACCGGTAGCAATTATTCGTTTTATACGATGGAAAAACTGTTCTATTTATTTTGTATTTTATGCTTCGGGCGTTGATTTCTAAGGCCCTAACTATTCAATCTGTTGGTGCAACGAACAAGGGTGAAGCCTATGTTGCCCGGAAAGTAGAAATGACGTTAACTTTCATACTGGTTGCAATTATTCGTTTTATACGATGGAAATACTGTTTTATTTATTTTGTATTTTATGCTTCGGGCGTTGACATCTAAGGCCCTAACTATTCGATCTGGTGGCGCAACGCCCTAGAGTGACGCCTAGGTTGCCCGGAACGTAGAAATGACCATTACTTTCACAATGTTTGCAATTATTCATTTTATACGATGGAAAAGCTTTTGTACTTATATTGTATTTTATTCTTCTGGCGTTGACTTCTAAGGCCCTAACTATTCGATCTGGTGGAGCAACGCCCTAGAGTGAAGACTTGGTTGCCCGGAACGTAGAAATGACCATTACATTCACACTGGTTGCAATTATTCGTCTTATACGATGGAAAAGCTGTTGTATTTATATCGTATTTTATGCTTCTGGCGTTGACTTCTTAGGCCCTAACTATTCCATCTGGTCGAACAACGCCCTTGGGTGAAGCCTAGGTTGCGTGGAACGTAGCAATGGCCATAACTTTCACACTGGTAGCAATTATTCGTTTTATACGATGGAAAAACTGTTCTATTTATTTTGTATTTTATGCTTCGGGCGTTGACTTCTAAGGCCCTAACTCTTTAATCTGTTGGTCCAACGCCCAAGGGTGAAGCCTATGTTGCCCGGAAAGTAGAAATGACGTTAACTTTCATACTGGTTGCAATTATTCGTTTTATTCGATGGAAAAGCTGTTTTATTTATTTTGTATTTTATGCTTCGGGCGTTGACTTCTAAGGCCCTAACTATTCGATCAGGTGAAACAACGCCCTAGGGTCAAGCCTAGGTTGCGCGGAACGTAGAAATGACCATAAGTTTCACACTGGTAGCAATTATTCGTTTAATACGAAGGAAAAACTGTTTTATTTATTTTGTATTTTATGCTTCTGGCGTTGACTTCTTATGCCCTAACTATTCCCTCTGGCGGATCAACGCCCTAGAGTGAAACCTACGCTGTCCGGAACGTAGAAATGACTATTACTTTCACACTGGTTGCAATTACTCGTTTTATACGATGGAAAAGCTGTTCCATTTACTTTGTGTTTTATGCTTCGGGCGTTGACTTCTAAGGCCCTAACTATTCGATCTGGTGGAACAACGCCCTAGGGTGAAGCCTAGGTTGCCTGGAACGTAGAAATGACCATCACTTTCACAAGGGTTGCAATTATTCCTGTTATAGGATGGAAAGACTGTTGTATTTTTATTGTATTTTATACTTCAGGCGTTGACTTCTAAGGCCCTAGCTATTCGATCTGGTCGAGCAACGCCCTAGAGTGAAGCCTAGGTTGCCCGGAACGTAGAAATGACCATAACTTCCACACTGGTTGCAATTATTCGTTTTATACGATGGAAAAGCTGTTGTATTTATATCGTATTTTATGCTTCTGGCGTTGACCTCTTAGGCCCTAACAATTCCATCTGGTGGAACAACGCCCTCGGGTGAAGCCTAGGTTGCGCGGAACGTAGCAATGACCATAACTTTCACACTGGTTGCAATTATTCGTTTTATACGATGGAAAAGCTGTTGTATTTATATCGTATTTTATGCATCTGGCGTTGACTTCTAAGGACCTAACTATTCGATCTGGTAGAGCAACGCACTGGGGTGAAGCCTAGGTTGCGCGGAATGTAGAAATGACCATAACGTTCACACTAGTAGCAATTATTCGTTTTATACGATGGAAAAACAGTTTTATTTATTTTGTATTTTATGCTTCTGGCGTTGACTTCTAAGGCCCGAACTATTCGATCTGGTGGAGCAACGCCCTAGAGTGAAGACTTGGTTGCCCGGAACGTAGAAATGACCATTACATTCACACTGGTTGCAATTATTCGTCTTATACGATGGAAAAGCTGTTGTATTTATATCGTATTTTATGCTTCTGGCGTTGACTTCTTAGGCCCTAACTATTCCATCTGGTCGAACAACGCCCTTGGGTGAAGCCTAGGTTGCGTGGAACGTAGCAATGGCCATAACTTTCACACTGGTAGCAATTATTCGTTTTATACGATGGAAAAACAGTTTTATTTATATCGTATTTTATGCTTCTGGCGTTGACTTCTAAGGCCCTAACTATTCGACCTGGTGGAGCAGCGCCCTAGAGTGAAGCCTAGGTTGCCCGGAACGGAGAAATGACCATAACTTTCACACCGGTAGCAATTATTCGTTTTATACGATGGAAAAACTGTTCTATTTATTTTGTATTTTATGCTTCGGGCGTTGATTTCTAAGGCCCTAACTATTCAATCTGTTGGTGCAACGAACAAGGGTGAAGCCTATGTTGCCCGGAAAGTAGAAATGACGTTAACTTTCATACTGGTTGCAATTATTCGTTTTATACGATGGAAATACTGTTTTATTTATTTTGTATTTTATGCTTCGGGCGTTGACTTCTAAGGCCCTAACTATTCGATCTGGTGGCGCAACGCCCTAGAGTGACGCCTAGGTTGCCCGGAACGTAGAAATGACCATTACTTTCACAATGTTTGCAATTATTCATTTTATACGATGGAAAAGCTTTTGTACTTATATTGTATTTTATTCTTCTGGCGTTGACTTCTTAGGCCCTAATAATTCGATCTGGTGGAACAACGCCCTAGAGTGAAGACTAGGTTGCCCGGAACAAGGAAATGACCATTACTTTCACACTGTTTGGAAATATACATTATATACGATGGAAAATCTGTTGTATTTATGTCGTATTTTTCGCTCCTGGCGTTGACTTCTTAGGCCCTAACCATTTGATCTGGTGCAGCACCGCCCTAGAGTGAAGCCTAGGTCGCCGGCAACGTAGAAAAGACCATTACCTTCACACTGGTTGCAATTATTCGTTTTATACGATGGAAAAACTGTTCTATTTATTTTGTATTTTATGCTCCGGGCGTTGACTTCTAAGGCCCTAACTCTTCAATCTGTTGGTCCAACGCCCAAGGGTGAAGCCTATGTTGCCCGGAAAGTAGAAATGACGTTAACTTTCATACTGGTTGCAATTATTCGTTTTATTCGATGGAAAAGCTGTTTTATTTATTTTGTATTTTATGCTTCTGGCGATGACTTCTTATGCCCTAACTATTCCCTCTGGCGGACCAACGCCCTAGAGTGAAACATACGTTGCCCGGAACGTAGAAATGACTATTACTTTCACACTGGTTGCAATTATTCGTTTTATACGATGGAAAAGCTGTTCCATTTATTTTGTATTTTATGCTTCGGGCCTTGACTCCTAAGGCCCTAACTATTCGATCTGGTGGAACAACGCCCTAGGGTCAAGCCTAGGGTGCGCGGAACGTAGAAATGACCATAAGTTTCACACTGGTAGCAATTATTCGTTTTATACGATGGAAAAACTGTTTTATTTATTTTGTATTTTATGCTTCAGGCGTTGACTTCTTATGCCCTAACTATTCCCTCTGGCGGATCAACGCCCTAGAGTGAAACCTACGATGCCCGGAACGTAGAAATGACTACTACTTTCACACTGGTTGCAATTATTCGTTTTATACGATGGAAAAGCTGTTCCATTTATTTTGCGTTTTATGCATCGGGCGTTGACTTCTAAGGCCCTAACTATTCCATCTGGTGGAACAACGCCCTAGGGTGAAGCCTAGGTTGCCTGGAGCGTAGAAATGACCATCACTTTCACACGGGTTGCAATTATTCCTGTTATAGGATGGAAAGACTGTTGTATTTTTATTGTATTTTATACTTCAGGCGTTGACTTCTAAGGCCCTAGCTATTCGATCTGGTCGAGCAACGCCCTAGAGTGAAGCCTAGGTTGACCAGAGCGTAGAAATGACCATAACTTCCACACTGGTTGCAATTATTCGTTTTATACGATGGAATAGCTGGTCTATTTATATCGTATTTTATGCTTCTGGCGTTGACTTCTTAGGCACTAACTATTCTATCTGGTGGAACAACGCCCTCGGGTGAAGCCTTGGTTGCGGGGAACGTAGAAATGACCTTAACTTTCACACTGGTAGCAATTATTCGTTTTAAACGATGGAAAAACTGTTCTATTTATTTTGTATTTTCTGCTACGGGCATTGACTCCTAAGGCCATAGCTATTCAATCTGTTGGTGCAACGCCCAAGGGTGAAGCCTATGTTGCCCGGAATGTAGAAATGACGTTAACTTTCATACTGGTTCCAATTATTCGTTTTATACGATGGAAAAGCTGTTTTATTTATTTTGTATTTTATGCTTCTGGCGTTGACTTCTTATGCCCTAACTATTCCCTCTGGCGGATCAACGCCCTAGAGTGAAACCTACGTTGCCCGGAACGTAGAAATGACTATTACCTTCACACTGGTTGCAATTATTCGTTTTATACGATGGAAAAGCTGTTCCATTTATTTTGCATTTTATGCTTCGGGCGTTGACTCCTAAGGCCCTAACTATTCGATCTGGTGAAACAACGCCCTAGGGTCAACCCTAGGTTGCGCGGAACGTAGAAATGACCATAAGTTTCACACTGGTAGCAATTACTCGTTTAATATGATGGAAAAACTGTTTTATTTATTTTGTATTTTATGCTTCTGGCGTTGACTTCTTATGCCCTAACTATTTCCTCTGGCGGATCAACGCCCTAGAGTGAAACCTACGTTGTCCGGAACGTAGAAATGACTATTACTTTCACACTGGTTGCAATTATTCGTTTTATACGATGGAAAAGCTGTTCCATTTACTTTGTGTTTTATGCTTCGGGCGTTGACTTCTAAGGCCCTAACTATTCCATCTGGTGGAACAACGCCCTAGGGTGAAGCCTAGGTTGCCTGGAACGTAGAAATGACCATCACTTTCACACGGGTTGCAATTATTCCTGCTATAGGATGGAAAGACTGTTGTATTTTTATTGTATTTTATACTTCAGGCGTTGACTTCTAAGGCCCTAGCTATTCGATCTGGTCGAGCAACGCCCTAGAGTGAAGCCTAGGTTGCCCGGAACGTAGAAATGACCATAACTTCCACACTGGTTGCAATTATTCGTTTTATACGATGGAAAAGCTGTTGTATTTATATCGTATTTAATGCTTCTGGCGTTGACCTCTTAGGCCCTAACTATTCCATCTGGTGGAACAACGCCCTCGGGTGAAGCCTAGGTTGCGCGGAACGTAGCAATGACCATAACTTTCACACTGGTAGCAATTATTCGTTTTATACGATGGAAAAACTGTTCTATTTATTTTGTATTTTATGCTTCGCGCGTTGTCTTCTAAGGCCCTAGCTATTCGATCTGGTCGAGCAACGCCCTAGAGTGAAGCCTAGGTTGCCCGGAACGTAGAAATGACCATAACTTCCACACTGGTTGCAATTATTCGTTTTATACGATGGAAAAGCTGTTGTATTTATATCGTATTTTATGCATCTGGCGTTGACTTCTAAGGACCTAACTATTCGATCTGGTGGAGCAACGCACTGGGGTGAAGCCTAGGTTGCGCGGAATGTAGAAATGACCATAACGTTCACACTGGTAGCAATTATTCGTTTTATACGATGGAAAAACAGTTTTATTTATTTTGTATTTTATGCTTCTGGCGTTGACTTCTAAGGCCCTAACCATTCGATCTGGTGGAGCAACGCCCTAGAGTGAAGACTTGGTTGCCCGGAACGTAGAAATGACCATTACATTCACACTGGTTGCAATTATTCGTCTTATACGATGGAAAAGCTGTTGTATTTATATCGTATTTTATGCTTCTGGCGTTGACTTCTTAGGCCCTAACTATTCCATCTGGTCGAACAACGCCCTTGGGTGAAGCCTAGGTTGCGTGGAACGTAGCAATGGCCATAACTTTCACACTGGTAGCAATTATTCGTTTTATACGATGGAAAAACAGTTTTATTTATTTTGTATTTTATGCTTCTGGCGTTGACTTCTAAGGCCCTAACTATTCCACCTGGTGGAGCAGCGCCCTAGAGTGAAGCCTAGGTTGCCCGGAACGGAGAAATGACCATAACTTTCACACCGGTAGCAATTATTCGTTTTATACGATGGAAAAACTGTTTTATTTATTTTGTATTTTATGCTTCAGGCGTTGACTTCTTATGCCCTAACTATTCCCTCTGTCGGATCAACGCCCTAGAGTGAAACCTACGTTGCCCGGAACGTAGAAATGACTACTACTTTCACACTGGTTGCAATTATTCGTTTTATACGATGGAAAAGCTGTTCCATTTATTTTGCGTTTTATGCATCGGGCGTTGACTTCTAAGGCCCTAACTATTCCATCTGGTGGAACAACGCCCTAGGGTGAAGCCTAGGTTGCCTGGAGCGTAGAAATGACCATCACTTTCACACGGGTTGCAATTATTCCTGTTATAGGATGGAAAGACTGTTGTATTTTTATTGTATTTTATACTTCAGGCGTTGACTTCTAAGGCCCTAGCTATTCGATCTGGTCGATCAACGCCCTAGAGTGAAGCCTAGGTTGCCCGGAACGTAGAAATGACCAAAACTTCCACACTGATTGCAATTATTCGTTTTATACGATGGAAAAGCTGTTGTATTTATATCGTATTTTATGCTTCTGGCGTTGACCTCTTAGGCCCTAACTATTCCATCTGGTGGAACAACGCCGTCGGGTGAAGCCTAGGTTGCGCGGAACGTAGAAATGACCTTAACTTTCACACTGGTAGCAATTATTCGTTTTATACGGTGGAAAAACTGTTCTATTTATTCTGTATTTTATGCTACGGGTGTTGACTCCTAAGGCCATAACTATTCAATCTGTTGGTGCATCGCCCATGGGTGAAGCCTATGTTGCCCGGAATGTAGAAATGACGTTAACTTTCATACTGGTTCCAATTATTCGTTTTATACGATGGAAAAGCTGTTTTATTTATTTTGTGTTTTATGCTTCTGGCGTTGACTTCTTATGCCCTAACTATTCCCTCTGGCGGATCAACGCCCTAGAGTGAAACCTACGTTGCCCGGAACGTAGAAATGACTATTACTTTCACACTGGTTGCAATTATTCGTTTTATACGATGGAAAAGCTGTTCCATTTATTTTGCGTTTTATGCTTCGGGCGTTGACTTCTAAGGCCCTAACTATTCCATCTGGTGGAACAACGCCCTAGGGTGAAGCCTAGGTTGCGTGGAACGTAGCAATGGCCATAACTTTCACACTGGTAGCAATTATTCGTTTTATACGATGGAAAAACAGTTTTATTTATTTTGTATTTTATGCTTCTGGCGCTGACTTCTAAGGCCCTAACTATTCGACCTGGTGGAGCAGCGCCCTAGAGTGAAGCCTAGGTTGCCCGGAACGGAGAAATGACCATAACTTTCACACCGGTAGCAATTATTCGTTTTATACGATGGAAAAACTGTTCTATTTATTTTGTATTTTATGCTTCGGGCGTTGATTTCTAAGGCCCTAACTATTCAATCTGTTGGTGCAACGAACAAGGGTGAAGCCTATGTTGCCCGGAAAGTAGAAATGACGTTAACTTTCATACTGGTTGCAATTATTCGTTTTATACGATGGAAATACTGTTTTATTTATTTTGTATTTTATGCTTCGGGCGTTGACATCTAAGGCCCTAACTATTCGATCTGGTGGCGCAACGCCCTAGAGTGACGCCTAGGTTGCCCGGAACGTAGAAATGACCATTACTTTCACAATGTTTGCAATTTTTCATTTTATACGATGGAAAAGCTTTTGTACTTATATTGTATTTTATTCTTCTGGCGTTGACTTCTTAGGCCCTAATAATTCGATCTGGTGGAACAACGCCCTAGAGTGAAGACTAGGTTGCCCGGAACAAGGAAATGACCATTACTTTCACACTGTTTGGAAATATACATTATATACGATGGAAAATCTGTTGTATTTATGTCGTATTTTTCGCTTCTGGCGTTGACTTCTTAGGCCCTAACCATTTGATCTGGTGGAGCACCGCCCTAGAGTGAAGCCTAGGTTGCCCGGAACGTAGAAAAGACCATTACCTTCACACTGGTTGCAATTATTCGTTTTATACGATGGAAAAACTGTTCTATTTATTTTGTATTTTATGCTTCGGGCGTTGACTTCTAAGGCCCTAACTCTTCAATCTGTTGGTCCAACGCCCAAGGGTGAAGCCTATGTTGCCCGGAAAGTAGAAATGACGTTAACTTTCATACTGTTTGCAATTATTCGTTTTATACGATGGAAAGGCTGTTCCATTTATTTTGTATTTTATGCTTCGGGCGTTGACTCCTAAGGCCCTAACTATTCGATCTGGTGGAACAACGCCCTAGGGTCAAGCCTAGGTTGCGCGGAACGTAGAAATGACCATAAGTTTCACACTGGTAGCAATTATTCGTTTAATACGATGGAAAAACTGTTTTATTTATTTTGTATTTTATGCTTCTGGCGTTGACTTCTTATGCCCTAATTATTCCCTCTGGCGGATCAACGCCCTAGAGTGAAACCTACGTTGCCCGGAACGTAGAAATGACTATTACCTTCACACTGGTTGCAATTATTCGTTTTATACGATGGAAAAGCTGTTCCATTTATTTTGTATTTTATGCTTCGGGCGTTGACTCCTAAGGCCCTAACTATTCCATCTGGTGGAACAACACCCTAGGGTGAAGCCTAGGTTGCCTGGAACGTAGAAATGACCATCACTTTCACACGGGTTGCAATTATTCCTGTTATAGGATGGAAAGACTGTTGTATTTTTATTGTATTTTATACTTCAGGCGTTGACTTCTAAGGCCCTAGCTATTCGATCTGGTCGAGCAACGCCCTAGAGTGAAGCCTAGGTTGCCCGGAACGTAGAAATGACCATAACTTCCACACTGGTTGCAATTATTCGTTTTATACGATGGAAAAGCTGTTGTATTTATATCGTATTTTATGCTTCTGGCGTTGACCTCTTAGGCCCTAACTATTCCATCTGGTGGAACAACGCCCTCGGGTGAAGCCTAGGTTGTGCGGAACGTAGCAATGACCATAACTTTCACACTGGTAGCAATTATTCGTTTTATACGATGGAAAAACTGTTCTATTTATTTTGTATTTTATGCTTCGCGCGTTGTCTTCTAAGGCCCTAGCTATTCGATCTGGTCGAGCAACGCCCTAGAGTGAAGCCTAGGTTGCACGGAACGTAGAAATGACCATAACTTCCACACTGGTTGCAATTATTCGTTTTATACGATGGAAAAGCTGTTGTATTTATATCGTATTTTATGCATCTGGCGTTGACTTCTAAGGACCTAACTATTCGATCTGGTGGAGCAACGCACTGGGGTGAAGACTAGGTTGCGCGGAATGTAGAAATGACCATAACGTTCACACTGGTAGCAATTATTCGTTTTATACGATGGAAAAACAGTTTTATTTATTTTGTATTTTATGCTTCTGGCGTTGACTTCTAAGGCCCTAACTATTCGATCTGGTGGAGCAACGCCCTAGAGTGAAGACTTGGTTGCCCGGAACGTAGAAATGACCATTACATTCACACTGGTTGCAATTATTCGTCTTATACGATGGAAAAGCTGTTGTATTTATATCGTATTTTATGCTTCTGGCGTTGCCTTCTTAGGCCCTAACTATTCCATCTGGTCGAACAACGCCCTTGGGTGAAGCCTAGGTTGCGTGGAACGTAGCAATGGCCATAACTTTCACACTGGTAGCAATTATTCGTTTTATACGATGGAAAAACAGTTTTATTTATTTTGTATTTTATGCTTCTGGCGTTGACTTCTAAGGCCCTAACTATTCAATCTGTTGGTGCAACGAACAAGGGTGAAGCCTATGTTGCCCGGAAAGTAGAAATGACGTTAACTTTCATACTGGTTGCAATTATTCGTTTTATACGATGGAAATACTGTTTTATTTATTTTGTATTTTATGCTTCGGGCGTTGACTTCTAAGGCCCTAACTATTCGATCTGGTGGCGCAACGCCCTAGAGTGACGCCTAGGTTGCCCGGAACGTAGAAATGACCATTACTTTCACAATGTTTGCAATTATTCATTTTATACGATGGAAAAGCTTTTGTACTTATATTGTATTTTATTCTTCTGGCGTTGACTTCTTAGGCCCTAATAATTCGATCTGGTGGAACAACGCCCTAGAGTGAAGACTAGGTTGCCCGGAACAAGGAAATGACCATTACTTTCACACTGTTTGGAAATATACATAATATACGATGGAAAATCTGTTGTATTTATGTCGTATTTTTCGCTTCTGGCGTTGACTTCTTAGGCCCTAACCATTTGATCTGGTGGAGCACCGCCCTAGAGTGAAGCCTAGGTTGCCCGGAACGTAGAAAAGACCATTACCTTCACACTGGTTGCAATTATTCGTTTTATACGATGGAAAAACTGTTCTATTTATTTTGTATTTTATGCTTCGGGCGTTGACTTCTAAGGCCCTAACTCTTTAATCTGTTGGTCCAACGCCCAAGCGTGAAGCCTATGTTGCCCGGAAAGTAGAAATGACGTTAACTTTCATACTGGTTGCAATTATTCGTTTTATTCGATGGAAAAGCTGTTTTATTTATTTTGTATTTTATGCTTCTGGCGTTGACTTCTTATGCCCTAACTATTCCCTCTGGCGGATCAACGCCCTAGAGTGAAACATACGTTGCCCGGAACGTAGAAATGACTATTACTTTCACACTGGTTGCAGTTATTCGTTTTATACGATGGAAAAGCTGTTGCATCTTTATTGTATTTTATTCATCTGGGGTTGACTTCTAAGGCCGTAGCTATTAGATGTGGTGGAGCAACGCCCGAGAGTGGGGCCTAGGTTGCCCGGTACATAGAAATGACCATTACTTTCACACTGTTTGCAAATATACATTATATACGTTGGAAAATCTGTTGTATTTATGTTGTATTTTATGCTTCTGGCGTTGACTTCTTTGGCCCTAACTATTTGATCTGGTGGAGCACCGCCCTAGGGTCAAGCCTAGGGTGCGCGGAACGTAGAAATGACCATAAGTTTCACACTGGTAGCAATTATTCGTTTTATACGATGGAAAAACTGTTTTATTTATTTTTTACTTTATGCTTCAGGCGTTGACTTCTTATGCCCTAACTATTCCCTCCGGCGGATCAACGTCCTAGAGTGAAACCTACGTTGCCCGGAACGTAGAAATGACTACTACTTTCACACTGGTTGCAATTATTCGTTTTATACGATGGAAAAGCTGTTCCATTTATTTTGCGTTTTATGCATCGGGCGTTGACTTCTAAGGCCCTAACTATTCCATCTGGTGGAACAACGCCCTAGGGTGAAGCCTAGGTTGCCTGGAGCGTAGAAATGACCATCACTTTCACACGGGTTGCAATTATTCCTGTTATAGGATGGAAAGACTGTTGTATTTTTATTGTATTTTATACTTCAGGCGTTGACTTCTAAGGCCCTAGCTATTCGATCTGGTCGAGCAACGCCCTAGAGTGAAGCCTAGGTTGCCCGGAACGTAGAAATAACCATAACTTCCACACTGATTGCAATTATTCGTTTTATACGATGGAAAAGCTGTTGTATGTATATCGTATTTTATGCTTCTGGCGTTGACCTCTTAGGCCCTAACTATTCCATCTGGTGGAACAACGCCGTCGGGTGAAGCCTAGGTTGCGCGGAACGTAGAAATGACCTTAACTTTCACACTGGTAGCAATTATACATTATATACGTTGGAAAATCTGTTGTATTTATGTTGTATTTTATGCTTCTGGCGTTGACTTCTTAGGCCCTAACTATTTGATCTGGTGGAGCACCGCCCTAGGGTGAAGCCTATGTTGCCCGGAATGTAGAAATGACGTTAACTTTCATACTGGTTCCAATTATTCGTTTTATTCGATGGAAAAGCTGTTTTATTTATTTTGTATTTTATGCTTCTGGCGTTGACTTCTTATGCCCTAACTATTCCCTCTGGCGGATCAACGCCCTAGAGTGAAACATACGTTGCCCGGAACGTAGAAATGACTATTACTTTCACACTGGTTGCAATTATTCGTTTTATACGATGGAAAAGCTGTTCCATTTATTTTGTATTTTATGCTTCGGGCCTTGACTCCTAAGGCCCTAACTATTCGATCTGGTGGAACAACGCCCTAGGGTCAAGCCTAGGGTGTGCGGAACGTAGAAATGACCATAAGTTTCACACTGGTAGCAATTATTCGTTTTATACATTGGAAAAACTGTTATATTTATATTGTATTTTATGCTTCTGGCGTTGACTTCTTAGGCCCTAACTGTTCGATCTGGTGGAACAACGCCCTCGGGTGAAGCCTTGGTTGCGGGGAACGTAGAAATGACCTTAACTTTCACACTGGTAGCAATTATTCGTTTTAAACGATGGAAAAACTGTTCTATTTATTTTGTATTTTCTGCTACGGGCATTGACTCCTAAGGCCATAGCTATTCAATCTGTTGGTGCAACGCCCAAGGGTGAAGCCTATGTTGCCCGGAATGTAGAAATGACGTTAACTTTCATACTGGTTCCAATTATTCGTTTTATACGATGGAAAAGCTGTTTTATTTATTTTGTATTTTATGCTTCTGGCGTTGGCTTCTTATGCCCTAACTATTCCCTCTGGCGGATCAACGCCCTAGAGTGAAACCTACGTTGCCCGGAACGTAGAAATGACTATTACCTTCACACTGGTTGCAATTATTCGTTTTATACGATGGAAAAGCTGTTCCATTTATTTTGTATTTTATGCTTCGGGCGTTGTCTCCTAAGGCCCTAACTATTCGATCTGGTGAAACAACGCCCTAGGGTCAAGCCTAGGTTGCGCGGAACGTAGAAATGACCATAAGTTTCACACTGGTAGCAATTATTCGTTTAATACGATGGAAAAACTGTTTTATTTATTTTGTATTTTATACTTCTGGCGTTGACTTCTTATGCCCTAACTATTCCCTCTGGCGGATCAACGCCCTAGAGTGAAACCTACGTTGTCCGGAACGTAGAAATGACTATTACTTTCACACTGGTTGCAATTATTCGTTGTATACGATGGAAAAGCTGTTCCATTTACTTTGTGTTTTATGCTTCGGGCGTTGACTTCTAAGGCCCTAACTATTCCATCTGGTGGAACAACGCCCTAGGGTGAAGCCTAGGTTGCCTGGAACGTAGAAATGACCATCACTTTCACACGGGTTGCAATTATTCCTGCTATAGGATGGAAAGACTGTTGTATTTTTATTGTATTTTATACTTCAGGCGTTGACTTCTAAGGCCCTAGCTATTCGATCTGGTCGAGCAACGCCCTAGAGTGAAGCCTAGGTTGCCCGGAACGTAGAAATGACCATAACTTCCACACTGGTTGCAATTATTCGTTTTATACGATGGAAAAGCTGTTGTATTTATATCGTATTTTATGCATCTGGCGTTGACTTCTAAGGACCTAACTATTCGATCTGGTGGAGCAACGCACTGGGGTGAAGCCTAGGTTGCGCGGAATGTAGAAATGAACATAACGTTCACACTGGTAGCAATTATTCGTTTTATACGATGGAAAAACAGTTTTATTTATTTTGTATTTTAGGCTTCTGGCGTTGACTTCTAAGGCCCTAACTATTCGATCTGGTGGAGCAACGCCCTAGAGTGAAGACTTGGTTGCCCGGAACGTAGAAATGACCATCACTTTCACACGGGTTGCAATTATTCCTGTTATAGGATGGAAAGACTGTTGTATTTTTATTGTATTTTCTACTTCAGTCGTTGACTTCTAAGGCCCTAGCTATTCGATCTGGTCGAGCAACGCCCTAGAGTGAAGGCTAGGTTGCCCGGAACGTAGAAATGACCATAACTTCCACACTGGTTGCAATTATTCGTTTTATACGATGGAAAAGCTGTTGTATTTATATCGTATTTTATGCTTCTGGCGTTGACCTCTTAGGCCCTAACTATTCCATCTGGTGGAACAACGCCCTCGGGTGAAGCCTAGGTTGCGCGGAACGTAGCAATGACCATAACTTTCACACTGGTAGCAATTATTCGTTTTATACGATGGAAAAACAGTTCTATTTATTTTGTATTTTATGCTTCGCGCGTTGTCTTCTAAGGCCCTAGCTATTCGATCTGGTCGAGCAACGCCCTAGAGTGAAGCCTAGGTTGCCCGGAACGTAGAAATGACCATAACTTCCACACTGGTTGCAATTATTCGTTTTATACGATGGAAAAGCTGTTCCAGTTATTTTGTATTTTATGCTTCGGGCCTTGACTCCTAAGGCCCTAACTATTCGATCTGGTGGAACAACGCACTAGGGTCAAGCCTAGGGTGCGCGGAACGCAGAAATGACCATAAGTTTCACACTGGTAGCAATTATTCGTTTTATACGATGGAAAAACTGTTTTATTTATTTTGTATTTTATGCTTCAGGCGTTGACTTCTTATGCCCTAACTATTCCCTCTGGCGGATCAACGCCCTAGAGTGAAACCTACGTTGCCCGGAACGTAGAAATGACTACTACTTTCACACTGGTTGCAATTATTCGTTTTATACGATGGAAAAGCTGTTCCATTTATTTTGCGTTTTATGCATCGGGCGTTGACTTCTAAGGCCCTAACTATTCCATCTGGTGGAACAACGCCCTAGGGTGAAGCCTAGGTTGCCTGGAGCGTAGAAATGACCATCACTTTCACACGGGTTGCAATTATTCCTGTTATAGGATGGAAAGACTGTTGTATTTTGATTGTATTTTATACTTCAGGCGTTGACTTCTAAGGCCCTAGCTATTCGATCTGGTCGAGCAACGCCCTAGAGTGAAGCCTAGGTTGCCCGGAACGTAGAAATGACCATAACTTCCACACTGATTGCAATTATTCGTTTTATACGATGGAAAAGCTGTTGTATTTATATCGTATTTTATGCTTCTGGCGTTGACCTCTTAGGCCCTAACTATTCCATCTGGTGGAACAACGCCGTCGGGTGAAGCCTAGGTTGCGCGGAACGAAGAAATGACCTTAACTTTCACACTGGTAGCAATTATTCGTTTCATACGATGGAAAAACTGTTTCCTTTATTTTGTATTTTATGCTTCTGACGTTCACTTCTAGGGCCCTAACTATTGAATCTGTTGGTGCAACTCCCTAGGGTGAAGCCTAGGTTACCCGGAAAGTAGAAATGACGTTAACTTTCTTACTGGTTGCAATTATTCGTTTTGCACGATGGAAAAACTGTTCTATTTATTTTGTATTTTATGCTTCGGGCGTTGACTTCTAAGGCCCTAGCTATTCGATCTGGTCGAGCAACGCCCTAGTGTGAAGCCTAGGTTGCCCGGAACGTAGAAATGATGATAACTTCCACACTGGTTGCAATTATTCGTTTTATACGATGGAAAAGCTGTTGTATTTATATCGCAAGTTAAGCTTCTGGCATTGACTTCTTAGTCCCTAACTATTCCATCTGTTGCAACAACGCCCTACCGTGAAGCCTAGGTTGCGCGGAACGTAGAAATGACCATAACTTTCACAGTGGTAGCAATTATTCGTTTTATACGATGGAAAAGCTGTTTTATTTACTTTGTATTTTATGCTTCTGGCGTTGACTTCTTATGCCCTAACTATTCCCTCTGGCGGATCAACGCCCTAGAGTGAAACCTACGTTGCCCGGAACGTAGAAATGACTATTACTTTCACACTGGTTGCAATTATTCGTTTTATACGATGGAAAAGCTGTTCCATTTATTTTGTATTTTATGCTTCGGGCGTTGACTTTTTAGGCCCTAACTATTCCATCTGGTGGAACAACGCCGTCGGGTGAAGCCTAGGTTGCGCTGAACGTAGAAATGACCATAACTTTCACACTGGTAGCAATTATTCGTTTTATACGATGGTAAAACTGTTTTATTTATTTGGGATTTTATGCTTCCGGTGTTGACTTCTAAGGCCCTACCTATTTGATCTGGTGGAGCACCGCCCTAGAGTGAAGCCTAGGTTGCCCGGAACGTAGAAAAGACCATTACCTTTACACTGGTTGCAATTATTCGTTTTATACGATGGAAAAACTGATCTACTTATTTTGTATTTTATGCTTCTGGCGTTGACTTCTTAGGCCCTAACTGTTCGATCTGGTGGAACAACGCCCTAGAGCGAAGCCTAGGCTGCCCGGAAAGTAGAAATGACCATAACTTTCATCCTGGTTGCAACTATTCGTTTTATATGATGGAAAAACTGTTGTATTTATATAGGGTTTTATGCTTCTGGCGTTAACTTCTTAGGCCCTAACTATTCCCTCTGGTGGAACAACGCCCTAGTGTGAAGCGTAGGTTGCCTGGAACGTAGAAATGACCATCACTTTCACACGGGTTGCAATTATTCCTGTTATAGGATGGAAAGACTGTTGCATTTTTATTGTATTTTATACTTCAGGCGTTGACTTCTAAGGCCCTAGCTATTCGATCTGGACGAGCAACGCCCTAGAGTGAAGCCTAGGTTGACCGGAACGTAGAAATGACCATAACTTCCACACTGGTTGCAATTATTCGTTTTATACGATGGAATAGCTGGTGTATTTATATCGTATTTTATGCTTCTGGCGTTGACTACTTAGGCCCTAACTATTCCATCTGGTGGAGCAACGCCCTCGGGTGAAGCCTACGTTGCGCGGAACGTAGAAATGACCTTAACTTTCACACTGGTAGCAATTATTCGTTTTATACGATGGAAAACTGTTCTATTTATTTTGTATGTTATGCTACGGGCGTTGACTCCTAAGGCCATAACTATTCAATCTGTTGGTGCAACGCCCAAGGGTGAAGCCTATGTTGCCCGGAATGTAGAAATGACGTTAACTTTCATACTGGTTCCAATTATTCGTTTTATACGATGGAAAAACTGTTTTATTTATTTAGTATTTTATGCTTCTGGCGTTGACTTCTTATGCCCTAACTATTCCCTCTGGCGGATCAACGCCCTAGAGTGAAACCTACGTTGCCCGGAACGTAGAAATGACTATTACTTTCACACTGGTTGCTATTATTCGTTTTATACGATGGAAAAGCTGTTCCATTTATTTTGTGTTTTATGCTTCGGGCGTTGACTTCTAAGGCCCTAACTATTCCATCTGGTGGAACAGCGCCCTAGGGTGAAGCCTAGGTTGCCTGGAACGTAGAAATGACCATCACTTTCACACGGGTTGCAATTATTCCTGTTATAGGATGGAAAGACTGTTGTATTTTTATTGTATTTTATACTTCAGGCGTTGACTTCTAAGGCCCTAGCTATTCGATCTGGTCGAGCAACGCCCTAGAGTGAAGCCTAGGTTGCCCGGAACGTAGAAATGACCATAACTTCAACACTGGTTGCAATTATTCGTTTTATACGATGGAAAAACTGTTTTAGTTGTTTTGTATTTTGTGCTTCGGGCGTTGACTTCTAAGGCCCTAACTATTCGATATGGTGGCGCAACGCCCTAGAGTGAAGCCTAGGTTGCCCGGAACGTAGAAATGACCATAACTTTCACACTGGTTGCTATCATTCGTTTTATACGTTGGAAAAACTGTTATATTTATATTGTATTTTATGCTTCTGGCATTGACTTCTTAGGCCCTAACTGTTCGATCTGGTGGAACAACGTCCTAGGGTGAAGCCTAGGATGCCCGGAAAGTAGAAATGACCATAACTTTCACACTGGTTGCAATTATTCGTTTTATACGGTGGAAAAGCTGTTGCATCTTTATTGTATTTTATTCATCTGGGGTTGACTTCTAAGGCCGTAGCTATTAGATGTGGTGGAACAACGCCCGAGAGTGGGGCCTAGGTTGCCCGGTACATAGAAATGACCATTACTTTCACACTGTTTGCAAATATACATTATATACGATGGAAAATCTGTTGTATTTATGTTGTATTTTATGCTTCTGGCGTTGACTTCTTAGGCCCTAACTATTTGATCTGGTGGCGCACCGCCCTAGGGTGAAGCCTAGGTTGCCCGGAACGTAGAAAAGACCATTACCTTCACACTGGTTGCAATTATTCGTTTTATACGTTGGAAAAACTGTTTTATTTATTTTGTATTTTATGCTTCGGGCGTTGACTTCTAAGGCCCTAACTATTCAATCTGTTGGTGCAACGCCCAAGGGTGAAGCCTAGGATGCCCGGAAAGTAGAAATGACCATAACTTTCACACTGGTTGCTATCATTCGTTTTATACGATGGAAAAACTGTTATATTTATATTGTATTTTATGCTTCTGGCGTTGACTTCTTAGGCCCTAACTGTTCGATCTGGCGGAACAACGTCCTAGGGTGAAGCCTAGGTTGCCCGGAACGTAGAAAAGACCATTACCTTCACACTGGTTGCAATTATTCCGGTTATAGGATGGAAAGACTGTTGTATTTTTATTGTATTTTATACTTCAGGCGTTGACTTCTTATGCCCTAACTATTCCCTCTGGCGGATCAACGCCCTAGAGTGAAACCTACGTTGCCCGGAACGTAGAAATGACTATTACTTTCACACACGTTGCAATTATTCGTTTTATACGATGGAAAAGCTGTTCCATTTACTTTGTGTTTTATGCTTCGGGTGTTGACTTCAGTGGCCCTAACTATTCCATCTGGTGGAACAACGCCCTAGGGTGAAGCCTAGGTTGACGGAAAGTAGAAATGATGTTAACTTTCATACTGGTTGCAATTATTCGTTTTATACGATGGAAAGACTGTTGTACTTTTATTGTATTTTATACTTCAGGCGTTGGCTTCTAAGGCCCTAGCTATTCGATCTGGTCGGGCAACGCCCTAGAGTGAAGCCTAGGTTGCCCGGAACGTGGAAATGACCATAACTTTCACACTGGTTGCTATTATTCCTTTTATGCGATGGAAAAGCTGTTAATTTTATATTGCATTTTATGCTTCTGGCATTGAATTCTCAGTCCCTAGCAATTCCATCTGGTGGAGCAACACGCTAGAGTGAAGCCTAGGTTGCCCGGAACGTAGAAGTGACCATTACTTCCACACTGTTTGCAAATATACATTATATACGATGGAAAAGCTGTTGTACTTATATTGTAATTTATGCTTCTGGCGTTGACTTCTTAGGCCCTAACTATTTGATCTGGTGGAGCACCGCCCTAGAGTGAAGCCTAGGTTGCCCGGAACATAGAACATACCATTACCTTCACACTGGTTGCAATTATTTCTGTTATACGATGGAAAAGCTGTTGCACCTTTATTGTATTTTAGCTTCTGGCGTTGACTTCATAGGCCCTGACTATTCGATCTGGTGGATCAACGTCCTAGAGTGAAGCCTAGGTTGACCGGAACGTAGAAATGACATTAACTTTCCCACTGTTCACCATTATTCGTTTTATACGATGGAAAAGCTGTTGTACTTATATTGTAATTTATGCTTCTGGCGTTGACTTCTTAGGCCCTAACTATTTGATCTGGTGGAGCACCGCCCTAGAGTGAAGCCTAGGTTGCCCGGAACGTAGAACATACCATTACCTTCACACTGGTTGCAATTATTCCTGTTATACGATGGAAAAACTGTTGCACCTTTATTGTACTTTAGCTTCTGGCGTTGACTTCATAGGCCCTAACTATTCGATCTGGTGGAGCAACGTCCTAGAGTGAAGCCTAGGTTGACCGGAACGTAGAAATGACCATAACTTTCACACTGGTTACCATTATTCGTTTTATACGATGGAAAAGCTGTTGTATTTATATCGTATTTTATGCTTCTGGCGTGGACTTCTTAGGCCCTAACTATTCCATCTGGTGGAACAACGCTCTATGGTGAAGCCTAGGTTGCCCGTATCGCAGAAATGACCAGTACTTTCACACTGGTTGCAGTTAATCGTTTTATACAATGGAAAAACTGTTCTATGTATTTTGCATTTTATGCTTCGGGCGTTGACTTCTAAGGCTCTAACTATTCGATCTGGTGGAGCAACGCCCTAGAGTGAAGCCTAGGTTGCCCGGGAAGCAGAAATGACCATAACTTTCACACTGGTTGCTATTATTCGTTTTATACGATGGAAAACCTGTTATATTTATATTGCATATTATGCTTCTGGCATTGAATTCTAAGTCCCTAGCTATTCGACCTGGTGGAACAACGCCCTAGGGTGAAGCCTAGGTTGCTCGGTACGTAGAAATGACCATTACCTTCACACTGTTTGCAATTATTCATTTTATACGATGGCAAAGCTGTTGTATTTATATTGTATTTTATGCTTCCGGCGTTAACTTCTAAGGCCCTAGCTATCAGATGTGGAGCAGCAACGCCCTAGAGAGACGCGTAGGTTGCAGGCACGTAGAAATGACCATTACTTTCACAATGTTCGCAATCATTCATTTTATACGATGGAAAAACTGTTGTACTTATATTGTATTTTATGCTTCGGGCGTTGACTTCGAAGGCCCTACCTATTCCATCTGGCGGATCAATGCCCTAGAGTGAAACATACGTTGCCCGGAACGTAGAAATGACTATTACTTTCACACTGGTTGCAATTATTCGTTTTATACGATGGAAAAGCTGTTCCATTTATTTTGTATTTTATGCTTCGGGCCTTGACTCCTAAGGCCCTAACTATTCGATCTGGTGGAACAACGCACTAGGGTCAAGCCTAGGGTGCGCGGAACGTAGAAATGACCATAAGTTTCACACTGGTAGCAATTATTCGTTTTATACGATGAAAAAACTGTTTTATTTATTTTGTATTTTATGCTTCAGGCGTTGACTTCTTATGCCCTAACTATTCCCTCTGGCGGATCAACGCCCTAGAGTGAAACCTACGTTGCCCGGAACGTAGAAATGACTACTACTTTCACACTGGTTGCAATTATTCGTTTTATACGATGGAAAAGCTGTTCCATTTATTTTGCGTTTTATGCATCGGACGTTGACTTCTAAGGCCCTAACTATTCCATCTGGTGGATCAACGCCCTAGGGTGAAGCCTAGGTTGCCTGGAGCGTAGAAATGACCATCACTTTCACACGGGTTCCAATTATTCCTGTTATAGGATGGAAAGACTGTTGTATTTTTATTGTATTTTATACTTCAGGCGTTGACTTCTAAGGCCCTAGCTATTCGATCTGGTCGAGCAACGCCCTAGACTGAAGCCTAGGTTGCCCGGAACGTAGAAATGACCATAACTTCCACACTGATTGCAATTATTCGTTTTATACGATGGAAAAGCTGTTGTATTTATATCGTATTTTATGCTTCTGGCGTTGACCTCTTAGGCCCTAACTATTCCATCTGGTGGAACAACGCCGTCGGGTGAAGCCTAGGTTGCGCGGAACGTAGAAATGACCTTAACTTTCACACTGGTAGCAATTATTCGTTTTATACGATGGAAAAACTGTTCTATTTATTTTGTATTTTATGCTACGGGTGTTGACTCCTAAGGCCATAACTATTCCATCTGTTGGTGCATCGCCCATGGGTGAAGCCTATGTTGCCCGGAATGTAGAAATGACGTTAACTTTCATACTGGTTCCAATTATTCGTTTTATACGATGGAAAAGCTGTTTTATTTATTTTGTGTTTTATGCTTCTGGCGTTGACTTCTTATGCCCTAACTATTCCCTCTGGCGGATCAACGCCCTAGAGTGAAATCTACGTTGCCCGGAACGTAGAAATGACGATTACTTTCACACTGTTTGCAGTTATTCCTGTTATACGATGGAAAAACTTTTGCATCTTTATTGTATTTTATGCTTCTGGCGTTGACTTCTAAGGCCCTAGCTATTCGATTTGGTGGAGCAACGCCCGAGAGTGAAGCCTAGGTTGCCCGGAACGTAGAAAAGACCATTACCTTCACACTGGTTGCAATTATTCGTTTTATACGATGGAAAAACTGTTCTATTTATTTTGTATTTTATGCTTCGGGCGTTGACTTCTAAGGCCCTAACTATTCAATCTGTTGGTGCAACGCCCAAGGGTGAAGCCTATGTTTCCCGGAAAGTAGAAATGACGTTAACTTTCATACTGGTTGCAATTATTCGTTTTATACGATGGAAAAACTGTTTTAGTTGTTTTGTATTTTGTGCTTCGGGCGTTGACTTCTAAGGCCCTAACTATTCGATCTGGTGGCGCAACGCCCTAGAGTGAAGCCTAGGTTGCCCGGAACGTAGAAATGACCATAACTTTCACACCGGTTGCTATCATTCGTTTTATACGATGGAAAAGCTGTTATATTTATATTGTATTTTATACTTCTGGCATTGACTTCTTAGGCCCTAACTGTTCGATCTGGTGGAACAACGTCCTAGGGTGAAGCCTAGGATGCCCGGAAAGTAGAAATGACCATAACTTTCACACTGGTTGCAATTATTCGTTTTATACGATGGAAAAGCTGTTGCATCTTTATTGTATTTTATTCATCTGGGGTTGACTTCTAAGGCCGTAGCTATTAGATGTGGTGGAGCAACGCCCGAGAGTGGGGCCTAGGTTGCCCGGTACATAGAAATGACCATTACTTTCACACTGTTTGCAAATATACATTATGTACGATGGAAAATCTGTTGTATTTATGTTGTATTTTATGCTTCTGGCGTTGACTTCTTAGGCCCTAACTGTTTGATCTGGTGGAGCACCGCCCTAGGGTGAAGCGGAGGTTGCCCGGAACGTAGAAAAGACCATTACCTTCACACTGGTTGCAATTATTCGTTTTATACGATGGAAAAACTGTTTTATTTATTTTGTATTTTATGCTTCGGGCGTTGACTTCTAAGGCCCTAACTATTCAATCTGTTGGTGCAACGCCCAAGGGTGTAGCCTATGTTGCCCGGAAAGTAGAAATGACGTTAACTTTCATACTGGTTGCAATTATTCGTTTTATACGATGGAAAAACTGTTTTAGTTATTTTGTATTTTGTCCCTCGTGCGTTGACTTCTAAGGCCCTAACTATTCGATCTGGTGGCGCAACGCCCTAGAGTGAGGCCTAGGTTGCCCGGAACGTAGAAATGACCATAACTTTCACACTGGTTGCTATCATTCGTTTTATACGATGGAAAGACTGTTATATTTATATTGTATTTTATGCTTCTGGCGTTGACTTCCTAGGCCCTAACTGTTCAATCTGGTGGAACGACGTCCTAGGGTGAAGCCTAGAATGCCCGGAAAGTAGAAATGACCATAACTTTCACACTGGTTGCAATTATTCGTTTTATACGATGGAAAAGCTGTTGCATCTTAATTGTATTTTACTCATCTGGGGTTGACTTCTAAGGCCGTAGCTATTAGATGTGGTGGAGCAACGCCCTAGAGTGACGCCTAGGTTGCCCGGAACGTAGAAATGACCATTACATTCACACTGGTAGCAATTATTCGTTTTATACGATTGAAAGACTATTTTATTTATTTTGTATTTTATGCTTCTGGCGTAGACTTCTAGGGCCCTAACTATTCGATCTGGTGGAGCAACGCCCTAGAGTGAAGCCTAGGTTGCCCGGAACGCAGAAATGACCATAACTTTCACACCGGTAGCAATTATTCGTTTTATACGATGGTAAAACTGTTCTGTTTATGTTGTATTTTATGCTTCGGGCGTTGACTTCTAAGGCCCTAACTATTCAATCTGTTGGTGCAACGCCCTAGGGTGAAGCCTAGGTTGCCCGGAAAGTAGAAACGATGTTAACTTTCATACTGGTTGCAATTATTCGTTTTATACGATGGAAAAGCTGTTGTATTTATATCGTATTTTATGCTTCTGGCGTTGACCTCTTAGGCCCTAACTATTCCATCTGGTGGAACAACGCCGTCGGGTGAAGCCTAGGTTGCGCGGAACGTAGAAATGACCTTAACTTTCACACTGGTAGCAATTATTCGTTTTATACGATGGAAAAACTGTTGCACCTTTATTGTATTTTATTCATCTGGGGTTGACTGCTAAGGCCGTAGCTATTAGATGTGGTGGAGCAACGCTCTAGAGTGACGCCTAGGTTGCCCGGGACGTAGAAATGACCATTACTTTCACAATGTTTGCAATTATTCATTTTATACGATGGAAAAGCTTTTGTACTTATATTGCATTTTATTCTCTGGAGTCGACTTCTTAGGCCCTAACTATTCGATCTAGTGGAACAACGCCCTAGAGTGAAGACTTGGTTTCCCGGAACATGGAAATGGCCATTACTTTCACACTGTTTGCAGTTATTCCTGTTATACGATGGAAAGACTTTTGCATCTTTATTGTATTTTATGCTTCTGGCGCTGACTTCTAAGGCCCTAGCTATTCGATTTGGTGGAGCAACGCCCGACAGAGAAGCCTAGGTTGCCCGGAACGTAGAAATGACCATTACATTCACACTGGTTGCAATTATTCGTCTTATACGATGGAAAAGCTGTTGTATTTATATCGTATTTTATGCTTCTGGCGTTGACTTCTTAGGCCCTAACTATTCCATCTGGTGGAGCAACGCCCTCGGGTGAAGCCTACGTTGCGCGGAACGTAGAAATGACCTTAACTTTCACACTGGTAGCAATTATTCGTTTTATACGATGGAAAACTGTTCTATTTATTTTGTGTTTTATGCTTCGGGCGTTGACTTCTAAGGCCCTAACTATTCCATCTGGTGGAACAGCGCCCTAGGGTGAAGCCTAGGTTGCCTGGAACGTAGAAATGACCATCACTTTCACACGGGTTGCAATTATTCCTGTTATAGGATGGAAAGACTGTTGTATTTTTATTGTATTTTATACTTCAGGCGTTGACTTCTAAGGCCCTAGCTATTCGATCTGGTCGAGCAACGCCCTAGAGTGAAGCCTAGGTTGCCCGGAACGTAGAAATGACCATAACTTCCACACTGGTTGCAATTATTCGTTTTATACGATGGAAAAGCTGTTTTATTTATTTTGTGTTTTATGCTTCTGGCGTTGACTTCTTATGCCCTAACTATTCCCTCTGGCGGATCAACGCCCTAGAGTGAAATCTACGTTGCCCGGAACGTAGAAATGACGATTACTTTCACACTGTTTGCAGTTATTCCTGTTATACGATGGAAAAACTTTTGCATCTTTATTGTATTTTATGCTTCTGGCGTTGACTTCTAAGGCCCTAGCTATTCGATTTGGTGGAGCAACGCCCGAGAGTGAAGCCTAGGTTGCCCGGAACGTATAAAAGACCATTACCTTCACACTGGTTGCAATTATTCGTTTTATACGATGGAAAAACTGTTCTATTTATTTTGTATTTTATGCTTCGGGCGTTGACTTCTAAGGCCCTAACTATTCAATCTGTTGGTGCAACGCCCAAGGGTGAAGCCTATGTTTCCCGGAAAGTAGAAATGACGTTAACTTTCATACTGGTTGCAATTATTCGTTTTATACGATGGAAAAACTGTTTTAGTTGTTTTGTATTTTGTGCTTCGGGCGTTGACTTCTAAGGCCCTAACTATTCGATCTGGTGGCGCAACGCCCTAGAGTGAAGCCTAGGTTGCCCGGAACGTAGAAATGACCATAACTTTCACACCGGTTGCTATCATTCGTTTTATACGATGGAAAAGCTGTTATATTTATATTGTATTTTATACTTCTGGCATTGACTTCTTAGGCCCTAACTGTTCGATCTGGTGGAACAACGTCCTAGGGTGAAGCCTAGGATGCCCGGAAAGTAGAAATGACCATAACTTTCACACTGGTTGCAATTATTCGTTTTATACGATGGAAAAGCTGTTGCATCTTTATTGTATTTTATTCATCTGGGGTTGACTTCTAAGGCCGTAGCTATTAGATGTGGTGGAGCAACGCCCGAGAGTGGGGCCTAGGTTGCCCGGTACATAGAAATGACCATTACTTTCACACTGTTTGCAAATATACATTATGTACGATGGAAAATCTGTTGTATTTATGTTGTATTTTATGCTTCTGGCGTTGACTTCTTAGGCCCTAACTGTTTGATCTGGTGGAGCACCGCCCTAGGGTGAAGCGGAGGTTGCCCGGAACGTAGAAAAGACCATTACCTTCACACTGGTTGCAATTATTCGTTTTATACGATGGAAAAACTGTTTTATTTATTTTGTATTTTATGCTTCGGGCGTTGACTTCTAAGGCCCTAACTATTCAATCTGTTGGTGCAACGCCCAAGGGTGTAGCCTATGTTGCCCGGAAAGTAGAAATGACGTTAACTTTCATACTGGTTGCAATTATTCGTTTTATACGATGGAAAAACTGTTTTAGTTATTTTGTATTTTGTCCCTCGTGCGTTGACTTCTAAGGCCCTAACTATTCGATCTGGTGGCGCAACGCCCTAGAGTGAGGCCTAGGTTGCCCGGAACGTAGAAATGACCATAACTTTCACACTGGTTGCTATCATTCGTTTTATACGATGGAAAGACTGTTATATTTATATTGTATTTTATGCTTCTGGCGTTGACTTCCTAGGCCCTAACTGTTCAATCTGGTGGAACCACGTCCTAGGGTGAAGCCTAGAATGCCCGGAAAGTAGAAATGACCATAACTTTCACACTGGTTGCAATTATTCGTTTTATACGATGGAAAAGCTGTTGCATCTTAATTGTATTTTACTCATCTGGGGTTGACTTCTAAGGCCGTAGCTATTAGATGTGGTGGAGCAACGCCCTAGAGTGACGCCTAGGTTGCCCGGAACGTAGAAATGACCATTACATTCACACTGGTTGCAATTATTCGTCTTATACGATGGAAAAGCTGTTGTATTTATATCGTATTTTATGCTTCTGGCGTTGACTTCTTAGGCCCTAACTATTCCATCTGGTGGAACAACGCGCTTGGGTGAAGCCAAGGTAGCGGGGAACGTAGAAATGTCCATAACTTTCACACTGGTAGCAATTATTCGTTTTATACGATTGAAAGACTATTTTATTTATTTTGTATTTTATGCTTCTGGCGTTGACTTCTAGGGCCCTAACTATTCGATCTGGTGGAGCAACGCCCTAGAGTGAAGCCTAGGTTGCCCGGAACGCAGAAATGACCATAACTTTCACACCGGTAGCAATTATTCGTTTTATACGATGGTAAAACTGTTCTGTTTATGTTGTATTTTATGCTTCGGGCGTTGACTTCTAAGGCCCTAACTATTCAATCTGTTGGTGCAACGCCCTAGGGTGAAGCCTAGGTTGCCCGGAAAGTAGAAACGATGTTAACTTTCATACTGGTTGCAATTATTCGTTTTATACGATGGAAAAGCTGTTGTATTTATATCGTATTTTATGCTTCTGGCGTTGACCTCTTAGGCCCTAACTATTCCATCTGGTGGAACAACGCCGTCGGGTGAAGCCTAGGTTGCGCGGAACGTAGAAATGACCTTAACTTTCACACTGGTAGCAATTATTCGTTTTATACGATGGAAAAACTGTTGCACCTTTATTGTATTTTATTCATCTGGGGTTGACTGCTAAGGCCGTAGCTATTAGATGTGGTGGAGCAACGCTCTAGAGTGACGCCTAGGTTGCCCGGGACGTAGAAATGACCATTACTTTCACAATGTTTGCAATTATTCATTTTATACGATGGAAAAGCTTTTGTACTTATATTGCATTTTATTCTCTGGAGTCGACTTCTTAGGCCCTAACTATTCGATCTAGTGGAACAACGCCCTAGAGTGAAGACTTGGTTTCCCGGAACATGGAAATGGCCATTACTTTCACACTGTTTGCAGTTATTCCTGTTATACGATGGAAAGACTTTTGCATCTTTATTGTATTTTATGCTTCTGGCGCTGACTTCTAAGGCCCTAGCTATTCGATCTGGTCGAGCAACGCCCTAGAGTGAAGCCTAGGTTGCCCGGAACGTAGAAATGACCATTACATTCACACTGGTTGCAATTATTCGTCTTATACGATGGAAAAGCTGTTGTATTTATATCGTATTTTATGCTTCTGGCGTTGACTTCTTAGGCCCTAACTATTCCATCTGGTGGAGCAACGCCCTCGGGTGAAGCCTACGTTGCGCGGAACGTAGAAATGACCTTAACTTTCACACTGGTAGCAATTATTCGTTTTATACGATGGAAAACTGTTCTATTTATTTTGTATTTTATACTTCAGGCGTTGACTTCTAAGGCCCTAGCTATTCGATCTGGTCGAGCAACGCCCTAGAGTGAAGCCTAGGTTGCCCGGAACGTAGAAATGACCATAACTTCCACACTGGTTGCAATTATTCGTTTTATACGATGGAAAAACTGTTTTAGTTGTTTTGTATTTTGTGCTTCGGGCGTTGACTTCTAAGGCCCTAACTATTCGATATGGTGGCGCAACGCCCTAGAGTGAAGCCTAGGTTGCCCGGAACGTAGAAATGACCATAACTTTCGCACTGGTTGCTATCATTCGTTTTATACGATGGAAAAACTGTTATATTTATATTGTATTTTATGCTTCTGGCATTGACTTCTTAGGCCCTAACTGTTCGATCTGGTGGAACAACGTCCTAGGGTGAAGCCTAGGATGCCCGGAAAGTAGAAATGACCATAACTTTCACACTGGTTGCAATTATTCGTTTTATACGGTGGAAAAGCTGTTGCATCCTTATTGTATTTTATTCATCTGGGGTTGACTTCTAAGGCCGTAGCTATTAGATGTGGTGGAACAACGCCCGAGAGTGGGGCCTAGGTTGCCCGGTACATAGAAATGACCATTACTTTCACACTGTTTGCAAATATACATTATATACGATGGAAAATCTGTTGTATTTATGTTGTATTTTATGCTTCTGGCGTTGACTTCTTAGGCCCTAACTATTTGATCTGGTGGCGCACCGCCCTAGGGTGAAGCCTAGGTTGCCCGGAACGTAGAAAAGACCATTACCTTCACACTGGTTGCAATTATTCCGGTTATAGGATGGAAAGACTGTTGTATTTTTATTGTATTTTATACTTCAGGCGTTGACTTCTTATGCCCTAACTATTCCCTCTGGCGGATCAACGCCCTAGAGTGAAACCTACGTTGCCCGGAACGTAGAAATGACTATTACTTTCACACACGTTGCAATTATTCGTTTTATACGATGGAAAAGCTGTTCCATTTACTTTGTGTTTTATGCTTCGGGTGTTGACTTCTAAGGCCCTAACTATTCCATCTGGTGGAACAACGCCCTAGGGTGAAGCCTAGGTTGACGGAAAGTAGAAATGATGTTAACTTTCATACTGGTTGCAATTATTCGTTTTATACGATGGAAAGACTGTTGTACTTTTATTGTATTTTATACTTCAGGCGTTGGCTTCTAAGGCCCTAGCTATTCGATCTGGTCGGGCAACGCCCTAGAGTGAAGCCTAGGTAGCCCGGAACGTGGAAATGACCATAACTTTCACACTGGTTGCTATTATTCCTTTTATGCGATGGAAAAGCTGTTAAATTTATATTGCATTTTATGCTTCTGGCATTGAATTCTCAGTCCCTAGCAATTCCATCTGGTGGAGCAACACCCTAGAGTGAAGCCTAGGTTGCCCGGAACGTAGAAGTGACCATTACTTCCACACTGTTTGCAAATATACATTATATACGATGGAAAAGCTGTTGTACTTATATTGTAATTTATGCTTCTGGCGTTGACTTCTTAGGCCCTAACTATTCCATCTGGTGGAACAACGCGCTTGGGTGAAGCCAAGGTAGCGGGGAACGTAGAAATGTCCATAACTTTCACACTGGTAGCAATTATTCGTTTTATACGATTGAAAGACTATTTTATTTATTTTGTATTTTATGCTTCTGGCGTTGACTTCTAGGGCCCTAACTATTCGATCTGGTGGAGCAACGCCCTAGAGTGAAGCCTAGGTTGCCCGGAACGCAGAAATGACCATAACTTTCACACCGGTAGCAATTATTCGTTTTATACGATGGTAAAACTGTTCTGTTTATGTTGTATTTTATGCTTCGGGCGTTGACTCCTAAGGCCCTAACTATTCAATCTGTTGGTGCAACGCCCTAGGGTGAAGCCTAGGTTGCCCGGAAAGTAGAAACGATGTTAACTTTCATACTGGTTGCAATTATTCGTTTTATACGATGGAAAAGCTGTTGTATTTATATCGTATTTTATGCTTCTGGCGTTGACCTCTTAGGCCCTAACTATTCCATCTGGTGGAACAACGCCGTCGGGTGAAGCCTAGGTTGCGCGGAACGTAGAAATGACCTTAACTTTCACACTGGTAGCAATTATTCGTTTTATACGATGGAAAAACTGTTGCACCTTTATTGTATTTTATTCATCTGGGGTTGACTGCTAAGGCCGTAGCTATTAGATGTGGTGGAGCAACGCCCTAGAGTGACGCCTAGGTTGCCCGGGACGTAGAAATGACCATTACTTTCACAATGTTTGCAATTATTCATTTTATACGATGGAAAAGCTTTTGTACTTATATTGCATTTTATTCTCTGGAGTCGACTTCTTAGGCCCTAACTATTCGATCTAGTGGAACAACGCCCTAGAGTGAAGACTTGGTTTCCCGGAACATGGAAATGGCCATTACTTTCACACTGTTTGCAGTTATTCCTGTTATACGATGGAAAGACTTTTGCATCTTTATTGTATTTTATGCTTGTGGCGTTGACTTCTAAGGCCCTAGCTATTCGATTTGGTGGAGCAACGCCCGACAGAGAAGCCTAGGTTGCCCGGAACGTAGAAATGACCATTACATTCACACTGGTTGCAATTATTCGTCTTATACGATGGAAAAGCTGTTGTATTTATATCGTATTTTATGCTTCTCGCGATGACTTCGTAGGCCCTAACTATTCCACCTGGTGGAACAACGCCCTTGGGTGAAGCCTAGGTTGCGCGGAACGAAGAAATGACCTTAACTTTCACACTGGTAGCAATTATTCGTTTCATACGATGGAAAAACTGTTTCCTTTATTTTGTATTTTATGCTTCTGACGTTGACTTCTAGGGCCCTAACTATTCAATCTGTTGGTGCAACGCCCTAGGGTGAAGCCTAGGTTGCCCGGAAAGTAGAAATGACGTTAACTTTCTTACTGGTTGTAATTATTCGTTTTGCACGATGGAAAAACTGTTCTATTTATTTTGTATTTTATGCTTCGGGCGTTGACTTCTAAGGCCCTAGCTATTCGATCTGGTCGAGCAACGCCCTAGTGTGAAGCCTAGGTTGCCCGGAACGTAGAAATGACGATAACTTCCACACTGGTTGCAATTATTCGTTTTATACGATGGAAAAGCTGTTGTATTTATATCGCAAGTTATGCTTCTGGCATTGACTTCTTAGTCCCTAACTATTCCATCTGTTGCAACAACTCCCTAGGGTGAAGCCTAGGTTGCGCGGAACGTAGAAATGACCATAACTTTCACACTGGTAGCAATCATTCGTTTTATACGATGGAAAAGCTGTTTTATTTACTTTGTATTTTATGCTTCTGGCGTTGACTTCTTATGCCCTAACTATTCCCTCTGGCGGATCAACGCCCTAGAGTGAAACCTACGTTGCCCGGAACGTAGAAATGACTATTACTTTCACACTGGTTGCAATTATTCGTTTTATACGATGGAAAAGCTGTTCCATTTATTTTGTATTTTATGCTTCGGGCGTTGACTTCTTAGGCCCTAACTATTCCATCTGGTGGAACAACGCCCTTGGGTGAAGCCTAGGTTGCGCGGAACGAAGAAGTGACCTTAACTTTCACACTGGTAGCAATTATTCGTTTTATACGATGGAAAACTGTTCTATTTATTTTGTATGTTATGCTACGGGCGTTGACTCCTAAGGCCATAACTATTCAATCTGTTGGTGCAACGCCCAAGGGTGAAGCCTATGTTGCCCGGAATGTAGAAATGACGTTAACTTTCATACTGGTTCCAATTATTCATTTTATACGATGGAAAAGCTGTTTTATTTATTTTGTATTTTATGCTTCTGGCGTTGACTTCTTATGCCCTAACTATTCCCTCTGGCGGATCAACGCCCTAGAGTGAAACCTACGTTGTCCGGAACGTAGAAATGACTATTACTTTCACACTGGTTGCAATTATTCGTTTTATACGATGGAAAAGCTGTTCCATTTATTTTGTATTTTATGCTTCGGGCGTTGACTCCTAAGGCCCTAACTATTCGATCTGGTGGAACAACGCCCTAGGGAGAAGCGTAGGTTGCGCGGAACGTAGAAATGACCATAAGTTTCACTCTGGTAGCAATTATTCGTTTTATACGATGGAAAAACTGTTTTATTTATTTAGTATTTTATGCTTCTGGCGTTGACTTCTTATGCCCTAACTATTCCCTCTGGCGGATCAACGCCCTAGAGTGAAACCTACGTTGCCCGGAACGTAGAAATGACTATTACTTTCACACTGGTTGCAATTATTCGTTTTATACGATGGAAAAGCTGTTCCATTTATTTTGTGTTTTATGCTTCGGGCGTTGACTTCTAAGGCCCTAACTATTCCATCTGGTGGAACAGCGCCCTAGGGTGAAGCCTAGGTTGCCTGGAACGTAGAAATGACCATCACTTTCACACGGGTTGCAATTATTCCTGTTATAGGATGGAAAGACTGTTGTATTTTTATTGTATTTTATACTTCAGGCGTTGACTTCTAAGGCCCTAGCTATTCGATCTGGTCGAGCAACGCCCTAGAGTGAAGCCTAGGTTGCCCGGAACGTAGAAATGACCATAACTTCCACTCTGGTTGCAATTATTCGTTTTATACGATGGAAAAACTGTTTTAGTTGTTTTGTATTTTGTGCTTCGGGCGTTGACTTCTAAGGCCCTAACTATTCGATATGGTGGCGCAACGCCCTAGAGTGAAGCCTAGGTTGCCCGGAACGTAGAAATGACCATAACTTTCACACTGGTTGCTATCATTCGTTTTATACGATGGAAAAACTGTTATATTTATATTGTATTTTATGCTTCTGGCATTGACTTCTTAGGCCCTAACTGTTCGATCTGGTGGAACAACGTCCTAGGGTGAAGCCTAGGATGCCCGGAAAGTAGAAATGACCATAACTTTCACACTGGTTGCAATTATTCGTTTTATACGGTGGAAAAGCTGTTGCATCTTTATTGTATTTTATTCATCTGGGGTTGACTTCTAAGGCCGTAGCTATTAGATGTGGTGGAACAACGCCCGAGAGTGGGGCCTAGGTTGCCCGGTACATAGAAATGACCATTACTTTCACACTGTTTGCAAATATACATTATATACGATGGAAAATCTGTTGTATTTATGTTGTATTTTATGCTTCTGGCTTTGACTTCTTAGGCCCTAACTATTTGATCTGGTGGCGCACCGCCCTAGGGTGAAGCCTAGGTTGCCCGGAACGTAGAAAAGACCATTACCTTCACACTGGTTGCAATTATTCGTTTTATACGTTGGAAAAACTGTTTTATTTATTTTGTATTTTATGCTTCGGGCGTTGACTTCTAAGGCCCTAACTATTCAATCTGTTGGTGCAACGCCCAAGGGTGAAGCCTATGTTGCCCGGAAAGTAGAAATGACGTTAACTTTCATACTGGTTGCAATTATTCGTTTTATACGATGGAAAAACTGTTTTAGTTATTTTTTATTTTGTGCTTCGGGCGTTGACTTCTAAGGCCCTAACTATTCGATCTGGTGGCGCAACGCCCTAGTGTGAAGCCTAGGTTGCCCGGAACGTAGAAATGACCATAACTTTCACACTGGTTGCTATCATTCGTTTTATACGATGGAAAAACTGTTATATTTATATTGTATTTTATGCTTCTGGCGTTGACTTCTTAGGCCCTAACTGTTCGATCTGGCGGAACAACGTCCTAGGGTGAAGCCTAGGTTGCCCGGAACGTAGAAAAGACCATTACCTTCACACTGGTTGCAATTATTCCGGTTATAGGATGGAAAGACTGTTGTATTTTTATTGTATTTTATACTTCAGGCGTTGACTTCTTATGCCCTAACTATTCCCTCTGGCGGATCAACGCCCTAGAGTGAAACCTACGTTGCCCGGAACGTAGAAATGACTATTACTTTCACACACGTTGCAATTATTCGTTTTATACGATGGAAAAGCTGTTCCATTTACTTTGTGTTTTATGCTTCGGGTGTTGACTTCTAAGGCCCTAACTATTCCATCTGGTGGAACAACGCCCTAGGGTGAAGCCTAGGTTGACGGAAAGTAGAAATGATGTTAACTTTCATACTGGTTGCAATTATTCGTTTTATACGATGGAAAGACTGTTGTACTTTTATTGTATTTTATACTTCAGGCGTTGGCTTCTAAGGCCCTAGCAATTCGATCTGGTCGGGCAACGCCCTAGAGTGAAGCCTAGGTTGCCCGGAACGTGGAAATGACCATAACTTTCACACTGGTTGCTATTATTCCTTTTATGCGATGGAAAAGCTGTTAAATTTATATTGCATTTTATGCTTCTGGCATTGAATTCTCAGTCCCTAGCAGTTCCATCTGGTGGAGCAACACCCTAGAGTGAAGCCTAGGTTGCCCGGAACGTAGAAGTGACCATTACTTCCACACTGTTTGCAAATATACATTATATACGATGGAAAAGCTGTTGTACTTATATTGTAATTTATGCTTCTGGCGTTGACTTCTTAGGCCCTAACTATTTGATCTGGTGGAGCACCGCCCTAGAGTGAAGCCTAGGTTGCCCGGAACATAGAACATACCATTACCTTCACACTGGTTGCAATTATTTCTGTTATACGATGGAAAAACTGTTGCACCTTTATTGTATTTTAGCTTCTGGCGTTGACTTCATAGGCCCTGACTATTCGATCTGGTGGATCAACGTCCTAGAGTGAAGCCTAGGTTGACCGGAACGTAGAAATGACCATAACTTTCACACTGTTCACCATTATTCGTTTTATACGATGGAAAAGCTGTTGTACTTATATTGTAATTTATGCTTCTGGCGTTGACTTCTTAGGCCCTAACTATTTGATCTGGTGGAGCACCGCCCTAGAGTGAAGCCTAGGTTGCCCGGAACGTAGAACATACCATTACCTTCACACTGGTTGCAATTATTCCTGTTATACGATGGAAAAACTGTTGCACCTTTATTGTACTTTAGCTTCTGGCGTTGACTTCATAGGCCCTAACTATTCGATCTGGTGGAGCAACGTCCTAGAGTGAAGCCTAGGTTGACCGGAACGTAGAAATGACCATTACTTTCACAATGTTTGCAATTATTCATTTTATACGATGGAAAAGCTTTTGTACTTATATTGTATTTTATTCTTCTGGCGTTGACTTCTTAGGCCCTCACTATTCCATCTGGTGGAACAACGCTCTATGGTGAAGCCTAGGTTGCCCGGATCGCAGAAATGACCAGTACTTTCACACTGGTTGCAGTTAATCGTTTTATACAATGGAAAAACTGTTCTATGTATTTTGCATTTTATGCTTCGGGCGTTGACTTCTAAGGCTCTAACTATTCGATCTGGTGGAGCAACGCCCTAGAGTGAAGCCTAGGTTGCCCGGGAAGCAGAAATGACCATAACTTTCACACTGGTTGCTATTATTCGTTTTATACGATGGAAAAGCTGTTATATTTATATTGCATATTATGCTTCTGGCATTGAATTCTAAGTCCCTAGCTATTCGACCTGGTGGAACAACGCCCTAGAGTGAAGCCTAGGTTGCTCGGTACGTAGAAATGACCATTACCTTCACACTGTTTGCAATTATTCATTTTATACGATGGCAAAGCTGTTGTATTTATATTGTATTTTATGCTTCCGGCGTTAACATCTAAGGCCCTAGCTATCAGATGTGGAGCAGCAACGCCCTAGAGAGACGCGTAGGTTGCAGGCACGTAGAAATGACCATTACTTTCACAATGTTCGCAATCATTCATTTTATACGATGGAAAAACTGTTGTACTTATATTGTATTTTATGCTTCGGGCGTTGACTTCTAAGGCCCTACCTATTCCATCTGGTGGAGCAACACCCTAGCGTGAAGCCTAGGTTGCCCGGAACGTAGGAATGACCATTACTTTCACAATGTTTGCAATTATTCATTTTATACGATGGAAAAGCTTTTGTACTTATATTGTATTTTATTCTTCTGGCGTTGACTTCTTAGGCCCTAATTATTCGATCTGGTGGAACAACGCCCTAGAGTGAAGACTAGGTTGCCCGGAACAAGGAAATGACCATTACTTTCACACTGTTTGCAGTTATTCCTGTTATACGATGGAAAAACTTTTGCATCTTTATTGTATTTTATGCTTCTGGCGTTGACTTCTAAGGCCCTAGCTATTCGATTTGGTGGAGCAACGCCCGAGAGTGAAGCCTAGGTTGCCCGGAACGTAGAAAAGACCATTACCTTCACACTGGTTGCAATTATTCGTTTTATACGATGGAAAAACTGTTCTATTTATTTTGTATTTTATGCTTCGGGCGTTGACTTCTAAGGCCCTAACTATTCAATCTGTTGGTGCAACGCCCAAGGGTGAAGCCTATGTTTCCCGGAAAGTAGAAATGACGTTAACTTTCATACTGGTTGCAATTATTCGTTTTATACGATGGAAAAACTGTTTTAGTTGCTTTGTATTTTGTGCTTCGGGCGTTGACTTCTAAGGCCCTAACTATTCGATCTGGTGGCGCAACGCCCTAGAGTGAAGCCTAGGTTGCCCGGAACGTAGAAATGACCATAACTTTCACACCGGTTGCTATCATTCGTTTTATACGATGGAAAAACTGTTATATTTATATTGTATTTTATGCTTCTGGCATTGACTTCTTAGGCCCTAACTGTTCGATCTGGTGGAACAACGTCATAGGGTGAAGCCTAGGATGCCCGGAAAGTAGAAATGACCATAACTTTCACACTGGTTGCAATTATTCGTTTTATACGATGGAAAAACTGTTTTATTTATTTAGTATTTTATGCTTCTGGCGTTGACTTCTTATGCCCTAACTATTCCCTCTGGCGGATCAACGCCCTAGAGTGAAACCTACGTTGCCCGGAACGTAGAAATGACTATTACTTTCACACTGGTTGCAATTATTCGTTTTATACGATGGAAAAGCTGTTCCATTTATTTTGTG
Source organism: Calliopsis andreniformis (assembly GCF_051401765.1). Classification (NCBI taxonomy): domain Eukaryota; kingdom Metazoa; phylum Arthropoda; class Insecta; order Hymenoptera; family Andrenidae; genus Calliopsis; species Calliopsis andreniformis. The sequence continues at coordinate 5,297,671 of NW_027480425.1, read as the reverse complement.
TTTTATGCTTCGGGCGTTGACTTCTAAGGCCCTAACTATTCCATCTGGTGGAACAGCGCCCTAGGGTGAAGCCTAGGTTGCCTGGAACGTAGAAATGACCATCACTTTCACACGGGTTGCAATTATTCCTGTTATAGGATGGAAAGACTGTTGTATTTTTATTGTATTTTATAGTTCAGGCGTTGACTTCTAAGGCCCTAGCTATTCGATCTGGTCGAGCAACGCCCTAGAGTGAAGCCTAGGTTGCCCGGAACGTAGAAATGACCATAACTTCCACACTGGTTGCAATTATTCGTTTTATACGATGGAAAAACTGTTTTAGTTGTTTTGTATTTTGTGCTTCGGGCGTTGACTTCTAAGGCCCTAACTATTCGATATGGTGGCGCAACGCCCTAGAGTGAAGCCTAGGTTGCCCGGAACGTAGAAATGACCATAACTTTCACACTGGTTGCTATCATTCGTTTTATACGATGGAAAAACTGTTATATTTATATTGTATTTTATGCTTCTGGCATTGACTTCTTAGGCCCTAACTGTTCGATCTGGTGGAACAACGTCCTAGGGTGAAGCCTAGGATGCCCGGAAAGTAGAAATGACCATAACTTTCACACTGGTTGCAATTATTCGTTTTATACGGTGGAAAAGCTGTTGCATCTTTATTGTATTTTATTCATCTGGGGTTGACTTCTAAGGCCGTAGCTATTAGATGTGGTGGAACAACGCCCGAGAGTGGGGCCTAGGTTGCCCGGTACATAGAAATGACCATTACTTTCACACTGTTTGCAAATATACATTATATACGATGGAAAATCTGTTGTATTTATGTTGTATTTTATGCTTCTGGCGTTGACTTCTTAGGCCCTAACTATTTGATCTGGTGGCGCACCGCCCTAGGGTGAAGCCTAGGTTGCCCGGAACGTAGAAAAGACCATTACCTTCACACTGGTTGCAGTTATTCGTTTTATACGTTGGAAAAACTGTTTTATTTATTTTGTATTTTATGCTTCGGGCGTTGACTTCTAAGGCCCTAACTATTCAATCTGTTGGTGCAACGCCCAAGGGTGAAGCCTATGTTGCCCGGAAAGTAGAAATGACGTTAACTTTCATACTGGTTGCAATTATTCGTTTTATACGATGGAAAAACTGTTTTAGTTATTTTTTATTTTGTGCTTCGGGCGTTGACTTCTAAGGCCCTAACTATTCGATCTGGTGGCGCAACGCCCTAGTGTGAAGCCTAGGTTGCCCGGAACGTAGAAATGACCATAACTTTCACACTGGTTGCTATCATTCGTTTTATACGATGGAAAAACTGTTATATTTATATTGTATTTTATGCTTCTGGCGTTGACTTCTTAGGCCCTAACTGTTCGATCTGGCGGAACAACGTCCTAGGGTGAAGCCTAGGTTGCCCGGAACGTAGAAAAGACCATTACCTTCACACTGGTTGCAATTATTCCGGTTATAGGATGGAAAGACTGTTGTATTTTTATTGTATTTTGTACTTCAGGCGTTGACTTCTTATGCCCTAACTATTCCCTCTGGCGGATCAACGCCCTAGAGTGAAACCTACGTTGCCCGGAACGTAGAAATGACTATTACTTTCACACACGTTGCAATTATTCGTTTTATACGATGGAAAAGCTGTTCCATTTACTTTGTGTTTTATGCTTCGGGTGTTGACTTCTAAGGCCCTAACTATTCCATCTGGTGGAACAACGCCCTAGGGTGAAGCCTAGGTTGACGGAAAGTAGAAATGATGTTAACTTTCATACTGGTTGCAATTATTCGTTTTATACGATGGAAAAGCTGTTATATTTATATTGCATATTATGCTTCTGGCATTGAATTCTAAGTCCCTAGCTATTCGACCTGGTGGAGCAACGCCCTAGAGTGAAGCCTAGGTTGCCCGGGAAGCAGAAATGACCATAACTTTCACACTGGTTGCTATTATTCGTTTTATACGATGGAAAAGCTGTTATATTTATATTGTATATTATGCTTCTGGCATTGAATTCTAAGTCCCTAGCTATTCGACCTGGTGGAACAACGCCCTAGAGTGAAGCCTAGGTTGCTCGGTACGTAGAAATGACCATTACCTTCACACTGGTTGCTATTATTCCTTTTATGCGATGGAAAAGCTGTTAAATTTATATTGCATTTTATGCTTCTGGCATTGAATTCTCAGTCCCTAGCAATTCCATCTGGTGGAGCAACACCCTAGAGTGAAGCCTAGGTTGCCCGGAACGTAGAAGTGACCATTACTTCCACACTGTTTGCAAATATACATTATATACGATGGAAAAGCTGTTGTACTTATATTGTAATTTATGCTTCTGGCGTTGACTTCTTAGGCCCTAACTATTTGATCTGGTGGAGCAACGCCCTAGAGTGAAGCCTAGGTTGCCCGGGAAGCAGAAATGACCATAACTTTCACACTGGTTGCTATTATTCGTTTTATACGATGGAAAAGCTGTTATATTTATATTGCATATTATGCTTCTGGCATTGAATTCTAAGTCCCTAGCTATTCGACCTGGTGGAGCAACGCCCTAGAGTGAAGCCTAGGTTGCCCGGGAAGCAGAAATGACCATAACTTTCACACTGGTTGCTATTATTCGTTTTATACGATGGAAAAGCTGTTATATTTATATTGTATATTATGCTTCTGGCATTGAATTCTAAGTCCCTAGCTATTCGACCTGGTGGAACAACGCCCTAGAGTGAAGCCTAGGTTGCTCGGTACGTTGAAATGACCATTACCTTCACACTGTTTGCAATTATTCATTTTATACGATGGCAAAGCTGTTGTATTTATATTGTATTTTATGCTTCCGGCGTTAACTTCTAAGGCCCTAGCTATCAGATGTGGAGCAGCAACGCCCTACAGAGACGCGTAGGTTGCAGGCACGTAGAAATGACCATTACTTTCACAATGTTCGCAATCATTCATTTTATACGATGGAAAAACTGTTGTACTTATATTGTATTTTATGCTTCGGGCGTTGACTTCTAAGGCCCTACCTATTCCATCTGGTGGAGCAACACCCTAGCGTGAAGCCTAGGTTGCCCGGAACGTAGAAATGACCATTACTTTCACAATGTTTGCAATTATTCATTTTATACGATGGAAAAGCTTTTGTACTTATATTGTATTTTATTCTTCTGGCGTTGACTTCTTAGGCCCTAATTATTCGATCTGGTGGAACAACGCCCTAGAGTGAAGACTAGGTTGCCCGGAACAACGAAATGACCATTACTTTCACACTGTTTGCAGTTATTCCTGTTATACGATGGAAAAACTTTTGCATCTTTATTGTATTTTATGCTTCTGGCGTTGACTTCTAAGGCCCTAGCTATTCGATTTGGTGGAGCAACGCCCGAGAGTGAAGCCTAGGTTGCCCGGAACGTAGAAAAGACCATTACCTTCACACTGGTTGCAATTATTCGTTTTATACGATGGAAAAACTGTTCTATTTATTTTGTATTTTATGCTTCGGGCGTTGACTTCTAAGGCCCTAACTATTCAATCTGTTGGTGCAACGCCCAAGGGTGAAGCCTATGTTTCCCGGAAAGTAGAAATGACGTTAACTTTCATACTGGTTGCAATTATTCGTTTTATACGATGGAAAAACTGTTTTAGTTGCTTTGTATTTTGTGCTTCGGGCGTTGACTTCTAAGGCCCTAACTATTCGATCTGGTGGCGCAACGCCCTAGAGTGAAGCCTAGGTTGCCCGGAACGTAGAAATGACCATAACTTTCACACTGGTTGCAATTATTCGTTTTATACGATGGAAAAGCTGTTGCATCTTTATTGTATTTTATTCATCTGGGGTTGACTTCTAAGGCCGTAGCTATTAGATGTGGTGGAGCAACGCCCGAGAGTGGAGCCTAGGTTGCCCGGTACATAGAAATGACCATTACTTTCACACTGTTTGCAAATATACATTATGTACGATGGAAAATCTGTTGTATTTATGTTGTATTTTATGCTTGTGGCGTTGACTTCTTAGGCCCTAACTGTTTGATCTGGTGGAGCACCGCCCTAGGGTGAAGCGTAGGTTGCCCGGAACGTAGAAAAGACCATTACCTTCACACTGGTTGCAATTATTCGTTTTATACGATGGAAAAACTGTTTTATTTATTTTGTATTTTATGCTTCGGGCGTTGACTTCTAAGGCCCTAACTATTCAATCTGTTGGTGCAACGCCCAAGGGTGTAGCCTATGTTGCCCGGAAAGTAGAAACGATGTTAACTTTCATACTGGTTGCAATTATTCGTTTTATACGATGGAAAAGCTGTTGTATTTATATCGTATTTTATGCTTCTGGCGTTGACCTCTTAGGCCCTAACTATTCCATCTGGTGGAACAACGCCGTCGGGTGAAGCCTAGGTTGCCCGGAACGTAGAAATGACCATAACTTTCACACTGGTTGCTATCATTCGTTTTATACGATGGAAAAACTGTTATATTTATATTGTATTTTATGCTTCTGGCATTGACTTCTTAGGACCTAACTGTTCGATCTGGTGGAACAACGTCCTAGGGTGAAGCCTAGGTTGACGGAAAGTAGAAATGATGTTAACTTTCATACTGGTTGCAATTATTCGTTTTATACGATGGAAAGACTGTTGTACTTTTATTGTATTTTATACTTCAGGCGTTGGCTTCTAAGGCCCTAGCTATTCGATCTGGTCGGGCAACGCCCTAGAGTGAAGCCTAGGTTGCCCGGAACGTGGAAATGACCATAACTTTCACACTGGTTGCTATTATTCCTTTTATGCGATGGAAAAGCTGTTAAATTTATATTGCATTTTATGCTTCTGGCATTGAATTCTCAGTCCCTAGCAATTCCATCTGGTGGAGCAACACCCCAGAGTGAAGCCTAGGTTGCCCGGAACGTAGAAGTGACCATTACTTCCACACTGTTTGCAAATATACATTATATACGATGGAAAAGCTGTTGTACTTATATTGTAATTTATGCTTCTGGCGTTGACTTCTTAGGCCCTAACTATTTGATCTGGTGGAGCACCGCCCTAGAGTGAAGCCTAGGTTGCCCGGAACGTAGAACATACCATTACCTTCACACTGGTTGCAATTATTCCTGTTATACGATGGAAAAACTGTTGCACCTTTATTGTACTTTAGCTTCTGGCGTTGACTTCATAGGCCCTAACTATTCGATCTGGTGGAGCAACGTCCTAGAGTGAAGCCTAGGTTGACCGGAACGTAGAAATGACCATTACTTTCACAATGTTTGCAATTATTCATTTTATACGATGGAAAAGCTTTTGTACTTATATTGTATTTTATTCTTCTGGCGTTGACTTCTTAGGCCCTCACTATTCCATCTGGTGGAACAACGCTCTATGGTGAAGCCTAGGTTGCCCGGATCGCAGAAATGACCAGTACTTTCACACTGGTTGCAGTTAATCGTTTTATACAATGGAAAAACTGTTCTATGTATTTTGCATTTTATGCTTCGGGCGTTGACTTCTAAGGCTCTAACTATTCGATCTGGTGGAGCAACGCCCTAGAGTGAAGCCTAGGTTGCCCGGGAAGCAGAAATGACCATAACTTTCACACTGGTTGCTATTATTCGTTTTATACGATGGAAAAGCTGTTATATTTATATTGCATATTATGCTTCTGGCATTGAATTCTAAGTCCCTAGCTATTCGACCTGGTGGAACAACGCCCTAGAGAGACGCGTAGGTTGCAGGCACGTAGAAATGACCATTACTTTCACAATGTTCGCAATCATTCATTTTATACGATGGAAAAACTGTTGTACTTATATTGTATTTTATGCTTCGGGCGTTGACTTCTAAGGCCCTACCTATTCCATCTGGTGGAGCAACACCCTAGCGTGAAGCCTAGGTTGCCCGGAACGTAGAAATGACCATTACTTTCACAATGTTTGCAATTATTCATTTTATACGATGGAAAAGCTTTTGTACTTATATTGTATTTTATTCTACTGGCGTTGACTTCTTAGGCCCTAATTATTCGATCTGGTGGAACAACGCCCTAGAGTGAATACTAGGTTGCCCGGAACAAGGAAATGACCATTACTTTCACACTGTTTGCAGTTATTCCTGTTATACGATGGAAAAACTTTTGCATCTTTATTGTATTTTATGCTTCTGGCGTTGACTTCTAAGGCCCTAGCTATTCGATTTGGTGGAGCAACGCCCGAGAGTGAAGCCTAGGTTGCCCGGAACGTAGAAAAGACCATTACCTTCACACTGGTTGCAATTATTCGTTTTATACGATGGAAAAACTGTTCTATTTATTTTGTATTTTGTGCTTCGGGCGTTGTCTTCTAAGGCCCTAACTATTCAATCTGTTGGTGCAACGCCCAAGGGTGAAGCCTATGTTTCCCGGAAAGTAGAAATGACGTTAACTTTCATACTGGTTGCAATTATTCGTTTTATACGATGGAAAAACTGTTTTAGTTGCTTTGTATTTTGTGCTTCGGGCGTTGACTTCTAAGGCCCTAACTATTCGATCTGGTGGCGCAACGCCCTAGAGTGAAGCCTAGGTTGCCCGGAACGTAGAAATGACCATAACTTTCACACCGGTTGCTATCATTCGTTTTATACGATGGAAAAACTGTTATATTTATATTGTATTTTATGCTTCTGGCATTGACTTCTTAGGCCCTAACTGTTCGATCTGGTGGAACAACGTCATAGGGTGAAGCCTAGGATGCCCGGAAAGTAGAAATGACCATAACTTTCACACTGGTTGCAATTATTCGTTTTATACGATGGAAAAGCTGTTGCATCTTTATTGTATTTTATTCATCTGGGGTTGACTTCTAAGGCCGTAGCTATTAGATGTGGTGGAGCAACGCCCGAGAGTGGGGCCTAGGTTGCCCGGTACATAGAAATGACCATTACTTTCACACTGTTTGCAAATATACATTATGTACGATGGAAGATCTGTTGTATTTATGTTGTATTTTATGCTTCTGGCGTTGACTTCTTAGGCCCTAACTGTTTGATCTGGTGGAGCACCGCCCTAGAGTGAAGCCTAGGTTGACCGGAACGTAGAACATACCATTACCTTCACGCTGGTTGCAATTATTCCTGTTATACGATGGAAAAACTGTTGCACCTTTATTGTATTTTATGCTTCTGGCGTTGACTTTATAGGCCCTAACTATTCGATCTGGTGGAGCAACGTCCTAGAGTGAAGTCTAGGTTGCCCGGAACGTAGAACATACCATTACCTTCACACTGGTTGCAATTATTCCTTCTATACGTTGGAAAAACTGTTGCACCTTTATTGTATTTTATGCTTCTGGCGTTGACTTCTTAGGCCCTAACTATTCCATCTGGTGGAACAACGCCCTAGGGTGAAGCCTAGGTTGCCCGGAACGTAGAAATGATCAGTACTTTCACACTGGTTGCAGTTATTCGTTTTATACGATGGAAAAACTGTTCTATTTATTTTGCATTTTATGCTTGTGGCATTGACTTCTAAGGACCTAACTATTTGACCTGGTGGAGCAACGCCCTAGAGTGAAGCCTATGTTGCCCGGAACGTAGACCATACCATTACCTTCACACTGTTTGCAATTATTCCGGTTATACGATGGAAAAACTGTTGTACTTATATCGTATTTTATTCTTCTGGCGTTGACTTCTTAGGCCCTAACTATTTGACCTGGTGAAGCACCGCCCTAGAGTGAAGCCTAGGTTGCCCGGAACGTAGACCATACCATTACCTTCACACTGGTGGAAATTATTCCTGTTATGCGATGGAAAAACTCTTTCATCTTTATTGTATTTTATGCTTCGGGCATTGACTTCTAAAGCCCTAACTAGTCGATCTGGTGGAGCACGCCCTAGAGTGAAGGCTAGGTTTCTCGGAACGTAGAAATGACCATAACTTTCACACTGGTTGCTATTATTCTTTTTAAACGATGGAAAAGCTGTTCTATTTATATTGCATTTGATGCTTCTGGCATTGAATTCTAAGTCCCTAGCTATTCGGTCTGGTGGAGCAACGCCCTAGAGTGAAGCCTAGGTTGCCCGGAACGTAGAAATGACCATTACTTGCACAGTGTTTGCAGTTATTCATTTTTTACGATGGAAAAGCTATTGTATTTATAATGTATTTTATGCTCCTGGCGTTGACTTCTAAGGCCGTAGCTATTAGACGTGGTGGAGCAACGCCCTAGAGTGACGCCTAGGTTGACCGGAACGTAGAAATGACCATTACTTTCACAATGTCTGCAATTATTCATTTTATACGATGAAAAAACTGTTGTACTTATATTGTATTTTATCCTTCTGGCGTTAAATTCTAAGTCCCTAGCTATTGGATCTGGTGGAGCAACGCCCTAGAGTGAAACATAGGTTACCCGGAACGTAGAAATGACCATTACTTTCACAATGTCTGCAATTATTCATTTTATACGATGAAAAAACTGTTGTACTTATATTGTATTTTATCCTTCTGGCGTTAAATTCTAAGTCCGTAGCTATTCGATCTGGTGGAGCAACGCCCTAGAATGAAACATAGGTTACCCGGAACGTAGAAATGACCAGTACTTTCACACTGGTTGCATTTATTCGTTTTATACAATTGAAAAACTGTTCTATTTATTTTGCATTTTATGCTTCGGGCGTTGACTTCCAAGGCCCTAGCTATTCCATCTGGTGGAGCAACACTCTAGCGTGAAGCCTAGGTTAACCGGAACGTAGAAATGACAATTACTTCCACACTTTTTGCAAATATACATTATATACGATGGAAAAGCTGTTGTACTTATATTGTAAGTTATGCTTCTGGCGTTGACTTCTTAGGCCGTAACTATTTGATCTGGTGGAGCTCCGCCCTAGAGTGAAGCCTAGGTTGACCGGAACGTAGAACATACGATTACCTTCACACTGGTTGCAATTATTCCTGTTATACGATGGAAAAACTGTTGCACCTTTATTGTATTTTATGCTTCTGGCGTTGACTTCATAGGCCCTAACTATTCGATCTGGTGGAGCAACGTCCTAGAGTGAAGTCTAGGTTGACCGGAACGTAGAAATGACCATAACTTTCACACTGGTTACCATTATTCGTTTTATACGATGGAAAAGCTGTTGAATTTATATCGTATTTTATGCTTCTGGCGTTGACTTCTTAGGCCCGAACTATTCCATCTGGTGGAACAACGCCCTATGGTGAAGCCTAGGTTGACCGGAACGTAGAAATGACCAGTACTTTCACACTGGTTGCAGTTATTCGTTTTATACGATGGAAAAACTGTTCTATTTATTTTGCATTTTATGCTTCGGGCGTTGACTTCCAAGGCCCTAGCTATTCCATCTGGTGGAGCAACACTCTAGCGTGAAGCCTAGGTTAACCGGAACGTAGAAATGACAATTACTTCCACACTTTTTGCAAATATACATTATATACGATGGAAAAGCTGTTGTACTTATATTGTAAGTTATGCTTCTGGCGTTGACTTCTTAGGCCGTAACTATTTGATCTGGTGGAGCTCCGCCCTAGAGTGAAGCCTAGGTTGACCGGAACGTAGAACATACCATTACCTTCACACTGGTTGCAATTATTCCTGTAATACGATTGAAAAACTGTTGCACCTTTATTGTATTTTATGCTTCTGGCGTTGACTTCATAGGCCCTAACTATTCGATCTGGTGGAGCAACGTCCTAGAGTGAAGTCTAGGTTGACCGGAACGTAGAAATGACCATAACTTTCACACTGGTTACCATTATTCGTTTTATACGATGGAAAAGCTGTTGAATTTATATCGTATTTTATGCTTCTGGCGTTCACTTCTTAGGCCCTAACTATTCGATCTGGTGGAACAACGGCCTAAGGTGAAGCCTAGGTTGCCCGCAACGTAGAAATGGCCATAACTTTTACACTGGTAGCAATTATTCGTTTTATACAATGGAAAATCTGTTCTATTTATTTTGTATTTAATGCTTCGGGCGTTGGCTTCTAAGGCCCTAACTGTTTGATCTGGTGGAGCAACGCCCTAGAGTGAAGCCTAGGTTGCCCGGAACGTAGAAATGACCATAACTTTCACACTGGTTGCTATTATTCGGTTTGTACGATGGAAAAACTGTTATATTTATATTGTATTTTATGCTTCAGGCGTTGACTTCTGAGGCCGTAGCTATTCGATGTGGTGGAAGAACGTCATAGAGTGAAGCCTAGGTTGCCCGGAACGTAGAAATGTCCATATCTTTCACACTGTTTGCAATTATTTATTTTATACGGTGGCAAAGCTGTTGCATTTATATTGTATTGTATGCTTCTGGCGTTGACTCCTTAGGCCCTAACTATTCAATCTGATGGAGCAATGCCTCAGAGTTAAGTCTAGTATGCCCGAAACGCCGAAATGATCATTACTTTCACGCATGTTGCTATTATTCCGGTTATACGATGAAAAGACTGTTGTATTTTTATTGTACTTTATGCTTCAGGCGTAGGCTTCTAAGGCCGTAGCTATTCGATATGGTGCAGCACGGCCCTAGAGTGAAGCCTAGGTTGCTCGGAACGCAGAAATGACCACTACTTTCACACAGTTTGCAATTACTTATTTAATGCGATGGAAAAGCTGTTGTATTTATATCGTATTTTATGCTTCAGGCGTTGACTTCTTAGGCCCTAACACTTCGATCTCGTGGAGCAACGCCCTACAGTGAAGCCTAGGTTGCCCGGAACGTAGATATGACCATAAGCTTCACACAGGTTGCAATTATTCGTTTTATACGGTGTAAAGGCTGTTGTATTTATTTTGTATTTTATTCTTCTGGTGTTGACTTCTTAGGCCCTAACTATTCGATCTGAAGGAACAACGCCGTAGAGTGAAGCCTAGCTTGCCCGGAACGTATAAATGACCATTACTTTCACACTGGTTGCAGTTATTCGTTTTATACAATGGAAAGACTGTTCTATTTATTTTGCATTTTATGCTTCGGGCGTTGACTGCTAAGGCCCTACCTATTCCATCTGGTGGAGCAACACCCTAGCGTGAAGCCTAGGTTGCCCGGAACGTAGAAATGACCATTACTTCCACACTGTTTGCAAATATACATTATATACGATGGAAAAGCTGTTGTACTTATATTGTAATTTATGCTTCTGGCGTTGACTTCTTAGGCCGTAACTATTTGATTTGGTGGAGCACCGCCCTAGAGTGAAGCCTAGGTTGCCCGGAACGTAGAACATACCATTACCTTCACACTGGTTGCAATTATTCCTCTTATACGTTGGAAAAACTGTTGTACTTATATCGTATTTTATTCTTGTGGCGTTGACTTCTTAGGCCCTAACTATTTGATCTGGTGGAGCACCGCCCTAGAGTGAAGCCTAGGTTGCCCGGAACGTAGACCATACCATTACCTTCACACTGGTGGAAATTATTCCTGTTATGCGATGGAAAAACTCTTTCATCTTTATTGTATTTTATGCTTCGGGCATTGACTTCTAAAGCCCTAACTATTCGATCTGGTGGAGCACGCCCTACAGTGAAGGCTAGGTTGCCCGGAACGTAGAAATGACCATAACTTTCACACTGGTTGCTATTATTCGTTTTAAACGATGGAAAAGCTATTCTATTTATATTGCATTTTATGCTTCTGGCATTGAATTCTAAGTCCCTAGCTATTCGGTCTGGTGGAGCAACGCCCTAGAGTGAAGCCTAGGTTGCCCGGAACGTAGAAATGACCATTACTTGCACAGTGTTTGCAGTTATTCATTTTATACGATGGAAAAGCTGTTGTATTTATATTGTATTTTATGCTCCTGGCGTAGACTTCTAAGGCCGTAGCTATTAGACGTGGTGGAGCAACGCCCTAGAGTGACGCCTAGGTTGACCGGAACGTAGAAATGACCATTACTTTCACAATGTCTGCAATTATTCATTTTATACCATGAAAAAACTGTTGTGTTTATATTGTATTTTATCCTTCTGGCGTTAAATTCTAAGTCCCTAGCTATTCGATCTGGTGGAGCAACGCCCTAGAGTGAAACATAGGTTACCCGGAACGTAGAAATGACCAGTACTTTCACACTGGTTGCAGTTATTCGTTTTATACAATGGAAAAACTGTTCTATTTATTTTGCATTTTATGCTTCGGGCGTTGACCTCCAAGGCCCTAGCTATTCCATCTGGTGGAGCAACACTCTAGCGTGAAGCCTAGGTTGCCCGGAACGTAGAAATGACAATTACTTCCACACTGTTTGCAAATATACATTATATACGATGGAAAAGCTGTTGTACTTATATTGTAATTTATGCTTCTAGCGTTGACTTCTTAGGCCGTAACTATTTGATCTGGTGGAGCACCGCCCTAGAGTGAAGCCTAGGTTGCCCGGAACGTAGAACATACCATTACCTTCACACTGGTTGCGATTATTCCTGTTATACGTTGGAAAAACTGTTGCACCTTTATTGTATTTTATGCTTCTGGCGTTGACTTCATAGGCCCTAACTATTCGATCTGAAGGAACAACGCCGTAGAGTGAAGCCTAGCTTGCCCGGAACGTAGAAATGACCATCACTTTCAAACTGGTTGCAATTAATCCTATTATACGATGGAAAAACTGTTGTATTTTTATTGCATTTTATGCTTCGTGCGTTGACTTCTAAGGCCCTAACTATTCAATCTGTTGGAGCAACGCCCTAGAGTGAAGCCTATGTTGCTCGGAATGTAGAAATGACCATAACTTTCACACTGGCTGCAATTATTCCTTTTATACGATGGAAAAGCTGTTGTATTTATATTGCATTTTATGCCTCTGGCGTTCACTTCTTAGGCCCTAACTATTCGATCTGGTGGAACAATGCCCTAGGGTGAAGCCTAGGTTGCCCGGAACGTAGAAATGACCATAAGTTTCATAATGGTTGCAATTATTCGTTTTATACGATGGAAAAACTGTTGTATTTCTATTGTATTTTATTCTTCGTGCGTTGACTTCTTAGGCCCTAACTATTCCATCTGGTGGAACAACGCCCTAGGGTGAAGCCTAGGTTGCCCGGAACGTAGAAATGATCAGTACTTTCACACTGGTTGCAGTTATTCGTTTTATACGATGGAAAAACTGTTCTATTTATTTTGCATTTTATGCTTGTGGCATTGACTTCTAAGGACCTAACTATTTGATCTGGTGGAGCAACGCCCTAGAGTGAAGCCTATGTTGCCCGGAACGTAGACCATACCATTACCTTCACACTGTTTGCAATTATTCCGGTTATACGATGGAAAAACTGTTGTACTTATATCGTATTTTATTCTTCTGGCGTTGACTTCTTAGGCCCTAACTATTTGACCTGGTGGAGCACCGCCCTAGAGTGAAGCCTAGGTTGCCCGGAACGTAGACCATACCATTACCTTCACACTGGTGGAAATTATTCCTGTTATGCGATGGAAAAACTCTTTCATCTTTATTGTATTTTATGCTTCGGGCATTGACTTCTAAAGCCCTAACTAGTCGATCTGGTGGAGCACGCCCTAGAGTGAAGGCTAGGTTTCTCGGAACGTAGAAATGACCATAACTTTCACACTGGTTGCTATTATTCTTTTTAAACGATGGAAAAGCTGTTCTATTTATATTGCATTTGATGCTTCTGGCATTGAATTCTAAGTCCCTAGCTATTCGGTCTGGTGGAGCAACGCCCTAGAGTGAAGCCTAGGTTGCCCGGAACGTAGAAATGACCATTACTTGCACAGTGTTTGCAGTTATTCATTTTTTACGATGGAAAAGCTATTGTATTTATAATGTATTTTATGCTCCTGGCGTTGACTTCTAAGGCCGTAGCTATTAGACGTGGTGGAGCAACGCCCTAGAGTGACGCCTAGGTTGACCGGAACGTAGAAATGACCATTACTTTCACAATGTCTGCAATTATTCATTTTATACGATGAAAAAACTGTTGTACTTATATTGTATTTTATCCTTCTGGCGTTAAATTCTAAGTCCCTAGCTATTCGATCTGGTGGAGCAACGCCCTAGAGTGAAACATAGGTTACCCGGAACGTAGAAATGACCATTACTTTCACAATGTCTGCAATTATTCATTTTATACGATGAAAAAACTGTTGTACTTATATTGTATTTTATCCTTCTGGCGTTAAATTCTAAGTCCGTAGCTATTCGATCTGGTGGAGCAACGCCCTAGAATGAAACATAGGTTACCCGGAACGTAGAAATGACCAGTACTTTCACACTGGTTGCATTTATTCGTTTTATACAATTGAAAAACTGTTCTATTTATTTTGCATTTTATGCTTCGGGCGTTGACTTCCAAGGCCCTAGCTATTCCATCTGGTGGAGCAACACTCTAGCGTGAAGCCTAGGTTAACCGGAACGTAGAAATGACAATTACTTCCACACTTTTTGCAAATATACATTATATACGATGGAAAAGCTGTTGTATTTATATTATAAGTTATGCTTCTGGCGTTGACTTCTTAGGCCGTAACTATTTGATCTGGTGGAGCTCCGCCCTAGAGTGAAGCCTAGGTTGACCGGAACGTAGAACATACGATTACCTTCACACTGGTTGCAATTATTCCTGTTATACGATGGAAAAACTGTTGCACCTTTATTGTATTTTATGCTTCTGGCGTTGACTTCATAGGCCCTAACTATTCGATCTGGTGGAGCAACGTCCTAGAGTGAAGTCTAGGTTGACCGGAACGTAGAAATGACCATAACTTTCACACTGGTTACCATTATTCGTTTTATACGATGGAAAAGCTGTTGAATTTATATCGTATTTTATGCTTCTGGCGTTGACTTCTTAGGCCCTAACTATTCCATCTGGTGGAACAACGCCCTATGGTGAAGCCTAGGTTGACCGGAACGTAGAAATGACCAGTACTTTCACACTGGTTGCAGTTATTCGTTTTATACGATGGAAAAACTGTTCTATTTATTTTGCATTTTATGCTTCGGGCGTTGACTTCCAAGGCCCTAGCTATTCCATCTGGTGGAGCAACACTCTAGCGTGAAGCCTAGGTTAACCGGAACGTAGAAATGACAATTACTTCCACACTTTTTGCAAATATACATTATATACGATGGAAAAGCTGTTGTACTTATATTGTAAGTTATGCTTCTGGCGTTGACTTCTTAGGCCGTAACTATTTGATCTGGTGGAGCTCCGCCCTAGAGTGAAGCCTAGGTTGACCGGAACGTAGAACATACCATTACCTTCACACTGGTTGCAATTATTCCTGTTATACGATTGAAAAACTGTTGCACCTTTATTGTATTTTATGCTTCTGGCGTTGACTTCATAGGCCCTAACTATTCGATCTGGTGGAGCAACGTCCTAGAGTGAAGTCTAGGTTGACCGGAACGTAGAAATGACCATAACTTTCACACTGGTTACCATTATTCGTTTTATACGATGGAAAAGCTGTTGAATTTATATCGTATTTTATGCTTCTGGCGTTGACTTCTTAGGCTCTAACTATTCCATCTGGTGGAACAACGCCCTAGGGTGAAGCCTAGGTTGACCGGAACGTAGAAATGCCCAGTACTTTCACACTGGTTGCAGTTATTCGTTTTATACGATGGAAAAACTGTTCTATTTATTTTGCATTTTATGCTTCGCGCGTTGACTTCTAAGGCGCTAACTATTCAATCTGTTGGAGCAACGCCATAGGGTGAAGCCTAGGTTGACCGGAACGTAGAAATGACCAGTACTTTCACACTGGTTGCAGTTATTCGTTTTATACGATGGAAAAACTGTTCTATTTATTTTGCATTTTATGCTTCTGGCGTTGACTTCATAGGCCCTAACTATTCGATCTGGTGGAGCAACGTCCTAGAGTGAAGTCTAGGTTGACCGGAACGTAGAAATGACCATAACTTTCACACTGGTTACCATTATTCGTTTTATACGATGGAAAAGCTGTTGAATTTATATCGTATTTTATGCTTCTGGCGTTCACTTCTTAGGCCCTAACTATTCGATCTGGTGGAACAACGGCCTAAGGTGAAGCCTAGGTTGCCCGCAACGTAGAAATGGCCATAACTTTTACACTGGTAGCAATTATTCGTTTTATACAATGGAAAATCTGTTCTATTTATTTTGTATTTAATGCTTCGGGCGTTGGCTTCTAAGGCCCTAACTGTTTGATCTGGTGGAGCAACGCCCTAGAGTGAAGCCTAGGTTGCCCGGAACGTAGAAATGACCATAACTTTCACACTGGTTGCTATTATTCGGTTTGTACGATGGAAAAACTGTTATATTTATATTGTATTTTATGCTTCAGGCGTTGACTTCTGAGGCCGTAGCTATTCGATGTGGTGGAAGAACGTCATAGAGTGAAGCCTAGGTTGCCCGGAACGTAGAAATGTCCATATCTTTCACACTGTTTGCAATTATTCATTTTATACGGTGGCAAAGCTGTTGCATTTATATTGTATTTTATGCTTCTGGCGTTGACTCCTTAGGCCCTAACTATTCAATCTGATGGAGCAATGCCTCAGAGTTAAGTCTAGTATGCCCGAAACGCCGAAATGATCATTACTTTCACGCATGTTGCTATTATTCCGGTTATACGATGAAAAGACTGTTGTATTTTTATTGTATTTTATGCTTCGGGCATTGACTTCTAAAGCCCTAACTATTCGATCTGGTGGAGCACGCCCTACAGTGAAGGCTAGGTTGCCCGGAACGTAGAAATGACCATAACTTTCACACTGGTTGCTATTATTCGTTTTAAACGATGGAAAAGCTATTCTATTTATATTGCATTTTATGCTTCTGGCATTGAATTCTAAGTCCCTAGCTATTCGGTCTGGTGGAGCAACGCCCTAGAGTGAAGCCTAGGTTGCCCGGAACGTAGAAATGACCATTACTTGCACAGTGTTTGCAGTTATTCATTTTATACGATGGAAAAGCTGTTGTATTTATATTGTATTTTATGCTCCTGGCGTAGACTTCTAAGGCCGTAGCTATTAGACGTGGTGGAGCAACGCCCTAGAGTGACGCCTAGGTTGACCGGAACGTAGAAATGACCATTACTTTCACAATGTCTGCAATTATTCATTTTATACCATGAAAAAACTGTTGTGTTTATATTGTATTTTATCCTTCTGGCGTTAAATTCTAAGTCCCTAGCTATTCGATCTGGTGGAGCAACGCCCTAGAGTGAAACATAGGTTACCCGGAACGTAGAAATGACCAGTACTTTCACACTGGTTACAGTTATTCGTTTTATACAATGGAAAAACTGTTCTATTTATTTTGCATTTTATGCTTCGGGCGTTGACCTCCAAGGCCCTAGCTATTCCATCTGGTGGAGCAACACTGGAGCGTGAAGCCTAGGTTGCCCGGAACGTAGAAATGACAATTACTTCCACACTGTTTGCAAATATACATTATATACGATGGAAAAGCTGTTGTACTTATATTGTAATTTATGCTTCTGGCGTTGACTTCTTAGGCCGTAACTATTTGATCTGGTGGAGCACCGCCCTAGAGTGAAGCCTAGGTTGCCCGGAACGTAGAACATACCATTACCTTCACACTGGTTGCGATTATTCCTGTTATACGTTGGAAAAACTGTTGCACCTTTATTGTATTTTATGCTTCTGGCGTTGACTTCATAGGCCCTAACTATTCGATCTGAAGGAACAACGCCGTAGAGTGAAGCCTAGCTTGCCCGGAACGTAGAAATGACCATCACTTTCAAACTGGTTGCAATTAATCCTATTATACGATGGAAAAACTGTTGTATTTTTATTGCATTTTATGCTTCGTGCGTTGACTTCTAAGGCCCTAACTATTCAATCTGTTGGAGCAACGCCCTAGAGTGAAGCCTATGTTGCTCGGAATGTAGAAATGACCATAACTTTCACACTGGCTGCAATTATTCCTTTTATACGATGGAAAAGCTGTTGTATTTATATTGCATTTTATGCCTCTGGCGTTCACTTCTTAGGCCCTAACTATTCGATCTGGTGGAACAATGCCCTAGGGTGAAGCCTAGGTTGCCCGGAACGTAGAAATGACCATAAGTTTCATAATGGTTGCAATTATTCGTTTTATACGATGGAAAAACTGTTGTATTTCTATTGTATTTTATTCTTCGTGCGTTGACTTCTTAGGCCCTAACACTTCGATCTGGTGGAGCAACGCCCTACAGTGAAGCCTAGGTTGCCCGGAACGTAGATATGACCATAACCTTCACACAGGTTGCAATTATTCGTTTTATACGGTGTAAAGGCTGTTGTATTTATTTTGTATTTTATTCTTCTGGCGGTGACTTCTAAGGACCTAACTATTCGATCTGGTGGAGCACTGCCCTACAGTGAAGCCTAGGTTGCCCGGAACGTAGAAATGACCATAACTTTTACACTGGTAGCAATTATTCGTTTTATACAATGGAAAAACTGTTGTATTTATATTGTATTTTATGCTTCTGACGTTCACATCTTAGGCCCTAACTATTCGATCTGGTGGAACAACGCCCTAGGGTGAAGCCTAGGTTGCCCGGAACGTAGAAATGACCATAACTTTCACACTGGTTGCTATCATTCGTTTTATACGATGGAAAAACTGTTATATTTATATTGTATTTTATGCTTCTGGCATTGACTTCTTAGGCCCTAACTATTCCATCTGGTGGAACAACGCCCTAGGGTGAAGCCTAGGTTGCCTGGAGCGTAGAAATGACCATCACTTTCACACAGGTTGCAATTATTCGTTTTATACGGTGTAAAGGCTGTTGTATTTATTTTGTATTTTATTCTTCTGGTGTTGACTTCTTAGGCCCTAACTATTCGATCTGAAGGAACAACGCCGTAGAGTGAAGCCTAGCTTGCCCGGAACGTATAAATGACCATTACTTTCACACTGGTTGCAGTTATTCGTTTTATACAATGGAAAGACTGTTCTATTTATTTTGCATTTTATGCTTCGGGCGTTGACTGCTAAGGCCCTACCTATTCCATCTGGTGGAGCAACACCCTAGCGTGAAGCCTAGGTTGCCCGGAACGTAGAAATGACCATTACTTCCACACTGTTTGCAAATATACATTATATACGATGGAAAAGCTGTTGTACTTATATTGTAATTTATGCTTCTGGCGTTGACTTCTTAGGCCGTAACTATTTGATTTGGTGGAGCACCGCCCTAGAGTGAAGCCTAGGTTGCCCGGAACGTAGAACATACCATTACCTTCACACTGGTTGCAATTATTCCTCTTATACGTTGGAAAAACTGTTGTACTTATATCGTATTTTATTCTTGTGGCGTTGACTTCTTAGGCCCTAACTATTTGATCTGGTGGAGCACCGCCCTAGAGTGAAGCCTAGGTTGCCCGGAACGTAGACCATACCATTACCTTCACACTGGTGGAAATTATTCCTGTTATGCGATGGAAAAACTCTTTCATCTTTATTGTATTTTATGCTTCGGGCATTGACTTCTAAAGCCCTAACTATTCGATCTGGTGGAGCACGCCCTACAGTGAAGGCTAGGTTGCCCGGAACGTAGAAATGACCATAACTTTCACACTGGTTGCTATTATTCGTTTTAAACGATGGAAAAGCTATTCTATTTATATTGCATTTTATGCTTCTGGCATTGAATTCTAAGTCCCTAGCTATTCGGTCTGGTGGAGCAACGCCCTAGAGTGAAGCCTAGGTTGCCCGGAACGTAGAAATGACCATTACTTGCACAGTGTTTGCAGTTATTCATTTTATACGATGGAAAAGCTGTTGTATTTATATTGTATTTTATGCTCCTGGCGTAGACTTCTAAGGCCGTAGCTATTAGACGTGGTGGAGCAACGCCCTAGAGTGACGCATAGGTTGACCGGAACGTAGAAATGACCATTACTTTCACAATGTCTGCAATTATTCATTTTATACCATGAAAAAACTGTTGTGTTTATATTGTATTTTATCCTTCTGGCGTTAAATTCTAAGTCCCTAGCTATTCGATCTGGTGGAGCAACGCCCTAGAGTGAAACATAGGTTACCCGGAACGTAGAAATGACCAGTACTTTCACACTGGTTGCAGTTATTCGTTTTATACAATGGAAAAACTGTTCTATTTATTTTGCATTTTATGCTTCGGGCGTTGACCTCCAAGGCCCTAGCTATTCCATCTGGTGGAGCAACACTCTAGCGTGAAGCCTAGGTTGCCCGGAACGTAGAAATGACAATTACTTCCACACTGTTTGCAAATATACATTATATACGATGGAAAAGCTGTTGTACTTATATTGTAATTTATGCTTCTGGCGTTGACTTCTTAGGCCGTAACTATTTGATCTGGTGGAGCACCGCCCTAGAGTGAAGCCTAGGTTGCCCGGAACGTAGAACATACCATTACCTTCACACTGGTTGCGATTATTCCTGTTATACGTTGGAAAAACTGTTGCACCTTTATTGTATTTTATGCTTCTGGCGTTGACTTCATAGGCCCTAACTATTCGATCTGAAGGAACAACGCCGTAGAGTGAAGCCTAGCTTGCCCGGAACGTAGAAATGACCATCACTTTCAAACTGGTTGCAATTAATCCTATTATACGATGGAAAAACTGTTGTATTTTTATTGCATTTTATGCTTCGTGCGTTGACTTCTAAGGCCCTAACTATTCAATCTGTTGGAGCAACGCCCTAGAGTGAAGCCTATGTTGCTCGGAATGTAGAAATGACCATAACTTTCACACTGGCTGCAATTATTCCTTTTATACGATGGAAAAGCTGTTGTATTTATATTGCATTTTATGCCTCTGGCGTTCACTTCTTAGGCCCTAACTATTCGATCTGGTGGAACAATGCCCTAGGGTGAAGCCTAGGTTGCCCGGAACGTAGAAATGACCATAAGTTTCATAATGGTTGCAATTATTCGTTTTATACGATGGAAAAACTGTTGTATTTCTATTGTATTTTATTCTTCGTGCGTTGACTTCTTAGGCCCTAACTATTCCATCTGGTGGAACAACGCCCTAGGGTGAAGCCTAGGTTGCCCGGAACGTAGAAATGATCAGTACTTTCACACTGGTTGCAGTTATTCGTTTTATACGATGGAAAAACTGTTCTATTTATTTTGCATTTTATGCTTGTGGCATTGACTTCTAAGGACCTAACTATTTGACCTGGTGGAGCAACGCCCTAGAGTGAAGCCTATGTTGCCCGGAACGTAGACCATACCATTACCTTCACACTGTTTGCAATTATTCCGGTTATACGATGGAAAAACTGTTGTACTTATATCGTATTTTATTCTTCTGGCGTTGACTTCTTAGGCCCTAACTATTCGGTCTGGTGGAACAATGCCCTAGAGTGACGCCTAGGTTGACCGGAACGTAGAAATGACCATTACTTTCACAATGTCTGCAATTATTCATTTTATACGATGAAAAAACTGTTGTACTTATATTGTATTTTATCCTTCTGGCGTTAAATTCTAAGTCCCTAGCTATTCGATCTGGTGGAGCAACGCCCTAGAGTGAAACATAGGTTACCCGGAACGTAGAAATGACCATTACTTTCACAATGTCTGCAATTATTCATTTTATACGATGAAAAAACTGTTGTACTTATATTGTATTTTATCCTTCTGGCGTTAAATTCTAAGTCCGTAGCTATTCGATCTGGTGGAGCAACGCCCTAGAATGAAACATAGGTTACCCGGAACGTAGAAATGACCAGTACTTTCACACTGGTTGCATTTATTCGTTTTATACAATTGAAAAACTGTTCTATTTATTTTGCATTTTATGCTTCGGGCGTTGACTTCCAAGGCCCTAGCTATTCCATCTGGTGGAGCAACACTCTAGCGTGAAGCCTAGGTTAACCGGAACGTAGAAATGACAATTACTTCCACACTTTTTGCAAATATACATTATATACGATGGAAAAGCTGTTGTATTTATATTGTAAGTTATGCTTCTGGCGTTGACTTCTTAGGCCGTAACTATTTGATCTGGTGGAGCTCCGCCCTAGAGTGAAGCCTAGGTTGACCGGAACGTAGAACATACGATTACCTTCACACTGGTTGCAATTATTCCTGTTATACGATGGAAAAACTGTTGCACCTTTATTGTATTTTATGCTTCTGGCGTTGACTTCATAGGCCCTAACTATTCGATCTGGTGGAGCAACGTCCTAGAGTGAAGTCTAGGTTGACCGGAACGTAGAAATGACCATAACTTTCACACTGGTTACCATTATTCGTTTTATACGATGGAAAAGCTGTTGAATTTATATCGTATTTTATGCTTCTGGCGTTGACTTCTTAGGCCCTAACTATTCCATCTGGTGGAACAACGCCCTATGGTGAAGCCTAGGTTGACCGGAACGTAGAAATGACCAGTACTTTCACACTGGTTGCAGTTATTCGTTTTATACGATGGAAAAACTGTTCTATTTATTTTGCATTTTATGCTTCGGGCGTTGACTTCCAAGGCCCTAGCTATTCCATCTGGTGGAGCAACACTCTAGCGTGAAGCCTAGGTTAACCGGAACGTAGAAATGACAATTACTTCCACACTTTTTGCAAATATACATTATATACGATGGAAAAGCTGTTGTACTTATATTGTAAGTTATGCTTCTGGCGTTGACTTCTTAGGCCGTAACTATTTGATCTGGTGGAGCTCCGCCCTAGAGTGAAGCCTAGGTTGACCGGAACGTAGAACATACCATTACCTTCACACTGGTTGCAATTATTCCTGTTATACGATTGAAAAACTGTTGCACCTTTATTGTATTTTATGCTTCTGGCGTTGACTTCATAGGCCCTAACTATTCGATCTGGTGGAGCAACGTCCTAGAGTGAAGTCTAGGTTGACCGGAACGTAGAAATGACCATAACTTTCACACTGGTTACCATTATTCGTTTTATACGATGGAAAAGCTGTTGAATTTATATCGTATTTTATGCTTCTGGCGTTGACTTCTTAGGCTCTAACTATTCCATCTGGTGGAACAACGCCCTAGGGTGAAGCCTAGGTTGACCGGAACGTAGAAATGCCCAGTACTTTCACACTGGTTGCAGTTATTCGTTTTATACGATGGAAAAACTGTTCTATTTATTTTGCATTTTATGCTTCGCGCGTTGACTTCTAAGGCGCTAACTATTCAATCTGTTGGAGCAACGCCATAGGGTGAAGCCTAGGTTGACCGGAACGTAGAAATGACCAGTACTTTCACACTGGTTGCAGTTATTCGTTTTATACGATGGAAAAACTGTTCTATTTATATTGCATTTTATGCCTCTGGCGTTCACTTCTTAGGCCCTAACTATTCGATCTGGTGGAACAATGCCCTAGGGTGAAGCCTAGGTTGCCCGGAACGTAGAAATGACCATAAGTTTCATAATGGTTGCAATTATTCGTTTTATACGATGGAAAAACTGTTGTATTTCTATTGTATTTTATTCTTCGTGCGTTGACTTCTTAGGCCCTAACTATTCCATCTGGTGGAACAACGCCCTAGGGTGAAGCCTAGGTTGCCCGGAACGTAGAAATGATCAGTACTTTCACACTGGTTGCAGTTATTCGTTTTATACGATGGAAAAACTGTTCTATTTATTTTGCATTTTATGCTTGTGGCATTGACTTCTAAGGACCTAACTATTTGACCTGGTGGAGCACCGCCCTAGAGTGAAGCCTAGGTTGCCCGGAACGTAGACCATACCATTACCTTCACACTGGTGGAAATTATTCCTGTTATGCGATGGAAAAACTCTTTCATCTTTATTGTATTTTATGCTTCGGGCATTGACTTCTAAAGCCCTAACTAGTCGATCTGGTGGAGCACGCCCTAGAGTGAAGGCTAGGTTTCTCGGAACGTAGAAATGACCATAACTTTCACACTGGTTGCTATTATTCTTTTTAAACGATGGAAAAGCTGTTCTATTTATATTGCATTTGATGCTTCTGGCATTGAATTCTAAGTCCCTAGCTATTCGGTCTGGTGGAGCAACGCCCTAGAGTGAAGCCTAGGTTGCCCGGAACGTAGAAATGACCATTACTTGCACAGTGTTTGCAGTTATTCATTTTTTACGATGGAAAAGCTATTGTATTTATAATGTATTTTATGCTCCTGGCGTTGACTTCTAAGGCCGTAGCTATTAGACGTGGTGGAGCAACGCCCTAGAGTGACGCCTAGGTTGACCGGAACGTAGAAATGACCATTACTTTCACAATGTCTGCAATTATTCATTTTATACGATGAAAAAACTGTTGTACTTATATTGTATTTTATCCTTCTGGCGTTAAATTCTAAGTCCCTAGCTATTCGATCTGGTGGAGCAACGCCCTAGAGTGAAACATAGGTTACCCGGAACGTAGAAATGACCATTACTTTCACAATGTCTGCAATTATTCATTTTATACGATGAAAAAACTGTTGTACTTATATTGTATTTTATCCTTCTGGCGTTAAATTCTAAGTCCGTAGCTATTCGATCTGGTGGAGCAACGCCCTAGAATGAAACATAGGTTACCCGGAACGTAGAAATGACCAGTACTTTCACACTGGTTGCATTTATTCGTTTTATACAATTGAAAAACTGTTCTATTTATTTTGCATTTTATGCTTCGGGCGTTGACTTCCAAGGCCCTAGCTATTCCATCTGGTGGAGCAACACTCTAGCGTGAAGCCTAGGTTAACCGGAACGTAGAAATGACAATTACTTCCACACTTTTTGCAAATATACATTATATACGATGGAAAAGCTGTTGTATTTATATTGTAAGTTATGCTTCTGGCGTTGACTTCTTAGGCCGTAACTATTTGATCTGGTGGAGCTCCGCCCTAGAGTGAAGCCTAGGTTGACCGGAACGTAGAACATACGATTACCTTCACACTGGTTGCAATTATTCCTGTTATACGATGGAAAAACTGTTGCACCTTTATTGTATTTTATGCTTCTGGCGTTGACTTCATAGGCCCTAACTATTCGATCTGGTGGAGCAACGTCCTAGAGTGAAGTCTAGGTTGACCGGAACGTAGAAATGACCATAACTTTCACACTGGTTACCATTATTCGTTTTATACGATGGAAAAGCTGTTGAATTTATATCGTATTTTATGCTTCTGGCGTTGACTTCTTAGGCCCTAACTATTCCATCTGGTGGAACAACGCCCTATGGTGAAGCCTAGGTTGACCGGAACGTAGAAATGACCAGTACTTTCACACTGGTTGCAGTTATTCGTTTTATACGATGGAAAAACTGTTCTATTTATTTTGCATTTTATGCTTCGGGCGTTGACTTCCAAGGCCCTAGCTATTCCATCTGGTGGAGCAACACTCTAGCGTGAAGCCTAGGTTAACCGGAACGTAGAAATGACAATTACTTCCACACTTTTTGCAAATATACATTATATACGATGGAAAAGCTGTTGTACTTATATTGTAAGTTATGCTTCTGGCGTTGACTTCTTAGGCCGTAACTATTTGATCTGGTGGAGCTCCGCCCTAGAGTGAAGCCTAGGTTGACCGGAACGTAGAACATACCATTACCTTCACACTGGTTGCAATTATTCCTGTTATACGATTGAAAAACTGTTGCACCTTTATTGTATTTTATGCTTCTGGCGTTGACTTCATAGGCCCTAACTATTCGATCTGGTGGAGCAACGTCCTAGAGTGAAGTCTAGGTTGACCGGAACGTAGAAATGACCATAACTTTCACACTGGTTACCATTATTCGTTTTATACGATGGAAAAGCTGTTGAATTTATATCGTATTTTATGCTTCTGGCGTTGACTTCTTAGGCTCTAACTATTCCATCTGGTGGAACAACGCCCTAGGGTGAAGCCTAGGTTGACCGGAACGTAGAAATGCCCAGTACTTTCACACTGGTTGCAGTTATTCGTTTTATACGATGGAAAAACTGTTCTATTTATTTTGCATTTTATGCTTCGCGCGTTGACTTCTAAGGCGCTAACTATTCAATCTGTTGGAGCAACGCCATAGGGTGAAGCCTAGGTTGACCGGAACGTAGAAATGACCAGTACTTTCACACTGGTTGCAGTTATTCGTTTTATACGATGGAAAAACTGTTCTATTTATTTTGCATTTTATGCTTCTGGCGTTGACTTCATAGGCCCTAACTATTCGATCTGGTGGAGCAACGTCCTAGAGTGAAGTCTAGGTTGACCGGAACGTAGAAATGACCATAACTTTCACACTGGTTACCATTATTCGTTTTATACGATGGAAAAGCTGTTGAATTTATATCGTATTTTATGCTTCTGGCGTTCACTTCTTAGGCCCTAACTATTCGATCTGGTGGAACAACGGCCTAAGGTGAAGCCTAGGTTGCCCGCAACGTAGAAATGGCCATAACTTTTACACTGGTAGCAATTATTCGTTTTATACAATGGAAAATCTGTTCTATTTATTTTGTATTTAATGCTTCGGGCGTTGGCTTCTAAGGCCCTAACTGTTTGATCTGGTGGAGCAACGCCCTAGAGTGAAGCCTAGGTTGCCCGGAACGTAGAAATGACCATAACTTTCACACTGGTTGCTATTATTCGGTTTGTACGATGGAAAAACTGTTATATTTATATTGTATTTTATGCTTCAGGCGTTGACTTCTGAGGCCGTAGCTATTCGATGTGGTGGAAGAACGTCATAGAGTGAAGCCTAGGTTGCCCGGAACGTAGAAATGTCCATATCTTTCACACTGTTTGCAATTATTCATTTTATACGGTGGCAAAGCTGTTGCATTTATATTGTATTTTATGCTTCTGGCGTTGACTCCTTAGGCCCTAACTATTCAATCTGATGGAGCAATGCCTCAGAGTTAAGTCTAGTATGCCCGAAACGCCGAAATGATCATTACTTTCACGCATGTTGCTATTATTCCGGTTATACGATGAAAAGACTGTTGTATTTTTATTGTATTTTATGCTTCGGGCATTGACTTCTAAAGCCCTAACTATTCGATCTGGTGGAGCACGCCCTACAGTGAAGGCTAGGTTGCCCGGAACGTAGAAATGACCATAACTTTCACACTGGTTGCTATTATTCGTTTTAAACGATGGAAAAGCTATTCTATTTATATTGCATTTTATGCTTCTGGCATTGAATTCTAAGTCCCTAGCTATTCGGTCTGGTGGAGCAACGCCCTAGAGTGAAGCCTAGGTTGCCCGGAACGTAGAAATGACCATTACTTGCACAGTGTTTGCAGTTATTCATTTTATACGATGGAAAAGCTGTTGTATTTATATTGTATTTTATGCTCCTGGCGTAGACTTCTAAGGCCGTAGCTATTAGACGTGGTGGAGCAACGCCCTAGAGTGACGCCTAGGTTGACCGGAACGTAGAAATGACCATTACTTTCACAATGTCTGCAATTATTCATTTTATACCATGAAAAAACTGTTGTGTTTATATTGTATTTTATCCTTCTGGCGTTAAATTCTAAGTCCCTAGCTATTCGATCTGGTGGAGCAACGCCCTAGAGTGAAACATAGGTTACCCGGAACGTAGAAATGACCAGTACTTTCACACTGGTTACAGTTATTCGTTTTATACAATGGAAAAACTGTTCTATTTATTTTGCATTTTATGCTTCGGGCGTTGACCTCCAAGGCCCTAGCTATTCCATCTGGTGGAGCAACACTGGAGCGTGAAGCCTAGGTTGCCCGGAACGTAGAAATGACAATTACTTCCACACTGTTTGCAAATATACATTATATACGATGGAAAAGCTGTTGTACTTATATTGTAATTTATGCTTCTGGCGTTGACTTCTTAGGCCGTAACTATTTGATCTGGTGGAGCACCGCCCTAGAGTGAAGCCTAGGTTGCCCGGAACGTAGAACATACCATTACCTTCACACTGGTTGCGATTATTCCTGTTATACGTTGGAAAAACTGTTGCACCTTTATTGTATTTTATGCTTCTGGCGTTGACTTCATAGGCCCTAACTATTCGATCTGAAGGAACAACGCCGTAGAGTGAAGCCTAGCTTGCCCGGAACGTAGAAATGACCATCACTTTCAAACTGGTTGCAATTAATCCTATTATACGATGGAAAAACTGTTGTATTTTTATTGCATTTTATGCTTCGTGCGTTGACTTCTAAGGCCCTAACTATTCAATCTGTTGGAGCAACGCCCTAGAGTGAAGCCTATGTTGCTCGGAATGTAGAAATGACCATAACTTTCACACTGGCTGCAATTATTCCTTTTATACGATGGAAAAGCTGTTGTATTTATATTGCATTTTATGCCTCTGGCGTTCACTTCTTAGGCCCTAACTATTCGATCTGGTGGAACAATGCCCTAGGGTGAAGCCTAGGTTGCCCGGAACGTAGAAATGACCATAAGTTTCATAATGGTTGCAATTATTCGTTTTATACGATGGAAAAACTGTTGTATTTCTATTGTATTTTATTCTTCGTGCGTTGACTTCTTAGGCCCTAACACTTCGATCTGGTGGAGCAACGCCCTACAGTGAAGCCTAGGTTGCCCGGAACGTAGATATGACCATAACCTTCACACAGGTTGCAATTATTCGTTTTATACGGTGTAAAGGCTGTTGTATTTATTTTGTATTTTATTCTTCTGGCGGTGACTTCTAAGGACCTAACTATTCGATCTGGTGGAGCACTGCCCTACAGTGAAGCCTAGGTTGCCCGGAACGTAGAAATGACCATAACTTTTACACTGGTAGCAATTATTCGTTTTATACGATGGAAAAACTGTTGTATTTATATTGTATTTTATGCTTCTGACGTTCACATCTTAGGCCCTAACTATTCGATCTGGTGGAACAACGCCCTAGGGTGAAGCCTAGGTTGCCCGGAACGTAGAAATGACCATAACTTTTACACTGGTAGCAATTATTCGTTTTATACAATGGAAAAACTGTTGTATTTATAATGTATTTTATGCTTCTGGCGTTGACTTCTTAGGCCCTAACTATTCGATCTGGTGGAGCAATGCCTCAGAGTTAAGTCTAGGATGCCCGAAACGCCGAAATGATCATTACCTTCACGCTTGTTGCAATTATTCCTGTTATACGATGAAAAGACCGTTGTATTTTTATTGTATTTTATGCTTCAGGCGTAGGCTTCTAAGGCCGTTGCTAGTCGATATGGTGGAGCACCGCCCTAGAGTGAAGCCTAGGTTGCCCGGAACGTAGAAATGACCATAACTTTTACACTGGTAGCAATTATTCGTTTGATACAATGGAAAAACTGTTCTATTTATTTCGTATTTTATGCTTCGGGCGTTCACTTCTTAGGGCCTATCTGTCCGATCTGATGGAACAATGCCCTAGGATGAAGCCTAGGTTGCCCGGAACGTAGAAATGACCATAACTTTTACACTGGTAGCATTATTCGTTTTATACAATTGAAAAACTGTTCCATTTATTTTGTATTTTATGCTTCGGGCGTTGACTTCTTTGGCCCTAATAATTCGATCTGGTGGAGCAACGCCCTAGAGTGAAGCCTAGGTTGCCCGGAACGTAGAAATGACCATAACTTTTACACTGGTAGCAATTATTCGTTTTATACAATGGGAAAACTGTTCTATTTATTTTGTATTTTATGCTTCGGGCGTTGACTTCTAAGGACCTAACTGTTTGATCTGGTGGAGCAACGCCCTACAGTGAAGCCTAGGCTTCCCGGAACGTATATATGACCATAACCTTCACACAGGTTGCAATTATTCGTTTTATACGGTGTAAAGGCTGTTGTATTTATTTTGTATTTTATTCTTCTGGCGGTGACTTCTAAGGACCTAACTATTCGATCTGGTGGAGC
Organism: Calliopsis andreniformis; assembly: GCF_051401765.1. Taxonomy (NCBI): domain Eukaryota; kingdom Metazoa; phylum Arthropoda; class Insecta; order Hymenoptera; family Andrenidae; genus Calliopsis; species Calliopsis andreniformis. Next base: position 5,267,916 of record NW_027480425.1, on the reverse strand, counting down.
AACGCCCTAGAGTGAAGCCTAGGTTGCTCGCAATGTAGAAATAACCATAACTTTCACACTGGTTGCAATTATTCGTTTTTTACGATGGAAAAGCTGTTGTATTTATATTGTATTTTATGACTCTGGCGTTGACTTCTAAGGCCCTAGCTATTCGATCTAGTGGAACAACGCCCTAGAGTGAAGCCTAGGTTGCCCGGAACGTAGAAATGACCATCACTTTCAAACTGGTTGCAATTAATCCTGTTATACGATGGAAAAACTGTTGTATTTTTATTGCATTTTATGCTTCGGGCGTTGACTTCTAAGGCCCTGACTATTCAATCTGTTGGAGCAACGCCCTAGAGTGAAGCCTAGGTTGCTCGGAATGTACAAATGACCATAGCTTTCACACTGGTTGCAATTATTCGTCTTATACGATGGAAAAACTGTTGTATTTATATTGTATTTTATGCTTCGGGCGTTGACTTCTAAGGCCCTAACTATTCCATCTGGAGAGCAACACCCTAGCGTGAAGCCTAGGTTGCCCGGAACGTAGAAATGACCATTACTTCCACACTGTTTGCAAATATACTTTATATACGATGGAAAAGCTGTTGTACTTATATTATAATTTATGCTTCTGGCGTTGACTTCTTAGGCCGTAACTATTTGATCTGGTGGAGCACCGCCCTAGAGTGAAGCCTAGGTTGCCCGGAACGTAGAACATACCATTACCTTCACACTGGTTGCAATTATTCCTTCTATACGTTGGAAAAACTGTTGCACCTTTATTGTATTTTATGCTTCTGGCGTTTACTTCTTAGGCCCTAACTATTCCATCTGGTGGAACAACGCCCTAGGGTGAAGCCTAGGTTGCCCGGAACGTAGAAATGATCAGTACTTTCACACTGGCTGCAGTTATTCGTTTTATACGATGGAAAAACTGTTCAATTTATTTTGCATTTTATGCTTGGGGCATTGACTTCTAAGGACCTAACTATTTGACCTGGTGGAGCAACGCCCTAGAGTGAAGCCTATGTTGCCCGGAACGTAGACCATACCATTACCTTCACACTGTTTGCAATTATTCCGGTTATACGATGGAAAAACTGTTGTACTTATATCGTATTTTATTCTTCTGGCGTTGACTTCTTAGGCCCTAACTATTTGATCTGGTGGAGCACCGCCCTAGAGTGAAGCCTAGGTTGCCCGGAACGTAGACCATACCATTACCTTCACACTGGTGGAAATTATTCCTGTTATGCGATGGAAAAACTCTTTCATCTTTATTGTATTTTATGCTTCGGGCATTGACTTCTAAAGCCCTAACTATTCGATCTGGTGGAGCACGCCCTAGAGTGAAGGCTAGGTTGCTCGGAACGTAGAAATGACCATTACTTTCACATTGTTTGCAATTACTCATTTTATACCATGGAAAAGCTGTTCTATTTATTTTGCATTTTATGCTTCGGGCGTTGACTTCCAAGGCCCTAGCTATTCCATCTGGTGGAGCAACACTCTAGCGTGAAGCCTAGGTTGCCCGGAACGTAGAAATGACAATTACTTCCACACTTTTTGCAAATATACATTATATACGATGGAAAAGCTGTTGTACTTATAATGTAATTTATGCTTCTGGCGTTGACTTCTTAGGCCGTAACTATTTGATCTGGTGGAGCACCGCCCTAGAGTGAAGCCTAGGTTGCCCGGAACGTAGAACATACCATTACCTAAACACTGGTTGCAATTATTCCTGTTATACGATGGAAAAACTGTTGCACCTTTATTGTATTTTATGCTTCTGGCGTTGACTTCATAGGCCCTAACTATTCGATCTGGTGGAGCAACGTCCTAGAGTGAAGCCTACGTTGACCGGAACGTAGATATGACCATAACCTTCACACAGGTTGCAATTATTCGTTTTATACGTTGTAAAGGCTGTTGTATTTATTTTGTATTTTATTCTTCTGGTGTTGACTTCTTAGGCCCTAACTATTCGATCTGGTGGAACAACGCCGTAGAGTGAAGCCTAGGTTGCCCGGAACGTAGAAATGACCATTACTTTCACACTGTTTGCAATTACTCATTTTATACCATGGAAAAGCTGTTGTATTTATATCGTATTTTATGCTTCTGGCGTTGACTTCTAAGGACCTAACTATTCGATCTGGTGGTGCAACGCCCTAGAGTGAAGCCTAGGTTGCCCGGAACGTAGAAATGACCATAACTTTTACACTGGTAGCAATTATTCGTTTTATACAATGGAAAAACTGTTCTATTTATTTTGTATTTTATGCTTCGGGCGTTGATTTCTTTGGTCCTAACAATTCGATCTGGTGGAGCAACGCCCTAGAGTGAAGCCTAGGTTCCCTGGAACGTACAAATGACCATCACTTTCACACGGGTTGCAATTATTCCTGTTATAGGATGGAAAGACTGTTGTATTTTTATTGCATTTTATGCTTCTGGCGTTCACTTCTTAGGCCCTGACTATTCGATCTGGTGGAACAACGCCCTATGGTGAAGCCTAGGTTGCCCGGAACGTAGAAATGACAATTACTTTCACACTGTTTGCAATAATTCCTTTTATACGATGCAAAAGTTGTTGTATTTATAACGTATTTTATGCTTCTGGCGTTGACTTCTAAGGACCTAACTATTCGATATGGTGGAGCAACGCCCTAGAGTGAAGCCTAGGTTGCTCGGAATGTAGAAATAACCATAACTTTCACACTGGTTGCAATTATTCGTTTTTTACAATGGAAGAGCTGTTGTATTTATATTGTATTTTAAGACTCTGGCGTTGACTCCTAAGGCCCTAGCTATTCGATCTAGTAGAGCAACGCCCTAGAGTGAAGCCTAGGTTGCCCGGAACGTAGAAATGACCATCACTTTCAAACTGGTTGCAATTAATCCTGTTATACAATTGAAAAACTGTTCTATTTATTTTGTATTTTATGCTTCGGGCGTTGACTTCTTTGGCCCTAATAATTCGATCTGGTGGAGCAACGCCCTAGAGTGAAGCCTAGGTTGCCCGGAACGTAGAAATGACCATAACTTTTACACTGGTAGCAATTATTCGTTTTATACAATGGGAAAACTGTTCTATTTATTTTGTATTTTATGCTTCGGGCGTTGACTTCTAAGGACCTAACTGTTTGATCTGGTGGAGCAACGCCCTACAGTGAAGCCTAGGCTTCCCGGAACGTATATATGACCATAACCTTCACACAGGTTGCAATTATTCGTTTTATACGGTGTAAAGGCTGTTGTATTTATTTTGTATTTTATTCTTCTGGCGGTGACTTCTAAGGACCTAACTATTCGATCTGGTGGAGCAGCGCCCTAGAGTGAAGCCTAGGTTGCTCGCAATGTAGAAATAACCATAACTTTCACACTGGTTGCAATTATTCGTTTTTTACGATGGAAAAGCTGTTGTATTTATATTGTATTTTATGACTATGGCGTTGACTTCTAAGGCCCTAGCTATTCGATCTAGTGGAACAACGCCCTAGAGTGAAGCCTAGGTTGCCCGGAACGTAGAAATGACCATCACTTTCAAACTGGTTGCAATTAATCCTGTTATACGATGGAAAAACTGTTGTATTTTTATTGCATTTTATGCTTCGGGCGTTGACTTCTAAGGCCCTGACTATTCAATCTGTTGGAGCAACGCCCTAGAGTGAAGCCTAGGTTGCTCGGAATGTACAAATGACCATAGCTTTCACACTGGTTGCAATTATTCGTTTTATACGATGGAAAAACTGTTGTATTTATATTGTATTTTATGCTTCGGGCGTTGACTTCTAAGGCCCTAACTATTCCATCTGGAGAGCAACACCCTAGCGTGAAGCCTAGGTTGCCCGGAACGTAGAAATGACCATTACTTCCACACTGTTTGCAAATATACTTTATATACGATGGAAAAGCTGTTGTACTTATATTATAATTTATGCTTCTGGCGTTGACTTCTTAGGCCGTAACTATTTGATCTGGTGGAGCACCGCCCTAGAGTGAAGCCTAGGTTGCCCGGAACGTAGAACATACCATTACCTTCACACTGGTTGCAATTATTCCTTCTATACGTTGGAAAAACTGTTGCACCTTTATTGTATTTTATGCTTCTGGCGTTTACTTCTTAGGCCCTAACTATTCCATCTGGTGGAACAACGCCCTAGGGTGAAGCCTAGGTTGCCCGGAACGTAGAAATGATCAGTACTTTCACACTGGCTGCAGTTATTCGTTTTATACGATGGAAAAACTGTTCAATTTATTTTGCATTTTATGCTTGGGGCATTGACTTCTAAGGACCTAACTATTTGACCTGGTGGAGCAACGCCCTAGAGTGAAGCCTATGTTGCCCGGAACGTAGACCATACCATTACCTTCACACTGTTTGCAATTATTCCGGTTATACGATGGAAAAACTGTTGTACTTATATCGTATTTTATTCTTCTGGCGTTGACTTCTTAGGCCCTAACTATTTGATCTGGTGGAGCACCGCCCTAGAGTGAAGCCTAGGTTGCCCGGAACGTAGACCATACCATTACCTTCACACTGGTGGAAATTATTCCTGTTATGCGATGGAAAAACTCTTTCATCTTTATTGTATTTTATGCTTCGGGCATTGACTTCTAAAGCCCTAACTATTCGATCTGGTGGAGCACGCCCTAGAGTGAAGGCTAGGTTGCTCGGAACGTAGAAATGACCATTACTTTCACATTGTTTGCAATTACTCATTTTATACCATGGAAAAGCTGTTCTATTTATTTTGCATTTTATGCTTCGGGCGTTGACTTCCAAGGCCCTAGCTATTCCATCTGCTGGAGCAACACTCTAGCGTGAAGCCTAGGTTGCCCGGAACGTAGAAATGACAATTACTTCCACACTTTTTGCAAATATACATTATATACGATGGAAAAGCTGTTGTACTTATAATGTAATTTATGCTTCTGGCGTTGACTTCTTAGGCCGTAACTATTTGATCTGGTGGAGCACCGCCCTAGAGTGAAGCCTAGGTTGCCCGGAACGTAGAACATACCATTACCTAAACACTGGTTGCAATTATTCCTGTTATACGATGGAAAAACTGTTGCACCTTTATTGTATTTTATGCTTCTGGCGTTGACTTCATAGGCCCTAACTATTCGATCTGGTGGAGCAACGTCCTAGAGTGAAGCCTACGTTGACCGGAACGTAGATATGACCATAACCTTCACACAGGTTGCAATTATTCGTTTTATACGTTGTAAAGGCTGTTGTATTTATTTTGTATTTTATTCTTCTGGTGTTGACTTCTTAGGCCCTAACTATTCGATCTGGTGGAACAACGCCGTAGAGTGAAGCCTAGGTTGCCCGGAACGTAGAAATGACCATTACTTTCACACTGTTTGCAATTACTCATTTTATACCATGGAAAAGCTGTTGTATTTATATCGTATTTTATGCTTCTGGCGTTGACTTCTAAGGACCTAACTATTCGATCTGGTGGTGCAACGCCCTAGAGTGAAGCCTAGGTTGCCCGGAACGTAGAAATGACCATAACTTTTACACTGGTAGCAATTATTCGTTTTATACAATGGAAAAACTGTTCTATTTATTTTGTATTTTATGCTTCGGGCGTTGATTTCTTTGGTCCTAACAATTCGATCTGGTGGAGCAACGCCCTAGAGTGAAGCCTAGGTTCCCTGGAACGTACAAATGACCATCACTTTCACACGGGTTGCAATTATTCCTGTTATAGGATGGAAAGACTGTTGTATTTTTATTGCATTTTATGCTTCTGGCGTTCACTTCTTAGGCCCTGACTATTCGATCTGGTGGAACAACGCCCTATGGTGAAGCCTAGGTTGCCCGGAACGTAGAAATGACAATTACTTTCACACTGTTTGCAATAATTCCTTTTATACGATGCAAAAGTTGTTGTATTTATAACGTATTTTATGCTTCTGGCGTTGACTTCTAAGGACCTAACTATTCGATATGGTGGAGCAACGCCCTAGAGTGAAGCCTAGGTTGCTCGGAATGTAGAAATAACCATAACTTTCACACTGGTTGCAATTATTCGTTTTTTACAATGGAAGAGCTGTTGTATTTATATTGTATTTTAAGACTCTGGCGTTGACTCCTAAGGCCCTAGCTATTCGATCTAGTAGAGCAACGCCCTAGAGTGAAGCCTAGGTTGCCCGGAACGTAGAAATGACCATCACTTTCAAACTGGTTGCAATTAATCCTGTTATACGATGGAAAAACTGTTGTATTTTTATTGTATTTTATGCTTCTGGCGTTCACTTCTTAGGCCCTAACTATTCGATCTGGTGGAACAACGCCCTAGAGTGAAGCCTAGGTTGCCCGGAACGTAGAAATGACCATAACTTTTACACTGGTAGCAATTATTCGTTTTATACAATGGAAAAACTGTTCTATTTATTTTGTATTTTATGCTTCGGGCGTTGACTTCTAAAGCCCTAACTATTCGATCTGGTGGAGCACGCCCTAGAGTGAAGGCTAGGTTGCCCGGAACGTAGAAATGACCATAACTTTCACACTGGTTGCTATTATTCGTTTTAAACGATGGAAAAGCTATTCTATTTATATTGCATTTTATGCTTCTGGCATTGAATTCTAAGTCCCTAGCTATTCGGTCTGGTGGAGCAACGCCCTAGAGTGAAGCCTAGGTTGCCCGGAACGTAGAAATGACTATTACGTGCACAGTGTTTGCAGTTATTCATTTTATACGATGGAAAAGCTGTTGTATTTATATTGTATTTTATGCTCCTGGCGTAGACTTCTAAGGCCGTAGCTATTAGACGTGGTGGAGCAACGCCCTAGAGTGACGCCTAGGTTGACCGGGACGTAGAAATGACCATTACTTTCACAATGTCTGCAATTATTCATTTTATACCATGAAAAAACTGTTGTATTTATATTGTATTTTATCCTTCTGGCGTTAAATTCTAAGGCCCTAACTATTCAATCTGTTGGAGCAACGCCCTAGAGTGAAGCCTATGTTGCTCGGAATGTAGAAATGACCATAACTTTCACACTGGCTGCAATTATTCGTTTTATACGATGGAAAAGCTGTTGTATTTATATTGTATTTTATGCTTCTGACGTTCACTTCTTAGGCCCTAACTATTCGATCTGGTGGAACAACGCCCTAGGGTGAAGCCTAGGTTGCCCGGAACGTAGAAATGACCATAACTTTTACACTGGTAGCAATTATTCGTTTTATACAATGGAAAAACTGTTGTATTTATATTGTATTTTATGCTTCGGGCGTTGACTTCTAAGGCCCTAACTATTCCATCTGGAGAGCAACACCCTAGCGTGAAGCCTAGGTTGCCCGGAACGTAGAAATGACCATTACTTCCACACTGTTTGCAAATATACTTTATATACGATGGAAAAGCTGTTGTACTTATATTATAATTTATGCTTCTGGCGTTGACTTCTTAGGCCGTAACTATTTGATCTGGTGGAGCACCGCCCTAGAGTGAAGCCTAGGTTGCCCGGAACGTAGAACATACCATTACCTTCACACTGGTTGCAATTATTCCTTCTATACGTTGGAAAAACTGTTGCACCTTTATTGTATTTTATGCTTCTGGCGTTTACTTCTTAGGCCCTAACTATTCCATCTGGTGGAACAACGCCCTAGGGTGAAGCCTAGGTTGCCCGGAACGTAGAAATGATCAGTACTTTCACACTGGCTGCAGTTATTCGTTTTATACGATGGAAAAACTGTTCAATTTATTTTGCATTTTATGCTTGGGGCATTGACTTCTAAGGACCTAACTATTTGACCTGGTGGAGCAACGCCCTAGAGTGAAGCCTATGTTGCCCGGAACGTAGACCATACCATTACCTTCACACTGTTTGCAATTATTCCGGTTATACGATGGAAAAACTGTTGTACTTATATCGTATTTTATTCTTCTGGCGTTGACTTCTTAGGCCCTAACTATTTGATCTGGTGGAGCACCGCCCTAGAGTGAAGCCTAGGTTGCCCGGAACGTAGACCATACCATTACCTTCACACTGGTGGAAATTATTCCTGTTATGCGATGGAAAAACTCTTTCATCTTTATTGTATTTTATGCTTCGGGCATTGACTTCTAAAGCCCTAACTATTCGATCTGGTGGAGCACGCCCTAGAGTGAAGGCTAGGTTGCTCGGAACGTAGAAATGACCATTACTTTCACATTGTTTGCAATTACTCATTTTATACCATGGAAAAGCTGTTCTATTTATTTTGCATTTTATGCTTCGGGCGTTGACTTCCAAGGCCCTAGCTATTCCATCTGGTGGAGCAACACTCTAGCGTGAAGCCTAGGTTGCCCGGAACGTAGAAATGACAATTACTTCCACACTTTTTGCAAATATACATTATATACGATGGAAAAGCTGTTGTACTTATAATGTAATTTATGCTTCTGGCGTTGACTTCTTAGGCCGTAACTATTTGATCTGGTGGAGCACCGCCCTAGAGTGAAGCCTAGGTTGCCCGGAACGTAGAACATACCATTACCTAAACACTGGTTGCAATTATTCCTGTTATACGATGGAAAAACTGTTGCACCTTTATTGTATTTTATGCTTCTGGCGTTGACTTCATAGGCCCTAACTATTCGATCTGGTGGAGCAACGTCCTAGAGTGAAGCCTACGTTGACCGGAACGTAGATATGACCATAACCTTCACACAGGTTGCAATTATTCGTTTTATACGTTGTAAAGGCTGTTGTATTTATTTTGTATTTTATTCTTCTGGTGTTGACTTCTTAGGCCCTAACTATTCGATCTGGTGGAACAACGCCGTAGAGTGAAGCCTAGGTTGCCCGGAACGTAGAAATGACCATTACTTTCACACTGTTTGCAATTACTCATTTTATACCATGGAAAAGCTGTTGTATTTATATCGTATTTTATGCTTCTGGCGTTGACTTCTAAGGACCTAACTATTCGATCTGGTGGTGCAACGCCCTAGAGTGAAGCCTAGGTTGCCCGGAACGTAGAAATGACCATAACTTTTACACTGGTAGCAATTATTCGTTTTATACAATGGAAAAACTGTTCTATTTATTTTGTATTTTATGCTTCGGGCGTTGATTTCTTTGGTCCTAACAATTCGATCTGGTGGAGCAACGCCCTAGAGTGAAGCCTAGGTTCCCTGGAACGTACAAATGACCATCACTTTCACACGGGTTGCAATTATTCCTGTTATAGGATGGAAAGACTGTTGTATCTTTATTGCATTTTATGCTTCTGGCGTTCACTTCTTAGACCCTGACTATTCGATCTGGTGGAACAACGCCCTATGGTGAAGCCTAGGTTGCCCGGAACGTAGAAATGACAATTACTTTCACACTGTTTGCAATAATTCCTTTTATACGATGCAAAAGTTGTTGTATTTATAACGTATTTTATGCTTCTGGCGTTGACTTCTAAGGACCTAACTATTCGATATGGTGGAGCAACGCCCTAGAGTGAAGCCTAGGTTGCTCGGAATGTAGAAATAACCATAACCTTCACACTGGTTGCAATTATTCGTTTTTTACAATGGAAGAGCTGTTGTATTTATATTGTATTTTAAGACTCTGGCGTTGACTCCTAAGGCCCTAGCTATTCGATCTAGTAGAGCAACGCCCTAGAGTGAAGCCTAGGTTGCCCGGAACGTAGAAATGACCATCACTTTCAAACTGGTTGCAATTAATCCTGTTATACGATGGAAAAACTGTTGTATTTTTATTGTATTTTATGCTTCTGGCGTTCACTTCTTAGGCCCTAACTATTCGATCTGGTGGAACAACGCCCTAGAGTGAAGCCTAGGTTGCCCGGAACGTAGAAATGACCATAACTTTTACACTGGTAGCAATTATTCGTTTTATACAATGGAAAAACTGTTCTATTTATTTTGTATTTTATGCTTCGGGCGTTGACTTCTAAAGCCCTAACTATTCGATCTGGTGGAGCACGCCCTAGAGTGAAGGCTAGGTTGCCCGGAACGTAGAAATGACCATAACTTTCACACTGGTTGCTATTATTCGTTTTAAACGATGGAAAAGCTATTCTATTTATATTGCATTTTATGCTTCTGGCATTGAATTCTAAGTCCCTAGCTATTCGGTCTGGTGGAGCAACGCCCTAGAGTGAAGCCTAGGTTGCCCGGAACGTAGAAATGACTATTACTTGCACAGTGTTTGCAGTTATTCATTTTATACGATGGAAAAGCTGTTGTATTTATATTGTATTTTATGCTCCTGGCGTAGACTTCTAAGGCCGTAGCTATTAGACGTGGTGGAGCAACGCTCTAGAGTGACGCCTAGGTTGACCGGAACGTAGAAATGACCATTACTTTCACAATGTCTGCAATTATTCATTTTATACCATGAAAAAACTGTTGTATTTATATTGTATTTTATCCTTCTGGCGTTAAATTCTAACTCCCTAGATATTCGATCTGGTGGAGCAACGCCCTAGAGTGAAACATAGGTTACCCGGAACGTAGAAATGACCAGTACTTTCACACTGGTTGCAGTTATTCGTTTTATACAATGGAAAAACTGTTCTATTTATTTTGCATTTTATGCTTCGGGCGTTGACTTCCAAGGCCCTAGCTATTCCATCTGGTGGAGCAACACTCTAGCGTGAAGCCTAGGTTGCCCGGAACGTAGAAATGACAATTACTTCCACACTGTTTGCAAATATACATTATATACGATGGAAAAGCTGTTGTACTTATATTGTAATTTATGCTTCTGGCGTTGACTTCTTAGGCCGTAACTATTTGATCTGGTGGAGCACCGCCCTAGAGTGAAGCCTAGGTTGCCCGGAACGTAGAACATACCATTACCTTCACACTGGTTGCGATTATTCCTGTTATACGTTGGAAAAACTGTTGCACCTTTATTGTATTTTATGCTTCTGGCGTTGACTTCATAGGCCCTAACTATTCGATCTGAAGGAACAACGCCGTAGAGTGAAGCCTAGCTTGCCCGGAACGTAGAAATGACCATCACTTTCAAACTGGTTGCAATTAATCCTATTATACGATGGAAAAACTGTTGTATTTTTATTGCATTTTATGCTTCGTGCGTTGACTTCTAAGGCCCTAACTATTCAATCTGTTGGAGCAACGCCCTAGAGTGAAGCCTATGTTGCTCGGAATGTAGAAATGACCATAACTTTCACACTGGCTGCAATTATTCGTTTTATACGATGGAAAAGCTGTTGTATTTATATTGTATTTTATGCTTCTGACGTTCACTTCTTAGGCCCTAACTATTCGATCTGGTGGAACAACGCCCTAGGGTGAAGCCTAGGTTGCCCGGAACGTAGAAATGACCATAACTTTTACACTGGTAGCAATTATTCGTTTTATACAATGGAAAAACTGTTGTATTTATATTGTATTTTATGCTTCTGGCGTTGACTTCTTAGGCCCTAACTATTCGATCTGGTGGAGCAATGCCTCAGAGTTAAGTCTAGGAAGCCCGAAACGCCGAAATGATCATTACTTTCACGCTTGCTGCAATTATTCCTGTTATACGATGAAAAGACCGTTGTATTTTTATTGTATTTTATGCTTCAGGCGTAGGCTTCTAAGGCCGTAGCTATTCGATATGGTGGAGCACCGCCCTAGAGTGAAGCCTAGGTTGCCCGGAACGTAGAACATACCATTACCTTCACACTGGTTGCAATTATTCCTGTTATACGATGGAAAAACTGTTGCACCTTTATTGTACTTTAGCTTCTGGCGTTGACTTCATAGACCCTAACTATTCGATCTGGTGGAGCAACGTCCTAGAGTGAAGCCTAGGTTGACCGGAACGTAGAAATGACCATAACTTTCACACTGGTTACCATTATTCGTTTTATACGATGGAAAAGCTGTTGTATTTATATCGTATTTTATGCTTCTGGCGTTGACTTCTAAGGACCTAACTATTCGATCTGGTGGAGCAACGCCCTAGAGTGAAGCCTAGGTTGCTCGGAATGTAGAAATAGCCATAACTTTCACACTGGTTGCAATTATTCGTTTTTTACAATGGAAGAGCTGTTGTATTAATATTGTATTTTATGCCTCTGGCGTTGACTTCTAAGGCCCTAGCTATTCGATCTAGTGGAGCAACGCCCTAGAGTGAAGCCTAGGTTGCCCGAAACGTAGAAATGACCATCACTTTCAAACTGGTTGCAATTAATCCTGTTATACGATGGAAAGCTGTTGTATTTTTATTGTATTTTATGCTTCTGGCGTTCACTTCTTAGGCCCTAACTATTCGATCTGGTGGAACAACGCCCTAGGGTGAAGCCTAGGTTGCCCGGAACGTAGAAATGACCATAACTTTTACACTGGTAGCAATTATTCGTTTTATACAATGGAAAAACTGTTCTATTTATTTTGTATTTTATGCTTCGGGCGTTGACTTCTAAGGCCCTAACTGTTTGATCTGGTGGAGCAACGCCCTAGAGTGAAGCCTAGGTTGCCCGGAACGTAGAAATGACCATTACTTTCACACTGTTTGCAATTATTCCGTTTATACGATGGAAAAGCTGTTGTATTTATCTCGTATTTTATGCTTCTGGCGTTGACTTCTATGGCCCTAGCTATTCGATCTAGTGGAGCAACGCCCTAGAGTGAAGCCTAGGTTGCCCGGAACGTAGAAATGACCATCACTTTCAAACTGGTTGCAATTAATCCTGTTATACGATGGAAAAACTGTTGTATTTTTATTGCATTTTATGCTTCGGGCGTTGACTTATAAGGCCCTGACTATTCAATCTGTTGGAGCAACGCCCTAGAGTGAAGCCTAGGTTGCTCGGAATGTAGAAATGACCATAGCTTTCACACTGGTTGCAATTATTCGTTTTACACGATGGAAAAACTGTTGTATTTTTATTGCATTTTATGCTTCTGACGTTCACTTCTTAGGCCCTAACTATTCGATCTGGTGGAACAACGCCCTAGGGTGAAGCCTAGGATGCCCGGAACGTAGAAATGACCATAACTTTTACACTGGTAGCAATTATTCGTTTTATACAATGGAAAAACTGTTGTATTTATATTGTATTTTATGCTTCTGGTGTTGACTTCTTAGGCCCTAACTATTCGATCTGGTGGAGCAATGCCTCAGAGTTAAGTCTAGGAAGCCCGAAACGCCGAAATGATCATTACTTTCACGCTTGCTGCAATTATTCCTGTTATACGATGAAAAGACCGTTGTATTTTTATTGTATTTTATGCTTCAGGCGTAGGCTTCTAAGGCCGTAGCTATTCGATATGGTGGAGCACCGCCCTAGAGTGAAGACTAGGTTGCTCGGAATATACAAATGACCATAACTTTCACACTGGTTGCAATTATTCGATTTCTACGATGGGAAAACTGTTGTATTTATATTGTATTTTATGCTTCTGGCGTTCACTTCTTAGGGCCTATCTGTTCGATCTGATGGAACAATGCCCTAGGATGAAGCCTAGGTTGCCCGGAACGTAGAAATGACGATAACTTTTACACTGGTAGCAATTATTCGTTTTATACAATGGGAAAACTGTTCTATTTATTTTGTATTTTATGCTTCGGGCGTTGACTTCTTTGGCCCTAACAATTCGATCTGGTGGAGCAACGCCCTAGAGTGAAGCCTAGGTTGCCCGGAATGTAGAAATGACCATAACTTTCACACTGGTTGCGATTATTCCTGTTATACGTTGGAAAAACTGTTGCACCTTTATTGTATTTTATGCTTCTGGCGTTGACTTCATAGGCCCTAACTATTCGATCTGAAGGAACAACGCCGTAGAGTGAAGCCTAGCTTGCCCGGAACGTAGAAATGACCATCACTTTCAAACTGGTTGCAATTAATCCTATTATACGATGGAAAAACTGTTGTATTTTTATTGCATTTTATGCTTCGTGCGTTGACTTCTAAGGCCCTAACTATTCAATCTGTTGGAGCAACGCCCTAGAGTGAAGCCTATGTTGCTCGGAATGTAGAAATGACCATAACTTTCACACTGGCTGCAATTATTCGTTTTATACGATGGAAAAGCTGTTGTATTTATATTGTATTTTATGCTTCTGACGTTCACTTCTTAGGCCCTAACTATTCGATCTGGTGGAACAACGCCCTAGGGTGAAGCCTAGGTTGCCCGGAACGTAGAAATGACCATAACTTTTACACTGGTAGCAATTATTCGTTTTATACAATGGAAAAACTGTTGTATTTATATTGTATTTTATGCTTCTGGCGTTGACTTCTTAGGCCCTAACTATTCGATCTGGTGGAGCAATGCCTCAGAGTTAAGTCTAGGAAGCCCGAAACGCCGAAATGATCATTACTTTCACGCTTGCTGCAATTATTCCTGTTATACGATGAAAAGACCGTTGTATTTTTATTGTATTTTATGCTTCAGGCGTAGGCTTCTAAGGCCGTAGCTATTCGATATGGTGGAGCACCGCCCTAGAGTGAAGCCTAGGTTGCCCGGAACGTAGAACATACCATTACCTTCACACTGGTTGCAATTATTCCTGTTATACGATGGAAAAACTGTTGCACCTTTATTGTACTTTAGCTTCTGGCGTTGACTTCATAGACCCTAACTATTCGATCTGGTGGAGCAACGTCCTAGAGTGAAGCCTAGGTTGACCGGAACGTAGAAATGACCATAACTTTCACACTGGTTACCATTATTCGTTTTATACGATGGAAAAGCTGTTGTATTTATATCGTATTTTATGCTTCTGGCGTTGACTTCTAAGGACCTAACTATTCGATCTGGTGGAGCAACGCCCTAGAGTGAAGCCTAGGTTGCTCGGAATGTAGAAATAGCCATAACTTTCACACAGGTTGCAATTATTCGTTTTTTACAATGGAAGAGCTGTTGTATTAATATTGTATTTTATGCCTCTGGCGTTGACTTCTAAGGCCCTAGCTATTCGATCTAGTGGAGCAACGCCCTAGAGTGAAGCCTAGGTTGCCCGAAACGTAGAAATGACCATCACTTTCAAACTGGTTGCAATTAATCCTGTTATACGATGGAAAGCTGTTGTATTTTTATTGTATTTTATGCTTCTGGCGTTCACTTCTTAGGCCCTAACTATTCGATCTGGTGGAACAACGCCCTAGGGTGAAGCCTAGGTTGCCCGGAACGTAGAAATGACCATAACTTTTACACTGGTAGCAATTATTCGTTTTATACAATGGAAAAACTGTTCTATTTATTTTGTATTTTATGCTTCGGGCGTTGACTTCTAAGGCCCTAACTGTTTGATCTGGTGGAGCAACGCCCTAGAGTGAAGCCTAGGTTGCCCGGAACGTAGAAATGACCATTACTTTCACACTGTTTGCAATTATTCCGTTTATACGATGGAAAAGCTGTTGTATTTATCTCGTATTTTATGCTTCTGGCGTTGAATTCTATGGCCCTAGCTATTCGATCTAGTGGAGCAACGCCCTAGAGTGAAGCCTAGGTTGCCCGGAACGTAGAAATGACCATCACTTTCAAACTGGTTGCAATTAATCCTGTTATACGATGGAAAAACTGTTGTATTTTTATTGCATTTTATGCTTCGGGCGTTGACTTATAAGGCCCTGACTATTCAATCTGTTGGAGCAACGCCCTAGAGTGAAGCCTAGGTTGCTCGGAATGTAGAAATGACCATAGCTTTCACACTGGTTGCAATTATTCGTTTTACACGATGGAAAAACTGTTGTATTTTTATTGCATTTTATGCTTCTGACGTTCACTTCTTAGGCCCTAACTATTCGATCTGGTGGAACAACGCCCTAGGGTGAAGCCTAGGATGCCCGGAACGTAGAAATGACCATAACTTTTACACTGGTAGCAATTATTCGTTTTATACAATGGAAAAACTGTTGTATTTATATTGTATTTTATGCTTCTGGTGTTGACTTCTTAGGCCCTAACTATTCGATCTGGTGGAGCAATGCCTCAGAGTTAAGTCTAGGAAGCCCGAAACGCCGAAATGATCATTACTTTCACGCTTGCTGCAATTATTCCTGTTATACGATGAAAAGACCGTTGTATTTTTATTGTATTTTATGCTTCAGGCGTAGGCTTCTAAGGCCGTAGCTATTCGATATGGTGGAGCACCGCCCTAGAGTGAAGACTAGGTTGCTCGGAATATACAAATGACCATAACTTTCACACTGGTTGCAATTATTCGATTTCTACGATGGAAAAACTGTTGTATTTATATTGTATTTTATGCTTCTGGCGTTCACTTCTTAGGGCCTATCTGTTCGATCTGATGGAACAATGCCCTAGGATGAAGCCTAGGTTGCCCGGAACGTAGAAATGACGATAACTTTTACACTGGTAGCAATTATTCGTTTTATACAATGGGAAAACTGTTCTATTTATTTTGTATTTTATGCTTCGGGCGTTGACTTCTTTGGCCCTAACAATTCGATCTGGTGGAGCAACGCCCTAGAGTGAAGCCTAGGTTGCCCGGAACGTAGAAATGACGATAACTTTTACACTGGTAGCAATTATTCGTTTTATACAATGGGAAAACTGTTCTATTTATTTTGTATTTTATGCTTCGGGCGTTGACTTCTAAGGACCTAACTGTTTGATCTGGAGGAGCAACGTCCTAGAGTGAAGCCTAGGTTGCCCGGAACGTAGAAATGACAATTACTTTCACACTGTTTGCAATTATTCCTTTTATACGATTCAAAAGCTGTTGTATTTATATTGTATTTTATGCTTCGGGCGTTGACTTCTTTGGCCCTAACAATTCGATCTGGTGGAGCAACGCCCTAGAGTGAAGCCTAGGTTCCCTGGAACGTACAAATGACCATCACTTTCACACGTGTTGCAATTATTCCTGTTATAGGATGGAAAGTCTGTTGTATTTTTATTGCATTTTATGCTTCTGGCGTTCACTTCTTAGGCCCTGACTATTCGATCTGGTGGAAGAACTCCCTAGGGTGAAGCCTAGGTTGCCCGGAACGTAGAAATGACAATTACTTTCACACTGTTTGCAATAATTCCTTTTAAACGATGCAAAAGTTGTTGTATTTATATCGTATTTTATGCTTCTGGCGTTGACTTCTAAGGACCTAACTGTTTGATCTGATGGAGCAACGCCCTAGAGTGAAGCCTAGGTTGCTCGGAATGTAGAAATGACCATTACTTTCACACTGTTTGCAATTATTCGTTTTATACGTTGTAAAGGCTGTTGTATTTATTTTGTATTTTATTCTTCTGGTGTTGACTTCTTAGGCCCTAACTATTCGATCTGGTGGAACAACGCCGTAGAGTGAAGCCTAGGTTGCCCGGAACGTAGAAATGACCATTACTTTCACACTGTTTGCAATTACTCATTTTATACCATGGAAAAGCTGTTGTATTTATATCGTATTTTATGCTTCTGGCGTTGACTTCTAAGGACCTAACTATTCGATCTGGTGGAGCAACGCCCTAGAGTGAAGCCTAGGTTGCCCGGAACGTAGAAATGACCATAACTTTTACACTGGTAGCAATTATTCGTTTTATACAATGGAAAAACTGTTCTATTTATTTTGTATTTTATGCTTCGGGCGTTGATTTCTTTGGTCCTAACAATTCGATCTGGTGGAGCAACGCCCTAGAGTGAAGCCTAGGTTCCCTGGAACGTACAAATGACCATCACTTTCACACGGGTTGCAATTATTCCTGTTATAGGATGGAAAGACTGTTGTATTTTTATTGCATTTTATGCTTCTGGCGTTCACTTCTTAGGCCCTGACTATTCGATCTGGTGGAACAACGCCCTATGGTGAAGCCTAGGTTGCCCGGAACGTAGAAATGACAATTACTTTCACACTGTTTGCAATAATTACTTTTATACGATGCAAAAGTTGTTGTATTTATAACGTATTTTATGCTTCTGGCGTTGACTTCTAAGGCCCTAGCTTTCGATCTAGTGGAGCAACGCCCTAGAGTGAAGCCTAGGTTGCCCGGAACGTAGAAATGACCATCACTTTCAAACTGGTTGCAATTAATCCTGTTATACGATGGAAAAACTGTTGTATTTTTATTGTATTTTATGCTTCTGGCGTTCACTTCTTAGGCCCTAACTATTCGATCTGGTGGAACAACGCCCTAGAGTGAAGCCTAGGTTGCCCGGAACGTAGAAATGACCATAACTTTTACACTGGTAGCAATTATTCGTTTTATACAATGGAAAAACTGTTCTATTTATTTTGTATTTTATGCTTCGGGCGTTGACTTCTAAGGCCCTAACTGTTTGATCTGGTGGAGCAACGCCCTAGGGTGAAGCCTAGGTTGCCCGGAACGTAGAAATGACCATTACTTTCACACTGTTTGCAATTATTCCGTTTATACGATGGAAAAGCTGTTGTATTTATATCGTATTTTATGCTTCTGGCGTTGACTTCTATCGCCCTAGCTATTCGATCTAGTGGAGCAACGCCCTAGAGTGAAGCCTAGGTTGCCCGGAACGTACAAATGACCATCACTTTCAAACTGGTTGCAATTAATCCTGTTATACGATGGAAAAACTGTTGTATTTTTATTGCATTTTATGCTTCGGGCGTTGACTTATAAGGCCCTGACTATTCAATCTGTTGGAGCAACGCCATAGAGTGAAGCCTAGGTTGCTCGGAATGTAGAAATGACCATAGCTTTCACACTGGTTGCAATTATTCGTTTTATACGATGGAAAAACTGTTGTATTTATATTGTATTTTATGCTTCTGGCGTTCACTTCTTAGGCCCTAACTATTCGATCAGGTGGAACAACGCCCTAGGGTGAAGCCTAGGTTGCCCGGAACGTAGAAATGACCATAACTTTTACACTGGTAGCAATTATTCGTTTTATACAGTGGAAAAACTGTTCTATTTATTTTGTATTTTATGATTCGGGCGTTGACTTCTAAGGCCCTAACTGTTTGATCTGGTGGAGCAACGCCCTAGAGTGAAGCCTAGGTTGCCCGGAACATAGAAATGACCATTACTTTCACACTGTTTGCAATTATTCCTTTTATACGATGGAAAAGCTGTTGTATTTTTATTGTATTTTATGCTTCTGGCGTTCACTTCTTAGGCCCTAACTATTCGATCTGGTGGAACAACGCCCTAGGGTGAAGCCTAGGTTGCCCGGAACGTAGAAATGACGATAACTTTTACACTGGTAGCAATTATTCGTTTTATACAATGGGAAAACTGTTCTATTTATTTTGTATTTTATGCTTCGGGCGTTGACTTCTTTGGCCCTAACTATTCGATCTGGTGGAACAACGCCCTAGAGTGAAGCCTAGGTTGCCCGGAACGTAGAAATGACCATCACTATCAAACTGGTTGCAATTATTTGTTTTATACGATGGAAAAGCAGTTGTACTTATATCGTATTTTATGCGTCTGGCGTTGACTTCTTAGGCCCTAACTATTCCATCTGGTGGAACAACGCCCTAGGGTGAAGCCTAGGTTGCCCGGAAAGCAGAAATGGCCACAACTTTCATACTGGTTGCAATTATTCGTTTTAAATGGTGGAAAAACTGTTGTATTTATATTGTATTTTATGCTTCTGGCGTTGACTTCTAAGGCCCTAACTATTCGATCAGGTGGAGCAACGCCCTAGAGTGAAGCCTAGGTTGCTCGAAATGTAGAAATGACCATAACTTTCACACTGGTTGCAACTATTCGTTTTATACGATGGAAAAGCTGTTGTATTTACATCGTATTTTATGCTTCTGGCGTTGACTTCTTAGGCCCTAACTATTCCATCTGGTGGAACAACGCCCTAGGGTAAAGCCAAGATTGCGCGGAACGTAGAAATGACCATAACTTTCACACTGGTTGCTATCATTCGTTTTATATGATGGAAAAACTGTTGTATTTATATTGTATTTTATGCTTCGGGCGTTGACTTCTTAGGCCCTAACACTTCAGTCTGGTGGAGCAACGCCCTACAGTGAGGCCTAGGTTGCCCGGAACGTAGATATGACCATAACCTTCACACAGGTTGCAATTATTCGTTTTATACGGTGTAAAGGCTGTTGTATTTATTTTGTATTTTATTCTTCTGGTGTTGACTTCTTAGGCCCTAACTATTCGATCTGGTGGAACAACGCCGTAGAGTGAAGCCTAGGTTGCTCGGAATGTAGAAATGACCATAACTTTCACACTGGTTGCAATTATTCGTTTTATACGATGGAAAAACTGTTGTATTTATACTGTATTTTATGCTTCTGGCGTTCACTTCTTAGGCCCTAGCTATTCGACCTGGTGGAACAACGCCCTAGGGTGAAGCCTATGTTTCCCGGAACGTAGAAATGGCCATATCTTTTACACTGGTAGCAATTATTCGTTTCATACAATGGAAAAACTGTTCTATTTATTTTGTATTTTATGCTTCGGGCGTTGACTTCTAAGGGCCTAACTGCTGGATCTGGTGGAGCAACGCCCTAGAGTGAAGCCTAGGTTGCCCGGAACGTAGAAATGACAATTACTTTCACACTGCTTGCAATTATTCCTTTTATACGATGCAAATGCTGTTGTATTTATATCGTATTTTATGCTCCTGGCGTTGACTTCTAAGGCCCTAACTGTTTGTTCTGGTGGAGCAACGCCCTAGAGTGAAGCCTAGGTTGCCCGGAACGTAGGAATGACCATTACTTTCACACTGTTTGCAATTATTCCTTTTATACGATGGAAAAACTGTTCTATTTATTTTGTATTTCATGCTTCGGGCGTTGACTTCCAAGGCCCTAACTGTTTGATCTGGTGGAGCAACGCCTTAGAGTGAAGGCTAGGTTGCCCGGAACGTAGAAATGACCATAACTTTTACACTGGTAGCAATTATTCGTTTTATACAATGGAAAAACTGTTGTATTTATTTTGTATTTTATGCTTCGGGCGTTGACTTCTAAGGCCCTAACTGTTTGATCTGGTGGAGCAACGCCCTAGAGTGAAGCCTAGGTTGCCCGGAACGTAGAAATGACCATAACCTTCACACAGGTTGCAATTATTCGTTTTATACGGTGTAAAGGCTGTTGTATTTATTTTGTATTTTATTCTTCTGGTGTTGACTTCTTAGGCCCTAACTATTCGATCTGGTGGAACAACGCCGTAGAGTGAAGCCTAGGTTGCCCGGAACGTAGAAATGACCATTACTTTCACACTGTTTGCAATTATTCCTTTTATACGATGGAAAAGCTGCTGAATTTATATCGTATTTTATGCTTATGGCGTTGAATTCTAAGGACCTAACTATTCGATCTGGTGGAGCAACGCCCTCGAGTGAAGCCTAGGTTGCTCGGAATGTAGAAATGACCATAACGTTCACACTGGTTGCAATTATTCGTTTTATACGATGGAAAAACTGTTGTATTTAAAATGTATTTTATGATTCTGGCGTTCACTTCTTAGGCCCTAACTATTCGATCTGGTGGAACAACGCCCTAGGGTGAAGCCTAGGTTGCCCGGAACGTAGAAATGACCATAACTTTTACACTGGTAGCAATTATTCGATTTATACAATGGAAAAACTGTTCTTTTTATTTTGTATTTTATGCTTCGGGCGTTGACTTCTATGGCCCTAACTATTCGATGTAGTGGAGCAACGCCCTAGAGTGAAGCCTAGGTTGTCCGGAACGTAGAAATGACCATCAGTTTCAAACTGGTTGCAATTAATCCTGTTATACGATGGAAAAACTGTTGTATTTTTATTGCATTTTATGCTTCGGGCGTTGACTTCTAAGACCCTAACTATTCAATCTGCTGGAGCAACGCCCTAGAGTGAAGCCTAGGTTGCTCGGAATGTAGAAATGACCATAACTTTCACACTGGTTGCAATTATTCGTTTTATACGATGGAAAAACTGTTGTATTTATATTGTATTTAATGCTTCTGGCGTTCACTTCTTGGGCCCTAACTATTCGATCTGGTGGAACAACGCCCCAGGGTGAAGCCTATGTTGCGCGGAACGTAGAAATGACCATAACTTTCACACTGGTTACAATTACTCTTTTTATACAATGGAAAAACTGTTGTATCTATATTTTATTTTATGCTTCTGGCGTTGACTTCTAAGGCCGTAGCTATTCGATGTGGTGGCGCAACGCCCTAGGTTGAAGCCTAGGTTGACCGGAACGTAGAAATGACCATAACTTTTACACTGGTAGCAATTATTCGATTATACAATGGAAAAACTGTTCTTTTTATTTTGTATGTTATGCTTCGGGCGCTGACTTCTAAGGCCCTAACTGGTTGATCTGGTGGAACAACGCCCTAGAGTGAAGCCCAGGTTGCCCGGAACGTAGAAATGACCATCAGTTTCAAACTGGTTGCAATTAATCCTGTTATACGATGCAAAAGCTGTTGTATTTATATCGTATTTTATGCTTCTGGCGTTGACTTCTATGGCCCTAACTATTCGATCTAGTGGAGCAACGCCCTAGAGTGAAGCCTAGGTTGCCCGGAACGTAGAAATGACCATCAGTTTCAAACTGGTTGCAATTAATCCTGTTATACGACGGAAAAACTGTTGTATTTTTATTGCATTTTATGCTTCGGGCGTTGACTTCTAAGACCCTAACTATTCAATCTGTTGGAGCAACGCCCTAGAGTGAAGCCTAGGTTGCTCGGAATGTAGAAATGACCATAACTTTCACACTGGTTGCAATTATTCCTTTTATACGATGGAAAAACTGTTGTATTTATATTGTATTTAATGCTTCTGGCGATCACTTCTTGGGCCCTAACTATTCGATCTGGTGGAACAACGCCCTAGGGTGAAGCCTAGGTTGCCCGGACCGTAGAAATGACCATAACTTTTACACTGGTAGCAATTATTCGTTTTATACAATGGAAAAACTGTTGTATTTATATTGTATTTTATACTTCTGGCGTTGACTTCTTAGGCCCTAACTATTCGATCTGGTGGAGCAATGCCTCAGAGTTAAGTCTAGGATGCCCGAAACGCCGAAATGATCATTACTTTTACGCTTGTTGCAATTATTCCTGTTATACGATGAAAAGACCGTTGTATTTTTATTGTATTTTATGCTTCAGGCGTAGGCTTCTAAGGCCGTAGCTATTCGATATGGTGGAGCACCACCCTTGAGTGAAGCCTAGGTTGCTCGGAATATAGAAATGACCATAACTTTCACACTGGTTGCAATTATTCATTTTCTACGATGGAAAAACTGTTGTATTTATATTGTATTTTATGCTTCTGGCGTTCACTTCTTAGGGCCTAACTATTCGATCTGATGGAACAATGCCCTAGGGTGAAGCCTAGGTTGCCCGGAACGTAGAAATGACCATAACTTTTACACTGGTAGCAATTATTCGTTTTATACAATGGAAAAACTGTTCTATTTATTTTGTATTTTATGCTTCGAGCGTTGACTTCTAAGGCCCTAACTGTTTCATCTGGTGGAGCAACGCCCTAGAGTGAAGCCTAGGTTGCCCGGAACGTAGAAATGACCATAACTTTCACACTGTTTGCAATTATTCCTTTTATACGATGGAAAAACTGTTCTATTTATTTTGTATATTATGCTTCGGTCGTTGACTTCTTTGGCCCTAACAATTCGATCTGGTGGAGCAACGCCCTAGAGGGAAGCCTAGGTTGCCTGGAACGTAGAAATGACCATAACTTTCACACGGGTTGCAATTATTCGTTTTATACGATGGAAAATCTGTTGTATTTATATCGTATTTTATGCTTCTGGCGTTGACTACTTAGGCCCTAACTATTCCATCTGGTGGAACAACGCCCTAGGGTGAACCCTAGGTTGCCCGGAACGTAGAAATGACCATAACTTTCACACTGGTTGCTATTATTCGTTTTATACGATGGAAAAACTGTTATTTTTATATTGTATTTTATGCTTCTGGCGTTGACTTCTTAGGCCCTAACTATTCGATCTGGTGGAAGAACGCCCTTGAGTGAAGCCTAGGTTGCCTGGAACGTAGAAATGACCATCACTTTCACACGGGTTGCAATTATTCCTGTTATAGGATGGAAAGACTGTTGCATTTTTATTGTATTTTATGCTTCAGGCGTTGACTTCTGAGGCCATAGCTATTCGATGTGGTGGAAGAACGCCATAGAGTGAAGCCTAGGTTGCCCGGAACGTAGAAATGACCATAAGTTTCATAATGGTTGCAATTATTCCTGTTATAGGATGGAAAGACTGTTGTATTTTTATAGCATTTTATGCTTCTGGCGTTCACTTCTTAGGCCCTAACTATTCGATCTGGTGGAGCAACGCCCTAGGGTGATGCCTAGGTTGCCCGGAACGTAGAAATGACCATAACTTTTACACTGGTAGCAATCATTCGTTTTATACAATGGAAAAACTGTTCTATTTATTTTGTATTTTATGCTTCGGGCGTTGACTTCTAAGGCCCTAACTGTTGGATCTGGTGGAGCAACGCCCTAGAGTGAAGCCTAGGTTGCCCTGAACGTAGAAATGACCATAACTTTCACACTGGTTGCTATTATTCGTTTTATACGATGGAAAAACTGTTATATTTATATTGTACTTTATGCTTCTGGCGTTGACGTCTTAGGCCCTAATTATTCGATCTGGTGGAACAACGCCCTTGAGTGAAGCCTAGGTTGCATGGAACGTAGAAATGACCATCACTTTCACACGGGTTGCAATTATTCCTGTTATAGGATGGGAAGACTGTTGCATTTTTATTGTATTTTGTGCTTCAGGCGTTGACTACTGAGGCCGTAGCTATTCGATGTGGTGGAAGAACGCCATAGAGTGAAGCCTAGGATGCCCGGAACGTAGAAATGACCATAAGTTTCATAATGGTTGCAATTATTCCTGATACAGTATGGAAAGACTGTTGTATTTTTATTGCATTTTATGCTTCTGGCGTTCACTTCTTAGGCCCTAACTATTCGATCTGGTGGAACAACGCCCTAGGGTGAAGCCTAGGTTGCCCGGAACGTAGAAATGACCATAACTTTTACACTGGTAGCAATTATTCGTTTTATAGAATGGAAAAACTGTTCTATTTATTTTGTATTTTATGCTTCGGGCGTTGACTTCTAAGGCCCTAACTGTTTGATCTGGTGGAGCAACGCCCTAGTGTGAAGCCTAGGTTGCCCGGAACGTAGAAATGACCATAACTTTCACACTGGTTGCTATTATTCGTTTTATACGGTGGAAAAACTGTTATATTTATATTGTATTTTATGCTTCAGGCGTTGACTTCTTAGGCCCTAACTGTTTGATCTGGTGGAGCAACGCCTTAGAGTGAAGGCTAGGTTGCCCGGAACGTAGAAATGACCATAACTTTTACACTGGTAGCAATTATTCGTTTTATACAATGGAAAAACTGTTCTTTTTATTTTGTATTTTATGCTTCGGGCGTTGACTTCTAAGGCCCTAACTGGTTGATCTGGTGGAACAACGCCCTAGAGTGAAGCCCAGGTTGCCCGGAACGTAGAAATGACTATTACTTTCACACTGTTTGCAATTATTCCTTTTATACGATGCAAAAGCTGTTGTATTTATATCGTATTTTATGCTTCGGGCGTTGACTTCTAAGGCCCTAACTATTCAATCTGTTGGAGCAACGCCCTAGAGTGAAGCCTAGGTTGCTCGGAATGTAGAAATGACCATAACTTTCACACTGGTTGCAATTATTCGTTTTCTACGATGGAAAAACTGTTGTATTTATATAGTATTTTATGCTTCTGGCGTTCACTCCTTAGGGCCTAACTATTCGATCTGATGGAACAATGCCCTAGGGTGAAGCCTAGGTTGCTCGGAACGTAGAAATGACCACTACTTTCACACTGTTTGCAATAACTCATTTTATACGATGGAAAAGCTGTTGTATTTATATCGAATTTTATGCTTCTTGCGTTGACTTCTAAGGACCTAACTATTCGATCTGGTGGAGCAACGCCCTACAGTGATGCCTAGGTTGCCCGGAACGTAGATATGACCATAACCTTCACACTGGTTGCAAATTATTCCTGCAATACGATGGAAAAACTGTTGTATTTTTATTGCATTTTATGCTTCGGGCATTGTCTTCTAAGGCCCTAACTATGCAATCTGTTGGAGCTACGCCCTAGGGGGAAGCCTAGGTTGCCCGGAACGTAGAAATGACCATAACTTTCACACTGGTTGCAATTACTCGTTTTATACGATGGAAAAGCTGTTGCATTTATATCGTATTTTATGCTTCTGGCGTTGACTTCTAAGGCCCTATCTATTCGATCTGGTAGAGCAACGCCCTAGAGTGAAGCCTAGGTTGCCCGGTACGTAGAAATGACCATCACTATCAAACTGGTTGCAATTATTTGTTTTATACGATGGAAAAGCTGCTGTATTTATATCGTATTTTATGCTTCTGGCGTTGAATTCTAAGGACCTAACTATTCGATCTGGTGGAGCAACGCCCTAGAGTGAAGCCTAGGTTGCTCGGAATGTAGAAATGACCATAACTTTCACACTGGTTGCAATTATTCGTTTTATACGATGGAAAAACTGTTGTATTTAAAATGTATTTTATGCTTCTGGCGTTCACTTCTTAGGCCCTAACTATTCGATCTGGAGGAACAACGCCCTAGGGTGAAGCCTAGGTTGCCCGGAACGTAGAAATGACCATAACTTTTACACTGGTAGCAATTATTCGATTTATACAATGGAAAAACTGTTCTTTTTATTTTGTATTTTATGCTTCGGGCGTTGACTTCTAAGGCCCTAACTATTCAATCTGTTGGAGCAACGCCCTAGAGTGAAGCCTAGGTTGCCCGGAACGTAGATATGACCATAACCTTCACACTGGTTGCAAATGATTCCTGCAATACGATGGAAAAACTGTTGTATTTTTATTGCATTTTATGCTTCGGGCATTGTCTTCTAAGGCCCTAACTATGCAATCTGTTGGAGCTACGCCCTGGGGGGAAGCCTAGGTTGCCCGGAACGTAGAAATGACCATAGCTTTCACACTGGTTGCAATTACTCGTTTTATACGATCGAAAAGCTGTTGCATTTATATCGTATTTTATGCTTCTGGCGTTGACTTCTAAGGCCCTATCTATTCGATCTGGTAGAGCAACGCCCTAGAGTGAAGCCTAGGTTGCCCGGTACGTAGAAATGACCATCACTATCAAACTGGTTGCAATTATTTGTTTTATACGATGGAAAAGCAGTTGTATTTATATCGTATTTTATGCATCTGGCGTTGACTTCTTAGGCCCTAACTATTCCATCTGGTGGAACAACGCCCTAGGATGAAGCCTAGGTTGCCGGGAAAGCAGAAATGGCCATAACTTTCATACTGGTTGCAATTATTCGTTTTAAATGGTGGAAAAACTGTTGTATTTATATTGTATTTTATGCTTCTGGCGTTGACTTCTAAGGCCCTAACTATTCGATCAGGTGGAGCAACGCCCTAGAGTGAAGCCTAGGTTGCTCGAAATGTAGAAATGACCATAACTTTCACACTGGTTGCAATTATTCGTTTTATACGATGGAGAAGCTGTTGTATTTACATCGTATTTTATGCTTCTGGCGTTGACTTCTTAGGCCCTAACTATTCCATCTGGTGGAACAACGCCCTAGGGTAAAGCCAAGATTGCGCGGAACGTAGAAAGGACCATAACTTTCACACTGGTTGCTATCATTCGTTTTATATGATGGAAAAGCTGTTGTATTTATATTGTATTTTATGCTTCGGGCGTTGACTTCTTAGGCCCTAACACTTCAATCTGGTGGAGCAACGCCCTACAGTGAGGCCTAGGTTGCCCGGAACGTAGATATGACCATAACCTTCACACAGGTTGCAATTATTCGTTTTATAAGGTGTAAAGGCTGTTGTATTTATTTTGTATTTTATTCTTCTGGTGTTGACTTCTTAGGCCCTAACTATTCGATCTGGTGGAACAACGCCCTAGGGTGAAGCCTAGGTTGCCCGGAACGTAGAAATGACCATAACTTTTACACTGGTAGCAATTATTCGATTTATACAATGGAAAAACTGTTCTTTTTATTTTGTATTTTATGCTTCGGGCGTTGACTTCTATGGCCCTAACTATTCGATGTAGTGGAGCAACGCCCTAGAGTGAAGCCTAGGTTGTCCGGAACGTAGAAATGACCATCAGTTTCAAACTGGTTGCAATTAATCCTGTTATACGATGGAAAAACTGTTGTATTTTTATTGCATTTTATGCTTCGGGCGTTGACTTCTAAGACCCTAACTATTCAATCTGCTGGAGCAACGCCCTAGAGTGAAGCCTAGGTTGCTCGGAATGTAGAAATGACCATAACTTTCACACTGGTTGCAATTATTCGTTTTATACGATGGAAAAACTGTTGTATTTATATTGTATTTAATGCTTCTGGCGTTCACTTCTTGGGCCCTAACTATTCGATCTGGTGGAACAACGCCCCAGGGTGAAGCCTATGTTTCGCGGAACGTAGAAATGACCATAACTTTCACACTGGTTACAATTACTCTTTTTATACAATGGAAAAACTGTTGTATCTATATTTTATTTTATGCTTCTGGCGTTGACTTCTAAGGCCGTAGCTATTCGATGTGGTGGCGCAACGCCCTAGGTTGAAGCCTAGGTTGACCGGAACGTAGAAATGACCATAACTTTTACACTGGTAGCAATTATTCGATTATACAATGGAAAAACTGTTCTTTTTATTTTGTATTTTATGCTTCGGGCGCTGACTTCTAAGGCCCTAACTGGTTGATCTGGTGGAACAACGCCATAGAGTGAAGCCCAGGTTGCCCGGAACGTAGAAATGACCATCAGTTTCAAACTGGTTGCAATTAATCCTGTTATACGATGCAAAAGCTGTTGTATTTATATTGTATTTTATGCTTCTGGCGTTGACTTCTATGGCCCTAACTATTCGATCTAGTGGAGCAACGCCCTAGAGTGAAGCCTAGGTTGCCCGGAACGTAGAAATGACCATCAGTTTCAAACTGGTTGCAATTAATCCTGTTATACGATGGAAAAACTGTTGTATTTTTATTGCATTTTATGCTTCGGGCGTTGACTTCTAAGACCCTAACTATTCAATCTGTTGGAGCAACGCCCTAGAGTGAAGCCTAGGTTGCTCGGAATGTAGAAATGACCATAACTTTCACACTGGTTGCAATTATTCGTTTTATACGATGGAAAAACTGTTGTATTTATATTGTATTTAATGCTTCTGGCGATCACTTCTTGGGCCCTAACTATTCGATCTGGTGGAACAACGCCCTAGGGTGAAGCCTAGGTTGCCCGGACCGTAGAAATGACCATAACTTTTACACTGGTAGCAATTATTCGTTTTATACAATGGAAAAACTGTTGTATTTATATTGTATTTTATACTTCTGGCGTTGACTTCTTAGGCCCTAACTATTCGATCTGGTGGAGCAATGCCTCAGAGTTAAGTCTAGGATGCCCGAAACGCCGAAATGATCATTACTTTTACGCTTGTTGCAATTATTCCTGTTATACGATGAAAAGACCGTTGTATTTTTATTGTATTTTATGCTTCAGGCGTAGGCTTCTAAGGCCGTAGCTATTCGATATGGTGGAGCACCACCCTTGAGTGAAGCCTAGGTTGCTCGGAATATAGAAATGACCATAACTTTCACACTGGTTGCAATTATTCATTTTCTACGATGGAAAAACTGTTGTATTTATATTGTATTTTATGCTTCTGGCGTTCACTTCTTAGGGCCTAACTATTCGATCTGATGGAACAATGCCCTAGGGTGAAGCCTAGGTTGCCCGGAACGTAGAAATGACCATAACTTTTACACTGGTAGCAATTATTCGTTTTATACAATGGAAAAACTGTTCTATTTATTTTGTATTTTATGCTTCGAGCGTTGACTTCTAAGGCCCTAACTGTTTCATCTGGTGGAGCAACGCCCTAGAGTGAAGCCTAGGTTGCCCGGAACGTAGAAATGACCATAACTTTCACACTGTTTGCAATTATTCCTTTTATACGATGGAAAAACTGTTCTATTTATTTTGTATATTATGCTTCGGTCGTTGACTTCTTTGGCCCTAACAATTCGATCTGGTGGAGCAACGCCCTAGAGGGAAGCCTAGGTTGCCTGGAACGTAGAAATGACCATAACTTTCACACGGGTTGCAATTATTCGTTTTATACGATGGAAAATCTGTTGTATTTATATCGTATTTTATGCTTCTGGCGGTGACTACTTAGGCCCTAACTATTCCATCTGGTGGAACAACGCCCTAGGGTGAACCCTAGGTTGCCCGGAACGTAGAAATGACCATAACTTTCACACTGGTTGCTATTATTCGTTTTATACGATGGAAAAACTGTTATTTTTATATTGTATTTTATGCTTCTGGCGTTGACTTCTTAGGCCCTAATTATTCGATCTGGTGGAACAACGCCCTTGAGTGAAGCCTAGGTTGCATGGAACGTAGAAATGACCATCACTTTCACACGGGTTGCAATTATTCCTGTTATAGGATGGGAAGACTGTTGCATTTTTATTGTATTTTGTGCTTCAGGCGTTGACTACTGAGGCCGTAGCTATTCGATGTGGTGGAAAAACGCCATAGAGTGAAGCCTAGGTTGCCCGGAACGTAGAAATGACCATAAGTTTCATAATGGTTGCAATTATTCCTGATACAGTATGGAAAGACTGTTGTATTTTTATTGCATTTTATGCTTCTGGCGTTCACTTCTTAGGCCCTAACTATTCGATCTGGTGCGACAACGCCGTAGAGTGAAGCCTAGGTTGCCCGGAACGTAGAAATGACCATTACTTTCACACTGTTTGCAATTATTCCTTTTATACGATGGAAAAGCTGCTGTATTTATATCGTATTTTATGCTTCTGGCGTTGAATTCTAAGGACCTAACTATTCGATCTGGTGGAGCAACGCCCTAGAGTGAAGCCTAGGTTGCTCGGAATGTAGAAATGACCATAACTTTCACACTGGTTGCAATTATTCGTTTTATACGATGGAAAAACTGTTGTATTTAAAATGTATTTTATGCTTCTGGCGTTCACTTCTTAGGCCCTAACTATTCGATCTGGAGGAACAACGCCCTAGGGTGAAGCCTAGGTTGCCCGGAACGTAGAAATGACCATAACTTTTACACTGGTAGCAATTATTCGATTTATACAATGGAAAAACTGTTCTTTTTATTTTGTATTTTATGCTTCGGGCGTTGACTTCTATGGCCCTAACTATGCAATCTGTTGGAGCTACGCCCTGGGGGGAAGCCTAGGTTGCCCGGAACGTAGAAATGACCATAACTTTCACACTGGTTGCAATTACTCGTTTTATACGATCGAAAAGCTGTTGCATTTATATCGTATTTTATGCTTCTGGCGTTGACTTCTAAGGCCCTATCTATTCGATCTGGTAGAGCAACGCCCTAGAGTGAAGCCTAGGTTGCCCGGTACGTAGATATGACCATCACTATCAAACTGGTTGCAATTTTTTGTTTTATACGATGGAAAAGCAGTTGTATTTATATCGTATTTTATGCTTCTGGCGTTGACTTCTTAGGCCCTAACTATTCCATCTGGTGGAACAACGCCCTAGGGTGAAGCCTAGGTTGCCTGGAACGTAGAAATGACCATAACTTTCACACGGGTTGCAATTATTCGTTTTATACGATGGAAAATCTGTTGTATTTATATCGTATTTTATGCTTCTGGCGGTGACTACTTAGGCCCTAACTATTCCATCTGGTGGAACAACGCCCTAGGGTGAACCCTAGGTTGCCCGGAACGTAGAAATGACCATAACTTTCACACTGGTTGCTATTATTCGTTTTATACGATGGAAAAACTGTTATTTTTATATTGTATTTTATGCTTCTGGCGTTGACTTCTTAGGCCCTAACTATTCGATCTGGTGGAAGAACGCCCTTGAGTGAAGCCTAGGTTGCCTGGAACGTAGAAATGACCATCACTTTCACACGGGTTGCAATTCTTCCTGTTATAGGATGGAAAGACTGTTGCATTTTTATTGTATTTTATGCTTCAGGCGTTGACTTCTGAGGCCATAGCTATTCGATGTGGTGGAAGAACGCCATAGTGTGAAGCCTAGGTTGCCCGGAACGTAGAAATGACCATAAGTTTCATAATGGTTGCAATTATTCCTGTTATAGGATGGAAAGACTGTTGTATTTTTATAGCATTTTATGCTTCTGGCGTTCACTTCTTAGGCCCTAACTATTCGATCTGGTGGAGCAACGCCCTAGGGTGATGCCTAGGTTGCCCGGAACGTAGAAATGACCATAACTTTTACACTGGTAGCAATCATTCGTTTTATACAATGGAAAAACTGTTCTATTTATTTTGTATTTTATGCTTCGGGCGTTGACTTCTAAGGCCCTAACTGTTGGATCTGGTGGAGCAACGCCCTAGAGTGAAGCCTAGGTTGCCCTGAACGTAGAAATGACCATAACTTTCACACTGGTTGCTATTATTCGTTTTATACGATGGAAAAAATGTTATATTTATATTGTACTTTATGCTTCTGGCGTTGACGTCTTAGGCCCTAATTATTCGATCTGGTGGAACAACGCCCTTGAGTGAAGCCTAGGTTGCATGGAACGTAGAAATGACCATCACTTTCACACGGGTTGCAATTATTCCTGTTATAGGATGGGAAGACTGTTGCATTTTTATTGTATTTTGTGCTTCAGGCGTTGACTACTGAGGCCGTAGCTATTCGATGTGGTGGAAGAACGCCATAGAGTGAAGCCTAGGATGCCCGGAACGTAGAAATGACCATAAGTTTCATAATGGTTGCAATTATTCCTGATACAGTATGGAAAGACTGTTGTATTTTTATTGCATTTTATGCTTCTGGCGTTCACTTCTTAGGCCCTAACTATTCGATCTGGTGGAACAACGCCCTAGGGTGAAGCCTAGGTTGCCCGGAACGTAGAAATGACCATAACTTTTACACTGGTAGCAATTATTCGTTTTATAGAATGGAAAAACTGTTCTATTTATTTTGTATTTTATGCTTCGGGCGTTGACTTCTAA
The DNA here is from genome assembly GCF_051401765.1 of Calliopsis andreniformis. NCBI lineage: Eukaryota > Metazoa > Arthropoda > Insecta > Hymenoptera > Andrenidae > Calliopsis > Calliopsis andreniformis. The sequence goes on along the minus strand of NW_027480425.1, from coordinate 5,234,922 downwards.
GGCCCTAACTGTTTGATCTGGTGGAGCAACGCCCTAGAGTGAAGCCTAGGTTGCCCGGAACGTAGAAATGACCATAACTTTCACACTGGTTGCTATTATTCGTTTTATACGGTGGAAAAACTGTTATATTTATATTGTATTTTATGCTTCAGGCGTTGACTTCTGAGGTCGTAGCTATTCGATGTGGTGGAAGAACGCCATAGAGTGAAGCCTAGGTTGCCCGGAACGTAGAAATGACCACAAGTTTCATAATGGTTGCAATTATTCGTTTTATACGATGGAAAAACTGTTGTATTTCTATTGTATTTTATGCTTCGGGCGTTGACTTCTTAGGCCCTAACACTTCGATCTGGTGGAGCAACGCCCTACAGTGAAGCCTAGGTTGCCCGGAACGTAGATATGACCATAACCTTCACACAGGTTGCAATTATTCGTTTTATACGGTGTAAAGGCTGTTGTATTTATTTTGTATTTTATTCTTCTGGTGTTGACTTCTTAGGCCCTAACTATTCGATCTGGTGGGACAACGCCGTAGAGTGAAGCCTAGGTTGCCCGGAACGTAGAAATGACCATTACTTTCACACTGTTTGCAATTATTCCTTTTATACGATGGAAAAGCTGCTGTATTTATATCGTATTTTATGCTTCTGGCGTTGAATTCTAAGGACCTAACTATTCGATCTGGTGGAGCAACGCCCTAGAGTGAAGCCTAGGTTGCTCGGAATGTAGAAATGACCATCACTATCAAACTGGTTGCAATTATTTGTTTTATACGATGGAAAAGCAGTTGTATTTATATCGTATTTTATGCTTCTGGCGTTGACTTCTTAGGCCCTAACTATTCCATCTGGTGGAACAACGCCCTAGGGTGAAGCCTAGGTTGCCGGGAAAGCAGAAATGGCCATAACTTTCATACTGGTTGCAATTATTCGTTTTAAATGGTGGAAAAACTGTTGTATTTATATTGTATTTTATGCTTCTGGCGTTGACTTCTAAGGCCCTAACTATTCGATCTGGTGGAACAACGCCGTAGAGTGAAGCCTAGGTTGCTCGGAATGTAGAAATGACCATAACTTTCACACTGGTTGCAATTATTCGTTTTATACGATGGAAAAACTGTTGTATTTATACTGTATTTTATGCTTCTGGCGTTCACTTCTTAGGCCCTAGCTATTCGACCTGGTGGAACAACGCCCTAGAGTGAAGCCTAGGTTGCCCGGAACGTAGGAATGACCATTACTTTCACACTGTTTGCAATTATTCCTTTTATACGATGGAAAAACTGTTCTATTTATTTTGTATTTCATGCTTCGGGCGTTGACTTCTAAGGCCCTAACTGTTTGATCTGGTGGAGCAACGCCTTAGAGTGAAGGCTAGGTTGCCCGGAACGTAGAAATGACCATAACTTTTACACTGGTAGCAATTATTCGTTTTATACAATGGAAAAACTGTTCTTTTTATTTTGTATTTTATGCTTCGGGCGTTGACTTCTAAGGCCCTAACTGGTTGATCTGGTGGAACAACGCCCTAGAGTGAAGCCCAGGTTGCCCGGAACGTAGAAATGACTATTACTTTCACACTGTTTGCAATTATTCCTTTTATACGATGCAAAAGCTGTTGTATTTATATCGTATTTTATGCTTCGGGCGTTGACTTCTAAGGCCCTAACTATTCAATCTGTTGGAGCAACGCCCTAGAGTGAAGCCTAGGTTGCTCGGAATGTAGAAATGACCATAACTTTCACACTGGTTGCAATTATTCGTTTTCTACGATGGAAAAACTGTTGTATTTATATAGTATTTTATGCTTCTGGCGTTCACTCCTTAGGGCCTAACTATTCGATCTGATGGAACAATGCCCTAGGGTGAAGCCTAGGTTGCTCGGAACGTAGAAATGACCACTACTTTCACACTGTTTGCAATAACTCATTTTATACGATGGAAAAGCTGTTGTATTTATATCGAATTTTATGCTTCTGGCGTTGACTTCTAAGGACCTAACTATTCGATCTGGTGGAGCAACGCCCTACAGTGATGCCTAGGTTGCCCGGAACGTAGATATGACCATAACCTTCACACTGGTTGCAAATTATTCCTGCAATACGATGGAAAAACTGTTGTATTTTTATTGCATTTTATGCTTCGGGCATTGTCTTCTAAGGCCCTAACTATGCAATCTGTTGGAGCTACGCCCTAGGGGGAAGCCTAGGTTGCCCGGAACGTAGAAATGACCATAACTTTCACACTGGTTGCAATTACTCGTTTTATACGATGGAAAAGCTGTTGCATTTATATCGTATTTTATGCTTCTGGCGTTGACTTCTAAGGCCCTATCTATTCGATCTGGTAGAGCAACGCCCTAGAGTGAAGCCTAGGTTGCCCGGTACGTAGAAATGACCATCACTATCAAACTGGTTGCAATTATTTGTTTTATACGATGGAAAAGCTGCTGTATTTATATCGTATTTTATGCTTCTGGCGTTGAATTCTAAGGACCTAACTATTCGATCTGGTGGAGCAACGCCCTAGAGTGAAGCCTAGGTTGCTCGGAATGTAGAAATGACCATAACTTTCACACTGGTTGCAATTATTCGTTTTATACGATGGAAAAACTGTTGTATTTAAAATGTATTTTATGCTTCTGGCGTTCACTTCTTAGGCCCTAACTATTCGATCTGGAGGAACAACGCCCTAGGGTGAAGCCTAGGTTGCCCGGAACGTAGAAATGACCATAACTTTTACACTGGTAGCAATTATTCGATTTATACAATGGAAAAACTGTTCTTTTTATTTTGTATTTTATGCTTCGGGCGTTGACTTCTAAGGCCCTAACTATTCAATCTGTTGGAGCAACGCCCTAGAGTGAAGCCTAGGTTGCCCGGAACGTAGATATGACCATAACCTTCACACTGGTTGCAAATGATTCCTGCAATACGATGGAAAAACTGTTGTATTTTTATTGCATTTTATGCTTCGGGCATTGTCTTCTAAGGCCCTAACTATGCAATCTGTTGGAGCTACGCCCTGGGGGGAAGCCTAGGTTGCCCGGAACGTAGAAATGACCATAGCTTTCACACTGGTTGCAATTACTCGTTTTATACGATCGAAAAGCTGTTGCATTTATATCGTATTTTATGCTTCTGGCGTTGACTTCTAAGGCCCTATCTATTCGATCTGGTAGAGCAACGCCCTAGAGTGAAGCCTAGGTTGCCCGGTACGTAGAAATGACCATCACTATCAAACTGGTTGCAATTATTTGTTTTATACGATGGAAAAGCAGTTGTATTTATATCGTATTTTATGCATCTGGCGTTGACTTCTTAGGCCCTAACTATTCCATCTGGTGGAACAACGCCCTAGGATGAAGCCTAGGTTGCCGGGAAAGCAGAAATGGCCATAACTTTCATACTGGTTGCAATTATTCGTTTTAAATGGTGGAAAAACTGTTGTATTTATATTGTATTTTATGCTTCTGGCGTTGACTTCTAAGGCCCTAACTATTCGATCAGGTGGAGCAACGCCCTAGAGTGAAGCCTAGGTTGCTCGAAATGTAGAAATGACCATAACTTTCACACTGGTTGCAATTATTCGTTTTATACGATGGAGAAGCTGTTGTATTTACATCGTATTTTATGCTTCTGGCGTTGACTTCTTAGGCCCTAACTATTCCATCTGGTGGAACAACGCCCTAGGGTAAAGCCAAGATTGCGCGGAACGTAGAAAGGACCATAACTTTCACACTGGTTGCTATCATTCGTTTTATATGATGGAAAAGCTGTTGTATTTATATTGTATTTTATGCTTCGGGCGTTGACTTCTTAGGCCCTAACACTTCAATCTGGTGGAGCAACGCCCTACAGTGAGGCCTAGGTTGCCCGGAACGTAGATATGACCATAACCTTCACACAGGTTGCAATTATTCGTTTTATACGGTGTAAAGGCTGTTGTATTTATTTTGTATTTTATTCTTCTTGGTGTTGACTTCTTAGGCCCTAACTATTCGATCTGGTGGAACAACGCCCTAGGGTGAAGCCTAGGTTGCCCGGAACGTAGAAATGACCATAACTTTTACACTGGTAGCAATTATTCGATTTATACAATGGAAAAACTGTTCTTTTTATTTTGTATTTTATGCTTCGGGCGTTGACTTCTATGGCCCTAACTATTCGATGTAGTGGAGCAACGCCCTAGAGTGAAGCCTAGGTTGTCCGGAACGTAGAAATGACCATCAGTTTCAAACTGGTTGCAATTAATCCTGTTATACGATGGAAAAACTGTTGTATTTTTATTGCATTTTATGCTTCGGGCGTTGACTTCTAAGACCCTAACTATTCAATCTGCTGGAGCAACGCCCTAGAGTGAAGCCTAGGTTGCTCGGAATGTAGAAATGACCATAACTTTCACACTGGTTGCAATTATTCGTTTTATACGATGGAAAAACTGTTGTATTTATACTGTATTTTATGCTTCTGGCGTTCACTTCTTAGGCCCTAGCTATTCGACCTGGTGGAACAACGCCCTAGAGTGAAGCCTAGGTTGCCCGGAACGTAGGAATGACCATTACTTTCACACTGTTTGCAATTATTCCTTTTATACGATGGAAAAACTGTTCTATTTATTTTGTATTTCATGCTTCGGGCGTTGACTTCTAAGGCCCTAACTGTTTGATCTGGTGGAGCAACGCCTTAGAGTGAAGGCTAGGTTGCCCGGAACGTAGAAATGACCATAACTTTTACACTGGTAGCAATTATTCGTTTTATACAATGGAAAAACTGTTCTTTTTATTTTGTATTTTATGCTTCGGGCGTTGACTTCTAAGGCCCTAACTGGTTGATCTGGTGGAACAACGCCCTAGAGTGAAGCCCAGGTTGCCCGGAACGTAGAAATGACTATTACTTTCACACTGTTTGCAATTATTCCTTTTATACGATGCAAAAGCTGTTGTATTTATATCGTATTTTATGCTTCGGGCGTTGACTTCTAAGGCCCTAACTATTCAATCTGTTGGAGCAACGCCCTAGAGTGAAGCCTAGGTTGCTCGGAATGTAGAAATGACCATAACTTTCACACTGGTTGCAATTATTCGTTTTCTACGATGGAAAAACTGTTGTATTTATATAGTATTTTATGCTTCTGGCGTTCACTCCTTAGGGCCTAACTATTCGATCTGATGGAACAATGCCCTAGGGTGAAGCCTAGGTTGCTCGGAACGTAGAAATGACCACTACTTTCACACTGTTTGCAATAACTCATTTTATACGATGGAAAAGCTGTTGTATTTATATCGAATTTTATGCTTCTGGCGTTGACTTCTAAGGACCTAACTATTCGATCTGGTGGAGCAATGCCCTACAGTGATGCCTAGGTTGCCCGGAACGTAGATATGACCATAACCTTCACACTGGTTGCAAATTATTCCTGCAATACGATGGAAAAACTGTTGTATTTTTATTGCATTTTATGCTTCGGGCATTGTCTTCTAAGGCCCTAACTATGCAATCTGTTGGAGCTACGCCCTAGGGGGAAGCCTAGGTTGCCCGGAACGTAGAAATGACCATAACTTTCACACTGGTTGCAATTACTCGTTTTATACGATGGAAAAGCTGTTGCATTTATATCGTATTTTATGCTTCTGGCGTTGACTTCTAAGGCCCTATCTATTCGATCTGGTAGAGCAACGCCCTAGAGTGAAGCCTAGGTTGCCCGGTACGTAGAAATGACCATCACTATCAAACTGGTTGCAATTATTTGTTTTATACGATGGAAAAGCTGCTGTATTTATATCGTATTTTATGCTTCTGGCGTTGAATTCTAAGGACCTAACTATTCGATCTGGTGGAGCAACGCCCTAGAGTGAAGCCTAGGTTGCTCGGAATGTAGAAATGACCATAACTTTCACACTGGTTGCAATTATTCGTTTTATACGATGGAAAAACTGTTGTATTTAAAATGTATTTTATGCTTCTGGCGTTCACTTCTTAGGCCCTAACTATTCGATCTGGAGGAACAACGCCCTAGGGTGAAGCCTAGGTTGCCCGGAACGTAGAAATGACCATAACTTTTACACTGGTAGCAATTATTCGATTTATACAATGGAAAAACTGTTCTTTTTATTTTGTATTTTATGCTTCGGGCGTTGACTTCTAAGGCCCTAACTATTCAATCTGTTGGAGCAACGCCCTAGAGTGAAGCCTAGGTTGCCCGGAACGTAGATATGACCATAACCTTCACACTGGTTGCAAATGATTCCTGCAATACGATGGAAAAACTGTTGTATTTTTATTGCATTTTATGCTTCGGGCATTGTCTTCTAAGGCCCTAACTATGCAATCTGTTGGAGCTACGCCCTGGGGGGAAGCCTAGGTTGCCCGGAACGTAGAAATGACCATAGCTTTCACACTGGTTGCAATTACTCGTTTTATACGATCGAAAAGCTGTTGCATTTATATCGTATTTTATGCTTCTGGCGTTGACTTCTAAGGCCCTATCTATTCGATCTGGTAGAGCAACGCCCTAGAGTGAAGCCTAGGTTGCCCGGTACGTAGAAATGACCATCACTATCAAACTGGTTGCAATTATTTGTTTTATACGATGGAAAAGCAGTTGTATTTATATCGTATTTTATGCATCTGGCGTTGACTTCTTAGGCCCTAACTATTCCATCTGGTGGAACAACGCCCTAGGATGAAGCCTAGGTTGCCGGGAAAGCAGAAATGGCCATAACTTTCATACTGGTTGCAATTATTCGTTTTAAATGGTGGAAAAACTGTTGTATTTATATTGTATTTTATGCTTCTGGCGTTGACTTCTAAGGCCCTAACTATTCGATCAGGTGGAGCAACGCCCTAGAGTGAAGCCTAGGTTGCTCGAAATGTAGAAATGACCATAACTTTCACACTGGTTGCAATTATTCGTTTTATACGATGGAGAAGCTGTTGTATTTACATCGTATTTTATGCTTCTGGCGTTGACTTCTTAGGCCCTAACTATTCCATCTGGTGGAACAACGCCCTAGGGTAAAGCCAAGATTGCGCGGAACGTAGAAAGGACCATAACTTTCACACTGGTTGCTATCATTCGTTTTATATGATGGAAAAGCTGTTGTATTTATATTGTATTTTATGCTTCGGGCGTTGACTTCTTAGGCCCTAACACTTCAATCTGGTGGAGCAACGCCCTACAGTGAGGCCTAGGTTGCCCGGAACGTAGATATGACCATAACCTTCACACAGGTTGCAATTATTCGTTTTATACGGTGTAAAGGCTGTTGTATTTATTTTGTATTTTATTCTTCTGGTGTTGACTTCTTAGGCCCTAACTATTCGATCTGGTGGAACAACGCCCTAGGGTGAAGCCTAGGTTGCCCGGAACGTAGAAATGACCATAACTTTTACACTGGTAGCAATTATTCGATTTATACAATGGAAAAACTGTTCTTTTTATTTTGTATTTTATGCTTCGGGCGTTGACTTCTATGGCCCTAACTATTCGATGTAGTGGAGCAACGCCCTAGAGTGAAGCCTAGGTTGTCCGGAACGTAGAAATGACCATCAGTTTCAAACTGGTTGCAATTAATCCTGTTATACGATGGAAAAACTGTTGTATTTTTATTGCATTTTATGCTTCGGGCGTTGACTTCTAAGACCCTAACTATTCAATCTGCTGGAGCAACGCCCTAGAGTGAAGCCTAGGTTGCTCGGAATGTAGAAATGACCATAACTTTCACACTGGTTGCAATTATTCGTTTTATACGATGGAAAAACTGTTGTATTTATATTGTATTTAATGCTTCTGGCGTTCACTTCTTGGGCCCTAACTATTCGATCTGGTGGAACAACGCCCCAGGGTGAAGCCTATGTTGCGCGGAACGTAGAAATGACCATAACTTTCACACTGGTTACAATTACTCTTTTTATACAATGGAAAAACTGTTGTATCTATATTTTATTTTATGCTTCTGGCGTTGACTTCTAAGGCCGTAGCTATTCGATGTGGTGGCGCAACGCCCTAGGTTGAAGCCTAGGTTGACCGGAACGTAGAAATGACCATAACTTTTACACTGGTAGCAATTATTCGATTATACAATGGAAAAACTGTTCTTTTTATTTTGTATTTTATGCTTCGGGCGCTGACTTCTAAGGCCCTAACTGGTTGATCTGGTGGAACAACGCCATAGAGTGAAGCCCAGGTTGCCCGGAACGTAGAAATGACCATCAGTTTCAAACTGGTTGCAATTAATCCTGTTATACGATGCAAAAGCTGTTGTATTTATATTGTATTTTATGCTTCTGGCGTTGACTTCTATGGCCCTAACTATTCGATCTAGTGGAGCAACGCCCTAGAGTGAAGCCTAGGTTGCCCGGAACGTAGAAATGACCATCAGTTTCAAACTGGTTGCAATTAATCCTGTTATACGATGGAAAAACTGTTGTATTTTTATTGCATTTTATGCTTCGGGCGTTGACTTCTAAGACCCTAACTATTCAATCTGTTGGAGCAACGCCCTAGAGTGAAGCCTAGGTTGCTCGGAATGTAGAAATGACCATAACTTTCACACTGGTTGCAATTATTCGTTTTATACGATGGAAAAACTGTTGTATTTATATTGTATTTAATGCTTCTGGCGATCACTTCTTGGGCCCTAACTATTCGATCTGGTGGAACAACGCCCTAGGGTGAAGCCTAGGTTGCCCGGACCGTAGAAATGACCATAACTTTTACACTGGTAGCAATTATTCGTTTTATACAATGGAAAAGCTGTTCTATTTATTTTGTATTTTATGCTTCGGGCGTTGACTTCTAAGGCCCTAACTGTTGGATCTGGTGGAGCAACGCCCTAGAGTGAAGCCTAGGTTGCCCTGAACGTAGAAATGACCATAACTTTCACACTGGTTGCTATTATTCGTTTTATACGATGGAAAAAATGTTATATTTATATTGTACTTTATGCTTCTGGCGTTGACGTCTTAGGCCCTAATTATTCGATCTGGTGGAACAACGCCCTTGAGTGAAGCCTGGGTTGCATGGAACGTAGAAATGACCATCACTTTCACACGGGTTGCAATTATTCCTGTTATAGGATGGGAAGACTGTTGCATTTTTATTGTATTTTGTGCTTCAGGCGTTGACTACTGAGGCCGTAGCTATTCGATGTGGTGGAAAAACGCCATAGAGTGAAGCCTAGGTTGCCCGGAACGTAGAAATGACCATAAGTTTCATAATGGTTGCAATTATTCCTGATACAGTATGGAAAGACTGTTGTATTTTTATTGCATTTTATGCTTCTGGCGTTCACTTCTTAGGCCCTAACTATTCGATCTGGTGGAACAACGCCCTAGGGTGAAGCCTAGGTTGCCCGGAACGTAGAAATGACCATAACTTTTACACTGGTAGCAATTATTCGTTTTATAGAATGGAAAAACTGTTCTATTTATTTTGTATTTTATGCTTCGGGCGTTGACTTCTAAGGCCCTAACTGTTTGATCTGGTGGAGCAACGCCCTAGAGTGAAGCCTAGGTTGCCCGGAACGTAGAAATGACCATAACTTTCACACTGGTTGCTATTATTCGTTTTATACGGTGGAAAAACTGTTATATTTATATTGTATTTTATGCTTCAGGCGTTGACTTCTTAGGCCCTAACTATTCGATCTGGTGGGACAACGCCGTAGAGTGAAGCCTAGGTTGCCCGGAACGTAGAAATGACCATTACTTTCACACTGTTTGCAATTATTCCTTTTATACGATGGAAAAGCTGCTGTATTTATATCGTATTTTATGCTTCTGGCGTTGAATTCTAAGGACCTAACTATTCGATCTGGTGGAGCAACGCCCTAGAGTGAAGCCTAGGTTGCTCGGAATGTAGAAATGACCATAACTTTCACACTGGTTGCAATTATTCGTTTTATACGATGGAAAAACTGTTGTATTTAAAATGTATTTTATGCTTCTGGCGTTCACTTCTTAGGCCCTAACTATTCGATCTGGAGGAACAACGCCCTAGGGTGAAGCCTAGGTTGCCCGGAACGTAGAAATGACCATAACTTTTACACTGGTAGCAATTATTCGATTTATACAATGGAAAAACTGTTCTTTTTATTTTGTATTTTATGCTTCGGGCGTTGACTTCTATGGCCCTAACTATGCAATCTGTTGGAGCTACGCCCTGGGGGGAAGCCTAGGTTGCCCGGAACGTAGAAATGACCATAACTTTCACACTGGTTGCAATTACTCGTTTTATACGATCGAAAAGCTGTTGCATTTATATCGTATTTTATGCTTCTGGCGTTGACTTCTAAGGCCCTATCTATTCGATCTGGTAGAGCAACGCCCTAGAGTGAAGCCTAGGTTGCCCGGTACGTAGATATGACCATCACTATCAAACTGGTTGCAATTTTTTGTTTTATACGATGGAAAAGCAGTTGTATTTATATCGTATTTTATGCTTCTGGCGTTGACTTCTTAGGCCCTAACTATTCCATCTGGTGGAACAACGCCCTAGGGTGAAGCCTAGGTTGCCGGGAAAGCAGAAATGGCCATAACTTTCATACTGGTTGAAATTATTCGTTTTAAATGGTGGAAAAACTGTTGTATTTATATTGTATTTTATGCTTCTGGCGTTGACTTCTAAGGCCCTAACTATTCGATCAGGTGGAGCAACGCCCTAGAGTGAAGCCTAGGTTGCTCGAAATGTAGAAATGACCATAACTTTCACACTGGTTGCAATTATTCGTTTTATACGATGGAAAAGCTGTTGTATTTACATCGTATTTTATGCTTCTGGCGTTGACTTCTTAGGCCCTAACTATTCCATCTGGTGGAACAACGCCCTAGGGTAAAGCCAAGATTGCGCGGAACGTAGAAAGGACCATAACTTTCACACTGGTTGCTATCATTCGTTTTATATGATGGAAAAGCTGTTGTATTTATATTGTATTTTATGCTTCGGGCGTTGACTTCTTAGGCCCTAACACTTCAATCTGGTGGAGCAACGCCCTACAGTGAGGCCTAGGTTGCCCGGAATGTAGAAATGACCATAACTTTCACACTGGTTGCAATTATTCGTTTTATACGATGGAAAAACTGTTGTATTTATATTGTATTTAATGCTTCTGGCGATCACTTCTTGGGCCCTAACTATTCGATCTGGTGGAACAACGCCCTAGGGTGAAGCCTAGGTTGCCCGGACCGTAGAAATGACCATAACTTTTACACTGGTAGCAATTATTCGTTTTATACAATGGAAAAACTGTTGTATTTATATTGTATTTTATACTTCTGGCGTTGACTTCTTAGGCCCTAACTATTCGATCTGGTGGAGCAATGCCTCAGAGTTAAGTCTAGGATGCCCGAAACGCCGAAATGATCATTACTTTTACGCTTGTTGCAATTATTCCTGTTATACGATGAAAAGACCGTTGTATTTTTATTGTATTTTATGCTTCAGGCGTAGGCTTCTAAGGCCGTAGCTATTCGATATGGTGGAGCACCACCCTTGAGTGAAGCCTAGGTTGCTCGGAATATAGAAATGACCATAACTTTCACACTGGTTGCAATTATTCATTTTCTACGATGGAAAAACTGTTGTATTTATATTGTATTTTATGCTTCTGGCGTTCACTTCTTAGGGCCTAACTATTCGATCTGATGGAACAATGCCCTAGGGTGAAGCCTAGGTTGCCCGGAACGTAGAAATGACCATAACTTTTACACTGGTAGCAATTATTCGTTTTATACAATGGAAAAACTGTTCTATTTATTTTGTATTTTATGCTTCGAGCGTTGACTTCTAAGGCCCTAACTGTTTCATCTGGTGGAGCAACGCCCTAGAGTGAAGCCTAGGTTGCCCGGAACGTAGAAATGACCATAACTTTCACACTGTTTGCAATTATTCCTTTTATACGATGGAAAAACTGTTCTATTTATTTTGTATATTATGCTTCGGTCGTTGACTTCTTTGGCCCTAACAATTCGATCTGGTGGAGCAACGCCCTAGAGGGAAGCCTAGGTTGCCTGGAACGTAGAAATGACCATAACTTTCACACGGGTTGCAATTATTCGTTTTATACGATGGAAAATCTGTTGTATTTATATCGTATTTTATGCTTCTGGCGGTGACTACTTAGGCCCTAACTATTCCATCTGGTGGAACAACGCCCTAGGGTGAACCCTAGGTTGCCCGGAACGTAGAAATGACCATAACTTTCACACTGGTTGCTATTATTCGTTTTATACGATGGAAAAACTGTTATTTTTATATTGTATTTTATGCTTCTGGCGTTGACTTCTTAGGCCCTAATTATTCGATCTGGTGGAACAACGCCCTTGAGTGAAGCCTAGGTTGCATGGAACGTAGAAATGACCATCACTTTCACACGGGTTGCAATTATTCCTGTTATAGGATGGGAAGACTGTTGCATTTTTATTGTATTTTGTGCTTCAGGCGTTGACTACTGAGGCCGTAGCTATTCGATGTGGTGGAAAAACGCCATAGAGTGAAGCCTAGGTTGCCCGGAACGTAGAAATGACCATAAGTTTCATAATGGTTGCAATTATTCCTGATACAGTATGGAAAGACTGTTGTATTTTTATTGCATTTTATGCTTCTGGCGTTCACTTCTTAGGCCCTAACTATTCGATCTGGTGCGACAACGCCGTAGAGTGAAGCCTAGGTTGCCCGGAACGTAGAAATGACCATTACTTTCACACTGTTTGCAATTATTCCTTTTATACGATGGAAAAGCTGCTGTATTTATATCGTATTTTATGCTTCTGGCGTTGAATTCTAAGGACCTAACTATTCGATCTGGTGGAGCAACGCCCTAGAGTGAAGCCTAGGTTGCTCGGAATGTAGAAATGACCATAACTTTCACACTGGTTGCAATTATTCGTTTTATACGATGGAAAAACTGTTGTATTTAAAATGTATTTTATGCTTCTGGCGTTCACTTCTTAGGCCCTAACTATTCGATCTGGAGGAACAACGCCCTAGGGTGAAGCCTAGGTTGCCCGGAACGTAGAAATGACCATAACTTTTACACTGGTAGCAATTATTCGATTTATACAATGGAAAAACTGTTCTTTTTATTTTGTATTTTATGCTTCGGGCGTTGACTTCTATGGCCCTAACTATGCAATCTGTTGGAGCTACGCCCTGGGGGGAAGCCTAGGTTGCCCGGAACGTAGAAATGACCATAACTTTCACACTGGTTGCAATTACTCGTTTTATACGATCGAAAAGCTGTTGCATTTATATCGTATTTTATGCTTCTGGCGTTGACTTCTAAGGCCCTATCTATTCGATCTGGTAGAGCAACGCCCTAGAGTGAAGCCTAGGTTGCCCGGTACGTAGATATGACCATCACTATCAAACTGGTTGCAATTTTTTGTTTTATACGATGGAAAAGCAGTTGTATTTATATCGTATTTTATGCTTCTGGCGTTGACTTCTTAGGCCCTAACTATTCCATCTGGTGGAACAACGCCCTAGGGTGAAGCCTAGGTTGCCTGGAACGTAGAAATGACCATAACTTTCACACGGGTTGCAATTATTCGTTTTATACGATGGAAAATCTGTTGTATTTATATCGTATTTTATGCTTCTGGCGGTGACTACTTAGGCCCTAACTATTCCATCTGGTGGAACAACGCCCTAGGGTGAACCCTAGGTTGCCCGGAACGTAGAAATGACCATAACTTTCACACTGGTTGCTATTATTCGTTTTATACGATGGAAAAACTGTTATTTTTATATTGTATTTTATGCTTCTGGCGTTGACTTCTTAGGCCCTAACTATTCGATCTGGTGGAAGAACGCCCTTGAGTGAAGCCTAGGTTGCCTGGAACGTAGAAATGACCATCACTTTCACACGGGTTGCAATTCTTCCTGTTATAGGATGGAAAGACTGTTGCATTTTTATTGTATTTTATGCTTCAGGCGTTGACTTCTGAGGCCATAGCTATTCGATGTGGTGGAAGAACGCCATAGTGTGAAGCCTAGGTTGCCCGGAACGTAGAAATGACCATAAGTTTCATAATGGTTGCAATTATTCCTGTTATAGGATGGAAAGACTGTTGTATTTTTATAGCATTTTATGCTTCTGGCGTTCACTTCTTAGGCCCTAACTATTCGATCTGGTGGAGCAACGCCCTAGGGTGATGCCTAGGTTGCCCGGAACGTAGAAATGACCATAACTTTTACACTGGTAGCAATCATTCGTTTTATACAATGGAAAAACTGTTCTATTTATTTTGTATTTTATGCTTCGGGCGTTGACTTCTAAGGCCCTAACTGTTGGATCTGGTGGAGCAACGCCCTAGAGTGAAGCCTAGGTTGCCCTGAACGTAGAAATGACCATAACTTTCACACTGGTTGCTATTATTCGTTTTATACGATGGAAAAAATGTTATATTTATATTGTACTTTATGCTTCTGGCGTTGACGTCTTAGGCCCTAATTATTCGATCTGGTGGAACAACGCCCTTGAGTGAAGCCTAGGTTGCATGGAACGTAGAAATGACCATCACTTTCACACGGGTTGCAATTATTCCTGTTATAGGATGGGAAGACTGTTGCATTTTTATTGTATTTTGTGCTTCAGGCGTTGACTACTGAGGCCGTAGCTATTCGATGTGGTGGAAGAACGCCATAGAGTGAAGCCTAGGATGCCCGGAACGTAGAAATGACCATAAGTTTCATAATGGTTGCAATTATTCCTGATACAGTATGGAAAGACTGTTGTATTTTTATTGCATTTTATGCTTCTGGCGTTCACTTCTTAGGCCCTAACTATTCGATCTGGTGGAACAACGCCCTAGGGTGAAGCCTAGGTTGCCCGGAACGTAGAAATGACCATAACTTTTACACTGGTAGCAATTATTCGTTTTATAGAATGGAAAAACTGTTCTATTTATTTTGTATTTTATGCTTCGGGCGTTGACTTCTAAGGCCCTAACTGTTTGATCTGGTGGAGCAACGCCCTAGAGTGAAGCCTAGGTTGCCCGGAACGTAGAAATGACCATAACTTTCACACTGGTTGCTATTATTCGTTTTATACGGTGGAAAAACTGTTATATTTATATTGTATTTTATGCTTCAGGCGTTGACTTCTGAGGTCGTAGCTATTCGATGTGGTGGAAGAACGCCATAGAGTGAAGCCTAGGTTGCCCGGAACGTAGAAATGACCACAAGTTTCATAATGGTTGCAATTATTCGTTTTATACGATGGAAAAACTGTTGTATTTCTATTGTATTTTATGCTTCGGGCGTTGACTTCTTAGGCCCTAACACTTCGATCTGGTGGAGCAACGCCCTACAGTGAAGCCTAGGTTGCCCGGAACGTAGATATGACCATAACCTTCACACAGGTTGCAATTATTCGTTTTATACGGTGTAAAGGCTGTTGTATTTATTTTGTATTTTATTCTTCTGGTGTTGACTTCTTAGGCCCTAACTATTCGATCTGGTGGGACAACGCCGTAGAGTGAAGCCTAGGTTGCCCGGAACGTAGAAATGACCATTACTTTCACACTGTTTGCAATTATTCCTTTTATACGATGGAAAAGCTGCTGTATTTATATCGTATTTTATGCTTCTGGCGTTGAATTCTAAGGACCTAACTATTCGATCTGGTGGAGCAACGCCCTAGAGTGAAGCCTAGGTTGCTCGGAATGTAGAAATGACCATCACTATCAAACTGGTTGCAATTATTTGTTTTATACGATGGAAAAGCAGTTGTATTTATATCGTATTTTATGCTTCTGGCGTTGACTTCTTAGGCCCTAACTATTCCATCTGGTGGAACAACGCCCTAGGGTGAAGCCTAGGTTGCCGGGAAAGCAGAAATGGCCATAACTTTCATACTGGTTGCAATTATTCGTTTTAAATGGTGGAAAAACTGTTGTATTTATATTGTATTTTATGCTTCTGGCGTTGACTTCTAAGGCCCTAACTATTCGATCTGGTGGAACAACGCCGTAGAGTGAAGCCTAGGTTGCTCGGAATGTAGAAATGACCATAACTTTCACACTGGTTGCAATTATTCGTTTTATACGATGGAAAAACTGTTGTATTTATACTGTATTTTATGCTTCTGGCGTTCACTTCTTAGGCCCTAGCTATTCGACCTGGTGGAACAACGCCCTAGAGTGAAGCCTAGGTTGCCCGGAACGTAGGAATGACCATTACTTTCACACTGTTTGCAATTATTCCTTTTATACGATGGAAAAACTGTTCTATTTATTTTGTATTTCATGCTTCGGGCGTTGACTTCTAAGGCCCTAACTGTTTGATCTGGTGGAGCAACGCCTTAGAGTGAAGGCTAGGTTGCCCGGAACGTAGAAATGACCATAACTTTTACACTGGTAGCAATTATTCGTTTTATACAATGGAAAAACTGTTCTTTTTATTTTGTATTTTATGCTTCGGGCGTTGACTTCTAAGGCCCTAACTGGTTGATCTGGTGGAACAACGCCCTAGAGTGAAGCCCAGGTTGCCCGGAACGTAGAAATGACTATTACTTTCACACTGTTTGCAATTATTCCTTTTATACGATGCAAAAGCTGTTGTATTTATATCGTATTTTATGCTTCGGGCGTTGACTTCTAAGGCCCTAACTATTCAATCTGTTGGAGCAACGCCCTAGAGTGAAGCCTAGGTTGCTCGGAATGTAGAAATGACCATAACTTTCACACTGGTTGCAATTATTCGTTTTCTACGATGGAAAAACTGTTGTATTTATATAGTATTTTATGCTTCTGGCGTTCACTCCTTAGGGCCTAACTATTCGATCTGATGGAACAATGCCCTAGGGTGAAGCCTAGGTTGCTCGGAACGTAGAAATGACCACTACTTTCACACTGTTTGCAATAACTCATTTTATACGATGGAAAAGCTGTTGTATTTATATCGAATTTTATGCTTCTGGCGTTGACTTCTAAGGACCTAACTATTCGATCTGGTGGAGCAACGCCCTACAGTGATGCCTAGGTTGCCCGGAACGTAGATATGACCATAACCTTCACACTGGTTGCAAATTATTCCTGCAATACGATGGAAAAACTGTTGTATTTTTATTGCATTTTATGCTTCGGGCATTGTCTTCTAAGGCCCTAACTATGCAATCTGTTGGAGCTACGCCCTAGGGGGAAGCCTAGGTTGCCCGGAACGTAGAAATGACCATAACTTTCACACTGGTTGCAATTACTCGTTTTATACGATGGAAAAGCTGTTGCATTTATATCGTATTTTATGCTTCTGGCGTTGACTTCTAAGGCCCTATCTATTCGATCTGGTAGAGCAACGCCCTAGAGTGAAGCCTAGGTTGCCCGGTACGTAGAAATGACCATCACTATCAAACTGGTTGCAATTATTTGTTTTATACGATGGAAAAGCTGCTGTATTTATATCGTATTTTATGCTTCTGGCGTTGAATTCTAAGGACCTAACTATTCGATCTGGTGGAGCAACGCCCTAGAGTGAAGCCTAGGTTGCTCGGAATGTAGAAATGACCATAACTTTCACACTGGTTGCAATTATTCGTTTTATACGATGGAAAAACTGTTGTATTTAAAATGTATTTTATGCTTCTGGCGTTCACTTCTTAGGCCCTAACTATTCGATCTGGAGGAACAACGCCCTAGGGTGAAGCCTAGGTTGCCCGGAACGTAGAAATGACCATAACTTTTACACTGGTAGCAATTATTCGATTTATACAATGGAAAAACTGTTCTTTTTATTTTGTATTTTATGCTTCGGGCGTTGACTTCTAAGGCCCTAACTATTCAATCTGTTGGAGCAACGCCCTAGAGTGAAGCCTAGGTTGCCCGGAACGTAGATATGACCATAACCTTCACACTGGTTGCAAATGATTCCTGCAATACGATGGAAAAACTGTTGTATTTTTATTGCATTTTATGCTTCGGGCATTGTCTTCTAAGGCCCTAACTATGCAATCTGTTGGAGCTACGCCCTGGGGGGAAGCCTAGGTTGCCCGGAACGTAGAAATGACCATAGCTTTCACACTGGTTGCAATTACTCGTTTTATACGATCGAAAAGCTGTTGCATTTATATCGTATTTTATGCTTCTGGCGTTGACTTCTAAGGCCCTATCTATTCGATCTGGTAGAGCAACGCCCTAGAGTGAAGCCTAGGTTGCCCGGTACGTAGAAATGACCATCACTATCAAACTGGTTGCAATTATTTGTTTTATACGATGGAAAAGCAGTTGTATTTATATCGTATTTTATGCATCTGGCGTTGACTTCTTAGGCCCTAACTATTCCATCTGGTGGAACAACGCCCTAGGATGAAGCCTAGGTTGCCGGGAAAGCAGAAATGGCCATAACTTTCATACTGGTTGCAATTATTCGTTTTAAATGGTGGAAAAACTGTTGTATTTATATTGTATTTTATGCTTCTGGCGTTGACTTCTAAGGCCCTAACTATTCGATCAGGTGGAGCAACGCCCTAGAGTGAAGCCTAGGTTGCTCGAAATGTAGAAATGACCATAACTTTCACACTGGTTGCAATTATTCGTTTTATACGATGGAGAAGCTGTTGTATTTACATCGTATTTTATGCTTCTGGCGTTGACTTCTTAGGCCCTAACTATTCCATCTGGTGGAACAACGCCCTAGGGTAAAGCCAAGATTGCGCGGAACGTAGAAAGGACCATAACTTTCACACTGGTTGCTATCATTCGTTTTATATGATGGAAAAGCTGTTGTATTTATATTGTATTTTATGCTTCGGGCGTTGACTTCTTAGGCCCTAACACTTCAATCTGGTGGAGCAACGCCCTACAGTGAGGCCTAGGTTGCCCGGAACGTAGATATGACCATAACCTTCACACAGGTTGCAATTATTCGTTTTATACGGTGTAAAGGCTGTTGTATTTATTTTGTATTTTATTCTTCTTGGTGTTGACTTCTTAGGCCCTAACTATTCGATCTGGTGGAACAACGCCCTAGGGTGAAGCCTAGGTTGCCCGGAACGTAGAAATGACCATAACTTTTACACTGGTAGCAATTATTCGATTTATACAATGGAAAAACTGTTCTTTTTATTTTGTATTTTATGCTTCGGGCGTTGACTTCTATGGCCCTAACTATTCGATGTAGTGGAGCAACGCCCTAGAGTGAAGCCTAGGTTGTCCGGAACGTAGAAATGACCATCAGTTTCAAACTGGTTGCAATTAATCCTGTTATACGATGGAAAAACTGTTGTATTTTTATTGCATTTTATGCTTCGGGCGTTGACTTCTAAGACCCTAACTATTCAATCTGCTGGAGCAACGCCCTAGAGTGAAGCCTAGGTTGCTCGGAATGTAGAAATGACCATAACTTTCACACTGGTTGCAATTATTCGTTTTATACGATGGAAAAACTGTTGTATTTATACTGTATTTTATGCTTCTGGCGTTCACTTCTTAGGCCCTAGCTATTCGACCTGGTGGAACAACGCCCTAGAGTGAAGCCTAGGTTGCCCGGAACGTAGGAATGACCATTACTTTCACACTGTTTGCAATTATTCCTTTTATACGATGGAAAAACTGTTCTATTTATTTTGTATTTCATGCTTCGGGCGTTGACTTCTAAGGCCCTAACTGTTTGATCTGGTGGAGCAACGCCTTAGAGTGAAGGCTAGGTTGCCCGGAACGTAGAAATGACCATAACTTTTACACTGGTAGCAATTATTCGTTTTATACAATGGAAAAACTGTTCTTTTTATTTTGTATTTTATGCTTCGGGCGTTGACTTCTAAGGCCCTAACTGGTTGATCTGGTGGAACAACGCCCTAGAGTGAAGCCCAGGTTGCCCGGAACGTAGAAATGACTATTACTTTCACACTGTTTGCAATTATTCCTTTTATACGATGCAAAAGCTGTTGTATTTATATCGTATTTTATGCTTCGGGCGTTGACTTCTAAGGCCCTAACTATTCAATCTGTTGGAGCAACGCCCTAGAGTGAAGCCTAGGTTGCTCGGAATGTAGAAATGACCATAACTTTCACACTGGTTGCAATTATTCGTTTTCTACGATGGAAAAACTGTTGTATTTATATAGTATTTTATGCTTCTGGCGTTCACTCCTTAGGGCCTAACTATTCGATCTGATGGAACAATGCCCTAGGGTGAAGCCTAGGTTGCTCGGAACGTAGAAATGACCACTACTTTCACACTGTTTGCAATAACTCATTTTATACGATGGAAAAGCTGTTGTATTTATATCGAATTTTATGCTTCTGGCGTTGACTTCTAAGGACCTAACTATTCGATCTGGTGGAGCAATGCCCTACAGTGATGCCTAGGTTGCCCGGAACGTAGATATGACCATAACCTTCACACTGGTTGCAAATTATTCCTGCAATACGATGGAAAAACTGTTGTATTTTTATTGCATTTTATGCTTCGGGCATTGTCTTCTAAGGCCCTAACTATGCAATCTGTTGGAGCTACGCCCTAGGGGGAAGCCTAGGTTGCCCGGAACGTAGAAATGACCATAACTTTCACACTGGTTGCAATTACTCGTTTTATACGATGGAAAAGCTGTTGCATTTATATCGTATTTTATGCTTCTGGCGTTGACTTCTAAGGCCCTATCTATTCGATCTGGTAGAGCAACGCCCTAGAGTGAAGCCTAGGTTGCCCGGTACGTAGAAATGACCATCACTATCAAACTGGTTGCAATTATTTGTTTTATACGATGGAAAAGCTGCTGTATTTATATCGTATTTTATGCTTCTGGCGTTGAATTCTAAGGACCTAACTATTCGATCTGGTGGAGCAACGCCCTAGAGTGAAGCCTAGGTTGCTCGGAATGTAGAAATGACCATAACTTTCACACTGGTTGCAATTATTCGTTTTATACGATGGAAAAACTGTTGTATTTAAAATGTATTTTATGCTTCTGGCGTTCACTTCTTAGGCCCTAACTATTCGATCTGGAGGAACAACGCCCTAGGGTGAAGCCTAGGTTGCCCGGAACGTAGAAATGACCATAACTTTTACACTGGTAGCAATTATTCGATTTATACAATGGAAAAACTGTTCTTTTTATTTTGTATTTTATGCTTCGGGCGTTGACTTCTAAGGCCCTAACTATTCAATCTGTTGGAGCAACGCCCTAGAGTGAAGCCTAGGTTGCCCGGAACGTAGATATGACCATAACCTTCACACTGGTTGCAAATGATTCCTGCAATACGATGGAAAAACTGTTGTATTTTTATTGCATTTTATGCTTCGGGCATTGTCTTCTAAGGCCCTAACTATGCAATCTGTTGGAGCTACGCCCTGGGGGGAAGCCTAGGTTGCCCGGAACGTAGAAATGACCATAGCTTTCACACTGGTTGCAATTACTCGTTTTATACGATCGAAAAGCTGTTGCATTTATATCGTATTTTATGCTTCTGGCGTTGACTTCTAAGGCCCTATCTATTCGATCTGGTAGAGCAACGCCCTAGAGTGAAGCCTAGGTTGCCCGGTACGTAGAAATGACCATCACTATCAAACTGGTTGCAATTATTTGTTTTATACGATGGAAAAGCAGTTGTATTTATATCGTATTTTATGCATCTGGCGTTGACTTCTTAGGCCCTAACTATTCCATCTGGTGGAACAACGCCCTAGGATGAAGCCTAGGTTGCCGGGAAAGCAGAAATGGCCATAACTTTCATACTGGTTGCAATTATTCGTTTTAAATGGTGGAAAAACTGTTGTATTTATATTGTATTTTATGCTTCTGGCGTTGACTTCTAAGGCCCTAACTATTCGATCAGGTGGAGCAACGCCCTAGAGTGAAGCCTAGGTTGCTCGAAATGTAGAAATGACCATAACTTTCACACTGGTTGCAATTATTCGTTTTATACGATGGAGAAGCTGTTGTATTTACATCGTATTTTATGCTTCTGGCGTTGACTTCTTAGGCCCTAACTATTCCATCTGGTGGAACAACGCCCTAGGGTAAAGCCAAGATTGCGCGGAACGTAGAAAGGACCATAACTTTCACACTGGTTGCTATCATTCGTTTTATATGATGGAAAAGCTGTTGTATTTATATTGTATTTTATGCTTCGGGCGTTGACTTCTTAGGCCCTAACACTTCAATCTGGTGGAGCAACGCCCTACAGTGAGGCCTAGGTTGCCCGGAACGTAGATATGACCATAACCTTCACACAGGTTGCAATTATTCGTTTTATACGGTGTAAAGGCTGTTGTATTTATTTTGTATTTTATTCTTCTGGTGTTGACTTCTTAGGCCCTAACTATTCGATCTGGTGGAACAACGCCCTAGGGTGAAGCCTAGGTTGCCCGGAACGTAGAAATGACCATAACTTTTACACTGGTAGCAATTATTCGATTTATACAATGGAAAAACTGTTCTTTTTATTTTGTATTTTATGCTTCGGGCGTTGACTTCTATGGCCCTAACTATTCGATGTAGTGGAGCAACGCCCTAGAGTGAAGCCTAGGTTGTCCGGAACGTAGAAATGACCATCAGTTTCAAACTGGTTGCAATTAATCCTGTTATACGATGGAAAAACTGTTGTATTTTTATTGCATTTTATGCTTCGGGCGTTGACTTCTAAGACCCTAACTATTCAATCTGCTGGAGCAACGCCCTAGAGTGAAGCCTAGGTTGCTCGGAATGTAGAAATGACCATAACTTTCACACTGGTTGCAATTATTCGTTTTATACGATGGAAAAACTGTTGTATTTATATTGTATTTAATGCTTCTGGCGTTCACTTCTTGGGCCCTAACTATTCGATCTGGTGGAACAACGCCCCAGGGTGAAGCCTATGTTGCGCGGAACGTAGAAATGACCATAACTTTCACACTGGTTACAATTACTCTTTTTATACAATGGAAAAACTGTTGTATCTATATTTTATTTTATGCTTCTGGCGTTGACTTCTAAGGCCGTAGCTATTCGATGTGGTGGCGCAACGCCCTAGGTTGAAGCCTAGGTTGACCGGAACGTAGAAATGACCATAACTTTTACACTGGTAGCAATTATTCGATTATACAATGGAAAAACTGTTCTTTTTATTTTGTATTTTATGCTTCGGGCGCTGACTTCTAAGGCCCTAACTGGTTGATCTGGTGGAACAACGCCATAGAGTGAAGCCCAGGTTGCCCGGAACGTAGAAATGACCATCAGTTTCAAACTGGTTGCAATTAATCCTGTTATACGATGCAAAAGCTGTTGTATTTATATTGTATTTTATGCTTCTGGCGTTGACTTCTATGGCCCTAACTATTCGATCTAGTGGAGCAACGCCCTAGAGTGAAGCCTAGGTTGCCCGGAACGTAGAAATGACCATCAGTTTCAAACTGGTTGCAATTAATCCTGTTATACGATGGAAAAACTGTTGTATTTTTATTGCATTTTATGCTTCGGGCGTTGACTTCTAAGACCCTAACTATTCAATCTGTTGGAGCAACGCCCTAGAGTGAAGCCTAGGTTGCTCGGAATGTAGAAATGACCATAACTTTCACACTGGTTGCAATTATTCGTTTTATACGATGGAAAAACTGTTGTATTTATATTGTATTTAATGCTTCTGGCGATCACTTCTTGGGCCCTAACTATTCGATCTGGTGGAACAACGCCCTAGGGTGAAGCCTAGGTTGCCCGGACCGTAGAAATGACCATAACTTTTACACTGGTAGCAATTATTCGTTTTATACAATGGAAAAGCTGTTCTATTTATTTTGTATTTTATGCTTCGGGCGTTGACTTCTAAGGCCCTAACTGTTGGATCTGGTGGAGCAACGCCCTAGAGTGAAGCCTAGGTTGCCCTGAACGTAGAAATGACCATAACTTTCACACTGGTTGCTATTATTCGTTTTATACGATGGAAAAAATGTTATATTTATATTGTACTTTATGCTTCTGGCGTTGACGTCTTAGGCCCTAATTATTCGATCTGGTGGAACAACGCCCTTGAGTGAAGCCTGGGTTGCATGGAACGTAGAAATGACCATCACTTTCACACGGGTTGCAATTATTCCTGTTATAGGATGGGAAGACTGTTGCATTTTTATTGTATTTTGTGCTTCAGGCGTTGACTACTGAGGCCGTAGCTATTCGATGTGGTGGAAAAACGCCATAGAGTGAAGCCTAGGTTGCCCGGAACGTAGAAATGACCATAAGTTTCATAATGGTTGCAATTATTCCTGATACAGTATGGAAAGACTGTTGTATTTTTATTGCATTTTATGCTTCTGGCGTTCACTTCTTAGGCCCTAACTATTCGATCTGGTGGAACAACGCCCTAGGGTGAAGCCTAGGTTGCCCGGAACGTAGAAATGACCATAACTTTTACACTGGTAGCAATTATTCGTTTTATAGAATGGAAAAACTGTTCTATTTATTTTGTATTTTATGCTTCGGGCGTTGACTTCTAAGGCCCTAACTGTTTGATCTGGTGGAGCAACGCCCTAGAGTGAAGCCTAGGTTGCCCGGAACGTAGAAATGACCATAACTTTCACACTGGTTGCTATTATTCGTTTTATACGGTGGAAAAACTGTTATATTTATATTGTATTTTATGCTTCAGGCGTTGACTTCTTAGGCCCTAACTATTCGATCTGGTGGGACAACGCCGTAGAGTGAAGCCTAGGTTGCCCGGAACGTAGAAATGACCATTACTTTCACACTGTTTGCAATTATTCCTTTTATACGATGGAAAAGCTGCTGTATTTATATCGTATTTTATGCTTCTGGCGTTGAATTCTAAGGACCTAACTATTCGATCTGGTGGAGCAACGCCCTAGAGTGAAGCCTAGGTTGCTCGGAATGTAGAAATGACCATAACTTTCACACTGGTTGCAATTATTCGTTTTATACGATGGAAAAACTGTTGTATTTAAAATGTATTTTATGCTTCTGGCGTTCACTTCTTAGGCCCTAACTATTCGATCTGGAGGAACAACGCCCTAGGGTGAAGCCTAGGTTGCCCGGAACGTAGAAATGACCATAACTTTTACACTGGTAGCAATTATTCGATTTATACAATGGAAAAACTGTTCTTTTTATTTTGTATTTTATGCTTCGGGCGTTGACTTCTATGGCCCTAACTATGCAATCTGTTGGAGCTACGCCCTGGGGGGAAGCCTAGGTTGCCCGGAACGTAGAAATGACCATAACTTTCACACTGGTTGCAATTACTCGTTTTATACGATCGAAAAGCTGTTGCATTTATATCGTATTTTATGCTTCTGGCGTTGACTTCTAAGGCCCTATCTATTCGATCTGGTAGAGCAACGCCCTAGAGTGAAGCCTAGGTTGCCCGGTACGTAGATATGACCATCACTATCAAACTGGTTGCAATTTTTTGTTTTATACGATGGAAAAGCAGTTGTATTTATATCGTATTTTATGCTTCTGGCGTTGACTTCTTAGGCCCTAACTATTCCATCTGGTGGAACAACGCCCTAGGGTGAAGCCTAGGTTGCCGGGAAAGCAGAAATGGCCATAACTTTCATACTGGTTGAAATTATTCGTTTTAAATGGTGGAAAAACTGTTGTATTTATATTGTATTTTATGCTTCTGGCGTTGACTTCTAAGGCCCTAACTATTCGATCAGGTGGAGCAACGCCCTAGAGTGAAGCCTAGGTTGCTCGAAATGTAGAAATGACCATAACTTTCACACTGGTTGCAATTATTCGTTTTATACGATGGAAAAGCTGTTGTATTTACATCGTATTTTATGCTTCTGGCGTTGACTTCTTAGGCCCTAACTATTCCATCTGGTGGAACAACGCCCTAGGGTAAAGCCAAGATTGCGCGGAACGTAGAAAGGACCATAACTTTCACACTGGTTGCTATCATTCGTTTTATATGATGGAAAAGCTGTTGTATTTATATTGTATTTTATGCTTCGGGCGTTGACTTCTTAGGCCCTAACACTTCAATCTGGTGGAGCAACGCCCTACAGTGAGGCCTAGGTTGCCCGGAACGTAGATATGACCATAACCTTCACACAGGTTGCAATTATTCGTTTTATACGGTGTAAAGGCTGTTGTATTTATTTTGTATTTTATTCTTCTGGTGTTGACTTCTTAGGCCCTAACTATTCGATCTGGTGGAACAACGCCGTAGAGTGAAGCCTAGGTTGCTCGGAATGTAGAAATGACCATAACTTTCACACTGGTTGCAATTATTCGTTTTATACGATGGAAAAACTGTTGTATTTATACTGTATTTTATGCTTCTGGCGTTCACTTCTTAGGCCCTAGCTATTCGACCTGGTGGAACAACGCCCTAGGGTGAAGCCTATGTTTCCCGGAACGTAGAAATGGCCATATCTTTTACACTGGTAGCAATTATTCGTTTCATACAATGGAAAAACTGTTCTATTTATTTTGTATTTTATGCTTCGGGCGTTGACTGCTAAGGGCCTAACTGTTGGATCTGGTGGAGCAACGCCCTAGAGTGAAGCCTAGGTTGCCCGGAACGTAGAAATGACAATTACTTTCACACTGCTTGCAATTATTCCTTTTATACGATGCAAATGCTGTTGTATTTATATCGTATTTTATGCTTCTGGCGTTGACTTCTAAGGCCCTAACTGTTTGTTCTGGTGGAGCAACGCCCTAGAGTGAAGCCTAGGTTGCCCGGAACGTAGGAATGACCATTACTTTCACACTGTTTGCAATTATTCCTTTTATACGATGGAAAAACTGTTCTATTTATATTGTATTTTATGCTTCGGGCGTTGACTTCTTAGGCCCTAACACTTCAATCTGGTGGAGCAACGCCCTACAGTGAGGCCTAGGTTGCCCGGAACGTAGATATGACCATAACCTTCACACAGGTTGCAATTATTCGTTTTATACGGTGTAAAGGCTGTTGTATTTATTTTGTATTTTATTCTTCTGGTGTTGACTTCTTAGGCCCTAACTATTCGATCTGGTGGAACAACGCCGTAGAGTGAAGCCTAGGTTGCTCGGAATGTAGAAATGACCATAACTTTCACACTGGTTGCAATTATTCGTTTTATACGATGGAAAAACTGTTGTATTTATACTGTATTTTATGCTTCTGGCGTTCACTTCTTAGGCCCTAGCTATTCGACCTGGTGGAACAACGCCCTAGGGTGAAGCCTATGTTTCCCGGAACGTAGAAATGGCCATATCTTTTACACTGGTAGCAATTATTCGTTTCATACAATGGAAAAACTGTTCTATTTATTTTGTATTTTATGCTTCGGGCGTTGACTGCTAAGGGCCTAACTGTTGGATCTGGTGGAGCAACGCCCTAGAGTGAAGCCTAGGTTGCCCGGAACGTAGAAATGACAATTACTTTCACACTGCTTGCAATTATTCCTTTTATACGATGCAAATGCTGTTGTATTTATATCGTATTTTATGCTTCTGGCGTTGACTTCTAAGGCCCTAACTGTTTGTTCTGGTGGAGCAACGCCCTAGAGTGAAGCCTAGGTTGCCCGGAACGTAGGAATGACCATTACTTTCACACTGTTTGCAATTATTCCTTTTATACGATGGAAAAACTGTTCTATTTATTTTGTATTTCATGCTTCGGGCGTTGACTTCTAAGGCCCTAACTGTTTGATCTGGTGGAGCAACGCCTTAGAGTGAAGGCTAGGTTGCCCGGAACGTAGAAATGACCATAACTTTTACACTGGTAGCAATTATTCGTTTTATACAATGGAAAAACTGTTCTTTTTATTTTGTATTTTATGCTTCGGGCGTTGACTTCTAAGGCCCTAACTGGTTGATCTGGTGGAACAACGCCCTAGAGTGAAGCCCAGGTTGCCCGGAACGTAGAAATGACAATTACTTTCACACTGTTTGCAATTATTCCTTTTATACGATGCAAAAGCTGTTGTATTTATATCGTATTTTATGCTTCGGGCGTTGACTTCTAAGGCCCTAACTATTCAATCTGTTGGAGCAACGCCCTAGAGTGAAGCCTAGGTTGCTCGGAATGTAGAAATGACCATAACTTTCACACTGGTTGCAATTATTCGTTTTCTACGATGGAAAAACTGTTGTATTTATATAGTATTTTATGCTTCTGGCGTTCACTCCTTAGGGCCTAACTATTCGATCTGATGGAACAATGCCCTAGGGTGAAGCCTAGGTTGCTCGGAACGTAGAAATGACCACTACTTTCACACTGTTTGCAATAACTCATTTTATACGATGGAAAAGCTGTTGTATTTATATCGTATTTTATGCGTCTGGCGTTGACTTCTAAGGACCTAACTATTCGATCTGGTGGAGCAACGCCCTACAGTGATGCCTAGGTTTCCCGGAACGTAGATATGACCGTAACCTTCACACTGGTTGCAAATTATTCCTGCAATACGATGGAAAAACTGTTGTATTTTTATTGCATTTTATGCTTCGGGCATTGTCTTCTAAGGCCCTAACTATGCAATCTGTTGGAGCTACGCCCTAGGGGGAAGCCTAGGTTGCCCGGAACGTAGAAATGACCATAACTTTCACACTGGTTGCAATTACTCGTTTTATACGATGGAAAAGCTGTTGCATTTATATCGTACTTTATGCTTCTGGCGTTGACTTCTAAGGCCCTATCTATTCGATCTGGTAGAGCAACGCCCTAGAGTGAAGCCTAGGTTGCCCGGTACGTAGAAATGACCATCACTATCAAACTGGTTGCAATTATTTGTTTTATACGATGGAAAAGCAGTTGTATTTATATCGTATTTTATGCTTCTGGCGTTGACTTCTTAGGCCCTAACTATTCCATCTGGTGGAACAACGCCCTAGGGTGAAGCCTAGGTTGCCCGGAAAGCAGAAATGGCCATAACTTTCATACTGGTTGCAATTATTCGTTTTAAATGGTGGAAAAACTGTTGTATTTATATTGTATTTTATGCTTCTGGCGTTGACTTCTAAGGCCCTAACTATTCGATCAGGTGGAGCAACGCCCTAGAGTGAAGCCTAGGTTGCTCGAAATGTAGAAATGACCATAACATTCACACTGGTTGCAATTATTCGTTTTATACGATGGAAAAGCTGTTGTATTTACATCGTATTTTATGCTTCTGGCGTTGACTTCTTAGGCCCTAACTATTCAATCTGGTGGAACAACGCCCTAGGGTAAAGCCAAGATTGCGCGGAACGTAGAAATGACCATAACTTTCACACTGGTTGCTATCATTCGTTTTATATGATGGAAAAACTGTTGTATTTATATTGTATTTTATGCTTCGGGCGTTGACTTCTTAGGCCCTAACACTTCAATCTGGTGGAGCAACGCCCTACAGTGAGGCCTAGGTTGCCCGGAACGTAGATATGACCATAACCTTCACACAGGTTGCAATTATTCGTTTTATACGGTGTAAAGTCTGTTGTATTTATTTTGTATTTTATTCTTCTGGTGTTGACTTCTTAGGCCCTAACTATTCGATCTGGTGGAACAACGCCGTAGAGTGAAGCCTAGGTTGCTCGGAATGTAGAAATGACCATAACTTTCACACTGGTTGCAATTATTCGTTTTATACGATGGAAAAACTGTTGTATTTATACTGTATTTTATGCTTCTGGCGTTCACTTCTTAGGCCCTAGCTATTCGACCTGTTGGAACAACGCCCTAGGGTGAAGCCTATGTTTCCCGGAACGTAGAAATGGCCATATCTTTTACACTGGTAGCAATTATTCGTTTCATACAATGGAAAAACTGTTCTATTTATTTTGTATTTTATGCTTCGGGCGTTGACTTCTAAGGCCCTAACTGTTTGTTCTGGTGGAGCAACGCCCTACAGTGAAGCCTAGGTTGCCCGGAACGTAGGAATGACCATTACTTTCACACTGTTTGCAATTATTCCTTTTATACGATGGAAAAACTGTTCTATTTATTTTGTATTTCATGCTTCGGGCGTTGACTTCTAAGGCCCTAACTGTTTGATCTGGTGGAGAAACGCCTTAGAGTGAAGGCTAGGTTGCCCGGAACGTAGAAATGACCATAACTTTTACACTGGTAGCAATTATTCGTTTTATACAATGGAAAAACTGTTCTATTTATTTTGTATTTTATGCTTCGGGCGTTGACTTCTAAGGCCCTAACTGTTTGGTCTGGTGGAGCAACGCCCTAGAGTGAAGCCTAGGTTGCCCGGAACGTAGAAATGACCACCACTTTCAAACTGGTTGCAATTATTCCTGTTATATGATGGAAAAACTGTTGTATTTATATTGTATTTTATGCTTCGGGCGTTGACTGCTAAGGCCCTAACTATTCAATCTGTTGGCTCAACGCCCCAGAGTGAAGCCTAGGTTGCTCGGAATGTAGAAATGACCATAACATTCACACTGCTTGAAATTATTCGTTTAATACGGTGGAAAAGCTGTTGCATCTTTATTGTATTTTATGATTCTGGCGTTGACTTCTAAGGCCCTAACTATTCGATCTGGTGGAGCAACACCCTAGAGTGAAGCCGAGGTTGCCCGGAACGTAGAAATGACCATCACTTTCAAACTGGTTGCAATTAATCCTTTTATACGATGGAAAAACTGTTGTATTTTTATTGCACTTTATGCTTCCGGCGTTCACTTCTAAGGCCCTAACCATTCAATCTGTTGGAACAACGCCCAAGGGTGAAGCCTAGGTTGCCCGGTAACAGGAAATGACATTAACTTTCATACTGGTTGCAATTATTCGTTTTATACGATGGAAAAACTGTTGTATTTATATTGTATTTTATGCTTCTGGCGTTGACTTATAAGGCACTAACTATTCGATCTGGTGGAGCAACGCCATAGAGTGAAGCCTAGGTTGCCCGGAACGTAGAAATGACCATCACTTTCAAACTGGTTGCAATTATTCCTGTTATATGATGGAAAAACTGTTGTATTTATATTGTGTTTTATGCTTCGGGCGTTGACTGCTAAGGCCCTAACTATTCAATCTGTTGGCTCAACGCCCCAGCGTGAAGCCTAGGTTGCTCGGAATGTAGAAATGACCATAACATTCACACTGGTTGCTATTTTTCGTTCTATACGATGGAAAAACTGTTATATTTATATTGTATCTTATGCTTCTGGCGTTGACTTCTTAGGCCCTAACAATTCGATCTGGTGGAACAACGCCCTAGAGTGAAGCCTAGGTTGTCTGGAACGTACAAATGACCATCACTTTCACAAGGGTTGCAATTATTCCTGTTATAGGATGGAAAGACTGTTTTATTTTTATAGTATTTTATGCTTCAGGCGTTGACTTCTAAGGCCCTAGCTATTCGATCTGGTGGAGCAACGCCCTAGAGTGAACCCTAGGTTGCCCGGAACGTAGAAATGACCATAACTTTCACACTGGTTGCTATTATTCGTTTTATACAATGGAAAAGCTGTTGTACTTATATTGTCTTTTATTCTTCTGGCGTTGAATTCTAAATCCCTAGCTATTCTATCTGGAGGAGCGACGCCCTAGAGCGAAGCTTAGGTTGCCCGGGAAGTAGAAATGACCATAACTTTCACACTGGTTGCAATTATTCCTGTTACACGATGGAGAAACTGTTGCACCTTGATTGTGTTTTATGCTTCTGGCGTTGACTTCATAGGCCCTAACTATTCGATCTGTTGGAGCAACGCCCTAGGGTGAAGCCTAGGTTGCCGGAAAGTAGAAATGACCATAACTTTCATACTGGTTGCAATTATTCGTTTTATACGATGGAAAAACTGTTGTATTTATATTGTATTTTATGCTTCGGGCGTTGACTTCTAAGGCCCTAACCATTCAATCTGTTGGGTCAACGCCCTAGAGTGAAGCCTAGGTTGCTCGGAATGTAGAAATGACCATAACATTCACACTGGTTGAAATTATTCGTTTTATACGATGGAAAAGCTGTTGCATCTTTATTGTATTTTATGCTTCTGGCGTTGACTTCTAAGGCACTAACTATTCGATCTGGTGGAGCAACCCAATAGAGTGAAGCATAGGTTGCCCGGAACGTAGAATTGGCCATCACTTTCAAACTGGTTGCAATTATTCCTGTTATATGATGGTAACACTGTTGTATTTTTTTTTGCATTTTATGGCTCGGGCGTTGACTTCTACGGCCCTAACTATTCAATCTGTTGGAGCAACGCCCTAGGGTGAAGCCTAGGTTGCCCGGAAAGTAGAAATGACCATAACTTTCATACTGGTTGCAATTATTCGTTTTATACGATGGAAAAACTGTTGTATTTATATTGTACTTTATGCTTCGGGCGTGACTTCTAAGGCCCTAAATATTCAATCTGTTGGATCAACGCCCTAGGGTGAAGCCTAGGTGGCTCGGAGTGTAGAAATGACCATAAGTCTCATACTGGTTGCAATTATTCGTTTTATACGATGGAAAAACTGTTGTATTTATATTGTATTTTATGCTTCTGGCGTTGACTTCTAAGGACCTAACTATTCGATCTGATGGAACAATGCCCTAGGGTGAAGCCTAGGTTGCTCGGAACGTAGAAATGACCACTACTTTCACACTGTTTGCAATAACTCATTTTATACGATGGAAAAGCTGTTGTATTTATATCGTATTTTATGCTTCTGGCGTTGACTTCTAAGGACCTAACTATTCGATCTGGTGGAGCAACGCCCTACAGTGATGCCTAGGTTGCCCGGAACGTAGATATGACCATAACCTTCACACTGGTTGCAAATTATTCCTGCAATACGATGGAAAAACTGTTGTATTTTTATTGCATTTTATGCTTCGGGCATTGTCTTCTAAGGCCCTAACTATGCAATCTGTTGGAGCTACGCCCTAGGGGGAAGCCTAGGTTGCCCGGAACGTAGAAATGACCATAACTTTCACACTGGTTGCAATTACTCGTTTTATACGATGGAAAAGCTGTTGCATTTATATCGTACTTTATGCTTCTGGCGTTGACTTCTAAGGCCCTATCTATTCGATCTGGTAGAGCAACGCCCTAGAGTGAAGCCTAGGTTGCCCGGTACGTAGAAATGACCATCACTATCAAACTGGTTGCAATTATTTGTTTTATACGATGGAAAAGCAGTTGTATTTATATCGTATTTTATGCTTCTGGCGTTGACTTCTTAGGCCCTAACTATTCCATCTGGTGGAACAACGCCCTAGGGTGAAGCCTAGGTTGCCCGGAAAGCAGAAATGGCCATAACTTTCATACTGGTTGCAATTATTCGTTTTAAATGGTGGAAAAACTGTTGTATTTATATTGTATTTTATGCTTCTGGCGTTGACTTCTAAGGCCCTAACTATTCGATCAGGTGGAGCAACGCCCTAGAGTGAAGCCTAGGTTGCTCGAAATGTAGAAATGACCATAACATTCACACTGGTTGCAATTATTCGTTTTATACGATGGAAAAGCTGTTGTATTTACATCGTATTTTATGCTTCTGGCGTTGACTTCTTAGGCCCTAACTATTCAATCTGGTGGAACAACGCCCTAGGGTAAAGCCAAGATTGCGCGGAACGTAGAAATGACCATAACTTTCACACTGGTTGCTATCATTCGTTTTATATGATGGAAAAACTGTTGTATTTATATTGTATTTTATGCTTCGGGCGTTGACTTCTTAGGCCCTAACACTTCAATCTGGTGGAGCAACGCCCTACGGTGAGACCTAGGTTGCCCGGAACGTAGATATGACCATAACCTTCACACAGGTTGCAATTATTCGTTTTATACGGTGTAAAGTCTGTTGTATTTATTTTGTATTTTATTCTTCTGGTGTTGACTTCTTAGGCCCTAACTATTCGATCTGGTGGAACAACGCCGTAGAGTGAAGCCTAGGTTGCTCGGAATGTAGAAATGACCATAACTTTCACACTGGTTGCAATTATTCGTTTTATACGATGGAAAAACTGTTGTATTTATACTGTATTTTATGCTTCTGGCGTTCACTTCTTAGGCCCTAGCTATTCGACCTGTTCGAACAACGCCCTAGGGTGAAGCCTATGTTTCCCGGAACGTAGAAATGGCCATATCTTTTACACTGGTAGCAATTATTCGTTTCATACAATGGAAAAACTGTTCTATTTATTTTGTATTTTATGCTTCGGGCGTTGACTTCTAAGGCCCTAACTGTTTGTTCTGGTGGAGCAACGCCCTAGAGTGAAGCCTAGGTTGCCCGGAACGTAGGAATGACCATTACTTTCACACTGTTTGCAATTATTCCTTTTATACGATGGAAAAACTGTTCTATTTATTTTGTATTTCATGCTTCGGGCGTTGACTTCTAAGGCCCTAACTGTTTGATCTGGTGGAGAAACGCCTTAGAGTGAAGGCTAGGTTGCCCGGAACGTAGAAATGACCATAACTTTTACACTGGTAGCAATTATTCGTTTTATACAATGGAAAAACTGTTCTATTTATTTTGTATTTTATGCTTCGGGCGTTGACTTCTAAGGCCCTAACTGTTTGGTCTGGTGGAGCAACGCCCTAGAGTGAAGCCTAGGTTGCCCGGAACGTAGAAATGACCACCACTTTCAAACTGGTTGCAATTATTCCTGTTATATGATGGAAAAACTGTTGTATTTATATTGTATTTTATGCTTCGGGCGTTGACTGCTAAGGCCCTAACTATTCAATCTGTTGGCTCAACGCCCCAGAGTGAAGCCTAGGTTGCTCGGAATGTAGAAATGACCATAACATTCACACTGCTTGAAATTATTCGTTTAATACGGTGGAAAAGCTGTTGCATCTTTATTGTATTTTATGATTCTGGCGTTGACTTCTAAGGCCCTAACTATTCGATCTGGTGGAGCAACACCCTAGAGTGAAGCCGAGGTTGCCCGGAACGTAGAAATGACCATCACTTTCAAACTGGTTGCAATTAATCCTTTTATACGATGGAAAAACTGTTGTATTTTTATTGCACTTTATGCTTCCGGCGTTGACTTCTAAGGCCCTAACCATTCAATCTGTTGGAACAACGCCCAAGGGTGAAGCCTAGGTTGCCCGGTAACAGGAAATGACATTAACTTTCATACTGGTTGCAATTATTCGTTTTATACGATGGAAAAACTGTTGTATTTATATTGTATTTTATGCTTCTGGCGTTGACTTCTAAGGCCCTAACTGTTTGGTCTGGTGGAGCAACGCCCTAGAGTGAAGCCTAGGTTGCCCGGAACGTAGAAATGACCACCACTTTCAAACTGGTTGCAATTATTCCTGTTATATGATGGAAAAACTGTTGTATTTATATTGTATTTTATGCTTCGGGCGTTGACTGCTAAGGCCCTAACTATTCAATCTGTTGGCTCAACGCCCCAGAGTGAAGCCTAGGTTGCTCGGAATGTAGAAATGACCATAACATTCACACTGCTTGAAATTATTCGTTTAATACGGTGGAAAAGCTGTTGCATCTTTATTGTATTTTATGATTCTGGCGTTGACTTCTAAGGCCCTAACTATTCGATCTGGTGGAGCAACACCCTAGAGTGAAGCCGAGGTTGCCCGGAACGTAGAAATGACCATCACTTTCAAACTGGTTGCAATTAATCCTTTTATACGATGGAAAAACTGTTGTATTTTTATTGCACTTTATGCTTCCGGCGTTCACTTCTAAGGCCCTAACCATTCAATCTGTTGGAACAACGCCCAAGGGTGAAGCCTAGGTTGCCCGGTAACAGGAAATGACATTAACTTTCATACTGGTTGCAATTATTCGTTTTATACGATGGAAAAACTGTTGTATTTATATTGTATTTTATGCTTCTGGCGTTGACTTATAAGGCACTAACTATTCGATCTGGTGGAGCAACGCCATAGAGTGAAGCCTAGGTTGCCCGGAACGTAGAAATGACCATCACTTTCAAACTGGTTGCAATTATTCCTGTTATATGATGGAAAAACTGTTGTATTTATATTGTGTTTTATGCTTCGGGCGTTGACTGCTAAGGCCCTAACTATTCAATCTGTTGGCTCAACGCCCCAGCGTGAAGCCTAGGTTGCTCGGAATGTAGAAATGACCATAACATTCACACTGGTTGCTATTTTTCGTTCTATACGATGGAAAAACTGTTATATTTATATTGTATCTTATGCTTCTGGCGTTGACTTCTTAGGCCCTAACAATTCGATCTGGTGGAACAACGCCCTAGAGTGAAGCCTAGGTTGTCTGGAACGTACAAATGACCATCACTTTCACAAGGGTTGCAATTATTCCTGTTATAGGATGGAAAGACTGTTTTATTTTTATAGTATTTTATGCTTCAGGCGTTGACTTCTAAGGCCCTAGCTATTCGATCTGGTGGAGCAACGCCCTAGAGTGAACCCTAGGTTGCCCGGAACGTAGAAATGACCATAACTTTCACACTGGTTGCTATTATTCGTTTTATACAATGGAAAAGCTGTTGTACTTATATTGTCTTTTATTCTTCTGGCGTTGAATTCTAAATCCCTAGCTATTCTATCTGGAGGAGCGACGCCCTAGAGCGAAGCTTAGGTTGCCCGGGAAGTAGAAATGACCATAACTTTCACACTGGTTGCAATTATTCCTGTTACACGATGGAGAAACTGTTGCACCTTGATTGTGTTTTATGCTTCTGGCGTTGACTTCATAGGCCCTAACTATTCGATCTGTTGGAGCAACGCCCTAGGGTGAAGCCTAGGTTGCCGGAAAGTAGAAATGACCATAACTTTCATACTGGTTGCAATTATTCGTTTTATACGATGGAAAAACTGTTGTATTTATATTGTATTTTATGCTTCGGGCGTTGACTTCTAAGGCCCTAACCATTCAATCTGTTGGGTCAACGCCCTAGAGTGAAGCCTAGGTTGCTCGGAATGTAGAAATGACCATAACATTCACACTGGTTGAAATTATTCGTTTTATACGATGGAAAAGCTGTTGCATCTTTATTGTATTTTATGCTTCTGGCGTTGACTTCTAAGGCACTAACTATTCGATCTGGTGGAGCAACCCAATAGAGTGAAGCATAGGTTGCCCGGAACGTAGAATTGGCCATCACTTTCAAACTGGTTGCAATTATTCCTGTTATATGATGGTAACACTGTTGTATTTTTTTTTGCATTTTATGGCTCGGGCGTTGACTTCTACGGCCCTAACTATTCAATCTGTTGGAGCAACGCCCTAGGGTGAAGCCTAGGTTGCCCGGAAAGTAGAAATGACCATAACTTTCATACTGGTTGCAATTATTCGTTTTATACGATGGAAAAACTGTTGTATTTATATTGTACTTTATGCTTCGGGCGTGACTTCTAAGGCCCTAAATATTCAATCTGTTGGATCAACGCCCTAGGGTGAAGCCTAGGTGGCTCGGAGTGTAGAAATGACCATAAGTCTCATACTGGTTGCAATTATTCGTTTTATACGATGGAAAAACTGTTGTATTTATATTGTATTTTATGCTTCTGGCGTTGACTTCTAAGGACCTAACTATTCGATCTGATGGAACAATGCCCTAGGGTGAAGCCTAGGTTGCTCGGAACGTAGAAATGACCACTACTTTCACACTGTTTGCAATAACTCATTTTATACGATGGAAAAGCTGTTGTATTTATATCGTATTTTATGCTTCTGGCGTTGACTTCTAAGGACCTAACTATTCGATCTGGTGGAGCAACGCCCTACAGTGATGCCTAGGTTGCCCGGAACGTAGATATGACCATAACCTTCACACTGGTTGCAAATTATTCCTGCAATACGATGGAAAAACTGTTGTATTTTTATTGCATTTTATGCTTCGGGCATTGTCTTCTAAGGCCCTAACTATGCAATCTGTTGGAGCTACGCCCTAGGGGGAAGCCTAGGTTGCCCGGAACGTAGAAATGACCATAACTTTCACACTGGTTGCAATTACTCGTTTTATACGATGGAAAAGCTGTTGCATTTATATCGTACTTTATGCTTCTGGCGTTGACTTCTAAGGCCCTATCTATTCGATCTGGTAGAGCAACGCCCTAGAGTGAAGCCTAGGTTGCCCGGTACGTAGAAATGACCATCACTATCAAACTGGTTGCAATTATTTGTTTTATACGATGGAAAAGCAGTTGTATTTATATCGTATTTTATGCTTCTGGCGTTGACTTCTTAGGCCCTAACTATTCCATCTGGTGGAACAACGCCCTAGGGTGAAGCCTAGGTTGCCCGGAAAGCAGAAATGGCCATAACTTTCATACTGGTTGCAATTATTCGTTTTAAATGGTGGAAAAACTGTTGTATTTATATTGTATTTTATGCTTCTGGCGTTGACTTCTAAGGCCCTAACTATTCGATCAGGTGGAGCAACGCCCTAGAGTGAAGCCTAGGTTGCTCGAAATGTAGAAATGACCATAACATTCACACTGGTTGCAATTATTCGTTTTATACGATGGAAAAGCTGTTGTATTTACATCGTATTTTATGCTTCTGGCGTTGACTTCTTAGGCCCTAACTATTCAATCTGGTGGAACAACGCCCTAGGGTAAAGCCAAGATTGCGCGGAACGTAGAAATGACCATAACTTTCACACTGGTTGCTATCATTCGTTTTATATGATGGAAAAACTGTTGTATTTATATTGTATTTTATGCTTCGGGCGTTGACTTCTTAGGCCCTAACACTTCAATCTGGTGGAGCAACGCCCTACGGTGAGACCTAGGTTGCCCGGAACGTAGATATGACCATAACCGTCACACAGGTTGCAATTATTCGTTTTATACGGTGTAAAGTCTGTTGTATTTATTTTGTATTTTATTCTTCTGGTGTTGACTTCTTAGGCCCTAACTATTCGATCTGGTGGAACAACGCCGTAGAGTGAAGCCTAGGTTGCTCGGAATGTAGAAATGACCATAACTTTCACACTGGTTGCAATTATTCGTTTTATACGATGGAAAAACTGTTGTATTTATACTGTATTTTATGCTTCTGGCGTTCACTTCTTAGGCCCTAGCTATTCGACCTGTTCGAACAACGCCCTAGGGTGAAGCCTATGTTTCCCGGAACGTAGAAATGGCCATATCTTTTACACTGGTAGCAATTATTCGTTTCATACAATGGAAAAACTGTTCTATTTATTTTGTATTTTATGCTTCGGGCGTTGACTTCTAAGGCCCTAACTGTTTGTTCTGGTGGAGCAACGCCCTAGAGTGAAGCCTAGGTTGCCCGGAACGTAGGAATGACCATTACTTTCACACTGTTTGCAATTATTCCTTTTATACGATGGAAAAACTGTTCTATTTATTTTGTATTTCATGCTTCGGGCGTTGACTTCTAAGGCCCTAACTGTTTGATCTGGTGGAGAAACGCCTTAGAGTGAAGGCTAGGTTGCCCGGAACGTAGAAATGACCATAACTTTTACACTGGTAGCAATTATTCGTTTTATACAATGGAAAAACTGTTCTATTTATTTTGTATTTTATGCTTCGGGCGTTGACTTCTAAGGCCCTAACTGTTTGGTCTGGTGGAGCAACGCCCTAGAGTGAAGCCTAGGTTGCCCGGAACGTAGAAATGACCACCACTTTCAAACTGGTTGCAATTATTCCTGTTATATGATGGAAAAACTGTTGTATTTATATTGTATTTTATGCTTCGGGCGTTGACTGCTAAGGCCCTAACTATTCAATCTGTTGGCTCAACGCCCCAGAGTGAAGCCTAGGTTGCTCGGAATGTAGAAATGACCATAACATTCACACTGCTTGAAATTATTCGTTTAATACGGTGGAAAAGCTGTTGCATCTTTATTGTATTTTATGATTCTGGCGTTGACTTCTAAGGCCCTAACTATTCGATCTGGTGGAGCAACACCCTAGAGTGAAGCCGAGGTTGCCCGGAACGTAGAAATGACCATCACTTTCAAACTGGTTGCAATTAATCCTTTTATACGATGGAAAAACTGTTGTATTTTTATTGCACTTTATGCTTCCGGCGTTGACTTCTAAGGCCCTAACCATTCAATCTGTTGGAACAACGCCCAAGGGTGAAGCCTAGGTTGCCCGGTAACAGGAAATGACATTAACTTTCATACTGGTTGCAATTATTCGTTTTATACGATGGAAAAACTGTTGTATTTATATTGTATTTTATGCTTCTGGCGTTGACTTATAAGGCACTAACTATTCGATCTGGTGGAGCAACGCCATAGAGTGAAGCCTAGGTTGCCCGGAACGTAGAAATGACCATCACTTTCAAACTGGTTGCAATTATTCCTGTTATATGATGGAAAAACTGTTGTATTTATATTGTATTTTATGCTTCGGGCGTTGACTGCTAAGGCCCTAACTATTCAATCTGTTGGCTCAACGCCCCAGCGTGAAGCCTAGGTTGCTCGGAATGTAGAAATGACCATAACATTCACACTGGTTGCTATTTTTCGTTCTATACGATGGAAAAACTGTTATATTTATATTGTATCTTATGCTTCTGGCGTTGACTTCTTAGGCCCTAACAATTCGATCTGGTGGAACAACGCCCTAGAGTGAAGCCTAGGTTGTCTGGAACGTACAAATGACCATCACTTTCACAAGGGTTGCAATTATTCCTGTTATAGGATGGAAAGACTGTTTTATTTTTATAGTATTTTATGCTTCAGGCGTTGACTTCTAAGGCCCTAGCTATTCGATCTGGTGGAGCAACGCCCTAGAGTGAACCCTAGGTTGCCCGGAACGTAGAAATGACCATAACTTTCACACTGGTTGCTATTATTCGTTTTATACAATGGAAAAGCTGTTGTACTTATATTGTCTTTTATTCTTCTGGCGTTGAATTCTAAATCCCTAGCTATTCTATCTGGAGGAGCGACGCCCTAGAGCGAAGCTTAGGTTGCCCGGGAAGTAGAAATGACCATAACTTTCACACTGGTTGCAATTATTCCTGTTACACGATGGAGAAACTGTTGCACCTTTATTGTGTTTTATGCTTCTGGCGTTGACTTCATAGGCCCTAACTATTCGATCTGTTGGAGCAACGCCCTAGGGTGAAGCCTAGGTTGCCGGAAAGTAGAAATGACCATAACTTTCATACTGGTTGCAATTATCCGTTTTATACGATGGAAAAACTGTTGTATTTATATTGTATTTTATGCTTCGGGCGTTGACTTCTAAGGCCCTAACCATTCAATCTGTTGGGTCAACGCCCTAGAGTGAAGCCTAGGTTGCTCGGAATGTAGAAATGACCATAACATTCACACTGGTTGAAATTATTCGTTTTATACGATGGAAAAGCTGTTGCATCTTTATTGTATTTTATGCTTCTGGCGTTGACTTCTAAGGCACTAACTATTCGATCTGGTGGAGCAACGCAATAGAGTGAAGCATAGGTTGCCCGGAACGTAGAATTGGCCATCACTTTCAAACTGGTTGCAATTATTCCTGTTATATGATGGTAACACTGTTGTATTTTTTTTTGCATTTTATGGCTCGGGCGTTGACTTCTAAGGCCCTAACTATTCAATCTGTTGGAGCAACGCCCTAGGGTGAAGCCTAGGTTGCCCGGAAAGTAGAAATGACCATAACTTTCATACTGGTTGCAATTATTCGTTTTATACGATGGAAAAACTGTTGTATTTATATTGTACTTTATGCTTCGGGCGTGACTTCTAAGGCCCTAAATATTCAATCTGTTGGATCAACGCCCTAGGGTGAAGCCTAGGTGGCTCGGAGTGTAGAAATGACCATAAGTCTCATACTGGTTGCAATTATTCGTTTTATACGATGGAAAAACTGTTGTATTTATATTGTATTTTATGCTTCTGGCGTTGACTTCTAAGGCTCTAACTATTCGGTCTGGTGGAGCAACGCCCTAGAGTGAAGCCTAGGTTGTCCGGAACGTAGAAATGACCATCACTTTCACACGGGTTGCAATTATTCCTGTTATAGGACGGAAAGACTGTGGCATTTTTATTGTATTTTATGCTTCTGGCGTTGTCTTCTGAGGCCGTTGCTATTCGATGTAGTGGAAGAACGCCATAGAGTGAAGCCTAGGTTGCCCGGAACGTAGAAATGACCATCACTTTCAAACTGGTTGCAATTATTCCTGTTATATGATGGAAAAACTGTTGTATTTATATTGTATTTTATGCTTCGGGCGTTGACTGCTAAGGCCCTAACTATTCAATCTGTTGGCTGAACGCCCCAGAGTGAAGCCTAGGTTGCTCGGAATGTAGAAATGACCATAACATTCACACTGGTTGAAATTATTCGTTTAATACGGTGGAAAAGCTGTTGCATCTTTATTGTATTTTATGCTTCCGGCGTTGACTTCTAAGGCCCTAACTATTCGATCTGTTGGAACAACGCCCAAGGGTGAAGCCTAGGTTGCCCGGTAAGAGGAAATGACATTAACTTTCATACTGGTTGCAATTATTCGTTTTATACGATGGAAAAACTGTTGTATTTATATTGTATTTTATGTTTCTGGCGTTGACTTATAAGGCACTAACTATTCGATCTGGTGGAGCAACGCCATAGAGTGAAGCCTAGGTTGCCCGGAACGTAGAAATGACCATCACTTTCAAACTGGTTGCAATTATTCCTGTTATATGATGGAAAAACTGTTGTATTTATATTGTATTTTATGCTTCGGGCGTTGACTGCTAAGGCCCTAACTATTCAATCTGTTGGCTCAACGCCCCAGCGTGTAGCCTAGGTTGCTCGGAATGTAGAAATGACCATAACATTCACACTGGTTGCTATTATTCGTTCTATACGATGGAAAAACTGTTATATTTATATTGTATCTTATGCTTCTGGCGTTGACTTCTTAGGCCCTAACAATTCGATCTGGTGGAACAACGCCCTAGAGTGAAGCCTAGGTTGCCTGGAACGTACAAATGACCATCACTTTCACAAGGGTTGCAATTATTCCTGTTATAGGATGGAAAGACTGTTTTATTTTTATAGTATTTTATGCTTTAGGCGTTGACGTCTAAGGCCCTAGCTATTCGATCTGGTGGAGCAACGCCCTAGAGTGAACCCTAGGTTGCCCGGAACGTAGAAATGACCATAACTTTCACACTGGTTGCTATTATTCGTTTTATACAATGGAAAAGCTGTTGTACTTATATTGTCTTTTATTCTTCTGGCGTTGAATTCTAAATCCCTAGCTATTCTATCTGGAGGAGCGACGCCCTAGAGCGAAGCTTAGGTTGCCCGGGAAGTAGAAATGACCATAACTTTCACACTGGTTGCAATTATTCCTGTTACACGATGGAAAAACTGTTGCACCTTTATTGTGTTTTATGCTTCTGGCGTTGACTTCATAGGCCCTATCTATTCGATCTGGTGGAGCAACGCCCTAGAGTGAAGCCTAGGTTTCCCGGAACGTAGAAATGACCATGACTTTCAAACTGGTTGCAATTAATCCTTTTATACGATGGAAAAACTGTTGTATTTTTATTGCAGCTTATGCTTCCGGCGTTGACTTCTAAGGCCCTAACTATTCAATCTGTTGGAGCAATGCCCTAGGGTGAAGCCTCGGTTGCCCGGAAAGTAGAAATGACGTTAACTTTCATACTGGTTGCAATTATTCGTTTTATACGATGGAAAAACTGTTGTATTTATAGTGTATTTTATGCTTCTGGCGTTCACTTCTAAGGCACTAACCATTCCATCTGGTGGAGCAACGCCCTAGAGTGAAGCCGATGT
The DNA here is from genome assembly GCF_051401765.1 of Calliopsis andreniformis. Lineage (NCBI taxonomy): Eukaryota > Metazoa > Arthropoda > Insecta > Hymenoptera > Andrenidae > Calliopsis > Calliopsis andreniformis. The sequence continues at coordinate 5,191,371 of NW_027480425.1, read as the reverse complement.
TGCCCGGAACGTAGAAATGACCATCACTTTCAAACTGGTTGCAATTATTCCGTTTATATGATGGAGAAACTGTAGTATTTTTATTGCATTTTATGCTTCGGGCATTGACTTCTAAGGCCATAACTATTCAATCTGTTGGAGGAACGCCCTAGGGTGTAGCTTAGGTTGCCCGGAAAGTGGAAATGACCACAACTTTCATACTGGTTGCAATTACTCGTTTTATATGATGGAAAGACTGTTGTATTTATATTGTATTTTATGCTTCTGGCGTTCACTTCTTAGGCCCTAACTGTTCGATCTGGTGGAACAACGCCCTAGGGTGAACCCTAGGTTGCCCGGAACGTAGAAATGATCATAACTTTTACACTGGTAGCAATTATTCGTTTTATACAATGGAAAAACTGTTCTGTTTATTTTATATTTTATGCTTCGGGCGTTGACTTCTAAGGCCCTAACCATTCGATCTGTTGGGTCAACGCCCTAGAGTGAAGCCTAGGTTGCTCGGAATGTAGAAATGACCATAACATTCACACTGGTTGATATTATTCGTTTTATACGATGGAAAAGCTGTTGCATCTTTATTGTATTTTATGCTTCTGGCGTTGACTTCTAAGGCACTAACTATTCGATCTGGTGGAGCAACGCAATAGAGTGAAGCATAGGTTGCCCGGAACGTAGAATTGGCCATCACTTTCAAACTGGTTGCAATTATTCCTGTTATATGATGGTAACACTGTTGTATTTTTTTTTGCATTTTATGGCTCGGGCGTTGACTTCTACGGCCCTAACTATTCAATCTGTTGGAGCAACGCCCTAGGGTGAAGCCTAGGTTGCCCGGAAAGTAGAAATGACCATAACTTTCATACTGGTTGCAATTATTCGTTTTATACGATGGAAAAACTGTTGTATTTATATTGTACTTTATGCTTCGGGCGTGACTTCTAAGGCCCTAAATATTCAATCTGTTGGATCAACGCCCTAGGGTGAAGCCTAGGTGGCTCGGAGTGTAGAAATGACCATAAGTCTCATACTGGTTGCAATTATTCGTTTTATACGATGGAAAAACTGTTGTATTTATATTGTATTTTATGCTTCTGGCGTTGACTTCTAAGGCTCTAACTATTCGGTCTGGTGGAGCAACGCCCTAGAGTGAAGCCTAGGTTGCCCGGAACGTAGAAATGACCATCACTTTCACACGGGTTGCAATTATTCCTGTTATAGGACGGAAAGACTGTGGCATTTTTATTGTATTTTATGCTTCTGGCGTTGTCTTCTGAGGCCGTTGCTATTCGATGTAGTGGAAGAACGCCATAGAGTGAAGCCTAGGTTGCCCGGAACGTAGAAATGACCATCACTTTCAAACTGGTTGCAATTATTCCTGTTATATGATGGAAAAACTGTTGTATTTATATTGTATTTTATGCTTCGGGCGTTGACTGCTAAGGCCCTAACTATTCAATCTGTTGGCTCAACGCCCCAGCGTGAAGCCTAGGTTGCTCGGAATGTAGAAATGACCATAACATTCACACTGGTTGCTATTATTCGTTCTATACGATGGAAAAACTGTTATATTTATATTGTATCTTATGCTTCTGGCGTTGACTTCTTAGGCCCTAACAATTCGATCTGGTGGAACAACGCCCTAGAGTGAAGCCTAGGTTGCCTGGAACGTACAAATGACCATCACTTTCACAAGGGTTGCAATTATTCCTGTTATAGGATGGAAAGACTGTTTTATTTTTATAGTATTTTATGCTTTAGGCGTTGACGTCTAAGGCCCTAGCTATTCGATCTGGTGGAGCAACGCCCTAGAGTGAACCCTAGGTAGCCCGGAACGTAGAAATGACCATAACTTTCACACTGGTTGCTATTATTCGTTTTATACAATGGAAAAGCTGTTGTACTTATATTGTCTTTTATTCTTCTGGCGTTGAATTCTAAATCCCTAGCTATTCTATCTTGAGGAGCGACGCCCTAGAGCGAAGCTTAGGTTGCCCGGGAAGTAGAAATGACCATAACTTTCACACTGGTTGCAATTATTCCTGTTACACGATGGAAAAACTGTTGCACCTTTATTGTGTTTTATGCTTCTGGCGTTGACTTCATAGGCCCTATCTATTCGATCTGGTGGAGCAACGCCCTAGAGTGAAGCCTAGGTTTCCCGGAACGTAGAAATGACCATGACTTTCAAACTGGTTGCAATTAATCCTTTTATACGATGGAAAAACTGTTGTATTTTTATTGCAGCTTATGCTTCCGGCGTTGACTTCTAAGGCCCTAACTATTCAATCTGTTGGAGCAATGCCCTAGGGTGAAGCCTCGGTTGCCCGGAAAGTAGAAATGACGTTAACTTTCATACTGGTTGCAATTATTCGTTTTATACGATGGAAAAACTGTTGTATTTATAGTGTATTTTATGCTTCTGGCGTTCACTTCTAAGGCACTAACCATTCCATCTGGTGGAGCAACGCCCTAGAGTGAAGCCGATGTTGCCCGGAACGTAGAAATGACCATCACTTTCAAACTGGTTGCAATTATTCCGTTTATATGATGGAGAAACTGTTGTATTTTTATTGCATTTTATGCTTCGGGCATTGACTTCTAAGGCCATAACTATTCAATCTGTTGGAGGAACGCCCTAGGGTGTAGCTTAGGTTGCCCGGAAAGTGGAAATGACCACAACTTTCATACTGGTTGCAATTACTCGTTTTATATGATGGAAAGACTGTTGTATTTATATTGTATTTTATGCTTCTGGCGTTCACTTCTTAGGCCCTAACTGTTCGATCTGGTGGAACAACGCCCTAGGGTGAACCCTAGGTTGCCCGGAACGTAGAAATGATCATAACTTTTACACTGGTAGCAATTATTCGTTTTATACAATGGAAAAACTGTTCTGTTTATTTTATATTTTATGCTTCGGGCGTTGACTTCTAAGGCCCTAACCATTCGATCTGTTGGGTCAACGCCCTAGAGTGAAGCCTAGGTTGCTCGGAATGTAGAAATGACCATAACATTCACACTGGTTGAAATTATTCGTTTTATACGATGGAAAAGCTGTTGCATCTTTATTGTATTTTATGCTTCTGGCGTTGACTTCTAAGGCCCTAACTATTCGATCTGGTGGAGCAACGCCCTAGAGTGAAGCCTAGGTTTCCCGGAACGTAGAAATGACCATGACTTTCAAACTGGTTGCAATTAATCCTTTTATACGATGGAAAAACTGTTGTATTTTTATTGCAGCTTATGCTTCAGGCGTTGACTTCTGAGGCCGTAGCTATTCGATGTGGTGGAGGAACGCCCTAGAGTGAAGCCTAGGTTTCCCGGAACGTAGAAATGACCATGACTTTCAAACTGGTTGCAATTAATCCTTTTGTACGATGGAAAAACTGTTGTATTTTTATTGCAGCTTATGCTTTCGGCGTACACTTCTTAGGCCCTAACTATTGGACCTGGTGGAACATCGCCCTGGGGTGAAGCCTAGGTTGCTCGGAATGTAGAAATGGCCATAACATTCACACTGGTTGAAATTATTCGTTTTAGACGATGGAAAAACTGTTATATTTATATTGTATTTTATGCTTCTGGCGTTGATTTCTTAGGCCCTAACTATTCAATCTGGTGGAATAACGTCCTAGAGTGAGGCCTAGGTCGCCCGGAACGTAGAAATGACCATCACTTCCATACTGGTAACATTTATTCGTTTTATACGATGGAAAAACTGTTGTATTTATATTGTATTTTATGCTTCTGGCGTTGACTTCTAAGGCACTAACTATTCGATCTGGTGGAGCATCGCCCTAGAGTGAAGCCTAGGTCGCCCGGAACGTAGAAATGACCATCACTTCCATACTGGTAACATTTATTCGTTTAATACGGTGGAAAAGCTGTTGCATCTTTATTGTATTTTATGCTTCCGGCGTTGACTTCTAAGGCCCTAACTATTCGATCTGTTGGAACAACGCCCAAGGGTGAAGCCTAGGTTGCCCGGTAAGAGGATATGACATTAACTTTCATACTGGTTGCAATTATTCGTTTTATACGATGGAAAGACTGTTGTATTTATATTGTATTTTATGCTTCTGGCGTTGACTTATAAGGCACTACCTATTCGATCTGGTGGAGCAACGCCACAGAGTGAAGCCTAGGTTGCCCGGAACGTAGAAATGACCATCACTTTCAAACTGGTTGCAATTATTCCTGTTATATGATGGAAAAACTGTTGTATTTTTATTGCATTTTATGCTTCGGGCGTTGACTTCTAAGGCCCTAACTATTCCATCTGTTGGAGCAACGGCCTAGGGTGAAGCCTAGGTTGCTCGGAAAGTAGAAATGACCAAAAGTTTCATACTGGTTGCAATTAATCCTGTTATACGATGGAAAAACTGTTGTATTTTTATTGCATTTTATGCTTCTGGCGTTGACTTCTTAGGCCCAAACTATTCGATCTGGTGGAACAACGGCCTAGGGTGAAGCCTAGGTTGCCCGGAAAGTAGAAATGACGTTAACTTTCACACTGGTTGCAATTATTCGTTCTATACGATGGAAAAACTGTTATATTTATATTGTATCTTATGCTTCTGGCATTGACTTGTTAGGCCCTAACAATTCGATCTGGTGGAACAACGACCTAGAGTGAGGCCTAGGTAGCCCGGAACGTAGAAATGACCATCACTTCCATACTGGTAGCAATTATTCGTTTTATACGATGGCAAAACTGTTTTATTTATATTGTATTTTATGCTTCTGGCGCTGACTTCTAAGGCTCTAACTATTCGGTCTGGTGGAGCAACGCCCTAGAGTGAAGCCTAGGTTGCCCGGAACGTAGAAATGACCATCACTTTCACACGGGTTGCAATTATTCCTGTTATAGGACGGAAAGACTGTGGCATTTTTATTGTATTTTATGCTTCTGGCGTTGTCTTCTGAGGCCGTTGCTATTCGATGTAGTGGAAGAACGCCATAGAGTGAAGCGTAGGTTGCCCGGAACGTAGAAATGACCATAACTTTCATACTGGTTGCAATTATTCCTGTTATATGATGGAAAAACTGTTGTATTTATATTGTATTTTATGCTTCTGGCGTTGACTTATGAGGCACTAACTATTCGATCTGGTGGAGCAACGCCCTAGAGTGAAGCCTAGGTTGCCCGGAACGTAGAAATGACCATCGCTTTCAAACTGGTTGCAATTATTCCTGTTATATGATGGAAAAACTGTTGTATTTATATTGTATTTTATGCTTCGGGCGTTGACTGCTAAGGCCCTAACTATTCCATCTGTTGGCTCAACGCTCCAGAGTGAAGCCTAGGTTGCTCGGAATGTAGAAATGACCATAACATTCACACTGGTTGAAATTATTCGTTTAATATGGTGGAAAAGCTGTTGCATCTTTATTGTATTTTATGATTCTGGCGTTGACTTCTAAGGCCCTAACTATTCGATCTGGTGGAGCAACACCCTAGAGTGAAGCCTAGGTTGCCCGGAACGTAGAAATGACCATCACTTTCAAACTGGTTGCAATTAATCCTTTTATACGATGGAAAAACTGTTGTATTTTTATTGCACTTTATGCTTCCGGCGTTGACTTCTGAGGCCCTAACTGTTTGATCTGGTGGAGCAACGCCCTAGTGTGAAGCCTAGGTTGCCCGGAACTTAGAAATGACCATAACTTTCACACTGGCTGCTATTATTCGTTTTATACGATGGAAAAACTGTTATATTTATATTGTATTTAATGCTTCTGGCGTTGACTTCTTAGCCCCTAACTATTCGATCTGGTGGAACAACGCAATAGATTGAAGCCTAGGTTGCCCGGAACGTAGAATTGGCCATCACTTTCAAACTGGTTGCAATTATTCCTGTCATATGATGGTAACACTGTTGTATTTTTTTTGCATTTTATGGATCGGGCGTTGACTTCTACGGCCCTAACTATTCAACCTGTTGGAGCAACGCCCTAGGGTGATGCCTAGGTTGCTCGGAAGGTAGGAATGACCATAAGTTTCATACTGGTTGCAATTATTCGTTTTATACGATGGAAAAACTGTTGTATTTATATTGTATTTTATGCTTCTGGCGTTGACTTCTAAGGCACTAACTATTCGATCTGGTGGAGCAACGCAATAGAGTGAAGCCTAGGTTGCCCGGAACGTAGAATTGGCCATCACTTTCAAACTGGTTGCAATTATTCCTGTTTTATGATGGTAACACTGTTGTATTTTTTTTGCATTTTATGGTTCGGACGTTGACTTCTACGGCCCTAACTATTCAATCTGTTGGAGCAACGCCCTAGGGTGAAGCCTAGGTTGCCCGGAAAGTAGAAATGACCATAACTTTCATACTGGTTGCAATTATTCGTTTTATACGATGGAAAAACTGTTGTATTTATATTGTATTTTATGCTTCGGGCGTGACTTCTAAGGCCCTAAATATTCAATCTGTTGGATCAACGCCCTAGGGTGAAGCCTAGGTTGCTCGGAATGTAGAAATGACCATAAGTCTCATACTGGTTGGAATTATTCGTTTTATACGATGGAAAAACTGTTGCATTTATATTGTATTTTATGCTTCTGGCGTTGACTTCTAAGGCACTAACTATTCGATCTGGTGGAGCAACGCAATAGAGTGAAGCCTAGGTTGGCCGGAACGTAGAATTGGACATCACTTTCAAACTGGTTGGAATTATTCCTGTTATATGATGGTAACACTGTTGTATTTTTTTTGCATTTTATGGTTCGGGCGTTGACTTCTACGGCCCTAACTATTGAACCTGTTGAAGCAACGCCCTAGGGTGAAGCCTAGGTGGCTCGGAAAGTAGAAATGACCATAGGTTTCATACTGGTTGCAATTATTTGTTTTATACGATGGAAAAACTGTTGTATTTATATCGTATTTTATGCTTCTGGCGTTGACTTCTTAGGCCGTCACTATTCGATCTGGTGGAGCAACGCCCTGGAGTGAAGCCTAGGTTGTGCGGAACGTAGAATTGGCCATCACTTTCAAACTGGTTGCAATTATTCCTGTTATATGATGGAAACACTGTTGTATTTTTATTGCATTTTATGCTTCGGGCGTTGACTTCTAAGGCCCTAACTATTCCATCTGTTGGAGCAACGGCCTAGGGTGAAGCCTAGGTTGCTCGGAAAGTAGAAATGACCAAAAGTTTCATACTGGTTGCAATTAATCCTGTTATACGATGGAAAAACTGTTGTATTTTTATTGCATTTTATGCTTCTGGCGTTGACTTCTTAGGCCCAAACTATTCGATCTGGTGGAACAACGGCCTAGGGTGAAGCCTAGGTTGCCCGGAAAGTAGAAATGACGTTAACTTTCACACTGGTTGAATTATTCGTTCTATACGATGGAAAAACTGTTATATTTATATTGTATCTTATGCTTCTGGCGTTAACTTGTTAGGCCCTAACAATTCGATCTGGTGGAACAACGACCTAGAGTGAGGCCTAGGTAGCCCGGAACGTAGATATGACCATCACTTCCATACTGGTAGCAATTATTCGTTTTATACGATGGCAAAACTGTTTTATTTATATTGTATTTTATGCTTCTGGCGCTGACTTCTAAGGCTCTAACTATTCGGTCTGGTGGAGCAACGCCCTAGAGTGAAGCCTAGGTTGCCCGGAACGTAGACATGACCATCACTATCACACGGGTTGCAATTATTCCTGTTATAGGACGGAAAGACTGTGGCATTTTTATTGTATTTTATGCTTCTGGCGTTGTCTTCTGAGGCCGTTGCTATTCGATGTAGTGGAAGAACGCCATAGAGTGAAGCGTAGGTTGCCCGGAACGTAGAAATGACCATAACTTTCATACTGGTTGCAATTATTCGTTTTATACGATGGAAAAACTTTTATATTTATATTGTATTTTATGCTTCTGGCGTTGACTTATGAGGCACTAACTATTCGATCTGGTGGAGCAACGCCCTAGAGTGAAGCCTAGGTTGCCCGGAACGTAGAAATGACCATCACTTTCAAACTGGTTGCAATTATTCCTGTTATATGATGGAAAAACTGTTGTATTTATATTGTATTTTATGCTTCGGGCGTTGACTGCTAAGGCCCTAACTATTCAATCTGTTGGCTCAACGCCCCAGAGTGAAGCCTAGGTTGCTCGGAATGTAGAAATGACCATAACATTCACACTGGTTGAAATTATTCGTTTAATACGGTGGAAAAGCTGTTGCATCTTTATTGTATTTTATGATTCTGGCGTTGACTTCTAAGGCCCTAACTATTCGATCTGGTGGAGCAACACCCTAGAGTGAAGCCTAGGTTGCCCGGAACGTAGAAATGACCATCACTTTCAAACTGGTTGCAATTATTCCTGTTATATGATGGTAACACAGTTGTATTTTTTTTGCATTTTATGGTTCGGGCGTTGACTTCTACGGCCCTAACTATTCAATCTGTTGGAGCAACGCCCTAGGGTGAAGCCTAGGTTGCCCGGAAAGTAGAAATGACCATAACTTTCATACTGGTTGCAATTATTCGTTTTATACGATGGAAAAACTGTTGTATTTATATTGTATTTTATGCTTCGGGCGTGACTTCTAAGGCCCTAAATATTCAATCTGTTGGATCAACGCCCTAGGGTGAAGCCTAGGTTGCTCGGAATGTAGAAATGACCATAAGTCTCATACTGGTTGCAATTATTCGTTTTATACGATGGAAAAACTGTTGTATTTATATTGTATTTTATGCTTCTGGCGTTCACTTCTTAGGCCCGAACTATTCGATCTGGTGGAACAACGGCCGAGGGTGAAGTCTAGGTTGCCCGGAACGTAGAAATGACCATAACCTTTACACTGGTAGCAATTATTCGTTTTATACAATGGAAAAACTGTTCTGTTTATTTTGTATTTAATGCTTCGGGCGTTGGCTTCTAAGGCCCTAACTGTTTGATCTGGTGGAGCAACGCCGTACAGTGAAGCCTAGGTTGCCCGGAACGTAGAAGTGACCATAACTTTCACACTGGTTGCTATTATTCGTTTTATACGATGGAAAAGCTGTTACATTTATTTTGTATTTTATGCTTCGGGCGTTGACTTCCACGGCCGTAGCTATTCGATGTGGTGGAGTAATGCCCTAGAGTGCAACCTGGGTTACCCGGATCGTAGAAATGACCATCACTTTCACACTGGTTGCAATTATTCGTATTATACGATGGAAAAGCTGTTGTATTTATATCGTATTTTATGCTTCTGCCGTTGACTTCTTAGGCCCCAACTATTCCATCTGGTGGAGCAAACCCCTATGGTGAAGCGTAGGTTGCCCGGAACGTAGAAATGACCATAACTTTCAAACTGGAAACAATTATTCGTTTTATACATGGAACAGCTGTTCTATTTATTTTATATTTTATGCTTCGGGCGTTGACCTCTAAGGCCCTAACTATTCGATCTGGTGGAGCAACGCCCTAGGGTGAAGCCTAGGTTGCTCGGAATGTAGAAATGACCATAAGTCTCATACTGGTTGCAATTATTCGTTTTATACGATGGAAAAACTGTTGTATTTATATTGTATTTTATGCTTCTGGCGTTGACTTCTAAGGCACTACCTATTCGATCTGGTGTAGCAACGCAATAGAGTGAAGCCTAGGTTGGCCGGAACGTAGAATTGGACATCACTTTCAAACTGGTTGCAATTATTCCTGTTATATGATGGTAACACTGTTGTATTTTTTTTGCATTTTATGGTTCGGGCGTTGACTTCTACGGACCTAACTATTGAACCTGTTGGAGCAACGCCTTAGGGTGAAGCCTAGGTGGCTCGGAAAGTAGAAATGACCATAGGTTTCATACTGGTTGCAATTATTTGTTTTATACGATGGAAAAGCTGTTACATTTATTTTGTATTTTATGCTTCGGGCGTTGACTTCCACGGCCGTAGCTATTCGATGTGGTGGAGTAATGCCCTAGAGTGCAACCTGGGTTACCCGGATCGTAGAAATGACCATCACTTTCACACTGGTTGCAATTATTCGTATTATACGATGGAAAAGCTGTTGTTTTTATATCGTATTTTATGCTTCTGCCGTTGACTTCTTAGGCCCCAACTATACCATCTGGTGGAGCAAACCCCTATGGTGAAGCGTAGGTTGCCCGGAACGTAGAAATGACCATAACTTTCACACTGGAAACAATTATTCGTTTTATACATGGAACAGCTGTTCTATTTATTTTATATTTTATGCTTCGGGCGTTGACCTCTAAGGCCCTAACTATTCGATCTGGTGGAGCAACGGCCTAGAGTGAAGCCTAGGTTGCCCGGAACGTAGAAATGCCCATAGCTTTCACACTGGTTGCTATTATTCGTTTTATACGATGGAAAAACTGTTGTATTTATATTGTATTTTATGCTTCTGTCGTTGACTTCTTAGGCCCGAACTATTCGATCTGGTGCAATAACGCCCTAGAGTGAAGCCTGGGTTGCCTGGAACGTAGAAATGACCATCACTTTCACACGGGTTGCAATTATTTCTGTTATAGGATGGAAAGACTGTTGTATTTTTATTGTATTTTATACTTCAGGCGTTGACTTCTGTGGCCGTAGCTATTCGATGTGGTGGTAGAACGCCATAGAGTGAAGCCTAGGTTGCCCGGAAAGTAGAAATGACCATAAGTTTCATACTGGTTGCAATTATTCGTTTTATACGATGGAAAAACTGTTGTATTTATATTGTATTTTATGCTTCTGGCGTTGACTTCTAAGGCACTAACTATTCGATCTGGTGGAGCAACGCAATAGAGTGAAGCCTAGGTTGGCCGGAACGTAGAATTGGACATCACTTTCAAACTGGTTGCAATTATTCCTGTTATATGATGGTAACACTTTTGTATTTTTTTTGCATTTTATGGTTCGGGCGTTGACTTCTACGGCCCTAACTATTGAACCTGTTGGAGCGACGCCCTAGGGTGAAGCCTAGGTGGCTCGGAAAGTAGAAATGACCATAGGTTTCATACTGGTTGCAATTATTTGTTTTATACGATGGAAAAACTGTTGTATTTATATCGTACTTTATGCTTCTGGCGTTGACTTCTTAGGCCGTAACTTTTCGATCTGGTGGAGCAACGCCCTGGAGTGAAGCCTAGGTTGCGCGGAACGTAGAATTGGCCATCACTTTCAAACTGGTTGCAATTATTCCTGTTATATGATGGAAACACTGTTGTATTTTTATTGCATTTTATGCTTCGGGCGTTGACTTCTAAGGCCCTAACTATTCCATCTGTTGGAGCAACGGCCTAGGGTGAAGCCTAGGTTGCTCGGAAAGTAGAAATGACCAAAAGTTTCATACTGGTTGCAATTAATCCTGTTATACGATGGAAAAGCTGTTGTATTTTTATTGCATTTTATGCTTCTGGCGTTGACTTCTTAGGCCCTAACTATTCGATCTGGTGGAACAACGGCCTAGGGTGAAGCCTAGGTTGCCCGGAAAGTAGAAATGGCGTTAACTTTCACACTGGTTGCAATTATTCGTTCTATACGATGGAAAAACTGTTATATTTATATTGTATCTTATGCTTCTGGCGTTGACTTGTTAGGCCCTAACAATTCGATCTGGTGGAACAACGACCTAGAGTGAGGCCTAGGTAGCCCGGAACGTAGAAATGACCATCACTTCCATACTGGTAGCAATTATTCGTTTTATACGATGGAAAAACTGTTTTATTTGTATTGTATTTTATGCTTCTGGCGCTGACTTCTAAGGCTCTAACTATTCGGTCTGGTGGAGCAACGCCCTAGAGTGAAGCCTAGGTTGCCCGGAACGTAGAAATGACCATCACTTTCACACGGGTTGCAATTATTCCTGTTATAGGACGGAAAGACTGTGGCATTTTTATTGTATTTTATGCTTCTGGCGTTGTCTTCTGAGGTCGTTGCTATTCGATGTAGTGGAAGAACGCCATAGAGTGAAGCCTAGGTTGCCCGGAACGTAGAAATGACCATAACTTTCATACTGGTTGCAATTATTCGTTTTATACGATGGAAAAACTGTTATATTTATATTGTATTTTATGCTTCTGGCGTTGACTTATGAGGCACTAACTATTCGATCTGGTGGAGCAACGCCCTAGAGTGAAGCCTAGGTTGCCCGGAACGTAGAAATGCCCATAGCTTTCACACTGGTTGCTATTATTCGTTTTATACGTTGGAAAAACTGTTATATTTATATTGTATTTTATGCTTCTGCCGTTGACTTCTTAGGCCCTAACTATTCGATCTGGTGGAACAACGCCCCAGAGTGAAGCCTAGGTTGCCCGGAACGTAGAAATGACCATCACTTTCACACTGGTTGCAACTATTCCTGTTATACGATGGAAAAACTCTTGTATATTTATCGTATTTTATGCTTCGGGCGTTGACTTCTATGGCCCTACCCATTCGATCTGGTGGAGCAGCACTCTACAGTGAAGCCTAGTTTGTCCGGAACGTAGATATGACCATAACCTTCACACAGGTTGCAATTATTCGTTTTATACGATTGAAAGACTGTTGTATTTATTTTGTAGTTTATGCTTCTGGCGTTGAATTCCAAGGCCCTAACACTTCGACCTGGTGGAGCAATGTCTCAGAGTTAAGTCTAGGATGCCCGAAACGTCGAAATGATCGTTACTTTCACACTGGTTGCAATTATTCATGCTATACGATTGAAGAACTGTTGCATCTTTATTGTATTTTCTGCTTCTGTATTTGAATTCAAAGGTCCTAGCTATTCGATCTGGTAGGGTAACGTCCAAGAGTGAAGCCTAGGTTGCCCGGAACGTAGTTATGACCATATCTTTCACACTGGTTGCAATTATTCCTGTTATGCGATGGAACAACTGTTGTATTTATATTGTATTTTATTCTTCTGGCATTGACTTCTAAGGCCCTAACTATCCGATCTGGTGGAGCAACGCCCAAGAGTGATGCCTAGGTTGCCCGGGACGTAGAAATGACCATTACCTTCACGCTTGCTGCAATTATTCCTGTTATACGATGAAAAAACTGTTGTATTTTTATTGCATTTTATGCTTCAGGCGTTGACTTCTACGGCCGTAGCTATTTGATGTGGCGGAGTAACGCCCTAGTGTGAAACCTGGGTTACACGGATCGTAGAAATGACCATCACTTTCACACTGGTTGTAATTATTCCTGTTATACGATGGTAAACCTGTTGTATTTTTATTGTATTGTATGCTTCAGGGGATGGCTTCTAAGGCCCTAACTATTCGATCTGGTGTAGCAACGCACTAGGGTGAAGCATAGGTTGCCGGAACGTAGAAATGACCATAACTTTCACACTGGTTGCCATTATTCGTTTTATAGGATGGAAAAGATGTTGTATTTATATCGTATTTTATGCTTCTGGCGTTCACTTCTTAGGCCCTAACTGTTCGATCTGGTGGAACAACGGCCTAGGGTGAAGCCTAGGTTGCCCGAGACGTAGAAATGGCCATAACTTTTACACTGGTAGCAATTATTCGTTTTATACAATGGAAAAACTGTTCTATTTATTTTGTATTTAATGCTTCAGGCGTTGACTTCAAAGGCCCTAACTGTTTGATCTGGTGGAGCACCGCCCTAGAGTGAAGCCTAGGCCGCTCGGAACGTAGAAATGACCATAACTTTCACAATGGTTTCTATTATTCGTTTTATACGATGGAAAAATTGTTATATTTGTATTGTATTTTATGCTTCTGGCGTTGACTTCTTAGGCCCGAACTATTCGATCTGGTGCAATAACGCCCTAGAGTGAAGCCTAGGTTGCCTGGAACGTAGAAATGACCACCACTTTCACACGGGTTGCAATTATTCCTGTTATAGGATGGAAAGATTGTTCTATTTATTTTGTATTTTATGCTTCGGGCGTTGACTTCTAAGGCCCTAACTATTCGATCTGGTGGAGCAACGCCCTAGAGTGAAGCCTAGGTTGCCCGGTACGTAGAAATGACCATCACTTTCAAACTGGTTGCAATTATTCGTCTTATACGATGGAAAAGCTGTTGTATTTATATCGTATTTTAGGCTTCTGGCGTTGACTTCTTAGGCCCTAACTATTCCATCTGGTGGAACAACGCCATAGGGTGAAGCCTAGGTTGCCCGGAAAGTAGAAATGACCATAACTTTCACACTGGTAGCAATTATTCGTTTTATACGATGGAAAAACTGTTCTATTTATTTTATATTTTATGCTTCGGGCGTTGACTTCTAAGGCCCTAACTATTCGATCAGGTGGAGCAACGCCCCAGAGTGAAACCTAGGTTGCTCGAAATGCAGAAATGACCATAACTTTCACACTGGTTGCAATTATTCATTTTATACGATGGAAAAACTTTTGCATCTTTATTGTATTTTATGCTTCTGGCGTTGACTTCTAAGGCCCTAGCTATTCGATTTGGTGGAGCAACGCCCTATAGTGGAGCTTAGGTTGCCCGGTACGTAGAAATGACCATTACTTTCACACTGTTTGCAAATATACATTATATACGATGGAAAGTCTGTTGTATTTATGTTGTATTTTATGCTCCTGGCGTTGACTTCTTAGGCCCTAACTATTTGATCTGGTGGAGCACCGCCCTAGCGTGAAGCCTAGGTTGCCCGGAACGTAGAAATGACCATTCGTTTCACACTGGTAGCAATTATTCGTTTTATACGATGGAAAAACTGTTTTATTTATTTTGTATTTAATGCTTCGGGCGTTGACTTCTAAGGCCCTAACTATTCGATCTGGTGGAGTAATGCCTCAAAGTTATGTCTAGGATGCCCGAAACGCCGAAATGATCATTACTTTCACGCTTGTTGCAAATATTCCTGTTATACCATGAAAAGACTGTTGTATTTTTATTGTATTTTGTGCCTCAGGCGTAGGCTTCTAAGGCCGTAGCTATTCGATATGGTGGAGCAGCGTCCTAGAGTGAACCCTAGGTTGCTCGGGACGTAGAAATGACCACTTCTTTCACACTGTTTGCAATTATTCATTTAATATGATGGAAAAGCTGTTCTATTTATATCGTATTTTATGCTTCTGACGTTGACTTCTAGGGACCTAACTATTCGATCTGGTGGAGCAACGCCCTAGAGTGAAGCCTAGGTTGCTCGGAATGTAGAAATGACCATAACTTTCACACTGGTTGCAATTATTCGTTTTATACGATGGAAAAACTGTTGCATCTTTATCGTATTTTATGCTTCTGGCGTTGACTTCTTAGGCCGTAACTATTCGATCTGGTGAAGCAACGCCCTGGAGAGAAACCTAGGTTGCCCGGAACGTAGAAATGACCATAACTTTCACACTGGTTGCTATTATTCGTTTTATACGATGGAAAAGCTGTTGTATTTATATTGCATTTTATTCTTCTGGCGATGACTTTTAAGGCCGTAGCTATTAAATGTGGTGGAGCAACGCCCTAGGGTGTCGCATAGGTTGCCCGGAACGTAGAAATGACCATTACTTTCACAATGTTTGCAAATATCCATTTTATACGATGGAAAAACTGTTGTACTTATATTGTATTTTATTCTTCTGGCGTTGAATTCTAAGTCCCTAGCTTTTCGATCTCGTGGAGCAACGGCCTAGAGTGAAACCTAGGTTACCCGGAACGTAGAAATGACCAGTACTTTCACACTGGTTGCAGTTATTCCTGTTATACGATGGAAAAACTGTTGCACCTTTATTGTATTTTATGCTTCTGGCGTTGACATCTAAGGCCCTAACTGTTTGATCTGGTGGAGCAACGCCCTAGAGTGAAGCCTAGGTTGCCCGGAACGTATAAATGACCATAACTTTCACACTGGTTGCTATTATTCGTTTTATACGATGGAAAAACTGTTATATTTATATTATATTTTATGTTTCTGGCGTTGACCTCGTAGGCCCTAACTATTCGATCTGGTGGAACAACACCCTAGAGTGAAGCCTAGGTTGCCTGGAACGTAGAAATGACCATCACTTTTACACGGGTTGCAATTATTCCTTTTATAGTATGGAAAGACTGTTGTATTTTTATTGTATTTTATGCTTCACGCGTTGACTTCTGAGGCCGTAGCTATTCGATGTGGTGTATGAACGCCATAGAGTGAAGCCTAGGTTGCCCGGAACGTGGAAATGTCCATATCTTTCACACTGTTTGCAATTATTCATTTTATACGATGGCAATGCTGTTGTATTTATATTGTATTTTATGCTTCTGGCGTTGACATCTTAGGCCATAACCATTCGATCTGGTGGAGCAATGCCTCAGAGTTAAGTCTAGAATGCCCGAAACGCCGAAATGATCATTACTTTCACGCTTGTTGTAATTATTCCTGTTATACCATGAAAAGACTGTTGTATTTTTATTGTATTTTGTGCCTCAGGCGTAGGCTTCTAAGGCCGTAGCTATTCGATATGGTGGAGCACCGTCCTAGTGTGAACCCTAGGTTGCTCGTCACGTAGAAATGACCACTTCTTTCACATTGTTTGCAATTATTCATTTAATATGATGGAAAAGCTGTTCTATTTATATCGTATTTTATGCTTCGGGCATTGACTTCTAAGGCCCTAACTATTCAATCTGTTGGAGCAACGTCCTTGGGTGAAGCCTAGGTTGCCCGGAACGTAGAAATGACCATAACTTTCACACTGGTTGCAATTATTCGTTTTATACGATGGAAAAACTGTTTTATTTATATTGTATTTTATGCTTCTGGCGCTGACTTCTAAGGCTCTAACTATTCGGTCTGGTGGAGCAACGCCCTAGAGTGAAGCCTAGGTTGCCCGGAACGTAGAAATGACCATCACTTTCACACGGGTTGCAATTATTCCTGTTATAGGACGGAAAGACTGTGGCATTTTTATTGTATTTTATGCTTCTGGCGTTGTCTTCTGAGGCCGTTGCTATTCGATGTAGTGGAAGAACGGCATAGAGTGAAGCCTAGGTTGCCCGGAACGTAGAAATGACCATAACTTTCATACTGGTTGCAATTATTCGTTTTATACGATGGAAAAACTGTTATATTTATATTGTATTTTATGCTTCTGGCGTTGACTTATGAGGCACTAACTATTCGATCTGGTGGAGCAACGCCCTAGAGTGAAGCCTAGGTTGCCCGGAACGTAGAAATGACCATAACTTTCACAATGGTTTCTATTATTCGTTTTATACGATGGAAAAACTGTTATATTTGTATTGTATTTTATGCTTCTGGCGTTGACTTCTTAGGCCCGAACTATTCGATCTGGTGCAATAACGACCTAGAGTGAAGCCTAGGTTGCCTGGAACGTAGAAATGACCACCACTTTCACACGGGTTGCAATTATTCCTGTTATAGGATGGAAAGATTGTTCTATTTATTTTGTATTTTATGCTTCGGGCGTTGACTTCTAAGGCCCTAACTATTCGATCTGGTGGAGCAACGCCCTAGGGTGAAGCCTAGGTTGCCCGGTACGTAGAAATGACCATCACTTTCAAACTGGTTGCAATTATTCGTCTTATACGATGGAAAAGCTGTTGTATTTATATCGTATTTTAGGCTTCTGGCGTTGACTTCTTAGGCCCTAACTATTCCATCTGGTGGAACAACGCCATAGGGTGAAGCCTAGGTTGCCCGGAAAGTAGAAATGACCATAACTTTCACACTGGTAGCAATCATTCGTTTTATACGATGGAAAAACTGTTCTATTTATTTTATATTTTATGCTTCGGGCGTTGACTTCTAAGACCCTAACTATTCGATCTGGTGGAGCAACGCCCTAGAGTGAAGCCTAGGTTGCCCGGTACGTAGAAATGACCATCACTTTCATACTGGTTGCAATTATTCGTTTTATGTGATGGATAAACTGTTGTATTTATATTGTATTTTATGCTTCTGGCGTTGAATTCTAAGTCCCAAGCTATTTGATCTGGTGGAGCAACGCCCTAAAGTGAAACCTAGGTTACCCGGAACGTAGAAATGCTCAGTACTTTCACACTGTTTGCAGTTATTCCTGTCATGCGATGGAAAAACTGTTGCACCTTTATTGTATTTTATGCTTCTGGCGTTGACTTCTAAGGCCCTAACTATTCGATCAGGTGGAGCAACGCCCCAGAGTGAAACCTAGCTTGCTCGAAATGTGGAAATGACCATAACTTTCACACTGGTTGCAATTATTCATTTTATACGATGGAAAAACTTTTGCATCTTTATTGTATTTTATGCTTCTGGCGTTGACTTCTATGGCCCTAGCTATTCGATTTGGTGGAGCAACGCCCTATAGTGGAGCTTAGGTTGCCCGGTACGTAGAAATGACCATTACTTTCACACTGTTTGCAAATATACATTATATACGATGGAAAGTCTGTTGTATTTATGTTGTATTTTATGCTCCTGGCGTTGACTTCTTAGGCCCTAACTATTTGATCTGGTGGAGCACCGCCCTAGCGTGAAGCCTAGGTTGCCCGGAACGTAGAAATGACCATTCGTTTCACACTGGTAGCAATTATTCGTTTTATACGATGGAAAGCTGTTTTATTTATTTTGTATTTAATGCTTCGGGCGTTGACTTCTAAGGCCCTAACTATTCGATCTGGTGGAGTAATGCCTCAAAGTTATGTCTAGGATGCCCGAAACGCCGAAATGATCATTACTTTCACGCTTGTTGCAAATATTCCTGTTATACCATGAAAAGACTGTTGTATTTTTATTGTATTTTGTGCCTCAGGCGTAGGCTTCTAAGGCCGTAGCTATTCGATATGGTGGAGCACCGTCCTAGAGTGAACCCTAGGTTGCTCGGGACGTAGAAATGACCACTTCTTTCACACTGTTTGCAATTATTCATTTAATATGATGGAAAAGCTGTTCTATTTATATCGTATTTTATGCTTCTGACGTTGACTTCTAGGGACCTAACTATTCGATCTGGTGGAGCAACGCCCTAGAGTGAAGCCTAGGTTGCTCGGAATGTAGAAATGACCATAACTTTCACACTGGTTGCAATTATTCGTTTTATACGATGGAAAAACTGTTGCATCTTTATCGTATTTTATGCTTCTGGCGTTGACTTCTTAGGCCGTAACTATTCGATCTGGTGAAGCAACGCCCTGGAGAGAAACCTAGGTTGCCCGGAACGTAGAAATGACCATAACTTTCACACTGGTTGCTATTATTCGTTTTATACGATGGAAAAGCTGTTGTATTTATATTGCATTTTATTCTTCTGGCGATGACTTTTAAGGCCGTAGCTATTAAATGTGGTGGAGCAACTCCCTAGGGTGTCGCATAGGTTGCCCGGACCGTAGAAATGACCATTACTTTCACAATGTTTGCAAATATCCATTTTATACGATGGAAAAACTGTTGTACTTATATTGTATTTTATTCTTCTGGCGTTGAATTCTAAGTCCCTAGCTTTTCGATCTCGTGGAGCAACGCCCTACAGTGAAACCTAGGTTACCCGGAACGTAGAAATGACCAGTACTTTCACACTGGTTGCAGTTATTCCTGTTATACGATGGAAAAACTGTTGCACCTTTATTGTATTTTATGCTTCTGGCGTTGACATCTAAGGCCCTAACTGTTTGATCTGGTGGAGCAACGCCCTAGAGTGAAGCCTAGGTTGCCCGGAACGTAGAAATGACCATAACTTTCACACTGGTTGCTATTATTCGTTTTATACGATGGAAAAACTGTTATATTTATATTATATTTTATGTTTCTGGCGTTGACCTCTTAGGCCCTAACTATTCGATCTGGTGGAACAACACCCTAGAGTGAAGCCTAGGTTGCCTGGAACGTAGAAATGACCATCACTTTTACACGGGTTGCAATTATTCCTTTTATAGGATGGAAAGACTGTTGTATTTTTATTGTATTTTATGCTTCACGCGTTGACTTCTGAGGCCGTAGCTATTCGATGTGGTGGATGAACGCTATAGAGTGAAGCCTAGGTTGCCCGGAACGTGGAAATGTCCATATCTTTCACACTGTTTGCAATTATTCATTTTATACGATGGCAATGCTGTTGTATTTATATTGTATTTTATGCTTCTGGCGTTGACATCTTAGGCCCTAACCATTCGATCTGGTGGAGCAATGCCTCAGAGTTAAGTCTAGAATGCCCGAAACGCCGAAATGATCATTACTTTCACGCTTGTTGCAATTACTCCTGTTATACCACGAAAAGACTGTTGTATTTTTATTGTATTTTGTGCCTCAGGCGTAGGCTTCTAAGGCCGTAGCTATTCGATATGGTGGAGCACCGTCCTAGAGTGAACCCTAGGTTGCTCGTCACGTAGAAATGACCACTTCTTTCACACTGTTTGCAGTTATTCATTTAATATGATGGAAAAGCTGTTCTATTTATATCATATTTTATGCTTCTGGCGTTGACTTCTAAGGACCTAACTATTCGATCTGGTGGAGCAACGCCCTAGAGTGAAGCCTAGGTTGCTCTGAATGTAGAAATGACCATAACATTCAAACTCGTTGCAAGTATACGTTTTATACGATGGAAAAACTGTTGTATTTATATTGTATTTTATGCTTCTGGCGTTGACTTCTAAGGCACTAACTATTCGATCTGGTGGAGCAACGCCCTAGAGTGAAGCCTAGGTTGCCCGGAACGTAGAATTGGCCATCACTTTCAAACTGGTTGAAATTATTCCTGTTATATGATGGAAACACTGTTGTATTTTTATTGCATTTTATGCTTCGGGCGTTGACTTCTAAGGCCCTAACTATTCAATCTGTTAAAGCAACGCCCTAGGGTGAAGCCTAGGTTGCTCGGAAAGTGGAAATGACCATAAGTTTCATACTGGTTGCAATTATTCGTTTCATACGATGGAAAAACTGTTGTATTTATATTGTGTTTTATGTTTCTGGCTTTGACTTCTAAGGCCCTAGCTATTCGATCTAGTGGAGCAACGCCCTAGAGTGAAGCCTAGGTTGCCTGGAACGTAGAAATGACCATCACTTTCACACGGGTTGCAATTATTCATTTTATACGATGGAAAAACTGTTGTATTTATATTGTATTTTATGCTTCTGGCGTTGACTTCTAAGGCACAAACTATTCCATCTGGTGGAGCAACACACTACAGTTAAGCCTAGGTTGCCTGGAACGTAGAAATAAACATAACTTTCACACCGGCAGCAATTATTCGTTTTATACGATGGAAAAACTGTTGTATTTATATTGTATTTTATGCTTCTGGCGTTGACTTCTAAGGCACAAACTATTCCATCTGGTGGAACAACGACCTAGAGTGAGGCCTAGGTTGCCCGGAATGTAGAACTGACCATACATTTTACACTGGTAGCAATTATTCGTTTTATACAATGGAAAAACTGTTCTATTTATTTAGTATTTCATGCTTCGGGCGTTGACTTCTAAGGCCCTAGCTGTTTGATCTGGTGGAGCAACGACCTAGAGTGAAGCCTAGGTTGCCCGGAACGTAGAATTGACCATAACTTTCACTCTGGTTGCTATTATTCGTTCTATACGATGGAAAAACTGTTATATTTATGTTTTATCTTATCCTTCTGGCGTTGACTTCTTAGGCCCTAACAATTCGATCTGGTGGAACAACGACCTAGAGTGAGGCCTAGGTAGCCCGGAACGTAGAAGTGACCATCACTTCCATACTGGTAGCAATTAATCCTTTTATACGATGGAAAAACTGTTGTATTTCTATTGCATTTTATGCTTCCGGCGTTGACTTCTAAGGCCCCAACTATTCAATCTGTTGGAGCAACGCCCTAGGGTGAAGCCTAGGTTGCCCGGAACGTAGAAATGACGTTAAATTTCATACTGGTTGCAATTACTCGTTTTATACGATTGAAAAGCTGTTGTATTTATATTGTATTTTATGCTTCTGACGCTGACTTCTAGGGCACTAACTATTCGATCTGGTGGAGCAGCGCCCTATGGTGAAGCCTAGGTTGCCCGGAACGTAGAAATGACCATCACTTTCAAACTGGTTGCAATTAATCCTTTTATACGATGGAAAAACTGTTGCATTTTTATTGCATTTTATGCTTCCGGCGTTGAGTTCTAAGGCCCTAACTATTCAATCTGTTGGAGCAACGCCCTAGTGTGAAGCCTAGGTTGCCCGGAAAGTAGAAATGACGTTAACCTTCATACTGGTTGCAATTATTCGTTTTATACGATGGAAAAACTGTTGTATTTATATTGTATTTTATGCTTCTGGCGTTGACTTCTAAGGCACTAACTATTCGATCTGGTGGAGCAACGCCCTAGAGTGAAGCCGAGGTTGCCCGGAACGTAGAAATGACCATCACTTTCAAACTGGTTGCAATTATTCCGGTTATATGATGGAAAAACTGTTGTATTTTTATTGCATTTTATGCTTCGGGCATTGACTTCTAAGGCCCTAACTATCCAATCTGTTGGAGCAACGCCCTATGGTGAAGCCTAGGTTGCCCGGAACGTAGAAATGACCATCACTTTCAAACTGCTTGCAATTAATCCTTTTATACGATGGAAAAACTGTTGTATTTTTATTGCATTTTATGCTTCCGGCGTTGACTTCTAAGGCCCTAACAATTCAATCTGTTGGAGCAACGCCCTAGGGTGAAGCCTAGGTTGCCCGGAAAGTAGAAATGACCACAACTTTCATACTGGTTGCAATTACTCGTTTTATATGATGGAAAAACTGTTGTAGTTTTATTGCATTTTATGCTTCCGGCGTTGACTTCTAAGGCCCTAACTATTCAATCTGTTTGGAGCAACGCCCTAGTGTGAAGCCTAGGTTGCCAGGTACGTAGAAGTGACCATAACTTTCACACTGATTGCTATTATTCGTTCTATACGATGGAAAGACTGTTATATTTATATAGTATCTTATGCTTCTGGCGTTAACTTCTTAGGCCCTAGCAATTCGATCTGGTGGAACAACGCCCTAGAGTGAAGCCTAGGTTGCCCGGAACGTAGAAATGACCATCCCTTTCAAACTGATTGCCATTATTCCGGTTATATGATGGAAAAACTGTTGTATTTTTATTGCGTTTTATGCTTCGGGCATTGACTTCTAAGGCCCGGACTATTCAATCTGTTGGAGCAACGCCCTAGGGTGTAGCCTAGGTTGACCGGAAAGTAGAAATGACCACAGCTTTCATACTGGTTCCAATTACTCGTTTTATATGATGGAAAAACTGTTGTATTTATATTGTATTTTATGCTTCTGGCGTTCACTTCTTAGGCCCTAACTATTCGATCTGGTGGAACAACGCCCTATGGTGAAGCCTAGGTTGCCCGGAACGTAGAAATGGCCATAACTTTTACACTGGTAGCAATTATTCGTTTTATACGATGGAAAAACTGTTCTATTTATTTTGTATTTTATGCTTCGGGCGTTGACTTCCAAGGCCCTAACTGTTTGATCTGGTGGAGCAACGCCCTAGAGTGAAGCCTACGCTGCCCGGAACGTAGAAGTGACCATATCTTTCACACTGGTTGCTATTATTCGTTCTATGCGATGGAAAAACTGGTATATTTATATTGTATCTGATGCTTCTGGCGTTGACTTCTTAGGCCCTACCAATTGGATTTGGTGGAACAACGCCCTAGAGTGAAGCCTAGGTTGCCTGGTACGTAGAAATGACCATCACTTTCACACGGGTTCAATTATTCCTATTATAGGATGGAAAGACTGTTGTACTTTTATTGTATTTTATGCTTCAGGCGTTGACTTCTGAGGCCGTAGCTATTCGATGTGGTGGAACAACGCCATAGAGTGAAGCCTAGGTTGCCCGGAACGTAGAAATGACCATAACTTTCATACTGGTGGCAATTATTCGTTTTATACGATGGAAAAACTGTTGTATTTATATTGTATTTGATGCTTCTGGCGATGACTTCTATGGCCCTAACTATTCAATCTGTTGGGGCAACGCCCTAGGGCCAAGCCTAGGTTGCCCGGAAAGTAGAAATGACGTTAACTTTCATACTGGTAGCAATTATTCGTTTTATACGCTGGAAAGACTGTTGTATTTATATTGTATTTTATGCTTCTGGCGTTCACTTCTTAGGCCCTGACTATTCGATCTGGTGGAACAACGCCCTATGGTGAAGCCTGGGTTGACCGGAACGTAGAAATGACCATAACCTTCAAACTGGTTGCAAATATTCCTGTTATATGATGGAAAAACTGTTGTATTTTTATTGCATTTTATGCTTCTGGCGTTCACTTCTCAGGCCCTAACTATTCGATCTGGTGGAACAACGCCTTGGGGTGAAGCCTAGGTTGCCGGGAACGTAGAAATGTCCATAACTTTCACACTGGTCGCTATTATTCGTTTTATACGGTGGGGAAACTGTTATAATTATATTGTATTTTATGCTACTGGCTTTGCCTTCTTAGGCCCTAGCTGTTCGATCTGGTGGAACAACGCCATAGAACGAAGCCTAGGTTGCCCGGAACGTAGAAATGACCATCCCTTTCAAACTGGTTGCAATTATTCCGGTTATATGATGGAAAAACTGTTGTATTTTTATTGCGTTTTATGCTTCGGGCATTGACTTCTAAGGCCCTGACTATTCAATCTGTTGGAGCAACGCCCTAGGGTGTAGCCTAGGTTGCCCGGAAAGTAGAAATGACCACAGCTTTCATACTGGTTGCAATTACTCGTTTTATATGATGGAAAAACTGTTGTATTTATATTGTATTTTATGCTTCTGGCGTTCACTTCTTAGGCCCTAACTATTCGATCTGGTGGAACAACGCCCTAGGGTGAAGCCTAGGTTGCCCGGAACGTAGAAATGGCCATAACTTTTACACTGGTAGCAATTATTCGTTTTATATGATGGAAAAACTGTTCTATTTATTTTGTATTTTATGCTTCGGGCGTTGACTTCCAAGGCCCTAACTGTTTGATCTGGTGGAGCAACGCCCTAGAGTGAAGCCTACGTTGCCCGGAACGTAGAAACGACCAGTACTTTCACACTGATTGCAGTGACTCCTGTTATACGATGGAAAAACTGTTGCATCTTTACTGAATTTTATGCTTCTGGCGTTGACTTCTAAGGCCCTAACTATTCTATCTGGTGTATCAACGCCCTAGAGTGAAGCCTAGGTTGCTCGGAATGTAAAAATGACCATAACATTCACACTGGTCGAAATTATTCGTTTTATACGATGGAAAAACATTTGTATTTAAATTGTATTTTATGCTTCTGGCGTTGATTTCTTAGGCCCTAACTATTCAATCTGGTGGATCAACACCCTAGAGTGAAGCCTAGATTGCCCGGAAAGTTGAAATGACATTAACTTTCATACTGGTTGCAATTATTCGTTTTATACGATGGAAAAACTGTTGTATTTATATTGTATTTTATGCTTCTGGCGTTGACTTCTAAGGCACTAACTATTCGATCTGATGGAGCAACGCACTAGAGTGGAGCCGAGGTTGCCCGGAACGTAGAAATGACCATCACTTTCAAACTGGTTGCAATTATTCCTGGTATATGATGGAAGAACTGTTGCATTTTTATTGCATTTTGTGCTTCGGGCATTGACTTCTAAGGCCCTAATTATTCAATCTGTTGGAGCAACGCCCTAGGGTGTAGCCTAGGTTGCCCGTAACGTAGAAATGACCATAACTTTCATACTGGTTGCAATTATTCGTTTTATATGATGGAAAAACTGCTGTATTTATATTATATTTTATGCTGCTGGCGTTGCCTTCTTAGACCCTAGCTGTTCGATCTGTTGGAACAACGCCCTAGAGTGAAGCCTAGGTTGCCCGGAAAGTAGAAATGACCACAACTTTCATACTGGTTGCAATTACTCGTTTTATATGATGGAAATACTGTTGTATTTATATTGTATTTTATGCTTCTGGCGTTCACTTCTTAGGCCCTAACTATTCGATCTGGTGGAACAACGCCCTAGGGTGAAGCCTAGGTTGCCCGGAACGTAGAAATGACCATAACTTTTACACTGGCAGCAATTATTCCTGTTATAGGATGGAAAGACTGTTGTATTTATATTGTATTTTATGCTTCAGGCGTTGACTTCTGAGGCCGCAGCTATTCGATGTGGTGGAAGAACGCCATAGAGTGAAGCGTAGGTTGCCCGGAACGTAGAAATGACCATAACTTTCATACTGGTTGCAATTATTCGTTTTATATGATGGAAGAACTGTTGTATTTATATTGTATTTTATGCTGCTGGCGTTTACTTCTAAGGCCCTAACTATTCAATCTGTTGGGTCAACGCCATAGAGTGAAGCCTAGGTTGCTCGGAATGTAGAAATGACTTTAACTTCCACACTGGTCCCAATTGTTCGTTTTATACGATGGAAAAGCTGTTGTATTTTGTATCGTATTTTATGCTTCGGGCGTTTACTTCTAAGGCCCTCAGTATTCGATCTGGTAGAGCAACGCTCTAGCTTGGAAACCTAGGTTGCCCGGAAAGTAGAAATAACCACAACTTTCATACTTGTTGCAATTATTCGTTTTATACGATGGAAAAACTGTTGTATTTATATTGCTTTTTATGCTTCTGGCGGTGACTTCTAAGGCCCTAACTATTCAATCTGTTGGAGCAACGCCCTAGAGTGAAGCCTAGGTTGCCCGGAAAGTAGAAATGACCACAACTTTCATACTGGTTGCAATTACTCGTTTTATATGATGGAAATACTGTTGTATTTATATTGTATTTTATGCTTCTGGCGTTCACTTCTTAGGCCCTAACTATTCGATCTGGTGGAACAACGCCCTAGGGTGAAGCCTAGGTTGCCCGGAACGTAGAAATGACCATAACTTTTACACTGGCAGCAATTATTCCTGTTATAGGATGGAAAGACTGTTGTATTTATATTGTATTTTATGCTTCAGGCGTTGACTTCTGAGGCCGCAGCTATTCGATGTGGTGGAAGAACGCCATAGAGTGAAGCGTAGGTTGCCCGGAACGTAGAAATGACCATAACTTTCATACTGGTTGCAATTATTCGTTTTATATGATGGAAGAACTGTTGTATTTATATTGCATTTTATGCTGCTGGCGTTTACTTCTAAGGCCCTAACTATTCAATCTGTTGGGTCAACGCCATAGAGTGAAGCCTAGGTTGCTCGGAATGTAGAAATGACTTTAACTTCCACACTGGTCCCAATTGTTCGTTTTATACGATGGAAAAGCTGTTGTATTTTGTATCGTATTTTATGCTTCGGGCGTTTACTTCTAAGGCCCTCAGTATTCGATCTGGTAGAGCAACGCCCTAGCTTGGAAACCTAGGTTGCCCGGAAAGTAGAAATAACCACAACTTTCATACTTGTTGCAATTATTCGTTTTATACGATGGAAAAACTGTTGTATTTATATTGCTTTTTATGCTTCTGGCGGTGACTTCTAAGGCCCTAACTATTCAATCTGTTGGAGCAACGCCCTAGGGTGTAGCCTAGGTTACCCGGAACGTAGAAATGACCATAACTTTTACACTGGCAGCAATTATTCGTTTTATACGATGGAAAAGCTGTTCTAATTATTTTGTATTTTATGCTTCGGGCGTTGACTTCTAAGGCCCTAACTGTTTGATCTGGTGGAGCAAGGCCCTGGAGTGAAGCCTACGTTGCGCGGAACGTAGAAATGACCATACCTTTCAGACTGGATGCTATTATTCGTTGTATACGATGGAAAAACTCTTATATTTATATTGTATTTTATGCTTCGGGCGCTGACTTCTAAGGCCCTAACTATTCAATCTGTTGGGTCAACGCCCTAGAGTGAAGCCTAGGTTGCTCGGAATGTAGAAAAGACTTTATCTTTCAGACTGGTCCCAATTATTCGTTTTATACGATGGAAAAGCTGTTGTATTTTGGATCGTATTTTATGCTTCGGGCGTTTACTTCTAAGGCACTCAGTATTCGATCTGGTGGAGCAACGACCTAGAGTGAAACCTAGGTTGCCCGGAACGTAGAAATAACCACAACTTTCATACTTGTCGCAATTAATCGTTTTATACGATGGAAAAACTGTTGTATTTATACTGTTTTTTATGCTTCTGGCGGTGACTTCTAAGGCCCTAACTACTCAATCTGTTGGAGCAACGCCCTACGGTGTAGCCTAGGTTGCCCGGAAAGTAGAAATGACCACAACTTTCATACTGGTTGCAATTACTCGTTTTATACGATGGAAAAACTGTTGTATTTATATTGTATTTTATGCTTCTGGCGTTCACTTCTTAGGCCCTAACTATTCGACCTGGTGGAACAACGCCCTAGGGTGAAGCCTAGGTTGCCCGGAACGTAGAAATGACCATAACTTTTACACTGGTAGCAATTATTCGTTTCATACGATGGAAAAACTGTTCTATTTATTTTGTATTTTATGCTTCGGGCGTTGACTTCTAAGGCCCTAACTGTTTGATCTGGTGGAGCAACGCCCTAGAGTCAAGCCTAGGTTGCCCGGAACGTAGAAATGACCATAACTTTCACACTGGATGCTATTATTCGTTCTATACGATGGAAAAACTCTTATATTTATATTGTATCTTATGCTTCTGGCGTTGTCTTCTTAGGCCCTAACAATTCGATCTGGTGGAACAACGACCTAGAGTGAGGCCTAGGTTGCCCGGAATGTAGAACTGACCATACATTTTACACTGGTAGCAATTATTCGTTTTATACAATGGAAAAACTGTTCTATTTATTTAGTATTTCATGCTTCGGGCGTTGACTTCTAAGGCCCTAGCTGTTTGATCTGGTGGAGCAACGACCTAGAGTGAAGCCTAGGTTGCCCGGAACGTAGAATTGACCATAACTTTCACTCTGGTTGCTATTATTCGTTCTATACGATGGAAAAACTGTTATATTTATGTTTTATCTTATCCTTCTGGCGTTGACTTCTTAGGCCCTAACAATTCGATCTGGTGGAACAACGACCTAGAGTGAGGCCTAGGTAGCCCGGAACGTAGAAGTGACCATCACTTCCATACTGGTAGCAATTAATCCTTTTATACGATGGAAAAACTGTTGTATTTTTATTGCATTTTATGCTTCCGGCGTTGACTTCTAAGGCCCCAACTATTCAATCTGTTGGAGCAACGCCCTAGGGTGAAGCCTAGGTTGCCCGGAACGTAGAAATGACGTTAAATTTCATACTGGTTGCAATTACTCGTTTTATACGATTGAAAAGCTGTTGTATTTATATTGTATTTTATGCTTCTGACGCTGACTTCTAGGGCACTAACTATTCGATCTGGTGGAGCAGCGCCCTATGGTGAAGCCTAGGTTGCCCGGAACGTAGAAATGACCATCACTTTCAAACTGGTTGCAATTAATCCTTTTATACGATGGAAAAACTGTTGCATTTTTATTGCATTTTATGCTTCCGGCGTTGAGTTCTAAGGCCCTAACTATTCAATCTGTTGGAGCAACGCCCTAGTGTGAAGCCTAGGTTGCCCGGAAAGTAGAAATGACGTTAACCTTCATACTGGTTGCAATTATTCGTTTTATACGATGGAAAAACTGTTGTATTTATATTGTATTTTATGCTTCTGGCGTTGACTTCTAAGGCACTAACTATTCGATCTGGTGGAGCAACGCCCTAGAGTGAAGCCGAGGTTGCCCGGAACGTAGAAATGACCATCACTTTCAAACTGGTTGCAATTATTCCGGTTATATGATGGAAAAACTGTTGTATTTTTATTGCATTTTATGCTTCGGGCATTGACTTCTAAGGCCCTAACTATCCAATCTGTTGGAGCAACGCCCTATGGTGAAGCCTAGGTTGCCCGGAACGTAGAAATGACCATCACTTTCAAACTGCTTGCAATTAATCCTTTTATACGATGGAAAAACTGTTGTATTTTTATTGCATTTTATGCTTCCGGCGTTGACTTCTAAGGCCCTAACAATTCAATCTGTTGGAGCAACGCCCTAGGGTGAAGCCTAGGTTGCCCGGAAAGTAGAAATGACCACAACTTTCATACTGGTTGCAATTACTCGTTTTATATGATGGAAAAACTGTTGTAGTTTTATTGCATTTTATGCTTCCGGCGTTGACTTCTAAGGCCCTAACTATTCAATCTGTTTGGAGCAACGCCCTAGTGTGAAGCCTAGGTTGCCAGGTACGTAGAAGTGACCATAACTTTCACACTGATTGCTATTATTCGTTCTATACGATGGAAAGACTGTTATATTTATATAGTATCTTATGCTTCTGGCGTTAACTTCTTAGGCCCTAGCAATTCGATCTGGTGGAACAACGCCCTAGAGTGAAGCCTAGGTTGCCCCGAACGTAGAAATGACCATCCCTTTCAAACTGATTGCCATTATTCCGGTTATATGATGGAAAAACTGTTGTATTTTTATTGCGTTTTATGCTTCGGGCATTGACTTCTAAGGCCCGGACTATTCAATCTGTTGGAGCAACGCCCTAGGGTGTAGCCTAGGTTGACCGGAAAGTAGAAATGACCACAGCTTTCATACTGGTTCCAATTACTCGTTTTATATGATGGAAAAACTGTTGTATTTATATTGTATTTTATGCTTCTGGCGTTCACTTCTTAGGCCCTAACTATTCGATCTGGTGGAACAACGCCCTATGGTGAAGCCTAGGTTGCCCGGAACGTAGAAATGGCCATAACTTTTACACTGGTAGCAATTATTCGTTTTATACGATGGAAAAACTGTTCTATTTATTTTGTATTTTATGCTTCGGGCGTTGACTTCCAAGGCCCTAACTGTTTGATCTGGTGGAGCAACGCCCTAGAGTGAAGCCTACGCTGCCCGGAACGTAGAAGTGACCATATCTTTCACACTGGTTGCTATTATTCGTTCTATGCGATGGAAAAACTGGTATATTTATATTGTATCTGATGCTTCTGGCGTTGACTTCTTAGGCCCTACCAATTGGATTTGGTGGAACAACGCCCTAGAGTGAAGCCTAGGTTGCCTGGTACGTAGAAATGACCATCACTTTCACACGGGTTCAATTATTCCTATTATAGGATGGAAAGACTGTTGTACTTTTATTGTATTTTATGCTTCAGGCGTTGACTTCTGAGGCCGTAGCTATTCGATGTGGTGGAACAACGCCATAGAGTGAAGCCTAGGTTGCCCGGAACGTAGAAATGACCATAACTTTCATACTGGTGGCAATTATTCGTTTTATACGATGGAAAAACTGTTGTATTTATATTGTATTTGATGCTTCTGGCGATGACTTCTATGGCCCTAACTATTCAATCTGTTGGGGCAACGCCCTAGGGCCAAGCCTAGGTTGCCCGGAAAGTAGAAATGACGTTAACTTTCATACTGGTAGCAATTATTCGTTTTATACGCTGGAAAGACTGTTGTATTTATATTGTATTTTATGCTTCTGGCGTTCACTTCTTAGGCCCTGACTATTCGATCTGGTGGAACAACGCCCTATGGTGAAGCCTGGGTTGACCGGAACGTAGAAATGACCATAACCTTCAAACTGGTTGCAAATATTCCTGTTATATGATGGAAAAACTGTTGTATTTTTATTGCATTTTATGCTTCTGGCGTTCACTTCTCAGGCCCTAACTATTCGATCTGGTGGAACAACGCCTTGGGGTGAAGCCTAGGTTGCCGGGAACGTAGAAATGTCCATAACTTTCACACTGGTCGCTATTATTCGTTTTATACGGTGGGGAAACTGTTATAATTATATTGTATTTTATGCTACTGGCTTTGCCTTCTTAGGCCCTAGCTGTTCGATCTGGTGGAACAACGCCATAGAACGAAGCCTAGGTTGCCCGGAACGTAGAAATGACCATCCCTTTCAAACTGGTTGCAATTATTCCGGTTATATGATGGAAAAACTGTTGTATTTTTATTGCGTTTTATGCTTCGGGCATTGACTTCTAAGGCCCTGACTATTCAATCTGTTGGAGCAACGCCCTAGGGTGTAGCCTAGGTTGCCCGGAAAGTAGAAATGACCACAGCTTTCATACTGGTTGCAATTACTCGTTTTATATGATGGAAAAACTGTTGTATTTATATTGTATTTTATGCTTCTGGCGTTCACTTCTTAGGCCCTAACTATTCGATCTGGTGGAACAACGCCCTAGGGTGAAGCCTAGGTTGCCCGGAACGTAGAAATGGCCATAACTTTTACACTGGTAGCAATTATTCGTTTTATATGATGGAAAAACTGTTCTATTTATTTTGTATTTTATGCTTCGGGCGTTGACTTCCAAGGCCCTAACTGTTTGATCTGGTGGAGCAACGCCCTAGAGTGAAGCCTACGTTGCCCGGAACGTAGAAACGACCAGTACTTTCACACTGATTGCAGTGACTCCTGTTATACGATGGAAAAACTGTTGCATCTTTACTGAATTTTATGCTTCTGGCGTTGACTTCTAAGGCCCTAACTATTCTATCTGGTGTATCAACGCCCTAGAGTGAAGCCTAGGTTGCTCGGAATGTAAAAATGACCATAACATTCACACTGGTCGAAATTATTCGTTTTATACGATGGAAAAACATTTGTATTTAAATTGTATTTTATGCTTCTGGCGTTGATTTCTTAGGCCCTAACTATTCAATCTGGTGGATCAACACCCTAGAGTGAAGCCTAGATTGCCCGGAAAGTTGAAATGACATTAACTTTCATACTGGTTGCAATTATTCGTTTTATACGATGGAAAAACTGTTGTATTTATATTGTATTTTATGCTTCTGGCGTTGACTTCTAAGGCACTAACTATTCGATCTGATGGAGCAACGCACTAGAGTGGAGCCGAGGTTGCCCGGAACGTAGAAATGACCATCACTTTCAAACTGGTTGCAATTATTCCTGGTATATGATGGAAGAACTGTTGCATTTTTATTGCATTTTGTGCTTCGGGCATTGACTTCTAAGGCCCTAATTATTCAATCTGTTGGAGCAACGCCCTAGGGTGTAGCCTAGGTTGCCCGGAACGTAGAAATGACCATAACTTTCATACTGGTTGCAATTATTCGTTTTATATGATGGAAAAACTGCTGTATTTATATTATATTTTATGCTGCTGGCGTTGCCTTCTTAGACCCTAGCTGTTCGATCTGTTGGAACAACGCCCTAGAGTGAAGCCTAGGTTGCCCGGAAAGTAGAAATGACCACAACTTTCATACTGGTTGCAATTACTCGTTTTATATGATGGAAATACTGTTGTATTTATATTGTATTTTATGCTTCTGGCGTTCACTTCTTAGGCCCTAACTATTCGATCTGGTGGAACAACGCCCTAGGGTGAAGCCTAGGTTGCCCGGAACGTAGAAATGACCATAACTTTTACACTGGCAGCAATTATTCCTGTTATAGGATGGAAAGACTGTTGTATTTATATTGTATTTTATGCTTCAGGCGTTGACTTCTGAGGCCGCAGCTATTCGATGTGGTGGAAGAACGCCATAGAGTGAAGCGTAGGTTGCCCGGAACGTAGAAATGACCATAACTTTCATACTGGTTGCAATTATTCGTTTTATATGATGGAAGAACTGTTGTATTTATATTGTATTTTATGCTGCTGGCGTTTACTTCTAAGGCCCTAACTATTCAATCTGTTGGGTCAACGCCATAGAGTGAAGCCTAGGTTGCTCGGAATGTAGAAATGACTTTAACTTCCACACTGGTCCCAATTGTTCGTTTTATACGATGGAAAAGCTGTTGTATTTTGTATCGTATTTTATGCTTCGGGCGTTTACTTCTAAGGCCCTCAGTATTCGATCTGGTAGAGCAACGCCCTAGCTTGGAAACCTAGGTTGCCCGGAAAGTAGAAATAACCACAACTTTCATACTTGTTGCAATTATTCGTTTTATACGATGGAAAAACTGTTGTATTTATATTGCTTTTTATGCTTCTGGCGGTGACTTCTAAGGCCCTAACTATTCAATCTGTTGGAGCAACGCCCTAGAGTGAAGCCTAGGTTGCCCGGAAAGTAGAAATGACCACAACTTTCATACTGGTTGCAATTACTCGTTTTATATGATGGAAATACTGTTGTATTTATATTGTATTTTATGCTTCTGGCGTTCACTTCTTAGGCCCTAACTATTCGATCTGGTGGAACAACGCCCTAGGGTGAAGCCTAGGTTGCCCGGAACGTAGAAATGACCATAACTTTTACACTGGCAGCAATTATTCCTGTTATAGGATGGAAAGACTGTTGTATTTATATTGTATTTTATGCTTCAGGCGTTGACTTCTGAGGCCGCAGCTATTCGATGTGGTGGAAGAACGCCATAGAGTGAAGCGTAGGTTGCCCGGAACGTAGAAATGACCATAACTTTCATACTGGTTGCAATTATTCGTTTTATATGATGGAAGAACTGTTGTATTTATATTGCATTTTATGCTGCTGGCGTTTACTTCTAAGGCCCTAACTATTCAATCTGTTGGGTCAACGCCATAGAGTGAAGCCTAGGTTGCTCGGAATGTAGAAATGACTTTAACTTCCACACTGGTCCCAATTGTTCGTTTTATACGATGGAAAAGCTGTTGTATTTTGTATCGTATTTTATGCTTCGGGCGTTTACTTCTAAGGCCCTCAGTATTCGATCTGGTAGAGCAACGCCCTAGCTTGGAAACCTAGGTTGCCCGGAAAGTAGAAATAACCACAACTTTCATACTTGTTGCAATTATTCGTTTTATACGATGGAAAAACTGTTGTATTTATATTGCTTTTTATGCTTCTGGCGGTGACTTCTAAGGCCCTAACTATTCAATCTGTTGGAGCAACGCCCTAGGGTGTAGCCTAGGTTACCCGGAACGTAGAAATGACCATAACTTTTACACTGGCAGCAATTATTCGTTTTATACGATGGAAAAGCTGTTCTAATTATTTTGTATTTTATGCTTCGGGCGTTGACTTCTAAGGCCCTAACTGTTTGATCTGGTGGAGCAAGGCCCTGGAGTGAAGCCTACGTTGCGCGGAACGTAGAAATGACCATACCTTTCAGACTGGATGCTATTATTCGTTGTATACGATGGAAAAACTCTTATATTTATATTGTATTTTATGCTTCGGGCGCTGACTTCTAAGGCCCTAACTATTCAATCTGTTGGGTCAACGCCCTAGAGTGAAGCCTAGGTTGCTCGGAATGTAGAAAAGACTTTATCTTTCAGACTGGTCCCAATTATTCGTTTTATACGATGGAAAAGCTGTTGTATTTTGGATCGTATTTTATGCTTCGGGCGTTTACTTCTAAGGCACTCAGTATTCGATCTGGTGGAGCAACGACCTAGAGTGAAACCTAGGTTGCCCGGAACGTAGAAATAACCACAACTTTCATACTTGTCGCAATTAATCGTTTTATACGATGGAAAAACTGTTGTATTTATACTGTTTTTTATGCTTCTGGCGGTGACTTCTAAGGCCCTAACTACTCAATCTGTTGGAGCAACGCCCTACGGTGTAGCCTAGGTTGCCCGGAAAGTAGAAATGACCACAACTTTCATACTGGTTGCAATTACTCGTTTTATACGATGGAAAAACTGTTGTATTTATATTGTATTTTATGCTTCTGGCGTTCACTTCTTAGGCCCTAACTATTCGACCTGGTGGAACAACGCCCTAGGGTGAAGCCTAGGTTGCCCGGAACGTAGAAATGACCATAACTTTTACACTGGTAGCAATTATTCGTTTCATACGATGGAAAAACTGTTCTATTTATTTTGTATTTTATGCTTCGGGCGTTGACTTCTAAGGCCCTAACTGTTTGATCTGGTGGAGCAACGCCCTAGAGTCAAGCCTAGGTTGCCCGGAACGTAGAAATGACCATAACTTTCACACTGGATGCTATTATTCGTTCTATACGATGGAAAAACTCTTATATTTATATTGTATCTTATGCTTCTGGCGTTGTCTTCTTAGGCCCTAACAATTCGATCTGGTGGAACAACGCCCTAGAGTGAAGCCTAGGTTGCTCGGAATGTAGAAATGACCATAACATTCACACTGGTTGAAATTAATCGTTTTATACGATGGAAAAGCTGTTGCATCTTTATTGTATTTTATGCTTCTGGCGTTGACTTCTAAGGCCCTAACTATTCGATCTGGTGGAGCAACGCGCTAGAGTGAAGCCTAGGATGCCCGGAACGTAGAAATGACCATAACTTTCATACTGGTTGCAATTATTCGTTTTATACGATGGAAAATCTGTGTATTTATATTGTATTTAATGCTTCTGGCGTTGACTTCTCAGACCCTAACTATTCGATCTGGTGGAACAACGCCTTGGGGTGAAGCCTAGGTTGCCGGGAACGTAGAAATGACCATAACCTTCACACTGGTCGCTATTATTCATTTTATACGATGGAGAAACTGTTACATTTATATTGTATTTTATGCTTCTGGCTTTGCCTTCTTAGGCCCTAGCTGTTCGATCTGGTGGAACAACGCCCTAGAGTGAAGCCTAGGTTGCCCGGAACGTAGAAATGACCATAACTTTCACACTGGTTGCTATTATTCGTTCTATACGATGGAAAAACTGTTATATTCATATTGTATCTTAAGCTTCTGGCGTTGACTTCTAAGGCCCTAACTATTCAATCTGTAGGAGCAACGCCCTAGGGTGTAGACTAGGATGCCCGTAAAGTAGAAATGACCATAGCTTTCATACTGGTTGCAATTATTCGTTTTATATGATGGAAAAACTGTTGTATTTATATTGTATTTTATGCTTCTGGCGTTCACTTCTCTGGCCCTAAATATTCGATCTGGTGGAACAACGCCTTGGGGTGAAGCCTAGGTTGCCGGGAACGTAGAAATGACCATAACTTTCACACTGGTCGCTATTATTCGTTTTATATGATGGAAAAACTATTGTATTTATATTGTATTTTATGCTTCTGGCGTTCACTTCTCAGGCCCTAAATATTCGATCTGGTGGAACAACGCCTTGGGGTGAAGCCTATGTTGCCCGGAACGTAGATGTGACCATAACTTTCACACTGGATGCTATTATTCGTTCGATACGATGGAAAAACTCTTACATTTATATTGTATCTTATGCTTCTGGCGTTGTCTTCTTAGGCCCTAACAATTCGATCTGGTGGAACAGCGCCCTAGAGTGAAGCCTAGGTTGCTCGGAATGTAGAAATGACCATAACATTCACACTGGTTGAAATTAATCGTTTTATACGATGGAAAAACTCTTATATTTATATTGTATCTTATGCTTCTGGCGTTGTCTTCTTAGGCCCTAACAATTCGATCTGGTGGAACAACGCCCTAGAGTGAAGCCTAGGTTGCTCGGAATGTAGAAATGACCATAACATTCACACTGGTTGAAATTAATCGTTTTATACGATGGAAAAGCTGTTGCATCTTTATTGTATTTTATGCTTCTGGCGTTGACTTCTAAGGCCCTAACTATTCGATCTGGTGGAGCAACGCGCTAGAGTGAAGCCTAGGATGCCCGGAACGTAGAAATGACCATCACTATCAAACTGGTTGCAATTAATCCTTTTATACGATGGAAAAACTGTTGTATTTTTATTGCATTTTATGCTTCCGGCGTTGACCTCTAAGGCCCTAACTATTCAATCTGTTGGAGCAACGCCCTAGGGTGAAGCCTAGGTTTCCCGGAAAGTAGAAATGACGTTAACTTTCATACTGGTTGCAATTACTCGTTTTATATGATGGAAATACTGTTGTATTTATATTATATTTTATGCTTCTGGCGTTCACTTCTTAGGCCCTAACTATTCGATCTGGTGGAACAACGCCCTAGGGTGAAGCCTAGGTTGCCCGGAACGTAGAAATGACCATAACTTTTACACTGGCAGCAATTATTCGTTTTATACGATGGAAAAGCTGTTCTAATTATTTTGTATTTTATGCTTCGGGCGTCGACTTCTAAGGCCCTAACTGTTTGATCTGGTGGAGCAAGGCCCTGGAGTGAAGCCTACGTTGCGCGGAACGTAGAAATGACCATACCTTTCAGACTGGATGCTATTATTCGTTGTATACGATGGAAAAACCCTTATATTTATATTGTATTTTATGCTTCGGGCGCTGACTTCTAAGGCCCTAACTATTCAATCTGTTGGGTCAACGCCCTAGAGTGAAGCCTAGGTTGCTCGGAATGTAGAAAAGACTTTAACTTTCAGACTGGTCCCAATTATTCGTTTTATACGATGGAAAAGCTGTTCTAATTATTTTGTATTTTATGCTTCGGGCGTTGACTTCTAAGGCCCTAACTATTCTATCTGGTGTATCAACGCCCAAGAGTGAAGCGTAGGTTGCTCGGAATGTAAAAATGACCATAACATTCACACTGGTTGAAATTATTCGTTTTATACGATGGAAAAACATTTGTATTTAAATTGTATTTTATGCTTCTGGCGTTGATTTCTTAGGCCCTAACTATTCAATCTGGTGGATCAACACCCTAGAGTGAAGCCTAGATTGCCCGGAAAGT
The DNA here is from genome assembly GCF_051401765.1 of Calliopsis andreniformis. Taxonomy (NCBI): domain Eukaryota; kingdom Metazoa; phylum Arthropoda; class Insecta; order Hymenoptera; family Andrenidae; genus Calliopsis; species Calliopsis andreniformis. The sequence goes on along the minus strand of NW_027480425.1, from coordinate 5,153,011 downwards.
TGAAATGACATTAACTTTCATACTGGTTGCAATTATTCGTTTTATACGATGGAAAAACTGTTGTATTTATATTGTATTTTATGCTTCTGGCTTTGATTTCTAAGGCACTAACTATTCGATCTGGTGGAGCAACGCACTAGAGTGGAGCCGAGGTTGCCCGGAACGTAGAAATGACCATCACTTTCAAACTGGTTGCAATTATTCCTGGTATATGATGGAAGAACTGTTGCATTTTTATTGCATTTTGTGCTTCGGGCATTGACTTCTAAGGCCCTAATTATTCAATCTGTTGGAGCAACGCCCTAGGGTGTAGCCTAGGTTGCCCGGAACGTAGAGATGACCATAACTTTCATACTGGTTGCATTATTCGTTTTATATGATGGAAAAACTGCTGTATTTATATTATATTTTATGCTGCTGGCGTTGACTTCTTAGGCCCTAACTATTCGATCTGGTGGAACAACTCCCTGGGGTGAAGCCTAGGTTGTCGGGAACGTAGAAATGACCATAACTTTCACACTGGTCGCTATTATTCGTTTTATACGATGGAGAAACTGTTATATTTATATTGTGTTTTATGCTTCTGGCGTTGCCTTCTTAGGCCCTAGCTGTTCGATCTGGTGGAACAACGCCCTAGAGTGAAGCCTAGGTTGCCCGGAAAGTAGAAATGACCACAACTTTCATAGTGGTTGCAATTACTCGTTTTATATGATGGAAATACTGTTGTATTTATATTGTATTTTATGCTTCTGGCGTTCACTTCTTAGGCCCTAACTATTCGATCTGGTGGAACAACGCCCTAGGGTGAAGCCTAGGTTGCCCGGAACGTAGAAATGACCATAACTTTTACACTGGCAGCAATTATTCCTGTTATAGGATGGAAAGACTGTTGTATTTTTATTGTATTTTATGCTTCAGTCGTTGACTTCTGAGGCCGCAGCTATTCGATGTGGTGGAAGAACGCCATAGAGTGAAGCGTAGGTTGCCCGGAACGTAGAAATGACCATACATTTTACACTGGTAGCAATTATTCGTTTTATACAATGGAAAAACTGTTCTATTTATTTAGTATTTTATGCTTCGGGCGTTGACTTCTAAGGCCCTAGCTGTTTGTTCTGGTGGAGCAACGACCTAGAGTGAAGCCTAGGTTGCCCGGAACGTAGAATTGACCATAACTTTCACTCTGGTTGCTATTATTCGTTCTATACGATGGAAAAACTGTTATATTTTTGTTTTATCTTATCCTTCTGGCGTTGACTTCTTAGGCCCTAACAATTCGATCTGGTGGTACAACGACCTAGAGTGAGGCCTAGGTAGCCCGGAACGTAGAAGTGACCATCACTTCCATACTGGTAGCAATTAATCCTTTTATACGATGGAAAAACTGTTGTATTTTTATTGCATTTTATGCTTCCGGCGTTGACTTCTAAGGCCCCAACTATTCAATCTGTTGGAGCAACGCCCTAGGGTGAAGCCTAGGTTGCCCGGAACGTAGAAATGACGTTAAATTTCATACTGGTTGCAATTACTCGTTTTATACGATTGAAAAGCTGTTGTATTTATATTGTATTTTATGCTTCTGGCGTTTACTTCTTATGCCCTAACTATTACATCTGGTGGAACAACGCCCTATGGTGAAGCCTAGGTTGCCCGGAACGTAGAAATGACCATAACTTTCACACCGGTAGCAATTATTCGTTTTATACGATGGAAAAACTGTTCTATTTATTTTGTATTTTATGCTTCGGGCGTTGACTTCTAAGGCCCTAACTATTCAATCTGTTGAAGCAACGCCCTAGGGTGAAGCCTAGGTTGACCGGAAAGTAGAAATGACCATAACTTTCATACTGGTTGCAATTATTCGTTCTATACGATGGAAAATCTGTTGTATTTATATTGTATTTAATGCTTCTGGCGTTGACTTCTCAGGCCCTAACTATTCGATCTGGTGGAACAACGCCTTGGGGTGAAGCCTAGGTTGCCGGGAACGTACAAATGACCATAACCTTCACACTGGTCGCTATTATTCATTTTATACGATGGAGAAACTGTTATATTTATATTGTATTTTATGCTTCTGGCTTTGCCTTCTTAGGCCCTAGCTGTTCGATCTGGTGGAACAACGCCCTAGGGTGTAGCCTAGGTTGCCCGGAAAGTAGAAATGACCACAGCTTTCATACTGGTTGCAATTACTCGTTTTATATGATGGAAAAACTGTTGTATTTATATTGTATTTTATGCTTCTGGCGTTCACTTCTTAGGCCCTAACTATTCGATCTGGTGGAACAACGCCCTAGGGTGAAGCCTAGGTTGCCCGGAACGTAGAAATGGCCATAACTTTTACACTGGTAGCAATTATTCGTTTTATATGATGGAAAAACTGTTCTATTTATTTTGTATTTTATGCTTCGGGCGTTGACTTCCAAGGCCCTAACTGTTTGATCTGGTGGAGCAACGCCCTAGAGTGAAGCCTACGTTGCCCGGAACGTAGAAACGACCAGTACTTTCACACTGATTGCAGTGACTCCTGTTATACGATGGAAAAACTGTTGCATCTTTACTGAATTTTATGCTTCTGGCGTTGACTTCTAAGGCCCTAACTATTCTATCTGGTGTATCAACGCCCTAGAGTGAAGCCTAGGTTGCTCGGAATGTAAAAATGACCATAACATTCACACTGGTTGAAATTATTCGTTTTATACGATGGAAAAACATTTGTATTTAAATTGTATTTTATGCTTCTGGCGTTGATTTCTTAGGCCCTAACTATTCAATCTGGTGGATCAACACCCTAGAGTGAAGCCTAGATTGCCCGGAAAGTTGAAATGACATTAAATTTCATACTGGTTGCAATTATTCGTTTTATACGATGGAAAAACTGTTGTATTTATATTGTATTTTATGCTTCTGGCGTTGACTTCTAAGGCACTAACTATTCGATCTGGTGGAGCAACGCACTAGAGTGGAGCCGAGGTTGCCCGGAACGTAGAAATGACCATCACTTTCAAACTGGTTGCAATTATTCCTGGTATATGATGGAAGAACTGTTGCATTTTTATTGCATTTTGTGCTTCGGGCATTGACTTCTAAGGCCCTAATTATTCAATCTGTTGGAGCAATGCCCTAGGGTGTAGCCTAGGTTGCCCGGAACGTAGAAATGACCATAACTTTCATACTGGTTGCAATTATTCGTTTTATATGATGGAAAAACTGCTGTATTTATATTATATTTTATGCTGCTGGCGTTGACTTCTTAGGCCCTAACTATTCGATCTGGTGGAACAACTCCCTGGGGTGAAGCCTAGGTTGTCGGGAACGTAGAAATGACCATAACTTTCACACTGGTCGCTATTATTCGTTTTATACGATGGAGGAACTGTTATATTTATATTGTGTTTTATGCTTCTGGCGTTGCCTTCTTAGGCCCTAGCTGTTCGATCTGGTGGAACAACGCCCTAGAGTGAATCCTAGGTTGCCCGGAAAGTAGAAATGACCACAACTTTCATACTGGTTGCAATTACTCGTTTTATATGATGGAAATACTGTTGTATTTATATTGTATTTTATGCTTCAGGCGTTGACTTCTGAGGCCGCAGCTATTCGATGTGGTGGAAGAACGCCATAGAGTGAAGCATAGGTTGCCCGGAACGTAGAAATGACCATAACTTTCATACTGGTTGCAATTATTCGTTTTATATGATGGAAGAACTGTTGTATTTATATTGTATTTTATGCTGCTGGCGTTTACTTCTAAGGCCCTAACTATTCAATCTGTTGGGTCAACGCCATAGAGTGAAGCCTAGGTTGCTCGGAATGTAGAAATGACTTTAACTTCCACACTGGTCCCTATTGTTCGTTTTATACGATGGAAAAGCTGTTGTATTTTGTATCGTATTTTATGCTTCGGGCGTTTACTTCTAAGGCCCTCAGTATTCGATCTGGTGGAGCAACGCCCTAGAGTGAAACCTAGGTTGCCCGGAAAGTAGAAATAACCACAACTTTCATACTTGTTGCAATTATTCGTTTTATACGATGGAAAAACTGTTGTATTTATATTGCTTTTTATGCTTCTGGCGGTGACTTCTAAGGCCCTAACTATTCAATCTGTTGGAGCAACGCCCTAGGGTGTAGCCTAGGTTACCCGGAACGTAGAAATGACCATAACTTTTACACTGGCAGCAATTATTCGTTTTATACGATGGAAAAGCTGTTCTAATTATTTTGTATTTTATGCTTCGGGCGTTGACTTCTAAGGCCCTAACTGTTTGATCTGGTGGAGCAAGGCCCTGGAGTGAAGCCTACGTTGCGCGGAACGTAGAAATGACCATACCTTTCAGACTGGATGCTATTATTCGTTGTATACGATGGAAAAACTCTTATATTTATATTGTATTTTATGCTTCGGGCGCTGACTTCTAAGGCCCTAACTATTCAATCTGTTGGGTCAACGCCCTAGAGTGAAGCCTAGGTTGCTCGGAATGTAGAAAAGACTTTATCTTTCAGACTGGTCCCAATTATTCGTTTTATACGATGGAAAAGCTGTTGTATTTTGGATCGTATTTTATGCTTCGGGCGTTTACTTCTAAGGCACTCAGTATTCGATCTGGTGGAGCAACGACCTAGAGTGAAACCTAGGTTGCCCGGAACGTAGAAATAACCACAACTTTCATACTTGTCGCAATTAATCGTTTTATACGATGGAAAAACTGTTGTATTTATACTGTTTTTTATGCTTCTGGCGGTGACTTCTAAGGCCCTAACTACTCAATCTGTTGGAGCAACGCCCTACGGTGTAGCCTAGGTTGCCCGGAAAGTAGAAATGACCACAACTTTCATACTGGTTGCAATTACTCGTTTTATACGATGGAAAAACTGTTGTATTTATATTGTATTTTATGCTTCTGGCGTTCACTTCTTAGGCCCTAACTATTCGACCTGGTGGAACAACGCCCTAGGGTGAAGCCTAGGTTGCCCGGAACGTAGAAATGACCATAACTTTTACACTGGTAGCAATTATTCGTTTCATACGATGGAAAAACTGTTCTATTTATTTTGTATTTTATGCTTCGGGCGTTGACTTCTAAGGCCCTAACTGTTTGATCTGGTGGAGCAACGCCCTAGAGTCAAGCCTAGGTTGCCCGGAACGTAGAAATGACCATAACTTTCACACTGGATGCTATTATTCGTTCTATACGATGGAAAAACTCTTATATTTATGTTGTATCTTATGCTTCTGGCGTTGTCTTCTTAGGCCCTAACAATTCGATCTGGTGGAACAACGCCCTAGAGTGAAGCCTAGGTTGCTCGGAATGTAGAAATGACCATAACATTCACACTGGTTGAAATTAATCGTTTTATACGATGGAAAAGCTGTTGCATCTTTATTGTATTTTATGCTTCTGGCGTTGACTTCTAAGGCCCTAACTATTCGATCTGGTGGAGCAACGCGCTAGAGTGAAGCCTAGGATGCCCGGAACGTAGAAATGACCATCACTATCAAACTGGTTGCAATTAATCCTTTTATACGATGGAAAAACTGTTGTATTTTTATTGCATTTTATGCTTCCGGCGTTGACTTCTAAGGCCCTAACTATTCAATCTGTTGGAGCAACGCCCTACGGTGTAGCCTAGGTTGCCCGGAAAGTAGAAATGACCACAACTTTCATACTGGTTGCAATTACTCGTTTTATACGATGGAAAAGCTGTTGCATCTTTATTGTATTTTATGCTTCTGTCGTTGACGTCTAAGGCCGTATCTATTAGATGTGGTGGAGCAACGCAGTAGAGTGACGCCTAGGTTGCCCGGAACGTAGAAATGACCATTACTATCGCAATGTTTGCATTTATTCATTTTATACGTTGGAAAGACTGCTGTACTTATATTGTATTTTATGCTTCTGGCGTTGACCTCTTATGCCATAGATACTCCATCTGGTGGAGCAACGCCCTGGGGTGAAGCCTACGTTGCCCGGAAAGTAGAAATGACGTTAACTTTCATACTGGTTGCAATTATTCGTTTTATACGATGGAGAAACTGTTGTATTTATATTGTTTTTTATGCTTCTGGCGTTGACTTCTAAGGCACCAACTATTCGATCCTGGTGGAGCAACGCCCTGGAGTGAAGCCGAGGTTGCCCGGAACGTAGAAATGACAATCACTTTCAAACTGGTTTCAATTATTCCGGTTATATGATGGAAAAACTGTTGTATTTATATTGTATTTTATGCTTCTGGCGATCACTTCTTAGGCCCTGACTATTCAATCTGTTGGGTCAACGCCCTAGAGTAAAGCCTAGGTTGCCCGGAATGTAGAAATGACCATAACATTCACACTGGTTGCAATTAATCCTTTTATACGATGGAAAAACTGTTGTATTTTTATTGCATTTTATGCTTCCGGCGTTGACTTCTAAGGCCCTAACTATTCAATCTGTTGGAGCAACGCCTTAGGGTGAAGCCTAGGTTGCCCGGAAAGTAGAAATGACGTTAACTTTCATACTGGTTGCAATTATTCGTTTTATACGATGGTAAAGCTGTTATATTTAAATTGTATTTTATCCTTCTGGCGTTGATTTCTTAGGCCCTAACTATTCAATCTGTTGGAGCAACGCTCTAGGGTGAAGCCTAGGTTGCCCGGAAAGTAGAAATGACAAAAACTTTCACTCTGGTTGCAATTATTCGTTTTATACGATGGAAAAGCTGTTGCATCTTTATTGTATTTTATGCTTCTGTCGTTGACGTCTAAGGCCGTAGCTATTAGATGTGGTGGAGCAACGCACTAGAGTGACGCCTAGGTTGCCTGCAACGTAGAAATGACCATTACTGTCGCAATGTTTGCAATTATTCATTTTATACGTTGGAAAAACTGTTGTACTTATATTGTATTTTATGCTTCTGGCGTTGACCTCTTATGCCATAACTATTCCATCTGGTGAAACAACGCCCTAGGGTGAAGCCTAGTTTTCCCGGAACGTAGAAATGGAAATAACTTTCACACCGGTAGCAATTATTCGTTTTATACGATGGAAAAACAGTTCTATTTATTTTGTATTTTATGCTTCGGCCGTTGACTTCTAAAGCCCTAACTATTCGATCTGTTGGAGCAACGCCCTAGGGTGAAGCCTAGGTTGCCGGAAAGTAGAAATGACCATAACTTTCATACTGGTTGCAATTATTCGTTTTATACGATGGAAAAACTGTTGTATTTATATTGTATTTTATGCTTCTGGCGTTCACTTCTTAGGCCCTAACTATTCGATCTGGTGGAGCAACTCCCTAGAGTGAAGCCGAGGTTGCCCGGAACGTAGAAATGACGTTAACTTTCATACTGGTTGCAATTATTCGTTTTATACGATGGAAAAACTGTTATATTTATATTGTATCTTATGCTTCTGGCGTTGACTTCTTAGGCCCTAACAATTCGATCTGGTGGAACAACGCCCTAGAGTGAAGCCTAGGTTGCCTGGAACGTACAAATGACCATCACTTTCACACGGGTTGCAATTATTCCTGTTATAGGATGGAAAGACTGTTGTATTTTTATTGTATTTTATGCTTCAGGCGTTGACTTCTGAGGCCGCAGCTATTCGATGTGGTGGAAGAACGCCATAGAGTGAAGCGTAGGTTGCCCGGAACGTAGAAATGACCATAACTTTCATACTGGTTGCAATTATTCGTTTTATATGATGGAAGAACTGTTGTATTTATATTGTATTTTATGCTGCTGGCGTTCACTTCTTAGGCCCTAACTATTCGATCTGGTGGAACAACGCCCTGGGGTGAAGCCTAGGTTGCCCGGAACGTAGAAATGACCATAACTTTGACACTGGTTGCTATTATTCGTTTTATACGATGGAAAAACTGTTCTATTAATTTTGTATTTTATGCTTCGGGCGTTGACTTCTAAGGCCCTAACTGTTTGATCTGGTGGAGCAACGCCCTAGACTGAAGCCTAGGTTGCCCGGAACGAAGAAATGACCATAACTTTCACACTGGATGCTCTTATTCGTTCTATACGATGGAAAAACTGTTATATTTATATTGTATCTTATGCTTCTGGCGTTGACTTCTTAGGCCCTAACAATTCGATCTGGTGGAACAACGCCCTAGAGTGAAGCCCAGGTTGCCTGGAACGTACAAATGACCATCACTTTCACACGGGTTGCAATTATTCCTGTTATAGGATGGAAAGACTGTTGTATTTTTATTGTATTTTATGCTGCTGGCGTTCACTTCTTAGGCCCTAACTATTCGATCTGGTGGAACAACGCCCTGGGGTGAAGCCTAGGTTGCCCGGAACGTAGAAATGACCATAACTTTCACACTGGTTGCTATTATTCGTTCTATACGATGGAAAAACTGTTATATTTATATTGTACTTTATACTTCTGGCGTTGCCTTCTTAGGCCCTAACTGTTCGATCTGGTAGAACAACGCCCTAGAGTGAAGCCTATGTTACCCGGAACGTAGAAATGACCAGTACTTTCACACTGTTTGCAGTGACTCCTGTTATACGACAGAAAAACTGTTGCATCTTTAATGAATTTTATGCTTCTGGCGTTGACTTCTAAGGCCCTAACTATTCTATTTGGTGTATCAACGCCCCAGAGTGCAGCCTAGGTTGCCCGGAAAGTAGAAATGACAATAACTTTCACTCTGGTTGCAATTATTCGTTTTATACGATAGAAAAGCTGTTGCATCTTTATTGTATTTTATGCTTCTGTCGTTGACGTCTAAGGCTGTAGCTATTAGATGTGGTGGAGCAACGCACTAGAGTGACGCCTAGGTTGCCTGCAACGTAGAAATGACCATCACTTTCAAACTGCTTGCAATTATTCCGGTTATATGATGGAAAAACTGTTGTATTTTTATTGCATTTTATGCTTCGGGCATTGACTTCTAAGGCCCTAACTATTCAATCTGTTGGAGCAACGCCCTAGGGTGTAGCCTAGGTTGCCCGGAAAGTAGAAATGACCACAAGTTTCATACTGGTTGCAATTACTCGTTTGATATGATGGAAAGACTGTTGTATTTATATTGTATTTTATGCTTCTGGCGTTCACTTCTTAGGCCCTAACTATTCGATCAGGTGGAACAACGCCCTAGGGTGAAGCCTAGGTTGCCCGGAACGTAGAAATGACCATAACTTTTACACTGGTTGCAATTATTCGTTTTATATGATGGAAGAACTGTTGTATTTATATTGTATTTTATGCTGCTGGCGTTCACTTCTTAAGCCCTGACTATTCAATCTGTTGGGTCAACGCCCTAGAGTGAAGCCTAGGTTGCTCGGAATGTAGAAATGACCATAACATTCACACTGGTTGCAATTAATCCTTTTATACGATGGAAAAACTGTTGTATTTTTATTGCATTTTATGCTTCCGGCGTTGACTTCTAAGGCCCTAACTATTCAATCTGTTGGAGCAACGCCCTAGGGTGAAGCCTAGGTTGCCCGGAAAGTAGAAATGACAATAACTTTCACTCTGGTTGCAATTATTCGTTTTATACGATGGAAAAGCTGTTGCACCTTTATTGTATTTTATGCTTCTGTCGTTGACGTCGAAGGCCGTACCTATTAGATGTGGTGGAGCAACGCACTAGAGTGACGCCTAGGTTGCCTGCAACGTAGAAATGACCATTACTGTCGCAATGTTTGCAATTATTCATTTTATACGTTGGAAAAACTGTTGTACTTATATTGTATTTTATGCTTCTGGCATTGACCTCTTATGCCATAACTATTCCATCTGGTGGAACAACGCCCTAGGGTGAAGCCTAGGTTGCCCGGAACGTAGAAATGGAAATAACTTTCACACCGGTAGCAATTATTCGTTTTATACGATGGAAAAACAGTTCTATTTATTTTGAATTTTATGCTTCGGCCGTTGACTTCTAAAGCCCTAACTATTCGATCTGCTGGAGCAACGCCCTAGGGTGAAGCCTAGGTTGCCGGAAAGTAGAAATGACCATAACTTTCATACTGGTTGCAATTATTCGTTTTATACGATGGAAAAACTGTTGTATTTATATTGTATTTTATGCTTCTGGCGTTCACTTCTTAGGCCCTAACTATCCGATCTGGTGGAGCAACTCCCTAGAGTGAAGCCGAGGTTGCCCGGAACGTAGAAATGACCATCACTTTCAAACTGGTTTCAATTATTCCGGTTATATGATGGAAAAACTGTTGTATTTTTATTGCATTTTATGCTTCGGGCATTGACTTCTAAGGCCCTAACTATTCAATCTGTTGGAGCAACGCCCTAGGGTGTAGCCTAGGTTGCCCGGAAAGTAGAAATGACCACAACTTTCATACTGGTTGCAATTACTCGTTTTATATGATGGAAAGACTGTTGTATTTATATTGTATTTTATGCTTCTGGCGTTCACTTCTTAGGCCCTAACTATTCGATCTGGTGGAACAACGCCCTAGGGTGAAGCCTAGGTTGCCCGGAACGTAGAAATGACCATAACTTTTACACTGGTTGCAATTATTCGTTTTATATGATGGAAGAACTGTTGTATTTATATTGTATTTTATGCTGCTGGCGTTCACTTCTTAGGCCCTGACTATTCAATCTGTTGGGTCAACGCCCTAGAGTGAAGCCTAGGTTGCTCGGAATGTAGAAATGACCATAACATTCACACTGGTTGCAATTAATCCTTTTATACGATGGAAAAATTGTTGTATTTTTATTGCATTTTATGCTTCCGGCGTTGACTTCTAATGCCCTAACTATTCAATCTGTTGGAGCAACGCCTTAGGGTGTAGCCTAGGTTGCCCGGAAAGTAGAAATGACCACAAGTTTCATACTGGTTGCAATTACTCGTTTGATATGATGGAAAGACTGTTGTATTTATATTGTATTTTATGCTTCTGGCGTTCACTTCTTAGGCCCTAACTATTCGATCTGGTGGAACAACGCCCTAGGGTGAAGCCTAGGTTGCCCGGAACGTAGAAATGACCATAACTTTTACACTGGTTGCAATTATTCGTTTTATATGATGGAAGAACTGTTGTATTTATATTGTATTTTATGCTGCTGGCGTTCACTTCTTAAGCCCTGACTATTCAATCTGTTGGGTCAACGCCCTAGAGTGAAGCCTAGGTTGCTCGGAATGTAGAAATGACCATAACATTCACACTGGTTGCAATTAATCCTTTTATACGATGGAAAAACTGTTGTATTTTTATTGCATTTTATGCTTCCGGCGTTGACTTCTAAGGCCCTAACTATTCAATCTGTTGGAGCAACGCCCTAGGGTGAAGCCTAGGTTGCCCGGAAAGTAGAAATGACAATAACTTTCACTCTGGTTGCAATTATTCGTTTTATACGATGGAAAAGCTGTTGCACCTTTATTGTATTTTATGCTTCTGTCGTTGACGTCTAAGGCCGTACCTATTAGGTGTGGTGGAGCAACGCACTAGAGTGACGCCTAGGTTGCCTGCAACGTAGAAATGACCATTACTGTCGCAATGTTTGCAATTATTCATTTTATACGTTGGAAAAACTGTTGTACTTATATTGTATTTTATGCTTCTGGCGTTGACCTCTTATGCCATAACTATTCCATCTGGTGGAACAACGCCCTAGGGTGAAGCCTAGGTTGCCCGGAACGTAGAAATGGAAATAACTTTCACACCGGTAGCAATTATTCGTTTTATACGATGGAAAAACAGTTCTATTTATTTTGAATTTTATGCTTCGGCCGTTGACTTCTAAAGCCCTAACTATTCGATCTGCTGGAGCAACGCCCTAGGGTGAAGCCTAGGTTGCCGGAAAGTAGAAATGACCATAACTTTCATACTGGTTGCAATTATTCGTTTTATACGATGGAAAAACTGTTGTATTTATATTGTATTTTATGCTTCTGGCGTTCACTTCTTAGGCTCTAACTATCCGATCTGGTGGAGCAACTCCCTAGAGTGAAGCCGAGGTTGCCCGGAACGTAGAAATGACCATCACTTTCAAACTGGTTTCAATTATTCCGGTTATATGATGGAAAAACTGTTGTATTTTTATTGCATTTTATGCTTCGGGCATTGACTTCTAAGGCCCTAACTATTCAATCTGTTGGAGCAACGCCCTAGGGTGTAGCCTAGGTTTCCCGGAAAGTAGAAATGACCACAACTTTCATACTGGTTGCAATTACTCGTTTTATATGATGGAAAGACTGTTGTATTTATATTGTATTTTATGCTTCTGGCGTTCACTTCTTAGGCCCTAACTATTCGATCGGGTGGAACAACGGCCTAGGGTGAAGCCTAGGTTGCCCGGAACGTAGAAATGACCATAACTTTTACACTGGTTGCAATTATTCGTTTTATATGATGGAAGAACTGTTGTATTTATATTGTATTTTATGCTGCTGGCGTTCACTTCTTAGGCCCTGACTATTCAATCTGTTGGGTCAACGCCCTAGAGTGAAGCCTAGGTTGCTCGGAATGTAGAAATGACCATAACATTCACACTGGTTGCAATTAATCCTTTTATACGATGGAAAAACTGTTGTATTTTTATTGCATTTTATGCTTCCGGCGTTGACTTCTAATGCCCTAACTATTCAATCTGTTGTAGCAACGCCTTAGGGTGAAGCCTAGGTTGCCCGGAAAGTAGAAATGACGTTAACTTTCATACTGGTTGCAATTATTCGTTTTATACGATGGAAAAACTGTTATATTTATACTGTATCTTATGCTTCTGGCGTTGACTTCTTAGGCCCTAACAATTCGATCTGGTGGAACAACGCCCTAGAGTGAAGCCTAGGTTGCCTGGAACGTACAAATGACCATCACTTTCACACGGGTTGCAATTATTCCTGTTATAGGATGGAAAGACTGTTGTATTTTTATTGTATTTTATGCTTCAGGCGTTGACTTCTGAGGCCGCAGCTATTCGATGTGGTGGAAGAACGCCATAGAGTGAAGCGTAGGTTGCCCGGAACGTAGAAATGACCATAACTTTCATACTGGTTGCAATTATTCGTTTTATATGATGGAAGAACTGTTGTATTTATATTGTATTTTATGCTGCTGGCGTTCACTTCTTAGGCCCTAACTATTCGATCTGGTGGAACAACGCCCTGGGGTGAAGCCTAGGTTGCCCGGAACGTAGAAATGACAATAACTTTCACTCTGGTTGCAATTATTCGTTTTATACGATGGAAAAGCTGTTGCACCTTTATTGTATTTTATGCTTCTGTCGTTGACGTCGAAGGCCGTACCTATTAGATGTGGTGGAGCAACGCACTAGAGTGACGCCTAGGTTGCCTGCAACGTAGAAATGACCATTACTGTCGCAATGTTTGCAATTATTCATTTTATACGTTGGAAAAACTGTTGTACTTATATTGTATTTTATGCTTCTGGCATTGACCTCTTATGCCATAACTATTCCATCTGGTGGAACAACGCCCTAGGGTGAAGCCTAGGTTGCCCGGAACGTAGAAATGGAAATAACTTTCACACCGGTAGCAATTATTCGTTTTATACGATGGAAAAACAGTTCTATTTATTTTGAATTTTATGCTTCGGCCGTTGACTTCTAAAGCCCTAACTATTCGATCTGCTGGAGCAACGCCCTAGGGTGAAGCCTAGGTTGCCGGAAAGTAGAAATGACCATAACTTTCATACTGGTTGCAATTATTCGTTTTATACGATGGAAAAACTGTTGTATTTATATTGTATTTTATGCTTCTGGCGTTCACTTCTTAGGCCCTAACTATCCGATCTGGTGGAGCAACTCCCTAGAGTGAAGCCGAGGTTGCCCGGAACGTAGAAATGACCATCACTTTCAAACTGGTTTCAATTATTCCGGTTATATGATGGAAAAACTGTTGTATTTTTATTGCATTTTATGCTTCGGGCATTGACTTCTAAGGCCCTAACTATTCAATCTGTTGGAGCAACGCCCTAGGGTGTAGCCTAGGTTGCCCGGAAAGTAGAAATGACCACAACTTTCATACTGGTTGCAATTACTCGTTTTATATGATGGAAAGACTGTTGTATTTATATTGTATTTTATGCTTCTGGCGTTCACTTCTTAGGCCCTAACTATTCGATCTGGTGGAACAACGCCCTAGGGTGAAGCCTAGGTTGCCCGGAACGTAGAAATGACCATAACTTTTACACTGGTTGCAATTATTCGTTTTATATGATGGAAGAACTGTTGTATTTATATTGTATTTTATGCTGCTGGCGTTCACTTCTTAGGCCCTGACTATTCAATCTGTTGGGTCAACGCCCTAGAGTGAAGCCTAGGTTGCTCGGAATGTAGAAATGACCATAACATTCACACTGGTTGCAATTAATCCTTTTATACGATGGAAAAACTGTTGTATTTTTATTGCATTTTATGCTTCCGGCGTTGACTTCTAATGCCCTAACTATTCAATCTGTTGGAGCAACGCCTTAGGGTGTAGCCTAGGTTGCCCGGAAAGTAGAAATGACCACAAGTTTCATACTGGTTGCAATTACTCGTTTGATATGATGGAAAGACTGTTGTATTTATATTGTATTTTATGCTTCTGGCGTTCACTTCTTAGGCTCTAACTATTCGATCTGGTGGAACAACGCCCTAGGGTGAAGCCTAGGTTGCCCGGAACGTAGAAATGACCATAACTTTTACACTGGTTGCAATTATTCGTTTTATATGATGGAAGAACTGTTGTATTTATATTGTATTTTATGCTGCTGGCGTTCACTTCTTAAGCCCTGACTATTCAATCTGTTGGGTCAACGCCCTAGAGTGAAGCCTAGGTTGCTCGGAATGTAGAAATGACCATAACATTCACACTGGTTGCAATTAATCCTTTTATACGATGGAAAAACTGTTGTATTTTTATTGCATTTTATGCTTCCGGCGTTGACTTCTAAGGCCCTAACTATTCAATCTGTTGGAGCAACGCCCTAGGGTGAAGCCTAGGTTGCCCGGAAAGTAGAAATGACCATAACTTTCATACTGGTTGCAATTATTCGTTTTATACGATGGAAAAACTGTTGTATTTATATTGTATTTTATGCTTCTGGCGTTCACTTCTTAGGCCCTAACTATCCGATCTGGTGGAGCAACTCCCTAGAGTGAAGCCGAGGTTGCCCGGAACGTAGAAATGACCATCACTTTCAAACTGGTTTCAATTATTCCGGTTATATGATGGAAAAACTGTTGTATTTTTATTGCATTTTATGCTTCGGGCATTGACTTCTAAGGCCCTAACTATTCAATCTGTTGGAGCAACGCCCTAGGGTGTAGCCTAGGTTGCCCGGAAAGTAGAAATGACCACAACTTTCATACTGGTTGCAATTACTCGTTTTATATGATGGAAAGACTGTTGTATTTATATTGTATTTTATGCTTCTGGCGTTCACTTCTTAGGCCCTAACTATTCGATCTGGTGGAACAACGCCCTAGGGTGAAGCCTAGGTTGCCCGGAACGTAGAAATGACCATAACTTTTACACTGGTTGCAATTATTCGTTTTATATGATGGAAGAACTGTTGTATTTATATTGTATTTTATGCTGCTGGCGTTCACTTCTTAGGCCCTGACTATTCAATCTGTTGGGTCAACGCCCTAGAGTGAAGCCTAGGTTGCTCGGAATGTAGAAATGACCATAACATTCACACTGGTTGCAATTAATCCTTTTATACGATGGAAAAACTGTTGTATTTTTATTGCATTTTATGCTTCCGGCGTTGACTGCTAATGCCCTAACTATTCAATCTGTTGGAGCAACGCCTTAGGGTGTAGCCTAGGTTGCCCGGAAAGTAGAAATGACCACAAGTTTCATACTGGTTGCAATTACTCGTTTGATATGATGGAAAGACTGTTGTATTTATATTGTATTTTATGCTTCTGGCGTTGACTTCTTAGGCCCTAACAATTCGATCTGGTGGAACAACGCCCTAGAGTGAAGCCTAGGTTGCCTGGAACGTACAAATGACCATCACTTTCACACGGGTTGCAATTATTCCTGTTATAGGATGGAAAGACTGTTGTATTTTTATTGTATTTTATGCTTCAGGCGTTGACTTCTGAGGCCGCAGCTATTCGATGTGGTGGAAGAACGCCATAGAGTGAAGCGTAGGTTGCCCGGAACGTAGAAATGACCATAACTTTCATACTGGTTGCAATTATTCGTTTTATATGATGGAAGAACTGTTGTATTTATATTGTATTTTATGCTGCTGGCGTTCACTTCTTAGGCCCTAACTATTCGATCTGGTGGAACAACGCCCTGGGGTGAAGCCTAGGTTGCCCGGAACGTAGAAATGACAATAACTTTCACTCTGGTTGCAATTATTCGTTTTATACGATGGAAAAGCTGTTGCACCTTTATTGTATTTTATGCTTCTGTCGTTGACGTCGAAGGCCGTACCTATTAGATGTGGTGGAGCAACGCACTAGAGTGACGCCTAGGTTGCCTGCAACGTAGAAATGACCATTACTGTCGCAATGTTTGCAATTATTCATTTTATACGTTGGAAAAACTGTTGTACTTATATTGTATTTTATGCTTCTGGCATTGACCTCTTATGCCATAACTATTCCATCTGGTGGAACAACGGCCTAGGGTGAAGCCTAGGTTGCCCGGAACGTAGAAATGACCATAACTTTTACACTGGTTGCAATTATTCGTTTTATATGATGGAAGAACTGTTGTATTTATATTGTATTTTATGCTGCTGGCGTTCACTTCTTAGGCCCTGACTATTCAATCTGTTGGGTCAACGCCCTAGAGTGAAGCCTAGGTTGCTCGGAATGTAGAAATGACCATAACATTCACACTGGTTGCAATTAATCCTTTTATACGATGGAAAAACTGTTGTATTTTTATTGCATTTTATGCTTCCGGCGTTGACTTCTAATGCCCTAACTATTCAATCTGTTGTAGCAACGCCTTAGGGTGAAGCCTAGGTTGCCCGGAAAGTAGAAATGACGTTAACTTTCATACTGGTTGCAATTATTCGTTTTATACGATGGAAAAACTGTTATATTTATACTGTATCTTATGCTTCTGGCGTTGACTTCTTAGGCCCTAACAATTCGATCTGGTGTAACAACGCCCTAGAGTGAAGCCTAGGTTGCCTGGAACGTACAAATGACCATCACTTTCACACGGGTTGCAATTATTCCTGTTATAGGATGGAAAGACTGTTGTATTTTTATTGTATTTTATGCTTCAGGCGTTGACTTCTGAGGCCGCAGCTATTCGATGTGGTGGAAGAACGCCATAGAGTGAAGCGTAGGTTGCCCGGAACGTAGAAATGACCATAACTTTCATACTGGTTGCAATTATTCGTTTTATATGATGGAAGAACTGTTGTATTTATATTGTATTTTATGCTGCTGGCGTTCACTTCTTAGGCCCTAACTATTCGATCTGGTGGAACAACGCCCTGGGGTGAAGCCTAGGTTGCCCGGAACGTAGAAATGACAATAACTTTCACTCTGGTTGCAATTATTCGTTTTATACGATGGAAAAGCTGTTGCACCTTTATTGTATTTTATGCTTCTGTCGTTGACGTCGAAGGCCGTACCTATTAGATGTGGTGGAGCAACGCACTAGAGTGACGCCTAGGTTGCCTGCAACGTAGAAATGACCATTACTGTCGCAATGTTTGCAATTATTCATTTTATACGTTGGAAAAACTGTTGTACTTATATTGTATTTTATGCTTCTGGCATTGACCTCTTATGCCATAACTATTCCATCTGGTGGAACAACGCCCTAGGGTGAAGCCTAGGTTGCCCGGAACGTAGAAATGGAAATAACTTTCACACCGGTAGCAATTATTCGTTTTATACGATGGAAAAACAGTTCTATTTATTTTGAATTTTATGCTTCGGCCGTTGACTTCTAAAGCCCTAACTATTCGATCTGCTGGAGCAACGCCCTAGGGTGAAGCCTAGGTTGCCGGAAAGTAGAAATGACCATAACTTTCATACTGGTTGCAATTATTCGTTTTATACGATGGAAAAACTGTTGTATTTATATTGTATTTTATGCTTCTGGCGTTCACTTCTTAGGCCCTAACTATCCGATCTGGTGGAGCAACTCCCTAGAGTGAAGCCGAGGTTGCCCGGAACGTAGAAATGACCATCACTTTCAAACTGGTTTCAATTATTCCGGTTATATGATGGAAAAACTGTTGTATTTTTATTGCATTTTATGCTTCGGGCATTGACTTCTAAGGCCCTAACTATTCAATCTGTTGGAGCAACGCCCTAGGGTGTAGCCTAGGTTGCCCGGAAAGTAGAAATGACCACAACTTTCATACTGGTTGCAATTACTCGTTTTATATGATGGAAAGACTGTTGTATTTATATTGTATTTTATGCTTCTGGCGTTCACTTCTTAGGCCCTAACTATTCGATCTGGTGGAACAACGCCCTAGGGTGAAGCCTAGGTTGCCCGGAACGTAGAAATGACCATAACTTTTACACTGGTTGCAATTATTCGTTTTATATGATGGAAGAACTGTTGTATTTATATTGTATTTTATGCTGCTGGCGTTCACTTCTTAGGCCCTGACTATTCAATCTGTTGGGTCAACGCCCTAGAGTGAAGCCTAGGTTGCTCGGAATGTAGAAATGACCATAACATTCACACTGGTTGCAATTAATCCTTTTATACGATGGAAAAACTGTTGTATTTTTATTGCATTTTATGCTTCCGGCGTTGACTTCTAATGCCCTAACTATTCAATCTGTTGGAGCAACGCCTTAGGGTGTAGCCTAGGTTGCCCGGAAAGTAGAAATGACCACAAGTTTCATACTGGTTGCAATTACTCGTTTGATATGATGGAAAGACTGTTGTATTTATATTGTATTTTATGCTTCTGGCGTTCACTTCTTAGGCCCTAACTATTCGATCTGGTGGAACAACGCCCTAGGGTGAAGCCTAGGTTGCCCGGAACGTAGAAATGACCATAACTTTTACACTGGTTGCAATTATTCGTTTTATATGATGGAAGAACTGTTGTATTTATATTGTATTTTATGCTGCTGGCGTTCACTTCTTAAGCCCTGACTATTCAATCTGTTGGGTCAACGCCCTAGAGTGAAGCCTAGGTTGCTCGGAATGTAGAAATGACCATAACATTCACACTGGTTGCAATTAATCCTTTTATACGATGGAAAAACTGTTGTATTTTTATTGCATTTTATGCTTCCGGCGTTGACTTCTAAGGCCCTAACTATTCAATCTGTTGGAGCAACGCCATAGAGTGAAGCCTAGGTTGCGCGGAACGTAGAAATGACCATAACTTTCATACTGGTTGCAATTATTCTTTTTATATGATGAAAAAACTGTTATATTTATATTGTACTTTATGCTTCTGGCGTTGCCTTCTTAGGCCCTAACTATTCGATCTGGTAGAACAACGCCCTAGAGTGCAGCCTATGTTACCCGGAACGTAGAAATGACCAGTACTTTCACACTGTTTGCAGTGACTCCTGTTATACGACAGAAAAACTGTTGCATCTTTAATGAATTTTATGCTTCTGGCGTTGACTTCTAAGGCCCTAACTATTCTATTTGGTGTACCAACGCCCCAGAGTGCAGCCTAGGTCGCCCGGAAAGTAGAAATGACAATAACTTTCTCTCTGGTTGCAATTATTCGTTTTATACGATGGAAAAGCTGTTGCATCTTTCTTGTATTTTATGCTTCTGTCGTTGACGTCTAAGGCTGTAGCTATTAGATGTGGTGGAGCAACGCACTAGAGTGACGCCTAGGTTGCCTGCAACGTAGAAATGACCATCACTTTCAAACTGGTTGCAATTATTCCGGTTATATGATGGAAAAACTGTTGTATTTTTATTGCATTTTATGCTTCGGGCATTGACTTCTAAGGCCCTAACTATTCAATCTGTTGGAGCCACGCCCTAGGGTGTAGCCTAGGTTGCCCGGAAAGTAGAAATGACCACAACTTTCATACTGGTTGCAATTACTCGTTTGATATGATGGAAAGACTGTTGTATTTATATTGTATTTTATGCTTCTGGCGTTCACTTCTTAGGCCCTAACTATTCGATCTGGTGGAACAACGCCCTAGGGTGAAGCCTAGGTTGCCCGGAACGTAGAAATGACCATAACTTTTACACTGGTTGCAATTATCCGTTTTATATGATGGAAGAACTGTTGTATTTATATTGTATTTTATGCTGCTGGCGTTCACTTCTTAAGCCCTGACTATTCAATCTGTTGGGTCAACGCCCTAGAGTGAAGCCTAGGTTGCTCGGAATGTAGAAATGACCATAACATTCACACTGGTTGCAATTAATCCTTCTATACGATGGAAAAACTGTTGTATTTTTATTGCATTTTATGCATCCGGCGTTGACTTCTAAGGCCCTAACTATTCAATCTGTTGGAGCAACGCCCTAGGGTGAAGCCTAGGGTTCCCGGAAAGTAGAAATGACAATAACTTTCACTCTGGTTGCAATTATTCGTTTTATACGATGGAAAAGCTGTTGCATCTTTATTGTATTTTATGCTTCTGTCGTTGACGTCTAAGGCCGTAGCTATTAGATGTGGTGGAGCAACGCACTAGAGTGACGCCTAGGTTGCCTGCAACGTAGAAATGACCATTACTGTCGCAATGTTTGCAATTATTCATTTTATACGTTGGAAAAACTGTTGTACTTATATTGTATTTTATGCTTCTGGCGTTGACCTCTTATGCCATAATTATTCCATCTGGTGGAACAACGCCCTAGGGTGAAGCCTAGTTTGCCCGGAACGTAGAAATGGAAATAACTTTCACACCGGTAGCAATTATTCGTTTTATACGATGGGAAAGCCGTTGTATTTATATTGTATTTTATGCTTCTGGCGTTGACTTCTAAGGCCGTAGCTATTCGATCTGTTGGAGCAACGCCCTAGGGTGAAGCCTAGGTTGCCGGAAAGTAGAAATGACCATAACTTTCATACTGGTTGCAATTATTCGTTTTATACGATGGAAAAACTGTTGTATTTATATTGTATTTTATGCTTCTGGCGTTGACTTCTTAGGCCCTAACAATTCGATCTGGTGGAACAACGCCCTAGAGTGAAGCCTAGGTTGCCTGGAACGTACAAATGACCATCACTTTCACACGGGTTGCAATTATTCCTGTTAAAGGATGGAAAGACTGTTGTATTTTTATTGTATTTTATGCTTCAGGCGTTGACTTCTGAGGCCGCAGCTATTCGATGTGGTGGAAGAACGCCATAGAGTGAAGCGTAGGTTGCCCGGAACGTAGAAATGACCATAACTTTCATACTGGTTGCAATTATTCGTTTTATATGATGGAAGAACTGTTGTATTTATATTGTATTTTATGCTGCTGGCGTTCACTTCTTAGGCCCTAACTATTCGATCTGGTGGAACAACGCCCTGGGGTGAAGCCTAGGTTGCCCGGAACGTAGAAATGACGATAACTTTGACACTGGTTGCTATTATTCGTTTTATACGATGGAAAAACTGTTCTATTAATTTTGTATTTTATGCTTCGGGCGTTGACTTCTAAGGCCCTAACTGTTTGATCTGGTGGAGCAACGCCCTAGACTGAAGCCTAGGTTGCCCGGAACGAAGAAATGACCATAACTTTCACACTGGATGCTCTTATTCGTTCTATACGATGGAAAAACTGTTATATTTATATTGTATCTTATGCTTCTGGCGTTGACTTCTTAGGCCCTAACAATTCGATCTGGTGGAACAACGCCCTAGAGTGAAGCCCAGGTTGCCTGGAACGTACAAATGACCATCACTTTCACACGGGTTGCAATTATTCCTGTTATAGGATGGAAAGACTGTTGTATCTTTATTGTATTTTATGATTCAGGCGTTGACTTCTGAGGCCGTAGCTATTCGATGTGGTGGAAGAACGCCATAGAGTGAAGCCTAGGTTGCGCGGAACGTAGAAATGACCATAACTTTCATACTGGTTGCAATTATTCTTTTTATATGATGAAAAAACTGTTATATTTATATTGTACTTTATGCTTCTGGCGTTGCCTTCTTAGGCCCTAACTATTCGATCTGGTAGAACAACGCCCTAGAGTGCAGCCTATGTTACCCGGAACGTAGAAATGACCAGTACTTTCACACTGTTTGCAGTGACTCCTGTTATACGACAGAAAAACTGTTGCATCTTTAATGAATTTTATGCTTCTGCGGTTGACTTCTAAGGCCCTAACTATTCTATTTGGTGTATCAACGCCCCAGAGTGCAGCCTAGGTTGCCCGGAAAGTAGAAATGACAATAACTTTCTCTCTGGTTGCAATTATTCGTTTTATACGATGGAAAAGCTGTTGCATCTTTATTGTATTTTATGCTTCTGTCGTTGACGTCTAAGGCTGTAGCTATTAGATGTGGTGGAGCAACGCACTAGAGTGACGCCTAGGTTGCCTGCAACGTAGAAATGACCATCACTTTCAAAC
Organism: Calliopsis andreniformis; assembly: GCF_051401765.1. Taxonomy (NCBI): domain Eukaryota; kingdom Metazoa; phylum Arthropoda; class Insecta; order Hymenoptera; family Andrenidae; genus Calliopsis; species Calliopsis andreniformis. The sequence continues at coordinate 5,130,582 of NW_027480425.1, read as the reverse complement.
TGGTTGCAATTATTCCGGTTATATGATGGAAAAACTGTTGTATTTTTATTGCATTTTATGCTTCGGGCATTGACTTCTAAGGCCCTAACTATTCAATCTGTTGGAGCCACGCCCTAGGGTGTAGCCTAGGTTGCCCGGAAAGTAGAAATGACCACAACTTTCATACTGGTTGCAATTACTCGTTTGATATGATGGAAAGACTGTTGTATTTATATTGTATTTTATGCTTCTGGCGTTCACTTCTTAGGCCCTAACTATTCGATCTGGTGGAACAACGCCCTAGGGTGAAGCCTAGGTTGCCCGGAACGTAGAAATGACCATAACTTTTACACTGGTTGCAATTATCCGTTTTATATGATGGAAGAACTGTTGTATTTATATTGTATTTTATGCTGCTGGCGTTCACTTCTTAAGCCCTGACTATTCAATCTGTTGGGTCAACGCCCTAGAGTGAAGCCTAGGTTGCTCGGAATGTAGAAATGACCATAACATTCACACTGGTTGCAATTAATCCTTCTATACGATGGAAAAACTGTTGTATTTTTATTGCATTTTATGCATCCGGCGTTGACTTCTAAGGCCCTAACTATTCAATCTGTTGGAGCAACGCCCTAGGGTGAAGCCTAGGGTTCCCGGAAAGTAGAAATGACAATAACTTTCACTCTGGTTGCAATTATTCGTTTTATACGATGGAAAAGCTGTTGCATCTTTATTGTATTTTATGCTTCTGTCGTTGACGTCTAAGGCCGTAGCTATTAGATGTGGTGGAGCAACGCACTAGAGTGACGCCTAGGTTGCCTGCAACGTAGAAATGACCATTACTGTCGCAATGTTTGCAATTATTCATTTTATACGTTGGAAAAACTGTTGTACTTATATTGTATTTTATGCTTCTGGCGTTGACCTCTTATGCCATAATTATTCCATCTGGTGGAACAACGCCCTAGGGTGAAGCCTAGTTTGCCCGGAACGTAGAAATGGAAATAACTTTCACACCGGTAGCAATTATTCGTTTTATACGATGGGAAAGCCGTTGTATTTATATTGTATTTTATGCTTCTGGCGTTGACTTCTAAGGCCGTAGCTATTCGATCTGTTGGAGCAACGCCCTAGGGTGAAGCCTAGGTTGCCGGAAAGTAGAAATGACCATAACTTTCATACTGGTTGCAATTATTCGTTTTATACGATGGAAAAACTGTTGTATTTATATTGTATTTTATGCTTCTGGCGTTGACTTCTTAGGCCCTAACAATTCGATCTGGTGGAACAACGCCCTAGAGTGAAGCCTAGGTTGCCTGGAACGTACAAATGACCATCACTTTCACACGGGTTGCAATTATTCCTGTTAAAGGATGGAAAGACTGTTGTATTTTTATTGTATTTTATGCTTCAGGCGTTGACTTCTGAGGCCGCAGCTATTCGATGTGGTGGAAGAACGCCATAGAGTGAAGCGTAGGTTGCCCGGAACGTAGAAATGACCATAACTTTCATACTGGTTGCAATTATTCGTTTTATATGATGGAAGAACTGTTGTATTTATATTGTATTTTATGCTGCTGGCGTTCACTTCTTAGGCCCTAACTATTCGATCTGGTGGAACAACGCCCTGGGGTGAAGCCTAGGTTGCCCGGAACGTAGAAATGACGATAACTTTGACACTGGTTGCTATTATTCGTTTTATACGATGGAAAAACTGTTCTATTAATTTTGTATTTTATGCTTCGGGCGTTGACTTCTAAGGCCCTAACTGTTTGATCTGGTGGAGCAACGCCCTAGACTGAAGCCTAGGTTGCCCGGAACGAAGAAATGACCATAACTTTCACACTGGATGCTCTTATTCGTTCTATACGATGGAAAAACTGTTATATTTTTATTGTATTTTATGCTGCTGGCGTTCACTTCTTAGGCCCTAACTATTCGATCTGGTGGAACAACGCCCTGGGGTGAAGCCTAGGTTGCCCGGAACGTAGAAATGACCATAACTTTCACACTGGTTGCTATTATTCGTTCTATACGATGGAAAAACTGTTATATTTATATTGTACTTTATACTTCTGGCGTTGCCTTCTTAGGCCCTAACTGTTCGATCTGGTAGAACAACGCCCTAGAGTGAAGCCTATGTTACCCGGAACGTAGAAATGACCAGTACTTTCACACTGTTTGCAGTGACTCCTGTTATACGACAGAAAAACTGTTGCATCTTTAATGAATTTTATGCTTCTGGCGTTGACTTCTAAGGCCCTAACTATTCTATTTGGTGTATCAACGCCCCAGAGTGCAGCCTAGGTTGCCCGGAAAGTAGAAATGACAATAACTTTCACTCTGGTTGCAATTATTCGTTTTATACGATGGAAAAGCTGTTGCATCTTTATTGTATTTTATGCTTCTGTCGTTGACGTCTAAGGCTGTAGCTATTAGATGTGGTGGAGCAACGCACTAGAGTGACGCCTAGGTTGCCTACAACGTAGAAATGACCATCACTTTCAAACTGCTTGCAATTATTCCGGTTATATGATGGAAAAACTGTTGTATTTTTATTGCATTTTATGCTTCGGGCATTGACTTCTAAGGCCCTAACTATTCAATCTGTTGGAGCAACGCCCTAGGGTGTAGCCTAGGTTGCCCGGAAAGTAGAAATGACCACAAGTTTCATACTGGTTGCAATTACTCGTTTGATATGATGGAAAGACTGTTGTATTTATATTGTATTTTATGCTTCTGGCGTTCGCTTCTTAGGCCCTAACTATTCGATCTGGTGGAACAACGCCCTAGGGTGAAGCCTAGGTTGCCCGGAACGTAGAAATGACCATAACTTTTACACTGGTTGCAATTATTCGTTTTATATGATGGAAGAACTGTTGTATTTATATTGTATTTTATGCTGCTGGCGTTCACTTCTTAAGCCCTGACTATTCAATCTGTTGGCTCAACGCCCTAGAGTGAAGCCTAGGTTGCTCGGAATGTAGAAATGACCATAACATTCACACTGGTTGCAATTAATCCTTTTATACGATGGAAAAACTGTTGTATTTTTATTGCATTTTATGCTTCCGGCGTTGACTTCTAAGGCCCTAACTATTCAATCTGTTGGAGCAACGCCCTAGGGTGAAGCCTAGGTTGCCCGGAAAGTAGAAATGACAATAACTTTCACTCTGGTTGCAATTATTCGTTTTATACGATGGAAAAGCTGTTGCACCTTTATTGTATTTTATGCTTCTGTCGTTGACGTCTAAGGCCGTACCTATTAGATGTGGTGGAGCAGCGCACTAGAGTGACGCCTAGGTTGCCTGCAACGTAGAAATGACCATTACTGTCGCAATGATTGCAATTATTCATTTTATACGTTGGAAAAACTGTTGTACTTATATTGTATTTTATGCTTCTGGCGTTGACCTCTTATGCCATAACTATTCCATCTGGTGGAACAACGCCCTAGGGTGAAGCCTAGGTTGCCCGGAACGTAGAAATGGAAATAACTTTCACACCGGTAGCAATTATTCGTTTTATACGATGGGAAAGCCGTTGTATTTATATTGTATTTTATGCTTCTGGCGTTGACTTCTAAGGCCGTAGCTATTCGATCTGTTGGAGCAACGCCCTAGGGTGAAGCCTAGGTTGCCGGAAAGTAGAAATGACCATAACTTTCATACTGGTTGCAATTATTCGTTTTATACGATGGAAAAACTGTTGTATTTATATTGTATTTTATGCTTCTGGCGTTGACTTCTTAGGCCCTAACAATTCGATCTGGTGGAACAACGCCCTAGAGTGAAGCCTAGGTTGCCTGGAACGTACAAATGACCATCACTTTCACACGGGTTGCAATTATTCCTGTTAAAGGATGGAAAGACTGTTGTATTTTTATTGTATTTTATGCTTCAGGCGTTGACTTCTGAGGCCGCAGCTATTCGATGTGGTGGAAGAACGCCATAGAGTGAAGCGTAGGTTGCCCGGAACGTAGAAATGACCATAACTTTCATACTGGTTGCAATTATTCGTTTTATATGATGGAAGAACTGTTGTATTTATATTGTATTTTATGCTGCTGGCGTTCACTTCTTAGGCCCTAACTATTCGATCTGGTGGAACAACGCCCTGGGGTGAAGCCTAGGTTGCCCGGAACGTAGAAATGACGATAACTTTGACACTGGTTGCTATTATTCGTTTTATACGATGGAAAAACTGTTCTATTAATTTTGTATTTTATGCTTCGGGCGTTGACTTCTAAGGCCCTAACTGTTTGATCTGGTGGAGCAACGCCCTAGACTGAAGCCTAGGTTGCCCGGAACGAAGAAATGACCATAACTTTCACACTGGATGCTCTTATTCGTTCTATACGATGGAAAAACTGTTATATTTTTATTGTATTTTATGCTGCTGGCGTTCACTTCTTAGGCCCTAACTATTCGATCTGGTGGAACAACGCCCTGGGGTGAAGCCTAGGTTGCCCGGAACGTAGAAATGACCATAACTTTCACACTGGTTGCTATTATTCGTTCTATACGATGGAAAAACTGTTATATTTATATTGTACTTTATACTTCTGGCGTTGCCTTCTTAGGCCCTAACTGTTCGATCTGGTAGAACAACGCCCTAGAGTGAAGCCTATGTTACCCGGAACGTAGAAATGACCAGTACTTTCACACTGTTTGCAGTGACTCCTGTTATACGACAGAAAAACTGTTGCATCTTTAATGAATTTTATGCTTCTGGCGTTGACTTCTAAGGCCCTAACTATTCTATTTGGTGTATCAACGCCCCAGAGTGCAGCCTAGGTTGCCCGGAAAGTAGAAATGACAATAACTTTCACTCTGGTTGCAATTATTCGTTTTATACGATGGAAAAGCTGTTGCATCTTTATTGTATTTTATGCTTCTGTCGTTGACGTCTAAGGCTGTAGCTATTAGATGTGGTGGAGCAACGCACTAGAGTGACGCCTAGGTTGCCTACAACGTAGAAATGACCATCACTTTCAAACTGCTTGCAATTATTCCGGTTATATGATGGAAAAACTGTTGTATTTTTATTGCATTTTATGCTTCGGGCATTGACTTCTAAGGCCCTAACTATTCAATCTGTTGGAGCAACGCCCTAGGGTGTAGCCTAGGTTGCCCGGAAAGTAGAAATGACCACAAGTTTCATACTGGTTGCAATTACTCGTTTGATATGATGGAAAGACTGTTGTATTTATATTGTATTTTATGCTTCTGGCGTTCGCTTCTTAGGCCCTAACTATTCGATCTGGTGGAACAACGCCCTAGGGTGAAGCCTAGGTTGCCCGGAACGTAGAAATGACCATAACTTTTACACTGGTTGCAATTATTCGTTTTATATGATGGAAGAACTGTTGTATTTATATTGTATTTTATGCTGCTGGCGTTCACTTCTTAAGCCCTGACTATTCAATCTGTTGGCTCAACGCCCTAGAGTGAAGCCTAGGTTGCTCGGAATGTAGAAATGACCATAACATTCACACTGGTTGCAATTAATCCTTTTATACGATGGAAAAACTGTTGTATTTTTATTGCATTTTATGCTTCCGGCGTTGACTTCTAAGGCCCTAACTATTCAATCTGTTGGAGCAACGCCCTAGGGTGAAGCCTAGGTTGCCCGGAAAGTAGAAATGACAATAACTTTCACTCTGGTTGCAATTATTCGTTTTATACGATGGAAAAGCTGTTGCACCTTTATTGTATTTTATGCTTCTGTCGTTGACGTCTAAGGCCGTACCTATTAGATGTGGTGGAGCAGCGCACTAGAGTGACGCCTAGGTTGCCTGCAACGTAGAAATGACCATTACTGTCGCAATGATTGCAATTATTCATTTTATACGTTGGAAAAACTGTTGTACTTATATTGTATTTTATGCTTCTGGCGTTGACCTCTTATGCCATAACTATTCCATCTGGTGGAACAACGCCCTAGGGTGAAGCCTAGGTTGCCCGGAACGTAGAAATGGAAATAACTTTCACACCGGTAGCAATTATTCGTTTTATACGATGGAAAGACAGTTCTATTTATTTTGAATTTTATGCTTCGGCCGTTGACTTCTAAAGCCCTAACTGTTCGATCTGCTGGAGCAACGCCCTAGGGTGAAGCCTAGGTTGCCGGAAAGTAGAAATGACCATAACTTTCATACTGGTTGCAATTATTCGTTTTATACGATGGAAAAACTGTTGTATTTATATTGTATTTTATGCTTCCGGCGTTCACTTCTTAGGCCCTAACTATCCGATCTGGTGGAGCAACTCCCTAGAGTGAAGCCGAGGTTGCCCGGAACGTAGAAATGTCCATCACTTTCAAACTGGTTTCAATTATTCCGGTTATATGATGGAAAAACTGTTGTATTTTTATTGCATTTTATGCTTCGGGCATTGACTTCTAAGGCCCTAACTATTCAATCTGTTGGAGCAACGCCCTAGGGTGTAGCCTAGGTTGCCCGGAAAGTAGAAATGACCACAACTTTCATACTGGTTGCAATTACTCGTTTTATATGATGGAAAGACTGTTGTATTTATATTGTATTTTATGCTTCTGGCATTCACTTCTTAGGCCCTAACTATTCGATCTGGTGGAACAACGCCCTGGGGTGAAGCCTAGGTTGCCCGGAACGTAGAAATGACCATAACTTTTACACTGGTTGCAATTATTCGTTTTATATGATGGAAGAACTGTTGTATTTATATTGTATTTTATGCTGCTGGCGTTCACTTCTTAGGCCCTGACTATTCAATCTGTTGGGTCAACGCCCTAGAGTGAAGCCTAGGTTGCTCGGAATGTAGAAATGACCATAACATTCACACTGGTTGCAATTAATCCTTTTATACGATGGAAAAACTGTTGTATTTTTATTGCATTTTATGCTTCCGGCGTTGACTTCTAATGCCCTAACTATTCAATCTGTTGAAGCAACGCCTTAGGGTGAAGCCTAGGTTGCCCGGAAAGTAGAAATGACGTTAACTTTCATACTGGTTGCAATTATTCGTTTTATACGATGGAAAAACTGTTATATTTATACTGTATCTTATGCTTCTGGCGTTGACTTCTTAGGCCCTAACAATTCGATCTGGTGGAACAACGCCCTAGAGTGAAGCCTAGGTTGCCTGGAACGTACAAATGACCATCACTTTCACACGGGTTGCAATTATTCCTGTTATAGGATGGAAAGACTGTTGTATTTTTATTGTATTTTATGCTTCAGGCGTTGACTTCTGAGGCCGCAGCTATTCGATGTGGTGGAAGAACGCCATAGAGTGAAGCGTAGGTTGCCCGGAACGTAGAAATGACCATAACTTTCATACTGGTTGCAATTATTCGTTTTATATGATGGAAGAACTGTTGTATTTATATTGTATTTTATGCTGCTGGCGTTCACTTCTTAGGCCCTAACTATTCGATCTGGTGGAACAACGCCCTGGGGTGAAGCCTAGGTTGCCCGGAACGTAGAAATGACCATAACTTTGACACTGGTTGCTATTATTCGTTTTATACGATGGAAAAACTGTTCTATTAATTTTGTATATTATGCTTCGGGCGTTGACTTCTAAGGCCCTAACTGTTTGATCTGGTGGAGCAACGCCCTAGAGTGAAGCCTAGGTTGCCCGGAACGAAGAAATGACCATAACTTTCACACTGGATGCTCTTATTCGTTCTATACGATGGAAAAAGAGTTATATTTATATTGTATCTTATGCTTCTGTCGTTGACGTCTAAGGCTGTAGCTATTAGATGTGGTGGAGCAACGCACTAGAGTGACGCCTAGGTTGCCTGCAACGTAGAAATGACCATCACTTTCAAACTGGTTGCAATTATTCCGGTTATATGATGGAAAAACTGTTGTATTTTTATTGCATTTTATGCTTCGGGCATTGACTTCTAAGGCCCTAACTATTCAATCTGTTGGAGCAACGCCCTAGGGTGTAGCCTAGGTTGCCCGGAAAGTAGAAATGACCACAACTTTCATACTGGTTGCAATTACTCGTTTGATATGATGGAAAGACTGTTGTATTTATATTCTATTTTATGCTTCTGGCGTTCACTTCTTAGGCCCTAACTATTCGATCTGGTGGAACAACGCCCTAGGGTGAAGCCTAGGTTGCCCGGAACGTAGAAATGACCATAACTTTTACACTGGTTGCAATTATCCGTTTTATATGATGGAAGAACTGTTGTATTTATATTGTATTTTATGCTGCTGGCGTTCACTTCTTAAGCCCTGACTATTCAATCTGTTGGGTCAACGCCCTAGAGTGAAGCCTAGGTTGCTCGGAATGTAGAAATGACCATAACATTCACACTGGTTGCAATTAATCCTTTTATACGATGGAAAAACTGTTGTATTTTTATTGCATTTTATGCATCCGGCGTTGACTTCTAAGGCCCTAACTATTCAATCTGTTGGAGCAACGCCCTAGGGTGAAGCCTAGGTTGCCCGGAAAGTAGAAATGACAATAACTTTCACTCTGGTTGCAATTATTCGTTTTATACGATGGAAAAGCTGTTGCATCTTTATTGTATTTTATGCTTCTGTCGTTGACGTCTAAGGCCGTAGCTATTAGATGTGGTGGCGCAACGCACTAGAGTGACGCCTAGGTTGCCTGCAACGTAGAAATGACCATTACTGTCGCAATGTTTGCAATTATTCATTTTATACGTTGGAAAAACTGTTGTACTTATATTGTATTTTATGCTTCTGGCGTTGACCTCTTATGTCATAATTATTCCATCTGGTGGAACAACGCCCTAGGGTGAAGCCTAGTTTGCCCGGAACGTAGAAATGGAAATAACTTTCACACCGGTAGCAATTATTCGTTTTATACGATGGGAATGCCGTTGTATTTATATTGTATTTTATGCTTCTGGCGTTGACTTCTAAGGCCGTAGCTATTCGATCTGTTGGAGCAACGCCCTAGGGTGAAGCCTAGGTTGCCGGAAAGTAGAAATGACCATAACTTTCATACTGGTTGCAATTATTCGTTCTATACGATGGAAAAACTGTTGTATTTATATTGTATTTTATGCTTCTGGCGTTGACTTCTTAGGCCCTAACAATTCGATCTGGTGGAACAACGCCCTAGAGTGAAGCCTAGGTTGCCTGGAACGTACAGATGACCATCACTTTCACACGGGTTGCAATTATTCCTGTTATAGGATGGAAAGACTGTTGTATTTTTATTGTATTTTATGCTTCAGGCGTTGACTTCTGAGGCCGCAGCTATTCGATGTGGTGGAAGAACGCCATAGAGTGAAGCGTAGGTTGCCCGGAACGTAGAAATGACCATAACTTTCATACTGGTTGCAATTATTCGTTTTATATGATGGAAGAACTGTTGTATTTATATTGTATTTTATGCTGCTGGCGTTCACTTCTTAGGCCCTAACTATTCGATCTGGTGGAACAACGCCCTGGGGTGAAGCCTAGGTTGCCCGGAACGTAGAAATGACCATAACTTTGACACTGGTTGCTATTATTCGTTTTATACGATGGAAAAACTGTTCTATTAATTTTGTATTTTATGCTTCGGGCGTTGACTTCTAAGGCCCTAACTGTTTGATCTGGTGGAGCAACGCCCTAGACTGAAGCCTAGGTTGCCCGGAACGAAGAAATGACCATAACTTTCACACTGGATGCTCTTATTCGTTCTATACGATGGAAAAACTGTTATATTTATATTGTATCTTATGCTTCTGGCGTTGACTTCTTAGGCCCTAACAATTCAATCTGTTGGAGCAACGCCCTAGGGTGTAGCCTACGTTGCCCGGAAAGTAGAAATGACCACAACTTTCATACTGGTTGCAATTACTCGTTTGATATGATGGAAAGACTGTTGTATTTATATTGTATTTTATGCTTCTGGCGTTCACTTCTTAGGCCCTAACTATTCGATCTGGTGGAACAACGCCCTAGGGTGAAGCCTAGGTTGCCCGGAACGTAGAAATGACCATAACTTTTACACTGGTAGCAATTATCCGTTTTATATGATGGAAGAACTGTTGTATTTATATTGTATTTTATGCTGCTGGCGTTCACTTCTTAAGCCCTGACTATTCAATCTGTTGGGTCAACGCCCTAGAGTGAAGCCTAGGTTGCTCGGAATGTAGAAATGACCATAACATTCACACTGGTTGCAATTAATCCTTTTATACGATGGAAAAACTGTTGTATTTTTATTGCATTTTATGCATCCGGCGTTGACTTCTAAGGCCCTAACTATTCAATCTGTTGGGTCAACGCCCTAGAGTAAAGCCTAGGTTGCTCGGAATGTAGAAATGACCACAACATTCACACTGGTTGCAATTAATCCTTTTATACGATGGAAAAACTGTTGTATTTTTATTGCATTTTATGCTTCCGGCGTTGACTTCTAAGGCCCTAACTATTCAATCTGTTGGAGCAACGCCTTAGGGTGAAGCCTAGGTTGCCCGGAAAGTAGAAATGACGTTAACTTTCATACTGGTTGCAATTATTCGTTTTATACGATGGAAAAACTGTTATATTTATATTGTATCTTATGCTTCTGGCGTTGACTTCTTAGGCCCTAACAATTCGATCTGGTGGAGCAACGCCCTAGAGTGAAGCCTAGGTTGCCTGGAACGTACAAATGACCATCACTTTCACACGGGTTGCAATTATTCCTGTTATAGGATGGAAAGACTGTTGTATTTTTATTGTATTTTATGCTTCAGGCGTTGTCTTCTGAGGCCGCAGCTATTCGATGTGGTGGAAGAACGCCATAGAGTGAAGCGTAGGTTGCCCGGAACGTAGAAATGACCATAACTTTCATACTGGTTGCAATTATTCGTTTTATATGATGGAAGAACTGTTGTATTTATATTGTATTTTATGCTGCTGGCGTTCACTTCTTAGGCCCTAACTATTCGATCTGGTGGAACAACGCCCTGGGGTGAAGCCTAGGTTGCCCGGAACGTAGAAATGACCATAACTTTGACACTGGTTGCTATTATTCGTTTTATACGATGGAAAAACTGTTCTATTAATTTTGTATTTTATGCTTCGGGCGTTGACTTCTAAGGCCCTAACTGTTTGATCTGGTGGAGCAACGCCCTAGAGTGAAGCCTAGGTTGCCCGGAACGAAGAAATGACCATAACTTTCACACTGGATGCTCTTATTCGTTCTATACGATGGAAAAACTGTTATATTTATATTGTATCTTATGCTTCTGGCGTTGACTCCTTAGGCCCTAACAATTCGATCTGGTGGAACAACGCCCTAGAGTGAAGCCCAGGTTGCCTGGAACGTACAAATGACCATCACTTTCACACGGGTTGCAATTATTCCTGTTATAGGATGGAAAGACTGTTGTATTTTTATTGTATTTTATGCTGCTGGCGTTCACTTCTTAGGCCCTAACTATTCGATCTGGTGGAACAACGCCCTGGGGTGAAGCCCAGGTTGCCTGGAACGTACAAATGACCATCACTTTCACACGGGTTGCAATTATTCCTGTTATAGGATGGAAAGACTGTTGTATTTTTATTGTATTTTATGCTTCAGGCGTTGTCTTCTGAGGCCGCAGCTATTCGATGTGGTGGAAGAACGCCATAGAGTGAAGCGTAGGTTGCCCGGAACGTAGAAATGACCATAACTTTCATACTGGTTGCAATTATTCGTTTTATATGATGGAAGAACTGTTGTATTTATATTGTATTTTATGCTGCTGGCGTTCACTTCTTAGGCCCTAACTATTCGATCTGGTGGAACAACGCCCTGGGGTGAAGCCTAGGTTGCCCGGAACGTAGAAATGACCATAACTTTGACACTGGTTGCTATTATTCGTTTTATACGATGGAAAAACTGTTCTATTAATTTTGTATTTTATGCTTCGGGCGTTGACTTCTAAGGCCCTAACTGTTTGATCTGGTGGAGCAACGCCCTAGAGTGAAGCCTAGGTTGCCCGGAACGAAGAAATGACCATAACTTTCACACTGGATGCTCTTATTCGTTCTATACGATGGAAAAACTGTTATATTTATATTGTATCTTATGCTTCTGGCGTTGACTTCTTAGGCCCTAACAATTCGATCTGGTGGAACAACGCCCTAGAGTGAAGCCCAGGTTGCCTGGAACGTACAAATGACCATCACTTTCACACGGGTTGCAATTATTCCTGTTATAGGATGGAAAGACTGTTGTATTTTTATTGTATTTTATGCTGCTGGCGTTCACTTCTTAGGCCCTAACTATTCGATCTGGTGGAACAACGCCCTGGGGTGAAGCCTAGGTTGCCCGGAACGTAGAAATGACCATAACTTTCACACTGGTTGCTATTATTCGTTTTATACGATGGAAAAACTGTTATATTTATATTGTACTTTATGCTTCTGGCGTTGCCTTCTTAGGCCCTAACTGTTCGATCTGGTAGAACAACGCCCTTGAGTGAAGCCTATGTTACCCGGAACGTAGAAATGACCAGTACTTTCACACTGTTTGCAGTGACTCCTGTTATACGACAGAAAAACTGTTGCATCTTTAATGAATTTTATGCTTCTGGCGTTGACTTCTAAGGCCCTAACTATTCTATTTGGTGTATCAACGCCCCAGAGTGCAGCCTAGGTTGCCCGGAAAGTAGAAATGACAATAACTTTCACTCTGGTTGCAATTATTCGTTTTATACGATGGAAAAGCTGTTGCATCTTTATTGTATTTTATGCTTCTGTCGTTGACGTCTAAGGCTGTAGCTATTAGATGTGGTGGAGCAACGCACTAGAGTGACGCCTAGGTTGCCTGCAACGTAGAAATGACCATCACTTTCAAACTGCTTGCAATTATTCCGGTTATATGATGGAAAAACTGTTGTATTTTTATTGCATTTTATGCTTCGGGCATTGACTTCTAAGGCCCTAACTATTCAATCTGTTGGAGCAGCGCCCTAGGGTGTAGCCTAGGTTGCCCGGAAAGTAGAAATGACCACAAGTTTCATACTGGTTGCAATTACTCGCTTGATATGATGGAAAGACTGTTGTATTTATATTGTATTTTATGCTTCTGGCGTTCACTTCTTAGGCCCTAACTATTCGATCTGGTGGAACAACGCCCTAGGGTGAAGCCTAGGTTGCCCGGAACGTAGAAATGACCATAACTTTTACACTGGTTGCAATTATTCGTTTTATATGATGGAAGAACTGTTGTATTTATATTGTATTTTATGCTGCTGGCGTTCACTTCTTAAGCCCTGACTATTCAATCTGTTGGGTCAACGCCCTAGAGTGAAGCCTAGGTTGCTCGGAATGTAGAAATGACCATAACATTCACACTGGTTGCAATTAATCCTTTTATACGATGGAAAAACTGTTGTATTTTTATTGCATTTTATGCTTCCGGCGTTGACTTCTAAGGCCCTAACTATTCAATCTGTTGGAGCAACGCCCTAGGGTGAAGCCTAGGTTGCCCGGAAAGTAGAAATGACAATAACTTTCACTCTGGTTGCAATTATTCGTTTTATACGATGGAAAAGCTGTTGCACCTTTATTGTATTTTATGCTACTGTCGTTGACGTCTAAGGCCGTAGCTATTAGATGTGGTGGAGCAACGCACTAGAGTGACGCCTAGGTTGCCTGCAACGTAGAAATGACCATTACTGTCGCAATGTTTGCAATTATTCATTTTATACGTTGGAAAAACTGTTGTACTTATATTGTATTTTATGCTTCTGGCGTTGACCTCTTATGCCATAACTATTCCATCTGGTGGAACAACGCCCTAGGGTGAAGCCTAGGTTGCCCGGAAAGTAGAAATGACCATAGCTTTCATACTGGTAGCAATTATTCGTTTTATGCGATGGAAAAACTCTTCTATTTATTTTGTATTTTATGCTTCGGGCGTTGACTTCTAAGGCCCTAACTATTCGATCTGGTGGAGCAGCGGCCTAGGGTGAAGCCTAGGTTGCCCGGAACGTAGAAATGACCATAACTTTCACACTGGTTGCTATCATTCGATTTATACGATGGAAAAACTGTTATATTCACATTGTATTTTATACTTCTGGCGTTGACTTCTTAGGCCCTAACTGTTCGATCTGGTGGAACAACGCCCTAGAGTGAAGTCTAGGTTATCCGGAACGTAGAAATGACAAGTACATTCACACTGGTTGCAATTATTCGTTTCATACGATGGGAAAACTGTTGCATCTTTATCGTATTTTATGCTCCTGGCGTTGACTTCTTAGGCCCTAACTATTCGATCTTGTGGAACAACGCCCGAGAGTGAAGCCTAGGTTGCCTCGAACGTAGAAATGACCATCACTTTCACACCGGTTGCAATTATCCCTGTTATAGAATGGAAAGACTGTTGTATTTTTATTGTATTTTATACTTCAGGCGTTGACTTCTGAGGCCCTAACTATTCGTCCTGGTGGAACAACGCCTTAGAGTGAAGCCTAGGTTGCCCGGAACGTAGAAATGACCATTACTTTCACACTGTTTGCAATTATTCCTTTTATAAGATGGACAAGCTGTTGTATTTATATCGTATTTTATGCTTCTGGCGTTGACTTCTTAGGCCCTAACTATTCGAGCTGGTGGAGCAACGCCCTAGAGTGAAACCTAGGATCCCCGGAACGTAGAAATGACCATTACTTTCACACTGTTTGCAATTATTCGTTTTATACGATGGGAAAGCCGTTGTATTTATATTGTATTTTATGCTTCTGGCGTTGACTTCTAAGGCCGTAGCTATTAGATGCGGTGGAGCAACGCCCTAGGGTGACGCCTAGGTTGCCCGCAACGTAGAAATGACCATTACTTTCACAATGTCTGCAATTATTCATTTTATACGATGGAAAAACTGTTGTACTTATATTGTATTTTATCCTTCTGGCGTTGAATTCTAAGTCCCTAGCCATTCGATCTGGTGGAGCAACGACCTAGGGTGAAACCTAGGTTACCCGGAACGTAGAAATGACCAGTACTTTCACATTGGTTACAGTTATTCGTCTTATACAATGGAAAAACTGTTCTATTTATTTTGCATTTTATGCTTCGGGCGTTGACTTCTAAGGCCCTAACTGTTCGATCTGGTGGAGCAACGCCCCAGAGTGAAGCCTAGGTTGCCCGGAATGTAGAAATGACCATAACTTTCACACTGGTTGCTATTATTCGTTTTATACGATGGAAAAGCTGTTGTACTTATATTGTAATTTATGCTTCTGGCGTTGACTTCTTAGGCCCTACCTATTTGATCTGGTGGAGCACCGCCCTAGAGTGAAGCCTAGGTTGCCCGGAACGTAGAACATACCATTACCTTCACACTGGTTGCAATTATTCCTGTTATACGATGGAAAAACTGTTGCACCTTTATTGTATTTTATGCTTCTGGCGTTGACTCCATAGGCCCCAACTATTCGATCTGGTGGAGCAACGTCCTAGAGTGAAGCCTAGGTTGACCGGAACGTAGAATTGACCATAACTTTCACTCTGGTTACCATTATTCGTTTTATACGATGGAAAAGTTGTTGTATTTATATCGTATTTTATGCTTCTGGCGTTGACTTCTAAGGCCCCAACTAGTCGATCTGGTGGAGCAACGCCCTAGAGTGAAGCCTAGGTTGCCGGAACGTAGAAAT